>NC_138537.1:75687099-80487099 GCF_964234715.1 Podarcis melisellensis
GCAGCCTAGGATTTTAGCTGCAGCACTACATGGCTGACTCATAGTTAATTTGTGATATGCTAAGACCACGGCTTTCTGAAGAGCTGCAAATCAACAGAGACATGGAGTCATTCCTTTATTCATACCTTGAGCTGATGCAGAAAACCAAAACAACCACATAAGACCCGCCTTGTGTTAGAAGACACAATCTGAAGGTTGAATAGAATGCTGGATGAGACAGGTCTGATAGGACTTATTCTTTCATATGGCAATAGGAGTACTCAAAACTATTTTACCAGGGAACAAACCAACCATGTTGCTAAAGAGGTCATTAGAACTGATTAGGACCAACCTCTAATTTCACATCAATACAATGGAGAAAGGTGGGAAGGACACTCACTTTTAATGCTTTAGCTCAGAATAATTTCAGCCTTAAAGGTTAAGATACACCATACAACGAGTTCCATGTATTCAATGTGTTTGTGTGTGATTTCTTAAAAAGCTGACTCCTGTGCAATATACCAAACCACGTTTGGAACTTGTGAGAGGGTTGCCGTTTATGACAGGGAAAGATGCTTCTGTTAAAAAAAGGGGGGATATTCCAATGGACATATTGAAGCCCCTCAGCTTTGGATCATGGCCAAGCTTAACTGAATAGGGGGGGGGGGGTGTTGGAATCTATGAAACAGCACCATAAGTGTCTTTCCTGCAAACAGAGTAAGGTGCACCAAAAAATAAAGGACCTTACATTCCCTTTTGTAAAAGTAGCGTAACAGTATCTTTGGAGCAAACTGCACAGTTGAACTTGCTTGCATATTTGCTGAAAAGTGTCGCTGTCTCACTCTCAGACTCTTAACAGTCAGCCTCAAGAGGATATCTCAGTGGTTAAAGAACAATGCTCATGCTTTGACAGATAGGAAGAAGCTTTAGAAAACTTCACTTAAGCATTCCCAAATCAGGGAGGCATATATCTAGAAAAAGAGGTGCTGGAACTCACCCTGAATGCCTCTCTTGTTCTCTTAGAATGGCAATAGCACCCACTTGAGAGGTGCCGGAACTTAGTTCCAGCTGAATATATGTTTATCTGGCTGAATATGTTTATACACACTATAAACATGACAATTACACAATTTAACTAAGCCAAGGGATCTCAAATGAAGCTCTCCTCATCCCCCATGCCTGCAGAACATGGCATCTGCATCCCCATTGTAAGATTCTATACAAGACTTCAGACAACCAGCTTGGAAGACAGAGGAGTGATTGATTATATGCATAATAAGCGCCGACATCTGAATGCCTAGACTGAAGGGACTTTGCACAAAGCAGCCCAGCTTCTTGTTCAAAAGACAAAACCCATCAAATGCATAAGAAAACATCTCTGATCAGCTCAGTACATTTGCAAAACGGGCTCTTTGATTTGTCCGCCTCTAAGCCAGAGACCATTCATTCCAACCCAAGAGATATCGCACACAGAGGTGGCCCTTGCTGCATCAGGAAATGTGGGCACAGGCTAGATGCCCTGGGTACCTCTGTTGCCCTGAATCTTTGGACATGAGTTATTGAATGTGGGCCCTGTTTGCACTGCATGGTGTGAACCACCAATCACTGTGTCAGGCTACACAAACATTGTTGGGCACGGCTATATTTGGATGAACAGCAGCAGAACAAAGGAGTACACCTTTACATATCAAAGGTGTTTTGTGTTTTTAAAAGGGATAGCCATTCATTATTCTCAACAACATCCTGGTGCACTCCCAAACCTCTTGCTTTTGCTAATGGGACTGGGGAATGGGCAATGAGAGGACTCTGAATTTGTGTTATAGCAACCCATTGTCACAGCAACCAGCAAACAGAGTTCTGCCATCTTTCAGCTCACTTTGCTGTAAAGGGATTGGTATGGATCTCAGCAAAAATTTAATTTGGATTTGCAGCTTACCACTTAAAATAGGTACATTGGCTGGGAAGGTTACAAGACCCCCTTCCCAAAGCCATATTAACATTTGAAATAATAAAAAAAGATCATTTGGAATGAATTAGTTCTTTCCATAAATATGTTTGTGATACCACTTTGTGATGGTTACCTGTTTGAGAGGGGGCTCCCATGCCTTTTATTTGTAATATTTACTAACCTAACATCTACTCTGACAGCTGAAAAACAAAAGCTTTCATTCTTATTACAGCTCATTCTCTTTGGCAGATATTTCTCCCTCCCTGACCTCTCCAAATACACATTGGGCTTGAAATGAATGGTTTTGTTTGATTCCTTTCCTCCAGAGCAATGCAGCAGTATTTGATTGTTTTTTAAGGGATCAAGCTGCTTTTTCTATTGAGTAGCACCATCTAAACTTATGGCTTCAAAGGAAATAATTTTTTTTATTAAAAAAAATGGGACTAAGTCCCTGTGCTGTTTCACTCCCACTGGCAAGATGAGATACAATTATAACATCACAACTGCACGATGCACATTTGCATTTCAAGTTCCACTACCTGTTGGCTCTATCTCCAATCTAAAAAGTACTTCGGCATGCCATAAAATATGCTACAGTTCAAGATTTTTGATAAATGCTTAAAAAAATTAAAAGTCCAGCCCAATCAACACTGTTGATCTTTATTTGGTGGTCATCTCAGCCATATATGCATCCTTCATATGTCAGACATAACAAATCACTAATATTGTGAATATATGAATGGAATTTCTGAGCTAGATCAACTGTAAAGTTTCTCATCTTCTCACGCCACTCCACGCATCCGCCACAATATTTCTCTCTAAACTCTGACTGAACACCAGCCTGCTATTCTAGTGCTTTGGCCTCAGGGCTGTTCATGTATATATGGTTTACCTCTCCGTGACTGTACCATCAAGTGATGACTGGCAAAGCTGTATGTGTGAAATTTGTATCAGTTCATGACATCTGAAATGCAGTGTTTTTCCACCTATTTAATTACAGTGGTGCCCCGCAAGACGAATGCCTCGCAAAACCAAAAACGCGCAAGACGAAAGGGTTTTGTGGTTTTTGCGTCGCTTCGCAAGACGAATTTCCCTATGGGCTTGCTTCGCAAGACGAAAACTTCCCATTTACTGCCACCAGAAAAAGCCATAACATTAAAATTACTATTGTTGATGAGATTCAATATAAACCTCAAATATCTACAGTTTTTTTATTTACTTATTTATAGTGGCTATTAAAAGTAGACTGTAAACAGAAACTAGTGAGGTAGTGAAATATTACTTCTGGACCCCAAAATTTAAATGTACTTATCATATTTATATTCCAGCTTTCTTCAACAACAAATAATGAGGTCTGCTAATTTACTTGCATAGACCACGAACCATACATGAGAGATTTTACTTTCTTGGGCTCCATGATCACTGCAGATGGTGACAGCAGCCACGAAATTAAAAGACGCCTGCTTCTTGGGAGAAGGGCAATGACAGGCCTAGACAGCATCTTGAGAAGTAGAGACATCACCTTGCCAACAAAGGTTCGTATGGCAGGAGTGTGTCTATAATTCAGATCAGGGCCACAGTGCTGTGGGAAAGGGGAGCTGAGTCCCTCCCCCCATCCTTTACCCCTATTGTAATTTGCCTCCATCCAAGCTTCTATTTGCTCCACAAACATCTTTTCCCCAGCCATATTTTCTGATTTTCAATGCTTCCCCTTAGTTGCTTTTATCTTTAGAGAATAATCTCGGCTTTTAGACTTGAAGGTGGTCTTCTCATCTGCATTTTCCTGATGGGATTGCCCAGACAAGGGGAGCAAGAACTATCTAGGAATCGATTCACGCTGTACGGCACAAGCATATCTGCTACATGTATATTAGTACTCGTGCTGACAGATAAATAAACTGTGAAGGCGAAGTACATGCTTGCAAACATCTTGTGGGTATGCACCGATTAGGCTCAGCACCTAAACACAGTCGCTACCTGTTCATCGCAGGTGTGCCTCCCCTCAATGTGAGGGGTTGTCCGCACCAAGTGCTACTGTGAACATAGCTAACACACTCACTGCATAAAGTGTGTGTGCCAACCCTAAAATTGCAAAGTTACTCAGCTTTAGAGACAGCCACCTTGAAGAAGTAAAGGGAATCCCAAGGAAAAGCTTGCTTGAGGCTTGTGGATTGAGCAAAATCCGAACATTTACATACTTGTCTCTGGCTAATGTTCTTTGAATTCTCTTGACAGCAGGATTATACATATTCTATATATTTTAAAATTCGGAAATATCACAGAACAGATCATTTCTACTTTAAACAACATTAAACTTGCCCTTGTCATTTCAGCTCGGAGTTTTAAATTCAGCACCATCATTAAGTCCATCTTCAAAGTCAAGGTAACTGGATTTTCTTTCAATAGATTGCTCTAGAGAAATCCTTTTCATTTTAATGGAAAGATGAAAGCTAACCTAAAAGCATCTTCTTGCACAATATTCTAATAGCAAATATATCTGCTTTTAAAAGGATGATCTTCAGTTCAGTGGTCTATATCTACCACTGGATTTTGGCCTTTAAAACACATTGATTTTTTTCCCCCTACTGACTTTCACAGTGCAAATGTCATTGTTAGATATAGCATTTGAACCAAGTAAGATATTCATAAACTGGATATAGTGGGTTTTTTTTTTTCAGATTTTACCTTGGTCTCTCAATCTAATAACAACCTAACAACATTTTGAAGGAAACATCCACCTTTTAGTTTAAGTTACTGGATAGTTTTAAAACAGATAGTATTTGATTTTTTAATTTTTAATTTTTGGAAAATGAGGCTGATGGTTGCTCCAGTACTAAGACAGAGAACCTATAACCAGCACATAAATATTTCATTTTTCAAAGGAAGATTTGACCAGTAATGGCATAATTATTTCAATTTGAGAAGTAACTGAAATCTTAGCATTTTATAGACTAATTCCAAGTCAAGAAATATGGTAGAGGACATCCTTCCATATAGAAGACTTCTCAGAGAAACTATGGGATGGACCCCCCACCCAGACTTGTCCACAGAAGTTCTTCCACTTGCTCAACAGCATTTTTCTCTCTTCTTCTCCTTCCCCATGCCCCCTAAAATTGGAATGCTTCTGCAAATGAATTCCTCCCAATGTAATCTCTCACAACATACAGGAGCAAAAGGGGCAATCTGTTAAATATATACTTCCACCCATTTCATTGGAGCACATACACGATAGTGCAAAATAGAGGCCAACCCTATCATGAAGGACAATTGTAAGGGGTGCCTACCACACAATATTTACTGTGACAGCCATTGAAGGCAGAAATTCATCTTGCTTTTACAAATTCTCCTTCGCTGGTTGCTATGATCAGTCAAACAGTATTGATGGTGCCAATTAATTTCATGACATATGTTAATGTTGCATGCCACCCCAATCCCAGAGTGGTGTGAGATTTCAGAGGTCCCAGGAGCTTACCCAGGGTTCATATTCCCTTTTGGAAATGACTGTGGAGGTCTTTATGATATATGGTTTATTTACACATACCGGTATATGCCTTCTGAGCCTGCAATGGAGGGGTTCACAGCAGTAACACCCCAAAAGGGTCCTATTTCTCCCATAGCCACAGCCTTGGATTCAAGCAGAAATCAAACATTGCTCTGACACTCTCTCCAGTTTGCTGCTTTTCCTCTCACTCACATCACTGCCACTCAAAACTCTGGCTTTTTCTCTTGACAAAGGAGACACCACCCATTTGCCATCTCACACTGAGCCCCTTAATCCCCCATCACCTCACCAGGAAGTCCAGGAATTAAAAGGCTGGATTAGATTTTAACACTTGCTGGATCTGGGGATTAGAGGGGTCTGGCATGTAGTTTAACACCCACAAAAAAACTCATAACATTATTTTGAGATTTCCACTAGTAAAGACGAACATACAAAAAAGGGGGAAAGATCTGATTACCAAGCAATCAAAGATAGAGCTATTTCTGCCTCTTGCTTCATGCTGAGGAACATTAGACTATTGGACTGCCTACTGAGCTACATTTGTACCACTGGCATGGGGTAGACTGTAGCAGGCCTCACTGAAGGATGAAATGCCCATTTATCACAATATAATAATATAGTTAAATGTGCTACAGTAGAATATCTGTTTTGAATTCTGCTTGAAGATTTTCAATAAAACTATTGACAGGACTGAAGCGAGACTGTTAAGAGCCATATTTGAATTCAAAGTTGGAGCAGAGGCGTAGGAAGGTCAGGTGGTACCCGGTGCACAAAATTTCTTGTCGTCACCCCCCCCCCATTGATTATTTTTTTTTTTTGCCTGCAAAGGTTATTTCATATTTTCTTACAAGGGAATGATAATAAGTAAATAATAATAATAATAATAATAATAATAATAATAATAATAATAATAATAATAATAAAAAAAACCAGGCTCAGGGTGGCTAACATCAGATACATAACATTGGTATAAAATCAAACAATAATTAAATTACCTCCTAAAAGCATGTCAATATCAAATTAAAGTCTAATTAGATGGCTTTCCGCAGGGTTAGGGTTGGGGACAGTAAGTGAATTGAAATTTCAGCCTTCATAACATGGGAAAGCAGCCAAGTAAACAGTTATTTTCATGGAGGAGGGTCAAGATATTAACTGATATGCATGAAATTTCATATATAGCTATATAATCCCTAGTGTAGTAAGATAAGACCTTTGGAGCAGGCATTTTCAAAAACAAGTTTTTTATGAACTGCCCTAGTAGGGTAGTAATTGTTCCTTGATAATTTGTCATCTCCCTCCATGATGGAACCTGAGGCAGACCACCTCCTGCCCACCCTTCCTATGCCCCTGAGTTGGAGTATGAATTCTCCAATTGAGGGCCCCTAAGGTCAGTTGAAAAGGGACATGGGTGGTGCTGTGGGGTAAACCACTGAGCCTAGGACTTGCCAATTAGAAGGTCGGTGGTTCGAATCCCTGCGATGGGGTGAGCTTCTGTTGCTTCCGTCCAGCTCCTGCCAACCTAGCAGTTTGAAAGCACGTCAAAGTGCAAGTAGATAAATAGGTACTGCTCCAGTGGGAAGGTAAATGGCATTTCCATGCACTGCTCTGGTTTCGCCAGAAGCGGCTTAGACATGCTGGCCACATGACCCGTAAAACCTGTCTGCAGACAAACGTCGGCTCCCTCGGCCAGTAAGTGAGATGAGTGCCGCAACCCCAGAGTCATTCACGACTGGACTTAACGATCAAGGGTCCTTTACCGTTACCTTTTAGGTCAGTTGCTCTCACGGTCAGGATGTTCTGTTCTACTGAACAGGCAAACGGTCAAGTCCCCGCTGTTTGTATCATACCTGGTCAACCCAGAGACCTCATATATCCTGCCTGGACTGATGCGGTTGTATGCTCCTACTCCAGTTTCCACTTGACTAAGGTCTGGGCACCCATGTACTCAGACAACTCACTTGTCCTAGCTTCAGGCCCCTGGGTTTCTACATTACATCCCTCAAACATTAAGAGGCATTTAAATATTGCCATGTGCAATGTTTTGTAAGTATCATGGTTGGATAAGTAAAAGTTAAATCATCTCAGACAAGGACTATATCCCCAAGAAAGGAGTCGCTAGTCAACTTTCACAAAGGGATTCTCATCCACGATAATGCAGTGAAATAATTAGCCTCCCCTTTCTGAAAAATATACCGAGATTTCTTTAAAGCAAATGAAGTGTGAAGGAAACCCAATTACAGGGAGCTGAACATGCAACAAGACCTGAACATGCAACAAGAAATGACAGGGGACATCCTGTGCAACAGGCATCACGCTCTGTGCATTCAGTCAAATGATGGGGCCAGTTAATTCTATTATCACATAAAACACAACTTTTAATAATATAATGCCTTTGGCTCATTAAGATATCTTTATTACTCTATGAACACAGTTCTTGTTAGATTTTAATCGTCTGTGGAATTACATTCCAGGACACCATAAAAATCCAACTGATGGTAGGTCCGACTCAAGCCCATAACCCAAATTTCTACTGAGACTGTCATCAGCTCTGTCGGAAAGGCTAGGGCAAATTTTCATGAGATTCAGTTTTCATACCAAAATCTGCATTTTCAACATGTGGTGATGTTTTTGTTGAGCAGTATATAAATGGTGCAAAAGTCAAAATTGTTTCACTATTGTTTGCCCAAGCACAAAGAGCCACACATATGCTGTGGCAAAAGCTCCAAAAGGGCCAGTTCTAGGGCTTCAAAAACTGGGCTTAGTTTATAAAAATTCTCCCTTAAGCTTTCTCCCGAAATGAATGCTATGCAAACCTTACCCAAGTCTTGTATCAACCACACCTCTGCTCTATCCACCAATCTCACCCACAGTAACAGTATTGCAATAACAACAGAACTGAAATGGGGTTTCATAATTCTTTTAGCCCCAAAAATGGAAACAGCAAGAAGTACCAACGAAAGAAGAGTGGCAGATGAAAATGATGGACTTTGCGGAACTGGCGAAGCTGACGGGAAAAATCCAAAACCAGCACGATCAAGTATTCCAAAAAGATTGGGCTAAATTTATACAATATTTGAAAGATCATCGTAAGCAATTAACATCACTAGTAGGGTTGACTGAAAATTTGTAATAAGAAACTTTCTTCCTTTTTATATTTATTTAGATTTTGAGATATTTCGTAATGAGTTTAATTGGAAAACGTATAAAATGTGATGACATAAAGGTTAACTTTGACAGCCGTAAGGCGGGAGGGAAGGAAATCGATAGGCTCTAAAGAGCCAGAGAGGTAAAGTGGATAATAATGGTGTGATTATATATTGTTAAATGAAAAATTAATAAAAGTTATATATATATTTTAAAGAACTGAAACAGGGTGGATAGTTTCTACCAAGCCCTCGTGACATGTGGTCTTTTCATTTCCCTAATGGAGGTGTGCAAGTTGTTTTTCTTTTGGGAACTAGTTACCTTGCCAGATAGGCTGGGACTTCAGAAAAAGCAGATCAAGTCCTTTTTTGGAAGAAGAAAACTAGCAACATGTTTTTTGGGGGGGGTTTCTCTCCCATGGTTTAGATTACAGAACTGTTAGAGTGACAAACAGATTCCATGGTTCAGCTCTCCTGAGCATTCTGGTTTGACTGTATTCTCCATGAATTTTCCACATAACTTTTGCTTCCTCAGATTTGGCACTCTTCTCCTCCTTCTTCTTTCTTTTTGCATCACCCAGTTTTCTTAATTTATTTAATGTATTGCTTGCCATGAAATATCACAAAGTGATTAACATAAAAATATTTATAATAAAAACATGGTTGGCATCCATCTATCTCGGGAGACTATGGAAGAGTGCCCCCTTTGCGGGTGAAGTCAAACTGCTGGAGAGTTACAGCGCTTTCTGTGAGTGTAGAGAACGATACTGGAGAGAATTTTTGGGTTTCAGCTGGGGCAGATGAAGGTGTCCAGTTGTGCTGCTGCAGATGCACAATGACATTTCTTCTTTCTGCACTCCTCCCAGAGGTCTTTCCTCCTCTGGTCATAGAATGAAATGAGAATCCCCCCTTGTTAAAATGTGGCATCCACCCAAATTTATCAGGTTCCAACAGAGAAGTGATTCTCTGTTTACTTCTTCCTACTTTTAATTTATTGTACCTCCATGGCATCCTAGATTTCATCTCCTCTAATATAACTGAAGTGAGGAGGTTGCTCTTTTTTCTTTTTTAAGTCTGGCAGTGTAGTGCACAGTGAAACATAGACAACAAGCAGCACAAGCAATGATCAATCATACAAGTATCAGTGACACATGCTGTCATCCACTTGGCAAAAAATGAGACGTCAGCAGCAGGCAAACACAGTGTCAAAGCATTGCACACAATTCTGGAAAAGCCAAACATTTGTCTTTCTTCAAATACATACAGTATCCCACTTCCAAGCTGAAATCCCCACAGCAGTTCATAGCTAAACATTAGTTACAGAATACTAAGTGCAGAGGGAGACCCTACTAAACTCAATAATATCAGCTTCTTTGAATTAACACTGATAATAAGAGCAATCAATTGCTTAAGCAGAAATGTACGCAATAATAGCTGGTTCCAAAATAAATTCAGGACTCATCCGTAGTATCTATGCAATATTACATTGAGGTCCAGCGCCGAGGGCCTTCTGATGGTTCCCTCACTGCGAGAAGTGGAGCTACAGGGAACCAGACAGAAGGCCTTCTCGGTAGTGGCACCCGCCCTGTGGAACACCCTCCCATCAGATGTCAAGGAAATAAACAACTATCTGACTTTTAGACAACATCTGAAGGCAGCCCTGTTGTGAATGGGCAGTAAAATAGCAAAAGTAATATACAGTGGTACCTCAGGTTACAGACGCTTCAGGTTACAGACGCTTCAGGTTACAGACTCCGCTAACCCAGAAATAGTATCTCGGGTTAAGAACTTTGCTTCAGGATGAGTACAGAAATTGTGCTTCGGCAGCGCAGCGGCAGTGGGAGGCCCCATTAACTAAAGTGGTACCTCAGGTTAAGAACAGTTTCAGGTTAAGAACGGACCTCCGGAACGAATTAAGTTCTTAACCAGAGGTACCACTGTAATGTTACCAAGTGTAACATGAGTGTAAAAAAATATATCTTAATTTCACATGTATGCTCATGGATGATGACTGGTGATGACTGACCAAAAACAAGACCTTGGGATCCTAGTGGATAGCCCAATGAAGATGTTAATCTAGTGTGGCAGTTGTGAAAAAGGCAGATTTCATGCCTTCTCTCCACGATCAAAAGCAGTAACGCTTCTGAATTCCAGTTACTGGAAACCGCAAGAGGTTTATGGTTTCCCACAGGCATCTGTTTGGTCACTGTGACAGGATGCTGAACTAGATTGACCATTGCACTGATCCTGCAGCCTCTTCTTCTTTACAAGACTCTAGCAGGTCACATGAACAACTGTATAACAACACATCAAAAGGAGGGACAACATAAAGTAACCAGAAATAGTGGGTGCTCCTGATGAAAAAGGGACAGTTGAAGTTGAAACTTGGTGAATATTTGTATGTTTTGGAAATAATTTGCTCTGTTCCAAATTATTCCAGGGCTTTCTGAATGAACCATTGCTATAATTCATGCTTGCTTTTCCAAGATCCAAGCATGCATTAAACTGAAGGGGGTCATAGTTGGCATAATTTCTATTTATTAGTAGGCTGTTTCTGTACAAAACTCAAAACCAAAATCAGGCGCAAATTGAATCAGAACCTATTGCCCATAAAAGAGAAATATCTATTTTGCACAGTCTTTGTGAGCCATTTGGTGGGCTGCTAACAATGTTAGGAAGAGCCAGCAGGGATTAAGAAAGCAGATACTATGTAAAATGCCTGCCCTGAAACAAATTATAAATTGAGTTCTGCTAATGCATTTCAGCCCTGACTTACAATAATACCTCCAGCTATTTCATTTCCATCAATAGGCATTGGCAACATTCTGTAAAGAACTTTATAAAGAACATTTATAAAACCTTAAATAAAAGATCCCACAATACATGCATAGGGCGAAATGTTTAAAACGTGCACTGACTTTTTAGGAATGTGTCCAACTTTTACGAAAGCCTAGGGCCTACAGAAAATGTCAGAGGAACCTGAAATTAGCTTTTCCAGATGTTAGGCTATTCCTCTGTCAGTTGGCCTTGTGGTTTTGTGAAACAGGACACAAATGGCTCAAAGAGATGATACCAAATCTGCATTCACACAATATTGTATTCTAGAACCAATGGAGACTAAGCGATTGCGGTTGTTTTACATAGTCCATACACAATCTGAATCTACTACATATTTTTTTGCCAACGGAAATTGCTTCTTGAGAAACTGGGTTCATTCTGAAAAGAAAAGCTCATTACCCATTATTCTGGCGGCCCCATTAATGGAGGGAGGGTATCAACATCTATCCAAGGATGCCATAGGTGGATATGTACCAAATTCACAGTCACTACTGCCGTCTTCATTCACCTGGGGCATGTGCAGGGAGGAAAAGGCATGGATAACATATTCAAGGGGGGAGGGGTTGCAAACATGTGTCAAGGAACTACACCAACTTTTATGGATGGTGGGCTCTTGAATCAATCTAGTTTGAAAGCAGCATGTTGAGGATGACCATGAATTATTTCAAATCAAGAGGAACTATGCTTTTGTGCTACAAACAGGTTAGTGTGTATGCAGCTGGAGTATTGTTCATCTAACATTTTCTATAATGAATGATGCTGTGCTGGAACCAGTAGCATTTCAGACACAGCTCTCTTAACATGTTGCACAATGAATAATCTGGTCTTGTGCCATTGCACCACCCCCAAAGAACAAGATGGCACCTTCACGAGCTTCATCTAAACCACGATTTTATCGAATCTCAACTCCTTTCATTTTTTAAAAAATATGCAGACTGTGCTTTACACTGTCTTATCAAACCCAACCCCTGTCAAGCATAGAGGGTACATTTTGGATAGCCTCACCCTGCAAATCCCACAGACCTGAAGAAATGTAGAGTTAAACAGGAACAAAGTTATAGGGTACAGAAATACAAGAATTTCAGAGTGACCCAAAGTTTTGTGGGGGATCTGATCCAACTCAGGGGCAAGGGGGTTATTGTTAAATTGCTTCGTTCTTTGCCTCATTATTCATCTCCAGAGTTCATGCACACCCACACCCACCCACAAAATATGTATAAAAATAGTTGATTTTTTTAAAAAAAAGAAGTCAACATTTGTGACTCTAATTCTGGTTTATTTTTATCTTTCCAATGACATCAGAGTGCCATCTGTTGCATACTCATGTAAGGAAGATTAGAGATTAATAGCCCTATTCTCAAAATATATTTGAAGACATCCATTTTCCTCCCCTATCAGCGTGCGACAATAAGTATGTAGGCATTCTCAGTGTGACAAAGGATGGCTATTTTTGGGTAAAAAGATGAATGGTGATCAAAGTAGTTTGAGAGGATCACCCAGTGTAAGATTGCTCTCATTTTCATGTAAACGTCGGTCTGAGAGACATTATCCCAACCCCATTATGTGGATGTGAGAAGTAGTGAGGGGGGGGGGAACGGTAAAATTAGTATGACTCAGAGTGAGAGAAAGCTCCCAAGACAGTATGGAAGTGTGCAATTGGGTGGCTCATGGAGAAAATTCTGAGTGGGAGAGTCTCTCAGGTAGACTCCATGAGTCAGCCAATGTGGGCATTGCAATCGGAGCTAGGGAGATTGTCACTGACAGAGATCACACATGACATTCCTGCTCAAATTTGAATTACTTTAGCAACTGAATGTGCAATTAAGCAAGATCAACAGTCAACTGAGCATTTCATGTAACAGAACTGGAATTGGTGCCACTGTGGTTCCACAAGGGCCCTCAGTGAAAAGAAAAGAAAAAGCCATAGCCAGGCTGACAGATACACAAATTGGTTCTTTTGGTTCAGCCCCTGAATTAGCCAACAGACCAAAGTATATCTCAGCCTTACAAGTAAGTATTTCAGAGAAGATTGCCCCCACCTTGTTCTAATTTCTGAGCCTTTCCTTCACCCCCCTTTCATTCTGCTGCTACCACCAAAGACAATTCTCTAAAGCCCAATTCAGATTTCCACCTAGGCCGCATATCCCTTTCCCTCCCTTTTTTTAGTCAAAAAGGGGGATCACCCAGAACATACAGTATATTAGGAGTGGGGGGGGATCAAGCTTACATGATCTACTTTGCTGTTTTCGGAACCCCGTTCCACCAACTGGAGCTGGGTGCAAAGGCCAAATGCTTTGAATTCAAGAATTCCGAGCCCAGTAATTTGTTTTAACTACCAGAACTGATGTGAACTTATCTCCCTCCATTTCAGCAGTACAATTTGAGAGTGCCAGATGTTAATGCTATTATTACACAGCTGTGAGTCAGAAATGCCTGCTAAGCTACGTCAGGTCACCCAGAGATCCAGCAGAACATCCCAATCCATCTTCTGCAAAGCAGGGGATGGTTGGCTTCTACAAGATGAAACATTGATAAATGCCCGAACAGGAGTTGAATTTCAAAATAATGTGACTACAGCCAGCCTTCTCATACCAGAATAAAGTGAATCATTGTGCAGGTTGTGTACCAGGATTAAATATCATACTGGCACATTCATGATATGTCATGGAAGGCATAATAAGAAAAGGTGGTGGAAGTAAAAGCTTAAATCAGTAAACGATGTAGAGTCACCCAATAAGTGATTCAGCTAAATTATCTGCTAGAGAAAAATAGCTCTGTGCGCCTGGTGTCAGTGAGAAACTTTAGGTTAACGCTGTGCCATGATGAACAGTACATAATATTTAGCTAATTAAAACTAGAAGAGAGTTGGGGTTAGATAGTTCACTGTAATATACAGATGTGGCACAATTTATTTAAACACCCATGAGACGGTTCCGGATGGCCCTGCAACCTGCACCATGAAAGGAAAGGGAAGCAAGCAAACCAGAAAAACCATCCTCTTCTTGTTAACTTTAAAGTTTTATCTGTGTTTGTTTAAATTTCTGTGTGCCACCTGGAGTCCAGGTTCTAAGGGGAAAGTGTGCCATAAAGAAAATTATAATATAATAATAACTGTGTTATTTAACACTTTCCAGGGTGCTATCTCTCTTACAAAGTGCTCCAACCCTTTCTCTCTCTCTTGCAGCTCCTCAACTCCAACTTTTCAGATTCCTGACTAAGCAAATTTCTGACCAGCCCTCTCTATTTTCTAGCTTATTTTCTAGCTTATTTGCACTCCTCCCAGACAACCTTTTAGCCAATTAGGAGGAAGGTAGAGTATTGCTCTATCTTTCTTTTTCAGGTTTGAACATATACCTTGACTCCCTGTGAACAATTTCCTGAACAAAACAACCCCTTGTACTTTTAACTCTCATGGGAACCTTTGACCATCCTACGCTGGAGAGCATTTAAAGCAAAAAGCAAACATTTTAGAAACCATGTTTTACAACCAAATACCCAACACAAAATGGGTGGAAGTTCTCTTCCTTCACACGTGTGTTTTCAAAGATTACAAATGGTTTGACATGTGCTATACATGGAATAAACCCTCCCCCAATTCCTGGTTTAAATAAGATCATGTAGAATATGTATCCCTCAATTCTCCCTTCTGAGGTGATCAGCTTTCTAATAATTTCTCTAGTCTTCATGTTCAGACACTTAGGCTTGTCTGTATTTCAGTTTTCGTGAAACTTAAGATTTTGGTTTTAACCATCTAGATTTCCAACAGACTGGACCATCCATACAATTTACCAGGTTAAAAGGTAGCAACCCTACAGAACCAGAGTCTACACATCTGCAGAAACTGCTTGCCATTGGCAAATTTCTTATGCCTTTCAAAAGAGCGATAACCTTTGAGCTTTGAAAGAAACTTCAGATAAAAACCGCAGTCTCAATGAAATCTAACCACATGTAAGCTAGGCCTTCTTGTAGTCTTTTACTTTCACACACAATATATTTTATTCGGTTTAGATGCCATTTATAAAGAAAATGTGACTTACACAGGATTTGCGGAGTTGCCTCCTGCTAAGTTCCTTGTAGCAGAGGGAAAGTGAGAATGTCCTTTCACTTTCCTGTCACATTATTCAGTGCTTTATTCCAGCACAGTGCTTAGTACCAGCAGAACTTATCCCTTCTTTCCAGCTTCAAAACAAAAAGGATGTTTTTTTTGGGGGGGGATATTCACTCAGATTGTCACATGTAGTTCAGAACTGGGCAACTTAGCTTTATACAGTATAACAGATAAGGCTGAAGCAGTAAAAGCCGTTTGTACAGATTCTTGTACCTACCGATATCTTTCAACTATCTCCATAAGGAATAGAAAGAGTGTGACTTCTCTTTATCCATTTCTGTCTGTATATCTACTTTCAATCAGAACTCTCCAGAACTCTGAAGGTCTATTGCAAGAATAGTATAAAACTACAAAATCATTTCCAGTTAAATCACTAGACGGCAGGTGTGGGGATCCTTTGGCCCTCCAAATGTTGTTGCACTCCTATCTTTTCTGGCAGGAAAGGCAAACTTTACAAAACAAAGGACATAGTTCTCATATTTACAAAGACAGACTGAAAACAATAACTTTGTGTTATGTAGGGAGCTTTGGGGCCCAGTGTATGCTCTAATTTCCACATGGAAAAGGATAGGCTACTCTCTATAGAAACACTGTTTCCTTCTATGTGGTGTTTGCAGCCAAAATCACAGATACAGTCGTACCTTGGATCTCGAACGCCTTGATTCCCGAACAAAACAGCTCCCGAACGATCAAAACCTGGAAGTGAGTGTTCCAGTTTTTGAACCATTTTTGGAAGCCGAACATCTGGCGTAGCTTCCGATTGGCTGCAGGAACTTCCTGAAGCCAACCAGAAGTGGCGCTTTGGTTTCCAAACATTTTGGAAGTTGAATGGACTTCTGGAACAGATTCTGTTCGACTTCCAAGGTACGACTATACATGTTTTGCTAGATAAGAAAAGGGCTAGTATACAGCGAGTTCTTGAACTTCACAAAGAAGACCCTCTGTGTGTGGTCACTTCCTTTGCCTCCTCTAGGCAGGAACTATGTACCGGATGAGACAATCCTTTATATTTTCTTCTGCCTGTGAGGAAACTCTCTTTCACCATGCCTTTAAGCTGACCAGCTGTGCATGGCCAAGGCTCCTGCTTTCAGCCATGTTAGCTAAGACTACCAACTTTTATTAAACTGTAAGTATTTTTCTGTGTGCTACTTTTGCTGTGTATGCTGCCTGCATTGAAATGTACCGTATTTTTCGCCCTATAGGACACACTTTTTCCCCTCCAAAAATGAAGTGGAAATGTGTGTGTGTCCTATGGGGCAAATGCAGGCTTCAGGAAGCTATCCGCTAGCCATGGGAGATGCAGCTCTCCCATGGCTAGCGGAGAGCTTGCCGGCACCCAGAAGCTTGGGGCGCGCTGAGCTCAGCACGCCCCAAGCTTCGGGCTTCGCGCAGCGCTCTGCTAGCTGTGGCTCCCATGGCTTGCGGATAGCAGCCTGTTCTGGGAGCTGGGGTTGGGGGAAGCTTGGGCTTCCCCAGCCCCACACCTGGGGGGGATTTAAAAAAATTCTTTATTTCCCCCCCAAAAAAACTAGGTGCATCCTATGGGCCGGTGCGTCCTATGGGGCGAAAAATACGGTAAGTAAACCCTTTTTCTGTTTATCTTACTAAAAATGTGTGGTTCATTCTCTGCAATGGGGGTGAAGAGGTGGAGATCAACAGACCACAAATGAAAGGGATAAAAATGTATAACTGTCCAATTCTTAAGTTTTAATACACTGTGGAACTTATAAGTGCTTTACTCTGCTAAAATGGCTTCACCGCCCATTTTTCTTTTGGTATTTCTCCCACACATATAGGATAGGAGGTTTAGATCTAAATCTACAGATTTAATCCTCAATCCATTTCCCACATTCTAGATATACACCACCCTATGGTATTCTGTAGGGTGTGATATCACCAGCAGAATTCCCCTCCAAAAAATGTTACATTCTATACAGCAGCAGAGGAAAAGGGAAAGAGAGAAATATGGTGTTTTCAGCAAGGTGAAAGAGGGGAAGTTGAACTCCTCAAATGCTAAAAATTTCCAGTTCTCTAGAATGGATTACCACCATCACCCAGCTCACCCCTATCCATGTAAAACAGTTAACATCATAATCATGGCTCAGTAAGCCATGTTTTGTCAAATCAGGCCCAAGCCTTGTGCCCATACACTTTCTCCTCTCCCCTCCCCTCCTTATATACCCAGCTATGGAAAAGATAACCTAGTACTTTAAACCATGACTCCATGTCACACCCAACTAGTTCTCCCTTCAAACCAAGGTCAGATGGGTGAGGGGAAAGCACACGGGCACTTGATTTGTTCTGGTCCAATAAGCCATGGTCTATGAGACCCAGAAATTGAGATCCGAACCATGCCAGTGAGGGCTGTTCATGTGATGACAAGAATAGCTTGTGAATGAAAAAAATAAAAACATTTTTAATGCACTATATACAGCTCAACAAAAAGCTGTAAAAGTAGATCCAAGCTATAATTCCATTTTCCGGTAAATACACTTATTTCACCTAATTCAGCAAGGCTGTTATCACAACAGGATTGGCAGGAAAGCAATAAAAGTACAAAATAATACAATCATTTTTGCACCCATGGTAGCCAAAAACGATTTGCCTTTCTACAAAGCCGCTTCAGGCTTCTGTTCAAGACTCTTCTTCTAACTGCTAAAGATGGTGATTATAAAGTCTTTGCCTTGTACCTAAAGTCTTTAATAGGCTTTCATTCCATCTTTGCTTGCTTTCTCTACTTCCAAAAATCATTTTTCTTAGTCTTTGTGCCATCTGATGATTGTTGACATGTGAAAACTCTTGACAAAGGAAAGGCAGAGTAACTACCAATTTGTTTCACCATCAAAGAACTCAAATAGTAACAAATATCAATTGCATTCTGCCTGCCTGGCCTAATGTTCAAAGGCTATATATATCTGCTGTTCTCCATAACTCTATCTAGACCCTGCTGCCTTTACTTAACAATGTCTTATCAACAATAACATGTTGATAACTAAAAAGAAAACAAGAAATGACAAAGCCTGTTTCAGGTTGTAATGGAGTTACTCTTCACCTATCAATTGCATCATTCAGAAATAAACAGGCAGAATCTAGAAGAATAGCTGACATTTGTCCATTCAAAAATAATTGTGGCATGGTGCCCTAGAATCCACAATACCACAATTCGTACACAAATAAAATCTCATTCTGCCAACTTCAACACCTCAGAAGAAGGAACAGTGAGTTTGCAACCCTGCAGTCCTCTCTAATAACTCAGGGGGCAGAGGTTGGGCACCAATAGCTCTTTCCCTGTCCATGTGCCCAACAATTTTGGGCTGCTTACAGACCTTCCAAGTGTCCCTATTTTCCAGGGACAGTCCTGGATTTACAGAAGCCATCCCGGTTTCTGATTTGATCCTGGAATATCCCACTTTCCCTTAGGAAGTCCCTATTTTCATCAGATAAATGTTGGAGGCTATGGTAGTAAAGGTAAAGGTACCCCTGCCCGTACGGGCCAGTCTTGCCAGACTCTGGGGTTGTGCGCCCATCTCACTCAAGAGGCCAGGGGCCAGCGCTGTCCGAAGACACTTCCGGGTCACGTGGCCAGCGTGACATCGCTGCTCTGGCGAGCCAGAGCTGCACACGGAAACGCCGTTTACCTTCCCGCTAGAAAGCGGTCCCTATTTATCTACTTGCACCCGAGGGTGCTTTCGAACTGCTAGGTTGGCAGGCGCTGGGACCGAGCAGCGGGAGCGCACCCCGCCGCGGGGATTCGAACCGCCGACCTTTCAATCGGCAAGCCCTAGGCGCTGAGGCTTTAACCCACAGCGCCACCCGCGTCCCCCTAGGAGGCTATGGTAGGATGTCCTTATTTTCCTTGCAGAAATGTTGGAGGGTATGGAGTTATGTGACCTGTCAGCCAAGGAGATAAGTAACTTTACAACCTTTAGGAGACATCTGAAGACAGCCCTGTATAGGGAAGTTTTTTTAATATTTAATGTTCCATTATGTTTTTATATAAGCTGGAAGCTGCCCAGAGTGACTGGGGCCACCCAGTCAGGAAGGTAGGGTATAAATAGTCAAATATTATTATTATGGAGTAGAATACACCTATTTCCATTGAAGAAATGTTGGAGGGTATGCAAACTTTTCTGATGTGTTGGAATGGAATGCACCACAATAACTCTCAATCAGAAGACACATGACATTCAAAAACTCATTGTTTTCATCATAGTTTGAAACACACCAGTGTAGGCAATTCACAGTAGTGGTCTTCCAAGCAATTGTATTTGCATCTACTGATAATATTTTTTTAAAAAATTCTCTATGGGATATTTGTTTCTGAATATATTTCTACAATACAGCTGAATTATAGTTGTGCCGAGTTTTGTAAAGCTGATCATTCTTACTTTTGGAAAGCACAGTTTGGCACTGAGTTTCCCTGCTTGCCTACATTGTTTTATGGATGGTTGCAACTGGGAGCAGGGGGAGATAAAGGGGGGGGAGAGAGAGAGAAGAAACATTTCACATTACAAGAACTGTACTCTGATTTCAGTGCAAGACACAGAAATTCCAATGACTTACAGTTTCTATTCAGTACCCTGCATGTGGTTATTCTAAAGGAGGGACAGAAGGTTCCACTGATAAGACTCAGGAAATGGGATAGTTCTTGCATTTACAATGCACAAGATCACATACTGGGCTTTGTTACCATACATGACACCCCAGAGTTATGCATGGTAGGTAACTTCTGAAGAAGATCCACCATGCAATATAAATTCAACAGTGATTATGGACACTCCACTGAGCTAAGATTTGATGGGTTTTGCTATTTCCCTCAGAAAAAGAAACAAGAAAAACATGGACAGCATGCTTTGTACAAGGCTGTAACACTACTAAATAGATAAAATTACCGAATCTTAAACAAGAATCTCCAAAATAAATTAATAGAACATATTCTTCCAAAGTTTGTCCATAATAAAAATGCTCCCATTGACTGTATGTAATTTCAGGCTAGATCACACCATGGTTTCAAGGCTGGTTCAAGGTAGTTTTCTGCCTGGGGCAGAGAAAAGCAAATGTCCATGCTGGACAAGTTATTTTGACATCAGGAGAGAAACTGTGCTGGAACCATCAGGAGTCCAGCTTTCCCACCTGCCTTGACCTCCCACCCCCAAACTGTATGGGACCCTTAGGAGGAGGAGCGGCTGCCTATGTTTCTCCCCTATTAGGCATAGGCCTTGCATGTTAGTTAAATAAACATGAGTACCATCTATTAAATGTTTTCTCCACAATATGAGCAAATATTTCATTACTGCCTGTTGAGGTTAATGGATTCCGATGGATTTCATAGGGGGGACTTCTTGGCTGGTATGGTTGGCGCTTCTGTCAAAGCTCTAGTTGCTCCCTAGAATGGAGAGGCAACTCATGCAGATGATACAATCATCCCAGCGGCCCTCTTCTGCTACTTCATATACACTTGAGCTGGCAGTAGCACAGGTAAAGAAAAACACACATTGATGCCAATGAAACATAGGTCTACTCACTGTGGCAGTGATAAAACTGAAGTAATGAACCTTTTCCACTGTTGTGTCCTTATCCAGAATAAGTTGTGTCCCCCCCCCCAGGTGTGTGGGGCCTTTTAAAATCTGACCCAGGGCGAAATGGAGTAGCTTTGACTTCACAATTAATGTGGTGTTATTGGTTACGGGTGTCCAGAGCACTACCTGGTCCAATTTTGTTGGGTGACTTTCACCTATTGGAGCCTGAGCATGTGAACAAAGGTCTTGGTAGAGTCTGGACAGCACTTCTATGCTCAACCCTTCCCATTCATGTTTTATTAAATCTAGCAGACAGAGGATGTCAGTCTGGGTACAAGAGGTTGTAAATGCCTAATTGAGAGGGAAACAGTCCTAGCCTCTTGAAAACAAGCCATAATTTGATTGCTCCTAAAGAAGCCTATCCATTCTTAAGGAAATCAGCCCTGAGTGCTCACTGGAAGGACAGATCGTGAAGCTGAGGCTCCAATACTTTGGCCACCTCATGAGAAGAGAAGACTCCCTGAAAAGACCCTGATGTTGGGAAAGATGGAGGGCACAAGGAGAAGGGGACGACAGAGGACAAGATAGTTAGACAGTGTTCTTGAAGCTACAAACATGAGTCTGACCAAACTGCGGGAGGCAGTGGAAGACAGGAGTGCCTGGCGTGCTCTGGTCCATGGGGCCACGAAGAGTCAGACACGACTAAATGACTAAACAACAACAAAAGAAGCCTAGCCTGGACCCAGATCATGTTAACTATAGTCCAGTACTGATGGCAGCAGCATTCCATGATGATGCAAAAAATGTATATAGCTGAGCCCAACATTTCACATGAGTTCAAAAAAGGGGGAATATATTTTACTCCTATAATAAGAAATTGAGGATTAATACAGACAAATACATGGAAACCTGAGGATTATTTTTCTGGTTTAAAACAATGCCTAATGAATCACATTAAACTAATGAAATATTTATTCATTCAGAAGTTCTCAAAATATTATGCAAACATTATTCAAATGAATATTTACTGTGTAAGAGCAGAGTAATTTGATACTTGAAGTTCAGAAGTTACATTCATTGTCTCAGCATACTAGCCACTGATGCCCCCAACAGCTTTGCCGACTGCAGCTGAGCAGTCTTACGTGGTAGCAGACATTGGGCAAGTTGCTTGGCTCTCATTTCACAGAGAAAATTCTGGAAAATTTAATGTGGCAGCGAGCTGGCACCAATGGGAGCCAAGCACTCACTCAAACTAATATTTGATGGACTTTGTTATTCCCATATGAAAAAGAATTAAGCATTAAGAATTAAGAATTAACTTGCTACAAGTTTTCCTCACACCCAAAAAGCAACTGGACCTATTTCTTTTGCACTTAATGTACCCATGCAATAAATCCTCTGGATTCCGTATCAAAGCCTGTCAAATAGCCAAGGCAAAGAGCTCATTTGGGTTGAACTGGGAATTTCAGCTATTCTCAAGGGGCTGAAACAGGAGAGGTGGAAAAAAGCGAGAGCTGAGGTGGATCAGTGACAGGAGAGAAGAAGGGTCTGGAGCCTTACTAACAGACATCTTCCCTCACACCATGACATTCCAGGCCTTTAGCTAGTACTGCTAGCAACAAACAAGAAATCCAAGAAGAACCACAGCCGCAAAATTCTGTCAATGACAAATATATTATCTCCCACAGGAAATTATACTACATTTTGCTTCTTGAGTTTTGTTTCTGATGACACTTCAAATTTAACGAGAGTCTTTCAAGAATTAACCATGCAGAAAGCATATCATATCCATTGTCACCATCCAATAACGTCTCTGTAATGCACTGTGGCTACTGTTCGTATCACAGCTATGCCAACACAACTCCAGCCTCTCTTCTCTCTCTGGCAATATATCTTAGGTGACAGAATGCAATCTGCCATCTCTTTGGATGGGAGCTGTTGCTGTCAAACCACTCCTTAAAAATTCATAACTGACCAAACAAAATGCTGATGCCTGGTCCAAAGTGATGACTTGATTTTGCACCTTATTATTTTTGTCCCATTACAGCCATGACTCAGTGCCAATCAATTCAGGTCAGCCAAAGGTTATTAATATTTTTTCTCTATTACAAGTTCCCAGGCAAAGGGCAAGAAACAAGGATATAAAAATCACTGATATATTATAATTTACATTTTTAAGAGAGTTTAAAGCAACCAATAAAACCAACAAGGGGGGAAAATATTGATCACATTTTCCAAATAGGTTTGTCTTTAATATTTTCCCATTTTCTTCTTTTAATTTTCACAGTTTTAAAAATCTGGTATTAATTGTAAAAAGTATACCATGCAATTGGGCAGGTGGGCTGCACATTTTAAATCTCTCCCTCCACATACCCTAAAAATATCATTGACATCTTACTTCACTTATTTATTTAAAATAGTTGAAGAGCCAAGCCATCACAAAGCAATGTCAGATAATTATGCAATTCCAAGGAGAAAGCTAACACGCTTAAGAAAGGCAGCAGTGAGACCCTCTCAAAAGTCTATACTGAAGGTGCCAAGTGTAAGTCAATTGGAAGGAAGTTCCATAACTGTGGAGCCACAGCCGATAAGACCCTGTATCTCATGCCTGCCAACAAAACTAATTTTCTTAAGCGGCACATGAGCAAAATCTTCAAAGCAGATCTTTGTGAATGGCAGGATCACACAGGTGAAGGCATTCCTTAAGATAACCTGGTCCTGAATCATTTAGGACTTTAACAGTTAACACTGGCACTTAAAATCAGGCAATAATAATAATAATAATAATTATTATTATTATTATTATTTATTATTTATACCCCGCCCATCTGGCAGGGCTTCCCCAGCCACTCTGGGCGGCTTCCAACAAAATATTAAAATATCGTAATGCATGAAACATTAAAAGCTTTCCTAAACAGGGCTGCCTTCAGATGTCTTCTAAAAATCTGGTAGTTGTTGTTCTCTTTGACATCTGGTGGGAGGGCGTTCCACAGGGCGGGTGCCACTACTGAGAAGGCCCTCTGCCTGGTTCCCTGTAACTTGGCTTCTCACAGCGAGGGAACCGCCAGAAGACCCTCGGCGCTGGACTTCAGTGTCCGGGTAGAACGATGGGGGTGGAGACACTCCTTCAGATATGGTAATCAATGCAACGGGTGCAAAAATACTGTAACGTGTTTGGACTTTCCAACCACCACCAGCATTTGGGTGGCTACATTTTGCACCAACTGTTTTCAAAAGGCAGCCCCATAGAAAGTTCATTGTGGCAGTCAAGATTGGAGATATCTAGTAAATGGTTAACAGAGACAAGGTGTGACTGCTCTAGCTAGAGCCACAGCAGGCATATAAACCTGAACTAGGTTAATTCATATGTGTTCATACCTGTGTCTCACCAGACAAAGAAGAGTCCAGGAGCACCCCAAAACCCAAGGAATACCTGGTCCTTCAAGGGGAGTGCCACCTCATCCAGCACTGGGTTAACATTTCATCCAATTGGGGCAATTTCCAAACTCACAAAACCTCTGTCTTCTCCAGATTGAATTCCAGCTTCTTATCCCTCATCCAACCCAACACCATATGTTATGGTTACATCTGGTTAATGTAATGGGTCATCTTCTACTTTTTGCAATGTGTAACATAAAAAGCTGGGCATGATGTCATGAGGTTCTGTTTAAGGGTGCCATAGATCTGGGGGATCCCAGAAGAGTACTTACCTCCCCAAGAACCTGCAGGCATGATGAGTGAACCACAATGGAATAATTTTACTGCTGGACTCAAAGCCCACTATAAATCAGTAGCTTAGAAGGATTACTTATTCACTTTTGAGCATCAGACCTCCCAGAATACCTGCTGGAACTATTTGTGTTAAAAAGATTGTGATTAAATGTACAGTGGTACCTTGGGTTTACAGACACTTCAGGTTACAGACTCCGCTAATCCAGAAATAGTACCTCGGGTTAAGAACTTTGCTTCAGAAGGAGAACAGAAATCGTGCTCCAGCGGCGCAGCGGCAGCGGGAGGCCCCATTAGTTAAAGTGGTGCTTCAGGTTAAGAACAGTTTCAGGTTAAGAATGGACCTCCGGAACGAATTAAGTACTTAACCCGAGGTACCACTGTATTACCACTGCCAAGACAAGAATGATCCTGGTTTTGAGCCTGTCCCCTTTCTGCCAGTGTGAGTGATACAGTACAAAATGAATCTAAGAGAAAATGAATTGAGATGAGGGGTTGTGCTCTGTGTTTTAATATCGTCACATAAATAGAAATAAAAAAATTGATAAGAACATCACACACAAATAAAGGCAGAGGCATATCTATTAGGAATTCTAGATAAAGATATCCAAAAGATAAAACTAACTTATTTCTTTCTATACGCGACAACAGCGGCAAGAATTTTGATTGCTAGCTATTGGAAAGAAGACAGCATCCCAACAAAAAGAGAACGGTTGGGGAAACTTTGCGAGTACCTGGAATTAGCAAAACTGACAGATATAATAAGGAGAAAATCCAAAACTATGGTTATGAATAAATGATGTATATAAAACTTTATCTAAGATGTATAAAATGTTGCTGGAATGGTATACAAAAGATGAGGAAGTCAAATCGGTTATGATACATTGGGCCAGAGATTTGGGACATAATATACAGTTTAATGACTGGATAAAATTATGGAATGAAAATATAAAATTTACGGCATATACTGCGCTAAAGGAAAATGTTATGAAAATGGTTTATAGATGGTATATTACACCCGTAAAATTGGCAAAAATGTATAAAACATGTAATAAGTGTTGGAAATGTAAAGAAAAAGAAGGAACATTTTATCATATGTGGTAGGAATGTAAGAAGGTGAAAGGTTTCTGGGAATTGATATATAATGAACTGAAAAAGATTGAAATATACATTTGTTAAGAAACCAGAGGGTTTTCTTTTAGGAATAGTAGGAAATGAAATAAATAGAAAGGACTGTAAACTTTTCCGATACGCAGTAACAGCAACGAGAATATTATTGGCCCAAAAATGGAAACAGGAGCAACTACCAATGCTGAAAGAATGGAGAATGAAGCTGATGGACTACGCAGAACTGGATAAATTAACAGGGAATATTAGATATCTACGAGACCACAAGTTCATCGAGGACTGGGGAAAATTTGCAGATTATCTGGAATGTATATGTGATGAGCAAATAACGCTAGTGGGATTTCAAGAAGCTCTGTGAATGTCTAAGGAATATTGTAAAAAAGAAAATAAGAGTGAGAGGGTATATAAAATGCAATATTAAAATTAGGAAATGCGTAATTAAAAAAATGGATATGGATGATTGCCAGAGAGGCTGAAGGAAGTCTAAAAGAGAAAATATGTGATAAATTTGTGAGGTACCACTGTAATATTCATGATTTAATAAGAAAAAAACAACACATCTATAAGCCAGCACTATGAATTCAAGGAATGCAAATGGCCCTTGAGCATTTCTCTATGGGAGGCTACCTCTGCAGTTCAACACATCAAAAGGACATGAAGTAACTGTCCCTCCCTGGCAGCCTTTGCACCCCTATTTGCCTTCCCCCTTTTGCCAGAACAAAGGGGAAATCATGTCAAAGCTTACAGGGAAAACATATTTTCATTAACTCATTAACAGAAAATGAACCTAATCACCTTATTCTTGTAACTTTTGATGTCAGAAAAAGAGTAAGGAAACCTTTTGCTTCTGTCAAGTTCATGAAAAGCAAGAACAATAGCAGCATATCTTTCACTTAGGCTTCCTAATGCAGTATATAACTAATAATCTTGCATGCAAGAAAATAATGCTGGGTTCGTATAGATTAGAACTAGATAAAGCATTATTAGCCAAAATTAATTTGAAAAAATAATTCCATGGTAAGGTAATAATCACTTTAAAAAGAGGGAGAGAGAGGAATTTTTTTCTTCTTCTGACAGACAGTATATTATGGCTTCTGGAAGAAAGGTTGTGTCATGATGATCTAGGGGGATTAAGTTTCAACTGAAATATAATCAGCAGAAGACAGGGAGGGGAAAGCCATGAAATACAATGACCTGTCAAATATATAATAAAGTAATTCCTTAAAATAACCAAAATGTTGTCAACACATGTAGAAAATCTGTTTCTTCTCAAAATGTACATTTTGGAATTATCCATTTAATCTCACTTCATTACCCACAAGAGGTAACAAAGAAGGTAAGAGACATTTTAATTGGCTTTATAATTATAAAACATTCTGCCTCAGGCTATAACATTATGGCTTTTGTTGCATACTTCTAAGAGTCCACCCCTTCTCATGTAAAATAATTAATGACAACAAGAATAATTATCCATGCATTCAGTCACCAATATTAATCTTTCCATGTGGCCTTTTCAAAGGTCACCCAGTTATATACAGCACTCACATTACATTTCTACTGGCAGGATGCCCACAAAATGATAGCAGCACATATTGAAATGTGGACTAGAGGTGGGTTGGTCTTTTCATAATATTCAGAAGGGTTTTTCTCCTTTTTTATTCATAAGCCTGAAATACATGACCCTACCTTCTCAAAGTGCACATTGTTACTCAGGTGTCTCTCTGGCCAAATTCACCTTTGTCAGCTCAGAATTTTCCAACACAGAGAGGGAAAGGGCAGTAGAAGACGATTGGCCCACTGATTGCTGATGTCACAATCGCCTTAACTCTAGATATATTCTTTACTGTTGCCTTCATGGAGGAATAGGGAACTTGGGGGTCTTGGTTGGACAAGTTATTACAGTGGTAAGCTGGAAAACAGGTAGGCTGCATGGGCTGACATGCCAGTAACTGGCAGTGGTCAATTTGGGAGTGGTTCATTGTTTACCCAAGTAAGGAGTTGCTCTGTTGAAGAACCAGGCCTGAGGATTTGTAGGATGTGGTTGAGCATCACCAACTTTTTGTGTCTATCTACAGTGTTATCAACACAACACAATCTGGCCATCAACACTGGTGGTGCTGAAGCACTCAGAGAGAACAGGCCAGCAAGCAATAGGGGTAATGCAGATAATAAGGCATCTGACACTTTATAGATCCACACAGAAATGTATCAGAAGCTATCTATATTGGATTGGGGGCAGGCAATTGGTGGGACAGGGTGCGGAGAGGTAGAACAACACACAATACACTCATTCTGGAGTACTATAGCAACTCCAGACAAATAGTTTTCAAGACTCAAGATTGGAGAAAGTGATGGAACAGAGAAAAGGCCAGAATCAAAGAGAGTTAGCAGGCAACAAAGAGATCGGAAAGACAGATAGATTTTAGAAATAATGCATTGAAATACCATGCTGAGCAGAAATGGACAGCGATATCAGATAAAGTTCAAAGAGATATTTGAAACCAAAATTGTAGCCAGTTAAAGGACAAGCTGTGAAAGCAGGACATGTCTAGCTTTGAGGGAAAACACCCTAAGCCATCTTAATCAAATTACTTCCTTGCTGGTACCTTTGTATTTTTCCCAAAGAGTGATGAGGCATGGTTGATCATCAATGGTTTGAGAGTAGCTTGTGTTCCTTACTTACAAAGATGCAAAGTATGAGTACTGGCATTAATGCAACCTTTCTATCGGGAAAAGCTTTTGTCAGAAAGATAAATGCTCTCTTGTCCCAATTGCTCATTGTAGGTGTGAGTTGTTAGGATGATATGATCCTATGCTACTGGGATATTTGTGAATACTGTACTAGAACCAAACCATGTGAGATGGATCATCATGCAGATCTTAACCCATCCATCACTGCCAGAGGTAGGTGACAACTGAGTGAGGAAGACATACACAATTGGCCTCAGCAACATGTTTTGGGTATTCATATGCATCATGCAGTGCTGTGGGGAACCAAAACTTGTGCCATTAAAGATTTGTGTCAAGGCCCTCTCTCGCGCACACACAAATGGACACCATCGGTGGCATTCAATTAAGCCTTACCCAGATAGACCCATTGAAATTAATGAACATGGCAAAGTTAGGTCCATTAATTTAAAAGGATCTACAAGTGAAACTTAGTTAAATACTATCCCATAGCTATACTTGAATATAAAGTACTGTATAGAAAGATTACCTGCCGTTAAGAGTGCTGCATATACAAACTGGTTGAGATTTAGGTAAACGATATGTGGGGAAATGAATTTGAAAATGACAGCGTTGTGGAAAACTGTGTGTCCTTGGACTCATTATATTAAGTACTCAGAATACAGTGCTAGCTGTTTCAATAATGTAAATGTCTGAGGATGCACTGTTCCAATGCCCACCTATGCATAGATATTTATAGCAGCATTAGCATAACTACTGAGCAATACAGAGCACAGAAGCAAGTCTGAACACTATTTGTTGTGTCAGTCTCATTTCCATCCAGAAGAATGAATGTCTTTCATGTTTACACCAGGGTAAATTGTTCCAGTGGAGCTAATATATACGGGTGGATATAAAAATGGCATAAGAAAGCTCAGGCCAGGCGCTTTTGTTTGCTTACATAATATGCACTGACTGAGCCAAATATGCAATATCATCACGAAATCAAAGAATACATTTGTCTTATTTATCAGGAATGTGCCCTACCATTTTCCTTAGATGCACGGCAATTCATTCAATTCCTGTCTGAAGCAAGCTACTCTAGTATCTTTAAACCTTGTCTCTATAGCTCAAGTTTACTCAACCTCGGCCCTCCAGATGTTTTTGGCCTACAACTCCCATGATCCCTAGCTAGCAGGACCAGTGGTCAGGGATGATGGGAATTGTAGTCTCAAAACATCTGGAGAGCCAAGGTTGAGGAAGCCCACTATAGCCATTTCATATATTTCCTACTTAGCAAGGAAATACCAGGCAGGAAGAACCAGATGCACAAATATAAGATGGGAGACACCTGGCTTGCCAGTAGTACATGTGAAAGGATCTAAATACATATTTAAATAGGAATTTTCATGCAGATTTAAAAAACCAAAAGATTAATTTGGAAACAATACTAAAGGGAATTACAAACAGATCTGAAAGAGACACAATCTGGAAACAGACTGATACATCCTCTCTATTAGGAAAGAGTAATGACAACCCTAAATCTAAATATTATGCCCTTTCCTTCAGACAGCTTTGAAAGACTTTGTGTAGAGAGGTAAATTCCTAGAACCCTACACACGAACGCCTGTGCCAATTATTGCCCATTTTTTCCACCAGGGCTTGGCTAAACCCAAGTGTTGTAGCAAATGGCTGATGTTTGTTCATCTTGGAAAATTTGGAGGGAAAGAGACTCTTGGAGTTCCTGCAGAGCACAAAGCTGGCTGATCAACAACTGTTTTGCTCATTCTGCTTACTGTAAGATCCAGGATTTAAAAACCAGCAGAGCAGTGATCTGTGCATGAAGCAGCAAGCTAAGCCTGACTTGGAGGAATCCATGCTCTGTCGTTGTTATTTCAGACATTTGATATGCACAAATTACATAATAGGATAATCAGATGCAATCTGGCTTCTAACCCTGTTTGCAACAATTGCATCTTATCTTTAAAGGTTTCTTTTTCAAAGCTCTATTTATAAACCCTGAGCACCAGCATCATAATCAGTTTTATATCCAAAACACTACATCTAAAGAGGCAAACATGGACCGTTCACAGCATCCCCTTTCTCTAATCTCTGTGCTATTGAGAGCATCTGAAATGGATTCTGTACAGACAAGTTTTATCCACGGCGTGGCTTCGGTCAACGTCACAGCCCATGGGCTGTATGAAGTATGCCAGGCAGGGGCTGGGGAAAACAAAGCAAAACAAAATCACCATGGGATTTATTAGATGGAGCTGCAGTACAAGAGTGGAATAGCATATACAGCCCAGTGTCTGCAGATTTGACACACTTGCTTTAACTGGGTGCCACAGTTTAAGCTCAATTGATGTTTTTTTAAGCTTAATTGATGCTTACAGTTTAATTGATGCTTTTGAATTATGGGGCTGGAGGAGACTCTTGAGAGTTCCATGGACTGCAAGAAGATCAAATTTATCCATTCTTAAGGAAATCAGCCCTGAGTGCTCACTGAAGCTGAGGCTCCAATACTTTTGGCCACCTCATGAGAAGAGAAGACTCCCTGGAAAAGACCCTGATGTTGGGAAAGATGGAGGGAACAAGGAGAAGGGGACAACAGAGGACGAAATGGTTGGACAGTGTTCTCGAAGCTACCAGCATGAGTTTGACCAAACTGCGGGAGGCAGTGGAAGACAGGTCCATGGGGTCATGAAGAATCGGACACAACTAAATGACTAAACAACAACAACAACAGTTTAATCAGGTAAATAAAGCAATATACGTTTTAATTATAATGATAGAGGACGGAACCCATGGGTGCCACTTTGGCCCAGCAAATGGAGAAGAAGGAAGGCAGCTTTTACCAAGATTAATTCTGCCTCCTCCCATAGCTCCAAGTGACCCCTGAAAATTAGCAAAGAGAGTTAGTGAATGCCTCTACTAGAGCAAATGCCCTCGGGGCGGACTTTGGTCTTTCAAATTTCAGTGGCGCCGTGTGTGAAGCCAAAAGTCACCAACCCCCCTCCCCAAACCTCTTGCCTTCCATCCTGCTCAATTCACTACATCATGGTTGTGATGCCCTTCAGCGCCTCCTAGGCTCAGCACCCAGTGTGGCAGAACCAGTCATGCTGCTCTAAATTAGTCTCTGAGGCCCTTCCGTGGGTGTATTCTATGCTGATAGCAGGAAGTCAAGAGAGTGGCAGAGCCAAAAGCTGAGGCTTTTCTGCTCCCATAAGAAGGGTCTTGTGTTTGGCAATCTTACACTTAGACTGCGCTATGGAGGTGAACTTATTTGCCCATTTTTCAGGGACGTGGCTGAACTGAGCGCAGGGGAAGAGTCAGGCTCAGAAAATTAACAAGGAGAGACAGAGGCTGACTGCAGACAAGAGCTCACTACCAGAGCTGGGAAAGGGGAGCCTGACCTGACCCCCATTTCACAAAGAAGTCACAGACACAGATAGCTCCCAAGAAGTGGGAGAGTTAGAAGGCAGTCAGAGGGTTGCTAGGCAACCAGCAGAGAGACACTGGACAGAGAAACAAAAAAAAAATCCTTCCAGTAGCACCTTAGAGATCAGCTAAGTTTGTTATTGGTATGAGCTTTTGTGTGCATGCACACTTCTTCAAATACACTGAAACAGAAGTCACCACACCCTTATATATGGTGAGAGGGTGGGGAGGGGTATTATTCAGAAGGGTGGTGGCAGTGGGTGATAGGTGTGGTAAACCTGTTGACGACTGTTAATGACTGCAATTGGTCTCTGTTAATGACTGCAAGGGGTGAGATGGCTAAAAATAGCTTTATCATGTATAATGAGATAAGAATCCAATGTCTCTATTCAGACCAGGTCTCTCCATGGTTTTAAGCTTGGTAATAAGTTGCAATTCAGCAACTTCTCTTTCCATTCTATTTCTGAAATTCTTTTGTAATATGACAGCTACTTTGAGATCTTGTATAGAATGTCCTGGGAGATTGAAGTGTTCTCCTACTGGTTTCCTGTGCTCTTGCACTATGTAGAGTCAGGATACCACTTTGACAGTGCCGTGTTGGAGAACAAGCAGCTCACCCTCATGTTGCCACGGTAACCAGACAATGCTCCCTTTTGTTTCACAATGAACTATGAGGGTGAGTTCTGTGATACAGGGTAGAAAAAATTGGGGTGGGGTGATCCATTACTGTTCCTTTTTCCACATAGTATTTTCCACTTTTAGAAAGGTGAAATTAATTAAGTTGCAATGCTAGTCCCACTTATGGTGAAGTAAGTAAGCCCCACTGAATTCAATCTGGGAGGGGGGATTGATTGGTGAGAATCTGGGTGAGGATTGATTGCACTGTTAGTAACAGAATGAATAGATTCAGTACCACAAGTCACATTGGGCAACTGAGATGGACACACTGCTAGCCAAATCTAAAATCAAAGTTGCAATTATTATTATTATTAGATGACTATTCCTTTAAAAAGACCCTCAACTTATTCATGCCATGTCTGCTCAGAAGTCCTGCTGAATTTAACTGGGTTTACCTCCAGGGAAATAGGGCTAGGAGTGCAGCCTTAATATGGTAGCAGCTTTCTGATCATGATCATGTTTACTTGATTGGAAGGATGTGGAGTTTGTCTGTTGCTTTTAGAATTAGTCTATGATCCTTTAGTTCTTGTTTTTAATCTTATGCACATTTTGTATTGCAAAGGTTTTTTTGTTTCTTAAGTCACCTTCAATTCCCCCACTTAAATCTAAGTAATGAAAGGGGAGTATATGCTTCTGAGTTGCCTGTCATGCCTTAGAACGTTTTTGAGCAAAATACCTTCAAAAATAAAATAAAATCCCAGTATAGCTTTGCATTTGTTTGAATTCAACATTTAAACCACACTGCTTATTGATTCCACTTCCCTTGACAAATACTTCAGTTCATTTACTTTTGACTATTGGAAAAACTTTTCAGTTTTCCAAGTCAGACATTTAAACTAGATATATAAGCCAAAAATTTAAACCATACTGTTTATTGATTCTGTTCCCCTTGGCAAATACTGCAGTTCAACTACTTTTGACTATTGGAAAAACCTTTCAGGTATTATATAGCACAGAAAAGTGAAGTGACATACTTTTAATTTTTTTGTTTATTAAATTTGCATCAAACAAAACATAGTAAATCCCATCTCAATTGATTTAGGGCATTGGGGGGGAAATGAATTTGACATTTGCAAGAAAACACCCATCACTGAGACAGTTTTGTTGTCCTTGTATCTACCCAGTTTCCTGGGTAACATAGGGGTATGTTCTGTCTCTTGGTCTAATGTGGACAAAGTTATTTCATACAGCCTCAGAGATTATGCCAAATCTGTAGTTAAATCTGATTGGCTCTGTTTCACCGTGACATTATCTCAGTGTTCCCTGTTTGGCTATTTGGCTGGGTTCACATAGCACGGGAGACACAAAAAGTGTATGAACAGGGGCAGACAGAGGAAACAAAGTATCTGCAAATATAGGCTCTCCCTCATTGGAAAAAACCCATCACAGTCCTGTCAAAGTGTTCCATGAGTAGATGTCCCGTGCTTCAGAAAAACAGTTCTGGAGGAAACTAAACCAGTAACATTTTATTGTATCATTGTAAAAGTTGCACAGAGTTCCTATGTTGCACCATCCAGTATACCGTATAAAGCTTGCAGCAGCAAAGATTATGCACATATTGTGTCACAATACCTATGCTGAAAAATGTACACTTAGGTTTTATTTCATCCAATTCTTTTCCGGGATGTGAACATAACAGCTGAATACCACAAAGAACGCACTGCAGAGAAATGGGCTAGAATTATGTTATTTATTTATTTTGAAACGTCAGGTAGAAATTAAATTGGCAGAATGCCACTTTGCAAGTTGAAAATTCATTCCAGTCCCTTTATGGCATGGCTTCTCCAGAGCTTTCCAAAGGTAATTTTTAATCATTAATGATTAACTGGCAGACCCAGAGCTGTTGTCCCACGTCTTTCAAAATACATGAGACTTTTACAAAAAGCATGACTAGGAGCTGCCTAACTGAAGCCAACACCCACAATGGGTGGCTCCAGTGAAAAGGGGCAAAGCAGAGAGTTTATTGGGCTTCATTGTGTATCTTGAAAACCCCTGAACCCTAAGAGAGCAGCTAAGTGCAGTCTAGGGCCTCTCCAGCTTGGTGTCTTATTGTGGGTCTATTTTGCACCATATTCTTGACACAAAACTAAGGCATTAGTGGTGGGTTTATTCTGCTTTAGTTTGCTCTGCAATGTTTCCTCAAAGCAATCACATTATTGCTGTCTGGAGGGGTTACAGGGCAACAAAAGGGGAACAAAAATAGAACACTTGTGATACTAAAAGCTATAGGATTTCAGCACGACGTTATGGGCTATGGATTGAATTGAAATGAAGCAGTAGGACCACACCAAAATTCTTACAGGCTCAAAGAGTATTGGAAGTGGGGTCAGACATAACTGCCTGAATAGTATCACAAGGACATATGGAGAGGCCTTTGCTGAGCTATTTTGCATTATGGATGCTCATTCCTTAGATCCCTCTTCAAGTACAGAAAGGAATCCGCTTATGCCGCAAAAGCCCCTGAAATTTGTAGGCCAGTTTGAAGCCTCTAGATTGGCCAATCCTGGCTTTCTGCCCTTGCCAACTGAGCAGTATATTCTGCCTACTAGACTTCAAGTGCCAGCTTCAGCACTCAGTTCTACCAGCAGCGATATGCATTTAGTTTTAGCCATAACTCCATTCTTAAGTAAATCAGCCCTGAGTGCTCACTGGAAGGGCAGATCATGAAGCTGAGGGTCCAATACTTTGGCCACCTCATGAGAAGAGAAGACTCCCTGGAAAAGACCCTGATGTTGGGAAAGATGGAGGGCACAAGAAGAAGGGGACGACAGAGGACAATATGTTTGGATAGTGTTCTCGAAGCTACCAGCATGAGTTTGACCAAACTGTGGGAGGCAGTGGAAGACAGAAGTGCCTGGCGTGCTGTGGTCCATGGGGTCACAAAGAATCAGACATGACTAAATGACTAAACAACAACAACAAAACACAAAAAAGCACAAGTCATTTAGTTTTAGTCTAACCGTGGCCTCAGAGTTGCCTCCCAGGAGGCTCTGATGCAAAACTATGTAGGAGCTTCTGCCAGAAGGTGAGGAGCAGAAGGAGAAGGATTAGGAAACAACCACAGCATCCCTGCTGGCCAATGAGCATTAAAACCCACCAAGCAGTACTTATATGTAGAGGAAAACCCTGCCGTAAGGTTTCATTCAGTGCTGTCCCATCTTGCCAGGACACAGTCAGGGCCATTGTGAGATGGGTTCTGTGAACACTGTTATTATAGGAAACCATTGCCTTAACTGCACACTACTGCCAATTCTGGAGTAGCTGGAAGATCTCTCTTCGTGCCCCCCTTCAGTATTTGCTTCCCAGTCCTCACTCATTTTAATTTTATTCTGTTCCATTCTCTGATTCTTAGCTTTAACTAGATGTTGTACATCATGGTGGTTGGGTTTTGCCCCTTTTAATAATCAACTGAATCATCTCCCATCTCTGTCTGTTCACCTTTGTGCATTCCCTACCCCCTTTTCTCCCTAATCCTTCCCCGACAGTTGATATTCATTCCTGAAGGCTAAACTGTTAGAATTCCTGCTCCATTACTGCAGTCATGGGATTGTTGTCTATCACATGACGGTGTATGTTTTGACTCCACATTGTGGGAAGTGACAGAGACAGGATGTTTGTGTTACTGCGCTCTGTGAAGTGAGACTATTGTCCTTTGTTCTTTCTCTTTGCTGTCTGATGCTAGAGAGAGAGGGAGCCATGTTGCAGTGCTCCGTGTGTGTTTATATGTAAATAAAGTACATTAGCCAAAATGCTGAGTTCTGTTACGCAAACTGCGAACACTCTGCAGATCCCTAAGTGCACCAATATCTGTTGGCATCGGTCGCTGTGATGTTCGGGCTGAAGAAAGCTTTTGAAGCTCCCAAACGATCGACCAGGAGGGAGAGAGCATGCCAGTCAGGCATGCGTCTCTGCCAGGGTCCTACTCAAGTGTAGGATGAGCTCCTGACATAAACTTCCACTGCTGCGACTCACCAAGCTGTCTTGTGAATTGTGAGGTAGGGCCAAACCCAGGGTGAGCATTGCACCCGACATACACTCTCTCAGTTCCTCCTCCTTATAGGCTGCATGCTCCCTGACTGACTCCTCTCTCACATTCAACTGTTCATGTACCCAACACTTGCCCTCCAATCTCTCACTCTCCTAACATGCTCCCTATGTGGCACATGCTGAAATGTTATTTCCCCCCCCCCCTTCTCTGTGGTGCCCTGCTGTTCTTCTGACCACCCACAGCCTGCGAGACTGCCTATCAACCTGTGTCCACCTCTAGGAGACCTTGGAAGTTGTCGGCCTGCCTCAAGTTATCCTCACCTCTTGCGGTGCCAAGAGTACACTATGGAGTACTCACAGTGAGAAGCAGCTCTCCTGTGGATGTGGGTGCTTGTCTACTATTGCTCCTCCTTCCCCTTGCCAGCTGTGTCTCTGCCCATGTGTTGCTGCACATTTCAGTAAGAGAAGCAATAGTCATCACCCTGACCTTACACTGCCATTGCCCAATATTGGGAAGAGAGACTGAGCCCACATTCTCTTGCCCACTGAGAGATACAGTGAAAAAACTGGCCATTGTGACCTCATGTTCATGCTGCCCAATTGAAGGAGAGAGATCAGGCATTGTGACCTTTTACTTATGATGCCTGCCTAAGGAAGTAAGACTGGCCACTGTGACCTCAGGCAGATCATGTCAGTATGTCCACATATTGCTGACCACTTTTGCACCCCAAACTTTTTGCACTTTCATAAGAAAGGTACCTTTTGCACTCCAAACTGGAAAGGAGTTTCTTAATTTTCTGTCTTATTCTCTTATCCTTTCAAATGCAAGTTTCACTTTTCCTGGCTTGCAGCCTTCATTGTCCACCAATATTTTATTTTAGGTGATTGCTCTGTAGCTTCTGTATGCAAATACAGTGGTACCTCGGGTTAAGTACTTAACTCGTTCCAGAGGTCCGTTCTTAACCTGAAACTGTTCTTAACCTGAAGCACCACTTTAGCTAATGGGGCCTCCCACTGCTTCCACACCACCACCACACGATTTCTATTCTCATCCTGAAGCAAAGTTCTTAACCTGAGGTAGTATTTCTGGGTTAGCAGAGTCTGTAACCTGAAGCGTCTGTAACCTGAAGCATCTGTAACCCGAGGTACCACTGTAATAGATAAAATTTGAAATTTGCACTTATCCAGATTATGCAATGCAATGCAGTTCTCCAACCAATGTTTACAAAAATGCATATATTAGAGGAGTATGTGCCTAAAAATGACGGTATTTGTGAAAATAACATACACGTCTTCCACATTTCTGCAGCAATTTGTGATCTATTTAAAAAAGAATCATTGTGAAATTTCATCAGCATTTCAGTATGAATTTATCCTATTAAACACATTTTTATATGGAATTTTGGCCCATGTAAACACTTTTGAAAGTATTCTTTCCTGATATGCTTATATGTACATTTTCTCCTTTTGTAGAAAGAAGACATGTGTAGTATTAGCTAATTGTTCACACAAGCCGTAGTTTAATGAGAGAAAGCGATTCCCATGAAGGATGAACCTTCTCCAGGTACCCAGAGGTTATGGTGCAAAACAATCAATATTCTAAGCTGAGAAACATCAGTTCACCTGAAGCTGCACAGCCCCTATGTTCGTGATGTGGCTGCTTTATCAGTAGTGAAGTACCATGAAACGGAAGAAATTATACTTCTTGAAGATTTCATAATTATTGTGCTTTTAATGGAATGAAGGGAGCAAAAACAAGTTTCCAATTATTTTCAGATGCCCTACGGAGAAGAAAGAAGTAGCCGCACTATCTCCAATCCCCCTTTATTATAGTCATTATTTCTTTGCAAGGATGTACAACTTTTGTCAACTACCCTAATAATGACATGAAACACTGAACATTACTGAGTGGGGAAAGCTCTTTCTGCTTTCCAAAGGTTATCAAAAGTGCTGAGAATGGAAGAATAGCAGAGTGATTTGCTCCCCCCCCCTTTTTATAGAAAACGCAGGTAAAATGCTTCCCAAATTGTTTCTCCATTATTACAATGGTGTGCAATGAAACCTTTTGAAAGGTGCGAGTCCTTGAAAGGAGCATACATGCATAATTACCAATAATATTCTGCCAGCCCATATCTTTCAAAAGTTTTAAATGCCGTATTTAATTTTTATCTCCCCGTTTAAGGCTGGACGTATGTTCAGCCCTTTAAAAGCAGCTCAGTTTCACCTTGAGGCAGGAACTGCCCTTCTCTGTACCCTACCACTGCTTCCAGACTGGGCTTACCATGAATTCCTAAGTGTGCATAACATTACAGCCTTAAACTCTTAATTTATTCTCAAGAGTTGCCTGTCTTTAACCGCTCCTTGTGATTCATCTTAAATCAGCCACATGACTTTTCATTGTATCTCTTACTAGTATCCTAATATCACTTAGACCCCCTCTCATTTCCTTGAGTCATTAATGCTTCTTCAGTGCTGCCTCCCACAATCGACTGGGTATATGTAAAGCAGGAGCAGGGAATCTGTGGCTTTCCAGATGTTGCTGGACCACAGCTACCATCATCCCTGATCATTCTGGCTGGGGCTGATGGGACCTGACATCCAACAGCATCTGGAGGGTCACAGGTTCACCATCCTTAATGTCATAGCTTCTGTGTCTGTTTGGGCGGCAAGATGCAAAAATGGATAGGGCTCCTCCACCTTTACTAATTGTGTAGTTTTACACGACAAGTCTCCTTGGCACACAGATCTGTGTGAGATCTATATCCACGGTTCACTTCTATAAAGCACTGTGCTCAACATACAAGCCTAGTAGACCTTAATCTTGGTATTGGACGTTAGTATCTGTCAGCTGCGTTCCATTGCTGACAGAGGAGAGAGCGTGGAGAGACAGGAGGTAATTAGGCAGGAATGTGGAACGAGGGAGGAGCAGCTTAGTTGCAGTAGTAATAATAATAATAATAATTTTTATTTATACTCCGCCCTCCCCAGCCAAGGCCGGGCTCAGGGCGGCTAACAAGCAATAATAAAAACAAGTTGAATGAATACAACTTAAAAACAAGATTGAAATACAACAGTTAAAATATTGAAACATTAAAATATTAAAATGCAGCCTCATCACAGGAGGAGAAAGGAAAAAGAAAAAAGAAAGAGGGGGAGGGGATCAAATTGGCTCCAAGCCAAAGGCCAGGTGGAACAACTCTGTCTTACAGGCCCTGCGGAAAGAAATCAGATCCTGCAGGGCCCTGGTCTCATGAGGCAGAGCGTTCCACCGGGCCGGAGCCAGTGTTGAAAATGCCCTGGCTCTGGTTGAAGCTAATCTAACTTCCTTAGGGCCCGGGACCACTAGGGTGTTGCTATTTATGGACCTTGAGGCTCTCTGTGGGGCATACCAGGAGAGGCGCTCTCGTAGGTACGAGGGTAGAAGCCTGAGCTCCAAGAAGAAGGAGAAGGAAGGGGGGAGTTCAGAACTCAGACTTGACAACAGCTCATTTGGAAGCAGACTCTGAGTGACTGAGCTCCAGAGTGATTTGTGTGTTTTGAGCAATAAACCTGAGTTAATTACTGCCGGAGTTGTCTCGCTTCTGTGGGAGAGACCCAACCATTACAGTATCACATTCTCCCATGCCCTTTTGGCAAGGCGAGCCATTTGCACAGCTGCCTTGCCAGCTCTGCATCGATGGAGAGCTCACTGGTTATGGTGGAACCCAGGTAGACAAAATTGTCTACCACCCTCAAGCATGTGATCACCAATGCTGATGCGTGGAATGCTGGCGACTGAGAAGACCTGCCCTGCAAGACCCACCAACCAAACACCTTGTAAAAGGTACAGCATGAAGCTCCAGCTGATCTTAACAGTATTCTCCTTTTTTGTAAAATAAATAAATAAATGGATGAAAAACAATTTGTTGCCTGACTGAGGACATCTTTTTAATTGATCAAAAGAGACTTTATTATTTAACTAAATTTTATAGTACTAGTATTGAGTTTTGAGTTGCATGCACATATTCCCAGGTTTCCAATTTCACTTCTCTAAACCACATTATTAACCAATATCCAAATGCTAATTTTTATTAGCATTTGCTTATAAAATATACAAACCAAGGCACTTCAAATCCCACCTTGGGAACCTTCAGTTTGAGGCAATTTTTAAAAAGGTGGGCCAGAAACAACACATCCTAATAAGCCGACACACTCACTATTTTCTGCAGAAGCCTACTTTTCCAAAAGGCGCTCAATTATACTACAGGTCATGAACATGATTACATTTTAATAAATTAACTATCAGCCAGGTCCTTGAAGACTCTCAGGTGCAGCAGCCCAATTTGAAAAAAGACAGCAAAAATTATAAGAAGAAACCAATTTTGCCATTTCTGTCCAGCAGAGAATAAATTACATTTCCCCTAAGTGCTTCTTTGTTATTTGGAGTTTCAGCACTTGAATATGTATTGATATTAAACAGCAGACATATACCGGTAATTAGTTTTGTTTTTGCAATGTAAACAACTAGCACTTTGCACACATACATAATGACAATAACGACCAATTAATTCCCTTCACTGTCCTCTGGTCGATAGTTTCACAACAGCCTTCTATGCCAAACATGCCCTCAGGTAGCCAAAAAATGTCAGATCTGCCTATAAAAAGCACTAGGTGATAATTTCATATCAATATGACAAAGTGGTGTTTTTCCTAAGTACAATGTGGATCAGAGTGTGCGTACTTAAAACCACATTTTGATAAGATGATTTGGCTGGCATGTTGGTTCGCAACGGTCATTCTAGAAAACTAGCCAAAGGTAGTAATTTTGACCTTCAAAAACCTGTAACAGCCAGGTCCTGAGTACCTTAGGACAGTCTGTTTAATGCTTCTGATACCTGAGGCAGACATTTCAAATTATAATTGAAAGCACGCTGCGCCTGAGCACATGCTTCACAATGCCCACACTGAGATGCAGCAAAATCAGCCACTTTTTTTAAAAGCTCACCTATTGCATCTCTCTTGGAACAGCTGCACTGAGCATGCTTCCTAACAGAAGTCAGAACCACAGCAGTCATCCTCACTAGGGACCTCCACTGGGCAATTCGGATGCACTACACCAGGCATAATCAGATCACTGAATCACTCCTTATTTGAGAATACAGTAGAATTAAGTGCTCTAATTAGAAGGAGGAACCAAGAAGAAGAAGAAGAAGAAGAAGCCCAGCACACTAGCGATTTTCTCAAGTCACAGTAGTAAACTTTGGCACATTGATTAGGAACAAATGCCATATGGAGTGCCTTATCCCATATAAAATTCCCCATACCCTTAGATCAGGAAGGGAGGCCCTGCTGTAGGTGTTGGCCTTGTCCCAACTAAGGTTGCTAGGAGTGCAAACAAGGGTTAACTGGTTGTGGCACCCACATTCTGCAATTCTTACGCTTTATATATTGTGCATGTGCATGTGTGTGTGTGTGTGTGTGTGTGTGTTTATTGCTTCAAACCTATCCACTGGAAAATACGTTTTGAGTGAATGAAATCTTCAGAGGCCATACATTTGTTTAGATTTCAATTTATGTGACGATATTAAGACACAGAGCACAACCCCCCACCTCAATCCATTTTCTCTTAGATTCATTCTGTACTATATCACTCACACTGGCAGAAAGGGGACAGGCTCAAAACCAGGATCATTCTTGTCTTGGCAGTGATAACAATTGTTGTGAAAATCAATCCTTGGGGCAGCACTTCCTTATTGCTGCACCAGTCCAGCAGGAACTCCTCCTTCACGTCAATGATGGTTCCATGTGCAGAGAGAGAGAGGAGTGCATACTGTGGATTTCAGGACAAGGGTGAAACAAGACTATATTTCACCCAGGTCAAAGACCCAGTTTGGCACACACACATCCCACACACATTTGTGTACACACATGCACTGGCTGGGAGCCTCAGTGGCATCGCTCTGGGGCCTTCACCTGGGGCAAAAAACCCTGGCTAGCCCCCACCCCAGTAGCTGGACACTGATTCAGGAAACAATCTTGCATACTTTGGAGGTATGGGAGATGGGAGAACTACAGAAGTATGCAACTGTGAAAGTTAATCACAGACATACCATTAGTGACCCATGCTTACATTAAATATCTGCTATATTTGTCTGCAAACAGAAAAGCTGCATGCTTCTTGGCCTGGTCCACCCCCCCCCCCAATAGTCTTTGGATTCATTTATTTAGAAAGGTGGCAGGATTTTAATGTTTTATACTTAGGACTATTGCTATTTTTCTAGAAAAAAAAGGTGCCAGAACTCACCATGAATGGGGCCCACCTGAGAGGTGCCGGAACTGAGTTTCGGAGCATTCCGGCTAAAAAAAGGCCCTGCTTAGGGAAGTAATGATGTATGGAAGTGAGAGCTGGACCATAAAGAAGGCTGATTGCCAAAGAATTGATGCTTTTGAATTATGGTGTTGGAGGAGACTCTTGAGAGTCCCATGGACTGCAAGAAGATCAAACCTCTCTATTCTGAAGGAATTCAGCCCTGAGTGCTCACTGGAAGGACAGATCCTGAAGCTGAGGCTCCAATACTTTGGCCACCTCATGAGAAGAGAAAACACCCTGTAAAAGACCCTGATGTTGGGAAAGATGGAGGGCACAAGGAGAAGGGGACAACAGAGGACGAGATGGTTGGACAGTGTTCTCGAAGCTACAAACATGAGTTTGACCAAACTGCGGGAGGCAGTGGAAGATAGGAGTGCCTGGCGTGCTCTGGTCCATGGGGTCACAAAGAGTCGGACATGACTAAATGACTAATCAACAGGGAAGTAATGCATATAGCTGGCCCTCACAGATTACTACTTTTGGAGGGTTGTGTGCATTCTGTTTCAGGGACTTCATCCTCCCATGTGAACCACTCCAGTCTAACTTCTCACACAATGAATATAGGAGGATATGAAACCAATTCTGGAGTAGCCCCATATTAAGTCAATTCCAACTCCTCCTAAATTAACATTGCTCACTGTAATCTTGGGGGGGGGGGCGTTATTCAACTAAATTTTACTTAGACATGTTTCTTTATTTCAATGCATCTGCCCTGAATTAAACTTAGCTGGAAGCTACCCTCTATTGTTAACAAGCAAGGGCTTATTGGAAGGAAGAGCTACACAGATCAAAACATTACTGTTTAAAATGAATTTACATTGGCAACAAACACACTTTTAAAACGACTGTAATTATTAAAAGACAGAGGAAAGACAGCATTCCCTCTTTCCTGCCCGCGTTAACCCTGCCACATTGTTTATTTTTTTACTGCTGCATTGAAGTTGCTGACTTGGTGAAATTAAGTCTCTTTATCATCTTTATTATGTGCGTTAAACCCATAAAGACAAGCATACAAATCTTCCTGCTAACTTTGTACTCTTTGCTCTTGACACCAGAATTTAGAGTTAATGAGAGTAGTTCCAGTCACTGCAAGCCTTTTAAAAAAGAAAAGAAGACGCCACCCAGGACAATTTTGGAATCAAAGGCTAGAAATGGAATTGGAAGAACAAATCTCTTCCAAGAACCTGCACATATGCTAGGCCCAGAAACCAATTGGCCACAATTTTACTTTTCTACACACCCATTGGCAAGCTTCAGGGTAGAGGGTAATCAGAAAGCCCCAAGTCCAAATTTCACTTCTGCCATGAAATCATCAAGTGGCTTTAGACAAGCCACTCTCTAAAATGGAGACAATAATTCTGAAACATGATAATATATGCCAAGTATTTGAAAACCCTACAACTCCTTATAGATGATGTCTTTTAATTGTTGAAAAATGATCATAATTCTAATGAAAATTCAAGGAAAACCTCTCTACACATTAGGCCAAACGCTGTTGCTCAGTGGCATAGCATGGGTTGCCAGCACCCAGGGCCACGTGGAGGGGTGGGGAGAGGTAAAGAGCTGGAGTATGCATGTGCATTGAACTACCTAATGGTGTCCATGTCACCCAGGAGACCGCAGCTGCAGAGATAAGAAAATAACAGTCATTCCATTGTCTGGAGAGATTAATTCCTGGTTTGCATAGAAAAACCATTTTCAATGGAGCCCAGTGATAGAAGCACACAGCTGTATTCAGGCAGTCTTTTCAACACTGGGTGTTGAAATTTTGTGCCCCTAACAATTTTGTGCTTGGGGCAACCATCCCTTTGCCCCCACACGCTACGCCACTGCTGTTGCCCTGGTCGCAATTCAAATTAAAGCAACAGGGGGCTAGCTTGGGCACTGCCCAAAAATGTGCAGTTTCTGAGGAAACATCTATACACACTGTGCTTATAGCTATTGCGTGACTCTTCTTTTTGAATCCTTATTTCCAACAGTTATACTGCCTGGGATAATGAAATAGGCAAGGCATGTTTAATCATCATGCTATAGATCCTGCAATGTAAGTCCTGGGCAAATGGAACAGAGAGTGTCTCTGTATAGAGTGTGTGTGTCTTTCTCGCTCTCAGGACTATGTTCTTTAATGCTCCCCATAGGTCACAGAAGAAGAATTTCTACATATCACATGCACAGCATAGATTATGCTCAAGAGTGATTTAAACAAGGGAGGGGTGGGGAGAGAAATCCAGGACTTTTTTAAGAGCAGGAGCAATGACATTCTCTGCCAGAGGGTAACTGATGGATTCTCCTTGCTCTGACAAGTGAGTTAGGTGATAACAGGACTTTCAAGTTTTACCGTTGTTTGTGACAGATTAGCACAGAGGAACTCATATTCTATTCCTGCCAGCTGATCCTGATAAACTGGGCATTACACTATGTATTGCTGTGGAAAGTGAAAGCGAGAGAACAAGAGACATGGGGGTCGGGAGATGGATAGATCAACGTATCTCCTTGCATTCTGGATGCCCCTTCATGACATGGCTAGAGGTGCTGTCACGGTGAACTCCTGCACTTCTGAATTTACCACCACACCACTGATGGTCAGACATCAGCCTTTCAGAATCAACTTGCAGGGATAGGTGCTTCATTAACTAACACCTGAGATCCACCAACCAAAGACAGGTGTGAAATAGTGGCAGAGCTGCTGGGACCAGATACAAAATGAGGGCATGGGTGGAGGGGGCAAAGCCAGTTACCAAACTGTACCCCAAGAGCAGATTATACACTGGAATGACCCACATATAAATGTACAAATGTATTTCTGAGTTATTGCCCAATTTAGCTGTTGCTTTTATTAAACAGTAGGGAGCCAGACGCGGAGTGAGGGGACATGGGTGGTGCTGTGTTCTAAACCACTGAGCCTCTTGGGCTTGCTGATCAGAAGGTTGGTGGTTTGAATCCCCGCGATGGGGTGAGCTCCCGTTGTTCTGTCCCAACTCCTGCCAACCTAGCAGTTCGAAAGCATGCCAAAAAGTGCAAGTAGATAAATAGGTACTGCTCCGGCGGGAAGGTAAACGGTGTTTCCGTGCGCTGTTCTGGTTCGCCAGAAGCGGCTTAGTCATACTGGCCACATGACTCAGAAAAACTGTCTGTGGACAAATGCTGGCTCCCTCAGCCTGTAAAGCGAGATGAGCGCCACAACCCCAGAGTCATCTGCGACTGGACTTAACTGTCAGGGGTCCTTTTCCTTTACCTTTAGGGAGCCAGAAACGCTTGTTAATCCATTGAAAATCATACTAATCTGGGGTTTATCTGCACATATTTTGCCCTGCTTTTTCCAGTCAGAAGTCTGCCCTTTAATGCTCTGTGTACAAATGGGTCCCATCCCCCGCCTGAGCTTTCCCCACAAAAACCCGCTCTTTAAAGCTGAATCAGAACAAATGTCAGTTCAAGTTTTCCTTGGATTGACTTTTGCTCTGATTGAGCTTCAAAGAGTAAGTTCCAGAACAAAAAAAGGGGTGCTCAGACAAAAAGCTTTAAATTGTCCAGAAAGAAGAGAGGAAAGGTAAGTATGGGTAAACCCCACCCTGATTTAAAAACATGTGTTGGGGGAGGGCATCCTATACTGTGGTTAGATTAGTCTCACACTGCTTTTCACATTGCACTAGATTTAAGCAAGTTGTCAGGACTTGGAATTAACATCTCTGCAGGAAACCCCACAACTTTTCCGTTACCTGAAATATATATGAAGAAGACACTGATTCTCAGTATTAAAAAGCCACACATTTGTAGAACAAGAGAAGATTAAAGGCAAGTATAATCATGCCTCTTATCTACAGGACCCTGCTGTTGTTACAATGTAGTAATTTGAAAAATAGACTGGGGTTTGTTCAACTCCATAATGACTGAGGTCATCTTTACAATCTGTGGGCCAAAATGCCTACAGCACTTAGATCAGCAGGAGCCCTATTGATTTGCAATGAGTTTACCCTCTAGAGGCTCACCACATTTTGTTGGAATGTACTGTAGAATTAAATAATTAAAAGGTGTCTCTCTCTATCTTTAGTTCTCCTACCCCAATCATCACAGTCTGTATCTCACTCCTTTTTGCTTTCCAGATCTATAAGCACAGATCTCATTCTTATGCTGAGTGGCTGAAGAAGAGGCTTATCTTTGTGACTTCAGAAACAACATCAAGCAAATCTGGGTGGAACTACAACCCTAATAGTTCCATGTCTGACTACCACTCTGCAGCTGCAGTAGAACATCCAGCTCACAGCTGTATTATTGCTATGATGCATAAATAAAGGCATCAAATTTCTCTTTCAAAGAGAGGGGAAAAACAGTAAATGCTGGAGGTTAGTTGCACTAAGAACAATGTACATCCCTTGCGCTCTCCTCCTAATCTCAGCAGAACAAAATAGTTCCAGCTAAACAGTTAGGAGGTAGCCCTTTTAAAGCATGTTAATTCCTACATATACTTCTCTTGATTTTGCTACACTTGATGACCGAAGGTTGAAGATGTGAGCCGATCCCTTTAATGGTAATGTCAGAGGACAGAAAAGTTCTGCTTGTGGTGCTGTATGTGCCACAGTTTACTCACACATGAAAGTCACCATACCTCAGAAATTCAGATGCACCCAAAGCACATTGGCAGAAATGGACCAGGGGTGCAATGCCTATCATGATGAGGAATGGGACACATGTGGAGCATGGGCCTGTACAATGCAGGGACTCCTCCTGGGGGGTACAGAGCATCTCTGTCCAGTTCACATGACTGCAGAATTATCCCGATGTGCAGTGATTTATTGCTATTATTTCCTCCATCGGTGTTGATGGCACCCAACCTTTTTAGAGGGAGAAAGTAAAGCATACACTTGAGGACATCACTTGGGAGCAGCTAAGTCTGCTCCTGTGATTTAAAAGGCAAGTTTGGGTCCCGCCCAATAGTCCTAGGCTGGAGTTTACAATGTCTCACAGAGCTCAGTGAAAAGCATTGAGAAAAGAGTCAGGCCTCCCTCCTCTGAAGCAGTGGTGTGGTGTGGAGAGGGCCACAGAGGCGGTTGCCCTGGGTGCAAAATTGTTAGGGGCATAAAATTCCAACACCCAGTGCTTCCTCAATACAGCTGTGTGCTTCTGTTGCTGGGCTCCGTTGGAAATGGCTTCTCCATGCAAACCAGGAAGTGACCTCTCCAGACAACAGAACGACTCTTCTTTTCTCATCTAGGTGGCTGCAATCACCTGGCAATTGAATGTGCATGTGTATTCCATCTGTTTCCCTCGCAGAGATTCCCAGATGGGCAGAGTACTGTTGCATGCATGTCCATAGGTACTAGGACGGCCACTGTGAGATCAGGACGCTGGACTAGATGGTCCATTGGTCTGATTCAGCAGACTCTTCTTGTGTTCTGATTTGCATAACTCTGCCCTGGGTTCTATTTCCATGTTAAATGGAGAGTCACAAACATAAAAACAATACAGCCTGAATTCAGGCAACTGCTCATTTTAGTATATTTTCCCGGCAATTAGACTTAATTCATTTACTCACGTTGTATGGAGAAGTAATGTAGTGCTTCAATTTAAAACTAATGCTGCAATAATGCTGTTCATATTAGAATACTCCCCACTGAAACTCAGTCATACAGACTGCGTTTCCAGTGGGCTTGAATATTCAAATCAGGAAGCAGTTTGATAGAAGGAGAAGCACCATCCATGCAGAAGACTGTCACTTGCAGAATAACTTATATTCAGAAAGTTCCTTTTAAACAAATACATAAAGCTCTAGGGCGTTCTAAAGTGCAGTTTTGAATCATAGGAGAGTTGAAAGGGAGCACTGACTAACAACAGTGGGTTCCATGGAAGGGAGACTTTAATATGGCAGGAAGAACTCAACAGGGCCATGGGGTCCTACATAAATGAGAGAGACTCCTGGACTGGGAAAGCTGTCCCCTTTTTTGAAGAAGGGTCGTAGCTCAGTGGTGGAACATCTTCTTTGTTTGAAAAAGGTCCCTGGTTCAAACTCTGACTGGCATCTCGAGTAGGGACCTGAGAGTTTGGATTTGATATCCCGTTTTATCACTACCACAAAGGAGTTTCAAAGTGGCTAACATTCTCCTTTCCCTTCCTCCCCCACAACAAACACTCTGTGAGGTGAGTGGGGCTGAGAGACTTCAGACAAGTGTGACTGGCCCAAGGTCACCCAGCAGCTGCATGTGGAGGAGCGGAGACATGAACCCGGTTCCCCAGTTTACGAGTCTACTGCTCTTAACCACTACACCACACTGGCTCTCCTGACTTGGTATAAGACAACTTCATAAATGCCTAAACTGTAGGGCTATGGGTCTCACAGTTCTTTATGAAATCTCTGTGTGCCCACCCAAAATCACGTTAGCAATCACAAGAAAGGCTTTCAGCTTAGAAATCTCAGAGGCCTTGGCCCAAGACCAAAAAGAATCATCACAACAGAAAGGAGAAGATTAGTTCACACTGTGTCAGGCCAGATGGTCTTCCTCCTAGGCTGGTAGCCTGAATTGTGGTCATAAAGGGAACCAGGATGGAATTTTTTCTTGTCATACTCATATTGACTATACAGCAGCCCTGACTCAGACAGTTCTGCTCGTCTCTAGAGTCTTCTTCAGCCTTGGGTACCCAGATGCCGTTAGACTTCAAGTCCCACCACCCCTGACCATTGGCTATGCCGGCTAGGGCTGATGAGACTTGTAGTCCAACAACATCTGGGGACTCCAGATGAAGAACACTGCTGGAAGATATGAACAAGAGATGGGAAATTCACCATGGATATGTCAGTTCCCTTGTTTAATACAATAAACCAGCTTTGAGTTTTCCTTCTACATATTATGGCAAATGACATGGCTATTTCTTTAAAAAAAAAAAAAGCCGAGCAAAAGCTGCCTACCTGAATGTGTTTGTGTATACCATATTAAAAGTTTGCAAATGAAGCAGACTGCGATAGTCTATTCGCACCAAGTAGCTGCTCAGCCAGATTCGCAACAAGTGTAAATCAACATGAGCATGAAGTCAATGGAGTGACACTGATTTAGAACAGCAAAAGATATGGGCCGTTGACTTCAATGGGACAACCCCGGTATGAAATGCTATGCAGCATAAGTGAGGACATAAAACAGCGGCTCTCTGTATTTCACCTATTACGTTTTTATTACAACTGCATAGGCTAAGTAAATGTATTAAATTTATGTGTGTTTAATCTGTGTAACAGGGAATGAAAGGACAGCTTTTATTTTGATCCTTTTCTGATCACACACCTGAAATCATGGGGTCTTGTTTATCATAAATCTTAAGATTTGCAAAAGGGCATTGTTATGCCTCCAGAATGCTTTGCGATGGCTAGGGGAGGCCTGTACTTTCATTTTGTTTACAGTCGTACCTTGGTTTTCTAACAGCCTAGTTCTCAAATGTTTTGGCTCCCAAACGCTGCAAACCCGGAAGTGAGTGTTCCAGTTTGCAAACTATTTTTGGAAGCTGAACGTCTGACGGGGCTTCTGTGGCTTCTGATTGGCTGCAGGAGCTTCCTGCAGCCAATCAGAAGCCGCATTTTGGTTTTGGGATGTTTTGGAAGTTGAACAGACTTCCGGAACAGAGCCTGTTTGACTTCCAAGGTACGACTATATTATATTTATGTGCCATGTTTCCTCTGAGGAGGTCAAGGTTCCTTTTATTCTCAAAACACCCCTGAGAGGTAAGTTAGGATTGAGAGTCAGGGTTTGGCCTAAATCAAGATCACCCAGTGAGTTTCATAGCTGAGTGGAGAGCTGAATCCTGGTCTCCCAGGTTGTTGTTGTTGTTATACACACCATCTGTTGGCCATCACCAAGTAGCACCATACTGGTTCTCAGAAATAACACAGAGGATTGACAAGTGGTTAATCACCCATCTGGTCTATGACTGGGCCTGAGCCTACTTAACGTCAACAAGGTAGAGATGACATGAACCATCAAACCATACCTGAGTTTGAAGTTACAACATGTGACTGCCACACCCCCCCCCCCAAAAGCCAAGTACACTTCACAATCCTCCTAGGCATTTGGAGTCTCATTTCCCCAAATGGGTACAAAATTACCCAAAACTATTCCTCTATCTAGTGTCAATTCATACCCAGAGTGCTCTCCTACAATAAGGGTTTCGTTATGGGGTTTCAAGTCCCTTCCTGTTGTCTCTGTGTGTGGTTTTTCTTTTGTTTTAATTTGAGGGCTCTATTAAAAAGACATTAGTGTCATTTAGACGCCAATTAAAGTGAATGTGGGGAAAAACAACCCCAACGGAGGGAAAACTTTCATTTAACAATGCAATAATTACTTTATCTTAATACAGCAGTTAAGATAAGGTGCAGCTTACTGTTCAATATGATTTTCTTATTCATACTAACAAGAATAAAGAATAAGGAGGAAATGCATGAGCAAAGTATCAGGAGTGTGTTATATTTGGGGTCACTGAAGATCTTTAGAAATGAACACTTAATTCTTATAGATAAGTTGTATAGACCTACCCTTGCACTTAAAACAATTTCTTATATTTACATTAAATTTGCACAAATTGTTATAAAACTATTTGTAGCTTTTACTCCAGTGTTTGATAGGATTGGCCATGTGGGTTAAGCTAAGAAACACAAATATTGATAAAAATGTTATTTTCTCTTATAAGAATGTCATATACAGACTCAAGAGACAAGCATGACTGGAAAGTCAAGTCTGTAGGGTAATCCTATCAGGGGAGTTTGAAAAGTTTGTCTGCTGGTTCCCTACCTATTTAAACTTGAAATAATAAAGTTGAGGATTAATGCTTCTTTTCCAGCCTCAGTCTTGTTTAGAAAAATGTCTCTGTCAGTGTACATGTTGCTGATATGGTTGCCTTTTTCATGGTTGAAACATCTTTCGAAAGCTTTTGGCACTATGGCTTGATGTCACCTATGTCAAAGCAAAGGTAAGGACTGCTGAAACATGTCCTTTGTGCTACGAAAGAACAGGTGATGGACAAAACTTGGGACAGATTCAGATCTTCAATTACCAAGAAGTCTGGTTCTCTGGAAAGAGCACATAGACACATCATTTAGCTGCTACCGTGCAGAAAATACTGAGATCCTCCCTGACAGTTTTGGAAGAAGGAACAAAAGAGGAAATATCAACAGCTCAGCAATTTTGATTTTTGCAGCTAAAAGTTTTCGCACAATTACCATACGCAGCAGAAGTCTGAGCCTCGTTGTGATTTAAAAAACTAGAACCTACAGAGCATGTTCTTAAAATCTTTGCTAAGTCTGCTACTTGGTACCCCAGCAGCTCACATAAGGAGAGGTTAGCTTAATGCCTTTTGATTTATGTATTTTGTTAGCCGTCTTTATGCATTATTCCAAGTTGCTCCAAATGGAGGATAATGGGCTTCCAGAAATGTTTTATGGAGCAGGCAAAGTCTGGTAGTCAGCACAGTTGGCTGAAACAGTATGAAAACAAAATGTTGAAGCATGGCATACACTTTTGGGACTTGGAAACTCACCAGACTCCAAGTTTTATCAGAAATAAGTGAGGAGGTGTTCAGATGAGATATGGATTTTCACCATATATGATTCGGGTTGTCACAGGCTGTGGAATCTTGTTCTCATGATTTAAGTAACTCGAGCCCAACACCCTGCCACTATTTTCATGGGTGTGTTGGGGGGAGATGTTGACTCCAGCCCACTCTAGCCCCTTCCACTCTTTCAGAATGGCATGTGGGGTGGGAGACGAGAGTCACCACTGTGAGCAGGTGGACCTTCTGCTCCTACAAGTAGAAGTTTGGAGCCAAACCAGGATTTGGAAGGGTGATTCACCTGTGCTATATACCGTATATACTCGAGTATAAGCTGACTTTTTCAGCACATTTTTAATGCTGAAAAAGCCCCCCTCGGCTTATACTCCAGTGAGGGTCCTTCTGGGCTGCTCCTTCCTCCTCCTCCGCCTTTGCTGCTGTCAGTGGAGGAGGAACGAGCAGCCCAAAAGCAGCCCTTTTGGGCTGCTTGTTCTTCCTCTGCCACTGCTGCCACCAGCTTCTGCCTCTCAGCAGCACCCTAGGTAGGCAGGGGGACAGGAGGGGCTGGGGGGAGAGAGAATCCCCCTCTGCCGTGTGCGCATGTGTGCACACACACACTCCGGCCCATCAGGAGGTTTGTGGTGTGGTGAACCAGCTTATACTCAAGTCAGTAAGTTTCCCCAGTTTTTTGTGCTAAAATTAGGTGCCTCAGCTTATATTCGGGCCAGCTTATACTCGAGTATATACAGTAGGTAGTAAAGGATCTGTCCCATTATTTATTGTTTCCCTCCACATATACCAAAGGAATACATACTTATCGCTGACTAATTATCTCAAAGTGTCAATTCAAATGATTTATCTACAGTAAAATGTTTCTGACCCCGCCCCAATCTCTGTCTCTCTGGCAATCAATTTTTGTTGCTTAGTGAGTAGCCGGATTTGAGATGGTTGCATGGAATTTCATCCAACCATGTTAAATGAGTCAGACATTTTAATGCTGTCTGATGGGGGTTTCATGTTATTTTGGTTGATTTTATTAAGTGTATCTTTTCATTATGTAATCACTTTGTTTATTATGTAACCAGGCAGTTGCGCCCACCCTGTGGAACACCCTCCCAGCAGATGTCAAACAGATAAACAGCTATGTGACTTTTAAAAGACACCTGAAGGCAGCTCTGTTCAGGGAAGCTTTTATTGGTTGATGTTGTACAGTGGTACCTCAGGTTACAGATGCTTCGGGTTACGCGTTTGCAGCTTACGGACCGCGGGAAACTCGGAAGTACTGGAAAGGGTTACTTCCGGGTTTCGCCACTCGCGCATGTGCAGAAGCGCCAAATCGCATCACATGCATGCACAGATGTGGCACCGCAGGTTAAGAATGCTGCAGGTGGTGGATGGGCATCTGTCACGGATTACGTCCACAACCCGAGCTTGTATTATATTTTTACTATTTTTGGTTGGGAGCCACCCAGAGTGGCTGGGGCAACCCAGTCAGATAGGCAGCATATAATTTATTATTATTATTATTATTATTATTATTATTATTATTATTATTATTATTAAACTGGCCAGTGAAGAACACACAAGTGTTTGTGTGTGATGTTTTAATGGCAAAAGCTTATATCTCCAAGTTATCCTATAGCACTCTTTATGGTTGTTATTACTGTGGTATTGCGATAGCCATCCTGGTTGTGCTGTACAATAAACCGATGCCTAGCTAAAATCATTTTTTAAACTGGGCCAATCTGAGGACTCGGCTGTAACTGGCATTCAGCACTTGAAAATAAGCAATCTTTTATAGATTAAGGTTAGTATGCACTCCACCCTACCCAAAATCTCTGACAGGGGACTTAAGACAGAGGCATCAGGAACTGTGCTGGGCATCTTGTAAGATTCTTTCAGTTTGCTTGATTTAATCAAGAAACAGAAGTTAATGAAGTTGATGAAGTTGATAGTGGGAAGGCAAGCAGCTGCAGCATTGGGGCTTGAGGTTTAAATATAAATCACATAAGGTTATCCCAGCAGCACTACTGCAAGGATTCTGGAAGCTCCTGGGCTTATATTTTGTTTGACACACAAGCCAGTAATTCTCTCCCACCATTTCCAACCTCCTCAGATAAGGGTGCCATCTCACCCTTAGGATTGTGGGTGCCCACTGATGCAACGCGGACATGCGACGTCACACGCACTACGTGCAGGCGTGTGCATGTGATGTCAAGTGTTCACGTTGTGGTGGAAATGGTGACTCTTCTTCCTCCTATCTGGAGCCAGTGAGGCACCCTTTTCCATGGGGAGAGGCTTGGACTTGGAGACAGAGAGACTCTTTGGGTGTGGAGGCCCCAGCAAATGCCCTCTGTGTAGATTGTAGGTATAATGAATAAATAAAGGACCAAACATACAAAGGGCACTGAGCTGATGATTGCTGCCTTATAACCGGGCTAAAGTTTGCTTTTCTGCCCCTTTCAAACACAATTTTTGCTTAATCGTTCCATGAAATGACATGATTACTATTCTACTATAGATGTTTTTTTCCACCATTTGCCATTTTGTACATTACCTTTCACCCTCTCACCCCTCCCCAGATGAACCGCAAAGGATGTATAATTTCACCTTTTGTACACTGGTTTGCTGCTGTTATTATTTTTCAGCTCTCGCATATTCAAAATAAGTGCTCTGGATATCCATCTCCACAGAGTTCATTACACTCTTTAAAAGATCAACGTGTATTTTTCAGAATAAACTGAATTATGATCTTACATTTGAAGGCAATTAACATTGTCATTTCCTGGTTCCTGAGTGTTAAGTAAATTGTTCTGTCTAATAACATTGCAGTTCTGAATTTAAACTAACCCAGATAATATCCCTCTTCTCTAAAAGTGTATTTATAGTGCATGCTAATACAGATGATGATGCCTTTGAGATGTGTCCCTCTGCATTGGAATTTTATAAAGGGTTTTATTAATAGGCTTAGGGGATCCAGTGAGGAGCCAGTCAAATCTATGTGTCCAGAGGCTAGTTCTTTAATGATGGCAGCAGCAGCAATGTTAGCGTCAAAAAGGTGGGAGACAACTGATAGTGTAGATTACTTCCCACACCAACATGTTCCATTCCCAATGACAACACTGGCACGGGGCGTTGTCTGTTCCTCTCTCATTCTAACATTACTTGAGTGACATGGGCAGAGGACCAAGTGACAATGATGCCATTCCTGTAATGTGAAAACTGATTTGGTATTGCTGTCAAAATGACCCTACACCAGGATTTCCCACACTCGGATTACAACTCCCATCATCCTGAGCTGGGCTTGGGGGTAACCCGAGAAATGCAGTCCTGGACTGGTCCAGAATCCGAAGGTTCCGCTAGAAGTCAGTCCGACAGAGCCAAGGCAGGACACGAGGCAGGAAACCAGGCAAGGGCAAGGGCAAGGACAGGATCTCAGGCAGGATCAGGCATACAGCAATGTTGCTCCCGCAACCTGGGGTGGGGTCCGATAGCCTTTTATCTTTGTTGGGGTAACGGATGGTCCTGATCCCCTGGTGACTCACCTCCCTGTTTTGCCCGGAGGTGAGCACTCCTGCAAGTACTCAGGTCTCCTTCTCTCAGACCTTAGTCTCTGCAACTCAGGAGACGTTGGTGGGTTACTAGACCCAGGGGCCACCTCAGCCTCCCCTGACCAAACCAGTAGTGGAGCAGCTGTAAGTGATGGCCCAGCTGAAGGCAACGAGGTAATCCCCGCATCTGGAGCCAGGGCAGGCTCAGGCCCCTGACTTGGCCCAGCTGGTGTTTGTTGCAGGGGAACCTGTGCAGACTGGACTCTTCAGGATCAGACCCCAGACTTGGTTCAGATGACGCCTGAGGCAAAGGATCCGGTGCAGACTGAGACTCCTCTGGTTCCAAGTCCAAGCCCGAGTCCCAGGCTATCACACATCCCTAGCTAGCAGGACCAGTGGTCAGAGATGATGGGAATGGTAGCCCAAAGAACCAAGTTTGGGAAACTCTGCTGTACGGAGTTCTTGCCCCACTCATGAAGTTAGCGTAGTGACCTCCTTTTTCAGGAGTGACCTCCTTCCCCTGTGAAGTTGTAGGTGGGCCAACCCAGGAAATACAAACTAGAGAACTGCAAGGCATAGAATCTTAGAATTGTAGAGTTGGAAGGAGCCCTGTGGGTCATCTAGTCCAATGTACTGTAATCTTGGGCAAATGTGAAAGCAACCAATAACCAGTGAACTGCAGTGAGAAAGGGGTCTCTTCATTGCTAACAGCAAACAAACTTGAACCAGAAGCTCTGTTGGTGTAAAGAAATGTGCTTCCTTGCTGATGCAGCAGCTCTCCCTATATTTTCCCTCATTTGGTCATAGTTGGGTAGAATTGTCTCAGGTAGACAGCTCACTGGTCCTGATATCCCCACGTGGACATGGCCTTGGTCCTTTGGGGCATCTGAGGTAGAAACTGAATCCACACTTCCTACCACCACTGGCAGCAGATCTCCAGGGTTTCAGTCAGTCCTCCCTGGACTGAACCTGGGACCTTCTGCATACAAAGAATGGACTCCCCCACTCAGCCATAGTCCCCACTCCCGAATGTGATTTCTTCCTCACATTTCTACCCAGCCCTTCCTTCAAGAAACCAAGACATTGTACATACTGTCTTCACAACAACCTTCTGAGATAACAGGCTGAAAGACAGTGAGTGTCCAAAGTTCATCTTGTGACTACACATTCAAACTCAGGTTTCTCTGGTTCATGTCTAATATTTTAACTACTATACCACATTTCCTTCAGCAATATTCAGAGCTGAAGGACTGTTCTCTTCAACGAGAGGGAGGAAATTTCTCATATATATGTCGGGAGTTTATAACTCAGTCTTTGCCTGTATGTTTCCAGTCAATCACAAAAAAGGTACATACTGGAATCAATTTATCTGTAACATTTTCACTGAGATTTCACCTAATTCAATTTCATTTTTAATGTTACGTGAGCATTGCTAAATAAAAATACTAACAGGAATGAGAAAATCCACATTTAAATTAAGTAACCTAATTACGCAGAGTGCTGTTGCGGTTACAAGTAACTGGGAATAAAAACAAAATGGATAATACCATTTGCACAATGGCTTCCGGATCAAATTTGTTCAATTAGAAGTCAGAAGATTTTTTTAAAAAAAGAAAACTGACAGCATAACAAAACTCAACACGGAACGGGGGCGTGGGGAGAAGGGTTCTTTTTCCATTTCCAGACAGCTACAAATGCATTAAAGAAAAAACCGAGGCAAAAGCTTACAGTAAAGCTATGAGAATGTGTCAGAAATAAAGGTTTAAAATCATGTTGTTGCCCTGATTAGTATTCCACCCAAGACCTATATATAAGTGTGTAGGAAGAAAACGAAAGAAGGCTACAGTTAAATGATCTAGGGGAATCCACTGAAACTAACCAAGTGTAGGCTAGGGATGGGGATGTGATTCAGTTTTCTTTGCATTTTTAGCATTTTTTCATTTTTAGTTTGGATTTGATATCCCGCTTTATCACTACCCAAAGGAGTCTCAAAGCGGCTAACATTCTCCTTTCCCTTCCTCCCCCACAACAATCACTCTGTGAGGTGAGTGAGGATGAGACTTCAAAGAAGTGTGACTAGCCCAAGGTCACCCAGCAGCTGCATTTGGAGGAGCAGAGACGCAAACCCGATTCACCAGATTACGAGTCTACCGCTCCTAATCACTGCACCACACTGGTAGAATGCCATCTACTCACAGTATAAAAATACTGTGATCAACCCATGGAGGGGGGAGGCAGAGTTGTTGAACCTTTTTAAGGTAGATCACGATCAACCTGTCGGACATGCCTGATATATGTGTTATGCTGAGGGAAACTGCTTGCAAACGTGTAGCTAATAGGCAAATTTGCTAAGAAAAATGTGTACATTAGAATAATTGTGCAGTAAAATGTTGACAATTTTTCATTTTTAATACATTTTTATATTGCAAACCTATGTGAACATGTGGCAAACTGATGCTTGGAAAACTAGAAAAGTGAGGAAAGCTGGAAAAGATTTGTCATTCCTTATTGTGGACCTAATTGAGTGCCTAGACAGAAGACCACTGGCACTCCTATGTAGCTAACATGCTCTATGCTTTCTAAAAGGAAGAGAGGGTTAGAAAAACAAATGAATATCTGAGGTGTGCTGACATTAAGCATACCAGCTCCCAGCAAAACATCCTGTACTAGTAGCACAGACATATCGCCTACCTCTGCAATGTGACATGGGAGATCAATAGCTGATCTTGAGGTGATACAGTAAATATGAGTAATATGATTGTGCACCAAACCTCTGTATTCCACTACCTGGTTTACCATATTCCATCATATACTTCCTATTTTGCACTACACTGAAACTCCTGTATGAACTTCTGCAAAGATCCAATATCTCATATTCTAGACAAATAATTAAGGAACTACTGGCAGATGGCAAGTTTTTAGTAGTTACTAGGCAACGGGGACCAAGCTCTACAAATCCAGAGAAACAGTCATATTTTAACTTCACATAATACCACAGCATTCCCATTTGCAATACGCATTTAAAACTCCATTGTTTTTTCTCAAGATTCCACACAGCCTCACCTATCAGTTTTCCCCCGGACGTTTGTTTCCCTGGGTTTTGGAAAGTTGAATTTGCACTGTTGCAGGAAAGCATTTACGTGGAATTGCTGTACCATATACTAAGGTGGTGCATTCCTGTATCAGTGTATTAACTTGAATATTGTATTGTACGAAAACAGTTTACCAAGTGATCCAAGTTGCAGTCCAAAGATGGCATAATGCAAGTCAAGCTTTGTTGTGTAATATGTCTTCATGGCACAAGTAGGTGTGTGTGTGTGTGTGTGTGTGTGTGTGTGTGTAACCAGACTGCTCCTAAACAAAGCTTGGCATGTATGATGCTTAAAGTATACTTTATCAGAGGAAAATGAAGAAATACAATTTGATGACCAATGGGACGGTGTGCTTCCTTGAAATATAAAATTTTCCAATATTTATCTAACTGATCTAACCACATATTAACTCAACACACAGATGTCTTGATGCCCAGAGAGCTGTATCATCCTTCAACCTGCCTAACATTTTTCAAACATCCACAGAACAATCCTATAATATGCATCTACTCAGATATAACTCTCTTACTCCCAGGTTAGCTGGTAAAGAACGGAAACCTTACAAAGAAATATCATGATATCCCTGTTCCTCTCAAAGATCTTTAAAATAAAGACATATTTTATACTTTCTATCAACCTTAATTTTTTCTCTCTTCTTGTCTGCCTCTTTCCACAGCCATTTCTTACTTCACCAATGACTGATTTTTCCTATAGAAATTGGGATTAATTCAAAGGAATGGTATGGCATGATTATTCTACATAGAAAAATAATCTGCTCTCCAAACATTTCTGTAGCAATCAGTAGGGACTAGGGCCACAATCTTATGCTCATTTCCTAAGAACTCCATGGAATGCAGTTGGATTCACTTCTGAAAATAAAGCATTCAAAGCACTGGATTTATATGCCCCACTGAAATAAATGGAACAGAAGTGAATCAGAACTGGAACATGTTCTATTATTTCAGTGAGGGATTCTCATGTCTATTTTTTGCAAAACTGGATCCAGTGCCTAAATTGAAATGGTGGCTTTCATATTTCCCTTCACTTTAAATTGGTATAGGGCCATAATGCCTACAAAACTAGTTTTAATTCACAAACTTGCCATTTAAATGCATATTTGCATTTCCTAAAAATGGATCCATTTTGGATTTAAAAGGTTCTCTGCCCCTCCACCCCACTCTTAATTATACAGTAGAACAAAAGCATAATGTTGGCAAAATTAGGCACTTTGTTATCTGTGTTTACTATATATAAAACGTGTTTTTCTCAGCTCTAAATACTCTCTTCATCTGCTTATTCAATAGTTCCTTCACAATGTGGTAAAATGCAAACACAAATACATGAAGTTCATTATTTCCAAACGAAGTATTTGTGCAGATTTAAAGAAAATAAAAATGCAGTTTGTATTTTTAGCAGAATTTAATGATTATAAGGTTGAGTTTTAACTGTACTGTATTTTGATTGTATGTGAAATGTTCCCCCCACCCACACTTAAATAAGAATACAAGTATTTTAAATGAAACAAATACACAAAAATAAACCCAAACAATTTTCAGTTGCTTGTCCAAGGTCACCACACCACAAACAAAATTAAAAAATAAATTAAGGGTGTATGTTAGCTATTTTAGTTAGTGCAAAACAAAAACAGATCATCTTTATCAGAGGGTCTCAGACAGGCTTCCAGGGACAGCAGTAGGGTATCCACTATTGCTGCTACAAACAGACTTCTTTGAGCCCAACAGCAAGCATGTATGTGGCCTTAAGAATATATGTTGTGCCCCTTTCTGTTGTGATTTGTTCACTACACTCCCCAAAAAACAGCAACCAGGTTTTCTGCAGTGTCCAAAACTGAGAACCCCCTATTCAGATACGTTTCCAAAACATCAGTGCTCTAGAAATTAGATGCCATGAGTAATGCAAGACTTGTTGTCATTCAGGAAACAGCAGAATGTGCCAAGGGGGCTTTTCACACCCAGTTCCTCTTCCTATACCGTAATGCTGGTCCTGAATGGTGTAACTGTGCCCCTGAAGGACCAGGTGTGCAGCCTGGGAGTCATTTTAGACTCGAAGCTGTCCATGGAGGCGCAGGTCAATTCTGTGTCCAGGGCAGCTGTTTACCAGCTCCATCTGGTATGCAGGCTGAGACCCTATCTACCCGCGGACTGTCTTGCCAGAGTGGTGCATGCTCTGGTTATCTCTTGCTTGGACTACTGCAAAGCGCTCCATGTGGGGCTACCTTTGAAGATGACCCGAAAACTGCAACTAATCCAGAATGCAGCAGCTAGACTGGTGACAGGGAGCGGCCACCGAGACCACATAACTTGAAAGACCTTCATTGGCTCCCAGTACGTTTCTAAGCACAATTCAAAGTGTTGGTGCTGATCTTTAAAGCCCCAAACGGCCTCAGTCCAGTATACCTGAAGGAGCTTCTCCACCCCCATTGTTCTGCACAGACACTGAGGTCCAGTGCCGAGGGCCTTCTGGTGGTTCCCTCACTGCAAAAAGCCAAGTTAAAGGGAACCAGGCAGGGGGCCTTCTTGGTAGTGGCACCCGCCCTGTGGAACGCCCTCCCACCAGATGTTAAAGACAAACTACCAGTCTTTTAGAAGACATCTGTTTAGGGAAGCTTTTAATGTTTTAACAGATGATTATATTTTAATATTTTGTTGAAAGCCACCCAGAGTGACTGGGGAAACCCAGCCAGATGGGCGGGGTATAAATAAGTTGTTGTTGTTGTTGTTATATTATATTATATTATATTATATTATATTATATTATATTATATTATATTATATTATATTATAATTATTATTATGCATCCTAAATCAGATTAATAAAATGCCTAGTTAAGTGTTGATTGTTAAGAAACATCACCTCTTCATTGGCAGCCATATCTTTTTCTCTCCCAGTCACTCACTGTAGCAGAAACATTTACAGGGAGACCTTCCTCATTCCCTAAACCCCACATTTGCAAATATCACAAGCGCATAATTGATGACTATGTCTTCCAAAGCAAAAATATGCCTACTAGGGTATACTTTCAAAACATATGACCTAATATGGGTGAGTCAGATATCAGCTTCCAACACCATCTTTCTAAGAGGAGCATCTACCATGGAGAAGAAACTGCAGATAAGGGGCTCAAATCTCCTTATGAGAGTAGGTTCATGATAGTGTGCATGTGATTTTTATTCCCAGCCCCACTTCACTATTTGCTTTCCACCTTCCAGGCCATGAGTGCTTTGATCCTGATGAGGACATCTGTCTTGTTTCCATGCCTAACTTTCAGAGTGAGCTATGGGATTCTACCTTTGTCTGGCTTTGACATCTGTTTGACATGTATCTCACACACATCCAGCCATGTGCCCAGATCTTTCCTAAGCTTGAACTTGCATATTGTCAGGGAACTGACATCTAAAGCGCCGGAGGCGCAAAGGCTCACTGAGGGTGAGAGAGCAGTAGCAGCGGAAGAGGGAACCAGTAGAGGGCGAGCAAGAACTCCAAGGGAAAGTGAGTCGGAGGGATGGCTCAGAGACGCTTCAAGCGAAACCAGTGGGGAGGTCTCAGGACCTCCTATAGGGACACCCACACCTCGACGGAAACTGTCACGCCGAGAGGCCAGACGACGTGTTTCCGTTAAGGAGCTTTTATGTTGGAAACGTTTCCGAAAGCAGCCACTTTCGGATTCTACTAGTGATTGACGCAGCCATGCTGGAGGGGCTCCGTCACAGGCAGAGGTTTGAAAGCCTGATCAAACTCTGAGGGACTTGCATTTTACGCACAAGCAGCTCATCGTCCCATCACAGCAATCCGAAAGTCACCGAAAGCCAGCTTGTGCAGGGAGAAGCATCATGAGCAATCCAGCCGGAACCGGGGGAGCAGGAGCAGCTGGAGGAGGTCCAAGCCTGGAAGAAAGGTACAGGGCGTTGGAGATCCAGTTGGCGCTGCAAACGGCGAGGCTTGAGGAGAGGAGGGCTCAGGATGCAGAAAAGGGAAAGGAGAAAACCACCCCGCTCGCCAGAAAGGTGCCAGGATTGGTGCAGAAATTCGGGGGGGATCCCAGGAACTATCATGCCTTTAGAACAGAGATGCAATACGCTCTAAACTTGCAGTTTGATGACTTCCCCGATGAGGAATCGCGAGTGGCGTATGTGATTGGCCATCTCGAATCCGGGGCGAAAGATTGGGTTAGACCCCTGATGGCAGCGAATAATGAGATCTTAAAGGACACGAGGAAGTTTTTTCGTGCCATGGACCTGATGTTTTCCAGCGATATTGAGCAGGGGGTGGTGCGAAGGCAGTTAATGGCTTGCCAGCAAGGAAGCAGATCTGTCCGTGAGTACTGGACTGAATTTACCATGTTGATTCACAAATTGGGGTGGGACCTATCGGCGGAGCCCATCCAAATGCTTTTCGAAGAGGGGCTTTCTTCAACCGTCAAAGATGAGCTTTCCCGGGGCCCCAGGGCAGAGTCTATGGACCAGTTAACCAAATCTGCGCTGGCCATAGGAGCGCGCCAGGAGGCGAGGGCTATGGAAAAGCGGGAAGGGAAAGGAGACCGTTGGAGGGAGTTCCGCATTCCAGACATTCCAGAGCCACCTTTCCCGCCGGCAGAGCCGATGGAAGTTGGAACAGCGCGGGCGCGCGCAGTTTCAAATCCCAGTGAAGGGCGGAAAAAGGAGGGAAAGAGCGCCAAGAGATGTTATCTCTGCCAACAGCCAGGGCACTTTGCCAGAGTTTGCCCACAAAGAAAGGAATGGCAAGGGATGGCAGGAGCTGTTGGGGGAAAGGAAGAGGAAGGCAAGGAGCAAGTAAAAGCCAACGCCTGGCTGCCACCGTTGGGGCACAGCAGCCAGGCCAAAGAGCAATGAAAGTGCCCATGCCAGAACCCCCCAGACCCGCTTTAGTGATAGAGGTGTTACTAGAACTGCCAAACGGACACCCACTAAAGGTCAAGGCGCTTTTGGATTCAGGCAGCTCCTGTAATTTCATGAGTAAGGAGTTTGCAGCTGAGCACCAGATACAGACTATCCCTTTAAGTAACCCCTTGCAGGTGACTACGATTGACGGCAGAGAGCTGTTGGGGGGAGAAGTTAGCCAACAGACTGTCCCGATGATAATGAGAGTGGCAAGGCACACCGAACAGATAGCGTTTAATGTGGCCATCCTGGGAGGAGCGCCCATCATTTTGGGGATGAGCTGGCTGGCGCTACACGATCCGCTAGTGGGCTGGCATCAGAGGGTGGTCTCCTTTGGGTCAGCGCATTGCCTAGAACACTGCAAGGAGGGGAAGGTTTCGGGAGGAGACAGAGTCACCCTAGCGGGGATGGAAGTGATGGACAAAGGGAAGGTGCCCCCGCAATACGCAGATCTGAGCAACGTATTCAGCGAAAGGGAAGCAGACAAACTGCCACCGCATAGACCCTTTGACTGTCAAATCAACCTACTCCCAGGGGCCCAACTCCCAGTAGGCAAGCTGTACGCCATGTCAGACAGGGAGATGCAGGAGCTGAGGGAGTTCATTGACAAAAACTTGAAGCGAGGTTTCATCAGAGAGTCCCGAGCGGTGGGGGGCAGCCCAGTGTTCTTTGTGGACAAAAAGAACACAGACAAACCGAGACTGGTGTGTGACTTCAGGGCCCTCAATGCAGTGTCGGAGCCCCTGGCTTTCCCTATGCCCCGAATTGATGACATTTTGACCAGAGTAAGGAAGGGAAAGATTTTTACAAAACTGGACCTGCGGGGGGCGTACAATCTGATACGCATAAGGAAGGGAGATGAATGGAAGACCACCATGTTTACCCCGTTGGGAGCCTTTGAATACCTCGTTATGCCCTTCGGTCTACAAGGGGGCTCCGCGTGTTTTCAAGCTTTTATAAACCACGTTCTGGGACCTTTGCTCTACAAGAATTGTGTGGCCTTTTTAGACGACGTGTTGGTGTATTCGGAAAATGAGGAACAGCATGTGAGGGACGTTCGAGAAGTGTTGGGCAGGCTGCAAGCCAACCAGCTGTGGGTGAAACTGGAGAAGTGCCAGTTTCATACCAAGGAGGTGGAATTCCTGGGGTACCGCTTGTCAGACAAGGGATTGGCCATGGATCCAGGCAAGGTCCAAGCGGTACTGGAATGGAAGACACTGAAGACCAAGAAGGACGTGCAAAGATTCTTGGGATTTGGGAACTTTTATCGGAAGTTCATCAAGAACTTTGCCCACTTGACGGCGCCCATCACCGACTGTCTCAGCAGCAAGAAGAAATTTGTTTGGACGGCAGAGGCGGATCGAGCCTTTGAAGAACTGAAAAGGGCTTTCGCCTCGGAAGAACAACTTCTGCATGTGGATTTACGAAAACCCATGAGAGTGGAAACAGATGCATCCGACCGGGCGGTAGGGGCGGTCCTTCTTCAACCGGGGAGGAGTGCGTCGGAGTGGAGACCGTGTGCCTTCTTCTCGCGGAAGCTGAATAAGTCCGAGAGGAATTACACGGTGTATGACAGGGAACTACTTGCCATTCACGAAGCATTCCGGAGGTGGAGACATTTATTAATTGGGGCACAACACAAGGTGCAAGTGTGCACCGACCACAAAAATTTAGAGTATTGGAGAACAGCTCGAGTGCTCAACCAACGACAAGTGAGATGGGCACAGGAATTCTCCAAATTTAACTTTGAGATTTGTTATGTGCCAGGCCCAGAAAACGTCAGGGCGGACGCGCTCTCACGCAAACCAGAATATTGGGAAGGGGAGGGGGTGATCGAAGAGAGACATGTCATCCCGGAGGACCGCTGGGTGTGTGGGGCGGCGATGGTGGGGCAACGAGAACTGGTGGAGGAAACGGAAAATGATGAATATGCCCAGGATAAGCTCAGAGGTCTCAGGGGGGAGGGCGAGAGCCCCGGAGGTTTTGAGGAAAGAAATGGGGCATTGTATTACAAAGGGGCACTGTATATACCCGAAGGTGAATTGAGGGGGAGAGTACTCAAGCAGTTGCATGATAGCCCCACGGCGGGACATTTTGGGCAACACAAGACCATGTGGTTGGTTACCAGGGAATTTTGGTGGCCTAAGGTGAGGGAAGATGTAAGGGAGTATGTAAGAGGGTGTGACCAATGTCAGCGAGCCAAAGGGGAAAGAAGGGCGCCGGCAGGGTTATTAGAACCTTTACCCACACCAGAACGGCCTTGGGAAGCGATATCAATAGATTTTATGACGGATCTGCCAAGGTCCAAGGGGAAAACAGCCATCATGGTAGTAGTAGACCTGTTAACTAAGATGTGCCACTTTGTAGCATGCTCACATGCAGTCACAGCGGAAGAAACGGCGAAGTTGTTTGTGGAACATATCTTTAGGTTGCACGGGGCTCCCTCGAGGGTGATCTCAGATCGAGGCAAACAATTTACTTCCAGGTTCTGGAGGAAGCTCATGAGCTTGTTACACGTGGAAGTCAATTTTTCAACTGCCCGGCACCCTGAAACCAACGGGCAGGCGGAAAGGGCAAATGGCATTCTTCAACAATATCTTAGGTGTTATGTCAATGACAGAGAGAACGATTGGGTCGAAAAGTTGGCGTTGGCAGAATTTGCCTACAATAATGCGGAGAATGTGTCCACAGGGATGAGTCCCTTTTTGGCTAATTACGGGTGTCACCCCAGGGCATTTCCAGGGGAAGGAGGGGAGAGATGGAGCGTCCCAGCGGCTGAACATTTTGTAGAAGAGATGGAAGCCATCCATCAGCAGCTCCAGCTCAACTTAGAAAGGGCTAAGGCACAATATAAGAAGCAGGCAGACAAGAACAGAAGGGAAGGTGAAACCATAAGGGTGGGGGATCAAGTGTGGTTGTCAACCCAAGGGTTGCCGTTCAAAGGGGGTTGTAAGAAACTGAGGCCCAGAAGATTGGGACCCTTTGAGGTGATTCAGCAGGTCAACCCGGTAGCTTTCAAACTCCGATTACCCAATCACATGAAATTGCACCCAGTGTTCCACAGGTCGTTACTGTCACCATACAGGGGAGGAGGTGAAGGGGAGCACGTCAGGGGACCAGCCTTGGAAGAGAGGGAACGCCGCAACCATGTAGCGGAAATCCTCGATTCCAGGTGGAAGGGAAATCAGGTGGAGTATTTAGTGGCGTGGGAAGGGGAACCGGAGTCAGAAAACACCTGGGTAAGTGCGCAGGAAGTCAATGACGAGGTTTTAACAGAAACGTTCCATCAAAGGTTCCCGAGGAAACCTCAGCCGATAGCAAGGTTTAGGAGGGAGTATTTCGGCACCACCGATGAGGAAGAGGAAATGGAAGGGTTCGCGGAGTCGGAGTTGGAAGAGGGAGTGGACTCTGATGACGAAGAGTACCTAGAGAGTAGGAACAGCAACAAGTGGAAGGAAGTGTTCGCGACGTCGGAAGATGAGGGAGGTTCTTTCAAGGGTTTTACCTCCTCACCGCTAGTAGGAGAGGAGACGGGAGGGGGTGAAGGGGGCCCTGGAGGGGAGGTGGATGTCAGGGAACTGACATCTAAAGCGCCGGAGGCGCAAAGGCTCACTGAGGGTGAGAGAGCAGTAGCAGCGGAAGAGGGAACCAGTAGAGGGCGAGCAAGAACTCCAAGGGAAAGTGAGTCGGAGGGATGGCTCAGAGACGCTTCAAGCGAAACCAGTGGGGAGGTCTCAGGACCCCCTATAGGGACACCCACACCTCGACGGAAACTGTCACGCCGAGAGGCCAGACGACGTGTTTCCGTTAAGGAGCTTTTATGTTGGAAACGTTTCCGAAAGCAGCCACTTTCGGATTCTACTAGTGATTGACGCAGCCATGCTGGAGGGGCTCCGTCACAGGCAGAGGTTTGAAAGCCTGATCAAACTCTGAGGGACTTGCGTTTTACGCACAAGCAGCTCATCGTCCCATCACACATATGGTAAGGTCCCTTTCACACATGGGCACAGTGAGGTACCTCAGCTAAAAGTGAATGGTGCAACCATATGGGAGGAGTCAATCATCTGCCTCTTTCTCACCCATTGGTCACAATGATTGGTTGCATCAACCATAACAAGGACGCAGTTCCCCTGCTCTGCTTTTCAGCAGCCTGTGAGTATGCTAATTTGCCTTACAGACTGCATTCCTGATCTGGATTGGGGGAACTCTGTATCTACTATTCACATTGAAAGAAAACTTCCCTTTTGTGCTAATGGAAGCTTTTCTTCCAGCATGGAGGAGAGGGGCAACTCAGGTCAGGACCTCAGAGAGGTAAAAAGGTTAAAGTCTCATGGGTTCTGCTTTGGATTGCTCCCCCTCTGTGCCCACTACTCACTTTTTTAAAGCCACAAGTTAAAATTGCTCATTATTACATGAACGGCATCTCCTTTAGTTTGGACCTCAGGTCAGAAGTTTCTGCTCTCCAAACACTTCAGCATGGCATCAGAGACCAAGTCTGAAGTTTCACATCAGAAATAAATTCTTCATGTGGACTGTACCTATGACGCAGAGGAAATGCTAATCCTATCATGTGAGGAATAGGTTGCAATGATATCCAGTCCAGAAGGGAGAAGTAGGGGAAATGCTGTAAAGAAATAAATTACACATGTGGCAATATGGAAAATTAATTTTTAAAGCAAGCAACACGGAGACTTGAAAAGAAGCAGATCACAGAGGACTGGTTTAGGAACTCTTGTTGTGTACTGCCTTGCATACAGTATATGAACCCTGCCAATCAGTGTCAACAGTTTATTAATATTTTACTGAAAAATTGTGAGATGAATCAAACTTCAGCTGTCTTGATAAGGTGTTGCTAAGCAACTTGCAGTCTGGCTGAAAATTAGTTTTCACAGCAACCTTTCACTCAAAAGAAAGAAAGAAAGCAAGAAAAAAGTGTGTCCATTCAACACGTTTTCCCCGTTGGTTACACAAAAAACCCAAAGTACCATACCAAAACATGTCTTTGGTCTATTTTCTTCGGCGGAAAGAGAGGATACAGAACATTCAAAGAAATGGAGACTCAGGGGATGTTTCTGAAATGATTCATTGCACTTACCGTAATCGCTGTCATAGAACACTATAAATTTCTGCCATCGCAATTCGGTGACTAGCTTCAGCATAACATCATTGAGGCGAACAGGCGGCCTGGCTGCTAGCGTGTATTCGTCCTCCTCAAGGCTAGGATTTAGGTGGCAAGCTGTCCGTGGGGACCCTCCTGTGTTGCGCTGTACAAAGAGGTGGGGGATGTGCATGGCATCTGTCAAAGACTGTAGGGCGTTGGCAGAAGCACATCCGGTGGAGGTGACTAAGGCTAATATCCCCAGGGTCATCAGGTCACAGGCTGAGGAGAAAAAGAAAAAGGTAGATGAAAATCTAGAAATCTGGGAATATGCGGAGTTGGCGAAAATGACTAATAAGATTAGACATCAAAAAGTAACAGTTCAAAGAGGAGTGGAATAAATTTGTTTTATATATACGGAATAATTGTAGAAGTTTTAAAACTGTAGCAGGATTAACTTAAATCTTGTGATGTGGGTGGAGGGTAAATAAGAATCTGTAGGAGTGGGTGTGAAATGTGTGAAAGCCGAAGGAGGGAAGGAAGGAAGTCTGAGCACGACAAAGCACAGTGTAAATAAGAAAACACTAAGATGCTGGATGCAAGAGTTTATGTTTAAGTGGACTCTGTTTTTGGAAATTTGATGTTCTTTGAGTTTGCTTTTGAAAACTTAACAAAAAGTATTTAAAAAAGAAAGAAAAGAAAATCTAGAAAGCTGTGGCCAAGTCATGTCTACTGAAAAAGTGAACCTGCTGAGGCACAGAGGTTTTTCAGCCAGAATTCATGGGAACTTAGTTCCATCACTTCTCAGGCAATGGACACCATTGCCATTATAAAAGAACAAGGAAGGCATTCATGGTGAGTCCTGGCATATTTTTTTCTAGAAAAATAGCACTGCATAGAGGGCACATACTGCTTTTCAGAAGTGAAATTAATATTGTCAAATACTAGACATCTGACCATGACCAACTTTGAATGTGATATTTTGAATGCACTATTTAGTTTTATATTCTGAATATGTACATTCTGCCTCAAAAGTCGGGTGCTTTAAGTTTGTTTAAATGTTTTGGCAAATATCACAAATGAAATCTGATTTCCTATCAGCTGTCAGTCGACAGCTGCATATAAACTATCAAACGCTGTCAGATACTAAATACAACTGCTTTGTAGCCATGTTATTATCACTTATAAAATGCCATTACATATCATTTATTATATACTACCATGACATCAACTATTGGCAAATATCATATAATGAAATCAGCTATCATGGACTATCATATACAAATCTAAAAATATTCAATAACCAACCAGCAAATTTGCAGATAAAATTTGGCATCAACCGCCTTACAGTATTTTTTTTTTGGGGGGGGGGAGGAAATTCATTTCACTTGTAATGTTCTGTTGTTACACTTAAGCCAGTCTATTCAGCAGACTATTTAAAAGACATATGCAATTTGTTTTCAGAACTTTGGATGAAACAGTGGCTCATCTAGGGTGGGCTGGATTTACCAGCAAGCAAACTAGGAATGTGCCCAAGTTTCAAGAGGTCTCAAAATATAGAGAATAAATGGTTGTATACAACATAGTCAGGGCCGTATTTACCCGGAGGGTGCAAGAGGTGTGGGGCACCTGAGCGCCGAATGTATACCTACTGTCCCTCTCGATCAGTGGCAGTGAAAAGCAATGGGACAAAAGTCCCTGCCCCCCTCCTCTATTACTCCTTAGCGCCAAATATTCCTGATGAGTCAGGAAACAAAAGTAGTTTTTTCCTCTGCGTCATTTTTACAGCTAAGTGATTACTTCTACCCCAAATAAAGCTCAATAACTTTGAGTTCACTCCCCTAAAAAAAGGTCAAAAACTTTGGCTTCCCCTCTCCCCAAAAAAGTTCAATAAATGTTAATTTGCGGGGGCTAAACTAAATTTGGGTGCGCTGGGCGGATCTTTGCACCCCAGTGGTGTATATGCTAAAGACGGCCCTGAACATAGTGCTAAGTTAAAGACACTTAGTGTTATATTTATTCTGCTGGTGAAATATTTTACATCAATGAAACAAGATTGTACAAGAGAATGCACAAGTAGGTTGCTGATAACTTTGTTGCACAATGATTTCACAATCTGTTGACGAGGGAGACCAAGGTTCTCAAATCCCTCCTCAGCTCTGAATCTCAACGGGTGGCCTTGGGCCAGTCACTGAGACTCTGTCTTATCTACTTCACATAATTATTATGAGGATTATGGGCCACCAATACTGCAGGGCCTCCTTGGAGGAATAGCAGGGCAAAAACGTAATATAAATCTATACATTTGTAATATACAGTTCAGAAGAAGCCCTTGATGGTGGATTGGATTTTTATGATTATCTCCTGGAAGCTGATATTTTATTTCCCCCAAATGTGACACTGTAACATTCTGAGACACTATGGAGGAGTGGAGATAGAAGCCAACAGAAAATGGTCTCCATTGGCTGGCAGCTGCCATTTTCTCAGAACGCCCTGGGATGACACAAGCAGTGTACACAGAGGGAGAGTAACATGACAAAATAAATGATAGAATGTCTATGGATGGAGACAACCACCAAGAGGACCTCCACTGCTGCCAGAGAAAGTTATCTCCCCCACACACTTATGAATGAGTGATGAAAGGGATAATGGAAATGAATCCTAATTAGAACCGATCAATTCAATGTTTTGCTCATTATAAAATGTATGCACACCCCAGTATTAAGAGGCTGTGCTGGGCTTTGCATTCCTTTAAAAAGGAATGTCCTCCAAGCATGTCTAGAATGCAGCATGGAGTACTCAATCTTGAGCATTAAACAACAACACCATGTATGACACTTAAAAATCTGGAAAAGAAGAACACTTTTAAAGGCCTAAGATTGACTGTTGAACAAATTCTGAATGTTTTGGTAGCTTGTTAAACTGAATCAGTTATTACTTCCTTCAGAACAAAGGCAGCATGAATGTGTGGGTTTTTTTTGTTCTTAATGCAAAAAGAATCATGTATTTTCAGTTTCAATCTCCACCCCCCTTTTTTTAGACTTCAGAGAAAGATCAAAAAGCTACTACTAAAGAAGAGTATGCATCCCCTGAATGTCGATGCTTCAGTACTGCCAAAGAAATATTGATCAAGGTTTGATACATCACTTCACAATTTCTCTTTTACAGAATAATAATAAATTATTATTGTTATTATTATTTATATCCCACCCTCCCCAGCCAAAGCTGGGCTCAGAGCAGCTAACAACAATAAAGGGAAAGAAGGAAAACAAGGTTAGTTTTATTTACTTATCAATTGAAATAATATAATGTTTAATTTGAGGGAAATGTTTTCAAATCGCAATAGATATTTCACACTTTATCACTACATCTTTCTTCAGATTTTGAATGCAATGTCCTGGCTATAGCTGAGTATATTTCTTTCCTATAACTGTGAGGAGTACCTTACTCCGGAGGGAGCCAATATAGTACCATCCAGATGACTGGGACTAAAACTCCTATAAGTGCCAGCCAGCTTAGTCAATGGTTTGAATGATGGGAGTTGTAGGCCAGCAAGATCTTGAAAACACCACGTTGGCTACAACTGCCTTACTGATATATGGTACCAAATTTATCACTAAGCCTGACCATCCGTGAGGTCAGTTTGTGTGGGAAAATGTTTCTCAAGCCTACAGAATACTCTCTGGAAAACAGAGCATGAAGAAGTTGGGCATCCCTGTTCTGAAATGTTAGAATTGTATTGAGTACTTTGGGAAACAACTCTGAGGGAACAGGAGTAAATGACCTGATATCCCAGTGAACCTTAGTTGAGGAAAGCATATCCTGCAGCTTTAGGGTCTGGTGCACAATTGTGGCACCAATTTGCTAGAAAACCTGCCTATATTCAACAAAACATTTGTTGTTCTGAAGTTCTAGGATGTCTGAGACCACATATTTGGGGCCATCTGATAACTATGGAATCATTTTATGATCTTGGATTTTAATTGTTTTTCCTTTCTTTTCCATCGTTCAGTTCTCGCATCCAGCCCCAGCACCAACACTACCACTCTACTTCCTATTTCTGGCTATCGGACCAATGGGACAGTTTACTACTGTTGAAGCACAATTACTTCACAACTTAGAAAGAGCAAGAAACTATGGAAAGCCACCAGTTTTCCAAAAAAATCCACTGAGCGTCACTGAATAACCCATGCTCCAGATTGAACCCATTAGTAATTAAATAAATACAATCTACATTTAACAAAGCTACATAAGAGTATTTCAATAACAAAAATGGAAAAAAGAGGATATTGAGTTTAGATCAATAGCAGATGAGGAAAACCCAATGGCTCATTTTGGAAGGTTAGATCACAGTAAAGATGTGCAGTACAGGGAGAGATGGCCTGCTTGCAAAATTATTTCCATCTTGACCCTTCCCATAAATTTATGCCGGCTGCATTGTCTAAATTTACTCCTTGTTAATTATAGGGATATGATTTTCCTCTTCTTTTCCTCCAAAGGAGGTGACCTGATTTAGCTACAAGAAAACACTTCACTTTCAAATGGGAGGCCTAGGTTTGGGAACAGATTTGATTTCCCAGGCTCTCTGCCAGAGAAAGCTTAGCGTGTCACACAGGTAATTTATTGAGTCTCAGTTGGAGAGGGAATATGGGAGGATAAAAGAGAAAAGTATAGCAAGGCTGAGACCAAAAAAGGAAGGGGGGGACCCACAAATCACTAGGAGGGATCACCTGGCACTGGTGTCATCTCAGATTAACAGCAAAGGCAGAAGCTGCAGGGTAGCAAACCTTTCCCAAAGAACCATGCGAATTGCCAAGATATTGATGTCCAAAGAGGAGGTCAGAGCAAAAATAGGACGGAAGCAGATGTAAGTTCAGCATAAGGTGTGAAGAATGGTTTTCTGTTTTGGGGTTTTGTTTGGTGCAAATCTGACAGATTTAGCTTGGAATGCCTAATGAATCAAATTACTTCTCCATCCCTGATGGAGGAAGTGGTAGAAGCTAACTAGACAGACAGCGCTCACCTTCAAAACACCAACAGTATTGCTGATTTCCTAAGCCAGCTGCAGAATGCCAGTATGGTTTCTTTTTGCAGCCCAAATTTAAACTGCTTTTTGTTCCCTTCCTCTGCCACACACAAGCGCAGCCAGAACACTGATTCAAACTCTCGCCCTGACTGCTAGTTATGTCCAGAAGATTCCAGTAGCTTATAGCCACCAGCCAAAGTCCATTAAGCAAGCAAGCTAGACAAAGCCCAGGAAGATGGTTTCTTCCTTGCTTGACAGAGCACAATAGCATCATCATAACAATATCAAGTAACACTGGAAGGTGGCTGCTTTAAAGGGCTATTTTATTCCATCATATCTTCCTGCTCTCAAACAGTATAAAAAGAGAAGAGACGAATGCAAGATATAAGCAAAAGGGAATGTCCCATTTTTATTTTACCAACGGCAGCTTCCTTTGTGTGCCACATAGCACTTGGAGAGATTTGTGTTGTGTGAGAGAAAATATTTAACCCCTTCCCGCTACAGCACAGTCAAAATCAGGACCCCTTGGGCTTCTATTTATTTAAAGTCTTAAAAACAAGCATAGATAAAGAAACTACATTTTTAACTTAATGCATAGTTTGGCCCTACCTTTATAGGACATGTTGTTTAAGGCTTAAGAACTTTCAAAAGGACACATGCAATAGGAAATTGTGAGATTTACAATGTTGTAGTTGCAATCCAGTCTGTGCCTTCATTTTATACACATTTGGGATATAATACGTTTCCTGAAAAACCCCAAGAAAAGTGCTAATAATGAAAAGTGTATAGAACACTCTGAAAATGCATGCCTTCTTGCAATTCAGTTTTGAAAACTTCTGATAGCAGTTATTTGAACCGTACTGAAAATTTTGCTCCCTCCTGAAATCCCTTCGCACCTCCCCTCCCTCTCATAGAAATGACACCCCTGACTTTTTTGTTCTTGAAGCTAAAACTCCTAAAGCAGTTTAGCTAAGCAGCAAGCAAACATAATAGGAAACGGAAGGGAAATTTGGCAACATTTGTAAGGATTCCATTTCACAGCGGCAGATACTTGGCACAAGACTCAACTGCCTGTGTGCTATTCTACCACAGCAAGTAAGGTTTGCAAGAGCTGTACAAGGAATTCAAAATTCCTGGAACGTTAACAGGGTTTAGTGAAATATTTAGCCTTCCTAGGGTGGTGCTGTGGTCTAAACCACTGAGCCTAGGGCTTGTCGATCGGAAGGTTGGTGGTTCGCATCCCTGCAACAGGGTGAGCTCCTGTTGTTCGGTCCCAGCTCCTGCCCACCTAGCAGTTCAAAAGCGCACTAGTGCAAATAGATAAATAGGTACCACTCCAGCGGGAAGGTAAAGAGCGTTTCCGTGCGCTGCTCTAGTTCGCCAGAAGCGGCTTAGTCATGCTGGCCACATAACCCGGAAGCTGTCTGTGGACAAATGCCGGCTCCCTAGGCCTATAGAGCGAGATGAGCACAGCAACCCCAGAGTCATTTGCAACTGGACCCTATGGGCAGGGGTACCTTTCCCTTTATCTAGGTTTGTAAAAAGTGTGTTAATCATCTGGATAGTGGAGTGAAATAGATTAAAATTAAGATTACCACTCCTGTATCTTAGACAAAATAATGAGTATAGAGGTCAATTTAATATCATCAATGTGTAGTGTTTCAGAGACAGAGAGAGCGATCAGTTAGGTATAACATGGTGCTGATAATGCCAAGGTTGCAAGTTCGATCCTCGCATGGGACAACAGCATCTTCCTGCATTGCAGGAGGTTGGACTAGATGATCCTCCTCAAAGATAGATAGACAGATAACCCTTACATGTAGAAGGGCCCAGGGTCATATTCTTCCCCTCTCTGTTTAAAATATGCACATATACAGTGCAAATGTCATTTCATCTGGGTGCATTAAAATAGCTTGGCCTCATTACTAAGGTAGTTTTCACAAAAACAAAACAAAACTTCAGATCCTGCAAGCTTGCCCATCCAGCGTGGAAACACCTGATATTTCTGGTCTAGAGTGTGCACTGGAAGTTGGCATTTCACTGCTCATAAAAGAGGCTTCAGACCACACAACCCCAGACATTTGCATGATTGTGGAGCCCTGGCTTCTGTTGATGCTTTGTTCCAAGCAGACTGGCTGAAGACTTTTACATCATAAAGGTTATCTTCATAAACCAGAAATAGACCAGGAAATGTATTTTCCTGTGCCTTTGCAAATGAAAGTTTCAATTCCAGAAAAGTTGTATGGATAAAAACTAAATCACTGGAACCTATGCCTTCTCTAGTTTATGATGGCTATGAAAAAAAGTGTAGCTGTAATACAGGGCATAATTATATTTTTTCATGTCTGTATCCTATGCACACTTCCCTGGGAGCAAGCCCTGTTGGACACAGTAGGACTTACGCTTCAGTGAACATGCATAAGATTCTTTTTCTTGCTTTTAAGTGTAAATATATTTACTTGGAAGTATACCCCACTGAAATTAATGGGCCTTCCTTTCAAGTAGGGTGGCCACCTATGTATTCCCTCAAAGAGGAAATACCGGTACAAAACCAAAAATATGGCACATATTTGCATAATATTTACATATGCAAATTTGGAAATAATTAAAGATAAAGGACCCCTGACCATTAGGTCCAGTCGTGACCGACTCTGGGTTGCGGCGCTCATCTTGCTTTATTGGCCGAGGGAGCCGGCGTACAGCTTCCGGGTCATGTGGCCAGCATGACTAAGCCGCTTCTGGAGAACCACAGCAGCTCACAGAAATGCCTTTTGCCTTCCTGCCAGAGCGGTACCTATTTATCTACTTGCACTTTGATGTGCTTTCGATCTGCTAGGTTGGCAGGAGCATGGACCGAGCAACGGGAGCTCACCCCGTCGCGGGGATTCAAACCGCTGACCTTCTGATCGGCAAGCCTTAGGTTCAGTGGTTTAACCCACAGCGCCACCCACGTCCCAATTGGAAATCATTACTGTAATTTAAATAGGAGTAGAATACATCTCACAATAGTGGGGGAGAATGAGCAAAGGATCTGTAGTGTGTTCAGGTACTAATTGTTGAAGGCAAAGAGTCCTCTATTTGAAGGATCCTCTGGCTCATGCCTGGTTGAAAGATTACGAACTATAAGGAGGGACCTTGTAGTTGCCCTTGAACAGTTAGTACCTGGACACACCTGTGAGCCAAAGCCCCTGCCCACTTCTTATAGTTCTTAATCTTTAAAGAAGAATTGGACCAGAGAACACTTCAAATAGAGGACCCTCCTCTATAAAGTAGGATATTTGCTCACCTTACTTTCAAGTGAACATGGCTAGGATCAAGTTGCAGGTTTCTTTGGAATCATTAAGGGGATTGTTCTCCATGCTTGGATTAGGCCTTAAATCTTCTAAATGATGCAGGCAAATATTCAACCAACTCATTCCAGTGAACTAAAGCAGTTTACACATACCCTAAAAAATATCCAAGTATAAACAGATGCAGCCCAATGACATCCTCCACTGAGAACTAAGGCCATTTCCTACCATGGGGAAACACACCCCTTAATTTCCCTGGGCTCTGATTTTTGACAGAATGGCATCCAGGAATTGGCATTAAAAATGACGTGTGTTCAAACATCCTTTTTATTATACGACATGGGGCTGCACCTCTGCTGGCGCTACTCACCAACCACCTTGCATTCCCCCATCCATATTACCCCTCTTCTCTTCCCACCCCAAGAAATTACTAAACTAATTTTCAACTTCCCAACCACTTTTGCTCATGCAAATCCAGGATTGTGATACCACACTACAGATCCTCCAATGGGGGCTGCATGATGACAGCTTTATATTTGTACGTTCATCGGAAGATAAGATTCTTATAAGTTTCCATTAAAAATACAAAACAATGCTTGACAGCCCCATTGCTATGAATGACTCAAGTGCTCACCAGAGTTCCTGTTCTGATTGGTTTTCTAAGCTGAGCCCATTAAAGTAATGGTGATTTCTTTAAGTGCCCTGATTAGCCAAGAGATCAAAATGCATCAAGTCAAAAGGCCAACCAGTTGTATGTTTAATTAAGGCTTAAGAACTTTCAAAAGGACACATCCAAAGCAATTCCCTCTCTTTGCCTCAGCTAATGACCTGAATTGTTAAAAAGAAGAAAAAGGAGATGTATATGAGGCTGCTTGACAGGAGTGACAGAAAGGGAGCAAGAGGATGCTACTGCATCTGAAAATCTCTGCCATGCCAACAAAGCGAGTGAACATGAAGTAAGATTGCATATTCATGTGGGGTAGGCTTAAATGGAAGGGGGAAAACAAAAGAAAGTCGTACAGAAGGATTCCTGGCCCTCATTCAATGACCTACTCTTTCATGGTGGTATCAAAGTGGTTAGGATCCTTCCACAATTGACAGAAATGTCATATTTCATACACATGTAGGCCAAGACACTCGGATAACTAAAAGAAAAATGTCGGCAAGTCATATCCAGCACATCTAACACACAAAATGTACAATGCAAATTCGACTATGCATACTGTCAGGAATACTGCCAGCACTATGGCCTATAAATTCATCACATGAGACACAAAGGGGGGGGGGACTCCTCTTTTGCATGCTTCAGTCAGTCTCAAAGGGGGGATGCAGGTGGAATTAAGGTGGTCGTCGTCGGGAACGTAACACTGGCATGTATGAGGCAAGCCACATGTGAAAATGAAAAGGTGTGGCCATTCCTGCATGCAGTTGAATATTCTAATAATCCCAAGAGGCTGGGGGGGGGGTGCAGAATGAAGCCGTACACAGTGACCGGCTATTTTGTGCCCCAGGAAAGCCTAACCACTTTTATGCCACTCCCAGCCCCACCCTCCCCAAAAATCACTAACTTCAATTTTCAAAAACAGATGTTTTAGAGATATGATAAAAGTCATCAAAATAGAAAATAAAAGTAAATATTATCTCCTCCTGAACCATGAAAGAAGAAATCTGAACAATAAAGTTTGTCCATCACCATGTGATAGTTTTTCCCATTTAAACGGAGCAGCCGCATTCCAAATAAGTAATGGGCCCCTTGGTCTAACCACCATTTTAGTTTCCCACAATGCCCCAAACAATACTAAGTTGGAACATTCTGAGAAATTAAGATGATGATGCTTGGAGTGAAGGTCAGGGGGTGGAAATCAAGCACGTCAGGTCAGGTATAAATCAGGCATAAGTGGTGCTGGGACCCTGGCATCTGCCGAAGGATGCCAGACTCTGAAGCAGGCCCTGAAAGCATTTTTTAAAATGTCTTTTGTTTTAGATTAGTCTTGCATATCTGAGAAATGTTCTGTTTTGTACCCTTTCAGCAGCTGAAGTTAAACCTCTCACATTCTTTCTGGTATCTGCTCCTGGAACACAGATCACTGTTACTCAGTATGACTCAGGAGTAAAACTGTGAAAGAAAGAGGGGGTTTCTTTTTTCCCCACCACTAACTATGAACCAAAAGCTGTGAAGCATCTCCTCATGGCAATTTTGTCACATAATTCTCCAGTGTGTCCTTATAGGTCAATCACGGAAATGGCCAGACTGATTTAATGGCCCACAGAACAATTCAAAAGTATCATGTAAGCCCGCAAACATAACATTCCACAGACAGCTTAGCATGTCATTAGTGCTTCTTGACTAAAGCAAATGATCTTTCTTAGTTTTAGGAAACAATTATACAAACCCAGCAGAAAATGCATTATGCTTTCCCATATAGAATGAACAAAGAGAATTTAATCTTAAAGTTGTTTCACACATGCATGCCCACCCATCATTTAAATGTCCGCAAAATCAAGTGTGAAGAACGGACCCTTGCAAATCATACTACTACCAGAGACAGATATTATATATTTGCCTCACATTCACCTCAGATGCAATGTCTTTCCACTCACTCAACTGCTAGTCATTATGAGTTGCTTCCAGTAGGCATGCTCGTAACCCGATGACCATAGCATTCAGAGATTATCTATCTGCCTGTGTGAACGGGCCACCATTGATCAATTTTTGCACCATCCAAACACAAAATATTTTCAACACAGCCAAACTACACATTCTGTTGCTAGTCATCAAGTCTACACTAACCCAACATAAAGAAATTCAGCAATGTACATGCATTGTGAGCAAGGCATAAACACATCAGTTATCTATCCAACTTTGCACCCCGCCCCCCTAAAACACCAACTATCTTGTTCATAGGCTTTCTTTCTTCCCAGTAAAGATGCATTTGGATATACAGTGGTACCTCGGGTTACAGACGCTTCAGGTTACAGATGCTTCAGGTTACAGACTCCGCTAACCCGGAAGTAGTACCTCAGGTTAAGAACATTGCTTCAGGATGAGAACAGAAATTGTGCTCCGGCCGCGTGGCGGCAGCTGGAGGCCCCATTAGCTAGAGTGGTGCTTCAGGTTAAGAACAGTTTCAGGTTAAGTATGGACCTCTGGAATGAATTAAGTACTTAATCTGAGGTACCACTGTACCTTGTAATGTCTTATACTATCATAATCTCCTGAAAACAGGAAGGGCCACCACCAAGAAATATGGTGCTCTCCAGACATTGTTGGACTACAACTCCCATCATCCCTTTGGCCATGGTGGCAGAAGCTGATGAAAGTTGGGAGTCCTGTGACTGAGTCTAGCCACATTGGCTACCCTGAGCTGTTTACATGTGAGAGCTATATGGAGCCTCTGTCTTCAGAGGCATTACACCTCTGAATCCTAAATGCCGGAGACATGCGATGTAAGTTTCCCAGATGCCTCTGGCAGCCAAATGTTGGGAACACTGTTCTTTTTGGTTTTTGTTTAATGCAGGAGCTCAGCTCAGAGTCTCACTCTGGGGACCCAAAAAGCACTTTAAACAGTCTGACCTGTCCTTGACATTGCAGATGTTTGGCCATGTCCTGCAAGTGTATTCCTCCAACGATCTCAGGAGGACCCTGTAGGCTTCCCCAAGAAGGAATGGGGCTCACCTGCTTCTGTTTTGAGAGAAATGTGGCAAGCAAAGAAAAGATGAAAATGACAAATGGTGCCTCTAAATTAAAGGCAGAGGAAGGAAATCTAAATGGCTGTTCCTCTGGTTTTTATACAGGCGAATAGAATCAGTCAGAATACGTAGTAGTAAACTAGGGAAAGAGAATAAGATTTGGAAAATGAGGCCTCAAGCTTTCATTTCATTTACTGGACTTTATTAATAAATAGCTGCCTTCCTATTCTGGCACTCTAAATTCTGAATGTGTTCTCTCAACAAAGAAGTACAGAGATGTGTTACAGGAGGCAGCAGTACAGTTTCCGTACAACGTAGCGATGCCATCAAGTGGTCAACAGACGCACTGGTCGGTTTTCCCTCAACATAATGCTAATAAGCATAGCCGCAAAGTCTATAATACTGACTAGAGAATTAGAAAGTATCATAGCTTAGAAGTAGAGTGTTTGTTCATTAAATGGAAACTAAAGTACAATTTTTAAAAATCTGTTCCGTATTTGCCAGAACACCCAGAGGTGGAAGTTATCACTCTGAGACAGGATTTGTGTCTCTACCCTGTGCTTAATACAAATAGGACTGACACTGAAATTTTGTGCAATGGAGTATTCCTTTTCAGGGTTCCAGCTAGCCAGTCATGTCACCTTCTGAGATATTCCATTCCACCCAAGTCTCCTTGCTCATTCATCCAACATCCATTACCTGCTAAGTACGTTCATTTCTCATTGAGCTGCTTTGGTTTTCTCCCACATTTAGGGTTCTTTTCTTTCATAGCATTTTTAATGTACTTCTGCAAAACTTGGAGTTCCTCCAAGACCACTAGCACCTATTTTACACATGAATGACATTGTTTTGACTCACTCAAAGAATCCACGCTCAGAGAATGAGTCCACTCTCTGCATATAGGATTGTGTACGCAACAAACCTATTAATGGATTTCCTGTGATAAATATACACATACCTTGTTGCTCTTTTTGCTAAAAATAACTTAAGTGTATTCATAGAGTAATTTTCCTAAGTGCTCAAAAGTGCTTCACATAAACTCTCTCCATAACAATCCTGTAAGGCAGGTTAGCATTATTGCCTTTATGCTATAAATGTGGTCTTGGAGATGCAAGATTGTGACTTGCTTAAGGCCACAGTGTGAATTCATGGCTGAGATGAGCTTTGGGTCAGGAATTCCTGGCTCATAACCCCCACCCCCCACACACACACACTACTAAGCTATGTTAACAATACCCTTCTGCACCCTACCCTGGAAGTAGATGAATGAATATTCACAGAATATTCTGTACTTAGGCATATTAGAAAGATCTAGACGCCAGATGGCAAGGGTTTCACTTTGGGCAGAACACTCTATCCCAGACATCCCCAACCTGTGGCCCTCCAGATGTTTTGGCCTACAACTCCCATGATCCCTAGCTAACAGGACCAGTGGTCAGGGATGATGGGCATTGTAGTCCAAAACATCTGGAGGGCCGAAGTTTGGGGATGCCTGCTCTATACCCTACTATATTACCATTACTATATACCATTACTATATACCAAAGTAATGCCACTTGGACAGACCAACCTAATTCCATTCCATGTCAGTTTCACATGGGTTCAGTCACAAATCCATCCCACCCTGTTTTCTGTGGAACTTCTTCCCATCTACAATTGTTCAAACACTCATGCGGGCGGCCTGTTCTGCAAGAACATTAGGGTGAAGCATGGTCCATAAATTGGAAAGATCTATTTTCTTCTTTTCTAGCCTTTGCTTGGAATTTGGGAATTGCAAATGTTCTCCTTTCCTTTTATTCCAATATTTTGCTGCTCTTGTTTTTGCACAAATCACAATATTTTGGATAGTCTCCATTCGCAAACACAAATGCAATGGCCATCACTGGTTTACATGAAACACCAGGCCATGATTTAGAACTATGTGTACAACCTACAACAAGCTCAAGCAAAGCATTGTTTGCCAATTATTTTTATTGATTTTCCATAATTTTAAACAAATTGTCACCAAATTAATAGAAATGCAATACAAATTTAAAAACTGACTTCCCACCCCCACCCCAGTTGTCCCCTCCATTTTCCTCCTCCCTCTGCTGCTCCAAATAAAATAACTTTTCCAACTATCATTTCAAAATACATTCATCGCTTCTCCCTACACATCACCTGTTTGATTACCAATTTCTGCTATGGCTTTTATACATTGTTATAACCTGCCCTCAGAATAGTCGAGAAGAGTAAATCCTCTTTTATCTACCTATAATAGTCATTCATCATTTTTGAAACATTTCCTTCTGATACCTCTTGAGTAACACTTTGCCTGTGGAAAAAATGCACACATTCCTCCCTAACATGGCTTTGAACATTGCTGTCTGACATCTGGACCCCAGTAATAAGCAACTCAGCCTCACTGGAACTGCATGCAGAGGGTGAAAATTAAACCCCTAGGGGAAAATTTGTATATATAATAATACATCCCCCCCCAAACACTGCCAATCTCCCAGTGTCACCCACCCTTCACATTTCACCAAATTTAATCCTCAATTTCCCATGCAACCAGCTCATTAATAAATCATTAATAAATAACATAATCCGCATCGCGTCTTCTCCATCTGAAAGTCTCAGAAGCCATCAAGATGGTATACACTGTGGTCCACCCTGTCCCTTTCACTGTTCTTTTTTCCAACTTCAACTGCATTTAAATTATACACATTTTTATTTGCATTTCCCTCCTAAAATATACCACACTTTTGGCAGTGCCGCTGGAATACACAGGTTGCAGCATATGTATCCCTGAAAGGAAAATTCCATAGAATTTTGACTCTCCCACTTTCCTCTAGTAAATATATTGCAAGCCATTTAATGTTTGAAGCTACTGAACATAGCTGTTTTACTGAAATCATATGAATACTACTCACAGATTCCACTACCCCACCACTAATCCCATGTATTAAATTCATGACAATGTACTTCAGACATCAAAATGAGCTTCACTGGCAAGAGACAATCACATATGAAAGAGAGAGAGGAAAGAACAATAACAGCATGTCACATCCATTTGTTTTCTAAAGCCTAGCTCTGTATTTCCAAATATTCAAATCAAACACATTTATGAAATAAGACAGCCTTAAAAACTGCAATAGAGGCATGCACTTCAAGGCTGAAAAGGGATCAGCTGCCCCCTCTCCTGCCTCCAGGGGTACTCCAGACCACTTGCCTGAATCCTCAGCTTTCCATTAAAAAATGAAAGCAAAGCTTTTAACTTAAGCAAGGCTTTTTTTCAGCTAGAACTCACTGGAACCTGGTTCCAGCATCTCTTAGATGGCTACCATTGCCATTATAAGAGAACAAAGAAAGAGTTCATGGTGAGTTCTAGCACCTCTTTTGCTAGAAAAAATAGCACTGGATATAAAGAACATGTACGTGAGAAGATAACACAGCTGCTCAGTAATTTTAGATCAATGAGTGCAAAAACACTAGTCAAAATACTCTCATTCAGTTGCAGCTCCTAGCTCCTTCTTGTCTTTTTCAAAATCCATCCAGTCGGGAATCCTAAGGCAAACGCAAATAGTAATGGAGCAAACAACTTTCTAAAGGAAAAGGCAAAAGATAAGACGGTTACAAACCAGACCTGTGTGTGATACCGGTGGAAGCTGCAGCACACATGGATGCAACCAGTTTCCTCAGTGCTCTCAACAAAATAGTTTACCTATTTTGGACTACAGAGCAAGAAGATGTGCTCCTCATCTCTTGTACAGACCCAGCAGTTAGATGCAGATGAAACTCATGCAAGAGGCTTGGGTATGCATTGTCCAAAGATATATGATTTTGGACTAAGCACTGACAGAGGTGAGGCTGCTCCTGAACACCTAAAGGATTCCCCCAAAGCAGTCAGGCACATTCAGTTCTCCATCTTAGCTAACCCTGACATTGCAGTGCAATTCCTGAAGGACAGAGCTGCTGCAGTCCTTGAGATTTAAACACAGATACCTTCTGCCATCCTTTGGTGGATGCTCAATAAGAGCCCAATTTATTGCCCCAATTTAAAATGCAATGAAAATCATGACAGAACAATGCTGAAACAGAGAAAGAGACTATTAAAAGGAGGTCCAGGAAATATCGTAAAATACATCTGGGGAAGGTTGTTTCAAGATGCAGATAAAAAACAGGCTTGCACATGGAAAGAGGATTTGGTCCGCACAGACAAAGATTAATTGCTACCTAAGCACCTTTTACTTTCTTGGGCTCCATGATCACTGCAGATGGTGACAGCAGTCACGAAATTAAAAGATGCCTGCTTCTTGGGAGAAAGGCGATGGCAAACCTAGACAGCATCTTAAAAAGCAGAGACATCACCTTGCCGACAAAAGTCTGTATGGTTTTCCCAGCAGTGATGTATGGAAGTGAGAGCTGGCTGATCTCCAAAGAATTGATGCTTTTGAATTATGGTGTTGGAGGAGACTCTTGAGAGTCCCATGGACAGCAAGAAGATCAAACCTATCCATTCTGAAGGAAATCAGCCCTGAGTGCTCACTGGAAGGACAGATTCTGAAGCTGAGGCTCCAATATTTTGGCCACCTCATGAGAAGAGAAGACTCCCTGGAAAAGACCCTGATGTTGGGGAAAATGGAGGGCACAAGGAGAAGGCGACGACAGAGGACGAGATGGTTGGACAGTGTTCTTGAAACTACCAACATGAGTTTGACCAAGCTGCGGGAGGCAGTGGAAGACAGGAGTGCCTGGCGTGCTCTGGTCCACGGGGTCACGAAAAGTCGGACACGACTAAACAACAACAACAACAACAACAAGCACCTTTTAGGAACACTTTCATAACCACAGCAAGGATGTTTGTGAAAGACTTTTTTCTTTCAAGTTATAAAGAATGAGTTTCCAGACTCAGCTATACAGCTGCAAATATAACATTTTAAGTGTGTTTTAAGTGCATTACACAAATGTGACACTAGATAGTATTGGCGAGCTTATGGCAAATTCAATATATATATTTTTAAAAAACTTTTTTTAAAAAAAGCACTTGCACAGCGTTCTTTATATGTGTCTAGATTCCACCTCCGACTAAACAACAGGAAGAACATTCTGACACTGACTCCCTTGGGAGGTTGTGGACTCTTCTTCCTTGGAGGTTTTTAAACAAAGGTTGGATGGCCATCTGCCCTCGATGCTTTAGTTGAGATTCCTGCATTGCAGGGGGTTGGACCAGATGACCCTCGGGGACCCACCCAACTATACAATTCTATGATTCTTTAAAGCATGTTTGGGTGCAAAATGAGGATTCTGATCCTTGGGGTTGATAATAAAAAAGAGAGAGGATTGTTATTCTTTCAGATCAATGAAGAAGACTGCATATGGGGTACAATGGCATGTCTCTACTGGGGATGCCACCCATTCCACACTAGGTGTCAGTCAGGGAGGGGAATCTTTCTGGGTATGACATATTGTGGCAGGGTTTTTAGGCCCATTTTGAAAATAACCAGAGGCCTCAGGCTTGAAAGATAACAGTATAACATGGCTTAAAGAGAGCCCCAGGCAAGCTCTGCAGCAGTGAAGACTTAGCACCTTCCTTGCCCTGTACATGTCAGAAGCCTTCAGGAATGGAGCAGGAATAGTAAAAGCTAGGCCTCTTGTGCATGCTTGAAGTGAATGGTGGAATCCAAGGTCATTAAAAAATCATTTTTTATACCTCACTCTATAAAATATGTTTCTAATTTGTGGCTTTAAAAAAAAAAAAACACCAGTTAAAGCAACAAAATAACAAATATAAGCTATAAAAATAACAGAATCAAGCAAAACACCAGTTAAACAATAACAATAAGGCAGCAGCATCAGATTTCCTAGTCGCTAAAAGTCTGGGTGAATGAATGCCTGAAGTTCAGTCCCAGTTCCGTGCCTAAAGTTCAGTCCCAGGGGAGAATGTTCTGAAGCTGGGGGGCCACCACCAAAAAGATCTTTAATGCAACTGCTCTATGCCTAAGAGGAGGAATCAAGGAAAGGACCTCTCATGGAGAGGTTTGTGTGGGAATGAGCAGGCAAACTTTTAACCCAATCTATTGTTTGTATAACATTGAGAAGTGAACTTAATTCATGTACTGATTATGGCAGAAGAACCACAGAAGTAATACATGAGAAAGGGTCATTCTTTCGCACAATCTAAGTTGTGATGCCAACACAGTTTTGCTCCCCACCCAGGAAGAATGTTTGTTCTGATTGTTTGGTTTGCAATTAAGTGCTAAAGTGGAAACAGAAGACGCTCCCATGTAGCCTTCTCCAAATGAATGTAATCCCTTGTGATGACTTTGCCTTTGCAGGATATGGGACAGACAAGATGTGCTAATGTCTTCTGTGAATAGGAATGACAGCTGACTCATAAATCTAGCCGTTCTCAATGTGCCAATCCACAAGTTTCCAGTGCTGGGAACATCATCAAGAACATGCAAGATTAATTATTATTATTTATTAAAGTTTTCACAATACAGTAAAATTATATCTAGAACAAATGAAATCTAAAAAGAAAAGAAAGAGAAACAATAGAAGAAAAGAGGGGAAGACAAAGGAAGAAGGGAAAAAGAGGGGAAATACAATAGAAATAATAAAACACACACACACACACAAAACCCTCTATTCTAATTATACCCTAATCTTCAATCCACATACAAAGCACATGCAAGATTAATTAGAATAGATGATAGATGGATGATAGATAAATAGATGATGATAGATGGATAGATGATAGATATAGATAGATAGATGATAGATAGATAGATAGATAGATAGATAGATAGATAGATAGATAGATGATAGATAGATAGATAGATGATAGATAGATAGATAGATAGATAGATAGATAGATAGATAGATGATAGATAGATAGATAGATAGATAGATAGATAGATGATTGATAGATAGATGATAGATAGATAGATATAGATAGACATAGATAGATAGATAGATAGATAGATAGATAGATAGATAGATAGATAGATGATAGAGAGAGAGAGAGAGAGAGAGAGAGAGAGAGATAGATAGATAGATAGATAGATGATAGATAGATAGATGATAGATAGATAGATAGATAGATAGATAGATAGATAGATAGATAGATGATAGATAGATAGATAGATATGAAAATACTTTGGCAGTGACAATGAGTCTCCAAGTTGTGACATGTGAGGATGTGGATGAGGCAGCTGAAGGGCATGTCAGGACCCTTTGGTTGTTTAGAGTGGTGCATAAGTTCATCATACTGAGAACAACCATGTGTGGAACAAAGCAACAGGGCATTTAGACCAGTTATCAGAGAACATGGAGGAAATATGGCCTTTGAGGGAGGCAGTCAGATGAGAAATCCCTGTCTGAAAAGTGGCATGGCTTGACAGGAAAAGAATAAGAGTAAGTGGAAGGTGTGAATCCCTGTTCTCTGTTGCCTGACTGTATCATTGGATATGATAAGACATTGTTACTTTATCATATGAACTTACAAAGCTGCCTTATTCAGAACCATTGGTCCATCCAGTTATGTCTAATCTTGTGTCTACTCTGAGTGGTAGGCAGCTCACCGGGGTCTGATGCAAGGAATTTTCCCATTCCTGTTATCATTCATTCATTCATTCATTCATTCATTTATATACTGTCCTTCATCCAACGACCAAAGTATAACCCCCCAAAAAACACAACATAATAACAAACAAAAAAATAACATTCGCCACTTGCACATTGTTTAAATTCTTTACCAGAGATGGCAAGGATTAAACCTGTGACCTTCTGAAGGTAAAGCCCTAGTTAAACTATGCCCATCCCTTAGTCAAATCATTATTAAAAAGTGAAAGCATTTAAAAGTTAACAGTCTCCAAATAACTAAGAAGCTTGTAACAAGAAAGAAAATATAAAGATTTAGGAAGTTAGTATAAACTTCCTAATGGCAACATTTATTGAGCAGTGAAATTATCGAGCAGTTGCCCAGGGAGATTTATGATTTATAAAATGAGTATAGATAAAATGTGTGTCAGGGTTTATTTAAGCATATTGCATCCTGCTGCATACAGCTGAAAGCAGAAGGTTAAGACCCCTTAGTGCCCTTTTCAGGCTCTAATATGCTGCAAGGTAAATATTATTTAGCATTAAGAAATGCATTTTTTCAGTACAAGGTACAAAGGATCTCACAGTACAGTCCAAATATTTACTGCACTAGTGAGGGAATACTTATGCTGATATATAACCTGGCTATATTACACATGTGTGTGTGCATTTGTGTGTGTGCATTTCTCACCTGCCCACACATTCCTAAACGTTCATGAATTGTTGACTAAAAAGAACTGTTCAAAAATATGCTTTGAATGTTCTTTAAAGGCAGTGTGTGTGTGTGTGTGTGTGTGTGTGTGTGTGTGTGCAGCCTCTCTCTTAGCACACTTGGATGTTACATTGACATCAGTGACATCAGTGAGCCTTACTGTGTTTGGGTTTATGGATCACACTGTCAGTGACCAAGAAATGTTAAATCCCATTTTAAAATGTGAGACTTAGCCACCAATCTGTATTAAGCCACTGGGATTTGTGATGTGCATTGAATGCTGATCCATGCTGTTCCCATTTCCTTACTGAGCAACAAGTTAAAAGCTCAATCACCATATATCTGAATATACTTCCCCTCCAAAACAGCATCTGTGTCCTTGCCATGTGGCATGATTACACACACTTTCAAGTGGCTGGTTTGGGAGAAAGCCTTTGGTCTGTCTTACTGCTAAGATGCCTGTGACTAATCTAAGTCTCTTTTCTATCAATGAAACATTGGCCTTTCCCCTTGAATTCATAACACTCTAAGGCGTTTCTACTCATCCATGAGTAAATCCTTTCCACATATTGTTTGTTTGCTTGTTTTATTAAATGCTCTTCTCCTCCAAGCCTTGAGCTAGTGACTTGGATATACTAGCAACTGGCAATCTGTGGTTTTTTTCCTGCAGCACCCAAACCACTGATATGCAATGGAAATTAACGTAATTTGTGTTTCAGTGAGCAGCGGGCCATGCTTAATCTCATTCTGACAACTGAAGTAGTTTCTGCAGTAGCTCAGAAAGACATGATATGGGTGTGGCAGGCCACATCTTAACCACCTGTGTCCTCTGCCACCAGGGGAAGAGAGACTTCAACTCTCCCTTTCTCCATTTGAGGCTCTTGCTGCCACCAGATAAAAGATATATTCTTTACCAGTCTAAAGATTGACAAGGGGAATCTGTATCAGCAGTTGCCACACTGGACGTTGGGTACCTGAAGGAGATCTTGGCATCCTAGAGGTTTTGAAGCCTGGGAATGTATAAAGGTCTGTTCATAAGTAGCCCTACCTGGAGATGCTGGAGATTGAAATGTAAGCCTAAAACACTAGACTCTAGTACTGAGCTACGGCCCTTCTCCATGCAATGCACTCCAATTCCAATTTCAGGGTTGGACTAGCAGAAACTACTCTGGTCAATGGGCCCAACATTTGCCAGTCCTCCTACCCAATGCCCCTGCAAAAGCTATAAACAGCAAGGGATATGGCATGAACTGTGTAGTTAGTAAGGGGGAGATCACCAAATTCAGCTGCTGCACCTTTCATGAGTGGATGCACTTTCTGTTAGTGCAGAGCCACTGTTGGGTGCAACCCAGATTATTTAAATCTAAGCCTTGTTCAAAATATCGACCAATGGAAGGGAAATAAATATTCCAGGCACTTTATCTCAGTTGTGTTATGAGCAGGGCTGCCAACTTGAACAGAATATGGGGGGAGCACTGCCCCACGTAACCAATCACATGGCACTACACACACACACACACACACACACACAATTTGAATTGTAGTGCCCATCAACATTTGGGGGGGTCAGCCCCCTCAAGTATCTTATTAGGGGGTTAAGGGATCTCAGCCTCTAGAAGTTGGCTCCTACGGTTATTAAATGGAATTAGAATTGGGAATTCTGGCCAGTTATGAGGGTTGATTCATTCAGGCATGCACATTATCCAATTTCTCATCACTGAATTACTCAACATTTGATAACGCACAACTGAACAGGAATCTATTGACAAGCACTGTGTTTGAGATGATGTGAGATGACATGGAAGTCCTAGCTGATGTTTGATCTGTGGTGGTCCATTCACATATGCAAGCGCTGCAGCCATCAAGCATAAGCTAAAATTGAGTTTCAATGTGTCTATTTCCTTTCAAGCTTTAATACAAGGAATTTTGACAGGGGGTGATTGCCTTCTAATCGTTCTCTTTCTCAGTTCTTCATTATGATGGTAAAAAATGTCTGCTATTGGAAATTCTCAGATTCACAGGGGTCCTAATTTATGCCAAGGTAAAAGCTATATTAACTATGAAGAAAAGACAATTGATACTATTTAATAAAATTATTGTTAGATGTTCAAGGAGTTTGCTGAGTCTTATAATTAATTTTAACATTTGTCTAATTTATTAAGCAATTTCAGGGAGAATGAAATAAAATAGAAATAGTGCTTGTTAAATGTGAGGCTGATGATAAATGCAGGTAATGGAGTGGGAGGGGGGGAGAGAGAGCACACTAGAAATTAATCACAGATTAAGAAGTCATCAAGAAAGGTACCAGTACTTGCTGTTATAAAGTCTTCCCCACCTCACTCAGAATGTTAACCCATTTCACTATCCGTTTAGCCCAGAATATATCCTTAACAGGTTGTTCCACTTGTGGGCATTCCATAGGCATCTGACTGGCCACTGTGAAAAGAGAATGCTGAACTAGACATGCCATTGGCCTTATCCCATTGGACTCTTCTTATGTTGGGGGGCGAGATTGCTCCATGCTCCCAGTGATATATATGGAGTGCAAGAAGTAAATAAATAACTTTGCCAAGAAGATAAGCTGCATTTTGGAGAGGTGTACCAACACAACTCTTGTGAGGCTTAAATAGCCCCTCAATATCCATATTTGGATCCACTGGATGATATTTATTGTTGCATTGCTACTCCTCCTCAACCTCTAAGCTGGTCCACAGCAACTGTCAACCATAGGCTCCAGCTCCTAGGGGCTGAGGCACTTCCTTCACCATGTTCCTTTTGAGGGGGCTGGGCCACTTCAATGTTCAGAGGGCATTTAGTTCCACTCCCTGGCTCCTCGCAACATCAGGACGTCATGTGTTTGATGACGTTGCATGTGCACCATCAGGATGTCACACCAAGTCCCCTCAATCTTAAACGGCCTCGGTCCTGTATACCTGAAGGAGCATCTCCACCCCCATCATTCAGCCCAGACACTGAGATCCAGCTCCAAGGGCCTTCTGGCAGTTCACTCGCTGCGAGAAATGAGGTTACAGGGAACCAGACAGAGGACCTTCTTGGTAGTGGCGCCTGCCCTGTGGAACGCCCTCCCATCAGATGTCAAGGAAATAAGCAGCTATCCTATTTTTAAAAAACATCTGAAGGCAGCCCTGTTTAGGGAAGTTTTGAATATTTAATGCTTTATTGTTTTTAACACTCGATTGGGAGCCGCCCAGAGTGGCTGGGGAAACTCAGCCAGATGGGCGGGGTATAAATAATAAATTATTATTATTATATTGAGAAGCTGGTGCCTCTGCTGTCAACTCTGGCTTATCATAGGATTACCGAATGCTTTACAGCCAACTGTAATCAGTAAAAATAATAATAAAATATTAAATGGTAATGCTGTGAGCCTAGCCATGTCTGTTGTTGTTGTTTAGTTGTTTAGACATAAACCCTACTGAATTCAATGGGCTTACTCCCAAGTAACTGGGGTTAAGACAGCTAAGAGGCACAAAGTAAAGCAGCAACAATCAATCAGACATCCATTGAACTCTAGAGCGTCCTATTCCCCAAATGAAGGAAAAAGCTTTAGCTTGCTTCCAGTGACCTGTGAATGCATTGAAGAGAAGTGTCCACCATAGATGATTAAAACATATAGGAAAATGAGTAAAATTACTTATTTGATGAAGCCATTATCAGGGCTGACAAGACGGAACTAAGCTGAGGAGCAGATGGACAACCAGTGAAATAAGCAGCGAGTTAGACTCAGCCTGGAATCGGCAGCTTTAGAGGACCAAGGCAGAATGGTGATGGACCCTTGTGCCAGCTGACCTACTGGGCCCTTGGCTAACATACTACCTGCTGGGCAGCCGCAGTGGAAAAATGTGGCAGACAACAGGCAAGCATCCTCCAGCAAGCTCTCACAGAAGCACAGCTAAGAAGCAGGCTGGACCCAGTGTTTGAGCAGTTGGGCATTGGGGCAATTCTTTATTTTGGATGGAGGAGAGGTTGTAGTCTCCACCTGCCCCTCCAAACACTGGGGTATCCCAATAAAGGAATCTGGGGGGAGTGGCCATGATTGTGTGCCCAAGTGGGGCCAGGGACAAAGGCACACCCTCAAATGGCAGTCCCTCTGGGGGTCACCCTATTTGATGTAAGTCTTAGGAACCCCCATCTGGATTGACCATGCATCACTTCCAGTGCGCAGGCAGGGGGTATTTTGAATGCCCAATGCCCAAGCCAAATGACTTTCATCTGTATTCAATAAAGTTGTGCCCTGTTTTCACCCCAAAAACCAGCCTCATTGGTCTCTTATTTGCATAGGTTTGGCTATGGGGAACCCAACACCTGGTCCTGCAATAAGTTTTATAGAGAAACAGGCCACAAACCAGACATGTATGCATACGTTCCCTATTCTGCGCTTTCAATAAGCTCCCCCCTAAAACACCTAAATTAGTTCTTTCAGTTCCTCCAAGTTCAAAAAAATAGTTTGGAGATTTGACACAAGAGCTTTTCAAAAGGGCAGAGCTGCTGATAATGTGCATGCAATACCCTAAATCAAATCATTACATGAAGTAAAGAAATGAGAACATGACCCCAGGAAAAAGTTATTATTTGAAAGCAGTTCAACCTAACACATTATTAGACTTTCTTCTCTGTGTCCCATGGCAACACCATTCATCAATGCTGCTGTCGAGACGAGCTCTCTTACACAGATGGAGATAAATGTTTAAATTTCGAAGATTGGGTCTCCTGCCGAGTTGGCACCAGTGGAACTGGTGCCAAATACCTGCTCCCCATCTGGTCATGCAGGGAGATCAATGAAACTTAGAGAGAAGACACCCCTTAAAACCGGAGGCGAAAACAGTGGGGTGGAGAATTGGATTTCAAAATGATGCCAGCTTCCAAATGCCTAGTCCTCTTTCACCAATTACTGAAAAACAAATGATAGGCTAGCTCTGCGAATTGCACAGAGAAGCATCGTTATGCATGGGAATTGTTTTTATTTATTCATAGCTGACTAGTTTCTCATTAAAGTCTTCTTTTACATCTCCAAAATGGCATTAGCTACTTGGTCACACAGAGGTTATTAAGGAACAGAGGTCTAAGTCATGAATATGATTGGTCTGCTCAAGGGTAATCAAAATCTTAGGTTAAAAAAAAGTCCAGAATACAAAAGTGTGCCCTCGAGGGTTATGTTTGCACTAGGTGCTTATTCTGGAACAGCCATGTTTTGCTCATTCAGTTTTTACAAAGCATTTACATGGCATCCTGCGCTTTACCTGTAGTTTCACTGACAGCAAAAAAAAATACACTTTGGAGGAAGGATGGAACTAAAGCGAAGTCTCCACAGGTGTAGATCACCATAGTCATATTTTGCTGGCTTTAAAAGAGAGGTGGGGGTAGGGAGAGAAGTGCTTCTAGCCTGCACAGTGACATATCAGGTGGGTGAGACTGTCACCATGCATCTATTCTGGCACACCTCACTATTATCTTTCCTCGTTGCTATTTTATCTTCATATTTATTTTAAATTGATCTTTACCTTTTTTTAAAAAAAAAAGAGAACTGATTGAAATTCTTTTTTAAAAGACTCGTTTACTTGGGCATGAACTTTGGTAGACAACAGCTTACTTCACCAGATGCATTGTGGCCTGTAAATAGACACACTAATAATCAGAATAAAACAGACTACAGTGCATACTCTAGAAGAGCCGTACATGAACTCAGCCCTGGATACAATTTACTGCCCTCCTTTCTTTCAGGCTTACTTTGTTACATGTTGGAAATCACTTTAATCACTCTTCACGCCTGGTTAGTTAAGCTTTCCATAACTCTGTTTCAGCAATATTCTCTGATTTCCCAGAAAGGGAGTTAAATATATGTTGTTCAAACTTTTCTGATCTAGCTAGGGAGGGCAGAAGACTGCGTTGTCTCCTGCTCCCACTCCGCATCTTGACTCTGGCAGACAATGACCTTGTACACTTATTACCCTATGGATTTCCACTGGGAACTGTCTGATTTCTTATGATAGATTTGGTCTGACACAAGTATTTCCCAGTTTTACAAGATGAAATTTATTTCTTCCATTGATATCCAACTTCGTTTGTTCCACCAGCCTCGGGCACAATATGCTATTGCCCAGACAAGGTACTAAAATGGAACCGGTGGGTGGGGGAAGCCAGATCCAAACATGCCCAGAGTTTTGAAGTACAACAACAATGCCGGCCTTAACTCCCCAGGTCAGTTTAGAGGAGAAAGAACAATTCAGAGAAATTCCATTTGCCAGGTCACAAGAATACAGTGACCTTCTTTTGTCGGCTCAGCCTGCAGATAACCAACATGCAGGCTAGAACGGGAACGGCTAATACAAATCTGTACCCTCATAGGATCTTCCTATAAGAATAATATTCCCACTAATTACACACAGGGAAGATTGATTTAACGGTTTCATTTGGACAAGGGGGAAAACAAAACTATGGCAGTACTTTTTTAAAGGCACAAGTGAAAAGTTTTCAGCTGTCAGAACTAACTAGGGCAACTTCCTCCCTGATTGTTAAGCATTCAGATGATAAATTGAGGATTAAAGAAAGAACAACTCAGGCCCTGGGCTGCTGTGGGGCAAGCTCCAGAGCATGCCACAACCCCAGGACTGTCCCAGTCAACCTAACTCAGATGCCTGCAGTAGTTGCCCCATTGCTGCACTGCAAACTAGGCAAAGCAACAAACATGAGTCTCCCTTCTCTTGCCATGGGGAACTTCCAACATAGCACTTAAGCAGGGCCGGCCTAAGACATTTTGCTGCCTGAGGCAAATGACAAGATTGTGCCCTCCCCATTCCATGTACAGAAGATGAGTGGACTGGAAGTTGACTCTTGTAATAGGATAGTTACCCCTGAGGGCAGCAGGCCAGTTTAAGGGGGCATATGGCAGGCCTGTGGTATACATAGCTTGGATCTCCAACAGAAAGGAATGGCTGGGGAGAACTCTCAGCATCTGTCACCTGTAGCAAATGCTTCACTCTGCCTAATGGTAGGGCCGGCCCTGCATTTATGACTATCATAACTGTAAGATAAAAGTGGAATACATACATCAGATGATCTTTAGGACACACAGTAAGGTCTCTAAACACTTCATTTCTGATATGTTATGCAATCACCTTTGGCTTAATTAGTGTTAGACCTTCTTTATCTTTTCCATAGCATGGCTATACCCTTTTTAACATTCAGGACAAGATGTTCCAAATCCCACCAGCTGGACTTTAGTAAACTTCTACCAGCTGATTGGCTCATATGGTTTCCTAGCGACGACAGGCAACCGGGATGCATTCACAGCCTTGGACGAGATAAGCAGCTAAATAGTCTATTTGTGCCCAACAATGTGCTAATGCACTGGAAAACAGATACACTTCTAAAGGAATAGCCATCTTCAAGTGACAGCTCCTTGCCCATTGACCCTTGCCCAAATTGTTTTAATGCAAAATAATTTCCCATAGATCAGATCACTACAGAGTAATGAGGCACGGATATTTGAGAAAAATGCACACTCCACATGGAAGCATCTTGCTTACCTTTCTGAAGTTGGACAAACAAAACATATTGCAAACTACATAATGCAAACATAATGGGACTTTAAAAAAGAAAATCAACATAAGAAAAAAAAGCATGAGAACATCTGAATTATGCTGTATCACACAGCCACGCCAAATAGTTTCTTGCATCCACCCTTTGTGTACCCAAGCTTACAAAGTATAGTTGATTGTGCTTTCATAAAATAAGCATATTGCCACTTAGTCAATTTGATGAATGGATGAATGCATCTATTTGCATCTGAATCTTTGCAATGTTGTGGATTAATTATCCCACAGATTATGGACATGTGTCCAAATAGCCAATTTGCCGCAATCCAGCCATAAATAGGAAGAACCTTCATAGTAAGAAATACATACAATGGCACCATAATAAACATGGATATTCATTGAATGTTTGTTCGCTTCAGGTTAGCAGCATTTCTCTTGCATTTTAAACCACTATTATGCACATTCCAAAGGGAGAATCATACTACGCAGGTATCTTTGAAAACTGAAACGTTCTGTGTGTATGGTTTCAAATATTGACACAAATATTCTTCTGTTCTGCTTATTTTTTATTGCTGGGTCACTGTAGATATATTGACACATTACAGTAGTGAGTGGTATGTAAAAATTCCGTCCTGCATTCATCTGGGTGGGGATTTCATGGTAAAGATCCATGCAACGGACCTTATCTATGTTGTTCCTGGCCTTTAAGGATTACAGCAGAACCAAGGGCTGAACCCATGGGGGAAAAAATATTTGCACACAACTACTGCAGAGCTGCCATCCATACGTACTCCCAACAAAGTCCAAGAGGAGCCAGTAGGAAGAGCCACATCTAAGAAGCAGCAGAAAAGGTTTAGCAGTGGGATTCACAACATGGCACCAAAGGGTGCAAAGGTCCCCTTGAGGACTTCCCCTGAAGTCTGGGAGACCTGCTCTCTTTGTCACACACAATGCTCTCTTTGTCAGGAGGTGGCAAGGAGGATGCAGAGCTGATGGTGGAAGAGCTTTCAGTTCCATGTGCTTTTGGGCAGCTGAACAGAAAGTGGAGCAGCTGAAAGGGGACAGGAAGTGTTCTGGGAGACTGGAGAGGTGGGTGGAAGAAGAGTGAATGAGTGAGACCTGGGGACAAAGTGTGAAGTGTGAAGTTGCAGGAATCAGAGAAAGAAAATGCAACCACACACACAAATTCTGAACCAGTAAAGTGGATAGTCTTGAAAACTGAATACTTTTTTCATTGGTCCCTTCTCCCCAACTGCCATCAAATCACAGACCACCTCTATTTCCACAGACTGAGCAATTAAAAAAACTATTGATCCAGAGCTTTCTATCACTGTCATAGCACAAAACCATGGATTGAAGACACAGATTCTAATGGATTCTCAGATTGTTGCAAAATCACCATCAAACTATTGTCAGCTATGTGTCCAGAGATGTGATTTGTTGGTGGTTTTCTTATCACTGTTTGAAGAAAAAAATCACGAAGATCTATGAGTGTCCAGGCCTTGGATTAATGTTTTGTGGTACTGGAAAACACCAGACTTGTGCTATAGATGATAGATAGATAGATGATAGATAGATAGATAGATAGATAGATGATAGATGATAGATGATAGATAGATAGATAGATAGTAGATAGATAGATAGATAGATAGATAGATAGATAGATAGATGATAGATAGATAGATAGATAGATAGATAGATAGATAGATAGATAGATGATAGATAGATAGATAGATGATAGATAGATGATAGATAGATGATAGATAGATAGATGATAGATGATAGATAGATAGATAGATAGATGATAGATAGATAGATAGATAGATAGATAGATAGATAGATGATAGATAGATAGATAGATGATAGATATGTTTAATCATGAAAATTCAAGGTGATCCTAGCTGTTGGGGAGTGGCAGGGGCAGGGGGAAGCAATGAAATATCTTGAAATTTCAATTGTGTCCATAAGGCTAATAAGTTTGGCAACCCCTGATTTAAGGGGATATGGAATTTGTTAAATAAAATACTATAAATCTCCCAGACTTATTAATGACCTAGTAAGGTAATTATCAACTATTATCTAAAGCAGGGGCTATATAAGTATATTTTGCAGTCAGTTCAGCCCAATTTCGTTTGACTATTTCACTAGATGAAGTCATTACTCATCAGTGACAAAACCTTATTCCATGCCCACTGCCTCTGCCATAGCCACAAAACATTTCTCACTTTCAGGGATCATAGCATCAGTTCCAAACCCTTATTATAATTTAGTTACTGCAGATCTTGCAATAAATCCAAGGATTGCCCTGGCTGGATCTGGTAGAAGGTAATACAGCAGAGCATTAATTTAATTCCATGGTTCTCGGAAAGTCATATATGGGCATCCCTATGTTCCCTGGGTGGGAGATGGTGATGGCAAATGTGCTCTTGGCAAAATACCTGACCAGCTGTTGGTTGTATTTAGGACCACAGTAGACATGATATCCATGCAATTGCATACAACAATTGTTTTAAACCAATAGTAGACTCAGAAAACTTTAGGCATGAGCAGGAAAAACAACAAAGGGAAGGGCTGTTTAATCTTTCATCCAACTGGTTTTTTTCTGCTCAAAAGCACAACTAGAATGTGTTTTGCTTCACTCATGGGGAAAAAAGATTTGGGTATCTGTGTCTTCCCCATCCTTGCACTTCAAATGGGTGGAAAAACAAGTTGAGAAGAGGGTCAGTCTTGAATACAGCTGGCGGAAAAGGGGTTAAACAGCCCTCCCCAAGAAACAGCTTGTTAAGGTGGCCACTTTTGCATTACTGTCCCCCCCCCAGCTCCACAAAAGAATACCAATGAGGTTTGAGTTGTGTTATTTTTCTAGAAAAAGAGGTGCTGGATCTCACCATGAGTGACCTTGTTCTCTTGTAATGGCAATGGGGTCCACCTGAGAGGAGCCGGAACTGAGTTCCGTCAAGTTCTGGCTGAAAAAGAAGCCCTGGGCTTAAGTTGATTTAAGTGGATGCATATATAGAAATAACCAGGGCCGTCTTTAGCATATGCACCGCCGGGGTACAAAGATCCACCCAGCGCCCCCAAATTAACTTTTTTTTTGGGGGGAGCCAAAGTTGTTAACCTTTTTTAGGGGGAAATTGCTCACCTATAACAAGGACGCAGTTTTTGTTTCCTGACTCGTCAGGAATATTTGACGCTATGGAGTAACAGAGCGACAGAAGAGGGGGGGCTCCATTGCTTTTCACTGTCGACAATTGAGAGGGACCGGTATACAGTAGGTATACATTTGGCGTCCCCAGAATTCAGCGCCTGGGCGCCCCTCATCCCTAGGTAAAGACGGCCCTGGAAATAACTGCTATAATGTAGACAAAAATGCAATACATCTCACCGCAGTGAGGAGGAGACCTGTTTGCCACCCAGGTGCTCACAGCTGATTATCAGTTTCAAAGCAGCTATTCTTCATTCTTACAGTTCTTGGTCTTTAAACCAGACTTGGACTGGGCATACCTTCAAACAGGACTCCTCTAAGAGAGGACTGCCCCATGACCAGGGGTGCCAACTTGATTAAAATATTGTGGATGCCCAGGTAAACCCCACCCCACATAATTGCTCACAAGATCTGGTGCATGCACACGATTTTAATGACAATGCTCATCAACTCTGGGCCCCCCCAGACACCTCAAATCTTTCATTAGGAGGGCAAAGGGACCTCAGCCCCTAGGAGTTGATTCCTATGTCCATGACAGACTGTCAGGAGTGCGTGAAGGATCCAGGCCCTGTAACTGGTAGGGCCTCGCAGGACTGGCTTGACAGAAGACTCGTAGCATCTGGTGGCAAGGGCTGGGAGGGGTATATAAGACCAGCATTTCCCTCTGGCTCTTTGCCACAGCAACACACTACCCACCTAGCTGTGCTTCGGCTTCCTGACTCTTGGACCCTTGGCTTCCTGACTCCTGGTTTCTTGATTTGTGGACTCTTGGCTTCCTGACCCTTGGACTGCTGACCCTGGACTGCTGATTCCTGCGTCCTGTCCTCTACCCTGCTCCTGACATACCAAGCCAGGACTCCGACTGCCTGTTAACCCAGACTGTGGCACAGTCCTTGAAACAGAGGACTGTCTTCCATAAAGTAGGACACTGCTAATGCTTTAAATGAACACTGCAAAACACATTCGAATGCCACGATCTGAAGCCAGGCTCTTGAAACACTGTAATCTACTAGTCTAGGCCATGTACAACTTGCCTGGCCAGCTGCTTCTTGCTTCACGCCATTTAAAAACCTCCTTCATAATTCAAAATTTCACTTGACAAGACAGGGATTTAAACAGATAACAAGGATCAGTGGGAAACAGTGTAGAAGACTCACTCATTCACTACAACATCAGCTCCTGGGACTGATATTTCAAAAGACTGATGGATGGGCGGTCAAGCAAGAGAGCAAAATGTATAATATACAGTACTGCAATGTTTTCTTGCCAGGGTAAAACAAAACTGTCTTTCTGGGGATTTTACTGGAGTCTACGTATTTTATTTTGCTTCATTCATAGAATGCTGCCCCTATGTAGCAAACAAGTGTCAGAGGCATATGCAGAGACACAACCATCCCTTGAAAAAGATTCTTATTTTAGCTGATTTCATATGCCTGGTGCAAACATAATGTTTATGATTCCTAAGAAGGAAGAGGCTGTAGGATTATGCATTCTCTCCATCCTCTACCAGTTACCTCCTTCTGACCATGCAGGGATACCAACTTGAATAAAAAATGGGGGGGCAGGTAAGCTCTGCTCCACATAATCAAGCACATGACACAGTGCACACACACCATTTGAATGGCAATGCCCATCAACTCCCCCCGCCCCCTCCACCCTCAAATATTTTATTGGGGGGCTGAAAAACCCTCGGCCCCTCTGAGTTGGCTCCTATACTACCACACAACTCTTTAATCATGGAATAGTGTTAAAATCTGCCTCAGTGCTAACTAGGTTTACCCTCAAGACCAGTGTTTTATACTGGTTTGCAAAGGCCTGGTTACAAGGGAGTCCAGTTAACATAACCAAGGTTAATGCTGATGCAAAGAGCATCAAGTATATAGCCTGAGTTTAGCAGACAATCAAAGGGAAGGTGTGTGAAAGTTCACAACACACCTCATATCTTGAAAGGATACAAGATTACAGAATGCTTAGCCTGCACATTTGACAGTAGTTTTTGAAAACAGGAATTCTTTTTTATTTTATTTTATTTAAAAACACACACACCAATAAAACAGAGAAATCACTGCACATTATTAGCACTGCATTCCATTTTTTCCCTAGATTTTGCATCTTTGTTGTCATATTTTCCAGGTGTTCTTTCATTTCCACCCAATTTAGCAATGTTATCTCACTGGGTAATACTCTTGTTGTTGAACGTTTTCCTGTTCTGATTCCACACCTAAGGATCTACCATTCCATTTTGTTTCTTTATTTGATTTTACAAACTTGCCACCTACAATTACCTGCCACAATGCAGAGTGATTTCTCCTTACATTATTTCGCACCCTTTAGTGGGTTTTCTCCTCTCCACCAAAGCCTTCAATCAAACACTCTGTGACTCCAGGGCAAAATGTGGGACTGAAGAGGTAATGGAATGACATGGAACACAAATAGAAGCTAATGACCTTTAGCATTAGCAAGGCCTCATCTATCAACAAAAGAAAGTTATTTCAGAAGCTGCTAAAGACAGAAATGTTTGCTTGCTTTCCCCCTCTAACCATTTCGGACTAGGCACTCTAAAGAAAGTTATTTCAGAAGCTGCTAAAGACAGAAATGTTTGCTTGCTTTCCCCCTCTAACCATTTCGGACTAGGCACTCTAAAGACTGTGTGACCCCTAAATAGTGGGTAAAAGGTTGTTCTTAAAGCACAATCCTAAACATGTGTAGTCAGAAGGAACTCCTACTGGATTCAATAGTGCTTTCTCCTAGGTAGGATTACAGCCTATGCTGCTCGTATAAATAAATTAAACTAATAAGCAGGGAACCTAAAGTAAATTGTGTTCACTGGTTCCAATGGGACTTACTTCCTAGCATAAAAGTTCTAAAATTGTTGTGTGGCCCATGCAACATTTGTGATTATTTCATAAAATTTATAAACTGCTTGAGTGTAAATAAATAAATAATCTTAAAGTGGTTTACAAAAAAAATAAATGCCTAGGATTTTGAGAAATACTTTTAAATGGACTGCTAGTGCTAGACATTTCCTCTGTTCTGAGTGAGCAGATATTTGGGCTGGCTCTACCATTAGGCAGAAAGAACCAGCCCCCAGTTAGCCTTATTTCATATATATATATATATATATATATATATATATATATATATATATATATACATACCATTTTCAACAATAATTAAACATACTTTTACATCTTATTCCATTTTTTTGACCTCCATCAGTCCTGTCTGAAAATTTTCAAATCTAACCTCTAAAGCAATTTGTATTTTCCCTATTACATTTCAAACTCATAATGGATATCTCCATCTTTTTCTACTTTGTAACACTTTGTGTATTTCTCCTTACAAAATTTCTTGTAGTCCTACTAGCGTAATTTGTTGATTACAGTTGATTAATCAACAGTTAGCATTATTTCCATCTCCCTCTCAACGAGGCCAACCATGCCTTACAGCAGGGTCAAGTGATCTGCTTTAGAAGGCACTAGGAGGGGGCTAGGCGAAGGCAGAGATTGCTGCCTGAAGGGGTGAATGGCTGTGTTTTTGAAGTGTTTTAAGTGTAGTGTGGGAGCGTGACTTGCTAGCCCTGCTTCCAAAGTCAGATTTGGATTTGAACAAGTGGAACTGGAGTCTAATAACAGTATGAATGTATAAGGGAAGGGAGGGGAGCAGTGAGTGCTGATACTACAACACACACACACCATAGCCCAAATGGTTAGACAAACTTTTGGCTGTGATTGAGGCTCATGTGCAAATTGATTGATTGATTTGATTTGATTTGATTTATATACCGCCCTTCATCCTAGGACCACAAGGTGGTTTACAGTATAAAAACACAAATAAATTACTATGGGCAATATTACAACCTTAGTCCACAGAATGAATGAATGAATGAATGAATGAATGAATGAATGAATGAAACTTTATTTGTGTCAGCCATCGGCCATAGCAACAAAAGAACATTGTGATATTCACAAAACAAAATAAGAAGTTGATTATGTAAAACACAGTTTAGGGTCCTGAATCAGCAGTCCAATAGTGGACCTTATTCTGATTGCCCCAGTCCATAATCTCCACACAAAGAAGCATCCAAACAAAGTTGAACTCTCACCCATCAAACAGACATTTGGTTCTTGATTAGGGATATCAGAAAGTAGGGTGGATTTAGAAGGGGAAGGGCCAGTTTAAGAAGTCTGAGATGAAGAAAGGACCATCTCTTAATGCTACCTCAGAGAATGGTCTGAAGGCATGAGAATACCATTACATTATAAAAGCTAAGCAGATCTACACTTTGTCAATGCTTGTATTGATAGACTGTCTTTAAATTTCACATAAGCTGATCTGAGCTTTCTGAAGCAAGAACCAGGAACTACTGCAATGAGTACATAACAATGAGTACATATGTACAATGAGTATATATGTATATATGCAAAAGAATTGTGCCATCTGCCTTTGCATCAAAATAGAGAGAGGGTCCCAGGAAAGTTTAAGAACACACTGCAACCCTGCTGCTATCCAATTGCATCTGCCAAGTGAAACATGCTTATTAAATAAGGTTAAATGTTGGATATGTCAAAAAGAAGAGAAAGAGAAATCAGCCGAAACTCAAAAATGAAATGAATAATGTAAAGGAAAAGAAAATGTCTAAGGCCACAAGACACCAGTAAGGAACCTTGTTTGAGATGCAGGAAATATTACATTTCAATTTGTAATGTTAATCCATTTTACTGCAACAATCATGTACTGTGTAAGCATGAGGACAGGCTGCCTGGATTCTCATGCACTAGGTGACCTTACTTGTCATTTCAATCAATGCTACAATTTAAAGTCTTGATTAAGCATTATCTGAGTTCAAGCTAAATGGGGAAAGCAAAAAACATTGCATTACTGCTCTCGTTTTTGCTCATGGCCCTGCAGATCTAAAAGCAATGGTTGACACAACGTGATTCTTACAGAATTTATTAACTATGAGCACAAAATGACACTTAGGAAACGGCATTTCTGTTTGTGAAACAAACATAATCCCAGATCTGTATATTCCTAAATGTGTTTACTAGGAATTAAGTCCCATTGATTGATGTGTTGCATCTGAGTATCTGCAAGGGTAGCACATTTTTTCCTTCACAGTCAGCAGGTATTAGGTATGCCTTTAGAGATTATATATTGGGATGACAGCCTAAGAGGGAAAAAACTGGCTTATGCCCCCAAACTTAGCTCCCACCCCTGCTGTGTCCCTGAATTTTGGCCAGCACAAACTGGCTGTCATGGGTTGCAAATACAGAGGTGCCAGGACTCCTTGTGTGTGAGCAATGTCACACACAAAAAGCCATACAGTGGACCCTCCGGGGGTCCGTCCACAGCCTGAAAAGTCTATAGGCAGAGGCCCCGCTTCTGCAAATACACATTCGTAACCCATTCGTAACCCGAAAGTTACGTATCGCGTTCGTAACCTGAAAGTTTCAAGTTCGTAACCCCAAAGTTATGTATCCAGAGCGTTACGTAACTAGAGGTTCCACTGTATATGCCAGATTCTCTCTTCTTTTGACAGAGATGCAAGCTGTTGCTGGATACTTTAGTCTGCAGAATATGAGACTCTTAATCTCTGGGTCATGGGTTTGAATCCCGCATTGGGTGAAATATTCCTGCATTGCAGGCGGTTGGGCTAGATGACCCCTTCCAATTCTATTATTCTATTATCCTAAATAAAAGTATGTATATATTGTGTAGCTCAATTGAAATTATAGTTAATTTATACTTAATTATTGCCTGCATAACTTATCAGACCCACAAGTGTCAATTGTTGCATGTTGAGCTGAAAAAAGGGGGATAAGGAAAAGCAATTCCTTTCCCATTTGCAAACACTTCTCTGCCTAGTCATCTGGGGGCACATTTCTCCTCACAGGAGACCAGAAGTGTGACTATTTACAAGCGTACTTTAAGGTTATATTGCAGTGGGCAAGGAAGGAACAATGTTCACCAGGTTGGAGCATTAGAAAAGCAATACCTGTTTATGTCTGCAGGAAAGTTTGCACCGCCAACATGGCCTAATGCCATGTTTTAAATTTTCTCATTACCAAACAGGATTTATAAAGGTCTCAGAGATAAAAGCTCCCACTTACATCATTGCAAGGCAGGACTAAATAGACTGCAGTCAATGGAGGAGAACTGAGCTGATAACAAGGCTTATTATCTTCACTTAAAAAATGGATTCCACCATGAAGGCAAGAGGATTCTGTCCAAGGAGACAACCAGAGATGCCTGAAAGCACACTGTGTTCTCACGGTCTAACGTTACCAGAATTGAGTTCCTGACCTCAGCAACTTTCCATATACTAATTAGGATATAATGCAGGGAAAAGGTCACATTTGGATAATGCAGTGAGAATTAATATCTAATGTCCTTGCAATTGTCTTTGATTTGATTATGTGTACACTGCCAGCAGAAGATTTAATATTATGCATTTTATTCATATTCACTTTGTCAAACATCTCTTGTAGAAAGAGTACTAATCCCAAGATGCATTTATTCTGATTGAAGGAGAAAATTATTTGAAGAACCAGCATGCATAGTTAATAGTATCTTAAAGAATCGGGCAATATTTTTCTCCCATTTTGATTTTCTACCAACTTTGTATTTATTAGAGTTGCTTTATCACCAAGTAATATACCAGTGGCACATGAGCATAAGCCTCTTTTCGGCATTGCTGCAGCTGGTATGGTAAAGGTAAAGGTAAAGGTACCCCTGCCCGTACGGGCCAGTCTTGACAGACTCTGGGGTTGTGCGCCCATCTCACTTAAGAGGCCAGGGGCCAGCGCTGTCCGGAGACACTTCCGGGTCACGTGGCCAGCGTGACAAAGCTGCATCTGGCGAGCCAGAGCCGCACACGGAAACGCCGTTTACCTTCCCGCTAGAAAGCGGTCCCTATCTATCTACTTGCACCCGGAGGTGCTTTCGAACTGCTAGGTTGGCAGGCGCTGGGACCGAGCAGCGGGAGCGCACCCCACTGCAGGGATTCGAACCGCCGACCTTTCGATCGGCAAGTCCTAGGCGCTGAGGCTTTAACCCACAGCGCCACCTGCGTCCCTTGCTGGTATGGTATCGTAGGCTAATTTGAGTGGAGGGGTACTTATAAGAAGAGGTAGAAGGTGCCTGGCAGATAAACAGGTTCCTGAGAAATCTTATAGCCACAGTCATAATCCCACACCCACCCCCTTCTCAACTCTGTTGACATGCTGGTAGTCTAATAATCAGATCTGGTCTAGGGCAAGTTTGGAGACCCCTGTGGCCTTCCATACTGCCCCAGGCAGTATGGTCAATGATCAGAGCTGATGAAAACTGTGGTCCAACATTACCTGAAGATGCGCCAGCTGCTGATTCTTATTCTCTTGGACTTCTTTTGATCCATCTATATACTTGAATCTAAATCTATTTCTGTATCACTGTATAATCTATATACAATTATTCCTAGTCAGTTGTGCATGAGAAATAAAAGTTCCTGAATTCCTCCCCATGTTTTTTTCCTCCCCAAGCTTTAGGAAGATTTTGGGGAACTTCAAGAGATATCTAAGATTGGCTCCCTTTTCAAATGGAAATATAGACAACAAGACCAGGATGTGCACTTCATTGTAAATACAGTAGTACCTCAGGTTACAGACACCTTGGCTTACAAACACTTCGGATTACAGACTCCGCTAACTTGGAAGTAGTACCTTGGGTTAACAATTTTGCTTCAGGATGAGAACAGAAATCGTGGGGTGGCAGCGGGAGGCCCCATTAGCTAAACTGGTACCTCAGGTTAAGAACAGTTTCAGGTTAAGAACAGACCTCTGGAACGAATTAAATTCATAACCAGAGGTACTACTGTACATGCTTAATATTCTGCTCAGAGTTCATAGCTGTTGTCATTTAGGCTTCAAACTGATGCAATTAAAAAAAAATTTAAAAATGCTCAAAACTTCAGTAGACCTTTACAAAATACTCGTTCTGTTCTTAGCATTATATATATTACACACACGCAGACAAACACCCCTCTTGTTTTCTTTCTGGATGTTCCAGTTATATTTTTAAAAATTGTCACAATCAAGCTGTGCATGTGCCTATCTGCATGAAAATGAGGCTGTGCATTTCAATTCAATATTGGATTCTGAGTTCCATTCAGAGGGCTGCTTGGATGCACATCTGCAATGACTCTTTTTTCTCTCCATTTATGCTGGCACCTCCTCCGCATTAAGCATAACCACATTGTTACATTTTCCGGTTCATTAACAAAAACGCTTGATACAAGCCCAGATCTCTTTTCTCACCATCACACCCATTTCTACCACATCATTTACCAGAAAGTTAGGTTTACCGTATCATAGGTATTTGGGGCCAGGCAGGAATTTTCCCTCCTGTTAAATAGGGTCTGTCTGGGAGTTTTGCCTACCTCATAGCAATTGTCACAACTTGTTGGCAAGTCAGTCACTGGCATGAATCCTGCCCCCCCCCCCGGAAATGGGGTACCCCAGGGAGAGGTCCTTATGTTTGGATGCTCAGACAGCGGACGGGGAGCCATAGGACACCCTCAGTTGGCAATTCTGTAAGGGTACATCATAAGACAATCCTTTGCCCAGGGTTGATCCTAACAGTTAATCAAACAGCAGTTGGGCTGCGTCATGAATTGGCAGGTCAACGGGGAGGAGAAAGAGGATCCCAGCAAGGGGTGTAGTCATGATTGGTACACACCTGGGCAAGATGGGGATGGAGAAGAGGAGGATGGGGGCACAGAAAGTACTCATGGGCCAACAAATGATGGCGGGGGGATGGGAGTCAGTGCACAAGAACCAGAGGAACACTATCCAACATCAGAGCCAGAGAGGACCCCATCTCCATGAACATGGCAGGTTCTGAGGCATAGGGAGCACCAGGAGGTATGCTCTAGGAAGCTGAGGCAAGCAAGGGCCCATAGCCCAGCTCACTAGCTGGCCAGGTGGGGCTCATTAGCTCTGGGAGGAGGTGTGTGATTCCTCAGCTGCATTAGGCTCAGGACAGGTGAGAGTCACATGCCTCATCAACCCCAGATGCTGGTCAAGATCCAATGGATAAAAGGGAAGCAGAGCTGAGGTGCTGGGTTTGCACAACTTCCCATGTTGATGGACCATGGCTTGGGTTTCCTAGGTGCTCCATGAGACTGGGCTTTTGGGGACTGAATTCCAGGTTCCCTGACCCTGGGTTGGCTGTAGAGGTGGAAATCTGGTCTGATTGTTGGACTTGGTTTAATGTATTGAACCCTGACCATGTTTGCTGACCTGTTGGACTGCTGGACTACCTGCTAGCATTTGCCCTTGAGACTGTATTCACTAGTGGGACTGGTTGCCATGTATGCTGGGGTTCGGGACAGGCTGGATGATTCAGGATACACACCCAATGCCTATGCCAAAACCTGACGTCTATAATCAATAAAGTTGTGGCCTGCTTAATCCCAAGACGTGTGTCTTGTGCCTGTTATACCTCTGCCTGTGCCCCACTGGCAGAGGGCTCACTGCACCTGGGCCCACAAGAACATTTTAGCACACAGCCTGCAGGAAAGAAGGAATGGTTGTGGGGCAGAACAATCCTACGTGTGATCAGGGAATAAGAGAGTGGTGGATCAATTCCCGCATCCCAACCCCTCTCACCCTCCTCCTTACAAGACAGAGTCTTAATTTATCTAATAGGCACTAAGTTGAGCATTCAATTCACTGTCAAACTCAAGCAGAGGCTACTTTAACAATTATCAAAATAATCATCTAACAGCCACTGTGGAATGGGCCCCACTAATGCTGGGCTCTTCACAGGAGTGGCTCCATTCATCAGCAGGGTTTTGTACTCGCTCACCGAATCCCGTTATTTTGATAGCATGGACTGTTGTGCTCTCCCATTCTTTTCCTTGCCCCAGTACCATGTTCCAAAGGGAGGCATGTACCCAAAGCATCACTAGCTAATCTAACATGGATGCTTTCTTTCTTTCCCTCCTCCTGCTCTGCAAATTACTCTAGCGTTGAGCTCGGGCTGCCATGTATATGACAGCGAGAATGATGGAACTAGCAGGAGGCACTTACCAACAAGAATAATTTCAAAATTTACTCTGCTAATACAAGCAACCCTTCAAAGTGGAGATAGGATGTCAGATGGCATTTCGTCACATATTTATTTGAACCAAAAGCCTATGATCAACGTGACGAAGAGAGGCGGCAAAATAACATGCATCACTGATAGCTGCTAAAAAGTTATCGGTGGTGGAGAAAATGTCTTCTTCCAAACATGAAGAGAGGATGATGAAGGTAATAGCTTCAAGCCTGAGCAGACTGATTTCTATTACTGTGGTGCATGTCCTCCAAGCAAAGCATGTTTGTTTGTCTCACAGGCGCTGCAACGCTTGTCATCATTTTATTAAGCAGAAACAAAACTATGACATTGAGGCATGGCTTTTCCCTTGCAGCTTGTGTCTGACTCACTAAACCAAAAACCTGAGAGGGAGAAATCTGAAGTTGGGGAAATGAAAAAAGCATCTAGTGTACAGCTGGAGTACTGCGTGGTCTAACATATCTTTCTTCATAGGGATGCTACTGGGATGCTACATCAGAATTTGAGTGGTTTGGTTTCCCCCTTCCCGCTCCCTGGCTGAAGTGCACAGATATCCCAAATAGCCCCAAGAAAGCCCCAGAATGTCTAGTCGTTCCCAGACACCTCTTGGCTCTGTCACATATCCTATGGACAACATAGGAAACTGTGATTAAGTAAAAGTCAAAACTTCTGGACTCTCCCGCTTGCTGAAGAGCCAACTTCTGAAAAAGATGGTGGGGGCCTGATGCAATGTCCTGACATCACACGTGTAATGCCACGAGGAGCCAGGGACAGAGTCATATGCAGAGGAAGCATGACCCCAGTGGCTGGCACCCCCTGTTCCCGCCTCCTCCAGCTGTGCAAGGAAAAGATGGGGAAACCTGCTCTCAGCCAGTGGTGGTGGCGGTGGCAGCAGCAGCAGCAGCAGCAGCAGCAGCAGCAGGAGAAACTGCCAACCACTAGAGCCGCATTGTGACATCACACGTGTGATGTCATGAGAAGCTAGGGACAGAGTCATGTGTGCAGGCAGCACAAGCCCAGTGGCTGGCACTCCCTGTACCCCCCTCTTGCTGTGCAAGGAGAAGATGGGGAAACCTGCTCTCAACCAGTGGTCAACCACTAGAGCCGCATTGTGCTTGGCTCTAGTATCAGCCTCCTTTGCCTCCTCCTGCACCAACACCAGCTCAGGGGCTGCTTCCTCTGTTCCTCCCCCAACTGGTAGGAGGAGGAGCCACTGGCCACCAAAGCCATCTGGCTCCACATTCAGCCTCCCCTGCCCTCTGAACATTGGATGGGGCGGCCCCTTTCCAAAAAATACATGGGACGAGCAAAGTGCCTTGGCCCCTAAGAGTTGATGCCTATGTCCTCTCGGAGCCAGTGCAGTATAGTGGTTAAGAGCAGTAGACTCATAATCTGGTGAACCGGGTTCGCTTCCCCGCTCCTCCACATGCAGCTGCTGGGTGACCTTGGGCTAGACATACTTCTTTAAGTCTCTCAGCCTCACTCACCTCACAGAGTGTTTGTTGTGGGGGAGGAAGGGAAAGGAGATTGTTAGCCGCTTTCAGACTCCTTAGGGTAGTGATAAAGCGGGATATCAATTCCAAACTCTTCTTCTTCTTTTTCTTGGCTGTGTGGGGAGGAGAGAGACAGAAGTGCATGAGCCTGGGGGAGCCTCATTCCTCTGTCATTAAACCACAGATCAACATGATGTTCAAAAGCTACCACAGTCTGTTCGGTCCAAGTTAAGCTGAAAGCTGTACCACGCCTTGCTAAAATGCTTCTAAACTGTGCCCACAAATTCATCAGCATTAACGGATCTAGACTATGTTGTTTCATTAAGTCTAATTGGATGGGAGACTTTTGCTGAAACATTAAAGAACAGTTTGAGTTTGACACTCCTTGTGTATTTCAGGTAAAATAAATATTTTCAGCTAGCTGTAAGTGAGAAGAAAGAGTTACAATAGGAGTCCCAACATAACCTTAAAGTGGGCTTTATTTTGAGAGAAAAGTATAATAAAGGGCTGCTTTTCCCTTAAAAAGAGCAATACCCGATAGTCGCACTCTGTTATTAAGAGCTTAAAATACAGACAAAGCTGTATAATTCAATAGCAAAGGCACTTTACTGGAAGTAAGAAACATTTAGAGTCTTTTAACACAAGCCTCGTGTCCCAAAATACTAGTTGTAATGGACTCCACACTCTTTTGATTGTTTAATACACAGTCAGAGAAATTGCTGCATAAAGTGCAATTCTCCTAGCATGCAAAGGGATAAGGGTTGTGTTAGGTCTTATTCTTTGACCCAATACAAGAGGGAGGCTAATGTATTATCTCGTCCACAACTAGGCGGGAGGAGGGGGCAGGGTCATTCCTCATGCATTCACCCCTACCTACTTCTTAGCTAAATGCTTCATTTTTCCAAGGGTCTAAAGACCTGTGCATTGCAATGTACCATGTGATATCACCTCATTGTAAGTTTCCCTAGCCTCTCTACTTCATTGGCCGACAGTCTAGCGAGGCCACATCACATAACTACGTGACAGTAGTTCTCAATAAGACAAAGCACCAAAGCATGTTCCCCCAACATTTAGTTTTAATAGCCCATGTAGATATGGTTTGGACGCGGGAGGCACTGTGGTCTAAACCACTGAGTCTAGGGCTTGCCGATCAGAAGGTCGGCAGTTCAAATCCTCACAACGGGATGAGCTCCCATTGCTCAGTCCCAGCTCCTGTGAACCTAGCAGTTCAAAAGCACATCAAAGTGCAAGTAGATAAATAGGTACCACTCCAGTGGGAAGGTAAACGGCATTTCTGTGCGCTGCTCTGGTTTCGCCAAAAGCGGCTTAGTCATGATGGCCACATGACGCGGAAAAACTGCCTGCAGACAAACGCCAGCTCCCTCAGCCTGTAAAGTGAGAAGAGTGCCACAACCCCAGAGTCGTCTGCGACTGGACTTAACTGTCAGGGGTCCTTTACCTTTACCTTTACCTTTTTTAGATATGGCTTTGGACTGGATTTCGTGTGTGAGTTCAAACGAGTTTTGCCATTGATGTGCAGTTAAAGTGTGCTCTTATATGCTGTGTGGATTTCAATCTAATTTGTTAACAGCTGGTGATAGCAGTATTTGGATCTTCACATCAGGGATCCTTTTTGTAAGAAAGAAAAAGAAAGAAAGAAAGAAAGAAAGAAAGAAAGAAAGAAAGAAAGAAAGAAAGAAAGAAAGAAAGAAAGAAAGAAAGAAAGTTCCTCATCTTGATCAAGAAAGGGAGTTGACCAGGGCAAGGTAGTGACTCTGTGGACCAATGCTTTTGAGCAGACAGGAGCACCTGTCAGAAACTGGATTAGAGTACAAACATCAGGGAATGGTCCTCCAGATGTTGCTGGATTACAATTCCCATCATCCTGCCCATGCTGGCTGGGGTTTATGGGAGATGAAATCCAATGAAGAATCATAGAATTGTAGAGTTGGAAGAGACCCTGAGGGTCATGTAATCCACAGGAATCTTGCCCACAGTCACCCCCTGGTTAACAGCCAGAAACACCGACCCATTGTGTCACAGTACATTGCACACCTGGAGGGTTATAGATTTGTATTCCCATAATACAGTAAATGAGGGTGCAAGGGGTTCCTGGGAACCAAGAAGAGGGTGAAAACGAAAGGATAAGTGTGTGGAAATGGCAGACAGACTTATGGAGGTAACACCAAGCACAGAGCCACGTGGATTCATTATAATCTGAAAAAGGATTATTATTTCTAACCCGAAGGAGGTCAATGTGGAGGACAGGACATCCATAACTTCTGTTCTGTTTTCTACCTTGCTTTTCAATGTGGGAAAGACTATGGCTGCATCTCTGAAGCTATCCTTATGATTTGGTTTCGATTATTTTATATGATTTAATTTCTAGACTGCTTAATGTATTCAAAGCAGTTTACAAATAACTAAAGCAATAACAGACAGCTTAAATAAGATATCAAAAATGCACAGCTATATATAAAAATGTTGCACTAACGCAAAGTTGCTAATATATAAAAATCAATATCAATTCATTTTCCTTCAGACACACCATGCTGAAGTCACCTGCACTGCCTGGTCATCACATACCACAGCCCTTCTAGTTCACAGAGTCGTGCATGAACTTTTCCTGACAGGAGGAGACTAAAACTCCTCACCCATTTGCAGAAGCTTCTCCTCCTTTCTTTTTGCACATGAGTCAAAAATTAAAATCTCTCTTTTTTTGTCTTCAAATCAAATTAAATCATTTGGGTAAGCTTGTTGTGAGGCCCAGCACATTACACACTTGAAGAGGAGCCATGGGCACTTAAAAATACTGCTCCTTTTCCTCTTGTCCTCTGCACAATAAAACCAATTAACAAGAACAAATCTTCTATGGATGAAAAGATATGAACGTCCTCAAAAAGCCCTAAATATTAGGTCAGTGCCACTTTACTGAGCCAATCAAATAAAAAACCGTTTGTGCAGAGTTAGGCCTCATTAATCTCCTTTCAGATCCAACCCTATAAAATTAATTATCATTTATCTCCATATATTTTTCCTTCCACAATTATAAAAAGTATTTTATAAAAGTATCTCAGTTTTTATTTTATTGTTTTAACTTGGGTAGTCTGATGGCTAATGGCCAAGACAAAAAACCTGTACTTGGGTTGTTGATGATGATGATAATGAATGTTATTTTCTGTGAAATAACAGTTATGTCACTTAGGGCTAGTGCAAAAGCAATGGTCCTGATGGCCTAACCATAACACAGAGATTAGTATAATACTACAGGCTTGCACATTCCTATTCCACGGTGTCATAAAGCTACATGGGCACTAATCACAACTGCTCCATAAGCAGGGCTTGCAAACTCTGGCAAACAACAACAGAAAGCCTGGCTAAACATAGGTAGCACTGCTGCCCGTTAATTGAACATTATGGTTACAACAAATCCGCACCCACGAACATTTCTCTGAGGAAAATAGGGGCATCCTATTCAGTAGCAACAACAACAATTTTACTATTTATACCTCACCCATCTGCCTGGGTTGCCCCAGCCACTCTGGGCTGCTTCCAACGTATATAATATACATTATATGTATATGTATAAGCATATATGTATATGCATATACTGCATATACATATTTATGTCTCTCACCAAACATAAACAAACTGTGAAAAAGACTATGAATTGAAAGTGGAGACAGCCTTTCCCTGTTTGTTTGCCTTGTAACACAAAAAATCCTTAATAAAAACTAAATAAAACATTAAACTTTAAAAAACCTCCCTATACAGGGCTGCCTTCAGATGGCTTGGGGGTTGGATAACTGCATACCCTCCAACAATTCTCTGATGAAAACAGGAACATCCTAATGAGAAGTGGGACATTCCAGGGTCAAATCAGAAACCGGGACGGCTTCTGTAAATCCAGGACTGTCCCTGGAAAATATGGAGACTTGGAGGGTCTGCAAACCATGGAAGGTGGGAAGGAACTCACAGAAGAGAAAGATAGGGAGGGAGGGAGTACCCGAATCTTGTTCTGAGTCTTCTACCTGTGGCTAGGAGATCAGGATAATTTGTTTGTTTATTTGAGTCACACTAGCCAGAGTGAACCATAGCTCTGCAGTAGGCCTTAATAAAAGTAGCATTCACTCATTCTTCTGAAATTCTGTTACACAAGCTGGGCATCAAATGCCTTGGATATTTCAGTTGCCTCCAGACTGTCAGAATTTCATCAAGTCATGATGAAGAGCTGTAAAATTCCAAAGGGAAATTTCCTTGAGAGGCTCAGAGGTTTCTTCAGTGCTTCCAAAAGATGTGGAATATACCCTGAAACTCCACGGGAAAATTGTCGTGTTAGAGATCAGCTCAGGGACTGAAGATACAGTGAAGGAATACAGATCCATTCATCTCCACATCAGAGGGGAAGTCTAGCACATGATGATCACAAACACAATGAGCTCCCATCTGTTACATGACAACTGTGAAATGAATTGACACACACACACAACTAGACAGTGTCTATTGTACCAACTTCTGTTAATGAAAGCTTTTGAATCACATCAGGAAATGTTCAAAGGCAACAATAGCAATAGATGTTGTTCCAATGACGACTATCATTTGACTTGTCTTGTATCATTCTTTGGGACAAGCAGAACATTAACACCAAAAGGAGCTGTCCTGACAGCTGTTATATACTGTATATGGGGAATTTTAGCAGGGACTTTTCTGCTCTAAGTCAAGGAGAGTGAGAGCAACAAGGAAACTCACTGTCCAGGTTACTCCAGTTTCACCCATTTCCACCATGAAATTATTTACTTCTTAGGGAGGGCAGAGGAGTGAGTTACTATAGAAGCTGAGCTATGAGTAAAAATAAAATAAAAAGGGTGGTGGACAAGTATAAATAATAATTTTATATAGTAAAACACTGAAATAGACAACACAACCATAAGATTAACACATTAACTATGATATGCACCAGCAGCTAAAAACATGCAGCAAGTTTAGGCATTGGCCAAATTTAAAGGTGGGGGAAATAGAACTGGTTTAACCTAGTGACAAATAAATTGCAATGTGTGTGGGATGGCATTCCACATTGGGACATTGCCAGATTGTGTTACATAAAGGTAAAGGGACCCCTGACCATTAGGTCCAGTCGTGCCTGACTCTGGGGTTGCGGCGCTCATCTTGCTTTATTGGCCAAGGGAGCCAGCGTACAGCTTCCGGGTCATGTGGCCAGCATGACTAAGCCGCTTCTGGCAAACCAGAGCAGCACACGGAAACGCCATTTACCTTCCCGCCGGAGCGGTACCTATTTATCTACTTGCACTTGATGAGCTTTTGAACTGCTAGGTTGGCAGGAGCAGGGACCAAGCAACGGGAGCTCACCCCGTCGCAGGGGTTAGAACCGCTGACCTTCGGATCGACAAGTCTTAGGCTCTGTGGTTTAACCCACAGCGCTACCCGTGTCCCATTGTGTTACATAGAACCATAGAATTGTGGAGTTGGAAGGGACCCTGAGGAACATCTAGTCCAAGCTCCTGTAATTCAGGAATATGCAGCTGTCCCATATGGGCATCAAACCTGCAACCTTGGCATTCTCATTCAGCACCATGCTCTAACCAACTGAGCTATACCCAGTGCACTTCTGATTGTGAAGAGACAGTGAGAAAGGCTTTGGTAGAAGCTCACAAATACAGCCTATTGACCCCCAGGCTCCATGTACACAGGCTTCTTTCAGCAGAGGTGGATATGGACTATGTTTGGGGCTTGTCCTGTGCAAAATGCAGGAAATTCCTGCCTGTGGCTGTGCATGGAATCACATCCAGGTAGGGAAAAGGGGAGAGCTCTTTGTGGCTGACTTAAATTGCTTGGTTCCTATTGGGAGTCCTCCACAACCAGCACTTCACACGCACAAAACACACTAGGGAGCAGCAGGACCATCACCAATATTGGTAAGGTTGGCCACAATGAATATAGATGAATCATGCCATATAAGTGCCACATTTTGGCACAGCATCCAGTCTGGAGAAGTGTCAGAGGCAACCTCAAAAAAGCATAAAAAGAAGAAGAAACCAACAGACTGGCTGAACCACTGTCTAGATTAGGCACCCTCCAGAAATACAATCCATAAAGCATTCAACCCTGTATTGTGACATACGATCTCACCGCTGAAAAATAAAGACAACTTTAACACACAATCAATGCTTTCAGGGAAAATACCCCACTGCTCTTCAAATCTCATTTTGTTCTGTATATCCAAATTGGAATGAATGTGTGCTGCAAATATTGGTTACTGAATGGTACTACATAAGCATGTTGAAAATCTCTCACTTGCACTGGCCAGATACACTCTGGTAGTTTGGCTGTATAAGCTAGGAAATCTGTGTCATTTTGTCTGTCCACAATTATCCCGAAAGATGTCAGAAAAAGTCTTGAGGGCAAACTAGGTTGTCGGGGGGAGGGAGGGAGAGATCCATCTTCGTATCTCCCAACATCTTTTTCCTTGGTTAAAATCAGCACTGGGGAATTGCCAGGGTGCGGAGGGAGGTAAACATTTCCCTAAAAGTGACTTACTCAATGGAAACCACCAACACTGTACTGATCCTGCTCATTTTATTATGTCAGGCATGTTTACCCTGAGACTCTTACTCCATTCATGATTAATAATGAGATGCATTTTGAGCTAATGTCTTGCCTTTTGTACCTGCATGTGTAGCTTAGCATTCATCAGACCAGGCCAGCGAGGCTGGCAGCCACAGGCGCAAGCTCAGAATTTGATTACTTTGAAGCTTGATTCAGTCTCAATGAGAAACTGTCCTTCCTTCCTGACAGCTGCATTTTAGTCCAGCGCTAGCATGGACTAAAGGGATGCGGGTGGCACTGTGGGTTAAACCATATAGCCTAGGCCTTGCTGATCCGAAGGTCGTCAGTTCGAATCCCCGCAACGGGGTGAGCTCCCGTTGCTCGGTCCCTGCTCCTGCCAACCTAGCAGTTCAAAAGTACGTCAAAGTGCAAGAAGATAAATAGGTACCACTCCAGCGGGAAGGTAAATGGCGTTTCCATGCGCTGCTCTGGTTTGCCAGAAGTGGCTTAGTCATGCCGGCCACATGACACAGAAACTGTACCAATAAAGCCAATAAAGCGAGATGAGCGCCGCAACCCCAGAGTAGTTCGCAACTAATGGTCAGGGGTCCCTTTACCCTTACCTTAAGCAATACAGAGATGGATACCAGTGATTTAGTGAACATGAGTAAATTGAATCACAATACAACAATCACTTTGGGGGAGACACCAAAGGCAACTTGACATCCCACTTTGCATTATACAACACTAAATTAAACTTTGATTAGCATTCAGTTCTGCTGGAATTGGCACCGACGATTGCTTGGAACTAATCAACTAAGTGCTGCTCATACTGAAACAGCTGATAAGGCCTTGTCAATTGACATCCTGGGCCGGCCTTATCATTAGGCAGAGTGAAGTGGCCACCTCTGGCATCTAAATTTGGGGTTTTGTGAAAGGGCAGCAAATGCTTAGTCGTTTAATTAATTTGTTTGTTTGTCTTTTTACTGCCAGGGAAGAAGGGAGGATTTTCTGCCTCATATGCCAGAGCGATTTTGTGGGTATTGGGTCTTACGCACCTTGTCTGAGGGAGTTGGGTGGGGGTGGGGTTTGCGCCATCACAGCAAACAGCAAATTGCTTTCCAGGTATATCAGGTTTGTACCGCACACATGCAAATCAAGCAGCAGACCGAAACTCCTAGCTGTTTTCTCACAGGTCGATGAACAGCCTTTGGATGGTGAGGATTTGATGGGCTTAATTATTGTGCAGTGACCTACTGTTCAGCATTCATGACCCAAGCCCCATAGCCACTTCCTGATATGGAGCCATGTTTGTTTGTTTTTAATACTTTGTTCCTCAGACGACTTTCACATCATTCAGGGGTCCTCTCCCCCCCCCCCCTGCTTCATTAGATGAGAATAAAAAACAGTCCAGCAGAGCCGAAACTCAAAATAAAAGCCAAACTCAATGGGCTGAAACGCAGGCTGCACACATATTTATGACTAAAAATCTACACGGATGCCTTGCCAAGTCCTCATAAAATCCCAATACTTGGCACGGGATGCTCGGTTTTACAGTTTTAGCTTCCTTTGGCATAATCTGCCATGTTTTAATTAAACAGAGAATGCAGAGTGCATCCCCAGTAGCCCATGCCTCTAGCCTCATCTCTTTCAATGTGCCATCATGGAAATGTAATTGCAGGAGAAAACGCTTCTCCTGCATACCTTAGAAGGGTGAGCTACGTCCAACAAACAGGATAAGGAAAGAAATGTTAAAATATCAGAAGGAGATGTGTTATTTGTAAGGCAGAAGTTCCCAACTCACAGCATAAGACAACCCCAGGTGAATCAGACCAAAGGTCTATCTATCTGGTTCACCATTCTCCTACCATAAAAAGCCCAACAGATGCTTCTAGCAAATGTGTGAGCAAAGAACGAAGGAGCAAAGGCCCTGGCCTTTGTCCACAGCGACTGGTACTCAAAGGGATGCTGCCTCCAGTCCAAGCATGAAGATTCCATTCAGCTGTCTTGGCTAATTGCCATTGATAGGTCTATCCTCCGTGAATCCCTCTAATCCCTTTTAAAGCCGTCTAAGCCAGCCTCCATCACTGCGTTTTGTGCCAGCGAATTGCATGTTATCAATTATGTGCTGGTGTGATTTCCCACCCCCACCCCATCACGAACCTACCATCCACCCATGCCACATATAGAGAAGGTGCAATTCTTAGCTATCTAAGTACCTTCACACCATAGGTGCCAGGTCCCTGGGGTCCTGGGTGCCTGAGGACCCACAAAATTCCCCATTAAGGGGCCGGGCACCCACAAATTTCAGTGCCAGGGCCATGCACATTGAATGGTACCCAGGGCCCTAGGCACCAACAGTCACGGCGCCAAGTTGGCACTCCTGCTTCACATAATTTATGGGTACTGTTTGTATTACACTACTGGGATTTTGTCTCATGTTCCTAGTAATTTTCTGCAGTCTTCCTTATATAGCTAGAGGGTTGTATCAAGTGACCTGTTAGAACAAGGATTTATGCTTGCACAACACTCATTCTCCTCCTTCCCTATGGGCCCCACACCCTCCCCAAATTGCAAGAAGCTCCAGAAAAAGAGTTAAGAGGATTTGGATTTTCCTAATCTAAATTATCTGATAATGTGTTTATCTGGTAACTATGTTTATGAGTTATTTATTTGGATTTTCTTTTTTGTGTAGCACCTTGAGATGTGTGGATAGTAGGTGGTCTACAAATGAACATAGAAGTAACCATAAAGTGTGGTTGCCAAAGCATAGGTAAGAGAGTTATATGCAGATGGAGGGAGGACATGGCATGATGAGGGAGAGCGGTCACTTTGGTACCTGCTCAAATCCCTCAGCAGGTAGATCTAACTTTCCATTTCTTTTCCTACGGACCCATGGAAGAATCCTTCTCTTTAGCTGCTTTGTTGAAGCTGTAGCAGAATATGTGGGCCCATTGCTAGGCAACAGGCTTTTGAGTTTCATATTGAACCAAATCATTTGAATATAGTAAACTCAGCTGAGGAGATTCGAGTATTTATGTCACGATTGCCTGAAAGCAGACCCACAAGACTACAAAGCCCACAATGCAATGTGATTGCAAGCAAAATGTCCACTTGAAGAAGAAGAAGACAATGAAGAAGAAGAAGAAGCATCTATTCTATGAAGCAAGTAGTTGAACATATTAAAGGATGGCCGCGGAACTAACTCAAGGATCAATAGTCAGATATATTTTCCACTGAGGTCTATTCTTCAGGACCAGAAAAATGGAACTGAAAATAAACTGTGCTCCCAGGCTTCACACATGCTTAATATATGCCATTATACATGAATAATTTTGCTATAGTTTCTGTTCTTATTCTAAAGCACATATAAAAATCTCCTGTCTGAACTTCTAATGGTTTTCTAAAATTCAATTTTGTAAAAATTATTTTATAGAAGGGAGGTAATAATGCAAGTCAAGACTTGTTTCAGGATAGGCTTTCAGCAAGCAAACTGCATTTGACTTATTAAAGTAAATCTGAAACAGCTTGAAGTGTTTATCCTTTGCTTTTAGTTTATTTTTATAAGTATAAATTTTTATCAAGCTCATTTAGGCTCACTACTATCCCGGGTGCTCAGAACCCTGAAGCATCGCAAGTCTTTGAACATCACATTTTGATGTCTCCTGAGCCTCAAGGAAGCTATTAAAATGGGAGTAGTGTTAAAATTACCTCAATTTATTCTTTTATCTGAAAAATTTCATACACACCACAGAACAGCATGTGCAAATGGCTGAAGGATGGGTAAGAGCAGAGCTTTGGTTCAGCAGGAACTCACCAGAACTCAGTTCTGGCAAATCTCAGGTGGGCGCCATTGCCATTCTAAGACAATGAGGTGAGTTCATGGTGAGTTATGGCACCTCTTTTTCTAGAAAAATAGCACTTAGTCCAGCATTTTGCCCCCACAGTGGCCGACCAGACACCTGTGGGAAGCCAACGACCAGGACATGAGTGTGGCAGCATCATTCTGCTCATGCTCCTTGGCAACTGGTATTCAGTGGGACAGAGTAGGTGACTTGCTTAAACAAAGACATATGGAGGGGAGAGGGAAACGGGTCTGAGAAATTTACGTCCCCTGACGAATAAACCTACTGATGTGAATAAATCATGATTCCAATAAAGTCTTGGATTTGATCCGCTGTTTAGCGTGGGAATAACAGATGAATTTATTATTATGTGATAGCGAAAAGTCCCAAAGTTGAAGGAATTGCACTAAAGTTCACACTTTAATAAAAAAAAATCATGAGCATTTAATATTAACTGCCCCTGGTGGCACATGTCTTAATCGAAAATTCTGAACTCATTGGGAACCTTCTCTAATTTTTCAGAGGGTTACTGAAGGAGCATCTCAGCTAGGCAACTGGTAGCTGCACACTATTTCTTTGTCATCCAGGGATAGCCCTACGCAGTTTAAATCAAAAGCAGAAGAAAGGCTCTTTGTAATATACAAGTTCAGCTTCTCTGTGAAAGCTACACAACCGAAGTTCCCTGAAGGTGTGTGGAGATCTTGGGAGTCTCCACACTAATCATACAGAATACATTAGATGGGTTCGCTATCAATGAGCCATAAGAATTGAATCATATTTTATTACTATTATTTAATAACTTGATGCTGGAATGGGTGCTTAGGTGCTGCTGCATGTACACAAAGACACTTAGGACTCACTGACTCATTCATTTGGGATATCAAAATGCCTAGGTACTTTATGTGCCTCCTACAAAGCTGAAATTTAGCAATCAAGAAATTGCAATCACTTAGAGAAAAACACCCAGAAACTCTGAAAACAGAATGTGTATATGTCTCTCCCTCAAACTGGAGGTGATGTGGGGTTAAATTAAGGTAACCAGATTATTTTCAATGAATCCGGGGACACTTTTCAACTTCAATGAATTTTGTATGGGGACTGATTTGTAAATCCAGGAAACGGGGACGTCTGGTAGCCTTAGGTTAAATTATATCTTACATCATTCACACTTAAAAAGTACTTGAACTGACCACTTTTGTGTTACATTTGCACCTCCAGGGGCCTACAGCCAAATAGGGTTTTTTTCAGAAAAAAAGTGACACTGGGCCCTAGAAGAATTTGGATTTGATATCCCGCTTTGTCACTACCCTAAGGAGTCTCAAAGCGGCTAACAATCTCCTTTCCCTTCCTCCCCCACAACAAACACTCTGTGAGGTGAGAGAGGCTGAGAGACTTCAGAGAAGTGCGACTAGCCCAAGGTCACCCAGCAGCTGCATGTGGAGGAGAGGGGAAGCGAACCCGGTTTACCAGATTACGAGTCCACTGTTCTTAACCACTACACCATGCTGGCTCTCTAATCTGGTTTGGGAACACATTCCATATTGGGCCCCCACAGCTGATTTTTCTTCAAAGTAACATTGGCCAGTATAAGCCAACACAAAACAACGTAATGTGTCGTTTGTCCCAAAGTGTACCAGTAAAATATTCTTCCACATCACCTAGAAAGCTATAATATGAAGCGCTAATCATTCGAGACATTTTGATGACGGGAAATGTCTGAAAATGAGAAATGGTGAAATCTATCACCATCTTGGCTGTTATTTACCTCAGAACAGAGGACACACACACCATTTAAATGGCAATGCCAATCAACTTGGGGGGGGGCTTTAATTTGCTCCTATATTAGGGTGATTTCCAATATTAATCATACTCAAAGGCAACTTAAATTCTTTATTCCACTGAGCCTTAGTTGGATGTCACTCTTAGCATCCATTTTTCAACATATTATGCCTTTTAATGATTGTCTTTAAATAGTTTAATCCACTGCAGCTTGTAAAGTCTATTTACACTTTCATCCTAGACTGCATTTTTCAGCAGAAAGATATGCTATACACATCACAGAAGCTCCAAATATAGACTTACTTCTTAGCAATGGGATGTGATCAAAGTTTGGAGAGTGCTTTGATATCTTGAATGACAAAAGCTTTATTGTAGAAGTACTGTTGTCGCCATTAGATATCTAACTTGGAAACATCTTTGTCCATCACAATGTGTATTCATATTCAACATTCTACTTAGAACAAACAACAATTGCAGCCATGATTATGTGGAGATGTGGATTTAAAAAAAAAACTGCCCTAAATACATAAAAAGTAACTTCCTCTCTCCACCACTGTCTCTGTCTTCACAGCACTATAATTTTTTTCAAAGCACAATTGATAAGCTGGTTTGTTTCATGATGTAATTTTTAAAAAATAAAATCATTTGCTGGCCTTGTAACGCTGACCCTAGCAGTAGTGCATAAATATTTAGGCAGTTTCCACCCAAGTTGCTTTCCTCCTTTGAATACTAATGCAGGCAGCAGTGAATAAAATGAAGTATCGCTGTAATGAAACTAAGGACCAGTCATGAATACCTAAAATCCTCTGTTCGTCAACCAACTTGTTAGCCAAAATTAAAGAAGCCATTACTAATACCTAGGAACCCAAGATTCATTTCATTTCCTAATGATTTCTGAGGTTATACTGTGACAATATCAAATAGAATTAACCAAGTAGGCATTAATGTTGTAACAACCAGGAAAAAAAGCAATAGCCAAACCAAGCCTAAGGCTAGAGACAAGGAATCTAAAGAGGTGCGTGCATATGGATACATTTTATGACGGAATAATCAACGTTCTAGTTTGAGTTGCATTCCCCATTAGGTGCGCCAGGTTCAGTCAGCAAGGAAATGAAGGCAAGTGCCTTGACTTCTCCTTTGTAAAACATCTTGCAATTACCAAAAGTCAAACCTGCACTCCACTTGGGCAGGTCATTTGGGTTCTAAGTTTCAGCCAGACAAAGATAGAGGGATTGTTCGCATTAGATAAAAACTTTTGTTTTTCTGAGTTGTGATTTCTTACTAACACATAAGGGGGATGTGTTATAAATATAAAGCAGCCAATAAGTAAAGTACAACGCTTGAGAGGCCTTGCTTTAGGTATTAAATCAGAGCATGTTTTGCATCTCTCCTCCTCTTCATAAAACAAATATGGGGGCTGGGTATGCATTGAAATATTTTGAACTTGCACACCAGTTTCAATCTTCAAGAGAAAGTCTGTGTAACAAACAGAGGATGTCAAAAGCAAATTAAACCAAAGGTTTATTCATTTGGCCAATAAATCCGTTGTGATCATATTTTGACTAACAATGCCCACCCCCCGCAAAAAAAAACAACCAAGTAAGTTTGGACACCATATTTGGTGGACCCATTGCCCTGTGCCCATTTATATCCATGCACAGATTCCTCTCTGGAGTCGCAACCAAACTGAAATTGATCTGACCCAGTTCCTCGGCACAGTATCTTCTTCCTGTCCCTCTCAACTCTCCTTTCTGTCAACCCAAACTTATTGTTGCCTGCCTATGTCTGATGTCATTTCTGATGTCAGGTGATTGGCAGGTGGGTGTAGCCAGGTCAAAATGGCCTGGTGTGCCCAATGGGGAGGTGTGGTGGGCTTAACTAGCTCTGCCCATCAATAGTTCCCCCTCTTCTGCGTTAACAGACCCAACGACGGTGGTTACTCACAAGGCATACTTAGTAGAGCCACAAGTAGGCCGTAAAAGCTATTAGGACGCCAGAGTAGGGACCTAAATTGTGTTGCTGAATGTTGGGAGGATATTTGGCAATACATTCCCATTCCTGCAATTTATTTCCTGCAACAACAAGAGAAATTTCATCCATCCTCCATTTTGATTGGCAGATGTGATGGTGCACACAAAAATACACTTAACTAAAGGAGGAGGAATGAATCTAGGCACTAGGAAACTGCCTTAGACAGAGTCAGAGCACTTGTACAACTAGTTCAGCATCATCAATACCGACTGGCCTCAACTCTCTAGGATTTCAGACAGACCATTCTCAATCCTGTCTGGAGATGTTGGGGATTGGAGTTGCAGCCTTCTGTATGCATAGAAGATGCTTTACCGCTGAGCTACAGCCCTCTCCCAAATGCTTATATATTATTTGGACAGTGGAGGTTTGAGACATGGCCTAATAATATCTCTGTTCCCCCACTTTGCAAAGGCACTCAGTTTATCTGACTTTAAAGGAAGGGGCTTTGCGCTAATCCTCTTGGCACAGCGGGGCTGTCAGAGTCTTCCCAGTTCCCTACGCCAAGCGTGTTGCAAGCTTGGGAAGAGAGTCACAGTATGCCCCTTGTTCGCCAGGTCAGCAGATGCAGCCTGCACATTCAGTCTCTTGGGGACAGGGTCATTCAGCCCATGAAGAGGCATTTCCACGCCAGCTGGCCAGACCTATCTGGAAGCTCCAGATGTAGAAGCAATTGTTCCCTTTGCCCAGCAGGAGCAGCAAGAAGAGAAGCTGCAGCAAAAACGCCAGAATTTGCCTCTCCCTTGGCATCCGCTCCTGCCGAAAACCTTTATCCCCATCTTCAGTGCAGAGATTTCATTTAAATGGGCTTCTCCGGTAACAATTTTCAGAACACCAGGAAGGAATCCAGAAAGCAGCTTTGGGGATGCTTTCTTGAGCACTCAAAGCAGTGCATATGTGTGATTTATAACCATGCCACACAAGCATTAAAGTTGGTGTTTAGCATGGAACCACAACAGCCTGAGAAGAGCTGGTCTACATATTTAGCAAAAACATGTTGTAGACATTTCATTCTGACCCAGACCAAATTAGATGGTAGGCAGAGGGCTGCATTCCCAATGTTCTTCCTTGAAATTAATCCCTGCTCCATGCAGAGAACTAGCTAACACACCAGGGGGACGTTTAAATTACATAGGGAAGACATTTTAAAAAACACAACCCCCTCTTCCTTGCAGCCTGAAATGGTACATGCCAGGAAGAACTCTGCTACAGGACTCCACTAACATCCAGGTTAGACTACAGCAATGCATTGTTCACAGAGCAATCTTTGAAGATTTATCGGAAACCTAAGTACTCCAAACTACCGCTGTTGCTAGGTGGCTAACCTAGACCAGCCATGTGGAAGGAATCTTACCACTACACTTCATGTTGGACTATTTCTGAGCACAATTCAAAGCGATGGTTTTAAGCTTTAAAGACATTCATGGTTTAGGACTGAAGACCACCTTATTCCACACTAACCTGCCTGCATGTTAAAATCATCCTCTGAAGCCCACCTCAGGGCTCTGACACTTTCAGAGATTTGATGAAGTGCCTGATGACCAGAGAAAGGGCTTTTTTTCAGTTATCACACCCCATCTGGGAAACACAAGGAGTCTTGCCTAATCCCTACTCTAATTTCATTTCAGTGCCTAACGAAAAACATTTTATCTACCCAGGCCTATTAATCCTTTAAAATGTGGTTTTAACCTCTGCTGGTATTTAGTCTGTTTTTTATCGCTCTGCTGCTTTAATTTGTTTTAACTATTTTTATCTTCTTTTGAAGTGATGATGTTGATTAATTTACTCAGCAAGTTTTCCTGAAAATGGAAACAGCGACCTGGCTCACATGTTGCAGTAAGCCGTACTATGGCTTTCCAGAACTGTGCAGGTCCTTTTTAGCTCAGTTCAGTGTAGCAGCTGAGCTAAGATTTGGCTTGGCATGTTGTCTGGACCTGGGACCGTGGTTGAGCTGTCTCCTTAAACATGATCTGTAACCAAAAGCAAACCTTGGCTATATATTGGAATTAAGGAGGAATAGATTATAGCTGTTGTCTTAGCTGCCATGCCATGCTGAGCTAAAAGGCTCAAGGAGAAGCAAAAAGGGTGCCATCTTCTACACAGAAGCCAGCACATTTATGCTTAGCCATGGTTTTGCTCAGCATTAATGTGCAAAGTGCAAACATTCATATTGAAGGGTTGTTGCTGGGGTGTTTTTTTTAAAATGATATTTGACTACAGTTCTTTTTTTGAGGGGGGGAATACCCCCCTACTTTGCTGCAGCTCTCCTCTGCCTCTCACCATTCAGTTTTTCTTAAGTTTCCTTCTCACCTTTTTGTTCCTACTCTTCTAAATAAATACTTGTCTCCCTGACTCTTGTAATAAGATCCTCAAACGAAACACAGCAAGCTCTCAAACTGCCTCTGGACAAAAATCATTTCTACTATGAATTCCAGTTTTGCCAGAAAACATATATGAGGTTTGCAATAAATATATATAAATTTAAAAACTCTTCTGCAGATCAAACACTACTAAAATATTTAGCCTTTTCCTCTCGCTGTTTCAACATTTTTACTGTTGCCATTTGATATGATGAATTCCAATAGGATCCAACCTGTCAGTGGCTGTTTATCAGTTTCTGCCTGGTATATAAGGGCAGTTCAGCAATCCCTATTCTACTCTCCTACCATTTAATTACAGTATCAGTAAGCAAGTTAGTTACCGTTAGGAATCTTTGTTACAGAGAGTAAAGGAAGAGTTTACACACAAAGGTAAACTGTCCAAAATTATTCTAATCCAGAAAAGAAACGTTATTTTATACAAAGACAGAATTACAATCAACCCTCTAGATGTTTGCTACAATCAAACAATATATAAATGTTGTTAAACAAATTTTGTTAATTCAAGGCGGGAGTGCCCCCTCCCAAAGCAGATTTGTATTGAATCCTCCTTTGTAACTTTGTAGTAAAGCTTCCCTGTGTCTAATTCCTGACACCATAAAGTTGTACACACTTCCTCACTCCTAACAATATTATTACACACTGGCTGAAGGAGGGAAACAAGGCACATTCAATTTCAGCAACAGCTCTGGGTTAATTATAGTTCAAAGAACTAGACCAAGCTATAAGAGTTTGGCAAAGACTACTTTCTCCTCAATGTTTCTTTGTGCCCAGAAAGTAGAAAGGAGAATTTGCTCACTAAAGATCATTTTTTTAAGCATATGGGATTGGATTTTCAGGTTGCTGTGCCATAGATTCCCCTAGTGGCAGCCATGGGTAATTCTCAGTCTCTCGATCTCAGTTTCCCATATGTACAAGGAAATAGAAAAAGGTGGAAAATGACTTCTTTGCACAAATCACCAATGGCACTACATTACAAAAGCAAGCAAAATGGGGGTGCATCTATAATGTCAGTATTTTTCAGAAGGGATTCAACAACATACCAAAACTTTAGGTTTGCACATTGGAAATGGGCTGAAGTGTTCTGTTTCCCAAGCAGAACAAATTTACTTTTTCAAAAAGAAAGGACTGTTTGCTGTTAGGAAATTGACAGGGAAATGCACTGAAAAGTGTGGGATGAACACGTAATAAACAGGAAGACCTCACAGACAAATCTGAATGAAGGTTTATTGTTACATAACTGCCCGGTAAACAAATCAGAACAAATGCCCAGTAAGATTGAAACAGGGTAACCACTGCAGGCCAGTTAAGGTGAAAGCTTTGTGCACGTCAGACAAGATGATGGTACAGTGGTACCTTGGGTTACAGACACTTCAAGTTACAGATGCTTCAGGTTACAGACTCTGCTAACCCAGAAATAGTACCTTGGGTTAAGAACTTTGCTTCAGGATGAGAACAGAAATCGTGCAGCGGTAGCGGGAGGCCCCATTAGCTAAAGTGGTACCTCAGGTTAAGAACAGTTTCAGGTTAAGAATGGACCTCCAGAATGAATTAAATTTTTAACCTGAGGTAACATAGTACTTTAACAACTGGAATGGCCCAAGTGCTTGCCGGCTCTTTTGTGCTCAGTTTGCAGATAAATAGATAGACGGCACAGACTGTCTATCTGCACTGAAACAGTGGGAACACGGAGTTCTTAAGTGGATCTGCAGCTGATGGAAGTGATAGAAAGCACCCAAGATGGGCTGTATCTATTTAAGGACAGTAGGCCATGTGTCAAAACCCTCAAAGGGATTTTAAGTTCATAGTACCAAAAGTGGGTCTTCAAGGCCACCCAAGAAAGTGGCATTACATCTCACTTGATGGCCTGTCAGAAGTGCTAGGAATTCAGAAAAGAGCTTAAAATTGGGGCTTTTTGCCGATTGCTCTCTAAGCAGAAGTTACACTTCTCTTCAAAATGAAAAAGGAAGGAAAAGCAGTTCTGGAGACTCTTTCAAGAAAGCATACATGCTGTCTTTCAGGAAAACTAGAGAACCTATGGGGCATTGCCCAGAGACAGATGAGAAACATGAGACCGGGCAATGCAGAAGAGCTGAAGGCTGCTATTGAAGCATCCTTGTCTTCCATAACACCTCAGCAGTGCCACAGGCTGATAGCATCCATGCCACGCCGCATTGAGGCAGTGATTGACGTGAAAGGGGCCCAAACCAAGCACTGAGTACATATGCATGCTTCTACTTCTCAGAGGTCCAATATCGGTCTATTTGCAATCCTTGTTTTGCTGATTTCATTTAATATTGTAATTTTCTGAGATTGTTAATTTGGTGTTTTCATCAGCTGTACGCCATGATCATCACAATTGTAACAAATAAAGGCTTGACATATCTCGCTTTGCATGTCATGAGTATCTCATATATTAGTTTCACCTTTTAAGTTGAATTACTGAAATAAATGAACTTTTGCATGATATTCTAATTTTCCGAGTTTCACCTGTATGTCTGATAATGAACTCCTCCTTTGAGAAGTTTGAGCTTGTCATCAAATGGCTTCCTCCCAAATCTGTGTCCCAATATGTCCTCAGCCAGGTGGTAAAACCCCTGTCTGGACTGTAACACATACTGAATGTTCTTCCACACAAAAATACAAATCCCTCCCCACTGAAAGTGAGGTGTCAGGGAAAAGGGTTCTAATCTAGGTTTCAAACATAATCTCACCATAGGAACAAATATGAATCTGTCCAAATGGAGAGCTTTTGGAAGGAAAAAGCTAATCACCTGTCCAGCTTGGCTTAAAATGTGAGACTGGCAGCCTCCAGACTCAGGGTATGGATGTCCATAATTGCCCTTTTATGAATATAGTGGGGTTTAGCTGTGCTTTTCTGGATGGAGTCATCACATTTTGTCCTATCTACACAACCCACAGCACAGAGTGAACTTGTTTTAAGCATGCAGCCATTTTTTAAATAGAAAGACCGTCTTCAAGATACTGTTCCCCTGTGTGAACTCCCAAATTGCCCAGTTCTGTTCTGGCTTTGTGAAATCGGCCTGAACCAATGTCCACCTTGGTGACATTATTACTATATTAATACAACAGCTGTCATGACAAGCTGTGTTAAGGACACAGCAGGGCTGTGAAACTTGAGAAGAAGGCCCGGGCTGTCATTATTATGCTGGGCACACAACTACATAGCATCGGGAAGCCCTCACTTAAACAGACCATAAGGCCACTGAAGGAAGCATGTGCTTTTAATGTCCCACTGTGGGGCATAATAAATAAATAAAGAGCTGTTCTTAATTTGCTGCCCCGTCTCCTTAATTTGAATGGCCTGAGTGGGGTGGTCTTATTTATTCTGCAATGAATAGACTGAGGAAGTTGCCGGCTGGACACTGATATACGTGCAGGGTTTCTTAGCATGGAAAATGGGGCCGCTTTTGACCATTACAATTTCACTGGACCACTAGTTATACCTCCCAGTTGTAAACATCCTCAGCCCCAGAGAGTAATACAACTGACAAAGAAAGTCCCAGGCTCATGGTCAGTGACTAGTTCTCCTAGAGGGTAATTTTGGGAAGTGATAGAGGAATGGTGGGTCAATGCCTCAGCCTGAATCACCTAAAGGGGCCTTGCCAATTACCGTAGTTCTGTTGCCAGATCTCAGCAATCTCTGCTGAGGCTAGAAGGGTACAGCAGCAATAGACATCTTATCCCTGTTCTCCTCCTTTCTGATCTGGGAAGGCACTGCAAGAGGATTCATAAGGGAAATCAAGCCTTGTGATTCTGTCTTTGAGGTAGGTGAGGTTAAGAGATAGCAATCAGCCCAAAGTCATCAAGTGACCATCCTGGAGGGATTTGCAGCTAGCCAGTCAAAATCCACTACCCAATGTGGACAATCCCTCTTTCTCACACACTTTGTGCTGCCACACACAGAGATCCCATCACTTTCTGACTGGATTGTCTTCTCTAGGCCTATGAACACATAAACACTGATGCCTTCAATCAGGTCACCAAGGACACTTTTGCAATCGATACTCCCTTCCTTTGAGCATGCCATGTGGTTAAGAGGAAAGAGGGGAAATTCTCTGCCATTGAACAGTCTGTTTCCTGAAGCAAATTGTGACTCCTAAGCCTCCATCTGGTTGTTGTCTTGCTTTTTATACACAGCATAATAGAGCTATATGCAAGAGCCAGTGTCAACTTGAGGTTAACTTCTCAACAGCACACATCCAAAGCTCTTTTTAGCAATATTCACCACTGCAGGTTTTTCCTGAATGTTTTTCCCCCTCGTATGTGAAAGAACTGTGCTTTTCGGGTAAATAAACATTTAAATGCGCATTTAACTGTGTTTTTCCCTTTTCCAGATACAGAAATTAACATGACAATATAAATCTATTAAACACTGTTGCCCTGGGAAGCATAATTTAGGGTTGCACATAGTGTGCTGGACACGAGAGCCAAACAGCAAGCTAAAGCATTGGTATTGGTTTTACAGGTATTGGTTTTACAGAATCTCGTATCAACAACAAATTCCCAGAAGTACTATGTTGTGTATCTTGGGTTGCATTGAAACTTTATTATCATTATTAATAATCACAGTAACATACTTTTAGTAGCATCTTGAGTTTCCAGATTTAGCATAAATATTTGACTAGACAAAGCAAGAAGAAACACGCAAGGTAGTAATGTAAATGTGTGTTCTCCAAGTTGAAAAACACACTCCATAGGAATGTAGGAAGCTGCCAGATACCATATCAGACTATTGGGTCATTTAGCGCAGTATTGTCTACTTGGGTTTCTGGCATCAGCCAGGGGACATATGGCTACTGGAAGGTGATATCTTCTGCCACCCAAGATAATATCAGGCAGGCTGGCCCTATCCACCAGGCAGAGATGGAGCAGCTTCCCCACTCCCTGAGAGAACAATCAGGTGCAAACTGCTAATTTCTCGGGGAATGCAGAAGCAAAGAGAAAGGACACTCTGGCTGTTAAGTTGTGGGCGAACATATCAGACGACACAGCAATTCTTCAAACAGCTCTAGTTTATTCCAAGGCCAGAACAGAACAGAACTGAGGAGCTCAGTCAGCCTGCTTATATAGAGCTCCAGAACAACGTAACTGTAGCAACTTTCTAAAACTATCCAATCACTGAACCTCACTTTCGATCCTTCATTTGCATAACTATCTACACTATCCCCCTGCTGGCCCAGGGTGAGAACTTCAGTACATAACACTGGCCCTGTGCATAGGCCAAGGGGCCAAGAGGCACCAACAGCTATTCAAGCAAGAAAAACACAAAGGGAAGATAAGTGTAGCCTTCACTGGAGAAAATGTCTAGTTATAGCAGGAAAGGCTAACCTTTTCTGCACTGGGACACGGACCCACGGCCAACTCTTCAAGGGCCACATGGTAAAGTAGGCAAAGAATCTTAGAATTGTAGATTTGGAAAAATGAAAAGCAAGAATCTCAGCTAAAGCATTCCTAACAGATGGCCATCCAACCTCTGCTTAAAAACCTCCAAGGAATGAGAGTCCACAACCTCTGGAAGGAGGCCGTTCCACTATCAAACAGCTCTTTCCCCCAGTTCAAAGCCAAACAACTTCCTTCCTTAATCCTCCCCCAAATTCATTCTATTTCTATTTGCTTTTACTTTTCAACTGAATATAAACTGATTGTTTTCAGAGTTAGTCCTTCAACATCCTCTACTCCCACCCCAAATTCCTTGAGCTATTTTTGGGCAAAGTTGCTTAGCTTTTTAAAAAAGGGAAATCACCAAAAATGACACTGCTGACATGCCTTGCCATACATCCAGATTTTCCCAGACTCCCCCCTGCCCCGATTTCCACCAAGACACTGCTTCCAACTACAGTATTCCAGATATATCCGGGAAGTTCCGGACATATGGCAACCCTATTACTGCTCTTAGCCACTCGTATTAACTTGCCTTGTTTCTCTCACTTTGATACCTTCAGCCTGACTTGGGAATGATAGTCTCTGGCTGCTGAAAGCATCGCAGCAGGAGCAACAATGCAGCCAGCAGTTAATAGAAATGAAGTGAATAATCTGCTAATGAGTGGAACTATTAATAGCTACCTGCAAGCAGTAATAGGAAAGAATCAATTAGACAATTTGAAGGTTTCTTTGGAAGTCCAGATTGAATTAAATGAGTGTCGATTACCCAAGGGAGCTTGGGGAGCCCCAAGGAAGGTAATTAACTGTGGGGGGAAATGGGGGGAAATGGGGAGTCTGTCAATGTTATAAGTAAAGTAAAAACAACAACACACAATTGTGTGGTCATCATGGGTAACCCAAAACCTCATTGCAGGCAGCTTCTGAGCCATGGGGGCTTGTTAACCACGCCTGACATAGCTTACTGCACATCTCCTTTCTCTACATTTCCCAGTATTTGAATTATGTCCACATTTTTCTGGCATTTCCGCCTTGGGTAAATTTCATGGGTTTTACCTCATATTGTTCACCTTTGTTTTATTAGGTGTTTTAATCCATTTCTAATTCTACAAACTTGCACAATTAACTCGCTAATGATTTTTCCTGGCCCCCAGCCACTGCTTGCAATTAATATGGGGAAATACACCGGTATGTTTGGGTGCAACAAATGGTAAACTTTTGGGGTGGCAACCAATTCAAGTCTTTATGTTTCTATGCCACCTGCCTTTTAATCATTCAATTTCTTACATTATAATATATTTCCATAATTTATAAATTATATTGAAATTCATTTGCCCGGAAGCATCAACTGGACCTTGTTGAAATACTTGAGAATGGCTGAAATAGCTTACAGTTTGAAAAAATAAAAGCATTATTCAAAAGAAACAGACACCTATGTCCTCCTAATACAGTGGTACCTCAGGTTAAGTACTTAATTCATTCCGGAGGTCTGTACTTAACCTGAAACAGTTCTTAACCTGAAGCACCACTTTAGCTAATGGGGCCTCCTGCTGCCGCCGCACCGCCAGAGAACGATTTCTGTTCTCAGCCTGAAGCAAAGTTCTTAACCCGAGGTAATATTTCTGGGTTAGAGGAGTCTGTAACCTGAAGCGTATGTGTCAGGGGTTCAGGAGTGGAGGCACAGGGGAAGGAGGAAGCGGAGAGCGAAGGGGAACAATCCGAGGGCAGTGTAGGTGAGGAAGACAGTGGGGCAAGAGATTCCATGAGTCTGTCCAGTGAGTCGGAAGATTCACAGAAGGGGGCACCCATAGCCAGAGCAAGGGGGTTCCCGGGAGGGAGGCACCAGGAGCAAGGAACCAGCGGTGACTCCCAAAGCAGCAGCTGGAGATCGGGACCAGCTTCCCCACCGGAGCGTAGCGGGGGGGAAGGGTCCCACGTGTCAGGGCCGGCTTCCCCTTCAGGGGAAAGAGAAGATGAGTCAGGACTGACCACGCCCCTATCGCTGAGTGAGGGAACAGAGGGGAAGTCAGAGCCAGCTAGCCCCCCCGAAGGGGGAAGCAGTGAAAGGAGCAGCGTAACGGTCAGGAGGAAGGTTACCGGCTGGGCGCGCGAGCCAAGTTCAAATGCACAGGCGCGCAGGACAGCCGGGAGCGCAGACTGGGAGCCAGGTCCTAAAGCACGCCGGAGGGAGGGGGAAGAATCCGCGGACTCAGCATCTGAAGAGTCCAGAAAGGGCAGCACCCCAGCGGGCAGAAGGACCCAGAGGAGAAAGGAGCAAAGGAGGAGGTGGAGCAAGGCTAGGGACTTGAACTGGTGTCTGGGGGGAGGAGATTCAGACGGAGCTTCAGCGGTCTAGGGTTGAGACGTAGAGCTGCGCGCCGCGGCTTTGGAATCGAAACTGAACCTTAATAAAGACTTTTGTATATAACAAGAATTGGCGTTGGTCCTCTGTGAGCTGGGACCTTGGGCAGCTCTGACAGTATGTAACCTGAAGTACCACTGTACATTAACACACCAGAACCAAAATAGCAAACAAATAGTTGTGTGGCCTTCATTCACACCACCACCAATCAATTAAGCAGAGCTTTACTTGGTTTATCTCTAAATCGAAGTTGCAGTTCTGGCCATCAGTGCAAGGAAAAAATGAAACACTGATTTCATGATTAGTGGTTTGAACAAACCAACATTTGTCAAATTTCAACAAGTGGTCATTAGTTTCCAATCAGGAATTGAACTTTCAAATTGACCTTGTGTGTGAAGGGGAGAGAGAACATGCAAACCTGAGGCTTGTGCAGGTAACAGCAAACCATGATTTGTTACTACATCTGAAACAGACCACTGGGATGTAGAGCAAGATCAAAAAGCCAATTGTTAAGTTGTGGGTGAACATATCAGACGACACAGCGATTCTTCAAACAGCTCTTGTTTATTCAAAGGCCAGAACTGAACTGAACTGAAGGGTTCAGTCAGCCTGCTTGTATAGAGCTCCAGTACAACGTAACTGTAACAATTTTCTAAAACTATCCAATCACTGAACGTCACTTTCGATCCCTTATTTGCATAGCTATCTACAGTATCCCTCTGCTGGCCCAGGGTGAGAACTTCAGTACATAACACCAATGGTCAGCAAACTGCTGCAGCAACAGGATAATGCAGATTTCCCCAACACCAGACTATTTAGATATTGCTTTCTGTTCATTCATAAAACCAGGCTTACTTCCTTCAGTCATATTCTTCACAACCTGACCAACTGAATTTTTATCAGAATGGCTTTGATAATGAAAGTAGATGAGCATTCTGGCATGAGATGTATTTTTTTTTAAAAAAAACATATAAGGAGAAAAATAGCTATACCAACATAAGCCAAAGTCCCTGTTTCATTAATATACTAAAAGCAAGGCTGGCAAGCGCCCAGGTGCTTGGTCACCCAAGCACTTGGAAATGATTTTTTATGCCTAGGAATTTGCAGTATTTTTACCCCCAGCCCTGTCTAAAAAGAGGAATCCCGTGCCCAAACTCAAGATTAAAAGGATAAAGCTTTTATTCATGCCTCTAGCTTAAAGGGTTTGGCAAAGCTAATAAATTAGCTGGTAGTAAGCAAGAGCAGGGATGCCAAGTCTCAAGGTTTACCTTTGATGTTTTGCACCAGAATTGGTTCTGAATGCAAGACGGAGGCTGTTGAAAACAGTTATATCAGAGCCAATGCCAGACTTGAGTGGGCCCAAGGCATAATGCCATCAATGCCCCCCTCCCACTGCCTCTTGCTGCCCAGGCCTCCAGGCTGCCACTCACTGTCGCCTTCCCAACATGCTTTAGATGCAGAACTTGGTATGCAGTACAGTGGTACCTAGGGTTAAGTACTTTATTCGTTCCGGAGGTCCGTACTTAACCTGAAACTGTTCTTAACCTGAAGCACCACTTTAGCTAATGGGGCCTCCTGCTGCTGCCGCACCGCCGGAGTCTATAACCTGAAGCGTATGCAGTAGCATAGCGTGGGTTGCAAGCACCAGGGGCAAGGCAAGTAATTTGCGCCCCCTAACCCATGGATTTGCGCCCCCTAACCCGTGGATTTGCGCCCCCTAACCCTAACCCCCAGATGTTGCGCCCGGTGCGACCAGCCCGCCCTGCACCCCCCACGCTACGCCACTGAGCGTATGTAACCTGAAGCGTATGTAACCTGAGGTACCACTGTACTCTTAGATGTAAACTGCTTGGCGGCCACCATTTTCTATTTCTCAAAAGAAATGCCTTGCATTTTGAAACATGTAAGACAGTGGCTGGCCCGCACAGATCAGAGGCAAGCAATGGATCAAAAACTACTGCCAACAGGTAAGCACATCTGGGCGGCAGCAGCCAAATGAAGCTATAGCAGACTAATCTTGGCAAGGCAAATAACAGCTCTAGTGGACATTGCTGTTTTGTGTGAGATCAAGCAGCTGCCTGAGTATGGGGTACTGACACTGGGCCTAAATCATATTTAAAATGCAGGCAACTGAAGTTTATACTCTCCTGATCTATGAAATTTTAAGGATTCTACTCTTTACTCTGCACTGGGCCTTCTCCAGGTTTCTGCATCCAATCATAGCTGTCAACCTTCCCTTTTTTTGCGTGAAATTCCCTTATTCCAGCGCTGTTTCCCGCTGCTTCCCGCTGCTATCCCGGATTGTTAGATATCTCGTAGACTGTCCCCGGGACAGGTGAGGCTGCTGATCCCTTATTTTCGAGGCTGCTGATCCCTTATTTTCAAATCTGAAAGCTGACAGCTATGCATATGAAATGAAGTGAGGAGGAAGGTAGTTACTCGGGTGAAGTGATGGCACCCCAGTTCGGGTATGCTGCCCTCAGGCCTCAGACGGGTTAACTGGGTGTCTGTGTTAGGATCTTTAGGTGAAGACTTTCTTGTTCTTCCAGGCTTTTTATGTTTTTTGGTCTTAGAACGATTTCCCTTTGTTAGTGCTGTTTTACATCAAGTTTTTGCTGCTTTGTATGATTTTAATCTGGGTTTTGCTAATCTATGTTCCAGAGCTGTTTTTATATTGACTGCTTTAGTTGATTGCGTTTAATTAGTGAACTAACCAGAGGACATGGTTAAGTGGTACATAAGTGCCAAAAATAAGTAAAAAAAAGTAAAAAGCAAAAGGTAAGCAAGCAAAAAATTCATGGTGCACTTTGATTTTGTTATATTGCAGCAATCCGGTGTCTTTGAATATTTGCAAAATGCTCTGCTCTGAATATTTGCAGAATGCTCTGGTCTTCTTCTTCTTCTTCTTCTTCTTCTTCTTCTTCTTCTTCTTCTTCTTCTGGGAAGAGCAGAGCATTCTGCAAATATTCAGAGCAAATATTCAAATATTCAGAGTGCACTGTAAATTTTTTGCTTACTTATTAGGAAGGCATATTTTGATATTAGGGTTTGCAAGTCAGAGACTGAGAGTTTCAGAAAGCTACTCCTCAAGCATTTGTTGTTGTTGCTAAGAAGTTATCCATTGATGATTCATTGATCAATTTCCCCCAGTTGCCACTTCCAGGAGCCCATCTCTGGACAAGGTAAATGCCAGATTTACCCACTTATGTCTCCTCATGTGCAAAATTAACCAAATTGCCATGAATCTGGCCCAAATGCTATGCAGACACACACGACTCTCCTCCATCCAACTTCCATCAATTAATGTACAGCTGAGGGAGCCGTAGGAGCATCGTCTCTGAGGCCAGCTGGCAGCTCCTGGGGAATGGATGCTGTCTGAAGGCTGCCCGTTGCCGATTCCTCATTTTCAGTGTCAAGCTGTAGTGTGAAAATGTTGGCCTTGGGCTACTACAAAGCCCTTGTTCACAGATCCTCTCATTTTTGTAGTTTCCAACTACTGCCTTCCATGTCTTCCCGGTGCTTTGATCCAGACAAAATTGTAGTGTTCAGTTCAATCACACAGGGCCAAGGCCACTGAAGCAGGAAACTATTCTCTCTATCTCTCTCTCTTGTCGCCAAAGACAATTAGTTCCTGCTTTGAAGAAGAATTCTCTGCATGGCAGGCTCTATGGATTCCTATTATAGTTCATTCCTAACCAGAACATTAACTGTCTTGCTTTTCCCCAAAACGACTATATCAGTCTTTTCTAATAGTCAAAGGTATCTACTAATTTTCTCCTTAATGCCAATTCTCATATGATTAGTGAATATCTTGATCAATTACTGGAGAAAAAGTTATTGTCTTGACAGTTCTCTGTCCTATCATTGTGTCTAGGCAAATAAGCATCCATGTCAATCAATTACATTAATCACTGCACAACTAATGGTAGAGTTATCATAAATGAGCAAATTAACTTTAAGGAAAGCAAAAAATTTTAAAACAAATCTGAATGGATTTATTGTTTGAGAGGGGGACATCAAGCACTGCTGAATTATACTCACATAAAACACTTAAGGAAACCTGACATTTGAGTTATTGTTCATAACCAAAGACTTATCCAAATCCAGAAATTGTACGTTTAAAAAGATTTTTCTTTCTCACATGATGAGGCCTACACATTTTGAGAACGATAGACACCACGGTTCTCCTACACAAGAGTTTTGTGGGTAATAAGTCTGAAAACTGGTGACATAAGAGTGGTGCTCTTGAGAGTAAGAGACGGCTAGCAATGAGCAACTCAGTTGGCAGCTTACTGAAGGGACTAAAAGGCTCATCTTAGTGGGGAAAAGTAACAGACCTGGGGGGAGGAAAAATGCTTTAATTTACGGTGGAGGAAGATTGAAAGAAATTTAAAGACTATTTACAAAAGTATTGTAAGATCAATGAATGTTAGAATGATGTTGGAATGAATTTAGGTGACTCTAGCAGAAATGTAACAAAGATTTAAGAAAAATAGACTGTTAATTGGTGAAAGGAGGGAAAGTAAACTTATATTAGTATCAAGATAAATTCTCAGGACAAAATTTGAAAAGAGGGAAAGGATTTGCTGAAATGGATAATTGACTTAGAATACAAGAAAGGGAGGTGTGAGGAGGTCAGGGAAATAAGCTAATGAAAGGAAAGCAATGGGAATATTTGTTGTATTTTTTCCTTTTTCCCCCCTTCTTGATTCTTTTTTTTGCTTACTGATTTTTCTTTTTTCCTTTTTGTATTTTATTTTTTCTTGTTTAAACGGACGTTTTCTTGATTTCTCTTTTTGTATTTCTAAAACTTTAATAAATATCTTATTAAAAAAGAAAAAAAGAAAAATGCTTTAATTTAAAATGTTAATAATACTGGACATCAGGAATTCAACATAATGAAATCACAGCTACCGCAAAATGAAAGAGAGGAGGACAGGGATCCCAACTTGAATAAAATATAAGGAGGCTCATCAATCACACGATTTGAATAGCAATGCCTTTCAGCTTTAGGGGGGCAGCTCCCTCAAATTTTTTGGGGGGGGAGGGGCGAAGGGACCTTGATTCCTAGGAGCTGGCTCCTGGGGAGGAGGATGAAACTTGGAACAAGCAAACTAAGGCAGAGAAGTGACGAGGAACAGAAATAAACAAAAAGCAACAAGCACAAACACACACATGGTGCATTTGTAGGGCGAGTGGTTTGCACAACCACACGGAGAAAGAAGAGGGAGCAAACTGAAATGTAAATAAATAAGGAGGTGTTGTTTGTTGGGAAACCGAATAAAAAGGAACAAACAGATAATATGGAAAACAACTGAACAATGATCCTATACTGAGCTCTCCTAAAACTTACAAACTAAGAACCAATCTAATACAATTGGGGGATTTTTTGGGGTGGAGAAGAAAAGAACAGCAGTGGAATGGAAACAAATTGAAGTATTGGCCTCCCCTACTCCACCCATTGTTGGTATACAATTGCTTTCTACATATTTGTACAGATGCTGGTGAATGTACAGCATAAAAGTGACTGCAGTAGGTAGGAGTGCTTGTGGATAAGACACTGAACAAATGTCCCGGCCAGGAGCTGAAGACCCCTGTGGGTGATAGCAAAGTGCTTAACTACACACACCGGGAGGAAGGGGAGGTTGTTAATTTACTCTAACAGTTGAATCGTCTGAAATATATATAAAAATAATATAAATTGTCCAGTAGCACCTTAGAGACCAACTAAGTTTGTTCTTGGTATAAGCTTCCATGTGCATGAACACTTCTTCAGATGCTGAATCATCTAGCACAGCATCAGGGTCCCCCTCCACACAGAACATGGTCCCTTTGGCCCCTGCCCTAAAATCCCAGTCACAATTTTAGCTTAAATGCATTGTAAAATGAGTGTAAGGTCACCTCTGCTTCGCACCCCAAATTTCATGACAAATATTCAGTGGTCGGCTGCAGTTTTATAACGCTAATTGCATGTTGCTAAAACATGACTTGTAGCTGTGTTTCTTTTAGCTCAGTATTTTCCTTTGCATCACAGAAAGTATCCATCATTGCAGTAATGATTAGCCTTTAGATAGTATTTTTTCTGAACACCCAAAGCACATCTCTTACACTATTCCTGATACAGTTGCAGCAGCTCAGTACTGCACCAGAATGAGGGATTGTGAATCAGTGGCTTGCCTAAGGCCACCTTTACTCAGGTAACTCCAATTTTTTATTGCTCTTTAGACTAGGGATGGATGATTCCATCAATCCAAATTATTTCATTATTAAGTTCAGCTCACCCCATTTCCTCATCAGTTTGTGTGTAAAAAAGATGGGGGAGTTTGGCTTGAAAATTCCTCCTCATTTCCATGTGCATTTCTTCTAATATACACATTTTTGTTTGCACTTTTTATGCATTTTTGCAGTCAGCTTTCCCTAATATACTGCATTTTTGTACATTATTTTCACAAATATGTGCATTCTTAGCACACTCCTGAATATAAACATTTTTTGTATGAATTTTTGTTGAAAATTTGAATTGCAAAATTTGGAGAAGTAGGAACTATGATGAATAGCTGTATTTTGCCTCATGTGTTCATTCAGGAAATACAAATTAGATAGAATTGAAAGGGACCACAAGGGTAATCTAGTCCAACCCCTTGCAATGCAGGAATTCTGCCCACAGCTGCCCTGGGTGGGCTCGAACCACCAGCTTCTGGTTAACAGCCAGACACACTGACCCCTTGCAGCACCTGAGGGAGATGTTTTCATTAGCCTACTATGATTAATTAAATGACAGTCATGAAAATGTGAACAAAACACATTCCTTTCCTTTGGCATCCTTTCTTTGGACCCAGTTCAGGCAGTTGGCAACCCTCCACAATATCATGTAGGGATACCGATAGATTTGTGAACTCCTGGGGATCACACAGAGACACTAATTGTATGGCCAGATTTCTCCTTGGACTATCTAAATGACTGTCAGTATTTGTACAGTCGTGGTTAGTAAAAAGGAAAGAAAGAAATGCAACAAACATTCTAATCACAATGTCCCTATGTAAAGGTAAAAAGGTAAAGGACCCCTGGACAGTTAAGTCCAGTCAAAGGCAACTATGGGGTTGTGCCGCTCATCTCCCTTTCAGGCTGAGGGAGCCGCCGTTTGTCCGCAGACAGCTTTCTGGGTCATGTGGCCAGCAGGGCTAAACAGCTTCTGGCGCAATGGAACACCGTGACAGAAACCAGAGCACATGGAAACACTGTGTATAAGCACACAAGGCAGTGGTAGTTCATGAAATTGGTGCCTCCACCACACAGACTCTGCCAGATTCATTCTATGCTCTTCCAGGCCATTACATGGAGGCCAATGGCTACCCAAAATGGATATTAGTGGACATTCAGTTATTATAAAATCATGTCCTGAAAGAATGGCACGGGTATAGGCAATGGAAACGTCTTAGCAAAGAAAAGAACTCAAGGTCATTGTTAGAGCACATGATTTTCATAGAGAAGGTGCCAGGAAAGGTATGGAAATGAAACAGCATGAAATGAAATGAAAGCTTCTGCCAGTCCGTATAGATAGACAATCCCAAAATAGATGGACCAGTGGTCTGACCTGGAATCTCAAGTGAAAGCACAAACACAGAAAGGCACCGAAATATTTTGCTTTCTCAGACCTTCTTAACAAAAGAATGATTACAGTACCACTAGCTGCAATTAAAAAAGTAAGCATGCTAACAATTCAAAAGAAATTGAGCAAAGTTTGTACAGCTCAGCAGCAGCTTCAAAAACAACAAACTGTGTGGCACCCACAAGCCCGTGGGAAAGTAATTGACTGTTCACAGTTAACATAATTTAGTGGCTCATCTAAACGTTATCTAACAGATTACAGAGGACGGCACAGAGTGAACACTGAGCAAGTCACTATGTCTTTTGTATCCTAAAATCTGCTTAAGCATCTTGTTATTATGCTAACCGAGACAATAGAGTCATGATCCAGTGGCTAGATAGTAGTCTAGCCTTGATCATAAATTTTATCCAGCCTGGCAGAGATGTTACATCAAAATGCATCTACCCAGAGGAAAACAAGAGGAGATGAAACATTTTACCAGCAGTGAACATCTAAAAAAACGAAGCAGATCCTCCCCTTCACTTAATCCAAATATCTATCCAGCTCTGTACTTCCTTTTCAGAAGATTATTTCAAGATAGTCAAATTGAGATAGTGCTTATCAGAGAGTGGTAAATTTTATGGGCTGAGCTAATGAGATCTACGTGTGTACATTCACTGCCCCGCAAAGCCAAAAGTATAATGAATTTTATAATATATTCAAAGCAAAATATCATTTCGCTTCTTCCAGTAGGAATATATTTTAAGCACACACAGCCTGAAAAAGGAGCAACGGTGCTGAAAATTATGGATTTTATCCCTGGGAACAGAGTTGCAGCTTATTTAATTAGGGCCCTATCTCTCTACTTTGCTTTACATACTGCACTAGGGAAATGGGGACAGTGTGAGGCTTTTGTCTGGAGCAATTGCGCAAATGCATGTATCTCTTTAATGAGGTATATGCAATTCAGCCTGACAGCTGGGGAATGAAATAAAGCCAGGGTCTCTACACTGGCCTGGCTGGGATCAAATTCCCCAGAGCTCAAAAATGATTCAGCAAAGCATAGATAAAATGAATCCAATGCTGGCATTGCCTTTGCAAGGTCTCTCATATCGGGTATCATATCTACATCATATGATTAACAACTTCATTTGAACCCCCATCCTAATCAAAGAGGTCATAGGGCAGTTCCATATCATACACAGCTCCACAGTTTCCAGAGTTCCTACGGCAAACTGCTGCATTTAACAGGTATTTCCTGCAGCAAAAAGTATGGAAGGCATACATAACTGCACTTGAATCTTGAAATAACCATGTACCACATCTGGGCACCATGGGCTCAATCAGGGAACCTAAACAGGCATATATGAATATTTGGAGAGGGCTGCATAACTTCCACACTGTACATGTTTACAACATTGGTGGAAAATGCAGCAGCCATATTTGCTGCATAAGGTGCAGAGAGGAGAACACTTTGCAAACCATCCATAGATGGTACTATATGTCGATTCGTATGGCACAGAGAATTCAAACTATTGGTTTTGCGGCAACTCTGGAGGACCTGCCCACAGGCCTCTGTATTCTGGGTGGTCACAAGTACTGGCAGAAATTGGGGTGGTTGTTGGACATACACCAGACCTGGACCCAAAACTCTGCATATTATGAATGTTCATTAAAACCAATTGTACACTCCCTTGAAACCTCTCATTATCTTTTTGTTTCTTGCTGCCAGTCATTTCGCAAACAGAAGCTGAGTAAAACAGAAGCCTAATTACCTGGAAAGAGAACTTCAGACCAATCTAAAAGCCAGTCCAATTGCAAGGGACGTAGGAAGGTAGGCTGGGCCCCCGGTTGCCATCCCTTAAGGGGGTACCAGAACCCCCCAGGGCGGATCGCTGTGCTGCCCCCCAGGTGCCAATTGCTGCAGTGATCACCCCCCTTTTCCTGCGCTGTTCCTTTCCAATGGGCACCGATCACAGCGATCCCAGGTGCACGGCATGTTGAGGCAGGCACACACGCAGGCAGCTATCCGATGTAGATCCTGGCTTCTCCCCTTTCCTCCCTCCATCCCCCTCAAAGAAAGCCATGCAGGCAGCTATCTGATGGAGGGAGAGAGGGGGAGAAGGCAGAATCTATATTGGATAGTTGCCTGCACTGCTTTCTTTGACAAGGAGCGGATGGAGGGTGTTATGTTGTGGGTGAACATATCAGACAACACAGCGATTCTTCAAACAGCTCTTGTTTATTCTTCTTTATTCACAGGCCTGAAGGGTTCAGCCAGCCTGCTTATATAGAGCTCCACTACAATGCAACTGTAACACTTTCTGTAACCATCCAATCACTGAACGTCACTTTCAACCCTTTATTTGCATATGTGGACCTGAGTGAAAACTATCTACAGTATCCCCCTACTGGCCCAGGGTGAGAACTTAAGTACATAACAGAGGGAGAAAGGGGAAATTTCAATGGGGGCGGGGTGACAAAAATAATTCTGCACTGGGTACCACCTGACTTTGCTACGCCACTGCCAACAGCACCCAAAAGCATGCCTCTGAATGTCATTTGCTGGAAATCACAGGTGGGGAGAGTGCCTTTGCTCTCAGGTTCTGCTTTCAGGCTTCCCATGGGCATCTGGTTGGCCACTGTGAAAACAAGATGCTGGACTAGATAACCCCTTGGTCTGTTACAGCAAAGTTCTTCTAACATTCTTAAAAGTAAGGTATTATGCTTTGGGGGGGGGGAGCCTTAACAGCCGCCTAAAGCTTAAGAGGGAGGGTCCAACCCAAATTATCTAGGAAGAGGGTTCTACAACCTCAAAGGTACAAAAGAAAAGGTTCATTTTTTAGCCCAATCAATCATGCCTCCGACAGTAACAAGATGCATAGCAGGGCTCCTGAATGTAAGGAGGTGGGTCTTCAGATATCCTGGTCCCATACTGGTAAATATACTGTCACTGTTTGTAGCCTGTGGCTTGGTTTGCAAAGGGAAGTGTGGAGGAAAGCTAACGCTCCTTCCTGCCAAATGCCAGGTTATTTTTTAATATTGTTACCTTCCCAATGTAACCAACCAGTCACAGTACATGAACAAAGAAACATGTTGAAATGTGGGATTATGTGAAATTGCCCAGCTGATCATAGCTTTTGAACACCCTCAGAGAAAGGCCATCACTGCAAGCAGGAAATAAGGGCTCACTCGGGAGGATCATCTCTATGTTTTCAATTCTTGTGGTCTGTTCCCCAAAATTATTATACCAGGTGCATTTAGATTTACCTGAACTTCATAGATTGAAAAAGTCATTCCATGTCAAAGGTAAACAGTGGCCCACAATTTATAGCAGAAACATACTTTGTGCCACATAGATATTTTGGGATAATTTTCATTTGGCACCCAAGGTCAATAATCGCTTTTTAGCTATTGATCTGCCACACACCACAATAATGGAACTTTTAAGGTGAACGCTGAAATTTAATGGCTTACCACATGACTTATTAGATCCAACCGTGTGCTGTTAAAGGTTTCATGTACTGTAACAATTGATATTGATTCATTTAGGTTTTCTGACACCCAACAGTATTGCCTAAGGGCATAATTCCACTTCTATTCACTTGAAGGGGAAGTGGACTGGCCCTTTTAGTGTGAGTTTTCCTCCACTTGACTTCAGTGTCACCAGCTGTAAACTCTTCTGTAGCAAGTTAATATCTCCAAATACAGGCTGAATTTAAAAGCTCGTTGCAAACGCCCATCTCTAATCAATACATTCTGGTCATGCTGGAGTTTTATTTTCCTTACACACTGGGCATTTGAACAGGCCCAAAACGACTAGGCTTGAAAAACATTACACCCAGAAGTTCTCTCTTCAGAGACGCCATTGAAAGAACTTTATGTAGCATTTAGTTCTGTAGACATAGTGCTAAAGCTGGATCTGCAACATACAGCTTCAAATCACAGGTCAGCCATTAACTCATCAGAGCCTCACTCTCTCTGTTCCCCTCCTGCTGCTGCCCCAAATGGGAATTATATTCACCTGTCCTCCAGTGATGCTGTGAGGATAAGAACAGGACTGAGTGCCATAATGTACATGTTGAAGTCGCTATAGATAAAGATTAGCTGTAACACTGACCAGGAGTGGTGATACTAATCTTAAATTAAATTAATTTTAACAGCCCTCCCTTTAAAGCCATCCATGTTGAGCGAACAGAGAGATATGCTCCTCTACCTCCTTCATGCAATATTAGAACTTGGGGTCATTTAATTAAATTGATAGGCAGGTGGGTTCGGGACTGACAAATTACAGGACAACTTCACACAATGCATAACTTTACATATGCAATTTGTCATCGTAAGAGCTGTCGTGTCCACCTCTAGCTTAGATTGATTTTTTAAAGAAGCATTGAGCAAATCTATGGAGCAGAGGCAGATTTAGGGGAGCGGGACCAGTTTGCCCACACTGGGCACCGAGCCAGGAGGGTGCCACAGAGGTGCTGCAACAAAGCTAAACAACGGAAGGTGAGAAATTGGGGGGGGGGGTGAAATTTGAAAGCCCAAAGTCCACCACTGTGTGGAGGATAAGACTATGGTGGCCAATAGTCAATAGTCACCTTAGCTGAATTCAGCCTGCACATCCAGAGGTAGCTTACCCCTGAGCAGGGCCGGCTCTATGATGAGGCAGAGTTAGGCAGCTGGCACCTGAAGTAGGAAGAGTGGCCAGAGCTGTGAGTGCCTTGTGGCCCGCCCTGTACCACCTACATGAGCCTGCTGTCCTAAAATGCAGTGGGAAATTATGTCCTTTCATCAGCAGTAAGATTCAACTACCAGTCCAACTGGCTTCTGACTGTGCCTTGACAGAGAGTCCCATCCTGTCTTCTTCAGGCAGCAAAATGTATTGAGCCAGACCTGCCTCTGAGTACCAGATGCTGGTAGTAAAGGATGAAGGGATGGCTACTGTCAGTGCCGGTTGCAAGTCCTGAGGGGCCCTTGGGAAAGGTGGCCTTAGTGGGGGACCCAGCTCCTCCCTGCTCTTGCCACTGCCTGTTCACTTGGCTCTTCTTCTGGGCCCAATCAGCATTCCCTCTTGAGAAGAAGACAAGACATGCAGATGTTGCAACTCCTCTCTCCTATTAGCTTGTTTGCTCAGAGGCAGCAGATGAATGAGGCAGCAGCAGCATCTCTCAAGGAGCAGGCAAAGCTTGGGAAGGAGATACAGGTTCTGTAAGAGCAATAGCTTTCAGCCCTCTTTAACTTTGGAGGAGGTTGCTCATTCATTCCTATCTTTAGGTGTTGCAGCTACCGATCTACTTTACTCCATTGTGTCCCATGGCCTCTGTGTTAAGACCAGGACAGGATAGGCCTCTTACTGGGGTGGGGGTTTCAGCAGTGCCTGATGATGCCAACCCTGGCTATTGCCATCTTGCTTTGCTTGTCAGGGGCATTTGGTTGATCACAGGTGGAGTTTGAGCGCTGGACTAGATGGACCTTTGAGTGGTGCCTCTGGTTGCAAACGGGATCCATTCCGGAGCCCTGTTCACAACATGAGCAGAACGCAACCCTATCCGGTACTTCTGGGTTGCTGCAGGATGCAACCTGAAATATTTAACCTGAAGCAAATGTAATAAGAGATATGATTGTATCTAATATAGACAGTTTTTAACAACATTATCACAATGTATTTCATGCATATGCTGTTATCTACATTTTTTTTGGAAGCCACCTACTTTTTATTAAAGCAGGAGAAGGTAGTGTGGTACCCTAAGATATTGTTGGACTATGACTCCCACCATTCCTGCACATTGGTCAAGATGGCTGGGATTGTTGAGAGTTGTAATCCAGCAGCATATGGAGTGCAGCATATCAACTATTCATGTCTTAAATGGTTTGTTGGCAAACCATTCTTCCCAACTCTATTTTAGTGAAAGAAAACTAATGTGAGCAGAGCACTGGGTACCTTGCTCATGATCAGTCAAGTAAACAACTCCTCTCTCGCCAGACCAACTTATACCTCTAGAGAAACCACATGGTCTTCTTGGGAGTACCAGGCTGAATACAAGGGAGCACATATTTGAATGCCCATACATGTTGAAAACCAAAAAAATCCCAGCAAAAGTTCCATTTCCAGGAGAAAGTCCACCCAGGATGGCTAATGCAGCTATCACTCACTCTAAAGCGAAAGCTGTTTTCAGTTTTAGTCAACTTGTCAGGAAATAACTCATCCAGAATGCTTCATTCCTAAAAAGATTGCAACAGTACAAAAAAGCATGGCAATTGTAAGTGGGAAGGCACAGTGATTCAAAGAATGACATATTAAATTAGGGTTTGCTACCCTTCTCCTGCCTTGCAGAGTGTGACTCATGCTGGATTTGACAAATCAACTGGGGACCATTTTAGCTGGAGTCTAAATCAGGCAAACTAGGCAACCCTCAGGCAAGCATTGAAAAACACACACACACAGCCAAAGATACGCACATGTTAGTTCAGGTTAAAGGATGTCGTTTTCTTGGATCATTTTACATAGAAGGATGCTGGGAGCTAGACTTGTTTGTATCCCCACGCCAATATGCCAATTTATTTGCACTGTGCCTGAATTTCAAAAGAAATGTTAACAGCTATGCTTCCACATAGCAGTGGTATTTACTAAATGACTTTGATTACAACTTCGAACATCTACCAGTGGGCTCTTATTTGCTATTTGTGTATGTACAAAAAAAGAGAGCAGTGGTTCAAGACTAAAGACAAGAGTCCTAGTTTCAGTGCATGCATTTACTGGGCCAGCCAAATCTCCTCCTTTCCATCACATCATACAGGTACTTCTTGCAGATGTCAAGTTGAACTGACAGCTGGATCTAGACCAGGGCTGAATGGAAGGCCAGACACTAATCTAGACCTTCAGACTCAAGGTCTTTATGTTCAGTGGCTTGAGCTACAACCTGGAGAAACTGGTAGATAGCCTAGTTGCCATAACAAGGAACGGAGGAGAAATGTGTTCACTCTGCATTTCAAAACCAACCAACCTAATTCAGGGCCTCCAGACGAGTATTGGAACAGTTATTGAGTGGATGTATTTCTGGAAAGGAGAATCTGCAAAACATGCTTCAAGAAAAAGTGCATATAATTTAAATGCAATTTTGGGTCCTGTTTTTTTTTTGGGGGGGGGGGAGACGTAGAAAACCCAGAACAGACCTTATGATTCAGTGCATGTGAAACTAACATGCCTCTGGTTATATCAGGTCAAATTAAAAGGGTACATGTAAGATTTTGACCTGTGCTGATAAAATTGCTAGTTATTACAGAGATATAAAAAAGTAACCTCAACAGAAACTCTTAATAGAAATGTTGCTCTTAAAACAATGGTCTTGGGTATATCCAAGAGTCTCTTCTCTGAAACCTTTATAGCCTGGCCCCCAGAATCAATACACTCACCTCTATCTCTCTCTAAAATAAAAATAAAAATGATTCATTATTCTCTTACTTATGGACATGACAATATTTTAACATCGAATCTCACGCAACATCCTGATACTTAGGAAATTTCAGGCCTCATATCCAGCTTTCCAGTCCCAGAAAACTAAAATGAAATGTCCACCAAGCCCCTGAACCTTTTTTCCTATTCAGCACGTTCTCTTTCTGTTCTTCTAGATGCTTCTGGCTCCACAATTGAGATAAAAAAAATTCAGCATGAATCTGCTTCTTCTCCATTCCCAGCCCAGATGTTCCCAGCCTCATATCCATAAAATAAAAGCTATTTCCTTGGCTTTTCTTTTCCTTTCTTTTTTGGAAGTGCAGAACAATCATAAGGCAGTCGGCTGGAATGTCATTTTCCAGACAAAAGGGTGTGTGCGTGTAATTTTTTTGCCTGGTTTCTTCTTTGTCGGCAAGAAGATTACACAGCCAAATGTGTCACAAAGTCCTGTGTTGCCCAGTCTATATTTACATATATTATATTCCCAGAGATAATATTCCAGTCTCTGAGGTATCTCTGGCTTAATGTAAGACATTGGAGAATACTATAAATCATCACTGCAGTGATATCATGCTGTATTTGCTATCTAGCAAACTATAAAATGGGGCAGGTGGTGAGGGAAATGTTTTCTTTTGGGCAGCTCCAGCACAGTTTCTTCAACCAGAAAATAAGTAGTAATGATATTTGTAATATGTTTACAGACATCACCTGGAGTTCCGTGGCGATAAGTCATGAAATAAATACTTAATTAAGATGGGAAACGGTATTGACTCAAGTTAAATTCAGAATTTGTCCCGGATAGCAGATACGGCAAAGGGAAGGTGGGGGAGAGAGAGGGAGTGGAGCAGAGCGAGGAATAAATGTCATTAGTGATCTGAAGTTACAATGAAATTTGCAGAAAGGTGCTTTTTGGTAATTACATTTGCTGTAGCTATAGAAACTAGGAGCCCTTTCCGCAGTGACAGCTCCATGTAGCCAAAAGAATGGCATGGTTGACTAATGCTAGGCAAGGCATGGCCTGATTCAGACAATATCATTTTCCTTCTCTGTACACAAGCTATCTTGGCCATCCTCCGGCACAGAGTTGCATGAAGAACCCTGATGTGTGACAAATTGAGAAATTAAAAGATAAAGTGCGAGACTGGCTTCATTATTATCAAATAATGGAGGTTTATAAGATGGACAGGAAAATTGGCTTCCAGGTGGAAAAATCAAAATTGGAAACAGAATTGTTAGAATCCAATACAATAAATTTGTCAAAAATGTATAACTTGCTGTTGAAATGGAATACGCAGGATGAAACGGTGAAATCAGTCATGATTAAGTGGGCACAAGACATTGGTCATAACATTATGTTTGCTGACTGGGAAAAGTTGTGGATCACCGGAATGAAATTTACGGCATGTAATGCCCTAAGAGAGAATATTATGAAAATGATTTATAGGTGGTACATGACCCCTAAAAGGCCAGTGCCTTTGGTAATCTAGCACTGGTAATGAAGATACTATATGAACACAAAGATTTCTGGGCAGGCTATTAAAAAAAACAACAACAGGGAGCACCCCTGGTAGAGATGCAGAAATTGTACATATGAAAATTGTCTCTTAATATCTGCCACCTGAGGCAGCCTCACTCAATCTAATGGCAGCGCTAGCCACAAAAACTACCAACACTGGTTCATCACAACAAATCCTGTGTGCCTTCTCTTTATCTTTGCCCTTGACAGCAACCAAGAGGGACCTATTCCACATCTATCTTCTCATAAGCATGAATTATTAAATTCGGGTAGCTCCCAGCTTCCAATGCAAAAGCTCTATCCTATGTTTCCAAGCCGGCAATTAGATGTCAATACCAGCAATGTGTATGGATAGCCACCCGGCCATCAATATTGCAGTGCTTTTAAAGAATCCTTATTTTTATTGCTCTGAATTTAAAACATTTTACAGTAAGGTCTGCCTAATGAAGCAAAACATTACAACAGTTCCTTTACACATTTCCATTACGGTGGCAAATGATAGGGGAAGCCGCACCAGCACAGGAGGCCCTGACTCAGCAGAGTGAGAGATAATAATAGAAAATAAAACCTGCTTTTCAATATTCCATTGCTTTTTTCACAGACCATTACTTGGGATCACCTTCTGACACCTCCTCTTATGTTTGCCTGCCTTCAGGCTGAAACCTCATATCCCGACATTGCACATGTTCATAGGGAAGGCTGTGCTACTGAAGCCAAACTGACTCCTCTAACTCAGGTGCATGGCAAATGAATCTGCCGAAAGGCTGAATGCTTAGTGAGAAATTTTAGCAACATAGTCAGCTGCATTATACCAAGACAGACCATTGGCCAGCTACCTCAGTAATGTCTACTCTACTCTGACTCGCCATGGCTCTCCAGGGTTTCAGGTAGGAGGAATCTTTTCTTAGTTCTACCTTGAGATACCAAGGATTGAATCTGCTACCTTCTGCATACAAGACAGAGGTTCGAGCACCGAGCTATGGCCCTATTCCCCAAATCCAAGAATGCTCCCTGCCCCCTTGTCCCCATTAAGCAAGACCTTTCTTGCCGCCAAACTGCTCATGTATTAAGCAGAGAGACCCACATTATGGCTCCACCACCAAGGGAGGTGCATGGTGTGGTAGTTTGAGAAAGGGCCTTCTGTGTGGTGCCCCCCACTGCCCACCTCTTGAATGACCTCCTTTAGAATAAGTGTGTGGCACTGATGTTACTTTAGTTTTGGCAAAGATGCATCTTCTCATCCGAGGCTCACTGGGCCAGCAGGTCCTATGTCCCAGAATCTGCCCAGCCTACTACCTGGAGGCAGGGCTAGCCAAGGACAGTATGGCCCCTGAGGCAAACCACAAAATGGTGTTCCCCTTCCTTCCAGGGAAAAAGCAACGAGTGAAGATCTACCTCAGGAACAAGGATGGAACACAGGAGCCAACTCCTAAGGGTTGTGGGGGCTTCGGTTCCCACAATAAAATATTTGAGGGGGCCGGGCCCCCACAAAGTTGATGGGCATTCCCATTCAAATGGAGGGTGTACACTGTGTCATGTGGTAGATTATGCAGGACAGGGCTTACCTGGGCCCCCACAATATTTTATTCAAGATGGCACACCTGGGATGGAATAAAGATCTGCTGCCCCTATGGATCCTGCCGCCTAAGCTGTTTTACTCACCTTGTCTTATGGGTGGGCCAGCCCTGCCTGGATGTGGGGAATGACCACCCTAAGGAAGATAAAACCACCAGGCCTCTAAGCCTCAGAATGGTAGCTCAGACATTTCTGATGCTAAGCCTGAAATAAGCCACCCGCTACCCAAGGCTGTTCACCCTCGAAAGTTTCACTGGAGATGCTGAAAGACACAATTAAAACGTACTGCAATGTATGACTCAATGTATGTCATTCCTTTTAAAAAACTTTACACCTTCACTCAAGTGGCAGGGCCCTTATCAGACCCTGATCAGAGAGAGACAGGACTCAAATGTGGACTACCATGCGATCATTGACTAAAGGGTGTCTACATGAGCAAAACTCTAGGGTTAGATATGCATCTGATGTACACCAAGGCACTCCTGACCACCAGCCATTCAGCATATCCCAGGTGCATGAACACAGAGGTGGTGAACACAGTCTGTGCCACACTAATTGGAAAAACAGTGCACGATTCCCCAGGCCCATGTACCTGTAGTGCATGATTTAAAGGGATTCTTATTTTATTTCTGCTTTAATTACCTAGAGGAGAAACCTGTTCAGATACTTTTAAAAGAAACCTAACATGTTGAATATGCTATGGTACATCAGGGTGAGTGCGCCATCCTCATAAAACAACAGTATCGGGGAAGAAGAAGAAGAAGAAGAAGAAGAAGAAGAAGAAGAAGAAGAAGAAGAAGAAGAAGTAGTAGTAGTAGTAGTAGTTTGGATTTGATATCCCGCCTTTCACTCCCCTTCAGGAGTCTCAAAGCGGCTAACATTCTCCTTTCCCTTCCTCCCCCACAACAAACACTCTGTGAGGTAAGCGGGGCTGAGAGACTTCAAAGAAGTGTGACTGGCCCAAGGTCACCCAGCAGCTGCATGTGGAGGAGCGGAGACTCGAACCTGGTTCCCCAGATTACAAGACTACCGCTCTTAACCACTACACCACACTGGCTCTCTCTCTCTCGGGGGTCTTTCTGCGTCCAGCATAACCTTATAACTCTATGCAGCCTCACTCACCTGTATTTTTCTGCCCTCGTTTCTCAATATATCACTGCTGGAAACCTTTGCTCCTTTAACTGTGCTACCTTCATCCACCCCAACACTACCTGCTCTCTTGACTGAATAACCCAAATAATTCAAAACCCCAGAAACATTTTCAGCAAGACCATGGATTTGAACTCATGACTTTCTTGCCCTCCAACCAACCCTTTTCTATCAGCTCATTTCTGCACAAAAAATGTACAAGATGAGATTCATCTAGCAAAAAAAAAAAATGGATTCAGCGGCCAGCAAGCTTCTTTCATTTTTCTGCAATCAGACAAATCCCCATTTAGACACTTACTGTAAATGGAGTCTATGCCCTCTAAGCTTATTTTACTGTCTTAAAGCCAGACAGGCTTTCAAGGTTGAAATCCAGTTCTTTGCTGAGTGAACTACCTAATGCCAGAGAAGTTGAGGTGATTGACACTCCATCCCCTAATAACTTTCCTACAAATTAAGTCTTTTGCTTTAACAGTTATTTGGGAAACAGACTTGTCTTATGTGGATAGCATGTAGGGCAGTCGTCCCCAACCAGGTGCCCTCCAGATGTTGCTGAACTACAACTCCCATCATCCCTGACCATTGGCCAGGCTGACTGAGGTTGATGGAAGTTGTAACCCAACACATGGACAGCATCGGCTGGGGGAGACTAATTTATGAAGCCATGTTCTGCATAAGAGAACCAGCATTACAGACTATAAATTGAGTAAAACGCTAAAGACAGATGTTCTCAAGGGTTGAAGAAGCTGCCATGAGGATCTCCATGTCAGTTCAGGGGCAACCTCTGTCTTTGATATAGTCACTATATTGAAAACAAATGGAAGGGGGGCAAATGTATGCCCTGATTATTTGTTGTAAATACTTTTAATATCTCAGGACAATGTTGTAATGTGAAAACCTTCACCCTTTTTTCTTTTTTTAAATAAAATAAAGGATATGTGCCTTTGGCATACATAGCCATTGTATTGGCCCAATGTAACTGTTCACAGCAATACTGTAGTTACTCAGTTTGTAGGATCAGTGCCAGGTATGATATTTACAGGAGCATCCGACCCGCACGGGGAAAGCACCATCACTTCCCCCCAGGAAAACATGCAATTCACAGCTTTCCAAAATCCAGGAAAACATGCAATTCACAGCTTTCCAAAATCCTGAACCCATGGCTCCTCACTGCCAGGAGAGCAGCAGTGAGGGTATTTTAGAAACCACCCTGGAGTTCAATTCAGTTTGTTCTTCAAATTTCCGTGGCCCTAAGGCAGCAACCTAAGCACACTGGGTGGCAGCGCTGACTGCAAACAAATTATACCTCCAGATTCATGCCTGTTACATTACTCAAGATACAGAGGCTGCCAACTTACTGGGGACCATGACACATTTGCAAATGAGCGAAACAGTTGTGGGCAACACGCATATGCCGCAACCAAGCACACACACACAGAGAGCAATATATCCTATTGGCTACAAGACAATGGTTCCTTCAAGCCAAATTAAAGCAGTGCGGGAGGACACTGTGGTTCCGAGGGAATACAGCTGTGTGGTTGAAACCGTGGGTGCCCATGGGTGCCAGATTGGCATTCCCTTCTGTAGATAACAAGCATATGAACCACCTCTTTGTTCCTCAGCTTTATCACACTTTTTGCCATCTCATTGATGCCAGCTTGCCTCAGGAATATTTTATATCATTTATCCTCTTCAGATGGCATTTTGTTTCCATTGGCGGGGGGTTGCGGAAGGAAAACAACAAAGTCAAGTGAATCATGACAAAGGCAGTACCAGCATGCAGGCTGTAAAATGCAGAGAGAACAGACTAGGCCGCTGCCTTCTCAGAGATGTTTGTGAGAGGCCATTAAGCTTTCCCAAGCAATTGAGGACTAATGCTATGAATTGCCATCTCTTATTAGTATTAGATATGATTCATACTAATACTCAGTAAACAGTGTAAATAACAACATGGGAATGTTAGTACGGAAGGGGAATGAAAGACAAACGGAAGCGGCCAGGCCAACAAATATTCTCAAGGCCTTTCCTGTGACAATTACAGAAGAGCTCTGTGAAAGCAAGATGTCCCTGGCCATCAGTCTCACTCACTGTTTGCTACACTGGTTTCATTAGCTATTACATCAGACTTAATTTTCTTAATTGGCTTTAGCTCTGCAGTTTAGAAACTGCTCACATTCCGTGGTCTTGCACATGCTGTTGAGTCCCAGTCATATCCCCTCGTACATGCTTTAAAAAAACACACACAAAAAACTTATGAAACTTGGTTCAGGTCTACAGCACTCTACTATTATTCCTACTACATTTATTAGTTGCTTACTGCACAAAAGGGTTGTATCCAATGTAGTGTTAAGTAAGAGCTCAACTACACTTCCACTTGACTTGCCACTTTCCTCTGGGAAAACAACTCAGAGCAAATATCACCCAGGATTTCTGTGGACTGATGTTTGCTGTGATTCCATGGTAAACAGCAGGTTTTCCTGGAGAAAGTGGTGGAGCAAACTGAAAACCTCTTGGACCCATTTCTAGAAAGCATGGGATAAGTGGAAACCGCTAAGACCCCTGCTTTCTAGGCGTGGCACAAGCAGAAGTGTGAACAAGCCCTAGCAGTGCTGTCAGCATAAGGATTTTCACTTGTGCAACAGCACTTTCTCCCCCCTCTCCATGGGGGAAAGTCCCATTTCGCAACTGGAACTTTTTTCACTGAGGGAGCTAGACGATTCCCAATATCTCCAAGCAACTTGCTATGCTATCTACACTATAAGTTTGTAAATTTCACTGCATGTATCAATGTGTGTGGACGCAAGGTCGATAGCAATTACTGTCTCAGTTGCCTCATGATCCCTTTCTGCTTTTCTTTTTTAAAAATTTATGCCTCCCACCCCAAGCTGAGTTGGAAGTTTATTGCACAAAACACATTGAAACGAAGGAGATGAGGAGGAGAAGGTCTCAATAAATTGTTGTGCCCCTGCATTGTGAAATACAAGCTAACTATAGACACGAGCCCAGCAGACATGAACCAGTCAAAGATGGGCACTTTTAACTATTGATTTCAGCAGGAGATATCTAAATGCATAGGGTGGTGGTCAACATTAGTCCTACTCAGTGCAGACCCCAATGGATCTTCTCTGAGCAGGACTCAGTTTAGTATAAAACATGCACATTGAAATCAAAGTGTGCTAATGTTTACTGGGTAATGCTGACTATTGTGGGCTATCTCCATTTCCAGGTCCAGTGTAGCCTGACTACTAGGAATCAAACTCGTACCATTCAGCATCCCTACAGGAGTTGGGGTGGGGTGGGGGCAAATCTTTCTCCACAGGGGCTGCTCAGTCACTCTGAGCCAATGCTTAATATCGCTCAATAATCCTCTCAATCTTTTGCTAGGCACATCATGCAACAGACATTATTTCCTAAATCATGCTAAAAATAGGTCAGTAGTCATCTTTTTTATCCATTAATATGACGTTACAAAATAGAAAGCAAGGACCGCGCAGTCACAGTCGCAAGGGCCACCCGAGCTGCGAGCCCCATGATCTGTAGGTGACACTAAGTACAGACTGACAGTTATCAGCTTCCTGCTGCCAGCCCAAGATTCAGGGGGCGTGGTGTGTGTGCTTTGAGGGACAATCTGGGCTAAGCAGAGATTTCATCTGCATCTGGACATTCGGCTCCATGAATTAGAACATTTACAGACATAATGGAAAGATTCAGACCGGATTAGACGCAAGCCACAAAGTTCACATCTGGGTCTCTTGTCCAGACTGGCAGCTCGGATGGCAAACCAAGAGGCAGACCAGTGTGTCTCAGCTTGCCTAGGAAAGGGTTCTGCTCCACCTGCATCAAAAGAGGAGGAACCAAGCCAGACACCAGACATGCATGGAAGGCCAAGGGGACCCCATGGGATTCCTCAGGTCAGCTAATGCTGCTCAGCTAGGAAGCTGTAATACACCACCTGCTGATCTGCAGTGCTGTTTCTGCAGAGCACAGAGATCTGTTCTGCCACTGAATACACAGGCTGTGATGGATCCTGCCGACCTCCCCACCCAGCTGCACACTGGATGCCTGGAAAGGCCTGCTGTGAATGTCACGCAGATAACTATGCATAGCACCCCTTCTCAAACTACAATTCACAGTACAGTGGTACCTCGGGTTACATACGCTTCAGGTTACATACGCTTCAGGTTACAGACTCCACTAACTCAGAAATAGTACCTTGGGTTAAGAACTTTGCTTCAGGATGAGAACAGAAATCGCACGGCGGCAGCACAGCAGCAGCGGGACGCCCCATTAGCTAAAGTGGGGCTTCAGTTTAAGAACAGTTTCAGGTTAAGAATGGACCTCCGGAACGAATTAAGTACGTAACCAGAGGTACCACTGTATACTTTGGACAGTATTCTTGTCCAATGGTAAAGAAAGCAGTTTCTGCACTTGCTATAGAAGGAAGTGAGGGGCAGATGGGGCTCATCAACCTGGGAAGGTAGCCCATCTAGGAGAAGGAAAACTCTGGTCCTAAGCCTCTGTTGCCTTGTGGGACATCTTTGGGAGAAGAAAAGGTTAAGGAGTAAACCCTACATAAAGCCAGAGTGGGGTCCCTGAGACAGTTGGATGGCGCCTCCTTCTGGCAACTCCTGCAGCCAAGGTGATGCCAAACGCATTGCTCTGCTTTCTTTTGGACCACATCAGCAAGGCTGAGAGGGGAGTCTTGTCGTCTGGGCAGTCCAGGACCTCCATACACACTGCCCAGGTTTGTGCTCTGGGGAGGTCACTTTGGTGTTGCTAATACAGTGGTTTGTCTTCACCCCTGGAGGTGCACTCCATTGTCTCTTGGGACAGAAGGATACCAACAACAGCAATTCAGTGTCATTTTAGCAAGATGCAAACAAATCCTGTGCCCCAAAACCAGCCGGCTGCACGCAGTCGTGAACTTCTGCAGCAGAGGCTACTGCGGGAATAAACAGCTCTAGCAGATGTCAGAGGTTCACTGTGGTGAAGCTGGTTTGTAAAGCTCAGGCATAAAAACTAGGCATTGCCAATAGATCTAGTGATCTCATCTAGCAAGGCAATCAATGGAGGGGGCAGAAAAGACTTTGCAGGCTTGTTTTTTTACTGCAACTTTATGTGTTGAGCTGCAGTTCAGTGAAGGTTGTGGTGTTTCACTCAGTAAAGGCCTTCATGTCCTAGATCTCAAAGAAAGTGGGTTTTATTCTGACAGTATTTAGACCATTTTTTTGGTCTAAATTGACGTTCGGCCATAAATGTGCCCAAACTTGAACAGGTTTCTGAACTGTGGAACTTGAAGGCTTGAAACTCTCCTCGCTGCTGTAAAGTAGGTTGGAACTGCGTTGCTGTATGTTTTACTGTTTTTATGGCAGCTGAGGGACATTTACACCTAGAAATACTGGACACTTTATTTCCGGTCAGCTTTTTCATTGCCAGCACATGTGAGCCTATACTTTATGTTGCACTTATGTCTCAGCGCAGTCCATTACCTCCTTACGCCTTCTAAGCGGTGCTGCCTGTAGGAACACCTTCGTTTTAAGATTTAAGAGGCGGGTTCCTGTTGTAGAAGTTGAAACAACTCAGCTTTGTTTTCTGCCGGGTTGCTGGGGACATTTTTTTTTTTTTTTTTTTTTTTTTGCGTAGGTATACTAGTTCCCCTCCCAGCTAGGGTTGCCAATGTTTTCCTAGCAGGGCAACTGTGTCTTGCAGATATTTTTGCAGGTTTGGCTTTTTCAAGTGTGCAATTCACCAGCTAACTTTCAAAGCAGTTTTCCCCAGTATAATGCATTTTTCTATGTTCTTTTCATTAATATATGTAATTGTATGCTCGCTTTACCCTGGTATATTCACTTTTGAACACTGTACCTGGCCTGGCAAAATTTGAAGGAGTGTGATTTCTGTTCGTCTTTTGCTTTGGAAAGTGCAAATTATACAGTTTCACCTTTAGATGTGAACTGAATGGAATCCCACCCCACCCCACCCCTTGCCTAGTTGGGGTGAGCAGGTTCACTGCAACTTCAGCCTCTAGTCACTTTGGAATAGAATAAGCTAGCAGCTGGACTGGGGTGGTGGCCCAAAGGGCCATAATAAATCTAATAATGTGAACCCCTATAAATCCTTGAGTGTGCTTCTAATAGAGAAGTTATGGTAACCTGTTGCTCTATGAAACTGATGATTTGTGTAAGTTGCCGCCCCCATTGGGACAGAAGTACAGCTAGTATGTGAATCGCAAAGATACAGCTCATGAGCTAGAACCTAAGTTGATACATGGTGCAAATGGCTACGATTAACACAGGTTCCCAACATGCATACTAGCACAATGTAACAGAAATTTGAACTTTAACAGAGAGCGCTGGGAATCAGAGCTGAATCAACAGAAATTGCCAATGCCTATTGCGGATGTGTATTAAACATGAAATGTGGTAATGATGTACATGATTGGTGAAAATTGAAATCCTTTGTTTAAAATGTTATAAATACCACCGCCCGGAACCTTGAGCCGGGTTGCAGTTTTGCGAAACAATTCGACTGTAACCTATTGCCTAGCAATAAACAACAATGGACTCCTAACTCCTCGTCTCTGAGTTTTATTGGCATAAACTCAGAAGATAAACCATTTTTGGCTTACAGCAGGAATAGGACCTGGGAGCTGTGCTAAAACACACATTTCTGTATAGCCTGGGAAGTGTGCTTTCTTTACACTTTGGTGTCACCGCTGTGCATTTTTTTTAATCGCCTCACATATCTCACTCTCAGTTTAGTCAGAATTCTGCATCGGCCGGCAAGCTTACAAAACCCTTGTATATCAGCCTGGTTTAATCCCCACACTATTGCGGGCAGGGGGTTTGGTAGCAGTTTCCCTGCTCCAAGGAGCTTATAATAAAAACCACCGTACACAAAGCACCCCACAGAAAAAGTAATAATCCGGCATTCTCTGCAAATTCAGTGCATGCCGTCGAATGAGAAAATAGGAGCTACACTTAGCCGGAAGGTGTACAGTCCATTGTCAATGTTCAGACGCACAAACAGCATTTCAGAGACCTGTTCGTTTCTCGCCATTCTGGGGGCCATTCACATCCATAACACACAGAAACAATGGCAACACTGACCTCTGAACGAGGCGTCACATATACGGAAAGGCCTAATGCACCCAAAGAAGCCATGGGCTCAGACAATCCCTATAGACATTCACAGAAAGAACGCCTCCTTCCACAATCCCAGGCGCTGCATTAAAGCTGAAGAGAAATAAACCGTTGCTGTTGCTGCTTACTTGCCATCAGGACTGCAATACTTTAAAGACTCCCTCTCCGCATAGAAACCATCCCAGACTCTGCGTTCCTCATCTGAGGCCTTTCTTTGTGTGCCTCCTTCCACATAAGGTTCATATTGTTGGAGGGTGGAGTGATTTAAAAATTTAAATTAAAAAAAAAAATCAATTCTCCTGTCAGGCTGGCAATATCCCCTCACTCCACCATTCTTCAGCAGAGTTTATTTTCTTTTGGCAGAGTACTGTATATGTCAAACAAAGCTATAATGATAAAGAAAATTGTAACACAACAACGTAGCGTCTGAGAGTATCTAAAACTACACAAGGCAAGAATGACAGCTGCCTCTCCAACTGAACTTCAGTGAACACCAGAAGGAGACAATTCTCCTCAGCACCAAAACCCCGCCCACCAGGTGACAGACATTCTACTAATCAAATTAGGCCCCCTTTTCTTCCTTACAGTTTGGAGGGTGGCAACATTAAAACGGGCCTTCTCTGTGGTGGCTCCCCATTTCTGGAATGCTCTCCCCAGGGAGGTTCACATGGGGGTCTTCATTATATAATTTTAGGTACCAGATGAAAATGTTTCTCTTCAACCAGGCCTTGGGCTGATTGATATTCTGCAGCCTTTTAAATGTGTCTGTGGGGAGGGAAGGTTGTTGTTTTTTTTGTTCTGTTTTAATTATTTGCTTGTGTTTTTATCTTGTATTTTATTCTGTAAACTGCCCTGAGATCTTATGATGAAGGGTGGTATATAAATTTAATAAATAAATTAATGTTATGTTATGTTATGTTATGTTGTTATGTTTTATGTTATATGTTATGTTATGTTATGTTATGTTGTTGTTATGTTATGTTATGTTATGTTGTTTTGTTATGTTATGTTGTTATGTTATGTTATGTTATGTTATGTTATGTTATGTTGTTATGTTACCATATGTTATAACAGGGTTGCCATATTTCAAAAAGTGAAACCTTGCTGAGCATTTATTTTTTTTTGCTAAATCTCAATGAGTATGGGTTTCCATATGTCCAGATTTTCACTGACATTATAGCACATTCTGCACAGACACTGTTTTTGACTGCGGTATTCCAACTATGTCCAGGAAACTCTGGACATATGGTGAACCATATTAATATAATATAATATAATATAATATAATATAATATAATATAATATAATATAATATAATATTAGAATACAATACAATAACAATACAATACAATACAATACAATACAATATAATATAATATAATAATATTGAGAAAGGTCTGTAGCCAGTACCGGATTAAGGGCCGTGTGGACAGTTCCTCCACAAAGGGCACTGAGCTGAGGTGGCACAAAATAATAAAAATAAAACCTATATTTATACAGTTTCCTACTACGAAGATCCAACTGTACCAAAAAGAATGATTGTGAAAATATGAAGTATTGGGAGGATGCCAATTTTTTGTCCTTGCTAAGGGCGCCATATTACCAAACTCCACCCCAGTAGTACAGCATCTGCTTTGCACACGGAAGGTTCCAGATGCAACCCCTAGGGTAGGTCTGGGATTTGAATGCCTTGCTTTTGAGTTGCTTTTCTGTCTATTTCTGGAATAGACTACTTTTTCCCAGAGCCCCTGCCCCTCTCCCAAAGTGGGTGGAAGGAGGCATTTCCAGGCATGGGGATGAGTAGTGGTGATCTGAACCAACAGCTTTGCGAGATCCATCAAAGCTATGAGATACTTGAGGCTTCATTAAGAGGCTGCATGAATCCAGCTCTTCATTTGTGTGAACGCAACAGCTATGCTAGACATTTCATATCATGTCAACACACTGTCAATGGACTGCAAGCTTATTGCGATAAGTGTAACACTTGATAATAACCATCAATTTTGCAGATGTGATTTCCTCTCATCTCTTCATATCAGGATATGTTTTCTCTCCCCCCACTTTCATTCATTTAGGAGTTTATTCAGAGACAGCTGTCAAGTGGAAGAAGCAAAGCAGTTTCACTACATGGATGTGTTCTATTCGTATAATGGAACAATTGTCTCAAGGCCATTAATTTTTATTTTACAACTGCTCAGTGTAGCAACAGAAAGCTGGGCCCAGATAATGCTGTATCTTCCTTAGAAAAGCCAGACAGGGAAACTAGCTAAACTCTCTCAATTAGATTTGGGATATACAAACTAGTCCCCATTGAGATCCATAATATGTTTCTTTGATGTTGTCAGATCTAAGCTGAACTAACGGGAAATATGCGTATGATTAATAGGACCATATTTAGCCTGGCGGAATGGAACAACTTTCCAACCCCCCGGCAACATTAGCTTAGTAAATTAGCAGTAGCAAAGTAAAATAAGACAATTTGCGTTGCTGAGGACCAAAATCGAAAAGGCTTCAGTAGCAGAGCATATGCTCAGAGGCACTGATTTGGAAGAAGTTGTGCTTGTGTCCCTGCGGTTCTGGAAAAAAGAGCTGGACTTATGCACAGATTAATGGTCATTTCATATATTATGCCACAACAAACCTGGGTTTGCCATGAAGTGTACATAGAGTATATCATTTCAATCATTTCTACCTTACTGGAATGATGCAGCTACAAAATACACATTTCTTGTTACATTTGTCACTTTTCCAGAAGGCCTCTCAGAATGCTACATCAAAACATAGACTAAATCTGAGGTGTTTGGGGCTAGGATGAAATGGTGAGGCACCACAACAAGTTGCCTTCAGGAACACCAGCAAGATTCCTCCCATCACTCCTCTGCAAAGCCACATCCCACTACCCCCACCAAAATTTCATTGCCTATGGGTGAGGCGGAAAGGACAGGGATATGGGTTCACCACAACTCTCTGCATGCACTCAAAAGCATGTAGAAGTCTTGCAATCAAAATTATCTCAGCTTTTATACCATAGGTTGATTTGGCTTTAGAGCTGCAAAGTACAGTGGAACCTCGGGTTACAGATACCTCAGGTTACAGATGCTTCAGGTTACAGACTCTGCTAACCCAGAAATAGTACCTCGGGTTAAGAACTTTGCTTCAGGATGAGAACAGAAATTGCACAGCGGCGGCAACAGGAGGCCCCATTAGCTAAAGTGGTACCTCAAGTTAAGAACAGTTTCAGGTTAAGAACGGACCTCCAGAACAAATTAAGTTTTTAAACCGAGGTACCACTGTAAAATATCCCCCCTCATGAACCAAACCCCCCTTTTTAGAAGCTCATTTCTCAGAGCCTTATAGATGCTTTCGCCCATTTACTCATTTACACATAATCATAACAGTGGAAAACCTGTTTTCCCTCTCTTTTTAAGGAAAGCAGGTATTGTGTGTGGAAGAGCAGCCTTGCTTTCACCCACAATGTGAGCCCAGGTTCTCAATCTGAAAGACGGAGAGGCCAGCCACCAGTCTTGTCTCCACACTTGCAAGTCAGACAAAACTGTCCTGTTTAAAAAATAAATCTTTGAAGCAGCACTATATATTGAATATAATCATGCTGCACTTTATATTTATTCCTCCCCTTATTATTAAAAAAGGGTTAAAAAAAGCAGTTGTAAAAAACTGTTACAAAAGTGTTTTAAGGATTGTGGGAGGTGGGAAGGAAAAATGGCTGTTGGAGTTGGCAATGTTATGGGTACTTTATACAAGTTGCCCTGCCAAGCTGCATAGTGTGCCTTAGGATATGTAGCTGATGTAGAACTGTAGATTCCATCTCTATGGTAACCATGTTGTTTTGTTCTTTTGACGACAAATATGTCTCCTCATTTTGAAAATCAGATGCTGAAAAGGCAATTTTACAAGCTTGGGCGCTGGAAATAAATTGTTGTCGCTGTTTAAACAGCAGGAAAAAACACTGTCGATTGCCGCCCGTGCCCCCCCCCCCCGGTTTTCCAGATCAGTTCCTCACAAACTGAACTTTAGAAAGTCCAGAAAAGATGCTAAAATGCCAACAAAATCTGTGGAGTCGGAGTTCCAGACTCTGCGTTGCGCCGAGTGCTAGGAGGCAATTCTGACAGCAGAGCCAGATTAGGAGGCAAGTCTGTTAAATTATAGCTAATTGAACTGCCTTTGTGGAGGATGCTCGGGTACAGGCCTTGAGAAACGTTGTCTATTATTTCCATGTTGCTAATTAATGAGACATAAATTAGTTTCCTTTCTCTGACCTTTAGCTGAGTTGGTAATCTACGCTCTACAAATGAAAACGCCAGCAGAAAGTTCTGCAGTGACATCGAATATTACCCAGTGGCCACATTTCCCTAACAAATGCTAGCACAAAGGCAGAACCCAGGGAGGTGAGGGGCTGCTTTGTGTAGGCTCTGATCATATCTGGCCTCAGAGAATTTTGTCATCATCTTAGGCTTCCTCCCGAGAACCCTCAGTTACTCTAAATGTGACTTTCATCCTACAGAAATGGTACTTATGTGTTCCCTCCATTATTTTCAAACTGGGTTCAGGGAAGCCTTCAGATTCCTCATAAGCTGTGCAGGATCCTCCGATCAGAAGGTCAAGAAAGAGCATCCCTAAAAGACAGCCTGACCACCTGTACCAATCTCTGCCCCACAATGTACATCCTCAGGGTGCTTTCTAGTGATGCCTCACAAGTCTGTGCGCATGTCTGCAGCTCACAAAGCTTAGTTAGTGTTTAATCAAGCACAATCTGGCCTGTGTTTTCCCCCTCCAGACAGCTTGTAATTTAGGGAAGGAGCTGAAGGGTGGGATGGAGAGGGACATATCCCTTCCGCACCAAATGGTTAAGCTACTCTTGCTCCAGCTAGGAAACTGAAATTAACATATCCTAAGTACTAAAGTTCAACTACAGTATGATTCTATGATTACAGAGTGTTTCCCTGGCTCTACTACCTGTGGTCCATCTTTAATTGGCTGTACCAAGCGCTGAACCCAGGCCCTTCTGTAGCACCTCTGCTTGTGGTTAACGCTTAGCTGGAATGAAATATTCAACGCAGCAATAGAGAAATTAAAATATTAATTTATTTGTCAGACAAATAAATGAGAGGCTCAGTGGTATATGGTTACCAAGCTCTGGCCTGGCCTCCTGCCATTCTGGCCAGCACTTATATTCCCTTAATCCAGCCCCCTTTGCTCCTCCTGTGGCTGCCTCTGTCCAATCAGCCTGGTTGGAATTCCTATTGGCTGTTTGCTAGAACCAATCACAATAGATACACCCATATCCTCCTGTCCTTATATGGAACACAAAGAGCTATATATTGTTACATCTATAAATGACAAATAAGTAATAATATATCTTACATGGAATCTTAATTACCAGCTCACCTCTTGCCCTCCTTGCCCTATTGCCTTCTAAAACAAATGGTTAATCTTACATTTTTATCTTCAAGGATCTTGAGTTAATCATCATTGAAAGATCTCCTTCATTTGAGGGTCTTTTAAACAAATGCCTGACAACTATATATCAGGAGTGTTCGATGGCGTCTCCTGTCTGGCAAGGGGGGCTAGGCTCATTTGCCCCTCTGGTCTCCTATTGCAATATGACTCTATGAATCTAGCATTTCTTAAATCCTTTGCATAATTACATTTAAGCCAATATATTTAAGCTAATATATTTCATACATTATCATAGGTAGCCTTTTAAAAGAATAAAACCTTTGTAAAGTAAAAAGGAACTCAGTAGAAAACAGCTTTTAAAGATTTCCCAAAAATGCTCTCATTCTTCCAGCCAGTTGCCTTTTTCACTGCTCTAATGAGAGGCCCATGGTATCATTTTACTATTTGCCCATTCCTAATTGTGTTTTCTCAGCCTTTTTTATCTTCTGTAACATGCAGGATCAGTGTCCTTGCTCTCAGTCTGTAATTTCCTCTTTTTTTAACGACTTTGAGAATTGTTTTTCCTGCTATAAATCAGGGGGCCACTTATCTAGGAGGATAGCCAAGGTTTTCTGCCTGGCATGAAACATTTGAAAATCCTTTTTTAAGCTCATTTTAAAATACAAGCCTTGATTGAAATATATAAGCTTTGATAAAAATGCAGGCTTATAATTAGATGCCTCACTTCTGCATTACAAGCATGTGTCCCACCAATGAGCTATGGCTCCTCCCCCAAGGTCAGAGCCCATTCCGCCTTCCATACATCAGGGTCCTCCACTACATTGGCTCCTAGCATGGAGAGGCCTAGACCAGACTTCAAGCCTGCCTTCACAGTAGTCTTCCCAGAGGAACACGGCTGGCCCCTACTGGTTGCCCAACATGGATCTTTGCAGTCCCAGCAGGACTGTTCTTATGGTGCCACATGCTACCTCCACCACCAAAATTATTTTCTTGTGCCATTTTCAAAAAACAACAAAATTTCAGCAACAGCTCCTTGCAGCAAGTAGTTGCACCTCCAAGTATTTATCCAAAATGAGACTTAACTTGACAAATGGAACTGTTTGGAGGTTTACTGCTTGCCACTCAGGGTGTACCTCAAATTAATGTAAGGTTACCAGATTTTTTTTCCCCCAATGAATCCGGGGACACTTTTCAGCTCCCTACTAAATAGATGGATTTTGTCAGGGGACTGATTTGTAAATCTGGGGACTGTCCCTGGGAAACGGGGACATCTGGTAACCTTAAATTAATGAGCACTCCAGGACTCCTAACAGTTTGCTTCTCAGTACTACACATAATCGCTGCCTGGCTCTCCTCTACACCCATCACATGCAATTCGACTTTCATTATCAAGACTTGAGTAGGGCTGCGTCAGAACAGGCAGCAAAGCCCCATTTGGCCTTCCTTTCCCTGGCTTGTCTTCTGTTATCTATTCCCCGATGTGTGCCAGCTCCTGCTCTCTGTCCTGCATGTTGTATCTGCTTGTGTCAGGAGGCAGGGGGTTGGATTTTGCAAGTACCCTGGAGCACTGTGTACATTTAAGGGCAAGACCCTGCTGGCTCAGCAGAACAAAGCCGCAAGGCAAGGTGGGCCATGAATGCCACATGTTCTGCATGGCTTAACAAGCCAAGTGCATATTGGCACTTGGAGGATCAGCCGGCCGAAAGGCGGTGGTTTCATTATCTACAGGCAGAAGCAAAACAGAGAGCAATATTTTATTTGGGCAGCACAGCCTGGGAACGAGGCAACGTGCTAGATTGTCGCTAAGTGCTCCCATGTTGTTGCAGGACATGTACCCAGGAACAGCAGCAATGGGCATAATTTAATAACTATGACACCACAGTGGAGGGGAGGACTACGGCTTGATGTAAATGTCAGATTGCTTGCGGGCAAAATGCTTACTGAGCTAAGTGCTCCACAAGGCCACCACCTCATTTAAATGCACTAGCCAGGTTCACTGACCCATATGCATGTAAGCTGCTCTCTCTCTGTGTGTATGTGTGTGTGTGTGTGAAGCAAGCACATTTGAGTGAGATGGCTTCTGCTTTCATGTTTCTGCCACATTCTCCTGAGCTTCTTCTTGTCTCTGTGTTTTATCCTGTCCATTCCCATATGAAAGCAGATTAAAAATTATTTCCAGAAGGATAACTGTGTTACCCTGTTGCAGCAAACACATGCACCCCAATCAACCAAGAGTCTTGTGGCACCTTGAAGACTAACCAATAGTGTGGGTCCAATAATTTAGAACTTCCTTCCAGCTGAGATCAGACAGGCCTCCTTCTTGCCACTGAGTCCAGCAAGTATCTCAACTGCATTTCAATGCTGTAGTAGTTTTTAACTGATGCTATCTTCATTGTATGTATTGAGTGTGATGTACGCTGCTTAGAAACCATTGTAATTAAGTGGTATATAAATTGTTTCAATAAATAAATAAGAGCAAGTATTAAACCCTGCAGCTGCACTATGGAGATGTTTCTGCTTCCATGTTCATTTCCGTCTCCTCCTCCTAAGCAATTGTGGCAACAAAGTAAAACTTCAAGCAATTAGAATATGGTAGCAGAAGTATTTGGTGTGTTGCAGTGTAAGTTACAGATTGTGACCTTGAGGAACATTACCATTTGCTTCTCAGTAAAACGAGATGCCATCTGCCAATTCATTCTTCCACAGAACATGACTTCATTTCTAAGATAAAAGTGGGAAAGTTTCTGCAGAAAAACTGGTCAATAGAAATGAGGATATATTGAGCCCCTGGGGAGAGGGATGGGGAATCTTAGAGCCTGGGGCCCAAATGTGGCCCCTCCAAGCTCCTCTATCTACCCATTGGGACTCTCCCCAAACTACACCCTCTTCTCAGCAGTATCCCTTCTCTCCAGGCCAAGCCCTTCACTGGCTCTGCTTTCTACTGTCCTTGAATCCCCCCTAAATCAAAGGTATGAACTCTGATCATACCTTTTGCTTGTATGGATGGAGATTACAGAAGGGTATACGTGAGTGTGTCTTTCTGTGTGTAGAAACTAGCCTACCACACAAAGGTAAAATTTATATTAATTACTGCACTCATTTTGCCTCAGGTCCCACCCATGATTGGCATATGGCTCCAAGAACATTGCCTAGAAGGAAATGCGGCTTATTATTATTATTATTATTATTATTATTATTATTATTATTATTTATACCCCACCCATCTGGCTGGGCAGCTCCCAATTGAATATTAAAAACACAATACAACATTAAACATTAAAACCTTCCCTAAACAGAGCTGCCTTCAGATGTCTTCTAAAAGTCAGATAGTTGTTTATTTCCTTGACATCTGATGGTAAGGCGTTCCACAGGGTGGATGCCAGTACCGTGAAGGCCCTCTTTCTGGTTCCCTGTAACCTCACTTCTCGCAGTGAGGGAAGCACTAGAAGGTCTTTGGAGCTGGACCTCAGGCTGAACGAAGGGGGTGGAGATGCTCCTTCAGGTATACTGGGCCGCGGCTGTTTAGGTCTTTAAAGGTCAGCACCAACACTTTGAATTGTGCTCGGAAATGTACTGGAAGTCAATGTAGGTCTCTCAGGACGGGTGTTATATGGTTCTGTTTCTGATGCAGATGTGAGTACTTTGGATTCAAAACAATATATTCTCAAAGTCTAGCGCTGGTCGAACTGCAAGAGGTCAGGTTTTGTGGTCTGTGCAACGTTAGAAGAGATCTGCCAATTCAGGCCAGAGAGCTACTTTGGTTTTAGCAATGTGCTGAATTTATTTACGTACAAGAGAGGTGCTTAATGGTTCCATGTTGTATTTTATTTGATACGTAAGAAAAGTTTTTCTGGAAAAGTGGTATTCTAGATAACCTTTGGGATCCCTTCCAACTCTATAATTCTATGGCGATAACTGAGGACGATGGTAATAATACTACATGATCTGTATTAGGGGCCCCAAGTGCTGCTTTTTGTAGACCATTTGCAAGCATGTGATTCAAAAACACCTAGTTTGATATAAAGAACTAAGCATGTTGTGACCAACTGATATTGTGATGTTTACTTGCAGGACTGAGGTGAAGTTAGCCAGGCTGGGAGCAGCTGCCAAATTTAACAGCACTAGATTTCCCAAAACTGATGTTTCCCTGGCTCCTTGATTCTCCATGTAAATAGATGTTTGTTTCCCCTTTTCTTTTTTAAAATCTTCACTTTTTCCCAACCCCAAAATTCAGCAAGTCAGTTTTGAAAGTTGAATTACAATGAAAACTTGGGGGAATCAATCTTGCACTTTCCTCTTAAGCTTGCAAGCATTTTAATCATCCTTATATTTTCAGCATATGCAAATCCCAGTCCTCTAAGGGGGGTGGGATTCACGAAAGGTAGGAAAAAATCAAATCCAACTGTCCTGATCATACAACCAACTATCTCTGTTTAAAATATTTCACCCAACATGAGAGAGAGGGAGAGAGAAAAAACACAGTTCTGAGTACCATTTATGTCATGTGGGTTTTCTCTTTACAGTGAAACTAAGAAACTGTTGTAACCACTTAGGGGGAGGGAAGAAGGACTGGAAAAAGCCAAGTGTAGTAGCTGAATAATTTGGTCTCTATTTTGAAGCTCAGTCCATACCCATTGTGGTTTCTGCTCAAGCTTCTATTAGTTTCGGTGAACAAATTTAATTCTGCTATCTAATGCATTAGTTAATTCAATTTACCCAATTTCTCCCATTGCTGTTGGATGAGAAAAAGTCAAACTAATACAGATGGACTGCAAATGCCTTGGCCTCTCAAACAATTCCCGTTTCCCCTGTAGCTTAGATTTAACCTAAGTAGATAATGCAGCAGAGGACTGGATATATTATTCATGTATTAATAGCAGCAACAACAACAATCCAATCAAGTATCACAACCCAGTTGCCAGGCAATGACAATGAAGACAGCCTCTGCACAAGAGATAAGTGGACACAGTGAAATTAATGGGTATGGATAGCTGCAGACACTAAGTAACACATATATGTCTTCCCTAAACAATCTGAGATGCTGCAATCAAGTTAATTGAAACGTACAGTCCAAAAGACAATATAAAACCATAATGGTATGTGCCTATTAAGAAAATATCTGTTAGTGCTTTGAGCTGCCTTATTTTTAAAAAAGCAATAAAAAAGTCCTCCTCCCCCCCAAACCAAAAAAATCATGCAGCTTCATCTTGCAATTGCTTCAAATTAAGGACAGTCCGAAAAGCTAGCAAGGAGACTGCTTGGAATGGAACATAAATTAAAACCCCATTTATTCAGAACCAGATGTCCTTGATGCTTTGCAGAAAACACAGGAAGACACTTTGCAAATTCCAAAACATCCTAGCAAAGCTGCAGGGCATGGCTCTCTGCCAGTGGCTAGGATCTGGCTCATCATAGTGGTAATTGCTTCTCACTTCTCCTGGGTGGTGGGAAGTCCTAGAAGGAAGCTCACTGCAGGATCAGCTCCAGGTTTTTGACAGCCTGTTGCAAGGTTTGCTCCCAAGGTGTACTGGTGATGTTGACCCATTGGCACTGCAGAAAAACCTGGGAGCAGGAGAAAGGTTTCAGTCCCTCAGGGACAGATGAAAGGAATCAGGCAGGAGAGCTGGGCATAGCTGGTGGACAGGCAAGGCCAATGCTGCCTGTTACCCATGTCAAGGGTAGAAAACCTGCAGCCCTCCAGATGTTATTTGACCACAACTCCCTTCATCATGGCCCATTGGTCATGATGGCTAGGGCTGATGGGAGTTGGAGTCCAGCAACACCTAGAGGGCCACAAATTCCCCTTCCCTGACCAAAGCAAAGCCCAAGCCTGCCCCTGAAGCTTTTATACACCTACTAGATCGGGGGGCGGGGGTTACCAATGGGCTCCCTGGGAATGTGGAGTCATTCTAGAGCAGTGTTTCCCAAATGTGGGTCTCTAGCTGTTTTTGGACTACAACTCCCATCATCCCTAGCCAGCAAGAACAGCGGTCAGGGATGATGGGCATTGTAGTCCAAAAACAGCTGGAGACCCAAGTTTGGGAAATACTATTCTAGAGCATGGGAGGACATCATAGCCCTGGGAACTGTTTGATGGGCAGGTCTGAGTGGATTCATAGCCGAGAAGAGTAGAGATTCATAGATTCCCAGCTGTAGCCCTGCTAGTTCCTGACAGTAGTGGAAGCAATGGACTACTGTGCCAAACTGTGTAATATCTGGTTAAGTCAGGATGGATGCAGCACAGTGAGATGCTGCCTCCAGCAGAAGGAGAATTTGACCAGCCAGGATTACAAGCAGCAACTGTGCCTGGATTTATATGAGCCAACTGTCCATGTGCAATCATAAAGAGACACATTTAAACAAGGTGCTTGCCAGTAACATTAATCTCCTATGTTACCTCCTAGGGAAGCTAATGTGTTTCAAAAAAGAAGAAGGAAATAGTCAAACGTGATTTCAGCCACACCAAGCCCTTACTGACAGCCCACTACAAGTGTATTTTAAGTCTCCTTAATGTAAGCAATTAGGCACTTTTCACATGCATGCCACTTTATCCATTACAAGATCACCTAATTGCAAAATTATGCTTCCAATCTGAATGCAGAAGGGGTGCAGATGTTTTGCCCACACATTAACATATTCCACAGGTAAATGGCAGTGTACGAAGCAGATGGCAAGTTCAAAGGGCACTCCAAGAATGCTGGTGGCTCAGAACGCCTGTGTAGTCAACTGAGCCAACCCCAGTTCAGCATCATTTGGAGTTGCCAGCCTGCTATTGCAAGAGGACAGAATGAAGCCCTTAGGGAAGGCTCACAGCCCAGTGGCAGACAGTGTGCCTTGCATGCAAAAGGTCCTGAATTCAATGCTGAGTTACAGACCATAAAAGGGCAGCTTCCTGAGGAAATTTTATAGACGTGTTGCAAAGTTTGCACGAACAGAAAGAAAGTATCGGTGTGACTAGATAGCGTTCCATGTGACCAGATGCTAACACTAAAAATAGCAGAGTCTGTGCCGACTTAAATACTTTTAAAAAAAGAAAGAAAAGCAGCTGCTAAAAGAAAGGTGTTGCCATCACTTTAGTATCTAAATCACTGGAAGAAATAGTTCCATTCTACACTGCACTGGTCAGGCTGCATCTGAAGTACTGGGCCCCATTCTGGACTCAGCATCTTAAGCAGCATGCTGACAAACCAGGGTGTTATGTATTAAGTTTGGATCCTAGAATAATAGGCAGGTAGGATCCTAGAATGCAGCAACCTGATTGCCTTCAGGAGCAGCCCAATCAGACCCCAGGAGGAAGTTAATCAGCCTATTAGGCCGGTAGGATACTAGGATGCAACAACTGATTGGGCTGCTCCTGCAGGCTCCAGGAGGGACGCATAATCAACCAATCAGACGGTACTCATTGTGTAAATAATGTATATAAAGCCTGAGGTTCAGGGGGGAATTCAATCACTGTTCCTATGAGCTGAAATAAAGAGCATGAAATTACTACTCAACTCCAAGTATATTTCACAGAGCATGTCCAAAGGAGGACAAACAAGATGGTGGGAAGTCTGGAAACTATGTGCAACAAGGAATGGTCAAAATAACAAGGTATGCTTAGCCTAGAGAAAAAATAAGCTTAAGGGGAAACATGATAGAGGTCTTCAGATAACTAAAATGCTGTGAGACAGACATGCACGCCCCCATCTCTTTTCATGGAACAACAGGCCAAGTGGTGCAAAATCACATGTTTGGAGCATTTCAGTTTAAAGAAGTTTTTGCCTCTGGAAGTTGATGCTGAAATAAGAGGGCCAAGCCTTGAAGATGCCAAGGCTCCCTTCATAAAATATAATGGGCTCCTCTTCAGGAACATTAGGCATTCTTCTCAATGCACAGGAGCTAAACAGAAGATTCATGTGTTTGTAACGTTCAACGTTACATATAACTAATTTTAAGACTGTTCTGCAGTGAAGCTTTGAAACTTATTCTTGGAGTTGAAGGCTCATTTATATCTATACGTGATCAGGAATTCTGCTGAACAGTTCTAACACCTTTCAGGGGCACTGGGAAAAGAAAACAATCAACGTTGGCATGCATTTTGCAGGAAACGTACGGATGAACACTCAAATGCATAGCCACTGTGTACACAACAAGAGAATCCAAATTCTGCATGAAAAGCCCAAATTTATACATTCTGCAAATCAACACAGCTTGACTATGTTTGCCTATTTTATGCACCACTTATCCTGGTCCTGCTACTGTGGTGAGACAAGGAGATGCGCAGAGCTCTGAAATCATGACTGTCAGATGTGCTGTACAACCTGCCTCTGGCAGACACTGCCCACGTGTGTCAAAATGTCTCTCTGGAGGCGCAAGCCTGGAAGCTTATCAACTTCAATGTCAAAGCTACTGATGAAGAATTCTACCTATGCCACAGAGCTGGCCCCTTGGGTCAAATGTCTCCCCTCCTATACAGAGCCAAACAAAAACACCTGACTTAGTCTCGTTTCCTGGCTGAAACACAGAACATAGGAACCCACCTCTCACCAAAACAGTCCATTGACTCATCAAGCTCTGCATTATGTACACTTCTAAAGGGTTTGACTGGGGTCTTTCCCTTTCCTGGATACCATGAAATTGACCTAGGACCTTTCATATCCCAACTTATTTTCCTTCCCCAAAGTACTGCCCTTTCTGTTAATAGTATCATTCCAGTAAGTGGGGCCTTCAGTGGACGGAAGCCATATTCCCAGTTGCCTGTGGCAAATGCAGAGGCTGTCTTGACTCCATAGCCTGCCCTGCACCAACAATAATCAGCCAGGTAAAGTATTATGATCACAACTATCTGTTCCTTTTATTCTCGAGTCCAGCCTCGTGACAATTGCCCGTACCAAGACAAAATGTGAGGAAGGAAAGCTAATCAAAATACCTTTCATTTCCTAGTGCACAGTGCAGCAATCCAAGGGTTAGAGTTGACTCATTGCACAACAGAGCAATTAACAGATATATCTCTAAGGCTGACACAGGACAAGCTAAAATAAATTGTTTGGGGATAAGAAGAGAATGTGCTTATAATTTTGATTATGCAAGTTGTCCTTGGCGTCATTAGAATTGCTCACATCTACTGTTGTACTTTCATCTCTTTTTTCCTATTTTCTTTCTTTCTTTTTAACAAAGACCTTTGTTTGAAAATAGATAATAAGAGTTGTTAGAAGCTGTTTACTTGTGGAAATAAGGGCACAATTAAGTGACAGCCAGTTTACTAATGGAAAATGAAATGTTTTTTCAGAGTGCAGATTGTGGCAGAATCAATTTTTCCCAGAAAGGCTGAAAAGCAAGCGTAACAGTCAAAGGCATACACGAAAGCGACAAACTAGTAATGTGGTTGGGTCCAGCACAAACATTCCCCTCCCCCATCTGCTCATTAACCTTTGCTCAGGCAGTCAGTCATTTTCTTTGTGCTTCATTGATCATTCTTAAAAATGCATTCTCATAGGTCTGTAATGCAAGGCTTCATTATACCTGTGCTTTCTTCACTTGGTGATCACAATACAAGCGGCAACTCACATGTGTGAATGCCCATCCCATCCAACAACAAAGGCAGAAATGATTTTGTTTGCTTAAAGCAGTCTTTCCTAAACTTGGGCCTATAGCTATTTTTGGACTACAATTCCCATCATCCCTACCCAGCAGGACCACTGGTCAGGAATGATGGGAACTGTAGTCCAGAAACAGCTGGAGACCCAAGTTTGGGAAACACTGGTTTAGAGCATTGGCATCACACCTTTCTAGGAAAAAAAGTAACTTAAGCATCTTGATTTAATTTTTTTTAAAAAAAATAATTACAGTGGTACCTCAGGTTAAGAACTTAATTCATTCTGGAGGTCCATTCTTAACCTGAAACTGTTCTTAACTTGAGGTACCACTTTAGCTAATGGGACCTCCTGCTGCCGCTGAGCGATTTCTGTTCTCATCCTGAAGCAAAGTTCTTAACCCGAGGTACTATTTCTGGGTTAGTGGAGTAACCTGAAGTGTATGTAACTTGAAGCGTCTGTAACCCGAGGTACCACTGTACTGGTCATTTTAATCCATCATGAAGTATTGATACATCTAGCCCCAAATTATTGTAACCTACCGATTATAGATAGATATATATATACACATACAGATATGGATTTTTTCTTTTCTTCAACTGCCTATCAAGCATTTACAATGATAGCAGCCTGGAATGGTATCTAGAAGCAGCATCCAAAGAAATCCCACTGGAAAATGTTTTTATATGGAGTGTGCATTGAAGTTGGACAAATCCTGAAATAAAATGAGGTGCCTTGGTGTGATTCTGGGGTTGTGTAAGGTGTAATGGGATCTGCATGAAGTGCCCTGAATTGAAGCAGGAACCCTCAACGTGTCACATGATTCCTCTGGATTTTCAACTTCTACGGTTTCCTGGAAAAAAACCTCAACAACTTTTGGGGTGTCCTGGTTTTTACTTTTTGAAATATGGCAACCCTACACATGGCGTCATAATGTTTTCAATTAAAAGCAAAACTAATGTCCCCATATAACATAGGAACTATGAAGCTGTTTTATACAGTCAAACCTCTGTTATCAAATGTAATCCGTTCTGGAAGCCCATTCGGCTTCCAAAATGTTTGACAACCAAGGTGCAGCTTCTGATTGGTTGCAAGAGCTTCCTGCACTCAAGAAGAAGCCATGTCGGACGTTCAGCTTCCGAAAAACATTTGAAAACCAGAACATTTATGTCAGGGAACTGCCATCGGAGCTAGAGGCGGAGGGAAGGCTCCAGAGGGATGCCGGAGAGGGTCCCAGTAGGGAGAGAGGCAGCCCATCTGCTGGGGAAGGAAATCAGCATAACACCAGTGGAGAAGGGGGCAGATGGGGGAATCTGAGAGGAGGCTCCAGGACTCTTCAGTGGAGACCAGCGGGGAGAGCACGGGTACTCCGCTGCCCACACCCTCCCTGCGCAGAAGACTTCCGTGCAGGGAGAGTAGGAGGAGACTTGGCGTCAAAGAACTTCTTTGCTGGAAGAGGTTCAAGAAACGCCCACTGACGGATTCTGCCAGCGACTGAGACAGCCACGAAGTGAAGGGCTGTCCAGACAGAAAGGGTTCAACCAGGTAACCTAGCCAGGAGTGGCGGCAACTTACGCACGAGCAACCCATAGAACCATTACAATTTACTTCCAGGTTTTCGGCATCCGGGAGCCGAAACATTCCAAAATGGAGGCGTTCGGGATCTGAGGTTTGACTGTATTGAGCAGCCTATTGGCCTACCTTGCTCAGTATTTCCTACTCTCCAGAGTTTCAGGCAGGAAGTTTCTCCCAGCACTTCCTGGAGATACTGGGGATTGAACTTAGGACCTTCTGCACCCAAGGCAGATGCTCTAAGACTGAGCCACAGCCTTCCCTATGGGAGCCAGTGTGGTGTAGTGGTTAAGAGTGGTAGACTTGTAATCTGGTGAACTGGGTTCACATTCCCTCTCCTCCACATGCAGCTGCTGGGTGACCTTGGGCCAGTCACACTTCTTAGAAGTCTCTCAGCCTTACTCACCTCTCAGAGTGTTTGTTGTGGGGGAAGAGGGGGAAGGAGAATGTTAGCCACTTTGAGACTCCTTAGGGTAGTGATAAAGCAGGATATCAAATCCAAACTCCTCCTCCTCCTCCTCTTCCCCCAACAGTCTGATGGGACCATGGTATACTCAATTTCCCCAGAACGCCCACCTCCTAGAGAGGAGTAAAATATTTTGCTGGAAAGCAACAGGCAATATCCAAAGGCAACCCCCAAAATACACACACATACACAAACCAAAATTTGTATAAGGAAAAACACTATTGAGGGGAGAGAAAGGGAGAGATCTTTTATGACCACCAGGTTTAGCTTGCAATCAGAGAGATGCTCTTACCCAGACTCACCAATCCCAATGCATTGGAGAAGGGTAAGGTGGAGCGCCGTTGTGACTGACAGGTCTAGCTTGTAACCAGAGGGGAATATTTGGGTAAGTGCTTTGAGGAAAAGAAACAGGCTGCAAATGGGCATTGCAGTGATGGCAAAGTGTGCCCTCCACCCCTTACATGGTGCAAGCCTAGGCCTCAGTGAAGTGGATAACACAGGGGAGTCAATAAAACCCACACCAGGCTCTAAACTCTCTTGGTGACTCTGAGTAAACCATCTCTTGGTCTGATCATTTAACAAAGACAACATGAACTTTTTGAGAATGGTGCTCTACCATATCAACATGCATGCAAGCATGTGTGCGAGTGCACACACACACACACACGTATTTGCAAAAGAAGGCCCATGTCAGTTCTTGAACTCGACTCTTCTCTCTTTCAAGCAGAGTGAATTAGCAAATTGCCGTGGCTGTGCTGCCTTGAGCTTTACTTTCTGTGAGGGAATTGGCTCTGCCTTGAAGAAGAAGAAAAGAGCCCAAGGCAACAAAACTGGCTAAATGCAACATAAAGCGACTGTAAAATAATGTGAACAGGTGTCCCTGGAAGTCTAAAATATCTCCTGGTTATTTCGCAGAGATCCTCCCCCCTTCCAAATTGCATTTAACATTTCTGCTTAAAGAGCGTCAAGAGGGCACTCTTTTTCCATTCCTTATACTGCTGTCCTTGGAGAGAAAGAGGATATGTTTCCTGTGAGAGAACATCTCTTTGTTTTCAGTCTTTCACCGTCTGGTAACGAAGAACTTTGAAAAGTATACTTAATGCTTTCAGTATCATAAAGAGCTATGCCACAGCGCACTGCGCCACTGCCAGTTGATGATGCTAGAATCAAGGTTGCAATGGTTAACCACCTTAGAAGCATCTGCTGAAAGGCAGGCCAGAAATTGTTCAAACCAACCATAAAACAGGCTTCTCCCACCCAATGTCGTCCACACAGTTTGGCGCATAACTCCCCCACCCCCTGACCATTGACCATGCTGGCTGGAGCTGATGGGAGTTGTTGTTCAAATCTTCTAGAAGACATCTAGATGTGTCCCTGTTTTCCAGGGACACCCCCGGATTTAAAGAAGCTGTCCCGGTTTTTGATTTGAACCCAGAATTTCCCACTTTTCCTTAGGATGTCCCTCTTTTCATTGGATGGTATGGAGTTATGTGACCACTGGGACAAGGAGTTAGTAACTACACAACCTTTAGAAGACATCTGAAAGCAGCCCTGTATAGGGAAGTTTATAAATGCTTATGGTTTTATATATGTTTGAAGCCATCCAGAGTGGGTGGGGTATAAATAATTTAACAACAACAGCAACAGTAACAACAACAACAACAACAACAACAACAACAACAACAACAACAAATATGACACCCCTGTTTTCATTGGTGAAATGTTGGAGAGTATTGTGTTGTAGAGAAAGGACTGGACAGATAACGTTCTAATTCATCTCAGAAAGCTTTTTCCCTGTATTAAGAATGAGGAAGCAGGGAGATTTTTCAATCCCTGCTAATCATTCTGAATATGGGACTGCGTTGTACTTACAGACAGATTCTGCTGGGGTTACTGAATTAAACCCAGTTAGTTTGCTGGGTGGAATCCTAATCCAGTTTGCCATCTGTAGAATTTGTTGCATCGGCAGAGTACAGGCAAGAGTCTCGTTTTGCTTACAAAGCACTTTTGGGGCAGTGGAGTGCGGGGGGGTGTTACAGAATCAGAACCTATCTTTTCCCCTTGCTTTCTGCAGATATTCCCAAAAGGTTAACTCTCATTGTGCAGAGAACGTTAACACACCATTTGGATAGATGCTTGAAAGGATGCAGTTGAATCATTAAAATAACGAATGATACACCCATCTACAACCACCTGTACAGCTTCTCCCAGAAGATTCCCTAAAACCATGCTGTGCTACCTCAGCTACTAATGGCTCATGCATGAGCACACAACAATGTTATCTACAGCAACATGCTCTTGTCCACCTGATTTTTTCATGCACTTACCTTCTTTGTTATATTTTCCGTAATTACTTTCTCTGTGTGTGAAATCTAGGACTGTTAACCAGCTAAGGGGTTTTTGTTGAGCAATCATCTGCTTTTTGATCAACTGAATGAAAATCACTATGCAAATCTCAATGTTTAGTGCCTTTTTAAAGAGACCACAGCATGCTGCAGATATCTCTGAATTTGATAAACAAAGGCCAGATAAAAAGCCATAATTAATATGTGTGGCTTTTTTTTTCATCTTGTTACAGTAACACACACAATACCGGGCTCTCCAAACTTGGGTCTCCAGCTGTTTCTGTACTACAGTTCCCATCATCCCTGACCACTGGGGTCCTGCTAGCTAGGGATGGTGGGAGTTGTAGTCCAGAAATTGCTGCAGACCCAAGTTTGGGAAACTCTGCACAAGAACAATAGACTGAAATACAAACTAATGTGTCCTTAGCTTGTCACCTCACAACATTTGCCTTCATTAGTTCAAATGTATTTTACCACCATTTAGAGTTGATTAAGGGTACAAACCAGCCCTAATTTTCTTGCACATCCTGATCCACTTAAATGAACAGGGCAACTGCCCATCATGACTACCTTGTGCACTGTGTTATCCTAAACACTGATCAATCAAAGGTGGTGCTATAAAATGGCATGGCTAACTGCTGTATTCTGTACATATTTCATTTACATGTTATTACTGTTTTTCTTGGGGACGCAGGTGGCATTGTGGGTTAAACCACAGAGCCTAGGGCTTGCCGATCAGAAGGTTGGCGGTTCGAATCCCTGCGACAGGGTGAGCTCCCATTGCTCAGTCCCTGCTCCTGCCAACCTAGCAGTTTGAAAGCACGTCAAAGTGCAAGTAGATAAATAGGTACCACTCCAGCGGGAAGGTAAACAGTGTTTTCGTGCGCTGCTCTGGTTCGCTAGAAGTGGCTTAGTCATGCTGGCCACATGACCCAGAAGCTGTACACCGGCTCCCTTGGCCAATAAAGCAAGATGAGTGCCCCAACCCCAGAGTCGGTCACAACTGGACCTAATGGTCAGGGGTCCTTTTACCTTTACTGTTTTTCTTACAAGCTTTGACTCCACAATACAGGGGGGGAAATGGGATCATGACAATGGCATCATTATCAGTTAAGAAAATGACAGAATCTACCACTAGCTTATACAAATGACTTTCCTTGAGGTCAGCACTGCACCCAGGTACAGGTCAGACTGGATCTGGTCTCATTCAATTTTGCATTTGTTTCTTCGTTTTTCTGTATACATTAACCTTCCATTAAAAAAAGAAATCTGGGTGAGATGAAAATCCATGTGTAATATATACTTTTCTCTCCATGTACACATTTTTGATGTATTGGGGCACATTTTTTGAGCCTAGAACTGTGTTGCAAAATCTGGAGGTGTGAAGTCTGAAGGATAATGGCATATTCCAATCTGCATATTGGTCTGGGTGTTTGCGTGTGCAGATCAGGTTAGTTTGCCTTGGGATTAACAGCAAGAGAGTTCCTCAAGCATCCCTACACCCTGGGCAGTGAATATACATAGCAGAACAGCCTGCTTGAGTCAGACTTCCTTAATGACTATGTGGCCCATGCCTCCATGCCTGAGCAGTTATGTAATTGTTCTCTTTAGCCTGTGACCTGATGACAAGCTTAGATGATGTGAGCGAATGTGACATGGTCCATCCCCCTTTCCCCCTAATTCTCCAGGGATTACAGAATCAAGCCTGGCAGTGTTTCAGAGTAGCCAAGCCTGACAATTCAATCTGGTTGTTGCAACCTCGGAAATCCTACCATGTGTAGGATGTTACTGAGATGGAGAGGGGAAGGGGGGTAGAGGAGGAAATGGGGGGGTGGGGGCGGGGGCAGGGAGGAATAGAAAGCACGCAGGGTTGAGAGAGACGGCCTAGCAAAGAGCATTGCAATAAACAAGAGCAGCGGCAGTTTGCACACCAAAACTATGAAACACCCATTCACATCATTTGAGAACCCTTACAGATGGAAAAGTAATCTCCAAATTGAGTTTCTAATATGCATGGCTTCACATTTAATTACAAGCGAATCAGGTAATAATAATTGCATGCTAAGCGGCAATTTAAAATGTATTGGCATCAAAGAGCGATACAAAACGCACTGACTCCATTGCGAATTAAGACAACATTACCACTCTTAGGATGCTTGTTTTGTGCTGGAAACAAACAAACACACTATTAGCACTCCTGCTGCTGCTCCTATTCATCATAGTAAGGCCAACTTGTTATTTTCATGAAGGAACATCCCCAGGACATGCTACAGCTGAACTTTCCCCCTCCTACCCTGGCCACCAAGGTGATCTAGCATCAACTGCCTTGTGAGAAAAATCCTGATGTGTGTTTTTTTATATATATTGGAACTGCCAGTGCTATTTTTCTAGAAAAAGAGGTGCCGGAGCTCACCATGAACTTCTTCTTTGTTCTCTCAAAAAGGCAATGGCACCCACCCAAGAGGTGCTGGAACTGAGCTCTGGTGAGTTCCGGCTGGAAAAAAAGCCCTGGGTAATGTTCAGTGGGTGTTTAAAACATGTAAATGAATGTTACTCCTAAGCTACCTTGGTAGGATTTCTATCCTGAAAGGCAGAAAATAAAGAACTGGAAGGAAAACATTCAGCACACACTAATGCAGATTCTCTGGTCTTGCCTTTGCCAAATCTGGCATCTTGACCATCAGCCAGACCCTCTGCTTCTGGCCCATTTGAGTCTCACTTGCCTGTGCCAGAATCAGGATCCTTGCAATATCCTCTGGTAAGGCTAGTGACAGCCCCAGTGCTAAGCCCATCCATTTGAGACTCCATGTGCTTGAGCACTTCTGCTTTTAAAGAAGGCAGCAGAAGCACCAATTTGCTGTTGATGTGATACTGTCCCCTAACAGTCTCTGCACTCCTCCAGATAAATAGCACACCCTGAATCATGGCTGGGAAAAGGCTCTGACTATAGTAAAGTAGGTGATACTTTATAGACTCTGAGAACCTCTCTCTCACACACAATAGAGTCATTTTACTTCCTAGTCTCTGTATTCCAGACTGGGTCATAATTGGTCTATGGAAAGGAGGATATAAAAATAAATACTACCTCCACCTCTCTGGAAACAATGGGCTGCATCCAACAAAGTTCAAGTCAGAATAGGCCCACTGAAATGAATGAGCCTAAGTCAGTCATGTCCATTAATTTCAATGGGTCTACTCTCAGCAGAACTAACATGGGGTACATACTTACGTTTCTCATTTTGAGATTTTTCTGAGCAACGGTGATGTCACTCAAACAACCTCTGTGCCACAGGACATACAGGGCAAGGGACGAAAACTCTTTCTGACAAAATTAGGAAAACCCCATTCTAGTTTCAGAACTCTGTTAGGGAGATCCATCCATCACCGTCTTTAAAAGTGACACTTCCCAGGAAAAGCCTGCATTGCAGTATAACAGATGGAGAGCGCCCACCTTATTTATAACAGTGCACTGCAAACACATGGCAGGATACAGATGTAGCCGATCAAATATTTTTGCCATGAGGAAGGAACACAGCTCTTTCCAGCTTATTACATGGAACAGTGATTGCAAGCGATAACAAAGAAAATAAAATCCTTTTTTGAAAGAGGAAAGAATAGCCTCAAAGCACATGGGCGCCCATGCGCCACATGCGCATGTTTACATGCACACAGAGAGCAAATATATAAAACCACTTCCAAGATCATGTTATCTTTAAACTGATTAAGCCTTACAAGCTTTGTACAGTTCATGAGGAAAACTCACATGCCTCTGCAGAGTAGCTATTTTAACATGACGACAGAAGGCCTCTTATTCGTGTGCAGAATGAACATTAACAATCTCTCTTCCCACAAAGAAATGACAGCTGCAGAATGCATATTGTGTACTATTATGAATTGGATAATCATTTTTTTTAAAAAAAATGGAGAGTGAAACTTCAAACTGATTAATTGTAAATGGATTTTCTTTGTACATGAGTAGATAATTATGACAGAGCATCTCAAATAAATACAATAGAGGATTTCAATCTCCTTACCCCTCCCCAAGTTAAAAATCTCTCCTGTTGACTTTTCACTGAAAGGATGACTAAAGCTATTTCCTTCTTTTCTTAAAGGAGGCAGAATCACAATCCCACATACAAATCTCCCAGATTCATTAACGTTCAATCTAGAAATGATGGAAGTAATCCTCTGTGACAAGAAAACACAAGTGGAGGGTGTAGAAAAGAGGAGTGTGGCTCCCAGTTTTTGTTGAGCATGTTTCTTGACAAACACAGGAACTTGCTCCTGGTTGCTTATTTCAGGTGGCCCCAAAACAGCTTTGCATTCTGCAAATGCAAAAAGTCTTCCATTTCTGGAAAGAGTACAGCACTTTCTTTCAAAAGATCACTGAATTAAATCTTAGAAGCAGTGAACTTCACCCACTTTGAAGAAGGATAGAGCAATACTCCTCCTATAGAAAATCCCTCTATTATCTTGATAAAAATGACTTTGATTCAAAGTCTACTCAAGGACCTTTATTCCTAGGCTTAAGAAGTTGGGGTACAGTAGAGATAGAAATTCTCAGAAGGGTCTCTTTAAAGCAAAGTGGGTTTCTGTGGTGTGTGCATGTCTTGGCACGCTTTCAAAATATGGGACCTGTTCACACACCTTTGTGGAGAACAACGAGACATATCTGCAGTTGTTCTCCTGGTAGAAAGGAAGGAACATAAGATTAATTGGCCACCTTGAGGCAGTGAAGAGGGGGGAAAGGAATAGTTGAAACAAATATGTAAGGGTGAAAAATGGAAAGAGATTAACCTCCTTGGCTCATATATCCATCACTGCAGCTAGCCATGCCGGTCTGTCACAGTGATGCAGAGGTATTTTATTGTAAACATCTGGAGGTACATGAGAGGATCTGGGGAGGACCCTACAGCTCAGGAATTTTGTCTGTTAGCCCTCAGAAATGTCTGAAATTCAGGTGCAATCACTATGCTCGGCTAGCTACAGAGAACAGGTTTTTCCTCTGCTTCAGACCTGCAAAATGCTTTCTAGGGAGCCACTGCGTTGTGCTTGCTATGAGTGTCTGGCTTGGGCTAGGGAGATCTGGGTTTAAATCCCCATTCAGCTATGAAGCTCATTGGGTGACACTGACACACTCCTCTCTCAGCCTAACTTATTTGACAGGATTGATGTGAGAATAAGATTGGGTGGGGGGAAAGGACTCAGTTCACTGCCTTGGAGCTCCTTGGAGAAAAGGAAAGTAGAAATGAAATAAATTGACACACAGAGAAGGGGGCTAGTTTTTTTCTCCTCTGCTTTGCACATCCATACATGGGACATCCATGTGGTCATCCCTATGCATGGTAAGCAAACCTGTTTCATAATAATAATAATAATAATAATAATAATAATAATAATAATAATAATAATAATAATAAATTATACCCTGCCCATCCATCTGGCTGGGTTTCCCCAGCTACTCTGGGCAGCTTCCAACAAAATATTAAAACACAATAGTCTATTAAGCATTAAAAGCTTCCCTAAAGAGGGCTGCCTTCAGATGTCTTCTAAAAGTCTGGTAGTTGTTTTTCTCTTTGATATCTGGTGGGAGGGCACAGGAAGTTGGTAACTGGGATCCCTGTGTGGAGATACTACCTTGCATATCACGTACAGTGGTACCTCGGGTTACATACACTTCAGGTTACATACGCTTCAGGTTACAGACTCCACTAACCCAGAAATAGTACCTCAAGCTAAGAACTTTGCTTCAGGATAAGAACAGAAATCAGGCTCCGGCGGTGCGGCAGCAGCAGGAGGCCCCATTAGCTAAAGTGGTGCTTCAGGTTAAGAACAGTTTCAGGTTAAGAACGGACCTCAGAACGAATTAAGTACTTAACCCGAGGTACCACTGTACATTGAAGAGGGGAGGGATGTATGCCATCCTTGCTAAAGTGTATGAACCAGGCCCATTGACGTGTCTGGTTAAATTGAAGTGGGCTGACTGCTTGTAAGACAACAATTATTTATGCTCTGAATCAAGCTGCTATAGAGAGCAATCATAGTCTCCATTGCGTCGTAAACAGGGCGCATGCATTAAAAATGGAACGGTTCCCTGCCGGTAAATTCAGCTGTGTAATCAAGCCTTGCTTTTTGCCACTCTTCAAAAGTAGAAGGCGACTACAAATGGTAATAATAATAATAATAATAAAGGAACTGTGATGTTCACAAACTGGATTGCATTCTGTGACGTGAACATTGATATGCATGTGGCAATGTTAACATTTGCAAGATTAGGAGAAACAGAGTCCACTTCGGCTACATTGTCTAATAAATAATACATAAAACGCAGCAGCGGCATCAACAACATAACTTTGTCGCACTGAGCTGGGAGTGGGAGAATGCCATTGGATAAATGATCTGGAGTTTCATGTTACTCTGGAATAAACGAGAAGCTGGTGCCACTCTTTTTGTACCCCCACTCTTGCTAATCCTACTACTACAGGGGTCCTATCCCCTCTGATGTGTCTGGGGGCAGCTCAGCAGCCTTGGTTTCCATAGACTCAGTAAGAAGCAAAGTTCAAGGTTTCCATTGCAGTTCAAGTTGCTCCATAAAGACCTCATTATTTTTCCCATAGTGGCAGCTCAGTCAACTATAGCAGGAGCTGGAAAACATCGTCTGACTTCTTACTTACCAATTGGAATAGGCGTGTCTGGCACTGAGCTCTTAGTAAAAGGCTGTCTCATGTCCACACAGGGCTAGGAGTCAAGCCAAATCTGATGCGTTTGATCCAGAGCAAGTTTCAGAACACCTGATTGCTTCTGGAGCAAAAAATCTCTACGTAATTCAAAGACAGCAAAAAGTCGACGATTGGCGCAAATCAAAATACAGTGGTACCTCGGGTTAAGAACTTAATTTGTTCTGGAGGTCCATTCTTAACCTGAAACTGTTCTTAACCTGAGGTACCACTTTAGCTAATGGGGCTTCCTGCCACCGCCGCGCTGCCGCTGCACGATTTCTGTTCTCATCCTGAAGCAAAGTTCTTAACCTGAAGCACTATTTCTGGGTTAGTGGAGTCTGTAACCTGAAGTGTCTGTAACCCAAGGTAAAGGTAAAGGTAAAGGGACCCCTGACCATTAGGTCCAGTCGTGACCAACTCTGGGGTTGCAGCGCTCATCTCGCTTTATTGGCCGAGGGAGCCGGCGTGCAGCTTCTGGGTCATGTGGCCAGCATGACTAAGCCACTTCTGGCAAACCAGAGCAGCGCATGGAAACGCCGTTTACCTTCCCACCAGAGTGGTACCTATTTATTTACTTGCACTTTGATGTGTTTTCGAACTGCTAGGTTGGCAGGAGCAGGGACCAAGCAACAGGAGCTCACCCCATTGCGGGGATTCGAACCGCCGACCTTTTGATCGGCAAGTCCTAGGCTCTGTGGTTTAACCCACAGCGCCACCTGCGTCCCTTGTAACCCAAGGTACCACTGTATTTTCTCCTGTTCTGGAGGATAGGACTCAAATCAATGGCTTCAAGTTACAAGAAAGGAGATTCCGATTAAACATCAGGAATAACTTTCTGACAGCTCAGAGGTTGTGGGCTCTCCCTCCTTGGAGGTTTTCAAGCAGAGGCTGGATGGCCATCTGTCGCAGATCCTTTAGTTGTGATTCCTGCATCGCAGGGGGTTGAATCACTCTACAATTCCGTGATTCTATGACCTATTTGTAATGGTCAATGTTTCTTTCCTTCTTCTAAACTAATGTTCTATATTCATACATATCTTAGATTTTTGCAGTAAAATGTTTCTCAGTTTTTAACTAGAAAAATGAAAGTGCCAGCCTACTTATCTCCAAATGAAAAGGTGCCTCTGTGTAGGATTCTAAAAGATTATAGATGTGAAATGCAATGCCGCATTTGGTATAAATGTACTGGGGAGATATCTTCTGTTTCATTTGTGGTTTATTACCTAACGGAGTGCCACATATGTTGAAATATCATTGTATGGGGTTTCTTAACCAGGGGGGGGAAAGTGTTTTGTGAACTGATAAAAGCTGAACTATCAAAGTTGTCCTATATCACACCTAATATTTCTTTTCTTGAGGAAATAACAGAGATAATAAAAGAGGAGGGAGAATGAATGGAGCCATTTAAAGTAGGCAAACAGCTCCACACAATCTCCTTACTAAAAAGAAGAGAAAGACTCCACGGGACTTACAGTTCTTCTCAGCAAGGAGGAGAATTGTAAGCAGGTTCATGACTAAAGAGTGGAATGAGCAGGGATTGCTGCCCGTCAGCAATTAACGAAGAAGCAGACAACACGCTTTCTATACAGACTATTGGTCGCACTCAGTAAGGCTGATCCACACCGCGCATTAGAAACACATCCAACACACATTTAAAGCGCCTTGTTGGGGAATGCAGAGTGCTCATTCAACATACCAGCGGAGTGTGCCAATGGAACAGAAAAACACCAGGCAGTTCTAGGTAGGATCAGTCCCTTTACTGACTGTATAATGCAGTTCCTCAGCTTATAGGTTACACACAGTTGTTGTATGCTGTACAGTCCTACCACCAGCATACACACTCCTTGCAGAGGTCCAACACAGACTAGGCTCAGGACAGGGGCAAAAACCAAACTTGCTTCAAAAACCAGTGTTTGTATACTTCAGATTGTGCTGAGCCACTCTCACATGCTTGCTGACTCACTCACACCTGTTTAACCAGGTGCAGGTGCAGGAAAAACACACCCCAAAAAACACGAAAATTAACCAGCACACCTAACTTATCCCTTTCTTGTCCTTTTCCCCCGCATGCATAAACTTACACATTAACACACATGACCTTCCCCAAAGAATCCTGGCAGCTGCAGTCCCCCCCCACAGAGCTAGAATTCCCAGCACCCCAAACAAACTACAGTTCCCAGTGTTCTTTGGTAGGAAGTCATGTGCTTTGAATATGTGTTGGATGTAATTAAAATGTATATAGCGTGAATCTGTCCTACGTTTATACTGACTGGCAGGGGTTCTTTAGCATCCCAGAGAGAAGTCTTTACCAACCCATATCTGGAGATGTTGGGGACTGAACCTGGGACTATATGTGGTGGACTTGTAAAGAAGTAAAGGCTTTCTGGGAAATGATATATAATGAGTTAAAGAAAATGTTTAAAAACACTTTTTGTTAAAAAAAGCCAGAGCCTTTTTCCTGGGTATAGTAGGTAAAGAGATACCAAAAAAAGATAAAAGACTGTTCATGTAAGCTACAACAGCGGCAAGAATCCTTTTAGCCCCAAATTGGAAACAACAAGAAATACCAACGAAAGAAGAGTGACAGATGAAAATGATGGACTTTGTGGAACTGGCGAAGCTGACGGGAAAAATCCCGAAACCAGCATGATGAAGTATTCCGAAAACACTGAGTAAATTTAATCAATATTTGAAAGATTATTGTAAGCAATTAACAAAACTAGTAGGGTTAGCTGAAGACTTGCCATGAGAAAATTTTTACCTTTCTGTATTTATTTACATTTTGAGGTATTTAGTAAAGAGTTACATTAGAATTGGGAAACATAGAAAATGCTGTAATATAAAGGTTAGTTTTGAAAGTCGAGAGGTGGGAGGGGAGGAAGTTGACAGGCTCTAAAGAGCCAGAGAAGTAAAGTGGATAAAAATGATGTGATTATATACATTTAAATGGAAAAGTAATACATTAAAAAAAAAGAACCTGGAATAATTTGGCTTGCATTGCATGTGCTCAGCTACTGAGTTTCCTTTCCAAAGAAACACCACTATCCACCAGCACATTTCTAGCACAGAACACCAGGTTAGACGATCTAGCCCAAAATGGCAGTAGCTCTCCAGTGCCCTTTCCTATCACCGACACTACTTGATCTTTTTAACAAAAGATGCCAGGGGTGGGCTCTGGGACCTTCTGCGTGCAAATCAAGTGCTCCACAACAGAGTCACAACTCCCTCCCGGCTTATTTTGCCCCCACTGCAGGAATAAAATGTGTTACGATGTTTGTGAGCAGCCGAGGGGCAGTGTGCTGTTTCACCACTTCCTGCTCTCTCATCACTGCTCCCATGTTGGCAGCACCACAACTCTTTTACCTGTATGACACAGCAGTGCCTGTGAAGCGCTAGTAGCAGCAGCAGCAGCTTCTGGCAAGATCTCACGAGATTTCGGCGAGATCTCGGCGGAAACCGGTGCCGCTGCTGCTTCTCTGCTGGCAGCAGAGGCAAGGTGGCCAGTGCCTCTTGGGTTTCCGCTGCTTGCTCCATAGCCTCCTTTGCACTTGACTCAGGGGTCCAATGTGGTTGGAGAGGTTATCAGAAACACAGATGTGATGTCCATGAGACCAGAGATTTTAGGATCCCTTTGAACCAAAGCAGGTTCTCAAAGGGACCCAGTTGCACTGGGGTTCTCTGCATGGTGGTTCTCTGCATGGTCCCGCAAGTCTTCCACAGAGGAAGACTCCCTGAAGTTCCCATTGGACAAGATACTGGTGACATCTTCCAAATTACAGGTAGATAAGTCCTGGAAACCTTGCACTGGGTACTTGCAAATTTTGGGTTTTTCTCCACAAAACAGAACCATTTTTGGTGTTGGGGGAATGAATCCCACCACATATCAGAAGGATTTCATGTTTTAGGATGGGGTTGTTGTTTTTTTAAAAAAAGTTTAATCTCTCCCATTAGTTTATAGGCAATTTGTATGAAAAACACATAGAGGTGAGAGATACTCCAGGCAAAAAACCAATCAAATTACAGACAAATAAACCCAGGGTTAGATTTTATTGGGGGGGATTAAAAAGGATTAATTATCTCCCTGTGGTTTCGTGGGTGACAAAGCCCCCTGGTATTTATTACAATTTTCAGAAATAGGGAAACAGTGCTGGAAATTTTAGTGCTAAAGGAGGACTGAAAGAAGTACAATTCTGTAATAAGTTCTTCTATCTCATCTCTAGCAGAACTATTCTTTTCAAAAGATTTCAATCAGAACATGGTGGGTGATTTTTTTTTTAAAAAAATGGATTAAGCTACCAATAATTAGACATGAGGATTACTTTGAAGATGAACAATTTATTAATTACAGCAGATTATCATTGGAGGGGATGGAGAGGACCATTATTTCAGTATCTTCTTCAGCTGAGGCACCATAGAAAGATGACAATTCAAGATAATCTATTGAGGCACAATTCACCCTCCGGAAAACAAGCTGTTTGCAGCGTGGGGAGGAATATTCAAAATATGCAGGATTCAAATGGAAATTAACTCTCCAAAAGGTCACATGTAAAACAATGAAATTGCATGGCCCAATACAGTTTGGGACTAGGTTTTCTGAAGCCTCTTCCCCTTCTCCCCCCAAAAAACCCTTCATGGGCCCTGAGATCAGCCACAGATGCCCAATTCACAGTTTTGTCATCGTGATCCATCAAGCTGGCAGGCCCAAGAGACAAAGACCATCATCGTGACTCAAAATGACAGCCTATTATATCCAAAGATAGATTAAAACCTTCTCTTTGATCTGAGGAACCACCATGCAAAATTTGGTTACGATATCTTAAGAGGAGTCCAAATGCATAACCAACAAGCAAACAACTTTCCAAAATACATAGCAGGTTTATTTGTTTTTTAGCCCAGCCAGATCTGGAAATGACTGAAGGGTGTCTAAAACAAGCAGCCTCTCTGCCCGTCAGAGGTCACAGTGAACTTGGGAAGGCAATTTTTAACTTGATTGATTTGTTAAGCATCAAGGGACAAACGTAAGATTACTGAAAGTGAAGTGGGCACTTGGCAGAAGAGCGACACAGACTTCTCACAGCATCCAGCCCTTAGAAAAGCAAAATACTGTTTGTTTGTACCAAGTCTCCTGCCTGACATTCTCCCATTACTGAGCGGAGCACAGTTTCTTGTCTATCCAACCTCTCTCACTGGACCATATCCAGTAATCCACTGTTAATATACTGCTCAAGTTGGACGGAAACCCATCATAACATATGATATATATATATACTCATGTGAAGAGACACTGTGGACTTCAACAGCAGCTCATATTCGCTACCAGAAGCAGAATGGAATAAGCAAGTTGTTAGAAAGTCAAATCATTGAAATTCCTCAGTGTGGTTGCTCACATCTCATGGCAGCTGTTTTTATCTCTGTTCTTGCATTTTAACCTTTTTAGAAAAAGAAGGTAAGGAAATGCTGCAGAAAAGGCCTCTTTGAAGAAGGAAGGGTCACTTCCAGCAACTCACAAGGCATAACTCACAAACTAATATTATTTGTTTAGCTTAACCGTCATGACATTTCCCCCTGAATTCAGGATAAGTGAGTTTCATGGGAGATGAAAATTCTTCTTACAGCCTTTGTCTCTCTTCACAAAAGTACAGATCTCAGAGCATCAAACTTAAACCTGTGAGTCCTGGGTTCAAATTTACACTCAGCCACAAAGCTCACTGCATGGGCTTGGACCTGTCACTGGGCAGGATTCAGCTGTGTCCTGTCAGCAGAGGGCTTCTGCTTGAATGACAGAGCTACGGACTTGAATACTGTCCAGTCTGATTTGGCCTTTAATAGAAAACATCCTGGTTTTGTCAAACCACAGTTTATAACCCTCAATGGTTGGTTGGTTGGTTGGTTAATTTATTATTCTTTATGGCAATTTATGTCCTCTCTTTCAAGTTGGCTCATTGCATAACATAAAACAATAATGAATGATTGTTTGGACAGGTTGCTGCAAGCCTAGTTTGCTTATGCAGATGTAACAACACACTGTGGTTTGGTCAAACCAGTATGTGTTCTCTTAAGTCACTGAAGGATAGTTGAGGGTGACTTTCTCTTCCATCTAGCAGAAATATGCCCAGAAGCTCCCCACACTCAGCAAGAAAAATAAGAGATGTAGCTGTACCCTTTTGGTTAATTATAGCATGTGATTTGACCCTAAAACCATTCAACAAAAGTAGGGATGTCAAAACATGTAGCTTCTACAGAGGCCCAACTGGATCATCCACTCTTCCAGATGTTGGCGAGCTACAATGCATTAGGTCTCTTTAAAGAAAAAGAACTAGATTCTATCCAGAGCATGGAAGCAAATACAATGATCACCTGCTTTTCAGTTTTGGGGGGAGGGAAGGGGACAAATGTGCTTCAATAAAGCAAAATTTTCGGCAACCAGCATGTTAAAATGAGGTGTCACTTTGCTCTGTATGACACCTTTCCTGTGTGAGACTGGGGTAAGAAGAGTCCTGTGGGATCAAATCAAAGGCCACCATTCTTTTTCCCATAGAGGTCAAATATCTATGGGAAGCCTGCAAGCAAGACATGAGTACACCAACCCTCTCTTACCCGAGTTCCTGGCATTCAGAGGCAATGAGCAGTCATCAGCAGTCACTGATAGCTTTATTCTCCATTATTTCTTTAATGCCCTTTCAACAGGAACTTCAATAAGAGCATTTATTGTCACATGTTACCACCACTTGAGGAATACCCTTCCGTTATCCTGTATCTATCTATCTATCTATCATCTATCTATCTATCATCTGTATACGTGTGTGTGTGTGCGTGTGCGTGCGTGTGTATACACACACACACACACATATATATACACATGTATATGTTTCTACAAAGGCTGATATAACTTAGAGATTGGCAGTGTAAGAATTGAATTTATCCAGGCCATTCTGGTTAGGTAAAAGCTTATTTTACATTTTATATAACAACAGAACTTTATAATTTTTAAGCACAAATCCAACCAAGTCAAGGATACCATCAAAACAAAACTGACAAAACACTTTCTGTGTTACACTCCCCCGCCCCCTGCAACCTCCCCTGCAACATACTGATTTTACAATCATATTTGTTTCTCAATAATTGATATATAACTTCTAAAATACTTTGTCATGTATTTCCTCATCTGTACACTTTCCAATTGTGTGTGTGTGTGTGTGTGTGTGTGTCCCCCACATACCTCCTCATTTCTACAATCTAACAATCTTCTATTTTTTAGTCACGCCCCACCCTCCATTGGATGTCTGCACCTCTCTTGTATTCAGCCCTTCTGCATAGTGATTACTGGCTACTATTTTCTGCACTGGGACACTTGTAAGCCTAATTAATGCACTACTCAGCTGTGCTTTAATTGCTCTCTCCGCACTGGTAAAAACAGTGGGTTTACAATTAGTAAATGCAATAATTTAGTCTGATTTGTTAAACACATAGCTAGATCTGCTTGGTGAAAGGGTTTCTTTATTGGATGGTGGCATTTGTGACACCAAACCATGAGTGTGCCAAGTTCTCCATTCTAGATTATAGTAGCATGAACATAGGGTTTAAAGGCATTTAAGGAGGGGAAAATAAAGCTTAGGAAAGCTGTGTTTTGCAATTCCAATAATCAAATTCTGGCTCTCTGGTTTTCTTACCACTTCACTTTCAGTTGGACCATGAACTCATGTCAGCAGAGCCTGATATGGCTTTAATCAACTAGAGCCTTCATAGCAAATCAGAACAATGGGCTATCTAGTCCCAATCCTGGGACGCAGGTGGCGCTGTGGTCTAAACCACTGAGCCTCTTGGGCTTGCCAATCAGAAGGTCAGCAGTTCAAATCCCTGCGATGGGGTGAGCTCCCGTTGCTCGGTCCCAGCTCCTGCCAACCTAGCAGTTCGAAAGCACGCCAAAAAAGTGCAAGTAGATAAATAGGTACCACTCCAGCGGGAAGGTAAACTGCGTTTCCGTGCGCTGCTCTGGTGTTCCATTGCACCAGAAGCAGTTTAGTCATGCTGGCCACATGACCTGGAAAAACTGTCTGCAGACAAACACCGGCTCCCTCAGCCTGTAAAGCGAGATGAGCGCCACAACTGCAGAGTCTGCAACTGGACTTAACTGCCAGGGGTCCTTTACCTTTACCTTTTTAGTCCCAGTCTATTAACTGTGATAGGCTCCAGCTTCTCATAGTCTCAGGCAGAAATCATCTAGTACTGGTGAGACCACATGCTAGACCTGGAATATCACACATGCAAATCATGTGCTCCCCCACACCCCTCATTTGTGGCTCTGAGTTTGGTGGCCAACAGCCGATGGAGTTTTGATCATTAATGTCCCTGCTGATTGTTGTTGGGCACATGAGAACAGCATGAAGCATCCAACACATAATGAGCTAGAAGCAACTCAAAAAGTAGAGGAGAGTCATTGAAGAAAGGGAGCAGAGATGTGCATGTCAGGAAATCAGAACAACCCAGACTGAGTTGGCAGAATAATGAATTCTTCGGCAGTACAAAATTCAAGGGGAGTTTGGCGCATCAGTACTATACATAGTGGTCTTGCCGACAGCCAAGTAGGAGATAAATATGCATTTTAAAAGGCTGCTGTTACATATACAATCAGTGCTGTCAATCTCTGCATCTTAAGGTTGTGCACTTAAACTACATTATCTTGTTTCGCTATCCATAATGGGCTTCAAGACTCACCTCCCAAAATATCGGTGGCAGGGAAAAACTACTCTCCTGATAAGGATGGATTATTGCCTCCCTATTTATTAAGATAGCAAGTGATGTTTAAAAAAAGAAAAATGAAGATCAATTAACACTATCTGTCTCATGAAGACATTACAATTTATTGTTTCAACTTACCCATATTTCTCAATGCACATTTTGATCAAATATACAAGGGGATTTAAAAAAAAAAAAAAAAAAAAAACCAAAACCAAAACCCACTCTCCAATAGGACAACACCAGCACTGTACCTGAACCTTCAGAAATGATGGAGGGTATGCAGTTATGCGACCCACAAACCAGTGAGATAAGTAACTATACAACCTTTAGAAGACATCTGAAGGCAGTCTTGTACAAGGATTTTTTTAAAAATGTTTAATATTTTATTGTGTTTTTATATGTGCTGGAAGCCACCCAGAGTGGCTGGGGCAACCCAGTCAGATAGGCAGGGTATGATGATGATGATTGAATAGGACACCCCTATTTTCATCAGAAAAATGTTGAAGAGTGTGCATTATAGGCCTGGAACCCTTTTTCACTTACTGTGCACTAATGTAGCTGGGGAATACTTCAAACTGGGCTGTTTGAGATCGTTTGGCTGCTTAGTCCTCAACTTGGTGCTGCAGCTAGCAGGCTCAGTGGAGGTTGGGTGGGAAGAGAGCAAGGTATAGAGAAGAGCTATCTGAAGCACTGCAGTGTTTAAAGAGATCCAGGTGAGAGCTGGGAAGAAGGGCTGCCACAGGTGCGGGGTGTGGCTTCTATCTTACAGATGTAAGCAAATTGTGGTGAAGCTCTGTGGAATGCCTTTAGGGATGACGAACGTTTTGGGTTTTAAATGCCACCATTTTATTTCTGTGTCAGGCATTTTTCTCTCCCCCATTCATACTTGAGCTGTTCAACTGGGACTGCTTATTGGCCTTGTTTTTGAACCCCTGTTGTTCTGGAAAGGTGACATACAGATAAATGTACGATGGTGAAAGTAGGTCTCCTCAATGCAACCAGAGAGGATGAACTGTTGTAGGGGATCCCTTGAGAGCTGGCAGTATTCCTAGTTCCCAAGGCTTACCAACTGAGCTGTTCCACCAAGCCTTTGGCCAGGGCACAGCCTGACTCCCTCCTTTGGCAATCTTCACAGAACTTTAGCCCAATGGTTGCCATCAATTTGATTTGAAGTAATTTTTTAATGAAATGATTTTAGAATGTTGTATCATTTTATTGTTGTTAGCCGCCCTGAGCCCAGCCTCGGCTGGGGAGGGCGGGATATAAATAAAAATTTATTTATTATTATTTATTTATTGAACTGGAGGGGATGGGGACAAGGACAGGTTCTCCCCAGGCCATAGATGGAAGGACAGGCAATCAGTTGCTTTACATAAGTGCAACTCATACTGGTGTCTTCTATTTTTATTTCAAAATGCAGGGTCAATCAAATGCCAAGGAAAGGCTTCAGAAACACCCTAGGTGAAGTTCACGCTCCCCCTTAGGATGACTCTGACGCCTCATTCTGCTGCATGTGTAGATCTGGCCCATGAGAATAGTTGGGTCAACAAGAAGCAGTAAGTTACCGAGTGATGAAACCCAAGTGCTCTCCCTGTGTGTTTGAAATCAACCCTCTCTCACTTACAGCAAAGGAATGTGCTTTACTAAATGAAGCAAGGTCACCTTTAGAAACACTTCGGGCTTCTCTTTCTTGTTTTGCTCACGTTACAAACGCTTCCGATCCTTTTGGTCCCCTTTAAAAGCTTACGGAGTGAACAGAAACTTTTCCTCCGGAGCTTCGATAAACAAAGCCACATTTATCCATTTTCAGAGAAGGAGAGATATTGAGAAAGGTGACTCAGCAGCCTGTTGCGTCTGGAGAGCTGCATCACGGCTGCTAATTAAGAAGGAAAGGCCTCCACGCTGGTAGCAAATGGGTATCCATCACAGTGTTTGCTGATCTGGGGGAAAATAAACTACAGCTGTAAGTCAACAGAAGTAGGGGGCACAAAGGGAAAAGCACACAGGAAGTGATGAATATGGGCGTTCTGAGACAGTTGGGAACTATAAGGAAAGAGCCATGCACTGAAAAATAAAGGAAGAGGCATAGATCAGGAAAGGGCATGATGCAGCTATAGATCCTGGTGTCAACTTTTGAGAAGATGTGTGAAGATTATGGCAACTGTTTGCTGCCACTAAGTCAAGAGGAAGATATCTGCTGTATCACGCCCTCTGACCTCCATTATTTAACTATATGGACCTGTGTAATTGGGCCAAGACTAAATTAAACACGGCAAATGCTGAAGCTCACATGCTGAGATGGAAATATATTAAATTAATTCAAAGCTTTGGGAAATCAATAGCAACGGGTGCGTGCAACCATCTGGCCCTCGAAGAAGGCATGTTCCCTTCAATTAAAAAACAGCTCATATTTGCAATGATTAAAGAAGGTCAAAAGCAATAGGGATGGATGTTCCAGGGCAGGAAAGGGAATATGAGCCCAGGTATGGAACAAAGAGCCTTATCACTAAGAAAATTAACTGGAGGAGAAGGGAAAATCCGGCACAGCATCCAAGAGATATAATCAAGAAGCAGATTACAGTAGGGCTTGTTCTGAATGATTCATGAAGCACAATGTCTGGTCTTGTATGAATAATTAGAATGAGCTTTGACCTCCCTCCTTTTTTCCCATTGCTCAAACATTCAAGCCATCACTGGCTTTGCTCCCTTTCACAGGTAAGGGCATAATGTGTTTATACCCATGGCTTAAAGGTGACGTACAGTTTATTAGGAGCAAGGTTGAAGCAGAGCCTCCAAAGGGGGTGGGGTGCCACTCAAACCTGATGCACTACAGCAGGGACTAGAACGACAAAGCTACACCTCCTAGTAGACAGATCCAGAGATCTTGCTCCATCCAGCATGCCCAGGGCAAGTTCTTCCCTCCTCCTGAGGTGAAATATGAATGTGTTGCCTCTTGCTACCTTGCCACATCACACCATGTCCGCTGCTGCCAGAACCCCCTTGCCAAAATTTGATGAGGCGGGGGCATTTCGCAAGGCCTTGCTGCTCGTCTCCTGTGTCCCAGGGGCGAGGAAGACAAGCGGCAACACCACAAGCTGGAACACCTCCCTCTTGCCGAACTCAGTGGGGGCTTTCCGCAAAGTTTTACTGCTTTTCTTCTCCACACCAGTGGCAGGGAAGATGAGCAGCAATGCCACACACTGGGCAGCTGGGACACTGCCTTTTGCACATTGGCCACCTGAGGTAGCTTCTTCCCCCTGCCTAATGGGTGGGTCGGCTCTGTGTGCTTCAGTCATTTATGTCAAGGGGCAGTTGACAAGAGGCATCTAGCAACAATTTTTTAGGGGTTCTCAAGCTCTCTCCCCCCCCCCCCAGCAGCATAGACAGTGTGCAAGGGAGAGCCGAGAGGTTCAAACCCCTCTGCCCAAATCAGTGTGTCTCTCTTGCCAGTCACCAGATTGAGCATTTGGTGAGTGGGGTGATAACTGCTCCCCCATCTCAGCTGAACTGTGTCGATCAGTTGAGGGGTGTGTTTGCCTACATATGTCCTGTGTGTGAGAGAGAGTAAGTGTGTGGGGTGGCCACACCCACCACTGCCGTGCTGTCACCCCACTCAAGTAACAAAGCGTTTCCAGACCATTGTTGTCCCACGGTAAATGCTTAACCTGCCAAGGGGCACTGGATTGAAAGTACCAGCTCATTATACTCAAACTGTACAACATCTGGTAGTCAGTAACCTCTCAGGTCATGGGAAACCTTGCCTGGATTCCAGCCAATTGGGCTATGGAAGTCCTCATATTAAAATTAATTATGAATCGGACTAATCAGTAATATGGGTCATAAAGTAACCTTGTCGAGTTGGGGATGCTGCAACTGGGTTTTAATGAAGTTAAGTATCAGGAAACATTAGTTTCCTTCATTATTATTATTATTATTGAAGCAAACGTGTTTCCCAAATACCCATTCTATTTAATAGAAACTGTAATCCTACAAAATGATTTTTAGCCAATTCTACAAAAGAGTGTGCGCAAATCCAGATTCCCCTGACCTCTGAGCTAAGTGCACTCCAAAGTCTTGCTTTGATTTTCAACGTTAATCCTGCTATGAGCTAGAGAAGTTGGGGCATATCCTGTTAACCATTTGACAACACACAGCCAATGCTTTGGCCACTGCTGAATTGGAGAAGTCTCCGTTCAAAGATTTGCTGGCTCCTGAATGATCTTTTGACTGTCCTATATTCAAGGCCTGGAGGGCCATATGCTACAAATGGCACCAGGCCAATCCACAAGTTAGGTCACCACTTTCATTAGGCACATCAAAGACAGCCAGAGATTACTCAACCGCACAGCAACTATCATCCTGCATAAATCTCTTCCTTGCACTGCAAAGGTCATAGAGATGCCTACAACTCAGGGGAAAGACCCTAGCTCAGTGATAGAGTACTGGTCCCCAATTCAATTCAATCCAGACATCTCCCAGTAGGTCTGAGAAAGACTCCTGTCTGGAATCCAGACAAGCCACTGTCAACCAGTGTAGGACATACTGAGCTAGATGGACCAATAGTCTAACTCTGTTTAAAACAGTGGTGGCTAAGCTGTGGCTGAGCCTCACATCTAATTTCCACTTGCATCCTATTTCTGGCTCTCTCTGTGTCTGTCTGTCTGTCTCTTTCTCTCATATAGAAATAACTTGTCTTACACATGATTCCTGCATGCCAGGAATAAGGATGCAATCAGATTTTTGCGACTGGTTCAATATGATTCAACTGACTCATCACCCATACCATTTTACTTCAGTTTCAACTTAGCTATTTTTAACTTCTTCCTGATCCAGTCCTTCAGCTTTTAGAAAATAACACCATTGTTTACTTTTTTAATGACGATTTCAGGGCTGGCTAAAAACTGAATGAGCTGGTAATTGCCCATTGAAGTATGCATCTTACATCAGGGTTGCTATCTGTTCAAGAGAGAATCAGGAGGCGATGGACACCCTCTGCACACAAATGCCTGCATGCACACACACGTGCACACACACACACACACACACACACAGAGTTACTGTTTCTCTTGTCATCTAGCTAGCATTTTAACAACTTATACAGTGGTACCTCGGGTTACATACGTTTCAGGTTACAGATGCTTCAGGTTACAGACTCCGCTAACCCAGAAATAGTGCTTCAGGTTAAGAACTTTGCTTCAGGATGAGAACAGAAATCGTGCTCCGGCGGCGCAGCAGCAGCAGGAGGCCCCATTAGCTAAAGTGGTGCTTCAGGTTAAGAATAGTTTCAGGTTAAGAACGAACCTCCAGAACGAATTAAGTACTTAACCCGAGGTACCACTGTACTGTCAAGCATATACCCCCACCCCCCAAAAAAGTTCCCATTATTCAAGGCATAGTTTGCAGGGTGTACTTATGATCTCAAACCACACGCACACCCACCCCCACCCACAACCCACACACCCACTGCCCCACTCAAAAGAACAAAAAGATGTAGTCAGCATTTTTGCATGGATGAATAATGATAATAAGCATAAGAAGGGTAATAGGAAAACTAGCCATTTATTATAAAGTTTTTATAAATAATGTTACTCCAAAAATACATGCATCTGACTCATATTTTAACACTCAGGAAATACAAGTAAGGCCCATTTTTGTTACATTAATAAATATCAAAGGTTCACCTTAAGACACAATGACTGCTTTCTGTGTGCATTTGGCAATGTCACATGGTGGGGTGGTGGTGGGGAGTGAGAGAAAGGTTACCAATACAACAGTGAAAGTTAATGGTGGTTAATGGCTAACCTAATGACCTCAATTGCGAATCAAGACTGGTTGAAGTGAATGCACATTTCAGTGGTACCCAGTTAGAAGACGGTTAAGATCAAATTTGACAGCTGGGATAGCTAATTCGGTAGAACATGAGACTCTTAATTTCAAGGTTGTGGGTTCACCCCAATATTGGGCAAAAGATTCTTCCATCGCGGTGGTTGAAACTAGATGGCCCTTGTGGGCCCTTCCTACTCTACAAATCTATGTTTCTAAACACTGATGATGATGGTAGCTGACTAAATTGTATTGGAACAAATATCATCATATTCAAATTATTCTAAATACAAACAAACCAGCATCAGGGAAATCCGCATTAGTCACTGAAAGAAAGACCACTTTGCAAACAGAGCAGACGAGTAGACTACAGGAGCCAATTCAATGTTTGGTCTTCTTGCAGTGAATTCCATCACCACCCCTAGCCAGGAACAAGGCTCAGTGAATTGCAAGAAATAGACCTGCACATTTTTCACTTCAAAGCTCTGTTCCTTTGTCGCTTTTAATTGTATTTTTAGGAGGAGAATACTTTTAGGTTTCTGTTACAAACGACCCTGTTGAGATTCTTTTTTTCCTTTTTAAGTGTGTGGCAGATGTTGATAGATAGATGGATGATTCCTAACGCAGTATATGTCTATTTCATCCACTGATCTCAAAACACATTACAAAGATGATTGAGTGTCTTACCGTAGGTATGCCTTATTGATTTCTCTTGCTATTGCTGTGTCCGAGATGACAGCAGGAGAGCAAAGACAAGAGTCTTATCAAATCATGGTTACCCCATCCTTCCTTCTCTCCCCCACCATTTCCAGTCTAGATGAGTACCATGCAACGCTCTCTTGTCTACCTGTTGCATCCGGGTCACCTCCCTGCACCTGAACTATCTGTGGTAAATAACAGACACACACCCCCAAAAAAACCCCAAACAATGCAGGCAGGGGATGTAATGATAGAATTTATAATTTAGAGATATTCTTTTGGTATTAAAAATTTGGTAATCTAAGGATTGCCCTAAAGTCATGCAACCCAAACTGTCCCATAGGCACAGAAATTGTTGCACAAGTTTGCATGAGAAGCTCTGCAGAATAAAGTTGGTTCAAGACATTTCTCATTCATGTAGTCCAGGGGGTGGGGATCCTCCAGCCCACAGCTCTAGTTAGAACTCCAGGCCAAGCCATGCCTGCTTGTCCTACACCAAACCTCAGATGTGACATCAGTTGTGGGGCCAGTAAAAGCTTGGCTTAGCTGAAAAGGGGCTTGGCAGTGTCTGTAAAGCCCTATGCAAAGTGCTCCGCAAGATAGTATAAGGGGCTTTTGAAGCCCTGACAGTCAGTGGGTTGTGGGGTCATGGGAAGCTCTGCAGATCTCTTGTAGGCACAAAAGGTCACTTGACATCATGTTTCCTGTTGGGTGGGGTAACAGCATTAGAGCCCAGGGTAGCCAGAGGAGGAGATGAAAGAGGGTGAAGAAAGAGCTGTGAGTAGAGGGGGCCCTTTCCCCCAACTTTTGCACCCCTGGGAAACTCAACAAATCTACCACACCTAGAACTGGGTGTGGCGAGTGCAGCTGAATGGGACACAGCTGTGGGCAACCTGAAGAAGTACCCTCCATCTTGAGCATCTCCATAAAAAGCAAGTCTAGAGGAAGAGGCTAGGGTGATGTTCACTATCTCCAGGAACTCTTCTCACTGAGAGACTTTTGTGGGCAAGCTGAGAGTTTGTTTGGATCCTGGATGAGAATACGGAGGGTGTGACAGAAGGAAAATGAATTGATATCAATTTATAGATTACATATTAGTAACTTTGTATTACTGTAACCTTTTTATATATAACTGTGTATTTGTGCAATATTTTGTAATACATAGTGGAGTCCCTAAGACGGTCTTGTACACCTCCTTCCAGCAACTTCTGCAGCCAAACTAGTGCCAAATGCATTGCTCTGCTTTCCTTTGGACCACATCAGCAAAGCCAATTGTCACCTAAGCAGCCCAGGAACTCCATATAGAGCTTGCGCCCTGGAGAGGTCACTTTGGTGCTACTATAAAGCAGCAAAAACAACAACATGGGAAGCAGCAGTTACAAGTTACCAGTCTCTGCCACCATAGCAGGTGCTGTGTTTCTCCAGAGGTTTGACTTCACCCCAGAGGCACACTTCATTGTCCCTCGAGACTGATGAATGCCAACAACAACAATAAAAGTATTGCCCTAATGTGGCTTTCAAAAATTATCCTTAAAGTTATTCACTTGGGTAGCCACAACAGGCTTCATCTGAGCTACCCAGGAGATAAACAGCCTCTTGTTGGTTTGAAGCTTTAATCTCATCTTTGCAAAGTGCTCCCAACACCCTTTGCTTGGCAACTCTCTTTGCATAAATATTTGTTGCAAGAAACCAATCTTGACAGCTATAAATAAATCCCAGATTAATGATTCTTAAAACAGCTAAGGGAAAAACACCCTGCCTTTCGAGCATTTGTGGCAAACATGTCACGTACTCTTCCAAATTCTCACCCTCTGCCTTCTGCTCGCTGCACAGTAACGACAAGATTATTTGCACCCCCTTGAATAAGATGATCCTCTTTTGTGCTGCCTAAACCAATAAACGCTTTCTTGCTACCATTACACTCTTTTGTCATATTCCACAGTCATTAGCCAAAAGACAAAAGCAATACTAATTCATATAGTGATATGAGTGCTATAAATTAACGGAAAGAAATCCAAGGCCTCAAACTGACCCCAAGGAAATGTTGAGAGGAGGGGGAGAGAAAGAGAGAAAGAAGAGGAAGAGGTGGTGTTACTGACAATTTTTTGGGCTTCCAGTATGCAAGCTTCAATTGCTCAAAGTATAATTGTTTTAGAAGTAGGACACACACAGTATCCACATTTGGAGGGATGAGTGCAAACTGGAGGCATTTTGACTTTTTAACAATCACCTCACATTGACCTCATGTTAGTTTACTTCTTTGGGATTTTTAATTCTTGGGATGTAAAGGGAGAAATGCTGTTGTGCCTTCTTAACCAAGGTGAAAGAATGTATTGATTGCCAAAGGCCCCCGAGCTCTGCCCTCTATTTCTGTCCTAAAACATTTTCAAGTGCGTATGCAAGGAAGACGGACACATGGCTGCAAATGTCTGGGAACCCGAACCAGGCCAGACCCTTTGAATCAACCATATAGGAAGAAATCCATGCTTTCAAAAGTGCCAGCACATTATGGTTGCTGAAATGTGGCTTCTTATGGATCAAGGCTAAGTATGGCAGAAGAGTCAGACTTGATCAGACAAAAGGCCCATCCAGGACCCTGTTCTCACACTGGCCAACCAGATGCCTATGGGAAATCCATAAAGTAGGACCTGAATCTAGCAGCATTTTCCACACTTGTGATTCCCAGCAACTGATATCCGGAGGCATACTAGCTCTGACAGATAACTACAAGGCCATAGTATGTGGCCTGTACTTGCTGATTTAGCATTTGAGGGTCAAACTACATCTGATGCTAAGTAAAGAAACGGAAAGAGCAAATTGGGGAGGAGCAGCAGGCTAAGGACTGGAAGGCAGGGAAAGGGATTTTCAACTCTGTATTCATCTAGCTGTGGCCCCAGTGAAAGAAAACACAGGAGCTGCTAGTTGCTTGAGTGCGGGGAGCTTCCATAGGTGCTAGAAGTGGCTTCCTTCTGAATGTAAATATCAATGGGGGAGTGCCTATCAAGATAGCAGTGGGGGAGATCAAAATCCACTGTTGACACCTGGAGTTTTGTCACATACACACTGCTACTTGCGTGCAACTGAAAGACATACATTGATGGTCGTATGTAGGTTGGGTCTAATTTCTGTGCTTGAATGGCTACAAGAATGCACTGACACAGATACTCAATATGTTGAAAGGTCAGACTGGGGTCCAACACATGCACATATGGAGGGTTGGGCCATGATCATTCAGAGCCCACCTTTTCTGTGAAGCCTTTGACACAACTCACTTGTCCCCATAACTTACTACGGGGTGGGGAACCTCAAGCCCTGGAGCTCTTGTCTAGTCTCCCATCTCCTCTATTCCTGTGGCCCTGAGAGTGACATGGCAGGAGTGGTGGCTCCAAAAGTGGGTCAGGAATTGGTGTAGATGTCTAGGGTGGGGACACCTGGATCTGATGGCTCCCCAAGCATCCTGGCAGCATAAGACTATGGGTGGGGAGGGGGTCCTGCTCCTCTTCTGAGACCCCAGTTCTAGATATGGGTAACACTGAACCCTGACACCATCTATGCAACCCCCCTCACTCATCATCAAGAGCTCTTTGCTTTAACTCCCACCTTCTTTATGCACAATGGATATATATTGCAATTATTCCAGTTTCTTGAACTAATTTTTTTTCTTTATTCCACAAAAATAAAGAGAGGTGGCCATGTTTCTAGAAGCACATCCATACATTTGGGGCTCCATTTCACTACAGTGACTGTTATTTCTAAAGAAATGTCACTCTCAGAGATACGATGAACTGGGAAACATACAGTCTAGGCTTCAGTTTTTATTCTAGCTGTGGGGTGGTGGCTGGAGTTCCCAAGGTCAAATTCAGTTCTCTCAGGGGTATTGCAAAGGCTTCCAAGTTGGCAGCCCAGAGGCAGAAGATGTGGGTGTGGAGAGACCTTTTGTATGGGTGGGACGTCATGGCTTTGGTCCTCTGCCCCTGACTCGGTTCACAAAGTGGCCCTTCAAGAAATCTAATTGCTACAGTGAGTCATGGGGAAACTTGGAATCATTAACAGTTGTCAGATTCTTCAGAAAATGTCAGAGCCAAGATGTGAACAACCAGAGTGTTGAATCCTTCTTTCACACCCAAGCTCCACAGATCTCCCTTCTCCAATAACTGCAAAGGTGACCTTGTAGAGGGGAGCAATCAGGTGAACCTGTCATAACTATTTCTCAAAGGAAGTTATATCTTAAGCAACTGAAACAGAAACCAATTTTCTCAGGAAGTATCCTGATTTCTTTATGACTTGTTTTGAAGAATGGCTGGCTGGCTTGTTGTATTATCGATCAGCACTTTTCATATATATATATAGTGCAAACTACAAGGAAGCCTGAATTCCAGATGATGCCTATTTGTAAATCTGTTTGGAATCTATAAAGATCATTATAGCTTTCTTTAATATGATATGCATTCAGATCATCATTGCTACCATAATATGTTCCTCTAGGCCAAATAATGTTGAAAGACTCATTAGTAACTTGTCAATAATTTCTTCTAACTGTACTCCCACTATTGATTCCCTAAAAAAAATTTTTGGAACAAGTCTGTTGAAAACTTATTTTAGCCTGCCTCCCCAACCAAGATGTTTCCTGTTTTATATTCTGAGGGAGATGAGAAGAGCAAAGGAACTGGCAGAGCCCTGCTGCCAAAGAAATTGTGTGTTATTTTGAGTATATATGCAAGTTTCAGCCTTCCACACCTTAGCAGCACCTGTTCACACAACCTATTTTGTTGGTTTTATTTTGATTATATATATTGCGGGTTTTATGTTGATCTTTTCTGTCAACTGCTCTGAGACCTCCAGGTATATAAATTCTAACAACAACAACAACAACAACAACAACAACAACAACAACAACAACGACGACAACAATTCTCTCCTCTTTGTCCATTCTCTCTGCCAGTTTTCATCTCAATCTGGTCTTCTTTCTTCACAACTCATCTGAGCCAGCCTATGTTTATTCATAATTTCTGAGACTCCATTGCTTCTCTTGGTCTATAGCTCTTCTGGACATCTGATTTGTCTATTCCCAAGTGCCTGGACCAGGTGTGGAGAACCATAGGCACAGAGGGTAAAGGTGGCCCCATAAGCATCTCTATATGACCCTCAGGACTCTCCCCAATGCCACACCATTCTCCAGTCACGCCACCTCTGCTCAGGCATGCTGTTCACCAGACCTATTTTGCACCTTTCATGAGTGGTTTTGCTTGTGCTCCTGGTGATGCCTTTGCTTGTCTGGATGGAGGATTCAGAGGGTGGAAAATAGCTTACTGTAGAAAGGTAAAGTTCGCATTCATTGCACCATCCACTTTTTCTTTTGGTTCTGCCCAGCCCTGGTATGAAAAAAGATCCCCTTCTTCTTGGCCTAGACCCTTTTGACAGCTCTGCCCCACTCTAGAATCAGAGGAGTTCTAGCAATGGCAGCCGGAAGGCCCCTCTGTGGTTGTCTCAACTGCAATCCCCACCAGAAGCTTCATCATCACCACCATCATCTCAACAACACACCCCTCCTAGAAACATAGAGTTAGAAGGGACCCCAAGGGTCATCAAGTTCTACCCCCTGTGATGCCGGAATCTCAGCTAAAGCATCCATGACAGTTGGCCATCCAACCTCTTCTTAAAAACATCCAATGAAGGAGAGTCACCACTTTCTGAGGGAGTTCGTTCCACTGTCAAACACCACTCACCATTCTTTCTGATGGAATCTCCTTCCTTGTCACTTGAACCCATTGGTATGGGTCCACAGCAGGAGAAAACAAGCTTGCTCCATCTTCCATGCAACAACCCTTTAGCTATTTAATATGGCTATCATATCTCCTCTCCTTCTGTTAACCTTCACTAGAGATTATTGAGAGGACCAAGTTTAAGAGACCAATGTATGTTCCAGCACCCTTAGAATTTGCTTTCCTCTCGCATTTCTATTGCACATAATGCAAAACCGGCTATTTTAAAATTAAAAACATTTCTTCCTACTTCGAGTGCCCACTCATTCTTTGTGCTTTCTATACTTCACGTTCCCCAATGGCCTTCAGCTACATTTCTTCACAGCCTCCTGTTGTTGTCTAAAGTGGGCACTAGCTCATCACACCACTTTCAAGTAGTGTTTATCTTATGCTTTTATATGACACTACACAGCCACGACATAATCAAATTACATGGTTGTCAGTTATACAGCTCTTTATTTTTCTTTTTACATCGACGCTTGTGCTCCAGCAGTACAGCTCCTCACGGACATTACTAAACCAACTCCATTTCTGCATTTTTTTAAAAAAAGATTTTTAAAAAGCTGATCAGAATATGCATCTTGAATTGGTATTCCACCACTACTCTCTGATCATTATAAGGATAGAGTCATTTCTTGGAAGTTGTTTAATGCATTTCTAATCCTGCTGTTTCATTTGATTCTGTACCCACTGGTTCTTCCTGGGCAATCTGCCAATGGAATTTATCCTCTTCCTGACAGTTGTTTTGAAGCTGGTGCTTAGGGGAGGTTCTTGATACAGTTCTGGAAAAGTTAGCTCAGAAAAAAAGAGAAAGGTTTGCACTGGGATAACTAGTTGCAAGAAAGGCTGAGATGAAATTCCTCAGTGCCATGGGTCTGCAGTTAAAGGTAAAGGTAAAGTTAAAGGACCCCTGGATGGTTAAGTCCAGTCAAAGGCAACCATGGCGTTGCGGCGCTCATCTCGCTTTCAGGCCGAGGGAGCTGGCGTTTGTCCACAGACAGCTTTCCAGGTCATGACTAAACCACTTCTGGTGCAATGGGACACCATGACAGAAACCAGAGCGCACAGAAACACCATTTACCTTCCTGCCGCAGAGGTACCTATTTAACTACTTGCATTGGCATGCTTTCGAACTGCTTGGTTGGCAGAAGCAAGGACAGAGCAACGGGAGCTTGCTCCGTTGCGTGGATTTCAACCGCTGACCTTCCGATTGTCAAGCCTAAGAGGCTCAGTGGTTTAGACCACAGCGCCACCCACACCCAACAGTAGCCCACAGGTGCCAACCAGTTCCATCCTCTGCTCCTTAGCTGGTGGCACTTGCAGTCCTAGGGGGTGGTTGGACAGTTCAGTGAGATTGTGGGGAATTCACTGACTTCCTCTGTGCCATGGCAGGGAGGAAGGACTGTCACGCCCTATAAAAACTTCCCAACCAGTCTTGCTCAGTGGCTGGATCAACAGGGAGATTGGCTCTTGCTAACCACAAAATGCATTCACCATGCCCTCCCTCTCTGCTCCTTTTCCCACTATCACTCCAGAGGAGCCAAATCTAACATAGCATGGGTTGCCAGAGCCCAGGGCTGCATGGTGGGGGTTATACAGAGGGAAATGGATGGTGTACACATGCACATTCAACTGCTTAACAGCATCCATGTCACCTAGGAGATTGCAGCTGCAAAGATAAGAAAAGAGTCATTCTGTTGTCTGGAGAGTTTACTTCCTGGTTTGCACGGAGAAGCCGTTTTCAACAGAGCGCAGCCACAGAAGCACACATCTGTATTGAGGCAACACTGGGTATTGAAACTTTGTACCCCTAATAATTTTGCGCCCAGGACAACCACTCCCACGGCCCCTACCAGGCTATGCCACTGACTATGTCCCAGCAGCAAATCAAGAAATACCCTGCATGTCTTAAACTCCTGCCAAATCTTCACTCATTCAGAGATGTTGATGATCAGGACAAATCCAATGCCATCCACCCAAGTTAAAGCAGAACTGTTAAAAAGGATCACACCTTTATTCAATGTGTTTATACAAAGGCAGATGTTTTGAGAAAGCGACACATTATTCCTTCTTCAAAGAGGATTCTTTTATACATAGAGTTTGCTATGTGTGAAAAGGCACCAGATAGGCAGCTGCCAGAATGGGGTGTTTATATATCCACACTGCCAGGCATTGGATATTGAGCCTTCCCATTTCGTCTGGCAGCACGGTGATGTAGCTAGAGGTGTGACGGTTGTTCAGCTACCATGACCACCGAAAACTATTGACTCCGCAACTGGGGCTCACTAAAGCCAGTGGCAAGGAGGCCCTTTGAGTCATGTAAGTGGGCAAACCAATTCCCAGCAACAGCAGCCTATGGCTGTCGTTAAGTTCTTTATTGGTTAAGGAAAAGGGTAGCCAAAGGTGCAATCCGGAGGCTATAGGCAGCTCATGACAGTCCTTGCTTCAGGCACCGCGCTCGTATGTGCTGCCATCTGCGCCACAGCAGTGCCAGGAGCTGCTGCCAAGTGTAAAGTAAAACCTGTTCCTGTTGGCACTCGCTGCAGTACCAAAATTCTCTCGCGTTACACTCGCTGCATGCTAAGGCGTTGCTCAACAGAAAAGCGAAGGCATTGCAGAAGGGACAAAGGGTAAAAAAAAAGAGTCAGAACACAGGTTGAGGGAATCGAGTGGTGATTATAATGAGCTTAGGGGAGAGTGACCCGGTGGCCCGATTCAGTCTGCAATCTCCATCTTGGATCAGAGTCTAAAAGCTGCAGTCATATTTGTGCTGTATTCAGTTTTGGTTCTTCCTCATTGTTCCACCTCTCGTTTCGGGTAATATCTTGTCCAGTGAAGTGTTCTGGAGAAACCAAGAGCCTGCTGCTAACTTTGACTGGTCCTAATAAAAATACTGTGCATTTTGGAGTTGCCATCTGCCCCCCCCCCAAAAAAACCCCTTTTCTGAAACAATACAGCTATGCTTACAAAGGCAACATCCCTGTGATGCAGACTAGCAAAACAATATAGTAAAAGGATATCTCTTTCCAACAAGGCATTTCCCAATACATTATACTAACCGAGGGTGGGCAACTGGATCTAGCCAGGAGACTGGGCCTTTTTGACAGGTGGGTGGGGTGTATCCTAAATTAGGTCTTGCTATTTCAAAACATATTGAGGGGGCTGCTTACTTCTGTTCATTCAATCTGACAGCACCTTAGTAAGGACATTTGTATGACAAAAATACGTAATCATTGTTAAACTAAAAAATTGAAAAGCAATGTGATACTGATGGTATGAGCCACACAGCTAACCGCAAATAATGCTCTTAAATATATATTATTTTTGGTTTTTAATTATGCACATTCACTACATCTGATGTAAATATATGCATTTATTCCATGTCCCACCCCATAGGCTCAAGATGACTTATGGTATTTCAATGCATATCATATATTAGTGCTAAAATAAAATACTATTCAAACTGCAAGAACAAGCTTCAGGATCTGTTTAAAGGATGTTGTAAAAATCCCAACTTGCTGACAACATCTTTATGTGCTGCACAAAAAGTGAAGAAATTGCTTTTGAATAAATGATGGCAGTTTCATTTATTCACTTTTTTACAATATTCTAAAATGGTTCTCCTACTTATATCTCCACAGACACTGTATTGTATATCAACCACAAATTCTCCTTCTGTTTAAATGTGTTCCATCTCATCCTGTATTAACTGAGCATGGGGCATCAATAGTTATGCTGAATTTAAAGGTTACATAGGGAGAATTTCACCTGTTTTATTCTTCTATTGCAGTACGCTTCTAGCTAATGCCTTTTTCTACACAGCTATAGTCTTCCCCAGCACTGAATCTACTTCAGCTGAGAATTTAAGGAACAAATTTTTTTTTTTACACAAACTAGTGATGCCAAAGAGGTTCATATTTTTTAGGCTCAGAAGCACATGTCGCAGGAGCTCATTCATGATGCTTGTCTTACCTAAGTCAGTTTCTTCTCCAACTTGGATTCTAATTCAAGCCCCAAAAGAAATCCCCTCTTGCCCACTCAGACCGCACTGGTCCCCCAAACTGACACTCCCCTCCCTCCTTTATGCTACAGACTGAGCTGGAGAAATGGCAATGCTCTGAAAGTGACTGCCCCAAGAACACACCATTACAGTGGTACCTCTGGTTAAGAACTTAATTTGTTCCGGAGATCTGTTCTTAACCTGAAACTGTTCTTATTCTGAGGTATCACTTTAGCTAATGGGGCCTCCTGCTGCTGCCACACCGCATGATTTCTGTTCTCATCCTGAAGCAAAGTTCTTAACTCAAGGTACTATTTCTGGGTTAGTGGAGTCTGTAACCTGAAGCGTTTGTAACCCGAGGTACCACTGTAAATTAAAAGGGATGGAAGGAAGTCTCTCACATTGTCCTCGTTAGCTCTTGAGGGCAAAGATTTCACCTTAGATATCAGGGAATAGAGAAGAGGAGTGTAGAGAGGAAGGGGAGAACAAGAGAACTGCAACAACTTCCGTCTGTAAAGCAGCTGGCAAAGTGAATTTGGACCTAGGATGGTGGAGGTAGGAGGTGGTTTGGGAGATAAAGTATGGTTAATGTGACTCCAATGTGTCTAAAAATGTAGAGGTATTACCACAATAGACTGTAATTTATCATACCTGCTGCTGACGACATTTTATTACTAGAGAAAAGCCTACAAGTGGGGGATTTTTACACCTACCATACAAAGCCTAAGACATACATAAGGCTTAGCAGTGGTCTACTCTCCAGCAAACAAACCTCCCTCAAGCCACCAGATAATTGCCTGCTCTCAGAGGCTCAGTGCACCAACCAGTACACCAATCCCAGCGTTCCTTTCACAGATTGTCTGATCATTAAGGCTCAGTGCTTTTGTGACATCACCAAGCAGTACACCATCCTTTTCAGGACCTAATATCTTCTTTGGATGGCTTACTCAGGGGCCACCAAGACTCACTTTCAGGAGTGAGTGGCAACAAAGTCCAGAAATGAAAAGTTCTAGTACCGCAACTTCCCACTTTGGCATTCGCCAAGAGCCCAGTTTGTGTTTAGACGGCAGGTAAAGCTTTTAAATGGTATTTGATTTTTAAAAGCCTTTTAATGATATTTGCTTTTGCAGATCAGATGCTTTATTGGCTTTAAGTTTTATTCTGCCGTTGCTTTTTCCTGTGAGTTGTTGGCTGCAACTAACGGTGAAGTGGGATATCGATATTGTAATAAATAAATCATTGCATCCTTTCCCCTTAATTGGAAATGATATTTAGTCAAAATACTGTCTAGAAATAGGGAAGAGGCACCTGAATATAATTCTCTGAAGGGAAGAGGTCACTAAACAAAGTCATATAATTCATCTCCACTTCCTACCCAGCCCCAAGATGCCACTTCACCTACAGTTGCCATATTTCAAAAAGTGACAATCAAGACACAAAAGTTGTTGAAATTTATTGGCAAAGTTTATGAGCTATTTTGAAGGAAATTCTGACATCGGTTGCCATGCGCCCAGGTTTTTTTGGACATTTTCCTGATTTTTGGAAATTTAGCCCAGACACTATTTCCTACAGGCGAATCCTGTATATGTCCAGGAAATCCCGGACATATGGCAGCCCTAACTTCACCAGCCTGACTGTTCATTTTGTGGTCACTTCTGCATCCTTGGTGGATTTATATAAGTCCAGAGTAGGTGCTAATGAAGATAGTGAGAATGAGAGAGGTCCCTGGGCAAGAGCAATGACATGTGTAAATCAAACATGGGAAACCAGGATCAGGAATGATTATGGGCAGAGATAAGCGGTGGGGGTGGAGGGGGCGGGACCCAGCACAACAAGATATTGGACAAGCAGTTTTGGGCAATGCACTATCTCTATGGCAGAGGGAAGAACAGTTATTTTTGGACTACAGTTCCTATAATTTCTGATCATTGGCTGGGGCTGATGGGAGTTGGGAGTCCAACAACATCTAGAGTCCAACAACCACCATGTTGGCTATGCCTAATCTAGGGGTTCGCCATACAATGGGGGACAAAATCACAAAGAAAGCAGTCTGTCCATTATTCAAGAATGTACCATTGGACAAGTTACTGTGGTTATATGTTGTTCTTGTATTTACAAGAAAACCAATAAAAATTATTTGGATTTAAAAAAACAAAGAATAAAAAAATCATTAAGAATGTATGTACGTTGCCAGATGCCCGTACAATTTCAAATGGGAACATGTCAGGAAATAGCAAAGATAGGCTTTTGTTGAGTGAGTGTAAGAATAAAAGGAAAAGGACAGAGATATATGAGGCGAGACATGGATATCCAACCCAGTTCCTGTGGGTGCCTGAGCCCCACATTGGGTGAAATATTCCTGCATTGCAGGGATTGGACTAGATGACGCTCGTGGTCCCTACCAACTCTCCATTTCTATGATTCTATGATTCTACATGAAGCAAGGACAAAGGAATTTGGGCAGGACCAGTTTAGGGATGTAAGAAAGAAGGACTGATTAAAGAGATGATGGGGGGAGGGGGATTAGGGAATGGACAGAGACAAGTGGGGCAAGAAAATGAGACAGCAGAGGCCAAGGAAAAACTTGGTGGAGCACAGCCAGCAATCAACTGGAAACGGAAGTGAGATTTGTTGCTTGTTCATTAGCTCTGCTAAAGCCCATCTTCATAGCCCATTTTTCCTTACACATTACTGTCGTTTGATGAGTGTCTTTTCTAGTACAGCAATTAAAAATAACAGCACCGTGTACAAACACTGAGAGCAGAGGATTTCCTTCCCCATGCCAAATGCTTATTTTCAAGTGTTTCTATATGCTGTGCAAGGCAATTTCCATAACTACTTACCAAATGCCCAAACCTCAACAGCTAAAAATAATCATAAAGAGTGTATGCCGTTTTGCTTAGGCTATCAGTAAAGTGTAATATCCCACAATGCCAGGGAGATATGGCTATACAAACTCAAAAATGCTGCAAAACTGCACAAAGTTTCTTATGGTCCAGATGCCACTGCATCCACGTGCTGTTTATCTCCAAATAATGCCTTTCAATTTGGCCTTGCCTAACTTGACGGATCTAATTCTCGGTGCTCCCAAATTCATTTTTACATTCCTCTTTGTTTAAGCAAAACTTTGCACTTGCCTGCCAGGAGAAGTGCATTATTCCCTCCCCTCCCAAAAAATAAAAGGCGTTCTGAACAACTTGTTTGCTTCGGAGGGTTAGAGCTAAGACAGCCCTCTGCATGTTATTTTACTTGTTAATTATCTACCCAGCATTGCCCACAGATTTCCTCTTCCCAACAGAAGCGTACATACTGTGAAATGTGGAATTAATAATATACCAGGCTGTGTCGTATTAGTCACGTTACCCAGCACGGAACCTGTCTTGTGCTACAATGTGTTTGGATCCATCGTGCTGAGAGGTACTGTACAATGAAACCATTCAAAAAGGGGGGAGTAACTTTCTCCCAATATAATATATGATGCTATTTTTCCTACAGCAATGTCAATAAGTAATGGTCCACGTTTAAAGAAAAAGTAGAGATTAAACGCAATGGGCAGTCCATATGAAGGAAGACAAGGAGAGGAAGTAGGGAGTGATATTCTAACCACTGTTCACCAATAGTAGACCGGATCAGTCTGATCTGAACAGTGGATCTCATCCATGGTTGCACTGGCCAATCCAGTGCAAGAAAACATAACCAACAAATATAATTTATGAGCGCAATAAGAATACATTCAAAACCAGCATTCTATGATTCTTTATAGAATCACAGAATCACAGAGTTGGAAAGAGACCACAAGGATCATCTAGGCCAACCCCCTGCAATGCAGGAATCTTTTGCCCAACATGGGGCTTGAACCCATGAGCCTGAGAGTAATAATCTAATGCTCTACCAACTGAGCTATCCGGCAGCTGTATGTGTATGTGTGTGCAAACGCATGCCTCTCTGAACAGACCTCAAGCAGGGTTGTATAGCATCTTCAGCAGCCCTGGGACTGCACTGGACAAAACAGCAACAAGAAGAAACAGTTTGAAGTTCTAACAGTTCAAGAGATTTCAAAGGCATGTTCGGATCAAGATAAAGCTCGCAGTTCCTTGCAAACATTCCCTGCTGCATCCCATAACAATATTGAGAACCCACAGAAATATATAAGTACTGAAAACACTGAGGCCTCCTCCAGGCTCCTGTGGAGCAGCTCCTCTGCCTCCTCTTCCAAACTGACGTCTGGAATTTTCGCAGAAGAACAGGTTAGTGAGTACACTTCACTACTATAAAGAAAAGGGGAGAAGTGGTCAGCTGATAGGCTCTCTGCTGGTTTTGAATGTATTTTCCTGCTTTTGATAATGAGGATAACAGCATGGGTTTACAATATCGTAAAAAGGTAAAGGGACCCCTGACCGTTAGGTCCAGTCGTGGACGACTCTGGGGTTGCGGTGCTGGCATACAGCTTCCGGGTCATGTGGCCAGCATGACTAAGCCGCTTCTGGCGAACCAGAGCAGTGCACGGAAACACCATTTACCTTCCCGCCAGAGCGGTACCTATTTATCTACTTGCACTTTGACGTGCTTTGGAACTGCTAGGTTGGCAGGAGCAGGGACTGAACAACGGGAGCTCACCCCGTCATGGGGATTCGAACCGCCGACCTTCTGATCGGCAAGCCCTAGGCTCTGTGGTTTAACCCACAGCGCCACCCGTGTCCCTTGTTGCAATATCGTACATTTCCCTTTATCAGTAATTTTTTGAAAGACCAAAACAGCAAGATATTGGTCATGTTGACTACAAGAGAAGAACACTGGAAGGTGACTGGAGCTGCAGCTACCATGGCCCTGTGATTTAAGGAAACAAGAATGATGGAAGTGACTTAATGGCTTGGCTAGAACTTACAAACGATACATGCCAGTGGCCCAAAATGGCAGCTGCTTTAGTTGCCTCTCTCCTCTTCCATAGTCAACCTAGAGTCTTTCAGATGTTCTTGGCTCACAACTGCCATCAGTCCCAGCCTGCAATGCCAATGACCAGGAATTGTGGTTCAGCAACATCTGGGGGCACCACATTAGCTACCCCTGATCTACACAAGATGATTCCCTGGACAGGGAGCAGATGCAAAACGAAGTCCCACTCCAAAGTCTCTGTTTACATTGCTATGCACGCTCAGCCCCCATCCACCCTGCAATGAGCAGCAAAGGTGATTTGCTAAAAAAGTGGCTTGCTAAAGACTACACAGTGAGAACCCATGTCACCCTAGTCCAAAACCAGTATTCCATTCACCAAATCTATCCAACTGTATAGATTTAGTTCTTGATGCTGCAAGATTCAACCCATTAGCCATGGTTCTGTGGACATAGGCCCAATGAAGGGTGGCCAAATCAATTTATTCCCAGTCCGTGTCCATTTCACAAGTGTTCACCCATCAGTCCATCCCATCTCAGTTCTGCATTAACCTTGAATTTTTACTTCAAAAATTCTGCAGGAAAATTCATATTTAAAAACATTTGCTCAGCATCTTCTCTCAAACTTTGTATTTTGAAATGTATTTGCACTCATTTCAAACACTGGAACATCTGGGAAGTGCAAAACCTAGTGATTAAGTCAATTTCGGATCGGTGCAGCAGTGCAGAAGAGGTAAATTCATAAAGGAATCTACCAAGCTCAAATTTGTTGGTCCAGCTCAATGGCCAGTGATAGCAGTACACATTTGTTAGAAAGGAGATTCAGCATTGCAAGACCAATTTATATCTCAAAGTGACAAATTAATGCAAACAACACAACCAGTCCCATTGTTCCCTGTCTCATTTGCATGATAGATTTCTAATTATTTGACTGCAGCTATGAATGCAGGACTGACTTCTGGATTGGGCTTTGTAGTAACAGTAACAGTAACACACACACACACACACACACACACACACATACACACCACTGTTTAGCATGTGGCTCTTGCTAAAGCAGCAACAGATCCATGCAAAAAAAGTTTATTTATTCCATGGGTATATTCTCCATATCTGGACTGAGGTGCTGGGCTCCTTGAAGCTTATTCTGCTTGTTGACATTGTACCAGTTCCTTGCAATAGAGGAAATGGCAGGCTAATGCACAGCAATAAGACAGAAAGATCCATGTTGCAATCACAGTGCTGCAGTACTATGCTTTAGGAAAAGAGAGAGAGAAAAGATGTAAAGCAAAAAACAAAAAAACCCCAAACTAATCTTCAAAGCAAATGAAGCATCCAAAAATGAAATCCATGAGCCCATTTTCACTGCTGTTGGAAGCACATTCCAGTTCCCATGTATTGCTCCTGAAGGACACCCACGTTGAAAGCAACAAATGGCAAAGCACCCTATTACAAATATTGCACCAATAAAAGGCATTTTGTACAACTGTTTTCAACATTAGAGCAAGTTAATATGGCAATGTATTAAAATCTGCTGAAGTGCTTCCACCATATTATTATTCTGCATAATGAATATTACCTTGATAAATATTTAAACTTACTTAATCATTTTTAATTGCTGATTTTCCCCCACTGGCATATACTAACAGCATTCATCACCAGTTCAGAAGAATTCCCACTCAGACTACGCTAACCCGGCAAAGAGTTCCCAAAGGGATCAGCCTTGAAATAAATAAATAAATAAATAAATAAATAAATAAATAAATAAATAAGTGTTCCTTATTCCATTCAGGATGCAGTCCAGGATCTTTGAAATGCAATCTTTTTAAAAAAAAAAAAACCACTGATCAAGTACAAGTGATCAAAATAAGCAAACATACATGGTCCCTGAAACCACTTTATTTGAATCAGTTACTCAATTTACACTGCAATCAACCATAAAAGCAATTATTATGATCACATTGTTGTTTGAAATGATATTATTCGAGTGACCAACCAGCCAAGGTTTTACCAGTCCAATCTGTTCTGTCAGATAACCTTTAGGGTCTGGAAATCCGCTAAACTGCAAACTGCAGAGATGTTTTTAATGTTTGATTCTATTTTTAATATTCTGCTGGAAGCCACCCAGAGTGGCTGGGGAAACCCAGCCAGATGGACAGGCTATAAATTACTACTACTACTACTACTACTAATACTACTGTTGTTGTTGTTGTTGTTTTTCAGCCCATGAGCAAGAATATTCTGTCAAGTGTCAACCTGTTCATTCCTGGCTCCATCTCTAGTCCATTTGATTTCCTCAAGCTTCACTTTCAAACCCTATCCCTGCCTGGGCTGGGCAGTGCTTCTGAAATCAAAAGATGTCAATACTCTCATAGGTTGTCTTGTACAGCCAGCACCCATTTTTTGTGTGACCATGTTGTTCATCACTGCATTCCACAAAGCCTTCCGGTCTGCAAACTGGTGCTTCCCAGGAGCAAGACACTCCCAAGTGAAGAAAACAGAAGAAAAGGAACAGTATTGTACTTCTCAGACTCAAGCATGACCCAACCTCCAGAAAGCTCATTGGTCTTCTGCAGCTTGACCTACCTATTAATCCTTGGTTATTATTCAACTATTCTTTTTTATTATTTAGTGATACACTTTAATAAGGCATCCTTTCCAATGAGATGAGCATGCATGACGGCTTCAGTGAGCAAGGCGTCAGCTACCCACACTGACTGAGCTTGAATAGTAATGTACGTGATGCTACACTTTCCTTCCCTTTTTATTACTTTTAACAGAGAGGAGGGGGAGTGGAAATGCACACTGCCAGCATATGAATGAACGGCGGAACATTTTGTCTGCAATGTGAACAATGCATCTCTCTCTGAATACAAGACACACTTGAGCCCTTTGTGATCTATTTATCGCATGGGCTGCTACAGGAGAGGTCATGGCAAAGTCATTTCCTTTCTGTCTTGCAGAATGTGCCACAGGCAATTTTTGCATGTGTTTTTTTTAATAAAAATAAAAATAATAAAAGGGGAAGGAGGGAGGGAGGGAGGAAACCTTAGACTGTCCTAAGGGGCAGCTGGTATAATAAGCCAACAAACTATGTCTGAATCTTCCAGCCATGCTGCAATGATTTCAGATGCTTCACAACACTGACAAAATTTACCGGTAGTGACAGATTCACTATGTTCAATTCAAAGTCGTAAATTCCTGCAAAAATAGTGCTCTCCAGGTAAGGCAAAGCAAAAGTTATCAAGGTGCTCCCAGCATTCTGAACAGGAGGAAAGCAAAAAAGGTGTCAGAGGCAGATATGGGCTCACCTCGGTCAATTTGCTACCTCAATACCAACATCTCCATTCACCCACTCGCCTCTCCCTGCCTGAAATCCTGGACAGTCGCTGCAAGGATGTGTAGAAAATACAGAGACTGAATGCTCTGACTTGGTCAAAGGCAGTGTGCTGGTCCAGAGGGGAGGTTACCGTGGGGCGAGGTCCAGGACCTGAGTCGAGGGTCGGCAGAAGCGGGGCGAAGCGGGGTCCACAGCGAAGAGCCGGGCAAGGACAGAAACTCTGTGGGAACTGGACTGGGTGCTGGCCAAAACAGCTCTTCAAGGACGTTGCTCCCGCAACCTGGGACAGGGCTGACTGGCCTTTATCTTCTCTGAGGCCAGGGGCGGTCCGGCCCCCAGGAGACCCGCCTCTCCTGGCCTTAGGGCGAGCACTCCTCCTGGGAGAAACCAGTTCCCTTCGCCTCTCTGCCCTGAGCCTCTGCAGCTCAGGAGAGGCTGGAGGGTTACTGGACCCAGGGGGAGACTCACCTGTAGGCACTGAGTCCTCAACTACCTCCGGAGCCAGAGTGGATTCACCTGGTGCCTGCTCCTGAGGTGCAGGCGCTTCAGAATCAAGGCCCTGCCCCAGTTCAGCTGGCCCTGGAGGTGGGGACTCCTGTGCAGGCTGGGATTCCTCCGGTTCAGCCTCTGAATCGGATTCCCAGGCCATCACAGGCAGCTTCTGATGTACTACTTGCTTCAATGCTTCCCAATCCAGAAGCATAATTTTCTTATGGTTGTTTACATTTCATAAAAGTTCACCATTTCCCCAGCATGGCTTACTGGGGATAAATGAATGGCTGAAAATTACTCCCGCCATGTTGGCAAAGGAACCAACCATATAATGAAATCCGGGCAAGGCAGTATGGTAAGAATCATGTCCTGGTTTTTCCCCTACATGTGCAAGGGTTGCTGTTTACCTTTCGTTTGCTCACACATCATGACTTTATTCAGACTTTAAATGGTCACAACCATCAACATGAGAGTTCTCGATTTGTATTAACTCTCAAAAATGCTCTTTATGTCACCGCATCTCTGTGGTGAGTTGTACATCTGAACCATTTTATGGGCTGTGCCACTTGACTCTCTCCCCCCCCCCCTTCTCATTGTAACTGCTCTATTTTTCGTCCTAAAGGGCGCACCGGCCCATAGGACGCACCTCGGGGGTTTTTTTGGGGGGGAATGAATAAAAAAAATTATCCCCCCCCCAGCCGCAGCTGCTGCCCCAAGCCTTGCGCACACCTGCCCAAAGCATGGGGCACCCTCCGGAGGGCTCCGCGTGCTTTGGGCTGCGGGCGGCAAGCTGCCGCCCGAAGCCTCGCGCACCCGGCGGGACCTCCCGCCGGGCGCGCAAGGCTTGCGGACACTCGCCGGGGCTGCAGGCTGCTGCCCGCAAGCCTTGTGAGCCCACAGGAACTCCCGCCAGGCTTGCAAGGCTTGCGGATAGCTTCCTGAAACCTGGAGAGCGAGAGGGGTCGGTGCGTACCGATGCCTCTCGCTCTCCAGGCTTCAGCGAAAGCCTGCGTTCGTCCCATAGGACGCACACACATTTCCCCTTCATTTTTGGAGGGGGGAAAGTGTGTCCTATGGGGCGAAAAATACGGTACGTTTATCAATTACATACACTAAAGCCCTCATGTAGGTAGCTCTAATGTAAAACTTCCATGGCTGCGACTATTTGCCCTGAGGCCAAGAGTGCCTCTGAACCCTAAGCAGCGCAGGACCCAGCCCTATCCAGACAAAAGATTTTCACTCTGCAGTTCGGAATCTTTCTGTTATTTCCCTTGCATATATATTGGTAATAATAGAAGGTGCCATTCCTGACAGACAGGAATTATGATGTTTCCTATCTACAAATGATAAGCTAAAAGATCAAACTCCCCGGACAAGTTTCCTAATGCCATTTGTCTATGTTGCCCAACTACTGGCTTGTCAAAATCCTATAAAATATTACGCAGTAGTTTAGCTCCCTTGCTTCCCTGCTCAGTTTTTGCTCTTTCCTGTTTGTATATTCACAAAAGAACTGACTTATTGAGTTGGCTGGTATTGAATATTTATTTATCAGTGGCCAGAAATGTGTTGGAAATAAAGATAAATTTATTGAAGGGGAGCCCAGTCAGACAATAAATACACTGTACCTCTAAGAATAATAAAATATCTCTCAATTAATACTAGTATTAAGATTAGGGGCAGACTCAAGTAGTAAAGCTTCTCCTGGGTTGTATCACTTCAGGTGTGGTGTATTGGAATGTCCACCATGGTAAGGAGAAGAAAAAAGAAACTTTCCCTACAAACAAGGGGGAAATGTCCTAAGAAGAAGAAGACCACATTGAATCTGACTCCCCATTTGTTCATTTTCTTTTAGATGTATAGACCAGGGATGGAGAACCTTCTGGCCTTCCAACTCCAACTCCCATCAGCCCCAGCCAACATGGCCAATGGCCAAGGATTATGTGAATTGTAGTCTACAGGAGGATTTGGTGATGCCACCTTCCTGTTTCTGCTTGAAGTAGTGGAGTCCAGAAGCAGCTTCTCCACTTGATTCTTCTAAATGTATTAAACGGATCCTTGAATAATAAATTTCTGATGCCATTCCTTCTGAGAATAAGAGATTCACACTTCCAAAGGTTCATCTTCCGAGAGGTAAATCCAGCTTAACTGCCACAGGAAGTACAATGCAACACAACCAGAAACTGAGCCATGCATTTATTCATGAGATTAACAGCAGAAGGCAAAGCTTAGCATAGAAAAAAAAACAAGAGAGTGCAAAGAAACTGATTATCAAGGAAGTCCAGACACATGTGTCTCCCTCCTAAATTCCTAGAATACTGATATGAGCAAAGAGGCAAGATTATATATCCTTACAATTTTGTGGCCAGTCACCCCTGTCACTCCCTTTTCATCTACAGCATCAGCACATACTGTACAGAAATGCATTCCTAAGCCTACTTAGAAGTAATTCCCAATGAAATCAAGCAACTCTCCTGCATTTTGCTGATCTCCAATTCTCATTGCTTACTCTCTCTCTTTTGGCAAAGAAAGAAAGAAAGCCATTCTGAAACAGGTGCAGGTTGCTGATTTTGATAATACAAGTGCAACTGCCCAAAACATTTTGACAGAATATCTTCTTTGAGGAAGAACCTTCCCGAAATCAGAGAACATACAAACTCATACCTGCAGCGTACTGATGGTCACAGTAGCATGGACAAGATGAGTGGATGGTGAACTATTGGGCAGGGAGTATATAGCTCAGTGATAGGGCACTTGACCTGCATCTAGAAGACTCCAGGTTCAAGCCTTGGCATCTCTGGTTTCAGAAAGCGGTGATGTGAAAGATCTCTTCCTGAGCCCCTGGAGAAAGGCTTCATAAACAAAGAGGCTAGCCTGGTGCAAGGCCAGTTTCCTAGCTGCCAGGTTAACTGAATTAATAAATATTGTAAGGAATTAGAGAAGGTCAATGATCTGTTCCAGCAAATATGGAGCCTGAGTGCTGAATGGAGTGAAGGCACATTCTGGAAAATGTGTTACAGACAACATGATAATACAGATAATGAAGATAATACAGGTAGCCTTGCTTAGTGTGCCCGCACCAGAAGGCCTTTTCAGTGGAATGTTCTCCTCAGGGAGGCATGCTTGGCACCATTTTTTTTTCTATTTTTAGGCACCAGACAATGGCTTTCCTCTTTACTCGGTCCTTAATTTTAAAGGTGGCCTTGTGGCCTCTTTTAGTGGGGTACAATCAATAACACTCTCTCCTGAAAGCAGTGGTGGGTGTATATTAAATTTATGTCAGAGAATGGCAACTTGGTTGTATTCTTTTCCTCCTACCCCCTTCTGTTGTTTATTACAGTGTAATTAAAATATTTTTTAAAACAAATCAATAGTTTTTTTGTGTGTGTTTTCAGACACAGTTTCCAGTTACTAGAGCTAAATTTCCGTATTCCTATATAAGAAACCCCAGCACACAATATTGTGAAACATTTGTAACATGGACATTAAAAAGCAGGCTCAAGAGCCGGCCCGACTTCTCTGCTTCAAAGAACCCATTGAAATGGTAGCATTTTAAAACTCTCTGCTGACTTGAGCTGGATTTGAACCAGCAATTGGAAGGGCAAGAGGCTCTAATTCCTTGTCCCTTAAGGTATGATTCTCCCTCACAGCTTGTAAAAACCAAATACAGAAACTCAGTCAAATGAAGCATTTCATGTCTCGGTGTTGACAGAAAAACAACAAGCTTGCAAATCCAAGTCCCTTTGCCATGTCTACAACTTGTAACAATTCAATTGTCTCACCAACAATACTCCATCTCCAAGGAGGTGATATTTAAGCTTTTGCACACAGCTTGCTCTCGTTGCATTAAAAGCTGTGCGATACAGCCCTGGCTCATTGCACAGAGGCCAATGCAAAGGCAGAAGCATGTAAGTAATCACATGCTGCCAGTGAAATTTCTCATGTTTGAAAGGAGCTCATCAAGTATCTTATGTAATTGGAAAATAGGCAGCTGCTCCATTGAGCTTAGTAGTGTCCACACTGACTGGCAGTGACTCTCCAAGACTTCAGACCGGGTCAATTCCCAGCCCTACCTAGAGACATTGTGGGGTAGAACCAGAAACCTTCTGCATGTAAATAAGATGCTCTACCACTGAGTTAAGGCCCTTCCTCAAATATGAGACTAAATAAAATAGTCAGCATACTCACAGAAAAATATATACTCTCAACAAAGAGATAAATGCTTTGTTGTTGTTGTTTAGTCGTTTATTCGTGTCCAACTCTTCATGACCCCATGAACCAGAACACTCCAGGCACTCATATCTTCCACTGCCTCCCACAGTTTGGTCAAACTCATGTTGGTAGCTTCAAGAACACTGTCCAACCATCTTGTCCTCTGTCGTCCCCTTCTCCTTGTGCCCTCCATCTTTCCCAACATCAGGGTCTTTTCCAGGGAGTCTTCTCTTCTCATGAGGTGGCCAAAGTATTGGAGCCTCAGCTTCATGATCTGTCCTTCCAGTGAGCACTCAGTGCTGATTTCCTTAAGAATGGATAGGTTTAATCTTCTTGCAGTCCATGGGACTCTCAAGAGTCTCCAGCATCAATTCTTTGGCAATCAGCCTTCTTTATGGTCCAGCTCTCACTTCCATACATCACTACTGGGAAAACCATAGCTTTTACTATACGGACCTTTGTTGGCAAGGTGATGTCTCTGCTTTTTAAGATGCTGTCTAGGTTTGTCATTGCTTTTCTCCCCAGAAGCAGGCGTCTTTTAATTTCGTGGCTGCTGTCAACATCTGCAGTAATAATGGAGCCCAAGAAATGCTTGGCAATAAGCAAATTGTCTAATTAATAAAAATAAATGCAATAATAAGCAGCAGCAATTTGTGCTATCTTTTCAGTACCTTTCTCCTGTTACTCTCAGCTATGACTTACTCAAATAGGATCCTGTCTACCTGAACACCGAAATATCCAGGGATAAGAAATATCTCTAAGGAACAACTTGAATTCTTTCGTAGGTTTCTACATCCCACAAGTGTGTCCACTACTGGCAATGACTTGCTGGCAAAAACATGCAAATGCTACATTAATATGGTTCCATCCAGCCTAATATTCAGTCTGGAACGAGGACAGTTGAGATGTTGCTGTAGATTCCCACCCCCATCCACCGGAACACAAGTACTATGGGAAACTCTACTCTTGGGTTCTTGGGTGTTGGATTGTGGTGCCTGCTTTGAAATCCAATGTATGTAAAATGTTTGTATGTTGGGAAATCATTAACAAAACTTTAAAAAAGAAAGATAGCAGTCCCTGTAGTGTGGACTATCAAGAAAAGATAGTTGAAATAGTTGTATTTAGTTGTATTTAGTTGAATTTAGTTGAAATATACAAAAAAAGAAAGTCAAACAAGGAAGGCATTTTTCAATGTAAGGAAAAAAAGGGAAAGGGAGAGAATACTGAGTCATTTCAGCTAAGCCCAGATGAAAATATTTTATAACAATGGTTTCAGCAAAACAGAGATGGGAATGAAGGAAGGGGAGGTAGTGAAACTCCAACGCCAATCCCATGCAATTATTTTTTTATCACGACTAACTCTAAATATCTGAAGAAGTGTATATGCACATGAAAGCTCATACCAAAGCTCATACAAACTTAGTTGGTCTCTAAGGTGCTACTGGAAGGAATTTTGTTTGTTTGTTTTGACTACGGCAGACCAACACAGCTACCTACCTGTAACTAGATCTAAATATCCTGCATTTTAATAAATACGTAAAAAAAAAAAATCAAGTGCACAATTTCAAAATATGGGTCAAGCTCCTGTTCTCCAGTTCTGAATATTTGTGAGGCAATGTGCCAGTAAAAAGAATTAAAGAACAGTGAAATGTTTCAGGGAATTATGTCCTGGAATGAAAATGGCAAGACATCCAAACTTCTACCCTTACTAAAGAGCCAAGGAACATGGTAGAATATTTATTAATTTATCAAATGCAGCTCAGACCGCTTATCATTTAATCACAGGCCTAAAGGCCTTAGAAACTCAAAGCTGAACTTTCACCAGCAGGCTGAGCAGCCAACTAAGCAGGCTTATTCTACCGATGCAACTTATTACAATATTTGTCCTTCGTTAGTTTACACTGCGTGTGGACCCCAGCCCAGTATCCATTAAACCTAACTTAACAGGTTCTCAGTATGCCCCAAATAAAAAGAGGTACTATACATTTACAGGATGTTTACCACAGGGATCAAAGCTAAAGAGGTTAATTATCCTTGCTCTCTGTAAAAGCTCTACGAATTGATTCAAAACTGAATCAGTGCCAGCGTCTTTGAAAAGTCCTCTGAGGCATTCAGGAATTCTTCTGAGGCTTGCCAAAGGGGCTTGTTTAGGGTGGGATGTATGCCTATATAAAGGTGCCCCCTACTTACATGGGGTTACATTCTAGGTCCATGCATGTATAAGTGAAATTGCTTAAAGTGGGAAGCACCCTCTAAAAAGCCTCCAAAAAGCCTTCAATGTGTATTTTCCCCTGCTCTCCAGCTCCCTCTCCCTCTCAAATCCAGAACCAGATATCTAGAGTTGAAGCTCTGGGGCCAGCTGGAGACTAGAGGATGTGTGGGAGAGCTGCTGCTGCTGTTGCGCTATTTCATAAACCAGCTGTTAGACGGGGAGGCTGAGCAGCCTAAACAAAGCCCCACTGATCCCCTAGTCTCTTTGGGACTTCCTCTGGCCTCACTGATGCACCCTACAGGCTCCAGAGAGGGTCTCCTCGCGAGCCACGAGGATTCTCCAACTGTCTCCCACCATTTCCTGGTGTGATTTTCTTTATTCATTTATCTCCTGCAGTCGCATGCAAGTAGAATGCCTATAGATACAGATATATAGATATCCATCAACCTTGTAAGAATTAAAGGAGATATTTAATTTGTTTAAATAAAGTTAAAATCTGACCTATAAAAATAAAATAAGAATAGCTCTGCTGGATCCAGCTGGTGGCCCATCTAGTCCAGTATCCTGTTCTCAGAGTGGCCAACCAGATGCCCAGGGGAAGCCCGCAAGACAGACCTGAGAACAAAAGCACTCTCCTCTCCTCTCCTCTCCTCTCCTCTCCTCTCCACCAACTGATATTTTGAAGCATTCTGCCATGGAGACAAAGTATAATCATTGTGGCTAGGAGCTAATGGTAGCTTCACCCTTTCTTGCAGATAAAACCACATTCACCTGAGATTTTAAAAGGCCTGGGGAAATGAGAAGGTCTTTGACCTGGTATTGGAAAAGACCTGAAAAAGTCGGCACTGAATGAGACACCTTAGGGAACGGCTTTCAATAGAAAGGTGCGCCAACAGAGAAGAACATCTACCCAACTTGCCTACTGCTTAATCTCCAAAGGTGGGGGCAACTGGAAAAGGGCCTCCAAGTATAAGCCCACCCCTATGCTAAAGTCATATGGGACGTGATTCTTCAGGGATCTTGCTTCCAAGTCACACAAGCACTTTAAAGATAAGCACCAACACTTTGAATTGAGACCTAAAATTAGCATCAGCCAGAGGAGCTGTTTTAAAACCAATGAGATACGTTTCTGTTAGCCAGAGATAGCTCCCATTGCTCTGTCCCTGCTCCTGCCAACCTAGCAGTTCGAAAGCATGTCAAAGTGCAAGTAGATAAATAGGTACTGCTCTGGCAGGAAAGTAAATGGTGTTTCCGTGCACGGCTCTGGTTTCACCAGAAGCGGCTTAGTCATGACCTGGAAAAAGTGTCTGTGGACAAACGTTGGCTCCCTCGGCCAGTAAAGCAAGGTGAGCGCCACAACCCCAGAGCCGTTCACGACTGGACTTAACTGTCAGGGGTCCTTAATCTTTTTTACTGCTGTTTCCAAGCAGCCTTCAAGGGCAGTCCCATGTACAATGAATGATAGTAGTTTAAAACAGAGATTATAGAACACAGATGACTGTGGCTTGTCCAAGAAAACCACAGTGGTGAATGCCCTTTTTCTTTAAACCTAAGGAATGGGACATAAAAGATCTGACATCTGTAAAACTTCTTGACTTCAGGAACCTAGCAATTGATGGGAATTCAGAAAAGCTTAATATTTCTATTAAAGTATGGGGGGTGGAATCTGCAGTGAAAGCAATTCTGAAAACAAATCAACCCACATCAAAAGCAAATAAAGAAATTTAACCATAAAAACTGTGGTAAAATTGAGAACTGGCCTACAACATTAATTTCACAGATAAGTGTCCTGAAGTCAAGCCTAGTCTTTCCTTATTGCAGGGTTATACTTCACAGGGAATAGAAAGAATGACGGTACAAGTGGGTGAACAGCCCATCTTGGCTGAGTGTTAATACTGAAAAGCTATTAATAGTGGGTGGTAAGCTGGAATCTGATAAAATAGATACTGGATGGACGCATCATTCTTGCCCAAACTAGGTACCAGTGGCATAGCTGGGATGAAACACCAGGATCCAATGACAAGAAAACCCTTACATGTCTATGTGCAGTTTAGGAAAATACGGATCTATAGAAGATAGTCAAAACAGAGGTGTACCTTACAGGCAAACGTGAGGAGAAAGTGTGTTGTGACAAGCAAGGCTCAAGACTGGAACACTGTGGCCAACAGCCAAAACTAGTTGATCAAAAGGAGAGTTCATTGGTGTCAACCTTTAACTGAAACCTAGTCTGGCAACAACGCAGAACAGAACCCTTCAGTGTATGTGTCTTTTAAGTCTTTTCGTGGAGTTTTATAAGGCAGCAAGACTTAGGTCTGCAATAAAATACTATTCCAGCACAACACAAGCAGATCCCTGCTATTGGGAACTTACAATCTAAACAATGACAGTGATAATGGAAGAAGGAAAAGTTTAAATTGCATTTATGTCAATGCAGATGCACAGAGGCTTTGATGTGGCTGAGGATGATTACTAAGAGGTCAGGGTAAAGGCAAATTTGAAGCAAAGATCTGGAGGAAGGAAGAAGCAACAGCAATACCATTTTGTTTCACTTAGCTTTTATGAGTTCCACCCACATATCATGAACAGTGCCTCTTTTAGCCAGTTGATCAGCTGCAAACTTTCACTTACTCCTGATGTGTGCATGACTGCACACCAGACCAGCAACTCTCTCCCTCTCTTTTAAAATAATAATAAAAAAATCCTTCCAGTAGCACCTTAGAGACCAACTAAGTTTGTGATTGGTATAAGCTTTCATGTGCATGCACACTTCTTCAGATATTATTTTGTTTCGACTACAGCAGACCAACTCGGCTACCTACCTCTCTTTTAAATCACTGATGCAGCTGGTTAGGCATGGAATCTGTGGCACCTACTCCATCTCCACTGCTAGGAATGTTGAAAGCTGCCTTATACCAGGTCAGATTATTTGTTCTTCTAACCCAGACAGAGCAGTGCCTACTTTGACTAGCAGTGGCTCAGGAGTTTCAGGCAAAGGTCCTTCCCATCACTCGCAACCAAATCCTTGTAACTAGAAATGGCAGGAATTGAACCTGGACGTATTCTGCAGGCAATGTATGTGCTCAAACACTGTTACAGTCATTGCTGAGCACCACTACAGACTGGCCGTCAAGGAGGAAAGAGACCAGCCTTGTTACCTGAGAGTGGTGGCAGCTGTGGCAGGTGGTAGTTCAATCCAACATGCCATACAATAGCTGCACGCTACAGTGGTACCTCGGGTTAAGTACTTAATTCTTTCCGGAGGTCTGTTCTTAACCTGAAACTGTTCTTAACCTGAAGCACCACTTTAGCTAATGGGGCCTCCTGCTGCTGCCGCGCTGCCAGACCACGATTTCTGTTCTCATCCTGAAGCAAAGTTCTTAACCTGAAGCACTATTTCTGGGTTAGCGGAGTCTGTAACCTGAAGCGTATGTAACCTGAAGCGTATGTAACCTGAGGTACCACTGTAACTTGATTCTGATTCTTCCTTGGTGACAATCTCACATCTCCCAGAGATAAGAATGTGGGGGCCCTCCTCCTACTTGGCTGCTGTTGAGTACCATCTCAGGCTTCACAACATACCAGCTGGGTCATTAGATTTAAAAGAATTCACAGTTTCTTGATCATCACTCAGACAGAAGGGTGCTATTTATGGATGGGGAGAGCCCACATTATCTGAAAGCCGATGGGCAGAGCTATCTCGACTACGGCAGGACAGGAAGAAGCCCTGGGGAAGCAGCTCTTGTACCACTGCAGCAACATACAAAGTGGTCCCAGGAGCACCCAAACTCTCTGAAATCATCATACAATTTACATTACCTGGGACAAGCTTACAACACTTTTCTTTCTTTCTTTTTTTTAAACCTCAGTGCAGCTCAGCACTGCATGTTTAACTTGGTGGGAATACACCAAGGTTGGCTCCTGGCACAGTGATATATTTGACTGAATGAGTCTTGACAGACCACCCCCACCTCCCTAGTTTCAATTCTGCTAAAAGTATAATAATGAGAAATGGAAGCAGAGACCCAATTAGAAAGAGCTGTCTGGGACACAGATCGATTTAATGTATGTGTGCCAAATGGAAATGGGGGGGGGGAGAGAATGGATAGCTGAGGGGTCTTTTCCCCCATTCTCCAACCAAGGGCGTAAAATTCCAGATAACCATTTTATATTGTCACATAAGCATAAGATCCATTGGAGAAGAGATGAATGATTTTTTTGAATGAAGCTCGGGTGTACATTGAAGAAATGCATCTCTTTCCAAAGTCTGACACATAGAAAAGAGAAACATGTGGGCTTGCAGATATTGTTTGACCCCAGCTTCCATCTGCCTCAGCTAGAATGGTCAATGGTCAGGGATAATGCAATCTAACAGTATTTGAAGAGCCTGAGGTTCCTTGCTACAGAGAGAAAGCAGGGAGAAAAGGACAGTGGGTGAAGTATGGTTGAGCGAACTTTTTGCAATATCAGTTAAACACTTTCTAAATGTGCCCCAAATGCGCCCCCTAACATGCATTAGTGACAGGGATCCCAGGTTTCCAGCAGGTGAAAACCTTTACAACTGGAACTTTAAATCATATTCTCAGCCACATGTTTTCTGTACTGCTCTACAGCATCTGTCTCTTTTAGCCTTTGCGGGGCCAAGGACATTGATGATAGCACCCCGGTGTTCCATCCAGCTGAGGGAGAGCAATATGCTAACATCACCCCAGCATTCCTCCAGTCCTGGCCAATGAGCACAACTGTGGCTCTGCATGTTGTGACTGCCAACCTTAAAAAGACAGGAGAGTCAGCACCATGGAGAGCACCACATCCACAGCCATCTTTCAGGCAAAAAGGAAATCGTGATAGAAATGGAAACAAAAGCTGCTTCCAAAAATTACCCCTTGCCAAACTCCAGTGTGAAATATTCACTAGAAGAAATTCACATTTGCCAACATTAACTGAATATGCTATATGACATCTGATACCTGACAGTATTTGACAGCTGGCATGGAATGGTATTTAGCATTGAGTGGTATTTGGTAGATGAACAAAAAGATATCTAAACAAGTGAACATTTGATTTTACACTGTGTGGAGTCAGAACAATCATACAATGCCAAACAGTTTAAGGATTGGCAGGGCTGCCTCCCTGTGAAGCAGCCTGGGCTCCAACTCAAACAAGGGGCAGGTCAGATCCATCAGACCAATGGAAGACATTCTGGAAAGCAACCCAGGACCTGATGTCATGACAAGGACAGAGCCCACTGACTTGGGAGTCCTTGAGCTGTAGGCCACCAAGAATCTGACTGCCCCCCCCCCAAAAAAAAATTCAATGTACTGAATTCCTCCTGGCCAGGGATCTTCAGCCCCAAGTCATCCTGTCAGCACAGGTAATGAGCCTTGAGGGAGTTGTCAGGGAGGAGGAAGAGTGCTCAGATCACAAGTCTGTCCCTTTAAGGCCTTTCACTCTCCAAGAAGTGGGCAAGAGTGTGGGAGGAGCAATCTGGCTCGGGAAGAATAAAAGGCCACTCCCAAACTGGAGGAGGTTGCTCACTTGCAGCTTCCCTACCTACTTCCTTGCCCCATCAGGCCCCATGGACTTCTTGCCAAGGCCAGGACAAGTCACCTGGCGATGCAAGTGTTTGCATTTGGAAAAAGTGTGAAAATCTTCCCTGATCCTACAGGCTAGCAGAGGGTGCAAATATAATAAATACACAAAGCATATTTTGACTTTCACAAATTTCTCATTCAAATTTAACATGCAAAACTGGAACTGGAACTTGATGAATCAGTGAACAACACACACACCCCATTTCAGCTCTATCATGGGGCTGTTTCCAAATGGGTACCTGTAGCTTTCTCCCTTTATGGCAAATAGCATGTTGCAGCGAGGGAGAGTAGAATTCAGATTGGGAAAAGAGAGCAAATGGAGAATATTAAATCCATTTTCCCGATGTGCTTCAGCCCCATTCTGAGCCAAGTCCCTCCGCAGTTGCATTTACCCTTTAAAACACAGACACACACGCAAGAGACGACCACACATCTCCCAGAATGACATCTACCTTGAGCCTCAATCATTATGTAATTATTTTAAGTAACAAGGCATAATGTATTGGAGATATATGCCACAGCGTGGTCCAGATCTGGATCACTGGGAGCTCCCATGTTATGGAGCACCTTAGTGAAATACAATTTGTGAGCTGCTCGTGTATTTAAGAAGAAGGATGTAAAGTGTAAATCTGTGAAGGTAAACTTAGTAATATGTTGGGTGGACACAAGGAAGAAACATTAACTGGAGTGAAAGGAGTGGGTGTTGAGGTCAGGCTAGAACTAGAGGGAAGGTCTCACTCAAAATTAGAGGGCGTGTTCTCCGTTCCCCAGTCCAAGAGGTAAATTTACTGAGATGGATGGAGCAAGTCGAAGGTATCAACTACTCTGTTGATCAGGGAAATACAGAAAGCCAGGCTCTTTAATACCAGGCATGGCCTTCTCCAGAGGCTACTATTGGCCAGTCACAGAGGCTGGTGTTGTGGACTGCTGTTCCCCACTGCACCTGAAAATGACTCAAGGACGCTATGCTTCTATGCAGTGGCGTAGCGTGGGTTGTCAGCACCTGGGGCAAGGCAAGTAATTTGCACCCCCTAACCCGTGGATTTGTGCCCCCTAACCCTAACCCCCAGATGTTGCGCCCGGTGCGGCCGGCCCCCCCTGCACCCCCACGGTACGCCACTGCTTCTATGACTCAAGCAGACACAGTCTACGGTAGTTCTGTAGGTTGGGTCCCAGACTCAGAGGTTTGTACTCCAAGCCCCAGAGACTCCAACCTTGGCAAACAAGTTCTAGAAACACTGTTTGAAATTAAATTAGGGATGGGGGAACTAGTAACCTCCAGGCGTTGTTGGACTTCAGTGCCATCAACCCCAGCCAGCAGAGCCAGTAGTTAGGGAGGATGGGAGTTGTAGTTCAAACACGTGGAGGGTCACAGGTTCTTCATTCCTGTGTTACAACAATACACACACACACACTTTTATATACATTCACTAGTAATCTCTTTTGAATTGCTTAGGAAATGTGGGGTTTTTTAATCTACAGGGGAAGAAAACCTGCTTTACTGCTTCCTTAATGAGAACTGAACGGCTAGAAAAAGTTGAGTTCTGGGTGGCTGGGTGTGGTGACAAAGCTGTAGTTTAACAGCAACAAAGTTACTCAATTTCATGCGTTATTTTGCATTCATTGCACTCTGCTTTCAGTCTTACATTTAGATGTTCATGTGTACTGCACAATAATACACCCAATTAAACTTTATTGTTCATTAGCCGGTTTATCAAAAGCCACGTGTAGGCTTTCCAAACACAACAGGTACTTAAGTTTTAATTATGAAATGCAGCTCTGAACCCTTACTTGGAAAGGGCATAAAAGAGGTGGACGACTCACAAGAGCTCAACATGCCACCCTTTAAAAATCAGCCTTTCCCTGCTCCAAAGAAATCCTGAAATGAAGTAGGTGGAAGTTTCCACCATCAAAATCTGCCTACTTATAAAAGGTTGGTCAAATATTAAAATCATGAACTTATTTGAACAATAACGAGTAACAAGTGTGTTGTGCATATTACAAAAATGGCAGTCTTCTAGGACTCTCCATAGTCCAATTTTTCTCAGAAGCACTGAGCATGCTCCCAGATCACATTAAGGTCTCTGCTCCCCATAGCAAACACAATGGATTCCATTGTAGTCTTGGCCCCTAGGCAGCTAGGACGTTTACCATTGTGGTGACACTTCCTGTTCCTGTTCAGAGACATCTAGAACTACAGCACAAGGTCTGTTGGGAAAGAAAGGCTATATGACATAATGGGAAGGGCAGGTGAATATGTCTTCTGTAAAGTATTGCATGGCAGGGGGTGCCTCTGCCTTAATAAAATATATGTGGACATGTTTGACCCTGACTCCTGTAGAACTGATGAGTGGGGAAGGCTTCACTTCTGCCATGGCTATCAATGGCCCCCATGATTAAAGAGGGAAGGTAGACACCAGGCTTCACAGAATATTTAACCAAAATTCAATAATTTTTTTTTAAAAAAAAGATTTATAAGGATCTGAAAAATTTACAACTTCAAACAAAGACAGAACTGAGTAATGCCATAATGTGTTTTAATTCATTGGAAGCTACCCAGTGACTGGTAACCCACTCAGATGGGTGGCATACAAATTATTATTATTATTATTATTATTATTATTATTATTATTATTATTAGCTGTCAAATTTAGATCAGTCATCTGACAAGGATTCCGAACCTACTTTACACAAAATGGTGGAGGCTTCTTTTGAAGCACCCACATTGCAACAATACTCAAGGGATCCTAAAAGGAAGTTCAAGTGTTATAAATGGCATGGGATTGGATTCAGAAAACTCCTTTCTTTTTGAACTCTGCTCCAGGACAGTGTCTGTCTTTAGCTGGCCCCAATCACCATGGCCCATTGTGGAATAGTGTGTAGAGGAACACTTTGTAATAAAATAAGTTGCATAGATCTGGGGGGGGGGGCAGTCCTTTAGAAATTAAATGATATCGCTGCTGAGTCATGAATACTTAACAGCCATCAGGTCCCTTTTCCTTCTTCATATTTTCCTTCTTTATATTATCACTTATCAGTCATTTAGCTACCAATTAATCATCTCAGCTCCAGAAGTTGCAATTACAGGCATTTAAATGATACCAGCAATTCAAGGTTAAGCATTAAATAAATACTTCTACCAATGTGTAAGCAAGCATGGACACACACCCCAAAAAGAAAAATGATTTAAAAATAAATAAATTAGTATTTGCCTATTTTAGTATTAGTATTTTAATATTTGCCTACTAACACCAAATCTCAGCAATGAGATAATTCCTTGCTGCCACCATAAGCTCCAACAATACACCTTCCAGGAAACATGGGTAATATGGTGTAGAGGTTTGGGCTTTTGACAGGACTTCATGGGGAGGTCTCTATTTCACAGAGGGTGCAATTTCACTTCCCCTGCCCTGATCTCCCTAAAACCTCATAGCCAGGCACAATCTACCTACAAGCAGCTTTTAGTATGGGCCCAGGGGGGGGGGCTGCTTGGGTCTTTTTGGAAAGAACTATAACTGCCTGTTGTTTTTGTCCATGGAGTTTTCTTGCCAGGGATACTGGAGTGGCTTGCCAGTTCCTGCTGTTGAATTATGGTGCTGGAGGAGACTCTTGAGAGTCCCATGGACTGCAAGAAGCTCAAACCTCTCCATTCTTAAGGAAATCAGCCCTGAGTGCTCACTGGAAGGACAGATCGTGAAGCTGAGGCTCCAATACTTTGGCCACCTCATGAGAAGAGAAGACTCCCTGGAAAAGATCCTGATGTTGGGAAAGATGGAGGGCACAAGGAGAAGGGGACGACAGAGGATGAGATGGTTGGACAGTGTTCTTGAAGCTACCAGCATGAGTTTTACTGCATGAGACAGTGGAAGACAGAAGTGCCTGGTGTGCTCTGGTCCATGGGGTCATGAAGAGTCGGACACGACTAAACGACAATAACATAACTGCCTGGCCTCTGGCTTCAAGGACTGCTTAGATATTTGGAATTAGGGCACCAAAAGCCCATGTACACAATGGGTCAGATCCAGGGTTGCAGGAACAGGACATGTAATATTATGTATTTTATCATTGTTCACATCTAAGTTCTTTGCTGGCCTGCCTGTAAATGGGAAGGGAACAAAACACCCCCAGGCGAAAGCTGGGAGGAAAGCTGCTAACCCAATTCTATAGGTCAAGGGTAGCCAAAGTGAGGCCATCCGGCTTTTGCTGAACTACAACTCTGAGCCCGGCTTCGTCTGGGGAGGGTGGGATATAAATAAAAATTTATTATTATTTATTATTATCCTTGCCCACTGGCAATGCTGACTGGGGCGGATGGGAGCTGGAGTCCAGCTACACTTCCTGTTGGCTACCCCTCGTGTAGGTTGATGGTGAAGAACCCCTACCATTGTGATGAATTGTGAAATGCTTTGGCCACAGTCTTCTGGCAAAATGGCTGGCGAACAAGCAGACAATGGTGGCTGAGGAGGAAACGATCTTGCTTGTCAGTGGACGTCTATTTCCCCCTGCCCCAAATCAGGTCACTAGGTTATGCAAATGCCACAGGAACGTGGGGAACACAAGGGCTAAACTTTATTCTCTTGGAACAGACCTCAAAAGCAACACAGAAAGAGAATAAGATATGATAACCCATCCTCCCACCTAAGTATAGCTCTGAGTACTACATTCTTAAAATTCATTGTTACAGATATATTAGAGGTTCTGTTATGTCAGACAACTGTCCTCCTTATTAACAGAGAGAGGCAAGGTCATATTCCTGTCTTCTAATTTATTAATGTTGCACAAATAAATGTTTGAAAGGAATATGAATATTTTATTGTCTACGCGAAACTGGTGCTTTAGGATTTGCCCTACTGAACAGATTGAGATTCAATTATATATATATATGCATGCTTTAAAAAGTGACACCTCAGTTCTGCAGGTTCTTGTACAACTCATCCCATTGCACACCTGTAGCTCAACTATTATTCCCCTCTGCATTAATTTGGATTGCACGACTGTTATAAGGAACAGGATGATACCTATTCATGGGAGCTGCCCTTTGATAATATGGCAACAAGGCATATGGGAGCCACTCGTGTGTGAGAGAGGTTTGGCGAAAACTTAAGAGGGGATGGATGAGATTTGTACGAACAGCGACTAAGGTAAAAGTTTTTGACTTTGCAGATTTGGGTCTGACTTTCATGTAGAACATCCAATGTTCACTCTCTGGCATCTCCAGTTAGGGAGAGGATACAGGAGCGGCACCTACAGAGAGCTAGAGGGCCAAGGGGACAAGGGTCCCCCTATTTTCAAGGAGGGGGCTGGGCCCCTCAAAATTCCATGGTGATGTGTGCTCATTGCATGTACACATCATGCGCTGTATGTGCAACACATCAGTCTGTTGTACGGCGTGTGTGCATGACAACAGCATGCATGGCTGTCGTTGAGCATATTGCATGTGCCAGGCCCCTCAATCATGGGGGCAAGCTGGTGCGCCTGCTAGGAGACCTGGAGAGCCACTGTCAGTCCGTGAAAACAACACTGAGATACATGAGTCAGTATAAGGCAGCTTCCTTCTAAAAGAATACTAACACTAGGAACAGCTTACTCCTGATCCAACTGAATAAAACATTAATTGTCAAAGACCACTGTGTTCTTGTCCATGATATAGGAAGCCCAAAGGGAACTGAGCCACCGAAAAGGTCTTTGCCAAAGGTCTATGGGGTATAATGCTCTGTGAGGGTCAGTGACAGGTGTAATTCCTTCCATGAAATGGAGACTGCTGTACACAGTAATAATGCAGGCTTCTTCATTCTTTAAATCATTAGGAAGCCTATAATTTTAGAATTTGGAGTACATTTTCTAATTCGGCCTGCATGTCCAAGTGTCACTGCTCTCTAATAGCCCTAATAGAAAGTCTTTAGAAATGACTCTAATTGTGCTCCATTTCTCTCCATTTAACAAAAACCGAAGTTGCTTTCTTATTCCGCAGCCTTTCAAAAGATCATTTGACCTCCACTGTAACAGCATTCAAGGACATCACAATCTCTCTTTCCCCACAGAGCACCAATGGATTTCTGTGGTTCCCATTTTGCAGCAAGACAGCATGTACCATAATAAAATGCTTACCCATAAATTGTCAGCTTTTGACTTGATAAGCACATGCAATCTCATGAGTCACTTCATCAATGGGGCAAAATGAGCAGTAAGAAGCTATTTCAGCCACAGCACAAGCATGTGGGTGGACTAGACTTGAAGGAATACTACTCAGATTTCCCCTCTTTCCCATCAACTCCCCCCTCCTTTCTGGGTCTTTCTCTACAAAGCACACAGCCCACGACATGAGTTCCATGATCTCAGAGATCGTATTCCAAGTTACTGGCATCTGTAGCTTGAATTTTCTAGGGAACAACTTGAATGCTTCCTGGATGCTGCTGCTTTTAACATTCTGGGCCTTATCCAATGAAGTAGTTTCATTAGCGCAAGGACTTCTGCCTATGCAATGGAATTCTGCTTCCTTCTCCTCCCCACATGCACCCCATAAATCTGTTCGGGGTTTCCCACCCAGGCCTTCAAGCAGATTTGGGGAGGGCACAGAGATCAGGGAAGGAAGGGAAGTTCTGTTGCACAGCCAGAAGTCCTTGTGCTAACAGAACTGCTTCGCTGGATACAGGCCACCGCCATGAATGCTAGCAATGCTTTTTTCTTTAAACTGCTGCCTATGTCTGCAGTAATGGGGGAAGTGATGGCAGTCACCTAAATCTGCAAAAGCCTTCAATACAAACCTAAGGGTCCCTATTATAGGCAACAGCATTCTGCTTGCCTGTTCTTCTGATTAGATATATGGACCCATATGATCTTTTTTGAGGAAGTCTTTGCTGAAGATAGCAACTGATCCAAATATCAGTCACAGAACAATTCTCTCTTCAAGTGCGTAAAATCATAGAATTGTAGAGTTGGAAGGCACCCTGAGGATCATCTAGTCCAACCCCCTGCAACAAAGGAATGTGCAGCTGTCCCATACAGGGATCAAACCTGCAACCTTGGCTATAAATATAGTTATTTATAGCCCAGCAAGTCCTTGAACGATGGAATGAATTTTTCAAAGGAGTGGAATGTGAATGGACAAAGGATGATGGCAATAAATTATGTCTACACACCAGGTCTGGGAACAGGGTGCTGAAAGGGCTAAACATGAGAAATGGATGTTTATATGTTTGGGAAACAACAAAGGTGCTGATTGCAAGGAAAAAATGGATTAAAATTAGTAGAAGGATGAGAAGGTGATTAAAGAAGACGAAGGAAGTGACAACATCGGGAAGCAATGGACATATGTTTGTAACAGGAGCTTGAAACCTTTTTAAAAAAAAATTATTAAATTTAAATTATCTGGATCAATTTGTTAAAATTTAGAAAACTTGTGTGTATATATAATTACAACCTTGGTGTAATCAGCACCATGCTCTAACCAACTGAGCTATGTATTTTGAGGCAAAGAAGATTGATCAACACAAACACAAAAATAGCTCAGGCCCTTTATCTGCTCATGTTGGTTTAAAGATTGAAGATGAAGTTGTTAAACTGGGAACTAACACCCAAGTAGCAATGGGGAGGGGAGGCAGAAACAGCATGGTCTTGGGGGTGGGGAGCAAAAAGATGCATTTTATTTTAAAAATGAGATTATCCTATCTCTGTGGCATAATTTTAACTCTGTAGTTCATGTATTTTCATCTAATGCTGTCTCTGTACTCTCTGAGATGGGGGTGGGTAATTTTATATTTGCCGTTGATTCCTTTGGATTTGTCTTTACTTGGAAAACCAATAACATTTGTATTGTTGTTTTTTAAATGAAGTTACCCTTAGTTCATTAATTGTTCCTTTGCCCTTCCTTGTAACGCAATCCATGACTGGCTGAAATCTGTTTGAACCCAGAAAATACAGACTGAGTCTTTCCATCATAACATCCATTGGGTACACATCTTCTAAACTAAGATCAGCCCATATCAAATTCTAAACAGGTGGCAACCTTATTTCCCCATGGGCCTTAAATAATTTCTTTCCCAGCTAGCCTCATATAACAACTATGCTAGAATTTCAGCATTGTTGAAGGTCATGGCAGGGACCAGGGAGATCATGCATTTGAAGCACACCTAGAATGTACAAAATGTCAAACTTTGGGTATTTTCACAGGTGAGTCTTAAATTGCCTTTGAGCCTCTCATGGGCCAGTTATGTAAATGCCTGATCATTGTTACTGTGGAGTGAAAACTGGAGGACATTTGTAATGCAAATCAGTGTACTGGCCAATGTAGATTTCACATTCACATTAGGAAGCTGACTGAAGGGACAGCTGTATTAAGCATCAGAGTGTCAAAAAATCCTTTTGCAGAGAGGGGAACCCGAGAAAAATGCCTCCATCTCCAACATAAACATAAATGTTAGTATCTAACAGGAGGGAGAATATTGTATACAATTTGTGCATATTAACAAGTGCACTAAAGTTTGATCCTGTTTTTTTAAATGCGGGATTTTGTCTCTTCCCACAACAACAGTCAGCACTTGGTAACCCAGCAGGGGGTGCCCTCCGGTCAATCATGTGATGTTGCTATGATGTCACATTACAAGAGGGAGCGGGTGGAGCTGTGGTCTAAACCACTGAGCCTCTTGGGCTTGCCGATCAGAAAGTCAGCAGTTCCAGTCCGTGAGACAGGGTGAGCTCACGTTGCTCTGTCCCAGCTCCTGCCAACCTAGCAGTTCGAAAGCATACCAGTGTAAGTAGATAAATAGGTACCATTGCAGCGGGAAGATAAACAGTGTTTCCGTGCGCTCTGGCACTTGTCATGGTGTCCCGTTGTGCCAGAAGCAGTTTAGTCATGCTGGCCACATGACCTGGAAAGCTGTCTGCAGACAAATGCTGGCTCCCTCGCCCTTAAGCGAGATGAGCGTCGCAACCCCATAGTCACCTTTGACTGGACTTAACCATCCAGGGGTCCTTTAACTATTGACCATGCGTCTGTCAAATCTGGCCCACACCAATCTTGATAGGATCTGTCCCACATACCCCAAAATATTTCCTACCTCTGTGGTAAATGCTAGGCAGGAACTCCCAGATCCATTTGGATTTGTACATATCTAAATTGAAAGATGATGATCAACTCTTTGCTCAAAAAACGTGTTTGTGTGTATATTACTTAGATTTGAATCCTACCAGAACAGCTGAAGGTAATCAGGTAAGTGATTAACAACCTGTTTGGGGAAATCAATGAAACTGATGATGGGTAGGATATAAAACTGAGTAAATAAACAAACTGAAGAGGGGAAACTTATGCTTCATTGCTTGATTTATCCACGTAACACTGATCTCATACGCAACTTTACCCTATCCTTTCCACTTTAGCCTTAACCATAATTAAGTCTTACACTGGCATGAATGTTGACAGTTGTAAATGGTTATCAGGTTCTCTTATCCAGAGTTTGCTAACCAACTTCAAACACTAGTTTCAAATCCTGGTTAAGAAGGAATGATGTTCACCATTCGCCAGTTAACAATTATAGTAAGTCTAACCATATCGAGATGGTTGGGAAAAGGACAGGAGGAATCTGTTTCAGGGAGCTAAAGGGCTGGGGCAAGAGAGCACATAATCCTGTTGTCAGCTCCCAATCTGAACCACATTGACCAGATCACCAACCTTACTTTTGCATTCATTTACAGTATTCCAAAACAAGTAAAATAATGTATTCCAGAAAAAGTAGACTGCTCCAGGATCTGCATATGAGCATATTTAGGTTTGGCAGCATTTTCTCTAGCTTTCCATTGCATCTGTTGGCAGATTATTATTATTTTTTTTGGGGGGGGGGGAAACACCATTCAGATTGTAGAGAGGATTAGAGAGGATGCTTTTAAATGTTTGAACTAAACACAGTTTGAGCTAAGCCTTTTTCAGACTGTGCAGGGGGAAAAATGAAATGCTTTCCTTTACAACCAAAATATACACCTAGTTGAGTTCTTTTTGCAATTTATTTGTGCTAGCAAATTCCTTTTAAGATCCCAGCTCTACTGTCCAAACAGAATTCGTCTGGGACTTGTATGAATAAGAAGCTACATTATATGCAATAGGACAAAGAAAACCCAAAGCTGCTGCAAGCTTCACTTGACAGCAATATACTCTTTTCAGGGAGAATATCTAAGCATTACATTTGCTATTGTCCGTGAAAAACCAATAACCCCTTCCTTCTAAACACCTGATTTTAATTTTTTTTTCCGGGGGTAGTAACATTTAGATTTGCACACAGGAAGTCTCAGGCACCTGTCAACTCCATGTACAGTTGAGAAACACGCCTGATCAAAACATTGGAGCACCACTGTTACTTTGTGCAAACCGGGGGTGGCTAACCTGTGATACCTTGTTGGAAACTTATTGAAAGTCCAACACCATCTATATGCGTGTTGTCTCTCTCAAAGAACTCTTTTTTTTTATAAAAAATTTTATTGATTTTTCAAACACATAATAAAAGACAAACACATTACAAAACAAAAACATACACAACACTAAACATGTACCGACTTCCCCGTACCTCCCTTTCGCCGCATCCTTATTCCAAAGTTCTTTAGCAACACTTTGATCAGTTTATCTGTTGGTTCCCTTTCATTAAATTTCTTTAAACTTAATAATTACAGCTGTATTTCTCTACTTCTTACCCCTTGACATCTCAACACTCCTCAATTTTACAGCAGTTTTTAAGATATAATTTAAACTTCTTCCAGTCCTCTTCCACTGTCTCTTTCCCCTGATCTCGGATTCTGCCGGTCATCTCTGCTAGTCCCATGAAGTCTGTCACCTTTGTCTGCCATTTTTCCAGAGTAGGTAGTTCTTGCATCTTCCAATACTTTGCCAGAAGAATTCTTGCTGCTGTGGTAGCGTACATAAAAAAGGTCCTATCCCTCTTTGACACCAATTGGCCAACCATGCCCAGGAGAAAAGCCTCAGGTTTCTTAGGAAAAGTCCATTTAAGGACCTTCTTAATTTCATTATAGATCATTTCCCAGAAGGCTTTAATCTTTGGGCAGGTCCACCAAAGGTGGTAGAAGGTACCTTCAGTCTCGTTACATTTCCAACATTTGTTATTGGGCAAATGGTATATTTTTGCTAGCTTGACTGGGGTCAAAGAATTCTAATAGGTTGCTGATACAGGACTTATGCTTGAAGAAGCCATGCTGGTCTGGTCCAGCAAAGGCTTGTTCTTCTATCTGCTTAGGTATTTTATCATTAACAATACTTTGCTGGGACGGATGTTAAAAGCTAACCAGCCTCTCTTTCCAGGATCCTCTACTACACATTATGCCATACATTTCGACCCTTATACAGCTACTGCTCTATTTTCCTGTATTATTACATTAACTATTCTTCCCATGGTAACAAGATAGCTTGTCCGGGACTTGAATCCATTCTCCCTAACTCAGGAATAACTGCTAGTTATTACCCAACTTTAAAATGTTTGCTGCATGATGTGACTACTCATATGGTTTGGTACTCCAGTGTTCAAATGATGGAGTGAGATAGTCTCAATGTCTATTTTTCATCTTCACTTATCCAGTGAGTCTGGGACAAAATGAAGTTGCATTTCCATCAGAGCAATCAACCACCCAACAAATTTTATTGTGTTTGCTCCATTGTTTGGTCGGCTGGTTGTCTGAAAGCAAAATTTCCAACTCCACAGTGTCATTTACATTACAGCTAAGAGGACGACGGTTTTACTATTGAGAGTAAAGAGTTGGTGAACTTAGAACTGCAAGTGAAGCTAGAGAAAAAGAGATAACTTGATTTAGAAATCAGAGGAACAGATTGCAACTTTTCAGCTTCAGTCTGCTCAAGAAGAACCATGTAAAAATACTGATCTGAATACAAGCTGTTTGTATAGGAAATCTTCCCAAACCAGCGAGGGTGGAATCAAATTTAAGTATTCATACTGTCAGTGTTGTTCAATCTTTTCAGTTTTGCACACATATTTTGGTTTTGTAGGTTCAGTCCTCAATGTGCAAAGCCATTGGAAAAGGAAAAGGAAAAGGACCATGCACCTTTGAGATCCACAAGTTCAAGTACAACACATCCTTCTGAGAAGAATACTTGGAGGCCCATGCAATTTATTCCCATCTCCATAGTACGAGTATGGAACTGCCGACTGGACTATATGGTAAGTTAGATAGTTATACAGTGAGCTGCCCAAGGCTGCCTGGTAAGCTTCATCTTGAAGGCTTTTTGACACATTGGGAAACATCTGATCTGGGTTTGCTATTGCACAAACATGCAACAGGGGAACCACAGCCAGCCAATAAGTGATACAAGTGCTTACAAAAGATAAATTTCTGACACTTTCTATATTCAAGGTTATCTACAAAAGTGAAATTTGTAAAGGAGCCCTGATCAAGGGTTTGACTTCTGTGTCCCATATTCAGATGCAAACACTCTGGCATATTGTCTCTCACAAATTTTGCATCTTCAGTACAAGAGAACTAAGATAACTGGAAATGTAGTTACTCTGTCACCTTGGATAATTTCAAGCAGGCCAGTGTTTGAGGTTGAGCACATGGTATAATACCAACTTTCCCCTCAACATTATTTTAAGGCCTATATTTTCTTACCCTTTTATTACACTGGGAAAAATGTAGTACTTTTAATAGTATGGAACTTGTTTATTTCACATTGTATTTGTATTATTTCAGATTTTATATTATTTTTATATATTTTATATATTTTATATTTTTATATTTTATTTTATTTTATTTTATGCTGCAGCTCATACTTATTGAGGACAGAGTTTCACCACAAGCCCAGGTTCAGATTCCTTGCTAACCTGGACTTAGCTCAGCATGACTCTGGAGTCAAAGAGGACTGAGGAGGAACAAATCAGTTGGAAGCCCTGCAAGTTGTGGTCTCGGGAAGCCATAGTTTGGTTGACTGTGATGTGCAAAGCAGGGCATTTAGTATTCCAAAATGTAACCAGGAGCAATTTTCATGAAATTCCCTAGTCAACAGTTTTGCTCAGTTGGTTTCCAGCAGACATGGCAATAGCAAACAAGAAGGCGGGCGGAGTGTTGATTCAGTTTCAGCTTCAAGTCAGAGGATCAGAACTTTGGATGCAATTTTAAGCGTACATCTTAGTGTTTTTTTCTAAATGAGCTCTCGAGGGGAGAAAAATTCTGGGCAACCACACTAAAAAAATGATTAATATTTGTGCGGCACATACCAATATACCTAGATGTGATGATAATAGCTACTCCATTCCTGTCATCTGTAAAATCTGCATTTCTACTCCAAAAATACATTATGTCTGCCTGAAAAGATTTATCCTTTATAATCCCATAATGCTGATTGATCACCATTTGCTTATACCCTCAAGAGGCTGTGCTCCTTAAATTTCTGTTCCATTATTCCACTACTGTGATGGCTGCACCAATCTTTCCTTTATTCCCTCTCCTGAAAATCTATACTACATTTGCTTTTTTTTTCCTTCCGCAGTTCGCTGGCACATATCAATTTTTCATAACTTAACAACAACCAACAACAACAGTCATCGCTGGAACATTAAGTTCCTCTGCTAAACCCATTAGGATCTTACAATACACAGAAACCTGATTTATGGATACTCTTCTGAATGCTGCCTTACTTTCTATCGATGACTTTTGTTTGAAAGAACTCCCCTACTTTTAAATAGGCCTGATATAAGGGTTCCCCCCACCCCCCTTAAATCAAAAATGACTATGGGTAAATGCCAAAGTTTAAGTTTCAGCAATACAGTATTGACTTATCTGGGAAGCAGCAGAGAAAGGGCAGGATACAGATTATGGTTAATAATAACAATAATAATAATAATAATAATAATAATAATAATAATAATAATTTATTATTTGTACCCCGTCCATCTGGCTGGGTTTCCCCAGCCACTCTGGGCAGCTTCCACAAAGACCAAAAATAAACTAAGATGTCACACATTAAAAACTTCCCTGAACAGGCCTGCCTTAAGATGTTTTCTGAATGTCAGGTAGTTGTTTATCTCTTTGACATCTGATGGGAGGGCGTTCCACAGGGCGGGTGCCGCTACCAAGAAGGCCCTCTGCCTGGTTCCCTGTAGCTTTGCTTCTCGCAATGAGGGAACCACCAGAAGGCCCTCGGCGCTGGACCTTAGCGTCCGGGCAGAACGATGGGGGTGGAGACGCTCCTTCAGGTATACTGGGCCGAGGCCATTTAGGTCTTTAAAGGTCAACACCAACACTTTGAATTGTGCTCAGAAACGTACTGGGAGCCAATGTAGGTCTTTCAAGACCGGCATTATGTGGTCTCGGCAGCCGCCCCCAGTCACCAGTCTAGCTGCCGTATTCTGGATTAGTTGTAGTTTCCGGGTCACCTTCAAAGGTAGCCCCACGTAGAGCACATTGCAGTAGTCTAAGCGGGAGATAACTAGAGCATGCACCACTCTGGCGAGACAGTTTGCAGGCAGATAGGGTCTCAGCCTGCGTACCAGCCTGCGTACCTCCATGGACAGCTGTGAGTCCAAAATGACTCCCAGGCTGTGCACCTGGTCCTTCAGGGGCACAGATACCCCATTCAGGACCAGGGAGTCCTCCACACCAGCCCGCCCCCTGTTCCCCCAAAACAGTACTTCTGTCTTGTCAGGATTCAACCTCAATCCATTAGCCACCATCCATCCTCCAACCTAAATAGAGGTGGGAACCTTTTGTCTGAGATGTACTGGTTTTTCTAGGTCCAGTACTGGTTAACTGTCAGATGGTTTACTAGTTGAACCAGGAAAATAGTAGTTGGCGACTAGAAAAACACAGCTTACACTCATAAGGAAAGCAAGCCGCTGTCAATGGCAGCATGAGGGTAATAATACTATCTACCCTAAAGGGTTATTGCGTGTGAAGCACTTCAGACAGATTAAGGGGTGGAGAAGAAATTTGTTTACCCCCCATTTTCATGCGAATCTACTAAATTTGCTCCTCCTGAGTCAATACATAAACTGAAACACAGCTCTCCTTCAAAATTTTCCAACTACAGTGATACATTTCTCCAACCCAATTTTTTTTTTAAAAAATGGGTATATTTGTGGAGAATGCATCTATTTTTGAAAATGCTTGTATTATTGAAAATAAAGTACAAATATGCATTCCACCAGGGGAGAAATGTATGCAGAAAATGCGTATGTTGGGAGAAATGTGAACAAAAGTGTGCATATGTTTTCATGCCAAGATTTTTATATTTAAAAAAAATCACGAACACATGCAGCAATAAAGCAAACTGCAGACTGTAAAAATGAGAAACTGAAACTGAAATTGACAGATTCATCCAACTCCACTTGAAACGTGCTGTTTTAAATGCCAAGTATTATCATTTGTAGACGATTCAGTTTTCTGTTTATCAAGGTTCTGTCTACAAAGAATCCAGTTCAAGAGGAAGCCTAGACACATTCAGTGTACAATGCAAGCATAAGTGGCTGAATTAAACTGACGGGGGCTTGAAACTGAAAAGCATCGCACTCTGGTTCTAATCCGCCAACGCAAACCATTTGCAATAAGCACAGTCACTTGCTTCAGTTACATGAATGGTTTTCCAGAGTAAAATATGCCTTCCTGTGAGGAGAAGTTGCAAGCAATTCCAACACTCTAGCCACAGAGGGTGACAGGAGCCATTAACTTTTTAGGCCTTCTAAGACCCAATTTTTATGTTATTTACAAGCATGACATGCCTCAGCATGAAGGAAAGCAACACATTCACCTCAGCATCCTAACTGCCTACAGCCACAAGTATGACTACTGAGAAACAGGTATACTAAGTCAGAACACAGGCCCTACCAGTTCAGTTTTATCTGCTTTGTCAGAGGCTCTCTAAAGTTTGTTAGGCTTTCCCTCAGCCCTACCTGGAGATCAGAACATAAGAACAAAAGAAGAGTCACCTGGATCAGGCCATCAGTCCATCCTCTTCACACAGTGGCCCCTCAGATGCCTACAAGAAACCTGCAAACAGGTTCCAAGCGCAAGAGCACAAGACCTGCCAGTCACCAACTGTTGAATACAGACCCTCCAAGTTTCCTTGTTTACAGACAGATTTACAGAAGTCCTCCTGGTTTCTGATTTGATCCCAGAATGTCCTGCTTTTTCTTAGGACGTCCCTATTTTCATCGGAGAAATGTTGGAGGATATGGAGTTATGCAATCCCCGAATCAAGGGGATAACTAATTATGCAACCTTTAGAAGACATCTGAAGGAAGCCCTGTATAGTTTTATGATATTTTTATATATGTTGGAAGCTGCCCAGAGTGACTGGGGCAACCCAGTCAGGTGGTCTGGATATAAATAATAAAAATATTAGTAGCAGTAGTAGATTGAATAGGACACCCCCATTTTCATTGGAGAAATGTTGGAGGGTATGTGAGTAATCAAGTGAGATGCACTTCTAAAAGCAGAATGAATGATGGAGAAGTGAACAGGATGGCAACAATAAAATCACCCTTCCCCTTCCCTGTCCAAAACAAAACAAAAAAAGAATTTTGCTGCCTACAAGTCTGGCAAGTAAGCTCATGATGAAGAGAGTTGGAATAATGCTTCATTATGGCTGTCAAATAAAACCACTGCTCTGCATTGATTAGCTACAATCAATATATAATAGCATGGATAAAACACTAAGAAAAATTATATCATTATAGTGCAAGAACACTGTTTTGCACATTGCCAAACTGGATCTATTTTCATAGAGCAATGCTACAGTTTCAAAAGCAGCAGACGCAGAAATTTCAGCTGTATGTTTCTACTCTTTAGAGTAGGCGGTAACCATTCCCTGCCCCCTTGGTGAGCAATGTCATTAGGACCCCCTGGGCCGTAAACCATAGTGGGGGGGCAGGATAAGCTTCAAAAGCTTTTGCTAAAAGCCTGGATTACAACCAGCACTGGATTTGAAAAATCAAGTCCGAAACGTTGGTAGAGGCTGCACTTTGATTCATTTGATGACAAGACAAATGCTCACAGAAAACAGAAATGCCCACTACTCAAAACATCAAAAGTCCAGACAAATGAAAATGGAGTTCTCAGCAAACACGATTAATGATTATCATGATTACCCTTCAATATTCATTGCACTCTCCAGCTGGATATGCAAGGTATGCCATTTTCCTGCTTGTCTAACTTTTAGATTTCCCAGTAATAGATATGTCACTTCTTGTCTAACATACAAGGCAATGATACTCTCCCACAAACGTGTCACTCGGCTTCATTTCAATCCCTCTCCCAAGAGCATGTCTTTCAATGGCTTGCAATTCTTGGACATTTATAACCCCTTGGTGGGATTTGTATATCTGCAAGGAGTTTCAGGACTGCAGTCTCAGATTGGGCAAGAGACTCTATATATAATCTTTTAAAGAACATGAGCTTATCTAAAACTATAGCCCCTATCAAAGAACAAAACATTTTCTCTGGAAGCACTGCAAATTTGAGGAAGAGATGGTCCTTCTCTTACCTTTGCATTGTAATGTGATGTTTTCAGACAAACCTAGAGTTGTGACAGTGTGCTTTTCGGTGGAGCGGAAGTATCTAAACACCTTTAACCGTACAAAGCTTCGAGAGATATCAAGACAGTACAAAGTGGCTATCAGAAATGCAGCCAGAAACTCGCTGTGATGTTAGGCTGGCAACTTCAACAGTTTAATGTGGTCAATATTAAACAAAACAAAAATGACACGGAATTAGTTGTATCTGTGCACATGAAGTGATCATTTCCTAATAAATTAACTCATGGCCCAACAGAACTAGCCAAATAAACATCAGTGTGATAAGCAGTGAGTAGTAAGATGACTAATATACTACAAGGATCCAATCTGGGGGGCAGGGAGACATCATGGAGCACATTAAGACACACAGCAACCCCATATGGTTCTTCTCAGTGGAACCTGGGCCTGTTCAGTTTCAAGGGCAGATACTGTACCCACAGTGAAACTTTTTTAAAAAAACAATTGCACATTTTAGATATTTTTTTCTGACTATGCTAATGTGCAAAACAAATGAACCTCCCTATAAAAGTAACAGTTGGGCGTTCTGCTCCACTCCTTCTGAAAGAGAAACTCAGCAAGCTCCGAAGAAGAGAAAGAGATGGGTAGGAAGCGTCAGAGTAAGGGGGAAGAAATGGAGAGGATGAAAGGGCTGGTGTGTGAAGCCACACCAAATACACAGGCATGGAAAGAATCAGGATTCAGAGAATTCTAAAAATTCAGGCAAGATGCCATTAAATGCATTGCTATCATCATATCTGTTAAGTCCAAACCTTTTCACTATAGAACAAGGGTAGCCAACATGGTGCCTTCCAGATTTTGTTGAGCTCCACTTTCCATCAGGCCCAACCAATGTGGCCAATGATCAGGGGTGGTGGGGTCTGGAGTCCAAAAATAACTGGAGAACACCAGGTTGACTCTAGATGGTACACCAGGCTGGTTTGAAGACTTTTAAGGAGAAAGGATGCTAAGCTGCTGTAGCCAAACACCAATGAGTCTCCTCAGCAACACACAGCCCAAACCTGTGACTGAACCCATTCAGTAGGATTTGTTATTTGACTGACAAGTCTAATAGTTCCTCCAATCAGGTTTCAATAGCTGCCAAACTCAATGTTAACCAGTTTTGGAGCGCTATCATAGAAGCTTGTGTGATCCATACTTTCCAACATGGTATGATCTCCAATGTCAATGACATATATCCTTAAATTAGGTTAAAAGGAGAAAATCTGAAGGCTGAATCAAGGCAGCGGGGCAGCGGCGGGGAGCTAATTCACAGCTCCGCTTCTTGCCAGAATGGAGCTCTGACAGGCCAAGGCCATAAAATATGAACTACGGTCCCCCGAGGCACAGAACATCTCCGGCAGATGTTGTCATCTGCAGGTCCAAGTCTGTGGAATATATTCTGGAGTTCAGTGAGCATGCAGAAGATTTTGCTGTCATTGCATCTGTTGCAGCCTCAAGTCCAAGGAGGACAACTTAGTAGCTTTGGGGACAAAGCTATATAGTGATGATTGCATCTGAAGTCCCGCCTTGGCTTTCTATTTAAGCGGCAGCTCTTTAAATTTAGCACAGATGAAAGAATGCAGACTACCGTGTGCCTGTGGGAGTGATTCTATTGATTTCGGCAGGTGCAGAATGTCTGGAGCTGCAGACGCTGCCTAGGCTTCAGGGCCAAATTTAGCACCGAGACAACCTCCACACACTGCATACAGCCACAATGGCAAGGAAGGTAGCTAGAAATCTAATTTTGGGTTCTAAAGGGATTTAAAAACTGGCAAAATTGTTGATCAGCTGGGGCAATGATACAAATCTGAATTTGACCCAAGCAGTCTAAATTACCATCTAGTGTCCTGCTTTCAATGTTCCATAAGGCAGGAGTGAGGAACAGGAGCTGGCTGATGCATAACATTCTGAGCTCCCCCCTCCCATCCTGTGACCCCCTTTGATACATAGGCAGGGCCATCCACCTGCCAGACACCTGACATCACTATGGTGTCAGGTGACCCACTGTTTTCTTTGAAGGCGCAGGTTGGCTTCAAACTGTACCTGAAAAGGAAATTTAATCGGGTAAAGGAAATTTAATCGGACACTGCCAGTCAGCTGATTGGCAGTGACTTCAAACCTTATTTTCAGCAAATGTCACTGTAGTCCTTTTACAAAATTCACTACTATATTTAATTGGCCTCTGTGACATTTTCCTAGATTCTGCGAAGTGAATTTCCTCCCCTCCTTTCACACACACACACTTTCCTTTTCTTCAGTCTTTTCAGCTAAATATCACCCTCTTGATTTCACATGTGAAAGCTGATCAAAAGTTTTCCTGCTAAGTAAAACTTCTTCTCTTACTTATTCCAAGTGAAAACTTTTTTTGCTGGCACTTTGAATTTTATTTTATTTTATTTTATTTTTTGCTTTATTCCTGCACAAAGAGGAGACTTTGCTACAACTTGTATCTTGAAATAGCATTGCTGCTTCTAAATAAATAAACATCCTCCAGATGTTTGTCTACTCTACAGAGTGATACATGGCCCTCAAGAGACCTTTAGAGGAGAGTTTAACCTGAATGGCCATAGTAGCTATATGAAGGAGGGAAGACCTTGCAAGCAACCTCTTTGGTGCTCCAGCCATTGCTACATTCCACCTGCTGCAGGCAATATATTACTGACAAAGGAGTTGCACAGTGGCAAAGTATAGAATCATAGAATTGTTGAAAGGAACCATGAGAATCATCTAGTCCAGTGTTTCCCAACCTTGGGCCTCCAGCTGTTTTCGGACTACAATTCCCATCATCCCTGACCACTGGTCTTACTAGCTAAGGTTGATGGGAGTTGTAGTCCAAAAACAGCTGGAGGCCCAAGGTTGGGAAACACTGATCTAGTCTAGGGTTTCCCAAACTTGGGTCTCCAGTTGTTGTTGGACCACAACTACCATCATCCCTAGCTAGCCGGACCAGTGTTCAGGGATAGTGGGAATGGTAGTGCAAAAACACCTGGCGACCCAAGTTTGGGAAACAGTGATCTAGTCCAACCCCCTGCAATGCAGGAATGTGCTTTGCATGTAGAAGAACCCTTAGGTAAGACTGAGAAAGACTCCTGGGGACTAGCTACCATTCAGTATCAGCAATGCTGAGCTAGATCAACCAATGCTGTCAATCATTATATGGCAGATTCCTCAATTCTTAAGACTAGCAGTGAGAAGACAGTGTGTGGCGATCAGCAGCTGCCCAGCCCATGGCATCTGGCTCAGTGAAGAAACAGCACTCTAGGAGCAAGGGATCTGAACAATGCCATCCTTGCAAACTGCTCAGGGCCTTAAAAATGGCTCGACACAGTTTTACAAAAAGCAAAAAGGAATAGGTGCAAGCTCTAATCAAGGCAGCTCTGGCTACAAGATAACAGATAATGGAAGAAGACATTATCTGAAATACTCCTCGCTTCTATTTATCCTGTATCAAGAGTGACTTTCCCTGACTCATCACAAACAGGGTCTTTAATAACTGGCAAATACTCTTCCAACAAAAGGACCAATATGCATGCCCAGCATTCTAGTGATCCTCGATACTAGAATGTCAGAAGATAACACACCATGTTATCTTCTGCCATGTGTTCCACTTAGGTCCCATGCTCAGAGTCTTATCGTCTCACCAAACTCCAAAAATATTGCTGGCAAAGTCTAACCAGAACATTGTAAACAGACCAAGTATTTTTGCTATGTTGATGAAAAAGGCAGGAGAATCAAGTTAAGTGAAGTATTCAAACTACAGAGAAGCACAGATTTGTGCTTCCCCCTTTAGCTATTGTTTTAGAAGGCTTTGGGGGGGCATGTGTTGGTGCCCTCCCTCTATTTGAGGGACCTCCTTTGCCCCTTTTTCTGGCTCTCTCTACCATGTCCCCCTGGCGAGTATCTACATAATCTCCATCACTGCATTGCCTTGTTTTTTCAAGATGTCTGTCAGGAACTACACGACAGTGGCTTAAATTGGAGGGAGGCTGGGGGTGGGGACTTGCCTTCTCATTTTTTGTTATGTTCCCCTGGCCAAAACTGAAAGGAGTCAAGGTAAGTCTCTCCCCCCATTACCTTTCCCCTGTGATACAAAGAGTGAACTTTCATTTATTTGCACTACAGTGCCATTTTGGAGTTTTTACAGTGTTTTAGGTGTTTCATGAATTTCTAACATGGTTTCTTTAAAACAACACATCAATGCTTTATGTTTTGAGAGTGTCACAAACCAAGTTAATAATAATAATATATTATTTATACCCCACCCATCTGGCTGGGTTTCCCCAGCCACAATGGACAGCTCCCAACAGAATATTAAAAACATGATAAAACATCAAACATTAAAAATTTCCCTAAACAGGGTTGCCTTCAGATGTTTTCTAAAAGTCAGATAGCTGTTCATCCATTTGACTGGCCAAAAGCAATATTTTCTCAAACGCCTAGTCAATAAGAATAATAATAACAGAACAATAACAATAATATTGTTATATGATCGGCCCTATTCAACTGTTAGACACATGTAAGCATGAACAACAAAAGCAGGAATGGAGCCCTGACTCATATAGCTTACACACCCAGAGGCTTCTTTCTTGCAACAGGCTCACATCACCACAACTATTTACTACACTGTTTAATTGCCAATGTGTTCTGCAAGCCGTTTGCAATTATGAAACAGATTACAAAAAGGAGTGATTTAGGACCTCAGGGGTACAGCAGGTTCCTTCCTGAAGCAGTTCAGTCCCAGCACATGGAAGGCTGTGGGACCAGTGATGGCGCCACTATGAAACTTGCCCCCGCTCTTGCTATCATGCAGTGGTAATAGCACAGGTGGGGAGGCAGAGAGAACACCCAAACAAAACACCCCTTTTGCTTTCTCTCATGCAAGTTAACTATTCTTTTTCACTGCTATAAGGAAAAAGCAAAGAAAGGCACCTCACTGCAGGGGGGAGGGAGATACAGTGCGGAATGCAACGGTCATTGTAACATACAAGTCCCCCCCCTCCAGGCCTTTATATATTTTATTTTTATTTTATTTTATTTATTGTGATGATTTTGGCCTCAAAAAGCCGCAAGGTGGCTTACAACCATTTCAAAAGCAAAATACAGTAGAACAACTTCGAAGCAATAATAACAACTGAGAGTTAAACCCTAGCGAGTTTTTAAAAATCATTAATTATATTAAGAAAGTGTGTGACACATATATCTACATAAACATACTGAAATGCTTGTTGGTATCACAACCACCGGCTGTGTGTTATTGCCGCGGTCCATCCGTATTGTTTCTCCTATTTTTAATTCAGACTCCATGGGCTACGGCTCAGAAAAAAACACCCACCACTCAGCAACCAGAGGGCTAATTTCCTTGTCAGCATCAGAAGCTGTCTCCTCTTTGCATCGCTGCTCTGCATGCTATTTAAAGGATAATGCATCAAAAATTAATCAGCCCGAGTGAAACTTTTCATGTCTTGCTGTAGAGAGCAGCTATTTCATGCTAGATGAGACGATCCTCAGTCTTTTGCTTTTAATTCCGCAGTTGAGATTGTGCAAGCAAAGGAGACTCACGTGAAGAGCATTCGCTGCACTCAGACTGCCTTAAAGGTTTTTCATGGTCTTCTGTGGACGCTGTATCATTTCTTAACGTCATCAGTTTTAGCCATTAAATACATTTCCCCTGTGCCCCTTCCAGCTTTTCCATTCTGTGCTACTTAATTCACAGTAGAAGGAGGGCGACTGCCACAGAGCAGCTTTATGTTCAAGGTACTTTGAAGGCCGAAAGGGAGCCTGCTTAGTAGTGGCACAATGATCTCAGGCAAGATTTCTGCCCAACACTCCTGCTATGCTTTGAGTGGAACTGTGACAATGCCTTCTCCCATACTGGCCTGCCTCATCCTTTAAGATCAGCAGGTGAGGCCCTCCTGGTGATCCCTGCACAGGATGAAGTACATATGTGAAGTCCTGGGAAAGGGCTTTTTTGGTGGTGGCTCCTTGCACCTACTGAGAACTCTTGTTCTGCTGAGGAGCACCTAGCCTCACTTCTTTATAGCTTCAGATGCTTCTTTTTTTGGAGGGCATTTGGAGAAGGAGAGACCTGATTGCTCCTGTTATTCATCGCTGCTTTCAGTTATTGTGTGTTGTGGATCATTTCTGGACCATGGGTTTTCAAAAAGCAATTGCTTTTATTGTAATGGGGCTTGTACAAAGGGTGGTATATAAATCACCTAAATAAACCAAGCCTGACACTTCCCTGCAGAATCGGGGCCTATCAAGAGAGGAGTCCTTGCAGAATTGCTCTTTGGGGAGATCAGGCGACAAGGAAGGCGGTACCACACCCTCCAACACATTGCAAAAAAAACCAAACCAGGGTGCCATCTTCCGGGGGCCCACTCCCACATGAGTCACATGACCCATGTGATATTGAGGCCCCCAAAAAGTGTTTCTCGGGGTGACATTGTGGCACCCAGAATAGCCACCGTGCTCTCGGGGGGGGAGGGGAAACAGGATGTCACAGTTTTTCTGGGGAAGTTGAGGATTATGTAATACCTGGGGGTTTTTTCTGGGGAGACAGGGGGATGCATACCCCTAAACATTTTGTGAATCTAAGTTTGGCCTTATTGAGGGGGCAGTATTTCAATATGAGTAGGAAAACGAGAGTACCCTTAAACATTTTTTTTAGGGGGGGAGTACTGGTGATACTCCCCACAGGCTTCTTTGGCAAGAAAACCAGGCTCTCTTTGTTGGGAGGCTAGTTCTGTAAGAGAAGCCGAAGGCAAACAAGGAAGGCAAAGACAATGAGAATGTGGGTGAAGAAGCGGTCAAATAAGGCCAGGGATCAAGGCAGGAATAGCTAACAATGATGCACAGTAATGAGTCAGGGAGCAACATCCTCCAGATGAAAGGCTGAAAACACAGCGGGGGGGGGTGCTATTCAGGAACAGCAAACGACGTAAAATACCCAAGGGGCTGACAAGCCTGCTTGGGACCACGAGGCCCATCATTTGCAAAGGGAGAAATGGTGGCCTAGGAAGCACGGCTGCAGCCCAGCTACCAACCAGAGCTGTGCCCTAACACCGCTATAGTGCAGAAACAAGCAGGAAAAAGATATTGCCTTGCTCAGTGCAACTTACATATCCTTTAACTCCTATGAAGTTCTCAAAATTGGAGAGAGAAAGGTCGAACTTACAGATCCACCTGGTTTTGGGTGAGGTGTCAACACTGTATTTCAATTGTCCTACCTTCGCATTCTGAGTATCACCATAGATCGCTTATTTGTGGGGTGGGGGTGGGGATAAACAGCTTCACTGTGTTTAATGCGTTCTAACTCTGTCATGTTTCCAGATATCACTGCGAAATGCATCGATGTTGTGCTCCAGTTATCCAGAGGACATTACTTGAAGCAGCTCGGTTTGCAGTCCCAGCCACAAGCAGGAGATGAAATACACTGCAATATCAATGCAATAAGCAGAGAGATAACGTCTAAAATATATCATTGCTACCTGAAGGGATATCAATCACAGCTGGAGAATATATTGAAAGGGAAGGAAATTAAAGTAGCCGGCCTTTTTACCCAGAGATCCCGAAAACATCAAGTCTTGTTCCATAAGTCTCGATTCTGGTCAGAGATGCCAAAGCAGATGATGCAGTGCAATAAAACTGCTATATATCCTGAACAGAGATTTCCACCAATACACCTTTTGCAAGGGGGTAGAAACAGCCTCTTAAGCTCCCTCTCAAAATGACCATGAACAGATAGCTTCTTCTTGACTAGCCTGTGGAGCGTGGCATCCATTCTTTCCTGAGCACAGCTCTGTTATTGCTAATACTTACAGACACAGCAAGTGTGTGGGTGTGCATGCATCCTAAGGAGAAAATTAGACTTATGTCATTTTATTTTATCTCTCCCTGGAGGAATGTATGGAGTAACTACTCCTGATTCCATACCCTCCAACATTTCTCTGATGAAAATAGGGAAGTCCTATTCTATTATTATTATTATTATTATTATTATTATTATTATTATTATTTACAATATCCCTCTGATCTGACTGGGTTGCCCCAGCCACTCTGGGCAGCTTCCAACATATATAAAAACATAATTAAATATTTAAAAAACTTCCCTATACATGGCTGCCTTCAGATGCCTTCTAAAGGTTGCATAGTTACTTATCTCCTTGGCTCGGGGGTCGCATAACTCCATACTTTCCAACATTTCTCCGATGAAAATAGGGATGTCCTCAAGAAAAACGGGACGTTCCATGCTAAAAAAATTTTTTATGTTTTCTTTTTTCTGTTTTGTTTGTATTTCTGATGTTGGTTGTTGGTTGTTTTTGTGATTTCTGTTGATTGTTAACTTTTTGTAAAACTTAATAAAATATCATTTTTAAAAAAAAAAAAACGGGACGTTCCAGGATCATATCAGAAACATGAATGGCTTCTGTAAATCTGGGGCTGCGCCTGGTAAATAAGGACACTTGGAGAGTCTGTGATTCTTTTTCTGTTGCACTGCAGTCTTTTCTGTTAATTTGATTTGCACCAATGCAATGAACCAAATCTGGGGTTTGTGTCTGGAGGTGAGTGAAGAAGAAGATTGCTTGGGCTGGGCTGTGTTAATGCCAGTGAGTGTGGAGAGTTGAAGAGAGCATGGAGTTGGGGGGCACAGTTGGGGAGTATTAGTTCGCAGTTCAAAGAGGGTGGAGAGTAGAGCAAATTAGCTGAGTAGGAATGCATTTAGAAGATTACTACAGTCATACCTCGAGTTACAGGCGCTTCAGGTTGTGTTTTCTCGGGCTACAGACCGCCAAAACCCGGAAGTACCAGAATAGATTACTTCCGGGTTTCGGCGGTCACACATGCGCAGAAGCGCTAAATCACACTTTGCGCATGTGCAGAAGCACTGAAACGCAACCCACGCGTGTGCAGACATGCTGCTGTGGGTTGCAAACATTGTGGGTTGCGAACATGCATCCCGCACGGATCACGTTCGCAACCTGAGTGTCCACTGTATTTACAATAGCACCCGGCCCAGAATTCAGTTTAGTGTTTTTATCATTCCTCAAATAAAATGCTGTCTGTTGCTAACCCTGCATAATTGTTCATGAAACCCACTCTTAAAGGGTTTAGTACCTACTCCAACACCTACACGGTGCTGTTAACACAGTAGGACCCTGACATCTCTCAGTACTGAAAAGGGGAGAAAGGTATCCCTTAGCACAGTGACCTCTTTAGGACTGGGTACCAGAACAAAGAGGCAGTCAAGGCTAAACAAACACAATAATAGCAAAAATGATAAAAACTTGAAGCAAGGCAACAGTACAAAACCCCAAACCCTCCAACAAATAAAAGGGAAAGATTTTATAACAGTAGAAACATTAAAAACAAGTTTTTTAAAAAGGATTCGCTGGCATTTTAAAAACAAAATGAGAGGTTGCTCTGCAGGTATCCCATCAGGAATGAATTTTATAACATCAGCACAATCATCAAGAAGGCCCAGTCTCTCATTCCTAGCCACCTGACATCACATATAAATTGAACCTATATAGAGCAGGGCTTCCAAAGGTAGGGTAATCTTATAAGTATGGGCAGGTTGGTATTGGATGACATGGTTTCTGAACCATTCAGCACATTACAAAGGTCAACGCCAGGTGTTTAAATTGAGCCTGTAAATGGCTGGACAGCAAATGCCAAGGGAGAAAGACTGGAGTTATGGGCTTCATGTACAGAGTCCAAAACAGCAAACTAGCCATGGCACTGGGCACCAGCTGAAGCTTCCAGGCTGTTTTTCAAGGCAGCTCCACATAGAAAACAATATTGCAGTAATAGGGCCTGGAAGTAACCAGGGCATAGATAACTGATGCCAAAAAGATTTCCCAGCAATTTACAAAACATAAAAACTAGTTCTACAAACATAAAAATACTACCTCCCACCTTTAAAACACACAATAAAGCAACCCTGTTAAGACAACAGATGTCGAGAGACCAAGGTAATTCCTGTATAAACAGGTACGTATTCGAAAGCCAGTGGGATGCCAATACAGATGGGGCCTCTCATATTTCAGAAGGGAGTCCATCCCTAACCATCATTCATGTTGGCTGGGTCAAATGGGGGTTGAGCCCAACAACATATGGAGGATACTTCATTGACCACCCACTCTAAGATACCATATTTTTCACTCTATAAGACGCACCAGACCACAAGACACACCTAGTTTTTGGAGGAGGAAAACAAGAAAAAAATATTCTGAATCTCAGAAGCCAGAACAGCAAGAGGGATCACTGCGCAGTGAAAGCAGCAATCCCTCTTGCTGTTCTGGCTTCTGGGATAGCTGCGCAGCCTGCATTCGCTCCATAAGACGCACACACATTTCCCCTTACTTTTTAGGAGGAAAAAAGGGAGTCTTATAGAACAAAAAATATGGTAATTCCTTCCTGTATGCACATGGTACCCACCGTAGGACTGGCTCAAGTCCTTGAGGATGTCTGATCTAATTTTTCTTCTGTTTTTAATTACACTGATTGTTATCTGATGTGATCCAGTGTGAAAGCCTGATGAGACAAGTTATGAAGTGCAGGTGGGTTTTAAAAAAATATATAGAATACCACGCCTGCCACCCTGAGCTCCTTGGAGAAAGTGTAAAGCAAAAATGCAATTAGGCAAACAAACTGAAGCAGATGCATACAAGAAAGCAGACATGCAAATTAGTGAAATGCAGAAAAAGCAGAGTATGAAAATGCGATTTATAGATTACTGTAATACACATTTATGAGCACAAACTTTTAGGTCAGTCCTGCTGGGAATGAAATTATGATTTATTTTATTCTGCTTCACAGATTAATCATTAAATAAATAAAAATGGCAAAGCCTGAGACTTAGGGAAGATACTTCCTGTTTCTTGCATGAATGAAATTGAGAATAGAAGTGTTGAGTCCCCCCTCCCCCGCATCCCCCTCTCTTAGTTCAAAGTTAAAATTCTAAATCTTTCATCTATCAGCAAGCACACATCTGTGACAAGCACAGCCAGTCTGCGCTGCTACACACAGTTTGGGCTTTCAGGTCTAGAGAACATCGCATAATACTAAATAAGAGCCACTCCAGTTTACACATTATGCAAGATGCAGTGATAAGACTGACACGACAGAATCCTGGAACGTACCACTTCAGACTGTGGGTGGGCAGAGGGGGAAGGGTAATATCAAAAGCATTATTTACAGAATAAGCCAATTGTATCAGAAAGGGGGCTGTGTTGAGCTTCTCTCTTCAACTTCAAGCTAGGGATGGGGGCTACTTTTATGTGAGGGAGCATTTAAAAGGTAGCACCCCATTTGCATTCTGAAGTGGTACAGGAACAGATTTCATTGACTTGTTCTGCATGATGTGGAAAATTCAAGAAGCCAGTCTCCCCAAATCCAGGGGAAATTTGGGGCAAACTCAGAATGCCAAGGGTACTTTTGTAACTCTGGAAATTTACACAAACCAATGAGACAAAAGGAGGCAAGGAATTAGCCTCCTGGCTGATGACCATGTAAAAAGGTAAAAGGACCCCTGACCATGAGGTCCAGTTGCAGACGACTCTGGGGTTGCAGCGCTCATCTCGCTTTACTGACCGAGGGAGCCGGCGTATAGCTTCCGGGTCATGTGGCCAGCATGACTAAGCCGCTTCTGGTGAACCAGAGCAGCGCACGGAAACGCCGTTTACCTTCCCGCCAGAGTGGTATCTAGTTATCTACTTGCACTTTGACGTGCTTTCAAACTACTAGGTTGGCAGGAGAAGCACCAATCAGGCTTCTTTCTTCACCTTTTTCTAGCATTCCCCCTCCCCAGTTGGGAGACTGGGGCTGTGCCTCCTAGATCCACCCTCTCACCCTGTCCACATGTTGGGGTGGGAGTATCCATAAAGTAAAGTCTGCTGAGCATAAATGCATACAGCACACTTCACTTCATAGATATTTCCAAACACCCCTTCCCCACCCCCAAAAAACCCCATATGTGGACAGTGGTAGAACAAGGCCAACAGGAAACACAACCGTACCAGCAGCCTTGCTTCATGCCACCAACACAATCATAAATCATGTGGAGAGGGGTGCTTGTTTTAAAGATTAGCTAACCTCCATTCAGGACTTACTAAATCTCCTCAGAGATGCTCAGAGCATCTTCTCAGAGATGCTCAGAGATGCTCAGTACATAGCTCTTTTCTTATTTTCCCTGATTGGCTTCCCCCTGCCCTGTCCTGGTCATAACATCTCCATACGTTCCTTTAACAGCTGATCCGCCCCTGGCCCCTGGCTTCAAATGGCATCTCCTTTTCACTTGACAAAAATGGTCTACTGTTAAAACCTACACAGAGGTGTAACGTAGCTTCAGACATAGCTTGCAGCTCAGTGGTAGAACGTCTGCGAGGTTCAATCTCCAGAAATGCCAAGTAGGGCTTGGTAAGACCTGCCTGACACCCTTGAGAGCTGCTGCCAGTCAGTTTAGCCAGAGGTTGCCAACATGATGCCTTGGGGGTGTTTCCTGCTCCCATAAAGCCACCGGGCTCCTCCCCTGCCCCCTTGGTCATGAGGTGTTGAGGGTGGCAACATTTTCCTCCCTCGAAAAGTACATAAAGCTGGAGGAGAAAGGTGGACGAACTTTCCCACTTCCTCTTCCTATATGTACTATTCAAGGCTCAGATTAATTCAGCTGGAAGCATCCAAATGGGATGGTACTCATAGTACTCACATAAAAATCCAAATGGCCTAAAAAGGGTGGTGACCCAGTGCAAGGCAAGTCCCTAGGTTCCTAAAATGCCATGAAGACTATTGCCCCATTACTTCCAAACTGGCTCCCCTAAGCAGGCCTACTGAAAGCAGCCAGATTCTTTTCTCCCCTCAGCTGCCCCTAATCAAGGGGTTCTGCCATCGCTTAAAAGCCCTGGTCTGTGTTTGTACTTCTCACCCGCCAGCCAAAAAACTGGGTCACTCTTTTTTTTCATTATGCCACATGCCTTTTTCATTACTTTGCAGTTTAATAAGCATGTCAGGCAGCTCTTGTTCTCATACAGACCTAGTGACACGAAACTTATTGAAGCCCTCAGAAGAAAAATCTGCTCTATCGGGAGGAAAAAAACAAAATCAAAATGCACAATTCATGTGCCAGCAGCATTGAGGAGGCCAAAGATGAAAGACCCACCTGCACAGACTCAGGTTAAAATTTCTGACAGATAATTTGGAAGACCATGCCTCAGTGACAGAGCACATGTTTTGAATGCAGAGGGTCCATGGACCTGTCATTGGGATCTCCCAGTAAGTCTGGGAAAGTCTCTCATCTGAAATCCTTGGTGAGGTTGCTGTGGTCAGTGTCTACAAAACTGAGATAGATGGACCAGTCCTTTCTCTGACCCCATACAAGGCCATGTCTTATGAATGGTAAGCTGGTACACAAAAATAGAGCAAAAGCAGCCAGGCCATATAAAAGCAATCAAGGGTGAAGAAGCAGGAGGAGAGAGCATGTCGTCTTAACCTAATCAAAAGGTATTCTTTGCCTCGTAATGTACAATCGCTTTGCTATTTTTTTAAAAAGCTTGCTTTTCTTTCCAGCACACCAAATAGCTCAATATAGCAAATCAAGGTTGTGCCTTGTAGGATGCATCTTAGAAAATGGTACCCAACGTTTCTGGGTACCTTTCTACCTTGGCCTGCAATAACTATCAAGGACATATTCCTCCCTCCCATTTACTTACTTTCACTTATACGTTGCCTTTTAAACTAGGGGCGGCTAAGCTGTGGACTTGCAGATATTGCAGAACCCTCACTCCCATCAGCAGTTGTTAATAATAATAATAATAATAATAATAATAATAATAATAATAATAAATTTTTATTTATACCCCGCCCTCCCCAGCCAAGGCTGGGCTCAGAGCGGCTTACAAGCAATAATAAAAACAAGATGAATGATTACAACTTAAAAACAAAAATAAAATACAACATTAAAATAATGGAACATTAAAATATTAAAATGTAGCCTCATCGCAGGAGGAGAAGGAAAAGAAAGGAAAAAGAGAGAGGGAGGGGATCAAATTGGCTCCAAGCCAAAGGCCAGGCGGAACAACTCTGTCTTACAGGCCCTGCGGAAAGAAATCAGATCCCGCAGGGCCCTGGTCTCATGAGTCAGAGCGTTCCACCAGGCCGGAGCCAGAGTTGAAAAGGCCCTGGCTCTGGTTGAAGCCAATCTAACTTCCTTAGGGCCTGGGACCACTAGGGTGTTGTTATTTATGGACCTTGAGGCTCTCCGTGGGGCATACCAGGAGAGGCGGTCCCGTAGGTATGAGGGTCCTAGGCCGTGAAGGGCTTTAAAAGTCAAAAGCAGCACCTTAAATCTGACCCTGTACTCCACCGGGAGCCAGTGCAGCTTGAAAAGCACTGGGTGAATATGCTCCCATGGCAGAGACCCCGTGAGGAGCCTCGCTGCAGCATTCTGTACCCGCTGGAGTTTCTGGGACAGCTTCAAGGGCAGCCCCGCATAGAGCGAATTACAGTAGTCAAGCCTGGAGATGACCGTCGCATGGATCACTGTGGCCAAGTCGGGGCGGGAAAGGTAAGGGACCAACTGCTTGATGAATAATATCATATTATTATTATGATAAATAATAATACTTATATCCTGCCCACCTGAACGTGTTGCCCGAGCCACTGGTGTAATATGGTCCTGGCATCACAGGTCTGGCAGCTGCATTCTGGATTAATCGTAGTTTGTGAGTCACCTTCAAAGGTAGCCCCACATAGAATGTATTGCAGTAGTCCAAGCAGGTGATAACCAGAGCATGTACCTAAGATCCCATCAACCTAATATGCTGCTGTCTTGTCTGGTTATTCACTCCCTGGGGAACTGCCGGGTCACAGGGTCTTGGCATGCAATAGACAGCTCCTGCTCAGAAAAAAGAAAAGAAAAACTCCCAGAGTTTCATGGCTCATTTCTACTCCATCACATCAGAAAGGAAAAGAATGTAACATTTAGGGGTCCTTATGAAGCCACTGGAGTAAGAGCCAATTCCTCAGTTCCATTTTTATGATGTTTTTATGATGTTTTAACCATAACCTTCATATTTGATCCTACAGCTGAACACCTAAACTTGCTAGGCATCCCATTCCTATGTCCATAGGAATCTTTGGATTGATTCTAGAGTTTTTTTGGAACTACCTACTGGGGCAGGATTCTCCTTTGAGCTTGCAAATCTCCAATGACAGAAACAAGGTCTCTGGGGTTTCAGGCAGGAACCTTTTCCCCAACCCTACTTGAAGACAGCGAGGATTGAACTTGGTACCTTCTGAGTGCAAGGCCGATGTTCTACCACTGAGTTACATCCTTCCCCTATAGTATTGCCACCAGAATAAGATATCTGAACCAGCACCCCAACCAGATCTGCAGTGCCACTAGATTCCATTTTCCAAAGTTTTGTCCTGATGTGAATGTTCCATTTGGCAAGAGTGACAACAGACTCCCCTGCTAGTAAAGCTATTAGTTTTCAAAAAATGTCTCTGTCTACTGAAATGCATCTCCATTGTTGGAAGTGCACTGCAAGGTCTATAAATCTACAGTCTAAATTAAACAACTGAAACAGAGCCGAACCCAAATTCTATTATTCTTTAATTAAGAATCTATACATCTCCATCAGTTTTCTAATTAACCGAAAGGTGATTTAACGTATCACTACAACTGAGCAGAAGCCAATATTAATCCTTGATCAGACAATGGGTATGACACTAAGAAATGATCCTCTTTTGAATTAAGACCATATTAAACTGACAATCTTACAGAGCTCTGCTTCACAGAAGAAAATAGGAGTTGTGTAACATTTCTTTCCGCTAATAGGATAAGACTTTTCTTTTCTCATTCCCCCACCCCCTCCACATCCACACAATGTCTGAAACTTCAAAAATGAATGCAGGAAACCAAGAGAACAGCCAGGTTTGTGTGTGTGTGTGTGTGTGTGTGTGTGTGTAAGAGAGGGTATACGTGTGCAGGTGGGGGGCAGTGTCTGAGATGCAGAAGAATACCACCACAGTTACCAGGCGCAATATCAGTGTTTAATTATTTAATCCCTATTTATGCCCTCAAGAGATAATTTTTTTACAGATCGTTCCTTCTGTTTCCAATGTGCTTTCTATGTGCTGTTGTGTATAGAGCAAAAAAAAAGGCACCATCCATTTGTGTGTGTGAGAGAGAGAGAGAGATCAGCAGGTCTGGGGGAATCCCAAGGTCAAAAAGATCTGGGGGGCGGGATTCCCTCTGGGAGAAACTCCCACCCCTCCAGGCAGCCTAAAGAGAACTGTACATGCTCAGTAGCCACTGCTGCTGCAGTGGTGGGGAACAGAACACTGTGGGGAGGATATGATATTGCAGAGGCAGGCAGTTGCTATATCACAGGCCCCCATCTGCACTGTACATTTAAAGCAGCATCATACCGCATACAACTGCCCTGTGATCCTCCGATGGAATAGAAATTTATTACATACATACATACATACATACATACATACATACATACATACATTGTCCTGGATTCTCCAAAGTATCCTGGGAAGTGAAGTTTGTCAAGGGTGCTGAGAATTTCTAGGAAACTCCTATTCCCCTCACAGAACTACAGTTCCCAGAGTAGTTTAATAATCAATGCCAGGGAACTATGGAAATTGTATGTCTCTGAGAGGAATACAGTGGTACCTCTGGTTACATACTGAATTCGTTCTGGAGGTCTGTTCTTAACCTGAAACCACTCTTATTCTGAGGTACCATGTTAGCTAATGGGGCCTCCCACCACCGCCGCACGATTTCTGTTCTCAACCTGAGGTAAAGTTCTTAACCTGAGGTACTACTTCCGGGATAGCAGAGTCTGTAACCCAAAGTGTTTAAAACCTAAGGTACCACTGTAAAGGACTTAGCATTGATAACAAACTACACTTCCCATGATTCTTTGGGAGGAGCCATAACTGTGTAAACTGGTATGCTACTCCTTAAATACAGGGTAAAGATGGAGCCATATACTCTCACAGTAATTCCATCACCCACCAAAACACACTTGCAACCATCTCGAAAAAGCCTTTCCACTTGGATATACCAACTGGATAGACTAGTCCTGAATTGCTCTGCAGGGATGCTAGACAAGACACATTGTTTGTCTGACCCAATAACACAGTTCTTTGTTTTGTTGTTGCTGCCAAATGTTTTAAACCAACAGGGCACTGTCGTTAAACACCAGAAAACAAGAGTATTATTGCCTGTCACAAAGTAACTGTGGCTCTTTATAGCAAGGCTATAGCTGCACTAACTTTGCAGCCCACAAAAAGGATTTCTAAAAATAATGCAAGATCCTTAGATGAAGTGTACTACAGAAATGGCAATTAATGCTACATTCCAGCAAATTTGGAACAACATATCAACTTCCACTAAAGGAGGGAAATTAATGCCCACTATAAACAGGAGTAGGTTTTGTCTAATTAGATTCAAAATTACTCCCTTGGATTTAATAGCACTGTGGCTTAATATGATAATTATATGCCACTTAAATATCAAAACATAGCTGGTTAAAAGGAAGTTTAAAAGTTAGAAGGTGTTTACTGAAAGCTGGATATACAGTTAAATTAAAAATAATGTTTTTATGCCAGCTAGCTGGTGAATTCAAACAAAGTACATTTGCTGATGACCAATGTAGAAGTGCATTAGTGGTTAGACAGCTGTTTTGCGGTGGAAGGAATGAAACATATTTGACTAGTACTAGATGCATGAGATGAAGCGAAGCTCCTGTTACAGCTAAAAAGAACCTCAAAATTCAGGGCAGTTGTTATCATTGTCGTTGGCATCTGTCTGTCTCATGAGACAATGAAGGAGTGTGCCTTTGGGGTGAAATCAAACCATTGGAGAGTTACAGAATCTGCCATGGCTGTAGAGACTTAGGGCTGATGAAGGTATCCAGTTGTGCTGCTGCAGATGCATCATGGCATTTCTTCTCTCTGTGCTTTTCCTAGAGGTCATTCCTCCTGTGGTCACTGCTGTGGAAACACAACTGTCTGTCTCCAAGCACTGTGGTCATCTGCAAGGGATTCCCACATGGCAGGGTCGATGTTGCCAGCCTTTGTGTCCTGTTTGCAGACATCTTTGTCAATGCAGAGTTGGCCAACAGGCCCAGAGCCTGAAGCCAGCAACCCATAGGGCAAGTCATTGGGGATCCTGCCAGCTTCTGCAGATATGACCAAGCCAGTGTATGCATCCAAATACCGAATGAAGATGACAAACAGGCCGCTTTCGTACCCTCATACCCTCCAATGTTTCTCTGATGAAAATGGGGACGTCCCATTCCATACTGATTATTTTACTATTTATACCCCACACATCTTACTGGGTTGCCCCTGATATCAGCCCTGACGGCTGATAAACATTAAACATTAAAAAAGCTTCCCTATACAGGGTTACCTTCAGACAGCTCGGGGGTCGGATAATTCCAGGAGTAGTGTGAGTGGGGGCTGGGCGCACCACAATGGAGACCCTGGGTGGAGTAGATCGGGCAGTCTCATCCTTTATTTCCACACTGTGGCACCAGACCAAATCATCTGTCAGGAGAGCTATGGCCTGGTCAGGATGGCTTTCCTGTTATACGTTCTGGGCTTGATGAGGCATGGGACCCCCACTTGTCCCGAGCCTACTCTAGCTGAGGAATCACACACCTCCCCCCCCCCAAGCTAGTGAGCCCCACCTGGGCTGTGGGTCCTTGCCTGCTTTCCCTCAGAACTGACAGCTGCAAATTCTGGAATCCTGAGATCAGGGGTGGTACATCCCACTTCGCCACTTGAGGCAAAACAGGAAGTGCCACTCTGCTCTGCCAAACCACCACCACCCATGGGACACTCGCCACCACTGCGTCACCTGCCAGTGTCACTGCTGCTGTACCATACCCTCCAACATTTCTCCAATGAAAATAGGGACATCCTACCATACCCTGCATAGGGACGCGGGTGGCACTGTGGGTAAAACCTCAGTGCCTAGGACTTGCCGATCACATGGTCTGCGGTTCGAATCCCCGCGGCGGGGTGAGCTCCCGTCTTTCGGTCCCAGCTCCTGCCCACCTAGCAGTTCGAAAGCACCCTTAAGTGCAAGTAGATAAATAGGTACCGCTTTATAGCGGGAAGGTAAACGGCGTTTCCGTGTGCTGCGCTGGTGCCGGCTCGCCAGAGCAGCTTCGTCATGCTGGCCACGTGACCCGGAAGTGTCTCCGGACAGTGCTGGCCCCCGGCCTCTAGAGTGAGATGGGCGCACAACCCTAGAGTCGGACACGACTGGCCTGTATGGGCAGGGGTACCTTTACCATACCCTGCAACATTTCTCCAGTGAAACTAGGGACATCCTAAGGAAAATCAGGGATGTCCTTGGAAAATAGGGACACTTGGATGGTCTGTACCCTATATCCGAGCTGCAGGACACATCAGGCTGTCTAGCTCCATCACTCTAGACTGAAACAATCTGACTCACCATGGGCCAAACTACAGATCTTGGGGGAGGAGGGATCTTGAGGGAGATTTATGGGGGAAATGGGGGGCATTCAGATTTTAGGGAGCCCTTTCTCCTTTTTTGCCATGGCTACAAAAGGCTCAGAGCTGGAGGGAGTAGGAACAGGTGCTGACCTTGGTAATACACCACTCTTTATGAGGCTGTTTGATGCTCCCCCCACCCAGCCCACATGGCACCATCTTCAGTGAGGCTTCGGGAAGGAGGCACAAACCTCGGGCAGGGTCCTAAAGCCCTCCTACCTTCTTCCCAATGCCCAGTAAGTGCTTGTCCAGCTTTGGAAAGGAGGACTCTAGGACCCTGAGTCCTTCACGACTCTTTCCTCAAACCAGGCAGGTGCTTATTGGGCTTTGAGAAAATACCCCCCTCCGCTTTGCACCTGATGCGACCACACCAGTTGCATTGCCTCTGGTAGGAAAACAGCAGCTCCAAAACTGATGTCTAGATAAACAGATATGTGCTAAGTATGGGCATGTTCCAACCAAAGTGAAGCACTCTGAATCTCCCTGATCAGGCAAGGCACATATATTCTATAGACCTAAATGAGACATGTATTGGTTGAAAGTGGAGGAGGAAGACGGTCCTCTGTTTGCCCTTACTTTTATTATACTTCTCTGTTCCAAGCAGGTAAGGGTAGGCACTATTTGCAGATGAAACTGTTGAGACACCAAGATTAATTCCTATTAATCCATTTGTTTAGAAACAGGAGGGGTGGTTGAAATCAATAGGTTAGAGACTATTGTCCCATGTCATTCTCATCTCTCGCCGAGTTTCGCCAAAGCTATTTCAGAAACTCTGTCCTGCTACATTACTCCCCATAACCTCACAAAACAAGGCAGTGACCTTTTCTTCAGACTCAATGGTCTTCCTGATTTTTTGGTCCAGCTAATAATTTCCTCAGGTTGTTAAAGGAAAACCAACCTCGGCTTTCGGGTCTGCAGAAGTTAAAGGTTTCTTGAAACATAGGCTTTTATTACCTCCCAATTACTGTCCAGAAGATATCAAACTCCACAAGGCTTTTGTGGTTTTTCTTATCCATCCTCTGTCCTGTGGCAACAACAGTGGGATGTACAAAGCAAATGCTTCTCTGGGGGAAAAACAACCAAAAATCTGTTTCTTCCTCTCATGGTTTTGTGAACTGATTCAGCCAACAGATCAGATGCTCAAGACAGACACTGTCTTGACAACAATGACATTTAAAGTATAAAAAATATGAGAAGGGCCACAATCTACTGATAGATTTTCCTCAAAAAACATGACTCCCAGATATCTCAAATGGAGCTTATGAATGAGAATTTCCTGCTAAATAACTGGTGCTGTCTGTCTGTCTAGCTATATCTATCTATCATCTATCTATATCTATCTATCATCTATTAATTTATTTCATTTATATCCCTCAAGAACCTTTGGATGGCATACATTGTTCTCCTCCCAGCAAGAACCCTGTGAAGGAAGTTGGGCTGAGAGATGGTGACTGGCCCAAAATGTCTGGTGTCTGGCCACACTGAGCTTCATGGCTGTGGTGGAGATTTGAACACGGGTCCCCCACGTCTTAACCCAACAATCTAAGCACTAAACCGCACTGGCTTATGGAAATTACAGTACATCTCAAGGAGAAGCATCAGAAGAAGAAGAAGAAATGCATTTACAAGATGGGGGGGGGGAGTGTCTTGAATACGCAGCTCTGCCTGTGCTCTTAAGTATTTGCCCTCGTATCACTTGCCCAGGGGTCCCATTAAAAATAAAGACAACCTTCCAGTATTTTCTGAGGTTTATCACCTTGTGCTTCAGTGACCGCAGACTTAATAATCCAACAGAGCTGCCCAGAGCCAATTTTGCCAGGGATGACATTCAGGGTAAATAAAGCAAAACTGTGACTAGAGAACAGGGGCAAATGTCATGCCTGCTGCTGCCATATCCGCCAATACCACCTGGGCAACCTGGGCAGCACAGATTTCAGGCATGGGTGTGATCTCATCCAAAATGGACACGCTGAAGCCTGAAATCTGCACCAAGGGCACTGGCGCATCTGTGCTGCTGGAAGAGGCAGTGGGACAGACAGGGCACCCACAGGAGTGGTGCCTGGGGGCAGCAGGCCTCACCCTGCCTAATGGTTGGGCCGAGACTGATTTGTGACTCTATAGTTCATGGCAGAGACATCACCTTGCCAACCAAGGTCCGTATAGCTAAAGCTATGGTTTTCCCAGTAGTGATGTATGGAAGTGAAAGCTGGACCATAAAGAAGGCTGATCGCCGAAGAAATGATGCTTTTGAATTATGGTGCTGGAGGAGACTCTTGAGAGTCCCATGGACTGCAAGAAGATCAAACCTCTCCATTCTTAAGGAAATCAGCCCTGAGTGCTCACTGGAAGGACAGATCGTGAAGCTGAGGCTCCAATACTTTGGCCACCTCATGAGAAGAGAAGACCCCCTGGAAAAAACCCTGATGTTGGGAAAGATGGAGGGCACAAGGAGAAGGGGACGACAGAGGATGAGATGGTTGGACAGTGTTCTTGAAGCTACCAGCATGAGTTTGACTACGGGAGGCAGTGGAAGACGGGAGTGCCTGGTGTGCTCTGGTCCATGGGGTCATGAAGAGTCGGACACGACTAAATGACTAAACAACAACAACAACAAATTCCTGGCAAGGAGCCACAGTTCCAGAATTCAGAATGGCCTAGGCCAAGGGTGGGGAACCTCAAGCCCTCCAAGCCTCTCTGTCTGACCCCAAGACACACACACAGTTCACAAGCCTCACTCTACACCCTCCTCAAGAGCTATTGCCTGGCTGGAAGTATAACTGAACTCTGATCATGCCTTTTGCTGCCTGGATGGAGGGCACAGAGAGATGTATGCGTGTTTGCAGAAATTAGCCCACTACACAAAGGAAAAATTCACATTTGCAGCTCCACCCACTTTTGCTACTGCCCCCCATACCCCTGGCCCCCAGCATGTTCCCCAGAAGAGTAGGTGGCCTTCTGACAAAAAAAGGTTATCCATTCCTAGACTAGACCATTGGACTTGAATCTCTGGTGATTATTTATTCAAAATATTTCAACCACGAAACCTAGTATTTTCAAAATACTAGGGTAGCAAGCCAACTGTAATAAAATCCAAAATTTAATCATATTGCAGTATTGTACTGGGGTTTGGTTTTGGGGGTTTTCTATTTCCACCAAGCTGTGCCTGAAGTTCAACAGAAATTGGTATCATTAAAACAGAAGCTCAGCTATAGCACAAGTCATTTTATTTTAAAATATTTCCTTTCCTCCTCCCAACCTCCGCCCACCAAAAATGTTTGAAGAAAATAATAAATTCACCAAAGGGACTTGCATCCAGTTCATAGCTAAAAGCTGCATTTTAATTTTCCCCACAGTCCTCTCACCAGCTAATGTATACAAGTTATGAGAGCTCCCCCTCCCCTTCTTCTTGATTGACCTTGTTTCTCAAGAGAAAAGTGTATTTTAAATTATATGTTTCACGCTAGGGCCTTTAAAATAACATCTACTACCAATCCTGTAGATTTCAAGTACGTACATGAAGTTTGGAATTTTCCTGTTCTTCACTTGGACTGTTCTACCAGAAGAGCAGTCTGAAGTAAACAAGCGCACTACGGCCAGGGTGGGATTTAATGTGACCCTCCAAATCTGGTGGGACTCCAACTCCCATGAGCCCCAGCCAGCCTGGCTGTCAGGGATGATGGGAGTTGTAGTTCAGCAACATCTGGAGGGCCAAAGGTTAACCATCTACCCTACGGTGACACAAAACACAGTAGGCAACAAATTCTCTTCTGGGGAGCTTTGAGTCCTCCTCCCCTGTCATTCATGCATTTGTTGCCTGTCCTTCTTTCCATCTGAGGCCTGCTCAGCCTTGAAATGCAATGGGTGGCTATGGACCAGTTGCTGTCTCTCAGCTTAAGGTGGCTGTGAACATAAAATAAGGAAAACTCCATTGCAACACCTTGTGCATCAGTGGAAGGATGAGATAAAAATCCAGTATGCAATAAATACAACAAAACAATCTCCCCCCCCCCTTTCCTCTCTGATAATACTAGAATCCGGGGTCATGCAATGAAGCTGAATGTTGGAAGATTCAGGGCAGACAAAAGGAAGGTTTTTTTCACATATAACATATCCCAAATTTGATGTCCCTATTTTCCAGGGACAGTCTCAGATTTACAGAAGCAGTCTTGGTTTCTGATTTGATTCCAGAATGTCCCGCTTTTCTTTAGGACGTCCCTATTTTCATCAGAGAAATGCTGAAGGATATGGAGTTAAGTGAACCCTGAGCCAAGGAGATAAGTAATTATAGAACCTTTAGAAGACATCTGAAGGCAGCCCTGTATAAGGACGTTTTTTAAATGTTTAATGTTTTTATGTGTTGGAAGCCGCCCAGAGTGGCTGGGGCAACCCAGTCAGACGGGTGGAGTATAAAGAGTAAAATTGTTGTTGATGATGTTGTTGTTAAATAGGACATCCCTATTTTCATTGGAGAAATGTTGGACGGTATGAGGATGTAGTAATGGACAGTAACCTAGATGGCTTGAAAAGACAAAGTCCTGGAGGATAAGGTTACCAAAGGCTATTTCTAGTTGTGGCAGCTATATCTTAAATTCAGGATCAGAAGAAGCATGTTGTGGGGATCACAACTGAGAGAGTGTCAAGTCCTGCGTTCAGGCTTCCCAAAGGTAGCTGGTTGGCCACTGTGAGAACAGGATGCTGGACTAGTTAGTTCTTTGGTCTGGTCTGATATTACTCTATCAAAAATAGAATGTATAGAATAGAATAATAATAGAATAGAATAATAGAATAGAATAATAATTTAAATAGAATAGAATTTAAATAGAATAATTTAAATAGAATAAATAGAATAGAATAATAATTCTAAAAAGCACAAAAACACTCACCCCAAACAAACTACTTCCTGACAACATGAAACAAATTATACCCTGGATTTCAAAAGCACTAATGGTGAGCTGCCATTCTATTACTTCAAGAACAGCAACAAAGATGGTTTTTTTCTGCAGTTTGAGGGAAAAGTGAAAAGGGCACAGGAGAGCAATTATTTGATGACAGCGGCATGTCCCCTAAATAGTGAATTAACAAAATGTGGCTATTTCACAGTAAATGTCTCATATGAAAGCATCCACTCTTAGGTTTCTTCCAATTCCTGAGCCCATTCCATCCAGAGATCCAGTTTTGTAATGAGAACAACTGAATGATGCCACAATTTGTTTTCCAGCTTTGTAATGCAGAGTCATAGGATACAACAATACTACAAATTATAAAATAAACAGTGGTCTCTTTTATGAGACATCAAGAAGCAGAAGAATGAAAATTAATCATTTTATTTGTAAGAAGCTATTCATTTGGTCCTGGTTAATAGTCCCCATAGATTCTACCCAACGGACACAAAATAGCTCAATTAAATGTGTTGCGAAAATTGGATTGATGAACTCTTGAAAGGTTAAGAACCTCATTTTGAATGCTCTTTTGCCTATATTATTGACCTCAAATGCTAAGGTAATAAATCTGTTTTATGATAATCATGTCCAACTCATTTAGGCAAACCAGCTGATTGTGACAAAGCTACATCTTGCAATAATTATGAAAGAACACTCATCCCCCATCTTTAAGTGCTTCTGACAATCAAGGGAATTCAAGAAAGGGAGAAATGGAAACTCATTATGTTGACCATGGGGAAAAATCTTCTCCCACAGCACTCACAGGGTAGGATCCAGAGCTTCTCCTGCAGGCCAATACACATCATACATGCAGTGGGGGTTTGGAAGGAAGTATAAGCTACTGTGTGATCAAGCTCCTCTGAACATGTGCTCAAGAGAAACATGCTTCACATGCAACAGGACCTCTTATGCACATCACATGGAAGAAAATTGGGAGTCCAGGTCATGGCTATTGATTTCAGAATTCACTGGTCAATGAATGACCACTTATCAGTGCTATTTTTCTAGAAAAAGAGGTGCCAGAATTCATCATGAATGCCTGCCTTGTTCTCTTACAGTGGCAAGGAAACTGAAAACTGCCTGAACTGAGTTCTTGTGAGTTCCCCCTGAAAAAAAGCGCTGTCTGTCATCCTGCTGCAGGAGCCCCAAACTCAGGAAGCAGGCGAGAGAGACTAAAGGTTGGTGGCTGAGGAGGCAGAAGGAATCTGCAACCATTTGGTCCACCATAATTCCACAGCTCTGTGTAAATCAGATCACAGGTCGCTCTGTGCATAGCTGCCCTAGTAACCACAGACTTGTGCTCAAACCACCCTCAGCAGCACCGGGGACTTCCCTGGTAAGAAATAAAAGGCACAGTTTTATTTTTAGAAGTAAGCAGTGAAGTTTTCAACTGCATACGCTGCTACTGAGATATGCACATGGGTTTCACAATGTGATGCTGAGAGCAACATGACCAAAAGGCACAAAAAGATATTCAAGAAGCAAGCCTAAGGGTAGACCTTTCTGCATATTGCTTGGCCTTAAGCCCAAATTGTCTGCTGAGTGAGCTGCCTTGCATCAGGTGAGTTTATTTGCCCATCTTGCTACCCAGGCAGGCCATGGCTTTCCAGGGCCTCAGGAAAAGGTCCTTCCCATTACCTGCTAACTGATTCTTTTAACTGGATGCCAGGGATTAAACCCTAGATATTCTGCTACCAACCCTAGCTCTCTAAAGAGTACACCTGTAGGATGGGTGCATTTTCAAACATCTGTAAGACTCATTCACACACCATCTTTTTGGGGGAGCAGGCACACTAACCAGTAACTAGCACACCCAACTGTATACCCCCCAAAATCTAGAAAACCTTGCCTATTGGGGTTAGACAAGAACCTTTAATTCTACTGTTTTTGGCACCTGCTAAAAACTTTTTTGTTCACACAAGCTGACCTAGAAATGTCATTTTATTATGTACATTTATTTTTAATTTGTACATTTAACTGTTGGTTTCATTTCTATTTTCATAATTGTATTATGTCTACTGTTTTTAAACTCTCAAATTATGAATTTAAATGAATATTTTATATCATTTAATGCAAGCTGCTTGGAGATTTTTTTAATTGAGCATTATATAAATTTTGCTGAAAATACATAAAGTCAATGCGTCATGTGCAAGCAGCCAACAGAGGGTGCAAGCCATAGCAAAAAACAACAACCAAAAAAACCCTAGGTAACAGGGTAAGTTTGACACATATTTCTTGTTACAATAAAAAACAAGCAGATAAGAGTGAAGCACATTAGGTACGCAATTAATTTCCTCCAGATGGCTGCCAAGGCTGCTTCAGAAAAGTGAGGAGATGCTTATAAAAAGATGTGTGTGTTTAAAAAAAAAAAATACAAATTTTGACTGTATGTGATCATGCAGCAATAGCTAAACACTCTTCTCTCTCCCTGTGTTGCAGGGAGAGACTTTGGTAAGCAAATTGTGTCTTGAGGAGCCAGGTGTGTTTATTAGCCTTGGGCCCTTGAAAGACGATAAATTTGTCATGGGAAATGAAAGACGGCTGGCTTGGAGAGGAAAGTTGGCTCTCATTCTCTAACACTTGTGCATGCACATGAGGCTCTAGGATGCGATTCATAAGCCATTATGGACTATTTAAGTGCTTTAGCAAGATGATTTCTCTATCTTAACCGCAAGCACATCGCTCCATAGCAATAGGCTGAAGGGAACACCTGCCCTCTCAGCTACATTTCAACTCTGTACAGGGGATACGCAAGTCTCTCGGCAGAAGCATCAAGACCCGATTAAAAGGCATGGGGAGGGGGACACTTCCCTCGTCTTCAAGCACAAGAAAGATGAGATCCTACTCTTTTTGTCATGAATACAGGTTGGTGGGAGGATGAAGTATCTGTTAGGTTTGGTTACCATGGCAATCACCCCCATTTGGAAGGTCCAGAGATCTTAGTATGTTGACAGAATGATTTGTAACGGAGTGGCTTAAAAAAAATAAAAAGATAAATAAATAAAAAGGAGCTGTTCATCATATTTTGACTGAAACAACTCATTTTTAGCATTTGCTTTTTGCCTCTTCTTTCAAGTGCAGGACATAAAAGCTACCATTTATTATGACTACAGGCACCAGGAAGAATGGCTAGAGATTATTTACTGCCCTTACATGCCCTCCGGCGTCTCGCAGATGAAAGCAGGAATAACTCCGGCACATGAGTGACGATGGTATGAGGGGCGGAATCCCACAGCGGCCCTGTAGCTCAGAGGCAGAGCATCCACTTTGTGTGCAGAAGGTCCTAGGTTCAATCCCCAGCATCTACGGGTGAGGCTGGGAGATAACCCTGTCTGAAATTTTGGAAAGCCATGGCTAGTCAGGGCAGGCAGCGCTCAGTTAGGTAGGCCCAAGGGTAACAGTATAAGGCTACTTCCTGTGTTCCTTTTGTACAAATCCTAAAACAGGCTTCCTCAACCTTGGCCCTCCATATGTTTTGAGACTACAATTCCCATCATCCCTGACCACTGGTCCTGCTAGCTAGGGATCATGGGAGTTGTAGGCCAAAAACATCTGGGGGGCCAAGGTTGAGGAAGCCTGTCCTAAAACATCAGGAGATCTTCCTATAATGTTCAATTATGAATCTTTGTGAGAATAAAATGCAGATGATGTTCAACAGTGGGCTACTTAGAAGTACTGTAAATAAATACGAAACATATATTTGATACTTAGGGCTGGTTCGCACATGGCCTTGACTGTAAGTTGTCCATATGGTGCAATGTGGTTGCAAGACTCAGGTTTGCATGTTCTACCATAGCCAATAAATTGCAGGTGTTAATATTGTGCATCATGAAGCAAGTGGATGCATAAAACCCGACTCCTTTTGGAATAAAAATTGTCCAGATCCATAAGTATTAGTCAAAGCTTTGCTAACCAGAACTTCTTCAAAACAGGTACAGAAACAATCCATGATACATCCATAAAGTTGGATAAAGCATTTGCCTATTCAAACATAGGTTCTTCTTCATATAATTATTATCACAGCACAGAGCTCTGTCTCGCCCATAGCTAGCATCAACCTGCATCCAGCCTAAGGCTATGCATCTCCTTGAGAGGCTTCACAATCACATCCTTCTCTCACTCTACCTGGAAACAAAAGGCAAAGCCAAAGTGGCAAATTTCCACCTGAATACCTTCATCGCATGATCTATGGTCAAACACTCACGGCGCCTCCTTACTAACCACACCGCAGTGGCATCCACACCTCAGAGGCACATGGTTCTCCAAACAAGCAGACTAGATTCAGTTCAAGAAAACATTATTTTGTTATTGCTGTTATTATTACCTTTCATTATATCTCACCATTCCTCCAAGGAGCTCAGGGTTCTTGGTTCTCCCTGCCCCTCAAATTTTAGTCCACTGTATTAATTCAATACTCTTACTACTTGGTTCTTTTTTCCCTCTTGCATCCAGAATTTTTTATATCTTTGTTGCTGCTTAAAATGTGCAGAAGACCCTCGTGTTCACAGACCAAGAGGAATCTAAACGAGGAAGAGTATCCAAGAGCTTACTAATCACATAAAAGTATCATTAGTGGAAATATTACTGGATTAACTGTCCATGCTAAATACTTGCACCAGACCAGGCTAGATCTCAAGATTTCGGCCCCCACCCCCTGCATTCTACCCACCACTGACTTCTTTAAAGTGTTTTTTCCCCTCTACACATTCAAATCCAGATATTCTCGCTTTCAAGGGGCTCTGTGAATTGTTTGCAAATCATTGTGTGCAAATGAGGTATTTCACAGGCTTTAAAAATATTTCTTCCTAGATACTATTATTGCTACCAGAGACACTTATCAACATAGTCTAATCTTGGCTTCTTGAGAGAGTTCTTAGATTTCTTAAGAGCTGCTGCTGCTCATTTCTCAGTTAAAGTAATAAACCTCTGGCTGTGTTATAGCTGCCTGGTTGTTCTGGAGAAAGCTGCCGCGACAGGCAAATGAGCTAGGTAATGGTATCGTATACAGGGCACAACAATCAGCCTGATGGAGGGGGGAAGTGTGTGATCCCTAATAACTTCCCATGAAACCTCATTCTGTTCTCTTTTATACTGAAGTAAAATTTGTGTGGGTGTGCAAGGGTGTGTGTGCATTGGGGGGGATTCACTGAGGTTATCCTGCCCCCCCCCAATTGTTGTGGCTGTTTTTTACCAGTCTCTTCATACAAAAGAAAGGGACGCGGGTGGCGCTGTGGGTTAAACCACAGAGCCTAGGACTTGCTGATCAGAAGGTCGGCGGTTCAAATCCCCACGACGGGGTGAGCTCCCGTTGCTCGGTCCCTGCTCCTGCCAACCTAGCAGTTCGAAAGCACATCAAAGTGCAAGTAGATAAATAGGTATCACTCCGGTGGGAAAGTAAACGGCCTTTCCGTGTGCTGCTCTGGTTCGCCAGAAGTGGCTTAGTCATGCTGGCTATATGACCCGTAAGCTGTACGCCAGCTCCCTTGGCCAATAAAGTGAGATGAGCGCTGCAACCCCAGAGTCGGTCACAACTGCACCTAATGGTCAGGGTTCCCTTTACCTTTACCTCATACAAAAGAAAATATCTGAAAGTGACTTGACAAGATGAAATAAATAAAAGCCAATTTAAAACCGGGGGGGGGGGGACAATGGACAACACAAAATACACAAAAGGCTCCTCTAATAACATATTAATAAGGAGAAGTCCTATTTCACTAAAAGATGAGCATCAACATAGCTGGCAATGTAATTACCAAGAGTCTGAGTAACAAAGTTCTTAGCCAGGTGCCTGGTGGCTGACAATTCCAAAACTGTCCCTGGAAAATTCAAACACTTGGAGTGTATGAGAGAGTTTTGGTTCATCCCCACCTCAAGTTATCTTAGTGACTTGTGAATTCCTAGAAGATATCTTGAAACTGACCACGCACATTGTGTTTGGGATTGTTTTGAACTTGGCTTCCCAGCAGGCATGAATAGGATTTATGCTGGAGAAACTCCTCACTAGATTATCACTGTGTGGAAGATCTTTATATTAAAAAAACACCAGATAGTTTACAGTAAAGTCTTCACCACATTAAAGAACCAACATCAGAACTTTTTCAACTGTTATTTATTTATGCACCACAAAGAGGAAACTCAGTAGGTTCATAGTAAGGCTGACATATGCCTTCTAACCAATTAGCATATTAATTTTAAATAAGTATGCACATTACCAAAGCCTCAATACAGTGGCCTTTGGGAAAAGTCACCTTTCAGTTTAATTAGTAAAACTCACCAGTCATCATTGGTAGAAAATGAGTTTTAATGTTCTCTTTCATTTATTACCAAAAGTAATCCAACTGATTAAAATTTGCTCTGATTAATCAACTAAATGTTATAATGTTTTATAATGTTGTACTGTTTTAGTGTTGTTAGCCGCCCTGAGCCCGGCTTTGGCTGGGGAGGGCGGGATATAAATAAAACTTATTATTATTATTATTAAAGCTTTAGTTGATTTGTCTACTGATCGAACAAATTAAAAGTTGCAGCCATTGGGTGAGATTCAGGCCACATTCAAACAGCACACCCCCGCCTGATTTTTAAGACGTTTCCTTATCTAATAATTTCCACATTTCACATGGCATAAAAACCACTTCTGGAAAGCTATCAGAATCTAGAGGAAGTTTAGCTCCCATTTCAATGTTATTTGCTTCCAGAAAGAAAAAATCCATTTGCAACCCTCTTAACCCAGAAAATTGCAGTTCTGTGTTGCAATTTCATTGAGTGAAATTCCAGGTGGTATTCCAGAACGCAGCTCTTTCCCACCATTAAAAAAATTAGTGTGATGAAAAAGCCACAGGTCCATAGCACAAGAGGTAATGCAGTGTAAATGGGATGTTAGAATCCAGGATAAAAACACTAGCATTCTCTTCTGGAAAACTAACCCTATAATTCCCATGCACCTTCAATGTAGTGTGAGTGGGCATCTGCTTGGCAACTGGGCTTCAGGTTTCTCTTATCCTCCAATCCCACCCCCAACCAAGTGCCTCCAAAATATGCTCTGGAGAATTACAAGACCCCCTGGAGCAGATTTTGAGAATGCGCTGGGCTCTGGGGGGCAAGTACAGAGCATGCAATAGTGCAGGGGGGTTTCTGTGGAACAAACAGGCACTCGCTGGATGTTGCCCAGTTTCCACATGTCAATCCTAGCAAAACTCACTGATCAGTAAAGTTGTATACAGTATATGCAATGAAAAGACAATTCAGAGAAATATATGGGGGGGAATGTTAAGGAAATTGGTAGGCATCTTGAAAATTCATTTCTCTGAGGTTAGGCACATGCATAGATGGTTCAACCTGCTTTTGCAGAGAGGATGGCTGAGTTGCTTTGTGGACGCTATAATGGATTTAAAAACAGTAATTCAATTGAAAAACAGACAGCCTGGTGCCAGATACAAAGATGTGATGGAAAACGAGGCATTTCTGTGGTCAATCAAACATAGGAGATGTTTCGAGCATGGCTGCTCTTCAAAGTAAACCTCAATATTTTTAATTAGAACTGCAGCTTTTCATTTATCAGCAAGATGCCATTCCCCTGTATATGTTGGATGGTTCTTCTTCCCAGGACTAGTGATCATAAATGTTGGTGTTTATTGGCATACAGTTCACACAAAATAAAATATCTGTCAATTATAAACTTCCTTTCATAAAATAGAAAGGAAAACATTCCGCCGTCTGTTTGGCTAGTGAGAACAACCCAGAAGTAGGAGGAGGAGGAGGAGTGAGGAAGGAAGGAAGGAAGGAAGGAAGGAAGGAAGGAAGGAAGGAAGGAAGGAAGGAAGGAAGGAAGGAAGGAAGGAAGGAAGGAAAGAAAACATGTCTCCAGTTTGATGCTCAATTCAGTTTAGGTTCCTGGTGGTACAAATCAATTAAAATGATAAATACCATTAACAACATTTGATTAAAATACACACACACTGATAGTCATCACATTATTCTTTATTGATTAATATCACAGAGTTCACTAACCATTATCTAACACACTGCTTCTTTCCCAGTCTCAGTCAACCAAAATTCAGATCAGCCACAGGTCAGTTTTGAGAGAGAGTTTTTGTGGAAGCATATTTGGCACTTGAGATGAGAACTGACTGGAGGGTTTCCCCCCAGCTACTCAACATGGCCATTGTTCAAGAGAGACAGTTATACATGTAGCTCACAGAGTTTGTTGGTAAAACCATTGCTCAGATTAACAGTTTGTTGCATGGTAAACCTGCATTTGGATGTCATAGTTTCAGATCGCAGTTTGCATGCCTGAAAGCTCCTCCATTTCCTTGTCAGGAATCATCAGTTACGCTGTATCCCACCAGATGTATAATGCGGAATGGTGGATTCAATGGAATTTACTCCATATCAGGATTGTAGCCTTAATATGCACAAACACCTTCTTTAAAATTGTGTGTCACATATGAATGACACACAAAGCAATTGTGTGTCACATATGAATGACGCACAAGGCAATTGTGTGACAAGACAATTATGTTGTTCTGGGTTTCTTTTCTCTCTCTTTTTTAAGGGACAATCACCAGAATTTACTTAAACTGCATATTTAATGAGATTAGACAGGAAATGATAAAATTCCAATTTCCTACATTTTCTCACCAGGAAGCTTGAAACAAGAAGCCAATTTGAGTGAGTGAATTAGCAAAACACAGGGAGTCCTCTTCAAAATAATCCAAAAGCAGACACAAATCACACAAGTACCTGTTCATCATTCTGTTGTGCATTTAGAAATCTTACCTGTCACAATAACAGTGATTACTTTTTATAAACAAGAGAAGTGCTGAAGATCAATCCTGTTTTGATTCCAAGCCACACAAAAGCGGGCCGACTGTAGTGTTAAAAGAAAATACACTCTGTACGTGACCAGAGGCACTTTGATCTTCATTACATATACTTCAAGTGCTAGATGACCTCAGAAAGGGCTGATACAGACACAGATCAGAAAGATCTCAAGTGCTACAGAATCTGTTCAAGGGCTAGTCTGGGACAGGGCCTTGGCCCCCAGTTCTGCCCAAAGCCAAGTTTATGAAGAACCATTTAATTTGGGGTGTAGTAGGGGTGGAATATCCCTCCATCTTAACCGGTAGAGATTAAAACTGCTTGAAAAGCATTGCCTCTATTTCCTTCCTTGACCCATTTGCTTTCCCTCTCATGCAGGGCTGAAACAGGCGCCACTGTAGTCATGGGTAAAGCACTTGTTTGTGTGAATATTGTGCATGTGTAGCCATTGCATTAAAAACACCCTTGGCCATGTGGGCTAAACCATTCACGTGCAGAGCAAGCTGGCTGCCTATTGGTGGACTTTATAGGCGGCCGTTATTCATGCAAATCAGCCAACTTCTGTGACAAGCCTTATCATCACTAACAAGGTAAGTAAGCACTTTACTGAGGAGCACCATGATATATGCTGGGAGGAGCACAGAGAGTAGAAACACCATTGTGCATCTGCAGCAGCACAACTGGACTGCTTCATCAGCCCGACCTGCAACCAAACGCATCTCTCCTGTATCAGTCTCTACAGCCACAGCAGGCGCTGTAACTCTCCAACAGTTTGACTTCACCCTTAAAGGCACACTCTGCCATTGTCTCCTAAGGCAGAGGGATGTCAACAACAATGATGTATGTTTCACCTCTTCACAAGGAAAAGGAAAAGAACCCAGGTCAGAACAATTTTTTCATCCTCTCTCACACCCCTTCTTGGAAAGTCCAGTCTTGGGTCAAATTTTAAAGTTTTGGGTTGTTGTTGTTTTTTTAAAAAAGTCTGACATTTAGTCATCTTTTTCATTATTTTACAGTGCACAAACTAGAAGGTACCAGCAAGGGTGACATGTCAGAAAAAAATTGCAGAAAGTCACAACAAGCAGAAAGTCACAACAAACAGAAAAACAGAAAACAAAGTGTTTTACTTCAGGTAGGAAGGAAAACAAAAGGAAGCAAAAAAATGTGAGGTGGAAAAAAGCACCATTCATTCCTCTTAGCGAAATACCATTTGCACTCTGCAGAAAAGGTTATGCATTTCCTGAAATTAAGTATGTGAGAGGGAAATGTCACAATTCTCAGAACAACAAACAGACCCCATTAGGATCTACAGGAGTGTTGTGCTTGGCCCTGCTGAGAAGCTGAGGAAATTATTCTGGAAAAAGAGGAAAACAATAATCTGCATAAATTATGTGCTGCATAGCATGCACCAGTTGCAGAATTCAGGTCTTCTTGGTGCAGGATTTTTATGATTTTAGGACAAACTACAATGCTGTATTGTTTTACTGTTTTAACTGTCTACTATAACTTATAAGGTGCGTGTGTGTATATAAATCTATATATACTTCACTTCTGGTTGTCAATCCTTTCCTTCACACACAAACACAAATAGCTCTTTGCCTCCCCTTTCCAGCAGCCCTATTTTAGCTTTCACATAGAATTTTCTTCTTCACCCCGCCCTCTATTTCCAAATCAACCTAGGAATGTTCATCCACCCTCCATCCCATATCACCGCCTAATTTCTCCAAATGACACCTCTTGCCCCTCTCCAACACCTATTTCCACATAATTACATTGTTAAATCTGGCCATAGCAAACAGGAAAATTTCAAACCACTGTGGATGAAGACAAGGCAGAATGGAAAAAATTAACATCTTTTTAACATCCTTTGTTCTAAGTAGTAATGAAGCATCACTTAAATGAATCATCTAGGAGCTACAAACTAGAAATTAACAAGTTAAAATTTCAGCTCAGCTGTGTACTCCTTAGTGGCCTTAATATCTTTAAACATCAACCCACCTCACAGTCAATAATAATAATAATAATACTGACCTACATGGAGATAAAGAGAGAATGTATAGCAAATGCTTTGAACACCTGGAAATAGCAATATACAAATGCTTAGTACAGTGGTACCTCAGGTTAAGTACTTAATTCGTTCCGGAGGTCCGTACTTAACCTGAAACTGTTCTTAACCTGAAGCACCACTTTAGCTAATGGGGCCTTCTGCTGCTGCTGAGCCGCGGGAGCACGATTTCTGTTCTCATCCTGAAGCAAAATTCTTAACCTGAAGCACTATTTCAGGGTTAGCGGAGTCTGTAACCTGAAGCGTATGTAACCCGAGGTACCACTGTATTCCTTTATGACTGATCCCATTTCAATGGTCTTCAGGCATGGCATCTAGCATATGTAGAACTTAAAAGGGCCCCAATTTTCTGGGCTAATGCAGATTTGGTATGGTCACTGGCTATATAAATTGAACGAAAAAAGGCAATCTCTAATTTGCCACTCTGCCATTGCAATGTTCATGCATGTAACATTGCACACAGAAGGGCAGAAAGGAATAGGATGATGGCTGGGTTGCAAAGCAAATGTAGCAGTTCTAAAGAGTGCAACACACCCAATTTATCCTACACAATTTAAAGCTGATTTTTTTCTTGATGAAATCACCACATATTTCTATATAAAAATCACTTGCTTAGAAATGCACCTGAGCCAATCACCACACACTCACCTTGCAAAATACAACTTGGTTGCTTTTTGCTGGAGCTGAAGAATACGTAAAAAATAAAAACTGGATTGGAAAAAATTGAAGATTAGATACAGCCCAATAAAATCCTCTGAACTAAGCAAGCGAGGAATGCTACCTTTAAAATGTGCTGGTGTGGAACATTATGCGGAACCGTTTCCAGATCGCCCTCCTACGTCCAAAAGACACATAGAAACTGTCTCCTAAAAAGAGTCTTAGGCTAGATTAGTGCAGCCTTTGGAATTTCCGGACTTTATGTTGTCATATTTAAAATACTGAAAATACTATGGGATGCTTACAAGAACACGGTGGTTTGCCATGGAGAAGGAAGCCAGGTAATGTGACCCAGAATGTTCCTCACTGCTATGATGCTATTGTGAAAAGAAATCTTCATTTTTGAATTTTGCTTTAACTTTAGGTAAAACTCAGCTCCGCCCTCAGAAGGCACCATTTCAGAGCTTCTGTCAAGCACCCCTAGTGGGGATATCCCCAGCAAGTCTCCCACTGGTCCACACATTCAGTGATTGGGTGGGGAGGTCTTCAGCAGCAGAGTGTCATAAGGATCACTCTGTTGGCAGCAGCTGGTGGAAGGCTAGTTAAGCCACCACCACTTCAAAGCTCAAAAGAAGATGGGGGTGGATTGCAGCTACATTGCTACATGCTAATGGTGAATATTTTGACCATTGACCTGTTCTCCAAACTGACTGATGGGGGCTGCAATCCACCCCCATCTTCTAATGAGCTTTCCGTGCGCTGCTCTGGTTTGCCAGAAGCAGCTTAGTCATGCTGGCCACATGACCCAGAAGCTGTACGCCGGCTCCCTCGGCCAGTAAAGCGAGATGAGCGCCGCAACCCCAGAATCGTCTGTGAAAGGACCTAACGGTCAGGGGTCCCTTTACCCCTTTTTTACTACATGCTAAAGCAGCATTAAGGTGAATCACCACAGTGTTTAAAGCCCCAAGCCAGTACTAAATGAGAACATTTATTCCCAAACTGAAGTAGTATTAAAAGTCAATTGTGCTCCAATAAAAGCAGAAATGAGCTCTGCTGGGCTTTCTCTCTCTCTCTCTCTCTCTCTCTCTCTCTCTCTCTCTCTCTCTCTCTCTCCCCCCCCCCCCCCCACCATGAGGTACTTCCTAGATTACTTTCTTGAGAGAAGATCTCAAGAAATGAGTCTGTTTTGCAAGGAGTGGGAGAAGCACAGTGTATTTTCTTTTGCCTCCTGGGACGATTCATTATCAACATACATTTGATATCTTTTATTCATCAGGAATAATCTTCTCATTTGGTACCCATTTGGTACACCAACAATTGGCATGCCTCTCTTTGCAGATTCCTGAAGATACAACTGTCAGTGATGTGCATAAGCCATCCAGAGAAATGTGGCTACTCTAAGGCTGCAGTCCTACGCACACTAACTGTGGGCTAAGCCTCACCACAAAATATCTTAGTGTTTTGATAGGAAGACCAGTCTGAACAAAAAAAAAAGAGGAAGTGAAAAATCATCAGCTTAACCTCTGATGTATGTCTGACTCAGCAACATATCTGGAAATGAAATTAGGACTCAGCTACACAGCTGCAAATCAAATGTTTTAAATGTGTTGCAAAGTGCAATATACAAATGTGACACTAGATGGCGACAGTGAGCTACGCAAAAAATCAATATATTTTTCAAAACTTTTTTAAAAAAGCATTTTTACAGCATTTTTAAATAAGTTTGTAGACTCCACCCTAGTGAGAGTTTCCTCTTGGTTTTTATTTAGGAACAGGGTATGTGTTAGTCTGTTGCAGCAGAAGCGAAGGCTGCAAGTAGAGATGGGGGGAAATGCAATTCAGTTCACATCTAAAAGCAAACTTACCTAATGTGCCCTTTCCAAAGCAAAATATGTGAACTGAAACAGAGCCATCCTTTGAAATTCACACTGAATTCTGCATTTTGCAATGCAGGTCTCCAACCAGGTCATTTGTACAAAAATGTATATATTGAAGTAAAAATCCATGCATTAGTGGAAGGAACATACAAAAATGCATTACGTTGGGCAAAATTGCATACAAATGTGTATAGTAAGAGAAATTTAAACAATGGTGAATTTTGTGATAACTTTTTTAAAAAACGCAATCTGCTATGGAAATGTGAAGAATTAATCTTAAAATTGGGGGGAGGGATGAGAAACTGAGAGAAACCAAAATTGACATAGCCATCCGTCCTGCAAGCACATTTAATCAAAAAGGGCAGGTTATTTACTGAAAACACGAAATATACACCGTCTACCCACCTCACTACATAAACTGAGTTTTATTTTCCTAATTCTGATTAGGCCATGTCTGAAAAGGCAAAAACTAATTCACATGATAGGTCTTTCTCCTCAGTCCCATCATCGGGCTGTTTCAAACTCAGACTTTGCAGCTCTTGAACATCTGCATACATTTCTAATCATTCTGTTTGTTTGATAAGTGCCACAATCATGAGTATGAATCATCTTGCAAGATACTCACGGAACTAAAACTTCTTTTTGTTGGCGATATTAGGAGCTAGCAGAGCTGCTTGATTCTTGACCACAGGGCAAGCAGTGGCGTCATTTTAAGAACTGATGGTAACTGCTGACACACAACAGGGAGGCAAATGAAAAGCTACCAAACTTGTTCCATGGAATAAAATAATTTTACAGTTGGGAGGAGCTATGGAGATAATCTAATATGAACCTTACTTAATGCTCTTTGTTCTTCTGGCAGCTGAATCTTCTTGCCATCGCTTTGCCCTCACTGTCCTCAGACTCAGGCTCTTTCTGCTATTTAATCAGATTGCTCCTGCCAATTTTCTGGATTTATTTATTTTTTAACAGGCATCCAGGATGCCTCCATGTCAGGTATAGTGGTATGATCCCATTCATGCAATTAGCAGGACCACTGGTGGGGGCAATTGAGTTTGAGGGGCAGTGAGGGCAAAACAGAAGGAGGAAAATTATGTTGCAAAGCAAGCAGCAGTAGCCAGGAAGGGAAAGGGTGTCAAACAGCATTGAAACAATGTGCCTCTGCTTACAATAAGTTTCATAAGCTCTAACACTCATGAAAATAAAATATTAAAGTAGGTTAGTAGCGTCAGGTCAGCCCTAATGATAAGGCACAGTAGGACAAGTTCTAACAAACGCTACTGGAAAGGGGAATCGATGAGCCAAAGGGAAAGTGGGCCCATCTGTACAAAATATAAGCTGTCCTTTATTTTACAGTATTTAACAAACAATTCCTTGCTATCATCAGGTGGAATCTAGACACATATAGTGGTACCTTGGTTTTCGAACTTAATCCATTTCGGAAATCCGTTCTTAAATCAAGGTGTTCTTAAACCAAGGCGTGCTTTCCTATAGCAGCGGGGGACTCAATTTACAAATAGAACACACTCAACAGGAAGTGGAACATGTTCTTATTCCAAGGCAAAGTTCATAAACCAAAACACCTACTTCCAGGTTTGCAGCGTTCTTAATCTAAGTTGTTCATAAGCTAAGCTGTTCTTAAACCAAGGTACCACTGTATAAAAAACGCTGTGAAAATGCTTTTTTAAAAAATATATTGAATTTGCCATAAGCTCACCATCACCATCTAGTGTCACATTTGCATAATGCACATAAAACACACTTTAAAATGTTATATTTGTAGCTGTATAGCTGAGTCCTCAGTCTTACAAATCAGCTGAGGCAAAGCAGCAACAGTGGTTCTAAACTTCATGCCATAGGAAATAAGCATATGCAAAACCCTCCTTAAAAATTTGCTGGCTTTATTGAAAATCTTCCTTTCTTCAGAATCTCTCATGACGTTTCTCCGGAGTGGGAACCTCTAAAACTGCCTACCTCCAAGTTAGTATTTTCTGTCACACTTCCTTATTTGGTGTCACAGCAACTGTTAGGGGAAACACTTGAAAGCACCCTAACATATTACCAATGGGCCTTTAGGCAAAATGGAGGAAGCAGTTGAGCTCAGTTCACCTGTTCTACACTCAAAATTCCACAGATCATTCCCTGGTTTGCCAAGCAGAGCAAACCTAATTTATCTGGCAGAACATGCCGGCTAAGGTTTATCAGTGTTAGAAACTGAGATATGAAAGCTAAGAACTAAATAACACCTTAAGCCTAGGTTATGGGCACAACAATGGAATGTCTAGGTGCACTTTTTATATATATATAAAAAATACAAAGCTGAAAATGAACGAACTGCAGCTAAAACCTTATGTTCATTTTTCACATGGTCTGGTCCTTCCCCTGCCCACCGCCCTAATATTCTTAAGAGGGTCTCTTCTCCAGTCTTCAGAGAGTAGCTGGAAGTGGGGAGGCAGAAAAAGGTCCTCCTTTCCTTCCACTCTGCAGTTTTAATCTGAAATCTTAGGTGAAGTACTGCGTCCAGAGCTCAGAAACTGCTTGCGCTAACGAAATTCCCTGTCACAAAATGCGCCTGGAACAATGGGAGTTTCGAACACTGAGGTTTATCACACCATCAAAATCTCTTTTGTGTGTGAAAAGAGAACTGAATTCCAGAGATGGGCTTCCATTTGCCTTCGGTATTGTGCAACATATTGTACAAGGCCCTGTATGCCTCAAGAGGTGCGCCAGCCCACATCTCTTGCAACAACCACAACTTGTTTCTCATGCTCTCACATAACAATCCACAAAACAGCGCCTCTCCCAGTTTTTAAGGCACTCACACATTTCTGGATCAAACCCCATATGCACTACGTATTCAATGAAACCCTAAAAACAAGTATTTCCCCAAAGTCTCACAAAGTCAGCTTCTATTACTGCAGTATAATGGAACACTATCTTTGATTCTACTTTCATCTATCTACTTACAACACCTCTGCCGACATAATTTTGTATTATATATTTCATACGCCGCTGGACTCGAGACTTCACATTTTGCTAGAGAAATCCGCTGAAATCTTCATGTACAACTAAAACATCTGAGAGATTAAATCTTTCACCTCCATCACATTGCAATTCTGTTATTTATTTAAAAGCTATTCTCCTCTCTGCTATCTGATGGAGCCTAATACCTCTTTTCCACAACAGTCTTTAAAAAGTATGGAACGTTATTTTCTCCTGGTGGCCTTTTACGTGACCTGTAGTTCAATAGCAAACTTTATATAGTCAACTCGACTGACTGGAGTAAAAGGGAGAAAATATTAAGTATGTATTATGAGTTTACTCCCCCCATCCATCAGACTTTGACACCAATAAAAACAAGAGCACATTATCCAATCATAGCCACTGCCACCTCACAGAATGTGCATAGAAGAAGAAGAAAAAACCTGACAGTAATTTTATTTAATATTAGCTTTCTGTGGGATAAATCCTAACTCTTCCTCTAATGCGTGTATCATTCTTTGAAGACCCTGATAGACAGAACCCATTTTAAGTGAACAAAGCATCAAGTGTACCCTGTCATTTTGAGCGATTTGCTAGCCTCAAGCCAACCCCATGCATCATAAAACAAACCAAAAAATCCACAGACACACACACAACAGGACAGGCATTTGTCTAGCATAATAGTGAATGAACAAAAAGATTTTAACAGAATGACGGACAATAGTGCTTTTTATCCCAAAATTTCAAAATGCTTTCAAGAAGTACAAGGGTGTATTATTCTTAAGGACATCTTCTCTGCAAAAGAGAATCCAAACTAGTTTCTTTTATCAGTGGAGAAGCTGTGTAGCAGGGTGATATATAATGATTGACTGCAAAACACAAAACTCTGGAAGTATGCTTTCTCTCACTCTCTCTGCAGATAAATGTTATGCATCTGTTCAAAAAATACGGAGGGGAGGGGAACAAATTTCTCAGCTCTGGACTACTCTGTAGCTCTGGCTACATCTTCCACCAGACACATTTCACCATGCTGGAGGCCTGGGTGCATGGGGAAGAAAGTTGTGCCCGGCCTCTCTGAACAAGGCAGGCGGTGGGTTGCGTAATCCATTCTGAAGTTTTGGTGGAACTCAATGGAGCCCTGGGTGTCTGCAGGATTTTTCTCCAGTGGAGGAGCAAAGTAAATACTCCCGCTAAAGAAGCAAACGAAAACATACGCAACTAGAACCAGAGAACAGGTCTACCATTTATGACAGATCTGGTGATTGAGTGGTAGTGAGGATTAAGGGAACCTGGCCTCTGAGAGATGAGTATTCCAGGTCTACCTCTCCAACTTGTGGGCCAAATTTGGCCTGGCAAGGGTTCCTATTTGGCCTGCAAGGCTGTTTTCCCCCAAACCACATCCTTGTACTACACACATCCAACTGGCCCCAAACCCGATGTCATATGAGAGGTCAGGTGCAGAGCAGGTAAGAGACACAGCTGGATGGAGACATAGCAAAGTAGGCTACCTGACCAAGTTCCCCAAGGGAATCTTGAAAACACAGCTGGATCCCTGCAGTGATCAGGGTTGAAGTCATCTACTAGATCAGGGGTAGCATCCCCACCAACTGTCCCACTTTTAGCAGGACATCCCGGAACACAGAAGCCAATCCTGGCATCTATTTCGATCCTGGAATGTCCTAGGTTTTGGTCTGGTGCTCTGGCATGCACAATGGACCAGAAGACGCTCATTCTGGTGATTGTCAGCAGCATTGCACCAAAGTGCCTTCCCGTCCAGCCCTGTGGCATGACTCTGCTAACCACCAGAGTGCCAAGCGAGAGTGAGGGTGAGTGGTGCAAACAGACAGAGAGGGTGGGGAGGAGGAGCAGCAAGAGCGGGTGGGGTGTGGGGGTAGGGCAGGTAGAGATGTTGCTGGATCAGCAGCATGGCTGAGCTCCGCATGATGAACTCTTGTGCCGCCAATCCCTGCAGAAACCAGCTTGTTTTGTTTTTTTATAAATATTTATTAAAGATTTTCTTAATACAATAGAAACAACAAACAAAATAACATATAGTTTTTCAGTATCCACATTTTATTCACTTCTTTGGACTTCCTCACAACTCTCGTTCCTGCGTTCCAAATTTTTAAGCTTTACCCAGCAATTTATTAGCTTGTTTCAATTCTTATATTATAATTTTCCAATATTGTATCTCTAATTTTAGATAATTTAAACCCAAACCTTAAAAGCTTACTTTTAACATAATATTTATCCAAAAATTTATCTTTTCTTGTAGTTACATTTATCTTCATATTCCTTTTAACTAACTTATTGGTGCCATATTGTTGATAATCTTACATCTTTCTTAACATTCATACAATTTACAGTATTTTTGTAAATAGTCCTTAAATTTCTTCCAATCCTCTTCCACCGCCTCTTCTCCCAAGTCTCGGATTCTGCCAGTCATTTCTGCTAGTTCCATATAGTCTATCAGTTGCATCTGCCATTCTTCCAGTGTGGGCAAATCTTGGATTTTCCAGTATTTAGCGACAAGTATCCTTGCTGCTGTTGTTGCATACATAAAAAATGTTCGGTCTTTCTTTAACACCCTCTGGCCGACAATGCCTAAAAGAAAGGCCTCTGGTTTCTTAGGGAAGGTATACTTAAATACCTTTTTCAACTCATTATATATCATTTCCCAGAAAGCCTTAACTCTAGGGCAGGTCCACCAGAGGTGAAAGAACGTTCCTTCAGTTTCTTTACATTTCCCCTGCAGAAACCAGCTTGGTCCGCCCTGTGCTTGGGGCCTGGGAAGCACTGAGCACAGGGCTTGCAAAGCGCTCAACATAGTGCTTCTCAAAGCACTCGACGGCCAGCTACTTTCAGGTATCTGGGAAAAGTGGGCATAACCTTCACAAGCAACTAAGCAAAGGTTTGGGAAAGCCCCTTGCACTGTGGTTCCCAGGCACTTGTGAATCAGATGTACAAGGGGGACAGGTGGGAGGGAGGGAGGGAGGGAGGGAGGGAGGGAGGAACCACCATCCTGCCCATCATGACACAGAGCAATGACGTCAGGTGACTGACAGGTAGGTTGTCCCTTCCACCTGTCCAAGCTGGTCCTTGGGAGAAGGGAGCCAAAAAGTTTCCCCACCCTGATCTAAGAGTAAAGCTTGCATCCATTTGATGTCTTTCCACGCACTGCTGAAACCCTCTGTTCTCTGCCTGGCTCCCTTAACCCTCTCCAGACCTGAAGTAATTACACTCTGCTTACAGTAAGCTTCACACACACCCCTCTGCATTTACCTGGATAACTCACCAGGATAAGACTAGAGTCCACTTTGGGGGTGTCACACACTACTCTAATGGCTCCCTCTCTCAAGCACAACTCCCATTATCCCTGACCATTGGCCATGCTGACTGAAGCTGATAGAAGCTGGAATTCAGTGGTGTCTAGAGGGAACCCCATTGGCTACCGCTCACCCAGGCCTTCAGTATCAACAAGAGCAGCTACATCACATATACCTATTAAATACTGGCAGACTCCATTCCCCAATTATTTATCTAGCTACTGTAGATGATCACCCTCAGATCAGTGTCTGAGCTGCGGAGATCGAAGATGCACTGGAATTCGACTGGCTCCGTGACAGGATCCACCCCCAACTCTGCCAACAAAACATTACAGAGACAAACGCCTTGGCTCCTCTCGTCCCTCATTACAGTCTTGTGTGTTCATTCCAGCTCTTCCGTTATGGTGTAAGACAGACACACAAACATGAAGTTATATTTAAATGTTAGGCCTTTTCGTGAAAAAAAGTGTTAAAAAAGGGAAACAACCCAAAGCAAACATTCGCAGAATTCTGCCAAATCACCGGTGAGCAAACATCACTAATTTGAACAGGCTGTGTCCTTGCCCTGGTGTGGAGCAAACCAGAGAGTACCCCAATGCTTTGCCTTTTCTGTGGGGGTGAGGACAGCAGGGGTATACAATGGAGAACTAACACTCTAAAGGAGCATTATTTCACACCACATCCTCAAAGAAGAGAAATCTTCTCTCCGTTTTTTTGAATAAGCAGATGAAAAATATTTGTGGTCTTTTAAGTATGCCATTTTTGCCTGTGAATAATTAATAAGCCTATTTTAAAAAATTTCCTCAAACACATAGCAACCCTCAGCTGTAATCTTTCAGCATATGTTCCAGCAGCATGTTTTATTTAATTACATCTGTGGAGCTAAATGTGTCTCTCATTTGGTCCCCGTCATAGCAGCTTTGGTCAAAATACTAATTGCCTTGCAGTCCAATTTGGTTCTTTTTTAGCAACTCAGAAGCCAAAAAAAAGAAAAAACCCTTTCCTAATGGCACAGGAATGGTTCACCATCCCACAAACTCAGCAGATACACTAAACATCCCCCCACGTACTTAATCTAAATGAAGTAAAGCAGGTATTCGCCATCTGCAGTAGCACCTCAGCTTACGTAAACTTCGAGTTGCAAAAGCGACAAACCCTGTGCATGCGCAGAAGCGGTCTGCCACCGAGCACACATGCGCAGAAGCAGTCCCTCGGAATCCGACTGGAGCTCCGGAACGGATCCTGTCCGCAACCGGAGGTACCACTGTACTTCTGATCCCAGCTCCACCCAATACATGTTTCATCCTTGTGCATTGCCGGTATATAGCCTGCAAAAGATTAATCCCAAGGAAAAGTGGCCCTCAACAACAATAAAATGTGTTTCCCACCCCTGGATTATGGCAAACTCCATAGCCAAATGGAGAAATAGCTGAGTTAGCCTCTTTTTATATCGCTTGTGAAAGCATCTGTCTCACTAAACTCACACACACTCCAAGCCCACATGACTGTGGGTGGGCCAACGACATGAAGCTTTGACCCCTGCAGAGATCTACGGGAAGCCTTCAGGCAGTCTCACTTTATATACAGTGATGCTGGAAGCCATTTATAAAAAGGAATAGTCTCTCAGAACTCCAGTGGAAGTCTGCCTCTAGAGTTTCCAGGACTGCTTAGTCTTAAGTTTCTAGGGGCTGTTCCATACATCCTTCTTTTTGAGCTATGCTCTTCCTATTGCAAGCCGATGCAATGTAATTAGAAGACACTCATTACGTCTGGCGCAAGTTGAAACTAATGCCGTTTGACTGACAGACAGATCCAGAAACAGTTATCGGGAATGAAATTAAATAAAGAAGAGGGAAAGTACACCTCTGTCTGTGGCAACCTCACTTTTGTTCCTTCAACTGCTTCTCACTACTTCTTTAATATTTTGGCTTGACTTTGGGGTATGGGTGTAAGAAGGCTTCGTCTTCCATACTGCCCTGTATATCTCGCATGCAGCGTGGTTTTTGCCTTGTCGCCTTGTTCATCTTCTGGCAAATTCACCTCTGTGTCTACACAACTTACATTATTTCACCCCATTCATTTTGTTGCAAAGGAAACACAGTGCAAATGGGAAAGGTGTTGAATGTAATAAATTACATATTGTTGGTCAAAAACTAAATAGTAGAGATTTTGAGGGGGCAAAATCAGGTCTTTGAAAATACTCCAGAATAGCCAATGCATATAAATTCTACTGGCTATGTGAAAGACAAATCAAAACTCAACCCCAGAATATAAAACAACAACACCACAACTTGGGATGCAAAGGCTTCCCTGGATTACTTAATGCCAAATTAGATACCTTGTGAAGTTTTTAAGGCTCTCAGAACAATTGCAGAGATAGGAAAAATATTTCAGAATACAACATGGGCATTTATGCATGATGATTCAAACCTTTGGTGCATCCTTCTCATCACACTTGCACACTTAAATAGTAGTTTCATGAGGGTTAAAAAAACGCACAACTTGTGTACCAATTGCATGCAGCAATTCAACTATTAACAAGCAGAGACCTGGCATGGCTACCAAGACATTTTTAGTGCAGAATCTCCCTCCATCACTGCTACCATCTAGCAGCCCAACCTTAGCCATATTCACACAGATGTATGTCCCATTAATTCGATTTACTTCCAAGTAAGTCATAATACGAGAATATGAATGACCAAACATTGGCCTTCTACTGCTGTGCCTACCACCTCAATTAAAGTTCTAAGTGGCCATGAATTGCTTCTTTGATCTCCTACACGCTTCTTGAGGTCGGTCAGAAATCGCTCACTTATCAGGTTACCCATGTGTTACCTCCCTGCTCGTTCAATGGATCCACATTACTTAACACACCACTATGTACATTGTTCTTAGTATACAACTACGTTATCCTCAGAGTAGACCCACTGAAATTGAAGAACATGACCAAGGGCCATTAATTTTAATAGTTCTATTCTGGGTAAAACACAGTTGACTACCGCCCTCTATGAAAATGTCCATCATATGTAAATCATCGTGGAATGATGTCAGGATTTAATATATCCATACATTTATTTGTGTTTGCTGCTGCTAAGCATTGAGAAAGTCAAGGAGTTCTCTAGAGACCCTTTCTCCGTTGGCTGGAAATCCTATCCAGCTTCCTCTCTGTCTTCAGAAATAGCAGTGGGACAGGTCAGGGGAACAAAGGCTGATAGCATCCTAGCTTATAAGGCCACCTAAGTGAATTTGAGTAAGGTGAGACTTGAATTGGGATATTTCCAGCTCACAGTTCACCTCTGGGGGCCAATTTATATGATCAACAGAATCAAGCAAGAAGGTTTTTCTCCCCCCCCCCCGAAGTATGCCATTTCATGCTACACCAGCTCAATTTGTCAAATATTGACACAATTTTGCTCAATCTAAAACAGGCCTAGAAAATGTTTCTGCTATTTGCTGGATCGTTCTGAGCTTCAAAGAAGAAAGAAAGCACTGTGCAAAATGTAAGAGATCATTTTGTCAGGGCAACTATAGTCTGAGGTAAAAAGATTATTCTGGCAACTGTTCTTTTCACCTCTGACTATAGTCTCCCTGACTGTGAAGGAAAACAGAGTTCTTTAGGAAAGAGCGCGCCAATAAAAAAATAAAAGTTAGGAAATTATCTAAGGAACAAGAATCATCTCCCTCTCTAACCTAGCATTATTCCCAGCCTTAAATGATAGGCTTTCAGATTGCTTTTGTGGACATCTCATACAGCAGCTGTAATTGATCCCAGACAACTGCAGTTGCATGTGACCTTTTTTTTTTTTTTCAAGTGGCCTGGCTATGCAGTATGTGCCAAATATATGCAGCATTTTACAGAAAGATAATACATTTCTGATTATAGACACCAATGGTTATATATGGTTTGGATGTTCCCCCAAAAACTGCGGTGGCAGACAGCTAATAAGTATATTTATCAAATAAATTACAGTGGTACCTCACGTTACAAACACCTCGGGTTACAAACACTTCGGGTTACAGACTCCACTAACCCGGAAGTAGTACCTTGGGTTAAGAACTTTACCTCAGGATGAGAACAGAAATCATGTGATGGCGGCACGGCGGCAGTGGGAGGTTCCATTAGCTAAAATGGTACCTCAGGTTAAGAACAGTTTCAGGTTAAGAACAGACCTCTGGAACGAATTAAGTTCATAACCACTGTATTGTAGTAAGTGTGGACTATGGTCTTTGGCAGAATATTCAGGCTCCAATCCACTGAAACATATGGCAAGATCTATGCCCACAGCAAAGTCCTACCTTGGAGTTCATCAATGGGATTTCTGAGGAAGCATTCTTAAAACTGATTTGCATTGATCATTACCTCTCCTGCATAGGATCATATACTACTTTCTCTGTGTTTTTCTTTCCTTCGTGTAATCCAACAATGGCTGAAAGCCATTTCTGCACTTATAGCATACTTTGAACATAGACATAAGCTACACATTTAAAGCACTATGATACCACTTTAAATAGACACGGCTTCCCCCAAAGAATTGTGGGAGCTGCAGTTTGTCAAGGGTGCTGAGAGTCACAGAGCTGCAATTCACAGAGTTCCTCATGATGAGGGATTGATTGTTAAACTACTCTAAGAATTGCAGCTCTATGAAGAGAATAAGGGTCTCCTAATAACTCTTAGCACCCTTCACAAACTAGAGCTCTCAGAATTCTTTCAGGGAAGCCATGATCATTTAACAAGGTTTCATAATGCTCTATTTAGATATTGTGGCCATTACATAAGCAGATTGCCATGAGATTTACTCCAAGGAGACTAATCCTCTGAAACTTGAAAGTAAGAGAGGTAATAAAAACACCTGCCCAACAAAATGACAGAAAATGTTACATTTGGAAGTTCATTAAATCAGGGCTCATTGGATCAAAACAGAAAAACAGGGCTCACTGGTCAAGATCTTGGTAGCAAGCTCCGCTGAAATCAATGGGACTTGAGTTCACTTTCCTCATTCCTTCAAATGGGGAGTAATGAAGTTCCTTTCTACCAGAGCTGAAAATAGGCTCCTGGGCAGGAGAGGCTCCAAGGACAGACATTTGACCAAGGCATATTATTATTATTATTATTATTGGTAAAGGTAAAGGGACCCCTGACCATTAGGTCCAGTCGTGACCGACTCTGAGGTTGCGGTGCCGAGGAAGCTGGTGTACAGCTTCCGGGTCATGTGGCCAGCATGACAAAGCAGCTTCTGGCGAACCAGAGCAGCACACAGAAACGCCATTTACCTTCCCGCTGGAGTGGTACCTATTTATCTACTTGCACTTTGATGTGCTTTCGAACTGCTAGGTTGGCAGGAGCAGGGACCGAGCAACGGGAGGTCACCCCGTCGCGGGGATTCAAACCGCCGACCTTCGGATCGGCAAGTCCTAGGCTCTGTGGTTTAACCCACAGCGCCACCCACGTCCCATTATTATTATTATTATTATTATTATTATTATTATTATTATTACTACTACTATTTTTTGAGAAGCAAAAGAAGGAAGCACTGCATTCAAATTCTAGAAAGTAACAGTGGCCAATGACTGCTTTTCACATCAGCAGCACAGCCAAGGTGACAAGAGGCCACTTCTACCTTGAGGAACGATTCTGATCCTTGGTGGAAGGGAACCCTGATCTTCCAAACTCCAAAGAGCAGGTCAGGACTCATATTAATGTCTTCAAGGAACTGAGCAAACCATCACACCCCAGCTGCAAGTCAATGCATACAGACTTGGGTGTTAGGCTGTAATCCTCAAAATATTAAAAGTGTTTAAAAGGATTTGAGTGCCAGTGCTCCCCCCCACCCTGGATTCTGCTGTAATTTGTTTTTAGATTAACTCTTACCCCGTTGTTTTTACTGGATTGTGTTGAAAGGTTGCACAAGCAAAAAATTCCCTTCCCATCCTCTCTTCTGCAGCCCTCCCCTTGCACCTCTCCAAAGACACTCTAGAGGATCAGGGTGCCCTCCTGCAGAACATGGGCTGAGATTCACAGAACTGTGGTGCAAGGGGGGGAATCGCCTGAAATCAGGTAAAAAGATCTTCCTGTGCTCCACTGGCAGCAGTTCCATCCATCCCTGCCCCTCACTGCTCAGGATCAGACCCCAACCCTTTGGAGAGGCTTATCAGGGGGTGCAGAGGGGAGTAAAAATGAAATTGTGCTTGTTTGTTTATGCATATACCCCACTCAAAGTGGCTCACAACAAATAAAGGAAACACAAATGAAACGCAGAAAGCAAAAAACATAAAAGGTAATAGTCAAGAAGTATTTAAACTATATTATAATTAAAGCAATATAAAATATATAGTTAAAAACAGCAATCACTTCCCAATAGCCTGCCAGAATAAAACAGTTTTCACCTCCTGGAGGAAGGGTAACAAGGAGGGAGCCAGTCTAACTTATCTGCAGAGGGAGTTCCACAGTCTGGGGGCAACCACCGAGAAGGCCCTCTCCTGCAACCCTACTAAGCACCTTGGTGAGGATGAGAGAAGGGGGTGAGAGAAGTGACTCCCCCAAAGATCTCAGGGGCAAAAAGGGGGTGGGACTCCAGTCATTGCTTGTACACTAAATCTTTGATGCAGCATGTATTTCAAAGTACAAAAACTACTTCTTCAGGAGCCATAGACAATGGACAACATAAATACACTGAAAAACAGCATAAATAACATTCATGCTGCAATACATTCACACGAGAACACATATACATGAGGTTCCAAATAATTCATGGTCAAGGTCAGAGTCCAGTATTGCTATGTATTATTTTTATAACTGCCATTTAAAGTTTTACACAGTTCAGATACAAATATGTAAATAGATTTTTAAGCACAAATGTGGTTTTGGACCAGGAACTAAAAACAAAAATTAAAAATTAAGTTTCACTTTAAAGTCAAAACACCAACTATAACTAGCCAGGTCCAACATTTATTTTAAAATATTTCATTACAAATATTTTTATGTCCATTATCTTCCTGACAAAAAATGATGATTTAAAATCTCCATATTTATAATGCTAGATGTTTAAATACAACTTATCTGCTGCATGTTGCTATTATTTCCCCACCACAACATTTAATATAGATTTTTAGGTGTCATTATTGTAATGCTGCAATTATAAGTTTCAGCAGAAGGGTGACATAATTAGATGCAATTATGCAAATTTGCCATAAATTTTAAAAAAAATAAAAACCACACACTCAGAAAACTCACACAACAAAAAAAGTTATTGAGAATTAGAGAGATAGTCAATCAAAAAGCTATCAGACAGAACAACACTGCAATTAAGGTGATATCACCCATGGCATATATTGGCATCAAAAGCTAGCACCAGTCTGTCACTTGGCTTTTAGATAGTGAAATATTCTTAACAGAATAAGAGAGTGGTACATTACATATTGTAGAACCTGGAAAAGATGGGCAGGTGGAAGAGATTGATTTCATCATTGTACCTGGACCAAATTCTCTACCATTGGTGCTTTAGGAACCTGCTGTTCTTTTGTTGCTTATTTTCATATTTGGTAAGGACCGCTGTGCATAAACAGCAATGCAACATTTGATTTTCTTCATTAGCATCCATTCCCCTTTCCTCCCTGTTGCACAAGCACTTCTGCATATTGATAAAAGACAGTGCAAAAAGAAAAGAAAAAACTGTGCTCTTGTTATTGACTGTTTGTCCACTAATGCACTGGTTCACTCTGCATCGCATCAATACGCAAAATCGCCCATGCACATCCGTAAAAAAAAAGAGGACAAAAGGGAGGAAATAAAAGCCCATATGCAAGTTCCAGATTGTATTTTAAATTGGAAAGAAAGTGGGAGGACAACACAGGTCTCAAGCAAAGCTTTGGAACAGTAACTCAACAGAAATGAGAAAATCTGATCGTCTCCGCTATTAACCAGCACCCTTGGGGAGACTTGTGTCAGATAGAAACAAATTATCCATTCAGCATATTCAAATTAAGTTTAAAAATGTTTGTTGCCTCCACCCACTCACCCCAACAGCTCAGTCTTAATTACCTTGATTCAGAGTCCACTATTTAAAGAACTGTACTTATAGTAAAAGGGCAAAATGTCATAGATGATGAATCCCCCTCCCGCCCCCCCCCCAGCAAGTCAAGCAGTTGCTATCTCCCTCTCAGTGACAGTGACTCCACTGCTTAGCTCATTGTCTAATATGTTTCAGAGTGTTGTTCCTTGCCATATAAAGTGATACGCATTTTAGGCTATCCTAAAATTATTTTCAAGTTTATTCAGTTCTCTACACTCTCAGTCTGCAAATGATGCTTTCATGCATCCAAGTATGGGTCAAAATTTGCAAAGAGACAAACAGCAAGCATCTTAGGCAGTGGCGTAGCATGGGTTGCCAACGCCTGGGGCCACACGGACGGAGTACGCATGCGCATTCAACTGTCTAACGGCGTCCACATCACCCAGCTGCAGAGATAAGAAAAGAAGAGTAGTTCCGTCGTCTGGAGAGATCACTTCCTGGTTGACATAGAGAAGCTTTTTTCAACAGAAGCACACAGCTGTATTGAGGCAGTACCAGGTGTTGAAATTTTGCGCCCGTAACAATTTTGCGACCAGGGCAACAGCCACACACACACCCGCTAAGCCACAGATCTTAGGCTTACAGGCCCAGACTTAAGACACTGCCTCCTCCCCATTCTCCCTGCTCATCTCAAGCTACATATACACTACACTACTGTGCTCTTTGTTGATTTGACAATGCCATACCATTGCCAGGGAGTAAACAATGTGCGGTCTTTGCGGTGATTCACAAATATGCAAATACACACTCTCCAGTCGTAGCCTCGCATGATGCAAGTCAGACAATACACACGTATAAAACAATTAAGCACATCGGTTTCCTAAAGCTGCTTAAGAATTACTGAATATGCCTTGATGTGATTTTCAAGTCCTTCATAGAGCAGCTAATGAAATCGTCAGAGTAGAACTCAGTCCCAATCAGTGCCTCTTTCCACTCTGATGTCAATCAGTTATTACCCTAATCAGTCTGAACACTCAAGGAAAGCTTGCATCCAGTATTTCAAGCATTAGATGGCTCAAATTAGAAAGCAGACTCTTAATTTCTCAAGACTTCCTAGAATCTATTCTACATTAATTATTAGGCTGAGCAAAGATGGGGAAGGGGGGTGCCACTCAGATGATATGCTTTATTTTGTGTGTGTGTGTGTTGTAGTTTCTTGGAAGCTACCTTGGAAAGATCTCTATCCTGAAAGGCAGGTCATAAATGATATTAGAGAAAACACACTTACCCAAAAAGTACTTTCATGGTGGCGCTTTGAACAAGTATTTGGCAACATGCTCCCTGTAAGCCACTCAAGAGTGAGAACTGTGCTTCCTTCCCTCGGACTGAATTGCCTCCAGGATGCCATCAACCAGCTGGAATGAAGGCAGGTAGTACTACCCCAGCTATGTCTATGTGGCATCATCACAAAGGCAATTCCAATCAGATTTGGTGTCAGGAGATTTCACCATGCCGACTACATGATTCCCTGGGATCAGGTTGCTAGGAGGAAGCTGAAAGTTTATTTTAAAGTGGGGATATCTTGGGGAAGTCGGTTTTTGCAAATTACAGCACTAGGTGACCTGATCTGGACTTCCCCAACTGATGTACACATCAGAACTTTGAGTTACCGTATTTACCAGCTTTTAAGCTTACCAAATGCACCAACATGTTTTCCAGCTCAATAAAAAGTATAAAAATATGTTTTGAAATGTCTTGTTCTGAGTGGAAATGCAAGTTGAAAAATACATATTTAAAGTGTTTGTGGTTTGTTTTTAAGCCACATATGAAAGCAGAAATGGGAACACAGGTTATACGTGTCCCCAAACTGTTCAAGAACAGTCCTGATCAATATAATGTATTGCTTCCTAGTCCTTCTCCGATTGAAATCCCACTGGCACCTTTCCTCTATGCTTCAAAAGGAGCAAGAGAGATCTCGTTTGTGAACCTCTCCTATCCCTGCCAGCCAGTCTTTGGTCCTGGACTACATAAGCATCTGCTGCCTTTGGGAATGGCTCCTTTTAGCAGGCCAATGGCTAGGCTCCTTTGGGAGCATGTTAAGCATATATCTTTAAAGCATGCCTTTAATGTTTTTGAGGAGGGTTTTTGTTTTTTTGTTTTTTAAAAAAGGCTCTCTTGGCTATTCTTTAGAAGTTATCATTGTCACCAAGCAGGGACAAAGTGAAACACCCAAGCTGTCATCACTAAAGGAAAATAACTTAGAAAGAGAAAGGTTTCAGGTACATTCCATGCAAAACCCTGAACATATTATCATGTTTTGAGTGTGCTTCCTTTAAATAAAACGTTTGAATGTTTTAAAGTACTGTTGTGATTTTTTTTCTTGATTTTCTTATCTTTTCGTAAAACACTTTGAAGCCTTTTTTTAAAAAAAAAAACAGGCAGTGTATAAATTTTATGAAATAAATAAATCTGGCAAATAGGGCACGTCCCTTCAAATAGCAACAGTTTCCTCAGAGGGAGCAGAGTTGGCAATGCCAGACTGAAAGCAGGACTACTTAAGCCCTGGCTAACTGTTTCTTAACATGTTATTCATGACATTTCGTGTGTTGCTTTTAGCAGCTTAGCCCTTCCGTTCCTAAAGGGCTTGGCAGAAATAAAACAATATAAAAGAAATAAGGAAGAAAGCTTCGTAGAATTGTATAGGGAACCGTAAGGATCATCTATTCCACCCCCCTGCAGTACAGGAATCTTTCACCCAATGTGGGGCTCAGACCTATGGCCCTGAGATTCATACTCTTCAAATAGTTGCTGGAGCAATGTTCTAGCTGCCTCCTCTTTGGTGCCCTCTATCTAGCCTGATACTAGCCAGCTCGGCTGGGAGCTGTCCTTGGTCCTGTTTTCCTGCCTGGGCTTTGTGCCACCAGTACACCAGTGAAGGAACGTCTCCACCCCCATCGTTCAGCCCGGACACTGAGATCCAGAGCCGAGGGCCTTCTGGCAGTTCCCTCATTGCAAGAAGTGAGGTTACAGGGAACCAGACAGAGGGCCTTCTCAGTAGTGGCGCCCACCCTGTGGAACGCCCTCCCATCAGATGTCAAAGAGATAAACAACTACCTGACATTCAGAAGACATCTTAAGGCAGCCCTGTTCAGGGAAGTTTTTAATATGTAACGCTGTACTGTTTTTAACACTTGATTGGGAGCCGCCCAGAGTGGCTGGGGAAACTCAGCCAGATGGGTGGGGTATAAATAAATTATTATTATTATTATTATTATTATTATTATTATTATTATTACATCCTTGCTGGTCCCGGCCAACCAAAGATGGTTGACAGCTTTGTGAGTCAAATATACAGGAAGTCAGATGTTCAGTCTTGACCTGTTGGTCTCAGTAGGAGCCACTGGTGCTCAACACCCTCCCATAGAAAGCACTCAGCCCCTGCACGCAGCTGCATGCATCTGGATTGATAGTCCTAACGGGTACTGCGTTTTTATCCATTGGAAGTAACGAAGAGCACAGCTACTACCACAATGATAATGATGATTTATTGGATTTCTTACCCACCCCCCTTCAACATAAGGTCCCAGAGGTACAACAATATTAAACTACAACATCACAATCCATTTGTATTTGGAGCCTGAAGAGTAGGGCGGATCCAAAAGAATAAATCTCAGATGTCAAAAGCCAAAGCAAAAAATGCTGCATAGTTTGCAAGTGGCAAAAGTCAGTGACTTCTGTGGAAAGGGAACTTTACAGCTTAGGGGCTGCCCCAGATGATGCCTCTCCTGAGCCACCCCTTTCCCCCCTCTTTAACTTTTGAGGGCAGTGGGACAACCAGGGGGGGGGCATCTGCCAATCTTAACACCCCAGAGGACCTTTAGCTTAAATTTAAGCAAACAAAGCTGTATCTTACCGAACAATTATGTGGGAGAGCATTTAACCTATTCCCCAAGAGAGGTGAGTCACGGCCCAGAGGGGTTTCGGTGGGGAGGGGCTGTGACAGGAAATAAAATACGCTGTTGATGAATTCCGAGCAGAATGTGGGCGGTTTCTTGGCAGACAATGAAATCAAATATGGGCTTGGGGAAAACAGTTTCTACAGAGCACAGAAGCAGCTCATCAGATATTCACAGCCTGGATATCCACAGGGCACGGCTTAACAGGAAAGAGAAACCAAGCCCATGCCAAAGTTATGTTTGTGCTGAAGCAACGCAGGAGAGAGAACAAGGATACCGGCATCTTCTACCAGGGGTGGCAGAGTTTGAAATTCCAGCTTCATGATCCTCTGTGGGGAAAGCTGGTGCGGAAGTCACTCTAGTGTGGACCTCCTGCTTCTTTTACAAATAGTCACAGGAGGAGGAGAGGCCAAGCAGGCCTCTTCCATCTCGGAGCAAATTCCCTCTGGATTCCTGGCCCAGATGACAGGCCATTTCTTCCCCTCTGGGGATGGAGAGCAGGCAGTAGGGGCAAAGCAAGAGACCCCCTTAAGGTGGGCTGGGTACCTGCCTTGATTCTGCTCACAAGAGCTCAACCAGGGATACTCCTATTCAGGCTCTTGTGACATCCCCAATGTAAATGCATGCATTTCAGGAAGAACACATGCCTTTTTCAGGCTACTTAAAGAAATATAGTAGTATGACGAACTCAGAGCAGTAGGGGAGGAATAACAACTCCACGAATACTACAGGTGCAGGGCTATAACAGCTGACAACTCGTTCTAAACCATTACTGGAAAACAATTATGCTTATTCAGCATGTTTGTTTGTTTTTTCCAGACCATCGGAAATGATCTCAGGGCAGTGCACAAAAGAGCATTAAAAACCACATATGAAACCGAAAAAAATTAAACCAGGTCAAGCATTAAAACACTTCAGCAGCGGTTTAAAATAAAACAAATCCTGCTCCAGCCATAAGAACAAATGCCTTCTTGTGTTTAAGACAGCAGGAGAAAGGCCACTGCTAAGTATAGCAAAAAAAAAATCAGTCAATATACTTGTTCATTCGTAACTTTATTCTGAAGGTTTATTGACCCACTTTACTGATAGATCATAGACTGCAATCATCTGCATTAGAACTGGGGTGATTCTAGTGTGTCCCTATTTTTAATTTTAACAAGATGTTAAGCAGGTTTCGCAACAGCTTCCTCAGTCCATAATACTATACACTCAACACGATACACCAAGAATATAAGATCATCACAGGCACAGCTGTTACTTCACATCCGGAGTACAGGTCTTCTGATCTATTGTACTACTTTTGCCATGGGACAGTGAGGAGGTGCTCGTCTGCGACTACTACTTATGTATGATCCCTGCCTCTACATATGGCCATGTGAAAAACCCTTTCTTGCAACTGTTCCCACTTACAGGACTTTGTGCTTCCAGTATATAACTAACTGTAGAACGATTTCCTTGTGCTATGACACTATTACTATATACATTATTGGCAGAGTTGTGCCACTAGTTGACTCTATGTCTATAAGTATCTCCAGGCTTGGATATGCATGTTGCACTTTAATTTGCTGAACTAAGTAAAATTGTCCTTTATATTTGCAAGCCAGTTTGGTGTTTTGGTTTTGTTGTAATACAATAGAAACGTGGACCAAACAAAATTTTCCTCCATCCCTCACATATATGATACGTAAGAAAGCGCTTTGCTCCTGACTCAGTGAGTGGTTTCACAGATGCTATTTCAATCTGCAATAAAATCCCATTTTATGTCACCCCATAGGACAGCCTATTTAAATGACAGAGATGCTCCTAAATAGGATTTTTGATGCACTGAGAAACAGAAACTTTTTAGAAACACACACACAAAATAATCTTGCCAAGTATCATAAATACAGCTTCAATAATTTGACCACTCAGGCAACAGTCCTCCTGAGCAGAGGAGCAGAGCACTTACGCAACTCTGAATTTTATAAGCTGCAAACGAAAAAGACTGTGGAGAGGAACGGAGCACAATTCGTCAATAAAACAGGTCTACATTGCACCAAATTGAAAAATAAAGAGAGGAAAAATGTGAGATGATAGAGTGAAGAACTCTGAAGTAATAGAGATACAGGCATCTCTCACAACCTCTTCTCTTTCCACTAAGAATATGGAGATGTGCTTAAACAGGGTGTGGGAAAAGTGGGCAGAGAAAAGTTTCCCTCCATCTCTCTTACTACTAGAACTTGGGAACACCCAATGAAGCTAAATGTTAGAAGATTCACATAGAGATTACACAGGGGATTTGTTCCCACAGGAGGCACTGATGGCCACCACCCTTGATAGCTTTATAAGAGGATTGGGCTAATTTGTGGAGGATAAGGCTATCAAGAGCTACTAACTACACAATGGTTTTGTTCTGCCTTCACTGTTCCCAATTGTTGGGAACTGCAGGCACAGTGTGCTATTGAACTTCTTCTTGGGGACTTCTCACAGGCATCTGGTTGGCCACTGTGAGAACAGGTTTCTGGATTAGATGGGCCTCTTGTCTGATCCAGCAGGGCTTTTCTTGGGTTTTTATGTTCTTCTGAAGTGTTGCAAAGTGGGGGGAAGCGTTCCCCCAATCACACCAAACACAAACTTCCCTTGTATCTTTCTTCAGAACCATGAGAGCTGAGAATGAGACCTGTCACCCAACTAAAGTCATCCTAGTCAATTAAATGTATGATTTTAAATGATTACATTTGCATACATCTGAATATGAACAAACACAATAGTAAGATAAAAGCATGCTCCCGTAGTCTTTAGAAGATTATGAAGCCATTGTTGTTTTAAAAATTAAATAGACTACAGTGTTGCAATGTTCAGCTGCCAGTCTGCAACCAGTATTTCACAACAGAGAAGTTTTCAAATACAGAGCCGTGCTTTTGGTGCCTAGCAACCACAGGGCTATGTGATGAGAAAGGATGTGTGCAGCATGGAGCATCAGAGAAGAGGCATCCTCTTCCACGTGATGGAGGAAGGATGAGGAGAGAAAGAAATATTCCATTGCTTCCTTCATCCATCTGCATAAACTTTGAACATGGTTTCATTTGACACTGACAAGATCAAATTGCACTGTAAGACAATTATGGTATATTTTTTTTGGCCCAGTCCAAATTGTTGGAGAATTCTGTCTCTCCACAGACTACACTGTGAATCCCCTCCCATTTTGCCCACCCACAAATAGGACGGATCACTTTTGGGAGAGCATTTTCGCAGAGTCCCATGTGGTAGAAATACACAATGTCCTCACTGGAAGTTTTGCGGAACATTGTGGGAGGCAGCATGGCATTAGTATTCCAAACAGACACTTCCTGACACACTATATCGATCAGAAAATGCTTGTGCCCCTTTTCCTGCTTTTAATGAATTTAATTCTCTTTCCTTCAATTTAAGTACCATGGCACCTTTTTATTACATAAAAGCAATCTTTTTGCAGGCTTAACTTTGTATGGTGGCACCATTAACAGAGCATCATTTCAAAGAGAATTTGTGCTCATTTAGAGGGCTGATGCTCTGTGTCCCCATCAGACAGCCATGGCATTTTCTTCTTGTTTTCAAACCCTCCGGAGCATAAAGAGAGAGTAGTTGACTTAACCAAACATTCCCTCTAATAGGAAACATGCTTTAGAAGCCTAGGCTCTTATAGCTTACAGAGTCTATTAAAAATCTTCCATAAGAACTAGGGTCTCTTAACACAGCAGGTGCGAAAAACTATTATTCCAACTGAATAGCTTTAAGCAGGTGGAACTATTTCAGCTTTTCTTCACGGTCGCTAATCGCATCACAAAACACACACACACACCCCACTTTTGCAGCAAAACTTTATCATTCTTCTATAATTCAGATTTTTCCTCTTGGGTTCAGAGGGGAAGCACATATCTTCACGGGAAACTATTAGAAGAATTAACAGAAATTAAAAATATTACTTCATTTCAGTCCGCCTCATAACTGTTTGTGTAAAGGTAAAGGTGATCATTATTATTTTTGAGGGGCGGGGAGGCTTCAAAGGATTAAAAAAATGGTTGATCATTGGGCCTCACTGTATAAGAGAGTCATTGATGAAGGATTCCTAGCTCTGCGATTCTACTGGAAAATCCCAGCTTCCATCCCAAATATCTCCAATAAAAGGATTACATGTAACAGGGCTGTTTCTATGCCGCCACCAACTGAAATAGTGAGTATGGCATCAATGTGAAACCTATGGCCCTCCAAGTTTTGTTGGATGACAACTCCTATCCCCTGTTCCTGCAAGGATGGGTTGGCTGTACCAATGATCAGATTTGAGATGAGACAACTCCATACCCTCCAACATTTCTCCAATGAAAAGAGGGACATACTAAGGAAAAGCAGGGCATTCTGGGGACAAATTAGAAACTGGGTTGGCTTCTTTAAATCTGGGACTGTCCCTGGGAAATGAGGACATTTGGAGGGTCTGCAACTCCTTATCGGGTTACATACGCTTCAGGTTACATATGCTTCAGGTTACAGACTCCACTAACCCAGAAATATTGCCTCAGGTTAAGAACTGTGCTTAAGGATGAGAACAGAAATCATGCAGCAGTGGCACAGTAGCAGCAGGAGGCCCCATTAGCTAAAGTGGTGCTTCAGGTTAAGAACAGTTTCAGATTAAGAACAGACCTCCAGAACGAATCAAGTTCTTAACCTGAGGTACTACTGTATCTAAGAGCCATTTCTAATTCCCCAGAAGAGAATGTTTGTGTAGAAAATACACTTGACTTGCAGATTGCCACATTCAATACCTGATTCGCAACTAATAGATGGTTTCGTTTTCCAGAAGCGTTATCGCTTTCAGTGTTCTGTACATCACGGTTTTAATTAGAAAACAGATCTGTTCACAAAGGTTAAACGTTTTTACCATGCATTAACCCCACAAGTGTTTTTCGAATCCTCAAGCTTCTGCTGATGATCACAGCCCAGCCGCAGAAAGAGCTGTTCAAATGGCACGCAATGATACAGAACTGTGTAATTAGAAGATCGCTGTGGTACATGTCAAAACACATCAACCAGAACACAGGAACAAGTGCTATACAAGGAGTCAAAGACCATAATTTGGAGAATCCAGCTTAAATACGCAGCGCAGTCAGCTCCATACTTTCCCAAATTCAGGTCCATTTTAGCTTTATAGAGTTAACCCTGCCCTGGCAGTTAGCAGGACTCAGTGGGACACAATGAAGGCAGCCCTAAGTTACCGTATTTTTCGCTCTATAAGACACACCAGACCACAAGACGCACCTAGTTTTTGGAGGAGGAAAACAAGAAAAAAAATATTCTGAATCTCAGAAGCCAGAACAGCAAGAGGGATCGCTGCGCAGTGAAAGCAGCAATCCCTCTTGCTGTTCTGGCTTCTGTGATAGCTGCGCAGCCTGCATTCACTCCATAAGATGCACGCACATTTCCCCTTACTTTTTAGGAGGGAAAAGGTGAGTCTTATAGAGCAAAAAATACGGTACATTTCTTGGTCATGTGGAAGTAAGAAAATACCAGAAATCAGAGAGAGAGAGAGAGAGAGAGAGAGAGAGAGAGAGAGAGAATCTTACTTTGAATCACAGACTTGGAAGGGACCCCAAGTGTCATTTAGTCCAATGTCATGCAACAGAAGAATCTCAACAAGTGATTCCCCCATCCAATTTGGAATCATACCAGACCCTGTTACAGGAGAAACCCTTTTCCCACATGAGAGCTCGTCTGTTACTCGGGAGGAGATTGGAAGTGCCCAGACATGCTCCGCATATACTGTATATTGCGAAATTTCCACTGCAGAGATGACAAGTAATGGCACTCTCCCAGTGGTATTCTGTTCCCTCCGCCCACAAAAAGGAGTTCTATATTTAGACCTATTCCCAGCTTATAGTTTGAATTCAAATAGGACCAAAGCTAAAATTGTTTCACATTGCAGTTAGTTGATGTAAGCACACAGGTAGTGTCCCACTAAAATAGTGTTCTCTCTCTCTCTCTGGTCTTGATGGTAAACAATCAAACTAAAACTAATGAGCCAGTATTTCTCAACCATTTTAAAACTCATGCCCACCCATTTAGCTAATATAAAAATTCCATGCTGATGTGCAGAACATGTTCAGAAGCTGCATATGACCTTCTCACCTGCCAAAGTTCAATTATTTTTAATTTTTTAAAATTAAATTTATATATCACCCTTCACCCAAGATCGCAGGATGTTTTACAACTTAAAACACAAAATAAAACCACAAAATACATAACATAAGTACAAAAATAGCAAACATAACACTTTATATTTTTATGATTGACTACTGCAATTTTTTACTGACATTATACATGCTTTTTTGGAAACCACACCCAGCACCCCACCCCACCCCAACACACAGTTGATAATTACTGCAATAATCAGTTTCAGTCTGTTACAGGAGAAACCCAGGCACTGAAATTGGAGGAAAAAAGGAATTCAGTGCATCAAATGCATATTTCTCACTACATTTCTAGTGTACAGTTTCTTATCTGCCTAAGGACTTTTACTAACAGCGAAATTCAGTGCATTACTTCTACTCAGAAGTAAGCTCCATTTAGTTCAATGGGACTGATTCCCAGGTAAGTGTTATAGAATTTCTGCTTTTGTCATCTGGTAACTGCTTTGGGAGAGTAGGGGTAGAGGAATGCCCCACTGGTTTGTTTTGTTCCCCTATTTATTTATTTTTATTGTTCATTCTGTATAAAGTTTACTTTATTCCAACCCTTCTCCAAACAGGACAGGATAAACACCCAAGCCAATAGAGTTCTAGTTTACCTAGGCTGTCACAACCCAGCATAACTTTGAAGAGCAAGAGACTGTTTCAGTGTTATCAAATCTGAAACAGAAACCTGTGCGCGCGCACACACACACACACACATGCCATGCACGAACACAGCACAGTGGCACCGTGACTGTGCACCAAACTCATTATGTGCTTCACTGCAGCGGACTCAAACAGAGCAAATAACTTGCAGTTAATTGGCTATCCTGATATTTTTTTCTCTTCCCTGATCGTGAATGTGTTCCAAGTCTCAGTTTTATTAGCAATCTGAAGGCACTAAATGCTTTCTGTAATTAAGACTTAGTCCATCTCTCATTTCCAAGGCACTGCTTGCAACTGACATTCTAAATCATGCGTAGGATACCGATGATTGGAAAGATAGGGGACAAGGTTTATTTCTCTGTTATCCTACAGGAAGTCTAATCCTGCCAGAACAAAGCATATACAGTATGTTCATATATAGGGCAAGGTGCAATTTTTTAAAGCTATTGTCACAAAGTACCCTGAACCAAGAGAGATCCAGGGGTGTGTGGATTCTGCACCATGGAAAGCTGGATTATGTAACTGTGATATCTTGGCTCATTTTCTTAAGCCTCACAGAGACCACGTGCAAGGGAAAGCTGGCTTGTGCCCCACAACTCAAGTATTACTGAAATTGCTCACTTCCAGAAACAAAGCAGGAGCTCCCAGTTAACAGGCAATTTTTGCTGACTCATCTTAGCTCTGCTACCTTCAGTCATGTCATGCTTAGTGTTTTATATGGCAAAACGGCATTAATCTGGATTCACATAAACAACTTATCAAATTTGACTACATGGCATCAGAGCGGGCAACTGAGGATAAGGAAAATGTCCCTCTGCTAAGCTAAACTCTCCCCACCCCCACCCACAGCTCCGACGAGTGCCAAAAAGTTACTGCATCACATTATTAGCTCAGCTCTAATGGACACAACAGTATGGATTTTCATAATATTACTACCTAACAGGAAAAGGACATCCACGTAATTCTGCACAGATCTGGAAGTGATCGAGTAAGGTTATGAAAAAGTATATGAATGCAAAAAGTTACTGTATTTCAATTCTGCTGTACAAGCTGCATGACTCACTTGTTCTGTTGCTACCCCATTGAGTTAATAGCCATCCTGGTGCTTAAATTCACATAACCTGTGATCAGGCATTAAGCGTTCTCTCTGGCAGCATGCATCACCCTCCGGTTTACAGGAATGACCCTCTGATCCCACTGGAAAATGCTTGCTTTCTTCCATTTCTATTCAGTCAATGGAGACTTAAAAGTCAGGCCCTTATAAATAGAAAGCTTCAAATAAAAGGGAATGTGAAACATTCTGGTTGCAGCTTTCAATTGCAGAAGCATCTTTGTTCACTGCAAAAACAAACAAACCCAAGTCAAAAGAAGATTATTTTACCAAATTTCATATTAAATGTTTTGGGGTTTTTTTAAATAGTCTTGAAGAACCTGTTTTTGGTTCCAATTTGTACACATCAACAAGAAGCCCTGAGCAAGCCAGGAATGGGACACCTGTAGCCCTTCAGGTGAAAGTCAACAGCTTCCATTATCTCTGTCCATTGACCACACCGGCTGCAGCTGATAGGATTTGACATCCAACATCTGGAGGGCCACAGATTCCTAGTTTGAGTCTTGGGACCTTGCCCAGCCCTGCCGGTGATAAAGGATAGGTTGGGAAGAGAGAGAAACAAAACAAAAAAAGCATGCCTGCCTCCTCTAGAGCCCTTTCTCCATTCCTACAAGATATTAGGAAGTCATAAACATGGCTGACTTTTAATGAAATTTTAATGAAACATTACTCTCTTTTAATGAAATCTGAAGGGCATAAATGAGACAAAGATGCTAAAATTACAGAATCCCAGCATCTGTGCTTCTTCTGTTTACTTGCTGAAAGAAGTCAGGGTACTTTGAAATACAGATTTCTGGGAGGATTTTGTTTGGCATCCCAACACTCCTGCTCATTTTATGAGAAAAGTAGCTTTGCCGTACACCACAGATTCCCTCAACTAGCTTCTCACCCTGCTTCTATTGCCTTCAAACTTTTGATGTTATTTTCTCCCCTCCCAGTGTTTCAACTTGGAATGCTGTCTACAGCATAGGAATATTTTGTATAAACGCATCTGCCAGTCTCTTTTAAGCTGTCCAGAGGACCAGTTTGGTCAAAAGGTAATATACAAATTTAACAATAACCACCACTGCTTTTCTTCTCTTTCAACAGTGGCATGCTTTGGTTGAGCTTGACAGTCAAAATGTATATGCTCTTGGGGCACCAGTATTCTGCAGTGGACAGAGTGTTGGACTTGGGCCAGGGAGAGCCAGGGTGAGATCTTCACACAGCCATGAAGCTCACAGTACTCTTAGCCAAACCTTACATAGCTTCTCATTGCAGATGCTAGGAAGGAGGTTGTACAAACTTGAATTCTGACAAGCAGAAAACTCACCTGCTTATCTTTCATCAGCCTCCATTGAGCCAAGGAGATAAGTAACTATACAACCTTTATAAGACACCTGAAGACAGCCCTCTATAGAGACGTTTTTAATCATAGAGTTCAGAGGGACACCAAGGGTCCAACTCCCAGAAATGTAGGAACCTCAGCTAAAGCATCCATAACATATGGCCATCCAACCTCCATTTAAAAACCTCCAAGGAAGGAGAGTCCACCACCTCTCATGGGAGCTGCTGAACAGCTCTTACCGTCAGAAAGTTTTTCCGAATGTTCAGTCGGAATCTCCTTTCTTGCAGCTTGAAGCCATTGGTTCAAGTCCTTCCCTCCAGAGCAGGAAAAAACAAGCATGCTCCCTCCTCCATGTGACAGCCCTTAAGATGGCTGTCATATCTCCTCTCAGTCTCCTCTTTTCCAGGCTAAACATACCCAGTTCCTTCAAGCGCTCCTCATAAGGCTTAGCTTCCAGACCCTTGATCATACTGGTTGCCCACCTCTGCACACATTCCAGCTTTCAAAAAAAAAAAATTGTGGTGCCCAGAATTGAACACAATATTCCAAGTGTGGTCTGACTAAGGCAGAATAGTGTGGTACTATTACTTCCCTTGATCTGGACACTATACTTCTGTAGATGCAGTCTAATGTTTAATGTTTTATTATGGGGGTTTTTATGTTCAAAGCCAGAGTGGCTGGGGCAATCTACTCAGTTGGGCAGGGTATCAATATCAATATTATCATTGAATAATACATCCCTGTCTTCATCAGAGAAATGTTGGAGAGAATGAGACTGTCAATTCATGTTTGATCCCAGTGGGACTGAGAGGCTCATGACACGTCCTTGTTGAAGCTATCTGCTCTCTTCCTTTTTACAAATTTTTGTTTATGATTTTTCCATTACAGATTTTCACATTCAAGTCAATATAATCATACAAAATTCATTGACTTCCCTTCCCCACCTTCCATGGTTCATTTTAGTTATCTAATTACTACTGCATATTCTAATTACTCCATATGTTTTATTTTATCCCCTTTCTCATAATATTTTCACTTAATTTAAACTGCTGAATTTAACCCTGCTAACCTTTTAACCTGTTTACAGTGATACTTCAAATATTCTATAAACATTTTCCAATCTTCCTTAAAAGCTCCTTCTTCTATTAGTTAAATTGGCTAATTCTGCATATTCCATCAGTTTTGTCTGCCACTCCTCCTTTGTTGGTGTTGTTCCTTCTCTCCATTTCTGGATCTGCTCTCTTCCAGCTTGCAGTGAAAAGTTTAGCTACAAGAACAAAGGGAATGATGCATCGTGCCTTCAAGAGCCATGTGGCTGGCACAAATTAAACAGGGTAAGCCTGTTCTACTATGGCAATACAATGATGGCAAAAGCTTCACCTGTTGACATTCTGTCTGCAGACATCTTATTACTTGTCTGTGCTCCCTGAATTACTTTTGGATCCTATATCTCATCATAACAGCTTGTAATATCATGAAAGCAGGGGGAAATTGCAGAGGATAAACCTTTTAGGAACGATCCACGTTCATCTGGATGAGCTTGAACTGAACTGGTTCCCCTTTGGACAGGATGAACTTCAGCTAAAACTATTTCCTTTTTTAAACGAGCTTTCCAAGCATGGAGGCTTTCCAATCCTTAGTTATCACTTTGTGTGTTCTTTGCCTAAACCAAAGGCCTCAGCTACACTGAACCGTAAGAGAGGATTTTCCGCAGCAACTATGGAAAAACAAGAACTTTGTTTATATCAGCCTATCTATTATGATGCCACCAGATTCTTATCCGGCATTCATTCAAGCGTTACTCCCTTGAATACCTGGAGAAAGAGAGAAAGGGCACCCATGCTCGGATGTGCTTTATTTAGGTTGAATAAGTAGAATGCAGTCCAGAGCTTCACCTTCTGAATGTCAATAGTACTGAGTACCAGCTCTGAATTTCAATGAGCCTTTCTGCCAAGTAAGGTACTATGCAGAGCGTTTCCATTAACAATGCAAACGTAGTTGCCACCGACCTCAGCCGATCCAGAACACCACCCAAAAGACAAATGAGATTATCAAAAGCCAGCCTAATGAGCATCCAAGATAAATATTCATCGGAGCACAGAGCACAGTGCAACACCCACTGAGAAGAGAAGTGACTTTTTCTTCTCTCTTTCCATTTAATAGCGTAACAGAAATACTATTGTGTGGTGTCAACTGATCAGATTACCATATTCTGCATGCTTGATCGCTTGCTAATGGGCAATGATGGTCGGTTGATGTTTCCAGGGTTAGCGGAAGGTGCTTGCCCAATGACTTTTGAAGGCTAGATGATGTAACTTTAACAGCCACAGCAGCGGCATCATGGTGGAGGGGGCGCCCTGGATTTGGGCTGATAAAAAATTGGAGCATATGCTATTATAACACAGGGAACACAATTTATTGCCTTTGCCTGGTCAACAGCATAGTCCTCTGCATGCTGTAGCTCAGGCAGCTGACCCAGGACCAGGCCTCAAGATTCCCCAAAATGAAGGCCACACTCTTCAGCAGTACACCTGCCTACAGCACCAGACAAGCCCCAACAATGAAATGGATACCACAACACCACAAGACTGCTAGCATTCTCTCTGTGCTTTCCTCCATGCAACAGGATGTGTTTCATTCTAATAGCATGTCACACACATTTCCTCTCCCAGCCTTCACCTCCTCTAAAGGCCTCCATCAATACAAGAAAACATTGGCAGACTGCCTCGGCTCCCCCTCAGGCAACGCTGCTGAGTTCAGTCAATATACAAAATCCTCTGACAAGGGAGAACACAGCGAGCAGCGAGCGAGCGGCTCCAAAGGCAAGAGGGATTCATCAGATAGCGAAAGTTGAAGCTCTTTCAGACTTTTTGCAGTTCTTCTTCAGTGTGTTTCCATTTATTTCCTTTAAACAAGAAGCAAACTCCTCTAGAAGGTAGATATAAGAGACTCTCCGGAGATGGAATGGAATGGAAGTCAGTGGGTTTTGAGAGAGAGAGACAGAGACAGAGACAGAGACAGAGAGAGAGAGAGAGAGAGAGAGAGAGAGAGAGAGAGAGAGCGCATTACAACATTTTGGTACGGCTGGAAGCTGGTAGCCAGTTCAAAGTCCCATATACCTCACTTCCTAATTAGAGAGCATCCTGAACTGGAAGAGAGCAATCCTTGTCTCACTTCAAAATGGTAACAGCTGGTGGATTTACGAGAAAGCCAAACACAGCCGAGAAATTGGGCTCTCAAAACTGCAACACTGACCCTTCAATTAGAAAGCTGCAACTTGAGGGAATGATACGCTGACCAATTGTATCTCAAGGTGTTTAAGATTTAAAGGAGAAACAATAAATATAGGTGAGAAAAGGCAAGGAGGCAAGAAGCTTGTCAATGGTTTCCCGCTCCAGGATAACAGCACAACCACCAAAGTCATTGTTAAGGAAGCAAAGCCAACATTTGTTGCTTCACAAGACAAGCAGGATATGACAGACTTACACTGAGCTGACAGTATTTTTTTTGAATTTTTTTAAAATGAGAATTAAGCATAGCAAAAGAATCATGCATGTTCTTTTTTCCTTTGATATAAAATGACGCAAATTCTAACCACTTAACGTTTCCAGTGCACCAAGAAAGGGTCATCGGCTTATGAAAAGTTGTGGCTCATTTCACTTACCATATTTTAACGGAGATAAAACTATAAATTATTTTTAAAAGAGCAAAGAAGTTTTTTTAAAAAAAGAATCTGAATGCAGTGGTGTACATGCAGAAAGAGACTACTCTTTTGGATCGAACTTAGGTCATATTTGGAAATTAAAGTGAAATAAAAGGGAAACAGAGGGAAGTACAGCTATTGTTGTAGTACAATTCATGTAATATATATGTGCAAGGAACAAAGGAAATTTATTTTGACTAGAACTGTTGCAGCTCTGCTTCTATGTGGTCATCAGTTGCCGTTTCACAATGGCCAGGATATGGAAAGAGTACTTCTTTAAACTTTAGAAGAAGCATGTTTTTAGGAAAGCAACACAAGAGAACCCACCCATTACATTAAAAGTGCATTTGGGCGTGCATTTTTTGTGTTTTCTCTCCTCCCTCCCCTTCTCTGCCTCCCCTGACTGAAACCTTCCCAGCCTGGTGTCCTCCAGAAGTTTTTGGACTACAACTCCCATCATTCCCAAGTATTGGCCATGCTGGCTGGGGCTGCTGAAAACTGGAGTCCAAAACATCTGCAAGGTGCCAGTTTGCTGAAGATGGTGCTAAATACACAACATTGCCATTTACATGCTCTGTTTTCCTAGAGCTTTCTAGCTAATGGAATTGGCAGTGGTAAGTAGAGATGGGAGAGAAATTGGGTTTGGTTTGGATTCTAATGCAAACCCATCTAATTTACACTTCTTGAAGCAAGACATGTTAAGTACAGTATAGTAATTTAATTCAGTGAAATTGGACGGTAAGTGAATTCTAGAGAGTTCTCTAGTAGTTCTCATGGGATTGGCTAGCATTGGTCACATGGGAGGTATCTAGCAAAGGAGAGACTCCGTTTTATGTGATGCAAGATGACTGTGTTTTAGAATCCACTGTGAACACTAAGTTGAACAGAGTGTTGGACTGCTTCTTCGCTGCTTGAAAGAAAGAGAGCAGGAGAATGTAAAAGTGGAAATCTCTCATAGGAGCTGCAAGGCATGGCCTATTTGAAATACAGAAACCTGGGTGATGAGCTCTGGAAAGAGGAAAATACAGCTGTTTGGAAGTTAGAAGAAGAGACTGTAAACCCATGCTTGGAGAAGCATGTGACTGTAAATATTATGTTTTAATTCATCTATAAGTTTCTGCAAGTAAAGTTTTTGAATGTTAAAGTCTGGACATTGGTTTAATTTCCAAAGAAGGGTGTCAGTCACATTTGGGCTTCTTTGCTGCTATTTCACTGCTATTACTTCAACAAGACAGAAACCAAAACACAGCTATCCTTCAAAAGTCACACTGCTCCCACTGTTGTGATGCAGTTTGCCAACCAAAAAATGTGTGCAGAAATGTGTATGTCTTTAAAAATGTCTGTTTTAGTGAAAATAATAAGCCAAACACATAATGTTAGAGAAAATTGCTTGTGACATATAGATAAAGCAAAATTGCAAGCTAAAATACTGGCAATTTATTATTATTCTTTTAAAATAATCACAAACTGATGAGGAAGTGTGGCAGTCTGAACAAAGTGAGAAACTGAAATTGATCGTTTCATTCATTCCCTTGTGCCAAGTGGGATGGCGGACGAGGCGCACAGATCATGAGTCTGCGGAGGTAGAAAAGTGGAACAACAAAAAAGGACTGAGCAAGTCAAGGAGAATACCAAAGCAGTAGTAATGGAAAACATAATACTATTATCTGTTTGTTATAAATAGTAATTTTGGATTTGTTGTCATGGAAATGTTTTGGTATGGTGTTATTAAAGTATTAATGTACTGTTGATATTATGACTTTGTGAGTCATTTTACCCAATTGTTCACAAGGAAGTAAATCTGCAACAGGCATTCAATAAACAGAAAGGCAATGAGATGCCTGACCAAGCACGAGACATCATTTTTAATAGATATGAGAAATGCAAACTTAACAATAATACAACTGAATATTTTTGAATACTTATGAGGTTATCTCTATTGGCATTTTGGTTATTTGGCATCAATGCACAGTCTCGCTGCTTCATAAGAATGTAAGACCCTAAGAAGAGCCTGCTGGATCAGTCCAATGGCCCAGGATCCAACCCCAGGAACACTCTCTCCCCTCCTGTGGTCTCCAGCAACTGGTATTCAGAAGTTCTGCTGCCTCCAACTCATGTCCTTTGGCCCCTTTCCCTATCCACTTCCTTGTTACAGAGCTTCTGGTTTAAAACATACCAGCTGAGCAGATGCTCAGAGTGACAACTCTTCTGAGAGAGGTGAGGAAGGAGCTGAAGACCATGCGATAACAAGGTAAAAGAAAATGGCCATGTACCGAGAGCAGCAGAGTTCCAGCACCTAATGAGATCTGAGGGGAGATGAGCTCAAGCTCTAAGGAATTTGGCAACACATCTTCTCCGCTATCAAAGATGTAGAATAATTAGCAAAGTTTAGTCTGGAAAGTAAGCTGGAAGACAACAGAATACGGCAATGGGAGCACTGAGCCTCTCCTATAAAATAGCCACACGTAGGGATCCCAGAGAACCTAGGGGCCTAATGAAGCTCTCTGGGCTTCTCATATCTGGTCCTTGAGACACTTAGAATCATAGAATCTTCTTGATCAAGAAGGGAAATGGAAATTAAAAGACTACGAGGAAATTAAAGATCATTTTCAGAGTTGGTTACACTACAGACAATTACATGAGATTTACAAGGAAGATTATAAAAAAGGATTTAGTTATACAACATCTAGATTTCAAAAGGAAGTTATAGGAGAAGAGGTGAAGCTGCTGAAGAAAGCATTCAGGACCAGGGAATCCTCCACACCTGCCCCAAAAACAGTACTTCTGTCTTGTCAGGATTCAACCTCAATCTGTTAGCCACCATCCAACCTCCAGGCACTCACACAGGACCTTCACTGCCTTCACTGGTTCTGATATGAAAGAGAGGTAGAGCTGGGTATCATATGTGGTGGGAATGTAGAGAAGTTTTTAAAAAATGGGAAATGATATACAATGAATTTGAAAAAAAATATTTAAAATGACATTTGTAAAAAAAAAAAAAAACACCAGAAACACTTTTGTTACGGATTGTAGGACAAGACCTGCCAAGAAAAACGAAGAATTTATTTATGTATGCTACAACAGCAGCAAGAGTCTTGATAGCACAAGGATGGAAGAATGAGGAAATCCCAATGAAAGAACAGTGGCAAGAAAAATTGATGAGCTATGCAGAGTTGGCTAAATTGACATACAAACTGTGGGACAAGGACAATTGTGACTTTAAGGAAGAATGGGAATTTTTTACAAATGACCTAAAAAGACAACAAAATGAATTGGACTCCTTGGCAGGTTTTGAATAAACATAAACAAATTTATTGGTTGATAACATGATAGATAAGGCAAGGATATGTATAATTTTATAACATGCAGAGAATAATATATGTAGAGAAATCAGAGAGAGGAGCTGAGGGAAGTCCCTGGTGCGGGATGGAAGGAAGGGGGTAAAGGGGGGGAATAAGGTATGTGATTATATGGTTTGATAATTTGTTATCTTGAAATTGCTTAATAAAAATATTTTTTTAAAAAGAATCATAGAATCATAGAGCCTGAGGATCATCTAGTCCAACCTCCTGCAATGTGCAATATGCCGCTGTCCCATATGGGGATCAAACCTGCAACCTTGGTATTATCAGCACCACACTCTAAGCAACTGTGCTATCCAGTATTCCCAGGGTACACACCCTTCTGAGATACACAACTCACCAGCTGCACGTCTCAGCCTCCTTGGGTGCTTTTGCCTGGCTGGAATAAGACCTTGAACTCTGGCAGCTCTTCTTGCTTGTTGGGATGGAGGGCAGAGACGGGGGTGAGGGGGGGGGGCTCTAAATTTCCAGACCCTCACCGTGCACAAACCATACAGAGACCCACCCTACTGTTGCAACCGTAATTTGTTTTAAGCAGTTTCTAAAGTTGCAATTTAAATGGTGGCAACCTGCCCCAGGACCTTATGGTGAAGGGCAGTGGAAGAGGAGGAGCAAATAGAGCATACAGTTGAATGGTCAAATTGGTGTCCGTTTTGTGAAAATACTGTATGTCGCCCCATGCAGTGAGTAGCAAGGCTGATGTTTTGCCACACAGAAGCAGCCTCCATGCCAGGGCCAGTTCCAAGATGGAGAAGATGCCCTCAACATGGCATCCTCTTGTGGTCCTCCTAGGAACCTTTCCTGGACCATGACGTTGAGAAGAGCAGAAGCAGCTGGGAAGAGAGAAGAGGAGTTCTGATATTTATTTATTTATTTTAAAAAAGTTTAAAAGTTGTGTGTCTTTGCTTCTCAATTTGATCCTCTTACATGATGGTTTTGTATGTTTTGTGGTATGTTATGCATTGTGTCTTGCTGCTATTTTTATTGATTATAGTTTAGTAATTCTTTATTGTAACTGAGCACACTAGTACCCACACTGGTAGGAAATCGTCATCTGCCATGAAAGGATTGTTAGCAAGTCCTTAAAAGTAAATGAAAAGTTCCTATGAGTTCAAGAAGGCTCCCTGCTGCACCTCTGTACGATTCACCATTCTGGCATTGGAGCATTCCATGTAACTTCCACTGGAGAGAGATATCCCAGGTCAACCCTCTGTTCCATTACATTACCCCAATGTTTTCAGGAGAAATGCATGCATTTGTAGAAATGCTTAAGGATAAAGGATGGGTTTTGGGTTTTTTGTCACACTGCTTGTAATGTATCCATGTATCAGAGGAAAAACAGTATGTTATTTGTAAGTAAATGGAATTATAATCTCTGTCTGATCTTTTGCATTGCAGTGACATGGAAGAGTAAGCATAAGGATTTCCCTCTAAAATGAAAACAAATTAGCTATTTTCGTAGAAACACAAAGTTTTCAGCATTTTTATTTTATTTTCTCTAATTGTTACAAGCAGCTCTTGGTAATTAGCTCTTGAAGGCACCTCATAAAGTAGATTAGGAAAAAAGAACAACGTGTCTGGGATTGCAAACCTCATTGATATTTGTGTGTCTGCTAGAAAAGTCAAACATGATCCAGTGATTAATGTACATTTCAATTTATGCAAGTGCACATTTTACGTGAAAGCAATTCTGCGGACTGTTCATTTGGAATAAAGATTGATATCTTAAAATTCCCTTTGACAAGTCTGAAATGTGTAACTACTCCAACCAACCAATGCATTTCCATATCTCTACCTGTCTCTCTGAAACATTTAGACCATAATAAACTTTGACATTGCTAAAATGACAAAGACTACATATGAAGTAAGTGGGTAATGGCATCGCATCGCCTTTCAGTATTCATCTAAATCCTTCTTGACTAAAACCCTTTAGGATTCACTCAAAAGTAAATGGATACAGTTATTATGCAAAACAAGGAGGAGAAACCTTCTGGATTAAACAGTGATGTCAACTCCTCTTCTTTCACAATCAAAGGTTTTGCTAACCTTCAAAGCGGGAGGTCCACAAAGGTGAGCAATTTATGCATTCCCACAGGTAAAACATGCTGGTGCTTATTTTGCATATAAGCTTACTCCGGGTGCAGGGATGTGGAAGCTGAAATCTCCACTCACCTAGAAAATAGTAAGCACCAACTTCCTCTGTTTGCATCAAAGTGCACTTTGATCATTTTCAAGTTGAGAAATTACATCAACCAGAACAGGTTCAGTATCAGCACGGGACACCCTCTGCCTGCTGCCAGGACTCACCCACTCTGGCATTTCCCATTGCGTTGGTCAGAAGTTCTGAGAGCCACTTTAGTTTCCCACAATGCCCCTGAGCAATGCTACATCAGGGGCATTGAGGGAAATAAAAATGGTGGCTCTTTGCCAGTAATGACAGGACCATTTGAACTGGACTTCTGGAGGCTATGTGCATCGCAGAGAGGAGAAGCCCTCAACCATGCTATTTCAGCACCCGACTGAATGCATGAACCAGAACCTGGTTCCAGAGCTTGGAATTATTCTCATCCCATATCAGCCCTGTGAGGTTGATACTGCTCTTTCACATAGTGCTTTGAGAATTACCAGAGCAATGTATATTAAGTATTTTTGAACAATGGAAATATACCTAATAAATTCTGGGTATTCTTAATACGGTGAAAGCTGATTCAGATTGACAGGAGGACAAATTTTAAGCAAGAAGTGATGTCACAGAAGTACGACCACAGCCTAGCTGAAAGGAAGCACTTTCCCATTATATGACGTGAGAGTCAAACCTCACCTTAAGGAAGGGCTACCCGAATCAACTTTGCATCTCAGAAATCTGCTGTGAAGGTTAATCAAGATTTATTTAACATTTGTCACCCATACTGCTCTTGGCTTAGTAAAGAATGCAATGCTTTCAGGAACATCTTGATTTCACTGAAATTCCATGTCAATTTGCATAATTTTTGGCTAAACTTAGAGTTTAAAGAAATAGTCATCGTACATTATTCTCTCATAAGATAATCTACTGTTTTTACAGCTGTCAAGTAATAGGACGTGGTATTATCAAAGAAAATAAGTGGGTTGTATCCGGATCAGGGGCCTCTCTTCTCCAATATAAAACAACTATCCGTCAGTGAAAGATACTGTCCCAGACATAGAATCATAGAACTCTAAAGTTGGGAACTACACCAAGATCATTCAGTCCAACCTCCTGCAATGAAGGAATCTTAACTGAAGCATCCATGACAGATGGCCAGCCAACCTCTGCTTAAAAACCTCCAAGGAAGGAGAGTCCACAACCTCTCAAGGGAAACACAGATGTGATCTAAAGGAACCAAATGCTCCACAGGCACACCCAACTTTGTACATATATATAGTTATGAACAGTCTACATTTTAAATTATAATCTTTCATTTTTTTCTTATCATAGCACATTCCCAGAAATGAAAGCTAAATGGTTTTTTAAAGTCCCACTGGCCTCAACGGAAAAGCTCACAAAAAAGAAAGCATTCCCCACTCGGTTAAGCATTGCTTGATCTGGCCCCAGGGCTGTAAACTATAAATGTCTGAAGAGCTTTAACCAAAAGGTGAATTATAGCCCAAAGTGGTGTCTAGTATGAGCAATATTACATTATATGTCCTTGGTTCTAAGAATAGTAAATCTCCGCTCCCAAACCCTGCTATGCAGTTTGTTTTGGAAACCAGACTAATAGGAGGAGGGTGTGAGTTTTGGAGGAAGGGCTCCACAAACGTCCCTGCACCAAAAGCGCTTTCAACGTGAGTTTGCAGAATGCTACACTCAAAAGGTCACACGCATGTGACATTTGCAGAATTTCCTATGCACCTAACTTCCAAATTGGTTGTACGGTCACGAGCCTGAGATTCAAGCTGCTTAGAAAGGTTTGTAGCTGTAGACACACACACACACACACCTGTCATCAAACATGCCCTGAATGCTTGATGGCAATAGCACATATTTATAATGCAAGTTCACATCTCGCACAAACACACCTGGTGAAATAAAAGTTGTCCCATTTTGGATTTTATCTTTATTTTGGCTTCACACGCACACACACACACACACACACAGAGAGAGAGAGAGAGAGAGAGAGAGAGAGAGAGAGAGAGAGAGAGAGGACTTGCTCGTTACAACTGCCATGCCGTTTTTATTTTTGTTTTTATTTCATTTTATATACTGTACAGATGCCAAAATAGCATCTATGAAGGAGTGAAATATTCAATGCATAATCACTGTACACATTTATTTTGTGCTAATGTATATGAACGGTTCCCAGATAGTTTAGTAAGTGTGTGGCAGAAATGCTTTGCTGCTTCATCTTTTTCGGCAAAGCGTCTGATTTCCACAGACTGCTCCACTTTCACTTTTAGGTATTGCGTACAGAAGGGGGAAAGGGAAGGGATAGAATCTTAGATCTGGAAGGGACTCTGGGGATCATTTAGTCCAACCCCCTGCAATGCAGCTGATTGAACCTACAAGCTTGGCATTACTGGCACCACGCTGTAGCCAACTGAGCTATCCAGCTGAGTCAAAGAGGACCTATATTATTTCAGCCACAAGAACCTATTATACATAGCTGGGATACCAGCTGTACTGTAAAGCCTGGTGTCTTTTTGAAGGTATTGTGAAAGATATATCGGATGTGCATGCTACTTCTCAATCTTCTCCTGCTTTGTCAATCTGGGCTGGATAATGCCTCTGCTCCAATGCTTGGGGGTTGCCTCTGGTAGTGAAAGTGAGGAAAATGCATTTCAAACACTTTTCCTTCATGGTGCAGGAACAAACAAAGGAGAAGGAACACAAGCACTGGAAGAAAAAGGGTGAAGACACGAAAGCGCTAAAGCCTCGCCTGCCCCCTAACAGCCGCACCATCTGCAGCGTGGGCCTTCTGCTAACATCACAATAACATCCCAGGAGAAGAGAGATGTGCAATCCCTGCGGCTTTAAAGAGGAATCCATAAAATGGAACTCTGGGACACCAGAAACCATTATTAGGTCAATATTACTTCAAGACACATTTTCCCATTATAACAGCATAGGATATCAGGAGATGAAAGAAGCCTGGGATATCATTACCATAGGACTTGGCAACACAGAGTGCATCAAGAGAAGCTAAAATAATTATTCACTCACTGATAAGCACCAAATATGCCTTCTTTCAAAAAACAATAAACCCTATACAATGGGGACAGAGCCCTTACGCTTAGCAAATAGAGGATAAAATTGTCTCATTTTCCAAATCCAGTTCATTTCATCGAGGCCCATTACCTCTGAAGAGCCTACAGGGCTATTTCTCCAACCTGTGTGGTACATTATGTAACAGGCCTGAAAACGATAAGTAGAGAGGCGATTCGCACACCAAGGTCCCAGACTCAATGGCGTTTCTTCATTTCACCTCATTGAGGACAATCAATCACTGTCATCTTTGAAACCATCCAGTATATGACAAAGTCCTTCAGCTCTGCAACCTTGCCAAATTAAACAAGAATGTGTCCCATCTTGACTCGGAAAGTAATGGGCAAATAATTTGACGCCAATATATTTATACTCTGTGTTGGGAACCGGACTGAGTCCACCTCCTTGCAAACTCCAGCTTTATGAAACAGAGGCTCCAGAAAAGACCAGAAAAGGGAGTAATGACTCAATAATCTCCATGCCTAGAGTTGGCACACATGTGTCCAAAATGCACAATCACTCTCTAACATTGAAGGGCAAGAACAGAGTGTCATTGGGCATGCAGATGCAGGAATTTTATTTGCACAGATGTGCCCTTTAAACACAGTCTGGGCCAGTCATTCACCAGATGAAATGATTGTACTCTTCGGAGTGAGGAATCCATTTGGGGTGTGCAACTGCTTTGGACCAGTTGTGGGGAACCGGTGGCTCTCCAGGCACTTTTGTACTCCAGCTCCCGTTAGCCCCAGCCAGCATGGCCCGTGATCAGGGATAATGGGAATTGTACTCCAGCAACATCCAGAGTCCACAGATTCCCCACACCTGCCTTGGGCAAACCCTGAAGTGAGAAGTGAAACTGGGCTGATTTGGGGTTGTCTGAAGTGAAGCAGGGATTCTCTGAAGGTCCTCGAAAGCTTTGTTGGTGATTTGGAGGTAAATGGAGACACTCTCTGTCTGTAAAAATTGATCCTGTTTTGTTGTTTAGTCGTTTAGTTCATGACCCTATGGACCAGAGCACGCCAGGCACTCCTGTCTTCCACTGTCTCCCGCAGTTTGGTCAAACTCAAGTTAGCAGCTTTGAGAACACTATCCAACCATCTCGTCTCTGTCGTCCCCTACTCCTTGTGCCCTCAATCATTCCCAAAATCAGAGTCTTTTCCAGGGAGTCTTCTCTTCTCATGAGGTGGCCAAAGTATTGGAGCCTCAGCTTCACGATCTGTCCTTCCAGTGAGCACTCAGGGCTGATTTCCTTAAGAATGGATAGGTTTGATCTTCTTGCAGTCCATGGGACTCTCAAGAGTCTCCTCCAGCACCTGTTTAGGGAAGTTTTTAATGACTGATGTTTTAATGTATTTTTAATCTTCTGTTGAAAGCCACCCAGAGTGAGCGGCGTATGTATGCATGCATGCATGTATGTATGTATTATTAATTATTATTATTATGTATTATTTATTTATTTATTATTATTATTATTATTATTATTATTATCCTGGCCACATTTTTAAAAAAATTCTTGTAAGAAACAGGAAGAGGCAGATCTCTTCCAGCAGGCTTTTTGGTGATGCTTTGGGAAGAACCTTTAACTGTTAAAAGTGAACACTTTAAATGTATATTTTTTGTATCTTTATTTTAGAACATATTATTTTAGAACATATTATTATTTATGCGAAAATTGTTTAATTTGGTTGTGTATTTTTTGATGCTCTATTTAATGCTTATGACTACTTTTGTCATGTTTGTAATCAGTGCTTTTAAAGGGGGGGAATACCGGTACTTTCCATCGGGGTGCCCATTTGAATAAAATATTGTGGGGGCTGCCCTCCTCAAATATTTTATGGGGCGGTCAAAGGCACCTCAGCCACTAGGAGTTAGTTCCTATGCTCACCATGAAGTTGTTATCGTAAGTGCCACACTTTTAATATTGTAGGTATTGCATTCCCTTGAGTACCCCTAGAAAAAAAAGCACTGTTCGTATTTTAAAAAAATATGTAAAACACTTTGAGCTTGCTTTTAAATATGGAAAGGCATACAAATAAAATTATGTATGCATGTAGTACAGATGGGGTTTATTGAGAAAATATAAGAGAGCACATCTCCAGAACATGAAATTGGAGTCACAGACTAGATTTGATGAGAAAATCTGAGTCCAAATTCCTCTTGGCCATGAGAATTGACAGCCGGCCATCATCCTTCAGACAGAGCCTAGCCTAGCACAAAAAAGTTTGTGGGGAGAGGAATGCTGAAAACAACTCCATACATACCATATTTATGCGAATCTAATGCGCCATCTAATGCGCACCTCAATTTTCGAAACCTTGAAACCCAAAAAGTATTTGCTGACGAATGTAAAGGCCCCACCCTAATCTAATGCACACCTGGGTGGATGGAGCAGCCAAGTAATTTTGTTGTCCCCGAGAGGGGGCAATGACAATAAATATATTATTATTATTATTATTATTATTATTATTATTATTATTATTAGCTTTTGTTATGTAATTTGGCCAAAATTGGTGTGCATCACATTCAAGTAAATATGGTAGTTCTCTGGAGAAAAAGCAGGTACAAATGTAATAAATGTTGAAAAGGAGAACAATAAGCTTTTTCATATTCAAGAAAACAGATTTAATTTTAAGACGCAGAGTTATTTAAAGGCTTCCGTTCTTAAGCAGCCTTCCCAAAGCAGCTTTCAATATTTTTAGAATATTACCATTTTGTCCAGCAAGACAAAGAATGCCTTGGGTTCTGGGCCTGCTAGGAGATGTTTCCATCCTTCTCACTGATTTCATTTCAAAGTTTTCCTTTCCGTGTTCACTGAAGCTCAAAGACGCTTAATATTGAAGGCCATACTTTTTCTTACAAGAGCAATTATCTGCAGATGTGCAATCCTGTTATGAATAGAGTGTGACCGGTAGCGCTCTGCCTCAAAGACAACACAGCTCAGTGCTAAACTAATCCATATTTGCCTTATTCTACAACACAATGTCGTGACTCGCCTATTCAATGCTCCATCATACGGCCAGGCATAAGGGATCAATAGCACCCTTTTACTTATATCAGATAATAAGTGTATCGTTTGTACATCCGCTATGTACAAGTGGGCAAGCTAGCTGAAGTCTGGCATCTGGCAAAATGTTTCCATGAGGGGGAGAAAAAAAGGAAAAGCCACCGTCAGAGAATCCTTGCTTAAAATCCCACTACGTGTGTTTTTCTTACACAATTCAGCCGAGATAAATCTCGGTTGTTGTTTTGGCATTTGTTGGCTGGCTCTCCCCTATAAAATGCATGCTCACAAGGACTTATGGACCTGTTTTATTTCTTGTCAGGGGAGGGGCACCATTCCTTTCACCTTAAAAAAAAGGTCATAATCTGGTTTTATTTCATCGGAACTGAGTGAAGATGGCGTCTGCCACCAGAAAAGGACTTTTGGATTGATTTGGCATAAACACCAGCATTTTGAGGACATTCTGCAAACAACAGACTTACCAGCTGCAAAAAAAAGGAGAGTTATACAAATTTCACACAGAAGCACATTATTGTTTATTTCAACTCGCCTGTGGAAACAACTCCGAGGCCATGAAAGGAAGGAAGGATAACAACAGGAAGATTTAAAGAAGCAACTATTGGAAACTCAAAGCAGTAGAAACATAAGATGATTAGAACCCCACTGAACTTGAAGCGTGGGAAGCCCCAACAAAAATTTATAATTTGGCAGAATATTTGGACTATATGATATGCATTTGTATAATTTGGAAAACTTAATGTGATTTGATTGGATGGTTAAAATGGAAAATTTTATAAAAAATATTTTTTTTAAAAGGTCATAATCTGGAACAGCAGCAAAAAGCAAAACCCTCAGCTAATGGTGTGGATGGCTGTGTTGGTTGGTTGCATATCTTTGTATGCAAACATTTACCTACATTCCTGGCCGTTTGCTTCGAAGCCTCTTAAACTGCACAGTCTCTTCTGCTTTCCTTAGATTAGGTCTGCTGGTTGCTTGCCATGCAAATAGGCCTGCTATGACAGCGGGGTTTGGTGCAACGCCTGCCAATATCAATGACACCAATGGCTTCCGTAACTGACATTGCCTGCCAGGCAATAGGTTCTCCAAACAGCCAAGGCCTTTCCTCTCAGCTTGCTGCTGCTGCTGCTAGCATACCAGTTCAGGACCAAAAGACAAAAGGGAGATTATCATAAAGATATAATCTGAAATATTTATTTCCCAAAACTATTCACAGACCTTCCAAGTGTCCCCATTTTCCAAGGACAGTTCCGGATTTACAGAACCCACCCCAGTTTCTGATTTGATCCAGGAATGCCCTGCTTTTCCATAGGATGTCCCTATTTTCATTGGAGAAATGCTGGAAGGTATGGAGCTATGAGAGTTATGTGGGAGGAAACAGCTACCACATCTTTTGTCCAAAAACACCCACTGATGACACTCTTCTCCTTTCTGCATTTTGATATTCACCTTCCAGCAAAAAGTCTCAGGCCACTGTCTCCTTTGATTAAAAACCAAAAAAAACAAATCGCCCCCCACCACATCATGGTAGCGGGCAGGGCATAAAATTTTCACACTGACAATACGTTAGAAAGATTGGCCCCAGTTGGTGTGTGTTTTAAAACACACTTCACTGATTTTGTTTAGAAAACTACAAAAAGAACTGGCAGGTCACATTTTGATGGGCAGTAGAAGCTGGTCTATCTTATACTTCACAGAAGGAATGCAAAAATTGGAAATGAGCTACAAAGAAGGGGAAATGGGGATGCATTAGAAATATCAACATAGCTCTACAAAAACCACACCATTTTCACATATTCCATATATCTGCTGGAGTGGCAGCTGTGCCCTCTTAGTATTTTCAGTAAGATCTCTCCAAACTGCCCCAAAGGCTTCTGGCTTAATCCTACCAGACAATAATCTTACATGCCATGTGAGCTTTTCCTGCATAGCTGCTGTATACTCCAGTCTTTATGCCACCACTTTCCAATGTCAGTTTCCTCTAATGCCTTCCCCTACTGAACCATGGTCAGTATGTGCTACCACTAATAACAAATTTAATAGTGTCGTTGATTTTATTTCCTCATTTCTACCATCAAATATTGATAAACTGCACCTTGAACAGGTTCACTGAGAATATTCCTTAATTCATTTGGGGGGGGGCATTTGTTTCTTGTTTGCTTCCTTTTTTATGCTGGAACTTGAACCTACATGGAGCACCCATGACAAAATGGAGACTCTCCCCGTTTTTTTCTTGAGGAAGGATCCCAACTTTGGGCTCAGAGGTTAACTCTTTGCTCCTGCCCTAACCTATGGTTGAAATTCCCCCACCACAAACACACACATGCAACCTACTTTTTAGTTGTTGAGGGAAGAAGTCAACTATGTCCATATGCAATGGTGCAGATAAGTAATTTTAACTAGACTCCAGATCAAGGTAGGGAATTTGTGGTCCTCCAACATAGCCAATGGTCAGGGATAATAGCAGTTGTGGTCCAGCACTATCTAGAGGGTCAGAGGTTTCCGTCCAGCATTTCCCCAATATCCTCCAACATCTCTCTGATGAAAATAGGGACATGCTAAGTGTTATGTACTGAAGTTCTCACCCTGGGCCAGCAGGGGGATACTGTAGATAGTTATGCAAATGAAGGACCGAAAGTGATGTTCAGTGATTGGATAGTTTTAGAAGTTGTTACGGTAACTTGGTACTGGAGCTCTATATAAGCAGGCTGACTGAGCCCTTCAGGCCAGTTCTGTCCTGGCCTGTGAATAAACAAGAGCTGTAAATCCCAGACTGTTCCTGGAAAACAGGGACACTTGGAGGTCTGTGTTTCCCATACCTGTTGCAAAGTACTGAGGAATGGCAGTGGATTTGAAGTCAAGCCTTTTAAATGATGGTTAGTTCCCATATGAGAACCTGCTATGCTGCCCCACCATCATTCTCTTACCCTTCCTAGATGAAAGCAAATATAGCAGCTGGAGGTCGAATGCTAGGGGTTTTTTAATCATATATTTTGGACTTGTCCTAAGATCAATATTATAAATTCATTAAAGACGTTCCTGCCTTATGTATGCCTTATGATCCTGAAGCTGCCTTGTTAGGTAACTTAAAAGGGGTTATTCAGAAGTCAGATGTGGAATTCAATTGTAGCCTTACTAACAGCTGCAAAACTAATAAAGCCACTAATTGGAGGGAACCAAGTCATGCTTTTAAAAAGTTTGGGACTTAATATTTGAGTGGGAATGGCCTTACATAATTTAATTTCAGGCTGAATGCTGCATCCCAAACTCTTACTTAATGAGCTTGACTGCCCCTTCAAAAAATAGATGAACTCTCTGATCAGGGCCTCCGTTCAGCTTTCCCGGAAGTTAGTTGCACTGGGCAGCTGCTGTAGGTGTATGAACAAAAGTATATAAAATCCTATGACCTTCTACTTAGAAGTCAGTCCTAATAAGCACAGGGCTTATGCTCACATAGGTGGTGCCCATGATTAGATCCACAAGTATGAAGATAAGATGGAAAGAATGAAAGAGGAGAACAGAAGAATCACAAAACTGTAGAGAAGGCATTTCAGAAATACGAGTGTTGATTGTATTGATTCAGTGCCCCCAATAATAGTGTGTGAGGGAGTATTATAGGATGAGAGTGAAAGACTAGGGGTGTACATCTTTTCCTTCAAAGAATTATGGGCACTGTAGGTCACCTCTCACAGAGTTAAATTCCCAGCAACATTTAACCAACTACAGTGTCCATAATCTGTGACCATTGATCACGCTGGCTAGATTCCAGCAACCACAGTTTGGAGTGATACAGGTTCCCCATTCCCATTATACAAGGTATATCTCATTCTCACTCTAAAGATAATGTGTTTTGTTCAAATATAAGAACAATCAATATGTCTAATCAACCCTTTAGCTCTAGGTTCAACTATTAATGACTCTAGAATTATTTTTTTGTCTTATCCCAAAATACTTAAGATTATATACTACGTGCCTTACATTTCAAAAAGCATGGGAGAAGATGGCTTATGTTCATCAGTTTGATTAACAACTTCTTCACGGAAGAGGATATGATTATCTATAGTTATTTCCAATGTACTTTCAGTCCCCCATAATGTCGCCATGCAATACCAACTAATACATTAGGAGAATTCTAAAAGATTTTGAATTTAGTGGTGATATTAATTCTGGACAAAGTATTCCACTCATCATGCCACATAATACATCCTCAAAGAGTCTTCAGTTCTCCTTGTTCAGCCTTAGCAAAATATCCCTATTATATCAACCTGATATTACTGCCAATTTCACACAATAACACTCAGTAATGTTAGAAAATCCGGTCCTCCTTGAGACTTGATATAGTTTATATAATATGCTAACTGAAGCACTTCCTAGTTTTTCAGACCAAAGAAAATCTGAAAATTCTTCAAATTAAAATTAATGTTCTTATTTTGTTATTGCTCCATTAAGGTACTTTTTGTACAGGAATAGCTGAGAACAGGAACAAATTTTGGGGGAGGGCATTCATTTCAATGGTAGATATCAGCACAAACCAAGAAATCATTAAATTTGCCCCATTTACCTCAAAATAATCATCCTATAGTGGTAATGTTCTGCTATTTCTCCTATACTGGTTTCATCCAAATATCAAGAGACTTAGCTGGGAGCTTCTCGCTAGGGAACAGATCAGTTATGGGCTATTTAGGCTGCAACCCTATAAACATTTACCTAGGAACAAGTCCCACTGAACTCAACTGGGAAGGCCACTTACAGTCCCACCACTGAGTATTGCTTGCCATGTTGGCATGAGAAACAGAGCCTTCTCAGCAACTGCACCCTAACTTTTTGCCATGTCTAAAAACCTGTATTTTCTCCTGAGCCTTTGGAGGAATCAATTAATCCTGCCTTAGGGCCAGGTTGTCTGCATTGCATAGTTTTAATACTGTAATGTTTGTACTGTAATGTATGGAATTGATTTTAATTAACTGTGGTTTATAATGTTCTACTATTGTTCTACACCACTTTGGAAACTGGTGAAAGGTAAGTGTAATTAAACTAAATTCAGTAAGACTTACTTCTGAGTAGACATCGATAGGATCACATTAAACTGTCAAGACTTAATCCCACCCAGTTGGATATTTTCTTTAAATTTTTTGCCAAAGAAAATTTAATATTTTTGCCAAAAAAAACCATTTTGTGATGCAGCCTTCCTTTAATTTCCACAGTGTAACTTCATCCACTGAAGGCAGGCTATATGGGAAGATCTAAAATGCACTGTGTCCTCAAAGGTTCCAACTCCTTTTCACATTGTGTGTATGAAGTGAGGGAAGAATTGGAACCAGGTTAACCGCGTGTAGGCTCTAATCAGATCTTCATATGAAAAGGAGGAGAGTGGAAGTGGGAACAGCAAGCATAGTCTACATTACACAATATGTATTCTGGTTAATATTTTGCATCCACTACATGGGGAAGGGCGATAGCTCAGTGACAGAGCAGGTTCAGTCCCTGATATCTCTAGAGTCCCCTACCTGAAACACTGTAGATCTGCCACCAATCAGTGCAGATGATACCAAGGACCCAGCTACACAGCTGCAAATAAAAACGTTTTAAATGTGTTGTAAGGTGAAATATACAAATGTGACACTAGATGGCGACAGTGAGCTATGCAAAATTCAATGTATTTTTCAAAACTTTTTTTAAAAAAAGCATTTTCACAGCTGTGTGTGTGTGTGTGTGTGTAGATTCCACCCTAGTTAGATGAGGAAATGATCTGCCTCGGTATAACACTGCTTCCTATGAATGTGTCAACAGGGTCAATGACATATATATACAAGCACACATACGCAAAGTATCCCAAGCCAAGACAAATAATTTAAGTGATAGAAAACGAGAGAGAGAGAGAGAGAGAGAGAGAGAGAGAGAGAGAGAGAGAGAGAGGAGGTTTTGTATTTGAACAAACCCTGATAGGGTTGGTTAAGAAAGAGATGGACCAACAAATTGGAAAAAAAATTAGAAGAACTGGTGACAAAATAATGGAAGCGAAGGCAGCCACGGCTTTATGATGATATTGTACCTCCCCATCCATATCTGTTCAGTTCCAGTTGCTCTTGGGCAGATGGGAAATGAGAAAAGAGATCCATTTTCTCAGAAGAAAGAGAGAGAGAGTAACCGTTTACAAACTGTGTGCTGTCAGACATCTGTGTGCCACAGCCAACAGATGTTATTGTAATTATGATTAAAATGCTACAGAAATTATAATAATCCAGTAAGTCATGTTCATAAATTCATCTACATTGAGCACTTGACTGGGGGAGCAGCACACACAAACAGACACAAACAGGCTCTTCTGTGTTGGAAAAGCAGGGAACAGGTAATTAAGATACAATTGGGAGAAGCAATCTGGAGGGAGAAGCAATCTCGAGCAGGAAACTCCTGAAGCAATGCTGGAGTAGCAGTGGCAAATCTTTGCTGGTCAAACGCCTCACTACATCCCACAAACAAGGTAATAACTCCCATGTGTGGCTTAGTTGAGGGAGCTAGAAGATGACCTGGGGGGCGGGGAACCACTGGGGAGAAAAGCCTCCTAAAATGTTGACTGGCTTTTGCTGTTTCTAGAATACAGGAAGTGTCTGCCCCTCCCCAATTTCATATATTCAGCAGGTAGGTAATCTGTCCATTTAGGTTTATTTTGGTTTCTAATTTTTCTCAACTTAATTTTGGTTTTCCACATCAGTTTGCTAATAATTTTTTTAAGTCCTCCTGGAAAACATCAGGGTTTTTTTAGTGCGAATTTCTCCCAGTACATACATTTGTATGCAATTTTGTATAATAGACTTTTTTTTTTTTGCAGTGTGGTTTTCCTTGATATAACAGATCTATGTAGGGTTGCCATATTTCAAACAGTGAAAATCTGGAATTTGCCCAAAGCTGTGGAGCTTTTTTTAGCAAATTCACGGGTTTTTGAGCCGTTTTAAAGGAAAACTGCCAAAAATGACACTGCCGACATGGGTTGCCATACGTCCAGATTTTCCTGAATATTTTTGCGATTTCCACCCGGGTGCTCCTTCCAACTGCAGCGTTCTAGATATGTCCAGGAAATTCTGGACATATTCTAACAATGGCAACCCTAGATTATTTATGTTCTTTCCATCCCCTCCTTTGTCTTCACCCATAGCCCCCAGTGTGGGTCACACCCTGTGATATAAGTGGAAATACACTGTAAACTTAGTTCCCTCTGCTCACAAGTTAAGGAGGGGAGAAAACCCTTCTGAGCTCTCACACTAAAGTGTTCTGCAATTTGTAGTAGGCAATACAGAGCTAAATGGACCAATGGTCTGACTCTGTACTAGACAGCATTCTTTGTACCTAAACCACAGAGCCTAGGGCTAGCCAATCAAAAGATCGGCGGTTCAATTCCACATGACGGGATGCACAGCCCAGCTTAGGGACGCAGGTGGCAGTTGGGTTAAACCAAAGAGCCTAGGACTTGCTGATCAGAAGGTTGGCGGTTCAAATCCCTGCGACGGGGTGAGCTCCTGTTGTTCAGTCCCTGCTCCTGCCAACCTAGCAGTTCGAAAGCACGTCAAAGTGCAAGTAGATAAATAGGTACCACTCCCACGGGAAGGTAAACAGCATTTCTGTGCACTGCTCTGGTTCGCCAGAAGTGGCTTAGTCATGCTGACCACATGACCCAGAAGCTGTACGCCGGCTCCCTCAGCCAATAAAGTGAGATGAGCGCCGCAACCCCAGAGTCAGTCACGACTGAACCTAATGGTCAGGGGTCCCTTTACTTTTATTCTCTCAAGACTTGAAACTATTTATTCTCACCTGTGTTTTAAATGCCATCTTAGAAGTATTTTATGCTGCCTAGGTTGGTTTTTAATGGGATCGTTCTATTCTTTTAATTATTGTATATTCCAGTTTTTAACTAAATTTGATACAATTTTGCTATGGTTGATGGCCATTCCATGTGATGACGATGCAGCAGTGAAGAGGTGCTCCATATGGATTTGAGATTGCCACGAAAAGAGCACTGCATTTTTATTTTTTGTCTATTCCTTATCTCTGTTTGTTGAATAACCATTCCCAGTTGCCAGATGTATTGGCAAAATACTTTTGGGGTTTTTTTACAACAGATTTGTCACAGCAAGATCTGGACCAGATCTTGGAGAGGACCAGATGCCTAGTGCTGAGACAAGAGATGCCTTTTGGATCGTTTGGAAATGATTTGGGGCTGGCAGAGAGTGAGAAAATGCCAGGATCTGAAAGCAGGAGGCTGCATGTACCTCTAGCTTCCCTCTCTCCCAGCACCCATCTCTAAGTAGCAGGAGAACAACTCATCATGATTGTCAGGGACTGGCTAGACAAGGAGGAATGGTGTAAGGCTACAACCAGGAGAGCATCAGAGGGGGGAGGCTCTGAGCCAGGAGAATGGTTGTGGGATGCAGGAGACAGGTCAGAGGAAGACAGGGGTGTAGACGGGTTGGAGATTGAGCAAGCAACAGGCTTAAGTGTGACTGAGGCTACTGAGAAGGCGACTGATGTTGCAACAGATCTCCAGCCACCTGCCAGTTCCACTGTTTCCTTCTCCCATACTCCTCTGTCCCCAAGAACAAACAGGGGATTGCATGTAGCAGAACAAAAGACACAGAGAGCCCTCCTTGAAGGAGTTTGTGACTGTTGGGTAGGCAGCCGGCTGGTGAGGAGCCTTAAGAGGAAGTGGGAGGCTCAGATCCTCAATTCTGGCAACTGCCATACCAGGCTAGTCCAACCCATGGAGTTCACTGTTGGGTTTTGTTTCTCTGGATAAAGAATCAGGTAGATGGGGATTATTCGAGCGTGCCTGGAAACTAGCTGGGTGTACAATGGTAAACATTATATTCGTTGCCCCGCCCACTTTTGCCTCTAGCCCCGCCCACCACTGGCCCCCAGAAGCAAATGTGGCCCCCAGGCTGAAAAGGATTCCCCACTCCTGCTGTGGCTCTTGCTCTGCGGCCTGCACACATGTTGCTGAATTGGACTAGGGGAGTAGCACAGCTCAGGCTCGAGATAAAAATAAAATAAAATTAGGAACTCCTATTCTGTGTTACCAGCACAGTATAAAAGCCGAGATGTTATTTTAATCTTCTGTGCAATAAGACACAGCTGTTTTTGAAGCCAGTAGGATTGCAGGGAGTTATTTACACAGTACAATGTACATTTTTAGCAACACTTGGGAACTAACTACCCAGTAATTAAAAAAAAAATAAGAATTAGATTGCAATTTTAAAACCGAGACTGGAGTTTTAATCATATTTTACTTGGATGAAATGCACTTGAAGTACTGTGTATTATCACACTTCTTAAGCAAAAATATATCCATGGGTATTGCTTCATTGCTGGATCCTAGACACACATATCTGAAAGAATATTCATGATCCAGCCAAGAAGTGGGACAAGAGGAGATGTTTCTGCTTAGGGGTGGTGCAATAAGTGACAACCACCTCCCCAAATTTACCCTCCCCATTCTGTTACAAGCCAGTCAGTTTTATCGTGGAACCAACTTTGAGGAGGAATGGCAAATTGCAGTTTAAGCCACCAACGTAACATTTTTTTCCAACTGAGTCAGTCAAAAATCCATCAAACGCTGGCTTACGTGCATCTTTAGATTTCCACATAGCAGCAGGCTGGCAGGTGGATGAGGGCACCAACCCTGCGCCAAAGCCCTGTGTTCAAGGTGATACAACATTTTTTCACCTATAGTGCCAGATCTAGGATAGCCCAAGCACACAGATACTAGCAGCACTTAATCAGCTGGCTGATAAGTATGTGCGAAACAGCCCTTTCACTCTGCCTCACCTGCTTTGTGGGGTAGTTGTTGGAATGAAATGGGATAACCACATTTGCACCACCATCAGCTCTTCAAATAAAGGGCATTTTAAAAAAAGAAAGAAACCTGTGCTGTATAGACAGTATGGTGCAGTGGTTAGAGTGCTGAACTAGAACCGGGGAGACCAGGGTTCAAATCTCTGACATGAAGTGACGTTGGGCTAGCCGCAGTCTCTCCGCCTGGCTTATGTCACACCGAATAATAATAATGATAATGATGATAATAATAATAATAATTTATTTATACCCTGCCCATCTGGCTGGGTTTCCCCAGCCACTCCGGGCGGCTTCCAACAAAACACTAAAATACAATAACCTATTAAACATTAAAAGCTTCCCTAAACAGGGCTGCCTTTAGATGTCTTCTAAAAGTTTGGTAGTTATTTTTCTCTTTGACATCTGGTGGGAGGGCATTCCACAGGGCGGGTGCCAGTACCGAAAAGGCCCTCTGGCCTGGTTCCCTGTAACTTGGCTTCTCGCAGTGAGGGAACCGCCAGAAGGCCCTCAGCGCTGGACCTCAGTGTCCGGGCAGAACGATGGAGGATTGTTGTGTGAGGATATAACGAGAAGGAGAACGCATGCCACTTTGAGTTCCACAGAGGGAAAGTGGCATATAAATGTAACGATCAATAAAACAAAACAGATAGAGAGAAGCCCTCTTCATGTGTTGCAGGGACAAACCTAAGGAGGAAAGCAGGAAATGATGCTCCTCTCCCAATCACTGACTCCTTCCAGTTGCCCCATATCTGGCAACTCTTCCCTCTTCAACCCATGGAGGTTCCTGGAAGACTGGGGAGTAGGCAAATTCATGGACAGATTAGAGCAGAGCTTTTCTTGTTGGAGACACACTTTTTAGACACGCATCATTTCGCGACACAGCAATTCAGTTTTACTAGCAAACCAGAGAATAAACTAGCCCCTTTCCAGCACCAGGAGGAGCACGGGGAGAGTTCACGCGACACACTTACACACTGCAGCTGACACACTAACATGTCGCAACACACCCTTTGGAAAGCTCTAAATTAGACAATGGAGAATCTGACAAATGCGCAAAGGATAAAGCTATCAGTGCCTGCTAGCCACAATGGCTATGTTCTCCGCTGCTGCTGTGGAGCGCAAGTGGGGACAGCGCCATTTGCACTCATGTCTGCGGGTGGCGCTGTGGGTTAAACCACAGAGCCTAGGACTTGCTGATCAGAAGGTCGGCGGTTCGAATCCCCGCGACGGGGTGACCTCCCGTTGCTCGGTCCCTGCTCCTGCCAACCTAGCAGTTCCAAAGCACGTCAAAGTGCAAGTAGATAAATAGGTACCGCTCCGGCGGGAAGGTAAATGGTGTTTCCATGTGCTACTCTGGTTCACCAGAAGCTTTAGTTGTGTTGGCCACATGACCTGTACTCCGGCTCCCTCGGCCAATAAAGCGAGATGAGCGCCGCAACCCCAGGTCACGACTGGACCTAATGGTCAGGGGTCCCTTTACCTTTACCTTACCTACTTGAGGGCTTTCCACGGGCTTCTCCTTGAGAACAGGAAGTTGGCAGACAACATGGGCCATGTGATCTCGCAGGGCTCTTCTTATGTTCTTAAGATCAGCATCCCTAATCATGCAGGGAGCCCCAAGCAGAAAAGGCTCCCCATTGCAGACCATATACCCAAACTTGGGAAGTTGGCATAAGCACAGGGGGGTGATGGGAACAGGGCAAAGGGGGCAGTTCTTTTCTGCTCATTCGTGGCTGCCGTACCTGAAAAGGGCTACAGTACCAGTAAAATCGCATCACCATAAATAAAGTGTTTCAAAATCAATACAGGAGATTTTAAAATAATCCGACTGCAATCCCTTTCTTTCTTCTCTCTTTCTTTCTTGGCCGTACAGTAGTAAGAACTGGGGACTTTGCGCTTTCAGAAAACAAAAGGCACCTGCTGACAAAGTTAATGCTCAGTAACTCCAGAAACATTTCATGCCACAGAAAATCCTGTTTGCTTCACTTCCTGTATGAAACAGAACAAAACCCAGCAATGGTGCTGCAGACTAGAAGCCCCAAGGAGTCTAAAACTAAAGCAATTCTAAACCCATGGACAAAAACAAAAAAACTGTGACCCAAAAACAAATTCAGCAGCTTGTTGGCCAGGCTTTGTTTTCCATTAAAAAAAAAATTAAGGTCATCCCTCCAACTTGATATTCAGCTGAAAAATGGGGGGGGGGAGTGTTTTAGTCTCTTTTTCAACATTGTCTTTCTTTCTGCTTTGAAAAGTTGCTAAGGGAATGGCTCTGCGTAAGGTCAAGCAGGAGAAATCCTGCTGGGAGACTTAATGCAGCCAAAACAGCAGGTTTTTCTCCCCCTTCTTTTTTTAGATTAATGCCACTCGGTTTCCAACCCCCCCTTAAAGGGAGATCATTACTGTTCCCATTTCTTACTGCATATATTTAATATAATATTAATGTACAGGGAGAGGAAGGCTCAAGAGGCTGTAGCAGCAGCAGCGGGGTTGAGGGAGGGCGAACGCCGCCACATCAGCGCACCAAGATGGAAAGGGAGACTTGCTAGGGAAGCAGAGGGCCGCTGTGGGAAGGACAGCTCACCAGCAATTCAAAACCCACAAACCCAAGACCGCCCTATCAAGTGCAGTAATCATCAAGTCTCCAACATTCTCATTAACTGTTAAGTCATTAGGCATCACATAAAAGAAAACCGTTTCAACATGCGTTTCCTTTTTTTATATACTTAGCGCCTTAAAGCTATGGAAATGAGGAAGCAGAGGAAAAAATGCTTGGGATATTAGCATATCATTGGAAATTCCCTTCTAAATTCTTACGCGTTCCAGTGTGCACTCGGCTAGATTTTCAAGATGTTGCATGCTAGTTAGATGGTCTCCTGTTCCACTGGATAAGTTTCTTGTTATGTACTGAGCTTTCACACTTGACTCCAAGTATGTTTCATTTACTATCGGAGAAAAACAGCATCAAAACTAGCCGGCCCCACAGCAAAGTTGTGACAAGGAAGGGGTTGGCCGTTGACTGCAGTGGGGCAACATGCCATGGCTATATGAGAATGCAATACTTTATGGATGATCCTCAGCCGACTACAGGTTACACTCACTGCTGTGGAGGTCCCAAGACTCAGTGCACCACCCCTGTTTCCCTGAAACAAGGAATTTCAACCTCAGAGAAAATATTACGGCAAAGCAAAGAAGGCAAGAATGTCCCTGATTTCTCAGTGTGCGAGGCAGCCGCCTGCTTCATCTATGCTTATTGCAGGTTTCATCTCTACTTTAGCAGGGGGAAAGGCAATTGAGAGTGCTAACATGCTGACCTTTGCAGGAAAAAAATAATTAGAGTGCTCAAGCACACAATTGCAATGCCAGAACTTAAAATGAGCATATGGACACTGCGAAAGAGGGGGAAAGCACAGACACTTAATCATGTCAAATTACCTTAGTTTGACATATAGCAGGGTGATACAGACCATTTTCACAGAAGCACATGGCCAGAACTTTGCAACAGTGAACACTCCCCTGTTGGGCATCGGTGTTGCCACAGGCTCACTGGGAGCAAAGAAACACTGCTGTGTCCAAACTTCTGCAGTTCTTGTGTACACATTTGCATATGTACACACTTCAAGAAACTATTAAGTCAAGCATTACCTCAACAAAGACGGTTGGAACTGCTGGGTTGTCTCCAAATGTACCCTTCCGCAAGTGAAACTACTCTTTCGCAAGTAGAAATCCCTAACCTAGTACAAGTTCTTTACAGCTACAAAAGAAGGAGGGAAAATGGGAGAGCTGCTTTGTATAAGTTCATACCCTCCAACATTTCTCCAATGACAATAGGGATGTCCCATTCCATAATGATAATTTTGCTATTTATGCATCACACCCAGCCACTCTTGGCAGCTTCCGACATATGTAAAAACATAACAAAACATTAAACATTAAAAAAAAAACCTTCCCTATACAGAATTGCCTTCTGACAGCTCGGGAGTTGGATATTTCCATACCCTGCAACATTTCTCCAATGAAAATAGGGACACCAGCTATTGCACAGCAGTTTGCAGAATAGAACCCACCAGCAGAGAAACACTACTTTAAAAAATTTACTTATTAGTAGTATTAGTATCAGTATTCACAAAACTCCAGAGTAAGTGAAGACTCAGGGTGTAAGCTTCAGATGTCAAGGAAATAAACAACTGTCTGACTTTTAGAAGCCATCAGAAGGCAGCCTTGTTTAGGGAAGCTTTCAATGTTTGATATTTTATCGCTTTTTTATTCTGTTGGGAGCTGCCCAGAGTGGCTGAGGAAACCCAGGCAGATGGGCGGGGTATAAATAATAAATTATTTATTATTATTATTATTATTATTATTATTAGGAACAGGCTTTGGCTGCAAACCAACACACACTTAATGAAAAGTCCCACTGAATTCAATAGGATTTCCTTCTGAGCTATTCTGCATTATTTCTAGCTCTTCTCAATGTAGGCCCAAGAAGGAGCGTCAAATCAAGCAGCTCATAAGCATAAAAGCACATGCAGAACGAGACGATAGTGTCGCAGATGTCTTCCCGGTGGTAGTCTTAAACAAGTCTGGGTTTGGTCTCGGAAGGCACCAGGAGGTAAGCATTATGCGTTTTCATCCCACTGAGCACCAACATTTAATGGCAGCAGACTGGTTAGCAAATTGTGCAGGAACACTGTCAGGACTCTAGGAATATGGAAAAGATCCCCCTACTTTCCACTGTGTCTGGCACGTGCTTAGCAAGCATTGAAAGAACAGATTAAAACTCAGTGATGCATGCAACCGTATGTTCTTTCTAGAGAGCCGGGTTTGGTTTCTGCCACATATGTACGCTACCTCCCAATGAATCAGCATGAAATCGGTTGTCAAGAAAGCAGCTGAAGATGCCAGAATACAAGGGAACAAATGAAGCCCCCATAACAGCCTCCCAATCCATATTTACTGGGGTGCAAGTCCCATTAAACACAATGTAATTATGGTGCTGGAGGAGACTCTTGAGAGTCCTATGAACTGCAAGAAGATCAAACCTATCCATTCTGAAGGAAATCAGCCCTGAGTGCTCACTGGAAGGACAGATCCTGAAGCTGAGGCTCCAATACTTTGGCCACCTCATGAGAAGAGAAGACTCCCTGGAAAAGACCCTGATGTTGGGAAAGATGGAGGGCACAAGGAGAAGGGGACAACAGAGGATGAGATGGTTGGACAGTGTTCTCGAAGCTACCAGCAGAGTTTGACCAAACTGCGGGAGGCAGTGGAAGACAGGAGTGCCTGGCGTGCTCTGGTCCATTGGGTCACGAAGAGTCAGATACGACTAAACGACTAAACAACAACAACAAAGTCCCATTGAATACAATGTAATTGCACAAGTGTCATGCTAATGCTCGGAAGACCACGGTGTCCAGAACTAGTGCTCATCCAAGAATCCTGTGCAATATATACAGGAGTCCTGTGGCAAGCAAGCAGGAAAAGCATTCCTTGAAGGTGGAAAGTTTGAAAACTGCTGCTATAGACTTGCAAATCAAGATTCCATGTTAGGCTGGGAGCATTCCCAAGGGAGTGATCACATGCAGTGCCTAGAAGTGTGAAGCTGTTTGCATAGCCTTGATGCCACATATCAGTGTAATTCACACATGCCTGCATATCAGTTAATTACTGAATAGCTCACAGTTAGATGAACCAACTCCACCGAAAAAGCGGTGTAATTGAGTCAATGTGACATGCTATGAAGAATCTCTCTCTCTAGTGTTTTGATCTGTGATGGATCCTTCACAGATGCACATCATTAGATCCTAAGCCATCAAATGATGAAAGTGCATGTATGAAACAGCTCATAGTTGTCACTTTAATTTGTGTTGTTTTGAGTACTTGCCAAGATTGGTTATCTCCTTGCACACTATAATCCTTGTGGCATTTTTTTGTCGTCTTTAAAAATCAAAACTATGTTCACAATAATCTAAAGTCGTATAAAGCAGTGTTTCCCAACCGGTGTTCCGCGGCACACTAGTGTGCCGCGAGATGTTGCCTGGTGTGCCGCGAGATGTTGCCTGGAGGGAGGCGGGCGAGGGCGTTTGCTTCCCGGAGGACGGAGCGAGGGCGCCCCCTGCTGGGCCGGGGCTCGCTCTCCCCAGAGGGTAAATCTGGATCAAATGGGGCGAGGGGCGGGCAGAATTCTGGGGGCCACTGATGCCCTACAGACCCCCCCAAGTCCTCCGGGGCGCGCGCTCTGCTGGGCTCTTTTCGGTCGTCGTGCTTGTGGGAAGCCGCCCCTTCCCTGGGCGACGCGCCGCCTCGCGACTCCGGAGTCAGTCCCGCGGGCTCTCGGAGGGACTCACGAGCGACGGCGCGGCGGCTCCGGGGCGCGCTCAGCCGGGCCGCCACGCGCCCCCGCGCAGCCCCTGCTGCAGCTGCCCGGCGTGGAGCGCGACGCGGAGCCGGCCGGGCTTGGAGGCGCCCAGGTAGGGCCGAGCCGGGCGGGGGCGGGGAGGTCTCGGTCTGCTGCGGGCGCAGGAGGGCGAGCGGGAGAGGGGGAGCCGTCGGGTCTCCTGGAAGGAAGCGAGGCGGCGGCTGAGGGGGATGCAGCCCCGTCCCCAGCAACAGGCGCTCCTCGAAGTGAGGCCACAAGTCGGGGCTCGGACAGGGCCTGGAAGCAGCAGCTCCGGCTCTTGGGAGCGGAGAAGGGGACTTCGAAAGTGGCCTGGAGGAGAAAAGCCCCGATGCAGTGAGAGCGGGGAGCGTGCTGCCTTGTCCAGGCCTCCTCGCTTTGTGCCGTCCGCTGCCGGGAGCAGGACACGGGGGCTCCTCGTTCGCATGCTTTCCCGGGTGATCGGTGAGGGTTAGGGTTAGGGTTAGGGTCCCTCAGTCCCTCGCTTTGCTGCCTCCTCCCCCCCCCACCCCCCAAAGCTTGGAGGTTCCCCGGCAAGGGGGAGGGAAAAAAATTGAAAGTTACACTTTCGTGCGTCCCTCCCGGCGTGACGCTGCGCGCTGACGTCACGGGGCTGTAATGGTGGTGTGCCTCGATATTTTTTTCATCAAACAAGTGTGCCTTTGCCCAAAAAAGGTTGGGAAACACTGGTATAAAGTACTGATGCCACAAATAATAAATAACCAGCTACTCTCATATGTCTCCTTTCCATATCTTCCCTTTAACTCATATATAAATTAGCTAACTTGTACATGACGGTGTAGTCAAATAACCTCTTTAATAGAAATTTCTTTATCCTCTAATTCTTTTAACATTTGCTGTTCCCGTAAACAGATGAGTTCTGTCTCATTATTATTTTCCAAAATTTGCATGCTATGCCAACAGAATGAGGAGGATCTTATGCTAAGCCCCCAATTTCATTATCGCTTCCTTGAGTTTCTTCCAGTAAACTTTTACTTCAGAACACAGGCAGAAAGTGCCACTTCATTCCTATAGAATTGGTTATGTTCTCCTTCCTTTCTGGACCAACTAGTGTTGATTTCACTTTAGTTCATCCTTCTACCATCTGTACACACCCAAAAACAAATGGTGTGAAACGCCTCTCTTTTAGAATATAACAGTGATCAGTAACTGAGCTGGAGGAAGGGAATGATAAATCTAAATAATGGTCTCATATTAACCATTCTCTCTCAATGGCTCAAACACCCCTGTGCCTATGTCTATTCCTTTGGTGGTTTTTCGCTGTCCACACTCTATGAGTGCAATAGAAAGGGAAGCAGATGAGAGCACTCTTTAAAATGTGCTGCTATTTTACATGCCACCTCTGTCTACCCTTAGGCTTTATATATACTTAGGATGCCCCTCACAACACTACAGTTCCCAGATTGGTTTAAGAACCAATCCTTCTTCCTGGGGAACTCTGGGAATTGTAGAGCTCTGTGAGGGTAATTGGGATCTCCTTACAACTCTCAGCCCATTGGGGGAAAACTACAGTTCCCAGGATTCTTTGGGGGGAGCCCAGGGTGGTGTAATAGTGTTTTAAATATATGGTGCATAAGAGCGATGATCCCCCCCCCAAAAAAATTTTGTTATTGGGGATTATTGCTGACCTATGAGAGTTTAAAGGGTGTAAATATTAGAACCAGTTTAGAGAAGGCTTTCTGGGAAGGCTTTTGACATCTCAGTCCCTTACATTATTATGACTGCCTTTTCCTCCTCCTTTGGGACAAGCTGAGGGAGATCATTTAAGTATGATCCTCAAGGATCCTTAGAAAGCTGTCTTATTTTGCTTTTTGCTTATTACAGCTACCACTATTGCATTTTTGCATGTGTTCCATGCTTTCATACCATATTTTCTTATCCTAGAAATATTGTTTGACAATTTACTATATAGTCATTTCTCTCACGTAACTTGATTCATATTCATGGACAGCATAACACCTGACAGGACATCCAAAAAATATTGACGTACATTCTTTATGGGTGATCCCATGCGTTCTAGTTAACATAAGCAACTCAGGTTTTGCTTAGCTACAGGGGTGCCAGAACTTATCTAGAAGCAGGTAGTATTCCACCTGGGCACAAAGGTACTGCAGGAAATCCTCTCTCTGTGCTAGAATCTTGAAGGGTGGTTTTTATTTTAAAGCTGAGTGAAAAGAGGCAAGGAGACATACACTTGTGAATAAACGTGGATATAGTCCACTACTTGCAAGATCCTCAGCTGTGCAAGAGCACAAATACCTGTTGACTGATGGGCAACCATAACCACAACCAAGATATAGCTTGCCTCACTTCTTACTTGACCTCCAAAAGAAAGAACACTGGTACCCTGGGCACCTCTTTCATGAATATTGCTGTCTACAGCTCTTGAGCAACATCTCTCCAGCACTGGTGTGGCATCATAGGCCGAATTCACAGGCTTCCCAGAGAGCCATGTGACTGATCTGTGGTTGCATCCCATAATGCTCTGAAAAGGTGAGGGATGGATCACACAAGAGGTTTCCACAGCCATAGGCCCTGCCTAGCCAATGGTGACTGGCAGCACTGACATGACTATTATATACATGAGTGTAGCTGGGGGGGGCGCAGGGGGGAAGCTGCCCTCCCTAGATCAAGTAAAATAATAGAATTACTTAACTAACAGACAAATCACATCGTTTCTGTGCACCCTCCCCCCCAAAAAAAGTCCTGCCTCCCCAACCAATTCCTGATCCACCACCCCCCGCAACAAAAATCCTGGCTACACTAAGGTTACCAGACTTTTATCAAAGAATCTGGGGACACTTTTTTTTGAAAAGAGAAAAAAAAGTTATTTACAATTTTTATTTATTTATTTTAAAAAGAAATAATATCTTCTCTTCTGTGGTCTCTTCACGTGGCCTTCCACTGGGCCTTAGCCTGCTCTCTTGGAGCGTTAGCCACCGTGGAGTAGGCTTGGGTTGAGCCTGGGCTCAGCCACATGTCCTTGCCCTCCTGGTGCTCTCCTACCTCTCTTCCTCAGTGGTGGCAGCGGCACAGCAAGCTCAGGGCTCTCCTCTTTTTTCTCCTTCCTCTTTCTCTCTCTTCCTTCTCCTTCTCCTCTCCTCCTTCTCCCTGCATCGGCTCCAGGGTTTTTACTGGCCCCAGAGCACCACTGGGCAGTCGGCCAGACGCTCTTACTCCTGGCTCAATTTGGATCATGGGGGGGTTGTCAGCGGTTCCCCCTGTTGATGTGCCGGGCATCCCTGGTTCCCTCTCAGCAGCCCGGAGCCAGACTGGTAGCACAGTTGGATCTGGCTGGCTTCAGGAGCTGCTCGCTGCTGTGGCACCCACCATTTTGCCTCACCAGAAGTCCCCATGTGATGTGTCTTGTGCCATTGAACCAATCACGCAACATTCATTCCCTACTGATAAATCTACAACACTTAAAATATAAATCCAGGGACATTAAAGGAAACCCGGGGATATTCCGAGGACAGATTTTGTATGGGGACAGATTTGTAAATGTGGGGACTGTCCCTGGGTAACCATAGGCTACGCCCATGACTATATATACTTTAAAGGAGCATCAACCATGGCTAGACAGCATCCATACTATTCAGGCAACACGCAGATTCGGCTGTGTTGAATACCTACTCGAAGGTGTTTGTTGGCACAAATCACCATAGGAACAGACCATAAATGCTTCTGCAGCTACGCTAATGTTTGCTATATAGCACTGCTCACAAACGCACGGAGCATCAAAACAAAACATTTTACACCTTAGGGCCTTAGTGCAGCTGCCGTAGCACCGTCCTCGCAGAGCAGGTCACTTGATTTGCTTCATCTTTTCTTTCATTTTGACAGCTCTTAGCAGAGTTGCATGGAAAACAAGCAGAGCATCTTGGAAAAAAACCAACAGCACTAAGATAACAAACGGTAAGAGTGACAGCAGAATGCAATCCAAAATGATACTACAGAGCAATGGTATGGCTCCTGGCTCATCCATGCATCATTCTGTCAGCACACTGTATAACAGAAAAGAAAAGAAAATTAAAATGATGGGGGGGAGAAAGAGAACCGTCTGTCTAACACCAACAAGAAGCCTAGAAATCAAGATAGAGCTACCACTATCATCTTCACTCACCCATCGTGTCAAAGTTCTGACACCCCTTGAGTGAACAGCTGATCACTCTGTCGTCCTCCCCAGGAGAGAGAAGCACATATTAACTTCTCCAAAAGAGGTAGTTCTTAAGTAGAATTGTAACATTTATCCAGCATCCCATCTGCCCTCCAGCTTATCAGCTTCTGCTTAGGGAGAGATTCTAATTTTAGAGGCCTACTGCCCATGAGTGGACAGTTTAAAACAACACCTATCAGGGTCTTGCAGAAAATTTTGCAATGCCTAATGAGCTGTACCAAAACAGATTAAAATATGACTAGACTCTTTCCTGGACTCTCCAGAGTATGCCTCAGACATTAGCTTTGTCATAGCTTCTTCATCCGATATAGAACTGAAACACCACAAATTTTATATACATATATCTGTGTCTGGATGCACGCCACGCAAAGGAAGAAACTACAAGTCTTCTGTGCTCCAAATGCTTCCGTTCTCTGCTTGGGTGTCATATTTTAAATCCCAAATGCAATCAAACCAGGGAAGGAGATGCTGTAAGGTTGTGCGAGGAGACACTGTTCAAAATGCTATTTCAGCTATCCAACTGCTGTTACTTCCATGAATATGAATCAGCTGCAAAATAGGCCACTGATCCTTTGTAGCTTTATGAAGATCTGATTGTACGCTAAAACTTTTGACAATAATCAACTCCCCTATTCTCTGCTAGTTTCAAGTGCAAGATAATGCAATAGAAAGCACACACACAGACAACTCAGATGTTGCATCGCTTGCTGCCGCTGCTGCACTGTCATACATTAAGGCAGCAATGATCTAAAGCAGGGATGCAAAATCTGCAGCCCTCCATGTTGTGAACACAGTCATGCAAGGTTGGAACTACAGTCCCCATCATCCCTGACTGTTGGCCATGTTGGCAGGTGTTGATGGGGGTTTGAGTCCAACAACACCAGGGAGGGTCACAGGTTCCTGATCTCTGCAAGAAACACTTACTTGGGAATAAGTCCCATTGAACACAGCATGACTTACTTCCAAGTAAATTTGCACAGGATTGTGCTGCGCAAGCACAGTACAGTAATTTTCTCTTGAACCTTCCTTGAGCCTTGCACTCTTGCTATGGGCAAAAACTGATGTCAACACTAAAATAAAACGTTGTCTTCCCCAGTAACTTGGCATCTCGTGGAAAGTGAAAGGCTGCCCCAAGTAGAACAGAAACACCCAAGAGAGCACAAAGCACTAGTAAAAAGAGCAATTTAAATATAATATGCTATAATAAGTGCAAGTAACTGAGGTGAGTTTTGATGGGAACGATCCAGAAAAAAATTCATTAAAATGTGCTGAGCCAACAAGAACCCATACAAGCATGCATGAATTTTGACAAGGGGGTGAAATAACTATTCCCAGTGCATGGTAAGAAAGGCTTAATGATTCATCGTTCAGGGGAGGGGGCAGAATAGTAATATTGGTAAGGCATATAAATAGCTTTCATTTTCTGGAGAACTGCTTCACAGCTGCTGAAGTAACGCATTCCAGTAACCAGTCTTGACTTCTTTACCAAACTCCCCCCACATAACATTCCTAATCTGAGGCAGGATCTAGAATGTTTTGTTCTGTGATTTGAACTCCTTTACCTGCCCAGCTACTGTCTTAACCTTATGAACTTGAGGATAGTTTGCAGACTGTCATTTAAGCTGCCCTATCTGAACCATCTTTAAGTCTGTATGGAATTACTGGCTGCATGGCAAGAACACACAAATAAAATGCATTTGTACATAATATCGGTTGGCAATTTGCCTGCCTCCATCATCTAGGCTGACCAGTTGATCAGAACCAAGACTTGGAGAGATTCGGGTTATCACATGTTTTCCATGCTGCTTTATTTGTAGCTACAACGGAAAGATGCTGCGACGGTTGCGCATTTCAAGTAACTAAGCCTGATCTCACAGGTCAGGCTCAAGAAAAATCTAGATGCAGTGTGCTTTTCTCCCTGCATTTACATCCCCTCTCTTTCTAAAACGACCATTCATTCATTCCTTTCATGCAAGTCAGTCTCCTTTCAAAATAAAACCCTTCAGGAAACACCACACTAGGTGATAATTCCTACATGCGACTCCTGATCACGTACAATGTATTCTATTTATTGCTGTAAAAAGCACATCCGGGATGGGTAGGACACAAGAGTCCTGAAACAGCTCTTCTTTGTGCTTATCCAATTAATATTTCCCTTTGGGTCTCCTGTCCCCTTGCCAACAGGATGGTAGATTGACAGGTGCCACAAAACAAGACCAGGGTTGGAGGAAATGTTCAGATCACAAAGCTGCTGTTTAGTTGCCCTCCTCCCACCTCCCTGTCCCTGTTCTTTCTTTTTTAAATAGCTCTGGCAACAGTTCAGAACATCGGATCAACATGTTTTGTTCAGGGCATAGCCAAACACACACCTATCCTCGGTTGCCTGCTGCAGGGATAGACTCTCCATAGGTCAAGGCTAAACAGAAGAGTAGAGATACTGCAAAACACCAGAAAAAATACCACACCATAACACTTTCTCACATCATCTGGAATACAGTATTTAAAAGGGTGAGGGTGGCAAGAAACAGCAAAGAATCTCACAAACACCTTGATGGTTAACAAACTGATTAGGGACTTTGCTTGCAGAAGCCACGGGCCATTTCATCCACAGAGCATCAAACCCATCACCCTGCAAAACACTTCATGCTGCTCCCATTTCCTACACCTTCAATTTCAGCATTTCTCTCCCTCTAAGCTACCGATCCTGCCCTTCCTTCTTCAAAAGACACAGAACCAATCCTTTGCAACCAGGAAAAAGACTTGTGCATGGCAGATCATATGCATGTTTACTCACACAGGCAAGTCTCACTTTGTATAATGGAGTGAATAGGGTTATAATATTTTTTTATCATTAGTATTCTTAAAGGTGGAGAAGCTGCAGTCCTGCCTAGAACACAACTCCTCTCATCCCTGGCCATTGGCTATGCTGGCCAGGACTGATGCCACATCTGGAAAGCCACAGCTGTGCCACACCTGCCTTAAAGGCAGCAACTTCCTTTTGAAGGACCTTGGAAGTCTCCAGTTACGGGCACAAATTAATCCACCTGTTGCCCTGCCTCTTTCCACAGGCACTATATCAATATCTAAAGGTGTTCCTCTTTCATCCACACAGGAATATTTCATGTTCCTCGATCCTTTTCTCCACTTTAAGAAACCACCCTCCCTTCATCCACTTCCATTCTAGCACACTAGAAACCCACCAGGATTATAGGTTTCCAAGGATCTGGCTTGCAGGCCTTTCCAATATGCCTGTGTGTGTACACACACACTCACAACCACACAGCCGCACACAGAGAGCCTCGGATTTCTTTAGGCAGCTGGCGCGTCTGCGCCCGACAGCGCTGCACTGATTTATGCTTTCACTTCGTTTCAGAGCTTCCAAACCAGCGACCAACTCCTCCAGCCAGCGCTTCAAGCGAGGCCAGAGGATGCTCGCCTCTCCAAGGCGCCCAAAACACCTCCTGCAGCTTTCATTCGCTCCCCGCTTGCTTTTTTCCTTGGCAAACAGCGCCAACCTTTGGCCGAAAGGAAAGTTTTCAGCCAGGCCGCGCAGCAAAAAAAAACCACACGCACGCACACACAACCTCGGCCGGCAAACAACGTCCGCTTTGTGCCACAGGCCCTGCCAGGCAGCTGCCTGCTCCCTTCCCCCCTCCTACCCTCGGGTGGGGGTCGAAGCCCCTCCCAGAGACAGAGAGAGAAGGGGGGCGGGCGCGTGGGAACCGCAGGCTTGGCTAGGCAAAGCGCCCTCCATGAATTCCGCGCGCAAAAGGAGAGATCGGCGAGAAAGGCAAAAGCTCTCCGGGCATAGCAACAGCTAAAGGCAAGGCGGGGCAAGAGATCGACAACTGCCCAGATCTCCTCCTGCTGCCCCCGCCGTCTATAGCGCCTCTAGGGAGAGAGCAACCCAGCCTGAGTGGATCTCCCGCGCCCTCTCCAAGTTCCAGGGGCGCACTGGAGGCCAACGCGTCGCGAGCCCCTCTTCTCTCCTTCGCGGTCGCCCTTACCTTCCTGGACGGCGTGGAAGGGGTTGTTGGCTTCTATGAGTTTGATCGTGTACGTGATTTTCTCGCTCTGCAAGATGTCATCGTTGAGGCTCAAGTCCGCCACCGCCTGCTTGAAGATCTCGTCGTCCTTGGCCGAGTTGCCTTCAAATATGGCACCTGTTGGGGGTGGAGGACAAATAAACCATCATCCCCATTACCAGCACATGGGAAGGAAAGGCCGTGCCAGTGGCGTGAAGGTGAACCCAGAAAGGCTTTCTACTCCGAAGGCTACTTCATCCACGCTCGTCCCTCAACTTTCCATGCACATATACTTCACAATCTCCTAAACCGCGGGGTGATTTAAGCCTACTCAAAAAGGGGTCGTGCCCACTGACTGCTTCTTGACGGAGCCACACACCCCGAACTGGCCTTTTTTTCTCCTGCAACAAGTGCGCAAGCCTGTCCCAGATTCACACAGCTAGAGATGCGGGCTGGGGAAGGGTCAGGAGCATCAGTTTTGCGCGCAGAAGTTCAATCCCCGGCCTCTCCAGGCAGAGCTGCGGGAGTCGGCTGCCTGAAGACCTGGAGAGTTGCTGCCCGTCCGTGTGGACAACACTGGCTTAAGTGGACCACTGGCCTGCAACGATAAAAAGCAAGTTTATGTGTTCACCCTGAACTAGCATGCATTGAAAGGGCAGGAAGCCGCTGGCTCGTAGCCCTGCTGTTACAACAGGAGAGCTAAAGAGGAACTCGCGCGACTGAGCTCTGGAAGTTTGCTCAGCTGAGCTCCACTCAATAAAAATGACAAGGCCGGACCATCCTAGCTGCTGTCCTGGACTTGCCTTGAAGGAGGGATGTGTGGGGCAGAGGACATGCCCGAGGCCTTCCTGGAAGCGTTTCTGCGGGCCAGGCCACGGCTTCGCAGGAGAGCTTCCCGCTCCCTTGTGCCTTATATTCACCAAGGGCAAGTCCTCTGTGACACCACGGGCAGCTAAAGAGTCCTTATTCCCAAGGCAGAGAGGAGCGCCTGCGATGGGAACCTTCTCCTCTTCCCTTGCTCAGGGGTTGTGGGGATCAATTAGATTTTTCCCGGTTATGAAGCCCTGTGGCAGAGGGCAACCACATTTCTTGTTCGTTTGCTTGCAAATATATTACGTTCTGCTTTTTCGAGAGCCAAGGCTGCGTGGCTGCGGTGCCCAGGGGGCTGCCCAACCGGGCGCTGACCAGACGCAGACCTGCTCAGCTTCAGCCAGTGGGCGAGCTAGGGAGCCTGAAAACTGTACAGTCCAATTTATAAGCAGCGTGAGCTTGGGGTTCCACTCGGCTCTTGGGATTTTAGCCTGTGTTGATTTATATAGATGTAGACACGCGGGGTGGGGGAGGCGGAGGAGAGGCTTCCTAAAAGTTTTATCCGCAAAAAGGTAGGACAACACAACACCTACGCGTCAGCCTCCGGAATGGGTGCCCCCCTTCTGTTCTTAGGGCTGCCCGTCACTTCCCTCCTGCGCATCGCCCCATATTAACAGAGATCTGAGCTTTGTGTTCAGTAACCTGAAAGCTTTTAATTTCAGAGCCTTGGTTATGCAGCTAGCAGGAAAACATCTGGCGATAAGCCTTACATAATATACCCCTGCTTTGAGCGTGAAGAGAGAGGAGAGAGGTAAATATATAGTGGTGGGGTTTTTTTTTTTACTCTGTTATGTATTTTGTTTTTTTTAAAAAAAAGAAAATAGCCTAAGCATATTATTCTGCTCATCCTCACACGCCACCCACCTCCACGGTCCGCCTCTCTAACTTATTATGCGCGTCTCTCCTGCGCCTTCAAATGCCAACCAGATGCTCACACCGTGCGCAAAATTCCAAAGCGAAGTTCAGCTTCGCTTTTCAACCTGGAGAAGCCATCATCCTTGCTCGCAGCCTCCTCTTCCCGCCCGCCACTTGAGCGGGAGGCAGGTGGCTGAGAGACTAAGGGGGCAGGGCTAAGTTCTGACTAGAACAGAATCCTTCATCCACAGGTACAGGGAGATTTGGGGGGATACTTTATCTGCAGGTGCCTAGCTTTGCGCGCCCCTCTGAAATCCGACGTCAAGAGTCGCCCATCCTGAGCCGGTTCCTTCACGCAGCTGAAGTTAAAGTTTAGCCGCTCTCTCTTCGGGGTTGGGGTGATGGGGGAGAACTCTAAAGTCTTTCCAAACCTAGCTGTAGCACAGCAGACTCCCTCCTCCCCTCCCCAATCGATCTTTTTTAAGGGATCCGCAATGCTGTTTGGCCTGCTCTCGCCAGCCTCCTGCTTAAGGCATCGGGAGAGGAGCACGCGGGGTAGTAGAGAAGGACGAGTTTGCCATCAGCCACCACCGAGCGGACCCGAAAGCATTTCCCAGCACTCTTTCTCCCTCCAGCCTGACCACATGCCTTTCCTTCTCCCACCCTCTCTTCTCCTTTCTCTCTCCTCTCCCCGCCTTCGGGGAGGAGACCTTTCCTCTGATTTGATTTTTTTAAAAAAAAAAACAAGATCTCTACGAAGTTTTTAAAAAGATGTCATCATCTGTTGGAGCCTCTTGCCTGGGTTTTTCTCCAGCCTTTTCCATCGCATTGCCTCTCACTAGGGAGCTTTCCCGTGCCTCCCTTCACCAGGACCCCTGGGAATCAAAAGCTCCCCAGCTCCCTTCTCTCTCTCTCTCTCTCTCTCTCTCTCTCTCTCTCTCTCATACACACACTCATTTCCTTCTTCCTGATGATCCCTGCAGAGTCTGGCCGTTGCTTTTATTTAATTTCAAGGAAGAAAGTCTGCCAGTGGCAAGTCCCCCCCCCCCTTTGGCACGAGCCACTGTTCTCCTTCAAAGTTCCTTTTAGGGAACCCCGGATCTCCCTTCTCCCTTTCCGGCTTCCTCTTCTCCCGATCCAACCTTTGAGACCCCCTACCGCACCCCACCCCCAACCACGGTGCTCAGTAATCCACCAATGAAATCTCATCCAGTCCAATGACAGACAGACAGAGCACCCACACTACGTTCTTTTGGCACCTGCAATCTCTCCCCCACCCCACCCCCGGCAAAAACACACCAGCTAACTTGAAAGTGGCAGTTGTGTGCCTCCCACAGTCCGGGCTTGGGAGAACCACACCTGCCCGGGCAGAAGGAAAGTCCCTCTCCAAAGTTTTCCCTATGGGGAGCTTTTCAGGTGGGGGTTGGTGGTGTGTGTGACCACCTCCTCATCTTCCTCTTCCTCCTCCTCCTCGGAAGTGGAGAGTAATATAGGCGCAAACAGGTCCAAAGCCACAGAAAGGGTTTGCTTAGGAAAGCAACTGCAAGCGCAAACCTTCCTCAGTACCGCCTCCGGAGATTTAGAGAGAGAATTCAGCTTTCACCATGGACAGTCTTATTTCGCCCCTAACTTTGCAGTGAGGTGCATTCAGAGGGCTTTTATTTGCGGTGGCGTGGAAGAGAAGAGGAAGGGAGAGCGAGCGAGCGAGAGCTCTCGCCATCCTCTCTCTTTCCGTCGCTAGAGTTCAACTCGCTTTCTCCATCTTCCCTCCTGGATCAGAATTATTATTGCGCCTTAATGAGACCCGATCCTCCTTTCACTCTTATGGCAATTGCTTATGTGCCACTCTTACCCTGCAGCCTGCATATATATCTGCACACACATATACACACGACGCGCGGACAGGGACACACACACACACACCAGCTATATCCCTTACCAATGTGGATGATGGAGTCCGCTCGCACCGTAACGCATTGAAATATCCAAGGGAAAAACCAAAGCATCAGTACTTCCATTTCAGACCCCTCGTACAGCACATCAGCCCGGATTGGGGGCGAAAAGCCACCGAGATGGGGAGAGGGAAGGAGGTGGAGAGCAAGGGAAGAGAGAGGAAAGATGCCCAGATTTTTTTGGGGGGGGGAATAAAAAAAATCCCAACCTCCCCAAAACCTAAGTAATTTCCAAGCTTGAGGTTTGAAAGTCGGAAAGCGCAAGGCGGAAAAAAAACCCAAAGGGGGGGAAAAGCACAACCCCCAAAAAGCCACCAGCAACGATGGAGCCACAGCAAAAAAGAAAGAAGGAGGAACGAGGTTGAGGTTTTTAAAAATGTATGTCGAGAGATAGATCCCAGCTTGGTTGGAGGCGACAAGCGACAGCAGCAGTAGAGCAAGCAGCCAGCCTTAGACTTCGGCAATAGCTCTTGAGCACTCCGTGGGTGAGTGTGTGTGCGCGTGCGTGTGTGTGAGAGAGAGAGTGTGTGTCTCCGTGTGCGTGTGTGTGCGCGCGCGCGCGTCTCCGGGCCCCAGCAAACAGCAAACTGCGGAGGCACCCCCCCTCCTCTAACTCGATCCTCCCCCCCCCCGCATCAAACCGAGGACCCACGTGATTGCAGAGCCTCACTACTGAATATAGTCTGGGCGAAAAGGCAACAGAGAAGAGATGGAGAAGCAGCTCCTATGGGGGGGGGGCGGCGAAGTGTGTGTGCGCGCGCGTGTGTGTGCAGCAGGAGCAGCAACCACGCACGCAGTAGCAGGAGGAAGCAACCGAGAAAGGAGAGTTGAGTTTGGATCAAGGATTTGCAAATGCTTCTCTCTCTCTCTCTCTCTCTCTCTCAAGGGGATATGGGGAAAAGATGTGTGGAAATCTGCTTTCTCAGAACGGAGAGGGAAGCCCATCTCCATAGGAAGGCGCAGAATGGTGCCAGTTTTGCGCACGGGTAGGGGGATATTTTTTTGAACATGTTGAAGAGGAGAAGCCTGAGCGCAACTCTCGAGAAATAGCCAGGAAGCGTGGCCCCGGGGTCGCAGGTGGAAGAAGTGGGGAGGGGAGAGGAGGATGGAAGGCTTCCCAGCATCCTGAGACTACAAGCAGAGACCCTCCGGGAGAGCGGCTCGTGCGCAGGCGAGCAGCTCAGGTTCCTTGCGCTGGACCTCGGGCTTGTTTGTAAGAACTCCGAGGGATGAATGGACACCGAAGAGGGACCCGGAGGGATCGCAGATACATCTTAACTCTCTTCCCTTGGAAGGGGGAAAGAGGGAGGAGGGGCAAGCGAAAGGGGGCGCTGCCATCTAGGATTATGGAACCGAGGTGACTTTCTCAGAAGATGATGACCTGGGAGATCCTGTTCACTCCCACCCACCTTTCGCGAGGGTGAAAGGGCTGCCGAAAAGTTTAAAAAGGAAGCAAAGGAGTAGGAAAGCCTTCTGTCGACGTTATCCATCCATTCAACATCTGGGCTCTTTGCTTACTAGGAGGACCAGATGTTGTGTCTTCATCACTCACATGATAGTAGTGCTAATGATTATCACAAACTCTGTGTATTTGAATTCATATTATTCTGGGCTCCCTATTTTGACAGTTTCATTCAGGTCAGTACCTTGCCACGTGGCTGCAGCCCTTGTTTAGATAGATGATAGATAGATAGATAGATAGATAGATAGATAGATAGATAGATAGATAGATAGATGATAGATAGATAGATGATAGATAGATAGATAGATAGATAGATGATAGATAGATAGATAGATAGATAGATAGATAGATAGATAGATAGATAGATAGATAGATAGATAGATAGAATGTGTGTGTGTGTGTGTGTACACACACATACATACATACATACATACATACAAGAAAATATGGGGCTGTTAAATTCAGAATCCAGCTCAAACTCTTCAGCTATACCCCCCCCCCCCCGTTTTTGCTTTCTGATTTTAGATCCTAAAGATGTGTTGCTTTTAATGGAAAATAAATGTTTAACTCCAGTGCTGGGAGAAAGTGGTGCGTGAAAGGTTGCTTGTGTGCTGCTGTTGTTGTAGGGTAGGTTTTTTTTTAAAAAAAAGGATAATGAAAATAAAAGCCTTCAATGAAATCTCGTGCCTAAATTGGACATGCTTAGGCTCAGAAGACTGATTCATCCCTTTAAAACAAACGCATCTGTGATTGCAGGCACCCAAACGTGAGAAGCCTTTCAATACGCCACAAGGATCCAAGAGAAAACAAATTCATTCAGGAGCTGGAGAGACAAAATTAAAACCACTGCCAGGAAAAATGAGTGGAGAAGCAGGATGCCAAGTACGGTACTTAAGTGGCTCCGAGCCTGAAGCCTCAGGTTAGCCTGAGCAACGGAGAGCTGCAGTGTCAGCCTTTGGGTACCCAGAGACAAGACTAGCAGTCAATTTCGAAAGTGCAAAGATTGGTGATGGAGCACTGAAGCTTGTAGCTTGCTGGCATCACAAATGTGACAGGCAGGCCTCTAGCCAGGTGGGGCACTGTACATTGAAGCAAAATAGCAAGAGATCCCAAACAGAAGTCATTTAATATATTTGGGGCGCCTTCATTCATTCAACCATTCCTTTTATATATAAAGTGGACTTTGGTGCAACGTTCCAAAATTTGTACCTGCCACTCTTCCCAGAGCCTTTCCCCTCACTGTTCCTAAGGCAAATGTCTAATAATACGATGTGGAAAATACATACAATGGTACCTCGGGTTAAGTACTTAATTCGTTCCGGAGGTCCGTACTTAACCTGAAACTGTTCTTAACCTGAAGCACCACTTTAGCTAATGGGGCCTCCTGCTGCCGCCGCACCGCCGGAGCACGATTTCTGTTCTCATCCTGAAACAAAGTTCTTAACCTGAAGCACTATTTCTGGGTTAGCGTTGTATGTAACCTGAAGCGTATGTAACCCGAGGTACCACTGTATAGTATACAGCAGGCATGTCCAAAGTCCGTTTTGGGAGCCTAATCCGGCCTGCCAGTCGGTTTAACCCAGCCCCTGTGGCAGTTTATTTCCTGAGGTAAAATCCTAAAAATCTCAATAATGTCAATCCTAAAAAAGCTCAACAACTTCAACCCTTAAAAAAGCTCAGCAACTTTAGTCGGCCCTCACGGCCCTTCACTTCATCAAATGTGGCCCTCTTTGAAAAAAGTTTGGACACCACTGGTATACAGATATTTAAAGATCCTGGACAGGCAGCCACTCCCAGTCAAGTGCATATTTCATTGTAAAGCCAGGTTTGCTGCCACGTAAGATATGGGACTATTACCCAAGAGCATGTTTACTTCTTACTGAACAATTGGATGTAAAACTGCCTCCTCATTGTCTCCTACAGCTTTGTGCCTCAAAGGGGTTAGAACCTTAGGGCACAATTCAGTCAAAGTTAAGTGTTTTGAACCCACTTGTTTCGCAATGGGAGAGATCAAAGTCAGCTACTGAAATAAATGGGGCTTAACTGCTATACTCATACCCTTCCTCCCCCTCTTAAAAAAAATTAAGATTTAAAAGGGGGGGCATGGAAACTCTGAGAAGGTCAAACCCTCCCTGCTGTTCTCCCCTCCCCAGTGGTTGCAAGCCCTTCAGCAGCACTGCCCGCACCTCTCAGAGAAAGTGACCACTGTCTACTTAACAGAAGCATTTCTGGTCTTCCACATTGGCCAACTGACCTTGACCTTGATTGGTCTTGTGCCCTCAACATGCATACTTACGATTCAGGCACATTTCACTGTCACTGTGACTATATGTCAGAGTGACAATGAAATGCGCCTATTAAATAAGTGTGCACGAATATATAAAATTAGGCTGAAACTGAATGCTGAAGCCCAAAACATCAGTCCTGTGGCTTGCTCTTTCCCTTCTCCTCCCATCGTACCTGGGATGATGTCCCCTAGCCTGGTGCCTTTCAGAAGATTTGGACTACAGCTCCCATTGGACTTGACCCTTGACCGTGTTGGCTGGGCTGATGGGAGATGGGATCCAACAACATTTGGAGGGTACCAGTATGAGGAAGGCTGGCATAGGCATACTTAGTATTTGGCATCACGCCATCATGTTATGCTTTTCCCCATCTTTGCAGCTAGCATCCAATCAGGATAGCTTGCAGAACAATGATGTCACATCACACACTGAACATCTTTAGATGTTACACAGAATGGGATAGGAGCTGCTAGCCTAGCCAAAATGATTTGTGCTCCCCCTCCCAATCAAATATTCTCTTTCAAAACAAAACTGGATGGAAAACTCCCATCATCCCTAGCTAGCAAGACCAGTGTTCAGGGATGATGGGAACTGTAGTCCAAAAACAGCTGGAGACCCAAGTTTGAGATACTCTGCTCTAAGCATATTTCATAGGGAGCCTTATCCTCACCACTAAATAATAGCAGATTTCCCCAACACACATAGATTCCTTTCCCAGAACTCTCATTATCTCTGGTCACTGGACATGCCTGCTAGGGCTGTTGGGATTTGTATTTCAGCAACACCTGGAGCACCGCAAGTTCCCCACCCCTGCCTTACAAAAAACAGAAGTGCATAAAAGGTTTTCTAAGTTGTGTGTGTGTGTGAGAGAGAGAGAGAGAGAGAGAGAGAGAGAGAGAGAGAGAGAGCGCTCCATAGATGGAGGATGATTAGAGGTAAGGAGAATTATGTCGATTTAGATGTGGAAAAGGAAGGAACATAAGGAATGAACATAATAAAAGTATCAAATTTATGCCAATAGCTTTTATAGCTACAGAGATAGTTCTTGAAGACGTGTGTGTGTGTGCTAGTTTTAAAAATAGTTTAAAATCACTTTCTAACCATCCTTACTTACAGGCTTTGATTTTACACATGCAATTTCCTATGAATCAATGGCAGCCCATTAAATAGATGCCATGCTCAGTATTTCATGTAATAAAAACACTTAATCCACGTAATTGGGCCCTAGAACAAAGATCAATACAAACTTTCCTTATTCTGACAAATGGAGCAACTAAAAATTAATCCTAATTTACATTTGCATCAAATCAGTATGCAACCACAGAGGACCAAGGAGCCAAGCATGATCTCTGTATACTGTGGGGAAAGCCCTATATTATTTAGGATGGTACTTTGGCTTTTTAAGCACATACACAAGATTAGGTGCTTTGTACCACATCCTACTTTCTCTGGGAGATGCTAGAACATCTGTTCAACCCCTGGCATCTCCTAGTATGGCTAGGAGAGTCTCCTCCCTGGGAAGCAACCGTCAGCCAGTGGAGAGAACGCTATGCTAGTTGGACAAACGGTCTGAGATTCATCTTAAAGCAAATTCCTGTGGGGGATCTGCTTAGCTGCCCTCTGCTGTACTCCCAACACTACCATCATGGATGGTCAGAGGGTGATATTGCAGCTACAAGCTCAGAGAAGGGGTCAGGTGCCAGAACGAACCAAGGCTGCATCTAGACACATCCAAAAAATGTTTCAGGAAACCTCATAATGAGAAATCTCCTTACCGAAAGACATAACTCAACAGCACCATCTGGTGTCACAGTGCTGTAACGCATTTAAAATGTGTGTGTTTTTGGTTGGTTGTTTGTTTTTTACTAATGTAGCTGAGTCTCAAATAGGATTCTACCTGGTCCTATGAAGGGCTGTCTATGGCATGGCTCCTCAGGGAGGCACGTGTTTCCTTGGTCCTGGCTTACTTCCACCTAGCCCCAACAAGGTCCAGACAGCACTGAATACAGCTGTCCTCCATTCATAATAAATAAAGACACTCACATGGTCCCATGGCTATGAACATATTCTCCAAGCTAAACTAATCCACATGTCTTTTGCATAGTAAGAACAGACAACTGCCCACAGCATCCAATCATCACCGGGTAGGAGAGAAGGCACTCTCATGTGTTATTACATGAGGGAGCCATTTGAATGAGCATATACAGGAAATGGAATGCCTTATAAACTGAACACCATGGAATGGCAACATTCATGCATGAGCCTCCCTCTCTCTCTTTGTTTTTGCAGTTTACCAGGCACCATTTTATCATCGTTCCCCTTCCCGCAAAACTGCTGCAGAAATGCGAGCGCTTGCCTCTCATGAGATACCGGTGCCCGGATTTCCATTTTCAGAATAAACGTGAAATGAGAAGTTCCACCTGTATCGAATGGGCTTTGCTACTGTACAAGAAGGGTCGTCTGCAAAATTCACAGCCATTACAATTCCTGAATATCCTGAAAGAGTGAGCCGAAGCGCTTTAACCCGTGAAGATGTGAAAGTCAGTCAGTGATGTCACTTACCACCTGAGCCAGTTCAGATATTATATATATATATATATATATATATATATATAATAACCTAGCAGCAGTTCAAGACAATTTTACAACTGTAGAGGTGCTGCTCTGTTGCACCAATTCTTAAAAATTTGACAGATTTACACTACAACCTTATACAGTGGTACCTCAGGTTACATACGCTTCAGGTTACACACTCCGCTAACCCAGATATAGTGCTTCAGGTTAAGAACTTTGCTTCAGGATAAGAACAGAAATCATGCTCCGGCGGCGCGGCAGCAGCAGGAGGCCCCATTAGCTAAAGTAGTGCTTCAGATTAAGAACAGTTTCAGGTTAAGAACGGACCCCTGGAACGAATTAAGTACTTAACCCGAGGTACCACCGTATTTATTTTCAGGTCAGGACACCCCACCCTACCCCTGCTATGCGGGACATTATATTTGATGAGAGGGTGGGAATTACGTTAAGCATCTGTGGCCTTCTCCTCTAGAATTACAGCTCCCAGAATTTCATGGGAAGAAAAGAATACTGTTAATCCACTTAAACACAATTAACTAGGAATAACCTTAGTGACCTCAAGGGGATTTATTTCCAGTAGGCATGCATAAGCATTTTGCCATAAATCTGTGGTGCAGATGGGCACCTCATTTCCAAACTGGGCACAACACTTTGCACATTGAGCAGCAAGAGCCAAGTGTTCCAATGACAAGCAATAATGGAAGCTGCTAAGAGTCCAGGGAGTCTCCCCCTCCTGCTGCAACCAGCTCCCCCCGCCCTGGTCTCCTAGTCACACAGAGAAATGAAGAGGGTCAAACAAAGAGAGACAAGAGAAGACAACAGAATCTGGGGGAGGAGCCTTAGAGAGCGGTGGGAAGGCGGGGGCCTTCAGTCTTCATGACTGCCTCATTGGGGCAAGACCTACTGGGAAGGTGCAATAAAGAGTTAAATTGACTGACACTGGGGCTGGATATATAAAGACTGTAAAAATGCTATTTTAAAAAGTTATATACCTCTCAATACAATTTTACATTGGCGTTTTACATTGCTCTACACCGCTCTCTGGTGTCACATGTTTATAATGCATTTACAACGTTGCGGGTGGAGCTGTAGTGTAAACCACTGAGCCTCTTGGGCTTGCTGATCGGAAGGTCGGTGGTTCAAATCTGTGCAATGGGGTGAGCTCCCGTTGCTCTGTCCTAGCTTCTGCCAACCAAGCAGTTCGAAAGCACACCAGTGCAAGTAGATAAATAGGTACCGCTATGGCGGGAAGGTAAACGGCAGTTCCATGCGCTCTGGTTTCCATCACAGTGTCCCGTTGCGCCAGAAGCGGTTTAGTCCTGCTGGCTACATGGCCCGGAAAGCTGCCTGTGGACATACGCCGGCTCCCTTGGCCTGAAAGTGAGGTGAGAGCCTCATCTCATGGTTGCCTTTGACTGGACTTAACTGTCCAGGGGCCCTTTAACTTGTACTGACCAGTATAGATTAGTTCCAGGTGTTTTATTACTGACCTACTCCTTACTGAGAGCCAGTGTGGTGTAGTGGTTAAGAGAGGTAGACTCATAATCTGGGGAACCGGGTTCGCGTCTCCGCTCCTCCACATGCAGCTGCTGGGTGACCTTGGGCCAGTCACACTTCTGTGAAGTCTCTCAGCCCCACTCACCTCACAGAGTGTTTGTTGTGGGGGAGGAAGGGAAAGGAGAATGTTAGCCGCTTTGAGACTCCTTAAAGGGAGTGAAAGGCGGGATATCAAATCCAAACTCTTCTTCTTCTTCTTCTTCTTCTTCTACTCTGGCTCCTGACAAAGGGTTAAGCTAACACTCACATGTTTTGCCATTCTCCCTATTTCCCATGCTGAAGCTGTGGGTACCGTTGCACATGTAGCCACACTGGCGCCCACCCATGCCCAAGGTGGGGTATTTTTGTTGACGTGTACGCTTAAATGAAAGTTTTATCTGAGTTGCTAGATCTGCAGGAGCTCTTTCACATAAACAAGTAATAACTTGATATTGCAGCCTTGTGTGAACCAGGCTTAGCTCTAATTAGAAACTACGGGCTGCAGGATGGCACCTCTATAACTCTACTGAAGAGTTATTCTGATAAGGAGATTATAGAACTGGATAAAGCTTTCCGACTCCTCATCGTAGAATCTGGCTCATAAAAATAGATATTCTACTTTGTCTTATTAAGCAGTGCCTCAAGCGCTGTCTTTAAGTGCTGTCAAAGGAGATAGTAATGACTGCTACTACCTTCTCTCCCTTATTCCCTATGTAATATGCATCAAGCATCTTTACTTATTAGCTGTTCAGTCTTCAGTGTACAGTATCCTTCTAAGTCTCTAGCAATTAAAATCAAAATTATTGTGTTTACAACGTTTAGATACCTTTTTTGCAATCAGCAGGAAGTAAAGGCATAATTGCTGCAAAATTATCGTTGTATTAAGTTTCAGAACAAGAGAAGTGCAACCTATTCTTAGCTGGATTTAATATCACACCCTCAAAAAAACTTTGCCATTAAGCTCCAGGTTAGGAGGATAGGAGTCCTTTGAAACAGCATTTTTCTTTCTCTGTCAATCATCCTCTTTTAAAGTTAAATCAGACTGTAGATTTTTAAATAATTCTTTATGCATATACAGCAGTAGATACACATAAACTGTTCTTGTTTTCTCCACCTTGCCAAGAGGACAAGATCCATACCCGCTATAGGCTGCAATGCTGTACCAATTTACCTGGGAGTAAACCTCACTGAGCTCTATCAGTTCTAGTCCAACACTCTAACAGGGTGGCTATATATGCCAATGAGTGTTCATCATGATGTGTTTGTGGGGTGTTTGTATGTCTCCCCGTTAATCATTCGGCCATCCCATACATGGCACTTTTCAAGGCATTTCCCTATCAGTTTCCTAACTGCAAAAAACTCCCTGTGGTTTTTTAAGTGAATTTTTTGCTCTAGGATGACAAACTGCTCCCATCTACAGTGGTACCTCGGGTCACATATGCTTCAGGTTACAGACTCCGCTAACCCAGAAATAGTACCTCAGGTTAAGAACTTTGCTTCAGGATGAGAACAGAAATCGTGCAGCAGCAGCAGCAGCAGGAGGCCCCATTCGCTAAAGTGGTGCTTCAGGTTAAGAACAGTTTCAAGTTAAGAACAGACCTCCGGAAGAAATTAAGTACTTAACCCGAGGTACCACTGTTCTTCAATTGCACAATGATAAATTTCCATTATGCACAAGAATGCCTCTTGCAAAACAGCAACAGCCTGGAGATTTACCTATTTTCAGGAGCACATGCTGTACATTGGTGAGTCTCAGTGAAACAAGAGAGCTCTTTTCATGTTTCAAATTGCAAGTTTCCTATTTTGAATTCCCTCCATTTCTGATGTTCAGGCTGTGAGTGCCATTATTTGTATAGCCAAAATGGCACGTTAGGAACTGAGCGTGCTCAGTAGGCGCAGAGTGCTGACTGTCGAAGGGCCGTGTGGAAACCAAGAGAAGGGGGGTGAATGGAATGCAGCAGAGTGGAGTGGCTGGAATCCTGAGCAAGACTGCTCCACACTGCAACATTTTGTTGCAGCTTCCATAAGACCTTTCTAAAAATAAACCTACCCATCTACAGTGGTACCTCGGATTACATACACTTCAGGTTACATAGACTTCAGGTTACAGACTCCACTAACCCATAAATATTACCTCGGGTTAAGAACTTTGCTTCACGATGAGAACAGAAATCGTGTGGCAGCAGCAGGAGGCCCCATTAGCTAAAGTGGTGCTTCAGGTTAAGAACAGTTTCAGGTTAAGAACGGACCTCCAGAACGAATTAAATTCTTAACCCGAGGTACCACTATATTGTACAGATTGCCTCTGGATTATGCACCATACTTTCATAGCTCTTCCCTCCCCAGGGTATCCCATTACCTGTAGCTTACCCCTCACAGAACTATGATTCCTAGCAGCTTTAACAAACCACAGTTCCCATGATTCTCAGGGGGGGGCGGTGCTGTAAATGTATAGTGCACACTCGGCCCTAACCCTTCCATTGTACTGTGCATTACTGGAAAACAGGCCGTCCCCTTTTAATATGAATTACTGAGGCATTTCCAAAAAACTGAAAGTTGAGGTGCTGGCTGCCATTTATTCCCGCTTTTGTAACTACTGACAGCATGAAGCATTTGGTGAGGAGGCTGGTAAACCCAGCCACTTGGCTCCTGATCTCCCACAGAGACTACAGAGCAGCGTATTTTAAACAGGGTACAGCTCAGCTTCGTGGCTCTCCGAAGACATGGGAGAAGGCAATGGGTAGCATTTTGAAGTGGTCGGTTTTTTAATCCATACTAATGCACAAAGTCAGATAAATCATAAAATATATATGCCGTCTCCTCTGCTGCTTTACAATAGCCATTGTGTTCATATAATGTAACGCTTCTTGCCATGGAGCATAGGAGAAAGAGAAGAGAAGAAGAGTGAGGTGCAAGGTTTTCAAAAGAATAAAGGTATACTCAATAGGAACGCTTACTCTTTAAGCGTTGTTGCTGCTGCTTGTGTATCTGTATCTCCATTATCTTCCCCTGCTCCTTTATGGCTGGCTATTTAATACTGAAGTGCTATAGAGTTTCTTCCTCGGGTCCTGAATAACGAACATCCCCGGGAGAAAGATGGCTGGTTAAGTGCCCCACAAAGCTGAGATGCAGCTGGTGGCCACAGGAGGAAGGACCTTCTAGGCAGTGACTCCTTATTTATGGGACAACTTCCCCAAAGAGGTTCACCAGGCACCAGGGCTGGGCCAAGACATTTTGGCTCCTGAGGCGAGCCACAAAATGGCGTTCCCAACGCCTGGGTCAGGGGAGAACAGGGGAGTGAAGAACTACATCAGGAATAAGGCGGGAATAAATATCTATTTTGGGAACAAGGTTAGGAGGAGATTTGCCAAGAGGTCACTGTGGGTCCTGCTGCCTAACCTTGTCTCATGGGTGGGCCGGCCCTGCTTGGCACTGGCCAACTCTAGCCTCATGAAGGAGCCCATGGGGCAAGGCACCACATCATAGAAAAACTTGTTCCAACAAAGCCTAGAGGGGAACTGAGACCTTTTGAGTCTCTGCTTCCAGGTCACCCTACCCAGGCTCCACCCCTGTTTTATCGATGCAGTCCTTAAAGGGCCAATCCTAGACAGGTCTGCTGGTGGGGAGAGCTGTATGCCTTTTATGTATGTGTGCATGTGAGAGTGTTGAGTGGCCACAGTCATTGCTGGCATGCATTCCCACCCCCAGCTGCAAAGCTTGGCCCTCAGGTCATAAAAGGTTATCTATCTCTGCCTTAGACTCTGCCTTGCAGAGCCCTGTCTATTAGAGAGACTGTGTCCATTGGGGCACATTCTAGGCCACAGAGCAATTGTGAGACCTTTGAGTCCTGTCATTCCACACAAACCAAGGCCGAAACTTAAAGTGTTGCTGCCACTCGGCATATGCAAGCCAGCACAGGGTAGCAGTTGGAGTGTTGCTCCAGGACCAGGGAGACCAGGGTTCGAATCCCCACTCAGTCACAAAGCTCAGGGGTGATTTTGGGACAGTCATGACCTCTCAAGCCTAGCCTACCTCACAGGGTTGTTGTGAGCATAAAACGGAAGAGAACCATGAACGCCACCTTCAGTTCTTTGGAGGACATATGAGAAATAAATGCAATGAAAATAATAAAATAAATAGGGTAGAATCATAGAGTTGGAAGGGACCCTGAGGATCATCTGGTCCAACCCTCTACAATGCAGGGCTATGAAGCTGTCCCTTATGGGGATCAAACCTGCAACCTTGGCATCAGCAGCACCATGCTCTAACCAACCGAGTCAAGGCTCAGAGGCACTCAAGTCATTAAGTAATAATACTTCCTGCTCATTCAGAGCTATTTTTTCCCCAAGTCACACCGCTGATCCATTTAGCTTACTGGCTGGCCATCGCTCTGAGGGGTTTCAGACAGGAGTCTCTGCTACCTGGAGATGCCAAGGATTGAACCTTTAGCATGGAAAGGGTCTGCTCTGCCAATGAGGTACAATCCCAGCTGTTCATGGTAAGGGAAAAACAGACATTGGGAGGTCAGTCGGGAAAGCCTGCCTGTCACACCTTGCAGTTCATAAACAGGGAATCTCTAGTAAGTATCCAAGGAGCCTCAGTTTCCTGGGGGAAACCCGTTTGCAAACCAATGCCCAGCTCCTTTCAGGATTTCACAACAAAGGAGATCCTGCAGAACCTGTTTTTAAGAGGATTGTATTGTAATTCTATTGCACACATTAACATAAATGGCAGGCAGCCATCAGGGGAATGCAAAAGAATATTCCCCAAGGGATTTTTGTTTCCTTCTGTGTTAGGTTGCTCTTCATCAAGTTCAGCACACACACCATTGCTTTCAATAATAGATGCAATGAAGGCTTGATAATGGAAAACATTAGCCCAACTTACACGGTATGCCTCACTTCAAAAAGTATGGGGCAGGGGGCTTAGTTTCCTGAATTTCTTTCCCTGGGAAAATCCAGCCTGTTCAACTGTCACCCTGCTTCTTAAACACACTCACCATCCCAGGTTTTAAGATGTGTGACCTAGGATGAATGTCATGTTTCTGCAACCTATAACCATACATCAAGGGTGTTTCCCAAACGTGGGTCTCCAGCTGTTTTTGGACTACAATTCCCATCATCCCTGACCACTGGTCCTGCTAACTCGAGATGATGTGAGTTGTAGTCCCGAAACAGCTGGAGACCCAAGTTTGGGAAGCCCTGGTGAAGAACCTGCAGCCCTCCTGATGTTTTGGGACTTTAACTCCCATCAGTTCTAGTTAACACAGACAATAGTCAGGGATAATAGGAGATGTATTCCAGCAGCATCTGGAAGGCCAGGTGTTCCCTAGCCCTTCTATGGTATTGTAGAGGTATAGATTATTGTAAATTTGGATGAGGGAGGCTCCAGTTGAAACCTCTGCTCCGTTACGTCACTCACTCGGGGCAGCCATTTCCCCTCATTCTAACCTACCTGACAGGGTCACGGTGGGGACAAATGGGATCATGTATGCTCAACCAAGTTCTTTGGAGAAAGGGTGGAATCCAGATATAATAAATCTTTAATTATGGTGTCAGTTCAACATTGTGGAGAGGAAGGAGGCTGCATGCCTTGATCACTTTGATGCTAATCAATGAAAGCTTTAAGTAGATTAAATAGCAAGAGCAAAATTTAAGTGATGGGGACAAATTTTTAATCAGTGATGATCTGATTGAAAGGTGTCCTCTTTTCTTAAGGGTGTTGTCTCCTCAAGCCATGATCCAGACACTGGCTAAGAGAAGGGCACTTTTCATATCCTTGACAATGACCCAGGATACTGGTCTGAACTATGTGAATTCAGAGAGCTTATATATATGCCCATAAAGCATGGGAGGACCTCAGCCTCAGGAGCCAAATGTGACCTTCCAGGGAGTCTGTCCAAGCTGCACCCCACCCTGGCACTGTTTTTCCCTTTCTTTGAGTGGTTTTTACTGGCTAGGAATTCCAGTATTTTTTCTTGTTTGCCTAGACAGAAGATAGAGACAGGTGTGTGCGTCGATTGACATTTGTTGTTCCACCCACTTTTGCTTTTGGCCATCACTGGTACATGACCCCCAGAAGGCTGCCTAGAAGGGAGGAAGTCCCACAGACCACCCAAGTTGCCAGACCTCCTCCTAGCAGCCACTTTGCCAAGTTGCCCAAATCTGGCTTTCACCTTTTCTCCCTCACATAGGACACAAACAGACCCATCAAGAAGCTACAAATGTCAAAGGAGAGAGTGCAGACCCTTTAAGACAGTGGTTCCCAATTAGGGGACCAGAGACCCCTGGGAGCCTACATAACACACCCAGGGGTTTGATTCTAATCTTAGTCATCAAAACATTGTTAAGCATCTCAATGCTCCTCAGGTGTTCTTTCCTGAAAGGCCCCTCTGAACTCACCTTGAAGATGTTCTTTAGATAGGAACATCCTGTAGGAATCTGCCTTAGAAGAAGAGGAGTTTGGATTTGATATCCCGCTTTATCACTACCCTAAGGAGTCTCAAAGCGGCTAACAATCTCCTTTTCCCTTCCTCCCCCACAACAAACACTCTGTTAGGTGAGTGAGGCTGAGAGACTTCAGAGAAGTGTGACTAGCCCAAGGTCAACCAGCAGCTGCATGTGGAGGAGCAGGGAATCGAACCCAGTTCACCAGATTATGAGTCCACTGCTCTTAACCACTACACCACACTGGCTCTCAGACCACTACTGGCAGCAGTTCGCCAGGATTTCAGACTTGGGACACTCCCAGGCTACTTGGAGATGCTGAGGAGTGAACATGGGAGCACTGACTTACATCCCAAATAAAGTTTGGTGACAACTCTAGTCCCAGGACTTAGCAAATGTCTCCCATTGTAAGAGGGGTTTCTTAAACAGTCCTCGCAGGACATTCAGTTTGGTGAGAAGCAGGTGGAAGCCACCAAGCAGTCAAACCACCCACATTAATGTGTTCTGTGGGCCCCACATAAGTATGTGCAAGACCACCTATGGGGGGGAGGAAATGGTTCTAGTTTCATCAAAACTAGTTCTACTTCCCCCAAGCACCTCCAAATTCAATTTGAAATGCATTCTGGACAAAATCCAGCAGCCATTTAAAACGCAAGCATTTCACAGCATAGAATGAGAAGTCTCCAGTGCCCAAAACAAAAGCATACACATTTCCTGTCCTCTCTAGTACCCAGCCAAAGCCACAGAGTGGTTGCATTGCAGCTTAGAAGTGCCACTGCGCCCTCTTGAAAGCAGTAGAAATGGCAATTAAATTAAACAACCCCAGAATCCATTTCTGAACGAGGGGAAAAAGTGTCCGCACCGCCATTCATCTCCTTATGCAAAAGAGAGCAAGGAAAATGGCATTCAAGCACTATTTGATGTCAGCCTCTTTTTCAATCCTCCTCAATAACACAAAGCTACCTCTTGAGCAGAGTGAATTTTGCTGCCAGACACCCACTCAATTCCGTGCACTCTTTAAAGCCGGTTTGCATACTTGCATGCCAATTTAGCATCCCGCCCTTTTGTTTCAGGAGCTGATCCACAAGTAGCCGAGCATTTTTACCTCACAACAACCCTGTGCCTCAGAGACCAAGATACATAGGACCAAGGTCGTATGGTGAAACTCATGGGATCAAAATCTGCATTCCTCCACATCTAGATTATGGGCACTTGAGCCACCAAACCACACTGCCTCTCATCTCTGTAAGACTACTTTTGTGGATGCTACAGTTTCTCCCACCCTCAAAAATGGCCCTGGACCATGGTTCTGAACAAAACTGGATTAAGTTTTCTTATGTACGCTAGCCAAGAAATGGACTAAGTATTTTTGTTTAGCCACCATGTATTTGCCTATGCAGAGCACTATTATTGCATCAGTCACAATGAACCTGAGTTCATGGCCAATGATCAGGGATTATGGGAGATGAACAACTACACCTTCCCCAGTTCCCCATCCCTGCCTTAAAACTACTATCAGAGGTCAATATAATTTTGTAAAAAAGAAAAATGTCAAGTACACCTGAAAACACACGATTTAAACTAAAAGACTTGGAAATGGCATTATAAATCTTCAGACCAAAATAAAACTGTCCATTATTAAATATGCCGTGCTTATCTTTTCTGCCCTCCGATTCCTGCTCAACCAGCTGATGCTTCAGTTTTGTGGCTTCTAAAGCAGATATAGCCATTGCCTTTGTGACCCTGGGGTCCTCCAAACAAAAAAGGATGTGGTAAAAGATTGCCTAGAAGAGCAGCACCTCTTTGCTGATATCTGTGGTGGTTTGGGCTGTCTTGCCCTTGATATAGATTTGTCCCATCTCAGAAGCACTCTCCCCACACCAATTTCAATTCAATAAGTTTATTGTGCTAGCCAAAGGCCAGGGCACCCCACACCAGACAGATTCAGGAGCGCAGCTGGTGAGAACATGCGGGCCAAGAGGGCAGGACAGCTCCTGCCCTCAGTTCTTCCCTCAGCCAACTGACTTAGAATCATAGAATCGCTGAATTGTAAGGGGCCCCAAGGGTCACCTAGTCCAACCCCATGCAATGCAGAAATCTCAGCGAAAGCATCCATGACAGGCAGCCATCCAACATCTGCTTAAAAACCTCAAATAAAGGAGAGTTCTGCACTTCCCAAGGGGGACTGTTCCATTGTCAAACAGCTTTAACTGTCAGAAAGTGTTTCCTGATGTTTAGTCGGAATCTCCTTTCTTGAAACTTGAAGCCATTGGTTCAAGTCCTACCTTCCAGAACAAGAAAAAAACAACCTAGCTTGGTCCCTCTTCCATGTGACAGATTTAAGCATATGCTTAAGAGTTAAGTCCTATTGAAACCAATGTTTGTTTGTTTTTTGATTATGTTTTTTGTTGTTTTATTTTCTGATTTTATTCTGTGAGACCTGCGGGTATAGGGCAGTATATAAATAAAATAAAATGAACTTTAATGTGCCCAATTTTGGCAGATCACAGCTAAAACTGTTAACATGTTATTCAATTGGCTAAAAACCAGACACCACAGGGTGCAATTCCACCAGCATCAAGCATTTTTCAGCAGCATAGACGATAATTTATTATCTGTTGCTTTCCTCCCCTCCTCCCCAAAAAAGAAACTCAAAATGACCTACAAAAATGAACGTTCAGAACAAGGATAAAAATGAGGAAAAAACAACTAAACATGCATGTAAAAGGAAAAGGTAAAGGGACACCTGACCATTAGGTCTAGTCGCGGACGACTCTGGGGTTGTGGCGCTCATCTCGCTTTATTGTACAGCTTCTGGGTCATGTGGCCATCATTACCTTCCCGCCGGAGCGGTACCTATTTATCTACTTGAACTTTGACGTGCTTTCGAACTGCTAGGTTGGCAGGAGCAGGGACCGAGCAACGGGAGCTCACCCCATCATGGGGATTCTAACCGCCGACCTTCTGATCGGCAAGTCCTAGGCTCTGTGGTTTAACCCACAGTGCAACCCACGTCCCTAAACATGCATGTAGCATTTATTTTTTTAAAATGAAACCAACTCAAATCCACCCACTAAAATGTAAGCAGAAAATGGAATTCCCAAGGCCTGGATGAATATGAATGTTTTTGTCTGGCCCCTCAAAAAAGAAAGTGGTGATACTAGGCTGGCCTCCGTGGAAAGAGCATTCCATAAGCAGCAAGTCACCCTCTGAACCTCCCTCAGAGGGTGCAGACAGAGAAGGGCCTCAGGTGAACAATACAGGGTCCAGGTTGGTTTATGTCAGGAGAGGTAGTCCTTGAGGTACTGGGCTGTGAGTCACAAAACAAGGCCTTTGAAGTGGGCCCAGAAACTAATTAGAATCCAGGACCGTCAGGCAGGGATTGTTGTTATGTGCTCAGACCATCTTGCCCCACAGAACAACCTAGACACTGAATTTCACAGTTTCAGAACTGTCTTCAAAGGCAGCCCCACATATAATGCTTTGCAGTAATCTAACCTAGAAGTTACTGGAGCATACATTTCAATGGGAGAGATTTAAATGTGTGATCCATGCTTCTCTCCCTTCAACCATTACTAGTTTAACAAAAAATAAATAAATGTATCACTTAATTGTAAATTAAACCTCCAATAGGTTTACAATCTTGGACCATGTCGTACTTGCTAACGTGTAGCTCACCAACTGAAGAAACTACAGGAGAAAGAATAGTGGCCTTGGAAAGATTTCAACTTTAGCCTGAATGTACTCTGTACTTTCTTCATCTGGTGAGCTCCTGGTTAACCAGCAACTCTCTGTTAAAGATTCAAGAGGTGTTGCTTTATGACATATCCATTATTACCATGAACCGTGATAGGTTCGTGGTTACATAGGGTCTGCTATTTGCTCAAAGTGCAAAGAAGAACTGCCATAGGCTATTGCGTCTCTTGGCATACAAATTGCCTTAAAGAGACAGGCCTGCTATTTTCACAACAATATACAATGTAGATCCATTGCAGCAATTGTGGCAGTACAGTAGAGAAATACATTTCGTCAGCTTTATTGCCTTGCTATTGCAATGGTGCCCTTTGCTTTACCATATCCTGAGGCTTCCTCAAAGCCTTAGATGTCTCTGCGCTAGTGAAAGCAAACTGATGGCTGACAACCTGATCTGGCCCCCAACAGAATTTCCTCTGGCTTTTGGTGGCCTTAGTAGATGTCACTCAACATATGGTGAAGTGTTGATACATACAATTTCAAGAGGGGGAAAATGTGTTCAGGTTGTGAGAAATAGAAATATACCACACTTTGAATGCAGTATGTAAAAGACATTGACATGAGAAGCTATGCCTGAGAATATTTGCTCCATATAGCAGAAACCTTACTATGGATCCTGGCCAATGAGGGTGTGTGACAAACTAGACTGCTCATTGGAGGATATCATGACCCTCCAAGTTACAGATCCACTCCTGCTCTCTGGTCTACTATCACTGACTTGCAAAGTTTTTACTCATATGCACTGACAGTTCTTTCTGATCCAGCTTTGGCTTAGATTCCAGTAACAATAATCTCACCATTTTCAGTTTTCATTTGCATCACTTGTATTTCAAGGCAGCTGTTCATATTCCTTTTTGACATGGAGTTATGGGGGATTTCACAGAGCTAGGATTCTCCATGTCTAGAGCCTACCAAGACATTAGCAGTTGCTCAGGGATCTGTGCTCTCTCTCTCTTCTGCCAAGTCAGAGGTATAAGTCTCACTTGGTCTATCAGACCAGTATTCTTCAACCTTGGGTCCCCAGGTGTTGCTAGACTTCAGCTCCTCTCATTCCTGACCATTGGGTTAAGCAGTCTGAGAATGACAGGAATTGTAGACTAATCGCATCTGGGGACCCAAGGTCAAAAGATACAGCATCAAGCAGCACATAAGATTGCCTACATCAACCCAACCAGAACAATACACATCTCAGGCCATGCTTAAATCTAGGCTGCAGAGTGCCCCATATAAGACTGCAGAATGGGAGCTAAAAGATGAAACCTAAAAGGTAGGAAGTTTTGCTCTGCTGCCCCAAGACAAGGAGCTAGACTTCAAGTATTTAAGCCTGGCCTGGCCAATTCTATACCTTCACAACACTTGCCACCTAAAGGGATGATGCTCTAAGTGTCGCATCCTTCTGTGGTCAGAGTAGGCCCTGGACCCCCAACTTACACTGTTCCAGATGCTTCAATAGGCTAGGTCGCAGGGTCAAGAGGTCCTGGAACATGCAGCTGAGATGCCACTGTACTTGTGTGGGTATACCAAGCCTACAAGGCAGAAGAATGCTTCTCAGTACTTTCTCCACTTTGGGCAACCACATTTCAAATATGCTTTCTCTCATTCACATTATCAACCTGGGCCCATGTTTAGGATAGGAATGGTATCTTGCAGACAAGTTACTTTTACTTTCTATCAGGCATGATTCCACAAGGAAAAAGCATCATCTTTTCAAGGATAAGCATCGTCACTAGAGCATCAGAAGAGTGCTGGAGGTTCAGGCCAAAGGCCCATCTAGATCAACCATCAGTTCTCACAAGTGGTTAAACAGAAGCCTATGGGAAACCCATAAGAAGATCTTGAGTGCAATCGCCTCTCAATATTTAAACAGATCGCTCACATTACTACTGCCCTATGTGGCTCAGTGAGACTTTAAAACATAGACAGGGATAAAGGGGGGGGGGCACTGTTAACTTCAGCTGCAATGCTCCACTACTTTACTAACAACAATTTTTTCAATCCTGCCCCATTAAGTTACCCACACAAGTTGCTACTGGAGCAATTTTCTATTAAGTGCCTTCGAGCTTAAGGCAGAATTTGAACGGTTGCCAGATCATGATGCTGCAATTGCTTCTAATTTCTTGCAGCAAAGCAATCCTTTTTTCCCCTCTCTTTGAGGTCAAACCAAGCATGTGCATGCGCTTCTCCTGCCACTATTGAAATCTGGCAGCCAAAAAAAAAATCTCTGGAACGCAGCCCTCGTTTCTCTAGGCCACTTCATTGTAAAAAAACATTTGATCAGGCATTTCCAGAATGCTTTAGTGGGTTCTGGCATTCAGAAAGATCCCAGAGTGCAAATTCCAGTGGCGGCAGTATTTGTGAAATAGAGAGTTCACATCTGGAGATAGAGTCTGAGAGCCAGGTAATGCAAGAACTACCGCTAACCGAATCAGCATGTCATCTTCCAACCAACAGGGGGATGTATATGGGGACTGACATAGATTATCCACCTACATAGGAGTTAAAAGAACGAGAAAGAGCACTGGCTTTTATTACGCAGTGGATGCATCTTGCTGATGCTTGCACATTTCCCACATCTCCAACAGGACTTTCTCAAAAGTAACAAGAAATATTATTCAGATCAGATTCAGTTAGTTCCATCGCTATCCAGTCCTTTCCCAAGTCACACAGAGGTAAGTGAGCACAGTTAAAAATAAAAAGTCCAATTAAATTAAAGGTTCCCCACACTTGAATAACCCCTTCCTAGTCAATGAATGCCAGTCGAAGAGAGAACATTTACAAGCTCAGGGTCAGCCTATACAATTTTGTGGAAGGCGCTTGGAAGATGTCCAGATTGCAGTTTCCTGCAGAGCGTGTTCTCCTTCATGGAGAGCACGTGTTGCGGTGGGGTCTGCTGAGCCACCCCTCTGTTACCAGGCAGGGTCTCTAAAGATGGCCTGGGGCAGTGATTGGTTCACTGGGTTGCTGGGGTAAAAGTTGTGTTGCAATTTTGGTGGGAGGGGTAAAATGTTTAAATACTCTGCACGCAGCCTGGAGCTTTCTCTTTGCTGCGTGCAATGGATCACCCGCCCACCCGCCCTTGAGTAAGGGGTTGTTGCATTGACCTTGCTATGCCTGTCATGGGGTCACCTGCTTTTGGGGCAGGGGCCTGGTAGGAATTTTGTCCATCTGGCTGATTGGCTGGGCCATTTGGTTTTTGCCTACTGCGTAGCAAATCGTCACAACTTGTACGGTTGCGGTTAGGCATTGGTTATAAATTGGTGGAGGAGGGGTTAGGATAGGCTGGGCCTGCCCCTCCATGGTTGCTACGGAAAGGGAATTCCGTTAAAGGAATCCTGGGGCTTGCCATCTTTTTGTCCAATCCCTGGAATGGGATTAGGGCCGACAAGCCTTCGGGGAGCATGCGGATGAGAGTTGAGGGTCTGTGACTCAGCTCCATTTCTCCCCGACTTGCTTTCCCCCGCAATGTCTTTCGGTGGTGCCCGGAAGTCAGTTCTGTCCCCAGGCGGGGGGGACAGATAGTCTTAACCAATGCCTAAACAACCACTCACGGTTTTGTATTTAAATAGAGTTGTGGCCAAAATTATGCCAAAAACCTTAAACAAAAATTAAGTGTGCGTTGTGAGTTATTTGGGGAGTGGCTTGGGGACCTCGACACACAACTGCTTTAAGTAATAAACCTCCCCATGACTGAGCATCATATGGAGGTTGACGTGTCGATTGAGGGGAAGGGAGTACCATAGAGAATGCCTTTTAATGCCATTTCCCTTAGAAAGCGATGCATGGAGGGTATTGTCAAAAAGATGCTCCTAGTTTATCTTAACTATGAATTACTACTACTACTATGAGTACTATGACTAGGAGAAGCAGTATTAAAGCAAACCATGTTGGGCTTTAGGTTGCTGCTGGGTTGTTGTTTTCTGAACCAGAATTTCACGACACACTTTGATTTTGTGCCCCAACCATCTTGGGGACTCTACACTTCTTGCCTGTCAGTCATTTCCCATCAGCAAATATATCCCAGCTCAGGGGAAATAATGGGAAAGAAAAATAACTATGCAGGAGTAAAATGTACCATCACCACAAACCCCATGTGAGAGCGATTATCATATTTTGCAATCACTCACCGTAGACAAAGTATTCCTTCATCCGCTCATCTTAATGAGTTTTGATTACATATTAAATGGATTATAACTGTTGATATGACTGGGCAGATCTATTTTACACATTAATACTGAACAAAAAAGGCAGAACAAAATCTGATGATGTTAGTGAGAGGGTATCCATTTTTTCCCAGATTTTGGCAGTGCCCTCCCTCCCAAAATAGTAATTTCTTATTTCCCTACCTTTGGTATTTCTGAAAGATTTTGATCCTGAAAAAAGGCTGGAAAGGTTTTATCTGGTTTCAGAAAGTGCATGTCAACCAAGTACTGGACAATGAGGAATATTTAAAGGAATAGTTTCCAGGAAGCATTCAGAAGACCTGGAGAAAAGTATTTGAAATTCACCAAGGTGTCACTACAATATCAAATTTCAAATGTGATTAAAATAAAAAGAAATCTATACATTTGACCAAAATGAGAAATTGGAGCACTTTAGCTCTTGCAGCCTTCCCTTGATTGCTTTGGTTTGGGCAAGTATCAGATATGAAATCTCATAAGCTGTCAAATACTAAATACCATTGCATGTCATCCACTAAACACTGCCAAATATTAGCTATCAAATGTCAACTATTATCAGCTCTTGAATATAGAGAACTATGTTCACATACGCAGTTACATGTCAATGATTAGACCATGTCAATTATAAAATACGGTCATTTCAAACGTTTATAAAATTGAGATGAATTGAAGGATTAACTAATCACTCCTCCAATATTCAGAAAATATCACATTAGCAGAGGAAAATTTAAGGGAGCAAATTAATTCCATCTCTCCTTGGAACACTCTTTTCTTCATTTTGATTAGCATTCTAGTAGATTTTCATAAGTTTTGCTGCAAAGGGGGTTGCACAAACCACATGGAAACTCTACTTACTCCACACTTCAAAAGCAGCAACTTATTTTTACTGAAACATATCTTGAACTTAATTGCCAGTTGCTGCCTTCCCTGTGACAAAAGGAGAGAATGCCTTCTAAACCGCGTGAAATCCTTTCTTTGACAGAAAATATCATCGCAGTGCCAAGCAAACTTCATAGAGTTAGGAACTGTAATCAGCAGAGGGCAAAATAAATGGGATCCATTTGCATGACAGATGCCCACATTTAAGTGTTCCACCTCACAATGCCCTTTAATAATACTTTGTGTGCCACAAAACTGCATAAACAGTGAGAGGCAGAAAGGTATTTGTTGTCTACTTATGCGTAATATATATAACTATTGGGGAATGAATATTATTTCTTCAATGTGGTCATTATGCACTTGGTAATCTCCGTTTGTAGGACAAGGAAGCATGGGGTTTATCAAACGCCATCTGTTGGTCTCTTTTCAGCATATGGGATTTTTGATCATTGGAGTTGTAACTCTCTAATGAGAATGCTCCCCACGTACAACAATTCTTTGGCTATGGATGTTGGAATCATTACGCATCAAGAGGCCTGGGCAGATTTACAGCACAAAATATCATCTGAACAGAACCTAGATCAATGTTATTTAGGCTACAATCCGACAAACACTTTACCTATTGAACTTATTGGCATTTACACCTGAATTTTATCTAAGCCGCTTACTATTTAATGTAAAGTACTTACAGATTTGTTTCTGTGTGTTAAGTGGCCTACAAATTCTGCAGCTGATTAAATAAATGTATGCCAGGAATGTGGAACCTCCAGCTCAGGGGTCAAATGCAACCTTCCAGGATGCTCTTTTTATGCCCCAGGACTCTCCCCCAGGTCATACACACAGACACTCCAACACGCCGCAGAGGGAAATCGAGATGCACTTCTTTTGGGGCCACACTCCTGCATGAGTCACAAACTTGTGCAATAGCATGCCCTCCCAAAAGGCATCTTTCAGAACCACACTCTCACAGGAGGCAAAATGAGACATCCTGGGAGCAATCAGAAGCTGGGATGGCTTCTGTAATTCCAGGATGTCCCACTCAAAGTGGGACAGTGGATCGGTATGTAAACACAGCCATGTCTTCTAACTCCAGGCCATATCCTTCACCAGCCTTGCTCCACACCTTTCTGGAATCCTTTCATCAGGCTGGAATGTGTCCTTGAATTCTGACCATGGCTCTTGCTTGCAAGATGGAGGATAGAGAGGAGTATGAGCATCTATAGGGACCAGTCTACTGTACACATAAACTCTATTTCCATTGCTCCACTCCCTTTTGCTCCCCGCCACTCCTTCCCATTGCAATCGACCCAAGATAATAGCACCAAGGCAACTATCTGTAAACAAACAATAAACGTCCATAAAAATGGCAAGAGTAGTTTCTTTCCAAAAATAGATTTTATCTTGAACAATTGCAAACACAGCAATAAAGAGTAAACTTGTAATATACCAGTGGTTCAGTGCTCAGACATCATTCCAGTAATCAAACGTTTCGTCGCTAAAGAGCTTAGTCATCGAGCTTTGTAGTAAATAATATACCAGAGAAGACAGTATGTAAACTACTTAAAGGAGGGGTATATCTGTCCCCATTTGCATGTTTCCATCGGGAGGAGAATGGAAAGAGGACAACGTCCTTCAGTTCGTTAAGTCTCCTTGATATCGTCATGCAAGGCATTACCTACCCGGTGCCTGGCTAACAACAGATTTCTCAACATACATGTAATGGCAAAGTATGTGAGTTCAGAACTCCTCGATACAAATGTCCCCTCAGTTATGACCCAACTAGGTGGCCTTGGTCAAACCGCTATTCAGAGACAAGGTGGAATCTGGACACATATTAAAAAAGCCATGAAAATGCATTAAAAAAAGAACAAGTTTTGAAAAACTTATTGAATTTGCCATAGCTCACCATCGCCATCTAGTGTCACATTTGTATAATGAACTTAACCCACACTTAAAACATTTTATTTGCAGCTGCATAGCTGAGTCCACAGTTTGGTGTCAGTGGTAGTCTTTGGGCTCTCAAATTTCAGCGGAGCTCTGTGTGACACTAAAATTCAGTGCCTCCCCCCCCCCTCACTCTATTCTACAGCAGTGTTGTGGCAACCCCTGCAGCACAGCACCCAATGAGACCTAACCAGTCACACTACCCTAAGACCACCTCATGGTGACATAGTGGTTAGAATACTGGTCTAGGACCAGGGAAAACTAGGTTCAACACCCCACTGAATTATAAAACTCAAAAAGTAGCCACTATTATCAGCCTAACCTCCCTCACAGGGTAGCTGTGGTTGTAAGAAATGGGGCCAAAATTACTACCCTGAGCTCTTGAGAGGAAGGCCATGATAAAAACTTAACTAATAAATAAATAGCCTTAGCCTCCTATCTGCAGTGTGGGCATAATAAGACAGTACTGGCCACAGGATTACTGAATTAATCTGAAGTGCTTTGAACATTTGAAATGTACTGCATTAAATGCTGAGCATTATTGCATCCCTTTTACCGTGGAAACAAACTGCTCTAACAACTATTTTCTTCTATCTTGGAAAGAATGTAGCCCTGGTTCTGTTTAACCTTATTAATTTTATTTGTTTACTCCCATATCGCTTGTCAAATTAAAGCACATAAGCTAATGCTGAATGCTTCAGTAGCACAGTTGGAATGTTTGCTTGGTTTTCAATTAAACCAAACGCAATATTATTAGAAAATACTTCACAGTTCTGTGTTTTGTTTCATTTATCTTTGGCTGTGGAGAATTATCATTCAACAGTTTCTACTCGGCAGACATTTAAGAAGATCTGGAGATGTCTTAAATTATTTGATGGGGTTCATTTAGAATCTGCTACATGGATTTTTAAAAGACCTATTGGTAGTGAAAGCAGAATTCTGACTGAAATGGAGGAGAGGTTGCGACCTTTTTAAAGGACAGGGCCTTGTTCCTTTAACTGCTGCAAAACCAACAGATGCAGCAGCCGAAGGTTTCTCATTATTACAGGCATATTATTATTTTCTTTGATAATTTTCATGCCAGAAAATGCTCCTACTGCATTGCCATAAGAATCTCTGAATCTCCATAAGAATGTAGGAACAGTCTGCAGGATCAGGCCAGTGGCCAATCTAGACCAGTGTCCTGTTCTCACAAGCAGGATCTGAGGTTTCCAGTGACCAGTATTCAGAAACGTACTGTCTCAGACAGTGCAAGTGGAACCTAGTCATCAGGGTTTGTAGCCATGTCACTCAAAGTCACAGGACCCTGTCCAGAAAGGTGGCAGCAGCCATATAGAAAAGCTGGAAACAGACAATTATTTTTAAGAGAGTTAGAACATCATGCACTAAAGACAGGCATCATTGCTCCTAGTGTGCTCCTACCATTGTGTCCTAACAGCATTTCTTGTAAAAACAGATCTGGCAGATTTCAGAAGCACACAAAACCTACAGACAGTATAGAAGAATTAGTTGGGTGTGCTCACCATAAGCAGTTATGACTCGGCCATATCACCTCCAATTCTCTGAAATATCTATCAACTCTCTCTAGCTTGAGTTAGAGAGGAAAACAGCATTAAGGCAGGCCAAGTATCATGCCATTAATTTCTGAAGAATGGGTATCAAATCCCTTGACTTCAACCAGAATGGATGGGGCCTAGAATTCTTTCCATTTTGCCAGGAAAGAGAATTTAGAATTCCTATTAAGCATGAAAAATGCAGTATGAATTGGAGGAAGTGTGGATGCATATGTGTCTCCAGAATTAAGCCTCCTTATTTCAGCTTATTTATTATAGACAGTTGGATTATTGTCAAGAAAAGTTGAAACAGGGTGTGAGACTCCTGGGGTATTCCTGTGATGTCATTATCTTGCAGGGGGCCTTTGATGTTTCAATATTTGCAGGGCACAGTGTACCAGGCCTCTGAGCACTGGAAGGGGGATTTGGGCCTAGTTTGGAATATAGCCTAGTTTATGTGAAATACAGTACATTATAATAATTTATTTTTTATATATAAATACTTTAATTCAACATGGAATACAACAAAAGTCAAACTAATTAGAATTACTTCTCAATCAGCCCAGGGAGAAGCTTATACTTCACTAATTATTTTGTGTACAGTGGTACCTCAGGTTAAGTACTTAATTCGTGCCAGAGGTCTGTTCTTAACCTGAAACTGTTCTTAACCTGAAGCACCACTTTAGCTAATGGGGCCTCCTGCCACTGCCGCACCGCTGGATCATGATTTCTGTTCTCATCCTGAAGCAAAGTTCTTAACCTGAAGCGCTATTTCTGGGTTAGCGGAGTCTGTAACCTGAAGTGTATGTAACCCGAGGTACCACTGTATTGATTTGCAAAGGCGCAGCATGGAAAGTTTCCCTTTTAAGGACTGTCATACTTGAACCTTCATTGCATCCCATGCACTCTCCAGGGTGCTGAACACTTTATCAAAAGCAACCCAACACACTTGCTTGCATGCCAATACTGCATTTGTTTCCCATTGGCCAACATACAGATGGGGAAAGGCGGTGCTGCTAGTTGACACTCACTTGCATTAATTCAAGACAGCACCACAGAATGGCCAGTCGGGTGGTGGGCAACTTTTGCGGCCCTGCACGTGGTTTCCCCATCCTCCCGAAGCCACAACGACTCCTGCCAGCTGTTGCTCTGCTCCCCTGGCTGTCGTGGAGGCTACTGGGTTCCCACCAAACCCAGATTCAAAATTTCAGCCTATCCGTGGTGGCCTGGGCAGCTGGAGCAGACCAGTTTAGGGCAGGCGTCACTCTGGTCCGCTCCTGAAGCACAAAAGAGGGCCAGAGCTGCCACCAGCAGTGCAGTTGGCCCCAGAGTGTGTCTCTCCCCCCCACCCAAGCCATTTACCCTTTTTTTCCCCCTTACAGGCTAACCTTTCTCCTTTCTCCTTTCCAGGTTCATGGGTGTTGCTATGGTCATAGGATGGTTGCTGCTTTCCAGAGCCGGGAAGGAATTTTCCCTGCTCTGCAGATTTCCCCTTCCCCATAGCAACTGTCACAACTTTGGTGGTTTTAGGCCTTGGATGGAATCCTTTGGTCTAACAACTGAAGAAGGGGTGAAGTGGTTACTCATCCCTTCCGTGGCAGCAATGGCAGGGCACTCCATTAGAGGGGTCTTAAGGGGTGTCTGTGTCCACAAGCACATAGCAAGTGGGCCATAGAACTCCCCCCAGCACTGTGGGAGGGGGCCAGCTGTGTAAATGCACATTTTACAGTGGTCCCATATTCTCGTTTGATCCTACCATGCCTCAGACCCCCATGTGGGGGCTGAGAGGGATACACACACAATGCCTGTGCCAAGGTTTCCTACAAATGAAATTTGATAAAGTTGTGGCCATTTTGATCCCAGAATACATTGTCATGTCTACTCCTTTGCCCTTGAGGTCTGAACCTGGGCACACAAGGAGAGCCAATGCTCAAAGATGCATTCCAATTTTAACTAGATGGTAGCTTTAATACGTGGTTGTACTCTTTTTGAAACTAGAAAAAACAAAAAATGGATGGAAATTGCAGCATTCTGAGTTAAACAGGAACCAAGCATACATTGAAGGAAATGAAGGGGATTTGATAAAATTTTGGCTTTCAATGTATGGAACTACATTCACATTGTTTGTTTTGTTCTGCTGTTTTCCTGAGCTTTGAAATAGACGTGACAAAATCCCACCTAGCACAAAACAGTAAGCAAATCCTACTGGGACCAAACATATACACAGCCTCTGATCTCTTCATCATACCTTGTACTCTAAATAGTTCTGAATGGATGCAAATTCTCATCCTAGTCAGATGGGTTCGGATATTCTAAAGACATAATTAGAGACAGGTGTGGACTAGAAGGATCAGATTCAAGTACTCTCTGAGTTTGGACAGGGCCTCAGTTCAGTGATAAGCAATTCTAGGGCCTTGGCTACAGCTTAGCTGGAGTTATAAATGTAAGATAAACAGCAAGGGTGGTTGATAACCGCCTTTCATAAACGGTGTAACTATTACACAGTTCAACAGCCTTAAAATAAATAGTGCATCATCAGCCAAGTATGGAAATAAACATTTCACCACTTTGAGCATCATCAGTCTCATTTCAGTGCTCGGTAGGTCATCAATGTTTTGACTCTCAGCCCAATTTCAATAGTGCTGAATGCATAAATGGCACACAGACTAGATTAGCTTCAGACAGGGGCATTCATCACCACTTGTTCTAAAAGAATCCTCTACGAGATGCTAAGAACTTACCCCTGCCGGCACCTTTCATAAAAGTTTCCATCACAAGGGACCACTAAAATGGACTAATTGAAGCAATTTCAGTGCAACCCTATCAGCATTTACTTAGAAGTAACACTGCATTCAATGGGATTAACTCGAAGGTAAGCGCTGCAGTCTTGCCTAGTTGTTGGTGATATTTCTAGACCTTTACCCCAAGGCTTCAGGGTGGGAGTACAACATCTTAAAACACATTAATAGCAATAAAACAAAAAGCACATACAACAAACGACGTCAAAATAAGTAATCAACATCAACACACTTTCAGAACTGGCAATATTCAGTAGCCATTGAACGACTCCTTATAATCCCCAATCCCTACTAAAGATCAGAGCAATGAGGTGCATCTTAATAAAGTTAGCACAATACACACCTCAAAAATCATTCCAGAGATGGAGCACCACCACAGAGAAGGTCCTGTTACATCCCACCACTCTCTTTCTTTTAGCTGTCCATTTAAGTTCCATTGAAATATTTTCAAACTGTCAAGTAAATATACCGTATTGGCCCAAATATAAGCCACACCCGAATATAAGCCGCACCTTTAAAACTGGAGGGGAGGAAAGAAAAAAGAAAAAATACCTGACTATAAGCCATTCCATTCCTCTCTGCTCCTGGCTGCATACTGAGGGGGGGGGAGCCACACTGCGTTGCCAGTGGCCCTTCCCCTTCCTTACTCTCTCCCTTTCTGACCTTGGGGGAGAGGATGGGGGACTACGCACAGGGTGGACACCACTTTGCCATGCTCTTGGCACTGTTTGCCTCATGCTCCTGCCTGCATACCGCAAGGTTGCGAATATAAGCTGCACTTTAACTTTTCATGGTCAGAACTTGGGGGAAAAGTGAGGCTTATATTCAGGCTAGTATGGTAGATAGCATCCAGTTGTTGCAGCCTAATTCCTAACTAAAGCTAACTAAATTCAATATTCAGGAACTTTGAGAGATTCATTTGAAGGCAGGTCTAATATTTAAAGACAAAGTAGCTGAGGTTCTTTCTGCACTTCTTTGTCTTTCTATCCCACCACACACAGCTTTTGCCACCCCTTCAAGTCTTCAGCAGCCTAGCAGCATTCTTGGGACAGAGGCTCCTGACGGGAGTGACCTTCATCATGAAATAGCATCATTCCTAAGAGTATTCTTGGGGTAGGGGAAAGACAGCTGCCCCTATTAGAAAATGCATTATCCTCGTCACCTGGACAGCCATGAAGCTGTCTGCTTGGGACATGTTGTCACTGTTGTCTCAGGGCTTTCCCTGAGCTATAGATGCTAACCTCTTTGGGCCACAGAGGACCCCTGCCATATGGATACTCAGAGAAGGAGTCACCAGCCAGACTCATGATTCACGCAGAGATGGCCCAACATGTTTGGCAAATGGACCACCAATCAAATTCTAGAGTTGCTCCTGTCTGCACTAGAGCACATAGAATCACAGAACTGTAGAGCTGGAAGTGACTACAAGGGTCATCTAATCCAGTGTTTCCCAACCTTTTTTGGGCAAAGGCACACTTGTTTCATGAAAAAAATCTCGAGGCACACCACCATTAGAAAATGTTTAAAAAATTAACTCTGTGCCTATATTGACTATATATAAAGTAACACTCTTTAATAGGAATCAAATAAACACAAAGATAGTATTTTATAATTACTTTATTATGAAATAGTAAGTAAACAGAAATATGAAAAATTATAAAATACTTTATTCAGTGCGCAACCTGGGCCTGTTTGGCTGAACACAAAGCTGATATTCTGGCTGGAATCGAAGAAAGACACACACGTAGCTCTTCGTCAACAGCTCTCAGTCTCTCTCTGTATTTAGTTTTTATGGCAATCATGCTTGAAAAGCTCAACTCACAGAGATATGTAGTGGAAAATGGGAGCAATGTCAAAATAGCTTTGTTTGCCAGAAGGGGGAACTCCTTGGCAGTTTCCAACCAAAAACTGTCCAAAGGTAGATCAGCAAATCTTAGCTTGAAACCACGATTTTGTCTCAGTTCAGTTAGTTCCTCCTGCTCCTGTAAAGTCATGTCCTTTCCACCAACTGATGCTGAGCTATAAGGGTCCCTAACCCAGTCAAGGCATTCAGTGGAGACTGAAGAGAAATAAAATGACAACTTCCCCTCGAGAGTTTTTAAATGTTTACCTATTATCTCACACAGTGCAGCAGTGTGAACACCTTGCCATTGCTTGGTGAGTGTGAACATTTCAATAGAAAAATGACTTTCTTACAACAGCACACAAAAATTATTCTAGTTCATATAATAATAATAATAATTTATTATTTATACCCCACCCATCTGGCTGTCAAATCAGCCATTAATTTGTATGTGGCAGAATTGCTAGTTAGCACAAACACACCATTAAAATTGACAAGGTGCTTCCTATTCTGGAGAGTGCTTGTGCAGACCAGATTATGATACAGGTGGAGGGGCTGCCTCCCTGTTGCAAACTTTTATTCAGCAGGCACTCGCTGGCTTTGCCAGATGCTGCACCTGGCCCCTAGAAAAGACTGCCAACGTTTTTGTTTGTTTTAACCAGCCCCTAGCTCCCATGCACTTCAGCGCAGCTTGATCTGAAAGAAGTAGCTAGTGATCATATTTCTTTTTCCGTGCCAAAAAGCACCCAAACTCTCACTAGCTGCCCTTCTACAGATCCAGCTGTTATTATTATTTTTTAAAGGAGGTTAAACCAGGGCAGGGAGGTTTCTCTATCTCCCCCTGCGCTTGTAATCTTTTACCACACTTATTTGAGAGTAAGGTCCACCGAACCCGAAGGAAAGTGACTCCGGCGCGAACACGCATAAGCGGTGGAGAATCTCGTGCGAAGGGGTCAGAGGCAAGAGACAGGGAGAGAGAAGCAGACATGCGTCCCCGCAACCGCGGGGGTGTGGGTGGCTGTGGGTGTGGCGGTGGCAGCACGGCCGCCCTTATTCCCCCAAAGCCCTCAGGGGAAGAGCTGCATCCCCCCCCGCCAAACACGAGCCACTTCTCCTCCGCCCCCCCCAGCTCCCACTGCCTTTCCTGCCCCCCTCGCTCACCAGTGCCAGTTGTTGACGTTGGTGGCATCCGCGCGCTGATCCACAATCCAGTGCGGATCTCCCTCTCCCCACTTGGCCATCAGCGCCTCGCTGAAGGACTCACCGCTTCTGCCTCTGCCCGGCTGGCTGGCTGGCTGGCGAGCGCCCCTCGCCCTCGCTCTCTCGCCGTGCGTCTGGAAGCTACTAGAAGCGCCGCCAGCAGCCGCGCCGCTTCCCAGCTTCCGGCAGCCGCCGGAGAGCTTCCTTCCATTGCTCTCGCCGCCGCCGCTCCTTACTCCCCCAGTACCATAGAGGGGGAGATCTATAAGCGCAACATACGACTCGCCCGCCTCCCTCCCACGGCACACCAGGCAACGTCTCGCGGCACACTAGTGTGCCGCGGAACACCGGTTGGGAAACACTGATCTAATCCAACGCCCTGCAATGCATAAATTTTTTGCCCAACGTGGGGCTCAAACCCCCGACCCCAAAATTAAGAGTCTCATGTTCAACCAACTGAGCACAGCCTCATCCCCCCTGATGCCTTGATGAGGTGTTTTGGTTTTGGTTTACCTTTGTCCTTACTGTGCTGGGGAGCAGGCAGCACTATCCTTTAGGGAAACAAGCAATAGTCTTGGCCAGGGGTCAGCAAGCTTTTTCAGCAGGAGGCCGGTCCACTGTCCCTCAGACCTTGTGGGGGGCTGGACTATATTTTGGGCGGAAATATGAATTCCTATGCCCCACAAATAACCCAGAGATGCATTTTAAATAAAAGAACACATACTCATGTAAAAACACGCTGATTCCCAGACCATCTGCAGGTCGGATTTAGGAGGCGATTGGGCCGGATTTGGTCCCCGGGCCTTAGTTTGCCTACTCATGGTCTTGACTCTAGGCTAAGATTCCTTCTCTTCCCTCCTCCTCCTCCTCCTTAGGAGTGCTCAAATCCATGTGCCTGTGGCCATTATTTCACCCTTGCCACAGGTTAGATGCACACAGTCTATACGACTTCATACCATCCATCATAATATAAATACCCACTGCAACCCCTGACAGCTGTAGGAATACTTGCCAGCAGCTCCCCTGTCACTGCAGTTTGGGACAGTCTGGAGCAGACCCCTTAACACTGTGTCCTCCTTCACAAGCTGCGCATTTGGAAGGTAAAACAACACCCCTGCTTTGTCAATATTCCAGGAGGGTCCTCTAATGATTATGTTTGCCCACCGCCTAGGGAAAGAGGGATGAAAGCAACTCCCTCAGTTACCTAGGTAACACAAACATGCTGCCTTATCTTCTGGTGAGGTGCTGCAGTCTTGCACCACAGAGCCAAAAGACATGGCAGCATCCCTTAGGCCAAGGGAGCAGGAATCTCCGGCAACAAAGGACCACACACACCCCATGGTTATACCAGTAGTGGGGTGTGGCCAGAGGCAAAAAATGGGAGGAGCAACAGATGCCACTCTTGCCTTTGTGCATTCAAGCCATACACAGTTCAGAGTTCTCTACATGCTCCTCGCTCCCTCCGGTCAAGTTAAGAGGCATTATCACAGTTTGAGAAGACATCCCAGCCAGCAGAAAGCAGTGAAGAAAGGGGCAGAGGAGGCCTTTGCTGGGGAATGGCAGAGGGATGGGTATGTCCTGAGAAACCCCAAGAGCCAGACAGAAAGGCCTAGAGGACTGCATTTACTCTTTGTGCTTGAAGTTCCCCACCACTGCCCCAGTGATTGGACAGTCCCCCCCACCCGCCAATATTCTTGTGCTGCAGCAACCTATGGAAAATTGCCATGCTTCTCGATCTTTCTGTGGTGGACTGAGAAACTGAATCGCATCCCCAGAGGACAGGGAAGCACCCTGGCAAGTTCCAGGCAACTGAGCAATGGTGACCAACTCCCCACATTGTGCTGCTGCCTAGGCAACACACATTTAGAACAATGCTTTCCCTCAGCAATGACTGTACATCACCAGTTCCAATTGGCTCTGTGGAAGCATGACATCACCTTGTTCACAACATGATCCTTCATTGGCTAGGATTGTGAGGTGAGGGAGGAGACAAAATGGCACAGAGGAGGAAGAGGAGGAGGGGAGAAGTTGGTCGTTGCTCCATAAGCCCGCCTCCCATTTTGCCCTCGACAATACTAAGTTCCACTTCTAGCCAATGCTTCTATCATGTCTATTTGCAGCAGTGAAGCAATCACAATTCACCCTGTGTTTCCATGCATAGATAACATGACAAAATACTCTTGTTGGTTTCACAGCAACAGCCATCCCCCCCCCCAACAAAAAAAATAGATGCTACGGTTCACAAGCATCTAAGAATATCAGCAATACACCACTTATTTCATTCTGTGATTAGCCCATAACACAAACCAGAGTCATTCTTAAATGGGCATTTAAGATGTGACAATTCAATAAGTACTTTTAGTTTAAGAGGGTTAGAAATGCAAGTCCAAAATCCCTTCATAGGGAACACCAAGGTTTTCCTTTAGGATGCTTATCAAAACACAATCTTACTTGTATTCTGGAAGGGGTTGTAATATATTTTACACAAAACAATTTTTAAAAAACAAACCAAAAGAACCAGTAATAAAAGTGGCTTGTCTATTTTCTTCCTAGTAGATATGAAGCTTTTCTGTAAACAGGCATTTTAAAACAGAGGGCTGAGAAAGCAGCAGTACAACAGTGCCATCCCCTGTTTGCAAAAATCATTGTTTGTCTCAATAAGCAAGGCAAAAGCCTCCATAAATTTTTGCTTGTCATTTTCCCTTCCCTTCCCTTCTTGTTTGTAAAGCAGGCTTACTTCAACCTGCAACAAGGAAGCAGTTTTCTGGTGTCTCTTTGGGCTGCTTCTTACATTATCTTAACTAAAAGAGTAGCCTTGGTAAGAGATAAGTACACAAAAGCTGCAAGCCACAAAACATACACCTCTTGTTCACTCCTGAAAACAAAAGCCTGTATAAATAAAAATAGTAATAGATTTTATGCTTATTTAGACCATTTCTGTACCGGCTTAATATAGCAAAACTTTTGCAACACCAAATGTTGCAAAAAATAGACAACTGGCATAGACTCATGGCACTTCCTTCTGCTTCCTCCCCACTCAATACCTCTCAACCCGGACTCCACCCATGAACCCTGAACTCAAACATACTCACCAATCCCCCTCCCAAAAAAATTCTCACAATGAAGAGAGCACTGAGAGATTGCTGATACCACCCTGGTCTCTCCTTCTCTAGGTTTGTTTTCATGAGAAGGCAGCAAGGTTAATGGAGCTGTGTGTCAGGCCCGGTCACAGCTGTGTCCCGTTCAGCACTCAAGTCAGCTTCTTTGCACACACCCAGCTGGTGTGTTGGGTGAGTTTCCTAGAGGGCCCCAATCATGGCAAATAAAGCTCCCCTACGTCCACAGCTCTTTCTTGGGCCTCTGCATGCCTCTTCGCCTCTAGCTGCTTTTATTTTCTTAAAGGTTTTATATTATTCTGCAAAGTGGGTATGCAATTTTAAATCTTCAAATGAGAATGCCTTTACAGTGGTACCTCAGGTTAAGAACTTAATTCATTCCAGAGGTCCGTTCTTAACCTGAAACTGTTCTTAACCTGAGGTACCACTTTAGGTAATGGGGCCTCCTGCTGCCGCCGCGCGATTTCTGTACTCATCCTGAAGCAAAGTTCTTAACCCGATATATTATTTCTGGGTTAGCGGAGTCTGTAACCTGAAGCATCTGTAACCCGAGGTACCACTGTATTAAAAAAACCCACACAAAGCTAGATGCATGTTCACTTTGACCAAGGCATGTGATAGGCCTATGATGCATTCAATGTGGAGAGCTCTGGATGTCACAAAACTCCAGCGACATCCCTGATTTAGGGAAGTTATTCTGGTTTCTGATTTGATCCTGGAATGTCCCGCTTTTCCTTAGGACATCCCTATTTTCATTGGAGAAATGTTGGAGGGTATGGAGTTATCCGACCCCCGAGCCATCTGAAGGCCATCTGTATAGGGAAGGTTTTTTGAATGTTTTATGTTTTAATGTTTTTTATATGTGTTGGAAGCCGCCCAGAGTGGCTGGGGCAACCCAGGAAGATGTGGGGGGTATAAATAGTAAAATTATCATTATGGAATGGGACCCTATTTTCATTGGAGAAATGTTGGGGGGTATGTATGCATGTAAGGTCAATGCAAAATTTATTTGGATAGTGACTTATCCCCAGCCCCACCAAAAAGCCTACAGAAGTCTAGAATTCACAGCAAAACCATTTTCTGGGCTACAGCAAAGGTCTGGATTCTGCCTGGCATATCAAGAAGCAGAGGAAAGCTTTATTTCACTGTCATAAATGCAAAAGCATGGTCCCCATCCAAGTACTATCCAGGCCTGACCCTGCTTGACTTCCAAGATCAGACGAGATTGGGCATGTTCAGGGTAGTATAGCATGCTAAGGTGTACCTTTCCCTGCAAGCTTTGAGGAATGTGCAGTTGGTTGCTTCACCTTGCAGTTAGTGATTTTATACCAGTTATGACAAAGTGATTCTAGCAGTTTCTGGCTATTTAAGTGCAGCCCTGTGTTGTTTTATTATTGTAAAACCCGCCCTGGGACCTTCTGGCGAAGGGCAGGTAAATAAATGCACCAAATAACTACATAAATAAAAGAGAGAACATTTGAGTGCAGAGAGATTAGTACTCGCATATGACATATGGCCACCCATTTCCGTATTGCTAGATTGTTATGAAAGTGGGGGTTATAAATTTGCAAATAAGTAAATAAAACAAATCCCTCGGGCGTGAGAACAGCAAGAATCAGGAACAAAGGACCACACATGTTGCACGACAACGTGAGTTGCAGAAGCAACTCTCCCTTGACTGAAAAGGCCCATTTGGAATGGCCTGACTGGGAGCAGAGAAGCAACCAGAGGCGTGTCTCAGCTCCTTTGCACCCTTGGCAAGGTGCCTCTGAATCCAGGAAACACCATGGACCAGAAATTCAAAAAGTATTTTGCACTCAGCCAGTGACATCCTCCATGGCCATTGGGGTTGCGTCTGCTCTGCTGCTGCTGCCCCCCTTCTCTTCTTCTTCCTCTGTCGTCTGTACCTGCCTGCTTTCCTCCCTCCCTACTCTTGCTGCTTTCCCTTCTGTCTCAGCACCCAGAGGAGCCTGCACACCTCACCTGGTTATGCAGAGTAGCAGCCCAGGGAGTGCACAGACAGGTGGGCAGGCTCCTAGTCACTGCGAGCCAGAGTGAAGAAGCATGATTTTTGCATATGCATGCACATGCGCACACACGCACACACACACATAGGGCCTGCCTCCTTGGTCGGTGCCAGTCTAACCAACCCCTAGGTACAATCCTGGAAGCAACACATGGGCAATGGATGCTTTAACCTTTCCCTCAACCCACTGCTTCTCACGACCTCACCAAACCTCTTTAAAAGAGGACTGTCAGGTGACTACAAATGACATTTGTGTATCATTTGACCCCAAGTAAGGCTTTAGACCAGGGTTTCCCAAACTGGGGTTGCCAGCTGTTTGGGACTACATCCCCCAAACTGGGGTTGCCAGCTGTTTGGGACTACACTTCCCATCATCCCTGCCCACCAGTCCTACTAGCTAGGGATGATGGGGGTTGTAGTCCAAAAAGCTGGAGATCCGAGTTTGGAAAGCACTGCTTTAGACCAAGGATGAGGAACAGTCCATGGGTCACACACTTCCAGAGTCAGTCTTCCAAGGATCATGTGCCAGTGGTGGGTGTGGCCAGAGTCAAAAGAGGACATGGCCAGAAGAAGAAGAAGAAACGAGGGGAGCAAAAGATGTGACTCTTACCTTTGTACAGTAGGCTACATTCCATCTTTGCATAGTCAAAAGTTTCTATACAAATTGATTGAAGGGGATGGAACGACTCCCCTTTTTGGAAAGGTTGCACCATTTGAGACTTTTTAGGTTAGAAAAATGGCAACTAAGAAGCAACATGACAGAAGTGCATAAAATAATACTTTTAATAATACATAAAATTAAAAAGTTAAAGGACCCCGGGATGGTTAAGTCTAGTCAAAGGTGACTATGGGGTTGTGGTGCATCTCACTTTCAGGGCAAGGGAGCCGGTGTTTGTCCACACGGCTTTCTGGGTCATGTGGCCAGCATGACTAAACCACTTGTCGTGCAACGGAACACTGTGACAGAAACCAGAGCGCACGGAAATGCCATTTATCTTCCCGCCGCAGTAGTACCTATTTATCTACTTGCACTGGTGTGCTTTTGAACTGCAAGGTTGGCAGGAGCTGGGACAGAGCAACGGGAGCTCACCCCATCATGGGGATTTGAACTGCTGACCTGATCGGCAAGCTCAAGAGGCTCAGTGGTTTAGACTACAACACCACCCGCGTTCCTCCTGATGCACGGCATAGAGAGAGTGGAGAGAGGAAAGTTTCACCCCCTCTCTCATAACATTAGAACTCATGGTCAGCCAATGCAGTTGAATGTTGGAAGATTCAGGACAGATAAAAGAAAGTGCTTCTTCATGCAGCACACAGGAGGCATTGATGGCATACCCTCTAACATTTCTCTGATGAAAATAGGGATGTTCTATTCTATCATCATAAGAACAATAATTTTATTATTTATACCCCACCCATCTGGCTGGGTTGCTCCCACCACACTGGGCAGCTTCCAAGACTGGATCTACACACAGGGGAAAAACCCACTATAAGTCATAAATTAAATCATTACAACAAAAGAAAAAACACTGTATGTAAAACCACATAAACAAAATGCTCTACACCTCCATCTGGTTTTGCATGTTTATACCGCAATTATAGCGTTGTAACATGGCTAATGTAGCTGAGTCCCTACATATATAAAAACATAACAAAACATTTAAAAAACTTCCCTATATAGGCATCTTTCAGGTGTCTTCTAAAGGTTGTATAGTTACTTATCTCCTTGGCTGGGAGCTGCATAACTCTATGCCCTACAACATTGCTCTGATGAAAATAGGGACGTCCTAAGGAAAAGCGGGACATTCTAGGATCAAATCAGAAATTGGGATGGCTTCTGTAAATCAGGGACTGTCCCTAGAAAATAGGGACACTTGGAGGGTCTGTGATGGCCACCAGCTTGGATGACTTTAAAAGATGATTAGACAAATCCAAGGGGGGCAAGTCTTTCAGTGGCTACTAACCAGGATGACTGTGTTTGCCTCCATAGCCAGAGGCTATATCCTTCTGAATACCAGTTGCTAGAAACCACAGGAGGAGAGAGTGCTGTTGTGCTCAAATCCTGGTATCTGGTCAGCCTCTATGAGAACAGGATGCTGGATTAGATGGGTCATCAGCCTGATCCAGTAGAGCTCTTCTTATGTTCTCATGCACACACCTCTCTATCACAGTTTAATGCCACAGAAAAGCACTTGAAGAGGGTTCGGATCAGGGCCAGTGACAGCTGTTGCCACCTGAGAAAGAGGCATAGTTAGGGCAGTATCCTGATAGCCAGACAGGGAGGCCTCCAGGGCTGCGTTTATGCAGAAGAAGCAGGGAGACAAGAATTGATCGCATTAAGGTACAGCCTGTAAAGATTAAAGGAAACTCAAGAAAGAGGAAGTAACTGTGGTTACTACTGGAGTTTAGTATTCATGTCCTCTTTGAATCCTCCGCAAAATTAGGTAACGAAATTCCTGCCGCCGTTTCTGCCTCCTGATATAACATTACACTCGAGGGCTGGCTTTACAGAAAGACCTCCGCCCACTCTGATCACTACACAGCTCTGCCCTCCAGTCTAATTGTTAATTCATGAGAATATCAAACAAAGATGCTACACGGTTTTCATGAACACCCCGCCGCCGCCCCAGTATTTCCAAACTCTTCGCTTTGATCAGCTTTTATTCAATACAGTCAATATCCTCCTTTAAGCAGCCGCAAGAGAATGCTCTTTAAAGAAGAAGAATCCCTTTCTTGCATATTATGCTAAGTGTGTAGTGTGCAACTATATCTGTGCTTTTTCTCTATTTAATCATAGGCACTGGAAAGGGAGGTTTTCCCTGGGGAGAAAGGTTTATTCCTTCCTTCCCTAGCCAAGAACTGATTGAGACTATTATACCTTTAAAGCACTTTTGAAGCAGACACACTCACACCGAGAATTCTGGGCACTGTAGTTCTACCCTCACAGAGTGACAGCTCCCAGCAACCCTTAATAAACTACAGTGCCCCTAATTCTTTGAGGGGGGGATGTGTTGTGAATGTGCTTTAAAGGTATAGTGTGTACATAGCTAGAAAGGCTTTGGAAAAGAAGTGAGGGGGGGAGAACTACTGATGAAAGAAGATTGGAGGATGAAACTGATGGACTATGCAGAATTAGATAAACTAACGGGAAGAATTTGAAACCGGCAGGACCAGAGATTCACGGAAGATTGGCGTAAATTTACCTACTATATGAAAAATAATTGTGATGACCAGATTACATTTGTAGGTTTGCAGGAAGTTTTCTGAGGGGAATAATTTGTATTATTGCATTATTGAACAAAAAGGATAATATTAGTTATTTTAATTAAAGGCAATATGAATTTAAGAAATGCAGAAGAAATAATAAATATGGAACATCTACAGAGGTGCTGATGGAAGTCCAAAAAGATTGTATAAGAGGTGAAATTTGGTGGAATTTTTGTTAAACAATATGTTTTAAAATAAATAAAAAATAATAATAAAAGAAAAAGAAGTGGGGGGAGCTCCTGATGTCACTCAGGAAAGCAAGTCAAATGAAGTAGGACCATATCCAAGGCTTCATCAGAAAAGAGCACCAAGAAAGACAGAACTCTGGTGCCTCTGGAGAATATGCGATCTTAATTGCTTGATGACAACCAAGAGGGAGAAGCACTTGAAATGCAACCATTTGCAGAAAATGCAGTATATCATTCCACGGAGTTTATTATTTTCCCGTCATTTCAATCACGATTAACTCAGCACTGGACGCTTAGATGCTCCGGCATGCAGTTATCAATAACACTCACTAATATATTGCTTTTGGAGCTGTCACCATGTGTGTCTAGCTGGGGTTTCCTTGTCATCATTTTTCATGAATGCAAAAGCAGCTGAGCCAGTGACTCAACCTTTTATGTCACAATGTGGATCCTGACTTTCAAAGCCCAAATCATTTAATATAATGCCCAGAAACTACAGCAATGAAACTGCACGGATTCAGTCATTGTATTTGATGTTCAAAAAATAAATGACCCTGTGGGTGCAATCAGGGTGATAGGGCATCTTCACTGTGGGTTGTACATACCTCGGGTTACATACGCTTCAGGTTACAGACTCCGCTAACCCAGAAATAGTGTTTCAGGTTAAGAACTTTGCTTCAGGAGCACAGAAATCGTGCTCCGATGGCGCAGCGGCAGCAAGAGGCCCCATTAGCTAAAGTGGTGCTTCAGGTTAATAACAGTTTCAGGTTAAGTACGGACCTCCGGAACGAATTAAGTACTTAACCCGAGGTACCACTGTACTGATTTTTAATATGAGCCACATGTTGAACAGAAGAACCAGCCATGTTGATTTCGCTCCTTAAGACAGGCAATGGATTATTTATCCTCCTTCTCTGCCCCTCCAAACTCCATGCAATGTGCATAATAACTGATGCTGAGAAGTGGGCAGCATGCAAAGGTGAGTCAGAAGGGACCAAGGTAAGGATCTGGGGTGAGGAAACAGAGCCAGGAATACCTTGTTGATCAAGCAAAGTCTCCACCTCAGACGGAAGCCTTTTATATCTCTTTCTGACCAGAAGGACCCAATGGGCAGCCTGTGTAAGCAGGATCAGTACAGAGCATAAGGATATGAGCTCTCCCCTTACGCACCTCAGCACCAAACAAGACATTATGGCAGCAGACCAGCATGCCTGCCCCAACCACATGGAAAGAGTAGCTTCTGGTTTTAGCAGCTAATTTTCCTCAGCTGAGCTCCAGTAATGGAGAAAGCTGCACAGACTGGCTGCCATCTTGTCTAGTTTGGCCTTCAGAAGCTCATTCCTAAGCATCCATTGCTATTCACACTAAAGAGGGAGAAGGTTACATAAACATTCCCCTCTGCTTTGAGCAGCTGAGATGCACAAAAGACGTCTGCCTAAGCTTCTGCTGCCTCTCATACTGGAGACTGTGGGCGTGAAAAGAGCCTGTTGCTTTTCTGCTGAGGTTCCTAAGAGAGGTGTCCTTGAAATTGGATGCTCTGCTGATGGCTAGGTGGGAGCCATTAGAGAGCCAGACTGAGTCCCTGGCCTGTGAATTAGCTGTCACTAAAAAAAACCCCACAAAAGCCCCACACATTAAAAGTAAATTTGGCAAGCAAGATTTAACAGAAATTAAGAATCCTGCTCAGGGATCCTCCATAGAATAAGATAATCCACTCTGACATAATTTTGCCACAGTTATTCTCATGGGCATCAGCAATTGGATCATAAGTCTTTTATCTCCAAAATCTTTGCAACCACCCAACTCATAACAATGGGATTCCTGGTGAGGACTGTGTTCACCTAGGACAGTGATTTAACTTGAGCTGGCCCTGAAGAACAAAAGAACTTAAATAGTCAGCTACATTTTACTACAGCTTTTATAAAAACGAAGAAACAAACAGTACAGCTTCTTACAAATATGACAATGTGCTCTATAAGAAAAGACCTGCTAGGTCAGATCAAAGGCCTACCTAGCTCAGCATTCTGGTCCCACAGTGGCCAGACAGGTAACAAGCAAGGCATGGGTACAATAGCACTCTATTGCTCCTATTCGCTCAGATTCAGAGGCATCCCACCCCCGATTCTGCACTCAGTCTTCACAGTTACTGTAAAAGCCATTAGCAGCTTCATCCTCCATGAATTTGTCTAAGCCATCCAATCTGGAGGCCATTATTGCAGCTAATGGAAGCAACTTCCATTCCTTTGCTCTGTGTCTCCCAGCATTCTGCTTCACTGGAGATGATCCTGGGTTCAAGTATTAAGAGAGAGGGAGAAAAGCTTCTCTCTATTCACTTTCCGCATACCATGTCTTGTCTCTGTCCTCCCAGCCTTATTTTCCTAAACTAAAAAGCCAAAAATATTGTAACCTTCCCTTATAGAGGAGTTCCCTTATAGAGGAGGCCATTTTCTGCACCTTTTCCGATATCCTTTTCTGAGGATACTGGAAGCAGCTTTGATTTTGATTTCTTTCTCAATGATCCACAACATGGAATTTGCCGTTTTCACTGCAGACGCTACAAGCTCAATCAGGCAATGGCAACAGCCATACTAATAGGCTGCTTTTATTCTCTACAGAAGAAAGCAGGGGGAACAATAAAGAACTGGGACATTCTGTAATAGTTTACATTCCCTGCAACTTAGTTCGTGTCACAATTATTACGGTAATGAATGCTTGCAGCAGCGCAGCCTGCCCCCCCTCCAGTAGCTGTTTTGCTAAGCAATTCTTGTGAATCTGCACCACTTTGAGTGTCACCTAAGCAATTGCCTTTTGCTCGGGAATGTTACATCTATGCAAAGTCGTGATGATCAAGTTACTGGCACAGATCACACAGTTCTATTAAAAAAAAATATGATGCAAGGTGACTGGGTATCCAAGGCAACAATTTTGCCGCTGTGCAGACTTGGAGCCAACAAAAGCAGAGGGGAAAGGGAAATTGTTATGTTCTGAAAGGCAGTAACTGGAAGGTCTTGGAGAAGTTGTTGCCCAGAAAGTCTCTTCTGCATTGTCCTCTGCGAATTTTGAGATTGAATCTTCTCTGGACTTCCCTTGAATGCTCACATTTTCATGGGATATTCAAAGATCTATTACCTGCTATGTGTTGAACAAATTAGTAGATTTGATAATATGTAATGTTAAGTATGTAACAGGCTCTGATTATCGATATGCAGTAGTTTGGGGGATTTCACGACCCAGTGCCTGGACACTCCTGTATCAAGTGAGTCATCCTGAAATATCACAAGCCCTGAAAAGTGTGGCGCAAGTTCTCCTGGACAATCTTAGGATGCAGCCATGGAGGTTACCCATCTTGCAGGTTCTTACTTAAATGGAATACACCAAAGAACAGTAACTCCTCTACCAATTGCTCTCAATGTTTCTTGCCAATTCCCACAGAGACTGACGACTCCTTCCTGGAAGATCAAAAAAAAACAACCTGACTTTGCCAATTTGGAAGAAGAAGAAGAAGAAGAAGAAGAAGAAGAAGAAGAAGAAGAAGAAGAAGAAGAAGAAGAAGACATTGCAAGGGTGCACACCTCAGAAGCAAGCACTGCCCCTTTAAACTGAGAACTAATCTCCTCCACTGACACGTGTGGTGCTCAGGAATGCAACCTCCATGCAAAACTGCCATTGCCTGTACATATACATACTATACAAGCTCCTCTTGTGGCAGCAAGGATAATAGATTCTGGAAGATCTCAGAGTACAAATTCGAGTCTTCTACTTTGTATTTTTTCAGCGTTGAATATCCTGTCTCTACTTCAACATTCTTTAACCTTTCTGCATTTAAATACACAGCAGTATATAACTTTTTGAAACTAACAAAATAGCTGTTTTTCAGCCCTCATCCAGGAAATACTTTTGTGAATGCCAAAGCTGGCATGATGCTTGATAAACAATGAATTTTGCCCTATACTTTGGTCATCAATCATGCTTTAGAAAAGGCTGGTTCAGCAATTTGCTGTGTGTTGTCTGCACATAGCATTTTTTAACAAGATGGCTTTGTTCTGAGAGCAAACACTCCATCCCAGTCCTGTCATTAACTTGAGCAATTACATGCATGAGTCCCAGTTCCTTGGAAACATGGATGCCATTTTGCAATTATTCTTTTCGAAACAAGTTTCTGAGTAAGCAAGGATGTTTATTGGCACAATGGCTGTCAAAGCAGGAAAAGGGAATATAAAGAAGAAACCATTCATTTTTTGCTTTCAAAAGAGAACTTTCTCCTTCCACGTTCTGTATATAATGTACTTTTGCAACAACAAAAACAGTAGTGACAGCTCAAGGTTACTTACTTGATCACATCACCTGCCAAAAACCCAAGACATCGTATCACCAAGAAGAATGAAAGCAGATGAATGGAAACTCAATTTTGTTAAACTGCGAATTATGTTCTCTACGATATATAATCACTTCTGCACAAGGGACCTAAATGTATATATTGCAACCAGTCCAATTTGTAGGCCACAAGATTCAAAAACAATGGCCAGAATGCAATGAATTACATAACTTCCACATCGCCACAGCTTTCTTTGCAGCCCTCTGCTTCTCAAACACCAGTTTCCTCAAGGCACTGCTTTGAGAAAGAAAGGAACTTTGCAACATGGCAATGAAGTCTTCTGTTCGGAGAGAAACAAAATCAATCAGTCGTGCGCTGCTCTGGTGTCCGTGTTCCGTTGCACCAGAAGCGGCTTAGTCATGCTGGCCACATGACCCGGAAAAACTGTCTGCGGACAAACGCCGGCTCCCTCGGCCTGTAAAGTGAGATGAGCAGCGCAATCCCAGAGTCGTTTGCGACTGGACTTAACTGTCAGGGGTCCCTTTACCTTTTTATGCCTTTAATAGCTCTTTGGATCACAATGCAATTTCTTTTGCACTGTCGAAAAAACTGTTTGCAAAAAAAGTGGCGGAGAGAGCTGTTTACCCCCATCCAGCTAGCACTAATATTTATTCATTTAATTCAGATATTTTTTTCCTGCCCTTTTGCCAGACCCCTTGGTAGCTTCTAAAAGGTATTCCACACTGGTACTAAGCTGTAGATTCTCAGAGGGCATGGCCCAATTTTATGGAACTGCACCTCTCCCATTACTTCGTATGGCGCATGCCCCTGTGTGCTACCCTTTTAGATGGCACAATACCCACCCAGTTGCAAGAGTTGTGATCTGGGCAGTGGTTGGCAGGCAAATGGGCTTTTGATGATAGGAGTATTTATGCTGGCATAGACTCCTCTCAACTGGGACATGGACGGACACACACACACACAACCATATCCTAACCCTTCTCCCCTTAGCCTGGTGGATTGGGGATTCAGATTATACTTTAACTTTATTAGAGTTAGAAAGAGGAGACAAAAAGACAGTAAGCTCCCTGAGAAATGGAGTTCATGAATGTTCATTTGTATTTTATTGGAACAGCAAAGTAGAGCATCGAATTAATCCACATGCTTTACTTTAAGACATACCGTGGCTGCATCATCTGCATGTCTCCAAATAAAGAGTGTGAATAATATGACAATGTTGTCAATTCTGGTATTGTAAGATCTTTTATACATCCAGTAATAAAAAAATTCTCGAGTCTTTGAGACAAAAACACACAAAGTATTCTTTATAAAAAGAACTATTAAATTGCTTTCATACATTTGTATGTGGTTTGTGGTTTATAAGTATACATGATTATTTTATCTGTGAATCCACTATATATTTGGAAAATAAAAAGGCCCCTACCTGATTCTGGAAAGACCCAGAACCTGGCATAGGCAACATGGGTGTAGCCAGGATATATGTTGGGGGCGGGGGTGGAGGCAGGACACTCACCTCTCATCATCCTCTGCCTGGTTCTGTCTAGCAGATTCAGAATGAAATGTCTCAACAGCAGTTGTTTTAAATTACTTTCTTTTGACCCCAAGTGCTCAGAAAAATCTGTCAAAATATTTCTACAATTTCCACTTTTAGTTAAGTATTTTTTATTTACTTGATTTAGTAAATAAGCTGCCCTCTGTACCCCCCGGAGACATGCAGGCCAGGCAAGTCTCTTTGCAGAGAGCATTTCGCATTCAGGATAACATAGTCAAGAAGATACTCTCCCATAGAACCTCAGAGAGAGGGAAGCCCTGTGGACAAAGGTCGATTTGTAAGATATGTTTCCTTTGTTCTTTCCCATCTAGTAGTTGAGCAATCGTACTTTGGACTAACCACATTTTTTTGAGAAGTCTTCAAAGGTACACTGTACATGTACCATAATTACCATACCATAATTACCATAATTTTAGCTTGGAAATTAGCAGGGCATGGGAAACCGTGGTGAGGCATTTTATGACCAGGAGGGGGTGCAGTGGGCTCACCAGATTTTGGTGGAAAGTATTATATATTCACCAGGAATGCCACAATACAAGATCTATCAACACTCCCAATCTGCAAACCTGATCCTTCAGGGGCAGTACAATTCAATCCAGGATCAGTTTAACACCCCAGTCCTGGTTAGATGAAGCAACCATGAACAGCACCATCTTCCTTTCTGGCCGGTACTGAGCTTCGTTTTTTGGACCTTCATCCAGTCCAGTATAAATCCAAGACACTGATTCAGCGCTTTCTTTGTCTCTACCATGCTTCTAAATCTCTGAATGGCCTCACCCAATGATTTCAGGTTGATGTTACCAAACCCTGGACTCTGTTTATTTCACAAAACGTATATACCACTTGATTCTGAAGCAAAAAGAAAAAGAAAACAGAATATCTCAATGCAGTTACAAGGCTTTATGGGGTGTGATCAAATGAGAGCCAAACTAGTGGCAAACAATGCCAGCCAGGAAGCTGCCTCCTTATTGGATCTGGGCCTCAGCAGCTGCCAAACCTCATCCAAACTCCAGTTTCAGCGATATGAAACAAAGTAATACTCAGAAAAGAAAAACCTTTCCTGCCTGTTGCTTTTGCAGCAGACGTGGTACTTGGAAGCTCTCAAGCAAAATGCTGCTAGCCCAGCCAACAAGCCTGGTGTCTGGAATGTACGTGTATATATAACACCAACACACAGTGAAACTGGGTGATGTAATTTTGAAGAAAACAGAGCGCCTGAGTGCAATCAATCAATTTACATCAACATATGTAAACAATTTTAAGTGAATTCAACTGGGGAATGGATGCTCATAATTTAAAAATGTGACAACTGTAATGTGTGTATGCATTGTCCCCCGACAACGGGATATTAATAGTGTTTGAGATGTAGTCAATATGTCACAACTAGCTAGAAGACTATTGTCCTATTAATTGTGAGATCAGTGATGCAAAATGTTTACTAATTGGGACAGGCTGGATGTTGAGCTAAATGAGTCCTTAGAGAAGGACTTTCATTACTTAGAATGAGTATAAACAGGAGGGAAGGTGGGAGTCGGGGCAAAAGAATGGTTCGGCACCATGACTGCCTTCTGCTTGAGAAAGCTCCAGTGTATAAGACACCGTAGCGAATGAAATGCTTTGCAGCTAATGTGATTAAGCTGTTCCTTTTGCTTTCTCCTAAGCCCCAAATTCAGGCTCTTTCTAATTAGAGGTGTTACATCTGTAGAACAAGGTTCTTGAGACAGCATTACCTATTAAAATTATCAGTCTACTCTTTTCCCCAGGAGGGCTATTTTCACAAGCAATGCTTAAATTGCTTTCCCCTCCTTTTGGCATTTTCTGCATCTATAAGGCTAAGTTCACATAAACCTAGGGGACCGTATCAGGTACTTCTGAGGGGCTACTTAAGAGTATGAGTCTTCTGTACTGTTCATAAATGATGATGATGATGATGACGACGATGATGATGATATTGATATTCATATGCCACCCATCTGACTGGGTTTCCCCAGCCACTCTGGGTAGCTCCCAACAAAATATTAAAAACAGAGCAAAATATCAACCATTAAAGACTTCCCTGAACAGGGTTGCCTTCAGATGCCTTCTAAAAATCGTGTACTGTAGTTCTTTATCTTCTTGACATCTGATGGGAGAGTATTCCACAGGGCGGGTGCCACTACTGAGAAGGTCCTCTGCCTGATACCTGATAGCTTCATGTCTTGTAGTGAGGGAACCACCAGAGTTGGATCAGTGTCCAGGCTGGACAGTGGAGGTGGAGATGCTCCTTCAGGTATAGAGGGCCGAGACTGTTTAGGGATATAAAGGTCAACACCATCACTTTGAATGGTGCTCAGATACATCATGGGGTCAGCGTAGATCCTTTAGGACTGTGACACTATATTTTCCCCAAAAGATTCATGACTGCCCAGGTGTCAGATGAACCTGTTTCAGAATTGGTTGTTTGTTTGCTCTAAAGGTATGGTATATGGGTATGACTTCTTCAGCTCATCTCCAGGTCACGAGCCAATTCAGTGTGGTAGAGCCCCCTTGTGGCACTGACTGTACCACCTCAGCTTTCACAGGGTAAACTGCCCATTTGAAAAGATGCTCTGTGGGAAAAGGCACAAAAAACCACTTTCTGAGAGTCTTTCAAAAGCCTAGAGGCCACCCTGTCCAAAGGGGGTGGGGTCCCACTTGACACATGCAGGGCCTATAAGCACACCTGAAGTTAGGGACAGCATGTATCATTGTGCCTCTTGAGGCAAAATAGGAATGTTACCCCGCTCCCACTTGCTGCTACCTCTTTAAACCCCTCCTACCTGCTTTGCACTGGCAGTGGTTCCCACCTCTGATGAAATCTTGCAAGATTTTGGTGAGATCTTGCTGTAATCCACTGCTGCTGGTGACAGTGGCGAAGCATATGCCTGCACTGCTCGGGGTGGCACGCTCCCAAGGGGGGCAGTGGGTCTCCTGAAGGGGGCAGGATGCGGAGGGTCCCCTCCCAGGCGTGGGATAGCTGCTCAGGTGCTCGCGTGCCCTGTAGCCAGGGGCAGAGTTAGCTGCCCACGGGGGTGGAGCGATCTGCCAATGGCGGACATTTGGCGTGCCGCCCACCTGCGACTCACAAGCCTCCCCCAAGCTGTCAAAATGAAGGGGGAAGGTGGGAATGCTGCCGGCAAAACAGCACAGCTCCCCCTTCCCCTGATGGCTCGGGGTAGGCTTGGGAGTCGCTCCCCTCAGCAAAGACACCTGGGGTGGTCCGTCCCCACCGCACCCCCCTTCTTCCGCCCCTGGCTGGTGATGGTGCTTCTCCGCTGCTGGCAGAGGTGATGGGGTGGGGGGGTGCCACCTCTTGGGCTTCTGCTGCTTGAGGCTGAAGCCAAGGCTACAAGGTGAGCGCTTCACTTTGCTTCATCAGTGGGCTGTGCCTGCCTGATGTAGCTTTCTGGGTTGTGGCCCTTTGCTGTTGAAGATTTAAAGCCCATGTCCACAGGGTGAAGAAGATAGGAAAAAGAGACTGCTACTGACCAATGCAGTTAAACTGTTATAGTTTCCTCGCAGAAAGTCCATTGCTGTTCCACTTTCCCTCTTGCCACACCTCACCAACCGACTCCCTTCAGCCAACTGCCACTGCTCCAAACAGGAACCTTGATATTTGAATCAGCCAATCAGGGCACAGCCGTAGTATTCTACCCATTGGAAGCCATATTTGCTATGGTGTGCTTATTAATGCAATGGGACATTGACTGCCTTGTGTGAGTGAGTGTTAGGAGAAGCAGGCTGGCCAAGACACCATCTATGAACTTGCTCTCAGATCAGCTGGGAGTTGCTTCTTTCAGTGTCCAGTCTTCCATGCCCAGTGAAGAGGAATTTCTTGTTCTCCAGGCATTTAATAATCCTGCTCTATTCAACCTTGGACAGACCACACCTGGAGTACTGGGTGCCACAATTTAAGAAGGATGTTGACAAGGTGGAGCATGTGCAGACAAGACGATAAAGGGTGTGGAAACCAAGCCTTATGGGGAACAGTTGAGGGGATTGAGTATATTTAGCCTGGTAAGAAGGAGACTGAGAGGAGAACAACAGCCATCTTCAAATATTTAAAGCATTGTCACACGGAGGAGGCAGCAAGCTTGTTCTCTCCTGCTCCAGAGGCTAGAACCCGAACCAATGGCTTCAAGTTACAAGAAAGAAGATTCTGACTAAACCTCAGGAAGAACTTTCTGGCAGTGGAACAAATTCCCAAGAGAGGTAGTGGAATCTCCTTCCTTGTAGGCTTTTAAGCAAAGGTTGCATGACCACCAGTCATGCATTATGTAGTTAAGATTCCAGCGTGTCTGAAGTGTGAATTTGACACTTCCGGAGGTGGCGCAAAACGGCAATGGCGGTCCTCTTTACACTGTGAAGAGGGGCTCCGCGAAAAAGGGTCGTCCGCTGCGGCAAAGCGGAGACCCATTAAGACAAACCGCAGGCAGAGCGAGCCTGTGGCCGTGGGACTCGGCGGGTGCCAGAAGCCCCCCCAGAAACGGAGAAGGGACCTCGTAAGAGGCTCCGGAGCGTGAAAGGGGGAGCGGCGCTGTGAGTTCATCGCTCTTTTCGCGGAAGTGAAGCCGCGCTGCTGCTGCTGATGAGCGTCGACCTTTCTTCTTGAAAAACATCGGAATTGGCTGCAATTTACCCGTGAGTAAGGAGTACTAAAGATTGACTTAAAGATTGACTTAAATTCATTTAATTCGGCTGAAAACGGGAGGCGAGTAACAGGAAGTCCGTCTCCCGATCCTGCTAATCAGAGCAAAGCAAAGAATTCGGTGTGGGCTGAAGCGCTTAAAAAGAGACTCTGAAAGTAGCACGAAGGGATCAATAGACTGTGTTTTTAGAAAGTAAAAGGATTGAAGGATTAAATCTTTTGGTTTATTTTGCCACGGAACCTTCCCCCTACTGTGGAGTGACGTGGAGTTAAAGGGGATAACCGAGCTGTCGGGCTGCCAGTGTTGCAAAGGAGAACTGTCAGGCTGTTGAAACTTTCTCTGAAGTACAAATTGTCGCATTGATGGATACATTATCGCTTTAATACTGATACTGGAACCTTTCTGTCACCTTGTGGCACTACTTTGAAACAGATTTATCTGGAAGCCTCCTTTTTGAACTTGGGGACTATAAAAGTTGAAATAGGAACTTTGATGGTGGAAAAGAAACTTTCCTTCCTATGAAACACCCCCCCTAGTGGATTTGCGGAGGTATAGAGGTCTGGGAACTGTACCATATTGAGATTTTTTGTGGTTTAATTGTTTACATTCTGGACTTGCCTTTCTCATGGATTGAAAGACTATTTGACCTTGAACAGAGGCAGCTGGGGAATGAGCGGCCCAGGGAAAACAAGAGCAGCTAAAGCTAAGGAAGCTAAAGAAAAAGATAAGAGAGCTGGGCAGCTTGTTCAAACAACGTTAATCCATCAACGTAGATCCTCTGTACCAACTGTGCTGACGGCGCAGGAGGAAGAAGTTGAAACGCTTGCCACAGAAGATATGGCAACTGGAGGAACTGATCCAGTCTTGAAACAAATTTTGGAACAATTGGCACTTCTGAATAAAAAGGTGGATGATCAGTCATCTAAAATTGACAGAGCTACATCTACTATCAGTAAGTTATCAGATCAGGTTTCCCAGCATACCCAGGCCATTGAGAAATTGCAAGGAGCTACGGTAGAGAACTATAAACTAGCTGCGGAAGCCAACCAAAAAGCTGAGCAAGCGTGCAAAAAGGTCGAGGAGATCAAAGGGGAAGTAAGACCTCTGAAAAGACAGGTAGGAGAACAGCAAGCCTACCTGTCAATGGTGGAATTGAAAAGTAAGGAATGCAATCTTAGGCTGAGGGCCGTCCCAGAACTGGAACAGGGCAACCTAGAGGAATTTTTGACGCAGTTATTTTCTAAATTTTGGGGGGTTGAGGAAGACAAAGACTTTAAAATTGTGACGGCCTTCAGATTGGGAAGATCGGCTAAGAAAGACAAGTCCAGAGACTGTTTGGTTTGCTTGAGAACAAGAGAGGAAAGAGACAAGATACTAGGCCAACATTTTAAAAAATCTCTGGAAGTTGAAGGCAAAAGAGCAGAAATTTATAGAGACATTCCTAAATATCTGTTGGACCTTAGAGCCTCATATACAGACTTGGCCAAACTGTTAAGGTACAACGCAATTCCTTACAGGTGGGAATTCCCTCAAGGTTTATCATTTACCTATAAAGGAAAGAAGGTAAGAATTAAAACACTAGAGGACCAGCAGAAGTTCCTGCACGACAACGAGGAGGACCTCCAAAAGAGAGCCGCAGATTCTTGGCCTCCACCACCGGGATTACCACCAGGACCATCTGGAGGCGGACCGGCACCACATCCTTCGGGAACGGAGGATAACATAGATACCCAACTGTGATACTTAAGTACTAGACCAGGATGTCTCTACAGCTTCTTAGTTGGAACATAAATGGCGGGAACTCTCCAGAAAAAAGGAGAAAAGTATTTCATATTTTGAAAAAAGAACAATTGGACATTATCTGCTTGCAAGAAACACATGTGACAAGACTCCACAGAAAAGTGTTAATTAATAAAAGGTTAGGCCAAGAATTTATTTCATCGGACAAAGTCAAGAAAAGAGGAGTGGTGATATATGCAAAGGAGAACTTGTCACCAAAATTTGTATTTAAAGATGAACAGGGCAGAATTTTGGCGGTTGAAATTCAGACACAAGGAGAAAAGTTTTTAATTTTAGGAATATACGCCCCAAATGAAGGGAAATCGGAATTTTTCAAGAGGCTGCATGAGACTATGCTGGACTATTTGGATTACAACAACATTATCATGTTGGGAGATATGAACGGAGTCGTCTCAGTGAATATGGATAAGTCGCAAAGTGCTAACATAACGAAAGACGGCAGACTACCAAAAACTTTTTTCGAAATGACTGACAATTTGGACTTGACTGATATATGGAGGATCAAGAACCCTCTAGGGAAAGAAGGAACTTTCTTTTCTGAGGCCCATATGACATGGACGCGAATCGACCAAATATGGATAACTAGAGGACTGGCACCTAAGACTAGAAAAGTGGAAATCTGCCCAAAAACCTGCTCCGACCACAATGCTTTGAGAATGGAACTGAGATTAAACACAACCGGATCTTTCAGATGGAAAATGAATGACGCTTTGTTAAGAGATCAGGAGATTGTTAGGAAGGCCCAAAAAGCTTTAAAGGATTATTTTGAAATAAATCTAAAGACAAATGTGGAAAAAAGAACAATCTGGGACGCAAGTAAAGCAGTTATGAGAGGGTTTCTAATACAGCAGAATACGATCAAAAAAAGGCTCTGGAATGAAAAGAAGGAGAAGATTTTGGAGAAAATAAGAGAAGGAGAGAAAAAATTGAGATCCAGGCCTAAATCAAAGGAAGTATTGAGAGAAGTGAAGTTTTTCCAGGCACAATATTCGAAACTGATAAATCAGGAGGTGGAATGGAAAATTAAACAAATGAAACAAAGATCCTTTGAATCTGCTAACAAGTGTGGGAAGCTGCTGGCTTGGCAGTTGAAAAAGAGACAAAAGCTTAATACAGTTACAAATCTAGAGATCGAAGGGAGAATGGTTCAGAAACCCGAGGAAATTAGAAAGTGTTTCCAGAGATATTTCAAAGAACTTTACTCACAAAGGCCACAAAAAGATTCGGAGGTGGACCAATTTTTCATAACTAATGGATTACAAAAAATACCTCAGGAAATGAGAGCAACCTTGAACTGTAATATTACGTTCCAAGAAATTGAATGCGCCATTCAGAACCTCCAACTGGGCAAGTCTCCAGGACCAGATGGACTTACTTCCAAATACTATAAGGTACTGAAGGATTCGTTGATACAACCACTGTTGGAAGTTAGTAACCAGATTATGGAGGGGAAGAAGGCACCGGAAACGTGGAAAGAAGCTTTCATCACGTTGATACCAAAATTAGAAACTGAAAAAACCCAACTTAAAAACTACCGTCCTATTTCACTCCTAAATGTGGATTATAAAATTTTTGCAGACATTTTGGCAAGCAGGTTTAAGAAAGTATTAAATGAAGTGATTCATAAGGACCAAGCAGGCTTTCTCCCTGGCAGGCATTTATTTGATAACACAAGAAACATCATTGACATTTTGGAATTCCTACAGACAAACTCAAATACAAGAGCGGTGTTGATTTTTATTGATGCGGAGAAAGCCTTTGACAACATTTCTTGGATGTTTATGAAGAAAAATTTGGAAAGGATGGGAGTAGGGCGGGGGTTTGAAAATGGAATAGAAGCAATTTATTCAGAACAAAAAGCTAAATTGATAGTAAACGACGTGGTGACAGAGGAGTTCAAAATTGAAAAAGGGACACGACAGGGGTGCCCTCTATCTCCTCTGCTGTTTATTTCAGTCCTGGAGGTGCTATTGAACATGATCAGAAATGACCGGTTGGCACAGGGAATTGTGGTCGGAGAGAAACAATATAAACTGAAAGCATTCGCAGATGACTTGGTATTAACATTACAGGAGCCAGCCTCTAGTACTAAAAGAGCGTTAGAATTAATTTCTGACTTTGGTCGGGTGGCGGGATTTAAGCTGAATAAACAAAAAACTAAAGTTCTAGCAAAAAATTTGACAACTACTGAAATAGAGGAGTTCAGAAAAGAAACGGAACTAAATGTGGTTAAAAAAGTAAAGTACTTAGGGGTGTACTTGACCTCCAAAAACTTGAATTTGTTTAAGGACAATTATGAGAAATGTTGGTCAGAGATTAAAAGAGACTTGGAAACATGGTCAAGACTGAAACTTTCCTTGTTGGGTAGAATAGCTGCTATAAAGATGAATGTATTGCCGAAAATGTTATTTTTGTTTCAGGCCCTCCAGATCGTGGACAAGGTGGAATGTTTTGGAAGATGGCAGAGGGATATTTCTAAATTTGTCTGGCAGGGCAAAAAGCCCCGAATAAAGTTTAAAATACTAACTGATGCGAAAGAAAGAGGGGGGTTTGCCCTGCCGGACTTGAGGTTATATTATGAATCTGCAGCCCTCTGCTGGTTGAAGGATTGGATTTTATTGGAGAACACTGATGTCCTCGACCTGGAAGGATTTGATAATGCTTTTGGGTGGCATGCATATTTGTGGTACGACAAGGTTAAAGTTCATAGATTGTTCAAAAACCATATTGTCAGAAGGGCAATTTTTATGGTCTGGTCAAAATATAAAGACTTATTGGAGAGTAAAACTCCGAGGTGGCTCTCACCGATGGAGGCCAAAGCACGTAAAAGACTCAATATGGAGGCCCACTGGCCTAAATATTGGGAAATAATCGAAAAAATTGGAGATAATTGGAGGTTGCAGAGTATGGAAAAGTTAAAAAACAAGGTGCGAGATTGGTTGCATTATGCCCAAATCCAGGAAGTTTTTAAAGCGGACAAAAAAGTGGGTTTCCAGGAGGAAAAATCGAAATTAGAGACAGAGTTGCTAGAGCCAAAATCTAAGTTAATTTCGAGAATGTACAACTTGCTGCTTAAATGGAATACACAGGATGAGATTGTTAAATCCTCCATGATAAAGTGGGCACAGGATTTGGGGCACAACATTATGTTCGAAGACTGGGAAAGGTTATGGAACACCGGAATGAAATTTACGGCATGTAGTGCCCTGAAGGAAAATATTATGAAAATGATATACCGGTGGTACATGACCCCAGTCAAGCTTGCAAAGATATATCACCTGTCTGACAACAAATGTTGGAAATGTAAAGAGGAGGAAGGGACATTCTTACACCTCTGGTGGACCTGCCCGAAGGTGAAGGCCTTCTGGGAGATGATACATAATGAACTAAAAAAGGTGCTTAGATTTACCTTACCCAAGAAACCGGAGGCCTTCCTCCTAGGCATGGTGGACCAGAGGGTGGCAAAGAAAGATAGAATTTTCTTTATGTATGCTACTACAGCAGCAAGGATCTTGATGGCAAAGCACTGGAAGACACAAAATCTACCCACATTGGAAGAATGGCAGACGCAGCTGATGGACTATATGGAACTGGCTGAAATGACTGGCAGAATTCGAGACTCGGGAGAAGAAGAAACGGAGGAAGTTTGGGAAAAGTTCAAGGATTATTTGAAAAAGCATTATAAGTTGTATGAATGTTAAAAAATGCTCCTTTTTAGGAAATTACAGCTTCAGCATCGGAAAATTTTTGAATTGGAAAATAAGGTATAACAAGACAGAAGTGGTGTAATGAAATAATTTTATTGTGTTGAAACTAAAAATTAATGGATTTGGACTGTAATGTTTAGAGACCAGATATCACGATAAAATGGAAGACATAATGTTTAAAATAAGTTAACAAATTGCTGAGGTTTTGAATCGATAGAGAATGCAGTGCTCGGAAGATGGGGGGAGTCTATTAGATCTATGGAAATATGTATTTGGAAGTTGGATTTTGTATATTATAAACTTAATAAAAATTATATTAAAAAAAAAAAAATGAAGTGTGAATTTGACAGCCTCCAGTTCAGAATCCTGACTTGCCTCAGGCACAAAATCATCAGGTGGCTATGGGCAAGTCACCATCTCTCAACTTCAGATCTGCAATAAGACTATGATACTGCTGTTACTGAGCCAAATGCATGTGAAAAGCTTCTGAACACTCAAAAAGTGCTATATAACTTTTAAACATTACTGATGGATATTCACCAAAGGCCAAAAGGTTTATAGAAGTAACACTAGACTTTTGTCTTTAAAACACAGGGAGGGATGACAGTTATTGATCATTAATGAATAAAGTATAGCTGAAGATTTATTAGGTCATTACTCACGCAGGTGTTAGGAATAAGGCTGAAGTCTGACTGAATGGATATAAATGTTGACGATTCTTTGCTGGCATACAAATTTTATGGACCAGCAAGGTGCAATGGGCAAATTACTGGGCTTCACTGTGAAACTCCTGCATTTAAATAGCTGCTTGTCCCTGGTATGAGCTGGTGGACCAAGTCAAATCATTATCTAATCCACCCACTCAAAGGCTAACATCAGCTTACTTTATGATGTCATAACCGCTAGTTACACCATAGCAACCTCTTTTTAACCCAGGGAGTGAGGAGCCTTAACAGATGTGACAAAGCACACAGAGTTCACCGAACCATCACTAGAAATTTAATTACCTTCTTTTGATAACTGGAGTTTCATATTCTTACCTACTAGACATTTTAAAAGTTTGCCTGAAGTCCTGCAATATAAAATTTCATACCCACTCAACTACCTCAAATAAATGAGCACAAAGGATGGCTTGTCTGCCAAGAAAAGTTCATAAAATCTTGTTCCTGGGAGAGAACGTTACCCTATAACATCATTAAAACATTTTGAAGTTAGGGGCTGTGATACATGATTCTGAAATGTCTTAATTCCCCCCCCCCCCAAAAAATGCACTGATGTAGTTGCTTCCCTGGGCTCCTTTAGGAGGAAGGGATATAAACTAAATACAGTAGTACCTCAGTTTAAGAACAGCCCCGTTTATGAACTACTAGGTTTACGAATTCCACAAAACCGGAAGTAGTGTCCCGGTTTGCAAACTTTACCTCGGTCTAATAACGGAATCCGAATGGTGGAAGGGCACCAGCAGTGGGAGGCCTCATTAGCGAAAGCGCGCCTCAGTTTAAGAACCGTTTCGGTTTAAGAACAGACTTCCAGAACGGATTAAGATCGTGAACTGAGGTACCATTGTAAATGAAACAAAATGAAATGAAATGGTATAGTGGACTTTTTGACAACTTGGTTTTGGACAGCTGACCGTATTACACAGGTCTTTTTCATTAATATTGTAAGCTACTCATTCAGCTCATGAGCTAAGCATATATTTCATATTATTCCTTTTGAAGATTTCTAACCAGCATATTGGATGAATTACCTTCAAAAACTACAAGAAAACAACAACAAAGCCATCAAACTACACAAAAACAATACACTGTCCTCAGTCCTGTCACTTACAGAGGGAACCAGAGTGTGCCTTTTTTCACCTCTGTGGGCAGAGCTGAGCATTCTTTCTAGCAAGTTCAGAAAGGAGCTATGTTACAAACCTGTGTGACACATCTTTGAAATATTTGCTGATACCTTCTGATAAATATCAGGCATTCTCTCTCCATCAAACATTTTCTGGTGTACAAAAACATCGCAGAAAAGCAAAGATGATCCTGGAGTCTGTCTTGCAGTTCAACATTTGTACACTGCACCACTGATGGTTGCTTTGTCACCGAAGGCCCATTATTTGAGGTGGGGAGGAGAAGCATTGCTTTTACTTGCTGGACCTTGAGGAACAACTTTCAGATAATAAATGGATGACAAGCAGGCTGAAACAGATTGCTCCCAAGCATTTGACTTGTTGAATCTTAAGCATCAATTACTCACAATGGCAGAAGCCTCACAATTCATCACAGCTCAAGCATCCTCCTCCTTGAACTTCCACCAAAGCTCATACATAACAGCAGAGGGAGAAATGGTTTTGCTGTGTGCATGCTTTCTCCACTAACACAGCAGTTTCAGAGGCAAGTTTTTGATGATGATCACAGTGTGTTTCTTTTCCCATTAGTGCTCTCAGAGTATTGCCTTGAAGTTACAGCACCAGTTTGTTTTAAAAGCAGTGTGTAAGTTGTTGCTCTTAGCTTCCATATTGTAAGTTCATTCCGTGGCAGAAAGCTCCACTGGTGTCAATGGGACTTATTTCTACAGAATTAGCCTACGCCAGAGATTTCCTTTGCTTTCATGGAGCATACAAATCTGTCTCTGAGACTGAAGTCAATGAGAAAGACTGATTATGCTCAGTATGTGTAAAAACAACAACAACCAAACTCCACAAAATTGGACCAACTGCTTCAAACAGACACTTCCTAATGCTGAATTATGGTACCTGATGAAACTTACTCCCTCTCTCTCTCCCTCCCTCCCCCCCCCCTCTATATATATTTCATCTCCTCTGTGCTTGCACAGGTTACTATTGAGAAAGCAGTAAATATAACTAAGTCTGAATCCAGACCAAGGTCATGTCATCCATTACATGAGGATAAGCATGAATACAACAAGCATGTCCTTGCAACACCTGAATTATATGGGTAGATTCATCATGACACCATAATGGTAAATCTTGGGTTCCTTCTGTTTTCATGTGTGAAGTAACTATTAGTGATTGAGGCATTGGGGGTTGGGGGTGTGAACCTACATGTTCAGCTGAACTGCAGATTTATAAAAACGTCTAGGTGGCATTGCAAACCAGGAAACAATCAGAGAAAATAAACAAACCAGTATTTAAAGGGGCATTACTTCTAGAGGACTTTTTTTTTTAAGAAGCAACACTGCATTTGCTAAAATATGCTACTTCCTCAGCTATTCATTGCAAAAGTCCCAGAAGTTCACAACATAATGCAAGAACAAATATAATCTTATATACTTTGCTTAAGGCAAAGGATGATAAATGGTCCTAGCAAAGCACTTCTTTGTAGCATTAAAAAAAAATACTACAGAGATTAAAATTCTGGAAGAATCACAGAAGTTGGCAAAAAGGGAAGCTTAATGAACTACTGCACTTGTGGCAGACTGTTCAGTGCTTCCTTCTTTAAAAAAAAGCACAAAAAGGAGGCTATAACTGAAAATAGCAATGTTTTCTTGGAAGCAAATAAAATGTGAGCGAACTTGTTGATTAATTGGGGGGGGCGAGATCAGCATAAGCTTTTACATAAAGCAGAAGATGTTCAAGAAGCAATGAGTCACTGAGCACTCAACTTTGGGTCCCCTTATTCCAGGTACCTTATCTGCACAGCATATTTAAACTGGTTTAACATTTCCTTCTTCAAATAAAACCTTGAGAATTGTAGCTCTGTTGAGAGAGGGTGAAGATCCAACAGCCTTCACTGCACAGTTTGTAGGCTTCTTTGTGGGGGTCCTGATATATGGCTTTGTGCCCCAAAAGGAGTCCCAAAGTGATTTACATGACAATAAAAACAGAAAAATGCAATATACAATTCAAAATCCATTAAAGCAATACATATACATAGGTATACTAAACGTGTTTGTCTGAAAACAACAGCAACAACAACCCAACATGACAATGTAAATATCCATTGACATCCAACAGAAGAATACACACCAAAAAGCCAGAGCATTAGTGCTGTCCAAATATCAAGGAAAATAAAAAATCTATGCCTGGTACCAAAAAGATGATGAAGTTGGAACCAGCTGATCTTCCCTGGGCCAAGCATTCTATAAGGACAGGGTGGAGTGCTACCATAGACAAGGTCAGTTCACTCATTACCACCCCCTGAACATATCTGGGAAGGGCCTGATATGTTGATCACAGGGTCCGTGCTGATTTCAGGGTCCAGAAATGGGTTCATATGGAGAAAGGTGGTCCTTGAGCTATTGGGATTCCAAGATGTGCTGCAAGGCATTATAGGTCAAAACCAGTTTTTTGAACTGGGCTCAGAAACCAATTGACCACCAACACAAGTGAGCCAAGAACTGGAGTTATATGTTCAGACCACCTGATCCTGGATAATACTCTGCCCACCACATTCTGCACTTATTGCTGTTTGGGAAGTCTTCAGGGGCAGCCCAAAGTACAATGCATTGCAGTAATCTAACCAATAGGTTACTGGAGCACAGATCTCTCAAGTCAGGCTACCCCCATGCAGATAGGATGACAGCTGGGCCACCAGCTGAAGCTGGTAGAAGGCACTCCATGCAACAGTGGCCACATGTTCCTTTGATGACATATCCACAGCACCCCTCAGCTGTGCCCCTACCCCTTCAGGGGAAAAGTGACCCAATCTATAACAAGACGCACTTAACCCATGCAGTCTGGGGAACCAGCTATTAACAGTGTCTCTTTTTTAGCTGGACACAGCTTCAGTTTGTTAGTCCTCATCAGGTCCACTGCCAAGGCCAGGCACCAGTTTAGCAAATCCACCACCACACCTTGCAAATGAAGAAGAAATAGAGCTGTGTGTCATCAGCATACTGAAGAACTGAAAGTGATGAATGCAGTGAAAGGAATCAGTACAAAGTTTAATGACCAAATTTGTTTCAACCACAAGGTCTTTTTCAGCGAGTTCAAGTAAATACCACTTGTCTCCAGTGCGCCCTTCTCCAGAGAAAGCCATAACTGAAAGCCCCTAGAGGCTTTCATCACTTTAAGGAAGTAAAGAGCATCTGACAATATAATATTGATCCAGGATTCCTCCTGAAATTCCCACTGAGGACTTCTTCACATTCATGGGTGAAGTCTTTCGCTGAATGCTTCATGTTATTGCCAAAGCAAGGTGAACTGAGAACGCTCCCTTCTTAGGCTTTCCAAATGCCTTTATGGCTATTAAGATTGTGCATCACACTGCCTATTAACCTCAGCGAAGATCAGGCCAGTAAGGAATTTCCATCTCAGCTGCAGAGGTTCTGCTGACCTCGCTGCAAGCTTTGAGGTGACAAGATAGTAAGTAGCAGCATGCAGAGCAAAGAAAAGGAATGACCCATCTGTGCAGCCAGAGTCTTGTTCTGTTCCATCATTCCAGATTACCCGTCAAATTATGCCAGAGCTTTAGACGCACTGGCTACCATCCAGCACAGCAGTGACTGGTCCTCAGCAGGATTTTACAGCTGACATCTTCCTCAGAGGCTTCTGCACCCAACTCCCAAGAAACTTTTATTAAAACTAGGGAGTTGTTGTTGTTTAAAAAAACACTTTTAGGATCTGCAAGGTGAATCTCCAAACTGTGGTTTTTCACAAATCATGTTCTGTTCATAGATCTTGAGAAATAAGCAGGAAAAGGGTAGGTCAAAACCACCAAGACATCCTCCAGTGATCTCTTTAGAGAAGATGTGTTCAGTGTTAGAAACTCAGCAATATAAGCTAGGCGTCAAATGGCTCCTTTAACCAGGGTGATGGTTGCCAAAACTGAATGCCTAGTTGCCATTTGGGGGGCACCTTTACGAATGGGGCAACAATACGACTTTTTGGTTCCTGAATTTTATTCTGATTGTGCAGATAAAATACAACAGGATGTGTTGCTAGTGTGTGAAAACAGTCAAGATCCAGGGATTCCCAGGCATGCACCTTCAGATGGTGGAGGGGAGATGGTGAGGGGAGAGACTCTATCAGGCAAGGCATCCTTCCACCTGCCTTGCTCCACCTTCTAGTCCACGGGTCAGCAACCTTTTTCAGCTGTGTCCCTCAGACCTTGTGGTGGGCCGGACTATATTTGGGGGGGGGGATGAATGAATTCCTATGCCCCACAAATAACCCAGAGATGCATTTTAAATAAAAGGACACATTTGTGCAGAAGCTAACCTACTCTTTGAAACTAAAATTTGCATTTGTTGCCCCACCCACTTTTGCCTCTAGTCCCACCCACCACTGGCACGTGCCCCCCAGAAAGTTGCCCATAAGGCGATGTGGCCCTCAGCCAGAAAAGGGGTCCCTGTCCTGGTACTATACAGACTGACAGTTGCTCTCCAGGCTCTCAGGAAGAGACTCTTTCACATCATGCACTGGCTTGGCTTCTCAGTGTGAACAGTTCATCCCTTGGGGGAAGAATGAACTGTTTTCGGACTACCTGTCCCAACATGACTGCCCATCTGCTTTCCAGCATTTGCTCAAGTCCTTGCCTGCCTGGAGTTTCTGGACCACCGACCTGGACAGTCTTCTTGGGCATCAAGCCCAGTTACCGGCAGGCCAATGACACAGACATTGTGGAGGTTTTGTCTCATTTGCAGAGCTTCTGTTGACCTCCTTGCTGACTTCACAATGGCAGGTCACAGCTGACAAGACAAATTCAAGAAAGCATCATACCCTGAAGCATGAAGACCTCATTCATCAAGCTCAGCTGCAGTGCGCTAAATAAAGCAAACCCCGCACAGATTCCAATGAGAGGATCGCCATTCGTTTCAATGTCAGCTATACCCTGGATTGATATTTTTCCCACAGGGAAGGTGTGGGGAGAGGGAATCCTATATCTACCATATCATTCAAAGTATACGTATCTGTGTCGATATATACAAAATGCCAATTGACGGGGGGGGTTGGGTTTTTTTAAAGCATCCATATGATTTCAGTGTGGTTTACTAAACTTTGAACAAATTGAAAACAGATAAAAGTGCAATAAAGTCTCAGAGTGTTAAAAAACATTTATGATAATATTAAAAGGTGCTTTAAAATGCCTGGGTGAATTTTAAAAGTGGGGTGTTGCTGATAGCTACAAGATAGTGAAGGTGATTATTTGGGGAAGGGCTAGAGATGTGAAGGCATCGGGGGGGAATGAATTGGGGGGTCACTGTCATCCCCCCCCAATTTTCTGTTGTTGGTTTTCCTTCTCTATGAAGGGCAGCGCCCAATGACCACAGCATGCAGACAGGTTGATAGTGCTCCATCAAGTACTTTTCTCCCAATATGCTTTTAGAGACTTAAAAGTATGCACCAGCAGTTCAAATTGGGTCCAGAAGCATTTCCGAATTGCTCTCAGAAGCAGTCTCTCTATATAATAATGCAGCAATCAAGATAGGATCTCAACAGAGCTTTCTGGTAACATGGTCCCAAGCTATTTACATGTTAAAACCAGTATTTTAAATTGGAAATGCAGTGGAAGCCAGTTGAGCTGACAAAACACAGGTGAAATATGGTCAAACCACTAAGTTTATTTAGTGAATCCATTACAGAAGCAGATTTGAACCAGATACTCCCTAAATTGGCCCTGAGTTGTCTGTTACACAACACCTGTTCGTAAGCACTGCAAGAATTTTTTCTTGACACCTCTTCTTCCCCTATGAAGCCTGAAAATTCATATGAACCATCACCTTCTAAATCCAACACAAGTGCTTTGTCCCAAGCTTCCCATCTTCCCATGGCCCTATTCTATTCCACCTGCCTCCCCTTATTCCTTTTAATATCCCTGACCTGTAAGACTTTTACTTTTACTTCTCTAAAACTAACCCAACCCTAGCCATGTTTATTTGGAAGTAGGATCCTGGGTTTCAAAGGGACTTATTTTCATGTAAGTGTGCTTAGGATAGCAGCCTGTCAACCAAAGTTTGTACATCATGAATCTTGGTTGGTCTTCATAAAGATACTATTTTACTCTCACTGTTTAAATTTTGGCTGCAGTTGTTATCTTTTCTTACTAGACATTTCTATTATCAGGGCTTTAGCTCAGGGGGAAAAACACCCACAAAGAAAATTCAACTGACTAATTCAAAGCTCCAGTTTGGAATTTATTTCAGGCTATTTATGACAGCAGCCTGTTTTTAAAAGTGCCTGTTATTTTGCATCAGAGTTTGTCATGCTTCTTACAGCCATTATAAAAAGCCTTTCAAACCCTCCTCTTCTTAATTACCACAAAGAACTTGGATGCATTTCCCCACTCTGATCTGCTAATTTAAACCTCATCCATGGAAATGAGCAACAATGGACTCAAGGAAATTATATTCAACAATTGAAATCAACAAGTTAAGCAACTGAAACGGATGCCAGCTTCCCCTTGGTCAGCTAACCAGGATCAAAGAGTGAGTAGATCAATTGTAAGGTCATTAAAGGACAAGAGAAAACACAATGGATATTGATGTCAGAGAAAACGAGTCTAATTGGCCACACCTCCATTGCTGATCAAGTGAGAAAAGACCCACCTCATGCCCTTGGACACGGAGGTCAGCTGATATATGAGTTCTACATGCCTGATTAACTACTTGCTTTCCTAGCAGGTTTCAGATGACTAGCACTTCATAATTGATCCCAGCGGGACCACTGGGTTCATTTAATCCAAGACAATTATTGAATATTTCAATGTGGTATTCACTTGTCGTTTCTGGCTTACAGACCATACATGATGCACAGTGGCATGATTTTAGATCTTTGTAGAAAGGGAGGCAAAGAGATCAGAGAAAGGTGGGTGACAGTTAACAGGGATTTTTTAAAAAATCAACTCTTGGACAAATTCAAGATTAAAGGAATGGCAGGGATCCAAAAAGAGCTGCCCAAAGGCTTGTGCATGCATGGTGAAATTTCTGACTGTGAATGGCAGACCTCTGTGCCTTTGTAATATCCCTTTTATGTGCACCTATACGAACAGAACATAGTGGAAGCATATAACCTCCGGTAACAGGTTGCAAGATCCTGCATCATATTCTCCAAAGCAACATAGCCTCCCATAGCTTCCAGCCCAATTACGTCCAGCTAAAAAACTTTCAGCCTCTGTCAGTGTCCAATTCAAACTCCCACTGTCTCCAGCTGTCTCTGTTTCCACCAGGTTCTGATGGATGCCGCATTTCCAAAGCTAGTGTGCATGTGTTGAGGCATTGGGTTTCTAAGGGACAACCATAGGGTATGCCCATGCATGCTGAGACAGCCAAACTGATGTCAACAAATTGCTGAAGGCCCTTCTCCACTTGTTACATCTTGCAGCAATAAAAACCCAGATAGGTTGTTTCTTCTTCTGGTCAAAGGCATACAGTGGTACCTCAGGTTAAGTACTTAATTCGTTCTGGAGATCCGTACCTAACCTGAAACTGTTCTTAACCTGAAGCACCACTTTAGCTAATGGGGCCTCCTGCTGCTGCCATGCCTCCGGAGCACGGTTTCTGTTCTCATCCTGAAGCAAAGTTCTTAACCTGAAGCATTGTTTTTGGGTTAGCGGAGTCTGTAACCTGAAGCGTATGTAACCTGAAGCGTATGTAACCCGAGGTACCACTGTACTCAGAAAACAATGGTCCTAGATCCTGGGCAGCTGACCCATCAGCCTTCAGATGTCTCTGTACTACATCTCCCATCATCCTTAACTGCGGGCTGGGTTGGCTGGGGCTGATGGGATTTGGAGTCCAATAACATATGGAGGGTCACAAGGTAGCACCCCTGCCCTATAGTTCTCTCTAGATTTCCCCCCTCATGTGCTCCCTACTTCATTGGTAGCGGGGGAGCAGGAAAGTGCTAATTTTCCCTGCTCCCCTCTGCCACTTTCCCAATGGCCTCCCTGCCCCCCTGCATTGGGGCTGAATACCTGTAGCAGAGAGTCATCTCCACACAAGGAAGTTCCTTCACTATTTAGAACCCTGACCTCAGACTACAGACCATGTCCCAGGTTTGGGTCTGAAGGCGCATGCGAACTGGCTGAAGCTAAGCAGGTCTGGGACTCTGGGCCATTCTCTGAATGGTGAGCTGCCAAGTATGTGTGCCACAAGTATATCACCTTGGGTTCCATGAAAGGGTTTAAATGAAAGGGTATAAATGATTAGATAAAATGCAGAAGTGCAACCCCAACGTGTGCAGCAGGGAGAGCAGGGCCGGTGAGTGAGCTCATTCTTGCTCTCTGCAGTCCTCACCCTGCAGGGTAATTGCACAAGGCCTGAATGCCTAGAGAGAGCTTATGTCATCAATAGTTCAAAATGAATCTCAGCAGCAAAAAACAGGTTTTGCCCTATATGCTACCTAGAAGGTGGCACAGCCTTTCTTTCAAAGGTAACACTTCCTGAGCCTCAATGAAAACAAGCATTACCATGAAAGTCATGCACTCCTAAGCTTCTGTGAAGAGCAGTATTCTTGTTCTTTACCCCAGGTTGGCAGTGGAGGGGGAGATTAGCCTGTGGGCGCTTGTATAGAACAGACAGAAGTGCCTGTCTTGGAATGAATGGCCTGGCTGCTTGGCATAAAGGCAGCCCACTGCTGGGTGACAAGCTTCCCAGCACCTAAAAAGTGGTTCTCTGTGTGTGTGTGTCGGCCATGCAAGATTGTTCCCAAGGTGCATCTGCCCTCTGCTCAAGACTCAGGGAAGGGAGACAGAATCCGTAGAACGTCAACTCTAATAACTTGCATTAGCAAATTTTAAAATCTCACCCTTAAATTCTCCCTAGCTGGCAAAAATAGGAGCAATGGTTTATCAAGTATAGACTCAAGAACCATCCCTGATAAATAGGGGCCATCACTAGAGCTGATGGAACCAGCAATAGGGACAAAATACTGTATGCAATCCTGCAGGGCTGGCCCTACCAGTAGGGAGAGTGAGGCGGTGTCCTCAGGCTGCTGAATTTGGGGTGTTGTGAAAAAGCAGGAAATTGTTAATTGATTGCCATGGTCTTTATACATACAAAATCTGATGACGTTTAGCATAAATGAATCTCTTCTAAATGCTAGCAATTGAGGCTGAATTTCAGAGGCTTGAACCAGCAGTTGTTATGACTATAAAACCAGCACCATTTAGAGGTATCTTCATCGATCCCAGTTTCAACTTTGTATAAGTGTATGTAGTGGGGGTGGTAATTGAACTATTTTAAATTATCTCATTAATCTCCTGATTACATAGAGAAGGGGAGAAGGCTTTGAACATTATGTTGTTTTAGCCAAATGGGTGACGTAAAAGGAATCAGAGAATCACAAATGCAGCAAATTAGGGAAAACTCTAAACATCTATATCCTCTCCTATTGCAACAGACAAAGAAGAGATTGAATTGATGGAGACTGTGAAATACAATTTACTGGTTAATTTATCAGGTCATGTTTGCTTTGTGGCACAAAGTTCCATCAGAGGAGCTGTTTCGCCCGACATTGGAACCTCACTACTCAGTAGCATTGATTTAAATGGTGTGTCTCTGGCATAATTTGTAATGTCTACCCCAAAAAAAGAGGTCTGAACAGGGATGGAAAGATTTCTTTGTGATGGGCTTTGTAACACAGGGGAGGACCTATCAATTTAGTTATATAATGTTATTTTCTTTTTGTTCAGTATCCTATGGACCTGTAGTTAATATGACAATAACGGGGACTGTATGCAAAATAATAATAAAAAGCACTTCCAGAATTTCTGCACAGTGTGGGGCTGGGATCATGCCATTCTGTTGCCATTTGTTTGCAAATTTTACGTTTTGATAAGTGCCCCAAGATGTACACTCACACTGTGCAGCCTGTACAGTACACCACAATGCAGTTGGGCAGAATTTAGCCTTATAGGATCTACTAAAAAGACAAAACAAATCAACAGGAACCTTGTGGTCTACTAACCAGAGCCAGGTGCAAAACAGTGCTTAGGAGGGAGGATGTTAGCTAAGAACTAAGAGCTATGTGCCTATTACCCCAGCTCCAGTGCACTCCCAGCAATGGCGGCTGAAGCCAAGTACACATGTTGTTAGCCATCTGTATCCTGCAGTTTCTTGAAAGATAATGCTGGTTTAATGTACTTTCCCTCAGACCAGCTTCCATCTGATTCCATAACGCAGACCGCCATTAAGCTAAGGTGTGTAAATTTTAAGCATCCCTTGTGCTTGCCCAGATGAGGGCTTCGTTGAACAGGTGTTCAGAGAGCTGCAGACAAGGGGAAGCAAATCAGGTAATGGTGTGTACAGCAACATAAAATGCAATGTGAACTGCAGGAGGAGGAAATGACCTCACGTTCTACAGGCCCTTGGTCAGGATGCTTCAGGCCACAGGACAAAATATTCTCCCCAATTTTTCTTTGTCTCAGCAGCCTAATTTAGGGTGGTGGTGGGAAGCTTTTTAACTGTTCTTATTTTTTATGGTTTTAAAACAAATACAATAACAACAAACAACCGGGATATAAATATGATGACTGAATGAAGTAACTAACTAATTTGGAGGGGGAGACTTTCTTGTTCTCCCCATCAGGCAGCAAAATGTTTGAGCCAGCATGCCCTATGGAAATGTGGGACGAAATGCACAAAAGGGAGGGGGAGTTGATGCGCCATGAGGTGGGGCAGGCTGGCACTATCCCAGTCCTCTGCTGCACATATGTTCCAGACATCAGCAGAGGGCTATTTTCTTCATCAGTGACAGACTGCATTTGGGGTGGTGAGACAACCCTGGGAAGAAAATATGACAGGAAAGAGGGTAATGGCTTCAGTATGGAGTAGTCTAAGGATTAAAAGTGACCAGGAAATAAATAGCAATAGACTAGTTCACATTTTCTCTGGCCATAGTCCACATGACAATGCATCTTTCTTGAAAGAGAAATTGCATCTAGTCATTCATTCCCCTCCCCACCCTGCCAGAAAAAATAAATGAATGGGTCACTGAAGGTGATTCAAGGTCAAAATCAATTTATCTACATAACTGTCTGGCATCAGAATGACACATTTTATCAGCCCGCTTTCTTAATGATGCGACATGATGAATTTGGCTATTTCCCCTTGAACATTTGACTTGTTTTTCTTCTCCCATGTAGCAAGAGGCAGAAGCTGATCTATTTTTTGTTTTGTTTTTTGTTTTTTTAAGGCTTAAATATAACATTGGTATTTAGAGATTTGAAAAGCAAGCACATAAGGATTTCATCACCTACAGAGACAAAAGGCGGGATGTTCTAGGCTAAAGAAAATATGCATCCAGCTGAATTTTAATTCATTCCTTGGGAAAGACGTGCTGAAGAAGATCAGGAATGCAAAACCTCCATACTTCTCTCAAACCTAGAAATGTGCACAAATCCTACAGTTTCAATAGCACATAAGGTTGAAAGTTGCAACACACATGGAAGCCACCCACAATTGCTCTTCCCAATCCTCCTCCCCAAGACACAAAAATGCAAATTATTACATAAAAAATAGATATTATAGAATGATACACGCTCTATCCACCATCATTCTCTCTTAAAAAACATTATAAAAAGCTCTTCAGACCAGCAACCCCACCCTTCTCCTGGATAGCAACAAAAATGTGCTTTAAGGTGTAGCTTTCAAGGAAACAGCTCTGAGCATGCTCAAACTGCCCTTCAAGGCAGCCCTACTAGGCCAATACTGAAAATGCTTGTCAGCTTTCAGATAGGGTAGGATAATTGCATGTCAAGACCCCACAGCCACCCCCTCATTGGAAATAACTCACACAAGGACACGGATATTAGGTTTATGTTATTGGGCAAATTTTGGCCACACCTTTATTGAAATTACAGAATGTGAGTGGTATTGGCTTAGGCATTGATTGGACCTGACTATATCTGACTCCTGCCCATTGTGCAGGAAGTCCAGTAAGGGTAAGCCACCGGTAGGGGGAGCCCTGTCGATGCAAACCAACTCAAGATCCCCCTGGTGTTCCCGTCGGGGTCGTATCAAGGCCCTAGCCCCCAGCTGGGCTTCAGACTAGATCAACACCCCCGGATTCCTTTAACGGAATACCCTTAAGCATGGAGGTGCAGGTGATGGTCACATCTCCCCTCCCCCACACAAGGTCAAACAATGCCTAACCGCAACCCTAACAAAGTTGTGACGATTGCTACGAGGTAGGCGAAAACCAAGTGGCCAGTGCCAATTTGCCAAGTGGAAAAATTCCTACCAGGCCCCTCAGACAACCAAGGCAACCAACCAAAGTCCATAGCAAGGCCATAGCCTAACCTGCAAAATAGGGAGGGAGGGCGGGTGATTGAGGAAGCGAGCCAAAGAGGAAGTCCTCTGGCTCGCTCCTCCGTTTAAACGGCCCCGGCCATGCTCCCCCGGCCAGCGGGTTGGCTGGCCGGGCTCTGACGTGGCCGGGATCCCCCTGGCAATAGGGGATGAAGTCCCCTGCCCCCAGTGGGGAGTGGGTGGCCACACGATCCACCGCAACTCCTACCACTGGGAAGTGGAGCGGATTTTCCAACAGTGCCTAGAAAAGAGGTAGTCCTTGTACAATTCAAATTCTCACATGTTTTTCTCCCCAGAGACTGCTGCAAAGAGCTGACTGTCCATAGAACAGTACAGTGGTACCTCGGGTAACAGACGCTTCAAGTTACAGACGCTTCAGGTTACAGACTCCGCTAACCCAGAAATAGTACCTTGGGTTAAGAACTTTGCTTCAGGATGAGAACAGAAATTGCGTGGCGGCGGCACGGCAGCAGCAGGAGGCCCCATTAACTAAAGTGGTACCTCAGGTTAAGAACAGTTTCAGGTTAAGAACGGACCTCCAGAACGAATTAAGTTCTTAACCCGAGGTACCACTGTAGTAGCTTGACAGAAATGTTTGGAGAGCTTCTCTGAGATCAAATTGCAGTTTAAAATGTGTGTGGGACTTCAAAGATTATGTGGCCTTGAGATTTGGGGGATTTTATTTCTTTGTTTGACACTGTCCTTGGGATTTGTAGCCCTAATGAACCAGCCTCCACTATGTGCCTATGTGTCCTTCTTCATCTGATTAAAAAATAGTTGCAAACATTTGTGGTTTTTTAACTGCATTGAAAAGGGCTCTGGGAATGGGGAGGAAGATGAGCTGGCAATGTCACAGGTTCTACCTAATGAGCACCCTTCGCAATCCACTTTTCCCTGGTTGGAACGATGCTGTATTGAAACCCATTGAAACTCCAGTTTTGGAGTGTTCCAGCACAGACAAGGGATTAATGTAATCAGGGTGCTTTCATGATACATCCTCTTCTCTTAAAAGCTTCCATATATATATTTACATATATATATATATATATATATATATATATATATATATATATATATGCCCTCAGCTTAAAGCACTGTACAAATTAATAGTCCCTGCAAATGCACTTACTCTTTTCCAGTGGTTTTTTTTTCTGGGGGTACACAGGGGTACACACACTCCTAAACATTTTGTGAATCTATTTGGCCTCACTGGGGGGAAGTATTTCAATATGAGTAGGAAAATGAGAGTACCCCCTAAACTTTTTTTATAGGAAAAAAGCACTGCTCTTTTCACTTTTATAGCTTGCCTTGCTTCCAATAGTAAGAGCTAAGATATTAAACAGGTACACTCAGAAGCCAAACAAACCCAACTCCATGATTCACAAAGCAGTTATAGCTACAAAGTATGCAAGCATCAGTGGCCAGATATATTCAGTTTGAGGACTAGAGAGGTGATTTTGTATCGTAAACTTCCCTGTGGATCTTTGGATGAAGGGTGGCTTAGAAATTTAATGAATAGTAAATAAACAATAGGGTTTTTTAAAATAAATGAGTAGAACACTAGGCAGACAGCCTGGCGGGTTCTTGGATTTCCGTTGCAGACGGTATATGTACGCTGGAATGAAACAGAATTGCCATGCAAGTATTCTTACTAGGAGAGAAGGCAAATGATTGCTAATGACTTTCATGGCCTATCAAAATGTAAGAGAACCTTGGATTTATTTACAAAACGGTAATGTCAAGCCAGCTTTTTATTCATGCATATCCATTAGCATGGCATAAATGTATGCTGACAAGTGAATAATTCATTTTATTGGCTTGTAAAGCTTGTTGCATATTTCTTGTGCAAAATACTTGGGTGTCTTATGAGCTGCGTTCATCCTCCCTTCTAACTTTCTCTTTTCTGAACGATGAAAATAACGTTCTACTCTACTTCTGTCCCCTAGAGGGCACTAACAAATATTGAGGATGTTTGGGCCTCTCTGAAAGTGTATTATTAGTGCTGCAAAATACAGTATTAACATCAAGCAAAAGAAAGGATAAGTGGAGGAGACAGACATCCAAAAGAGGTTTCTCATACAGCTGTTCTTAATGACACCCACAAGAAGAAATAAAAGGATTTCCTGAGATGTGCTGCTGGAAATTTGACTAGCTTCAAGTGAAAATGAGTACAGTACATTTAATCTCCTTTTGCCTCCCTGACTTGTTTTTCCACAGGCTCCAGGGCTCCCTTGTGCCTTCCCTCACTAACAGCCAACCGATCACAGCCTCCCTTCTTTAGTTTTCCTCTTCTTTCCTCAACTCCTTGCCTTTTCTCCCATACATGTTCCTCTGATTCCTACTCCTAAGATCATCTGTTTTGTCCTCTTGCAGCCACTTTGCCTTTGTATCTCATTTCCCTCACAACTTCCACTTCTCAGGCCCTTTTTTTCATTCCCCTCTTCCCATCTTGCTGAAGTAGCCCACTTTCTCTCATGCTTAAGCCCTGTATGAATTTTTCCCTAGCTAAACTAGCCTTTCACTTCCCACACAGAAGTGGCATTTCGATCAACATGATTGCTACCTGACCTTTTTGATTTATTAGGAGGTTTGTGGACATTCTGTGATATCACAGCAGCTCTGTCCCCAAGTCAATAGGGTTGTAGGCAGGCAAAAGCAGACACCAGTGGAATAAAATCTCTATTTTCTTAAAGGTTGTATAAAATACCATCCATGGCACTGTCTAGCATTTTACCATCTTCTACCATTTTCTCTCAAATCCAAATAACCTTTCTTCTTCCTATTGAGTTCTCATGCGTGATAACTTGAAAACCTCTCCCTGAAAACAGTATTTTTGCACACTCATTGAGAGCTGGAAGACTACGTTGACATTCAAGGAAATAACACTGCAGTAGAGAAATCTTTACGAACTCTCAAAACCCCTTCAATATGGAAACATGAGAGTTCTTTGGCAAGCCAGACCTGCTGAAATTGGGTCCCTTCTTCCTCATTCTGCCAATTGGGGCAGAAGATCAAGGCCCTGGATTCCTGCCCTGATGGTACCACTATATGGAAGGTACACTAGGATTTAAGCAGGGAACTTTAATAGCTCTACCTTAATGTTTCTTAGACCCCACAACTTCTCCAAGTGGTAAGGCAAAAATAGAAGAGACATTACACATACTTCTGTAAAACAAGAAAATCTTTAATAAAGAAAAAAAGGAAGAACTGTCCAAGTGGTGGGGCATTCTAGGGTATGGCTCCTCCTTTCTTGCAAGCAGAGAGTACTTGAGCCTTGTAGTTATTTCTCTATTGACTTATTTAAAGATGTACAAGCTGAGCACAAGGAAACGGAGAAACACCTAGGCCAGAAATAACCAACAGGTGGCCTCCAGAAGTTGCTGGACTGGACATGGTGGCTGGGGCTTATGGAAACTGGAGTCCATCAACATCTGGAGAGTTCCACATTGGCCATCTATGATCCGCACATGCCCAACCCAAGCCAGCTGTGTTTTTCCAGGGAGTGACAAAGCTCAGACTTCTGCTGGTTGCATTCTGTTGTCAACCTTTCTCTCCAGTCACTGGGGGGGGGGGGGGGTGAGAATCAGGAGAAAGACATCAAAGCAGTGCCACAGAAAACTGACTTTAAATAATTGCCCAATATGTTTCAAGCTTGCTACTCTTTTTATGGGTGCCATAATACATACATATGCATTGAGATGAAGTAATTACTCCCACTCTCATTATGTGCAACCCATACAACATCAGATAAAAGCCAACATAAATGTATTACCCAAACAAGATGTTTAAAGTCTTCCTACAAAAATTATCCTCCTTTAAAATACAGGGAGACTTTTTGTTTTTCTTCAGATATTTCTCACCACCTCTTTCACAGAAGAAGCATCACCTACAATTTATAATGTGGTACACAGAGTTTATGTATGTATTTGTTTTATTAAATTGGTATACCACCCTTCATCCATAGATCTCAGGGTGGTTCACAACAGCTCTTCCCCTTTAAAAGTGCTTTTCTAGTTTTAAAGTATCTCTATTTGTTTTATAGTAAGGGTTCAAAAAGTACTTTTAGACATTAAAAGATTATAGATGTTTATCCGAACAATATTTTCTTAAATAAAATTCTAATCAACTGTTCTGAGAGAAAATGTAATTCACTCAATTTCCTTTAATCAACTTGCTCCAAAGAAAACCTAAGTTTCCTTATTTGCTTTCGATCTCTGAAAAATCGCTTCTCACTAACTATTCAACGTAATAGTTATTTGCTAAAATAGAACCATAACCATCCATTTTCCAAGAAAACCTGACACACACACAAAACTTGAAGACATGATTGAATCATTTTGAACCATTATTTTAAAAGAAGATAAGTACTAGTAATTATTTTGCAAGAGAAAGTAAATACTGGCAAACTATTTAGTGACAAAAAGTGCAGATGGAACTTTTCAGAGAGAACAAGTTCAATTTCTTCAGTTACCTCCTGCCCCTACAAAGTTAAACTGCCATCAGAAGGATGAATTCAACAAATCCTATGCATGTTTCCTCATATGTAAGTCGCGCTGCATTCCATGGGGCTTGCTTCCTAGTAAACATGCTTGGGATTGCTGCCTTAAGCAAACATCAAGCCAGGTATTTTTCTTACATTTTCACAGAACCTAAGGTGGTGTTATCAAGTGCTCATCAAGTAGTAGTCACCCAATCTAGGCACTGACCTGCTTAGCATCAGTCAGGTGGTGGCCTCATCTACCTTCACACCATAACCTGGGAGATGACAAGTGCCGGATACATAAATACCCCTGGGTGTCCAATTGAGGAGAGGTGAAGAAATTGAGCACTGCTTGGTGAAGAAATTGAGCACTGCTTCTCATAAAGGGCACAGTATACACCATATCTGTCCAGAAATAGCAACATAAGCTATTATGGGGCCAGACACAATCGCTACTGGGGCACAACTTCACAAGTCTTTGGAAAATCAGTAGTTCCTGCACTGTCATGGTCTCCTTTGAGGGTCTTTCATGGAGGTGCTTAACTGGCTTAAGCCAGTCCTCTCTGATGTGATCAGAGGACAACATGGCTGCACAAAGCAGGAAGGCATCACGCCATAGCTAGTTCAGCACTTGCTACTACTCTTAAAGGTTGAAGGAACACCAAGCCTGCCACATTTGAGCATTTCTTTTTGACTTTCCACTGCCCTTCAGCCTCTTTGGGTAATTTCCTCTGGCCAGAAAAGAATGGCCACAAGGCACCTTCTAAAACAAAGCCGAGCCCACCTGATACCCCAACTTCTGAGCTCCTTGAAGGAAAGGTAGAGTAGAAATGCAACAAATGAACAAACACTCTGTCTTCCCATCCACACTCAGGCTGGAAATCCCAGTGATTCCTTGTATTCTTTTGATATGTGTGCAGGATGTATGTATGCATGTGTGTATGTGTATGTATATGCTATATACACCCTCCACACTAAAATATATTTACATAAATATGTATTTATTTGTGTCTTGGACAGACTGTGGTGGGGGAGTAAAAAGAGCCTTTCACTTCTCTACAACAAGAGCCTGAAGAACCTGATTTGGTCACGTCACTTTTTGGGACTCCTCAGGGATCCTGAGGCCAGTAAGTATTTCTCCTGACCTCCATCTTTCCTGAAAGCCAATGAATTGGCTAGAGAGCAAGCTGTGGTTCATGTAGTATCCCTCACCCCCCACCCCCATCCCCACACCTTGTACCCTCCCATCAAGAGTGCGCAGAACCATGAAGCAGGAAGGCCTTGGCAAACAGCTCTAGCTGGATCAATCAAAGTGTGGGCAGCAGCCTGCAGAGCGCCTAATGGGATTAATTTGAAAGCTGCGGATGTGCATTGCCATGGCTTCTTTGGCAAAAGGCACAGGGAGGCCTGTGAGGTGGCCGCCAGTTCTGCTTCACGCCTCTCCAGGAATTAGCCTCTCGGCATCTGCTGAAAGAAGAGGCAGGTTAACCCACCAGCTTGCCCCATATACCACCTACGGGGCCTTAAAAGCCATGTCATTCAATTTGATGCTCAGGTGCTGGCATTTCAGAAGAGGAGCGTGGGCATGTTTCGTTCATCATCATCAGGCCTGGCAGTGACTCTGAGGTTCTATGTACATATGGCAGTACGGGGCTACTGTTAGAAGGTGGATAGAAGTGAATTCTTTAAAAGTGGGGAGACAAAGGGTTTAAAGGGGCTGGGAGGGGCTGCTAAACCCTTCGCCTGTATTTTTGCTACAGCCAGCCCAAGACATATCAACAGCTATTTTCCTTAAGTGGTGCGGTAGGAACAATAAAGGCTGCTTCCCTGACCCCAGTCCAACTTCCACCATGTGGGTTCCCCTGAGGAATGAGAAAATGTGGGCACAGATTGACCATAGACGCACAACTGAACTGTGATCCACATGCATTGTCAAGCTACACTCATTGGCTCCACCCCTCCTTCATGTCCTATTGCTGTTCCTACAGTGCCCCTACCACTTGGGGGTTATTGTGTGGGTCTCAGCAGCAAATATGGGGTTCTCAGTACACTAGCTGCCTCTGCTGTGTAGGTCACTGGGCAAAGGCCACTTGCAGGAAGCAAACAGAAGAAGGGATTACTTAACCTCTTCCCCGCCTGGTGCTTCTCTACTGTGTCCCACCCTGGCTCCTCCCTGTTGCATTTCTCTCCATTTGATTCTCCATTGGAAAATGCAGACTCCCAGCAGGAGCCTTCCAGTGCCCAATACTTTGAGTGGGGAGGAGAGGCTACAGGAATGGGCATGGGGATGTGCAGGATAAAGTGGGGCCAACTGGCTCATCCCTACTCCCCACCACCATTTCTACAATGATTATTGTGGGGAGAAGAAGAAATGAGTAGAGCTATTATTCAACTCCAACACTTTGCTGTTTTAATCATTTTGGCAGCAATTCCTATTAAGTGAGTAGAAAGCAAGCATAGCCTTGGGGTGTGGGTAGGGGGTATCACCCTGACACTTCAGTACACAAGCTCTAATGTAAGTGCATGGAATGCTAAAGAAAATGAAACCAATGCTTATTTCGTTGCCATTATGCTGAAGTATTATAACAACAATGTGCATAACATCACAGCAGCTCGTGATGCTTTGAAAAAATATATTTTGAAAGGTCTGTCCTAAAAAAACGACGAGGTGTCACAACACTTCAGTGGTGAAAAGATGGCATTGAAGTTGTGGTTTTCTTGGGTTGTTTTTTCAAAAAAAGATACCCTTGGCTTCTGCATGGATATTAATATCATTCCAAGGTCCTGCTGAATTCTTTCTACCTGCTGTGCTTTATTTCAGACTCCATGGCTATCTTTCAAAACTGTCTGGATCGTCTCCGCGGTACACCCCATGATGTCGCAAAAGAAAACGGCAAGGCCTTTCTTGGAGAAGTGTTCCCACCCCAAAAAAACTCTTCAAAAAATGCCTGTTCTTTTGATGCCTGCCATACCGCCGGTGATGCACTCTCCTTAGAGACTGCCTCGTGACACGCGCTTTATCAAATGGAAACGGGATGCTGCTGGAAGATGACTATTGTGCCGCTGTGGTACCTTGTGGTACAGTGGTACCTTGCTTTATGAACTTAATCCATTCCTGAAGTCTGTTCTTAAACCAAAACTGTTCTTAAACCAAGGCATGCTTTCCCTAATGAAGCCTCCCACCGCCAGTGACCTTCCACCATTTGGATTCCATTCGTAGAGCAAGGTAAAGTTTGCAAACCAGAACACTACTTCCGGTTTTGCAGAGTTCATAAACTGAATCGTTCGTAAACAGGACTGTTGGTAAACGGAGGTACCACTGTAACAAATATATATATATGTTTTTTATCCATGTTGATGGTCTGTGTATCTAGGATATCCTTAGCACCACAACCCTTAATCGGTGATTTGCAGCCCATTCTCCCTTAGGAACATAGGGTATTAAGTCAAATCACTGTCCATCTGGTTCTGCATTGCCCACGGAACCTGTGGAACTCCAGGTGTTGTTGGACTCCAACTCCCATCAGGGGTGTGAGAGCTGTGGTCCCAACATCAGGAAGACCACAGGTTCCCCATTCTGGTCCACACTGACTTGCAGCAGCAATCCTGGTTTCCATGCCCTAAATCTATTCAAGCCCCACTTGCTACCCCGATACTTCAACTCCAGCTGTTAACACCTCTTAGTCCTTCTCAAAACCCACCTTTTCCACAGGACAACCCTTCAGCCTACATTCCTTATTCAAATAAAGTCTAAATGTGCAATTACTGCCTTTGCTCCCATCCATTACCAGTTACACCTCCCTCATGCGCACCATACATTTAAAGCGCACGGCTTCCCCTCAGAGACACCTGGATAGCTCAGTTGGTTAGAGCATGGTGCTGATAATGCCAAAATTGCAAGTTTGATCCCCATATGGGACAGTTGCATATTCCCGCGCTGCAGAGGGTGATCTACAGGGTCCCTTCCAACTATACAATTCTATGAACAGAGGTAGTCTGCTAAGGGTTCTGGGAACTGTGGCTCTATAGGAGGTAAACTACAGTTCCCATGATTCTTTGGGGGGAAAGCTGTGCAATTTAAATGTGTGGTGGGGGGGTTGTGCACAGTCTTTTGAATAAATTTCCTTTAGATTAGGTCATTTCAATGAGAATCAAGAAAGTCCTCTGAAATGGTAGCTCAGCTGCACCGCAGGGTTTTTTTGTGGGTAGGGAGGGAGCCCCATGGGACTGCTTGCAGTGGCGTGAGACTTTCTGATGCAGCATCTGAGCTGGCCACACTTCCTGAAACGGAGGATGTGCAGCCGACTGGGAGGAAGCGGGCAGAACCACTTTGGGGCAAGGCAACTGTTTCTCTCACAGTCGTCGGCAATTGCCTGCGCCAGGGGAGTCAGCTCGGTCTGGCAGAGGAGACAGTGCAAGAGACCCAAAAGAGATGCATGGTGGTGCAAAAAGAGACGCCACATGATGCAGGAGATGCCGGGGCCTACATAAAAGTTGGCAGAGGACTGCAATGTTGCCCACAGACTCCCCACCTCTTCTTAGGTATAGTAATAGGGCATGATTCAGGCAAGGCAAAGCACTTTCTAAGCATCTTTGGAGAGTAATGTATGTGCCAAGCCAGCAAGACTCTTCCAACTGCAATCTGACACTGGCTGGGTCCTCTCTATAACCCAGGAGTAAGGAACATTTTTCAGTGTGGGGGCCGCATTCCCTTCTCGGCAATCATCTGAGGGCTGCATGCAAATGGAGGGAGGGGCCAGAGGCAACAGTGGGTGGAGCAAGCAACGCGAATTTTATGCAGTCAGCTGGTTTCTACACACTTTCATACATACATACACCTTAGAATCATAGAATCATAGAGTTGGAAGAGACCACAAGGGCCATCGAGTCCAACCCCCTGCCAAGCAGGAAACACCATCAGAGCATTCCTGACATATGGTTGTCAAGCCTCTGCTTAAAGACCTCCAAAGAAGGAGACTCCACCACACTCCTTGGCAGCAAATTCCACTGTCGAACAGCTCTTACTGTCAGGAAGTTCTTCCTAATGTTTAGGTGGAATCTTCTTTCTTGTAGTTTGGATCCATTGCTCTGTGCCCGCTTCTCTGGAGCAGCAGAAAACAACCTTTCTCCTTCCTCTATGTGACATCCTTTTATATATTTGAACATGGCTATCATATCACCCCTTAATCTCCTCTTCTCCAGGCTAAACATGCCCAGCTCCCTTAGCAGTTCCTCATAAGGCATCGTTTCCAGGCCTTTGACCATTTTGGTTGCCCTCCTCTGGACACGTTCCAGTTTGTCAGTGTCCTTCTTGAACTGTGGTGCCCAGAACTGGACACAGTACTCCAGGTGAGGTCTGACCAGAGCAGAATACAGTGGCACTATTACTTCCCTTGATCTAGATGCTATACTCCTATTGATGCAGCCCAGAATTGCATTGGCTTTTTTAGCTGCCGCATCACACTGTTGGCTCATGTCAAGTTTGTGGTCAACCAAGACTCCTAGATCCTTTTCACATGTACTGCTCTCAAGCCAGGTGTCACCCATCTTGTATTTGTGCCTCTCATTTTTTTTGCCCAAGTGCAATACTTTACATTTCTCCCTGTTAAAATTCATCTTGTTTGTTTTGGCCCAGTTCTCTAATCTGTCAAGGTCATTTGAAGTGTGATCCTGTCCTCTGGGGTGTTAGCCACCCCTCCCAGTTTGGTGTCATCTGCAAATTTGATCAGGATGCCCTTGAGTCCATCATCCAAGTCATTGATAAAGATGTTGAATAAGACCGGGCCCAAGACAGAACCCTGTGGCACCCCACTAGTCACTCACCTTTATCCTGCAGACAGACAAGCAAGCAGCATGATCGGAGTTCAAGGACCCCTTTGAGCCAGGCAAAAATACTAAATACACTCCAGCCTAGGCAGGAGAGAGAAATATATACCTAACCCAGAAATAGTACCTCGGGTTAAGAACTTTGCTTCAGGATGAGAACAGAAATTGCATGGCGGCAGCAGAAGGCCCCATTACCTAAAGTGGTACCTCAGGTTAAGAACAGTTTCAGGTTAAGAATGGACCTCCAGAACGAATTAAGTTCTTAACCCGAGGTACCACTGTATATACATTATAGCTCAATAAGCAGCAGCAGCAAGAGGTGGCATATGGAAGTTACTACTTCAATATTTGGCAACAGACACTACTTTAGTTGTTTACTAAGAAAACAACAAAGCATTAGATCCACAGAATACTGAACTATCCATAATTTTGGCCAAAAATAAATAAATAAGGAGAGAGAGAGAACCTATGCATACTAGTGCAGTATACCACTAAGCTAAGGTTACCAAATGTCCCCGTTTCCCGGGGACAGTCCCTGGATTTACAAATCAATCCCCTGACAAAATCCTATCATTCCTACTGAAGTTGAAAAGTGTCCTCGGATTCATTGAAAAAAATCTGGTAACCTTACACCAAACACCAGATGCAACAGACAAACCTGAGAAAAGGGCATAGCCTTTGCTGGTGTGCTCCTAGCAGAAACAGTAGGCAAAATGGTCCTTAGTCTGATACAGTAAGCAGTGGTGCTAAGTGGTGATTTTAGACTCTGAACTTAATGGTATTAACATGGGTTTTTTAGATGGTACTATATATGACTGGGGAGCATAGGGTGTTAGGGGAGGTGTAGTACCTCTGGTGGGGGACACGTCGTACTCCTTCCAGGGTAATTTGTTCACCTTCGGTCCCCACCCTGCACACAGCTCCCACCTGTGGCTCCAAGAAGTTGCCAGCATGTGACACCAACCACACCCCAGGAACAGCTTTGACTGGTCAGCTAAACCAGCTAAGGGCAGCTGATAGGTCTCAAACCCTTGGTGAGTTGGGGACTTCCCCTGCTTGAGAAAACAAGCTCTGGCAGATTGAGCAGATAATATCAATAGTGGGTCTAACTCAAGATGGCAGTTTCTAAAGGTGCTGTAGAGGGAAGTGAGGGCTCATCAACCTGGGAAGTTAGCCCATCTAGGAGAAGAAAAACTCTGATCCTAAACCTCCGCTGCCTTTTGGGATGGATTTAGGAGAGTAAAAGGCTAAGAAGTAAATTACACAAATCTAAGATGGTTGGATGGCGCCTTATACACCTTGTTTCAGAGATTCCTGCAGCCAAGCTGGTGCCAAATATACTGTTCTGCTTTCCTTTTGACCACACAACTGAGACCTAGGACCTCCATACACACTGCCCAGGCACAGGACCCTGGGGAGGTCACTTCAGTGCAGCTAATGCAGCGGTTTGGCTTCACCCCCAGAGGTGCACTCCATTGTCTCCCTAGATAGACGGGTGCCAACAATCAACAACAATAGGACTTTAATCCCCCCCCCCAAAGTGGCATGCCAATCCTGCTGTGTTGACGGGCCCTTCTACTCAATCTGCTGAATGGGGCTCCTTGACTTCTGCCCTGATGGTGCCACTGACAGCAAAAGTACTCTTGCAGTCCAACCGTACAGAAAATCTACCAAAATTCTTAAAAAGTAACCTGGGTTGCCTCAAGTTCTGCAGTCCCTCCCCACCCACAAACACACTGCCTTGCATTTTTTTTTTGTCAAATGCCCCTACAAAGGGAGGTTTGGAGGCACTTTAATCCTGCTGAGTTGTTAATTTTTAATAGATGTTTGAAAGCGATCCAAGAGAGAGCAAAACCCTTTCAAAGTGGTTAATATGGAACCAGGTCCCAGAATGACCTTTCATTAATGCCGGCACCCTGCAGAGATGTCTGATTTCTGTAGCGCTGTGGCATTCTTAACAAACCACAGGAGAAAGAAAACACGGGTGTGCCCTCCCCCACAGCCCCAATTTAATGCTCTTTTACATCTCTCTGCAATTGTGACAAACTTCTGCTGCTTTGGATTCAAAATGCAAATACAGGAAGATTGTCAAAGAATAAAAGCACTGAAAAGGGCTCCTCAGAGCTGCTTCTGGTGCCAAATGAATAGTCCGATAACACCGGAAACTGTTCTCCTGTTCCAACCCCAGCTGCCTTTTCCCCCATTTCATCAGGAAACCTAGTTTTTGAGCCAGAAATTGCAAAGCAAAAAATAGTGGGTGGGAGAAGGGTTAAGTACTGTACTTCTCCCTGCTGCTTCTGTCCTTGTTGCATGGGGGGGGGGCACTGCTGCCTTGGGAATCCTCCTTTTGCCACAAATCGAATCCCTCCCTCAAGAGTCACTTATAAATTCCTAGGACTCTAGCTCAAATTTTCTGGAGAAGCAGCAAGGCAAACGTGTAACAAGCAGAGCATGGCCAGAGGCCAAAGAGGATGAAACTCCTAAACCTTTAATAATTGTATGGAAGAGGGACTCATTGAATGTACAGAAGCCCATTCTTTCTTGGTTTCCCATGAACAGATGAAAATAAAATCCCTTTACCTGGAAATGTCCTGAGAATCCGAATCCTGACTTTCAAAGGCTTCCTTTTTTCTTCTTGTGCCAAGCAGTGGGGCGGGGGAAAGGGCTCGTGGGTAGCCTGGTAGCGCTAACTATTGACTGGACCTGCCTAAAGGCCTAGGGGATGTTTGCCCATGGGGCTATATGTAGGCTGCCTTCCTAATAGCTAATGCTCCAGACAGTTGACTCTGCTCCAGAGAAGGGCGAGTGTGTCCCACTGCTATTCCAGACTGACGGAGTTGAATGTTCTGCCAGAAGGCAGGAGAAAAACTTAAATACATTGTCACGTGCAGTGCCGGATTTACGTATCAGCTAAACAAGCTATAACTTAGGGCCCCGCTCTCTTGAGGGCCCCCAAAAAATGTAAAGGAAAAAAAACACTGGATGTACATTTCCAAAAATAAAGAGAAAAAAACAAATAAAATAAAACCTACATACGGCAACAGCGTTTTTGTGTTGTGTGGGCTCCTATGATGTAAGTAATGGGCTCCACCTGCTAGGCTGCTCCCTAAAATATCACTGGTTTGCTCATTTATATATATATAGGGTGCCTGCATTCTGCATGTGGAAATGGTTTTAGATACCTATTAGGTCCATAAATTACCATATAGCATATATTCAACACAAAAAACTGTGAGAATTTGTTGTTGACAAAGGACAGCTGGACATATAAAGGGCCCCATTAGTAGCTTAGGGCCTCATCAAACCTAAATCCGGCCCTGGTCACGTGCAAATGGTGATGTGAAAGTTGCACACTCAGGTTTGAGGGAAACTCACTTTGGGTTGAATGCAGTATCTATGGGGGCTAAGTTAGAAAGAAGACAGGCCTCTTGTGCCTCTGACAGTTGCATAGAGGAGGCAATTTCAGCAGGCATGGCTTCGAAATCCCCTCATGTACACAACTATTATAAGGTGCGGTACCCCAAACTTCTTCAGCATACTAGAAAACTGTGTTTGAGAGGTGGGAACAGAAACAACCAAAACTGACAAGCATGGAGCACTGGTTAATTTGTGGAAGGGGTTGTAAGTGCCGAGGTGGCGGCAGAATTGTGGCAGAGTTGCACATCAAGACCTTCAAACTTTGCCTCATATCGGCTTTACACATATAGCAGCATTTAGGAGAGTGGCTGAACCACTTCAAAATTTAGGGGTGGTGGTGGCAGGAATACTGTTTTTAAAGCTAGCTGAAATGGGTTTGGGAATCCCTGCAAACAAAAAGCAGCCAGTATTAGCGGGGAGAATAGTTCCAGCCCTAGTCTGCTCCTTGCCATTCTCGTTTTCCACATGCACAGTGGTGTTTTGTTTTTCACTACAGGCGAGTATTCACCCGCACTCTGAAATGGAAGACTCCATTGTGCCATTTCAGAATTCCAGTACCTCAAGATACTGTGGAGCAGGCCTTGTGAGGGCAGGTTGGAGTTGTTGTTATTCCAACATGGAGGTCGTGTCTCCTTAGCAACCCAACTGTGAAAGAGGAAGGCAAATGGGACTTCTCCTGACTTTCTCTTCTCCTGGTCCCTGCCCCTGCCCCGTACCCTAGTTTACTGTGGAGCAAAAAATAAAATAAAAATGAACGACTTTACTACAGAAGGGGCAGCACAGCAATAGGGATGTTAGACGAGTTGTATGAGATGAAACCTGACTGTCCCAACATGAGGGAGTTGTTGAGCCATGCTTGACACAATGTGTTTTCTTTATTATCATTTTACACAAGGGGTGAGGAACCTTTCACAGCAAAAAGCGGATGGGGCAAAGCATGGGACTTGGCACATGACATTGTTCCTTCTATTCTGTGCTATTTCCCCCTTTATTTCTGATGCATAGAGAGAGAATGCTGCTGTCCCGTATTTTTCTTTCCAGCACCTATGGCAGAATGTAATAAGATTTGCAGATGAGCATCTTAAACTTGTGTGTGTGTGTTTTGCAGAGTCCTAAAAAAGCATAATGCTGAGAAAATGCTAATCCACAGCAGCGTTTTGCTGCCACATTTTACTGTGGTAGCCTTAAATGTTAATAAAAGTCATGAGTGTTTTCTTGAAGGTATTTCATTGTATAGTAGGCCTCATTCCAGCTAGGCAAAAATGACAGGTTTCTAACCCAGGCAAGCAAGGCTGCAGCACTTGAGGGTGTCATGAACACCTGAACCCTGCTTTTAAGTGTAAATAAAAAATGTTGGTGTTTCAAATCATGGATCTCCTGCATGACATTCATAGAGTGCAGCTTTGGGAGCGGGCAGTCAGGACAGAGTCTTTACTTACCTCATTTGTTTGCAAGATCTAGGCCCCACACCCCTCCATTTTAGATCATTTAACAGAATTAATGAAAGCAGGAAATTTTCCGCTGAGAAATTGTTCCACAGCTGCAAGGTAATGACAAATGGCAGTTTGCTGTGACCCTCCGGGCTACCGAGGCTGCCAAAAATGGCATTTGTGTCTGCTACCAGAACTGAATCATTATTTACCCAGAGGTGGGATTGTACAGTACCGGGCATGGTACAATTATTTGGGGGATGGAAGTAGTTTTAAAAACAAACAGGTGAAAAGCCTGCTCTGGTTGTAGTAGCAAGACCTTCCCAGGTGAGAGACAGGATAATTATTGATGTATTGCATTTATATCCCGCCTTTTCTCTAAGGAGTTGAAGGTCGTGGGCATGGCACTCTCCTTCCTCGTTTAATCCCTGGTTTCCCAGGTCTTAGTTCCACACAGTATTCACTGCACTTGTCCATTAGCATATCAGAGATGGGGCAGGTATTTTAGATGTATGTTTGGCAGTGATCCTTTGCATATTGGTTGTAATATTGTGGAGCATGAGTGGTTGGTTGCTAACGTATGTGGTAGTGAAAGATTGTAGTCGTTATGGGGAGTGGATTATGAGGGTGAGATTAGGTGCGCATTGCATTAACTGTGTTTTATGCAGGTTGGGATTTTGCATTCTGCTGCCCTGCAGTGCTCTCCGACTTGATTTCTATGTATATTGTGTTTATGGATCTAGTGATAGCTTATGTATTTGTAATTTTCTCTCTCCTTGTAAATCACCCAACGTTGTTTTTATTGTACTTTGTCCTTGTGTGCGTCTGTGGTACTTTTAATTTTATTGCAAACCACTTCAAGATCTCCAGATAGTAAATGGAAATAATAAAATGACTAAATGACTATTGTCCTTGCCTTCCAAAGCTTTTTTAAAAAACAAAAAACCCTGTTCCTTTTTCAAACTCAAAACTGCATGCGATCCTTCCATGTGGAAGGATCTAATTACATTTTAGATTAGAGGATTAACGCCTCTTTGATTCCTGATGCCACACTTCAGAGGATCACTCGAGAGAGACTAATCCAAATTGAATGAACTCCCTTAATAGACTCCCTCCACCCCATCTCCTCCTCCTCTTTTTTATTTTCCTTTGAAAGTGACAAAAGTTGTCACGGTTTCGCTTTGGAAACCCCGTGGGTTTTGTTTGCAAACCTCCTCCCTTTCCCCCAGTGATCTGCCTCGCGTGTCCCGTCCTCCCCCTGCGCCCCAAGCTCAGCAATATAAACAAACCAACCTCCCTGCCTTTGACTTGCTCATTCGCACGTGCTCTCCCGGGAGGAAAAAAAGGAAGTGGGAGGGTGTGCTTGCAAATCTAGAGAGGTATCCAGATCTCCCAATCGGAGCTAAAATGAAAGAGCTCCGCTCCCAACAGCAGCCCCTAGGGTGGGCCGGTTTTGAAACCGCCAGTCCGTTGAGACTCCCTGCCTCTTGGCACAAGGAGGGGAGGGAAGGAGGAAGGGCGCCGGCTCAGCAGCAAGCGAACTCTTCGCAGCCGGCACTTGCTGTCTGGACTGTACCCGATCAGCAGCTCCTCGGTAGATCCGGCTACCGCGATCACGTCAGGGCAACGTTGAATGCCGCCCGCCGCCTGGACGAGGCGCCCGCGGCGGCGCACAAGAAAGCGCTAGGCGCCTGGAGACGCCTTGGCGAGCCACCCGGCGGGGCATGGATCCGGCAGCGGCGGCGCTTAGCCGCCAACGCCCGCGAAAGGAGGCGCATGCTGGTGCTCAACGTGGCCTTCGACCGTCTGCGGAGCGTCGTGCCCGCGCTGCGAGGCGAGCGGAAGCTCTCCAAGGCGGAGACCTTGCAGATGGCCAAGATCTACATCTCCATGCTGAGCGAGCTGGTGCAGGAGGTCGGCGCCGGCGCGCCGCGGAGAGAAGCAGCAACCCAGGCACCTGCGACGCCACCCGGAAGCGACGGAAGCCGATCGCCTCCCGCTGCCTTCCCAGGATCACCAAACTGATCCTGCTCCTGCGGAGCGGATCCCTGCCCCACAACCCCTTGCAAAAACTGCCCTAGCAGGGAGAGGTGCTTATGCCTAGACAAGCGCGCAGGACTTCGGCTGCTGCCTTCTCCGCCCCGTCAAAAACCCCTGATCTGCATCAGTGTGCAAACATAGAAGGGTGTTTTTGTTTTTTGGAAGGGGGGGCAAAAAAAATGAAAGTTTGACTTGAAAAGGAGGGGGTTGCTTTCTGGATAGACAAGACACGCTCGTTCGTGGAGCGACTCGTCTCTCTTCCGTGTTTATATTATGTGCATGGGCGGCGTTGTACAAGTAGGATTAAGCTTGGGGTAGTAAAAGCACTAGGGAGGGAGCCCCAGTGGACAGTGGATCGTACTGCGTTAGGATTGCGCTGCTAAAGTGCGATTCTATCAACCCGTTAGGTTTGCAGTCCAGTCCTGACCCTAGTTTGCTGGAAGGGAGCCCCATTGACTTCACCAGGACTTCCTTCCGAGTAGACACTGTTAGGCTTCCGTTGGTACTTAAGGGTGAGCCCCATTTAATTAAATTGGACTTCTCAATAGAGATGTACAGGCACGCTTGCACCTGGGCATTAGAAACATTGTCTTAAGAACACCCAGGGATCATCTTCCTTACCTTAGTCTGTAAAGCAAGATGATAGTGAAAGTGAAGTCACTGGGTGGGTCTCAGCCTTAACACTTTATTTGCAATGTAATTAAAGGTTTGTAATGATGGCAAGCTGCTGATGCATGTCTGCTTCAGGGGAAAAGGCAGAAGCTGTACAAACCCTGTATATTTTACTAAGAGCCTTAAAGCAGCATGAGTTAAGTGGACAGTAACAGTAGGATCCTTTGGTATCTGAAGAAGTGTGCATGCACACGAAAGCTCATACCAAGAACTAACTTAGTTGGTCTTTAAGGTGCTACTGGAAGGAATTTGTTTGTTTTGACTATGGCAGACCAACACGGCCACCTATCTGTAGTAGGATCCTGCACGAGTCCACTCAGAAGTCCCCTTGAATTCAATGGGGCTTACTCCCAGGTATGTGTGCATAGGGTTGCAGCCTTTCTTAACCATCCTTGAAGTTGCAAAGACAACTGTCTCCTTCTATCACTTACGCAGTGGTGTCTGATGAAGGGCCGTGAGGGCCAACCAAAGTTGTAAGTTGTTGAGCTTTTTTTAGGGTTGAAGATGTTGAGGGTTTTTTTTTTAGGATTTTATCACAGGGGCCAGATTTCCAACTGGTGGGCCAGATTAGGCCCCCAAAACAGACTTTGGACATGCCAGACTTTGGACTCTTCATTAGAGTTCAGGTGATATGCAGTTATTTAAAATTTAATCAAATGGTTATAAGGCAGTTTTTTTTAAAAAAAAAAGTCTTGAGTGCCTGCCATCCAATGAAGTGTAATGTAAGGTGGAGAAAATAGACAATGTGTATATTTTTTTCAAAAATGGTGGGTTTCCCCCCAGAATGCACAACCTTCTCTTCTGGCCTTCACTGTAATCCCTTCCCGGTTAAGCATCCTCATCACACAATGCACAATTAACCTATCACAAGAGAAAGGGGGTTGGACTAGATGATCCTTAGGGTCCCTTCCAGCTCTATAATTCTGTGATTCAAATAGCTTACCTTTGATGGCCAGAAAGAAGGGTCTAGACAGATTTAAGGAAAGCTCTATGGGGAGCCTGCGGGCATTCCAGATATTGCATATTTGCCAACAATTGGCTATGCTCTTTGGGGCTAATGGACATTGAAGTCCAACCACACCAGGTTCCCCATTCCTGGCCTTGTCAACAGCTGTCACCAGTGTTGGAGAATTTACATACAGGCTGTATAACTGACATGCAGATGTGAGAAAGCGGACAAAAGGGCATGTTGCTGGCATGTCCTGCTTAAAAGCTTCCCAGGCCCAAACTAGGCAAGTCTTATACACACTTACCAGGGAGTGAATTTCTGAGATGGAGATAATGATGGCATTTTAAAAGCCTCTTTTAAACACATCTTTACTTAAGCTTTTCTTAACTCTTGACGCTTGTACATCACTCAGTTTTGTGACAATACAGCTGCATTTTCTCTATGTCTCTGACGCACACTTTACCCCTCAAATAATCCTGCAATTTAAGGGATGCTGGGAATTGTAACTGTGAGGGGTAAACTTCCAGTGCCTGGAATTCTTTGAAACAATGTGTTTCAAATGTGCTGTAAAGGTACACTGTGTATATACCACCATTGGAAGGAAATTGCATTGAATATTGTTATATTTTTATTATTAAACCCCTTCAAAGAGATTATTATATTTTGCAGACTATGTTTTATATAAACATAGACGCAATTGAGTTTACTTCATGCTAAACATGTATAGGCTAGTGCTGTTAGTTACTGCTTTTAGAAACAAACAAAATTAAATGGATCTCTGACTCAGGGAAGGTGTTCTTATGTTGTTAAATGTGATCATGAGCACCATTAGCTCAACGTTCTTCCGTTTGTCAGCAAAACAAAGTGTTTTCGTGGCATGTCCGGGGTCAATTACACAAATTGTATTTTTAAAAGATTAAATCCGGATTACTGTTTTGAGTATATGGAGTAGAGTGGAGGAAACCTGTCAACGCTCACTGTTGCTTAGAGTGCAGTTCCCATCAGCTCATCTGGCTGAGGCCTTTAGGCATGGGGAGTCTAGCTTCAATTAGAGGACCACAGGTTTTCCATCCGTGGTCTAAAAGGTAGTAAATAAATTAACCACTGAAATAATTTACAGGTACAGTTTAGGGATGGGCAAATATATCCATTTCAGTTCTACACGTTTCTTGCCTTAAATTTGGTTTGCTCCATGTCCATGTCTGCATTTTTAAAAGAAATCTTCAAAAAAAAGTGTGTGTGTCTTTTCATGTTTTTGCAAGCAATTTATTGTCCTCTGGGTTTCTGGGAGTTTCCCTGTTGTTATTCTGTCTCTCACAGCTACAATAAACCTACCATTAAAATTATGGACTGGTCATTTCTTTCATCAGAGGGCAAACGGGCAAATTTAGCAGGGGATCAAACACTTTTCCCCCTCACTGTAAACCCTCCTCTTGTCACGAGAGAAGTACACTCTTCTCAAACTCATCTTCAAAACCGTTATTCTCAAATGGCTTACTACATTTGAGACACACTGCCCAAATATTATACTGTTGCCACATCAAGCCTTAGCCTTCTAGAAATTTGGGGTAGCAAGAGTATGTTTTCAAAGAAATTCAGAAATGAATTAGAGAAGATACTTGCTTTTATTCTATTAAGATAATAAAGGTCCTTCATAACTGCTGAAGGTGGCATTTCCTAGACATTGTTCCAGTTAAGTGGATTTTCTGGAAGTGCTTATACTTGCCTTCTGAACGCTGTGTCGCTGTCAGCATATTTTCAGAAATAATCATTGTGCATTAAGAGACGAAGGAACAGAGGATGTGAAAACCACTTGGAGTCCCAAGTGTAATAATTTCTGTTAGAAGTCCAAGTAAAAATGGAAAGCCAACATTTCACTGCTCAAGGGAAAAATAATTTCGATTTCATATATTTAGGAGCCATTGCACAACACAGCTGTGAGTCAAGTTCAAGGTGCAAATTTTGCCTCTCATCACTGGGTGACAAGCCATTATTTTGGATTTTTTGTAATACAGTAGTGGTGTGTGTGCGTGTCTTTTTATTGTTGCAAATGGCTATGGATGGGCTTTGTTCACCCAAGCTGTGTTTTTTAAAAATAAAAGCAACAAACTTTCATTCCACCTCAAACTCTCCCATTGTCTCCATTATAGGAGAACCTTGTTGTGAAGCCTTCACCTACTTTCTTGGCAACATCTAAGGACACTCCATGGGGTAATAGGGATTTCCATAAACGCTGGCAGAGATGTTCTTCCAAGGCAGGTGCAGACACTGCAAAGAGTCATTGTGGGTCTAAAGAGTCATTGTGGGTGCAAAGAGTCATTGTGGCTCTGTGTGTGCTGCTCTGTGGTGAAGTATTACTATTTCAACCCAACACTGGTAATATGTCCAGAAAAACATTTTACCTATCTCAGAGGATGGGTATCCTTGTAACTTTACCTTGCAGGTGCAAATAATTATTAACCATTCACTCTTATCTGCGCATCACAGGGTAGGTTGATAGACATCTATCAAGCCCTTGTACAGAAGGAACCATTATATAAGCTAATTTCAAGACTGCATGATTACACCTCATTATTACTGCTGAAGAGCAGATCTACAGTAACAGAAGCACTTCTAGTGCTTCCAGAAATAAGCCATTATTAAGGCATTAGCACAAACACATTAATTTATCATGCAGATAAAACAGCTCCTCTCACCATGTGTGCCCAACATAGCTCTGGCAGCTTGCATAAGCAGGAATCTTAAAAACTGCAGTGTTACCGGCAAGTAAGCTTTGACCTGGCCTTGCTCTTTAGTTAAAAAGGGCTTTCCAGTCAGCTTGTTTGGGGCCATTTTCTAGACAGGTGTGTATAAATTAGTGTCAATGCTTCACTGAAATGAACTAGGACCTTTTGTTTAAATTAAGCCTTGAATTGGGCAGTTCAACCAAAGTTTTTCATAAGGCCCCTGCCATGAATTAAGCTTGATCTCAATTTTAGGCAATGAACAACTTGAAGTCTACATATTTTCACATAAAGATGAATAAGCCACTAGTGTCTTGCTTTTCGTGGCAGCTGTAACTACCAGGGTGCTATGTGCATAGGATTTTTTTTCGGTGGGGTAAAAGAAGGGAAATACTGTAAGTGTATTTTTTGTTCTTGAGCAAATTACTCGTCTGCTGAAATTGCATATGGCTAGCCCATCATATGTAGAGCATCACTGTGAGCTAGTCTGCAGCAATGCCAAGTGTGTATACTTTGTACCATGTACAACTGCATTCCATAGCGCTCCTGGTTATTTCGATTTGAGTCTCAGAGGCCTCACTGGCCACAACTAAATGTCAGACAATCTTCCGCTTCAATACAACAGCAGTGGGGAACTTTGGGCCTGGCAGTTCATCCCAGACCATTGGCCATGCTTGCTAGGGTGGATGGGAGATAGGATCTAGGATCTAACATCTGAAATAGCCACTTCAATTCAGCAATGACTAGCCCGTTAATGCGTATGGAAACGATGGTAGACAAAGTTAGATAATAATACCTTAGAACTGTAGACTTGGAAGGGACCAAGAGGGTAATTTAGACCAAGAAGGGACCAAGAGGGTAACCCTTTACAATGCAGGAATATTACACACAAACCCATGACCCTGAGATTAGGAGTCTCATGCTCTACCGACTGAGCTATCATATAAACCTAAAGCCTAAATATGAAAAAGTTATATATATTTAAATTGATGCTAATGCAAGAGAGGTTGTTCTTTGCTATTGGTAACTAACACTAAATCTAAACAAGATTTTTAAAAGCCTTATTTTGATAGAACAAATTTAATACTAGCATGCAAATTGAAATGTTGCATACTTTCATTCATTAGCCACTCAATTCTCAGAGATTTACAAATAAACTTGAATGCACATGAATGAACATACTAACAGCATACCATGAGATGATAGAAGAAATTGGATTTAACACACAGGTCAATTCATCTTAGGTTTCTGGTGAAAGCAGTTTCTAGCAGTTGCATATACAATGCATGTGGAGCGACCTCAATACTTACCTCCAGCAGAGCTACTTGTTTTTATCATTCAAGTTATCCATAACTAATTACTGCATAATTGGCATGGATACCTTTTTGAAGCCCAAAAGCATGTGTTGGCTACCAGATGGGTGCTACTGGCTGAAAAAGATAGCTGACTCTTATTAAAATGTTAGTACTTATGAAGGAAATGGCCCACTATCTAATCCAGAGCTTTCCAAACTTTTCATGTTGATGACACACTTTTAAGACAGGCATCAGTTCGCAACACAGTAATTCAGTTTTACTACTAGCAAACCAGAGGTTAAACTAACTCCATATAAGAGATATGGGCACATATTGCGCGGCACACCTAAACACTAGCTGTCACACTAATGTGTGGCGACATGCAGTTTGGAAAGCTCCGATCTAAACTTTAGCACCCCAACGAGAAATACTCTTTTACCAATGACACTCCAATTATAAGAGAAGTGGACAATAACATAGGATTCTCTCATATTGATTGTGGAAGCACAACACAGACACCATGGTGATGCTGCCACAAACAGCTATGTGGAAGCACTCTTGTCAATCTTTAATCTATCCTGGGTAGTTGTTCTTTTAATAACAGTTTGATCTGCAGCAATTACCAAATGATAAAATGTTTAGCAGACAACCCAGGCCAAGTTCATTTTCTGATCACAGAATGGCACTCAATTTACTGCATCATAGTTTGAATAATTTCAAGATGGCAGCCATACCATTTGCTGTTTCACATTAAAGGTCATGGGTAGAGTCTCCAATAGCAAGAAACTATGCTCATTACATGTATGTTATGTATTGAAAGTAGCAATTTTTATTCGAGTTAAAATTATTTACAAAAACCAAAAGACATACTTCATGAAACTGGTACAAACTATTATTCCTGCCGTTGGCTTTTGCTCCAAATATCACAGCTGAGAAATACTGTATAAAATAAAAATAGGATTGGATTCAGAAAAGTACTCTACTGTTCTAGTTTCCAATTGCGCTTATTTACATATATATTTACAGTGGAAAAAAAGTTATTTTAAAACTTTTAAATTTGAAGGTTGGCCTCAAGTACCCATTTAATGCAGAGCTTGATGAGGTTTAAAACAAGAAAACACACTGCAGCTTGCAGGGTGGTTTCCTGACCCTCTCTCCAAAAACCAAACAGTCTGCATGTTTCAGTGCTTGCTAATTAAGAAATGCTCAACACAACGAGTTTAACCAATTCCGATCCAGGTCATTACCAGTGTAACAGAGAAGTGTGGCTCCTGATTCCACCTCATCACTGCATCTATTTTAAAATCATCCCCCGTCATTGCGCATACAGAAAAAAGCCTAACTTAAATCTATATGAAATCCAACTAAAAATGAAAGCCATTGCTCTAAGTTGTTAAAACTAAATGCCAAAAAATATATCCAGTAAATCCTGCATCTCAGAAATAATTTACAAGTACAGCTTTACTAAGTTGCTCTTCCTCTCATAAGGAAGCTCTATCCAAGGGAAAACATAACCTCAGCATTTTTTTTTCTAAGTTACACTGGTACATTGTAGGGGGGTAGTTTGCTTAATTAAGATGTTAAGGAAAATAAAAATAAAAAAGCAGGACCAATATAGGATTTTGCTTCTAATCAGTCACTTCCTTACCAAATTCCCAACAATCTGCATTATCAAAAATAGGAAGACATAGAAGGCAGCCACTGTATGTAAAAATTTTACAGCTGGCACTGATACAAAAGCACAAGTTTGTAAGTTTATACATGGAGATAACACAAGATCTAAAAAGCAGGTTAGATTTTCTGTTATTTCTCCCACCCCTCATTATACACAGAACTAATATTTTTATGGCTTCAAGTTTTACAAATTCAATGAAGTAACATGATGCAACTAGCTACACAGGTAATGTGGAAAGTGTCTGTGATGCAAATGTCTCAAAACATTTTGTGAATAATTCAAGACCAGCTTAATAAAAACCATGAGCAATTCTGTCCATCGGAACAATGAGTGCGAGAAGTCACTAATGTCCAAAACCTCTTTTACAAAAGTATTTAGCAGGGATTTTTGTTCCATTAAAGTCTCAACACAATCCTTTGCTGTGAACTAGAACCCCATACTGAACAAAATCTTCACTATATTCAGCTATTTAAGGCTTTGTATTGTATGCATTTACCTGCGCCATACTAGAGAAGAAATAGAAAGATTATGTCAACTGGAAACATTAATCCCCACTGGTGTTTTAGCTCCACATTTCTTCCTTGAAACAAAAATCAACAGCTTCTTTTCCTTTCTTTTTTGTGCATCATGAAGTGTAAACTCCCCTGGCATTGAACATTTTTTTCACATTGTCCATTTTAAACAGGGTGCTTTACAATTACTGCATTTCAAAGAAACACAGACAGCCACCAGCTGGGAGGGGATTATTATTTCTTCTTCTTCTTCCTGCATGCCTCTCTTAGAGCTATGAAGTGTTATGGTCAATCAGTTTACAGTACGTAGGCCACGACAATTTTAAGAACTGAGAAGTAGTTTCCAACAACCCAATTTTCAATCAAAACAGTATAAAAAATAAACTATCCAAGCCTCAACCTCTTTGGATTCCAACACATTTTAAATATAGACAGTAGTTAAAATCACAAAAAGTATTTAAAATTTTTCTATTTCTTATGATTTTGGAATAATCTCTTTAAAAAGCAAGAGCAAATTAAACTCAAATCAGAGCAATGCTGCTGCCCAGAGCATCTTTATTAGAAGATTTTTGATACCTCAGTAGCTAAAGCTGCCTTTGCACCTGGCTGGCATGAAAAACAGTGGCTCAACAGTAAACAGCAGTTGCACTACCAGCAGCAAGTTTTCCCCTTTAAAGTTGTCACAAACAAAGCCAGAAAAATAAAGAGGGAGAGTAAACCCTGCCAAATATATTTAAATACTGCACTGCATTATTAGAAACATAATGAATTCTTGATTTACTTTCCTCAGATATTTCCCCCCTAATTTTTGATAGTTGCAGATTGATGTGGTGGTGAACTGTCTCTCGGAAAATGCCGAGTGTATGGTGAAGAGACCAGGTAGCCTTAAAAATCCAAACACGAATGAGACTGATGAATGCTCTTGGTGGTGCTTCCTCGAGGACTCCTTTCGCGACTTCCTTCCTTTATCGAAGGGGTAGAGCTCCAGCATTCAAGTGCCTGCGGCAAGACTCAAGTTTCTAGCAGTGTTCCAAGTATTCAATCACTCTAGAGATAGTTTTCTGGCCTGTTGTCCCAACAGCACACTGGGAAGGAAAGGAGGTGTGGAGGGAAACACGGGGCGTTTATTAAACGTTTAAGATGCATTTTCCCACCTTATTTAAGGATTATGTGACAGCAGGTCACAGTCTGGAATGCTATGTTACATCAACCTAAGTAGCAGCAGTTCCCCATTTACAAGCAAAGCGGTCTATTTACAAACAGTGGTCTGTAATTTATAATGTCTCAGCCTTAGAAGAAGCCATCATTTAACATCTGCTGTTATTTAAATAAATTTGCAAATACAATCTTGCAACACCAGAGAGACTTGCTGATTTGGTTGAAGGTGATCTTAGGTATTTTTGGGGGGTGGGGGTGGGATTTGACTGCTTCACAGACTACAATAGAGGCAAGTCTAGTGGTGTCATTTGGACAGATGGAAGAGGATAAGTCACTTAACCTGCTCACTGTTAACCCCATTAAGTGGGGTGGGTGGGACAGGGGTTACAGTTCCTTGACAAGTGGAAAACTGCCCTACCAGAGAGAGAAATAGCAAGGAGCTGTCACTCCAGATTATCTTCCTATGCCTGCCCTTCTATTACATCAGGGCTTGTAGAGGACAGGATGATATCGACTGGTACATTACTGGGTTATTTACAGTTGATCAGCAAACTTTTCCATATCAATGGAAAGGCTTCTCAATTAGGCTGATGAAACATAATAATAATAATAATAATAATAATAATAAACAAACATTGGAGAGAAGAATCAGGATTTTTGCACCAAAGGATTGTGAGCTCTGTTCTGGCACTGCAAACATATATCCTCAGAGGTGCTCTGTGCAGGTGCATCTCGCAAACCAATTTTTTGCACCTGGCTCTGAGTGGTGTACCTCCAGAGTTCCTAGTAATACATACACACACACACACACACACACACACACACACACACACACCCAAGCTTGCCTACCCTTCCATAAGATGACAGACATACTGGTATAAGTCATCTCAAGCATTTTGATCTGAAACACCAGACAAATAAGCAATTGTAATATACTACTTACAGTAAGGTTCATGAAACTGAGAAACTTTTTCAGCATTTCTGTCATGATTGAGAAATCCCCTTCAGGCAGGTATGTCCTCACAGTAGTCACATTGATCTAAGGAAATAAATGCAGAATTAGGAAGTTTCTGACAAGGCAATTAAATCGACTTCCCAACACGACGCTAGAGTAACCAACCCGCACATTTATTCTCTATTCCTGCTCGACATACATCTTTCTTGTAGTATGGGCACGATGTCAGAAACCTATCTGCATTTCCAACAATGCCATGACACAACAATGCTACCAAACCTTTAGTAGTTGACAGTTTTTCACTAAAATGCAAGAGCTTCCAAGTCACAAATCTCAACGTTTTGTGAAAGTTGGAAGCAAACCCCGAGCCTTAATGGAAAAGCCAGAGCCCCTTCTTGCCCCTTTCCAGTTGCACACAACTATTGAAATAATGTAGCACACAGGAAAATAAAAAGGAGAGAATATCAAGCATATATAAAGACCAACCCACAGGATTAGTTCTTCCCATTCTCTGAAGAATGTCCCTTCAAGATTTAGTAATGTTGTTTTTTCATCTGTGGTTATTTACAAGCATGTCCTAGACACTCCAGTTGAGTGTGTAATATATCCTCAGGGAGGGGAACCGGTTAGTTAGAGAGCACATTCTTCAAATGCAGAAGGTACTCCATTTAATCCCAAGCATCGTAAGCAACAGGACTGGCAAATACATTGGAGAGCTGTTGTTATTCAGAGCTGTTGTTATTCAGGCTAATAGAGCAAGGAGCTGGCTCAGCATGTAGGAGCCTGCTTATTACTGAGAGCTCTGCTGAAAGTATGACTGAATTTCCATTAGACTAACACACTGAAAAGCATCAGACTTTTGCACTTTAATTGACAATGCAATATAACCCAAAGTTGGGTTGACATATAGTTTTGCCCCTTATGGAAACTGCATTTTGAGACAGCATATGAAGTAGTTGAAAAATTTTAACAACTGAAGTTTAAATTGTAAAATGCCTGTTCCCAAGATCCATTTTATGGTTTCAAGACAGTCCCTTTTACCCAGCCTTATAGACCCATTTAGTAACCACGCAGAAAAGTTTTCTTACTGGACTCTCCTGGCAAAGGCATCCCAGAAGCAATGCTGTGTACGAGGCCACAATGCAATCCTCCATGTGCTTCCCAGCATGCTGAAGGGCTGCAAGTAAAAACAATAATATTAGAAGTATAACCAAACTATATTTTAATGTCACTTTGCCCAAATACTTATAAAACAGCTACTTCTATGTGTTCTATGTGTATGTGCACATGCACACAGAGCATAATTCTGTACCCAAGAATGTCAACATTTCTAACTGTGGATATTGTGGTTTTGTGGAATGCCACTGTTGCTCGGACCAATACCCTCATCTCATCCCAGTAAACATAGTTGTTTATTCCCCTTGCAGACGCAGGGCAGTGTGATAAATTAGATGTTCAGGTGGAAACCATAAAAGGAAGGGAAGGGAATGATTACAGAGAAGAGTGCGGAAAAACAATGTTTAAGAAAGGATCAACTGATACAATGTTTGAGCCAGAATAAATGGGCCAAAATTAAATAGAAGTATTAGTAAAAAGGGAATATTAACGTTTACTATGACAATATGTCAAGGAGCAGCTTTTTGTATTTTGTAATGGTAACAATCTTCAGGAAAAGAAGCTGAAGTGAGGCTTGTAAGAATCAGGAAAGTACTTTGATCCTTAATACCACTGCATTTTTGGGAAGAGATTAACTAGGACAAGAGTCCCAGTTGCTTTAAAAGGGAAAGAAAGAGGATTCTAAAACTGCAGCTCTGACATTTTTTAATTTAGCACTTCTTTCCTTTGCTGACTTCCCCAGGAACCTGGACCTACCTTTATTAAGATCAAGTTCTTCTTCATCTTCTTCTTTCTTATCTTTCTCCTCTGCGTTCTCAGGCTTTTCTGTAGTAACCCACTGGATCTCTCCGCTCGTCTCCTGCCACTCCCCACTCTTGTCATGCTGTGCAGCAGGAGCTTCCTTAATCAGTTCATCCGTCTGGCTCTCTGCCAGCTGCGCTGCTCGCTCACGCTCAAGGAACAACTGAGAGGGAAAATTCCACAGATGATGAGTCATGAACCCAAATGCTACATGCGACTTAACTGGCAGCAGGGAGCATCTCATCTGTGTGCCTTCCCTTGCTTAAATTAGCATTCACTTTTGTACTGAATGTTTCATCCTGTCATCCGTAGGCAGCGTTCGAAACTCCCATTGTTCTAGGTGCGCTTTGCGACAGGGAATTTCATTAATGAGAGCAGCTTCTGAGCTCTGGGTGCAGTACTGCGCCAAAGAATTCAGATTAAAACAGCCATTGCTGGAAGGAAAGGAAGACCTTTTTCTGCCTCCCCACTTCCAGCCACTCTCTGAAGACTGGAGAAGGGGCCCTCTCAAGAATATTAGCGGGGTGGGCAGGGGAAGTATGGTTTTGTTTTTTGCAGTCTTCAGATGAGGACTAGATTATGTGGAAAACGAGCGTAAGATTTTAGCTGCAGTTCAGTCATTTTCAGCTTTGTATTCTTGCTATACAAAAAGCATGCCTAGACACTCCATTGCGGTGCCCATAACCTAGGTTTAAGGTGCCATTTAGCTCCTAGCTTTCATATCTCCGTTTCTAACACTGTGTGTAGGCATCGAAATCTCAGGCTATAGAAGCAGAGAAGGTACTCTCTAACAGCTCTTATAAGTGACTACATGCCATCAGGCTCCTCCGTCAACTGTCATCAGCAGGCATTCCATCAGGCTGCTAGAGAGATGGGACTACAGGAGCTCTCCATTGGCTCTCCTGGTTCTCTCCCCCCCCCCCCCCCATTGCTACAGTTCACTACAAGATCTCTGTAAGTCAGAATAAGTGCCTGAGTTTCCCACCACCACTTTCTCTCAGTGCCTTTTCCTTTCTGATTCTAAGCCCGAGGTCAGTATCTGCCTCCTCAATGGTATTTGTAAGCTCCTCCAGGACCTTTTTTTTTGGCTGAGGAGCAGGATAAAAATGCCAATAATAATATTTCGTAAAGGAACTGAAGGATTGCAGCACAGTACACCAACAGTTGGTGTGCAGCATAATAATAAACTAAGTCCTAATGCCTATGGCAAGAACAGCCAAACACAACCGAGACAGAGAATATACCTTATTCAGCCGGAGATTAACATACGAGTTTTCAATTCATGCTGCATGTAGTGCCCAGTGAAAAATGTAATGCAAGTGAAGAACAAATATAATCTCTTATCTAATGAAGAAATAATTCAAGAGGCAAGCCAAATGTTCACAACTATGTTTGACTCAAAGCTCTACAAAATTTGATCCTCCGCAAATTAATCAATTATTATTGGCAACAGCAACTAAGGGGAACACCTTGTTCAAAGGTAAAATACAAGTTGCTGAGAAGAACCAGTTGATGGCCATCACAAGGATGCTCTTTGTAGGGCTCCCAGTAACATCTGGTTTTCCACTAAGATAGTACACAAGACGGCTTCAATTATCCCTTGCATGGATTAAATCAATGGCCTATAAAGAGATGTATGGCTCAAAATATGTTGGGACAAATAAGTGACTCTTAGTGCCTCCTCTGACCTATCGTCTCTGTTAGTTTAAAGGGGATGGGAATGACAAATAGTTCAACATTTGAACATTAGACCAATATTGCTTCTTTCCTCTGGTGATAACTGTTTCACACACTGCATAAATAGTTGTTCTTTTAAGTAAAAACTATGATTTACCTGAACTAAAGCATGAACAGCAGCCATCCGTCCAGATGTGCTTATGCTATCATTGGCTTCTCCCAAGCAGAAGGAATCAAAGGAACATGTTGTTTCCATATTCACAAGACAATGCCGATTTCGTGCACTGTACTCTACCAAATTGATTAGCAGACCCAAACCCTGCAAGGAGGAAGAAAATATTAGATAGTAGAGTACAAAGAACTGTACTTTGCACACTCTAAGGGTGCTCAGAAGTATGGCCAATTTTGGCAAATTCAAGAAGTGGCAAGCCTCATGAAATTTTGGCAGTTGCACCTTCAACAACCCTACAAAATATTCTTGTCCATTTACACCAGCCAACATTACCTTATCTTGAAAATGTCTGTCTTAAAGGTCTTGCGAATGTGTGCTTTTAAAGATGTAATGAGGGGGGGGGTGTTTGCCCCCCCCAATGTAAAGCCTTCTCCCATACGCGTGTCTCATCCAGAAGTAAAGAGAAATTAATTTCATTCTAGGAGTCATACAGAAACATTTGAAATCTGTGATTCCTACAAATGTTTTGCTAGAGGACACCAAATTCATTTTGATCGCTGCCAAAGACTTGTCCTTCGGAAACAGCCATCAGTGCAAAGATCAGTTGTGTTGCCTAAACCATGAAATAATCTGCCAGTCAGTGTCTGTGTATCCACCCATTTTGGCATGCTCTAATAAGATTTATTTTTTATTTTTTTTATTACTTTTTTCCAATGGCAGGTATGTTTTACCTGAACCTATTATGGCTTTCATTCTACTGCTGTTCACTTGGTTTTTTATGTTTTATGATGCTGTTTGACTGGTGCTTGTTGTACTGATAGGCTTATACTCAGAAATGTGTTGGGAATCACAACTCTTTCAACAGAGAAATGATATGATCAGTTAAGAGTAAGGCTGTCATGTTATGAACCAGTGGAAGTTTTCAAACAGTTTTCATGGGTGTCGTGCTAACTTCAGTACATCAAATTTAACATAAGTAATTTTTAACATGTAGCCTTACATTTTCTAGAGGCATTTTTTTAAACAGTTTTTCTTACCAGAACCCGAATATCAAATCTCTGTTCTTGAGGTAGAAACTTTGGAACCTGAAGCACACAATTCAGCGCTGTGCCAATAAGACCATCTTGTTCACCTGTTTTAGTGCTACCCCACTCTGCAAACGTTAAAGGATATAAATGCTCATTAGACATATAAAAAAACCACAGGCATTTCAAACATGCATTTACAGCAATTAAAAGTAGCAACTGGCAATAACACCTGGCCATAATCGAATTTCAGATTAAGGTTTTGCTCCCACAAACAAATCTCTGATCAAGTTTACACCTCTCCCAGGCCAACACACCAGTCTGCAATGGAGGAGACTGAATCTCACCTTTTACACCCGGTAACTGAACCAGAACCTAAACCATCTAAGCCCAACATAGCTGGGAATATTGCCTTAAACCATCATGATTCTCTGGTGCCGTAGTAGGTGAAATAACTGAACAGACTAACAAAAGTCATCTCAAATGTAACAAAATAGAAGCCAAAAGAGTATTTTTGGCATTTTTGCTTCCCAATTCATACCTAAGTGACATATGCAAGGTCAGTCGAAAAATTTGACTGCTTTATGAGAGACAGTTTGTTTTCCATTGTTCTAATTTGGCAGCCATGCACACTCACCCCCTTCAGTTTTGTAAACTGAAAACCAACATTTGCAGTACTGACACTAACTCTACTCAAATAATAGTTGCATGCGTATTTCACATTTGCAGCATTGTTTTGTGGGAGCTGTAAGGATATTATTACACCTCTTACTGTCCACCTGATTAACTAGCCACCTGGCCTAAGCATAAATACAGGAATACTTTTCTCTAGACGTCATGGGAAATAATCTGACAGGACAGATGATAATCTGATTTTATGTTTTAGGATAAGTAACTTACCATTATCATTTGCTAAATTGAGTAAGACACCAATGATGGCTCTCATACAGTCTTCCACTGCCTTACCCACATGGTTTGTTACATTCTGGTGTGGCAGTACCCTACTGTCTGGAAGACAGATGGTGTCTTCTGCACGGTTGTATCTCTGGATCAACTCCTCACAATGCTGCAGTGCTCTGAAGGTTACAAAAAAACAAAAACAAAATATACAACGCAAATCATTTTCATATCAGTGTGACAAAATTTCTTCACGTAAAAAACCCAGTTCCAGCTGTAAACAGCAAGCTTAGTTTTCATTTATCATGCTGGTTTAATGGTAACTAGCGACACAGTCCCCAAAATTATATTAGAAAGCATCATCTCATGTACTTTTTATTAGGAAAAAAGGTCCAAAGGTGCACTTCATAATGATCTAGTCCCAGATTCTTCACACAGGAATCTGCAACATATTAGCAGCACAAAGCACTTTGGGTCCAGCAAGTATTGAAGTAAGGCGTTGAAAAAGCAGAACCATAACTGGTATGTTAGTCACTTGGCCCCTTTTATGTGCACTAGTTGTCTGGTCATAAAGCTAAATGTTAACAGGACTGTTTTCACTTAACGCCAAATGTCTGCAGTAAGATTATTTTTAAAAAATAAAATTATTTATTTGGTTTTTCAGATTAAAGTTTTACAATCACATATCCAATATCCAACATACAACATAAAAACAAGATTCCAGACAATCTCCTGAACTTCCCTCCTCTGTGGGTCCTATTGTTAGTCATTTCCTCCTGCATCTTTTATAATAATCCAAATCTTTTACATCTCCATTAAGTCCAAAATTCACCATTAAACTACAAGTGTCATTCCAATCCTACTAACAATTTTAGCTGTTTACAGCAGTTTTTAAGATAAATTATAAACGTCCCCCATTCCTTATTAAAATTTGAGTCTTCCTGATTTCTGGTTCTTCCAGTCATTTTTGCCATTTCGGCATAATCCATAAACTTTTCTTTTCTCTACACCACCCTGAGATCTCCAGGTATAGGGCAGTTTATTAAACAAACAAACAAACTTGCAATAAGAATTTTTAACGTTCGTGACGTATTTGATAGAGAGATGAAGTCATGTAAAGCTAACTCTTGTAGACACAATGCTAATTCCAGGTTTGTGTCTTCATTCAATTATGGCAACAGATTAAGCTTCTCCCCCATACTATGCACTCTAGAGGCTTGCACAGAAAACATGTGTCAGGGTTTCTGGGAGAGAGGAGGAGATGACAGAGGAGACGGAGAGCGAGTGGGAGGAGGGGCAGAAGGATGAGGAAGAAGATGACGGAATTCTGAGGGGATCCACGAGTCTGAGCAGCGAGTCAGAGGATTCTCAAAAGGGGGTTACCTTAATCAAGCAAAAGGGAGGAGAAGGGAGAAGCGGAGAGGAGCCCAGTGGAAGACAGACGCAGCAAGAGGCGTCTCAGCCGGAACGGAGAAAAGGGGGTGGAGTCGTCAGCCTCTCGGAGGGAGCAGGATTAGGAGAGAACAGAGAAAGGGGGTTGGAGCAAGGTGTTCAGCCGGAAAGGGTGGAGAGCAGAACAAGGGGTGGTGTAGCGGTCGGAAGAAAGGTCAGCAGCAACGTACGCGCGCCAAGTTCAAACGTAGAGGCGCGCGGAAGTGGAGAGAGCTCAGGGGAGGAGCCCGGCCCTAAAGCCAGAAGGAGGGGGGAAGAGGCGGCAGAGGATTCAGCCTCAGGCGAGTCACGGAGAGAGGGAACCCAGGGGGGCAGGAAGACCCTGCGGAAAAGAAAGGAGAGGAAGAGGTGGTCTAGAGCCAGGCTATTAAGTTGGTGTGGAAGAGGGGAGGAGTCAGAGGGGACTTCAGCGGTCTAACGTGACAGACGTACGGCCACGATGCTGAACTGTACGAGAAGCAGAAATCTTCAATAAACTTTTCCTGTAAATAAACTGCAACGGAGTGAGGTCTCTTGTGAGCTGGGACCCGTCCTGGGTGGCCGTGACAGTAAGTCCCCTCTCAGAAAGCAAAAATTTTTTTTTGCGAAGCTCACGAACGGGAGCAGCCATGAGCGCTGAGGAGCAGCTGGTTGCACTGCGGGATCAGGTTACCGCTCTCACATCGGCAGTCATTGCTTCGCAGAAGAAGAATGACGACTTGGAGAAGACGTGCCAGGATTTGCAGGCAAGGTGGGAACACGCGGACAGGGCGGGGGCCCCAGGTTCCAGAGCGGAGGGCATTGCGCTTGGACGGAGGGGGGGTGCCCTGGTTCCGCATTTTAATGGCAACTTGCAAGACTATCCCAATTTCAGAGCGGACGTCGTATATGCACTGCATTTACTCCGTCACGATTTTAAAGATGAGGAGGAGAAAGTGGGGTTCATTGTTTCGCACCTGCATGGGGAGGCCAGGGCTTGGCTACGCAATCTGTGGCGCGAAGATGGACCGGCCCGTCGCAATTCAACTGCGTTCATCAAAGCGATGGATTCTTGTTTTCAATCCTCTGTGGATGTGGACATTGCGCGCCGTCAAATGCACGGGCTGAGGCAGGGGAAAGCGACTGTGCGCCAATACCACTCTAAATTTTTTGCATTGCTCACCGCCTTAGATTGGCCAAAGGACAGTAAGCCGGTCAGAGATCTTTTTTGGGAGGGATTGAGCCCCCCCATCAAGGATGAGATCGCTAGGGGGGACAGACCCCAGACCCTAGAAGACGTGGTGCACCGGGCTTTAGCTATTGGAATTCGACATGAGGGACGTCCGTGGCACGAGGAGGACGGGTCCCAAGCGCGTGCGCAAGCGAGGACTCTCCCTTTTGTGCACAGGGATTTCAGCCGTGCGCACCCCTCGCCAATGGGGAAGGACAGCGAGGAGCCAATGGAGATTGGTGGTGCTAGGGCTCAGAAGCCATCCCAGAGCCCTGTCCCTGGTGCAGCCAAAGCGAAGCCTCCTAGAGGAACCAGGAAGTGTTACATCTGTGACAGTGCGCACCATATGGCGAAAGAGTGCCCCCAGAGGCTCCAGAAGCACACTGCAGCACTGGCAACTGTAACAGCAGAGGTGCAACCAGGGGAGCAGCTTCAGGGAAACGACAGTGCCTGGCTGGAAGCAGAGCTACTGGGGCTCAGCCAGGCGGATCTGTAGACAAGCCCCCAGCATCACTGCAAAGCGTGGACCCTTTGCCTCCCAGACCGGCAGTTCTGCTCACAGCAACACTCCAGTTGCCTGATGGGAGACTCCTCGAGGTTCCAATAACGATCGATTCGGGAAGCAACGCCGACTTCGTGGGACTGCAGTTCGTTAAGCAGCACAACATGGCGCTCCTGCCTGCAACGACGCCTCTAAACGTGGTCACGGTAGACGGCAGGAAGTTGCTGGGGGGGCAAGTGGTGCAGCAAACCCCTCCCATGATGATGCAGATTGGCAACCATCGAGAACTTATTAGTTTCAATGTCACCCACTTATCGGACACACCCATCGTGTTAGGCATGAGTTGGCTGGAGAGGCACAGTCCCGCGGTTGCGTGGTACCAGCGGCAGATCACCTTTTGTTCATCGTATTGTGCTCAGCATTGCTTTCAGACCGATCAGGGAGGAGAAGCCGAGCAGCAGTTGCATCTGGGTATGGTGCAAACGGTGCCTCACAAGTACCAGGACTTCTTGGAGGTTTTCTGTGAGAAGGAAGCTGACAAGTTGCCGCCTCACAGACCTTACGACTGCGCGATTGATTTAGTGCCAGGGGCGCAACTGCCTGCTGCCAAGCTGTACTCCATGTCGGAAGACGAGATGCAAGAGCTTCGGGAGTTCATAGACCATAACCTCAAGCGAGGTTTCATCCAGGAATCTAAAGCAGCGGGTGGCAGCCCTGTGTTCTTTGTGAAGAAGAAAAACACGCCCCAAAAAAGGCTTATAGTGGATTACAGGTTCATAAACAGCTTGACTAAGCCCAAAGCTTTCCCCATGCCCAAGATTGACGACCTTTTAGCGACCGTCAGGAGGGGCAAGATTTTCACCAAGCTGGACCTACGTGGAGCTTACAATCTCATCCGCATCCGGAAAGGAGATGAGTGGAAGACCGCCATGTTCACCCCTCTGGGCACATACGAATACAGAGTCATGCCTTTCGGTCTCCAAAATGGCAGCCACGTTTTTCAAGCATTTATGCACCACGTGCTAGCAGGTCTCCTCTACAAGAAGTGTGTCTGCTTTCTCGACGATATCCTGATTTTCTCGGAATCGTCGGAGGATCACGATAAGGACGTGAGGGAGGTCCTGCAGAGGCTGAAGGACCACAGGCTGTACGCCAAGTTGGAAAAATGCCAGTTTGATGTCAGAGAGGTTGATTTCCTTGGCTACAAGTTGTCCGACGAGGGACTGGCCATGGACAGGGCTAAGGTTCAAGCGCTGTTGGACTGGAAAAGCCCTCGAAATCGGAAAGAGGTCCAGAGGTTCATCGGCTTTGCCAATTTTTACCGCAAGTTTATTAAAGGTTTTGCGAACGCGACGGCGGCTATCACTGACACCCTCAGTTCCAAGAAGAAGAAGTTCGTCTGGACCGAACAAGCGGAGCGGTCCTTCCGGACGCTTAAAGGTCTTTTCGCCTCCGAAGAGCAGCTGCTCCACGTGAATCCCGGCAGACCCATGCGGGTAGAGACCGATGCGTCAGACAGAGCGGTTGGGGCCGTTCTTTTGCAAGAGGATTCGCAAGGCAACTGGAGACCGGGTGCGTTCTACTCCCGGAAGCTCAGCAAGACGGAGCGCAATTATACCATATGGGACAGGGAGTTGTTGGCCATTCATGCAGCTTTCAAAGCGTGGCGACACTTCTTAATAGGAGCCAAGCACACGGTGCAAGTCCGCACGGATCACAAGAACTTAGAGTATTGGCGGACGGCTAAGTTACAGACCCAGCGACACATGCGCTGGGCGGAGTTCTTTGCGGATTTCGACTTCAAAATAGAATACATCCCAGGAGACTCCAATGTTATTGCAGACGCGCTGTCCCGAAAGCCGCAATACTTGGAGGAAGCAGCTCCAATCGCAGCAAAGCACATTTTCGCACCGCAGGCGTGGACGTGCGCTACCATCGCAGTCGACCTGGACGCGGTGCGACGCGCGTTGCAAAGGGATCAGTTTGCACAGTCCAAGATGGAGGAGCTACGCGGAGGGTCGCGAGACAACGATGAGTTCCAATTGCAAGATGGACTTTTGACTCGTAAGGGTGCCCTTTACGTGCCCACCGACGATCTTCGAGCCAAGGTTCTGCAACAATTGCATGACGCCCCTAGTGCAGGCCATTTCGGCAAAGAGAAGACGATGGAATTGGTGGCTAGAGACTTTTGGTGGCCCCAGATGAGAGGAGAGGTGGCGGACTACGTCGCCAGGTGTGATATCTGCCAGAGGTCCAAACCAGTGCACCAGAAGCAGGCGGGATTGCTAGAACCGCTGGAGACACCGCAGCAACCGTGGGAGAGGGTAGCGTTGGACTTTGTTACGGACCTGCCCAGCTCCAGAGGTAAGACGGCGGTGTTAGTGGTGGTGGACTTGTTCACCAAGATGGCGCATTTCATCCCTTGTGCCAAGGTGGCGACGGCAGAACAGACCGCAAAGCTCTTCATCGATCACGTCTTCAGAGTGCATGGACTTCCGCAGTCCGTCTTGTCCGACAGGGGGCGCCAGTTTGTTTCCACTTTCTGGCGAAAGCTTCTGGGCATATTGCACGTCAAAATCAACCTGACATCGGCGAGACATCCACAAACCAACGGTCAAGCGGAGAGGGTCAACGCGATCATGCAGCAGTACCTGCGGTGCTACGCCAACCAGCGACCTGCGGCGTGGGTGGACTATCTGCCGATGGCTGAATTCGCCTACAACAACACGAAACACGCATCCACCGGGGTGACGCCTTTCTTCGCGAACAATGGCCGTCATCCCAGAACCTTCCCGAGATTTGCGGCACCAGGAGGGGGGGGGCCTCAAGATGCCGACCAGTTTGCAGCGGAGTTGCAAGAGGTGCACGAGGAGCTGCGGAGACATTTGGAGCTGGCAAAACAGGCGTATAAGGTGCAGGCCGATAAGCACAGGAGGGCGGGAGAGGACATCCAGATTGGGGACTGGGTGTGGTTAGCAGCCCACGCGATGCCGGCCAGGTCATTGGCCAAGAAGAAGTTAGGACACAGGCAGCTAGGGCCATATCAAGTTGAGGCTAAGATCAATCCGGTGGCTTTTCGTCTAGCCCTTCCGGAGGGTTCCAGGGTGCACCCGGTCTTTCATAGGTCGGTGCTCACTCCCTACAAAACCCCACACAGGTTTCAAGAGTCAGGAGCACTCCCAGAGCCACGTAGGAGGGCGCCTGAGGGGGGGGAATCGCCAAGACCAGAACCTCTTAACGAGGTCACAGAGATACTGGACTCGAGATGGGGGGAGGAGGGAGTTGAATATTTTCTAGCCAGGGAAGGCACTCCGGCCTCTGCCAATAGCTGGGTGCCGGGTTACGCGTTGGACGAACCCCTGTTGAAGGAGGAGTTCCATGCACTTTTTCCGCACAAGCCCATGCCCGAGGAGTATTTTGATGATTGGCTTTTCACGCCCACTTTGTCAGACAGCACGTTCGAGGGTTTCTCCTCACCCGAGGGCCATACGCCCGAAACAAGCCCGACCAGGGATCCGAGACTGGGGGGGGAGGAGACAGGCCCTTGTTGGTGGGTGGATCAGCCAAGGGAGGCATGGAGTCAGAGATGGATGGTAGGTCCTTGGCAGGCAGCGCCAGGAGAAGCAGTGATGGAGGAAGAGACTGTGAGGTCTGTGGGTGGGGAACCCGAGTTCGAACACACATATACGGAGATGACAGAGGAGAACGTTGAGGTGGACAACTTGTATCCTGAACCGACCCAGGAAGTACCACGTTTTCCTCAACCTGCACCCGGCGAGCGGGAGGGGGGAAGGGGGGGCTTCGAGGGGGGGATGGATGTCAGGGTTTCTGGGAGAGAGGAGGAGATGACAGAGGAGACGGAGAGCGAGTGGGAGGAGGGGCAGAAGGATGAGGAAGAAGATGACGGAATTCTGAGGGAATCCACGAGTCTGAGCAGCGAGTCAGAGGATTCTCAAAAGGGGGTTACCTTAATCAAGCAAAAGGGAGGAGAAGGGAGAAGCGGAGAGGAGCCCAGTGGAAGACAGACGCAGCAAGAGGCGTCTCAGCCGGAACGGAGAAAAGGGGGTGGAGTCGTCAGCCTCTCGGAGGGAGCAGGATTAGGAGAGAACAGAGAAAGGGGGTTGGAGCAAGGTGTTCAGCCGGAAAGGGTGGAGAGCAGAACAAGGGGTGGTGTAGCGGTCGAAAGAAAGGTCAGCAGCAACGTACGCGCGCCAAGTTCAAACGTAGAGGCGCGCGGAAGTGGAGAGAGCTCAGGGGAGGAGCCCGGCCCTAAAGCCAGAAGGAGGGGGGAAGAGGCGGCAGAGGATTCAGCCTCAGGCGAGTCACGGAGAGAGGGAACCCAGGGGGGCAGGAAGACCCTGCGGAAAAGAAAGGAGAGGAAGAGGTGGTCTAGAGCCAGGCTATTAAGTTGGTGTGGAAGAGGGGAGGAGTCAGAGGGGACTTCAGCGGTCTAACGTGACAGACGTACGGCCACGATGCTGAACTGTACGAGAAGCAGAAATCTTCAATAAACTTTTCCTGTAAATAAACTGCAACGGAGTGAGGTCTCTTGTGAGCTGGGACCCGTCCTGGGTGGCCGTGACAACATGCATCACTGTATATGGCCATGTAATTGTCTTTAATTGCTATGATTCAAATGTAAGTAAATGTATACAGGGTTTATGTCAACAAATTTCCCTCACTGGAACCCATAAACTACATATAAATCTTCCTGTCAATATTTTTACTCCGCTTGAGTGCTGACCAGAATTTCTGAAAGCACTACTTATGTCACCCCCCCAATCCTGTGAGTTCCATAGGGAAGTTGTTGAAAGAAAAAGTTTCCCCAAATTGAGAAGCACGTATAAAGATAATGTGGGGTGTGTGTATAATGTTTGTATGGAAACATTTCACAACCAAAAGTGATTTTGATTGCAAAACGTTATCACACAAAACATAATTAGCAACAGAAGTTACTTCCAGCAGGTAGAAAAAAGCATATCAGTAAGCGGAAGCAGGAAACAATCTAACTCGCTTTCCCCCTCATTTGAAAATACTAAGCTGCAATACACACACACATGCTGAGGAAAACTATCACCAAGATCACAGTGTTAATACATAACCTAACAACATAAACCTTTAAAGAAGTATACCATACTGTATTTTAAAAAGCATTCATTAGAACTTACTTAGCTGAAGAGACAATGAGCTGCGAATCCTTATATGCTATCAAGTAACTCTGATTTTCTGGATTATGAACTGTTACCTAAAAAAGAAAAGAAAATATCATACAGGTATCATCCTTTGATGTGGGAGTTAAGCTCCTTTCACCTTCTGAAAGAACACTATGCTTTTAACAGATCTCTCAAACTTCTAGAATGCTGCAATTTAACATTCTGCTTTGTGCACCATTAACTTAATTTATAGAAACCTGGATTTTCTAGAACACTTGACGTCGCCCAACAGCCTGGGCTAAGGGAATAGGTTTGAGCTGGGAGATCTCCAGCCTAAAGCAAAAAGCTAGGGAGTCCTCAAGCTAAACAGAACAAACTCAGGGAAGCCTACAAGGCCAACTAACCAAACCCTCAGCCAGTTTAACTTTTCCAGGCCTGGCCATTTCAACACTACCCCCACTTAGAGGTGACTGGGCAAGTGGAGGCGTTACAAATAGTATATTGTTAGCTAAGAGCCTCATTAACATATAGAGCCAGTGCCACATTTTTACTTTGGGCTTAGTAAGGAATTCTAGAGTCACCGTCCCACCATTAACAGGAAGTGAACGAATAAGATCTCTCATGATAATACACACAGAGACATGCTAATATACAAATGGACCAGGGTTTCTCAAAATTGGGTCTCCAGCTGTATCTGAACTACAACTCCTGTAATCCCTAGCTAGTGGGACTAGTGGCCAGGGATGATGGGAATTATAGTGCAAAAACAGCTGGTGTCCCAAATTTGGGAAACCCTGAAAGAGACAAAGCACCTTGTGTTCACAAACATAAATACTGTCAAATATACATGTGTGTTAGTCTACACACACAAACAGGTACATACAAGCTCCCCTCCAATGTGGCTGCTGGTCTCCATTTCTCTCCCCCAAGAAACCAAAAAACAGAATAGAAAAAGGGAACAAAGAAATTCTCCCCACCCGCTCTCTCTCTCTCGCTCTCTCTCTCCCACACACACACCTTGTCAGCAACATCTTTCACCTCAATACCATTTAGGAAAGTGCTACCAGTTGGACATTTGCTGAAGTGAGCTAGTTTTTTATAATTAGATTCAGAATGTCCAATCTGAATATGGCCCATCAAGCTTAACCCAGGGCGAACCCAAAGCAGTGTAGTAGCTAATTAACACAAACGGCACATAAATAGTAAGAAGCTCTATGGCTAGAACCCATGGTTCTGACTTTCCTCACCCCTGGTTCTGGACCATTAAAAATAAATCACTCTTTACAAAGTTAAATACTTACGCTTTCTAAGACCCGTAAACATCGTTCTGCTCCCCATAATGAAGCAACCAATTTCTCTTCATTTTCATCGCTGCTTAAGTGATCCACACATTCTTTGACTAAGAAACAAAGAGTTTATGTTGTTACTAAACTGTTAAAGGAAGTATTTTTTACTTTCCAAAATTGCATATATGTGATGAAATACCCTAATACTCTAATTATGTTTTATCAATATACTTTAAGCCAACTTCTCTCTCTCTCTCTCTCTCTCTCTCTCTCTCTCTCTCTCTCTCTCTCTCTCACACACACACACACACACACACACACACACCACAAAGAGGCCAATTTAAAAATACATGTATGTCGTGCACATATATGACCATATTCACACTTCATGCTAAATCAGAGTTTAGCCCTAAGTGAATGGGCCTGTACAAACCTTCTCCTACCAAGTTAGGAGGAGGGCATCAGAAGACTTTAGCTTCACTCATTCAAAATCCAGAATTAACTTCACTTTCAAACCAGGGGTTATGGTATAAAAAAGATTTCATAACTTATTCACTGGCTTGTTGTGAAAGTTACCTACGGTTGTTTTAAACCAGGACCCCTGGTCGGAAAGTGAAGTTAATGTTAAGCCAGGGTTCTGTAAAATTGAAATTAAACTGTGATGAAGTCCTCCATATGGCAGTAAGAGGGAAGGAAGAGGGGAGGTGGGGAACATGAAAGGCAACCCTTTGCTTGGGCATGTTCAGGCTAATCTGCATAGCACCAAACCATGACTGTTGGTTTATCTACTGTGATACATATACTGCTTAGCCGTAATAACTACAACAACAAAAAACCAACAACACTAAGTGGTTTAGTGTTACATGTGAACGCAACCATAGAGTTCTATGCCTGGGTAGCCTAAGCTATCAAATTGTAAAATGTATACAGAATACAGATAACCATTTGCTATCATTTAAAAGATTTTAAGATGCAATCCTGACTGTCTCAAGGATTTGGCAAAACCACACCACAAGTCTTGTAACTCAATCAACACCAAGTGATCATGACACTTGCCCAACAGCCCTCATGTCAGATGTGCATGAAAGTCAAGTAGCAAAACACACAGTGACATGACTGTCATGGATGTCAAGAGAATCCCGTCCATACCCTGTCCTACAAGGCCCGGGCATACTTCCAAGAAAAGTCCACTACAACTTCCCAACACAGGTGTGCCTCAGGTCAGTGGGGATCAAGTGATACCCACAACTTCAGATACAAGGTTTCAATCCTGTGGCAGCTGATACACATAGCCAGAACTCTCCATATAACCTCTGGCAGGGAAAAGCGAGAGCTACGTAGGCTATTGCTTCTTGTAAAATAAGATTCACTTCAATGAGGACAGCTGATCCCTTCCTATCCATGTGTAGCTCTGGCCACAAACCATTTCTTTGCTCCAAAAGGTACGCATTATCAAGACAAACTCTTATTCCCAAGGTCATCATTGGGATGGCTTGCAATGTTAAATTTTAACTAGGGAACTGAGCACCCCACAACTACTAGGCTCATTCAGCAAGGAGTACCAACAGGCCTCTGCTGCAATTGGGGGGGGGGGAGCCTCTCACAGAATTAACTATGATTAAGATCTCTATTTAAGTTACTGATGGGATAAATTAATAGGGCAACTTAGGAATTTTATTTCTTTGTTCTCTATTGGGAACAGTTCTTTCATGATCTTGTCGAGTATACCTTTTTATTGGGCAAAAGTTGAAACTGAGGTCATATCACTACAGTTGTATATATTATTTTACTATTGCAATAGCTAAGTTTAAGTACACACACTACAAGAAAAGGGTTTTGGAAATTCATAGCATTCCATGGGCTCGTCTATCCAGCGCATCAGAAAATTTCACTATTTGCATGTATTCTAATACAGTCCTTTCATTCTACCACACGAGTAATATAAACTACCTTCTAATAATAAAATATATATACTTTAATTCTCACTCGAGCTATGTGCATACCTTTATCTACAATGTGATCAAGACCACCAAGAAGTCGCAACTCTTCTTTAAACCAGTCTCCTGCCCGTTTTGAAGTGAGAGAGAGCAATGTTTCCATTGCCAAATGCCCTGTCTAGAAAACACACAGAGAAAAAATGGTTTATAAATTAAAAGCAGCACTCTATCAGGTACTTCTTCCATTAACACTGTCACTTGAATCTCGATTACATGATTATGTATTATAAGTTTGAAAGTGCATTAACCACCAAAATATTTTACTGCTCCATGTGTTTATAGATTATTATTGTATCTTAGCAAAATGTTGCTGCACTATCACCATATCTTACTCCCTTCCAACTCTTTTACTACTCGCAAAATAAATGAATTCATATGCAAAATCAAATTGCACCATTGTTTTTCTTTACCTAGTCATACAATGATTGAGCCAATGGATCAGTGTACTGCAGATTGGGGGCAAGTCTCAAAATGTAAGAGGTAGTATGAAACCAAACTGATAATTTTAGTGTAGCTTTATGCATCTCAAATAAAATGGCATCAAAACCCGCATGAAGAAGGTCTGATGTAAGAAATGGTGGCTTTAGATAGGTGACAAATATAGTCCCTAAGCGAGAAGATTGTGTAGGCATCAATCCCTCTATTTGCCAAGTTGTTAACAAAAAGAATAAAACATTTAAAATAATCCATAAAAAGGTTATAAACAACTAATTAAAACATTTAAAGAATAAAAACACAAGATAAACTAAACATAGACTAAAACACGTATCAACATTCTACATGTCTGGGTAGGCTTGCCTAAACAAAAATGTGTTATTGGGCACCAGAAAAAGTACAGTAAGCCTGCAATTTACATAGGGATTATGTTCCAGGGATTACACCTAAAGCCAAAACTATGTATAGTCCAACACATTGGGTTCAATGATGGGTGGGATAGCCAGCCATTTCCCCTAAAACCGCCCCCCCCCCCCCACCATCCCTTTTTTTTGCCTCATGCATAAACCTGAATGCACACAAGTTAAATGCATGTAGGTTGTGGGCTTACTGTACAGTAAATGTGCCTGCCCGATATCAACAGGCAGGGAGTTCCAACGTACAACAGCTGCCACGCTAAAAGGGGTTCTATGCAGCAGCTGTAACAGTGCCAGTTCCACAGCCTGAAGTGGTCAAGTGGGGATATTTGGGGTGAGGCGATCTTCCAGGTAAACTGGTCCCAAGTTGTACTTTTTGTACTAATAGCAACACACTGAATTTGGCTCAGCAGCAAACTGGCAAGCAGTGCAGGTCTCAGAGAACAGGTGTCAGATACTGACAGGGTCTCACTCAAACAGGCATAGTTTGCAGAAATACAAAATGTTTTTGGAAGAAAACCTTAAGGTGGGGGAAATCACCCAACACAGTCCAACTGATAACTTCTCCTGCTCAACAGCCACAGAATTCAGAGTTGTCTGGCTGTGGTGTTTTTTTTTTGTGGGGGGGAGGAAAAAGGAATCCTTTAAAAGGAATGGGTGCCTGAACAGGAAAACTCCACCCTGCAACCTCTTCTACTAAGGTAAAGGTAAAGGTACCCCTGCCAGTACGGGCCAGTCGTGACCGACTCTAGGGTTGCGCTCTCATCTCGCTTAAGAGGCCGGGAGCCGGCACTGTCCGAAGACACTTCCGGGTCATGTGGCCAGCGTGACAAGCTGCATCTGGCGAGCCAGCACCAGTGCCGCACACGGAAACACCGTTTACCTTCCCGCTATAAAGTGGTACCTATTTATCTACTTGCACTTAGGGGTGCTTTCGAACTGCTAGGTGGGCAGGAGCTGGGACCGAAAGACGGGAGCTCACCCTGCCGCGGGGATTCGAACCGCCGACCTTACAATCAGCAAGTCCTAGGCACTGAGGTTTTACCCACAGCGCAACCCGCGTCCCACCTCTTATACTAGTAGCATGTAAAGATTTCATACCAGATAGCACATTTAGCCCTAGTAAAAGTGGACATTTTTATACACACAGAATCACAAAAATAACTGTTTTCAGCTCCCATTCTATCAAGTGAAATATTATTCAGAAAAGTCATTAGTGTTTAATTATAGAAGCAATTAAATACACTATTTTAGTGGCTTAGCTAAATAGATCTATTTGTTCTATACCGTCTGCCTATTACCATGAAGAAGAAAAAACCATGAGATGAACTGCACTGTTAAATACTTAAAAGTGTTTGGGTTTTATCTTTCAAGAGTTCAACACTCTTCATCTGCCCTAGTTAAAATTTTTAGAAGATGTGAGAGAAAGAAGCCATGACTACACTAAGTAATACCTGCAGGGATCACTGCTGTTATTTCAGAAGTGCCAGGGTTTTCCTACACTCTACTGTTCTAAAAGCATCTTTTAAAAGTTAACTTGTTTCTACCCACAAAAACAGCAATAACACCTGTACCATTTTCACATTAGAGAAAAATTAGGTTAACAGTCACACAACCTACCGTTATATTTTCTAGATCAAGGTGTTTGTTGTGAACAGTTTCACAGAGTCTTCGGATTTTTTCCTTAATCTTGTTCATGTCTTTTTCATTGAGCAACTTGGATGAAGAAGAGTCTTGTTCTAGTTCCAGAAGCCGGATCATTAAATCTAAGCTGGCTCTATCTAGATCCATGTTCAAGCGATCTCTGCTCAAGATATACATTAAAGCTGCTGTACAAAGTGATAAATTCTTCAATGGAAAGGAAAAACAGGAAAACAAAGTGGTTAAATATTTAGTTAAAATGCAGAAATCTAGTAAGATTTAAACATGAATGTAAGATCCAAGGAGTTACAGTTAGCCCACAGACTTTCATTATGCAAGTCAGGGGCAAGGCTATGTCCAAGCAAAAGTTTTTTGAACTCTCAGTTAAGTAGTCCCCAAGGACTACTTAAAAATTGCTGAGGGTCTTGGCAGACAAACTTAATGATTTTTCTGCACAGTACTAGATGCTGCATTATTTTTAAATAGTATTTCTTTCGCTTCTTTCATTTCATAGAGATTATATTTCAGGGCATTCCGAAGAATTTAAACTGCAATAAAATAATACACAACAGACGAAATAAAAACACAATTAAAACCAGTATGAGTATTTAAGTGATGGATGTGCCATTTCACATCTGCAACCACAACTCTACATACGTGGTGATGCTGCGAGTCATCCAGTGTTTTGAAGACCATAGCTACCATTCCATGTGCTCTCAAATGCATTCGGAAACTGGGCATGGCGCACTTTGTCGCCAGGCTGATAACACTAAAAACAAAACAAAAAAATCTTATGAACTAAAGTTTCTCCAAGTCTCTAGCAGAGAATTTTAAAGAATTCAACAACCAATGGAGAGCCCAGGTTGCCTGTCTGCAAAACCCCTACAGTCACAATGGAGCATAATCAAATCAAATGACAAGGTGCACCCCACAGGACAATGTCGTTCTGGCTTCGTGTCAAGCAAACCCAAAGTGCGTGGAGGAAACTTTGTCGATGGGGCACTACCCAAAAGTGCAGGCCTGTAGCACAAATAGCCTGACTGTCAGACATATTTCCCACTCCCAGTGCAGCAGGCCTACGGCAAAATCAGAAGCAGTGAGCAATTTGACTCAAGGTGCTCCTCTGTGGACATAGTGTGCCTAGCAAGTGTATGTAGTGAGGAAGAAACCCCCCAGTGCTCCACTGATCCCCTTCCCCATCTCCCCTCTATGGCTACTACTATGCTGTGTGATGCCGTGGGCAGCAGCTGAAGTCAGGAAGTTTTCAATGTTTACAATCAGCTGGCTAAGCCACAAACCAGCAAGAGAGCTGCCACCATCACAGCTCCTGTCAATCACTTGTAATCTGGTCCCTTAGTTAAGGACAGTCCAGCAAAGAGGATTGATCAATGCTTAGTTTACAGAGGGAAGAGCTTCAGTGACTGAAGAGCTCCAATCAAGATGTCTGCACACAGTCACAAACATTTAGAGATCTCCTATTGGTTTTCTATTTACCCCGTACTACCTCAGAAAGATCAAGCTACATGAAACAATCAGGTATGCATACATGTACAACCTTATGCAGAGATACCATTATGTTTTTGATAGGGGTATTCTGATGACACAAGCTCTTTCTCTTTCCAGCTGATTCAGTGCCAGCTGTCTGGTGAATTTACTGTATCTGGATCAACATGCTAACGATAATGGTTAAGGCTGGAGAAGGGGTGCCTGCCATCAGCAGTCTCGCTCTGCTGTAGCAGACAACACCAGTTTGAAACAAGATTTCTTCATGGAAAGAAGGGTGAGACTGACTGGCTACATATGCAATTGATTAATTATTAACCTATTAAAAGCAACTGATGAATTATTAATCTAATCTATGTGACCGTCTGGACGTTTGACCCACCCTAAAATGTAATCCATGTCTCTGATCTTGTGTTTTTCTGTTGCATTTGTGTAAGTTTAGTGTCATTTTTTAGTTTTATTTTAAACTACAGCAAGTTTCCTTGAGCACTCCCTGAAGATGAAAATGCATCAATGAAATACTTTTGCGATAACTACTCAGAAAGAAAAAGCGAACTAGGTAATAACAATTAATAACATCCTTAAACCAGTGTGTTTACCCAAGTAACTATTCAATGCTTTCTTTAGACAGTATGAGACATTCCTTATTAACCATAAGGGGAATAAAAGTCACACCATGCAACTTCAGAACAATAGCGGGAATTATTTCATTTACCTATTTACTGTGAATGCATTGTCAAGTCAAAATCTGGCTACTATATTCTCTTGAGAACACAGAGAACAAATGGCTCTCCTTTTTAACAAGTATGACTTAAGCTATACAGACTGACTTCCATTCAACATCAGCCCAATTTACTAGCAATACTTTTTACACAACTGCACCAGTACATGGGTTCTCCATTGGACGTTCCTGAAGGAAACAAAATTGCTATGTGTATATTATTAGCACATTTCTGCTTTCACCTCCCAATGGTGCAATAGTCTACAATGCTTATGAACACAATACACCTAACAAGAAAAGATGCTATTTGGTAAATGTGGAAATGCTATTATTAGAAATATCTTACCTAAGGCAACGTGTGTTTAGGGGCTGATTGCACTTCAGTCCACTTAACAAGTATTCAATATCATCGGTGAACTCTTGATTCTCTCCAAATTCTACTACATCATTGAAGTGCTTCACATGTTGAACAACAGTGTATAACTGGAAGGCAGATGTATAAAACTTGTTTTTAGTTTTAGAGCTCCCATTTAAAAGACTACTTTATCTGGCAGCAACAGAAATCATCAGCCAGCTCAGAGTGATAAGTTATCTATTTTTAATAGGGAGGTTTCTCCACCTGGCCAATTGTTCTTTGGATCATAAATGGTAAAAAAATATTTCACCAAGTTTACTTTCAAAACAAGAAAGTTTTAGATATTCCACTTACTTCTTTATCTTCTTTCCTACATTTCAAGGCAGTTACTATCTCTTGATAGGGTTGAGTGGGTATGGTCACAGTTTTTATCACTTTGGGAGGTGGTGCAGGAGCTTTGAACACTCCATCATCTTTATGAATTGCCTCCTTTGAAGACAGCCTTACCTATTAATGAAAAGTACTTGAATGGGTAGATGTTTAAGCCTTATATGAACACCAAATAGGTAACAGAAAATTATGTGCATTTGTTGCATTCATCCACTGGGATTTTCAGAGGCTTCAAAAGTGCATATTAAATGAGTGAACACATGCTGTATGTGCAAGATGATTACAATTCAGATGCCGTAGGGTATTTTTTTTTAAAGGGCCTCCAGGGGGCAACTGAAATGGAAGTACAGTATAGTGACATCCTTACCATTTACTTTAAGAATCCAGACTAATGGAACCATTTAAGCTTTAAAAAACTAAGCAGACATACACGAACCCAAAAATATTTTAAAACACAATGGCAGCTGTTAATTGCTCCCTCTTATATGTCCCTGAAACCATGCTCATGCTGAGCCATAGAATCATTCAAAATATTATTCCCCCAACAAAATCATTTTGTACTTTCATTTTTGGCTGTGTAATGGAAACACTTTCTGTGCACAATTATCACCTCCAGTTATTTATATGATTTGGAGATGTCTTTGACCAATAAAAACCCTGATTTAAAATTGTGTGGACTGAGGACCAATAACATTTCTAAGTGCATTATAAAGTAATAGATGCAAACATTTACAGCTAGCTGTCACAAAAAATAACCTGTTGAAGCAATTTGTATTTCAGTTTAAATTACATAAACCATTCCATGTGCTAAGAAGTAAACATGCAGTAATGAGTTTGGATTCAACCTGCATAGCCACATGCAAAAGAGAAGCCTAAATGTAAGAAACCAATGTCAGTGGACAACGTATTCTTTGCAATCTAAGAAAAGGTAGTTAAAATATCATTATTATTCCTGGTTAAATTCATAACCATTGTCATACTAAAGGCATGACACAACCATGGAATATGCTAGGTTTTTTTTTTAACCTTAATATCCAGCAGTGTCTGCAACACTGCCCTGATGTATACTACTATAATTTTAAGCCATTTCTCAGGCTACTTCTCCTGGTGTAGATGAATCATCTCTAAGCACTGGGCGGGTTGGCAGAGGGGAAAAAAGATCCCCTTACTCACAGGGACACTTGGATTTTTCAACACCTGTGATGTCGGAAGAGTCTCAGATTCTGGTTGATTCCAATGTCTAGCATTGTATACAGCTTTTGTTGGTGACTGCAAAACAAAACAGTTGGAATATTCATTTAGAACCTAACCAGCTATTTATAAGAACACCCATTTCAAATCCTCTATGAGATTTATTTTACATCATGTTTTGTCTTCCACAAAACATTTCACGGGAGTTTTGAACATTTACACTGACATGACAGTGCTTTACTCCCTTAAATTCTAAGAACATCAGAACAGAACACATCATCATGACATTATGTGCAAAACTAAGCTTTAGAAGGTGTATATATTTGTCTCAAATTCAAGATTTTCTATCAGTTAACATAGTCATGGGGGTGTGGAATAAACAAATATTTCACATTATTCATCTCCTAAAGGAATCTGCATTTTAGTTCACTAGTCATGGACCTACAACTCTTGAGTCTGTTTATTAGCGAGCCATTATTTGTTGCCACAATCAATTGCCACAATCAATGGCCTCCCTCTCCATATTCCAGAGAGCTGGGGAGGTTTTGGGACGGATATGCAATCTTCTCTCATTTGAGCTGGAGTACAGAAAAAATAAAGTCTCTCTTCAAAACAGCACTTCTTACGTTCACCAACCCACAGTTCAAATGAGAGACCCTGAGGATATCTGGTGAACAGGACAACAAGCAGCACACAGAGAGCCCAGTAACATTCACCTCTGGTGAACAAATGGTGGGTGCCTGTTGCAAATTGTTTTCTATCAAGATATATGAGAAATAAAGGAAGTAAAGGACCTGAGGAGCAACCAGCAGGATACTAGCATGCTATAAAATCCAGATGGGCTTTTCATCCTATTATATTTCCATATATGCATTCGTTCTTGGAAACATGCATTATGAACTACTAGGCTCTGGGACTGTCTCTTAAACAAAAGTACTACTAAAACCATGACAGTCTAATTTCATTGGTACTACTTACCCTCTTTGGTCCACTAAATATCTTCCGTGTGTTTTCCTTAGACTTATCACCTTGTGGATTTATGGATTTCTTATTGCTTTCAGGAACACTGGATGCATCTTCTGGAAACTCCAATAGCTCTGCCAGGATAAGAGTAAGACAAGGAGTTGTAATTTTTCAAGTTTGTATCAGGGAGGTTTCCTTCATCTAGGGTGAAACGTTCAAACACACTGAGAACTGGGGACTGCATACTGGGAGGGAATTAACAAACAGTACTTTGCAGCAAAAGTGCCATTTGTTTGTTTATCACAAAAATGTGTGTGTGTTCTGTTACAGAATGTGCAGCCTACTCCTTTTTAAAAACAAACAAACATCTTTTTATTAAAGATTTCTTGGTTTACAAAAGTATGTGCAATGTCTCTTTTTTCAAGTTACATTTTCCACAGATCAGTTTCATTTGTTGAGACATTAGTATTACATTAGGAGGGAAAGTGTCTCAGCAGCCTTCTCCTTTTGACATAAACATCAGAGGAGGCTAGTCTACATTTTAAAAAGGGAACAGTGGAATTCAGATGAAAACTCTAGTTGAATATATAAAATTTCCCCCTCCCAAAGAAAAACAGGTGGGGCTGTAGGGATTTACCACAAATCATTCTATTGTGGAAGGAATAACAGTTTCAAATGCACATTCTATGTTAAATAAAGCATAGCTTAAGAATAATCACATGAACATGAAAGCTGAAATCAAGTTATCAACTCATCAAGAACATACAGCACAACATTACATTACATAGTCCTGTCACAATCACATCATATAGAAACAGGTTTCTGCAAGTCTTATTAGCCAAGTCCTGATTTGTTAACACCTTCAGCTCCACCAAGTCCTGTGCCAGACAACGCAGGGAAGGGGTCTAATATTGCACTGCACTTTGAAAACAGACAGAAGCAGCAGGTCTAACCACTACTACCTACTCCAAAGCTCAGTGCACTATGAAAAACACCACCACCCTCCCTTTAGAGCCTTGCGCCTCCTTCCAAAAACTCAGCCTGGCACCTCACTTACCCAGCTTTGGGAAGGCAGCGGGAACATCAAATGCCTTCCCTCCCACCCACCCCTTCACTGCATGACAACACAGCCTGCAGGTTTCATGTCAAAGTACTCTTGCAGTCCACTCGGTATGAAAAGTTGGACTGCCCTGATCTAGAGATAGGGAAGTCTCATTGGCCCTTTTCTTTCTGTGGTTAGGGAAAGCAACGTAAACCAGACGTTACAATTGTCTTAGAAAGACATGTAAACCAAACAGGCTTGCAACAACTTACTAGTTCATAAAACAATTGGATTAATAATAGGAGAAAGATAGGATCATCATACAATAGTTATAATTAAACTACACACAACAGAAAGAAAATAAACTCAGAGGCCTGTTGAAAAACCTCCCATAGTGAAATTAATTGCTCCCATTTCAGGTATTAAAACCAGTTCAATAAATTATTATTACATTGGGGACAATCTGGAAGAGCTTTTTATCTGTGTAGTCCCATCCAAAAGCATGGAAGTCATTATTTGATACTGCAGTCATGAACATGTACAAGTGAGCCAGGCTCTTGGGTGTTCAGCTATTCTGATGTGCCTACTAAACATTACTCTATTCATGGTCATGGTTTTAAAAGCAACACTTTCACATACAAACCAACAATGAATCTCATTTCACTGTGTTCTCTCCAAGTTATCCACCTCTTTAATTCCATCATTCCTTTTTAACATCCGCACCAACGCAGATTCTTTGGCAGATTCACGAATCATGCATTAACTTAAATCTGCAATAACTTAAATCTTTAGCTAGAAAACGAACTTAACATTTAGGGATCAAATGTTTAGCACAGGGTTGACATTTAACAACCTCTAGGGGGGGGGGACAGTTCCTCTGGCCCAAGCAGAAGGCTTGCATTTGGGGGTGGTGCAAATGGGCAAAAATCCCTTCGATGGTAACCCTTCATATTTTACTACATGTTGCTCTGGAGGGGCTAGAACTTGCAAGTGGGCTTTTCCAGGTGCAGGGCACTGTTGCTTGGAAGGCGGGGGTTAAAAAGATACTCATGTGCAAACACAAGCAGTCAGTCATGCCAGCCTCGATCCTGGGTTTGTCAAACTGACTGGCTGTGCATTGGTCAAATTAAAGCACATTAATTAGAACAGTAAGAAAAACTGAATTTGTTGCAAGTTACAAATATGGTAGTCTTCTGAAAGCCACCATTCTTTTACAGAAGATTTACAGAGCACCACCCCAGGTCACAAGTGGGACGTTTCTCACCACATCAAATACAATAAATTCTGTAGCAATTCTGTGGCTGCTTGTGTGATCTGTGTGTTCCTGCTGAAAGCTGCCTACAGTAACATGAAGCTTGAAAGAAATTAGTTGTACCTTGGATCCCAAACACTCTGGAACTCTGACGTTTTGGCTCCCAAACGCCGCAAACCTGGAAGTGATTGTTCTGGTTTGTGAACGTTCTTTTGGAACCTGAACATCCGATGGGGCTTCTGATTGGCTGCATTTCCTGCAGCCAATCAGAGGCCATGATTTGGTTTTCAAACATTTTGGAAGTTGAATGGACTTCTGAAATGGATTCTATTCAACTTCCAAGGTATGACTGTATATAATCTATGTGGCTTAAATGGAAGAACAGTGAGAAGGAACAATCTGAGATAAGTTGCAAGGCACCACCTACCTAAGAAGAAAGGTTGACACCTACAATAGTGGAAAGCAAAGGGCCTCATTCCTGCCATTGCTATCAAGCAACCTTGTAATACCTCTGAAAATGGAGGCTCCCACTTACACAACACTATACTTTACTTCATGGCCATCTCATTTGACAATTCAATTACACTCAACAGCAACCCACCTACTTGACCATTAAGACACAAAATTCTGTTAGCAAGTTTACCACTTTAAAGCACTTTCAGGAATATTTAAATCCTCTAGTGGACTACTGTGTGAATTATTACTTCCTTCCAAGAATAACAGCACTCATATCATTATCTTTTCTAAATAAAATCTGCTTTTATATGGAGTTTCACTGAAAAGGAACAGGGAGTATTTTGGCTTTATAAGCATGAACCACCACCTCCAAGAAAAAGAGAGGTGAATATTTTGGGACTGGTTTTTGGGGGGAGACACTTGAGACCAGCTTTTTCGGAAGAGGAGCATACAAATAAGTGAGGACTTTACAAATATTATCCTTTAGCTACCCAAATAAAAACAGAGTTCACTTTCTCTTTGACAGAATCCAATCACCTATCTATGGCAAAGGAACACCATGCAAGCAATCTTCAATTCAACAAATTGCTGCAATGTTTAACATGGCAGAGTAAGGAAGATATGAGAGTTATCTGTTGAGAGGAGATCCATTCTAGCCTTGATATTTTTAGACTATGCTGGAGAACCAATAAGAGATAGAAGACTTCATTTTGAAATGTTTACAGGAAACACAGTCATCTTTGAAGTAGCTGGTTCATAATATGTCACTCTCCTCAATTCTCTTCTACTCTGTGATTAATTCATGTTTGTTTTGGCTAAAGCGACCATCACTACAATGATTAACCAGTTTATCTTGTCTGCCTTGCTGATCAAGCATTTCATGTGTTGTACTCCAATGGCCCAGTTTAGTTTTGGGAGACTCTGTAGTCAATGAATGAAACTACAGCAACTGCTTCCATTTATTTCACAGGACTACAGTTATCAAACAATTACTGGAGGAGGTGATCTTCATCAGCTTTCTATCTTAGGTCTGGGTGCCTGAAGATTTATAACCTCATATACTTCCACACACTCAAAATTAATGTAACTCACCACCTTGAATGTTTAAAAGTATATGTAAATAAAGGAAAGAGGTCTTGATTATTCAGATCTTCAGTCTGCATATTTACCAATCCATACCAAAAATAAAGATCAGTAACTTGATTTTATCAGAAAGGCACAATGCCATCACTAAGTTCAATTATTTGTTGTTGTTTTCAAAGACAGCCTAACACATACTACAATAAAAATCACATCAATTTCCTAATATTTTGATGAGACTTCACTGGAATTTCTGTGAAACAAGATCAGACCCTGTTGACTACACAAAGATGAAGCCACAGTTTCTCAATTCCACTGCAACAGAAAACTGCTTTGAATTAACCAGGTCAGAAGCCCTGAAGCTGACATGCAAAATGTGGGGGCCAGAAAGGGGGAGGAGAGAAAGAGAAAGATTCAGATTTCCACTCTTGGATTAATGAACCAAATTATTAACTATCAAACTGTAGCTATTAAATTGTGAAACAAGTGCAACAAATTAATGTTACCTGGGTTAGTGCTTGACTGACTGTCTTGTGAATAGTTCTCACTTCCATCAGAAGTGGACTGAAGTGAAGAGGATGGAGCTGCCCGGTTTCTTTTTTTATTGACTTTTCTTTCTAACGGCCGCTCTTCATCGTCATCTTCACTTTCACTCAAGTCATCAAAACCAAAGTATTTAATTTTGTAATTTGAGCTTCCAGATGTTCTAGAGCCGCCTTCACCACCCCCTCCTTCATCATTGTCGTCAAACCCAAAGAATTCTAATTTGACATCTTTTTTGGATTTGGTATTGCTAGGTCGAAATCTAGTTGTTGTCTTGGTTGTTGCCATGTCGGCTTTCTTTCTCAGACGTCCTGCTTCTCCCAAATCAGTAGGTGTAGATGTGGCATACTCATCAATACGATCCATAGTGTCTTGTATGGTAACATTACAAACCGACAAACATGATGGATGGAGAACAGTGTAGTCTCTAGTCCTTCCAGTCCCTCTAAAACTGGTCCCACTACTTAAAGCAACTTTTTTCACTGGGTTCACACCATCAGTATTTGAATCACTGTTTGCTTTGGCTAAAGGTTGAAGAGTGCCATCCAGTAGCTTATCAAAATTTGTTGTCCCCTGTGATTTTGTTTTGTTGGATCTACAGTATGTCCGACAATTACTTGGCCTGAGAACAGTTTGCATCAGTTCTTCGCTAATGGTTTCCTTTGGACTTTCCATATCTTCTTTAACCAGATATTCATCCTTGTTTTTTATCTCTGAAAGTGGTTCATCATCAAAACCCAACATATATTCTCCTCTTCGGGTATCCTCATTCTCATCTTCCCACTCATATAAGCCAGTCACTAATGATTCCTTTGTAAGTGACACTTCTGATGGAGAGTCTCTCTTCCCGATATGGGAGTCCCAAGAATCATGAGATTCCTTCATTTCAATATTGTACCCAGAGATTTCTGCTGTTTGAGCATTAATTATGTTATTGTCTTCAACATTCTTGTAGATGAAGTGACTGTTCTCACTGTCGTTAAAAGTCTGTACTGTATCTATAAAACAAATAGCAATAATTAAATATAGCTCATATTTTAAGTTTAACTGCATTTTATTTATACTTTACAAATAAATAGAGAAATATTCAACAAACAGCAATTTCCCAGTTGGGACACATTAACAAGACAGTTATTTGTTACTATTAGGTTCACTACAATATTACCCTCTGTTTTTTAGTGACACGAGACAATAATCAGGCCTGGGTACAGAACATATCTCCACCCAGGTGCAGGAGTCACTCCATAGCTGCAGTTTTTCTTCTGCAGCAAAACCAAACCAGCATTCACGTAACATGTCTGGAGTTTGCTGACTAAAGCTGCCACTCCACCCACTTTCATTACACTCCACCCGGGTTACCCAGTACAGTACCATGCCTCAATGTAAACTCAAGACAGGATTGCTATGGACCAGCCTCAGCCACATTCACAACTCTAATTGAATTCAAGTTACAGATCCTTTGACCAAGCCATGTTAACACTGTTTGGGATAGTACTAAACATAGACCAAAACCTATAAAGAGCAATGTTGGAATGGCAGGTCAGATCAAGTTACTACATTTAGTCAGAAGGTTGCAAAATAAATTATAAAGTGATGCGTCCAATGTGTATCATCTGTTCATAATAGGTTCAATACCTACAAACAGCTTAGCATTTCATTAGCTGTGTACTAGAAATTTCTGTATTCAATCTTCCAGTATTAAGCACAGCTTATCCACTAAATACTCTAGAAGTTTTCTTGCTCCTTTAAACAAATTAAAATTTGCATAAAAGGAAGTAACTGCAGTTACTGTCATAGAATTATAGAGTTGGAATGGACTCCCGAAGGTGTTCTAATCCAACCCCCTGCAATGCTGGAATATGGAGGTGGCCCTATGGGAACTGAACCCATGTCCTTGGCATTGGTTCACTACGTCAGGTACTGCATTGAAATCTTTAAATGCCTAGGTTCAAATCTCTGCTCAGCCATGATGCATTGTAGATGCGATTCCAACAGGTCACTTTCTACTCATTCAACCTCAGTTAACATTTTTAACAATGTTTGCAGGAACAATGGCCTGCTTCACAGGACTGTTGTGAAGGCTAATAAGTATTAAATCAATGTATAAGCAGTGCTTTAACTAAACCTAATGAGCCCATTATATGTGGCCTTCTGACTTCTTTCCTAGCCACTGTAAACTGAGGTATTTGCAACACTCATCAAGTTTATTCCTGCAGAAAATCCACACAATGAAGCCAACTAAATATAATAGAAGGATAGTAGAAACAGTTTGATAAAGATAAGCAGTTATTCTCCTACCCCACAAGACCTAAAAGACTGCAGACAGTTCTAGCTATTCTCTCCAGTTTTGCTTTTGTTACACTTCTCATAAACCATCAGTCCCCCCTTTTTTTTTTTGCCTATGGCTCTGACCCACGAAAACAACTAGAAATATAAGTGGGTTTTTCCTGCTTTACTCCTCTCTTCTGCTAAGTGCCCCATATACTGCAAAACGTCACTTCTGAAGATGACATGGGTAAGCTGGACACCCCCACCCCACGACCAATTGAATTCAAGTCTGCATCTGTCCTTTTCAGTTGAAGCAGTCAGAGAAATCAGCAGAATCATGGACCATTCATGTTCAATTTACACTGTTCTCTTTTGTGAAGGTAGAGAAGTGAAGGGGAAAGTCCTCAAATAAAACCTAGGTTGTGGAATTTCCTTCTGGAAGAAGTTTGCCTTGTTGAATTTTAAGTACCAGGTCACACACTTTGCTTTTTTTAGAGCCTTTAAGGTTGCAAACAAAGTTTTGTTCCCTACTGTTTTATCATTTATTCTTATTTTTAGACTTGCTTTTTAACTACTCACCTAGTCACCACTGGCGACAAAGAATTTCATCCAGGCAAATGAGCAGGCTGCCAGAGGAAGAGAGGAGTACTGCCCTGACAGCCTGCTATGTTTCTCTGCCATATAATCTTAAAATATGTGCCAAGCTCATCTCATTAAAACTTGCAGCTGAATTACACATTACCATCTTTATGATGGAAGGTGCAGAACCAAGCCTGCCATTACCTACACTTGAGTACAGGAAAAGAGCTTTCTGCTGGTGGGCAATACAGGGTCGGCTGCCTCCATCAGCCATGCTCCTCTACTTACTAAAGGGAGACAAAAATGTCATGAGAAATCTCAAATCAGTCCTGCTATTGGCTATGTTCCTTGCCCATGCTGGTAGCAGGCAGCTCTCCAGAGGAAACCTACCTCTGCCAGGGATGAAGCCATTGGGGAAGGAATACTGCCCACTTACACGTAACAGGGAGCTTCTGCTAGAGTGAACAGGCATGGTGGGGAGGGATGGTGTAAGGTGGCACAACCACTGGGGACTAGCCCAGCCCCTTGTGCTGAAGACTAGCATCAGTCACCAGATGTTGCCTGTATTATGTGCCTACTCTCCTTCTCTAATACAGATCCTCATGAAGAACATGAAGCATGAGATGAGAGAATTGTATGTGCACTACTTAAATGACTGGATTCTGCTTTTTCAAAGGGTCTGCTTCTGCAATGTGTATGGTAACCATGCTTTGTCTCTATTCCTTATGTTGTAATTAGCATACTGTTTTACTGTCTTTGGCAGTCTTTATTTGGTTCTTTATTTGTACCAATTCAAGTAACGCTTCTTCAAACTGATGAATGGTCACTCGCCTCTAGTAAACAACTACATGTTTTGCAAGTTTTGAGCTGAATTCAAAGTGCTTATGTTGTCCTGAATAGCCTGGGACCCAAATATCTTAGAGAATGTCTTTCCCAAACCAAGCTGTCCTGCTTTAAAATAAGCTAAAGAGGCTTTCGTGGTGATTCCTGCAAGTGATGAGGTACAAGGGTCTATATCAGAGCTTTTTCAGTGTCAGTTCCAAAACTTTCAAATGATCTCCCCAATGAAGTGCATCTTACTTTTGGAGATGAGGAAGTCTAATTTGTTGAAATCAGTTTGTACAGTACCGTATTGGTCCGAATATAAGCTGCACCCGAATATAAGCCGCACCTTTAAAATTAAAGGAGGGGGAGAGACATAACCCGAGGAGGAGTGGGGGCCAAGGGGACAGCGCTTTCACTCCACTGCCAGCAGCAGTACTTCCAGAGGGTCAGCACCACCATAGCCCCTGACGGAATGGGCAGAGAGAGGTGGAGGCTGGTGGGACTCACACGCCCCTCAGCAGCAGCCAGGCAGCACCTCAGGCTAGTGCCAGTCCCAGCACACGGGCTATATATCCTGTTCCTCCTCCTAGCAGACCCCGCTCGCTGCCTTGTCTGTGCTCCTTCCTTCCTTCCTTCCTTCCTTCCTTCCTTCCTTCCTTCCTTCCTTCCTTCCTTCTCCTCCTCGCCGCCTTCTGGCTCCCTCTCAGGGACCCCCTTTGGTGCGCCACCATCTTGGGAGCCGGCCCAGCCAAAACCAGGCAACATCCGGGGACAAGCCTGCTCCAAGCCAATTTTTGTTTATGAATATAAGCCACAGATAACCCTACTTTCCTCACAAATCTCCAACTATTCCACCCTCACTTCATCACATATAGGCTTCAAAACATTCCAAGTCAACAAGTGTAGCATGAAGCTTTCAGAACATGCTTACTGATAAATTAAGAAGAGTACCTACATTTACATGGCAAATTCATGTTCTATGAAAAAGCTATCAGCCAAGTGTCTAAAATATTTCAAGATCACAAACAGTTAAACTGAAGCTTCACTACAACTTCTACCAACAGTGGTAATCAAACAAAACTCTCCGCACTGCTTGTGCTCTAAAGCAGAAATGCAATGTCAATTCTCATGAATTCAGCAGTAGAGCTCTTTAAGGATGAATGCTGTTGACAAGAGCATTTAGCTTGCTACTTCTGCTTTGTCCTTTGACTATTTCCTACCACGTTTACCAAAATTGCTTCTTTGCTGGGTGAGCTGTTGCTCTAATCTTTATGTAACCTTTCCACAGCCTTCTTATCTAGAATCCTTCCAACAGATGTTCCCTTTAACCACATCCTTACCAGGACAAGCTTGTGTTTTATACAGATAATAAATGATATTTAATAGGAAAGGGAGGCTTCAAGGAATATCATGATTTTATAGGACTATAAATTAGAATCATAAAATGAATTAGGGAAAACTGGCACCACTATGCATGTCTCTGCTGTATTACTACTTGTAAAGGGCAGAAAAGATAATATAACCATCCTTTAAGCAAACTACCAACTGTATCATCAAGATAAGTTTTCCAAAGTGACCAAACAGAACCATTACAGGGTTTTTGAGGAATTCAAGTAAAAAAGGAAGAGAGTTAGAACATGTGCCTGTAAAGAGTTGTCTCAGACTACATTTGTAAAGGTCTGGGTAAAACAGGCACTAACTACCAAAGAACATGCACTACTCATGAAAGAATAGTTTATACTCAAAAAAGGGATCTGACACTTAGTACCTGACAGTCAAAGTCTGCAGCTACAGAAAGGGGGAAAGGATAGCCCTACACGCATTGTCCTTCTTCCCTCTTTATTTGGCATGGCACCTACATACTTTCATTTCACCTGCATAAGGAGAGCAAACTCCTTCAATCAGCTGTTGTTCATAAACTCATCCAGCTCTGGAGAGAGGAAAAGCATGGAAGATCATGTGTAATAGTACAAAAGCTTTCAATTAGTATGGCATTTCATTAGCAGAGCTCAAGCTTCTATCAGGATGCAAACATTAAGAACCTCCTCCCAACTACTACTCATGATTGCACACACCAGAGCGTTATCAAGAAAGCCAGAAGGCAAGATCAAACCCTCTTCATATGCACATAAAAATCATCCTAGCACTTCTGAACACAAGATCTCTCTGAAATATAAAGAGGTTCTGCTGGTTCTATAGATCAGAGATAGCTATGCTGTGCCTCTCCAGGTGTTTATGGACAACTCTCATCATCTCTGGCCAATGGCCATGGCATCTGGGGCTGATCAAAAGTTAGGCAACGTGTTCTAGATTTTGTGTTTTTGGCTTTGTAGCTGCAAGAGCTATTAGCTTGTACTATCAACTGGAGGAGGCAACATTTACAAAAGTTACATAAATCATTATATTACTGTGCATCTCAGCGTCACATTGATTACAACATCTCTAATCATAACTCACATCCCTATTAAAAAAACTGTATACATAGCGGCTGCATTTCTGCATCATGCTAAACCAAAGCTCAGTGCAATGTGAATTAGAAGAAACAAGCAGCAACAAACTGCAAGCTTATTTACTTCCCTCTCTTTTCCTCCCATGTGTCTGGACTTCGGAAGGAGTTCAGAAGTGTTTGTTTCAAGCTTTGATTAACCAGAGCTTGCCATGCCATCTGGATCCAGAACTGTCATCAATCTTAACTATGTTTAGTAGAAACAAACCTGCCTCAATAACTACTGTTTGAAGGTGACTTGTTTGAAACTAATCATAGCTAAGCAGGTTTGTTGGTCCAGAATCCCGACAATTGAAGAAAGATAGAACATTTTTCATGTACGCAACAACAGCAGCAAGGATACTACTCGCTAAGAACTGGAAAACTCAAGATCTACCCACACTGGAAGAATGGCAGATGCAACTGATGGACTATATGCAACTGGCGGAGATGACTGGCAGAATCCGAGACCTGGGAGAAGAAAGGATTGAAGAAGATTGGAAGAAATTCAAGACCTACCTGCAGAAATATTGTGACTTAGTGGAATGTTAAGAAGGATGCTTGGTTATAAATAATTGGCCATCATTAAAATAGATTAAGAATTGATATTTAAGCATGTGGTTATAGATTTGGAAATAAGAGGATAATTTGCTTGACAAAATTTATTAAAGATGTAAATGGGAGCGGGAGACGTGAGGAAGCTCAAGAATATTATGAAACTTTGTTAAAACAAAGCAATAATGTTTATTATTATTGTATTTTCTTTCTAAAAATCTTAATAAATATTTATTAAAAAAAAAAAACAGAATCCCGACAATTGAACATGTCCATCTTCTGTATTTCTCCTCTAGGATGGACAAGAGTATGGTGGGGGGAAGCAAGCTCATTGTGATTTGTTCCTACTAAATTTTGGTTTAGGATGACATGCAAACAATGCCAAATTGACAGTCAAGCAAGTGACCCGCTTTTAAAAATGAATTAGAATCTTCAGTCTTGGACATAAGAGCACAGTAGAGCCCTACTAACTTAAAATATTCCATAACTCTCTGTCTGAAATTTAAGCTGCTGAGGGGGTGACATTTTGTGAGATGCCAGACTTCAAGTGCCCAACTATGCATTTAGGAAAGTAACAAATGTTGTAATTTCCTAGATCACAGCTTATGTGACCAGATTTAGAGATCGTATACTGTAATCATATAATATATGTGTATACTATCTTAATTTGATTATCTATGCAGGCACATGCTTAGTGAATGAACACTTGTTGTTTTATCAAGTATTTCAGGAATCCAGATGAGTATTACTCTGTGGGATTTAATTTGAGCACACCAGAGATTTCTGGTAAACATGATCTGTTTTTCTTCAATTCTTGAGCAGGTGGATTTTGCTAATGAGTATTATTGCTCTATGATTTTCAAATGAACCTCATCTCCTATTATACCTTTGGTCTTTTATCCAACTTTTAGCCACATTTTCAGAAACTAGTAACATTAAAATACAGGTAATTACACCCCTTACAGCTATGTATAAAATGCAAAAGAAGTTGCACATTATGCCAAGTGAGCAAAACAGAAGCACAAGCAAGTCAGTTTTGTGCTTTCCTTGCTTCTGCAGTAACATACAAAGTGCAGACCCCCTGATCTCATAAGAAGTGATTTACATGTTCTATTTTGTAGGGAGGATACTTAAGTCCCTACTCTGCATGTTACCAAAAAGACAGCAAAAACAGTAACATTCTACCTCTAATACTTCCCTCTAATTTTGCAAATCTGGTTTTTCCTCACAACAGCAGGACAGGGCTTGTCACCTGACAGGGCAAAATAAGTTCATTAAAATGTTTATGGGAGTTATGGGGGGTTGGCCATTGGTTTGCCACTTAATGTAACATTAAGTGGCATTCAAGTGCTGTTCTTTTTAAACTATTTTTAAGCCTTGCACCACTCTTCAGGATCTCTGCAGCCTCACCCGTAAGCTAAGACATCCTGGGGTATGTGCCAAGCAAAAAGCCAAACTTCTGCAACTGCCCCCTCCCAGGACATTTCTTCTGCTCCACTCCAATTTTAGATTTTTCACTTCATCCACAAATGGCTAAAAAATATCAGCCCTAGTTTCAATCACATTTCTGTTTTTCTTACTTCTCTAATATACAAAGTAGACATTTTGACATTTATGCAGAGATCTTGACATTTCTACATCACTATAGAGGTGCCTTAAAAATAATAAAGGAAAGAACAAAAGCAACCATAGAGCACTTGTCATAAAAGTTATTTTAATCTTAAAAGCTAACACACTACTTAATCACACATAAGTTGGCAGAGCCATTGTAACGGGAGGAATTCATCATTGTTTGGGCAACTTCCACTCATACTGGGTGCGGATTCACCTTTCCCTCCTCCGCACTGCACACCTCCAAAATGTGCTCCAGAAGATCCCTCAACCAATTCCTTGCTTCCCTGACCTTCAACTTGAAGCTAGTGAGCACAAATTTATTAAACGTTCCAACTTGCAAATATGTGAAGTTTATGAAACTTCATCTCTCACAACCAGAAATCCCTACGCATAAGCCCATGCCATGGAACAATTAAAGTAGAGGATCTGATAAGCATCTGAATCTGAAAGAAAACATTATTTGGTCAAAAGAGCGGCCAACTTGCATGGCTGACTTTAGTTGTTAACTCTGAAATTAACTATTATCCAAGCTTACCTGCCATTACAGTGTTAACACTGCTGCTTTTGAGGTCACCATCCTCCATATTTCTGTTTGAGTTCTTCTCTTTTAATCCATGAACAGCATTCTCGAAAGACACACATTTGCTGGACAAAATATCTTCACTGATTGACTGAGTAATTTTGCTATTAGATTCAAGTACAGAAGAGAAGTCGCCAGACTGAGATGGTTCAACTGACTCCAACTGAGAAGAACCTTTAGGTTGTGACACATTCTTTGAAGATACTGGCAGGGATTCTTCATCACTGTCAAATCCAAATGGGTCTTCTATTGCTTCCTCTTCTATTTTGGGTTTCTTAGGAATTTCAGAAATGTCTGGCTTTATGTTGGGCCTCTTCTGTCCTAGCTTGGCCATAAAGGTAGTTTCTCCCCATTTTGTACTAAGAGTAGTCCGTTTGTTGGAAAAAACTTCATCAAATTTTGAACTGCCATTGCCCCCTTTCCTGCTATACGTCTTCCCAAATCTGGATGTCATTTTGACAACTGTTTCATATTCTCTGTAGAAACAAAAAAATGAGTATCTTTTAGAATACAATTTTTACTACATTTTATTACATTAAGAGTTACACACAGAAGCAACTTTCAAATAAACAATAATTACAAGAAGCAATACTCATGGCACTTTTACAGAATATCAGCTAAAGCAGGGCTGTCTAACCTGTGACCTTTCAGACATTAATGAACTATAACTTCCATCAGACCCATCAGGAATGATGGGAATTGTAATTCAGAACCTCTGGGGGGCCACTGGTTTAGCTGCCACCAACCTAAAATAACACAAGTTATGGATAAAAATTTAAGTTTGTCATCTTAAAATATTTTTCACACTACATTCACAGACTGCATCTGACATTAGGGTGGTTTTTTTGGGGGGATGCATAGTTAAGCTCCCTTTCAATTGTTTAGGTAAAGGTACCCCTGCCCGTACGGGCCAGTCTTGCCAGACTCTAGGGTTGTGCGCTCATCTCACTCTATAGGCCGGGAGCCAGGCCTGTCCGCAGACACTTCCGGGTCACGTGGCCAGCGTGACAAGCTGCATCTGGCGAGCCAGCGCAGCACACGGAAACGCCGTTTACCTTCCCGCTAGTAAGCGGTCCCTATTTATCTACTTGCACTTTGATGTGCTTTCGAACTGCTAGGTTGGCAGGCGCTGGGACCGAGCAACGGGAGCGCACCCCGCCGCGCGCGTCCCTTTTAACCCTCTTCAATTGTTTACATGATCTTGTTTGTTTTTATACTACTGATGACATGCCATTCATATTAGAAAGTATTCGCATCAAGCCTTAAAGGCAAATTTTCTACCCAAGGTAGACTGCAGCTGAGGCAGAAGGGAAGGCAGGACCACTCCACTAGCTCTGCAGATGTTTTAGGTTTCTTCTCTCACTGAACTGTTGCCATCTAAGCTGGTTGTTATAAGAACCCAACAACATCAAGAAGCGGTTCTTGTGCTTGCTAGTTTCCATCTTCCCTCCTCAACACTTTTGCCTTGTGTGTCATGAGGTCAGAGACTACTTTTTAAAAAAGATTATCTACAAGCTGTCCTGGGAGGCTTTTTGGTTGATGAACAGGGCAAGAATGCTTTAAATTTATGAAGTTAAACCACAGGAGTGGGGGGAAGGGGACATAGCTCATAGGTTATGGGTACAGGCTTCTGCTTCTGACCACAACACTTTGGGGGGGCTGCTGCTTCTAAAATGATTAACACCAGTGGCTCACTCCATGACTCTGATGCTACAACCGTAAACGGCTTTAATCATCAATGACAGCACAGCCTGTTCTCCTTGTGGTTTAAACCACAGCCATAATATTAGCTCTCCTCTTAGCAGTAAATGGCCCATGCTTCAACCATGATATGGAATCAAAACACTATTTGGGGCTCTTATCTTAACAGTGAGTCTCTTTGTAGTTTTCCTAAGAACTTGGGACACCAAGTATACTGTTTTAATAAACATTCCTGAACCTCCTAACAGCTGATAAAACTACTGACTGTGACCACAGTGCATCCTACTGAAATTTCAAAAACAAAACATCCGAAGACTCAATATTTTGAGTGGGGGAAAGAATTTCTTATCAGCATGGAAGACAAACATTCTGCTAAATAGAAAAAAGCTTATGTTTCAATATACCAGGTAAGTATTTCAACATACAAAATTCAAGACACAAAGCTTGTACAAGAGAAAACTGCAAAAAAACCCTATTAACTGTTAATCCCATTTTACATACATACATATTAAGTAGATTAATGTTATTTTCAGTATTTCATTTTATTTCTGCCTATAAGGTAGCAACTGTGGCAACCTGTCTTTCGGTTTATGTCCCATTCACGGGTGTAGCCAGGATTTTTGTTAGGGGGGTCAGAACCTCAGTTAGTTAAGTATTTTTATTGATTTTTTGTTGATTGGGGGAGCAGCTGTCCCCCCCCCCCGCTACACCCATGGTCCCATCTCAATCAAAGCACATAATTCCCTACAGACCCACACACAACTAATTCAGTGTTTGCAAAAACAGCCACAGATTCAAATTGTCTAGAACAGTTCTGTAGAATGTAATAGAGTAGACAAAATAAAGTATAATGTATTGATTGATTTGTTATCAAGCCACGAAAAGCATCCCTAACAACTAAAATCCTGATATTCCATGTATTGTACATTGTTCAGGAATACCCTAACGCTGTGGATCTCATCCTCTCAAACATAGGCATCCTTACGCCCACAAGACTAGAATAAGATTGTTTTATAAACGCTGTTGCCCTTATCATAAGATTTGTTTCTTTTTAAAACCCTATTGTCATTTTAATTCTTCAAACTTTTTAAAGTTGCTATTTGAAATATGTGGAATATTTTATTAAGCGAGGGTAGATTTATTACTAGACCATCTAATTATATATGCATACATACTGTACTACAAAATGCTGGTGAAAGGGGCAATTCAAATATGACCTGTACTGGTCTCGCCCAGTATCAGTATTGATACACTGGTGCAACTTGTCAACTTATGCTATAGGGGTGGTTAATAATAATAATAATACGGTAATTTATTTATACCCTGCCCATCTGGCTGGGTTTCCCCAGCCACTCTGGGCGGCTCCCAACAAAATTAATGATGATAATCATAATAATAAAGCGATAAAACATCAGACATTAAAAACTTCCCTAAACAGGGCTGTCTTCTAAATGTCAGATAGTTGTTTATTTCCTTGACATCTGATGGGTCTTCCACAGGGTGGGTACCACTACCGAGAAGGCCCGCTGGCTGGTTCCCTGTAACCTCACTTCTCGCAGTGAGGGAACCTCCAGAAGGCCCTCAGACCTGGATCTCAGTGAATGATGGAGGTGGAGACGCTCCTTCAGGTATACTGGGCCGAAGCCGTTTAAGGCTTTAAAGGTCAGCACCAACACTTTCAATTGTGCTCAGTAATAGTATTACTTGCTAAAGAACAAATTACATTCAGCCACACACACCAGTTTTTAGAACAGCATCTTGCATAATTGCCTGGTAAATAACTTGTTTTACTTTACTGTGAAGATGGGGAAACCTGCAGCCCTCCAGATGGACTCCAACTCCCATGAGTCCAAGTCAACAAAGACCCATAGTGACTGATGATGAGAGTTGTACCGCAGCAAGGTTTGGAGGGCCACAGGCTTTCTATCCCCACCCTACAATTTCATTTGATTAGACTAGGAATTATTTAAGTTCAAAACACCGAAGTTGATCTAAAGTTCTGAATCAGATCAAGCACACTATGAAAAAAACTAGCCTTGAAATTTTTGCAACTGAAGCACCTTCCCCTTTCTGCCTTCTACTCTTCCAAGAGTGCTTCAGTTTTACTTTGCAGCTCACAACCTAGCCCTTTCATATTCTTTGCTGACCACTAAGATATTAGTTAAGGCTGGGACAGTGAAAAAGAAGATCACAGAATATAAATGTGCAAAGTTTACTACATCATCAAGTATTAATGCTACGCTCATATGGTTGTTCAAAAAGTTATATCGAAAGCCACCTGATCAATCATTTTAAAGATAGCCTGCCTCAAGGGCCTTAATGTATTTTCCTGCACTGCTTCTCAGATCATGAAATGCGGCCTCCCCCCTTTTAACTTAAGGCACGGGCGATGGTGCCTTATGACGGCAATGGAGGGGCCGGAGGATGAGGATACCGTGTCATCCCGAACGAAAACACCAAGTTAATGGAAGATGTCGTCATTTCCCTTCCGGTTTTCTCATGGCTGTTACCGTCCTCCCGCCTCGCTCCCCACCCACCCATGTAACTTGCAAGAGAGCAGACAGCGCCAGCGCGACCATAGGGGAAAGCGGGGAAACAGGGAGCCACTGCGGCCACTGTTTCGGGACAGGGACCCCTCCGAATAATAACGGGAAGGGGGGGAGGCCCTGAACCCGAGGCGGCGTCCAAGCCGCACCCTAGTCCGAGCTGGGGGAGGGAGGATACAGGACCACACGAGAGAGCTTGGCAGGAGTTCGTACTTTGGGCAACAGCCCCCCGAGATCGGGAGCATCCCGAGCCGAAGCGGGCCGTTCCGGGATGAGGCCAAAGTCGCCTCCTCAGCACTTACCCCGGAAGAGGCCTCGGCGCTAGGAGTCGACGCCTCTCTCGGATTCCGACCCACCTGATCGCCCCAAGGCCCCCCTCGCTCGCAACCGCCCCGGATCTCGATTGGGGGCGACGGGAAGGGAGGGGGGAGGAGAAACGCAGGGCGGCGGGTTAAGACCCTCGAAATAAGCAGGTCGCAGGAACCGATTCGCCGCGCACGTCTCCTCGGGAGTCACTTGCGCCGCGGTCCGCTAGGAACCGAGTCCTCCTGCCCGAGGTTGCAGCCCCCGATCCCGGTTGCGTGCCAGGGGGGGCAACCGGGGAGGAGTATTTTTTAAGCTTTGGGAGGGGGTAGGGAGAGAAGATCCCTTGCTTGGTGTTTATAGTCACAGAAACGCAGGCCATCCAGGCTTCGGGGTTAACGCCTCCACCCTCCCCCTCTCCTTATGTACACACACATATTTATCTACGGATTCCCTCCCGGCTTCATCCTCGGGGCCGCCTCGCCTTCTGCGGCCTTGCGAGGCTTCCCGTCGTGTCGGAAAGCGAGGAAGAGAAAGCAGGCCGCCGCCGCCTCCTCCTAACCCAGCGCCGGAGAGCCCGGCATAGGCCTCCGGGAGTTCGCTCGGCCTCTCTCTAATTCTCCACACTTACCACAGCGAGGCCGAGGAAGCGAGCACACAAACGCACAACCACAACCGAGAAACGGAAGGGGAGGGGGGAACGAAACCTGCCGGGGTAGGTGGAGAGGGACGGGGGTGGCGGGGCCTCCGCCGGCTTCGCTCCCAACGGCCGGGCTCCCGGGCTCTCTCCTTCCTGCCCTCGCTCGGTGCCTTCGGGCGACGCCCCCGGGGCCTCGGGCTCCTCCGGCCGCCTCTCCTCACAGGCCGCCCGGGCTAGAGCGCCGGCCTCGCGTCCTGGCAGGAGCCGCCGAGCCGCCGCCACCACCGCCGCCGCCTCCTCCTCCGGCTGCTGCTGCTGCGCCGCCGCTTCCTCCGCGCCGGGATTCTCGCTGCCTCCGCCGCTGCTGCTACTACTAGTGCGGCTGCTCTTTGAACAGGGCCCTGGACCATCTCTCCGCCATTTGCCCCCCGCTCCTTCCGTCACTGCGCTCACACACTCGGCCTCCCTCCGTCGCCGCCGCCGCCGCGGCCAATCACGGCCCGCGTTGCTCAACCGACGAGCCGGGCGACGTCGCGCATGCGCCGCCGCCGGCCGCGTTCGGGCGCCCCCGCGAGTGCGCGCGCGCGCCAGCCAGCCGAAGGGCTGATAGGATATGTAGTTGGTGTTCCGTCTGGCTGGTTGTAGCTCCTTTCCTCGCCCCCTGCTCCTCCTCGCACGCGCACAGTCATGGTGACTTCCCTTTTTGGGGACGCGTTTTGGAGCCTCTGGAGAGTTCTGCAAACCGCAGCAGTGCTGACTCAGTGGCCCAAGGGCTCCCTTGACAGCTTACCTACTTAATATCCCCTGTTTTTTGCGGTCTGGCTGTTGGATGCGTTGCTTTTTATTGAGTTTGAAATGGGTTGTTGCTCTGGTTTGCGGGAAGGACCCATGGGGTAAAACAGGGGTAGGCAACCTAAGGCCCATGGGCCACAAGCAGCCCATGGGGGTTGTTTAACCGGCCCACGAGCCACCCCCAAACCGAGCCACCTGCACGGCAAGTCCCCTTGCACTGCGCTAAACCGGTGCAACTCGCTACCGCGGTGCCAGAAATCATTTCTGTGCACATTCAGACGCCGAAAATTGTGTCTGTGCAGACGCAGATGCCAGGAATCGCAGCCGCGCACGCTCACAATCCGGCCCACAGGGATCTCCGCTGGAGTGAACCGGCCCAGGCGAGGTAAACCTTGCTGACCTCTGGGTTAAAAGCAGCATGCAAACAACAACAAGAATTTTATTATTTATACCCTATCCATCTGGCTGGGTTTCCCCATCCGCTCTGGGCGGCTCCCAACAGATTACTAAAAGCATGATAAAACATCAAACATTAAAAACTTCCCTAAACGGCTGCCTTCAGATGTCTTCTAAATGTCAGAAAGTTGTTTATTTCCTAGACATCTGATGGGAGGGCATTCCACAGGGTGGGTGCCACTACCGAGAAGGCCCTCTGCCTGGTTCCCTTTTTAACTTCACTTCTCGCAGTGAGGGAGCCGCCAGAAGGCCCTTGGAGCTGAACCTCAGTGTCTGGGCCGAATGATGGGGATGGAAATAACAACAACACATACCACACCACCAGGGCCAGATTAAGACCTGTAGAGGCCCAAAGCACTTCAAAGATTTTGGTTCCCCTATATATATCTATTTCAAAATACAGTCATACCTTGGGTCCTGAACACCCTGGAACTCGGATGTTTTGGCTCTTGAATGCCACAAACCTGGAAGTGATTCTTCCAGTTTGCAAACATTCTTTTGTAACCCAAATGTCCAATGGGGTTTCTGCAGCTTCTGATTGGCTGCAGGAGCCAATCAGAAGCCACAATTTGGTTTTCGAAAATTTTGGAAGTTGAATGGACTTCCGGAATGGATTCCATTCAACTTCCAAGGTACAACTGTATAAACAATATTAAACCATAAAATACAATTTTATTTTTTCAAAATAAAAAAACCTACAGTAAGATGGAAAATGTTTCTTTTTCTATATTTGTATAAATAATGTTTATTTTCAGCTGAACCACATGGTCCATGGTAAATCTGGCATTGGAAAATGTCTGTGGTGTTTCCCTTCCCTTGATGCCTTAATTATGTGCTTAATATTTAATCCAGCCCCAAACTTCTGATTGTTCTCTTGTCTCCAAATGCACAAGCTTCTACTGCCATTTAACTCCTTTTCTTCCTGTGGTTTGGTTTTAGTGTGGACCAATATTGTATATAGTCTGATTTTCTAGCCTAGCAACGTAACTCAGTCAGTAGAAGAGACTCTTGATCTCAAGAGTCCTGGTCAAAATGGAGAACATCCAGTAATGGGCAAGGGCAAGCTGTTTAAGAACTCTCATTTGACTTTCTGGACTTTACTTTGCCCCATAAGAATTAATTCCATTCACATATATGGGATAAAATAAAGGAGGGCCCGTGGTGAAACTGTTGATGTGCGTGTGAGGGGAGTGGCACTGGCCCTCTCCCCTCCAACCCTATCTAGGAGACAATGTTGAAATCCTCATCATAGTTACTTTATATAGCTCTATCAGTATAGCAGTGCTCTACCATGTAACAAAAGCAAAAGGGCAGGTCCCTACATGAATAATTTTAGTCTAAATTTCAACACTGGCCAGAGTCAACAAAAGGAGAGGAGGGAGAGAAGGACAACTAGAGCAGGGGTCAGCAAACTTTTTCAGCAGGGGGCCAGTCCACTGTCCTTCAGACCTTGTGGGGGGCCAGACTGTATTTTTTGGGGGGAAATAATGAACAAATTCCTATGCCCCACAAATAACCCAGAGATGCATTTTAAATAAAAGCACACATTCTATTCGTAAAAATATGCTGATTCCCGGACCACCAGTGGACCGGATTTAGAAAGCGATTGGGCCGGATCCGGCCCCCGGGCCTTAGTTTGCCTACCCATGAACTAGAGGGAAGAAATTGTTGTTGTTGTTATTTTAATTTCTTTTACCCTGCCCATGTGACTGAGTTGCCCATCCGCTCTGGGCGGCTTCCAACAGAATACAAAAGAATATTTATTAAATTTGAAAACCGCCCTTCATCCAAAAATCACAGGGCGCTTCACAACATCAAAATACATGAAGTTAAAAGGGACATTTGTGGTGTTACATGTATTTACATTTCATTTCAATCTATTCTCCCAGTTCATGTTCCTCCCTCTCTCATCCATATTAGAGTCTTCAGGAGGCAGTAATCTGGTGGTTTTGGTTAGTTTTTGTTTTACGTACGTTGATATTGTAAAACAAATGTATATTGAGGGGGCTTTGTAAAATATTTTATGAAGCAATCTTTCTTCATTTGTATCTTAAGAATCAAAGTTCTACGCTTGCTTATGTGCCCAAGGCCATAGTTCTGAGTCTACTTTTGAGGCACAACTTGAACTGATTTTAGCCAGCAATCTGCAGTTGAGACCAGCTTCTGACTGGTTGCTTTCCCTTACTAAAGATATTGCAACCTGGCACATAGATGGCCTGAAGCCTAAATGCTAGAATACATCAGCTTTGTAAATGCCGGCAAGTGAAAAACCAAGTATCAGTGACTGAAATCAAAATTCAAGAGATGGGGAATCAATAAGTGATCCCTATCATGGCTCCCCTGTGTCAGAAGTGCAAGCCAGTCAGCAAAGAACTGCTGTGCGCTCAAACACCCTTTCTTTTCTGCAGTTTACACTCCCATATGGTACAATCATGCCAGTTTGAGAATCCTCCCTAGTAGGTAATAGCTGCTGGAAATACTGGTTCTACAGGATGAAGCAACAATGATAGTCATACATCTCATACAGTACATCTTCACCAGTCTTCCCACCCCCCACCCCCGCCCCAACTCCTACATGAACAATGAGCAACATTCGCTCCTGAAAGACAGTATTACTAAACTATATTGCGTTAAAAATCTCAGTTTTTAACAGGATTGCCACCACTGTTTCTCACAGAATGAATTTTAAAGCAAATTTTACTTGGGAGTTCTTTCTCACACACACAAAAAATTGTGCTAGGCTGAAAGAATTACATTAAGACTAGCAATATTTCTGTGTGTCCTGCATATCCCTTGGTTGTCACAAGTTTTTGTCTAAAGCAAAATCTGAAGTGAATTCAGGTTCATTCTCAGGCAGAGATATGAGAAACTTTGAGGAAACCCAAAGGTTGTTTTTTAAAAATATAGTTATTTTAGGCTGGGTTGGAGTGGGAATTGCAGGATTACATTTTCTCACGTTGTAGCTATCTCTGATAAGATGTGGTAAGATACCAGATGGTTGAATCCAGTAGGACTTAAATCAGTGCAGTACTGTTGAAGGTAATGGGGCAAGTTAGGCTGCATTCCTAACCCCCTACCTAGGAGTACACCCCATTTAATTTACTATGTCTTGAGTAGGCATGCTGAGGATTCTCCTGCTAGTCACACACAGTACTGGAATCCAACCCAGGATATTTGGGGCAAGTTAAAGTTCTTTTCTTTGGTGGCGTTTGGACTTTTGGTTTTATTATTTTTATTTCATGAACATGGCTTACTGACATGAGTGTTGGATGACTAGGATGGTGGTGGGCAAGGGGGCAACAGGGTTCAGGGTCATAGCCTCCTCCTGCCCTGAGTATTCAAGATGAGGAGTTAAATCTCAGAATGAGGTTGTGGTAAGCTATTTGACACAGGACAAGGGCCATATTAAGACATGTTGAAGCCCTAAGGTATATCAAGCTTCAAATGCCCCATAGCAGTAAGCCCCACACTGGAAAGTGTATTATTCTCACATAATGGAAATGGAAATAATAAATCATATTTTTGTCTTATCAGAACAATGATGTCTGTTTTAGGTTCTGTTTCCCCCATTTATTTTCCAACCAATTATGTAAAACTTGAAATTTTGTTGTTGTTTTTAAAAAGTTGCAGTTAGAGGTCCAAAACTGTAGTTTCCTCAACTTGCACGGCCCTATGCCCAGCCTTCTCTCCCTTTTCTGTCTTTACCACCCTTTTTCCCCCTTCAGCGAGTTCTTCTAGTCTTTGTGTCGCTTTCTGTGGAAGGGATTGAAAGGGGCTTGTCAATAAAGCACATGCCAAAGAGGGCCCCAGCCTCCTTTACCTCCTAGGATGTATAGCAGCCATGTTACAGGTCATAAAGTCCAAAACAAGCACCCCTCACATCCACCCCATTAACCTAAAGCGGTCCTACACTTCTTTCATAGTCATGTAGAACCCTGCGAACTGTAGTTTGTTGAGGGTGCTGAGAAGGGTGAAGTTGGCACCGTTGAGGTACCACAATTCCCAAGATTCTTTGGGGAAAGCCATGACATTAAACGGATATGGGTGGAGGAATGAAACCTGACAACAGAAACCCCCACTCCCAGAGATGGCCCCTGGACATCCAAAGGATTCATTCACACAAGCACGCATTATTTATTTACAACGTTTCACATAAAACTAGGTCCTTCAAGCAGGCTTGCAAACTTTCTGAACAGGAAAATATAATCCACCCATCAGAACACAAAACACAGAGAGCCAAGTGCCAGTAATGGCAGGATTAAATAATGGTGAAACCCTCAGTAAGATAGTTAAAACAGTCCACCTTGCCCAAACACACCTTGTGAAAGAAGGCCCTAGCAGCCCATCAGGGGCTATTAAACCATCAATCAAGGAATACAAAAGTCCATCCATATTCCTCTGCAAAACAACAGCCTAGCTATTACATTACAAGAGAAATTCTAAGGAAGGGGGCGAGGGGAAAAGCAATTCACAGGCCACTGAAATCTCAGGGTGGCTGTGTAGTTATTTACCTCCAGCAGGTGACAGAATTAATGATCCAGCTAGAATAATGAAGCAGAATAGATTTTTTAAAAAAAAATGTGTGTGTGTGTTGTCACTAAGAGGCAATGGAATATGGCAAAGCAAATCTGTCAGTAAACGCATTAAAAAGCAGCACTAAATAAATGAGCTGCTCTACTCAGTTTCCTGTGATTCTGATTATATTGGTAGTACCAACCTCTGTAGTGTATTAAGCAGATTCTGCGTGTTTCAATTGCACAGTCCTTTGAAATCTAAGTAGGTACCAGATGCACTAGATAGATGATAGATAAATCTGAAGAAGTTGACAAGCAAAGTGAAATCACAATCCTATTGATTGGCTATTGTGACTTCTGTAATAAAAATAGATCATTACCAGAGCACAGAACATCCAAACATAAAGATACATGCATCTTTACCCTGACTTATGGTTTTTGACCTACCCCACACTGTTTTTGTCATTTGTTTTAAACTGATTTTAATGTTGTGTTTTAAATTGTGGTGTCCTGCCCTGGGAACTTAGTACAAAGGGCCAGTAATAAATCAAGATGATAATATGATAAGTTGACACTTGTAAAAAAATAGAAAATAAAATCAACAGCCATCCCAACAGCTTGTAAGTCTTAAGACTGTTGCCTGTTTCAAACATTCGCATGGATCACCTATTTGCTGAGAGGTTAAACAATCAAGCCCATATGTGGGGTTTTTTGGTACCTTGAAATGATCACACTTGAAAGTGGGTAGGATAAAATGAACATTGTTCATCCTGAAATAATTCCATTTAGAAAGCTACTTGAGGATGCCCTTCGGCTCTCAGAAAGAGCATTGTTGTCACGTGTAAAGTGAGGAGATGAACTTTGCTCGTGGCTTTTGGGTAAATAAACAGGGACAGAAAAGAATTGTCAAAACTAGGTGAGGTGGGTGCCCAAAACTGTGATCTAAGGGAGGGGTGGGGGGACGATATTGGGTGGTTGTTTTTATTTTGATTATATATTTTGTGGTTTTATATTTTGATTTTTTTTCTGCGAACCGCCCTGAGACCTCCGGGTATAGGGTGATATATAAATACAATAAATAAGAATCATAAAATTGTAGAGTTAGAAGGGTCCACAAGTGTCATCTAGACCAACCCCCTGCAACACAGGAAACTAAATAAGTTAATCTAGCTACTTTTTGCAGGAAGATGGAGTAGGCAGGCTGCCTAAGTGAGCAACTGATATGATAATCTTTATTGTCATTGTCCCATACAGAACAACGAAATTGAAAAAATCTACATCAGACATTCAAAAACCAACAAGCCTGCTATCCCAGCTATCCCAGCCTGGTTAGCTCCCTAAAAACTCTGATACCCTATAATTAAATACAATATACTCCCATAGAGACTACCTTACACTGCGTTTAAAACCAAAATCACATTTGGATAGAAACTGTTTCTCAGGTGGCTAGTCCTAGTCTTTATAACCCTGTACCTTCTTCCAGAAGGCAGAAGCTGAAAGAGATCATTTTCAGGGTGTGCACTATCCTGCACTATCTCTGCAGCTTTCTTATGACACCTGGAAGCGTAGATTTGATCCAAGGTAGGAAGAGTGCACACTGAGGCACACGTAGGGCAACCGGAGACTCCTGAAGCCTGTGGGTTAAGGCTCTAAGGCCCATGGGCAGGATAAGAGCTCCCTTTGGTGCTAATCTGACTCACTCGCCTGACGTTTTGGGATCCCAGGAAAGTTTCCTTACTCGCTTTCAGAGGTGTGGCTGGTGTCATGGACTGGTTGGACGCAGAGGAATGGTGATATTAACCCACTGGGGAACCCCCAAGGGAAGAAGGCTCAGAACCAAGGGGTTGGTTGTGGGACAATGATGAGGGGTCAGAGGGAGAAGAGAGAGAAGACCGGGAGGAAGGGGTGATCTTGAGGCCCTAGCTAGTGGCAGAGGCCAGTTTGTTGCTTCCCATCAGCTCTCCACTGAACAATGGCACAGTATATTCTCATGCTACCACTAAACCTTTTGGTTCAGCAATCTGTACCAAACTGGGCACATGCACTTGGGCTTCTGGGCCTGTGACATGACTCCGTGCAGGTGAAGCCTTCAACAGAACGTCAGCAAACACATTCCCTCCCCAACAAGCAGGGGAAACAAACATTTTTGGCTTCTCTGCAAAAAAACAACCTGTCACTCGTCCTGGTTCCAAGACACAGGCCTGCCTGCCTTTGTTTTCTGTCCATTTTGCTCCTACAAAATAGACTAGATTCTTGGGGGGGAAAGCACCGGATGATTGCTCATTCAAGGGCTGCAACATCAATTGCTGGTTGGTCCTTGAGACGCACCAAGAACATAAGGTCAGGTGGGCACATTTTGAAAAGTCAAGTCACAAACACTTTGGTAGAGAAAGGAAGACACTTAATGCCACCTGAATGAGGGCGAGGGTGGTGTGTGGCTTAAATGGTTTTACAATTCAATTTTCCAGTGGTTTAGGAAAGGTTAATATAACTCTTTTCCTTCCATTGAGATGCAGTTTACAGGCCAGACCATTTAGGATCGTAATAGTTCCTTGCAACGAAGTATATATATTCAGTGCTTTTTTTCTTTAAAAAAAAATGTTTAGGGGTACTCTCATTTTCCTATTCATATTGAAATACTGCCCCTCAGTGAGGCCAAACTTAGATTCACAAAATATTTTGGGGTATGCGTACCCCTACGTGCCCCCCCCCCAAAGCACTGAATACATTCAGTTCCTACCACTGGATCATTTCACATTTTTCCTCCCATCTCCTTAGGCATAGTGAGAAAGCCGCCTCAGGCAACTGACTTCGGGCATCGTTAGAGGGCATCAAATCATGGGCGTAGCCAGGGTTTTTGTTGCGGGGGGCAGACGTTTTGTTGGGGGGGCAGAACCTCAGTTTGCTATGTATTTTTAAAAATTTTCTACTGATTGGGGGGCAGCTGCCCCTGCCTGCCACCCCCCCCCCTGGTTACGCCCATGTATCAAATTGTTAATTATTTTTTCTGTTCTTCTTGTGTTTTCATTTGCTGAGGGCAGGGAGAGATGCTTATGGGATTTTCTGTCTCAGGGGCCAGCCTTGGGTATTATTGATGCCTTGACTGGGGAAGGCATTTGCCACTCTCCCCTGACAGCAAATAAATAAATAAATGTTCACAGGAACATGAGAGGCTGCCTTCTTCCATTGGTGTATATAGCTTAGAGTTATCTACACTGACTGGCAGCAGCTGTCCAGGTGTTCAGACTGAAGTCTCTCCTGCCAGCCCTAGCTGGAGATGCTGAGGATTAAAGCTGGGACCTTTTGCATGCAAAATACCGTATTTTTCGCTCTATAAGATGCACCAGACCACGAGACGCACCTAGTTTTTGGAGAAGGTAAACAAGAAAAAAAATCTGAATCTCAGAAGCCAGAACAGCAAGAGGGATTGCTGCGCAGTGAAAGCAGCAATCCCTCTTGCTGTTCTGGCTTCTGGGATAGCTGCGCAGCCTGCATTCACTCCATAAGAAGCACACACATTTCCCCTTACTTTTTAGGAGGGAAAAAGTGAGTCTTATAGAGCAAAAAATACGGTAAGCACTATGCATGAGCTACAGGCCTGTATTCAGCTGGCCTTGGATGGAGCCTGCTTTAGGGGGGTTTACTGTATAAGGGCAGTCTCCCCTCCCCAGCTGACATGGCGATAGGTGCGTCACATAGTCTTCACACGTCAAGTGTGCCTAGACGCATTTTTATAAAGGAGAAAAGCATATTTAGTGGCATCCTATTGCGTTGGTCTGCACTGACACCTAATGGGAAGCAAAGAGCATGGCAGTGGCTCTGGAGGAAATGCCGGGAATGTTTAACTCACATCTCTGTCCTTCGGTTCATTAAGAAGGAGATTGTGGTAATTCAAGGTGAAAATCATGTTAGACGCCTGAATTACAGTTAAGGCAAAGCTGTGAACTTATTATTCAAAAGAGGATTTGGGCTGCACCTTGAGTGCGTTTTTTTTTATCATTGTCTTCAAAGGAGCACTGCTAAATTATACATCACCAAGCAGGTCCTTGACAGATGTAAATGCAGGGAAGCAAAGACTGCATTATAAATCGGAGCTGAGCAAAATGAAATTAAAATGTAATTGAATCAGGGGGGGAAACCCTACAGAATGTGGGATCAATAAAGAGTTACCTGCATGTATTTATAGTTCCGCCCACACCCCAAAATGTTAGCAAGGTGGGGTTCTTTGGAGGAGGGGAGAGCCAAAAAACAAAGAAGTTTGTTTTAATTGTTGTAGTTGTTGATGGAGGCAATTCATATAATATCAACACACACCAGAAGCATATTGTCAAAATGTCAAAGCTAAGGAACAAGCGAAACGCTTCGGGCACCTGGTTGCTTTTTCGTTAATGGAAAGCATAGCTATGCCTTCATTTGAAAGCATAACAAAGGGCATGGACTGAGCAAACATGATGCAGAAGCCTTGCTGAAGCTAAGCAGGTCTGGGTTTGGTCAGTGCTTGTATGGGAGGCAACTAGGAAATACCAGACTGAGCCCCATCATGGGAGAAAGGCGAGATATCAATGTATTAAAATACATAATAATTTTAAAAAGCATATTGCTACAGTCTCTCCACTTCTGAGGATGAAGAAATCTACAGGGCTTAGTTTTCTTCCAAACAAGAGAGGATTATAGATTTTTATGATAGCTATTTATTCATTTATACACGTGTGTTTTCACACACACACACACACAGAGAGAGAGAGAGAGAGAGACAGAGACAGAGAATATATGCTAAGCATGGGGGAGCAGACCGGCAAGTAGATGGAAAATGCAAATCTCAAAAATAGCAGCAGTACCCCCAAAAGTAAACCAGATGCTTTATAGCCCCCCCCCAATGATTTTCCCTTGCTGGTGGTTACTTTGCCATTGCCAGCTGATTTTCTTCTCTGGTGGTGGGGTCTCTGTGTTGTGGAGGGAGGTGGAAATGCAGCAGCAGAGATCATTTACCGGTAAGTATGTAATTTAAGGGCTAATTCTGCTAGTGTTAAAGTAGGGTTGCCATATTCCCAAAAGTGAAAATCCGGACAGAGCTATTGAACTTCTTTTCTTTTTGGGGCTTGAAGTTGTTGAGCTTTGGGGGGCTTTTCTTTAATTTTTTAAGATTAAAAAAAATTAAAATAACCCAACTTGCCATACGTCTGGGTTTTCCAGGAATTGGGGAGGTGTTGCTTAGCAACCAGGCAGACTGGCAAGATGTTTGCTGGTGTATGTTGGATCCTATACATCCCTGCCCTGAACAAGGACCGAAATAAGAAAGACAAAAACTCTCTGTTTCTTTCTCCTCAAATTATATACTGTTTTTGTTCAGTTTCCTCAGGAAGCTGTTATCGGGATTTCCTTTCCTTTTCTCCGGACTCCTTATTGTAGTGACTTTGCTAGGGTGGGAACCTGCCCTGCAGAGAGATTGCCCATTAAGGCAATGTCTCAGGCCAACCTTTTCCTGACCATGCTAAAGAATAAACCATGGTAAGATCTGCAAGTCACTCCACATTACTTTTGGAGGAGATGCAATGACTGAGTGAGTTTAAACCCTTAAGGGCACAGCTCACCAGGACCTTCTCCTGTGCAAATCTTGACATGGGTGAGCACAGCCAATTTGGAGCAATGAATGGCTGCCATGCCCCATCAGCACTAGAGGACAGTAGTGGAGGGGGTGAGGGCAGGGACAAAATCTGCTGCCTCCCCATATTTTTAACACAGGGGGAAATCCTTCATTTCAGGCCTTAACTGTGATTGGAAAGTGTCCATTCGTCTCAATGAGCTTGTGCAGCCGGACATATTGAAGGACTGTGTTTTCAGTTTGGCTTGACAAATCTGAACTTCTGATATTCCATTTAAAATTCATTTAAGCTGCGATCGTTTTTCAGTTTTCTTTTTCTTTTTTTAAAGGTTATGTTCACAACACATTTGGAGGCGTAATAATCACAGACCCAACCATTTTGTTTTATATCCTACCTTTTCTTCAAGGAGCACAATGTAGCCTGCAAGTTCCTTGCCTTTCCTCCCTACTAACAGCCCTTTGAGACTGAAAGGTAACAAATGGCCTACAGTTACCCTGAGAGATTCATGCCTGAGAAGGTATCTGAACCCAGATTTTAAAAAGAGATACAGTGGTACCTCGGGTTACAGGTGCTTCAGGTTATAGACACTTCAGGTTACAGACTCCACTAACCCAGAAATAGTACCTCGGGTTAAGAACTTTGCTTCAAGATGAGAACAGAAATTGTGCGGCGGTAGCGGGAGGCCCCATTAGCTAAAGTGATACCTCAGGTTAAGAACAGTTTCAGGTTAAGAATGGACCTCCAGAACGAATTAAGTTCTTAACCTGAGGTACCACTGTACATCAACAGGCCCTGGAATTTGTGGTGAAGCCAAGTTGAGATGCCGTAATGCGATTAAGTACAAGGAAGCAGTCGGTGCCTCAATTAGTATTTTGCTTCATTAGCCGTAATGGGGAAGCCCAACATTCTCAGCTGGCCCTGTCAGTTAATATTAACCACCGACTTCAGAAAGCACTATAATAACAGAACAGAAATGGAATCCCATGGAGACACCAGCAGTACTTGACAAGGAATGCAAATATCCCTCCACTGAGGAGAGCGTTATTGCCATCCTCGGTTCACACCACTGTAGGGCTTGTTGGAATACTCCAAAGAGAACAACAGAGCTGCATGCCGTAGGTTGTTTTCGTGACCTGCTGCCAGGATAAGAGCAAAAGGCTTGTGAAGACATGCGTGTACTGCGTTATTGTTACAACCCTTAACCAAATTAATCTGTCAAACCACCGCTTTGTTTAGCCCAGCATTGTCTCTTCAGACTGCCAGCAGTTCTCTTGGTTTCTGGGCAGGAGAATTTTAACCCCTCCTTTTGGTAATTCTTCACATTTGATGCCAGGGATGGAACCTGGAGTCTTCGAGGGCCTCATTCTCCTCTGGGCAACTTTCTGAGGTGTCATTGATGGGTGGGGCAAGGGGCAAAAGTGGGCGGGACAACAAATGGAAATGATACACTAGGCAATTTTCTGCATACACGGACTGCCACGGACTGGCTGGCTGCCGAGGAGTGGCAGGGCTAGGGAACCTCCAAGCAAAGAAGGCTCAGTGCTTGGGGAGTGGTGGTGGGATGGCGATGAGTGGTCAGAGAGAAAAGGGATCAGGCTGGAGGAAGTGTCGGAAGCTGAAGAGCTAACAGGGTTTAGTGAGCAGGAAGAGGCTGTGGCAGAGAGCAGTCCAGAATCAGAGGCAGAAGCTGAGGCTGGGGAAGAGGGAGGCCAAGAGGCAGTGATCAGGCAGGCTGCTGAAGAAGCCAAGGAGTCCCCCACTCCTGCTGTAACCAGTCCCCCCCCCATATCTCAGAACTGGCAGAGGCACGAAGACGGCAGAGCAGAGACAGACAAGGTGCCGGAGTCTCAGATTGCTTGGGAAGGAGCTGAGGGACAAGGAGACTTAGAAAACTGTGGAACATCTTCAGTCCTCGCAACTGCCTCATTGGGACAAGACCTGCTGGGAAGAGTTGATGTGCTCACTGGGCCTGAGCTGTTTTGTTTCTTTGCATAAAGTGTTCCCTTCATTGATACCTTGTGAGTTATTGCTGACCTGCTCCTGGTACCCGCCCTGAGGCTCACACACAGCTTTCCGTCCAGAGGAGAGTTCAAGGCACAATCAGAGTTCAAGGGCATATTCCAGTCAGGCAAAAATACTCAAAAAGTGTGAAAAGCAGAGCTGGTGAGAGGGGTGGCCTGGGGAGGGGGTGTGGTGTGGAAACAGTCCTGAGGGCCACATAGAGAGGCTGAAGGACTGCATTTGCCTCTATCCCAGGCCTGAGCTTCCCCACCCCAGAATTGCAGCATCTCTCATCCATTCATTCATTTATAAAACAGACTAAAACGTAGATTCCTTCTCCGCAGGGAGATTCCAGTTTACGACTTAACATCCGCAAAACTACTGTGTCTGTCTAGTCGCAATCCCACGTCTCCTGAGGCCACACAGCCTCTGGCTTTACAAAATATCCCTTATTTAAACAGGAGTGCAGCGGAATGCTGTACTCAACCATGAACCTCTGTCAGCTAAAATTGACATAACTCAAAAGACAGTGATCATGCACATGACTGTCTTTGGAACATGAATAAAACATTTGTGCCGTTGCATTTTAAAGTAGGTTCCCTTTAAAGGTCTCTGTTAAATGATTGCCATTTACACTAGGTGTGGATACTGCTCATCAGGATCTGGTAAGGGAGAAACTGCTTCAAAGGAACCGGCGGCAGCAAATTGTTTCTGATAGCAGAATCTTGGCAGTCGAGATGTTCCTACCTGAAATATTAGTGCGTCCTTGTGCTGTAGCATGAACCAGGATGTATTCACTCACTGACTCTTGCGCTTGCTGCTCTCTGTGCGCAAAGTCATAGCGGCGGTGGTTCTTAGTTGGCTGAGGCGCGAGGTGTCTTGTCATAGCCTGTGTCAGCTCATCGAAAGTGCATGCCTCTATGTCCCTGGGTGCCATCAGACCTTCCAGTAGAGTGATGGCGGAGCATACGAGCACCGTCAGTAGCACATCCACCTTGTCTGCCTCCCTTGTGAAGCCTTGTAGCCAGACGTAGCTTCTTATTTGGCGGAGCCACTGTGGCCATTTTGTAGGATGGCTCATATTGAAGTCCAGTGGCGGCCGACTATGACTGGTAGCCATTCTTGGACCTGAAGCAGTCTCTTGTGCGATTGTGGGTGGTTGCGAAGACGTGGCAGGCACAGTCTCGTTTCTGGGACTATTTGCTGAGTCCAGCGTGGCAGTGAGGTTGCGCTTACTGCAAGGCGGCAGGCGGAGGTGCTGATGTGCAGTCTTGGGCCTCTGGCAGCTGGCAGGAGCTCATCGATCCCACCTTCGTCGCCAATATTAAATGTTTGGAAAAAGTCAAAAGCCCAAGGCAGTACAGTGCTACCTCGGTATATTATCGGTACAGTGGTACCTTGTGGTATATTATCGGGTTACATACGCTTCAGGTTACACACTCCGCTAACCCAGAAATAGTGCTTCAGGTTAAGAACTTTGCTTCAGGATAAGAACAGAAATTGGGCTCCGGCGGCGCGGCAGCAGCAGGAGGCCCCATTAGCTAAAGTGGTGCTTCAAGTTAAGAACAGTTTCAGGTTAAGTACGGACCTCCAGAACGAATTAAGTACTTAACCCGAGGTACCACTGTATAAGTTCCTCAACTAAGTTTATTCAACATTTGTCAGTGACAACGGTTCACTCATAGGAACACAAGAACCAAACTGACTGGACACACAATAATAAACCTGAGCATGAACTGGCCGTTGACAGTTGACAGTTGAAAGTGCCTTCGCTTACTTGCCATTAGAACGTTCGTCTACCAACGCTTCTACGATTGGTTAGAATGCGCCTTGTAACATAAAATGTGTTAAACCCAATACATAGCAGTTTGACATATCTCCTACAAACCCACTTTGACAGACCAATGGTTATCCTTAGGGAACTATACAAGATTTCCATCCTCTTATTCAGGAAATGGTAGTTAGATTAAAGAACATAACAGGAGCCTTGCTGGATCAGACCAAAGGCCCATCTATTCCAGTATTTCTCTTCTCACATTGGTTGCCTGAAAACCCCAAAGCAAGGCATGAGAGCAATAGTCTTCTCTCACACTTGTTCCCCAGCATCAGGTATCCAGTTCAGGGAGGCAATATAGAGCCACCATCAACAGCAGCCACTAGCAACTTTATCCTCCTGTCTAATCCCGTTTTTATTTCACCTACGTAGTCACAAGAAGTGTGTGTGTATGTGTGTCTTCACTGCACCTTATGAGCTGCTGTAAGTGTGTGCTTTGTCAATAAAGAACTAAACTATTGGCCGTTTGTCCTGCTATTAGATGGGTGTTTCCGCGGGCTGACCAGGAGGGGCTGGGAGGCAGGGCCCGGCAGCTTTAACAGATGCTGCAGCAACTAACAAGCCTGGACACCTTTCTTCATGGTCAGCCCCTCAGACGAACACACCAATATATTTTGCCCTTGACCAGTATGCAAAACGCAGGAGGATTCTTTCCCAATGAGCTGAGAACTTCAGGGATACGGTTATAAATATGGCTCACAGTTCGCTTTGGCCAACGGAAAGTCTTCCCTACTCATATGTACTCTCCTCACGGCTCCCTCGGTTCTGTATTCTGTGACCTGGAAAACTTCCCAGTAGGCCTGACGTGATAAATCGTAGCTGCTCCAAATGTCAGTGGAAACCGCATCCGTTTAATAGACTACGGCGGCTCCATTCATTGGCCCTGCGTTCCCAAGAATAACTCTTTAAATTGGCCTTGACAGTGACATGCAAGAGCACCGTGGTATATTATCTGTGATAAATGTTTGCATTTCTGTAAACTGCTTAATAACACAGCATTTACCTGTTAGCTCAGAAGAAGTTGATAGGCCCATATGGAGAATTGGGAATTAATCTTCCTGGATTGCTGGGGAATGGAAATGCAGGCCTTTCCTCCTCCATATATATATATATATATATGCAGGTTTTGGTGTCCTCGGGTGTCTTCCCGTGTAAAAGTTGGGGTGTCTAGGCGACGTTTCGACGAGGTCTCACTCGTCATCTTCAGGCTGGTGCTTTCGGCTTCTTGTTACTGGAACAGAGCAGGATCTCAGTGTTTGAGTTCCTATAAATACTGCTCTGTTCCAGTAACAAGAAGCCGAAAGCACCAGCCTGAAGATGACGAGTGAGACCTCGTCGAAACGTCGCCTAGACACCCCAACTTTTACACGGGAAGACACCCGAGGACACCAAAACCTGCATTCCTGTACCCGTGAAAATCTACGAAAGCATATATATATATATATATATATATATATATATATATATATATATACACCACCCTGGCATTACTTGCTAATATAACAGCAGCATTGGCGGAGTTCAGCAGCAAATGTCAGATTGTTGCCCGTCTGTGAATCTGTGGTTTTTCCTCTAGCTGTATTGAACGTAGCAGTACAGAAGCATGTTGGCCCATATTGTGTGTACCCCTGTCCCGTCATTGCCTCTGGTAAGCAGATTTTTAAAAAAGATTTTAGGTGTTTTGAAAACCTTTGCAACCTGTTTGATCAGGAGAGATAAAATGGTTATAGTATCATTTGAAGTTGCCCCCAGCAGTTAAGGCTTGCTGGTTATTTAAAGAGGTGCTCACTTTGAAGCGGATGGCAATTATACGCATGTGTCAAGACAACTGGGTTGAATGCAGAAAAACTAAGGTTGGGCTCTCTTTAGGTGGCCAGCTGGTTTAGAACAGGTCTTTTGAAAAGGCATTTTCACATATGAATGAAATCAAAAGGACATTTTTCAACTTCCATAGCAATACAAACGACAGAATAATCTGAAACTGCAATAAATGCCTTTTAACGGTAATTAATGTGATTAAAAGAAATCCATATGTCCAAGATTTCAAAGATGGAATCAACCTCTGGTGGGGGGATTTCTGTAAGGTAAGGCTTTGTCCTTGATCTTAGGCAAGTCTATCAAAAAGCTGAACAATTTCAGTGGTTTCCTTAAAAAAGGCTCAACAATTCTGGGGTCTTCCTCAACAACTTTGGGGATATGTCCTGGTTTTTACTTTTTGAAATATGGCAACCCTAGTTCAGCACAAATATTTAACAAAGATCTTCTCTGTTCAGCTTTTATACCACACAACCGCTCCAATCTCTGAGCACTGTTTTTTGCTTCATCCATAATATTTTTGCCCGTTTGCAGCTTACATACACACGTTCTGCATGTGAAGACCTTGGCGAGTTAGGGACTTCCCCTGCATACAAAGCAGATTGAGAGGATGAGACTGTTATAAGAATTTTAAGGTATATATATATATATATATATATATATATATATATATATATAATGTTCATAACTGTATATATAAAGCACATGTCTGAAACCCCATAGAAAAGGTCCTGAACAAATTGACCTCAAATATTTCTCTGCAAGGTCAAAGTGGAAAACCTCCCCATTGTCTCTTTCCTCACAAATCCTGTCCTCACAAATCCTGTCTTAACGGCACATTCAAGATATGAACAGGGTGAGAGCCTGTGACCTAGATTCAGAAATTAAGTAGTTATAATAACAAAAAAGTGGCCAAAACCCAGGTAATGCAATCAGGTAACTTGCCACACATGAGAGAAACAACACACTCATATTTCTGTTGTAGACGCCTTTTCTGTGATATAGGTATGTTGTATCTGGGGGTGGTCTTGGACTCCAGGGCGGGCAATTTGAAACATCTATATAAGGGCAGGCACACCTTTGTTCTGGGTCCTCCTCCTCTCTCCTGCGTCTGGGGGAGCACCTTGTTGCAACAGTTAATAAAGATCAGGCTTACTAGCTGCTTTGCTTCTCAATATTCTCTGGTTGGTCTCTGTTATTTTCTCCTACCAATAGGGAACCTACAAAAGGACTCTATATGGGCTCTTGGGTACCCCATAAGGGAACAGGAGCAGCTTTTTTTCTTATAACAAGACCAATAGTAGGTCTAATGGTAAAGAATGCAGTTTTCTTGAAGCTTGGTCTTGTTTTGAAATTAGCTATCAGCTTGCTTTGTGAGTGCTTGGCAAAAAAGACCAATCCATTTGAGACATTTTGCAACAGCCCTGTTGCAGTTCTGCCAGCTTTCCTTAGGATGGCTTTTAGGATTTGGCAGCAGGCGCAGACTCCACCTGAGTCTCTTAGATTGCTTGGCTTTAGACGGATAGTCTCACGACTCAGACTCAGACCTAGGATTTCCTGTCTTATAATTCAATTAAAAATCCTTTATTAGGCATAGCACACCCCCACATTAACAAACAAACATCATATACAAACTGTATAAAATGCAGGCTAATACAGAAAGATTCTTCTATTGAGGTGCTTTCTTGCACTCTGATTGGCTCTCGCATTTCAGTAAAAGGCAGTGCACTGGGCAGATTTGGACCAATGAGTCCTGGGTTCAGATCCTTGCTCACCATGAAGCTGGCTGGCTGGACCTGGACAAATCACTATCTATCAGCCTATCGTTCTCCACAGATTTTAGTTACAGTTAGGTAGCCGTGTTGGTCTGCCATAGTCGAAACAAAATAAAAAAATTCCTTCAAGTAGCACCTTAAAGACCAGCTAAGTTTGTTATTGGTATGAGCTTTCGTAAAGAAGTGTGCATGCACACAAAAGCTCATATCAATAACAAACTTAGTTGTTCTCCGCAGGGTTGTTGTTAAGATAAAATATTAAAATTGAAATAGCGCTATCGCTATACATGGGGACCATGCCATGTAAGCTGTTCTGCACTTTGAAAGAGGACAGGGAACCACTGTGAAAAATAAATGCTAATCTAGGTGGGGGTGTTGAACGGCAAGAGCTGGGGTGGGGTGGGGAGCGTCAAAACCCACAAGAAGAGGATTAGCCCATCAGTTAAATGACTGGGAATTTGTTTGGGATAAACATTTCCTCAGGTCCTGGTTACGCTTAGTGTTTCTGTTGTTAATGTACAATATGCCATGAAAACACTGCAGCTTCCTTGAGCATGAAAGTAAATTTGCATCTAAATTGAGCATTATTTCTTCCTAAGAAGAGGTCACTGAAAGGGCCACTGTAACTTGGCTCTTACAAACTAGCCTCTGCATTATATGAATGGGGCTGAAAGAAACTGCTTACGAGAGCATTTATCCTCTGCCAGAGATCAGTTGTGGGGTAAGGATCTGCCACCTACATTGCCATTAAAACACTGATCCAGTAACCACCACATTGGCATGTGAAATCCTTTTGAGCCCTGTTGAAGAAAGAAGAATTCAGAGCCATTTCCAGGCAACTGACCATGTTAAAAGTTTCTTGCATGGCTCCATTCTCTAACTCTGCCTCTCCAGCATTGCTGCGGGTTTCCACACTGTAGATCTGCACCAGCTGCAGTTTCCAACCAGTCTTCAGAGGCAGCCCCACGTACTGGGTGGCTGTGAAGGTGAACATGGGAGAAGGGGAGAGCCACATATGCTATCCTGAGAACCTTGGAAGAAGTGGAGAGGGAGAGATGTACGAAATGAACAGCAAGCAGTGGCTTGCATGTTCGAATGGGCCATGATAGCTAGAACATCCTGTGTTTCTTAAGCACAAAAGGAACACATTTCAACAGAGAGAAGGCATGTACCATATGTAACTTATGCTTAGAGCATAACCGTGCTGAAAATTGAGGATGGGGCTACATTTTTGGTCCCATCCCCAGGACTAGATCTTTTTCAACAATGAATGTGATAGGACACCATCACAAGCAGGAGATTGGACTTTCTTTACAGACAACCATGCACAACAGGAGGTTGTTGTAGGGGGGGGGACCCCATGTCAGAGAGCAGGGCCAAAAATGCAGCCTGTACTCCAGTCTCCACTCAGTACACTATCTTGTCATAATGTGCTTGTTACTAGCTTGGTCCACGCGCCACAGGAAGTGAAACTAAAGATTGGCTCCAGCTCATGGCTAGTGAGGAGAATGATTAAGTGTGGCCTCATCTGCATGATACATGTAAAGCACTATCGTACCACTTTAAACAGCCATGGCTTCCCTCAAAGAATTCTGGGAATGGTAGTTTCTTAGACTCCCCTGCCCCAGGTCCACTCAAAGGACTCTGGGCATGTGCTTTCGTGTGCTAGAGTCAATTCAGCCTTCCTCAACCTGACAGGCTTCAGGGGGTTTTGAACTCCCATTACCTCCAGCCAATATGGTCAATGATCAAGTCAGGGATGGTGGAAGTTGGGGAAGGCTGATGTACACATTTACCTCATCTGAGTGTACAGATTTCACATAGTAATCAAGTTACAATTCTATATGTGAGAACCATGTCTTTAGTATTTATAGCCCCAAGCCAGGGGTGGGGAAACCCTCTAGCAGTTGCCAGCCTACAACTCCCATAATCCTTGCCCAGTGACCATGTTGATTAGGGCTGATGGGAGTTGGAGTCCAACAACATATGGAGGGCCACAACTTCACCATTCCTGCCCTAAATGACCAGGGTTCCAAGTATTTGAAAGAATACTTCCTCCTAAAAAAAAAGGAAAGGGACCCCTGACCATTAGGTCCAGTCGTGACCAACTCTGGGGCTGTGGTGCTCATTTCATTTTATTGGCCAAGGGAGACGGTGTACAGCTTCCGGGTCATGTGGCCAGCATGACTAAGCCGCTTCTGGCGAACCAGAGCAGCGCACGGAAACGCCATTTACCTTCCTGCCGGAGCGGTACCTATTTATCTACTTGCACTTTGATGTGCTTTCGAACTGCTAGGTTGGCAGGAGAAGGGACCGAGCAACAGGAGCTCACCCCGTCACGGGGATTCAAACTGCTGACCTTCTGATCGACAAGTCCTAGGCTCTGTGGTTTAACCCACAGCGCCACCCGCGTCCCATACTTCTTCCTATATCATGTCTTGAAATCTGCCATGGAAGCCCACTTAGGGATCTGCTCACCCAGTGAGATCCATGGGATGGGAACGTGATGATGGGCTTTTTCAAAGGCAGCCCCTTGCCTCTGCATTGGCCTCCCCTCTGAAGTGTCTCACTCCATGATGTGGTTGTCATTTCATCCTCAAGTGAGGACGCACCTCTTTGTTCAGGTTTTGGGAAAGGATGAGGTACATTTTTTTTAAATTGCTGCTTTATTTTTATGGAAATTATGTTGGCTGATTTTAATATTAGTGTTTCGTTTCGGTTTTAATTTTGTTTGTTTTTTCTGCCTCAGAACCTTCAGGTGAAGGACTATAAATAAGGTTAATAACAACAACCTCCAGGCCTCTGTCCACTGTTTTTAATCAACTTTAACATATCTAAATCTCTCCTGGATTGTAGCCATCAAGTTTATTCATAGAGTTATATGACAGTGTAGTTTGGTGAGCATGGGTGAAATTGGTCCTGATTTAAACCTGATGGGAGATTCTGACTTAACATAGAGAAAAACCTTCTGACAGTAAGAGCTGTTTGACAGTAGAACAGTCTCCCTTGGGAGGTTATGGACTCTCCTTCCTTGGAGGTTTTTAAGCAGAGGTTGGATGGCCATCTGTCATGGATGCTTTAGCTGAGATTCCTGCATTGCAGGGGGTTGGACTAGATGACCCTTGGCATCCCATCCAACTCTACGATTCTGTGATTCGATGACCATCTAATCTATTATCAAAGCAGTTGTGGTAAGCTCCTAGATCTCACATAGCTCTTTCCTACTCCAGTCTTGAGGTTCCCAGGAGCTGTTCTTGCAAAGAAAAGAAAGAAATGCAAATAACGAGAGATGAAGAGGAGACTGGACTTCTGGATATACCCAAAGTTGTTAAGAAACAACTTTTATTTGACTGGAGGGCTGTTACTCAAGTCCAACAGTGGGAAATTTTCTGTGTCCTCAAGAGACTCACACCTCCTCATTTCTGTTCAAAGTGGAACTTTTGCATAAGGTTGCAGGGTTTTTAAAATTTCCTAGTACTGCAAAAGAGAGCAGAATCAAAATGAATTCGGAAAGCATACATGTGCCCTTAGCTCACTCATCAATTAAAAATTGCCCTCCTCAGTTCAATTTTGACTACCAATAATCAACCGGAAGCTTCCAGCCATTGTGAAAAATGGCCTAATGTCCATGTGATCAAGCTTTCCTTGAGAGGCCTTTGCCTTGACATCAGCTGGTCTGTTCTTCTTCTTCCCCCCTGAGGTGGCTGGAGCAACATTTGCAAGACAAGAGAGAGGAAAATTTGCATTTCTGTTTCATCCTCTTGAATCTCATGTTGACCTCCAAGCCGCAATCAACATGCAATTGGGAGCTGACAAGTAGGAATCTGAGAGAAGTGTTTTGGAAAAAGCTCAATATTAGAGAGAGAGAGAGAGAGAGAGAGAGAGAGAGAGAGAGAGAGAGAGAGAGAGAGAGAGAGAGAGTTGTATGTAATTATAAATAAGTAGCAGGCAGGGAAGCAGGAAGACAATGCAAACAGGCTCCCAGGCCAAAGAATGCCTCTTTGACTGTACCAATTCATTCCTGGCAGATAGAGAGGAAAGGAAAGAAGAGTACTTCAAAATGACTGCAGTTGCCCTTCAGCTTGATTCAGAAAGGACGTGTTTCGTTAGGCTTATTAGGGTTTGCCGGGACATTTCTTAGGAGTTTCTAACAAATCGCTAGCACTGCTTAAGCCTTAACAGTCCACAGGGCTTCTAGGAAAACCTACAGGGCTGCAGCTCAGTGGTAGAGCATATACAGACAACCCTGGGTTCAGTCCCTGGCCATTTCTAACTCCTATGGGTAAGCTTGGGGAGCTGCTACCAATCCGTGTGTAGACAATAGTAAGCTTCCTATGTTTCTGACATTGATTCCTTTATCTATTTTCAGGACAGAAAAAACTACCACCCCACACCCCAGTGCCACCCCTTAGTCCTCTCTGTTTTGCCTGTTTCATGGCACTGTGTTAGCCTGTCTGTCTACCTTGGGGTTTGTTGAATTTAAAATTGTGGGGGACAAAAGGGAAGGTGGAAATAGGGTTTCTTCATCAACGGCTTGCCAGCCTGTATGACCTTAAATCCAACAAAAGTTCCATCTAGGGTAAGGATTCCCCTTCCTCAAAGGTTGTTGGAAAACACTTTCCTGATAATTGGCTAGGGAAGCTGGGTGGGCATTTTGAGATACAGTGACAATTGCTTATGATTGTTGTAAGAGACATTATACAGAGAAATTGGTGAGGGATGGGTTATGGGTTTTAATGGGTAGGAGAGGCTATATTAATTGCAATTTATCTCTCCAGGAGCTTATGTGTGTGGGTTGAACAGAGTTTCAAACTGCCGTCCTTTGCAGGAAAATTAAAAGCATAGGAATGAGACTGAAAAACCTTGTTTTGTGCAAGTCCAGCTTCGAAGTAAGCTGGCTTTCTCCTTCTAACCAAAATTAAGAAAGAATAAGGCAACAACTTGCAAAGTAAGATTAAAAATACTATTGTTATAATAATTTATTTACATACTTTGTAATCATGCATTCGTGCACAGCAAGAGTAGCAGTAAAAACTATGCAGGCAAAATATGGGGTAGGGCAGATACAGAATGCGTTCTTCTGCAGGCACCCTAATCTCAGGTTTGAGATAAAAGGTAAAGGTAAAGGTACCCCTGCCCGTACGGGCCAGTCTTGACAGACTCTGGGGTTGTGCGCCCATCTCACTTAAGAGGCCAGGGGCCAGCGCTGTCCGCAGACACTTCCGGGTCACATGGTCAGTGTGACATCGCTGCTCTGGCGAGCCAGAGCTGCACACGGAAACGCCGTTTACCTTCCCGCTGGTAAGCGGTCCCTATTTATCTACTTGCACCCGGAGGTGCTTTCGAACTGCTAGGTTGGCAGGTGCTGGGACCAAGCAGCGGGAGCGCACCCCGCAGCAGGGATTCGAACCGCCGACCTTTCGATCGGCAAGTCCTAGGCGCTGAGGCTTTAACCCACAGCGCCACCTGTGTCCCCTCAGGTTTGAGATACTGAATACCTAAATAGTAAAAACTGACTTGTATTGTACAATCCTGTGCATATCTACTCAGACATAAGCTTCATTGAGTTCCATGGAACTTACTCCCAGGTAAGTGAGTACAAGACTACAGACTAATTGTACAATCCAATACACGCCTACTCAGAAGTAAGCCAAACTGCAGTCTTTTTTATTTTTCAATGATCTCTGGCCTTTTCATCATTTTCCATTTAAGAATATTTTCCATTTTTAAAGTGCTTTTCAGACCTTTTGCACTCATGGCATTTGCTGTTGCTGGGTTTACTCTGGTATATCCTATGGCTGGTTTCAATTTGTTCTAAAATTATGTTGAGACAAAGAGATAAAATGCAATTTAAAACAAATTAAAACCATTCGCAGCGTAAGCCAGAGTTAACCCAGCAACAGCAAATGCCATGAATGCAAAAGATCTTTAAAAAGCTCTGCAAAATGTCTTATTGTAAACCACCCACAGGACAATTGCTGTTGGACAATAGGTAAATGTTGCTAAACAAACTAACAAACCATGATTTTTCAATAATAATATGTGTACCGTAGGGATAGGGAACCTGTGGCTGTCCAGATGTTGAAGGACTCTGACTCCCATCTGCCCCAGCCAGCATGGCCAATGGTTGGGAATTATGGGAGTTTGGAGCCAAACATCCACAGGGCCACAAATCCCCCCCCCCTTGAGGTTGCAAGCGTATTGTCTGAATGCAAGCTGAATGCAAGACTTCCATCACTAACACTCCTGGATATATGATCCAGAGTTGAAAATAAATTTAAACCGAGAAATTCAATGCCATTTCCACACTCAGTGGCTCATTTTGAATTCAAGATTCAATTTTCCTTGTGATCTTTAAGGGACCCACAGAAGAGGTAGCATCACTTTGTAGAAGTAACAGTTTGTCTCAAAGAGTCTTGGGGGAAGATGGAACCAGGGCAGAATCTCCCTCCCCATTTGCACCCATTTTCCTGGGGAGATCTATGCCTTTCTTTCTATTTGACCTTCAAGCCCTTTGAGGAAGGACAATTTTCAGTCTACATAACCATATGTGCACAGCCGAAGTAAGGATCTTTCAATGTGCTGCACTGCTCACCTGGATAATTTCATAAACCTGGGGACATTGTCAAGAAGGGGTTTCTTCCTAACCATTCCTTACACAATGATCTGTTTCCGCCATGAGTTAGTTCTAGAGTTTTGCCCCAATCCACTAATCTGTTCTGCTGCTTTTGCCATTTGCATCTGGCAGATGGGATCTAGATGCATCAAAATGAAAGATAATAATCGAGTGGCATTTCAAAAGCTTGCTCGTATCCAGGTAAAGGAAAATAATGAAAGCTGCAAAAAATCTCTCTCTGGCCCCTTGCAGAAATGGCAAGAAACAGTAGAAATGGACCGCTAGAGGGGAAATGCATTTGAACTGATCCTAAAAGAGAAAAGTGAAGGGAAAGGGATGTGGAGGGGCTCTAATGGGAGAGAAAGTGAATAGCAGATAAAAGTCAACTGAAAGAAAAAGGATTAATGGGCTGGGTGACTCATAGGTTATCAAGCTACAGCCTCAACAGAAGACTCAGAACCTGCCAAATGAGTCATAATGTGATCTATGAAATCATTTTAAACAAACTTCCAAAGAATGGATTTTTTTAAAAAAAGTACATTCAGACACACAATTTTCTCTGCTTCAATATGAAATTCAGATTGTGTTAATATCCCACCCCCATACCAATAGCCTCTTAAAGTTTACATGTATTTTTGGAAATGCTCATCAGATTCAGATCTCAGAAAGAATGCTGCAGTCCCTGCAGCAATTGTAAAAATGCAAATATCCAAAAGATCGTGCCGGTGCACATCCCCTTCTGTTAGAATGAATAATAAAAGAATCCCTGTTTTGCTGAGCTTCACGCAGTGATGCAAGCCGTCTAGGGTTTGGATGCTGCTTCAGATTGTGGGCTAGACAGCCTCATATAACTAATATCCTTAAGTTTGATTAGTGCATGATGGGGTTAAGACCATAGAGTAAGCTGTCCTGCTGGGCTTAGCTAGGTCACTCCCCCACACTTTGGAATGAAGGGTTATCAAGCTCTTTGTTCTCCCATTCCACCATGTGAATCCTACCAGTAAGGTGGTCTAAGCTAGATATTCTAGGCTTAGCAAGCCATATTTGTGTTTCTATACGAATAATTTAGAAACTCTTACCACTTTGGAACCTAAGTTGTACTGCCTGTGTTTCTTACTGCTTTAAAAACAATGGATAGGGAGTGTCTATGGTGGTACAAATATATAGAGAGAGGGAGAGGGAGAGAGAGAATTTCTGGGTGCCAAGATCCAAGTTTGGGACAACAATTATTTGGTGAGAGAACCCCAGCAGAGATTTAAAGTCATTAAATATGCAGCAAAGTGAAGCATGGAATCATAGAATCATAGAATTGCAGAGTTGGAAGGGACCACAAGCGTCATCTAGTCCAATTCCCTGAGATATAGGCTACTAGATCTTTAAAATATGCCCTTCCAAAGTTTCCCTCTTCCACCTGCATAGGAAAAAAACACATGTTTGGTAAGTTGGAAATGGTTTCCTTACAAAATCTCCAAAGGTCAGATTCATGTGCTTTTCCATACATCAGTTAGAAAAGTTGCACAGGCAGTAAAACTTAGCTTAGTTACAAAATGATAAAAGTTCCTAAATTATTGGTATAGGAACATAAAAATGGCTGGTCAGAGTCATGTGGCTGAGCAGGAGAAAAAAGCTCAAACTTCTTTAGTAGACTGAGGGTGGGGAGCACAATAGGCTTGATTACCTATTTCCTCCCAAATTACACAAGTGACCTAGCTAAGCTTGGCAGGACAGCTTACTGTATTAACCCTGCCATGCATTAATTAGAATTCAGTAGGTTGGTTATATGAGGCTGGGTACCTCACAGCTTAACCCTTACCCTGCCTGTCATTTGTCAGCTGCTTTCCCAGCAGTTTGGGGCAGCGGGGAGGAGGCAGATTCTTAGCACTCAAACATTTGGCGAAGAGAAGTTTGAGCTGCCATCCCCCTTCAAGATTCAAGCTGCTTCCTGGTGCTTTTCCTTAGAAGAAAAAGCACCAAAATACCTCGTGGGGGAGGGCAAAAGAATTGAGCAACAAGGTCATACACTGTTGAGCCAAAATGGGAGCTGAATCTCTTGCCACCCATGAAGGTCTTCAGAAAGCAATTGCCTGAGTCAAGTAAATTATGTGGTTTATTTCACACACCAGCTATGTGGAGTAACAGCATCTGTGGCTCAAGCGACATGATTGTTTCCAACAGATATCACTGGAGTGTGATGTGCGCATTTGGCCACCTGGATTAGTCCAGCAGCCATTAGAAAATTCTACACATGATGAGTTGCTTTGGTCTGGTCATGCACTGCATATGACTGCTGCCATAGAAAAAAGTATCCTTATTTGCACATCACCAAATAAACTTGAACAGATGAGACTCCCTTCATTAGGGTCGGGTCACTGGGCTTTCGAGCCCTGCATTCCCTGCTGTGATTGGCAAAGGACTTGCTCTGTTATCTGTTATCTTTAACTGGCAGTGTTAAAAGGGACTAGGTGTACGTCACATATACAGTATATAGAGCGAGCTATATGCTATCCAAGGATTTGCAAGTGAATCCTTAAAACATGAAGGTCTCATGTTCCATTTGTCGCAACTAGGAGACGGCTAGGAGCTTCAAACACATTTTAGCACTCCTCACTTGATCTTCAAGCGATGGCTCGGTATGCACTATATCTTTAAAGCACATTCTTTCCCTCAAAGAATTTTGGGGTGTTCCCCCTGGCCAGGCTCCTAACCCAGTGGCATAGCATGAGGGGAGTCCAGGGGGGCCGTGGCCCCAGGCACAAAATTCTGAGGGTGCACAACCAGGCGCCCCCATGCAGACGCTGACTTCAGGAATCCCTGCCCCAGCAAAGGTAGCAGAGCAGCCAAGGCCCACTGTGAGTGGGCACATATGGGAGGAAGCAGGCAAGGGATGACCCTAGCATGGCCCGGCCCAGCGCTCCTTTCCATGGGCATCGGAGAGATTCACCTGCCAAGGGTCACATCAGCCAGCCAGGCTCCCACCTGCACAGGCAGGCAGCACAGCACGGCTCTGATGGCATTCGTGGTTTGCCCGCCCCGGGCGCCAGCAACCCACGCTATGCTGCTGTCCCCATCCCAAAGTTTTGTGCTTCTATAAACCATGGGGATCCCCAAAGCCTGCTGGTACCTTCCTCTTGTGTGTGGGTGAGTGTTGTTTTGGTTACATAAGCATCAGCACTCAAGAGAATGGCTTGTTGCATTATTAGTAAAGAAAATATATTATCTACTTGGGCTAAACTTGCCAGAACATGGGGGGCATCTTATTTTATTGCATAAGCAGCAAACAGGTAAGCCATAATATTCTGACAGCCTCTTCTTCTTGCTTCCCTGGTGGCATTTATGTTTTAAAAAGCACATCCATAATTTAATTGAGATAAAAGTCCCCCATTTTAATACCCTGACAGTCATTGGAAGGTAAGAAAATAAAACAAGGCACTGAGGGAGGAAATAGCCTTTCAATCTGTCTCTTCAAAGTAGTGGAAATATTCATGTGTTTTCTTTGATTTAATATGTTTCACTTTTCCAATACTGTAGTTCTGCTTATTTTATGGAAACTGAATTTAATGGTGTTCCAGGAACTAAATCATCCAGGCTTGATGGGAAATTTTGCCAGGGTGGTTTAAGCTGTACACGCCTCTCTTATTTTGAATTTGTGGTGTGTGTGTGTGTGTGTGTAAGAGAGAGAGAGAGAGAGAGAGAGAGAGAGAGAGAATGTGCACTCACGTATTTTTCCCAACAAAAGCAAAGTGCTCTTTGGTGCCCAACCCTTTCCTCCATAGCACACTTCAATTTCAAAATTGGATATTACTTGAAACAGGGAAAGACAAGATTCACATTCCAAATAGGGCATAATGACTATCCTAGCTTTTCCTCCTCCTCTTTTTTGTTGTTGCTTGTTCTTGTTGTTAAAAAGGCCAGACTTTGAAAAACCTTTCACTTATCTGTACCTGTTTTTGGCAATAACCACTGATGCATGCTAAACAAAAAACACCCTACAGAATTGCTTAGGTCTACTGTGAAACATGATAAAGCAAAGGCAATAAGCAAAAATATTGTTTAAAATAGTCATCAATCCGAAAGCAAATACTTCCAGCTCCAGTTTACAGAATTCTAAGACTTGGCAGAGGAGAAGCAAATGTGCTATCTAGCCTTTCAATGGAAGAAGACTTGAGAAGCAATGGGCTTTGTACTGGCGATGGGGGGAAACATGGCTGCAGAACTTTAAAAGAGCTAGATTGATTTCCTAGCAGCCAGCTTGAATGGATGAAGACTGGTCTGTCACTAAGACAGCGAATCTGTTCAGGTCTTAGCCAAGGGCAGGACCTGCTTTGAACTGCACTGAAATCATTCCTGTGCAGCCTGATCCTATGCACATTTACTCAGAAATAAATCTCCCTTTTGTTCAACTAAGTGTACAGTATCATGGCCTTAATGTGTCATTTCCTTTTCCTTGGCAACAAGCAGTTTTAGTTTAGTGTTCTTGTTGGGGGTTTTTTTCTTAAAAAAAAAATCACAATTACATGACAATACAACTGGGATTCTGAGATGTAATAATATATAACCTGAACAATTAATTAAATAGCCCGCCACCAGGGAACAGGAAATATCCCTTTATCATTTCAGTAATTGTTTCAGTAATTGCAGTAATGACATACTTGGAGGTCCCTTGCTGATCTTCTCTTCTGTTCAATGTCCATGGGAATCTGTAGCATCACTCAGAGGAAGACATGGCTGGGGAGAACGTTTGGTCTCAGTTGTGGCCTCTGGAGCCATGGCCATGGCCAAACATTGATGCTCCCACAACAACTTCCCACCACTGTTTCAGCTGATGGCTGTTAATCTCATCTGAGGGCCAAGATGCCACAATCTTGCTGAAACTAGGAAGTTCTTGTTCTGGTCAGTGACTGGGCGGGAGTCTGCCATAGGTGAAGAAGAGAATGTGGGCTTCTGCACCTTTAATAGTTATCTAGAAAAAGTGGTCTAAACCACAGAGCCTAGGGCTTGCCGATCAGAAGGTCGGCAGTACGAATCCCCGCAGCAGGGGTGAGCTCCCATTGTTTGGTCACTGCTCCTGCCCGCCTAGCAGTTCAAAAGCACGTCAAGTGCAGTTAGATAAATAGGTACTGCACTGGTGGGAAGGCAAACGGCATTTCTGTGCGCTGCTCTGGTTCGCCAGAAATGGCTTAGTCATGCTGGTCACATGACCCGGAAGCTGTCTGTGGACAAACGGCGGCTCCCTCAGCCTATAGAATGAGATGACTGTGCAACCCCAGAGTCGTCCACAACTGGACCTAACGGTCAGGGGTACCTTTACCTTTACCTAGAAAAAGAAACGGGAAGCTTCACCTGCTGAAATTCTCTCTTCTGTCCTTTTCTCCTGGCCTTTTTAAAAATAATAATAATAATAATTTTTATTGATTTTACAAATTGATTCATACAATTAGAACATTTAAATTTTAAAACAAAACCAAGATTCTTTCGAATCTGAGGACTTCCCTCCTCCCCTCCGTGGGTCCTTCCAATATCTTAGTCTACTGCATACAGTGGTACCTCAGGTTACAGACGCTTCAAGTTACAGACGCTTTTAGTTGCAGACTCTGCTAACCCAGAAATAGTACCTCGGGTTAAGAACTTTGCTTCAGGATGAGAACAGAAATTGTGCAGCGGAAGCACGGCGGAAGCGGGAGGCCACATTAGCTAAAGTGGTGCTTCAGGTTAAGAACAGTTTCAGGTTAAGAACGGACCTCCAGAACAAATTAAGTTCTTAACCTGCATTACCACTGTATTATAAGTCATCCAAATTATAGTTTTCCAAATATATCTCCCATCTTTGGGTCCTTGCACAAGTTATTCAAAGCCTGCCAGAGATTTAAAGTATTTACGGTGTTCTTTTTAATACAATCTACATTTGTCCCATTCTTTATTGAAGTCGTGGTCCCCCTGATTTTTTATTTTCCCAATCAGTCTGGCCATCTCTGCATATTCCAATAGTTTTGTCTGCCAGTTCACCTTTGTCAGCATCTTATCATCTTTCCATCACTGAGCAAGCAGCATCCTTGCAGCTGTAGTCGTGTACATGAACACTCTTCTCATATGTTTCGGTATGTCTTTACCTAAAATTCCTAAAAGAAAGGCTTCTGTTCTGAAATATACTCAGAGTCCTGTAGTGATTTCATGCTCTTTATTGCAGCTTGTAAAACAGTGATTAATTGCCCTCCCCCCAAAAAACCCTCAGGCTTTTATATACATTATTTACACAATGAGTCCCATCTGATTGGCTGATTCTGCTTCCCTCCTGGAGCCTGATTGGTCTTTTCCTGCAAGCCAATCAGTTGTTGCATTCTAGGATCCTACTTGCCTATTGTTCTAGGATCCAAGCTTATACATAACATGGTCTTTTAACAAAAGTTATTTTAAACATATATATGTTTTAACTTCATTATATATCTTTTCCCAGCATCACCAGAGAGATTCATTCAGCCCCAGCATGGCCCTACAAGCTCCCTTGTGACCTATCACTGCCACAAAGGAGCGACCTAGACATCAAGCCCAAGCCTAGCAATAGGGTATGGGGAGAGCAGTCAAAGGACAGGCTGAGTGGCAGTCAGGGTGAAAGCCCCCCACCCTCCAGCTCTTACAGTCAACTAAATGTAAACAATGTTCAGGAAAGTTGGGAAGCTTGGGAGATCAGAAAGCTGGCAATCAAGGAGAAGCTGGTGAAACCCAACTCTTCCAGCCCACCCAATGCTCATTTGAAGACCTTCCAACTTTGTCCTAAAATTGTCCTCCCCCCACACTGCCAATTTCTCTTCAAGGAGAGAGAATGGACAGCAAGTGGTGTTGAAGGAAGAGGGGCAGGGTTACCAGCCATCACACCAACCATTCTTCTGTACAGGTGTGGCAATAGTGCTAAGTCACTTCAAGGCTTAGCTGTGCAGGGAGCAAAATATACCATCCTAACATCTTAGAAGTGGCAGCGGCAGGGAGAGCATCACAGAAAGCCTTGCAAAATGATGATTCGCCAGCACCATCAACTGGACTTTCAATAATAACTGCGGGAGCGCATTCTAATTTCAAATTAAATGGCTGCTTTTTGTAAAGAGAGCAGAGACCTCTGTGGACAGCATAATTGTTGTCTCCTTCCCTTGAAGGCCTTGTTGCTTGGGAAACCTTTGATCTATTAATTGCTTGATCCATGGGAGATGGAGACAGGCTAATGGCTTTCTGGCAGAGGTGTATGTTGCTTCATCAGTTTGCCCTGATCAGGATCTGGCACAGATCCCATACCCTTAATTCTCCTGGACAGCTCTCCAGTGGCACCCATAACGGAAGCACAGAAAATAACTGCAGCATCATAGTTTGCTAACAGTACCAAACAATGAGACTGATTTCTGGACTCGCAAATAAGTCCCTGATTTGCTCAGTTTATTTATTTTTTAAAAGACTACCCCATTGCAGCAGCATTCAGAAGCATCTCTGCTGATCACCACCAGGAGGCAATTCTTACTCATCAAAAGTGACCAGACTAGTACCTGTTTGCAAGCCTGATCAGTGCTCTCTAAGCCTGCTTGTCTCAGGTGAAATGATGCCCTTGAACAACCATATTTAATGGTTCCTTCTTTATTGTCAACTTATCTATTGTATGGTCACATAGCTGTCAAGTGTCCCTTATTTGAAGGGACAGTCCCTTATTCCAGCGCCATGTCCCGCTGCTGTCCCTTATTGATGGGTGTCCCTTAAATGATGTCCCTTAAATTTCAAAGGAAGCAGCTCCTCTCCCTCCTGCCGGCCAGGGAGGAGGGAGGCTCCAACTTTGTTGCTTGGCTGTGTTGCTCACCCAATAAGAAGTCTAAGAACGACTGGGGGGTGGAGGTTGCATGCCTTGTGTGTGGATAGTTAATGCAAGCTGAGGGGTTTTTTGAATGCTGGACGCCATTTTGTTGCATGTGCTGCTGCAAACTTTGCAGTGCAAAGCCAGGCCGGGGAGCCATCTTAAGTTGAGGCTGCATAGGCCTTGTGGTGCATGTGATTCAGATTCTATTCAGTTGAACCTCTGGTTACAAAGTTAGTTGGACAGTGTTCTCGAAGCTACCAGCATGAGTTTGACCAAACTGTGGGAGGCAGTGGAAGACAGGAGTGCCTGGCATGCTCTGCTCCATGGGGTCATGAAGAGTCGGACATGACTAAATGACTAAACAACAACAACAACAACAGGAAAAAAATATCTATGGAAAAGTGCCTGGAACAGGAGAGGCAGCAGTCCCTTATTTTGGCTGATGGTCCCTTATTTTCAAGGCTGCTGGTCCCTTATTTTCAAATCTGTAAATTGACAGCTATGTATGGCCATGAAAAGCATACAATAAAAGCAGCTGCAAGTAAGGGGTCAGCAATAAAACAGGTAGAAAACGGACTGAAATAAAAATAGCCTTTAGAGTTCACATAGAGATCCCAGTTTGGTATTGGCTACATTCACAATGGCACTCATAGCCTAAGCACCGGAAATAGAGGGAATGATTAGCATTGTGTATATCTGGGTGGGTGGGTGCTGTCAAATGACATTCATTAACCATGCAGGGCTGACTCCACGGCAAAGGTAGGGATGTAAATGTTCTCAAAATACAGATAAAAAGTAAGCAAGATTCAGCCTGGCTTGCATTCTACTTTCCAGAGAACAGTGCTCAGAATGAAATAAACAGCTCTTTCCCAAAAGATAATTATAGAACAGATGATGTACTGCCAACTGCTTACAATAAACTTGTGATTCCCTCCTAGGAAAACGACAGGGGCAAACAGAACTCCAGCAGTGTTCTTATTGCCTCAGAAATGGCCAGGAGTCCCCCAATTTCTGCACACTGGGGCACTCCAGAAATAGACAGCTTTTTTATTCTGCCTTTGCTGTTTGCCCCCAACCGATGTTTTTATGAGAACGTTGTGGGCATTTTTTCTTTTATTTTAAGAAATTTCTGGGAAATTAGATGCTTTCCGTTGCTCCTCTCTTCCCTCCTGTGACATCAAATGGAAAAGAGACCCTCTTTTTTTAGTAGTTTCCCTCTTTTTCAGCTTTCTAGCTTTCCCGCTTTGTTGATTTGTACAGTTACTGCTTTGTTCATTAGTAGCATACAGAGACCCTTTATATCTGCTTCTGTTCTCTGTGACCAGGAAGGGTCTCCAATACAAATTGCCATGCTTCTCTTTAGCAGTGTGTGGAAGCTACTAAGATCTTTTCTGTGGGCACAAGCAGACTGAGGCAGGAGATTTTGAATATATGCCCTCACTGGACTAAAGCCCTGTTCAAATACATAGACACCCATGTTCACATGAAGTGTGAATGAGTCGTCTTCCTAGAGGTTTTATATCTGGGAACAGTTGATGCTGCACCTTTGTTGAAATTTGCATCAGAGTCTGGATGGGAGCCCACTGGGAGCTGCTCAAAGCATTGCACTAAACGAAAACATCAAAGAGTTTTGTGGCACATTAAAGGTATTTTTTATGGCACAGGCTTTTCATGGAATGGGGTTCACTTTCTCAGATGCATCCAACTTTATCCTGAATAGGCAGAAATATGTTTAGAAGGATGGTGAGGGAAAGGACAAGGGACTCAAATAGCAATCAAATGCAAAAAAGTGCAGACTAGAAATTCATTGAAAGCTTAAAGCTATGGAAAATAAGCACAGTGACCATTCACAACTGCAGTAATTCATGATAACACAATCATTTCAGCCCTGCAAAGTTAATTAACATGTACAGTGGGTCAGGAAACCATTGTCTCTATTCATGTCCAAATCGAGAGAATCAAACTTAGTTGGTAGTTCTCATTCAGCTATTTTGCGCTGGAGCTTCCCTTCTGAAATTCCTGTGTAAGAAAGTGGGAACTTTCAAGTCCACAACATGGAGTTCAAGGATATTGGTCATACACACTATTTGTCAATGGAAACAGTTCATAGATTCAGCTGTAAGACATCAAGGGCTGGTTTACATATGATGATGACTCATGCAATTGCCTTGGGATTACTCAGGGCTGCCTCCAGGCTGTGCTACTACGAGTTGCCGTTTTGTGTTCAGTGCATATCTGGTCTGCGATAGAGGAAGCCCTTGCTTAACAGCTGCCACGGTAAAAACTACAGTGATTGTATATATGCTACCTGTGTAAAGGTGCTAGTACAGAGAAGCCCAGTCTGGTGGCCCTATGAACAATGCTGACAGTCACCTACAACTTCACTCTTAAAAATGTCAGGTCAAGGAGCAGCTGTTCTGCTCTAAACAGTACGTGCAGAAAGGCCCTGAATTTGGCAAGCAACAGAGGATGAAAAATCCAGCGAATGCCTTTACAGACCACAGACGGAACTGCAAGAGCTAATGATTTCTCAGATACACTTAAAGCACATCACTTCCCCCAAGAGTTCTGGGAACTCTAGCTTGTTAAGGGTGCTGGGAATTGTTGCTTTGGGAGGGGTTCCTCCAGGGTTCTTTGGGGTAAGACATGTGCTTTGAACATGTGGTATGTACACAGCCTAGGGCCAGGGATCTGTGGTCCTCCAGATGTTCTGAGACTGCAGGTCACAGTCCTTTGGTCATTCTGGCTGGGAGTGATGTGGGCTGTGCCAGGAGAGCCACAGGTTCCCAGCCCTGGGTTTAAGAGTTCTTTGCCTGTTTTGAAGCTTAGGGAGTTGCTGGTTCCCACCAGGTCAGGCTATTTGTCCAATTGGCCCAGCAGTCTTCTGCTCTCTCGGGAAGAAGCATTTCCTCACCACCACCCACTGCTTGAACCTTTTAATTGGAGATGCCAGGATTCAACGTGGGACTTTCCACATGGAAAACTTGTGCTCTGCTGCTGAGCTATGGCTCCTGCCTTACACGCAACAGCGGTTGAGTTGTATAACTGAGGGGCAGATGGGAATCCCGTGGGAAGCCAACGTGGACCTCTGGCCTGTGTGTTTCCTGTTGCTTCTCCCTTTGTCCCATGTAGCATGAAACATGGGAAGATAGGGAAGTAGCAAGACCCAGGATCCCATAGCAGGATCATCAGTTCCCATAGCAAAGGATCACTTTGCTTTCCCAATTGAGGATTGAAAGTTAACTACAGTATACCCAGAGAAGCAGTGTAAGAGCTGGAAACTCCAAGTAGGTCCCTCCGGGCCCAATTTTCCAAGTTACAGTGAGATTTCTCTTCTCCCCGCAAAGGTTTTTCGGTAATAGCTAATGCCATCTATTTTTACAACGAAATTTAATGATGGTAATTAAGGTCAATCAGGGAGCAGGCAGGGTGGCTGGGAGGCTCAGGAACCATGACAGCAGCAATTAAGCATGGCTGCGATATTTGGGTAGCTGATAATTGGCCAGATGTTACCCAGTCTCTTGATCCTTGCTTGTGCTTAGAGACCGCAGGTCTGCAGTTTTGCAAAGGAAGGCTTCCGCTGGGAGACATGGGAGCCGCTTTGGGAAGCTCTGTAGAGGTGTGCCTTTGTTTAGAGCTGACTGTTTAGTTGCACTGATGGAACTGAAGACCATGACATCAGGCCAACGGCCCATCTAGGTCATCATCCTGTTCTTAAAGTGACCAACCAGATTCCTGTGGGAAGCCCACAAGCAGGAGATGAGCACAACAGCACTCTGCCCACCTGTGATTCCTAGCAACTGGTGTGCAGAGGCATACTGCCTCTGATGATGGGCATAGAAGATAGCCATCATGACTAGTGGCTACTGATGTTCTCCATGAATTTGTCCAATCCTCTTTTAAAGCTGTCCAAGTTGGTGGCCATAACTGACCCGCTTTCAGCTTGATCTGTCACAGGATGACAGAAGGGGCAAAGACACAACCATGGTGTTATGTACTGAGTTGAATAGGATCCAAAATGCAGCAGTCTGATTGGTCCTATAACAATAGGATTCAGAATGCAGCAGTCTGATTGGTCCTAGAACAATTCAGCAGTATGACTGGTCTGCAGGAGCCACCCAACCCAGCTCCAGATGGATGTGAATCCACAACCTGAGTGGCCTACAGGAGAATTCCGGAATTAGCCAATCACGTGCAGCCCATTGTGTAAATAATGTACCGGTATATAAAGCAGATACTTTAGGGGAACTTTCACACTCCTACTCACCACTATGAGCTGAATAAAGAGCATTAAATCCACTCTCGACTCCGAGTATATTTCACATGGTTCCGGGACTTGGATCTGCACTTGTCAACAGGTGGTGTCAAGGCTGGGCCAAAGCCATTACTCTGAGATGGCCCAGGAGCTTATGGGACAAGCCAGTACCAAGTCAGGGCCAAAGGACAAACCAGGGGGTGGGATCAAGAAGCAAGCCAGAACGAAAGGATACAGGAACACGCTAAAGTTCAGGAATACCCTGTACTCAGCTAAGGCTTAACAGGGAGCACTCTGACACTGATTCTTGTCCAGGAGGATCAAACAGTCGTCCTGGGCAGGTTTGCAGAGCTAGCCAACCAGTACACTCCCAAGTTTTATTCACTTCTTCATAACAGTATTTCTGTACTGCCATAACTTACAATATCAGGGCTTGGCCAGCGTAGAGGCAGGACCATATAACACTGGTCCTAAAGTTTCTTCACTGACCTCCGGTACATTTCTGAGCACAATTCAAAGTGTTGGTGCTGACCTGTAAACCTGAAGGAGCCCTGTATACCTGAAGGAGCATCCCCATTCTCATCGTTCAGCCCGGACACTGAGGTCCAGCTCCGAAGACCTTCTGGTGGTTCCCTCACTGTGAGAAGTGAGGTTACGGGGAACCAGGCAGAGGGCCTTCTCAGTAGCCGCTTTCACCCTGTGGAACACTCTCGCATCAGATGTCAGGGAAATAAACAACTATCTGACTTTTAGAAGACATTTGAAGGCAACCCTGTATTAGGAAGTTTTAAATGTTTGACATTTTGTTATGTTTTTATATGTGCTGACAGCCGCCCAGAGTGGCTAGGGAAGCCCAGCCAGATGGGTGGGATATAAATGATAAAATTATTATTATTATTAAGCTTGAGAGTATCATACTCCAAGCTGTAGTTCCATTAATTCACAATGTGCAGCAGTTGCTCACTGGCCTGAGCTAAGTTTCCCAGTTCTAGTCCTAGTGTGACTCCAGACAGGTGGGTGTGTGTCCAGACTCTCCAAGTGTCCCTATTTTCCAGGGACAGTCCCAGATTTACAGAAGCTTTCTCATTTTCTGATTTGATCCTAGAATGTCCCGCTTTTCCTTAAGACGTCCCTGTTTTCATTGAAGAAATGTTGGGAGGGTATGGAGTTATGTGACCCCTGAGCCAAGAAAATAAGTAACTCTACAGCCTTTAGAGGACATCTGAAGGCAGCCCTGTATAGGGAAGTTTTGTTTAATATTTTATTATGTTTTTATGCAGAATGGCTGGGGCAACCCAGTTCAGATAGGCAGGGTACAAATATTATTATTATTATTATTATTATTATTATTATTATTATTATTATTATTACTATTGAAGGGCATCCCTATTTTCATAAGAGAAGTGTTAGAGGGTCCTGGTCAATTTTTTAAATAAAAACGTTATCTTAATCCAGGCCAGCATAATTTGTAACTCTCTAGTCCAGGCATGTCCAAAGTCCGGCCCGGGGAGCACTTGCAGCCCCTGAGCTGGTTTCAAATGGTCCCCCAGGCAATTTTGAAAAAGCAATCTCTTGCAGCCCCCGAGCGCCTGCCCACCAAAGCCACTTCCTTTTTGTGGGCTCATCACGAGCTCTGCGCAGGAGGCGTGGCAAGCCCCCACGCCATTAGGGAGTCCCCAGCTGAATCACTCCTTGGGTTGACCAATCTGGTCGGCTGGGGGGGCGTGGCTAATTAAATAGGGTAAATACTACAGTACACGTTCCCAATCCCCAAGAAGGGCAGTGCCAAAGAATGCTCCAACTACCGCACAATTTCACTCATTTCACACGCTAGCAAGGTTATGCTTAAAATTCTACAAGGCAGGCTTAAGCAGTATGTGGACCGAGAACTCCCAGAAGTGCAAGCTGGATTTCGAAGGGGCAGAGTAACCAGAGACCAAATTGCAAACATGCGCTGGATTATGGAGAAAGCTAGAGAGTTCCAGAAAGAAATCTACTTCTGCTTCATTGACTATGCAAAAGCCTTTGACTGTGTCGACCACGGCAAACTATGGCAAGTTCTTAAAGAAATGGGAGTGCCTGATCACCTCATCTGTCTCCTGAGAAATCTTTATGTGGGACAAGAAGCTACAGTTAGAACTGGACATGGAACAACTGATTGGTTCAAAATTGGGAAAGGAGTACGGCAAGGCTGTATATTGTCTCCCTGCTTATTTAACTTATATGCAGAATTCATCATGCGAAAGGCTGGGCTGGATGAATCCCAAGCCGGAATTAAGATCGCTGGAAGAAATATCAACAACCTCAGATATGCAGATGACACAACCTTGATGGCAGAAAGTGAAGAGGAATTAAAGAACCTTTTAATGAGGGTGAAAGAGGAGAGTGCAAAATATGGTCTGAAGCGCAACATCAAAAAAACGAAGATCATGGCCACTGGGTCCATCACCTCCTGGCAAATAGAAGGGAAAGAAATGGAGGCAGTGAGAGATTTTACTTTCTTGGACTCCATGATCGTTGCAGATGGTGACAGCAGTCACGAAATAAAAGACGCCTGCTCCTTGGGAGAAAGGTGATGGGAAACCTAGACAGCATCTTAAAAAGCAGAGACATCACCTTCCCAACAAAGGTCTGTATAGTTAAAGCTATGGTTTTCCCAGTAGTGATGTATGGAAGTGAGACCATAAAGAAGGCTGATCGCTGAAGAATTGATGCTTTTGAATTATGGTGCTGGAGGAGACTTTTGAGAGTCCCATGGACTGCAAGAAGATCAAACGCATCCATTCTGAAGGAAACCAGCCCTGAGTGGTCACTGGAAGGACAGATTGTGAAGCTGAGGCTCCAATACTTTGGCCACCTCATGAGAAGAGAAGACTCCCTGGAAAAGACCCTGATGTTGGGAAAGATGGAGGGCACAAGGAGAAGGGGATGACAGAGGATGAGATGGTTGGACAGTGTTCTCGAAGCCACAAACATGAGTCTGACCAAACTGCGGGAGGCAGTGGAAGACAGGAGTGCCTGGCGTGCTCTGGTTCATGGGGTCACGAAGAGTCGGACACGACTAAACAACTAAACAACAACAACAACACGTTTGGGATATTGATGCTGCAGTGATGGCGGTGGCAGAGGGGCAGCCGCCGCCTTGACCCAGTGCCGGATTTATGTATAGGCTAAGTAGGCTGAAGCCTAGGGCCTCTAAATCTAGGGGGCCTCGCCAGCCCATCCTGCTCCCCAGAGGGCACACTCCCCTCTCCCAAAATTGCAAACCGAAGATTTCGTGCAAGGGCAGGGTAACTCGGGCCTCTAAATCTAGGGGGCCTCACCAGCCTGCCCTCTCCCCAGTGCTGCAGTCTCCCCTCTCCCAAAATTGTAAACCCAAGACTTCATGCAAGGGCAGGCCAACTCAGGCCCAGCAGCTATGAGACTCAGGGATAGCCAGTGGGGCCCAATTTGAAGCAGTGGGGTGCAACTTGATATTTTTTTTTGTAGGGCCCCAGTTCACAGCAAAAGTTTGCAAAATCTTATAGATATAAATAAAATCCATCTAGATTGCCTTGGTGTGGGGGGCCCCTTAGGAGCAGCATGCGGGGCCCAATTTGGCCAAATTGCTCCAATTGCCTTAAGGTCAGCCCTGATGAGACTGTGCAGGGGTTGGACTGACAAGCCCTGCACCTTCTAGGTCCCTGGTGTCACCATTCAGAGTACAGACTCAAGGACTTGTTATGGAAATAAAGGGGGGCACTTATTGGAAATCAGTTTTGTCACCACTTCCCCCTCAAACCCTGAGACAATGAGCCCAGCCACCTTTTATTCACAGTCGCATAAGCACTACACTACAGCATGGCCATAAACCTGTACGTTCAACCGCTGAAATATACACCCAATATGTAGCAGTGGAGACTTATGTTACTGCTTTATGAATGAACACTGTATTTTATGAATGGACTCTGTATTTTGTGAATTACTTAAGAGCCACCAATAGGGAGCTCTAGAATCTGACCGCTAACCAGTTGGGTACTAACAAACAGCGACCCCTCTTGCTGAAACCAGGCAACCAGCAGGAAACGCTTCAGCTCAGCCTTTGCACTGTTGACTGAAAGCCCCCTGCTGTGCAGATAATGGATAAAGCTTGTAAACTGTATCCCTTCTGGCATCCTGGCCAACTCTATTATGCTGGTGTAAACCCTGGTGCACCAGAAGCCCAGAATAGCAGCAAATAAAATCCGCTCATACGTCAGCAACTGATAAGAGTTGCCAATCATTTCTTCCAAAGTCTTCCTAAATTATAAAGCTTCAAAATAATGACGTGAGAGCAGTAGTTTACTTGCTTGAATTGGCAAATAAGAAAGTTTTGAGAATTTAAATTCTAGATTAAAATTGATTACTTAATTGAGATGGGGATTGTAACAAAAACACTGGGGCCTAATCTGAATAGTAGAGTGCCTGGTATCTGATGGGCAGACCAAAGCACTCGTCAGGAGAGCTATGAGATTCAGGTGAGGGTCAGATGCCTTGTCAATCCCAGCAGGTATATAAGAGGATGGCCTGGCCTGCCCAGGCGAATTAGTGGGCTCTGCCTGTTGTTGGTTCTGCCGCCACCTTCTGTTGGCCTCCCTGACCTCCCTCTCCCAGTCCCAATGGGCACTAGTTGCCACTGGTTCCTGCCACATACGGATATTAATTAACTGTATATATTTGCTGCTTGGTGTGGGTACAAAAAATGGGGGAAAATATTAAGCACATTTCAGGTTCATTTAACTTAGCAGGTCAAAAGTTGCACAGGACATTTTAATAACGTAACAGGACAGCATTTTCAAAATCAATTCATCTCTAGGGGGCAATCCTTACTGTTCGTTACGTGTACGCACTTCTCAGTATACGGTACACAGTCTTGCCCTTGGCTGATGTGATGGGGGAGGAAGGATACAGTTGGTTTTTTAGCATTTGTTTTAAAGTATGTTTTCTGTATGTGTTTAAATCAAGACTCCAAAGGGACCTCAATGCTGCACAAACTGCATTTGCTTTAATGTTATAATATTTAAGTCTCTCATCTTTCTCCCTCTCTTTGTCCCTTGAAAGTGGGACAATTATTAATTTTGACCTAGATTTTTAAGCAAACCCATTAACACATACATAGATAGATTCATAACTAAATCCATTAGACCCTTGGGGCCTGATCCAGCCAGAGAGTGATTTCAGGGGGAATTTGCCTGAGCAACATGCTTAACACTTTCCCATTGAAATATCAGTAGCGCTTGTAAAAATTGCTTATTAGCTGGATCATGTCCTTTTGTATTCAGAGTACACCTTATTATCAGGTATAGACTAATTAATGTGCCAGGGCTGCAAAAGGAGTAGATGCATGAATATCACACACACACACGTTTTAAAATGACAAAAAGTGAGGCCAGCTTCGAATGAGACCAACCAGTCTTCTCCTTTTATTTCTCCCATCATATTAAGCTGATGAGTTTTTTTCACCATGTCTCAAATTTGCCCAAGGGACGATAGGAAGAGACATTATACTGAAATGCCCATTGGTTTGATGAAATAGTTACGCTGCTGCCTTGAATTTGCATGGGACAAATCAGGATCTAACTGGGCATGTGCACAATCTGCAGGCTCTCATATTTAAATAGAAAGCTGCTTCCATCGCTGCTGCCTCTTGCTGAGCTTAGAGACCGAAAGAGGGACTCTGAGGCTTTACAGAGAGAAAAAAATCACCATTGGATTGTGTACAGCTTCAGAAGAGACTGGGAGAGAGAAATCAGACAAGTCTTTTTGAGAAGTTGAAAATGGGTGAAACTGTGCTGATCAATTAAAGGGTCCAACGCAGAGGGATTTTTGTTCGTTTTGGTGGCATTTCCTGGGTAAATGATTTCGACCTTACCCATATGAATACACAGTCCATGCAAAGAGACACCTCATACCCGCCTACGGACTCCTACCACAGTAGAGTCGTAGATTTCCTGAATGACTCGGAAGCAAATGCCTTCAAGCTGGTGGACCTGGCTCCATTAACCCCGACAGTAAGTGTGACCGAGAAATTGCTTGTCGGTGATTTAAGCCTATATAGCAAAAGTTTAGACTGGTGGTAATAGCACCCAGTTTTAATGGAACTATGCAGGAACTATTGGGTCAGGCAAGAGTGTGTGAGAGACTGTGTGACCTTTACCTGTGTGAAGTTAGCAATTCACAAATGATCATCTTCAAGGAAAACTTGAGGGGAGCAGGAATGGAATTTGTTTAAAGATCGCCAGTGGAACTGCAAATAGACCTCTCTAGTCAGAAGGTGGGTGACCTGTCTGTGCTAAAACTGGTGATTTCTCCACCGGGAAGAAGAACGCAGGTTGCCATTTCACACCTTTTGCAGAAGTAGAAGAAGAGAAACATTGTTCAGAATGTGGTCAGGGTCACACGAACAGAAATAGACTACTGAATTGCAAGGTTCAAAACTATTTTCCCTGTTCTGAAACAATTGGTTGACTCCGTTGGAGAAATGAGGGGCAGCCCATGGGTGTCAATTAATGCGACTCTTGAGTCAGAGCTGCTATTTGTCGGCAGCCGGGTGATGGCCGTGGTGCTTTTATTCACTTGTTGAGTGAGTCCTCCTCTAAGGCCTTTTAAGAAACTTTCAATAGGAAGGAAATGCTTTCATGAAATTCCGAAAGGGCAGCTAGCTTGGTCTCTTGCAGCAAAAGCAGTTGTCTTGTGGCACCTTGGAAACACGGCTTTATTATAGCATGAGCTTCTATAGGAAGTGGAAGTGGTGGCTCTGCTTCAAAGGTGGATCTTTTCTATCAAAGCTCTTGCTACAAATACACTCTCTGTAATCCTTATAAAGTAGGAAAGGACTTTTTTTAAAAAAAATCATTTCTGCCATTTCTATTTTTACCTGTAACCTTGTGATCATTTTGCTGGTGTTTAAGGAAACGAGTGGAGCATATTTATCACAGGAGTTCTGAAAAGTAAAATGCCCCATCTCTCACCCTCTCACTTTGGACAGGGAATTTAGTAACATTTGCCCACTGTTTAAATAGTCCTTAAAGTTGAAACAAACAAAACGAAGAATTACTTTCAAATTAAGCAGGGAGTGGGCTCCTTTGTGGGATGCTGTGAAGAGGCTTGGTGCAAAGATTATTGCATGCAGTGAATTAAAACTATATGGTTCACTTTGCCTAACTACATTGGTGTTATGCTACACTTCGGAAGTGATGGGCATGCGTCATAGTTTGCCGCACATAATTTGCTTCCATCTTTCAAACTGCCTCTTGCAATCTTTCAGGTCTAACTTTTGTGAATGGGTTTTGGCACTGCTATCAGTGAAATTAGTGTTCTGAGGGCCAAGTCGTCTATTACTTCTGGCAGCCGTCTTGCTCATGCAAGTGGTCTGCTCACATAACTTCAGAGGAGAGAACACACTGAAAAATTTAGATGGGCTTCTGAGGCCAGCGAGCTCTCCACGCATCTTCTGTGAATTCTCTCCTCTGACATTATGTTGTTGTGTAAGATGATCATTTGCATGAGCATCAAAATGTACAAAAAATCCTTCACTGTCTTGGGTGAATTCAGTATTATTACTATTACTATTAACCTGTCTTACGCCCTTAGGTTCCAGGGTAGGTTACAACAATTACAGCAATACACAACACATACAGTAATTAGTTTTCTGTTTAAATCATGTGCATGTTGATTGCAAATGGAGGATATATATGAGGGCTTCCATCCAACTAAGTCCCGTTCAGAGTTGACCTATTGAAATTAATGAAGCTAAGTCATGTCCATTCATTTCTATGGGCCTATTCTGGCACTGGATACAACCCAAGATCAAAAATGCATAGCAATCTCATGATATATACTAATAGCTGATTCAATTCTGCTAGTGCCGGTCCTTATGTAAGTCAACTGGCCCCACTTACACACAAGAGACAGTTTGCAAAAGTACCAGAGGCTTACAGAAGTCAAAACAACCTTTAGGGGGGGGAAATCCCAAAATGGGAGGGGAGCCCCAGAACTGCCCAGTGAGGATGGAGCATGCTCGGTAGCAATAGAATTCTGATGGTGGGTTGGGAATTGGGTGTGGGAAAGAATAATAATAATATTAAATTATTAATGTTAAATTATTAATATTAAATTTATTATTTATATCCCGCCCATCTGGCTGGGTTTCCACCAGCCACTCTGGGCGGCTTCCAACCGAATATTAAAAACAGGGCCACCTTCAGTTGTCTTTTAAAAGTACAATAGTTGCTTATTGCATTGACATCTGCTGGGAGGGCGTTCCATAGGGCACTACCGAGAAGGCCCTCTGCCTGGTTCCCTGTAACCTCACTTCTCGCAGTGAGGGAACTGCCAGAAGGCCCTTGGCGCTGGACCTCAGGGTCCAGGTAGAACAATGGGGATGGTGACGCTCCTTCAGGTATACTGGACCGAGGCCGTTTAGGGCTTTAAAGGTCAGCACCAACACTTTGAATTGTGCTCGGAAAAATACTAGGAGCCAATGAAGATCTTTCACGACCTGTGTTATATGGTCTCGGCGGCCACTCCCAATCACCAGTCTAGCTGCTGCATTCTGGATTCATTGCAGTTTCTGAGTCACCTTCTAAGGTAGCCCCACGTAGAACGCATTGCAGTAGTCCAAGCAGGAGATAACTAGAGCATGCACCACTCTGGCAAGACAGTCTGTGGGCAGGTAGGGTCTCAGCCTGCATACCAGATGGAGCTGATAGACAGCTGCCCTGGACACCGAATTAACCTGTACCTCCATGGACAGCTGTGAGTCAAAAATGACTCCCAGGCTGCGCACCAGGTTCTTCAGGGGCACAGTTACCCCATTCAGGACCAGGGAGTCCTCCACACCAGCCCACCCCCCTGTCCCCCAAGAACAGTACTTCTGTCTTGTCAGGATTCAACCTCAATCCATTACCCACCATCCATCCTCCAACCACCTCCAGACATTCAGGACATTCACTGCCTTAACTGGGTGGGAGCAGGAATGGAGCGTAGCATTTGGGAGAAGGAGATGGGTAACTGGAACCATAGGCAGACTTTGGTAATATGGCAATACTTATTTTCACAATAATTCATTTTCATGCAGTTGCTTTTTTATGGTTCTTCTCAGTAGGTACCCATATAAATATAGGTTTCATTATTATTACTATTAATAATAATAATATTTTGCAACCTTTCGGCTCGGTGCTCTGTACAGGGAAAAACCCGCACCACCCAAATCCTACACTGCTGAACCAGAACGCTCTACAAAGCAATGTTTTATTGCAGGTCCCGCTGGTAATATTTATTCATTCAAAAGATGAAACAAAATCTCTTTATGCAAAAGAGATAAATAACAGTGCCAAACTGCATGCGGGCAAGAGCTTGGGAAAATAGTGGCATTTGACTATGAGGATTTATTTTGAAATGTATTGACACAGCAGCATTGATGTGCATGGTGTTTTACAGAGTAATGTGAGCAACCAGTCAACCTGCAAAAGCAGGTCCGAGGAGCTTACAGTGTCTTTTCTGAGAGAGCAAGAGACAGTGGCAGACAGGGGAGGAGAAGGAAAGGTAAAAGCAAGTAGAATGAGAACATGCATGGAGACCGTCGAGTCCAACAATTTGCTGTCATGATGGCCAACCAATTGCCATTGGGGAACCCACATGCAAGGATAGATACCGTATTTTTTGCTCTATAAGACTCACTTTTTCCCTCCTAAAAAGTAAGGGGAAATGTGTGTGCGTCTTATGGAGCGAATGCAGGCTGCGCAGCTATCCCAGAAGCCAGAACAGCAAGAGAGATTGCTGCTTTCGAAGCCTCTTGCTGTTCTGGCTTCTGGGATTCAGAATATTTTTTTTCTTGTTTTCCTCCTCCAAAAACTAGGTGTGTCTTATGGTCTGGTGCGTCTTATTGAGCGAAAAATACAGTAGCTCCGTTGGAAGAGCATGGGACTCTTAATATCAAGGTCATGGGTGATTCTTTAAGGCAGGACATGACTGCAAAAGCACTTTCCCTGTTTGTGATTCCCTGCAATTGGAACTACATGACCATGCGGTTACACATACAGTACTTAGGCTAAAGTTCCTTAGAGAATGAACGTGTTAGGTGCTATATGAACACTTATTTTTCTGAGGGGTTTTTTGATCTCATCATGAAAATGGATAGCAGATGGCAACAGCTGGTGGGGGGGGAGAGAAAGAGAGACAGGATTAGTGGAAAGTGGCCCAAATTCGACACTCCAATGGGGATGTCATTTGCAAATGGGGGAAAGGGCAGACCTTTGAGATTACAATGTGCGGCTGTAGGTATATTTTCTACGTCATTTGTATGCCTTTTATTTTAGCACATTTCTACAGTGCTTTTTAGTATGCAAAAGTGTGGCATTTAAAGGTGGCCATATGTGTTGCTTAATGTGATGTATAGACTCAAATTGGGAAGAAGACACAGATGCTACAGGACTTGCTATGGGACACCCTTTGTGGAAACCTCCCACAGCTCTGCAACTCATAATTTTTTTCAACGTGTGTGTGTGTGTGTGTGTAGGTAGGTAGGTAGATGATAGATAGATAGATGATAGATGATAGATAGATAGATAGATAGATAGATGATAGATAGATAGATAGATAGATAGATAGATAGATAGATAGATAGATAGATGATAGATAGATAGATAGATGATAGATAGATAGATGATAGATAGATAGATGATAGATGATAGATAGACAGATAGAAATGTATTTCTCCACACCTGACATTTGAAAGGCTGAACTGACTCCAGCCAAAAGTACAGATGGTAGCAATGAGTAAATAACTTGCATGTGTCAATCACCCACTGCAGGTTAAACCCCACAGACCGAAAGGCCATATTACACCCACAGGCAACTCAAAACCCAATTCTCTTTTAAAGGGAGACTATTCACCCTCTAGAGACGCGGATGGCGCTGTGGGTTAAACCACAGAGCCTAGGACTTGCCGATCAGAAGGTCACGGTTTGAATCCCCGCAATGGGCTGAGCTCCTGTTGCTCAGTCCCTGCTCCTGCCCACCTAGCAGTTCGAAAGCACGTCAACCTGCAAGTAGATAAATAGGTACCGCTCAGGCGGGAAGTTAAACGGCGTTTCTGTGCGCTGCTCTGGTTCGCCAGAAGCGGCTTAGTTATGCTGGCCACATAACCTGGAAGCTGTACGCCGGCTCCCGTGGACAATAAAGTGAGATGAGCACCGCAACCCCAGAGTCGGTCATGACTGGACCTAATGGTCAGGGGTCCTTTTATTCATCCTCTTGGCTAAGAGTACTTAAGTAATAACTCACCAAGTGATGGAAGTGTGTGAATAAATCAACCTTTAAACACCCTTACAGTGCAACCCTTACACATGGCTCCTTGGCAAGTAATCCCCACTGGGTTCAATGAGACTTATTCCCAGGTATGTGTGTGCAGGATTGCAGCCTTGGACTTGGTTAAGAGGCCTCAGACACCTGGGGCAGTCTTAGCTAGTGCTCTGATCAGCTCCTTTCAGTATATGGTGGAAGGGGTGTATGGAAACCCTTCTCACTGAACCACTGGTTTTTTGGGCGGGGGGACTACTAGTTATTCACCAAAGTGGCCAAGGGCTTTCTTTCTTTCAACCCTTCTCCTTTTTGCTACAAATCAGGGTAGTCTTGGAGCAGCAGCTTAAAAGGTAAAGGTAAAGGGACCCCTAACCGTTAGATCCAGTCGCAGATGACTCTGGGGTTGCGGCGCTCATCTCGCTTTACTGGCCGAGGGAGCCAGCGTACAGCTTCCAGGTCATATGGCCAGCATGACCATAGGCGCCGACTCCATGGGGCCTGAGGGGGCCCGAGCCCCCTCAAAAATTCGTTTGGGGGGGCTCGGCCCCCCCAATAATTTAAGAAAATTATTACCGTAAATTTCGCTCTGTGTGTGTTATTGAGCGAATGTGTGGTCCCTGGAGCTGACTCGCCGGAGCGCAGGGGCAAAAATAGGCAAAAATAAGATCGGGCAGTCGGGCGGAGGGAAGGCAGAAGCTTTCCTCAGGGTCTTACTGCCCACCCGCTTCTGTTGCTGCGTTTGCTCAAACTCAACAAAGAGCAGGGAATCCCCTGCCCTCCTGGCAAGCAGAGGGTTAAGGAAAGGATCGAGTCCTTCCTTCTAATTCTTTCCTAGTCACACTGCGTGCAGGCTCCAGGTGGGGGGGGGAGAGAGAGAGAGGGCTGGCTGGGGGGGGGGGACTTTTGCCTTCCTTTCCTCCCCCCCCACCCCGTTAAACTCATCGCCTGCATTCTTAGCCAGCTGCTTCTCCGCACACCCCTCTTGTGCTTCTTGTTCCTTCTGTGTTTTTCCTTCCCTCCCCATTTAAAACGTGGTGACAAAGCACGGATCCACATGGATCCTCAGGATTTTTGCATTGGGTCACCGCAAAATCACCATCAGATCACATAGCATGTCCATGGCTACATCTTGCACCAAAAAAATCACGCACCCACTGTTGCCTAGGGTCACAGTGGTGCAAAAACGTGGTTACAAAGCATGGATCCACATGGATCCTCAGGATTTTTGCATTGGGTCACCCCAAATTCACCATCAGATCACATAGCATGTCCATGGCTACATCTTGCACCAAAAAAATCACGCACCCACTGTTGCCTAGGGTCACAGTGGTGCAAAAACGTGGTTACAAAGCATGGATCCACATGGATCCTCAGGATTTTTGCATTGGGTCACCGCAAAATCACCATCAGATCACATAGCATGTCCATGGCTACATCTTGCACCAAAAAAATCACGCACCCACTGTTGCCTAGGGTCACAGTGGTGCAAAAACGTGGTTACAAAGCATGGATCCACATGGATCCTCAGGATTTTTGCATTGGGCTACTCCAAACTCACTGTCAGATATTAAAAATCTTTATAAAATAGAGAATTAAATACATACAGAATGTTAAATTTTCAGTTTCGAAATATTAGTACTAGTTTAGTACTGTATTTCTATATTACAACAGTACTGTATTAGTTATTTTCAAATACTTAAATATTTTTAGGGTGTAAGACCCAATTAAAGCCCGTTATTTACATACAGTATTACAGTATTTACATACAGTATTAGGCATACTGTATTAACTTTATTAACTGTATTAAAGCATTAACTTTGAGATATTATTTTTATTTAATGAACCCTCAGCCTTATTCAAAGTAAGCTTAAATTAGCTATTTCACTTTTTAATCAAAGTGCTATTACCGTGCGACAGCAATATTTTATGTTTTATTCTTTTAATGATAGTTTAGGATTTATTTAAATATCATTTCAGTCTTTTCAGAGCTATATATTCACTGCTCTGTAATAGTCTATAAGCATAATTGTTACTGTAAATTAAATTAGCTTTTTACGAAAATACCAAGCGTGTTTATGTTTTGTTTCTTTTTTCAAAGCCAAAAAGTGTTTCAGGCTTGTCGAGTTTCCCGGAGTGTGGAGTTATAGAGAGTCGAGTTTTCGGGATTCTAATGTTGATCATATGACTCTAAAATACTTTTAAAAAACTTTAAAACTCACTAATTTTCATCTAAAATTTAGAAAACTTCCAGGGGCAGGACCCCGGTATGGGCCCCCCCAATATTTTATATAAGTCGGCGCCCCTGAGCATGACTAAGCCACTTCTGGAGAACCAGAGCAGCGCACAGAAACACCGTTTACCTTCCCACTGGAGCGGTACCTATTTATCTACTTGCATTTTGACGTGCTTTCGAACTGCTAGGTTGGCAGGAGCAGGGACTGAGCAACAGGAGCTCACCCCGTCGCAGGGATTCGAACCGCCAACCTTCTGATTGGCAAGTCCTAGGCTCTGTGGTTTAGACCACAGCACCACCCGCATCCCTTTGGAGCAGCAGCTTAGTTTTTGTTAAAGAGAAAAGGAGAAAATGAAAACTCTCGTTCACCATCCTGAACAAAAAAAACACACACATCTACACACACAAATGCTGTTACCACCATTGCAACACTTTTTAGCATCCCTCGTTTTTGGAATCTGAAAGTTGAAAAATTCAACATGCCCTAATGGAGCCCAAGGTTCCCAAGGTTGAGGAAGGCTGCCATAGAGCAGATTTGGTCAAAGTGGTGCTGAACATGTTTCTGAATGGTGACTGCCTTCATTCCTTACCTTTAGGCCATGCAGGCCAGAGATTGGAGGAGCATTTTGCCAAAGGCCCCTTAAGACTTGGAGTCAGTCTTGCTCTTTCCTCATGGATTTGTTTTGCATGTGTATAAACGTTAGAGCAAGCCTGCTTCTTTCCTTTCTATAGGACTGCTGGACAAGACAGGATCTTTATTTGCTTTCATAGAAAAATGGAGAGACAATCCTGGGCCCTGCCTCCTCTTTGCATGTTGTTAGGTTTAATTAGTTTTCTGCAATTGGTATATTATTTTTAGAAGTCAGCAAATCTCTAACAACAGGATGGTTGCCCGTGAAAAGTAACTTGGCTTGCTCCATAATATTTTCAGGGGATTATATGTCGATATTGGGAAACTGGAGAATGTTCAGTGATGCAAACACAGTAGGGTCAGGATATTTTGCAACCATTTCACTTCTGGCCACTGGATGGATTTGACATTTCATTTTGTGTGCATTAAAAAAATGAAATGGGGGAATATATGCCCAGAAGAGATAAACAAAGATTTTCTTGCTCATGTGATTTAAGCTGCTTTAAAACGCGCAGTTCACTTGTTCAGCAAAGAGCTTTAACATCTGAGAGTGTTGTCATATGCAATTCTGCCTTTTCGTATTTACTGCGTCAATTCTGGATGCTAATGTAGAGCAGCCCAAAGTATATTTCAAGTCTATGTAGGTTTTACAACGGAATTTCAAATGTGGGAGATGGGGGGGGGGAACCTGATTTAAACTATCACTTATGAAAATGACATCAGGTTTTGGAAATACATCCCCAGTGTGCCGAGGTACACTGATCAGCTTTACTAGATTGTTAAAACTCTGTGTTGTTGTACTTTAAAATTATTTAAAGGTGTATTTGAAGAGTTTTTGCCCCCAATTTTGGTGAATATGCTCCCAGATCAGAGAATAATAGAACCTTAGAGTTGGAAGGGACTCCAGGGGTCATCTAGTCCAACCCCCTGCAATGCAGGAATCTCAGCTAAACCATCCAGGACAGATGACCGCCCAACCTCTGCTTAAAAACCTCCAAGGAAGGAGAGTCCACCACCAAACAGCTCTTACTGTCACAAGGTTTTTCCAGATGTTTAGTTAGAATCTCCTTTGTTGTAACTTGGAAGCCATTGCCTCAAGTCCTACCCTCTAGAGTAGTAGATAGGGGTGGATTAGTTGGGTGTTCTGCTTCCAGTCACAGTCAGCTTTATGTCTTTGAGATGCTCACAAGCAGAGTACGAAACCAGCAGCCCACCGATGCTGTTTCTCTCCCCACCTTCTGACATTCCGAGGTATACTGCCTCTGACTATGGAAGTTCCATTTAGCTATTTGTTGGCCTGACACCTGCGAATTTGTGTAATCTATCCATCTAAGCAACTGACTGTTATCACCCCATCTCGAGGAGTGAATCCAACAAGTCAAAAGTGCGTAGGGAAATGTTCCCTGATACCAAGATGAGGGATTCTATGGAATGCAGATAGAGAGAATTGAGAAGAATAATGATCTGTTGTGACCTCGATGGAAGAGTACAATAGACGAGCCTTCTTGTGTTTTGGCTGATTCCCCTCCCCCCCTTTTTTCCTTCCTTCTCCTTCTTTCCTCTTTCTTTTTTCTTTTTTCTTTCCCAAAATGGCTTATGTTCTATGCCATGTCCTTTGATATTTTTTGTAGTTTTTTAGCCTTTTCCATTATTATTATCATCAAGGATTTTTCTTTTGTGATTTCAGTTGTTTATATTTATCTGTATTTGTTTAAAGCAAAATAAAAATAAAACAATTAAATAATAATAATAATAATAATATAAAAAACTGACTGTTATCACCCCTTCTTGAGGAGGGAATCCAACAAGTCAAAAGTGCATTATGCAAAGAAGTCCTTCCTTTGCACTGCCCAGATGCTGTTGCCAGCCAGTTGCATCGAGAGATTCTCACGCCAAGAGCTAAATGTAGGGGAGGGGACTCCTCCGTTACTCCATGCATAAATTTTATAAATACCTGCCTTATCCTAGACCCCCAACCCCACCACATTCTTTCTTCTTCTTCGTCATCTAAGGCTTACATTCTAAGCCATAGCTTCTTGGACTCCCAGGATAGGGATCCTGATAGGCTTCCATCGTGCCTGTCTTCCAGCAACTTCAGCAAACTGCTTTCTGTCCTTCTTCAGGTGGGGAAGGACCCCTCTTCATTCAAAAGGGTCCCCAGAGGGACCTGCATGAGAAAGGCCTATTAAAAAAAAAGAACATTCTTTGCATTTTCCTTCATTGTTGTCAGGAGCGATTTGAATTGTTTCGATGTTCCTAAAGAGGAAAACATCTATCCCCTGTTGTTTTCAGTAGCAGCATGAAGCGGGGTTTGGGTTCCTATACTGAAGGTGCTGTTGCTTGAATGCTGCCTTCATGTCCTAGCAATACAATGAAAGTATACTGGCACCAAGTGGCCTGAAGCCTGAGATGCAAGATTCTTTTTGCACCTCATTCTTCAATGGTTGGATGGAACACTTTGGGCTTGATGCATTTCTGCAATTGATGGTGTTCTTCTGAAGAGTGTGGCATTAAACATAAATGAATTGTGGTGTTTTTGCAATTCTCTCTCTCTCTCTCTCTCTCTCTCTCTCTCTCTCTCCCTCTCTCTCTCTCACACACACACAACATTGGCCTATAAGGGGAAAACAACACCAACTCGAAAATCCACAGTAAGGCAATGCCTTTGTTTTGACCGACCAAAGTGTCTCAAGATAGAGAAGTGAGTAAGCTGTCAAGTTTTCTTGTGCTCTTCATCAAACTAGAAGTTACAAAAAGCAGGAGGTGGAGGGGAGGCTGCATAGAACTAAAATAATACAGTGGTACCTCGGTTTTTGAATGTCTCTGTTGATGAACATTTCGGTTTTCGAATGCCGTAAACCCAGAAGTAAATGCTTCGGTTTTCGAATGCGCCTCGGAAGTCGAACATGAAACGCAGCTTCTGCTGAGTGCAAGATCCTGAGACCCGGCTGTCGGCTATTGAGTTTTTGGTTTTTGAACGTTTCAGAATTTGAATGGTCTTTTGGAATGGATTACATTCCAATACCGAGGTACCACTGTATTCCCAAAATCCACAGTTAGCCAAAATGTCACATAATAGCAAGCAAGCTTTTGGGTTCTCCAGGACTCTACATTCATTCATTCATTCATTCATTCATTCATTCATTCATTCATTGAATGGATGTCCTGCTCTTCCTCTCAAGCTGCAAGTTTCAAAAAGCAGGGGGCTAGTTGTGGGGGAACAGGCTGAGTATAGCTAAATTAAGATTTCCAGTGGGTGGATCAGGGATCCCATCCCATGCACAGCTTATTTTCTGTCCCCTTCACTGGGAGTACTGAAATCATTCAAATCCATTGAATTTGAATACATACAGGTGACAGCTTTTCTTGGCACAGTATTTGAATTACCTGGGTATTATTATTTTTATATCATCATTATCATCACTGAGTGAGCACAGGCATGGAGCTCACTGGATGTTGATTACTACCTTCCTTGGATCCTTATTTACACCAGATGCTAAAATGTGTGTCATTCCTTCTCCCTAGAGAATCCTGGGAATTGTTTTGCAACAAGAAGGGTGGTCTAGAGATCCCTAACAGTGAGTTCCCACAAAATTATAATTTCCAGAATTCTCAGGCGCAGGGAAGATGTACTGTATAAAGCTGATATAAGTTTATGGTGTAACTAATACATAAAACAGATCCATGTGTATTCTTTTCTCTTTCGGTGGTAAGGAGGTCCTTTTGGCTTTACTTCTGCACAAACTCCCATGCTTTAAAGCTTAGTGAATGCAAACCAAAGCAGCTTCGTCATCCATAGTTACAGTGTTTGCATTCTGGTTGGAAAAGAATTCATTTCTCTGAAATATTAGTTCCACCCAGATTTTGACTTTCTTCTTTCTCTCCAGGAGGCATCGAAATACCTGCCCTTCTGGCGGGTGAAAGACAATGGGGCCTTTGTGAATTTCTGCCATTCTGTTTCCCCTCTAGGAGCTGACGATGCTGAACCCCCCACACCCTTTCCCAACAGTGAACGTCCCAGCCCACACTCATTATACCATCGGGGCTGTCATTCTCGCAGTGGGGATCACAGGAACTCTTGGTAACCTCCTGGTCATCTTTGCTTTCTGCAGGTATTCAACACAGTTACTTTCTGCTGCGCAGTATTCCCCGGGATAGGTTTCCATGCTAGCAGCACCAGAGGGCATTGGGATGTATCTAGGAAACAATCCTAGTAGATTGTTGATCCATCTAGTTCAGTAATTTTGAATCTCAACTTGGCACTTTGCTCTTATTGCATTTTGTTCCTTAAACTGTTCTGCATGGTGAGTTCTCAGGAAGCTCTTGAAACGGCGAACTGTATAAACAGTGTGCATTTGTTTGAAGGAAAACAGTTAGGAAAAGAGCCTGAGGAATCAATGTTTCCATTCCAAGACAAACTTAACGGTATTGAAACGAGGTGCCCTTGACAGAAAATCGGTTCTCTGTTGATGTCTACGGAATGTTCCACTATTTTCAAGGCATCTTGATTTGTGTGTCCCTAGTGCTCTGTGTGTGTGTGTGTGTGTGTGTGTGTGTGTGTGTATACGCATACATTTATTATACAGGCTTCCTTTCTTAATTGTGCTTTTAAAGGGAATGACAGAGGCCTACTTTGTCAATGAAGTATTAACCTATATCTGGGCGGTATTGCAGAATGCTGGTTGAGGGTTGTGTAGTTGTGTAGCCCCCTGGCTTGTGTAGTTCTGTGATCCTCAATATGGAAAAAAAAAATTCCCTCTGCTTGGAAAACTTGATTTCAAGGAGTAATGTCCAAATGCAGCCCTTTTCCTGTGATGATAGCTTTCTACATGCAGGAAACATGTTTGCATGGCTGGACTCAGTTGTCATCTATATTGTTAAGGGTTTCAGCTCAGATTAAGGTAAACTACCTCAATGGGAACTAGGCCAGAGGCTGTAGAGAATATTAAGCAATGGATGTGTTGTGTCAAGATCTCATGAGAATAAGCAAGGAAAAAGCAACTGTGGCATGGTCTCATTTTAGTAATGGGATTGAGCTTGCTACAACTTGATATTTATTGCTACTGGGGATCGTCAGTCGCATGCTGCCCAATATCAAGTGGGTCAAATGTGGGTTGGACAAGGTAACTGTTAGGTGGCCCAAACTAGCAAAATGAATTTCAATAGGAACAAATGTCATTTTCTACACTTAGACAGAAAGAATCAGCTGCACAAATATAAGATGGGAGAATCGGGGGTTCTTAGTAGACCACAAGCTTAACATGAGTCAACAGTGTGATGCAGCGGCAAAAAAAAGCTTGTGCCATTTTAAGCTGCATAGACAGAAATATAGTGTCCCAATCAAGGGAAGTAATAGTACCACTCTATTCTGCTTTGGTCAGACCAAACCTGGAGTACTGTGTCTCATTCTGGGCACCATCATTTTAAAAAGATACAGTCATACGTTGGGTTGAATATGCTTCATGTTGAGTGTATTCGGGTTGCGCTCTGCAGCAACCCGGAAGTAACGGAGTGCACACTCCGTTACTTCCGGGTTTTGACACTCGTGCATGCGCAGACGCTCAAAATGACGTCATGCGCATGCGCAGAAGCAGCGAAAACCAACATGTGTGTGCAGATGTGCCATCGCTAGTTACATTTGCTTCTGGGTGTGAATGGGGCTCCGGAACGGATCCCGTTCACATCCTGAGGTACCACTATATTGACAAACTGGAATGTGTGCAAAGGAGGGTGACCAAGATGATCAAGGGTGTAGAAACCAAGTCTTATGAGGAATGGTTAAGGAATTGTGTGTGTTTAGCTTCAAAAAGAGAAGAAGGAGAGGAGATATGATAGTCACCTTCAAATATCTAAAGGATGTCACATGGAAGATGGAGCAAGGCTGTTTTCTTCTGATCCAGAGGTTTTCTCATGAACCAATGGCTTCAAGTTACAAGAAAGGAGATTTCGACTAAACATCACTAAGAACTTTCTGACAGGAAGAGCTGTTTGACAGTGGAACAGACTCCCTTAGAAGGTGGTGGACTCTCCTTCCTGGGAGATTTAAAGCAGAGGTTGGACGGCCATCTGTTATGGATGCTCTAGCTGAGCTTCCTGCATTGCAGGGGGTTGAACTAGATGACCTTTGAGGTACCTTCCAACACTACATTTCTATGGGTGCCAAGGGTCAGAGTTCAAGAGCAAGAGTTTCAGGACCATGGCCAGCACTCCTACAGCAGGGAGAAAATTGCCTAAGCACAAGCTTGGTGCAACTGCTAGACACAGGGGTCGGCAAGGCTTACTGGGCATGGGCCGGATCACTCCCGCAGAGATCCTCCATGTTCTGGGCCAGCGCAGCGCGGCGTGGTGCCAGAAATCGCACCTGCACAGAAATGATTCTTGGCGTCTGGACATGCGCAGAAGCAATTTCTGGTGCCGTGGACGTGCACAGACACAATTTACAGCATCTGCACATGCGCAGAAGTGATTTCCGGAGCCACGGAAGAGAGACTCTGCACCGCACTCTGCCAGTTTAGCACAGCGCACGGGGACTCGCCAAGCAGACGGCTCGGTTCAGGGGGTGGCTCGTGGGCCTGTTAAACAGCCTCCATGGGCTGCTTCCAGCCCATGGGCTACAGGTTGGGGACCCCTGTGCTAGAGCATTGTGTTCTGTTCTCAAGGGTCCACTGAAGGCTTATGGGTAGTTAGACAAGCATCCTTTGGTGCTCCTTTCAGGCTGTGAGGTTTGGGGTTTCAGAGACTTGGTCCATCAATACTACCTTGATCCTTGAAGGAGTCATTAGAGCATCCTTCGGAGTCCATAGATGAAGTTACATCCTTGATGTTTAGGGGGTGAGGTGTGGAATCTGGTGACACACCAGGTCTACCCAGGATGAGCTAGGTGTGCATCCATTTCCACCTTGGTGCTATGACTGCTCAGGAATTGAGGGCTCAGGGTCTGGGGCCATGACATTTCCTCCTTGTTTTTTTCTCAAATAGTGTAGGTTGCCAGCAGAATAAAGTAAAAGATGAGACCTTCTGCAGTTATTAATGTTGCTGGTGATTAAAACACACAGAGAACCGTTGAATCTAATCCCTGTATTTGGAAATTGCTGCTAATCTGGCCAGCAGTGGAAAATGGCCTCCCTATACAATATGACCCAGATGCAGAAAATCCATAGTACATCTGCTTTAATTTCCCGTTAATCACCAGCAACGGAGAAATGTAGGACAGAGCATTCAGAGAAGCGGGCATTCTATTTGTGTCACTGGGCTAGTGGTGAAAGCCTGTCCATGTGCGCCACTCTGTTGTGACTAGTTGGCCACTACCAACTGGTGGCCCTACCAAATTTTACAGCACCACCCTTTCACTTGTAGCTCAATATTATCTATACTGGCTGGGAGTGGTTCTCCAAGGCTTCAGCCATGGGACATTCCCGGCCCTACATGGAGAGGTTGAACAGGGGATTGAACCTGCAACCTCTTCCATGGAAAGCAGATGCTCTACGAATGAGCTTCTTTTTGCACATATCATGCAAATATACCTATTTGTAGACAATGCTCTGCCTGAATGCATTTCTCTATAACTGGGAAGGCTGTACTGATAGATGAAAGCCTGTGTCTTGGGAAGCCCTCACTTGTGATCATCTCAGTTGCCTTGGTAAAATCTACCTCAGACCTTTGGACCAATATCTTCAGAATACAGAAGCACCCCAGAACACAAAAGTTGGCTACCCCTGCTGTAAAGATGGGGCTCAAATTCAATTTGTGGTGTGTGTGTGTGAAAATACGAATCTGCCCACACTGGTAACGTAAGTTGCTTACCTTTTTTTTTTTGGTCTTGCTGCTTGTTTTGAACATCTTAGTCTGTACTGTACATTTAAAGCAGTGCCATACCGCTTTAAATAGTCATGGCTTCCTCCAAAGAATTATGGGAAATGTCGTTTCTTATGGGTGAAGAGAGTTGTTAACCCTGAGCTACAATTCCCAGAGCTCCCTGGGAAGAGGATTTACTGTTAAACCACTCTGAGGTGGAGCTCTGTGAGGGGAATGAGGCCTCTTAACAAACAACAGTCCCAAGGATGCTTTGAGGAAGTCATGTGGTGTGACACCGCTTTCAATGTAAGGTGCAGATGAGGCCGTAGCCCTGACACCCTCTTAAGAGTTACTTGCATTCATTCTCCTCTCTTCTCTCACAGGAGCAGAGGCCTTCGGACTCCCGCCAACATGTTCATTATCAACCTGGCTGTTAGTGATTTCCTAATGGCCGTCACCCAGTGTCCAGTTTTCTTCACCAGCAGTCTCAACAAACGATGGGTATTTGGTGAAAAGGGTATGTTAGAAACAGATTGTCCCCCACATCATTTAGCCTGAACAGGCTGGCTTGGAAGTTTATCAGATTGCCAGTGGGACTGCTGCTGTTGTTGTTTTTAATCAATTGTCACTGAAGACTTAACAAGGAATTTATAATAGTTTGTTGATGGTTTCCCAATTTTTTGCACACCCTGCCTCTTTGGTCAAGAAAAGCCATTCTTGGGACTTGAAGGTGATGTTCCCCTTGCTGTTGTAACCTGAGGAGGAGGAGGAGGATTATGATTAATATTGCCCCAGCCACTCTGGGTGGCTTCCATTAAATATTTCTTATATTCCACCCATTATATTAGGGGAAATTGCTTTGCAGAAATTCTCTACATTAGTGAAAATTGCTTCCCAACATGTGCATACTAGGAGAAAATAATCTCAAATGCTTCAAATCTCAAATGAGAACTTAAAATAATCATCATCACCATGAAACGCTGTGGAAATGTGGATAAGTGAGTTTAAAGTGAGAGAAACAGAAAACGGAGAGAAATCGAAATGGCAAATAAGTCCCTTCCTACCCTCACCTAGTGTATATGATTAAATCAAGTAAAATAAGTGTGCATTTTGATTTGCCTGCTAACTCTGCTGTGCTCTTTCTGGAAAGGTTGCGAGCTGTACGCTTTCTGCGGAGCACTTTTCGGCATCGCTTCCATGATCACTCTAACAGTGATAGCCCTGGACAGGTACTTTGTGATTACTCGACCCTTGGCTTCCATTGGAGTAATGTCTAAGAAGAAAGCTTTGCTAATCCTGTTAGGAGTCTGGCTGTATTCCTTAGCATGGAGCCTTCCTCCCTTCTTTGGATGGAGTAAGTGAGACAGAATTTTTTAAAATCTGATTACTTGATACTGAGAGGAAAAGCAGGAATTTATAGAATGGGCCTTTTGGAGCTTGTGACAGATGAAAGAGGATTTACATATTTAACAGGAAGAAATTCTCTGTAAGGGAGACGGGTTCGGAGCAAACAAATCTCTAAGACATATAACCAAGGGGGAAAGCTTTGTAGTGCTTATGGTCCGTTCAATTACATTGCAGTGATGCCTGTGCTGGGAAACTCATTAGCGAATTACAGAGAAAAGAGGAGATAAAATCAGGGATGAAAAATAATGGGGGGGGGGCATCTTGCATAACATTTGCATAACCTTCTGCATTCAAGCTGAGCTGAACAGCATAAATAATAGGCATGAATAAATACAGGATATTTTCCTGATTTTCATATAGATTCATTGTTCACGATGGGGCCATACTGAAAGCCTTGATGAATGGAATAGTGTTTGATCCAGTTCCCAACATTTTACTTCTTTGCTGTGCTCTAAGGTTAAGTTTTCACAGTGTGTCAAAGAGATGGGGTGCTAGGTGCAAGTTTATGGGAGGGGGCAGTAAAATTGAATATTCATTGCCTTCCCTCCCTCCCCCAGGTGTTAATTTGGAGATCCAATCAGTGTTAGGGTTTGCCCTACCAATGCACTACTGTTAATTGGGTCCTCTAATCAAAGTTCAAATTGCTCGTTAGCAACCCAGTAAGACAGGGAGTAGAGCATAGATAGAAACCAGAAACTCAGAATTGTAACTGAAACAGCTCTCTTGATTTGCTGATGTGCCATGTGCCATTCAAAGCATATTACTATCTTCATGTGAAAGAGAATGATGTTCTGAGCTTTTAATCAAAGCATAGCAACATGAAGCAATAAAGCACATAGCAAATCATACGGAGTAGAAATAATATGAGGATAACATTGTAATAGGTTTTCAGGGCAATCAGAGCTCGTTTCCTAACCTAATTGAAGAGTTGGCCTGCTAATTCCCTCCAATCCATCTAGTTGTGAAACAGAATTTCCATACCATATCCTAATTTACGTAGCATTTCGGAATAAAGTCCACAGTTGGGAGGGAGCACATGGAAAATAGCTTGAATCAGGTGTGCCTTGCACTATCAGCACATGTTTATTGACAGATGTGCCTTTTTGCCCAGGTCTTTGACTGAGTGGACAGCTTCCCCTCTCCTACGTTGCTGTGCATTGCATTTCTGTGTTGCTGCTTTGTCGCTCTGATATTGGTTGTGTTTGTGGGTTTTATTTTATGATTTTAATTGTACATTGTACTCATTTGAATTGTTATGTTTTTGTATCCTGCCTTGGGACTGTTTGGTGATGGGTGGGCTGTTACTACAAATAATCATAATAATAATAAGCTTAAGAGTTTACTAGTTTACTTGTTTACTACTGTTATCTCTGCTCTGGGAAAACAGGAGTGGCAGAGGCAGACTCTGAGGGCATCTCAGCTCAGAGCGAGCATTCTTGCATGGGGAGGAGGGCTATGGAATACCTTGCTGCAGCAACTGCAGTCTTCCTGGAGTGCCAAATGGTGGAGATTGATTTGTTGGCCAATGAGGACCTGCAAATCTCCTGCCCTTCCTGTCATGTCACCTGTGGCAAAGGTCTCTGTGTGGCTAACAAGCTGACCAGGGCTGAGGCCTCATAAAAACCAACTCAATATGGGTTATCCATGCAAGATGCACCAAAAGCAAATTTCAGTTGCTTTGACAAGAGACTCTTTCGTTTCACGAATAGCTTAAGTGGGCAATATGAGAAAGCTCACTTCAAAAAGAGGCACAATTTGATGAGGCAGAATAATCGCTTACAGAGTATTAGAACCACTGGTTTATAATTAGATTCCCATTGTATCCAAAACATGCACTCTCACGGGACCAATAGGGAAAGCTGGGCTCAACATCTGGTGTGACATTTCCCAAAGCAGAAATAAGAGAAGTTATTGGTAGGAATGGTGGGAATCGCCCAGGCTACAGCAGTTTAATGTCCGCAGTTAATTGCATTCCTACACAACATCCATCAGGAGAATAGTTCCTATTTCTTTTGTGTTTCTTTAAAAACAATGTTTATTTAACCGCAAACTTAATTATATGTACCAAATTAATTTCTATTCTGCTGGTGGTTTTATCGAGAGCTTTAATAATCTGTTTCATCTTGTGCTTGGTCACGAGAGGTATGGTTCTTTTCAGCCAACAAAAGGAGATGTGTTAGTTGTTCACCAAAGCCTATCAAATAAACCTCCTCCCATTAGCAGCAGGGAATAGCGAGGTGTCAGTCTGCACAATCTAGCTTGTGGCCAGAGCAAGGTTGATAAATTAAAAACCATCTCTGTAATGGGACACCAGGAGTCTTCTAGGAGCTGAAGCAAGGAGAGGACAATGTCAGATTTGAGCTGCACTGAACTTGTTTACACTGTAACACAAATTCATAATGGACCAGTATTATTGTCTTTATTCAGTTTCAGGATATTAATCTCCGCAGTGCAATAGTTTGCATCCCAAGGTGCTCTTCCATAAGTGGAAGTCTCTTGTGCAAACACAACTCACTTGCACATGTGCAGCATACTGGTGATTTTCACTATTCCCTTCCTAAGGAAACTGCCTTATACCGAGTTATCTAGTCTTGGTCCACCCAGCTCAGTATTAGCTATTGCTGATCTGCAACTCAGGAAAACATTTCATGGATCTAATAAGGTGGTCTGTAGTCCACAAAAACGTAAAGGTAAAGGGATCCCTGACCATTATGTCCAGTCGTGACCGACTCTGGGGTTGCAGCGCTCATCTCGCTTTATTGGCCGAGGGAGCCGGCGTACAGCTTCCAGGTCATGTGGCCAGCATGACTAAGCCACTTCTGGCGAACCAGAGCAGTGCACGGAAATGCCGTTTACCTTCCCGCCAGAGCGGTACCTATTTATCTACTTGCACTTTGACGTGCTTTCGAACTGCTAGGTTAGCAGGAACTGTCTGTAGTCTGTTTGTCTGTTTGTCTGTAGTCCAAAAAACGTAGTCCAGAATAAATTTGCTAGTTGTTAAATTGCCACACGATTACGCGGCAATGAATCCTATGAGTTAACTACAAACTTTCTAAAGCAAGCCAGCAAAAGGCTACCCTCTGAAATGTGGTTTGCAGCATTATTGCACAGATTTAGTAAACTTGAAATAAAATTTCTGATTACATTTTAAATTTAAGTTCCAATAACTTTTGGAGGGAAAGCTTATTTTTTTCCCCCTGTCTTTCCGCTAAGGTGCTTATGTTCCGGAAGGCCTCCTGACATCTTGCTCCTGGGATTATATTACCTTCACCCCATCGGTCCGTGCCTACACAATGCTCCTCTTTTGCTTTGTGTTCTTCATTCCCCTAATAGCCATCATATACAGCTATTTCTTCATTTTCAGAGCCATCCGGAATACAAACAGGTGAGTCACGCATGTGCTTCTCATTGTTTGCGTTAGTGGAAGGTTACTTTGTCCCCCACCCCCTTCCCCCCAAAGTTGTGACCTCCAGTCAGTAGGAAACAAAACAGGAACATGAAGTGCAGGCAAAAACGGCTGTAGATTCTGCACCATGTTCCCACATCATTTTGATAGGCACTTAGATCAGATTTCAGAGAGATATTAGGGTGTCTGATTTGGAGAATAGCTCCATGAATTATCCGAGGATTGGAACAGACAGAGACGAATCAGATTTTACTTGAGTCTAATTTACAAAGATGAATGAGAACCAGGGTTGCAATTAAGAACTGACATGATGTATTGGATGGAAGGTAAATCTAATTCAGAGCTGTTGGTACTCTTTGCTTTAAAACGAACATGGAAAGCAAAATTCTGCAACCTGTATAAATTCTGCCAACAGTTATTTCCTTTCATTTGTGTCTGTCCCCCTTTCCCATCTTTTTTATTAGATTTTATTTAATGTATTCTTTTGAAAGCACTTAGTGGTGGGTTAGATCCAGACTCCCTTGATGCTTGGAGCACACTGGTTGAGAAATCCTATTGATTACAGTGGGTCTACTCTAAAGCATCCTTATTAGTCCAGTTTGCCTCCATTTTCATAGTTTGCACAATTTGTTCTGCTTCTGTTGAGAGCTGTCTTGGAGAATCCTTCCCCAGGATTCATAGGCACAGGAAGGAATGAGGAACATGTGTGGTCATCTACAGGAATCAGAATCATCAAGAACCTGGATAGCTCTGTTGGTTAGAATGTGGTGCTGATATTGCCAAGGTTGCAGGTTCGATCCCTGTATGGGACAGCTGCATATTCCTGCATTGCAGGGGGTTGGACCAGATGATCCTCAGGGTCCCTTCCAACTCTATTATTGTTATTCTATAGAATTGTAGAGTTGGAAGGGACCCTGAGGGTCATCTAGTCCAACCCCATGAAATACAGGAATCTTTTGTCCAGTATGGGGCTTGAACCCACAACCCTGAGATTAAGAGTTTCCTGCTCTACCAACTGTGCTATCCCACCTAATAAGAAACGACACCTGCATCTTTGTTGCATAAAGCTGAAGATGGGGAGAAGGTGTGTTAAGTGAAAAAAAGGAATGATACAGGTGGAAGGGAGGGTAGAAGTTTGACACCTTTGCAGCATGATCAGATTAAAAATGGCAGTGCATGCACACTGCACTCTCCGTCTGAGGGGTATACACAATGGGCAGTTCTACACTGCAGGCTTAAACCTCACTGAAAATCTCTTGCCCTGAAGAAGTTGTGAAATGTAGTTTTTTTGGAAGGTGCCAATATTAGAGATCTCTGGCACCCTCATTGTCTCAGAGCTGTAATTCTTAGGGTCCCTTTATTGGTAACGATAACAAATCAACATCTCTGAAACAGTTTTGAGCTTGTATTGATGGATGAGCCTGGCTAGATAATGAAGCTTTTGGCAGCACATGCCGAAGATTTGAATTTTTCATGCCCGATTTACCAGCTGCTTCTTGTGGATGAGAATCTTGTGACTGATTATATTGGGGAAAGGAAACCACATGCTTGCACTCAAAGATCCACATGCAGAAGCACTCTCATATAATTGGAGTTTGTGATTTTGCCCCAAATGCAGCTCCCGCCATCATGTTGCATTCTGCTCCAGAGCAGAAGAAGGAGGAACCATAATGGCTCAGTGCAGATGTGCTTTGCCTGTGGAAGGTTCAAAGTTCAACTCTGGTAAAATATCAAAAAGCTGATGATGGGAAGGAGCCCAGCCTGAGACTCTGCAGAGCCACCAAAACAGTCACTGAGTTTGATGCGCATATAGCTTGACTCACCACAAGTTGGCTTCCTATGTTGAGAGCCCCTAACCCTCCCAAATGGCTTTTCAGGGACTGCTGAAGCTGCATCTGTGAGAAGGGCAAATTGACAACACAAACACATCTATGTGCTTCCATTCATGAAAGTGGACCTTTGAATATCAATGGCGTTGACCCAGTAATAAATAAACATGTGGCATTCTGCGTAAGCAGACCTCACTTTTGTTCCTTCATTCATGTTTTGTTCTTTTCCTCAGGGCTGTTCAAACCATCAGTTCAGATGGTACTAAAGAATCTCAAAGGCTGTCCCAGAGGATGACGAATGAATGGAAAATGGCCAAAGTAGCCCTGGTTATCATCTTACTTTATGTCCTCTCCTGGTCTCCATATTCAATGGTAGCTTTGCTGGCTTTTGCAGGGTAATCAAAAAATCTTGTTATCTCTGCAAGGGGCCTGGGGGAAATGGAATGAGAACAGAAACAGTGAATGAAGCACACCACAAATGGCCAACCAATGATTCCAGGTGCTCGACTGCAGGAAGTTCCTTATATTCGGCAGCCGTAACCAAAGTAGGGGAGATGATAAATGTGGCATGTGTTAGCCACACAATCAAAGTATTTGATCTTATAGACACATTTTTTTAGATTTACCTGGAATTGAGGATATTGGCCAGTGCATACATGCAAAAAAACCCCAAAACAAACCCTGAACCTAAACTTTCTCCACATGATGCCACCTGTTCAACCATCCCCAGGGATGCTTTGACATGGAGACTGTAACACAGATAAAGTCACAGCTACCTAGGGGGGAAAGCCCATATTATTAATGGCTGAAAAAGATGCCGCCGTTGTGGCTGCAGAAATCATCTCCAGAAAGCTCATATCATATCTGTGGATGGCTCTTGAAGCTGGCTTGGAAGTTGCAACCGGGGCAGAACTCTGTAACTCAGCTTCTGATCAGAGCAAAACAAAAGAAATGTATCTCCAGCTTAAGCTCAGGAATGTTGGCTGGCTGATGCTTGTTTCAGCTCTGAGGAGGAATGGCAGGATATTAATTTCATCAATAAACAAGCTGGAGTTTGGCTTCACTGCTGCCATAAGTTCCTTGTGGTCCTCTTTCTCTGAGATCACAGGGAAGGTTTTTGCTTGGTCACCCACCCATTCCTCCTTCAGTCATGGAACCCCTAGTGGCGCACAGGTTGTTCCACCCAGACACTAACCCTATCCAGACTTGCTGTACTTCAGTGATATGGTGGCCTTATGTGCCTTCATATCACTGTCCCCCAGTAAGATTAGAAAAGGTCATGGCTGCCTCCTCTTCATCATTCATACACCATGGAACTGCTTACCAGTGGAAAGCCACATGACCAGTTCCATAGCACTTCTCAGCTAACAGGTGAAGATGCTCTTGCTTCAAAACACATTTGCTACCAAGGCAGATGCTGCTGATTCCACTTGTTGGGCATTCCTTCCTGCTCTTCCTGCTTTTACTCCAGCTGCCATTTTTTTTTTGTTGAACTTTTTTAATGGCCACAGTGTTCTTTTTCAATTGCTGATGCTGTGCTTTAGCGATTTGTTTTTTAAATTGCTTGTGTGCATTGTTTTGCAGTGTTGGACAGGTGATGTTGCTGTTTTAATAGAGGATCTTGCTTTTAATCTACTTAATTATCTATTTAATTATGCCATTGCTGAGTTGCTGCTTCAGATCAAGGTTTTTCATTATTTTAAATGCATGCCTTTGGGCAGGGAGGAGGCTGATAAATCTGCTTTCCATGTGAATGTGCTCCTAAGTTCAGCCGAGGTGCATTATTTAGAAGATTTTGCGTGTCTGAATTTACCCAGTGTGGACTAGCACTTTGAAGAACTTTGTTGAGGAGCATTCAAAAGTACAGTATCTTATGTAAAAGGGGGAAAGGGACAGTAACCATACCCTGGCAGAATTAAATCTAAGAAAGTGTGTTTGCTTTGCTTTAGGTACTCCCATGTGCTCACTCCCTTAATGAACACAATACCTGCAGTGATTGCCAAAGCTTCATCCATCTACAACCCAATTGTTTACGCCATTGCCCACCCCAAATACAGGTATGTTTCACCTTTTGTAAAGAACTGGGGCTTGCAACCAGTGACAGGTCTTCTTTTAGGGCAACCGCAAGCAATACGGGATTCCACTCCTGTCATATTAACGCTATCTTATATTTAACATCTCACCTAGTAGGTGTTGGCAGTAAAGGTTTCCATGCCAATGAGTGAGTGGGCTCATGGAGGAGGGCCTGATCTCTCTGTTTCTCCTCTGCCAGTCTGCTTGGTTTCTACACTGGCTAAGGAGGGAGGCAAACCCATGCATCAGACCCATCCCTCCTCCACCAGCCTACAGTAAAAAGGCAACATTTGTTTTGCTAGCCACTAGTGGTCAGGGGTCCCTTTACCTTTACAGAAGCAAAGGCTTCCCTCTGGCCCCATATCATGCATGGAAACTGATGGTAGCATCTCAGCAGGCTAGTAACTATTTACAAGTGCACATACAGGGGATTTAAGCAGGTGCAGCTTTTCTCACCAGCATCACCCATCGACAGCCCCCTTCTTATGCCCAGCTATACTCAACTGTCAAAAATCCCAGCATCGGCTCCTCAAATCGTCTCCATCTTAAATGCAAAGTCAGAAAAACCCCCAGGCAAAATGAGTTGTTTTTGCTGAATTGATGAAGTCTCTTTGCTTGACAATTCTTGAATGGTAAAGATCATATGACTGTACAATGAGTATATATATATATAATATATATACAGTGACTGGTATGCATGCCCGTGAAGTTTGCAGGCATGTTGGTATTTAAGATCAGATAGTTTTGTTGTTCGTAAGGAGAAAACCGAGGAGCAGCAGGGGCCCCCATTGTCAAGCTGCCACACATGGACTGCTCACCCACCATGTGGAGATTGTGCCAGCTGAAATGAAAATGCAAGCATCCGTTCCTTTTTGTATTGTCCATTCCTTTTTGTATTGACACACTCCTGATCTAGCAAGGGTGATGCCTGACTGGAGGCAGCTTACATGTCTTACGCAGGGACCCGAACCACATCTGCAGACCCAAAGAGTGCACATTCATCTGAGCAGCTTCCTTTCACATTTCATGATGCAGATAGCAATCAGGGTTTCCTGCTATATTTTGATACTGGTGGGAACAAACACCGTCAACATGTGTTTCTGCCTGTGTATGGGCTGATGCACACAACTGTAAACTGGATTCCACAGTGCAGTCATATCCTTTTATAGTCCATTAAGGTCTTTAATTCAATATGGCCTCTCTCACGCTCTTCCCCTCTCCCTCTCTGAATGAATGTACGTTTTTAGCTTGTGTCGGAAAGGACAGAAATGTTTTAGTCTGTGTTTTGTGCTTGCAGAGGTAGAAAAAATACTGATGGGCTTAATTTCTTCTCCTTTAGAATGGCGATTGCAAAATTTCTTCCCTGCCTTGGATCTCTGCTAAGGGTTTCTCATAAGGATTCCAGATCCAGCTTCCCTTCCACCAGACGTTTCACTGTCACCAGCCAGTCCTCTGATATGAATGGGCTGCCAAGAGGAAACAGACGGCTCTCCTCTGTCTCAGACAGTGAATCTGTAAGGATAACCTTCATCTACATTGTCTAATCTACAGTATCAATGAAAGGGGTGTGCAGCAAGCTGGTGGGCATAGATTAGACGTGTCCATGCTTAAGTCGTCAGTGGGGAACCCTTTCTCAGTCCAAGGGCCACATTGACTGGTGAGGAATCTTCCTGGGGCCACATGCCAGCAGCAGATGCAGTCAGAGGCAAACACTAGCCGAGCAATGGATGCGACTCCATTGTTGTTCTACAATGACTTCAAAGTTACAATAAAGGTGGTTCTGACTAAACATCAGGAAGAACTTTCTGATGGTAAGAGCTGTTTGACAGTAGGATGAACTCCCTTGGAAGGTGGTGGACTCTCCTTCCTTGGAGGTTTTTAAGCAGAAGTTGGATGGCCATCTGATAGGGATGCGTTAGTCGTGATTCCTGCATTCCTCAGGGTCCCTTCCAACCCTACGATTCTATAACTGAGAACTCAAAATCTCTGGAATCTCTCTCTGGATATATTCTACAGACCTGTATTACTAAGCCCCTAAAAGAGCTTCCATGTGGTCAAGAAGCCTCTGGCTGGCTGTAGCAGCTATTAGATAGTTTTTTTATTTTTTGTTTTTTTATTTATGCATTTATGCATTTATATATGTGTGTGTGTATGTATTTACTAATACCGTCCTATATCCGTAAATCTCAGGGCAGTTCACAATATAAAAAACACAGAATATATAATAAAAATAAAAACAAAGACAACCCAATAGCCCTCCCGTCCACAACACATTTAAAAGGGCATCAGATGTCAATCAGCCAAAGGTCTGATTAATGAGAAACATTTTTGCCTGGCACCTAAAGATGTATAATTAAGACACCAGGCGAGTCTCCCTAGAGAGAGCATTCGACAAGTGGGGACCCTCTGGTGCTGCAAGAAAAATCCCTGAACTTCCAGCAGGTGAATGAGTGGGTTCGCAACAGCACAGCAGAGAGAAGGCTAAAAAAGGACTCACCAGCAGTAGCACCTGCTACAGGCAGCTAGAGGCTTCTGGTCATGTAGAGCAGGAATAAGGAACCTGTGGCTGTTCAGAGGTTGTTGGACCCCAGCTTCTATCTGGCCCTGCCAGTGTGACCAGTGGTCAGGGATGATGGGAATGGTAGCCCAGCGATATATGAAGGCCCCCCCCCTTATAAAGAGGCTCTTCTTAGATTCCTTTTCTGATCATGGCTGAATTCACCTAAAGTCTGAACTTCTAGTTCACAAGATTTTTGCATACATAAAGAGTGAAGTATTACTTGAGGGAGGGACATGGGTGGCACTGTGGGATAAACCACAGAGCCTAGAACTTGCCGATCAGAATGTCGGCAGTTCGAATCCCTGTGACGGGGTGCGCTCCCGTTGCTCGGTCCCTACTCCTGCCAACCTAGCAGTTCAAAAGCACGTCAAAGTGCAAGTAGATAAATAGGTCCTGTGGGAAGGTAAACGGCATTTCCATGCGCTGCTCTAGTTTGCCAGAAGCAGTTTAGTCATGCTGGCCACATGACCCGGAAGCTGTATGCCGGCTCCCTCGGCCAATAAAGCAAGATGAGCGCCGCAACCCCAGAGTCGGCCACGACTGGACCTAATGGTCAGGGGTCCCTTTACCTTTATTACTTGAGGGAGGCCATGTCTTGTGTGTGTTCTGGGGATGCCAAAACTCATATACCTGAACCACTTCCACATAACCACCCTTGTTTTTAAGCTCTCCACCTAGCTTACAGCGCTCTGAGAGGCTCTCACGAGATCTCACAGGGCCATCCAAGTTCCCATGAGACAATCCCAGAGCCCTGTGAGCAAGGCAGAGAGCTTAAAAGCTCTCTCTGTGCCAGGCTCTCTACCTTGCATGCAATTAATTTGTGCCGTTTCAACAAGTCAGCCGTCCAAGGTTGCAACAGTGCAACTTAATTGCATGCAATATGTGATCGTTCCGTTCTGCAACAATAACACAGAATGCAGCCCTCACGGGGGAAGGAAACGAGTTTGTGACGTGAGGGCTAATGCTTCTGTAGGGTGAAGCAGGCTGAATTTAGAAAGAGATTTGCTGGCAGATTTAGACAAATTGACAAATCCATCAACGGATCCCCCCACCCTCCCAGCAACCAGAAGCTCTCAACAGCTTGCTGTATCACTGCTAAGTACTTAGTGGTTACCTGCAAAGAAGCCGGAAGTGGTTCTTCACTTTGGAATCTGAGAGACTTTCCTTCTGTGCTATCCAAGGCACAATATTGTGTTCTTTTTCAACCAGTTTTTCATTTTTTTAGACGAGCTCTAAAAACACAAAAATGCTATTATGCCCCCTAAGCTGTTACGTTTTTAGGTTAATGTGCTTTTAGGGGAGGCTGACATGCTCCAAATTCTTACAGGAGATTTCGGAGCTGTGTGGGTTCTGCACTCCATCTATTTTATATCCCTGATTAAAAATACAACAAAGCAGATCTTGCTAAAATAAAGCCAACTTGGGAATTCCCATGTTCGTACAACATACGCATTTCTACATGAGACAAGATAAATGTTTTAGTCTTTCCATGAATTATTTTTGTGGCTCCTTGTTGTTTTTCAGAACGGGCCTTTCTTTCCAGCAAGGCCAAAATCTCTCAGGTGTCTCTCTATACTTCAGAATGATTAGCCTGAAATGATGGCATCATGTAGATTTACTATTATTTTTAAGCTCCTGTCTCTTTTTCACACTCTGATGTAATTAAGAAGCAACAAAACTATTGAGATAGGAAAGAGTCTTGTTGATTTCTGTGGGAGAAAATAAGTAGGTCACAGTCAGTAAGACGTCTGAGAGGAGGGAGAGCAAAACCTTCCCTTCCCTTCCTTTGCCTGAGCCTCAAAATGGGTTTCAATAGGGGCAGGGGGTAGATTTTGTTCTGATTGGGGTCCCTGAGCACAACAGCAAGCTGTCATTATGGTATACTGCCATCTGGCTGCCATTCCCTGCTGAAAATAATGCCAATATAGTTCACATCTGGCAACCATGCACCTCTTTGGTTTCAGATATGACATGGGTAGACAGGTCTTTAAAAGCCCGGGACACAAATTTTCACAGCTATGGTAGCTCATTTACCATAAGTATTGTATTTAGCTTTAACTCTGAAAGCGTATACAGTGGTACCTCGGGTTACATATGCTTCAGGTTACATACGCTTCAGGTTACACACTCCGCTAACCCAGAAATAGTGCTTCAGGTTAAGAACTTTGCTTCAGGATGAGAAAAGAAATTGTGTTCCGGTGGCGCGGCAGCAGCAGGAGGCCTCATTAGCTAAAGTGGTGCTTCAGGTTAAGAACATTTTCAGGTTAAGTACGGACCTCCGGAATGAATTAAGTACTTAAGCCGAGGTACCACTGTACTATGAAAGCAGGGTGGGGTTGGTATGTGGTGGGACACAGAATGTGCACTTGGAAAAATGAGAGCATTCGGGAGACACAGGTTTATTCTGGGTTGTTTTTTTAAAAAAGAATTATTTATAAACTTAACAAAGAAAAGGAAGAGGGAACATTATTACAGAAATTAAATGAAATAGCTAATGAAAAAATAGTTAAATTTGATTAAAAAGAAAAATAATCTATGAGTAATACTAATAGTAACAACAAGAACAACCCACCATCAGTTCACATTATGGATGCTGTAAGCATCAGTTTGTACATCTAATGTAGAACATATAAATTGATACAAGCCCTCCAGGTGCCCAAATAGGTATCCACACAAAAATGATGTTTATATGAAATATGTTCAAATGTAAGTAGCTCTGTGAGGTCCTCAAACCATTGCATAATACTTGGTGGGTGTTTTATCTTTCCAGGCAGAAAAGTATAAGACTAAGCAACCGTAAGGGCTTGCAAAATCCTCTTTTGTGGTCCTTATGTGTTTATTAAGCACAGGGCTACAAGGGTAGAATGCGCTCCATTTCCATACTTGAAACTACCCAAACCATATTAAAACACCTTCGTTTGGACTGCACCCTCCTCTTCTCTAGGCGGGTAACATTACTGCACAAGGCAGAGCCATAAATGAATTATCGCTGTAAAGTAGATAAGAACTACTGACTCCTTTGGAGATAACATCACTGATATAGGGTGTAAGCAAGGAGCAAAGAATGCTGTGTGTTCATTGGGCCTTTTTATTCTGTGCAGGGTGTCTGACAGGGCATTTGTGCAGTAGGAAAGTCTGCTTTTTAAAAAGAGGGGGGGAGAGAGAGAGCCTGAACGGGGGCAGTCTCGGAGCAGCCCCACCTCCTGATTTTGCTGATTGTCTAAGCTGGCCCCAAGACAGGATTTGTTGGGAGTCCCTTTCACATTTCTGGCTCTTTTCTCTAACGAGAGCCATTTGGCACATAACTGAACTGATTGAGGGAAAGTCATTAAACGCAAAGAGACTCTCTGAAAAAAATTCATGCTGGCCTGTCGCTGCAGGAATGGACTGACACAGAGGCGGATATCTCTAGTCTGAACTCCAGAGGTGCTAGCGGGCAAGTTTCGTACGAGATGGGTGAAGACACCACGGCAGAAATGAACGATGTCAAAATCAAATCTAAACTGAAAAGCCACGATTCAGGGATTTTTGAAAAGGTAACGAAACGTCCTATTTCCAGAGCAGACAGGTCTGCAGATCTCTGCCTCAGCTTGTATTATTCCATGTCAGTATTTTTTTCTCTTTCTCTCTCCATCCCCTCTTCCCAAATGCCATCAGTAACCTGTATAAGAAAGCTGCCATTGGGAGACCCAAATAGAGGAGAACTTAATAGCTTGTCCGTTTCATTTGTGAGATATGCTTTCCCTTTTAAAAACAAGAGTGTTTCCCTATAGAAACCACAACAAGTCCATGCACATATTCTGGCTGGTTGTGACACCACTCTAATCTCCTTCCTCTTCTCACACCTATTGGCACGATCGCAATCTCCAACACCAGCCCACAAGCAGCTGTCACCTATTTCATCTTGTTAATTTGAAAAGATGCCTGGCAGTCAAGCGACTCCCACTTCACTAATTATGATTTTCACGTGTGCTATTCCTTTTGCCAGGTCTGCAGCATGGGAGATCCTGTGTCGCTAACATTGGAAGGGGAGGGTTGGCCGCAGCACAAAACAGCAAGTGCCGTGTGCCCGGCAACTGTACGGAAATCATTATGCAAAGCACGTGCCAAACATAAGCAGGGGAGAGCAGTGCTGATGAGAATGTGCTGTGGGGAGCAAGGAATCTTTCAAAAGAAATTGTGAGGCTCGTGGCAGATAAGACTGGGCAGAGCATTTAAAGAAAAGAAAAACTCTGCTGCCTGTATCATAACTTACCCATCTTGATGCAGCATTTTCATGCCCAGTCCGGTCATTTGATGAACACCGGATAGCTCAGTTGGTTAGAGCGTGGTTGCAGGTTCGATCCCCTTATGGGACAGCTGCATTTTCCTGCCTTGCAGGGGGTTGGACTAGATGATCCTCAGGGTCCCTTCCAACTCTTACTCTACGATTCTCTGATTCTCTGAACACTTAGTGGAAGTCTTGGCACTTCCCCACATCCGAGAACACGAAGATTTGTCAAAAGACAGAGGAGCAGCACCCACCTTGAAGAACATAACAACAACAACAACAACAACAACAACAACAAAAATTATTTATACCCTGCCCATCTGGCTGGGCTTCCCCAGCCACTCTGGGCGGCTTCCCAAAAAATATTAATATCATTCCCCAATGAGTGTTCCTTCTAAGGATGGAAACTGGTGGGATGGACCCAAGATGACGGAAATTGTGTGCACTGTATGTGTGAATGCTGATGATGATAGGTGAAGACATTTTGGTTCACTGATAGCCATGCATAAACACATACCCTTTAATGTAGGTCTGCCTGAAGCTGGTTTCTAACCAGGGCTACTGTTTCTGTCTTTGCACCAGCCCTCCTTCTGTGCCTTTGACAGCAGCCTGGCATTCACATTTTCTAAGAGGGGGATGTTTCCCTATCACATTCCATTGCTGGGATGTACACATTGCTGTTGGTCCTTTCCGTTCTGCACATCAGATTGCTGCCAAAGTCACAGGGGAATTGGCAAATTTAGTTTGACACCCCTCTCCTCCTAAAAATAAACACCCGGCATTCTGTTTCCAGCTCTCCACCACTTTCTGTCACTGTTGCCCTCAGAAGGGCATCTTTGGCAGAATATTTGTACCTTTCTCTCTCTCTCTCTCTCTCTCTCTCTCTCTCTCTCTCTCTCTCTCTCTCTTGCGTTTTGGCTTGTTTTTATATGGTGCCTTTTGTTATGGAAAATCCAAAATACTGTTTCACTTCCCTGTGACCGCAGCCGTGTCCCATAAATAATGCATTTCTATAAATAGTGGCTAGGAGGGAACAAAGCAACATTGTGTCCAGCCAATGTTGCTTTCCCCCCCCCCCGTCTCTCCCCCCCCCCCCCGTCAGCCTCACCCCCATGCACAAAATACACACTTTATTCAGCTTGCAACCTTTCTTTTCTTGGGTGCCTTTGTGTGTGCAAGTGGTTCTTTTCCGTGCTTGTTGCCCCTTCACCCCATCACAATTTCTCCTGCTTTTCCTCTCCTGCATTCACACCCCCAGAGGCGTTTGAGCTGAGCCCCGTGGCCCCAGGCTGTGCCCTTCTGGATCAGGGAGCTGTGCTCACCTGCTGCAGCTTCTATGGGCCTGCTGCTGTTTTGTGATTGGCTGCTGGAATAATCTCAGTCCTATCCTCTGATCTCATTCGCTCTTGGTCCTGCAAGAAGGGAATGGGATGGTCCTTTAAACTAGGAATAACAGTATATTTATTTGGGACGCGGGTGGCGCTGTGGGTTAAACCACAGAGCCTAGGACTTGCCGATCAGAAGGTCGGCGGTTTGAATCCCCACGACCGGGTGAGCTCCCGTTGCTCGGTCCAGGCTCCTGCTAACCTAGCAGTTCGAAAGCATGTCAAAGTACAAGTAGATAAATAGGTACCGCTCCAGTGGGAAGGTAAACAGCGTTTCCGTGTGCTGCTCTGGTTCGTCAGAAGCGGCTTAGTCATGCTGGCCACATGACCAGGAAACTGTATGCCAGCTCCCTCGCCCAATAAAGCGAGATGAGCGCCGCAACCCCAGAGTCGGCCACAACAGTATATTTGGGCATATATTATCGTGTGCAGCACAGCACTGGTGCAACGGGTGGCGCCAGTCCTGGGATGGCAGAAAAGAACACCTAATAATTGGTCGCCCCTCATTCCTCATTTGGCCAAGTCATAATTGCACCGGGCACTGGGCACAATACATTGCACGGTCATTAAGAGAGGGCACAATCATAACTTACATATGGAATTATCCTTCTCACGCAGCACTTAGAGAAGGATAGGACCATGCTGTGACAACTCCATATCCTGGGGTAAGAACTGTCTGCACTGCTACACACTCTTTCTTTCCCTTCTTTTGTAGACTTCAGTGGATGCTGATGACATTTCTATGGCAGAGGTGAATATCCCAGATTGCTGGTTTCTTTTCATAGTGTGAACATTTCATGTGATTCATTCAGGGATGGGGATGTTCAGGGAAAGCAATGCAGCCATGCCATATATCAAACACCTCCCACTTGACATGCTCAAATTTATTTATATCTCTGTCCATCCGTCTAATTCCGTGGTTCCCAATGCCCCACAGGAAGTGCAATTTGATTCTTAAGGGGGGCAATTTGGAAGCTTGTTTAAACCAAGTTAATGGCCTTTTAGGCTTCCTCCACATGCATAGGAGTTCAGTTTTTGAAAAATAAGAATTATATGTCATGGGGGGGGTGTCAGGATTTTAGATATGCTTAGATGGGGCATGGCCCCAAAAAGGTTGGGAACCACTGGTCTAATCCATCACATTTCTATCTCCCTTTTCCTCCAAGGAGCTCAAGGTGGACTCTCCGTCCTTGGAGGTTTTCAAGCAGAGGTTGGATGGCCATATGTCATGGATGCTTTAGTTGAGATTCCTGCATTGCAGGGGGTTAGACTAGATGACCCTCAAGGTCCCTTCCCATTCTACAATTCTATGACCATACTGCCAGAACGCCTTTCCCTGCCAACAGTTCCTGATACTGCTAATAGTTTGCACCCTGGCTATAGCTCAAATATTTCACTGGTTCTTTTCTGGCCTGTAATATGGGATGCATATTGTTATATTTCACTGCTCATTATTTGCCACTCTTTGTAAATCTTCTGTATGCTGCATAGGGAGGATAGTCCAGTCACCACTGCATATTCCATAAGGCAAAGAGAATCAAAAGTGCTTAGTTTCTTTTTTAAAAATCCCAAAGTCTGCCCTCCTTTCTCTAGGACAGTATCTAGGTCTGGGTAAATCTGTTCATCCCAGTTTCTCCAATCTTAAATTCAATTTGCCTGGTTTCTGCATCAGTCTGCGATTATTATTATTTTAAAAGTCTGCCCCTCTCTCCCAATGTACACCTTTTATATGCCATTTCCCCTAATAGACACATTTTTACAAGCCATTTCTCCTAATATAATGTGGTTTTGAACAGTACTTTCACCAATATACACGTTTCTGTGTCCACTTCCCCATAATATATGCTTTGTCTCGGACAGAATTATTGGTTAGCGTGCTGCATCACAAAATGGAGAAAAATATGGATTTCAATGCATTTTAATTCACATGTTGGTTCAGGAAGCACAAAATTCTCCTCCATCTTTAGCAGTCGCTTCCTCCCTTCATTAGCTCAAACCTCTTCCTGCATTCATCTACTGCTACTTAGCAGGTGATCGGTTTTCACTCTGCATAGCTGGGATGGGTGAGTTGCTAGTTGGAAGGGTGCTAGCCTGGGCCAATCCACTATTTCACAGCCTCCATTCTCGCCCTGTAAAAAACAACAACAACGAATTTGCCAAGCTCAGAGTCTTGTTGCTGAAATCAACCTGCAGTCCTTAGTACATGTACATGCAATGAAAGTTGCAACCTAAATGCACCCTTAAATATTAAGTGGCGCATCTGAGCAAACATGCATAAGACAGAGGTGGAAGAATACACTTTACTATGCACTGACATGGGGCTTACTTTTGAGTAAACATGCATTGGGGACAAGCCAGTGAATTAATGCACATGTAAAGTGAACAGGTGCTTAAGGCACCTTTGAGAATTGTGTAGAAGAGGGAAATTCAACAGGTGCAGCTTACACAACCAGTGGCACTTGCTGAAGTGCCCTCTTCTACAGGATTCTTTGTGGGGCAGTGACTCTGTTTTCTTTTGCAACAGGCCACTCTATCCATGCCCCTGATTTAAAAATGACTCTTCGGGTTAACCAGTTCAAGACCTATGTGGAAACATGATTGTGGACGTTTTGCACAATTCTCTATATTGTTTCTTTAGGACTTAGCCTTTGGAAACTACATCTTTGGAGACAGCCTGGTAAGTTGCCATCCAGCTTTCAATAATCTGTGGGAAATGTGAACAATGTGGCCTCCCCATAGTGTTGGGCTGATGATGAAGCCAGACTTACAGGTATGTAGTTTTGGCGTGATTCTGAATCCAGCTTTGTTGCTGGAGACCCAGGTAGCCTCTGGCTAGAAGCACCTGTCGCCAGCTGTAAGTGGTGCGACAGCTACAGATGTTCCTGCACCAGGAGAGCTTGACCACAGTAGTGTCATTGAAATTCTACTCAGTATTATCCAGATTAGATTCCAATGTATAGTTAGCAGAGTAAAAACTTAAAACACATTGCAGGGTTCCCCAGAAATAGACCAGAGGCAATGAATATTTCATCCAGCAGAGCTTCACTGCTACTGAAGGCTAATAAGCATTATGGTCACAATTCCAATACATTCAGAATTGGCACTGTCCATAAGAAATCCAGTTGCAGCAGACTTAACTTAAACTTACAATAATTTATAATAAGTCTAAACCTTAACATTAAGCATACAATATACAGTGGTACCTCAGGTTACATACACTTCAGGTTACATACACTTCAGGTTACAGACTCCGCTAACCCAGAAATAGTGCTTCAGGTTAAGAACTTTGCTTCAGGATGAGAAAAGAAATTGTGTTCCGGTGGCGCGGCAGCAGCGGGAGGCCCCATTAGCTAAAGTGGTGCTTCAGGTTAAGAACAGTTTCAGGTCAAGTACGGACCTCCGGAACAAATTAAGTACTTAACCTGAGGTACCACTGTACAGAACACCACACCAGAAGGAAAAGAGATAGAAAGAGCAAGTGAAACCCAGGCTCCTTCTGGCCTCTTATTATGTCAGCATGTCCTTGACTGATAGAGATAACAGAACTAGTTTAAGCTAGTTGTACTCAGCTTCTCTGAAGGAATAACCCAAGCATCATGAACCTTCTGCTTGTTTCTTTAACACAGAGAAGCTTCCAGAGCACTCCTGCATTAAGCAGAATAGGAAAGATCTCTAGCACATCGGATCAATACTTTCTGTACTAAGAAATGAAAACTGACAAGTAGTTCAAGTAGCACCCTGGTGCCTTCAAGGCTGAATTACTGCAATGCCTCTTTGCACAGCTTCTCTTTGTGCTCGATCTAGAAGCTGCACTTAGGGCAGAACACTGCAGCACAACTGCTGATGGGAGTGAAACCCTACTACAGATTACATCTCCGCTCAGAGATCTGCACCCGTTGCCAATTTGCTCCCGGGCCAAGTTCACGATGTTACCATTCGTATATAAAACCCTTAATGGCTTGAGACCAGATTGCTTACACCCATGTATGCCCACTCTGTGTGTCAATCAGCGTGACTGGCACCATTACAGGTGCTACCTAATGCTCGTTCCATAGTGGCAAGATTGCCCACACATCATATATGATTGCATACATGGGGCAAGGGGCTTGGCTTAGCTGAAATGGGCTTGTGGTCCAAATGGGGAGCCGGCCAGGTCTAATTAGGCATGTGGTCTGGCGGTTGCTAACCCCTGTTGTAAATCTGTAGCATGAATCTGAGAACAGCAGCAGAATGAGGTGTCAAGAGTCCTGAGGTATTAGAATAGACTGTGCCACTTAAGACTGCAAGGTCTCACTTTTTAATGCTTGACTATGAAAAAGAAAACCTTCCTTGCAAGTAGGAAAGGAGCATAGTTACTAGAACCATTCTAGACTCTAGAGCCATTCTCCCTGGTGAGCTCATTTTCTTCCGGCAGGCAGGAGAATCCAGAAAATTGTAGCTCCTACTTGCAGTTCGAAGTGGTGGAATGTGGCCAAATAGAGGCTGTGCCTTTAACAGTTGCAAAAAATAGGGTTTTTCAGCAGGTGTTGCATGCATAGTATCTACCTTGCTTCTTTGATTGTGGAGATGGACAAACACTGAACTCCTCTCTTGATATGCACATTGTTCTGAGGCCTGTTTTGACTTGACAAGGGTGGATTCTCCCAATGCATGTGGCAAATATACATCGCTTCCCGCCCACCCCATAGGCTGTTGTTAACTCAGGCACATTGTGTATTAACCTCTTCTTTCTCGTACTTTCTTAAGACAGGTGACGATCAGTACACTTTTGGCGTGAGGGCAGAAGATTCTTGCTACCTCTCATCTACAGCCCAGATACCCAGCATTGTGGTAACCTACAGCAACGTCCAGCGAATGGAGCTGCCTTTTCAATCCAACTCTGACCCTTCGTGCTCCAGGAACTGTGGCTATAGCTGGGAGAGGAACTCCAGCAGCCGGCTAGAGTGGCTGTGCCAGGATAGTGCCTTAGGTCCTACGCCAGAGACACACATGTGTCAGCTTAGTGTAGAAAACCTTCCAAAACATCACTGAAGCAGGAAGAGGGGGCAGAAGGGTGAAAATGTAAAGATTCAAAAACAGCTCCACGATAGTTAATTTGCTTTACATGTTGATTGCGTTCTCCACAATGTTTGTATTAATAAGTTGAGCATTTAAAACAAACAGAGGCAGTAGCCCGTTTTATCCTGAGAACAGGCTCACACATGAATCTTGTATGGAACAATCTACACCCAGCCATCCACAGATCGCAACTGTCGGGCAGGCAATCCCTGATAATGTCCAGCTTGGAGAGGCAGCAGGGAGGGAATCAGCTGACATGCTCGACCCTTTTTGACCAGTGGGGGGAATGTTGAGAAAGTGTTGCATGTGCCAGTCGCAAAATGCCTGCCATGGTGTGGCATAACACAAAATGGCCACCACATCTGAAAGAGGCAGGACCAAAGATGGTTTGGGCACCCTCCCTGCATCAGCTCCCCTATCAATGGGGAGTGGGGAGCACTTACATCAGCCACAACTGCACTTGTTCACTCTTGGTTTGAATGGAAAGGAGGTTTGGTTGTCCAGTCCTGCCATCCAATGAAATATGAGCATGTGTGCAACGCAGAAGCCAAAGCAGTGCCAATATAAACTGAACAGAAACAGCAAACTGTCCCTCATGCGTTGTTGATTTTTTGAGGGGATATTTAGTGAGACCTTTCACAAGTATTGTAGAAGATCCTGGTGGGCACATGCATTGGTGGCCCCCTAGCCTGGTAGCTCAAAGGGCTTTATAGCCTAGTGGTTTCCTCTTGCAACAAACAGATGCCCAGATTAAGGGAGGGATTTTGAAGCCTTACAGCCAGCAGTGGTTTGTGATAGGCTCTCCAGAACAGGGAACAGCTGTAGCTCCATGGTGGGTGAGCACATGGTTTGTTGCAGAAGGTCCCAACACTGAGCCAGATTGACCGAACCATCTGACTTGGTCTAAGGCAGCTTCCTATGTCCTCAGTTGCCTGATTCCTGGGACCAGGAGGATTCTCATCTGTGGTGTTAGTCTCCTCCTGCCTTGAACTACCTCCAGTTTCCTTCTTCACGCAGCAGCCCTGCTGGTGCCAAGAGAAGAGGACTGGCACCTGGTGTTGCAAAGTTCCTGCTTTAAGCTGTACAGCTACCTGGTACCAAGGTGTGTGACTCAAGGCCTGCGTGGATAGTGTCATGCCATAGCTTAGTCACTAGGTGGCGCTGGGCTTGTGTGTGTAGCTAAGTGGCATCAGGAGGTTCCTGCTGCTGTTCTGTTCTTGTTTAGAGAAACAATAAAGTTATCGTTTAGCTCCTTGTCTAGTCTGTCCACTCAGCCTTCCATGACAAGGCCTATGTGCATATCAATCCCATCGTGCAACCAGTCCATACCATTTTTGGCGGATGATATCTCATCCATAGGGCTTTCCGGCATAGCTAAGTGGTCTTTTTGTCACAGGTTCTACTGAAGGATACAAGTTGATAGCATATTCCTGCACCTCAACTCTTATGTGTAAATGAGTTGAGCCCTTTGGGGAGGGAAAAAGTGGTGCCTGCCATTTTACTATATCGTGATTTATAGATCTATAAATAAGATGTTTCTGTCAAGATCAAGGCTTGGGGATTATGCACACGTCTCATGGAAAACGTAACATCTGCACTGTGCTTAATCCACATGGGACAAGTGTCACAAGAAGACCGTGTGACACCCATCTACACCAGTCACCAAGTTGCACTTAATGGATGATGTGGAGGTACCAGTGCCAACATGGGATGCATGCCCAGGCATTCAGCTGAACATGCAAATGCTCCAAAGTGTGGGTGGAGGGGTGGGGCGTGCATGAAAGCCATGCCTCCAATGTCCTCATGCAAGTTGCTCCCCCCCCCCTGCTCCTCCGCATTCCTGAATGTCTCCACATCAAGCAGGGGGCTCACATGATTGATCAGGATCCTGCTATTTCAGGGTCCCCAGTGGCACCGAGGGGGTCAACTCATAAGTAGGAACCCTCTACAGAACTTTCCCACTGAGCACAGGGGTGATGCCTGGGACTGAACATGCAGGGTGCAACACTCACAGGACTGCTTCTATGCATGTCCCCTGCCCCAGATACAAAGTTTGTATCTTCAGGCAAATCTGTAAACATACTTAATGTCCATATATTGCAAACATGGGGACAGAGAAGGTCTCTCTGTACAATAACTGCAATGTGTATTCTAGGCTTCTATCAACAAGATGTCAGGACTTGCGCCTGTACTCGGCCCTGAACTTGGCACTTTTTCAGATAAATAAGCAAATAAATTTATTGCCAGCCCATGACAAGTAAGTGCCAGAGCAGGTTACAATTTAAAATTCAACATCAAAAGCAGTTCAGTCGCAGAAATAGGTTTGAGAATGACAACCTGCCCTCTGCTGAGAATGGCAGGAAGACATTCAACCTGTGTAACCAGCACCCTGAACAAGGAAATACCTCCACATTAATAGGCAAGAGAAGATCACGTGGTACATCTTGCCCCATATAGAAGCGACTTGAGTCAAGCTTGCCCTCCAGAGGATTTTGCTTCTCTCTCTCTCTCTCTCTCTCTCTCTCTCTCTCTCTCTCTCTCTCTCTCTCTCTCTCTCTCTCTCTCTTCCCTTGTTCTCTCCACACACAGCCCCCAACCTGAACTTCATGCAACCTATATCTGATGGAAAATAGTATCATAACAGAAAACACAGTGTAGGTTTTATTGGCAATTGGAACGAATTCATTGTCTTTGGGAACAAATAATGTAACGGCGATGTACTTTGCAATATTTTATGATTTTCAGTATCTCGATGTACTTTTTTCTTTTTAAACAATAAAAAATTGTATATATAAGTATCCACAAGCTGTTGCCAGATATCTAGGCTGCTTGATTTCTGATGTTATTACTCCCCATTATTGCTTTGAGGTAGAAAGCAAGATTATGAGGTCAATGAGGAATAGAAGGGAATACGCAGTTCAGAAACCAGGATGGCTTCTTGGAAGCCAAATAAAAAGATGAAAGAGATTGATTATAATTCCTCCCTTCATCTGTCTGGGCAGGATATTGACTTAAGGCAGAGGGTCTGATAGATACTAAACTGATTGAACAGACAGTCTAATAACAAAATATTAGATGTCATTCTGCCAAACCAGGCTTCCAATTTAATTCCACTGATTCACAATGCCGATCCAGAGAATTGGATCTTCGCCACCATATGCTCATAGACCTCCTAATCTACCCCATTAGGGCCTGTATTAGACACATGCCATGGGTTCTTCTCTTTCTCTGATAAGGGAGATTAGGAAGGCTGTCTTGAGTATAATCTAGGTTGGCTTGTTTGTTGCAGCACCAATAACATGTACCGGGTTCACACCACAGTCAAGGGCTTGTTGCCAGATCTGCTAATGAGTAACCAAACAATTAAACCCCTGTGTTGCAGACAATATCAGTAATATCTAAGGCAGCACGATGACCAAGTACAACAATGTGAAATCAATGTAAACTCTTTATATAATCTATACGGAACATTGAATAATATGAAATATATGAAATATGCACTCTCTGCAAAACCAAATAAACAGAAATCTTATAAATCTCTGAAAGTCCCAAAATGTGCACTCTTGCTCTGCTAATGAGCCAGTGCGCACATTCTCATGAACTTGTTTTTTGCATGTGTACCTGCTGAAATGATAATTTGGGGAAACCAGCCATTGCTGCTCTTGGGAACTTCGCCAGCAACAATTGGGTGCACCCAGACAGAAATATATCAGCTTTGATTCTTTTCCTAATTTGGGGAAACTGAGCACTGGCCAACCATTAGTATTCTCACTCTGGCGAGACAGCAGCAACCACGTCATCACTGCAATTATATCTATGTATTGTAGTTACCAAAGGGCAGTTTAAAGTCCCCCCCCAGCCCAGTCATATGCACGCCTACTCAAAAGTAAGTCTCTTTGAGTCCCGTGGGATTTTTCTCCTATCTAAGGGCTCATCCATGCTTCTGTTTGTCCCCTGATTTCTAGACATGGATCCAAGAGGCTTTTCTTGTCATACTACCACTTTCCCCAGGAAAACCTGCCATTTGCTTCTGAATCGGAGCGAACGTCAATTGGGGTTTCTGCAGGTGGGCAGTTGCATACTCTCCAACATTTCTCCAGTGAAAATAGGGACACCTATTATTATTATTATTATTATTATTATTATTATTATTATTATTACCACCACCACCACTACTACTACTACCCTATTTATAGCCTTCCCATCTGACTGGGTTGCCCCAGCCACTCTGGGTGACTTCAAACATATATAAAAACATAATAAAACATTAAACATTTTTAAAAAACCTTCCCTATACAGGGCTGTCTTCAGATGACTTCTAAAGGCTGTATAGTTCCTTATCTCCTTGGCTTGGGGATCACATAGTTATCAATACCCTCCAACATTTATCAGATGAAAATCGGAACGTTCTATGGAGAAGAAGGACATTCTGGGATCAAATCAGAAACCAGGACGGCTTCTGTAAATCTGGGACTGTCCCTGGAAAATAGGGACACTTGGAGGGTCTGATTTAGCAGTAAATGGTGTGTTTTCCTAAGTAAAGTGGGGAGACCAAAGAAAAACCTCTCAGACCCTTGCCTAGAAATCAAGCAACAAACGGAAGATATCATGAGACAAAGGGAAGTGTGAATGAGCCCTAAGTGTGTCTAGGGTCTCCATCTCCAATTGATAAATATGTGTGGTATATTGCCTTACTTGCCCTTGAAAGGCATCTAATAAGTCTTATAAATAAACACAATGTGAGTCCCAGCAACTGAAGCCCCTGTGGAACTTTGAAAGTTTGCAGGACTTTGGTGCACAACAAAAGTAGCAGCTTAATCTATTCTGCACCTTGTATGTTGCAGTGCGGCCAAGTGCCCATTAACTGCTTCCTTCGCCTCTTGGCTTTTATTACTATTTAATATGCTGTGGCATATATAATATTCTTTACCCCCCTGGTACAACTTTGCTTACAGTGAGTAGTGAGGAAATCCTTTGCCGGCTAGTAATGCCTTCTGAATCTAGAGTGCAATGTTCAGCGTGTACCAAAGAAGATTCTGCTGCTATAAAAAGAACTTCAGCTGTTAGAACGTGTCTGCTTACAAGAGGATTGAAATGCAACTGTTAATTAGCGAATAAGTTGCTCCCGCAGCATTTGAAGTCTCCTGTATGTGTGTGAAAACTTGTCCCCTCCTCCCTACTCTCCTCTTTTTAAACAAACAAACAAACAAACAAATCTCCACACTTCAACATGAGATAAACCAATCCAGGCTGCAATTCGACATAGCTTACAGAAAGGTTTGGGGCTTCATCAGATACGATGGGAATCACATAAAGCAGGGGTCAGCAAACATTTTCAGCAGGGGCCTGGTCCACTGTCCCTCAGACCATGTGGGGGGTGGACTATATATTTGGGGGGGGGCATGAACGAATTCCTATGCCCCACAAATAGCCCAGAGGTGCATTTTAAATAAAAGCACACATTCTAATATTAAAACACCAGGCAGGTTCCACAAATAACCCAGAGATGCATTTTAAATAAAAACACGCTGATTCCTGGACCATCCGCGGGCCGGATTTAGAAGGCGATTTGGCCGGATCCGGCCCCCAGGCCTTAGTTTGCCTACCATGACATAAAGCACTCAGGGTAAATCCATACTAGGGGTCTTATTGAAGGGGAAGTTTTAGAACTGCAGTGGGCGGGGAAAGAGAAAGTTTAACTCTTTCCTCCCTGGTGTGGTCCTGCTTAAAATCTGACTCTCCCCCCCGCCCCGCTGCTAATTACATCAGGAGGGAAGTTCCACCAGAGGTCAAAGGAGTTGCTTCCACACTTGTCCTTTTCTCTGGAATTCCTATAATTTGCTCACTCAGGCCTGCTAGACTAACATCACTGCCAGACTGTCGCATTATGATTATTTTTGTCCTCCCATCTTTTTGAAGACCTGGGCTGTGTACCTGCAATGCCAGCAAAGCATTCAGAACACATTCTTTCCCTCAGTGAATCCTGAGCTCTGTAGTTTTACCCCACACAGAGCTATAATTCCCAGCAGCCCTTAGCAAACTACAAATAAAAGGTAAAGGGACCCCTGACCATTAGGTCCAGTCGTGGCCGACTCTGGGGTTGCAGCGCTCATCTCGCTTTATTGGCCGAGGGAGCCGGCGTACAGCTTCTGGGTCATGTGCCCAGCATGACTAAGCCGCTTCTGGCAAACCAGAGCAGCACACGGAAACGCCGTTTACCTTCCTGCCGGAGCAGTACCTATTTATCTACAGTGGTACCTCGGGTTACATATGCTACAGGTTACAGACTCCACTAACCCAGAAATAGTACCTCAGGTTAAAACTTTGCTTCTGGATGAGAACAGAAATCATGCTCTGGTGGCGCAGCAGTAGCAGGAGGAGGCCCCCATTAGCTAAAGTGGTGCTTCAGGTTAAGAACACTTTCAGGTTAAGAACAGACCTCTGGAACGAATTAAGTACTTAACCCGAGGTACCACTGTACTTGCACTTTGACGTGCTTTCGAACTGCTAGGTTGGCAGGAGCTGGGACCGAGCAATGGGAGCTCACCCCGTCACGGGGATTCGAACCACTGACCTTCTGATCGGCAAGCCCAAGAGCCTCAGTGGTTTAACCCAGATACTGACCAGCAAATTCATGTCACACTGTCACAGTGGATTGGGAGGTCATGCGCACCAAACTGACTTCCCCAAAAGTCTTGATTTTTCGGAATAAGGAAAGGGATGGGAGAAATGTACAGGAAGGTGTGCCATAAAACTAGCTCAGTACTGTTTACACTGACATGTAGTGACAGAGGTGAATTTACCTGTGTAGAAAATAATAATAGAGGCATGGTCTCTGGGCATCTGATGGGGGATTTGGCCCAACCAAATTCGATTCAACTTCATTAATCCATTCATCTTCACAAAAGTTACCACCTTGTTTGCTACTGATAAGTACAGAATGAGGTTGCTTTTTCCGTAAAAGCAATAGAGACATATCCCATCAGGCTATAGACTGACTTGGTTTCACTCGATATCCATCACAGGTGACTTAAAACATCCTGAGATGCATCATTCTAAAGCCTGGAAATGTTAGCATCTTTGACCTAAAAATGTCAATGGTTCCACTAGGATATCGTTCATAAGGATGGCCTGTGCTTATGTCTCTGTTCCAGCTGTCAATGTATCCTTCACAGAACATACATTTTGGAACCCGTCTCCAAATGACGCACAAAACATGATGCATTGTGGAAATTGGGCACCCTATTTAACTGAAGGATGTGTTCAGGCTGAAAGAGGGTGTGAGCTGAGGTGCTTCACTTTGGCTTTTTGCACTAAAACAGCTGTCCTTGGGAGATATTATCTGCAGGTGGCACACGAGCTTTTCGCCTCCAGAGACACTGAGTTCAAATTTCAGCTCAGGTTGCTCAAGTGAAAATGTGCTTGATGGTCTTGTTTCCCCAAGTACAAAAAAATCGCTCGGCGCTCTGTCACAATTCAGCAAATTGGCAGGCGCTCCCAGAGAGGGGCTGATGCCTGGAATGGCAAGAGGTTGCAGTAGGTCAGGACTGAAGCAAGCATGTGGAATTGCAAATGAGAGGCCTCAACATGCTACCAGCGCATGCAGAATTCTAGAGAGCTGGAGTTTTGGACCTTGTTCCTTTGGATGCAGTATCAAGCCACTTTCAGAAACAAAACAAATTAGTTTAAGTGTCAACCAGTTAAATAGTTTTAGGTTGATCAATCAAATCATTTTAGGCTGTTATCCTATAACATCTTTCCCGGGTGTTTTGAGCAGACATGCACAGGATTGTGCTGTAATCTGATATAAGACTTTGAACCAATTGACTGATTGAATTTAAACAAATTTGCACAATGTCAACACCCCGACAGGGCATATTCCCCAGGGAGTAGGGAACGTTGGTATCAGCAGAACCAAGGAATGACAGTGGTGCAGGGAGGTTAATTTTGGACTCTTGAAGTTAAATGGAATCTCCATGCTTAGAGCGTGTTGGCCGTGTGTCCTGCCTTACAGAGGGTAGTCCTCTGTTTGTAGGAGTCCTCTGTTTGAAGGGCTATCCAATCCAAAGATCAAGAACAGGGGTCAGCAAACTTTTTCAGCAGGGGGCCGGCCCACTGTTCCTCAGACCTTGTGGGGGGCCGGACTATATTTTTTTTTGGGGGGTGAACAAATTCCTATGCCCCACAAATAACCCAGAGATGCATTTTAAATAAAAGGACACATTCTACTCATGTAAAAACATGCTGATTCCTGGACCATCCACGGGCCGGAATTAGAAGGCGATTGGGCCGGATCCGGTCCCCAAGCCTTAGTTTGCCTACTCGTGATCAAGAACCATAAGAAGGGAGAGCAGGAGCCCTGAAGTTGCCCCTCAACAGTTAGTATCTGGATAACAGATTGAGCAAGCACACAGGTCACAGTCTTCACGGCTATAATGAGACGTACTGTATTTCCATCTAAACTTGCATATAAGCCGAACATATGCAAATGTTACCCAAATACTCTCTTGTCCTCTTTTTTGAAGGTGCATTTCCTCTGCTTTGGGGTTGATGAGTGTTCTCGCCCCTAGTTCAGAGGCTGATTGCCCCTGGACCCTAGGTGTCTGGGACAATCGCCATGGAATGGTTGTCAACTTCATGCCCAGCTTGTGAGCTTCCTAGAGGCATTTGGTGATTCTTCAGCCGGAGACATGGGGAGAAGGCCATGGGAGTGCTGATAATATTTTTTGGAGGACAAATAGAAGGGGCTTTGTGGTCAATGTCTTTAACTAAGGAAAAGGTTCTTTTCATTCTTATTCCTGCTTCATTCCGAAGGAAGGAAGGAAGGAAGGAAGGAAGGAAGGAAGGAAGGAAGGAAGGAAGGAAGGAAGGAAGGAACTGTGAAGCCCCGTGTAACAGGGTAATCTTTCAATTTTTGTATATTCTTGTTTTAATTCTTGTTTGTACTTCACATCTAGGTGCCAAGCCGTTAGTGCTCTTCCTCCTGTTTGGCCCCCAGTTAGCTTTTAATGCACATGCAGGGGGGGGAGGGGGGAGAGACTCTTAAGGAGATTAATGCTAAGCCAAGTATTAAAGCTGAATGTGTTTTTTGAGCATCATGTGCAGTTGTGCCTGGAGAAAATTGTAAGGGTTGTGAAGTGACACTGAGAGTTACACAGGGAATCAGCCTGGTCCATAAGGTCTTGTTTATTCCTTTAGCATCATAGAGCTGAATGGTACCCACACTGGATTATACCGTCCAATTTCCAGGCCCCCAACAGAATATGATGTACTAATAGCATCTCTGAGAAGCATTTGGGCTATACAAATCAATGGAGGACACATTTATCAATAGGTATTAGTTAGCGAGCATGGATGAGATTCATCCCAGCCTAGCCCAGCCAGCTGTCATTTCTGTCATTAATCCAGTATGTTATATGTCCAGAAATTAACCTGGATCTCCTGGTTTGTGGTTTTGTATGTGATAAGTATGTGATAAATATTATGGATTGTGATGCGAATGGAACGAGCATAGACACCTTGACTGTCACAGCCTTAACAGGAGATGTCACTGCTAGAATGTTTCTGGGTTCATTTAAAAATAAATAAATTTGGATTGTATAGGGACAGCTACCAAAATCATTCGAGTTTTACTGTTTTGCCAATGTTGGGCTCCGTTTCTGGTGTTCTTCCAATTCACTCTTCATATTTCCAAGCTTTTATTGGCACCTGTGAGGACATCAAATTTAAACAACAACAACAGAAAGCAGAAATCTTACACTGAGATAATGACAAAAGACAACAGCAGAAATCTGGTACTGGAGGTGAAAACTCCTGGAGGAGTTTGAAAGACCTATTGAACATGACAGTTTTACATGTGCAGCCTCTGCTTGTGGTTCCCTTTCTGTGCTGAATCACAGAAACCACACAGGGCGACTCATCTGCATTCTTATTTGCCATTTGAAAGCAAACAACAGCACAATAAGTCAGTGTTCAGTGGCTGATTCTATTCATGTAAATAGCTCCATTTTAGCCAACGGAGAGAGCCCTCTGCCGTCTCTTCCCATTCATCCATTATCAGCTGAGCGATTCGTTTTTATTTACTTTTCAATTTTGCCGAACTCCCCTTTTCTCCCCTTGTTCTTTTGGCGGAGTTAAAAGCATCTAATACCGAATGTTTATTTCCCGATGTAGTGTTGCTACTTAGAATTTTTGGCTGCCTGGGGTGCAGAAGCTAATTTTGCAGTTGTCGTTTTCCTTTCCAGCACGAGAAATGCAGCAAGCTGGATAAAGAGAAAGAAAGAAAGAAAGAAAGAAAGAAAGAAAGAAAGAAAGAAAGAAAGAAAGAAAGAAAGAAAGAAAGAAAGAAAGAAAGAAAGAAAGAAAGAAAGAAAGATGCAAGTCAGTGGCCATCTGTAGCTTTAAGGGATCCACCTTAAGGAAATCCACCTCCTCCCGCCGCCGCTTTGGAGTGGGCAGCGTCACCGGGGATGGCAGAGATCAACTAATAAATGTGCAGCTGGAGGAATCCGGAGGAGGCACCACGCGAAGCCCCGCGCGGATCTGCAGAGCTGCTCCCAGGTAGAGGCGACCGGCTGGTCTCCAGCTCCTTCCTTGTCACCTGTCTAGCTGCACTAACCTTCTTCTGTCCTACCTTGCAACTTGACTGCATGTTAATCTCAGGGTCGTGGCTTCGAGCCGCACCCTGGGCAAAAAGATTCCAGCCTTGCCGGGGGTTGGACTAGATGACCCCGGGGATCCCTTCCAACTCTACAATTCTAAGATTGCTCCTCTCCTCTCTGAGAGTTGCTCCTCATTTCTTCCCACCCCCCACTCCACGCTCGTTTTCTTTACTGAGGCTGCTGTCCTGTTGTCTGCGTTTCTTGCTTGCGCCTGTTGGGCTATTAATCAAACGGATGTGCCAGATGGGATTTGCTGCAGGCCGTTTGCTCACTAATCACACCGGATCAGCCTTTTCTTTATTACTGTATTCTTCCTCCTCTGCTACCCCACCTTTCTGGTTTGCAAACCACAAGGGTGACCCGCCACCCAGCCAGAGCTGCTAATACAGCCCAGAGTCCACCGGCTTCTTCCACCGCATGGCTCCCATATCCAAAGCCACATTATATATTTATCATTCTCTCCCGCACCTTCCGTCTCCTTTACCCCTCACATAAGCTGCTGCTTAAGAGACATGGGTGCAAAAAGGCTCAGGCCAGTCTCTTGCGGCTTGTCAAACCACTAATGTATGTACTGTAGTTTCCTTTCCTTGGTTTTTTAAGTGGAAAGCCCTTGTTCAGTTCAGATTAAAATAAGGATTACAATATTCTGTAGAAAAGCACTCTGAAACTATTGATGACTCAGCATGGCCTTTGTGACTGGACAATTAGGTGACACACAGACAACCTGCATATATTTACTCAGAAATCCAGCCTGCCAGTGAGGCTTACTCCCAAGTAAGTATGCACAGAATTGCCATTTTAAAAACACTTTTAAACAATTAGTTGTGCAGCATTGGTTTCTTTGCAGTTCTGCAAGATGATTTGTTTGCCCCTCCCCCACCATGTCACATTTCAGATTTTAAATTTCAAACAATACGCTTAATAGACATCTCAGCAGAACTGATACTCAAACCGAGAAGTGGAATATTGACAGTAGTTCCACAGATTTACTTCTAAACTTTAAAGTTCACCTCTAGCTGACAATTCTTGATTCTCAGAATAATGTCTTCTTGCTGTAATAAGATATTCATTTTAAAACAAAAAAGTTTGCATGAAGTTTCACACAAAAGGAGAATAAATACTAAACATTTCACACTTTGTTACATCTCTTTTCTGATTATTTGAATGTACCATTCTATTTTATTTACTTACATAAAAAGTTATGGCCACCTTTTCTAACACACTTTTGTTACACGATGCAGATTATAGCAATTAAAACCGTAATTTAAGAGCCACAAATTAAATATATAATAGCAATAAGAGGGAACTTGACTAGAAGAACAACATCAGATTTGTCTGAAAAGGTCCTCCCTGCTACATCATAATGAGTATGGGAGGAAGAGGTCCCCCTGGAATCTTGGACCCAAGTCCTTTAGGGATTTATAGGTAAAGAAACACCACTCCAAATTTTGCCTGGAAACAAATGGCAAACCATGCAGCTGTTGTAGGTCAGATGTAATCTGATCCTATGGGCAAGTGCCCATGAGCATCCTTACTGCTGCATTCTGAGGGTTTTGAAGCCTCTTCAAAGGTTGGTCCATGGTAGTTACCAAGTCCAGCTGCAATTGGACATGTCCGTTTCCATGACCAGATCTGACCTCAACAGTAGCAGCCTGCACACTGGTCAAAGCTGGGCTGAGACACTCTTGACCAGGCTTCCTCAACCTCGGCCCTCCAGATGTTTTTGGCCTACAGCTCCCTAGCTAGCAGGACCCGTGGTCAGGGATGATGGGAACTGTAGTCTCAAAACATCTGGAGGGCCGAGGTTGAGGAAGCCTGCTCTTGACCATTGGCACATGGACACCTAGGGGCGAGGCTGAATCCAGGAATACAGTGGTACCTCAGGTTACATATGCTTTAGGTTACATATGCTTCAGGTTACAGACTCCGCTAACCCAGAAATAGTGCTTCAGGTTAAGAACTTTGCTTCAGGATGAGAACAGAAATCGTGTTCTGGTGCTGCGGCGGCAGCGGGAGGCCCCATTAGCTAAAGTGGTGCTTCAGGTTAAGTACAGTTTCAGGTTAAGAACGGACCTCTGGAACGAATTAAGTACTGAACCCGAGGTACCACTGTACCAACAACCTGTGGACCTGATTCTTCAGGGGGACTACCACGCCATCAAGAACTGGTTGGACCCCTGTTCTAGAGTCCATCACTTTCCTGAGCTAAAGCACTGCTGTCTTGTTTTGGTTAAGTCTCAGTTTATTAACCCTTACCCTGTCCATGTAACTAATTGCACATAAATAATAAAATTGTGGTGGTGGTGGTGATTAAGCCAACAGCTTCCTTTGTATTAAAGGTAAAGGAGCTGCAGGTCATCAGCATATTGATAACAATGCACTCCGGATCCTGAGACAATCTCTCCCTGTTGTCCCTGGGGTGGGCCACCTGCAATCCTAAATCCTCATTTGGTCTTTGGCATAATTTCAGAAGCCCTCTGCAAGTCCTCAGGCCAGGTCTCTGGCAAGAGCAGTAGGTCCCTTCCCCCAGCAGCCAGCTGGCTGGTGAAGGCTAAGGCAAGAGAGAAAAGGGTTGGCTTTTGGACCCACCCACTTAAACCCCTCTGCCCCCACCCGCAGAGGAAATGTAGTCATCAGCACGTGGTTGATGGCATCATGTGACTCTGAAAGGTGTATAGCCCAGGTGCAGGGAACCTCTAGCAATCCATGGGTAGGCAAACTAAGGCTCAGGGGCCAGATTCGGCCCAATCGCCTTCTAAATCAGGCCCACGGATGGTCCGGGAATCAGCATGTTTTTACATGAGTAGAATGCGTGCTTTTATTTAAAATGCATCTCTGGATTATTTGTGGGGCATAGGAATTCATTCATCCCCCCCAAAAAAAATATAGTCCAGCCCCCCACAAAGTCTGAGGGACAGTGGATCAGCCCCCTGCTGAAAAAGTTTGCTGACCCCTGAACTATACAGTACAAGCAATGAATAAGTCAATCTCACACTATTTTGCTCAGGCTTAGTAACAAAACAAAAAAAGCTTCTCTTACGGCACATTGGAGAGACCAGCCCAACCCAACCTTGCCTCTTTAGTAGCTGAGTTACATGCTGGCACCATGCAGAAATGCTTTCCAGTTTTTCGTGGCGCTAACAAGTCTCAATTTAGCAGCCTAAAACTGCTGACCTCTTAAACAGCTGCTGTTGGATTTTATTCCGAGGAAAACGTTTTGCTTTCAAATGGTCAGCTTTGCTCTGAAATCCAAAATCCAACAGGCAAAAGTGTGTGGGGGGTGTTGGGGGGGCTGTCCATCAAGGGCGCCTATATTACAGGCCTAAACTGGCTTGGAAGTTCCTCTGTAGCCGCAGAGAACCCTGGGAACTGTAGTCTCTGGGGATGATCTCTAACAAAATTCTCAGCAGCCTTGCCAAACTAGAACCAGGATTCTTTGAAGAATTAAGCAGTTACATAAGTGGTGTGTGTGTGTGTGTGTGTGTGTGTGTGTGAGAGAGAGAGAGAGAGAGAGAGAGAGAGAGAGAGAGAGGGGGAGAGGTGTGTGGATATGCCTTGTGTGGGGATGCAGGTGGCACTGTGGGTTAAACCATAGAGCCTAGGACTTGCTGATCAGAAGGTCAGCGGTTCAAATCCCCGCGACGGGGTGAGCTCCTGTTGCTCGGTTCCTGCTCCTGCCAACCTAGCAGTTTGAAAGCACGTCAAAGTGCAAGTAGAGAAATAGGTACCGCTGTGGCATTTCTGTGCACTACTACGTGGCATTTCTGTGCACTACTGTGGTTCACCAGAAGCGGCTTAGTCATGCTGGCCACATGACCTGGAAGCTGTACGCCGGCTTCCTCGGCCAATAAAGCGAGATGAGCGCCGCAACCCCAGAGTCGGCCACGACTGGACCTAATGGTCAGGGGTCCCTTTACCTTTACTTCTGCCTTGTGTTGGCAACTTTTGGTCGTCCAGATGTTGAACTACAGCTCCCATCATTTCAGGCCGTTGCCCATGCTTGATGAGGCTGATGGGAGTTGCAGTTCAGCAACAACTAGAGGTCCAGATGTTCCCCACACCCGAGTTATAAAATTGTATGCTTCAATTCTATGGTCTCTGGGAACATGTCCCGGGGGCCAGAGGAATTTTGTTGCAAAGCTCTGTCTCCATTGATAGTGGGAAGTTCCCTTTCGGACACCTCGTGCTTGTCTCTGTGGTCAGGTCCATTGTTGTTGCTCCTCTGCTGTTGATGATCTGGTGGAGGAGGTAAAAAGCCGGTATTCTGGGTTCATGTTGGCGGTGGACCCAAAACCCTCCTACATATTTCCATGGCAATGGGAAGAAATGGACATGAACCTTGGGACCAATGTACCGGTACTGTTTTTCCTCTCAGCGGGAGGAAAATGGCTGCTGGGATAGCTTAGCTGGAAAAGCATGAAACTCTTAAACTCAGGGTTGTGGGTTTGAGCCCCATGTTGGGCAAAAGATACCTGCATTGCAGAAGGTTGGACTAGATGACCCCTGAGGTGCCTTCCAACACTTAAAGTCTATGAGTCTGGCAGGGCTTTGGGTCTGGTGGTTCATCTCCCATAGGATGGCCTTTCCCCCACCTCCACATGCCCATCTGCACTTAGCCTCCAGCTGCTTATAATAAAAATTTAAAAATCCAAATAAATATCCATAAAAACCAGCTCAGGGAAAAAACATCATTGAAACAAAATCTAATAAATAGCTTCACTCCATTGTTGAACTACTAAAAATAAGTGACCTGAGGGCTCGTGGGAACATAATTGTGTTTGACTTTTTAAAGCAAAGACCCTGAACTTTATCTCCATCAGGGATACTTGCATTTCTGCTCTTTTTGTAAATAGCAGCGTGTTGGTCTAACTTGGGCTGTTCTTCGTGGGTGGCAGCTCTTCAGCCACATCCCTTAGACTACACATCTTCAATCTTTTTGCACCCAGGACCTGCCTCTAACTCCAGCCTGCAGCACAGGAACCAGTTTTAATGTATGTCTCTTTCTCTTAAGAACTATGTATGTAGAAGCAAACAGTAGGGCTGGGCGATACCTAGTTTTCAACGTCATATTTCAATATCTGAAATAAGGATGGAACTATGGAGAGGCGTTAGTTGGCTTCACGGCTTTTCCCGCACTGTGATTTTTTGCATAGCACACAGACACACACACATCATGATTCGAGGGGTTTAAATGTGGACTTCAAACTGGTTTTGGACGATATATCACTACATAGCCTAGCCCTGGGCTTTTCTGCTCCACTTGGCACCAGTAGGAGGGTGTGGTGGGGAGAAGTTCTGATCATGATTGAGGGTTGGGGAGCAAGGGTTACATCTTGCCTCCCTACATACTGTAGTCCCTAAGATAGATAGATAGATATATTTATTGTCATTGTCCCATGCAGAACAATGAAATTGAAAAACTACATAAAAACTACATAAAACTACATAAAACTTTCAAAAACCCCTAAAAACTCTAAAGCCCCATTTTAAAATACACTATACTATAGAGACCCCTTATGCTGCGTTTAGAACCAGAATTGCATTTGCGTAGAAACTGTTCCTCAGGATCCTGTTCACAGGATCTGCCTTATACTGAATCGGACCATTGCGCCATCCAGCTCAGAATTGTCAATGATGACCAGAAGCAGCCTCCAGGGTTTGGGGCAGGGGACTCCTGCCCCCCTCTCACCAGTCCTACTTGGGGAAGCCAGGGATTGCTTGCAAAGCCGATGCTCTCCCTCTGAGCTATTACCATTCGCCTCCCAGCATTCAAAGTTGACCCCCGCCCACTCTCCTTTACTATTTTTTAAAGAACCTTACATGACCCTGCAGGTGACACGTTTACTGCCCCTGCAGTGTAGTCAGGGCTGAAGCATCTAGGGCATCTAATGGGGAGCAAAGGTCATCTCTCCTTGCCTCGTTTCACCCTTAATTGCACAGTAGCCGGGTCTGCCGGGAAGAAATAACCTGTGACTCTCCAGTGCTTTGGCCAAAAGTGTTGAGATGACTGGGCACTTAGCTCTTAGGGTTCCAGGTTCACTTTCTAAAACGTTAAAAGGTACTTGGGAAATTTAAATGAAGCTTCTTTGACTCCTTCTATTTTGCTTTCCCTCGTTTTGCCTTTACTAATGCTGCTGCCCCAATGTACCTTTGGAGAAACCTCTCCTTCCTTCCTTTCCTCCCTCCCTCTGTGCACACACTCTAAACTGGCTATATGCCTGGACTGGGCGATTGCATTTCTTCCTCTTTGTATCATTGTAAGTGCTAACATGTCTACGTGCTGCCAAAGAGCAAGAGGAGATCAGAAGCTGCTGGTACAAGTTGTTTAGCTCGATGCCCGTCCACCTTTCACTCGGGTCAAAGGAAATTTCATCATTTCAGTTTCATCATCTTGCGGTTCCCCTTCTTCTAACAACTGCGGGATTGGACTCCAAATCATTTGTTGTATCACTGCTAGCTCCCATTTGAAATCCAGTGTAAAGTGACGCATTGCTATGACTTCCTGCCAGGCAGTGATCTAATGGGACAATGTCAGTATTATTTAAGGACCCAAAGCCGTGGCCATTGTCAAGCTGCATTTAAATTTTTATGGATGGGTTCTTGGCTGAAAAGGCCTTGCTTTTTCAAAACACCTGGCAAAAGCTTTTGATCTTATGACAAAGCTCAATAGTGATGTCCTATTTGTATCTGTCAAACGGCATTAAAGGATTAGGGTATCCTTGTTCTCCTAACTGCATCTGGTCCTTTTGACTATTTTGCATTTGAAGTAAATAGCTTATATTTGTGACCTGGAGTATCTGTGGCAGATCTAGTGTTATTGCCCCTATAAAAGATCATGGCTTCAGAAGGAAGCTAAGCAATAAAACCTCCCGAAACAGAATTCTTGTTTCCATTTAAAAACATATCTATGCATAAGAAAAGAGAAATCTGTGTAACCAGACAGTGTGTACAACTTTCCATTTCTCTTATGTTCCCATAAATCTGACATATCTTTCAAAATGAAGCACCTAATATTAGGAAGAAAAGTAATGAAATCGGTCGACTTCTAACATAGTTTATGCAGCCAGAATGCACCAGAGCTCAGTTCTGGCACCTCTCAGGTAGGTGCCATTGCCATTAAAAGAGAACAAGGGAGGTCATGGTGAGTTCTGGCACCTCTTTTTCTAGAAAAAAGTACAGAGTTTACCAATGAGCATTAAATTTTGGGCAGGTCAGGGTGTAGCTTCTGTGGATGAGGGCTGTATGAACTTAGGAGCTGTACAGTGATGGTTTGTTTGTTTTAAAGGTAATGCTTTGGATCCTAACTTTCCTTCCATGAAAGCTTACATTTATGGGATGGAGATTTTCCATCTCCTCCTTCCCTCTGCAGTCCTGTGCACCTCTTTATAAAAACATTCTGCCACTGAAGGGGATTGGGTGTGGGAGCCTCGCGATATGGCGTAGGGGCTGCTGATGGAGGAATGAGTTGGTCAAGAAGGTATCTACATTCAGCAAGTTGCTCTGGGAAGCTGTGCATTTAATACACAAGTGAGGTGTTGTTTCAGAGGTGCTTTCCCATATGTGCTCTCTTCAAATTACAGTGGTACCTCGCAAGACGAATGCCTCGTAAGACGAAAAACTCGCAAGACGAAAGAGTTTTTCGTTTTTTGAGTTGCTTAGCAAGACGAATTTCCCTATGGGCTTGCTTCACAAGACGAAAATGTTCAATTCATTCCTATGGGAATGATTTTCAATGCATTCCTATGGGAATCCGTGCTTCACAAGATGAAAAATTCGCAAGACGAAGTTATCTAAAATTGGGGATATAATATTGGAAAATTATATTACAAGAATTGAAATAAGGTAATAAATTGCTGGGTAAAGTTCAAGACTTTGGAATGCAGGAACGAGAGTCGTGAGGAAGTCCAAAGAGGTGAACGAAATGTGGATACTGAAAAATTATATGTTATTTCATATGCTTTCTTATTGTTTAAACAAAAATTCTTAATAAAAATTTTTTTTAAAAAAAGAAAAATTTGCAAGACGAAAAAACTCGCAGAATGAATTAATTTCGTCTTGCGAGGTACCACTGTATAGTGACATTTTAAAGATTGCCTACCAAACCCTGAAACCCGTCACATGCTTGGAAACAAAAACCTAATAGCAGCGCTGGCAGTAGGGGACACACCTTAAAATGGAGACTGTGTGTTGTTTAATGACGGCACCGTGATCCAGGCTGATAATTGGACACCCTCACAAATTACCAGGACATGTGATGCACGATGACATCTGCTGGGACAACAGTGCCCCCTGTTGCGTGGGCAGCAGAGCCAAAGTTAACACTGACCAAGAGGGAAAGCAAGGTGACAGGAGGCGTTGCCATGATGAAAGAGATAGTTCCTCTCCTGCTAGGAAACCTGGGATGTGTGGTCTTCGTAACCTGTAGCTGGCTTTTCATAAGGCAGCCAGTCAAGGCGTATCAAGCCCAAAGCTGTTAGCAGCTACAGAAAGTGATGTGAGGGGTAGCTGTGGCATTTGCTCCCTGCCACACCATTCTTGATGCAGAACAAAGAGCTAAGTAGGGCACTTGACGCCTTGTCACTGGGAATCTCAATCAGAAACACTTCTAGTTTCTGGAAGTCCTACAACTGGAAGAGCAGGACCAGCTGGGGACATTTTGCTGCCTGGTGTGGAACAGCAAACGACACGCACCACAGAGACACACAGAATTAAGTATCCCAGGCTGGTAAAGCTATTGTGATACCTGAGGTAGAACACCTCACAAGTGCCTCTCTCCCTCCCCAGCAGTAAAAATACAACAATAATGAACTCGGTGTCTTAACAAGTTTTTGCCTTTGCATGACATCCAGAATCAGCTGGCCTAAGGTGGCCTTCGGTCTCTGTGAGCTTTCAAAAAAAGAAAACGAAAGCTGAAATTGTTAGGAAGCTAAATTTTGCTCCCGAAACCAAATCCTGCACTTTATCTCCTCCAAACTTTGTAATGAAGTTATCAACGGCTCAGGACTGCAACACCTCAAGGACCGCCTCTGTTCATATGAACCTACCCAGACCCTGAGTTCATTTTCTGAGGCCCTTCTTTGTGTGCCTTCTCCACGAGAGGTCCAGAGGGTGGCATCACGAGAACAGGCCTTCTCTGCAATGGCTCCCTGTCTGTGGAATGCTCTCCCCAGCGAAGTTCGCCTGGCACCTTCATTATACACCTTTAGGCGCCAGGCAAAAATGTTCGTCTTTAACCAGGCCTTTGGTGAATTGACATCCAATGCCCTTTAAAAATGTGGGTTGCTTTTGTTTTTATTATGTCTTTTGTGCTTTTATATTGTGATTTTGTGTTGTAACCGCCCTGAGACCTGCAGGTATAAAGATTAAATTATTATTATTAATAACAACAACAATAATAATAATCTCTCTTACCCTGCCACCACCATTTCTGCTAATAATCTATTCATACTAGTACTATGTCTTATAATTCAGCTGTAAAACATCCAGGAGAGCGATGACTAACGTGAGCAGAGGTACGACAACTCCCTATCCTGTTTCATTATGAATTGTTTCCAGCATGGCAACGGATTTGACATTAGTTGTCGAAGCATGATGGTGTTCCTATTCTGAGCCACTACCTTGAGGTGTTCGTTCCTTCCCTCGCATGCCAGGCATAAAATTGGGACGGTGCTGCTGTTCGCATTCTAGCAACACCTCCCTTCATAGGACTGTTTTTAGCAATCAACTAAAGGGCAGAATTCACTGAGGCTTTGTGAACTTTGGTCATTTTGGTATCTATCTTTGAGAGAGAATCTCATCCTGTTCCCTGAAATGATTTCAACAAATACTGCTTCCAAAGCCTTTGACCTTCTTTTTCTGGCTCGGTGTCCTTGCTATTTGAAGGGAGAGCGACTGTTCCTTTGTTTAAGGGAAATGTGAAACTGAAGTCTGTGGAGATAGGGTCATCGTGGAAGAACTAGAACTCCACCTTGTGGGACAGTGTGAGCTTCCAGGTACCTACATACTTTTAGAAGGCTACTTGCATCTCTGATGCAGACTCACCCCACAGTGGCCTTGGGCAAGACTCTCAGTCCAAACGTCTGCAGTATTCCTGTTCCCTTATATAGCATCGAGAGCATGCCTAGCTCTTCACAGAGCACCATAAGCAAAGCAAAACTAAAACAATCCCTGACAGATTCCTCCTTCACCTGCGAAGATTATAGCTAAAATTATTTTAGCTAAAATGCACAGAAGAGAACATGAAGAAGAAGAAATTGTTGCTCAATCATGATTTATCTCTAGTAAATAATTAGCTTTTGAGTTTATTGGGAATCCGATGGTGTGGAAAGGACAACAGTTAAAACAATGGTGAACCACATGAGATGCATTTCATCAACTACAGTTCAGAATCCATTTTAGGACTTGCTCAATGACACTGTTTTGAATTATTTAAAATATTTTGATATGGCTTGTCATAAGGAAATTACAGTGGTTCACAGCAATAATACATAAAACCATGCAGTAAAAAACAATATAAAATTTGAAATTAGAGATCAACGATTATACCAGGATATTTTCTTAACTGCCAGTACAGGCGGTGACCATTTTGCACGAGGGTTCTGTTCCCAAGCCCCTGTGCAGATCGGCAGAGCATTCATAAGCGGCCCCTGCTCCATTATGCCCTGTCCCCATTCCGCCCTCTTCCGGGTCCAAAAGGACCTGTGCATCAGTGATTGCGTGTCAATTGGATGTGCCTAAAATGGTCACTGCCTGTATACACTGGGCAGTATAGAAAAGTTTTAAAGCTTAAAGCAGAAAGTGCCTGCTGAATCTCTGTTGGCAGAGCATTCCATAGGACTGGGCCAATAAAACTAAATGTTCTGTTTCTTATTACCAGATGAGCTTCACCAACTCAGGGGATAACACACCCGCAGATCTCAGTAATCCAGCTGGGATACAAGTTTTCAGGCAGTTACTAATATACCCTGGACCTAAACTGCAGCCCCACAGAGAGAGCATTGCAGTAATTTAGTCTCAGAGTTACCAGTTAATGGACTGCAGTGGTCATGCTATCAATAGCTCCAGGAACAGCCATAGTTGGTGAGCCAGACAGAACTGGTAAAAGGTACTCCAGTAACAGAGGACACTTGGGTCTATAGCGACACACTTGCTCCTTCAGAGGGAGTGCGACCCCATGCTGAACAAGTAACCTGCATATATCTCGGACATGAGAACTACCCACCCATAGAGCCTCTATCTTCCCAGGATTCAAACACAGGATAGTCTACACACAGGGGAAAAACCACTATAAATAAGTCAGAAATTATATTGTTATAACAAAAGGAAGAAAACCCCTATGGAAAACCGTGTTTAAAATTTTTCTGCTCTCTAGCGCCATCTGGTGTTGCATGTTTATAGTGCAGTTGAATCATTGCTTTTTTACTAATGTAGCTGAGTCCACCACTGCATTCAGCCACTGATCCAGAGATTTCACAACCTCTCCTGGTTCATATGTTAGTAAAGATGTGCAACATCAGTATACTGATGAAACCTTGATCTAAAACTTGCAATGAGTACACCCCCAGTGATACTTTCTGCGCACAGCCTGAAGATATGAATGGAATGACCATAAGACAATGCTTCCGATACCCATCCCACAGAGTTGACCTAGGAGGATGCCTATCATGGGATCAATGGTATTGAAAGTTGCTGAGACATCAAGGATAAGTAACTAGGTCATATCTCTCACAATAAAGATCAACTCTCAGGGGAAGCAAGGCAGATTCAGTTCCAAAACCAGCTATAAACCCAGAATGTAGTGGATCCAATTAAACAGTTTCATCCAGGAATACCTACGGTTGCTCCACAACCATCATCTCTCCACCAGCTTTGTCAAGAAAGGAGTGTTGGCAATTGGCAAATGGTTTATAGTTATTATGCACCACTGAGTCTCTTGGGCTTGCCGATCGGAAGGGTGGTGGTTCAAATCCCCGCAACGGAGTGAGCTCCCGTTGCCCTGTCCCAGCTCTTGCCAACCTGCTTTTTGTTCAAAAGCACGCCAGTGTAAGTAGATAAATAGGTACTGCTGAGGCAGGAAGGTAAACGGTGTTTCCATGCGCTTTGGTTTCCGTCACGGTGTTCCGTTGTGCCAGAAGCAGTTTAGTCATGCTGGCCACATGACCCGGAAAACTGTCTGTGGACAAACGCCAGCTCCCTCAGCCAGAAAGCGAGATGAGCGCTGCAACCCCATAGTTGCCTTTGACTGGATTTAACTGTCCAGGGGTCCTTAACCTTTTACCTATTATGCACCATTGGGTCTAGAGTAGGCTTCTAAAGAAGTGGATACACAACTGCCTCTTTAAGGGCAAAGGGTAACACCCTATGATGCCAAATCTTTTTTTTTACTAGCAATCAGCCAACCCACTCCATCTAGCTCTAATAAGCCAGGATAGACGAGGATCTAAAGAGCAGGGGATGGCAGGAAAGAAGTCTTAACTTTTTTTGCAGCTGCTCAGAGTGGTCTATTGGGAATTGTTCTATGTAATGAGGCCCTGTTACATCAAGGCTGTAGGGAGTTACAGAGAACTGTTTGGTAGTCTTGTGTGACAGGTTTGCAAAAACACTCTGCAGATTTTTTTTTTGATTTTTTTAAGAGGGATGATAGCTGTGTTGTTTGTCACATAAGAAAAATACCAAAATCCATTTTAGGCAATACCTCTATTAGCCCAACCCAAATTTCACAAATTTCTACAGAACTCTTCCTAAGGCTGGATTATTATTATTATTATTATTATTATTATTATTATTATTATTATTTAAATGGAAGAGTCTTAAGATGGAGGAGGCAGCAGACATGCAAATGATTGCACCAAGACTTGCTGGGAAGGTGAAACACGGAAAATACAAAAGAACTGCTGTTACTCAAGTCTGCCCCCATCCTTAGGTGAAACACACAGGTTCCTTGGCAAGTAGAAAAAAAGGAGAAAGGAGAAACTAAGCAGATAAGGTTAATTATTTTTGTATGCAGCCAAATGACGTGAATAGAGCTTTTAAGAGATGTGAGGTCATGACCTGATCCTTGGCCATCTTAGCTGAATTTAGGCAGCCAGAGGTGAGTTGGCTGATTTAGATGGTGAGGCTATAAAGTTCTAACTAGAAGAAAAAGATTGCTGATTTTTTAAAAAAAATTGTTAGGGGAAAGAATGATTGGGAAAGAAGTCTAACGCCACCCCTTAAGCTCTGCTCTCACAGCCAAAAATCGAAGGCCAATGACAACCCATTTGAAAACAACACTTTATTTGCTTCAACATCCTCCTCCCACATCACTGAGTGCCCTGGTGAAATAATTCACTGTGATTAAAATCTAGACCTGCCCATCAGAATGAAAAAAGTCTCCCCCCACTTTCCACCCCTTCCCTCTCCACCCCCTCTCCTTCAAGATTTGGGTGTTTCCCCACTCAAAACGGAAAAAGACAGGGGAAGGTAGTGTATTTTGGGGGGAGGGGGAACCAGCAATGGAGCTACTCAGAAGGTTGGGGACTCCCTGATCTGCCTCGACATGGTGTGATTAAACTTAGGGACATGGAAATCTGCTGCACACCACCCCAATTTATCTTGTTATTTGGGGTGCACACACAGAGAGCTGTTGGACATTCCTGCCTGACAGATGCTTGCTAGACAACCCTCGTTTTTGCAGTAAAACCAGGAGGTTTTTCAAAGCCTTGGTAGGCCATTGTACATGGCAGGGGCGCCAACTCCTGGAGGCCCATCCCTTTTGGCCCCCCATGTTCCAAAAAAATCAGGGCAAAGCATGGAGCAGCTTCAATAGCCAACTCCTCCTCCTGGCCTGGAGGGGAAGGAGGGAGGAAGCAGCCCCTGGCAGGTAGCGGCAGCAGCAGCAGGAGGAGCTTCAGGCCATTGGAGCCACATTCCTGGCTCCCCTGAGGTCCTGGCGTGACATTGGGACGTTTTATGCGTGCCATCATGCGCAACACCAGCCCCTGCACCTCTGGAACATGGCTGCTGAGTTGCATGGGCAGGTTTTTTAGGACTGTTCTGTCCCAAGATGCATTCAATCTGGTGTGTTGCAGGAGAAAGAAAACCTTCTGTATAACCAATGGTCACATCTACACTTTAAATTTAAAGCACATTTAAATAAACTTTAAGGGTGCTGGGAATTTTAGCCCTGTGAGGGGTAAACGATGGCTCCCAGGATTCTTTGGGGGAAAGCCATGTGCTTTAAATATATGGTGCAGATGAAAGCCAGTGTGGTGTAGTGGTTAGAGTGTTGGACTTGGGCCTTGGAGACCAGGGTTCAAATCTCCACTCAGCCATGACGCTCACTGAGTGACCTTGGGCCGGCCATTGATGCTCAGTCTTCAGGGATGCTGTGGGGATTACGGTAAATGAGAAGGGGTGAACCATGTATGCCACCTGGAGCTCCTTAGAGAAAACATCGGATATAAACACAATAAATATGGAGCCTTTGGCCGGGATGCTAAACACGAGAGGCCCCCAATGCACACACAATGTGCAACATGATGGAGGCCTGCTTCATTTTCTCCAGTATCTAAGGAGCGTCTGCATGAACATTGAAGAGAATGAGGCCTTCAAGGAGGGTCAAGCCTCAGAGGGAGGAAGTTGCCTCAGGCAGCTGACTGGCTGTCACAAAAGGGAAGGAAATAGTTATTCCATTTGTTGCTGATGGTGGGTTATTTGTTTGTTTGTTTGTTTTACCAGGGATAGGGGCTTGGTGTATTTTTCTGCCTCAGTTGACAAAATGCCTTGACTGACTTAGGGGCTATACAGTGTTACCTCGGCTTAAGTACTTAATTCGTTCCGGAAGTCCGTACTTAACCTGAAACTGTTCTTAACCTGAAGCACCATTTTAGCTAATAGCCGCACCGCCAGAGCACGATTTCTGTTCTCATCCTGAAGGAAAGTTCTTAACCTGAAGCACTATTTCTGGGTTTGCGGAGTCTGTACCCTGAAGCATATGTAACCTGAAGCTTATGTAACCCGAGGTACCACTGTATACCCCTTGGTTTGGGGCAGGGGACACCATTGGCTGCTCACCTCAGGCAGCAAAATATCCTGAGGCCTGGCTTCCCAAGCCAGGGGCAAACTCCTAAGGTTGTGCAGCCTTAACATTTCAAGCACTACATGTTTTAAAACAGGGGGGCAGTCCCTCTTCCTTCCCCTTTATTGCTTCTCCTCATTTTCCAGATACCCTAGTCATATGAAAACAGAACCACACAATGGTGCATTAAATGCTCTCTCTTTCACACACAGTCACAGAAACACATTTGACATAGGTCAGGACTGTACACTAGGGAAGCTTTGAAAACGATGCTATTGACAAGTGAGTATACAGTATCGGCCAGAGGTTCCTTTTGACGTGGTTGTTGTTTAAGCAGCTGACACGCTTAAAAACGACATCCTCTTCATTATCTTAGAAAAGTGGCTTTGAGTCTGAGGAGGGGACCTGAGGAGTCTAGAAAGGTCTGCTAACCTCCCAGGGGGGGACTATATTAGACCTCTGAGTCACAGAGGTTTTGCATAGCCGGTGTTTGGTTACAAGCCTTTTATGGGCTCCCTCATCAGGGATATCAGTATCCGCATTATAACTCCTATCTATTCTTAGGTGACACTTCGGCAGGACTGACCAGGCAAGAGACAAAAAAGATCTTTATTTTTCTGCTTTAAATTGAAAGAGAGAGAGCGAGAGAAAAGAATATCTCCTTTTTTAAAAACCAAAATACCCACCTGTGTCCCCCCCCCCCTCCCTCTGTTTCACAGAGCTTCTGGGGTTCCTGGCGTAAAAGAGAGATAATATGTCTTACAGCGTGACTCTCAACGGACCCGGACCATGGGGGTTCCGACTGCAAGGGGGCAAGGACTTCAATATGCCTCTGACCATCTCCAGAGTAAGTGCTAACAACTCAAAATACCTCTCGAGATTTGCTTGGATAAGGAAGCCAACCTGCTTGTAATGGTGTGATCTGACCTGGGCAGATATGAGAGAGAGGGAGATTGTATTTGGTTTAAAATGGGAGGGGGTGTCTATGAAGATAGCATTAATACAGTGCTACCCCTCCCCCCAAAAAAATTGTGTGCTGCATTTGCGCCTTCTCTGATTCAGAGAAAATATGAACAAGCATATTTTAGCAGCGGATCTTCTCTCTTCCTCTCCCCACAAATGTTTCTGTCTGCAAAAGTGTTTCTGAACTGGCGATAAAGAGACTCTGTTTTGCATACCGTTGCCCATACTCTGCAAACTAAAAGTCCACATCGACAAGGGTGTGGGTGGAACTGAGTGTTAGCAAACCGGATGACTTACCCAGAAAATATAATAACAATCACACCAAGCTCTTATTTCTGTTCCCCTTGTATCTCATCCTGGTAAGGCTTATCTCCTCCTTTCCTGCGTTCAGATAAAATAGTTAAGCTACCAGAATGGTTTGCAATTGTCAGTGCCAGAGAGAGAGAGCTGAAACGTTTTCAGCATCTGAAAAAGACACTGGTGTGCTTTTCCAGCAAAGTTTTTCAAATTAATAGGATAAGTTTAAATCCAGTAGTGTAGGCCTCTGTGGTGTGAAAAACAATGCCTTGCATTAAAAAGGTACCTGCTATTTTCTGCTTCAAGTAATGCATTCCTTAATTGGTGCAATTAGCCTTGACTATTCTATTTATTGCAATTCCAGTCTTCCACTTTCCTTAAGAACTATTGGCGACCTAACCAGAGGATGACCTGCTGTTAGTGCGCCATCTATTTCAGGGACTTCCTAAAAGGATCAAGATAATTGGGGGACGGGGGACGACTCTGACTCCCTAATAGTGCTTGCAGTCAATTTTCCTTTTACCTATATAATTAGACACAAAGAATGTACTCTTTGGAGTTAAGTACTTGGGTTTATTTATTACTGCTACCTGAAATGTACCTTCCAATTATTTAGAAGCATACAGAACAAAAAAAAATGTATTTGCAATGTATTTGAATAGTCTAAAATCAGAATAGGAGAATTTCTCATAAATTTCAGAACTTTTGGTGGCCAGTTGCAATCCTTTACCCACCAACTTGGATAGTAGGCTCCACTGAACACAATAGGACTTACTTTGAGTTGACATGTATAGAATTGCATTGTAGGTTCCGACCCAAACATCCTGTCTCTATGGAAGAAGCTAAAGTTCTGTACCTAGTCTCGTAGGCCACCCATCCCTCTCACCTCCTGTGGGGCACCATGAGAGTAGTGTTCCTTGCAGCAGAGGGCTTCTTGGAGGAGTGGGTCAGCTGCAGGATCAAGGGGAAAGTGGGTTGGGAAAGGCCACAGATTGACTTCTCACCTGTAGCCACAGGGCTGTTAAAGAGATGAACCACTTCTCTTGAGATCGGGCCACAGAAATCCTGCTGAAGACTATGGGGCTGTTTAGCTGTTACTTGCCTGCCTCAACTCGCTGTGTGGTGAGATCAGGAGTGGGCTTCAGGTCTGAACACTTCTCTCCTCCTCTCAGAAGTGAACCTCAAACCAGGAGAGCCTTCATTTATCTGGAGGCAAGAGTAACTGTACCTTGGACTCTGAAATTTCTTTCTACTACAGGTTCAATATCCATGATAAAGCATAATTTCCACCTTTGGGGAGCAGGGCAGAAGCGTGTGAGATAAAAGCCCACTTGCAATTTTTCCATGCATAGAGGTGAGCTGGGTAGGCCTAAGAGAAAATGAATTATCAGTATGCTTATTCTAAATGCTTTGGATGTAGCAGCAAGATAGATAACTGGAAATAAAAGAGATATCCAGACAAGTGTGGCTGCATGGATGTTTAAATTTCCTTCCCTATATTATGTGGTCCTCAACCATTTGTGAAATCCAGCAGTGTCTGCTCTCCTGCAGAATGGAATCTCTATCCTTTACTTCTCTCATGCAGCCCCCATAAATTATTCTGGATAGTTTGGGGACCCTCTGGAGCATATTTTGAGGGAGGGGGGCACTGTGGCAGCAGGGGAAAGGGAAGAGGGGGAAGCCCCCTTGTGCAAAGTTGGGTGCCACCCAATGTTTCTTTGGGAAATATGAATAATGATTTGTAGTTGTTTGGAGTGCAGGAGACCACTAAAATGAACTAAAGTAGTCTAAGCAACAAACTATAAAAGCTCTTAATTACTATGTCTTCTCCACTGTGCTTGGCACCTCTCCTGTTTTCCAAGCTTCCTCCCATCCCAGTCTTCTCATGCTTAATTCTGAACGATCCAGGTGCATATACTGTCCCTGTGACATTTTAGCTCTGTTGAAGAGCACCTATGGAGGAATGTGCATGAAAAACTTCATGGTGGGATTTAAAGCCCGTGAAGCTTTCTGCCGGGAGGAGGCTAGATTCCAGACTGTGCTTATGATTCTCTGTTTTGCAGTGGTCAGAAAGGTTTTTCACTCCAAAGTAAGATGATTTCCCCCCTTCTCTATTCTACCTGGCTTTTCTTCCTCAGAGAGAAAAGTACTATGTAAGAATCTTCTAAGGGAAAAGAAGTATTAACAGGATTAGGCTGTGGTTGTGATATCCATACCCAAATCCAGAGCTACAGTGTAGATCAGGGGTTGTCAGCCTGGTCCCTACTGCCCACTAGTGGGCGTTTCAGGATTCTAGGTGGGCGGTAGGGGGTTCTACGGAACAAGCAGAATCCTGCTTCCATCAAGCACTGGTGGGCAGTAAGGAAAATTTACCATCAAGAAAGATGCATTAGTGGGTGGTAGGTATAAAAAGGTTGACTACCCCTGGTGTATATCTTCCACGTTTGGGGCCCTGGTGATAGTTACTGAAGCTGGAAATGCCCCATAGAAGTTTATTGCATTGAGCAGGCAAAGGTGGAAGGTGATTTATGGGATTGCAGATTAGAAAGCTTCTGTATATTGCAAAAAAAAAGAAGAAGAAGTATCACTGCACATACAAAGTTAGCATATCAGGGAAGCAGCTAGAACGTTTCTCCTGACATGCTAGTTTTCTAGGATATTTTGGGGTTTTGTTTTTTTACGGAGAGCATTAAAACATATTATGCCCCCATCTGTTATTTGAAGTGGTAAAGTCCAGTAATAGTTGTATTGCACATAGACACCCATGAGTCACTCCTTGTCTTCCATGCATGTATAATTTTGTGTATGTACAAATAATGCAAATACCTCCCCCCCCCCAATCTGTGAAGAGCCTATTGGAGCTTTACAGCACGTGGGTACGTTAGGAATCCAGTCTTGAGTATTCATGAACTATGTGTATACAGACAAGAACACCGTAGTCATTTCATGTTGGCAAAAAATTAACATAGTAAGTGGTTTTCAGATACCAGTTGGTGCCAGACTTCTTATGGCTGTGTGTATTAATATCTGCAAGATAGATGGTATGATCAGCCCTAGCATTTGCCGTGGAAAGTTTTTGGGGGGGTTAGTATTTTTCAAAATTTGAGCACTAAATTGCTGTGCTAATGTCAGGAAAAATTAAACTTGGCTTTAGTATTCATGTCAGGATAAGGCAAATCCAGAAATAGATGCTAGACCAGCATCTGAGCAACAGAGCAAGAGCTAGATTTGTTATTCATGACACACAGTGAATCCATTGTTGAGACTGATTTGCAAACATGAATATACTTTTAAAAATATTTTTGTAGATACATGTTTTAACACTTTTATTAGGAAATTGCATATCAACTTTTCACTTTTGTTCCTATTTCTTATATGCATTTATTCATCTTTTTATGAGTATTTTAGGGAGTCTCTCAACTTTCCTGTAGCTTTTTTCTTGCCATGATAATTGACTGTTTGCTCTTGGGGAATAAGGAAATAAGAGATACCTAGAAGCTGCTCTCAGAACATCCAACCAGCTATCCATTTGAGTGATGATATCACACAAAGTTGTAATTTTCAATACTGTCCTATCTCACTTTTATACTGTCCTCTCTATAAAAGCGTCATAAACCAGACAAGAAGCTCATTTTTGTCAGGAATAAAGTTTTATGGGCTGTTTGTTATATTACCCTTATTACAAATAAAAGTGGCACCTAGGCACTGTATCAGGAATAGTTCTTACAATTTACCGGTAAGTTGTGTGGGACTTTTACTACCAGGTACATGTAGCCTCTGGTGTAAGCATCTTTACACATATATATAAATCACCATCAGGGCAGAGCATTTCAACTTTAGAAAAGAGGTCCAGGTGTGAATACTTCTTCTGCAATGGTCTCATTTACCTCATTCAAATGTTGTGCTAAACCAAAGGGTAGCTAACGTGGCATCCTGTAGATCAGCATTTCCCAAACTTGGGTCTCCAGCTGTTTTTGGACTACAAATCCCATCATTCCTGACTACTGGTCCTGTTAGCTAGGGATGATGGGAGTTGTAGTCCCAAAACAGCTGGAGGGCCAAGTTTGGCCATGCCTGGTTTAGCATTACAGTATATGAATGAGACTTGGGATTGTGAACTTCCTCTCTCCTTTCTTTCTCTGACATGGCTGAGTTGGAGAACAGAAGCTTTCACTTCCGTTTTAATTCATACCAGTTAACCGAGGTTAATATTAAGCACTGTTTATTGAAACAAGCCACCTTCATGAATTGCATTTTGAATCGGCTCTTTTCAATAAATTGTAATTAACACTAGCTACACTTTGTCTAGATTAGGACATGGTGCTAAAATGTAGCTCGTTAAAAACAAGCAAAAGCTTCCAATCTCCTCGCAGCTATAACCAGAGGATAAAAGATAATGGAAAGTAAAAACCTAGGATTCCTTAGCACAACTCTAAATCATACTTTTTAGTGTTGTGTCCAAACCTGGCCACTTTGGATAAGTCACTTTCAGCCTGATTTAACACACAAGAATTTTGTAAAGATAAATGAGAGGAAAATGGTTACTCTCCTTAGACTCTTGGGGCAAGGAAGAAAAATATTTTTTTAATGTAAATGACATAACCGTTGTGTCATAGATTAAGCTCCATGGATATTCATACTTCATTGACTGTAGCAGCAACTGAGCATGTATGAATGGGGCGAACCCAGACCACAAACACAACAGCTGGAATGTTCATATCACCAAAATGTCAACTCAAACTCAGTATCTTGGCTAAATGCAGATATGTCAAGGAGTCTAGTTGGTTACATGGTATTTTTAAACAGTGAGAATGGAAGATCTGGTTTCTGTTCTTACATATGTGTGTATATATATCTTGTGGTGGTTCATTGGTATGGGGAATTTTAAAAAATGATTATTCGTTTATCCAAGTTACACATTACAGGAAAGAACTGGTAATATTAGGATGAAGAAAATATATGGTGTAAGAAGGCTTAAGTCAAGAGTGGGTTCTTAACTTTGTGGTGTGAGTCTGGCTTGTTGCTGGCTTTGGAATTTGCATGTCAGATGCACATGCTAATATATCAAATGATAATTCACCCAGCAGTCTTAACCCTTTCCCCATGCATGCTTCAAACAAACCATTTAAAAAAATAACAATATTGCCACAGGTATGTTGTTTCAGTTATACATTTCTACCTCATTTCTTTTTTAAAAAACCAAACCACCTTGGGGGAGGGGGAAGCAGCTTCAAAACTGAACTAGGAATTGATACAATTGTGTGTTTGTGATGGCACAGTCCCAATATTACAGTCTCTTGACCAGTGGCTCCATATCATTAAAAACCCTTTCTGACCCATTTTTAAAGAGCTCGCTTTGGGACAGAAGCAAACCTCTTTGCAAAGTACCACAACTGCCTTTGCCGTTCTCAGGCTGGCACATTTGTACAGACCCGCAATACTGAAAAAGATCAGTTATCAACTGGCATCACATATCCTCACACAAAAGGTCTCATATAAAACACAACACCTGGATATTTGCCATATTTATGTCAACGTAACTGAACACTTACGTAATATGTAATAGCTACATAGCTTCCAACATAACTAAATAGCTTCCAACATAAAATAATAATAACAAAAGCTCAAAAATTAATTGATGGCTGGCAGAACTTTCAGTTATTCCCTTCTGGGAGGTCCAGGTGATCTGATCTCTGTTGCGTCTTCAAAAGCATGCAGCACAGGAGCCGCAGTCAATCAGAAGGGTGACAGGTGAAGGCATATCTTTGTGTTCCCATGAAATGGAGCATTGTGCTTAACGCCTTGTCATTTATCTAAAAATAAGTGGCTGAGTGGTGGCAGCGAGGAAAGAGAAGCAGGCGTGTGAGATTTTAAGGTCACCCTGCAGCTTCCAGCGCCTGAAATTCTGGAACCGAATATCTTCTTCTTGCAAGCAGGTGTGAAAAGCAGTTTCAGTGTTTTCTGTAGCCCAGTGTTGTTGACACAGGGCCACAAACACAGCTTGGTTGCCTTTCTCCTTCGTCCCTGTGGGCTCCTCCACAAGCTTGCTTCGTGGAGCTTGCTGCCAAGTTGGGAAGGAAGCCAAAATAATGGTGTGTGTGGCCTTGACAGGTGACCATGATCTTATCTGAAAACTTTCCCAGTGCTATAAGAAGGTGGGCCTCCCTAGAGATTATAAACCTCTGAAGCAAATCAGAAGAATCCTGCCTGCCTGTCCTTTCCCCATCTCCATGTAGCCAAAGAGTGGCCAACCATTTGTCTAAGTCACAGGTGGGCATCCTGTAGCCTATTTTATGTAGCCCCCAACATCTCCCGAGGCTGCCCCATTCTTTCCTCTCATCAGAGTTCCTTCCTTTCTCTTCATTTCCTCCATATTTTCCTTCTTTGCTTTTCGTTTCAGAACAATTGGAAGGGGCGGTATTGTATTTGATAAAATAGTAACTTTTTAAAATTTCAAGATCAGTATTCTTCCAGGATAGTCTTTCTTCTGTTAATGCAGAACACTATTGTCTCTGGCATCCCCCATCGTTGGTTCTGACTCTTCCCACTACAGTACTGACACATAGTTTATGCCCAAAGGTATGTGGCCTTCCACAGTAGAAAGATTGCTTGTTGTTGTTGTTGTTTAGTCATTTAGTCGTGTCCGACTCTTCGTGACCCCATGGACCAGAGCACGCCAGGTCTTCCGCTGCCTCCCGCAGTTTGGTCAAACTCATGCTGGTAGCTTCAAGAACACTGTCCAACCATTTCATCCTCTTCTCCTTGTGCCCTCCATCTTTCCCAACGTCAGGGTCTTTTCCAGGAAGTTTTCTCTTCTCATGAGGTGGCCAAAGTACTGGAGCCTCAGCTTCAGGATCTGTCCTTCCAGTGAGCACTCAGGGCTGATTTCCTTCAGAATGGGTAGGTTTGATCTTCTTGCAGTCCATGGGACTCTCAAGAGTCTCCTCCAGCACCATAATTCAAAAGCATCAATTCTTCGGCAGTCAGCCTTCTTTATGGTCCAGCTCTCACTTCCATACATCACTACTGGGAAAACCATAGCTTTAACTATACAGACCTTTGTTGGCAAGGTGATGTCTCTGCTTTTTAAGGTGCTGTATAGGTTTGCCATTGCTTTTCTCCCAAGAAGCAGGCATCTTTTAATTTTGTGACTGCTGTCACCATCTGCAGTGATCATGGAGCCCAAGAAAGTAAAATCTCTCACTGCCTCCATTTCTTCCCCTTCTGTTTGCCAGGAGGTGATGGGCCAATACCTTGCTCTCAGTAGGCCCAAGGAAAGCTAGTTGCCGAGTAATTTTCCACGGTGGGCCTTGAATGGCCCAGAGGCAGAGTTTTGAGCAAGCCCTTCTGAATCAATAGGCAGCATTCTCCATCCCCTAGGCAGGTGTGTATGTCAGAGCTAGTATGCAATGAAGCAGCAGTCTGATTGTTTTTAAAAAGACTTTTGGTTTCACCGCTATTGTTTCCTGAGGAATTTTAAGCATATTGCCTTCCAAAATGACTCTGATTCATCTTTTTGCAGGCAGGGTGGGTGGTTGAAGCCAACCACGTGCACTGCCAACGTGGGTTTTTTTGTATAGCTAGAGTTTTTAATATGACTGGAATTTAGAACCTCAGCAATGGCAGATGTCTTTATCAGCAACATCTAGGGTTCTGGGTGTTCTGGCATCATGATGTGTCTTTCTTTGCCTGTATCAGTAGCAGGCATTGCGTAAAGGTAAAGGTAGCCCTGCCCGTATGGGCCAGTCGTGACTGACTCTAGGGTTGCGCACTCATCTTGCTCAAGAGGCCGGGAGCCGGCGCCATCCGAAGACACTTCCGGGTCACGTGGCCAGCGTGACGAAGCTGCAACTGGCGAGCCAGCACCAGTGCTGCACACGGAAATGCCGTTTACCTTCCCACTATAAAGTAGTCCCTATTTATCTACTTGCACTTAGGGGTGCTTTCTAACTGCTAGGTGGGCAGGAGCTGGGACCGAATGACGGGAGCTCACCCCGCCACGGGGATTCGAACCGCCGACCTTACGATCAGCAAGTCCAAGGTGCTGAGGTTTTACCCACAGCGCCACCCGCGTCCCTAGCAGGCATTGCATAGTGGGAAATAAATATTGTTTAAGTTGAAAAAGGTGTTTCACACCTGCCATTTTTTGTATCAGTTACATGTTCTTTATTACCTATTGCCTTTTCGGAATTCATTGTGGGATAACATTACTTGGCTTACTCATAATCGACTTGAGTTACTCTATCATGGATGTTTTGAGTGAAGATGATGCATCTTGCATTTTGTTCTGGCCTTTAGAAATATAGTAGCAATGAACCCATTCAGCTTGACCACAGGAGATATTTAAGTAAAAGGACAGTGCATACAAACAAATGGACATTAAGTATCCACTGATATTTTTTTTAATTAGCAACTGCAGGAAGGTTCTGGTTATCAAAGAGGGAAATTGCAAATATTTGAAAGGCCGAGAGACAGGATATTGAATGAGTGCAAAAACAGCATCTTGTCTATTGAGACAGCAGATCTTCATGAGCAGTTATGATACCTGGTGGGAGGGGAAGGTAGTGCCAGTGCCCCATAATAAAATGACAGAGGCAAGATTTGAAGAAGCAGCTTTGTAGCTCTTAGTCTTAGGCGCTGTGTCCCCACTGCTGTCTTGTACAAAATTTCAGTCAACCCTGCGAACATAATGCCAGAAGAATTGCAGTTCACATGATTTAAGGCTGTGGAAGCTATTCACTGAGCAGTATTCCCGTTCCCCAAATCATTAGGGTATTGTCATGTGAGAAATGGATTTCTTCCCACTATTCTTCTGCTCCGTGCTTCTATTATATTTTTTAGTAGAGTGCAATATCCCTCAAAAGAAGAAGAGCAACCGTAATTTTTTTTGGGGGGGGGGTATGGATTCCGAGTATGTTAGTCCCGCTCCATCCATTCCTTTGCAACATCTAAGAACCTGGATTAAATCAATTCCATTCTCCTAGTGCCTCTGATCAGAATAGAGCCATCAAGAATGACCTCTTTTGCTTCTTGTAACTTGCATGCTCCATCAACATCCAGAAACTTTCATTAAATAATAATATCCATGCAAAAATTGAAAGTATTGCCAGACTTCCCTAGTGATCACTTTGGCTCTCACTCATTGACCGCTTTTATAAGCACCAATACTTCATTTTGCTATTACGGAAATATGGGCATGTAGAGCACAGCTGGGGAGCATATGGCTCATGACATAATTTAATGGGAGGTACGAGCCTGGAGGGAGAACAAGGAGGGCGTAAATGGGTGTGCAGATGGAGCAATGGAAGGAGGAGTGTGTGGTGGGAGCCCCTTGCAAGCTACCACTTCAGACATCTGTCAAAAGGATCTATCCATCCCTCCCCCGGCTGTCTGTTGGGTTGCTGAGGAAGGGAGATTGGGGCCATTTCACAGACAAAATCTCCATGTGGACTGGAAATGTCAGCACTCTGAAACCCGGGAGAACCACTGTCTGTCAGTGTGGACAATACAAGTTAAAAGGACCAAGGGTCCAATTCTGCATAAGGCAGCTTCCTATATACATTTTGACTTACCGTATTTTTCGCTCTATAAGACGCATCAGACCACAAGACGCACCTAATTTTTGGAGGAGGAAAACAAGAAAAAAAAAATTCTGAATCTCAGAAGCTAGAACAGCAAGAGGGATCGTTGTGCAGTGAAAGCAGCAATCCCTCTTGCTGTTATGGCTTCTGGGATAGCTGTGCAGCCTGCATTTGCTACATAAGATGCACACACATTTTCCCTTACTTTTTAGGAGGGAAAAAGTGAGTCTTACAGAGCGAAAAATATGGTAATTCATATTCATGGTCCTCTGCAAGTACTGGTGTGTTTGGCAAGGGGCAGCTGGTAGAACTGGAAATAACTTTTCCTTTCGTGATCATGGAGCTATGACATCTTGCCATACTTGGGAGGACAAATACCAATTGCTGGACTATTTTGGCTTCGTTTCTCCACTGCTGCTGATTAGCCATCATTGCTGACCTAAATACTGATTTAAACCCCTTTCTTTTTAAAAGGCTGTTGGCTCCCGACTCTTAATGTATTTTAACAGCCTATAGCCCTTTGATGTACAGCCAGCCCAGGCTGCAATTACTCTGTGTCTGCATGCCACATAAAATGACAATAGCGGAGGGCTATATAATCTTTACCTGCCCTGGATCGCACGTATGCTGCTCTGAAGCCTAGCCATGGATTGACACTCTATATTTAAAGTCCCCTGTAATGTAGGAAGGCATTTTGATCGGGAACTAATGCAGTGCTTGCTTCACACCCCTGGAATGTATGGGTAAGGCAAGTAATTCGGAATGTCCAACATACATCTTGTCATAAGCCGAGTCCAAAGTGGGTGGCCAGTTCCAGAGTATTCTGTTAAGAATAGTTTGCAGCGATGGTTTGTTTGTTTAGATGTTGGGATTTCTCAGAAGGTGGTTAAAGGTGACTCATTGAGGAGATCCAGGGAGGTTGGACAGCTCAGTTGGTTACAGCATGGTGCTGGTAATGCCAAGGTTTCAGGTTCGATCCCCATATGGGACAGCTGCATATTCCTGCATTGCAGGGGGTGGACTAGATGATCCTCAGGGTCTCTTCCAATTCTACAATGCCTCTTCTGTGCTTAGAATGTAATATAGATCCAGGGTGATGGGAGGGGCTCCATTGTGAACCTCACTGTTGGCCTTCAGCCTTTATTGGGCCTAAGCCAACACACAGGAATGTTGCAAGGATAAAATGGAGGCAGGGAGGACCATTGCCTTGAACCCCTTGGAGAAATGGCAAAATACAAATATAATTATGTAATGTAACGAGTAAAAAGCAAGTTTTAATTTAGAGAAAGGTTATGCAGTGGCAAGAAGAATTGTGGATTTAGCTAGACAGAAGCAGACCAGGGTCGGGGCCCTCCCCTGTTCTTGGGAATCTGATATGGAACCAGTGGGTTTTCTGCCTTTTTCAGGAGTCTGCTTGTCTAAAGGAAGCTAAGGGTGCAATCCTATATCCTTTCTCAGAATAAGGCCCATTGAACTCAGTGGGACTTAGTAGGTGGGATTATAGGATTGCCCAGTAAGCCCTATAACATTGTACTTGGACAGGTCCTCACCACTCTGGGAAGAAGAGGATGCTTAACAATATGCTCTCTGTGATCTCTTTCTCTGAGATGGGAGAGGTTCTGTGTATGGTGGCCAGATGCAGAAAAAGGAAGGGAACCCCCAGAGCAGGAGAGGGGAGATAAATCCATCTGGCAATTCCAGTGCCAGTCTTGGCTGTGCGTAAATAATTGCTGCGGAAAGTGTGGAAAGGAAGCCATGAGTTGATGTGTGCCCACGTGAGCGTGCTGTATAGTTAAGATTTATCCACTTTCTCCTCCCCCAGAGATCCCTAGAGATTCCTGCACTGCCGGAGGAGCTGAAGTTGGAATAATGGCAAGTTCTAGGGACTCAAACAAATTGTTTTGAAAGGTATTCTCTAAGAAGACCAAATGGGGAATAGTGGTTTCCCCAGAACTAGTACTAGAAAGCTGGGGCTATCTCCAGGACAGCTGCGTAGATGTTACCGGTACCTTTGTGCCATGGGAAATTGTTGTTGAAATTCTGTGTCCAAAGTCTGCTGTTAAAGGCACAATAGCCAGAAAAAGAAGAGAGAGCTGAAAAACCATGTTGGAATACATTGTCCATGGTTGACAACACAAAAGCATGCTGTTAGTGAAGTTTGCCACCTCTGCCTAAACAGAGCAGTGTGAGAGCAGTAGCAAGCTTTGCTTCCATCATACTTGAGGAATGTTTCCACTTTGACAGGCTGAGAAGATGCCGTCTCCATTCCCCTGCAACTCAAGGGGCTGGCTGTGAATGAAAAACTAGAAGAGCGTTGCTTTATTTATCCTCTCAACAGGTGCAAATCGGCCAGCTGTAATGTGAAGATTCCTCCACCCACAGTTCCTTTGGGTCACTGCGTCCTAACCTGGAGCAGAAGACCGGGCCCTGCCTAGCACAGGGCTGCATTTCAGATCTGCCTCTGAGGCAGTGATGGTTGTGGTGGCAGAATAATGTATTTTAATTGTTAAATGTAAGTTACCCTGGAAGCGGTGAAGTGGAAGGAAGCTGTTGAATGCCTAGAATAAAATAAAGGAATTCATTTACAGGCCCTAGTTCCGTACCCATCAAGTGTCCCTATTTCCCTGGGACATTCATGGAATTACTGAAGCTATCCCAGCTTCTGATTTCAAACGGGAATGTCCCGTTTTCCTCCTCCAGTGCTATTACCGCCAAGCACAAGAATAGGATCAGCTGTGGGACGGATGGGTCTCGTCAACCTGGGAAGGTAGCCCATCTTGGAGAAGGAAAACACTGATCCTAAATCTCTGGGCTGATTTAGGATCAGCCCACCTCCTGGGCTCTTCTCAGTCCATTGGATCAACTGTATTGACTGCATTATCAGTAGCAGCACCCCACATAGGAGCCAACTCCTAGGGGCTGAGGTCCCTTCGCCCCCCCCTAAAATATTTGAGGGGGCTAGGGGGCCCAAAATGGATGGGCATTTCCATTCAAATGGTATGCATGTGCTGCATCATGTGATCAGTTATGTGGGGCAGGGCTTACCTGCCCCCCAATATTTTATTGAAGTTGGCACCCCTGCCCACACATGTAAAGTCTGTTGTAGTTCCACCCTCACCCTTTTTGTGGGAAGCCTTTTTGCAGATACCAGTGAAAGAACAGAGCAGGTTGGTGTGATCCTGGTTGCCCCACCTTATGTGCAGTGCGTTTTAAAAATCCACTGTATGGTAACTATTTCAGACCCAGCTTCTTATGCACCACCCTGCAGGTTTATACTTTCAATCAGCTTTACCTGAAAAGCTACCAGGTGCGCATTGTTCCATGGCATTTTCCAAAGTGAAATGAACGTCAGATCATCCCAGAGGATGTAGCCAGAGATATTCTGTCAGTTAACTATATGTTAAGTATAGCAAGAGATCAACTGGACTCTGTTCAAATCATACCTCAAAAAACAGAAAAGAACAAAAAACAGGACTAAAAACTATAGTGCTTGTCTTCTTCTCTCTCTCTTTAAAGCAAGGCAATCCAAATGAAATTTGCACAAATTAAATTTTAAAGCTTTTTCCCTGATAGTGGTATTTAATGCAGAGGTTGGTGGTGGGAACTACAGATTGTGCGGTGACCATGGGGCAAGGTGAGGGAACTTCTTGATCCAGAGCAAGCTAAATATGGCAGCATTGGTTTCCAGTGTTTCAGGTGTGCCTCTGAGGTCAGGCATAGCAGATAAGAGATTCCTTCAGTTAAATATGGATCTGAAGCTTGGCTTTGTGGGCTGTCGTGACCATCAATATCATTGCCTAGTAGCATTGCTGCACACAGTGTGAAACAAGGGGTGTGGGGGTGTGGCAAAGTGCTTTGTCCAAGGAGCTTATAAATTCAATGTAAACAGTGGGTGGGTTGGTGAGGGTGGTTTAAGGCCCAACTGAACTGGGAGAGTTGGGTTTCCTCTGCCTAAGCAACACACACACACCCACACCCACACGTGCCTCTGCTGGAATATCTCTGCCTAATCCACACAAATTTATATTACAGCAGTATATAAATATTTTTATAAATATAAATACATACGTAAATAAATAAATAAATAAATAGGACCAGCACAGCATGGGGTGTGTCTGTTGGATTGCTCTAACCATGTATTTCTCTTCTTTCTTTAAAAAACTTAATATTCAGAATTCCTATACTGTCTACATAAAATGCATTTTTTCCCAAAGTTTAAAGGCAGTTAAACTTTTCACAAAAAACTGAAAATCACCCTAAGATGCCTGCTTAAATAGGAAAGTTTTTGTCAAGCACCTGCAGTTCAGCAGGGAGGGGGGTCTACTTAATTATATACATGAGCCTTACTTATGAAGCCAGGCTCTCAGCACCCAAAGACATATATACTATAACTTAAATACATGAAGCCCGTGATAAAAACAGCCCTCTTAAAAAATAAAGTTACAATAACTACTGAAGCGGATGATCACATCAGGCCTACATGTAATATTTGACAGCAGCTGATTTAAAGTTTCACTTTCGTGCCCACCAATGCAATGATCAGAGAGCAGCTTCCTGAGGCACAGTATTCACTTGACAACAGAACAAAATCAATTGAGGGCCTGATAAGTTTCTGTGGGAAGCACATTCTATCTGAGGATACATCCACAGAAAAGCCACTGCTCTGTACTCATTACCCAAAATAGAGTCACCCCAAATTGTTCAGCTAATGTGTGTCTTTTCAAGCCCAGTTTAGAAGCAACAGTGCTTGGGTGATTTTTTTCAGAAATGAGAGATTAGAGCAGCTCTGGTGCCTGGAAAAGAGCGCTGTAGAATTGCAAAATAGGAAGACATCTTTCAAAAATGCTCCTGTGCTGTTTCAGTCCAATTAACATGCAAAAAGAACAAGGCTTTATTAACCAGATTGAATCCTTATGATGTCACAATTCTTCCCTGTCCGATAAATTATTACCTTTTTTCTGATTGAGATCTACAAAGCGTTAGGTGGGCCTCCTTGAAGAGGCCAGGAAATTAAACACACTTGATCATATGAATTTGCAATAGAATACCTCCTGGAATCTCATGGATTTATTATTGCAGAAGCATGAGGAAGGAATTTGAGATGAAGTGAAAGCACTTTTGTTTGGAAAGACAGCAAAGCTTGCAAATAGTTGGAGGATGCAAATAGTCGTGTGTTGACATTAAACGCACTTGGTATATTTTCAGCTCGGGTTTGGTTTCATATCGTTGGTAATTACCCAAAAGGTAATTTCAAACATATCAAACATGCAGCCCAAATGTACCCATCACAATGAGCCTGTATATTTTTCTTAAATATTATGCCACTCAATAGAAAACAGTCCACTTAATTAAAACGTGTGTGTATAGTAGATAGGATGACACAATGGAAAAATATAGCACTTTTTTCAAAGTTGTGCAAATGGCAGAATTTGAGCTGGGACAACTTTCTCATCCCTGTGTGGCTGGGGCTGGTTAGGATCCAAAGCTTGTTTTCTGTATGTAAGTAGGTTATTTTGAAAAACAAACCAGTGGATATTTCCTAGAATTGTATAGTTAGAAGGACCCCGAGGGTCATCTAGTCCAACCCCCTGCAATGCAGAAATCTCAGCTAAAGCATCCATGACAGATGGCCATCCAACCTCTACTTAAAAACCTCCAAAGAAGAAGAGCCCACAACCTGCTGAGGGGAGACCGTTTCACAGCTTTTGAACAGCCCTTACTGTCAGAAAGTTATTCTTGACGTTTATAAATCTCTGTATTGACTATATGGCCCTCCAGCTATTTTGGAATCTCCTTTCTTGTAACTTGAAGGCATTGGTTCCAATCCTACCCTCCGGAGCAGGAGAAAAAAGTGTGTGTAATAGGAGAAATTCAGACTAAAATGCTGGTGAATTTTCATACGGCAGAAATATGGAGAACTGAATTTAAGATTGGAGAAATGAGTGACTGGGAGAACCAGAACTGACAGATCCCTCCCTCTCTCCCTCCTTGGGTACTAGTCAGGGGGCATTCCCAATCCTACCTGGAGATGCCAGGGATTGAACAAGTGACCTTCTGCATGCAAAGCATCTACTCTACCACTGAGCTATGGTCCTTCTTCCATAAAATCTGCAGCAGGGAGGTCTGAAGGACCTTTCAACGCATTATGCTTGGCTGGCTCTTCCCAGTTGCCTTGCGCAGAGTGTTTAAGCGCTCAAACATTTCAAATGGGACTTAGGATTTAGTTGCCCACCAAAGGTTTTCCATTTGGACATGGCCACTTTCTCATCACCCACTGTACTGGTAAAAAGGACAGGCTAAATTAGCCCAAACAGGGAATACAGGATTGAGCATCTGAAACCTCAAACTCCTGACCGTATTCAGCTTGTGAAGCCTCAGCCGAAAGGCTGAAGAGAATTCAGTTTGACGGGTGAAGTCAGCCCAGATATACTGGGGCATTCACAACTCAGAACAACCTCACTGGATAAAACTTATCCAAATGCAATGGTAGGCAAGAAGAAGGGGTTCTTTGTTGTTGCCATGGTAGAAACGTTTACAAATTACCTAGGCCGTAGCCAATCTGCTTTGGCGCATGAGTGGCATGAATGCAGCATTGCTACTTCCTTGAGGATTTTGCCTCTTGTCCCATTTTTATTTATTTTTTACCATGGCTTTCTTGTTAGGCCATAGCAAATTCCATTTGCATGCATTTAAATCAATTAACATTTTTTCCCCTCTGAGAGAGGTGGCAACCCTTTTGCAAAAGAGTGTGTGGGAAAGGAAGGGATGAAGCTGAGACGTTCTGAGAGGCAGAAGGAAAATAGTTCCCAAAAACTGCAAAGAAGGGCCGTGAAAAATAGAAAAATGACCCCTTTTGGAAGAGTAGCGGATGGCCTGCTGGGAAGCAGAGGAGAGTGGAGGGCAGTGGTGTGGTCAGCATGGTGCAAACTCGCTGGTGGAACCCGTGCTTCTGAGTAAGCAGCAGCAATGCAGCTGGTCAGAGTGTTATGATCACCACACTACTTCTACTGCTTTGGGGTTCTTGATTGATTCCAGGCTCAGTTCAAAGGGCTGGTACTGACTTGTAGGCTGTAATTAAGAGCAAGTCCAATTAGATTTAATGAAGCCTTTTTGGGAGCAGGCACATTTAGGATCACACTGCTCAAGCTTGAGACCCAAGTGCCTTCTCCTGTATCAGCCAACCAAACACTTTTGATTCTACTTTTTTTCTGAGTGCCTCTTCTGACAGAAGTGATGCAGGTGGCAACCAGCAATACTGTGCAGAAAATTTCCATAAGTTCATTGGCAATCATTTACCGGTATTATTTATATTTACTGGTATTTTATGAAATGTATATACTGCTTGACCGTAAATAAATGAATGAATTCAAAATGGTTAGACTTAGTGAATGGATGACCATTGCAAATCCAATATTAGGCAAGCTTGGGACTTCCAAAGTTTTTGGCTTCCCTTATTAAATGCAAGTAAAAGAAACATGCTGAAGTGGAACCTAATTTGCCTAGGAAGTCTTTCCAGTTCAAAAAATTCTGGAAAACTCACACTCAAGAGGGTGTCTGCTAGGGCTGGGCAATATCTGGTTTTCAACATCACAATATATCACCAGCTAAGCATTGCGATATACCAATATATCATGATGCCTGAAATAAGGATGGAGCTATGTGGAGGCATTGGCTGGCTTCATGGTTTTCCCTGCATCATGATTTTTGCATAGGACACACACACACTCATACTCATACATATCATATACATGATATATTGCCAGCTCAAAAATTAGGAAATCAGTATCACAATATGGACTTCAAACTGGTTTTGGGCCATATATTGCCCAGCCCTAACGCACATCATGATTCAGGATATATTGCCAGGTCAAACCAACATCACAATATGAACATCAAACCAGTTTTGGGCAATATAGCGATATATTGCTGAGCCCTAGTGTCTGTGTTATATGGTGTTCTCTCCTTCAAGGCCCTACCAGGCCTCAGTGTTGTTTTCTTTTGGAATGTCAGGCAGAAAGCTTCTTGGCCCTCCATGCCTGTTAGGCTTTGCCAAAAGCTCTTTTTATTTTTTTCAGTTTATATTTAATGTGCGGTTGTTTATATGCCTTGCATTTTATACTTGAGATAGTCAGAGAGATGCCTGTGAAGCTACTGTGAGATTACCTAAAAAATATAAACGGCATCTATCTTTTGAAGGTATTAGACCATTAAATTCCTCGTGCTACTTTTCTAAGGCATGCGTGCTTCTCCTCACACTTGTGCTTGACGACACATTCACATTGTTATTCTTACATTTTATTCATTTATATGGCACCATCAATGTTCATCATGGTGCTCTGCAGCGGCAGGAAAAGCAGTAGGTCCTTGCCCCCGAGAGATTGCAATCGGAAGGCTTGACAATGGTGAGAGCAGAGGAACAGGAGGAGCAACCATAACAAGCCGTGGTGGTGAGCAAATGCAGCCACACTTATTTTTTTGCAGCTGAAGATGGAGAATGAAAACACCTTTTAAAAAATACCACTGTGACTTGAGAAGCATAACAGGGCTTTATCTCTGAGGGAAGCCATGCTACCTCCAGCCCCACCTCTGGAGATCTGCTTTCTATACATCTTCTGTAAGAAGCAGACGTGGAGGTTACGGTAGTCTTTTTCATCCACCTGCAGACTTTGTTGCGCTCACTGATGTGGCAGGATTTAGGGTGGAACTAATACCAGCCCTTCACAGCTAGCTGGAAGAGACGTTTTTCAAAGCTGAAGGGGAATGGGCACAGATTTGAAAAGGGCATTCACAGTAGAAATCCTTTTCACAGCAGCTCTGTAACGTGGCTCCAATCCGGATGGAGTTGCGTGCAATGATCAAAGTCCCCATGTGTCATGCTTCACAGAGGACAGCCTTCCCTTTGAAGGTGTCCTCTGTTTGAATGCCTGTTGAGTCCAATGATAAGGAACCATGAGATGGGAGAGCAGGAGCCATCAGCAGTTAGTACCTGGACAGTAGACTGAGCAGACACACAGGTCATTTGGCCACGTCTCTCCCACTGTGGTGATGTGATAGACACATAGACACACACACACACACACACACACATTGTACAGATACAAATTGTAAATATATTTTCACATTGGCATCTATGCACAAATGAGCATATCCGAATCTTATGCAAATCCACAACTTCATTTGCTTTTTTGGGGGGAGCGATGCATTTCCTGATGTTTGACAATTAGTTTAGCTACCTACACACCACATTTTAGAGGACCAGATAAGCGTTCATCTACGAGGCTCAAAGTGAGATGTGTTAGGCAAGGCTCTCCATGCAGCAGACACAGGACGGGCACATTTGCATTATCCTACATAGTGCAAAGCACATGAGCACCCACCCATGATATGAACCACAGTGGGATATGTGAAAGAAATGCATTGTGTTTTAGGTGATGGGAAATGAGATGGAAGTTCTGCCTGTGGTGTTAGATCTGTGAAGGCACATTTACATGTGCAAGTCACCCCTTGGTCCTGTGGTGATTAAGGGATCAGCATGCACATATGTGAATCATCCCATCAAGCTCATTAGATTACTGTGGATAGCCTAGTTTGCATTTTCTTTTTATATGACCCTTGAGCACAGAATGGACCCTTTAAATGGCTGTGCATGCCAGGTCCTGACACAGGAGCCATTTATAGAACTGCAGAATAATCTGGTGCCATTTGAAGAACTGGGCTGCATGGATGTCATTGCTGCACAAACCACAGACAGCCTGATTCTGTGCCTGCATATAGCTCTGGGCATGGAGCTGGTGTGCGCACAGAGATTTAAAGCAGCTGTCAGGGCTGTAACTCAGCCGTGTAACACATGCTTTGCATGCAGAGCATCCCAGGTTCAATCCCTGGCATTTTCAGGTAGGGATTGGGAAAGGCTTCTGTCTCAATTCCTGGAGAGCTGCTGCTGCTGCTTATTATTATTATTATTATTGCTATTATTACTATAGTATTTGAAGTTTTGCCTGGCATGTAAAAGATAGCAATGTTAGTGCCAAGTGTACCTCCCTTAAGACGCATTGCATAACTACCAAAAAAAAAGCTCTTCCATCTTTTTGTGGCCAACCTCACCTTTGATGGAATTGATAATTGGAAAAGGGCATCAGCTGATGACTGCAGTGCATAGGCAGGCTGGTCCAGGAGATGGTGCTCCTTCAAACTGCTATCAAGGATGCTTTGTGGGTTCAGTTTCACCCAGTGCTTTTATTCTGAAAATATAGGTGCCGGTACTCACCATGAAGTTGTTATAGTAAGTGCCACACTTTTTAATACAAGCCAAAGCTGGTGCAGAATGCTGCAGCGAGATGGGGCATGCTTTGGCAGCACATGATGCTATTGGTAAATAGACTGCATTTGCTGCTGATATATGACTGGACCTAATTCATGGTCTTGCTTTTAGCCTATAAAGCTCTGAGCAACTTGGAATCATAATATCTTGAGGAACACCTTGCCTTACTTGATTCTGTTCTGTGAACCTGTGGGTATAGGGTGGTATATTAGTAGTAGTAATAATAATAAGCATTTGCCCAATCCACAAACTCCTTGGGGGAGGCACTCTTAGTTGTGCTGCATGCTTCTAAGGTTTACCTACAAAAACCTGGGCTTTTAGTGTTGTGGCACCTACTCCTTGGAATGCAATTCCAAGTGCATTTAGGCTTCTGCTTAAAACCCATTTGCTATCCAAGGCTTTCCCTGATGTGTGATCCAGTTAACTTGAGTTATTAATCAACAACTTTGCAAAAAAAAGAAAATATCGACAACCTTTTTGTCTGTATTTTCACTTTTTGAAATATGGCAACTCAAGATTCATTGGCTTGTTATTTTTAATTTGTTTTTATTGGTGTAATTTTATTGATGAGTTTAGGCTGTCTTCTGCCTTATGTTTTCTGTTGTTCACTGCCCGGATATTTTTTTTTTTTTAATATTGCCAGTATAGAAATATTTGCAAATAAATGAATATAGCTGGATTGAGGAGCACTGCCAAATTGTTCTTTCGGGGAGAGTGCTGAATACCGCCACCTCGAACTAGACGACCACCTATGCAAAGTGCCTCTGTTTTGTCCGGTCTAAACTTTGGTGTATGTAGCCTCATCTAGCCCATTAACAGGTTAAACCTTTTTGCAGCTTCACCTGTCTCAGATGACAAGCAGAATTAGAGCTGGGTGTCATAAGCATACTGGTGACACTTCTCTCCTCCAGGGATGTGTGGCCTTTGACTGTTTGCATAGAGCTCAAGGGTGGTGTGGGGACTCTTCAAAATGGCACAGGGGAAGAGACTTGTGCTACCTTGCATCATATGTCACAGGTGCCCTCCAACAGGAAACTCATGAGGATTACACAACCTGCTCCTATAGGAACGACCTAGTGCAGTCTTGCTTGCAGTGCTGCTCCAGGATCACATACTGGGATGCAAATCTGAGTGCTAATAAATCATTATCTTTTTCTCTCTCTCTCTTGCAATGGAAGCACTTGGCGGGGCTATGTCATTTGGCTGGCTCAGCATAGCCTTCCGGTCCTCCTTTTGCAACAATCACCTCTCCCTAGAGCCTGTAAAGAAAGCCCTGGGCAGCCTTGCCCAGACCTTCCTGACCTACCAGAACAGAAATGCCTTGTCCGTGTACAGTACCTGATGTTCCTCTTTTCTATCCCTTATCAACAACACGGGCTCCAGAGAGTCACAGGAAGCTGCTATTGTTGGCAATCTTTCAACGGACTCTCCTGGAATTTCTGTGCAGGGCCAGCAACTTCTGTTTTATTTGAGATCTCGCTGGCCGGCGTTGACAGGCAAAGTCTGTTTATAGAAGTACAGCAAAGGTCAGGCAAACATTTTACAAATACAGCAGGGTGTAAATAGAAGGATAGATGGATAGATGAATGGATAGATTAGATAGATAGATACTGTAGATAGATAGATAGATAGATAGATGATAGATAGATAGATAGATAGATAGATAGATAGATAGATAGATAGATAGATAGATGATAGATAGATAGATAGATAGATAGATGATAGATAGATAGATAGATAGATAGATAGATAGATAGATAGATAGATGATAGATAGATAGATAGATAGATAGATAGATAGATGATAGATAGACGATCGATAGATCGATATAGATAGATAGATAGATGATAGATAGATAGATAGATAGATAGATAGATGATAGATGATAGATGATAGATGATAGATGATAGATGATAGATTAGATAGATAGATAGATAGATAGATGATAGATAGATAGATAGATAGATAGATAGATAGATGATAGATAGATAGATAGATAGATAGATAGATAGATAGATAGATAGATAGGGAGACCAGGACCTGCCCTGGAATAACTCTTCTGGCCTCTGTGTAGTTGACTGAAAATTAGTCTGTAGAATTTTAGGAACAAGAAGACAGTTCTACCCTTTGGCAGGTGTACCATTTAAGTCAGGAATAGGAAACCCAAGGTTCTCCAGGTGTTGCTGGACTGTTTGTTTGTTTGTTTAAAAATTTGTATACCTCTCTATACCTGTAGATCTCAGGGTGGTTCACAACATAAACTATTATCCTTGGTTATTGGTATGCTGAGTAAAGCTGGTGAGAGCAGGAGTCCCACAATGCATTGAGGGTCATGTGTTCCCCATCCCTGCCTTAGGTGATATTAAAGAGTAACCACCACAAATGTTCTTAAAATAGACATCTTTCGGGCAATTAACCTCTTTGACCTATGCAGATCTATCTAGGAGTGTGCCCCACTATCTTTAATACAGCTTTATTCCCAAATAAATATACATAAGATTGCACCCTAATGCTGCAGTCCTTCTGAAAAAAAACTGAACTGAACCTAGTGAGGTTTCTTATCTAGGGATTAATCTGCCTAACTTGAATATATGCAAGCGGTGGACTGGCCTTTGTTGCCTGCTGTGAATCTCACTGCCTGATCCAATAAAATCCCTTTTCCCTGCCAACGGAAATGGCCCCTCTGATGTTCAAGATGTGTTGAGGAAAAAGCTGAAGGAAACTGAGTCAGGGAAGAGGTAAAAATTAGGGAAATTCTGAAAAAATCTGAAAAAGAATTTCTTGGCCAAGTCCTGAAATCAAGAGATTGAATCTTTCAATTGTAAACAGAAGACATTGACTATAAAGTTCCACGGGGAAGAAATCTGTCTCTTTTATGTTGTTCTATAAAGCAACTTGTGCATTGGATATATATCAATGCACAGAGTACAGACTATGAACTCAGCCACATTAGTAAAGAAACAGCTATTTGAATGCACTATAAACATGGGACACCAGGTGGTGCAAGAGAGCAGGAAATTGTAAAACACAATTTTTCCACAGAGATTTTTTTCCTTTTGTTATAACGATCTAATTTCTAACTTATTATTCATAGCATTTTTTCCTGTGTCTAGATCCACCCTATGAGTACTATTGCTTATGTAAGTAAAACAACATCACCATCACTCGAGAAAAGAGATCAGCAGGCTTGGGGGAACTCTGAGGTTTGCAGATGTGCCATCAATCTTGAGGGTGGGGGAACCTTAAGGGGAGGGCCTCCTCTCCAGATGGCCCAGTGCAGATTGCACATGCTCAGTGGCCATGGAATAGCGACTGATGGGATGAGTGGGACACATGGATGGATGGAAAACCAGGGATGAAAAACATGGAGCGGCTGGAATCCTGAACAGGAAGCACCTTAGTCTGCACTGTGACATTTTTGTTATAGCAACCACTTACAAATAAATTGATGATGAAGAAGAAGCGTCGGAACAAGACAGATTTATACCAGATGCAACACATGTAACCAGTATCCAAATACTGTTAGAGTTATTGGTACTGTATATTATTCTGTTTTGTGTACAATGCCTAGACATTTCCTAGGGGAGAACATCTTGGGTTCTGTTGAGCTGATTGTCAAGTAGGCCTAGCAGATATTAAGCTTTGCAAATCTTTCATAGTCCCTTCTCCCACATCCCACTGCTGCCATGCGCTGCCATGTTTATAAACTGGCTGCATAGCTAGTTGCCTTAGGGAGCCTTCATTCCCAGGATTCACTGCTTGCTGATTTTACAAGAGATTTTGAAAATGGTTCATTGCGTGTCAGCTGATAGCGTGTGGAAAAGTGAGATCTATCCTGAGGTCTCGTTGTTGTTCAGGAAGTCAAAAGAGCAGGTGGGTGGAGACTGAAAAACGGGTACAATGAAAGGAAGGTCATGCTAAAGAGTAAAGCCAAGGAAACAATCTTCCAAATACTTTGAGATCTAATATAAGTGTGATATATTCCAAATTCCAAATTCATTATGTGCATCATCCTAAAGGATGATGCAATTTTCAGACAAATAATGGTGGTTTGCAATCTGTCAGGTGGAGAGCAATCCTCACTAACATTGATGTAACAGCCCAGTCCTATCACTGCAGCACTTTGCCATATTTTCTTCAGCTAGTCATAAAGCTGCAGTGCACTTGTCGCCAGCTATCTGCAATACTCACAGTGCACGACCAATTCATTGTGCATTTTAGATTACAATGTTCTGTGTTTCCTTCATGATAACATAGAAGAATGATTGCTGGGTCTAGTGGCAGTTCACAACCAGAGAATACTACATTATTTTTAATATGGTACCTCATTTGTTATCCCCTGGGATCAAGGGTGGATGCCAGGATTCACCTCTTCTTGGTACAGGACTTTCACGTATGTGTTGTAGCACAAAGAGTGAACACAGCCTTTACCTGTTAGCAGGATAGTGTGGCTTGAGTTCTAGAATGTGGATGTAGGTTAATACGTGGAGGATTCTAGTTTAGTTGTGAAAACACTTGCTTTCCAATCCGAAACCCACTGATCTCTTTATATACAGTGGTACCTCGGGTTAAGAACTTAATTCATTCTGGAGGTCTGTTCTTAACCTCAAACTGTTCTTAACCTGAAGCACCACTTTAGCTAATGGGGCCTCCCACTGCTGCTGCACCGCCGGAGCACAATTTCTGTTCTCATCCTGAAGCAAAGTTCTTAATCCGAGGTACTATTTCTGGGTTAGTGGAGCCTGTAACCTGAAGCGTATGTAACCTGAAGTGTCTGTAACCCGAGGTACCACTGTATTTATGTAACCAGGTGCCGCCATGGGTTGGGGATCTTCAGAACTCGGCCTGGTCCCATCTGCTTCACAACTCTCCAGTGAGCACAATCACATCTGAAAGCTGGCATCTGAAAAAACAAATGTGCAGTGCTGCTCCTTGTTCATTCCTCCCCTGTCACCCTATATGCTCACAATATTGTATAAATGAGTGCATTTCTGTCTTTTCATTTCCTCAGCCGACAGCGCACCTCAGATCATGCAGCAAATCAAATAAGGAAGGCCAGGGCTTCTAAATGCCGCAGAGCAGAGAACGTGTTTCATTTATAATTAACTCCATTTCTATTGAGTGGTCTTTTTAAGTAGTTGAAGTCCCACAAGCACATGCATTTAAAAAGAAAGGCAGTGTCTCTTGATTCTGCTATTTCTAATCACAGCAGTGTGTGGTTTCCAAAGTTATACCCTGTGCAGGAGATGGCATTAAAAGGTAAAGGTAAAGGTACCCCTGCCCGTACGGGCCAGTCTTGACAGACTCTGGGGTTGTGCGCCCATCTCACTTAAGAGGCCAGGGGCCAGCGCTGTCCGGAGACACTTCCGGGTCACATGGCCAGTGTGACATCGCTGCTCTGGCGAGCCAGAGCTGCACACGGAAACGCCGTTTACCTTCCCGCTGGTAAGCGGTCCCTATTTATCTACTTGCACCCGGAGGTGCTTTCGAACTGCTAGGTTGGCAGGCGCTGGGACCGAGCAGCGGGAGCGCACCCCGCAGCAGGGATTCGAACTGCCGACCTTTCGATCAGCAAGTCCTAGGCGCTGAGGCTTTAACCCACAGCGCCACCTGTGTCCCATGGAGATGGCATTAGCAAATGCAAATAGATATGTCTGATGAAGTGAACAAAATCTCATGCCATAATACATTTGTGGGTCTTTTAAGAGTGCCACAGGTTTCTTTGTAGTAGATGCAAGAAGAATAAGACATCTGCAATAGGCAGGGCAGAATTTCAAGCATCAAAGAGTGCAGTCAGGATAAAATGGGTGTACTAGTTGGAATCTTATTCAGGAGATCCAGCCTCTGAATTAAAGAAGAACCTCAAGTGGCACAAAGGAAAAATATACATATATTCATTGCTTTGCCCACTTTGCATCTGCCCTTGCCCAAGACTAGGGAATGCAGCCCTTGGGCTAGAAACATTTCCCTACCTCTACTGTAAAAACCTGCATGAAATGCAGGAGTGGAGAAATTTGTGGCCCTGGGCCAAATTGCAACCTTCCAAATTCCCAAATTGTTAGAGGTGCAAAATTTCAACACCTGGTGCTGCCTCAATTCAGCTACATGCTTCCGTTGCTGGGCTGAACTGAAAACGGCTTCTCCATGCGAACCAGGAAGCGACCTCTCCAGACAAAGCCACTTCCAAGCCTGCCCAGGAGGTGGGGTTGCGGGCATCACGCCCTCCCCACGTGAGCGGGGGCTGCTTTCAGCCCCCGCGAGAACAGGGGAATCCCATCCGTCCACGCCTCCCAGCCAGCCAATCGGCTGGCTGGGGGGCGTGGCTTGCCCTATTTAGTGCCGGAGCTGGTAACGATGTTTGGCTGATGGATATTGCGAGGGGGATAAGGGAGTGGGTTCAGGCATGAGAGTATTGGCGACGAGCGGCTGCTCGGTGGCGGTAGGCATTGGTAAGAAGGGGTTAAGAGGATGTGGGGGGGGAGGAACGCCATCACCTCCCCCCAGTGAACGAAGGGTGGTCCGTTAAAGGACTCCGGGGGGCGTGGCTCTGTCCGAAGCCTATGGAGGTGTGGACCAAAGGCACGCCCCAGAGCGGTGACCCGGGGGAGGTCCTAGTCGACGTGCCTCGGCGGGAGACTCCCCCGATTAGTGTTAACCCTTCCCCGTGTCTCCAGCAAATAGGCTGGAGCCGGATAGTCGTTAGGACCAATGCCTAAACCAATGCCTCTCATTCCTGAATTCAATAAAGTTGTGGCCTAATTCGCCCAATTAACCTTAATGATGGTGTCTCGTGTGTTTATTTATCTTGGTGGGGGGCGGGAACTCGCAACGCAACAGAATGACTCTTCTTTTCTTATCTCTGTGGCTGCTATCTCCTGGGTGACACGGATGCCATTGTGCAGTTAAATGCGCATGCATACTCTGTCCATTCCCCTCCCTCCCACCCCACTCCCTCTGCATGGCCGCGGGGACTGGGAACCCACGCTACACAACTGCCTCCTACCCTCTTCTCTGGTCACACTCCTCACTGGCCATGCTCCTCATTCTCCTTGAGTGCTTTTGCTTGGCAGGATAAGTCTTTGAACAGTGATTATGCCCCTCGCTTGCCTGGATGAAGGATGGAAAGAGGTATTTGTGAATGCAGAAGCTCTGAATTTTGTGGCTGGAGTGTAGCCTACCATACAAAGACAACCATCACATCCGTGGCCCAACCCACTTTTGCCTCTGTCATGACTCCTGGCATCTGGTCCTGTGAAGCTTCCCCGTGAAGGAATGTGGCCCTTAGATTATTTCAGAAGTGGTTCATGTCAACCCTTGGGAGCAGATTTACAGTACATGCAGGGAGAAGAGAGAGTGGGGAATTTCTACTATGCAGCTAAAGGTCCTTGTGCAGATGGAACTATTTTGCTGTATATCACGTGGTAGTTTTCACTACGATGCTGGGAAGGCATGGAGCTTGTCAGCTGATTATTCTTCTGACTGAAATATTACCACCCATAAAGCCTGAAGGAAACACAACTGAGGTTGTAGTGTTTGATCCTCACAACAACTTTTGGGTAGATTAAACAGTAAAGGAAAAGTCTAGTCGTGAACGACTCTCAGGTTGTGGCGCTCATCTTGCTTAACAGGCCGAGGGAGCCAACGTTTGTCCGCAGACAGTTTTTCCAGGTCATGTGGCCAGCATGACTAAGCCACTTCTGGTGAAACCAGAGCAGCACACGGAAACGATTAGACAGAGATAAATTATTGACCCAACATCTGTGCTAGCCTATTGCAGCAAAAAGCAACGAATTATTCTGGAATTTTAGAGACTAAGGCTGTGTGCCTTTGCAACACACAAATACAAAGCACAAAGGCTGTTGCAACATCCTTTGCAATACACAAATGTTGTTTATTAATAGTACGGCTTTATGTAGCGGTTTGCAGTTATATATACCTTCACATGAAAACATAATCTATCCTTGTGTACACAAGTGGAAAGGGGTGGGTGGGCCTTGTCGTCTGGGCATCCCAAGACCTTCATACGCACTGCCCAGACTTACACTCCAGAAAGGCCACTTTGGTTCTGCGAGCACAGCAGTTTGACTTCACCCCTGGTGGCGTACTCCATTGTCTCTCGGGACAGATGGATGCCAACAACAAGGGGGGTGATGTCCAAAAGAGAATTAGCAGTACCTCGCCAAACTACTTGAATGCTTTTTAAAGTGTTATAGAAACAATATACACTGGTAGCTGAGATAGGGCATTAGCTTTAATACTGAAACTTTTATTTTCCTTCCTGGCTTTTTGGAGAAAGGTGGAGGGCCCTGTTATCTGCATGCCTCCTCCTTGCAAGCACATGCCCTTTTGTTGCCTGGAGCCTTAGTATAAGTAGAATACTACCTTTTTATCAGCTTTTACATATGGCAAGCATGAATCCCTATCATTGCTGGATGGCAGCCAAAAGAGGCCAACTTGGTGGGCTGTTACTTTTTCTTCGTCTTCCCAGGCTATCGTGTTCCACATTCTTACAGGGTCATGCAGGACAGAAAAAGCAAACGGAGATAAGGGCCTTGATCAGGGATGTGACTGATAACTTATTGTCTGCAAGGTTTCAGCCATTATCCAGCTGATGCACTGGGAACGAAGCCCGCAGGCTTCAGTGCAAAGATGATGGAATTGTAGCAGCTTCCACCAAACACACGAAAGACAGATGGTTCTTAAACTGATGGTCTTCCCAACATAAATTTTATTTATTTTGCTTTATCACATTTGTTTACCAGCATTCCTCTGAGGAGCATCATGGGGTGGAAATGCAATTATTCATTTTTATCCTCACAACAATCTTGTGAAGTAGGCTATTGAAAGAGAGAGAGAGAGAGAGAGAGAGAGAGAGTAGCTGAACAACACTGGTCTTCCAGGTCCAAGGCCAATATTTTGTCCTCTGTTGGGTTTTTGGCAGCCTTCCCAACCTTCAGCTTTCCAGAAGTTATTGGGTTCTAACTTCCCATAGTCAGGGCTGATCCGAGTTGTAGACCAACAACATCTGCAGGGGCCCAGATCAAGGCAGGCCTGTCTTAAATAGCCAAAGATTCTAACTCTGGCTACATACAGGTGACTTTATCCAATAAGAAGGAAGGAAGGAAGGTCGGTCTACTGCAGTACACTGGAAGGAAGGATCCATCTTGCACATGGTTAAATATTCTTTATTTAAGAAAGTGTGAATACACCCTACCCACCCCATTGGCTGTGGCAATTTACCACACTTTTGGTGCGCCACCACAAGGGGAACTAGTTGATCAGCTGTAGCATTTGCTGGCATAGTGCTCCCCCATTTCTGACTAGGTGTGAAATAGCCCTCCTTTGCCACACGGGGAAATGCTCCCACTGGCCAGTCCTCCAAGCAGCTGTACTTGACCATTTGCAAGAAGGACATCCTCTTGTGGTGTTGATGCCAGTTTGATCGATTGAGCATACCAAAGAGAATTGGCAAAAATATTCAAAGGGGCCATCTTTTTTGAGGACTGGAGAGGGTCTCTGTCATTTCAAGTACAGTATACTTGGGTGCACATGCAGTGCATTTTAATGGGAGACGGCCAAGGAAGATGACTGCTCTGGTGCTGATGCAATTTGTTCTGAGGAGCACCATAGAGAGAACCAGGGCTACGTTTGAGCTATGGAACCAGGAATCGAGTTTGGTTAGGATCAAGGACTGGGGCTATATTTAGTGTGCAGGGGCAAAGGGCAGCTGGCCCTGTTTCTACCTCAATCTGGACCCAGATCTTGTTTTCCATGCAAAAGTATCCTAAACTTGGATAAAGAATACATTTGCTAAAAATAAACCCAGAAGGTACAAGCCAGCCTTGTAAATTCCTTAGAAAGGTGATCCAAAGCAGTTATGTTCTTCTTCTTCTTAATCCTGAGTTGCCCTTGGCCAATTCATTCCAAGCAGAGCCTAATCCATACCCTTCTTCAACACCGAGGGTGTGTCAGTTTACCGTCCTTTGGGGAGCCTGTAATTCTAGAAGTACATGCAACTGAGTCATTGTGGGGCTGCGAGCAAGTTATTAATACATCTCCATTTGATATGTGTGTGTGTGTCTCCCGGGAGTCTCCCCTGCCACTCCCTTTCGAAGACGCCATTCTGAATTCACATTGTTAGCTAATAGTTCATTTTCACCCTTGAGGAATGCTGAGCTGGACACTGTGCTGTCGGAAGGGTTAGCTAATATTCAGAGGACAGCAAACCAGGGTCTCCTTGAAAAAAGTAATGGGAAGCTTCCCCTACCGATTAATCAGAATCGAGAAGGTTCCATTTACTGCACGTGCATAGAAAGAGAACAAAAATAAAGGGAGCAGGATGTGCAGTTCAACTCATTTCCCATTCCTGTAGTTTGCAAAAGCAGCTGTTGTAAGTACTATTGGGATGTTATCCACTTATATGTTCATCCTCTGCAAAGAATTTTTTAAAAAACAACAACAACTAAAGCATCCTTTTTTATTTTTGAAAAATACAAAACTGCTGCAGGGATTGTAGGGAGGTGTCTTTGTGACATCATGAGTGCTTGTCAGTTGATGTTCTCCACTGCCAGCTTTTTGCTGAACCTGTTTTACAGAGACCGACCTCCTCTCCCTGTGCTTGCCTTACAGCCTCCCCAAATCTGCTGTAGAAGAGGGGACCCAGAACAGATTTAGGGGTGTACAGGGGGGAGCATTACTCTGTGCAAGCAGAAAACCTTGCACTGACAGAACAAATTAGTGGGATACAGCTCATAGTCAGTATGCATTTGAATCTCCTTTAAACTCCCAAACTTAAAAAAAGAAAAGAAATTAGCATGCTCAAAATCAAGATAAATACAGTAAAAAAATTATTATTAAGGAAACACTTAAGACATCATAGAAGTTTCAATACATGCATATCTTCAGTAATTTTTAAAAAAACCATACATATACATACAGATATACATACTTATAATATAGTACTTAGAAAATAATATTAAGAATGGGCCACAGTTTTTTGGCAGTTTTTTACTTATATCACTTAGATACATTCCTGTATCATCACCACTATCAAGCAGTTCATGTTTAAACGTGAATTTATCACTTATGCACTTTCTGAAACAAAAGAACCAAAACATAGCCATACTTCAGCTGTCTCACTTACCTCAATTTTGCAGTGCAGTTCTCTAAAAATGTTCAGAAAAGTGCATCTATTAGGGGAAAGTGCATAACAATGAATTTATTTGTGAATAACATACAAAAATGCAGTATACAGTGGTACCTCGGGTTAAGTATTTAATTCGTTCTGGAGGTCCGTTCTTAACCTGAAATTATTCTTGACCTGAAGCACCACTTTAGCTAATGGGGCCTCCTGGTGCTGCCGCGCCACCAGAGCACGATTTCTGTTCACATCCTGAAGCAAAGTTCATAACCTGAGGTACTATTTCTGGGTTAGCTGTAACCTGAAGCGTATGTAACCTGAAGCGTATGTAACCTGAAGCGTATGTAACCCGAGGTACCTCTGTATTGGGGAAAATTCCTTGTAAAAATGTGTACAGTAGTCAACACTGTATATAAAAATACATTTATTAGAATAAATTTGAACTAAAATGCTGAATAATTTTCATGAGGACTTTTTTTTTAAAGCAAAGTGCTGCAGAAATCTTTCTTATTTTATTAATATGGCACCTTTCCATAGTTAAAACCATGCTCAAGGCAGCTTGCAACAGGAAAAGGTTTCCAGAATTACAAACAAAGCAGAAATTGTCATAATAAATAAAACATGTCAAAAACTACACAGCAAAACCAAACAATTTCCACATAGGACATAAACCATAATAAGATCTAAAAATAAATATATTTAAAAAATCAATAACAGCAACAAACTCCTGCACTTAAACAGTTCCCCAGCCCAAGAGTCCATTCAGAAACGTGGGAAAGTGAATTTAAGATTGGAAAAATGAGAGACTGAGAGAACTAAAATCAACTGTTTGTCTATCCCTAGTTTTCCATTTCACGACAGCTGGAAGACTAGCAAGTGTATTGTGGCATTTTCATTTTGTTTATTTCTATATCTCCCATCGTCAAAATTTACTCTAGGGTGATTTACAAGGTTGAGCAGTTTCAAATGCATAAAACTGCAAATAAAAGATGAGGCAGCAAATAAAAGAGCAATCAACGTTAGTTATTAGTATGGTGTGTTTTTTTAATTAAAAAAGCAATTTAAAAGCTTCAGTGAATAAACAGGGGTTTGCCAGAGTTTTGATAAGCAAGGGACTTAAGAGATATTTTCTCATGTGATCTGTGCTTGTTTCAGCCACCTCCACCGCTGCAATTTTGTCTGATGGAATTTGCTATTGCCTATGAAAACTCACGCCACTGTGGACATGGTTAGTCTTTAAGATGTCAGAAGACTATTGTTTTTGCTTCTGACAGGCATATGCATAGTGGGAAAACCATCAACTACTGAATTTCTCTAGTTTCTACCACTCCTAGAATATTATGTCTGTCTAAAACACCTGTGCCAACCCACCTCCATAATCTGAAAAATGGGGCAATCGTTAGCATGTTGCTTTGCCATTAAAAACAAAACAAAACACTATAAGGCTATGGAAATGTAGTCATTTAGTTTGCATGTTTTATTATTGATGTGCCCTATCCTCATTGGGCTCAAGATGGGCAACAATGCTTTAAAAATTAATAAAGACAACTAAATTATGAATATTATTAAAAGGATTATAAAAGTACTGTGCCATGAAAAGCACAGGTCTAATGTAACCCATCCCCCTTGCTCCCTTGTGATCTTGCCTGCCTGCTGAGATCTTCAGAGGGGGCCCTCAGGACTCCCTAGGCCAATGTCTGTGCTCTGCAGCTTCCTCAAGTGCTTTTCTCGAAGCTGGGATAATGCCTCTTGCTTGCCTGTATGGAAGATGGAGTTGTGTATGTGGACCTCTGGCTTGTGTGCAACTTCGTGATCTGCACAAAGGGAAAAGTCCCATGTGCTGCACTGCCCACTGTTGTCTCTGCTCCTACCTACTTTTTGTCTCTTGGCTTCATCTACCACAGGCGTGTGGCCCCTGGAAGATTTCCCAGGTGGCCCTCAGCCTGAAGTAAGTTCCCCACCTCTGGTGCAGACCATACGCTTCCACCAGGATTTTTATCATGGGCCCAGCACACGCAGACACCCGTTTTATGTATCACCCACTATTTTAAGTTAATTGTTTTGTGTATTGCTGGATTTGAACATTTACTGTTCCTGGGTTTGATTTGATTTATGGTATTTTAGGTGGCGCTGTGGGTTAAAGCCTCAGCGCCTAGGACTTGCCGATCAAAAGGTCGGCGGTTCGAATCCCTGCGGCGGGGTGCGCTCCCGCTGCTCGGTCCCAGCGCCTGCCAACCTAGCAGTTCGAAAGCACCTCCGGGTGCAAGTAGATAAATAGGGACCGCTTACCAGCGGGAAGGTAAACGGCGTTTCCGTGTGCGGCTCTGGCTCGCCAGAGCAGCGATGTCACGCTGGCCACGTGACCCGGAAGTGTCTCCGGACAGCGCTGGCCCCTGGCCTCTTAAGTGAGATGGGCGCACAACCCCAGAGTCTGTCAAGACTGGCCCATACGGGCAGGGGTACCTTTACCTTTACCTTAATCTTGTAACTTTGTATTGGAACCTCTGGGAGCCACTTTAGGGGCTATTTGGCTGAATGGTGGACTAAAAATAAGCTTTGACCTAACCTCAAATCCACCCCTTTCCTACGCTTAGGCATCATCTGATAAAACAGCCGCCTTATCGCAAGGCAAGGACTGCTGTGTCTGTGAGGCCTCCGACGAAGACAGGCTTGTTTTAAAGGGATCTTGGGTCTGAGCCACACAAACAGCATTTAAAACCTAAAAAGCTTTTAAACTGGGGTGGTGGCAGGAGCTGCTAATGATTATTATTGGAGACGGGCCAACTGTTAATGGGCAATACCCTGAACTGCAGGGGATGAAAATAGAACCCAACCACGTACAACTTTTGGCTGGTGTGTTTCAGCCAAACAACTAAATCACTGACAGGTTAAGGTTGTTTCCTGTTGCCAGTGTTTGCCAGGTGTTGTAACATTATGGTATGTGACTGGCGTGCTGTTTCAGAGCGCTGATCTGATGAAAAGTGGATGAAAAGAGGCAATCCCTATGAGCTTCCAGGATCGGCACATGGGCCTAGAGTTTATCATCACTCCAAAAAAGTCTTTTGAAACCTTAAAACCAGAAGTACCCCTTTAACGATATAATTTCAAGTGCTTTGTTTACGCTACCGTTAGTCTTAACAGAGGCATCAAGAAGCACCCTTTGCAGCACACCGCCCTCGCCTGTATTGTTGCTTCATATCGTAGAAATATGAAGATTGATCAGAAAAGCACTTAAGGCATTAAATCAGTTTGTCATGTCTGTGACTCTGACACAGTAACACAATTAAACATACTATGGAGTCCCCCAGGAACATAAAAAACTGACATACTGAATCCAGGGGTGCCATCTCCTAGGAGCCGAGCCTTTTTGGCACCCCCAGTGTTTTGGGGGAAGGAGCCGCCCCCCCCAATCCAAAGGTGGCAAGAAGCAGCCCCAGCCAGTGGCAGCAGCAGGAGTACCTGCGGCCATTGGAGCTGTGCTGCCACTGTACTGCCACCACACTTGGCTCCAACCCCAGCTCTTCTGACATCCTGACGTCACATGCATGACATCAGGACGTTGAGTGTGTGATGTCACATGCCATGCACCGCCATCCCCCCAGTCTTCTTCTTCACGGTATTGTTAGCATGGACTGGCTATGGCTCTCTTTGGACAGGGGTCCCTCCTAACCCTAGCTGGAGATGCTTGGGATTGAACCTGGGACCTTCTGGATGCTAAGCAGGTGCCCTGCCACTGAGCCACAGCCCTTCCCCAAGCATCTTTGATACACCTTTGCTGTTTAAAGAGCTTTCAAAAGGCTTTCAGTGGAGAACAGAAAGTGTGCCATACAGTCAGGTCAATGCTACAGTCTCAGTTCCGGAGAAGGAATGGCAGCTAATTACATTCACCATTCACAATGAATTAAGCACCAAGTCTTCACCCTGTGCAGCTGGATGCTGCAGAACACATCTGACTCCTGTCCATTCAGTTCATGCTGGCCAAAATCCTGGTTCCCCCATTGGCAAAGGATCTAAGTACCTAACAACACTGATGTTTTTGTTCTGAAGATAAGGCTTTTTTCTGCTTTTGACCCAATATGAAATCTGTTTCACTGATCCATTTCCCCTTCCATACACTGCCGTGGTTATCATTCTTTCACGATGACTTTCTTTGATGAAACCCCAAAAATGTCATTTTAATTTAACAAGCATGTGATTTAGCTGCAGGAATGAATGGATGAAGCTCACTTTTCCATAGAAATTTAGCCAAGGGTGCATGAAACGGCTTTTAATTGCACCCCACCCTCCTCCACTATCAATAGCGGATTTCACCCCCTACTACAATTAATGTATGTGATCTCCATGTTGCAGGCATGAGAAATCCCAAATTAACACAACCACTTTATGCTCGCTCAATCGTCTGATTTGTTTGCCAGCCTTGAATTATTCATTTCACACCAGATGATGAAAGGAGAAGAGTCAGACAGCTCTTTCTATTCCTTTCAAAAATGATTTTGTCTGTTGAACAATAGCTTTCTGACTTGCTGTTTCTCTGCATGTTGTTGTGACAGGAAGAACTACAGGTGGGCATCCACTGAGAAAAAAGGTCCTTTGGTTCAAAAAGCATTCGGACCAAATATTGCCTCAAAAATTCTTTTGACTTTAATTAGGCAACTCATACCCACTGAAAATGCCCTGCAGGAAAACACACTATTCTTTGGGCTTGTTCTGCCATGCTATGCAATAAATGTAGCACTGGTGCCATGCTATGCTGTGTCTTTGTTTACTTGTGGTCTATTGGGTTGGGTAGGATATAATTAGCAGTAGTGGGCAGCATGCTGTGCTTGCATTGCTCTCCTGACCTCCTTCCAACTGTGTCACTGCTTCATTCTTCTTCGGCGATCACTCACAGCAGAGTAAAATTGTCTTCCATGAACACTGTCTTAACAGTGAGTCCGTAAGTGACTGTGGAGGCCAATTCTGGATCCACATATCCTTCTACAGTGGGGACATAGGTTTCCGGGTGGGAGTTGATTATGGCGAGGGTTTGCCAAATGTGCCTTCCTCTTTAGCACATTTCTCCCTTTCGTCCTGAGCTTGAGCATCTTCAAAGTCCATGACACCTTGGCTGTTCTCCAATTGGAGCGCTCGCAGGCCAGAGTTTCCAAGTTGTTGGTGTTTATACTACTTTTTTTTTTAAGATTTGCCTTGAGAGAGTCTTTAAACCTCTTTTGTTGACCACCAGCATTATGCTTTAAATTTTTAAGTTCAGAATAGAGTAGTTGCTTTGGAAGATGATAATCAGGCATCTGAACAACATGACCAGTCCAACGAAGCTGATGTTGAAGAATCATTCCTTATTCCAGTACACTGGCATTAGTTCACCTGACTTCCCAAGTGATATGTAAAATTTTTGGGGGAAACACTGTTGATGGAATCTTTCAAGTAGTTGAAGATGGCTTTTATAAGTGGTCCATGTTTCGCAAGCATACAGTAAGGTTGGTAGTACAATAGTTTTGTAAACAAGCATTTTGATTTCCCTGTGAATGTCCCGGTCCTCAAACACTCTGCACTTCAATCGGGAGAAAGCTGCACTCGTAGAGCTCAGGCGATGCTGGATTTCAGCATCGATGTCGGCCCTTGTGGAAAGATGTAGAAGTGATAGACACTTTCCAATGTTACACCATTGATTGGATTTGTGGCACTGCATAGGGGTTGTTTTGTGCTTGTTGGTGCAGCACTTTGGTTTTTTGGATGTTGCGCGATTGGCCAAGCTTTTTGTAAGCTTCTGCAAAGATATTTAGGATGGTTTGGAGGTCATCCTCTGAGTGTGCACACACTACATTGTCATCAGCATACTGAAGCTCTGTGATAGAAGTTATTGTAACCTTATTCTTTGCTTTCAGCCTACTCAAATTAAAGAGCTTTCCATCTGTTCGATATAGTATCTCTACTCTGTGTCACTGCTGCGTACCAGAGTGGTGAGGGGCAAGGTTGGTGCAGTGTAAACACACTGGTGGAGTCAATCCAGCACTCCTGCTGGTGCATTTGCACCACAGGCCACAAGTTCGCCAGCTCTGTTCTAGTGGATGAGCGCAATAGGTTGCAGACTCTGCATCTGAATGTTCCTTGTTTTAGCACCAGTAGGTCCTGACATGGGATGACCTTGTGCCTGCCACTCATCTGCAGCTGCTGCCCAGGATCATTATGAGAATATTAGGGAGGAATGGTGCAAAATGGATACTACATTAAATTAAAGAACTTGGATTCCCATTTAGTGCCTTTCTGCACAATCCATATTCTAAACAATAAATGCTCCTTTGTTGATTGGTTGTTGAATATATATCACAAGAATTCTGTTCTGGCTTTTATCTTACAAGTGATAGGGTCCATGCTAGCTTGGTCTGCCCCTAACATCACCTGTCCCAGCCTCCTGACCTCTATGCACTGGTGTAGACTTTTGATGGTGGGAAGCTTATATGATAGTCTCCCCTTCGCTAGACACCCATTTCAGTGTGTGGGTGTTGGGGAGGGGGGGCAGTGCATCCATGACATCAGGTACGAGACTAGACCATGGAGCCCTCTACCCCCACTTACCATATTCATTGTTTTTACTCATGAGTTTAAGTAGGGGCATATCATTTTTTCAATCATTCTAAGTCAATATTCTAGGGTAATGACTGTCATATTGTTAGTGACAAGTGATGCATCTTTCCCCTACCTCCTACCCTTGTCTTTTTGGGGGACCTCCCTCTAAGTTTCAATTATTTTATTTTATTTTAAAATAAAAAAAGAACATTGTTAAGTTTACAAGCAGATATTTTGTAATCAGAAAGCGGGATGATGTGAAGGGCGCATTGTAAGTAAACATGAAGCACCAAAAACCAAAGTTAATGTCATTTCTTATATTTGGAGATATATTGCTTATTAAAAGGAAGTGTACATTGCTTGTCTTTCACCCCAGTGCCAGGACACTGGAAGCTGGGAACAAGATTACTTCTTGCTGAGCAGCTAAGTAAAAAGTGGTCTGCATGTTTTTCTCCATGTCACTGTAGGTAAAAAATGTCCTTTGAAAAAACAAAAACTGATTGTTTGGGGAAGGGGTCCTAGCATATCCATAGGGTGGGAAGACAGAACTCTTTCTTACTTTTAGGGGTTTGATGTGCAGCACAGTCAACAATGGATACAACAGATTTGTTGTGCCTCAAACATTTGTACATTGGATTTCCATGGTTATTGTTCTCTGTTTGTTTGGTTTGGTTTTTCTCCACTGGAAAAATAGTGTGTAAAGGTTTCTTCAAAGTTGCAAAATGCTTTGAATGGAACACCTGCTGGTTAAACATTCTGCTGACTGAAATATAAGGCCTGCGTTTTGTGCTGCAATTTTCTTTTCTTTCAGATGGTAGCCAAAAATATCAACCATAGCTGTCTTTGGAGGGAGAGAGAGAGAGGAAAGATTAACTGTAGTTTCAGAAATATTTACACTTTCCATTATTCAGGACAAAGGACACAGAGGAGGCAAATAGCATTCTGGATGGCTGACTTCAGGTTGAAAGTCACTTGTATTTTATCTTCCTCCAAGGTGCAAAATAAAGACAAATGGAAGTAATTCCAGAGCCAGACACTGTTTTTCCTCTCTGTTCACTCTTTTTATTGAAGAGGGTAACACCCAACAGGCAAATTATTCTACACAAGCCCTGTTGAAATGAGTGGGAGCTGCCCCAATGCTCTTGTACAGCTCCCATTCATTTCAATGAGGCTTGGGTATGGCTGGGGGAGAGTCCTGGGAGCCACATTTGGACCTTGGGCTTGTGGTTCCTTCCCCCTACCCAGCATATGCCATTGAGTACATATGCCATAGAGTACGGTTCCAAGCACAATTCAAAGTGTTGGTGCTGACCTTTAAAGCCCTAAACGGCCTCGGTCCAGTATACCGTATTTTTCGCTCTACAAGACGCACCAGACCACAAGACGCACCTAGTTTTTGGAGGAGGAAAACAAGAAAAAATATATTCTGAATCTCAGAAGCCAGAACAGCAAGAGGGATCGCTGTGCAGTGAAAGCAGCAATCCCTCTTGCTGTTCTGGCTTCTGGGATAGCTGCACAGCCTGCATTCGCTCCATAAGACGCACACACATTTCCCCTTACTTTTTAGGAGGGAAAAAGTGAGTCTTATAGAGCAAAAAATACAGTACCTGAAGGAGCATCTCCACCTCCATCGTTCTGCCGGACACTGAGGTCCAGCTCTGAGGGCCTCCTGGCAGTTCCCTCCCTGCAGGAAGTGAGCTTACAGGGAACCAGGTAGAGGGCCTTCTCTGTAGTGGCACCCGCCCTATGGAACGCCCTCCCATCAGATTCAAGGAAATAAGGAACCATCTGACTTTTAGAAGACATCTGAAGGCAGTCCTGTTTAGGGAAGCTTTTAATGTTTAATAGGTTATTGTATTTTAGTATTTTTTGTTGGAAGCCACCCAGAGTGGCTGGGGGGACCCAACCAGATGGGCGTAGTATAAATAATAAATTCTTCTTCTTCTTCTTCTTCTTCTTCTTCTTCTTCTTCTTCTTCTTCTTCTTCTTATTATTATTATTATTATTATTGAGTTAGAGTATCTTCTTGTGATATGCAGAATTGCATTGTAAAACTTGAGAAAATATTGCTGCAGATCTGGGGCAACAGAGTTTGGGGGTGCAAGGGCACCCATAACTGCTAGAGTTAGTGAATGTTAGAAATTAATAAAGGGTTAGGATTGAGCTCATATCTGGAGTATTGAAATGAAGATGCCAGGCCAGTAGCAAAATACAGGCTAAGCTCCCTTTCCAGGCCTGGGCCTCACCTGGGATAGGAGCCATTAAGTATGACAAAGAGTATTGATGGCGCATCACAGGGAAATCCTTGGGCCTGTGCCAACGGCGGTTGCCAAGGTTACGCTGAGCGATGACGTAGGCTGTGGGTAAATCGTCACCTTCTAAAACTTGGTTTGGGATAGCGGGAAGAAGGGGAGGAGCTACTTGGCATGGGGTTTTCTGGGACGGAGAAGCAGGAAGTGGGAAGAACACTATGTGGCGCTGGCTAGAGGAGGCTGCACTGAGAGACTGGGAGCCATGACTGGCTGCTGCTTTGCACCCAAGCTTGCTGAAGAGAGGAGCCATGGGGGACACTTTTGGGGCATAATGTTCTGCGCCCCCTCCATTGAAGGCTTCAGGTGTAAACATATGTAAAAGAAACCATATTTCTTAAAGACATGGCAGTCTCTGCCATGTATTGTTTCCCAATGGAAACATGACTTTGGGTAGGTGCCTGGAACACCTTGGAATCTTGCAATTGTTCAGCAGATTGGGTGTTGGTGTGCAGCCTTCGTAGCAATAATCTTGGGGTGGGGTGGGGGGTCGGGGATACTTTTTGCTAAAGTAGACTGGCATCCATAATTTTACTGCTTGCAAAGGAAGTTGCCCTCCCTCTCACTTTTTTGGAAGCTAAGGAAATATAGCTTATGATTACCCCAAATGACAAAAAGAATAAAGCACAGTTTAAGTTATATTGCTTATTTCTTGGTCTGTGTTTCATATACAAACAGAGCTAGGGTAGTTAAATGTTTTAAACTAATAGAAAACTTGATTCTCAGAGACTACATGTAATATGTATGGAATACGAAGTGTACACTCTCATTTGACCAAATAATAATGGCAAGAAAAGCAGTCACATGAGCAGCAAGGCAGTGCCTGGAACATCAGGTCATATTCAAAGTCAATGCTATTTTAAGCAGCTGAATATGAAAACAGACTTCAGGTCGATGGGTATCACATTCAAAACCCTTTGTATTGTCTTGAGTGACCTTATAGGATGTGACTTTACAGCTTGGATATGCTGAATAGGTTGAAAAATAAAAAGCCTTTGGAGCAACATGAAAATATGGAGCACTTACATTATTTTCATTGAGCTGCATTAGACAGAACAGGCTAGGGGGAGTCGGTAAGTTAAAGTAATCCCAGTGCAATTGCCAGAAGTAAAAGGAATAAAATCCCCAATTGAAACTGCTAGTGTGCAAATAGTAATAAGCATGATTAGCTTTTGCCAAAGTTAGGAGAGGAAGATGAAGCTTTAAAAGAACATCACAAAATGGGGCAAATATGCAACAACTATCTTGAAGAGCCTGTGGCTTCAGAATCAATGAACAAGATTTAAATGTCTCTCAGAAACACAGCACAGCTCTTTGAATTGGAAGAGAATTTTAATATGTTTTCTACTTGGAACTCACAGGAACTGGAAGAGAAATGAACACACTGAGTGGGTACACCTCTGTCAGGCTTTGAAAGTGGATGTGGGGGCATAAATAAATGATGATGATGATGATAATTTATTATTTATACCCCGCCCATCTGGCTGGGTTTCCCCAGCCAATCTGGGCAGCTTCCAACAGAATATTAAAATACAATTGTCTATTAAACATTAAAAGCTTCCCTAAAGAGGGCTGCCTTCAGTTGTCTTCTAAAAGTCTGGTAGTTGTTTTTCTCTTTGACATCTAGTGGGAGGGCATTCCACGGCGTGGGTGCCACTACTGAGAAGGCCCTTTGCCTGGTTCCCTGTAACTTGGCTTCTCACAGGGAGGGAACCGCCAAAAGGCCTTTGGCACTGGACCTCAGTGTCTGGGCAGAACAATGGGGGTGGAGACCCTCCTTCAGATAGACTGGACCGAGGCCGTTTAGGGCTTTAAAGATCAGCACCAACACTTTGAATTGTGCTCGGAAACGTACTGGGAGCCAATGATGATATTGTCTGCTTGTTAGTTTTAGTTTTGTCTTTTGTGGGGTTTTTGTGCTTTTAACTTATGCGTAGATCACATTGACATGCTGGTTTAGAAGGTGATTAATAAATCTGTGATGGTTTGGAGGGGTTGTGGTGGCACATGCCAGTTCCAACTCCTTTGCCTGCTTATAAGCCTCCCCTTAATAAGAGTTCCTGACCCCAGGGGAGATTCTAAATGCACTCATAAAAGCAGAAGAAGAGTTTGGATTTGATATCCCGCCTTTCACTCCCTTTAAGGAGTCTCAAAGTGGCTAACATTCTCCTTTCCCTTCCTCCCCCACAACAAACACTCTGTGAGGTGAGTGGGGCTGAGACACTTCAGAGAAGTGTGACTGGCTCAAGGTCACCCAGCAGCTGCATGTGGAGGAGCGGAGACGCGAACCTGGTTCCCCAGATTACGAGTCTACCACTCTTAACCACTACACCACACTGGCACATTAATATCCCTTCAGATGTTCCTGCTCAACACAGGAAGGTCATGGTGGAGCCAGCAGTGGTGAGGATGCAGGGATCAGAAACAGCATGTGCTGTGTTGCACCTACACTGTGCATGATTTTAACACATTTAAAAGAATGCCCCACCAAGGGCTGCACTAACAGAGATGTGTTACCACACGTCTGGGTCAAATGTGTGCTGATATCCTCCGTTGGGCAGGATGACACAGGTGACCCCCTAACCCCAACCTGAGGTAGATTGATTGTATGATCAGGTTTCAAATAAATCTGCTCAAACTTTGCTAATTTTCATGTGGAATATTCACAGCATTGCTGCCTGTTCAATGAATACTTTATATCGGCATCTGACCTCTAATGTTCCTTGAGTTCAGTATTTGATATTTGACAATAATAATCATTCTTATTATTCTTGTTGGCATCCTTCTGCCTCAAAAGCCAATGGATTGTGTCTTGCTAATATTATGGATATTTATTAGCTGCTTTCCTTATAAAAATGATGCCAAGTGGGTTACAAATGTAATGTAAACACTAAAACCAGTTACAACAAACGCAGCCAATGATAACCACACACAACAGATGAGCAGCACAGATCCCACCCCACTAAAAGACATTGTTGCTTCCGATAGAAATTTTTAAACCTTGCATAGATATTGAAAGGTAATTCCTCGCCCACAGACATGATACAAAATGGAAAAGGAATCTTGATAGAAGACTAAAACATACAGCTTCTCCTTCACTGGCTGGTGGAAAGGGCCAGGCTGATCTCCCCCTAGCCCTGGTTATGGCTGTGCTGGTATTTGATATTTCTCTGTGAAAGCAGTGCTTGTTGCCATGTAGCAGTATTTAATATTTGACTGATTTCACAGGCAACGTTCAATGATATTTAGCACTGGAGTGTACCCGACCGTTTATGAGAATTCCTATTTGTTGCCTGCCAGTTCAGTATATTCTCAAAAATGTTTTGATTCAGGTGACCATTTAAAGACATCAACCCTCTCCTGCAGTCTGAAATGGTGCAGCTCAGCAAAAGCTGTGCCTCGTGATATTTTGTTCCACCCATTTAAGGGAATTTGGCAGCATTTAGATGCGGCAGAGGTGGCCAGTCCCAAGAACCAGTTCTGGGCCCTCTTGACCTGTGGTCAGCTGCAGTGCACAAGCTCCTTGTGTAAGCAGACACAGGCACTTCAGTTCGTTCCTTGCTCCTAGATTGGAACAAGATAGTTCCCCCATGTTCCCTGACACTTCAGAGCTGGCTTCACCTTATCTGTCACGGTGTACCGAAACGTCGCTCGCTTTTGATAACAGAGTGTCCCCTGCACTGGTCCCAATTGCATGCTTTTAGCTTTCTTGGAAGTAAGATTGTGCAGGCCAATTAGCATCTAATTTTAGCAGCTGTACTTCAGCCCTTGAGAGGAGGCAGTCATTTTGGACTCACAAACCTTGGTTAAAGATCATCCTCTTTCAAGAGCTCTGCAGGTTTGCTTTTCTATCCAGCTTTGTCGCTTTGTTGTACAGCTCTTATCACTGCTATCGGAGTACTGAGAAGTCATCACATTTCCCCGGGGAGCAAGATTGAATTTAAAAACACAGTCCTTTATTATATAGATATATGCTGGTGAATCTCAGAGCAGTTTGCCCAGGGCTCCTAGGGAGCTTCAGCATTGCTTTATGGGATCGACGCCCTGATTCTTCTTCACCCTCACTCCCACCAGAGATTGGAAAGTTCCTTTTTAAAATGAACCAGTTCTCATTCTAGTTTAGTATGCCCAAAAGGGAGCAGCCTTCCTACAGGCTCCTTCCCACTTCAATTTCACAAGGGGATGTATTTGTCTGACGTCACCTGCACACAAACATTGCAAAAATTAGGGAAACAGAAAAAGTCTAGTTTACAATATATATTTCTGGGAGTGTTTGATTCATTGTGAGTTCATGGGGTGATGTTAAAGAAAGAAGGAGGCGAGGCTGATGTGCTGAGCAGGAATTCCAAATTTAGGCCGTCTTTTGGCTTTTTTCAGCAAGGGAGTCAGGGCTCAGCAATGAATCTCCACTCTTGATAAGTACAAGCAGGTGTGAAGCGCTAGGAGTCAGCTTTCCTGAATGCAGATATGTCAGCAGAACAGAGTAGTTAACATTTTTATGACAAGATGGGCATCTATGTTTCAAGATGGGGGAAATGTATAGGCTTATAGAGGTGACGGCTAAAGATGTCTTTCTTTTCTTTTAAAGAGCTCATTTTAGCCAGGCTCAAACCCCTGCTTTTTGTTTTTATCGCAGACTTTGCATTTGTTAATATAAACTTATTGTAGATATAGTTTTTGTTTTTACCAAGAGGCATGTATTGAACTGAACAGGGGCTGAATCACAGTGTTTGCTCTGCCTGTTGGTCCTCTGCACAAAACAGAGGCACAGGAAAAGGGCTCTGTAGCATCCTCCTCTGTGGCAGAGCCTTTCCTTTAGGCACTTCAGCTGCTCATCACCATTTGCCTCTGCCTTGCACATACGGGAGCCAGCAGCTGAGGGCAGTACTCTCACAGGACCCAGAAATTGGACTTAAAGAGTCTTCTGCCTGAACCCTTGGGTGGTGTCCTGGTCTGGTTTTGTAGAGGACCCTACAAAGCAAGACTTATTGACATATCAGGGGTTGCAGCACCATGGAGAGCTCTGAGTGAGAGTTGGAGCCTCTTATGTGCAGTCAACCTCTCCTAGGTTCTACCTGCTTTTTAGAACTAGAGTCCTTAAAGGGCCAATGCTCTAGCCAGAAAATGGGCCCTCCTCCATTCCTTGGCCTTCTACCTGGTGCATTCAAGGTAGTTAGGAACCGCATCTGGCTCCTTAGCTAGTGATTCAGTTCCATGTGGTATCAGGCAAGTCCTGGCCCTCATTATTTCCAAATGGACCTTAAAGACTTGCATCATCATTATTAATTCGTATCTAAAGTAACCCTGCCTTTGGGGACTAATTAGGCTCTGTATAATGGAGGCTGTGTGGTGGTTGCTTTTTGTATTAAGGTCAATTGGTTTGCATTTTTCTGCACAGCTACGGATACTTTAAATGTTTAAAGGCTTTAATGCTGTTTCTTATGGGATACGTGTTGGAAATGGTTGTAACCCATTTTGGAAGACCGTTCCCTCCCCTCCCCCTGGTCTAAGGGTCTCTTAAATAAATGAAATAAACAAACATAGTCTTGGGGGAAAGCTGTTGAGGTGCAAAATGGTGGGGGGCGGTTGAGGTGAATATTGAATCAGGGGACAAGGTCTGAAGAGGAGGAGGAGGAGGGAGGAGGAGAAGGAGATGGGGGCTGGAAACCTTCCTTTGTGACCCTAGTTGTCAGAGAGGGGAGCTTAATTATACTTAACTGCATATGCTCAAAGACTAACATTATGCTTCATGTGTATCTAAAATAACCCTTGGTTGTGAGAAGCTGAGCAGTATATGGCAGTATTATTCTATAAATATCCCAAAGCGGGCATAATCTACCTATAAGTTATCCTGAACAAATGCTAGTGAATGGATGGAAGCTACCATTCAGAATGAACAAAGGTCCAATTCACAGACAGTAGCCCTTATACATGAAGGAACATCTTCTGTCAGAGAGAGAGAGAGAGATAAATTGGAACAGGTTCAGATAAATAGCCCTTTTGTGCTGTTTTCAGTCACCTTTGGGAATAAATGGAAATGACCTTGTTTTTGTTTGTAAATCTCAAAATGCACTAGAGGTGAGCTAATACTCATCTTATTTCAAATAGTGATGCATCTATTTAAACCTGTTACCTGCTAGTGTAAACAAGACCTTTAGGATTGAACTTAATCCCTGTGCCAAGGAGCAAGGAAAGGATCTTGTGAAAAGAGTTTGTGTAATGTTTGTTGCATGCTCTCTCTCTGCAGAACAGCTAACTTAATACCTAGGTATGATTCATTCCCCCGAAACAGCTTTGTTAGCAGGAATTTAGATGAGTGGGGCTGAGAAGCAGATCTTCACTGAAGTGTGCAGATTTCTGGAAATGATGTTGGATAGAGTGGGGAAATCCAGTGCATCCCTCTGATCTCAGTTTGATTTGACTTTGAATTGTCAGCTGTAGGTGACTGTGACAGCCCATGGTTCAGTAGATGCAAGCATATATGTAGATGAATTGTACTCTGTCTTGACGGCCTTTGTTTATCTCTCTCATTCTTTTCCTCCTACAGATTACGCCAGGCAGCAAGGCAGCTCAGTCCCAGATGAACCAGGGGGACTTGGTGGTAGCAATTGATGGAGTCAACACAGATGGCATGACCCACCTAGAGGCCCAGAACAAGATAAAATCAGCCAGCTACAACCTGTCTCTTACTCTTCAAAAGTATGAGGAGATAAGTTACTACCATTGTGGGGAGATGGCTAAAAGGCACCACCTTAAGAGTGTTGCTGTGGGCATTGTGTTGTAGTGCAGAAGCAGGGTGTCCTGGTTCCTCATGATTCCTATTCCTGTGCAAACACATGACGTAAATGCAGCCTTTAAAGCTCCCTTTCTTAGAATCATGGAACTGGGGAGTTGGAAGGAATCCTGAGGATCATCTTGTCCAACCCGCTGCTAGGCAGGAATATGCAGCTTTCCCATGTGGGGATGGAACCTGCAGCCTTGGCATTATCAGCCAATTTTGTATTGCATGTGCATGTGCATGCACACACACACACACCAGAATAGAAAATAATTCAAAGGCTGCATTTTGGATGTGATGTTGTTGGGCTGGGGACAGAAAACATTATGAACTTGCACATCCTGTTCTTAAGGTAGCAGCATCTAAAGCAGCTTGCCAAGCCACTTTTGATGATGGAATCTGATGGAAATTCCAAATGTTTGGCTGTGTAAGCTTGGTTGTAGGTCTGATTCAAGGAGAACAATCACCCCACAGGAGTACCTGGGGCATGCGCTGGGTAGCCACTGGGCTCAAGGCCTATAACTGGTGCTTCCACATGAGACTTGCTTATGCTGCTCTACATGGATGCATTTTCAGGCAGCCAATGCCCCATTGCCCCCCTGTGTGAAGTAAGCTCAAGTTGCTTTATAATCAATATTAAAATCCCATATATGTGTCAGATGCTATTTTATTTTGCATGTTGTTAGCAAAGTTGAACTCTGTGCAGAATTACCAGCTGTATATCACTGGACTTAATCATTTCAAAACTAGAGGTGTGTTGTTTTCCCACTTGTTCTGAACTTATTGTTGCATCCTGATATTGTGGCAAATTGTTCCACTTCAACCTACCAAGTTCAATCACTGCCCTTCACGATTCTGCTAAGGTTGCAGCTCTACCTCCTAGGCCCTGCCCTGTCTTCTTCCCCTCTTTGGTTCAACCCCAGAAGCAAGTATTTTTCAAATTCACATTAAGTGACCCTAGCTTGAGCCCACTGACTATCTCAAGTTGGATGAAGTTATATACCATAAGCTGTTTCATTTATTTATTTTTACTGATGGCCAAGTTTGTTTTTAAAAATTAAAATGGGAATAAGTTTGAGTCAAGCGTTACAAGGCATGTTCTTTAAGGATGTTTTGGGCCACCTAGTCCAAGCCCCTACAATGCAGGAATCTCAGTTGAAGCATGCATGACAGGTGGCCATCAATATGCATTGAGTTTTCACAGGGGTCTTGTGCCCTCAATATGATGGTCAAGAGGACCTAATGAAGCAGCTGTGAGGCTTTGACACCAGTGCACCCCAACAGCAGTGCAACTTGAGTTCCTTCTCTAGCTACCCCAAAGGGTGATTCTGCATGGCTATCTTCAGTGGTTTTGCCTAGGTGCAGGTTGATTGCTATAGGGGAAGGTTGAAACTTGGCACTGCCCTGGCTTGTGATGGGTATGCAATAAGGATAATCTCTTACCTTGGGTGATTTGTAAAGGAGGGAGAAAAAGAAGCCAGTTTATGGAATGTTGAGATGAAGCACTGAGTAAGGGTGAGTTGAGCCCCTTCTGAGCAATTGGTGGAAAAAGAAGTTAAAAAATAAAATGGAAGCGAGGGATAAAAACAAGTACTGAGGGTTGGTTATAGAGCAAAAACTTGCCTTGAAGTGAGCCTTAGAGCCTTAGAGCTGAAGACCCTCCTTCCTCCATTGTCTGAAGGATATGTATGAATACAGTCATACTTCGGGTTACAGCCACTTCAGGTTGCTTTTTTTCGGGTTACGGACCGCCGAAACCCGGAAGTACTGGAATGGGTTGCTTCTGGGTTTTGGCAGTCACTTATGTGCAGAAGTGCCAAATCGTGCTTTGCGCATGCGCAGAAGTGCCGACTCACAACCTGCGCATGCACAGATGCAGGTTGCGAACGCTGCAGGTTGCGAACGTGCATCCCGCACGGATCATGTTCGCAACCCGAGCGTCCACTGTATGAGATTGGAGACTGCTCAAACTAGGAATCCTCTGCCAACAGTCTGAAGTGATACAGCCTGGCAAGCGCTGCTTAGCTCTCAATAGTACCTCTTTCAACTTACCGGTATATATACTAATCCTCAAATTTAAATGATCCATGATCTCTGTAGTGTTCATTATTGTGATAATGGATGAACTCGCTTTGACCACAGATGATTTCATTTTTCATTATTCAAGTACAAGTCTCATGTGCTTCCCTTTACAGCAACTATAATATACATCAGTGGCTCCAGAGTTTTCTGACCTGCAGATGAAGCTTCTATACCACATCCAGATAGTGATAGATATTTGCAGATGGTGGTGGTGGGGATCTTCAAACAATATTTACTGACCTCATAAAAACTTGTGTAGAATTCTTATGCTGTTGCAACCTGGTAGATTAAGGGTAAGAAAAAAACAACTATGAGACTTTTAAAAAAATCAAATATGGTATTCTCTTCCCAGTCTAAGCAACTGCCTCTAACATAACTCACTTCCAGTGCAGACACTCCTCCGTAACTGCCATTGATTCCAGTTGTAAAAGCCTTGGCAGTTTGCTGGGAGACAAATGTTCTTTTGCAGCAGATTCAGTCATAAATCAGGCATTTAACATCTGTGGTGACAGCATCTGAAGCAGACGTAATAGAAAGCATTGGTAGCATGATTCAAATTGTTTCCCTGCTCAAGGTTGCCGTGATTTGGGCACCACAGTTGTCTAGTGCATACAGTAAATGCCTGTACTTGTGCCCACCCCCGGTCTGTGTCCCTGTGGATGTGTGCAAATGCAGTTAGGGTGAAGACAGATGTAGCATTTTTAAAATGATCTCAACAACAGGCTCTTCATCTGCAGTGTGAACGTGGCTTTGCAATTGTTGGCGGAAATGTAGGCACCAAGAAGTTGAATGCTGGATCAGCGCGTGAATCAATCCCCAGCTTTGCCTCTTCTGCTGTGTGTCTGATTCATTAGATATATTTTCCAAGTAAAATACAGTGGTACCTCTGGTTACGTACTTAATTCATTCCGGAGGTCCATTCTTAACCTGAAACTGTTCTTAACCTGAAGCACCACTTTAGCTAACGGGGCCTCCCGCTGCCGCCACACGATTTCTGTTCTCATCCTGAAGCAAAGTTCTAAACCCAAGGTATTATTTCTGGGTTAACAGAGTCTGTAACCTGAAGTGTATGTAACCTGAAGCATATGTAACCCGAGGTACCACTGCATGTTTATTCATGGTGCTAAAAGTGCAGGCCTGAGCCTAGCGTTAAGCAGTTTAATAACTAATGTCTCACAGTGGCCATGGAAATGTCTCCTAATGGATAGCAAAGATTAGCTGTTGTTTTTTTTCCTGGGATGTTCTGAACGGAGATTGCCATCAGTTTGGGGAAGGTGACTCCCCGTGAAGCTCAAGAGGGACAGATTTGTATGTGTGAGAGAGCGGTAGCAATAGAAGCAGTTTGGAACAGTGAAGCCTGCTGCCCACCAGGAGTGCTTGTGCTCTTTGTCTCCACCTGTACTCTATTTGTGTGTGAATGTATATAAAGTATCAGGAAAACATCTAAGTCTCCAGTGATCTGTCCTCTAAAAGGAAGCCAGACCCAGGCAGAGGTAGCCTTGGATCTTCTCACAGCTCAGAAAAGCTCAGAAAGGTAGGGTGTGCTTTATAATGTTTGTGTTCATCCATAGCCTTATGAAAAGGGGGGAAATTTAGGGGGAAATTCACTGTGAATTGGGGTGTGTGTGTTGGTGAGATCACAGAAGCTAGCCTGTAGGTGCCCATCATTGCTACAGAATTATCAGCATCCAAGAAATAAATAAAACCCAGAACTTTATTTTTCTAGGTGGGGAAAGTATTTCTATTGCACATGTCACCTGAGAGCCTTAAAAAAATATTGCCAGAACAGGGGCAGAATAGTAAGTCCTACCTACTTGTGCCCAGGGATGACCTGGTGTCTTAGTGTTTTTGCATGCAACCTATCTTCAGGACTTTGCTATAAATGAAACCAAATATTCAGAGAGCTGACCTCATTTTATTAGCATAACCCAAAGACTTCATGCAAAAGAAAATGTGCACCAATTTCCTGGATGAGCAGATAACCTAAGAAAATGACTTGAATTTAAATTATGTGAGCCAAAGCCATAGCAAAATGTGAAGCAAGGGAACTGTAGACAGACCCGTAGTCAAATACTAATCAGCCAGACAGCTGCTGGCATAAAACTGAATCTGTAATTGTGGGGCAGTCTGTTGGTAATATTATAGGCTATCCTGTGGGAATAACAGAGACAAAGTTATGCTCTATTAAGACTCATTGATTTCAAATGGAAAGTTAAAACATGTACTTCAATACCTCCTCTTGAAATCAATGGGTTTTAAAGGTGCTTAACATTGGCTAGGCGATGTCCGTATTTTTATTTTTATTTTACCATTTTTAACTAGCTGTTTTTCCCATGGAGATATATATAGTAAAAATGCTGAGAGGGATGTGTATTTATTTGCCTTAGATTAAGAGTGCATTGTAATTCCTATGGCAAGCCTGTATGTGCTTGTCTTTGAGCAAGCCCCTTTGGAGTCAATAAAATTTACTTCTGAGTAGACATGCATAAGTTGAGACTGTAAGTTGTTGCGTTGCATGTGGAGGAGAGCTCAGTTTTAAATGCATCACATAAACCCTGTTAGCTTCACCGGAGAGCTAGTAGACCATCAATCAATGCCATGTCTTTAAAGGGCACAGAAGTATTTATTACTCAGAAGACCCTACCTCGCGGTTAGAGATTCTTGCCGAATGTACATTGCTCACCCAGAACCCCACTCCCAAAATACCAATGGAGAAGGTAATGTGAAAACAAACCTTCACATTTGTCTGGGGTATATATCTCCTGGGTGGGTTGTTGAAGATAATCTCCTTCTGCAACATTACTTTGTGCTCGCCGTGTAAAGGTCACAGCAGGCATTAATGGCGCTTCTGTCTCACTTGATGGCTTGACACGGACTGAATAAAGCCATGATGAAGAGTTATAACAGGTTAGATCTGCCACAAGACTACCCTCTGCTTATGGTTAGTGCTGATTAGCTGAGAGAATTGACAAAATAAGCAGCAAATTATGAAGGCATAGGCTAAAATGACCTATATTGGGCCAGGATTGAGACATTTAAAGTGAAATATAAGGACTCACCGTGATGCAGCTATAAATGCTGTGGTTTGCACTGCTATCGCACCTCTTTGTGCCTACGTGGTATTTTCCAAGTAGGTTGCTTATTTTTCTGGTATAATTGTTTGGGAGATCTTGTTCGGCAACCACTTTTAAAAATACTGAATTGATTCCCTTGTCTTATGTTGCAACCGTCTTGATGCAAGTGTTCTTACTGACTGTTTTCATCCTCTTCAGAGCTGAGATTTGTACCCTTAAGTAGATAGGTAGCGAGTGTGCTTTGGGTGAGTATACTTGACCTGTTCTCTTTTGCATCTACTGATATTTGATTCAGTAGCTGATGCTTTTGTTTTGTTTTGTTTTCAGGTGTGATTGATCTGGCAACCAGATTGTATTACAGGGCGTTGAATGCTATTTGGCTAGCAGGATACATAGCTTCCAGCTGTTGGAAGATGCCACTGCAATTGTGGCTTTGGTTTCACATTAATACTTAAAGAAACCAAAGTGTGGTTGTATGACAGCACTATAAAATAGTTAAGTAATTCTCTGGAACTGTCAACATTTGCTTCATTCATCCAGAAGCACAAATGTTGGTTATTCTGTCTTTCAATGCACAGAGAAAATGAATAGGAAGGGGAAAAGATGAAACTCTCATTCTGATGAGTGGCTCTTTATGGAGAGAAAATTCAAAAACCCTTTGAATCACATGAAGTGCAGCTCTTACACGGCTATCTGAGCATGTGATTATTTTCCTTTCTGTTTTCTGCATATTAGAGCTGCATTAATAACCTGAAAAATATAATTTGGGATCAGAATTTGAAATGAAAAGAACAGGATTTTTTGAAAGTGGGCTGCTTTGAAACTACAGGTGTGTTTGAGACTGCTCTAAGTAATCTGACCATTGCTTTTAATGCAGTTCCAGACCCAAAAGCTGAGAAAAGGCTGGCTTAGTCACTGTAAATGAGGCTGTACGATTTTAGGTTATTATTCCCTGCCCTGAATAACTGGACTGAGTGTGATTCTGGAAACTCCATTCACTACCCCCACCCCACCTGCTGTCAGTAGAGTCAAGGCCTCTAAAGAAAAGAACCTGTGGCCTGCCAGATCTTGCCGAACTACAATTCCTATCATCCTTGACGCTTGGTTGGGGCTAATGATAATGGAGTTGCTGGCTGGGGCTAATGATAATGGAGTACAATGGCATCTGAAGGGCTGCAGGCACCACCCCAACCTTGCACTAAGCGATCTGACCGAATGGTAAGAGGAAATCATTGGCTGGAAAGCTGAGGTAAATTCCAGAGAGGCAGGCCAAGTAGAGGAGGAAAGAGGAGCAAGAGGAGCAGATAGTTGGACTCTCAGAAGGAGGAACCAGGGGAGTGCTTGTGGGTTAGTGATCAAGGAAGGAGTGAAGCATGGATCAGAGCTTGTGAGCACCATGTAGTTGGTACTTTGTTATGCAGGCCAAGGCCTAGTTCTCATTGAGGTTGTAGGCCTGCATCTAGGATATACCTATTCAGACCTCAGGTGGGGCTTGGGGTTGCATTGTGGAATGTTCCTCTGTACATTAAAAGAAACCCCTGTGCTTGGGAAACTAGGCGTTGGGGAGACGAGACGAGTGTTGACCTGTTAACAATCTCCATTCTTCAATCAAGTGAAAGTGTACATTGGAGGCAGAGGCTCGTAAGGCTCATAAGGCCTCAGTTCACTTTCAATTTTCACTGGAGCAAGTGGCTTGCTAGGAGCTGTCTATAGTGCTAAAATCAAGAACCTGTCTTGCTAATGTGCCTGGTTGATACCAGCTACCAGCAGATCAGAACCCGTGAGAAATGTAGGTGAAACAACAGAGAAACAGGGTGTTATTAGTAGATGTTAAATGTGTGTTGCGCCAGATTGCTGGAAGTATTCATTTTGATTTGAGCAGTGAGGAGGCCCACAAATGTGGTTTGGCAGGCAGTTGTTTTTTCTAACACCCGGTGAGGTTTGTTTCTCTCACTCTTTGTCTCTGTGGGTTGCTAGCAACTTTTTAAAAACAGCATTATTCTAGATGTAGAAAAAGATTCAGGGATTTCCAGCTGCCCACCATAACTGAATCTGTGGTTGCCACTGAGGACTTGGCAGCTGTATTCTTAGATTCTCATGCAAGAATAAATATAAGCAAACCCAATAGTTTGAATAGTATCGCTCCGGAGAACGTAGGGAGGTTATGTGTCGTGGTGCAGTATGACATGATGCAAATCAGTAACTTGAAGAATAAAATGGCATTCCTGCTCCAGGATCACCAAGGAGCTACAAATGCAAGATGACAGACGCAACCTTTTCAGTTTTGTCTGTGAAATCGTTTGTTGTGACACACCAAAGGGAAGCTGGAAGTGTGCCTTGATGCTCTTGTACCTTTCTTCAAGAGTTTAAAGCAATGCACACCCCACCTGCATTTTCCCCATAGCCTAGGACCCACACATGTCACTAACCAAGTGCAATATTCAGCCCGTATGTTAACTAGGTTGAAGAAAGTGACTTCGTTGTAGTGCAGGGATTAGAAACCTTTTTTCAGATCAAGGGTCAAATACTCTCCTGGGCAGCCTTTCCAGGCCACATTCCACTGGTGGGAGGGCCATAAGGGAAAGTGGGTGGAGCAATGAATATGACTCTCACCTTTGTATAATAAGCCACATTTAAGCCACACAGAATCAGTACATTTTGTACACGTATACATCTTCAGCCCAGGTAGGCAAGAGGTATCATTATAATTAAATGACCCATTCCAGCAAGGTGAAAATATTCCAGGAGGGTGTGGAGCAGGCTTGGCAAGGTGTGGAGTGACCTGGCGAGATCACAGGAGGGCTGGATGCATGACAGCTTTGGAAATTACACGGAGAGAGGTGCAAATTTCTCCTTCCACTATTAAACGAAAAGCATAAAAAAATGCATGTACAAGAAACTTCTGAAATTACATTAGAATGCCCATTAAGAAGACCAGAAAGAGGGTTGAGGAAGGAGGGAATGAGTCATGGCTTGAAACCTTGCACTCCTTTAATGAAAACTTTCCCTAGTGCTTGTGCAATAAACAGTTCACAGCCTTACATATTTTTCCTCTTTCAATAGCAGTTCCTTTACTTTAGGGGGAAAGAACCTTGAATTTATTTGTTCAGATTTGACCCTGACAGTGAAAGAATGAGCTCCAGGAAACCTGTGTCCCTGAACGAAGGGACAAGCCCTTGAGAGACCATGGCCCCTGCATAAATCATGTTTTCATTCTTCCTCGAGGGATTTCACCTCTGCTGCCCTCCCCTTCAGTTCTTTGTATGCCTAATGCAGTGAGCTTTCATGCTCAGTTGTAAATGCCACCGCGGAAGATGCTCAAGACAAGAATTATCCGTAAAGCCTTTGTGTCTAGCGTGGTGCCTTGAAATGCCTTTAAAAGCTAATGTTAGAAGAGAGCTTCCACAAGAATAACAATGGCAGCAACAATGGCAGCATATCAGTCAGGCATGGGGCATGTCATCATAGCGGCCCATGGCTTTGAAGGCCTTTGAAGAGCACGGGTTGCTGTAACACCTCTGGCTGTGCTGCCTCACTGCAAGGAGCTTGGGTGCAAGCCCATCCACATGAAAGTCCCTTGGGGGGCCAAGGACAGGATCGGTTGTGCCTCTGTAGAAATTCCTCCAACAATTCACAGACAGGAATAGGGCTGGGCAATATCTGGTTCTCAACATCATGATATATCACAAGCTAACCATCGCAATATGGCAATACATCATGATGTCAAGGTCCTGGGATGTGGAGGGAGGGAGGGGGTGGGCAGGAGGAGCGATCGCAACTGCGCTCTGGCAGGTCCTTCCCAGTGAGGGAGGGAGCGGGCAAGAGTAGGACTAGCCCCACACAGCTGTTCCCAGCGATTTGTCCGGCATGCCCTTCCCAGTGATGGCCCCTTGCTGGACGAAAATGCTCTGTTTTAAAGCACCCTCTGGAGAAACGGTTATCGCACTCTGAACTTCAGGTCTGTTTCAGATGATTTATTTATTTAGTATTGTTTTATTAAGGATTTCTTGGGTTACAATAGTACAAACTTCGTCTCTGTTTTCAGATCATAAAGTTATTTCTCTGGGTCGGTTATATTCGATGTGAGATTTTTGTGTTGTATGCCGTATAAGGTTGGGGGGAAAGAGGTGGGGAGAGAGAGCAGGGGAGGGGGGAGAGAAAGGGGGTAGTAAACTTTCATTCTTCTACATAGTGTATGTTGATATACTGCCCACCCCTAGCCAGGAGTATAAAAAAATTAAGGACCATGTCCCCAATTCGAGGTACTGTGCCATGTGTGAGAGCAACAAATACCTGTTGTTATGATAGAGGAGGTGTGTTCGTGGTATGTCATAGCATATTTCAGGGTTCTGTGCCTTGTAGCCTACTTTACTACTAGGAAGACAAAAGCCACCCAGTGCCAGGAATGGAGGGCAGATTTTGACAACCAAATGCTTCAGTGGGGATATCGCCAGGGCTTTTTTTCAGCTGGAACTTACTGAAACTTAGTTCCAGCACCTCTCAGGTGGGCGCCATTGCCATTCTAAGAGAACAAGGGAGATGTTCATGGTGAGTTCTGGCATGTCTTTTTCTAGAAAAATAGCACTGGATATCACTGAGGGCTCATCCAGACATACTTTTGTACTGCATTTTCCAGGTACAAGTCCACACTTTAAAGCTCTGTGTCCCAATATGTTGTGCTTTCTGTCCTGGTGCTTTCCTCAGAAAAACCCGTGCTTTACTTCTAAATTGGAGCAAATGGCAATCCGTGAAAAACCTGGCTGCGGTTTGCTCTGATTCAGTGGTAAAATGTTGGTTTTCTTGGGGAAAGCACCTGGACCCAAAAACCCCCCTGCTCAGATACAGAATTTTAAAACCTGGCCCTGTGCCTAGAAAAACAGCACAAAAGAAATCTGGCTGAGTCTTAATTGAGGGCTGAACTTGTTCCCAGTGACTCCTGCCACAGAGGACCAAGGCTGCTTCTTTCCCTGTGGCCCAACATCTGTGTAGCCCCACCCTGGTTATGTTTCTTTCTGTGTAATGGAAAGTAGCAACAAGCTTTAATATAGAGAGAAAGACCCAAAAGAAGAAGTGGATCCTACTGTTACCAAACCAGAAGGAGGGAGGCTGATCTGGGGGACAGGGATGGGGGGGGGAGACCACCATTATATTCTCTGAAGTATTTTTCAGTGCTATCTTTAAGTTATGGGGAGAAATTCCAGCTACTCAATTACCTTTTCTTTTGCATTCATTTTGCAGATCAAAACGTCCTGCTCCAGTTCCTACAGCCACCCCAAGAATTGACTCTCCAATGCCTGTGATCCCTCATCAAAAGGTAGGCGCTCTGGAAAACTCCTGTGGCTCATCACACCGGATATTTCAGATGTGTACCTTTCTGCTTCTCTTTAGCAGCAATCTGATACAAGGCCATTTCCCCTGCCACACAATGATTCACTCGCACCCCATCTGTGATAGAGAATGAAGCGGTAGCAGCTTTTCCATAATAAGCAATTTGGAATAAAAACTGTGATGTTGTTGTATATGCACTTCATAAGCATGGTGGAGATTAGAGCTCAAGTGACAGTGAAGACCATGGAGGCAGATCAAACAGACCAGTTGCGGGAGGAGAGCTGTTTTACAAGATGAACTGTAAAGAATGAGCAAGCACATACTGAGATACCTCAGAATCAGTCAAAGCCAGTGAGATAGCTTCTTTTCCACATTGAGTTATGTGTGTGTGTTTACTCCCCATCTTCCATCCTCTAAGCCTATGCCAATTCATGACTGTCTTCATAGAACCTGTTCAAGTTCAACTGTATGCACAGCACATAGGACTCTTTCTATGCAGTTAGGGTTCAAATAGCCTACCTGGGTGCAGGTTTGCAACCTTACTTGATTACCCTCCTGAAGAAACTAAGCAAGCTTGCAGTCCTAACCTTGAGAAAAAAGACTATGGACACCTTGGCCTAAAGTGGCAGCTATTACCAGAATAGATCTATCAGCTCCAGCTTAGGTACATTGGTTGAGCAATTGCCCGTAGGACCAGTGACCTCTGAAGATTTGGCATCTGATTGTATTCTAGATAGCAGCCTTTCTCATGCTGCCTCAGGGACCTTGCCAGTGAAAGATGGGATAAAAAAAAGTTTCAGTAAATAAATGTTACATTTGAGCTCATTATTCCGGTTACCAGTTGCAACAGAATGCTGCGGCGCTGCTGTTTGATTTGCAAAGAATGTTTGAGCCCTCGCTATAGAAATACAATTTTTTGACGTTATCATTGGCATCCCAGGATCAAGTAAGGTCAAAGGTCTTTGTGAAGTCTTAAATGTTTCTCTCTCCTGGACACCTTTTAGAATGTTCATTTGTAGTCCATAACAGAAAAAGTAGGTCAGCTTGCAGTTCTCTGGCCAAAAATGGCAGGTTTCCCCCATGCTTCACTGTGGGGGAACCAGTACGTATTATTTAAGATTGGACCAGTGCCGATTGCTTGCTGGGCCCATCCTATGGAGAGCTGCTTTAGGTTAACCTTTGCAGAGCTGACTCTGCTTCCTTGTGGCTGGTTCCCATGCTACAAACTGTAATATCTAAGTCCTTTACTCATGTGGCCCAGGTGGTGCATGTAGGATGCAGGGCTACATCCAATGAGGGGGGTGCGGGGGGCTTTGACTCTGCCCTAGGAAGGCCCCATAACATTCCAAATGAGAGGGAAGTAGCAGAGGTGCAGGTGGCAAGGCCTTGAGGGACCTCACAAATTGGGAGGATGCTACAATGCTACCTGGATTACGGCACAGGTGAATTCAGGGACACCTGAACTTCAGCAGCTGCTCAGCCCCACTAACTTAGGGCTTATCCAGGTTTGCCCTTGCCACGCCCTTTCCCCCATGGAAACCCGATCTATACTGATGAATTGGAGCAAATGTCAACCGGGATTTCTCATGCCTAGAAAGCACAGGACAAGCGGGAAAGATGTCTTCTGGATAGCTCAGTTGATTAGAGTGTGATGCTGATAACGCCAAGGTCGCAGGTTCGATCCCCATAAGGGGCAGCTGCATGTTCCTGCATTGCAGGGAGTTGGACCAGATGATCCTCAAGGCTCTTTCTAATGCTACAATTCAGTAATTCTATGATTGACTGGATGACCCTTGGGATCCCTTCCAGCTCTACAATTCTATGAATCCAGCACAAGTCTGTATGACCCCTAAGTGTGATGCTGTTCATACCATTACCATCAGTTCTGCATCTCTGTGGGAACCATGGGAGGGCAATAAGCATGTCACAGGATAACACAAATCCCTTCAGAAAGCCTGCTCAGCAAACTCTTACTGATCAAGCACCTCACGTGTGAGTCCTAGCATCTCTAAATAAAGGGCTTTGTGGAACAGGTTTGGATAAGAGCTTTGTGGAACAGGTTTGGATAAGAACCAAGAGCCTCTGGATGTTAGGGTTGATATTGCTACCAGGCTGCTTCAGATTTCTAAGCAAGTGCCAAGAGAGGAAGCATAAGTGACTGTCCCTAAACTTCCAAATCATGTCCCTAAGGAGGACATGGGTGGAGGGCTGCATTTTTGTTGCACGGTGAGAGCCAGTTCATACTGCACCTGTTATGGCCGAGTCTGGACATTTAAGGGCTTGTGCAAGTGGCCTGCCTACAAGAGCAGCATGACATCAGTGCAAGGATCACAGAGTCATTCTCCTGGACAGGGGTTCCCAGTCACAATGTACCACACAGCTTAAGGAAGCTGATCTGTGGGCTTTTGCCAATTCACTCCTCCAATGTTACACTGCTCATGGGAATAGATCATTAGAGTAAGCAGCTAAATGTACGAAATGTAGCTGGCTCAGGTATCCGTGCATAAAACATTGCTAGGTATAAGCCATTTCATCATAGATTTCTTTTTCTGTCTCCCTCCCCAAGATTATATATTTAGGGGGGGAGTGCACTTTCACTCTGTTAAAAAATGTAAAAAGAGTGCAGTCAGGGGGTGAAATGAGAGTGTGTGTGTGTGTGTGTGTGTGTGTGTGTGTGTGTGTGTGTGTTTTGCCAGTTATGTCCTAGGTGGCATCACTGGGAAAGATTAGACTCCTGCTTCCTGAATTCTCCATTCATCACAATGTTGCTAGAAGCCACAGAATGAAAGACCAACTCCATCTCTGCCACGAAATAAGGTATTCTAGCAAGATGACAGTAATATGTCTCCAGGGATGATGCTCAGGATAACAGCCTCCTCTTCTGGCCACAAGAAAAGTTACAGTAGGTTTGCCATGGAAAAAATAATGCTCGTTTTCGTAACCCCTAAGGCCACACAGGGACAGCCAGGGAGACAGAGAAGAGAAAGCTACACAGAGGGAACAAAGCTCAGTGGGAGAGCCCACGTTTCACATGCCAAAGCCTCAGGTTTAATTCTTGGCATCTCCATTTAAAAAGAGCAGGTGACAGGTGGAGCAGGTGGCAGGCTACAGAGACCTGCTGCCAGACAGATTAGACAGTATTCACCAGGTTGGCAACATCTGTCTGTCTCAAGAGACATTGGGTGCACCTCCGGGGTGAAGTCAAATGGCTGTGTTAGCAGCACCAAAGTGATCTCCCTGGCCAGAAGCCTGGGCAGTGTATATGGAGGTCCTGGGCTATCCAGATGACAGAACCCCACCTCTCATCCTCACTGAGGTGGTCCAAAGGAAAGCAGAGCAATACCTTTGGCACCTGCTGGGCTGCAGGAGTTGCTGCAAGGAGGCATACAAGATGCCATCCAACTGTCTTAGGAACTCCATTCCAGATTTGTGTCCTTATTCCTTAGCCTTTTCTCCTCCTCCTGAAGATATCCACAAAGCAGCGAAGGTTTAGGATCAGAATTTTCCTTCTTGCCTAGTCATGTATCTCTAGTTTGAAATGAAATAGTTACCAAAGAATTTGTGCCGTTGACTGGACACAAAAAAATTTTTTAGTTTATAACACACACTCCTTGTGATTTTGTGCAACACATACAAACCAACAGATTATTGGTTACTAGTACTCAGAGATACTCTAGCCATTTTCTGTGTTCCTGGGTAATACGATAAGCATTGTAGGCGGAAAAGCCTTTAAATGTGGACCAAAGGGGACAATTACCAACACCAGTAGCAAAAAAACCCCAAAACAAAACTATTGCTGGCAATTACCATTTCATGCACACCCATGAAGTCCGTTTGGAACATATTACATAGCATCATTCCCAAATCGCTTGCGGGGGAGAGGAATGGTGGAAGCGACAGGGAAGAGCTTTCAGAAAATTGGCAGAGACCGCAAAAGCAGAAAGGAAGGGAGAGCAATTTCTATACACCTGTGCTTTGTGAAAACAGTGAGCACTTGCGTACTGTTGAAAAAGTCGTTGTGCTACAGTATTGTGTGTTGTCATCGAATGTTCCCAGATCAAAGGTAATCAGTGGTGAAATTGGAGTGATGTGCTGCAGAATAGTTGCTTTGGATTCTAGGAGCCACTTGTTTGATCCCTGTCTATCAATACACTTTCTCCTTTGAATTCAAGTTTTGGTCCTGCCAGGAGAATGTTGGCTTTGTGTTGGCTTTTTCAAACATCTCAGTCTTTTCTCTTTATTCTGCATTTTGACCAAATTAGCAGGAAATCAATAATGGAAAGGATATCTGAAGTGGAGATTCTTTGGCTGTACATGGCTGTGTTCCACTTTTCCAAATGCAAAGTGTACAGAGAGATTGTCTATTAATAGAATCTTCTTTACAGCCTATTTTGCTAACCACGTTGCACAACCTTTATTAGCATGAATTTCTGCCTCTGCTGGCAGTGGCCCTTAATTTTGAGACTAATCATATGTGGCGTGATTGTCGAAATATTAGCCCTCCCATATCTACATAACAACATTGATATAGGTATGTGCATATGTTGTAGGTGTAGTTAGATGCCATCCAAAAAGCCAAATTTATCTAAGAACCGCATATCCTTTCTGTAAGAACAAATGGGCAGTTGAACCATGTATGGTAACTAATATCAGCAGTTGTTCAGATGAGAAGCTTTATTGACATGCATCTTGAATTGAGAAACATGCTGCTTTGGGAAGAGATGTGGTTAATATTTTCGCTTGACTAATGCAAGGCTATGAAGGTTGCATACATCTGTTCTGTTGCAAATGTCTGATATGTAGGGTTGCCAACCAGACAACTCTTACTTGATGCATAATACTATGTGTTTCTGTCAAGCAATTGCTATTGGCATCTGAAAAACCAGAAATCTCCAAATTTCACCAGAATCTGTCCTAAAACCACCTGGCTTCACTTCGGATATGTAAGATTCTGTCCCTGACATGTTGGTTTCCAGAAGGAGAATATTATTTTTTTAAAGTCAGGGGTTGGCAACCTTGCAGATATGTGTAGAATTCCAGAGCTGTAGACTTTTTCTTTTTGCATGTGTTCTATGATTGCTTTTCTTTCTTTCTTTCTTTCTTTCTTTCTTTCTTTCTTTCTTTCTTTCTTTCTTTCTTTCTTTCTTTCGCCTGCATGTTTGCTTCTACAGGATACTGTTCTGGAAGTCAATGGCAACCGAGCAAGCGTCAATCCTCTAAGTAGCACATCGGCTGGGTCCATGAGTAGCATTTTAGCAAGCAATGGAGCATATTCAGGCTACCTCAGCAAACAAGAGATGAGCCTGTCACATAGTTCCTCCTTCTTAAAGACTGTCAACATTAGATCTTCAGTGTCTTCTCAGTCTGTGGCATCTGACCTTTCGCCAGCAAAAAGTGACCTAGGTTCCAAAACAAGCTCAGCGATCACAGATGGCAATAGCCCTAAACACCAGCTAAGCCCGGCAAGGCAATATAACAACCCCATTGGCCTTTACTCAGCAGAAACTCTAAGGGAAATGGCTGAGATGCATAAGTTAAGTCTCACACGAAGGGCTTCAGAAGGTGGACTTCTTAGATGGTATGTAAATGTAATAAACTTGTTTTCTGATCATGCATTCTAGATAGTTTGGTGAATGGGCCAATTTCTATACACAGCTCATTGGAAGCATTCTGGGTAGTGAGTGTGCATTTGTCTTGAATCCATCATTAAATCTAGTACATAATAGCTCGCCTTTCATAGTCCACCTAAACCAATAGTAGCCAGCCAGGTGCCTTTGAGAAGCTCACAAGCTGGGTATGATGGTTACAGAGATTCCTTTTTTGTCCTAAACATCTGGTAATGAGTGACATGACTACTACTGAATACTAGCCAACTTTTCTAAATGATTTCCTGAAAAATAGATCCTTGAAGTCACTGTTCTTTAAATAATCATTGGGCTTTTGAATTACAATATTGTTTGGCTTGTGCCTAGTGTCATACAACATAAAATGACTACGGTAGGTACTATGGGATCTGTAGAGCATCTCCAAAGTACAGAGAATTTAAATTCACTCTCCCCCTTGTCCATCACAGTGAACAACTTCCAATGGCATTAAATGGAGTTTGAGGAATAATTAGTAGGATCCTCTGATTTTTTCCCCAAATCTTGTGTCTCAAAACTCTTAGGCTTTTGCTCACTCAGATGTGTTTTGAAATCAGAAGAGAGTGAGGAGTCTGTGGGGAAATGATAGGAAAACTCAGTAGAAATTATTCAAGAAGCACCAGCATTTTAGAGGGGGTAAAATGAAGAGTAATCAATTGTTTCCATCTGGACAGAGCATCAGTTCGTTAATACTTTAATAGCCATAAATATCTAAGATAATCCTCTTTATATCTGGGTTTCCATTCAATGGCACTTTTAATCCTAGGTGACACACAATTAGCAATCGAATCACAGTGACCTCTTTAGAACTGCTCTGGTATGAAATTGATGTCGCATCAGAAACTGGTCCATTTTCTTGCTGATTTAGTTAAACAAAAAGCTTTGACCTAAACTGGTTTTATTTCCTTAGTGTGAAAGGATTCACCATCAACCTTACTGTGGATTTCCAAAAGCATTAAAGAGCAGGTTTTTGCAGTTGGAGAGAGCAAGCGCTCAGGCACAGACCAGAAAAGAGTGGGTGGGTGCCAAGAAAGCACAAAGAAAAATCAGGGTGGATGAGCCCTAAGCTAGTATGTGTGTAGAGAGACAAATAAAAGAAAGAGATCGACCCATATTGCGCTTCCTCTTTAACAATCTCCATGAGTACGAACATGGTGCCTAGCTCTTCATGAGCACATTCACATCCCTGATGCCTGTTGACAGTGATAGTCCATGTCTGGCATGAATATGCACTCAGACAACTCCCACGTCATTATCAAATTTCATGTGTCCTCCTTTAATTCATCCCATAATAGAGGCTTGCCTTTAGGAGGGAGCACTGTTTCCATAGTTATCAAATTCCACCCATGTCACAGATTGACTCTGCCATTCAACACAAGTATTTCTGTGCCAGGTCTGTGCAGCTGTGAAAGTGTAGCATTCAATGGTCATTCCATTTGTAGGCCTCCTTGGATGAGATCAATGGGGATGTGATGAGAAAACCTTGTTTAGTGGTCAGTGATCAGTATATTAGATTCTGTGACAATACAAGCTCTACAAAATCGCTCTTGTCCTGTTTTGGACCTGGCAGTGCTCATCTTTTGCATAAGCAAAAGTTGTCTTACGTTCTATTATTTTAAACTACTGCAAATGAATTCACAGACAGTCTATTGCTATACTGATGTCCATTACTTCCCCTCTCCCTTTCCCAGTCCACTGGGAAACCCAACAGGGGAGGTGGGGCCAACAAAGAGAGTGTTTCAAGCCCTCTTGTCACATGGCAAATCTCAGTGGAAAATATTTGGATGTTACAAAAGCTGACAATATACAAATGAAATGGAATGAGTGCACCAAACTGGCTGGAGGGGCAGGAGTAGAAAATGGACCTGCATGGAGGTCTCATTTTCAAACATAAGTTTGGGAACCAGTGCAAGACCTCAAGCTCATACACCTTTAAGAGTTGCATAGAATGGAACATTCTGCCAGGTGTGGTGGTTCCTGACAAGCTTCTCTCTTCTTCATCTGTTAAAGATACAGGAGCCATCTCAAGGTCTGGGCTGCCATCTTTGCTTTGCAGGGTTGATGACCAATTTCATTAGGCTATGTTAGATGTGGTCTGTCAGTTGTCCATTTTCATGACTGCTGGTATGTGAAGAGTTTGCGTTCTGCCTTTGATGTGTTTTGAAAGTCCAATCAGATACTGTGGAAGAGTTAGTTCCCCTCTTATTCAAGGGGTATATCACTAAAGGCTTATGCCGTACTTTAAAATGTTGTTTTACGTGCATGGGCATAGCTTAGAGGATTAGTATAGCCAACAGCATCCACTTCAGAAAATGATACTATTACACCGTGTTTCTCAGTAAGCAGATGCCCAGCTGTCCTGCACATTCCTAAAATGGATATAGAATCACTGATCTGCTTACTGGCTACAACTTGTTCCTAATATATCTCAGTGAGTTTCTGTAACAGGCAGATATATTTGGATTAAAGCACAGTTTACTAAGCCAGTGGGAGAATATTCTTGAGTGAGAGAAACTGAAGGGCAGGAAACAAGATGGAGTGGGAAACTTTTAATTATCCTAATGTGAAAACCTCTATTGGCAACCAGTGTTTTCCCCCTTCCTTTTCTCTCCCCCCCCCCCCCATTAAAACTTGGACAGCAAGCAGTGGAGTAAACAGTACATCTATGTATTCATACTATGCAACTTTGCCTTTCTTTTAAGAAATCTCCATGTCTGCCACCAGACCCCTGTTGTCCATCAAAGAGAAGTGTGCAAGACAATCACAGCAACCTGATCCCCTGGATCCACAGGAAAATCCCTTTCCTCATTAACTTTGTCAGCTACCAGAAGAATCGTGGATTGAGTCTTGCTAGCGGCAACTTGAACGGCTTGCTAAGAAGGCTCCCTTCTCTGATAAATTAAAAACATAAACCTGAGTTTCTTCCTCAACCAGATCTGGGCCTTTTAAAGGGGGGGGTAACAAAAATAAATCTAGGAACAGTGCTCCAGCTTGGTTCACCTCTCAGGACAGCGGGAACTGCCTTCCACTACACCCTGCCAAGATTAGCTCCCAAAGCCGCTTACAATTCCTATTCACGCAAGGTCTAACAGGGATCTGTGGGGTATATCTGGCAGAGTGCTTGATCCTTGAAAATTGATGAGGTGGTCAAGGTTCTAGGTTGTTCCTTGCAGAATAAGTTTCAGATCGACTCAAGGGCCTGGCTGAAGGACGGTGCCAGTCCACAAGTGCTTCTCAGTGGCGTAGCGTGGGGGGTGCAGGGGGGCCGGCTGCACCGGGCGCAACATCTGGGGGTTAGGGTTAGGGAGCGCAAATCCACGGGTTAGGGGGTGCAAATTACTTGCCTTGCCATGGGTGCTGACAACCCACGCTACGCCACTGGTGCTTCTCCTCCCAAATTGCACTTGAGGCGACATCATTATTATCTGTGCACCTGCATTTTCTTTAAGTGTGCTGTTAAAAATGTGGCAGGAGTAAGTGGAACAAAAACATTGTTGCAAAAACACCTGTGTCTCATAAGCGCATTTGTCAAAGAGCTGGAATTAGCTGCAGCTCCCTACTGAGCATAAATGCAGTGGAAAGACCCATTTGCTGCTATGTAATGTGTGAAATGGTCCTAAGAACTGAGCTGCAGAAAATGTTAATAAGACAACATTCATTCCTGGAGCTAACCCAATGTTGGCCTACATCGGTGGATAGCAGGTGACATATTGATCCTATCAGTCACCAGAATCTCTCGAGTTGGTCACCAAGCTTCCAACTGTAGGTATTCATTGGATTCTTTGGAACCATTGTAATCTGGCTTCCAGCCTGGTTTTGCAACTGAAGCTGACTTGGTCACCCTAGTGGACCTACACTATGAGATGCTCAGAGGGAGTGCTGTCCTGTTGCGTCTCCTGGACCTCCCAGCAGTGTCTGATGCAATCAGCCATGGTATCCTTCCTAAGCTGTTTGGTGGGGATAGGTTTGTGGAACGCTGTTCTTCTGAGAGGCTCTCCCAGAAAGTGATGCTGGGAGACTGCTGTTTCATCTCATAGCCTTTGACCTGTGGAGTGTCCCAGAGTTCCATCTTGTTTTCCATACTTTCAACCCCTATATGAAACTACTGGGATGTCATCTGAAGATTTGAGCGGAGGGGTCATCAATGTGTGGATGACGCACAACTCTTGCCACAATCTAATACCAGTATGGCAATAAAAGTGATAGGTCAGTGTTCAGAAATGGGTGGCTAAACAAGCTAAAACTTAATCCAGACAAGACATTGGTTATGTTGGTTAGGAATTCTTGCAATTTGGGAGAGTTTGATACAGATGGAGTTGCACTGACCCTGAAGGAGCATATCTATCTATCATCTATCTATCTATCTATCTATCTATCTATCTATCTATCATCTATCTATCTATCATCTATCTATCTATCATCTATCTATCTATCTTCTATCTATCTATCTATCTATATCTATCTATCTATCTATCTATCTATCTATCTATCTATCTATCATCTATCTAATCTAATCTAATCTATCTATCTATCATCTATCTAGCTATCTAGCTATCTAGCTATCTAGCTATCATCTATCTAATCTATCTATCTATCATCTATCTATCATCTATCTATCTATACACACAGCCAGGAGAATATTTTGGATCCAACACTTTCTCTTGATTCCCTAGTTACCAGGAGTGCCTAGTGTCTTCCCACCACAGTGGAGTTTGCAAGTGTAACTGCTATAATTTTTCCCATAGGTCCTATGAGGTCAATAGAAGCCATTCATTTATATAGGAAAAAGAAAACAAGGTGCATTCTGGAATCCCTGTGGACAGGTTTTGCTCCCTCTCAACTGTGTTCCAGACCAAAACCCATTTACTTTAACCTGTGGAGCTCAGTGGGAGTCACTGAGAACTGAATTGGCCTCTCGCTTCAGAGCTTTCAATGATTTCCATGGTGGTGGTGACAGAACCCTGAGAAGGAGGGTTTATGACATGTGCATCTTTTTGATATTTGCTTTGGATGTTCTTGGTCAAGCAAGATGTCAATACACTAGCAGTAGAAAAGGTTGAGAAAGAATGGTGCTTGATCCCAGAGTGCTTAGCACAGTGGAGGTGAGAGGCGTTATTTCTTTGATGCATCTACTGTGTTCACACGGGTTGCTGTTGCTATCTAATGGTCACTTTCCAAAGCGACTTTCAAAAGTTTGCTTTCTTGCCCTTGCATGCCAAGCAGTATGCCAAGCAATGTTACAGTAATAAAAACTTGGTGTTCATGTTCAGGCAAAATATCACAGTACCTCCATAAATCCTGGTGGATAAACTGTAATCCTTACATTTTCCCTCTGTTAATCACATTGGGAGGTTTGGGACATAACAGCTGCTTTCTGTTCCTATTTGTAGAGGAATTTGCAAAAGCCTTATAAAGCCTGGTTAATACTTACTAGCCTCGTGCTCTTTTTATTTTATTTTAAATCTGTTGGTCTGATTTCCCCTCCTTTTGTCTTTCTCTTCCCTCCCAGGTCATAGCGAACACTGCTGCCAAGTTAGTATTAAACAGTGTGCCAGTGTTACATGTTTGACTATGTCCCCACTTCCTGGGGTAGCATGAACCTGTTTGTTCCTGCTGTGTGTGTGTGCTTGCAAGTGAGATGCACATTACAAGAGCTCAGTGGTGTGGCAGGCATAAAATGGCACTAGTGTGTTCTACTGGTAGTTCCGTTCTAGGAATATTCATTCTCCTTACATATTATTATGGTGCCACTGCAAATGCATTACTTTGTCTGGAATGGCTTTATTTAATTATATTGCATCCACTCAAAAGGTTTGCCACAAGACCTCTCTGTTCCTGTTGTGGCTCCCAGAGGATCTTCATGTACTGGCCACAAAGTTTGATAACTAGTATAGAGTAGGAGTGAGTGGATGGCAGTGGCTTTTCCTTTTCTGGGAGCATGGCATGGCTAGGCTGGAAGGCTTACTAGCTACAGATGCCTGTGGTGGCTGTTGAAACTAGTGTGTGGAGGCTTCTTGCCGTGAAATACCTTGCTAAGAGGTTCAAACCATTTGAAGTCAAATGTTACTATAAATGTACATTTTAGTTTGTGATGCATGTTAGTTAATGTGTTCATGTCGTGGCAGGTTTCTGTTCCCTCGAAGTGTCTGTGCATGTACTGCGTTGTTTGAGTCCTGGTATCTGTTTTATAACTGTCCCTCCCTAGTTCATAAAAATACATTCCCCAAAGGCTCCCACCCCTTTGATAGCTCTGAGGGAGATAAACATCCCACAGGTCAGGCGCCGTTTCTCCTGTCAAACTGCTGCCGCGACAGGAACATCTACATCAGTCGAGTATTGTTCTGCTTCAGAGCTTTTAAAAAGACAGTCTTGTCCCTCTTGCAATCCAGCAGCTACGTACAACTGGTTTTGTATTAACTATTTCTGCCTGGCAGACTTTCAACAAAGGTATCTTATAAAATATCATTTTATCATTTGAGAAATAAAGGGGGGGGGGGAGCTTCTGATATCATGACCTAGCAAGAGTTGCATCAATAGCCTGCTAAGGCTGTAATCCTATATATGTTTACCAGGGAGCAAACCCACGTTGATCTATTTCTAAGTCTACCTCAATAGGACTGGGCTTCAGGAACAATAACAAATTGGGAGATTTTCTGTCTCTAACTTGACATTCATGCCCCCAGAAGCAGTGGTGTGGGTTTTCTAGAAAATTCTTGAAAAAATTGCATATGGTCATATGCATCAGAAAGAAAATCTGATATCTGATGCCCCTAGAGCAGGAGTGAGTAACCTCAAGCCCAAGGACGGCTCTCTCTGCCTGACCTTTGGGCCTCGCCCCCAGGCTACGTCATAGGATGTGTCCATTTCAAGGACACATTCCAGCCGCCTTGAGTGCTTTTGTCAGGCTGAAATGTGTCCTTGGCCTGTGATAATCCCCCTGGCTTGCCAGAGTGAAGGTGTGAGAGACAGAGATGTGTTTATAAACCACTGACTTTTACATGGCCACTGTACAAGGGACAGCCCCAGCAAGCATGGCCAATGGGCAGGGATCATGAGAGTTGCAGCTCAGCCACATCTGCATGGCCAAATATTCCCTACACTTGTATTACAGAGGCTTTTCCCAACAGCTGTCATAGTGCCAGTGGGTGCCCTATCTGAGGGAAGAAAGACACTTTCTCACAATTAAAAAATTGTGCTTTTAATGGTGGGATATTGTAGCATTTCTTCCACAAAAGCAGAAGCTATCGACAGGTCATCCATTCTCTGGAATGGCTGCAAGTCCTGCCCTTTTTTGCCGTGGTATTTCAAGTCCATTCTGTCCGATCAAAAGCTTTCTCTACTTGTGCACGATGTCCTTGAATGCTCCTCTGTGCACGCACCTCCTTCCCTCCCTTTCCACCATCGCTTCCTTGCCCCTTTTCTTCTTTCTTCCCTCAGTTTCTGTAACCTCACTCTTCCCCCATCCCAGCACAGAGTACGTGGAGCGCTTCAACCCCAACGTCCTGAAGGATTCTGCTCTGTCTACGCACAAACCCATTGAGGTGAAAGGGCCTGGTGGCAAGGCCACCATCATTCACGCCCAGTATAACACCCCAATAAGCATGTATTCTCAAGATGCTATCATGGATGCCATTGCAGGCCAGGCCCAGGCACAAGGTGGTGAACTTGCTGGGTAAGAGAACTTCCTTTGTGTGCCCCGGTTCCTTCCTGCATGCTACACTGCCCTCTCTTTCATTTTGAGCAGTCTGCTAAGTGCCGTGATGTGGAATAAAGTGCTAGAGACAACAGGATCTGGGAAACTGGGAGGAAGGGTTGGTTTGACATGATAAATCTAGAATTTCTGTTTTATTTGTCCATCATATTTTCATATCCCCCTTTCCCCAAGGCTACAGGGTTTACCTTTTTTGCTTTTTCATTTTGAAAGATAAAGAAATCTAATATTTTATCAGATACACCTAAAACCCAACCAATTACGAGGGCAGAGCTGTGTGCAGGTCTGTCCTGAAATCCCTTTAAAGCAGTGTGATGGTGTTCTGAGACCAGAAGAAAACTTGCTTTAAAAAGTGGAACAACAGTGGTTTTAAAAAAACGCCTAGGGTGGGAAAGCAAGGGAGTGGAGAAGAATCCAGCTTCCTCCTTCCACCTCCCCTTGCTGTACTTCAGAACATCTCCCAAATATTGGGTGATGGGTGTTAAAAAGAAGAAGAAAAAACAAAGTCAGGTCAGAAGTGTTGTGCCAATATTACTCTCTCTCTCGCAGTACATTTTTAACAAATGAAATCACGGGTGCTTTTTCAAGACTGTTGATATTTGCCTGTGTCGATTAGGAGTTAACTCTCAGTTGTGCAACTCCAGTATCCTGATGGAAGTTATATGTGTATGGCCTTCTTATGATGCATATATATATATATATTGCTTTGTGTGCAGATTGCAAAATTTTGAATGCATTCAGAGTTACAGAACAGCAGCATTGCTACCCTAGGTTTAACAGCTTTAGCAAGCTTCTTCCAACTGCTGATGTATTAATTTACTCCTTGTATTGATAATGGTTTCTTCTCTTTCTTTCCCCCCTTTATACATTCCTTGTGGGTTTTCGTTAATTTCTCATACTAATGTTGCTCTGTTGTGTACATCCCAACTCTCCATTATGATGGACCCCAAACACTCAATACTCTTTGTTGGGTTTTGATCCTATGACTCACAGTGAATCTCCACTGGCGTAAGTAGATTTATATTTCCAACTCTATAGAACCAAAGAAGTGCAGAGTAGAAATTAATCTTCCTCTTATGTATGGCCCACTTCTTTCCAATTTTATAGATTTTAAAAACATTTAGTATGTATTGGTGCTAAATTAAGACATACCGTATAAGGCAGACTCACGAATGTTTCATGGCGGAGAATTTTACTGGCCTAGTTCAGATATTTACCAAGTCCACAACTTCCTTTCAGTGGTAGGGGGAGCACCACATGAACTCCCAGTCATGCTGATGCCCGATTTGAATCACCTCTACTCTTTTGTTGAGGAACGCCTTATGTGAACAGGCATCTGCACAGTTAGATGCTCCCATTTAGCACTCACATCACTGGGACACAATCTGCATGGGGAAGGGGAGCATGGGTCTTGCTAGGACTTCTGCATATGCTGGTTTATATGTATAGGAGCCCCTGGGCATATTAAAGTGGTGCGTGCCAGCTGCCCTGTTAGCAGAGTTTACAAAGTGTGTTCTTTTAAAAAGGGAATAAGGGGACAGGGGATCTAGGGCCCAGCATAAAATGCTGGGAGCTCTGGCCCCCTTGGCTTCCCCTCTTGCAATGGAGATATGGGAGTCTGGTGTCTCCTGTGAGAAATCAAGTGGGGTCTGAACTGAGCCAGTATTTTGCTGATGGCAGTTAAGTGGGATCTTCCAAACAGCTGATCACACAAAATTAAACAGTCAATTCAGCATCTCTTTTCTTACAGTAGAATGTTGCTCAAGAAGGAGCCATTGTTTAGGGTTGCAACAATGAGCTTATCCTCTCCTTGGGTTTAAAGGCTCCTCGCACCTCCTTTTGCATGGCTATGAGGAGGAATTCAAAATCTTTGGCTTCCATTTTTTTACTAACTGCAGCTTGCCATGCCATCCAAACCCACTGGACCCTAACCACAGGTAAAGGAAAGAAGTCAACTTCAAATTATAGTTTGTGAAGCTGACTTGTTTCTCTAACCGTAGTTAAGATTAACCACAGTTTAGGGTTTATACAACACACTAAATTATGGTTAATCTAAAATGGAAGTGGAAGTTTCTGATCACTGAATGGCTGTGCTGGAGGAGCGGAAGCATGTGAGCCCAGGCACAGGCTAGGCTCGTTATTGTAACACCAAAACACTAAATACAGCCACCATGTCCTCCAGAAAATTCCAGATAGGTCACAGTTTAATAGCACAAAGCATATGAAAATAGAAGACACACTTCTGCATTGTGGTTAAACCTCATTAAAGGGGTTTACCTATGAATTGTAAGGATTTCGGCTTTACACATGCAGTAGAAGTATGTGGTCCAGGTCTTTCTGGGTGGTACCACTTTAGACTACACATGGGAATTACATGTTACAATGTTCTGCTGGCAAAAACAAAACAAAAAAGACAGAGATTTGAGCTAGTCTTACCTTTACCATGCTAATTTCAGTCTGAAGTGGTACTGTCCTTAGAAAACTGTTCCACATGTGGATTCTACAACACATGTGTACTGGTTTTCTGTGGGAAAGACCCTAATACATAAATTAAGAACTATAAAGTTACTGACTCCCCCCACCACCCAGAAAATAAACAAAAAAGTAATCACACAGACTGAAAATGCAGAAAGTCAGATTCTGAGTTTGGGGAATAAATTTTGCTCCAGTGAACAAATACAGGACTCTGAAAGGTGTCGAAAAGGGAAAAAATTGACTTTATTTCTTTATCAGAATGTATATGCCCATTTTATTATTTTCCCTGTTACCTCAAACACCAAGCTACTTTTTAAAAGCACACACTCCATAGACACATATTGTGTCCTATGTTTTGGACACATGGTTTTCATATTTTTCATATTATTATTTTTATCCAAAATATTTTTACACTGCCTTTCTGAGCAAAAAGCCCTCCCAAAACAGCATGCGTAAATTCATAAAATTGGGGGACACATTTTTAATACTGTAATATACATAAAGTTTCACAATTATTTTTTCCCCTTATATACTTTTAGTATATGGTTCCATACTAGAGCTGGGCTCTGTTCACAATGTTTATATGTGTTTTGGGGTTTTGGTTTTTTCTTTTTGTTTTTAAACTAAGAGCCCTCTGAATGTGCTTCGTTCAGTGCTGCACAGCTCTTGTTGTTGCTCCTTTTCACTTTTTAAGCTTCCTAATTTTTCACCTGCAGAACATTAGTTCCTCCCAGTAGATGTTATACTGTGCTTTATATGTGAATGCATTTCAGTTTCACCCTTCTAAGTCCACAGACAGGCTTGCAGGCTTGCTTGGGCAAAGCTCTGTGCATGTCAGATGTGAAATTATGTTGACTATTCTCAAATCTACTTGGATTCTAATGTACATAGCATTTTTCTGGTTCAGATCGGCTACATTTTTAAAAAATGGAGTGAGCCAGTTCTTTGCAGGTGTCTCTTGGATTTAATCCTTGGCACAGATTTTTTTAAATGCATCTTAATCCTATCTTCCTATCTTCCATCAAAACTCAAAAGTGGTCTACATGAGGTTCCAGGAAGTCCTGCCTGTATACAGGAGTTACTTATAACTTTGGTGGGGAGGAGGAAGGTATTTATATTGTTCACGATGATAAGTCTGGGGTTTTCTTCCCCTAACCTTCTGTTTAATTCATAATACACCAAGACAAGATAGTTTTGCCTTTTATTTTTTCATGCATATTCCAATGAATTGTCTTTCTATAAACTTTTATCATTCCGTTTCTGCCCCTGTTTAAAGAGATCGTCACTGTAGAACTGTACATAAATAAATGACCACTGAATAAGTGAAATGGACTAGAAATCCCAAGGAAGTGAATAACATTTTAGGCTACACTCCTGTACACACATACTTGAGAGTAATTCATGGTGAACGCAGTAACAGAGCTCACTTCTGAGTAGGCATGCATTGGATTATACTGCAAAAATCCTAAACAGTTTTCAGATATACTTTGAATGAACCTGATCATAAGATACATATTACAGTTCCTTGGATTTCGGTCATTGTGGTGTGTCGTGATTTCAGTTATTAGCTGCCTAGTTTAATACAATCATAAAAGTTCAATGACACAATTAACCCGAGGAGCCAAATTCTGAAAACGTTTCTTGGGTTTTGTTCTGTCTTTGAACATTGGGGTCAGTAGCAACAACGGAAAGTATTTCTTTACAAAACACATAAGAAGAATATTTACTATCACAAGGTGATGGCTGTTGGAGTTTGGCAGCTTTGAAAAGGGGATTAGATAAATTAACGGAGCAGAGGTCTATTGGCCATGCAAGCTAAATCAAGTCTTCAGTGTTCAGAGCTGGTGTGCTGCGCAATTGCTAGATAACTGGGAACAAATGCCATGGGGGAAACCACTGCATCCATGATCTGCTTGTGAGCTTCCAGGGGCATCTGTCTGGCTGTTGTTGGGAATCAAAATGCTAGGCCTGGTGAACTTTGGTTAGATTCAGCAAGGCTTTAGCACCTGGTCTACTCCATAGATTGTAAGCAGGAGACTGGGATCAAATGGATTCCCATTCCAAGATATTTTTCATTGTACTGCCTGCGGGGTTTTTAAATGTATAACTATTTTTTATGATATAAATTGAAGTGTGTCCATCTCTGTTAATTGAAGCTATCCACCTGAAAGCAAAAAAAAAAAAGTTCCTTGATGACCCATTACATGCCCAATACAATGCTACTAGTGATAAGGAGACTGAATTTAATTCCATGATTATGTATGCACATAATTTTGTTTAGTGAGCTGCCTCTGATCAGCACTGATATCCTTATAATATGAGCAAATATTCCTCAAATGGCACTCACCATTTGCCATGTTTCAACAATATTCAAAACATGGTGCTATGGTGTCATTGAAGGCAGATATACCAGCATAAAAGTTTGAGCATTTATTTATTTATTTATTTATCTTATAGGCTTATTTTTTTAAAAAAACTGTTAACACGGATGTCGATAAGATAGTGGGATAAAGGCCCAGCAATGTATGGTTTCAATATGCCTACATATAGGATATAACAGGCTTCATCAACCTCGGTCCCCCAGATGTTTTGAGACTACAATTCCCGTCATCCCTGACCACTGGTCCTGCTAGCTAGGGATCATGGGAGTTGTAGGCCAAAAACGTCTGGAGGGCTGAGGTTGAGGAAGCCTGGGATATAATAACAGTTCTACAGCAAAATGATAATAGAGGAAACTGGAACCTAGAGAATGTAATCAATTTGTTAGTCTGAAAATCCATCATGGTGTAAGAAGAAGAAAAACTGCTCCCTGTAGTTCTTTGTAAAGAGTTTATCTGAACTGATTATTGAAGTATTTTGGACAATTGCAGGCCATTTGGATAAATGAGTTGAAACATTTTAGCCTGTTGGTAGATTTGTTTGATAGTTTGGAATAGGTCCACGTGCTGATCATTCTTAACTAGAAGATGGGCAAAGTTGTATAGATATATAGAAATATATAAAGATATAGAGATATAGACATGTGGATGATTATGGGTTGGATACAGACAACTGTTGGTTGCGCTTAGCTCCCATTGTAACCAAAATGAAAAAGTTTATCATGACTAATCTCAGTACCACTGATATGGGACTTAGTCTGGCTCCATTCCATTACCACCAGAACCACAAACACCCTTTGGACAACAAATGCAAGTCAGAATTGTTAGTCTCCTTACATTTGCTGGCCAACATTTACATTGATCACTCGTTCATCATCTCACTGCACTGTGGTTAAGTGGAAACTGGGGATCCAAAGACAAGCAGCAGGAAGGGTGTTGGGGAGGGGAGATAAAATCAGCATTGGCCATTTTACAGTGCACCTCTTTCTGCATTGCAGTAGCCTCCCTGTTAAAGATCCTCATGTAGACAGTGCCTCTCCAGTGTATCAGGCTGTGCTTAAAACTCAGAACAAGCCTGAAGATGAGCTTGATGATTGGAGTCGCCGTTCTTCCCACTTGCAGTCCAGGTCCTTCCGCATCCTGGCTCAGATGACAGGAACTGAGTACAGTAAGTCAGGCTGGGAAGCCCCAGTTCACGTCTTTGATGGAATTCTTTGTTTTCCCTCTGTATACCATCGGCCAGTAGTCATAAGGTAATATGAGAGGTGGAGTTCTGTGCTTAAGCGGGGAAGCCATTTTAATTCCCTTTCAATGCCACTGGCATCACATTGCAGCATTACAGTGTTGTGCCAGAGGCATCATGGGAAAGAATTAAGATGGTGGCGGCAGCAACAGCAGTTACCTAGCCCAACACTCCTCTCAACCCTGGTTCCTAAAAACATTTTGTAAGGGTGGGAAAAAAACTAAAGAGGTGCTAGCATCAGCCAGGGTGGGCTTTCCAATGTGCTTGGGTCCTTGATATTTGCCTGAGGGTGCCATGTTCAGATGCCAGGCCTGATTTCATGAATAGATGGCAACTGAAGGAGGGTCTGAGATGACGCTGAAGGATTGCAGGAGGATGGGTACAGAGAGATACCATCACTAAGGTATGTCGATTCCATGCCATATACAAGTTCTTATGTGCCTTGAATTGGGCATGGGAGAAGAACTGCAGCCAGTGTGGCTGGAAAATAAAACAAAGGCTGAGCGTGTTCCCATCTCCTGGCATTTCATAAGAGTTGGACTATAGCATGTTACACCACGCTAGAATAATCTTCAAGGGCAGTCCCACACAAAATGTTTTACAGTAGCCAAGCCTAGGCGGTACTTAAGCGTGTATCAACATGGCAGGGTCCTTGCCAAGAGGGGACACAGTCTATGCAGAAGACATAACTGTCATAATGCTGTTGCAGAAGCATAGCAACCAACATATGAAAAAGGATGCAGGATAATACCAAGGCCATGAGCCTGCGTTGATGGCATGACAACCATCATATTGATTGTCAGCATGTTTAATTCCTCCAGGGCACAAATAATTCACTTGGCAATCTGCTGGGGAAGGGAAGGTTGTCCAAAATTGGGTGGAGGTTTGCCCAACTGGTTTCATTATTCAAAAGGGCTCCTGACCTTCTGGAGAAGTGTTTCAGGAGTGCAGGTGGCTGCAGCTCAGAGAATAGGACTGGGAATCTTACTTCCATGACCTTGTTTAAGTTAAGTTGCCTTAGCATCCCAGGTATTGAGCTGGGTGTCATCAATATATTGATGACAACCTACTCCAAAGGTCCAGATAATCTCTCAGCCATCTTTGATCTCTGGAGCCTAAGGAGTACCCCATGCCAATTGCCATGGGGCCTAGCAAGCCTCTCCAGTGGTTACCCTCTGCATCAAATTGGACAGATGAAAATAAAATCATTGGTAAGGAAGCCCTGACACAGTGACCTGATGTTCCAGTTGTCCATGAGAACTGTATGATGCCAGGCAGTAGCCTTAGATAGGAACAAGGTCAGCAGAAAAGTTTATCCCCTGTTGGTATCTGGGTGTGACTCATCCAGCAGGGCTATCAGTTTTGTGTCTGTTCCAAAAGCAAACCTGAAGTGAGATGGTAAAGGGACAGCGAAGGATAGTTTACAAAATCAAAACATTAACATTTCAGACACAACATGCTGCCTGAAATGCCAGTGTAACAAAAAGATTCCAAAATGTCAAGTTAAGGTGCAATGGGGGGGAAGTTGCTGCTGAGACAAGTCTAATCATGGTCACCCCTCCTTTCATCCTGCAATTTCTTTCTTTGGTCCTTAAGAGATATTAAGACCAACAAATTTATTCCTGCTCCAGTTGTAACGGTGTGAATTGAAATCACACATAAATAGAAAATCCTAAGTGGTGTTCTTGTTGAAAACTGTTTTTTTTTAAAAAAAGCAGGAATAATAAACTAACACTTTAACCAGATTTCAGAAAGGAAGAGAAATTCAAAGTAGGTTTTTTTTCTATGTTAATTCAAACCACTGAATAGAAATTCACACCTGGCAGCATTGGGAGAGCCAATCACAGATCTCCCATGCAAGGTGTCATTTACCCCTAGAGAACCTGAATTACCAGTTCCTGCTCCCTTTGTACTTAGGTTGTAATCTCCACCTAGTTGTCTTGTTTGTTTTTTCCTCTCTAATGGAGTCAATTTCTCATCTGCAGTGCAAGATCCAGATGAAGATGCCCTGAGGAGATCAAGGTAGGCAACTAGCAGCAAGTACTATGGCCTTCTCTTTACTGATAACAAATATTTAGTGCTCTAAACTGGCATTAATTTGAACACTATGAAAATTTAGTTCTTAAGAAGCCTACTACATTTACTCAAACCACTAAAATGAAAGTGCTGTTGGCTTAACAAAGAGTCTCTAGGTGGAATAGATGGGGAAGTGGCCTAATTTCAGTGGGCGTGCCCAGTCTTTGCACAAGGGATTCCCATTTGTTGGTGGTGGGATTATTTTGTGTGACAGCCCCCCATGAGCCAGTGTGCATGTAACCGCCCTAAATTGTGTTAAGTGGATGGAAATGTAATAAGATGGTGTGGCTAGTCTTGAAATTTTAATGAGCAATTTATTTGGATGACCTTGTGATTGGCACTTGTTTCAATGGAGATGCACAGATGATCACGGTACAGGAGTTGTTCCCAACAATATGAATAAAACACCTAAAGTTTGTTTTAATGAAAACTAAAGCGGGGAAAAGCAAAAACCCAACTCAACCAAGATTAATTGGTTTGTTTCTTCTCATAATAATGCAGTATGAGCATACAGGACTGCTTTTGCTACTAAAGTGTTTGTCCATTTTCACATATTCTGTCTCACAGAAGCTCAAATATTAATCCATTACTTGTGCTTGTCTAGCTTGAATAGGCTGCAGGATTCATCTTGTTCCTACATTCAGTTTATTGGTGGCTGTCTGGAGTAGATAGTTCTGGATCCTAGTCTACTCTCTTTTTGCGTAGCTCTCCCTCCCTGAGCATATTCTTCTAGCGGGGTCTTGGGATTGCAGTCAGTTTTATAATGTTGCCTCACCAGAGTCCCACTGTGCTGCTGCAGATTTGCTTTTGTTGGTGTTTCATCCCTGTGATTCTTCCATGCATATCCCCATTTCTGAAGCACACACCCACCAGAAAATTTTTAGATGTATGTTTGCAGGTACATTTGGCTGCCATTCGCCTTCCGTTGCAAGTGCCAGGTGTTTATGAAACTGGAGCTTTGCTTATCTCTCAGATGCTTAGTCTATAGACTGGCTTCTTCTGTTTTAGCAGAATGCTTACAAGCTGGAGGACTGCATCACATGTTGCAAAATTCGCACATGGAAGGCATTCCATAAGAATCAGTGCGCCATCTCTGCATGTAGATTGCCATGTGTGACATCCGCACATGTGGGTTTTTCCACTGCATCTACACCTGCTGTATATGCACTGGGTAGCACCAGAAAATGCACATCCCTTGGAACTCTGCTGAATGATATTCTGATTGTAGCTGACTTACTGTAACATCTCATTTCTGACTTGGTTCGCACAGGAACCCTAAACAGAACCTCTGCATAATGAGAACACTCTGGGTTCCTGTAGCAGCTCCGACAACTGCTACAGCCACCTAAGAAAAGCTTCCTTCCATCTTTCTTTTGGCACTACCACCCACCTCCTTCCAGGAAGGAGAACAGGGTGCTCAAGGGGGCAGTAGGGCTGGAATGGGGACTCTGAGCAGTCACCTTAGAGCAGCCTTTCTCAACCTGTGAGTCCCCAGATGTTGAACTACAACTCCCATCACCCCTAGCTAGCAAGGCCAGAGCTCAGGGATGATGGGAGTTGTAGTCCAACAACATCTGGGGACCCACAGGTTGAGAACCACTGCCTTAGAGGCTCCTGACCATGTAGCGCCTCTGTTTATGACTCCTGTATGAACTAAGGCAATAGCTTCTGCACCAGTTAAGTATTTTGGATTCTGTACAGTTCCCCAGGATTTGAGATGTTTTCACAAGTAACACAATCTGACCCATTAATATGAGACTGTTTGTTGTTCCTTTGCATGCCTTTGAAGGCAAAATATATTCCTCAAAGAGCTTGCACTGGCCAACAAAGGAAAGGTTCAGTTTAAAACCCCTGAAGTTGAAAGTCAGGCAAGGAATGATAGTTTTTGTTTTCAGAAGGGGAAATGGGCAGATGCATCCGTTTATAGAAGACTGCGTAATTTGTTGAATGTATGTAACAATACTCTATGCGTCATGTGCTGTATGTTGTCAGCCTCGTGCATGTCACTTGTTTCTCAAACTATGATTGCCAGGGGTGCTCAGCCGCTGGTGAACACTGTGACTTTGGGCAGGATGGGCCAGAAGGTTAAAGTAGGCGTTTACACATTCAGTCAGTACTATCCTGAGCCTGCAGATTCATTTTTAAAAAGAAGACCAAGAAGGATCTGTGGTCAAAGTAGCAGGTTTTTAAACCATAGAAGAAGGGGCTGCTGCAGTGGTACGCTACGTCCTGATCCAACATAGACTACCAGACACATTCACCCATCATTCCAAAAAGTTGGCTAGACAAAAATGGAGTGCTGTGTCAAACTCCCAAATGCTGTTAGTAGTATAGTTATAGTGGAGTCTTTAACTTTGTACAACATGGCCTCCAAAGCAATGGGCATGTGGGAGAGCCTGTGGCAACCGCAATCTGTAATTCTTCCAGTATTCACTGTATGTGGTCTTCAGAGAGGAGGCCTAAGACCATTAATGAGGTTTTTTAAAATATATATATATTTTTCATCAGTATTTAGCTAGTAAAATGGACTTGCAAAAGTCTCCATCCATGCAATACTCTCCCATCGTGGAAAATGTTTGCTTTCTGCTGCTTTCAGGCTGTGCAGGTAGACTTTCATGCAACAGTTGTGGGGTGATGCCTCCTTGTGGTGGCTCTTCAAAATTGACCTGCCCTTGTGCCAGCCTTCTCCGGCCTCGGCCTCCAGATGTTTTACACTACAATTCTCATTAGCCCCAGGCAGCTGTCATAGTCCAAAACATCTGCAGGGCATTTGGTTGAGGAAGCTTGCCATAGATGGATGAAAACAAAAATCAAAATAAGTCCTTTCAGACTGTCAATGTAAGAGTCAATCTGCTTGCTAATTAGCACATGAATACTATTCTCTGTTGCTGTGTCGCCTCTGTATTTCACCTTCATTCACTGTGGGAAATCGGAAGGGCTGGATGATTCTCCACGGAACTCCCTGTTTCCTTATAGTCTTCCACTCAAAAACTCTGGAGTTCCAGAGTAAAAAAAGAAAATAACTGCATTTTTCACTCTTGGGCCTGGGGACTGACACTCCATAACCAGCCCCAGCCACTGTTAATGCGTGGCCTTTTCTCAGAATGAGAGTATGTGGTGCTTCAGATTGTAAAGTTCCCATTTACTGTAATATTTTCCTTTGTTATGGGGTTGCCATGAATTATTCAGTGAATTGTGAAGTAGTTTGCCTTTCTCTAATGACATCTCTTGAATTCTTTATCATGCCAAGACAGAGGGAGATATCTTGACATGGGCTGAGTGTGTGTGTGTGTAAGTTTTTATTTCTAAAAGAAAATGCTGTCTTTTGGGAGACTCCTATTAATTTGATTTGGAACAGCCTAGCTAGAAAACTGTGCACTAAATAAATGCCAGAGAGAGAGAGAGAGAGAGTCATTAAGGAGAATGAGGCAGACGCCTCAGCTAACCTGTGCTGGAGGAGTTGTGTGGCAGGGAGATCAAGTTGGAGGACAGAGACCTCTGTTCGCCACACAACCTGTTCTACACCTCACAAGCCAGTCTGTTGCTCTCAGGCACAGGGGAGGGTATTTTTCTGTGCTGAAGTTGAAGTAAGAGTCAGCTTCCAACCCATACAGCTTTTGCACATGGAAAGATTGGAGGAGGCACCACCTTGCCCTTTGCCTCAGCAGGTCTTCAGCAGGTGTGCCAACTCCTAGGGGCCGAGACAGTTTCCACTCCCCCCCCCAATATTTTTTGAGCAAGCAGAGCACCCCGCCCCCAACTTCAAGGGGCATTCGGCTCTGCCCTTGGCTCCTTGCAGCGTCGCAAGGATGCTTTTGCTGTGGGCTCTGCGAGTCCGGGATTGAGAGTTGGCAGCACAGACAGGGAGGACCAGAGTGGAGCCTGTCTGAATGGGGAGGTAAGCAGCTTGGTGGGGCTGTGCGCCTCCAGCTCTGCTTTTCAAGGAGCTTCTGTGGTGTGGCAGGCTGGGGAGCTCTGGGTCCCCTGTGGGCTTTTTTGTGCTGCTGTTAGGCAGGCAGGAAGGCAGGCAGGCAGAAGAAGAAGAGTTTGGATTTGATATCCCTCCTTTCACTCCCTTTAAGGAGTCTCAAAGCAGCTAACATTCTCCTTTCCCTTCCTCCCCACAACAAACACTCTGTGAGGTGAGTGGGGCTGAGAGACTTCAGAGAAGTGTGACTGGCCCAAGGTCACCCAGCAGCTGCATGTGGAGGAGTGGAGACGCGAACCCGGTTCACCAGATTGCGAGACTACCGCTCTTAACCATTACACCACACTGGCAGAGCTTCGCACCCACCCACGGAAGGCTGCTGAAAGGCAGCCGGGCTGCCGGTGAGGGCAAGTGGGGCAGGAGAGGTGCTGGCACACGGGCGACAATTGCCAAGGGCCAAGGCAATTTCTGCCCCCTGGCTTCTTGCCTTATGCGACGTCAGGGTGTCATGCACATGGCGTCTTGGCATCGCATGGTGTTGCACATGGGGCCCCCTCAATCCCGTTAAGAAGATGGCACCTCTGGTCTTCAGCCGACCCTCCCACCTACAGACCGCATGCATGCTGTACCTTTAAAGCACATTTGAAGCACAGTCTTTCCCTCAAAGAATACCGGGCAGTGTAGTTCACCCCTCACACCCCAATAGCCCTTAGTTAACTACAATGCCCCCAATACTTTTTGGGGGGAGGGATGTCCCTTGAAGATGCTTTAAAGGTATGATGTGCAGATAGCCATGGACTGTTGAAGCTTTGGAGACATCTGCATGTTATAAGGCTCATGGGACAGGCATGTGCTGAGTTCCCATCTCCCCTCCTCAATACATAGCGTCCTGTGGGTGCAATTATGCTGTGCGTTTCCCTGCCCCTACTCCATGCCACTGACTACAGGTGAGGAAAAGCTCGGCTTAACTCCAGAACACCATGAAACATCACAAAGGGTGAAGAGGATGCTTGAGATGGGGGCCCACGGCAATGCTGGCTGGTGCCTCTTGGGAAGGGAGGTTGACAGTAGGTGGCGCCAGAGACAGACAGAGGCAGCTAATTCTGGTTTTGTCCATGCCCTTCTCTCTGCTGACCAGCAGAACCACCCCTGGAGTGGTTAGGCAGGTGGATACTGGCTGGGGAAGACTGAGGTTAATGGGGTAGTGCCAAAGGTGCCCTAATGGACCATCTTCTACTGGTTGAGTTAGTTTCTGGACATAGTGGTGTTACAGGGGAGGCAGGAAGGCTCTTCCCTTTAGGTGACTTTGTGCATCCCTTCACTTTCTTCCAAATGAGGTCAGCCAGCCCATGCTACATTTGCAGGCCCTCCAGCGCTGAGTTGGGCTGCCCTAAAGTCCTGGCCTGATGGCACCACTTGGAGGGCGTTCCATGTTTACTAGGATGGGGAGTCATGCCTTGGAAATGGTACATTAGTAGGACCCCACAATATGCCTGTGCTTTGTGTATCGCCTGCAAAGCCTTTTTTCAAGGGCTGATTTCCACTGTTTATTCTGTTTGTTGTTTGTGCTTCTTTCGGCTTTGACGGTAACCAAGGTCCTGTTCATATGTTACTTAGAAACTTAAAAAACAAACAAGCCACCAATCCTGAATCATGAACCCACTTTCTGGTAGCAGAGTGGTAGCCAGTTAGAATCCTGCACGTTCCCCTACACTTTTTTGCCATGACAGACTTAAGGGCAAAGCCACATCAATGTAGCATGTCAGCTGAATGTCAGTGGAGAGGGAGTTCAAAGGTCATATGTGGGGAGGCACCAGCAAGCTTTCTTGGCTGCTTCCACTCAGTCCTGTCAGCCCTCTGTGTGCAGCCAAAGAAAGGCAGACACTAGGACCCAGGAGAAACCATTGGCATGGTAGCAAGCTGTACTATAGAGAAGGGGAACTTCCCTCTTTGCCATGATCTCAATGGAAATTGATCCCTCAAAGTTGCCATTTGCATCAGTCAGATAGCCTCCATAGGCGCCAATGGAGGCTTCTCTCCATACGGACGTTTGGTGGTGGGGACAGTTTTTATTTGGACCACAGCAATTTGGACCCCAACCCTTTGCAGTGCTGCTGCTGCTTGGGCACAATCAATTTATTCACACAATTAACACCCGTGTGGCTGTTATCCCGTTGTCTAGTTTTATGTTAGGAGTGCAGCTACTGCTTACATTTGTTTTTAAGCGTACCTGTTAATTATATTCACGCAATTAACAACATGTCAGATCTGGTGTTGAGATACAGGGAAAGGGGCATCACTCAGTCTTACCTCAATAGCATAGCAGACTGTGATAAGTACTTAGACCACCTCAACCCATATTGCTCATTTAGAGTGAACTCTCCCAGGGAGATTGTACACAGGGAAGAATTTCCAGTTTCTGGGGAAAGCAAACCCATCTACAAATTCCTATCCCTTCAAATCCACAAATCTGGCTTCTTTGGCAAAATAAAAGAAAGGAAACCAAGTTCAATTCAAAGGGCTTTCCATTTCATCATGTTTTACTGAACCCCATCAGGAGAAAGCATAACATATGAACAGGGATGTGCTTTTTCTTTCATCTCATCCGTTTCATGCTCCAGTGCTGCATCAAAATAAGGATATTTTGGGGCTCCAGGGACTTCTTCTTTTTAAACAACTTACTAATAGATAAACAAACGTTGAGATAATCATATGAATTATTTCTTCCTCTTCTTCTGCTTCGTTCTCGTCCACCTATCTCTCTTAATTTTTCCAGCTCTGTATGGTTGTCCCACTAAACTACTGGCACAGATCAATCCACAGAGTTGTAGGATGCCTGGCAGATTCTGTGCATTTTTAACATTTGTGGAAAGATTGCCGAGAGCCCCTGAATCTCATAGGGGTTAACAGACACATTTCAGAATTATACCTGTACATAGTGAAGCAGCCACTTATAGGCCTGCAATTTGGGGTGTCAAATTGCAAGTTATTCCAGCTGCAGCCCTATACCCTCACTTACCTGGGAGTAGGGCCCATTGAGCTCAATGGAACTTGAATAGGATTGCACTGTTGATATATTATCTTCCCTTCTACTGCAAGAGGGATGCCTTTGGATTCTCTGTCCTAGATGCCAAAACATCTTGGTCAAATATTCTGCCTCTGAGCTTACCCAAAGCTTGTTGTGCTAGTTCTGGTCTAGCTTCCTCCAGCCTGGTGTCATCTGGAAGCTGTTGGACTCAAACTCCCATCATCCCTAACCTGGCTGAGACTGATGGGAGCTGGAAGGCACCAGGTTGGTGTAAGGCTGTTCTAATCATTCACACTTTAATAACAGAAATCGGAAAATATCTGTTAAACAGCTGCTGAGATTTATGTTTGGTGTGCGTTGGATACGAATTACCGTACGCTTACTTAGATGCTAGAATGCTTTAAATTGTTCGCTTTTGTTCTTGCATGCTGTAAAACCTCTGCCGCCTAATCAGACGGAAATTTGCTGGCAGGAAAATGATGAGGCTATACACTTATGAGTTCCTAGCAAAAGCAGCCCTGTCAAGCCAAGCCAAACTCAGACTAAGGGGCAGCAATTCGTGTTAAGCTGAGCATTTTAAAATGAAAAACTACCCCAATTTTTCTTCAAAAGGCTCGTTGGTGGTGTTGTTGTTTTTTGTCCTTTTCTTTTCTCTTTTGCACTGATTTTTGAGGCAACTTAAATCCAAATAAATTGCCATTGCCCTAGTTGTAAGGCAGGGGAGCGGTAGCCACTGTCCCTAACCCCTTTCTTTCTTTCTTCCTCCTCTCCCTTTTTCTCTCCTTCTCTTTCTCCCTCTCTTTCTCTCTCCCTCTGTCTCTTTCTTCATGCCACAGGGAAAGGTTTGAAACGGAACGTAACAGCCCACGCTTTGCGAAATTGCGCAACTGGCATCACGGCCTTTCGGCGCAAATCCTTAATGTCAAAAGCTAAATAAATCCTATGAATAGTAAACAAATGTGCAAGACAGACCTGCTCTATAAAGAATAAACTGCTCTCCTGAGTTAGCGCCTAGGAGTATTCCGTATATTGATACACTAGGAAGGCATAACACTGGGTGTTGTTGTTTTTCTCAAAAGTGCTTGTCTTTTGTTTTCTGTTGCTGGTTTCCCTCCACCATCCTGTAAGTCCTCTGAATTGTAAAATGGATTAGATTGGCCTTCACCACACGTATAGTGTAGCTTGAAAATGCTGACTGGCTTAGCTATTATAATTTCTAGCTTTTAACTAATGTAAATGAAACAGGGAGATGGGCAGATTTCTGCGAGCAAGTATATTTATATATAAAATAGCTCCAGAGTATGTTCCTGCAGATTAAATAAAACTGGAAATAGGAAGTTGGAATGGAAAGTGTGCCCAGGGCTTGGGTTTGCCAAATATGTAGACCTCTTAGTTGGCGTAGTTCAGTGATGTCATTTTAGATAAGACATTTGATGTCCAGGCTTTAATTTATTTTTTCCTTGTCTGTGGCATATCTTTAAGCACTGAGGCTTAAGGTGTCGCCTTTGAAACCTGAACCTTGCTGTGAGTGTAAAGTGGGAGGTGGTAGCTCAGGAATTAGAGAAGCAAAAGGCACAAGATAGCAAAACCTTGTAATGTTGGCCTGGAAGAAATGAGGAAATATGAGGAAAAATTGTCCGCTGGATTTTTAAAAAGCATGGCATAACTTTTAGACAAAACTTTGCCTGTTCTGTATTGCAGTTGCTTTGAAACCCAGTTTTCTCTGTATATAGCAGTGTGGTTGACCTGAAATAAAGACTCTAAAAAACAGATGACCTTACGTGCCTTTTTACCTTAAGTTATCTTGCTTCGTAACATCCAAAGTCTCCTTTATTAGAGAACTTCTCTTCTTATTCTCTATTCTTAATTGCTGTAAATATGAAAGGACAAAGCCAAATAGCAATCCAGTTAGGAGGCTAAGGAAACCTGCACACAGACAGGGCTACGTGTGTATAGCATATCACAACCACCAGTCAGAAAAATAAGGCATTGTGCCAAACAGCTGTTGGGGAAGAGAACGTGGGGCTCCATTTAGGCCTGCCCAGTCTCTCTTTCTTGCTAGACAAGCTGTTTTGACAACAACAGCCAATCTCTCCTGACAGAGTTCAGAGTTGCCGAATGCATGGGCGTAGCCAGAATTTTTGTTAGTGGGGAGCAGGCCTCTTGTTAGTGGGGGGGGGGCAGAACCTCAGTTAGCTATTTTATTTACTTTTATTGATGGGGGAGGGCAGCTGCCCCTTCCTGCCCACCCCTTTGGCTACGCCCACGGCTGAACAGATGTACAAATGCATTGCTACAACCACTGATTCCCCTCCGCCCTCCCGCAATGACTAAATCTCTACTGGCTTTGCAGTTTTTCTGCCTGGTTGAGTACAGATTCTTTATTTATTTTGGTCTGTGAGTATTTAGCACTCATTGCAGACCCATGTTCTCCATCTCCACAACTCTAGCCCAGGAGAAGAGCCATGGCTCAGTGGGACAGGGACACCGCTCAGTCATACAGCACCAACATTGCATACAAAAAGTCCTAGGTTCCTTGGCATCTCCACATAGCCATGGGAAAGACGCCTGTCTGAAACCATGGAAAACCAGAGCTAGTCATTGTAGCCAATACAGAGCAACCCAAGTGGGATAGCTCAGTTGATATAGCATGAGACTCATGATCTAAGGGTTGTGGGGTCAAGCCATATGTTGGGTGAAAGATCCCTGCATTGCAATTCTATTATTCTAACCTGTCTGACCAGTGGTCTGACTAAGGTGACCTCTTAGCTTCCACCTTTACTATTAAGAACCTTTCTGTGTGCCTCATTATTCTCCCATTGTGTTTTTTTCAATCCCCAACACCTTGCCTTTTCTGTAGACGAAATTGAATATGATAGTTTCACAGTTGCATTTCAAATCACCCCTCCTCTCCCTCTCGCATTCTTGCCAGTTATAAGTCCCAGTTGTAGCCATGACAGTTAAGGAAGGCTTCTTTTGGGAGGAAGTGTGGGTAGAAATTTAGCTGGTAAGTTAATTTTTAAAAATGGCACATGCTTGGGCAGAGGATGATAAAACACTGCAGTCAATGTTCTAAAACAGAACCCTGAGAGACCACTGTGGTCGGGGACATCCCTGGTGGGACTGGGCCAGGGAGAGGGGCTGGGGCCAGACCTGACCTTGTGCTTGGATGGGGAGGGGGCATGTTGAGTGCCACAGCCAGCAGCCCATCTGTCTCTCACCCACCCAAGGAGGGTCTCTGCCTTCTGAGTTCCTAGAACAAGGCAGGGAGGGAGGTGGTCCATTCTCACCAGTAAAGGAGGAAATGTTAGCTGAGGGGGGGAGGTGAGGAGAGGATGAGGGGTGGCAGAGCAGGGGGAGGTCAAGGCAATGGGGTACACACAGTGTGATTTGCCCTGGGCCCTTCACCCCCTTAGAACCAGCCCTGATTGTGCTGACTGTCGCTGAGAGTAAATGCTTTCTGAGAAAACCCCAGTGAGGACATCATGGACGCTTCAGATGTATGCTTCTGAATTGCAAGCTCAATTGTGGGCTAAGGGCGCAAGGTGTTTAGGAAGATGGTGCTGCTTTGGTGTAAAGACTACCTTGCAAACATTCCACAGGAGAGGAAACGCTTGAGGCTTTTGATGTAAAAGTATACAGAAAAGGCAATTGCTTCCACGGGGACAAATAGTGCAGCTTTGGTAGCTCTTACCAAGAGGAGGGATTATTGCTATCAGGATCAAGCCAGACATCTCTACAACTCTTTACCAAGTCTTTATTGGATTCTGGATCAGAGTCCTGGATGAGAGTTCAGGTACTTTCCTACATTGTTAATTTTGCTTCCTGTTTGGGCCAGTGGAAGAGGCTTCCACTAGGATTGTTTCTGTGCCATGTTGAAGCTTTCTAGATTGAAAGCCAAACCTATTTCTCTTTAATGCATCCCGCTGGCCAAAGCAAACTATTCAGGGTATACCTACACTATAAACTTAATTTCTAAATCATTTTTGCCACTGTGGCTTCCCACCCCATTCCCAAAGAATCCTGGGAACTGTCAATTGCTGGCAATGTTGAGATCTCTCTGTTCTCAGAACTAGAGTTCCCTAGGGAGATGACTCTTAAGCCATTTTTAATTTGTCTGCAGATATACCCTCATTATTGGCCTGCATCAAGCCAGTGCTTTCATTTACCTTAACATTGTATTCAGGGCTGTGTAAGTTCTTAATTTTGTGCAAATGCAGAAAGGGCACCAAATTTTATAGAGAGTATCAAATTAAGTGTCCTGAGAACTTTGGTCTTCATTTTTATTTTTATTTTTCCTAAAAAGGCAATTTTCTGGCCCATGTGAGTATAAGTTTGGGCTTGTTTTTTAATTTTAAAAGTGTGGGAAATGCCTGGTGAAATATCAAATCAAAAGGGGGGGGCTACTTAGTGCCTCCCATTGTCAAGAATCAGATCCTATAAAGCTTTTAGACCCTGCATTCTCTACGACTGATTATGAAAATAAGCAAATACATACATATATACATATATATATATATATATATATATATATATATATATATATATATATATATATGCTTTCGTAGATTTTCACGGGTACAGGAATGCAGGTTTTGGTGTCCTCGGGTGTCTTCCCGTGTAAAAGTTGGGGTGTCTAGGCGACGTGTCTAGGCGAAGTTGGGGTGTCTAGGAGGCTATACACCACACCCCCTCAACAGTATTTATAGGAACTCAAACACTGAGATCCTGCTCTGTTCCAGTAACAAGAAGCCGAAAGCACCAGCCTGAAGATGACGAGTGAGACCTCGTCGAAACGTCGCCTAGACACCCCAACTTTTACACGGGAAGACACCCGAGGACACCAAAACCTGCATATATATATATATATATATATATAAATTTGTATGGGTTGCAGCCTTCCATTTTTCTTGGAGCAAAATTCCAGCGATCTTGGAGGAGAATTTTAATTTTAGAAAACGACCAGAAATAAAGAGCACACAGCCCTGACTAAATTAATTAATGTTGCAGAAATGAATCTCTGGCATTGACTTGAGTTGACTGGCTTTCCTTATCGCTGGCTGTTAGCACGTGAGTTTATAGTAGTTTTCTGCCACATTGTTTTGTTTCCGATGTAGCATTTTGTTGTCTTTCCATCTGCACTAACCACAATGCCTTCTGACAAAAGTCGGCTTTGCAAGCTAACATTGTGGCAAAGTATATGTTGTTCATTTTGGCAAACGCTGCTTCTGTTTCTTAACTTTTCATGCCTGAGGGGAAAGGGCAACTTTTCTGCCCCCTGCCCTGATCACAACATTATGCAGAGTAAGGTGGCAAAATGAAACCGGGGTGTTCTGTCTTCTACTGCCTGCAGTTGAACCGTCCAGCATTTGCCCATCTCATTCTACCTGAGGCTCTGCCCATTAGAACAATGATGGGTAACCCTTCAAAGTCTGAAAGATGCATTCTCCCAGTCTCTCCTGGGCAGTGGTGTAGCGTGGGTTGTTAGCACCCGGGGCAAGGCAAGTAATTTTGGCCCCCTAACCCGTGGATTTGTGCCCCCTTACCCTAACCCCCAGATGTTGCGCCCGGTGCACCTGCACCCCCCACACTACGCCACTGCTCCTGGGGTGCTGCCTATCAGAGGGGCCAGAGGCACAGCTCTGTGGAGCACCAAGAAATGTGGCGCCTTTGTACACCCACACAAAAGTCAGAGGTTTCTACATTTGCATGTGTGCATCGCCCCACTCCTTACCCAAACAAGCAAGATCAGTTGCAGCCAATGACATATTTTAGTTAGATGGGGGCGGAAAGAGGGAATGGGGCAGGGTCATTGAGGGAGGGTGCTGTGCCTGAGAGGCAGGTGTCCTAGGGAGAGTCCCAAAGATTGGATACAGAGGCCTGGATGGCCACATTTGGCCCTGGCCCTGAGATAATGCCACAACCCTGTAGAATGAGTCCCATTCTGCACATATAACAGCAACCTAATTGTTGCTTCTAATGAAATAAAACCATACTGTCCAAAGCATTCTCTCTCCTGTACCAATCTTATAATGTAATATCTGACTACTAGGCTCAAAAGTTTTTCACTAATTACACTAGGGATTGCTTGGCCCATTATATTCACTTAATACAAGGCTAGGTATCATTATCCCCAAACATTATCTAAAGTCTTGTTTGTAGTCTTTGGCTGGATCTAGACACATCAAAGAAGCGTTTCGGTTAAACGTGTTGTCACAGTGTTATAATGCATATACAATGCATATAAGACGCTTTTTCTTTACCAATCTAGCTGAGTTCTTTGTCATGATAAAGAGCCAAAGGGGGGTGGGGTGGGAAACAGTGCAAAATAATTCAGAAAATAGATGGCAGTAGCAAGTAGATCAACTGCAGCCAAATGGGCTGGTTCTCATATGCTTGATTGTTCAGCACTTGAACACCGTCAGCTGAATGTGTGAACAAACTATTGAGAAGCACTGTGGTTGAGGTGACGTGGAAGTTCTGCCTGTAGTGATTAGTTTTTAATGGCATCTTTGCATATGCAAGTCATTCCTTGGTGCTCTCTAACCATCAAGTGATGAACACGCATGTGTGAACTGGCCCTTGATATCTGCACCAGAAAGCACTTATAGCTCAGTAGCTGGGTTTATAGTCAGTAATTTTTGTCCTTCCGTTCGACCGTTTAATATAGCCCATTGCTAGCACATCAAGAAAGATTAACATGTAAAGTTTTAAAACAAAATAGAATAGAGAATTTCTTGTTGAGATCTGCACTTGCTGATTCCTTTTGTCACAACTCTGAATATTTTCCTTTTCTTCTGCATTTCTGTAAGGGACTTTATTTTGCCCCCTGCATTGTTTCATGCCATTCTCATTTTAAATTTCACAACTCCCCTGCCGTCATCATTCAGTAGCTCCTTTGATACAGACACTTAAAAGAACAATTTCTCTAAGATTCACTTTTCTCCCACTGCAAGATGATGGTTGCCAGTGGATGAATTTTGCCATTCGAATAGCTGGCCATCTTTATCACCCTGCCGGGTGGTGTAAAGAATCATGCCAGTCACCTACCTTTCCAGCTTTAAGTGCAAAAGAGTAGGAAAAAAAAATAACATTCCTTACTATTTCTCAGGATGATACAGACAACTAGCATAAGGAGCAAAGTTCCATTGCACTGCGACAGTTTGCTAAGTGAGAAATTATCGTTTAGATTCGCTCATCATCTTGCAGTGGGCAAAGCTGGTATGTAAGCAGAGGACCAGTTTACTGAGTGCACTTGTTAAACAGTTGTCTGTCCTCGGTCACACCTATTTTATTGATCTCCTCCAGTTAGATGCACATGGACCTGGGTGTCACTGCAGCCACCAGAAAAGTTTGAGGAACCTGACGTTCTGACAGTCACAGAAAGGACTGAGATCCAACAGAGGCTTCCACTGGAAGAAGGGGATGATTTTCACTGATCCCACACTGTTCCAGGAGGGTCCCAGACCCCACAACCCTACAGAACAGCCTTTCAGGGGGGGCTGTAGGGAGAAGGAAGAATCAGCCAAAATGGCCGCCCCTCTTCTTCCAGCAGGGATCCCCTGTAAGCAAAATTCTGCTCACGGGATCTCTGGGCCCAAGCTTAAACATCAAAGCCACACATACATAGTGGAAGGCTGAAAATCAAGTTGGAATTGTCACCATTCAGACTAGTTCCATAAGGACCTTGTTACAGGGCGATGCCAAAATTGCATTGGAACAGGAGCAACAGATATATAAAACAAATTCACCTTCAGGCTAGCATAGCCTACAATGATTCCCACTCCCTGGTGCCTTTTCCATAATTTTAGAGGCCTAATGCTGCTAGAAGCCTAATCTTTGGTCTTGTCTTTAATCTGGATCATTTGCTTTATGTTGCTGTAAATTTGGCTACGTTGGAAATAAACTGCTTCAGATTTCCTCGCACCCCCAAGCTGAATGGGTGTGGAAGTTTATCTTTAAAATGTTTTTTGCATGCCCTTTGGTTCTTGGTATATTATTTTAACACTTCTTTTCGTTCACAGACTACTTTGTCTAACATACACACTCGCACACCACCGAGCCTGACTGCTGTTCTATATGTAACCTTGCAAGTGGATTGATAACTTGGGCTTGCCCATACAGCTTTTATGTGGTATATTATAGCTGCATAACAGGGGATAGGCAACTTTGGTCAGAATTTCTTATTCCCAACTTGAAGTCTGGGGCTGGTTGATACCTCTGTGCTGAACACGAATCTCACCTCCCCTGGACTGGCCAGTTTCAGAGGATATACAGATGAAGGGGTTGGTGTAGCCAAAGTACTGCTGTTTCCATGTTTGGAATGCCCCTGCTTCAATAAGTAATGCTTGATTTGGGGACTCCATTCTCATGCTTCAAAATGAAGAATGCATAGCATAGCTAGCTCATGGGCATAGTGACCATCTTCTCATAGTAATAGATCTTCTCAATAGTAATAGATTGGTGGGATATTGCCAGGTGTGCAGTTCCCCTGTGTTTGATATCACGCGTCAGAGCTCCCAAGGAAAAGCTTTATCCTTTAACTGCCTGTTTGACAAAGCAAGAAGGATCCTCAATTCTGGAGAGATCCAAAGATGTAAACTGCTGCACCTACACAATTATTCCAAGAACTGGAAACCAAGCTGAGAGTTAGACGTCAGTGGCAATTAGTACACAATGGCTCAGTAATTTATTTAGGTCAATGTATTGGTAGAGCAGGTGGCGCTGTGGGTTAAAGCCTCAGCGCCTAGGACTTGCCGATCGAAAGGTCGGCGGTTCGAATCCCTGCGGCGGGGTGCGCTCCCACTGCTCGGTCCCAGCGCCTGCCAACCTAGCAGTTCGAAAGCACCTCCGGGTGCAAGTAGATAAATAGGGACCGCTTACCAGCGGGAAGGTAAACGGCGTTTCCGTGTGCGGCTCTGGCTCGCCAGAGCAGGGATGTCACGCTGGCCACGTGACCCGGAAGTGTCTCCGGACAGCGCTGGCCCCTGGCCTCTTAAGTGAGATGGGCGCACAACCCCAGAGTCTGTCAAGACTGGCCCGTACGGGCAGGGGTACCTTTACCTTTACCTTTTTATTAGTAGAGCATGGGGTTTACTGGTGTGTATTTAAAAATAAACAAACAATAAAATGGCAGTCTATTTTTAAAAAAAGGATTGACAGTTCTCAAAACTAAAGATCTAAATGCATATGTCTATTTATCCTACTGTATATCTGCAAAGCACCTGATTTATAAACACTTCAATTTTAATTAAGTGACCAAGTACATAAGTACATCAGAAACAGGAAACCAAAGTTTCTCTTTGGCTGCTCCCATAACAGTAGTGGTCTTTTATTGCTGTTGATTAAAGGTTCACAGCCTCCAGATTTTGCTGGGCTACCACTCCCATCAACCCCAGCCAGCAGGGCAAGCAGTCAGGAATGATAAGAGTTGTGATCCAGCAACATCTGGAGGGCCGCAGGTTCCCCACGCATTATTTAATTAGCCATACATGTATTCAGCTTGCATTTCGATGCATATCTATAACTTGTTTGCACTTCCTGAACCAAGATGCAGCTGCCCTCGAGATCTACACTTCTCAGAATTTTGTGAAGCGGTTCTCCACCCAAAAAGTGTGCACAAAATACACATATCAATGAAAATAACATTCCAAGCCACATTGTGGTAGAGAAAGTTGCTTGCGAAAATGTGTATATTAGGCAAATTTATCTAAAAAGACTGCACATATTAGAAGAAATGCATATGAAAATGCATATTTTTAATGTAGGCTTTAAAGAAACACTTGCTAATGGGTGCAGAAATGGGGCAAGCTGAACCGAAAGTTGGGAAACTGAGAGAAACTGAAATTGACAAATTTTTCCATCCCTAATAGCAAGCAGTTACTATCTTCTATGAAGCATTTTGTTCTATGAGAGAAGGGCGGAGGGAACTCATCTTCTAAGACCATGCCTGCCACCTGGAATTTGTATTAAAATAATTAACAGCCTTTGAAAGGAAAGAAAAAGTGTTTCCCACTTAATTGGGGGGCACCTTTTGAATTGATTGAATGATTAATTAATTGGTTGATTAATTATCGACTAAGACTTACAGTATGCAGACCTACCTGACAGTAAACCCCACTGATCACAATAGGTCGTACTTCTCTGCAAACATGCAGAGAATGTAAACATTTCAACCCTAATTCTTACTCTAGACAGAATATATGCCAATAGATATCCAGTGGGTTCTCTTAACTATCTTATGGGGTTCTCACTGAAATTTCAATCCATTAAATTTTCAGTTACCACTGCAGATGGGGACTCATGGGACTGAATGTTCTTTCATACAACCTACCCCCTCCTCCCCAAAGAAATCCTCAACCCTCCACATAGAAAACTAGCCTGTCAGAAAGAAGGCTTGGCTAGATTAGACCCCTTCTCCTTGTAATCTAGCTTTCTAAGTGCATGGATTTACTAATATTTTGTACAGAAAGACATTGAATTGTTGGAGCTCCCAGCTCCCCTGCAGTCTGAAGTGGGGCAGTCCGGATGCAGGTGTACCACCTAATGAGAAATTAGGCCTGCATTTTAAATTGTTTTCCCTGGTGTTCTCAGGGAGCTCCTTGTCTGTGTCCGGAGTCTAGCAAGGGCCCTCCCTGCTTTGCGAACTGCTGGAGTCAGCCATGCACCACCTACCTTTCAGCACAATTCAATAGTTCTCCCACCACAGGAACAATCATTAATTGTATTCATACTATATTCCCCTCCTTCCACAGTGGCAAGAAAAATGTTGCTGGATCTCCCGAAAACAGGTAATGTGTTTTTGTAGACTTGACTCCCCTGTTTATTACAGATGCTTTCCCTCGGACACAGAATGGTCACACCCAGCAAATAGTTATCCTGCTCATCAGTGGGTTGAAGCCCTCTTAACCTTATCCTAGATTTGGGGTTATTTGATTTATGAACTGTTTGAACAGATTAGAATACATGTTTATAGTGGATAAAAAGGGGTATCTGCACTGTGAAACTGTCCTCTAGAAAGAGATTGGTCTTGGTTTCAATCGGGATAGATGTTAACCTTTCAAATGTAAATTCACTGGAATTATGCACCATTTTATTTAGAAGTGTTTTTAGTTACATTTCCCCCCTAAAACTTTCTGGTCAAGTAACAGAATGGTTCTTCTCTTGTGCTTTCATTTTAAATTTCTCTTTGAAAATTTCACAACTGAATTAGGAGGGGGACACGTAATAGGGCTGTTTGCAAGTCACGCCCATTTCCCTGTTTATTTATTTTTTCGTACTATACAGCACATGTTACTGCTGAAATATGGTTGGTTCAGCTATCACTGTGCAGCTGGCCTGTGTTCACCATGTATCTCCTCCATTCATGACTCACTGTTTTGCTTTATAACTTAAATCTCTTGCTTTTCAGTATTTGGACCTCTCATTTTACCTGACAGTTAAAGAAAGTTATAACAAGTTTCTAGATTTCTCAGTTCTCTGAAGACACTCCTAGGCTGAGTTGGATCCATGCATCTCTGCAAGCAAAGAGCATCTTCAGCTCATGGAAGTTCTGTTTTAACGCCTTGCACAAGAAAATTAAAGCCAAATCCATATATATGGATTTGCTTTTAATTAATGTTCTTACTTAATAGACAAACATAAACAGTAAAGTCACCAAATTAATAAAATGACAATTGCATACAAAAGAAGATATATTAAAAACAATCAAACAAAATACCAAAAATATACATACAACTACAAATCCATAAGTTCTTACGTACAGACTTATGTCGCCATATTCTTTAATCCTAATTCCTTTTCTTCTCCAACAGACTTCCATCTTCCTCTAAGCGGGTCTATTTTATCTATTTGTTAAACTGCTCCTTTCATCCTTTCTTTATTTCTCCTATTTTCCACGTACTATGTTAATAATCCATATTGTGGTTTGCAAAAATTAATCAAAGCAAATCCAGGTTTTTACTTGGGGACACTGGTTTTTTTACATAATCTCTATAGATTCCCCATTTCTTTTGGAATTTTTGGTTAGGTTGTCTCCTAATCGCATCCGTCATTTTTGCCAACTCGAGATATTCAAATAGCTTATCCTGGCATTCCTTTTTTGTTGGTACTATTTTCCGACTCCAAGCTAATAATAGTCTAGCTGCCGTTGTGGCATATAAAAATATTCTCTTTTTTTCATTCCACCTATTATTATTTTCCTGTTCACACAATAAATTGTCCAGGAGTTTGCACAACTTCATGAGCAAGTGGAAGCATGAGAACTGCTATAGACTCTACCCATTTAAGCACTACAGTATGTGCACTCTTGGACAAGGGATTGTAAAACAAAGCTAGTGTTATTTTCTTTCTCTTCCCAGTAGTAGAATGTATTTACCATGGAAATATGGCATATTTTCAGATGCTTTTGAATCTATGATGTCAACAAAAATGTCAGAAAAACCACTGTCTTCATTATGAAATCCAGGAGTTTTATTTGGGCACCTAATATTATATCTTGGCATTTTTTTTAAATTATTATTATTATTATTATTATTATTATTATTCCATTTTAAGGAGCAACTCATTGAGCTCTCTCTCACAAAAGCCTTTGAAATTCGGAGGACTTTTATGGGAATTATGCCGGGTGGGTTGTATCCTTGAATGCTCTTCTTTAACACATGGGAAATAGTGACCCTGAGGCAGCTATACTCCCATGCAACTAGTTCTGCATAAAAACTAGTGGCCCCCAAATGATGTGAGTCCACATCAAAAGTTGCATCCTGTCATTCCAGCGGGACCTGGATGACCAGTGCAATACGGTTGTGCATTGAGATGCACACTGCACCCGCCTTGCCTGCACACACAGCAATCTGCTTCTGTGTGCATCTCCTCCCTGCTACATGAGAGCTTTACAACGGGATGCAAAAAGGTTTCAAAGCATTGCATCCTACGGTGGATTTACATAGTGGCCATGTAGATCTATGTCCTTTAAATGCCAGCTCCTTGTTTGGCCTGATTCCAACCCTGTCCCTCCCCCGCCAAGGTCTTGGTTGTTCTTTAAGTTGGAGATGATGTGATTCCCCACCCAATGACCTCTCTTAAGCACATGCACCCTTGTAATCTCTGTTGCCCAGCGCTGCAGGTACTGCTCACGATGCACAGTATGCGACGTCAAGTGTTTGGCATTGCCCTAAGTCTTGCAGCACAGATGCCAACACTGACAGAGCTAGAGCAATGGCCTCCAAAGGGTCCGTGAGATTTGGGACTGGTACAAGTCAGAGGGAAGCCAGCTGCCACAGTGCTGGCCAGACAGTCCCTCCTGCTTTCTCCAGTAACCAAAGGTACACTGCACCATGCAACTCCATGACTGACCTGGTTTGGATCTTTGCTTTGGGTTTTGTAATAACCTCTTCTAACTTCTAATGGAACATTCCAATATTTAAAGACTCTCTATACCAGCAGTTCTCAACCTGTGGGTCCCCAGATGTTGTTGGACTACGACTCCCATCATCCCTGAGCTTGGCCTTGCTAGCTAGGGATGATGGGAGTTGTAGTCCAACAACATCTGGGGACCCACAGGTTGAGAAAGGCTGCTCTATACAGTCTATACACACACACATACCTACACACACACACACACACACACACACACACACACACACTGTATTTAATATGAGACATTAAATGTTACATCTTACCTCACTGTTAGATAATTGTCCGTAATAAATGATTACAGCAGCTTCACGTCTCCAGATTATTGCACAATAACTGCAGCTGTCACTTATAAAGGGAATTTGCCCCAACTAATTCTGCTTTAAAAAAAAAAATCCACAGGTATGTGTTGGCCCAGCCTTTGTAAATATGCTCACAGAGGTTGCTAGCCTACAGTTTTTTTACTATCCTGATGTAGGCTGCCAGAGAAGGGGTGGGCAGCCGCATCCCTCCTCCTGCAATCTGCTCAGAGGGGCAGAGCTCTCAGCTCCTCCTCCACTAGTTTACTCACTCGCGGGCATGCAGTTTCTTGTAATCCTCAGCTACAAGGTGCGTGCTTAAATACAAGGCTGTGTTAGCCACAGAGAGAAATTAGGTCCAGAATTGGAGCTCCTGCGTGAGATTTCCCCCATTCACTTTAGCGGAGGGCACAGTTTCTGAAATATACTCAGAGTCGAGTGTGAATTTCATGCTGTTTATTCAGCTCATAGTAGCAATGAATGAAACTTTCCCCCAAACGGCTAGCTATATATACATTATTTACACAATGGGCCCCGTGTGACTGGCTAATTCCGGGCTGCTCCTGTAGGCCAATCAGGTTGCGGATTCACCTCCTCCAGAAGCCTGATTGGCTGCTCCTGCAGGCCAATCAGGTCACTGATTCACTTCCACCTGGAGCTGGATTGGGTGGCTCCTGCGGACGAATCAGATTGCTGCATTCTGGATCCTATTGTTCTAGGATTCAGCTCAGTACATAACAGTTTCATTTGTGCAAAGGGATTCACAATTAGATTTCTTCACTGAAATGAATAGAGTTCCCATGACTGGGAACCAGGTGTGTATTAGCATTCCCACACTTGCAAGAAATTACTGAATTCGAGTAAAGAAAAAAAATCTCTGCATTAGGGTTGGCTAACGTGTGGCACTCCAAATATTGCTGGACTACAGTTCCCATTATCCTGATCATTGGCTAATCCTGGCTGTGGCTAATGGGAGTTGGAGCCCACTACAGCTAGAGAGCCACAAGTTAGCCACCCCTGGAGAAATATCAATTTATTTAATTAAATGATTGCCTAAATTGCTTGCCCATCTGTATTTAGTCAAGTTGCAATTTGTTTTAGTTCAAGCTTCTTGCTACTTGTGCTTTGGAGTAAATCCTACTAAAATTAGTGGGGCCTCCGGGGACACATTGAAGTGAACTGTAAAGATCAAAAACATTTCCATGTTAGTTTCCAAACTATGTGCATTTCCATCCAAGTTCCCATTCAATACACAGCTTGCAACCTTTACCAGGTTTAGATTTTTACTTGAGAACTGGGCGCAAGTATACATTTGTGCATTTCCTAACAGAGAATAACCACAGATGTCCATCATGTGTTCTTTTGCAAGACCACACATGATGACTGGTCATTATTCTCCATATTACCAGTGTGTTCCCTACTTTGTGCTTAAAAGCTTCAGCGTGGGTTTCGTGTGTTTTAAACACAGTTTTTTTAAAAAAATTCACCATCTTAACGTGTGCAATTCTGTATGAGAAGGCATCAAGCCTGCTGCCAAGTTGTGTGTGTCTGTATTTTCACCTGTATGGCGCTGTCCTGCTATGTGTTGTATGTTAAGAAACTTGGATTTCCTCTGAAGTTCCCCTTCTAAATATGGGATTTAATAGAAGCTGGTGGAATAGGAAGAACAATCAAGAGGATTTGGCTGGTTCACACATGCATGTGCTTTACACTACGTCTCACCACTTGTTTCCGCAACACTCGATGGCTTGCAGTTGACCGTGTGAATGGATTCCAGCAAAAAGTAAGGAGAGCCCGCTGGATCAGTCCAGCATCCTGTTCTCACAGTGGCCAACCAGCTGCCTTTGGGAAACCGGATCTGAGCCCAATAACACTCCACACACTCCCACCATTTCAGGCTACTCATGTTCAGAAGCATCACTGCCTCCAGCTATGGACTATCGTGTTGGAAGGAAGGTTTTGTGGTTTTGAATGTTCACTCTGCATGGTTCATTCACACACGTAGGTCATCCATTCATGTTGCTGTTATCACCATAATTGATGTGCATGTATGAACCAGCCAATCTACAGGCAGAAGCTAACATGAAAACATCCAATGGCCCAATGTAAGGTTTTGTTGTGCAACTGTCACATAATATGATAGTAGACTGCTTTTGAAGGCCAGTACAAATGTTTGGGTCTGTTGTGAGGTATAAGATATTAATTTTTTGCACAGTGTTCTGTATAATATCTAATGGCTTATATGAATTCTGGTACATCAGTAATAATTCTAAAACTACATGATGGGCTGTCAAAACAGCATTTTCACACTGTTTTATATATGTATGTTGATAACGTACTGATGATCCTTATAGCTTTTTTCAAAGCTCTACAAGGTATAGAGTTTTAATTCTGTCCTGGGCTGTGGACAGAATTCTGTCCATGTGTGGGCACTTAGAATCCAGATAGAATCTACAAAACATCTGTGCCCTGCATCTCTAAAACTTTTGTTAAGAATGGCATGGTGTACATTTGACATAGAAATATTGGGTAAGAAACAGGGATTGTCCTTTGTGTGAAACAGGGAAAGGAGAGTTGGTAAATAACTTACTTGATTTTTTCCCCCTGCAGCTTTTTTTGTTCACCTTCGCTGGAACACACTCCTGCAATTAATAAATGTTTCATACATAAAGTAATCATTTGATACAGCTAACTGGGATATATAGAAATGAAGTCAATGTATATGCTCAGTCAGTTTATCCTTCATTCAGAGAGTGTTGTAATCTCTAGGAATGATATCTCAACACCTTTAAAACTCTTCAAGTCTCTTAAAACAAAACAAAAACCCAGTTTTCCTCCCTTCTTCTCTTCCTCCTCCTCTCTATCTCTGTTCCCCCTCCTTTTTCTTCCAACTCCTCATTTTATTATTTATTCCAGCCCCCAATTCAAGACTAATCATTTTGGTTAAATGCAACCAACTGCTCTAAACCACCTTAGTTTATTGTCATAGTTGGCACTCATGATCATTTAACTATGACTTGGTTTGCATAAGTTTACTATCATCTAATGCTGATCAAGGAAGCTGGGATTTGTGGTCCTATAACATCTGGAGGGTCACAGGTTCCCCATCCCTGGCCGATGTGTTTTCACACAACTGATGCCCGTGATATTCTTCCACCCAATTGTTTGGCATATATACTTTTGTATTTTCCATGCAAACCAGTAAGATGGAATAGCAACTCCTGTTATTTTAGGAGGGCACCCATAACATCTCTGAAGTAGAATATAATGTGTGGCTCTTTAGAATAGTGGGTTTTTGGTGGGCAGAACAACTTAGAGGGGAGACAAACCCTGAAATATCTGTGAACAGGCAAAAATACAGGCTAGTGATTCAAACCAGAAAAGGTTGCATAAGATACATCAAGATAGCTTTCAATGGGAAGATCAGTAATGGCAGGCAAGGAAACCTGGCCATTGGCGAGGTTCTAGAGCTAGCAAACAGGCAGGATGAGCATGTGAAGAGACCACTAATTGGATTTTTGTACCTTCAGAAAACCATGTTTCTGTCAAAGTTCAGGAGAACCTGCTCATATCTCCTCAGGGCTAAAACAATCATTAGAACACTGTGAAAGGAACTCTGAATCTGTTGTCGTAAATGCTTCTTATTAATTGCGCTCCTGTAATCCAGATTGTTGGGAAGCGGTCAGATCCTGGCACAGGAGTGTTTTTGCTGGTCATAAGCTGAACAAGGCCAGGTCCCGATGCCAGCTCAAGGGCACCAGTGATGATTTTGCCAGGAACCTTATTACCAATGTTGGGGTTTTGATGTGGTGCCCCACAGCACTGTGCAACCAGACTGTATGAACTGAATCAGTAAAATCACATGCTGAAATTCTTGTTAGGCTACACCATTCAGATTGCAGGTGGAGAATCACATTTGAATGCTCACCCACCCTCGTGTAACAATAAAGCTTCCTGCATATAGAAAATGAGCATGTCGGGAGATAGACCCTTCATAGTGCCATAACAGAATGACGTAAGCAATGAGTGCAGTTCCACAAAGGGAGACCACCATGTGCAAATTCTGCCTCTTGAAGGGTGTTTGCTAGTGGAGGGAGTCTGCATAGGTTGTAAAGTTCTGCTGAGGGCAAGGGGGCTTCCACTTTACATCACAGTGCTCATTCACACAATTCTCCATGTAATTATATTTGCACGTTCATAACTATGTAGGCTTAAGAAAGGTTCATGTGAACTGTAAAATATACTCGGAGTCGAGAGTGGATTTCATGCTCTTTATTCAGCTCATAGTGGTCAGGAGGAATGAGTGTTCCCCCAAAATACTGCTTTATATACATTATTTGCACAATGGGCTGCACATGATTGGCTAATTCCGGGATTCTCCTGCAGGCCAATCAGGTTGTGGATTCAATTCCACCTGAGCTGGATTGGGTGGCTCCTGCGGACCAATCATACTGCTGCATTGTTCTAGGACCAATCACACTGCTGCATTTTGGATCCTATTCAACTCAGTACATAACAAACTGGTTGATACACGTATGAAGCAGTAACCAATTCGGTGACAGCCCAAGTGGGGGAAAGGGTATTTAGGGAGATGACTTGTTGTGTGGGGCCTATATCCACCTGGCAACGCCTGTATCTGTCCATGGTTGTATCGGAGTTAGAAGCAGAGGTGAGGGAAGGAAGAGTTTTTGAATTTGCTCCAGCTCTGACCTATCTGTGCATATAGGAGTACCACCACCCCTTTGCACATGCTAGCTGCTTTCAACAGCTTGCTAAAGTTTTGTACTCCGTGTTTCCTCCCAAACAGGGGCGCCAACTATAGGGGGCAAAAGGAGCTTCAGCCCCCTCAATATTTTTGGAGAGGGGGCCGAGCCCACCCACCCCCAATATTGAGGGGGTGCCACCCCCCACCTCCAATGGGCAAGTGCTGGCTCACCAGGTGGGGGGCACCAAGGCCAATTTTCGCCCTCTGTGCTCCTTGCCACCCATGGGCTGGCCTGCTGGGTGGGGGCGGGACAGGTCACATGACGCCCGGTCCCCTCACTGTGGGGGCAGCAAGTTGGTGCCCCTGCTCCCAAGAGCTTGTGTAGCCAGGCCTGCAAGGATGCAGGATTGGTGTTGGCCCAGAAAACCCTTTTGGTGATCCCGTCCCTGATATCGTCTCTGCATTTTTCCCAGCAAAGGTGGCTGCTGATCCGTCCCATGTCCCAGTTCCACTAACCTTTTTTTGCCCCTATGCTGAAATTCGGCTATGGGACCCAGTCCAACAAGAACGCTGAATCATTTCGCCTCAGCTCTAACTGTGGCCGAAGCTTAACAAGCATCCTCAATACTCTGCTTTTTTAAGTCGTGCTTCAAAATTACCTGAGAGTAATTTTGCTCGCCTCTTTGTATGTATGTATGTACCTTTCGGGCCCGAGCAAAACAAGTCTTGGCTTTGTTAAAAGAAAAAAATGGCTTGCAGCTTTTAAAGACGCAACCTTGTTTTATCCCATTTAACTTTGATCAGTACCCCTGTTGAGCATGCGCCAGTGTCCACCAGCTGCGCCCCTTCTGCTGTGCCGCCTGCTTCAGCCAATCAGCCCTCTGCTGCCACTCACAGTGCCGCTCATCAGATGACCCTGCCGTCAGCCGCGGCCACTTCCATGGTGCACGACTCCATCTCGTCTTCTTGCCAAAGGTAATACTTTGTGCCTGTTTGCTTCACCTGTTGGCTTAGATGTGTGTAACATGGTTGGGAAGAGAATGAGGGGCGGAGTGGGAGAAGAGAGGAAGAAAACGGAGGATACTGGGGGGAGATAACTATTTACCAAATTATCTGTAAGATTTATGAAGTGCTTAAATCAAAGCGCATTCTGAGCAGAGTACGTAATAAAACTGTAGATGAAACACATTTTAAATCCACAAAACGGATTAAAAATGTATACCCAGAACGATCATCAAAAAACACACAGATAAAATCAGTAAAACCAAAACAGGTAACTAAATTACCGTATTTTCCGCTCTATAAGACACACCAGACCATAAGATGCACCTAGTTTTTGGAGGAGGAAAACAAGAAAAAAATATATTCTGAATCCCAGAAGCCAGAACAGCAAGAGGGATTACTGCGCAGCGATCCCTCTTGCTGTTCTGGCTTCTGGGATAGCCGCACAGCCTGCATTTGCTCCATAAGACGCACACACATTTCCCCTTACTTTTTAGGAGGGGGACAGTGTGTCTTATAGAGCAAAAAATACAGTATATGTCTGTGTAGGACAGGCCTCGTCGGCTTGGAATAGACATTTCTGTGAGCAAGGAAAAATTATTTGAAAGCAATTTAGATCCAGAGCAACAAAACAAATCAGAAGGGCTTGAAATTCTCTTTCTCCCCAAGTTCAACAGATGCTGTGGGAAAACACAGAGCTGTTGAAAATAAGTGGGCACTGACCCATTAAGTAACCAGGACAGGAGATTTTTGTAAAAGTGGAATATAAGTGGAATAAATCCATTTGGGGGTTTAAAAAAAAAAATTGTAACTTCAGTGTTATCTGCTTCCAAGGCGGATAACTGAAATAACAGCAACTGGTGAGGTATGAGGGATAAATTGTATGTCAGTTCCAGCAAGAAATTGTTGATTTAAAAGCAGCTGGTGCCTACGAGGACTGTGAATATGTATGTTTTTCCCTATACCCCTGGCAAAGGGATAGTGCTCAGGTAGTGTTCACAGCAAACCTAAGAGAGAAGGGCTTGCATGAAGAAGGTCTTAGGTTCATTCCACAAGTGGGGTTTGACATGTCCCCTGTCTGAAACCCTGGAGAGCTGCTGCCAGTCAGTGAAACACCATTCCACACGCAGAACTTCCCTTCCGGCCTTCTCTTCCACCTGCTGTATCAAGCAGGACTTCTGCTGGGTCTGGCCACAAACATGGGGAAACAATGCACACGCCAGGTGAGAGGTGCAGGAGAAGACCTGACCATGTTGCTTGGCCCACCCCACGTTCACCACAAGCACATTTTGAGTCTGGATGGAAAAGAAGCTGTCTCACGCCACACACCAAAGGCGATGTGAACTGCTTTCTAATAAAGTTCTCCTGTCCTGTTGATCTCACACCTGACATCTGGATCCTGCTCGCCTGCTGCACAGTAAGGGAACAGCCATGATATGTCCTGAGCCATAAGACTTGGATTCACAGACTTGGATTTCCAGCTGTTTAGGACTACAGTTCCCATCATCCCTTGTCCTGCTAGCTAGGGATGATGGAAGTTGTAGTCCAAAAACAACTAGAGACCCAAGTTTGGGAAACACTGCATTTGAGTGTTTCAGAGAGCCAAATAATAGCGCTGTACCAGCTAGGGCCTTTCTCTTGTTGAATCATTCATAATCATTGCAACCCCTAGTCTTGACCCCATATGTGCTCTTTTTTCCCTTGTAATGTCAGGCGTTCAGTCATAGTAACAAAGTAATACTTTTGTCTCCTGACATTTACTGAAAGTTGATACCTAACAGCAGTGGCTTTTTTTCTTGAGGTACGCAGGGGTACGCATACCCCTAAACATTTTGTGAATCTTTGCACTTTTGTCCATTTACTTTATTTGTTTTTCCCAATTTGAACTATAAAATGGTGATTTTCTTGAGTCAAAATGAGAGTGCCCCTAAACATTTTTTTTGGGGGGGGGGGAGCACTGTTTAACAGTCCTGAAACATAAAAATGAGAACACCCGTGTGGGCTAATAATCAACTGGCTTTAAATGCAAGGCTTTATTGGACTTCCTGAGATTGAGAGTACTAAATAGGTTTTGACTCAACATCAGTTAAGCATACTCCTGTGGAAAGGGAATCATGAATTTAAGAGACTTTAATCTTTTTTTACAATATTGACATCCTTAACAAACCTTGTGCTTTTTTTTTTAACCTGGAAACCATGCACAGTCAGACTTGCCCAGTTCTCTCAGATTATTCCAAATTTCAAACCTATTTTCCATTGCATTAAAAAAACACACCAACTTTTGTCTTTTTCTTATTTAGCGTCAGTCACCATTCTTCTACTTCCATCACCTGCCAGTCCAAAAAGAGGTATCAAGTGCGCCTTTGTGCAGATGCTAATCAATTAGTGCGCTGCTTTCCGTTTGCCAGTTGATGGTTAGCAAAGCATTAATCTAAATAATTTTCTCCTTCTCAGCAGTGGTTTTCCTTTTCTCTGACAACTAATAGTTTCCAAACGTACATGCTGTCTAAAACTGCTGCAATCTGCCGCAGATGTAATCACAGTTGCTTTCAGTGTTGCTGAGCTGTTCTTTGAAACTGTCACCAGTATCTAAACTGTTCTCTTCAAAAAAAAAACCACAATCCCTCATCAACGTTTTAACTTTCTCCAGCAGAAATGCCAACTGATACCTTCCTACAGCTGACCTAACTTTGCTAAAAAAACTTTTATATTAATGAAGCAGTGGGCTTCTCTCTCTCTCTCTCTCTCTCTCTCTCTCTCTCTCTCTCTCTCTCTTTCAGGAGCCTCTTCGTCACTGCAAATTCTAATCCGCATTCCTATTTTGGCTGTATTGGTGGATGTTATCTTTTTTATTATATGAATTGTGATGCTGGGAGTTTTTGTCGTTGTATAACACCTTTTTTCTCCCTTTTTCATTTTCTGGAGGAAATGTACATTTCCTATATAAACAGTACAGTCGTACCTTGGAAGTCAAACGGAATCCATTTCGGAAGACCATTTGAGTTCCAAAACATTTGAAAACCAAAGCGCGGCTTCTGATTGGCTGCAGGAAGCCGTGGAAGCCCCGTCGGACATTCGGCTTTGAAAAATAGTTCACAAACTGGAACAGTCACTTCCGGGTTTGTGACGTTCAGGAGCCAAAACTATTGGGAACTAAGCTGTTTGACTTCCAAGGTACGACTGTACACTGTGACCTAATTTAATACACTAAAAAAAAATTAAAAATTACACTATGTAATTAAGCAATATATGACACCCTTACAGCTAGACAGCTCTGAGGGTGGTTTTTTTAAAAAAAAATGAGCCTATTTACCTGTGTAGAGGTTGGGTTGTGTAACAAACTGCCCTTTTGACCCCTGTCTGTACAACTAAATGGCCCTGGCAGTGACTACAGAAGCTGCCTACCTTTATTTCATACTAAGTGCAATATCTTGTTAGTTGTTGATCTGAAGTCTGTCAGGTACTGCTTCCAATCCATTTGCCACCCCACGCCCCACCTACCCCCCAGTGCAAAAAGAGAGGATAGCCTCGAGGTCTCTTGGTCAGAAACATCCTTTACTTCCACTCTGAAAGGGAGCCTGCCAATGTCTTCAATCTGAGCAAAGTGCAACTGCAGCAGGATGTAGCCTGACATTCCCTGACCAAACTGCTGGAGTGGGGTACAGCCTAAATGGCTTCGGACCAGTATACCCAAAGGAGCATCTCCACCCCCATCATTCAGTCCGGACACTGAGGTCCAGCACCGAGGGCCTTCTGGCGGTTCCCTCACTGCAAGAAGTGAGGTTATACAGGGAACCCGGCAGAGGGCCTTCTCAGTAGTGGCATCCGCCCTGTGGGGAACGCCCTCCCATTTAGATGTCAAGGGAATAAACAACTATCTGACATTTAGAAGACATCTGAAGGCAGCCCTGTATAGGGAAGTTTGTAATGTTTGATACTTTATCGTGCTTTTAATATTCTGTTAGGAGCCTCCCAGAGCAGCTGGGGAAACCCAGCCAGATAGGTATGGTATTACCGTATTTTTCACCCTATAGGGCGCACCAGCCCATAGGACGCACCTAGATTTTGGGGGGAAAATAAAGGGGGGAATTATTTTTTTCCCCCAGGCGCAGGGGAACCCGAGCTTCCCCCGACGCCAGCCCCCAGAATGGGACCCAGAGCCATGCCGAAGCTGCGTGTAGCTTTGGCATCGCTCTGGGAGCTTGCGGGGCTGGAGGAGGGGGAAGCCCTCTGCCAGCCTTCTAACCAAGTCGGGGGACAGCGGGAAAGCCGCGCTGTGCCTCCCGCTGTCCCCCGAGTTTGCGGGGCTGGCGACGGGGAGGAGCAGGCTTCCCCCCCCCCGCCAGCCTTCTAACCAAGTCGAGGGACAGCAGGAAAGGCGCGCTGCGCCTCCCCACTGTCCCCTGAGCTTGTGGGGCTGGCGGTGGGGCTCTCCTGAAGCCTGGAGAGCGAGAGGGGTCAGCGAAAGCCTGCGTTCGCCCCATAGGATGCACACACATTTCCCCTTCATTTTTGGAGGGGAAAAAGTGTGTCCTATAGGGCGAAAAATACGGTAACAACAACAACAACAACAACAACAACAACAACAACAACAACAACAACAACAACAACATGACATCAGGAAGGAGATGGCTACTCCAGATCTTCCTCGGTGGCTTCACTGTTCCCACAGAAATGAGTTCAGTTGAAATGGCTCCCCCCACTCCACTTTTAGAAACACTACTGTAACTACTTTAAATCACCATCTCCCATGTGCACCATACGTGACATTCCCAAGTCAGTGAACCGGCAAGAACAGTCACAAGGCAAGCTCAGTTGGTAGAGCATGAGACTCTCAATGTCAGGGTCATGGGTTTGAGCCCCACATTGGGCAAAAGATTCCTGCATTGCAGGGGTTGGACTAGATGACCGTTTGGCTCCCTTCCAACTCTACTATTCTATGAAATGCACCCCACCTTTACCCATCTTCCTTGGAATCTGAAGCAATGAACCATTTTCCCTTTTGAAATCTCACCTTTTTCTATGGGGCTAGCCATATTTAGCACCCCTAAGAGTTCTCCAATGTAATGTTTTGCAGATGTACTAAGAGCAACTCAATGCCTCTCCTTTATTAAATATGTTTTCAACCCAGTCTTTTAAAACACCAGCATTAGAATTACATGCTGGCTGTACTGAGTTTTAAGGTAACAATCTCTCCATCCTTGCCTCTGGAACTTTCTGGTAGGTTCTCACAACGTTCTATGGAAGCCACCATTCAACAGATGCTTCATCGGTCTTAATCCTGTGGTATATATGCATGAATTGCTCACAGCTTTGCTTTGGTTTTAGAGGCCCAGGCCAATCTTATACATCAGCTCCAGCTTCCCACAGCCCTGCTCCTTACCCAGGCTACAGTGAAGCCCCGGCTCCTGCCTCAAAGCCCAGAGTTGTCACCACTGCCAGCATCAGGCCTTCGGTCTATCAGCCAGGTAAGGAGACTTCAAACTGCTAACACAAGGGGCTGCCTTTTGCTACATCAGATACTACAGAGCAGTGTTTCCCAAACTTGGGACTCCAGCTGTTTTTGGACTACAACTCCCATCATCCCTAGCTAGCAGGACCAGTGGTCAGGGATGATGGGAATTGTAGTCTAAAACCAACTAGAGACCCAAGTTTGAGAAACACTGGTAAAGAGCTTGCTTAGAAGGCATTATCAACATAGTGAGTCAGGTACTTGTCTGGTCCACAACTCACATTTTCTGTGATTTTTGTTTACTATGTCTATCTGCTGCCTTTCTACCGATGCAACCAAGGTCATTTATAGTTTAAAATAATGGCAGATAAGCATGGTATAAAAGTGAGGGGGGGAGGAGGAATGAGGAAAATAAGAACATTCAGTACGAATTCATACAACATGTTTCAAAACTGGGGAAATGGCCAGGTTCACTGAGGCAGACAGTTCTGGGAAGGAGGGAGTCAAATGGCAATTGGTCTGAGCCAAGCCAGTGGAATAGGCCTTGTTTTTGGCTCTCCTTTGGAAGCAGACAGGTAAAAATTTTATTATTATTATTATTAAGTACAGTGGTACCTCAGGTTAAGTACTTAATTCGTTCCGGGGGTCTGTTCTTAACCTGAAACTGTTCTTAACCTGAAGCACCGCTTTAGCTAATGGGGCCTCCTGCTGCTGCCACGCCCCCGGAGCATGATTTCTGTTCTTATCCTGAAGCAAAGTTCTTAACCTGAAGCACTATTTCTGGGTTAGCAGAGTCTGTAACCTGAAGCGTATGTAACCTGAAGCGTATGTAACCCGAGGTACCACTGTATTTTGCATTCCCATTTTCAGTGCTATTTTTCTAGAAAAAGAGGGTGGTATACAAAGTAGTACATTATTATTATTATTATTATTATTAGGTTATCAGGAGCTCAGAAAGAACAGCCAGGGAATGTTGCTGTTGCCTTGCCTTGCCCTGTTGACAGGGTTGGGAGGAGTTTCTTCACATCCTGGGTGTCTTGTCCATGTCCCTCTAGTCCAGCCTTTCTCAACCTTGGGTCCCCAGATGTTGTTGGACTACAACTCCCATCATTCCTAGCCGGCATGACCAGTGATCAGGGATGATGGGAGTTGTAGTTCAAGAACATCTGGGGACCCAAGGTTGAGAAAGGCTGCCTAGTCCTAGTGTGGTGTAGTGGTTAAGAGCGATAAACTCATAATCTGGTGAACTGGGTTCGCATCTCTGCTCCTCCACATGCAGCTGCTGGGTGCCCTTGGGCCAGTCACCCTTCTCTGAAGTCTCTCAGCCCCACTCATCTCACAGAGTATTTGTTGTGGGGGAGGAAGGGAAAGGAAAATAGTAGCTGCTTTGAGACTCCTTCAGGTAGTGATAAAGCAGGATATCAAATCCAAACTCTTCTTTTTCTTCACTCCCCCCCTCCCATTTTTGTGCCTACAGGACATCCTTTTCACTAATAGAGACAGCCAGTGATTAGAGTGTTGGACTGTGGGGAGATCCCCACAGGTTCAAATCCCACTCCACCACAATGCAAACTGCGCAAACATGGGCCAGTCACGTTCTAGTAGTATATGGCTACCATATTTTTTTTCAATGAAACCAGGGACACTTTTTAAATTTTTTTTGAAGCTGACTAGCAACAGGGAGTCAGTAGTGTTGGATGGTGAGGCAAAAGACCCTGGGCCCAAGCACACATGCATATTGTATAAAGGTGCAAACCCCTTCTTTCGCACCCTGTGAAACATAAATGCGCAGAGTTTTTTTACAAACTGGGCAACAGTGCGCCGCCTGCCCGTGACTCCTGAGCCCTCCCGATTTCCTTCCCCCTTTGTTTTCACAGATCAGGGGAGTCACGGGCAAGTGGCTGTTGCCCAGGAGAGGCCAGCCTGGTAGCGCAGTTGGCTCTGGCTGGCTTCAGGAGTTGCTTGCTGCCGTAGTGCAGGGAAAATGGCGGGCGCCACGGCAGCAGGCAGCTCCTGAAGCCAGCCAGAGCCAACTGCGCTACCAGGCTGGCTCTGGGCTGCTAAGGCTGCCACTGCCACGTTTCCCAGGGACAGATTTGCAAATCCAGGGACTGGATCCAGGAACCGGGGACGTCTGGTAACCCTATAGTAGTATAACCTACCTCACATGGTCATGGTGAGGATAAAATGGGGAAGGGGAGAACTGTGAAGGCCACCTTGAGCTCCTTGAAAGGAAGAGGGGGGACGTGAAAATAACATAAAAATAGCAGCTTTACAGGCAACAGCTGAAAATCTGCCTTGAAATATAAATGCTCTTATGCTTCACTTCAAATGATTGCTGTGGCTCCTTGGTGGTATCGTGTTGCTAGTAAGAATTCTTACATAGCTTAGCAATCGTTTGATGTCCTTTGGTTTACTTTAAAATAAAACAAGACACCCTCAGCATGCTTTTGGGAACCTAATCACTTTTTCAGAAATCTGTCGTAGGATTGCAGGTTGCCGTTTCCGAATCCAGTCACAAGGTGGCAGGGTGCCCTAGTTCTTTTTCTAGTTTTGTCAGAACGCTGAGCAGTCTACAGCCTGACTGCTATTTCAACTCCCAGGCCGTAGGACTGGAGCAGATTCAGATGTCAGGAGCGGGCCTGACATGCTGTCAGAAAGAGGTGACAGTCCCTTTCAGCCCTTTCCCCGGAGGTGGGTCGCTGTCAGGAAAGACAAGCAACTCCACTGTATTGCAAGCAGCTTCTTGGAAGAATTTGAGAAGCTACTTGCAATACAGTGTGAGAAGCTGCCATGAAAAGGAAGGGAGGATCCATAAGCCCTTGCACTTGTCTGAACGGGCTCCAGTTGCAGATGTGCAGGCGGTCTCGTTCCGTGGGTAGCGATGCGTATTTCTGGCCAGGCTGAAATGGATACTTAAAACAAAAATAACTCTGGAGTCATTTTGAAATGAGCTTGTGATCCACCTCCCCCTTATTGTCTCTCTTGTTAATAGCATACACTCCAACATTTCTGAAGAAGAAATTGGGACACACACACACCCCGACTAGCCCTTTGCCACCGCACCGCTCACATCCCTGCACCCCCCAAAATCCACTGCCAAAGCTTACCCGCCCACTGCCTTGCCAACTCAAGTGTGTGCATGCCCCGCCACTGCACAGCACCCCACACTGCCGCACACCCGCCACTGTGGCCACAAACACATGAGGAGGGACAGCGGCGTACTTCTGGAAGTGGCACTCTATTTCAGGAAGCAGCGGCCCTCCTTGTGCGTGTGCACTGGCCAGCAGCGGCAAGGTGTGGAGCCAAAGCACACGTCTTTTGGTTCCGCACTCTTTTGGTCCCCCTTGGCTGAAATGGCAGAGTGGCTTCTGTAATTCCAGGATGTACCCGTAAAAATGGGACAGTTGGAGGGCCTGTAACAAGAGAGTTAGAATTTTAGTGTTTCAGCAGTTACATTTAACTTACTGTGTTTTTATTGTTTTTAATATGCCGTGCCTTAACCTGCCTTAGGGCTGTGAATCAAAAGAGGGTGCGCTAGAAACTGCAGTAATAATAATAATAATAATAATAATAATAATAATAATAATAATAGGATAGGATGAACCTCACTTAAGGCCCTAGGTGGGGATCATATTTTAAAGGGCTCTCTTACCTATTTATTTTTAAAACCTCACTGAAAGCAGGAAGCTAGGACAGTCAGGATCACGTTGGGCTACAACCTTTCTCGCTTGCTTGCTTGCTTGCATGCTTGCTTGCTTACTTGCTAGCTTTTTATTTATAGGGTATTTTTCCTTACAAGGGGGGAGCATTAAAAATGGCATTCCCTCACCTGCAGGCCTAATGTAATCCGTTCCAGCCGTCCTGTCACATGTATAAACCAAACTGACTTTTCTGAATGGGGGGAACTTTTCACATGAGGGCACTTGAAATTAAGCAGCTCTGCACCAACACCACCTCTCGTGGGCAGTCTGAGACGCTGCCGTTACGTGCGAGAGGACAGTACCGTCCAAGTCTCCCCATGTCTGAACTGCTTTGAAGTGAGAGAATTTGAAAGTAAATTAGATATGTAAAGAAAGAAAAGAAAAACCACCCACCCTGTTTTGCAGTTCTCAGCAAACTTACCTGGGAGTGGATAAAAGAAAAGAAAAATATTTAAGCCAAAAAATCCACTTACCTGTGAGTAAGTCCTACTGAACACAGTTGGCTTACTTCTGACTAAACTTGCTGAGGGGTTGCAATGTATAATCAGAATGTAGGAGATCCTTCTTCAAGGATAGATTAGATAGATAGATGATGATGATAGATAGATAGATGATAGATAGATAGATAGATAGATGATAGATAGATAGATGATAGATGATAGATAGATAGATAGATAGATAGATAGATAGATAGATAGATAGATAGATAGATATAGATAGATGATAGATAGATATAGATAGATGATGATGATGATAGATGATAGATAGATATAGATAGATAGATAGATATAGATAGATAGATAGATAGATAGATAGATAGATAGATAGATATAGATAGATGCACCCCCCTGCAATCCCTACACAGATCTGGCTGACACAAGCCACAAAACCACAGCTCGCCCCTATACACGAAGCCAAGCCAGAGCACAACTAAGTGCAGTACAGCCATCTTCTCAGAAAAACTCTTCACAAAGTTCAAGAGGTCAAGACACAAAGACTTTAGCAACTAATCCACACCTAATGACCCACCTAAGTGGTACTCAGGATATCACTCAAGAAATCACTCAGGATATCCCTCAAGTAATTAAGGAACAAAAGAAGAAAAGGCACACTAGCCTGGGAACTTCCTCTCTGCCCAGAACATTGGAGGCTATACAACACACCCCCTCAACAGTATTTATAGGAACTCAAACACTGAGATCCTGCTCTGTTCCAGTAACAAGAAGCCGAAAGCACCAGCCTGAAGATGACGAGTGAGACCTCGTCGAAACGTCGCCTAGACACCCCAACTTTTACACGGGAAGACACCCGAGGACACCAAAACCTGCATTCCTGTACCCGTGAAAATCTACGAAAGCATATAGATAGATGATAGATAGATAGATGATAGATAGATAGATAGATAGATAGATAGATAGATAGATAGATAGATATAGACAGACAGACAGATAGATAGATATAGATAGATGATAGATAGATATAGATGCAGCTAAAGTGGAATGGGTCTAACTCTAAAGGAAGCTTTGCTATGCAAGAGCACTTCATACAGGAATGTGTTCCTTACAGTTCCTTGTGTAGCAAAGTTTAGGCTGCTGAGCCTTGGAATGCTCAGAGAACAAAGGCATTTGTCATAGTCAATAGCAACACTATTCTCCAAGTTAAAACATTAACCAGAAACCAGGAGCTTCTGCACGGAATCTGGCAGTCTGCTCCACAATGTGATGGTTTGTCAAGGCTGAGGCAGTGGCGGCAGTCAGAGGTGAACCAATGAATACAGAAAAGCACACCTGAGCAAGGAAGAGCTTGTAGCGCAGGCAAGAGGCCAGCTGACCCAGGAAGCCTTTCATAACACTTCTGGTTTAATGTCCAGCCTGAGTGGGTGGGGCTAGTTTGGAGTTTGAAAATACAGTGGTACCTCGGATTAAGTACTTAATCCGTTCCGGAGGTCCTTACTTAACCTGAAACTGTTCTTAACCTGAAGCACCACTTTAACTAATGGGGCCTCCCGCTGCCGCTGTGCCACTGGAGCACAATTTCTGTTCTCATCCTGAAGCAAAGTTCTTAACCTGAAGCACTATTTCTGGGTTAGCAGAGTCTGTAACCTCAAGTGTATGTAACCTGAAACGTATGTAACCCGAGGTACCACTGTACGCCACATAAAATGCATTAGTTGGGGTTGCCATATTTTGAAGAGCAAAAAAAGAGGACCCATTTGCCGACTTCTACTTTTAACTGTTGATCGCTATGACGACTCTCATTTTACATACCCATGAAAACTTCCAGGACGTGTCCTGGAAAAAGAGGACAGGTGGCAACCCTTTTCTTAGGATGTGGATAGATGTGATGAGGCCAACTCTTCTCCCCCTCGCATAGTTACTCAGATGACCAAAGTTTGTCAAGACTAGGCCTGAAAGTTGGGCTCTCTCCCCCGCACTAGGAGTGCCATTTAGATAGTCCCACCCCTCACCCCATTGAAAATACATTCATTTTTAAAAACACTTTAAATATATCTGTGTGCACATTCTCATACCCTCCAACATTTCTCTGATGAAAATAGGGACGTTCTCTTCAATAATAATAATAATAATAATAATAATAGTAATAGTAATATTTTTTTTATTTATATCCCGCCCATCTGACTAGGTTGCCCCGGCCACTCTGGGAGGCTTCCAACATATATAAAAACATAATAAAACATTAAACATTTTTTTAAAAAACCTTCCCTTGACTTGGGGGTCGCATAACTCCATACCCTCCAACATATCTCCAGTGAAAACAGGGTCATCCTAAGGAAAAGCGGGACATTCCAGGATCAAATCAGAAACCACGATGGCTTCTGTAAATCCAGGACTGTCCCTGGAAAATAGGTGCGCTTGGAGGGTCTGCATTTCACTTTCAAAGTACATTCTTTCCCTCAGAGAATTCTGGGCTCCATAGTTTGTTTAAGTGTTGCTAGGAAATGTAATTGTGAAAAGTAAACTCCAGTGCCCAGAATCTGAGGGAAATAATGTGTTTCAAATGAGCTGTAAAGGAATAGCATTGTCACAGGCCAAGGGAGAACCTTCACACACACACACACTGCATGCACGTAGAGCTGTTTTCACAGGATCTAGAACCCTGATTTTCTTTTTCAGGGTTTGTGGTTGTGGAAAGGGAACCCTTTGTGTGCACACCTCTGAAATGAACACTCTTGGGTGGAGAGCAGGGGCTGCTGCCATGATCCTGCTCCCTCCTCCACCCACCCCCCCGACGTTGAATAGGGGATCCACACTGTGGTGTATATATAAATGACACAATGAGATATAGCTATGATTTCATGTTCAAATGAGTGAGCACTGATTCTTGGAGGTGATGGCAGGGAGGGAGGGGAAACCAGGAACGCTACCAACTCAAGAAAATCTCATTGTTTAATTACAGAGCGTGGAGGTGGGAGGCTTTTGAACTTGGCAATTAGAGATGAAATATCGCCCTCTAATTTTTACTGACTTAATAAATGCCATGAGACAGAAATAGCAGGGCCCTGGGGCTTAGGGTGATTGTGATGGGGGGCAGGCGGGCAGGGGATTTGATTCAGATATCTTTAAACTCTGTTTACCTTTACCGCATGAAAAAGATGAAGCCTGGAGCTAAGGTGGAGAGTGCCTGCTTGCAAAGCAAGGATATTTGTTGTTGCTGCTGGAGAAATGGGGAGGGGAAACCAAACAGAAGGGGTTTTTGTTTTTAAAATATGGGCAAGAAGGAAGAACAGAGCGTGAGACAAGATTTTATTGGGTGCCTGTCAAGAATGCTTATCTAAAACAAGCTTGTTATCGACAGAGCAAGAATCGGACTTGGCACATGTACACACTGTGCCTTTAAAGCACATACAAAACACACAGCTTCCCTCAAAGAATTCTGGGCATTGTAGTTTACTCCCCTCCACACACAGTTACAGCAGCCCTTAACAAACTGCAGTGCCCAGAATTCTTTGAGGAAAAGAACATTTTCCGAATGTACTTGAAAGCTGTCTACACGCTATACCTTTAGCTCTCAAGTTAAGAAACATGCTCTGTGTTGTTGATACCACTGACTGTATTAGAATTCGGCAGTCTTTTCTCTCTCTCTCTCTCTCTCTCTCTCTCTCTCTCTCTCTCTCTCTCTTAAGGGCTGTGTTCCCTCTGGGATATTCCATTGGGAGGGGTGCAGACCTGAGCAGTGATCAGTGCTGTAGCAAAAAGTGGGCACTGTCATCTTTCCTTCTTTCTTTCCTTCTTCCCTTCCTCTTTCTCTTTTTTTCACTTACTCACACATTCACACCCTTCTCCCTCCTAATAAAACCCCCATTCTCTCTCACACACACAAGCCCTTCTTTTTCTTTTTCTCTCTCTCCTCCCTGCCCGCCACACCCCTTCTCCCTCCCCACCCCAGCTCAGCAGGCTGCCACAGAAGAGGACAGGTGGCTCTTGCCATAGGTCCAAGCTGATCATCAGAAGGCAGCTTTTGAAATCAAGCCTTGTGCCTGGGTTAGAAGGTGTTAGAAAAGGATTAGACACATTCTCTCAAAGCATAGGTCCATCTCAACAGCTATTACCCATGACAGTGAAATAATAATAATAATTTATTATTTATACCCCGCCCATCTAGCTGGCTCCCCCCAGCCATTCTGGGCAGCTTCCAACAAAACACTAAAATACAATAGTCTATTAAACATTAATAGCTTCCCTAAACAGGGCTGCCTTTAGATGCCTCCAAAAGTTTGGTAGTTACTTTTCTCTTTGACATCTGGTGGGAGGGCGTTCCACAGGGCGGGCACCACTACCGAGAAGGCCCTCTGCCTGGTTCCTTGTAACTTGGCTTCTCGCAGCGAGGGAACCGGCAGAAGGCCCTTGGTGCTGGACCTCAGTGTCCAGGCAGAACGATGGAGGTGGAGACGCTCCTTCAGGTATACTGGACCGAGGCCGTTTAGGTCAGCACAAAGACTTTGAATTGTGCTTGGAAACATACTGGGAGCCAGTGTAGGTCTTTCAAGTCCAGTGTTATATGGTCTCGGCGGCCGCTCCCAGTCACCAGTCTAGCTGCCACATTCTGGATTAATTGTAGTTTCTGGGTCACCTTCAAAGGTAGCCCCACATAGAGAGCATTGCAGTAGTCCAAGTGAGAGATAACCAGAGCATGCACCACTCTGGTGAGACAGTCTCCTGGCAGGTAGTGTCTCAGCCTGCGTACCAGATGGAGCTGGTAAACAGCTGCCCTGGACAAAGAATTGACCTGTGCCTCCATGGACAGCTGTGAGTCCAGAATGACTCCCAGTCTGCGCACCTGGTCCTTCAAGGGCACAGTTACCCCATTCAGGACCAGGGAGTCTTCCACACCTGCCCGCCTCCTGTCCCCCCAAAACAGTACTTCTGTCTTGTCAGGATTCAACCTCAATCTGTTATCTGCCATCCATCGTCTAACCGCCTCCAGACACTCACACAGGACCTTCACCGCCTTCACTGGTTCTGATATGAAAGACAGGTAGAGCTGGAAATGGAACATCCATGTTCAGGGGCAGCCTACCAGGTGCCAGGGACACCAACAGCGGAGAGCTGTCGCTGCCCTGCCTTGTGAGCTTCCCAGGGACCACTGGGCGGCTGCATTTGAAAACAATGACCCTAGCCGGCATCTCCCACCTGAAGTGGGGCAGTCCAGTAAGAAACAACATCACAGGCATCTGCTGATCCTATAGCTGAGCTCTCTTGATTTGCACAGCCAGGAGTGAGTTATCAGAACACAGCTGAACTGCTGTGGCCATAGTTAGATGCACCCCATAAAAACACATGCCTATCTGGCAAGAGTGCAAGGAGAATGAAAGCATGGCTAATCAATAGATGGGGGAAGGGTTCATTCATAGAATGTCTGCGCCAGGTAAGGCTGGCAGAGCCCTTTGTCCAAAACCCTTCAGGGCCTCTGCTAGTTTCCTTAGTTGCAGACGGATCCAAGGGCTGATTCGGTTTAAGGCAGCTTCCTATGTTTTTATGGAGTGGAAGGGAGGAAGAGATCTTGATTCCTGGGTGCCTGCAAAGGGTTAATTGCTGCTGCCTATTTTACGCCCTGGGCATTACAGCTGTTTGTGAATGGAGGCATTATACCTAAGGCGGAGCATAATATTAGAGCCCAGCACAATGGGGGCATTCTCAAAAGGCAGCTGGATTTCAGGAGGGACCCTATGGATGGGTGTATGTATGTATGTATGTATGTATGTATGTAGGAGGGAGGGAGGGGAGAGGTCAGGAAGCCCCCAAACAATACCACAGCTGTGCGTCAAGAAGTACTAGGGAATTTAGCTGCGGCCAGCAGATCAGATCAAGCTCACACTTTGGAAAAGTGAGCAGTCTTGGAAGGGAACCAGCAACAAATGGGGGGAGGGGGGAGCAGAGAGGTCGGGTTGGAGGCAGCGCATTTCAGGAAGAAAGGCAAGCCCCGACGCTTTTAATAGAAGTAGAGAGGGACGTTAAGGGGAGGGGGTAAGAGTCAGGAAACAGCGTTATGATGGAGACAAAAATACTTTCCATTCCTGGGTGGGTGGGGGGGAATGGGGAGTCCCTGCAGCTGTCCTCCATTCAAAAGAACTATGCAGTGCAATGCATGAGAACTGAGTTGCAAGCCTGTCTTTCTGGGGAATTTGCCCAGACACGTTTCTTTCTGGAGGAAGAAAAAAGTTGCTGTTTTGTTTGTTGCACAGGAACACAAAGCTTCTGCCTGGTTCAGAGGAATCAAATTGGAATAAAGCTGCTGGCACCATGCACATAACCAAGGGGGGGGGAGAGACGGGGGAGACTGCTGACCCCCCAAAAAACCAGTAAAAATAAATACAAATCAATACAAATCTGAGGTTCTGCCCCCCTAACAAAAGCCTGCCCCCCCAACCAAACTCCTGGCTATGCCCATGTCTGGCACCCTTTTTCAATTACAGTTGGCCAAGGTGTTGCTGTTTTTTGTGTGTGTTTTTTTACAGTGTTGGATGGCACCTATTGGAACTGGTTGTGTGGAAGACAGGGAGACCACCAGTAGGTGGCGCCAGAGCCAATGCCAGGCAGATCCAAGCTTTTGCCCCCATCCTCCTCCCTACCTAGTTATATAATGACAACATTGAGACTTGAGGAGGAGGAGGAGGAAGCAAAACAGCCAGTGCCATACTCTAGATTGGATATAAATAAGGAGCCAGGAAGGCGGGGGCTGGCTGAGGTTCCGCATTCACCCTAGCCAGTCTCCAACGATATACATCCTTGCACACACATTTGCCCACCTACCTGAATTAAGCCCCCTTGAAACAGTGGGTCTTAACTTCTGACTGCACCATAGGCCACCACAACCCAAGGACTTTCCATATTTTGCTGCAGCAGATAAGAAAAGTCCTTCAGGTTTGCATATATATCAGTCGCATGCCGCATTTATTCAAATGCACTGGAGGTATTTACTCTTTCCATCCTCCCTGAATAAAACCTAGCTGCTGCTGCAATGTTACTGTAGGTGACCTTGATAATCATGGCCAAACCGAGACTCGGCAGTGGCTTTTATCGTTGACTTGGCTCCAGAGACAGGGGCTTATCTGATATCCTTGGATCAGCTGCGCAGCACTTGATTTGTGATAATGGGCTGGGCGGCAGTTGAGGTCACCTGAGGCCGTTGTGGCTTGAAGGAGGTTCTGGTCAATACTGCGGCTTGCAATAGTGAAAATAAAGGCAGCTGAATGAACACTGTTTCCTTTCCTTAACAGCAGCTCCGGCGCCAGCCCCAGTGCCTGTTCACACCCAAGCTCCAAGCCAAGCGGAGCCTTCAAGCCGTCCTCCCTGGATCACGGACGACTCCTTCTCCCAGAAGTTTGCTCCGGGGAAAAGCACCACCACTGTCACCAAGCATATCCTGCCACGGGGGGCTCCGGTGCCACCCCCGCCAGCCTCAGCCCCCACGTACCCACCTCCTTCCATCCCGGCCTCTTCACAGGCTCCGGCAGTTGCCCGGGGAACGATTCAGAGGGCTGAGCGTTTCCCAGCCAGCAGCCGGACTCCGCTGTGCGGACACTGTAATAGCATCATCAGGTATGCCAGTGGGACTCTTCCGAGGGAGGGGGAATGGGAAAGCATCCCATCGCAGAGCAATTTAGACCAGTGGGCCAGGATTCCTGTGAGGTTGAGCAGGGCTTTGGCCCTTAAGACAGGAGGAAAGATGTGTTGTTGTTGTTGCTGCTGCTGCTGAGACACTGCTATTTCTCCCTGGACTCACAAACTAGGCCTTGGCTACATGTGGCCAGCACAAGCTTTGTGGAAGGCTGACTTAAGAAAGAGCTAAAATACTTGTCGAACACACAGTCATGTAGAGATACGAAGATGGAGCCGGTGTGGCAGCTACAATCTAGTGGAAGGATCTCCGGAAGACAGTACAGTCATACCTCGGAAGTCAAACACCTTGTGAGTCAAACTTTTGACTCCCAAACGCCGCAAACCCGGAAGTGAGTGTTCCGGTTTGCGAATGTTCTTTGGAACCTGAACGTCCTATGTGCAGGGGCTTCCTGCAGCCAATCGGAAGCCGCGCCTTGGTTTCTGAACATTTTGGAAATTAAACGGACTTCTGGAATGGATTCTTTTTGACTTCCAAGGTAAAACTGTATAAAGCTAGCTTTCTCACCCTGATGAGCAGCAAAACTTGGGTGCACTGAAGGATGAAGAAGGAAAGCAGCCTTGAAAAGGACTTTTGAACAAGGATCTCTGCTTCAGCAAGCAGGGCCCTGGAGGAGCAGAAACAGAGGGCTCCTCCACACTTCCTCCCCCCCCCCCCCCCCGGCCAGGAAAACCCGCTATTTACTGTTGAATCGGAGCAAGCATCAATCAGGTTTTCTCCAGAGTGATGTCTGCTCCGATTTAGCACTAAATAGGAGATTTCCTTGGGTATAGCAGTGGGGCAAAGGCAAAACTGCTTGGAAGGCACGACACAAGTAGAAAACCGTTCAGGCACATGCTTTATAGGCATGGGACAAGGGGGCGTGTGGACAACCCCGAAGGAGAGCCCTGAAAAGGACTTCTGAACCCTTAGCAGCAAGCAGGGACCCAGAGTTGCAAACACCAAAGGCTGTGAAGGAAAAGCAGGGGAAGATGATGGAGTTGGACCCTGGATTCTGGCTGTCAGCAGGAGGGATTTCCAGCTGCAAAGTGACCCAGCAGCAAGTACCACACAAAGGAAACTGGGAGTGGTCTTAGTAGCCTAGTTTTTAGACCTTTTGGGGGAAGGTGTCCTTCCTTCCTAAACAGCTTTTAATTTCCTATGCCTCTTTTCACTCTGCATTTATGGTCAGGATGCTCCCCACCCTGATAAGATTGTCTTCTGCAGAGGCAATTGGTGTAAGTCACTCTGATTAAATTTGGCCTTGGGGCACACTGTTGCAATGGGATTTTGATTGGATTTTGCCCAAAGCTAAGCTCTATGCACAAGGCAGGCAACATCTTCTTTGTTAAGGTGATCCATGGAATTGATCACCTTTCTCATGCTGCTGCTACTAGTCTCCTTACCTTGCAGAGGAAACCACACTGAAGCCATTGAAATAATAATAATAATAATAATAATAATAATAATAATAATAATAATAATAATAATTCGTATAGGCCATGGGTAGGCAAACTAAGGCCCAGGGGCTGGATCTGGCCCAATCACCTTCTAAATCCGGCCCGCAGATGGTCCAGGAATCAGTGTGCTTTTACATGAGTAGAATGTGTCATTTGATTTAAAATGTATCTCTGGGTTATTTGTAGGACATAGGAATTTGTTCTCCCCCCTCCCCCCCCACATAGTCCACCCCTCCCCCAAGGTCTGAGGGACAGTGGACCGGCCCCCTGCTAAAAAAGTTTGCTGACCCCTGGTATAGGCCATACTGGAGTAGAATTTCTCCCAGGCTTTTGTATCTAGCAGCCTGCCAGCATGGTAGAGAACCAAGCAATTATTATTAGCGCTTTTGGGAAATAAGACTTATCTATGCATTTATATTCAGTAGGAATATATCACCATCTGCCCTGTTCTTATGTACACTTCAGAACTGGTATGCATTTAAAACTAGGTACTTATATGCACTTAAGAATCACTAACGACAGTGGAAGCATATGCAGGGCACTTGAATTATGTCGCAAGGTGTCATTTCTACTTATCTGGTTGAGAGTACAAACTGTTCTTATCCAAGGCTGAATATAAAGAAACAGCATATTCAATTATGCCTACTTTATCTAATTCTCCTGATAGCAACACTAGGTCAGCGTCATTCAGATTTTTCAGCTTGGGGCATTTCTACATTACAGATATGAACTTAGAAGTGATTCCTTCTTTGCAACGGCTTTTAGGAATCCTAGTTTGGGAGAGATGCTTGCAATATTTTAACAGACAATTCTGAGCAAAGGCTGTTGTGGCGCCTTAGGGTTTTCCTGCTCCAAGTATCTAGCGTGAAACTGCCATGCGTCCACTCACTTTTTAAGGGGCATCTACATGGAACCATCACCCAGTCATTGTCATCCTGCGTTTTCCATGTGGTTCTTCTGTTTTTTCTTAGGTTGCAGGAAGTCTGACTTTTTCGAGAGAATGGAAAAGTAGTGCAATCTCCATGTGTGTAGACGCTCTTCCTTCCGTTGGTGCCCCTAGAGCCAGACCACCAAACAGAAGTCTTGGGCCTTGCTAAAACTTATGCCACAATAAAGGTGCAACAAGACTCTTTTTGTTGCAACAGACTGACACAACTTCCCCTCTGGGAGGCGGTTTTTCAGGACCCCCATCAAACCGTCATTTCCCAGGATTTAGTGGGGAAAGCCAGAGCAAATCAAGTGATATAAAAGCAATGTGAGGTTGCTATATACAGGTAGATCTGTCCTTCACATTTGTAACCTTTGGATGTTTCTGTCCTGCGATTTAAACCCTGGATGTGTTTTACAGGGGTCCTTTCCTGGTAGCCATGGGTCGTTCTTGGCATCCCGAGGAATTCTACTGCGCTTACTGCAAGGCATCCCTGGCTGACGTCGGCTTTGTTGAGGAGCAGAACAGTGTGTACTGTGAGCGTTGCTATGAGCAATTCTTTGCCCCTACCTGTGCCAGATGCCACACCAAGATCATGGGGGTAAGTCTGCAAGCAAGCACAGCCAAATGCCAGCAGAAGACGTGTGGCAGAGTTCTGGCAGAGTTAGGCCTGCAAAGTAGCAATCAAAAAGGATGAATTGTGACCTTGCCAGCACCAGAGGTCAGGCAGTTTCTGGGCCTGTCAACCTGAGGGTGCTGTCTTGGCTTCCATTTGGTTCAGTGTCTGATCAGGTTGTATGTAGCACAGGCTGCCCATGACTGGTAGGTTTTTCTTTAAGCCAGTAAGCAAACATGCCTCTGTTCGCAAGCTGAATTTTGTTTGCTGTGAACTCCATAACTTAATCTAAGCTCATTTACTGGGTTGTTTTGCAACGCATTCATTAAAGTTAATTAAACTTGCTAACAGTGACTCACTAATGAGACATGCTACTGACCTAAATGATGGTGGGCTGTCGGCGCTAGGCGAAAAGGGCAGAGCATCAGATCAAATTGCCTAAGTATGAATTAAAAAGCTGAAAAGAGGAAGCATTTCCTATAGCACCACCTGCACATTTAAACAATTGCCTGACATGTAATTAGCTGTGGCCAGAGTGGTGCATAAATTACTCTGTGTTCTCTCTCTCTCTCTCTCTCTCTCTCTCTTTTCTCTCTCATTTGTTAAAAACACTCTCTAAAATGTGCACTTAAGCTGGCTATTTTTATTGTGATAGAAAAGCAGCCATGCTGGACCCCAAGCTATGCCAAAGGCATCCCCCCTCCCCACCCACAGAGCAGGGGGTTGGTAAGAAACTGGCCTGGGCTCCAGTTGAGAGTGGGGTCCTCCATGGCTGCTGTCCAAAAGCAGGTCTCTAAAGCTTGCTCAGGGTCTTGGTCCATAACTGAAATCTCTTGCCCATCCCAGAAATATGAAATTATGTCTCTGTCAGAGGATCTTGTCTCATTGGCTCTGGGCTCCATAAATATCCTCTCGGAGCCCCAACCTTAATTGTCACCTGTGGGGCAACAGCAGTTCTGTGCTCATCCGCTTAAGGGGCTTTCTCCCCAAAACAAAAAGTGCCAGCCTAAGCTTGTATTCTCGCATCTGAAAAAGACATCTGAGCTGATGCCGGAACCTGGAGGGAGGAACTTGATTATTTTAAACTCAGATTGTAGGCCACATTGACCTTGTGCTCTTAAAGCCCACTCACGGTTTCTGGGGAAATAGGGCCTAGGAAGATGTGTTGTACAGAAGTTTTGGGTGGGTGGGAGATGCTTAATCCACAAACACCCCTTTCCTACCAGCTGATTTGCCCCCCAGCCAACATTCCAGATCTGTGTCGGCTGTGGCAAAAAATTTGGCAGAGCAGATTTGCGGGAGAAAGCCACTTGGGGAGGGAAGGGTTTAGCCCCCTCCCACTCCACTTGGCCCAAGGCTTCTTCCCTCCAGTTAAGGAAGAACATATCGTCGTCCTATCCTTCACTGCCCTGGCCTGACACATCTGTCTCTCTCTCCGTGAATGCCCTTTCAGTGGTGAACAATACATCTGCTACTCTGCTTGCCTTTCAGGAAGTGATGCATGCCCTTCGGCAGACTTGGCACACAACTTGCTTTGTCTGTGCTGCCTGCAGGAAGCCATTTGGGAATAGCCTCTTCCATATGGAGGATGGAGAGCCCTACTGTGAGAAAGGTATTGCACACCCAGCTTATGCTCCTGGAAATCTTACGGACAGTGTTGCTCAGTGTCTTATGCTCCCCCAGCCCTCTGTTCTTTCGGAAACCTCTGCACGCAAGCAAAAAGCGTGGCTGCCCAAGAGAATGGAATAACTGGGCACTGCGCCTATTCTCCCCACCAACCCTCCCATTTGAAACTGTGCCCACACTTTGCACATGGATTTGCCCTCAAATGTTTTGAATAGGTGGCAGAAGGAGAGAAATAAGCCATTCCAGAACAAGTTTGCAAGGCTGAAAAACGCAATTCCAAGCAACAATAAACCCAGCAGATCTGGAAGAAAGTTAGCTGTTTTGCATTCTAAATGTTGGTTTTTTGTTTCCCTTTCTAGACTATGTGGCCTTGTTCAGCACCAAATGCCATGGGTGTGACTTCCCTGTCGAAGCAGGAGACAAGTTCATTGAAGCCCTTGGACACACTTGGCATGACACCTGCTTCATTTGTGCTGTAGGTTTCTTGCATCAAAACATACTGGGGCTTTACAGTCCTCCTCTTGCTAAGCTTCCCATGCAGCAAATTCGTGGCACTTCAGTTTCTTTCTGGACTGTAGCATTATGACTGCAGCGGGTGGGAGGTTCACTATATAGGAGGGTTCTAGGGTAGTCTTCTTCCTGATGCACCAGTTTTCTACCTCCAAGGCATTTTTCACTTGGTGCAGATGGGGGCTTCCTGAGGGCAGACTGTCTATATTTTTGTGTGCACCTCTCTCTCGTTGCCTAGGTTAGTGCCAGCCTGGTGTAGTGGTTAAGAATGGTGGACTCGTAATCTAGTGAACCGGGTTCGCTTCGCTGCTCCTCCACATGCAGCTGCTGGGTGACCTTGGGCTAGTCACACTTCTCTGAAGTCTCTCTGCCTCACTCACCTCACAGAGTGTTTGTTGTGCGGGAGGAAGGGAAAAGGAGATTGTCAGCTGCTTTGAGACTCCTTCACAGAGGTGCCCAAACTTTTTTCAAAGAGGGCCAGATTTGATGAAGTGAACATGCATGAGGGCTGGCCAAAGTGGTTAACCTTTTTTAAAGACTGAAGTTGTTGACCTTTTATTACAATTTTACCCCAAAGTTGTTGACCTTTCATTGGGATTTTACACCAGGAAATAAACTGCCACAGGGGCTGGATTAGTCCCCCAAAGCGAACCTGTCTTAAGGGAAGTGAAAGGCGGGATATCAAGTCCAAATTCTTATTCTTCTTCTTCTCTTAGGGGTGGACTCACATGCCATTTTGTTGAACTCGTGAAATTTGAATGCTGCCTTTCACCCTCTTTGATTACACGTAATATCCCTGTATTCTTAATTTTCAGGTGTGCCATGTGAATTTGGAAGGCCAGCCATTTTATTCGAAGAAGGATAAGCCGCTATGCAAGAAGCATGCACACGCCATCAATGTCTAAAGGAAGAACTAGAAGCTAAAGGCAAAGTGAAAAGTTTAGGAGTTGGCTCAACAAACGAAATATAGATAGTTATGGATTTCTCATGACCGGGACGGGAGGGGTCAGGGGAGGTAATGAATTTTGAACCTTCTGACATTGAATTCAGCTGCTTTTTCTATGTGCAGATCTTTCTCCTACATATTTCATATTAAAAAAAGGAAATGAATATTCAAAACTTGACAGTGAAACATTGCTGCAAAGATTTAAGCAAAATGAATGGGGGGGGGGTCATTTATAAAACGGTTGCATAAAATTACAAATACTGAATATTTTCTGGTGTGTGTGTGTTCAGCACCGTACACTTAAAGCTTATACTTCACAACAGTGCTTTAAAAAAAAACACCATTATTAATATTACTTTACAACTCAAAAGTGTCAAAATAGTAGGCGTAGCATAACTTTTATAGTCGATAGTGATAGGTCAACTGAGTGTTCCTCACAAAACAAACAGTTTAGACTCTAGAATGACTTTTATGAACCTCATAGCGTTAACTAAAAACACCCCATTGGTCAAGGCTTGCAATCAGAACACAGCATAGGGTATGTCCACACTTCATCACACAGATGTGGAACTGTCTTCCTTCTAGTATGTACAGTTCCACATCACCCTGGTAACTGAATATGGAGGAATCCTGGAAGGCGGGACCAGTGATGTGGTCCTTTCCTTGCATGAGCATTGTGCTCCCTCCCAGCTGGTGAATACTTGAATGGAAATAAGCCACATCCTGGGTTCCCATGCATCTCCTTCATCCTCACATTGTTGGAGCGACACAAGACCACCTTGGGGCAGCACCATGACTGTGAATTGGCCCTGATATTAGTTGGGATAGAGTGTGGAGTAAGCTCAGCCCTATTTTGCCCATACCTGAATTTGCATGGTAGCCATTTCCCTGTGATGCTATGGCCATGACACATGCGTGTCTATACCGCAACCACATGTACAGGGCTCATTGCATGAGTCTTCCTGCCAGAAAGAGTGGCATTTGGGTAGCGATCATGCAAGGGGGGAAATGAAACCAGGCAGTCAGCTTTGCCCAAGTTGTTACGGTGTTCACATGCATGAAGCAATCCTGTGGGATAGAGCTACAGAGAAGCTGTCGCCACAAGGCTCTGGATATATATGAAGGGAATTGTCTGTTGGGGTGGTTGGTAGGAGAAGCGAGTAGGGAGGAAATAAGCTAGTTGACTATAATTCCTGTTGAGAAGAGAAGCAACAGAGAGTATATAGCATTAAAGAGTTTTAGCTGATTACCTCATTCAGAGCATCACAAGGGAACCAGTTTTCCCCAGTCTGCTGCTACAAAAGAGGAAAGCCTGGAGAGGATCCGCTCTGTATTTCTCTGTGTAGCTGAGAAACATTTCCTCTTGCTTGTCCTCTCATCTTATGGGTGCAGGGAAAATAGATAGTGTAATCTCAGCTCCCAAAAGGACAATGGAGTCCAGAGCAGCCAGGGGCAATTCAAACCCTTATTTCTGCTAAAACTGATACCTTTCACAGGGCAGCCCTGAATGACCTGCATGCTCAGTTCTAACTGTGATTAGATTCTTAGATAACGTCACCTCTGAAGTGTGATTGTGTTTGCTGCTGCAAGAAAATGAAGCTTTTGGAAATTAGAGTAGTATTAGAGTAACGCCTTTTGAACAAATCATGCACAATATCTGAACAAGTATACTTATTGTAGCTTTTGTATTATTGAGACTGGCAGCATGTATTTATTCCGTCTGTAGGTTTGGATATTTAAGCAGTTAGTATCAAGCAACTGTCTACTCAGAGGAGCATCCTAATCTGTGATCTAGGCATGGAAGGATTATGTCAGTGTTAGTAACATCTGAGTGCGCAAAATGGTCATAATCTGAAGCCATTTACTTTGAAATCATCCCAGTGTTGTACCCTCCAGTAAATAGCTTTGGAATTGAAGGTTATAGTAACACATACTTAGCATTCATGAAAAGGGAAAAGAACCATCTGATTTTAAGGATGTTGACTATTGGACTCTTGAGTATTTAAATAGCACCCCCTTTTAAGTAGTGTTTTATTATTTACTAGATGTCAAAAAATTGGGGGGGGCCTGCTTTATCTTGCTCTCAAACACTATGCCTTTTTAAAAGAAATAAGTTATGGAATGCACTTTTAAGACCACTTTTGATTTCTGCAGGAGAATGTTCAGCACAGTTTCCCAAACTTGGGTCTCCAGCTGTTTTTGGACTACAATTCCCATCATCCCTGACCACTAGCCACCTGCTAGCTGGAAACGACGGGGGCTGTAGTCCCAAAACAGCTGGAGACCCAAGTTTTGGGAAACCCTAGTTTAGCATATGCTTTGCTATCTGGTTGAAATCAATTTGACTTAAAGGTGCTCAACTTTGGCAGGATCCTGCCCTGATTTTCCCCTTTCCCTTAGACTGGAGGACAAACCACAAGGTTAATGTTTTTGTATGCAACATTTTGCTCCTTTTACTCAGTCTCTATGTTGGATAGATAAGCATATCTGACCTCCAGAATATATGCAAGTACAGCACTTTAATTCTTCTTGGTCTTGTCATTTTAACAAGGACTGCAGAACTGTGTGGTTAATTGTTCTTCTTTTAAAAGAATCTCTAGCATTTTAGTCAAACTTTAAAAAAAAAAATTATATACAAGTCATGCTGGTTTTCTCTTTACATCTTAGGAACTGGAGACAATTAGAATAGTTGGTGGCAGTGAAACTTTCTGTGATCTGAGAAGTCAACCACGCACGAATAGGACTCAATTATCACACTGCTCTTTTTTCCACTTCAGATTATCTCTGGCGGGCACTTTCTACCAATAAAAGGACAGTGAGCCACATTTATTGCTTCACAACAGAATGGCAAACCCTACAATAGATCATGGGTTGACTGCACTGTGACAACTCTGTCATTAATCACTCAGTTGTCACTTAGGGCCCATTCTTAAGTTGCAGGGGTAGCATTGCTGTTGCTGCCCTGCGACTGGATCCCATGCTCTTCCAATAACGTTTGGATGACTAAAACCACAAGGGTGAGCATCTCTCACCTGCTCCGCTGTTCCTAAGTGGTAGATGCATTTGCCCCCTTGTTTGCTGCCACAATCCTGCCATTATTTATATACCCTATTGTATACGTCTCTGCCAGAAGTCTCTGCATGTTTAGGTGGTAGTTGTAGAGTGTGACCCTAAACACGTTTAACTTGAAAAGGGTTCCATTGATGCTGGTGGCTGCTCAGAGCCAGGGCAGGTGTTGCTGTAACCAGTTTACCTGCAGAAATAGCTGCTCTGCACAAATGAGTAGCAGAATACAGGAGGGCACAAATGGGAGATTGCGGCTGCCTTTCTGAGACTAGAAAACCATTGCAGATAAGGGGATAAGATCTCCCACGGGGGTTTTTTCTTTCCATGTTACATGACTCATGCAAGTCAGCCATTTTCATTATCCGTTTATCTTGTTCCTGTTTTATCTGTCAGACAGGAAGATTGTGGGGTATAAATAAATAATTCTCACATGCAAAGCCCTGAGCAGGCATGGCCAAACTTGGCCCTCCAGATTCTTTGGGACTACAATTCCCATCATCCCTGACCACCGGTCCTGTTAGCTAGGGATGATGGGAGTTGTAGTCCCAAAACATCTGGAGGGCCAAGTTTGGCCATGCCTGCCTGAAAGTAACATCTGCAGTGGCTCTTACTGCTCAGTAAATGTATCTAGCATCAAAGAGTTAACTTTAAGTAGTATCTCACATATCTGCCCCGCCAAGACCACTCTTTTTAAGAAAAAGAATATGCATGTGTAATACAGAGTAGGGCCTATAGTCAAGTAGAAAATTAACTGCTGAGGGAAGGAAAACACTAGGCAGGTTCAGCTGTTCACCGTTTTTTGTGACCTGTAACTATTACCTACTAAAATAATTTTGTTCCTATTTTGTTTCACTAGCAAGAGTGGTGATTGTTTTTGCTTCTTTTATTCCTAGAAGTCAAATACTGTACCTGTGAATGACCAAATGGTGAAAGTTGCATTAAATCATTTTAGGGGATTTGATAAATTATATCAAGTGATATTTAAGTAAACACTATAACTTTTATTTTTTCTAAAGTTGAAACTCACCAATATCTATTTAAAACTTTCTGGGTGCAATCCACATCATGGCAAACCTTCCATCTGGATTTGCAACCCCTTTGTAGTTGGCTTTTGATCTGTTTGCCTCGAGGACAATACATGTTGCATAAGTCATAGACATTCAGAAAAACATTTCATGTAATTTACCACTGCATGCTAAAAATCAAGTTTACAAAAATAAAACCAATACACACAAGCAAATGGCACAGGTTTGGTCCTTCAGCGGTCAGTAGCTTGGATGAAATATTTATTTCAGAGCTCGCTCTGTATTCAGTAACATGGATGCTGCAGCAGTAACTAAAAAATAGCATCTGCTGCTAGGACACGTAATTTTAAATAGGAAGGCCTGGTAATAGGTGCTGATATTTTGTAAAAAAAAATGAAAGTTATTCGCATTTGCAGCTCAGTGATTTGGTCTCTGCAGCAATCACACTATGCATCTTGCTTTTTTAAAATGTATGGAAATATTGATTTGACACCACAAGTGACCTTACTTTTACATATGGGTTTGGTTTTGAACACCTAGGTTTTTATTTCAGATGTTCATTGTAATGTGTGATTTGTGAGGTGTGAGTGAATATACTTTGCATGGATTATATGTGCCAACACAAATAAAATATTCTGCACCCTTCAAAAGAAAAAAGAAAAAGGACCCAGCGCTGTGAAAATTCTTTCTCAACTTTATAGAGAATGAAAGAAAATTTATCAGCCAGGAATACTCTCATTTAAAAAGCCATCTTCTGTTTTCAACTGTTTTATGAAAAGTAGTTCTGAGATACATAGGTTCACACATAACATTACAACTTGGTTAACATTAACCAAAATGCTGAGTCATTTGGATTTTTTGCCCCTTTTCATTCATGGCTGTGTAGCCTTTGGGTGGTTGACTGCTCCTTAAACATATTTAAAGAGGAGGTCTGGGCTTGCCTGTAACACTAAACTATGGTTAACATTGACTAAGATTTAGGAGCCAACTACAAACCTTGCATAATGAGTGACTTTTGCACATATTTAATAAGACATAGTTCAGTTGCTGGACTGAGTTCACACATAACACTAATCCATTGTTTGGTAAACCATAGTTTTAAAAGCCATGGTTTACTGTTATTTGTGAAGCAGGTAATATTCAACCTTTGGCATTTCTTCCATTTCTCTTGCATTTTGCTCCCATCCTGTAGCCTTTGCAAAATAAATAATTCAGAATTCTTCAGAACCCTGGGTAAGGTAAAGGGTAAAGGGACCCCTGACCATTAGGTCTAGTTGTGGCCGACTCTGGGGTTGCGACGTTCATCTCGCTTTATTGGCCGAGGGAGCCGGCGTACAGCTTCTGGGTCATGTGGCCAGCATGACTAAGCCGCTTCTGGCGAACCAGAGCAGCGCATGGAAACGCCGTTTACCTCCCTGCCGGAGCGGTACCTATTTATCTACTTGCACTTTGACGTGCTTTCAAACTGCTAGGTTGTCAGGAGCTGAGACGGAGCAACGGAAGCTCACCCTGTCACGGGGATTCGAACCGGCGACCTTCTGATCGGCAAGTCCTAGGTTTAACCCACAGTGCCACCTGCGTCCCAGAGAACCCTGGGTAGCAGAGGCTAAATGGATTATGCCTATTAAAGAGTTACAGATTTGGTTGATGCATATGAATTACTCCAGACACAGAATCGGGGGTGGAGGAAATGTCACAGATATTATACGCATGCCTACTTCAAGTCATGTTATTTATTTTGTTAAAGCATTATAAATTGTTTAATTTTTTTAAAAAATCTCTAAGCCTTGTACAGTATAAAAAAATTAAGAATAAAACAAAAGTGCAACCAGGAACCAATAAAATAGCGGTATAAAGAATTTGTAGCGATTATTCCAAAGGCAGGCTACTCTAAGGGACAAATTCCAAATTATGCACAATTGCAAAATTGTAGCCCTTTTTGTAAGGAAAAGTAGCTTTGTGAGGCCATTTTGAGCAGAGAAGAGAGGGGGGAAGGAGTGCGTAACCCTTACCCCAGTTCCCATTCCATGGCTGCTTATCCCTCCGCCCCATCCCCAAAGTTCATGTTTCTGATGGCAATCCTAGGATTAGAGTTAAGCCCTTGTTCTTTCTAAAGTTCTGAAGTCCTAAAAGTAAACACCTTCCAGCAGAGGTGCACTTTGTAAATATGATCCAAATGGAAAAGAGCACAAAAATGCAAAACGCTAAGGGTCATAGTTGGCCTTCTGTTTCAGCCTCTCTTTTGTCATCACAGGATAATTTATTATAAATGGATTAATGGTGAAAGGCTCAGTAATAGCCCTTGGTAAGGAAATAGGAGCACTGTATGAGGATATCCTTTTTCCGCACCAGAGTGCCCAATACTTTCAATTTTATATACAGCGGAAGCAATTAATTGTAAGAGAAGCACAGCTGAGCTTCCTGTGGCTGCGTTTGCAACAGAAACTATTGTTTAAGGTTTTGGATCGTGTCATAAACTTCTCTAGCGGTTGTGCTGCAATTTTTTAAATCTTGAGCGTTTCATTTACAATGCTTTATCACTATTCTGGGCATGTAAATGGGGAAAAGTGGAAGCATGCATGCACAAAAGCAAAGGGGTAAAATAAGTTTGATTCTTTGCTTTCAGGTTTTAAGGTAGTTGTTAACAGAGCAAATGCTACATTGATTCATAAAACTTAAAATTAATTGGAATATAAAAAATACTGTCGTGCAGTTTTTGCTCCTGCTATTAAGCAATTATATCACTTTCTTCATATAGCTGGTAATAATTTATCCAACATGTAAAATGGACAACTGGAGCACTTAAAACGAGCAATGCCTATAGGGCTTATGAAGCTGGAAATAAACTCAGTGTTGGTTGGCAAGGAAATAGGTAAATAAAAGGAGAATTCTCTGGATGGCAAGATCCAGGTTTGGGGAACCCCAGCAGAGAATTGAAATCACAAAAATATGCTGCAAAGTAAAGAATGGAAATATAGGCTGTTAGACCTTTAAAATATGCCCTTCTAAATTCCTTCCAAAGTTTCCCACTTCATCTAGCATAGACCACTCCTCTCAAGGTGATGGTGAATGACCTTGCTAAGCCTGGCAGGACAGTTTACTCTATGGCGTTAACACCTTCATGCATGAATTAGACATAAACATTTTGGTTATATGAGGCTGGTTATCCTACACTCAGTGCATCAACAAATTTTTTTAGGTTTAGAATTAGAAAAAAGATAAGCAGTTAACTGTGTGATCCTAAGCATGTTTTCTTAGATCGAAGTACCACCGCTGCCTTCAATGGGGCTTACTCCTTAGTAAGTAAGTTTAGGATAGCATACTTGTTTAAAAAAGTATTTGATAGGTAAGCAAAAACACTTATTCATGAAGAAATAAGAGGTTTGTGGGATCAGTCAAACTGGGGCAACCATTGGTTTACAAAAGAAGAACAACTCCACATCAGGGTTTATAACTGAACTTGTTTTAACACACCACACACACTCCTCCCCCCCCTCCCCATCACATATTCCACCATTTGAGGCACTTCGTAGGAAAAGATTTTTCACATTACTGTCTGGGAGAGATAACACAGACTTCCCATTCTATTGTTTAAATCTGTTATCCATATTAAAACAGAATGTAAAAAATGCAAAACCCTTAATCTGAAGTTGGCATTTTCTTTGTTACAGATAGTACCAGACTTGCAACAGGGAAGTCTGGAATCTGAGTTAACCTCCACCATGCTTCACTAAGTGACCTTGGACAAGTTTCTTTCAGTCATTCTCTCTCTCCCCACACCCTCCCCACATAAACAAAAGGGAAATAAAATAATCATTGCCTTCCTTCTGCTGCATGCTTGCTTTTACTTTCCTGTACTTGGATTTCAGGACTGGTTTACACATCACAATTTTTCTGCATGAAGACTATTCCTGAAGTCGGTGTATTTATAGGAAACAGTATCTTGACTGGTGTAACTTCACCTTTAAATGCATATATACTTGCAACCCACTTTGTATACTAACACAAGCTTCTATTTTTTTGCTTCCAATCCCATCCCCTCCATATAAGAAAGCTGTAATGCGTAAAGCAACCACTCAATGATACCAGCAATGCAAGGAGGAAAAAATGGCCAGTCACAAAGTCCCCTCGTTCCCTAGCTAAGATTCATACTGAAACATTATCCTGTGTTAATTAGTACTAGCTGATGAGTGAAATGGGGATCCAGTAGAAATGGTGCCAGGCAAGAGTGTGAGCTGTGAGCCATAAAGACATGAATTCCTATCTCATCTCAGTCAAGGACTCTCAGCAATCACCCACCCACCACCCAGTCTGCAACGTGGGGCGATACTATTAAGGTGTGGGTGAACATATCAGACGACACAGCGATTCTTCAAACAGCTCTTGTTTATTCACAGGCCAGAACAGAACTGAACTGAAGGGTTCAGTCAGCCTGCTTATATAGAGCTCCAGTACAACGTAACTGTAACAATTTTCTAAAACTATCCAATCACTGAACGTCACTTTCGATCCCTTATTTGCATAACTACAGTATCCCTCTGCTGGCCCAGGGGTGAGAACTTCAGTACATAACAGATACGGACTTTCTTACAGTGTGGTATTAATTTATTGTATTTAACTATTTATTTAAAACATCCTTGCCCTGTATTTTGGTAATTGATTCTCCAGGCTTCTTACAGTATCTAAAAGAATACATCGTAAAAAAATAATAAAAGAATTGCAAACAGAATAAAATGAATGGAACTGTAGGGGGTTGCTGAGAACACAGCATGTACGAAGTGTTTCAAACACTCTTGTATTGAGAGTACTGCTCTCAAGGCCAAAGCTATCATCTCCCCAGCTGAAGCAGCAAGCTCTTCATTCTGCCTGCTAGCTTACAATATTGGATTGGACCTCTGACAATATACGCCAGTGTTTCCCACAGAATTCTGTTGGAGGCCAGCTGCCAATTTTAAGTGCCTCGAGCATTTATTCCCAATCAGGCACCCTTTAGAAATCGCTTGACTAAAGAGGGCACTCTGCCATGAGAAAGTGCCACTATGTCCTGGACAACAATCTTCTAGCCAGTTGCGAAGGAGAAGAGAAAGCATGTTAGCACAACCTAAGAGTTCTTCTACAGTAGATTTCACAGACAATGCAACTCACTTTCACAACATTTGCTGCCAAAACCGCAACGACACTTTCTAATGCTGTCTGCAGCATACCCACATGAGGCTTTTCTTTCTCTCTCTCTCTCTCTCTCTCTCTCTCTCTCTCTCTCTCTCTCTCTCTCTATATATATATATATATTAATGTGGTAGGGGAACAAACCATGTGAAATTGGTGTTTCAATGGAGATTATCAAGCCAGGGATATCTGAAATAATGAAAATAAAATTAATGTACTTTATAGAACTGTCATGTTTTGAAAGAACTCTTCTATAATAAAATAGCATTCCTAAACATAAAGGTCACTTGATTACCCAAATTCACTCTGCTTTATTCCTCCCCCGCCCCTTTAAAAAAAACCTCACCCCTACCCCAATGCAACAGGAATTGTTCTTTGTCTTTCATTGATCTGCCACCTTAGCACTAGAAACACACCTAGTTTACTTTGAAGATACAGAAGATCCCCTTGAGCATACTATCTCAGCACAGGATAATCTGAACAACTCTTCCACACCCACCCACACAAAGAGGCCTGTGCCTCTAAACTGCCCCAGAATGCAGAATGCAGTCTAGAAACCTTAAAACTGCTAAATAGGATTATTTGTGCAATCCCAAACACTGTTGGCTTGACCCTGAGAGCACTGTGTGAACTGCCCCCCTCACTGAAGTGAGTGAAGACACTCGTGCTAATAACTTGCAAGGGATGAAACTAGTTTGGCAGCGAAGATGCTTCTCTTCTGCAAAATGGCAGCACCAGGGCTGGCATTTGCAGAGAAGAAGCTTCTGCAAAATGTCGGTCGGGGGGGGGGGTTGGCATTTGCAGAGGAGAAGTTTAACACGTAGCAGTTCCCACGCCCAGAATTTTGGGGCACGCTTTTAGGGACATCCACTGTGGAAAATGTGGCTGGGGAGGTGAACTGCAGGGGGGTAGAGCAGTAGGAGGGGAAAGGATTGCACATTGCTATGACGACATCTGTTAAAGTTGGCTAGTGGAGTGGGAGGAGATACATATCTGGCCCACTGAGCCAAAAAGCTTTCCCACTCTAGATTGCACACACATGGCTGACACCAGGTTTGAAGGGAGCAAGTGCAAAGTATCCTCTGGTAGGCCCCTTCATCTGCTGGTGAGCTTACCTGTCAGGGGTGGGTGGGTGACTGGCTGGTGACATTCCAAGTAGCAGAGCAATGCTGCATTTGCAGCTAGACACAACCATTCTTGAGCATTAGGCAAGAAAAGGAAAGCCCCCCCCCAATTGTGCTGGGATATCAACCTTGCATGCACATATGTGCATGTACACCTATTTCCTTCCCTTCTCTTGAGCCAGTTGCACTGCAAGTTGGCCACAATGTTTGAAGAAAAAGCAGGCGCAGTGGGAGAAGACTTAATTTATTACTTATATAATACTTAATCATCAAAAGCCCTAAGCAGCTTACATAAAATATACATAAAAATGGTAATATATGGTAAATGCAAACCAGAAATGGGTCTCATGGATGCAAGCTTTGTCGTTAATGATAATTGTTTGACCTACAGAAGTTAGTCCAGTAAGATAGGATTAATCAAACTCTGGGGTAATGAGTTTTCTTATAATGAGATCAACATTATGTCATAAGTATAACAAAAGAGGGAGTGGGAAATAACAATACGTAAATGTTTTGCTTGACATCACTGACAACCCAGGAATCCACTGCATATTTTAAAAGATCCTTGGCTTCTAAGAATATTTCATGGCACTCGTTATCGACCTATAAACCTTTAAATAATGTGGGTCTTACATATCTCAGAGACTTTTGTATCATCCTCACTGATCAAATTTAAGTTCCACTGTACCACCCTAGCAGCAACAGATGGAACATCAATGGTGCTTTAAAACACAGTTTTGGGGGCTTGTCTCTAAATCTTGTGACAGCAATTTCTAGGTTCAACTATGGGCTGCGTGAAGAATCTCCCACCATTCAACTTCATTGGACAATCCAGGCCTCATTCCAGGATCTCACAATTCACTTTTCTTCACACTGTGCAGCGTTTTTCTATGCCTTTGGTCAAGCCTTGCCCTCCCTTTCAAGGGTGCCAACTTGAATAAAATAGGGGTGGGGGTGCAATTAGCCCTGCCTTGCAAAATTGATCACAAGATGCGGTGCACACACAGTATTTGAATGGCAATGCCCATTAACATTGTGGGGGCCCGGCCACCTCAAATATTTCATTGGGGGTGGGTGGGCTGAAGGAGCCAACTTGGCCCCTAGGAATTGGCTCCTAGGCTCTCTTTGATTTCCTGCTTTTTCCAAGCTGAAAGGGCCAGAACCAGCCTTCCTTCCTTCACAGGGGAATTAACTTGCTTCCCTCATTTTGGGTTGCTTTCTGCACTTCTCCCGGCTTCACAAATCCCTTTTGAGGTGTGGTGACCAGAATTGCACACCCACACACAGAGCATTATGTGTCAATTGGGGAAATGTCTATACAGGGTGGGACAGCTGGGATAGCTCGGTCTGTAGAGCATCACTCTTATTAATCTCAGGGTTGTGGATCTTAAGCACCACATGGGGCCCAATGATTCCTGCATTGCAGGGGGTTGGACTAGATTACTCTGGGTGCCCCCATCCAAACTCTACAATCCTATATGCGTACAGGTGCGTTGGCAGCACCTTGCAAACAAGGTGGAAGGGCAGCATTCACATTCACAACTCTCACAGGAAACATGGCTTCAACAAACGACGGCAGACACGCTCCGTCAACGTTTTCTGCATCCTGTAATACCAAATTGGGGTGGGGGGTGGATATTGGACTGAATCACATCAGGGAGACTCAGGGCCAAGTTTAGGTTCCATGAGGCCCTAAGGTACTGAAGGGAATGGGGCCCTTTATATGTCCAGCTCTCCTTTGCCAACAACAAAATGGTTTTGTTGTTTTTTGCGTTGAATGTATGCTATATGGACCTAATAGGTATTTAAAGCTTTTGCACATGTTGCCCATACAACCAGTCCATGCAGAATGTAGGCACCCTATATATAGAAATGAGCAAACCAGTGATATTTTAGGGAGCAGGCGGTGCCCATTACTTACATCATAGGAGCCTACAAAACACAAAACACTGTCGCTGTAGGTAGGTTTTATTTTATTTGTTTTTTTATCTTTTATTTTGGAAATGTACATCCAGGTTTTTTTCCCCTCTTTAAATTTTTTTTGGGGCCCCCCAAGAGAGTGGGGCCCTAAGCTATAGCTTGTTTAGCTTATACGTAAATCCGACACTCCCTCTCCACGTATCAGGTAGGTGAGGAGATTTGGTGCAGTAAGGGAACGAGTCCCCACCCTCGTCGAGGGTTTCCAGAGAAGGGAGATGGCGGAGGAATGTTCCCCCGCCCCCCCTTCTCCACAGCGCCTCGGGCCCTTCGGCAATCTCCGCCGCGCGTTCGGCCGCTCCTTCGGGAGGAGGGGCGGGGAGGTGCCGAGCGCCGCCGAACGAGCCCAGGTTGCTGCCCGTACTAGGCAAGGAAAAGAAGGAGCAACACGGCGGCGAACTAAGGCTGGTCTTATTCGGCGGGTATCCGTCGAGGAAACGCGAGGAGAGAACGGGAGCCAGAGCGAGACAGACAGACACCTCGACGGTGCCTGCCAGCGAGGAGAAAGAGCGCGCGGCGGCGCCCGTATCCTCTCCCCCCTCCCGCACCTCCTTTTTTTATTCCCCTGCGCGCGCGCGCGAGGGAGCGCGCGCCCCCTCCTCGGCCTCCTATTGGACGCCCTGCCGCCTCTCTTCTCTTCTCCCCGCCTCCCGTTCCGTGGCGGCTGCTGCTGCTGCTGCTGCTGCTGGAGCTGCTTTCAGAGGCAGCGGCCGTGATTGGAATAATCCGGGTGCTCGCTCGCTCCCGAGAAGCCCCTTCGTCGTCTTCGCTCACCCCTCTGACCAATTATATATATATATCTCGCTCTCGCGCGCCTAGGGCACTCTCATGCGCACGCGCGCGGATCTGAGGGGAACGGCGAGCCCGGGCGTCGAGTGAGCGGGAGGCGAGAGAGAGAGAGGCCTGCGCGCCTGTGTGTTGTGGGGCAGCCCAGCCACCCTCTCGGCTCCCCGCCTCCCGCCGTCTAGCCCAGAGCCGCGTCGCAAGGCCGAAGCGGCGGTGAGGAGGCGGAGGGCGCCTTCTTCTCCCCTCCCCAAACGACGACCCTCTTGAGCCGCCTCTCAAGCTCGGACCGCTCCGGTGGGGGGCAGAAAGGAAACCCCTTGGCCAGGAGGATGACGGGCCCCCGACGAGGGTGAGTGGGGCGCGGTGTGTGGCGGCGGGGAAGGAGGGGAGATAGGTGAGGGAGGCGACTAAATGGCGGCGGGGGAAGGTGTGGAGTCCGCAGGCAGGCCTCCCTCGGGTTTCGCCCTCCCGCCTCCTCGTCTGAAAGGGGAGACGTGTGGACGTGAGGGCGTTTGCTTCCCCCTCGCAAGCGGTGCAGAGGAGGCCTGGCCGGTGGCCCTGACGGAAAGGCTGCCCTCCCCGTCTTGAATTTAATAATAATACATTTTTATTTGTACCCCCACCCATCTGACTGGGTTGCCCCAGCCACTCGCACGATAATAGGTTAAAACTTAAGAAAGGCTTCCTTAAAGCGGGTGGTGCGCACCGTTCAGCTCGGTGGGGTTCACTCCGGATTAAGTATAGGATCGGGCTGCTGAAGAGAAGCGAAGTCGGCCGGCCCCGGAGTTCTTGGTGTCGACAGAGAATCGACGCCTCCAATTCCACACCCCCCCCCAAAAAAGCGGCCCGCTGTGTCTCACTACATAACTTTAAAAAAAATAAGTCCCAGGTTTAACTAATTAAATAACTCGGCCTGAGCTGTTTGCTAGCGGTGGAAATGGCCAGCTAACAATAGGTCTTTTCCATTGCTGCTTCTCTTCTCTGCCTGCTACCATTTGGAGAAGGGGGTCTTTTTTTTTCTTTTTTGAGAGTCCTGGGATTGATCGTTTGCTAGGAGCCTTTTGGCACTTTTAAGTTGCCCTTTCTCACCTTTCCGTTTCCGATCCTGGTGTAAGTTTTTGCGCTTGGTTGTCTTCCTGGAGTGAGTGGTGCTACTTACTTAGGGGAGAGGCCCTTCATTTGTAGTGTTGATTTTTAATTAACAGAATTACTTAATATCCTTTCCACTGCAGCCACCAAAATAAGGAATAAATATTAAAGGAGTTGATAGCCGTCATAATTAGAAGTGTTAATCAAGCTGCAGTAGTGCGGTGTGTGCTACTTTTCTGCAGTGTATTCAATATTACAGTGACTAGGTAACCCAGTAGCAGTTGCAGTTACTTCTTGGCACATTTGACTTGGTTGGAAATAAGATCAGTGGGCCTTGGTTCCAAGCAGTGGACTGCCAGTTTTTGAAAAATGAAATTTTATAAAATGTAAAGTATAAATCTCCTACTAAAATTTGTACAGCAGTGCAGTGATGGCTATGTCTACTCACAAGTCCTTTTGAATTCAATGGAGCTTACTTGCAGGATTGCAACCTCAGTGTCTCTGGAAGTTTTAGGTTTTGGTGTTTGAATGTGGTGGTTGTAGCACCTGTTTTGTTCAGTCACATATCCAGGAATAAATTAGCTTTAATGAGGCAAGACATTCATTTGTGACTAGCTGTTTTTTGTATGGTGAAAATTGATACATCTGGTTTGATAAGTCCAGTATGATGATATATCATTGGTTCTGTAAAAGGAAAAAAAGTAAAAGAAATGGGTTGGTAATGTTGTTGTTGTTTAGTCGTGCCGGACTCTTCGTGACCCCATGGACCAGAGCACACCAGGCACTCCTGTCTTCCAATACAGTTCTATAAAATTAAAGTTCTGTGATACAAGGAAAGAAAATAGTTTATAATAGACAGCTATTGTAGCTAAATGTTTCACAAGTATGTTCTAAATCATTGGATAGCCAATCTGCAACATGGGTTCCAAAAGTGGTTCAGGAAGTGGGATGTTAAGATGTACTTGGGTCCTTTTGCCCAGTTTTGGCATTTCTGTGCACTTCTGCCTCCCTGCCTAGCACTCACTCTTTAGACAAGAGGTGGAAAGTCCACCAAGTGAACTTGTTTGTTGGTTGGCCACCACTGTGTTAAATTCACTGTAGCGTTTTCTTTTTACATTTTGTCATAACAATTCATGTGAATTAGAACTCTCCAGTTAGTTATGTTTATGAGAGTTTAACAGGTGTATTTTCTATTCCAAGTACATGACTTGACTTGCAGATGCCTTGAACTGGCACCACACCAGAAGTCCTGATCCTAGTTCTCTGTTGTATAGGATTTAAAAATCAATGTGAAGTTAACAGAGAAGACAATTGCATTTATTAAGTTTGGGTCCTGCAGTTTTTGAAATATACTCCTCCAAGCTCAAAACAAATTGGTGCAAAAAACCCCAAACTAAATCCACACAGTGGATTCAGTTGTTTGAATGCTAGATCAATATATTTTGTGATTTATTCATATTTAGACTGTAATGCACAAATCTATCAAAAGCATTCATACCAATTACACTCCTTCACACTAGACTTGGCTGTGCCCAGTTAATTTGAATGTAGTTTGCCTCCAAGTAAGTGAATTAGGGTTATATATGCCTAATAGTTTAAAGATTGCAGCTTGGTTCCTTGAAATTAAATAAGGTGTTGAGGGTTATTGTTCTACTTTTCATGCATTTAGCAACTATGTTCAATTATTTGAACTGTGTAAATACTACATCACATCTGTGTATCTTTTCCATCGTTTTAAGAAGCATGAGAGTTTTTGTATTGATCTGATATGTAAAAGTGCACCTACTGTAGTTGCCTTTGCCTAAGGCTTGGTTTTGATACATGTTGTTTCTTGTATGTGAAGGCATGTTGTTCAGATGGCCAATACATATCATTAATTTTTGAACGGCAGTTTTGTGAATCAGTTCCTGAGAACTACTGTGAATCCCAAATTCTAATAATAAACTCAGTTCTCTTAAGTGTGGATCCTTTAGGTAGGCCAAACAGCACCCATCTGTTTACAAGAGGAAGGTATCAGCAGGCTTCCAGGGGTGGAGAGGAGCCAAGGTTTGGTGAGGCATTATTCCATTAGCTCAAATGGGCCTGGGAAGAACCCACGAAATAGCCCAATGAGGACTGAACATGGTCAGTGGATATTCAGTGCTGGCTAACAGGGGTGGTGATGAAGAAATGAAATGGAGCATTCTGGGAGAATCGTTGTTCAGCTCAAATCCTGAAAAGGAGTACCCCTATGCTGAAACATTTTGCTGCGGGTCCTTAGTTTAAGTCTTTCTGTCATCTTATGATCACAAAACTAGTGTTCTTACATTAAATATATACTGTAGAAAATGAAGCTTTCTTACTGCAGAATGTTAGCTTCTTGACAATAACTTTCAAGTGCACAAAGTTTTTTAAGGTATAGTTATTGAACGTTCTGAAGAAGCAGTGGAGTGAGATCTTAAAGGTTGAACATGTTTTCTGATGGAATATTCTGACTAGCATTGTTTTGGGCCTAAATTGTGTTTTCTGAATTTGCAACTCCTTCTGCTAAAGCTCCCTCTGAAGCAGGATAAAAGTTAGGCTGAAAGTGTGTGTGAGAGAGATTAAAGGTATTTTCATCATAACAAAAAGAAGATTAAGGGGGTATGTTTTTGAAGGCCATCCTCAAGACTATTTAGTTTGCAGGTCAATGGGTTTTAAGGAGAAGAAAGATACATTCAATATATAATTGGTAAAACTTCGTAAGCTTTGGAGCAAGTTGCCTGCTGCAATGTAACTTTATGTTCTAGCAGTGTAACTTTATTCTAAACAAATTCACTGAACTTGGTGTTTTTTTTGTTTTTTAAAGTTCCATCATTTCAGTTGGGCTACTTGGAATACTGTACTTCATGAGTAAAATATGTTGTTTATAGTTCATTCCTACACATATTTACTCAGAAGAAAGTCCCAGCGTGTTTAATAGAGCTTAAAGGTAAAGGTAAAGGTACCCCTGCCCGTGCGGGCCAGTCTTGACAGACTCTGGGGTTGTGCGCCCATCTCACTTAAGAGGCCAGGGGCCAGCGCTGTCCGAAGACACTTCCGGGTCACGTGGCCAGCGTGACATCCCTGCTCTGGCGAGCCAGAGCCGCACACGGAAACGCCGTTTACCTTCCCGCTGGTAAGCGGTCCCTATTTATCTACTTGCACCCGGAGGTGCTTTCGAACTGCTAGGTTGGCAGGCGCTGGGACCGAGCAGCGGGAGCGCACCCCGCCGCAGGGATTCGAACCGCCGACCTTTCGATCGGCAAGTCCTAGGCGCTGAGGCTTTAACCCACAGCGCCACCTGCGTCCCTTTAATAGAGCTTACTCCCTAGTAAATAGGTCTAGCTAACACACATCCCAGATAATAACTGTCATTGAACTTTGAGGACCTAATTTTCACATAGACATGTGTAGGATTGTGCTGTTACTTCTCTCATGTAATATGTACCGTATATTAATTAGCAGTGTATACAGTGGTACCTCGGGTTAAGAACTTAATTCGTTCTGGAGGTCCGTTCTTAAGCTGAAACTGTTCTTAACCTGAGGTACCACTTTGGCTAATGGGGCCTCCCGCTGCCGCCACCCACACGATTTCTGTTCTCATCCTGAAGCAAAGTTCTTAACCCAAGGTACTATTTCTGGGTTAGTGGAGTCTGTAACCTGAAGCGTCTATAACCTGAGGTACCACTGTATAAATATTTGCCCACTGATGTTCTTAAATTTGAAGGTAATGAAAGTTGATCCATTAAAATCTATTACAACCTGCCACTTTTTCTTACCGTAGGCAGGTAGCAAGGGTCCTCAGGTAAGTAAATTTCTCTTGAGGATACTCCATGTGGGTAACACCCCCCATACAATCTAGGTACTTATCTTTGCTGTTTAAAGCCATGAGAGAAAGCACAGATAGTCCAGTCATTACTGGCAGTCTTGAAACATTAGCGTTATGCCACATGTGAGCAACCTATGAGGTACATATGACCCTCAGAGGCCTTCTGAGCAGTACCCATGGGTGTCCCAAGATGCCACTAAAATCCCACATTCCTCATCACAGCATTTCATTACTCACATTCATTGAGGGAGTTAGGCATGTGCATGCTCCCCTATCCATCAGTATTGTGCTTCTCTCATACTGCTTTCTGAAAGGCCCTGGGCTAAGTAGCTGCACAATTTGGGAGAGGGCTTTTGCAAGCAAGCTAAGGCTCTCCTTTTTTCGTAGCCTTTCTCATAGTTCAGAGCCACACTGCAAGCTGGGCTAGTCCACATCTTTCATTTCCTCTTGTTGCCTTGCAGATCCCACCCAGATGGGAAAGGTTTGGCAGAGGGACTTGGTGCTCCTGATTTTTGTATATGTGCATACCGTATTTTTCGCCCTATAGGGCGCACCGGCCCATAGGACACACCTCGGGTTTTTTTTGGGGGGGGGATGAATAAAAAAAATTATCCCCCCCCCCAGCCGCGGGGCAGGGGAAGCCCGAGCTTCCCCCAACCCCAGCCCCCAGAACAGGCTGCTATCCGCAAGGCTTGCGACACCTGCGCGAATCATGGGGCGCCCTCCGGAGGGCACCCCGTGCTTTGCGCTGCAGGCTGCTGCCCGCAAGCCTTGCAAGCCCGCGGGAACTCCCGTTGGCTTGCAAGGCTTGCGGATAGCTTCCTGAAGCCTGGAGAGTGAGAGGGGTCGTTGCGCACCGACCCCTCTTGCTCTCCAGGCTTCAGCGAAAGCCTGCATTCGCCCCAGCCCCATAGGACGCACACACATTTCCCCTTCATTTTTGGAGGGGAAAAAGTGCGTCCTATATAGGGCAAAAAATACGGTATATTGGATTCTGTACTCGTCATGTTTGTAGCTTCAAAGAGGAATATCACCTCTTCCCCTCCTCCTAGTCCCTGCTTCTGTTAGTAGCCTACAATATACCATAGTGCAGATAAATTTGAGCTTTGGGATGCACCAATTGATGGGGTCAGTAGGTGTCTGTGAACAAGCATTGTGTATATTAAATATTATTAACTATATTGTGAACACTTTAATTTACGATATGGATATTTAATGTGTGGTTCCTAGGCTCTGTGTTGAGGTATTATTGCAGCCCATTTGTTCTGAGATATTGTACCGCCATGATATGGATGGCAGAAAAGAGGTGTCTCCACCCACCATCAAAATTTGGCTCCCAACAATTTCCCCCTGTTGATTGTGCCTCTTAATCCTGAAAAATTTGCCCTCACCTTCTCTATGGGTTGCAGGAACAAAAAGAATGGATAATTGAGAAAAAGAGCTGTGTTGGTAGGGATGACAGATGCGCTATACTACGGAGAGAGAAGAGAGCGTGAATGGTATGTGGAAAGAAAAGGAGGGAAAGCTATTGGAGAAGTATTCAAAGAAGTGGTAGAACAGAGCAAAAAGGGACTAATAGAATAGGCTAAAAAGAAAACACTGTGTTAAAATAACAAGTGGCTCACCGAGGTATTGGTATGGTGTGCCCCTACACTTAAGTGTGAAGAATTGCTCCCAAGTAGTGTAGAGAACTGGCATTGGACATATCTTCATATTTCCTTGTGATAGCTCATTTTCAGCTCCAGTGTTTTGTTTTCTTTTTCCTCTTTTCTTTTGCAAGTAGACCAGAGGTGTCCAAACTTTTTTCAAAGGGGGCCAGATTTCATGAAGTGAAGGGCCGTGAGGGCTGACCAAAGTTGTTGAGCTTTTTTTAGGATTGAAGTTGTGGAGGTATTAGGCCACCGAAACAGACTTTGGACACGCCTGAAGTAGACTGTTGTAGTGTGTTGTTACCTACACACCAAGTATGAGGGGGAGGAAGTTATTTACCACCTGTATGCCATGGATGCTGTCAGTAGTGCTATTTTCTAGAAAAGAGGTGCCAGAACTCACCATGAATGCCTCCCTTGTTCTCCTTATAATGGCAATGGCACCCACCTGAGAGGTACCAGAACTGAGTTCCGGTGAGTTCCAGCTGCAAACAAGACCTGGCTGTCAGGTAGATGCCCTGGACACTTAGACAGTATGTTCCAGACAGAACTGCTCATTGGAAGGGTGCTGCGAGGTTGCTAAAGAATCACATTTTTATCAGCCACAGTATATAGTAATTGCATTATACCTGAGATACAAGCACTTCCCTGAGGGAAAACATTTGGCTTCCTTGCAACACATGAGCAACAACTGAACAGTTGTTGCGTTATAAACAGATGGCCTGGAAAAATTCCAAAGTGATGTCTGCAGTGTGCACTAGGGATTCTGGGATACATATCTGGGAATGCATACTTGTTTGAACTTCACATTTACTGTTGTTCAGCGTACTGAAATTAGATTATCTAAAACCTAGGAAACCAGGGTGAGCACAAACCAGTTTGAAAATTAGTAATCACTAAGAAAGCAAACTGAAGTGTTAATAGTGAGTGGCAAATGAGTCGAAGGCAAGGTTGAATTCTTGATTTAAAAAAATAGTTTTGTAGGTGCAAAATGTAGATATCTGGCTTGATTATTCTAAATTATTCTTGAATCTTGTGTGAGTCACATCTGTTTAACCTAACAATACTACTGAAGTTATTAGCTCACAAAGCAATTACTAATCCACCTGCCTACATATACCTGTATCTGGCCTAAAATAAAAATTAAAAGAACCAGTCTTTGTAAAGATTCCCTATCTAGTTGCTTAGAGACAATTCTTATTTGCAGCTGGTCAAGCCTAGGTTGGTTCGTTGTTTTTGCATGGTCATGATAGTGTGTATTGTGATATTCTAGGATTATACTTGTGTTCCAGAAATAGGAAAATATTCTGCTGCATACAGCAATGTGTTGCACTGCTCTAGAATCTTTGCTCCAAAAATAAGACTCATTTACATACTACTACATTACCAGCAAGTGATCAGTTCCACAACTGTTCCCGCAATACAGTATTAAGAAGCTGCTGTTTTAAAAAGAATTTATTAAATGTGAAAAACTTTGTTTCCTCAACCACAGATAGTTGTGTGACTGCACACTTCTACTAATGGACCTGGTAGTAGATATGTTTAATTCAGAGCAAAGTGTATTGAGCTTCAAGTAGAAATGTAAGAATCCCCAGAAGTGCTCCAGTATTGCATAACTTAAAGCAATATGCATTTGATCATTAATGTGGCATACAATAAAAGCAGCAGCACATCTCCTCTGAAGTCTAGACTGTGATTTGTAATCTCTCTCACAACGTGCCAGCTGAATCTTTCAGCCAAACTATAATTGACTGAATAGAACTATGAAATTCTTTCTGCAAAAAGTGTCAGTCTTACAGAGATTTTTGAGACTAGATTGATTTTAATCACTGAAAAAACAGATTGTGAATCACATTTTCCATGTTAATCCATCTATTTCTTGAACAAGCACGCATACCATTTGGCTGCTAAAACAAAATGTTATCTGTGTTTGTTTTTTGCAATGTAATAAAGTGGCCTAGCTATACTAAGCACTATGCAGCCCGCATGCCCTTTGCACTACAGAATTTGTATGTGTTTAAAGACAGAAAGCCTTCACAGTTGCTAATGGTTTTATTTGACTTTATTAATAAGGACAATAAGCAAGAGCACTTACTTGAAGACAGCATGCTAAGAACTATTCAGAAGCAAGGGTTGGTAGTTAATAGAACAGCACTTCTTCAAAAAATGGGAAGTCTGTATCCAGGGCCTTTGACTCACCGCATAAACCTGTAATCGCTTATTCAGTTGGGAATAAAGTCAATTGAACTCGATATAACTTATTTCTGAGTGCAAATGTATAGGATTGCACTGTAAATGTTAGGGATGTGCATTGGGTTCAGATGAATCCTACAATGAAGTGGACTGCCTCATACAAATTTTATGTTTGCCAGAGGTAAAGCTCTTTCTACAAGGTGGCTTGCATTGAAGCAACAACTTTGCCTTAGAAACCTAGACAGTCGCTAAAAATAATATGGACAAGTAGCTGCTGAAAGCAATGGTATTGTTGCTAAGCTTACTGTAATGTCAAGCTGGTTCAGACCTGGCCTTGGAGCTGAATCAGACTTGGTCACCCTGATGGGTGACTTTTATCATGAGAGAAACATGGGAAGGAGTGTGACCTTGTTATTTCTGCTCAGTCTCTCAGTGGCTTTTGATAGTGGCTTTTGATAGTGTTGACCATGGTATTCTCCTGGACTGACTCAATTGGATGGTTATCCAAGGCATTGTATTACATTGGTTCCATCCTTAGTTTCAGGGCTCCTGGCACCTGTGTTAGAGAGTTCTGCATCTTTTCATAACAGTTAGCTGATTTCTGATTTTAAAATTTTGCATAGTTTTTATTGTATGGTTTTATGGGTGACTGTTGTAAACTATTCTGATTTTTTTTAATGACTAGCAATATAGATATAGATAAATTGTTCCAATATAGTTTTTTATTTTATTTAGATGCATTAAAATTTGATAATTTTACTTAATAAAATACAGTTTGCTGTCAGATACAAACTGTTTGATAATATGCATAGCCTTATTACTCCAAATAAACCCCTAATTTACATTTTGTAAACTGGGGTGGATATGTTAAGCCCCTAGAGCTGTATTCTGCAGAAACTATGGCTCTCAGTGTGGATTTTTTAATGCTCTGTTAATGAATTTTAAAGCAGTATTAATCAGGTTACTTCTTGACTTCCACACTCTTAATAGTGCTTTTCCGGGTCACACCTTTTTTTAATGTGAAACTATTATGCTGAAAAATTTTCTGGCATAAGGAATTAGAAGAGAGAGTGTAAATTAAATTGTGGAAAGTCAAACAACAGATGTCAGCTTTGAAGTCTGAGATTGTCCAATAAAAATAAACTAGAAGAAAGGGAATCAAAATGTGGAATTAAACATCTGCTTGGCAGCTGTGGATATCTGTCTGTCTTAAATTCTAAGATGTAGCACATTGCACCTTCTATTTCTTTACATTTATATTCCATCCTATTTTGAAGGTTTACAATCAAACTATAAATCTCCATTTAACTGTCTCCATTGTTTCTTTCACCTTTTGCAATGCAGCCAACCCAACCATTATGAGCCCTGCCAGTCACAGTGTCCTTTTCCATTCTCATTCCAAAGCTTCTGTGATACTCAATACAGTGGTACCTCGGGTTAAGAACTTAACCTGAGGTCCTATTTCTGGGTTAGTGGAGTTTGTAACCTGAAGTGTCTGTAACCTGAAGCGTCTGTAACCAGTGCTACCTCTGGTTACAAACTTAATTCATTCTGGAGGTCTGTTCTTAAGCTGAAACCCTTCTTACCCTGAGGCGCGCTGTCGCTAATAGGGTCTTCTGCGCGTGCGTGTGCCTCTGGTGCGCGATTTCTGTTCGCATCCTGGGGCAAAGTTCGCAACCAGGAGCAGCTACTTCCGGGTTAGTGGAGCTTGTAACCTGAAGCGTTTGTAACCAGAAGCGTCCGTAACTAGAGGTGCCACTGTACAAGAAACCCAGCTCCCAATAAATGTATATCTACTATCCCCAACACTTCCTGTCTCTTAACCATGTAGCCTGATCTTTCCCTCATAAAACCCAGTCCCCTGAGGGTAGCTTCCTAAATGCCCACAGGGATGCAGCTTCCAAATGCACTGACTGCCCAGTGTTAGAAACCGAGATATGAAAGCTAGGAGCTAAATGGTACCTTAAGCCTAGGTTATAGGCGTAGCAACAGAATGTCCAGGTGCACTTTTTCATAACAAGAATGCAAAGCTGAAAATGAATGAACTGCAGCTAAAAGATTGTGTTCATTTTTCACTTGGTCTAGTCCTTCCCCTGCCCAGCCCCCTAATATTCTCTTCTAGAAGAGTACATGGAGGTGGGGAAGACTAGACCATGTGTTCCATTCAAAGTTATATTATGTTGCCTTTCAGGTTAAGCAACTAATTCCCCTTATTAGGGGCTTCTGGAAGACACCCTGGGTACGGATTGAGCTCTTCCCCTCCATCTCTTTCTGGGACTGTCCAGGGCAGCACTGAGGAAAATTTGTAACCTCTTCTTGAAAGCAACCCTTTTGACATGGAGGTAGTGGAGTTTGGTTTGGGCCCTGGGTGTGCCACCGCTCACCTCAGTATTGGATCACTTTGCTTTAAATATCAGCAATTTCAGGCCTGGGAATCTAGGGGAGTCTATAGAATTAGTGATGTACTATATGGAGAAAGAGACGTGGGTGGCGCTGTGGGTTAAACCACAGAGCCTAGGACTTGCTGATCAGAAGGTCGGCGGTTCAAATCCCCGCAACGGGGTGAGCCCCCGTTGCTCGGTCCCTGCTCCTGCCAACCTAGCAGTTCGAAAGCACGTCAAAGTGCAAGTAGATCAATAGGTACCGCTCCGGCGGGAAGGTAAACGGCCAGCATGACTAAGCCACTTCTGGTGAACCAGAGCAGCACACAGAAACGGGCTTAGTCATGCTGGCCACATGACTCGGAAGCTGTACGCCGGCTCCCTCGGCCAATAAAGCAAGATGAGCGCCGCAACCCCAGAGTCGGTCACGACTGGACCTAATGGTCAGGGGTCCCTTTACCCTTTACCTTATATGGAGAACAAGTCCTTAAGAAGGAGGCTGTCATTGTGCTGCTGTAGGGTACATTGTTTACATGGTTGTAGCTGCCTCAGTCATGTTCATTTGCAGCAAATCCCTATGGAAGGGGACAAATCTACAAGATAGGGGACCAGCCTCTATGCTTTATAGCAGGGGTCAGCAAACGTTTTCAGCAGGGGGCTGGTCCACTGTCCCTCAGACCTTGGAGGGTGGATCGCAGACTATATTTTGAAAACAGAAAAAGAAAAGAACGAATTCCTATGCCCCACAAATAACCCAGAGATGCATTTAAATAAAAGGATACATTCTGCTCATGTAAAAACACACTGATTCCTGGACCGTGCGTGGGCCGGATTTAGAAGGTGATTGGGCCGGATCTGGCTGAATCTCCAAATGCATGAGTAATATTACATTTACTGATACTTTCCTTGCTTCAGTAGTAGTAGTAGAAGAAGAAATTAATTAATTAATTAATTAATTAATTAATTAAAATAATATTTATACCTCACCCATCTGGCTGGGTTTCCCCAGCCACTCTGGGTGGCTTACAGTACATATAAAATCATAGTAAAACCTCAAACATTAAAAACCTCCTGATACAGGGCTGCCTTCAGATGTTTTCTAAAAGTCAGGTAGTTGTTCATTTCCTTAACATCTGATGGGTGGGCGTTCTACAGGGAGGATGCCACTGGTGAGAAGGTCCTCTGCCTGGTTCCCTCTAGCTTCACTTCTCGCAGTGAGGAAACTGTCAAAAAACCCTCGGAGGAGGACCTGAATGATGGGGTGGAGACACTCCTTCAGGTATACTGGGCCGAGGTTACTTTGCTTTGTGCAGGTTTGTAACTGAAATAAGTCTGTGTGCTGTTTGTAATGTTTAATGAAAATAATAAATTTCTCTTTAAAAAAATCTTATTCCTAGCCCTATTTTCCACCCACCCACAGTGACTTCGAGTGGAAAAAATTCCACTGTTATATTTTTCTGTGCAATATTTTCCATTCCTAAAAATACATTTTCCCCATAAAATTAATCATTAACATAATGAATCAAATAGCTGTTAGTTGTAATGTTGTAATTAACTTTTTCCAGATGATTGTCCCTAGGAAGTACTTGCACACAGGCCTACATACAATTTCAGTACCCTAACTTTTTCTTAAACTTTAACTAACATATCCTAATAAAAACAAATTCCAAACAAATTGCTACCCAAGTGTGCTTTATTGATCCCCGCCCCCACTCAGATAAATTCAAATGCTTCTGGTTTTTTGTAAAATATTTAATATTTATGCAGCATGTAAAATGAACATTGAGTACTTTTGATTAAGGTTTTTTTACTCCCAAGTGACTTAAGTTTAAGTTGAGTAAAGTGAGCTAAAAGTTGACAATCAGGGTGCTATTAAAGAAGCAGGAAGCAAAGAAATATAGGAGAAAGTGAGAGCTGAGAGACAGGTTTTGCTTCCTCACCCACTCACTTGCATGTACCTGTCTGCCTCTGTGGCTCAGGAGCAAAGTAGGTAGAGACAGAAGCAGACAGGCAAAAGGAAAAGGGATCCCTTTGTTTTCTGCTCACCCCCTGCCCCCACAATTCAAGGAAAAAGAACAGGGGCAGCTGATTGGGAGGGGGCAATAGGTTATACCTTTTGCTCCTTCCTGAGTTGCAGCTGCAAAGCTGAACCATAGCTGGCCTGAATCACATATTATGAATATGATTTTGCAAGGCAGTTGTGCACTGAAGCTGCTGGGTGTTTAAGCAGCAGCTATGGCTATAGTACCTTAGTCTGGGACTGGCGCTCATTGCCAATGCAGTGACCGCAGATTAGAGCAGAGAAAGAAAAATCATTTTTGCCTGGACACTTCTATACTATACTGGCATGCCAAATATTTCAAAATTTTAAATATTTTTAGGATTACAGCCCTCAACCACTTCTAATGGATTACTCATATCAGTTTTGAATTAAATAACTGATGAATCAGTTAAATTTGTGTATGGGAAAAACATTTCTGAAGCATGAAACATGTTTACTTAATTTTTAGAGATGCACACATTTGTCCTTGTAGGCATAATCTTGGTAAAGGCATTCCTCCTGTGGTTGAGAGAAGGGAGAATGCCTCTGAATAAGTTGATTGGCACCTGAGGTTTTTATAAGCAATGGAAATTAAAAAAAAATCCTGCTGTCCAGTTTGATTAGGGGCAAATAGTTAATCAATATGTTATACTGATTTTTTTTTAAAGAAAAAGCAAGTTCCAGCCATTGCTGTGACCCTGGCCAGTGGCCCATCAATTGGGTTGTTATGAGAGATGTTTCCAGCATGTCAGACTGTAGATTAAAATTATTTTGCTATAGTGCTTTGCCTTCGCTTGAGAATTTGACATCTAACCAAATGTACCAGGATATACTAGAAAACTTCTTTGTTCATATGCTTTGACTTGCAGTCTATCTTCTGTTCTAAAATCCAAATGTGCTACCCGAAATGCTCGTGTGTGTGTGTGTGTGTGTTTATTTCTGAAGGCTAAAATCTACTTGGTATTTGCAGTGTATAAGAATGGCATGGGAGGGGGGAATTTAACACTAACATGATTTCCCCCCACATTAAGGTTAGAGTCCTATAACCACTTAACTGGGAGTAAGCACTGCTCAGTATTCAGTTCAATGGATTTTGCTTCTGAGTTAGGCATAGGATTGCACTGTAAAGTAACTTTTATCAAGGAAATACTTGCTCAGTAGATAGTGTCAGGAGCTCGTCCTACACTCAAGTAGGACCCTGGTAGAGACACATGCCTGGTAGAGACACATGTAAAAATACATTGCTGAAATGTTATACATGAGTGAGCAAAAAGGGATGAGAGGAATCAGCTTTACAGAAAGCCGTTGTATCATTGCCATCCTGTTTCATTGGGTCATCTACTGTGTCTATCTGGGTGGCAGGGTTCGAAATTAGCACGGTGCCAGGCCTAAAGATCCTTGCCTAAAGACTAAAGATTCTTCATTTGTGAGCACCTCAAAAAGGCTGGATACCATTTTTTGTGCCTGGCTGACACTCAAGGATTACTGAAATGCATGTGCTTTGAAGCCTCGAAGTATATGTTAAGGATAGACAATATGTTAAGGAGTTTAACAATAAAGAGTAGAATGTTTTGAAAACTGTAAACATAATTTCTACTCAAATACGATATTAACAATGTGTCATTTATGTGAATTGTGTATTAGTTTGTGCTTATCAAAATAATAAAAAGTGTTGCTGACCCCCCCCCCTCCCCATGGCAACTAGACATTCTGTTTTGGTGCCCACAGGCTCCTAGCTTTTCTACCCCAGTTTCTAACACTGCTGGGTAGTGATTATACTCCCATTTTTTTACCAGCCAATTGAGTTTTAGATTGAAACGCGGACATGAGCACCTACTTCCCATCCAGGCAGGGGTTGGGTGTTCACTACCAGCTATTGCTCTGGAAAAATTCTGGGGACTGAGACTTCAAGTAAAGGACCCTGAGTGCCCTTGCTCCTATAAATGTGCATGGTCTACTTCTAAAGTGTGCTGTCCGATACCTATGGTTTTATAGAGTGGTAAATAAGTGAGTGTGATATGCAGCACGTGCTCATCAAGAATTCTGAGAGGGCCCACCTGAACTCTGTTTACCTTCCTCCTGCACATGCCCAAGCTCACATATGTGTGCTGGCAGTGTGTTCGGACATTAGGGGAAATAAAATCTGCACAAACATCCCATCTCTACCTCTGTCTGTTGTGAGAGAGTGAGAAGGGCTTCAATGGAGTGATACTGAATGATGTCCAGCCACTTGGCAATGGAAATGCACTTGTGCAACTGGATTTCTGGTTTCTCTTCTTTCTCATCCAGCTCCCTGCACACACCCAAAATCTGCTCCAGACGATCCCCCAAGACTCAAGAGCAGATTTTGAAGTTGTGGGGAGTTGTAGTGGGGAAGAAAAGATGAAGGCCTGTTGTGTGAGTGGGTATCTGCTCATGATATGATGGACCTCATTCATGGTTATAAAATCAATTGGCATGTTTATAGAAGAGATACCTGAAATATCTCATGGGAGCCAGTGTGATCTAGTAGTAGTGTGTTGGACCTGGGAGACCATGGCTTGAAATTCTACTCAGTCATGAAGCTCATGGAGTGACCTTGGACCAATCACAGTCTCTCAGTCTAACCTACCCTGCAGGGTTGTTGTGAGGATAAAATGAGGAGGGGAAAAACTTTGCATGACATCTTGACTTCCTTGGATGAAAAGTGGGATATAAATGTAATAAAGAAACAAACGTTTGTTTGACCTAGGTTTAAATTGATTGATTTTAGTAGTGTTAGTGATAGATTCTTCTAGATCATTTTATCCTATATAGTAGTTTTAATCAGTCTTACCCATTCCTGCTTCCAAAGGATTCCAAGTATGGCTGTCATAGGAGAAAAGGAGGACATTTGCAGGTGCATATTATCTCCTCTACCCCAAGATACAGCTCGGTCATGATTCATGTGTCGTTCAAGCTGAGGTAACTACCCTCACTTCCTTCTCAGATCAGGTAAAGATATAAAGGAAAGGAAAGGCAGTAAAACACACTTTTTAAAGAAAATGTTTCCCAATTAAGGAATGTATTCAATGCTGCATGAACAACCTCCAGTCACACAACAAGGTCTTCCCTTCTTCTCTGCCCATGCAACCCTCAAATCTATATCAGAGGTACTACAATGGTCTGGAGCAAATTTTGAAGTGCAGGGGAGAGGAGGGGAAAGTTACATTGCACAAATGGAGTAGTAGCATTGGATACAGTCCATAGTGTTTAAACTACTCTTTAGACTTGGTAATGTGAATTGGGCTGCTCTGCATGAACCTTCTTTGAGTGCAATCAAACCCAAGTTTAGCTGTTTAAACAATGCAATCCTATGCACATGTACTGTACTCAGTTGCAAGTCCACATTGGTTAAAAGGATTGTAATGTATGCCTTAGGCAAGCATGCTGGTGTAGATAGTTCCTATGGATGGTTGTGACCACTGAGAGGGCCCCCTCTCTAATTGCGACCCTCCAAATTTCACTTAAGCTCGTAACAAATCCATGCAACAGAGGCCACCTCTGCCTCCCAAAGCACTTCCAGATAAGGGACTGTAGCACTGAAGCTTAAATCATGTTAGAATCAGAATAACTAAAGGAGCTTAGCTGGGATCGATTATACCCTCTTTTATTAGTTGCTATACTAGAGAAGCTTACTGCTTGCTTAATACATTTTTGTTACTGTACTGGTTACTATTGTGTTGTTTTATATAGCTGTGGTTCTGTCAGCTAAACCTGTTGTCATTGACCGTGTTACAGAAGTAACAAAGGGCATTCTCATTTTTTCATGAAGCGTTTAATCCATATTTGCTTACTGCTGCTATGGAAAAGACAAGTGTATCAGTAGAGAAGCCTCCTTAGGTTGCATGTTGTTATATTTATAGCACAATAGATCCCTGACATGGTTGAAGTTTGAGTGCTTTCCATGCATCTCTGCCAATGCATCTGTTTTCTCTTAATTTATTTTCAAAGATGCCAGAATGAGTGCATGGAGACTATTTTGCCTAATAAAGCAGAGACATTATGAAAGTGCATAAAGGATGCTGTACTGTTGCTTTTTCATAGTGGTAATGTGAGCTGAGACTATAGCTAGGGCTTTGTATTGCTTCATTCTTTGGTGAAAATCAAATGCTGATTAGGATGCCAAATATTTTTGACATTAGTCTTCTGATGCTACATTTTTTCAGTTTAACATATCTTTCCATATTAATTTAGTGTTCAACAGTAGGAGATTTACTGGGGGGGGGTAATAAGTATTTCTGTATCCCTGTCCTTAAAGCTTATTGTCCTATAGAGAAATGCTGGCTCATCAGAACATTGCCAGAGTAAGGTTTTCCCACCCATGCCTGTCACAGTGTGAATCAGCCTTCCTGGACTTAGGAAGTCGTGGATGGACAATAAAATGTACATGTAAGATACAGCTCTATGTTACTGAAATGAATTTTGTATTTGTCTGTGCTTTACATTTGCTTCACTAGCACATAATGCTAAACTATGGTTTGGTTTAACTTGAAGTTCAGGAATGAGAAGGACTTTGCCAGTATTTACTTTTATGTTTGCCCCACTCAATTTGTTATTGTAAGCAAATTAGGGATCATAATTCATCACGAAATAATTGGTTTCAAATCAAACCGACTTCAAACCATGGGCTATGAAACTGATTTGTTTCCCCTCCCTCCCAACTCTGATTCTGTGATTCTCTAGTTCACGATAAGGCAAGATTAGGGGAAACTGGAAGTAAACACTGACAAAGAGCTCCCTGTTGTATGGGAGGAGTAAGCTTTGCTTGGGTTAATTCCAGCTAAAATATACAGCACTGAACCATAGTTTAGTGTTACATGTGAACGCAGCTGGTGTATAACAAACATAAGTGACTCTCCACTTCACGTTTGTTTGAGACACATTGACCATACCATACAATAAGATGCTCTCTTCTCCCCTTTTGCACTCCCAGTTCCCCCTTTCAGTTCTGTGTTCATGGTAACTATAATTTACTTTTATGTCTGAATGAGGCAAGCTATGGTCACTGTGAGCCATTGTTTACTTTCAAACCAAAATGAGAAACCATTGATTGGACTGAGCTTGTATTGCTGGTTTGCAGGCAAACTGATTAGATTTAACAGCACACTGTAGTTACCCTGAACCTGGATGGGAGAGAATAAAAGTACACAAACCTGAGGTACATCCCAATAACCAAACCATATAATATCTGAACCAAGTATCTGTACAGAACTTAAATGGAGTTTGCTGTGGCTCTTATAATGGTTAATGTACTAATGGACTGTAAAGAGCGGTATTGAAATTGTTATGTAATTGCAACCATGTCCAGGAATCATTTGCACAGTTTGCTTATTTGTATTGGGTGCGTGCCATTTATATATACACACAGTATAACCAATAACAAATCCATTTTACTGTTTGCATCTTGGTTATTCCCCTGTAATTGGTAGAATATCCATTGCATCAAAGAAGACAGCAGCCTCCTTAGAAAGCAGAGCAGAGGAAATCTTCAGAATATAAGTGACTTTAATGACAATTGTTCAGCTTAAGCAAAAAAGTAACACGTGTAGAGAGCACTGCAGATAATTCAAGATATATGCTACACTATCAAGTGCTGTGGATCACAGACTTTAATCGTAAACAAGTTCCACTGAAATCAATAACATTTCTGAGTAAACATTTTTAGCATTGTGCTATAAGTTTATTGTGAAACTAAGATGCCTCAATTCCTGAAAACAGACATACATCAATAGATATGCTTCAATAAATGTTTCTAAAATTCTTCTTTAAGAAAAGAAAAGAAAAAAAGCTTAAAACTCCTAATATTTCCCGCTTTCAGCAGAATAACTCTATGAACCAGTGCTGAGATGCCATTTTAAGAGGTTAAATTACTTTCTAAATGTTGCTGTGAAGCAGAAGGGAAGGGAAAAGATCAAGTTACTCATTCTTCATTCCAGAGCCTACCACTACACTTGAAGGCTGGAGACATGCTGGCTAGAATACACAGTTGCCAGTCGTCTTTAGCCCTGCCCCCACTCAGGGGAAAGACCAAAAGAGATTTTCTTTAAAGGGGGCCTGGAAAGGGAAAACAATTTTTCTTTTCTCTAGGAATTTTTAAGTGCAGCTGCCATATCATCTACTATGCTGATCATATAATCACAGTTGTCGTGTTTTTAGTTATTACTTCGCCAAATGTTACTTTTATACGTGTAAGAAAGTTTTGGTCCCTTTACTTTTTTTTCAGGGTGAACAAAAACTAACCTAACTAGTTGATAACTGTGTGCACGAGGTGGTACTTTATTCTTAATTCTGTGTTCCGTTATAGAAGGAATGGAGGAAATTGCTTGTTGACTTTCTCTCACAAGGCTGCATGCACTCTTACATAAAGAAATGAACCACTAGTAATAGTTAAACATTGACGTGTATTTTCTCTTTATGCTCAAAAAGCTCTTCAGCTCAGTTGTAATCAAATGAAGCAGGAAAGGCTTGTACCTCTTCCTTCTCTCCCTCAATATTTTTCATTGCAGTCCGGACAGTATGCTCCTGTCCTGGCCACGTCCTGTAAGAACATACCTCTTAATGGCGGAGAGGAGGCTGCAGGAGGGTGGAGTGGGAGGAGAGAGACAACAGCTTAATCAGCAAGGATCATACATTTTGGAGGGTCAGTTCAGAGAGGCAGGCATGGTGATCAGATGGTTACGTTTATTACAATATTGCTGGTTTCCCATAGCTGATCAGGGACATTGGTAGGAAAAGAGTTGGTCTTGAGCACAGCTTATGATGTAAAGCAAAATAAGAGCAATGGCAAATCATGATTTTTGTTTCTCAAGAGGCTAAAGTTTCCCATTATGCCAATAACTGCCACACCTTTGACTTCTCCCTTTTCAGACACATTTATGAGATTGATGTGACCATATGAGGATTAATATATATGGGGCAGATTATGAAAGCAAGGGTGGGGAAGGCACATCAATCTAAGTTTATAGGAGCTGGTGATTGAAAGATGTCTGCCATTCACCTGGAATTTGAAAACACACAGATGGTGGTTCAATCAGTTTAGTTGGGAGGGGAGGAGGAATCCAGTTCAAACTGTGTGATGCACCACTTGCCTTTAATCTTGGGACAACATAAGCAAATGCACAATTTTATCCAACTCTCAACTTTTTGTGTTTATACTAGGTCGATCATTATTATAGCTAGTAATACCTGCCTTTAAAATAAATAAATAATGTTTTGCATGGCTATTTAGTACATTGAGTTCCACAAAGATGTGATGTTAGTTTGCAGACATGCAAAATATGGAATTTCTATTTTTAACTCGTGCAATTGTATGCATGCAACAGAACTGTGAAAAAAAGAATGATACCTCTGACCAGTTTATTGCTAGTTAAAGATGTAGTGACTGAAAAGTCCCAAGTGTGGATATACACAGGAAGCACTGTGTAAAAGTCTCAGCCAGATTGAAATATGTGTGTTTCTGAGATTTCTCTGACCATTTCTTTCTCAAGTTGCGAGTTGGAAAAAAGGCTCTCACAGTTTTTAGCAAAGTATTGTCACAGGCTGCTGTAACTGCTTGTGGTCCTGCAAAAATTCTATAGTCTTTTAGAGTCGTTGGCTACAGTATTTTTGTGAAGTACAGTGGTACCTCGGGTTAAGAACTTAATTTGTTCTGGAGGTCCATTCTTAACCTGAAACTGTTCTTAACCTGAAGCACCACTTTAGCTAATGGGACCTCCTGCTGCCGCCGCGCCACTACCATTGTGCGATTTCTGTTCTCAACCTGAAGCAAAGTTCTTAACCCGAGGTACTATTTCTGGGTTAGCGGAGTCTGTAACCTGAAGCGTCTGTAACCTGAAGCGTCTTTAACCTGAGGTACCACTGTAGCCCTATGATGGGATGTACACACACTATTGTAAAGTATTTAGTTTCTGTGTTTGGAAAAATTACAGAAGTAATGAAATTGGCATGTATAGTTAGTAAACAGCTTCTGAAACATCCCTCAGAATATGTAATCCATAGATATAACCACAGGAAAAATGGTGGGGATCAAGATGTCTTGCCATAATTTGGGGAAAGAGAATAATTGTGGCCAGTTCAGTTCAGTTGCAGTATCTAGCCTCTAGTTTTTATCCCACAACTGATTCACATTTGAAAAACTTTCTTCCCCTATTTCCCCCCCTGGCAGTACTACAATAGCACCTGCTTCTTATATGAAGCCAACACAAGTAGTTGCTTCTCTTCCTAAGATCAGCCTTAAGGCATTGAAATTCCTAGGCAAGCATTTTTCTCCTTTGTTTACCCTTAATACAGGAGAGGTAGAATTGAGGTTTGATTCTTTCTGCATGCCTAAATCATGCAATCATGGAAATAGGTCTTAAGCAGATTTTTAAAACATGGGGAGGAATTCTTAATATTTTGGATTGGTAATCTTTTTTGTATTTTGGAGGAAAGAATAGATGAACTGAACTTGCTTATTAACAAATTAAGCGGCATGGTACTGTTGGAGCGCTCCTCCATCTTGATTGCTATTACTTCTCAAGTGGAAGAAGCTTCACTTTACTGTGTGTTATATGCGCTCTGAACTAACACAGGCTGCTTTACATCAGTTCTGTTGTGAAGTTCATTGAACTTCCTCACAGCTCATTGAAGTTTATGCCGCTCTTCCATGAAAGGCTTGTTGCTGTTTAGTCGTGTCCGACTCTTCGTGACCCAATGAACCAGAGCACCCCAGGCACTCCTGTCTTCCACTGCCTCCCGCAGTTTGGTCAAAACCATGAAAGCCTATGGGTCTGCATTTCTGAAGCAGCCCTGCCCACAAGCCTGCATTTTCTTCTTGCAGAAGGTGATCAAGTCAGTGATTTTAGCTATAAGGTGTGGCAATAGGAGAGGGAGTTTGATCAAGGATTGAATCAGTTCTTAAGTCTCATTGATTGTATTGGGGTGGGGTGGGGCTTTGACTGGCCCCACAGTTTTCCACAAAACGTCTCAGGATTCCATCTGTTCTAAACCTTGGGCTTGTTTGTGGATGTTATTTTTGCACACATTGTGGCTGTGGGAAATTTAATAAGGTCTCAAATAGGACATGTAGGTTTGTCAGAAAAATGATATAGCAGATATTCTGTTGGTGTCAGTACAGCAAGAACCATGCTCCTATTTTCAGTGGTTTTATATGCGTTCCAACAGACATTAACAAGATTAATGAGATTTCAGCAAATGCGTAGGAAAAACACTTTATGTTTTGGCTTTACAATTATATTATATAGTGTGTGGGGAAAAACAAGAATTTTCCAAATATAAAAAGAGTGTTTGATAAAGAGGTTTAATGTCAGCCTGTCTATTCAGCAAAGACTGCAGTCTTTAAGAACTGGTGTTATCTGATATTTGAGTTAGTTTCGGGTTGCTCCATTTTACACAAATTTATTATTGATTCCCAAGGCCTGTTAAACCAGTGATAGGAATACTTACAAATGTGCATGGAGGCAGAAGCATTATGACCTTCTTGTAATGACAAAGGTTATTATGAAGCTTTGAGGTAGCAATCCTGAAACTTATTTTTTTGAGGGCTGAGTGCTTGATTGTCTGCTCACGCCAAAGGCAGAACTGCACGTGTTAACCTTTGGAATTAGCTTGAGTCAGGCTCATTAGCTTGCTGTGTTCAGCTTAACCAGAACATTATGGACAATGTGGAAGTCTTTCTTTAGCACAGGACTGGGGAACCAGTGTCCCATCAATTGCTTTTGGACTACAGTTCTCGTAATAGAACCATAGCAACCTGACCATTGACTACATTGGTGGGGGCTGAGAAAAGATGGTGACCAACAGCCTCTGAAGGACCACAGGTACCCAGGCCTTCAAGTTTTGAACTCTGCATGCTGACACAATGTAGTTGGACAAAAATCGACTTTAAAATCCTAAAGCACTAATGGGGCACCTGTGGTTCTCCATATGTCCCACTCCTGATTTAGGATTTAGAACCCTTATTTTTGCCCAGCTACATATCAATCATGTGCAACAGCATCATTTTTATGTTTGTAGTGTTTTTTAATAGTATTGAAGTAGCATAATTTATTGCATAGTCATGCAGCCTTTCTGGCAGCTGGTAGGAATATGCTGCAGGCCATGTTGCATTCCCATTGGAGGTGGAGAGCAACCATCAATTGGTGTCAAAATACGCTGGTAACTTTTCAGCTCTTTCACTTGATGGCATAACAGAAGGTGGGGAGAACATCTTTAGTGTTTTTGAAGTAGGCACATAACAAGCTACAGAGCCTTTGTGTAGACATTTTTCTCAGCTGCTTCTCCCTTCATCAGTGTTATGTTCCTGTGTGTGTGTGTGTGTGCGCGCTTACACACATATATTTCTGCAGGAGGCACAAGGAAGCTGTTTTTATACTGACCTGTAGATCTTAATGAATGGTTAGTCCTCAAATTTATTCCTGGTGCTGAACATGTTTGTGATTTTGCCATGGTCTCAACCTTGTGAATACTAGCCATTCCAAATGGAAATCAGTCATAAAATTTACATACAGTTTCATAAAAATATTGAAGCATGTACATGGACACTCTTAAAAATCTGAACAACACAAGAGTTCTGAACCACACAATAAGGGCTGAGAAAACAGAGCAGTGCCCTTCCATTTTACCCTTCTGTATTTCCGACAAACCTATCCATCTTGCTGGGGTGGGGAGGAAGTTTACAGTAGGTAGAGTCTGTGCAGAGAATTGTGTTCCTCTAAAGATTCAGCCCAGCATAATTATCCTACTTTTCAGGATTGGCTTGCTGTAGTTATACAAACCTACTTCTCAACCTCTTCCACTTCTCCCACACCCTATCAGCCATATAGCTGCTATACAGAGTCCAGGAGCCAGCATACTACCCCACCTTCCAAAATACGTATTCACAATGCCAGATTTCTCCTCTTAACTTAAAGCCAGCTTTGACCATTTTAATCACTTGCCTTTCCCCATAGAACTGCTTTTTTATTTTTTTAAAAAAGAGATGGGGAATGCAATTTTGGGGAGTGAATTGTCAAAATAGATCTTATTTATGGCAACAATTTATTTAAAACTGAGGGCCAAGCTAGGAACTATTACAGGTTCTTTAAGGCACTAGATCACATAGGAAACTGAGAGAATATTTAAATTCCTGAGTGATAGCGTTTTTAGAAGCCTCAGCAACCAGATGGTTAAGATTCTTCCAGTCCTTCCCTAAGTTAACATAGTTACTACACCAAGTTTTATATCCCCACTTCAATTGTTTTTGTTTTTGACTATGCCAAGACTATAGAAGTCTGTTGGTTGTCATCCTGAATTATATACAGTTAATTGAATATGAAAATTGAGCCTGTATGTATGTAACACTTTGAAGAATTGTGTTGTTGTGCATCATTACAGATGATGGCGAGCATCCAAATAACTACTTTAGGCATATCCAACAACTCAGGCATGCCTAGTGGGATTCATGGTGTTATCACAGACTGCTTTTGAAAGCCCCTTCAAAGTACTTTGCTACACAGTACAGAGAGGCTGTGTAGTGTTAGTGTTATTTGCAGACTAACATTTATGTGCACAAATACTCTATAGCTGGTAGGATGAAACACATACACATCTTTCTAGTTCTTAAAAAGCCTGTTTGAAATTAAATTCCAACTCTCTTCCTGTCTTACAGCTTTAAAGAAATATGCATTGTTACAATTTTATTTTGGAATTGATGAAGTGGAAATACAGATGAAACAAGTTTGCAGGATATCAACTCTACAGCACCATTTCATCCCACTCATCAGCAAAAGGTAACAAACATCCATTCAAAAATGGGCTCAATTCAAATATAACATTCTTATGGGCTGTTGGATTAGAAATGTTAACTTTTATTTAAAGCACCAATATCCTGCCTATCTTAAAAGTTCAAGGTGGCTAGCAAAATTCTGGGGGAGGGGGGTCTATAATATATCTCCTGGTCAGATTCAAAGCTGCAAATAAACAAAACAAAACAAAACAAAAAACACGAACCAGCCTTCCTTGCTGTGCTGGTTTTTTAGTCCTCACTGTAGCAGGAGGGCATGAGTTTCATTACAGGCACTTGAAACATAATTGACAATCAGCGTCCATTGTATTTCATATTTGAAAATATCATATAAAATGCCTGTTGGCTCTCCTTGTTGGAGAGGCTGATTAAATCCCTTTTCAGACACTTTGTTAACTTCTAGGCAAACTATCAACCAATCCTACTGGTCAGAGTGGCTGAGAAGATCAAAAGGGATGGTGCCTTAACCCTTGGCAGAAAAATAATAGTTTAGCACAGGCTTCCTCAGCCTCGGCCCTCCAGATGTTTCTGGCCTACAACTCCCATGATCCCTAGCTAGCAGGACCAGTAGTCAGGGATGATGAGAATTGTAGTCTCAAAACATCTGGAGGGCCGAGGTGAAGGAAGCCTGGTTTAGCATATGATATTTAAAAATAGTCTACCTCAGTTCAGATGTTTTTGATTGCTGTTCCGTTTATGGGGTAAAATTGGTCCAATATCTGATCTATCATTACATGCAGAAGTTTGTTCATGGTTGGACACATAATAATGAGTCTCAGCAGAAACTGGCCCAGATAGATGGACATTAGTATGTCATTGTTTAAAGCAGTGGTTCTCAAACTTTTTTCTCTGGACCACACCACATTATTTTATTGATAAGAAGTACATTGCAAAACAAGAAGAATCAATTACTAGCAGTGCTTGATTTATCATATAGAAAACAGCTACTTCATAACATGATCATGGGACATCCAGAAAGTGTGAAACAATGCAGCTACATAAGAACATGACTCATTTCCAAAATATAATTCTAAATGAGCCTCTTACATATGTATGTTAAGTGTGTATACAAACTCAATGAGAGGTGTGAGCTTGCAGTATCACTTGATGCTCCTAGTCTCATTTTGAAAAGCTAGTTATTCATATTTTGAAAATAGAAAAATATTTTTACATTATACTACACTAAAATGTTTCTTTGATTGTCCTTGAATCTTTGCAGCACATTTTCCAGCCTCTCCTGCCACACTTGTGTGGTGCACCACACCCTCTGAGAACCACTGTTTTAAATGAATGGTGATGAAATCTTACTGGCAAAGTTATACTTCGGAGTATTTTTTAAGAGAAAGGTCCTGTTTACTCTCTAGTTTGAAAGATAGGCTTGGATACATTTATCCCCTTCAGAATGCTCTCATTGGATAAGGCACAAGAGGGGGTTTGCTGAAGATACTGATGAAATAATAGTAACCAAAGTCCAAGGGAACAAAAAGCAGGAAAAATTCAGGGCAACCTAAAGGAAAGATATGAAAAAAATCATCTATGATATTGAAATTTGGGACATAATGGTGAGTGTCAAGTAGAATAAACCCATTCTAGTAAAACATTTAGCTTGGTATTATTGTAATTTTTACCTGCTATTAAAATGAGATAATTCAATAATTAAAATTATGATTTTGTTTCTGTTCAGATAGCTTTCATTGTACTTACTTTTGTGAGAAGTTATTGATCCAGTATCTAGTTTTATTTCACATTCAGTTTTAAATTGTGTTTTTATGTTGCAAATGCTGAAATTGTGGAGAAACATAACAAAAGATTCATAAAAATTCATCATAGGGGAATTTAGATAAATATTGTGTACATGGCAAAATATATAATGATCCCAAGCAACATTTCCTTAAAATATGTGTCCCTTTAAAATTTTCACTCATCTTCCACAGAAATGAAGCACTTGCTTTCCTTCCCAAGCACATTATAATTTTATGCTAAGAAACTTTGGGATTCCTCATAAAAAGCCCCCCCCCCCGATATCAACACTGCTTAGCATTGATTTTCATGAATTGGGGGGGGGTACCATGAAACAACCTTATTTTAACACTTTAAAAAACTAAGGGAAAATACCAGTCTGTTGCTATTGAATTGTGAACATTATCTTTGTACTCTGTTTTGTTCATCTACTGAAATTTTAAGATTGGTTTTAGAGTCTGTTTTGAAACTGTTTTTAGAACTACCTTGTTTTGAGCTTCAGGGAATACATTTTTGTGAAAGAATGTGTCCATAGTTGTTTAGTCATAACACATTTATGATACCTAAAAATACATAGTTGCCTGTTTATCTTGCTCTAACTTGAAATCAACCACTTACTTGATAAGAGAGACAAAACGAGTCCTTACAAACTTGAGTTAAATGTTGCTCCACAACTTCCTCTACTATCAGCCAACTGTTCTGCTCAGCTTAATAGTTTTCTCATACCCTTTGTGGGCAACACTGAAAACTCTGGTATTTCAGTTATTGAAACTCCTTTGGCCATAGTTCCTAAGGACAGTTGCTCACGATGCACTCATTGCATTCCAATCAGTGCAAAATACAGTCATACCTCGTGTTGTGTTCCGCTCTTCTTATGGACTTTCAGCTTATGAACGTGGCAAACCCAGAAGTATTTACTTCTGGGTTCGCCGCCCGTGTATGCACAGAAGCAACCTGCGCACTATTTGCAGAAGCGATTGATCGCACCTCACACATGCGCGGAAGAGGCTCTCTAGTTGTGGACTTTTTGGGGTGCAAACGGCACCCCAAAACGTATTAAGTCCGCAACTAGAGGTACCACTGTAGGTTTCAGTCGCCAAGTTTGAACATCATGCTTAAACCATAGTTTCAGTATTATATAAATGAATCTGGACATGAGCCTTGGGTTTGCCCTCTCTTTCGTAGTTCAGGCATGAAAATGAGATTGGAAGAATCTGCTTTCAGGTTAAAATAACCATGGTTGTCACTACAGTTACTCTAGAGTTTAGTTTATTGGAACTAATCAATCCATGGTTTCTGATCCTGGCTTTTCCTGTGTGTTGTTTCCTTCAGACTTCTCATAATGAAACACTCCAGCAGTAAAACAGCGCACAAGCGTGATGTTGGGAATTGTTGGATTGACTTTAGATCTTTTCAGTTTAAATGGCGATCCTAAGATAACTGTGCATCTGAAAGGGCCAGTTCAGAGTTCCCCTCCATCTACTTCTGTTAGAGTGGAGAGAGAGAACAATTTGCGTTTAGTGGGAATGGTTTGAACACACGTTTTGGAATGTGTCTTAAAGTATTTTTCACCTCACATTAAAAGGTTGCATCTGCTTTGACCATTAGTTTCATTCCAGTAGTCCTTAACTCACTAAATAAGTAGTTTCTGTCAATCCTTTTGTCCTCATTGCATGGGTGTAGCTTGGTTTCTCGTTAGGGGGGCAGGCAAAGCATTTTTAAGGGGATCAGCCAAAGTTGTTGAGCTTTTTGAGAGGAAATCACTGGTAGAAATATCCCCCAAAAGACATCTGCTGGCGCCACCCCCCAGCTATGCCCATGCCTCACTATACTCCATTCTTCAGCAGAGAAAGATCCATGAATGCCACTGTTGCTAACTCACACTCTTGTGTGATTCTGTTCTTCCACAGCACAGTGGTACCTCATGTTACGTACCGTCCCCCTTAAGAATGCTTCAGGTTTTGCGCTCCGCTAACTCGGAAGTAGATGCCCTTTGTTGCAAACTTTGCCCTGGGATGTGAGCGGAAGTCGCGCTCCAGCGGCGTGGTGGTAGCAGCAGCAGGAAACGCCATTAGCAAAAGCACGCCTCATGTTATGAACGGTTTCCGGTTACGAACGAATCTCTGGAACAGATTAAGTTCGTAACTGGAGGTACCATTGTAGTTTGCTCACTCTGGCTGTGGGTACTCTTTCCTGACCAGACAAATGGAAATACTACCCTCTTTTCACCAATCGGGGGGGGAAATCTGCTCCTTTGGAAACAGAATATGCGGTGCAAATAACACCTCCAAACATAAGGACATTTAATAAATGTGCAACATAAAAATATAAGAAGAGCCTGTTGCATCAAGCCAGTGACTCATTTGGTCCAGCATCCTCTTCTCACACTGGCCAAACAGTTGCCTATTGGAAGCCGCCTCTCCTGTGGTTTCCAGCAACTGATATTGAGAAACCCCAAAGTGGAGGTAGAACATAGCTACCATGGTTAGTAGCCATTGATAGCCATATCTTCATGAATTTGTCTAATCCTATTTTAAAGCCATTGAAGTTGGTGGCCATCCTTGCCTCCCATGGGAGCAGATTTCATCGTTTAACTGTGCACTGTGTCCAGAAGTACTTCCTTTTGTCTGTCCTGAATCTTTCAACATTCAGCTTCATTGAATGTTCCCTAGTTGAAAGACAGAGACAAACCTGTCTCTATCCACATTCTCTACACAATGCATAATTTTGTACAACTCTATCATGTCTCCTCTTATTGATATTTTATGAAAATCCCAAACTGTTAAAACCTTTCCTCATGGGGAGCTATTCTATCCCATCAATCATTTTTGTTGCTCTTTTTGGAGCCTTATCCAGCTCTACACTGTCCTTTTTGAAGTGAGATGACCGGAACAGTACTTAGCATTCAAAGTGTAGCCGCATCATAGATTTGTATAATTGCATTATATCATTAGTTTCATTTTAAATTCCTTTCTGAAAGCATGGAATCTGCCTTTTCTGCAGCTACCACACACACTGGGTTGGCATCTTCATCAAGCTATTCTCTCCGAACTCCAAGGTTTTGCTCGTGTCAGTTACCACCGGTTCAGACATCAACTATGCGAAATTAAGTCATCTCCCCCTGCATCATTTTTATACTTGTTTACATTGAATTGCTTTTTGACATTTTACAGCCCATTCACACAACTTTTAGAAATCCTTTTGGAGCTCTTCACAATTGTGATGTGTTTTGACCATCCTGTACAATTTAGAATCATCAGTTCCTCAGTTCTCACTCTATAAAATGAGTGCATTAATTACCTTGTGCATAAATGAGAAAGAGTTGCTGTGAATTAGATCATAATTATAAACAAAAGTGTGTTACAGCCTGGTGTTGATAAATGCTAGGGCTCTGTGTAATACTACTCTTAGCTTAGCAGTTGGTAATGCAAGAATAATAAAGTGAGCTGCGTGTATTGCTTCTCCCACTTCCTTGGACTCCCCCCCCCCTCTAATGGCAGAGAGGAAGGGAGGAAGTTCCACAGTCTGATTCTTATTACTTAACTATTGTGAAGCAACCAGGAGCATTGAATCTGAAATGTTGGTGTTGCCCCTCTACATTCTCAGTGTTAGATTCACAAATGTTATGAATGATACTAACGAGTTGGGCAAATCTTCTGACCCAAAGTTCATCTGCGTAAGTCCTGAGATGACATGATTTAACAAATTGTATGGTCTAACTTATCATTCTACACTTTCACTCTTCAAACAGTTTCCCATAACTATAGCTGCCCCCCCAGCAGATATGTCACGTCTACCCCATTCAAAATCTTAGAAGCCAGTTCCACAGATTAAAATCTGCAGAGCACATGGGGTCATGCCCTATGTTTTTAATATCTTGCACCCTTCAAAATGTGTTGACAATCAATTGATTTCTCTCCTCTTCATCCCAAACCCCCTCCAAAACGCAGCCCTAATTCAAAATATTTGTTTCCCTTAAATATTCTGATAGTTCTTTGTTTAATTGTCTGGAATGTCGCTGGCATACCAAGAAGGCTGAAAGTTGTAACACCAAGTTTTCTTGCACTGTGGGTATGCAAGAATTTGTGTGCCTCATTCTTCTGAATTACTTAATATTTTATATAGCGTCACTGAACTGCAAAACAACGGCTTTTAACATTTTATCCTTAAATAAAGTCCTTCACTGTTTTGTCTGTAGGGGATGGCAGGAGGGGGAGATTGCTTACTGAAGGAGAAGACAGTATTCTTATGCTAATCCAGTCTGTGGATAAGGAGCAATGCAGCCATGCAAACAATGGAAGTGGAGCCAGAAAGTCTGCTGTGTAGTCTAGCACGCCTTGAAAAGCATATGAGACAGGGCGCCTAGGGCTGCTTAAGGGGAGGGGCCCAAGAAAAGGGGAGCGCTTTACTCCAAGTTATTTTATGGAACTGGCAGATGACCAAAGAAAGGAACCTTACTACGTAGACAGAGAGAATTAAGATGAGGGGGATGAGAGAAAGGAGTTTTTGAAATCTGCTTTCCAGTTCTCATAGACTAAAACCCTAGCTTTGGCTTTATTTAATGTATGGCTGCAATTGAAACCTCAAATTCAGCTTGAAAAGATTTTGACATAAAACTATAAATATTATAAAAACTTATTTTAAGAGAAGATGCCGACTTTGAACAGGGTTTTGTTAGATTTACATGGTTAAAATATCTGATCACACAAATCACTGACCAGCAAAATGCCCATTTCTGTTAATTGCCTTTATATTTAACTTCTGGCAGTGCTTTATTTAATTTATTCATACTCAACCTTTCAAAACCTTCATCTGCACACGCTATACAGTTAGAAATGAGGCATACCATCCAGCTGGAGTTCTACTTAAGTGGCTTACCTATTCCTGAAGGAATGAATGTTGTAATCTAAAGTTATCAGCTTGCATGTCTTGCTGAAGAAGGATAGCAAGCATTTCTTCTTGGCTTATTATCTTTTCAGTATGCTAAGACTAGGTAGTAAAAGCGAGATGATGAATTCCTAAAAGAAATACCAATTGTACAGCAAATTAATATCCTTTTTTGAACGCTATGATTTCTCTACACAAGGGGCAATAAAGTGGGCACCTGGAGAACTCATTCTGCAACATAATACTAACATTTATTAATGGCAGTTGGCAATTCACCATAAATATAAACCTGTAGCAGATGTTTTTGTGGTTTTATTTAAGTGTTCAGGTTTTAGTATGTACAGTGGTACCTTGGGTTAAGAACTTCTGGTGGTCCGTTCTTAACCTGAAACTGTTCTTAACATGAGGTATCCCTTTAACTAATGGGACCTGCCGCACCGCAGCCGCACGATTTCTGTTCTCCTCCTGAATCAAAATTCTTAACCCGAGGTACTATTTCTGGGTTAGTGGAGTCTGTAACCTGAAGCGTCTATAACCCAAGGTACCACTGTATTGCATTTTATGAAGTGAGGGGCTTTTGCAGACAAGTCAAGAAGTTCAGAAGTTATCTGTCAGTAGGCAACAACACTGAGCAAATGGAAGTTCTCTCTGCCACCTTTTCCCTGACTACAGTCATACCTCATGTTACAGACGCTTCTGGTTGCGCATTTTCAGGTTGCGCACCGTGCCAAACTCGGAAGTACCGGAATGGGTCACTTCGGGGTTTCGGCGCATGTGCAAGAAGCACTGGATCGTGAACCGCATGGATCACGTTCGCAACCCAAGCGTCCACTGTACTTCACTGAGAAAGGCTCCTTCACAGGGCAAAGAAATTGCCTCTCTCCAGCTCTGCATGGCTGCCAGGCAGCCATGTTTAGTGAACAGCACTATCTTCGTTGTTCTTGCCTCCTACCCATCCTCCTCACTAAGGAAAAAAATCCTCTGCAAGACAAAGAGAGTGCCAGCTGTGTTAGCTCCATGTGGCTGGTGGGCAACAACAGCTGAGTGATGACAGGTTGCCTTGGGGATGCCAAGGAACGCCTTTGTCAGTGCTGGTATGGCAACCCCCAATCTAAGCAACTTATTGGATGACAGTAAACCCACCAACAAACCCACCAACAAATCACAGAACACTTCTGTAGACACAGAAGTGACATACGAATAGATCACAGAATCCCTCGCTCCTGACGATTGTAGCACAGTGGTGCCTGCCCTGTGGAACGCCCTCCCAGCAGATGTCAAGGCAATAAGCAACTATTTTACTTTTAAAAGACAACTGAAAGCTTCCCTGTTTAGGGAAGTTTTTAATATTTGATGCTGTATTGTTTTTAATATGCAGTTGAAAGCTGCCCAGAGTGGCTGGGGAATGAATGAATGAATGAATGAATGAATGAATAAATCTACTACTACTACTACTACTACTACTACTACTACTACTACTACTAATTTTTACTTCATTTTTCCCTCCCCTTTCCCTCCTCATTCAGTTACTCCACTTTCCAGTTACGCAAATTCTGATTTGATAATTGAAAATCATATAGAGCTGAAAGAGGAAGTGAAAAAGAGCATTACTCTTCTAATTTTGTTCTTAAGTACTTTCGGAGGGGTGGTGGGGTGGTAATCACCCTCATCACAAAGCGGGTAGTGAGCCAGGGATATTGTGTGTCACATGGAGTATCACATTGGTCACTCCAGTTATGAACAAACATGGCAATTTAAAATCTTTTAAAATATTCTGAAATACACAGTCCTCTGTTATAGGCAAATTGTTTGTAATGCATTTTATTAATATCAAACAAGTGCATGTAAATCTTACATAGCTGATCCTAAAACATTAAGCCAGTTCATTTTGTTCTTTACATTGCACCCAGAAACCCTCCTAATCAAAGCATTTCTTTGTTGAACATAGCCTCATTTTTTGCACTTTTAATTACTTCATTTTCATTTTTATTACAACGATTACATGGCATTGAAACAACTCTGAAACACTTTTTCCTCTGGCTCTCAGAGAACTCATGAGTATCTTTCAGAATGTATTAGAGAAAAGCTTTAAATGGCCAGGATAAGCAAGGGTTTATTTTAGGAGTATGTGGTGTTCCTTGTTGATAGGGTGAGGTAAAAATCAAGTAAGTTAGTATGCTACATACAGGAAGCACAAATGACCAAGGTCTGCCACTCTAGAAGCATAAGCTTAGTGTAACTAAATCTTAGTGGTTTATGCAAGTTAGCTATGCCACAAGTTATGTGGTAAGGTGAAAAAACACCAGATCATCAGCCAGTTGATCCCCAGGGAAAATTGCAACCTGGCTCCGGATATGGGTCATGAAAGCAGGATTTGCAGCTCTGCCAGCCTGCCTGCAATCTGATTCTTCAAGGAGGAAAAGAAAGTAAAAAATAAAATAATCTTAAAGGCATGGTCATTGTCTTAGGTTCTTACACTTGGTCCTAGATAAACTCCTCATCCCTTATATATAATCAGCTTAATTTTGGATACTTGGGTCCTTTTAGCCCTGTTGTTTTTGGGCCATCAGAAGTCAAATGCCCACACATCTAGGAGAATGTCCAGTAATGTTAACTATTACTGGTGTGGGGACCCCATATTTGACAGTCTTTTGTGCTGATATGTGTGAGTTCACACATTTGACAATGTCTTGCACCCAAGGAAAGCCTTGGGCTGGATGTGATTCAATGCCACCTTGTTGAGGACACTGTCCTGGATCTGTGGGTATATGATTTATGGTGCCCAAAAATATTTTGGGGTCACACACAAAGTTTCTTAGTCATTCCTACGTTCTTGGACTTATATTTGGCATGTGAATGCTATATTTTGACACTGACTTGCACTTAAGGAAAATGTTGGGCTGGATGCAAAAACCATCTTATAAAAGAAATTTGACTGCTTATTTTGGGATGATTCAAAACTTACGACGGGGCGTACAGCCCAACTTATTAATTTTTTAATTGTTATCTGAGGTCATTGTGCATTCATGACCATTACACATGCACAACAATTTTGACTGGGGAAAATTATTCTGGAACTGAAAGAAGACAATCTGCCAGTCATGGAAACGTGATTCAGGGATATAAAAACTTTAGGTCACTTTTTAAAAAGGTTTTCTAAATGAGAATCGATTCTGTGATTCTGTGACAATATTGAGGGCTGTGTACAGTCTGAAATGACATAAAGCAAATGTAAAATCAATACAATAAAAGCTGAAGACTTTTTGAAACAGCAACACTATCCGAGACCTAAAGGCTAAAATATTCATTGAGACTTTTAAAAGAAGCTTTAGGTGGAGATATTCTGGACAACTATTATATACTCTGGGCATAGCCCAACATTGAATATACATCAGTTGCTGAATCCACAGATAGGCTATTCCATTGCAATGGTTCTATTTCTTGTAGTGAGGAAGCTGCTTTGTTTCTTCATTACTAAGAAGTCACAGATGTGTGAAAAGTAGGCCACAGGTCGAAGGCTGCATGCCCCCTGCATGCGCAAATTGAAAGTGACAGACACCTCTATGCTCTGCCAGTAATTTGCCTCCATGTTAAATGCCTATGAAGCAGTAATTAAAATGAAAAGTTTTTGGGTCCTGCCAACAGACAGATTGAGTTATTTATGGTAGAAGCAGCCACTAACAGTAATTGCAGCACATCCTTGAACAAATACAAGTTTTTTCATTCAAGAATAGCGCCAGGCTGACAGGGGTCAGGAGGTCAAGCCCACTCAAACAAGAGGCCAAAGAAAGGCAAAATCAGTGTTCTGTTCATCTTAACACAGAATCTGTATTGTCTATATTAACTACCTAGGTGTCCAAATTGCTGTTTATTCCTCTGAGACCTAGTTAGGCCCTATTAATCATTTCAAAAACATCACTGTGAGATTACTAAAAGCTGCTACATTTTAATATATCCATGTTTGCCCACTTTGTTTCTGAAGTGTACTTCAAAATGGTAGAGCAAATTTCTACTGCCTTCCTTTTTATGCAGTTGAGCAAACATTGGAAAAGTGTTTTCTAGACAGCTTTGTATTTAAAGAAAAATCTTTTTTCTAGTAGATATTTGTGCACTGTTGTGTTAGAATGGAATTATTATCATACTTTTAAAATGTTAAGTTCTACAGCAATTTCACATTTTTAGCTACATAGTTGTCAACTATTAATTTTAAAATGTTGTATAGTTATCCAATGGATTAAAATACAAATAGGTCATATTTTAGTCTTTTAAATATATTTGTGTATGTTTTATCACTTCAAGCTTTTACTGTACTGTATCTTGTCCATTTGATACCCCCCTCCCGTTTTCAGGGTTTGGGGAATTTGCATAATTTTATTCATCTGTTCAAAAATGCAATTTTGTTTCATTTCTTTTTTCCAGAAAACAAATTGGAATAATTAAACCATTGCTTCAACTGGCCACCAAGTCTTCTAGCAGATTTTGCTAAACAGTCCAGCTTAGAACTTGTCAAGCAGCAGGGCAATTTGCCAAAGTTGACAGTGCACAGGAAGGATTTATATTCGAACAATGATTTGTCTGAAAGTTTACATCAGATTGCTGGGGTTCTATGCAGTCATCATTTCTCAAGTTCAAGGTAAAGTCATACTTGTAAAGCGTTTGAAAAAGACGTTTTTTGATGTATGGAATGTTCATGTGCATAGCCAACATTTTATGTTTTAACTGCAGTCTGATATAGATGCAGACAAGCGGCTGTAGTTTTTGAAACGTAGAAACAACATGAAAGCTGTTGAAATGGAAGACTTTTTTGTGCACACCTGAAAATGGTTTCCATCTTTTTCAGCAACTCTCAAACCCTCTGCTTTGAAACAAAAAACATCAGTTACATTTTTACAGAAAGGGAGATTTCTAACATAACTTTCATACAGAGTCTATGAAACCGTCTGTCTGTTGTTAACAGGACATGCTGCCTACCTTTTAGTACTATGATCCCACTTTATTGGTAATATATAAGAGCTGGTTACCAAGAAGCAGGTTTTCTTGGTTAGTCTTCTATTTCAAAACCAGTACTTGGGGGGGGGGGCTGGTTAATTATAATTATAATAGACCTTAGTACTGAAAGCTGGAAAATGTTTTGATTTGGTACATGCTTCTTAATTGACTTTCATTGACATGGTAAGATTTTGCTATAAAAAATTCAGGTTCTGTTTGATGTTTTAATTTGTTGGAAGCCTCTCAGGCTGGAGCAACCCACTTAGATGGGTGGCATATAAATAATAATAATAATAATAATAATTAATAAGAAGAAGAAGAAGAAGAAGAAGAAGAAGAAGAAGAAGAAGAAGAAGAAGAAGTTGTTATTATTAATGCTGTTCATACTAAACTCAATGATAAAATTCCTTTGTATTTTAAGTGGTGCGTCATTTGCATCTGTTGACTAATTTCCATTTCTGTGGACAGTCTTATTCAGTGAAAGCTTCAGATATTTCTGCGTTAATGTGGTGGCTATAATATTTTTAGACGAAAAACCCTAAAAGAAAAAGGACACAGTGCACTTAAGGAATCTAAGCTATCAAGTTCTTTCCTCACACAGGGAAGATTACCTAGTGAATGCACACGCTGCTAGTCAGAAGAGTCTGCTAGCCTCCTTTTGACAAGGAGGGAATCAGGGTAGATATGGTTGTTTTTATGAGACTAATTACTTGAGACTAATTGCAAAGTCATTATTCAGGTATAGGCCTCTCTGAATCACCCAGAAGACTATGTAAACTGAGCTGAGTCATGGAAAAAGTCAATCAACTGAAATTTATAGGCATAGACGAAGGTTCATTTAAGCGAGAAAGCAAAGATGTTAGAGATATCCAAAGATACCTGCCTGTTTTATTTATTTAAAGTATTTAAATAGTGCTGCTCAGTTCAAACTCATTAAGTGGTTCACAAAAGAATATCACAACAGGCATCATTTTAAAAAGTTACAATAAAATGGAAATGCAACTGTTTGTTTAGAAGAAGCAGTAACATCATTATTTGGCTCCTGGACTCTGTTGAGCATGCTCAGTCCTTGGAGGGCGCCATGTTGGTGAAGGCTAGATTCTGTGCCCATTATGGATAGTAATTGAAATAATACTCTGATTTTATGAATATTTAAGTGTTAGAGGAAACTCAGTTTAATCTGAGAGATGTGGCCTTCCCCAGCCTGGTGCCCCCCAGATGTTTGGACTACAACTCTCATCAGCCTCAGCCAGTGCAGCCAATATTCAGGGATGATGGGAATTGTAGTCCAATAACATCTGGAATGCCTTAGGTTCCTCACCCTTGCTATAGAAGTATTCCTATGCATGATCCTTAGCAAAGTAGAAGTTTGTACAAATTTAGTAGGAATAAAAATTCAACAACCAAATGAAAATTTTAAACACCTTACTTTTTGAGATAATGTCAAAAAAAGAGAAATGCATTTGGAATTCATTTCCATTAAATTTCATATAATTATCAGGACAGAACTAACATTTATGTTATTAAAACATAATTATTGTATTATGCTCAGCCGCCTGCAATATCAGAATGTTAACCTTGATATTTCAATTACCTACGTTAATTTATGTTTATGCTTGTTAATTTGAAAGTCATTTTTTTAAAAAAATCAAAAAGAAATCTGTGGTGGTTCACTTACAGGTAAATAAGTTTTCAAGTTAGGTTTTAAGTATGCAAATGAGCATTCCAGGTTTGCTTTGGGACCAAAACAGAAGGACTATACAGAGGCTACTGCAGCCGAGAGTTCTAAACCTTCAGTGTAAAACTGCCTTCCGAAACAAACCATTATGTTTGTATTTACATTATACAGGGCAGAATCTAGACAGCATGCTCCATGGGACAGGGATGAAGACTGATCCTGATCAGAAAAAACAGGAAGATGGAGTCACCCTAGCTCCAGAGGACACGTTGCCCTTTTTGCAGTGCTACTGCTCAGGGCACTGTCCAGAAAATGCCATTAACAATACATGCAAGTAAGTGGGCAGAATAAAGACTGTTTCCTCATATGTACAAGTTATAGTAAGGTTAGAGGTTTCAAATATTTTCACTGTCGGTTCTTGTTTCTCAGTTCCCTTGTTCCACCCTTTTTCAGTTCATATACTATTATAGTCAGGTGAAATGACTTTCTGAATTGAGGATTGGTTAAAAGGTTTTAATATATTTCTTAGAATTTGGCTACACCTTGCCTGTGGCCTCTGAGGAGACACAAACATGGTTTCTGTACCTGCAGAAAATTTCATTCAGGAAACCTACTGTCTTCCAAGGTACCTTTTTAGTGGCAATTACATTGGTGAGGGGAGTGATGATGAGTGTGAGTTATAAGTGTGCTCCAAGTGTTGAGCTCCCATATTTGATTCCCATACACCAGATCAGAGTCGTACTGAAACCAGATATTTGTTCTTTCCCAAGGTTGCCTCTTCGTTCCACCACAATGAGGCCATTGTCTTCCGTAACCTAGCTTCAGAGTTTCGAATGTTTATTTTTCCAGAACCAAAAGCTTCTTGAGTAGTTGGGATCTGTTTATTTGTTATGAGGGTGCCAAACCCAACATTTCACCCACTAGTATCTTCAATAGTTCACCTGTGCCTATGCCTACAGACCTCCAAAGTTCCCTACTCCAAAGTGAAGCCAGAGCTGTAGTGACTTCCATGGTATTCCTCCAAGGTCCACTGCTGGACCTCCACCATGCTGCTACTTGGCTACAACATTTGGTTTTCATCTGTAATCTGCTTGATTACAAGGCAAATGGAACTGAGCAATGTCTTTTGGAAGGGCTGCACTTGCGTCCTTGACCTCATCGTATCTTTCCTGCCTTTAGTAAGCTAGCTTGCTTTACTACCTGTATGTGTGCAATAGCACAGAGACCACGAAGAATGGGTTGCTTACTTGTAACCTGAGACTTTCCAATAGTCATATGTGCAGACACGCAACTCACTCCCTTTCCCCACGCTAGATGTAAGTATGGTTGTTATCTCCTGCATAGTCTTCCCATAGGGCTGTGATTTTTGAACTGAGCAAGAATGCAGGAGCTCTGTCCCTGAATGCGTGAGCATGGAAGGTGGGGGCAGGGCACTTGCCAAATCTTTAGACTAGCTTACATGTCTGCACATGTGTGTCTGCACAAATAACAACTCAGAGAACTACAGGTACAGCTAAACAACCTGTTCTTCTTGCATAGCATAAGGAGATCTGATTTGGTCAAATCGTTTGTCACATTAGAATTGTTGCTTTTTATTGCCCTCTAGTGTTTGTTTTTTATATAGTTTCTATATCCAAGTATTACATTCATGTAGTTGATAAATCTAATAGATATAATTTTTAAGATGGAAAACCCATCAAATAATTTTGAAGGCATATGTTTTGATTGGTCATAAATGTCCTATTAAATCTTATTTATACTGAATTGAAAGATTTCTTACTTTTTTATTATTGACCCGAAGGGGCCATTTTACCTTTAGCTGCCTTTAATCTCCAGGCATTCTGCTTGAATCTCCAGGCATTCAAATGCTGAAATCTCATCTACAGCTAATGGGAAACAAAGTCTATTGAAATCAGTGATACCTGTTTATGTGTGGATGGGATGAGAATGAAAAAAGAAAAAGAAAGAAAGAGGGGAAAGTTCTGTAGCACCAAATTTTAATGATATCTATTTGGTGGAACAGATTTGGATCTTGGCACATATGTTGAGGGAGATTAATCTAGACTTCATTACTTAATTTTGTGCTTGCGAGTAATTGAAGAGCCGTATTTCAGTTGGCTTCTCTTAAAAACAGTTCAAATTATGAGATGCAATCAGAGAAGCTTCCAGATTTTGAAAACATTGAATTGGTATTTGCTTAATTACTAGGCCTTGAATAAGAATTGGTTTAAGTGCTGATTTTTGCAGGCAATAGAGGATTGATTTTCCATGGGTATGTACAATATTTTCGGTGTCACATGATAGGCATGACTAACGTATAGGAGGAGTCTTAAAGGTTTTTTCATAATTAGCATTAATCTTGGAATGTAGTCTTCAGGAATAGTTCATCTCCCTCGAGTACCTACCGTGACTTTCCCACACCATCAAGTAAATCCAACCCTGTTTTATCTGTTCTGAAGTCCCTTGTTTCCTTTGAGTGCAGTATCATGAGTGCCATGTGTCCGTTATACTGGCGTTATACTGGAAGGAAGAATACAAGACAATAATCTAATAGATATAAATAGGTTGGTTGAATGCAGAACAGTACATGGAGAACTGAAGTCAATTCATCTGTTCCAGAACTAATGGACATTGCTTTGCCATAATCGAAGAAGAAGAAAATGGCGAAATCACACTTGCTTCAGGCTGCATGAAGTATGAAGGCTCAGACTTCCAGTGCAAGGTATTCCAACTGTCTTCTGTTGCATGTGAACCCAGGCAGCTCTTTAATCCCAACATTTGCTGTTCATTCAAGTAATTTGCTCCAAAAGCCTAAAATTGGGAGATTTATTTCTTTGCCAATTTTATTGTTTTGAACATTAATACTTTGTCTTAAAATCCTTACAGCAATCTACTTAGCAAAAATCTACATAGCTTTAATCTTTCCCTTTGTTGTAACTTATGTAGCTATAGAGAGTTGTTCAGAGAATACTTGTGGCAAAATATGCATCATTTCTTTTTCTCTATAGGACTCTCCAAAAGCACAACCGCGACGGACAATTGAATGCTGTCGGACAGATTTCTGCAATCGAGACTTGCAGCCCACATTACCTCCTCCCATAAGTCCAGGTATGGTGCTTTCTAGTATTTCCAGAGTATGGTTTGAAGGTATGTGAGACCACCACCTGCTGAAGATGATCTGGCTGGATCTGGTTAGTGCCTGGATGAGTGTCCACCTGGGAAATACATGCATGTCACACAACCTTGGGTTCTGCAGCAGAAAAAAATGTGGACCATAAATGGAAGAAAATGAATAAATATTCCACAGGCAGGACCCTTAGGAATGTGAACCAGGTTTTTGCATGGGCACTAGGATTTCTGTCACAAACCCTTCCCACTAGTCCCCTTGACTGCAGCAGCTAAACCCAAAGCAGCATCCAGCATCAAAAAGTTGGTTTATTTCAGCATAAACATAATGGGAGATAAAAAGTCTGGGGAAATAGAACTATCTTTGCTTGGCACCAAAAAGATGTTGGAATAGATACTGCGTGAATTCCAAAGACAGGGTGTCACAGCCAATAAATCCCTCTCCCCAACTACCAGCTGCATAGCCTCAGGCAGACAGAAGACTGGTTATGAGGGAATGCTACCCTTGGGGTAAATTCTCCCTCCCACTCCTGATGTAAATGTTAAAGGGGGTGGCAGAAAGGAACCCTTTGGAGCCCCATAGCGTAAATGCCAGAGTCAAACATTAGTCACATTGCACCACCTTCTAGAATCAGCCCTCTGTCATTTTATGTACTATATTTATTACAACTAAATATACAAGTCATTTCATATGAGGATCTCAGTACAGACCAAGTTGCCCTTTCTTTCTTTGGATGCGATAGAACCAAATTAGCTGTGTTTTCTGTTCTGCCCATGCTGATACTTTGCATTGACTATCATATTTGTTCATCACCCCAACCAAGATTGAGGAGCTCGGACACCTTATAGTGATTATAGTGACATGTTGCCAGTCAAGAGATCACTACCGCTATTCTCATTAGGCTACCAAAAAAACTATCCAGCCCTCTCAAGGGGCTCCAGAGGATCATTAAAAATTTAGGATGCTGCTTGCTGTTTGGAAAGCATTTTTATGGATCTTCGTGAGGACCTGCCCCCAAGCTATCAGCATTGTTTGGGCTCATTTGTGAATGAGGAAGTCCCTGGTTCAAATTTCAGCTCTGTCATGAACTCACTAGGTGGCCTTAGGCAAGCAACTCACTCTTGGTATCTTCCCTCCCATCTGCAACATGGAAATTAATAGTACTAACTTGACTTACAAGTTTGCTGTAAGGATTTCAGATAATGCATGGGAAGTGCTTTGACCACTTGAAAGTGGTAATGTTAATTATCGTGATCATTATCATCACAGTCATCAGCGTTGCTGCCTTCAGCAGTCTCCCCACCACTTTCCTGATTTTTCACCAGTCTCAACTTTGCTTTAATTCACACCCCCGAAAAGCGTGTATTTATTTCCTGGTGCAGTAATAAGAAAGTAGTAAGCATAACCTGTACCTTAACTCCCCCCCCCCCTTGCTTCTCTAACTTGTTTTTCAATAGTTACTGTGTTTCATCAGAGGAAGCTAAACCAAGCTGGATTGTCAGAGGAGTGGTAGTGGAAAATGTCCTGTAAATCACGCACTGAAGTCTTACTGCATTTGATTAAAAAGAATGAGTGAATTCTTAAAAATAAAAATGGGGAGTTTTGTAATATAGAACCAGAAAAGCACTTCGTATGACTTGATGTTCACAGAATTAACAAAATCTGACTCACGTTTCTAGCACACGAGTACAGGAGCCCTATCCTTGGGGATCCTGCATGCCTACTGATTAAAAGGAGACCTTCCACACAATTGCTGTATATGTAGCTATGTAAGAGTTGCAACGGGCAGTGTGGGGATGGATAGCTTTCCAATATTCCCTAAGTTTGTCTCATATTTCTGAGAGATAAATTTGCCTTTCATTTTAACTATATTAATAGTTTGTTCCTTTATTTAGGTGGCATCTTTGATGGCAGCATACGTTGGATGGCTGCATTTATTTCTATGGCAGTCTGTATAATAGTTATGATCATCTTATTTAGCTGTTTCTGCTACAGGTAAAAATCTTGTTGGGTGATATCCTATTTTTCATGCATAGCGTACTGCAGATTTGTTGCTAACTAGTTAGATCACTAAGAATGTCTGGAGGTATTCTAGAATCAAACACAGTTTGATTTGCATCACTGTGAAAATAGTCATATGTATGGAAACCAATCTGACGTGAAACTTGACACAGACAGCTCACTATTGTGTGCACTCTACATATACTGGAATATAGGGGTGTGTTTCAAGCATATGGCCTTGTCCCCACCCTACATCTAGCACCCTCTAGGTACTTTTGGACTACAGCTCCCATCAGCCCTTGCTAACATAGTTAATGATTCGAAACATCTGGATGTCACCAAGATGGGGAAGACTGATTTAGAGCACTGCATGTGATCTGGGGTATACCCTTTTCAATGGCAGTCAGTCTATTTATGGTTGTGTTTGCATACATACCATATCACATACATACACACCAGGGGATTGGACTAGATGATCCTTGGTGTCTCTTCCAACTCTACAGTTCTATAATTCTTTGAGTCTATGATCTGATGTTCCATATGCAAGGTGGGAGAATGGGGAAAGCAGAGGAGACTCTGTATTGTGTTCCATCCTGTGCATGCACCAGAGGACTCTGTGAACTGATCCTTAGACTACAATCCTATACACGCATAATTGAGATAAAGCGCCATTGGGACCTACTTTTTAGTAGACATATAGAGGATTGCCCTATTGGCCTAATACAGAGTAAAGATAGCAATCTGAGCAGTATGTGACATTGGCATTTTTAAACCCTATAATTAGGCAACTCTTAGCATGATACTATTTTTGTATCATATTTAGTGTCTTACCTCTGAAACTTGCCATTTGTAACTCATCTTGGTTTTGTTTTTTAAAGCAAAGTTGCAATCTGGCTCAGTTACTTGCTGCATCAGCACTTGAGAGCTTAGAATGGATTATAGCAGCAGCTATGCAACCCACCCATCCACCAGTCATGAAACGTTGCCTCAGTGCCAGCATTGCAGAAAGGCTACAGTGGCACCACAAGCTTATTCATTGTCACACACATTCAGGATTAGGGTGCCACCGTCCTAATTTAGCTATGAATTGTTCAGTTTGATCTGAGTGTAACTCTGTACACAGTAAAATCAGAAGGGGACCTTGAACTTGTGCTCTTCTTCCCACTCTGCTTAGCATGCAGAGAACAAACTGGGAGATCCAACGATTTGATATGTGGGTTTAATATCCAGAGCCAATAATAATAAAGGAGACCACAAATTCAAATGCCATTGGCTCCTCAGTTCAGGTATTCACTTCCATGTGCTGTTTGCATTTGTCAGGCAAAATTGAAAACCAAGAAATGAAACTATATAGACAACATTTGCTCACTGATGCAAAAATTGATAAAAAAAAACAGCCAGTGCGAAATATTTTTGGAATTATGGCACTGTATGCATAGTTACTTAAAATAACACCATGTTATATCAAGATGTGTTTTTCCCCCCAGGCATTATTGCAAGTGGGTAGCAAAGAGAGGATGTTATAATCGTGACCTGGAGCAGGGTGAAGCCTTTATTCCGTCTGGCGAGTCACTTAAGGATCTTATTGACCAATCACAGAGCTCTGGCAGTGGTTCAGGACTTCCTCTGTTGGTAAGCCAGTGGTTTACCTGTGCTTCTTCAGCTGAGAGTTCTTTATTTTACAGCAGTCATGTAGTTAACAACTTGCCTGGAGTTTTTTGAAGCTGAGTGAGGAGGCTGGCAAGGTGGGATAGATTGCGCAGTCTTTCTTCTCTGGGCCTACTGAATTTCTATGCTGTCTTCAGAGGACGGTACTTCCCCTCCTCCATGCTTGCCTGGCACTACTAGTCTCCTAGCATGCTAATTTTTTTAAAAACAAACAAACACACAACTTATTGGGGAGGCAGTTTTATTTGAGGGGTGTGTGTGGAAATTTAAATACATGATATGTTTCTTTAGAAAGAAATCTGAAGAACCTATAAGGGAGAGGTGGACCCTGTCCCCAGAACTTTCAGTCCCCTAGGTTGAAGCCACATTAGGTGGAAGATGGACTCCATGGGTGGGAGAAAGCAGCCTGCACTATCTCCTTAGTCCCCGCTGGGCAAGTCTTCAGCTAGTCTGTTCTGCTTTGTGCTTAATCCCACAGTGTAGGAGGGACAAATGGGGAAGGTTTCTGGAAAACTGATTCACCAGTCAAAGTAGATCATCAAACCATTTGGGATACACAGAGAAATTATTCAAGAGAGACGGGTTTATAAAGTTAAATAATAGTTTCTGCTAGTTTTTCCTGTACATTTGGAAAATTTGGGTAGGTCCTAAACTACAAGCATGTGCAAAACATCATGGGAGGTCAACGCCTCCTTTCAGGAAGGAGCAGCTGACATCTTTATACAGAAAAGGGCTTTATTTTTTCCCCGGTTTGGGGAAAAGGGGGGTAGAGGTGGAAATAGCTTGTCCAGTCAGCTCCCGGAGGGCAGAGATTTCAGCCCCTGATTATGGGGAATTGGTGAAAGATGGGTAGTCAGATGGGTAGTCTTGGGGACTGCCTCAGCAATGGTCCTTAAATAAGTAGGGCAAAGTACTCAGGGTGTGGGAAGCACATATGACACTGACTGGAACAATTATAGATGGAAACGAGGTGAGTGTGAATGTCTCCTGCCCATCACTCATCCTAAGCTAGGTTCCTGGAGCCAAGTTATTAGAATACAGGTTCTGGTCAAGTGGGTAAACCAGTTCTTTATGGGGTAAAAAAAAAAAACCCCAAACAAAAAACCTCACACAGTTTGATCTTAGGTTAAAAGATAAACATTAGATTGTTGAAGAACTGTTTATGTCAGAACAGGGTTTTTCTGCACACCGAGTCTTGCCACAGTTCCAGTGAAATTCATTTCATGTTGTGTTGACCCAAGACCAAATATTTCAAATATGTGGATTGGTTCCATAAGCAACAATAAGAAAGAATTCATTTCTTGATCTGGTTATGATTTAGCTTGTTAAATTAGTGGCAGATTTTTGTTTAACTTAACAGCTCCTTTTAAATGAATTGTTTGAGTATCCACTATTTTCTGTGAAAAAGCAATGTCAGAGTAAGAGCTTCCAAGCACTTGGTCAACATCCATAGAATCACTCAGTGATTTCAGATTTCTTCTTCAGGTCCAGCGGACAATAGCCAAACAAATTCAAATGGTGCGGCAGGTTGGAAAAGGGCGATATGGTGAAGTCTGGATGGGTAAATGGCGGGGTGAAAAAGTGGCAGTGAAAGTATTTTTCACCACTGAAGAAGCCAGCTGGTTTCGAGAAACTGAGATTTACCAGACAGTTCTCATGCGCCATGAAAATATACTCGGTAAGTATTGAAAACTGTTTTTGGATCAAGATGTAGTGTCATTCTGAGAAGAAAGACAAAACCTGCTAAAATCTATTACTAAAGTACCGTAGTTCATCTGCAAAGTAGATATCCTGTTAAATTGAAAGGGATGATGATGGGTTTTTTCAGGGTTGTTTTTTATGATTCTAAAGGCAGGAAACTGAACTCTGTAGTATTTTCCAGTCACTTCCATGGCAAAACTCCATTTATCCTCAGCGGAACTACTGCTAAGTTAGGAATCTGAGATTTGTAGTATGTGTAATTTATTTATTTTTCAAATGTATACCCTACTTTCCTGACTCTGCTGGAGCCCTAGTAATTGAAAACATAAAGCAACAGAACAAATGCTAAAAGCATTATCAAACAATAAAAACAAATCAACAGCAGATTATGAAATTGCCTCTTCAAAGTCAGACTGTACTAAAAAAAACCCTGGCAGATTGAGAGGTCTTAATTCTCTTCCTAAAAGACCACAAGTCTTTTAGGCTTGTGTTTTGTTGCCAGGGAGTTAGATGTTTAAATGGGTTGGAATGGTGGAATAAGCCCCACTCCATGTCACAGAAACGTCTGCTCAATATCCATCCCTGGCACAGTGTTAATTTCACTATTTGTGGGAAGATTCAGCACTAACTATGTTTCTAACTTCCACAGGTTTTATAGCAGCAGATATTAAAGGCACAGGCTCCTGGACCCAACTCTACTTGATTACTGATTACCATGAAAATGGGTCATTGTATGACTTCCTGAAGTGTACCACTCTGGACAACAGATCTCTGCTCAAACTGGCTTACTCTGCTGCTTGTGGCCTGTGCCATTTGCACACAGAGATATATGGAACGCAAGGCAAGCCTGCTATTGCACACAGAGACCTGAAAAGTAAAAATATCTTGATAAAGAGAAATGGGACTTGCTGTATTGCTGATTTGGGCCTAGCTGTCAAATTCAACAGGTAGGTAATGCAATCCTATCCTTTGTGAACTCATGGAGGTATCTGTGCACAAATCTGAAAAGTGTGATGGATTCATTTGGCTGGTTCACAACCGTAGGATCTTTGTGCATAACAGGAATGTTCCCAAAAGAATAAATATTTTCTTTGCAAAAGTGGACTTGGGAAAGAATAATTGAGACAAGGTATAGCCACAAAATGTTCTTGGACTAGAGATCTCGGAATGTCACGCACACAAAAATAAATTACCCAGCTTTCAAAGAAGAGGGAGACAAATGTTGTTACTGTTCAGCGTTCTATTCTTCCGTGGCAGTTTCAGACATTTCACTCCCTTTAATGCTCAGTTTGAAACAAATTGAACTGACAGCTATAAATTGCATCCAATATGCATTCATCTACAAATAGTTTACTTCATAAAATTTCTCCAGTGCAGGCTGTTTAAAAGACTCCTTACTCCTGTGATCTTCACATTAGCAGGCAGGTTGGTTATGCTAGTCTTCATCTAGCAGATTTATAACCCACTACTTAAGATATTTTCTGAACAAGACAGCTTGCAAAGTACACATCCAAAAATAACCAATAAAATATAATGCAACAAATGATTTAAAACACCTTCCTAGTAATACTATTCAGAGCCATCACAAAAATAACAAATAACCCAGTGTAACCCAAGCGTACCAAAAAAAGACCATATCACCATTTCTACGGCTCATCTTACAATTAGCCACTGAAGACCATGGGAAAGAGATGGGTCTTAAAGGCCCATTTGAAAGTATTGATGGATGGGACTTGCTGCTATCACGTAGTATAGTGGTACCTCTGGTTGCGAACGGGATCCATTCCAGAGCTCTGGTCAGATCGCGAGGAATTCGCAATCAGAGGTGCCGCTTCTGCGCATGCGCACGGCGTGGTTTAGCACTTCTGCGCATGCGCGTGCAGCGAAACCCAGAAAAATACTTCTGGGTTTGCCACGTTTGTATCCCGAAGGATACGTAACTGGAGGTGAACATAAGTAGAGGTACCACTGTACTGAGTTCCGCAACTGCGGGGCCACCACCAAAAAGCGTCTATTCTGTGTGTCAGTCATCTATCTGGTAGCCATTGGCAGCCAGGAAGTGAGTGCATGGAATACCATCCAGGTTTGGGGCTGTTGAAGCAGCAACACAGCATTCTTCTCATCAGCCCAGTCAGCTTCTATGCTGCCTGCAGAAGCAAAACAGGCTGGCAAAGGGGAAGCAAATCACTCTGCTAGCCAAATCAGGTTTTCTGCAACTGCCACCTGCTTCCTTTGCTAGGAGTGCCTGTGGGCGTCATGGGCCAGTCTTTTGCGGTGGGGAGTGCTTCTAGCCTGCACTTTTTTTTATTAGTCTGCTTATTGCTCATAAAACCAACATTTTTGCAAGCTGATATTTTCTTGGGGCTTAGTACTAAGGCTGTGTTACACTGTTTAAAAAAACACACTAGTTTAACAAAGGAAAAAGCTTCATTACTGTAGCTACTTGTTGCATGCTAGTTTTACATTATTTCAACCATACAACCTTTTATGTTAATTTCAGTGATACAAATGAAGTTGATGTCCCTTTGAATACCAGAGTGGGAACAAAGCGTTACATGGCTCCAGAAGTCCTAGATGAAAGTCTGAATAAAAATCATTTCCAGCCATACATTATGGCTGACATCTACAGTTTTGGCTTGATCATTTGGGAAATGGCTCGGCGTTGTGTCACAGGAGGTAAAGCCTAATCTAGTCTTCAAATATGATAATGTGTATGTCCTAAGTCAGGAGTGGGGAACCTTTTTTTGCTTCATGGGCCAAATCCTTACCAGGATCTGCATCATGGGCCAAATTTAATAGGTGTCAAAATCCCTTACACTTAAATCTCAGGGACTTAAGAGGGGAAGCAAGAGAAGATTCACAAAGCCTTTTCCAGGTCTCTTTGTGCTTCCCCTTTAAGTCTCTGAGATCGGAGGGAGACTTGTAAAAGGCTGTAAGAAATCCCTGTGCCTCCTTTAGAGTGAATAGCAGCTCTGGAGCTGTCTTAAAGCCTCTAAGCCCAACTCTTCCTTTTCTCCATGAATCCCCTAGCACTCCCCCCCCCCATCTTAATAATCAGGGGATGTGCCAGGCAATCCCCTGACTGCTAAGTGTATGTGCTGCACACACAATCTCTCTTGCCAGCAACATGGCCTTCAGAAATTGAAATCAGTGACTCATTAAGTGCTGCTACTCCCAGCGTTCCCTTTTTCTACCAACCCAACTTGCGTGGGGCTTGGAGTGTAGCATGGGTAATGGGGAAGGCAATATGGTTTTGTGACAAAGCAACATGTCTCTTTATTTTGCCCATTCTGTCAAGCGTAGCATCTGTGGAGACCAGCCTGAATGTTCTCTTTTAGTTTCTCCTTTCTTTGCTGTTCCCTATTCCCTTGAATGTGCAGGTCTCTCAGCCTCTATGTATGCCCCCCACCCGAACTGCGTGCAAGTAGAGTGGAATATTTCCTTTTGAAATGCAAAAATAAGAGCCTCTCTTAAGTCTTGTAATGGCCTAAAATCAGAAGCAGGTTTGGTATATTAGTCTTGTCTCCAGAACATGGGATAATTTTGAATTGCATACTTAAATTTATATCATTTATTTGCAGGTATTGTTGAAGAGTACCAACTACCCTATTATGACATGGTGCCGAATGATCCGTCGTACGAGGACATGAGAGAAGTCATATGTGTTAAGCACCTGCGCCCTATAGTATCTAATAGATGGAATAGTGATGAGGTAAGCTTGCTGAAAGAAGGAGAATCTAGTTGACTATTCTTTTTGCCCCACTTACGGAAATAAATTTTAGATTTCAAGGGAAACATTAACTTAGAAGTTTTCATTGTTTGCTGGTTGGAATTCTCTCCCCCCCCCAAAAAAAGTCTTCACACTTTTAACAAACCTTTTCGTATTATTTATCAATTTATCATGATGCATGAACACTACCAACATTTTATTCTCTTATTAGAAAAGGTTTACTTATCTGCTGTGCACATTAACAATAATTAACTCCAAACAGAAATGTAAATTTGACATGTTTTTAAAAACATAACTGTATTTGATTATGTACCTTTTTTAAATTGATGGTTTTAGTTATCTTTTGCATTTTTAAAGTCATGGTTTTTAACATTTGACTTTATTTCTGTTGCAGTTCGCTTGTTGGTTCATTTTTGTAAACCGCTTAAAAGCTTTGATTTAATTATAAAAGCCTATAAGTGGTTTAGAAAAACGAGCCAACAGTTGTTAGTATAGCAGTGTACAAATCCTGTTAAATACATATTTGTTCATGCAGGAATTTCTTTTTCTATTTTCAGTGTTTAAGAGCAATATTGAAATTAATGTGTGAATGCTGGGCCCACAATCCTGCCTCTAGACTTACAGCTTTGAGGATTAAGAAGACACTTGGCAAGATGGTAGAATCTCAAGATGTTAAGATTTGACCAAGAAATAACATTGGACTGCTATGCCTCTTCACTCAAGCAAGTATAGGGTCTGGTGGGATGGGGCTGGGTCTGATTTTTCAGCCCCCTTCCTCACCACTTTTACAGGCTGCTAATATTAAATCTTTCAGTACTTTGTAGAAAATGGTATCCACGTACACTATATGGTATACATGTGGATAGCCTCATTTTACTTTTTTTGTTTTTGTTTTGAGCTGCGTTGAGATTTTCTTCACACTTTCAAACTCCCCTAAAACTCATTGAGTTCTGAATTTCATATTCAGATGATAGTGCTTTCTGTGAAAGCCGTAAGTTAAATCAATTAAACAGCGGAGGTGGGGGGAATAAGCTTTTTGCCTACCTGATGATACCTTATCAAGTCTTGGTGGATTAGCCTGCAGTCTGGGGTACTAAATAATTTGGAAATTCCTTATGCCGTTTATGGTTTTGTGTGGGCATGCCAGGATTTTTCTGATGCCATTTGGAGTACCTAAGAAGCCATTTAATTTCATGCAAAACTACTATTTTCTTTTGCAATGCCTTGGCTCAGCATATGGAACCTATTTGGATTTCAAAGAAAATCAATTTCTGCCTTCCTCTGTGCTGCATGGAAAAATTATATACGTTTCATGACCAAAAACCAAAATGGCTACTATAAACCTATGCAGTAAGTCACCATCAAGTGTGATGTGAAGAACAGTCCAGAATACAATTCATACTCCCAGTGCTATGAATTCCCCAAAGACTGAGCACACAACATGGAACAGTTAAACGTCTCCGATAATTTAAGTGCCTGTAATCTTGTACTGTAAACTGTATCTTAGCTAGCTTTTTAAAAGGGAAGTTATTTATATAGTGTTCAGTGTACTTTTATTTGCTACATACCTGCTCTTTTGTATATGTGTAAACATAACATACTCACATCTGAAAATAATGAAACTTAATAATCATATTCAAGGTGAATGTGACTTGCAGAAATGTTGGATAGTCTGTCAAAGTATGTGCATGGATACTACAAAGATATAAAAATTTCCCTTTTAGAGGCATTCATTAAGACCCTTAATGCAATATTAGAGTGAATTCAAATAAATGTGAGGATGTGTTAAAATTTTGTTCTATAGGTTGCAAACAGTAAACGGTCAGGCAAAGGATTGCAGTATTTTTTTTTAATTTATAGATGTACAAATCTTATTTAACATTTCCTTAAATCATTGCTTTTTCAGTGATGCCTTTAAAGTATTAGTATCAGCTGAACAGTTCACGGGATACATAAGCTATAAATTAATTTATTTTGAATGCAGCAAGTCACAGACAATATTGTGCCACGGATCTTGAGCAAAGGTGTGTCATTTCTTTTCCGTCCAGTACCAGGAAAGCAATCGGGCTGACGTTCTAAAATGTCTTTTTGTTTTGTTTTGCACAGGTAGCTGGTAAATATTTGCCATAAGTCAAATTATTACACTAGAGTACTGCTTTCAGGGAACGCTTTCCACTGTTAACTGACATGTTTAAGAACTTCTGCATGGATTGCTGTTTGTCACAGAGTATTTTGAAGATTCAAGAATTGTTTGTAGGTACACTCAGTCCACTTGCTGGGCCTGTTTGGCCTCAATATTACATTCTTGTAAGCCGAGTATATACTCTAGGACACTTTCAGCTATCCACTATGTCTCTGGATAGCAGAGGAAGATCAGTAGTGGTAGACAAGTGGTCTCAGAAAGCCTGTCTGCTTTTACTGATCATCTTGAGGCACCTCTGACGTAATCCTTTGAGGAACCCCAGGATTCCTGGGAGTGCAGATTGAAAACTGATATAGGCTATATTAAAATACAATGTTAACAAATATATGTTTACAAGTTTTGTCAGAATAGTTGGTGAGGTGTATATTTTCCATTATCCAGAATGGAATATTTGTTTTCTTGTTTTAAGTGCCATGTAAATTGGGTAGCTTTTTTAGTGGTGCATTATATGCTGACATTTAATTTTAATATTGACTTGAGAATCTAAAATAAAGCAAATGCCAATACTATCTCAGAGCCACTGGGTTGCATTCAAATTAAGTTATTTGCACTTAAGCCACATTTTCTCCCAATGAGAACTAACTTAGTAATGACTAACTTTTCACACTGAATTCAGTGGAACCTAAGTTTAACTAACATGGTTTGGATTTAGTCCATTGTTCCTAGAGTCCAGGCATATCTATGGGCTGGCATTCCACTTTCTAATTGGAAGCGCCACATTCCTTCCAGCTATGCAATTAGTAGAAATGAAATTTGCCTCAAAAAGACTTGAGAGTGTTAAACAAGTTTTGAAATAATTTCCTTCCAAAATTTAGTACCATTAACATAATGTTTATGAAAAGTCTTGTTCTTTTAGCTAACTCAACTGTGACCTTTGCTAATTTTCTCTTCTTGATTTCATCACATGGGAGTAAGATTCAAAATCTCATTTACTAAAGTAAATTTTATTTTTGATCTCTTGCCCTCTCCACCCCTTGGCAATTTTACATAAGAGCAAGGGGAGAAATTGTACTTCTTCATGGTACTAATCATTCTGTGTCCATGTTTCTTTGGATCCCTTCTACCAGCCCTAGAATGTCCCACCAATTTTGGGGTTTGTTTTTTAAGGGCATCTTTAACACCTCTGTAGATCACCTTGTGCTTGGAAGTCATTTGTTGCACTCATACTAATTCAGCAGTTGTAAAAATGTTTGACTAAGTCATGATTGTAAATTAATTTTCAATTGGGAGTAGATGCAAGTAGCAATTCTGCTATATGGCTGCACTTGATGTGTGGTAGAATCCTTCTTACTACTTGGTGGCCAAACAGCCTCACATATGAGCTTCTGCAGTGTGGTTTTATCTCCAGGCTACCACCAAATATTCCTGGTGGCAGCTTGCAGACAAATGACATATATCTCATTCACCTGGTGAGCCAATACAACGTGAAGGATGTGGCCACTCCCAGAGGCATTTTCAAGTGGCCATGACATCACAGCCAAAGAGTGAGAAGTGACCTTAAATGTGGCAAAATTGAATTATACCATTGTCAAAAGAATTGGTATGTTTTTCAACATTATTGCCTTATCATAATGCCAACAGACTCATTTCAGACTTTTTCATGCTAATGTTATCTTTTATTAGACTACGTTTAGTATGTATGTGTGTCAAGTCTTTAAAAACACATGCTTGCTTATGTCTTCCATTGTGTACTATACACACTAGTTCATCAACAGCGCATTTGTGCCTTGGAAGTATGCCTTTTTGAAATAATTTCCCACTTGCAAATGAATGGGTAGCTTGAAGCTTTGAGAGTATCATGAAAGTTAGATTAATGAAAAGTATAATGGTTTGATTGCTCCCTTGTTCCTTGTGAAGCAAACTTTTCAACTCTCCCTCTTTTTTTAAGGTAGCTGTGCCACCCTTGGGAATTTGAAAGCAGCAGGGGCAGCTCCATTTAAGCCTGTGAGGAAGGTTGGTTAGTGTTAAGAAATTAACCCAAATGCTGAATGTATTTTGCAGTAAGGAATACTAGAGGAACGAGAATGAATGGAAATCTCCCCTTGGAATTCCGTTTGCTTGTTTTCTAAAATATTCCTGAAAGCCAATATTGTAATTAAATTGGGTGGCGTTTTCAGCTCTGCAGTATATTTTTCTCCCATAAACCATTGTCATCTGAGAGAACTTACTAATTATCTAATAACAATCAGCCAAGACTATTGGTATATATTTTGAGTATCACACTTTTTTTAAAAAAAAGCAAAAAGCCATCATTTCAATAAGTTCTGGCTAGTGCCATAAAAAAACCAAACCTATTTGCTTCTTATGCCATAAAAATGCCTACCTCCATAAATACATTTCCTGAGTGGCTGCTGTCACCTGTTGCTTGATGTAACACCTTCATATTCCAAGAATCAGCTTCTTTATGAACCCATAACGCCAGTTTGTGTCACTAACAGCATCGGTTTCCCATGTCTATTTTGATAAATGCTTTCTCCTGATACTCTTCTCAGCTCTAAACATTATTTGTCATTGGCCTCATGACACTACTGTCATTGCATCTGTACCTTTCCAGTGCATGGGAAACAGACTTTTCCGTTTCCCCCATACACTTGTGAGCACTACAACTCTGTTTAAATAGAGTAACTTGACACACTACAAATTTGTAGGTTGCCTTCTTCAGTAATGCTGTCTGACATCAAGGTGTGATCTGAAATACTAGAACAAAATTTATTATTTTCATGCTGCATACTAATTTAAATACCGAGTCTTCTGCCCAGTTTCAATGTGAGTGGACTCAGATTTGGCTGGTCTTTTAGAAAAGTAATTATGTACCCTTTGCCTCGTCTTGTGATGGTAGCTATTGTTGGCCTAGTCATTCATATTGAATCCTGATCACTTAAATCATGTCTCCAAAACCCATTTTGGTGGATTGCAGAAGTTTGTAGAAAAAGAGACGGGACAGGTCACCAGACACTTCTCTACTACAAGCCTCAGTAAAATAAAAGGGAGATTGTTGTGTAAACAGGAGTGTTCTTTCACAACTCCCACTCATTCTAAACTGGTGTTAAAATTTCTGGTGGATTGTGCCCAAAATGAAAGACTTGTTTCTTGTATCAAATGTGGAATTAACAATACTTCAAATGATCATCTCATTGAACAATTGCCTTGTTTGTATAGTACCCCTGAATGCAATATAGATGCCCACATACTGTATTCATGTTTTGTGCTCTGACTTACCCATGCCCAATATAAAAATGTACTATATTGTATACAGAAAGAATAATGTAGCTAACCTATAGAAGATGTAAATAAAAAGGAGAGGGTGAAAGAAGCAGTATGATTATACTCATTTTGTTATATATATACCACAAGTTTAGAATGTTTTTTAATTGTAACAGGCTAAGTGTCTTTTTGTACAGCATCTGATTTAAAAGGTGCCTTAAGTTTACCATGAATTGCTTTGTTCTGTACACAAATTTATGTCAATGTATCATTTTTAAGTAAATAACCTTATTTTAGTAAACATTAGTAATATATTTGTTTGTTAACCGTTGCATATTGGTGATCAACCATCCGCACACATGGTCATATGCTTTGCCTTTAAAATCAGTGCTGAAGATCATGTCTCCCAAGTAATTTGTACTGAAGTACAGTCGTACCTTGGAAGTCAAACGGAGTCCATTCGACTTCCAAAACATTCAAAACCAAAGCATGGCTTCTGATTGGCTGCAGGAAGCTCCTGCAGCCAATCGGAAGCTGTGGAAGCTCCATCAGATGTTCAGGCTCCAAAGAGCATTCGCAAACCAGAACACTTACTTCCGTGTTTGTGGCGTTCGGGAGCCAAAACGTCCAAGTACCAAGGCATTCGGGATCCAAGGTACAACTATACAAAATAATAATTGCTTCCTTACGTCATTTTTTCCTGGTAACTTTTCAGATGCACCAAAAGTGGAGCCCCAGGCATTGATCATTCACTGATTCTGTGTGTTTTTAAAGTAAAACAGGTCATTCATAATTGCAACAATGTGCACTCCTATGCATTCAAACCAGGGTCCAAAATACCTTGTGAGAAGTTTCCCTCCACCATTCTACAAGAAAAATCTGTTGAAACTGAGTGCAGAATTATACTTCGTACACAGCATCAGGCTGCTGTTAAAAATGTTACCCCTTCTGTTTTGTTCTTCCATCTCCCCTGTAGCATGTGAGACTGCTTACCTCAAGTTGTGCATTACTTTCGTGCATAAACCTTAGGATTCCCCTGTCTGCTGAACCTTTTTCTGTAGCATTTATAAAACAAACCACACACATAGTTTAGTAAACTAATGTAGAGTCACATTTATCTTTCTGCAGTTTTGGAACTTAGCTGGAATCATGCATATGAGGAGTTTTATTCAAAATAATTTGGCCTTGAAATAATCATTTGATGTCCAGTATTTGCACATCTACATGAAACTGGGTTAAATGCTTATCAGTGGAAGCTTTATGATTCCTGCACTTGAACTATTAAAATGTGCAAAGCAAAACTACAGCCAGGTATACAAAACAAAGAGTATTTATTGAGAATGTACGCAAAGTGATACAGTTCTCGTAAGTATAGACACCATAATTTCATAACACTTTAGGAATAGAAATGCCTCATTTTGTTCACCTGAAAGTCCCTCCTGTGTGTTTTCTGATATCGCTTCCATGACAGAGAATGTCACCATGCCAGTTTTTTTTTTTTTAAATGTAGGAGGGCCTGTCCTGTATTTTTTTATATAAAAAAATAAATCTTGAAATGAATGATTTTCCACTGGAAACTTATATCCGGTGAAGAATGAACAATGTTCTTATAAATAAGACAAGAGGAAGAATAGAATCAAATGCATGATAAACTATCAAAGGGATGGAGCAGGAAAAACCTGGGGCTTCCTGATATTTCCCATAATCCCTGACTGATCATGGCTAGGGCCAAGAAGAGTTGGGAGTCCAGGAGCAGCTGAAGGCCACAAGTGACCCATCCTTGCTCTAACGTCTTTCATAAAGCTTTTGCAACATACAAACTCCATTTCTTCTTCATTTGTGACACTGCTAAGCAACGACTGAACTATTTCTAGGAAGCAGCACTGAGGCGAATCAAGAGCTGGGACTACATTTAAAAGTGCACACAGCAAAACTCGCCGTCTTTGGGCTAGTACAGGTTAGCCGTGTGTGTATAGGAAAGTATCATTTATGACTTTGGGACCTTTTATTTTTCAAGTTTTGAATATCAGAAATCCCGCCATGCTTAATCCAGCTGGGTTCTGCTTCGCTCCAGTGCCCTGCACCAGTTCAAACCACATGAGCTCACCCTTCTTGAGCTCCACAAGTGCAAAAGTAGCCAGAGAGCCTCCACTTGCCTTTCTCTTTTTGGTGTCGATGAGCGTCATTCTTTGCCGGTTGCTGAAGACCAGTTGCCCCAAGGCTGGTCCTGGTGCAAGCTCCACGCTGATGGCAACAAGGTAAACCCCAGTATGAGGAGACTTGAAGTAGCCGTGTTCAGGGAAATAACCCCCTCCGTAATTAAGATATGTTCCATTGAGGCTCAGCTCTCCTCTGGCTTCCGAATACCTCACATAAAAGGCCACATATGTACCTAGATGGGGGAGAGGGAGAGTTTACATACAGTGCATACAGTTATCCAAAGTCCCAGAACATTTCCAGTTTATCGGGCAAGATGCTTTCAAGTGTCTCCCAGCCAGGCGTTGAAGTGAGCTTCCATCTCAAAAACAAGGTAAGTCTTCCATTTCCCCAAACTCTTCCCTGCTTGGATATTGAGTACAGCTGGAGAATTCCTGGATTTGCCACTGCCGCCTCCTCACATTACAAAGCCACCCCTGCCCCACATCCCCCCTTTTGCCAGGTACTGGGATGAGGCAAGAGGAGAATGTTTGGGGAGGCAAGAGTGGAGGTATTTTTATTTCCCTCCATGACTAGGTGTTTGGGCTTACAGGAGCGGTAGTTGCTCTAAGGGCTTTTGTAACGTGAAAAACTACATATTCCATGGCACACTGTTGGCAACTATGACAGGATAATGGTTTTGGGGAGGAGGGGCTCTTCGTGTGCATTTGTTATAGCTGCCACTTGATGAAGAGGGGATGTTGGGGGGGGGGCAGTGGGGTGGCGAGACCATCTTACCAAATCTGCAGGTTGGCTCTGGAATTTTGTATGGGTTTTCCCAGTTGTCAAAATGCTGAAACACACTTTTCTAGACCACAGCTCAGGGAAAACAAAACAAAAGCACCATTCTGCCAGGAGATGGAGCTACACGGTAATTCAACGAGCAAACTAATTCAAGAAACCACTGTTGAGTTCTGTACCTCTTTAGCACAAACTCCCTGAGTTATTTTCTTCACCGTTTTACATAATTGGCCATCTTACGGCACCCGTGCCGCCCTTTCAGGAAATACAGTAGTTCAAAACAATTCAAGTGGAAACTAAGGTTCGTTTGGCTAGGATAGGACTTTAAAATACTCAGTATTATCCTTGCTCCCATTTGTGAAACTTGCTGACAATATCTTATGTGCCCTTTTGTTCCATGCAAACCCACCCCGTAAGCCATTTATAAATCCCATTGAATTTTGTTGCAGAGTTTTGCCAGCATGTGGCATGGCAAAAGTGGCACTCCTATAGAAGAGGGAATTTCAACAAATTCTAAATACCTACTTATTTTCTTTCTGTGCAATGGATTACCTACTTTCCACGCTCCAAGCAAACTCTGGTTTAAATTGAAAACGCTCTTTTGATGCTAAGCTTCAGAAAGTGCTGGCATCATAATGGCTCTTGTGCCTTTGTTAGGACGTGTTCCGTCAAAATTCAGAGCGTAGCGGACTAAATGTTCTCTTCTGTACTTATTGACAGGACTGGCTTGATGGAGTCCAGAAGCTTCCTGATCAATAGTTCAGAATATGAGTGGAGTTTGCCGAGAGGAAATGTGAAATAGATCTAGAAGTTCCTGTGGACATGCAGCTGCCCAAAGTGGCTGAGGCAACTCAGCCAGATGGGTGGGGTATTATCATCATAATCAACAACAATATCATATGCTTTAATGCAATTGAAATTTAAGAAGTTTTCTTATGCTAGGTCAGGTTATTTGTCTGCCAGGGATGGGGGAATCTTTGGCCCATTGTATGTTGCTAGACTCCAACTCTCATCATTCCTGACCATTTGGCCATGCTAGCTGGGGCTGATAGGAGCTGGAGTCCAGCAGCACATGGAGGGTCCCAGGGCTCCCTGCCCTTGGCCAAGCCCACAACTGCCTACTCAGACTGGCAGCAGCTGTTCATGGGTATGAACTAGTTCTTTTCTAACCAGGGCTTCCCATGCTGTAGAACACCCTTCCAGCAGAGATTCAGCAGGCATCTCTTGGAGACTTCCTTTATGCTGTCCCTTGCATACCCAACAATTTCATCAAATTGCTTTTAGATATTTCTATGGTATTGTGCACCACCCTGATGTTTGGCGAGAGGGCAGTATATAAATACTTTTATAAGTACAGTGGGACCTTGGTTGTTGAACTTAATACATTCTGGGAGTCCGACTCCCAGAACCATTAGAAAACCAAGAGGCGGCTTCGATTGGCTGCAGGAGCTTCCTGCACTCAATTGGAAGTTTGGCTTCCAAAAAATGTTCGCAAACTGGAACACTTCCTTCCGGGTTTGCGGCGTTTGGGAGCCGCTTTGTTTGGGAGCCAAGCCGTTCGGCAACCTAGGTACCACTGTCAATGAAATATTTACACTTCTTTTGCATCACCCTGGAACATATTGATGGAGGGTAGTTAAGAAATATTTGAAATATAATAAACTTCCCCAAGCTGGTTGGGCCTGATCTCCAAAACATCTAGAGAGCCTCAGGTGGGTAGATCATGATGAGGTTATTATAGGCGGTTGATGGAAGAAACGTACCTGTCTCCGGGATCTCTGCATGTATCTTGTTTCTTCCGTTTAAGGTACCTTCCCTACGACTGCTGGCTTCTTTCTTGTCTCTCATTTTTTGCCCCTCTTGAAGCTGCTTCCTCATCCTCCTGCCCACCAGCGACTGAATCTTTGTGACATCCAAGCTTACATTTGCAGCGGCTAATTCCTTGTTGCTTCCAAACAGCTTTTGAAAGATCTGCAGGTGCTCTTCAAGGATTTGCTGGGCTGACACAAGGTCTTCCCTCAAATTCTCCACTGAGCCACTGAGTGGTTCCACTAGGCTGGCTATGGTGTAATTACAGCAGAAATTGGCATGATCCCTCTGCAACTTATATTTATGCATCTCCCTGCTGAGGTGCCCAATCTCTTTCTTCAGAGTCATGATATCGTGATATGCTGGGTTATCCAGAGCATCCTCCATGGCAGCTTCATGGTTTGGCTCCATGTGTTCCACTCCACTGCGTTGGGTGGTAACCTCCTGCACTGTGTCCTCTGTTTTCCTTTCCAACATAGGATGCTTAAGAGATATATGGACATTGGGGTTGTCTCCATGGTCCATCATCTCCAAAGAGTGAATTGTCTTCATAAGATATTCCAGTGTATAATTTTGCTCCTTGAGTTCGTCAGAGATTAGCCTGATAGTCTTTTGAAGCTGCTCTATGGATAATTCTACAGGACTTGAGTCCTCTTCCAACAAGATCTCCATGTTTTCTTCTCCAAGCAAGGCCTTTAGTGCTAGCTCATGTCTCATTGCATCAAACAACAAAGAGTTAAAAGAGCTGTTGAGGTATTTGATATGCCCGTGCATCTTCTCATCATTTTTTTCCAGGATGCCAATATTGTCAGACAGCTTTTCTGCATGAGAATTGAGGAGGGACATGCCACCTTCCAGCTTTTGACTCTGCTTCTGTTGGCTTTCTAGAACCTGATGTATAATAGGGAAAGCTGCATTAAGATCCTTTAAGCGTGCCTCAAGTTGCTTTATTTCTTCTCTGTTGACCTGAGTGATGTTCACTAGATCCTCTGTAACAACAGGTGAAGATGGTGTTTCGCAATGACATGCTTTCAGAGACCTCTCTAAATCCCACTGGCTGTCTTCAATATTGGACAGAGTGTTGTTGAGAACAAGAATCTTCCTTTCCAGATCATCCCTGTATTCCTCTATTATAAGACTCTTCTCTATTAAATCAACTCTGAACTCCTCCAGGTCGTGCTTCAAGGTGGCTTTCAAGCTCGCAATGGAATCGCTTAGTTCTGTGTAGTCCTCATCAGACTCATCAAAAATTTTGGTCAGCTGCTGTGCATGCGCTGCCAGGGTCTCATTGAGGATCTGAATGTCCCTCTCAATAAATGCTTCGTTTTGGCTGCCAAATTGTATTGGGTATACTGCTAAATTTCTATTCAGAGTCTTGAGCTCATCTTCAAGCTTGTTTTGCTGCTGTCTCATGTCTGTCAGGCTGCTGTTTAAGGCTGACAAATAGAAGTGTTGTGTCTTTTGGTGTCTCTTGAGCTTCAGATCAGTGTCTGCTTTGATCATGGTGAGATTGTAGTGCAAGGCTGCCTGCTGCGAGTGTAAATGATTCTCTATTTCTCTCTTCACATGGTCCACTCTCAAAAGGTTGGCTTGAACCTTGGATTCAAACTTCGTTCCCAACTCTTGAAAATCTTTCTTGGGCACGGTGCTTTCTTGGAAGATCTCTATACTTTTCCGATTGGCCTCGACGTTCTTTGAGAGATTTTTCACGGCAGCAGAAAGATCCTGTAGACTTTTATTGAAGCTTGCCCAGACTGGGTCGAAATGCTCCTTCAAGAAACTCTGCACGTGGGGAAAGAGTGTTTGCTGGAGGAATTGCTCCTGTACTTCTGAAATACAAATAAAAACAATATAAGGTAACGTGGGCAGTTATTCCTTTAGAATTGTGTGCCCGCCTTTGACGTCAATTCGGAAACTGCAGCTGGTGCAGAATTCAATGGCCGCACTGCTGTCTGGAGCAAGACAGTGCAAGAAGATAACACTTTATTGTGGCACAACCGCATTGGGTACCAATTAGCCCAAGCCAACTCAAAAGTGCTGGTTTGGACCTGTAAAACCATATGCCACTCAGGAACCCCAATAGCTCAAGGGCCACCTCTCTCTACATGAGCCACACCAGATTCTGTGGTCATCATCTGAGACCCTTCTGCACATGCCCCATCTGAGGGAGGAGGCACAAGAACAGGCCTTTTCAGTGGTGGCCCCTTGCTTCTGGAATGTTCTCCCAAGGGAAGCACACAGGGTGCCATCTTTAGTTTCAGCCACCAGGCAAAACATTTCTTTTAAACCAGGCCCTCAGCCAACTAAGTAGGAGGGTTTTAGATATCTGTGGCCTCTTACTTGGATGGAACGTATGTGATTCTAGGTTTTTATTCTGTTCTGGTTTTAATGCTTATACTACTTTGTACGTCACCTTGGGCTGCTTTTTTGTGAAAAACACGACTAATAAATACAATTAATAATAATCATTAGATGCCAATGATGGACTCATAGCTCATCCAATCCTGAACACTCAGGCCAGCTCAAGCACTCCCCCAGCAAATATACTTAGGGTAGGGCAAGCAGCACACAAATTATTATGTAATACAATTAATTGCCACCCTTCCTTCAGGGAGCTCAGAGTGACTTAAGTGCTCGACACATCCACACACCCATTTTATCATCATAGTAACCCATGAAAAACGGGCTGATCCAAGCTCAGACAGTGAGCTTGATGACTGAGCTGGGGAAGGAGATTTTGAAGCAGATTTTTACGGCCAGTAATTTTGTGTCATGGTTCCCTCTGAGCACCCTTGATTCAGACCAGGAGTGGAAGGCACTTGAGGACAAGGATTCAGAAGGGGAGAAAGAGACTATGTGGCAAGGTGCAAAACTTGCTGGAACCATTTCACAGCTCCCGTGCAGTCTTTGAACCCTTGCTGCTATTCTCAGACTCCTGAACCTTGGCGCTTGCTCTCAGACTGGATTTATTGTTGCAGCTCCTTTGCCTTGCAAGAACATCTTGACTATATCCTGCTCTTTTTCCAGTTGCTGAGTTCGTACATTTAGGCTGCTCTACTTAAAGTATACTTCTTTACGAACAGTAAACACACCTGTAATCTGGTTCTCGGCTGCAGCCAGGACTATGAGTGCAAGGGGTATGTCAAAACTTGAAAATACAAATGCCTTCTCTTAAACCTCTCCAAGCTAAACGCACAACACTTCCAACCATTCTGCATAGGGCTTGGCTTCCAGATCCCCAACGTGCCCTCATTTAGTCACACTCCAGTTTGTCAAGAGTCCTGCCCGTCAATGACTTGTGCACCCAACTCTGCCCACCCTTTTGTGGCTGTGCTCTCACCTGATTGGTTGTGGCTCGCTGCTCGCCTTGTGCTGCTGCTGTTATAATGAAGCACCTTCTGTAAGACTCCCAAGTTGCTTGTGGCCTGGTGAATATCGTTCTGCAGATCTTCCAGCAGGCCTTCGTGGCTTTCTTGGGCTTCTGCGATATCTCCTGATCCCAACGACAAAGGGCAGGAACAAATGAAACCATTTACAACGTACCTCAGCCTGGAAGGTAGCATTACTTGGAGGAAAGCATTAGAAGACACTGCAGAGCACCCTTGCACACAGCTAACAGCTGCCTGCTCCACTCTGCCCCCCACCCCCAGCCCTATAGACCCAGGAGAAATGTCAGGAAGAAACATTACAACACCCATTGTTCAAGTACAGTGGTACCTCTGGTTGAGAACAGGATCCTTTCCGGAATCGTGTTCGCAACCTGAACAGAATGCAACCTGTGCAGATTGTGATTTGCCGCTTCTGCGCATGCGCGTGATGTCATTTTGAGTGTCTGCGCATGCGAGAGCGGCGACACCTGGAAGTAACTCATTCCATTACTTCTGGGTCGCCGCGGTACGTATCCTGAAAAAACGTAACCTGAACCTAACGTAACGAGGTATGACTGCAACGTAAGGGAGATTTGGGCCATTAGTTTCTCATCCATTTGCAAAGCTCTATTAGGCTGCAACCCTATGCTTACTTACCTGGCAGTAAGTCTCACTGAACTCAGTGAAGTTAACTTCTAAGTAAAACACACATGATTGCACTGTATTAATAATAATAATAATAATAATAATAATAATAATAATAATATTCAGGCAGCTATGCTTTGCTTGAATAGACCAACACCATACATTTCAAAAATATTCTGTCCTATGAAGAAATGTCATGCAGACGGATAAACGGTTTAAGGGATGCATTATTCTAATGGTGAAAGAATATATTGAATTAAAACGTACTCTGGCTGGAGAACTCTTCTTGTTCTTCCTCCCAGCTTTCCGGCTGATTGGTGGACATCGGAAGAAAATTAGGATCTGCAAATTAAGTTTCCCAAGTCAGTGATTCTCTTTTTGCAGTTCAGCACTGTGGGGGAGGGTATTCTTTTCATTTAGGTAGAGTCTGGATTCATAAAGCATCCCTAGCATTAATCTCTTGCTTCCAGACATGCTGGTGAATTAGAATTATAGCACCTAATATATAAATAAACATAATTACCATCAGTATAGTACTTTAGGAGTATTCAGAGCACTTCACAATCATTCTGAGAATCCTTATGACAACCCTGTAAGGTTGGCCAATATTATCCCCATATTGCAGCAGTTGGGGCAGAATGAGACCAAAGCACATAGGCTAAAGTCAATGCAATAAAATAAAATAAAAATAGGAACTTTGCCAACTTCTCCAACCTCTGCCAATCTCATCCCCCTACTCTACCAGAAGAAGACAAAAATGCAAAAAGATGTGTATCCAGGAAAAGTGTTTATGAAAATGCACATATTTTGTGGGAAAATCACATAAAAATACGCATTCTATCAGGAGTAACTGCTTGAAAACATGTATATTAGTCAACACAGCATAAAATGTGTTTATTAGGAGAAATTTGCACTAAATGCTGACAATTTTTATGATTTTCCTCAACAACAACACCACCAACAAAACTGAATTTGAGAAATGGAAAAAACCAAAATGGGTAATACTAGCCTGGTAAAGAGGAGACTGAGAGGAGATATGATAGCTATCTTCAAATATCTAAAGGGCTGCCACACGGAACATGGAGCAAGCTTGCTTTCTCCTGCCCTGGAGGGTAGGACTTGAACCAATGGCTTCGAGTTACAAGAAAGGAGATTGTGACTAAGCATTAGGAAGAACTTTTTGCTGGTAAGAGCTGTTTGACAGTGGAACAGACTCCTTTGGGAAGTAGCAGACTCTCCTTCCTCGGAGGTCTTTAAGCAGAGGCTGGATGGCCACCTGTCATGGATGATCTAGTTGAGATTCCTGCATAGCAGGGGGTTGGACTAGATGACCCTTGGGGTCCCTTCCAATTTTATGATTCTCTGCCCATCCCTTTCCTTCTCCCATCTGAACAAGACTCACTGCTGTTACCTTTGCAGTGTAGCAAGGAGCAGACTGCACTGCAGTGACTTCCACATTGCAAGGGGGGTGACCCAAGGGGCCTTGGGATAAATAAGGTAAAAACCATCCAGGGGTCCTTTACCTAAGTCCACTCAAAGGCGACTATGGGGCTGTGGCGCTCATCTCACTTTCAGGCCGAGGGAGCCAGCGTTTGTCCACAGACAGCTTCTCTGGGTCATGTGGCCAGCATGACTAAACCACTTCTGGCGCAACAGGACACCGTGATGGAAGCCAGAGCACACGGAAACACTATTTACCTTCCCGCCACAGTGGTACCTAATTGTCTACATGGACTAGTGTGCTTTTGAATTGCTAGGTTGGCAGGAGCTGGGGCAGAGCAACAGGAGCTCACCCTGTTGCAGGGATTTGAACCGCTGACCTTCTGATCAGCAAGCCCAAGAGGCTCAGCGATTTAGACCACAACGCCACCCACATCCCAGGTCGACCGAACAAGCCTAGCGCATGCCCAGCACAAACTAGATGCATCCTATAAAGTGCCCCAGTATATTTTATGAGATATCACTACAGCTGTGTCCAGCCTTAACATTTATTCACCTTAGGGCCTTGCTTACCGTGATGTTCACAGTTCCTGCCAAAGTAGCCCGGGCAGCACTTCCAATACAAAATGTTCTTGACTTTTTGTTTAACCTGGTAAATGGGCTTCAAAGCCGCTCTGTACCTAGAGGTAGAAAAGCAAACACTTGAGAGATAGCAGGCAAACAAAATTTCAGATGATGAAATTGGGTATACTGATACCCTGGCTTTTTAATAAAGAAATATGCCAACTGTCACAGAGCGTACAAGTTGGTAAATCACCCGCAATTCAGAATTTAACGCTTTATTAGCAAAAACACGATCACTACTGACTTAATGAGCACTGCGATTCTGTCCCTGTCAGTCTTCTTCCATGTAAACAGTTGCTGAGACTGAAACGCCTTGCCTTCCCATAGCCATCTAAGTCTCCTCCTCTCCAGGGCTTTCCCAAAGCAATTGGAGACTGTGCCTGCATGCAATCTGTTGCTGCTCTGCCCATTTCAGCCCTCTTCTGGTTCTAGGAGATGGGAGGAGGGGAGCTTGTCACAGCAGGAGGGGGAGACACCCGTGACTCATCACTGCCTCTTGGCCTCCCCTCCTCCACCTCACCTGCGTCAGCTTCTACCTGCGATTCTCAACTTCTCTCTGCCACAGTCTCTCCCAGCTCACTAAGCCCTGTTGCCCCTCCAGCTTCCGACACCTCTTCCCAGTCTTCTCCCTCTGACCCCTCACCATTGTCCCACAACTTCTCCTCGGGCTCTGATCCTTCCTTTGGTAGTTCCCCAGCTGATTCCTCCTGCCATTCCTCTGCATCCAACCAGTCCATGACACCAACCTAGCCTATAGGGGGGAGGGGACTTCCATGAGAAACCTGGTAGAAAATGCCTCATCCTCATGGGAGCTGGCATGCAGCAAAGCATAGCATTCAGGAATGCACGCAAGAGGAGAGGTCCCACTTCTGACCTCTTTCCATCCTTCTTTCTGGATAACGATCTCTTTATGACTCATAGGAGTGTTGGGATATTTTTCTAGGAGCACTCTAGCAGCCTCTGCACATATAGGGGAAGTGCAAGTGGCTTGGGCTAAGAATCACATCCAGCTTGCAACCTGCCCTTTCTTCCCTCTAGTCATCTCTAGAAACAAATAACCTGGGCACTAAAGCAATGCGAGGGGAACAGGGGTCTCCCAATTCCAGGATATTCATAGTGCAGGCAAGGCCTTAAAGTTATCACAAAACCCCATTAAAGAGGCTGTCAGACTTACATGATCTTCTGGCAATCTGGAGTCCCATTTGGACATGGTTGCTGAGACTTAATTACATATTTCTCTGTCTTGCAAACAGCAATATACGTGACCAGGCGGGACTGCGGAGACGAGCACCAGTTCCTAGGGGAGAAGAGGGAAACGCAGGCAGGAATTGTGAGAACAGCTACCATTGGCCTCTATATCAGGCAAACAGTTTTTATTAAAGATTGTATTGTGCAACAAACAAAGGAAAGTACAGTCATACCTCATGTTACGTTTGCTTCAGATTGTGCATTTTCAGGTTGCATCCCATGGCGACCTGGAAGTACCGGAAAGGGTTACTTCTGGGTTTCGCCACTCGCGCATGCACAGAGGCGCAAAATGATGTCATGCACATGCGCAAAAGCCCCGAATCGTGACCCGCAGGTGCGGGTTGCATTCTGTTCAGGTTGTGAATGGGCCTCCGGAACAGATCCCATTCGCAACCAGAGGTACCACTGTACATATAGCATCTTCACTTTCAATTCATAGAGTCTCGTTCACAATTTGTTTACATTTGGTATGAGACACTGTTGTCATATAATTGGGGGTGGGGGAAGAGGAGGGGGGAGAGTGATGGGGGATATTGATCTTCCATTCTATTGCGTAGTGCTTGTGCAGGGTTTGTGTGTCAGCATCACAAGGTTGGTCACAATGTTGGCATTGTGAGAGATTGGAGGCTCCATTTGGCTTGGTTGGATGCCTCTGGTTGATTGCAGTGTGGTTTGCTTGAATGTGGAGTGAGGGGAGATTGTTGAGTCAGATTAACCATCCTGAGTCATATGCTGGGGTGGGGGAGTAGGTCATTGTGTTGTTGTGCTGTATTCGTAATAAAGGCTGGCCACACCGGGCTGAAGGCATCCTCCTTTGCTTGTCCCCTTGCTAGTTTAAATGTGTTGGTTATCATTTCTAGTAGGTCGGTTTCTCCTACATTTTGGTACTAGTGGTCCACATTCCCTCCTCTATGTCCCTTTCATGAGTGCACAGCAGGCAGAATTTCACAGGGGGAGCTTTTCCAATCAGTGCATCATGCTGCTAATGAAATGCTTCCTCTGTTGGTTTCAGTCTCCCGTGTGTCGTGGCAAAAAATCCACTCTTCAAAGGCACTGTTAAAGTCACAAAACCCCTGTCCTGGTTTGCTTCTGGTTACCCTGCGCCAGTGTGGTGTAGTGGTTAAGAGCGGTAGACTCGTGATCTGGGGAACCGGGTTCGCGTCTCCGCTCCTCCACATGCAGCTGCTGGGCGACCTTGGGCTAGTCATACTTCTCTGAAGTCTCTCAGCCTCACTCACCTCACAGAGTGTTTGTTGTGGGGGAGGAAGGGAAAGGAGATTGTTAGATGCTTTGAGACTCCTTAGGGTAGTGATAAAGCGGGATATCAAATCCAATCTCCTCCTCTCCTCTCCTATCCACAGGTCAGCCTTTCAAAACCTGGTGCCCTTCAGATGTTCTGGACTCCAACTCCATCAGCCCCAGCCAGCATGGTTTAATGGTCAGGAATGATGGGAGTTGTAGTTCAACAACACATGGAGTTAGTGAAGACTGTGCTGTGAACTGGTCCCAAAGCTCACCTTCTTGAAACTAACAGTTGGCAGACTCTATGCTCTGGCATTTTTGCAAACATGGAAAAGGCTGCCCTTTGCCTGTGCAATGTTGCAAAATGCTGTTTGCAGAGGGGCCTCCCATCGTGTTGCACATAGAACTGTGCTGGCACACAGGTTGCGAATGAGCTCTCTTGAGAAACGACATTGTGCTGATATAAATATCCCTCTCTCTCCCGAGAAGTAGGCAGGCCAGCAGACAACAACACAAAATGTAACGTTTCCACACAATGCCACCAGCGCCATGCAGGCAATTCAGAAAGGTCAGGAGACCTTTCCACTCAGCTGTTGGAGTCAGATTTGCATTGAAACTGGGCGGCTTTCTGTCGGCGTGGAGAGAGCTCGCAGCTATGAAAGAATGGCTGGACTTAGCTGCAGTTTTATATCTTCCAGTGGGAACTGATATCTCTGATAATCGCCATACATGGGAAAGTTTTTGCTTTAAGGCCGAGTGGCAGAAACAATGGGAAAGTGCGTAAGGCAGGAGAAAGGAGGCTGAGGTCACTTCTGGCAGGAGCAGGAACTTAGCAACCAGTACACTGAGGCAGGAAACCAAGGAAAGCAAGCCCTGAAAACAAGGGTCGCAATCCACCCAAAAGTTAAGCACATTTAAAAGTACTTTCCTCCCAAAAAACCCAGAGTCCTTTCTTTTGGGGGTAATTCAGACTGAAATTCCCAGGTGTCAGAACAGGTTGTTTATGTATGCTACAACTGTGGCCCGTGTTTTGTTAGCCCCAAAATGGAAAACGAGTGAGGTGCTGACAAAGAAGAATGGCAACTTAAGTTGACAGAATATGCACAACTTGCAGACTTAACACATAGAATAAGAGAACAAGAATAACATATGTTTAGAGAAAATTGGAAAACGTTTATTGAATATTTGGGGGGAAATTGTGCCACGCTGGCGGCATTAAGATAAGTTCAACAGTATAAATAAGTTTTGATGGATGCAATAATGGAATACTGAATGGTATAGTTTTGGTAAAATATGCAGGGATTTATGATATGTAAAATGAACCACGGAAAGAGAAGTCATTGATATCTTAAGGATGTAAAATGAGTATTTTAAATTGTAAAACAGAAAAATTAATAAATTTAATAAATTACACACACACACACACACACACACACATAGAGTGAGGCCGGTGGTGACACAGGAAAGGGTCTTCTTTGTGGTGGCACTTTGGTTGTGGAATGTGCTCCCCAGAAAGGTTTGCCTAGCACCTGCATTATTTTATTCATTATTTTACTATTAGTTATTAAATGTGTGCAGCGCCCTTCATCAGTAGATCTCAGGGCGGTTCACATTATAAAAACACATGGTAAAAACGCAAAACACATGATGAAAACAAGAATAATAGCAAAGCAAAACAATGCCCCTCCGCAAACATAAAAGGACATAGGATGTTTGCCAGCCCAAAGCCTGATTGAAGAGAAATATTTCAGCTTGGCACCTGAAAGTGTATAATGAAGGCGTCAGGTAAACCTCCTTTTGTTCACAGATTTATATGAGTCCTGATTTATCCTACAGTCATAGGGCAGTATACAGAAGCAAAAGAAGTACAAACTTAAGGAAAACTATACCAAATTGATTTTAAGACCTTATAAAACAACAATACATCAAGGGGAAACTCATAACATTGATCCAAACCCTCCAGGTTTGAATAAACAAACACAGTTGTATATAACAAAAAGTAAGATTATATGTATTGGGAAAATTTTGGGGGGAAACACACAGGGTAATATGGAAATAAAACAAAATGGGAATATGAGGGAAGTCCAGGGGAGGAGGGGGGGGAATATTGAAAATTGTTTGAGAAATATTGTTAGAGGATGTATACATGGAAAACCCAAATACACACACACACACACACACACACACACACACACACACACACACACACACCCTCCTTGCTCCACTTCCAAAGACTTGGTGGAAGAGGTACATATTTTCCTTTTGTCTAAAAGAATGAATTGGGCCAGGAGAGTTTCATAGACATGGAGTCACCACAGAAAAGTGCCTTTCCCAGGGACCCACACCTCATATCTCATCCAACATGTGAACCATTATGAGGTCTTCCTTTGCTGATCTAGGGAGATGGGGAGGTAGATAGGGGAGAAGATGCTCTCTCAAGTTCTTGAGTTTGAGGTTTTCTATGGCTTTAAATGCGTGTGAGATACAGGATCGGCGGTGGACTCCATTTTGTCCTTTGCCTCAGGCAGCAACATTCGTTTGGCTGGCCCTAGGGGTGATGGTTTCATGGGGTTTCTCTACTACGAAAGTGTAGTTGGATGAGATCACCCATTTTATGACACCGTCTCCTAATGGGAAACGTTCTCATTAGACCAAAGTCCAAAGGCGCCAATTCAGAAGCATTACGGGAAGACGAGGTCACAAGATGGCAGGCTGAAAATGGATTTTTGATCCTCTGAGATGTTTCCAAGACTTTCCCTGCACTAGATTAATGCAATGATAAAATGTTTTCTCTCTTCTGAAAGCATCTTTTGTTCCTACTTAATTCGCATTATCGCCACCGCAACAGAAGAGGTACAGCCAATTCAGAAAGTGGTTTGCATTTTGGTTTCGTCTTTACGCAAAGGGATCGTCCGCTGTAGTAACTGCAGCTTAGATTTCAGATTTCCCTTACATTAGCTACCCTGTGCAGGCAAGTCCAAAGCCATTGGCTAGAATAATTGAACAACTCCATGTTTCCTTCTAAAGCACTGTCATCAGAGCTTGTTCTTTCTATGACTTGGCTGAAACCATCCCTTCAGGAATCGCACCAATCAATGATGCCCCTTTGCCAAATCAACATAAATCTCAAAGGGCCAAATAATCTTAGCTTTGGAAGGCAGTTGTAAAGATGAAGAGGAGGAGGAGGAGGAGGAGGAGGAGGAAGAGGAGGAGGTCTTCAGTTGTTTAAATATGTTTTCGTCCAAAACACAGCGGCTACTTCTGGAGAAAAACTTCTACCAGCATATAACACTTTGGCAGATCCTGTAGACAATCTGTTACCAAGCCAAGTTCAAGGTTTCAGAACAAACATATAAGGACCAGGTTGCTTGAGAGGCCACCTTATCCCTTACATATGTTCTGCAAGAGAATTTCTCCTCAGTGTCCACCAAATTTCCACAGCAACTCAGAGCTGGGCTTTTAGTGTGGCTACCCCTGTTTTATGCAATGTTATACCTGCCGATACCCCGTGGAATGGCAGCAGTTTGGCTTTTCTTGTCAAGTTCTCCCTTGTCTGTCTCCAGGTGGAGATGATTTCCACCTACTCCAGGAGCAAGGAACCCCACGGCCTATAAACTGGATCAGGCCCACAGAGCTATTTCAAGTGGCCCACCATTCCCTGAACCCATTGCTATTTTTCTAGAAAGAGGTGCCAGAACTCACCATGAACACCGCCCTTTTTCTCTTATACAGTGGTACCTTGGGTTACATACGCTTCAGGTTACATACGCTTCAGGTTACAGACTCCGCTAACCCAAAAATAGTGCTTCAGGTTAAGAACTTTGCTTCAGGATAAGAACAGAAATCGGGCTCCGGCAGCATGGCGGCAGTGGGAGGCCCCATTAGCTAAAGTGGTGCTTCAGGTTAAGAACAGTTTCAGGTTAAGTACGGACCTCTGGAACGAATTAAGTACTTAACCCGAGGTACCATTGTAATGACGAAGGCCACCTGAAAGGTGCAGGAACTGAGTTCTGGCTGAAAAAAGCCCTGCCTGAATTGCACCCCACCCCTCACCCCATCACAGCATTGGGCCTTATTCTGATTTGTAGTCATTCACTGCTGAAGTTCAAGGGACTCAATGCCAGATGGATTTTCTTCCTCTAAATGTTGCAAGATTTTTTTAAAAATAACAACAGACAGATAGCTTACATAGATTACAGTGTCTGTGGTTTGTTGTTTTTTTCCTACCTGAGACAGGGGTGGGGTTTGTTCGGTTTGGGGGTTTTTTAGCACTTTTGGTGCAAACTTGACGGTTTGAAAAAGGGGCCTGATTAGAACTACAAATGTTTTCCGGTACAACCAAGCAAAGCAAACAAGCAATTAAGCCTGAGCATTGTTCTGGCTTCCCTAGAAGGAGAGCAGTGGGGATTTTCGCACTGCTTTTATCTACTTCCAGCACTTGGGAGAGTTCCTGCAGCCCCCATTCATCACCCAAACACGACAGTCGGAAATGAGAAGCTGCTTATATTAAAGATCTGGCCAGCCTATCGAAAGCAGGGAAGCCTGTGTGCAAGTGTGTGATAACAATGCCGCACCTGAAATAAATCTTGCTTCATGGCCTCTGACTTCCCTCCTCAGTGACAAGTACCAGGCCATGGTCACACCAAGGTCCATTTCCTATGAGGTGACTTTATTGGAGACCTGTAGCCATTCCTAGCCTAGCTCTGCAGTTATGCAATTTTCAATATTCAAATCGAGCCCAAGGATGTGTAGGCCAACAAACATAAAACTGAAAAACCCACTGTCAAAGCCCCTATAAAAAGGTAAAGGACCCCTGACAGTTAAGTCCAGTCACAGACAACTCTGGGGTTGTGGCACTCATCTCGCTCTTTAGGCCGAGGGAGCTGACGTTTGTCTGCAGACAGCTTCCGGGTCATGTGGCCAGCCTGACTAAGCCACTTCTGGCAAACCAGAGCAGCACATTGAAACGCCATTTACCTTCCCACCGGAGCAGTACCTATTTATCTACTTGCACTTTTTGGTGTGCTTTCGAACTGCTAGGTGGGCAGGAGCTGTGACCGAATAATGGGAGCTCACCCCGTTACGGGGATTTGAACCACCGACCCTCCAATCGGCAAGCCCTAGGCTCTGTGGTTTTGGGACGCGGGTGGCGCTGTGGGTAAAAGCCTCAGCGCCTAGGGCTTGCCGAGCGAAAGGTCGGCGGTTCGAATCCCTGCGGCGGGGTGCGCTCCCGTTGCTCGGTCCCAGCGCCTGCCAACCTAGCAGTTTGAAAGCACCCTCGGGTGCAAGTAGATAAATAGGGACCGCTTACTAGCGGGAAGGTAAACGGCGTTTCCGTGTGCAGCTCTGGCTCGCCAGAGCAGCGATGTCACGCTGGCCACGTGACCCGGAAGTGTCTCTGGACAGCGCTGGCCCCTGGCCTCTTAAGTGAGATGGGCGCACAACCCCAGAGTCTGTCAAGACTGGCCCGTACGGGCAGGGGTACCTTTACCTTTACCTTTTAGGCTCTGTGGTTTAGACCACAGCGCCACCTGTGTCCCTCAAAACCCCTATAGCATTGTAATATTCCACCCCCCTCCCAAGGAATTTTACTGAACTGGGGGAGAGAAGAGAGAAAATGAAAACACATTTGTTCATGTTCTCCCTGGCCTGTCACAGCTGCAGTAGGGGACAGGCTACCAACCTGCCAATGCTAGTTTATAAAGTGGCATCAAGTATGTCATCAGCTATAAAAATTCAGACTCAGCACCAACTCCCCAGCTGTTTATCTCCCCTCCACCAAGCAGGTGAGATATGCTGGTACCTCATAATCATCAGGGCTCATCAACCTGGGAAGGTAGCCTGTCTAGGAGAAGGAAAACTAATCCTAAACCTCCTCTGGCTTGGAGGACATCTTTGGGAGAAGAAAAGGCTGAGGAGCAAACCCTGCACAAATTCAGAGTGGATTCCCGAAAACGGTTGGATGGTGCCTGGTACATCTCTTTCCAGCAACTCCTGCAGCCAAGCTGGTGCCAAACGTATTGCTCTGCTTTTCCTTGGACCACACCACAGAGGCCAAGAGTGAAGTCTTGTCATCTGGGCAGCCCAGGACCTCCATCCACACTGCCCAAGTTTGCACCCCGGAGAGGTCACTTCGGTGCTACTTGAAATCACCTCCAGAGGCGCGCTCCATTGTCTCCTGAGACAGATGGATGCCAACAAGTAATTGTCAGCTATCCAAAGCCTTCGAGCGCACATATTACAACCCATTATTCCCCATTGTTGAAAGACCTGGGAAGACTGTGAACAAAAGCTTAGACATGGTTTTCTCTTGACACCACACCGTTTCTCACCCCCAGCACAGCCCCTTCTGTGGCTCTAAGGAACAGGCAAAATTTCTTCTAGATGTGATTCTCAGGTTAATACACCAATTTTCACTGCCCAGTTCCAGCCTCTGCCTGCTAGTCCCTGTTTCTATTGATGACAAGAGTCGGGCCAAATAAGGTAACAGAGTGAAAGTATGTCAGGATTGCTCATTCCGGAAACCACAACGGTCCAGTGACAAAATGCATTGTCTTTCAGGAAGTATGCAGCTTCCACAACTGAAAAATGTATCATCTGGATAAGACCCAAGATACAAATAATGAATGACACCAAAATTCATCAGAATGCACCATCGTAGGACACAATACTAGCATTTTGCTCTTTTGAGCAAGAGCCAACCTCCAGAGATGGGGAACTGGTGGCCACTCAGATGCTGTTGAACTGCAGCTCCCATCATTCCTGACCATTGGCCACACTGTGATAGTGCTGCATCTAGGAACCCCCCCAGACTCCGCACCAGTTCCTTCAGGAAGAGTGTGGCCCCATTCAAGAGAGGCAATTTCATGACCTCCCAGACCTGCGACCCTCTCACCCACGGAGATGCCACCTCACCAGGATCCAGGCTCAGTTTATTAGTTCCCATCCAGCCCACCACTGTGTCTAGACACTCGTCTGGGGCCTGCACAGCCATTTCTGATTTAGAGGAAAAAGGGGGGAGGGAGTGCCAAAATTTCCTGATCTTAGAACTTGTATCCGGTCACATCACCAAACTTCCTTTCCATATCTTCTTTGTAACTAGACAAAGCCATCGCAAAATACCGGAAAATGTATTGAAATAGCAGATTCTCCTCCTCCAGACATACATTGAACCAACCACCTGTTGTGAGACATGAGCCGACAGTATAACATTGTATATGACCTTGTGTGGGAAAACATCCAAAGGCCGGGATAGATTTATATATAGCCGACGGATGTCTCCATCTGGCAACGGCAATGGTTTCCTCTCACGCCTACACTTGAGGCCTTTTCAGACACGGCGCATTTCCAACATGGAAAGCCCTTTCAACTTAGAAAATGTGCAAAAGCCACACGGAGACCATCACACCCGCCGCATGTGTACGTGAGGGAACGCGTGTGTACCTTTTATTTATTTAGAGAATTTATATACCGCCTCCCACTTCTGTGACAAATTATCAAAGCAATGAATTCCAATTAGTAGAACTAAATTGGAACAGCAAGGAGGGGCAGGGAAATACAAAATCAATCCCAGAACAGAAAAGATGGTAATCACAGAAGCAAGTTCATTACAGAACACAGGGCATGTTTCCCCCCACAATTCAGTGCTATTTCCTAGAGCAGCACTTAATTTCTCCCCATAGAAGTGAAGGATGGCCATTCTCTATCGCCCTCAAAGACGCCACTGTCTGGTGGTCCCAGTTTTTAGAGTGGCACAAGAGCCCTCTCTTTCCTACTGAACTGGAAACTGTTGTCCTCCAGATATTGCTAGATGATAGTTCCTGCCATGAACTGGCAGCACAACAGAGAGGAGGAAGAGGATGCCAGCAAGTTGTGTAGTCAGGACTGGGACACACTGGGGTAAGCTGTTCAGGGGGAAGGAGAGGTTCATGTAGGAAGTACTCACAGGGTGACAGATGATGACAGGGGATGGGGGTCAGTACACAGGAACCAGAGCAGCAGGACCCATCACCAGAGCCAGAGGGGCCTGTCTCCATTAACACAGTGGGCTCTGAGGCATAGGGAGCAGCAGCACTCTAGGGGGCTGAGGCAGGCCAGGTGGGTGTGGGCAGCTCCCTAGCTGGCCAGGTGGGGTGTGCTAGCTCTGGGTTGTGATTCCTCAGCTGGAGTAGGCTTGCAGCAGGTGAGGGCCACATGCCTTGTCAAGCCCAGATGCTGCAATCAGCATTCAAAGTATAAAAGGGCAACAGAGCTGAGGTTCTGTTCAACTGCTCCAGGATCTCTGTGGGACTGTGCTTCCTTTGGACACGTGGATTGACTCTGGACTGGGGACTTGACATACTGACTTTCCGTCAGGTCAGGCCAGAGGTTTGGGACAGCTCCCATCATCCTTGACCTTGGTCCATGGTGGCTCATGGGAGTTGGAGTCCAGTGTTTACAGCCAGTTTTCTCAGAGCAGACATTAAGCTATCCAGTCTGTAGTTTTCCAGATCCCCTCTCAAATCCCTTTTCAAAAACTGATGTCCACTTTCTAGTCATCAGTTGCAGAAGCCAATTTTAGGGAGAAGTCGTGCGGTTTGCTTGGAAGGTTGAGAATTTCGCTTTTGAGTTTTTTAAAGAACTCTTGGGTAGACACCACTTGGACCCAGTGATTTGTTCATTTTTAGTTTGTGAGTAAGGTCTAGAAATTTGGTCTCTTTTCACTGTTTCCAACCAGTTCAACAATGCTTACATGTCCCACCAGGTAAGATTAAGTCCAGTGTTAGACTCATAGAACTGCAGAGCTGGAAGAGACAATGAGGGTTATCTAGCCCAGGGCTGCCTCCCTTCTGATTGGTTCCATGACCAATTGTTCCAGGGCACAATATTTAGGAGTGCATATAAATGTTACCAGAGGTAACCAGAACAGGCATGTAGCCAGTTTCTGTGAGGGTTACATAAATCACTCATTACTATGACATTTCCCCCTTTGGCTGCCTTCTCGATTTCAGTCTTCAACCCAAGAATGCCCTGGGCATTTCTGATTAGGGAGTGTGTGTGCACCGGCATGTGCAAGGAAACTTGTCATAAAACAATTAGAAACAGCTCAAACCATGTGTCACACGTCACCAAGTATTTGGCCTCAACAAACAATTGCACCTTCAGGGTTGAGTCTGCGCTAGTTTCATGACACTGGGTGCTGGCATCTCTTTAAAGAGTGGCTTCTGTGTTGTAGTTGCAGATGGAAGAAGGAAGAAGCTGAGTCCTTACAGTTGAGGTTAACTGATTCTGATCTCCCCACAAGGAATCTGCCCTGCAGTCCTCAGGTGTCAGCCACTCCAGGCACATTAAGAAGGGAGTGTCTCAAATGCTCCGTCAGGGTAACTTAGATGTCAACGCAGCTAACTGCCCTGTTCATCATGCCGTGAAGATAAACAAAGATCAGCAGCCAATATGATTCAGAACTCATCACATGCATGAACAAGCAAAATGTCATCAAAATAATTCTGGTTTGCAGCACCAACACAACCACAGCATGTAACATACATTACATCATCAGAGGTCAGATTGATGCTGCAGTTCTTGAGGTCAGCAATAGAGTACATGCTTTTCACACAGACTTCTGCATTTCACCCCTCAGCTTCTCTGGTAAAAAGATCTCAGGTAGCAGGACCAGAAATATCTACCTGGTGCCTTGGAGGCTTAGATCTACTCTGCCATTTGGAGTAGACCGTGCTCAGTGGGATGGACCAATAGGTAGCTTTATATTGTTATGGATTTCCAATCGGATTTCTTTTAAGTCCTGAGGCACCCCTGGCCAACCAACTTGAAAAAAAACATTGTATGTATCATTCGTTGGAGTTTGGTAAATATACTGCAGCTGTGTGCAGAAAGTAGTCTGGTCAGACTGCTGCCTGAACGAATAAAAGGAAGTTAACTTTTATTAACTCCTGCAAACAATGTCATCCTGGGCACAAGCTCATGTGTGCCCACTATGGAGTCATGAGGTTAAGGGAACACTAGGACAAGCTAAGAAAGTCTGACTAGAGAAGGAGGAGGAAGTATAAGCCTGAAAAGAAGTAATGTACATGCCAACAAGTAGCTACCAAAGAAGGAACCAACAGGAGGAAAAACAGGTTGCCCGTCTATAGACCCAGCCCAGTTCAGGTAAACAACTACAAACTTTGTTGCTTTTACTCCAAACATCCCAGCATTTCATCAATGGGATGAGATGACCCAAAGCAAACCACAATCTCTGCCAAGCCAGAAATCTTGGTTTTGTTTCCTTTCAGAATGAGCAGGGAGGAATGAAGTAGGTGCACACTAAGCGATAGTTTATGGCTTAATATGATGTGGGGACACAGTCTATGTGTGGATTGTGTGCACGCGCGCTAAATTTCTCCTTCAGAACTTGGCACACTTATTCTCTGCACACCAGTGGCTGCATTGTGCCTCTTCGTAGAATCGTAGTTGGAGTGTTGTGAATATCAAGGAGTTACACTCTGTGCTAAGTGGAAATGCTGACTCAGTATCGTGTGATGGGTCAGCCTTAGGAGACACGGGGTGTTGCCTAATTGGTTTATAGCCAGCTAGTATAAAAAGGTATGGTTGACTTCTCCCCTGTATGTAATCCCACCTGTGTATGCTGATTCCTGGATGTAAGAAGACTGCTTTATGATGATGCAAGACTGCAACTGGAATAAAGCCCTGCTTAAAATGCAGCTTGACTCTCGAGTGCTTCATATGGGGCTGCCGTACATCTCAACAGACGGGACCACAAGAGTCATCTCTAGTCCCACCTCCTGCATCTTTCACCCAACATGGGACTGGAACCGACAACCCTGAGATTAAGAGTCCCATGTTCTATCAACCCTCTCCCATGAGCCCATGTTCCGAGAACCCTTAAACCCTTGGCAAACACAGAAGGGGAACCATGTTGAACATGTTTTTTGGTTTTTTTTTTGAGAGCCAGTAAGCTAAGATGGTAAGAGACACAAACACATTTCCTTTCCACATTTCCCTTTCCACATTTCTCAGCTAAGGTGGGTGCTTACCTATGGTAACTGAGACTTTCAAAGCAAAGGAACCAAACATTAGCAGCACAGAGTTGTAAATATAAAGAGTTGGTTGTTGTTGCTGCGGCTGCTTCTGCTGCAGGCACAGCTCTGCACTAAGAGGTATTGCAATGAAAAATTCATTAAGCTTTCTACATTGGTTTTTATATCTCATCAGCCAAGGACCTCTTTACATGCCCTGGACATCTCTGAAATGTACTGGAGAGCCCTGAGATTTCACGAGACCTTGCCAGGAGCTGCCACAGCAGCTTCTCCTTCTGTGGCAGTGGCAGGGCACTTATAGGGGTGCAGCCCCATGGGATTCCACTTTATGGGTGGACCAACCCCGTCTGGAAGTAAATCCCGTTGAACTCCAAGAGGCTTACTTCTGAGTAGACATGTATAGGATTACACGGCACATCCCATTGATTTTGATGAATAAGTCAAGATGAAAGACATACCAGTAATTGATTCTAGCTGAACAACGCTCCAAGTTCTACAGCACATTTAACTCTTCTGCCCTGTTTTACACTGACACTGTTTAATAATTTCTTGTTTGCTTTATTCCGAATTTGATTGCTTCTGTTTTCAAATGGTGAGCCACCTCGAGTAAAAGGTGAAATATAAATCACTATAACAAATACATTTCCAGTTTCACTAAATATTACAAATAATAGCCAAGGCTAGCTCTTCATCAGTTTTGTGTGTGTGTGTGTGTTTAAACTGTAGGTGAATGGCTGTAAAACTTAATGTGCTTGCACAAGTTAGGTCTAAGCAATGAACAGAAACAAACCATCTCGTTCCCTTGCTACCATTAATACCCATTTGTTTGCTTTTGGTTGCTAATAGGCTTACAAGATGAAAAGAATAATTAAAAATATGCGATGCTTCCGTATCTATGGCTGTGTGCTCCAGTGACGTTCTAGAATAAACTGCACCCCTTCCTAGAATGCATATCTAAAATCTCCAACTAACCTTCTAATTCCAGAATTATTTCCTTATGAATACAATCCTATACACACTTACCCTGGTGAATGTGACTTATTCTGAGTGAAGCTGACATATTCAGGGCAACCTTCTATGTGTCTACTCATGAATGGGGTGCAACATAGATGTCACAGAAAGTCTTTTTGGCCGATACTTACTCATGATGAGGTTGATGTTCTCTGGCATCATCATAATCCTTCACATCGTCAGTCACAATGGTGGCAGCCGGGTGGAGGACTTCTTCTCTGATGTGTTCCTTCCCCCAATATTCCTCTGGCCAAGAAGATGGCTGTGGGTCTGTTAGCATCTTGCGGTCCTGGGGCCACTGCTTGTGATCTGGATGCCCAGGGTATCTTGAATGCAGGTCTGACTCCGCCAGCACTAGGGTGCCACAGAGGAAGAAGACCTTAGCTATCATCATGGGCTCCTTCCTTGGTGCTCTTACACTTCCCTGCACTTCAAATCAAATTGCTCCTGCAATCCCCTTTGCACCATTCCTGAAGCTGAAGCTTGGAAAAAGGAATGGCACGTAACAAAGAACGGAAGCAACGCTATCGGCCCTCCCAGCTACAGTGGAAATGTTAAAGGTCATCAGACAATGTGGGTTCCTGTGGGGGGCCCCGAAGACCTCAGTCGGGGAGGTGGTGTGTGAGTTTGTGTGTAGGAGAGAGGCAGGGGGTGGTCGTGGTTGATTCAAGGGCGGGGGGACGGGGACTTCGGTGTGTTTTCCTTACTAGCTTCTGAAATTATCAACAGACAAGAACTGGTCTTTTATCAGCTGCCTTCTTACTGGGGAGCAGGAAAAGGATGTTAGCTTTCGTGAGGAGGCAAGGAAAAGAAAATATTTAGTGATGGAGCAGTTTTCCCAAGCTGCATGCCACACACTAAGCAGCCCGATGCAGCCACAGAACAGGCTGGAAATTGCTGTGACATAAAAGCAGGGCTACATTTACTTTGCACTCAACCATATTAACATCCTGTGCCCAGGATTTCCAAATTCTGCACCAAGAAAACAGGATCAGAGATCCTGAAGCCTGTATACATAATACGGTTTTGCATAATGCTTTCTGTTTTGCTATTCATGGGAAGGAGCAAGGAGCTATGCAGGGCATTGAAATCCCAAAGCAAATAGTCAAAATCATCCAGCTGCTATTGCTTACATAGTTTTGGCTATATCTTTGTAGTCATGAGGTCTAGTAACTTGCTTTTTTTTAGAAGCGAAGGCTGACATTTTCAGAAAATTGAATTCTCTGGCCATTTCCATATTCTCTGCTCCTTTTCTGAACTCCAGTGGGGACACACAGCCTTGTTTAAAGACTAGTACAAGCTGGTTACAGCAAATACCACAATTTATTTCTTTATCTCCTTACCTTATATATCCTACATTTCTTTCATCATGCAACCCAAGGCAACCTACATGTAGTTCTCAGGCTGTCTCCCATCCAGGGTGGCTGACCAGACCCACACCTGCTTAGCTTTAGCAAGATGGTGGCCTCATTATGGCTTGAATGCTTCAAGATTTTGATGCCAAATACAGACCAATATGGTGCCCTGAGAGAGGACAAAATTTGGCACCCGCCCCCTAACTTTGAGCAAGTACCCATATAAATGTAGGTTTTATTATTTTTACTAATAATTTGTGCTCCTTCAACTAGGGGCCCTGTATGGGGGAACCACCCACACTGCCCTTCATCTGGCGCTGATCGCAGGACCATCTTACAACCTTCAGTATTTCAAAGATGAAAACTCTTGCACATTTAAAACATGCCATTCTCACAGGAAAGATCATTCCCTGAGCTGCCCATCCATACTATCACATTGACAAAACTCTCTTCCACCTGCTGCACTGTTCATTTACTCTAAAGTAGTCTGGCTCACACTGATATAGAAGCTAGAAAGATTGGGGATTTGAAGTTGTTAGGATAAAATTGCCACCCCCCAGTTTCACAAGACATTTGGGACAAATGAATCTCTCCAGGAATAATCCACCATCTTCTGTTTATTGCAAGCTATACTTTACACCCCTCAATTTGCATTGCGTTGTCAACTATTATACAGTTCTCTGTACGGATGCTGCTTTCTCATGCTTGATATTTTGCTTCATCTCATTTACCACCCTAAGTCTGCCTAAGTTCCTTCTGTTCAATAAAAATAAATAAAAATTATTTTTTAAATTTCCACCATCCTTGTGTAGATGCCATTACATAGTTTGGCCACTAGGTAGCGCTGGACTTAGTTGTATCTGGTTAGAGTCAGGAGTTTTCTGTTGCTCTTCTGTCTGTAGAGAGAGACTTTAAGGCTCTTATCTAGCTTCCTAAATAGTGTTTCCTTCCGTGACAACTGTTCAACACTAACCTGATCAGCTGTTCTTTGGGAAATGACACACTGTGTGCATTATGTCATGTCTTAGTGGCCACCCTGAGCCTGCATTTTTTAACGCACTTAGAAACTGAAATGCATCCTCTTTCTTCCAGGATTTCTGGAGACCAGTCTGGGAGAGGGAGTGGATACCAGGAACAGGGCAACTCCAACTGACATGTTGCATGCTCCTCACTCCAGGGTTCAGTTCCTTGGAATGAAGGTCCATGGAGCCTATGTTGTCTTTTGGGTGTATGGTTTTATTTGCACATATATTCAGTCTGAGTGCATGATGGATGAGCTCCCAGCATTAAGACTCCAACAGATCTTGCTTCCGCATTAGGTTTCCAGCGAAGACCTCACCGCCACCAAAGCCATAGCTTTGGGATTCAGTCCACAGACAAAGTCAAGGCTGTCTGTGTCTCCAGCTTCCAGCCCAGTCACAACTCTCTCTCAGACACTACCATCCCTGGTTCATTGCTCTCCAACCTAGGATTCAACCATCTAGTCCAGCATCCTGTTTTCACAGTGGCCAACCAGACAGTGACGTAGGAAGGGGTGTGTGGGACGCCCCAGGTGTCATCACTGAGGGGGGTGACAAAATTTCAAAAATACGTGTTTTTAAAATAAGAAATTCCCATCGTGAAAAAAAGGTTTAAAGTGCTTGTGCTCACAAGTAAATAAACCATAAAATAACACTTGCAACTGTAAGCATCTTATTTTTCCTTATTTTAATAATTTCAATCTGGTTGACAAGAATTTTTCTGCACCAGGTACCACATGACCTTGCTATGCCACTGCAGAGGCGTACTGCCTTTGATAGTGGAGGTACGGCATCATGGCTAGTAACCCCCCCTCATTTAAATTTTGCTTGCTTTTTGTTTATAGAGTTTCCCACCAGAAGATCGCAGGGCAGGTTACAACAACATAAAAAATACAATTTTGAACATCAGTTCAATAACCTTAGGAAAGTCTTTCTCTCAGCCTCAGTCTCCTCTGTCTGTGAAATGGGTGTGGGGAATGATACCGATTTGCCATGCAGGGCTGATGATGTAAGGATTATAACAAGCTAAAGCATGGGAAGTTTTTTATATACAAAGGATGTTATTACATCGCTGTTGATAATAAGGTCAGTGAGGAAAAAATGTAAAAACACAAAAAAAAAAGCCCTACCAGCCAGAATCTTTTTAGGATGTATTTTTTATGTCAATTCCTCAGGGTCACCATTTCTCTGCATATAGTTTGACTAATTTAAAGGAGTTTTATGCTCTCAGAACTGGAACAAGGATTCGGCTGTTCTCGGTGAATATATAGGAATGTTGTGTGGCTTTACCACCTACACACCTGACTTAGAAAGTGTGGACTCATTCCACCTGCCTGCCCCCCCCCCTCTCTCTCTCTCTTTCCTTCCTTCCTTCCTTCCTTCCTTCCTTCCTTCCTTCCTTCCTTCCTTCCTTCCTTCCTTCCTTCCTTCTTTCCTTCCTTCCTTCTCACTCACATCTAAGCATATTTAAATCACCTGACTTCCTTCAAAGAATCCTGAGGGAATTCCCCTCACAGAGGCCCACCCCCATTTCCCAGCACCCTTAACAAACTACAGTTCATTGGACTCTTTGAAGGAGGGTATACCCTCCAATATTTCTCTGATGAAAATAGGTTCATCCCATTCCATAATGATAATTTTACTATTTATACCTCACACATCTTACTGGGTTGCCACAACATATATAAAAACATAATAAAACATTAAGCATTAAATAAACTTCTCTATACACGATTGTCTTCAGACAGCTCGGGGGTCGGATAACTCCATACCCCCCAACATTTCTCCAATGAAAACAGGTACATCTTAAGGGAATGTGGGATATTCCAGAATCAAATCAGAAACCGGGATGGCTTCTCTAAATCAGGGATGTCCCTAGAAAATAAGGACACTTGGAGGGTCTGGTAATGTACTTTAAATGTATACTGTAGATAATTTGAACTCAAATAGTCTCAGGTAGCAGGGCTGGGAAAGATTGCTGGCTGAGATCTTGCTCAACAGCACCCCACTTGCTGCATGTAGTCTAATGGTTGAAAGAACGAGCTTTGAAGTCATTGGTCCAAATTTCACCTCAGGATATGGCATGTCTGGATACTCTCAAACAGGACGTTTTCTCAGCTCTGACCCCACACCTGCTACAACAATTTACAAAATTGTTGTAAAGATAGTTCAGGAAGTCTATGTGACGATCCCTAGCACTTAGGGAAACTCCTGTATAAACAATAGGTATTACTGTTTTAACTTTCCAGCTTGTATGCCCTGTAAAGTGCAATCTAGACTTTTTAAGAAAGGGATCCATCAAAGAAAGGGGTCACAAAACATCATCCACTGGGTGAGCAGAAGCACATAACATAGCAGAATGCAGGACTGGCTTCAGAATTCAGCTTTCCAAGACTCTGGGCATCCATTGCTTAATATTAATTTAAGTTTCTAGTCCTTTTAGTGTGGAAATGAGCTTGAAAGTGTGTTGAGAAATCTCAGAAGCTGGAGGCATATAACATTTCCCAGCAGCTATGATGCCTCACAAAGCAAACAGCAAAAAACCCAACTTATCCAAAGAGAATTATGCAGATGTGCTCAATAGGCATATTTTATACTGTTCACAGAATCCAGCTTTTCTTGGGGCAGAATTTGGATTGCCTAGGTGCAGAATTTTAATATTCTTCAGAGCAGAACATGTTTGCTTTCCCCTCCTTAAGTAGCATTGTTTCATTACCACTGATTTAGATGGCCAGGACTTCAACTCAACAACTGTGCTAAGTGCAGCAGGTCAGTTCTCTTTAAAAACTCTTGGGTCTCTTATGTACCAAGCAAATGATAGGAATATGCAAGCATGAAGACCTGTAATTAGCCTTTATCGCAAATCCAATGGAAGTTGCATTAGCAAGAATCCTCCTTCACCCATCTCCAAAAATCAATTGTGCATGTGCATGAGCCTCTGAGTGTGGAGTCCCAGTGGCAGCCATCAGCGCATGGATAAAAATTCTCTGCAAAGCTTCCAGGAAATCAGGCAAAGAAGGGAAGATGTCTGTGAGGAATGCCATTTTGTTGTCTGCAGATCTGGATCCATTTCAGACCAAGGAGGGTCCAGGGCAGATGGTCAGTGCCAGCCAGCATGACCAATGAAGGACTGGAGTTGAAGACTAATAATCATCTGGAGGACAACAAGTCTCCACCTTTGGTGAAGGGTATGACCTGGACGTGGGTGGCGCTGTGGTCTAAACCACAGAGCCTAGGGCTTGCCGATCAGAAGGTCGGCGGTTCGAATCCCTGCGATGGAATGAGCTCCTGTTGTTCAGTCCCTGCTCCTGCCAACCTAGCAGTTCGTAAGCACATCAAAGTGCAAGTAGATAAATAGGTACCACTCCAGCGGGAAAGTAAATGACATTTCAATGTGCTGCTCTGGTTTGCCAGAAGCAGCTTAGTCATGCTGGCCACATGAGCTGTCTGCGGACAAACGCCGGCTCCCTTGGCCACTAAAGCGAGATGAGCGCCGCAACCCCAGAGTCGTCCACGATTGGACGTAACGGTCAGGGGTCCCTTTACCTTTTATGACCTGGACTAGATACATAGCTGATTGGTGCAGCAATACATTGCATGCAGAAAATCCCAACTTCTGTCTACAGAATCACCATATAATCTCAGGTTTGGTCCTAGGGTTTCCAACTTGAATAAAATAGGGGGGGCAGGTAAGCCCTACCCCACATAACTGATCACATGATGTGGTGCGCACACACCATTTGAGTGGCAATGCCCATCAACTTGGGAGGTGGCGGCCCCCCAAATATTTTATTGGGGGGGCAAAGACTCCTCATCCACTAGGAGTTGGCTCCTATGCTTGGTCCACGTAAACAGCAGAGAGAGGTGGAAATGAGAAGCAAATCCTAGTACAGAGTAAGTGGATTGAGAGAAGTTTTTTCTGTCCTTTCATAATACTAGAAATCGTGGCCACCGAACAAAGCTGGAAGAGGAAAGATTTCAGACAGGAGAAAGGAAGTTCTTCACACAGTGCATGGTTAAATGACCGAATCCACTCCCCAAAGAGGGAGAGATGGCCACCCACTTGGATGGCTTTAAGAGAGGATGAGATAGATTCATGGGGTCTATCAAGGGCTACTAGCCACAATGGTTTTGTCCTAACTCCACTGTTGGAGGCAGTCTGGGACAAGTGAAGGGGAAAATGGAATGGAGTTGCTAGAATGCTGGAGAGAAGCACTCCACACCGCAACATTTCATTGCAGTTCCCACTCGCAAATGCTAAACATTATTATTAAACCTCCATGTGCAAGGCTACTTGTACTCAGGCAGCAAATATCATAGAAGTCATTTAACCTGTGTCAAGTCGGATGTCCAACTCATGCAAGTCCATTTGTTTTTCTGAATCAACATGTCTAACATTTGATGTCAACATGTGCTCCAATATCCCCCCAAGCACATGGATCTTGCATGTAATATCTTTGGGCTGATTCACGTGACCCATCTGGTATTTTGTCCCTTCTTCCAGCAGCACCAACACAAGGAGAAACCAGGTAATCTGCCTTGACTCCACAGCCTCTATTTATAGAAGTCACTGCATAATGGGCAAACCCAACATGGCAGAAGTTGGGTTCCTACAGACTCCCCTGTGAGTATCTGCTTTGGCTGTAACATTGAGAATGAGAATTCAGGGGTGGCTTTCAGAAATGTTTTCTGAAATCTTTACTTTGCTGATACACTCATATTTTGCTCTTGGTTATTAGCTCCTGACTTTTTATATTGAGCTAGTGAAGGTCAAAAGGAGAAAAGACTATTAAGGAAAGGAAAACCCTTTTAAACTAATTGTGTCAGTAGCAATATGTCGATTAGTGGATTGCAGCTCTAATCTCAACTTGGATCAATATTTTATTTATTCATCTCTCTCCGTGCTTATCACAGAGGACTCTTTGCCTGGTGTCCAGAATATAATGTTCAGCTCATTTCCTCCTTAGTGTTTTGAAAGAGGAGGGATTTTCAAATGCAAAAATGCATATGCGTATTCAGGACCAAACTTCCAAATTATATCTTGTAGTTGGAAACCACAGAATTTGACCTGTTGGAATAATGTGTCCACAAACTTGGTTTGGATCCAGACAAAGTCAATTCAGCTTATGTTCCGTTGAGTTAACGAACTGGCCTAAGTTCTGCAAAAAGATTCCTTTAGGAACAAGAGAAGCTTCTGTAGGGCTCTCCATCCAGCTCATTTGGTTGATAATGCCAAGGTTGTAGGTTCAATCCCAATATGGGACAGCTGCATCTTCCTGCCTTGCAAGGGGTTGGACTAGATGGTCCTCAAGGTCCCTTCCAACTCTACAATTCTATGATTCTATGAAATCACGGGTCCATCTAGCCCAGGGTTTCAGCCAGGGGATATTCCCAGTCCTGACTGGAGATGGTGAAGATTGAACCTGCAAAACAGAAGCTCTTCCACTGAGCCACAGCCTTTCTGACAGACCTTTAGCAGTGGGCCTCTCACCACAGTTCTCCTTCCAGGACTTCTGCTTTCAAATTCCTTAAGGTCACTAGAGAAGGAGAGAGTTCCATCACTGTAAAAGACGCCATTGTCCATTAATATATTACCCTGCTCAACCTGTTCATATGAGAGAGGGGAATATCGCTCATACAGCATAGGCATGAGAGTCGTCTCTCTCTGTGTGTCATTTTTCATTTAGACTCCTGTTGAGATGCAGCAAAAGATTGAATTCATAGCTATCCGGGAAGTCAAACTCCTATTATGTGTTTATTGCGCAAATGATTTATGGGTCATTATTCTTCATGATACTGCGGCATATTCTCTATTCCTTAGCAGGCCTCTCTGCTAACACTTCCAGTTTTGTCCAGTTCTGAGAAGCCACATTTTCAAGGACCCAATTATTTATTCTGCACCTAAGGAAGCCTAATAATAAAAAAGAGATTACCGTACTTTTCCGTCTCAAGAAAATGGTGGGAGATGGCGCAGAGTTTTTGAGCTTTTTAGGGGAGGATTGCCAGAGTTTTGGAGCTTTTTTTAGGGTGGATTGCCGAAAATCGCTCACCCACACGCGCCCCAAAATCCGCCTCTCATCTGTACCCAATCACCCGCCCAATTGCCGCAGCATCAGCCAATCAACACCAGCCATTGACGCAGCAACCAATAACACGCCCAATAGCCACTGACAGCCACGGCAGCAACCAATCAAAGGTCCACCCTATGCACTATCCATGTATAAGACAACCCCGACTTTTTAGCATATTTCTAAAAGAAAACAACCTAGTCTTATACACGGAAAAGTACGGTAGTTATTGCTATACCTCCTGTTGTTCAATTTTATTTTACGCAGAAGCCCTAATGAACAGAGAGCTTGAGAAGCCCCCCTGCTTCAGTGACAGAGGGTCTCCTCTGGCTTACCTTGTGGCAGCACCAAACTGGGTCCAGGAGCCACCCTTTAAATTTCCCACAATGACTCCTGTGAAGCATCACTCTGGAGCATTATGGGAAATTTAAATGGCAGCTCCTGAACCCAGTCACTTTTTCAAAAGGGAGGCAGAGGGCAGGCATTTGTGGTCTCCAGCACTGGGACTCTGGCAATTGCTTGAGGGAGAGTGTTCCTTTTCAGGCAGAATGTTTGAGGAATTTCAAGGTGGCCCAAAATAAAGCTTCTCAGAGCTATTCTGCACACAGAGTGAATTTCACCTGAACTGAAACTTCAAGTGTTCTTCAAGCAGCGCTGGTTCCATGTGCCAGTAGGTCCTTGTCTTCTTCTTCATTGGCGATCACTCGTACCCAAGTAAGATTGTCTTCCATGAACATGGTCTTAACAGTGAGTCTGTACATGACTATAGGGGCCAATTCTGGATCCACACATCCTCCCACAGTGGGGACATAGGTTTCCGGGCAGGAGTTGATCACGGTGAAGGTTTGCCAAGGGTGCCTTCCTCTTAGCACGTTTCTCCCTTTCTTCCTGAATTTGTGCTTCTTCAAAGTCCAAGACACCTTTGGTCAAGGCTGCTCTCCAGTTGGAGTGCTCGCAGGCCAGTGTTTCCCAGTTATCAGTGCTTATACTACCTTTTTTTAGATTTGCCTTGGGAGTGGGCCCTTGATCAAGATACTCACAGTGGGGCCTTCTCCTCCTTCACACAGGTTGCTGCTACCTTCTTGCTTGGCTCTCCCTCTCCCAGTTGGATCATCTTCTGGAGATACAACCAGAAGTGCTCAGGTTTCTGCTCCTCTTGTTGCTTGCTTCCTCACTCAGAGCGTGCACCAACAGCAGCAACTACAGCGAGTGATTGACAGCAGTACCACTGCTAAAGGGTGGGCACCAGCTGGGTAGCATCAAAGCACTTGTGAGCATTAAACCATAGTTTATTGCAAACTACGGTTCAGCACCTTGCCAACAAAGCTCCATATACTTAAAGCTATGGTTTTCCCAGTAGTGATGTATGGAAGTGAGAGCTGGACCATAAAGAAGGCTGATCACTGAAGAATTGATGCTTTTGAATTATGGTGCTGGAGGAGACTCTTGAGAGTCCCATGGACTGTAAGAAGATCAAACCTCTCCATTCTGAAGGAAATCAGCCCTGAGTGCTCACTGGAAGGACAGATCCTGAAGCAGAGGCTCCAATACTTTGGCCACCTCATGAGAAGAGAAGACTCCCTGGAAAAGACCCTGATGCTGGGAAAAATGGAGGGCACAAGGAGAAGGAGACGACAGAGGACGAGATGGTTGGACAGTGTTCTCGAAGCTACCAGCATGAGTTTGACCAAACTGCAGGAGGCAGTGGAAGACAGGTCCATGGGGTCACGAAGAGTCGGACATGACTAAACAACAACAATGGTTCAACATTGTGCATGAACCAGGTCTCTCTTTCTGTCCAATGCGCAAAGGCCGAGGATGTGGGGCCAACATGGAGGGAAGAGGCTAGAGAGGCAAGGGGACATGTCAGGTGCTAAGAGCAGCATTCAGCTTCTGAATCGAGAAGTGGGCCAGGGCCTGCCTGGACCCCTTGCTCTGGGATCTGGAAATCCTCATTCGCCCCTAATCCGAAGTGTGTGATGGGCTGATAGCAGGCTATGAGCCTTTCAGTAGAGCCTTCCTAAGCTTTGGGCACTATGATAAGATTCTGCAGCTAAAAGCCCTGGTCATTCCTGGCTCAGACGCAACTCTGATTGAAAGATGAGACAGATTGCTTGCTTGCTGTGAATCCAGGCACTCTCTGCATCTCCTGTTTGCTACACATGCTAAGCCCCTCGAGATCTTTGCTTTTTTTAAAAAAAAAAAAGTCTAGTTCCCGGGAGCATGGCTGCATAAATAAATAAATAAATAAATAAATAAGCCCCCCTCTCCAGCTGAAAAGCATCTACAGAGTGTCCTTGAGTGAGCACTGCAGCAGATATTTAAAGGCGATGATCTGGATGCTTTCCAAAAAGTCTCTCACTTACCTCGGCATCCTTCTCCCCACCCCCCACCCCCAACACCACTCTAAAACCTTACCAGGCAAATCCATATCATTAATATTTCAGCACCAGCCACTTCGCAGGCATTGGCTACGCTGCAACGTACCTCATCAATAAGAGCTGGCAAGGACGATACAGTCCACCAGGCACTGCTTTTCGTCTAGCAGAGGGATAAGAGCAGGAGGAGGCTCTAGCTAGAGAAAGTGAGCAGGAGAGTGGCACTGCAGAGAGCCGGCAGAGAACCACTCCATCTCCCAAAGCTTTTCTACGGGGAAACCTCTCGGCAGGTACCGCAAGAGCAGCCCGGCATGGATGTCTTTAAGAAAGGGTTTTCCATTGCGAAAGAGGGTGTGGTGGCGGCCGCCGAAAAGACCAAGCAGGGAGTGACCGAAGCTGCAGAGAAGACCAAAGAAGGGGTGATGTATGTAGGTAAGAGTCTCTTCCTATTACTAAGAGATCTCTTCCTATTAGGAGTGGCTGTTGCTGCAATGCAACAGGGGAGGGGGGGGAGAAATCCACCTTTGCTGGGTGACCTTGGGGAATGATGCTACCTTTTCCATACCCCAGGGGCAGGTAGTCATATTTTCAAAGAGGGTAAAGTGAAGGTGTCCCATAACATGTCCCTTGATGAACTAGTTTTTGGAAATACAAAGCACATGGCATGGTGAGAGGGATGCCAACCTCCCCTAGACTTGTGCTTTTAGCAACGGTTTGAAATGCACTGATGTATAGGCTGCAGTTCTCTGTCTGCACTTCCTTTGGAATACATCCAGGGAGCAGGACTTATTTCTGGGTACCTCTGCAAAGGATGGAGGTGCAAGCAAGCAAAGCTCCGCTCCAGGAGAAAGCTTCACCTGCTACTCCTCTGCTCTAGGAGCAGAGGTAGGAAAACGGGTGGCAAACCTGAGGGAGATCATTTATGATTCAGCATTTAAGTCATTATAGGTCATCCCTTTCATGATGCACCGGTCTTCCCAAAGATTTGCAAGGGGTATGAATGAATGAATGTATTATTTTGGTCACAGACCAGTTCCAGCCCACATACATTATCAAGGAAGTCATAAAACACAATAGGGATACACTTGAATTTGCAATTAGGAAGATTTGCAAGGGGGTCAAGTGGCTGCCACGGTGGGTGGTGGGTGCTTTGTGTGTGTGTGTGTGTGTGTGTGTGTGTGTGTGTGTGTGTGCTTTTCAGCCTTGCCTTGGTTTTTGTATTTAGTTGCGTCTCATTTTCCCAGCAAAAGGAGCTGCTCTGATGCATTTAATTGGCTGACAACAAAGTAGTAGCTTGTGTTATCAATTAAGGGCTGCAGAAGTTCTTGTTCTTTCTAGAAACTCAATGGAATTTGGCTTCAATTTGCCCTGCAAGGAAGATAGCCAAGTTGCCCTTGAAGCCAGGCACACAGTGGAGAAGCATTTATGAACATGGCCATGGTCTGAGACTAGATGAGGGGTTTGTTTTCCTTTTTTGTAGCCTTTTTTTTTTAAGGCTGCAACCTCATCACTGTGGGAGTAAGCTACGTTGACCTCGACTTCTGACTAGACATGCATGAGTTTGCACTGTAAGTTCCTTCGATGTTTCCCATTCCACAGGGAGACTGTTGCACCCAGAAGGGTGCAAGCTGCTATTCTCTATAATAGAAGCATCAACCCTCCAAAAGCCATGAGCATGTCTGAAAGCTCATAGAAACTGCAACAAACCAGTGTTCTGAAACTCAGCCGCAACCACTCGTAATCCTGTTAGTAGCAGATTTGCCAGGATCTCCAATGGCCAGAGTTAGAAAGGCAGTCAGTAACTTATCAGAGCTGGCTTCTTCCATTTCAAAGCAAAATAGAAAATAAGTTCACCCAGCTCAAAAGCAAAATGTTACGGCTGCAACATCCTCCTTAAAGTCTTCACAGAACACTTTGAAAAATGACATGAAAGGCTCCTCTCAAATTCTCAGTGCTGCTGGTGATTTTACTCTAGTACTGTAGTCCTCAATCACTTCAGTCACATGCTCCCAAGATCCACTTTTTTATATTTGAGGTATCTCCATTCTTCTTCCTTGGGTGTCCACAGGAATTTTTTTCAGCGGGGGAGGGAAAATTTTGAACACCAAAAGAGGGAGCAAGCTAGTTTCTCACACACAAAACAAGAGGAATAGTGTGTGTGCATTTTGCTTTGTATCTCAGGATGTACAAATGCTGGTTTAAATGAAAGCTGACAGTCTAGATATTATGGTTCAGCTCCCCTCTCTGGACACCCAGGCATCCATCTTCCTTTCTCTGTTTTGGTCCCCTCTCTTGTCTCCCCTCTTCATCCTCTTAGAGCGGAAGTGCCCATTCATCACCTTGGCAAACACATTTGCTTCGTTACAGTCATGTGAAATGGGAGGGAGATGGTCACATTGTGGGTCAAGAAACAACAGCTGAAAACCAGTGCCCAGGAGAATCCTCTCTATTCAGCTCTGCATATTCAGGCTGAAAATTTCATGAGGACCGAAAAGGTTTGCATTCATAGCTTTGCTTCTGAAGTTTGCTATCTCTGCCCTTCAGATCTGCAATGATCTGACGTGGCCTTTAGATATAGTGCTCTGCCACCAGTTCTGAAAGCTGCTCCTGAGTAATGCATTGTTGCGGGTGGAAATGGTCCGTTTTAAATACAAAGAACAGTAATTCGTAACTGAAGCTTTTCAGTACTAAAAAGTGCCAGAGAGGGGCTATTGGAGGAGAAAGACCGAAGAGCTGTGAGAGATGTTGAAGCTGCATCAGGAAGCTTAAAACTAGATTGTCAGTGGTAGATTATCAAGTATTTTCCAGCCCTCTTGGGCACAGTAGGCTGCCTTTTCTGATTACAGGCGCTCTATATCCTCCCTGCTCAGCCATGGTAATTGCATCCTTCTGAGCAAAAGCATCAGACTTGATCAGTGGTGGTGCATCCTTACTGTGGTCTGGTTTCAATAAGGGCTGGCCCAGGACATTTTGCATCCTAAGATGGAGCAGCTAACCCACACCACACCCACAGACCCACACTCACACACCTCTTCAAAACCAGCCAAGTTATTTTGGCACCTGAGGCAGAAAACCCCACAAGCACCTCCCCCGGGAGGAAAAGTACAATAACAATGAACAGAATTGCTTAACAATGTGTTGCCCTTTCATGACACCCGTAATCTGCTGCCAGAGGCAGCTGACTCACTCTGTGTAATGGTAGGGCCGGCCTAGACACATGTGTTAAGACTCCAATTCTGCAATAGCGGCTATCCTTTCAGAACTGCAGTGGTCACCACACTGTTGTCTGCATCGCCTTTCTTGTTAGCTGTGTCTGGGAGGGGTAACCCAAAAGCATGGCCTTTTCTCAAACCTACAATAATATTTTTATTATTTATAACCCACCCATCCAGCCACTCTGGGAGGCTTCCAACACATATATAAACATAATAAAACGTCAAACATTTAAAAAAACTTCCTAATGCAGGGCTGCCTTCAGATGCTGGCAAAAAAGTTTCCTGTATATTTCACAACTTTATACAAGGGTATTTTTAACAGGGGCAGCTCTCCTCAGCCTTGCATGACCTAACAAATTTCTTGCTTCTGCACAACTTTTGAAGGTGCACGAAGGAACTCTGCCTGCTTCTGGATCTAGCTGACTTCCCAACATGACAAAGATTCATCTGCCTATCCAATGCTTAGTATTTGGTTTTTTTTTTAATGACCATGACAAAGCCCTGCATTGAGGCATCTTTTAAGGAAAACAGTACAAGCCTCCTGCTGTGTGTCAGGCTATATATCACTGGCTGTAGGTTTAAGAACATAAGAAGAGCTGGCTGGATCAGGCCAAGGGCCCATCTAGTCCAGCATCCTGTTCTCACAGTGGCCCACCGGAGGCCTGTGGGAAACCAGCAAGCAAGACCTGCTCACAAGAGCCCTCTCCTCACTTGAGATTCCCAGCATTTGAGAGCAACCTGCCTCTAACAATGGAGGTGGATGGTTCAGGGATTCCAGCCACGGACTTTTAAATCTCCGACTAAAGAAGGAAATAAGGCAACTCTCCAATTCTCCTGCCTGACTCCCCTCATTTGCTGTTATGAGCATGGCGTGGCTGCAAAAACAAAAACATCAAACATTAAAGTAAATGGGAGAAATTGTACCAGTGGCTCCTGTGAACCAAAAAAACGAGCCCATGTAGTATCCAAAGGGTGCAAATACTTTTGCATTAAAAAAAAAAGGGTGGCATGCAGATAATATTTAACTGCATGTTTTAACAGCTGCAAAACTAGTGCTTTTAAAATATACTGCTTCTTTCTGATTTAATCTTAACTAGCTAAGTCTGACCTTGGAAGTTGCCACATCTATGAAAAATGTTAGCACAACATACTTCCATTGAGACACTGAAGAATTGCAAACTGGGAGTGGGGTTTGCAGCCTAACCTGGAGAAGCTCTTTGACCCAATCTGAGGGGAAAGTCCCTCTTTCCCTCGGGATCTTAGCAAACCAGTCCCTTGCCTGGAGATATTCTTGGCCTTGGCATCGAATCATGCCGTTTATTAGCAGCCAGTTTTTTGCTGCACTGAAAGGGATTTCTGGCATATCCCTCAAGATCCCTATTGACTATGCACAAGTAGCAATACTGATGAGTCACTGCAGAGATGGAGAAGAGCAGCGGCTGGTCTTGCAAAGGCTGCTGCTGCTGCTGCTGCTGCAGGAGGAGGACACAGCATCTCTCTGCCTAACTTGCATACTCCGCCCCTAGGGCACACACGCAAAGCTGAGTTCTTTTTGCTTCGCATGGTTAACACAAATCTGACTGCACTGCAGCTTGAGTTGTGGTGCTGTTTACGAGGCCTTGGCCTTTTTCGTTCTGCCAAGTGGTAAGTGGCTCACCTGATAGGCTCTGCAGGTAGTTAGAGCCTGAGACCAGAGCCTCCCTAGAGTGTCCCTATTTTCCAGGAACAGTCCTGGATTTACAGAAGCCATTCCAGTTTCTGATTTGATCCCAGAATGCCCAGTTTCTTCCTAGGATATCCCTATTTTCAAAATGTTGGAGGGTATGGTAGGACGTCTCTATTTTCATTGGATAAATATTGGAGGGTATGGAGTTATCCAATCCTCAAGCCATCTGAAGGCAGCCCTGTATAGGGAGTGTTTTAATGTTTAATTTTAATAAATAATAATAACAATGATAATGATAATGATAATAATAATAATAATAGAAGAAGAAGAAGATTATGTCCCTATTTTCATCGGGGAAATGTTGGAGAGTATGTGAGGCTCAGGGTCATGGGTTTGAGCCCTACATTGGGCAAAAGATTCCTGCACCGCATGGGGTTGACTAGATGACCCTCATGGTCCCTTCCAACACTACACTTCATGATTCTAATATCCAATAGGAGCAATTCAGATAATGTAGCCAGGATATCTCCCCTCAGTGGCAGCATGTACTTGCTGTTGTCATGCTCTGTTCCTTAACCACCAGAGACCAGTCAGCCAAATGATGTTCCTAGCTGGTGAGCAGAAACGGGGAGTTTAAAGCATGGATTAAGAGATGCCTCTTCTGTGGACCATTAAGGCTCTTGAGACTCCCTTCTCCACCCATGCTGTATTTTAGGACATCTCCATTGCAGAGCAAGGGACTCACAGAGACCAAAACTCATCATAACAAAAATATGAAGATGGAAGAGCAAAGTTTTATGGACAGATTGCACAATGGGGAGAGCTGGGAGCTGAATTTCTGGCCTGGGGCAAATTTGAAGAGAAGGCAGGGCATATAGCCTGAATCTCTGGAAAAGGAGAGCTAGCAAGGACTAAGAAATTCCACACTGAGAAATAATACAGTGAAGATGAGAGCAGAAATGCTACCACAGGGTAAAGTTATGTGGGAACAGCCTTCATTCTCCTTCATCAATAGACCCTGGCAGTGGTGTAGCGTGGGTTGTCAGCACCCGGGGCAAGGCAAGTAATTTGCACCCCCTAACCCGTGGATTTGCGTCCCCTAACCCTAACCCCCAGATGTTGCGCCTGGTGCGGCCGGCCCCCCCTGCACCCCACGCTACGCCACTGGACCCTGGTGTCGACGCATTCTGAGGATCTCTTTGAGGGCTGGCTCCAGGTTTGATCTCTGCCAAGTACCATTCTGTGGGGGAGCCTTCCTGTATCACTGAGATCCTGTGCGCTTATCCATTTATGTAAGCTGCAATGGGCACCAGGTGGCTTGGGCCTACTATTAAAATTTCCCACAATGCCCCAGAGCAGCGCTATACCAGCAGCATTATGGGAAATCAAAATGGCTGTCAGCTGCCTAAGGTTTCCGGGCCTAGCACACAAAAAAGGGCTCCACTCTGCGTGTGTTATGTTTTGCACACACACACACACACACACACACACACACACACACAAAAGTTCATTTATGAAAAAAAGAAAGAAGAGAGAGCATGCTTCCTGACAGCCAGCTGTGGCGGGGAATGGGTTGACTTTGTAACCTTATACACCCAAGCTGCAGGCAAAAGTTTAAGCTGCTGGAACAACACCCATTTTGTCTTTGGTTGGCAACAGCTGTACTTGGCTGGCAAAGCTTTGCGCTGGCAGGTCGGGTTTCATGCCATGCATAAGGCGAGCGTGAAGCCTGACTCACTGGGTGTGGTACTTAAAGAACACAGAGCAGACCAGACAAGCTCAGATTAGCAACCCCAGAGCTGCCTTCTCCTGGCTTTTGCAGGGACTTTTAACTTGGTAACTGTGTGAGACTCCTCACCCACTGCTGCTGCTGCTAGTCCCTCCCGGATAATCTGAAGAAGATGGTGCCAGTAAGGCCATGTAATAAATAATAATAATATATTATTACTTATACCCTGCCCATCTGACTGGGCTTCCCCAGCCACTCTGGGTGGCTTCCCAAAAAATATTAAAATACTGTAATGCATCAAACATGTACACAATACCGTTTACTCTGGCTCTGGTGCATTGTTTCAAAATGCAAGACGCATGGGGCAAGGCATTGCTTGGAGGCCAGATCCACGGCCCCTGCGGTTGCCTGACCTTGCCTCATGGGTGGACCAGCCCTGCTGGACCCTTTAAAAGGCTACGCACAGCGCTCGTTTGGCCGTGGCATTCATCAAGGGTTTAAATTCCTATGGATGGCAGTGGATCGAGGCTGCGGCGTCCATGTGTGGCTGTGCTAACCTTTAGATGCTCTTTAAAACCTTCAAAGAGAATCAAATGATGCACACGGATTCACAATGCCGTTTTCAGTCAACTCACCAGACAGGCTAGGGCTTGTTATGCTCCTTTGTTATTCCTACAGGCTTAGTTTCCCTTCCAGGCTTACCAAAAAAAAAAGCACCGGGGGTGGGGTGAGTGATCTGCTTCTCCTTGAGGGCTGAAATAGCTTTATCCACGTACCACCCCTTCCCACTTTATTTATTTGTCATTTCCATTTCTAGCCTGCCCTTCATTAAATTAACAATCCCAGAATTAAGTTGAAATGTGGAGGAGAAATCATGGATGCAGCTTTGTTGTCAACTCAGGGGCACAGTGTGGGGAGGGCTGCTGGGGCAAATCCTCTGGGCACATTTTTTTGGGGGGGCGTTTCCACTGCTCCCACTGCCCTTCCTGAGCCAGCCTTTCGCTGCTTTACAAAGCTGGGATCTGATTAGATCTCAGCTTTGCAAAGTACCTCAGGGAGGGCGGCCTGAGAAGGACGCAACAGCCATGCGCCCTTTGACCCCGGCCACACAAGGTGGCGAGGCTGGGATCAAGAGGTACGTGGCTATTGTGCCCTTTTCCATGCCACCCTCCTCAGATCCGAGCTCCATAAAGCCACTCAGGGAGGCTGGCATGAGGGTGCAACAGCTCTCCAGAGGCTTCGAGGGCTGGGCAGGCATTGTGGGCTTCCTCCATTCCTCACCTCACTTCTGGCACGCATGCGCAAAGACACATACCCACCCTGGGCGCTGTGAGAAAAAAATTGCCTGGCCAGATGATTTTTGGCTTTGCGGTCAACTGGCAGCAAATTCAAATCCCCAGCACTGAGATCCAGCGCCAAGGGCCTTCTGGAGGTTCCCTCATTGTGAGAAGTGAGGCTACAGGGAACCAGACAGAGGGCCTTCTCAGTAGTGGTGCCCGACCTGTGGAACGCCCTCCCATCAGATGTCAAAGAGATAAACAACTACCTTACATTCAGAAGACATCTTAAGGCAGCCCTGTTCAGGGAAGTTTTAAATATTTAACGCTGTACTGGTTTTAACACTCGATTGGGAGCCGCCCAGAGTGGCTGGGGAAACTCAGCCAGATGGGTGGGGTATAAATAAATTATTATTATTATTATTAGTTCTTTTTAAAAAAACAACAACAACAGTATACCTTAAGTTTGAGCTCATCTATAGCTGACCAATGTTTGAAGGGCTACCTCTGCATTTAAATGTGTGGTTGCGGTGGGAGGAAATCACACTATGCTTGTGTTAACACAACCAAGCAAATCTGTGGTGGAAGATTTCATACCACTCTGTGGATAGTATTCATACTCCCCTCCATTATTATTATTATTATTTTAAAAACTAACACTATACCACTTTCATACAGTCCAAAGACTCCTTTTATTTAATACGTGGATAAACTTGAAAGTCCACGCTTTCAGTTACGCCACACAGACACACAGCAACCCTCTCCCACAAATACCTATTTTCAAGTTTTACTGGCCTCTACCTATCAAATCTAGTGATATTTGGAATTCTGGCAAAACAGGTCACTTGAAAATCTTAAAACAACAACAAAGATTTGAGGATCAGTTTCAAATGAGCTGGCTGTTTGAGGCACACTCCCAGTAGTTGTTTGTTTGCTAAAAAACCCCAAAAAACTTGTTCATGCTACATCAGACCTAGTTTGTTGCAATACATACTGATATGCAACATGATATGCAGAATTCTTTGATAGCAACTGATCTGTGATCGTAATCATAATCAAGATTGATTGAGTCCCCTAGTGTGAACTAGAGGTGGGTGAATCTGTCCGTTTCAGTTTCTCTCCTTTTCTCCTTTTCCCATTCTTAAGTTCAGTTCTCCACATTTCTGTGATTTTTTTAAAAAAGCCCTTACGAAAATTCACCAGTATTTGAATGCGAATTTCCCCTAATATGCTGTTTTGCCTAATACACACATTTTAACAAAGCAATTTCCCCTAAATTAGTGTGTTTTTGTATCTTATCTTCACTAACATAGATGCATTTTTATGGATGCTTTTACCTCAGCATGTGCATGTATGTCAACATTATTTGGCTTATGTGCACTGCAAAATTCAGAATAGCTGTGCATTTTGATGGATGGCTGTGTTTCAGTTCTTGTATTATTTCAGAAGGTGCAAAGTAAGTTTGCCCCAAAATGCAAACTGAACCAAGCTTCTCCACTTTCCCTAGTGTGGATGCAGCCTTAGCTGATTTAGGAGGTACCAACCTCTTATGCAAAACTACCCAAAGTCAAGCCCAAAGAAAAAAATGTCCAGCTTAGGGGAAGAGGTGGGTGGAGGTGGGTTTGTTGTGCAAGTGGGCCAAATCCATTTTAATTGTGCAACATCAATTTTCTGGAATGTGATCGAATTCTCCCTGCAAAATAGCAACTGTCTAGAAACGCCCCCCCCAAAACCTTTCTCCTTTCTATTCCCACCTCCCCACACGGAAAAAAAGATGCCCTCTAAAAGGCTTTTGTGTTGTACATTTGTATGGGCTCTCACCACGCCACTTATCTGAAGTGCCTTATTGTCTTGGATTCAGGAATCTCTGATCCTTTTGTGTGGGGATGAATGACTCATCTGCACTTTGCCTAAGTATGCCTTTGCTGTACATACTGTCATGCTACCGTAATGTCAATTGAAGGTGCTCCCCCACCCCTGTTGTTGTTTTTTACAAAAAGAAAAGCACAAGGATCAATGAAAACAAGCCTGAAAATACCTCTTCCTCCATTTTACAGGGACCAAAACCAAAGAGGGCGTAGTGCAGAGTGTCACTTCAGGTAAGATCATTGCAAATTCCCATGTTATGTATTGAATTAGCAGGTTCCATTTTATGCCTTCGGTTCACTTCCATGAATGGTGTTTTTTTCTTATACCTGTGACTACACTTACACTCTTTGACTACACTTGTTCCCAACAGAATGGCTCAATTGGTTAGAGCGTGGTGCTGGCAATGGCAAGGTTGCAGGTTCGATCCCCATAAGGGACAGCTGCATATTCCTGCATTGCAGGGGGTTGGACTAGATGATCCTCAGGGTCCCCTCCAACTCCATGATTCTATGAGATTCTGCGAGAGCTGACAGAAAACACTGCCACTTTTGGAGCAAGCCGCAATTTTGAAAAAAGGCAGCACCAACAACCATATCAACAGGCCACTTACTTTTGCTTCAGTAGAAGTGGCAAGACTTTTACCAAAAGTTTATAATTAGGTCTCCCCCCCACCGCCCCCCAAAAAGAGAGAATGGTTTGCACTGTAGCTCATCAGATCTGCCTATTTCTATTTTATGTTTAGTTGCTGAGAAGACCAAAGAACAAGCCAACCTGGTGGGGGAATCTGTAGTGGCCAGTGTCAACACTGTGGCAAAGCAGACCGTAGAAGGAGCAGAGACCATTGTCACCACCACTGGGGTTGTACAAAAGGTAGGCCAAAACTTAAGCATCACAAACACATGTTCCCCGAACTGGACTTGCCAGGTAAAGCCCATGGTGGGGTATTTGTAGGTGAAAGTAAGCAGGCCGGATGGATTAATAACTCCTCACCCCTGACAACATCGCCTCTCAGCCTTCAGTCATCTGAGAAATAAACCTGGTGAACTCCAGATACTTCATACAACATCTACCATTGTCCCTGACCACTGGTCAGTCTGGGTGGAGCTGATGGGAGTTGTAGTCAAAAACCAGATTGAGGAAAGTTGGTATTGATGGTTAGCACTCTGGGAAATGTCCTTGGGCTGTGTACATTATAGCTTTAAAGCATATTCTTCCTCTCAAAGAATTCTGGGCACTGTAGTTTATCCTTCACAGAGTTACAATTCCTGGCAACCCTTAACAAACTACAGTACCCAGAATTCTTTGAGGGAGAAAAAGCCCTTCAGATGTGCTTTGAAGGTTTAGTGTGTAAGCAGCTTTAGATGACATGGGGGGAAAGAGCAGGTGTTATCAGTCCCAGGATGGCTATATCATGCTTCTTCTTGGGGGGGGGGGGGAGGATAGCACCATCATTGTCCAGAGTTCTTACACACTCCTCTTACAGAGTCTTCATTTTCTGCCTAGCATCTTGACAAAGAGAGAAGATGCTTGTGCTTCAGGGAAAACACAAAGCTTTTTCTTTCCTGCACTGGCATGTGTGAATTTCAGTGCCAAACAACCTCCGTTTAACCGTTCTCGTCTCGGAACGGCGACCAACTTTTCCATTCAGATGATGCGGCACAAAGCTTGCTTGCTGCAATGCAGGCACCGACCACGCGTTCAGCAGCCAATGCTTGCTCAATTTGTAAGTGAGCCGCGGACGCTGGACCAATTAGACAGACAGCAGATGCTTGGCCTTGTTTTGCTGCATCGCCTCAGTTCCATTACAGATTTATTAAGGCTCAAGCCAAAGACCAGAACACGTCAAAAAATAAGTGATAAAATCACATCACACGCGGCGATAACACATATATATCCTAAAATACAATTTAAGAACAATTGATTCAGTAGATTCTCTGTGACATAGCCCTGAAACAAAACTGGCTGGAGTTTTTCCTCGCATAGAAAGCTATGGATCACATTTAAAAGTCACATGGTGCAGGCAGTGGCAGACACAGAGCAAAGACAACTATCTTATCTTATTGCCTGTGTAAAGATAGCAACATCAGAGGCAAAGGAACATATTCTCACCATCTTCAGAAATGCCACTTTTCAGTGGATTAAAAATGTGTGTGTATTGTGGCTGACCCCATCCTCTGCCACTTCTGGAAGTTACACTGCGGGCATGAGCTCAGGTCGTAGTTTACCTCTGTGTGTGGCCAATTTTTGAGACACAAATTTCCCACCAAACCAGACTTGCACAAAACTGTGGGCTAATATTTAAAAATTACACATGTGGCCTCGCCAAGTCTCAGAAAACTGAGGTCCGTTGTGGGCATGCATTCAGGTATCCTTTTTACCTGTGGATGTGGCCAATTTTTGTATTTCATTTTTGAGATACAGCTGCCACTTGGATGAGGACAACATGAAAAGCATGCCCACACAGGATGCAGCAAATCCACTTTCGGCAGCCACACTTCTACAGACCTAAGCTTTTGGTATGTGCCTGAATCCCCCTTGCAAAATAGTGACAGTCTGCAGGCAGCCAGTGCGAAATATTGGGAGGGCATGTGAAGATAAAGGAATGATGGAGAGGCTCCTGTCTGATACAACCATAAGCACTGCCCTGTGAAGTTATAAGAGAAGAGAGGAGAGAGAGAGGAATTAAATTAAATATATATTATGCAAGCTGACACTCCTTCATCCTGGAAGTGTGTCGGATGCTACTGTTCCAGTTCAGAGAAAGAGAAAATCTCAAGAGGCTTGTTCCTGCCTGGTTAAAAATAGATTGGTGAGTCAGAGAAGTAAAATCATGGTGGGCAGAATGCAGCCTGAGAAACAAACAGAAGAAGATTCTCAAGCACGTCACTCCTCATTAGATACGAGCTGAGCATGCTGGGCAATGGCAGGCATCTGATTAATTAGTTATATGTTAATTTGATTTTTAAGCCGTTCTCCATGAACCCTGTTCCCAAGGGTGGTTTACCATACCAAAGGTTGATGAACTGAAGCAACAAAATGCCCCAACTTGTGTAAAACGTATTTGAAAAAATCAAGAACCGTAGATGGACATCGGCTAATTTCACTGGCCTTATTGAATCAAAGGCCTGGATGGAGGAGGGTGGTTCAAAAGACTGATGGCAATCTTGTCAGCCGCACATCCAAAGGAAGGGGGTTCCATAAAAAAGGGGCCACTACAGAGGAGGCTCTGTGTCATTGCATTATGGGTTTCACCCAGCAACAGGACATCTTAAACACACACTTGCCCTGTTCCCGTATAAAGCAGGGGTTGTGTGTTTGTGTGTGTGTGTGTGTGTGTGTGTGTGTGTGTGAGAGAGAGAGAGAGAGAGAGAGAGAGAGAGAGAGAGAGAGAGAGAGAGAGAGAGAGAGAGATTTCCCTAAAAGGAGCATGTAAGAGAAGAGCGTAAAACCTTTCCTTACCTTGCTGTGCTCCATAGATTTAAGCAATTCCCTCTCTTCCCAGCTTACTTGTACTATCTGGGCTGGGGAAAACAGCTTAAAAGCACATTAAGGAGACATAGGATGGGTTTTGCTCCTCTTCTTTCACCCGTACTTGCTCCTTCTTTTTGAATGTGTTTCAAACCCCCTTGGCTTTACAGAGGAATGAATGCTTAAAATATGCACAGTTGTCCAATGTACCCAACTTAGCCCTGACAGCGAGTGACATTTCTTACTGATCCTCAGCCTCAGTCTAGTCCTCAGATTTCTTACTGATCCTCAGCCTCAGTCTAGTCCTCAGAAGTGTTCAGATTCAAATTTGAAATTCCAAATGAGGCAATTTATCAGTGTGCATGTTTCATTTCTGAACCTGAATATTTCGGGTTCTATCTATCTATCTATCTATCTATCTATCATCTATCTATCTATCATCTAGTTCTTTACTTGAATACATATTATCACCACCACAAACCCACCACAAACCATACATTACAAGAATTCAACAGTAAACATACAAGGTCCAGTTAGAGGGAAATTATGTATGCATTACACAACTGTAGGCAACCGCCAGAAAAAGCACAGAATGGGATACTGGGACTCGGCTTCTCGATAAACCCCCGTTTTAATTTTGAAAACTAAAGTTCTAGTCCTCATTGCAGGAATGGGAAAGCTGTGGCCCTCCAGATGGAACTCCAGTTGCCATGAGCCCCAGCCAGCATGACCAGTGGACAAGGTTGATGGGAATTGTAGGCCAGCGACATTTGGAGGACTACAAATTCCCCATCCCTGATTCATAGGCTTCGTAGTATTTGAGCAATCAGTCAATATACTGCCCTTCACCCAAACATCACGGGGGGAGGGGGCGGGTTACAACATAAAGAAACAAAATGCTAATGCTAATAATAATAATAATAAACGCCACACACCCCACACAAATTTAAAAGGCCATAGAATTGACCAGAATGTGTGGCATGTCTCAGGAGCCAAAGAGGAATGTCAGTGCAATTTCGAGGGTTCCATTGGCCCTCCCTGTGGTGTGTTAGTCTGCCTGTGTCTCAGATCTACCTATGTATATATGGAGATATAGAGATATAGGAGCTGCAACAGAACAGGACGAGGAACAGGACGAGGAGGAAGTGCTAGGAAGGAGCAGCAGGGGAGGAAGGAGGAAGCAGGCACAATAGCCAAGCTTCCCCCTCGTGGCTCAGCGATCGGCAATGACCTACTCTCAAAACAATAAATATACTGACCTACTGGCTTGAGGAAGGGGAAAACACCATGGGGACAGCGACCATTATTTACAGGGGCTGTGAGAACTAGATGGAACTAATCTAGCATTGTAACATAGGCTCTAGCAGCCGTGATGGTAAAGTTTCTGTTTAGCAAATACAGTGGTACCTTGGGTTAAGTACTTAATTCGTTCCAGAGGTCCGTTCTTAACCTGAAACTGTTCTTAACCTGAAACACCACTTTAGCTAATGGGGCCTCCTGCTGCCGCCACGCCGCCAGAGCCCGATTTCTGTTCTCATCCTGAAGCAAAGTTCTTAACCTGAAGCACTATTTCTGAGTTAGCAGAGTGTGTAACCCGAAGCGTATGTAACCTGAGGTACCACTGTATCCGTTCCCCTGCCTCTAACACCCCACTCGAGCGGCACCAGAAACCTTCTAGAACAGTCCGGACCCCTGTAGTTATTATGTCATCTCTCTGGCCAAGCTGAACAGAGCGTCTGTTCTTGCCGGACACCAAAGTGCCCCTTCGCCTGAGGAAAAACAATGAATATGCATCCAACCGGGAAGAGGAAATGGGTATGTGAGCCCAGCCAGCCAGGTCTGCTGCTGCCCGGGGGTCTGGTCATGGGGAGCTGGTTCAATGCCTTCCATTGCCAGCCTGATTTTCCTTTGAGGTTGCCAGCTCCCCCTGCCCCCTCCACTGCCATAATGGACTGGCTTGCTCTTGAACATTGAACAGCTTGGCATTCAGAAATCAGCAGGTGACACTGTGGGGAGGTAAACACAGTTTGCCTGGCTGATGTCTGCACAGCAAGCTGGTTGGAAAGCTGCCAGATTTCATTTTTTTCGCAAGAACGTTGCATAACCTTGAAAGGGATTCAGCAATAACCCTGCTAAGGAGAGGCAGTGTGACCAAGTGGGCAGAGATCTTTTGAGATCTGGATCCAGAGAAGTCTCACTTCAGCCTTTTTTCCTGATGATAAAAAAAACCAACAACTCTGCAATAGATCCTCATTATACTTCTGCAGTATGTTCCTATTTTCCAGGGATGGTCTCAGGTTTACAGAAGCCGTCCCGGTTTCTGATTTGATCCCGGAAAGTTCCGCTTTTCCTTAGGATGTCCTTATCTTCACCGGATAAATGTTGGAGGGTATAGAGTTATGTAGGGGACGCTGGTGGTCTGTGGCTTAAACCACAGAGCCTAGGAAGGTCTGCAGTTCGAATCCCCGCGATGGGGTGAGCTCCTGTTGCTCGGTCTCTGCTCCTGCCAACCTAGCAGTTCGAAAGCACGTCAAAGTTCAAGTAGATAAATAGGTACCGCTCCGGCGGGAAGGTAAACGGCGTTTCTGTGCGCTGCTCTGGTTCGCCAGAAGCGGCTTAATCATGCTGGCCACATGACCCGGAAGCTGTATGCCGGCTCCCTCGGCCAATAAAGCAAGATGAGCACCGCAACCCCAGAGTCGGCCACGACTGGACCTAATGGTCAGGGGTCCCCTTTACCTTTATAGAGTTATGCAACCCACCAAGCCAATGAAATAAGTAACTATACAACCTTTAGAAGACATCTGAAGGCAGCCCTGTATAGGGAAGGTTTTTTTAAATGTTTAATGTTTTATTGTCAGTGGTGTAGCGTGGGGGGTGCAGGGGGGGCCGGCCGCACCGGGAGCAACATCTGGGGGTTAGGGGGCGCAAATCCACGGGTTAGGGGGCGCAAATTACTTGCCTTGCCCCTGGTGCTGACAACCCATGCTACGCCACTGTCTATTGTGTTTTTATATATCTTGGAAGCTGCCCAGAGTCGCTGGGGCAACCCAGTCAGATGGATGGGGTATAAATTATCATTATGATGGATTATTATGTCCCTATTTTCACCGGAGAAATGTTGGAGGGTCTGCTTTTGTCTTCCTAATGCTCTGCCTTGTGGTTTACGTCCCGCAGGAGGACTTAGAGCACCCAGTGGAATTTGAAGAGCCGCCTGCTGCCACTGCTGAAGATGACACCCCAGTGGAAGCCACAGAAATCAGTGCAGAGGTAAAGCACAGCCACAGCCCAGCTAACCCCAGAATCCTTGGCTGGTCTGGGTTTTTTCTCGCCATCTATTGCTCTTTCCTTACTTTCTCTGTGCTGAGCTGGTTTCCATTTCTTTTCTGCATACAGGTGATTTCAGATCTTTTCTCTGCTGATCATAATGCCAAAAATACTCCCCTTTTGTTTGTCTTTCCAGCTACAAGCCCATTCCTGGCCTGTCTGGCTGGAAGCAGACAGTCGTCGTCAAAATAAAATAAAATAAAAATAATACCCTGCCCAATAGTTGGAAGTGGGTCAGATTTTCTCCCCATTGCATACATGCACATTTACTTTGTCCCAGGCTGTGTACACACCATACTTTGAAAACATACCCCCCCAAAAAAAAATATCGTGGGAACTGTAGTATATTCCTCACACTGCAACCATTCCCATCATTCTTATCAAACTACAGTTCCCAGGATCCTTTGCAGGAAACTCACATGCTTTAAATGTATGGTGTGTATGCAGCCCCAGTGCTGCATCTCGGCAAATGGGTTTTACAGATTTCTCAAATGATGCAAAACCCTAGATAACTTTTCTATCAAATTTCAGAGTAGAACAGTGTACGTAGCGCAAACTGCCTGCAGCTCGGGGTGGGGTCAAAAAAGAACGACTATCTGTTTCCAGTCTTTGCTTACTAACCTCAAACTACTTACTGAGATGATTCTAGAATAAGTAGTTTGTAGCTTAAGAGCCGACTTTGATGGAGCATTTTTCTGGACCAAGTGACCCCTTGATAATGCACTGGGCGTATTTGTTTGTGCATATATTAAATCTTAGCATATATCGACTTTTTTCACAATTTCATTTTTTTAAACCATTTTTAAAAATTAAGTTTCAAGTGCAACTCTTTTTCGAACATCAATCACACACAATATCAATCATTTATCCATGGGCAGGTAAGAAACTCCAGCTATAATTCCTAACTCCATTCCAAACCTATATGAATATACCAAAGCTATCACTTTAACCAAAAAGGGTGTTTGAAGAAATACTTTGCACGGAATGAAAATTTATAATCCAGTTTCATTATAGCCTATAAAATTAACTGTGCCACATTCTGGTGAACCTAAGTTCCAGGACAACACAACCTAGAGAGTTAGCCGGAGGGAAAATAGCTAGCTCATAGGATCCTTAGTACAAGCCAAGAACTTTAGCTGATGCAAAGCTCAGAAGGTACCTTCAGCACACTTTGGGGAATGGTATATCTCAGGAGCAGTTAGTGTGGTGCCCTTTGGATTTGTGGGACTCCGTTTCCCATCCATCCCAGTCATCATGGCTGATGGCCAGAGACGATGGGAGTTGGAGTCCAACAATATCTGAACTGCCAGCTTTCCCCCTTCCAGGAATGAATAAAACAAATGAACTCAGGTATCTGGGGTGCTTACTGCACCTTGTCCCCATTATTTTGCCACACCATTTCTTGATCAGGTAGTGCCACCTCATTTCTCATGTGCCACCAATTAAGGTGGCTTTTGGGGTGTGTCTGTGTCCTTCTTCCCAAGAGCTTTCTTGGTGATAGCACACCAAGTCCTCATGTTAGTCCTCAGCTGGGGACCCCGCCGATGGTGCCATGGTGTCCTTCCAGGTTGGAGAGACAGATGAAGGTGATTTCCATTTGACACCCCAACCCCATTTGACAGTGGAGAATCCCATAAATACAAAAAGGAAAGAAGAGAAATAAACCAGGAATGTGGGTAGGTGCCTTGTCTGCAAGCCAATCATCAGAGGAGATTCCAGCAGCTGCCCTCCACTCACTGGTATAGTTCAGAGCAAGTGAGTAGCAGAGCATGAGATAACCAGCTGCTGCGGACCAGGGACTAGCTGCTGGTGGCGGTGCAGAGCCAGTCTACATGTACAGAACCCTCAAACAGAGTTAATTTGCAACTTGAATTGTTTACAAGGGAATTGCATCCTCTGAATGGTTGCTGAATGGGTCTGTGATTCTTCACTGATCATTCATTTAGAAACACATTCTGCCTAAGCAGGAGCCTCCAAATTCAACGCCAGATTTTCAGAGAAAGAAAGTTATACGACGCTGTGTAATAGGCTTACTCTGTCCCACCCACTGTTGGCCCCGACTCCCGACTGACGCATCCCGTGAGTCAACATCAGGGCAGACCTAAGACATTCTGCTGCCTGAGGCAAAGGACAACATGCCCTTCCCCTGATCCCACCCATTCACTTTTCACTTTATTATTTGTTTATTCCTATGGTGCCCCTAAAATAACCACTTACATGCCTGATCATGAATATCAACATGTATGTTGCCTGGCAGAGTGGGGAACCCCTCCTACAGTCTACTCACTCATTACATTTGATGACAGTTCATTCAGAGGCATGTTTACTGCTCCTTTTCAAAACTTTCTGCATGTGTCTAGAGATCTTGCTTTCTCCTCTGGCTTCGGAGTCGACTTGGATTTTGGTGGGGGGCAAATTAACCTGTTTTCTTCTTGTTTTTCTTCTTCCCAGGGCGAAAATGAAGGAAATTAACCCTCCTAGTGTGAAAAGTGGGAATCCCAGGAGTAAATGCAGAAATGTTAGCTGCCACCAGAGCAGGGAAATCACTCATCCCCTAGGCTAACTTCATTCAGCACTACAGTCTTTCACTTGCCTCATAACGACATACCATAGATGTCTAGCAGACTCTTGACCATCTGTTTTAGGGAAACTGTGTGCAGCAGAGCTCTGTCTGTCCCCGTCCCCCCCATCTCCTTTGTGGCTTCCTTCCTTCCCCATCTTCAAAGCCTTCTGAGCGTGTGGTTTGGTAGCCGTGATATAGCACAGTCGTGGTTGGAATTGCTGGTTAATGTCTTCTGCCCATTAGCATCAGCACTTGAGATCCCTAAAAATGGTGGACTTTTTTTTTTAAAGAAAAAAAGAGAGACAAAATAAAACAACTTGTTTCAACTAAGTCTTTGTTTGCGCCTTCTCAGTTTATTCATCATTCTGACTGTGAGTCTTGTTGGTTATAATAGTTAATAAGAGGCATACCACACCAGCATTAAAAAATTAGAGAGATGGGGGGAAATGAGTGAGTGGTTGGTTTATATTATCAGTTGATCGAAGAGGACACATTCATCACAGTCTAATCTTGTGCCGCCAAAGCTGATCCCTTTTCATTCATATCTAGGAATGCTTTAAACTCTTGAATATGACAAAATCTATATCAGTGTGCCTTCCTCCAAATTGCCAGTGGCGTAGCGTGGGTTGTCAGCACCCGGGGCAAGGCAAGTAATTTGCGCCCCCTAACCCGTGGATTTGCGCCCCCTAACCCGTGGATTTGCGCCCCCTAACCCTAACCCCCAGATGTTGCATCCGGTGCAGCCGGGCCCCCCTGCACCCCCACGCTACGCCACTGCAAATCGCATCTCAGATTTGCTTAAATTTGCAGCTGTAAGACAAGTGTATCAGATTGTGGTCTGGTGCATATAAATATCATAATAATGCTGAGCTTGCCAAACAACTAACAACTGTCTGAGTTTGAGGCCCCCTTTGAACTTGAGGTCCAGGCCAAATGGCCCTCCTGCCCACACAAACACTGGCTGGCCTTGCTTGTCATACAGCTGAGCAAGTGGGGAGGGCCTCTTTTGCAATCCTCAGACTGGCAGGGAAGGGATTTCCAGTGGCATCCAGGAAGCTATCTGTGCAGGTAGAATATAGAAGCTAAACTTCAAAGAGGATGCAAAGCTGTCGTTTGGATCCATCATCTTTTACTTGCATCCCTAAGATAAACACAAGTCGCCATGTTCCTGGAAGAGGCTTCTGCAAAATGTTTCTTCCCTTTGCAAATCAGCAAGAGCAGAGCCAGGGCAGTGTTCATCTCTTAACAGGGACCACTCACAGTTGATTTGATGTGATTTGCTCAGTAGCTCTTGGGTGGAGCCAAGGATTAAAACAAAACAGACGATCCAGAACAAGCAGCGTGAGTCATATATTTCCTCTCATTTGCAACTTAAAAACAAGCCAGATGTGTGTGCCTAGTGGTGTTTCTTGCAAAAGAAAAGCCTCTGGGTGTGGCAAGATAAATTGGGGTTCCTCAAGCATTTCCTTGCCTCAATTCACAGATTTCGGGGTCTCTGTGTACTGTCCCACCATCTTTGCCAGGACAACGAAACCCCACTGACACATGGTATGGTGCTCAACTGCCTGCTTTTCAACACAGATCCAAAACGCAGGAAGCTGCCGTATACTAAGAGTGTGTACACACTACAAATTCAAAACACAAGAATCTTGGGAATTATAGTTTGTCCCTAACAGGGCAACCATTCCCAGCACCCTTAACAAACTATGGTTCCCAGAATTCTTTGTATGTGTGATGTGCATGCACAATTATACCACATGATGGCTTCCTCCAAGGAATCCTGGGAACTGAATTTCATTAAAAGTGCTGAAAGCTGTTAGGACACTCCTATTCCCCTCACGGGACGCAGGTGGTGCTGTGGGTTAAACCACTGAACCTAGGGCTTGCTGATCAGAAGGTCAGCGGTTCGAATCCCCGCGACGGGGTGAGCTCCCGTTGCTCGGTCCCTGCTCCTGGCAACCTAGCAGTTCGAAAGCACGTCAAAGTGCAAGTAAATAAATAGGAACCGCTCTGGCGGGAAGGTAAACGGTGTTTCCGTTCCCTGCTCTGGTTCGCCAGAAGCGGCTTAGTCCTGCTGGCCACATGACCCAGAAGCTGTACGCCAGCTCCCTCGGCCAGTAAAGCGAGATGAGCGCCACAACTCCAGAGTTGGTCACGACTGGACCTAATGGTCAGGGGTCCCTTTACCTTTACTATTCCCCTCACATATCTACTATTCCCTGGGAAGAGGAATTGATGGTTAAACCACTCTGGGAACTGTAGCTCTGGAAGGGGAATGGAGTCTCCTAAAAACTCTCAGTACCCTCAACAAACGACAGTTCCCAGGAGTCTTTGGGGGAAGCCATGACTGTTAAAATGTTGTAGCATTGCTTTAAATATATGGGGCAGATGTGGCCTAAGTCAGACCACTGGTCTGTCTAGCTCAGTATCAACTGTATAGACAGACAGGAATCACTGCCAACCCTACCTTGACATGCTGGTGTTTGAACCTGGTGTTTTCTCCGTGCAAAATATGTGCTCAGCTGCTAAGACATGGCTCCTCCCTACTGTATAACTGCTTCATCACCTCAGGTCTCCCCAAGTTCCAAAGTGGGCAAATGTCCCAAATCCAGGGCTTGTTTTAGCTTCCAAGGAACCTCTCAGCTCAAGGTCAACACAAAAGACAGCTGCCTCAATGGTGCCTTAATGCCCCACCTGTGTGTTTTATTAAGCCAGCAGCAAGCTGTTTCTGTTGCCTTCTGTTCTCAGAACTCCATGCATTGCCTGTCGGGTTCTTTCCTTTCCTCGCCACCTGACACATCTGGACTGTACTTCATATTTGTTTGCTGGCTTCAGGTGGCTGTTTGCTCTCTCTGCTTTTTAAAATTCTGAGTCAAGAGATGAGAGACATTAATGGCCTGTCCAGCGCTGCATTAAATGGTGAGCAAAACACGCCTCATTTACTAAAACACCCTAGTTCGGCAATACGATTGCTAGAGTCAATACCGGTGATCCCGCGAACGGAAGCTCAGGTAAGTATTGACACAAACTCTGCTGGCTGCATGACTGGATTAGAAGAACCACTAAATAAGGCTCGGCTCACCACCATACCAGAATGGGGAAAGACGGCTTAGTGGTTTTTAGTAGTTTCTTGCATTTCATGGTATACCAATTCTGTTAAATAAATCAATAAAAAGGAAAGAGTTTGGAAGCAAGTAAAGTAATATGCACAAATTGCCTAAAGAGGGTGTGCATACAAAAGACTGTTAAGACTTAAATGAATTAACCAAACCTATGCCATTTAAGATACTGCATCTATCCCCTGAATGGTGCACAAAGGAGGATAAGGGGCCTGCACAGAGACATCTGAGCACCAGTGTGTTGTGTTCTTGGAGGCCTAGGACAAGGAGGAAGGGCCTTAGTTTCCTATACCCATTTTCGAAGGATGGTACTTTGTAAATGTTTAGTGCAATAGAAATGAAATCCATATGCCAGAGCAAAAAATCAGAATGCAACCTTTGAGGACACTTCTGCAAAGGCAGGAGTAGCCAATGTGGTGTACTTTGGTGTATAATGTGGTGTACTCTATCCAACAGGACAAATAGTTGGGGGTTAAGGGGAGTTGGAAGGGGGGCACCACATTGATTACCTCAGTATTGTGGATACACAGGCCCAGATACGAACGGACATTGGTGCCTCTCTCACACAACTGCCCCTATGTTGCTCCATGCTGACGTGCCCGCCATTTGCTCAGTTATTTTCCACCGAGATTCTATTCAGAAGGGATGAGCACTATTCCCACTGATGCAGAAAGAAAACACTTGCTGAGACACACCTCCCACCTGGGAAATGCGAAGAATTTGGCATTTTGACACGTGCCTTCAGTTTCGTTTATCTGGGCTTAAAATGCTAAGCCACCTGAATGCTCCACCTATTGAAAATATTTGCCCAGTGAGCGTGGGGGGTGTCTTGGTTTGTATATAAAACCAGCATGGGCTGGAGACACTGCCACAGAATGTTTAGAAGGCCGATGTTTTAAATTTGGTTAAGGACAGAAGCTGTTGAAAACAACCATGTCTGGAAAGCAACCATGTTTTAAGGGCTTTGCTCAACAAGCTGAAGGGACTGTGCAGGATGCTGGTAAGAAACTCTATCTATCTATCTATCTATCTATCTATCTATCTATCTATCTATCTATCATCTATCATCTATCATCTATCATCTATCTTGGTTTCACTTCAGATGCCCAATGAAAAGGAGTTTCATTCTCAGGGCTGGTTTATGCATTCTCAGTAGCATCAAGCTGGTCTGCTTCCTTCCTGGTCTCTGCTTCTTGTAAATCAGAATGCACCCCTCTGAAAAAGTGGATTGCTGATTGAAGACACTTCCAACTGATTCTATGACTCTAGGACACTTCCAACTCTATGATTCTTCAACTCTTTGGCATAGCAAGTTAGGCTGCATCCACACAGCATTTTATTCCATTTTCACAAAGTTTGGGAGCTGGGGGCACTGTTATACAGTGGTTTCGCTCCTTCCTCCTGGGCCGTGTTCAGAAAGTGGTGGTGGGGGATGAGTGTTCAGACCCTTGGGCCCTCACTTGTGGGGTACCTCAGGGTTCCGTCCTCTCCCCCATGCTTTTTAACATCTATATGAAGCCCGCGGACTGTCTCGCCAGAGTGGTGCAGGCTCTAGTTATCTCCCGCTTGGACTACTGCAATGCGCTCTACATGGGGCTACCTTTGAAGGTGACTCGGAAACTACAGCTAATCCAGAATGCGGCAGCTAGACTGGTGACTGGGGGCAGCCGCCGAGACCACATAACACCGGTCTTGAAAGACCTACATTGGCTCCCAGTACGTTTCCGAGCACAATTCAAAGTGTTGGTGTTGACCTTTAAAGCCCTAAACGGCCTCGGCCCAGTATACCTGAAGGAGCGTCTCCACCCCCATCGTTCTGCCCGGACGCTGAGGTCCAGTGCCGAGGGCCTTCTGGCGGTTCCCTCATTGCGAGAAGCAAAGCTACAGGGAACCAGGCAGAGGGCCTTTTCGGTAGTGGCGCCCGCCCTGTGGAACGCCCTCCCATCAGATGTCAAAACGATAAACAACTACTTGACATTCAGAAGACATCTTAAGGCAGCCCTGTTCAGGGAAGTTTTTAATGTATGATATTTTAGTGTTTCCTGGTTTCTATGGAAGCCGCCCAGAGTGGCTGGGGAAACCCAGCCAGATGGGCGGGGTACAAATAAATTATTATTATTATTATTATTATTATTATTATTATTATTATTATTATTATTATTTCCTTATCTGATAATTTCCACACTTTATGCAATCTTTCCCACAATGTAAAAGCCACTACTGGAAAAACAGCGGACTCTAGCAGAAGTTTAGTGTACATTTCCAGGTTATTTGGCTCCGGGGGGGGGGGCAATTTTACAACCAGTTAACTCATCAAATTGTGGGAGTTCTGTGGTGTAGTCTCAAGTGAAGAAATTTCAGGCAGTATTCAAGCATACGGTTTTTTTCTACCATATCAAATTTAGCACGACATGGTGGTATATTGAGCAACAAGCAACAGTTCCATAATGCAAAAGGTGATGTAGTATAAAAGAAACATTAAAATCTGGGGTAGAAGTGCTAGCATTATAATTAGGATTGTTGGTATCTGTCTGTCTTGGGAGACAATGGAGGAGTGTGTCTTTAGGGGTGATGTCAAAATATTGGAAGGTTACAGTGCCTGCTGTGGCTGTAGAGACCGATACAGGAGAGACATGCTTTGTTGCAGTTGAGGCAGATGAAGGTTGTGCTGTTGAATGCAGCCTTAGACTTCTATAAATAAGTAGTTGTTTTTAAATGCTTGAAGGAGGCTGAATTTCATAATGCCCCCCCCATGTGCAGTATGAAGTGGAACAGTCCAGGAAGACCTTCATCAAAGAACAGGTTAGCCCTTCAGCAATAGGTATCTAACAATGGCATTTCTTGATTGACATTATATGGTCTGCTTAATAGTCCTGAGCGCTAAAGTGGATGCAGCTTACTTTTATTATGTTTATTTATGTTTCCTCTGGAAAGCTCAGAACAATGTACTCCACTCCCGATTTTATCCTCATGACAAGTTGAATAAAATGGGGGGGGGGCAAGTGAGCCCCGCCCCACATAAATGATCACATGAAGTGGTACATGCACACCATTCGAATGGCAATGCCCATCAATTGGGGGGGGCTCAAATATTTTATGGGGCCCCCCAAAGGGACCTCAGCCCCTAGGAGTTGGCTCTTACGCTATGCTGTGAGATAGGTGAGGCTGAGAAATGGAATAGCAATGCAAGCATCAATGTTTGTTGTTGTTGTTTAGTCATGTCCGACTCTTTGTGACCCCATGGACCAGAGCACGCCACGCACTCCTGTCTTCCACTGCCTCCCATAGTTTGATCAAACTTATGTTAGTAGCTTTGGGAACACTGTCCAACCATCTCGTCCTCTGTCATTCCCTTCTCCTTGTGCCCTCAATCTTTCCCAGCATCAATTAGGGGAGTGGTGTGAGCTAGCCATCACTGTAGTACGCTCAGAGGAATAGTGAGATTTCTTTTCTGTACCAAAGTTAAATAGCCTTTCCTGCTCACCCCATCACTTGTGATGTCACTGCTTTCCTCTCTCCTAAAAACAACTCAGTTCTGAAAAATATGTACATTCATGTCCCCAGATGCCACTGATCTGCTAGGTCACAGCCATTCACCCAGGTGCTGTGATAAGGAAGATCTTGTTTTCCCTATGATATCTATGTACTCAGTGTGCACTCAAAGAACATCTTGTTATTGTCTGCTGATGCGTGACTGATAAAGTTATCAATCTGAACCACGATTCTAACCTCATGATGCAGGACCACACAGCTTGTGGACCCACCAAGAGGATCTCACAACCCATCAACTACAAACGGAAAATGTGCCAGGGATTCATTAAAACCCTTCTGGGGCTTCTGCATGCATGCATGGGGCTGCAAAAACACACCATGGGTTTCCTCAAGTATTGCTGATATTTTCAGCTTGGTGGGGGTTACACTTTGCTGGGGGCGGGGGAGAAATGTGATTCAGATCACATCCAAAGCTGAGCCAAACTGATTTGCACTTCCTGAAACAATACACAAACTGAAATGCAGCCATCCTTCAAAATTTGCCACTTCTTCAAATTTTGCAACACAGTTCTCCGGTCAAGCAATATGTACAAAAATGCCTATGCTATTGTAAAGTGTACAAATAATGTATGCATTGGTGAAAATAATGCACAAAAATGTTATATAAGGGGGACTGCTTGTGAAAATATGCATATTAAGCAAAATTGCATACGAAGAATGTGTACATTAGGCGAAATCACACTAAAATGGTGAATTTTCATGAGGACTTAAAAAAAAAATTTGCAAACTGATCTTATAATTTCTACAAATTTTTAACAAATGAACTTAAGATGGGAAAAATTAGCAACCGAAAGAACCCAAATTTACAGATTTTCTCACCCCTACAGTTTGCACAGGTTTTATTATAAATTGCTCCAGGAGAAGAATACATCCTGAAAGAAAGCTATGATATAAATAAGAATAAAATAAATATTTCCCTTTGATTTTCCTAGTACCTTCCCTTTTTACAACTGATTTTTAAAATTAAATAAATCTCTTTTTTCTCTTTCTTGCAGTAAACAAGGTGGGACAGGCCACGCAGCAAGTTGTGGACCAAGCTACCCAGGCGGGTCAGAAAGGTAGGACTCAAAATTGCTACTAGCTTAAAAGCAGATTGTCAATTATAGCATGAGCTGTGCCTGTTCCATTTATGATATGTGTATACAACCCTTGGTAGGTTGCATAAGGTCAGTGGTAGCCAAGCATCTGCTTTGTAAACATAATGTCTTTTCCCAGGGGAACTCTGAAAATTATAGCTCTGTGAACATGGCAGCTGACTCAGTCTTTGCCAGTGTCATCCCAATGAGGAAGGCGTGCACACCGGGATTCTGCCAAGTGCAGGGAAAATGCAGCAACATCACAACTGACCTCAAAGCAAGATCCCATCCCTAATCTCTGACTGGCTAGGGAAAGGGGAAGCTGGGACATGAGGAGTCAAAGAATATTAAGTGGGCTATCCTGCTTTTAGGGACGCGGGTGGTGCTGTGGGTTAAACCACAGAGCCTAGGACTTGCTGATCAGAAGGTCGGCAGTTCGAATCCCCGCGACAGGGTGAGCTCCCGTTGCTCAGTCCCTGCTCCTGCCAACCTAGCAGTTCGAAAGCAAGTCAAAGTGCAAGTAGATAAATAGATACCGCTCTGGTGGGAAGGTAAACGGCGTTTCTGGGCGCTGCTCTGGTTTGCCAGAAGCGGCTTAGTCATGCTGGCCACATGACCCAGAAGCTGTACGCCGGCTCCCTCGGCCAATAAAGCGAGATGAGCGCTGCAACCCCAGAGTTGGCCATGACTGGACCTAATGGTCAGGGGCCCCTTTACCTTTACCTTATCCTGCTTTTGCAGGCAGTGGTTGTTCAGACTGGGCAGCACATTGAAGCTACACATTAGGAACCAAGTGCTTGGGAAACCCCGATTAGTAACATCCTTCCTTCCCTTTTTACAGCTGTGGACCAAGTGTACAAGGTAGCTCAAGATGGAGTGACCGACCTCGAGAAAAAAATTGGACTCAAGAAATGATGGCCATCATGATATTGAAATCAGACAAAAGAACATTTGGCATCCTCAGATTCACACTTCCCTCTTCCTTTCTGTCGTAATCCTTATCCTTACGGAAAGCATGAAATATATTCTCTCCACGCCCCCTTTTCTGATTTGTAGATTTGCAGTCCAAAGAAAAGAAAAGGATCATATCACCACCTTCCTTCAGAAGGAAAAACGTGCCAGATTTGGACAACTGAATTGTCTAACTACCTAGTTCGGGGCATTTTGGCACCTGTGATTGTCATATGGCATGAAAAAAGAGGGCTGCCCCCGAGATAAGATTTTCATATCCCCTGCCAGTCTCACACCTCATTCTTGTAAAGTCAAGACATCATACTACCACCAGTATATCAGGAGTCATTCCAAGGATGGAATTAACTCACCTTTTGTCTGCTTTCTCAAAAAAAAAAAAAATAGCTGTCAACTGGCTGCCCCTGGGCCAAATTAATCAGTACGTTTATGACCCTCCTAATTTCCAATCCTAGAGGCGAAAGAGGAATGGAAATGAGCAGCATCAGTGACAGAGGGATTTTGGCAGGAAGCCATTTTGGTAGATAAGTTGTGAAGCTTTGTGCCATGCTTCTACTCTCTTGTTAAATTGGTCCCCCTCTGGCAACACTAGTTGTTGACCCAGGAGAGAAGGGTTTTATTTTCCAAAGTTATTCATATTGACTTTCCCTGTCCAAAAAATTGTTAGGCTCCAGGAGCATGCCATGTAGTGCATTTCTTGGAATGTTTCCCATTGCAAGAAAATGTGGGTTGGTTAGCCCTCCACCCTATAGGACCACAAATAATCTGCAATTTGCCATCACTACTGAACAAATAACAATCAATGCTCAACTTTGCTTGTCTTCCTGAGATCTGAACAACTGCACTGTGCATAGCCAACCTGCACCTTGTGTGCACTTCTGCACATAATGTCTTTTACCACTGAACCTGTGAAGGTTTTCTGGTGGATGTATTTTGAAATAGATCAACTCCTTTCTTGGTCTTTATCTGAGAAATGGGCTTCATCTATATATAGTTTAAAACACAGTAGGTGGAATGGTTTCTAATGCTGTGTTAGTTTGCTCCGCCACGGAGCTAGAGGTGTGCAGCCTGACAGTGCAACACTGCATTGTGAGTTCTCCAAGCAGGATCAAACAATTGGAAGAACTACCACCATTTCTGATACGCATTATCGCGAATGCGCAGAAAAACCCATTGCCACCTGGAATCAGTTTTTGAGATCTCAACAATTGCACTGTGCACTTCCAGGCTGCGCTATTTTTAGTTGAAACAGACTGCTTTCTTTAGCAGGGAAGTCTGTAATTGTATTGAAAACTCTGCAGTGATGCAATGTTAAGGCAGTCATAAGAATGGCTCTTAAGGCAGTCAATGGCAACTATTGCAAAACTGCAAAGTTTATTGAGGAGGGTGCAGGATAGCAATGGAACACTTTGTTGTTCGCTCTCTTACAACGAAACACAATCAACCAACCAACAGGTCATAGCAATACCCGTAAATCATAATTGTCAACGCAGAAGTACGATTTGTTGTTTTACCTTTCATGTCTTTCCTTTTCTTGACTTGAATGTTAATAATAATAAAAAAATGCATGACAATCTCAATTCTTTGTGTGCTTACATGTGACTGAGCTCTATGCTGCATTTCCCCCTTATGGGAGCTGACAGTAACTTGCAAGGATAAAATCACAGGTGAATATGTGGTTGTCCAAGCCACCTAACCCTCCATGCCTACCTCCTTTCATTGTAGGGGCACTTTGAGATTGGGCATCATGTGGCATGGAGCAAGGAAGTCCCTGGTTTTATTTAAACCACATTTCAGCCATTCAGCTCAGGGTGTGAGACCTCTGGGTATAGGGCAGTATATAAATTCAATAAACAAAATAAATTCGGCATGGCACAGGAGATCTACTATCAAGATATAGCTTCTTATGGATCTAGCTAGCTGAATTACACTAAGCAATTTTGCCCAGAATCATTTACTTTTACTGCCAGCAGCTTTCCAGGTTCTCCAGCAGAGATCTCACCCATCACCTACTCCCTGAGCAGTTACCTAAAGAAGCAAGAGGTTGCACCTGGGCCCTTCTGTCCTGAACCCCTGGCCTACCTGGCAGCAAGTCAGTCCAGGGTCAATCCATGTGTCCGAAGCACAGTCCCGCAAAAATCCTGGAGCATCCAAGCTGAGGTCTATCAACATGGGCAGTTGAGCAAACACAGCCCCTCAGCTCTGCTTCTCTTTTTGCATGCTGATTGCAGCATCTGGGCTTGACGAGGCATATGACCCTCACCTGTTCCAAGCCTGTTCCAGCTGAGGAGCTAGCGAGTCTCACCTGGCCAGCTAGGAAGCTGGGTTTGGTGCCCTTGCCTGCCTCAGCTTCTTGGAGCACCCCTCCCACTGCTCCCTATGCCTCAGAGCCCACTGTGTTCATGGAGACAGGGGCCTCTCTGGCTCTGGTGATAGGTCCTGCTGCTCTGGTTTCTGTGCACTGACTCCCATCCTCTCATCATCCTCCGTCACCCTGTGAGTACTTCCTACATGAACCTCTCCTTCCCCATCCCTAGCTTGCCCTGGTATGTCCCAGTCCCGGCTACACCCCTCTCTGGGATCCTCTTCCACCTCCCTGTTGTCCTGCCAGTTCATGACACCTTGTATGCCAAAGTTAGGCCCTTAGATCTGCCAGTCTTTTGGTGTATGTGTTTTTCTTTGAATCAATCAATCAATCAATCAAAAACACATTCAAAGCAGCCCCGGGGAGTCACCATTCTGATCAGAGAAAGGGAGATGGAGCGTCAACATTTTCCCTTTGCAACATTTTGTCTATCTAAGGACTCCCCAATCTGATATTTGCCCCACTGGAGGTGGGGATGCTGGCGTACAAATAGCAAAGAGTGGGACAACCTGGGCAGGGCCTTTGAGCTGGATGCATAATGTGATGGGGACCCAGTGATGGATGGGAGGATTGGTGTGAGTGACGGAGAGATCAATGCTTTTCAGAGGCGAGTTTTGGGTTAGAGGTTAAAAGACTAAGCTGTGACAAGGGAAGGCCAGAGGGCCACAGCACACACCCAAAATGGTAAATTTGTGTCATTTATTGTGGTGCAAAATTTTGAGATACTTTTAGACAGGTTATTATTTTGTAATGCCCAGGACAAATAGCCCTGCTTGTAATAGACCCAATTTCCCCCCTCTGTGTGGTATACGAAGCCACTGAGGATAAGTTCACCCATGTCAATTTCTCACTCTTTGACCAGATCATCGTGTGCGTGATGATGCCCTGCAGATTCCACAAACCGCCTCAGGTTAAGCAACACTGATGCACATTTTCGCATGTCAGTGTTACTGCAGTTTCTCTTTCCAGCCACAGTGTGGAGTAGAAGCCTAAGAATATAATTTTCAGGGTTTGCCGTGTTTTCTTTCCACAACTTGTGAAGCAGTGCATGCTGATCTTAGAGATTAAGGCACATGTAGGAACAAGACAACTGACCATAGTAGAATTTGTTTTCTAAGTGCACAGAGTCAGCCCAAGGCATTCTGCTAGGTAGGGCAGTGAATGGCAGTTCCTCCCTTCCTAAATAGGGAAGCAGGGAGAGTTCAATTCAGTTTGAATAGAAAGGCAAACATACCTAATCTGTGCTTCCCAAAACGATATGAGAATCAAAACACAACGATCCTTCAAAATTAACACAACTCAATTTTGCAGTGTAGTTCTCCACCCAAGCAATGCTTACAAAAATGTATATATTGGGGGGGGGGGAGTGTGCATAAAATTTAATGTGTATTACTGAAAATCATGTGTTGTAGTAGGGAAAGCTCCTTCAGAAAATGTGTACATTAGTCAAAACTGCATATAAGCATGCATTAGGAGAAATCTGTAGTAAAACACTGGTGAATTTTCATTTTTCAAAATCCGTAAATTGGTGCAGAAATGTGGAAAACTGAATTTAAGATGGGGAAGAAGAGAAACTGAGAGAACTAAAATGGACAGATCCCTCCATTCCTATTCCCAAATCAAGGTTCAAAGTACGGTGGTACCTCAGTTTATTAACTTAATCTGTTCCAGAAGTCCATTCTTAAACTGAGGCGCCCTTTCCCTAATGAGGCCTCCCGTCGCCAGTGTGCTTCCACCATTCGGTTTCCGTTTGTAGACCAAGGTAAAGTTCACAAACTGGAGCACCACTTCTGGTTTTGCGGAGTTCGTAAACCAAATCGTTCGTAAACAAGACTGTTCTTAAACTGAGGTACTACTGTATCTGAACCAAGGCAAGATATTTGGGCAGCTAGCTGAGCCCGAAAACCAAGCAAGTGGCTCTTGCTTCCTGGACAGTAAAAAGAGAGTGGTGAAAAATCAAATAACTATTGTTTGCCCTCTCATGACACCCAGAATCATGTGTGGGAGCAGTCATTTTGCCTAATGGTCGGACTGGATCCCAGCATCACCGCAGAAGACAGCAGTTAGGGGCCTACTTCAGAATGCTTTTAGGGTTTGGGGGGGCAGGGAAATGTCAGTGATTCAATAATAGTGCACAACACAACATGTCATTGACATAATAATATTGCATGAGTGGTGGGCTTATTTTGGACCACCCACACAACATTCTGCTGTATTAGCTGTTCTGTGATGCTCCATCCCATACTGCGGCAAGCACTGAGATCAGAGAAATGACACTTGTCAAAATTCTCCCTTCTTTTTAACACTTAAAAGGTCCTTATCGCTGCATCACATACCAAGCTGAGCAGATATGCTTTCCAATATGCATTGTAAACATGAAAGAAAACTCTTCTCTTCACCCGAAACTGTATAAATAATTACTGATGCTTGCCAACTGCCACCTTAAGAGACTGGGAGAATTTTGGGGAGTGAGTAGTGCTATTTTTCTAGAAAACTCACCAGGAGCACCTCCCTTGTTTTCTTTTAATGGCAATGGCGCCCACCTGAGAGGTGCTGGAACTGAATTCCAGTGAGTTTTGGCTGGGGGGGGGGGAAGCCTCATTAGGTCTTATTTCTGAGTATATTATTTCTGTATTAGGAGTGCATTGTTAATGAATGCTGAATTTTGAAACTGTGGAAGTATGGGGGATTTTTCTTCTCTTCCCCTCCCCATTTTTGTTTTTAGGTATGAAATGGGCATTTTGTCACTCTCAGGGCATCTGATCAGTATCTGGCAGTACACATAAAACTAGAAAAACTGGAAAAGGTTAAGAGGCTGTCTTGCCCGTCAACCTACCTCAAGGACTCTTAAAAAAGCATAACCTGTTGTTTTAGCGATATGGCAAGTTGTCTGGCTGGCTGGTACGCATACCTAACATTGCCTAAAAGTGTACCTTGGACACCATAGAAAGCAAGATAGAAAGCAAGCATCAATAAAGAGCAATGGAACTTTGGGTTCTGAGAACAAAATGCCTACCTTCTCATAGGTATTTTTAATGTTATTGAGATTTCTAGTCTTCTCCCCTGTCTCAAATCCAAGACTTGCCGGAGGAATGCATGTTCATAGAATGTAAGGTGTTCGGGAGACAAAAATAGCTTTCCAGTGTGAAACGTAAGATACATTTTACCACATGTATTGGCTATTGTTCCCCAACCCCTCAGCCAATGCCCCCACCCGAAGAACCCCTAAACAACTGGGTTATTCTATACCTGAAAACAGGGGTGGGGGGAGATGGTGGTACTACTGGAATAATCAGAATAATTGATGTGCAGCCCACCAACCAAAATAATAGATTTGGTATAATTGGATAACCTCTTTTTGACTTCTTGGATAGAAAGAAAAAGGTATGAGCCCAAGATGCCCGGATTGAACACTGGGAACATCAGCGGAAGGAAAAATAAACGAACACTACTCTGGATTGAACATTAAACTGCTGAATAGTTTTTCCCTTTAGGAAGATTAACATTTACCTGAAATCTGCTTCCTTTCATTTCTCACCCATTAGCTCTCTAATTCTGCCCTCTGAGCACCTGAGAACAACAGATTCAGAAATAAGGCTTCTATGCTAAAAACCATTTGTTTGGCTTAAGCCCTGGCACTAAAAACCAATGCACCAGAAACTGAGAATTGGCAGGCAGGCAGGAAGTGATTCACTGACTATGGAGCACTTTCCATCCTATGCCTGCAGCTTTGTGTCTGGAGCAGGAAAAGGGTGAGGTATCCTGGTAACTGTTTCTGCCAGCTGGCTGTTGCTGTCAGAAACAACCAAGAGTTAGAGATGGAAAAGTCCATAGACTTCAACTGGCTACCCCCATGGGCCAGTTTGTGAATGGTGAGACTTAACGCAACCAAAGGTTGGATTTTAGTTCAAGAACCCTGGAACAGTGGCATAACTGCAATGAGTCATTGCCCATCCTCATATACATAATGCTCATCATCTTTTTTTCAGCACCATCTTCCAACAGGTATCACCTGTCCCAGTCCCAACTCTCCCATCACACAAGTGGTACCCTTGACTAGCATGGAGGCGAGACGAGAAGTTCATCACATAGCATTGTCACAAGGGTGGATTGTGTGAAGCCACCCATTTGCAAAGGCAGAATCCATCTGCCATACAATGAGCCTCAGCACAGGAACATAGGAAGCTGCCTTATGTGAACACCAGAGTCAAGACTATTGGTCCATTTAGCCCAGTCTTGTCTACTCTGACTGGCAGCGGCTCCCGACCAAGAGGTTGTGCACACCTGCTGTTACCTGGTCCTCAGCGGAGAACCTTCTGCAAGCAAAATATTGTCTAACACAGAGTGATCTTTCTTCTTCCCTGGAGGAGACCTTCCATCTGACGAACCCAACTGAGAGCATTTTCCAGAAAGGAAAAATTCAAGCAGGTTGGCACAATTTGTGATCCACCAGACTGAACATGGTTTTTTGGTCACAGATCAGAGGCTTGCCTGGTGCCATTTTTGCACCCCAAAAACAGATGGCTGAATTAATCTCCTGCCCAGCTGCATCCAGTTTGGTCACAGGTTTTTGATTTGAAGTTTATGTGCTTTCAAACACAGTAATTAGTATCTTTGGACTGGTGTCATTTCTCCCTTCCCATACATTGAAATTTACCGTTATTTGGCCTTATAAAACCTCCGGCTCTTCTGAAAGCCATCATTATGGAAACATTTCATAACAGCAGGCTGGCCAGGCCAGTCCACAACCACTCTTGTTTTGCAGCTGTGGAAAACTACTTTCGTTAAAAAAGATTTTAAAAGTGCCAAACCCCACCCTCTCCCTTGCAGGGAAGAATACAGTAATTCCAAACATCCCTCCACTTCCTTTGAAGTCAGGAGTTTGGTGACTAACAGAGCTCTGTGGGTTTTTCTGGATCCTAGCTGGGAGGAGTTTGCCTGTCTATAAGAGCCAACTCTTTGGGAAGCAACAAAACAGGGCTGGACTGCATTTGAGAAAGTGACCATCCGTCAACTGATTGGGGATCTACAAATCAGGGAGCAGGAGATCTCATCCACACAAAAGCAAAAATGTTTAAGCTGAATCTTGAAGAGGAAGGAAAAACAATGACCGGGATCGCTTCCCAGGTTGCAGGTAAAGACACTGAGGTTATGTCTTTGTTCTTGTAAAACCACCAGTCTATATTCTACTTTTTCAGTCACAGAAAGATCTATCATTAAGTAACACCAACATCAGACTTGGGATGGGTTGTTGTCTTAACAGCAACTTGATGTGCAGGTATTACTACTATCAATTTATTCTCTATGCTGTTAATAGCTTTGAGGTGAACGACCTCTCCCTGAAACCCTTGAGTCACAGGAGTCCAGAAATGCACTAGGCTTGATGAAAAAGTAGTGTGATCTCATGTAAGACAACTTTCAATGATTTTGCCTGCTGATCATGCTCCAGTGTAATAGGAAAAAAGGCTGCAAGGGTATTAATTGCACATGAACAGATCGGGTCATTTTTTTCTTGGTATGTTAGCAAAGCTCCCTGGAACCTATTTTTATTTTTGTTGCCATATATGTTCAACTTCCTTCTTCTGCCTTAGTAAGCCTCTTTGGAATAGATATCTTGGATTTCTTGGATTTCATGGATTTCATGAGAAGGCACTTTGGATTTTGCCTTTCTGAGAAAATACCCCTCCCCACAAAGTTAACGTCTGTATTGTCCCTACAAGGGGGTATGGATTGCCCACATGAGTTTAGCCAGGATTTTGGGGGGGGCAGAACCTCAGTTAGATATATATTTTTATTGATTTCTATTGATTTAAGGGGGGAAGCTGCTCCTCCCTGCCTATGCCCATGATTGCCCATATTTATTTTACAATTGAAAATGGAAACAATGAAGGAAAAATGTTTTCTGGCATTGCATAACTTTAACAAAAATGTGTGAAGATAATTCAATACCTCAAACTGGATTTCTTATTTATACATATAAAAAAGGTTTGATTTGTCTGTCAAGAAATGTACTGCCGACAGGAATTATCCTGACCTTTAAATAAAAGTTATGGAAGGGCATGGGTCTAGAAAGCCAAACAAAGACCCCTCTGTTTCATAACTGTTCAAGTTTTCCATGCAAGTGTTTATACCAGGGCTAGTAATCAAGGCACAAAATGTCATTTTAGAATTCCAAAATAAAACTCATTATATAAACAACAGGGTTTGCCAACTGACCCGAAAACAGCCTGGCCGGCAAAAAACCATCAGGCAACACTTTCTGCAGTTATGTGGAGAAATATCACCAGCTATTGTCTAGAAATCCAGCTTCTGTTCAAGCTATTGCAATGGCTTGCTTGAAAAACTGGCAGTCTTTCTAAAGAGTTTGGATAGAGACCGTAAATTGCTTTTTCTCTCTGAAATGCTGGATTCCCGTCTTTTCTTTTCTTGAGCTGGACTGCTGTGCTTTGAACACCTGGGCCAACAGAAATTCTGTGAATGGAGTTTTCCCAACGTGCCGGGAAATGCTTCAGCTGATATTTTTCTGCTTTGGTCAAAAAGCAATAAAAGGCCCATGATCTGGTGAGAAAAGTTGGCAAATCTTCTGACCTGGGGCAACATGGAGGATTTATGCAAGTTCCTTGAAGTGTGTATTCACTATCACAGGAATGCAAAACTGAAATGCCTCTTAAAATGTTACTGGTGTATAGAACTTCCTTACTAAAGTGGCTGCAGCTCATTTAAAAAAAAATAGGAACAGTTCCGATAGACTGATGAAATAGCCACTGCCAGGGAGATACAGAAGAACCAAAAGCAAATAAATCTCTCAGCAGAGCTAGTGTAATAAGCTATGTTTCTCTTCCTGAATATGATTTACAACATGTGGAATCAACAACAAAATGTTGCATTGTGAACTGCTCCTGTTACGGATTTTAGCCAGCCAGTGTGTCTTCCATGATCCTGTTCTATATAGTCTTTCCCTCTGGATACACCATTCATGTGCTTGGTACAATTCATAGAATTGTAACTTTTCTATTTCTGTGATTTATTCTTATTTTTTACTTGCAGTTAATTCAGCAGGTCAGGCTGTGCAGAAAGCAATGGACCAGGCTACAGAAGCTGGTCAGAAAGGTAAGGAGGCATTCTTCTAATAACCTGGGCAATTCTCAAAATGTGTGGTATCTGGATGGCTTATAAATGTAGAAGAGACTTGGTGCATACCTTCTAAATTCAGATTTCCCCCACCCCTCCAGTACAGACTTAAGTGGGGAACAGTTTTTCTGTTCCAAATAGTAAATCTGTGTTCAAGTAACTTGTATTATAGGGTTGCCATACATCCAGGAAGTTCTTGACATGTCTTTCAGGGGTCCTACATACCCATCTGGGGGAAATTTTTACATTTTTAAACAAATGTCCTGGGTTTGGGGGGTTTTGTGTGTGCGCGGACAGCTCTGGTTCAGACTCGGTCGACCTGGGCAGCAGAGGGGCTATCGGGCGATTGCCCTAAAAAACGCTCTACAACTTTTCGTGTCCAGATTTTTACCTCTTCAAATATGACAACAGGAGACAGAAAACTCAAAAATCCAATTTAGCTCTTTTCCACTGTGCTAAATATTACCCTTGAGCCTTCCCAGGTGGCTAGTGTTTTTGAAATCAAGTTAGCAGCCCGCACAATAAGCATTCTGCAGCTCCTTTCCAAGCTCAGTCAGAAAAGCACACACTTTGCATGCAGATGTCAAGTGTAACCCTTGGCAAATCTAGCTTAAAAAAGGGTTCATGTACCAACGTAATTGGAAAGGCCATTGGCGGAGACCCTGCAGAGCCATTGTCAGTCAAGAGCAGACAATAGTGAACTAGATCTGAACTGCTGCAAGCCAGCTTCTTCATCTGGTGAACGGGTTCCTTAAACAGCATGTAGACTTTCCTCCCCACATGCACACTTGCACTTCCAATACAGTTCCACATCTTATGGAAAAAGCAAACCACATATGTAGTCAGCCATTGTCTCTCACCTCCTTAAATTGTTTCCCTTTTTGTTTTGAAGTGGTAGATGACACCTGCAAGGCTGCACAGGATACTGGAGAAAAGGCTGCACAAAGCCTAACAAGCCAGGTAACTGCCTGGGGCAAAGCCTTTGGACAAGGTGAAGAAGAGAAGAACGTTTCAACTTAAACCTATTACTGTGGTACCTCAGGTTAAGTACTTAATTCATTCTGGCGGTCTGTTATTAACCTGAAACTGTTCTTAACCAGAAGCAGCACTTTAGCTAATGGGGCCTCCTGCTGCTGCCATGCCGCCAGAGCACGGTTTCTGTTCTCATCCTGAAGCAAAGTTCTTAACCAGAGGTAATATTTCTGGGTTAGCGGAGTCTGTAACCTGAAGCACCTTCGTATACTGTTTTCTCTTATTATACATTTAAAGGACAGAAATTATTCAGGTGTTTGGCATATATTCTTTACACCTTCATTAAAAGTGAAGCTATAAATCCCTATACATTTCATTAAATTCATTAAATCTTAAAGCTTTGTTTCATTATAACTAACAAGGTGTATGTTTTACATTTGGTTCAATACGACCGTATTGAGAAGTGTTCATGAGGTTGGTTTCGCAGAAAGCGCTAGGGCAGCTTGCCTCCTTGTTGCCAATGGTTTAATTGTTCATTGAGGCAATAGCGAACGCTAAAAGCTCTCAGACAATAAAACACAACTGAGTAAGAGGCTACACAAGTTCTTTGGACTACCTAAGATTATGCTCAAGTACATGTCAATTCTTTTAAAAAACAAGTTTAATGAATATGCTGCGATAAGATTAAACACACGAGATAATTTCGCTGGGCATATACATTTTATGCGAGACTCAAATGCACACATAAGCATGTAGGCACACACATAAAATGTAATATGTGGCTTTAACTATGCATCATCTAGCTAAATACTCCTCAGGTCCCACACAACATCCTATGTGAGTGGGGGACCCTCCCCACCCCACTGTGAAGATCCATTTCATTAAAACTATTTAGAAAAACTTCAAAGTTTTGAGGGAAACTATGCATTAGCATGATTATGCCACACAGCGGTAAGAGTTTTGGCTGGACAAACTAGGGAACTGTTGGTCACTGGCAAGAATAAGTAGTAGTTTGAAGTGGAAAGGGTACAAGAACTGAAAAATTAAGGTGAAAAACGGTTCAGGACAAAATGCAAAGTTTAAGGAAAGAGAGAGTTCAGAAAACTCAAGGGACTGTTCACACATGTCTGCTCAACACTTGATATCTATAACACCAAAAATAGTTTGCATACGTTGAACAGCCGTCAGGAATAAAATGCATCAGTAACTCCTTTGTATCATCCCAATTAAAACCAAGGAACGTTTACACATTGTACAAATTTGATTACCAGTACTATGAAAGATGCCTGAAAAGTTCTCTGTCTAATTCCAAATCCAGCTTCATTCTATTTACACTGAACGTTTCAGCTCTCGTGATGTTGTGAAAAGCTATGAAAAACACAAACCAGCATATGTTTGGAAAGGTCAACTTTTAATAATTGCTTTTGTTACCATGTTATGTCATGAGTTACAAAGTCGCTAGAAAAAAGCATGAGTTCTGGGAAGGCTTGGGTTTGGTGTTTTTTTTTAAAAAAAAAAACATTCATATTCATTACATAAATACACCTGGCACTTTTATAGGACTCCTCTGGACAAAATACCTACCAAGAATCCTCAAAACTGTGATTGAGTCCTGGCTTCAAGGCCCTCTCTGTATTAAACTATTTATGTTCAGAATATGCAAACCGCCAAAAAAGAGAGAGAACAAAGTCAGCATGTTAGGACACTACACAAAGTTTGTAGTAGCAGCTTGCCTCCTTGTTGCCAATGATTTAATTGTTCATTGAGGCAATAGCGAACGCTAAAAGCTCTCAGACAATAAAACACAACTGAGTAAGAGGCTACACAAGTTCTTTGGACTACCTAAGATTATGCTCAAGTACATGTCAATTCTTTTAAAAAACAAGTTTAATGAATATGCTGCGATAAGATTAAACACACGAGATAATTTCGCTGGGTGCCTGTACAACAATGATACTGCTTCAGCTTATAAAAATACTAGCTCCCGGAACCCATCTTTTTACGTGCACCTTGCAGTGCTTGAGTAGAGGATGAGTACATGATTTAAAGGCATCCCTGTAACAGGAGCACAGATTATAAAAAGAAACACACATTGCCTAAGGGGAACCAGGTATATGATGCTGCTAAGTGTAAAAATGAGAATCCTATCAAAGATATTCCCTGCAGGAGGCCCGTTCTGTCGCTGATAATGCCACTGCATTGATCATCCAAGGCCTTTATTCAAAGTGCCAAAGCTGGGAGAGTTATTGTTTGAAAACCAAAGTGCATGAATAGTTGGCTATTTGCTCCAATAGCACACACTCGTGTGATCTGAAGCTTTGCTAGGTTGCTTATTGTGGCTAAACCACAGGTTCATACAATAAAAAGGTACCTTTTTTAAAGTTTCATGGCAAAGAATACTTAGAACCTCCCCCCTTCCCCCAAAACAAGTGCATATGAACTGGTTATCTTTAGATATCTTTCGGCATGAAGCACTAACCCCCAGATTTATTTATTTTTTTAATGATGAAAGACTAACTCAAACTGAAGCCAACAGAGAATCATATCCGCTATAGTTAAGTGAGAAAAGAGGGGTTTCTGTGGTTATATGTAAACTTGAAATACGCTTTCTGAAGAGGGTATGCAACAGGGTGCCAGACCTTGGCAGACGACTATCCGTTTATGTGAAGGTCACGCCAGCTTCATTGTACACCTTGAAGACTTTCTCAATTGCATTGACGTAGGCAGCTGTTCTCAAGTCTAGACCTAGATTGTACTTCATAGCAGTACGCATGATTTGCTAGAGAACACAAAAATGTTACCATGTGAGTACAAAATATTTACTGAGCTCTTATTGAATACACATACAATGCTAATATTGATCTGACTTGGAGAAGTCATTGAATAAGGAATATAATGCTCCTTAATTAGCTGGGGCTTCATATTCATTTTCTGAATGGCACAAGGTAGCCAATAAAGTGGTAACTGAATACTACAATTTATTAAGCACAGGGACCTACCCATTCTTTCTAAATGTTGGGGCATTGACATTCAGCTACTTTGATCCTGGAAGAGGCTGAGAAACACACCACAGAACTGATGACAGAGCAAACCATTTTAAGTCACCTGCCGTTCCAGACAGATGGTAGAAACGAGGAGCTGCCTTGGTGTATTCACTCTGGTTTAGCTGAGACAGACAGTGCAATCATATGCATGTACACACTCTGCTCAAAAGGGCTTACTGTTGAGCTTACAACAGGGAACAGGGCAGCCTAAAGCAACACTAACCAGGCACTTCACCAGGCAGAACAGCCTCCACTACTTGTTGCTATATTTATTGGTAGAATATATATTTTTTGCTAATCAGCAAGTTAGAAAAATAATAGAGTTCATTTAATGTTCTGTGTAGGTTACCCAATGCTGATTAATGCAACCCAGAAATTGGAGTGAGGAGGAACAATTTTACCCTATTATGTGCCTCTGCAATTTACCTCTGGAGATAAGGTGTCAACACAAGTTTAAAGCTTCCACCGTTACATAATACATACCCTAGCAGAACGCTCCATGGTGTAGGCCAAACCAGAATGGACAATGTCTTTTTCAGATGCACCCTATATTGAAAAGAATTGCAATGAGTAGTCAGTCTGAAACCAGCCAGACCCCGATTTGTACTTTTTTAATATTAGTGCTTAAGGGATTGATATATTATGCCACTTTTTGTATACCCCTTTAACTGCTGGATAGAAAGGGAAACTAGCCAAAGCCAAACCAACCTAAATGTGTTTTATTTAACAGTTTATATTCAGCTGACATACTAACAAGGCTATTCCCCCTGGAATTTCTATCTAGGAAGCAAAGCAATAGATTATCCTGGATGTATATAACATGCATGTAATTCAGTACACTTCGTCAGTAAATATTCAAAGTTAGACAACAATTATGGCAAGCTGCAAATTCCCAGCCAGTCTCTATGTCCCAGCTGAAGGCCTTCCAAGACCATCAAAAGGCAACGCACCTTCGTGGTGAGTAAGACAATTCCCCAGTCTATGTGGAGTATCCAGGAGGACAAATCGGAGTCAGATCTACTCTGCCCACCCTCCCAGGTCTCCACAATACATCCCAGGTCGGCCCATTCACCCACAAAAAAATCATGGATAAGTCACTAGCATTAATTAACAGCACTACAAAGTCAGAAGGCACAGTGAAACAACTACCAGGAACCTGTGGACAGGAGAGAAGTTTGCTATGGGGCATGGGACGCAGGTATCCATAGTCTCATCTCCCACAGTGACCCCCGTACACTTTTGCCAACTGTCCCATTGCCTGTGATCACTGGAATGGGGCACTCACACTCTTTCCTGTTCCCCAATGGAAACTTTGCCAAGGCACGTAGTACCATGGTATCAATTCAAGCATAACAAAGTACACAGAGTCAATAAGCACAAGAGCATCTTCCTGCATCCCTGTGTCAGCACTTTGTCAAACGTTTAGGGTCCCCACTCTATCTCTCACCTAGAAAGTGCAGTGCTCCCACCCCATACTTTCAATAAATTCCTTCCTTTCCTCCTCACTAGTCAGAATACATTCATCTGGGCTGGTACCAAAAGGAAAGCATCAAGAGGTAGTGCCTTACACTTGTGTGGACCCCCCCCCCCAAGTAGAGACCCCTTTTAGGGTCAACCTACTGGTAACCCACCAACAGCAGCCATACTGATGTAGTCTGACTTTTAAGTTGTTTCAATCTAGGGAGTCTGCCAGCTCTCACCTCTAGTACTCAGCTGGGGCTTGTTACAGCGCGACATGTTCAACATGAGCTGCCATGGACTAACAAAGATTGTGGGTAGGTATAATAAAAACTGCATTTCCCCTCCAAAATTCAGCAACATCTGGAACTATAACCCACTGAAAGAAGCTAAGCAAAACACATATTATGTCCTTCATACTATAAGTAGTGAGATATTTTTACTCTAGTCTGACAATTATACAACTTGCACCCACAGATTGGTTTCTCTTTTTTTGCAACAGACATTTATCAGATATGCAATGAGCAAAATCTTGCAGCAGCTACTTACAGATATTCTATCCTGGAATTCTGCAGTAGGCACAACTGGAATACTTCCACCATGTTTCCCAAACTTTCTTTCCAAGCTTTCCTGGACAGACACTGAAGGAGGGAGAAATAAATAAGTCATGCTGCTTTCTTATGCATGATTCTTAAATGAAGTAAGTTTCAGTCCAGACAGTTACAATCCAATCCTATGCCTGCTTAGTCAGAAGTAAATCCTGCTGTATTCAATGAGTGTGCAGCCCTGGCTGACTCAGAAGGTAAGTTTCAGCAGCCTCTCTCAGAAGCACTTGCTTTGCTACTTCTAAGTTTCCTATATTTCAACTGAAGCAATTCTGCTGCAGGAAGACAGAACTCTGCAGCGATTCAAAGACAGACAGCCAGCCAGGTGACGAGACTTCTAGATTAATGCAAAATGTATCTACTTCCACTTTTAAGCTGAAATTTGCTTTTCAGTATTGCCAGTAACTTATCTATAAACTTTCACTATAGAACAGAAAATCTAATTCTCCAGTATTATTAATTTGCATTTACATAGGGTTTTTTTTGGCAGTATTATTCTATGTAATGCATTATGCCATACAAAAACAAGTTCTACTAAAAGGTTCTGTCAGAATATATCATAAACTAATTCACAAAACTTGAAATCTTCTAAAGAAAGTGAGTTTGTTATTAGTAGTTAGGATGATACAATTTATTACTGAATCTGCATAAAGTGTGCAGTACTTGTTATACTTACTTAGCAAGTGGTAGTTTGAGTCCCTTTCATATTTAAAAGTCAAGCGACCATAGCTGACGTGGTTCAGATTCTTCAGCCACTCAAAGTAAGACACAGTTACACCACCAGCATTTAAATAGAGATCCTGAATAGGGCAAGATTGGGGGGTTTTGGTAAGAAAATGCATTGTAGGCAACGTAAAGTATACTTCAAAACTGCAAAAGATGGTAATTTGGAAAGGTACGCTTTGCAACTGACAGAAATTGTTAATATCACGAACTCTAGTACCACTTTGTAAAATGAAAAATAAAGCTGGTTGAAAAATCCAGTTTAGCTGCTATTACAGATACCAACACTCATTGAGCATAACACACTTCAAATCGGGTTCAGTTGCTGGGTGTCACCTTTGCAGCTTCTTCCACCTCATCTTGACTGCATTTAAATTGGGTTGGGGGGTTGAAGCGGAGGGAGCTGAGGAGGCAGCAGTCAGAAGCAGACCTTGGAGAGTATAACATCTTTGCACTGGCTGCTAACATGCTACAGGCACAGGCAGTGCCAGAGGGTGTTAAGTGCCCCCCCCCCCAAATCCCCAAGGTGGTTTCTTGCACCCCATTGCTGGACTCTCTCATAATGTATTTCAGATGTGAGCTTTCCCTTCCATGACATTGCCGCCTGTACTACCCTTCATGGGGATTCCCCCCCTACTCCTAAAATCAAGACGATTGTTCAGGTATTACCTCCTGCAGCTGTGCAATGTTTGGTGTACTGGAAGCCAAAAAGATACCAACAGCAGATGGAAACCCCAAGGTGATAAAGCAAGCCAAGTTGTTAGTTGTCTTAACAACTGGAATGCAGTGACTTAAGGGGAGTCAATCAGGAGCTATGCCTTTGCTACCTAGGCAAAGGCCAGCATTCTTGCCGGGTTGTGGGAGGGTTTAACTATATGAATTCTTTATGCATCATATAAACATACCTCTTTTCACATTATCAAATTAAGTAGAAGCAATTATTTAGAGTATGCATGGCTGACGAAGCCCGGCAGGGCAAAACAAAGTATTATTCCGGGAATCCTTGTCTTAAGTTCTTTCATCTGATACCTGCATACAGCAACTATATTTTGCAAAGGCATATATTAAGATCTTTCGTATCTTTCGTCTGATACCTGCATACAGCAACTGCATTCAACTACACTTTGCAAAGACATATGTGGAACATTACAAACAACAAGTTCATTTACTACAAGTACTGCTTCTTAAAGTTGTCGCGTCCGACACCTGTATTCATAAAGACATACGTGGAACACAAAAAAGCTTCTATTTGGACATTACATATATAAGAACTGATCTATTTGTATTTTCTGTTCAAAATGTTGGTTTTAATGGCTTCTACTTAATTTGATAATGTGAAAAGAGATATGTTTATATGATGTATAAAGAATTCACATAGTTAAACACAGCCAGTTACGTTGTGGGTGTTATTGTTAGTTGGATTTACATAACTATAGGTTTGATAGTGTTGTGTGTGTTGTGGCAGGGAATAGAGGGCTAGCATATATATCATCTGCCTGTGGGACTTTAAGGTTGGCTGGCACTGTCCAAGGAGTACTCTCTCACTGCTCCAAGTCAAGCCATAGTGAGGAGGAGCAGCAGCATAGAAGCTCCCCATTCCTTTGGACGCGGACTAGGGGCTTGTGAGAATGTGGCTGTGAGTGATCAGAAATGGAATGTTGTACTAAAAGCCTGCACTTCTTTCTCTTTACATTCAAACTAGGCTAAATGACAGTACAGGCACGCACACCCACACACACACCCCCTCCCTACACTGGGGTTACATTCGAAGGCATTACGCATTTAAGTGAAATCGTGTATATTTGAAACACCACTGAAAAAGCCTGCAAACACCCCATTCTGTTATGAGTAACAGCTTGGAAATACAGAAGTGAAAGGAAAGATAAATCTGATCAGAGTGGGCTTATTTGTATGGGATACAATTAATCTTCAACCAGGATGGATTCCTTGCCCAAAATTCATTTTCAACTTGAGTCCTTGAGTAATTTTATAACTCTGTGGTTTTCTTTTTTAACTATCAATTTACAAAGTTATGCATCAAGTTGTGATGTATTCCCCTGTACCACCCTTGCTATAGAGAAAATGGAAATTCATAGGGTACAAATCATTGGGAATTTTGCTAAAAATTTCAATGCGCTCCAAAATGATAGCACATTTTTTTACTGGCAAGTTTTATATTCCCAGAAGATATTTGGCATGTAAAACAGGTATGTTTTTTTAAAAAAAATGAATGCTAATTTTGGCATGGAAGAATTATATACCTTACCGGAATAACCATGATATTCCTTTCCAGGAAGATTTTATCTGCCTCAGGAGTTGTGGGTCCATTAGCACCTTCAGCAATTATCTGGAAAATAAAATAAAATATTACAGCTGAATATAGAAAAACTTTTGATCAAAAATAACACAATTTTTCCATAGCAAGAAGATCACAACTTCTGGATCCATTATCAAGCATTTATTCTGCAGGCTCCACTTACTTTTGCTTTGACCTTGTGGGCATTGGCCTTTGTTAACTGTTTTTCACTGGCAGCTGGGATGAGGATGTCACAGTCTGCTTCAAGAATGTGGCAGTCCAGGGGCTGTGCCTTTGGGTAGGTGAGAATCGATCCATGTTGCTGTTTGGATACAAAAGGGAAGTCAATGGCTCATTCCAGTGAATTCAAACAGAACAGAAGTTTCAATAATCCAATCTGCTTCTATATCTAATTCCATAGAATTAGAGCCAAACAAGCAAGGGCCAAAAATGGCCTGGAGACTGCCTGATACACCTAAATTTGGGGTGGATAGAAGACAAAATATGGCAGACTCATAATAATAAATTCAAAATTGGGGGGAGAGAAACTATTTTATATAAAGAAGTCCTTCCCCGTCTCCTTAAAAAAAGGGCCCCATTTAAAGACCTTGGAGGTACTCTCAGAAGAAATGACACCAGGTACCACTGGGAGTACCCAGAAGGTAACTCTTTAACTTATAAACATAGAATCAGAGATGAAAAGGAGGTAGAGAAATTCTGTAGGAAGTATCATAAAGATTTTGGAGGTACAGACCCCGCTCTGGAAGGTGCAGTAGGAGGACAGGACCCAGAACAATCAGAGGATAGTGTAGACAGTCAGGAGGAGGAAGAAGATAAAAATAGGAAGAAAAAGAAAAGTAAAAAAGACAAGACAAGACTTTGAAACCTAACCAATATGGCAGATATGAAAATATTAAGCTGGAATGTAAATGGATCGAATGGAAAAGTAAAAGTAAATAAAATAGCACATATTTTAAAGAAACAAAATTTAGATACAATTTGGTTTAAAAAGAAACACATATTGCTAAAAGACAGATTACTGATAAACAAAGGACATTGTTTGGAATTTGTATCATCAGACAGCACCAAGCAACGAGGAGTAGCTTTTTATATTAGGCCCAAATTTGAACCACAATTGTTATTTAAAGATGAATTGGGAAGAGTGATTGCGACACAAATTTACAGGGGGAAAGGTTGTAATTGTAGGAATATAAGCCCCGAAGGAAAAGAAGGCTGATTTTTTTAAAGATTTAAAAAACAGGCTATTGGGAGTACATGGACCAAAATATTATTATGTTAGGAGATATGAATGGAGCATTTTCTTTAGAGATGGACAGAACAATAAGGAAATCAGAGTCAAAAGAAGGGAAATTACCACAAACCTTCTTTGCAATGATTGAAAATTTAAATTTAATTGATGCCTGGAGGTTTAAACACCCACTAGACAGAGAATATACTTTCCAGTCAGAAGTACATCAGTTGAGCAGTCACAAATCTATGGTTAAATTCTGTATATTGAGTAGTCCTGACACACATTTATGGAACACTTTCCCCCCTATTTTATTGATCAAAATACTCAAATGTACCTTCTCCATTGCCAATATGTTGTTTAATTTTGCTGTACAAATTTGCAATGAAATCAAGAACCAGTTTTTCATACCAATTTGTAATCTTCCAACTCCTTTGGGTCAAGTCCATCAGGATTCCATATTGCACCATCTTTTTCTCCAATGGCAACACATTTTGCACCGTAACGATGAAGATACCTCATAGAATGCAATCCTACATTGCCAAATCCCTGTTAAGAAGAGAAGTATATTTAGGCTCAAAATCACTGTACAAATAAACGGGAGATATCAAACCCTTTGCTGGTTAAATCACAACCTACCGTATTTTTCACTCCATAAGATGCACTTTTTGTCTGTGCGTATTATGGAGCGAATGTGTGGTCCCTGGAGCCAAATCACCTGAGTGCGATGCATGCCATTGGCCCACCCTCCCGGGTTGCTGGCAGCTTTCCCTTTCCCCTGAAGCCCCGGGAAGGTTTGGGAGAGGCAGGCAGGCTGTGCGACATTGCCTCGCGCTCTCTTTGAGAGAGGCTTTGCCGACGGCCTCCCCTTTCCCAATAGCTTCGGGGATGTTGGCTGGAGGATGGCGGGAAGAGGCAGTTGCCAAGAGAGGGGAGAAAGAGGATGGAGAGGAGGGGGACTGAAAAGCGGGGCGAAGGGAGAGGAGGTAGGTTGCTGCAAGTGGAGAGTCATGGTAGAGGGCAAAGGAGAGGCAGCAGCGAAGGGGAGAAATTGCAGACGTCGCCGGAGGAGTTTGGGCGAAAGGGATGGAGAGGAGGAGGTTGGAAAAGGGGGCTGTGCTGCTTGGGGAGAGGGAGAAAAAAGTGGGGAGAAGGAAAGGCTCCCAAGCCTCTGCAGGAGGAGAGCGATCCTTGCAGAGGCTTAGGATAGAAGCTGCGCCCCATCAACGATATGGCTGGTGGATGCGCAGCTTCCCTCCCAAGCATCCCAAGCCTCTGCAGGGATCACGCTTCTCTCAAGGAGGCTGTGATTCAGATTAGTTTTCTTGTTTTCCTCCTCTAAAAACTATGTGCACCTTATGGTCAGGTACAGTATTCATATTTCAGGGGATGCCATGTTTGTTACTGGGGATATAAGAAATTAGCTGAAAGTCCATGAAAGATTTCACCATCACCCATTAAAGCAATGAGCAGTGGTGCCCCGCAAGACGAATGCCTCGCAAGACGAAAAACCCGCAAGACGAAAGGGTTTTCCGTTTGCGAGTTGCTTCGCAAGACGAATTTCCCTATGGGCTTGCTTCGCAAGAAGAAAGCCCATAGGGAAATCTCCGGGGACCTCTTTTAAATGCTGGCGGTGGGGAGCAAAGCCTTCCCCCCCCCTCCGGCCTTCAGAAGAGGTCCAGGAAGGCCGGCGGGGGCCGAAAGGCTTTGCTCCCCACCGCCAGCATTTTAAAAGCGGTCCGGGATAGCAGGGAAGCGCTTCCCGCTATCCCGGACGGCTTTTGAAGGCAGGCGGGGGGGAGCAAAAACTTTCGCCCCCCCGCCGGCCTTCAGAAGAGGTCCTGGACCTCTTCTGAAGGCTGGCGGGGGGCGAAAGTCTTTGCTCCCCCCCGCCTGCCTTCCCGGGGGCTTTAAAATTGCCCCGGGACAGCGGAGAAGTCCTCCGCTGTCCCGGGGCGATCTTAAAATGCTGGCGGGCGGCAGCGAAGCATTCTAAAAAACCCCGGGACAGCGGAGAAGTCCTCTGCTATCCCGGGGTTTTGTAAAATGCTGGGGGTGGGAAGAAAAGCCCTTGTCCCTCCCCCAGCCTTCAGAAGAGGTCGGGGGACAGACTGTCCCCGGACCTGGTCTGAAGGCGGTTTCCATAGAAACACATTGATTGATTTTCAATGCATTCCTATGGGAAACCGTGCTTCGCAAGACGAAAAACTCGCAAGACAAAAAACTTGCGGAACAAATTAATTTCGTCTTGCGAGGAACCACTGTGTTTAGTTTTCACAAAGGTTACACTGAAAGATACTCAGTTTCAAGAATATTTCTTCCTCTTCCCAGTAGTTTGGAATGCTGATGCTGAACTCTTTAAGCTGGAGAAAAGGAGGTTTGGATTCTCCTAGAGGAAAATTCATATGGTTTTGGAACCCAATCCTAGATGTTTGCACTAGGAATGACTACTTAGGATGCAAGTAAATTTGCACTAGCATATGCCATGCCCTGGCTGGATGCAGAGGAGTGGTGGGATGTACCAAATGGGGAACCCCTAAGGAATCCCCCGGGGAAGAAGGATCAGAGCCTAGTGGAACAACAAGGAGTAGTCAGAGGGAGAAGGAGCAGACTGGGAGGCGGTGTCAGAAGCAGAAGAGGTGACAGGGTCTAGTGCACAGGAAGAGGCTGCTGCAGGGCACATTTTAGACTCCAAGGCAGAAGCCAGTGAGTATTCTGCTCTTGCTCCAACTAGCTTCAATCCCACGTGGTCTTTATAACTCACAGAGAAATGAGACAAACAGAGCAGAGGGTGGTTGCGTGCAGATGCAGCTGAGACTGCATAGGAAAGACCCTGGAGAGGAGGAGCCCTAGTGGGCACTGGGAAGGTGTGGACCTTCAGTCCTTGCAATTACTTCATTGGGGCAAGACCTCCTAGAAAATGTTTCAGAGACAAGTAGGCCAGAGCTGTGGTTGGTTTCCTTGAATAAATAATTTCACTGGGTTCAGTTGATTTATTGTTTTGTTGCTGACCTACGCCAGACTCCAACCCTGACAGTTTAGCAGTCTGTACAGCCCATTTTAGCTAATTTTTAAATCAGTTACTTCAGAGGGAAAAGGATGCAACCTACTTCCAGCTTTATTCAAGGACAAAGCTTGCCTGTCTCCATTTCCCCCCTTATTATTTCCCTGGTTGTTTGGGCACAGGCACACCCCATTTCAGCTCTGCCAACACAAGCATTCCAGAGCGGCAGTGTTGGCATCCCTTTGTTTTCACAGGTCAGAATTCCCCTCTCGCTTATTAATTGGCAAAAATACAGTAACTCATTAGTACAACCCCATATTTAGTAAGGGCAACTTTCCATTTTAACAAATCTAAAATTTGATTCTACGTAGCTCTAAATAAAGGATTCTAGCAAGCAATACAAATACAAGTTTCTGAACTCTAGGTAACTGTAAAATTCAAAACTCTGACTGATACAATCATATTAGAAAGAGAAGTACTATTTGTGGCATTTACCCAGCTCCATGGTTTTGGTTGCTCTTATTGTTATGTTATTATGCTTGGCTGTTCATGAAATTTTATGGAAACTAGCTTGTCCTGCACCCTGGAATCCACTGAGATGAAGGGTAGGCTATAAATGCTTTTAATAAATGAATAAAAAGTTGTCTACTTTCAGACTACGCAGGTGGCACAGGACCTAGAATGCAGTACAGCAGCTACTGTATGTTCATGAAACCCCCATACACTGGAGGTTGCTTTACAAAAAAGGACCTATCTACAGAAGATACTACTTCCAACATGATTGATATATAACGCACACAATTTTTTCTAAGCATTATGCAAAGATTTTTTATGAAGTCAGTTCCTGCAGGCTTATGATCTGACACAATACAAAAGGAAAAAAGAAAAGGAGGGAGACCTCTTTACCAATGTCAATTACAGTGTCTGGTTTAGCAGAATCTGAATGTCATATTGTGTGCCACGTCTGTTTTTTAAAGTTCTAGCAATATCCCATGAGATGCATATTATCAGTTAGAGCTTTTCTCTCCAGTGTGGTTACTATTCTAGACAAAATTACCTGGATAGCAAATGTCTTATCCCCAAATCCTGGAGTCATTCCCAACAGACTCATATATGATGCTTCATTAATGAAGTTCTCGATTCCATGGAAGACTCCACGGCCTGTGGCAGAGATACGGCCATGTATACCACCTTGGCTTATTGGCTTTCCCGTGACACAAGCATGGGCATTAATGTCCTAAAAAGTAATAAAAAAGGTTAGTTAGGCTCATTCCCATGGAAAACATGTCAAAACATCTGAATTTTTTTGTGTTTTAGCTTCACTGAAGTCAACATATCTAGTTGTTGCTCCTGCAAACAAATCAGTTTATCACAATACTGTACTTTCACCAATTTAAAGGCATTTGCATGACATAGGATGCCTTGAGGATCTGCTTACTGCCCAGCAAAGTGCCATGTAGTAAATTTAGCAGAAATATTAATGTAAGTGCCAGAAAGAAGAGATACCAGATTACTTAAGATCACCTTGACATATTTTTAAACAGTTTTTAGATTTTACATCAGTGTGCATTTGCTGAAGGGGTGGATTTGGTTCACAGCAGTGTTTCATGACAAGTAATGACACACACCAGTGATTTTTGTGAATGGGTACACCCAAGTTTTGAATGGTTCATAAATGTCATTTGCACCCTTTAGGTAACGGAACAGCTTCCGCATAGCTCACTTATTGATTCAATGTATCTTAAAAAGCATGTTAGTCTAGCTTTGCTACCCTGCTATATTAAAACAAGCTTATAAGAAATCCCAATTAAACTATACTTAAAATATTATCCACTTTGGGTAGACTTTGGGTCAACTTTGCAATAGCACATAAGAGGATCTGAACCTTCTATGGGCAGTTTACAACTAAATCAGCCAAAGCTGTTTAATCACCTTTAAAATAATCTGGCAACGGGAACATAAAATACAATTATTTGAAAACTATTAGCATAATCCTTTAATTTGTTAAAAGCCCAGGCAGATATCCGAGCCTATGCATAGCAGGGTTACTCTTCTAATTATATACTTCTTTCTGAACTTTTTTTGTTTCATCCTCTTTTTTCAGATTCTTTTAAAACAGCTGAAGCATGTTTCATTGCTCCCTCAATGAAAACAAAGCAGAGAGGGGCTGGCTGGTTAATTTGTAGTTTAGCACATGTGTATTCATTACACAAAGGGTGAGCTAAACACAAAGACCACCACAACAAACTGGCAGTCTGGTGTCAAGTTCACTGTGTGCTTCCATAACACAGGGCTGCCACTGGAGGGAACACCTCCCACAAACGACAGACGGAAAGCTTATTCCCCATATTACCAATGTTCTGGACAATTTGAACTTCCTTATCAACAAACTTCCATTTCCTTCCATTTTTCAACTGCCTCTTCATTTCTAAATCTACTTTTTGCAGGAGCCCTTTAAAACTCTCGGCAGCATTCTTCTTCTTGCTACGCCTTAGAACAACATCTGACTCATAGCATAAAACTTTCTTTTGCTGATGACTCATATAAGAATTGCTTCATTCACAAGTGAGCATTAGTGTTTTTTTCTCATAGCAAGTGCATCTGGGATTACAATCCCACAACCACAGGACCTAGTCCATAAACCTGCTGTATCACACAACAGTGTGGAGTGTTGTGCTTGGCACACCTAGAGCACAGGGCATGAACAGGGACAAGATACTGCATGACTCAACTGGTCTGGAAGCAGCTGTGGCTCCACAGGCAGGTTGGCACCCAACACTTTGGTTGGGAGCTGTTGCACCTACAACAGAATCAATGGGTGCTGCAGAGCAGCTTGGCCATTTCTAGCTTGTCATGATTCAGGTGTCTGTGCTGAACTGGGAAAGGACTGTGATTTTACAGCAGGAAACATTTGAGGATCACCATCAGAATGTTTTATAGAAAGCCAACTAGATTGACTTACAGCTAAGATGTCACTCATGTTTTTGGGAATGGGAAATTAAACTGCAAACTGTTACCCAAGATTGCTTTAACTAGTTTTCTATCAGTAGCATGTGACAAAACTCTTCTTGAATATACAATGAACGACTCTGCCAACTCCTACTTATTGCAAGCTTTTGGACCCCACAAAACACTTTCATGCATGCCTATGTATGCACTTTTGAAAGCAGAAGTTCATACAAGACTACAGAACTAAGATTTTTCACTTTAAATGCACGTGAGGCATGCCACACTGTTGCTTCAAAAAGTTAGGCAATACTTGAACTGAAAATGAACTGGATTTACAATTCAATTTGACTAACCTTGAAACACCAAGTCTCAAACTAATTCCTAGGGCAACACATTACATGAAACAATTACTGAGCTAGAGATTTTCAACTGACACTTAAAACCTGCAGGTTTGCAGAGAATTATTAACTAAGTTACCCCAATACTTATGTTTTGCCTGTTTTTAGGCATCCGATGCCCAGAACTAACATGCAAACATTCCCAGGGACAAAAAATCTCTTAGAAATAGTGCCTTGAATCACAAGATAAAAGAGGAAAACAAAAACTGTACAGGGACACTGGTCTACTGCCCTGAATACTAAAAAGTTTGCCACAGTAGAATTTAATCACAGCAACATGCTTGTGGGCCAAGAAAGATTTTAAGTCTTAACACTTCTCATTGTTTTCTACTTTGTGTTTATTAGAATCTTTATCATTTTGCCACTCAACTTGCAAACAAAGTATAAATTGAATGTAACAGGCCGAATGAAGAAGCTGCTCCAGAAACTTGTTTCCATAGCCACCTTGAACAAGCAAAATGCTAACTCACAGCAATCTAGCCAAAGGAGCTGTGGAATTATTCAAAAGCTTTCTCATGCATGAATAATTAAGAACTCTCAAAGGCCAGCCTGTTGTATCCTGAAAAAGAAACACAGGGAATTCAAACTGCTTTACCAGGAGGCATACTTCTGTATTCTCGTGCCCTGTTATTCAGAGATGAGCAAGTGTTAAATGGAAAGAGGGAAAACAAAGCCAGCCTTGCAGGACGTATAACCACCACAATTATTTTTCTTTTAAGAGACTAAGGTCCACCTCTACTACAATGAATAAAAATATACAGTGATACCTCTAGTTATGAACTTAATTCATTCCGGAGGTCCATTCTTAACCTGAAACTGTTCTTAACTAGAGGTGAGCTTTCACTAATGGGGCCTCTTGCTGCCACTGCGCCGCTGGCACATGATTTCCGTTCTCATTCTGGGGCAAAGTTCCCAACTCGAGGTAACTTTTCCAGGTTAGCAGAGTTTATAACATGAAGCGTTTATAACTCGGGGTACCACTGTATAGACAGCTTTAGAGTGAATTTGACCACTGGCCAGTACTACTCCAACTTGAAGCTGGACAAAATCTCAGGAATAGGCCTTCCCCATCACTGCAATGATATCTTCCCAATAATCAAGATTCCTGTGTGACTCCCAGCTACTATTTTCTGACTGGTTCCAGTTGGTGGCTGCAGGAATGAGTAGCTCAGAGGCCTGAATCTCATTTTATGAATAGGCCTGAATAGCAATATTCAAGAGGCTCCCTGAACACACAGAACTAGTATACAACAGAACAGAATTTGACCCAGCCTTTTCTTAGCATGATTTTTCCTTGGTTTATACATTACTGCAGAGGTAGACAACTGGATGCCATTCAGATGTTAGGCTCAGAACTCCCATCAGTCCCACTAGCATGGGACATAATTTCACCAGAGATTATGAGTGTTACAGTTCAACAACATCTGGAAGGCACTGCATTAGAGTAACATTAGGTATACGACTCTATAATGCAAGAATTAAGATTGGGGAAACAGGTTGTACTATCATATGCACAAGTACCTGGGAGCTGCAACAGGCCTTAGCTTCTCATGTGTACATGCAATAGAAAAACTCAAGTATGGCTGTATATTATGGGAACATTATGGCTCATAGAATGTAGCCACACTAACTTCATCAATGTGTGAAGCTACCCAAATTTTTTAAACACCACCAATTTAGAATGAAACAACAGCCCAAAGATGTACTGAAACAGAGGCAATTACAATTGTTTTACTCTGCAATATATAAAAGCATCAAGCAACTGCTATAACAGCTTTTACTAGTTTTGTACATTCAAAACTAACGCCAAAATTCTATCAGGAATAAGACTCAAGTTGCAAAACAAATGACTGTGGTGCCGGCTTGTTAAAAAGTGATACAAGCCTTCTGCATTGTATTGCACATGCGAAATATCACAAATCTGTTAGTCATAGTGCTTAAGATTATAGAAATGGTAAATGTTGCACAATTGGCAGAATGGGTTGACTAATTCTACCTAAATTAAAGCGTGTGCCTTCACTCAGAACTTACATAGTGTCCTATGGTATTGGCATAGGTGTCTGCAATCCAGGACATCTCCCTCTCACCTGTGCTCATGTCAGGAGCAGGCACATCAACACCAGGCCCTGCAGGCAAGATTAAAACCATCAACACAATTCAAACACAAGTCTCAATTGTATCAATTTACAGCCAACCTTATGTGATCAATATCATAGCAACTCTTACACCGTTCTTTGAACTACAATACAGTACAGTACAGTACTGGTTTGTGCTTTATAAACAATGAATCAATATTTCTTATGATGCACCCACATTTTGGAGGCTGCTTGGAAGACTTCTGGATCAGATGATTAATTATCATCATCTATACACCAGTGCAGCAGCACTGTATACTAGAGCCACATGTGAGGTTAAGTGGAACCATTCCTGGCTTTTCACATGCTCCATATTACTGAGATGTTTGTGTCTCACGTTAATATGACTCAGGACCAAGTTTGTGTTACTCGGTTTACTCTGGGAAAAGGTATTTAATGCTTTCCTCTAATTTTCTTCATGGTTTTGGCATGCAAGTGCTTTTAGGATTACTGGCAGCCTAGAATCCCTGTACAGTCATACCTCGAATTGAATGTGCTTCGGGTTGAGTGCGTTCGAGTTGCGCTCCACGGCAACCCAGAAGTAACAGAGCATGTTACTTCCAGGTTTCGCCGCTCGCGCATGTGCATGCGCAGAAGCAGAGAAATGCGACTGGCGCAGACGTGCTGTCGCGTCTTGAGTTCCATTCGGGATGCAAATGGGGCTCAGGAACGGATCCCATTCGCATCCCGAGGTACCACTGTACAGTGTTTTTTTGAAGAAATATCTTTAAGCAGGAAAACAAGGCAAAGATAACAATAATTCATTTGCAGAATTATTTTCCTGTTAGACCAGAAGCAGTTCAGTTCTTTGCAGTATTTCTCATGTAGGGACAAGCCCCCTTTTACAGAGTTATGTCTGGTTATGAGAAGCCATTCAAAATTTTATGGAGGGGGGGGAATTCACATCAAAAAAATGGAAACAGAACAATTCACACACTAGTGAAACTTACAGTATAAGATAGTCATTTCTGAAACCATCGGGTTATTTTGGAAAGCTATGACAAAGCCTTGTTTTTTGGTTGCTACAAGGTGGAGCTTCAATTTCCTTCCTGAACTTCCTTTAAAACTGGCACAACTTCGACCAGCATGAAAAAGCTAACAGTAACAAAACTGCTCTGAATAGCAAACTGACCAGATTAAGAAGAGCTATTTTGCTACGTTTGCACAGCTGTTAGCTACTCAGGTGCAATTCTGGGGCCATAGAATGAAAGCATTAACTCTGTACAAAGCAAATACAGTGTTCAGAATTATTAGGAAAGAAAGCAAAAATAAGTGACAGCTGCTGAACAAGTCTATGCTACATATACATGCAAACATGTGCAACCCTGGCCACAACCACATCAACAAGGTCTTGGCATATTTGAAAAATATACAAAAGCAACTAAATACGCTGGAGTATGCCAAAATCTTTCTTTTCAAGTAGAGATGACCAAGAGTAACTAGATCTGAGCCATAAAGCAGTTTTGCAACTGGCTCCACTAAGATTTAATCAAGGTTTGGTAAATTTTTACCCAAATATCACACAGCAAAGCCCTTACTAGAAAAGTTATGTTGCTCTTATGGTACAGTCTGACCGCCTATGAGTGGGTCAGAAGATGTGTATATGTCAGTGCAATATACTATGGACCTTGGGCTAAAGTATAAAGTCAACCTCTTGGATTCAGATATTGGCAATCCCTGTTTTAAGTAAAGATCAAGTAGCTTAAGCTTAGAGAAAAAAAGAGGCAAGGGGAGTTTCAAAAGGAACAGATAATGGTTTAAATCTGAAAGTAAGTTAATGGAACGAAAGATTCCCATCCTCCCTTTTTCCAGCATGCCCTTTCCTCCATCCCACATGATAAAGGAGAGCCCCAATATTGGACAGGTTACTAAATAAAACTCCACTGTATTATAAATATGAGAGCTCTATTCAGTGATTGGATGGAAGGTGTTATCTGGCAAGTCACTCAATTCTCACTAGGGAAGTAACCCTGTGTCTGGGCTGTACCACTTCAAACAATATGGGGGAATTGGCATGACTGGGTACACCTCCATAAACAATAACTCTTGGCGCTTTGGGAACCAGCAGGTCAAAGAGAAGCTAAAACTCTTCTCGGCATTCAGTCACAAGAATCTGCAATCAGAACTGGTGCAGCCCAGACACAGTCTAACTTGATAGATTTGTTGGAGGAAAGATACAAAGCACTTTGGCATTTCTGCATGTACCTAGAGGTGATAAATGCAACAGTTACACTGTGGTGCATGAGTTACTCAAAGCAGGCTAAGCAACTACTAAAACCTTTCTGGAGAGATAAAGGCAGAAAATGCTGCTGAGCCATCTTTCTCATAGCAATTGTTACAGCAGTTGCTGCATAACGTACCAATAAAGCCCTTCTTTGCGAGTTCTATGGTAAACCGTCTTGTGATTTTTTCCAATTCATTATCCTATAACAAAAAAGCAGTTAAGGTCCAGGTCGCAAGACATCAACCATTAATGTCATATGTTAAAGATTTTACCAAGAAAAACATTCAACAATACTTGTGTTTCCTTTGCTTATGTGCTCTTAGTCATACTACAACAACTCTGCTTGGTGTAGGGGACACATCCCCCAGTTACATTGTGCTTGAAACATGCCAAGCACCTTGTAAATGCAGTGCAACTATGGGAGTAACCTCTTAATCCAATACAGTGGTGCCCTGCAAGACGAATGCCTCGCAAGACGAAAAACCCGCAAGACGAAAGCCCATAGCGAAATCTCGGGGACCTTTTTTTAAATGCTGGCGGTGGGGAGCAAAGCCTTCCCCCCCCCTCCGGACTTCAGAAGAGGTCCAGGAAGGCCGGCGGGGGCGAAAGGCTTTGCTCCCCACCGCCAGCATTTTAAAAGCGGTCCGGGATAGCAGTGAAGCGCTTCCCGCTATCCCGGACGGCTTTTGAAGGCAGGCGGGGGGAGCAAAGACTTTTGCCCCCCGCCCGCCTTGGGAAGAGGTCCTTGGGAAGATCGCCCAGGGACAGCGATCCAGGGACAGCGAAGGACTTTTCCGCTGTCCGTGGGCGATCTTAAAATGCTGGCGGGCGGCAGCGAAGCCTTCGCTGCCGCCCGCCAGCATTTTAAAAGCCCCCGGGACTGTCCCGGGAAGGCAGGCGGGGGGGGGGAAGCAAAGACTTTCGCCCCCGCCAGCCTTCAGAAGAGGTCGGGGGACAGACTGTCCCCAGACCTGGTCTGAAGGCGGTTCGGTTTCCATAGGAACGCATTAATTGATTTTTAATGCATTCCTATGGGAAACCGTGCTTCGCAAGACGAAAAACTCGCAAGACGAAAAGACTTGCGGAACGAATTAATTTCGTCTTGCGAGGCACCACTGTATCTGGATCTAAACTTGGAACAGCAGGAAGGAGACATGGGATTGACCCCAACCTTGCAATGAGTTTGAGGAACAGTGAAAACATCCAGCTCTTCCGGGGGTGGGGGGGGAGAGCAGTGTCTTGGTGAATTTAAATGTTTGGTTAGCTAACAAGGTCAGCCAAAATCTGTGGACCCCTGTAAATAAATTTAAGCAATGTAACCTTTTACACAGGAGATTCTGAAACACCTTACTTGTTTTAAAACCTTAAATTGTGAATACATTGCCTATGTTTCATTCCTCAACATGCTACAGAATACAAGATTTCCACCCCTACTATAGCAGAGTTATTTCTCAAACTTACCCAACCTAAGCATGCTGGTTAAAAGATTTCTGTCAGATTGGAACTTACTGTATAATTTCTAGGATTGATCTTTACACCAGCCTTTGCACCACCAAACGGCACGTCTGAAAACAAATGTTTGTGCTTAAGTTAAACAAGAATACAAAACTTGCAAAATAAGAGTAGGGGTAAATGATGGGGAAAACAGAACCTGCCACTACTGGTGATGAGTATTTGGCATTTTCTATTTTTATTTATTAACAAAATAATATATATACTGCCCTCTTGCAAAACGTCACGGTGGCGTACAGCAACATAAAAAGCCTTTAAAAGCAATGCAGATTGTTACTGGCACTGAATCACAAATATATGGAGATAAATCATAGAAAGTGAAGAATTTTGCCGAGCCCAAATTCCCACATTTCGAAGCTGGGAAAGAAAGCAGAGGAAACACTATAGAACCCTGAGGTATAATCCTAATCCCTCTTTAAGAAGAGAACACCTAAACTAGCCTATGTGGTTGTTTTAAAACAATGAATTAAGTCTGACTTATGAATTAGTGGGGCTTAACAGGCAGCTTTGGCACCATATAAATTGTAGGTTGATTTGGTGTGTTCCCAAATCCTGTTAATCAGTAAATATGGTTATTCCCCATATAAACCCTCTCTACTCCCAACACATCCCACTAATTTAGCCCTGTTAGAAAGTTCACAAAAGTTACTAACTGGCAAAGAATGTTTACTAGACTGCTGGGATACGGCAGAGAAGGGATGAGTTCTGTCATTCCTGCAGCAGTTATATTTCTAGGTTGGGTGTGAAGGTGGCTTTTCTTCTCTGGCAGTCAGCTTGGTTTCCATGCTGGGCACAGAAGAGGGTTGAAGTGATCCATATTCTCTCCACAAGCCAATTTCCCTAGCTGCATGCAACTCTTTGTTGCCCATGGCTAACAGGCAAGTGCTTAAATAAAGGCTATGCTAATTCAATGCTAAACCTAAATTTCTTCTCATTTTAAGCAGATAACTGCTTCACTGAAACATCAAATGAAGAACAGTTGGAATTAAATATTTTATATATAATAAATACGCAAGTAGCCCATCTCATATTCTAATGTAATGCCTGAGATTTAAGTTTGACATGGCCTCAAAATTCTTAAATAGCACTGGCAATGACTGAACGTACATGGAGCTTTACAAACATCACTTACCCACTACGGCACATTTGTATGTCATTAGAGAAGCCAAAGCTTTCACTTCATCGACACTCACTTCTGTACTGTACCGAATACCTGTAAGGAAAACAATAAGCCAACTTAAGTTTTCATAGTCAAGTAGAAACAAGCCTCAAAGGCTAAGAATTAAGTGCCATTTGCACAAGAAGCATTGCAAAAGAATCACTGTGAAAAAGTCCCACACAAGCAATTTTTCAGTTCTTTGGAGACAGACAAAAAACACCCCAAATTTGTATGCAGCAAAGGTATCCAAGAACTAAAATACTGCGTACTTTGGGTCTATGGACCACAATAAAGCTGTGTGTGGATTCAAGGACTAAAACTGAATACCCTTCCTGACACAATCTGTCCTGAATGTTTGTGCTACCCACTCTAAGGAAGTTTTTAATGTTTGACTGTTTAGAGTATTTTGCTAGATGCTGCCCAGAGTGGCTGAGCAACCCAGTCAGATGGGCAGCATGTAAGTAATAAAATTATTATTATTGGTTAACATCCCTGCAATTCTGGCATTGTTTTGCAGTGTTACAGGCAAAGAACTGGTATACTCCAATTCTAGCCCTTATGCACTGGAGCAAAATGCTGTCTTCACATTTGGTTGTTAGTGTGTGGTTTGGAAATTACTACCATATGCAGGAAGCTGTTCCTCAAGAGGCTAGTTTTGCTTGCTTGGAATACCTGAAGCCACAATATGAATAATTTCTACTTTAAAGAAAAAGAATTATCCCCCTTCATTTTGATATTACAGTGACTTAACAGAATCTTAAAAAAAAATATTATCCTTTGCCTTTTGTGAAAGGGGCTGAGCAATGACCTATGAATTACTTCCTCTTGATATACACTTGCTCTGGGAGAAACAAACAATTGGAAGGTGTCACTTTAGCCAATATATATATTTTTAGAGAAAGCCTGCAAAGAAAGGTCAGCTAAATGAGATTTCGATTCTGTACAAAAGTGGCTTCTAGCAACTCCATTTGTATTTAAGAAACACAAAATCAGCTCAAATGATTCCTCTTTCAATTCTGCATCTAGAATGTAAACTAATTGTTTAACTATAATACATGAAAAATTTGTGTTAAGACAGGACATGCTGCCTTTCTCAAGGAACTACTTGAACCATAAGTTGTGATGTTGTTGCCATTAAGAAAATATAAGTGCAGGACCACTGATAGTTGAGACAGTACAATGAAACAAGAGCCATCCACACTGTTCTGCGTAGTTGCTGCATTCTGAATATGGGTATTCCCTTGACAACTCTGGTATCATTTGCTGGAGCAGAAATGTTTCAGTTTACATTCGCCTTCATTTCTGAAGCCAAGCTAGTAACTGCATATGGAGGAAAGAGATGAACCACTTTTTAATGATAACATGCCTGGAATGTACAAGGGCATACAGTATTGCAGTGTTTGTTCTAGCTGGAGTCAACATTTCATCATTCCAGTCTTTCGGAACCACATTAATTGGAGGCATGCCTGCTGTCTGCTAGCACGCTTAGGGTTGCCCAATCCCCTGAGCAAGGTAGCAAGTTCAGTAACTGTCACGACAAGTTCATTCCAGCAGTTAGAAATTTACCAAGTTGGATTCACAAGGCAGGTTTTTTTTTAAAGTGAGATACTGTACTGTTTTGTACTGAAAATGCCACCAATACCCTTAGAAAGCAAAAGCAGCAATTCAATACTTGAGAACCCAAACTACACTGTATATGCATTAGAATCATTCAATACCTAGGCACCCTAGATAAGGATATACATATTAATTTGAGTATTAATTTCAGTCTTAGTTTTCAGTTCAACTTATTATTCTTTCCAGTTTGACTGGAACCAAAGACTAGGACCCAAAGAACTATGGGAGTAGTATGTGAGCTCAAAAGACAGTTTCCAAGAGGTAGAACATTCACCGACCCCCAAACCCACATAAAAAAACTTTTCTAAACCTGCTGAACTAGTGCAAGCCCCTTGTATATGTAGCTCTCCTGAATCACAATTAAGGCTGGAATATTTCCAGCTGCTTGGTGCTAGAATCAAATGTTTACTTGATAATCCTTTAATGACCTGGGGGAGGGGATCCTTCAATTTCTTTGGTATTTAAACAACTTAATATCAGGGATTCTTCAGCATTGCTAGAGCCTATTAAAATTAATTCTCAAATAAGTATACAGTACTTACATGAACTATCTCATTTATTTAAATGACCAAACTTCAATAAATGAAGGAGTTTCATAAACTGCAATTTGAGACAAAATCCATTCAGCTTTGGACCATCTGCAATTAGGTGCACTACAGAATACGGAACACAACTAATCTTCAATAGAATAAGACTGTATGTAATGTCTCTCTGGCAGCTACGTTTGTTACACCCTACTATGGAACTGGAGCTAATTCAGCAATAGTAGGTTACAGATGTAGTGCATGAAGGTAAAGGCCATTATTAGCAATTGTAGTCATATTCCCAAGTGAGTCATATTCCCAAGTGAATTTGACTAGTCCAGAGTGCAAGCAGCTTCTGTGCAATCAATTCCATCTCTAAGTAAAACAAATTAAATATTATTGAATATGATGCAGCTGTAGTGCATATAGCAAAAAGGGAAATGGACGATAAATAATACATTAATGAAATGGTGGGGCATTGATATGTAGGAGTTAAGTAGCCATATCTTTATGTTTAAAGTGCTGTGGATGTTTAAATATCAGCAAGTATAGACTTTACTGTACTTAAAAGAGCCTAGAAAACTGCTTCAGGTATTCTGTGCAAGGAAGCTAGTTGCTCATAACTGCAATACCTCAAGGACCACCTCTTTCCATATGAACCTACCGGGACGCTGAGATAATGTTCTGAAGCCCTTCTTCGTGTGCCTCCTCCTTGAGAGGTGTGGAGGGTGGCAACATGAGAACGGGCCTTTGTTTGCAGTGGAATGCTCTCCCCAGGGAGGTTCCCTTGGTGCCTACATTACACACTTTTAGGTGTCAGGCAAAAACATTCCTCTTTAACCAGGGCTTTGGTTGATTGTCATCCAATGCCCTTAAAAAATGGGGGGGGGCATTATTTGGTTTCTGGTTTTATTACGATTATGTAGTCTACATTTTTATATTGCAATTTTATTTTGTGAATCACCCTGAAGCCTGTGGGCATAGAGTGGTATATAAATTATCATCATCATCATCATTGACCCATTCAATTCAGCTACTGAATAAGATTCCACAGCAAACTGCCACCCTCATAGATTGTAGCGGTACCAACTGCTAGGAGCTTGCTATGGCTTTTCCCAACTCCCATTTGAAGTACTACAGAAAACTGCACAGTAGTTTGACAAGAGACCATAATGGGCCACAAAGAACGTGTGCTCCAATGAGCAGCTTAGCTCTGCAATACCATCTCAAAGTACCTGCAAAATTATCACTTATAAGTCAAGCTGTGACTAGGGGAGACAGTGGTTCAAATAACCTCTCAGTCAAATCACTGGTGAAGGTATCAGTCTTTGTTCCCGATCAGCAAAGAAGGGAAATAACTATAGTGTGTGTGTTTGGCAATGCATCTAGGTTTATCAACATGACATGTAATTTTAAACAGCCCAATCTGTTGCATCAGCATACCAAAAAGGTTAAAATGTTGTATCTTGGCATTATCTGTTTGACGGAACACCAGAAGACTAAAAAGAAATAAGGCAGGAGGATCTTGTTACTGATAGCTCACTGATACTTTGTTTTTAACCAAGTAAGCTATGAAAATTACCCACTGTTTTATGAAGCTAAACAAAGAGCTCCATTGGAAAAGTGCTGAAGGGCAGGGGCAAGGCCCCTACATGAAAGTTACACAGCAAAGTTAACATTTCTTATTTGGTTGTGCACAATACTGTTATAACTCCTAAAACTCAAAGACGAGGAGACAAGATGCTTTTCTGTAAAAGACTTAAATGACTCATAGCTATGCAAAATACTTTCCACTTGAACCAGCAAAGAATCTTACTTGTTTAGGGATTTTCCTTCCCTGGCACACCCAAAAATGCAAGTTAACTTAGAAAGACATTGTGATTTATTAACAACTGATTCACCTCCTTTGCAATGGAACAGTTAGTGAAAGTTATTCTGGAATCATCAGCAAACTTGAGAGCAATCCTGTGACTTCTGCTTATGAAAGGAAGAATAAACTATAGAGTTTTAAAATATATATTTCACATATTTTCCCCCTATGGCTGTCTCCATATCAACACACCCAAACTAGGTTAGCTACTCTCAAAAGAAAAAGATTTTTTTTAAAGTAACATATATTGCTACACGCATCACAGACATAAGAAAGTAGAGAAAGAGGGATCATTTAAAAGGTAACCAAGTTTAAGGGACAATAAATGGCAATGATGGGGACATAATGGTGGCAGCAGGATGCCCCATTAGCTAAAGTGGTGCTTCAGATTAAGAACAGTTTCAGGTTAAGTACAGATCTCCGGAACGAATTAAGTACTTAACCTGAGGTACCACTGTATTTGGTTTCCCTATACACCAAGCCACACTTGAGTGATCTGGATTTAATACTATTTAGACATTGCTAGATATATACACATTAGGTATTTTTTAGTAATAAAATCTTAATTGAAAGGAAAAGTGAAGATGGTTGCATTGACAATAAGAACCTTCTAAGTATGAACACAGGACAAAACAAGTTGGCCAATTTGTTTCTGCTTGTGGGATTTCCATAGGCATCTGGTTAGTGAGAACTAGATGTTGGACTAGTTGGGCTTTCAACCTGATCCAGCAGGGCCCTTCTGTTTATGTTTATGACATGAGCAATTGAAGTTGCCACCATACAAAGCCAGACTAATGCACCATCTAGCACAGCACTATCTACTCTAACTGGCAACAGCTCTTCAAGGTCTCAAAGATGAATCTTTCTTGAACTTGTTTTTTTCCATACAGAAAGTCCCATGTACTCTATCACTGATTTATGACTCATGTTCCGTAAGTACTAAAGGTAAAGGTACCCCTGCCCGTACGGGCCAGTCTTGACAGACTCTGGGGTTGTGCGCCCATCTCACTTAAGAGGCCAGGGGCCAGCGCTGTCCGGAGACACTTCCGGGTCACATGGCCAGCGTGACATCGCTGCTCTGGCGAGCCAGAGCTGCACACGGAAACACCGTTTACCTTCCCGCTGGTAAGCGGTCCCTATTTATCTACTTGCACCCAGAGGTGCTTTCGAACTGCTAGGTTGGCAGGCGCTGGGACCGAGCAGCGGGAGCGCACCCCGCAGCAGGGATTCGAACCGCCGACCTTTCGATCGGCAAGTCCTAGGCGCTGAGGCTTTAACCCACAGCGCCACCTGTGTCCCTTTCCGTAAGTACTACGACCACTCATAACCATATGAAACTAATCGTATGAAGCTAACGGAGCGTCAGATCACTATTGCCCATTGCAGCAGCCTCTACACAGCCTTAGGGAAGGGACAGCCAATATCTTATTAGGCAACAGGCAAGAAATGGCATTAAAATACCCCACAGCACATAAGGACAAGTCATGTCATCAATGAATTAAAGAATCACACTGGAGTCTGCCAATCTGAAATTGTCTGTTTCCCTATTATATACATTTTTTAAAAACTGTATAGTGTAATCTGAAGCGTACATGACTGCCAACATACATGGGCATCACTTTATTGATAGGCCAAACTCAATTTAAGAATGGATGAGAAGGCAAAACGTTCAGAATGCTGGGGTCCATACTAGAAATCTATAGGATTTAATTGTTGAGCAGGTTCATGGGAGGACAAACTACCTTTATATCAGTATTTCCAAATTTGTTTTGTTTTATGCACACTATAAAGAATATATGGTTCACTGAGTAAACAAACAGCATTTGAGATTTAAATATCAGCAGTAATTCAAAAGGCAGCAAGTGATATAAAATTATGTTGTTAGAAACATGTAACCATTCACATTTTAATTTTTATGTTGTGCTCCAGCAGACACTTGCAGTTATTAATCTAGTATTGGTTAAAACTGCTACGACTTTAAATATATTACATACCAATATGCAAGGCTGACAGGATTTAAGATCCCCTGTTTGAACAGGATCTGAAGTCAATCATCTACTCTTGCTGACAAAAGAATCAGCACAGATTTGTTCATCACTATAGGATCAAGAGTTTACTTTCAGGTCCTGAAACTGTTGGTCTAACAAACTTTTTATGAGACGTACAGACAGAGTCAGAAGTTTGTTGCACATTGCTAACTCCTACTTCCTGTAGTGGATACATTTAGTTCTCTAGGCAGCTGTCTATATGATTAACAAGAACAGCTGTAGTTTCCCGTTAAGCACCGCCTCAAAGCACGCAAACAGGCAAAGTGAGATCTTGGGGAATTTTTGCATTTCTTTATATAAATGATGACTTTTTATATAAATTATATTATTTGTATTAATGAATTACATTATGTGCCATGTGTTACATCAAACAGGATTTCTTTTATTAGTCACTTATATAAAAAAGAACCCAGCAGTTTCTATCTGCTTCCCACCACAAGTATGGTAGAGCAGGGTGTGTATATGTGAGAGTTTGGGGGGGGGGTGAGTCAGAACACCATGTTGCTTCAAACCACAAAATCACTAGGTGCATTACTATATCTCAGTATGCCAGCTCTGATATGGCAATGCTATCTACCTTACAGAGTTGTTTAGATTATTAAGATAATGTGTTAAAGTACTTTGATCACCATAGAAGAAAGTTTGTCAAATTGTGGTCTATGAATCATCCGTGTGAGCACGATTCTGGTGAGTGATGGAAAGGCTGCTTCTGTACGATTCCCCCCCCCCCCATGGGGGTAAGTACTTTTAGATGGGACAAATTTATCCAATAAGCAAACAAGGCACTATAGCCCCTAGAGCAGGGGTCAGCAACCTTTTTCAGCCATGGACCAGTCCACCATCTCTCAGACCATGTGGTTGGAAAAGAAGAAAAAAATGAACAAATTACTATGCCCCACAAATAACCCAGAGATGCATTTTAAATAAAAGCACACATTCTACTCATGTAAAAACACGCTGAATCCTGAACTGTCCATGGGCCAGACCTAGAAGGCAATTGGGCCACATCCAGACCACGGGCCTTAGGTTGCTTACCCCTCCCCTAGAGCTTATGATTATCCTTTGATGCAGTTTACTACTTTCTGCCAAAAAAAAAAAAGATTACCAGAAGGGTAATCTCAGCAGCTTGGTCCAAGTCCCGCACTGTAATTTTCATACTACAGCACTGGTTGTAATGATGTTGGTATGAAAGAAAAATGTTTATAAAGTGGTCCACCAAGACTACCAAGCTGTCAACAACAAGAGAGAGCTTGAAAACTGCTTCCCTAGAACAGTGTTTCCCAACCTTTTTTGGGCAAAGGCACACTTGTTTCATGAAAAAAATCTCGAGGCACACCACCATTAGAAAATGTTTAAAAAATTAACTCTGTGCCTATATTGACTATATATAAAGTAACTCTCTTTAATAGGAATCAAATAAACACAAAGAAAGTATTTTATAATTACTTTATTATGAAATAGTAAGTAAACAGAAATATGAAAAATTATAAAATACTTTATTCAGTGCGCCTTTTGTCCCTCTCCTCGAAATGCTCCAACTCAATGTTCCTCCGCGGGCTGGCCATTGGAGAGCCGTGTCGCCCACACCGCAGCCCAATACAATATGAACCCTCCCCTCGCAAGCGGCAACCCCTCCACACTCCCCTCCTTAAGCCTCCACACGCGCCCTGCCCAAAGAGATGCCCGCGCGCGCGCGAGGGGATCCTTTACCTCAGCATCCCGCCAAAAAAAAAAAGGGGGCGGGAGACTGCGGTCCCTCAGAGGCTGGGCGTTAGGAAGAAGCAGCCGCCTTCATCCAAGCAGGAGCAGCAGCAGCTGTAGCTGTAGTAGCGCCAAGCTGTGCCGGGGACTCCGTGCCCATGAGGAGAGGGAGGGGAGAGGCAGCAGGTCGCCCTCTTAAGTCACGCGCGCGCAGGCACCACCACGCATCCCTCGCGCCCTCTCGCAGAGCCCCTGCTCAGCACCTCCCGCCTCAGGGCCGCCCGTCATGAGCCGCTGAGAGGCCGCCAAGCCTCCAGGCTGCTCCCATTCAGCCTTAGGCGCGCGCCCGCCTCGGGAAAAGCGGTGCTGGGAGGCGAGAGAGAGAGAGAGAGAGAGAGAGAGAGAGAGAGAGAGAGAGAGAGGACGCCGCTGGCCGCGTCCCACCCTCAGTCAGTCGGCTCGGAGCTACTGAGGAGAGGGAGGTGGGGACGACGGCGCGTCTGTTCCGCTCAGGGCCAGCGCGCCCCCGCCCCCCTCTCCAGAATCCCCAACTAAATACGATGCGCTAAGGGAGGGGGGAGAACCCACCCACAAAGAGGACGCCTTTCTGCAGGGCGCCTAAGGCCTCTCGCCGCCCGACTCACCCGCCTCCCTCCCACGGCACACCAGGCAACGTCTCACGGCACACTAGTGTGCCGCGGAACACCGGTTGGGAAACACTGCCCTAGAAGCACTTCATAAATACTCAGTATGAGCTCCTTAAAAGAGCCACAGTTCTATGGTAGATCACATGTTTTGCATGCAGAATGTTCCAAATTCAGTGGCCTTGAATCTCCAATTACAGGGCCTCAAGCAGCTGAAAAAACCTTTGTTTTTAGAAAAATTAACAAGTGAAGCACTCAAAATTTCACCAAACATCATAACCTTAGTAAAGAATAAAAATAATTCAAAATCCTTTGACTGATTAACATTTCAATGTATGCAAACCTTTAAAAAAATCCACCACTTTTGACCTTTTGACTTTAATCTTCTGAGTATTTAACACTGATCCTGGTAAACAGCAGGTCTTATCTTTCAGCTTAGTAGTTGTTCCGTCCTAGATTAATGATTTCTTTCAGCTATGCTGACAGCAAACAGCCAAAGCCAAATTTTGTTTAGTATCCAAGCATCTACTTGAAGCTCAAACATTTACTTTATCCTATCTACCCCAAAGGATCGAGCGTATTTATTTTTTAAAATCATAAGTAGGCCCCAATACTGGTTGTTTCTAAGTAAATTTTCCTTAAATTATCAATGCTGTATCAAGAATCAGTATATGAACATCTGTCGGTACACAGCAGTGAAGTCATAAAAAGCTTTGCTTCTAGTTTTTCTAAGTACTAGGATATAAAGGTCAGACTTCTGCAGTAAGGTGTCCACGCAGGATGTGAACACCATCCCTAGCTGAACAGAGTGAGGATTTATTTGGGCATGGGTTTTTCTACTAGTAAACCCCACTCTATTATTTTTTCTTAAAAAGTAGCACTGATGTGGGGAAAGGGTCAGATATTCACAGCTGTCCCAAATCTCCCTAAATGCACACAAACCTTTGGAAGCCCCTAAAGGAACTGTCTGGATCCTATTACAAAAGAGGTCTCCTCTGGGATGCAAGTTTTTATTTTTCAAGGAGTCAACCAGCAGCAACAAGCTTTCATAGCAAGCCTATCAAAAGTATTAGATACTTCCCACTCTAGGGCACATTATGGACATCTGGAGCTTAGCTTACTAACTCGGAAAAACGCATCTCAAGAGGCAGCTGTATGGGTAGCACAAACTAAAACTGGATCTGTGCTTTTTGTCATACTCACTACAATAATCACTATCCCACTCCTTCCATATACTTTTTAAATTTAAACTTACTAAGTTTTTAATAATTGCAAATAAGTAACAAATGAAGCAGACAAAGAGTTGGAGGGAAAGGGAAAGAGCTAGGGGCATGACTGTTAAACTTACCCAGGGGATAATATAAATTTGGTTACCACCTCCAGCAGTCACTACAAAGGTACATATATACAACATCACTACTTTTCAGCTGACTTTCTACCACTGTTTTCTCTACATAGAAAATGTTGAACTAATGCATGAAAATCATAGGAATGATGACTTCCCAACTCTGGGGAAACTTGAGTATGGAGCAGGTTACTAAAGTGTAGAATGGGGATTTTAGGATCTCAGTTGCATTTACACATAAGCCAATCCAACCTAATGGAGCTTCTCGTGCAATACTGTATGCTCTATTGGTAACTAGGTGCCACTCAATAAAACACTGATAAAAGTTAATATTGCAAAACTACTATGTCAGCAAGACATAGGAGCTGCAAGCAGAATACAGCAGTTGCTTTGTGCATCTCTGAGGTTATCTTCACCATAATATCTGGTCACTAAAGGATAAATCAGTTCTCTTCCAAAGGAGTAGTTATTTTACTCACTATTATTCGTACAATCATGTGATGTTAACCAATTTTGGAAAAGATTTTACGTTAGATATGGTTCTGCTAGTATTTATATGCTGTATTATAGGTTTTCCTTTCCATTTGTTATTCAGATTTACTGAGCATTTATCTGGATGTTTCAATTTCTTTTGTAAACTCCACTGTCTGAAGAATAAACATACATACTGTTCTGCATTACCAAACTTAAGAGCATGATTTTGGCATACCAAACAGCTCTTGTACTTACATCTGAGGCTGATACAGCCACTGAAGATTAAGCAAAAATCACAGGAGCTTCAAGGAGGACAATCCCAATAAATAACCAGCTTCTTTGAAACTTTGTACACTAAGTTCCTCTACTCCACAAAGGATCTTTTTATAAAACTCAACAGGAAAGAAGTCTGTGGTGAGCTGCTGCAAGAATTTGGAGGAAGTTCAGTTGTCATAGGGCTGAGATGAGGGGAAAATGTTGAAATGATTTTCTTTCGGAACAAGAGATTAAATTCTCTGATTGCCAAAATGCACATTGTACCAATGTAACCTCATCAGGAGCACAGAATACCATAGAAAGGATGTTTTTAGAGTTCTTAAGTTTTTGCAGGATTTGCCCTTGGGCAACTGACTGCCACATGCATTATGGTCCAATCTGCCCCCCAACCCAATTATGTTTTTCTAGCTACAGCAGTCCAAATATCTATTTTTTTTTAATTAAAGTAGTTTCAGTACTGGGCAGACACGTTTAAACCTCTCCACAAAGCCTCCTCATGAGGATGCAAATTGTCCCCTTTCTGATCCTTGGCTTCCTCAACTAATCTGCATGGAACATATGAGATGTCACAAGAATAAGCCATGCTGAAAGTCTTACTTCTGAGTAAACATGTATATGATTGCATTATAGTTCTACCCTGATCACACAAGCAAACAGACAAAAAAATTAAAAGGCACTTATTTAACTTAATGATAAATGCCAAAGCTCTACTCCTCTGTTTTCTATGAGCCTATGTTCTCATGTGTGGAGTGAGGCACCTAATACTGAATAATCCCTACAGGATTACTCAACAGTTTGCCTTTGGAAACAGCATTTCCTCCTCCAATTCCCAAAGAAATTAAGTGTTGCCTCCCAAGGCACAAACAATTACTTCCATCTTACATACCCTCAAGGCACATTTACTCCCAACGACATGGATATAGATATGGTGCTGGAGTATGTAAATCATAGATTAGTTCTTCTGCAGGAGAGACTGCCTACTATACAGCATATGACCCGAAGGAGCAATTTTTAAATAGTAACTACTTAAATTATATAGGTGATATGGAAAAAAATTATGGAAAAGCACATAAGAATTCTACACTTTATGTAGTTAGCAAACTAGAAAACAATTTCTGTAAGAAGTGTAGGAAAGAAGACCAGTGTTAGAAACTGAGTTATGAAAGCTAGGAGCTAAATGGCACCTTAAACCTAGGTTATGGGCGCAACAACGGAATGTCTAAGCGTGCTTTTTTTTATAAGAATACAAAGCTGAAAATGAATGAACTGCAGCTAAAATATTATGTTCATTTTTCACATAGTCTAGCCCAGGTGTTGGCAACCTAAGGCCCATGGGCCACAAGTGGCCCACGGGGGTTGTTTAACTGGCCCACAAGCCACCCCCGAACTGAGCCGCCCGCTCGGCAAGTCCCCGCACGCAGCGCTAAACCAGCACAGCACGGGGCAGGAACATGCTTCCGCTGCACCCAAAATTGCATCTGCGCATGTGTAGATGCCAAAAATTGTGTCTGCGCAGACGCAGACACCGGAAAATACATTTGCACAGACACAGGACACCATGGGCACCGGAGCTCACACGATCCGGCCCACGGAGGGATCTTGGCTGGAGTGTACCGGCTCAAGCGAAGTAAACCTTGCTGACCCCTGGTCTAGTCCTTCTCCTGCCAACCTCCCTAATATTCTAAAGAGGGTCTCTTCTCCAGTCTTCAGAGAGTAGTTGGAAGCGGGGAGGCAGAATAAGGTCCTCCTTTCCTCCCACTTTTAATCTGAAATCTTAGGTGTAGTACTGCGCCCAGAATTCAGAAACTGCTCAGGGTAATTAAACTGTAGGAAAATGAGCCTAGAACAAGAGTTTCAAAACTAGAGAAGGTACTTACTCTTGGTATGTACTATTACAGCAAAGCTGAATTTCTCAGCTTTTTAATGGGAATTTTTTGATATTTCCTCCCTTCCCTGCCCACTGAGGATTTCTCCAAATATTCTTAACTATTTTTTTGTGGTGGGTGCCATTTCTCTTCCACAATACCCCGAAACAGTGCAGGATCCAAGGCACTGTGGAAAATAGGAACATAGGAAGCTGCCTTATAGAGCTAGTGGCTCTCCTGGATTTCAGGTAGAAGTTTCTCCCAACCCTATTTTGAAATGCCTGGGTTTGAACCTAGAACCTTCTGCTTGCAATGCAGATTCCCTTCATAATGCCAGTGATGCCAACATGGCAGCCAGGCTAGCCACACATTTGCCTGCACAAAATAGTTAGCTGCCATGTATTTTATTCTTTTCATGTGTGAAACTGCCTGGTTGGCAGAAATTTAGCAGGCGAGCTTTTCACATCTTTGTTCTGTGCCAACTTCACCAGTTAAGAGATTGCTCCCACTTTCACTTCCAACTCATGATGACTTATGCAAGTCATTTCTTTAGAATGAGAGAATCCGAGACACAAAACCACACACACCTCACCAGGTGACCATGGGTCAGTCTCTCTCATCCTAAACTACTTCAAGATACCGTTACAAAGCTAAAACTAAGTGGAATCCGCGATCACATACATCACAGGAAGGTAGGTTACGTACAAATTCAGTACTATGGTACTTCCTGTTAACAACTATACTTTCTAATGGAGTCATCCCAGGTACAATAATTGTGATAAATTAAGTGCTGAGCACGTATGTGCAAGTGACCTAATCCAAGGAGCCTCATCTTATATGCAGGTTTACTCCAAAGTTCTTTTGGGTTACACGGGACTTACTCCTGAGTAAACAGGCACAAAACTAATCTTTTTTTCAGCTGTTGAAACCACAATAGCCGTATTAGAAGGGAAAGCTCTCAAGGGGGCAATGACTACATTACAGCCAACCCACTCAGCAGACCTGTTTACTTCAGTAGCAAAGTACATGGTGTACACACACCCAATGCATATGGTAACTCCAGACTATGTTGATGGGGAAGATGGTAGGAAGGCATTTACTTTGCTAAAGTTACTGATGAGGAAAACTCATCTCTGGGCTACCCCCTACAGTGGTCCACTGCTGCAAAAAAAAAAAAAAAAAAAAAGCTAAGAGTCATGCGCCACTTCAAACACTGTGCACTTTCCAAGCCACAATGGATACACAGTTATTTTGGCTGGGACACAGAATACAGCGCTAGTTATCTTGGCTGGGACTATGCTGTTTCCCATTCATTGTGACTCAGGGTTCCCCACCCCCTCTTGTTTTCTTTGGTTTTAATGAACAGGCTTTGAGATGGCCTTTTTTTCTGCATTGGGGCTCAGGTAGAGCCATTCAGAAAGGGAGGCGCATCAATCAACTCGGGAGGAAGAAAACCAAGCAGCTTGGCAAGGTGGCTTTTATTATTTATACAGTACACCACCACTTCTTCCAAGGAGCTCAATGCGGTGTGCATGGTTCCTCTCCTTCCAACAACCCTGTGAGGTAGGACTCGCTGTTAAAACCGTGTTTATGGAAGACAATCTTACTCGGCTAAGAGTGATCCCCAAAGAAGCAGCTAAACTCAAGGCCACCCAGCGAGCTTTGTGGCTCATTCGAACTCTGGTCCCCCCAGGCCATATTACAGCACACTGCTGGCGTTTCTCAAACTTTGGTTCTCGGCTCTTGTTGGACTACAATTCCCATCATCCCTATAGCTAGCAGGACCAGTGGTCAGGGACGATGGGAGCTGTAGTCCTACAAGAACCCAAGTTTTGAGAAAACATTACGCCGCACACGGAAATGCTGGGTATTCGGGGAGGCGAGGCTCACCTCCCTTGCAGGGGGTGCGGTGCTGGCTGTGCTGCGCCCGGTAGCCCTCGACCACCTCCCACTCGCCGTTTTCCCGCTTGATGGGGAAGGAGACGCTGAGCACGTGGTTGCAGGGCTTGATGATGCGCAGGATGCCGCGGACGCGGTGCCGCTTCTCCTCGGGGCTCTCGCGGGTGCGCAGCCCTTCCACCAGCTTGTCCTCCACGATGCCGGCGCCCCGATCGAAGAAGCCCTCCACCATCTTGAAGAAGTTGGGGTCGTCCTCCGACGCCGACACCGCTTGGCTGTATTGGCGGCGCCCGCCGTTGTCCCGACTCGTCGTCGTCGCCCTCCTCCTCCCCGGACCGCTCCCCGCCAGCAGGGCAGCCGCGCACGGCTCCGCGCCGGACAGCGCCGGCGAGCCCGCGGCGCGGACGGGCGCCAGGAGCTCCCCGAGGCAGCGGTACATGGTAGCGGCGGCGAAAAGGGGCTCGTGGGGCGGAGGGGGGGCGGCCGGCGGTTTACCTCAGCGGCGGCAAAAGGGCAAGGGAGACGCTGGGCTGGCGCTCGCCGCTCTGAGAGGGGGGAAAACTGAAGGGCGTCGACGCGGCAGGGCGGGGAAAAAGGGGTGGGAGGAGCAAAGGGAGGAGGAGGAGGGAAGCTGCTGACCAATGGCTCGACAACAAGGGCAAGCGGGCCCCCGCCGCTGCCTTTAAATGGGCCCCTCCGCGGGAGGCAAACAGGGGGCGGGCCCAAAGGGTGGGGAGGGGAAGGGGTCGTGGTAATACCTCCTCCCATTGCGCAGGCGCACCCATTCCACTAACCGCCACCTCCTTCGGCGGCTGTGGGAGGAGCCCGTGTTCTCGGGCGGCGCTTTTTTTTTTTGGAAGCGCGCCTGCGCGGTGCGGCGGCGGAGGGAAAGCGGGTCTGAGGTAAGAGAGAGCTTTTTGATTGGGTGAGGGATTCCGGTTTGTCCCGCCTCCTTTTTAGCAAAGCGCGCGCAGCGGCGGTTGTATTTTAACCGTTGGGGTGTATGTTCGGGGGTGGTAAGTCGGCTGTTTCCGGGCGAAGCCGGTGGGCCTGGGAGGGTAGCTGCCGTGAGGCTCCCCGCTTTAGTAAATAAAGGAAGGCCTCGCTGGCCTCTCGGTCCTTCTGACAGGCACCGAGGGCCGCCTTGCATTCCTCTCCCGGGCTGAGGCCTTCCCCCGTATTGCGCTGCTCGGCGGTGGCTTCCCTCAGGCTCTCCTGGAAATGTCTTGCCTCACACTTCGCACACCGCATCCATGAGGGACCAGTGCTGCTTTCTTGATTTTTATCGGGGGGCAGGTAGTAGGGGGAAACTCGCCAGGAAGTTTGCTTTGTTTATTGCGGGCCCAGTCGCAGTGCGAGGCAGTGGCAAAATGTAAGTTGTTATTAAACAACTCAAACAGACCATGATCTGGATTAGAAATGACCACAGTTTTATTGATTACGGATACAGGTGGATTTTTGGCTCGGGCATTGGGTACATGTATATCCGTTCCAGCCCCCCGGACAAATAATAATTAATTTTAAATAAGTAAAGAGACTCCGTTCCCCAGAGTTCCTGCTCAAAAGAACCCCTGCAAGTGACCCTTTACTTTTTGATCCAGAGTTTTGCTGAAACTTATTAACTTATAAGATCAAGCATTTAAAACTTCCCTATACAAGACTGCCTTCAGATGTCTTCTAAAAGTCAGAGTTCTATATTTTTTTGACATCCTACGGAAGGACATATCACAGTGTGCGCTCAACAATAATAATAATAATAAATGATTTATTACTTAAACCCCGCCCATTTCCCCAGCCACTCTGGGCGGCTTCCAACAGGAGATAAAAAATACATTAAAACGTCAGAACAGGGCTGTCTTCAGACGACTACTGAGAAGGCCTGGAACAATCCTGGAAAAATTCTTCCCTTAGGAAAATAGCCTAGAATCACTGTTTTTCTGTGGTGCAAATGACCAAAATTGGTGACGGTGCACCTTTAAGACTGTGTGTGTTCTCTTGGAGCTGCTTCTAGTCTAAGAAATGGTTATTTTTCCTCCTCCATACCTTGGCAGATGGCTTATGGTGTGTGGTTTGCTTATGGTGCACACAAAGAGAGTAGCAGATTATTATTTTTACAAGTAAACAGCTGACTGACATGCTTACTTAGAACCAATAGGTCTTTTGATGGATAATAAATTAATACATTATTTATATGTTGCCTTTCTACATTGAGTTTGCCCAAAGCGGCTTACAAGAAAAATCCACTTACTATTAAATACAAAACACAGAGGTTGAGGTCAGTGGAGAAAGCAGTTTACAGAATAAATTCAAAGAAAATGAAATCAATAATTCAGCAAGCATAGAAAAAAACAAAAAGAAAGTTAATATACAATAAAGTTCCAGCTGCTGGTGCTGCTCTTTTTGTCTGTCAAGGAGACTTAGCAGCCTGGCTTAAATACTGTATAGAAAGATTGTCTCACTAGGTTAGATAATTTACAGCTGGCTTTCTTGTTTCTCTTCCAGAGAAGACAAACAGCAGAAAAAAAGAGAGATGCTGGGGAGGGCAATGACAGTAAGTAATTTTCGCCAGCCTCCTGAACGTTCCAACTGCTGACTTAGCTAGAGTTTGCTTGCCAAGACTTGGAAGGAAGGGATCTAGCCGTGAAACAGCAAGCTGGAATCCTCCTGTCTCATGTGTGGTTCAAATATAGGAAGAGCTTCAGTTTTCAGACTGGGGCACCTACTAGTGGACAGGATGAAGCCTACCAGCCGGCTGTTAGACTGAAACAATAACAGCACAAGGAATGTTCCAAGGGAAATAAGTACCTCTTCAATCAGGTAATTTGCTTTCCACCAGCGAACTCCAGAAGTAGTGCCCTATTCAGATATGTCAACAAGAAAGCTGCCAGGAGTGTTTCATCCATTCGTAGCACATTTCCTGGGAAATGCAGGAATTTGTTAATTTTGTTCACTGGGTAACTGGAATTAACCACATTTCTTGAGTTTGCCATATAATTGAATATTGTTGTTTCATGTGGGAGACAGTTCTGCAGAATGTAGCCCACATTGGAGATAAGAATGATGTCTTATTTACATCAATTCTATGAATGACAGGCTGTACTGTGCACACAGCCCTGTGTATGTAAGGTTATCTCCCACTTGGACTACTGTGACATGCTATACGTGGGGCTATCTGTGACTCTGAAACTATAACTAATCCAGAATGCAGCATCTAAACTGGTGACTGGAGCAGTCGCCAGGACCATATAACCCTGGTTCTGAAAGACCTACATTTTACACATATGTCCCAGAGTTTGAGAAATAATAACTTGGCCATAACCAGAGAATTGACCCGTGGAATTTAAATTTAGCTCTCCAAATCTAACTCCATCAGCACTGCACTAGTTTTTCTTACTATATTTATAATAAAGCTCTGTCAATTGGGTAATGTGTAAACATTAGACCATTATAAAATACTTTAGCCCTGACTTTTACAGGCCTATATTTTAGCTCATAATATCAATCTCAACATGTTGTACCTGGCAGTTTGAAACACTGCCCTTGCCTTAAACTTGTGTTGCTTATATGATTTGTTGGCCAGCATAAACTGGTTTCATGCACTCTGTACTCCCTTACTGCTTGCTTGCTTGCTATGGCCTTTTACATAAATATTTTTCCTTAAAGTTCTTTATCATGTGCCTGGATATTGCAACATCAACTAAGGTTACAGGGCTGGGAATACATATGAACTGGAAAGAACAGTGTGCATTTAAATTAGTTTATGATTGTAGGGAGATTGTTCTAACCAATTTTATGAAAAACAAATAACATTTTTAGCAATGGGAAATACTTTTGAAGCAATATTAATAAAAACACGTTGGCTATAGCATCCTTAGACTATTGCCATGTATTTCAAAAAGTAAGTATAGTTGTCTCTTGGTACATAGAAAGAGGAGTGGGATGATGTGTTCAGAGTGATTTAATGGCTGGAGTTTTTATAGTTTGTTGTTTGCTATTCTCCATTTTGTTGTGTAGGTTACATTATGTTGGCAGTTCCCACTGACAAATATTGAGGTGCAGTTTTATGTGTCAGTAACTTATGTGACAAAAGGTACATCTTACTTTCCTTTTATAACCACATTTACATTCCACCAATTCATGTAAAATATTCAGGCACTATACAACAATACAAGCATAATGTTTTGTTTTTTTTAATGCATGAATGGCCATATTTTTGTGCAATGCATAATAATCTCCTTTGAAATAATGTTACTTGCTGTAGGTTGATGCAAACCATAATGTGGCCAAGCCAGTTATATAAGCAAGTAGCTGCTTTGCCCTTTTAGTATTTGTCTTCAAGAGTGTTTTGGACTGAGTTGTTGGAGTACACACATTTTTCTTTTTGTGTTATTCTAACTGGAGTTTTTGGCATTACAACTTTCTGGTTATGTATTTAAGAGTGTTGCATACATTTTCCAGATGAAAGGGAGCTTCCTATTGCCTGGTTCCGACAAAGTCTTCTCTCACTATGGTTTTATTTCTTTACCATATCTTTCTTGACTGTTATATATTCTCCACTGTAAGAGCGATCTTCCATAGTTCAGTGGGGAGTTCTTAAAGACATGTTGATTCTGCAGAGGAAGCATCTTCAAATCAAGTCTGTGTTTATGAGAGAAGCCAGTTTGACTGAAGCATGAGTAAACCACATCTTCCACCATGTGTCATCTTGCAAATCCCAAGCAAGAAAAACTTTGTAAAATGTATCTTTTCACTTAAAGGATCACAGGGGGTTTAAAGGCAAGAGCTGCTATAACAACAAAACTGAATAACTAAACTGCTTCTTTTTCTACCATCTCAACCTGTTGCAGACATAATGGGACATGGTTTGCAAAGGGACATTGCCCCCTGCCCCCCATGGTTTGTTTTAAGCATAGTTTGTGAACCCACCACAAGCCATGATTAGAAGGGCAATCATAGTTAACTTTAACTATGTGCTGATGTCACTGCAACAGGACTCCCTAGTTCAAGGACATGGTATGCAGGCAGGCAACAGCCCTCAGATGGGAACAATCCTTAATGAAAACCAGGGATCTGCTTCTGCTTTTCTTAACACAATCTGCACTGACTAGATTTTAGATCTGGCCTTTGGAACATATCTATAAAAATGTAATTGAAGTATATATTTTTGGAGTGTGTACAGAGTCATTTGGTATCTTCAAGCAAATATTAAAAGGCACTTGTGATTCTTGCTGAATGCCAGTTAAAACTACTGACTATTCTCTGCAAAAGAAATTGGGAGTTGATAATTTTAGAGCACAATTTACCAGCACAATATTGCACTTGATAACTGCAGATGAGACAGGGTTTTTCTATTAACCAAGATAAAGAAGCAAGTTGTTTACTTGCTTATTGGTACAGCTGGTTGTTGTGTGAGTAGCTGCTAAGCTCCATAAGCCCCTAGAATTCATTTTCTTCTGTAATGCTGCCTCTAGAAGATCCATCTGCTTAGTTCTCTTATTACTAGGTTTGCTGATGGTGTGTGGGTTATTTAGTTATTTATATTTTTTATTTACAGTATTTATAGTCCACTCTTAGTTGTATGTTTTCAATCCCACTGTGGGGAACAAAGTAATAAAAATAAATGGTGAAAAACAATATAGAAAAATTACAAAATATTATAATCAGGACCAATAAATAATGCTGTCATAAGTTAAACAAGCAAAACTACAGCAACAGAAAGTAACATTTTAAGTTTAACCAAATATGTACGTAAAAACAAGCAAAACACTTAAACTGATTAAACAACCAACGGTATTAGCAATAGTTCCCAACCCATACAGTGGTACCTCGGGTTCCAGACACTTCAGGTTACAGACTACTCTAACCCAGAAAAAGTACTTTGCTTCAGGATGAGAACAGAAATCATGCAGCAGCAGCAGCAGCAGCGGGACGCCCCATTAGCTAAAGTGGTACCTCAGGTTTCAGGTTAAGAATGGACCTCCAGAACGAATTAAGTTCTTAACCCGAGGTACCACTGTATTTTACTCACAGCAACCCACTCTCTTCCTCTTTGTCTCTCATACAACAAGGGCCCCACTATGTTGTGTTTTTTTTAAATTAATATTTATTAAGGTTTTGAAAGGTTACAAAATTAAAGAAGAAAAGGGAAAAAAAACAAAGAAATAAAAAACAATTAAGAAAAAAAAACAAATCAATCCTTCCATAACTTATCTTTCATTTGCTTGTTTCCTTGACCTCCTCACACCTCCCTTTTTTGTATTCTAGTTCAATTAGCTATTTCAGCAAATCCTTTCCTTCTTTGTTTTTATCCTAATAATTTATCTTAATATAATGTAGCTTTACATTCTTACCAATTAACAATCTATTGTTACTTAATCTTTTATAACATTTCTGCTAAAACCACGTAACTTCATTCCAACATCCTTCTAACATTCCTTAATTTTACAATGTTTCTGTAAATAAACTTTAAATTTCTTCCAATCTTCTTCCACCGACTCTTCTCCCTGGTCTCGGATTCTGCCAGTCATTTCCACCAGTTCCATGTAGTCCATCACCTTCATCTGCCATTCTTCCTGGGTGGGTAGATCTTGTGTCTTCCAAAGAATACTTTGCAATAAGTATTCTTGCTGCTGTTGTAGCATACATAAAAAAAGTTCTATCCTTCTTTGACACCGATTGGCCGACCATGCCCAGGAGAAAGGCTTCTGGTTTCTTCAGAAAGGTATATTTGAATACCTTTTTCATTTCATTATAGATCATCTCCCAGAAAGCCTTAATCCTTGGGCATGTCCACCAAAGGTGAAAGAATGTACCTTCAGTCTCTTTACATTTCCAGAATTTATTATCAGGGAAGTGATATATTTTTGCGAGCTTGACTGGTGTCATGTACCACCTATAAATCATTTTCATTATATTCTCTCTTAGGCATTACATGCCGTGAACTCACACTTCTCTGAAGTCTCTCAGCCCCACTCACCTCACAGAGTGTTTGTTGGGGGGAGGAAGGGAAAGGAGAATGTGAGCCGCTTTGAGACTCCTTAAGGGGAGTGAAAGGCGGGATATCAAGTCCAAACTCTTCTTCTTCTTCTTCCTAGTCAGCCATAATATTATGTCCAACATCTTGTGCCCATTTAATCATAGCTGATTTCACCGTTTCATCCTGAGTATTCCATTTCAACAGCAAGTTATACATTCTTGACAAATTCTACAAGGGCCGCACTATGTGCCAACAGATTCTCTCTGGCTTTTGAGTAACTTAACATATTTCATCCCCAGCTGGTGTTTTGCTCCCCTTCCTAGGCCTGAGGAAACTCACAGGCCTCAAGGTCAGCAGGGCTGCCAGGTACTGACATGCACATGGATATGCTGGTCCCCTCACCCTACACTGAATATTCAATCTGCCAGCCTTAAGTATGCATTTGTCCCATCCACCTGCCCACCCAATGAAGAATATAAAGTGTTATGATAGCTGACTCTTTTTTAAAAAGTAGTTCTGGTCTTTTACATCTTGGAAAATAACATTGCTAATTTTTACAGTTGTGTCATAGATGAGGGGTCACCCAAAGCATGAAATACTTGAATGGTAAAAAATGTCTCTGAGAAGGGCTACATAATGTATTCTTTTTCCCTTAAAGTTAAACAGCTCTAGAAATCAACATTGCTCTTGCTGATTCCAAATGTCTTATAGATAAGTGGCATTTGAGCTAGAAACAGCCCAAAGCCAGTAGTGGCAGACTGGTTTCTTTCCTATTTAAAATGAACAATTAGCAGAACTGTTTATATAAACAGAGAACATTTTGTTGAAACTGCTAACATTCACATGCCGATAACAAGCAAGTAGATAACCAAGTTCTTTATTTTTTGTTTACAGTGAAAATGCCTTTTTGAAAAAGGTTTAATAGTATGATCCCGTGAATTGATCTGAGTTAAGCTGCAGTGACTACTGAATTGTATTCAACTTTCTGTGAGGTGAGTTGGGGCGGGGGGGGGGGAGGATGCTTCAAGACTGTCACAAGATTGTGGGCATGCTTGCTTGGCACAGCATTGTCTAACCTGGCAAACATGAAAATGAACCCTCAATAAACAGGTTGTTTGGAAGCAATCAAAACCTTGGCTACAATTAGACATAGAGATTGAAATATAAATGGGAATGCCTGCTTCACACCTTTTGGTGAGGTCTTACTCCTTATGCCATCACTATCAGAAGTCAAGCTGATGACTGGCTGTGAGCCTCAGAACCTCTTCTGACACTTCAGTTGTGAATCTGGCTCAGAAGACTCAGTTGGTTCAGTCAGAATCATTTTAGGAAAACTAACATCTGGGGGGGAGGGGTTAGAAAATATTTTCAAAACCGTAGGGGAAAAATATTAATTTTATGGTAATTTTGATTATATTATTGATTTACTTTTGAGTTCTTCTCTGAAGTAACTTACTTTGGGTCCATCCTATGGAGAAAATCAGGCTGTACTCAAGTAAATAAATATGCTGCCCCTACATACAGGCAACTTTACCTTTAAGCATGTTCAGTATGTGTGCAACTCCTCATATGCGCATCACGTTGAACCCAGAAGTAACCCAAAAACATCACAAAAAAGAGTGAGGGCAGAATGGGGTGTTTGCAGGCTTTTTCAACGTGTTTCAAATATATGTGATTTCACTTAAATGTATGGCGTCCTGAAAAGTAACCCCTGTGAAAATTGGGAGTTGCCTGTATTCACTTTAAAATGAGCCATCCTGTTCAATGAGGCTTATTGTCAATCAAAATTGTAGAAAATTAGCTACATATCAAGCTAACTTATAAAATATTGTTCAGAACTATTAATGCAGACAATTCCAGCTTTATTCCTTGTATTCCACAGATTTGCCTCACATTTAAATGTGAGTGAGTACTTTAAGCTACCATTCTAGGGGAAGCTCAATTACATTCTGCATGGATTTTTTCATAAGTAAGTTGTTACAGAAAGACTGAAACAAAGCACCTGTTCATTTTTATAAGATCTCAGAGGTCAATAGCTAGTGAGACCTTCCACCCACATTTCGAATTCAGCAAAAAGAAAAGCTAAGCAAGTAAATGTAGATTACAGTGTTACAAAATCTGTCAAGAAAGTACAGTGGTACCTCGGGATACAGACGCTTCAGGTTACAGACGCTTCAGGTTACAGACTCTGCTAACCCAGAAATAGTACCTCGGGTTAAGAACTTTGCTTCAGGATGAGAACATAAATTGTGCGGCGGCAGCAGGAGTCCCCATTAGCCAAAGTGGTACCTCAGGTTAAGAAAAGTTTCAGGTTAAGAACGGACCTTCGGAACGAATTAAGTTCTTAATCCGAGATACCACTATACTTGCCTCAGGGAGCATTTAGCCTCATTCTGTATTCTTGGGGTCCACTCTGTTCTCTAGATAGTGGTGTTGGAGCCAGTGTATTTTGCTTTACGAACAATTTGTACATAGCTGGCCCCATAATAAAACTGGTGCCACTAAGCAGTAAATGCTTCCCAAGGGAGGAGCCTGTGCACATAAGCTTAGCAGCACGTACAGATACGGACATTTATGTGCTGTGTTCACACATGCTGCATAGGAAATAAAAAAAGGATGTAACATCTCTTAAAATTTGAAAATAATTTTTTGTTAGAGCAAAATATTTCATGACCCCAAGTACAGCAATCGGTTTGACATTCAAAATGCTGTAATCCTTATCCATTGTTTGTTCCCCAAACACATCTGGACACAACTCTGTCCCAAATCTATCTTGAGTAGAAAGCACTTCCATTGCGTAAGTTGACTATGCATTACACTTTAACCAAGAACACTTGACATTGTATAACTGTAAATATTTTTGATTGTGCCAAAGATGTCTATTCACATTTTAGATAAAGTGCTCCACATCACTGAATTCTTTGAAATGCAAATGTTTCTTCCTGACCAGTTTCCTGTGAGTCACTAATATATCTTTGCAGGAAACTAAATCAGAAACTGTTTGTAATGCCCATGACAGTTTCTCCAGTTTGCAAATGTGCCAATGGGTCCAAAAATGTCAGTGGCTGAAAAGGTTGATCTCCCCTGATCTGAGAACATGTGCAATAATTTTCAGCCAGGAACTGGAATGCCCAAGGTTTTCAGTTTCTGCCTTTATATTGGACAGCCCAGGTTGCCCCTATCTTCGCTACTACTTGCAAGGCACCTAATCAGATCCATGATCGATGCCTAGGAATAAAAGTGTATATATATGGCATAACTATATGGTGGGAACAGAATTGCAGCTGACCCTTGAAGAGCAGGATTGGATGACCTTGTGGTACAAGACAAACATCAATCTATGTTGGCAAATGTGAGGGAGGTATTAGCATGTTAATGGTACCTGACACCAAATTGGATGGCTCATATGTCACTGAGCTCCTTCCTCATGTGCTGGAGGGACTGCCAGGATATTGGCACTTACTGGCACATGTGGTGGGACAGTTGTTTGGCTGGGAGTAGAAATAGGTTGGGAGAAATCAATTCATTTTGGAGACTGAATCACGTGTACTCTTTCCACCTCACTTGCTTCCCCCCCACCCCCAGAATGCAAATTTAAATAAGGCCTTGAGTAGTTTTCAGCTTGAAATCTCAAGTGTTTCTTTTGTCCTCAAATTGTGATTTTAAACGTGTGGGTTGTGCACATACTACATTTTCATTCTAGCTGTTCTTCTGTGTACAACAGTAAGCGTTATATAAGTAACCTCTAACAGCCAGTTAGGCCTCCCTAAGTTTAGGTGTGCCTAATTCTGCATAGAATTAGGCTGTTAATTGTTTTGCTAAGAGGTAACTATAACATTGATCTCTAATTTGGTCTTTGAAGTGCCGAAAGATAATTTGCTAGACAAAATAGAACCCCCCACAGATTCTCGTGTGTGTGTGTGTGTGTGTGTGTGAGAGAGAGAGAGAGAGAAAGAGAGAGAGAGAAAGAAAGAAAGAAAGAGATGTTATAGCAGTGCTTTTGTCAAAATACTTTCTATCTTGTTATGTTGCTTGTGCAAGCCCTTTTTTTCTTTCATGGCTTCTAATTGTGTAGTAAGAGCCGTTACAACAACCAGTTGCTGCTCATAGCAAAGCTCAAACTTGCTGATGCAGTTAGTCACATTTTAAGAGATCATTGACCCATCAGTAAGACTCTGACCACCTCAGAGATAAAAAGCTAATGTTCTATTGGCCACTTATAGTGGAACAGATTAAGAAATGGTGTAATAATTAACAAAGGTAATGAAAATGTGCCTTTTAGTTCTAACCAGTATATGTCAGTTGCAGGTTTTATCTCTCTTTTTTACTTTAGTACAGCATCTAAATGTAATATAAAAAACTGATTGCTGTATGTCACTATAAAAATGCAGGGCAATTGACATTTATTAACAGCCTTACTGTAGCATTCTCTTCTTCCATAATTTTAAAATTGTTATCCCATATTCTTCTGTGTATTAGATATTAAAAGCAAATGAAAGGTGAAATGTGTTTAAGGCTTTAGAAGCATTTGAGCAAATAATTTTAGGATTGCTGCATAAATAATTCCTGCCTTAAAAACGCATTTTTCAGATAAAGTAACTTGCATTGTTACTGGCTTGGCTATATATTGGGGTTTATACCAAAAGGCAGCTTAGGTTGTGCTTGTTGCAGGTGATTAGATGGATATCGGTTGATTTCAGCTGAGGGTGTGGGCAAGGTGCTTGACTGGGTCTGTGCCATGATGTGCCTGCTTGACACTTGTCCTTTCTGATTTTATAACAAGGGTCAATGAATGCCTCATAGGCCTCCATGAGATGAAACACAAAGCACTGCTTAGCAACGTGGAAATGAGCCTCTGTGAGCATCAAGCTCATACGCACCTCCCTCCTCTTTCTTCCTCCTGCATGGTCACATGTTCAAGCATTGTTTCCTGTTTTAAATTAACCATGGTTTATTCTTATGTCTTGTGGTTTAATGTTACTTCTAAACTCAACTGTTCTTGCTAATCTGAACGAGTGAGTACTTGCAGGGCTGATTAAAAACCAACTATTGTTCCTTCTAATCTAGGCAATTATATTGTGCAGTGTCAAATTTATCATCTTTGGGGCAAGATGCTCAGGTGAATCAACAGTCTCTTGGATGAATCCAGTTATTTGGATTCAGGTATACAGTGGTACCTTGGTTCTTGAACGGCTTAATTGTTGAACAAATCGGCTCCTGAATGCCGCAAACCCGGAAGTAAGTGTTCTGGTTTGCAAATGTTTTTCGGAAGCCAACACAGCTTCCGCTTGAGTGCAAGAAACTCCTGCAGCCAATTGGAAGCCGCACATTGGTTTTCGAATGATTTTGGGAGTTGAACAGACTCCCAGAACAGATTAAGTTTGAGAACCAAGGTACCACTGTACACACTTAGTTCTGCTGTGCTCACCTAGTTTAAAAGCATAGCATTAAATGCAAGATTGTATCCCCAGATTGTAAACATTTAATTCCAAAGCAACAGTTTTTCTTTTTATTATTGTATAGATTTAGCTACAGTCTTTGTGTAGAAGATGCAAAGCTATAAATAATGTAAAGTTCCCCTCTGATTATACAAAATCTCATTGAAAGTAGACATGGCTTGGGAGTGGGTGAATTTTTTGTAGCCTGCTTCTACATAGCAAGAATTGCATGAACCTCAGCCCAGGTAGCTAATGTGAGAGAGAGCCCCACAATCTTGGCATTGATATTCAGAGATTGCAGTCTGAATGAACATCTGTCAGCAGTGATTTGGAGTGCTGCCACTGAAGAAGTTTGTTCCCATCTGTGGTATCAACCTGTAGGAATGCTGAGTGAAACCAGCGTTCTTCTTTCTTCCCCTTTCCTGTTCCTCCATTGAAAGGGCTTGTTTTTTAAAAATTAAATCAGAGATTAAATTAAACCAGTGTGTTTTAATGAAATCTGAGATTATGATGATTTTGTCAGGTCAAGCATGGAGTGCTTTTTTTACTTAGGTGATCTATTTCTGAATTGACCTTTGCAGGAACTTAATTTAGTGGGAAACATTCCCTGCTGTTTACAGAAAGTAGCTTAGTATATATCTCTCGGTGTGTAGTACAGCTCCTCCTGTTTTTGTTAGTATGCTTTAGGTAGTGCCTCAATATAATGATAACCCTACTATTTGGGGGAAATGAATTTCTTCCAGAATCAAGCACAATACAGCTTCTCCAGAGTTGTTAATGCTCTAGAGGCTCTATCTCTAATTGTTTGGAGTATTTTGTTTCCTACTTTCAGGAAGTTCTTTAAGTTAGGAGGAATGAGCAAAGAATTGAAGTGCTATTGAAGTACTAATAGTATTCTCAGGTGCTGAGTTATGATGGCTGTGTAATCTGAATGGTGCCACTGAGAAAGAAAAAGGTATCAACATGTTTAGAGGAACCCCTAGGTTTGTAAAAGTTATAGGGGAAAGCTTTAGGAACAACCCCCTTCTGCCACCCAGCAGCCATAGGAGGCTACATGTATGTTGTCTGGGAGGCCAAAAGCAAGAGGAGATCATAGAATCATAGAATTGTAAAGATGGATGAGGAATTGACTAGAACCCTGAATATTAGTACTACACACTGCAACATTTTGTTGCAGTTCCCACTTGTATATTTTACTTTCTCTTTATGGGTAAGACAAAGCAGAGGTTGGATGGCTATCTGTCATGTATGATGTAGTTGCAATTCCTGCATTGCAGGCATTTAGATAGATGAGCCTTGGGATCCCTTCCAACTACAATTCATTGTATATTTAAACTCTTGTACTGATATTACTTCTATATGGCTATTGGTTTTAAATGTTTAAATGGATTGATTTTATTTTTTTTACTATGTGTACACTGCCCTATGGGAAGAAAGGCTGGATAAAATTAACAGAAGTAAGTTAAATGTAATATACTAATGAACAAATGGGGCAAGTGGTCTCAAACCTATGCTCTGTGGGGTTGACCTAAACAAATTATTTACTCTTGTCATTCCTCTGTCACTTTTGAACTCTACAACTCAGAGGTAGCAAACTCTATCCTGTTGATAGTAGGCCAGTGCCTACTAGTTTCATCATGACTTTTGTCAAACACTGCATGACCTTTAATCTCTGCTTTGGCACTGCTGTTTCCAGCAGTATTGCATCTTTCTCAGAGTTTGTGGTTCATGATGACCTTGGCTGATCTTTTTCTTTTACCAGACCCATTTAAATCCTACAGATGTTATTTGAAAACCTTAGGCTTGGATTAGGCAACACTGAATAGTGTTCTCAATTTCTCTTTTTTTACCTTCTGTCTACTTCATCCCTGCCATTATTTTCTCTTTATAAATTATCTATAAATACTGGGTTATTCTTTTTGTTTCCGCTGGATGTGATCAACCCATGTTCTTCACTGTGCTGTTGAACTTGGAACTGTTTTAAAGTGTAATGTGGACAGTTGCTCACCCACAAGATCCTTGAAGCCACAATAAATAATGTGTGCCTAAAGCACCCATACCCAATTAATCCTGCCCACTGCATCTCACAGTCCTCTTTCACTTTTGGTGTGTCCCTTTGTTCTGATTCTTCCTAAACTGAACTGCTTTGGTAATGAGAGTGAGCACCTGATTTTTGGCTTTGATGCTGGGTTATAAATTGGTATTGTTATAATGAGGCTATTATTAGAATGTAATTGAAATCTAATAAAAAATTTATTTCATAAAAAAAGAATCTCAGTTTTAGATTCCACTTGAAATAAAACACTTGTCTATACTAGGACAGAGAGTAAATAAATATGTTAGGGTATGTTTAATATTGCTCCAGAACTGGATTGATTATAAAGTGTGTGTTTGTGTGCGCGCACACACACACATGCCTCATACAGTCATGCTACAGTGTAGAGTCTACTCATAGTTTTCTAAGGATTTGGTGACCTTTGATGGGCAACTAAGAATATGGATTAAATGAGAGGGAAATGTTTCTTATTGTAACCTGCTCTGGGTTCCTCTTTAAGAAGGAAAATACAGTAGAATATAAATAATTGTTTTATGTGTTAAGTAAAAAATGCTTAAGAATTTTATTGAGCGTTGGTTGTGCTTGTTTTTTAAAAATATTTTACAGAAGATCAAAAATCTGGAATACATAGAGATCTTGGGCTCCTGATTTCAAGTGGAAGCATTCATGATTGTGCGTGTTTTGCCATCACTTCAGAAAAAATGCCAGATGTGAGCAGAAGCTGATGTCCAAAGTGCCAAGTAGCAGTGAACATCCAGATTTGAATAATATGAAAATCATAATATTTCAGCATAGAAACATGACTGAAAAATTTCATTGGTGATGTTGTCATCTCCTTGTCTTCATGCCTTTTAATAAACCTGGATATTTAACTAAAAGTTAACAAATACAGCTCAGTTTTAGAGACAATAGTACCATATCCCTTAAGAAGTCTGATGCTGTTGAAGCATGTTTCCCAGGTTCACTGTGACTCTTCGCTAGGGACCAAAAAGTAATAAGGAACACCCCATAAAAGTCACATGTAAGAAATGGCTGTTGGACACCATAGTGTTCTGGGCTCTTTAAAACACAACTGTACCATTATTATTAAGTCTTTCAGTTGTATGATACATCTCAGTTTGTAACGTTTTATTAGGGATCCTTAACCACCTTCCCAAATAAGTAGGATGGAATTTTTTATTTGGGTGATTTGTATGAAATATTAATATTGCTACCCTTTAATGAATTATTTGAAAAATGAAGATTATAAATCACATTTTAAGCACCATGTGTTAAATGAACTATTATATTTATTAAAATTTTCTTCATAATCAAAAAACTGAAAGAACAGCATGTCTGCAGCACCTCAAATTCATATTTTCTTTGGTGCACCTAGTCTCCCAGCCTCATTAAAAACTTCTAAAGAGGAGAGGTTTTCAGCATCTACTGCTGAAAAATGGCAGAAACTCTGCTTTTCATTTCCTAAGGACACTTTTAAACTTTGTACTAGAAAATGTATATGTCTTGAACATGTAGATCATCGGACACCAAATGATACAGAATTGACTGCTCAGTCCAAAGATCACTTCCCCCCAGATGGTGGAAATGAATATGGGTTGACTGATGTTATTTTGACAGACTGTAGTGCTGGAAGAGTAAAATTACTCAGCAATGAAGCTAAGCACCTTCCATATCAGCAGCTTCTCATTGATATAAAAGCAGGTGAACCAAGCAAGCAATCTGAAGATGCTGAAGAAGGTACCAGTAAGATGCATAACCACCTTACTATTCCTCCCTTGGCTTCTAGTACTGAAAAGTTTAGCAGAGGTCTGGAGTCTATAGGACAGGATGATAAATCATCAGATGTTCAGTGTGCTCCTTACCAGCTCTTGAATCAATACTTGGAGGGATGTTTCCCACAAGTAATGAAAGAATCAAAGACTGGAAAACCACTAAATGTCTATTCAAATCTTCCAGTTTCAACAGACACTGAATTCCTTAGTATTCTGACTTCAAGCCAAGTTGCTCTGCTTTCAGGAGGGCATGCTATAGGACAAAATGAAACACAAAGCAAATCTACAAAGGCGAGTGGAACAGAATTGGATGGACTTTGTAGGGAAGATGAAGCATCCCCAGAACTGCATATTCAGTTAAATGAAAATGGTGGTTTGTGTGCAAATATCACTGATGCAGATAGCTCTCTTGAACTGTTTGACTTTGATAGTACCGAGAAAAGCAACTCGTATTTGAGAGAAAATAGCTTTCAAGAAAATGCTGGTATGCCTACAGACCATCTGTGTTCATCTGATGATAAACCTAAGAAAGAGGTACATTATATTGAACCATGGAAGAAAGGAATAGTGTGTTCTCAAGTCAGCCACTCTGCTAAAAGATCTCAAACATCTGAAGATATTTCACCGGCAACTTACATTACACTTGGAGACCAACAGCAATCAAAGAAAGCCAAATTGATTTGTTCTCCAGTTTGTGCAGTTCCACAAATAGAGCAACTGAGAATTTCAGGGTTTAAGAAAGTTTTGAAACACCCATCCCTGCTTAAAGACTGTTTATGCAAAGGTCAGAAGTACACCGTCTTAGTCACAGTTCTACATCCTTGCCATATTAAAGAAATACAAACAAAGCCAGGATCTAAATTGTCCTCAAGAGTCCCCCTAGCCACAGTCGTCGTTTTTGATCAGTCTGAAGTACAACGAAAGATTGCATTGTGGAGAGCGGCAGCATTTTGGTCACTTACAATGTTTCCTGGCGATATCGTACTATTCACAGGTGAGGGTTAAAATGGCGCTTATCAGTTCATTTATGACATTTTCCATAGGAAGTATTTTAGATAGTGAACTGGTTGATGGTATATACCTTTCTGCTGAGTTTCGGGTACAACGTTAAGTGTCTCCTGAAACACATTCCCTATTGTAAGCACATTTATAAAAATTACACTACAGCTATAGAGATGTGGTAGAGGAGTTGCTCTCCAGCCCCACCCTACAATTAATGCTTCCTATCTATTAGGAACATCCAAGAAACCTCTATCAAACAATATCATGACAATGTATAATCTATTTCCCTCCGCTCCCTGCATTTGTTTTTAATACTGCCTCAATTCAAGGCAGCAACTGAACTGGAGCACAATTAAATAAGGGATTTTTCTTTTCTCAACATGCATCTGCTCAGTTTGGATGATCGGAAACAACCTTTGCACTCACTTCTCCTTCCCTTGCATGTGGCATCACTGTCAGTTTGCAGCTTAACGATAAGCATGATTTGCTGTTGCACTGGAATTGAAAAGCGTTTAGTGTTTGCCCTCCAAAGTCAGCGTTTGAAGTGAGTTTCTGATTTTTGTTTGGAGGTCAAGTGCTGATCAGTGTTTGCCACAATGATGGAGGAGAAAGAAAACAGTTGGTGGCTCAATTCATAAAAACATGAATTGGAGGCTTGGCAAAACTCTTATGCTATCTCCAAAGACTCAACTTTGAAAAATTATTCTTTTTTCCCATCACAACTGTATTTATTGTCACCCTAACAGAAACGGGCACTTGTGAAGGTTTCTCCACAATGTGTTTTGAAGCCAAAATTTGGATTCAAAGCTGGACTTTTAATACAGTGGTACCTCGGGTTACATACACTTCAGGTTACATGCGCTTCAGGTTACACACTCCGCTAACCCAGAAATAGCGCTTCAGGTTAAGGACTTTGCTTCAGGATAAGAACAGAAATCGGCCTCTGGTGGCACGGCAGCAGCAGGAGGCCCCATTAGCTAAAGTGGTGCTTCAGGTTAAGAATAGTTTCAGGTTAAGAATGGACCTCTGGAACGAATTAAGTACTTAACCTGAGGTACCACTGTATTAACATATCTTTGTCCAATTCAGACAGACTAAATATATAAAAAGTCATGCAAAGCTTGAACAACTTGGTGGCTTTCAGTTTTTGAACAGGGGCTAGTCCAGTTTGTAGATTTGAAGTGGGATATGTCTGTGTCATTGTTGTCCGCCCCCCCCCCCGCCCCCCTGTGACCTGGACTGAGGTTTCTTCTCTTCATTGCAGATGTGATTATAAATGAGAATCGCTGGAATGGAGAAATATTGCTGCAGTCAACGTTCACTAGTCAGTTATTGAATCTTGGAAGCTGCTCGACAATTAATCCGAACAAATGTGAGCTTTAATACTTTGCATACAGTGAACTCTTGTCCCAATTCATGATTTCCTTAATAATTTAAATCTAGTGTTTCCCAAACTTTCTTGAAATGGTTGCATAATATCTGTCAGATGGCAGTGGTGGTTGCTTGTGAGCAACCAGGCAGGACTCAGACCTGTCTTTTACAGGTTTTATTTTGGTACAAACTATTTCCAGTGCAGAGGCACAAGTTCATGTCTACCTCAATCGCTAGCAGAATCCGGGAGTGCTTGTGTCCTGGACCTCCCCCAACATAAAAGTCTCATTACGCCCAGCCATTTCCTTCCTTCTTTGCACTTTAGATTTCTGCGCAGGGTGGGCGACGGAAGGGGCATGCTTCCTTCCTGGCCGACTTGGCCAGGAGCGGCACTGAGGCTCCCAATAGCATCCTCTGGTCCTTTCACCTCTTCCCCACTGGAGGTGGGGCTTTCCTCATCACCGGAAGAGGAACTGCTTCGCAAGATTTTCGGAGGCTCCCTGTAACACAACTGCCCCTCTGTTTCCCGCCCCTGTTCTGATGGCAGTTCCCTGACAATATCAATTCTTTTACTAAAGTTCATACCCTTCAGACAAATTTAATCCAAATATTTAATGCACGAGGAGCACTAGAATGTGTGTGGCATACCTATGGCTCAATCAAACATTTTTCTACATGAAATGTGCATGTTATATGCTTGTCCACTTACTTTCTTCCCTATCCTGCTGTCCCCAATAATACTTCTGTATCCCAATATCTACCTGAATTTCAATCTAGGTTCAGACATTAGGTTCAGGGAAGGCATGGGTGCAGGTGATGTGATTGAGCATCAATTTCTGTCTGCTGATGAGAAGAGCTGAGGATGCTCTCGTAGAAAGAAATTGAACAGGGCCAGTGTGATTAAAAAAAAATCCTGAATAAACACACCATACTCATCAGATAAATGATGCTTTTTTTAAACACATGAATTACAGTGGCAGCATTCACCCATCATGGTAAACCACATGGCAGATGTGCAGAAGGCTCTTTCATTCCTTCCCTCTAGCCAGCAGTAGCAGCAGACCATGATCCCTGGAGAATCATGATTTGTTCCACAGCAAACAAGCCATGGTGTTATCAAGGTTTGTGTTTGGTTTACTAATCAAGGTTTCTTTGGATGAAACAAGCTATGGTATAAGCTTGGATACAACAAAATGGATTGTTGTTCCCACTGGTTAGTGGAGAGGAGCAAAACTATGTTTTACCCTGATGTACAAATTGTGCCTTTTTGAGTGCCTTCTGAGTGGTATTAAACTAAGTTTTACTCAGTAGAGCTGCTGAAATTCACGAACATGACTAAGGTCCATTAATTTCAATGGGCTTACCTGAATAAAACTTAGTTAACTATCACTTCTGAGATTGTATTTGCATTGAATATATATCTTTTAAATTTATTTCTAACTGCTTAGAAGCTTATTTTGGCATTAAGTAGTACATAATTTTTAAATTATTATTTCTGAATTAAGTTAAGAACATTGCTAGATATGCTTGCAAGTGATATTTTGATCTGGGATTACCATAGGTGAAACATACAGCCCCCCTACCCAAAAATTAGAGGTATTTTTAAAATTTTATATGTGTTCTTTTCTAGTCTCGCATATAGTGGATGTTAATATTCTCCAGGATTTGCTGGCATATGTGTCTTCCAAGCAAGCCTATCTTCAAGCTCTCCCCCAAAGGCAGACCCAGACTTTGAACAATATACAACATATTCAACTAGATCAACTCAAACCAGATAGATTGGTGCACGCAATAGTGAAAATTATCAACATCACTGTGCTATCAGGTCAGTTGACTTTTTAATCCTATATTTCACTGGGGCTGTATCTTGAGATTGAAAAGAATAAGGTGGACATGATAGTTCCCTGGCTACAGATTTTAAAAACCTAAGAGTAGACCTTGAAAAGATACCTCCCTCTGACTTACCTGTCTGAGCAAAAACAGCCACTAAGAGTGTTAATACAACTATTTCTTCTGTGACATCTTTCTGTCCTCACTAAATACTTAAAAAGACTTTGCAGAACCCTCTCAAGGAGAAGGGTGGAGCATGGTACCTGAAATACTATAGATAAGAAAATGGTCATTGTTTGATTTATGAGGCTACCTGAAGTTTCGCTTCTTATAAATAATGTTTCCATTTGCTAGGTATTGAGGGCTCATCTGATTTAACAACATACCTTACTAGTGAAGCTAAGCCAGTGATTTCGGTGAGGTGGCTCACATGGCTAACGTTAGAGCCGTGTGCTCTGTCCCAGATTCTTCAGCATTAATGATTAATAACATAGATAAGAATTGACGATAGGTCTAGATTTCCTAAAATGAGTGTATGATGGGAGAGCTATTACCTGGCATTCTCAGAGAGCAAAAATAATGGCATGTTCCTTTCACCAGTTCATCTTTTTAATCTATGTAGCACCTTCCTTGTTCCAAAAGTGAGATCCTCAGAACGCACAGATATTTCTGACATTCTGAAAGAAATGCCTTCTGAAACTGATTAAGGGTTAACTCAAAGTATTCACTGTAATACCTGTTTTCAATTTTGTTCATTTTGGAAACAGGTTATTGATTGATTGATTCATGGATTGATTGCATTTATATATGTAGCATCATACATAAAAGAGTTGCTGCTTGTTAATGAATTTTCATCCTGTTTGAAAGGAAGCTTTTATGTTCAGGATGCAGAGTACTATATGGCTTATTCCATGTGCCCAAAGACTTATTTTTTAAAAACATCCCTTTATGTTCCACATAGTAACCCCTTTTCAAAACCAAGGGGACTTTCAAAGTACATTGTGATCTGGCATGGAGATCTGCTGTTCAAAGGGGGAAGGTCAAAACCAAAAGTAGTTCATTGTGTTGTAGTCTAAAACAGCATATAAATACAATATATTTGATGGGGCCAGGTCACTCAATGTTTGGGAAAAGATTTTCAGGAAATGTTGATCAACCATTAACTTGTATCACTTCCTAATTGTGGTTCATAATAGTTTCTGAAAATATGATTGTTTTATATGGTGTAGTTAACCAGGTTCCACCTGATGCATGTTTAGCTGAATTGTTAGTTTTCCCCTCTTGCATATAATTTTATGTGTCAAATTTCTGCGTTACCTAACATCAGTACCCTCAACTACTCCCCCTTCAACTTCTATATAAATCACCTTTGCGTTTGCAATATTTTATCTTTAGAATCTACATACAGTTACAAAGGAGAAACAAAAAGAAAAATTATTTTAACAGTGGAACAAATCAAGGACCAGCATTATGTCTTGGTGTTATGGGGTGCTCTATCGGCTCACTGTCCTCAGCTTCAAAGGAAAAGAGGTAAAAAGTCGCTACTTGTTTTAATGCAATATTTGTGGAATTCTTTGTGTAATCCATTGACATAGGGCAACAGAAGGGAGCAAACAGTATGTTAGCATTTGACCCTAATCTCCTTTTTGTTTGAAATGGCTATCTCATACTGTATAATACAAATGCTTGTCAAATATATGGCTGATTTCTTACTTCTGACATAGCAATAGCAATCATTTTTGCAACTGTTTCAGTTTGTTTCCAAATCGTTACTAACTAGTTAAAGGCTTTTGTGTTAAGCAACACAAATTCACACAGTAGTCTTGATTTATGTTAGAACTAGCAAACTGCCTATCGTTATGTGATATATTTCCATGTATATTGCAGGGTCATCTTGTGTGTTCTCCTGTGTGTCCCTGTGCAAAAATATTAAGATTTCTGCTCTTTAAACAACTGCAGGTAGCTGACTGCTTTTTATAGCATTTATTTCAAGCTCTGCTTTGTTAAATCAAGGCAAAGAAATCTAGCATTGTGCCCTTCTTTGTCATTCAACCTTGCAATTTAGTCTACAGTTAGTTTTGTGAGTAATTTGAAATTTCAAACAATTTGTGTTTAATCATTAAAGAACTATATCTGGAAGGTAAGATAAGACTTGTGTTCTTAACTGTCCAAATATCCATCTCTGTTGAAAAATCCTAAATGTTCCTATCAAGACTACCAGGATCAGGAGTTTACTTCATGCCAACCAGGGCTGTAGGTCATGACAACTGAGCATTATGACTGATTCACCATAGAGCAGCATGTGGTGGTCATTCATAGTACTACTGAGCATAGGAAAATAGATCAGCATACAGAGGTCATTTCTGTTGGAAATCAAAATATTTACAAGCCATTATTTCATTATAAATATATTAATTATGTGAGAGTGTAATCTTGAGCACATTCCTCAGAAGATATAGTAACATTTATTCTGTATATAAAGAAGTGTTCATATGTATTGAAATTGAAATACCACTATCTTTTGTTGCAAGGATTGTAAAGAGATGTTGTGCAGTGGTTTTGGTTATGATCTCTAAGCTAGGAAATTGAAATCTCTTCCCAGCTATGAATACACTAGGATAGGAGACCTTTAGCGGTTGCCTTCTCTCAGCTTGATTGTAATGAAATAGTCATTCAGTAGAAGCAAGCGCAAACCATGCAATATGTGTGACCTGTGTGGGAATTGGCCATATGATATATGTCTATGTCATTGGCATAGCTGTCAACTTTTTCCTTTTTTTAAGGGAAATTCCCTTATTCCAAATAGGATTCCTCTCAAGAAAAGGGAAAAGTTATGATCATGGGTAGGCAAACTAAGGCCCGGAACCGGCCCAAACACCTTCTAAATCCAGCCCGCGGACGGTCTGGGAATCAGCATGTTTTTACATGAGTAGAATGTGTCCTTTTATTTAAAATGCATCTCTGGGTTATTTGTGGGGCCTGCCCGGTGTTTTTACATGAGTAGAATGTGTGCTTCTATTTAAATTGTATCTCTGGGTTATTTTTGGGGAATAGGAATTTGTTCATTATTGTTTTTTTCAAAATATAGACCGGCCCCCTGCTGAAAAAGTTTGCTGACCCCTGGTCTATGTGATTTGGATTCTAAAGGCATTGGCCCTGTGCAAACTTTCATTGGCTGAGGAACCTGTGGCCCTCCAGATGTTGCTTGACTACAGCTCCTAGCATCCCTGTCATTGGCCGTGCTGGCTGGGACTGATGAAAGTTGGGGTCTAGCAGCATCTGGAGGGCCACAGGTTCTCCACCCCTGCTTTACATTCATACATGGGACAGATGCATTTGGTGAGTAGGATGGGTTGGTCCTGATGTAACTTCCTCCACCACTCATAGCATCTCCCAAGCAAGATGTTTGTGTAAACTAGGCAAATTTATCTGGTTTGTAAACACTCGAAATGCTGTGTATTTATTTTTTGCATATAGCATTGAAGGTATTCCTCATTTCATCATCTCTGAAAGTGCACTATTCCAGCCAAAGTTTTCTGTGGCTATTAACAAGGAATTAGAATCTAAAATTCTAAGTGGAGTTATTATTTTCTTCTTAGACCACATATGGGAATTCAAATACCTATTTGTAAAACACAGTCCTATCTCTGGTGAACTCGAATTGCATACAACACCATGGACATCTTTGGAGTGCCTCTTCGATGATGATAGAAGAGCTATTGAGTTCAAAGAGAAGTTTCAGAAGGATGTCAGATCACTGATGGGTATAACTACTCTTGCTGCACTTTTGGAGGAGAAATGTTCTGGTGAGATTTTCATTCTTTTTTCCTCCCTCTTTTTAAGCGAGTGGGATTCTCTTGCTCCTTTATTAAATTGTACTGAAGAGCTTTGAGGGGGCAAATCACAGCAATTAAAAATAAAACAAGGAGCACACAATACCAAGTATCTAATTAAATTAGAGTTGTCCCACATCTGTGCAATCCTGGTGATTGAATGCCAACCCAAAGGGAAATATGTTTAATGCTCTTTCAAGAAGTATATGGACCTTTAGGAGAAGAGAGGTCCACGTGTCACTCCCTATGTCCTTGCTGATCTAATTTGGTTCAGTGAAGAAGAGCTGTTTAGGCTGCAATCTAACATACCTTAAAGACAATCCAATTGAACTCAGTGGAGATTACTGTAGACTAAGATTAAGATTAGAATAAAATTAAAATTAGTTTACATGATAGTGCAAGTAGCTACCATTATTCAGTTGGCAATAATGATTTACCTGTTTTCTTGGCGGCAGAAGAAACTAGACAACTCCTTTATGTTTCCATAGGAATGATCCAAGTGAAAGCCTGCATCTCAGAGTTGAAGTTTGCTGTTGCCTCTTCTCCACATGGACAACTTGTCTTTGATTATAAAACATCACTGCAGCAGATATTTGCTTCTCTTACTCAGATCACCTATGCGGGCTGTGCAAAATGTAGACTTGAACTACAGATAGATGATAACAAGATCTACAAACAGTGTGTTAGCTGCTTACCCTCTAATGAAGTGAAGATATTCTACAGGTAAAAAAGTGTGTGTATAATGAATGTATGTATGTATGTATGTATGAATGAATGAATGAATGAATGAATGAATGTGTAAGTGAGTGAATGAGAATCAGTTGACGGTAGCTGCTATGTTAATATATTAAACTGGCCCGCAGGTGTATTATTGTGAAAGGGGATACATTTTATTTATACTTCTACATTCTCTCCATAACATTGTTTTAAAGGGAATCAATCCAGTCTGGTGAAATGCTCCCAGGGTCAGATTGAGTCAATTACGTTCACTGGGCTTGTGGTTTTCTGTCACCCTACTCTTACTGCTTTGGTATAAATGAGTAGTAGAAAAACTGATAATACTTTGTGTTAGTTTTTCACAGAGGGTTGAAGGGTAATAGATTCTTCTGGTAGATGAAGACGAATCCCATGGAAGGGCAAATGTACAGCTGTGTGCCTTGACATCCCCATCCTGTTGCAGCCCACAGCAATGGGCACCTTGTGGAGGAGCCAAGTGTCTCACACCCCTTTCTGGGAATTACAAGATTAGCTGGCCAGGTTATAAATGCAACCTTTTAATATAAGCATTGTTTACACCATTTAAATATTGAACATGTTTATGGTGTATAAACCCGAAAGACCATCAAGTTCCCATTTAAAGTATTAGTTTAGTTTTTATGTCCTTCCCTATACCAAGCAAACAATGTTGTGGTGCAACAGGATAAAAACACCTCAGTCTAACAGAAACTGTGTTTGGTCAGTGTTACAGAACTAAGTGTTAATGCATATATTTGTATAAATTACTATTACTTCATTACAAAGTGTGATCTTTGGGTTGTTTCAGCCAAAGTCCATCCCAGTCACACAAGGACTTCAGCTTGGGCAACAGAACTTCCCCTTACACTCCTCTCTTCCAAAGGGAACCCCCAAGAACAGCTTTGGTGTACATGCAGGGGGAGGAGTTGGGAAGTTCCATTGCACAGGCAGAAACAGGATATAGAAACAGGATGATTTCATTGGATAGAAATCTCCATTTTTATCTGTCTGTCTTGGTGATTCCCATGGTAATAAAAGTTGCTGACAGAGCTTGAGGCTGAAGTCCAAAAGGTTTATGGGTACCAGTGTAACACAGAGACCCCTGGAAAACTGTTGGAGCAGCAGTTCATTAAAAACTAGAAACAGCATCATGTTTTAAGAAGCCAATTACCTTGCTGAAATAATTCAGCAACTTCAGTTGGAAGAGAAACCTCACAACAAACACTAGGTGGCAGTAGTGGATAGTTTATGTACGTGGGAAACCCCCGCCCCACAAAATCCACAGATGCATCTGACTTTATTATATATAGGAATAGCTGATATTTGAGGTGGTCTCTTTCAGAACTGTTAAGGGCTTTGTAGCAACTCTGCAGTTAGCATTCACATGGAGACAATTTACTGTAAAGAGAGGCAAATGGCAGGTTTGTCCATAGTCTTATACACTGAATTTTGTACAACATAATTTTGTACTTGTCTGCAAGAGAAGTATAGAAAGCCTATTATGAAAATCCTATTTGAAAGGGTTTCTTAAATGAATTTATCACCTACCAATATTTCTTTTGCCTATTAGATTTGTTGGAAGGCAAATACTGGATCGGATTTGCATTTATGATTATGGATTCTTGTCTAGTTTAAGGAACTGCATGCAACAATTAAATTAACATGACATTTCTCTTTCCTGGTCCACTTAATTGCTCCTTAGGTTTCTACAGCTTATTTTAAACTCTGCAGCAAGGATTGAAAATAATGGCATGGCAGGCAGTTCAGAATGTAAAAGTGTGCCTTGCATCTCTCTTTCTCTCCCTGTATGTATATTAATGTCAAGTTTTTGTTTCAGGTGTGGGTATGTGAATTTACATCCTGCCTTCCGCCTCGCTCCTCCCAAAAATGGAATTTAAAATATTGTAATAGTTAAAATCTGATTGTTGTAGTAAAACCAAATAATAGTTACATCTAAAGGTAAAGAGACCCCTGACCGTTAGGTCCAGTCGTGACCGACTCTGGGGTTGCGGCGCCAAGGGAGCCGGCGTACAGCTTCTGGGTCATGTTGCCAGCATGACTAAGCCGCTTCTGGTGAACCAGAGCAGCGCATGGAAACTCCGTTTACCTTCCCGCCGGAGCGGTACCTATTTATCTGCTTGCACTTTGACGTGCTTTCGAACTGCTAGGTTGGCAGGAGCAGGGACCGAGCAACGGGAGCTCACCCCGTTGCAGGGATTTGAACCGCCGACCTTTTGATCAGCAAGTCCTAGGCTCTGTGGTTTAACTCACAGTGCCACCCACATCCCAATAGTTACATCTACAAGCCTTTAATTTCCTGTAGTGGTTTTAACTTTATAAGAGCATGACTTTTGGTGAAATCTTTCCCAGTGACCTTATCAGGAACTGATAATGCTGTAGTTAGAAGCCAGTGTCCTGTGTTAATTATTTAGTATATTTCGAAATTAAGCATCTCAACCTGCTTCTCTTTGAAATTGCAATTTATTTGTAGTTGATTAAAAGTATTAGTGGGGGACTGAAATAGCTGCTCAGCTGCCAACCGATTTGGTTCACCTTAATTGCTTGCATACAGAGAGCGAACTGATTAAGCACCACCATTAGTCAAGTGTTTGGAACTTCAAAGCTGAGAACGTCCTTGACTCAAGAAGCCAAAAGTTAGATATGCTTGAGTATACTTCTCCCCCCCCCTTGAATTTATTCTGAATCACATGACCTGTTTGAAGGGTCAGCTGCAAACATGTATTTATTTGTTATTTTTTAAAAAAAGCTTAGTCTTATTGCTCTACTTTTCTCCCCTCCCCCCTAGGTTCTGCCTTTGTGTATTTGAACAACAAATGGAGGTGTTCATGCCATTTAATACTAAAATAAATGAGTGGTACTGTCTTCTTTGGGAAATATAAGGTGTTGTCTTTAGGCACAGCCCTCTTTGACACTGGATGGTCTCCAAGATCATCATTTCAGTTATAGGGTAGAGAACAAGACTCATAGCAAGTTTCAGGTGCCTGTCCTTTGATATTTTCAAGTTTTTAATTGCACTATAGTTAAACTGTTTCATTTAAATACAGCTTAATATACTAACAGTATTAGTGCACCATAACTTCTCTCCCCTGCAGCTCCCAATAAGCACTCAACTGTGTGGTTGGGGGGATTCTCAAGAGCAGGCTTCCTCAACCTCGGCCCTCCAGATGTTTTTGGCCTACAACTCCCATGATCCCTAGCTAGCAGGACCAGTGGTCAGGGGTGATGGGAATTGTAGTCTCAAAACATCTGGAAGGTCGAGGTTGAGGAAGTCTGCTCTAGAGCAGGGGAGTTGCAATTGATAAGCTCCCCAAACTGTATTTTATTGTGGTTAACTTATAATACCTCAGAATAACCAGATATATGTACTCCCCTCCCTACATAAGAGGCTGAGTCAAAAGAACAAAGGTATTGATTGCATTTCCCCAAAGATTCTTCCAATATAGAGATCTTCTCTCTAAGCAACAATGCAGTTGAGCTTATGCCTACGGATCCTTGTTCATCTGGAATTACAGGGGCTTGAAAATATGAGCATATAATTTTGTGGCAACCTTTTGAACAGAGGCTTTTCTTTTTAGAAATTTCACACTGTTCTTCCTAATACGTATTTTATTATTTAAAATGCCCAAATCCCTGATATTCAAGTACATGAGATCTAGAAGGAATTAAAAATTCTTCACTTAATCATAGTTTCCCCTCTTGCTCATGTCTGGAATATCCAAATAGTGTTGCAGTCACTCTGGCTGTAAGTATTCAGCTTCTAAAGTGTCTTATAAATATATTACCACTTTAAAATACAAGGAAAGGCTACTGAAACAATACACTAGCATATTGTGTAGAAGCAAATTTTGCCTGCTTGTTCAATCAAGGTACCTTACCGAGTCATTAAATCAAGATAATGCAAGAAAAAAGAACTTGTCATGGATAACAGTATGCAACTGAATGTGATAATACTCTTAATTATCTTATCCTCAGGTTTAATGGAAAATTAAGCCATTAAACACAAGCACCGACAAGACACGTATTTTAAGTACGCTTAATTAGTATATTGATTGTTAAACCCCATATTGATATTTCTTATTGTTTAGGTAGAGAATTATGCAGAAAATCTGGTTTAATATGCTGACTATTTGCTGTAATAAACCTTGACTTGACTTAGCACTGACAGCACTTTTCCTGTTTCCCCCTTTAGACCTGCACTGATGACTATAGAGGATGGGAAATGTGATGTGTCCGTTCAAGTGGCGTCAGAACTAATGGAGAAAATGTTCCTCAATATTCCAGCAGAGTGGCTGAACAAGGCTATAGGTAATGCACTATGAATTACAGTGGTACCTTGGATTACATATGCTTCAGGTTACAAACGCTTCAGGTTACAGACTCCACTAACCCAGAAATAGTACCTCGGGTTCAGAACTTTGCTTCAGGATGAGAACAGAAATCATGCTACGGCGGAAGCAGGAGGCCCCATTAGCTAAAGTGGTGCTTCAGGTTAAGAACAGTTTCAGGTTAAGAACGGACCTCCGGAACGAATTAAGTACTTAACCCGAGGTAACACTGTATTTGTGTAACTGAATAAAAAAAGCAGACAAAACTTAGTGGTTAAATGTTTGCGGCTATTCAACTTCTACCTATGTGAAGTGGGATTTCTCCCTAATGCCAGTCCTTGAAAAAAAATCCTCATTAAACTTAAACTGGGAGAGGTTTATTCAGGTGTTTCTCCGACAGAGACATACCAACTGTTCTGGGAACTTTTTCCACCCTGGGGGCAGAGGCCTGGTTTGCACGCTCCATTAAACCGTAGTTTGCTGCTCCTGGCTCTGCCATGTGTGGGGGGGAAACAAACCAGCCTGGCTTGTTGCAACATGCAAACACAGGTGTCATGGGTAGGTAAGTTGAGGGTTATGTGGTCTGGGAGGGTAAACTGGGCCATTGGGAACGTCACTCCGTTTTCTAAATATATTGCAGCCTGACAATCTTAGAGCTCTTATCTTGTGCTTATCCCCGTCTCAGGCCTCTTTCCTTTGCTTTTCACAATATCTTGGCAGGCAGATATTGGCTCTAGCATGAGAAAAAAATGGTATAAAACAACATTTGCCTTTTGCCCCTTTGCACCCCTGCTATCTTGTTTTACTTTGGCTTGCTTTTATAACAAAAGCACACAAACCAGCTTTGGCCTTGAGGTGTGGTCACAAATGAGGAAGGAGTAAAGCACTCACGAGCACCAAACCATAGTCCAAGCAATGGTTTGATGTTATGTGTTGACCAGGCTGTAGATTAGTTCGCTAAGTGAATTGTTAACTACAGTTTTGCATCTTCTGAATGCCATTGAACAGTGTATCAGCCCTTCTACTTTAGAGAACCACAGGAGAGAGGGGTGGTGCTTCTGTGAGTATTCTGCAGGCATCCACTGTGCCCCCTCATACAGTCATGGGGTTTCCTCAGTATTGACCAAGAATCCAATGTCACTCTTTTTGAACACTTATATTTTTAAATTTTAGATAGTTGTGAATGGATTACCCTGCTTTACGGAAAGTCACAAAATGCTTCATATTGTTCTAAAAGAAAGATTATTGGGGAGCCCTGTTAGGGCCTATTTTTCCTGTTCTTGTATGAGGAGGCTTGTCCAGGTTGAATAGCTTATCTTCAGTGTAAACTGGAAAGGTGTCGTGTGATAATAATGTTTGAACCATTCATTGTTTCTTGCAGTGCCTTCTTTAGAGACCACATACGGTATGATAGTAGCAGATCTGTGTCATTCGCTGCTCACAGACACACAAGCATCCTATATTTTGGAAATCAGGAGCCATTTTGTACTGGATGAAAATAGCTACCCTTTGGAGAAGACTTTCAATTTGCTGGATTTTCATCTTGATCTCTGAATATATATACTGAAATGAAATATTTATTTTTAATGATTTATAAAATATCCCAGGTTTTGTATTTTTATAGATACCCTTTGCATTATTTATGAGCAGCAATTATTTCTGTGCAAGTTCCTTCTGGTAATTATTATGAAACTAGCTTTTGTGACTAATATTGCTCTTGCCATTATTTTTCTTCTAGAAGCAAGATTAATTATTGGGGTATTTTGAAAACATCCAGTCAACATTTTAAATGTCTTACCTAAGAAACTACTTTTCCCTACTCCACCCTTCCATATGAACCCCAATTTTCTTACCATTTTTTACCATTGCACAGTGATATTTATAATAAAATTCACTTTTGAAAGTAGATGTGTACTTCAGAGTCTGATCTTTCTTTATTCCTCTGAAGAGCCTTTCATGGGCTTGCAGATTGTGACTTCAGCTATTTTTTAACAAATCAAATAAAACTGTTGACTAACACTTCTGCATTCATACCAGAAATCTCTCATTTCCTGGATTGAAGTTAAATGTCACTACAGAATTGCAGACGTGTTCCAAAGCAAACACTTGTTTCTATAGTAACATTCAGAGAAAGAAAGAAAACAATTTAAATTATATTTCATTTAATAGAAATCTAACCACCGCCACAAAAGCAGATCCATTTATTAGGCTTGTTCTTTGTGGGGCAGGGGATCAATGTCTAAACTACAGCCTTAAATTGCTTTAACAATCATTTCCTCTACCCAGCAAGCCTTAAATTGCTTTAACAATCATTTCCTCCCCCCCCCCCGGTGTATCCTTGAACCTCTAGTTGTTGTGAACTTTGGATGGTTTGTAGTGGCCCACCGACATTTCAGTCACATGAGAACAAATGCCCACAACTGAAGCAACAAGAAGTCAGCATGGGCTAAGCTAGAGACCTTTTCTCACACACTGAATGGCTCTGTCTCATGACTCCCTTGAGTGTGGGTTGTAACTTGAGGAAAAATGCAGAGCGAGATTCTGAGAAGCTTTATCACCACAATCAGAAGCAATTACTTGGCTGCCGTTAACCACTTGGCGTGCAATTTTTGCCATCTGAGTGGCTTCCCTGAATATACAAGGACTTTCCTTTAAACGTCTCTGATTGGATTCTTCCTATCCATCATGAGGCAGCTTTCAAAATGCTCAAAGGGGAGGGTGTGGGTCTCACAATTAATTGTGTTGCAACAGGCCAATGCTTAAGGGCAAACTCAGTCCTATGATAAGGAACCAGCAGAAAGCAGCCCTAAACTGACACCAACTCACTAAACAGAGTCTAGCATCTTACGAGAAGCAGACTACAGTTACCAGAATAACACATTGGTTCAAATTGTTTTTAATCACGTAAAATGTATTTTTATATATAATAAGAGAGAGACACCGGAAAGGGACAAGGGAAATGCATTGTTTCTAAGGTTTCACAGCACTTGTTTTAACATAATGCAAAACATTACAGACTAATAACCAAAGCATAACTGACCTCAAGACATGACCGGTGCTTCAAGCAAAAACCAAGTAACTGCTCTCGGCTTGCTTTAACAATAAGAACAGCACATAAATAAACTTGATTTTCACTTCCTTTGTAAGAATGTAAGAGCTCTGTTGAATCTGGCGAATGACCCATCTAGACCAGCATTCTGTTCTCACAATGGCCAACCCAGATGCCCAAAAGTAGGACCTGACCTGAGCACAACTCCCCACTTTCCACCTTTCATTCCCAGGAACTGGTATTCAGAGGCATTTTGCTGCCAACAGTAGAGGTCACATTCCCATATGGAGTCTGTAATTTTAAAAAAAAGTTTTATTCATTTTCTCTCTTTGTTTTTGTTAGTTCACTGTTTTAATCAACTATACACACACACACACACATATATGATGTGTTTCCCCCCAAAACCAGCTTGAAAACAAAGTGAAAAAATAAATTGTCTGGCTGCAATGTGCACACATCCCAAGTATGACTTTGGCAGATACAACTCAGAATTACAATGGAAACCAAGATTGAAGTCTGGTGTTTTCATGCTTCACATTAATTAACACTGCATCCTGCTTCAAAGGGAAGCCTGTTTCATTTCCTCATTTTCTGTTTTTCCTTCACTGAAGAATAATTTAATGATTAGAAAATATCACGAGCTGAACTCTCGAGTGAGTTACTGAAATTAAATTACCTTTTCTGATTTTTTAAAAAGTGGCTTGCGCACGACTTTAGGAGAACATAACAAATGGTCACAGCTTGAGGGGGGTTTTTTTCTGACCTAAACAGAAAGACTAGACTCAAACAGGAACTTTGGATAATGCTTCCCTTTTTTCTCCTTTTCACCATTTTGCATTAGCACAACACATGCACACAGCCTGGTGATTTAGCAAGCCTGCACTAGTATAATCCATGATCATGCTGCTTGTGACTGATGAAACAATCCTTTAGCCAACCTGAAGCAGAATCCATCTGAGACGGAACAGCGCAGAAACTTTGTCCACCTGCCTCAGACCAGTGAGATAATGGAAATGGCTCTAATAAATGAGGCCAGAGATTCCAAAACCAGAACGCTGCAGATGCGGTGCCTCCAACTAGCTTTCATAACATGCCTTCTGTGCTCAATTATATCCTTAATGCACTTACCTCCTAATACATTTGATTAATTGATATTGCTAAGGAAACTCTTAATGGCACAGTGCTTCCTAACCAAGGGTTTAAAATACAGGGATCAAGCCAGTAGAATCTTATGTTCTTGCCCTATTCTGCCTTGGTCAGATCTGGAGTACTGTGTCCATTTCTGGACACCACAATTTAAGAAGGATATTGACAAGCTGGGAATGTGTACAGAGGGGGGGGACCAAGATGATAAAGGGTCTGGAAACCAAGCCTTATGAGGAACGGATGAGGGAATTGGGTATGTTTAGCTTGGTAAAGGGGAAACTGAGAGGAGATAGGATAGCCATCTTCAAACATTTAAAGGGCTGTCACATAGGATGAAGTTTGTTTTCTCCTGTTCCAGAGGCTAGGATCTGAACCAACGGATTCAATTTACAAGGAAGGAGATTCTGACTAAGCATCAGGAAGAGCTTTCGGACAGTAACAGCTGTTCAACAGTGGCACAGACTTCCACAAGAGGTGGTGGACTCTCCTTCCTTGGAGGTTTTTAAGCAGAGGTTGGATAGTCATCTGTCATGCAGAATCTAGTTGAGATTCCTGCAGTGCAGGGGATTGGAGTAGATGACCCTCAGGGTCGCTTCCAACTCTGCAATTCTATGAAATTTCAGTGGTCTATGGTATATGTGGCCAACACTCTCACGCTGATTTGGGAGCTCTCCTAATTTTAAGGATCAAATTCCACTTTGCAACTGAGCAGATCTGAGGTGAAATCTGGCGCTTTTAGCAACGTTGTCAACTGTCTTGATAACTAGGTCACCCAACATCTGTGATGCTGAGAATACATCATGCTGAGACAGCACAGCAGAAAGCTCTTTGCTACAGGTATCCCTTGCAAGAGTGCTCACCACCTTTCAGGTGCTAAGAGACAGAGCATGCCACCTCTTCACCAACTCCTTGGGCTTACTGATCATTTCATTCCAGTGCTCCAGTTCCTTGCCCCTGGTGTACATGTAAGGCCCAACAACCACACGGCCCAGTGAAGTTTCTAAAACAGGAGGGAGAAAGGAGAAAAGTCATCAGATGCTATGCAAGAATAGTATGCAGGTAACCAGGGACGCGGGTGGCGCTGTGGGTTAAAGCCTCAGCGCCTAGGGCTTGCCGATCGAAAGGTCGGCGGTTCGAATCCCCGCGGCGGGATGCGCTCCCGCTGCTCGGTCCCAGCGCCTGCCAACCTAGCAGTTCGAAAGCACCCTCGGGTGCAAGTAGATAAATAGGGACCGCTTACCAGCGGGAAGGTAAACAGCGTTTCCGTGTGCGGCTCTGGCTCGCCAGAGCAGCGATGTCACGCTGGCCACGTGACCCGGAAGTGTCTTCGGACAGCGCTGGCCCCTGGCCTCTTGAGTGAGATGGGCGCACAACCCCAGAGTCTGGCAAGACTGGCCCGTACGGGCAGGGGTACCTTTACCTTTACCTTTAACCAGATGATAGTAGTGGAAAACAGCTCCTTACCTTCTGCCTCTGAATCCTGGAGCACAGACAGGCTCAGGCTTGCTGTATCCAGCTCCTGCTGGTCCACCTTGAAGCTGAAAGTCTCATTGTACAATGGATCCGAGGATGCAGGAACAACTGTGGTCTTTTTGCTTTTGATGAATTGATTATGCTTCATTAGTGACACTTTGACAAATACACCTGGAATGAGGGTAAACCACTTGATATAGGTTGGAAGCATTCAGAGGAACACAAATCCACAACCCGCAACCCCTTCCCCAAGTGTTGCACCTCAAGGAACTACAGTTTGGAATTCAACCTCCGTTATCTCAGTGGATGTCAGGCGGCAGAGGAGCCAACCCCCACAGCAGGTTGCCAGGAACGGATAAGACAAGGAAAAGTTCTTACCAACTGCTTTTTATTCAATATTCACAGAGAGAAGCTTGGAAATGCAGCCTCATGGAATAATGGCGTTGCCCCGAGTGAGTCTCCACCCCTTCCCTCTCTCCATGCGTCATCATTACGGGTGCTGAAAAGCGTTCTCTGCCTTTGAGCTCTCTGCTCTCCTGCTTTCAGTGCTCGCTGGGTTCTGGGAGAGGGGGCAGGTCTGGAATGCTTTCTAAAGACACTGTGTCCATCAGCTGGAGCTTCTTGCTCCTCTTCTCCCATTATTTCCCAGCTTTTCCCCTCATCTGCCTCTGAGCTGTGACCTCCCTCAAACCCCTGTTGTAATTCTGAAGTGTCTTCTTCTTCTCTGGAAGGGTCAGGCTGGGGAGGCAGTCTCCACCATTCCTCCTCTGCCCAGTACCTGACAGTGTTGATATCAGAAATATTCAGTCTTGGGTTTCCAAAACTTGGGTCTCCAGCTGTTTTTGGACTACAACTCCCATCACCCCTAGCCAGCAGGGTCAGTGGTCAGGGATGATGGGAACTATAGTCCAAAAACAGCTGGAGACCCAAGTAATGTGAAGTAATTAGGGTTAATTTCTCAAAACCCAATTAAGCCTTGTGTTTCTTACCGACAGCATGTCTTTCATTCTGGAGCTTCAAGCCCTTAGCTCTCAGGACTACCACCGTGAGACGGCCCAGATAGTCATTGTAGCTGAGAGAAAACTGGAGGTCACCATGTTCAGAAGGCAGCTTTGGGGTAGAGAAGAATATTGGTCAGCTGCACTGTAAAAACTGCACTTTATCAAGAATTTAGTATTAAGAAGCAAATCTTTTCCTCACTCCACTAAGTTTAAGAGCAGGGTTATTCTCCCATACCATGGATATTGACACCATATATTGTCTTTGTGAACTGTAGCTTACTGCTCACAGGATTCAATTCCCAGAACCTTTAACACAGTACAGTTCCCAGGATTCTTATAGGGAAACCGTGCACTTAAAGTGTATGTTGTGGATGTGAGCAGTGATGTGCAACAGTGCCCAATAGATATTAGAGATATCTTAGGAAAAGGCGAAGAGGTTTGCCATCCAGGCCTGCTCATTTACAAATGCAGAAGGAATATGTAGTGCTTGTCATTGGCACCAGGAGTTTGGTTCCTTTCCTCACCTCGCTTTTCCTGTTAAGGGGCAGGTTCATGCACAGACTGAGCACATGCAGAAAGGAAAAGTCTGATGCGCTCCCAGGAGGAAAGGGCATTAAGGATACTAGTTGATCTGGAACAGGTGGGAGGGGAACCTTTGGCCTTCCAGATGTTGCTGAACTTTTTCAACCACCCCTAGCCATGGGCCATGCTTGCTAAGACTAATGGGAATTGGAGTTGAGCAACATCTGGAGAGCCAAAAGTTGCCCACACCTGATCTGGAGCCATAGCTGTCAAGTGTCCCTTATTTGAAGGGACGGTCCGTTATTCCAGCGCCATGTCCCGCTGCTGTCCCTTATTGATGGATGTCCCTTAAATGTCCCTTAAATTTCAAAGGAAGCAGCTCCTCTTCCTCCCTCCCTGCCGGCCAGGGAGGAGGGAGGCTCCAACTGTGTTGCTTGGCTGTGTTGCTCACCCAATAAGAAGTCTAAGAACGACTGGGGGGTGGAGGTTGCATGCCTTGTGTGTGGATAGTTAATGCAAGCTGAGGGGTTTTTTGAATGCTGGACGCCATTTTGTTGCACGTGCTGCTGCAAACATTGCAGTGCAAAGCCAGGCCGGGGAGCCATCTTAAGTTGAGGCTGCATAGGCCTTGTGGTGCATGTGATTCAGATTCTATTCAGTTGAACCTCTGGTTACAAAGTTGGTTGGACAGTGTTCTCGAAGCTACCAGCATGAGTTTGACCAGATTGCAGGAGGACAGGAAGACTGGAGTGCCTGGAACAGGTGAGGCTGCAGGTCCCTTATTTTCAAGGCTGCTGGTCCCTTATTTTCAAATCTGTAAGTTGACAGCTATGTCTGGAGCTTTAAAAGAAAAGTCTGGGATTCTAGCCCCCACAGCCCCTGAGGACTCAACACTGAGGACTCATAACATCAGCTAGTGCAAATGGAGTCGCACCAGATCTGTATCAGCTTTGGATGGGCATCTGAATATTGCTCCAGAAAACTGACTGTGCACACAGCTCCCAATCCAGGAAGGAAATCTGTGCAGATATATTTCCCTTAGAGATTGTGTTTTTATTTCCCTCTGCTCCAAAACTGTACAATGTGCATTTATTCTAGCCTTTTCTCCCACTCTCTACTGCCATTTCAAATTTATTAAGGAACAATCTCTCCACTCATAATAGAGCTGTTCAACCTCAAAAGCACAAGAAAAAAAATATTTCTACTAGGATCTCTGACCTCCTGAATGCTTATTCTCAGGTTACTGCTTTCATTTATGGGGAGGGGGCTGCTCTCACTTTAATTCTGACTGATTAAATTTGCAGCACAGAAAGGGCTTAGTTACCATGTGAATTCATGTGAGGGCTGGTTATCTAGGGGTGAGCCAGGAAACAGTTCCATCCTGTTGACTTCGATGGAGCTGAACTTTGGGTGGGACCATAAAATGCTTATCATTTCTTGGCCAGATCATGCCAAATGACAATTGCAATATCTGCATTTTGAACTGTACCCTTAAGCTATACAAATCAGGCTATACAAGAATCACAAGGTGGCAATCTTAATTACATGGGAGAAAGTACCACTGAACTCAATGGGAAGTACATATGTGTAGGATTGCCCTGTGTTTTTACAGTTTCTTAGCTCATCCCATCTGACAGTTTAGTGTGTGCTGAGTTTTCTAGAACACCCCTATCTACACTCAAGGTAGGATAATGATTTAAGCTTTAATGAATCACCTACCTCAAGGGTATCAGCTTCCAGATCTCTCCAGACTATGACTTTGCCATCACCAGTAAAGGATTCATTTTTCAAAGGGAATATTACTTGGCCTAAGAGAATGTGTTTCTTCTGTTTGTCAACATGGTAGACACAAAACTTCAGTGTCCTTTGGTATAAGGCGCTACTGGAAATCTGGATAGTAGCAAACAGAACATTGCAAATGAGGTTAAACGGTCTCATTTCCCCCAGTAAATAATCTCCCAGTTGACCACTGCGAGAGAAGCGTGTGTGTAATGTATAGTTTGGATCTCAGTTATCAGGCGTATGGGAGGCAAGAATCTACAACATCACATCAAAACAGGAGCAGCGTAGGCTATTTTGCTGCCTGAGGCAAAGGACAAGATGGTGCATTCCCCATTCTGCGCACAAAATCAGACAAGACTGGTAGTTGCATTTTACTTCAGCACTGGTTGAAGGAACAGAGTCCTCCACCACACTGTAGGGCAGAAAGCTAGCTTGGGGTTGTAGGACAGACCACATGACACACAGTTCTAGCCATGCTCTGCCCCTCAGAATTTGCCACCCGAGGCAGTTGCCACACTTTGCCTCACGGGAGGGCCAGGCCTGCATCAATGTAATATTCCACTGACATGAAAGCTTACTTGGAAAATAAAATTCTCATCGAACTGGGGGTTGAGATTTTTGCGCTTGGCCTTAGACTGCAGATAGCGCCTCTCATCGGGCAGCAGGTAGATTTTCACCAAAGGGTTGCAGGAGCTAGAAGGAGACTGCAACTTCCGGGCTTTGATCAAGGAGACGAGGAGCCTTTCCGATTCTTGTTCGTATTCCACTGAGAACCAAAGCCGACCAATGTTACCCTCTGGGAAGTCTGTTTCGCTCTTGTCTTCAGGAAATCTGTACAGCTCTGGGTTGATGGCTCCGACAAGGTATGCGCCAGCTTCACAGAGAGGAAGAAACAAACCAGATCCTTTGAGTTAAGAAGATCAGATCTACAAAATGAAATGTTCCTGTACAAACCTGCACGTCTCTGCAAACTGTGAAACTACAGTGAATGTATTTTTATGTTGTTGTTATTATTATTATTATTATTATTATTATTATTATTATTATTATTACACGAGTAAGACTATGTGTTGACCTTTTGGCACAACGGTTTAGATTCAAACTGTAACAACACTAGGTTCATCTGGGGGGAAACTTGATGCCTTTTATGCATTATTCCTTCCACCAACAGTATACAGCCTCCACAACCTTTCACTGGTCCCACAACAGACCCCCATCTGTAGTTAAGACAAATTCCAATTCTGCTTCCAGATTTCTAACACTCTGTATTCCAGTTTACTCATTCAAATAGTATCAACCTACCTAAGGAATGGAAAGAAGATCGAGGCCCAGAGTCAGGGGTGACATAGAGGTCACTATCCTCCTGAATTTGTTCTCCATTTATCATATCAATCCAAGCTTGCCTGTGAAATTTTGGTGGGACGATGAAGGGGACGCTTTTCGTCCTGTAGAAAGGACAACTACCAGAGTCAGTCATATCAAGCTAGCAAAAAAGGTGTAAAATAAACTCATTGTTTGATTTAAATATGCGCTTAAATTCCTCCGCTGAAATCGGTAGACGATCTTGGTTTCAGATGGAACGTGACCATTGTTTTCTAGACATTTTCTACGGCTGCATTATCATTTATACACATGCACACATCTAGCGGAAATGGAAAGAATACGGTAAACAAATTAAATGTTTTTTTAAACAAAAAAAGAGTTCCTTGGTTTTAAGGAACTATTTTTTTTTATTAATAAGAAAAACAGTTAAGACAATAAGCAGTGCAACCCTTCTACCCTAAATCAGAATAATTTTTAAAGGGAGTGGGAGATGATCAGGTTTCCCCCCACATAAACAATACATTTCATTTAGAATTTGAACTCTGTCTATCTATCTATCTATCTATCTATCTATCTATCTATCTATCTATCATCTATCATCTTAGATCTTCAAGTGTTAGCTGTCGTGCGAAAACAGCACCCTCATAAAAAAGAGAATACTTGGAGAAAGTCTGATGTGTACAGAAGTATCAAAAGTATTTTGGGGGGGGGAACCTAAGAGGGGAAAAGACCCCACACCACACCAAGAAGAGCCCGATAAAGACTGACCATGCTCAGGACAGGATGCTAACTGACTGTTGGAAGGAAGAATGGAAAACTGAGGGGAGGGGGGAATGGAATGGAGGCATACCACACTGCAACAATCCACTTATTGTTACCTGAGTGATGCTGGAGCCAGAGGTGGGACTAATGTCCTGATCCACAGGCCCTAAGGAGGTCCTGTGTGAGTGAGGTGCAGGGATACCAAAGAAGGATGTCATAAAGGATGTCAACTCATAGCAGCCTTTATGAGCAACTCATAACAGCATTTACTTACATTTGAGATGCCTCATAAACTCTCATGGCAGTTTAGTTTCAAACAAAATATGTCTTTACATATCCCTATCTAGTCTTAATTCTATATAAAACATTTTGGTTAGTTTCTTGTTAATTTTGTGTTCACATTTTAAAAAAGATGTTTCTTGTATTAGTTTGTTTTTCTACTAGCAATAGTAGGAAACACATCCACGTGTTCTGTCAGTGTAGTATTTCCCCCCACCCCAAGCAGAGGAATTAGTCATTTAATAAATTACTCTCTGTCATCTTATATGGGCAAATGTGAAACACTGAGATACAACTTAGCACATTAAAAAGTGTATGTTGCTGTTTTATTGAAAGTAGGATTGTCATGCCAAGAGCAGTGGAATAATGTGTGCTATTGTGTGTGCTATTGTGTGTGCTATTGGGTTGTTGTTTTACATTTGTGGTTTTACATTTTGATTTATTCTGTGAACTGCCCTGAGACCTGCGGGTATAGGGTGGTATATAAAATAAACAAAACAAAACATGTTCAATTCCAGTTCTTTATTAGAAGAAGGAGTGCACTTACAGCACAGACTCAGGATAGACACCAAAGCAGCAAGAGGTTGTAATGACTTGCCCAAGAAAGCATCTATGCATCATTACCTTGCACAAAAACAGCCTATGTCAATTTGGCCAGAACCTCCTATCAGTTCACCTGCTGATGAGGGCATAGGTGGCATGTATCAAAATCTCACGACTAGCTCCCGTCCCTAGTCCAATCACCAAGCTTCCCAAATCCACAGATAAGCAGGGCATCAAAGCAAGCCAAAGCACATATCAAAGCAAGTGAATAAATAAATATATGTAAGCTCATTCTTTCAAATATTTCAAATATTCTTTCAAATATATGTAAGAATGAGCTTACATATATTTATTCACTTGCTTTGATATCAATTATGGTAGTTTCGGGGTTATCTTGACAGCCAAGATGGCGTTTGCAGGCCTTCCGGAACATTTTCATCATCATCATCATTTTCCATAGTGAAAACAATGTTCAAGGTGGCTTACAGAATGGCAAGATTTACATAATTACTAACTTAACAAAAGTCATAAACAATAAATAAAGCACATCAAAAGGTACACATTTTCACCATTTGGTTCTACACAACCAGTGGCAAAGATAATTGGTTCATAGGATCTATAAACAGTGGATCACTGGAATGGGTTAGCCACTGACAATCTGGGTCTCTTGTTGCATGTTCTGCCCCATGGTTTAGAATCTGATAACTGACAGCAGACGTAAAAATAAAGTACAGCGGTACCTCTGGTTACGAACACTTCAGGTTATGAGCTCCGCTAACCTGAAGTAGCTGCTCCTGGTTGCAAACTTTGCCCCAGGATGCAAACAGAAATCACACACCAGAAGGATAAGAATGGTTTCAGCTTAAGAACGGACCTCTGGAACAAATTAAGTTTGTAACCAGAGGTTCCACTGTAAAATAAAATACACTATTTACCTTGCAACATGTGGCTCCTGCAGACGAATTGGGGCCTGGACTGGGGAAGCGGGATTAGTAAGTTCTTCATAAGAAGCCTTGAAGTACACGTTCTTCCAAAAGAGGTATACTGCTATCCCAAGAAGGAGCAATAGAAGGATGCCTCCGACCACACCTCCAGCAACAGCAGCTACTTGTTCTGATTGAGCAAAACACACACACACACCAACACTTCAGTGAGCAAAAGATTTCAGATGTTCATTTTACAATGGAAGCTTACATTTAGAACATGGAACTTCCAGACTGTCACTATTTTCAGGTGGGATTCATTCACAAGCCAGGAGATTCAGGCTGCATAATTAAAGTTGGTTAACGTTTCTTGTGCGGTGAGAGTACCAAATTATGGTTTAATGTGAATGAGCAGCAGGCTGGTACATGGCAGTAGAGTCACAGGAATTGGGTCGTTCTCTTGTATGCAAGGCCCCAACCTCGGCTACAACAGTGTAGTAGCAGAATCAGTTCACCTTCCATGCGTAGCACAAATGTCTAGGTGGTTTAATGATGGACATCTACTTGCAGAGAGTTCCCATAAGGCACAGCCTGCCACACTAAAGGCTCAGTCCCTCACAAAAGCCAGCTGAACCTCAGGGCCATGGGGAGCCACCAGAAATGCCCTATCTGAAGATCTTGGTGATCAAGGAAGAGCATAAGAGAACTTTGTCATGTATACTTCCACCCAGAGATGCCAGCAGGGAGCATAGATTAATGTACAGTGGTACCTTGGGTTACATATGCTTCAGGTTACAGACTCCGCTAACCCAGAAATAGTGCTTCAGGTTAAGAACTTTGCTTTGGGATGAGAACAGAAATCGTGCTCCAGCGGCGCAGCAGCAGCAGCAGGAGGCCCCATTAGCTAAAGTGGTGCTTCAGGTTAAGAACAGTTTCAGGTTAAGTATGGACCTCTAGAACAAATTAAGTACTTAACCTGAGGTACCACTGTACAATAATAAGATACTGTTTAGGCCTCTCAATGGCTAAATTTCAAGTTTTACATAATATTTTTTTAGCCACTTGCAAATGAAGACACAAATTCACGTAAGATTTGCATACACTTTGTGCCACGTGCTGTGTCTTCTTTTCCAAGTGGAAGCGAGGGCCCAAACATAAATCAAGAGTCCACACAGCAGTAATAAGGTGTCTGGTAGACAGAATGAGCAGTGGAATAATCCCTCTGCCTGTACCATTAGCTACAATATCTGTGACAGTACAGCATAATACAGCCTGCCCTGTGTGCGCTTGAAGAGGTGCAGAACTTGACATTTACGCAAGTGTGACGTGACCAATTCTTTGCCCACAGCTTAATCATATCCTTAAACATATCTGACCCACCCATGTGGCTCAAGGCCAAGCTGCACTTTAATTCACGGTGGTGCAATTCCGGAGTAAATTTGCAGAGTCCAAGCAGAAGTGCTTAGGATTTACGCCACTGGCAATGAAAGCAGCATTTGGCTCAATGGTTTTTAAGAGCAAGTTTGCCCTATCTGATCCAAGAATGAGGCGTTATAAATCAGGAAGGCAGCTAGCACTAAAAAATGATGTGGGAACTTCTGTGCAGAGGGGGAAATGGGCATGACCTCTTTTAAAAACCCGCATGTTGTTGAGAAACAGGGCATTGTTTTGTTATTCACTGCATATTTCCCCAAGCAAAGTGACGTTCCAAGAGCATTGCTGCGTTTTCCTTCTGGATGGGAATTCTGCAGTATTTGGCAACATCCGTTTATTTGCAAATATGCGCACTGGGCATGGAGGAGGAGACAGGCAGCAGCAGCCTTCGGCAGAACATCAGTTTCCGGATGTTGTGGGACTACATTTCCCATCTGCCCCAGCAAGCACCACCAATCGTCAGGGATGATGGGAGTTGCAGTCCAACAACATCTGGAGGGCATCATAGCTCATCTGCTTTGCACGGAGAAGGTCCTAGGTTCAATTCCTGGAATATTCAAGGGGGCTGGAAACATGCCCTGTCTAAAACCCTGGAGAGCCTCTGCCAGGCAGTATGGACAGTTCTGAGCTCAATGAACCAATGGACTATGAAATATACTTGGAGTCAAGAGTGGATTTCATGCTCTTTATTCAGCTCATAGTGGTGAGGAGGAATGGAAGTTCCCCCACAATATCTGCTTTATATACATTATTTACACAATGGGCTGCACATGATTGGCTAATTCCAGGATTCTCCTGTAGGTCAATCAAGTTGTGGATTCACTTCCACCTGGAGCTGGATTGGGTGGCTCCTGCGGACCAATCATACTGCTGAATTGTTCTAGGACCAATCAGACTGCTGCATTTTGGATCCTATTGTTCTAGGACCAATCAGACTGCTGCATTTTGGATCCTATTCAACTCAGTACATAACAGACTTGGTATAGCTTCTCATGACCCTGTGAGAGTCCATTGCTATACCCCAAAGGAGAGTAAAAATATGCATGAGCTGGTATATAGTGTTTAGGATGTTGGACTTTGGTCAGGGGCCACAGTCCAAATCAACTATCAATTTCACTGGCTGAGCTTGGCCCGCTCACCGTCTAAGCTGATCGTTTTCTCTGGGCTACGCTTTCAGAATAAAGATTTGCTTGTGCCACACCAAACTTTTTATTGAATAGAAATACATTGCAGAACGAAAAGAAACAATTCATAGAAGTGCTTGATTTCTAAGAGGGGTCAGCAAACTTTTTCAGCAGGGGGCCGGTCCACTGTCCCTCATAACTGGTGGGGGGGGGTCGGACAATATTTTGAAAAAGATAATAATGAACGAATTCCTATGCCCCATAAATAACCCAGAGATGCATTTTAAATAAAAGCACACATTCTACTCATGTAAAAACACCAGGCAGGCCCCACAAATAACCCAGAGATGAATTTTAAATACTGTAAAAGGACTCATTCTAGTCATGTAAAAACACGCTGATTCCTGGACCGTCCGCAGGCTGGATTTAGAAGGTGATTGGGCTGGATCTGGGCCCCAGGCCTTAGTTTGCCTACCCATGATTTATAACATAGCACACAACTGCTTTATAATATGATCACGGGACATTTGGAAAGTATGAAACAATGCAGCTACATAAGAACATGACTCTTTCCTAAAATATAATATTGATTGTCCTGGAATCTTCTTGCCACACTTGCCATTCTCTCCTGCCACACTGTTTGAGAACCACTGGTCTAAGCCTGCCTAACAGAAGGACCGTGTGCCAGGCCAGGCCAGGCCTGCCTTTCCATTCCTTTCCCCTGCCCCTAAGTCACAGCACTGGCAATTACCAGTCTTGCAATGGTATCATCTGCGAAAATAATAATAATTCTGCACCTGCCCTTCCTGCTCCACTAAACCACAGATCACAAATCCTCCGAAACCAACTACAAAAGTCAGAAGTGTGCATACTGATTGACCGAACAACCAAAGCCAATGCTTCCACTTCTTGTAATAACCCTCATATCTGGGTTTCAAATCATATCTGGGTTTTCAGGCCCCTGGCATGTCCTGTTTAAATGTTTGGATTTTAAAAAAATGTGCTTTATTTGGTGCCAATTTCTCCTCCAGCATTGCTCCAGCCAAGGGAGGGGAAGTAGCTTTGTACCTGTCACAAGGCAACCAACCAATCAGAAGTCTTCATAGATGGGGGAGCATAGGCAAATCTGTCTACAACTGTCTTATACTGTCCACGGGAAGAATGTGTTCCTCCTAAATCTCAGAGGAAGGCTGAATCCCTGACCAAGGCTCATGCCTCAAGCAATGCTCACCTGCACGACCATTCTGTCAAAAACCACTTTTCAACTCCAAACTGCCACTTTATCCTTTCACATCCTGCTGGATTCTAGCTTCAATGCCATCTTGCATGGGAGATGTTTCCTGGCGGATAGCAGTTTTCAACCTTAATGAGCTGTTAAGAACAATGGGCTGTTTTCCAGATATTGAGAAAACATCATTAAGCACCAGCAAGCAATTCACTTAAATAAAATATGATCACTTAATAGCTGTTCATAACATCTCGCTTCGTGATCCAGGATGCTAGCTGTTCGAAAAGTTTTAATGGTTAATGGTGGGCATCCAGCGGCAGGGCATGTCAAAGGGACTTCTTCCGTTCCCGCTGCTCTCCTCTTCCTCTATACAAATGGACACAATAATTGGGAATGCTCAACAGCTTTTATCAGGCATTAGGTGTTAAAGCACACTTTAAATACCCCAGTCCATGCCAGGGAACCCACTCAAAAGCTCTCCTGCAAATAGTAAGTGCAGTCCTTTCTTCACTTGTTCAGGCATGGCCATCCCTTTTCTAGCAGCTCTGACTCAGCCGTTTTCTCAGGGAGGCACGAAGAAGGTGGAAAGCCTCTTGATGTTCCCTTCCTGGACCGTCCCAGGCTTGCAGGTAAGCAAACGTTTAGGTAAAGGGGTTGAGATCTGCTTCCCTGTTTGTCCTTACCCCCTTCATGGGCTCAGGATGCCTCTTTCCTTCACACAAAGGCTTGATGTCACTAGCCATCCAGGTTCCTCCTCCAGGAGTCCTCTCCATCCATCTCTGGCTTGAGAGGAGCTCCAACTTGCCCCTCTCTTGCCACCTCTTTTCCCTTCATCAAGAGATCGTTTTATCAAAGGATGCAAGACGTTTTAATGCCAATTTGTGCAGCTGCATCTTACTCTACCGGAGTCTCTGCCAGCAATCCAGCGGAAGCCAGAGCTGATTTTGAATCCGAGTAGGTAGGAAATGTAAGGTATAGAGGGGTGGTCCCTAGTGGTCCTTCACACTTGATTTAGGCTAAAACCCTATACCCGCTTTCCTGGTAATAAATCCCCTTGAACATGATGTTGGCTACGTCTGTGTTGACATATATAGGGTTGTACTGTTAGCATGTAGTGTGTTACTTCATAGAATTGTAGAGTTGGAAGGGACCCCTAGGGTCATCCACCCCCCTGCAATGCAGGAATTTCAACACATGGTCCCTCATCCAATCTGCAGCCATACCAGACCCTGCTTAGCTTTGCAAAGGTGCTAGCAGTTTTAGGGATGAATTTGCACACATACTGTATTTCTGTTTCTGCTCCGTTCCAGGCAATAGTTAGGTAATACGTGTTGTTGTTGTTTTAATTTAAAAGGGTCCATTTTGTTCACACAGTTTCTTGCCCTGCGGCAATACCCTTTCCATGGACTTTGGGATGATCCACACCACAATTTTATATCTATTGTGTATTCATTTATCTGCTTTGGCCTCTCATCCCAAACTCCTGTAAGCTGAAGTCTGCATATTCTCAAGCTCATTGACAATTTGCTGCCTCGTCATGACATCTGAAATCAGCTGCCTGAGCAACCATCTCACTCTGCCTAACAGTATGGCCGGCTCTGCTTTGAAGCCGTTGTTAACGGGCTAGAAGACAAGGACGTTTTAAAGCATATCTTTAACTTAACAAACAAATCATTGTCTTGAAATGAGTGAAACATGGGTTCCCTACAGAATGAAGGGTGGGATCCTGCAGAGTTCCCCCACCCAAAAACGATTTTCTTCCCACTTCCCCATCCTCAAGAATAGCATCTCTAGCCTCAACAAGCCTCTGGCTGGCAAGGAGACCCTCCTCTCCTCCTCTTTGGGCTCAGGGGAGGGGGTCTCCTTGTGAGCCACTAGGACTCTCCAGGGTGCTCCCCATTATAAGTAATTTCGTGTATGCTCCCAGGGGCCCAGAACGGAACCCCCATGTAAATCAGGAGTCACTTATACTAGTAGTGTAAAGGTCTATTTGAGGTGAGTTCTGGCACCTTTTCTTCTAGGAAAAAAAGCACTGCCAGCACATGATGCAAGGGGGAGAAACAGGTAGCATTGAAAACTACAACAGCTGCACAGGCTTTATTTGTTCTACGTTATCAAAGGGGTGTTTTAGTCCACCCTTCAGGCATGTTCCCAGGACAGTGTACGTAAAAGCACTGCAAGAATTCAAATACAGATGCAACATCCTGATAGACAAAAATGACAGCAAAGGTTCTGGGATTCTCTCCTTCTAACCCAAGGGTAGGTGACCCGTGGCTTTCCAGAAGGCATTACACCACAGTTCTTATCATCCCTGCCCATTGGCCACGATGACTGAGGCTGATGGGGACTGGAGTCCAACAAATATCTGCAAAGCTAGCCCTGTTCTAATCTAAGGTTTCTTGAAATAGGATGCTCCAGACCCTAGACAGGTGAAGCGGGTGGGTTTGGAATGTATCTGTCGAAGCTGCTCTGAAATACTGTGGCTGTAACAGCTGGGTTACAAAATTCCAAAGCACAAAGCCCAGTGGTCCATTGCCTCTATCTCCAGTAGGTGTAGAGAAGCAGGAATTTCAGCAGGTTCAGCTTGTCATGTTTTTTTTTTTGGGGGGGACAGTGGCATAGCGTGGGTTGTCAGCACCCGGGGCAAGGCAAGTAATTTGCACCCCCTAACCCGTGGATTTGCGCCCCCTAACCCTAACCCCCAGATGTTGCGCCCGGTGCGGCCGCCCCCCCCTGCACCCCCCACGCTACACCAGTGGGGGGGGGAGCTACTTCTGATCAGTTTCTTGCTTCTGCATACCTCTCCGTGATACAGGAACTCTCACCTCCCTTGCAAGTTGCGCCTGGCCACAAGATGAAAAGTGCATGGTGTGCAACTTTTAGTATTCGTTATTGCGACGGTTTTCTGCCAAAGAGCTCTCAAAGCATCTGACAACCATGAAGTGCCTACTTTAATGAAACAATATCATACCATATTAAAGCAGATTGGCAGCTTAATCGTTGCACAGGGAGATTAAACCTGGCTGCTGGCATTCCACCAGGGAGACATCGGCACCTCCAAAGAGGTTGTCTTGGCTGAAATTCCAGGCATTTCCTAAGCACAGGCAAATACAGATCTCACCTGCTCCCCCTACAACACCTCTTTCAACAGCATTGCCCAAGCCAGTGACACTTTCAAAGACAGGAGCTTCATGACTCCAAATGAAGGAACCTTGTGGTCCCTTACAGCTCCAAAATTCTATGAAAGTTGCACTGCGCTCTCCTCTTCCTTCACCCCCTTCTCCAGTCGCAAAATTGCCCCAGCTGTGCACCACAGCTCCATGTGCCGCTACTTACCAGACATGGGTCCTAGGAATACAGAAGCGATACTTTCTCTCTCACGGATGTTCCAGCTGTGCAGCCCAGAGCTTCATCATTCCCATCTACCCAACAGAGCTTTCAACTCTCGGAGTCCTTTCTTCCTAGCAGCTGTTCTTTTCTCCCTCTTCTCTGGGGCAGTTGCATCTGGGCTGGGGCTGGCAGTAGCAGCAAATAAAAAAATAAATAAAAGCCCAAGCAAACCCCCAACGTCTCTCCTTCCCTGACAGCCTCAGGTGCCAGCTGATAACTTTTTCCCACATGGATCTGGATCACCTGAGATTAGAAGGAGGGAGGCAGCAAGGACTGGCTGCACTGCACAGCTCCTTACTTCTCCTCCTAGTCTCCCTGTGGATGTTGAATAAATAAACAGCTCCTCCTCCTGGTCACCAAGTTGCTCCTTGAGATTTCAAAGGCTGCTGAGACCTGGCAAGTCTAAGGAATCTAAGAGAGGGACAATGTAAGTGGGCCCTGCCAGCAGCCACCCCTTCCTTCCTGGAAAGCACAGGGTTGGCATCCTCAGAGCATCCTGACAAAAAACATTGGCATGGAGGGGACAACTGCCAGAAGCGTAACTTGCCTTGCCTTGTATTTTGAAACAAAGCCTCTGAGGCCCTTTTGGGATATGCTGTTTGGTTTTTCTCAAGTAAGTGGAAAAATAAGAGATTCTTTGATGGTTTGACGTAACCTTGATCCAGGCTAAGCGGAATGGAAGCAGGATTTCCTCCCATGCCCTTTCTCCATAGTAAAGGAGCCCTGGACAGTTAAGTCCAGTCAAAGACGACTATGGGGTTGCGGTGCTCATCTCACTTTCAGGCCGAGGGAGCCAGCGTTTATCTGCAGACAGCTTTCCGGGTTATGTGGCCAGCAACAGGACACCGTGACGGAAACCAGAGCGCATGGAAACACTGTTTACCTTCCCACGGCAGCTGTTCCTATTTATCTACTTGCACTTTTTGGTGCGCTTTTGAACTGCTAGGTTGGCAGGAGCTGGGACAGAGGAATGGGAGCTCACCCCATCGTGGGGATTCAAACCGCCAACCTTCTGATCTGACTCCACCATCTTCAACATGCAGAAGCCAATCGCATCCGCTGATGAAAGGACATCTTCCACTGCACCATAGCAGTTATGTTCTACATCTACTGGTGGAGGCAGTGTACTTTTGAATGCCAGTTCCTGGGAACTGAAATTGGAGAGAGAGCACTGTTGCAATCAAGTCCTGTCTGCAGCCTTCTTGTTACCTACTATAAGAACAGGATACTGGACTAGATGGGTCTTTGGCTAGACCCAGCTGGGTTTTCCTAAGGGCAGCAGGTCATATACGCCACACCAGGGGCTATGTTGCTCCCCTCCAATATTTCAAACAATCAAGGAATGGTGGAGGCCAAGTGTGGAGCTGAGTGTGGCTTGGCTTCCATGGCTGGCTCCAGCTGCTGTTAACCCTATAAATCGGCAGCTGGTGGCGCTTGGGCCAAACCGTGCTCTCCACTGCCAACCTTTGAGGCAAAAGAGATGTGTGGCCAATGAGAAGCACCTGCTCCAAAAGGAGTTGGGCGGAAGTTGTCGCCTTGGCCTGCTGCTGCCCCCACTCCCTTCTCAAAGTGGCCCTCCAGTAAAACAGCTTGCTGACTAGGGCCACGGAAGAGCAATTCGTCTGAGTCTTTTACATCAGGCATCCACAGCGGAAAATCCGGCGTTGGGAGAGCCTCGTAAAGTTTTAAAGCTTGACAGTCATCTCCTTACAGTGGCATTTGTACAGAAGACGTACCAACAGCACCGCCTCGTGTCGTTCTGAAATATTGCACCCACCCAAAAATGAGGGTTAAAACAAGGAAACAAACAAATACGGAGCAGGCAGTTTTTCCTATGCCAGATCCTAACAAATAGCCAGCTAGAAATCTGCATCAGGATATTGCTACTGTCAATAAAACAATTATTTAAGAAAAGGCATTCTTGAAACACTGGGCTGAACAATTGTTTTGTGAGCTTCTTCCAGGCTCAGTCTGTGCCTGGGACCTTTCCCTGCCTATTCCCTTGATGGTTGCCTCAGTTGCCTCCTCTGCTTGCATATATGTTCCTGTTCTTCCAAAATTGCTGTGAACTTGGAGAATCTGTGATGGGAGCAAGAACAGAGACTCCCTGGTTAAAAAGGAAGGAGGCAGCAAAGGAAACAGAGAGAGAGAGAGAGAGTGAGTTGGTGGTGGGGAGTTTATCTTTTAAATGTTGCTAGACTACAATTTATTATTGCATTTATGGTTCACCTTTTTATTCCAGGAGCTCAAGGTGAGGTAGGTGTAGGGAGAGTGACAGAGAGAGAGCAGAAGAGAAAGACTGGCCCAAAGTCATGCAGTAAGCTTTGTAACTGAACAGGGATTTGAGCTCTGGTCTCCCTGGCCCTAGTACAACCCTCTAACCACCAGACCAAACTGGCTCTTCAGTGCCATGTCAACCCTGACCACTGGCCAGCTGGAGAGTGCTTGGTGCTGTACGAATGTGGAAAATGTCCTCATCAGGTTGCATGGTGAGAGGAGAGTGCAGTCACAGTGAGCCACAAAGGGCCACTGACATAAATCATCTATCTTAAACAATAATAAGGTATTTATTAATGAAATTGCCTTGTTTCCAGAAATAACTTTAAAAAGAAATACAAATAAACCTAAGGTTGTCAAATAATGGACAAATTCTGAGTTGCTTTAGTAGGTGGAATCTAGGTCATGATGGTTTGTAATGGCCCAATTGAATTTTAGTCCATATGTGTTCAGTTTCCTTTTCATCAGAGATAAGATGAGATGTCTACTCCTTAACACAATAACTTTCATTTTTATTCTTCTTCCACCCATGCGAAAGAATTTCAGTTCTCAGCTGAGGGACGTTGCTTACAAAAGGAGAACAGAGACATGTTTTAAAAAATAATAATCATGTATTAATCTCTGTTATGATTGTAAGGGGAGGTTATATAAAACTGATAGATTAAAGCAAGATTTGCTTGCATAAATGCAGTGAACTGCGCTTCAATCTGCCACAGAGGCAACCCTGCAGATTATCACAGGCCAGGGTCAGCTTGCAGTCCCAGATCACATTGTAATGCTACCCTATCCATGAAACATTGTTACCTCTAAATGACTGACCAGCAAATGTATAGGCACACTGACGGTTGTGGCATAATACCATCCTGGAACTGGTATTATTGGGGATACAGGCAGGTTATGCTTCTAAATATTTAGCATAACCTTAGCGTAAGTTCTTAAACTTAACAAGAACTTATAATAAGACTAAACCTTAACACTATAGCATACAGAACAGAACACCACACCAGAACAAAGAGTTAGAAAGAGAAAGTGTGAAACCCAGGCTCCTCCTGGCCTGACTATTATAGTCAACATGATCTTGACACAAAGTATAACAGAACCAGTTTAAACCAGCTGTACTCAGCTTCCCAGAAGGAATAACCCAAACAAGAGCCTTCTGCTTGCTTCTTTCACATAGAAAGAAACCAGAACCCTCTTGAACTAAGCAGAACAGGCAAGACCTCTACACACCAAATCAATACTTTCTGTACTAAGAAATGCAAACTGACAATTTCGTCTCTGTCTGACCCTTGGAACTTTCTCCAGGCCATTACTCCTCTCCCCAGGCCACAGATAGGAAAGGCACAGAAGGGCATATTCAGCTCCTGGGGCCTGAGGTTTCTCACCCCTGCTGCATAGAGAGGTGTGGTTAATTGAAGTGATGTATATTGAATAAATCTCCAATGAGCCACAAAGGAAATCTTAAGAAAATCAGCCCTGAGTGCTCACTGGAAGGACAGATCCTGAAGCTGAGACTCCAATACTTTGGCCACCTCATGAGAAGAGAAGACTCCCTGGAAAAGACCCTGATGTTGGGAAAGATGGAGGGCACAAGGAGAAGGGGACGACAGAGGATGAGATGGTTGGATAGTGTTCTCAAAGCTACCAACATGAGCTTGACCAAACTGCGGAAGGCAGTGGAAGACAGGAGTGCCTGGCGTGCTCTGGTCCATGGGGTCACGAAGAGTCGGACACGACTAAATGACTAAACAACAACAAAGCCACAAAACTCACTGGAAAATATTGTTGTCAGCCTTTCTCTCTTGACTGACCTACCTCCCAGGGTTGTTGTGGGACTAAGATGGGTGACATGTTCATTCCTCCGCTCTTCAAAGACAGGCATTGTTCATTGTAAATAAATAAAGACACACATTAAGTGAATATATTTTTTTAAAAGAACTAATCTTAATTGCTCATCAAGAAAATATAGTGTACGAACACATCCCATTGAAATCAATGGGACTTAAGGTTTCAGTTAAATAAATTGATTCCAAGATTAAAATTCCTGAAATGTAAGGATCTACAATAGCCCTCAAATGTTGCTTTGGGCACCTCGTTGCACAAATTTTGCACCTGTACTAGAGAAAAAAAGGCAATTTACTTGTGGTAAGATTCTGCAAAAATTGAAGGTGGGTATTATGGTACCTATTTATTTATTATGATTAAATATAAAGGTATAATGAGGCAAATAAATGTTGGACTTAAATTGGTTCCTATGAAAAACAGGCATGTACACAGATCTACCTCAATATCGTAGCAGGAGTAAAGCTGAAATTAACCTGTTCCTCTGTGCCATGGTCCCAGTGGAAATTCCTCTCCAGAACCTACTGTTTGTCTTGCTATTTGCGCTGATTACAGTGGTACCCCGGGTTACATACGCTTCAGGTTACATACACTTCAGGTTACAGACTCTGCTAACCCAGAAATAGTACCTCGGGTTAAGAACTTTGCTTCAGGATGAGAACAGAAATTGTGCTCCGGCGGCGCGGCAGCTGCAGGAGGCCCTATTAGCTAAAGTGGTGCTTCAGGTTAAGAACAGTTTCAGGTTAAGAACAGACCTCCAAAACGAATTAAGTACTTAACCCAAGGTGCCACTGTATTCTTCCTCCCTTCTGGAGGAATTAGCAGTTTCCAGGGGGCCATAACATGTGTGTGTGTGTGTTAATTCCCTGCTCCTCCCTATGCACTGCACTCCCCAAAATGCTAGGTTGTTGTTGTTTTTTTTTAAAAAAGATATGTAATTGCAATTGCACTTTTAATGCATAGTTTGGTCCTGATTCACAATGAAACCCTATTGCTCCCCCCCCCTTGTGAGCCTTTTTTTTGTGACTAAGTCTGGCTGGATTGTGCTCTGCATATCCACGGGGTGGCAGTGCTGTGCTAATCATCTACAACAATGTTGTTGTGGGTTTTTTTTTACAACTACTGTATTTGTTTTGCTATTATTATTTAGCACAATGTGCTTTTATTTTTTAAAAAAAATCACCAGCTTCATCCTCACAGTGTCTCTGGGAGTTAGTGAATGAGTAGTCCCATTTTACACGTGGCAGACTTGACCTTGGAAGAGAATGACTCAGTTACATGGAATAACATTCGAATCTGATCTGATGCAGCGTGTGTGACCCTTTGTGTCCAGATAGCAGCCTGGTTTTTGTCCAGGAGCACTAACACAGATGCAGCATATGGATTCATGGCTGCCAAGTTGCAACCTCCAATTCCCTCTGTACCTTTCAGCCTCTTACTGAATCAGAAGATGGGGCAGCTACAGTTTTTATGCATCTCCTCTCCCCACCCCCAATAATTTTGTCTCTCTTCTCTGGTGTGACCTGGCAACCTTAAGGCACCAACTAGCACAGGATTTCTGTTCAACTGAACCTGCCTTGTACAGAATGAGACCAATAGTTCATGTAGCTCAGTATTACCTCCACCACCTGGCTGGGGGCAGGAGTATTTTACAGCCTAACAGTAAGAGCTGTTTGACAGTTGAACAGACTCCCTCAGAAGGTGATGAATACTCCTTCCTTGCAGGTTTTTAAGCAGAGGTTGTGATGGTCATCGGTTGTTATGTACTGAGTTGAATAGGATCCAACATGCAGCAGTCTGATTGGTCCTAGAACAATAGGATCCAAAATGCAACAGTCTGATTGGTCCTAGAACAATCGGATTCAGAATGCAGCAGTCTGATTGGTCCTAGAAAAATAGGATCCAAAATGCAGCAGTCTGATTGGTCCTAGAACAATCGGATTCAGAATCCAGCAGTCTGATTGGTCCTAGAACAATGCAGCAGTATGATTGGTCTGCAGGAGCCACCCAATCCAGCTCCAGATGGAATTGAATCCACAACCTGATTGGCCTACAGGAGAATCCTGGAATTAGCCAATCATGTGCAGCCCATTGTGTAAATAATGTATATAAAGCAGATACTGTGGGGGAACTTCCATTCCTTCTCACCACTATGAGCTGAATAAAGAGCATGAAATCCACTCTCGATTCCGAGTATATTTCATCGGTCATGGAAGCTTAAATGAGATTCCTGCATTGCAGGGGGTTGGACTAGATGTCCCTCGGGATCCCTTCCAACTCTACCATTCTACGATTCTAACCTGGAGATGCTGAGAATTGAATATGGGACCTCCTGGATGCAATGCAGACCCGCTGGGCTATGGCTCATGAAGCTTTTGAGGTATTTTAAAGGAAATTCACCAAAATCTACACTCCTGACATGGGCTGTCATATGTCCAGATTTCCCCAGACATTTCAGCAATTTTCGTCCGGACAGTTTGCAATGGTCAAATCATGGCTATGTCCAGGATGTATGGCAGCCCTAACCACTTGCAATTAGAGCCCAGACTTATCAGTGCAAAATTTAGCATGAGAACCAGCAGGGTCCCCATTTGGATGGTGGCTATAGGGTGGTGGTGGTGGTTCAGTGTGGCTGATGTTCTCAAGGCAATATTAATGGACCAAGATGTTCCAAACTGTATAAAGTTAAAATTAGCAACATAGCCTTTTGACAATAACATTAAAACACTTTCAATATGCCTCCCTCCCGGACTTGATTAAAATTAATCGTGGCAGGTGGAATTCAAGCAAACAAGCAATGTTGCCCACAAAATGGCATCTCTTTTTTTTCTTTTCTGGAAGCCTACATTATTTTCACTTTATAAATCAGACTTTTTAAAAACACACCAAGCCTGCCTCAAGGCGAACGTTAAGTGGTGCAAGTGCAATTCTACCAGCTTAAATGGGTTTGGGCTCTAATGTGAATGGTAGAAGCTTTCCCATGCTCTTCAGATCACAGAGCCTGGGGCCATCATGAGCCAGCACACAAGCAGGGCCATGACTGCTGTGACCTTCGTAAGAGACAACTGGGTGGTAAGTTTTTTGCTTACCCAGAGTGCATGCAAAGGGAAGATGCTGGAGTATGAAGGCCATTAAATTCAAAGATCAGGTGGCAATCAATGGGGTGAAAGTAGTCCCTTTTCAAAGTGAGGCCAAGAACTAAACCATCACAATAAAACAATCTGCACATGCAGAAGGACACTGACAAACTGGAACGTGTCCAGAGGAGGGCAACCAAAATGGTCAAAGGCCTGGAAACGATGCCTTATGAGGAACGGCTAAGGGAGCTGGGCATGTTTAGCCTGGAGAAGAGGAGGTTAAGAAGTGATATGATAGCCATGTTCAAATATATAAAAGGATGTCACATAGAGGAGGGAGAAAGGTTGTTTTCTGCTGCTCCAGAGAAGCGGACACGGAGCAATGGATCCAAACTACAAGAAAGAAGATTCCACCTAAACATTAGGAAGAACTTCCTGACAGTAAGAGCTGTTCGACAGTGGAATTTGCTGCCAAGGAGTGTGGTGGAGTCTCGTTCTTTGGAGGTCTTTAAGCAGAGGCTTGACAACCATATGTCAGGAGTGCTCTGATGGTGTTTCCTGCTTGGCAGGGGGTTGGACTCGATGGCCCTTGTGGTCTCTTCCAACTCTATGATTCTATGATTCTAAGAACCACATGGTGAAATTATTCCTGGAATGTACTATTCAGACTGGAGGGGAATTTTTTCAGCGGGTGTCAGGGTGGGGGTGGGGGAGAAGCCTCATGTCAAAATGCTTCTATGTAATGTGCACACTCAAAACCAGCATGTTCGGAAACAGGATGCAGGCTAGCCTTTTCCACGTCGTGCTGGTTTTGCTTGTATCTGTACATTGCATAAACGAACTTTCAAACATTTCATCCCCCATTCACATTCTGAAGTGGTACTTACTGTCCAGCATCAAGATACATCATGTGAATCTGCTGATCAGGTAGCTCAGTTATAAAGTCATTTACTAGATTACAGGAGCAGCGTGGCTGTGGTCCCCAGTGATACAGCAGCTCCCAAAGCTACCTCAATAATGAGGAATAAAGTGAAAAGCCACCTACCATACAAGGATGGCATGACTAGATTAGGGAAACTAACTGTGGGTATGCTCTCACATCTATTAAGGTTGCCGCTAATCCAAAATTTAATGATGTTTTATTTCTCACTGGACTCCTTCGTCCCTATAACCATGTGAACTCTTTTCATTCATTTTACCATTCCTGATTATTCTGGTTTTTCCAGTTAAAAATGCCTATTTATTCATTTATATATTCTGCTTCCTCCCCAGTTCCTTCTTTTTAGGGAATTTCCACCATAAAAAAGGTAAAAGGACCCCTGACCATTAGGTCCAGTCATGACCAACTCTGGGGTTGTGGCGCTCATCTCGCTTTATTGGCTGAGGGAGCTGGCGTACAGCTTCTGTGTCATGTGGCCAGCATGACTAAGCCATTTCTGGCGAACCAGAGCAGTGCACAGAAACACCATTTACCTTCCCGCCAGAGCGGTACCTATTTATCTACTTGCACTTTGACGTGCTTTCGAACTGCTAAATAACAGTCCTGCTTTTACGGCATGCATTTTAGACTAACAAATGCCTCACTCCAACAGCACCCGTGGCTGGGAATGAAGAGAAGGATTCAAATTAAGAGAATATGACATTACAGATCCAGCTGTCCTTCACTTTATCTTAATTGAGGCTTTTGAGCAAGCCTTTGGGGCATGGCAGGAGTGTCCCCATGACATGCAGTTGTCATATTTTATGGTGAAGTGTGGTTTAGGAAATTTTGCTTGTAAGGTGGTTTTACAAACGTTGTTAGCTGCTCTGTGTGCAGAAGAGTACAATGCAATAAAATAAATTGCCTCCACCTTCAAATTCAGTTCTGCTCTACTGTAATATTTTCTTTCCTCCCACCTATCCCCTGAGGCTGACAAGACGAGGAGGAGGACAAGAAGGTGTAACTTTCAGCATTGCATGGGAGAGGGAACTTCAGGAGAGGCCTGCTTTTTCTCTCAGCCCTTCAAACTGCCTCTTCTGCACAAATATGAAATGGACAGGAACGCCAACGTCCTTTGCAGCCAGCCACCTGGATATACTCTGAATTGACCCAATTATTATTATTATAATAATTATTTTGAATTGCCTTTTACATGCACCTCAAGTCAATTTACAAATATATCTAAGGCTAAGAATAGTTTTTTAAAGGGTGCAAAAAACCAGCTAAAGACAGCTGCTCATTTTGTGCTGTTTTTAAACCTAAAGCCAGTGCTTTTTTCCTTAAAAAATGTTTAGGGGTACTCTCATTTTCCTATTCATATTGAAATACTGACCCTCAATGAGGTCAGATTCACAAAATGTTTAGGGGTACCCCTGCGTCCCCCCCAGAAAAAAGCACTGCATATGGCAGAGACCTTTCCATCCGGCTGGAAAAGCTAGCCGAAACAAATGTCTTCGACAGTTTCCAGAAAGTAGGGATCATGGGTGCCCATTGTCTTTTGACAGGGATGCTGCCACTCTGTGAGCATGGGCGCCCGGGCTGAAAGCCCTGCCACGGAGCAGGCTTCCGATATTTTAGGGACGTGAGAGAAGAGCTCTCCTGCAAAACACAGCGACCTCCTGAGAATATGAAGGACAAGGAACACTTCTCATTATCCATAGAGCTGGCATCGAACATTTTTTCTGCATGAGGCGAAGCTGCAAATGCACCCCTGCCTCCTGTGACTGTGCCCATCACAGTTATTTTGGCACCCGAGGCCGAAAACCCCACAAGCCGCCTTCCCCTTCGGTGGCGGTAAAAGGCGATAATAAATAAAAGAATGAAGCAGCTCCTTGCCCTTGGATGAGAGCCCAAATCAGCTCCCTGAGGCGGCCCTCTCCCTCTGCTTAACGGTAGAGCCGGCCCTGTCTGTGCCGCTTCCTCCGTACACACAAACACACACCCTTTCTTCTTTTATATATATGTATATATACATACAAATATGTGCCCCTTTATCCTTTCCCTGACCCTTTTCTTCCTCCCTGCCTTCCTCCCTCTCTCCTCCCCTCAGCTTGCACAGGCCCAGTAATCAGATGAGGCAACCGGATTATCTCTAGTCCCTCGGCTGCCAGTCTCCATTTTGTTTCCTCACAGCCTTGGGGGTGGCAGGCACTCCCAAAGTGGCTCACCTGGAGATGTGAAGAGGGGGAAAACACACACACAACACCTCGGGCTATTTATTATTATTATTTTATTTTTTTTCCCCTCCCGCGCGCCCTCTTCCCTTCTCGCTTCGAGGGCTGTTTTGCCGCCTTCCCTCAGCCTCATCCCCTGGTGGCCGTTCCCAAAGGGAGACTTCGAGCAAGAGATCGCGCGCCATTCCGGTCCTCTCTCTCTTCGCCTAGCGAGCATCCTCATCCTTCGTGGGAATCCCCCAAGAGCTGGAGGCGTCTGCGGCCTGGATGTGAAACCTCCGTGACTTGGAGGGAAAGGTAAGGTCTGCGGAGGCCGGCGGCGCTTGTTTCCCTCTGCCCTCTATCAAAGAGGGAGAAACCTCGTCGGAGAAACCTCTCTTCTTTTTTTACACACAAAGCGTGCGCTTGGAAAGGGGCTGTCGAGGTTTTCCCAGGGAAACCTAGCAGTGACTGCCTTAGCCATGATGGGCTTCCTTTTCCCAGCGGTGGCGGGAAAAAAGAGCCCCTTAAGACGCCAGTAAGGAAACTCGCCGGATTCAACGCGGATTCACAAGTGTCTTTTCTCGACCCCCCTTGCCAGATGTGTGCCAGCTTTTGCTTAACTATCCCTTTCGTCCCGTGGAGGATTTCCAAAGTTTGATTTGTGCGTTTCAGGTTGTCCGCCTCTTGTCCTCATCTTCGTCCCAGCTTAGGCCACTGTGGGGGGGGGGGTGTACTTTGCACATGCTCAGGGGCACCCTCGTCTGCTTTTGAGGGTTCCAGAAAACACAGGTTGTGGGACTGAGTTAACACCCCTCTGGTGCTGGGCCATGCGGCCGGAGTCAAGTCTCTGCTGTGCTTGTGTTGTATAGTGATTTTGTTTCCATTCTTTAATGTTTTAGGGATGCTCAGCTGGGGCGCTGGAGGTTATATGCTCTACCTGTTCTATTTGTTGTTTATTATTATTATTATTGATTGATTGACTTTATATACCACTCTGTACCCCAGGGTCTCTGGGTGGTTCATAGAATAAGATCAAGATATAAAACCACAAAATACATGATAAAAATAAAAATAACAACCCACTAGCCCCCCCCAAAAAAACACATTTTAAAAGAGCACAGGATGTTGAAGTATTGCTGTTGAATGTGGTCTGTGTGAAGTGGGAGGGAACAAGCACTCCCTTTTTTTGCTATGGGGTCGCAACCAATAACCTTTGAATTGCCCCAGAATTATCATCAAGAGATACGCTGTGCCAGGAGTGCCAACGTGGCCCCACGATTGGGGGATGCCCAGGCCATGGGTGCTGTGCAGCATGCATGGCCCTGGCACCAGAATTTCTGGGAACCCGGCCCCTTCATGGGGAAATTTGTGGGTGCTCGGGCACCCAGGGCCTCAGGGACTTGGGACCTATACACTGTGCAAATATTAGTGCTGTACATTTTGTTACGCCCCCTTCTGGAATGAAAATTGACACTTCCACGTTGTTTCTTCCTTAGATGGAATTCACTAAAGTTTTGGTGCTTTTTTAAAATGGCAATCTGGAGATGGATCTCTGAGATCTTTGTATTGTTGACTTTAAATGAGAGAGAGTTCTTTTGCTGGTGGGGAAATGTAGTCTATGACGGCAGATACTATAGATGGGAAAATGTATTGATTGTGCACTGGCAGGGGGTGTGCATTCAGTTACTGCCCTGTGTGTTTCTTTAACCAGCTTTGGCTTAATTGCTGGAACCAGGAAAAAAACAATATTGGGAGGGCTCATAAAGAGCAGCAAGCATGATGCGTGAATATGTGTCGTTCTAAATACATGGGTCCAACAATGGGGGTTGGGGGTGTGAACTGGTTATCTGGGAGCAGGAGGACAACCCCTCTGGGTCCCAGCATTGGCTCCTCTGCTTTTAAGGGCAGTGTGGTTTGCAGAGATTTAGCAAGCAGAGCTTTCCCAGCATAGAAAGCATATGGTGGGAGAGAGCATATCTGCTTAATCTGGGTGCAAGCACAGAGCTGGTAAAAATGTTGGCAACCCTACATGCAGTTTGCTCTTGAATACACTGCATGCACACACACTCGTTGCTCCAAAAGGTGCAATACTGCAAGATTTTGCAGTTTGTGTTGTGCTCACTAGAGAACTGCAGGAGAAAAGTCAAACACGTTTTCTTTAGGAAAATTGCACCTTTGAAATGTTAAATTATAGGAAAGAGTTGTTGCTGAATGCAACAGGCAACTTTCCAAAAGATACCTGTATTAGTAACCAATGAATTTTTAGGTCAAATCTTACAGCTGTTTTGTGCCTAATAGGCTGAATCTACACAGATATTTTTTTAAAAATGCTGTGAAAATGCCTTTTCAAAAAAAACATAAAGTATATATGGGATTTGCCATTAGCTTATCAGCACCATCTAGTGTCACATTTGTATAATGCATTTAAAACACACTTAAAATGTTGTATTTGCAGCTGTATAACTGAGTACATAATAAAGACGCCCAAACGGTACTTTAACAGATAGTTAAGGAGGCATCTTGGAAGTGAAAGCCATATATAAAAGTGGAAAAGGGGCTACCATTACAACAAAATTATATGCATATTTACTCAGCTTTCACTGGTGGAACATACAGTGGTACCTTGGGTTACATACTCTTCAGGCTACAGACTCAGCTAACCCAGAAATCGTACTTCGGGTTAAGAACTTTACTTCAGCGCGGGGACCCTCAAAAACCATGGGCGCTGAAACCCATGGACATGGTGACTCGGCTGGCACCTTTTGCGCCCCCCCGACCCGCGAAGGAGCCTTTTTAAAGGCTGCGGAACAGGTGACGGGGGGGGTGCTTTGAGTCCTCCGCTTCCCCTGCCGAGCGAAGCCGCTTGCCATTCGATGGAGAGCGCTGACTTCTTCCATTGAAAATCTGGACTTAAAAGAATAACCCGTGAGTAATTGGAACCTGGATTAAAAAGGGAGAAAAATAATTTTTTTTTAAAATTCGGAGCGAGCGGGGGGAGGTGCAAAAAAGGAAGTCAACCTCCCCCCTGTTGTAGAGGAGCTAAAGCAAAGGATTTGACAACTAAGATCGAGCGCAACCTTATTTTGATAAAGTTACTAAATTCCGCGATGGAAAATTATAAGACTGGGCTGGAGGAGAAAAGTGGAATCTGAACTGAAATGAACCCCCCCCCCCCGAAACCCCGGGAGCGATCTGTGAGAGTGCCGGGAGAGGAGAAAGGTTTTGACAGCTGTCAAAGGAGATGTCAAGTGGAAGAGTAAAAGAGAACTTTGTTACGAGGACTTTGCTGGTTACATTTGTTATAAATTGGATATAAATTGTTTAAAATAAGGAACAATAAGTTACTTTGACTGTTGGGTGTGATCTGGAAGGAAACAGAGTTACTATAATCCCTCTAGAGGAGCTGTGGGACATTACAAGTATTGTTGGCATGGAATTGGAAAAGGACTTTTTATCTCCTGGGAGACTGCAGAAATGGAACACTATTTTGTCTACAGAGGTCTACACACTAAAGGAGACAATAGATTTATCTATTGAAGAATGGAAGGGACTTGACGTAATGTTTTGTACATGAATAACAAAGCCTCTGCAGAGGAATTAGAAGCTTTTGGAATTAGAACATTTGTGCAGTAGAGCAGGGGGGGGGGAAGGAAGAGAGAGATCAACAAGAATAACAAGAACAACAAGAATTGGACATTTGGGACATTCAGATCTGAAAGGTCTAAAGAAATAAAAAATGGAGTTTTTACTCTTAAATACAAAGATCTGGATGGAAAAAATGGACATTTTTGAATTAGACTCCTTCCAAGATTGGACATTTGATACTAAAGATGATTAAAAAGACGTCAAAGATTATTAAAAAGACGGCAAAGTGGATTGGTGAAGAACTATGGTTTAGATCTGGGAGCTCCAGGAGGACGGCAGACATTGATGGACATTGGGAACGCAACCGGGAAAGGGGGGGAGGGAAATTTGGAATCCAAAGGGTGTTAAATTATATTTTATTCTTTTTCTATCTTTTTTTGATTCTAATCTGTACTGTATATTAAAGAGGGGAACTCGTGGAAGGGACTAAGTCGATTTTAGGGGATGGGAAAAAATCTTGTCTTTAAATTGGGTTAATGATAATAAGTTTAAAATTTGGGGTAAGAACTTGTTGAATCTATGTGAAAGAAGTGGAATACAAGAGGGGGAGGGGAGGGGAAGTCCTGGAAAGATGTTCATGAAATTAAGGTTTTGATTGTGGATGCTTTTTTTTTCCTTTTCTTTTTCTGTTGTATTTGAAAATCTTTAATAAATATTATTTTTTAAAAAAAAGAACTTTACTTCAGGATGAGAACAGAAATCGTGCTCCGGCGGTGCGGCGGCAGCGGGAGGCCCCATTAGCTAAAGGGGTGCTTCAGGTTAAGAACAGTTTCAGGTTAAGTACGGACCCCCAGAACGAATTAAGTACTTAACCCGAGGTACCACTGTATTCAAAATCCTGTAATAAGTCAAGATTGAAGCAATATCATGCTCCCCCTGCCACAATTATCATTTTTTCATATTTTTTAAAAATGTTACTTTTAATACGTATATTCTACACATTTTTTTATTTCCAGGAAAGATATTATTTTTAAGAGGATGGTGGCAATTAGTATTCCACTGGGGATTAGAGAGGCCAGATGCAAAGAAAGACAGGACTCTCCATGCCACCTTTAATAGCAGAATTCCAGCAGATGCAGCTTAATGCTCAGAGGTGAGAAGAGCTGTGCTACCAAAATTTCTCCTCTCTATACAACTACTAAAGGTACAGGAGTCTTCTTCTTTTGCATTTGGGCATCCTAGTGAGGATTGTGGTGCTTATGTGGTTTCTAGATTAACCTGACAGCAGCTTGCAAAAAGTAACTTTTTTATTTTCCAATGCTTCCATTATAACTTTGCTGGAATATCATTCTGGCTAATATATGATAGATAGATAGATAGATAGATAGATAGATAGATAGATAGATAGATAGATAGATAGATAGATAGATGATAGATAGATGATAGATAGATAGATAGATAGATAGATAGATAGATAGATAGATAATAGATAGATAGATAGATGATAGATAGATAGATAGATAGATAGATAGATAGATAGATAGATGATAGATAGATAGATAGATAGATAGATAGATAGATAGATAGATAGATAGATAGATGTTGTTAGGCGTGTCCGACTCTTCGTGACCCCATGGACCAGAGCATGCCAGGCACTCCTGTCTTCCATTGCCTCCCACAGTTTGGTCAAACTCATGTTTGTAGTTTCAAGAAAACTGTCCAACCATCTCGTCCTCTGTCGTCCCCTTCTCCTTGTGCCCTCCATCTTTCCCAACATCAGGGTCTTTTCCAGGGAGTCTTCTCTTCTTATGAGGTGGCCAAAGTATTGGAGCCTCAGCTTCAGGATCTGTCCTTCCAGTGAGCACTCAGGGCTGATTTCCTTCAGAATGAATTGGTTTGATCTTCTTCAAAAGCATCAATTCTTCGACGATCAGCCTTCTTTATGGTCCAGCTCTCACTTCCATACATCACTACTGGGAAAACCATAGCTTGAACTATACGGACCTTTGTTGGCAAGGTGATGTCTCCTCTTTTTAAGATGCTGTACCTAATGTCAATTTAAACAAGAGGCTTACTTTTAATTTAACAATGGTATATCTCTATCTTCTACATAATGGTGGTTAAGAGACAGGGCTGGCTCATGCATGAGTCAAGGTGAGGTGACTCCCTCAGGCCCAGGATCCAGAGGGCCAACAGATCCAGCCTCCAATAGATGAATTGCCTGCTGCTGCTGCCGCTACTGCCACTGCAATAGCTTTGGTGTGCTCCTTGGAGGTTGGATCTGCCACATCTTTGGCAGCCCCCTCCCCCCATGCCACCTCTATAGCAGCTTCTTGGCAAATAGGAGGTTCTGCTGGTCTCCCACCCCTAGAGAAGAAATGGTGGAAGGCTGCCGCTTGGGGTCTTCTGGGCTCTGCATCCACCTGGCATGATTCAGAGCAGGCCCCTTTCCCACCACAATGGTCTTTGATTCCCACTTCAACCATTGGGTAATGTTGACGTGATTCCCCTTCCCCTTGTTTCTTCACTCACCCTCTTGTTCCCAATGTAGATCTTTATTCTTCCCCATGTTCACTTACTCCTTCCTTGGCAGGGGGAAAGCACCATTTTGTGGTTTGCCTCAGGTGCCAAAATGTATTGGACTCACTCTAGTAAGGGGTAGTACATACACGCTCAACTCTTGACAGCTATACTCATTGGCTTGGATCTGTCAATAGGCGACTAACATGGCAGACTGAGCCTTTGTATCGTCTCAGATAACACTTGGTAGTGTAGTCAGCGCACACATCCAACTTCCAGTCATCACGCATATGGTACTCAAGTGCACATCTGCACCAAGTCTAAAAGTAAGGCTAAGCAATGCAGTGCTTTAGTGCACGTCCTTCCTAGCAGTGCAGGAGAAGGAATTTAAAAGATTTCCCAATGCTAACACTATGAAGCTAGGCTGTAGAGCCTACGAGGGTCCTGCAGTCACCTGTGTGGACATTGTTTCTAAACTATGTGGACTGCAGGGATCAGGTGTGTGGGAAGACATATGCCACACAACATACTACAAAGCCCTAAATGCCCTACCTGCCAAGTTTAATAAGTACAGCATTTAACTTACTAATTTCATACTGTAGCCATGCCCATACAAGAGTTTCTAACTTCACTGGTTCAGTAAATTAGTGCTAATCCAGAAATACAGTGAAGTAATGTTTGCAAATTGTGTGGGGTTTTCCACACTGACATTAGTCCCATCAACTGCTGTGCTGGACTAGTGGGAATTAATATGGGCACAGCTATTGTTTAAGTAGTGTGTCTGGATACCAGCTAAAAGCTGATCTGTGCATGCAGCAGGATCAGGGATGAATCTACACACCGGGGGGCGGGGGGGACACACTATTAAAAATTCAGAAATTAAATTGTTATAACAAAATAAAAAAACGCTATGTAAAAATCACATCAATATTTTTTTTGCTCTCCACCGCCATCTGGTGTTGCATGTTTATAACACACTCAAAATGTTGTTTGTTGACTAATGTAGCTGAGTCCCAGGTCATATAGTTTCCACCCACCTAGACTATACTATTGTGGTGGGAATATCTCTGTATATAGAAAGCTAGGGCACCAGGGAGAAGGCCAGCCTAGAACTATGCTCCATGATATGCTAGTTTTCTGTGTTCAGGATGTTGGACATTGGTGGTTCGTTTTTTGTGGGGAAGCACTCAAATATGCAATTGCTACCTGCACTTTGAATAGCACAGTCCATTCACCACGTGATTCTGCTGCATGTGAAAATCAAGTATCAAACCCCTTTTGCTAAAAAGTCACACTTCATCTGACAGTACCGGTGCTTGAAAAGTTAGTTTTAAACAGGAGAGTGTTATAGTTCTAGTTCACCTTGTCCAAAAAGGAACACCTGTGACTCTTCACCAGCCTGACTCGTGTCTGCATCTTGGCCTCCCTTATTCCACTCTCCTGCTTCAGCTTCTGCCCCTGATTCTGGACTTCTCTCTGCCACAGACTCTCCCAGCTCACTAAGCCATGTTACCCCTTCAACTTCTGGTACCTCCTCCTCCCAGTCTTCTCTCTCTTCTCCCTCTGACCTCTCATGGTTGCCCCACCACCAATCCCCAAGCTCTGAGCCTTCTTCCCTTGGGGGTTCCCCACTGGGTTACTCTCACCATTCCTCCTTTTCATTCTAAGCACTGGACAATATCATCTGCATTCAAGTATAAGAGATTTGTACTTGAATACTTAATCAGGTTTCATAGTTCAAGTTACACAAGCCCTGCTCCACACACCCCTCAAGTGCTTTTGCCCAAGTGGAGGATGGAGAGTTTAAGTGTGTAGAAACCACTGGTGCCTGCATGGCTGGTTAGTGGCCTGTTATGGAAGTAAAAGTAACAGTCGCCTCCACTGTTCCATCCACATTTGCCTCTGGCTGCCATGCCCACCATTGGCATGTGGTGCCCAGAAAAGATGCCCACAAGGAAACGCAGCCCACAGGCTGAAAAAGGTCGCCCACCTTTGCTCTAAACCACCTTCCTTAACCAATGCCAACACGTGGATATTGAAACCAGGGGTCCACAGAGCTTAAACTCAGTTATCACATGCATTTCAGACAAGGGCATCTGTTAAACTTCCATTTATTTGGTATAAATGATGGGGAAATGGGGAAGAGTTTAGGAAAAGTCAGGAAGCAGGGGTGGATATAGAACAGCATGAACGGTTCCCTCACACTGAGCTGAAGGGGGCACTGCAACCAGGATGTTGTGCATGTGCCGAGCATAAGGCAATAGGCGGGGAGGGCATCGAATTTTATCCTCACACAGGGTGCCACTGAAATTTGAAAGAAGGCTGAGGTTGAACCAGTTCTCCAGTTGGAGGTCCTGTCTCACTTATTATTTTGAGAACAAAGGCTACACAATAAAATTGGATCGGTTTTATATAAGTTCAACACATGCTGCCCCCTCCCCTCAAAGAATCCTAAGAATTGTTGTTGGATTCTGACAGAAGTACAATTTCCACAGGTTCGTTTGAAGAAGGGTTAATGATAAACCAGTTTTAAGTCTCCAGTGTAGATTTATTAGCCTTCCCATTAAGTCTCTGTTAGTTCCCTCCTCGCTAATAGATGGTACCTATTCTTGCCAATTCATGTTAGCACAGCAAAATGGCTGGGCAGTGCATGCCAAAACCCCTTTGTGCAGGTTGGGGTGTGTGTGTGTGGATTGGGCAGAGGTGTCCTCAGAGTTTCCACCTGCAAAGTGACGCCGGTGTCACTCTGCTAGCCTGGAGATTCCAGTGGGATCCCTACTGGCAGCAGCCCACAGAAAACCCGCAAACAGGTGCAGGAGGGGGTTGCAGCAGCCCAGAGTGCGCTGGATCCTGAGCTGGCCCCACTGGCATTGTGAGATGTCATTGGGCCTGATCTGGGTCTGGTCATTGCACCAGCTCCATGCTCCACCCCACCCACCGGCACCCTCCACCCCAACCAGCATGATTGGCAGGGCTATGGACACAGTGGTGCCCTCCCTGCTCTCTGGCCAGGGTTTAGGCTGCAGCTTTAGCCTTGTCGTACAAAAGTATAGATTTAACACAAGTAGTAAAAAACCAGATATATCATATAACTTAATGCTACTTCACCAGTACTGACACAGTTGTTAATCCAATTTAAGAATGCGAGAAGAGACCTTTTGTACAGTTGTAGTCACAGCCCCTTTTCATTGTAGCTATGGAACACCACTTCATATTCCTTGGACAGCAGCTGGTGTCAATTTAATTTACACTCAGCCTGTTCCACTTTTCTAATTGCACAAGGGATTAACTAGACAACTTCACAAAAAGATTACAGTTTGATGAAGAGGTCTTTCATGTGGCTGCAGGTGTTCCTTTTCAACGGCACACTAGCAGGTCTCTCTTTTTTGAAACAGCAACAACCCAAGTGCGTGCACATTCAGACTTTATTGATCTCAATGCTAAGCAACACCGAAGCTCTTCTTTATCTACAGTTTCCCTTCCTACCTCTACTCTTTTTCAATCGGCAATTTTAATGTTCACAAGCAGTAGTGGTGCCAGGTGAATTGATGTGGGGGAAATGATATTTCTCACTACCACAGCCACCACCTCTATCCAACTAATGCTACTCAGTGCTCCCTGCATAGCTGGCACTTTGATTTAATTCTTAGCTGTCTACAGCAAGCCAGGACCCACAGCTTCGCTTCTACCTCCCTGCATGATTACAAACAATGGATAGCAGAGTTTTTTTCATTATTGCTGTTAGGTCATGACGCTTAACATTCTATATTGGTGCAACTGACTTTCTGGAGGTCTAGGCTGCTTGAAATATCTCTTAAGATCCCATGCCTGTGGTCCACTGCTGTGTCCCGTTCTTACAGGGCTAGTGAAAGTTGGCAGTGTTTTGTTTTTTGTTTTGCTCTGACGCTAGAAGTTGGTTTTGCCAGCTGGCTTTTCCCTTTCCATTGAGGCAGCATCAGCAGTCAGTTATAGCCCTTAAACTTCATTTCTTTCTTGTGCAGTGGACTTCCTTAGGGTGGCAAGGAGCAGGGTGGTGCTGTGGGTTAAACCACAGAGCCTAGGACTTGCCGATCAGAAGGTCGGCAGTTCAAATCCCCATGACGAGGTGAGCTCCTGTTGCTCGGTCCCTGCTCATGCCAACCTAGCAGTTTGAAAGCATGTCAGAGTGCAAGTAGATAAATAGGTACCGCTCCGGCGGGAAGGTAAACAGCGTTTCCGTGCGCTGCTCTGGTTCGCCAGAAGCGGCTTAGTCATGCTGGCCACATGACCCGGAAGCTGTCTGCGGACAAATGCAGGCTCCCTCGGCCTATAGAGCGAGATGAGCGCGCAACCCCAGAGTTGGTCACGACTGGACCTAATGGTCAGGGGTCCCTTTACCTTTACCTTTATACCCCATTCAAAGGGCTTCTTGTTAGCAGACTTCCCCCTCACCTGCCACCACCAATTCTTTACTTCCTATAGCATCTACAATGTGTTTTACAGAGTAGCATAAACAGAAGGGAGGGGCACTGAGGTGTCTGCAGTCTAATATTTCACAATGGGGTGACAAGGGTGGGGTGGGGATTTGAAAATATCAGGGCTAAGGGGAGCAATATGCCCAAATTCATTTGACTTGGAGTGAAATATTAGACCACAGTTAGATGGAGCATCATCCAGAGAAGCAGTTTGTCTCCTAGCTTGTGTTGACTTTTACAATTGTCATTGAAGTTGAGTTAGGCTGTCCAAAGCACAGTATGCTCCACAGGCAATGATTATTGCATGAGTATCCTGGCTGGATGTTTATACTGCTTACCCCAGGGTCCCTAACTTTTTGGAGCCCAGGGGACACATACACAAATCTAAGAAACTGACGTGGACACCAGAATATACCCATTTCACAGAAGAAAAGCTGGTGCTGCTCAGTCATAAAAAAGAGAAATCAAGCAAAACACAAGTATCTCAGACCAAATGAAACATTTAAAAAAAAAATCAGGCAACACCCAACAATGACACACACACACCCCTGCCAAAAAAAACCAAACCCATGAAAAATAAAAAATATTGGGCAGGGGCCTTGGTGAGCACCAAGGTGTGTGTGTGAAGGCACTATGGTGCCCGTGGGTGCCACGTTGGAGACACTAGGATCACTCAATTAGACCATACACAGTCCTATGCAAGCCCCTCCCCCCTCCTTTAATCGCAACCATTTAGTACCAGTCATCTGCAGTTATGACCCTTCTTGAAAGAAATATGAATCGGTAGCGGCCAATCTGGTGAGATGGAGCCCATGCAGCCCTGATCTCACACTGCCTCCCTAGTGTGAATTGCCTGGTTAGTTTTCTGCTGCAGTTCTCAAGTTGGATCAAAGCTGGCTTGGGGAAAATGCATCAAACGGCAGTATTTCACGAGAAACCACAGGCTATCTTCATTCTGGGTAATGTATGTACACAGATGCAAAAACCAGTGGTGGGAGCACATTGCAACCAGAGCAAATGGTAATTGGATGCAGACTTGTATAGGATTGCATTGTTTTTAAAAAAGGAAAAGTACCCTTTAGATAGAGATCTAAAAATAAGCAAAACCCTGGCATCAACACCTTGAAGAGGGGATTAACTCAGTTAACTTTTATTTCTTTCTCACTCTCAAGGCTTCCAAAAGAACAAATGACCACCTCTCAATATTTGTGTTCCAAAGCTTTCAGCATAATCTGTGAAGATTAATCCTATCAGAAGTTGCCTCAAGCTCAGCAAGTGCTGTATAAAAAGCTCCCTTTGCTCTCAGAATATTTAATCATATGGCAACAGAGAATATAAGGTCAGTCAACCTTTCCCCACATCTTAAACTTATCTGTTCTTCTGAAATGACAGTATATTAAACTTGATCTAAACTTCCAGATTATTCAGCAAGAAGCCCAGGTAAAGTTTTGAAAGAACCGCCAAGAAAACTTATTGGCCTAGTAATTACTAGGGTAGCTTTAGTCTTATTTTGTTTATTTATGGTATTTGTACCTCACTCTTCATCCAAAAAGGATCCCAGAGTGGGTTACATAAAATCAAAACAAAACATTTTGCCTTTCGAAAAAAATAAACCAAGAATTGACTCATAATACTCATCTTCAAAATATTGCAGAATCTCACCACAAGTAAGCAGCTTTTTCCTTTTTCTTTTTTAGTACAGGTGCTAAATTTATGCAACAAAGTGTCCGAACATAAAAGAGGGCTATCACAGATTAAGGAGCCGTTTACCGCATTAGATTCAATGGCACATTTGCATCCGCCAGCAAATACTTCCTTTGGTTTCAAGGTTCTGAAAATTGAGGTGCACATTAAATTTGATGGCACATTAGGCTTGAGTGAATACGGTATTTTTATTAGGTCATTCTGAATCCCCAAAGGTTCTGATAAATGAAAACTGAGGCTTGATATTTGTAAGCGTCTGCTCACTGTCTGTTCTTTAATTAACAACTTTCCCACAGCATTCCCAGTCAACAAAGTGTAGATATTCTCTAACATGCACCAATAACTCCTCTAAAAGTAGAATTTGCCAAGCTCGGGGGGAGCGCTCAACTCACTTTACTGGCCAAGGAAGCCGGTGTTTGTCTGCAGACAGCTTCCGGGTCATGTGGCCAGCATGACTAAGCCGCTTCTGGCAAACCAGAACAGTGCACGGAAATGCCGTTTACCTTCCCGCCGGAGTGGTACCTATTTATCTACTTGCACTTTGATGTGCTTTTGAACTGCTAAGCTGGCAGGAGCTGGGACCGAGCATCAGAAGCTCACCCCTTTGTGGGGATTCCAACCGCTAGCCTTCTGATCGGCAAGCCCTAGGCTCTGTGGTTTAGACCGCAGCCCCACCCGCACCCTCTGGTTATAGAGTGGTATATAAATTCTGTAAATAATAAATAAAATAATAAAATAAAATAAAGAGCTATTCAGAGGATTTAAGTAATACGACATACATTTAAAAGGAGAGGAATCTCCATTAATCATGCCCATGATTTGGGAAACTGTTGGAATTCTAGTTCAAACCATAATGGCTGAAACCCTTTGGTGTTTTGTTATGTTTATTTACAATGACCCTCATTGCATAATTGACTTTTTCCAAAACTTCCTTCTCGCTTTGCATAATATGGCATGATTAGCCAATTCATGTATTTTAACAGCTGCATGTGTTTTGGCTGCAACGTGGGGCTCAAACCCACATCCCTGAGATTAAGTCTCATGCTCTACCGAAGGAACCTCTTATATGTATGTTATACCCAGTTTACAGTCTCTTACACAGTATGATATGCAGGGACAAGAAGGAAGCATGTGTTAAATCAAATTGGTTAAATCAAACAGAGATGCCCAGGTGTAACAAAAACTTTAGGCAAAAGTCCCTCTTCCCTTTTTTCATGGAGTAGTTACTAGAGGTCTTGGTTAACAGTTTTGTTTAAGAAATCGAACACATAACCCATATTTTAACAATTATAGCAGAGTTTTTCAAACTTTTCATATTGAGGACACACTTTTTAGACACGTATCATTTCGCGACACAGTAATTCAGTTTTACTAGCAAACCGGGAGGGCTGCCCGCTCCCTTTGCAGCCTCGGGGGGAGCACAGGGAGCGTTCGTGCGACACACCTACACATTGCAGCCAAAACACTAACATGTCACGACACACTGTTTGGAAAGTTCTGAATTACAGCCTTTATACCTGTCTAGTGTGATGGATGTGGCTGGGTTTTCAGAGGTGAAAGTCAGGTCAGGTTCATCAGTCACCTTTAACTGGTTTTTTTTTGGGGGGGGCAGAATCAGTGTGCTATGTTATGAAAATTATGGGGCCAAGTCTGAGCCCTTGATGACCTGTCTGATAACCCAGCCCTGCCCAAAACGGCCTCAATATCTGTCAATGGGGAAAAATTAACCAAGTGCAAATGTTCTCAGCTGCTCTCCAGCCTTTCAGCAGTCCACCTGAATGGAGCTTGTGGAGCACAATTTGGGAGCCTCCAGTTTAAAGCTTGTTCTTCTGTTTTAAAAAAACAAGCCTGCAAGCTCTGAAATAGGATACGGGCAAATATTCTTGCTGACCTACATTTAAACACACATTGCCTTTGGTTTATTTGCTCGAACAAGATTATTTCAAGTGCAGCTAGAAGTAAGAGGAAGGTCAGTCTGAGCATTAAATAAAACCTAGTGCAGTGATTTGATTAGTAGCAATTTACCATCTGGAAGGAAGGACATTTTAAAGGCAGCTGCATTTGGAGACAAAACTTCAGGTCATTTTTGTTTTTCGTTTTTAAATTAGAGAAACTATATTACCTGTCAGGAAAACAAAACACTTGAGTAATCCTTTCGGTTACGTGTACGAAATCCTCAGGATTAGCCACCCCACCTGACACATCAGGAGCAGGGAGGGAGAAAAGTTGGCTGATTCCCATATGCTGATATGCAGCTGGCAATAGCTGATGAAACAAAACAAAAACTCAAATAGTTTTTTTGTGCGTGTCGTGTCGCCCAAATCTCATTATGAACACGGAAGGATGAAATTATCGTGTTAGTTTGTGGCAGGGGCAGGAGGGGAATTTATCTTTGATTTTAGTCAGAGATCACCCCTCCCCACCCTCCAGCTTTGTCTTAATGCGCTGTATAAACATAACATTCCAAGAAAGATATTGGGAATGCTTTGCAAACACGAATTAAACCTTGGGGTGGATGGGTGGGAAATCTTATCCCCTTGTTGTGATTAAGTAAACAGAATCACAATTAGATTAAGGAGCCTTCAAAGTCGTACACAGGTGGCTCTCAACTTATACTGGGGTTACCTTCCGGAGATGGCACCCGGAGCCAAAATTGTGTACAGTCAAAGTGCATTGGGTTCAGTGGCAGCCCGGACACTGAGACCCAGCGCCGAGAGCCTTCTGGCAGTTCCCTCATTGCGAGAAGTGAGGTTACAGGGAACCAGACAGAGGGCCTTCTCAGTAGTGGAATGCCCTCCCATCAGATGTCAAGGAAATAAGCAGCTATCCTATTTTTAAAAGACATCTGAAAGCAGCCCTGTTTAGGGAAGTTTTTAATATTTAATGCTTTATTGTTTTTAACACTTGATTGGGAGCCACCCAGAGTGGCTGGGAAAACTCAGCCAGATGGGAGGGGTATAAATATTTATTTATTTATTTATTATTTATTATTTATTATTTATTATTTATTATTTATTATTTATTATTTATTATTTATTATTTATTATTTATTATTATTTATTATTATTATTATTATTATTATTTAGGATTGCCAAAGTTTCTTCCTCCAGGTACCTTCCCCCTTTTCCAATTTCTTTTGCCAAGTGCAAAAAGCTGAATGTGCGCAAGTTAAATGCCCACAAGGTGCAAATTACCTGTAGTGAAGTACTGATCAGTTTTAAAATAGACTAAATTCCTGTTTTATTATTCAGATTTTTGTGGGGAAGGAGGCATGTTTCATAATTTTTAAATTGAGGGCTTGAAATGATATTGTTGATGGTTTATCCCTTCTCAGTAGTTTGTCCAGACTGTAAATATGCTGCATAGAAGTCTGGACAAGCTATTAAATTACAAGGCCTAGCCTGGTAGGTTTTGACAGCAGTGGGGTGTGACTTACCCCCTATTCCCTGCATGCACAATTTGTGACCTACAGAAAATGAACGGAATCACCACCCAATGAATTTCATGGCTCAATATCATCTCTCTCCCCACCCCCTTTGTAGTTTCTAGAAAGTTTTTAGAACTCCATACACGTCGAGCAGACTTTTCTTATTTTCAGGTCCAGAGCACAAGAAATACTTGTCCCCCCTTCCCCCCCCCCGGTACTTGTGTTAGAAGAGATGTATTATTTAAATAGTGGTGAAACTGAGGTTTGCATAATCGAGAGATTTCGGTGCAGTTCACAAATTGTGGATTCTTTTGCACACTTCTTTCATCACAAGCAATGCTTCCCAGAAGTTGCTGGTTGTAATCAGGGTGTCTGTAATGAGCTTACGAACAGATAAGAACCTAGATACAGCAGCCTTCTACCAGAGCCAATCTTATAAGCAAATTAAAATCACACTGCCCTTCTTGGTGTAAAACGAGGCATGTGGTTGCCTTGGTGTTAAAAGTGGAGCTCCTTGCCCTCTATTATTTCTGCACAGGCTTCTGTCTCATGGATGCTGCTGTTATAAAGTCAGTAATTGTTTCTGGAAGGAGGTCTCAGTAGTCTCCTTAGATGTGGCAGGCAAACAGTTTCCTGTGAATCCTCTGTGGATGCTGAAAATGGTGGTACCTCGGGTTGAGTACTTAATTCGTTCCGGAGGTCCATTCTTAACCTGAAACTGTTCTTAACCTGAAGCACCACTTTAGCTAATGGGGCCTCCTGCTGCCGCCATGCCGCCAGAGCACGATTTCTGTTCTCATCCTGAAGCAAAGTTCTTAACCTGAAGGACTATTTCTGGGTTAGCGGAGTCTGTAACCTGAAGCGTATGTAACCCAAGGTACCACTGTATTGGTTTCTTGACTTCTAGCAGGCTTTGCCCACCATTTTGTTTACCTGAGTTTCCCACACTTTTTCGGTTCATATGGAATGGGGAAATTTTATTTCCAATTGGTTGAAATTTGGAGGGCTTCCCAGCATTTAAAGCCACAATCTTCTACCAGTTGCATGGGGTGGCTAGGTGATGCTCACTCCAAAACCCCACAGGAGAACTCAAGCTAATGGGATCATTTTGTTGGATGGAGCCCAGAAGATTTGGCATAGAGTTTGATGGGAAACCAGATTTCAGAGCTCAAGTGTTTCTGCTTGTGGGTGTCAGGGGTGCTTCTCAGCAAAAGCAATGCACATAGCAGATAGTTAACGATTTATTGTCAAAGATAAGACTTGCAGTCAGTTCTGCAGCTTTGGATATCTACACACACCAATCCCAATCTCAATCCCGATTTTCCTGGGACATCCCGGAATTACAGAAGCCATCCCAGCTTCTGATTTGATCCCATAATGTCCCATTTCCCCCCTCCGGCACTGCCGCCACTGAGCTTGAGGAGGAGGATGAGCCAGCGCTTGCAGTGCCGCTGTGCTCTCACACGAGTGTGGCGCCAAAAGACATTCTCATCCGAGGAATGTTGGAGGGTATGTAGTCTTATGGCTAGACAGCTATTCCCAGGTCCATGCTCTATGGAGCAGTTGCAGCAACTGGGGACCACTCCCCCTCCTCTGGTTTATATACCTTCCCCCAATGGGCTGCACGCATGTAGCCGGAGACTAAGCCTACATGGAAGCTGCCTCTGCTCTTCCCCCTTCAGTTCTCTCTTGGCTCTGGGAGGCAGTGGTGCAGGGGAGGGTGAGGAAGCACCTAGCCCTTCACTTGTGTGCCTGTCTTTTCTTCCTCCAGCCCTGACATGCCCCATGCTTCTGATTCTTGCCTCTTGGCTGGTATAGACTCCCCACAAACCATTGCCCCCCTCTAGTGAGTCAGACTCCGGCTCCCTTTCCCCCCATGGCACACTTGTCAGTGTCCTCCTGCCAGTCCCTGCCAGTGGGGCTCCCAAGACTAAAAGAAACTCATGCCTAGAGAAAAATAACTTTAGACAAGCCATTTGTGGGGTGAGAATAGTAAACCCTCCTACCTTACCAGAATAAAGCAACAACACTTGCAGTAAGTTACTTGAACTTGGGACGAGGGGGAACTCTTGAGACCTGCCAAGCTCTGTCCTAAATATCTGTACCAGCCTCTGACCTCTTGCCTATTTTACTTCTGTGGTGCCATGCAATATACAGAGGGAAGTACTATCCTATAGGGATGGCCATGGAGATTCTGCTCTAAGGCCAGTCTATCTGCTTGGGAGTTAAGACTAAGGAACGTAGAGCACAAAGTAACTCTCCCTTTGTGCAACCAGCTCTCCAATGTCTGTAGCCTGTTGGCCTGACTTTGCACGTATTAAAAAAGCAGCGACTTTGCAGTTTGATCAATCTGTTGTTCTTACAGGCAGAACCTCAAAAGATTAGCCATGTGTTGTTGTTTATGAGCATCTCTCAAATGCTTTATGGGTTGTTTGTATTTATTGTTGTATATACACACTCTTTCAAAAATAAAACAGGCTGTTAAATTTTTTAAAATCACATATGAATTCAAATATCTACAGGTGTGGAGTATTCAGGTCTTGTTTGAATGCAGTGAAAGTGGATTAACAGCTGAAAAACGCTCAGATGTGGGCAAGCCCAAAGCCTTCTCTACCAAAGCCAGCTTCTAAGCTGGGTATGAAATGCATCAGGATGGATGAACTGTCCTCGTGAATAGGATAGGGAACCAGGGAAGAGGGCCTTATTTGCATATGTGGACCTGAGTGAAAACTATCTACAGTATCCCCCTGCTGGCCCAGGGTGAGAACTTCAGTACATAACAAGGGCCTTCTCGGCAGCGGTGCCCTCCCTGTGGAATGCTCTCCCACCAGATGTCAAGGAGATAAATAACTATACAACTTTTAGAAGGCATATGAAGGCAGCCCTGTATGGGAAGTTTTGAATCTTTGATGTTTTATTGTGTTTTTGTATGTGTTGGAAGCCACACAGAGTAGCTGGGGCAACCCAGCCAGATTGGCAGCATATTATTATTATTATTATTATTATTATTATTATTATTATTATTAAGCATGAAGGGGCATGCTGAGTAGAGGAGAAGCTGAAGCAAGGAAGGCAGGTTGGGAGGAAGAGAAGGCAAGGAGAAGATGGGCGTCTATTACCCCTTCTGGCATCACCACCCAACACTTTGGCCTATCTATGAAATTTCCTAAGCCTTTACACAACGGGGGTGAAGAATGGATGGTGGCCTGTCAGGTGTTGCTGGTCTACAGTTCTCCCCATCCCTCTCTATTGGCCATGCTGGAATGAAGTTGATACTGGAGTTGGAGTTGAACACCTGGAAGCCGGACTAGCAGGTTCCAATCCCTGCTATACACTTTATAAAATATACAGCAAATTTATTTCTTGAAAATAAAAAGGGGTTTTTATTGGTTTCTGCTGTCTGGATATTGTTTTTGTTCCAGTGTGTTTAATCTTTCATGTCGAGATGGAAAACGTGGCTCTTTATCTGAAGCGTCAGTCAAATACAACTTTTAGTTTAATTCTTTAAAGATGAACTTTGCCAGTGCTTACTCTTGAATAAAAGATTAGCACTGGTGCATTGCTAGGCTTTCCTAAGCTCTTTGTCGACAGCAACACACGCTCTAAAAAATCTCCTCCCAATTCTCCATAATTTAATTAAATCCTTATGTATTTCATCTACCTACTTTCCATTTTCCAAATTGCTATTCAGACCCTGCAGGTTATTCAGAGTTCCTTTGAAAAAACAACAACAATTTTTTTTTTACAAGATTGTCCAGGGATTTCAGTAATTTGCCACCAGATCAACATCAGCAAGCAAAACAGAAAATCTAATAATAATTCAGATTCTATATTTACTAGTACATTAAATAGGTCACTGCTTTAATCATAACTCATAGAGTAGACACACACGCACACATGCATTTGTTGGTTTCAAGCAAAGCAGTTCAGTGCAATTAGCAAACGCATTTCAGATCCGCTTCTGAAGCTAAGCCAAAAATAGTGGATGTTAATTCCATTTCTATCCTAATCCTTCTTCTGCTTGTCTAATGTTTTGGTACTCATAAGTCATAACATGTCCACTTCAAATTGCATGTTTCCTGTTTGCTGTGCCCAAATACAGATTTGTTGCAGATTTCCAAACATAAGTACCATATTAAGAGTGAATTCAATGTTAATATTATTATTTTTTGCTTGGAAACTGGTTTCATAACACTGCGATTGGTTGTGAACCTGTCAGCCGTGGAACTAAATGTAGTCTCCACACAGGAGTGCACACACACACACACACACACACACACACGTTTAATCTTACTCCTAAGTGAATATTCTCCTATCATGTTGCCTCCATGGCACGAAAGTTCCACCTTAATATATTTAAGGGATTATATCCTACCTTTTGACTTAAAAAGCTGTCAAGGTGGCTTTCAGACTAATTTGTAACCATCAAAAAAGCAGCTGAAAACAAACAACAAAATTAAAAACAGCTGAACACTAAAATATAATTTAAAACCTGAAAAAACAGGTGGGTTTTTCCTGGCATCTAAAAAGAAAAGTCTCTTGCAAAATAGAAGCTTTTGACTTGTTAAAATGCCAAATAAGTAGCAGGGATTACGACATATGTGAGCTGTAGTATGGTTGCATATACACTATACATTTAAATATACTATACATATATGGTTGCATATACACTATACATATATGGTTGTATATACACTATATATTACATTTTCCACACCTCCCACAAAATCCTAGGAACAGTGGTTTGCCCCTCTCATAGCATCCCCAATAAACTACAGTTCCCAGGACTATTTGGACAGGGGATGTGAGTACAGTATATGCACGGCCTTGGGTGTGACTTTATTTTAGAACCTGCGCAAAGCTGTTTTAACACGTGAGCTGCTTTTAATTGTCTCTTTTTCCCCCTTTCTTGCCCTAGAACTCTCCAGTGCCATGGAAACAAACAGCCACCAACTCCACCCCCATCAGGAAACCTTGAACTCTGTTTGCCACAGCACTCTCAACCTGAACTATCACCCTCTCTCAAAGAGCTCCACAAATCTGGCCGGCGTTGGGCGAGTGGGTTCTGAGGAGGGACACAACAGCAGGCAGGAGCTGCGAAAGAGCCTCAGCAGCTCTGCCTGCCAAGCCCAGGCGAGGGAGAACGACCTGGGAAGCACACCTAGCTCTGCATGGTCTTCAACCCGCTCGGAAATTGCATCCACTCTCCGAACTGTGAGCAGCCTGTCTCCAAGCGACAGTGTGCAGAGCACCACCAAAAGCACAAACCACTTCCTGGGTGTGGAGCAACCCCCAGCTTCTGCGGGAGGGGTTGGCCCTAGGACACACACCAAGAGCAGTACCGCTGAGGATGTGTCCGCAACCTGTGATGCAAATCCGCAGCAGTTGAGCACGATGGAAGCACTGGGTGCTGCTGTCCAGAGAAGCCTTTCTGACCTAACGTGCAGCTGTAAGCAGCAGAGCTCCACTCCCCACATGGAGACAAGTGCCACATACTCTGCTATGCGCTCCAGCAGCAGTTACGGGGCTGCGGCAGGCAGCGTAGCATTCCCAAGACCGAGATATGGATCAGACACGTGTGAAAATGCCCCCAGTTTCCAAAGTCACATGAGTCGGGCCCCAAGTTTGCCTCGAGACCAAGATGTGCCCACTAGTGTCTTTGACAATGGTGCTGTATCGCAAAACGTTTTTGCGGACCCTGGAGCGTATCACTCAGCTGTTCTTGGGCCGCATATGCCTGGAGACCACTTCTCAAACAGGGCTATGTACGCCCAGGGTGGAATTGTGTATAGCAACTTTGCAGCTGGCATGTACCCACCTGGCATGGTGGCCATCCATAATAGTACTGCTCTTCCTTACGGTATGAGGCCGGAGTCTTCGATGAAGATGGAGGGCACTGTCCCGGCCTATTGCCATTCCTTGCCCATCCCTTCCCTTCAGTTCATCCCAAGGTTGGTCTGCTCAGTTAGTGAATCGGGGAAAGGACAAGTGACCCCCGGGTACTGCCAGTCCTTGCCCGCTGCTGAAACGGCAACGCTTCCAAAGCTCGTGTCGTCCGTGAGTGAGTCGGGTCTGGATGCAAAGCGCATCCTGCGCTGCTGCAGTGTGCGTGGGGAGCACATGATGCACATGCAGCCTTGCATGCAACCAAGCAGGGCCCAAGAGGAAATGAAGACGACGTACGTGGTGTTGAATAGCCGCCAGGACGGCGTCAACACTGTCCTGAAGACCAAGGACACAGGGACGATGACCTCCATGAATGACCTCACCCGGGGATTGCAGCCCCTTCTTGAGTGCAGAGATGTAGAGGTACAAACCATCCCAACGAAGGAATGTAAATCTGCAGCAACGAGCCCCTCGGTCGCAGCAGAAGGCCACCCTCACGTGTTCCCAGAGGTTAATCTGGAGCCCGAGGCAGAGGGTGAGAAGTCTCCGGTGAGGGAGGTGAGGTGGGACGATGAAGGCATGACATGGGAAGTGTATGGTGCGGCTGTAGACCCCGAGGTCCTTGGCTTGGCCATCCAGAAGCACCTTGAAATTCAGATAGAACAGTTTCAGACTGAACCGGAAGAGATCTCTAGGAAAAGTACTGAGGAGCTGCCGGCTAAACAGGAAAAGAAAACCTCTTTCAGAACAATGATGCATTGCCTAAGAAATCCAGGCTGCTGTGCCCGTTCCAGCACAGCAGTGGAATAAACTTTCCCAGCAGACTGCAAGACTGGCTTGTTTTTTTAAAAAAATAGTTGCAGATAAACACGGGTATACAATATGGAGTCCCTTTGGAATCAAACTGGAAACTGTGAGCTGGTCTAAAATAGAACTCTGCAAGGCAGAGGCTCCAGGGACAGTTTTTAGTACATATATCCCTGATCTACATGTTACTCAGAATGAAGTAGTAGAATTTTGGACTGTTTCATTTCAGATTACAGGTGGGGTTGGGCTCTTGTTTTTGAATGCTCTTCCACATGAATAAACCCTAACAACATGCATTGAACTAGCTCATGAGAGAGAGATAACTGTGTTAAATCTTCCTCCCTGCTGTGCTAGTTTGCTACACTTAAAGAGTGTTTTTGAGGATGTGTGTATTGTTTTTAGGGGGGGGCACTCAGTTTAATCAGTTGTCTTAAAGCTATGGACTCATGTCTTCCTGACCCCTTCCTTGCTGCATAGTTTAAATATGCTTAAGTGAAATAAACAAATAAAATACTACTATTCCTCAACCTGTAGCCTAAAGTGCTACAGAATTATATAAATTGTTAAAATATATTATTCTCTTCCTCTACCCTCAGCTTGAAGAGGTCAATAATTGTACCACTTTATTTTGAGTAATCTGTAGATCTATTAAAAGAAAAAGAAAGCCCAAATACCTGCATTTTATATATGGTATTGCTTTATCCAGGTGATCTAGCTCTGAATAATACTTCAAGCAAATACTGTGTTTTTCTGAACGACAGCTTGAAGCACATCATTGTATTTCCCTGTACATGTATGAATTGTAAGAACCTTTTTAAAACCATGTATAGAGAGAAAATACTGACTTAGTGGTCCCTGCATTTGTCTTACTGCAACATTGTACAGGTAGTTTTAAATACTAGAATTCCATTTTATACCTTTTACACAGATGGCATGTAGTAATTTATGAAAGCACATAATTGAGTACACTCCTTGTTACTAGATAGCTTATTGAATTACAATGCTGTGTACAATAAAACCTGTGACTTCAGTGCAATTAGTCTTTCCTCTAGACCGGATGCACTGCAGATCATTGTGCAGTTGGCACAGCTCTTTGCAGAACATCACATCCAGTTTCTTCAGCCATGAGGAATTGCATCCTAAATACACAGGGGAGTCAGTGCTTACACTGTTACCAAGGCACAACTGTACCAGTGTTACCAGAGAAGAGTCACAAATGCCTGGTTTACTATGAATTTTAATCTCAGGTTAACCTGTCATTATGCGACATGGCTACTTTTGTTTTCCTGGCATTAAATGTAATTGTCCTCTTGAGCTGATGTCCACCAGACTGAAACAGGTGGCAGTTGATGAGGAAAGCCAGCAAGGCAATGTGTCTGCTAATTGGGAAAAGTAAATAAAACAGATGTTTCCTTATTTTGCATATTGCAGGTCATTTGGTTATTAATTGTGTTGCTCTTACGTGTACAGCAGAGTTTCTCCAGGGGTGTTCCTGCTGCTTTTTGAAAAGCATTAAAGCATAAAGGATTTTCAAGGGGGGATTTAGGAAGTCAAAAAACCCACCCAGACACTCATCTATGTGCTGGCTGCATTTGTACATAACGCTAAACCATGGTTTATGAGGGTGAGCCTCAGACATGCATGCTTCCATTACACACACACCGGCCTAAGGTTGGCAGTGGGGAAGAATGGGGGTGGGGAGACCTTTACCTCCATTTTTGACTAACCACAAGATAAAGTTATGTCTGAACCTAGACAGACTGTGGTTTAGTCATAACTATGGTTTACTACAATGCACTAAACGCCAAACTGTGGTTTATAAAGCTGGCCAAAGTTAAGATTAACCACAATTTAGGGTTCAGACATAACCCTAAGCTATGGTTAAATTGGAAGCTTTCCATCTCTTCATGACCCTCCCAGAAGGAGGGAATACACGTGCCTGAATTTTGCACAGGCTCACAGTCATCCCACCAAGCCATGGCTACCTAAATGTTGAAAATAGCAGATACTTTTTAAAGCCCCATCCCATAAAAACATGGCTCTGTTTATGCATTTCTGAAGCCTAAGGATGGCCTTTTAGAAAAATAAATGTTCTGAACTGGGATGCTTACTGGATTAATACTTTTTCAGTCTCCTCTGATGTGTGAAATTATTTGATGTAGATAAACAAGTGATGACCTTTCAGAAGGACGCGGGTGGTGCTGTGGGTTAAACTACAGAGCCTAGGACTTGCCGATAAGAAGGTTGGCGGTTCGAATCCCTGCAACGGGGTGAGCTCCCGTTGCTCGGTCCCAGCTCCTGTCCACCTAGCAGTTCGAAAGCACATCAAAGTGCAAGTAGATAAATAGGTACCGCTCTGGCGGGAAGGTAAACGGCGTTTCCGTGCACTGCTCTGGTTTGACAGAAGCGGCTTAGTCATGCTGGCCACATGACCCAGAAGCTGTACATCGGCTCCCTCGGCCAATAAAGCGAGGTGAGCGCCGCAACCCCAGAGTCGGCCACGACTGGACCTAATGGTCAGGGATCCCTTTATCTTTTTAAACAAGTAGTTCTCGATGAGTAGATTCACCTTTTCCCAGAATCCTTCAATTCTACTTGGATGGGGAGTTGCTTTGCCATCCTGCTGTTACTTTGGATGTAATTATTCTTTCTGGTTTCTCGGTTTTTGATTCACATTCTAGCCTAGCTGTGTCATAGACCTTCATCGTCAGCTAGGGCAGACCAGCCAATTATTTAAAGGTGCAACTGAAAGGACAGTAACATAAGCTCTGGGGCTACCCCTCATGGGAGAGTGTTCCACAGGTCTTTTGGGGGGGGCACCACTCTCTCTAGCAGCCACCCAAGTATCTTTCTGTGCAAGCAGGTCGATATGGAGACAGCTTGCCTTCCTTGGTCCTAAGCCATTAAGGGCTTTAGCCCAGGCATCATATGATCATAACACCCATAATCGTGTCACCTGCTCAGTAGGGCAGATCTCGGAAGCCATGTGGATCAGCTGATACTGATCCTCTGGCACTATAGCGGGTTTCCTTCTGCATTGCCTGTCACGGTGGGCCTTTGCAAAGGCACAGCAAGGTCCGTGCAGAGGAGCTGCCGCATTGGCGGGAAGTCCTATTGGGGATCTAAAGCATAATTCCCATCAGCTGCCACTGCTAATGTGATGCAGTTGTTAAAGTATATTTGTGCTGTGGAGAAAACATTCAACTCCCTACTCACGTTTTTGAAAGTCACTGGGTTGCTCTGTTAGGCTTGACATTCTCTCTCTGCCTAACCTATCTCACAGGCTTGTTTTAGGGTAAAATTGGGATAACGCCCTCATATAACCTGACCTCGGAGGAAAAGGCAGGATACAGTGGTACCTCAGGTTAAGTACTTAATTCGTTCCGGAGGTCCGTTCTTAACCTGAAACTGTTCTTAACTTGAAGCACCGCTTTAGCTAATGGGGCCTCCCGCTGCTGCCGTGCTGCCGGAGCACAATTTCTGTTCTCATCCTGAAGCAAAGTTCTTAACCCGAGGTACTATTTCTGGGTTAGCGGAGTCTGTAACCTGAAGCGTATGTAACCCAAGGTACCACTGTACAAGTTTGATCGCTTTTTAAATTGTGACCAGTGTGTACAAAGGAGCTGGGCATATTATAGGGATTTGAAACCTGTACATGCTGACATCTTGCAAACATCCTCAGCTAGGCCCCTGAGAGTTGATTCTGAGCCTCATGGCTGTTGTGGAAGATTGTGCTCTGACTGCAACACTGTACCCGAGAACAGCGCTTTAGTTTTCCTTCTAGGCATGTGACTTTGTGAGTGTGTGTGGCAGAGTCTTCCCATCCAGCCCATTTACTTTGAACTATAGAAACTTTTCGAGAACGTTCATCTGCGTGAATCCTGACCCAGGATTCCCTTTCTTAGTCACCCGATAATATTAGGAACTGGTTTTTATATACATAGAGATGTGAAGCCTTCACCACATCAGAGCACTGCTGAATAACTTGATCCCACTGCATACAGTGGTACTGTATGCAGACGTGGTTACAGACGCTTCAGGTTACAGACTCCGCTAACCCAGAAATAGTACCTTGGGTTAAGAACTTTGCTTCAGGATGAGAAATCACACAGCAGTGGCATGGCGGCAGTGGGAGGCCCCATTAGCTAATGTGGTGCTTCAGGTTAAGAACAGTTTCAGGTTAAGAACGGACCTCCAGAACGAATTAAGTTCTTAACCCGAGGTACCACTGTATCTCCACCCATTTTTACTGATGGGGTGTTTTGTCACCCTGAAGATACCATGTCCCATCGTAGGCCCGGCTCAACCAGTTAGAAGAAGATTATATGCTGCACTTTGTCGTTATTTCCCAACCTTTCAAAACTCACACGCAGAAAAAGGGTGGATGGAGGTTGCAGAATCCTGGGCTGCAGCTTGCGAGTCTTAGATGCATTAATCCCATGTCTAATATGTGAGCTAAGCAGATGTCACCTGTCTGCTTATCAGACTCCTAATAAATCACAGAGCGTGCTCCACCTTCAACAATGTTTGAAATAACTGTAGCATTTTGAGACAGAAATGAGGAAAAACTGTCCCTGGGCAAATCATAGGCAATAAGAAAATGAAGCTACCCTTTGTAGCTTGCCAACAATTTCACAGCAGCCTCTTCAGCTGCATAATCAGGCTGGCTCTTCCCCACCCAGCAACCAGCCCTCCTCCTTCCCTCTACACACGAACACTTGATGCAGTTAGAGGCAGTGTAATTTAACGAATCTGGGTCAAGAGCTGCCAGTGCATTAAATTGGCTTTACCGCCTTCATAGAAATATGAAGAAGCTTCTTCACGCCACCTAGTGTTTACCTGGTGAACAGTCATGAATTTCTAGCAAGTGACCTATAATGTTCCATAGTTCCAAATACAGTGGTACCTTGGTTTACGAACTTAATCAGTTCTGGAAGTCTGTCCTTAAACCAAAGCGTTCTTAAACCAAGGCGGGTTTTCCCATAGCAACGGGGGACTCAGTTTACAAATGGAACACACTCAACAGGAAACGAAACATGTTCTGCTTCCAAGGCAAAGTTCACAAAGGAAAACACCTACTTCTGGGTTTGCAGCGTTCTTAATCTAAGTTTGTTCATAAACTGAGCTGTTCTTAAACCAAGGTACCACTGTAGTTGTTTTGGTCCACTGGAGCAAAATTCAAACGGTGAGTAAAAAAGAATACACCTTCAGCCAAGCATTGTTGAAAATGCAATGTGCAAGCTTTTGAGTTACACAGAGCGCTTCCCCTAGTCCGAGTACAACAGCTGTGCCCTCACTGACCCAGCCCCTCTTTGCTACTCCTGACCTTCCCACATTCAGCAGGAAGGTTTGAAGAAAGCTTTTAAGCACCGTCAACTGAACAGTTTGGAGATTGTGCTCCTATTCACTGAATGTGGGTGTAGGAAATTAGACACAGTCCCTTTTTATTCCTTCAAGAACAGTGTGCAGGAGGCTCAATGTGTGCAAAGCATGGACATAGCCAAGGAGGGGCATGGGGGTAGTTGCCCCCTAAATGAATAAGAAATAACAAATGGAAGTTCTGTGTCTTTTTGGTGTTTGTCTAAAAACAGCTCAGCAACTTTCAGGATGTCCTGGTTTTTACTTTTTGAAATATACCTAACATGAAGCCTGCCCACCCACCAAAATAAATTCTGGTTATGCCCATGGTGCAAAGGGGCATGGAATTGTACCCAGCTGTCCTCATCCCAATCCCATGAGAGAGTGGGAACAGATCCTGAATATGCACATAAGTTGTATGCACACAGGCTCCCAGCTACATTAGTAAAGAAACGACAAAATGAATGTGCTTTAAGCATTCAACACCAGATGGCACCAGAGAGCAGGAATAGTTTAAAACGACATTTCCCATAGGATTTTTTTTCTTTCGTTAAAACCATCTAATTTCTGACTTATTTATAGCATGTTTTTCCCCCAGCGTTTAGATCCACCCCCTGCAATTAGGGTGCTGAATTTTGCAGGGTTCCTGACTGCAGGCATGGATGCTGATGCAGAGCCTATGCGCATGTAATTGCATATACAGAGGCATGTTCTGACATTCAGATAAAGATATGGAGATTAGAGGCAGAACTAGTGGGCATGATCCCCCTCCTCCCTCAGCACACCTATTTTAATGTATGAAAAAAGTTTGTCCCCTCTCTTAACAGGGAAAGCATCAATGGCATTTTCTTTATCATCCTCCCCCTCTAATTCCAAAATCCCTGCAATAAATCCTATCATTTTCTCCTCTGCGTATGACTGATCGCGTACACTTAGGGTTGCCAACTTTAAACTCAGCTTTGGCTCTTCTGCCTTTAACTGCAACCCAGTGCCCAGGCAGTAGCAAGCTGGAGCTTTTCACTGCAGGGAGATGAGCGTTATCTGGAGTCAGTGAACAGCTTCCTCCTGCTAATGAGGGCAGATTAATCTGCTCTTAAAAGCGCAAGAGCTGAGCCAATAAAGAAAGTAGCAACATTATCTCTGCATTCACTTCCGCATGTGGGAGTTATGGTCAACACTTGACTAATTTCTTTTCCTGGTCAGTTGGCAATCCTTCTGTGCATACCCCATGTCTTGCAGCAGCTGCTACCTGACCTGTTTGGGCCTTTTGGTGTAAAATTGCTGATGAGAACGGCTCTCTTGCAGCCAGCCATAGAAAGGAGTGTCGCGTCCATGCAGAAGCATCTAGACCTCATTGTTTTGATCCTCTGTGCTTTGTCTGAGTGCATTAACAGTGACAGCAACAACGAGCAGCAGTCCCCTCTTCTCTCACGCTGGACCCAGCCATCCTGTTCACATGCAAACTCAGTTTCCCTTTGCACAATTCCTGGATCAAGTCTTTTTTTCTTTTCTTTTGGCGATGATTTTGGACAGATTCTTTGCTTGGCTTTCTGTGCTTTCCTTGACCAAGGTGTCTTTGACACAGGCGGTATTTCTTCCCAGACGCCTGGATTTAGGTAAGATGGGATTGTCATTTCTTGGTCGTGGTTATTACATAGGAGCACAGGAAACTTGCTTATACGGAGTCAGAACGTTGCATCATCTAGTTCAGTTTATTCTTACCATTGTGCAAATTATGAACAAGATTGCCATGTTTTGTTCCTAGTCTTGCTCTTGTACCTTTAACAGAAAGCTTTTGCAGAGCAATTAAGCAAGAGGAGCTTTTGGTGACATTAAGATAAGGGATGCTATCCTATAATACTTACCAGGGCTTACTTTGAAGTAGACATGCATGGGATTCCACTGGAAAAGATGGGAGATTTCACACCTCCAACACATACTCAATTTCTTTCTGCAGATAGACACAGAAAAAGGTCGGGATATGCATAAGGAATGGTTTAACAATCAATCTATTCCCAGGGCACTTTGAAAACAGTTAACTCTGTGAGGGGAATAGGGGTCTTAACGCATGTGGAAAGGACCACGATCAGACTTGTTTTATTATGTTTTTAATATTCTGTCGGGAGCCGCCCAGAGTGGTTGGGGAAATATGAGTGGCATACAAATACAGTATTATTATTATCCCTGCACACATACCCCATTCATTGTACTGTACTGAAAAAACCCCTCTGTACACACAAAGGACTCTTCTCTGCACAGTTGGGAACCGTGAATATCTATCTATCATCTATCTATATCTATCTATCTATCTATCTATCTATCTATCATCTATCTATCTATCTATCATCTATCTATCTATCTACCTATCTATCTATCATCTATCTATCTATCTATCTAATCTATCTATCATCTATCTATCTATCTATCTATCATCTATCTATCTATCTATCTATCTATCTATCTATCTATCTATCATCTATCTATCTATCTATCTATCATCTATCTATCTATCTATCTATCTATCTATCTATCTATCTATCATCTATCTATCATCTATCATCTATCTCTATCTATCATCTATCTATCTATCTATCTATCTATCTATCATCATCTATCTTCTATCTATCATCTATCTATCTATCTATCTATCATCTATCTATCATCTATCATCTATCTATCTATCTATCTATCATCTATCTATCTATCTATCTATCTATCTATCTATCTATCTATCTATCTATATCTATCTATCATCTATCTATCTATCTATCTATCATCTATCTATCTATCTATCTATCTATCTATCTATCTATCTATCTATCTATCACTGGCTTAAATATCCCCCTTGCTTTTTCTGTATGACCCCATTATTTTTCTTTCGCATTTCAGACTGGCCTAAAAACTGCGGTGTTGCGTATTTCCAACCAAACATATTTGCTAAGATTATTGCCGGCAATGAAGCGAGGCCTCATTCTTGGCCGTGGCAAGTCTCCTTACAGGTACGAAATGTTTCAGTGATTCTCAAACCTTGGGCACGCACAAAATTTGGAGGAGGGCTTGGGGTCTACAAGAGAGGTCTGCAACCTGTCAATTCAGAAGCTAGGTCCAACCAGAAGTAGTTCCAATCAGAAACTAAGTTCAAATCAGCAAAGGCCCTTTCTAAATTTGCTTGACACTTTCCTGTTTGTAGGTTCAGCCAATTTTATTACTTCCCTGTTCAGCATGGCTGGGAGATGAGTGGCTAGCTGCCCATTGTTTTGCTCCCAGGGTGGTGTGGACATGAATTACTGGTTTCTTTGTACAGTCGTACCTTGGAAGTCAAACGGAATCCATTCCGGAAGTCCATTCAACCTCCAAAACAAACGAAAACCAAAGTGCAGCTTCTGCTTGGCTGCAGGAACCTCCTGCAGCCAATCAGAAGCTGTGGAAGCCCCATTGGACGTTTGGCTTCCAAAAACAGTTCACAAACCAGAACAGTCACTTCCGGGTTTGTGACGTTCGGGAGACAAAACGTTTGGGAACTAAGCTGTTTGATTTCCAAGGTACGGTACTACTGTACTGTGGTACTTCGGGTTAAGTACTTAATTTGTTCCAGAGGTCCATTCTTAACTTGAAACTGTTCTTAACCTGAAGCACCACTTTAGCTAATGGGCCCCCCGCTGCCATCGCGCCGCCAGAGCACGATTTCTGTTCTCATCCTGAAGCAAAGTTCTTAACCGGAGGTAATATTTCTGGTTTAGCGGAGTCTGTAACCTGAAGCGTACGTAACCTGAAGCGTATGTAACCTGAGGTACCACTGTATCTGTTTCTTCCTTCTTTAATCTCCACCACAGCAAATTGTACTTCACACTGCAATATTTTGTTGCAGGTCACACTTGCCCTATGTACTAAGAGTGCTCCGAATTCTCCAAGTGCCAGTTGTCATGTAGGGAAAACTGCGTCATCTTTGCACCACGGGGACCTATCAGCAGGGGAATGCCAAAGTTTGCAAAAGAAAAGAAAAGAAAAGAAAAGTGTTTTTTAAAAAAACAAAAACTAAGGTGGGGTTAGGGGTGAGAACCCAAAACAGCCCAATGCGAATTGAGCATGCTCAGCTATCTCAACATTTTGGTTGAATGTTGAAGTTGGGAAAGAAAGAAAAGGAAAAGAGGGGCAATGGAATGGAGTATCCCGAAAAAGGGCCTGGCTCAATGGCTAGACTGCTGTGAAAGACTTCACATACCCGACTTGCTTTATGTACGCAGTAGGAAAAAAAGAATGCCTTGTTTTAAAAATCAATTTCACATGTGATATATTGTGCAACAGGGTTCTCAAACTCTGGCCTGTGACCATTTACAATTGATTCTAAAAATTATTAAGGTTTTCCCCAATATCCTCAGCAGTTTTCCAGTGGTCTGTGGAGGGGAAAGTTTGGGAACCGCTGTTCCAGAGGTTACTCTTGCCCTACTTCCAATTCCTTCTTGTGATTCAGCTCTGCATTTTCTCCCTCCATTTTCCTTCCCAGGTCCGTTCCAAACCAAGCGATAAATTTGTCCATGTCTGTGGTGGCACCCTCATTCACAAAAACTGGGTTCTCACTGCTGCCCACTGCTTCCAGAAGTAAGTTACCTACTGTGTGTGAATTTGTGGAGGCAGATCAAAACAATGTGGGTGGCTCATGCAAAATGGTATGCCTTTTGGCATCGATAAAGCAGGTGGGGCGTACCTACTGTCATGCAATGCTTAGAGGACTCACCAGTCAGGAAGAACATTATTGACTTCCTTACACAAGTACAGAACACTCACAGGAAACCCCTAACCCCACCCAAAGACAATTAAGTACAGTGCCACCTGCTGGCTAAACTATATAATGACATTATCCACACACTAACTTTTCTCTTCTCCGTCACTTTTTCTCCCCCTATTTTCTGTCTGGCTAAGCTTCTTTCTGGTCATTGAGCCTGTCTTGTGGGAAAGCCATTGGAGGAGAGGAGATGAAGGAGTGGGAAGCTGTGGGCAGAGGAAAGACTTAAACAGCTTTCCTCCTGCCTGTTGTTTATCCCTTAAGTATAATGTCCACCTCCACATGTGGCAAAAGGGTTGGGAACCTGCATTGGCCAGTATAATTGTTCATATATAATTTTTTCTACATGTGGAAAACAGAGTGGTTTTATTAACTTGTCCCCCAGTGAAAAACTATACTTGGAACTTCTTGTGGGAACAATTTTTTCTGAGTGCCCATGCGGTTTTGCTCATTGATGGTAGCGATACTAGTCTGGGCAGAGAATTAGACTTAATTCTGGGCCTCGGCCCAGTATACCTGACAGAGCGTCTCCACCCCCATTGTTCTGCCCGGACGCTGAGGTCCAGCGCCGAGGGCCTTTTGGCGGTTCCCTCATTGCGAGAAGCAAAGCTACAGGGAACCAGACAGAGGGCCTTCTCAGTAGTGGCACCCGCCCTATGGAATGCCCTCCCATCAGATGTCAAAGCGATAAACAACTACCTGACATTCAGAAGACATCTTAAGGGAAGTTTTTAATGTGTGACATTTTAGTGTATTTTTGGTCTCTGTGGAAGCTGCCCAGAGTGGCTGGGGAAACCCAGCCAGATGGGCGGGGTACAAATAATATACAGTGGTGCCCCGCAAGACGAACGCCTCGCAAGACGAAAAACCCGCTAGACGAAAGGGTTTTCCGTTTTGGAGGCGCTTCGCAAAACGAATTCCCCTATGGGGTTGCTTCGCAAGACGAAAAAAATCTTGCATCCCCCCGCGGGTTTTTTTCGCTTTTTTCGCCCTTTTCTTAAGCCGCTAAGCCGCTTATCAGCTGTTCCGCTGATAAGCCGCTTGACAGCTGATCGCTGGAAGCCGCTTGACAGCTGTAGCGCTAATCCGCTAAGCTGTCAATGGGCTTGCTTCGCAAGATGAAAAAACCGCTATACGAAGAGCCTCACGGAACGGATTAATTTCGTCTTGCGAGGCACCACTGTATTATTATTATTATTATTATTATTATTATTATTATTATTAAGTATGAAGGCAGGTAAAAGCAGATTGGGGTGGGGGGCATGTGAGACAACACACCCAACTCTACGGTGCATCATTTTCAGGGGACAGGAAGAAGATGTCACCAACTGGCGAATTCTTCTCGGCAAGCATCACCTTAACTACCCAGAATCCACAGAAAGAAGCTACCGGGTGAAGCGAATTTATCGGCACGAACGTTTTCAGTACCCTCAGCTAAACGAGCTAGAGTATGACATTGCTTTGGTCAAGCCAGTGGAAGAGATTACCGCCAACAGGTTTATCCATTATGCCTGCCTGCCAAAAAGAGGCAGTTTTCTCCGTCCGGGACACTCCTGCTGGGTGACTGGCTGGGGGGGCACGAGAGGTATTTCAGAGTGTCGTGTGCCACCAATAAGAATTACATTGTTTTCAATAAGTGTCTATAGCTTTGCAGCCTTAATTTGTGCAAAGTTAGAAGAATTTGGCCCTGGAATCCGTTTTTGGTAGCTGAGTTGAGTCTTGGAATATGTTAAAGAGTTTCTAAACATGTGCAGAGTGCATTTCCTTGACAACCGAGAAGTCCAAATCAGCCACACATGCTTAGGACTAAACACCAGGCCTTCTAACACAAGTGTCGTTATTCTGAGACAGGTTTGAGGCCTGACATGATCATTTTCTTTAGAATTTAAGGACTTGTAGAAGATGGAGAATTTGAAGTATTTACCATTTCCAGTGTAATGCAAAGTCACAAAATGCTAATCTTCAAGGTTCCAAAAATGTTCTGGTTCTTACTCTTCTTCTATTTTATGCACTGAAGGTGGACAAGATGAAAACTTCTCTCTCTCCGAGGTTTTGAATCAGGCCAAGTTGCCAGTCATAGATTTCAACACATGCCACCTCAAGAAGTTCTGGGGAAGCAAAATCCAAACATCAATGCTCTGTGCTGGACTGAAAGATACAGCAAGGTCTTCAGCTGCCTGCCAGGTACAGAAATGGGCTATTCACGCAGAGCCTTTCCACACAAATCTGTTTTTAGGTGCTATCAGTAGACAAATCTCCCTGTCACTGTTGATTTGAAAAATTTGCAACTTCAATAGCCAAAGATGTAAGAGCTTATCATGCCACTACAGTGGTACCTCGGGTTAAGAACTTAATTCATTCCAGAGGTCCGTTCTTAACCTGAAACTGTTCTTAACCTGAGGTACCACTTTAGCCAATGGGGCCTCCCGCTGCTGCCGCACTGCTGCTGCACGATTTCTATTCTTATCCTGAAGCAAAGTTCTTAACCTGAGGTAATATTTCTGGGTTAGCGGAGTCTGTAACCTGAAGTGCCTGTAACCTGAAGCGTGTGTAACCTGAGGAACCACTGTACTGTTGTGTCCAAATTTTCACTTTTGGAAGTATGGCAACCCTATTATTAGAATACGACTGTTTCAAGACCAAGCCAGGTATGTATGACAAAGAAGATCTCTGAATAGGATCCCCAATAGTTTCTTAGAGGGTGAATACTAGGGGCTGAGGAGTGTTTCAGAACTATGGCACTGGGACACTGTGGCCTAACTCTCCTCCTGTACCTCCTATTGCTATTTGCTGCGTTGGTCAATACATACAGGTATCAAATGGATACCTTTATGTTTTGCCATGTGGGGCAAATACATTTTGGGTGGATGTTTTTAACTGGGAGGATAGCACAGAGGAAGAGTTAACCTCATGCAGCCAACACTGTGATCTTGAGATGCTAAAAACATTGCTAATAACCCTGAAAAACTGGAAGATTTTACTCCTGGATATTTAGCATCCCATCTAAATCGACACTCAAGTCTACTACTGAACCCTCACCGGCATAAGAACATGTTTCAACTCTTGGACGATATTTTATTTTCAGGGAGACTCAGGTGGCCCACTTCTTTGCCAAACTGGGAGAGAGACATGGGAAGTCCATGGGGTCGTGAGCTTCGGGCCAGTTGGGTGCCAGGTGCAGAACAAGCCTACTGTCTTTACTAGGACATCTGCGTATATTCCTTGGATTGAAGCAATCAGAATGCAGGATTTTTTTTTGTAAAGGAGAAGGGAAGTCCAGAGATATCAATAAAATCCTTTGCAAATGTAGGAATGTGTGCTTATTTTAATACTGGAATTCTGGAAATGAGATTTGGGAAATGAGATTTGAGTTCATGGCTGAGCTGAAATTTGAACCTAGGGCCAACCCTGCAATCCTGACAAACGAGACTACCAACTAGAACAGCTGACTTTCCAAAGACGCCTTTTTCTATTTTGGTTTGTGGCGGGATGCCTCCCAGCAAGTTCTTCCGCAGACCATTGTGCAACTTACCATTACATCTGAAATGTATGGAAAATAAGGTCTGAAAAATATTTGGGGCGCTTCATCCTGATTGGTTTGCAGGCTGGTAAGATGGAAGTTATGGGATGGGGGTGGCGTCCACAGAGCCTAGAAGAAGAGTTTGGATTTGATATCCCGCCTTTCACTCCCTTTAAGGAGTCTCAAAGCGGCTAACATTCTCCTTTCCCTTCCTCCCCCACAACAAACACTCTGTGAGGTGAGTGGGGCTGAGAGACTTCAAAGACGTGTGACTAGCCTAAGGTCACCCAGCAGCTGCATGTGGAGGAGCGGAGATGCGAACCCGGTTCCCCAGATTACGAGACTACCGCTCTTAACCACTACACCACACTGGCTCACACTGGAAGGCCTAGGACTTGCCAAGCTCCCGTTGCTCGGTCCCTGCTTCTGCCAACCTAGCAGTTTGAAAGCACGTCAAAGTGCAAGTAGATAAATAGGTACCGCTCTGGTGGGAAGGTAAACGGTGTTTCCGTGTGCTGCTCTGGTTTACCAGAAGCGGCTTAGTCATGCTGGCCACATGACCTGGAAGCTGTACGCCAGCTCCCTCGGCCAATAAAGCGAGATGAGCGCCGCAACCCCAGAGTCGGCCATGACTGGACCTAATGGTCAGGGGTCCCTTTACCTTTACCTTAAGATGGAAGTTGGCTATTTAAGGAGCATTCATTTTTATTTGTGTGTGTGTGTGTGTGTGTGTGTGAAATTAGGTGATGTTGCGCCAAACAAGTGTTATCACATACTTTCCAGTCCATTTCTCCACCCAGTCTTTTGAGGAAGCGTGTTTCTTGTGTTAGAGCTCCCCATCAACTATAATCGTGTAACCTGAATTTGCCAGAGACGGACTGGAGGTGCCTGTTGATTTCTGCGCTGAATAGAGGGAGGAAAGCCTCTTTCTCAGCAGCCACCATGGAAACACAGAACGGAGGCAGAACAGTATCCTCCTCAAACAGGAGGCTTTAAAAAAAAATGTCAATGAAAGGCAGAAAGCTTGTGTTTGCATACGGGCTCCAGAAATGGGGTTTCCCCTCTTCCTTGACCGGCAGGAAAAATGCAGGCAAGTAGGCCTTATTGCAAGCTAGTAAAAATTACCTTCAGGGTATATATAGAGAGAAAAATAAAAAAGAGAGGTTAGAGGGAGACAAAAAAACACTCAACACACAACCCTGCATCTGAAATAAGGACAGCAACCATTCACAAAGCAGCATTGACATGTCACTCAAGTCATGATGAACAGCAACAACGGGGGAAAAGATAGACGTAACATTTTACAAGGACAGGAACACCATGGACAGAATAATTGCCACACACAGGAAGAGCAAGGATATAGTTTGACTGCCTCACTTGTAGTTCTATAAATCATTTAATGTGTCAACACGAACAGACGTTATTAATATTGCAGTTGTTGTATAAGGATTTATTATTTTGACTGGAATGCAATTGAAATTAGTAAGATTTTGGAACGCAGAAATAAAATCATCAAACCATCAATTCTAGCATGTGGGAGGCCACCTTAATTATATACAGAATTCGGTATTTGAACAATTGGTATTAGTAATTGTATTCTAATTTTGTACTGTTATAATGAGGCTATTATTGGATTGAAATTGAAAATTAATGAAAATTATTTTTAAAAAGCAGCGTTGACACATATATCATGGCAATGATGAGTAAATGCAAGCTTGTTTTTCCAACACTGTACATTTAACTGTCATTTAATTCAGTCTACAAGCACTTAGGAAATGGTTGTTCGTTTGCTTTTATTTTGCTAAATTTGTATACCGCCCTTCATCCAAAGGCCACAGGGGGGTTTACAACACAAAACACATCATATAATAACAAATAATAACAACCCCTACACGGCACATTTTCACAGCTGTCAACGTTTCCCTTTTTTAAGGGAAATTCCCTTACTCCGAATAGGATTCCTCTCAAGAAATGGGAAAAGTGGACAGCTATGCATTTTTTAAAAAAGCTTAGTAAGGCCAAGGCCAAAGGGAAAGCCTTGAACCAAACAACCTCCCTGTCTAATTCTTTGAGCTACGCGCTATTTCCCTCCTCCCAGCCTGCTTTACGTAAAGAGGAGGTGGAAGCGACGTCGCCCACAATTGAGTCCGGTCAGCGGCTTCTGGAGGCGCGAGTGCGCATGCCTCCCTTCTCCTGGGCGCTTCCGTTGGTGCCGCTAACCAACGGGAGGGGGCGGCCGAATACCGTCACCCGAAGGCGCCGGGCCTCCGCGGAAATCTCGCGATATCTTGCCCCCGCTCCACCCTGCGAACCCTCTTTTCCGGCCTGAGCTCCTTGAGGGGAAAGTCGCCTCGTCGGGGATTTTCGCCTTTGCGCCGGCCGCTGCCTGCAGGTTGCCCGGTGAGTCAGAAGGTGGGAGCCGCGGGTTGGGAGGAAGGGCCTCGGCCGCTGTCCGGCATGAGGGTGTGGAGGGAGGTGAGGCGGAGAGGCTCGCCTTGACCTATATTGCCCTCCGCTTTCCGTCCCAGGAGCCGGTTACGTAACTGCACGTGGGAAGAGTCCAACGCGTGTCAATCTTTCCTGGCGTTCACCGTGAAATGTAACGCTTAGGCCCTGCGTTGCTTCCTTATCCTGAAAGTGTCTGGTATTTCTGCGGTTGGGGATTGAACATAAGCCCCTCCCCCGCCAAATAAAATTAAAAAAAATGTTTTGGGTGTTGTTGGGGGGCTAAGAAAACCGGTGGCGAGGTGGCTCACATTCTCACCTGTGTATTAGTGCCATTTATCGATCGCATTCATAGCCCAAGCAGCTCAAAATGCATGGAGCTGTCCCCCATTCTGCTCATTTAACCCCCACAACAATCAGTGTTTTTGGGGTACTCAATGGTATGCAGTACCAGCAGCTCCCCCAACAGTTCATCTTAAAAGTGTGGCACTTACTGTAACAACTTCATGGTCAGTACCAGTACCATATTTTTCCTTTTAAAAAAGCACTGACAACAACCTTGTGAGGTAGGCTAGGCAGAGAGGCAGCAAGTGGCCAAAGATCACCCAGTGAGTTTCAGGACCCGTGGGGGATTTGAACCTGGGTCTCCTGGGTGCTCTTTCCTGCGAGAGGTTCTGGATTCATATATTGGCTACACAGTATTGATGCTCTTAAACAATGCTGGGCGGACTTATGTCTTACAGGATTTCCTTCGTTGTCATTGTTTTTGCTTGATCCAGCAACTGGAACATTGTGTGGGACAGGATGGGAAATTATATATTTAGAATTAAGGAATGACAAGCCTGTTGCTTTTCAGTAGCAGAACTGGGTTCATAGCAATCTCCACCTGGTTTTCTTCATTTTAGCCATCTAATTGAGGATGAGGTGGGAGCTTTGCTGCTGCTATCGTTAAATAATCTGAGAGTCCAACTCTTGCAAGTCTACCATAAATTGCCCAGATCTCAATCAACCTTCAACCCACCTTGGTACATGATTTTGAATATACAGCTATCCTTATCCCTCAGTCTAGCCTCACCACATCAGCAAAATTGGAATTATGATGCCCTGTACCACATAGGAAGGGTGGAATCATGATCTCTGCCTTTTATATATAAATCCAAACATTGGACATGATCAAGCCAGAGTTAAGTGTTTCTCTAGTTGGTTACTTATATTAGGAATTAAGAGGCGGTGGTGGCAAGCTGTAGCTGATGTGGATAGGGGAAAGTTGCTACACAGTGCCATCGTTGTCTAGTACGGTTGTTATGGAGTGGGTGGGGTTGCCTCTCAAAAAGGCCAGAACTTCCCTGGCAGGTGCAGCCACACCTTGCAATTCCTTGTGTGGTATGATTGCAGCACCAGTCTCTCTGGTGCATTACTGAAAGCTTTGAGGTTACAGTGGCTGGTGCAATTCTTGTCTTCAAAATAATTTGGTTGCAGATGTGAGTGCCATGGTAGATACAGCAGGGCTGTATACCCCGCCAGATGGGTGGAGTATAAATAATAACAATAATATAATATGCTTATCACTACAGTTGGGCACAGGGAGAACTTTCAGCCCCTGCTAAGAAGCAAGAATGTAGAACTGCATGACAGCAAGAACTATTTAAATGTTTGCGATTAAGTGTCTGCATGCTGAAAGCTAGAGGGAAATGGAGTTGTGGGATATAAGATTATCTTGGGCTTTGAAAAGGGAGATAAATTTCTTTAAGTGAAACGGCATTTAGATTCATCTCTGCTTAATACTCTCTCACCCTGGTATCAAGGTAAAGGAAATTTAGGAAAGGAACATGAAATCCCAGCTCTGCCTTAGTGATGACACAGTGGCCTGTGTGCATCTCTGGAAGCTTCACTTGCACAGCAGTTAGGAGTAATTATTTTCAGCAGCAGCCTTCCCTATTGCCTACTATTCTCCTAAAAGCTAGAATTGGGACTAGTCTTTGTCATAATGCTGGAAGTGATGTGTGTAGAAAATTGGGAAGTGCATGCATTTAAGAGTCTCTGAATCTTAGTCTTAGTATAAAAGCCACTTACCACACCTTCCGGAGTTTGCATCTTTAAAATACTGGTATATGCTCCAGCAGATTTAGTTTCTTGTGAAACAACAAAACCATACATCTATAATTCAAGAACCAATTAATCTTCAACCTGTCTTGTTTCTTCCCACCAATGTTCTGTGTTGGGGGTAAAAGGAAGTATACTTGGTTTCAGTGATATATGTTTATTAAAAGTTGAGTCCTGTTGTTGAGACATGGGCAAGTGGCTTTTTGTTGAAGCTTCTGGGTTTTTAGAGGAAATTCCTGAGGCTTTATGTTGCAGCTTTTATTTACATGTGTTTTATGTTTTTCTCTCTTGTATTGGATTAAGAGGAAAGGTTGTCAAAATAGAACAAAGTTGTTTTTTCCCTTTGGTCTCTTTTTAATAGAAACACATAGATAATGGAAAACTGGCAAGTCATAAAGTAGGTGACTTGATGATTCTGTAAGAATATAATCTTGTGTTTACGAGCATGCAAAGAATGTGACCACAAAACCTTTCAGGCACCACATGTTTTGAAGGTGGGATTGGATTTGCAGTCCCTTCAGAATGATTTGTTGGAAAGCCACACAGAGCATTATGCTTCTATTAAAATAACTTAGAGGAGCACTGGGTAACATGAAGTGGTTGTGTTTATTTTACTTCACACTGTATTTCAAAGGTTCCCCCCCCCCCATTGCTGCACACACAGTAAGGATATAACCCAATGCATGTACTAGCTGTGATGGGGACACTCCAGTTCCTAGTTACAACCTTAGAAAATACTATCAGTGTTAGGACAGACAGTTGTCAAGAATGTCAGTGTTAATTTCCTTTTGCTTTGATAGTCTTTGTCTGGCGTGTGCAAGTTGTATGGAGCAGGGAATGTCTTTAGCTTGTAAACAGCCTCTTGACTATAGGGTTCACTGGGCAGTTCCCCCCTTTCCTTGTAGGCCCCAAGTGACTGACATAAATACTATGTGGGTGTGTGGGTATGTGTGGGTAAGTTGGCTTGGTCTTTCCTTTCCCCTCCTTCCTCCAACCCCTCATGAACACCATGAGTCTTTGCATGAGGGGCAGTCCAAGCTCACAAAGTTGGATTCCACCCATAGTTTTTATTTGTCTTGTGCTCTTTGTTTTTAAGAAGCTGGGCAGGAAAAAGTTATATGGGAAGAAGTGTTTGGTTTTAGTTTCAAGCGAACAGAGCATTAATTAGGTTTTGTAAAATGATGCTGCTACTGGAATATCTGACACAGAGATACTTAATGGTGCATGTAAAGCAGTTGTATCCATACAGTATTCCTTGTGGTTGCATGCAGCTACTTGGTTAACTATTTGTGCTCATGTAGATGGGAAGGGGAGGACTTAGCTATGCTGGAAATTTAGGTTCTCTAACATAACACAGTGCCAGAATATAGGAGGCGGGAGGCCTATGGTATTGCTAATAAGTGCTTCTTTCCACAACCTACTTTAGAAATGATATATTCTATGAAACAGGAACACAATGTTGCAAGAGTTGCAGTTCCTCTTGTAATGAACCTAAAATATCTTCTAGTTCCATTATAGAGGGTTGTTTGAACTAACTTGTATACGTCTGCTTTCAGTCTTTGGCACAGTGAGTTGTGTGTTTCAAGGAAAAGCCATGTTGCTTTTCGGAACATCCTGACCCATTTTGTCTGCATATGTAACACAGCTTCTTCTTCTTCTTGTGTTTTGGTCCTACAATCATTAACAGTCCTTGAGCTTTTGTGGAAGTCTCGTGACTTATAGGATCTATAGTTTGTTGACTGTAGTTGACTATGGAGTTAAGATACATTTCAGAAGGCAAGGTAGCTTAGAGCTCATATGTGGGAGGTGTTTTGGAATGAAAAGGGTTGCCATATTTCAAAGGGCGAAAATTTGGACACAAAAGTTGAGCTATTTTTAAGGAGACTTCTGGCAGATATGACACTCAAGCTATTTCCACTCAGACACCATTTCCAACTGCCGTATTCTGGCTATGTCTGGGAATTCCGGACGAATGGCAACCCTAGAATAGGAGAAACTTGGGAAAGGTGGCTGGGGTAGGATATCTGCTTCCTTGTCTTGATGAGTGGGTAATCTGTAACATTCCTATTATTAAAGTCTACATGCTGCTTGTGATATGTGTGAACATGCTGCCATTATTATTATTATTATTATTATTATTATTATTATTATTATTATTATTATTACCACCCTATACCCACAGGTCTCAGGGCGGTTCACAGGATGAAATCAGAATATAAAACCACAAAATACAGAATCAAAATAAAAACAACTGAAGTCAACCGTAACCCTATCTGAAGTCAAATATCACAAGAACTCTGATATCTCCTCACATACCAGTGAGATCATAGCATGGTAGAGTTGGGACCTTGAGGGTAATCCAACCCCTTGCAGCACACATTTTGTTTTCCAAGTAGTACCAAACAAGCAATAATTCCATTATACACATGTCTGTGCTTGAATTATGTAAGCTTTGTCAGGTAGGGCATAACAGTGGGATATATTGCAACATTTTGTGGTTTAAGCTGGCAGATGGATATTAGTATGATTCTTCAGGCAAAACAAACTAAACCTAGAATGATCTAACTGAACACCTGCATTAAACAGGCAAGAAGGACTGTCATCTTGTAAGCAATTAAAAAAAACATTCTTGAGTAATGCAGGTCTATTTAAATGCTGATTATGAGTAATAAGGACTACATTTGACAAAACTGCTTGTAGTTTGTCCCACAAATACTTAGCAGACAAACTTACAAAAGATTTATGTTATCTGCAGCCTTAATTGGCTTAGCATTTTAATTTGTTTCGTTTGATCATTCAAGCATTGCTGCAGTAAAATAAAGAAAGAAATAGGAAGGGGTATAAACCACTTATATGCCCAGGGTTGGCTGCAAAAGTACAAATGGTGAAAGTTGAGCTAATAGTTTATATTTGATTTTTGGATGTATGCTATGCTACACTTGTTGATTTGAGAGAAGGCTGGTGTGTTGTTGTGTCTGGAGTGCTCAGCAATAACGTTCACCTGATGGCCTCAGAAAATTTGTGCCCTCACAGCCTAACTTTGTAGGCTGGTTGAGATGATAGAATTGGGTGGCTGGGGTAGAACTACGTATATTGCCTTCAGTTCTTGGAAGAAAAGAGGTGTGAATAAGTGTAAAAAGAATTTATTATATACTAAAAATGTGCTAGAGACGCAGGTGGCGCTGTGGGTTAAACCACAGAGTCTAGGGCTTGCCGATCAGAAGGTCAGCAGTTCAAATCTCTGCGACAGGGTGAGCTCCCGTTGCTTGGTCCCACCTCCTGCCCACCTAGCAGTTCGAAAGCACATCAAAGTGCAAGTAGATAAATAGGTACCACTCCGGTGGGAAGGTAAATGGCATTTCCGTGTGCTGCTCTGGTTTGCCAGAAGCGGCTTAGTCATGCTGGCCACATGACCCGGAAGCTGTACGCTGGCTCCCTCGGCCAATAAAGTGAGATGAGCGCCGCAACCCCAGAGTCAGCCACGACTGGACCTAATGGTCAGCGGTCCCCTTTACCCCTTACTAAAAATGAACTTCTTCCAAACACGGAGTCTTCCATAGTAAAAACAGCACTGCTTACACAGGGAGCAAGTTTTTGGGGGAGCGCCATGCTTTGCAGAAGTAACAGAGAATCTTTTGAGAGTGTGCTTCCTTAGGGTTGACTCTTAATAGCTACGTGAGGGCAATGTATGCTCTGCGCACATGGATTGCTGGCTGGCTGTTGGTGGGGGATGGAGTGCCCTGGAAAATGGTCTGGCAAGCTGGCTGGAAGGCTGAACAGGAGCACACCACCATGTGCGATTTTGTACCACTGGTCCTTGGATGGTAATTCTAATAGCCACACTTATTAGGCTGGTTTGGACACCTAATCCTATGCATGTTCTCTCGCAACATTTAAAGATGTCTCATACCGAGCTGGACCATAGATCCATCTAGCTCAGTAGAAGGAAACCTGTGCTTGGAAACCTAGACACTTGGACTTCAACTTCCATCAGCCCCTGCCAAGCTGGCTAATGGTTGGGGGGGGGTGCAAGTTACAGTCCCAACAGCAACTGATGCAGCTCAACACCCCACCTCCACCCCCTTAGCCAATCCCTGCAGAAATATTTCTCAATCCTGCTTCCTGAAATCCTTTCAATCAGGCCTTGAACGTGGCACTTTCTACATGCGTGCAAAGCATGTGTTTTGCCCTTGAGGAAGGAAGGAAGCTCTGCATGCCTTTCAAATATGCATATAGGATCAGGCCAGTGGTTGCATTTTGGGGGGGCCGTAGTGGAAGCGCTTGGCATAACAAAGGCTTGAAGAAACAGGCCTCTTTTAATGCACACCTTTTGGTAGTCTCAAGATTGAAACCTAATTAAGAATGCCACATTTCTGTGTCTCTCTCTTTAGTGGATAACTTCCCATTATGTTGAAGGCATGTGTGTGCAGTAAGTAGTCTTTAGCTATTGTTGTAAAAAAAAATCTGCTCTTTTTCCCTTATGAGAGCCTGTATAATTCTTATAACACTATGTTAAGACTTTTCTTTCCTGATATGCCGTTTCTAAAGTTCTAACACTGAAACCAGTATCCTTCTAAGCTTCCAAAAGATGGCATCTGCTATCTTTGAATTTTTTAACCTTTTCATTAAACATCATCGTAGGTAATCCTGTTTATAGCACATGTATGCAAGCACTACTTCACATTTCGGACATTCATAGCTGTAAGGCCATATCTTCCTTTGGCCAGCAATATAGTTTGGGTAAAACCTCAGTGCCTAGGGCTTGCCGATCGCATGGTCGGCGGTTCGAATCCCCGCGGCGGGGTGAGCTCCCGTCTTCCGGTCCCAGCTCCTGCCCACCTAGCAGTTCGAAAGCACCCCTAAGTGCAAGTAGATAAATAGGTATGGCTTTATAGTGGGAAGGTAAACGGAGTTTCCGTGTGCTGCGCTGGTGCCGGCTCGCCAGAGCAGCTTCATCACGCTGGCCACGTGACCCGGAAGTGTCTCCGGACAGCGCTGGCCCCCGGCCTCTTAAGTGAGATGGGCACACATCCCTAGAGTCGGACATGACTGGCCCGTACTGGCAGGGGTACCTTTACCTTACCTTTATAGTTTGAAGACAGTTTTGTGCATGAATGTTTAATAATTTGAAAAGGGACACCTTTTCAAATCTCTGAATCTCTACTGGACAAACAATGTGGCTATATTTGACATGCTTGCGGGAAATGCTTTTCGCATCATTTTCAAACAGTGGCCATTGTGGCCCAACTCTCGTGCCAGATCTCCTCCGGCTCAGGAGAGCTGGCTATCTCTGCACACTTTGCTGGATCCCATATTTCAAACACTGTGCAGAAGCATTGTACAGTATAAATAAAAGGAAACATGCATAATAACCTCTAAACCAAGCCTTAGGGTTGGAATATGGCAATAGCTCTGGCTGCACCCAAACCATCTTAGAGATGGTCCTGTGAACCACCCTGAGACCTGCGGGTATAGGGCGCTATACAGATTTTATTATTAATAATAATAGTCGTAAATCTATAAAGGCATGCATGCGCCTAGTGGCAGATCCTCTTTTAGGAGGCGGATTTACCCCTCGTTGGAACAAGCCTACGTGCCTCTCGGTTCCATTTGTATTTGCATTTGGCCTTTCGCCCCCGATCTGCAGGACGGATCGGGCTCCCTCCCCGCGAGAGTTGCTGGGCAGTTTTCAAGCCTCCTCCCTCCCTCCCTCCCTTCGCGAAGACGTGCAAGGCTCCGTCCCAGCTGTGGCGGCTCTGGCCACGTGGGCGAGGAGGGCGGGAGCGGGGGAGGAGCCGGGGGGGCGGGCCCGGAATGTGCTCTGGGAAGCAGGCGCTTTTAAAGCAGCCTTGCGCTGGGCGGATAGCGTTATCTCGTGCTGCAGGCGCCGGCCCCTGGCTCGGGAGGAAGCGGCCCTCGTCCTCCCTAGAAACGTGAGAGACCGGTGCATAAGGTATGCAGGATTGCAGGGCGGGAGGGAAGCGAAGGCAGCCAAAATGGTCGCAAAGGATGCACAATTGGGATCAAGCCCCCTTCCGGGAGAAATGTGTACAGGGCCGGCCGCCTCCGATACCACGAAACAGAGAAGCCTCTGAAAACTGCACACGCGAGCAAGCCTCCTGGATCTTAGCGGGAAAATAAGCGTAGCACTGGGCTGCCGAGGTTGCCTGGTTTCATTTCGCGTGCTGGTTAATATTAACAGAAGCTGCTGCTCGTTTCCACATTCCTCAGGAGTGCAGGGGCCAGAAGTCTTGATTTCTTTACAGGCTACGTCTGCTTCGCTGATCTGCTACTTGGAGCAAGGTTCATGCTCGTTAAGCTCTGAGTATACTCACTGAGTAAAACTTGGCCGAGTGGCACCTATTATTCTTAAAGCTGGTGTCTGAATTCTTTGCTGGATTTACATTCGAAAGAATGCCAGTAGCATAGACTGGCTGTGAGCATGCTCAGGATTTTTGTTGGGGAGGGGGAGTTGTTGAGCTTTTACGGGGAGATCACTGGTAAAAATTCCTCCAAAAAGAAGATATCAGGGGGCAGGCCCCTGCCTCCCCTTGGCTATGCCCATGTCTTTGAGGCATCTTAAACTGAACTAATTTTTAGTTCTGTGTGCTGGGAACCACATCTGTGTCACCTTGAGTTCAATGATGGAAGAAAAGAGGGGTGAAAATGTAATAAAATAAAAAGTAATGGGGCTGAAAACTTTTTTAAAAAAAGGTGAGTGCAATATGCATGTTCCCTCAAAAGCGTGGCCTATTGCAGACAATAGAATTTCTTCTAAGTAAGTGTAGGACTGCTGCTTTAATCACCCAAATGGAACAACAACAACAACAGTGCTTCAAGGGGCATGGAATATGGCCTTGTGGAATTGAACTGGGGGCTAGTATTGAAAAACTGGTCCCTGCTGGGTTCTGGAAAGTGCAGGTGATTTCCTTTAATAGGGGAAAACATTTATTGAAACATTCTGTCCAATTACAATCTGAAGTCCTGTAAAACATATTTGAGTTTGTTGGTTGTGTAACTTGACTCTAGGAATGTGCTAGTATTGTGGGTGTCTGAAAGAATATTTTAAGAGTTTTTGGGAAGCCTATGTACAACTTGAATTTATAATCTGTGGTCATGAGCATTAGGTAAACTTGTTGTGAGCAAGGCAGGAGTGTGCAAAGATGATAGAAGCCATCTCTGAAGCCAGCTGGATAATGCAGCTGCTGCTTCCACCCAAAAAACACACATCCAGTCCTGGTTCACTAAACCTCTGCTCTCAGTCTCAAGAGTTCTTCTGTTTGGCTGTCTAGGGGTTGCAATACTGGAAGTGTAGATCTGTTGAAAATGCAGAGGTAGGACCATAGTCAGGGGTGGGAAAGAAAAGACTAACAGCACAATTAAGACAGACTTGGGTTGCAAGCAACCTTGAACACAAAGTGGTAGCATATGCTGGGTGGGTGGCAAAGTTATCTATAATAGTGAAAATATTGCATAGTCTGTTGCCCATTTCATCCTCCGTTGCTTGTTTGAGTGGGGCATATTGGCACATTATTTTTTGTGTTTCTCTTTTTAGAAATGTCAAGGATGAGTCTACCCCAAGAGACAAGTGCAAGCTCCAGCAGCAAGGAACCCCTTGTCAAGTGTCTTCAGGCTAAGAAGGACTTGGAGACAGCAATTGCTGGAGTAGTCAAGGCTGAACAGCAAGTTAAAGACAACTGGAGAGAGGTATTTGGGGGACAGGAAGGGGAAGAAATAAATAAAAAACCCCATAGCTGATTCTGGAGGTTATCATCTTGATGCTGCTCCATGTATACTAAAGCATCACATATGTAGCAGCACCTCCTGCTTTACTATACCCGAATACTTCATCATTCCTCATCGATGCCAGGGAGGAATACTATAAATGCATCTTGTGGCAGTGTTGGGAGCCTTGGAGGAGGGTCACTTGTGTGCTAGCTATCTCTTGAAACTTTCCACGTTGAAATGGGGGCCCACCGCTGCATGAAGTACAAACAACTTGGCATAACAATGATATTAAATGGGCTTTGGTTGATTCTACTTCAGACACTGGTGGCTTAGAACTAGTCATAAGAACAGTGACCAAATCCAGCATTTTTTTATTTTACAGGTGAAAGCTCAAATTCACAGCTGCATCAGCCGCCACCTGGAATGCTTGCGGAGCCGTGAAGTTTGGTTGCTTGAGCAGGTGGATCTCATTCAGCAGCTGAAAGAGGAAGCCTTGCAACAGCAGGCCCAGCAACTCTGTTGGGTAAGGCCTAACCGTACACTTAGTTCAATTTATGCTTGAAACTCTTGGTTCAGAACTACAGTAATTTAGCCTTGAGTGTGTGCTAATTGTGATTGGCATAAGAACACATTGAGCCTTTCTGAAGTTGGCTCTTGATGTTCATAGTGAAGTCACGAATAGTCCTTTTGTCTCTTACAGTTGTTAGGACAATTCAATTGCCTCATCCATCAGCTGGAGCAGCCTCACAGTAACGACCTTGCCAATCAAATTTCATCGTGTTTGGAGAGGTAAGCAAATCTATTGAATTCATCTGACTGCCAGGCTTAGAATTACTAAAATTACAAGGTGTGTTTCACACCATTATCAGTGGTATGAGATTGCATACAATTTATTTTCCTGCAAAATAGAATCTCCAATTTCGTAATGTGTCTTGAAAATATTGAACTACAGATTTAAAAATTGTGACCTTGAAAAGTGACTCACCTATGTGTGTCTTGGTTTTGATCTGTTGATCAAATTCATAAGCACCTGAGAGGCCTAATATCCTTGGCACAGTTCAAAATGGGTCACAAAGGCCATGTTTTCAGCAGGATCTGCTCAACTTTTTAATCTAATGAGCAGTGGCTTCATTTTGGGACTATGGAAAATGATCGTGGTCATTTGCTTTTTCAACTTGAGTGCTTGATGCATATTTTCTCTTCACCCCCCACCCCACCCCTTTGACAGACTGGGCAATTTAACTCTCCAGCCAGAAGAAAATTCCATTCTGAGCTTTGAGGCGAATATGCCATTCCTTCGTGAGGCCATCACATCTTTTGGCTCAATCACAACAATGGTGAGTAGAGGATTTCCTCAAGGGTGTGGGATCTGTTCTGTGTATCTGCTACTTGGAAGCCTATAATCAGTTGCTACAATCCTGAAGGGCTGCATAAGTTCATGGTTTTCAACATGTTATTGGCTTGGAAAATTGCAGAGTTTTAAAATGACAAGCTCAGTAAGAAGTAAGTTACAACCAGTAAGTTTATCATAATTCTGACTTTCTCTGTGTATTTAAAAATAGCAAACCTCTGATGATGAAGAAGACTACACCCCGTGGATTTCTGGGAAGAACTGCCCTGTGCCAGCCAAACTTGAGCAGGTAGAGTTAAAAGTTCTTTACTGCATGATAGCAGCAGAACAGAAGTATCTACCAGCATTTCATTGTGGGTTCTGTGACTTAAGAGACTTAACAGAAGGCTTGATTAGAGGTATAGGACCAAGTGCGCTTGCTGTGACCTTACAATCCAGGAACAGGGAATGTCTTCCAGAACATGCCCAACTGCCCCACATCTGACATCAGAAGTGGAGCAGGTAAAAGAAGTGGCTGCAAAGAAAGAGTTCAAATTGCCATTTAGCAAGTGGGACTTGCATTCAGTGCCTTTCCAACTTTGTGCCAAATGGAAGCCTTGCTGGGAATGGCTACAACTCCAGAGTTCCCGATTTCTGCCAAAAGCAGGGCTTGTGCAGGCACTGTTTGAATCCAAACTACCCGAAAAGTAGTTCGAACTCATGGTGATTGTGGGTAGCTGTGCCCACGTCAAAATTGCTAGCAGGAGGTGGGGAAGTTCAGGATCTGGACAGCAGACCCACCCCTATTCTGACTTCTCAGGGTGATTACCTTTTGCATGCACCATAAGCGAGCATGCCTTTCATCTGCAGGGAGTTGCTACAGTATTTAGAACTCTATGTATTTCCTGTGAATAGCTATCATGCCATGACCCACCAATTAGGGCACTTGATAATAGGTCTAAACTGAGCATGCTGTGCAAATTCACAACAAATCCGATTCCAAAAGTGTTTCCTGCTCAAATGTTGAAAGAATCCCTTCATAAATCTGTCAGGCTCCTATGATGGTTTGGTTGCCCCTTGGGGTGGTGGTAGTTTTTTCCTGGTGATCTCTAACCAGAACTGAATGTGTAACAATAAGTTTGCTGTTGTGATGTTAGCAGAAGCCTTCTTCTGGAACTGTGGGGTGCCCACTCTCTGACTGGCTTCTTGGAAGTAAACCTGACAGTGCCTGCTGTGGTCCACATGTTCCTAGCAAGAACTACGAAGACTGGCTCTTGAAAACACATTCACCAGGGACCAACCAGGTAAAGTATTCTAATTGATTACAGTACTTGGGAAAAAGTAAGTTTTAGAACTGGTGGGATGTCTCATTTTACATTTTCTTCATTACACCAAGGTGCAAATGGTATCTTGTTAACTGAACTTTTTCCTGGAAGTTTTTAACGTTTGGTATCAATTTTGTTTGTCAGGATTTAAAGTCTCCCAAAATGTGTTACTTGGAGCAAGCCTGGGGAAATCTGAGAAACTTGGAGAATTGGCTCCTGCAGAACCAACAAGAAGGATTTCCTGAGAAAATGGATTCACGCCGGCGCAAAAGTTCCACCTCCACAGTTAGTTCCTCTTTTTCCATTGAAAAGATAGATGAGTTGGAGCTCCTGGAGCAAGAAGAGATGGATCTTTCCGACTGGCTGCTTACGCCTTCTGAATCGGAAAACATGAATGCCTTGGAGAAGTGGGAATGTGTGTTTAAGCCCTTTAGGGAGGAATACAATATCAGCGATTGGCTCCCCAAAGCAGATTCCTGCAACAATTGTTGTGGCACCCAGGCCAAGGGTATAGAAATAGAAAACCTTGGCAATCTCAGGTGCCTCGGTGAGCACCTGGAAGGGAAGAAATTGTCCACCAATGATGCCTGGCTTCTGCAGCCCTCTTTCAAAGTCGAAGATGTATGCAGAGCCAATGAGCCATGTTCTAGCTTTTCAGAGTGTGTGTGCGATGGAAACTGTGAGAAGGAAGCTCTGTGCAAGTGGCTTCTTCAGAAGGAAGGCAAGGATAAAAATGGAGTGCCAGTAGGACAAACACCTAGCTCCATCACTGAGCCTGGTGAAGCTAAACCTCCCCTGAACATCTGGCTCTATCCTTCTCAACAGCTGGGGGAGGAACCGGCCCCTTCTGCAAGCGAACAGGACTGTCCCGATATTCTAAAACCACTGAAAGAATTGCTTGAAACCCCATTATCGGCCTGGCTAGCCAAGCCAGAGGCCATAGCATTGGGTGCAGAGGAGAAAGCAAGCAGGGAGAAAGCAGAAGTGAGTTGCAAGAGTTCTCTTCTGGAGCTTCTAGAACCATTCCACCTCCCTCTTAATGTAAACAGCTGGGTGTTGTCTTCAGCGAACACAGACTCTTCCAGTCAGCCTCCTGCAGAAGACAAATGGCTGCAACGCAAGAAGGCACATGTATGTATTAACACTCAACTGTCTCTGGCTCCTTTAGCATTACATTTTTTTAATAGCTCCTACAAGTTCCTTGAAAGTCTGGTGAGCAGTCTTAGCATCTTAAGATTATTTTTTAGCGCCACTTGTTGCTTGTTCAAAAATACAGGATTAGCATGGTGGTCCACACTAGGTGCAGCTTAATGAGAAATCTGCCTTTTATTCCAGGACTACGGCCTTCCTACAGTGTGTGACCTCTTTGCATGTATGAAGCTGAATGGAGAGAGAGAGAAATGGCTATATCGGAATCCTCTACAGGTAACAATTCAGCTGCCATTTCTCATTTTAGCAAGAGTCTTTAACACCTTTCCTTTGATAAGCTTGTTTGTTCACCTCCAAGGTTTCAAGCAGCCGAAGTTCCTAAAAACATGAGGGATCAAACATTACCATCCCTGGTTCCTTGAACTATGAATCATTATTGTAACCCAGTCATTTTGCCCTGTGTTCCTTGGATCTTTAAGCAAGACTTGGACTAGTTTTTAAAGTTCTATATTTGGCCAACCTACAGTTTAGATTTTTGTGATGAAAAAAGGTGGTCGTATTCTCGAAACTGAATACTCTTGTGATGGAATGGGTAGTGATAACCATCTGCAATGCTGGGTGCCACTACTCAGTTGCTCTGTGACAGTTTGCCCACATTGACCTTCAGAAGAGGGAATTTCCTTGCTCTGGAGTTTCTGTAGGTTTATCTTCTGTTAGCCACATGGCATGTTTGAAGGGAGAGGGGAAAGTTTAATGTGCATATGATGGCATTGTGTAGGCATAGACTAACTGTTGCACTGGTCTATGAACCCTTATCCAGGTCAGTTGCTTCAGGAATGTACACTGCAAAGTACATAGCCCACTAGGATCTGCTGATACAGAGTGTGTTTAACCTTCCAAGGATATCATGGGTGTAGTTGCACAATTCCAGCAATATTACTGTTTCCAGTAATTGAATCTAATAATACAGGTGCATTTGAAAAAAGATTTGTGTTTTGTGTAGCTTCTGTTCTAATGTAACAATTCTGGATTGCATTTCTAGATGTGAAAAACCTGGACTGTTTGAAGAGTTACCTTTTTGCTGATCATCGCACATTTGTACTGACTGCAATCTACCGAATTTATGTGGGTGATTCATCTGCCTCTTCCAAACTTCACTTTAAAGCTGTATGTAGCTGAGTTATGGTTGTCAACTTTGGGCTGTGGATTTGACTCATGCCGCAAAGAAGCAACTGTATGCATCCTAGGGGTGAAATGAAGATCTTTCCCTGGCTGGTCACATGGAAGTCAGTGCTTTGAAATATCTTCCTGATTAAATTTGGAGTACACATGGCACAAAAGACTCTTGCTTCCTGTTCCAGGACTGCTGAGTAGAGGATTTAGAAGTAAACTCTTAACTTAGACCCCAGGGAGGGAAAACTCCTTTTATTTAGCAAACCTATCCTTTATTTTAAACAACTCCTGGTTGTAAATACATTAGACATTTCAGACCAATATATTTAAAGTGATCCTGCTCTTATGCAACAATTGTTTTAGAGCTTCATACCAAGTGGTTAAAATGTTTTATTTTCTTGGAATGGATCCTATGTCAAACAAGATCAGAAGCTTCCCAGTAACTTGGTGCCAACCTTAAGTTGTGGAAATTGACCAGGATTCAAGTGGTGTCTAGGTATTCTAAAGCACATTGCTATTTAATGCAAATTTAACTTCCATGTTTCTTAACTTTATACTATTATTGATACATTTAGATTAAGTAGATTTAGGTGTTTGGGGTAAAGAAAATGTTGCTTAAGTACAACTTAATACCACTTGCCTTGTATCACAGGATATTAAGGCATTTCTGAGAAGCTCTGATCCTTGTCAAAAAATCATCTTAAAGTGCTCTTTGACTGGTGTGGAGTAGATTGATCTAAACTACTGAAAACTATATAAACTTAGGCCTTCAGTAGCAAAAGGGTTATTGTCACCTGTCTTTAACCAGTGCACTCCTTTAATTGCAGTAGTAGTTTGAGCCATTTAATGGAAATGTGGGGCTTTTGAATGTTTAACAAACCTCAGATAGTTGACCTGAAATAATGAAAATGGAGGCCAAGCCTACTGTCTTTATCAAGTCCTAAAAATTGCTCTCTCTTCATCAGTTCAATATTTCTTGATGCTGATTAAGTCTTTCCATTAAACCATTGCTGTGAACAAAAACCAAGTTTCGTCTTTGCATACTTCTGTTTCTTCATGGGAGATTTTGTGAAAATGTTATAAACAGGCTACATACACAGAAACAGTGGCAATGTCTTAGTTTGACATGTGCAGACTTTGTATAATTATATGGTTTGCATGTGTATACTAGAAAATACTGACAACTCAATCTGAGTTAAGTTTCTTAGAAAGCTGAATCATTTGGAATTGCAGACCACACCCAACTCTACTAGTAAGGCACGGTTGGGCCTGCTGTCTGCTCAGCAGCAGGGTTGTGCATTATGTGGCAGCATAGAGCTCATGCGCCAGCACCATAATTGCCATGGGTCAAGGGGTTGGTTCAGTTAGCTGACAATACCTTAAAATATAAACATGAAACCCAACAAAGAATTTGTTAGCTTGGTTAAACCTGAAATAGAAGAACAACACAGACTCAAGATGCTTTATATTTTTCATTCCTTATTATATTTTTACATGTTTCTATAGAGGAAAACTAGATTATGGTAGCATTGTCAAATGAACCTCACTCAGCAGATTAATTTAGGTAGAGGCCAGAAGGTGGAATCTTGTTCCCCAATACTGGACACAACACAATTCAGAAAAGTTATAAAGCAAATGAATTGAGTTGTGCAAGTTGTAAAATCACTCTAATGTACTGAGGCACAGTTACCTGCTACAAGGAACAAGTTGCCTATTACCAACAGAGGATTAAAGAAGTGGCAAAAGCTTGTAGGGGCAAAAACTTTTTATTAGAACCAAATCAAGCAACAGTATAGGTACATAAACCTCACCACGGGACAGACAATTAACTTGGGTTATGTAAAGTAAAATAACTAGCCCAGGCAAAAGTGAACATGCTGCCAAAACAAGATCTTCAGCTGACAACTTCATCACACCCTCACAGATACTAGCACGTTACCATCTGGCAGCTGGAAGGATAGACTGGTTCTGATAACCATGTCACAGTGAGGTTTTCTAGTCTTTGTTTCCATTCTGCTCCATGCTGTACTGAAAGGTTTCAAGTCTGATTGCACTACATGTGTAGATTCTCAGTTCTCAATGCTGCTCAGAGTGATTGCCTCTGCACTGAGCCCTTCATGTGCTCCCAGTTGTTGTAGAGAGCATAGAGACTAGTGAGCATGAGTCCTGCAACGCCACCTCTCGCTATCCCTCGTAGTCCACCTGTGGAAAACAGCAGCGGTAAAGAAAAGAGATCAGCCAATAAATGTCAGGGGCTTAGTTGCATGGGCTGTGCCGTACTAGAACATTTGTACAAGTAAAAACACTACCTGAGATCACAAAAACTGCCATTGCTTTGGAAAATATTGACACACCTCAATGGGAACAACATCTTAAAACAGAGGTTCACAAGCTCAGCCACTTATTAGTAAGAAATTTTAAGTGTTTTAACTCACAGACCCATGACTGCTACATTTACGTTCATGACACAAGGTGTGAAGAATAAAAAACAATTCCACTTACATACAGAAAAGGGTCAAATATATTAAATTTCAGCCTTAGCTGGAATATGAATATATGAAAACAAAAACAATAGTTCTGTGGCACTTCAAAGACTTTTTTTAATGGACTGTGTAGTCCATGAAGGCTTATGCCGTGATACGTTTGTTAAGCTTTGAGGTGCCACAAGAACCTTGGTTGTTTTTGGTAAAATAAACTACCAAAATTACCACTATGGAAATTATACTTAACTAGTGGCTAGTGTAAAGCTAGTTTTATGGTACCAGAATCCCCTTTCTATAGGTTTAGATTTGTTTTACCGAGGTACCTTAGAAAAAAAGCAGTTTGCAGCAAAGCCAATACGTTTTGCACTGATAGATAAAAAATAATATGTTGAGCAGGGAGAAAATCCCATCTATACATACAGACTACAACGGGCTATGTGACAGGATTTTTGTGTCGTGACTTTATATGTGATATAGCTAAAAGCAGTTCATGAAATAACAGGAACTACAAAAGAACATTTAATGCAGTCTTAACTCTTTTAAGAGTTGCATTTTCAAGTAGGACAGAGGGGAAAAGCTAGTCTAGTTTGGGCTTAATTCCAGTGTAACACACCAGAAGAACTTGCTCATGGAGATGAAAACCAATTCTCATTTTTTCTGATAATGTGTAAAGCCCTGCAATGAAACCCTTTGCACTGCAATGTAGTTGTCCAATACCCAGCTATGGAACACCCCAAAGGAGAACAGCAGAACTAAGCACCAACGTACAACCAAGTCACTTGTGTGAAATTCAGTTTGCATTTGCACAGCTGGCAGTGTTTGCCTTTCCTGCCTGAAAATATTCACATCAAGGTGAATATGTGTTGTTGTTTTTTTTAAAAAGCAAGTTTGGCAAAAAGAAGAAAGAGTGTCTTTTGAGTAACAGGGCTTACAACTCTTGACCCTTTTCAGTTCTGCTTGCTCAGCGATAGGCGAATGTACTCCTGTCCCTCCTCTGAAGTCAATTCTGCTAGCCTTGGATAGCAAGTCACTTTACTGAATCCCCCAAAACAAGCAGCTGTCATTATCTTTCTCTTACATACACATGTTGAGATAGGAGAATGTCAAAACATGACTTAAAAAGTCGCAGGCTGCAATATTTGAAAGCAGACACTTACAGAGCCTGCCAACTGGGAAGGCCTATCCAGTACCAACTTCTGCCAGAATAGGGCACCTCCACAAAGACAGCTTCCTGATTGCCATTGGAAATCCCCCCTCCAAATCATGGGATTGCTAAAAATAAAATAAATGCAAAGTCACACACCTCTGCATTTCATACCAGGTGTGGGTGGCACGCCATCTGCTCTTATTTCATGGCAGTTTTTGTTACATAAATCAGCCTTCTAATGTAAAACGTTTTGTGTAAAAATGTAAAAAGTGCTGTTTTCCAATGGTTCTAGTAAACAGGTCACTCTAGCCTACAGGTGTAGCATGTTTTAAATTTATAATCTATTGGGACAATTGACAATGGTGGGACCCTCTCTGTGTGAATAGAACCAAATGGTTTTCAATACAAATCATGCCATTTTCACTGATGAAGAAGCGAGAAAGCTAAAAACACCCAGTTTCATGCCTGATGAAAGCTCCAAGCATGTCAGACAAGAACCATCCACTTTCTAAAATAAAAAAACAATTGCTGTGCAGGGCTATCAAACTCCCAAAACCTAGAAGTTTCCATATACCTCCATTAAACCCAAGCTAGCTGGTTCCTGCGCCATTGCTTGTTTCTATTTAGCATGCATATATCCAGAATAATACCACCAATACAAACTATTTCATTAGATCCCCAATTATACAGGCATAGTTATAAAGCACCACACATTCTGGTTCCACAAATATATTTTCCAAGTAGTGATGATTTAATTTCCGTTGGGTTTCCCTCATAATTAGCTTTCCTCCTCTAAATTCTCATGCAGAATTCTCAGAAAGAGCTGTGAGTTATACTAAGAAAGCTCAGATACATCAACTGTCCCTCCTGGTGTAGGCTTCTGCAAACCGCGTCTCAGCTTTAAATCTTGATGCTCCTGAACCTTTCTAAGCAGGCTCAAAAGAATCTATTGCTGCATGGGAATTAGCTTCCAAGGTTTCCCAGTTCAATCTTTTGGGGGAGAATGGAGACGAAGAGGGCTGCTCAGCTTTAATGCCTCATTTTCCAAACCAGGGGAGTTAGTTTCTGAAATACACCCACACACCCTTCCAAATCCTACTGCCACTCTAACTGAGTTTAATTTATACGGCAGACAGAAGGCAACAGGCAGCAAATATTAACTGGAAAAAGCAAAGACTGTTCATAGAAATGCAACCAAAGTGGCGAACTTTTCGATAAGCACAAACCAAGATTTGAATACATTTTTTCCTCTCTATAGATCCATGTACTTTTGGCACTCAGAAATGATGACAGATCTTTTTCATGTTTTTCGCTAATGCATCACTAATTTCAATTGATTTTCTGATACTAGTCATATTTAATCTAATGGCACTTTGTTAAGATAAGACTTGCAGTAGCATGTGTCAATAACATAAATCTGCCATTTAAAATTGGGAGGAGCCCTGAAAGTTAACTAATGTTGAAACAAATAGAACAAATAGCTTTATTGCTTATGATAATGTTGGACAAGGCTGGACCTGGAGACTGATCTATTACAGCTGTAGTAGGTAGAAGTTCAGGTAAATATTTCTAGCTAGAAAAGATGGACAGACTTTTTAAAAAGGAGCCTGCTCTACAATTGATAAACTGGTTTCCTATTTACTGCTTCCAGTGTGTTAAAATCTGTGTAAAAAACCATGGCCTAGTTTCTTCAGCTCTTTTGTTGTCTGTAACTGTTGCACACAGAGCAGATCTATTATGCCAGTACAAATGTCTCTTAACATATTTGTTTCCACTTGAGAATTTGGAATAAATTTTTGCATTGGGTTCTGAGGTATATAACCTAAGGCTGCACAACCCTTCCTTTGTTCCTAAGGGAAGCATAGAGTTTTTTTGTGTTTCAAATATCATTTACAGTATCATTTACAGTATCTTACATATAGTGCTATCCTGTCAGGCTAAAATTGTAGGATGTCTTTTTTTACACTAATCCTTACAGTTTCTGGATGAACTATAGCCAACTGCCAGAGAACTGTTATGGAGTTCATGACCAAATTCTGGTGTCATTTTCATTGTCAATGCATTTCTCAGACTATATGCACTGTGCAGCTCAATTACTTGGGTAATCTGCTGTTACAACACTGAAAAGCTAAAGTCTATATTTAGAATATTTGTCACACTTAAATTTATTCTGTCTTTTCTTATCACAGTAAGACAAATTGCCTTTTTTTTAACCCTCAATATTACCACACAAAACAAAGCATTCTCTCATATTTACCCCCAATTTCTATTTTAGGAACTGTTTGTTTCTTTTAGCTCTGGATTAACAGTTTCTATCACCATTAATCAGAAGGCAGAACTCATTAAAGGCAGAGCCCTTGTATTAGGATTTCAGACAAAGGTTTAATGCATATGGAAAAGGGAAACTGAGTTTTCACATGGCTCATGCCTTGTTCTTAAGAATATATAATCACAAAAGTCAGTAAACATGACATTAAGCACACACAGAACAGATAAGCTTACTTTTGACCCAACTCCTGTATGCAGAACCAAAATGAATAAAGGTAATTTTGCCAGCGTACCTGTGCTTTTATACAGCATGCCTGTCATGGTCCCAGCAGCAACTGTGTTCAGATCATCTTCTGCGCCTCGTGTTTTTTCAATTATGACTCCAAATGCGCTATACAGCAGTGCTGGAATTGAATTAAAGTCAACAGTGAGAACACAAACACAACAACAACAGCAGCACATGTCCAACACAGAACAACCCAGTAAGATTCTGGTCTCAGTATCATTCTCTCTTGGGGAAAGTGCCCAAAACTGAGCTTGCATTTTAAGGAAGTTGACTTAAGATCAATGAAGGAAAGTTTCCCATTACCCTCTCACCCCCAGTAGTGCCATTCCATGTTGTTAAGCAAAGCCTCCAGAGAGGCTTTTCAGGGTATGAACATGTGCAGAGCAATATCAATGGTGAGAAGAGGGCATGAAACCTTTCTGTAAACTTAGTTAACTTTGGGTGATGAAATGAGGAGGTAAGTTAATCAGAGAGGCAAAATGCAGCCCTGTAACGTAAGGAAATGGCAGAATGTGTAGATCCAGGGGACATGAAAGCACTGAAGCTTCTGAAGGGAAAGGTAACTTGCTACTAAAGTGTTTCAACTGGATCAGCTGAATGGTTCTACACAAGTGCCAAATGCAAATATCAATCAATTGGGGCCAAAAGCTTTGAAAAGTATTACCAACATTATTCAGTTGTATTATATAAGGGTGGTCAGCAGCAAGCCCAAATGAGCAGACCTGCAATGTTTTACAAATACTGAACATAAAAGAGCAACACACTTGAAACAGGGCCCACTATAACTTTTTCAAAAGGGTGACTTTTAAACTTCCTAATATCATACTGGAAACTAAGAATGGCAGTTTGTCTTTTGGTTAGGAAGTAGAGCCACACTCACCCACCCATCCTAAAGCCCACAACTGAAGATTCTCTTCCCAGAAAGGAACTGAATTCTAAAATATTTGCAGACTTGTCACTAGACAGGTCAGGGTAAAGGACTATGACAAACAAGGAAATGTTACTCAAGAAAACAAACACAGCTGCGAAGTGTCTGTTAATGTATCACTTGCAAGGGTGGAATCTTGAACTTTAGGACCTTTGAGCTCAAATGGCAATTTTCCATGATCTATGATTTCTCTGCTGATGGGGGCAGACAGAAAGCGGGGAGGGAATCCTTGAAGATGCCGAAGTCTTCTGTGACAAAGGGAGATTTTTCAGGCCTCTAAGTCTCATTTAAGGGAAGGCAAGCACCCTAGTCAGCAGGCCCTAGATTCATTTTATGCTTTGCAATGCAGTGCAATGACTTTCCAAACCCGAAGAAGGCAGAATCCTTGACAAAACTTCCATTCTAATTCTAGTAGACTTCCAAGATTACTCAAAAATTCAACTGAGTTACAAAGAATGATATTGACATTTCCCATGTAGATTTGATTTACACAACAAACTTACTTACCTAGAGATCCAAGAGTGTTGGCCCATAATGCCCCTTGCCTTGTCACCATATTTAAAATCCTACAAGGAAGTAATGAGAGAAAGAGATTGAGCTGTACTGCTTTATCATAGGCTATATTGTTTTCAAGGCCTAAACAGAACCAAAGACAACTTAAGTTTCTTCTGCTCACACCTTCTGTCCTAGAATCTGTTCCATGCATTTCATAAGGCAAGAGTGAGAAAGGGAAAGCTTAAATGAAACTTGTTCTACCTGGAGAAATCAAATGCTCTACAAACGTTTGATCTCTAGCATACCAGCAATACAGGTTTTACTATAGGAACCTAACTTGAAAGGACAAGTTAAATTCATTTGCATTTTTGAACAAATCTGCTCTGCTTTAAGGCAGGTGGAACTACGTGCCAAGGTTAATTAAAATGGTTATGTAACTCAAATGCAAATTTGGAGCTCAGTGTTATGCAATATTTTTTCCAGGTTTTCTATTTCCATAAGCATCCTAGCTAAAAGATTTATTGTTCACTTCTTTTTTAAAGAAGTAGATCCATAGATTTTTCTGTAGGCCAACATACTTAGCATGTTTCAGGTTCTGGAGAAAGCAAGTGCACATAACATGGATTGTGATCCAAATAATTAGTTAAGGTGTGCATAATGGCTTGATCATACCCACAGTGAATTTTCTTTTTATCTCCCCGCCCCCTTTAAATACCAGAGCCTTGTACCTAATTCAAAAACAGCCCCTGGAAGTCCCTCAGGTTCAGAAGCGCTTTGCCTTGTGGCATGAAGAGCACTGTATTGGGGCTATGAAGCATAATATAATCATTTCTGCCCCATTAATTAGTCTGAATAACTGAAGCTTCTGAACAGATTCCATGGGACACAAACTAAATGAACTACCCAAAGCACATGTTTATATAGACATTTCTCTTAGTTCTACTATATCAATTAAATGGTCATTAGAACATGATTCCAGAAGCAACCATATTTGGGTGAATCTGAAATCAGGACTGAAAATTCTGAATGGGGTGAGTGCTGCCTAGGAATGAAGAAGTATTTTTATGCAAAGGTAGCTACTAAAGATGCAGTACAGTGCCTTAATAATCCAATTTCTCCCCCCCCTTCAGATATGGCTTGAATTTAGAAAACAGCTTTGGGAGCCTGTTGAAGCTAGATAATTTCCCCGTCCAAGACAGACAACTGATTTGAATATATTCATCAAGCAATTCTTTAAATCAAAATGCAAGGCTGATTTTATTACATTCTAAAGAAAAGTGCTTTCATCAAAGGCAACCATGTTAACTGAGCCAATTCTAGATTACCAATTTTTACCAGTACACTGCTCTACATATTTTAAGAATGAGATCACAGCGCAGTGTGGAGTGCTCTTGTTCATTTTTCCTACCTCTACAAGCCTTGGGAGTTCCTCTGAATATGCTGATGCGCCTACATTAGCCTGGATTTGGCTACAGTTCTGTCAGCACTCAACAAGAGAGTTTGCTATTAGAGGACATTATACCAAGACTGCCTAAATAGTTTAGATTGCATTAAGAAGCTTGTCCTTTGGAAGACTATTAAGCATGCAAAAATCCAAGTGCTAAATTATACACATTTTAATTTGGACATCCTTAAATATCACTTCTTATAAACTTTATAAAAACGGGGGGGGGGGGGAGATCAAACATCCTTTACCATAGAAATTAAAATCACATGCTGAATAAGTGTGTATGCTCCCAGACTAGTGCTGAGTAGAATGTTAACTGCTCAGCACACTCTCAGAGAAGCACAGTATTGCCCCACACTGGTGTCAGCTGCCTCCAGAACAGAGACAGTGACAGACAGATAAAACAGGCAGTACTTTTATCTCCCAGCAGTGTAACACCGTCACAGGCATGATACTGACCCAGACAGCTGACTACCGCTGGAACCTAGGGACAAATGATGAACAGGAGACAAAGGTACCTTTCAGAGCGTGCAAGGTGTCATCTGCTCACAGCATGCTGTGCACCTTACAGAGAGCAAGAAAAGTGAAACTAAATCGAAAGATGTTCTTCCCACTGTGCAAGCTCCTGCCCAAGCAGAACTGCCATATAATTTACTTATTACAATCCTGGCTAGCTGCTAGTACTTGCACACACATGTGCTGAATGAACATCCATGCCAATTTCCCTTCTGTTTCTTTTTTATGGTTCTACTAACCCAGGAGATTCAGGACTACTTGCTATAAAATTAATGATTCATTATTAACTCATAGTAGTAAATGCTGTACAGGTGACTTACGTCTTACATTTATTTTACTTATGCAATTGCAGCTTTGCGGGGAAGGGGAGGGGGAATAATAAATGGAGCACAGAGGAAACACACTTTATTTATTTATTCTCCCCACATTCTTGCGCAAAGCTTCAATTGTGGGCTTACCGGGCATTGGGAAGGTGGAGCAGTCCTCCGCCTCCTTCCCAAAGTCAGGTAAGTGAGGCGTCAGGCTTTGGGAAGGCGGTGCTATGGCTCTGGAAGGGTCCTAGAGCTCTCCCTCCTCCTTCCCAAAGCTGGGCAAGCACTTACTGGGCCCTGGGACCTTGTCAGAGCCCTTGTGCCACTTCCCCATAGCCAGGCAAGCAGACCTCCACCTTGCAGAGGCCCTGGTTCCATGGGATCCTGGCTTTATGAGATTTTCTTTATACACACAATGGCCAGGAACGTAACCCCCACCTAAGATGCGAGCTACATACCTGTATAGTCATTGTAGCTTGAATACTCGCACAGAGCCTTAATTTTTGGACTAGTGAGATCCTATGGGAGAATATACTTCAACTGATCATTCAGGTAATGTGGGCTGCCAATTGCGTTAATGCAGGCCAAGGTGTCCTTTTTTAATCCACCATACTTTAACAGAATCTGTAGTTAAGATGTCTGAGCAATGAATATTGCTATAACTGAGGTAAATGGAAGAAACATGGGAGGCAACTGTTATATCCGGTATGGATGCTATAGGAGGCAGACCAATAGCAGCAGCAGTTCCACAGTGCTGAGAATCACAAAGAATCAGAAGGGAATTGCTGATGATTCGAGGAAAAGGGTATGTCATGGATTCTGAGAGGCAGTTGGGTTATTCCAGTTTAGAGAACATATAACTTCCCTATTGTGTAGGATACACTTGCCATTTTTCCGAAACCTATCTTCACTAGTTCGGTGACAATGTTGCAGTATATAAATAATAATAATAATTTCTGAAGGTATGTGTTTCATCTGGGATCACGCACCAAAATGTTAACAGTTTCTGTACCCCATTGTTCTAGAAAATGTTAATAAGAAGTACTAACAGATGGATAATTAAAGGATTACAGTGGTGCCTCGCAAGACGAAATTAATTCGTTCCGCAAGTCTTTTCGTCTTGCGAGTTTTTCGTCTTGCGAAGCACGGTTTCCCATAGGAATGCATTAAAAATCAATTAATGCGTTCCTATGGAAACCGAACCGCCTTCAGACCAGGTCTGGGGACAGTCTGTCCCCCGACCTCTTCTGAAGGCTGGCGGGGGCGAAAGTCTTTGCTTCCCCCCCGCCTGCCTTCCCGGGACAGCGGAGACTTTTCCGCTGTCCCGGGGCGATCTTAAAATGCTGGTGGGCGGCAGCGAAGACTTTTCCGCTGTCCGGGGCGATCTTAAAATGCTGGCGGGCGGCAGCGAAGCCTTCGCTGCCGCCCGCCAGCATTTTAAGATCGCTCAGGGACAGCGGAGGATCGCCCAGGGACAGCGGGAAGGCAGCGCTGCCTTTTCCGCTCTCCCGGAAAGGCAGGCAGGGAGGAGCAAAGACTTTTGCCCCCCGCCCGCCTTCGGAAGAGGTCCAGGACCTCTTCCCAAGGCGGGCGGGGGGCAAAAGTCTTTGCTCCCCCCGCCTGCCTTCAAAAGCCGTCCGGGATAGCGGGAAGCGCTTTCCTGCTATCCCGGACCGCTTTTAAAATGCTGGCGGTGGGGAGCAAAGCCTTTCGCCCCCGCCGGCCTTCCTGGACCTCTTCTGAAGTCCGGAGGGGGGGAAAAGGCTTTGCTCCCCACCGCCAGCATTTTAAAAAAGGTCCCCGAGATTTCCCTATGGGCTTTCGTCTTGCGATGCAAGCCCATAGGGAAAATCGTCTAGCGAAGCGTCGCAAAAACCGAAAAACCCTTTCGTCTTGCGGGTTTTTCGTCTTGCGAGGCATTCGTCTTGCGGGGCACCACTGTATACATAAATCTTATATTGTTATAGTTTTCCTTTAAAACAGTTTTACAAATGAGGGCCACATATGAGCCACATTTTGTGGAGAATATTTATCCTTGCAACTGCTAAGAATGGAGTGACTGGGATAACTGACCTTCAGCACATCTTCCTGAACGTCCAGTAGAGCATTAATATTAGTTTGCTGCCACCTGCTGGTCTAAAGGATTTAATGATTGCTATCTTTCTACATAACAATCTGTTCAATATACATTTTTTTTAAATGCCATAGGATCATGAATTTGAATCTTCTATGCCCAGCATAATTTGTTTTTGGCCAAGATTTCTCTGAAAGAACAAGAAATTTCATTTGAAAGTAAAGCTTATAGAAACCAAGTGAATATGTGCATGTATTGACATCCTATGCCCTTTTAAAATGTGGCTTTTTTTGGTGGGGTGTGTGTGTTATTGGGTTGTTTTTATTTTGATTACAGTATATATATTGTGTTCTTTACGGTGATCTGGTCTGTGAACCACCCTGAGACCTCCGGGTATAGGGCGGTATATAAAATCAATAATTAATTAATAATGTAAGCATGCACAAATTGATAGGAGGGGATAGAAAGAGAACAAAAAGGTGTTTCCTCAGAAATAACTCAATTACTTTCTTTTTAAGATTAATGAAGTGATCACCACCACACGTTGAGCTCATCCTAATTCAAGACTTCTCACACAACTCAGGGCAGTGACAATCTGCTGTCAGGAATACTAAAACACCCCAGATTTGGTATTTAGTCCTTTAGCTTTATGGGCACAAAAGGCTTTATAAGACTTACACAGAAGTGTAATTTTATCCTGACTGCACTAAAGGCCAATTTAATGATATCTCACTTACACTTATAGAAAGTCAAAATTAAAGGCATGCAAGCAAATAAGTATCTGGAAGGCTGTAAGACCATGAATACTTATGAATTCTTCTGAAAACAAAATGAAAAATGAGCAACCCTTGAAAGCTGAAAAGTATCTGGAATTATGTACTTACTGTACATTTCTAGGTTTAGACCAAGCCATGCTCTGTGTCTCCTTCAAGCCCAGTCGCAGGCCATTTAGTGCACCAAATGCAGCTCCTAAAAGGCAGGACATCAGGATTAACCACAGGAAATGAAAACTGAACCCACATGCCAGTAAGGATTAAAACAGCTCACCAATTAAACATGAAGTCTATGGAAAAATAAACTACAATAATGGTACGCTTCTACTGAAGCAGATATAACAGGCATATGTTGTATTATTGAAGGCAATTTGCATTTTACAGGCAAAATAGTGAATGTGGCCTGCGTGAGTCACTTGCCCAATCCTTCTTTGCTCTATTTTTTGTTCTTACATTCTCTCTTCCTGTAACCATCACACCCCATTGGCAATTACCTACTATATTCTCTACCTTGGGGTGGAGGGGAAATAAACAGCCCCTAGAAGATATAGGAAAGTGAGATGGAAAAATACCAAATCATGCCACATCAGAAAAAAGTATCTATTAGTCTATGCATAGAATCTTTGATAACCTGTTATAAAACTGCAAAGTTTATATGTTCAGAAAAACCACAAATGCCATTTTTAAACAGCATATGCTATACTGCAGACATAAATGCCATTATAGACATCTGATGTGTATGCTCCCATTCTAGTGCTGAGCAGGATATTAACTGCTCAGCACACTCTCAGAGAAGCACAGCACTGCCCCACCCTGCTGCCAAAATGCCTCCAGAACGGTGACAATGACAGACAGACTGGACAATATTTTCATCTCCCAGCAGTGTAACACTGTCAGGTACGGTAATGACACGGACAGCTGACTACCGCTGAAATTTAGGGAATCAACAACAGTCTCAAACATCCCAAACCTTCACTCAAATGTTCCTTGTTCATTTTTGGCAATGAAGGCCTTGCAACTGTTGTTACAATTTGATGATTATGTTCAGAAATGCCTTCAAAGGGAATGGCATTTAAAAAATAAATAGCCCTAAGCTTACAGAAAAAGTATCAACAGTGTAAATGGGGGAGAGATACAACCTAGATCACAAGGCCTGGAAATCACCGTGAAAACAGTGTAAATCATTGGCACTCTCAATGGTGCTAGAAGACTCTGTTCTGTTGTGCCGCAGGACTCTTTTTGCTACAAAAGAGTAACACACTACCCCTCTAGAATTTGCTACTATAATGCACTCAAGTTTGTGTTGCTTTAGACAAGATGTCACTGGAGACTTGGCTAAATTTGATACATTACAAATATATTTTTATACACTACACTCACCCACACACATACAAATTCTATCCATTTTAAAACAGAACATCACAATATAAATTAAATGTTACCCATACCTGTCATGCAGCATCCTCCAATTGTAAAGAATGCCAGCTCAAACCTGCCCCTAGTTTTGCTAGCTCCAGTGGGTAAAATGAATTCATCTGTGTCCTGAAATGGAAATATCCTTTTAAATTACATTTGTGGCTAAAAACTCGTTTGCTTTATAAAAACAGGTGCATTTGACTGCGTTGACATTTATGACGAAGTGTTACTGAAGAGAAAAATAAGAAGCCTTGCTATCTCTGAGCTAATCAGGTGCTCAAATGAAAGGTTAGATAACAAGGTCCATAAGAGAATAATACATGGTAAATAAATCTACCAGAAATTCAAGCCACTGCATGTTGACCATGTGTGTAAGCTTCTAGTCTAGCACTGAGCAGGATATTGACTGCTTAGCACACTCTCAAAGAAGCACAATACTGTCCCCCACTGGTATCAGCTGCCTCCAGAACAGAGGAGCTGACAGACAGCTAACATGGACAGTACTTTTATCTTCCAGCAGTGTAACACTGTCACAGACATGGAGATGACAAAGACAGCTGACCACCACTGGAGTTTAGAAACAAAACCCTCTGTATCACTGGTTCCCAGATTAGAGAGAATTCACACTTCAGTTCTGCCCATACTAGCCTACAGACCTAGAAGCTGCAAGAAGCTGGGATTGTGTGGATGTAGATCTTTAAGAGCAAGCATGGCAACAAGACAATTGAACACTGTAAGCACTCTCGAGTGGACACTGCGTGTTTGAACCCCGTGAAAGGGAGCTCCCAACTTCTCTTCTAGCTTATAAGAGTGGGTGGTGCATGCTTAAGGGCTAAACATCTAGATATATTTATCTTTCTGAACTGTTTGGTGCTGTTTGAAAATGGGCCATTTGATATTTTCTGAATAAAATTAACATAGAACCTTAACTCTTCTGTTAAGGTTTATCCATTTATCCTTATTCATTTACTGAAATATGAGAGGACCTGTCCTCAATTTGGAGCGCTTGATGAGGAAACTGGTCAAAATCTTTTTTGAACTATACAATGACCTCACTTGCGCATGGGTTGATTCCAAAGTGACAAGTGTCTCATTTGCTCCTGTGCAAAGTTGTGGTTTGGCTTAGCACATTCGTAGAATCTGTGCTTGCGGTTTAACCTTCCATGGCTAACCATGGCAAACTGGGCCAACATTTACTTACACATGTACAGTGGTACCTCCGTTTGTGGACGGGATCCATTCCAGAGCTCCGGTCAGATTCCGAGGTGTTCACTACCAGAGGTGACTGCTCTGCGCATGTGTGCGGCGCGATAGAGCACTTCTGCGCATGGGGCGAAACCTGGACAAATACTTCCAGGTTTGCTGCATTTGCATCCTGAAGTTTACGTAACCAGAGGGTTACGTTACGCAAGGTACTACTGTATAGGTAAAAAGGTAAAGACCCCTAGGTGGTTAAATCCAGTCAAAGATGACTATGGGGTTGCGGCAATCATCTAGCTTTCAGGCCGAGGGAGCTGGTGTTTTTCCGCAGCTTTCCGGGTCATGTGGCCAGCATGACTAAACCACTACTGGCACACAGAGGACTGTGACAAGTGTCAGAGCGCCCGGAAACACCATTTACATTCCCGCTGCAGCAGTACCTATTTATCTACTTGCCCTGGCGTGCTTTTGAACTGCTAAGTTGGCAGAAGCTGGGACACAGCAACAGGGGCTCACCCCGTTGAGCAGATTTGAACTGCCAGCCTTCTGATTGGCAAGCCCAAGAGGCTCAGTGGTTTAGACCACAGCGCCACCCGCATCCCTTTACCTTTACGTTACATACACATACTCATAACTTTTACATAAATTTCTTAAATGAACATTTAGCAATCAGTTGTAACTATATAGTAATATAATTTGAACAAGCATTTACATCTCACCTGTATAAGGTATCTGGGATCTACATTTAAATATGGAGACAAAGGATTCATTCCAGTCACTGCAAAAAAATAAAATATAAAACAAAAGATAAATTTCAGTATAACTAGATGTAAAAGTTCATATGACAGTTAAGGGCTAAGAAAGAAAAAGATGAAAAATTAAAACAGTGTTAACTTTCAAATGTACATTGTGGCCTGGGTTGCACAAAACGCTAAGCCAGACTGGCTTAGAACTATCATGTGAGCTCTTCCAGAAAAAAACATGAGCTGATTCAGACAACACACCAATGCTTGGTAATGCAGCAGCAAATAAAGGACTAGAGAGAAGTAAAGCAGCTGTGTTCTTGTGCTAAGTCAACGTGAGCCATGCTTAGCTTGTCTACCAAGCAATCCCTACTCAATGAAATAATATTCATAGTGTGAGCCATGCCTGTCCTATGAAGCTGATCAGTACAGAAGAGAGCAGTGTGGAGAATGAAAGGAGAGAAAAGCCAGTACACATGAGTTTCAGGCTAAGTAGCCACACTTAAGAAATCTGTGTGTTAATGTAGAACTATCACCTTGAAACTCTACTTACAACAGAGTAGAAAAGCCACATGCAGGAATACATCAGGAAAAGATACTTTTTCTGAAATGCTCAAAAGTTATTCAGACCATTTGATCATCAAGAAAGGAGGCATTTGATCATGCTGGCAAACCCAAATTAAAACAGGGACCACTTTCAGCCTCATGACTGGTGGAAACACCACTGATGCTTACAGGACAGGAATAGTTCAGTCAGTAAAGCATGAGACTCAATCTCAGGGCCGTGGGTTTAAGCTTCACATTGGGCATAAGATCACTGCATTGCAGTGGGTTGGACTAGATGACCCTTGTGGCCCCTTCCAACTCTACCATTCCATGACCTTGAAAATACACCTGGAAGAGTTAAGCTGCTTTCCCTCCTTCACAACTTTCACGAGCTGCAGCCCCACAAACCTGCCTGCCAGCACCTTCATTCCCCCCCCCCACTTCCTTCACTTTAAACTGTACAAAACTGCACAGTAGAAAAAATAAAAGAAAGGATCTAATACAAGCTCCAAGAAACAGCACCAGCCTTCTGTTCAATCCTATGTGATATTCCTCCCAAGCTTTCAAGGTACATAGACTTCTACGCCCCCACATCGGTCAGTTTTACGTCTTTTATCTGATTGTATTCTATGGCCAAAGCTGGTTATTATGATTTTAAAATTTCCTTTATACTTTTCAGGTTTATACATTTCACTAATTTTAACATTTCAAAGCCTGACTTCCTTCCCCTTCTTTCTGCGGTTCCTTAAATTTATTTTTATTATCTTCTGCATATCCCAAATTAACTTAATTTGCATATTTACTCATCTAATTTAAATATATACTATTATAAAACTGCAGGTTATTACAATAATCCTGCCAATGTATCGTCGTCGTCATCATCATTTTATTCCCCCCCCCCGCATTACTTGTTATAATAGAGGGATGAATAAAATAGGGCACCCCCAACCCGACGCTCGAAACGAATGAAGAAGCTCCCCTCGCCAAACACTCACGAGGGACTCCGGCCAGGTCCGCGTGGGAATAGCCGGGCCCACCCATCGCCGCGCCGCCGAAGAGGCCGCCAAGCCCGGAGCCCTTCGAGTTCCCGGCTCCCCCTTCCATTGAGGACGAACTTTTGCCGGGGGGGCTTCAGCAGCCCTCTCCCCTCCCCCTCCTCGTGCTCAGCAGCGGCGGTTAATGGACGTTTTTCCCTCGGCGCCCGCTCGCTCGCTCTTTCCTTCCTCCCTCAAGGCCGGCGCGGGAAAGGAGAGCGCGACGACCTCCTCAGCGCCAAGGCCGCGGTTGACGTAAAGCGACTCCGCGACGCCGGCGCGCGAGGCCGCTTCGCGTGCGTCTCTAGTTCCGCTTTACGACGGCGGCGCTCTCTTGCTTTCCGGCTCGGCCGGGAAACGGGAAGCGGCGGGCGGAGAGGGAGGCCGTCGACGAAGGCTGGTTCCCTCAGCTTGGGGAGCGTGTCCGAGAGAGGCGGGGGGTCGTTGGGGGTTGACAGAGAGAAGCGGTGCGGAGCCTCGAGCGGCATAAGAAGTCCTCACAACGGCTGGGAGGGCCGGCGTGCGTGCGTGCGTGCGTGCGGGTGCCCGCCTCGCTCCCCTCAGCCGGGAGAATGTGGAAGGGAACTTTCCCCGTCGCCTTTCCCCCTCACGGAGCCCCTTCGCCGCCCCCGGGCCCGCTTTCCCCCCGGTGGTGACCCTGTCGTCATCCCCCACATCCACCGGGGCGTGTGAGGCGAGCGCAGGAGGGTCGGAGGGCGGGTGCTGCTCCCCCCAAGCATGAGTGCGGGGTCTGACGCCCCCAGGAAAAGGATCAGGTCGGACCCCCCGCTCGCCCCCTCTGCCGTCGGCGTCAGCAGCAGCAGCGGCTCGGAGGAAGAAGCGCAGCCCCCTTCCTGGAAGAGGAAAGTGACCCAGTGGCAGCCGCCTCTTCCCTTCAGCAGGGAGCAAAGGTCCAGCAGCAGCAAAGCCAGCCCCGCAGTCACAGTGGGGAACAAAGGTTTGCATCGCCGTGGGGATCCTTTCTCTACAAAAAGAAGGGGGGAAAGGCCATTCTTACTCACTTGCTTTTCTCATCTGGTTTGCTGGGGGTGGGGTGGGGAAGGGGGTGTGTGCATTTCCATTTCCCGCACATCAGTTGCATGGGGTTCCAATGCCACACCTGCCATCACGCTCTCCACCCAAAAGCCAAGATCTTTTGGGTTTACGGTGCCAGCCTTGATCCCTGTGCTCTGCTTGGGAGAAAGGTTGCGGCCCTTCCAAGCCGTTTATGTCAGGATCACGCTTGGGTTTAAGGCTGTGGTCCACGAGACGTGCTGCAACTTGGAAGAGAACCCAAGGGTCATCCAGCCCACCCCCCTGCAATGCCGGAATCTTTTGCCCGGCATGGGACTCGAACCCATGGCCCTGGGATTTAAGAGTCTTGTGCTCTACCAATTGATGGAAACAGGCCCTCTGAATAAAGTGATGCTCGTTTCTTACTCAACGTGCGTAGGATTGGGCTGTAAAGTAGACAGATTCGGCATAGTCGCTTGCAGTAATTTAAAACAAGTTCTGATGCTTTTGTCACATTGCCTTTAAAAACTGAAAAACATTGTCCTGCTTTTATAATGTCACAGTTTGACAAGACAGAGACTTTACAGAACATGCTGCAATTAAAAGGGAAGCCATATAAGAGCATTCTTGGCTTTGGTGTTCATTTGACAAGAATTAACTGACAACAGTATTTGACTAGTCAATTTATGAGTACTTGGAACAAAGGGTATGCTTCTGAATTTGATTGTTTTAGCATCTTAGATTAGTTGTTGAGGCCCTGGTAATGTGTGTTTAGGAAGGCCAGAATGTATTAAGATAATTATTATTTGATCAATCAAGATTGATGAAAGATAGGAACTATCTAGTACAGTGGTACCTCGGGTTACATACGCTTCAGATTACAGACTCCGCTAACCCAGAAGTAGTGCTTCAGGTTAAGAACTTTGCTTCAGGATGAGAACAGAAATCGTGCTTTGGCAGCGCGGCAGCAGCAGGAGGCCCCATTAGCTAAAGTGGTGCTTCAGGTTAAGAACAGTTTCAGGTTAAGAACAGACCTCCAGAACGAATTAAGTACTTAACTCGAGATACCATTGTACAAAGAAAGTTGCTTGGTAAAACTCAAAGTTATGAATAAAAATTCTCAGCCTGAGAAGGGATACATTGTTGGTATACAGTGGCATAACTGTCTTGTGGCATTTGAAAAATGACCCAGTTATTATGGCATGAGTTTTCATAGACAAGAGCATACATATTTCATGGAATCCATACAGTGTAGTGAAGGTGTCAGAATTATACACACTTGGGTGTGTAAGGCGCGAGTCCGAGAGAATTTGAGTGGAGCTTCCTTTTGAAGCAGAAGTGGAGCTTCTGTTACTGAAGAAATCTCTTGGTTTGCAGTGCTCTTTTTAGCTTTTCTTAGTACAACAGTTTCTCAAGGCATTGTTTCAAATGCACTGGTCTCTTTTTCATTGTATCAATTCTGGACAGTTTTATTTTTGAATAATTCATATAGTACAAACTATTTGATTGTACATATAAATTCATCCCACTTTCTGTTTAGTAATAACCTGAAAATAGCATCTGAGTTAATAGTTCTGAATTTGCTTTACCTTCATTGAGTAAAGCATGAACAGAACTGGAGAAGAGATGACCCAAGAAATGCCATTTCTAGTACACATTTTTATTAAATAAAATGCCTTTTGAGCATGCCTCACTGACTTACCAGAGTTAGCTAAAGCACCATGAAACAAGTTTGCAGTTTGCAGAAAATTCAAATGCCAAGACAATTATAAAATATAATATTGTAGCTCTTTTGGTTTTAAAATAGGAAGCTGGTTGTTGCAATATATTGTACTGTGGTTCTTCTTTCCCCCCTCTAGTTTACAAACAAAGGAGGATTACCTCTTGGATGGAGAATAAAGGACCCAAAACAGTGGAGTCAAAAAGGTAAAAACAGAACACAGGGGTAATTTATTTATCCAGAATGTAACAAAAGGAGAGAAAAGGACTCATAATCAAAATATGCATGGTGCTTCTGTTCATTCTACACTTACTGCGTCTCCACCCCCATCGTTCAGCCCAGACAGCGAGGTCCAGCTCTGAGGGCCTTCTGGTGGTTCCCTCACTGCAAGAAGTGAGGTTACAGGGAACCCTGCAGAGGGTTTTCTAGGTAGAGGCACCTGCCCTGTGGAACACCCTCCCATCAGATGTCAAGGAAATAAACAACTATCTATCTTTTAGAAGACATCTGAAGACAGCCCTGTTTAGGGAAGCTTTTAATGTCTGATGTTTAATTGCTTTTTTTTTATTATTGTCATTAATTCTGCTGGGAGCCACCCAAAGTGGCTGGGGAAACCCAGCCAGGTGGGTAGGGTATAAATAATAAATTATTATTATTATTAGCCGCAGCATTTTGCTCCAGCTGCAGCTTCTGGACCAGGCGCAAGGGTAGCCCCACATTGAATGCATTGCATTATCAAGTCTTGAGGTTACCAATGCATGAACTTGCTCTTTTGAGCCCTGCCTCTGATGGCTGCTGAAATTTAACTGGGTGTGTTGAGCTGGTGGGCCCTGCGCTCGGGAAATGCCTGATACCTTAAAGAAGGTGGTGTGGCCACTACTGAAGAAAATGGCCTTGGACTCAAAGAATTGCAACAACTTTATTAAAATAGTGAAGCATTACTATAGTGTTAATTTGTGGGAAGATAAACATCAGTTTTACCTTTGGTTATGGGTCAACATTTTATTTGTATTTGTGTTGTTATTCTTTTTGCAGCTCACAAAACAAAACTTGCAGCACAGAAGCAGAGCCCAAAATGACATTTGTAAAACAAGACAATGTTTTTGAACACGAAGTGAAAAATGCTGAGGATGTTCTTCAGCAGGGCTGTTCCAGATTACCTGTGGAAATGAATACCAGGCATGTGGCCTTGCCTCAGACTGCCGCCCTGCGTAATTGGGAAGCCGAGCAGCTAGGTAGGGATCAGCTTTCAGAAGCAGAGTCTTTGAAAGGAATCCAAACTGGAGACCAGTTGAAAAATGCTAATGCTAATCAAACACATAAAACTGGCAGTCAGGCCCACCGGGGTTGCAATGAAAATCAGGAAAACTGTACTCATAGGAAACTTTCATCAGGCAGCCCTGTGAAGGTAGCAAATATAAAACAGCCATCTAAAGACTATGATCCAGAAAGGCAAGCAACTTTGCAAAATTTGCAGCCGTTTAAGAACTACAACTCTGAGCATGTAACTTGCATAGCTGTTGAGTCAGAGGAGGTGGATGTAGTGCCTGAGAGCCCACTTTCAGATGCAGGCTGTGATGCTTGCTCACCTGATTTGTATGCCACTCAGAAAAGAGATCAAGGATGCTGGGGGGAATCTCCTTCTTTTGAGAAAGAGAGTGAACCTGACTCACCAATGGATGTAGATAATTCCAAAAACAGCTGTCAGGGCTCAGAGGCTGATGAAGAAACCAGCCCACTTCTTGAGGACCGAGAAGACATTGATGTGCCAAAAGCACCAAACAAACCCTCACGGTTTCGAAAGGCAGATGCTGACCTGGATTCAAGAAAGTCACAGTCCCGGAGAGGTGAAGGTGCTCGATTTAATCTCCACTTGGAAGGGATGGATAATCAAGTCAAACAGGGTGAAACGCCCACTGAATCACCTGGGATATCACTAGCTGTGTCATCAGAATGCAAAGGTGCCAAACATTGTGGGAGGAAGGACTCTAAAATTACTTCCCATTTCATGAGGGTTCCCAGGACAGAGGAGAAAAGGTAATCTGTCTCCCCTTCTTCTTTCCATACTATTGCACTCAAGTAGCACTGCAGTTAGAATTTCATTCTTGTCTATATAGTAAAACTTTACATCTATGAAAACAGACATAAAAACATGTCTAATTCAGTGTTACTTTAACATGAGCTATTGCATGAGCTAAGGCTTGTGCAGCAACCACAACTCCTACTGGACAGATATCACTGCTCTGGTAACTTCCAGGTTAGACTACCTTAAGGCCTTCTTTGTGCGATGCCTTTGAAGATTGATCAGAAACTTCAGTTTGTTTAAAATACAGTTGTGAGCCTAAATGGAACCAGCTGTAGCAGAGGTGGTAAATTGGATCATCCAGACTTCTACCCACCTTGGGTCATTTTGACAAGTGCAAGGGGCCACCCACCTGACAATCACCAGAAGCAATGTTATCAGCTGGAATGTTTTCCTTTGCTTGTACAGTTTGAAATCAAACCATATAGGCAAAGGTACATGGTTTTTGCATGCATCACCAATCTGCTGATTGGTGGTGCATGCAAATCCCACTTATGGCAGGGAGTCGTATCCTTTCCTGCCTTGCATCTGTCTTATAGGATGTCAGGTGTAGGACAGGTTGGATTGGCTTGAAAAAAATGGCTCCGCAAGCCAAACTAGGGCTCCTGCCATGCCTAATTAGACCTGTGATCTGGAGTTTTCCCGCCACTGGATTACAGGGATCATAGTATCTCAACAGGCCCTAAACAGTTTCATTTTGATGCATGTGAAAGTGTTGGTGCTTATGTTTAAAGCTCTAAATTGCTTGTGACAATCTAAAGGATTGTCTATTTCCACATGAATGGAATGTTTCGCCCTTTTGCTGGTTTTTATTGCTTGACTGTTGGTATTCTATTATTGTCAATAGTCATAGAGTTGGAAGGGACCTTGAGAATTATCTAGTCAAACTCGCTGCAATGCAAGAATATGCAGCCTGTCAATATGGGGATTGTACACACAAACGTGGCGTTATCAGCACCATGCTTTAACCAACTGAGCTAATTTGTTCCATTATGGGTTGTGTGTGTGTGAAATTGTTAGCTGCTTTGGGAGCTACCTGCTGAAGAGCTGTACATAACTTATTTTCATAAATGAATAAATTTTGTGTATCCTGCAAACATCTCCCAAGATTAACTTAATATTCTCACTTGAGTTTATCATGTGTCCATTGTTTTAGGACAGCAGGTGAGCATTTTGAGTGTACAGCAAATCCCCTTACCCACCACTCAACACTAATTTTCTTTAAAAAGACTTCAAGTGATGACTTGGATATGTGAAATAGTCATCATAGATTAAACATCATAAACATCATTGAACATCATAGCTGTTTCCTATTACTTGATATCACCTCAAACACAGTACTTTTCAAGAAAGGTGGTTCACTCATGCAATTGTGAGCTGCATGTCATGTGACAAGAAGAAATGTATTACCAAATGATGCATTACTGGATGATATGCATGTTCATATGCTCAGCCTGTGTGTGTGGCAGTGCAAATTTTGCTTCTCCCTCCAAAATACAAGGATTTTTATGGAGGGGGTGAGCATAAGTGCCTCTGAGAATATAATATTTTGCCCCCACTGTGTAATAATAGTTCCTCTATTTATATTTTGGAGAGAATGAAATTATTTCTGTTAGATAAAAAGCATCAGGCTAGTTTACATGATGCAAACATACTGTATTACTGGTTTTCAATGTTAGTAAGACATCTAGAGGGGGAAAACCATATGTTTGACACCAAGAGTCTCTGTTCAGCAAAAAAGGCATGCTTAAGATGATAATTTAATTTTTCATTTTAATGGCAGGAATGAACAATGTGAATTAAAGCCGCCTCGACCAGGAAGGAAGATTGCTAAATATACTCCTCCTCCACTTCCAACTAATAAAAAGTGGTTTGGGACACCAATTGAAGAGATGAGAAGAATGCCAATGTGTGGGACTCGTCTGCCACATTTGAGGCCATCTGCCAATCATACAGTGACAATCAGAGTATGAAAATCCAAGTTGCTTTACCAACAAAGCTTCCTTTGTAAATTAAAGCTAGACAGTTATTGTTCTCTTCATAAAGTCTGGATTAAGTATTGATTCAGCTGGTTGTGGAGGTCTTTAGATCGCCATGCCTTGAGAATAGTAGACCCTAGAATTCAGAAGAGCAGCATTTAGGGGCTCACTACCTGTTGCACACAGGTGTAAATGTTCATGCCCTGTTGCCATGTTTTGTTTTAAAAGGACGACCACTTCAGGAAGGGATGAGTGAGATCACAGAAGTGTGGAGGGCAGGCACTTAAACATGTTTCCGCCTGTAACTTAGCTCAAAATTGCCTCTTTGTTCTTCTAGAGGGAGAGCTGTTTGTTAAGTAGCTCTGCATAGCATTGCAGCCTAAGTTAGAACTACCTACAGTAGTACCTTGGTTTTCTAATGGCTTAGTTGTCGAACAAATCTTCTCCCGAATGCCACAAACCCGGAAATAAGTGTTATGGTTTGCAAACGTTTTTCAGAAGCTGAACATCTGATGCAGCTTTCGCTTGAGTGCAGGAAGCTCCTGCAGCCAATCGGAAGTTGTGCCTTGGTTTTCAAACGGTTTCGGGAGTAGAATGGACTCCCGGAACGGATTAAGTTCAAGAACCAAGGTACCACTGTACTTTTGCATAGTATTGAATACGTTTATTTTGGTGTAATGCAAATTCTTGCATATTGCATAGACTGGACATTTATTGCCTGTGTATTTTTGGATATGTATATATTAAGTTTTAATGTGCATTGTACTTGCAGATAAGATCACAGGTAATTTCTTCCTTTTTGTAAGATTTAATACAGTGCTCCTTACATATTTTCTCTGTTGCAGGTAGATCTTTTGAAGGAAGGAGAAGTGCCTAAACCTTTCCCAACACATTATAAGGATTTGTGGGACAATAAGCATGTTAAGATGCCTTGTTCAGAACAAAATTTATATCCTGTAGAAGATGAGGTGAGGCATGCTAAAAATTTGGGCGATAAAACTTTTGTCAGGCTAAAAACTCCACCACGTTTTCTTAGATATGCTCTAAATTCATAATCATAAATTATTGTGGCTTTAGATGATTTGTTCAAGTTTGATGATTATTGTAATGCATGTGATTTATTGCACTACATATAGTGTATGAATCCAGATAATTGTGTGACAGAATGACAGCTCATTTTCCTGTCTGCTACTTTTAAATATGATTGCTTAAATAAGATAAAGTGTTTGTATTATGTGTGAAGATAAAGTTGCCATAAACGACCCTTACTTCTCGCTACTGTAGCTTGCATTGAGAAAGTTAACACAGTACTGTACGTGCATGCCAATAAATTTCCATGGGCTACAAAAATCCATGGTTCCAAGCTATTCTATTTCAGCAGGGCAACAAGTGAACAAACTTTGAGCCAGATAATTATATCTAAATATTAGAAGCTGTTTATTAGCTACTTGGGCTTATGGTAGAATTTGAGGTGATATTATTGGTTTTTGTAATTCCACACTTTTCATTTTTTAAAGTATAGCTCCCCATCCCAAAGGTTCACGGCAGTTGATTTTACAGCGTAGAAAGGATTTGCAGAGGTTCATAGAACATTACAGACAGAGCAGTGGAAGATTTCAAAAGCATATGCGTTGCTTTTATGAGTCATGTAGACAATCTAGTGTTCTCTTTGTGTCAGTGGCCAGTTTGATTCCTCCAAAAAGCAGGACATGAGATTGATTCTCCCCCTTTGTCACTAGTATATGATATTCAGCAAACTTGCTTCTGTATATAGTGGACAGTTCCCGATTAATTTGATTAAGCTACTGGAAATCTCCACGTTTTGTTGATAGTAAAGTCCTTGATTAGTTATGTGGCATGTGAAGAAGTACTTCCTTTTTGTCCTTCCTGAATCTGCTGCTAAATGACTTCACTAAGCATAAACACAAAGACACCATATAATCATACTATTTTGCTGTATGGAAGACCTTTGTTGTCATTCTGATGTAAATACAGTTTATTTTTCTAGAGTCCACAAAGGCAAAAAAATGCCGAGTACTGAGTTGTTTGATATACCTGATCTTTGGAAGAGTTACTTTACCTTACTTTAGAGCCAACTTGAGTGTACTTGTACAGCTTTCAGAAAAAATGTGTGAAAGCCAAGCATTTCAAGGGTCCGCAAACATTGATATCCTGGTGACCAATAATTTAACGCTATAATTAGTCTGTGGTCTCCTTTCCTGATTCCCCCCTTTGTTTTTGTTTGTTTAAACATGCTGGCATTTTCCCTATTAGTAGCTAAACTATGATGTTGCATCAACCTCTGCTGCTGAATCACTAATTCTGCCACATCTCCCCATACTCATCTGATTCACTGACTGAATGGGAACTAGCTGCAGCATTTTATTTTCCTCAGTCCTTGTTCTTGCTTCTGTGCTTACCTATGTCTGCAGCTCTCCTCTTTGCCCCCACCTTACCAGAATCGAACGCCAGTCCCTCAGCCCCTATTCAGGTACCAGCGTCCACTTGTAACTGGCCTCAATTTTTCCTCCGGAGGAGGGACGAAATTAGATATTTTCCACCTATCCCTTCAGCATTGTTCTTCCAAGGTTGATTGAAGAAAAAGCTATCTGTAGCTGCTATAGGAAAGGGTCTTCAGCAGAAAAGCCTGGAGTGGACTTTATTTTTTGTTTTGTGGGAAAAAGGATGGTATTCACTACTTGTCTTTTTAGCCATGAAAACATATTGTATTGTTTCTCGAAATAAATAAAGCTTTATGTTGTGAGATGTGTGTAAAGCAGGGGAACACACTGATTCCCAGACCATCCGCGTGCCGGATTGAGAAGGTGATTGGGCCACATCCGGCCGCTGGGTCTTAGGCTGCCTATCCCTGGTGTAAAGAATGAAGAACAGTAAGAGCTGTTCAGCCATGGAACAGTCTCCCTTTGGAGGTTGTGGACTCTTCCTTGGAGGATTTTAAGCAGAGGTTAGATGGCCATCTGTCATGGATGCTTTAGCGGATATTCCTGCATTGCAGGGGGTTGGACTAGATGACCCTTGGTATCCCTTCCAACTCTACGATTCTATGAATCTTCCTATGGCAGGAAAGTTGGAAAGGTCTGTGTGAGACAATATTAATTGTGAATTGCTGCTGAGTTGGAGTTGAGGGGAAAACAAGGGCTACATTTTGCAAAGTGGGAGTCTTAATTATGTACAGCTCCTAGAGAGATGAGTGCAGTCTTAATTTTTGGAAAGAGCCTTTGAGAGAGTCAGGCTTTTAGGTGAGGTATTCCATTTGCCCTGTAAGTCTTCATCCTGAATTCTGTGTGAGCAGCAGGCTATATTTGCTCAGGCCAAAGGGTAAGACACATTGCATGTGCTAAGAAGTGCATCTATAGTATACCCACTAGTTAACGAAAATAATTGTTGGCTACCGTATCAAATTTCAGTTTATGGACTCCTGTGAATTCTAAAACTGAACCAATAGATCTCTCCTCTTTTTCTCCATAATTGTGACACAATTACGAAGTAGGCAGTCATTCTATTCCAATTCACTATTATTTTTATGTTAGTTGTGAGCCTGAATATAATTTTCTAAGCTGAATCTTAAATATTATTTTCTTAAGAATGGTGAAAGAACTGCTGGGAGTCGATGGGAATTAATCCAGACTTCGCTGCTTAAGAAGTTCACCAGCTCCCGTGATTTGAAGGTAAGGCGGAAAAACAGTATGCTTTCTAAAAAAATAATTGGCTGCATTTGGTTGTCATGCTAAACCATAATTTAGCATGATGTGAACCAACATATGCAGGTAGGTCCCCTTTCCTCCTCCGGCACTGTGACTAAGAGGAATTTGGAAACTTTCTCTTCAGTTTTGCCTAACCATAACTTACCTTATCATCTGAGCTGACAAACTGGTTTGAAAGCCAGTTTGAAATAATGGTTTCATCAAAGAGATTTCTATCTATTGGCATAGTAAGAAAATTGGAAATGTTGGAAGTTTCCACTTAATAATATTAGAGAGTGGATGACCTGATTTAGTATGGTTACATTTTTGCACTCCCCAAAGCGTGAGGATATCCAGTTGACTTCATGATTTGGAGAGGTGACATGTTTGAACTGCTGATTACCCAAACCATTTCCTCCTATCTTGGCAACTGGCAAGGTACACACAGCCTATGATTTGGGTGGCTTAACAAAATCAAAACTTTAGAACTCTTTGGGGAAATTCTAAAACTGAGCAAATATTCCTCTGCTAGTTTCCTCCAAACAGGTTGTTTAAGAACAGGTGAAAGTACAATGATATTTCTCATGTTTCAACTCAATCACCTTTTAGCCCCTGACCATTAGGTCCAGTCGTGGCCGACTCTGGGGTTGCGGCGCTCATCTTGCTTTATTGGCCGAGGGAGCCAGCGTACAGCTTCCGGGTCATGTGGCCAGCATGACTAAGCCGCTTCTGGTGAACCAGAACAGCGCACGGAAACACCGTTTACCTTCCCGCCGGAGCGGTACCTATTTATCTACTTGCACTTTGACGTGCTTTCGAACTGCTAGGTTGGCAGGAGCACGGACCGAGCAACAGGAGCTCACCCCGTCACGGGGATTCAAACCGCCGACCTTCTGATCGGCAAGTCCTAGGCTCTGTGGTTTAACCCACAGTGCCACCCGTGTCCCATACCAATCACCTTTTAAGGCTTCTATTTACAGTTGCATCAGATGCATAACAAGTAGAATTGTGTGGTCTGATTATATAGTATTTTTGATAAATAATATCTCTTTACATTAGAATGAATAAAATGCTTGGCACCAGTATCCATGAAAAATACTTTTAAATACTAAATTTAAGTTCAGTGGTTTTAAAAATAAACAGATCCTGTCAATAGCACTTTTAATTCCTGTAGAGCAATTCAACCAGTTGACTATCTGAATCTGCAAAAGCATTGGATCCAGTGCTTTTTTTCTAAGAGAAAAAAAGAGGTGCCAGAACTCACCGTGAGTTCTTATAATGGTACTGTGAGTTCTCTTATAATGGCAATGGTGCCCATCTGAGAGGTGCTGGAACTGGGTTCTGGTGAGTTTTAGTGGAAAAAAGCCCTGATTAGAACTGTGAGTAAGATTCTGCTTCCCTTTTGTCCTTTTTAGCTAGAATACTGTTCCTGTGTCACAGCAATCTAAGCCAAAACAAGCCCACAACTGTTGTCATGCTTCATTTGTCTTTTAACTGAATGAAATATCGCTTGATCTCATTTTCAATATCTATATTAATTATCAGTCTCCTTTTCATACCTAGGTCTTTTATCTGCAAAAGGGGAGACATGTTGAATATTTTATTATACATGTCCATCTTTTTTTCTTCTTTTTTCCAGATGCAAAGGACAAAAACCTTTTACCTCCAGTGTTGTATAGAAGAAGAAATTTTGGCAGGTAGTGAGAAATGCTATAGTTGAAATTCCATCCTCTATACAACTATGAAAAGTAAAGGAATACTGGTCTCTCTTTGTCTTAAAAGCATAATAATAAAAGTGGTATGACATCACAGTACAACCCACCTTAGGTCAGGATGTGACCCACCAGTTAACTGGAAACCAGTGACATATAGAGAGAATAGCGAAATGTTTATGCTGATCTGTAGAGAATAGTCACTTTGTGCAGAGGTTTCTTACCTCCTAAAAATATTAGGCCATTTAGAAACTGAAAAATCTAATACTTGCAAATAACTTGTTGTTTCACATAAAACACTATGTATTAGTAGCAATTGGTCAGCTGCCTTTTGAACCAGGAAATTATTGAGTTAGTACGAAGTAACTGGAAGGTGTTAGCAGTTCGAAAGCACGTCAAGTGCAAATAGATACAGTCATGCCTCAGGTTAAAGTAACTTTGGGTTGAGCATTTTCGGGTTGTGCTCTGCGGCGACCCAGAAGTAACAGAACGCTTTACTTCCGGGCTTCGCCACTTGCACATGCGCAGACGCTCAAAATTACGTCACATCCATGTGCAGACACAGCGAATCACAACCCGCGCACTCGCAGAGGCAGGTTGTGTTCGCTTCAGGATGCGAACGGGGCTCCGGAACGGATCTCATTCGCATCCAAAGGCACCGCTGTAAATAGGTACTGCTCCGGCGGGAAGGTAAATGGCATTTCCGTACGCTGCTCTGGTTCTCCAGAAGCTGCTTACTCATGCTAGCCACATGACCCGGAAGCTGTCTGCGGACAAACGTCGGCTCCCTCGGCCTCTAGAGTGAGATGAGCGTGCAACCCCAGAGTCGTCCACAACTAGACCTAACAGTCAGGGGTACCTTTACCTTTAACTGGAAGGTGTACATCAGCTTGGGTAGATTCTTTTTTAAGAACATGTTCAGAAAGCCAAACTGGTCAAAATCACTGAAAGTATATTAAATAAATTTCCTGTAGGTGCTGCTGTTTTCAGATGTATGTCAGTATACTACTTTTGTTGGAAAAAACAGAAACTGGGTGTGTCGAGTATGTGCTTATAATTAGAGCATGTTCTCTCTTTGTTTTTTACGGCAATGTGTGGTTCTTGTTACGTCCTTGCTGTAGGCCATTCACCATGCTGGAATGTGTAATCCATTATGGTGGAATTTAAAGCTGATAATCCTCATGGAAAAAATAGTTTTTTTCTTTAAGTATTCTTAATTTGAGCTTCCAAGATTCTCAGAACAGGGTGGTCTGCCATGCAGGCACAGCCAAGACCCATACATGTTTAGCTTCAGCAAGGTGGCAGCATGATCACACCTGTGCTAACATCTCTGTAAGGCGGTCTGGCATCCTTCCATTTATGATTGTATCCCTATCCTGTCATCTATAGAAATAACTGTTTGACCCCATCTTGATACAGTTGCTAGAAAAGGGGTAGGTGGTTCAAGATGTTGATGAAGTGGAACTCAAATGAATGACTACATGCTTCACAGTTAAATGAACATACATCAATTTTGCAAGATCCTACTGCATGAAAGATAGCACAGTGTAATATTGCTGTGCTGCACTTTGAGAATGATTGGTACAAATAGACTGTTTTATTGGACAGTCTGTATGCTATTGCATTGCATAGTATACTTTGTCAGCATTTTCCCCCCATCTTGCCTGAGGAAACTCTTGTTGTAAACAAAAATCTGCCCTTTTTCCCTTATGGGGTATCCAAGAGCCCATATAGGGTCCTTACGTAGGTTCCCTATTAGTAGGAGAAAATGACAGAGGCCAACCAGAGAATACTGAGAAGCAAAGCAGCTAGTAAGCCTGATCTTTATTAAACTATTGCAACAGGGTCTTCCCTCACCACACACAGGAGGGAGGAGGAACCCAGAACAATGGCACGCAAGGCCTTATATAGACATTTTAAATTCCCTGCCCTGGAGCTCAAGACCACCCCTCCATACATCATACATACATCACAGAAGGGGTGTAACCTAAGGCCACCCCCCAGATACATCTCTACCTACATCACAGAAAAGGCGGTCTAAAACAGAAATTCGATTGTTGTTTTTCTCCTGTCTTATCTCCTTTCTGGCAGGTTACTTGATTGGATACCCTGGGGAGCCTGGCCAGTCTTTTGTAATGATAAATACTTAGTTCCTGGGCCAGGTCACAGGCTCACACCCTATTCATATCTTAAGTCTTAAATCTTAAAAGGATTTGTGAGGAAAGAGACAATGGGGAGATTTCCCACTTTGATCTTGCAGAGAAAACATTTGCTCAGTTTGGGAATCTAAATGGTTTTGCTTGGTTGGTACACTTATGAACATTTAACATATATCTAAGACGTGGGTGGCGCTGTGGGTAAAAGCCTCAGCGCCTAGGGCTTGCTGATCGAAAGGTTGGCGGTTCGAATCCCCGCGGCGGGGTGCGCTCCCGCTGCTCGGTCCCAGCGCCTGCCAACCTAGCAGTTTGAAAGCACCTCCGGGTGCAAGTAGATAAATAGGGACCGCTTACCAGCGGGAAGGTAAACGGCGTTTCCGTGTGCGGCTCTGGCTCGCCAGAGCAGCGATGTCACGCTGGCCACGTGACCCGGAAGTGTCTCCGGACAGCGCTGGCCCCTGGCCTCTTAAGTGAGATGGGCGCACAACCCCAGAGTCTGTCAAGACTGGCCCGTACGGGCAGGGGTACCTTTACCTTTACCTTTTAAGACCTCAAAATTCCTATCACAATGTAGCAGACGGTCACTTTATGTTCTCATTCAAAAGGGTCAAAAGAGTGACCCTTAGGGACATGTTGCAGAGATAGTGGGAGTTAAGAAAATTGGGGAGCAGTGTAATAGACAGTGACATAGGTCTGAGTCTCTGGGATGACATTATTTTTATATCCGAGCAGAATCTGGGATGTGATGACCATTGAGGTTTTAATACATACAGTTCCCACCTTGGCTGAAGCCCAAGTAGAATTGGTTCCCAAGTCACAGGGCACCTGGTTGGAGCTCTTTGCCTGAAATAGCAGAGTTACAAACAAAAGAAAACAAATAACATAAAAAGCTGGTTGGAGATTTGGCACAAAAGCTTATCAAAGGCTCAATGTGGATTGGAGGGGGTGGGGAGACAAGCTTATGCAGGCTGGCAGCATTCTCTGTTTAAAAAGCTCTCATGCGAAATCCCCAGACTGGATTTTGAACTTAATGGAATTAAAAAAGTTATTGGGGGTGAGATGGAGAGAATTTCTGGAAAGGAAATACCGCCACGTGTTGATTACACTATTCTGCATGCACTGCGGTAATGAACCTGTTTAAGAGCCTTTCTGTATGATTATGTGTATAATTAGAAAATCTGAATTAATAAGAGATATGAAATCAGCACAAATTGTGAAAATCAGACTGACCAAAGATTTTGAAAATAAGTGCCATTACTAAAATCAATAGCAGTAAAAAGTATGTAACTGAAAAAAAAATTCTGAATTTACTATTGGTAAGATTTTACCAGAATAAGGGTTGGATTGGCCTTTGCTGGGAATGAATTAAATTTGGGAAATTCTGTCCCAGGGTGGGAGGTATTGGTCTGAATGGATCAATGGGTCCATTCTTGTAACTCTGTGTTTGCTGAAATTTTGCTTCTCCTTTATCTTCTTGTGACAGGGTATGTTTTCTAAGGATTGCTGAAAAATTGTCCAGAACTACTTGGACCAGCAGAGGGTGCTGATTTCTCAAAATTCAAGTTGTCCTACTGATCACCTTTTTATCACTTTTTGTTTCATAGGAAGCTATTCTCAGATATAATGTTGCATATGCCAAGAAATGGGACTTCACAGCCCTTACTGAGTTCTGTGATAAGGTAACAAGTGTTTTTCATATTGGAAAATGAAGTAAATATATATTTTGTCATTATTTGTTTCTTTGTCATTATTGTAATATAATTTATTTGTAATGTTAACCAGTAAATAAGTGAATGCACTTAGTGAAGCATGTGCAGAAGCGATAATTATAGATAGAACAATGGGAACAGACTTTGTGACTCAATTAAGACTTTGTAGCCGATAATGGCTAAACAAATTTTAAGTATGGTTTGGCATGAGCTCTTAATTGACAGACCATAGTTTGTGATTGGCCCTCAAACCAGAATTGGAAACCATGATTTGAAGTGGGTTTACAAATCATAGTTTTAACTAAATTCAGATTAACGTGATGCCTGAATTGACAAGTCATAGTTAATACAATTGCTTCCCTCCAGGTGTTCTTTTACCATGGAGAAGAGAATTAAGTTTTGGGGTGGTGAAACACAGAAGCAGACACGTCCTAAACTATGGTTTGCCTGCTTTATATTTGGATGCTAAAACAGTAGTTTTTCTTTTTAAACGATGGTTAGCATAAACCATACTTGGTGTGATGTCTCAGTTAAACATACAGCACATTTCTCCAGTAACATCCATCACCTGAGTGAGTACTTAGTGAAATTGGACAAAACTAAGAAACGACGGAGGCTGTACTATTCGAAAATATTTCATTTTGTTTTTGATTCCACTCATTAATACTGAAAAGTAGAAGGATGTGACCACCATCTTTCCCCTTTCTATTATTAAAAATGCAGTTGTGTATTTTAAACTAATGTTAAGCATAGGAGACACTTATAAATGGCAATAAAGCATGCAAGAGACACTTAAAAGTTCAAGAATATGATGGATTGGATTGAGAATGTCATCCAAAGAGAGTAGTATATGGTTTCAGTGGCCTTTGCAGAAGAGGCAGTAGGGTTCAGTAAAAAGAGAATGGTGATGTTTTCTGGTTTATTAGAATAGTAAATTATTTTGAATTATTTTGAAATTTCTTAGAAATTTAAGGAGTGAAGCTAGAGTGACACATTCAAATGATTACTGGGTCACATGACATTACTTGAATGATTAAAACTAGAAGAAAAGGTGGTGACCTATTTAACCATCTTTTTTTTTGCATACTTGCACATGCACAAAACTCTTGCACAGTTAACTGACAGCTTTGAATTACTTCTGACTATCCTTCAAAAACTGAAGAACTATATTGACTGTTCAGGCATGTATTTTAAAGAGAATTGACCTTATGCATAAGAGTTAAGTACTGCAAAAGCTTTGAGGTATTCTGTTAATTACCAAGGCAGCTGCCAAAAGCTTTGCAGTTCCAGAGCATGCTAGCTATTGAATGGAAATAGAGTTTCCTTGGGGAAATGGAGATGATTGCCGATTAACTTGAACATGCCAGCTGGAGTGAAATGCAGAGTTTGATCCCAGTGATACTGCAAGCTGACAGAGCTTCAGCAATAGCTGATGCTTTGACTTGTTCGTCTTCTACTCTTATTAGGGCAAGATGTTTCATGTAGACTTAGCTTCCTTTTGCTTGAGGGACTAATAGTTCAAATCAGAGAACTGGCTGGACAGGGGACAAGGGAGAATAGTAAAGTACCACTGTACAATTCTTAAAATCCGTGTAACTGTGATCATTCTGTAGATAATAAACTGTGACCCCAAAATGCCAGATTCCATGGCAGCTTCTATCGTCTATTTTCTATCTACTACCTTTTTTTGATTTTTAATACAAATGAAGAAGTTTCTAGCCCTTGTGTTTAGTGTTTATATGATAGTAGAAAAGAGAAGCCACAGTGATCAGGGGGCTGTTGAAGCTCTCCTATGAGTAGAAGTTAGTGTTTGGGGCTTTTTAATTCAGAAAAAAGTGAGTTAGTGGGGGACATATTAGAGGTGTATACAATTATGTGGGGAAAGTGGTTTAGGAAAAGTCCTTTCCCTCTTCAAATATTAGAATATTATGAAGCTGAGTGGCAGAAGATTCAGGAAAGGAAGAGAAACCACTTTGCACAGCAGTTAATTAAATTGTGAATTTGCTACCACAAGAGATGGTGATGCCCACCAACTTTGATGGCCTTAAAAGAAAATTATACAAATGAATGGAAGGTGAGGATATTGATGGCTCCTAGTCTCAGTATCATGGTTTGTTACATGCTGTTTCTGATGCTGGAAGTATCTAAATTATCAGTTGCTGGAGAAGATGAAAGGAAGAGGACCAGTGTGCTTTGGTCCTGCTTGTGGCCACTGTTGGAAATAGGGTGCTGGACTAGATAAATGTTGGATCTAATCCATCAGGACGTTAGGGTGGCAGAATCTCTGTATGTGTGTACATGCACAATTAAAGTGTCCACAATTTATTAGGTAATTAGACTATGAAGGGCTAGAGGGGGGTTGGGTATTTTTTTGGTGGGGGGTTAGCCCTCAAACAAGGAAAGTATATATGAAGGCACAGATGTTCTTATGTAGTAGGAGGTATCTTCTGGTCATGCCCAGGAGGTCTTTGTATGAGTAGTAGGGGTGGAATGGAATTTTGTCTATGTTGAAGTTGAGGCCCATTGGATTGTTTGAGCCTATTTTGTGAAGGACTAGTAAGTGGACTATGGAGGTGCCTATGATAAGAAACGGGAGTCTGAAGTGAAGAGTAAAGAACTGAGTTAGAGTTGTGTTGTCTACTACAAATCCACCTCAGACGCATTCAACTAAGGTACTTCCTATGTACAGTACTGCAGAAAGGAGGCTGGTGATGGCAGTGGCTCCTCAAAATGATATTTGTCCTCAAGGTAATACGTATACCTTAGTTAGAATGTTGAGTGATAAAGTGATACTAAATCCAAATATGTACTTCTGCTTGAGGAAACAAGAGAACTGCTGTGGAACTTACTAATAATAGCATTGTGCAAACCTTTCCACTAGCATTTGAGCAAGATATTTTGTAGCTATGTACTAGCAGCTATTTTCTTTCAGTAGAGTCCTCTAAAGATGAGAATCTATTTTAGTAAAAATGACATCTTATCAATCAATCAATCTAATCTGCTAATGTTGGTTTTCCTTTTACCTGCTGCTGGAAGTAATGAGCTGTATTTTATGGCTCACTTGTGTCACGTTCCACTAAATTAAATCTCAAACATTTACTCCGATAATTTATATTCCTAATGTATCAGTTCACTTAATTTGGCTGTTTCTCCTCCCAAAGGAATTGTAATAGATTTCCAATAAGTTACAGAATAAAGATCATCAGTACTAATGAATGCTTTTAGAAGCCTGTATCTTTAATCAAATATTTATTTTTCATTCTTCTCTGATGTTTAACAGTTATATAAATGAAAGGTAAATTAATGAAATAGTGCATTTTTTTGCTATTCACAAGGAGCAGCATTAAGTGAATAGTGTCTGGTTGGGTTTTTTTTAAGGGTGTATCTTATTTTATAGTAGTATTGCTTTTCAAAAGTAATGATCATTGTTGGCCTATGTTGCCCGTTAATTCTTTCTGATGAATGTACACAGCCCAGCCTTGATTATTCCCTAGTCATAAATAAGAGATGGAAGAACCTTTGGCCTCCATGCTATTAGGATCCCTTTCCATTTTAATTTAGCTCCCAGAGCTGGTCCTATTAATGAGACACATAAGGATTTATTGTTGACTTGAAATAAGTCAACAGTGATAAGGAGCCAACAGTAGCCTTACACAAGCACTGGGCGAGCTTAAAGTTCCTTGAGAGTCACTAGGAGAAGATTAAGGTCATATGCAATTCAAGTTTGTGACATGCCCCCTTAACCAAATGCCAAGTTTATAATGCTGCAGTATGCTTTCCAAGTGAATGTTTGCTAGGAGGATCAATGGGTGAGACATTCAAGATCCTTGATTTTTTTTAAAAAATAATAATTCTACCCCTTTCTTGTTTTTCTCAGAAAGCAAAGCAATGGGAATGGGCCATTGATGTTATGAGACAGATCTTGTGCAGCAGCTGTTCTGATAAGAACATATGGGCTTGAAGTAGAGAGAGGTTAAATCTCTCTATATACTCTCCACTATTTAATTGACTCTTAGATGGGAAAGAGAGAATACGGCACTTTTCCTACTTCCTATTTCTGTTTCCTAGTCTGCATGTGAGTTGCTTTTGTGTCTGTGTGGAATGGTTGACTTCATTTAACCATGATAATATTAGACGAGGAAGGCTTTTAGAAAAGCGCAGTACTAAATGACTGATCTTACATGACAACACGGGACAAAATAAACCTATTTCTCAGACTTGCACATCTTGTAAGAAACTTAAAAAGGATCTTAGCTGAATGTACTTAAACATACACCTAAAATTGTAAGCTATTCAGACTAATATCTTTAATTAGAACTGAAACGGAAAACATCTGGCATGCTACAGCTGGGATAATATGACCATCTGGAAAAAAACTGTAGATAGGAATTTTTCCAATATGTCAATAATGTATATCTCAAGAAGAGAGACCAGGATGTTAAATGCTTGTCTTGAGTTGTAGCTAAGCCTTTTCTATGATACTGCTATTGATAGTCATTCTGTTATAATTTGTATATATAGCCAAAGTGAGAAGCTCTATTTTCAGAGCAGAAATGCATTCGGTTTGCCTATACGGTTGCCATATCTCCTAACTAAAGAGGACTGTACCCTGTTCAGTTTGCTGATGCACACTTGAAAGGGATAATATGAACGATCCCTCTTGTATGTCACTGTGGGAGCCAGCCTTTATATTCCTACAAGCTCACATCAGTGCATCTGTTTCCCCTTACCATCTGTGTGTGTGTGTGTGTGCGCGTGCTGCGTAGATATTTAGATCAGACAAATGACTCTGTTGATTTAACAGTTGCTTGGATACTCAGAAAGCACTTACTTAGTATTTTTGTGGGTTTTTAAAAACACAACCAGTTTCACTAACATACTGAATTTGAGTGTGATAATCTAATGAAGACTTGCTAGCTTTGAGCTTTAGTTGAGGTAAGCAAGCACGATGCATACAAAATCATTAAAAAAAGTTATAGTTTAATAAAACCTCAAACAAATCCGCACACCAATTCTGGAGCCCTCTGTCCTTCTTCCAGTATGTATTAAATATTATGTTTTTACAAGCAATATCTTGCCCTAAATAAGCATTGTTAATGTACCTCTGTGCACTTATGAGCACAAATTACTGCTTTTGTCACTGAAGTGATAAGCAGTTTATCTTGCCCCCACTTCATGATTATAATTCAGATATTTTTGTAAATGTCTGAAGAGAGCTTAAGATACCATGATTCAAGCTGGCTTGTTCCTATTGGTTAAGTTGGCTGAGAGCAATAAGAATTCTCATCTGGAGATCCAAGATGGAAGAACTTGGGCTTACTGTGATGACCAGACATGGCTATCTTGTTTTATAATATGCAGAAATAGCCTTGTGTCTGACATGTAGGCCACTCTTTTACTCCTCTTGATTCCACAGAGTGTTGAGATCTGCTTGATCTAACATTGAAGTAAAGCTTAGGATTAATTTCTACTAGTAGTTACAAGGTCAAGTGCCTGCTATGGAACTGCTCAATATAAGAGATTTGGTTGGAGTGAGAATGAAAAGAGTATATTACACGGTGCAACATTTCGTTGGTTAAATGCTATAGCTGCTCCAGCCTACTCTCTCCCCACATAGTGAAATCAGATGCAGGTTTTCAACTTGCACTCTACTTCACTACTTGTAGATTATGATAACCACGCTGTTCCCAAATTTATTCGAATATAAAGTCTCCCAACCTTGTGGCATAGAACTGGGAAGGGAGCATGCAAGTCCCCCAGCTACATCTCACATTAACGATTAAGATTCTAGGTGTATTTAAACAAGTCACTATTTCCTCGGTCCTTGTCTGCATTACTGGGGTTATAAGAATGGTTTCTAGTCAAAATAACACAATTTTGATATTTCTTGTGGAATCGACATAACATTCAGGAGGTGTTTTAGGGTTGTGGTTTGAGTTCTGAGCTCTTGGCCTATACCTATGTAAATTAATTTGCCTTGAAACAAGTTGATTATATTTTGAGGCAAATGTGTTGAAACACATGTGTTATTAGGTTGGGTTAGCTAACTTGCACTCCAGATGCATACTTCTGTACAATATGCTTGCATGTATTACCGTAACTATGTTTTTAAAAGACCAACAGAAGAGGGAGCCCTTCCACCACAGAAAAAAAATATATTCCTCTAGACCTGAATATTGCTAATCTTCTTTAATTTCAGATGCATGTTTAAATGAGGAAAAGTCAAAGCATTGCTTTCACTGTAGATGGACATAGTCCAAAATGTGCACAAGTCATGTTTATTTTAAGATTTCTTACCTTCTCTTCACCACAAGCTTCCAAAGGGGACTACAGCAGGATAGTACACAATTCTAAAAACAAAACAATTATAATTACAAAAGGAAGTGAAAGCATTCCATCCAGAGCAGGCATGCTATTTATTTTATTTATTTACTTGCTTCTGTCTTTCCCTTCCTCCCAAAGGAGCCTAGGGTGGCAAACAAGAAGTGATAAAACAATAAAGGCAGATTGGAATTCAATTACAGGCCTATGCAAGTAGTTCATATAATAACGACTGGTCTTGGCCTTTGTTTTTAAAGTTAAGGGGAAACTGAAAGGTTTATGAATACTAACTGGGTGGAGTTAGTCTCCTGAAGCAAACCAGATGGAGAATTTGTATTGTTCCATAGCTTCTACTTGTTAAGTTTGGCAGATTTTCAAAAACTTCTAAATGTTTAGCTTTTAGCTGATTAATAAAAATGTTAATCTAGATACAATGGTACTTCGGGTTAAGTATTTAATTTGTTCCGGAGGTCCGTTCTTAACCTGAGACTGTTCTTAACCTGAAGCATCACTTTAGCTAATGGGGCTTCCTGCTGCTGCCGTGCCGCCAGAGCACGATTTCTGTTCTCAACCTGAAGCAAAGTTCTTAACCCGAGGTAATATTTCTGAGTTAGCAGAGTCTGTAACCTGAAGTGTATGTAAGGCACCACTGTATTCCAAAGATCCTGAAAGAAAAAGGCTGTAATCATATGGTCAGCAGACGATTAAAAGAGGAGTGACAAATTCATGGAGGTCAAGGCTTTCAATGGCTACTAGCCATGTTGGCTATGTTCTGTCTCTGCAGCTGGTATCAGTAATACTTCTGAATACCAGCTATGGAAGACCACAGAAGGGGAGAGTGTTCTTGTGCTTGAATCCTGCATGAGGGTTTCCCACGGGCATCTGGTTGGCTGCTGTGAGAACAGGATGCTGGACTAGATGGGCCCTTAGCATGATCCAGAAGGCTCATCTTATGTTAAGGCACACCTTAACATAATACAAGATACTCATAATACAAAGTGCTGTGGGGAATTTTCATTGGGACTGTAGTGCACAGGGAAGTGAGGTTGAGTCTTCCCTTTCTACGTCCCTGGTTAAAATCCTGCCCCCGCCCCCAGGTGTTGGGCCCCAATGACAGCTTTTCTCCCTAAGGCAGGCTTCATCAACCTCGGCCCTCCAGATGTTTTTGGCCTACAACTCCCATGATCCCTAGCTAGTAGGACCAGTGGTCAGGGATGATGGGAATTGTAGTCACAAAAACATCTGGAGGGCCGAGTTTGAGGAAGCCTGCCTTAAGGCTTACTGCAAATCAAAGGAGGTGCAAATTCATCAGGATAGAGACTGTACAGGAAAGGGTTAAATCTCACCTCCAACCACATGGGGGTCTTATAAACCTCCCATTTTTATTTCAGCAACCATGCAATTGTAGTAATTCAGAGTTTGGTCCTAAGAGAATTTATAATACTTTTGTTTTCATGGACCAGGCAGAGGGCCTTCTCGGTAGTGGCACCCGCCCTGTGGAACGCCCTCCCATCAGATGCCAAAGAAATAAACAGCTATATGACATTTAGAAGACATCTGAAGGCAGCCCTTTTTAGGAAAGTTTTGAATGATTGATGTTTTAATGTATTTTTAATATTTTGTTAGAAGCCACCTAGTGTGGCTGGGGAAACCCAACCAGATGTGTGGGGTAGAAATAATAAATTAATAATTAATAATAACAACAACTGTATTTATAAACACATACAGATGATTAGCCATAGCCTTTTTGCAGAAAACTCTATATAGGTAAAATACATATTTGGATGCCTGCCTCATGTCTGTTCACTTGTTTGGCGTAGGACATGGTGCCTGATATATGTTGTTAGCTAAAATCCAGATATTTATTGCAGTGTTTTTGCTTTCTTTGCAATTATTTCTAGAGTGCCTTCAAAGACTATGGGTTGTACATAAAATAAGGCAGATCCTGTTCCCTGACTTACAAACTATGTATAGATGGCGTGTCAGGTAGAATGTAAAACCCATATATAATTTTAATCAAATGGTTGCTTCAATTAATAAAACCAGAATAAATGGCAAAGCTAGTATATATAAGCACTTTGTACCGATGACTGGTTTTTTGATAAATCATTTTTATAATTGTCTGGACAGTACTAAAAGAAACAAGCTGTACTGAGAGAGGTCAGTGCTATAAACATAGGCTTTTAAGCTTGGAATGAATGACCTAAGGCACAAGAATATATTATCCTGTTACTCCATGCTCCGTTTCATTTTAGTTTGTACACTTTAAAAATACTAGGTCATATTATAGTTGCAGAATCCAGTATTAATAAAACTGAACTTTCAGATGCAGAGTGGAGGTTTTTTCCCCCCTGTGCAGAAGGGCAGAAACATTCCTTTTTTTATTGAACAAATTGCAAACTTCTTTAAACTCCAGAATTGAAAGACGGTTGCTTTGTGGACTATATGCATTTTGAATATGAGAGTTAAGCATTTTAAAGATGAAGCAACAATAAGATTTAAGTATGTGTTCAAAGTCGAGATTTCAAGTGTCTCAGGATGGACTTCATTTTAAACTGATATCAAAGGGCTCAGATTAACATTTATATGCAGCAATTGTTGAATTATCTGTTCTAAGACCTTTTCTGGTACTGATGTCAAGCTCACCAGTCCGTAGTTACCTCGGTTCCCCCCCCCCCGCCTTTTGAAGATGGGGTCAGCATTTATCCAGTGTGCAGGGACCTCAACTGTTCTCTAAGAATCCTCAAAGATTATAGATAGAGGATCTGATATTACACCTGCAAGCTCCTATAGTACCCTTAGGTGCAGCTCATCAGGCCCTAGATATTTTAATTCATTTAAAGCAGCTATGTGTTCCCTTACCACCTCTTTCCCTATCTTGAGCTGCATCTCCCTCCTTGCACCCTTTATTCTCTTATCACCGGGTTGGGCACTACTTTCCTTTTGGGTGAAGATAGAGGCAGAGTAGTTGTTGAGCAATTCTGCTTTTTTCTGTCACCCAATAGCATTTCTCTGTCTTCTCTATACAAGCCTACTTGCTTGATCCTTCTCTTTCTCCAAACATAGCTGAAGAGGCCTTTTTTAATTATTATTTTTCACCTCTCTTGCAAGTCTGAGTTCATTATGAGCCTTGGAGAAATATATAAACTGTGAAAGGAGCTGGTGGGAGCACGATTTCATGCTTTATTTAAAAATTAGAAGTTTACATTTTAAAATGAAGAAAATACATTCTTATTATACACTCTCATAAAACATTTGAACTTTATTTAAAATTATGGAAATCATTTAAATGAAGCATTGCTTGTCAAGTAAGATACACCTGAGAGATCATTGCAGTCTGGGATTGGCAGGAGACATATTTTAGCTTTCAGAAACAATTAAAGAGAGTCAAATTAACCTCTGTCGGTGTAAGCTGTCTCCTCCTTTCTTTTCCAAGTGTCAGTCTGTGGTTTTGATAAATGTCAAATGTTCCCCCCCTCCCCTCAAATAAGGCTCTTTCCTGCATAATCCAATGAGATTTCCTCCCCCTACTCTGAAGATTACCTTGTCTTTTTCTTTGCTTTTTCTAATCAGAAAACCATTCTAAGATAGTGGCTGCATTTTGACAGCTGTACATGTTTTCCTAGTGGATTCATTTCATACAATAACTGAAGTAGAGAATGGGTACAGCTTGCCATTTTCCTCTTGTGGTGCTGGTAATTCATTTTAACAACTTGTAAGAATAGAAAATTTATGTGTAAAGAAACAACAACACTAAATAACTTGAGCTTACTGACACACTTTCAGTGTTTAGAGCAGGGAATTGGTGCCCTTCAGATATTTGTTGGACTATAACTCCCACCAGCCTCAGCAAGTACAGTGGTACCTCGGGTTAAGTATTTAATTTGTTCCGGGGGTCTGTTCTTAACCTGAAACTGTTCTTAACCTAAAGCACCACTTTAGCTAATGGGGCCTCCTGCTGCCGGAGCACGATTTCTGTTCTCATTCTGAAGCAAAGTTCTTAACCTGAAGTAATATTTCTGGGTTAGAGTCTGTAACCTGAAGCATATGTAACCTGAAGCGTATGTAACCCGAGGTACCACTGTATTGCCAATGGCGGCAGATTATGGGAGTTGTAGTCCAGCATTATCAGGAGAACATCACACTGGCTGCTCCTGGTTTAGAGGTTGCATTTGTATTGTGCTGGTAGTCTTGAGTATTTCCTTAACCTGAAATGTTAGAAATTGGAATTAGCATTATTTGTGGGCCAATGCATCCAATGCCCAATAAGCACATATAAGCAATCGCAACCAATTTTCTCCATTTACCCTTCCTACTGTAGCCCCATATCCCAAAACTTTCCTGAGAGTTCACTCAGGAGAAGCTTTTCAGGGGACTGAGGAGAGTGTAGTCTAGAGAAGGGAGGAGGAAACTCCTCTTGGGCAAGCCATCTCTACACTCATGCTGTCTTGGATACAACCAAGTGATATTTGATTCAGGTTTCTGGAGTCACCTTCATGGTTCTTGGTTTGCTCTGATGACTCTGCCTCCAATCTCAAGAAATGAACCCAGGCTGAAGTGTTTTTTACACAGTGGCCTCTGCTAATACATGGTCATGTAGACTAGGCTTTGTAAATGGACACTTCATTGACTGTGGATAATAAGAATTTTCTCCATGAAACCAGGTAGTGAAGCTTCTGTAAAAATATTTTTAGAATGAGCTGATCCTTTCTTCCTTTTTTTGCTGTCCAGTCAAGTGACTGCTTGAAAGCCAGGTTGAGGATTATCAGGGCATCAAGGGCTGCTGGGGGAGTTTCCAGACCAGCTGGCTGTTGATCATTCATATAAAACTTGCACGGAGGTTATACAACGTCATCTGCTCATTGAGTAGTCTTCCTGACACATTTGAGTTGTAGTTATGAGGCATTGGCAGCTGGTGACAGTTGCCCCATACTATCCAGTGCAATTTCCCATCACATTTCTTATTGGACTTCCTTCAGTTAGAAAATTGATGGGATAATTGCGCTAGAAGATACAGGAAAATAACCAGATTTTGTGTGAATAGATAATCTGCCTTAATAAAGACAGTCTGGGGTTGTCTGTTGAGATAGGAGAGACAGTGCTAGCTGAGAACACACTTTTACATCAAGTTCTTTTCTATAATTACATTTATGATGCCTATTAATTTTGTTTGATTCTGTTCTGAAATGTGTTAAAAATAAGGAATGTCTTTCTGATGCAGAAATAATCATATGGCTTAAAATACTGTAATTTGAAAGCTATGCTATACCGAGAAGCAGGTGACTGTCGTTTTGGGGGAAACTGTAGTCAGTTTTCAAACAGAAAACAGCAACTCATTTTGAATTCAGCAGACAGCCTTTTTCCTGGAATTGTGCTTTGTATTCATTTAACATAGCAGGAGAAACTTCCTTTTGTTAAAGAATGCTGTGGCAGTAAATGGCCACATGTAAAGACAATTCCTAATCAGTCATGGCACTTAGTTTATAAAAAGTCCAGCAAGCAAAACCCCTTTTATTTTTAAAAGTACGGAATGTGTGTGTTTGAGCTTATGCAATTGCAACTGGTCTGAGGGAGACATTCATCTTCTTAAGGGGAATATCAATCAGTTAGCAAGCATCCTTTGATTTAAAATGGGGCAGACAGAGGAGAAAGTGAAGCCATTTTTGTGTGGTGCATCATGTGCTTAGTTTAGTCTGTCAAGATTACAGTGGTACCTCGGGTTAAGTACTTAATTCGTTCCGGAGGTCCGTACTTAACCTGAAACTGTTCTTAACCTGAAGCACCACTTTAGCTAATGGGGCCTCCTGCTGCTGCTGCGCTGCCGGAGCACAATTTCTGTTCTCATCCTGAAGCAAAGTTCTTAACCTGAAGCACTATTTCTGGGTTAGCGGAGTCTGTAACCTGAAGCGTATGTAACCTGAAGCGTATGTAACCCGAGGTACCACTGTACAGTTTAAAAACTCACACCAGCATTTCTGTCCCATGCTATCTTTCCTTGCTTCTCCTTTGTGATGTCAAGTGTCTCAGGGTTTGCATTTGGGAGGATCAGTTTATAAAATTATGAGATCATTACTTACGGTGCTGCTTACCAAGCCCACTTTTACTGCACGAGGAACATTTTTTTTGTGAAGCTGCAGGTCACAGTTGTTCGGCCTAGAGCTGTTAACCTCTTGTTTATAATATGCTGAGCTCCTTGAATCCTCAGCACAGTCCTCAAGTGTAATCTGCCTGAGCAAATTCCCATTAAAATGAGCAGGACTATTGCTGATACAGGTCTTTGGTGATCAGAGCTAAAACTAGGTTTCATGTAAGCAATCACTCATGCACTAACCTTGATAAGACTCACCCAAGTAATTTCTCCGGTGAGTGGCACACGGTATTGTGTAAACAAGGTACCTTTCCTGAGAAATAAAATTTGCTTTAAAATGAGAGTTTTAAAAAATGGTATCTGTCAGTTTTCTGACATCTCTTAGGTGGTAAGATAGATATAGTCTAGGTTTTATACCATCATACAACTTTGTTTCAAAGTGTAGGTTGCTCAGAAGATGAGACAACCAATACAGTTTTATAATAGGATATGGATAAAAAGTGGTTGGAAGTGTGTGTGTTGGGGGGTGGGTGATGAACAGTACTGTAGTGTTATTATATGTGAAGAAAAAGTAACAAACAGCCCCTTTTCCTGCAGGTTTCAAAAAAATACCAGTTTCATTAAAGAAAAATGCATATTCTTGTTTTCAGTATTCAATACAGTGGTATCTCGGGTTAAAAATTTAATTCGTTCTGGAGGTCCGTTCTTAACCTGAAGCACTTTAGCTAATGGGGCCTCCTGCCGCTGCTGCGCCGCCGCTGCACGATTTCTGTTCTCATCCTGAAGCAAAGTTCTTAACCCGAGGTAATATTTCTGGGTTAGCGGAGTCTGCAACCTGAAGCGTATGTAACCTGAAGCGTATGTAACCTAAGGTACCACTGTATTGAATCCTGAAGGTAGAACTTGAGCAGTAATTGGTGACAAAGGACTGCTTCATACATTATGCTGTGGTACCACGGGTTACAGACGCTTCAGGTTACAGATCCCTCTCCAGCTGCTTATTGAGTGAGGAATTTGGAAGCTTTTGCTTTAATTTGAGAGTTGGAATAAGTATTGTCTGAACCTGGACACACTAGTTAGTCTTAAGTATGATGGGTTGAAGCTGTAGTGTTTGATGCTGACTAGCTTCAACCAACCATAGTTAAGATTATAACCACATTTTAGGTTTCAGACAGAATACTCAACTGTGGTCAATTTACAGTTAAAACTTCTGTACCACAAGAGGAGAGGGGAGAGACACAATTCTTACTATCATGCATGCATCAAGTCTGAATTGATCCACTCAGTAGCTGAGTAGCATCAGCGTGCTCTGATAAAGGTACCCATATCATACATTTGCTTTCAGATACCTGCTTGTTGCACTATGTGGCAAGTCTAAACCAAATAAGCCCTTGCGTTTAGAGGTTCAAGATCCAACATAACTTCCTATTTTGGATCTGGCTGAGCTCCATGGCAGTATATAAATTCATTAAATAATAAAAATAAAATAACAATAAACCCTTTTCATTTTTAAGTGACTGGTGGCCATATTTGTCTAGGTAGATGCTGCAAGAGCAGCCTCTGGAGGCTGGTCCTTAACAAAGCTATACATGTCCTTATTCTTAATACCTGATGCATTTATTCTAATGTGAAGTGCTAGTTTGCTAATTGATTAACTTATTTGCTGCAAGTAAATGAAAGACCGTTTTACATTCAGGCAGACCAAAGCAGGATGAAGCAGGTGTCAAGAGACCTCCTTATTTGCCCAGGCATTTTAGATTGTACAGTAGTTGATTTTTTTGGAATTGTGTTCCGTTTTTAGTGTTTTGTCTTGTTGTATTTTGTATGTTTATTTCTTGGTTTCAATTTTTTTATACGTGGTGTGAATTAATTTTATTTGCAATTCCGTATACTGCCCTGGAATCCTTTGATGGAGGTGAGTTAAAAAGAAATAAAATACCCATTTTAAACAGAGCAAGTGCAGTTCTTATTTGTTTTCCAAACCTGTTCTCTGAAATTGTTGGTTGTGGTTCTGTTTCAAGGGGGAAGTCTCCTGTGCTCTTACTGCATTTACTTCCAGAGCTGCATAAGGGAAAGGTTGAAGTGTTGACAGCTGTGACAAAGTCCAGTGCCATAATCTGTCACCAGATGAGTGAGACTATAGAGTTTGTGGCAGTCAACAAAGCATGGCAGCTACTATTCATGTGTCAGTTTTAAAAGACAGGAAGTGCTACCCAAAGGAGAAGAACTATCAGAAGCTGACAGTCTTATAGATGCTTAAGGTTAAATGTCTTTCTTTGAATTAAATTTATATGTATTTGTTTTATATTGCCTCCTGAAATCCAAATTCAACCTTTAACATTCCAATATGTTACTACTTGGGAATATGTTTACTTTGGCAGAACACATTCACAGTTTTGAATTTATCTCTTACAATTAAAGCCTAGGGGCTGTTAAAGTGCTATTTTACAGCCTAAACACTCTTATTGGATGCGATTTGTGTAACAAAGAAATCTGTTTCCAAAAATAGGGATCACTGTGGAAGTATGTAGGTCATACATAAATAAACAGAAGACTTATTAGAATATTGCAAGAACTGTGCCATAAAATTTACAAGTCTTCATCCATGAAGAAAATGCATGTGGATGCCAAGGAATGCATGGATCTTTTTGTAGCCCCCCCCCTTCAAGTCAACATTCATTGGCATGGGTTGGTCACACAGAGAGTAATAGCTTTTTGGCATCTGAAATCTATTGCGTTTATTTATTTGGCACGTTTGTATTTTACCTTTCCTCCAAGGAGCTTAAGGGGGCATAAATATTTTTTCTTCTTTCCCCAGCTCCACTTTATCCTCACAAACAGGATTTGAAGGTAGAGATAAATGGCTTTCTCAGGGTTAGCTAGTGAGCTTCATAGCAGAGTGGGGATTTGAACTCCAGTCTCCCTGCTCCTAATCTGACATTTCTAACCACTTCCCCACACTTGTTCATCTCAACTGACAATTGAAATTACTCTCGTGTCCCATGCCTATAGTTGAGAGCAATGAGGAATTTTAGTGTGCTCTTACATTTTGTGAAAGCTTTTGGACCAGTTTGATAGCTTCTTCGTTTTCCTAACTGTTATGGTTTCTCTATGCAGATGCATTCCCCCACTTAAAATTACTTTGAATTAATAGACTTTCTTAACTATGTGCCTTGTGCAGGATATGTTATTGTTAATATCATCTAAGCATCTTACAAATATTATAAAGCAATACAGCTCCTGGCTTGCAGTCTAGATGATGATTTGTGAAATGGAGAAGAGAAAAACCCTCAAATGAAACCTTAAATCTAATAGTACTGTTCCTTCTCAACATTATGTGGTTACCAGCTGCTGCAAGCCTAAAATTCAAAGCGTAGTTTTCTAGGCTATGCAGCTGCAAAATATGAAGTTGTAATTGTGTGGTGCATGAAATGTTCATAAGATAAAAATCTGTTTGTTTTTCAATTTATTTTACTGGTATTTTTAGATGGTATCATCTTCCATTTCTTCCCTTTTTATTTTTGTTCATGTTGTCTGATTAGATTGTGAATAGAGCCTTGTTCTTTTTATTGTTTGTCATGCTTGAATGTTGTTGTTTTTAAGGTACTTGATAGATAGACATTATTCAATGTAAGCATAAGCCAGTTAAGTTGGGTTGTAGAGAAGAGGGATTTTCAAGGCTGATGATGAAAGTTTAAAGACTGGGGAGGGGGCATCTTAATACCATCACCAATCCTTCCCCATTTCTCTCCCCCCCCCCCGTCCCGGCTGCAAGGAAGAGCCAAGTACAGCAGGCTGTCTGCTTGAGTGAAGAGAACCCCAGTCCTTAGGGACAAAAACATTTGGTGTCATTTGGTCTTGGCTGCTAGATACCACACTTTCTTGGTGGATAGTGTACTGTACACCTATTTGAAAAAGTAGCAGGACTACTTTGCAAAGCCTTCCACAGCCTTCCCCTTCCCAAAGCAAACTGCCTCCAGGATCTGCAAATATAGTTGGGAATACTCTGTAACCTAGGAACTGTGCTTCCCTTCCCCCTAACCTTTTGGATGGGGGGGCATAACTGTGGTGGGGCACTAGTGTGCACCTCTCCTTCAAAATGAGTCAGAGTTCTTGTCTTTGGTGTTCATTGGGAGTCTAGAACTATCCTTTCAAGACATGAAATTAGTTAAAGACTAGTATTTTCTTATCTCTCTGCCCATAACATTCCATATTCGTAGAAGCTCTCAGGGCCACTTCTGGGTTTTTTTGTAATCATTTTCCTTTTAATTTATGAACTTCTGCATATTCAGGGAGTCAACTTCCTTATTTTGAATAACCCTGTTTTGCTTCCAAACTGATGCACACTCCAAACATCTGAGCGGGTTATTAGAATAATAGCCTTACTTTTAAACTTCAGGATTGTTAAATATTCAGGATTGAAAATGTCTGGTCTTGATTTCCAGGTTGTATATGGAAATCCAGGTTATGTTCTCCAGGAAGATGGAAGAGTTGAATGCCAAGAATGGTTCTTAAAGAGATTGTTGTGATGTGTGCACCCTTCTAAATTCTGAGAATCTTAATCTTTCATTTTAGTACATTCCCATGCACTTTTGTTGCAGAAATAAAATTTTAAAATATAGTGTCAAACATTTCAGGTTTGACTTGGTGCCAAACACTGATTCTACTCTAGCATTAGAGGCTGAACTGTAAGGACTTCCGAGTTTTATGTTTGTACATTTGACTTTTAAAAATGCTTGCACTGAGAAATGACTTTGTCTTGAAAAGCCAGTTGCTGTGCAGAGAGACTAATTTGGCAGACCATATTCCTAATACTGGGCCTAAATGTACCCTCTTATTTGCATTCTAGGTGCTTGAAGATGCAGAGGCTCAGCATTTGTTTCAGTCCATTTTGCCCGATATGGTGAAGCTTGCACTCTGTTTGCCTAGCATCTGCACCCAGGTTAGTAGACGCATCTTAAGTATACTTTCAGCAGCAGATTAATTTGCTGTGCACCACCACGAATGGTTGAGGTCAAAATGCCAAGGTCCTTATACGTGGTACTTGCCTTGTTGAGCTGAGGCCTAGGGAATAGGGAATAGTGAAGACAACACACATCCATAACAATATAAAAGGACATTAAAAATTCCCTATCCCATTTCTGAACCTTGATTTGAGCTATATATCAAAATCTTGCATACACTAGAGAGATGTGCTAGAATAGTCAGAAAGCTGGTGGCTTCTTTTTGTTCAGGTCTTTCTAATGTACAGAAGGATACCTGGTTGTGAAATCATTGTTGTTGCTTAAAGCAACTCCGTGCTTTCTGAAAATTATTGATTTGTCACTTTTTGTACAAACTCAAGTGTAACACAACGATGGTATTTTGCACACAGTATGTCATTTCATGCACAAGTAAGGCTGCAGTCCTAACCATATCTACTCATGGGTAAACCCCATTGAATTTAATGGGGCTTTAAGGTAAGGGGTTAGGATTGCAGTCGGAAATATTTTACAGTGATATTTGATCAGGTGAACATATTAATTTCAATTTAAATAATAATATTTTGTATCCAAGTAATAATTGTGTAATTGTGGGGCCCATTCCCCCCCTTCCCCCAGTAATACACTTTAAAAATAAATAAATATTGGAGTACAACATTTATGCTTAGTTAAATGCTGACAAAGATATTTTCAGGAAAAAAGTACGTAGAATATTTTTTAGTCCTTTTTTAACACGGCTTTTTGACAGCTGTATTATTTTTAAAAAGTAAAAACAGCAGAGCTCTGAGATCCACAAATAATTATATATATAAAGCTGTTTTGTTGTGAAGATAATACTCCTGCAAGGAGGGCAAATTCAAAACCCCAAGTTTCCTTTGGATCTATATACAGGCACAAACCCTTGTGGCAAACAAACAATATTTATTCTAGATTCAGTGAGAAGCTGTTTGGCTGGAGTGACTCATTTCTAACCTCTAAACCCATGTCACCTCAAAGGACCTCTAAGCAGTAGTTTTAATGGCAGGAAAGAGATTGTCCAACATTGGTACCTTCTTGGACCCCATCCTGTATAAAAATTGCACAAGGGCTGAGACCTTCATATTTCTCAGGGACCTCATGCTTTTTCTGCAGAGCTCCAAGTCCATTAGACATTATATCCTTCAGTTGGGGGTAGCATGTGATGGCAACAATGCGAACCCCTTCAGATAAAAAAAGCTGCAAAAAGCTCGTCCTCCCTAGCACCCAGGGAAGTTCTGCAGGCCTTCAGCTCTGTCTTTCCTTGTTGTTCTCACTATTCTTGCCAGGGACAACTCTGGCCCAGCCCCTTTTTGAATATTGCCACCCATGGACTCTACCCCCCCCCATCCTACTTCCCTCTGCTGGCTTGCTCCCCCTACCCCACCTCTGCCTCCAACAGGATCTCCCTAACAGCCCCTTCTCCTCCTTCTGGAGGCCCATGTCCAGTCCTTAAAGTGCTTCCTTGTTTTAAGGAAAAGGGAGGTAGCTGCTCAAACATCATTTCTCCTTTAAGAGTCCTGAATGCAGGCAATCTTTCCAAAGGCAGCTGCTTATCTTGATAGTTCCTTCAAAGCCCTGCCCTTGCCCTGCCCTTACGTTGCCCTCTCACCTCTACCCCTGATGCCACGGAGGACCAAGATTGAGCCACAGACTGCCTTTGTATATACACCTCTGCCTTTAGAAATATACATATTTGAAGATTGTTCAAAGGTGATACATTAAGTTGAATCCATCCAGGAATCTTGGTTGTAGCTCAGACTACTAACTTGGAACAGCTTATGAATTCTGCTAAAAGTTGTTCACATGTATGGATCTCTAGAAGTCGTTCCAAAAGCCATCCTAGATACAAACAGTTAAGTTTTAATAGCTACACTTCAGTTAATGGAATAAAGGCGAAACTATTGATTTCTCATGAATCAGAAAAGCTCAATTTTAGCTAAGGAAGAATAAGGAGATTTGGAAAATCTGTAGAAAAGGTATGAAATCCCTTTACTGATTAATTCTAACTGTGCATTTTGAAGTAGCTGCACAAAATAATTTTAAATTGCCCAGTTCTCACTTAAAATTGAACCATGGTCTCCATGAGCCAGAATCAGAGCATCTGGCTCGTGTATTTCCCTTTCTTCTCTATTTTGAGTATTGGGAGCTAATTTATAGAATAAACATATAACAATGGTAGTGTTTGAATGAAGGACTATGTGGTTTTTCTTGAAGCTTGAATTTTTTTGCTCTCAGTTATAGCAAGAAAATCAAAGAATACCTTAGTTATGCTGTTCTGTGTATCATCCTGCCGTGTTCTTTTGCTGTGATTGCTGTAATTGCCCATTTTCTTTAATCTATGACAGGGAGACTGTAAAATACAGCTGTTGCAATCTCCTGATGTTTTATTTTCCCTTCACGATTAATCATATTGCATCTGTTGTTCCTATGGATGCTTCCTTTTTGTTCAGACGAGTGGTGCTTTGTTTGACATTTTTTGTTGTTATTGATTAGAAATCTCCAGTTCGTCAAACAAGGCTTCCCAATCATCTTGGATAAACAGCTCTTGATTTTAATGGTGCTGCTGATTTAAGAACCCACTAAGGCCCCTAAATTACTTTTGCTCTAAATTAGTAAATGTAATTTTGTTCTCCTGGGTTCTGGGTGATGGTTCTGTTTTTGTTTTTTGAATTGCTAAACTAATTATGTCCATCTTTCTGCCCTTTTGTTAGCCAGTACCTCTACTGAAACAAAAAATGAACCACTCCATCACCATGTCACAGGAGCAGACTGCTAGTTTGCTAGCAAATGCCTTCTTCTGCACTTTCCCCCGGCGAAATGCCAAGATGAAATCAGAATATTCTAGCTATCCAGATATTAACTTCAACAGGTATGGTGCCAGTTTAAGTAGCTGATACTCAGGAGTGTCTTGCTCTAGGGGAGAAATTGTCCATATTGTATTGGTAATTCCTGAAAGAATCTCATTAAAATAGGAAAAGATTCCTGACAAACCTGTTTTGTGAGATTTGGAAAATATGGAAAAGTAGATCTGAGACTAAAGTTATTGATGGAAATGTTATGGAGCTTAAAATGAGCAGAACTGTTCACAATTGGTGAAGATAATCTTTATTGTTAGAGTGCTAATTTCCTTCCATTTAATCATGCTCACCGCTTCAATTCTAATAGTGGTCCTTCCCCTCACTTGTCACTTCCTTCAACACTTCCCCATTTATAAGAACAGCCCTGCTATATCAGACTGACGGTCCATCTTGCACAGCATCCTATTTCCATTAGTGGCCAGGATGATGCTTCTGAGAGTTCTATCCTCAGATCCCAGAGTTACATCAAATTGTTGCTTGTAAACACTTAAGTAAAATAACATCAACCATTCCGTTTATATCTGCACCTGCTTTCAATAAATAAATAAAAATAAATCAATTGGATGCTAAGATGTGCTTGGCAGATTAGGTTTACACCTTCCTTTGATGGATATATTCCTTCTCTTAGGAAATATCATTTTTACATTGTGTAGGGCCTGGCCATTTTAGGTAATAAAATGAAATGACACATTTAATATGTACATATTAAACAGAAAGCTCTCAGTTGCGTGTCTTGAGATCTGACAGGACCATCAATCTGTTTTATCAAAACAAGAGACACTTGGTACAAAAGGTTGAGAACACTATGTATTTTATTTACCCCTAAATCTTCTCAAGTATACCATTGCTTGGTACTCTTACATGCTGATGACAGCAAGTGATCCAAGGTGCTTTGAAACATCCAGCTGACAGATTTTTTAGGAATCTTTATGTATTGGAATTGGAACATAAGGACTTTCTCTCTTCTTGTATTCGACTGCTTTCAGATAATAGCAGTGAGGGGGTAACAACACAGGAGGTACAACAGGGAGCATAAATCAGGCATACATACTGTCTCAGAATGAATGACACTTGCAAGCTACTTTGCCTGGAAGGCCCCTTTATGTTACAGTCCTGTGGACACTTACTTGGGAGTAAGCCCCATTGAACTTGATTGGATTTACTTTTGAGTAAACATGTGAAGGACCAGGCTTTTATTGCAAGGGGACATTCCAAATTTCATTGTACCTCTGGCCTTTGTTACCAGTCTCACTTAGATTTCTGCCAATAATAAGTATCTAAAAATGTTTCCATATTGCTTTTCTTCTGTGATTTTTGCAGAAGAATGAAAGGCAAATCAAAGATTTGCTGGTGTAAAAATAGCCACTTGAGAAGGGTGTATTCTGGTTTTTTTTAAAAAAAAAATCCTGTGATATATCACATGTGTAATATTTTGCCTAAATAACTATTTTAGGAATGTAGGTGATTGTTTGGTTTGTGTACATGTGGAGCTTTATTTTTTTTTTAAGTCTTATAAATTAAAGGGGATCATGCTAATTCACAGAGCAATCTTATGCATGTCTATTCAAAAGCAAGTCTCTTGATTTTAGTGGGGCTTACACCTGAGTAAGTGGGTGTAGTGTTGCCCCTCCCGTGTAGTTTCTTTAAAAACTTCAGTTATTGAAAGCCAGTTCAAAAGACTGGCCTGCTATTTAGAATCTGTGAGAGAACCTCTGGCTGAAAAATCCTTTCAAACCATTTATACCCCACCTTTCCCAATCGCTCAAGGCAGCATTGAACATCAGTTAGCACAGCTACTCTTATTGTATCAAACTTATTGTATAAAAACATCAAAACGTACAGTGGTGCCTCGCAAGACGAAATTAATTCGTTCCGCAAGTCTTTTCGTCTTGCGAGTTTTTCGTCTTGCGAAGCACGGTTTCCCATAGGAATGCATTAAAAATCAATTAATGCGTTCCTATGGAAACCGAACCGCCTTCAGACCAGGTCTGGGGACAGTCTGTCCCCCGACCTCTTCTGAAGGCTGGCGGGGGCGAAAGTCTTTGCTCCCCCCGCCTGCCTTCCCGGGACAGTCCCGGGGGCTTTTAAAATGCTGGCGGGCGGCAGCGAAGCCTTCGCTGCCACCCGCCAGCATTTTAAGATCGCCCAGGGACAGCGGAAAAGTCCTCCGCTGTCCCTGGGCGATCTTAAAATGCTGGCGGGCGGCAGCGCTGCCGCCCGCCAGCATTTTAAAATCGCCCCGGAACAGCGGAGGAATTCTCAGCTGTCCCGGGGCGATTTAAAAGCCCCCGGGAAGGCAGGCAGGGGGACAAAGACTTTTGCCCCCCGCCCGCCTTGGGAAGAGGTCCTGGACCTCTTCCCAAGGCGGGCGGGGGGCAAAAGTCTTTGCTCCCCCCGCCTGCCTTCAAAAGCCGTCCGGGATAGCGGGAAGCGCTTCCCTGCTATCCCGGACCGCTTTTAAAATGCTGGTGGTGGGGAGCAAAGCCTTTCACCCCCGCCGGCCTTCCTGGACCTCTTCTGAAGTCCGGAGGGGGGGGGAAAGGCTTTGCTCCCCACCGCCAGCATTTAAAAAAAGGTCCCCGAGATTTCCCTATGGGCTTTCGTCTTGCGATGCAAGCCCATAGGAAAAATCGTCTAGCGAAGCGTCGCAAAAACCGAAAAACCCTTTCGTCTTGCGGGTTTTTCGTCTTGCGAGGCATTCGTCTTGCGGGGCACCACTGTACATAGCAGCAAACCCAGAAATGGGCGAGGGGTTACTTTCCTTTGTTAATCTAGCTCAGTGTTTCCCAAACTTGGGTCTCTAGCTGTATTTGGACTACAGCTCCCATCATCCTTAGCTAGTCATGGATGATGGGAATTGTAGTCCAAATACAGCTGGAGATCAGAGAGTATATTATTACTGTAACTGCCTCTTTCCCCCTCCCTGCTTATTTTGATCCAAAAGACTTGCAGAAGAGCCTTTGTGCCCTCACTCCCTAGATTCAGTCATTTTTAAATTTCATTAACAAAATTGCATTCACATCAAGTAGAAAATTCCTGATCGATCCTTCTTTTTTTTCTTGAAACACAATTCTGAATATGAATTTTCATTCAAATATTAAGCTTAAAACTAGAATATGCTTCTTTTGTTTAAAGGTAGCAGAAGCAATACTCCCTGACATCATTTTAGTGTCAACAAGGAAAGTTTGTTAACTTCTTTTTTAAAAAATGGGAGAGTGGGGAAATGTACACTAGTTAAGATATATGCATCTTTATGGAATAGCTTTAAGAAAGGAAACTATTATGTTGCATATTGTGTTTATACAGGGAGATTGGACAATCTAATTTAGCTGTAATGTAATTCTCTCTTACCATAAACATCCATTTGATAACATTAATGAGTATTCTCTGTGGGATTTTTTTTCATTTGTTCAGAGTAATCTGATTAGGGGATAAAGCTCCATATTATATTTATGAAAATTGATTCTGTTTACCCTCTACATATAAACTGGTTTCAAACACCTGGATGTTTTCAGGAGCCAGAGTGGTCCAGTATGTAGGCCTAAAACTGGTTCTAAAGACCTACCTCAAGTGTGAATTGTATGAAAAATACAATAGCCTGTTGTTCTTTATTGGCTAGTACAGAGGTTGCCAACGTGGTATTCTTCAGCTGTTGTGAACTCCAATTCCCATCAACCCAGCCATCATGCTCAGTGGTTAGGGGTAATGAATGTGTTGGCAAGCAGCAATGAGCAGCAGTGTGTGGTATGGGTTATCACACATTGTGGAGCGCAGTGGCGGGGGAATGGCTTCAATGTGGAAAGTGCAAGAAATAATTCACTTTTAGATGAAACAAGACAATTTTTAATTGTGTGGAGATGATATTACACCTGACATTTGCTTGACTGCAATAAACCGAAGAAGATATTGCCTGTGAGGTTAAATGGTTGAGGTGTGTTCCTTAAGCTTGAAGCCAGGGGAATCTAAAGCCTCTAAGCTACTTTCTATGTAAATAGAGAAATTGAAGCTCATTTACTTAATTAACTTGAAAAGACTTGCAGCCATAACTAAAGGTTTGTTTTCTACATCACTTTGTGTGTGACATCATTTCAAGCTGCTTTGAGGCTATCTCATCTGAAAGCATAAAATCTAATTGGGTAGTGAATAATTCTCATGTCTCTCAATTTTGTAAAAAAAGAAAAAAAAGTAATCTGCAAACACCCATTTTATGCTCAATTGACTGCCTAATTCACTGCTGGATGTGAAAAGCAGTACTTAGTTGTTAGAGGAGGAAAAGACAAAGTGCTGCTATGATGTAGCTGGAAAATGATTTCTAAAATAAGTCCTCTGCATTGCACCCAACTAAGTCCTACTCAGAGCAGACTCATCAAAAGTAATGGACTTACGTTGACCAGGTTCATTGATTTTGGTGAGTCCCCTCTGAGTATATGACTTCCTTGAATGCAATCCTCCTTTCATAATATGAACCACACAAATAGGAGTTTTTTCTTGCTAGCCCTATGCATCAACTGCAAAATAAGGAATGACAAGCCTACTTAATACTTGGGCAAGGCAGGGGCTAAAAAAATTGTGGGAAATATTTTCAGAATTTATGCATCAGAATATTACAAATTTACCTGGAAATTGATGCCAGTTTTCTCTTTTCTTTGCAAAGGAAAGTCAAAGTGACTAACAGGACATAAAATAAAAAACAGTTTTCGAAACGGGAAGCTTGCCATAAACCAGTAACAATAGAAGCACAAAACAGCATAAAACCTAGCCTTCCAGTAGCAGATGAATAAGGGGGATAACAGCAGGAGCACCATATTCAGAACATGATCAAAACCAAATCAGAACCATAGTAGTAGCTGGACAACCTTGGTTGCATTTCTCATAATATACCCTGCATTTTGAAGACCTCTGGCATTCTCTCATATGTCTCCATATTATTTCAGAATGCTTAAATCTCTCTTTAAAATGTCTTCAATTTGATTAATATTGCTGCTGTATTTATTCAGAGGCTGGAAGGTCAAAGACAAATTGTGGATTGCAGCAATGATCAGCCCTGTTCAAGTTTTACATCTCTCTTCTAAATTGAAGTAGCCATGTGGCAGTTTGACAGAGCATCTTGTTCTGGACAAAAGTGGCGTACTGGAGGGAAATATGCAGCTGCAAGTAATTTATCAATTACTGCAATGTAAAGCTGGGCTTGCTGAGCTTTGTCTTTTACTTAGACTGCTCCGTAATGAGATTTATTTCTTAAATGACTTGTTTTTCTGCTGGATTCTTGCATTAGTAAATTGATTATCTGAATTCCAATCAGGGAATTGCTTTGGGATTGGGCTGCAGTGTGGCTTGAGAAACTGTAATAAAACATACTCATATATTCTTGTCATTCAGAGTTGTGGGTGGGGTGGGGATCAATGTGTTAATTGCTTAGAGCATCCCTAGCTACTATGACTGTCCTGACTCATTTATTTTGACATTCGTTACAAACACGCAGGCATGATTAAGTTCTTACTAGTGAACCAGTTTCTTGTGTTTGTAAACTTCTCTTGAAACTATAATATCTAAGATGATTTGCCTGTTCAGGCTGGTTCCTGTTTTCCATCTTTAAAACAATGTAAAATGTGCAAAATAGGATTGATGGAGTTGTACACCACAAAATTGAGCTATGCAGATTGCACAAGTATGACCTATATGTCTTGTGCACAAACTTTGGTTTTATTTATTGATATTTATTGGTATACAGCCTTTCAAGGATAAAAAGTTCTCAAAGAAAAGACCCTGGTTTAAAAAAAATGGTATAACAATTAAAACAACGCAAAACATCTCAATTCCAAGGATTTCACTAGAGTTTGTCTTCACTCCTCATTGGCAGGAAATGCATTGTAGCATGTAGATTTCATCAAATGGATGATATTAACAACTCTTGTCTTGTGGAATGCTCAACGAGGTGGTCCTTGGAGCTGCTGATGGAAGAGCAGTATAAAGGACCTCTTCCCCGGTCTTCTTTTGGGCCAACAGTGGCCAAAGAAGGAAGAAGTAGCCCTTCCCCCTGAAAGGGCAGAGAGATAGAGAAATCAGCTAAAGTAGAGAGGAAGCACAATGGAAATTGAATTGATATTTTATTTATTTATGAAACAATTCAGTGTAAAAACTGTGAGAATAAAAGCATGAAATATAGTTATTTTCAAGGTCATCTAAACCACAAGAAATCACTTTTTCTTTTTTTAAATTGCTGTCTTGATTTGCATAATTATTTTAAAGTGGGTCTTACTTTAAAATTATAGAGTAGAATTCAATATTGCAGTGTGACAAACATTCTGTCTGTACAAGCATTTTGGCTTGCCAGGCAGAACAAACCCTCTTCTCTTCCCACCTACAGGTGGCTCACAGGGTTCTCCTAGACCCGAAAGCTACTGGGGGGGGGGGGAGAGAGCGAGAACATGTGGTGGGTGGGACAAGTGGGGAGGAAGTGCAGAACATCTGCCGACAGAGTTTGTTAGCTGAAACCCACCCTTATTTTTTCCTTATTGTACCTTTCATGTAAGTTAACATCTGCAAACTAAAAAACCTAAATACATTTCAGTACTGAAAACCTGAAGGGTAATGGGTTCTTTTTGTTCTTTTTGTTTTGTATACTGTAAAAGCTTGTCTGTCTTTCTAACAAATGGAATTAGTTGGATGCTATTACGTCACTTTCCATTCCCAGTTAACATTTCAGTATTTCAAGAATAGTTTTTAAAAACGAGATTGCATCCCCCAAAGGGCTTTTACTATATCTGATATCTTTTAGTGAACATGCAACTAGAGGCATTCTGCTTCTGAAGTCCCCACAATTTCTCTCTCCAGGCAAATTGCATTATGCTACCCATAAAGACGTTTTTCGTCTTTCTAAAATCAGATTAAGCAGTGTAAGGGCAGGTTGCTGGAAGGTAGATGACACATTTTTATTTTTATTTTAAATGATGATTTGAGGTAGAAGTATGTTCTTCCTTAATGACTAAAAATAGAGGATGTCTCTTAGGTTGGTTTTCATAAAAGGGTTTATTTAAACACTAGGTGTTTTTTTAGAGTGCAGTTTTCTAAAGCTTTAAAATGCAGTGAAGAAGAAGAATTGGGAATGTTTCTTGAGTAGTGAATTTTTTCCTTCCTAACATCGCCATTGAGGTATAAGTCAGTAAAAGTAATCTTTTCACTTGAGGGGATGTAGATAGCTCTTCAGATATTCTAGAATTAGATTCTGAGTTCTTTACCACTAAAGCCAATGCAGATGTCACTGCAGTTGGTTAACTATGTATGAAACTGCTCACACAAATGGTCTACGCACAGGAACAGCATAGCACCTGGAAAAGTAATTCATGTAGCTCCTTTTCCAGGAATAAGAAAATTACAACATTTTCCCGTTCATTGAAAGGAAAGGAATCAAACATAATAGTTCTAATTCAATTCAGGAAAATATCAGGCGAAGAAAAATAATTAATACTCAGTAGCTGTGTGACTGGAACCTTAAGACACATTTTCTATGATACGGCATTCCTTTTTGACATATACTGCCGAACAATCATTTTCATGACAATCTGGAACTAAACTTGATGATCTGATAATTTTGATAGTCTTGGACTTTGTTATTTTAACTAATGTGTAGCTTACTTCTACATGCCTGTTTTAGAGTTCTGTTTTTCATCTCTTAAATTTCGTCTTATAATTGTTCTCTCTGCTTTATATACATTATAAAATGAAATAATTTTTTTTTAAAAAAACCCAACAGTTGTCTGAGTGGTCCAGGAGAAATATACTCACAAATCTAATATATTCCCATCAGATATATTATAATGAGTTCATGAAGAATGTGTGCTCAGAATGTCACTATGCGTCCTAGGCCATTTTAAATTTTTGGAACTTGTAAGTAATTTTGTTGTTGGTGGTGTCCATTGATCTTGGTAGACAATGGAGTAGTACTCCTTCAGGCATAAAGTCAAACAGTTGTGGGGTTACAGCACCTGCTGTGGCTGTAGAGACCAATACAGGAAAGACATGTTTTGTTGCAGCTGGAGCAGATGAAGGCATCTGGACATGCTGCTACAGGTGCACTATGGGGTTTCTTCTCTCTGCGCTCCTCCCAGCGGTCATTCTTCCTCTGGTCAATGCTATGGATACATTACCTGACAGTCTCCAGGCTCTGCAATTGTCTGCAAGGGATTCCCATATGGCAAGGTTAACGTTGCCAGCCTTCATGTCACATTTTCAGGCATCTTTGTACAATAGAGTGCTTAAGAAATTTGTGGTTTCTTTGATATGTCGGGAACTGATGTATACAGTACTAATACCGGACTGTCTTTAACTCAGGTTAAATTTTATTCTAGAGCCTCCATATTTGAAGAATTGCCATAATTAATTGTTCATTCAATTCATCCCTTGCTTCCGTTGGTTAGTAAATTGCTGAATTATAATAATCTCCCCCCCCCCGCTTTGCTTTTTGTAGGTTGTTTGAAGGGCGTTCACCAAGGAAGCCTGAGAAACTGAAAACCCTTTTCTGCTACTTCAGAAGAGTCACAGAGAAAAGTAAAACATTTTAAAACAGTCACATTCTCCCATAATAATTTCAAGATTTCCAAGAACAGTACCTTTCAGCCATCAAATTATTGAGAGAACACACATGTTTTTAAAGTCCTCCGGAATTTTGTTAATGAGGGAGGCAGATGCACCTCTTCAGGGAGGGCATTTCACAAATGGGGAACCACCACCATGAAGACCTTGTCATGGGGTCATGACCACCAACAGGGCCTCCATTGATTGTAGGGCCCAGGATGGCTAATGCAGTCATATTCAAAATACTTCTGTATAGCTGTAGTTGAGCAGTAGTTAAAAAATGGATATACTAATTATATATGCACACTTTTACATATGTATACACACACACACACACACACACATATATAGTACCTTAATCTAAATTACCTGAAAATACAAAAAGAAGGCTAGCAATCAAACTGAAATTAGTCATTATGGCATACATGTGGTTGTCTGGCAAAAACAGCGAGTTCTCTCCAATGCTATCCTACTCAGAATAGGCCCATTGAAATTAATGGGCACAACTAATTTAGCTCCATTAATATCAAAAGGTCTACTCTAACTACTGGATGTAACCCAATAGTTTCACATCTCCTCCTCATGCTGTATTTTTCCAGTGGAACTATCTTGTTATACTGCCCAAGTTTTTATGATACCAATATTTTGTGCTTTTTTCATTTTCGTTTGTTTAAAGGTAATGATGGGACTATTAGCCTTTTATTAGTAACATGTAGCCTCTTTTTTGATGGAGACAAAATGGCATATTTGTTTTTTCCATGTAATTAATAAGAAGACAACAGTAATTCATCTTTCAAATGAAAAGAAATTAAATATTCCATTCCCAAAACTTATTTTATTACAAACAGTAATTAAATCACTTGTAACATTCTCCTGAGTTGCTGAAAACCAAGAGCTTTGTTTTCAGAAGGCAAACATTTAATTTGTGAAACATGATCTCATAATATGACAGTCCTCTTGTGAGTAAACACAAGGTTTGTGCAGAAATCACTGCTTTTGGAAAACAAACAAACAAAGCTTCTGTTTAACCTTTTGAATATCTTAGAATTTCTAGCTTGGTAACAAGACTCTTCAAACATTTTCCATAAAGTCATTTGCTAAGATATTTCATGTCTTCTTCCCTTACGAATTAGGTTAGCAAATTAGTAAGCCAAATCATAGCAAACCACAAGAGATGAAACATTTCCAGGGGGTAAGATAGTCTCTATGCAATTCTGTGCATAGAAGGAAATCCTACTGTGTTCAGTGGTGCTTGCTCCTAGGAAAGTGTGCACAGGATTGCAACCTTAATTGGGTTTGCACTATTAATTTTTTAAATTATGTTCACCAAAACTTTTAACAGAGACCAGCAATCAATGCCTCTTTAGATTTCTAAGATGCAGCCATTCCCTTGCACATAACAATCTACATGTTTAGTTTGAGTTCTACCTGTCACACAGATTTATTTTCGGGAATAAGCCAGAGTCATGAGGTTTATCTCCCTTTCTGAGTTCCCCTTTGGAGAACACTGGAGTGACTACTTTTTTTCTGAAGAAGACAGACCCTCATACAGATCAATCCTATTTTCATCCTGCACCTTCAAATGCATACCTTAGCAGGGTTCACTATTGGAGCCCATCACTGTCCCACTTCTAATCCATTAGAAGAAGTCAAATTGTTGCTTAGGCTTACATACATTACAGTACATTCTCCTTCATTGAGAAAAGGTAGCTAGGATCAGGTTAACACTCCTAAATCAGAAGGATGTAGCTTTCCCTTCCTAGGAAGGTTACATAAATAAAATGTGTCTTTCTATTTTACCAGAGACCACTTCATAGGTTTCTGTCCCTCAAAATCACTCTCAAGATAAAGGCACACAGAGTGTAAAATTAAGCAAAAAAAGTGTGGAGAACACACCTCCTCTAGTAGTTTTAAATTCAAAAGAATATGAATTGAGAAGTAAGATGGGTAATATAAATAGATTACAACCACCATTCATTTTCTATTTTCTGTTCATTATTTGTTGTTGATCTATTATTTGATTGCACTACTCTGTTCACTTGGAATTTAAAAATCAAAACATCAGTACTCCCTTTCAAGGAATGAACATCTTAATATAGGCAATCAGCTAGTTATATGTTGTTCTTGTATTTACATGAAAGCCAATAAAAATTATTTGGACAAAAAACAAATATTCAACATATTGTTTCTCTGGCAACATTTCTGTGCTAGAGGTACATCCTTTGTAGATTTATCTTCCAAATGAAATGAAGTGCTACATTTTTATATACTTGCTTGGGTTTGTTTTCTTGTAGAACCCACTGGACTGGTGACATTTACAAGACAGTGTCTACAGGAATTTCCAGATTGGGAAAGGTAGGGTAAAATATCTCTCTTAAAATAGTTTCATTTTGATTAGAGCTTGTCTACCTAAATCCCAGTAACGTTTCAGTTTTTTTCTTTTGCCTGACCTCCCGGGGGTGAGGTAGGGTGGCGTTTGTCAGGAAACCCAGGTTGGTTGCATAAGCTGATCCCTGTCAGTTTCACAGAGTAGAAAATGGCTTTGGGATATAAAACAAAGTTGTTGTTGTTATATCTCAAGTTATCAAGTTCTCTGTAACTTCTGTTTCAACCATGTTTGCACCTCGCAGTAGGTCATAAACGATTGTTTACAAAACACAAGCAAAGCCTTTCCTCCTCCCAGGAGGGGAGGGGTTGTGATCGGGAGATGATTCCCGCGTCATGCAGGGGGCGCTCCGCCCCCTGCTTCAACTCCAGGGCTGGCACCACGCCCCTCCTCAGTTGGGCACCCAATAGGGAAGCTCGACGGGGGTGTGTCTTGCTGCTGAAATGCAGCCGCGCCAGCAATCCCCACCATTGCACACACATTTTCTTCGAGTCAGGAGTCATCGCAGGGAAGAGCTCAGCCACGAGGTTTGGAGTCGGGGGTGTTTGTTAGGCATTGGAATGTGTTGTTGGTGTTTCGGGTGGCAAGGTGTGGCCATCGCCTTCCCCGACAATTTTGGGTATTCTGCTAAAGGAATCCGGCGGTCGTGGATTCTGTCCGATGCCCGTGTGGCGGGGGCCATGGCACGACCCTCGGTGACATCAGGAAGAGAGCCTATAGTTGGATTAGCATCAACAGGCTTCCCCTACTGGTGGTTAACCCCTCCTCAGACTCACCCCTCTACGAGTGGGTGGAGTCTAATGTTCCGTGGTCCAATGCCTAAGCCAATACCTTCTCACATGCTGTAATCAATAAAGTTGTGGCCTTTACCTTACCCATTAACCTTACATTCTGTGTCCACGTGTCTTTATTCCCCAAGCGGGGATCGGGTCCTCGAATCACAACTTGTACCTACTTTGCTCCTTTTGGCTCATGTTGGAAGGAAACAATCCTAATACAGTCGTACCTTTGTTGTCGAACGGAGTGAGTGTTCCGGTTTTCGAACAATCTTTTGGAAGCCGAACAACTATTGTTTCCGATATGCCTGCACAATTGGGAGCCAATTGGAAGCTGTCCCTTGGTTTCCGAACGTTTCGCAAGTCAAATGGATTTCCAGAACGCATTCTGCTCGAAAACCAAGGTACGACTGAAACAGGATGCTATGTGGCAGAGGGGGCTGCAGCAGGAAGAAGGAACTGCCCACCCTGCCATCAGCGGAAGTGCTTTCCACGCGCACAAGAACACTTTAGGGTCTAAGGCCATATTTGTACATTCTATAGATTAGATTGATCTGTCTCAGTGCTATTTTCTAAATGACTTTAACGGTATGCTGATAAATGATCACATGCTTCCTATTAAGCTGAGTGAGGCTAAGCAGTCAAATGCTTTCACAGTGAGAAAGCTGCTTTTTAAATTTTTGTTTCTTCTGGAAATGACTAATGTAACTTTGCATTAATGCCAAGGCACTCAACTTTTGTCCAGAAATGGCTTTATGAAGCCTATTAATTTCTTCTGTTAGCATTTGGATCTTGTTCAAGTAGGGGCCAAAATAAAGGTTTTTAGGAGCAGTAAATCAATAGATAGATATGACTAATGCAGCTTAATTTAAACTTGTCTGTTTAATTGCACTACAGGATGATTAAATATGCCAGGAATACCATTTTATGCAGAGTAAAATTTTCTGTCTAGATAAAGAATGGGTATTAAATCAAAAAGTTTGAGTATTATAAAAAAAGGAAACAGAATAGAATTTTTTTGCAGTATAGTAGTATGCTTCTTTTTGTTTTTAAATAAGCAAAAAGGGGCCATTTTGAATGAAAACCCGAAAGCTTTAAATTTTCCATTTCAGCAGAAATAAAATAGATTTTCCATGCTCCTCAGTATGTGTCAATTTTTCATCTTTCACCTCAGCATTCATTCTGAGGTTAACAGTGGATATGCTTTCCATAGGTGTTTTTGTGTGCCAGCAAATAGGCATTTATAGAGCTTCAATTGGATATATAAATGGTAAAGGAACAAGAGCTGCTGTTGATTCTTTACATGCTAGCAATGTGGATTCCAAAATGGAGTTTGATTGCCCTTCTCTCATGGGACTTGTTGCTTGCTTGTATTTAAAGAGAATAAACTTATTAAGGCCATAGGGCCTAATCACAAAACTGCTATGATGTGTGTTGTGCTAACACTCCCGCCAAACCTTTTTAGTTTTATTTAATTTCTCTCAGTATAGGGATAGTGCTCCAATTAAAGGGAACTGTCATCTCCACGGTCTGTACCAAGTGCAAACATTTACAACACTGTGGCAAACAACATGGTTTTACTAATGTTGGATTTCTATTCCTCTCACTGTGCAGATATTGTGTAGGATTGGTTCATCAAAATTAACCATAAGTGCGACCCATCTTATGTTATTATAGAATTCAGTACAGATTGATTGACAGGAGACATTTTTCTTATAAATTTGCAACATGATAACATTGATTTTTAAAAAAAATGTATTTTCTCTCTATAAGGTATTGTTTCATTCCTCATTTCTGTATTTAATTACAGAACCCAGAAAAAGCTGTCCAGGTTGCATGTCACATATGAAGGCACTATTGAGAGCAACGGGCATGGGATGCTACAGGTAAAAGCAGCATAATATATTGGCTTGTGCTGTGCTCTAACAAAACTTTTGTTCTATTGGGCATTTTAGCAGAATCATTCAGCTGTGCCCTAGGTTGTATGTGAAAGTACCAAACTAGTGTGCAGTATAACAGACACAGCAGAATTGATTATTCTGACAGCCTTAACTTTATCTATTGTCTCCAGCTCACCTTGTTTTCCACATGTGTACTCTGTGAATAACCTTTTGATTGACAATCGGAATACCAGGTTCTTCAGGTCACACAGAGATTGAAGAGCGACAAGAGAGGGGTGGTTCCAGGGTATGAAAGTGACAGGCTGACAGTTTTGTTTTTTGTTTCCTTTATTTTGGAAGTGCCCCAGCAGATGACCAGTTCAGTAGTTCAAGAGGCATTGTCTGTTGCTAGTGGAATTGCTTTGGTCTGAGAGCCAGTCAGCTAAAACAGATTGATAACGATTTCGTCTTGTCCATATCTACAAGCATTTTGATGTTGTTTTAGCTAAGAGGGAAATGAATTCTGAAGTGTGGTATGGGTGGCTGGTACCTGTTTCATTAATAACAGTTGATTTTAGACTTAAAAACCCATTCAGCAGCCTTAGGATGCCAGAGTAATAGGATTTACACCAAACTAATTGTGGGTTGTTCTTCTGTACAAGCCTCATTGCAATCACAGGGAGATGCACAAGTCCATTAATGTGCTCTCGTTCTGTTTCCCTTCACTGTAATGAGGCTTGCCTGGGAGAAGTTCCTAGAAGATTATTCCCATAGTAGACCATTAATGGAACAAAATCTACTTAAATCCAGTTTGCACCCTTGTTTTTCACTTCTTTTTTTAAAAAACGGTCTTTATTCTACAAATGATATTCCAAAATAACATATATGTCATAAACCTATCTGAACACTATAGTTAGATGCGTTATAGCATTAAATTCCAGGAGAAGAAAATCTACGGTATATCATATTTTGGTATTTCTCTGATATTTAGGCCATTCTTAAAAGTAACATCTCCTAACTCTGGACTGCTATTACAAATTTGAATGAACCTCTTATGTGTCCCATATCTCCGTATGTTTTCTGGGTCTTGTGTCTCACTGTCTTCCTGTTTAAAACTTGTTTCTCACTTCTGAATAAAAAAGGAAAATGTTACAGACCATCATCCTTTTTTAGACCTGTTAGGGTAAAATGGGGCAGGAAAACTTGGATCAGTAATTATTATGCAATGCAGAAAGGGTGGGAACTCCATTTTCCAAATGTAGTTGTGGATTGCAGAAATCTGGGGTACATAACGGGGGAATGCCCATATAATATGGGGGGGGGTGTCTCGTGGCCTTCTAGATGTTGTACTACAGCTACCATCATCCATGACAATTTGTTGTGTTGGCTAGGGCTGATGAGAGTTCATTGAAATCTGGAGGGCCACAGATTTCCGATCCTCATCACAAAGCATGCTCTAGAAAGCCTCCAGGGGAAAAACATAGCTAGCAGCCACTACTTAGCAAGAGCAGACAAGACAAAATAACTATTTCCTGCACTTTGGCAAGGCGTTTGAGCATATAAAAACAATGTGCCTGAGACACACATAATCAGGAGCAGGGCAAATGAAGGCCAGATGGGGAGGGGGGAGAGGAAAGTCTCAACTTTAAGAGCTAATGAAAAATTGTGTCCATAATACATTTTGTAGTGCTAAGAAAACGCATGGAGTAGCATAAGTTACAATTTGGAATTTAAAAAAACTCCCAAAAAGTAGAATGTGCATAGTGTTGTTTGTGTATTGTTAGTAGCTGGCAAAATTACATGATCTCATTATTGTGTTCATTATATTGTCTCTTCTACCATTTACTGATCTAGTTCACTGGCTTATTATCATGAATTAGATTAGTGTGGTTCTGAGAAGAGAGACTGTTAGCCCTCATACAGCCCCTTATTTTATGGGGTTTGACCCTGATTATAATCTTTGAGCACTGTTACAGTATGCAGAATGAATATAATAAGACAATGGTTCATATAATTATAGTTGATGATAATTTGGCTCAGGTAATAGCTGTTGTACAGTGGAGGAAGCTATAGTATTTTAATTTGGGAATTGTTCAAAAGCTTTGAGTTCTTAACTTCTCATTTGTGTCTGTGTGAGACCTTGGGCAATCCATTTTTCATTCCCATGTCTCTGGAGTGGGTAGTTCTAGCAAAAAACATAGGTAAGGAGCCTATGATGGTCACTCCATTCTGGCAGATTTTCTTTCATACTTCTTGAAACATGAGGCCATTCTCTAATGTCGTGATTATTTTCTTCTGAAGCATAAAGCTTTATAGCTTTTGTTACACTTGAAGAGCCAGAAAATACATTAAAACCAAGGTGTGTTTTAACATTGCAAAGCAATATTAAATTTTCTCCCAAGACACTTAAAACTGTAGCCTTGGAGGCAGGAAAATATTTAATAATGCATTTGTTGTTCCGTACAAATTTGCATTGAATGCACCCAATTTCACCTCGGCAATGTTATTGTCAGTCCCATTTCAGCTGTGTAGCTTTCTGATTCTGCATAAACAGAACAAATCCCTCTATTTGGCCAGACTCAGACTAAATATTAGAATGAGGTCTCTTGGGAGGTTTATGCATTATATTTTGAGCAATAGTTCAACCACGAATGCCTTTCAGCATTTTTATTGTAACTCATTATTTTTTAAACAATTCAGTTGTTAGTTAATAAATTTATATCCTGCCTTTCAGTATGTTTTGATCAGGGCAATTTATAAAACTCCAGATTAAAATAGTAGCATGAAATGTAAAACAACAGACACAATCTAAAACCAGATCAAATTCCAAGCAAACGTTTCTAAAAAAACCACAAATCTTAGAAACCCTGGGAAAATACAAAAAGATTTCTGCCTGGTCCTGAAAGGATGGCTACATAAATGCCGAGTCAGTCTCTTGTAGAAGACCATTCCATAGGTGGGACACCACCATCGAGAAAGCTATCTCTTCAGCCATGTCTACTGTGTGTTATTTGGCAGGGGCACTCAGAGAAGAGCCTCTGGCAATGACCAATTGTATGAACAGGCTGATCTACTTTTCTCTTTAATCAGACTAGTGACAGAGACCCCAGGGACTCATAAAGTAGAGGAACATTACTTGAAAGAGATAACAAGGCACTGATTATATGTGTATCCCACATGTTTTTTTGTACAAAAAAGCCAAGAGTGTATAGCTTGTTATCATCTGGCAATTTGTTCCTTTCACTGTGAATGTGAGCTCTCATTCCTTTCAGGTGTCTTCTGTCATACATTTACTTAGATCTCCCTAGACTGAAAAGTGCTGATAGAATTTAATTACAGAACTTAAATGTGCCCCAGGGTAGGCTGCAGATGGCCAAGGATGTAGTGTATCAAATAATATTTCATCAGTCCTTTAAAACACAAATAATTGCAGTCATCTGAAATGCAAATAAAACACACAAATCTCCTTAGGCCACTTCATGTGTTACATGTTTGCTATTGTGTGCCCAAGTGGCAGGAGGTTGCAGCCAGTTCCACTTCCCTACTTTGTGTGTATCATCATGTGGAAGAAACATGCATTTATTATTATGTGCACAGGTTAAAATTTACAGGCATTGAAAAATGTTTTGGTGTACCTGTAAATAATATACAGTTGTTCCTTGGTTCTCGAAAAAAAATGCATTCCGGGAGTCCATCCGACTCCCGGAACCATTTGCAAACCAAGGCGTGGCTTCTGATTGGCTGCAGGAGCATCCTGCAGCCAGTTGGAAGCCACAGAAGCCGTGGTGGACATCCGGCTTCTGAAAATCGTTCGAAAACCGGAACATTCACTACTGGGTTTCAGTTGTCTGGGAGACGATTTGTTTGGGAGCCAAGGCATTCGGAATCCAAGGTACGGTTATAATGTGTGAAGACGCCTTTGGATCCTAAGTTCATTGGGTTCTATTCAGTGTAGCACCACAGCTAAGGTTCCATCAGTTCAAGGATTTTTCATCACACAACAGAATATTATTTCCCTCTTCTGTCCTATGTGCCTCCTAAATCTGCCGGAGTCCTCCAACCCTCCAGAGCAGAATGAAGGATGACATGGGGGAGGAGAGAGGGGCAGTTATCTTGTGCTAGTGCTAATAACCCTTGTGCTAGTGAAAGAAGTTCATTGAAATCTGCTAGGTGTAACCTTTTCTGTGTATACTTGTCATCTTAAAAAAAATCAGGGTTTGGGGATGGTGATGGGAAAAGGAATTTTCTGTGGGACTGAATGTAGGTATGTTTGAATATTTTTAAGGATTGTATGAAATGTATGTTTGTATGCTTGTATATTCGCAATATGTGTGTATTAATGCTGAATTATTTTAACAATAAAAACTTTTCCCCCAAAAAATTAAAAAAATCAGGGTTTAAATGTTTGTAGCCATGTAATTCTGAGTTCTGAATTATAAAACAACAAGCAAGCACTAACTAACAAAAAAGGAGCATGATAAAATGGCTCAGGCTAGATGGTAGCATTGCTTAAATATTTTGTGGTTAAGATCAAGAGAACCCCACCTGAACATGAAAAATGAGCATGTATAACAGATGTTTACATTATTGTGGCTGTTGGAAATGTGTTTGAATGTGCCGTAACCACAAAAATTATACCTCTGTCAGGTTGATTTTGCTAATCGCTTTGTTGGAGGTGGCGTCACTGGGGCAGGACTGGTGCAAGAAGAAATTCGCTTCTTAATCAATCCAGAACTGATTGTATCTCGTCTCATTACTGAAGTCCTGGATCACAATGAATGTCTAATTATCACAGGTTAGTTTTTGTAAGCCTCACACTTGAGAAATATTCACATACCTCATGTGAACCTGGTGCCAAACAACTCCAGAAACTTACTCCCAGTTCGTATCACTGGGCAAAAGGCAGCAATCTAGGATATGTATTCAATGGAACTGAGCCAATGTGTTTAGACTCATTTTAGAATCGGGGAGATTCAGATTCAAATCCCTACTTAGCCTCAGTGTGTGAAATTAGGCTAGTCACTATATCTTAGGCTGAGGATAAAATGGGGGTGCAGGGAGAACAATTTATGCCACTTTGAGCTCCTTGGGGTGGGGGGAGTTAAAAATGAGCCATAAATCAAATGATGCAGCTGGTTAGATGCATGGGAACTCTTGAGTGTTACCCAGCCTAGAGGAAAGTACAATACAAAGACAACTGGCAACTTGGATATATGTGATCCTTTACTGTTAACAGCAAAAACATATGATCCAGGTACCAGATATGATGTTAGAGGTTTCCAACTGAATCCAAAAATTGCGATTGTATATGTATTTACTATGGCCCTTTGTTATATTTTCCCAAACGAAGAGAGCAACTAAGCATGATTTGAGCTATATGGATTGTTGCTGAAGGTTGAAACTTAGTTGATTGCTATGTACTAAATTAAATCTTGAAAAATATATAAATCTGTTATATTTATATAATATATAATCTGTTTGGAGGGCAAAGGCAAATAGTTTTTAGGGCTTCTGAATCCAAAATGGATGCTTTTATTTCTGAGGGGCAGCCAAACAAACAAAGGAAGCATTATTTCTCAGGGGTTTTTTGTGCACTTTACTTTATTACAGTACTTTCTAATTAATATCTGTGATGCAATGTTCTTCTCCCTTAATGGAAACAGCCATTTCATCATCCTCATTTGATCCTTGGCTTACTTCCATATCTGTGCTTAGGCGAGTCTCTGCTGTGTGCAGCTATCTGTCCAATAAATTACAGTCTTTCGATGATGCATCTTGACTCAGTGGCCTAATGGATGCAACTGGCCTCTGAAATTTGCAGAAGAGACGGAGAGATTGGAAAGAAATTAGATTTGTTGCAATTGTCCAGCATCTGTTTGAGATCATCACAGTAGCAAATATGAAACACAGAGCAGAGGCTTTTCCCACCTACTGAGTTGTCAGAGGGAATAGTTGAAGTCTGATGTTTTGCTTTAATACCTTCATTTATTTATATTTTATTTATATTCTGCCCTTCATCATAAGATCTCAGAGTGGTTAAATACAGGTTATGTTGCATAGGCAATTTGAAAATGTATTATGAGTCTGACAGCTGTAGGTAATTACACCTTGCTAAAATGAAAATTAACATACTTTGTGTTCGTATGAACATGGTCGATATCACTAAACTGCAATTTGATAGGCATGTTGCATTTATTACAGTTTTCTTTAAAAAGATTTTCTCACAAATGGTGAGGAAGACACCAAAGTTGTCATTTTTTCATGCCTCCCTCTTATACCCTTCCCCAGTTCTCACTTATGTAGCTGTGGTGAACATAAAAAGTAGTCCCAAGTAGAAGGCACAGAAACAGTAACGGAGGAAAAGAACAATTACAATTATTTTAAAGCCTTTTAAAATAAAGATGAATTGATTCATCTTAACAAAGGAGAAGGTTTTCCTTTCCATATGCTTTAGTGGAGGCATTGCTGTTCATCATCTGTCTGGTTTCATATTCCAGTATTAAATCCAAGTGTATTGTGAATAATAATATGTATGGTACCATCGTTATTTGGTTTTGATGAACTTTCTAATCCATGGCTTAGAAATTGTGAGAAGGTTCTTAAAATCAGACTGAAACTCACTTCCCTGACTATGTTATATGAAAGGATAGATGATTATTCTAAGCTCATCAGACAGTTTCAGGCCCCAAGACAGTGCAACCTTTCCTGGCCTTCTATACCGATCAAGCATGACAACCTCCTTCAGTTTCAACAAGGCAGTCAGCGAATTACAATACTGCTAACCAAACAATTTTATCCTCCTCTCTCTCCCCCGCCCCCCGCTACACTAGAATTTTGCAAACTTGTTTTATTCACTTTGGATTTTGACAAGCTGATTTCCCATGTGCAAGGCATTCAGACTTCCTTTTCAGCATATAACCGTAATACCAGTAAAATGATTTGTTTAGCAGAGACAGAGAAAGATGGTTGGTAACAAAGTTTGGCAACTTGTTCAACAGTTGGGATACACATTCTGGGACAGCTCTCTTGCATAGATTTATTTGTGCATGTGGCTTTTCTGGATCCAAACTACATTGCTTTTGCTTATTCAAATGACATTTCCTATCATCCTTAATGCACACATGTTCAGAAGGGGAATGACTGTACAGAGGAGAGGAAAATCTCAGTTGCTGATGGCTTTTAAAATGTGACCTTTTCCCTCCCAGGTACAGAGCAATATAGTGAATATACTGGCTATGCAGAAACGTACCAGTGGGCCAGGAGCCATGAAGATCAAACACCCAGGTAATGTTCTTGCAAAAGAGTGGCTTTGACATTGTGAAAGTTGAAAATAGATCCTCAGGGCGGTACATTGCTGTGATCTCATTTTCCGTGACTGCAATTGACCGTTGCGCAATACAGAGGACCTGCAACAAAAAGTTACAGCGCATTTTCTCTTATAAAAGGAGTGCTTCTGTTTAGGATGGCAGCTAGCTATTCCCTTCCTGTGTGTTCCATTTTTCTTTTCCAGTAGTCATCCCATAGATACTTAGCATGTTTAGTCCTCATTGTGCTGTTTTTTTCAGGAGGGTAGCCCTCTTAAGTTTTTTTGGGTTTTTTTGCGGGGCTGGGGGGGAGGGGTGACTCAAGGACACAATCATCTCCCTCTTCTTTCTCAGTTGCCCCATTTTGACTACCATCCTATCAAGACAAGCCCAGCTTGTTCTTAGGAAGAATTATGCTTGGGATTCTACTATGTCTTCACACCTTGAGTTTTTGTTCTCTGACTCAGTGTGTGAAACCGCTCAGGCCACTTAGAACCATGTTTCCTCTTTACTTTGGAAAGACTTGGGGCACTTCTGAGGCATATTGGAAGTGCAAAGTACCATGGAAACATACATGCAGTCAGAGATGGTGCACGTTTAAAGAGAAAATCTGGAGCATTTCAGAGTTAAACAACCTTTTCCTCACAAGTAAAGAGATGACCAGTGTCATGTTTTCCAGAACGTGTCCCCAAATCTCTCTTCAGAGGATGATAAGAAGTAACCTTTACTTGGTGTATTTAGTTTTTCTATACGACAGTAATACTGTTTCTGGCTTCAGTCTTAACAAAGAATATTTGATCTTGCTACTTGCAAAGAAGTCTTAACTCCCACTGAAACTGGTTCTGTGATGTCTCATGGTTCGTTCTCCAAAAATTCTGCCTTTTGCGGGGCGGGGAGGGCACTTTCTGGCACTGCTCCTAAGATTAGATTAACCCAAGAGAGTTATTAGGAGGGAGCATGTGTTTGATACAGAGGCCCAAGTGTCTGGACAAAGGCTTTGCTAATTTCTGTCACCTAGTTGAGACTTAAAGTGCCTGTTTATGCTGAGGAAAGGCAAGAAGAAAAGGACTGTGTTTGAAACATGCACCAGTACAGCAAACAAAACGAATGTTGTCTATTTTTCTTGGCCATCCAGGGAATCTTAGTGGTTAAATCACATAATGTCCATTATTTAACATTTGGGATCTGACATTCACATTGTAGAATTAATGTATTTCTAAATCTGTGGGGAAACTTTAGGTGTCCTCCCACATCCACTCCCTCCCTCTTTGATCGGAGTTCACCTATGATCTATTACAGCATTGCTTTTCTTTGACATTATTTCTGTGCTTTTTCACCCCTGGTAAAGCCCTGGAGAGATGAACTCATTTTCAGTCTTGTTTATATGAGCAGTATTATCGCACAGTTAATTTTACTGCCCTTTTTTCTCTCTCCCTTCTCCTCCCCCCTCCACCCAATGCAGGGATGAATGGCAGAGGCGCTGCACAGAAATTGTAGCCATAGATGCATTTCATTTCAGACGTTTCCTTGATCAGTTTGCTCCTGAGAAAATTAGAAGAGAGCTCAACAAGGCCAGTAACTCCTTAATCCATCCTGCAGCCTTAAGCCCATCATTTATTTGCAGCCATTTCATTAGTGTTTGAGTTGTGCTGTCCAATAATTTTTGCAGTGTCAACAACTCCTTGAAGGGAGACTTCCTGCTTAATTGCAGTGTCAGTTCACACAAGGCGTTATTCATATTTTCAACAGTAAGATTAAAATCGAACCTTGCCAGGTTAAATCAAGTTGGTAAGTGGTTCTCTCTTGAAATACCTCCTTTCATTTTGAAAAAAAATGAACTCAATAGTTGCGTTCTTGGAGCTTTATCCAAATATCCACAGAAATGGTTGCAAAGCAGTCATGCTTACCGATTCCTTATGCAATGTGTTGTTGTGATGGGTCAACTCCTAGGTAGCTTCCTAATTTAAAAAATAAATTCTACTTAAAAAGTACCAGTATGGTGCTCACTAATTTTAGCCATATGTGTCTTCATTTTTTCACCTGTGCTCACTTTTCTTTTGTGAAATACTTTTTAAAAACCAATGTAAAGGCTTGGGGTGTTTGGAAATTATGGGAAGTGCTACTTGTGTGACCTACAGTTAGGATGTGCTTCCCTTGTGGGACTTGACCCATCAATTAAAGGCATTTTAACCCAACTCCAGAAGTGTAACTTGCCAAATTTGAGGTTGCAGTGAAATTTAGACAAAGTGATCCCACCAAAATCCAACACTAAATGACTGCAGAAGTGCTTTCTTGTCTGGTTAAAACAGTTTGCCTGAATCCACTGTGGTAGCATCACATTAAAATGTCTTTTAAATAAATAATAAATCTTTAAAGCCATTTCTAGATATATATTTTTTCTTAAATCACCTTACACAGTTTTTAATAGCATGCAACAAAATATTAAATCCCTGCAAAATATTGGTTCCACTTGTTAGCCACAGCTGTTTGTCTAAAGCAGCAAAAATACAAATACATAAGCTATTTCTACCCTTTGTAATATATCTTCATTGCTAGCATATGAATTTGTCTAATAATCTTGAGGGGTTTTGATATGACACAGCCATATATGCTTAAGCATGTTCAATTTAACGTGACAGGCATTTCTTAATAATTAATATTTTCCATCTAAGAAAGATCCATACCCTTTAAGATTATGGTTTCAAAAATGCCTAGCATAATTAAGACTTATTTTACTTTTTAAATAAGAGAGTAAAACTAGTATTTCATATTAAAAGTAGCATTAGGCACTATCACGGATAGGAATAAAATAGGCTACTGCAATAGATAGTAGCCTATAAAATTAGTAAACTTTTACTGACATCTTAATTGGAAAACTAAATCACCTGCTCTAAGCATCTGACATCAGACTTGATGCATTCCATCATGTTGATAGGAAAGATACAAGTTATATATTAGGATAGATTTTATACATTTTCATGCTGTACACAATTCTTCCTCCTTGAATAGGGGTGATTTTAAAGTGGTGGATCATACTTGAAGCAACTGCTGAGCGACATATTTTGCATTTCATTAACTAAATCAAACACAGATTTATGAGGAATATGTAAACTATGTTACACTGTAGACTAAGAATCTCAAGGCATGTTTCTTTTAGGATGCTGGTTGCTTGTAGGTGCTTGCAATTCCACCTGTCATGTATTAATTTCAGGTTGTTTGTGAGGTGATTTCAGGTTGTTTGAACAAATTTTTGCTTAACCATTGTCAGGAATCTTGGGCAGTGCCAGTGGCTGCCTTGTCCCTGACTCCCTCCATTGTATCCCCACACACAAACCTGGCTTGACCAATTCACTTGATTTCCCCTGTTAAGCCACAGTCTCAGTATAGCAGTTTGGTCTACAGCTTCTTCGCTTCAGAGAACAGGAGAGGGGGGTGGGCAGGGGGGGCACCACTCTCAGTGCCTTTCCAGGTTATTTTTTCTTCTTTTCTTCTGCCATTTTTTTTTAAAGCATCATATGCATTTATCTCCACCCAGTGGCGTAGCGTGGGTTGTCAGCACCCGGGGCAAGGCAAGTAATTTGTGCCCCCTAACCTGTGGATTTGCGCCCCCTAACCCTAACCCCCAGATGTTGCGCCCGGTGCGGCCGGCCCCCCCTGCACCCCCCACGCTACGCCACTGTCTCCACCTGCCAGCTTGTGAGACCAAGAAAACCCACCCACCTAGGAGAGGCTGGCAAGCTGTGATACTAGTTCTTTGCAACAACTTTGCATCAGCATAAACATGCCTTAACCTGTGAGTGATCTGGGTGGCTGGGCAACTAGGAAAGTGACAGGCTGAGCTTCTCCCTTCCAAGACTAAGAGGGTATCAGCTCTCTTCCCACTTTAATTTTTAATTATTGTCTGTTTGTTGCGTTGATATCCCACCTTTTTCTCAAAGTGGCATACAGTGGTACCTCGGGTTAAGAACTTAATTCGTTCCGGAGGTCCGTTCTAAATCTGAAACTGTTCTGAGGTACAACTTTAGCTAATGGGGCCTCCAGCTGCTGCTGCACCATCGCCGTGCAATTTCTGTTCTCATCCTGAAGCAAAGTTCTTAACCCGAGGTACTATTTCTGGGTTAGTGGAGTCTGTAACCTGAAGTGTCTGTAACCTGAAGCGTCTGTAACTCGAGGTACCACTGTACGTGGTTCTCTCTGGCCTCATTTAATCACCACAGCAACACTGTGAGGTATGTTAGGCTGAGAGGCAATGACTGGCCCAACGTCACCCTTCATGGCCAAGTCAGCATTTGAACCCTGGCCTCCTGGGTCCTAGCCCAATACTCTAACCACTACACTTACCCTTCTAGGGGAAGGGGCAGAGAAGATGCATTCAAAGAAGCCAAGAAAAGCAGACACCTTCCATGAAAAAGAAAGTGCTTTCCTTGGGATTTTCAGACCCAGACCATACAAGGTTGTGCATATTCATCACCAAAGGAACTGAAATTGCCAAGGAAATTTAATCGCTTCAGTCAAAACAATATATTCCGAATGGGTTGAATTTACCAAAGGCTGGTTTTAAGTATTTTTTTCCTAAGATTCATGAAAGTTTGGGGCTAGTGGGAATGGATGGAAGAAGAGCCATAGGGGCTAGGTAGGTTTAGATAGCATGAAAGAAACGTAAACGAAATACACATGAAGAATTTTGATTTCATACACAATCTTTATTGCAGTGATTCACTAAATACAGTTCTTTGTGGTGTTGATAGAATAACAGCTGAGAAATCCCAATGGCAAAGTGCTATGAGCTATTTTTCTTTCTTCAGGCTTACTGTGGTTTCTCTCGACCTGGTATTCCACCACATCACCTTTCTGCAGTGGCTACTGGAAACTGGGGCTGTGGTGCTTTTGGAGGCGATTCAAGATTGAAAGGTAAAGGTTAGAAATATTGTAACGAATTACGTGTAACTAGAATCACATGTAACAGAGTACCTGAGAGCAGGGTGGGCAAGAAGGGATAATTGCTGAAATCAGCTTCCTTGTTTTGTGCAAGAAAATGTGAGGTGTTTTTATTTACCCAATTTGTAACTACTTAATCTAAAATTTACAAAACCCAAACCTCTGAGAAGTTTGCAAAGTAACAAACAATCGCAAAGCTAAAATGCAAATGTAACACTTATTCCCTGGATGACTGGCAGTGGTGCACTTTGGGGGCAAAGGGAAGTTTGGAAGGGGGATGTTAAAGCCATAAGTGCATGCAGTAGCTGTTAGAACCCTTAGCTTTTACAGGCACTTGAAGGCTTAGGGACAAACAGAATCATTCTATTCTGTGGCTGAGATGATGTGTTATACAGAAAAATTCTTCACAAATCCCGGAGCTCTACCTAACCTAAACTTGTTGAACTGGCTTTGTTTACTGTATTTGTTTGTGTATAAGATGCCCCCTTGTATAAGACGACCCCGAAAGGAAGTTGTTTAGCTTTTTGGGGTGGGGGTGGGGAGGTCACTTCCGCCAATCGCTCACTCACCTGCCCACCACTGTTGATCGCTTGCCACAGCCACTGCCGATCGCACACCTCGCCGCCCACTTGCCATAGCCGCCAGTTGCCTGCCTGCCTCGCCACAGCAGCCAATCACCTGCCCAATTGCTGCAGCCACAGCCAATCGCCAACAGGCCTTGCCACAGCCACCAATCACATGCCCAATCGCCGCTGCCAATCTTTTGCTTGCTGCTGCCATTAATCGCACGTCCCCCCTTTGCGTTCACTATCCGTGTATAAGATGACACCCAATTTTTGCCTTTTTTTTTTTTAAAGCAAAATGCATTGTCTTATACACGGGGAAATACGGTACACAGAATTGATGGAAGACTGAAATGTTAGCATCTGCTAACATGATTGCTTGGATTAACAGTAATAATGACAATATAAAAATCACTCTCCAAATAAAGTCTGCCACTTTTTCTTAGTAATTAGAAAGCAGATAAAATTCACCTATAAGTACAGCCGTTGTACCACAGGAAAATGTGCAGAAATTGAACACACTATAGCAATTCCTTGCCCACCAGTTATTTCTTATGTCTTCCAGTTGAAACATTGCCAACCTTAGCTGAAATTCTGAGTAATTAAAGCTTGCAAAGTGACCTTTTCTTTCATAAATTAAGCTAGGGAAATAAAGGCCAATGTAATGTATTTTTTGTTCAAGGTCAGGGATAGTATGATGGTGCAGTAGTGAGTAAAGCTAGAAATATAGAAAGCCTGCAACTATTGCACTGTTTATCCCATGGCATTAGGGGTCCTCTTATCTTCATGCCACTTTACTTTAATACAATCAAACCCTAAATAAAGGAGCTACGTTAAGAAGTTACATTGCTGCAGGGAGATGGGAGGTTTAATTTTGTTTTTGCTTTAATTTTGAGTTTGCTCATTCTTCCCTACTCAGAGGAGGCAGTATATTGTACTAGGAAAAAGCATGGCGACAACTTAGCTCCCGCTCTTCATTCCCATACTGCAGGGATTGCAAGTGTGGTACCCAACTGGGGAAGCCCAGCCAGATGGGTGGGGTATTATTATTATTAATAATAATAATAATAATAATAATAATAATAATAATAATAATATACCCGCATGTGCCTCCTGCAGCGCTTGCAAAAGATCTCAGTAAATATTCCCTCAGAAATCCACAATTCACAAGAGACTGTTTGCTCTTCCTGCTGTGTTCCTGTTTGCACTTGCTCAGCTTTTCCTACATTGAACACACATGCCCTTAAGCTTTTCCCCATTTCACCGGATACCAAGATTGGACACTCATCCTCCTGTCCATTTTGAACAGAGGATCTGAGCAAAGAGCTTCTCGAGTGTGGCAGTGGCTGATGTAGAGGCCTTTTTCTCACTGGCGAGGTAGCTGATTGGGGGATATGCCCACACCATTTTGTGGTTCTGCCTCTACTTCCGCTCCTTTGGACATGGCAGCCATTTTGCCATGCCTCCGAGTCAGCCATTTTAGGATGGGCAACCATTCCAAACATGTTGTCTTGCTTAAAAAAGTTGGCAACCCCTGGCCTCTTCAAACAGGCTGCTTGGTTTTATAACACCTGGACAATCTCTCTTACTCTTTTAAATTGTGTCCTGCTGTACTAGTAGTAAACTTCCCAGTAGGAAAACTTGCCTTTTGCATGATGTGTGACGAGTGTGGGATGAGTCAGTTTTGCAGTGCAAGTATACAAATTAGACAGCCTTTGCATTCATTGGCTGCTTGGTAGATGTGTTCGCGGTGCAAAAATGCTAATGCCACGTTGACTCTGTTACAGCAAACAAGTGTTTGTATCATTTAGGAAAATTGCACTGTTAAAATAGGATTGTTTGGTGTTCCATAGTTGTCCTAGCTCTCCTTTTCTGGTGACAAACTGGAACTCATAATTCCAGTCTTTAATTTTTAGATTAGAGCAGTACATAAATGAGGTCACAGAATTCTAGGAACAGTGGTTGCATGAAAGCAAAGGCATGACTAACTTTGAGCTAAGTTGTTGAACCAATAAGTGCAACTTACTTTTGAAGGACGGAGTGGGCACAGTATTTAACACAGCAAGTGGCTGTGGGTCTCAGGACTGTGCAAGCAAATGGGCAGTCCTAGTGGGCTGGCTAGGTGAGGTCTGCGTGCCCTGGCATCTCTATGCCCTAAGTGGCAGAGGCAGGTGGGTGCAAGCTCAGCATCAGATGTACTCTCCATCATCTATCCTGAAGTCGGGAGGCTCCTGTGCAGCTGGGGAAGATGCCAGAGCCAGCTCCTTGGCTGCAGAAGCTGGAGTGAGCTTTTCTGGCAGGAAAGTAACTGGCGACAGTTCCGTCAAGTTGTGTGACCCATCTACAGAGCGTGGATCTCCGTCCCCTCTCCCACTGGGACCCTCCTTAGGATCAGGCACCAAATGGGGCTTAGAATCCACCACGCCACCACCACTTGTAACTCCCCAGGGTCATCCTGATCCAGTCCCCTGAGTTCCTTCCATTCATCCTGAGGGTCCAACCACCCCCTCCAAGACTTTTCCACTATTGACACTAGTGAACTCCTTCATTCTGTATTCACCCGTTTCTCTTGTATCAATTTATTTCAGCCTTAATACAAATCTTGGCAGCTGCAGAGGCTGGGCGAGACGTTGTTTATTTTACCTTTGGAGATGCTGAGTTGATGAGAGACATTTACAGCATGCACACTTTCCTAATCGAGAGAGGACAAACTGTTGGTAAGCATCAACTGACTTTGGAAGAACGTGTGATGATAAACAAGGCAGGGTCATGGCCGCTATTATACTACTGGCCTAAATCAAGGAAAAGATTTTTGGGAAATGAAGAAATTGAGCTGTGGTGTTTACAATTCAAACGTTTATGAGCAGGCTGTTAAAAATTGGCTGTTTCAAAATGAATAACTTTTGATTTTGATTTTTTTTTCATTTTCCAGGGGATGTCTACAGGCTGTTGCTCAGATATTACAATGAGGAATGCAGGTGTTGCTCTACTCCAAGACCAGAAATCAAACTCTACCCTTTCATATACAGTGCAGTAGAGTCCTATGCGGATTCCACTGATGACGAAAGAGGATTATGTTTTGATGACTAAAAATTAAATTTTCAAGATGAATATCCCTTCTTGTCTTCTCCATGTAGCATATTAATTGAATTGCTGGATGTAGCATACAGAGTAGCTTAATATATCTATGTATATAATTATTGTTTTATGCATTATATCTGAAGACCAATCTTGGAAAGAAACCAATTTTCTTTCCAGTGTAGAATGTAAATCCTAATCATTGCATAATAGAACGAAATGTTTGGTAAACATATTTATCTCCCCCCTCCCCCTCGGTTCAAGGTTGAGTTTTTGATCTCTTTTCTTTATGGGCTTATTTGAAAGCAGCAGATTTGTACTTGCCTACCCTTTCTTCCATTTTTTATAGAGATGCTCATATATAATAGAGATTTCCTATATAAACCAGTTTCTTAGCACTCCCTTTGGTAGTATAATTTATGAGAGGCAGTGGGGAAGCCTTGTAATGATCTGTTCTATTGGACATATAGTTTCATAAACAAACCACCCTTAACGTCCCACTAATAATTTTAATTAAAGACATTGGGTTGGATCCAGTGCTAGGCCTACTCTCAGAGTAGATCCATTTAAGTGAATGGACATGATTAACTTGGGTCCATTAATTTCAGTAGGTCTACTCTGAGTAGGACTTGCTGTAAGCAAAGCTGCCCTAGAAACAATAATGGCAAGCGTATCCCGAGATTGCATCCCTTTTGATGGAGGCAGGATGAGGCAAAGCATGAGCAGCAGACGGAAAGCAGCATGATGGATCCTGGTTACAAAAAAGCCAGGATCAAAAGTAAGAGATGGCAAAGGGATTTATATTATTTAGAAGAAGAAGGGGGGGGACTATAGCAAGGGCCATATATTTATGATAGGATGAAACAGCTTTTTAAAATGGTTTTAAATTGCACCAGTTTCTTTGTTGCAGTTTTCTGATATTCTTGCAATTCTGATGGATAAATATATCTACATGTTATTTAATGTACAGTGAAACCTAGACTATTATACTAGGATTTCAGTTATATAATATACAACCCTGTAAGGCATGCCTTCCTAAGTATGGACAATATCGTTGAAACTTTGCTTTGGTAAATGCACAAGCCGAAGGAAACATCTCCAAGACAGCCCCAAATGGGAGTTGTGCGTTCACAATTCATCATTTCAGTGGGACACTGAAAATAACCCTATTGCTTGATTTTGCCCTTCAGGGGAATGTGCTCTAAAAAAAGGAAGGAAATAAAAATTCACAGGAGGGACATTGGTAGAAACGTTGCCAAAACCAGTTCTCTGTTGGCTAATGGAAAAGCAGCATTAAGGAAAGCTTGCTGCTTAATGCTGATTGCAGCATAATGCTGCACTGACTTTTCTCTCCAGCTTTGAAACAAACTAGCACAGGGTGAATAGGTTAATAAGAGCCGTATGGTCCCAACAGCTTCCTAATTAAAGAGAAAACTAAACTGTCCAGGATGCTGCATCAAAGCCAAAAGGCATAATTCCAGGTCGATTCAATATTTTCCCTTTGTCTTAATTTCTTTCACAGCTATTCAGTATCTTCTTTCTTAACTATGTGGTATACTCTCTATTTTTAGCAAGAGAGAACTTCTGGTGCTGCAATCTTGAATACTGAGAGAGCTGATGGGCCAATGATCCATTAGATGGGAATGTGCCATCACATACAGCTGTGTAATAGAGTGCTTTTATCTCTTGACCAATATCTCTAAATTCTGCAGTGACAAAACATGCAATTATAGTCACCCATGGCTGTATATAATAATTTATAAAAAGCTGAAGTATATCGTTCTTTAAACTTGCAGGTTGTGCGTTTGTTATTTTTGGATTGGGGCGGTGAAAAATCAGTATGCTACATTTACATGATTTCTTTTGTAAAGGAAAATAATAAACCCGATAAACATTTTTCTCCACATTTGGCTTTTGGTGTGTTCATTTTTTTTTTTTTAAAAAAAATTGACATACGTTTTTTATGAGCAATGCCACAGACCTATCTCCTGCCTACTATTCCATGCAAAAATAATTAAAGTTCTGCAGCCAAACTATTCAAACTATGCAGCTGAAGAAACTGAACAGTACAATTGAAATATGTACAAATTAAACAAAAGTACATATACATATATTTCCTATAACTTATTGTGGAATTTTTGCTATTTTAATTTATTCTGGTTTTGCTAGTTGGGGTTGGGGAGAGGGATTTCAGAATAAGAAGCCTTTATTGTGTCTGGGTCCCTTTGGACTGCAGTTGATAACTTTCAAAAGTGTTCTCTACAGCAGGAGCAGCTGACCTGTCAGCGCACCTCCAGGGTTGAAGCCAAACCACTGGAGAAACTCCTAATTGCTACCTCCTACATTGTTTTTGCTACGTTAGCAGCACCAACATGACCTCTCTGGGGCTGGACTTCCCAGGTGACAAGACCCTGCCCCCTCAGCCTCGTGATCCAAAAGAAAGCAGAGCTAATACGTTTGGCACCGGCTTGGCTGCAGGAGTTGCCGGAAGCAGGCATACAAGGTGCCATCCAACCATCTTAGGAGACCACCACTATCTATATATTTATATAGATATTTTTTGCTCTATAAGACGCACAAGACCATAAGACACACCTAGTTTTTGGAGGAGGAAAACAAGAAAAAATAATAATCTGAATCTCAGAAGCCAGAACAGCAAGAGGGATTGCTGAGCATCAATCCCTCTTGCTGTTCTGGCTTCTGGGATAGCTGTGCAGCCTGTATTCGCTCCATAAGACGCACACACATTTCCCCTTACTTTTTGGGAGGGAAAAAGTGAGTCTTATAGAGCAAAAAATACGGTGTGTGTGTATATGCATGCCCTGACAGGTGGTTTACAAATTAAATAGGAACAGCTGAAAAACATGGGTTGAGGCAATAATTTAAAAACATTTAAGAGTAATAGAATATATTCTATCTAAACCACTGAGCCCCTTGGGCTTGCCGATCAGGTGGTCGGCAGGGTCGAATCCCTGCAATGGGGTGAGCTCCCATTGCTCTGTGCCAGCTCCTGCCAACCTAGCAGTTTAAAAGCACATCAGTGCAAGTAGATAAATAGGTACTGCTGCGTCGGGAAGGTAAACTGCATTTCCGTGTGCTCTAGTTTCCGTCACGGTGTCCTGTTGCACCAGAAGTGGTTTAGTCATGCTGACCACATGACCCAGAAAGCTGTCTGTGGACAAATGCCGGCTCCCTCAGCCTGAAAGTGAGATGAGCGCTGCAACCCCATAGTTGCCTTTGACTGGACTTAACCGTCCAGGGGTCCTTTACCTTTTTCTTTCCTTACCTTTTATATTCTATCTATTAAAAACATGGATAATTACCATAAAACAGCATGGCACCAGCCCTTTCATTAAAAGCAGTCAGTTCCCAACAGCCTGTTGGAATAAGATGGTGGAAGGAGAACAAGGAACAACTACAACTCCTCCTTAGCCCTGAGCGTTGACTATGCTGGTTGGGACTGATGGGGGATGTAGTTCCATAACATCTGGAGAGACATAGTTAAGTCACCCTTCTCTATAGTTAACTTTTTAAAATGCCAAGCCGGGGTGGGTGGGATGACCCTTTAATTTGAGGCAAACAGAAAAAGCATTTTCCTGTCTTTAAAATGATGTGAGAGGATTACACATTATCAATTATAATGGAAAGCAACCTTTTTGTGTGTGTCCTGTCTTCAGCTTGTTGCTCATCAATTTACCTTTTGTTTTGTGTACATAAATATTCATGCACAATGGTTCTTTTCAAACCCTGGATAACATCAGAGGCAGGTTGAAGTGGGTGCCCCCTGGTGTAGCTCCACTAACAGCAGGATGTCAGTAGTTGCTCCTCAGTCAAGCTGCCCCCCACAATCTTCCTTGTTTGTGACCTTTTTAAATATTTCTCCCACCCAACATGGGTGAATGTCATTACCTGAAACCAAATGCGTCAAGTAGAACTTAGGAAATGAAATTCTTTGGGGTTTTTTTAATTATTAAAAGAAGCATCTGCTCTTTAGAAATGTAAACTCTTTGTGGCAGCAACGTTTGCTGATGGGAAAGCTTGGTGGCAGTCAAAGGCTTTGTTTTCTCTTTGTGTACTGCTGTTTTCAAAAGGCGAGACCTATGTGTACAGTTTGGACAGTCCACCCACCCTCACAATGCACACATTAGTTGGGTTATATGAATTACATTGTACAACCTTGGAAATACGGGATAATCAACAGAGAAGTGGAATGCATGCATGCATTCATGTCACACTGAGTTATTAATTTTTTGCAGTTAAGAACAACATTTAATACTTTCTCATTTCTGCCAAAAGTTGCCGAGTGGAGAAATGGCAGAACATTGGTGCCAAATTTATCATAACCACTGAAGGTATTGTGGGACTTATAGGAAAAGATACTATAAAAGATACTATGAACTATATCAGACTGAGAAAGAAGAAGAAAGGTTAGGTTCACCAGCATGGTTTTCTTGATGCCCAAATAGATGATTACAAGGTTTATAAAAAGTTTATGGAAGTTTAAAGATTGCTGTAGATCTCCCAAGTGACTGGCAATAGATCAGCAAGCATTTCAAACTCCCAGTTATTTAACAACAGAAGGAACAAAACTGCTTTTGCTGCCTGTATTAAGTTGCTGAAATGAAGAAAGGTACCTAGGAATGGAATTGTGTGGGAAAGCAGAGTTCAATGTAGATTGGTTACCGAATGTGCTCAGAGGTACCCAGTTCATTAATTATACTGTAACTCCTACCTGTCTCTGGTTTATATATGTTACGTTTATAGTAAGAAATGAGGTTGATCCAACAAGTGTGAAGTCTGTCCAATCATGCAACATACGGTCAAATGGCTCAGCATTCACTACACTGTTAGTTCCCAGCTTCCTAGTTTGGGTAAATGCCAATACTGGAAGGACCTTCTGTCTTGAAAGAGGCAAAATATATACCTGTAAAAGAATATCCCTTCAAATGCTATTTAGCATTTTTAACATGATTGAAAAGATAGATAAAATTTTGTGAAGTATCAGTTGCTTGTAGCTTTCCAATATTCCATAAAACCCTTTTTTTAAAAAAATGAAATGCCTGTATATTTATGGCCTTGTTATGTACACAGCCTATTCCTTATTAATTTATCTTTGCTTAAGTGAATTCAACCTATATGTGAGGCATCTCTTACTCCATTATAGCAGTGCCATCAATTTCTGGCTAACCAAGCTGTCTCCTTGTGTTACAACGTTATTTGCAATTCTGAGTGGAGTGACTCTTGGAATATGGTTAAGAGAGATCCAGTACATTTCAATTACTCTTTATGTGTATTAATTATATCACAAATAGCTGACTGATCTTGTGCATTTTTTCATCAAAGGACCCAACAAATGCTGTTATTAAACCTTGTGCTAACTCTGTCTTCAGATTGCTCACACTGTAAGGTAATTACGCTGCTGGAATTTAAAGTCATTATTTCTGCTGTTGCCTGAGGAATTTGCAGAAGAAATAGTATTCATAAGTTGCCAGGAGCATGGGTTTCTTAGCTTAATCTTTGCCATACAGCATCATTCAAATAAACAAAATGACATTTTAATTTGTGGTTACTTGACCCTCTACAAATTCAGGTTAGGAAGGAGTGTTTTTGTTTTTTATATTTCATAAACATTTGAGAAGAAGTGGGGAAACTGATAGGATATTCTTAAATTTATTTAAATGAAACCCTCAACAACATGGAGATACCCATGAATCTTTGAGGATTACACTATAAGATAGTCACATGCACAGAACAAAAGAAGCAGAAGAAAGAATTCAAAAAGTGTTTGAATTGAAAGCTGAGTTGAAAGCTGATACTGAACATGACTTGATGGACATCCCCGCATCTCTTTGGTGAAATGCCAATAGATCTAATGTTGGCCAGAGAGTGGCAACAACCAGAAGTACCAATAACAATGATCTTGGGAATTGGACCCATAGTTCACATGGAAATTACTTAAAATAATTTCTCTCTGCTTTTTGACACTCAAGTCACCAATATCAGATTTTAAAACACAGACAAATAAAATAGTGATAAAGGATCAAAATAAAATTTATAAACAAGTTGAAACTACATCATCTTAACATGTGAAGCAACAGCAAAATTAGATAATAAATTGAGATAATGGGGAAAACTGTCCTAAGCTTACCTTCAGGTGAAAGCTAATATAAACTCAACTGTAGTTTAGGACCAGACAGCTGTAATCACTGAAGGCAGGCGCCCTGAGATCAAGGCTTCTGGTGACAACTTTAGCAAATGGCTAGGTTCACAGAGAAGGTGATCCTTCCGATGCCATGATTCTAGGCTGTTTAAGGCTTTCTTCGTAGGTCAACACCAGTACTTTATCGGTAGAGTACTTCAATAAAAATGCAGTCCATAAGAACAGAAAACTTAACAAGGTTCTAACTACTGTGTGTTAGGCTCTTTAATGAGCTCAAGCTACACAACTCTTCCTCAAGCTTGATTTTTTAAAAAAATGTAACTTAGATTCCAACTCTACCCCATTTTATTCAATTTAGTGTTAAACATTACATTTACTCTCTTTCAATCCTCTGGGGAGCTCTGTGTGCACATTACATTGAGAGCATGAGCTGTCCTAGTTGCACTTTGCTAATGCTATAAAATGTTTATTAATACTAGAAAGCCAAGAGTTTTACTCAAGCCATTTTTCTTGGTGTTTAACAAGATTTATAAGTGCCCTCTTAGAAAAGGTGTTTCTAGTTACTTTTGACCTATAGATAATGTGCCATCGCACATTTTTGAAGAAAGGTGCCCAAAGGACAGTGTCAGAACTTCCGATTCAAAATACTTGCTCTGACATTTTTCTTTGCAATATGGGACCTATGAAGCAAATGTAGCGTGAAAGAGTGTGCTGGTAATCTAGCCATTACACTATTTGTTTGAGCAGCACCCTGCTATGACTTCGAAAATGACGATTTTGTTCTGAAAGCATCAATCAGGATTTGAGATATCCCCCCTCCCACCTTCATTGTCACTGCAGAAATGGCTTGCTGCTTGGAATCTCGCAAGGAGCCAATACCTTCTCCACAGTACCTTTTAGGAGATTGTCTTTCAATATGATAAATGTGTGAATATCAAAAAAAATATTGTTTGTTTTCCATGCACTGGTAGGAGCCACAAAAATCATGTTGATGGTCCATGTCCATCCACACAGTGGGTGGCAAAGATTCCCCTGAACCATTTACTTGTAATTTCTTTAACGACAACAAAAAAGAGACTGAAATAGCTTGGCCACTGGTCCTTAAAAAAGCATTAATCAGGCATTCTCTTGTCTAAACCCTGGACACAGCCATAGTGATCAGAACATAGAATTGTAGAGTTTTAAGGGACCCTGAAGGTCATTTATTCCAACCCTCTGTACTGCAGGAACCTCAACTAGATAATACATGGCAGGTGGCCATCCAACCTCTGCTTAAAAAATTCCAAGGAAGGAGATGCCACCACCTCCCGAGCAAGTCAGTTCCACGGTCAAACAGCTCTTACTGTCAGAATTTTCTTCCTGGTGTTTAGCCCAAATTTCCTTTCTTGTAACTTGAATCTATTGGTTCAGGTCCTAGCTTCCGGAGCAGGATAAAGCAAGCTTGCTCCATGTGACAGCCCTTGAGATATCTGAAGGTGGAAATCATATCTCCTCTCAGACTCTTCTTTACCAGGCTAAACATACCCAAATTCCCTCAACCGTTCTTCATAAGGCTTGGTTTCCAGACCCTTGATCATCGTGGTTGCCTTCCTCTTTGCACATTCCAGCTTGTCAATATCTGTCTTAAACTGTGGTGCCCAGAACTGGATATACTACTCCAGGTGTGCTCTGACCGAGGCAGAATAGAGCGTGAACTCACAGCTATAGAAAACACTGCAGTGAAAACATTGTTACATTTTTAAAAGATCATGTTAGAGCAGTGTCCAGTAGAGGGCAATGGCACAATACTTAATTAATGCTATCAAAGCTCTTTATTCGGAGTGAATGTCCCAGTCTGGCTCTGTACAAGTATGAGTTTGCTTTGCCACTTTCCCAACTGCCTGTGTCCTTACTGCTGCATAGTTATATCCACAATGCTTAGTGAATCTAGGGTATTATTAATAGCTTCAGCTCTAACATTTGAAATTGATATCCATGATAGCCCAGCAAAAGCCATTCCAAGGTCAGTATGAAATTGTACCAACCAGTCACTTACAAGTGGAATGGGAAACCTGTGGCTCTCCAGATGTTTCTGGACTACAACACCCATCATCCCTGACCATTGGCTAGGGCTGATGGATATTGGGAGTCCAAATAACTGCTGGAGGGCCACAGGCCCCCTATCCCTGAAGGCCACCTCTTTCCAAAACCACAGAGGTGACTTTAAAGCACTTAGAATCATTTACAATTTATGAGGGATCTGTACAGCTGTCAAAGTAGTAGCCGCCATATTGTAGACAGATGAAAATAATCCTTCTGTGTATGTTTACATGTGAATTATTCAATGGGGACTGCTCAGATAGCATTGTAGTCTTGCTGTTGCTTTTCCTTTGGGTGGGTCATTATTTCCTTTAAAGCTGCCTTCTTATGGTCTCTTTTCCCTTGTTTTTTTCTCCCTCAGGGGTTCATATACCTAAACCGCTGTAACATCTTTCAGTTACTATTCTTATTTAGTGTTGGGAGAGCCTTGTGGACTCCTATGGCCCCAAGAAGGAAGCTGTTTCCAGGAAAGCCAACCATTTAAGTTTCCTGTGTTTGAGAGGGTCAAATATTTAGGAGCCAGACTAAGGATTACTGAGCTTGATGGGACTTACTTCAGCACCAGCATGCATAGGATTGGCCCCCCAGAGCTGATCGTGCACAGAGTTAACAGCTCTAACCAGTTTCTATAATATACAAAATGCTATTGAAAATGAATGCACAAATTGCCCTAGTCCAACTGAAATCCTAATCCTCCCTATTGTGGATTAGACACCACTGAATGTAATAGGACTTACTTCTTGTTAGATATTGTTAGGATCACACTTTAAAAAAAAAATCCCACCTGAATATTCTCCACATGACATCACATGTAGCCAAAACTGCAACAGCCGTGCACAAGGAGGCAGATACCATACCTGCAGAGTTGGGGAAACCTCAAGGTTTCCAGAAGGAAGGAAGGAAGGAAGGAAGGAAGGAAGGAAGGAAGGAAGGAAGGAAACCTCTCAAAACATCTCATTAAGGACTGTGTGTGCTTATTTCCCATGAAACGCTGACTGATTATGAGAAAGGGATACCCAGAAAACTAGATGGGAAGGGAGGATAGAAATGGCTACTGCCAGAAAGAGTCCAGTATGGACTAAGCATGCTTAGGGCCAAATGCATGCTGACAGATTGTTGAAAGGGAAAACCTGACAGTCTGATGGGAGGGGGAATGACATGGAGCTGCCAGAAGAGCAGGACTGAGGATGAGTCACATAAAAGGGATAGAACAATCTAATTCTCTGGATAGGCCACACCCTGGTTACAACTGAGAAGCAATCTTTAAATGTTGACAGGGATAAAGAAAGATGTTAATGTAGTCGGGGATTGGGCACCAGTGCATGCATACACCCCCATCTGAATGAGGACTGAGCATGCTCAGTGGACACGAAATGCTGACTGATTGCTGGACACAAGATACAAGAAAACTGGTATGTGCGGGATAACCAGTCCCATATAACCAACATGATTAAGTCTAATAAATGCACAAAGGGTTTGAGACCATAGAGGAAGCTGTCCTGCCAGGCTTAGCCTAGGTCACTTCCTCTTCCCTTGAGAGAAAAAAGGCAACCAAGTCTATTGTTCCCTTTCAGTCTACACATGAATTTTGGTATGTGAGGATCTCTGAGCTGCTACCACCAGCTCAACCGCATGATTCCCACAAACCAATAATTTAGAAACTTTCACCACTTTGCATCTAAGCTACGTTTTACTGCCTGTGCAACTTCTGAAACACGGGAACCTGATCTTTGAGGGATTTGTTAATAAACCATTTTTTAACATGCCAAATGTGTGGTCTTTTCCTAAGCTGGGGGAAGAGGGGAGATTTGGAACTCACAAGGGCATATTTAAAAGGTCTAGCAGCCTGAATTTCCATGCTTTGCTTTGCTGCATATTTTGTGACTTTAAATCTCTGCTGGTGTTCTCTTACCAAAGAGAACTTGCCCCAAACATGGATCTTAGCATCTAGGAATTCTGCATTCTCTATATATTTCTCCCTTGCACCAACAGTATGTGTGTAGAATAGAATGAAATGGCTGGAAACCTGAACAGAAGCACTCCACACTAACATTTTCTATTTTCTGCTTCTTCTTTGTTTAATCAGGAGTTTCTTAAAATTGGAATAATATTGTAGGATATGAAGAGTTACAATGCAGAAAGCCCATATGAATCAGAGCACGTGGAAACAGGGGCAGCTCATGCCTCAATGGGCAATTTTAAGATATTAATTTATTTTATAAGAAGGTAAGTCAGATAGCAAACCTCTCTTAAAAACAATGAATTTAACACTATTTGTGTTCAGCCATTCCCTCTCCCCCAGCCCCCATCTTTGCAAACTCCTTTCTGTCTTCTGATGCAATGCCCATGCCACCACTCTGGCGATTCAGCTCCTGTCTAGTCAGTGATCTCAACACTGTCTTGAAAGATTCGCCCTGTCTGGAGGGAGAGTCATAATTCAGACTCCCTATTAGCTTAGATGTAAGCCTGCAATGCAATGGATGACAGACTGTGCCAGTTATGCTTGGTGGCTTTATGATATTGAATGAACTGTCAGCTTCAAACATTTCACTGTAGGGCAGGGGCTAGCTGTGAGCTACAGTCCTGACACTGAGAGTTAACTGTATTCCACCATGAGCCAGGGCTTCACTTACTGCAGCATGTAATGTGCTAAGGAGAGTAGAGGTAACCCCAGGCTTTCCCCAGATACCATTTAAAGTATAAAGGATCCAAAATGGATAGTGCGATTTATTTAACATTTTCACAAGACACATCTTATATTGTTAAGAGTACAGCCCTCCAATCCTATTTGTTAGCATTTCCATAAAATGCAGTGCAGATAAGAATGTCTTGCTCATTTTATCCTTCCACTGCCTCTGTCTCATCCCTAACTAATACGGCCCTTATTATTTGCATAGGTCAAAGAAAACAATATTAGAGGTGTAGGTTCAGTCTGAGGAACTGGGACTACTTTATGGTGTACTACACCTAAAGCAGTCTGCTTAGCTCCCTGGGATAAACCTGGCTATAAAGATTGCATGACTGGCTTCTCATCATAAGCATGAAGTATGAGAGCACACCTTTGATATGTATACAGTGGTACCTCAAGTTACAAACGCCTCAGGTTACAAACTCCGCTAACCTGGAAGAGTTACCTCAAGTTGAGAACTTTGCCCCAGGATGAGAATGGAAATTGTGTACTGGCGGTGCAGCAGCAGCAAGAGGCCCCATTAGTGAAAACACGCCTCTTGTTAAGAACAGTTTCAGGTTAAGAATGGACCTCCGGAACGAATTAAGTTCGTAACTAGAGGTACCACTGTATATGACTAGAGGCTGTGTCCCTTCTCGCTTTATTCACCAACCCCACTGCCATTTTTTTCCAAATTAACCCCACCTCTCCCCATATGAATTGACATGGACCCTGTGATCATAATCTGAGGCCCTTTGTGTGCCTCCTCCGTGAGAAGTCAAGGGTGGCAGCACAAGAATAAGACTCTTCTGCAGTGGCACCCTGTTTGTGGAATGCCCTCCCCTGGCAGGCTCACCTGGTGCCTTCATTATGTATCTTTGGGCACCAGCTGAAAAGGTTTCTCTATAACCAGGCCTTTGGCTGATTAACATTCTATATGGCCTTTAAATGTGTTTGTGGGAGGGAGACGATTGGTTTTTGTTTTATTATGTATTTTGTGTTCTCATTTTGTATTTTTATGTTATGAACTGCCCTGTGATATTTGGATGAAGGGCAGTATATAAATCTTCTTCTTCTTCTTCTTCTTCATAATAATAATAATAATAATAATAACAATAATATAAAGAGCCAATAAAATACAATAAAAACAATAAAAACATGAATATTGAATGTGTATCTGCTGTGGACTACCTGAATGAAGCTGAAGGACCACTGGTGGTCCATGGGCACAATTTGAGAACCCCTGAACTACGCTATTGATGGGAAAACTTTCCATCGCTATACCCATGCTTTACTTTTTATTTATAATTCTTTATTAAGTGGTTGTTCAGTGCCATTGCTGTAAAGTAAAAAACAATAAAGCAGGCAGGAAAGGGAGGCAAAAGAGAAATGGGGAAGTGAGTTATCAGGGTTACTGATCAGGACAATCCATTAATCAATGGGTTAATCAAAACTTTAGTTGATTAAGTTACTAATGAAACAAATTCAAAACTGCAGCCCCGATTTTTTTCCTCCAAGCAGACTCCCTGCTGCACAATCCTAACTTTGTTTATACAGAAGCAAGTCCTATTTACCATAATTCAGTAGGACGTACTCTCAGGTAAGTGGGGTTAGGACTGCACTCTTATTGCATGCCAGCGCCATCAAACACAGCACAGAAAAAGCAGAGCTATGAAATGGTCACTGCCAAGAAAGTAAAAAAGTAGTGGTACTTAGTGTGTTACTATAAATGACCCCCTGCCATCCAGTCAATCTGTCTTTTTAATGGATTCAATATCTAAGCTGTGAGTTGTCTGAAGACCTAGAGTACCTTACATTAACAATGAAAGCTGATGTGGGAAGAAGGTGTTAAAAATAAATTACAAGTCTTCTACCCATACAACAGGTTCTGAAAGTCGGTTCAAAGCATTCCATTAAAAACAGATACGGTGCATGGAACAAAAGTAAACAGAAGAAGCTGTTTTGTTCTTGCAGAATAGCCCAGTAGGGGCATTACCTCTAAAGAGAACTTTAGCTTTGAGGCACAACATGGTGCTGATTAGTGCAAATAAACCTCTAAGTGAGGCACCTTTTCAGCAATTGCAATCAGACACTGCCACTGGGGCTTCGAAAGCTTCATTAGCAAAAAAAGGAAACCCCCCAACCCCCCCACCTTTCTAAAGTGATAGTCTCTTTTCAAATACCAAAGGACTTCAGTTGATCAAGAACACTTTTCACAGTGAAGTACTTGGTTGTTCATATTTGGTTGTTTTCTTGAAATGAAAAAGCTCCGAAAGGTAATAATGTACATTTTTTTTAAAAAACAAAACAAAACAGGGCTACTCCTCCTCAAATATTGGAGGAAACACATCAAACAAAGACTTTGGAATAAAAGCAGAAATCTTTTTAAAAGAAGAGAGTACTGCATGGCTTTTTTAAAGGAAAAAAAGCTTGTTCAATAGCCTTTAGAAGAACATTGAAAAAGAAAAGAACATGAGGTTTCCTCTCTGTTTAAGTGCTGTTTAAAATTAGGGTCTTTTCACTAAAAATGCAATACAATTCCCATTGATTACAGTATAGGAATCTGAGCTCTGAATTCTTTTTTTGTTTATCTTATGTACCTATCCTAGACATTTAAATCAGTAAGCTTGCTTAATATCAGTTCCTTTTCTAATTTCTTGGGAGAAAATATTACATAGTTTTCCCTGCAACACCAAAGCCTTACAAATCACTTGTTAATCTTATTTAGCTTGAATTTTAATAATGAATGAATGAACTCCCATGAATTGGTCACTCTGCCTAAATTATGAATGAAGTAAATGAGGTAATATACCAAACACAATTTCCTGTCCTCTATCAAGGCATTGAGATATGCCTGATCAGAAAATTAGACTTGGTGTGAAGTGCTCTGGTCAGCAAGGAGTGGAACAGATAGCAAAGGGTTAACTCATGATGCTTTCCCAACAATCTGCTTCTCCTAGTTTAGAGGCTTCATTAAAAAATAAGTGGAAAGGTCCAATCATTAGCTTCCACACATTCCATTTGGATATTTGTTCTTTTCATTCATCTGTTAAGACACTTGAGGGGACAAAGTATTGTTTTGGTTCCTCCATCCTCTATCACTTCTCCCATACTGGGCATATGAGCAGGTATTTCTGTAACCTTTTGAAAATATATTTTCCCCCATTGGAAGTGAACTGCTGCAACACAAGCTGATGTCACAATCTGAACCACCTTGTTCCACCTCCTCTGCCACCTCAGGGGAGAAAGTTGCAAGCACAAATTTGGTTGGCTACCAAAGCCAGACAACATTTGTGAATATGTGCTTATGTAAGTTGTGTCTGTCTCTGTTTGATTGTCATAGTTGTCCTTAAGGTCCAAGGTTCTTCCCCCGGACAGTACCTCATTTTATTAGTATATTTTGCTTGAATGTGTTTTATCTGTCTTGAGTGATGGGATGGACTAAAAAGGGAAAGGAATTAATACAAATGAAGTTCTCATACTAGAGTTTGAAGTGTCCTTCTGCATTTTTCTAATGCAACCTCTGCCTCACCTTGCCAAAACTGAATTGATGTGGAGACTACATAGGATAAATGAAGTAGGACGGTAGAGTATATATAGAAAGAAAGCATATTTAATTTATCCGAAATTCTTCTGTCTATGGACCTATCAATGTTTAGTATACTATGAACTAATGTAAGGCAGACTTCCCCAAGTTGCTTCTCTGCATATATTTTAGACTGCAACTTCTACCTTCCAGCTGCATGGATGAAAATTGTAATTCAAAATATCTGGAAGGCACCATGTTACGGAAAGACTTGATTTAAGCACATATGAGTATAATCCCATGTCCAAATAGACATTCCCTGTTAAAAAGTATTTATAACTTAAATATAGTGGTGATGTTATTAAAAACAAAAGCTGTGGAGAAAACCTAGAGGATCGGGGGGGGGGGAGAATTGTCATAGAAATTCCTTGTTCTCATGAAACACCTGTCAGTTGCTGCCCTTTGCAATTTGGTTCCTTGCGAGATGATGATCTGAGCCCAAGGGGGATTCAAAATTTACAATTAATACCTTCTCACTCTAATGGGCCTAAACGGGATTAGGACAGAGCAAGGCCCTTAGCAACTGGGGTGTGTGTGATGGGGCTTTTGAAGCAATGGAAAGTGATGTGTACGACAATAGAATGGCACTTGAAAAAGGCTTTCGGTGAGTGTTGCTAAAACATTTTTTTGAAAAATCTGAGTAAGAAATGCGGAGGCATATACATGTAAATTTATATGAATATCAGAGACTGCATCAGGCCAGCACGCAAAATTGTAAAATAAGATAATATAATATAACATGAACCACAGTTAAGCGTGAGAATGTATGTAAAATAATTACAGTGGCCCCAAATTGGTGCTGATGATAAAACACACATCCTGTCATTGTAAAATCAAGAAAGATTCTTTTCCCTAAAGTTTCAGACTAATGGCAAAGCATTCAAAGGTGCATGCCTTGCTTTGGGGCTGAGAAAGGTCAAGCAAAAGGTAATCTGTTACCGTACTAGTTTCCAACACACAGTATAATATTGTTACACGCCACCCCAATCTCCAAGGGATAAGAGATTCGAGGAGTCCCGGTGCTTATATAGTGTTCGTATATCCTTTAGGAAGTGAGGCACAACGGAGACTATGGTGTCTTTATGATATATGGACTATTTACACACATATGCAACCTGAGCCTACGATGAAGGCTCCATAGCAGCCTTGGATTTAAAAAGGCACCAGCCATGGCTCAGCTTCTCTCCAGCATGCCGCGTTTTACACACTGCAACTATTTTCCTCCAGTCCACATAACCCCTAACTGCAACCATAAGCTCTCCACTCTACTGGTCTTTGCTAACTATTTCAGAACTCAGGGAGGGGCTCCACCCATTTGCTGACTGGTATAGTCTTTGCTTTGTTGATGGCCCATTTCCCTGTCTTTGTTCTCTGTTTGTTAGTCATCTCTAACGGGAAACTGAGTCCAGCTATTAAGAGTCCGGCTTCCAGTTTAACTCTCTAAACAGTGATAAAATTCTAACACTTACTAAATTCAGCAATTAACGATGCTTGGTACCCACAAACTCTGACACCCATAAACTTACAATATTATTATATAACAAGGGAAACATCTAAGCTTGTTAACAGAGGTGATAAGCAGGGTAGATTTGATTTAAATCAAATTGACTTAAATCACTAGTCAGTAAGACTTGATTTAAATCACTAGTCAGTAAGACTTGATTTCAATCATATTTTTTTTATAGGAAGACTCATTCTTGCTGGTATAATCTTAATATTTACAACCAGATGAAGGTTTCATTTTTTTGAATAATACATTTTCAGAGTACGGTAATTTTTACAGTTATATCAAAAATTACTGATTTGGTTATACTATTAGAAATACATTGACAAATAATTATGAAATTATTGTGAGGTTTAATAACTTAACTGTTTATATTTTGACAACTTTTCTGCTATACTTTATTGAAGGAGAAAAACAATCATTTCCTTAATTACAATTTAAACAATTTATTAAACTAAAACAATAACATTATAGCATATGTATCCATGTTTGTTAACCGATGTAGTTAAATGATTTTTTAAAAAAGAAAACCTTAGACTGTGTTTTAGCACACATGAAAAACTTAAAACAAATGCTTATTTCCTGATGAATAGCCTTTTGATTATAATGTAACTTAAATAGAAAACTATATTTAGAAAGACTTTTCCTCCAAAAGCATTTTATTTTAAAAATCCAATTTAAATAAAAAAAATCTGATTAAATTTTAAAAATCTGATTGAAATCAAAAGAATTCAATATTTTTTTTAATCATTGATTTTTATCCACTCTGGTGATTCAATGGGATGTTCTCAAAGTATGAAAGAAAGTTAAAGTGTCAATATTAGCCTCCCCCAGCCTGGTGTGTTCCATAAGCTTTGGGTTATAATTACCAGTCAGCATGGTTCGTGCTGGTGGGAGCTGATGAGAGTTGTAGCCCAAAACATCTGCAGGGCATATGGTTAGGGAAGCCTGGTCTAAAAATAGCTTTAACTGCAACTGAGTGTTTCTTCAATGTCTCTCTTCCAGCCACTTGAAGGGAAATAACGTGAAGGGACCCACACAGTCCTTCCCTAATTCCCTTGTTAATATGAACACTGCCAGTGTATGGGGAAGATCAAAGTGTTTCAGGAGAAGGGAACAACCTAGCCTTGTTGCCATAATATTTTAATTTGTGGCGAAATGTTTTCTGACAGTTTATGTTAACATAGGGTGTGGGGTGGGGTTAAATTCATTGGAATAGCACTCCATGTGGATTTAACCTCAGGGTTTTTCTCCGCTTGGGATTATTCTGTTCTTCTGCACCTGGATCATCCAATGAAAGCCAGGCTCAGAGCCAGTAAGCAAATGGATGCATGAATAAGCAGGCCAAAAACTGTAAACAGATTTTGAGAACCTGCAGTAAAGCACTACTTTAAGTATTATTATTAAAGCACTTTAAAAAATATCTTCTGTTTTGCTTTTATTGTGTTGTGACCTGCACTGTTATCACAAATGACAAGAAGTGGGATATAAACTGCATAGATAAATAACATAAGTAAATTATAAGAATTGATCAAATAGTGGGATTTCAGTTGTTGTTCTACATACTCACACAGGTCATAGCGGTGGAACAACACAGAACACAATGGAAAATAAAGAGAGAACTAGAAGCAGCCAAACTCCCCAAACATTAAAATGATCCAGGCTGAACAACCCTTCAAACCTATCAAGAAATATTTTAAGGCACTGAAAAATGAAAAAAATATGTCATATCAATGTCATATTAATGACACTGTTCAGTTAGAAGTTCTCCCTCATAGAAAACTAAATGAAGAACTGGAACATCTCAGTCAGTTTGGCAAATGAATGAGGCTATCTCATGAGTTTCACCAATAATAGTGGCACAAAATCAAAGCACAAGGCAAAATCTGGATTAGGGTGTATATGGTAGTACTCAGTGAAAGTCATAAAACTCAACAAGCAGAAGTCCAAAGAAACACACATTGGACCAGGGCTAATGTGAGTTCTGTGGGCTAATCTGCTCATGGAATTTCTTATATGTATCTTTTCATCCACCATCCTACACTGAGTGACTGCTCATATGATAAGGATATGACAAGAGTGATCCGTCATCCTTTTAAAGACAACCAGTGATTACTCCAGGCATTCCCACTTCTAGAATAAGCTACCAGTCATGATGTTACAAATAAAGGAGAAGCATATGTCAACCTCCCCCCACCTCAATCTTAAAGTTCTTCCTTTACAGCATATAAAAGCTGTTACAGATACTAATAATGGGCATCTAGATGATTATTAGGACTATACAGAGTAGCCAATAGCAAGGTCTCCTGTGTAACCTTCAACATCTGAGGCACAAGCATTTCTCTGGTAATTTACCAACGTTATGAACACATTGCCACAGAGAATGGCCTCGTTGTGGGCATTCCCTAAGGAGATAACCCCATATGCCCACAATTTCCCCCCTTTTCTTTTTTCATTGAAAACCTGTTAATGTCAACTGCGACAATGATCCACTTTTTCAAATTTGCTTCATTTACAGGTGGTAAGGTTCAAATGTCAATAATTAATTGTTGTTGTTGTTTAGTTGTGTCCGACTCTTCGTGACCCCATGGACCAGACCACGCCAGGCACTTCTGTCTTCCACTGCCTCCCGCAGTTTGGTCAGACTCATGTTTGTAGCTTTGAGAACACTGTCTAACCATCTCATCTTCTGTCGTCCCCTTCTCCTTCTGCCCTCCATCTTTCCCAGCATCAGGGTCTTTTCTCTTCTCATGAGGTGGCCAAAGTATTGGAGCCTCAGCTTCACGATCTGTCCTTCCAGTGAGCACTCAGGGCTGATTTCCTTAAGAATGGATACGTTTGATCTTCTTGCAGTCCATGGGACTCTCAAGAGTCTCCTCCAGCACCAGAATTCAAAAGCATCAATTCTTCGGCGATCAGCCTTCTTTATGGTCCAGCTATCGCTTCCATACATAAGAATTAATTAGACACTAGTAAATGATGTTGAGAAATTTGGACAGAATTGAACTTGCTGGCTATCCAAGGCTTCAGTCATAAGTGTCTATTATTTGTGAGAATCCTGAAGCACAGACACAATACTAGGTAACCTTGCTGAAAATGCAAACTGCTCTGAAACATTTATGCCAACACATTTCACCAGTTCAGGGTCTATATTTGTTTTTTCCCCCCTTTTAGAAGCATACATATTCCTCATTACAAATTAAATTCCAATAGGATAGTCTATGCACTACTCAGATAAGCAACATTCCATGAGGTTTGGTCAAAGATAGAATTAAAGTGAAATATATAGAATTTGCATGTTTTTATATGTGGTCTTGACACATTCACTCCAAATCAAATGAAAGCTTATATTGGTAAATTGCACTGTAAGGCTGTGTACAAACTATACCTTTAAAGCACATTCAAAGTACATTTTGATAAAAGGGCTCTGAAGTTTCACAAGTGCTAGGGGGAAGTCCCCAAGGACTCCACATTGGTGACCCCAGTGTTTAGTTAGAATACAAAGCTTTCACACCTGCTTTCTCTTAAAATTTCTTTGCCATTATATAGTTTGACCCTGGTATAGCCATTTTAGCTACACACTTGCTCTACTGAATGAATTGCAGCACTTTCACTCTGTTTGTTCCTTTCTAGGTCAGGTGAATTTCTGCTTTGATTCCCACGGCATTGTAACCTCAACAAAAATTGTGATACATGTTGATATTTATGCCACAGAAAGTGACAATCTTAATCAGTTCTACAGATCAGACCTTGGTTGGCTGCTGCTCTGCTGCTCCATGAAACACAGCAAAAATAGCAACAGACATAATCAAAGCAAATTTGCAGCCTGGAAGAAAACATAAGCAAAAAAGGTATGATAGGAAACTAAAGAAATAACTCAGTTCATGTTGCAATGTTGTGCTTGTGTCATTTAGCTATATATTCCAGCAGAGAATGGAGGGATAAAATTATTTCTTACAAATGGGGATTTTCAGTTATTACCAGTCATGTTGTCAAGGTCTAAGATACTTTCCTTTTATTCTATTTCAAATACTGATCATAGATGGAAAGATACAAAAATAAAATTCAAGAGTATCTGGATTTTCTTGATGAAATAATACATGTATATTATTATCAACAGGCTTTAATAAATTACATCTTTGAATTTAGCCTCTCCGTCTGCTCATCCTAAACCTATGTCCAGCTACATGGGTAAATTATGAATAAAGGTACTGAAATGAGACTTCCATCATTGGAGGTTTTTAGGCAGTGGTTGGATGGCCATCTGCCATGGATGCTTTAGTTGAGATTCCTGCATTACAGGGAGTTGACTCGTGGGGCCCCTTTCAACTCTAAAATTCTATTATTCTATGCAACAGCGGCAGCAGAACTAGAAAGGGATCAATAAAGCGGGTGTTTGAAAATACCAGGGCTGAAACCTGAAACAAACTGAAAGCTAGGAATAATTCTACAAATTCTAGATCACCAGGCCTCCAAGATCACAAAATGGTGAGCAAGCTTTTAAGGCCACCCCAACTACATAACTGGAATGTAATTGAAATTAATAAGATTTTGGAATGCAGAGATAAAGAAAATCATCAAACCATCAATTCTAGCATGCCAGAACTATTAATCATGCTGGATGTTAAGCAAAGTGATGGGGCGGGGTGGAGACCTGGCTTAATACTGCAGCCATAAAAATATTGGGTTGGTTTTTTTAATTAGGTATTTTGTGGTTTTATACCTTGATTTTATTCTGTGAACTGCCCTGAGACCCCTGGGTATAGGGCGGTACATAATTCACTTAATAATAATAATACTTGCTTTAAATATAGGAGGAAGAAGATTCCCTAACTGGGGCTTCTTTGTGGTGATGCCCCAGTTGCGAAACTCTAGAGATAGAGATGGATGTGCTATTGGGTTTCTGTCACATGGTGAGGATCCACTCCCCGCCATAGCTTTTAAAAACCGTTTCCATCAATTTCAGCCGTTCGCCTCCCTTTACATTTTCATGTCTGCCGCTGTCATTTTACTGCTGGCGTTCAGAGGTCTTGCACAGGTGTATTGTTTCAAATTTTGCGTATAAACCATTTTTAGGGGTCGTCTGCGATAGGAAGAGGTGCACAAGAGCTTCGAAGAAACACCAGGGACAGAATAATTGCCACACACAGGAAAAACAAGGATATAGTTTAAGTGCCTCGCTTGTTGTTTTATAAATCATTTAATGTGTCAACATGAATGGAAGTTATTAATATTGCAGTTGTTGTATAAGGGATTATTATTTTGACCGGAATGCAATCGAAATTAGTAAGATTTTGGAAGGCAGAAATCAAGAAAATCATCAAACCATCAATTCTAGCTCACGGGGTGGGGCGCCTAAATTATATAATTTGGCATTTGAACGATTGGTATTAGCAATTATATTATAATTGGGCATTGTTACAATGAAGCTATTATTGGAATGTAATTGAAAATTAATAAAAATTATTTTAAAAAAGGAGTTTCAAAGAAACACGTGGAGCCTGCACTTGGAAAAATAAACAAATAAACCAATCATTTTTGTTTGCATCGTGACGCACCTATTGGGGCTGTGCTTTTTTCCTTCTGGGGGTACTCAAGGGCACGCAGCATGACCGAAACCATTTTTCTTTTTCTTTTCTTGAAACACGAGTTCAAAACGTGGCACTTACTGTAACAACTTCACGGTGAGTATTTACCAGTAGTCTCGGGAGAAGAGGTAGGAAAAACGGGGAAAACCCATGGAGGCGGCGGAGGCGTCGAGGAGGCCCTCTATGTACCCCTCGGAAGCGTGGAAGCGGCAGTGTGAACTCCCGCGCGGTGGCGGGCCAGTTCACACGTTCCTCCGCTCCCGCGGGCGGGCGGGCTGGCGCGTGCGCAGGCCGACGCGGGTTCCCCCTCCTCGCTCCAGCACCGCCCCGCGCGCGGACAGCGAATTCCCGCCGCCAGGCCCCGCCCCCGCCGCGTTTACCTCAGCGCGGGTGACGAAGGAGGAGGAGGAGGCGGGCCTCTTGTTCTCCTCGGCGAGCATCCCTCGGCGAGCGCGCCTCACGTGACACAACAGGTATCTCCCTCTCTCTTTCTGCGCTCCCCCCCTTCTCCGTTCGGAGGGGAGGGGAATTAAACGAGGTCTGTCCCTTTCTCTGGCGGGGGGGGGGGGTGGAGGAGGAGGAACCACGGGTTTCTATGGTAACGGAGCGACACCCCCTCCCCCCCGCGCGCGCACACACACCGCTTCCTCCTCCTCTTCAGGCCTCGGCCGGTCGCCAGGGGGATCATAAGGCAATGGCAGAATGCGGGGTGGGGGGGAGAGCAGCAGGGATCCGTGGGGGGGGGGAGAAATAAAGGGGGCGAGGGGGAACTGAGGGGGTTGGATGAATGGGAGAGAAGGGGTGAATGGGGAGGGGGCTGAGGGAGTTGGATGAGGATGAATGGGTTAGGATGGGATGATCTTCCATTTCACAGCTGCTTAATGAGCGATTTTTTTGGGGGGGGGTCTCTAAGCAAAGGTCTTCTTGATGGTTCCCTAACATTTCCTTGGAGGCATCTTTCCACTGTAGTGAAAATTGGGAGGGGAAGGCCTAGTTGCCTTGGCAGAGGTGCCCTTCAGTTTGACCTAACGGGGAGGGCGGATTTGGAAGCGGAAGAGGGATTTGAAATCAATCAATCAAACCGCTGTTTTAATTGTCTCATTGAGGGCTGGGGTTCTATGGGTGCAGCTTAGGGTTGCTGGCCTGCCTCCGTGCTGGTCAAACGGTGGTCCGTATTTGGAGTAAGGAGGCAGTGTTGATGATGATGGACTTTGGTAGACGTGGTCCAGCCAGGCATGAAACCTAAATGGATGGGGTCATCTCTGCTTTAAAAGGTACATAAATTTTCAGCTAACGTAACCTGGCTGCCGCTTGTGTATCTGGCTGAACGATTCAGGACCTTGCATTTCATCTCCGCTTCATCGGATATCTCTGTGAACTCGCCAGCACATTACTAAGAAGAAAAGTGATGAATGTGAAAAAGGGAGGGTGTATAATTAAACATGTTAAACAGGGAAGCAACAGTTAATTTATTAGGTGGTTTTTTAAGAATCCCTTCAAATACAAAAGAAAATATACACATTATTTGTCTGCGTATCGGAAAGACAGTCTCATGTCTATTATATTCTTAATAAAAGACTAAAGTATGATTTTCAGTATATATTTGCCAAATCTGTTCTAGAAATATACGTGGGAATATTACTTGTGTGACTTCACATAAATTGATATCAGAAACAGTTTAAGTCAGTATAATTATTAAAAGCTCTTTGTCTTATTTATTACATTTATATCCCACCTTTGCCTTTGTTCGGATACCAAATACAGTACTAGCACATGAATATTCAGATTTTCTCGAGAGCTGGGGGTGGTGTGGAAGAGAAGGGGAAGTTATGCCACTTGAGCAAAAGTCAATTTATGCAATATTGGATGTCAGCTATCGATATTTCTCTTTTCACAATGCCCACACACAAGTTGACATTTTTGTTGAACTAAGTAGAACAGCCTCAGTATCTTTTTTCTGGAGAGTCCAGATTCTGAACAAGTTGTTGCTCCTTAGCCCCAAATAGAGGGATTTACTTCCATCAAAATTTATTTGCCATTTTGTTGTACATTTTCCCATTCAGGAATGTCCTTTTGGAACTCTTCCTCATTTGCTTGGGTTCTTATCATCCTCAATAATTTAGGTATCCCATGAAATGTCTGCACCCTGATTTCAGAGTCTTTATGACTGGTAAAAAAGCATCATTCCTATAAAGATTACTCTTGCTCTGGAGGCTAGGAGCCAAACCAATGGCTTCAAGAAAGGAGATTCCTATTAAACATCAGGAGGAACTTTCTGACAGTAAGAGCTGTTTGACAGTGGAACAATTTCCCTTGGGAGGTGGTGAACTCATCTTCCTTGAAGGTTTTTAGGTAGAGCTTTGATGGTCATGTCATTTATGGTTTAGTTGAGATTCCTGCTTTGCAGGGGGTTGGACTAGATGACCCTCAGGTTCCCTTCCAGCTCTACAGTTCTGTGATTCTATGATCCAGAAGCACCCCAATGTTTGGTTTCAATGTGATTTAGGTCTCTTTAAGAGGTATACCAGGTTGCTAGCAAATTCTCCTGTTTTTCCTCTGACTCTCGATCCATATTTTATGAGACGGGTATTGGGGACTCTGTTTTGATAAAATTTTGGAGACCCACAGAACAACAACACACAAGATTCTTTCATAGGATTTATAGTTATAAATGGATTATTCTGGGATATTCAAACATACCTTGGGTCTATGTCACTCTGAATCCTTTCTTTTATTTTATTTTGTTTAATAATAAGTACTACCAGCAGATCTATCTGTTTTAGGGGGGACTCAATGATAAGAAATTGTGATTTGGAGTTGAGTTGGAGTAACAGCTGGTTCAACTCTTGCCTGTGCTGATCTTGAGCTTCACCTTGTGATGAAGCTCTGTATGGAATAATGTGAATGAATTCATTATCCATTTTATACCTATTTGCTGTGTGATTCATAGGGCAGCTCCATGTATGATGGTCTGGTCCATAGATTTTCATCATACCAGAAGTTAATATTCACCATGAGTCCAATTTTAGTGAATTTAACCTTAGGTCAATTTTAGTGAAGTCTATTGAGGTGTGTTATGACTATTGATGAAAATGTGAACTATTCAGACTTTCCAGAGGCATTAACCATCAGCAGAAATATGTGGGCTTGTACATTTTGAAACCTGTTCCAGGGAATTTGTTGACCTATGACATACGTAGTTCCATTGTTCCACCTGAGTTCAAAAAGAATCAGATCATTCCTAAGATTATACCTGGTACCAGAATTACCGGAAGCTTATTGCAAACTTCTCCTTAGGTGGGAATTGACTGAGAACAAGAGGTTAGAGGTAAGTTAGACATTGACAGGATCATTTGTGCCGTCAGATGGTGTCTTTAGCAGGGGTTATCTAGGTTATTGCTGTATTTAGTTGTTTCAAGGAGTATTACAAATATACATAAGAAGATGCACTGATACTTTAAAGCCCTTCAGCTGTTTATTGTCCCACTTTAGTTTATTATACCCCAGCAGTTTGATAAATACGAATCACTTTTCTTTTACAATCCAATTCTCTTTCACACAAACATACATTTTTTTAAACCTATGATAAACCCCATGTTTAATTAACATTTGTTTCCAGATGGAAATTTGTGTTTAATTTTTGGGTTGAGGTGGAGTAACACAACTGGTTCAACTTTTGCCTGTGCTGATCTTGAGCAAACTTCCATTCCTGGCCTGTTTGGGAGCAAGAAACCAGAATTCTGCATTCAGTCCCTATGCTTTCTGGTTTCTTTTACCCACATGTGAAGAGAGGACAGAACCTTGAGCAAATGGGATTCAAACCTCAGCATGCTATGTATTCACACTGTGGTTTAAGTAAACCAGAATAAACTAGGAATTTCTGGCTTTTTCTTATGGGATAATGCAATGTGTCTCAGATAGTTGAGCATGGTTGCTGAGAGCAGTGTGATCATTTACAGTGGTACTTTGGGTTAAGAACTTAATTCGTTCTGGAGGTCTGTTCTTAACCCGAAACTGTTCTTAACCTGAGGTACCATTTAGCTAATGGGGCCTCCTGTTGCCGCCACGCTGCTGCCACATGATTTCTGTTCTCATTCTGAAGCAAAGTTCTTAACCCGAGGTACTATTTCTGGGTTAGCGGAGTCTGTAACCTGAAGCGTCTGTAACCCAAGGTACCACTGTATATATCTGTTCAGAGTTCAGTGGGCTTACTCCTAAGAAAGTGGATCTATAATTGCAGCCCAAGTTTCTGCAGTAGAATAAACACCAGGAAAAAATAGGCTAGATTTACTGAGGAAAATTTGAGGATTAAACAGATTTGACACTCATTTTACATTCTGACCTACTTAGTGATTTCTGTTTCGTATCTCCATTAATTGAAGAGGTGAACCTTCAGAGGGACGCGGGTGGCGCTGTGGGTAAAACCTCAGCACCTAGGACTTGCCGATCGCATGGTCGGCGGTTCGAATCCCCGCGGCGGGGTGAGCTCTCGTCGTTTGGTCCCAGCTCCTGCCCACCTAGCAGTTCGAAAGCACCCTTAAGTGCAAGTAGATAAATAGGTACCGCTTTATAGCGGGAAGGTAAACAGCGTTTCCGTGTGCTGCTCTGGTGCCGGTTCGCTGGAGCAGCTTCGTCACGCTGGCCACGTGACCCGGAAGTGTCTGCGGACAGCGCTGGCTCCTGGCCTCTAGAGTGAGATGAGCGCACAACCCTAGAGTCTGTCAAGACTAGCCTGTACGGGCAGGGGTACCTTTACCTTTACCTTCATATATGGGACGCGGGTGGCACTATGGGTTAAACCACAGAGCCTAGGACTTGCCAATCAGAAGGTCGGTGGCTTGAATTCCCACGACGGGGTGAGCTCCCATTGCTTGGTCCCTGCTCCTGCCAACCTAGTAGTTCGAAAGCATGTCAAAGAGCAAGTAGATAAATAGGTACCGCTCTGGTGGGAAGGTAAATGGCGTTTCCGTGTTCTGCTCTGGTTTACCAGAAGCGGCTTAGTCATGCTGACCACATGACCCGGAAGCTGTACGCTGGCTCCCTCGGCCAATAAAGTGAGATGAGCGCCGCAGCCCCAGAGTCGGCCACGACTGGACCTAATGATCAGGGGTCCCTTTACCTTTACCTTACCTTTATAGATATTGATTAATAATGTTGAATGAAAAATGTTATGATACTAAACTTTGTGAGAGTAAGCAAATCTGTCTGACCATGTGGATAATCCATCCATGAGATGGGTTATTGTTTAAATGGGACTGTTATAGAAAAAAACCTGCTCCTTTTCCCTTATGGGGTATCCAAGACCCCATATAGAGTCCTTAAGTGGGTTCCCTATTGGTAGGAAAAAATAACAGAGGCCAACCAGATAATATTGAGAAGCAAAGCAGCTAGTAAGCCTGATCTTTATTAAACTGTTGCAACAGGGTCCTCACTTACCACATGCAGGAGGGAGGAGGAACCCAGAACAATGGTGAGCAAGCCCTTATATAGACTTTTGAAATTGCCCACCCTGTAGCTCAAGACCACCCACCAAAACATCATACATACATCACAAAAGGGGGTGGTCTACAGCAGAAATACATCACAGAAGGCAGTCTACAGCAGAAATCCTGTTTGTCAGGATATCTGTTAGGTCACTGATTGCTTTAGCTGGGCAGCCTAGCTATTCTTTTGTGATTGTAAATACTTTAATTCCTGAAACCAGGTCACAGACTCACCCTATTCATGCACAGATATGCCCTTAAGGCAGGTAAGCAAGGGACAATGAAGAGGCTTCCCCATTTCCTTTCTCCTTGCAGAGAAATATTTGAGGTCAATTTGGGAGAGTCAAAGGTTTGGGAGAGTCAAAATGACTTCAGGATTGCTCTCCTGTACTATTTCAGACACGTGGATTATATACTTATGTATGTGTTTGCCTTGTACATTTATGAACGTTTATTTTATATTTCAGATCTTAAAATTGTTATAACAAGTTACTGACATTACTTTGTAGTCTCAAGAGATTTTTTTTATTTTTAAGTTGACTGATAACCACAGAAAGATGGTTTTGTTTTCCCTTTTGGGGGGAAACTTTTAAATTTACAGTTACACTGTAAATAAGATTTTAACTATTTTTCAAAAATTACATTTATCCATAAAGTTAATTAAAGTTTTTGTTGTTCTTGTCCTGTTTCATATTGTGTATTTAAATCACCCCAGAAATTAATTCATCAAGTGAAATAGCCTTTGGCACATGTACACATAAAGATTTTTTTTTAAAATGCTATGGTTTGGATACTAATGAGTGGGAGGAAGTTTCCTCCCTTCTTCTCCAGCCCCATCCCTTCTGAAAACTTGGATATACAGTGGTACCTCAGGTTACAGACACTTCAGGTTACAGACTCAGCTAACCCAGAAATAGTACCTCAGGTTAAGAACTTTGCTTCAGGATGAGAACAGAAATCGTGCTCTGGCGGCGCGGCGGCAGCAGGAGGCCCCACTAGCTAAAGTGGTGCTTCAGGTTAAGAACAGTTTCAGGTTAAGAACAGATCTCCGGAACGAATTAAGTACTTAACCCGAGGTACCACTGTACAGTTGTCAGATACGTTTTGGAAACTTTTTCATATGTGATGGACATGTAGAAAGGGGTAAGAATGTTGGGAAATGATATATAATGAGTTGAATTTTTTTTTTAATTTACCTTCCCAAAAAAGTCCTTTTGTTGGGAATAACCCAGATAGAAATTCCCAGGTGCCAGAAAAATTTGTTTATTTATGCAACAGCAGTGGCCTGTTGTCTATTAGCCCCAAAATAGAAAGTGAGTGAGGTCTCTTGTAAAAACGATTGGCCTCTTAAGATGTTGCAATATGCAGAACTTGCAGGTTTAACACACAGAATACGAGAGCAGGAAGAACGTATATTTAGAGAAGAGTGAAAATATTTATTGAATATATGGAAAATAATTGTACACCGCTGGAAACACTGGCAGCATTAAGATAAATTCAACAGAGTATACAATGTTTGATTGATGTAAAAGTGGAAAACTGATTTGAATGGTTATAGTAAAAGTATGATATGTCATATGAATCATAGAAGGAGAAGAAGGGACGTCACTGGATATTTTAAAGTTTGTAAAATGTTTGAAATTATATATGTAAATATTAAAACTACCCACAGGTTGTAAGGACAGGAATAGATTTGTGGGTTAGACAGGGAAATAAGACCAAGGTAGCTAAAGAAAATGCATGTTACAATCAGTGGACCGAGGAACAGAAACAGGAAGGAAGAATATGTGATAACTAAGGAGGTTTGAAGATAAAGGGCAGAGCAAATGGGAAGGAGGGACTATTAAGATGAGCAGGTGAGAACAGAGTTTTCATATTTATGAATTAACTAGCCACTTGTATGAGACTAAATCTTTCAACCATGGAGTGATCCTAATATCTCAGCAGGTTTTCATTACTGTTTTTCATTATGGTTGATGTAGTCGTTATTGCTGTTGTTCTGTTTTCTTTTTCCATATATATTCTCAAAAATGGTAAAGTGACATTTTTAAAGGACGGATAGAAAAAAGAGCATCTAAATGAGACAGTATATCAATGCCTTTTGTTGATTAGCTTAGTTTTCCAGCCTGAAACATCCTTTTTGGGGGGCACGGTGTGGTGCGTGAGTCAACTCCAATGCCTATCCTTAGTGAAAGTATGTGTGATCAGATTGATGTTCTGCTGTATGGCATTTGGCAAAAAAGAAATAAATCCTGTACAAGGTTATAAAAATGAAGAATTACTGTGACGTTCTGGTCATTAGTCAGAAGTGGCTTGCTTGCTGGATTGGAGCTGTTTTGGTTGCTTGCTTCCTGAAAGGTGGGTCACTGTTGCTTATCAGCTGGGAGAGGGGTGGTGTTGTAGAGAGGGTGGTGCTGTGCAAAGGGTACCAGATTGACTCCACTGGAACATCTGTATTGCCCCAGTCTCCCCATTTCCTTGCCCCCTCCTTCTCTCTAAGGAGCAGCAGATAACCTGCCAGGAAGCTAACACAGCATCTCTTGCCCATTGCTATTGTCAAGATGTTTTAAATACTGACTTCCTGTCTGCTGCCCATGAATACAGATAATTCTATAAACTGCGCATCAGAATGAAGTACTGTAATTTCTTTAGCATTCCTGACATCAGGAGTTCATTTATTTCACAGGATCTATTTCTCATTTAGCTGAAAATTACCTTGATAGACTATGCAACATGTGTTAAAGTGATCATTGTGGGATGTATATAGAAAAACCTGTTGGTGAGGAACAATAAACTATCAGCCCAAATAATCACAGTGATAGCATCACTGTACATGGATAGATAGTGATGTAAGAGTGTGTTATTGTAATAATTATTGGGGATCAACTAGGGATTAAGCAGAAGCAATGACAACGCTGTCTTCTTGAAACACTAATGTTGCTGAATTAGATTTCAAGTGTAGCCCTGCAGGAAGCTGTGTGCTAATAATTCTTGTTAAAATCAATGGCTTTCACCGTTAAGTATTTCTTAGGAATTGGATTTCTGTCATCCAGGACAAGATTCTGTTTCTAAGTAGACGCTCTATTAAAAAGGAAAGCCTTTAATTGCAAGATACCCATTAAGCGTTGGCTGCTTTTCTAATTCCTTTTTACCGTTTTCTCTCAACAGAAAATCATCTACGAAATACACAAAAATGAGTCATTTGCGGCTGATTGCTGCTACCCTGAAACATCGTGGCATTTGTTCGTTGATGAAGAAAAATGTAAACAAAAAAGAATTTCTGCCAAGTCGGAGTTATGTTTCACCGGGAGCCACAGAACCATTCTTGAGTGGAAGTAATTCAAATTACGTTGAGGAAATGTATTATGCTTGGCTTGACAATCCAAAAAGTGTGCATAAGGTAATGCTATATATGTGTATATATATAATTTACTAGGACATTTCCACAGCTAGAAATCTAAAGTTTGTGGCTTGAGCCTAGCTTCCCTGAGCAAAATTCCCTTTCCTGTTTTACCCCTCTGTGCATTCCTTGTCTACTCAGAAGTAAAGCCTACCATGCTCTCTTTTATATTTAGAATTGAAGCATTTATTTTATATTTAGAACATATGTGAATTTGCCTGAAATAAATTGGGTTCTTGCAACCATTCATTCCAAGTGGTCACATTGACAGCTTTTGAAAGTACTCAAAAGTAGTGCTCACAAAACAATATTCTTCTTCTTACAAGAGTAAATGGAGGGGGAAAGTGCATGGTAGGCTCACAACTGCAATCTCTCAAGGATCTTCCCATATATACCGCCCCAGACCCTGCAGTCATCATCTGAGGCCCTTTTTTGTGTGCCACAAGTGGGGCATTTGTGGAATGCTCTCCCCAGGGAGGCTCACCTGGCGCCTTCATTATATCTCTTTAGGTGCCAGATGAAAATGTTTCTCTTCAGCCAGGCGTTCAGCTCTGGCTTTTAAAATGTGTTGGTGGGAGGAGGGTCTTGTTTTGTTTTTGTTTTATTATGTATTTTGTATTCTCATTTTGTATTTTTCTGTTGTGAACAATATTCTGTTGTGGATATTCATAATATCATCTTTATTAATATTATTTAACAACAACAACAACAACTGGTGATAGGCGGGAGTTCATCCTGCAGGCTAGACAGGCCACTTGAGCACCCTCAGAATTGTCTTTTCAGTTCAGTGCCCAGGCAGGCAGGCAGGAAGCCATCATGGAATGGGTTCACTTCTGCCGCCATTTCCCTCTCCTCCATGGGGGGTTATGGGAGGCCATAGCATAGCACAGGGGTCCCCAACCTGCAGCACATGGAGGCCGTTTAACCAGCCTACACGCCACCCCTGAACCGAGCCACCTGCTGGGCGAGTCCCCGCTCGCTGCGCTAAACCACGGCACGGGGACTCTCTTCTGCGGCTCTGGAAATTAATTCTGCGCATGCCCAGACGCCAGAAATCATGTCTGTGTGTGTCCGCAGTGCCGGAAATCGCTTCTGCACATGCCCAGATGTCGAAAATCGTGCCTGTGCAGAAGCGATTTCCGGCGTCACAGACATGCGCAGACACGATTTCCGGCGTCACACTGCGCCAGCCCGGCCCATGGAGGATCTCCATGGGAGTGATCCAGCCCATGTCCTGTAAGCCCTGCTGACCTCTGGCATAGCATAACCTTCACTTAGGGATCTGAGTCAACTGGGAATGGATTGCCAGGTTTCTGCAGAACATGGCTGCCAGAATTTTCACTGGTATAGCCAGGATTTTTCACGCTGCACCTTTCATGAAAGAATAGTGTTTGCTCCTCATTTGCTCCTGAGACTTCTTTAAGCTCCTGGTGCTTTCCCTTGAAGCCAGCTTTGAGAAGGGGTGCTTCCTTGGGCATCTGGGTCCTGTGTCTTAAGATTTTCTGCAGGGGCCTTTCTTTGAGTACCCTCTGCAGCAGAGGTTTATTAGAAAGTAGAGGACTTTTTTGTGATGGTGCTCCAAATAAACATTTCTGCGCTGTCATTACAGTCTTTTTAGTGTCAGGCAGTGCTTTTTTTTCTAGAAAAATAGGTGCCAGTACTCACCATGAAGTTGTTACAGTAAGTGCCATACTTTTTAACAAAAAAAAAAGAAAAAAAAGAGGTGCTGGTACTGTATACTCTTGAGTACCCCTTGAAAAAAAGCACTGGTGTCAGCTTACCTTTGTATTCCTGCCAGCATTTTACATGACCTTTTGGTTAGAACCGCTTTATCCTAGTCTTAATTGTGTTTTATTTTTGTCTGCTTCTTATCCTGCTTATTGTTACTTTAATAAAAATAGTGTGTTAAAAATATGTGAGTAGTTTTATTCACGGTTTTGAACATCTCCTTGGAATCTTTTGAGGAAGGGCAGCTTAGAAATATTTTAAGTAAATATACTGATACAGATGTTTGTGTCACTCCTGGACAGAGATAGTGGGCCTGCAAGCCAGACTGAGCAATAGTCCCTCCTGTGTCACTATTGCAGAAGATAGTGGGTTGGTTTTTTTAAAAAAAAATACTGCTAACTATTGTAATAATTTGTGGTGTTTGATTCTCTCTCTCTCTCTCTCTCTCTCTCTCTCTGTCTCTGCATGTGTGTGTTTCTATGCTTGCGTGAATACATGTGTTTTAAAGCTGTGGCTTGCTTTTGGATATCGTCCTAGGTGTTTTGTAACTGGTGATTAACAGGACAAAAATAAATGGCTTGGGCTAATAAAGCTAAGGGATGAACGTCAGTGGAGATAAATGGATATAAAAAGCATGGTATAGAACTGAAAACACTTCATTAAAAGTTGTCAGAAGCAAGGCTTGTAATCACTTGGAGCTTTAAGGTTGAGTAACTTTCTGTTACCTTGCCCAGGTTACTGGATTTATTAAAAGTATCAATAAACCTGGTTAGAGGAACTTTGTATATTGAAGCCAAGTACAGTGGTACCTCGGGTTAAGCACTTAATTCGTTCGGGAGGTCCGTACTTAACCTGAAACTGTTCTTAACCTGAAGCATCACTTTAGCTAACGGGGCCTCCTGCTACCGCTGGAGCACGATTTCTGTTCTCATCCTGAAGCAAAGTTCTTAACCCGAGGTACTATTTCTGGGTTAGCGGAGTCTGTAACCTGAAGCGTATGTAACCAAAGCGTATGTAACCTGAAGCGTATGTAACCCGAGGTACCACTGTAAGAGTAAACCCATGTAATGAAGAGCCTGGCAGTGCTAAGGCTCGTTTAAAAACAATAGGTCAAAGCATCACACATATACAGCTGAATCAGTTAGCAAATGACTTGTCAAACATGATTTTTGACTGTATTTTTTTCCCCATTAGCATTTGCATTCTAGCATGTAACTGCATTTTCTACTACAGTCCAAAGCTATAGCTCCAGCCTGTGAAAACATACATGGAAGTCAGTCCTGCTCAGTTCAGAGAAAGGCATGTTTAAGCCTGACAATTAAAAAACAATCCTGCTCCACAATATACTCATTTGAATGGTGCACCTATGTTCGCATACCCAGCCCATAGAGTCCTAGTTGCACACGTAAGTGTAACACTCCAGTTTAAACAAAATGAAAAGTGTGTGGAACCCTGCACAATTTTGTCCAATTATGTCCCTCATGTTTGAGCTAGACCTCACTTTATTTAGATTATTTGTATTCTACTCTCTGTATGTCTTCCAGAGTGGCCAATGTAAGCTTTGATTGTATTTTTTTTTAATTAAAGCTTACGTTGGCCATATAAGTGTGTGTGTGTGTATATGTATATATATATGTGTGTGTGTGTGTGTGTGTGTGTGTATGTGTATGTTTTGATCTGTTGGCAGACAACAATAAAACAATTACGAACAAGGTTGCCACTTTTGCAGCAGTAGATTGAAAAATTCACTGCAGTTTTCTAAAATTCTATACCCTGAACCGCAAAGACCATCCGCATAGTATTTTGATGTTTATCTCAATTTGTTTTTGGTAATTTTTAGTGTTATATATTAGTGCTAGGTTTTTCCCTGCTTCCCTAGCAGGAGTTTAGATCTGCTACCAATTTAGTATTGTAGGTACTTCTACTGTTCCTGTGTTCTGTAATGGCATTGGGCAACAGGTAAATAAAATCTCTCACACCTACTAAGAGGACTGCAGTCCTAAGCACTTTACCAGGAAATAGGTGCCCGTGGGAGTAACATCTGAGTAAACAGTTTTCGGGATTGGGCTGTAACCTAGAAAGCATTTTCTAGAACTACCTTTCCCCCAACTGATCTTTTGGGTTAGCTTTTCTTACAGTGCTCTTTGCTCTGTCCTCTCTTGTCCCTACTAATCCTTTGCTCCACTAGTGCAAAGTAGCATCTGAAATGACTCTAGGAATGAAATGATACAAGCCCCGAGAAAGGTGTCATTATTTCTGCTCATAGAATGGTGTCAGGGCCATAGATCATAAAGAAGAGACTTGACAAGGCTCAGCTATTGCTATCACAAGATTAATTGAAAAAAACTGCTTGGTTGTCTACTGAATACACAACAGTTGCCATGTTTTCCTGTATGCAACCAGTCTACCATGAGAGCGTAATGACTTCCTTGATATTGTTTGCTTAGAGATGAGTGCTGGGGTTTTTTTGTAAAAAAAAAAAATCAAGTTATTATACCTAACACTCAATGGTAATAATGGTTAAAAGCCAAACAGCTAACATTGCAGTGTTTTAGTCATCACCACTGGGCAGTAAGAAAACATAACTGAAATACACGAAATCAGCTTTTCAGGGGACCCATTCTTAACACTGGATTTTATAAACAGTTGTATTCTGGCTCCAGGCTTCAGTCCTAATCCCAATCTGCACTGTTGGAGGGATTGATGATTCAGCAGATGTCCTTGTCTGCTGGCCTGTACCCGTGGTGGTGTTCCACTGCTAGAGACCGCTGCTGCAGCCGCAGGAAGTACAGTGGAGGAAGCACTACGCCCAACAGTGTTCTACGGCCCATAGATGGCCTAAATATGGGGTGTTAGCGGTTTGGAAAAGCCAGAGATGAGCCAGACATGGATCTACTGGATTTTAAACTGGGCCAGCACCTCGAAAGGGGGCTTTGCTGTGCCGGCCTAAAATTGGTACAGTGAAAAAAATAATCTGCCCACTTCCCACCCTTCCTGGCCAGCTTTCTCACTTAAAATGAATGTATGATGTGACCTTCATATGCTGTTTCTTATTGCTCGCTTTAATAATAATAATAATTTATATCCCACCCATATGGCTGGGTTTCCTCAGCCACTCTGGGCAGCTTACAACATATGAAACACAACAAAACATCAAACATTAAAAAACCAGATATCCTATACAAGCAACAAACAAACCAATAAATCAATAAAAAACAAAAACAATAATAGCAAACAGTTTATAGTTATACCCAAATTAAAGTAACCACCAACCCCAACTAAACATTTAACCAACACCAACCTGACAAAAATGAAACAGAGGAGCCAAAATTAGAACCTTTTAAAACATTTTAACCAGTAGCCCCAACCCTAGGAGTTGTTCCAGCAATGTCCCACCAGCCTCCCAGGATCCTCTTTTAGCTGTTCAAGGTGAGTCTGGGCCCTTCCCTCTAGGTCAGGTAGAAATGGGCCTGGCAGCCGGGAGCAGGTCTTTCTTCAGCACTCAGGCAGCAGCACTTTAAAGCACGTTGCCCAGATGTTGGGGGCATCTACAAAATATAGGACAATACAGGGGAGTAGATTGTGTTCCTTATGGTCCATGATTTCGGGAGCTTTCTGACAGCACAGTCCTTCTTCCCAAAATTTGTTAGTATACTGACTTGTTTAAATCAGTAGTTGTTCGCCCCAAGTCTGAAAAAAGGATCTTGTAAGCCATCTTGCTACCTAAGATTTACCTTTGAACTATTTTTGTCTTATCACTGAGACTTATAACAAAATGTTGCAGTGTATCACTAATCCCTAAGAAGAATGCTCTTGCAGGGCTCCAGGCAGCTACAAAGAGGAGCCCCGTAGTACAGTGGTACCTCAGGTTACATACGCTTCAGGTTACAGACTCCGCTAACCCAGAAATAGTGCTTCAGGTTAAGAACTTTGCTTCAGGATGAGAACAGAAATTGTGCTACGGCGGCAGCAGGCGGCCCCATTAGCTAAAGTGGTGCTTCAGGTTAAGAACAGTTTCAGGTTAAGAACGGACCTCCGGAACGAATTAAGTACTTAACCCGAGGTACCACTGTACTTTGAGTGGGGATGGTAGTGAAATATTGGTTTAAGAGCTAGATAATAGAGAGGGATTCCAAAAAGAATTAGGGACAAGGAAATGAAGGGATTGAATTTATCACCTGCATTGTTTTCTTTTCAAACTTCTTAGGGCTATAATAGCTTTCTATTTCCTGTTTCCCCCGCTTCTTCCTCTCTCCCCCCCACCCTGTCTAGTCATGGGATTTATTTTTCCGAAATGCTACTGCTGGAGCCCTTCCTGGACATGCTTTTCAAACTCCTTTACCGGACCTTTCAGGAAGCAAAACATCCCTTGTCCAAAGCCATGGACTGACAAAGTCACCTGCGAAAGCTGAGAAACTAGTCGAGGATCATCTGGCTGTGCAGTCATTGATCCGAGCGTATCAGGTCAGTGTACAGAAATTCGCCTGCAGCAGCTGAGGGTGTTTGCTTATAACAACATTTTGTAAATAATACGCAGCTAAGGAGCCCCTTCTTCATAGGTGTTTAAGGGCATTTCCACACAACACTGTATTCTGGACTCAGAGCTGTTTGTGCATGCAATATTTTGCATCATCCATAGCCCCCCCCATATGAAACATTTTTGGTTTGTGAATCCCCTTAAATTTCTATTCTTATAGATTCCTTGTCATGTTAATCTAAAAAGCAACCAGAATATTGTCAGACAAGTGATTTGCACGGGACTCCCTGACTAATTTTTTTTTAAATTGAACTGTTTTCGCGGCTGTTGCATATTGCTCTCTGAGTGATAAATTAGCGTGGTGCAATAACTCCCTCTAACTTTGCTTTATACACACGTACTGTCACTGTGTGTATTAATTGGAGGTTTTTGATATGCAGAAGGCCTTTTTCTTACAAAATACAGCCAAAACAAATGACTTGCATTCTGTCATAGGAGAATCGCCATTTATTAAAAAGATGAATTAGCAGAAGATCATTGAAATGTTGTACTATATGCAGAATTATTGTTTCTTCTGTCTTTATTTTCCCCCCTTGGACTTCGCAATTAGTCAAGGCAAAAGCCGATTTAAAAAAAATAAAAGGTCTGTGGCAAATATTTGTGCGAGATCTTTACTGCATGCTTACTTTATGCTGTCTGTTTCTGCCTAGTACTGAGAATTAAGGACTGTATTTGCCTAAGTTGTTGTGCAACAATCCCTACTAGTGCAGCAGGACTCCCCCACCCCATCCCCCAAACCTGTTCTCGAGAATTCAGAGAATTCCCAGAACAGTGTATGGCGGTGGGGGGGGGGGGAGTAGAGGGGACATAGTTCTGTTGGGCAAGCAGAAATGCTTGCACTGGTGGATTTATCCCCTTAGTGCTACTCTTAGTGCAACTCTGAATTTTTAAAAATAAATGTTTGCAACAATTGGCCTTAAGTAAGAAGAGCCCTGCTGAATCGGATCAAAGGTCCACTTAATGCCATGTGCCATGGGAGCCAACTCCTAGTGGTCAAGGTCCCTTCAGCCTCCCCAATAAAATATTTGAGGGAACATTGCCATTCAAAGGTGTATGTGCACCGCATCCTTTGATCATGTGATAAAGTCCTACAGGGCTGCTAGCAAGCTTGCTTTGGTTTGTTGAGGTGACTTGGTGAGACTCGTGTGTGTGTGTGTGTGTGTGTTTATTCTTCAGCTTCTCATTACTTGTATGCAATAACAGAGAGATCAGCCGGAACTCTTTACATCTTTTGAATCAAGCACTCATTTTTCAAAATAATTTTTCACTAAAAAAGGGGGAAATTAACATTCAAGCCACTTATATACTGAACCAGCTAAGAGAAATGCACATGCAGGGAGACTGCCTTGTATGGTAGGCTGGTTAGGTATATGCATCATCTGCTGGATCAGGAACCACAGGCATAAATCTCATGTGCATCTAAGTGTGGGTGCCATCTATTCATGCTACACGGCTTTTCAGTTGGATGAGCACCCAATCCCCATCTGCCAGCGCTGGCCACACTTCTTTAAAATAACAGCTAGATTTGGATTGGGATATCATGATTATTTTTTATCAAGCTGTGTAAAGGTGTGTGGCAGGGGGAGTATTGCATTTGACCAGTAAGGTGGGATGAATTTTTTTTTACTTACTGTTACATTTTCCCTACTGAAGAACTTGCATTTTTAGAAATGAATACAATACCAGTAAAATAAATAAAAGTTGCAAATAATTGTTCAGATGATGATCCCTATGAAGCACATATATTTATGTGCATAGTTCATTGGCAAAGGTTTTTCTGTTTTATGATTAATTTTGATTAATTTTATACTTTTTGTATATACTGCTTAGAAACTACCATAATTAAGCCATATATTCAGCAATTAAGCAGCAGTTAAGCAGGCATACTTGCTGCAAGAAGATGCAGTGACAGGCACTAGCTTGAATGGCTTTAAAAGAGCATGCAAGACATGAATAGAGAATAAGTCCAACAATTATAACAGCCATGATGGCTACAGACAGTCCTCTCTGTAGGCCTCCGAATACCATTTGCAGGGGTGGAACAACAGGCAGGAGCTGTTGCCTTCAGGCCCTGGTTGTGGAATTTGGACAATAATATGGTTGACTTCTGTATGAAACAGCATGTGCCAAGGGTGCCAACTTGAATAAAATATTGGGGGGGAGAAAGGTAAAGGTACCCCTGACCATTAGGTCAGTTGTGTGCTCATCTCGCTCTATAGGCTGAGGGAGCCGGCGTTTGTCCGCAGACAGCTTCCGGGTCATGTGGCCAGCATGACTAAGCCGCTTCTGGCGAACCAGAGCAGCACACGGAAACGCCGTTTACCTTCCCGCTGGAGCGGTACCTATTTATCTACTTGCACTTCGTGCTTTTGAACTGCTAGGTTGGCAGGAGCAGGGACCGAAAAACGGGAGCTCACCCCGTCGCGGGGATTCAAACTGCCGACCTTCTGATCGGCAAGGCCTAGGCTCTGTGGTTTAGACCACAGTGCCACCCGCGTTTAGACCGGAATTACTTGAGTGTAATTGTTTTAGAATCTCAAACAATGCTGAACTTCTAATGCCACTGTAGACAGGCTGTCCACAGTTTGAGCATTCTTTAAGGCATGTTATTATTACCTATGTTTTTTTAAGCAGGGTGATGAGGGGATGATAACTTTCTTTGGCTACTTTGTTCTTCTAGAAAAATCGTATGCATTGAATGTAGATTCATTTAGCATACAGGCAACAACCATTTTACGCTTGTTCAATATGTGCGTGACCATATTGTCGCAGCCTGGAACTGGCTAGAAAATGATTTTATGGCTGAGCTGTGGGAGGGCACAAAAATTGGTGAGCTCTCTTTTTTGAGTCACCTTATTACTACAATGTTTTCTTCTTTCCCTTTCCTACCGCTTGTCTTACCCACTTCAACCTATGCAGATCCGTGGACACCATGTGGCTCAGTTGGATCCCTTAGGAATCTTGGATGCCGACTTGGATTCATTCATCCCCTCAGATTTAATCACGACTATAGATAAACTAGGTCAGAATTTTAACTCCTTGGCAGTAAATTAATGGTGAGGAGCATGTCTCATGTTTTAAGTGCAACAGGCAGTCAGGTGAGCAATGCAAAACTGAATAGTCGCTCCTGTTTGCAGCGGAGCAAGCAACCCATCTTTAATGAGAGAGTCCTTTAATTTATGTATTAATTTATGTTAAATTCTTGCATATATGAGGAAGATGTGAAAATGGCATTTTCATACTCATTATAAAAGCACAAGTGGCCGACATAGTTTTAAAAAGGATTATTTGCAAGAACTTGGCATGAATTTTAAGAGATGTTGCAAAACAAATGCCTGGCTCCTAAATGCTGATAGGTTAATAAAAATGGGCATGAAAATAAGGATGAAACACAGGAAAAAAGTAGGCAAAGAAACAACAAGGTGCATGTGTGTTCATGCCAAGGCTATTTGACTTTATTGGTTCATCTCCTGTTAACTTGCATCTTTAAGATACCAAATTAATGAGGTATGTGTGGCTCTGTAGAGTCAATGTTTGAGTTTTGAACTTTTGTTCTTGCCTTCTCACTAATAATGTGTATATCACAGGGTTTTATGGCTTATATGAATCTGACTTGGACAAAGTGTTCCAGTTGCCCACAACCACCTTCATTGGAGGAAATGAGACCATGCTTTCCTTACGAGAGATCATCAAACGGTTGGAGGTAAGTACAATGACATCCTGTATCATTGATTCCTCCTAAAGGGAGTTCAGTTGTCCAGCTATCAATCTTCATTCCCTGGAGTTGTATAAAATATAGCATGCCAGGGGAAAAGATTAACATTATTTAATCTTCCAAATGCTTCAAATGAACATTGCAAGGGAAAAGTTGTATGTGGAGTGCCCTGTTACAGTGTAAGAAGTGCTTCCAACTAGAAATAAAAATCAATGACATGCCAACAGAATCTGAGGATGTCATGCAGCAGGTGGTATCATTTAAGTATAGACTTGAAGACTTGCCTAAGTTTGAGGAGGTATTAGTAACCAGGTGAGTGGCTCTGGTCTGATCATTTCTTGGACCAGTTGCTAATGTAGGCCTTCACCTGGGGGGGGGGGAGGACTCCTAAGACGTGGCATTGGCCACAGTTGAGTTGTTGCTCCTTATTGAATTGTGGAATGCAGAAGAGGTAGATCCGTTTGGCCCAGTTTTGTTAATAGATTCTTAATCCGGTTTTCCAAGTAAGAGTGCCTTGCGCCATTTCTGTTTTGAGGGATATTAGTGTTATCATAAAGCACCAATGCTGCAGCAAGCAAAGGCTCTAGCAGCTCAGGCAGCTGCTTGTGGCTGCAAAGCCAGACAGGATGTTTGTGACTGTTGCCATGGGAACAAAGGGGCAGTCCATTCTGTACTGAGCACCGGATGTTAGCTCAGTGTGTGTGTCATATGACCCGTACTGAAAGTACATGGGTGGTGTCTATTCTAACTGCTGAGGAGTGCAGACATGTTTTCTCTGTACTGATATAAGAGACAGGAATAAAAGATGTAAATAGATTTCTGTCTGCTTCTTTCCCCTCCCTGGGGGACACCAAAGGGGAGAGAGGATGAACGGTGTGTTCCTCTCACACATCTGAGAAGAATCTCCGAGACCTAGCTGCTTATCTGCTGGGAGTAGCAGCGGGGAGGTCGCCAAGGAATATCTGCCGGTGCCTACGCTGTGGCACATACCTCTGACCAAAGCAAAATTCCAACAATTAGTCAAAGGTAGCTAGGACTAAACCTGGAGCCCCGTAGCCAAAGTATATGGTCCATTATGGTTCCTTTGTGTAGTGCATATATGTTTGTTCCTTGTGTAAATTCTGTTATTTTGGGGGGATGTCTAGAAGTGTTCAATTGATTTCTACCAGGAAGGCTTGTGAAAACATAATAGTTTCCAAATGCTGATTGGTTTTGGTATCTAAAGTAGGTCATGGGCTTGTGCACTCTTGCATCTGTACTAGCCCTTAGGAGGAGCTAGTTCCTTGGGTGGAAAGAAACGTACCTTTTAAGCATAGTTTATACTCTGTCTTTGCCACCTTTTAAACATTTTTATGCTTTTAATATATCATTTTACCATCCAGAACACATATTGTCAACACATTGGGCTGGAATTTATGTTTATTAATGATGTGGAGCAGTGTGATTGGATCCGGCAGAAGTTTGAGACTCCAGGTGTCATGAAATTCAGCAGTGATGAAAAACGGACGTTGTTGGCTAGATTGGTGCGGTCAACAAGGTATGTTGGGAAGGAGTGATATTGTCAGGGTGTGGCAGCAGCTCCCAGCTGGTTGCCCAGGAATTAAAAAGACAAGGAAAAAATTCTTACAGTCCTTTTTTATTTCAATTTTTATAGAACCCAGCCTCTTGGATAATGGTGTTCCGAGTGAATCTCTACCCCCATCTCTCCCTCTTCCTCATTCGTGATTCTCATCATCTCTATGGGTGCCACTAAGAGCCCTCTGTCTTTGAGCTCTTTGCTCTCCTACTTTTAAGGCTCACCAGGTTCTGGGAGATGGAGGGTCTGGAATGCCTTCTAAGACAATGTGTCAGCCGGGTGTTGTTCTGGCTCTTCCATGATTTCCCAACTTCCCCCCTCATTTGCTTCTGAGCTGCGACCACCCTCAAATCCCTGTTGTAAATCTATACAGTCATACCTCGTGTTGCGTCTGCTTCATGTTGCGTCTGCTTCATGTTGCGTCTTTTGCGTTACGTCCTGCGGCAACCCGGAAGTACTAGAACGGGTACTTCCGCGTTCCGCCGCTCGGGCATTCACAGAAGCACTAAATCATGTCACGCGTGTGCATGGACGTGGCACTTCTGGATGCGAACGCTTCGAGTTGCGGACGTGCCTCTGGGACGGATTACATCCGCAACTCGAGGTTCCACTGTACTGTCTTCCTCTTCCTCCCTGGAAGGGTCAGGATGCAGGGGGAGGGGGTCTCCACCATTCCTCCTCTGCCCAATCCCTGACTCATATGGATTCTAGGTAAAGGTAAAGGTACCCGTGCCTGTATGGGCCAGTCTTAACAGACTCTAGGGTTGTGCGCTCATCTCACTCTAGAGGCCAGGAGCCAGCGCTGTCCGCAGACACTTCCAGGTCACGTGGCCAGCATGACGAGCTGCTCTGGCGAACTGGCACCAGAGCAGCACACGGAAACGCCGTTTACCTTCCTGCTATAAAGCAGTACCTATTTATCTACTTGCACTTAAGGGTGCTTTCGAACTGCTAGGTGGGCAGGAGCTGGGACCGAACGACGGGAGCTCACCCCGCCGCGGGGATTCGAACCGCCACCATGCGATCGGCAAGTCCAAGGCGCTGAGGTTTTACCCACAGCGCCACCCGCGTCCCTTCATATGGATTCTAGATGGGTCCAAAAAATGGTTAGCATCTCACTATGTAGGAGTTATGGCCACTGCCTTAAAATAGTGGTGCAGCCCCTCTTGAAGAGGCCTTCCCTAGTCCCAAAGGTTTTAGAAAACTACTATCCTGGACGAAGCAGATTATCCAGACCTGTTTCAGTTTCAGGCCCCATTTTAGCATTAAAGCAGCCTTGACCACACTGAGTGATGGCCTTTATTGAGAAAGCGACAGGGGAGTGCAACCCGGTTGGTTCTCCTTAATTTCTTAGTGGCCTTTGAACCCTGATGTTCTTCTGGAACTATTCAGGGGGTTAGAAGCTGCAGGCACTACGTTATAGTACTTTTGCTTCTCCCTTTAGGGTCGTTACCAGAGAACCATTCTAGGATGCTTTGCCCAAATAGTTATTGGGCTATGGGGTCCCATAGAGATCTATTATTTGATGGCTTGGGCTGTGGGGAGCTGTAGTCTTAAAACATTTGAATGGCAGTGGGGAAGGATGTTTTAGTTGCATTAAATAATAATAATAACATGAAAGCAAGGAGCTGATAAAAATATGGTCATTTTCTATTGGCACGCGCCAGTTCATGAACATAACCATTAAGACTGGTTCTGCTCTAGAGCATTTGGGTAGATATTTTACTTTGTTACTCGGTTATAACATTTGCCTTCTATGGCAATGTTTATATAGTGAGACAGCAGTACATAATTTCTGCCCAAGTTTAATTAAAAGAGAAATGAAATTGAACCAGATGCTTTTTAATAAACAGGTTACCATGGTGTTTGAATGACAGGCTGTTAACAGTCTGCCACACGGAATGTTTTCTCATTTATCTTCCTGATATGTGCACCCCCCCTCTTCTTCCTCCGCAACATACATATTGTGTCCTGCTGTACGTATTGTGTACTGGTTAACTAGAACATCTGTATAAAAAACTAGGGAGGAGCCTGATATATCCTGTTCATGCAGAAAAAATGCTAGGAAGAGGAATGAATCTCACTGTCTGCCTGTCTTGTTCAGAATAAGGACTAGAAAGGACTTCCTTTTCACTCTGCAATTTCTAAAGATGCTAGCTGTAGCATGGCCACACTCCCAATAATGATAGACAGCTTGTGACAAAAATCTAAATAAAAAATTCTATAACAGATATTTTTTCATGTTTTGCATTCAAATCACGCAAGCTGTGTGTCCTGCATAAAATCACTTAGCTTGCATATTCTGAACTGAATATTTGGGAGTTTGGCCATTTGCAAAAAGAAAGGGTTAGACAGGAAAGGAGAATTGGGTCAACAGGAATGTTGTGCTAAGGGAGATAATAAAAGGCTAGGTGTATCCCTGCTTGTTTCTCAAGGAAATCTGGGAATTGTAAAGGGGGCTATGTATTTCTAGATACGCAGGGATTCTCTTAACCCAGAATTTGGGCTACTTTAAACTGCAGTTTCAGACCCTGGTATAAGAAAAATCCTGTTTAGCTTTTTGCTGATGTCAGTGCTGATTTTCCCCTTAAAGGTAAAGGTACCCCTGACCATTAGGTCCAGTCGCGGACGACTCTGGGGTTGCGGCACTCATCTCGCTTTATTGGCCGAGGGAGCCGGCGTACAGCTTCCGGGTCATGTGGCCAGCATGACTAAGCCGCTTCTGGCGAACCAGAGCAGCGCATGGAAACGTTGTTTACCTTCCTGCTGTAGCAGTACCTATTTATCTACTTGCACTTTGACGTGCTTTCGAACTGCTAGGTTGGCAGGAGCAGGGATCGAGCAACGGGAGCTCACCCCGTCGTGGGGATTTGAACCGCCGACCTTCTGATCGGCAAGCCCTAGGCTCTGTGGTTTAGACCACAGTGCCACCTGCATTCCCTGATTTTTCCCTTAACCATGGCTAAATGGTTTTGTGAATGAGATTTCCTACAGGGAGCGTGCTCTGGAGGGGATAGTTTGCTGCCTTTTGTAACTGTTTAGTGGGGAGCCAGTTTTAAGTGTGCTCACTGAGTATATCCTTTGAATTACCAGGGACCAACACATATACCAATTTCCTCATCTGATCACTGAATCTCATGTCAATAAAAGAGAGACTTTGGTTTTATAACTCAGTAACTTGTGCATGCTGCTTCGTAGCATAATCAGGAACCTGGGTTCAAAAATTAGTGATGAGCACTTTGACTCAGTTGCTGGGTGCCAAATTGAAGAGCTGGAAGTAATACAAGCAGAGACTGTGCAACTTTGGATAATAAAATGCAGCTTAAAGGAAACTAAAAAGCTGCCATTCTATCTCACTTTCAAGTTCAGCAGGAATGATGATTCTCAACTGGAGTTGTCACTCTTTAACTTGAGACTGTTCCCATGCGGAAAGATTCTCTGTTGGTGTAAATCATAACTCCTTGGTTTTACTTGGTCTCTGCCAGATTATGCTGTGTGAGGGACTCTGGCCTATAGCTTCATGTTAAGTATCTGTCAAGTCAAAAGAATAAGGTATTTTAATTAATCACTTCCAATTTGTACCTTAAGATTTTATCAGTTTTATAAATAGAGAAATTCTAAGTATGCTTACTGGGAACAGACAGCATAATCCTAACTCTGTCTATTTGGAAGTACTGAATTCATTGGAGCTTAATTCCAGGAAAGCATGGAATTATAGAATTGTAAAGTTGGAAGGGACCACAAGGCTTATCTAGTCCAACCTTGGAATGCAGGAATCTTTTGCCTATAGTGGGACTTGAACTCACAACCCTGAGATTAAGAATCCCATGCTCTACCAACTGAAAAACTGGGTAAGATGTAGTCTGTAGACGTGGCACAATTTTCTATTTAGGGGCAATGAGCATGCTACAGATGTTTGTTATGGGATTCACAACTAATACCGTATTGGCCCGAATATAAGCCGCACCCGAATATAAGCCGCACCTTTAAAATGGGGGGGGGGAGACAATACAGTGGTACCTCGGGTTACAGACGCTTCGGGTTACAGATGCTTCGGGTTACAAACTCCGCTAACCAGGAAGTGCTTGCTCCAGGTTAAGAACTTTACCCCAGGATAAGAACGGAAATTGCGCACTAGCGGCGCAGCGGCAGCAGGAGGCCCCATTAGCGAAAGCATGTCTCAGGTTAAGAACCATTTCAGGTTAAGAACGGACCTCTGGAATGAAATAAGTTCTTAACTCGAGGTACCACTATACGTGAATATAAGCCACTCCCTTAAAATTCCACAGGCACTCACACTCGTTCCGTTTTACCGTATGTCTGTTTCAGCGGTGATATTGTAAAAGCCAATTTTTGTAAGGTCGCGAATTTAAGCCACCCTTTTCACGGTCGGAATTTGGGTTAAAAAGTGAGGCTTATATTAAGGCTAATACGTTATTACTGTATGTTTAACTGGACTGCTTACTATGAGAGCCCCATGAGAGACAGAAATCAGGATAAAAATTTAAAGAAATAAGTAATTCATAGTATTAATTGGCACCATGCTATAAACGGTTCTTGCAAAATATTGGTAGCTTTAGCTCTTAAAGTGATCATAAAGACGTTTCTCCCCATTTAATGTTCAGTTAAAAAAAAAAAAGAGCTTTAGTTAGAATAATTTTTAATTATGTTCATTGATTCTAGCCCACTTGCATTAAAAAAGAAGATACTTAAATCTGTCGCTAAAGGATAGCTTTATTTTTTTGGTTATTGATTCTCAGGGAATGTATTCCAGTATAGTTGTTGCTGGCAAATAACCAAGCATTATATCATCAGTCTAGACAGCTGTGTTACCCAGTGAAATTCCTAAGTTTGCTGATTGTTTCATGCTGTTTCTTTCTCTCTCTTCATTATTACCTATTTCTTTTTAAATAATATAGAATTATTGCTTGTTGCTTCACTTCCTTAATAAGTGCTCTCCCTTCAATCTATCTTCACGGACAGATTCGAGGATTTCCTTGCTCGGAAATGGTCATCAGAAAAACGCTTTGGTTTGGAAGGATGTGAAGTCATGATCCCAGCTCTGAAAACCATAATTGACAAATCTAGTGAAATGGGAATTGAGTATGTTATATTGGGCATGCCTCACAGGTAACTATTTGCCTATTTTAATTTAATGATCATGATCACACAGCAGTGTGCAATTTAAAAACATGTAATAGTTACATTTGTTAACACAGTTACATTTTAAAGTTTCAGCATACTGCTATTTCCACAATATTCTTATTCCTTAGTTTCCCTATTTTTCTTCGTTTCTGTTTATTTTTTTTTAAAGTAAGCCAATTTGAGCAATGTTTTCACTTTATTTCATAAGCACACACAAACAAATCCTGCACACTTTCAGGTGCTATAAAAAATAAAGTTGTTGTTGCTGAAACAAACTGAATGGGAAGCTAGTCAAAACATAAAACGGTGATAAGTTTGTAGAATTGAACCAGACAATTGGAACTCAGTATTCAACACTCTACCAAAGCTGTAATTTTACTTGCAGTTGCTTATTATTGCTCCTATGTGTGGTTCATTCACCCAATTTTTTTTGTCTCTAAGGGGAAGGCTGAATGTGCTGGCCAATGTTATCCGAAAGGATCTAGAACAGATCTTTTGTCAGTTTGACCCAAAGCTTGAAGCAGCTGATGAGGTGAGATACAATTTCATTGGCCATTATTACTAATTTAGCCATTTTTTCTCCCATTGGATTCTTTCCCGTTAAAACTAGAGTTAAGGCTAATTATGTGTATCATACTCAGATTCCTTCAGACCTGTATTCTGAAGGCTTCCAGATGTTATATAATATCTCAGAAATGCAGGAGGTTCTCTCTTCCTATCTGGGCGCTACCTCTCGAAGGGAAGAGCTGGAACATTTGCTGGGGGTATTATCTCAAATGGTTGTAGTTTCTGCAGGCTGTGTTTTGGGAGAGCACTGGAGGCTGTCCTGCAAGCCCGAGGTGTGTCAGATTGTGACAGGTAATTTCTGCTGGGACTGCTGCCAAATGGGATCGAGGGGTTTCTGCACAGAGATCTGTGAAAGTGCCACTGAACGTCTCATCCCAGTGTGACTGGTTTCTAGCCACTCTTCTCTCACATCTCTGTAGCCAGGCAGACGGCAGAGGTGCAGTGACAAAGCAAAATAAGATTAAGTCAGGATACCAAGTTCAGATATAATGATAAATCACACGACGCAAGCTGAGTCACAAGCCATCTTCAAACCATAATTTCCTATGGTAGATTGTTGGCGCCAGTCAGACCTTAGTTGGCTGTTGTGGATTTAGAGGTACAAATAAGATAGAGTAGCTAAATAAGCCATAATTTTGTGTTAAATACGAACCCAGCCATTGAGATGATAGATAGTGTTTGAGTCTTTGGACTTTCATGGTTTCTGGTGTCTTAGGGATCTGGGGATGTAAAATATCACCTGGGAATGTACCATGAGAGGATCAACCGAGCAACAAACAAAAAGATCACCCTATCACTTGTGGCTAACCCATCTCATTTGGAAGCAGTGGATCCTGTCGTACAAGGGAAGACCAAAGCTGAGCAGTTTTACCGAGGGGATACTGAAGGGAAGAAGGTAACATTGCCTGGATAATAACTTTTGCTTGACCTCATTTCTAATAGCCTGTGGTAGATTTCAGCTATTGAAATAAAAAGATGCCACTTGTGTCTTCAGAATACTTTTTTTTTTTACTTCAGTTGAGTCGATGTAGAAAATGTTTGAGGCACGTAGCTTCCCCCACATTTTCATTTTAAGCTAATCACTTTCAATTGCCATGAATGTTCAAAACGGCAGTTTCTTAAAGAGGTCCGGCCAGAAACAAGTTTTGTTGAAAGGCTACTTTGAGAAGGGATTGAGAGCAAGAGTCCAGCTCCTCTGGCAGAATGGCTTGCTGCCAAGTCATGTTGCGACAGATCTTTCCCATCCATAATCCTCAGTTGGATCCTAGATGACCATGTGCCCTCTTGAGGGCCAGATGTGGACCAGATAGCATCAGTTATTGATCGTTTCAGTGACATATCATATTCTTTACAACTTGCATTACATTAGGAGGGGGGAAAGTGAATTAAACTAGGGATTTGTGAAACTTGTTGACGGATGAATAGCACCAGTAATTTTTAACTCCCTCTCCACTTAGGTTATGTCTATACTTTTACATGGCGATGCTGCCTTTGCTGGGCAAGGAGTTGTTTATGAAACTTTTCATCTTAGTGATCTTCCATCATATACCACCAATGGCACCATTCATGTTGTGGTCAACAATCAGGTAAAAAGCAGAAATAGGAAGTTGGGTTTCCTTAATAGCTTTTGGCAAGCTTTTCCCTTGCCTTCGTGATAGATAGTGGACAGCGCATTACATTCTTCCCTTGAGCAAAGGGGTTGCTCTGTGGCTACAGGAAGCCTTTATGAGAAGGGAAACTAAAGGCTTTTTGGAAAACGTTACCAGAAAGGCTGGGAAAAAATCCAAGGGAAGACAGAAAGTAGTTTTTTCTGCTGTTTATGCAGGGTCACTCTGAATTTAGAAGGCAAAGTGTTTTATTACTCATGTCAAAATTGGTCATGAATTGCCATGAAATGACGCCGTGGCTTTTTGCCCTCCCTGTCTCCAGCACCAATAAAATGATGTTAATGTACATAAGAAAAGAATGAAATGTGATACCTTTCAGAACTTGTTCTTCCTAACTGAAAAGCATAGCATCCTGCCGTATAAATAACAAGTCTGTAAACTGAAATGTCAGTTCTCGACACACTTTGAAACACTGCCACTAAAAACTACATGTTAAGTATTGCGTTTTAGATTGGCTTTACTACTGATCCACGAATGGCTCGCTCATCGCCGTATCCAACTGATGTTGCTCGCGTGGTCAACGCACCTATCTTCCATGTCAATGCTGATGATCCTGAAGCAGTGATGTATGTCTGCAACGTAGCTGCAGATTGGAGAAACACTTTTAATAAAGATGTGGTTATTGATCTGGTAAGTACTGTCATTCTTTACTGTTGAATGGTCTTCCCTGCATATGGGGCTAGGTGGGCATCCATTTTCCACTACAGCTCTTTGTGCCCCTTCAAATCTCTCATACGATTTGAGGGGCTCTGAAACAGCCTCCATTGTAGGTTGAGGAGCTGTGGTGGAAAGAGAAAATCGGCATAACCTGTAACGCATTGAAATACTTGAAGTATGTGCACACAGAGTCTTTGAAACCTGGACTTTTAACTTAGTGAAGTAGGTTCTGAATATGATGTTATAGAGTTAATTATAGATTGTGCATTTCCGTTTGTAGCATCTAAAAGAACAGGACCCAATATTGCTCTGAATCTGAATCCCTTAAAAATGTATTTCACCTCACAGATAATAAGGGAAAATGTTACTGCTATCTGTAACCTTTTGGTTTGCACTCTGTCTGGGCTCTGAAACTAATTTACACAATCCCACAATATTTTAAAAAAGAAAGACCTGACTTATGTGCCTTTATTGCTTCCTGGCCATACTTAATTACTATGCTTTTGTAAGAGAGTACAAGAAAGGAGGGAGAAAAAACCCCTCTTGTGTTGTATGCATTTTGGTCTCTAGGAACTCTCAAGAGTCAAATTGGGAAGATATCCCAGAGGAATTATCCCTGGGATGTTGGGGGAAGTATACTCTCCAAAGAAGAAGATTAAACAGCTTGAAGCATCCATCCCCTTATTGCATTTATAGACCTTTCTGCCAAAGCTCCCACCGAGGGATTCACAATTTTAAAATATGAATTCAAACAAATAGTACAAAATATTCTCAGGCCTAATTCAGGAGCTGATGGCACTGGCACTCTGGCACAGGGATTTAGCTGTAGATTCCTGGGTGTTTTGATTTCTGATGTCAGGGAGAACTTCTGTCAGGACTGAGCGAGCTAAGTCAGGAAGATAATGGGGGGCGGCGTGGCGCGGCGATTCTGCTCACTGAGCTTTCAGCTGCTCTGGAATTCTTTCCAGAACTGGGTGCAACAGCTTCGGGAACGAAATTATTTTTTAAGAACTACATAGCTGGTGGGAACTGCAAACTGTAAAGTAAATTATAGAGAGGGCTGATCTTTAGAAAGCAACGAAGGCCTTTAATTGTTCTTTTTATTGCCCATTTCATTGTGATCATTGCATTGACTGAAATATGTAGGTTTGTTACCGAAGACGGGGCCACAATGAAATGGATGAGCCCATGTTCACCCAGCCTTTGATGTACAAGCAGATTCACAAGCAGGTGCCTGTGCTGAAGAAGTATGCCGACAAGCTAATAGCTGATGGAACTGTGACGCTGCAGGAGTTTGAGGTAACAATGCTAGCAGTGGAGAGGGCCATTAATGGTGCTGGTTTTGTAACAAGTAATACTGCTATAGATTTCTATTTTAACTGGTTTGATTTGTTTTGATTTTTCGAGGACAGGAAATAACTTCTGAATTATTCCTTAATACTTCCAAATAAATTATCCTTAGGGGAAGTCTGTTGGTTACCTCAGTAATTTAAAAAAATAAAAACATGAAGAGCAAGAGCAGTATGTAATGGTGCATTGGTTCACAGCAGCAGTAGCAGTAAAAACTATGCATGCAAAATAGTGTTTTGGATTTGCAGGGGACACCTCTAAACCCTAGAAATTAATAAATGGTAGGATTCGGTGTTCCCTTGTGCCAGTAGCAGCTTAGTCATGCTGGCCACATGACCCAGAAAAACTGTCTGTGAAAGCGGACAAACGCCGGCTCCTTCGGCCTGTAAAGTGAGATGAGTGCTGCAACCCCAGAGTCGTCTGTGACTGGACTTAACTGTCAAGGGTCCTTTACCTTTACCTTTTTTAAGTATTTGGATGATTAGGAGTATTCAGGGAAAGGCCTCTAGCGGGCTTCATCTTGCATGGGGCAGGAGCCTAGTGAGATTTCTTTTGTATTATTTCTTTGCACCATCACTGTGTGTGACCTTTGAGAAAGATGTTCCTGCCCCGAAGGGCTTTAATTTGACACAGGGAGGAAAACAGAAAGGCTGAGGTCCAGGGTGGATCCTGAGTTCTGCTGCAAGACATAAGCCAGGGTCTCTGAGTTTAGACTTTGGGATTCCCAGACATCTCCCATCTGTAACCTCTTCCTCCGTTTTTATTTTCCTTTCTGTCTCCAAGCTCCTAAGACAGTGGTGGCGAACCTTTTAGAGACCGAGTGCTCAAACTGCAACCCAAAACCCACTTACTTATCTCAAAGTGCCATCATGGCAATTTAACCTATATATCTCACGTTTTCTGTGTGTTTCACATTTCTTTTTTATACTGCTGTTGTAGTAAATAATCCTTCATAAAATTTTCTGCATTACATTCTTCATTAAATTATCTTTCCATTGATAAAAAAGGGAGTAGTATGTAATTGCTGAATAATAAAGAGAAAAGAGAATCACGAGTGATTTACCACCAGCTAGACTGGTGACTGGGAGTGGCCGCCAAGACCATACAACACCGGTCCTGAAAGACCTACATTGGCTCCCAGTATGTTTCCGAGCAGAATTCAAAGTGTTGGTGCTGAGCCCTAAACGGCCTCAGCCCAGTTTACCTAAAGGAGCGTCTCCACCCCCATTGTTCTGCCCGGACACTGAGGTCCAGCGCCAAGGGCTTTCTGGCCATTCCCTCACTGCAAGAAGTGAGGTTACAGGGAACCAGGCAGAGGGCCTTCTCAGTAGTGGTGCCTGCCCTTCAGATGTCAAGAAAATAAACAACTATCTGACTTTCGGAAGATATCTGAAGTCAGCCCTGTTTAGGGATGTTTTTAATGTTTGATGTTTTATTGTGTTTTTAATATTCTGTTGGCAGTCACCCAGAGTGGCTGGGGAAATTATTATTATTATTGGCAGACCAATGATAGAAAAGTGCAAGGATTTGCAGATTTGGTGGCCATGATACCTATCCCCACCCTCTGGTGATCATCCCTTCCCTTGTTTCTAAATTCATGCCGTGCTTTGTAGGAACTTGGAAATCCTTGTTCCTCCCCAGAATCCTGTGAGCAGGCTTGTACAAGTGGCTTTTCTGCCAAATGTCCTCCTGATTCTCCCCACTCCCACTGTAACCATATAATATATGGTAAAAAACTAATTGCTTATAAAATTGTGCTAGGTATAAAAAACTTGACTATGACTGCTTTGATGGAATTTTAGTTTTCCCTATCCCTCTGCATTCCCGCTGTGGTATTTGTCACGTGACGTTTCACCCCTATTCTACAGGAAGAAATTGCAAAGTACGATAAGATTTGTGAGGAAGCTTATTCTCGATCCAAAGACAATAAAATCCTACACATTAAGCACTGGCTTGATTCACCTTGGCCAGGTAGGAAGTGTTGCTGTAAATCTCATTGGCTACATTTCGATGTCACAGTAAAACATGGTTTATTGTGATAGGAGGGAATGTGGTTGTCTCCCCTTTCCCCTTCTCTGTGGTGGTTGCAAGATGCAGATTGCAGGAGGACAACTCTCAGCTGCAGCCTATAGTTTTTCTGAGGGAAACAAGCCATGAGCCTGGGTCTCGGCATAACACTAAATCAAACCACGGCTTACCTGCAGTTAGCGAGGTGGCTGCAGTTTCTGCTGTGAGCCTTCACATGCTTGCACATTTATGCTTAGCCATGGTTTGGCTTAGCATTTCATGAGAAATAGGCCTATGTCAGCTTCTCCTTCTGCTTCCCCTTGCTGTTTAAAAAAGCAGCTATTTTGCCCCTCGCCCCATTCCTTTTTAACTGTACAAAAACATCTGTCATATTTACCTCCTCAAATGACCCTCAGATGATGCTAGTGACTGCTTTTCTAGGTGTGCAAACAAGTAAAATTGAGGGGGGCTGGAAGCTGCCTCCATACCAGTATTTTTAAAAAGCAAAAGAGAAGATAAGGCATTTGTTCCTTTCCAAAAGAGTTGGATACATTTCATTTCTCAGTTCCCCCAAATTACTCTGCCAGTTCAGTGTTGGCCTGAAATCCCCACTCCCAATTTGGCAGATCTCCACGCTGGAATAAAGTTCCATTTTTATATGCAAACAAATGAGCCATAAAAATTTGTACCTTCCCTCTGCCCTGCCCCCAGGAACTCCAAAAACTACCACAAATGCCTGTTTAGCTCTGTAGCCAGGCGAAAAAGGAACACTTTTCTTAAGGGCCGGAGGTGCAATTTAGCATTTGGTTCCAGGTCCCCACTTGTGTGATTCTAAAGGGGGAATTTGTTATTACTTTTGTTACACAGGACGGGATTTCTCTAAACAAGCAGGATCTTTCTGGAAAAAGTTTTCTGTACTTTTTCAACATGTCTCCCCATGTTTCAGGTTTTTTTAATGTGGACGGAGAACCAAAGAGCATGACTTGCCCTCCAACTGGAATTCCTGAAGATATGCTGATTCATATTGGAAATGTAGCCAGCTCTGTGCCTTTGGAAGGTTTTAAAATACATGGAGGTGAGAACTTAATTCTTGCTGTATTTCCAGCACTGGCTTCCTTTTTCTCTAGAGATGCAGCGTTGACAGGAGAATATTTGCTAGCTGAATGCTGATTCTCCCTGTCCTGAATTTGGAACGCCGTCTATTTCCTGAACAGAAGAAACTTTCCCCCTTTCATATCCAGGGGCGCCGACTTATAAAAAATATTGGGGGGCCCATACCGACTTAGAAAAAATATTGGGGGGGCCCAAGACCTCCAAACCGCTGCTGCTGGGGGAACGAAAGGGGCAAGCATTTTAACCACATTTTAAGTGGGGAGGGAAGGAAAAACACAGAACGGACAAGGAGCACAAGAGGGGTGTGCAGAGAAGCAGCTGGCTAAGAATGCAGGGGAGGGGTATAATGGCAGGGAGGAAAGGAAGGCAAAAGTTTTCCCTCACCTTACCACCCAAGCCAGCCAGCTAGCTCTCTCTCTCTCTCTCTCTCTCTCTCTCTCTCTCTCTCTCTCTCTCTCTCTCCCTCCCTCCTGCCTGCTTGCCTGGAGGGGAGGGGCTTTCCCTGCTCTTTGTTCCGTTTGAGCAACCACAGCAAGGAAACAGAGGAGGGTGGGCAGTAAGACCCTGAGGCAGAATGCAGGAAAGCAGCCGCTTCCTCTTTTCAGGGTTCCCTTCTCCGACGCGCGGTTTTCGGCTCCAGGGACCACACATTCGCTCTATAACATGCACAGACATTTCCCCTTCCCTTTTAGAAGAAAAAATCTGCGTGTTATAGAGGGAAAAATATGGTAATAATTTTCTTAAATTATTGGGGGGGCCGAGCCCCCCCAAACGAATTTTTGAGGGGGCTCGGGCCCCCTCAGGCCCCATGGAGTCAGCGCCTATGTTCATATCCCTTTCCATTAAAAAGTAGTGTTTGATGTACATACTACAAGTGCACAGCATAACCAGCTAGGAGGTTGTATGTTTTTCTTTTTTGTTTAGGCTTAATGCTTGTACAAGCAACATTAATGAGCTTTGCTAATTATTATTTTCAGCCTTATTGAATTGAAGCAATCATGAGTATATTGTTAACTTCAGTGGTCTGGCAGACATTGTGCAAAGGACTAGGGAAGTTGTGGCACTTGAATTAGTGTTAAATTAATAGTACTTGCATTTATGTGAGGGGCTGATTGACTGTAAAGCCATGTTATATGTCCTTGAGGCATTACTGTGGATTGACTGATCTTTGGCTGTTTAGCTCTCCATATGATTCATGGTGGTGCTACTTTAGTTGTACGTTTATATTTCTCCATGTGAAAACATTCTTGAAAGAAAAGTGTTTCAACTGATGCTTTGCACAACACTTAAAAGTGATGAAAATGTAGAAGAAAAGGTGGACGTTGGGAAGAGGTTGATTCAAGGGAATCAACAAGATTTGAGGGATTACATCTCATTGTTAAAAGTGCCTCTGCAGAGATTTTTGCCTCTGGAGGCAAGAGCTAGCAAATTACATTTGCTGCATGGTCTGTAACCTGCATTGATTCATTCTCTAACGTGGGTCTGTAAAGTCACATTTTGAGCTGTGTGAGATTTGAATAATGCTTTGATGATCACATCTGTCTTTCTTTTATTTATTTTCCTTCCTCTGAGATTGATCAACAGGGGTTGTTTTATACAATTATAATTCCTGAGAAGTTATTACAGCAAAGCTTTCAATTACACATCTTCAATGTTTTGTTTTCAAGTGGCATGTAATTAACATACACTTTCTTATTAAATCAAAATATCATTATTCATTAGTAAGTATCTGGAGAAATCCTCATATACAAAGTGTAGCTTCTAGTTCTGTCCTCTGTTGCTATGCATTGATGTGTAAATATTTTATTAAATATGCACACATGTTCCTGAAACACTGAAAAGTAACACGGCGCTTAGAGTGAACCATCTGCTTGGTGCCTCTAATTTTTAATAGGCAATTGTTAGGTTGATATGGATTTGATGTATCAACCATACTACAGTTTTGAAATTGCTTCATTCATAAAATAAATATTGCTTGCCAAAATCATTCAGCAAAATCTTATTCATGAAACAGCACAGCTAGCTATGCAAGACTTTTCATGAATAAGACAGAAACTTTGCCTGTCATAAAAATATTGAATTAGGCAAGGATTTGCTTATTTCATGAATGAAGCTGAGAATGTGGTTAATTCATATATTAGACAGAGCTATTCGGCTATATTATTTCATGAATAAAGCAAGTTCACACATATATACAATGAAGGGTTTTGAATAACTAAAAAGTGGAACAAAAAGCAGAACAGCTTTGATATTGGAACTTGTTTATGTAAGGGAGTTTAAGTTTTCCAAGCCTTCAAGTCTTAATCTAGTAACATTCTTAAAAAGAAATATGCTAATAATTTGAGGTGTAAAAGTATACCATCGTTGATGGATACAATAAAAGAGGTATTCAGTTTTAGTGTGTGATTAGCAAGCAGGAATTGTGATAGTTAACAGTTTTGCTATGGAGCAGTGTAGGTGGAGAGATAAAATATTAAGACCGAGAACTGAAATATAGCTGGAGCTTAATGGTGTGAAATGTTATCAATATAAGGACAATGAACTTGTGGTTGAATTGAATTGTCTGGATTGTGAATGACTAGTAGAAGCATTCAGAAGGGAGGAAAGTCAAAAAGACATTCAGGTGAGGTCACCATTTAGTTATCAGTATTTTGCTCTCTTGGTTGTGTTTCCTTAGCACTCCAGTCTTCATCTTGGGAATGGAGACATGTATTGGTATCCTGGTAACGTTGTTTTTTGTTAATTGCAGCCAGTAATTCTTCTTTTCTCCTCCCTCTTCCCACTTAGGACTTTCTCGGATTTTGAGAAGTCGACTGGAAATGACAAAGAACCGAGTTGTCGACTGGGCCTTGGGGGAATACATGGCTTTTGGGTCTTTGTTGAAGGAAGGTATCCATGTCCGACTAAGTGGGCAAGATGTAGAAAGGGGCACTTTCAGGTGAGTTGTATAATACAGCTGCTGCTCATCCGGTAGAAAATGTCATACCGATTTTGTTGTGAGTTAATGCTAAACTGGGTCACTCTGAGGGATGGCTGTCTTGCTGTTTGTAACAGGTAACATGTTAAATGCTATAGGGGAATGCACATGTAATTGCATGAGATAGTTGAGTATGAACATGAATTTGAATTAAGAAGTAATTGCAAAAGCTCAGGAAGAGGTGTTAGGGAGAGCTACTGCGATGGTGGAAGGAAAGAGATCAGGCAAAAAAAAACAGGTATATAAACAGCATAAAAGGGTAGGTGAACTAACTGGGGTAGGGACTCCCAAAACAGCACACTGAGCATGCTGACTTGCTGTTTTGGTTTACATCAGAGTGGCCGAGAGGGGGATCTTGTCATTTGAGCAGCCCACGACCTCCATATATGCTGACCAGGCTTGTGTTCTGGAGAGATCATTCGGGTGCTACTAACACAGCAAAAACGACACAGGAGGCAGAGGTTAAGAGTTACCGATCTCTGCAGCCACAGCAGGTGCTGTGATTCTCCGGAAGTTTGGCTCCACCCCCGGAGGCGCTTTCCATTGTCTCTTGAGACAGACGGATGCCAACGACAACATGTTGCAGGGTGAAAGATTCGAGTGGGAAGGAGAGTGAAATTGAATGACAGGCATCTGGAGCAGGGACACTTCACACTGCAATCTTTTGTCGCAACAGGGCAGCACGTAGCAATCACAAAATACAATCATAATGCCGCAGTAATTAAAATTATTTGATTTTATATGATAGCAAACCTGTTTACTGAGGACCTATCCTTAGACAGGCAAAACATACTGAAGATGGATGTATCAGCTGTTGTAGGGGAGTTCTAAAATTTGCAGATGGGGAAAAACTTTGGGGGTGGGACTAAGATCAGGGGGAAACCCTAAACAGCTGGGAGGCGTATACTCAGTGACCGCAGAACCCTGAGTGTCTTTTTGTGGGAGGAGGGATAATAAAACTGGGAGAGGGGAAATAGAATGGAATGGCATTGGTTGGCTGGAACCCATGAACAAAGAGCACTTCATATGCTGCAATAAATCCCATTTGGACCCACTGAATTTTGTGCTCATGCAGGTTGGAAGATTTTTGACTTTTAGAGCCAATCTGTACATTATTTGGATCAATGACCTGTTAGACTGAAGTGAGCTACAACACTTCAGACTGCATATGGGAGATCGGGGACTACATATGGGAGAATGTGCTTTTTTTTAATGGTTACTCACAAAGGAAGTCACTGAATGTGGCAGACTAGCTTATCCGAGTGAATGCTACAGTAAACCCTTTGGTGTGTTTGGTTTGGTGGGCAGGTTTTTTGGTTTTCAAAAACGGGGCCCTTGCAAAAAACAGGACACCTCCGCTTGCTTCCGAAAACCATATGGTCTAGAATCCCACCATATTTGCCTACCGTCTTTTGCTACACGATACGTAGATCGTTTGCTAGAGGGGTTTTATGGGGAAACGGGTCGACAAAAATGGCCACCTCCATTGCACTTCTGTAGTTGTCGCGTTTTAACCTCCGGCATGCCATTGGCTCCGGTTTTACGATATTAACTAGTTTCTATTTAGAGTGGTGAACGGTTCTTGCTAAGACGCTTTAGAAGAACAGAATTTCTGCTGGCAATTTGTTCAGCTTCGGCGGGTGTGCACCGCAGAATAGCTATTATCAGGGTAATAGCCCTTCTTCCTTTAGTGGTTGTAGAGCTTGAACATATTGGTGTGTTTCACTCAGTTAGTCTTGCTCAGGGAGTTAATGGATTACAGTAATTACTTCAGTCATCTCTGTTTTGATAATGTTCCTTGGTGCACCATTCTAATGCTGATTAATGGAGCTCTGGAGGGCGCTAAGCAGTGAGACGTTGAAAGGTGGGCAACCAGGACCGGAGGATGCAGCTCTTTCAAGACTTGAACCTGAGAAGTGCTCAAGGAGCTGAAAGCCAGTGCACAATGCAGGCTGCACATGACTCAAGGCACGAGGAACAGAATTTCACAGCTAATTATAATTTGAGCGAAAGCAGCCCTGTTGTGTAATGGCTTCCACACTTCATATTTTATGGAGTGTAACTGCACGCCACTAAAAGCTTCATGCATCGCGCAGCAACAATTGCAAAGTTATCTGCAGCAGCGTCAGCCTGTTGTCATAAGTGAATACTTGAGATATTGAAGAGCTTTAATTTAAAAGAACAGTAACGGTTAATCCCGTGCGACTGCCTAGATGCAGTGAACAGTAGCTTCCATATTGGATGCCGCTGTTAATTTTTTATAACTTTAGGCATAGTTTTAATCTTTCCAAATGTGTGGAAAATAATTTGAGACTTTGTGTAATGGGAAAGGGTGTGAACTGAGAAATACCTGAGGCAAATCTAAGCTCAGTCAGAAACTCACTTTGTGGCCTTCGACAAGCCATCATCTCCCAGTCTCTCTCTTTTTTAAGGGTTGCTTTGTATTTATTTATTTTAATATATATATTTTATTAAATTTTCTGTTTTGCAGTTTAGAATATTCATTTAAACAACCTTAATGTATCAATGATTTCCCTTCTTCTCTTTCCATGGTTCATTTTGCATAACATAAATCCCTGCATATTGTAAATAAACTAAACCATTCAGTACAGTCATACCTTGGATCCTGAACGCCTTGCAAGTCGAACATTTTGGCTCCTGAATGCCGCAAACCCGGAAGTGAGTGTTCCGGTTTGCGAATCTTCTTTGGAACGGGGCTTCCGTGGCTTCCAATTGGCTGTAGGAGCTTCCTGCAGCCAATCAGAAGCCGTGCTTGGTTTCTGAACATTTTGGAAGTCAAACGGACTTCCGGAACAGATTCCATTCGACTTCCAAGTTACAACTGTATTCCATTATTACATCCATCAAAACTTATGTACACTGTTGAATTTATTTATTATAGCCTGCAAATGGCTATAATACTGAGCTGCCTTGCTGGATGATTGTTGTAATAATTGCGAAGACACTAAACATTCGAAAAGTGTTCTGTGTGTGCACTTGCCACGGTTTCCTTTTCTAAAAGTATCTTTTCTTAAAACGTCATTGTGTTTTTAAAAATCTTTGTAGCCATCGCCACCATGTGCTCCATGATCAAGATGTTGACAAGGGCACCTGTGTTCCTATGAATCATCTGTGGGAGCAGCAAGCCCCATACACCGTATGCAATAGCTCCCTTTCAGAATATGGGGTCTTGGGTAAGTTTGGCAGTTTTTTATTGGATTACTTGAGTACCTTGAGATTGTATAGAACTACACACCATACTTTTCCGTGTATTAGACGAGGGTTTTTTACTCTAAAATAAAGTTTAAAGGGGGGGGTGTCTCATCTTATACATGATAAATAACAAGATGAAAGATGAAAAAATCTTTTTTAATAATTCCAATGGCATCTTTAAGATCAACTAAATATAAGCTTTCAAGGTATGAGCTTTCGTGTGTAATACCTTGGGTAAAGAATTTAATTCGTTCTGGAGGTCCGTTCTTAACCTGAAACTGTTCTTAACCTGAAGCACCACTTTAGCTAATGGGGCCTCCCACTGCTGCCATGCCTCCGGAGCACAATTTCTGTTCTCATCCTGAAGCAAAGTTCTTAACCTGAGGTACTATTTCTGGGTTAGTGGAGTCTGTAACCTGAAGCGTCTGTAACCCGAGGTACCACTATACACACTTCGTCAGATAGTCTGAAGCACAGGTCGCTTCAACCTTATAACTGTTGATGACTGTTATGGCAGTTGGTTCCACAGGTAAGGGCAAAGGATTTTTAAAGGGACAGATGACCAAAATTGGCTTCAGTATGTATAATCGGACATGAATCCAATATCTCTATTCAGACCAGGTCTCTCCATAGGTCTCTCCATGTCTTATACATGGATAGTGCAGAGGGGGGATGGGTGATTGGTTGCAGCCGCCAGCAGGATCTTGCGATTGGGTGGGTGAATGGTGTCTGCTGCAAGGGCTGCTTTTTATTGGCTGCTGCTTTGTCAATTTGGTGAGCGTTGCTTGCAATTGTTAGTGTTTGTCAGTTGGGTGACAACTCGGGGCCATCTCACCCCATTTTCTTTAATTTTAATCCCCCCAAATAGGGGGCATCTTATACATGGGGGCATCTTATAGACGAAAAGGTGTATCCAAATCTATACACTTGGACCTTTGTCTTTATTTTTTGAGTGTATCCAAATCTATACACTTGGACCTTTGTCTTTATTTTTTTAAACTGTGACCTCCCTTTTCGGATAAACAAGCAAAGGGATTATTTTTGCAATATGCTTGTCAATACTGGGCTCCACGCGGATTAAAACTCTTGAAATTTTTCATTCACTTTAGCACGGGTTTCTTTATCATTGAAGGTTGGGGGAATGAGCTCTCTGCATTCCTTCTGATTGCAAGTCATTTTAAATAGTAATTAGGGAAGGACTTTTGACTGCGAGGCAACGTTTTTGAGAATTACCACTTTGAAAAACAGAGAAATTATTAATGCTCCAGTATGCGTATAGACCAATAGCATCTGATCCAGAAATTCCTGCTTTGTTTTTCTAAACTCATCCCATCATAAACACAAGTAAGCACAACTCCAAAAAGAGAGAGAAGAATTAAGCCCTGAACTTGAACTTCCATTTGCGTAAACAAGCAAAATGATTCTGTCATTTTAGGAATTCCCATTAGTGTCTTAGATTGCAGCTAATTAAGTAAAAATGAATTGAATAGCCCTGCATGATGAAGCTTCAAATTGTTTTTCTGGCAGGTGCACAAGCAGGGAGCTGGCACCTGTTCAGAGCTGCGAGTCAGTGCTGAGTTATTATTGAACCACTAAAGAGCACCAAGAGTATAATAGTTCTACTAAAATGTTATTCTTGCTGGACTAATTTGCCACAGGGATAAATCCACTGCAGCCTAGATACTCTGCAGTGTAAAAGAGCATTTTTGGGAAAAGGAAGAATTATGTTAGAGATTATGGAGAAAAAACATCTTGTTTAGCTTGCATTCCTTCACTGTAAACTGGCTTCATCACTTATTTTGTAATTTTAATGATGGGGATTCTGTAGACAGTGCCAGCCTTGTATTTTGCCAGTCATCAACTTGCCCATGCTAAATAGCAGCTGCTCCTGTTTAAACATATGTGGCAAACTGCCCGGGAAACATCTAGGTAATGTCACAAAAACATAGCACAGCATTTTAGTTTTCTTCCCCATATTGAAAATGCAACCATTTTTTTCCTTCCGCGATTACTGTTAGAAAGAATATTAAAACCTAATGGCAGTCACCTCCTTATTGGTCTTCATTGAGAAATATAGGAGCAGATCTGTTCAGAAAAGTGAAGAAGACATTACAGTAAATTAAGTGCTACATTGCCATTTCAAAGCACTTTGGGTGTTTTCTTATTTGTTTTAAATCCCAGGCTGAGAACCCTTGACTAATGACAAATCATGTTGCATTAAACTGCAGCTTAATTAATTTTAATTGAAAGACTCTTGCTCTTTCTGACAGTCACACAACTTGCTGTCAAGGAGAAGGGGGAGAGATAGCATAATATGAAGTGCAAGCTGACGCTGCGTCTCAACACCTCTGTCTGTCAGAGTGACACATGAAAACAAAGAGGAGAGGCACCAAAAATTGGGCTGATCGCTGTTTCCTCATCTGATGATTCTGTTATCTGAAGTTCTCCAGATAACAACATAATATTTGTACCATCATTGGACTCCAACTTTAGAGGTTTTCTACTAAAGAACACTTGCGCTTATAAAACCCCCAATTATTTTAATAAAGTGTACTCATCTGTTAGTTAGACCCATCATGATCCAGAAATGACTTCCTTCTTTGTACACTATCAGTTCCTGTCCATACACACATGCCACCAATGTATTGCTTCATCCTTAATATCACCTCCCACCTGAAGGTCAAACTAAAATATGTTTGCTTTAGATTTCTGATTTGTGGGGTTCCAGCCCCTCTTTTTGGAATAACTGGGTTGAGACCAAGGCCGGATTTAAGTTTGATGAGGCCCTAAGCTACTGAAGCTAATGGTGCCCTTTATAAGTCCAGCTGTCCTTTGTCAACAACAAATTGTTGCTTTTTTTTTTTGCGTTGAATATATGCTATATGGTAATTTATGGACCTAATAGGTATCTAAACAAATAGCAAATAACAAATAACAAATAGGAGCCTACACAACACAAAACACTGTTGCTGTATGTAGGTTTTATTTTATTTGTTTTTTATCTTATATTTTGGAAATGTACATCCAGGGGTTTTTTCCCCTTTAATTTTTTGGGGGCCCCCAAGAGAGTGGGGCCCTAAGCTATAGTTTGTTTAGCTTATACGTAAATCCAGCACTGGTTGAGACCAGTTGCCACAAGTGACTTTCCACATGTGGAATTGTTTCTTAAAACTGTTCCTGTAAAAAAAACCCACCAGCACCTTACTAGTAAGGTCAAGGACACATTCGTGTATTGTGGAATTATTTACGACTTGGGAGACATGCCCTATCACTGGAAATCATAAGGGAGAAAGCAGCTGTTAGTCTGTCTTTTATGGTATTGCTTAATTTAGTGGTTTTTGACAGTGTGCTGTTATAGTAGAGTTAGGAGAAAGGAATTAATGCATTGTCAGTTTGAAGACACAATTTAAATCTACAGGGCAATCTTTAAGACTAACCAGAATATAAATATTGAAATCTTTCATGTGTACTTCAGTAGGATCTTTGAACTAGTTTCCATTTTTATCTTGACAAAGCCTGATTTCCCTATTCTAATATAGTAGCATGTGTGTGAATAAGGCTTGAACAAATGAGCCATCTTGGGTGTTTCCTCATCCATGTCACCCAATCTGTAGAAAAAGTCTTTGAATGCTTATTTAAAAATAGAATTGGACTCAAACCTATCCAGGAAAGCCTATTTAGCTCCCTTTATTTAAAGAATACCTTAGGGAACTTGCAAGAAGAGTTACAAAAGATTTTCACTATTTCAGCAGATGATGACACAGCATGACAATTAGGATGGTTTTGTGTTTTTTTAATAAATTTGTCTTGTTGGAAATGAGTATTAATAGCATGAAAGAGTATGAATCTCTGTCAGAGAATCAGTAGTACAGACACCTTGAATGAAAGGTTAGAAAGCTAGTATGTCGTGCTTTCTAACCTTTTGGCAGAGGGAAACATAGAAACGTGTTTACAGATGAGTTCTTCACGGAGTTCAGCACCATAGAAACCAAAGCAATTTATTGACATACCTTCATCAAGATCTGGCTGAATGTCTTGAATACAATTAGCATCAGGATAGCACGTAAAAATTCACATTCTCTGCAAATGAAGTCTGTTTGTGCATTCATGGATGGACATTATAAGTGCCACATTCTTGCACATATTCAGACTATTCAACATAATTGCCCGGCATCAGGAATGTTACTCTGGGTTGCAAAGTTGTCATTTTGCCCTCGTTCACAGCCTCTTCTGATAGACATCTAGCACAGGACTGGGGGAAACCTCCAACCTGAGGGCGGGGTGCACCTCCAACTTTTAATTAATTTCTGTTCTTAGTTGGCCCTTGAACATTGAGGTTGGTGGGTAAAGCAGTTCGTCAAGGCCAAGCCAATGTAAAAGGCAAGGACAATTTCCAGTGGTGTCTAGGAGGAAGTTGAACAGTGCTGTTGAAGAAGGCAGCTCTGGACCAAGACTGGCCTTGGGGGAAAACAGGGAAAATGGAGAAGGAAGAGATTGAGAAGCCATCATTTTTGTAGGCGTGAAAGAGCCAAGAGGCCAAAAGTATGCAGAGCTGGCAGTGTTAGACTGTGGCTCAACCATCCCATTACCTCCCATGTGGTGCTCACTATGACATTCGCCATTGACTGGGAGTTCTGCTTGCTCCACCCACCATGAGGTCAGGCAGTCATCACCATCACCATCATCATCATCATTTATTATTTATACCCTGCCCATCTGGCTGGGTTTCCAACAAAAGATTAAAAATACATTAAAACACCAGTCATTAAAAACTTCCCTAAACAGGGCTGCCTCCAGATGTCTTCTAAATGTCAGATAGTTGTTAATTTCTTTGACATCTGATGGGAGGGTGTTCCACAGGGGGGCACCACCACCGAGAAGGCCCTCTGCCTGGTTCCCACATTTAATAAAGAAATAATTTAAAGATAATAAAAGTGGCGGGACATGAAAGAAAAATGGAGAGTTAGCAAGGCTCTCTTCATGTTAGCAACAATCAAAGGTTTCTGTCTCTGTCCTGGAAGAACCTTCCCCTTCCCCATTTCAATATTTGTAATGAAAACCCACACTGCATGCTGTGATCCTACATACACTTCCTCGGGAACACGCCCCATTTCAGTGCCATCTAATTACTTCTGTGTCAACGTGCACTGAGTTAGGCAGAGAAATGGCAATCCTAACCTAGTTTAAAAGGTAAAGGTAAAGGTACCCCTGCCCGTATGGGCCAGTCTTGACAGACTCTGGGGTTGTGCGCCCATCTCACTTAAGAGGCCAGGGGCCAGCGCTGTCCGGAGACACTTCCGGGTCACGTGGCCAGCGTGACATCGCTGCTCTGGCGAGCCAGAGCCGCACACGGAAACGCCGTTTACCTTCCCGCTGGTAAGCGGTCCCTATTTATCTACTTGCACCCAGAGGTGCTTTCGAACTGCTAGGTTGGCAGGCGCTGGGACCGAGCAGCGGGAGCGCACCCCGCCGCAGGGATTTGAACCGCCGACCTTTCGATCGGCAAGTCCTAGGCGCTGAGGCTTTAACCCACAGCGCCACCTGCGTCCCTAGTTTACCTGGAACTAAATGTTACTACTAAAAATGTTTGTGTTGGGGGGACAACTTACCTGCTAGAGCCCAATAACCAGCACTGCCTGATCATACAATAGTGTTAGGGATTGTCTCATTTTTATTTTAAAGTCTCAGTTCAGTTCTATCCCCCTAGGTACAGTGGGATTGCATCTTATCCAAGGGTTAGTTTTTGGGCAGAGTGCAGATACGCAAAGTTGCTTATAGTCCAGGAGCCTTAGACTCCCTGGATTGCTGCTTTCCAGCCCAGCTGGGACACTAGACTGCCACCTCTCTCTTTCCCCCTTTGGTAACTCTAAATGTTTGCTGTGGGGCTGACTCAGACCACACTTTCCCTGCCGTCAGCTTCTTGCCTGGAGAGCAACTGCAACGCCTGCTGGTATTGGCAGTGCCCTTCTCTAGTGAACAGGCAGGTTCCTTCCGGCGAGTGAGCCAAAGCCAGCTAAGCTGGGAGAACGGAAACTTTCCCTGGTCACCTGGAGGCCGCAGTGTTTGACCAACGCCAAGGGGGGCAGCCAATAAACCTCTGCTGCCATACACATTCTTCAACCTCTAGCTCTGGGACTGTGGAGGAGCAGGAAGAAGGAAGAGGCCATGGGTGTGAGGCAGGGGATGAGAAGCCACGCCAAGTGCTTACCCGAGTTTGCTTTCTCCTCCCCCTGCCATCCTTCCTTCTCTCTCTCCACCCTCCACAAATCCCCTGAGATCCCAAGGGGAAGCTCCCCCCCATGAGATGCTGGTGAGACACCACTGTTCTCCTGGCTCCATCCACTTCTCCCCTGCACTTGGGGATGTTCCTTGCAGAGAAGTGACAATGAACACTGCTAAAAGGAGAGCTTTTTTCCTTGGCTCTTTGCTTTCGAAGGGTCTTTCCCCCAATAAACGCAGACGCTGCAGCCAAGATTGTAAAGCAGAATCAGTGTAAATCAAATGTGTCCAAGATGCAATCTTATTTTATGGTGTATCTGTTTTTTTTACTGTATTCAGACTAGATTTTTTTTTAAAAAAATATTTTTATAAGTATAAAGATATGACAATACAATCATACACCTTAATATTTAAAGATTCCTCCAAATCTCTGTACTTCCCACCTTCTCTGGCATGGGTCCTATTGTCAACCCCTTCAACTGCATATTATTCAGTAGTCCATATTTTATATCACTGCATTGTGTCCATAGTAGTTGCTACATTGCAAGTGTTACTGCAATCCTGCTAATGTTTTCATCTGCTTACAGTGGTCTCCAAGATAAATTATAAAATTTCCTCACTCTTTGTTAAATTTTGGTCTTCTTGGTCCCTGAGCTTCCTGGTCAGTTTTGTCATTTTGGCATAATCCAAGAGTTTAATTTGCCATTCTTCTCTGGTAGGGACTTTGTCTTCTTTCCATCTCCGGGCTAGCAACATCCGTGCTGCTGTCATCATGTACATAAAAAGTCTTTTCTGCTCCTTTGGAATGTCAGCACCCACAATTCCTAGTAGAAAAGCCTCTGTTTTTTAAAATAAAAGTTAGTTTGAACATTTTTTTCAACTCATTATATATCATTTCTCAGAATGCTTTTATTACCATACAAGACCACAACATATGATAAAAGGTGCCTTCTTTTTCTTTACATTTCCAGCAGATATTTGTACCTGTCTTATACAAACTAGATTTTTTTTTAAGCCTACAATCCACTTAATAAAGACAATTAGTGGAATACTTGTGTGTGGCCCAGGATTGATTTCTTCTTCTGTAGAACAGTGGTGCTTGAAAAAGACACACACCCCCTGATGTAGGGCAGTAACCGTGTGCATTTGAGTGGATTTTGTAGAAATCTACAGGTACCAAATACACATTTTAATTATGATGCATATGGCTGCAACGTTCTAATGGCAGTGGACCTCCTTGTTGTCAAGCTTGCGTTGCCCATATTGATATACATTCTGTGAAATAAAACAGACCTCAAATTCCCACAGGCGCATTACCCTTGGCTACATTCTGCAGTCCCCACAGTATAAATCACAAATGACAAGTACATGAGACCTGTCAGTGACTGCTTGCTGGTGGGTTTGAAGTGGTAGCCTACTGTGTGCAGAGCATATCAAGAGCCAAGTTGCTCTCCTTTGGTCAGCAGGAGTTTCAGAGTTCACAAAACTTTCCTAATTAAAGGTAAGAATGCAAATTCTTATCACAGCTAGAAACGGAGTCTAGAGACTTCATTCTGTGCTTATTAATAACTTCTCCCTAGGTTGCCTCATATATTTGCAAATGGTACTCTTGGGGGTAAAATTACTCCAGCTACCTGAATAGTGTAAATTTGACAGATAATGGATTGCATAGATAATTGTAATTGTAATTTCTATGGGTTTTGAGCGTCGTCATCGTTTTATTTGTATGTCGCTCTTCCGCAAAGAGAATCATGCTCAAAGCGGCTTACCACAAAGGAATCGGGAAAACATCTCAAAGTCAACCATCGTTAGAATGATTTCATAATAACTAGAACGGTTTCAGCACTATAAATATAACAAGATTACATTAATACCATTATACCTCCTGGCAGTAGCCAGAATAACACTTTGGTCCTATAAGTCCCTCTCAGTCTCTCCCTGAATCTACTTCTTATAAGGCTTTCAAAGGCAGAGGGAAGCTCTGTAAATAGACCCTTAGATACAGAGTTTTGAGTAGATTGTTAGATTCTGAATTGTCAGCTTTCAAAGTATTTCCCATAATTATAGATCACATTCCCCAGTTTGTAGTTTTGTTTTGTTTTTGAGATACTGAAATCACAAATGAACACTTAGATTTAGGACAACTCAAAACATCACACTTGTTGAAAATAACACTGATGTTTCCTGCAGCACATAAGTAATTCTTTAAAAAGATGTAATATGTGCAGCCGCCCTCAGTAATTGTGAAACTGCAGTTAGTTCAAGTCTCAGACTTATGCATGTATATAGTGACATGGAAATGGGAACGATAATTTTACAGAAGGGGAAAAGGCATCTTTCACAACACAGTGACTAAAATTTAATAAAATAGTTTCTTAGTAACCTTGTTCACACAACTAGATCTACATTTCAGCAGCCAATTGTATATTCCACATACTTTGGCTTTGGTCTTGTCAAATGTTGCATCCGGCTCTGCCTTTCAGCTGCCAGTCCCAGCCAGCTTGTTCAGCAAAAAATGTTAAAAGCTTTTATTTTCCAACCGATTTTGTTTAATTGTATTTCTTAGCTGCTTTCTCTGCCCAGAGATGCTCAGGGTGGCATGCAGCAGTCCAGTTTATAATACAACTGTGTAAGTTAATTAGGCAAAAAGCATTTAAAAGCACAATTTAAAATCAGTAATGAAAAACAAACTTACAGCATGTGAACTGGAAGGAGAAGCTATGTTAAACATTTGAACTTTTTGATTCACGCAATTATGATGAAAACTTTTACCAGCTAGAAGAACTGAAGGTTTCACCTAAGTAATGAAAGGTACTTCTTTCATTTTATGGAGTTGTGGTTGTATTTTATAATGTAAGTGTTCAGTCTTCATGTCTTCAGAAAAAGAAGTCCTGAAAAACAAGCCTGCAAAATGCAGCTGCAAAAGTGTTCCCTTAGGACTTACATTTCCCAGATGCTGTTGCATGCTTTGAATGGCTTCAGTAAATAAATGTCTGTGAATTATACACTTTGATCAAGCCTGGTACGCCAGACTTTGCCCCTCTTTCACATTTCCTCCAAACCCATTTCAGCTTCTGTGCTGTCCATTGCATTCTAACCTAACCTAGCTACCGAAACCTATTTCCACCCTTCCTCATCTGAATCCCTTATGCTTGGAATTCATGGAATTGGACAGATTCATGGAATTGGTCAGTTGGAAGGGATACCAAGGATCATCCAGTCCGACCCCCTGCAATGCAGCAATGTTTTCCCCCCAACGTGGGTCTCGAACCCACAACCCTGAGTCTTAAGAGTCTCATGTTCTACCAACTGAGCCATTCCTAACCTCTGTTTCACTATTGACTGACTACTGTCTTTTCCGTTCAATATCCTGGTATCCTTTTCACAATCTGTGCTTTTCTCTTTCTTGTATTCTCCTGATGAGAAATTTCCTTGATGGATTCCCATCTTTAAGACAGGTCCAAGCAGCTACTGCCTTCTAGTAGTGTGACTATGTGGAACTCTCTTTTCTTCACTCAATTCCATAAGAAGCACCAATAAGGAGTTCAGGGTTTGAATTAGTGCAAATTCAATATTCTGGAGAACATCCAATACCTTATGGTTATTTGCAAACAGTTCCCTGCTTTATTTTTACCCTAGACTCAAAAACAGCACCTTCAACTTGGTACTAGACTAGCCATACAACAGGGGTCCCCAACGTTTTTGAGCCTGTGCACACAATTAGAAATCTAAAACCATTGTAGATACCCCAAGGGACTTGTTTCACAGAATGGAAATTGGTGATGCTCAAAATCTCCCCCAGACGAAACACGTACACCCATCCCAAACAACATACAGACAAAAAAGAGGCAACACCCACCAGAAAAAGGCAACTGTCTCACAAAAAAAGACAAAACCATTAATCAGAATAAATTGGGAGGAGCAAGAAGCCTTGAGGGACACAGGATGAAGGGTTCCAGCCCTTTAGCAAACCTTTATGAAAGTTTGATACTTTAGAATGTGCAAAGAAGGTTTCATTTATAATTTCCAAATCTGCCCAGTCGCCTCTTCTCTCTTTCGTTTTCGCAGCACTTAAATTGTAAGGTGTCCTTTTTTCCCATTCTCTGTGCAGTAGAGAATTAAAAATTAAGGACCATACAGATAAATACAACATGTTTCAAAGCACATCCTCATCAGACGATTAAAAAAAAATTGAAATCTAAATGTTTACTTTAAGTAGTGTATTTTTTATTGTTGTTGAAAGGGACAATCTCGTTTTAAGCGCTATGTATTAACAGTGCATCTATCTGCAAATCTGCTTGTCCTCTTCCTGAAATGCTTTGGCGGTTTGGATAGGAGCAGGTAATGAAATATATATTCAGACAACTTACCTGGGAGATTAGGGAACCGCAACCCAACACCTTTCCTGCTAGAAACTGCATAGGGCAATATTACTGAATTCCTATTCTTGAGTTATCTTATTTACCAGTGCTGTTGTGGCATCGGTACCCACCATTACTTGAGTGCATACCTCACAACCAGGAAGAGAGCAAGAATTGCCATTCTTAACAATCCTGGAAGCAAGCAGTCAAGAATGGATATTGCTTTTGCCAGCTGACTGGCTGCACAGCTGGTGATGGTTTTTAACCTCTCTTGAGAACAAAGATTCATATGACATGCTGGGTACCCATTCAGTAAGGTGGCATTTGCACATATTTATCTGTGGATTAGATCTAAAGAGCCTCAAGGTGTAAAATAGGGTTGCCAGATTTCAAAAAGTGAAAATCTGGACACAAAAGTTGTTGAGCTTTTTGTTTTGCCTGAAGTTTTTGAGTTATTTTAAAGGAAATTCACCAAAATCTACACTCCCAACATGGGTTGCCATATGTCCAGAATTTCCTGGACATTTCAGCAATTTTCCCCCAGAAGCTGTTTCCAGCTTCCAAGTCCCATCTATGTCTGGGAAATTACAGACGTATAAAAAGGTAAAGAGACCTCTGACCATTAGGTGCAGTCATAACCAACTTTGGGGTTGCGGCGCTCATCTCACTTTACTGACCAAGGGAGCCAGCGTACAGCTTCCGGGTCATGTGGCCAGCATGACTAAGCCGCTTCTGGTGAACCAGAGCAGTGCATGGAAACGCCGTTTACCTTCCCGCCGGAGCGGTACCTATTCATCTACTTGCACTTTGATGTGCTTTCAAACTGCTAGGTTGGCAGGACCTGGGACCGAGCAACGGGAGCTGACCCCGTGGCGGGGATTCGAACCGCCAACCTTCTGATCGGCAAGCCCTAGGCTCTGTGGTTTAACCCACAGTGCCACCCACGTCCCATACAGACGTATAGCAGCCCTATAAACATGTATATATATCTTATTTGAGGGCAGGACTGTTTCTGCATATAGAACTGTGGGTTTTTTAATCCATTTGAATGGATCACATCCCCAACAAAAGAAGGGACCAGAGACTGCCTTTTCCAGATTCCTTAAGCATATGTGATTTGCCTCAGTAGCTTCACACGAGAGTCTCCTACAGGGTGCAATGCATTTCTAGATATCATACCGGTAAATTATCGACCATTCTGCTCACTTGACATCAGTCCATCTGATGTATGTTGATGATTAGGGCTACACGGCATCATTTAAAGTTGCTGCAGGAAGATTTGTCCTCATGCCAATCCAATGACCTATTTAAATGCAAATGATCCTGGGAAAGGGGGTAACATGAGGGGCAAAAGTGGGGGGGGATGCATTTTGTCTAACAGGCACTATTAGCTGGAAGCAGTGAAATAAATAAATAAGACCCTGGAGTCAAGGTGGGTCATTAAAAGAGAAACTAGGTTAATATTATATTTAATTATGTTTCTATGAACTCTCTGGCTCTGCTTGAAATCTTGTATTTTGAAACAGCACAACAAAGCAGCATTGTGATTACAGCTATTAAAGCAATTTACCATCAATCTGCCTTAGCTGAGTTGCTGGGCAAGAACTATGATACTTTAGATTTTAGTAAATTCCTGTTCCATTTTTACCCATTATTTAATGCCCTAATCTCTACCATGGAAGAGTTTGCTATAAGGTCGTCCACAACACATAACAAACTACACAGAGGGGAAAATTTTACTTGCTTCCTACGAGAATCCCACATAACATTCCAGATGGACCCAATTGTGTTTGCTGTATGTTAGATTTTAGGAAATATTGCAACATCATCGTGCTGTAAGCTATAACATGTTAAGTGTAATGGAAGTGGCACAACGTATCTTGCCACAACCACTCCACATTTTTTAAATGCTACCCAAGCCATTCTGGTATTGGCTTTTTTATTGCAGAATATGGTTTTCTTAGGCCTCATTTTTCCTTTTCATTAGTCGTTTGTGATGGTTCCGAAGACTGAGATGCACAAAGTTGTATTGAATCAGTTTTTGACATAGATGTTTTGTATATTCGTATATACTGAAACTAATTCTTGGATGCATAAGAGGCATAGTCCTAATTTACTTCATTCTGTAATGCCATTCTGTAATTCAGCTTCAGGATTTATTCTCAATACATTTTGTATAGTCATAACAGAATATAGTGTGTACTGATAATATATTTCCTCTTTCCCCCCTCTTAGGTTTTGAACTTGGCTTTGCTATGTCAAGTCCCAATGCCCTCGTGTGCTGGGAGGCTCAGTTTGGTGACTTCCACAATACAGCACAATGCATCATTGATCAATTTATCAGCTCGGGACAGGCTAAATGGGTTCGTCACAATGGGATTGTCCTGCTTTTGCCTCATGGAATGGAAGGAATGGTAGGGCTTCCATTGATCAAAATAATAGTTTCCTGTGTGCAACTAATTTCACAATTAGATATATCTAATATTTATTTAAATAAGAAGAAGGAATTGCTGTTACAGATGTGTATCAGTGGGTATTTCCCGAAGAACAAATGTGTAATGATTGAAAGAGAGAATGCATATAGTGGTTAGGTAAAGGTAAAAGGAGCTGTGGTCTAAACCACTGAGCCCCTTGGGCTTGCCGATCAGAAGGTCAGCGATTTGAATCCCCATGATGGGGTGAACACCTGTTGCTCTGCCCCAGCTCTGCCAACCTAACAGTTTGAAAGCACACCAGTGCAAGTAGATAAATAGGTATCGGTGTGGTGGGAAGGTAAATGGCATTTTCACACACTCTGGTTTCCGTCACGGTGTCCCGTTGCACCAGAAGCGGTTTAGTCATGCTGGCCACATGACCCGGAAAGCTGTCTGTGGACAAATGCCAGCTCCATCAGCCTGAAAGCGAGATGAGCACCATAACCCCATAGTCGCCTTTGACTGGACTTAACCGTCCAGGGGTCCTTTACCTTTTACCTAGTGGTTACTCCCGTGCATTTGTACTTGGAAATAAATTCCACTGCATTCAATGAGTTTCAACATCTGGGGAATAGTGTGCATTTATAGGGTGCTCCGTTTATACAATAAACATGTTATATTCAGCCATCTATTAAACCTATGTCAGAGAGGGCGGTTATAAAGGCCACAGACAACCACTTCTATCAAACCAACTAAGTTCACATCATCCTGCCCAGTATGGAAATTAGAATCATAGAATCATAGAGTTGGAAGAGACCACAAGGGCCATCGAGTCCAACCCCCTGCCAAGCAGGAAACACCATCAGAGCACTCCTGACATATGGTTGTCAAGCCTCTGCTTAAAGACCTCCAAAGAAGGAGACTCCACCACACTCCTTGGCAGCAAATTCCACTGTCGAACAGCTCTTACTGTCAGGAAGTTCTTCTTAATTCTTAAGTTCTTAATTCTTAAGTTCTTAAGTTCTTAATGACAATTATATTTAGGATCTAGATTCTTCCAAGGCATGCCAACTTATTTTTCTTTACATGATGTGATTTTCAGGGCCCAGAGCATTCTTCAGCCAGGCCAGAGAGATTCCTTCAGATGTGTAATGATGATCCTGATGCCTTTCCAGTAAGTATATCTATTTTTTCTTCCTACCCAGCCATCTCTCTTCAGGCACTAATAATAATAATGATAATGATAATGATAATTTATTTCTACCCCACCCATCTGGCTGGGTTTCCCCAGCCACTCTGGGCGGTTTTCAACAGAACATTGAAAATGAGGGAGGCTCCCACCGTTCCTCCTCAGTGCAGTCCTCCTCAGAACGGTCCCTGGCACCAGAGCTGGGCATCAGGAGTTGTCCTTTGTTACATCTCAGAGAGGGAGGCTCACCATAGTTGCGGTGAATGACACAACAGTAGGCAGTGAATGACACAACAGACACAACTTAGGCAGCAGGGGCAGCAGCAGCAGGGTTTTCCATAGTGTCCAGCAGAGGAAGCAAAGTGTCCACAACTGTTTCTGTCCTGAAACAGCCTTTCCCCCTATTTGTTCTGGACCCTCCCGGCAAAGGCTGCAACGTGGTCCAGCAATGCCAAGGAACACACTGGTGACTCTCAGATACAGGGCCTATAGGAGCTGCAGCATCGTTGAACATAGGACCATCTGTCTGCCAGACATGTCCCATGCTGAAGGAAAATGGGGTGGGAATGATAATAATAATAATAATAATAATAATAATAATAATAATAATAATAATAATTTATTTATTTATACCGTGCACATCAGGCTAGGTTTCCCCAACCATTCTGGGTGGCTCCCAACAGAATATTAACAACATGATAAAACATCAAACATCAAAAACTCCCCTAAACAGGATTGCTTTCAGATTTAGAAGACATCTAAAGTCAGATAGTTTTTTATTTCCTTGACATCCGATGGAAGGGCGTTCCACAGGGTGGGCACCACTACCGAGAAGGCCCTCTGCCTGGTTCCCTGTAACCTCACTTCTTGCAGTGAGGGAACTGCCAGAAGGCCCTTGGAGCTGGACCTCAGTGTCCAGACTGAACGATGGGAGTGGAGACGCTCCTTCACCTTGTAAAGTATGGTACGCACATTTGAAACTATATTTCATTGAGTTTATTAAGAAATGGTGCACTCTCCTCTGCCTCTTTAGCCTGATAGGGTCAAATTTAGGCTACCAAGGTAACATTTATAGCAGTCTTAGTATGTTCTGTAGGTTTGCCTGACCTAGACAGGGTTGTTGTAAAAGTTAACTCTTGAATGGTTGTGTTTCCTACGCTGAAGTAGACTGTGGCGATGTGTTTACAGACCTTTGTCTAATTTCCTTTGTTCCTATCAAAATGTAAAAGTGTTAAAATGGTGGTAAATGGAGGACTTGGTTTGCAAGCCAAATCATGGTTTAGCATGAATGCACAAGCGTTCAGGCGACTGGAAAGGAAGCTGAGACTGTTATGTTCCTCCTTGGCTCTTCTGTTGTGTTGAGTTAAGCCATGGCTCAATGTGTCACCCAAACCTGGGCTCATGGTTTAGCTCTCTTGGACACACCATGAACCAGAAACCATAGGGCTAACTTTGCTTATAGCTTGTGGATAGCATAGCCCAGAGAGAGCTAAATCAATTGGATTTGGATGACTTGTTAAACCAAATCATGTGTAGCACAGTTGCAGGATGACTGGGGAGAAGCAGAGCTGCCACATTCTCCTTCCAGATTCTACATACTCACTGATTTACACTAAGCCATGGTTCGGCTTAGTAAGATGTGCAAACCAGGCTAATGGCTTCCTTTCTAATGCCCATAATCTGCCTTTGTTCAGGAATTTGAAGATGATTTTGCCGTTTCCCAACTCTATGAATGCAACTGGATTGTGGTGAACTGTTCAACTCCAGCCAGTTACTTCCATGTCCTCCGAAGGCAGCTCTTGTTGCCATTTAGGAAACCTGTAAGTAGTGACATTTGAGTGCTTTTGTACTAATTAAAAGTATTTCAGTCTTTTCTGTAAAAAATAATGAAGTATGGATGATAGAAAGAAGACTAGGCCTGTACTGTAGAAAGTGAGTTTAAATTTAATTATAGTTAAAAATTTAAAGAGCCCAATTGCTCATTTTAGGAAACTTCTAGAATATTCAAGATTGTTTCAGAAAGTCATACTGCAATTTGTTTAGATATAGGTATGCCACACAACAAACCCCTGCCCCACTGAGACAAACTATTTCGGCTTTGTCCATTACTGATTTATGTACAGTAAAGTACTTTTTAGACATCCGAGGGATTAGGGCAGGCAGAGGCATCCAAGGACAGCAGAGTGCTCAAATCTCCATGAATTTTATTAAAACTTAAGACCCTTTAGATAGGGGTGCTTCTACCCTAGTTCATCTCCAGGCACTGAACCCATTGCTTTTTTGTATGGAAGTCAAATTCTTTACTTGTGAGAAGTAATCTGACTCAATAAAGGCAACATTTTACAATTATTATACCGCCTATTTTACAGCTGATTATTTTCACACCAAAGTCCTTGCTGAGACATCCTGAAGCAAAATCCAACTTTGATGAAATGGTGTCAGGTAGGTTCACTTATGTACGTTTTGTTTTGAAACATTTTAACCCCCTTTTCTGTCATGAGATCCAACACTCCCCGCCTTACATTACATTGTTGGCATGGGAGTACTACGTTTGTGGCATGGAGACCCTTCCGCGGGAAGAAAATAGCAAAAACACAGTAGAATAGCTGCAAATGGATCCGCGATTGCTGTGGGAACTAATTTGTGATGTCAACTTGTCAGCCAAGATAAGGTGCTCAAGGTCTTCACTGATACAAAGCAAATCTCGTATTTTTTCTTAAAATTATATTAGTTATAACAATGATTGTTGTTCCTCTGCCTGTTCAGAATATTATTGAATTTAAGAATTACAGAACCAATACAAGTACATGAGAGTTGGGGGAAATTGCCACGGAGAACCAGTTGTGTTTCATATGAAGGGAGTCATTTTCTCTGTTTAATTACTAGAGAGTGGCAATATCCCTACGTTATGGTGAGAATGGAAACTATGGAAGGAGGGAAAGAAGGCTTTCTAATCCAAGGAATATACCAAAAATTACTTCTATTTTTGAGAAATCCTCTAGGGTTGATCAGACTAGGCACCTTGTAGTAAAACACTTTTGTTGTGCATCTAGGTACCAGCTTCAGGCGTGTGATCCCTGAAGAAGGACCTGCAGCTGAAGCTCCCGGGGAGGTCAAGCGGGTGATTTTCTGTACTGGGAAGGTATACTATGATCTTGTTAGAGAGAGAAAGAACCAGGATTTGGAGAAGGAGGTGGCTATAACCAGATTGGAACAGGTAAAGCAAAGAGAGAACTTGTTGTGCGCAATATTTTTAAAATGTACATGTCTGTGAAGTACACATAATAACCTTTCTCATACTGAATCTGTTGTTAATCTGATATGAGATACACACATGGTGGAAGTTGCTCCCAGTACCAGTCATCACATGGAAGCAACCTAAGGTCCAAATAGCTTACTGTTGCAGAAGATAAGGCTCTGTAAAACAGTTCTGGACATAGATACAGGCAAATACAGATACAGTGGTGCCCCGCAAGACAAACGCCTCGCAAGACGAAAAACCCGCTAGACGAAAGGGTTTTCCGTTTTGGAGGCGCTTCGCAAAACGAATTTCCCTATGGGCTTGCTTCACAAGAAGAAAGCCCATAGGGAAATCTCCGGGGACCTCTTTTAAATGCTAGCGGCGGGGAGCAAAGCCTTCCCCCCCCCCGGCCTTCAGAAGAGGTCCAGGAAGGCCGGCGGGGGCCGAAAGGCTTTGCTCCCCACCTCCAGCATTTTAAAAGCAGTCCGGGATAGCAGGGAAGCGCTTCCCGCTATCCCGGATGGCTTTTGAAGGCAGGCGGGGGGGGGCAAAGACTTTTGCCCCCCGACCGCCTTCAGAAGAGGTCCTGGACCAGCTTCAGAAATTTGCAGCAGAAGTGAAATACAGGCAACTGTCAACTTTCTTGGGAATAGCCTGTAAAGCCAAAATCAGATTTAGTTAAAAAACATTGGGTTCAGTAGAGGGTTGGATTGCCAAAGTGTTTTTCCTTGTATGCCCACCCGCTCCCTTTCTACTCTATTATTATTATTATTATTATTATTATTATTATTATTATTATTATTTTACATTTTTTTGTGAAGCACGTAAAACTGAGTGCACACAAATTAAATATGTTTAGCTTGCGAGTTACCTGCATATACTTGCTAACTGTTCTTGCTGTCACCATTGTAATTGTTGTGTGTGGGTCAGATCGGGATATTAGAACATTCCTTACATACTAATTTGGAGAGATTCCTTTTTTGAAATGTGCCACACTCACTGAGAGCGGTAGACGATATCCTCATGTGTTTGAGGAATGTGTCGGCTGTGTACGTAGTGGGGACCTGTTACCATGCCAGAAATTTCTATATTTCATAATATCTTCCCATTCCCTTCTAGATCTCCCCTTTCCCTTTCGACTTGCTAAAATCGGAAATTGAGAAGTATGCTAAAGCTGATCTTGTCTGGTGTCAAGAAGAACACAAGAACATAGGCTACTACGACTACGTCAAACCTCGTTTCCGCACCATTGTGAACCATATTCGACCCATATGGTAGGATGCTTGCAGCGGTTTTCTTTTCATTCAGGGCTGCTGCCCCCTTTTGTTTTTGTCTTTGCTTTTGGTGCATTGCAAAGAACATATGAATTAAGAAGTTGAAGATGAAGCCTTGATATTTCCGTCTGGGCTGTTGAGCTGTACTCTGGCTGGCAATGGCTTCAGTGGCAACTTTTCCTAGCCAGGCTTCCTGGGATAAAAAATGGAGATGCTGGACCTGGCCTGGGACCTGCTGCATGCATAGCACTGCCTGTGTCCCTTTTGTAGGCTGCTTCTCTGCCTCTTTCAGATATACCATACTTTTCTGTCTATAAGATGCCCCCATGTATAAAACTATTTTGGGGAACCCAAAATTAAGAAAATGGTGGGAGGTGGCACAGAGTTGAGCTTTTTTTGTGGAGGATTGCCCAAAGTTGTTGATTTTTTTTTGGGGGGGGGGGGAGTTACCCATGGTTGTTGAGCTTTTTTGGGGGGGGAAAGGGAATCAGTTACCCTTTTTTGGAAAGGGAATCAGTTACCCACTAGGGGAGAGTGGTTATGTAAGCTTTCAGAATACTTAGAATTAGCCAAATTGACAGACATAATAAGACAAAAACCAAAAAGTGAAGTAAAAAAAAAGAATGGGAGTGCCTAAATGAATACCTCAAAAGTCAAGGTTCGAGGACAGAAATCTGGCTGAGTCTGGAATAACCTTGTGAAGTGAAAGGATAAGAAAGAGGGATTTATCTCTAGATGTTAGGATAGAGATGATAAGGAAAACAAGAAAACAGGAAGACACAATGAGAGATAAAGGAGGTGCTGTGAGATTGGTGGAAGTCAGTGTCTTGTTGTTGTTTTAGTGTTTTAATGTTTATAGTATTAACTTGTAAGATATGGATTTGGTTTTTTTTTTAGTTGTTGCTTTCTTTAGTTTTCGAATGTTGGTTTTTGTGTGTTGTGTATCGTTATTTTTTAATATTTTTCGTGTTATTGTTGTGTGGAAAATACTAATAAAATTTATTTTAAAAATAACATAACAACAAAATCCACTTCCCATCTGTCCCATCGCCAGCAGAACCTGCCAATTGCCTGCCCAACTGCATCAGCCATTGATGCAGCAACCAATAACACACACAATAGCCGCTGACAGCCGTAGCAGCAACCAATCAAACATCCACCCTATGCACTACCCATGTATAAGACGACCCCACTTTTTAGCATGAGTTTTAAAGAAAAAACCCACATAGTCTTATACACGGAAAAGTGTGGTATGTGAACTTCCTATAGAACCTTGAGGTGTTGCACTCAAACGATGTATGTGAGTCTGCTTGAAACGCCCGTCTACCAATTTATTTATTTCTACTGCCTGACTTTAAAAGAGCAAGTATGACAGGCACCTTCACATCCGCGGGACTTGCAATCTGAAACAAAGAAAGGGGGAAATGGAAAAGAGGGTACGCAGAGAAAGAATATGATCATGACAATTATGCACACTTAGTTACTGTAAGGCATACGGATTGAGGGGGACGGGACACCCAGAAAAGGTGTTTTGAAGTAAGGGAGGTGGTTGCACAGAAGCATTCTGAGAGGCAGGCCCTGGCATACTGGACAGCATGGGGAAATGGACAGAGTATTCAGGAAGTGGGAGGCTTTTGGACAGCTAAGGCTGGTCAAGCTAGATAAAATCACAGAGAGGGAACATAAGAACGGAGAGAGACAAGGCAACAACTGATGGTGAGGGGAAGTTTGTGCAGGATCTTGGAGGGAAACAGAAACCAGAAAAAGGATTTAAGTAGGAGAGTACCAGTGAAGTTTCAATAAAGTAAGCATCTTACACATGAACAACTGTTTGAGGAGTCACTCACAATGGAATTCATGAAGCTTAACAGTACAGGTTGGCTGAAATAGTTTTCCTCACATAATAAGTGGATAGCTTAAGGAAGTAAGCCTAGCCCGTGGCAAATAGTAACTAGAATCCTATACATATAAGTAATGGTCTGTAGAAAGTATCTAAGAGGTGACTAATGTAAGAGGTGTTTATTATCAGTGTGTCTCTGCTTCAAAAAACGTCACATCTCATTTCTATCATTTGCCTCCTTGTCTCTTCTGCTTCAAGGTATGTCGGCCGTGAACCAGCTGCCGCTCCAGCAACTGGTAACAAGAACACGCATCTCGTGTCACTCAGAAGGTTTTTGGACACAGCTTTCAACCTGGAGGCATTTGAAGGAAAGATGTTTTGATTGTAACATTGTGGCCCATTATCTCCGTATGTAGTATAGTATGTATGTATTTAGGGAAGGCCATGACCATTACATGAAATAAAATTCAGCAGGGAAAGACTTCTTGGGATTTTTTTTTGAGGTTGGCTTTTTCAAAGACCTATTTTTAAGCTTGCCTATTCTAAACCACTGTGTGTATGTCGTAAATGCTAAGGGTTCCTCTTAATTATCATCCAGTCAATGTGGTTCTGTTGATTACATCACAGCTACCTCTTGTTAGGGAGATGGAAGAAACAATTATTTTGCTTTAAGTGTGGGAATATTCAAGAAAACTGGTGTGCATATTTTAATGGGATTTCCTTACATCAGATACTAATTTCTCTTTTACTGCAGGCTGTATAAATGGTCTCATACAGTTCAAATGAGCAACGTTTTTCATACAGATTCCACCCCACCCTGCCCCCAACCATTCTTTGTTGAATTCTCACATGTCTGAATACAGCAAACAATTTAGCAGGCTTGCTTTCCATTTAGACACCAGAACTGGGACACGAAAGACATGGTACTGTTTCCTCTCCCTGTTAAGTGCTGGGGGGAGTTAGTGAGAGCATGTAGGAACCCCAACAAGAGCTGCTGCTGTGCTTACACTGGAGTTTGACATATTTCTTGTGTCAAAAAATGTGATCATTGCCCTTCAAAGTTGGTGGGGCAATTGCAGACGCCATTATAGTTCATGTTGAGATCCCTGCTGCTCCTTCCGGATTTACCCCGCGATGGGGAAGTCTCCTTTGTTGTTTAAAAATCACAAGGTATGTTTTGAATAAGTTACTGGGGGGAAACTGAGCAGATCTGGCAGTAACTGGCTGTTTCTGATAACTCTGGGCATTCTTGAAGCTCTGTACACTGCAGAATAGTTGAAATTATCAATGCAGTGGATAGGCGTATCAGCTGAGCTTTCTAAACAAGGGTTACAGTTCTGGTTTGTTTTACTCTCACAGGATCTAAAATATATTGGAATTTTGCTTTGCATTAATTAACACTAAATGGCATTAGTTAACTAGCTAGGCTGTGATCCTGTGCACAGTTACATGGAACTGAGCAGCGTTGAGCACAATATAACTTCCCAGTGAACATACTTAGGATTGTGTTGTAAGTAGCCCCAAGGCACAGCATTTTGAGCTTTTTTATAAACAAGAATTTTAAAGGGAAGAAGGATGCTGTCTAAATAATAATAGGTCTATATATTTTGCTCTGTTTTTACAAGGAAGGCCATCTCGGTATAACTTGAAATATTTTCTGTCTCCTTTTGAGTGATAAATGCTCTTGTGGCTGGGAACGCACAAATTTAGAGAACAGAATTAACATAGACATAAAAAGTAGGAAATGGCAGGCTTCCATTTTCATTGCTGTTTGCGGACTGTAGCATTATATTTTAAAAAATAAATTCTATCCAAGAATGTGAAAAATAAGCTGTGGAATATAATGTCTGTTTTCTTTATGGTTGTTTTTTGACAGCTTATCCCCTGGGAATTGGTATTAGCATCCCATTCACAAAAATGCTGGCATCTTGCAGATCTTCTTTCCTGTATTTTTCTCTTCCTCTGTCTTCTCTATATTTTGACTTGAAGTCTGTAGAATTTAATACAGTGAAAGGAACTAGCCTGTTTGGGTACAGGTTTTTAAAGAAATCTGTTCTATTTTATTTCGTGTGCATGCACTGTGTATCTGAAGAAGTGTGCATGCACACGAAAGCTCATACCAAGAACTAACTTAGTTGGTCTTTAAGGTGCTACTGGAAGGATTTTTTTTTGTTTTAATTAGAACATGTTAACAAAACTGTTCATACTTCTGGCAAACTCAAAACAAAGCTAGTTTCATTCATTTACCAAAACTAGTGAGCCATTGTCTTTATATATCCGTAACAGCAGCAAAGCTCTAATTTCTCTAGAGAAATTACATGTTTTGAAATCTTAGGTTACTTACTTCCCATTATAGAGATCTCTATCTTTACATCACTTGGTGTATATTTCATAATTTACAAGTGTCATTTACCTCAAATCGGCTGACAAGTATAAGGTTTTTCCTATGTAGCCCATTTTTCTCCCAGAAAATCACTCTGTGTTAGTGTATCTCTTCTGGTATTTTCAGAAACTTTATGAAATTCACTGGCTTGCTTATTATTTTGCATTGTGGCTTTTGTGCCTAAGACACCATGAATGAGTGAAAAATAAAATGTATGCAGAAAAGAGAAATGTCTTGTGTGTTTCTTGTTTTTAGTTGGAAAGGGGTCTCTCAATTCAGCAAAAAGAACAGTATGCTTAGGTGACAATTCTATCTAAGCCTTCCATTAAACTCAACAGGACTTATTTTTGAGAAAACATGTATAGGGTTTACTGACAGTCATCAACTAACATTTATTCAGAGTAAAAAAGGTAAAGGGACCCCTGACCATTACGTTCAGTCGTGACCGACTCTGGGGTTGCGGCGCTCATCTCGCTTTATTGGCCAAGGGAGCCGATGTACAGCTTCTGGGTCATGTGGCCAGCATGACTAAGCCGCTTCTGGCGAACCAGAGCAGTGCATGGAAACACTGTTTACCTTCCCGCTGGAGCGGTACCTATTTATCTACTTGCACTTTGACGTGCTTTCAAACTGCTAGGTTGGCAGGAGCAGGGACCGAGCAACGGGAGCTCACCCCGTCATGGGGATTCAAACCCCCAACCTTCTGATCAGCAAGTCCTAGGCTCTGTGGTTTAACCACAGCGCCACCCGTGTCCCCCTTATTCAGAGTAAATTTGATGAAATTAATCGTAGAATTGTAGAGTTGGAAAAGCCCCAGAGGATTATCTGGTCCAACCCCCTGCAATGCAGGAATTACAACTAAAGCATCCATGACAGATGGCCATTCAACATCTGCTTAAAAATCTCCAGTGAAGGAGAGTCCACCACCTTCTGAAGGAGTCCGTTCCACTGTCGAATAGCTCTTACCATCAGAAAATTATCACTGATGTTTAATCAGAACCAACATTCCTGTAACTTGATACCATTCATTGGGGTCCTACCCTCCGGAGCAGGAGAAAACAAGCTTGCTCCATCTTCCATGTGACAGCCCTTTAGATATTTGAAGATAGCAATCATAGCTCCTCTCGGTCTCCTCTTTTCTAGGCTATATATACCCACTTCCTTAACCGTTCCTCATAAGGCTTGGTTTCCAGACCCTTACTCATCTAGCTTGCCCTCTGCACACATCTGAGCTTGTCTATATCCTTAAATTGTGCTTAGAACACCTCACCTGCTCCTCAAAAGATTATAGTCAGAGGCTCAGAGATTACATCCACAAACTCCTTTAGTACCCTTGGGTGCAGCTCATCAGGCCCTGGAGACTGGAAATCATTTAAAGCAGCTATGTGTTTCCTTTCCACCTCTCCTATCTTGAGCTGCATCATTGATCCTTGCATCACTGATGCTGTTATCTCCATGTTGGGCACTACTTTCCTTTTGGGTGAAGACAGAGGCAAAATAGGTGTCGAGCAATTCTGCCTTCTCTCTAACCCAGGTTAGTCCTGGCCATTAATTTCAATGCGCCTGTTCTGGATAAAACTCAGCTGAATGCATTGCCAAGTGGTTTACCAAGAAACAGGCAAGGGATCGCAATGCAGTCTTGTGTAACGCTCTCCGGCCAAACATTTGGATGCCTGTCACACCCCTTTCCACTACTGCCTCTGAAGGAGGCTAGCTGTTTGTGAAATTAGGAAAAGGATGGAAGATATTGCACAAATTGTATGTAAGGGTCTGGCTCGGAAAATGGAACTAGTTGGAGTAATTGTGGGGTTCTGCCATTAATGCCACTCGACTGCTGATTGCAGCACCATTGCTGCACAGCTGGCAAAGATCTAAGTATGCTTCCCACCCGACGGCAAACAGTTCTGAGGACTGAGGGGGGCCCAGGGCAAAAGCACTTAATGATACATTTTCTTCAATGATGAAGAATACTTCAGATCCATTTGGGGGATGAGAAATGTGTCCTAATGAGGCAATTAGTCAAGACAAAAAGGCTGTAAAGCAATTTAATTAACACTGCTCCTGGTACATTTGAGGACAACTTTGTATCTTCTGGAGATTACATTTCTCATTGGAGTGAACAATGGGCTGCTGCAGTCCAGGTTTTGCATGAAGAGTCATTTGAGGATGCAAATACATCTCATAAACGGTGGGATGCATCGCAAAAGAAAACCTGTGTAGCGGGTAGAGTATTGAGCATCAAAGCAACCGAGATTCAGATCCCCACTTAGTTTGCTGAGTGCCACCACTGGTTCCTTTCAGTCTCAGTTGGGACCATAAACGGTGGGATGCATCGCAAAAGAAAGCCTGTGTAGCGGGTAGAGTATTGAGCATCAAAGCAACCGAGATTCAGATCCCCACTTAGTTTGCTGAGTGCCACCACTGGTTCCTTTCAGTCTCAGTTGGGACCAGATCATGGTGGACGGCGCTGAGGTCTTCGGAAGAACTGTAAGATGCAGGTCAGATCCACGCGACACATTTAAAGCAGGACTGTCTTGTAGTTTGATATATCTAGAAGACATCATACAAAGTCTACAGTCTGAGGAGTTGCAGATCATGGGTAGATGCAAGACTAGCCGCTACCCAAACGTATCTCTCCAAACGTAGTCATCTGAGGACGGTGGCCTTATATCTTAATCATTGTGTGCACATCTTGATTGCACATGATCCAAAAGAAACAGAACTGTCATCCCACACTGCCTATCAAGCCAATACCAGCCCTGAGGTTAAATCTCTGTGGCCAGTTAAACTGCCTCTTCCACCTGGATGCTTTTAGCCACACTGGTGGTGAAATAAGAGGACTCAACCCTTTTGAAAGACAGGGTTAACAACGTAATGGACGATGCAAGGAAAGAGTCTTATTTATTTGATGTGAGATTTGCTGTCAAGAGCACACACTGGGCCTCTTACTCAGTAAGCGTTTAACACTGCATGTCTAGCTTCTTGGCAAAGTGGGTCCAACAGGCCATCGCCTCCTGAGAGAGAGAGAGAGAGAGAGAGAGAGAGAGAGAGAGAGATGGGCAATGTTAAAACATAAATAGGTCATTGGAGGTTTCCCCCCACCTCTTAAAAAGGACACTGCTGTTCTTGGCTTCAGGCAGCCTGGAAAGGTTTTGCAATGCTATTCAAGCCTCTTGGTTGGTGTGTGTGTGTGTGTGTGTTGATTTCCCCCTACTGTACCATATAACGCTAGAATTCCTCAGGCCATTATATCTGAAGGAGCATTTCCACCTCCATTGTTCAGCCTGGACACCGAGGTCCCGCTCTGAGGGCCTTCTGGCGGTTCCCTCACTTCGAGAAGTAAGGTTACAGGGAACCAGGCAGAGGGCCTTCTCGTTAGTGGCACCCGCCCTGTGGAATGCCCTCCCATCAGATGTCAAGAAAATAAGCAACTCTCTGACTTTTAGAAGACATCTGAAGGCAGCCCTGTTTAAGGAAGTTTTTAATGTTTGATGTTTTATTCTGCTGCTAATATTCTGTTGGGAGCTGCCCAGGAGGCTGAGGATGTGTTGCTCTGGAGGCAGGAAGGGCTCTCACACAAAGGTACGCAAACATCCAGGTCAGTTTCATCTCCTGCCCTCCATTTTTCTTTTGTGTATGTGCTGTTTTCAGCTGGCCCATCTCAAACAGACTCTGAACAATAACTCGCAAAGTCAGCCTGAATAATAGTTTTCTCTCTGCAGGTTCAATATCCACCAGTAGTCGTAAGCTTGCAGGATCTTATCTGGGTCCCGTCCCCCCCCCCTTTGGGTACCATTTTCTTTTAATTCACAAACATTTCTTCCATATACCTAGCTGTTTGGGGGCAAGTTGGGGGGAAGGGTTTGGGCAAGCTGTGGGGGAGAGCCAACAGAGTAGGTGAGGTGTCAAGGGACGAGGGGTTGCCTAGTTGTGGGAGAAGGGATCGGCTATGGGGTTGGGAGCTAGGGGTTTTTGGCAAGCAGCTCCTATAGTTAGAATCAAAATCTATGAGCCCTACTAAAGAATGGAAGGAGCCAGCTGTATTTCTTCTATCATTTTTTACATTTCTTAGAAATGTTATCAAAAAGCAAAACAGAAAACAAGTTTATATTGTACCCACCAAAATCCAGATCATTAATGTTGCACTGAAACACAGTCTCTCCATTTACTATGAGCTGCACTTCATTCCAATCTGGTATTTCTTCAAGGATTACTTGGTGTCCATCGGCTTTCAGCACAGCTACAGAAAGGCAGTAGGTAGGTAATGTTGCTAAAATACAATGCTATTGACAACCAGATTCAGATAAGAAATGGAGAATACTGCTGGTTTGTAGTACTTCTTGTTACTTTAAGGGGTGCGTCATCCGAGTAAGCAGCTGAATTTCTTAAAGACACTTAAGATTTATATCAAGACAGCTAAGAATAATATCGTGCATTCATTTGGGAGGAATATGCATTAATACGGTTTAAAAATAGGAGGGGCAATACCGAGTCGGACGCTGAAGTTTCGTCATGTGTTCTCTGGGTCTGTAGTAGGAAAGCAACAAACATGGTTTCAGAGTCAAGGGTAGGGTACGAGGGTTGACATAAGACAAAAAAGATGGTTTAAGGAGTGAAAGTTACTTCAGACATTTTAGCTAATCCGATTATACATCATGTAAAACATTTTGAGAGAGGGAGAAACTGTGGCATATCAGGACCTTCTCACAGAAAGAGGTTTGCTTACTTTGGAAGTCGAATGGAATCTGTTCTGGAAGTCCGTTCGACTTCCAAAACATTTGAAAACCAAAGCACGGCTTCTGATCGGCTGCAGGAAACTCCTGCAGCCAATCGGAAGCTGTGGAAGCCCCAGCGGATGTTCGGCTTCCAAAAAAAGTTCGAAAACTGGAACAATCACTTCAGGTTTCGATCGTTCAGGAGCCAAAACGTTCAAGAATTAGGCTGTTCAATTTCCAAGGTACAATTGTACCTCGGTAGGTGGGCACCAGAATGTTATGGAGAACGGCATATGACAAAATGAACGTGCAGGTGCAAGGAATATGGTTGCCCTAGAATAAGATAATGGATTGCAGCAGACTTCATATCCCTTTACAAGCATTCTCACAAGCACTTCTTTCGAAACTGGGTTTAGGCCCAGGTTTGGCACTGAAGAAGCCTTCATCACCCTGTTGACCTCTTGTGGGAGAAAGCATAGCCTCCGACATTTCTCTGATTAAAATAGGGGTGTCTTATTCAAAAACAACAATTTTACTATTCATATCCCACCCATCTGACTGGGTTGATCATATTTATATCCAACAAATATAAAAACATAAGGAAAAAAATTAAACATTAAAAAAAATTCCCTATACAGGGCTGCTGCCTTCAGATATCTCTAGGGCTGGATAACTCCATACCCTCCAATATTTCTACAGTGGAAATGGGGACATCCTAAGGAAAAGTGGGACATTACAGAGTCAAATCAGAAACAGGGGCTGCTTCTGTGCATCCGGGACTGTCCCTGGAAAACAGGGACACTTGGAGGGTCTGAGAAAGATGAATTCATCCCTGTTGATTCCTACTGATGTTTCACTAAAGCAGTGGATCCCATTAACCATGGTATCTCACTGGTTTTATAGATTGAAAGTAGGAGTAGGAACAGTGATAAGCTGGTTCTGCTTCTGTTTACAGGGCTGCTTTTAGAAGATAGCACTGGAGGCGAGATTGCTTGATTCCATGGCAGTTGTGCTGTGGAGTCCTGTAAGGTTCTATCTTATCACCCATGCTTCTAAACACCTATATGAATCCTCTGGTTAAGGTCATCGGGGAATGTGGAGTGAGATGCCATCAATATTCTGGTGACACTCTGTTGCTCTGCTCCTTGGCTTCAGAGACAGGCGATGCTGTGCCAGTACTGAATTTGTGTCTGGACTTCGCAAGGGTTTGGAAGAAGACCAATAAACTGAAGTTGAATTCTAATAAGATGGAGGCCCTATAGGTAGATGGTTCTCATACCTGGGAATTAAGTGTACTGTAAAGGCCTTTCTGAAGTAAGCCTGGCTTTGACTTATAGGGGATTTCTTTTCTTGTTTTTAAGTGAAAAGGATCTAAAGTCATTGAATCAACAGATGGATTTGGTACGATTAAGAACAATGGGAGGTTGATTGAACTCAAAAGTCGAGAGTAACTTACTTGTTTTGGCATCACACCATAATAACCAATAATTAGCCTCCAAGTGGCCACAACCTTTTTATTTCTAATAATCTGTTTTCTCACTGCAATCCTTTACCCACTTACCTGGGTGTCAGCCCCACTGAACTCAATAGGATTTCTTTCTGAGTAGACATGCATAGCATTGCACTGTTAGGATGGTGTTTGTTAGGAGATATGACTGCTTTTCAAATTTGCCTTGCCTACAAATGTACAGGAATCATGTATGCTTGATGTAAAGATGGCCTTCTTTTGCTTTTTAGTCTACAGTTGCCATACGTCCAGAATTTCCAGGACATAGCCAGGATTTGGCTGTTGAAAGCAGTATCTGGGCGGGATCACTGTAATGTCCAGGAAAATCCAGATGTATGGCAACCCATGTTGGAAGTGTAGAATTTGGTGAATTTCCTTTTAAAAATGCAACAACTTTGGCAAAAACTTGCTTTTTCAGATTTTGCAAAAACAAAACTCAAAAACTGCTGTGTCTGGATTTTCACTTTTTGAAATATGGCATCCCTATTCTGGTGTGCAAAAAAAGAGTGAGAGACTCAAAGTTGTTCTACTCCCCGTACTATGAAAACTTCTCTTCTCTCCCTTCACAAATGTAGCTTGGGTTGCCAACTAAGCTCATTTGCCCTTAGCTAGAGGAGGATGTGAAACCAGAAAAAGCCCGGGTATAGAAAAGAAAGGCACCCTTCGTTTAATAACACTGGTCCTGAAAGACCTTTATTGGTTCCCAGTATGTTTCTGAGCACAATTCAAAGTGTTGCTGCTGACCTTTAAAGCCCTAAACGCCCTCAGTCCTGTATACCTGAAGGAGTGTCTCCACCCCCTTCTTTCACCCCGAACACTGAGTTCCAGCACTGAGGGCCTTCTGGTGGTTTCCTCACTTTGAGAAGTGAAGCTACAGCAGAGGGCCTCCTCGGTAGTGGCACCCTCCCTGTGGAATGCCCTCCCATCAGATGTCAAAGAAATAAACAACTACCAGACTTTAAGAAGACATCTGAAGGCAGCCCTGTTTAGGGAAGTTTTTAATGTCTGATGTTTTATTGTGCTTCTAATGTTCTGTTGGGAGCCGCCTAGAGTGGCTGGAGAAATCCAGCCAGATGGGTGGGGTATAAATAATAAAGTATTAGTATTGTTATTATTGTTATCATCATCATCATCATTCCCATCCCATTTTCCTTCAGCATGGACATGTCTGGCAGGCTACGTCACAAACCTTGTAAGCCCTGCAGACGGAAGGTCCTATGTTCAACGACGCTGCAGCTTCTGTAGGCCCCATATCTGAGAGTCACCAGTGCATTCTTTGGCATTGCTGGACCACGTTGCAGCCCTTGCCGGGAGGGTCCAGAACAAATAGGGGAAAAGGCTGTTTCAGGACAGAAACAGTTGTGGACACTTTCTTTTCTCTGCTGGACACTATGGAAAAGCCTGCTGCTGCTGCCTAAGTTGTGTCTGTTGTGTCATTCACTGCCTACTGTTGTGTCATTTACCGTAACTATGGTGAGCCTCCCTCTCTGAGATGTAACAAAGGACAGCTCCTGATGCCCAGCTCTGGTGTCAGGGACTGTGCTGAGGAGGGCTGCACTGAGGAAGAATGGTGGGAGCTTCCCAGATGAATCTTCCCAGGAGCAGGAGGACAGTATACATTTGGAACAGTGGTTTGCAGAGGGGCATAGTTCAGAAGGCAGAAGCTGGGAAGTACTGGATGGGGAACAGCTAGGAGAAGAAGCACTGGGAGAGAGAGGGTTAAAGATTCACTGTCTCTGGAAAGCACTCATCCGCTCTCCACAAGACCAAGAAGAGCTGAGAAAGTGGCAGAACAAAAAGCACATAATGCACAGAGGGTACAAGCTCAGATAACAAGACATAGGAGTGACATTGATTAATAGGGACGTAAAGGGGTAGGATTCTTAACCGAGAGCACTGCCATTCCTAGGAAATAGGTTCTTTGTTTTCTCGCTGTGATTATTAAAGTTTCTAACTGGTAAGAAGACTCCTTTTCCTTTGTTCTGCTTATCTACTGCCCCAGGGGGAGGAAGCCGATTCCCTGAAGCCTGTCATCTGGTGGTATTTGATTTCCAGAAGGAGAGAGGGGAAATTGCTGGGGCTCCTACTTGTTTGATCAGACTGTGGTCACTTAGTGGCAAGGGGCAAGTGTCATGGACTGGTTGGACCCAGAGGAATGGTGGGGGGCATCAGTTGGGGAACCCCTAAGGGAAGAAGGCTCAGAGCCTGGGGATTGGTGGTAGGATGACAGTGAGTGGTCAGAGGGAGAATGCCTGGGAGGAGGAGGTGTTGGAAGCCGAAGAGGTAACAGGGCGTGGTGAGCAGGGAGAATCTGTGGCAGAGAGGTCCAGAAGCAGAAGCAGAGGTGGAAGCAGGAAAGGAGGGAGAACAAGAGGCAGAGATGAGTCAGACTGATGAATAAGCCTGGGTATCTCCCCTTCCCACTGTGACAGGTCCCCCCCCCCCAGTGTCCCAGGACCAAGAGAGGTATGAAGAGGGAGGAGCAAAGGCAACATGCCAGCATAGTCTCAGATTGCTTGGGAAAGGCCCAGGAAAGGAGGAGACTTAGGCAGCTGTGAGACCTTCAAGCTCCACATTGCCTCACAGAGGCAAGACCCATCAAGAACAGTTGTTCTGTTCATTAGGCTTGGAACTCCTGAGTGCACCCCGTTTCTTCTAATAAAGAGTTAACTTCACTTCCACCGTGTGATTTATTGCTGGCTTGTTCCCGACAGCACATGTACAAAATGAAAGCCACACGTCTTTTCTTTGATATATACTTTTTTATTGACTACAGATTTTAAACTGTTTTCTGGATTCATCATAGCTGGGCTACAGTTCACTTTGATATCATCTATCAGAACGACTCATAGGCCTTAAAGCATAAAACATATAGCTCAGTCTAAACAAAGACACTATAAATACACCTTAGATTTGCCATAAATCTACACTATGTTATAAAAATAAAATATCACTAAAATAGTAACTTTAGGTATATAATATAATGCTCACATTATAAAAAGTTTGGGACATATTGCCACTTCGTATTGTATCATTAGCTCCACGAAGACAGCTCACCTGAGTAAGTCCAGGAGCAAAGGGAGACTATGGGAGAAAGTTATTTCACTTTTAGCTATGCATTGGGGCAAGTTAGACATGACACTAACTTGTGAATGCAACTGCCATGCAGTACATATGGAGGGGGGGGGGACAACCCTTCCCCCATATACTCCAGTGACCTCCCACCAAGCTGTTGTTAGTCTCCAGGGATGAATCTTCCATGGGAAACTCAGAAAAGCTCTCATGATCTTCCACAAGGCTTTGAACTTGCTCTGTGTGTGTACATACATGCACTGCAGCAAACTTGAGTTCTTCAAGTGAAACGTTGTACAGTGGTACCTTGGTTCTTGAATGGCTTAGTTATTGAACAAATCGGCTCCCAAATGCCACAAACCCTGAAGTAAGTGTTCCGGTTTGTGAACGTTTTTTGGAAGCCAAACATCTAATGCAGCTTCTGCTTGAGTGCAGGAAGCTCTTGCAGCCAACCTGAAGCCATGCCTTGGTTTTCAAACAGTTTCAGGCATCGAACAGACTGCCAGAATGGATTAAGTTTGAGAACCAAGGTACCACTGTACCTAGGAACATGGGCTGGTGTTTTGGCACTTCCAATCCATGCAACACACAAAGGCCATTCCAGCTTTTCTGGGTTCCTCCAGTGATCCACCCAGAAGAGAGAAAGACTTGTATATTTTCTTTTGCCCAATCTCCAAGGAGCTCGGGACAGCATTCATAGACCGCCCTCATTTTTATCTTTGCAACAACTACTTTGTAGGATAAGTCAAGTGGTGAGAGAGAGACTGGTTAGGCCATCCAGTAACCTTTAGGAATGATCAGGGAATTAAAACTCAAGACCCCCAGTCTACATTGGGGACTATGTCTACTACATATCACCATCAGTCGGAAGGGTGGGGGGACCAGACCAGACTGTGCAGTGAGTCTGCATGTGTGACTTCCTACGGTGATGTGAAGATGCCTGGAGAAATTCTGCCTTTTCCCAGGACACTTCACACAAATCCAGCCGTATATAGCAGTAGTACACTCTTGGCTTCAGTGGAGGCAAAATAAGAATGTGGAATAATATTTCCTAGGAGGAATTAAATTCGCTTGGAGGACACTCAATTTCCAGTGTTCAGGTTCTGAATGCCCTTGGACCATTGGCACACAACAGGGAGGAATCAGGCTTATGGGAACCCCAAAGCTGGCAAAAGTACAGTTTTTAGGACTCCCCACAAAGAACTGAGTGTGCTCAGTGGGGACATAACTGGCTATTGGGGTGGGGAATGGAAACCCAGAGGAGAATGGAAAGGAATATCCAGGAAAAGGGCATGGCTGGCTGGCTGGCTGTATAGAACCCTGAACAGGAGTCCTCCATGCAACATCTTTATTGCAGGTCCCACACGTCATATTTCTAAATTTAATCTCTCCATTGAAATGCTCAACGTGCTTATTGTGGATGGTCCATCCTGCAGTTCTGTGGTTGACACTTGTGTAAATCTACTGTTAAGTTTGCATAGATACACATGCTGCGGTTATATATTTCAAAGCTGCAGAATAAGCTTGCGTTCTACTGCTCTAATACAGCTAACTTTAAATGAAGTTATTGAGCACTAACAATTCCCTGAAATCCACAGAAAAAACGAAACCCACAAACCTCTACTAAGTCACAAGTTATTACATGACCCGGCATGTTCACAGAAGGGTATTCAGACAGTATGTGCAGAAAACAGCCACATTTCATTTGACAGCACATTGGTGAGTTACACAGCATCCCATATAAACACTGATTCCACCTGATTCAAAGATAGTTTGATGCATCCCCAACTCTGAAATTTCCATCGTTACCCAGTTTTAATTGTGAGCTATGTTGCCATTTACAGAGCTGAAACCTGTGAGTTTAGGACGTAGCTGGAGCTTATTCTTCTACTAGATCTTAGCCCTAAACCTGAAAGTTTCAGAAGATACCCCAAGGGGGGAAAATGCATCATGTTATACAGGGCAACATATCCCTTGAGTTTAGATTGTCAGCTGCATCAACTGTTAGATAGATACAAACTTCCAGGTGACTTGCAGAGATCAGAAGCAGAACGTTTTCACACAGACATATCCCAAGAGAGCCTTTGCCAAACCTGGTGCACCCTCCGGATGTGTTGGGCTACAACTCCCACTGCCTGTGGCTGGAGTTGATGGGAGTTGTAGTCCAAAACACTGAGATGGCACCAGGCTGTCCTGAGATATCTTAAGATGCAGAGTAATGATGGGGAGGAGGAGGAGGACAGTGGTGATGATGACAATGGAATTGTTCATGAACGGATGCAGCCAAGAGAACACAGGATGAACCTAAGGATTGGTCTTATACCAAATTGGTCCATCTAGCTCAATTTCGCCTACGCTGGCAGCAGATCTCAAAGGGTTTGGGACAGGGGATGCCAAGAACTGAACCTGGGCTGTTTTACATGCAAAGCAGATTCTCTGTGCATCTGAACCCTTTTAAGAGAGACCCTATAGGTTCACACCAGCATGTGTACAAGAGACTTCTCTGCATCCGACAGCAAGAGGAACTTCACCACTTATGAAGCTGCCACAAATTCCAGTCTTGCATGCGGCTTAGCAGTTGGGAAACATGATGCCGAAGCTTCTCAACCCACCCTGCCAAAAAACCTCAGACATACCACTTCCAAGCGGTCTGTTCACAGTCTGATGGGCAGGCCCCTGGACCAAAGTCAGAGGAAGCAATAGGGGTCTCTCCATGAAAACTATGATGACACAAAACCCACAGCGACAAAAAATATAAAAATATATGCTGTACCACCTGAGGTCTGAGAGCTATTCTAGCAGACTTTCATCTGCCTGCTAGTTTAGTAAGTTAATTTGTATGAGGTGGTTCAGAAAGTACCTTTGGGTATATTATTATTATTATTATTATTATTATTATTATTATTATTATTATTATTCTGCCCTATACCTGGGGGGCTCAGGGGGGGGGCTCACATCAGGACTTCTCTGCTTGTGTGTGTGTGTTTGTAGGAAAATATAATCTAATAGAAGCTCCTCACATTTTCAAAATGTCCAAAGTCTTTCTGCATTTCTATCTCATCTTTCTTCTGTGCATTTCTATCTCATCTTTCTTCTGTGGAGCTTAGTGCAGTCTTGCATGGGGTTATTCCCTTTTTATCCACACCTGTGGCAGGTTAGGCTGAGAGGGTGGGAATGGCTCAAAGTCACCCCATTGAGTTCTGTGGCTGACAGTGGAGGTTGGTTCATGAGGGTGAGTGGAGCATCACTCCATCAACATTAGTCTGCCCTCAGCCCGGCCCATCTTCCTGCCTTTGGCTCTGGCTCCATCTACTTTTGGTTTCGCTCCTTCCTACCCCACCAGTCTCAATGGGAACTGGTCACAACCCATGACCGTGATACTATCTACAATACCATGTTGTCTCCTGAGAGGTCAAGTGGTATGTTGGGGTGACCGCTAGGAAAAGAAAAGGCTCAGAGTTGCTTCACATATCACATGTGCAGGACAAAAACACATCCCTAACATACATTCATGCTGGGAGCTTTGACTCAGAACGCTCAACAATGAATAATTTGGCTTCTGAGCAATGACGGATGTCTTGGGCGATACACTGTGCTTCAGCCACAACCTTTCGCAAAATGTTACTTATTGATAACTGGATATTTCTAAGCAAGCATGGAGATGAGTTGCATTCTATCTCAGATTGATAATTATCAGTCGTGTTCTGCAGAACTGAAACACCAGCTTTTTAGATCATTTACACTCTCTTCTTGATAAATACTGGTGGAGACCACAGCGAAAGATAAAAGAAATCTCCTCCCTGCAATATATAGGGTCTTTATAGCTTGCATTTGTACAGTGACAACATTCTACCTTAAGAAGCAGCTGCAAAACGGAGGAAAGACATTGCACCCTTAGGGCCATGGTTCACACATAACATGGTTCACACATAATACTTAAGCCATGGTTTGCTTAGACAAAGTGTGGTTTGTTTGGGCATCTGCACCCAGCTCAGCAGAGTAACTGTGGTTTTGTTTTGGCTTATGAACCATGGCTTGTTTCAATTATAGTTTGGCACTATGTCTGAACTCAACAACCCTACTTAACCATGGTTGGTTTGGCTAGCCCATCCTAGATGCTCTAGCACAGGCATCCCCAAATTTGGCCCTCCAGATGTTTTGGGACTACAGTTTCCATCATCCCTGACCACTGGTCCTGTTATCTAGGGATGATGGGAGTTGTATTCCCAAAACATCTGGAGGGCCAAGTTTGGGGAAGCCTGCTCTAGCAAGTACTGTATAGTTAGAAAAGTTCTGGATAAACAAGCTGTGGCTTGATTGTTCATCTGTGAGATGACTCATGGGTTGCTGAACAAACCACGGTTGAAACAAATCAGAGCTCAGCATTATGTGTGGATGCAGCCACTTAGTGCTTACTGCCAGGTCGAGGTGTTGAAGGTGCTCCTTGTTTAGTTGGAGTGGTTGTCTTGGGCAAGTTGCATTTGTTGCACAGCTGTTTCATATCCATGAGGCTTTCTCCCACAGCTTTAGCAAATTTGCTGGAGGAGGTCTCTTTGCAGTCTTTAAAGCTGGAGATGCAGAATAATATATGCTCTGGCTGTGGATTATAGCAAGCACCATAGCCATTGGGAATCACAGGTCCATAGCAGCAGAACATTCCCATGGTGGTTGGAACCTGAACAAAGAAATGAAGCTACATTAAGGTATCATTATTTTCTTATTATTTATTGAATATATATGCCGCTCTATACCCAGAGGTCTCAGGGCGGTTTGCCGAATAGAAAAGTACTGTTGAAATAACTTAGTAATTGTAAAGAATTACATAGCATCACATAGCTCAGATCTTGCCTTCTTAGTCCAGGAGTATAGGAAATGCAAAATAATAGTTAAAATTGGGACTTGCAATAAATGGTTCCAGAATATGCTAACCTGCCCCCCACAAGCAGGAGTGGTCCTGTTCAGGGGTCCAGTAAGCCACCCACCCATACCCTCCCATAGGATGCTATAAGCTCTGAGGGGCTCTAGCTGCCCAATTTACCCCTCTCTCCAAAGTTTTCCAACCAAGGATCAACTTTATGTTGCTCCTCAAAGCCCCTGAGCATGCTTAAGTCTTCATTCAGCTGGTTTTTTCCCACAAAAGGTGACCCCTTCGATGATTTTTTTAAAAAGGCGCCGTACTTCTCCAAACATGCAAACACCTCCCACTTGTTTCTTGTTTCCTGCTCGGACTCTTATTTCTGTTGGTAACTCAGACACAAGTTTTGCTGTATGAAGGAGAGAGTTTTGCTTGGTTTAGTATTTATTCAAATATATTTTCCTGGATTTGGACCATTGCTTAAAATGGTTCTTACATACAATTGCACAATCTTGATACATTTTAATTTATTATTATTATTATTACTATTATACCATCCTTCATAATATCTCAGAGTGGTTCACAGCATAAAACACAGGATTAAAACAAGTAAATCAAAACAGCAAAACAATAACCCTCCCTTCCCACAGAGACATTTGAAAGGCTATAGAATATTAGCCAAAGGCCGGGTTGAAGAGGATCTGAAGACTGACACAAGAGGCATAGACAAGCCCAGTGGATTTTTTTACTATTTTAATTTGAATCTCTCTCTCTCTCTCTCTCTCTCTCTCTCTCTCTCTCTCTCTCTCTCTCTCACACACACACACACACACACACACACACACACACAACCACGCCACACCACAAAATGCTTTTGAAACCCTGATTTTCAAATATGGTTTGCCGCATGTCAAGGGAGCAGGTGGCGCCTGTTCTAGAAAAGCAAGTCTAAAGTCTTCTTGGGTTTCTGATCTTGCCTAGAGATCTTGCCCAATATGATTTGATTATCTTTGTAAAAAAAATAAAATGGTATGATCTTTAAATGTGCATAATGTGCTCATTGTTTCTTTTGCTCATTGGCTCTCTTGAATAAGAACTGTACCGGTGGTTAAAGATTGCTTCCGTATTCCTGTGGTTTTAATACCCAACTGCTCTTGAGATTTCATTCAGTTTACTGGAAGGGCTTGCATAAATCTCAAAGATTTACTGTCGGGAGGAAGCTTAGGAATCAGTGCACACTGATGGTATCGCTTAGCTGGATCCACGCCCCCTCCAATTAAAGCTTTGATTATTCTATAATGTTGTAATGGGATAAAATGCTCCCTAGTAAAGCGAAGATGTTATTTGTTCAGAAATCCATGCATTCCTGCTTTTTGTTGTACTCAAGCTTTCAGAGATGACATTTGGCTTTTTAATGGCACAGGACAGACCATTAGTCCCACTAATAGAGTCATAGAATTGTCAGATAAATTTGCTGTGCAACAGCCGAAGGCTATGAAGCTATTCAGATTCACTTTTTTGCCCATGGATAGTTTCTTGGAGAATTTATGTAGTGGTATTCTGGTTATACTCTGTCATGTTTGAAAAGCCACAGACATCATGGCTGGATCCAATTACTTATTAAGGCTGTTGTGTTTGTGCATTGTATTAGCACCACCCCCTTTCAGTCCAGAGGTCTTCTCTCTCTCTCTCTCTCTCTCTCTCTCTCTCTCTCTCTCTCTCTCTCTCTCTCTCTCTCTATATATATATATATATATTCTTCGGGGGGACACAGGGGTATGCATACCCCTAAACATTTTGTGAATCTAAGTTTGGCCTCACTGAGGGGCAGTATTTCAATTTGAGTAGGAAAATGAGAGTACCTCTAAACATTTTTTTTAAAAAAAGAAAGAAAGCACTGTATATATCTGACATACAGTTTCATCAAATTCATTATCTCAGGTGTATTAAATATGTCTTTAAAATTGCTACTGTATATACAGAAATGTGATCTTGCTAAATGCTGGTGGGCTTTGTGGCTTGAAGAATGCTTTAATTTAAACAGTAGAAATTACAATTTTAGAAACAAAGAACCCAGATCATTAATCAACTTGTAAGGCCACACTCGGTCTGTAGATTAAAGAATGCCTTTTGCATCTTGGAGTTTGTCCTGAGCACGATGCAAAGAGGGGCATGGGTGATTTCTGGGGTCAGCTGTGTGTTTTTTGCAGCTTAAATCCAGCAGATAGGAATTATTATAGGACTCCTTTTCTACAAAGTTTGAAAAATTGGTGAGGGTATGCTGGATGCAGCTAGCAATTCAGGTTTAGGAGGAGCCCATGGAAATTGGTTTCTCTTGTCCCCAAACTTTCTGCTGAGGGGTAGTTGCCTAGGATAAAATTCCTACTTATCATGTAGTTAGTGGGTGGCTTTGAAGGAATATCTAATTTTCAATTCTCGGTCTGTAAAATGAAAAGAGTAGTGACCTATTTACATGACAGTGTTGTTTTGAAGGCAAATGAGACAAGAGACTACACAGCACTTTGAAAATTAAAAGCACTTTCTTTAATGATGATACTAATAAGTAATACTGATGTATGAGCCATCGGGCTCTCGACAGTAGGTATGAGCCAGCAGGAGAGAGTGTTTTCCCTTTTTCTCCTACAGCAATGGAGTCCCATTGACTTTAATGGAAGTGGTCCTTGTATCATACTTGATGTTTCGAAATCTGATCTGTTTCTTTGTTGTGGACTTACACACCCAGGCACACTCAGCTAGATGGCAGTGAGTGTAAGAGATAGAGGAGAGCCTTATTTAATTAATTGGACTGCTACTTTTCCGTAGTGCTTGGGGTGAGTAAATAATATGCTCTGTCTAAAGAGGGCATTTTTGCCTGGCTCTAATATTGCGATCCCCCAAGAGTCTGGCAAAGCACCCAGGTATTTTAACAAAGTTAGTTTCAGTCTGTTTTATGGCTTGTCTGCTGTTTTATTTTTGTTTTATTCTATTGATTTTATTTTGTACGCTGTCCTGAAATCTAATGTGACAAAGACTGGCATATGATTTGTTTTTTATAACAAAAACAAGCATATCCACCCCTATTCTACTCAACTTGTAGCCACCAAAAGCCCATTTGAATAAAACTATCTTAGGCTGCCATTGGGAGAGGCAGATGTTCTCCAGAGGAGCGGTCCAAAATTAAGCAGCTCTGCCTCTTTCTGTGCCTCTTGGAGTCAGAGCAATGTAACAAAATATGGACTTTCTCTTGCATGCAACTTTTTGGAAACCACTTTCATTTCTTTAGGAATGAGTTAGATAAAACAGATTTATCTGGTAGTTTACAAATGATGATTAGTCATGGCAACTGTGTACAGTTGTACCTTGGATCTCAAATGCCTTGGCTCCCAAACAAATCAGCTCCCAAACGATCAAAACCCATGATTGTGTGTTCCAGTTTTCAAACGATTTTCGGAAACCGAATGTCCAATGAGGCTTCAGTGGCTTCCGATTGGCTGCAGGAGCTTCCTTCAGCCAATCAAAAGCCACTCTTTGGTTTCCGAATGTTATGGAAGTCGAACGGACTTCTGGAATGGATTCTGTTTGACTTCCAAGGTATGACTGTACTACACCTGTTATTTCAGGAGAATTGCCTCTAAATACCAGTTCCTGGTGATCATGAGCGGGTGAAGGCTGCTTTATTCACGTCATGCTTGTGGCCTTCCCATGGGCACCTGGTTGGCCACCATGTGACTATGTAGCTGGACCAGAGAGGCCTTTGCTTTGATCCATCTGGGCTCTTCTTTGTGGTAGACATCAGGTCTGTGGACCACGGTTTGCCCATCCCTTAGATTTCACCCTCTTACCTTTTTGTTGCCACTGGGCTATTAATTTTGGTTGTCAAAAATGAAAGGGACGAGAACCCCCGAGGCATTTGGGAGTGCTGCCGGAGTCACTAAACCTCCACAACATATGTCAGAAGGTTGTCACTGATTCATAACATCTGTCAGAGCGAGAATAATGGGGTTCCTTTTTTATGACTAATCCCGATATGAATTTCGCTCACCTGGCTGGTGGAGAGAATAAATCGATTGCTTGTCAAATACGTTTCATCAGTAAATATGTCTGGCAGCTCCTTGAAATGTTCACGGGCTATCTCTCGCAGTCCCAGCAAGTGGTTGTCTATTGCCATCCCTGTAATAGCCTGGGCAAAACAGCATATAGAATGGGTTGTAACTGAACATGCCCCAAATTGAAGACACATCCCTTGGATGTCAGTACCAATGAACTTAATTTCATGCTGCTTGGTTGGAGTGGGAGGGATTCTCTATTTCCTCAATTTCCGGTTTTGGTTCAATGCGCACTTACCTTGCAGCATATCCCACTGAACTCACTGGGACTTAGGAGAGCTCTATCAGTGTAATATACTATTGCCTGCAATTGTTTCTGGTGGGTTCAGAGCATGCTTCCAGATCCTACACACTGTGGCCCCATTTGCACTATGGATTTAAACCAGTGCCATACCACTTTAAATAGTCATGGCTTCTACCAAAGAATTCTGGGAACCATGGTTTGTTGAGGAGTGCTATTTTTCTTGAAAAAGAGGTTCCAGAACTCACCATAAATGCAACCCTTGTTCTCCTATAATGGCAATGGCGCCCATCTGGGAGGTGCCATAACTGAGTTCTGGCTGAAAAAAATTCCTGGTGTTGATAGTTGTTCAGAGACCTTATACACCTCACAGAGCTACAGTACTCAGAGTGACTGGTCAGTCGGTGATGCGCAATGGAAATGTTTGCTTTTCTATACTTTTCCCATGAGAAAACCCCCTACCTTCTAGTGTTTCCTAAAATTAGCAACACATTGAAGGAACGTCATCTATGTCAACGTAGATCAGGCAACTGGAATGGATACAATATTAGTCAAATCTAAACTCAAAGTAGTAAATTAAGTTTGCAATCCTAAACACACCTGGGAATACATCCCACTAAACTCAGTGAAGTTTCTTGCTAGACCTGCACTGCACATTTTTTCAGGTGACTATCCCTAGAAATCACATATATGTGTGTGCACAGCTCTTCAACACATTTAAATTTGTATTTTAACAGTGTTCAGTTCCCTAATTTCTCACATAAAAATCTAAATAATTGAAAGAGAAGTATAACCTACTGAGTTGCAGAATATTTTAAAACATGACAAATGCCCCTAATATTCCCCCCCCCAAGTTAAGGTTAGAATATGTTCAAACACCACGTTTAGTGCATGTTATTGATTTTCTCCCTCCTGATCAAATATTCAATTGAGGAGCCTGGTGACAGATAATTCCCCCCACCCACCCCCAGACGGCTGACAGTGATATCTGAGGCATGGTAGCTTCTGGTATGCAAGCTGATCTTGTGGTCATCTCTGTTTAAAACAGGTCTTGCAGGGTGTTACAGTGCTTCGAAAACCTGCCAAACCTATTTAAACATTGGTGTGAGCACACTATGAGAAATGGTGTCTGTCTCATATTACCTCCACTTGGTTTGTTTCCACCTAGAAATAAATTGGGGAACTATTGATGAGTTAGAGCAGAAAAACTGCAGAAATAACATGAAGAGGCACAGGTCCATAAGAAATGGGAAAGTATGCATGTATTTATTTCATTTATCATTATATCCGTATAGTTAAAGCTATGGTTTTCCCAGTAGTGATGTATGGAAGTGAGAGCTGGACCATAAAGAAGGCTGATCGCTGAAGAATTGATGCTTTTGAATTATGGTGCTGGGGGAGACTATTGAGAGTCCCATGGACTGCAAGAAGATCAAACGTATCCATTCTTAAGGAAATCAGCCCTGAGTGCTCACTGGAAGGATAGATCCTGAAGCTGAGACTCCAATACTTTGGCTACCTCATGAGAAGAGAAGACTCCCTGGAAGACCCTGATGTTGGGAAAGATGGAGGACACAAGGAGAAGGGGACGACAGAGGACAAGATGGTTGGACAGTGTTCTCAAAGCTACCAGCATGAGTTTGACCAAACTGCAGGAGGCAGTGGAAGACAGGAGTGCCTGGTGTGCTCTGGTCCATGGGGTCATGAAGAGTCGGACACAACTAAATGATTAAACAACAACATCATTATATCTTGCCCTCAGTGGCGGAACTTGGTGTCTCAAATTTCAGTGGGGCCCTGTGCGATGCCAAAATCTGGCACTCCCTGTCTCCCACCTTCTGTTGGATGCCATAGTTGTGGCACCCCAGAGGTTCTGTGCCTGGTGCCATAGCACCGTTCACGCTCTCCTAGATCTGCCTTTGCTTCCTTTCCTCCAAAGAGCAATGTGGTTTTGCCCTTTGCTACTTAATCTGCACAACAACCCTGGAAGGTAGAGTATGGTGGCCCAAGGTGAGCATTTACAAAAAGTACTTGCTTATGTTCAAACCATCTCTCATACACTGTAACAGTAATATTTACAACAACCCTATAAAGTAGGGTTTGGGGTTATTCTTAGTTTACAGAGAGGGATCTGAGTCGGAGGCAGTAGCTTTCCTTAGGCCATGTAGTGAGTTTGTGGCAGAGGCAGAATCTAAACGTTCAGTTTCACAGAATTGAGGAAGGGAGAAGAAGAGGGTTCCAGCTAAGCAAAATGGTGGTTGCCTTTGCTAATGTCTTAGATGGATGATGTTAAGGCCAAGGAATGAATTAACCTTTCATGCCTCATTTGGAAAACTTGCACCCTGGAGACTAATACTGGCATGTCCACTGGTGCACATATTAAATGACTTTTGAGAAAAGATCATAAAACCTAAGACTGGTCACCATCAGTTCTACCCCATCAAGAGGAACAGACTGAAGGATCAATGGAAATATTTTGCTATCCAACATGATTTATAAGCCTCTGACCCACGATGTTTTTCCAAGATAGATTAATATCATGTCGGAAGAGAAAGAGACTAAGCTGAGCTTACAAAATAAAAGGTGAGTCAGCGCAGGGGTGGGGATGGATATACTATTAAAAAAATTTTTTTTTAAGATGACAAGTGTAATCCAGCAGCACTGTTTTTCTAACAAAGGGACAACTAAATAACATTCCTCTGTGATGAATTTTGTTGTTGTTAATAATGAGATGGGTATTTTTCCTATTGGGCCAGAAAGAATACCAACTGTGGCTTTCTTGTTCTTCACTTTGAATGGAAGTTAGATGTGGTGATGTATTAATCCGCTCTACCAATTTGTGTTATATTTTGCACTACTTCATATGAAGGACGTTTTATCATCCATCTTCAGAAATGTTTGCAAATAAATAATAAAGCTCCTACTAACTGCTGCTGCAGATCAAGTGGCTGTTAAAGGTCCAGCAGTGGGAGCAAGTTCAAAAGTTGGCAATTTAGGCTCTGTCATTCTTCACGCCCCAACTGATGAGCTAAGCAAATGTTTCAAAGTGTGCTACTTTAAAAGTAATTAGGAAATATAAATGATCAAAGCTGACGGGAAATTTACATCTAGTCTCTGAGAATTAAATTCCTAAGTCTACTCAAGGATGTACCATTAATTATTAGTTTATTTCAGTCTGCGTCCTAACCTAACTCTGAAGCACAAGAGATTTGTCATCCATTAATTAGCATGCCAATTGTGGGATTAAGACAGTGGTGGCCAAACTTGGCCCTCCAGCTGTTGTGGAACTATAATTCCCATCATCCCTGACCCACTGGTCCTTTCAGATAGGGATGATGGGAGTTATAGTCCAAAAACAGCTGGAGGCCAAGTTTGGCCACCACTGGATTAAGAGGATGATCTGAGATCAAGTGATGCTGTACCGCTGAAGCTAAGTAAGGAATGACACAAACAGTATCCAGGATGGGAGACCCCTTGGACATCCTATCTAGGTGCAATATATAAATTTAGGGGAGGAGCTAGACTAAGCTAGTTGCACACAGATCTCACTGAAATGAACAAGCCTTCAGTTAGTCATTACTAACATTTGACACTGACTTCAGTGGGACTGAATTATAACTAACTTAGGCTGCATATGCAACAAACATGTAAAGCAAATAATCCTTAGAACTATAACATATCAAAATGGCATATATATATATATATATATATATATATATATATATATATATATATGCTGGCTGTTTGCCATAATAAACATTGATTAATGCTGTTTTGCACCCATCCCCACAAACCTGTAATGATTGGCAGCGAAACTGAATCTGAAAATTCAAGAATACCTTAACCATTTAAACTAGGTTGAATAAATTCCATTAGATAGATTGGTCATAATATGGCTTTTTTGAGAATCATTGTTTATTTTGATAACTGAGAAGAAGAAAGCATTCATTGTCATTGATACTAAAGTGTCACCCTATTATTCAGTGTGCAAATAATGATCCAGCTAATTCAATAAACCAAGGGTGGATCTACAAACAGGGAAAAAGACCCAGCTCAAATTCCAAATCTGGTAAAGATGGAGGACAGTTTTCTTTGGTCTGTATGCTCTACATTTTGTGGAAACGTATAGGGTGTTTGTCAGTATTGTGCTCCATTTTTTAATCTACTGACTTTTGAAGAATAAATTAATTTCATGGTTAGGCATGCCAAACAACTGAGTTTTATCAAGACAACGTTTGCTTACCAAAATAGTGTAATTTGTCTGAGCTGCTATGGCATCCTTAAACTGTTGCATTTTCTCAGAATCCTATAGGCAAAAAGAAATATTTAGAAATAATAAACTGGCAGAAGGCTTTGTAACCAAAGTACTATTACTCTTAGATTACACAAATTTCATTAAAGATAGTGGATTGAATCATGGATGTAGCCAGGATTGTTGTTAGGGGGTGCAGTCTTTTGTTGGAGGCAGGGTTTTTTTGGGGGGGGCAGAACCTCAGATTTGTATAGATTTTATTGATTTGGGAGGGGGCAGCTGCCCCTACCCTTCCTCAGCTACACCCATGGATTGAATGCAGCTTTTACAAGCAGTAGACAAGCAAATAAAAATCATCTCATTCTCATTTGTCCAATCTTACATTCAGTTTGCCACATTTCTGTAGCAATTTTTTTTAAAAATGCAATCTTCATGAAAATTCTTCAGCATTTTTGTGCAAATTTCTCCTAATAAGCACATCTATGGATGTACACATTTTTGAACGCATTTTCCAGTAATATAATGCATTTTTGTATGTTGCTTTCACTAATGTATTTATTAAAATATTTTAATGGATTTTCCATGTAAACCTATCAAACATACATGCATTTGAATAAACCTAGTGCAGATATATTACTTTTTATGCACATTCCCCCTCCCTCCAATGCATTTTTGTGAACACAAGTTGGTTGGACAACTGTATCAAAATCTGGATAAGTGTGCATTTTGAAGGATGGCTGTGTTTTGGTTCTCATATTGCTTTGGAAGTGTGAATTTTATACATTCAGCTTTAAATGTGAACTGAATTGAATTAGTTCCCCATCCCTTTCCTTTGCTATCCCAAATAGTTATTGTGTGGCGGTTACTTAGAATGCATTGGATTCTTACTTTTGCTGAGAAGTTACATCTGAGTATTGCAAGGGCTCCAGTGACATTGTTTTAGGAAGCCAAGCCCAATGTATGTTATGGCTCCCCTGAGGTCTTTCACTGCTTGGAAACTGGGGTTTATGTAACATTACCAAATATTAACAGGGGCAGGTGGAACAGATGATGGTGGTCCACTGTTTTCAGCATCAGCCCTAACATGTACAGCAGTACTTTGGTTTTCGAATGTAATCCATTCCAGAAGACCATTCGACTTCTGAAATGTTCGAAAACCAAGGCACAAAGGGCGGTCTGCAAATTCAATAGAAAAAATTGAAACAAACTCAGCGGAAGCCGTTCGACTTCTGAGGTGCGTTGAAAAATGGAAGCATTTCTTTTGGGGTTTTCAGCGTTTGAAAATGGAAACATGTGACTTTTGAGACGTTCGAAAACTGAGGTACCACTGTTGTTCCATTTTTAAAATAGAGACGGCTTTTTCAGAGTTACAAGTGCGATGGCAAAGGCACTATCGCCATGGCATGTGACACATTCATTCCACTGTCTTCTCCATTTGCACTTTCCCCATATTTTCTGGGTGCTTCTCAAACATGCACCAGGTCTGTTGGGTCAGAGAAAACACCTGGGCAAAACCAGCGAGGGTGACAGTCTCTTTTACACCTCCGAGTCGTTCCCACCCCCCCAAAAAACCAATTGTCTCCAGCTGCAAAAAGGAAGTCAAAATGTTGAAAGGAAACACTAAAGTATATTGCATTTGTAGCTGGAAAGATTTAACGAGTTCAAATGCTATGAGGTGAGATGGGATAATTACCTCAGGGGGAGAAAATATAGTGGGAGAAGGTACAGAATTGGCCCACTGAGCTCCCTGCTGTGCTCATTTGTACTGCAAGCACCACTGAATTGCTTTCCTTAGGGGTGAAGGGCACACTTCAAACAAATGTGTGCCTTGGCAGACTTTTTGTTTGTTCGTGAAGAAAAGCATCTTTGGGACGTTGCAGTCGAGAGCTGCGAGTGGGTGCTTAATTCTTTGCTTGCCTGCCTACCATTTTCCCACGCTGAAATGGCTCCTCCAAGCTGATTTCCCCCTGTAGGATTCCAGATGTACGTTTGTTTCTGGAGCTTTATGTCGATGTGAAGAGGGTGGAGGAAGCAGCTGGGTTGATGTGATTTTGAGCTGAAAATTGCCAGATAGGGAAAGAGTTCATCACTCTTTTCCCTTCTCCCTCTGGCAAAACCAGAGCAGCTTACGGAAATGCCGTTTACCTTCCCACCGGAGCGGTACCTATTTATCTACTTGCACTTTGACATGCTTTCAAACTGCTAGGTTGGTAGGAGCTGGGACCAAGCAACAGGAGCTCAACCCGTCGCAGGGATTCGAACTGCCGACCTTCCGATCGGCAAGCCCTAGGCTCAGTGGTTTAGACCACAGCACCACCCGCGTCCCTACATTGCCCATTAAAGGTAAAGGTAAAGGGACCCCTGACCATTAGGTCCAGTCGTGGCCGACTCGGGGGTTGCGGCACTCATCTCGCTTTATTGGGAGCCAGCGTACAGCTTCCCCATCGCGGGGATTCGAACCACCAACCTTCTGATTGGCTAGTCCTAGGCTCTGTGGTTTAACCCACAGCGCCACCCATGTCCTTACATTGTCCCTTACTAAATGTTTAAAGGCGATCCAGGGCCTATACACACTGGAACTTATGTGGATTTGAAGCGGCTTCTAAATTAATTTGGTTATCATGTTATTACTATTACTACCACTACTATTTCTATTACTATTACTATACCCCACCCATTTGGCTTACAGAACATATAAAAACATAATATAACATCAAACATAAAAAATCCCCAAAACAGGGCTTCCTTCAGATGTCTTCTAAAAGTTGTGTAGTTCTTTATCTCCTTGACCAAAATTTGAGTGTGGACAATGAAAACGAAGTCATCTTATTCCATTACGATATCAAACAAATTGAGAGTGTTTTAATTTTTAAAACAAAGGCGCACACCTTTCTTTGAGGGATGGAAAACCCACTACGGCAAGAGGCATCATGACATGGGACACCCCTTTATAATAGTGCAATGTGGGCAGCTGCACTGTATGGAAGCTGCCAACTCTTCAAATCACCCTTAAAAAAACAAAAACAAAACCCGCCCTTTACAAAATTGCTGCGGCCAAATCAGAAGTAGAATTAAAAGCTCAGATTTGCTTCCAAAAATTATGGGCAATCTATCACAACAATCTCATTGCTTTGCTGACTGGATCCTTTAATTTAGTGTTGGTTAATCTGAGGACCACAGGCAGACTCCAATTTTTAACTGCAAGGTGGGGGGGGGCTGAGTATTTGTCAATAATATCTCTTAGAGTGGCAAATGGCACCATTTAGTGGGAAGAAGTTCCAAGAAAATTCTTGTTACCACGTATTATGCATGGCTGTTTATTTGTATAATTTTAAAATTTTATATACGGATGTTTTATGGTGGCCTATACTTGTAATAGGGACGCGGGTGGCGCTGTGGGTTAAATCACAGAGCCTAGGACTTGCCGATCAGAAGGTTGGCAGTTCAAAACCCCACGACAGGGTGAGCTCCCGTTGCTCGGTCCCTGGTCCTGCCAACCTAGCAGCTCGAAAGCACGTCAAAGTGCAAGTAGATAAATAGGTACCGCTCCGGCGGGAAGGTTAATGGCGTTTCCGTGTGCTGCTCTGGTTTGCCAGAAGTGGCTTAGTCATGCTGGCCACATGACCCAGAAGCTGTACACCAGCTCCCTCAGCCAGTAAAGCGAGATGAGCGCCGCAACCCCAGTCGGTCATGACTGGACCTAATGGTCAGGGGTCCCATTACCTTATACTTGTAATGCCTAATAAAGATTTGGTGAAGTGAGTACTCCAGGTTTTTTTGGTGGGTTCCCAAATGCCCCAAATGTCATTTAAAAACTTTTCCTCAAGTTTTTTTATTATTAAAAGCTGACGCATCCAAGTTGTACTCTACTGTGATGCCCAAAGCGTGTGTTTTTTTTGTGTGGACCTCCAAGTCCCCACTCCTTTGTCCATTTTAGAAACATGAGCAGCAGTAGCTCTCTCAAGTTCCTTACAGGACGTATTCTGAACTTTAGAGATAACAGGTATTGCACCTTTCACCTTCTTCATGCCAAGCACATGCTCTCCCACTGAACTATGGCCCTTCCAACTGAGCAAGAGAAGGGCCAGAGAGAGAGGAGTGGTGAAAGTGGTCTCATTCAGAGGAGTCTTACTAAGGAGATCTTATTCAAGCAAATCCAGAGTTGGCCCTGTTCCTGCAGGATATAACATCATAAAGTGGTGTGTGTAAATCTTCTTACCTGCAGAGATGACTTCTTATCAATCATTCCTTTGACAAAAGTTAAAGCTTCGGGAGTCGCAGATCGGATGTTGTCTACTCTTCCTTCTTCAAACCGCCGTATGGAAGCGCTTTCATAGGTGGGAACAAGTCTCCCATATAATCTACAGGCATGGTGAAATACATATAGTGATTTTAGCGGGGAGTGATGGTATGAAATAAAAATAGGCTCTCCGGGTTTTCGTTTTGCAGCCTTGACTTTTATTTGGCATAATATTTCATGTTTATGATAATAGAGTTCTAGACAAAGGCTAGACATGGCATCCCCCCTTTAAACGACAAGATTGATGCACGTATGGCTGAATTCATTTTGGTTAATGCAGTACTAGCCAAGAAATCCTTTATGTCTGACGACAGGGCTAGTAAAGCCGTTTGCTTGTTGTAAGCTCAAGGAATATGTCAATCGTGCTACATAATGAAATCACGGCATGATTCATCATTGGCTTGTGGGATGGCAACTCTTTTTATTTCAATTCAATAGAAGAAACAACACCATACTGTTCTGTGATTAAAGGGAGACATGGAAGAGCAGCGATTCCTATGCTATGTACCAGGGCATGATACTGGTACAGTGGTACCTTGATTCCCGAATGGCTTGGCTCCAAACGAATTGACTCCCAAACGCCACACACCTGGAAGTAAGTGTTCCGGTTTGTGAACGTCCGTTTCAGCTGTCGGCATTGTTTTTGGGGCCAATCAGAAGCTGTGCCTTGGTTTGCGAACATTTTTGAAGTCAAACAGACTTTCAGAACGGATTGAATTTGGGAACCAAGGTACTACTGTATGCTATAAGAGGGCCTGATGCGTGCTTTGAAAATTTAAGGCATCATAGATGATATGCATCCACCATTCTATGTCCATTGGAGTGGAGAGGTCCAGAAGCGTTGATCTTTCCACTCCCCGCCAAAATAGGGGTAGTTTCAAAAGTGCCAGAAATTTACTCCTGATTGCAGGAAGGCCACAATCAGCAAGCGAGAAGCAGGAGCAGACTTTGGTCTTTCACATTTCAGCGGTGCGCTGTGTGAGGCCTAAAGTCAGCACCTCCCTGACTCTCACCTTATATTCTTCTCAATTCACTATGCCATAGTTGGGGTGCTCTGAGGTGCCTCCTAGGCCCAGCCCCCTGGGCAGAACCAGTCACTTTGCCCTAAATCCGCCTCTGTCCTGCGGAACCTGATTGTGCCCCCTTCACTCATCCTCCATAATACTGGGACGAATCCCTTGCTTAGAAAGACATGCACAAACTAGAGATCAAAGGTTGTTGTTGTTTTTGCTTTAAACCATGGTGATAAGTCAAAGTTTGTTCTTGGCTTATTTACTGATCATGGCTTGTATGAGTGAAACAAACCATTATCCCTGATTTGGACATGACGCTAAGAGATTGTAGTTGGTTTCTCCCTAGCACTAGTGGTAAGGAGCTAAATAGCCCAGTTTGGCTGAAATCATTAACTATGGTTTACTATAGTGTGTGAACTAGGATGGTATATTTTTCAGGAGTTAATGTAACAATGGAAAGTATGAAAGTGACAAACTGAAAACACATGTATAGGCACAGATCACACGGGCTGCAAATCCCAGCTGAGCACAAACTCCATGTTTAAGACCAGAAGAACATAAATTGGAGGTTCCATCATAGCTTATCTTCATGAGCAATTGGTCTATCGGGGCTGTGTATAATCTCTTTTAAAAGCCATCTAAACGGGTGGCTGTCATCACAGCTTGTGACACTGAATTCCATAATCCAGTTGTGAAGATGTGCTTGTTGCAATGGATTGTGTGAAATGGCCTTAAAGTTAAAGCATAGTATTTCTAGACACTCTAGTGGCAGTTCTCACATCTGTATTTCCTCCGCTGTGAGGTCCTCCAGGTTGTGGTTGACAGATGGCAGTTGGCTGAGGCAACGTTGGTCCTTAGCTTACAGTGGAGGACACATCGAACCAATTTATAGGCACAACTATCTTTCCTCCTCACAGTCTATTGCACAGAAAGGATATCACATTGTTATTGTGGCATTGAGGCTTGCAGTTGAAGGAATGTGCTGCCCTACCAAGGCTAGAATGAGGCCAGGGCATGCTTTGATCAACTGGGTGGAAAAGCTTGCTGTTTCACGTTAAAGATCCCATGCTGAAAAGCAACACAGCGAAGGCTCCAAGGGAATGTGTATGTTGCTCCCTACCCCACTCTTTAGATTAATTTACTGAAGAGAATTTCAAAGCCATTTATCTACATTGAAAGCAAACCTGGCTGGGTCGCAGAGCAGCAGCTAAGCACCTTAATTTTGTAGAATGCCCTTTGTTCACCTCCATCTTCACATGCCCCTTTTTCTTTAATGTTACGCTGATAAATGTTTGCTGTCTAGCAAAGCTGTTCCCCCCCTTTTCTTTTTTACATGGCTCCAGGGCGTCTCATTTAATTTCCCAGTTAAATTCACGATGCTTTAAGCAGGGAATGTTTGCTACTCTTCAGATTCTAATGGCAACGAGGATAATCTGCTTCTATATACTCTGATTTGTCTGTTAATTAGGGCCTATTACTCTTCTGCTTGTTCACTGCAGAGTGGGCTTGGTTTCCTTCATGGCTGCACCACAACTAGGAGGCTGGAAGTGGTTGAACAGCTACTTATTGGTTTGACCATTTTACTTTAGTAAAATGGCACCCTGAGTGAGGACAAAAATCCCCCCCCCCCAATTCTTATTTTCACAATAATTCTTTTTGGTACAGTTGCTTGGATCTTCCCAGTAGGCACCTGTGTTGTTGTTGTTGTTGTTGTTGTTGTTTTGTGCCCCCTTGGCTTGCCCCCCTGTGCAGGGGAACCAGGCAGAGGGCCTTCTCAGTAGTGGCGCCCGCCCTGTGGAACACTCTCCCATCAGATGTCAAGGAAATAAACAACTACCGGACTTTTAGAAGACATCTGAAGGCAGCCCTGTATAGGGAAGTTTTTAATGTTTGATGTTTTATCGTGTTTTTAATATTCTGTTGGAAGCCACCCAGACTGGCTGGGGAAAAATAATAATAATAATAATAATAATAATAATAATAATAATAATAATAATAATAATTTTTTGCATTGTCCTAAATCCAGCACTGCTGTTAGCAACAGCCAGTGAAGTGGATCAGAGGTGGGGAAATGCATCATGTAATGACATTAGGCCAAGGCCTAGGTTGTACTACAGTTTGTGCAGAGAAGGAAGGAAATGCCACACAGGGCTGCCCTTTTCAGAAGGGCGTGAGGTTGGTTTGATTGGGCAACAGGAAGGTGGGAGTTGGGAACTGACCTGCACACTGGAAGCAGAATGACCGAAGACAGGTGTAGCAAAAGCTGGCCAAGGGGAGGGAGGATCATTTGTCCAGTTGTCCTATCTGTTTGCTTGCTTGCCTCTTGTGTGTTGATATACCTCCCCCTTTCAATCATTTGGTTCTCAAGGTGGTGTGGAATAAGATTAATAGTGATCAAAACAATAGAGGCATCTGATGAGAGATGAACTTGGACCAAATGCAAGAAGCAGGAAGAGGAAGGGGAGGTAGACCTTCTGCTTGCATTTCCTAACCATCATAGTTGGACCCAGCATTTAACACCCAGGATGGCCAGGTTCAAACACCACAGCACCAAGATGCTTCTCTAACAACCTCTGTTCTGTCATTCTACTTGGTGCTCCAAAGATGAGCAAGGATGAATTATAATGTTCTCTCTGGACAGACTGTGTGTCTCCACTGGTGATCTCAAGGCTTCCTGGATGTCAGGCTTGACCCAGATGTCAGGCGGGAGGGCAGGGAGAGACAGAGAGAAATATTAGCTCTCTTATTTTGTGCTCTGTGTCCCAAAATGCTGGAGGCAGCATAACCTTGGCCTTCCTGAATATCTGATGGAAACAGATATTCATCTCAGGGCCAACCTAGATGATATATTTGTGTGAAGAATGTCCTTAAGTATAAACTGTAGGTGCGAGTCCCCATTCCTCACCAATCCAGATTTAGATCCTGATGGAAGACCCCCACGATGGTCTTGATCTGGATTGGGTCCTGCATGCCTGCTATTTGCATGAAGAAAGCGCCCATTACCACAAGCGGGAGCTTTCCTCCTGGTGCAAATGGCTGATGTAGACTGGAGACAAGGGAGATAAAGGGTTAAATAAGCGTAGCCACTGCTAGCGTCCCACTGTCCAAGTCTTGATTATTTCCCCCAAACCTGCAATTACTAATAGTGTGAACAATTTCTACCTTGACTCTCACTCTCCTAAAGGTGAGCAAGAAGGTGGGGTCCCTGGGTCATGACAAAAGGCTTTGATATTTTGCTTAATCTTGCCTGGAGGTCTCCCAGAGCATAATCTGTGGTCAGCTATTGAACTGCAAGCTTCAAATAAGAGCTGATCGCTGGTTTATTGATTTTGGGTTGTTGTTGTTTAGTTGTTTAGTCGTGTCCGACTCTTCGTGACCCCATGGACCAGAGCACGCCAGGCACTTCTGTCTTCCACTGCCTCCCGCAGTTTGGTCAGACTCATGTTTGTAGCTTCGAAGACACTATCCATCTCATCCTCTGTCGTCCCCTTCTCCTTGTGCCCTCCATCTTTCCCAACATCAGGGTCTTTTCCAGGGAGTCTTCTCTTCTCATGAGGTGGCCAAAGTATACCTCTGGGTATAGGGTGTTATATAAATTCAATCAATAATCAATAACCAATAATAAAAATAATTACATACCTGTAAAATGCCAGCTGTAGTGCCACTTGGATGTAGGCATCTGGGCTCATCTTCTGTTTCTTAATAAACTCTTTTCCGTAGTTTTCAAATTTATAAGCGATAAAATCTAGATTTTTCACCATCCTAGAAAATGATGAAAAACTCCAGAAGTGAGAACAGGAAAGTTATTGTGTAATTTATTTATTTTAAACTATTTTTGTTTCTCCTGGTGTATGCCCCAAAGGAGTTAGGCAGGTGATCTTGGGATCCGGGCCATTGTGACAAATTCCTTTTATATGTCTTGTTCAGAGCTGTGTTATAAAAGCTATATGATCATATGGCATGTTGGAATATGCAATGCAGGAGAAAAAGGCTTTGTAGGGACAGAAGGGAACATGCAAAGAACTAATACTTCAATTCAAATTGTCTACTCAAATGAGTTGTTTGCTGTCACTCTTGCCTATACATTTTCTCCCCACTCTGTATGTCTTGACTTATTCATTTGCTTGCTTAGGGTGCACCATGTGTACAAATAGAGGTTGCTCTTTGCATTTTATGCAAAGGCTAAATGCTGTATCCAATTTACTTTCTGTCATGTTTGCAGTCATTTATTATGTGACAGAAACATACCGGTAATAATAAGTATTACATTGCCATGGCAAATGTGGAGGCACAATCTTGTGTGACGCTTAGCTCTCATAGTTTGCTTTTGTTCTGTTATTCCTCTCCACCCCCTGTTATACTAAAGATGAGATATCATTATGGTGTTCTCAAAACCCTTATCAGTGCAAATTTCCAAGGTTTGCCACAGCAAATATCCTGAATTTGATTCCCCTGGAATGAGACTAACTGATGTGTTGTGGTATATCGGATATTTTTGCATATATACAGGTTTTGCCGGTGCTATTTTTTCTAGAAAAAGAGGTGCCAGAACTCAGCATGGATGACTCCCTTGTTCTCTTATAACAGCAATGGCGTCCACCTGAGAGGTGCCAAAACTAAGTTGAGCAAATTTTAAAATGTTCTGGATTTACCATATTGGAGAGTCACATCTTAGGTTGCTGCAGCAGATACTTCTTCAGAGCTGCCAGCTCTGACCTTTTCCTCAGATCATTTCAGTCAGAACCTGCAGCTCCTGCACAAACAGCTGGTGGACACCAACCCACAAAGAGAGGGAGAAGGCACGCCCCTTTCCCAAAGAAGGCTCCACCCACAGGAGCCAACTATTAGGGGCTGAGGTCCATTAGCCCCCCCCATAAAGTATTTGAAGGGGCCAGGCCAAAGTTGATGGGCCTTGCCATTCAAATGGTGTGTGTGTGCCACATCATGTGACTGATTATGTGGGGCGGGGCCTATCAGTGCCCTCCCAATATTTTATTCAAGTTATCACCTCTGGCTCCACCCATCTCCTTAGTTATGCATTGGACAACCATTTAGGCCTATTGGTGCCAATTATCCTAACGAAAGGGATTCTGCCAGGCTGAACGCATATTGGCCATCCACTCTAGCACTCTCTGACGATAAAAAGAGTCATGGAGATTATTCAGACTCCTGCCATCTCATTGCAAGGCATTTGTCTTCTAGAAACGTGTCCATAGCTTATCCCCAAGGGGACAGACTTTAGTGAAAGAAAGGGGGATGTTCATTGGGAAAATGGCAGAGAAGAAGAGTTAAAGCCCTTTTCTTCAGCCAAAATCTCCCTCTGTGGCTGATATGGGTCAAAGCAGAAAGAAATAGGCAATTCAGTCAATGAACCTTTACTGATTACAATCAACTCCCACTTAGCAGTTAGTCAATCTGAAAGTCAATAAAAGCTTGCAGCCCTAATAACTTGAGTTGAAACCACTATGTTCTATAGCTGATCTTTCTCTCAGCTTTTACTGTTTTTATTCATTGATTATATTATTAAGGAAATACCAGCACATTAAAATAACCACCCATACACACAAGTTGAAAATCTAATGAAACGATGGTACCTTTGAAGTTTTTCTGCTGATGATGCCAAGTGTCCCTGAATTTCTGGAGAACATTTCCACCTTAGTCTCCTGGGAGCAGGAAGTTCACTCACTGAATCTGCTCTGACCAATTTCTTTGCACCTTCTTTCCTGATTTTTTTAAATGACAGAATGCCAATAAATTTGCTGTTAGATGCTGTAGAACTCAAAAAGGTTTCTTTGACATCAGACAGATGACTGAAGGTCCTACTGCAATTAACTGATCTGCATGACATTTGCTGCCTGATCTATACTCACTGTTGCTTCTGAATGGTTAATATTAATGTATTAGTAAGGTAATGTTAGTTACATTAGGTTGCACCCATTGGGCAAAATGGCCATGAATGGATTGGATACACCCAAGTATCCAGAGGTGATCAATCCATTTGTGCCAGTCAGTCCACTGGCACTGCCACCACTGATCAATACTTCTAGGCTGGTAAACTATTTACTATCAAGACACACTAGAAAGCTCTCCTCTCCCGTTACTTAAAGTCATTGATGCAGTGACATCAAAACTGAAATTCCAGGTTTATAATTTCATCACATTACCTAATTCTTTAAAGTTGTTATGCCATGGAAGCGATTGGCATCGCTAGGTGTCTCAAAAGACATTCCTTTTCAAGAGTCAAAAGTTTTAAAAAGGGTTTCACACTGATTAGATTTCTGCATCTTTTTACATAAGCAAATTATAACTTACGTCAGCTGTGAAACAGCAGCACTGGTTTCCAGTTGGCTGCTGGGAGCAATTCAAAATGTTCACATTGGTGTTTAAAGCCCTAAATGACTTGGGTACCAAACATCTGAAAGACCCAACTCCTTCCCCAGTGTTTCAATCAGCATATGGGGCCCTCTTGGTAGTTCCAGTGCCCTAGGTAACTTGGGGAGAGTGTTGCAAGTGAGAGAATTCTCTATGGCAGCTGCAAAGTTTTGTAATAATATGCTGAACACACATCTTTACTTTACCCTGACCTTCGACACCTGAATATATATATATATATATATATATATATATATATATATATATATATATATATATGTGGGACGCGGGTGGCGCTGTGGGTAAAACCTCAGCGCCTTGGACTTGACGATCGCATGGTCGGTGGTTTGAATCCCCGCGGCGGGGTGAGCTCCCGTCTTTCGGTCCCAGCTCCTGCCCACCTAGCAGTTCGAAAGCACCCTTAAGTGCAAGTACATAAATAGGTACCGCTTTATAGCGGGAAAGTAAACGGCGTTTCCGTGTGCTGCTCTGGTGCCAGTTCACCAGAGCAGCTTCGTCACGATGGCCACGTGACCCGGAAGTGTCTGCGGACAGCGCTGGCTCCCGGCCTCTAGAGTGAGATGAGCACACAACCCTAGAGTCTGTCAAGACTGGCCCATACGGGCAGGGGTACCTTTACCTTTTACCTTTTGTATATATATATATATATATATATATATATATATGCAGGTTTTGGTGTCCTCGGGTGTCTTCCCGTGTAAAAGTTGGGGTGTCTAGGCGACGTTTCGACGAGGTCTCACTCGTCATCTTCAGGCTGGTGCTTTCGGCTTCTTGTTACTGGAACAGAGCAGGATCTCAGTGTTTGAGTTCCTATAAATACTGTTGAGGGGGTGTGGTGTATAGCCTCCAATGTTCTGGGCAGAGAGGAAGTTCCCAGGCTAGTGTGCCTTTTCTTCTTTTGTTCCTTAATTACTTGAGGGATATCTTGAGTGATTTCTTGAGTGATATCCTGAGTACCACTTAGGTGGGTCATTAGGTGTGGATTAGTTGCTAAAGTCTTTGTGTCTTGACCTCTTGAACTTTGTGAAGAGTTTTTCTGAGAAGATGGCTGTACTGCACTTAGTTGTGCTCTGGCTTGGCTTCGTGTATAGGGGCGAGCTGTGGTTTTGTGGCCTGTGTCAGCCAGATCTGTGTAGGGATTGCAGGGGGGTGCAGCATCCGGAGGTGCCACCATGGTTTGGCTACTGGATGGTGTCTGTAATTTATCTGTGGAGAGGGTCTGGGTTTGGGTCTGGTGTGGTTGATTGGTGATAGCGTTCTGTGTGCCTCTGGATCTGGTGTCAGTTTTTGTGGGGAGGGCTAATTTCCAGATGTCTGGCAAGCGGGATGTGTCGTCACGCTTGTTCATGTTGTGAGGGTGTTTCTCTATCTCGATGGCTTCCATGATTATTCTCTTGTGGTGATGTTCCATGTTAAAGAGCAATTTGGAATCTGCAAAATTAATTTCGTGTCCTGTTTCTTTCATGTGTTGGAAAAGAGAGGAAGTTTTTTCTTCTTTTTTGACGGCATTCTTGTGTTCTGCGATACGTGCATTTATTCGTCTGTTTGTTTGTCCAATGTACGTGGCTGGGCAGACTTTGCAGGGTATTTCATAGACCCCTTGGTTTTCCAACTGGATTTTATCCTTGGGGTTTCTGAGGATATTGGCTATTTTTTGGTTGGTGCAAAAGGCTGTTTTGATATTGTGTTTATGGAGGATTTTGCTAATTTTATCTGTAGTGCCCTTGATATAAGGAAGGAGGGCCATGCCATTGTTTTCTTCTGTGTCTTGGTTTTTGGGGGGTGTTTCTTTTTGGATTAGCTTCGTAACCCTGTTTTGCTGGTATCCATTGGCAATTAACACATTTGAGAGATTCTGTAACTCAGTTGTCAAGTGGTCTTTGTCAGCCAGGCGTTTGGTTCTGGAGATGAGAGTCTTGGCTACGGAGTTTATTTGTGCAGGGTGGTGGTGTGATTGTGCGTGTAAGTAGCGGTTGGTGTGTGTTTTTTTCCGGTAGATAGTGTGTCCTAGGGAGCCATCAGCACCTATGGGATCACCCCTCTCACCGGTCATCGCAAACCTGTACATGGAACACTTTGAAACCAATGCTTTAGACAAGTCAGAACACAAACCCAAACTTTGGCTCAGATATGTTGACGACACCTTTGTAATTTGGCCACACGGGAAGGAAAAACTGGATAGCTTCCTCACACATCTCAACAGCCTACACCCCAAAATACAATTCACTATGGAAATAGAAGCCAACAACCAACTTCCCTTCCTTGACGTCCTAATCTACAAAAAACCTGATGGCTCCCTAGGACACACTATCTACCGGAAAAAAACACACACCAACCGCTACTTACACGCACAATCACACCACCACCCTGCACAAATAAACTCCGTAGCCAAGACTCTCATCTCCAGAACCAAACGCCTGGCTGACAAAGACCACTTGACAACTGAGTTACAGAATCTCTCAAATGTGTTAATTGCCAATGGATACCAGCAAAACAGGGTTACGAAGCTAATCCAAAAAGAAACACCCCCCAAAAACCAAGACACAGAAGAAAACAATGGCATGGCCCTCCTTCCTTATATCAAGGGCACTACAGATAAAATTAGCAAAATCCTCCATAAACACAATATCAAAACAGCCTTTTGCACCAACCAAAAAATAGCCAATATCCTCAGAAACCCCAAGGATAAAATCCAGTTGGAAAACCAAGGGGTCTATGAAATACCCTGCAAAGTCTGCCCAGCCACGTACATTGGACAAACAAACAGACGAATAAATGCACGTATCGCAGAACACAAGAATGCCGTCAAAAAGAAGAAAAAACTTCCTCTCTTTTCCAACACATGAAAGAAACAGGACACGAAATTAATTTTGCAGATTCCAAATTGCTCTTTAACATGGAACATCACCACAAGAGAATAATCATGGAAGCCATCGAGATAGAGAAACACCCTCACAACATGAACAAGCGTGACGACACATCCCGCTTGCCAGACATCTGGAAATTAGCCCTCCCCACAAAAACTGACACCAGATCCAGAGGCACACAGAACGCTATCACCAATCAACCACACCAGACCCAAACCCAGACCCTCTCCACAGATAAATTACAGACACCATCCAGTAGCCAAACCATGGTGGCACCTCCGGATGCTGCACCCCCCTGCAATCCCTACACAGATCTGGCTGACACAGGCCACAAAACCACAGCTCGCCCCTATACACGAAGCCAAGCCAGAGCACAACTAAGTGCAGTACAGCCATCTTCTCAGAAAAACTCTTCACAAAGTTCAAGAGGTCAAGACACAAAGACTTTAGCAACTAATCCACACCTAATGACCCACCTAAGTGGTACTCAGGATATCACTCAAGAAATCACTCAAGATATCCCTCAAGTAATTAAGGAACAAAAGAAGAAAAGGCACACTAGCCTGGGAACTTCCTCTCTGCCCAGAACATTGGAGGCTATACACCACACCCCCTCAACAGTATTTATAGGAACTCAAACACTGAGATCCTGCTCTGTTCCAGTAACAAGAAGCCGAAAGCACCAGCCTGAAGATGACGAGTGAGACCTCGTCGAAACGTCGCCTAGACACCCCAACTTTTACACGGGAAGACACCCGAGGACACCAAAACCTGCATTCCTGTACCCGTGAAAATCTACGAAAGCATATATATATATATATATATATATATATATATATATATATATATATATATAAATAAAAGGACCCACCCTATTTTTCTGATTTTAAGTTGTTTTAACTGATTTTATTGTATTTTTTGCATTGTAACTTGCTCTGGGATTTTATGACAAAGGGTGGGTAAGAAATCTAATAGTCGTACCTCAGAGGTCGAACCGAATCTGTTCTGGAAGTCTGTTTGACTTCCAAAACATTCAACAACTAAAGCGCAGCTTCTGATTGGCTGCAGGAAGCTGCTGCAGCCAATCAGAAACAGTCGGACATTCAGCTTCCAAAAGAATGTTCATAAAACGGAACACTCAGTTCCAGTTTTCAATCATTTGGAAGCTGGAACGTTTGACTTCCAAGGCGTTTGGGAGCCAAGGTACGACTGTACATAAACAACCAAATAAAGTTTATAATGTGCATCTCATCAAGGTGCTACCGATTTCCAAAATGTCACTCGAAGGACTGCATAATTCCAACAGCTGAGGAAGATAAGCAATACTCCAGTGACATTGGAGAAGAGAAGGAAGTAATAGCTTACAGGCCCATTACAGGCGACTTACATGTGTCTCAGCAAATGTTCAATGCATTGTACCAGGACGATCCCGTCAAAAGGAGAATGTTCGCACACTGTTCCACAAACTCCATCTCTTCCCACAACAAACTGAGCAGGGGGGTATATACAGACAGAAACAGCAAGTGAATCCTTCCGCCTCTTTTACTGAGTTGTATATTTATTTTGGGATGCGGGTGGCGCTGTGGGTTAAACCACAGAGCCTAGGGCTTGCCGATCAGAAGGTTGGTGGTTCAAATCCCCGCAACGGGGTGAGCTCCCGTTACTCGGTCCCAGCTCCTGCCAACCTAGCAGTTCGAAAGCACGTCAAAGTGCAAGTAGGTAACGCTCCGGCGGGAAGGTAAACGGCGTTTCCATGTGCTGCTCTGGTTTGCCAGAAGCAGCTTAGTCATGCTGGCCACATGACCCGGAAGCTGTACGCCACCTCCCTCGGCTAGTAAAGCGAGATGAGCGCCGCAACCCCAGAGTCGGCCACGACTGGACCTACTGGTCAGGGATCCCTTTACCTTATATTTATTTTAAAACTTCTAGAAAACTTCTTAAAACTTCAGTTTTCATTGGGGGGGGGGAAATCCTGAAGCAGTTTAAATTCTGCAGGTATGTTCCTATACCCTCCAACATGCTGGGCCACAATCTTGCATGTTTTTGGGTGCTGTCCTCTTGTGAAGAGTATGCCCCCCCCAAATGGGATTTCCTGATTTAATTGGGACAGTTGAGGGGTATGCATTCCCCCATGCAAAAATATGGACAGTCACTGGATCAGGATGCAAGCATTATTTGCTTGCGTTGTTCTATTGTTTTAGAAAGGGCATGTTTGATAGATTCAGCTTTAAGTGTGAATTGACCTAGATTTCTTACACCATCCCTGAGGCTGCGCATGTGCATCAGTCTTGGCTGCAGGTTTTGGAGGGTCTTTGGGTAATGGGCCTCTCTTCTTCAGGGAGCTTAACTCCTCACTGCAGCAGGTCTAGGGACTTGTCAGTGTACCACCACCACCAACAGGGTATACACATTTATGAGGGTGAGGAATAAACATGATTCTGTTCACATTTAAAAACAAGCCTACATAATTCACGCTTTCTGAATAAACCAAAACCACAGAAATTCAGAATTCACACTTCTCTGAATTTTGCAGTGTATTCTTCTCCCTGCCCCCTGCGCCCCAGTCAAGCGATGCCTCCAAATGCACATGCTGAGGCAATGCGTGCAAAAAATGCATTTGCTAGTGAAAAGAATACACAACAATGCATTCTTTAAAGGATATTGCTTTGCAGAAATGTGTGTGTGTTAGGCAAAATTGCATACAAAAAGTATACAGTGGTACCTCAGGTTACATACACTTCAGGTTACATAGGCTTGAGGTTACAGACTCCGCTAACCCAGAAATAGTACCTCGCGTTAAGAACTTTGCTTCAGGATGAGAACAGAAATCGTGCTCCGGCGGCATGGCAGCAGCGGGAGGCCCCATTAGCTAAAGAGGTACCTCAGGTTAAGAACAGTTAAGAACCGTCCTCCGGAATGAATTAAGTACTTAACCTGAGGTACCACTGTATTAGGAAAAATGTTGATTTCTCATAAGGACTTTGGGTGGGGAGGGGATTCAGAAACTGATGTGGAAATGTATAGAACAGAACATGATGACTGGGAAACTGAAATTGACAGATATGCCTATCTCTAGGCCCTTTGCAGATGTCTGAGGGTGCTGACACTTGATGCTGGTCCTGATGCTGGTTCCTCCCCATTTTCCCATGCAGATGCAAATTCACCCCTCACTATCGGCCATGTTGGGCTCCTGGTCTTGCATGCCTGTATCTGGAGTGGAGTCAAAGGCCACAACCCCACAAAGTCTTTGGTTGCAGGATGACATTTCCAATGTAATTACGGAACCACTTGCAAGCAGCAAAGGTCCTGATAGGCTGCACAGAGGCATCCAAGAAAACTAACCCTGTACAGAAAGGTCGTTGTTGTTTTTTATCAGTAATGTGTGTTAACCCAAGCGAATTACAACAGCAGATATGCTCCACCAGATATTAATATAACATAAAATAATGCAAGATTGGGGAAAACTAGATTCCTCACCCTCCCATGATGGATTCTTTAGCTTAACATTTTCCATTTGACTTAATTGGAAATGAATATAGCTATTTCTGCCTGTTACGCACTGTAGGCCAATTAGACTCACTCTTGTGAGTGTGGATGAAATTATACGCTGGGAAGCAAATTATATATAGAGGTAGGGGATGTTATGCCACCCCATGTGGAGTCTGACATTGAGAAACACAAATGAGGATAGTGCTTGCTTAATGGGAAACCTGAGTGAGGTAGATCTGCTCCTCAGGTCTAGAGGTCAGGGGTTGACCATGTGTGGCTGTGATGAAGAGAGCAGGCCAGTGTAATGTGTTGGTTAGACTAGCATGCTTTTGGCTAGGGACTGGTGATTAGCTAAGCAAACCTCAGGGTCAGGGTACATAAAGTTCCAGGTAATCTTCTATCTACGTTAAAAAGGTAAAGGTAAAGGACCCCTGGATGGTTAAGTCCAGTCAAAGGTGACTATGACTAACTAGGCACCATGTGTCTTCAGTCTGGGACAGCAGCTCTGGGAGTATAGGGAAGATTCAGTTACTAATGACATAGTACATGCAACTACAGATAGGGATGGATGGATCAGTCCGTTTTAGTTCCTCTCTCATTTTGCTAAGTTCAGTCTGAGCTTAGTTCTCCCCATTTCCAAACCAGTTAGCATTTTTTAAATATTTACTTTCTATCTCACCTTTTCTGGAAAGAGCTCAAGATAGTGTACATGGTTTTCTCTCTCGCCAATTCATCATCTCATCAACCTTGTAAAGTAGGTTAAGCCCAAGATCACCCAGTGAGTTACATAGCTGAGTGGAGATTTGAACTCTGCTCTCCCAGGTCCTAATCCATCACACTAACTGCTGTACTAATTGCATTTAAAAAATGCATGCATTGTCTTGAGCATTTCACGTTTTTGCAAGTGATTTTGCTGAATATCTGCCTGTCTATAAGCAATTTCCCCTCTTGGACTGCATTTTTGGTGCATCGTTTTTGTGACCATTTTTGTGCACATTACCTGCCAAAATATGTTTTGTTATATGTAGTTTTCGGGTTGAAAAATTCAGAGAAGTGCAAATTTCAGAGGGTAGCTGCATCCTGGTTCATGTTTGGGAAGTACATATAACCCTTCCATGTTGACCAGCCTTTGACATGAGAACTCATATGCACCAATAGCAACTTCTTACCTGCATAGGCTTATCATACCAGCGATTGGCACCATTTTTACTGTAGCCTCCTCCATGCAGAAGCTGCAAAGCCATGTTGGTATCTGTGGGTTCCTCCCCACTTGGACTATCAAGGCATACTAAGCAGATGCTGCGTTCAATCATATCAAGAGAGTCTCTGTTTGTAGAATCTGAGGAGAGAAACAATGGGCTTGGTGCAATGAATTACTGTCGGTTCTTCCTGCCAAGACATGCCTCTTCTGCAGTGTGCCACTGAGACTTCCAAAACTGTATTTTGCTCTTTGAAAAATAAGCTTAAACTTTTACAAAGGGTGTGTGTTTGTATGTATGATATGATGAAGTATGAGCTTGGTAATGTAGGAATACTTTTTCACACAGCATATGGTTAAACTAGGGAACTTGGATGGCTTTAAAAGAGGATTGGACAAATTTGTGGAGATTAAGGCTATCAATGGTTTTCAGCCATGATGGCTCATCCTCCATGGTTCCCCCCTCCAGTGTCTCATTTTTCTAATGTTTCCTCATCTGTTTGCTTTTTTTTAAGCAATGAAAAGCATGACTCTTTTTAAAAGTCATGAAAGTTCACCAGCATTTTACTGTGAATTTCTCCTAATACACAGTTCTCTATGCAATTTTGCTTACCACACACACTTTTGTGCAAAACAAGTTCCCCTACTATAATGTATTTTTGGTACAGTATGTTCTTTTCAATAATATATGCATTTAAAAGCACCCTTTATCCTAGTATATGCATTTATTTATTTATTTATTGCTCATTATTTGGCTGGAGGACTGCATTGCAAAATTCAGAAAAGTGCAAATGTCGAAGGATGGTTGTGTTTGAGTGGGTGCAGAGTTTCGGAAAGTGCAAATAAGGTAGGTTTGCCTTTAGATGCAATTGATTCAAATTTCTCACCCATCTCTATTCTGTGCTGTGCCATTTTAGGTTACAGGTGTAGACTCACCAGATTAAATGTTCTTCAATGCCAAAAATAAAAACTCGGGATGGGGATGGGACATCTGGCATGCCAACAGAAAAGCTTGGTTAGAATCCTCCTCTCTGACATCTAGTTTTGTATGTGTAAGATGTAATGGAGAAGCATTCTGTTGTGTGGTCCTTTCACCTGCAGTTTAAAGTGGCACAGCAGAGAAACAGTTTTGCCACCTTGTTTGCTGTTTAAGAGAAGCTGGTCACTGTCCCATCTAGAGACATGACGAGCAGAGAAGATGGGGTGAACAGGGTGAATGGCAATTTGGTCGCCGCTTGCTAACCTTCAACAAGGATTGTCCTGGCTTCAGCCCACTCTGTTCTTCCATCAGTTGTCAGGAGGCCAATTGGAGGCAGCCTCTCTTCTTCATTCTCTGACATTTTGGATATCTTCCGCAACTGAGTAAACAGATCCCCCTCACTGAGACGGCGAAAATTAATGACAACGTCCAAAACAAAAAACTGGAGAGGGGGGGGGAGCAGTTAAAAGAAAGGGCAAAGTGGGAACACACAATTTTAGTAAAAATGATCATGCATGATTCAAAATGATTTTGAGCCAGGGTACATAGCAGGATCCACTGACAAAGCTTTATCCCTTTCCTTCTCAACCTCCCCACATCAAAAAACTACACCTTGTTCATGGGAAGATGGTATGTCAAAGCGAAGACTACTCTGCATGGGTAAATGTCCTAGAATTTATCATTCCAGAATATAATAAGTAAAGACCATAATTCTAAAAATCTATCACTTCGTTCATTACTTGCTCTTCTGTCTTGTATCATTTTGGTCAATAGTACCCTATCCCCATATTTTTCTTTTCAAACTAACGGTGCTGGTGATTATTGTAGTCTTTAATAGATAAACTACAGAAGTGAAATGTGATGGAGCTTAGTGGGACTTACTCCCAAGTAGAGATGGGAAGGCCTTGGGGGGGGGGGACGGACGATGGAAAAATTGGAAAAAACTCAGGTTTCCCCCCGGTTTTTTCCAGGCCTTCCTATCTCTACTCCCATGTAAGTATACTTAGGCTTACAGCTTCATAGTGGCCAATTGTAGAAACCCACCCACAGGTTCATTTTTGGTGCTCAGTTAGAATGCAAACCAGACCCTCTCCCCTTGCTTAATCAATTTCATAGCAAAATGAAGTGGGCTCAAGTTTTGAAAAAACTGTGTCCAATGAATATCCACACACCTGATTGTTACAAGCAACAATGATATGTTCCGGTTCGGGCATGATATTGCTTTTCTGGGCCACAAGGGTATCTTTGGTATGTCCTGGAAGACGATAGGAAGAAAAGAGTCCATAGTATTGCTTCATACAGAGAGGATGACCAGACAGCTGTCCACGAGCAAAATCAACAGGCACAGCATGGCTGGAGGGACAGAACGAGAGAGACAAAGCAAAAGAGACAAAAAGAGAGAGAAAGAAGTAGACAGAAAGGAAGAGAAATCTAATCTGTCCTTTGTCTGTTTACAATTAGGTTAGATACACAACACAAATAGAATCATACAACAATAAGATTACGGCAATGGGAAATAGACGGGCTCCCAGAGCAAAGCTGAAATTCATGATTCTTGACATGGCTTACGATGCAACTGTATTTGCATTCAGTGGGCGAGTGTTGAAAAAGCAAACGGTAATGTATGCAAAACATAAGGACAGAAGGACACATTCCTTTTCCACCTCGTCTCTGTTAACACACTCCACCTGAACTTCTAATCACACAGGTGAAAATATGTATGTGTTGTCATACACGAGGGTGTGGCCTCCTGCCCCCATGTATCTTGTGGGGAGAAAAGGAAGGTCTGCCTGAGTCTTTGCATGGCAAGTGTTTCATAAGGAGAATATCTACATCTACACCTCTACAAGTAGAGCGGCCACTGGAGCAGCCCAGCTGGAAAAAGAAATAACCAATGCAGTACAACTGCTTCTTAAGGATTGACATCTTGGAAAGACCAAGATGCAACAAGCTCTCTCAAACAGGTGTTTTGTAAAATACACATGGCCAGCCAGCGATCTGGACTGGTGGGGATTGATTAATTGGATGGATCTGAAGCAGCCACACCAGACACATTTATCATTGCAGAGAAGAAGCTCTCACAGTACATAAACCACCACAGGAATTATATGAGAAGCATGCTGCATACAGGAGGGTTGAGCTGATGCGCTTTTATTGAATTGGCAGCACGGCTGAGGTAACAAGCTTTGAATTGCACAAATGGACGATCAACATTTATCAGACACCTTCAGGAATCACAATGGAATGAAAAGCCATTCAGGATGCTATGCTGGGCCCATTTATTTATTATTAGGATTTATACTCCACACACACACATTATCAAAGGAGACTTACAATATTAAAGTTAGGTTGCTAACCTGACAGAAGTTCGGTTCAGTTCGGTAATGTCTACACTCATCAGGGTGCCATTGGGGCAGACATCTAGCGTCTTGCTCAGTAGAATGAGCAGAGGGTCCCCACAAATGCATCAAGATTGGCTTACCACATTTGGAAGCAAGTGTTGCAATGCACATTACCATCTTAAGCAGGAGGCCACTCCTAAGACCAGTAAGTGCAGACTCTAAAATTACATAGCCGCACCATTGTCTCTGCACTAGGACTGGTTAGTTTGCCGAGCATGGCTTCCTCTCCAATGAACTCTAGGATATGTAGTCTTTGGAGTGCCAGGCAGAGGTTGCTCAGATGCTCAGAAATGCACTGTGCACATGCCTTTATACTTTTCATATATTCTAGGGCTGAGACCTGTCGCCAAAAAGATATTCCAGAGGTGACACTAGGCTTCACATTCGGGGACTGAGCTGTCTAGAGCCCAGCCGTCAAATGACTCCCTAGTTAGGACTTTCAGCACACTTCTGAAGTGATGACAAACTAGTTTTTAAAAACAGGTTTGCTCTGGTAGTGTACATGTAACCTTAAACTACTATCTGATGCAATTGGATCCTGCAGCTTTGTGAATGTGATTATGTTTATGCTCCCAGTGAAATCATTGATTCTGTTCACAAAAGCCAAGTTGCTTACGTGTCCAGCAGTGCTTTATAATCAAGAACTCCAGAAATGAGATTGGCAGCAAACCTGTAAAAATCAAAGACAGAAGGAGCAAGAATTCCCTGTGATGAAGATCAGGTGGCATTGTCTAAATATTCCAAAAATAGAACAGATACAATTGACCCTTTACCAGCTGGTAAACACCAGTTACTGGGCGTGTTTCAGATTTCCGATGTGGTGCCCTCAGACACCTATTGGCACCCAAGACCCCTGTCCCCCACATTTTAAAAATGAGTTATTTTGTTTTATTGTGTGTAGGTGTGTTTGTGTGTATCTGTATCTACTTCTTGTCCATGCAGAGGTGGGGTAGAGAGCACAACTCTGAGACACTGTGGCTCATTCCTGCTAGTATACAGGAATATGCCCATTGGTAAGTTCACCACTCTTGGTAAAAAGTTATCTGTATTTCTCTTTATATTGAGAAACATGCTGTCATTTAAGTCTCCACTGGCAGTATGAAATGGAACAGCAGGAACACAAATTCACCATCTCAGTGAGGGCCAAACCAGAAGTGATGCAGCAGCCTTGCCAATAGATTTCCTTTATTCTTAAGTATGCCTCTGTTTGCTCCTTGCTTTATATGTGAATGAGGTGATGTGAACAGAAACCCATCTGCTCTCATTGCATTTAGTTTGGTCCTCAGAAGCAGACCTCCAAAGAGCTTTGTCATTGAAATCAATACCCTGGTCAAATTTTGCCTAAGACCCAGACAACAGCCCTATCATTTCCTCCTGCCACAAGGTTCCCCCTGTTAGTTGATAGGCTTCCCATCTGCTCATGAGAGTTTCCTGTTTATGGGCTCTCTCCACCGGAGAGATGCAAAACACCGTTTTCTAGAAAACAACGGTCACAATGAAGCTGTTCAGTTTCATGAGAGGAAGTATGTGTTCATGCCAGCATTTAGAATAGGGTGTTGCTGTTGTTGTTTATCCAAGTCTGTGTCCGTTGCCATTGCAGAACAGAGCAATTCTGATCGACAACTAGGCCAGAGGTGGACAAACTATGGTCCTCCAGATATGGTTTGACATTTTAACATAGCATTTGCACACAGTTCTAACAGCAAGGAGGAACCTGGCTACAGTTCAGCAGCCGTCTCATGTTCCAGCTGGCAAATTTAGCATAATGTGTAGTTAGGCCCTCAAACACCATAGACCAGGGATGGACACAATGGTGCCCTCCATATCTTGTTGTATTCCAATTCCCATCAGCCCCAGTCAATGTGGCCAATGATTAGTGATGATGGGTGCTGGAATCCAGTGGTATCTTGGGGGCATCACATTTGGCTATTCTGGAGTAGGCAATGCAGAGCTTGATAGAGCTGGTCTGTGCCCATACAAGGTATATTCCTGTATTATTCACCACCTTGCAGTATTAAGGCTGTAATACTATGCATATTTACATGTACTAGTATGAACCTCTGGGACTTTCCTTTGAGTCCATTTGGCCTGTAAGTTGGTGAATTACAAAAGGGAACATCTCAACCCACACACTTTACTTTTAGTCTTCTTTCACATGTCTCATTCCCTAATGAGATCTTTTTGATTGACCCATTTAGCGGAACACGTTTTCTCTCATCTTTTATTTCCCATCTTTTTACATATATATGGATAGCAAAGTGCTGATGTTTCGAAAACTGTGCCTAATCCAGAGATATGGATCTCTCAGGAGGCTGCATGCCATTGTGAGCACTGACAGGCCCAATCAAGAAATGATTGTAGTGTCATTCTTGCCAAGAATACTTGCCAAGAACCAGTTTGGAAGGGGACGAACTTATGTATTCCATCCCCTTTTCAACAGAAAAAGAAGCCTAGGTCTGCATTGTGAAAGCTGATGTCACTGTTTATGGGTTCACTTGATATATTTGTGTAACACAATATTTCATTTTTGTTCCCAGGTCTTGGGAACATATTCAAAAATATGTTGCACCAGTCTCTGAATACAAAGTAGGGTGTAGTGACAGTGGGTCACAGTGTACAATGTTACTCCAGCCTTGTGGATATTTTGAAACACTTGTGTCATCGTAGCTAAATCAGTGGCTCATCCATTTGTCTAGGACTGGGCTCATAAAGGGACCCCTGACCATTAGGTCCAGTCGTGACCGACTCTGGGGTTGCGGCACTCATCTTGCTTTATTCGCCGAGGGAGCCGGCGTACAGCTTCCGGGTCATGTGGCCAGCATGGCTAAGCCGCTTCTGGCAAACCATAGCAGCACACAGAACCACCATTTACCTTCCAGCTGGAGCGGTACCTATTTATCTACTTGCACTTTGACGTGCTTTCGAACTGCTAGGTTGGCAGGAGCTGGGACTGAGCAAAGGGAGCTCACCCCGTCACGGGGATTCGAACAGCTGACCTTTTGATCGGCAAGTCCTAGGCTCTGTGGTTTAACCCAAAGTGCCACCCACGTCCTAGGACTGGGCTCATAGTGCTCATAAAATCAGATCATTTGTGAAAAATCATTCAGATCATTTGTGAAAAATGGCAGCCTTTCAAATGGATCTGACTTTTCAACATTGGACTAGGCATTGTTTACACAGGGCTTTGAAATCTGAATAACTTTCCTGGATATCTTTCATTTTACACTCCCGCTACACCCCCACCCTCTGTTCCACCGAGGCTTTAAACTGAACACAAGAGCCCTTTCCTTCGTGACATGGACATCTCAGATCAGGCGACATGCTTTGCTTTGCTGCAGTTCACTGAGTTGTAACTATCGCAAAGCAGAAGCTGATCTCTCATTGGGCAGGATCTCCTTGAAGATACTTTCCCTGCAACAAACTATGCCATAAAGCAAAAACAGAAGCTTCACCTACAGTCTGTTTTCTAGGAATGTTGTCATTTTGTGTTCACATACAGTAGCAAACACACTGAATATATTTCCCTTGAAAAACGTGACCTGTGGCCTCTGGTTTCCACATGACAAGACACAGAAGCTTCCTCTTCCAACTAAGCCACAGACTTTGATCCACATCAACCCTGTTAGGCAGAAGTACTAGCATTGAAACCCATTTTTAAATTCTCAAAAGGTTTTTACAGCCATGTTGTAATATTAAAGAAAAGTTGTCATTATATCAATGACATCTACAACATTTTGTAAATACCTTGATATCTTACAAATCAACACCAGTAACGAATGAACACAGTCCATTTTATAAGAGAAGTATTAATGCTTCTTCCTTTGCATGCCCAGACCACAAAGGCTGGTTTAAGGATGGTACTATTTGGCCACAATAGTAGATGGAGGGATGGTTCCCTCCCCTCCATGTAATCTACAGATACCTTACCTCAGTTGGTCATTCACATCTTGGAACTGTTGCCGAGCAAAGATAACTGCTGGGCTGGAATTGACTGGAAGGGCCAACCGGTTGTTAAGGTACATGTCATCCAGCCAGTAGTTTAAAACCTACAAGAAGGGAGGGGGGAATGGTTATAGATGACTACATATCTGAGCAATACAAGGCATGCCTACTGTGCTTATTAGTGTGCTTAATTCTGAATCTAGGCATCTGCTGGAATAAAATTCCTTGGAGAGTTTTGTTCATTGCTGTAGGAACAGACGCTGAAAGGGGGGGAAAAAAGTCCTTCCCCCACATTCCCTGGAGTCCTAAGGAAGAAGAGCAAAAGCCAAATTCTGTATTAGAATCTCTCGGGTTTATGATCAGCCACTGGAATTTTACCCTTAACTGTTGCAACCTTTTTAAGGTGGAGAAGAAAAACTGGCCTGCTACTATGGTAGAGCTTATGATTTCTATAGTTAACCATGGTTTTGCTTTGATTTTTATAGTTAACAATGGATTTTGTTTTGTTTTTTTACTCTTGGCTATCATATACTATAATTGTCACCACAGAAAAGTATCATAATATAAGCTTGGACTTCCAATCCTTCTTCCTATATATGTTTTTTTAATAGCACATCTTCATTGCTATTTGTGTCTTTTAGTCTTGAATAATGAAATCATTGTTTTTGCATTGCCAGCTCTTTAGGACTGTTTCAGTGGGGGGAATAGGGAGGACGTGGAACAAGAATTTTAGGACAACTTCCACCTGCACGGCTCTAATTCATACTAAGATAGTGAAATTCTTCTTCTTCCATCTTTTAAAATTGTATTTACTCAATGGGACATATTTCTCTTTGACCTTTTCTCTCTTGAAATTCATGGCTCCTTTGTTCTGCTTTCTCTCAGGCCTCTGCCTCCTCTGGTCATTGCTTTGTAGGCCAGTGTCTATCTTGTTCTCCTTCATTCAACCATCTGACCTCTGTCCTTTTACCCCACTCATCTTCCGGGTTCTCATCCTCCCTGTTTTTCTTGTCACCTCCAGCATCTTTGCCCTTCCTGCCAGCAATATATGACACCTTGAATTTCTTTCATATATATATATATGAAACATATATTTAGTTTTACAATTAAAGTTTACATTCAAATATGAGTTAACATCACAAAGATATAGGATTCCCCAAATCCTTGAACTTCCCTCCACCTCCTGTGGGTTCTCTTGTTAACCTCTTTTCATTGCATCTTATATTCTCCTCCATTTTTTCTTTTTGAAAACTCAGTCATATCCTTAGTTCTTGTTACATTACAAGGGTTGTTACAATCCTGCTAATGTTTAAAATTGTTTACAGTGTTCTCCAAGATAAATTATAAATTCTCCCCATTCCTTGTTAAAGTTTATATCTTCCTGGTTTCTGATTTTCCCAGTCATTTTTGCCAGTTCGGCGTAATCCATCAAGTTGGTCAACAATTCTTCTTTGGTAGGAATTTTATCTTCCTTCCATCTCTGGGCACCTTGCGTTTCTTGGCCCTATGGGACCCCACCCATGCTAATTTCGGTCTTTTTTGGTAGCTGAAATATTTCAAAGCCTACCATGCCATCAGAGCACTTGAACCAATCCCAGAGGGGAGGTGATGTGGGAGAGAGGCTATAACACAAGCAAGCAACATGAATTTTTACATTATTCTACATATTCTATCTGATGAAGATATCTGGAACAAAGTAGCATTGGGCTTACCCAGTTCTCAACTTTTTCTCGTCTTTCTAGCAGTTTTTGCTGAAGGACCTCTCCTGGGCCTCCCGGAGCTTCAAACCTATCCACCATGGCCTTAGTCTTCTTATATTGGTCTTCTGACACCAAATGTTTCATGCAGTGAAGATACATGTGCAATGTTTGTTGCAGTGGTGGGACTGGAAGTTTGGGCAGCACCTATTTAAAAAGATATTGATTGATTGATCAGACGCTGGATAGCTCTTTAAAATTTTGTTACAACTATCAGTTACACGTGTTGGAGATCTGCAAGATTCCATATGGAACAGGATTAATGTCTTTGTTGTCATTGCACCAAAGGAAGGAATTTGGCCAGGGCATCTTCTTCCATTATGGTGTTGCAGTGAGTGACTCAAGGAGTGAGTGAGTGAAATTCCTCCTCTTATGCAAATTTCAAAGGTGCAGGAATCTGATCCCATGACAAACCTATCTGGTACGTGCATATCTTTTGCCTCTGGGGTATAACCCCTACCCTCTCAAATAGTTAAATGCAGAATTTGTAACAATTTGAATTGCAAAAAGCACTGCAACCGTTTCTGTCTCCGAAATCTGCTACAGTACCTCAAGCTGTATGCATTAATGACGTACTGAACAGGACAGAGATTTTGTTTATTTTAAAAAATGGTATCTTATTAATGTTCTCTGAAAGAAATAGAACAGAACAAGAAATGGCCTAAGTGCAAATGAAATGACAAGCCTTACATCTTGCAAACCTGCCACAAACAGGGTATAGGAAGCAAAAACCAGAGTAGACTACTACAAAATATCTGTTTGTCACAAGGTCCAGTCAGAATTTCTGCCCTAGCTATGCAATTCATCATTATGTATCAGCTACTTTCATACAAGGGTGTCTTTATGAAGAGAGTTTGGGGGTCATGTACCTTTCACTATAGCAATAATAATAATAATAATAATAATATATTTATTTATTCCCCGGCCAGAGTGGCTAACACTAATAAAATTACAATAAAACACAATAGGGGAAAAAACCAAAACAAACAAACAAATACCAGTTTATTAAAATACAGGTTAAAATACAATTTAAAATGCAGCCTCATTTTAATAGTAGTCCACAAATCAAAACCATAAGGGGAGGGAAACATAAGGGTCAGACTGAGTCCAAACCAAAGCCCAAGCGGAACAGCTCTGTCTTGCAGGCCCTGCGGAAGGATGTCAAGTCCCGCAGGGCCCTAGTCTCTTGTGACAGAGCGTTCCACCAAGTTGGGGCCAGTACTGAAAAGGCCCTGGCCCTAGTTGAGACCAATCTAACCACCTTGCGACTTGGGACCTCCAAGATTTTGTCATTTGTGGACCTTAAGGTCCTCTGCAAGGCATACCAGGAGAGGCGGTCCCGTAGGTATGAAGGTCCTGGGCCACATAGGGCTTTAAATGTCAAAACCAGCACCTTAAACCTCACCCTGTACTCCACCGGGAGCCAGTGCAGCTGGTAAAGCACTGGATGATTGTGATCCCATGGCAAGGACCCCGTAAGGAGCCTCACCGCGACATTCTGCACCCGCTGGAGTTTCTGGGTCAGTTTCAAGGGCAGGCCTGCGTAGAGCGAGTAACGAGAATGAAGCCTGGAGGTGACCGTTGCATGGATCACAGTGGCTAGATCAGGGCGGAAATGAAGTGAAGCCACATTGCTCAAAAGCATCATTCCGAGTCACTCACTTTGCCAACATTGTATTAGACATAAAGTTTGTCAGTAAGGGCTATGAACCAGCTGTGAGTATACTAGCATTGCAAAGAGAGGATGATTTCTATCTAGAAATCACCATTCTGGCTACTACCAGGAGAAAGATTTTTGGATCTTTATGAAATACCATGGGGCCTTCAAAATTGACAACAGAACCCAAAAGGAGATTTTGAAACCAATTGGTCTGTTTTCCCCAGGATGTGATCAAACACCAGTCTTCTGACTTTCCTATAAGGGCAGTGTCACTGTGTGTGAATTAGTGAGCTCCAACCTAATATTTATTTAAAATGAAATGGGTTAACTGATTTATTAAACCTTCTTAATTGACACTCATTTTTTTGATACATTCCACCCTGGCATCCCTCACTGCAACCTGGCATCTTATATCTTTCATTGCCACCTTTTGTGTATTTTCCAAGTGTTCAATTGTCATGAAAAATGACAAGGTCAGATCGACCACTTTCACAAACACCCAGCCCCTTGTTCAACATCCCATTCTGATGTTATTTTCTAGAGACAGTCGCTCACCATCTCATCTTGGCTGCAAGCTTCTTTCTCTTTCTTCTTTGCGGCTTTCTCTAGGATTGGCATCTTTGCGTTGCGTTTGGTCCTTTTGATGGAGAGCTAAAATCGAAGACACTTGCAGGTGATTGCAGAGTCGTACGCCTTAGGTCTAGAAATAAAAATAATTGGGAGTGTGTGGGGAAGGAGACAGAAACAAATCATCGATTGAACAGGGATTCAGGAAAGTCTGCGGCATTATGTTCATGTGTAAACTCGCAGCTATTACAGGAATGCACATGGGGGAAGAAAATGGGATTTGTAGTTTTCGGAAATAAAAACATTTTTGTAGATGCGATGCACACTGAAATCTCAGAGAATATTGCATATGGCTTTTCTTGTTTCTTTTTATCCATTTCCGTCACCACCATTATTATTACTGCTAATACAGGCACCCCATTTTCTAAGTAGTGAGCTCCTCAGGGGTGCATCATTCCTCAAGTTCTGTTTCTTTTGAGTGTTATCTCTAGAGGGTTATGGTGTGGTATTATTTTATTTACACACATATATACAGTATGAGACATGGGTGGTGCTGTGGGTTAAACCACAGAGCCTAGGACTTGCTGATCAGAAGGTCGGCGGTTCGAATCCCTGTGATGGGGTGAGCTCCCGTTGCTCGGTCCCTGCTCCTGCCAACCTAGCAGTTCGAAAGCACGTCAAAGTGCAAGTAGATAAATAGGTACCGCTCTGGCGGGAAGGTAAACGGCCTTTCCGTGCGCTGCTCTGGTTCGCCAGAAACGGCTTAGTCATGCTGGCCACATGACCCGGAAGCTGTATGCCGGCTCCCTCGGCCAATAAAGCGAGATGAGCGCTGCAACCCCAGAGTCGGCCACGACTGGACCTAATGGTCAGGAGTCCCTTTACCTTTATACAGTCTGAGCATAAGTGACGCAACAGGTGAACTCCAACAAATGTCCCAAATTAAAACCATTCTGTGCTATCTTGTTTACATATCACAGGAATTGCGGGAGTCTTACTAGTTATGAATGGGCTGCAAATGGGCACCCTATCTGTCTCTTAATGCAACATGGGAGATGTGCACTCTTTGGAGAGAGGGAAGCACAGAAGAAGCCACTAAAGGAAGAGGGAGAAGAAACAGAAAACAGGTCCACAAAATGACAGCAAGACATTGGAGAAGGCACTTCACTGTCATTTACTCAATTGTTGGCTCGTGGGCTACCATGTTTGTTACTATAGCAAGGGAGTAAACAAAATTAACGTCAGGATGCTGTCAGCGGCTCCCGACTGGTTGCCCAGGAATTATAAAGACAAAGAAAAGTCTCTTACAGTCCTTTTTTTATTTCAGTCTTTATAGAACCCAGCCTTTTGGATAATGGCATTGTCCCAAGTGAATCTCCACCCTCCGTCTCTCCCACTTCCTCATTCGTCATTCTCATCACCTCCTCTATTGGTGCTGCTAGGTGCCCTCTGTCTTTGAGCTCTTTGCTCTCCAGCTTTTAAGGCTTGCCAAGTTCTGGGAGATGGGGGGTCTGGAATGCTTTCTAATGACAACGTGTCAGCCTGGTGTTGTTCTGGCTCTCCCATGATTTCCCAACTTTTCCCCTCATCTGTGTCTGAGCTGTGACCTCCCTCAAACTCCTGCTGTAAATCTATGCTGTCTTCCTCCTCCTCCCCCCTGGAAGTGTCAGGATGGGGAGGTGGTCTCCATCATTCCTCCTATGCTCCTCTGACAATTAAGCAAATACAATGCAAAAGAAGAGGAATAGGCATTGCTCATGACCAGTGATGTCACAGGCACTGTCCAATAGGTGCCCGTTATTCCTCACCACCATTTTGCCTCCAGGTGCCCGTTATTTCTGAGGAATAGCATTCTACAGAATGCTCACTGGTGTAATGGGAGTGCAAGTGAAAAGTGTGTGTGTGTGCTGGCCTCAGACTTCCTGATTCCTAGTGATGGAATAATGTGTGATCAGTTTTGTGACAACTGCTAGTTATTCATAGGCAGAGAAATGAAACCCTGCCAAGCTCACTTTGATCAACAATATGCTCAAGATGTGGAAATGGATATTCCAAGGTGAAAGGTTAATGCATTGACTAACAGCTCCCCTCCACTCTTGATCTTTGCCAAATATCCATTATGCTTTATGCCAACATAAATTCTCAAAGGCTCCAAGTGAGCTTGGGTCTTATATTCCACACCCGGGAAGTAATGGAATAAGATAGTACAATTCCTTTTAACTAATTTTTTCCCTGACTCAACTTAACTGCAGCTTACTGATGCCTTCATTTGCCACCTGACTCAAAATACCATTTTCTTTAAATCCCTCGTTTTCATATCATCTTGCACCAACGGAAGGAACCCTGGGCAAGAACAGGATCACTTCTAAGTTCTGCATAGCACCTGGCATATGGCGACAACTGCATAGATTGCTGAAATAATGTTCCAGGTATCCACATGTCTTGTCTGCCCACTCCCTCCTTCTGAGATATTTCTCAGGGGTGGGAAGTTGAAAACTACACCAGAAAAGTGCATACCAGACTCCCTTGTGATACCTCAATGCTCAAAAGGGAGATTGCATGGCAATATGCTTCACATTTTCTTTGCCCCTCTCTGAAAAGACCACATGGGGGAGCATCACATGGGTCTGAGCTTTAGAAACAGAACAGTTCCCAATACTGAAGACAGATTGTCCTGTACAAAATATGTTGCTTCTTGCCCTCCCCAAGTTTGAAAAGTGTGCAAGACGAAAGAACCCCTCACGTGTTAACTTAGAATATTGGAAGCATAAAACCGACATGCCAAAATTCTTTCTTATAACTCAAGGCTCAAGGGAGGTATTGTGCTCCAAACCAGAAACCTATAGGCCTCCAGATGTTGATGAACTACAACTCCCATCATGCCTTACCACTGGCCATGCTGGTTGGGCTAGAGTCCAGTAACATCTGCAGGGCCACAGGTTGCCTAGCCTTGCCATAAACAAGGGATGGATACAGCCAGCATCAGAGGCCAACATCACTAGGGATCTGTTGAGGCCATGTCAAGGAGTGAGTTAGAAAGCTCACTGGACCTACTCTGATAATAGGCAATAGAACAAAAGAACAATATCCCCATCTCTCTACCCTACCTTCTCCTTCCCCCCAACTTCAAGATGTCTATGACAAAAGTATCTCTCACCAAACGTAAATGAACTGTGAACAAGACTATGAATTGAAAGTGGAGACAATGACTGCTCCCCACATTAAATGGGGGGCGCCCTTTGTGTGGTTGCGTGCAGCCCCCTGGACCCTATGTGGCACCATTAACATAGGCTTGGCTTTGCCTTCCCCAGGTGGGATACCTGGAGGTCTCCGCCTACCTCAGCCAGTTGCCCAATCCCACCAGGGGAGGCGTTGCCAAGGTGATGTACCTTTCCTTGTTTATCTGTTTGCTTTGTAACACAAACAAACTCAATACGAACTCATTGGACCAGACCTTGCCCCTTTAGCCTAACCTGCCTCACGAGCTTTTTTTGAGGATAACATGGAGAATGAGAGAACCAAGTAACATCACCTTGAGCTCCTTGGAAGAAGGCTAAGCAAAAGTGAAACAGAAAGTCTCGGTTTTGATACATTTCCTGCGTCTCGCATTTTCAATGTCAAGCGGCAGCTTCTTTCACAAGTGGTTCCTGTTGCAAAAGGAAGACTGGATTATGCCAATGGAATCAATTCCCTGGATGGCTTTACAGCCAGTCGCCCAAATGACTGAAAAGAGCAGAGGACTTTGGAGACAAATGAATGCCAGCTACTTTGATTAGGCCCAGCTCCATATGCGCCTCTCTTCCAGTTAGCCCTGTGATGGGGAAAGTGACATTTAAAGGATCCTGTGGTTTTCACTGTTCTTCAAAGCGACAGCAGTAACTTGTGGAAGAGGAGGCAGACAGAGGAACCCTCTCCAGTATAGACGCGAGAGGTCAATCTGAACTTTAAATCATCCTTTGATTGACATTGACTGCGCTTGTCAGTGAAAAAACAAGACGAAACCCTCCTTAATTTTTCTACCCTTGTAGAAAATGCTTCATAGAATCATAGAATAGTAGAGTTGGAAGGGACCCAAAAGCTCATCTCGTTCAACCTCTTGCAATGCAGGAATACACAGTTGTCCCATATGGGGACTGAACAATCTATTTGGTTCCAATACTATGGGTGCCTACTCAGAGGTAAATTGCACTGTGTTTAATTAGGCTTACTCCCAGGAAGTGTACATAAGATTGCAGGCTCAGGAAACAATCTGATTTGGTCGTAGTTTTTTTTTAAAACAACAACAACTATAGTTTTAAAAAGCAAAGCAAAAGAGATGTGCTTGTCAATGACAATTACACAAATGTAAGGAAAGAAATCACAATGACACAATCTGTTCTTAAGAGGTCTTAATTAACATCTCTGTTCCTGACAATATTGCTGGATTTCTTTTAGTTTGGCATCTCTATTTGGTCTTGATGCATTTGCCCAAAAGAGAGGTGTGTGTGTGTGTGTGTGAGAGAGAGAGAGAGAGAGAGAGAGAATAGCATGGCAGAGTTATTCCCTTGATATCACAGTTGCTTGCACTTCAGTTCATTTTCTTTTGGCAATATTTACCCTGGTGTAGTTGCCATCTGTCCCTCTATTATGCTAAAGGTAGACTCAAGGTATGCACACATTACAGATCTGCAGCCTCATTTGAAGTATGGGGCAGGGCAGTGATGCCGAGAAAAAAGGAGGAAGAAATGGAATTGAGCTGGGGTAAATAATAGGCCAGTTAGTTAATGGAAATAAGGTTCATTTGTGGGGGCGGGGTGGGGGTATTTTTAAAGTCACCTTAAAAATAAAACACAAGTTTGAGACTTACTAACTGGCATTTTGTTGTTGTTGTTTTTTAATATGAGATGCACATTTGCATAATAGGAACTGGTTATTCATACAAAATATAGTGTAGATTAGGTGCCTGAAAACAAATACGTACGAAAATGCAAAGACACACAAACAAATTCAGTAAGAAGTTTCTGCAGATAACCGTTTAAAAGGACGGTGCAAAGTGTGTGGGGTGTATGTTTTATCTTGTTTTGTGATTCTATTTTTTATACCTATGTGTAAGCTGCTTTGTGAAGCGTATTCTTGGAAAGCAGGTTAAGGGTAAAGGGACCCCTGACCATTAGGTCCAGTCGTGACCGACTCTGGGGTTGCGGCGCTCATCTCACTTTATTGGCCGAGGGAGCCAGCGTACAGCTTCTGGGTCATGTGGCCAGCATGACTAAGCCGCTTCTGGTGAACAAGAGCAGCGCACGGAAAGGCCGTTTACCTCCCTGCTGGAGTGGTACCTATTTATCTACTTGCACTTTGACGTGCTTTCAAACTGCTAGGTTGGCAGGAGCAGGGACCGAGCAACGAGAGCTCAGTTGGTTAAATAATGTACATTTCTGTTGCCCAGTTAGAGAAACTGCAGTATCGTAATTAACGTTAGTCAGCAGCCCCATTCACAGCAAGCTGTCTCTTTGGTGTGGGGGCCACAGGGAATGGGCTTTCTTCACATATCACATTGGTGGAACTTTCCATTTCTAATGATGACCACATAGCATTCCCAGGTCACATGGCTGCATCCAGACCAGTATCACATCTCCAGCTGATGTGGGAAGTAACCACGTGACCTGGGTGATCCATGTAAACTATCAATGCAATCTTGAAGCCCCACCATGGAAAGTGTTTTCTCTCTCTCCCGCCACAATTTGGGCACCTCCTATGCTTCAGACAATATGTCAGGCTAGAGAATGTTCACAGTTGAGCAACAAAAGGCCAATTTGCATGAAAACATGTTTCTTAACTGAGAGCTGCGGCCATCATCGCTTGACAGCTTGGCAGGGTATGCAAAATGGTTCTCTGCAACTGCCTTTCATAAACAGAGCTTATATCAGAGAAGGCGAGCTTGCCAAGTGATGAGATGTGGTCGTGCAATTATCAACACCTCTGCTGAATGTGTGGGTTGATCCTGCACTCTCTCAGAGTTAGGATCCCTACTCTGAAGGATGATTAAGAGGCACTGCTTGCAAAGGGCTCAACGTTGAGACTTGGCTCAGACAGGGATGGGGTGTGAAATATTTGTTTTGCTTCTCAATGTTCCTTTGTGCTGGAACAAGGCCTGCTCCCAACCCTGTGGGCCAACTTTGACATAATAATATAATATTATATATTAGCACATGGTTGACAGGTGGGTTTCCCTGCCCATCAGCCAAAACCCAGCACTGGTTCTTTCAACTTCAAAACTGTAGATTGAGAGCATCAGTGCAGAGTGGGGTTCTGTCCCTCTTGCACCTCTCCTTAAGCTCTGTAGTCAAACCTCTTTCACCTCCTTGAGTAACACAGGCTCCTACCACCCACCAGCTGATGCCCACTTGGGAACAAACCTTGTTCCAGTATGAAGAAGCAATTGGAAGTCCACTTTAAGCTCCTGGTGGCTCCTCTGAGGGCCACCCTTTCCTGTTCCATACCTGACATCATGTATGAGCATGGTTTCCCCATGGACAAGTGTAGCTTCCTCTAAACAGCCTCATGGGCCAAATTGTGAGGCCTAGTGGGCCATGTTTGGTCTGTGGGTTGACAGGTTCCCCACCCCTCCTCTAGACAGTGTCCAACTCCAACTCCCATCAGCCCCTGCTGGCATGGCCAATGGTCCAGAAGGACCAACAACATCAAGGGGCACAAGCTCCCCATCATTGTTCCACAACTTTGGCGAGGGATTGAGCCCTCTGCTGGGGATCAGGTGGCCATGAAATTAAAGATGCTGTGTTGTACAGCTGGACAATTTACAAACTACTGAATAGTCAAATGTCATTCCGTTTAGGAGGAGAGAGGCAGATTCTGCAGACAGGCAGTCATTGTTTTTCAGAGTGTTGATGGTACAATATTGGCATCATCACCACACTGTCATGTCTGATAAACAGCTCAGTTTATTCATTTTCATGTTTATCATAGTCCATAACAGAACTGCAAAAACGCAGTGTCTAAAACAAATGACAGAACTCACACCTTGCTCCAATGGGAAAGGGTAGACCAAAACTGGTTGTCATCTCAGAAAACGTGCTTTATTTTTACTGATTGCTTTAGTACATTTATATGCTGCCTGTATTCCAAGAAGCTCATTTAAAAAGATGAAGAAGAAGCAGTTCAAGTTTAGGCACATAGTTCTTTATGCTTCCCTTTTATCTTCACAACAGCTCTGTCAGGTAGGTTAGGCTGAGAGAGTGACTGGCTCAAGGTCACCCAGTGAGCTCTGTGGTTGAGAGGGGATCTGCGTCCAACTCTTCCCACTGCTAAACCAATAGTCTGACCCAGCCTTTGCCAATCTGGTGCCCTCCAGATGGTTCGGACTGTGACTCCCATCAGCCCCAGCCAGACTGGGAGTTGTAGTCCAAAGAATCTGGAGAACCCCAGGTTGGATAAGGCTGCTCTAACTAGCACACCACACAGACTGCAGCTCGGTGCACGGAATTCAATGAAAACAGCATGATTTATATTTTATTAAGATAATACTAAGGCATAAGCAGCTTTAATACTTCCTGACATCTATTTTGCTACCAAAACCACAAACCTTTGAAGGTCAGACTAATTCTTCTTAGCTGACAGCGGCTGGGGTAGACATTTATTTTTTAATTTATTTATGAATGGGGCCTTGGATGTATATAGGGTTTGCAAGCTTTTTGTAGAGCTTTATAACCTTGTTTGTCCAGTGGGACAAAAAAATGTGCATGGAGACACAAAAGGCAATGATAATACCTCTTCCATGATAGTTGGAAGTATCGTCTGCTTCCAGCCGAAGACAGACTATAATGGTCTTATTAAGTATTTTGTATCTGTATTTGGTCTGCCTATATGCATAAACCAACTCACTTTGTTTCTCAAGTGCCCTTTGTCCTTTAAATAAAGCAAAACAGGTAGGAAAATCCAGGTGTGTCCCAAAAGTAGATTTCAGTACTTGCACATGTGATACGATGGACATTCTCAGAAGCTGCATCAAGAGGTAACATGAAGAATCATGGAACTGCAGAGTTGGAAGGGACCCTGAGGAACATCTAGTAAAATGCCCTGCAATGCAGGAATATGCAGTTGTTCCATACAGGGATTGAACCTGCAACCTTGGCATTATCAGCAGCGTGTTCTAACCAACTGAGCCATCCATGCAGGCCCATAGCTCAGTGGCAAGACATCTGTTTTGCATGCAGAAGGTTCTAGGTTCAATCTCTGGCATTTTCAGGTTGGGCTGGCAGAGAATCCTGCTGGAAATAGTGGACAGCCACTGCTGGTCAGTTTCGGTCATCACTTAGCCAGGCGGTTGAACAATCTGACTCACTGTAAGGCAGCTCCCTTACGTTCTTCGCCTCTAGAAAGCCCCTCATTTGAGCTCTAGCGCTCCAAGGCCAGCTCAGTTCTGGTTCAAGTTCAGGAAAACTAAAGAGGGTGGTAGCTGCTTTTGGCATGTGCAAAGGACATTTTTATCATGAACACCCCTCCCCCAAAACAAAACTCGGGACTAGAGAGTGGCTTCCAGTTACATTTAGATGCAGCATGGCCTGTAGATAGCTTAAAGCCTATCTTTGTAGAGTATGACATAGAATCAGAGGGCCTTCTCGGTAGCGGCACCCACCCTGTGGAACACCCTCCCATCAGATGTCAAGGAAATAAACAATTAGCTGACTTTTAGAAGACATCTGAAGGCAACCCCTTTTAGGGAAGTTTTTAATGTTTGATGTTTTATCGTGTTTTTAATATTCTGTTGGGAGCCGCCTAGAGTGGCTGGGGAAACCCAGCCAGATGGGTGGGGTATAAATAATAAATTATTGTTATTGTTGTTATTATTATTATCATAGATTTGTAGAGTTGGAAGGGACCCTGAGGATTATCTAGTCCAACCCCCTACAATGTGGGAATATGCCATTGTCCCATATAGGGATCAAACTTGCAACCTTGGTGTTATCAGCACCATGCTGCTGCCAACTGAGCTAAGCATGGTGATTTGCAAGAGGTGCATCAGAATTGACAAGAGGAGCCTACATGTGGTATATGGTAGTTAGAAAGCAGCAACCAATACATCCTAGACAATATGTGGTGACACCAGTAGGCATAGTGCTATTTATTTATTTTTTAAAAAACAACATGCCACCATGTCCTGACACCTTATTCATTTCTCTTGACAACCCAGCCTTGCAACAGTCCTTATTAGAGCTTAGCTGTAAGCTCCTGTTGAAAAGGAAGGAATCTGTCTCTTTCTTTCATTCTGTAAACTTTACAAAATAAAAGACAAGGAAAAGCCTGGATCGATTGCACTGCAATGATAAACACACCTTAGAAAACATTTTCCTGCCTTTTAAACTGTACACAATTTTCATACCTAGTTTCCCAGCGAGAAAACTTGCTGTGAAGGCGCCAATATTTCCCTCATGACTGTGGATGTTTGCTCATCGCAAGGGAGCATCTAGATCAATGTGCTCTGAAGGCAATCCTATGCGACTTTTAACTGGGAGTAAGTTCCATTGAATTCAATGGGGGCTTACTTCAGAGCAGACATGGTCAGGATGGTTATACTCAAGGAAACATATATAGCAGAGGGATGCGAGAGGAGTTGCGAGCATCCATTGATTTACAGCTGCTGCCTATCCATTTTTCACCAAGAAGGAAACCTATAGGAGAGGGATAGAAGATGAATTGCCAACACTCATTGATTTACAGCTGCTGGCTATCCATTTTCACCAAGATGACGGGAGGGGGAGTCTCCCGCTGTTGTTAGACTACAACTCCCATCATCCCTGACCACTGGTCCTGCTAGCAAGGGATGATGAGACTTGTAGTCCAAAAACCACTGGAGACCCAGGTTTGGGAAGCACTGCTCTTGACTTTGGAAGCGCATGCTGAGAAATCCCGCATAAAGAGAAGAACATTTTGCATTAGAGGCATGGGGGTGACTGTGTGGGACGCACCAGGGGATGAGGTGTTGGGAGGAATGGGGCAGGCTCCGAGGCAACGTCAAAGGGACCAAGAAAAATGCCTATCTTTAAAGCTTGATAGCCGCATGCTCTTCCTCTTTCGGGAGATCAGAGTCTTGAATTCAAGTCCACCTAGACATACTACTACTAAGCGACCAAGTCCTAAAGTAAGACCAGAGGCTGATGGGAAGTAGGAAGCTTAAGAGAAAACGATGCGAGAGAGGAAGGATTTAATCGTTCCTGTGAAAGTCTGTCCCCAGCCAAGGGCACCTTGTGAAGGGGTAGTGCGGGTGCAACAGGTTATTGCAGCTTTCGAAAACAAGTGGCTGCTGCGATCTCAACCCCCAAAGCTACTTGCTCCCGTTCGTTTCAGGGCCACTGCTCCGGATTAAGCATTTAGGGGACCGCAGCCTCGATGGTCTTTGAGGATCGCGTTCCTCTCCACTCTTGTAGTTCAGCATCAGGATAGATGGGCCTGAGGATGATTTCCAGCAGGAGCCTCGGCACGTTTACTCGGGAGTAAGCCCCACTGAGTTCAATGGGCCTCACTCCTTGGGAAGCCCTAGCCGGGAAGAATTATTTAAACCGGGAGGGTAAGGTTCCAGATCGGATTATTTTGGCGCATGCATACAGTTAGCAAAGACAGCGCTAGCGTAAAATATTTCCCTTACACTCCTCCCCTTCCCCGAAGTTGAGAAAGGGAATAGCAGACTGGAGCGAGGTTAGTAAGATACTCCCCACCAACACCACCAGGCGACCCTAGTTAGCAATCCAGAGCCGGATCCGCCACCCACTTAAAATATGGACATTTTGAGCAGACGGAGAGTCCCATTGAAACCAAAGATCGCGCAGATCAGCAAGGAAACGGGCGTTCGTCGGCTTTTAAAAGAAAAATATTCCCTCCTAGACGAGGCAGGATAGGATAGAGACGGCAGAAAGTTCTACCGTGTGTGTTTGTTTGTTTTGTTTGCAAATAAGTCCCTTTTCCTGGCGACCACCGGTTCCTTGCTTTTCAATGCGACTCAGACGCCAGACACGCGTTCGCAGCGCGCGTCCTTTGAGGCCATGAGTTTGGAAACGCGCAGCGGAACCTCTCCTTACCTGGCTCTCGTATACCGATCGCAGCGAGGCAAAGTTTCTCCCGAGGACCGGTGCTGATGAGCAAGAACCTGCCAGCGAAGAAGTCTCGGGTTTGGGGCAGCTGGTAGAGGAAGGAGCTGCTCAACAGCCTCCAGTGGAGCTGTCCATGGTACCTCGGCGCCGCCAGCTGCGCTTTGGCGAGCCTTGTGGCCACGCGCGCGAGCGCTCGGAGGGTTGCCCCCTCTCCACGCGACCCACCTTCCTCCTCCCCCCCCCCGCGGCTGGGTGTGGAAACTCCTCCCCTTCGCCCTTCCTATTCGCGCAGCCTGGGATGGGCGAGGAGGCGGTCCAAACTAGGGAACCCGACGAGCAACAGAAGCTCACCGAAAATGTTTACCTCTCTCAGGTGGAAGAGGGTCGCTGCTTGTGGATGAAAGGCAGGCTGCTGCTGCTTGATAAGGGCGGTGGCGGTAGCGGTAGCGGTGGGCCAGGAAAAAGACCACTGCAATAGGCCAAGGAAGGCGCTCTCTGGTTGGACCAAGTGCTTGTGTGAAAAGCAAGCTGGCTGCCGAACTACACAGAGCGCTGCGTCAGGCAGCGTGGGGGAAGGGGTGCTTTCTGGGCAAAGTTAGGGCGAGTCTGCACATTTGAAAGAGGGTCATAGGTGTTTCACTCCTAGGGCTCCCTTCAAAGGGGCTGGAGGTCTTTTGAGCGCGAATTCTTAGCATCCTTCCTCCAAACCACAGCTGTAATTTAAACGTGCCCTGCTTTGGAGTAATCCCAGAAAGGAGATTGTAGTGGATTTCCATAGGCACATAACCTCGCCCCTCTCCGCTCCCCGCCTCCAGACTTACATTTCAGAGATACAGTAATTGCTTCCTTAAATATAGCCGAACCTTATAATAACTGGTGTGATTTATGTAACACTCTTTGTTGGAGAAGATGTTTCCTGTCGCTTTCTGGGTTCAAACTCGCCTACCCAACTGCGATATGTCAAGAATATTTCCCTTTCTCAAATTGAGCTAGGAGACTTGCTCAAAGTTTGTGGCAAAGATATTCCAAGTCCAGCGCTCTTCTTCACTGAACCTCACAGCCGAGGGGGAAAACACAGACTGTCCCCCCACTGCTCCAAGGAGACGAAGAAAGACATCTCTTTGAACCCCCTACTGTAGGATGCAAGTTCTGGGGCGGAGAGATTGCAAAAGACTCCCAGAATCTGGAAGGATTGAGTCTCTCAGCCCGTCCTACCTCACAGGGTTGCGAGGGAGACTATTGTATGCTGTCTTGAGCTGCTTGGAAGAAAGGCTGGGACATAATTGCAATTAAAAAATAAATGTATTGGACATTCGTTGCGACGTTGCAACAATCATGGTACCAGTTAAACGCCCGCTTCTCTCTCTCTAAAACCCAACAGGGCAATCCTGCTCGCCGCTACTTGGGAGCAAGTCCTATTCAACCCAACCCGGCGAATCTTCGTTCCGATTAAACGTGCCCAGGAGGCGCAGGTGATCTCGCAGCGCGTTACTCTTCTGAAGCAGAAGTTGCAGACCCAGGGCTGCGATCCTATCTGCACTTTCCTGAGAGTAAATCCCACTGAACTCGATGGGGATTACTTATGAAGAGGCAGGCGAAGGCTTGCACCACTTATTTCTCCGTGGGGGAAGTGTTAGCGATGATCTTGCTAATCTGCCAGCTCCCGCCACCGCCCCAGTTCAGTCCCATATCCAGATTCACCGCCTCCTTTTTATAAGCGTGGGGCTAATGTCCCTCCCCCTGAAACGGATCTCAGAATGATCAAGATAAGAAAGCAGCGCTTTCCCTGGATCCAAGCGGCCTTCCCCAACAATGTGTAATCTGCGATCTGTTTCACTCGCAATGTGAAAAGCACGGTGTTAATTCGGTTTAGGGACCCTTGATCCTGTGCATCCCACTCCTACTGGCGGGCTGTCTAAATTCAGAGGGGCCTCCTCGCGAGTAAGCGTGAATCGGCTTTCAGCCTTTAAAGTATTAATAACATTCAACGGGTTTAGAAGGAACCTTTTCTTGCGCTTAGGTGACAAACGAGCGAGCTGGAGAGGAAAATTCGTTGTTGGGTTTCTTTCTTTCCTCCCCAATAAAAACCACCCCCACCCCCTTAAAGTGGCGTCAGTTTTCCTTTTTTTCTTTCCCCCTCTTTTGGCTGCATAATCGAAAGCCAACAACCCCCCACCACGAGCTCCTTTGTCAAGTGTGGCTGAAAATGCATTTCCAAAGCGCTCTTTAGGGTAGACACCCCCAACAGCTCGACAGGGCCCTTCTCGTGCGTCGGAATCAGATGGTTTTTCAACGGAGCTGCGGAGAAAATAACCAACTTGTGTGTCTGCGAGGAAACGATTGAATCGTATTGAGCCACAGCTGGAGAGCTCCGAGGGTGGGTGGGGGAGAGAAGGGGGCGCGCGGCGAGAGAAAGAACCGGGGCTCTCGGGGGAAACGAAATATTCGGTTCCCCGGGGTTCTGGCACGAAATGAACCCTTGGATGTGAATGCAGGAGGTCGGATCCTACCTCTTCGCTGTCCGTCCCCACCCCCAGCTGCAGATACAAAGGTGTGTCCCCCCCATCAACCCTGGGAAAGGGACATAAGGCTGCGATGTTATACTATTTTACAGGGGTGCCAACTTGAATAAAATATTAGGTGGGGGGCAGGTAAGCCCCGCCCCGCATAATCGATCACACGACAGGTGCACGGATACTATTTGAATGGCGATGCTCATCAGTTTTGTGGGGTGCCAGCCCCCTCAAATATTTTATTGGGGGCGGGGACGAAGGGACCTCCATAATTCCCCGCCTCCTTTCAAGCAGGCGTTTTTAAGATCCTGCCCTGAGAATGATAGGGGCTAAAATGAATTAGTGGGGAGGGGTTCGTGGAGAGAGGGCAAGGAGAGATGAAGTGCTCTTGGCTGGGTCACCGAGTGTAATAATCTCCATGTTCAGAGTCAGTCCGCCACTGAAGACCTGTTGTACGGGCAGGTTTTGTGTTTAGGCTGCCCGGATCATCTGCGTGACCAATTTGGGGAACGGGATACTAGACAACACACACACACACACAACAGAGAGAGAGAGAGAGAGAGAGAGAGAGAAAATCCCTTGAGATGGCTAGAGTATAGAGGGAGACCCAGCGAAGCTCTTGCGATGCTCCTGCACACCCGGAGCGAAACAGCACCAGGGCAGGAAGAAGATGCCACCGTCTAATCGCTTATTCATCAGCTCAGCGCTACCTCCGGTTTCCCCAGCTTGACAGAGGTTGATCTGGAGCTGAACAGCGCTCCAACCAACCTTCTTCTCATAGCTTGTCTGCAGGAGAGTTGTGAGATATCCCCCCCTTTTTTTTCTTTCTTCAATTATGATGACAATTGTATTGACTTTTCTCGAAAGCTGTCCACCAACGCTCTCAACCGATCTCTTGGGTCGCGAGCTCGTTGGGTCTTTTCCCCTCCAGCTGAGGATCCCGAGTGAATTAAGGGGAGCCAGTCCCGGACACGTGAATACTGGGGAATGCAAACGAGGGTGGGAAGGTGGGGAGAGGATTAACAACTAATCTGCCGGATCCAAGCTAGGTGGGGGGGAAGCCATGAACAAGGTAGGTGTCCTTCTGTAGGTCTAGGAGCAGACTGAAAGCGACGACACCAGGTGAACTTGGAGAAGCTCCAGAAGTTGCCTCTGTCTTTTGAGGGCATGTGGGCTGAGGAGCGAGGCACTTGCTCGAAAGTAAGCCCCGCTGAGCACGCAGGAGAGAGCTAATTCCGAGTAAAGTTGCACAGGACCACGAGTTCAAAAACCGGGAGCCTGATCATTTAGGATGGGGTCGACCCATCCCCAAGAAACCCATGGGATGAAGAGCCTCATCCCTACATGAGAAGCCGCCTTATAGCGAGCCAGGTATTTGCTCCATCTAGGTAGAGCTCAGCTGGGAGAGCATAAGACTTAATCTCAGGGTCGTGAGTTCGAGTCTCGCGTTGGGCGAAAGATTCTTGCCTCGCAGGGCGCTGGATTAGATTATCCTAGTGGTCCCTTCCAACTCTACCATTCTATGATTCTATTGCACACGTTATGGCGAGCCAGGGTTTCAGGCAGAAGCTCCGACCTGGAGCTCACAGAGACTGACCTGGGATCTTCTGCATGAAAAACAGCTGCTCTAGCCCTTCTCCATAATCCATTTGTTGGGAAGTGAGCGCCAGTAAATGTATTGAGACTTTACTCCGAGGAAGCAACTTTAGGACCGCGGTCTTAAGCATCCCAATCCTTGCGCAAGATTGCAAGAAAGGAGATGCGCAGCGGGATCCTAAGTGCCGCTTGGTTGATCCAGTGGACTTTAGGAGGCACACTGCAGGCTCGACTCTGCTTACTCGGAAGTAAGTCACACTCCATAATAAGAAACACAATCCTTGCACGCTTAACCTCAGGGCCCACCGGGAAGTTATCCCCATGGAAATAAACGAGAGGCGCGCAATAGCACGCTCTCTCTCCTGATCCAGACCCGTCACCAAAATCTTTCCGATCCCTGCTGTCGCTCACAAAACTTTTCAATATACTTTTACTTTGTATAAATGCTGCGGAGAGCGGTGCGCCCAGCTGGAGAAGCGCAGTTTTGAAAATTCAATTGATTCCAAATCTTCATTTGCTAAGGCTGTGATCCTACGCATACCCTTACCAGGAGGCAAGTCCTCTTGAGCTCAGCGCAACTAATTTTTGAGAAACCGTGGGCAAGAGGGAGGCACGTCTCATTGAGTTCCAGGGGCCAGACTGGCAGTGCAATCGTATGCAAGTCTACTCAGAGGTTCCTAGCTGATTTCAGTTGGCCTTACTCTTAGGAAAGTGGGTAATGGATTGTAGCCTTAAGCACATAGGTGTACATTAATGGCAGTGGCTTTTAAAAAAAATTAAAGCGCTTCCCTTTGATTGGATCTGGCCAGCCTGCCTTCGTCTTTTTTCTATAGTATTTGGGTAGGTGGCAGGAGTATATGATTTCAAGCGCATCTCTTGCGGGGGACGGAAGTTGTATTTCCAGAATGACTCCTATAACTTTACTGTTTCAGCCAGGAATTAAAGCTCCTATGTGGACCCATCTGACAGTCACGTGCATTATTATTAGACGTTCCACCGAATGCAATGGAATTTGCTCAATAAGCATGCTTAGGACCACACCGGTCTTTACACAAACAAACAACGAAGCCAAGACGTAGGGTTCCCCTGAACGCCATTTATTCAGCCGGCACAACCAGTGTAGCAGTTTCAGACTAAAACATGGTACGGTATATTGCATTTATCAGAGTAGCAGCACAACAGAAAAAAATAAATAAATGGTTACAGATTTCTTTCCCCCTCACTGAGAGGAGAAATAATACGACGTGATTTCCATTGCTGGCATTAAATATGAAACCGACAGTTTCCACACAGGTACCTATATATATTTATAAAAATGTACAATATTTATTGAGACCCCGGATGGGCATTTTGCAACTTACTTTTTTCTCCCTTACAATTTTAAGAAGATACTTCATTGGTGTTGTAAGGTGTTCCTATGAGAATTTATGCAGGACAGGGTGAGTGGCACCTGTCTCCCTCGAGCTACAAAATCCAGGGGATGATTCACAAAGGAGGAGCAGACCCTCACAAGCCCAACACCACAGATATAATTTTCAGACCACCTCAAAAACACAACGCTTTCTCGGCGGAGTCAGTTCACACATTCAAGTCATCAAGTGTGCCGCAGTCAAGTGTAGGGAAAAAGAAAGAAAAAGAAAACCCGTGTAATTGTGTGAAACGCTTCCAAGGGATAGCATTACCCCCGTGTATGTGGCAAACTTAGTGATGTACATGCATGTGTGAACCAGCCGAAAGTCACACACAAACATTGCGAGAAAAACCTCTTGGCACAACAGGCTTTTGTCAGGGAGTTTTGGACGTTTGTCCTTCCCTCTTTTAACAGGAAAAGACCATCACAGATCTCTGCAAATGCACCGTTCATGTTAGGATAGTTATCTGGAGCTTTCATCTTGACAGGGTGTTTAAGGTAATACCTTTGAGAGAAGAAGAAGAAGAAGAAGAAGAAGAAGAAGAAGAAGAAGAAGAAGAAGAAGAAGAAGAAGAAGAAGAAAGCCATCACATCAAGACAAAGGTTAAAGTAGTATATTGGCACATTGGGGCATAACAGCCAAGATGCTCTCCATAACTCCCTCTTGGGGTACTCCGCCCACCCTCTAAGTATAGTCATAGTCTGAAGAGTCCTCTTCAGACGCCCCTCTGAAGTCTCTATGGAAAGAGTCTACGCTATTCTCTTCAGCGCCCCCTACCGGGTGGAGGTGTTTGCCCTTGCCTTTGCGTTCTTCCATCTTAATAGTGTCGTAGAGTCCCTTGGGCCCCTCCTCCAGTAGAATGTTCCTCTCCGAGTGCGAGGGCTTCATCTGGCAAATGTTTTTGAGGGCCAGGAGGATGGGGGCGTAAAGCACGTTGGCCAGCCCCATGCCCAGGTTGAGTTGCACAAAGCCAAAGGAGTGGACGATCTCCCCGGCCACAATAGGCCCCAGGGCGTATGCCACCGAGTAGGAGATGTCGGCGATGGCATAGACGCTGCCATAGACCGACACGTAGCGGACGTCGACCAGGAAGGCGAGGGTGGGAAGCAGGGCGGTGTCCACCAGGGCAATGCCAAAGCAGATGCCACACAGAGGGACGGTGAGCTGCCAGAAGTTCCGGCAGGCGGGCACCATGCAGGAGGAGGCCCCTATGGTGGCCAGGCCCAGCGCCCCATAGAACCACTGGAGGTGGGGGTACTTGTCTGCCAGCTTGACGGTGACATAGACGCCCAGCACGTGGGGGATGAAGGCCGGCAGCCAGGTGAGGCCCATCTCCCACTCGTTGGCGTCCATGGTCTTCTTCATCCAGTTGGAGATAGTGGGCTCCAGGAAAGCCAAGGGGATGTTGCACGTGGTGAGGGCCCCGGCTACCACCATGATGTAGGGGTCTATCATGAGCTTGTAGATGGGGGTGCCCACGGGCATGTTGTCCCGAGACCTGTCGCTGAAAGGCTTGATGGCCAAGAGGAGGAGCAGGCCGTCCAGGAGCGAGATGAAGGCCAGTACCAGGAAGGGCACCCTCTTGCCCGCGAAGTAGTACAGGATGCCTCCGAAAGGGGGCGCCACCAGGCTGCCGAAGGAGATGAAGGCGAGCGCGATGCCCAGCGCGCGGTTGCGCTCCGACTCCTCCGTGTACTTGTCGGCGATTAGCGCGATCCCCGACGTGTCGGCAAACGCCGAGCCCAGGCCCTGCAGGCTGCGCGCCGCGAACAGGGTGCCGTAGTTCTCGGCGAAGGCGAAGATGATGGTGGACAGGAACATGACGCCCAGGCCGATGAGCAGAGGGATGGCGTAGCCCACGCGGTCGATGAACGTGCCGCTCAGCGGGTTGACCAGCAGCTGCAAGATGGCCTTGGAGGCGAACAGCACCCCGATCCGGATGTCGTCGCTGTCGGCCGGGTAGCGAGGCCTCAGCATGGGCCGGGTGCTATTGAGGGACCAGCCCAGGCCACCACCTGTCGTGGAGATGTTGGAGGCGGCGGTGGTCGGGGCGGGCGCCTGTTGCTGCTGCTGCTGCGCTCCCTGCTGGCGTTCCTCGGCGACGTTGAGGGCGGCCACGAAGTCCGGGACGATGGGCACGATCACCATGTACAGCATGTTGTCCAGCAGCAGCGCCACGCACACGATGACCAGCAGGAGGCGCCGCTGGCGGTTGGCTTCATGCAGGGCGCTGCTCAGGGCTTTCGTGCGCTGGCCCACCGCCTCCGACAGTTTCTCCACCGCCGAGCGGGGCCCCGACGGGGCGGAGGCCTCCTCCTCCATCCTCCGCAGCCGCTGGGAGTCCAGGGAAAGGAGAAGCAGCCGCAGCAGCCGCCGCAGGAGGCGTTAGCTGGGCATGGGGCGAGGGGAGCAGAGGAGTCCTGCTGGGATGGGTGGAGATGGCGGCAAGAGGAGCCTCGTCTGTCCCACCAGTCTCTGTCTCTCTTATCTATTTCTTCCTCCCTCCCTTCACTTCTCCGTGCCTTTCAACCCCCTCTTTCCCCAGATCTCATTTCCCAGGGTCTAACAATGCTTCCTCTCCTGTCTTACCCAGCTTCCCTCCTTTCTCCAGAACGAACTTTCTTTCTTTTCTTTTTCTCCCTCCCTCCTCCACTTCCCCAAGAGGCTCGGCCGCCTCCCTTCACTCCTCGCCTTCCCCCGTTCTTAAACGCAGCCCTCCTTCCACGACGCCACCCCTGGCTTCCCCGGCTTTCCTTCCAGAGGCGCGCTCACCTGCCTCTGCTCCCCCCACCCACAAGCCTTTCCTACCGGCTGCTCTCCTTCCGGTGCTCCGCGCTGCCCTTTGGAGCCAGACGCGCACCTCGGTGGCTCGACTTCCAGACGGAGCCCTCCCTCCTCCCTCTCTCCGTCTGTCTTTCCCCTCCTCCTCCTATCCGTCTCCCTCGGACCTCACTCGCCTGCTGAGCCTCTCTCTTCTTTCGCCCTCTCGCCTTTCTGGCTCACGCACACTCTTTCTGGTCAAGCGGCGCTCCGTGGCTGCGCTCCTTGAGTGCTGTCAGTCTTTCTCAAGAAGCATCCGAGGGCGCGTCCTCTTGCGCTTGCCTTCGCCTCTCCCCCCCTGGCCAAGGCTTGGTGAGGTGGCAGGAACCGAGGGTTGCCCATCAATCCGTCCAATCTGGAGAGTGGAGGGCAAGGATCTCTCTCTCTCTCTCTCTCTCTCTCTCTCTCTCTCTCTCTCTCTCTCTCTCTCTCTCTCTCTCTCTCCCTCTCTCTCTCTCCCCTAGCCCCCTTGCTTCTCCTTCCAGCTCAGGGACTCTTGGAGAGCTCAGACCGTCCCTTCGGCAACTCCATCCTTGGCTGCCTCCAAGCGCCTTCTCTTTGCCTTCCTTGACGGAGAAGCCTGCCTCTTGGTGCCGCCGGCGCGGATGGACTTGCCAGCTCTTACTTTTTCCTTCCACTCCGCCCCGCCTCTCCAAAAAAAAGCCGGCTCCCCCCACCCTCACGCACTCACACACTGGCCTCCCACCCCGCGCAAGTTGTGACGCACAGTTCAGCTCCGGTCCCCGAGTGGTTCCTTCGCCAGCTGCGTTTCTTTATGCTAATTTAACACATGGAGGAGTCTTAGCCAATTGCTAAGCGGGGAGTCCGCACCCCGGAGCAGACCCCCCTCGGAAGGAGGGAGAGAGAGCCGGCCCGGGGTGTGTATGTGTGTGTGTGTGTGAGAGAGAGAGAGAGAGAGGGAGGGAGAGAGAGTGGACGCGTGTGTTGAGTGCAGCGCTGCTGCGCCGCTCGGCAGAGAAGAATGCCTAGCCTGCTGGAGCTGGAAAGGGCTTTAAAAAAAACCGGAGAAAGTCGCAATCCGCTCAAGTCCGCGCAGGCGAGTGTAGCGGCCACCAATCAGGCTAGCGGAGTGGAGCCTCCAAGCTCAGAAGCAGTCTACCGCGGAAGACTCGGAAGGAAAGGAAAGGAGAGGGTCGAGTGCGTTTACTGAAGCGCTTCTCAGACTCATTGGACTGGGTTCCTGCTGGAAACGGGATGTGGGGCGAGGAGGAGCCCTTGTTCTGATCCAGCCAGGACACACTCCCTGCCCGCCCCCACCTCCTGCTTTAGTAGAAACAGATTCAGCTCTGAAGAGGACTGTATAACGTGAGAATCTGACAACCCCAAGAGGATAATTTCCAGTTTCCCTGAAATGATTTCTGACTCACTGGGGGAAAGGGGGCAGGCAGGCGGGTGGGTGGGTGGGAAGAGAAGGGGATTCACCGTCCTCACGGGCACTATTGGCAGAGTCGGGACAAAGGGAACATTCAGACAGGGCTGGATTAAGTCTCAGCCGTGGAGTCCCGGTTCACAGCAGAGGCTTAGGTTTAACAGAAAGCAAAGTGATTTTAAGCATATACAGACATAGCATATGCAGAGAGCACAACTGTGATTTACAGGCTGGGTCAAGTTCAAGCTGTGAGACTTTCCGTTTTTAGATACCAAGCCTTGCATAACACCTAGAGAAAACTCTTTACAGACCCTACAGAAAAGATCCCCTTGCATTATCTTCTATTCCCGCTCCCCATACAAAAAAAACCGCTGCCACCAACAATGAATTCAAATGCCTTGATTTTGTAATGAACAGCAACACGAAAATGCCTTTTTTATAATGATGGAAGCAAACTGGACTTACTTCTGAGTAAACGTGCCGGTAAAGTGCTCTATGAATGTGTTAAACCCACCGCTGCCGCCAACTTCTCTCCAACTTACTAACTCAAAGCAGGGCTGTTGGCTAACCAGGTAACAACGTGGCAATAGCCGGTTGCTGTTTCAGAGCCCGTCTTTCACCTCATTCAGACTGGATGAAGGTTCAACATGGCAGTGAGCTTATACCCTGCTCTGTTGAGCTCATGGTGGCTGCAGTAGGATGGGTGCGTATATTGATTAGGAGTCATTCTATCCAAGCCACTGATGGTAGCAAAGGCTGATAACAATAACTACGGGCTAAACAGCACTGCACAATCACCACCTTTACTCTCATTAGAGAGAACACTTCGCATAGCCAATTTTCACTCACCATTTAGGTTGAAGGATGACAGCTTGTTTTCATTCACAAGCAAAAGGTGTGTGTTTTTTTTTAGTAAAGAGCAAGATCAAAATCCAGGGGAAGGTCTTGAAAGGCAAAGCCAAGACAGCCAGAACCAATCAATGGTCTGGTTAGACAGTAAAATTCATGTTAAATTGCTGTTTTAGGGGTTGTTTTTAAAAGTCTGGAACGGATTAATCCGTTGTGCATTACATTCTATGGAAAAGCATGCCTTGGTTTTGGAACGCTTTGGTTTTGAAATGGACTTCCGGAATGGTACTGCCTTCCTCTTCTCTGGGCACTTCAGGGAGAGAAGGGGGGGGGCAATCTCCACCATTCCTTCTCAGTCTCAGCCCCTTCAGTCCAGTCCCTGACAACAACACATAGTTAAACTATGGAATACACTCCTGTGGGAGGCTATCCCCTGCATTCAAAGACAGGCTCTCTGGTGGATTGAGTGGACTAGACCAATAGTGGGTCCAATGGTCAAGAAGCACATGTTGTAGAGGGAAGTGAGGGGCAGATGGGGTCATCAAGTTGGGAAGGCAGCCCACCCGAGAGAAGGAAAACTCTGATCCTAAGACTTCATTGCCTTGCAGGATATCTTCGAGATAAATAAAGGCTAAGGAGTGAAATCCTAAGGCAGTTGGGTGGAGCCTTGTACTCCTTCTGGCAACTCCTGCAGGCAAGCTGCTGCCAAACGTATTGCTCTGCTTTCCTTTGGACCACATCAGTGAGGCCAAGAGGGGGGTCTTGCTGTTTGGGCAGCCCAGGACCCCCATACACACTGCCCAGACTTGTGCCCCAGGAAGGTCATTTCAGTAAGACTACTGCAGCGGTTTGACTTTATTAGTGCAACCTCTGTTAGCATGTGTTAGAGAGTGCAAGTTTTCATCAATCTGAATAATTCCCATCAATAAAGAAACAAAATCAGACTGAATATATGTGGCATTAGTTCCCCCAAAACTTAAAGGCAGCTGGATACAATGATCCTTGTACATACACATTCATTGTTTTGTTCTCCATCAGTGGTCTCTGGCCAAACAAATTTTGCAGGTTTTTGAAGGGGAGACTGTTGTTGTGCTCAGGTCTTGCTTTTAAGCTTCCTATTAGGCAACTGGTTGGCCATTGTGAGAACAGGATGCTAGACTAGATGGACCAATGCCCTGATCCAGCAGACCACAACCCTCCAACGTTAACTGTTCCCCTCTGCATGTAGTTTGCCTCTGAACAGGGAAGGTCCATTGAGTTGCCTGCAGACCTATTTCCCAAGCATTGATCTAAACTTAAAAATCTAGACAAGGGGCCATCACACATCTACATTGTTGTTGTTTAGTCGTTTAGTCGTGTCCGACTCTTCGTGACTCCATGGACCAGAGCACGCCAGGCACTCCTGTCTTCCACTGCCTCCCGCAGTTTGGTCAGGCTCATGTTTGTAGCTTCGAGAACAGTGTCCAACCATCTCGTCCTCTGTCGTCCCCTTCTCCTTGTGCCCTCAATCTTTCCCAACATCAGGGTCTTTTCCAGGGAGTCTTCTCTTCTCATGAGGTGGCCAAAGTATTGGAGCCTCAGCTTCACGATCTGTCCTTCCAGTGAGCACTCAGGGCTAATTTCCTTTAGAATGGAGAGGTTTGATCTTCTTGCAATCCATGAGACTCTCAAGAGTCTCCTTCAGCACCATAATTCAAAAGCATCAATTCTCCGGCGATCAGTCTTCTTTATGGTCCAGCTCTCACTTGCATACATCACTACTGGGAAAACCATAGCTTTAACTATATGGACCTTTGTTGGCAAGGTGATGTCTCTGCTTTTTAAGATGCTGTATTAGAGTATTTGGACCTTAAAATAGACAAACCTCTGGTGATTATGTTAGTTGATGCTGAGAAAGCATTTGACAACATCTCATGGAAATTTATGATAGAACTATTGGAAAATATGAAGTTTGGACAAAATTTTTGTAGAGGAAGAAGTGCCATATATGCTGAACAGCAAGCCAAAATAATTATTAATGGCAATATCTCTAAGGAATGCCAAATTAACAAAGGCACATGCCAAGGCTGCCCCTTATCTCCTCTAATATTTATTTTGATTTTGGAAATCTTAAATAGAAGAATATGAGAAGAAAGACAAATCAAAGGAGATAAGTCTTATAAAATAAAGGCATTCGCTGATGATTTGCTCATAACGACAGAAAACCCAAAAGAGTGCTTATCAAAAATAATGGAAATAATACAAAACTTCGGTGAAGGAGCAGGATTGAAATGAAATAAAATTAAAACAAAACTACTGGTTAAGAACATATCAAACCAAGAAAAAGAAGAACTGGGAAAAATGTTTGGTTTGAAAATCTGTCAAAAAGCAAAATACTTGGGCGTCTGGCTAACTTCAAAGAATATTAACCTATTTCATGATAATTATGTAGGAACCTGGGAGGAGACCAAAAGAAATTTGGATATTTGGGCCAGACTTAAACTATCCTTTACAGGAAGAATCTCAGTCATAAAAATGAGCATTCTGCCAAAACTACTTTTTCTATTCCAATCGATCCCAATACTGGGCAAGACGGACCACCTTCAGAAATGGCAACGAGCTATTTCAAAGTTTATCTGGCAGGGGAAGAGGCCCAGAATTAAGCATCAGATCTTAATGGATATTAAAAATAGAGGGGGCCTCTCCCTCCAGACCTAAGACTGTATTACGAGGCAGCTTGCCTAACATGGTTAAAAGACTGGTGTACACACCAAAATCCAGAACTGCTCGACTTAGAGGGACACAACAATAGGTACGGCTGGCACGCGTACCTAGCATATGGGAAAGTAAAAGTACATCAAAACTTCGTGAATCATATTGTTAGGAAATCCTTGTATCTGGGAAAAATATAAAGATCTTATAGAACCTAAGATGCCCAGGTGGATCTCACCAATGAAAGCACTAGCGGTTAAAAGGAAAAACACAGAAGGAAACTGGCAGACATACCACATATTATTGAATGAAGAAGAGAACCAACTAAAGCTGAAAAAATTTGAAAAGTAAGAGAATATGTTGTTGATTGGTTCCAATATTATCAATTACTTGAGAGATTTAAAGTGGACAAAGGGGAAGGCTTTGCTCAAGAAAGTTCAAGATTTGAGTTAGACCTTCTTAATTAGGACAAAAACTAGGGCCCTCTTGAAAGTATACTGACTCCTCCTCGACTTGCCAGTCGAGGAGGAGGTCAAACCAATGATGATTAGATGGGCCCAAGATTTGGGCCACAATAGGGTGGCGCTGTGGGTAAAACATCAGCGCCTAGGACTTGCCGATCATATGGTCGGTGGTTTGGCGGGGTGCGCTCCCGTCGTTTGGTCCCAGCGCCTGCCAACCTAGCAGTTCGAAAGCACCTCCGGGTGCAAGTAGATAAATAGGGATCGCTTACCAGCGGGAAGGTAAACAGCATTCCGTGTGCTGCGCTGGCTCACCAGATGCAGCTTGTCATGCTGGCCACGTGACCCGGAAGTGTCTGCGGACAGCTCTGGCTCCCGGCCTATAGAGTGAGATGAGCGCACAACCCTAGAGTCTGGCAAGACTGGCCCAAACGGGCAGGGGTACCTTTACCTTTATAGAGATGTCTCAGTGGGAAAAACTTTGGAGGGTAAATTGGAAGTTTACGTCTTGTTAAACTATAAGGGAAAACCTCCAAAAGGTTTTTTATCGATGGCACTTGACACCTTGTAAACTTGCAAAGATGTATAAAAATCTCTCTGATAACTGCTGGAGATGTGGAGAACCTGGCGGGAATACATTACATATGTGGTGGACATGCAGGGAGATTAAACCATTTTGGAATGACATATATTTGGACTTAAAAAGAATTTTGAAAGTGAATATTCAACCCCCCCTGAATCATTCTTATTAGGTATTACTGGTTTGGATACCCCCCCCAAACAAGGAAAATCTTTCTGTATGCCACCACAGCTGCAAGGGTTATAATAGCTACCCATTGGAAAAGTAAATATATACCCACCTGATCTGATTGGATCCAAAAGGTAACAGAGTATGCAGAGTTAGACTATTTATCAGAAAGAATCAAAGATAAATCCAAACAGGAATTTGTTTCAAACTGGAATTGTTTTAAGGAATACCTGAAGAGTAACTGCTGCAATTTAAAAATGGTGACAGCATTTGTGTAGTTTCTGTGGATAATAATTTCAAACGGGAAACTGATATATGTGAAAACATTATCAATAAAAAGACAATTGATGGATATAGGTAATAAGTTTATTGGTACAAAATACAAGAGACAGGAATTCACTTATTTATGAACAATATTATCAGTTTAAAATTACATCTTTTTTCTTTCCCTGCTCTTTTTCTTTTCTTCTTCTTTGTGTACAGCAATGTTTGCCGATCTATGATCATAACATCATGAACCTACTTTGAAAACAAGAATATGTATAATTGCAAGATGTAAAGTTACGATGTAAAGATACATTTGTGAGTACTAAAGGAAAACCAATAAAAAAAGAAGTTTGTCAGATTCATTTATGTCGGGAATTCATGCCCATATCAGGAGAAACTGGCAACAATCCCAGGCACCCGGCTTGATTCCCTGTTGACCTCCCTGGCTGCATTCCCCAGCAAGCGCAGGCTAGGTCTCGATTGGCGATTCTTCTCAAACGTGGGAAGAACACCCCCCCTCTTTCCTGCCCCCCCGGCAGAAACGTATTTACATGCTTTTATTTCTGTCTTCGCAGCGTTACAAAAAACATGACTGCTCTCTTCAAACTCCAGCAGTGTAGTGACAAACACTTCCTGCACTTCAAGGACAGGAACAAATGGAAGAGCTCATATTACACTCTGAGCTAATTCCGGTACTTCGCACTGTGAATTGACTGTCCCTCTGTTTCCCACGGGCAGTCCCAACATTCCCATCATGTTTACTTTTCATGCTAGGACTTTGCAGCAGCATTGCTTCAATATCGTAACAATTTATTAGTTACCTATAGCCACCAGACCTCCACAAAGCAAAAGTTTAGCAAAGTAACATGTAAAAAAGTTAGCCCAAATAAAGCTATATACAAGTCTTACTGAGTTCCATGGAGCACTGAGAAGACACATAAGGCCACGGATCCTAAGTAATGCCAAGGAGGTTGACATCTGCATACTATCTATAATAAATGATAATGCCTTGATGTTGCAGAATTATGACTAGGCTAATTCAAGGAAGTACTTTGAGAAATGCTGTTGAAGCTCATTAACCCTGCTGGTGGTACAATTTTTGGCATTAGTATGGAGTCCAGACCATCTTTATTTGTGTTATCAGTCTGCTGAGGCCAGCAGGAAAGGCAGTGGTTATAATATAATATAATATAATATAATATAATATAATAATATAATATAATATAATATAATATAATATAATATAATATAATATAATATAATATAATATAATATAATATAAATGTATACCACGCCCATCTGGCCATGCCTCCCCAGTCACTCTGGGTGGCTTCCAAGAGGATATTAAAAACACACTAAAACATCAAATATTAAAAACTTCCCTGAACAGGGCTTCCTTCAGATGTCTTCTAAAAGCCAGGTAGTTGTTTATTTCCTTGACATCTGGTGGGAGGGCATTCCACAGGGTGGGTGCCACTACCAAGAAGGCCCTCTGCTTGGTTCCCTCTAACTTCACTTCTCACAGGGAGGGAACTGCCTGAAGGCCCTCAGAGCTGGACCTCAGTGTCCAGGCTGAACATTGGGGGTGGAGGCGCTCCTTCAGGTATACTGAGCCAAGGCCATTTAGGGCTTTAAAGGTCAGCACCAAAACTTTGAATTGTGCTCAGAAATGTACTGGGAGCCAATGTAGGACCAGTATTATATGGTCTTGGCGGCCACTCCTAGTCATCAGTCTGGCTGCTGCATTCTGGATTAGTTGTACTTTCCAGGTCAGCTTCAAAGGTAACCCCACATAGAGCGCATTACAGTAGTCCAAGCGGGCAGGTGGGGTCTCAGCTTGCGTACCAGATGGAGCTGGTAGACAGCTGCCCTGGACACAGAATCGATCTGCACCTCCATGGACAGCTGTGAGTCCAAAATGACTCCCAGGCTGTGCTCCTGGTCCTTCAGGAGCACAGTTACCCCATTCAGCACCAGGGAGTCCTGTTGGAAGTAGCAGGCTGCTGTGTTAGAAACAAAACTAACATTTAGCTGGGATGGTCAAATGTCTTTTCTCAGTGAGCTGCCCTACAAGTTCCATGGCAGGATGGAGACTTTGTCAGAGGATCTGATCCCCTTGTGTGTCATTAGGTTTGAGTTTTGTAGCGCATGTATATACCCCTGGCTGAGATGTCCTATGCAAAATCCAAATAGAGACCCCTGACCGAACCCCTGAGTAAAGTTTGGTAAGCTTGCTATGCGTCCAATAAGACCTGGTGGCTTGGCAGCTACCAGTTTGTCATTGCTGGTTTGGTCTTAAAAGATCATCTGTGCCAAACTGCAGAATTATGAGGTGCAGTTCCTACTGGCTGGTGTCCCGTCTTGTTGCAGTTGGGAGATTGCAAGACTGAATTGCTTTCCTTGTGTCAATTGCTTCTTGACCAAAGCAGGCAAGATCCCATGAAGAAGGCTTCTAGCCTTCTTTGTGGGGAGGATGTTGTGTGTGTGTGTGTGTGTGAGAGAGAGAGAGAGCGAGAGAGAGAGAGAGAGCGAGAGCGAGAGCGCACGCATCAAAACATATGCCCCCCCCCATTTTGAAGTGGAACAGTCCAGGAACATTTCTACCGCATGATCAGGGCACAACTATGACATAAGTACACAAAGGAATGCCTGATTCAATGTGAAATTGCTTACTTAGATTAGCTTTAGAGTGTATGTCCCGGAATTAGATAGGAAATGGCGGATGGATGGAACCATTTCTATAATGGCAGTCTGGATGCAGAATCACTACTTCCGGAGATGTTCCCCTGGTTTCTACCTTTTTGTGTTGTGGACTCCAGGTTAAAACTGTTTTATTTACCCAGGCATTTAATGAACAAGGAAGTGGCTTTTAAAGCACTGTTACTGCCATTTTATTGCTGTTTTTACTAGCTGCTTCTACTGGTTGCATATTTGGTAACTATGCTTTTATTCTTGTTTTGTGACTGGAAGTTTCCTTGTGAATTCTTTGAACTGGAAGGCAAGGTATGAATAAATATCAGAGACAAGATTCATTATGTGCAAATACTGTTTCATTTGTACACTGCCTTCCCACAGTTAAAACCATGCTCAAGGAGCTTACAGCATGAAAAAAGTTACACAGTTCAAAACACTGCAAAATTAGCCATCCGCAATGAATGAAACATCAAAAAGTACACAACCAAATTGAACCATTTCCGCATAAATCATAATAAAAATACAAAATAAAGATTCACAAAATAATAGCAGCAACAACTCTGCCCCAACTAAAACCCCTAAGCAATATTTCAGCTCAAGAGTCTGTTAAGCAGCTTTTGTAGCTGCCATCCTCCATGAATTTGTCTGTTCCTTTTTAAAAAACAAAGAACAAATGCCAGTCACTGTATCCATCCATTTCTAAGACAGCTTGTATCTTTACATCTTTACAAAAGTGTCTCTCATCAAGAAGGATCTCTTATCCTCTTAACCAGAGCTTTTTTTCAGCCAGAATTCTCCCGAACTCAGTTCTGGCATCTCTCAGGTGGGTGCCAATACCATTTTAAGAGTTACGGTGAGTTCTGGCACCTCTTTTTCTAGAAAAATAACACCAATCTTAACTAGGGATGGGGAACCTGTGGTTGTCTGGATGCTACTGTACTCCGACTCCCATCTGCCCCAGCCAGCATGCCCAATGAGCAGGGACGATGGAGTTGTAGTTGAGCCACAGGTTCCCCATACCTGAGTCAATGTCTGCAAGTCTTAGATGGATGCATCAAGTTGTAATGGGGCTTTAAAAAAGAGGTCCTCTACAGACGATACCAAGAATGTATAAAAGAGGAACCTAGCTGAAGGGCGCTCTCCTTTATTTGAGATGCAGGTCACATCCACAATGAATAGTAATGGGTTTTGTGGCTGCAGTACGAAGAGGGACATTGACTTTGCCTTACTGCTGTGCGGCAGCCAAGAGTATTGGAATCTTGGCCCTTGCTTGACGATGCACTCTATTTGATTAGTCCCTCTTTTAATCAAAGATAAAGCCATTTCCCATCACAAAAATGGAATCTGTCCGAGCTGGAAGGCGGGGTGGAAGAGGACGGGTTGTGTCTGGAAAATGCAAAGGTCTCTTTTCCAGTCTCAAGGGAACCAAAAGCGACATTTATTATTATTATTATTAGCAAGGAGAAGCTGGGATTACATTTGCTAAGAGGGGCATAATAAATTTAGCCTTCTGGACAAATCAAATCAGCCGATTTGGTTACAGCTGTGGTGGATGAGTCATTTGTACGTGGACTTCACTGAGTGGGCAACACAAAGGGTACCTTTGCAATGCGACTATCCTTGAAGGCGCCATTGCAGTATTTTGGAATGAAATATCAATGCGGGGAAGGTGGCTTACAGGCCAAAATTCACATTTTAACAAAGGGCCGCAAGCTGATTGGAGGCAAAATAGCATGTCATATATACCGTATATATATAATTTTTCAACTTAAAATTTTACAGAGATATATCAAACATAAATCATAAAAACAAGATTCCAAGGAATCTCCTGGACTTCCACCCTCCCCTATGTGGGTCCTATTATTAATCAATTCCTCCCGCATCTTTTATGATAATCCAAACCCTTTACCTTTTCCATTATGTCCGGAATCAGCCTTAAACTACAAGTTATATTCCAATCCTACTAATAATTTTAACTGTTTACAATGGTCTTTAAGATAAGTTATAAAATTCCCCCATTCCTTGTTAAAATTTTGGTTTTCCTGATTTCTGACTCTTCTGGTCATTTTAGCCATTTCAGCACTTAATGGACTATGCTCTGTAAGATTTTTAAAATGTTGTAACATCTTTGGAACTCAAATGGTAAAAACTACTGGGTAATATTTTTTTTAACTAGCCCTTCCATTTTTACATTATTTTACATTATTCATTTGCAGTCCAAAGACAAAATAAAGGTGTTTTTTGGTTTTTTTTGCAGATGTGGATGATTTATTAGCACTAAACCATTGCTGCCCTTGCTTTAAGCTGGAAGTGGGGGGTCACTGTTCTGTTTATAGATTTCTGGCACTCTTTTCTCTTTTTCGAAGCCCATAATGATTGGGACCATCACGTAGGTGAAAGGGTGAAAAACGTCTTTCCCCACTCTTCACTGTGCTCCAATAACCAAGCTCCAGTAACATGGGAGGGGGAGAGGAAAAAAAAAAAGGAAATGAATGCAATGCTATTTGGAAAAAAGATGGGTTGAAGTACCGTATTTTTTGCACCACAACACTCACTTTTTTCCACCTAGAAAGTAAGGGGAAATGTCTGTGCGTGTTATGGAGGGAATGCCTATGGGTGGCATGCCTACGGATTTTCCTCCTCTAAAAACTACGTGCGTGTTATGGTTGGGTGTGTGTTATAGAGCGAAAAATACAGTAATTGAGCAGAATTTGAGTGCTCCCAGCTTCCTAGCCCCCCCCACTTTTTACATCAACTTTTAAGAGTGTAAATTTTTGCATAGTCACCTGGAGTTAACTCCTGGTGGCCGCAGGTGACTGCAAGCATCTTCTACAGAGCTGAGTCAACATTTTGTGAACTTCATTTTTTTGTGCCAAATACTCTAGCTACTGCACCACACTGGCTTAAATTCTATCTATTCACCTATCTAATCACAGAGGTATGAGATAATTTTAGATCTTTATCAAGAAGAAAAAATAGGTCTACAACTGGTGTTGTAGTCAACATAATCAAATAATCAAATCAAATAATCAAATAATCTTAATCAAATAATCAAATAATCTTAAGTGGCTTCGCAACATTGCAATGCAGACATGGTATGTAATATCACATAAATATCAGCACAGCCAGATATTCTACAACATATTTAGGGCATTTTACACATTGCAGTGTTGTGAAGCCGCTTAAGACGATCTGGTTATTATTGTACATTCTTTTGGCCACTAGCCGTAGACCTCTTTTTGTTATGTTTTAAAATTATTTAATCCTATGTTATAATATATAAATATTACATTTGTTTAGACCTTGACATTCATCCATATGATTGACAGGATCGCAACCTACCACTTCCCACACTATAGAACCTATAACCTCCCACACCATAGCGTACTTCATTGAAGAGGTTTATGAGCCTTTGAAACCCTATAGGCATCTAACCAAGAAACCCATGCCTAACCAGGATGGAACCAGCTATAGGGACCAGGTCTGGGTGGTTTGGTCACACATGAGGTCACCAGACTGAACCCTTGATACAAGCACTCAATGACTTCCCATCTTCTCTTTCCATGGTTCATTTTACATATCATAAATCCCTGCATATTTTAGGTAAGCTAAACCATTCAGTATTCCATTAGTACATCCATCAAAACTTATTTACACTATTGAATTTATTTTAATGCTGCCAGCATTTTCAGCTGTACACAGTTATTTCCCATATATTCAATAAACGTTGTCCAACGTATGTTCTCCTTGTTCTCTTATTTCATATGTTAAGTCTGCAAGCTGCACATAGTCTGTCAACTTAAGTTGCCATTCTTGTTTAGTTGGGACCTCTCTCATTTTCCATGCTGGGGCTAACGAAACACAGGCCACATACATAACCTTTTTTGACACCTGGTGTCAAAACTGCCTAGCTCTTCTGTGATTCAGGTTTACTATGTCCATTGGCCTACTCCCCTTCAATCCATCCCCATCTTCATTTGCTTCATTGCTAATGCTGGCTGGTTACTAACCCAGCAAGGCCTCATTGTCCATCACCCTGCTTCTATTTGTCCTGCAGCCCAGTGATATGGTTCACCCCACCAGGAACCAGGGGGCTCATGAGCTCTTAGGATCCTGCCCCCTTTCCTCTCTCAGGCTTCCAGAGTATGGATAAAATGCAGGTCCCGAGCCTGGGTTGTGTGTGTGTGTGTGTGTGTGTGTGTGTGAGAGAGAGAGAGAGAGAGAGAGAGAGAGAGAGAGAGAGAGAGAGAGAGAGAGAGAGGAGAACTCTTTGGGGACCTTCCCAGTGAAAATCCCATCCTGAGGACAACCTGAAGATCAGCCTGACAATCCTGAAGTCAGAGATGGAGTGACCTCAGAAAGCAAGGCAGATGCAAGGGACTGACAACCTACTTCTAGTGGGGCTCCTGTGATTTTGAGAGGCAGACAACAGAGGAGCCGCTGGCAGTGCAGCTGTTAAGGATTCCACCTTGCCTGTCCCCTTGCACGGCAGATGGGGGAAACGCTTTGGTGTAAGGACACGTAATGATTCATCAAGTTAAAGTCGTTGATATCTTTCAAAATACCCATTTCCTTAATGGCTTCTCCTGTACTTAATGTCTTTAATAAAGATTTCATCCTTTTAAGGATCTGGCAGTACATTTTGGCATTCGTCTCCGAGCTGACTTCTTCTTTCTCACTGGGACCAGAATGTCTTTTTCCTTTACGTGGGAGTGGGGTGGGGAAGAAGAGGAATAATTATTTTAAAGCAATTGTACTAGGTCCTCTTGGACAGGGAATGGAGGAAACAGACTCAAGATACAGACAGGCAATGCAATGTGTTTAATGGGACTTACTTCCAGGCAAGGGAATACAGGGTGGAAATGAGTGGTGTGTAGTCAGTAGACTAGTGAGACTAGGCTAGCCTCCCACCACCTTCCGAAAACCAGGTTTGAGAAGGAGGGCTCCAGCATCTTGTTGGAGGCCTGGCGCCTCTTCCCCAAAGCCCAGGAAGCTTCTGTCCAGCTTAGGGAGGGAGGTGTGATGCTTGTGATGTCACAAAGTCACCCCCCATCACCCTCACAAGCTGCCCCCTCTAACCTTAACTTTTCCCCTCCGAAAAATTTCACTGCATGCCACTGAAACAATCATCTACATATATCCAATCAAGGATCCCCATCAGCAATGCTGGCAAAGACCTTGACCCATGACTGTGGAGTATTATTTATTTTTATTTACTAAGTCTTATACTCCACATTTCTTCTGTCATGAAGCTTAAGACAATGCACATGGGATTCCGAGGCAACCTTGTGGGAATGTTGTGGATACTAGGAGAGGATATATTGATTAAATATTATCCTTCCTCACTCATGCTTGTGAGACAGCAGCAGAATATATTCCCCAGCATATAGCAGGAAGCTAGTTGGTAGAGTTGTTTGAATCTCTTTACTTAAGCAATCCAATCTGGCTTTGTCCAGATTGGGTTTTGTTCCTGGTAATAATACCTTTATTGTCATTGTACAACCTGTATACAATTAAATTAAATGAGCCTCCCCCCCAAACACTCAATCTCTTGAACAACATACCACCTCACAATTCAATTTCTCTGTTATTTTCAATTCAACAGCCTAACAGCCAACGGATAGAAGCTATTTTTTAGCCTGTTGGTACGGCTGATTATACTTCTATATCTCCTGCCTGAGGGTAGAAGATTAAAGAGGTGGTGGTGGGGTGTGAGTCATCACTGAGAATTTTTCTCGCTCTCCTAAGGCAACTATCCCTTGCAATGTCATTGAGCGGACTCAAGGGACAGCCCATGAGATCATGTGCTGTATTCACCACCCTCTGTAGAGACTTTCTGTCTGTGGCTGTCAGGTCAGCATACCACACTGTGATACAATATGAAAGGACACTTTCTATTGTGGACCGGTAAAAGGAGTTCATCAATTGTTGTTTAACATTATTCTTTTGCAAGACCCTGAGGAAATGGAGTTTCTGTTTGGCCTTTCTGACCACCTGAGTTATGCTGATTTCCCAAGTGAGGTCCTCACTAAGGTAAGTCCCCTTTTATTCCTCCTAAAAAGAATAAAGACACAACAATCCTCTTTTAAAAGTAATAAGAAGTTTACTTACGTTCAGTTCACAGTTGGATCTCTGAAGGCAGGCTTTAGCTTAGAGTTACAGAAAAGGGTTTGAGTTCATTCCATATGGGAATGAGCCCATGTCCTGGTGGCTGAGAACCAGCAGACAGCAAAATACATCAGATGATGGCATCAAGAAGAAGAAGAGCTAAAAGAGGAAGATGGCTGTGTGACCAGCCCCTTTTATGGGGTCTTCCAGGGTTATGTCCACCTACCTGGTCGCATGCAGCGGGAGGAAGCTCCAGACCAGGTGTCACAGGAAATCCTCCTGGGTGGAGTAACACCCCCCACTGCACGTCCACTCTGGGCAAATAGGAAGTGTTGTACTTGACTGCTTATGTTACATCCCACAAATCTCCCATCCGAACACTGGCCAGAGCAAGATCTGCTTGGCTTCAGCAAAACAGGGTACAATGTGCCCTTAGGCAGTGCTGGTATTTATTCTACCTGCTCCTTTTCCTCATAACTTGGGGGGTTGGTTTGTGCATGGTTCTGCGTTATGACAGCTCCAGCATCCATTGGTGACCCCAGAACTAAGTCTACAGGTAGAGCTTCCACATCAGCTCATATGCAGTGCTTTTCAGGCATAAAATACCCACAAGTCACTTCAACAGAAAGTCTTGATTTAAATCCAATCAAGAGAATAGTCACAGGATCATACGGAGGCTTTCAGCTAGACATCTCTAAAAATGCCATGAAAACCTACCAACGATGAAACAAAATTCAGTGTGGCAACATGCCCACCATTCAACGTGTTATAAATTCTGTTAGGTTACCTTGCAGTAAGATACCGCGGATAATTAATAGGGATGAATGAAAATGCAAGCAACACTTTAAAAGGGTTTTAGCAGAAAGGGGCATGAATGTATTACCACTCTTCTCCGCCGAACCCATGGAGTAGATTAAGACATATGGAACAGATTCAGCAACTGATTCTTGGCATGTGCTGAGAGACCCATAGTGCCTAGGCCTCCGTAAACTTGCTCCAAATTCTTCAGCATGTAGATGAAATGATGATACCACTGCCCTCCTTTGGGCCTTGGAGACTTTGCAGTGCACGCCTTCCCACGCCCAATAATTAATCTTTCATATTCGGCTACATAAATAGCATTTAATTGTCAGTCTCAGAACTAAAAATACAACAGCTAGCTTATGCACGTCTCTGTAAAATCTCATCAGTAACAATAGGAGACTCAAATGTATTTTGTGTTAGCTTAGAACTAACCTTTGTGACTCATTACCAATCCGATCAAAGCCTCTCTTGCTAGGAATTCGTCTTTCCTTCATGGCAACCAAGCTGTCTTTATTCACCTGTGCTTTCTGACAGGACCTTCAGTTTTCATGCAGGCTATATGTGCCTGCCTTCATATAATCACACCTATTCTCTTCCTACCTGTAAAAGTTGCTTCAAAACAGCCAACTTCAACGCCTTATGCAGAGAATCGGGTTTCCTGATTACCGTATTTAACCGAGTGACGTTTTCCAGCATTGTGGGCATTCTGATCATGCTTCAGGTGCAGGCGCAGTGTCATAAACAAGCATTCTGGAAAGTCATGTTAAGCAACCAGTAGGATGATTGATAGGTCTCGTGCATCCAAAACATGCAGAAACTGGCTTTGGCAGTCAGACTGAATGGATGATGCAGTGGAAGGAGAAGCAGGGAACTTCCGCCGCTCACGGAACAAAGTGTCTAGTGACTCTAATCTTATGACACCTTCATGGCGCACAACTGCCTTCTGGCTTAAAAGACTTTTGACATGTGCTGCTGACATGGGCAGGCAGAGGACAGATGCACAGATATGTCCCTCGCACATTTTAGTCATTTTCATCAGTGCATTCTCCAGTATCACGGCAAGTTAAAAAAAGAGATTAACACTGCGACCAGAGATTTTGAATGTTGCAATAACTTCCCATATATTAGCTCAGTCCAACAATCCAGTGAGGTAGGTGCAGTTGTGTAAGTTTAAACAACAACCACGACACTTTTACATACTGTACATGCAGTCTTTTCCTCCCTTTTTTTGCTAGAGGAAAGGGTCTCATGGATTCGGAAGCTGCCTTTTAATGAGCCAGAACCTTGGTTCATCTTGTGCAGTGTACACAAAGTGGCAAGGGCTGTCCAGGGTTTTGGGCAGAGAGTATTCTTAGCCCCACCTGGAGAGGACAGGAATTGAAGGTGGGATCATCTTCATTCAAAGCAGGCGCTTTGCTACTTGGGTCATGACAATTCATGTGAAAATTGGGGGGGAGGGGATAGATTTCTAGTTTCATTTAGGTAACCTTATCTGCAATGTGAAAAGGCTTGTCAGCCTGGCAAGTACAGTGGTACCTCTGGTTACGTGCTTAATTTGTTCCGGAGGTCCGTTCTTAACCTGAAACCTTTCTTAACCTGAAGCACCACTTTAGCTAATGGGGCCTCCTGCTGCTGCCACGCCACTGCTGCACGATTTCTGTTCTCATCCTGAAGCAAAGTTCTTAACTCGAAGTACTATTTCTGGGTTAGTGGAGTCTGTAACCTGAAGTGTTTGTAACCTGAAGCATATGTAACCTGAGGTACCACTGTATTCTCTCTCTCTCTCTCTCTCTCTCTCTCTCTCTCTCTCTCTCTCTCTCTCTCACACACACACACACACACCTATCTCCTCCTCCTCCTCCTCCTCCTCTTCCTCTTCTTCTTCTTCTTCTTCTTCTTCTTCTTCTTCTTCTTCTTCTTCTTCTTCTTCTTCTTCTTCTCATCATCTGTCTTGGAAGACAATGGAGGAGTGTCCCTTTGGGGGTGAAGTCAAACTGTTGGAAGGTCCTCTCCATCATTATATAATCATCATTTTATTTATTTATACTCCACCTTTCAGGACAACTCCTTACAAGTAGCTTACAGCTTTCAAAATATATAACTTCATGTAAAACAAAATAGAAAACAGCATCGATACAACCTCTTCTTAAAACTTTCTCAGTCTCAGGTGACGACAAATGGGACTTCCTTCTTGCCTCCAACACACAATGCTTTTTCCAGTGGTTCAGTAGTTCAGCTGTCAATCACTGAATATTGAGACTGGCAAGAACTGACTGGCAAACAATAAAAAAATAAATAAATATGTACATGTGTGAACCTGGCAACCTGCCCTTTTAGGACCGTGGATCCATTAGATGACTTTTTTTTAAAAGACTGGTGCCAATGGCTTGAGGCACATAGCAGCCGTGGGAGAGGTTGGGACCATAGTAAGGGCAAATGATTTAAAAAAAACCCGTCCAGCCTCCCTCCAGGTATGGTTCTGATCAGACTCCCCCAATTACTTTAGATCAACTTCCCCCAATTAAGGGTCTTTCAGATGTTGCGGAACGCCAGCTCTTATCAGCCCCTGTTAGCATGGCCAAAAAGATCAGCGATTATGGGAGTCATGGGACAGGAACATCTAGAAGGTATGGGAATACTATTCTGAACGATAAATTACACAAATGCTAATAATCACAAAGAGCGCTATGTGTTGCGCAGCTCTGAATGTGAAAGGACTCTAATGTTTGGGGAGTCTATCTGGAGCGGAACAAAGGAGCAATCTACCCAGTAGTCCTTGTGACACCTTGTGGCCGGAAAAAATTACAGCTTGAGCGTGTAAAATGGTTTTTCTTTTACACAACAGCCTCTCCTTTTAGTTGACTTAAAAATAAAAATAAAAGAATGACTTATTCCCTTTGATTGCCTGAGGACTATCACTTGAAGTGCACGTTCCATTTTAAAGGTAGATTTGCCGAGTTTGTCAGTTGTCCTGGCAGGTGTCAAAAGGTCAGGTATCCACGCTGATTCCTTTAGAAGCATCAAAGTAATCTTTGATACCATGGGGACAGCCAAGTGCATGATTCATAATTAATACATTTTCTCAAGGAACTGAGCTGTTCCTGCTTATGAGCTGATTTTTGAGTGATCTGGGCTTGTATCACATTCATAATCTTCTCCCAGGCCTTTGGCCAATTAAACAACCAATGTCCTTTTAAACTGGGTGTGTTTTGTTTGTTACTATGGGTTAACACTCACCTTTTTGCCCTGCTCTTTCAAGGCAGATGTCTGCGCTTTAACGCTCCATGTCCATGAGTTTGTTTGTGTGTGTGTGTGTGCACCACAAGCTTCCCCAATGAAAACCCACTCTTTAAAGATGAATCGGAGCAAAGACAATTTCCTACGGATTGCTGTTTGCTCCAATTGAGTTTTAAAGAGCAGCTTTTCGTGAGGAAAGCTCCAGACTGCAGTGCTTCCCAAACGTGGGTCTCCAGCTGTTTTTGGACTACAACTCCCATCATCCAGCAAGACCGCTGGTCAGGGATGATGGGAATTGTAGTCCGAAAGCAGCTGGAGACTGAAGTTTGGGAAACACTGCTCCAGAGCAAAACAGGATGCTCATACGCAGAGCTTTAATTTGTGGACCGTGCCTAGAAAGAGTGGAGGAAAGTTTAGTAAAAACACTTTATGTACCAGTTGGTCTTCATCTGCTGTTTCCTTTCCAGAGCTATGAGCCCTTTCTGCTGTTCTCTCGACACATGATCTTTTACATGCTCCTCCGCCACTCAAACTTGGCACCAAAGCTGTGGGAAACCTGCACAAGTGTGTCTGACTTTGTACTCTTGTGGAGAGCTCATGAATGGATTCTGGTGCTGTGATTAACATCTGGAGGGCTGCCATAAATCAAACTGTATATACTTAAGAAGGCTAGTCTAGTCTAATGGGAAACAATGTGCAGGAACGATGAAAAAAATTAACCTGGGGCAGTTCAGATCAATGCAATCATATGATGCATCCCTTAATGTTCTGATCAGTGCCACTACGATAAGGATCACAGGAACTATCCAAATCTCTCTCTCTTAAAAAAACCACCATGGTCCCAAGGATATCTGACCGAAGCCTCTTGGGTTTTTAAAGGCTAATTGGCTGCAAAGATTGAATTGTTTTTGGCTGGTGAACATGCTCTCCATTGGGTGGAATAAACTCTGCTCTTTATAGGATATTTTCAGCTGAAAATGGTTTTTTAAATTTTTTTGCTGCTTCTCAGATATTTGCTGATGGTTTGAATATTTGCTAAAGGGTCGCTGAATTTGATTAATGACTACGTTTAATTTTAAGATTCATTTTTTATGTTTGTTTTAAGTTCTTTTCATTAGTTTGCCAAATGAAATATAGGTATGCGTTTCAAGCACATTCTGTCTATTCCACTGCGGTATGCTAAATGCGATCATTGGGTTGTAGCCAACCATGTCATCCCATTAGCACAATAACTTCAATCAATACAATATTTCCTGTATCACTATCTTCCAAGCTCAGAGCAACCAGCTGTTTATCATGGGAATGCCCTGATTTTAATATCTGCATGCTGCCTTAATTCTTGGCAATGCTGAATTAAACTGGTTACTAATTCTACATCTATATAATAGGTATCGCCCAACCCAGCCTCCTCATACTGTGAATAGTGGGCAACTTTGCACCCAGCAATGGATGAGGTACAGGCAACAGATGTGTACAAATTTTGTTCAGCAAGTTCAGTGTGGAGGCACAACTCTGGTTGTTAGAAAGCAGAGGTGGGGAAAATTGTCACCTTCCAAACAATACAACTCCCATCATCCATGACTATTGGCCCAGGTGGGAGGGACTGATGGGATATGGAGTCCAACAACATCCGGAGGGCCACAGGTTCCCCATTCCTTCTCTAGACCAAACCTTCAGGGCTACTAGGTCCAGAGTGGCAAGGGATGGAGTCTATTTCGAACTTGCCTGCCTCGCTCACCCAAAACTAATAGAGGAAAGGTGGAGGGATCTGGAGAGGCCTCCCTCAAGGCATAACAGGGTGAGCAGCAGTGAGGAATCAGAATTTGCTGGGTCACCTCGTCTTGGGACTTAGATGCTGAGCACAATACAGAGTGTTAGTGCTGACATTTAAAGCCCTAAATGGCCTCAGCCCAGTATGCCTGAAGTAGCATCTCTAACCCCATCATTCAGCCCAGACACTGAGGGCCAGCTCCGAGGGCCTTCTGGTGGTTCCATCACTGTGAGAAGTGAGGTTACAGGGAACAAGGCAGAGGGCCTTCTCAGCAGTGGCGCCCACCCTGTGGAATCCCCTATCATCAGATGTCAAGGAAATTAACAACTATCTGACTTTTAGAAGACATCTGAAGGAAGCCCTGTTTAGTGAAGTTTTTCATGTTTGATGTTTTATTGTGTTTTTAATGTTTTCTTGGGAGCTGCCCAGAGTGGCTGGGGAAACCCAGCCAGATGGGTGGAGTATAAATAATAAAGTTGTTGTTGTTGTTGTTGTTGTTAGATGTGGAGCATTGACACCTGCAGCCTCAGCCCAGGGAGCTACCTGCACTGGTGGAGGTTTAGTTCAAGTTAAGGCACTTGAATATTCTGTTGGACTTGTACACCCATTCAACTTGGAGTGAGGTCAATCGAAGACAGTAGGGCTTCCTTCTGAGCAGACATGTGCAGAACTGCACTGTTAATGTAGTTGTAATGTAGATGTGTAATGGAGATGTGCCCCTTGTCTAGATTTTTAAGTTTAGTTTTAAGTGCTTGGGAAATAGGTCTGCAGGCAACTCAATGGACCTTCCCTGTTCAGAGGCAAACTACATGCAGAGGGGGGACAGTTAACATTGGAGGGTTGTGGTCTGCTGGATCAGGGCATTGGTCCATCTAGTCTATCATCCTGTTCTCACAATGGCCAACCAGTTGCCTAATGGGAAGCTTAAAAGCAGGACCTGAGCACAACAACACTCTTCCCTCTTGTGGCTCCCAGCCATTGGCATACAAACCCACCCAGTTTATACACAAACACACGTCCCCCATTAGGAAGCTCACATACTGAAGCCACTGCACGCAGCTGTTTCTTTCTCCCAAGGTACCTTTGGGAAAGTTCTGCTCTGCGACCTCTGCATCTGCACCATCCCCCTAAGTGCTAAGAGTTATGTTCAGCCTACTAATAGCGTGTCAAGAAACAAACAGCCCTGTCTCGTCCAGCATCTGCTAAGGCTTGCTTACCCTGCAGGGATCTCCTCGGTGTGGTTGTCAGAGGGACAGAGATCATTTTGTTCCCACCTGACGTGATCAGCCTTCAAGGTTACCAACAGATTATTTAAAGATGACTTGGCACGGCCCCTTTGGTTTCTCATGTTGGTGACAGAATGTCATTTCCTTTACTGGAGGGCTGGAGTGCACCTTTGTCCCAGCATGTCGCCATCTCTTCAGAATCAGAGATGGGACCCTCAAGTTCTGAAAGAGCTTCAGTCTGGAGATTGGCTAAAACTGGCTAATGTGAGTCTCTCTGCAGGTCTATTTTATTGTCAGAGAGCATCATCTCTATTTATGAATGCCTTTTATGGTTGTCAAACAACACCCATTTACAGTGAAAGATTTCCTGGTTCTCACCCCATTAATGAACACACATCTCTTTTTAATATGTTTCCTTGTTCCCAATCAATTCAAATAATACTTGTTTTACAAACGAAGACTAAAACCAAGCTCCCCCACCCTCCTGCTTCATAAAAGGAAACTTTCTTTAATATAAAGAAATTATTGATATAAACACATACAAAATATATTAAAAGGGATAAGTGTAACCAATACAAATGCAGCAGAAATAGAAAAAAAACCACCACAAATAACATGAAAACACAGTGCAGAGGAAAATCTGAAAACAACTTGACAGTACAATATGACACAATACAATAAAAGGAAACTTGAAATATTAGGGAATGGAACATGCAAGAGAGGAAAAGGCTAGGAAGAGAGGCTGTGATGGAGCCTTTTCCTCTGAGCCACAAACAGTCTGATCTGGGAAACAAGGTTTTGAGGGAGCATTTTCTGTGTGAGATAGGCAAAATGATAGGATATTGGGTAGTGATGAGGGCATAGGGAAGCAGATTCTCGTTCAGGTACAGGAGTTTGCACTCGCAGAACAAACTTGTAGATAAGTGTGCTCAGAGAATTGTGTTCAGCTGGGAATTGCTGTGGACTGTGACCGGGATCATGTACCTTTCTGGTGCTCCTTGGCTGATTTTTCTTCACACTAAAAGCCCTACTGGAAAAATTAACTAATAAACTGAAACTGACACGGGGACAAACAGAAGAAGACACCTTCACCCCGGTATGGCTCCCCTTTATCACATACACAGCCCAACAAGACAATGACAATAATCCACCAACAGCATACAAATCAATATGGCTAACCTGATCCAAAACACCCACCCACCCCACTCACACACGAAAACAAAGATCACCACAGCCAATCACAAACAAACAATCACACCCTAGGCCAATCCCAAACTCTCTCACCACCAAAGGAACACAAGTGAACAACACAAGCAACGTTGAAACCAAACTCTACATACATTAAGCAAAATAGAAACACCGCCACCTGACCCCACCCCCATCCATCTTCCCTCCCTCCACCCCCTTTCTTTTTCCTTTTTTTTTCTTCTCCCCCTAATGCCTCAACAAATGAAATGGATTTGTAAAAATGTTACATGGGGAAAAAAATATATGAGGCATTACACTTCTGTAAAACAAGAAAATCCTAAATAAAATATACGCGAATGGAAAATGAAAAAAAAAAAGTGATCCATTGAAAGGTCCTCAAGCACACACAATTAACTAGCATGAAGGGTAGTCTGGTATTGTATAGTCAGGATAAGGGAAGGCACAATGGTGGGAAGTCCAAGGTTCCATACTTGACACCTCCACTTTAAAGGAACCGGGAGCAGGTGAAGAATTACCTGACACCCTGGAGAGCCACTAGCAGTTGGACTAGACAACTGCCCCCTCCTTTCTTTATCATGTTTTAGAGCGTGAAGGACGGATGGTAGCTGGAGGGCAGGTGGGTGAAGGGGCAGCTGCTGGAGCTCAGTTGCTGTGCCGCCGAAGCTGTTGGCAAGACCAGAAACAAACAAAGTTCAGAAGTTAAAAACTCTAAAAAGAAAGAGAAATTGGAAAGGGTGGTGGTGGACACAGAAGAGGACCCCCCCCAAGAATTGTAAGCTCTTCCCCATCAATCACATTGGTTCCAATTCTGAACCGTTTTATCACACCCCTTTTATATCTCTGCTGGTTTCGGTCTAAATGCCCCACCCTTAAATTCCACCAAAGTGGAATGAAATGAGTCCAGCCAGTTAGCTAGATGAACAGATCTGGTCTAAAACAGCTTCCTAAAGGCAGGGTATAAATTCTCTTTTACATAATTGCTCAAATAGCTTTATCAATAAGTTCATTGGGTCACTCTCTCTCTTGCTGAATAAGCAAGCAGAGGATGCTACAGGCTGAGAAAGCTCCCCAGTTTTAGTTCCCAGCCAATGTGGTTATTCGTGAATGGAGGAAATAAAGGCCATTTAGCTATCAGTCAAAACAGACTTGGCTGTCCCTTAACTTTGCATAGACATTGACAATGTGGGACGATCCCCTGCCCTGACTCCCAGGCAAGCACAAGAGCAGAGAGATATAGTGAAACATTAATAGTCATTATTGCACTATTAAAACGGCATATAAAATTCCCGTTTGTGCAGTATAAACCATCTGGAAAGGTAGACTGCATCTGAATTATGTCTCTCCCCCCCCCCAAAGCCATGTTTGGTATTACCTTTTGGAATAGGACCTATTATACATACAATCTATAATACAGTGGTACCTCGGGTTACAGACACTTCAGGTTACAGACGCTTCAGGTTACAGACGCTTCAGGTTACAGACTCCACTAACCCAGAAATAGTACCTTGGGTTAAGAACTTTGCTTCAGGATCAGAACAGAAATCATGCTGTGGTGGCAGCAGGAGGCCCCATTAGCTAAAGTGGTACCTCAGGTTAAGAACTGTTTCAGGTTAAGAACGGACCTCCAGAACGAATTAAGTTCTTAACCCGAGGGACCACTGTATGTCAATGAGACAAATTTATTTAAGGGGTAGCTTATCCTACATGCATGCCCACCAGGGAGTCAGGAATGGTTCCCAGTTACCGTCAGGCCAAAGCCACATGTTTCTGCTATATAATCTGTGGAATAACCATTAGACACAGAATAGTTCATTTATCAGTTTTGCTCACATAAGAATGATCCTTACTTCAGCACTAGGGGATGGCGGACAGCGGATTACAATGTTCAACAATATCTATGGTTATCTACTGTCACCTTGTGTTTAAAAAATATAATTGCACTTAAGACCCCATTACTGTGAGCGGTAAACCCTGTAATGTAGAAAAACAGATAGCAAAACACGTATGTCTTTTAAAAAAAATCATTGAATTAGCTAATGTGTATTAATTACTACAGCATGTGTCTGTTTCCCCCCTTGAAATATATAAAACACGCCTTTTGGGCTTATATATGATTTTTTCATATCAAATTAAACAAACAAAAGAAGTATTTGCAGTCATCACAATAAAGCTTGATTATGATGACCTTTTGGGCTCTTGCTGAAAGAAAGGCATTTAGACTTCCCCATATTTGGTTAATTTCACATATTGTTGCACATATGGTTATGCAATAAGACTAAGGAATGTAAAATGCAATTCCTGTCAGGGAAGAAACCTTCAGTCATGTAGCCCTTTGACTATTTTCCAGACATTGTTGATGCATTACACTATTTTTTGCTGTAACATTCTGTCTCCCTGGATTAACTCTCAATATTTTTCCCATGCATGGAGATGTTTACCAGACATAAAAATGTTGACTTAGTTTTCAAGACTTCTTGATCGATGACCCTATGACCTGAGGATAGATACCTGGCTAGATCTGGAGGGTAGTCATTTCCGACAAAAATGTATTTTTCCTGTATCTGTATACACAAGAATCCTGTGGAGACAAAGCATGACATTCCAGCTGAATTGCAGCTCCTAGACAACAGAGAATGTTTGTGTAGTAAATGAGATTGATGCCATTCTAGTCACTATTGTTTTGCCCAGTAGGGGGTGCACATGTATTTTTATTTTTTATTTTGTGCTGGCGGTGGGGAACATTCCATCAATATACTTGTTTCTGTTCCTAGTAAAAGATCGTTTCTGTATAAAAAGGGGTTTGAAAAGTATCTCTGCGGAATGCAGATTAGATAAAACCATGCTCAGGTTGACTCAGATATTTCCTAATTCAAACGAGACTTTGCCAACTTCATGCAGTCTCATAAGGTCCTAGTTTATTGTTCTCCTATTCCTAGGATGAGGTAGAATTCAACCAGGTGTGGAGGGGAGGCCTACCCCTCCTTTTAGAGACATCCTGGCAACACATCTGTGCTTGACCAACTCTTTAGACATGTAAATAAGGTGTCTAACAGGTTGGTTAGACCCATTAACCCAACAAAGGACTGGTTTGATATTTCCCTCTGCTACGGGCTCCCATCCTACAGATACAAAATGAAAGACATGGAGGTGACCCAAAGCATTATCCACTCCCCCAACCCTGTAACAATAAGCTTGACTATAAAGCTCAGTTGCTACAGGTGCTTGACAAATGGGACCCACAACAAAATGTTGCAGTGTTGAGTGCTCCTGTTCTTGCTGCCTGCCAGCCAGAAAGCCAGCCAGCCATGCCTGCCTGCCTTCTTTCAAGATACTCCATTCCACTTTCCCTCAAGTTTCCCATATTTCCCACTCCGGACTGTCAATCAGCATGCAGTACCTGCCGAGCATGCTCAGGGCACACAGAGATGTTTTTGTACTTCTAAACCAATTGATGATGATGATGATGATGATAATTTATTACTTATACCCCGCCCATCTGGCTGGGTCTCCCCAGCCACTCTGGGCAGCTCCCAACATAATATGGAAAACACGATAAAACATCAAACATTAAAAACTTCCCTAAACAGGGCTGTCTTCAGATGTCTTCTAAAAGTCAGATGGTTGTCTATTTCCTTGACATCTGATGGGAGGGCGTTCCACAGGGCGGGTGCCACTACCAAGAAGGTCCTCTGCCTGGTTCCCCGTAACCTCACTTCTCGCAGGGAGGGAACCTCCAGAAGGCCCTCAGAGCTGGACCTCATTGTCTGGGCTGAATGATGGGGGTGGAAATGCTCCTTCAGGTATACTGGGCTGAGGCTGTTTAGGGCTTTAAAGGTCAGCACCAACACTTTGAATTGTGCTCGGAAACGTACTGGGAGCCAATGTAGGTCTTTCAAGACCGGTGTTTTATGGTCTTGGTGGCCACTCCCAGTCACCAGTCTAGCTGCCATGACTGCGAGTTGATGCCTACCTCTTGCACCAATAGGGACATGTGATCCATACCTGGAGAATAAATTTGTTATTAGTATATGTCCGACAACGATGGTCAGTTGATGGTCCTACACTCATGTTCTGAAATAGCATGTAGTCTAAAGCATACTTTTTGCACCCCTAGTGCACCATTTTTTGTCAGTCATGTCATGGTTTATGTGGGTACAATTTTGTAGCAGAATAATAATAATAAAAATAGTGTGTGCAAACTCTGACTGTGGATGATAAATCTCTCCATAATAAGAGGACCTAGTCACATACAGGCTCCGGCAACTGGTTTACCGTGTCATTACATGAAGGCCAGAGTAAATTACCACTTGGTCACTTGCCTGTATTCACCGACAGAGAGAAGAACCAGAGGCATGTGAGATTTTTGTGTGTGTGTGGCAGTGGATACAACAAAGATTTGCTTTATTTCTGGAAAGAGAACAGGAAGTGGGAAGCCCAGCCTGCAAGTGAGTCGTGTTCACGGAAGGTGAGATTTGTCAGGTCTCAAAGGTCATGTCCACAGGTGAGTCACTCCATAAGCCTTATTGGGAGTGCCCCTAAGTATTTAATAAAATTAACCTGTCTCCTTAAATTAGTCACTTCTCCCCTTCCCCCAGTGTGTGTGTGTGTGTGTGTGTGTGTGTGAGAGAGAGAGAGAGAGAGAGAGAGAGAGAACTAAAATGCCACTTCCGCACCTTGATGAATACTCAGGACAAAAGGAACCATAACCAGCCTTCTTTTCCTCTTTTAATCTTTTTATTTCATTTTAGGGGGGACAGAATCAGTTGGTATTTTGAAACATCAGCCATAGTTGCTGGTTGTGCGATATAAGAGCGTAAGAAGATTATACTAGTTTGCGTTTCCTGTGGAAATCAAAGCACAGGTAACCACTTAATGAGCTAATCTTGTAAAAACATCAATTAAAAAGTTGCAACAAATGGTTCAGACACAAGTTATATATAAAATTCATTTGGCTTTCAAGGTTGTCATTTAGAAAAGAAAGTCTCTCCCCCTTGCCCTAAAGACAAGTGTTTCACAGTACATGTGATTATTCCTCAGAGGAATTTCTTCCGTAAGGGGTCGCCCAGCCTGTTTCTCCCACAATCCAGCTTGTAATATTATTTTTGCTCACCAAGGTATTTTATTTTTTTAATAAAAAAGCCTTACATAAATTAAATCTTTCGGGGGCATGGCAAAGGTGTGGAAGTGATTGAAGTGCAATGTGAATCACAAAAAACCCCCAAAACAATTTGTCAGATATGGCAACCACATTGAATGAAGGAAAGAAATAAACAGCAGCAAAGCACTGAATGAAATACCAATGTCATAAAAATACCTGAATCAACATTTGACTGTACAAATGCCCAGCGTTCCCTGCAAGGAATCACTGATTGTTAAACCACACCAGGAATTGTAGCTGTGGGAGGGGAATCAAGGTCTCCTAACAACTCTGAGCTCCCTTAAACAAACTACAGCTCCCAGAATTCTTTGGGGGAAGCCATCACTGTTTTAAATGCATGGTGTGAATGTGGCCTTTGGGAGGCTCTGGCTCCCAGACATTCTGACTCATGGGTTCTATTAATGCAATAATGTATGTCAGACAGGCTAATTTAGGGAAGATAGGTTTCTTTTGTCTTCAGTTTTAATCTTCCATAGTGAAGGCCTTTGAAGATTTCTCTGATTCTTGTCTATTCCTTTCACTTCATGTTGAAACCTAAAAAGGGGCCTCAGTACTTTCTCCTAATCGTTCTCACTTTTACCAGCTTGTTTAATTTCTTTCTTTCTTTCTTTCTTTCTTTCTTTCTTTCTTTCTTTCTTTCTTTCTTTCTTTCTTTCTTTCTTTCTTTCCTTCTTTCCTTCTTTCCTTCTTTCCTTCTTTCCTTCTTTCCTTCTTTCCTTCTTTCCTTCTTTCTCTCCCTCCCTCCCTCTCTCTCTCCCCCCCTCCCTCTCCCTCTCCCTTTCCCTCCCTCTCTCCTTCCCATTCTGCTCAACTAACTGGCAATGAACCATCTGAGAAACCTTGTTTGGAATTTCCCATTCCTGCTTTCAGAGAAATAGTTCCAGCTTAATCCGGTTTCGCCATAGTGCCTTTCCTTAAGCATATTAGCTGGCAAGGCTCTCTTGCGGCCTCCACTGTCTGGCTGGAAGTAGTGTGACGTCTATAATAAGGTCTGTTCAGTTTCTAAATCGGTCAAATCCTCTTGGCGCGTTACAAGTTACCAGTCACCTCAAGTAAACAGGTCACTGTTATTGAAGAGGACTTGGGATTTGTAACACATGCAGGAATTGACGTTGATGGGTCTTGGTGTCTACTTATTGGTCTGGGGAGTTCTACCACATGTTCTTTCCTCTAGGCCAATCTACCCCTTCCTGGTACCCTCCAGAGAGTAATGGCCAGGGGCTGTGTTGCTCTCCTGGCTTCCCAACATTGTGTGTAGCTGCTGTTGACAAGGAGGGTGGAAGGGACATGGTAGTAGGAAGCTTGGATAAATGGTATCCTGCAGAATGGTGTGAGCAAGGGAGGATGAAGGTATTGCATAAGAGCAACCCACCAAGGTACTTGTTTTCCGCATTGTAAGTTGTTGAACCTTATGGTTCAGCAGGGGATACGGGTGGTGCTGTGGTCTAAACCACTGAGCCCCTTGGGCTTGCTGATCAGAAGGTTGGTAGTTCGAATCCCTGCGACGGGGTGAGCTCCCATTGCTCTGTCCCAGCTCCTGACAACCCAGCAGTTCGAAAGCACACCAGTGAAAGTAGATAAATAGGTACCACTGTGGCAGGAAGGTAAATGGCGTTTCTGTGTGCTCTGGTTTCCGTCATGGTGTTCTGATGCACCAGAAGTGGCTTAATCATGCTGGCCACATGACCTGGAAAGCTGTCTGTGGACAAACGTCGGTTCCTTCCTGAAAGCGAGATGAGCACCACAACCCCATAGTCACCTTTGATTGGACTTAACCATCCAGGGGTTCTCTACCTTTTATGGTTCAGGACCCCAATATCTTATGGAATGCCTTTCCTAATATGAACTTACTTAGACTCTTGGAGGATCATCTGAGGACCTCTTCTGAAGAAGTCTTGGAAGATGTTGATGGGGGAAAGAACTTTTACAATGGTGGCTCCCCATTTGTGGAATGTTCCCCAAGCAAGGTTTGCCTTGTTACTTGGCTGACATATTCTCAGCATGAGATAAAAATGTACCTGTTTACCTGGGTTTCCAATGGGCTATGAAAACATTATTTCCTGTAAATGTTGCTGCTGAAGCTTTTCTGCTGCTGTAATTGTGGGTTGTTTGTGCGTTGTTGTTTTTTTAAAAAAAGAATTGCACACTTCTGTTATAGTGTGTGTGTACATGTATGGATATATATACAATGCTTATGCTCTTAAGATGTTGCAAGTTGCTGGAAACACTTTTTTGTGTAACAAGCAACTGACAATTTCAGTTGATAATAATTCTGGAAAAGATCTGTTGAAAGTTCTCTGTGGACAAAAGTTATTTGCCACTGCTTACTGATGGACTTTCTGAAGCATCAGTCAGCAGCAAAGGTCTTAGGATGGAATAACTATTTTTGTGGTTTTCTGGGTAACAGTGCATACACTCCTTATAATGTACTCCCTTCCTTGCTATTGGTTTTCTGGATACAATGACAAATTCAGATCTAGGATGGACATCTGGCTGGTCCCAGTTTATTATCTCATGTTTTATTCTGCCCTTGAATTGGCTGCAGCACGTTGACACTGTGCATTGTCCTCACAAGAGTACAGTCTTCTTAATCCTTTTCTGAATATATAAGAGGCTTAAAGTATGGAGAAACATAAAGCAAGCACTTGTTTTATACTAAGCTCTGGCTATGCTGCTTTAATCGTATTTGCACTTACACAAATTCCTCATTTGCCATGGAAATTGTTCACACATTGGGATATAGCAATCAGGGCTGTTATTTCCCCCCTCCTTCCAATACTGCAAGGAAATAACAGATTATTCTCCCTCCATTTTCTACTGTGGCCAAAGCCACATATATCAGGCTTCCCTCAACCTCGATCCATGGTTCCTTCACCTTACGTCTTAGTGAGGTAGTAAGTCTCTGTGTGTATCGTACGAAAAACAGTGCTTCACATCGATAACTAGCATGTCAGGGAGGCTAGAACCAGGGACGGTGCCCCACCATAAGGCAAGGCAACCGCTTGTCTCAGATGTAAAGGTGCAGCAAACTGGTGTCCTCTTGGCCTGTTTGCCGGTTCCGACCATTTGCAGAGCCCTGCACTGCCTGTTCCTGTTTTGTTGACCGGCTAGCAGACTGCGGCTGGTGCAATGGCCAGCTGGCCACCACCTCCAGCCCAGTGACAGGTAGCCAGGAGTTCTGCCACCACTTTACTGCTGCAGGAAAGTGGTAGCAGGGGTCCCAAAGTGCTGCCCTTGGCTATTGCCTCTGCCTTTGAGGTCCCTTCCTCAGAACAAGGCATCGAAAGCAAGGTGAGCCTGCAGAGAAGGCCTGTTTCAGGTGATGCTGTTTATTACCGCAACACGTTAAATGATATTTTGGAGTGGCGGGGCAGGCCTCTTTACCCACAATGCCTCACTCTGAGGAAGGATACTGTGCTCTGCAGAGCAAAGTGGCCCCAAGGTAGCTGGTGGAAGCAGTGGATGAGGGGGCATCATTGGGAGCAGGGGAAGAATGAAGAGGTGATGGTGGTGTGGTGCCAGGAGTGGGGTCCAGGGCACAGGGAGGAGGCAGCTGGTTTGCTGTCTATCATAGACTCATAGCATCATGGAATTGTAGAGTTGGAAGGGACAACAAGGATGAGCCAGTCCAACCCATTGCAATGCAGGAATCTTTGTGCCCAATGTGGGCCTTGAACCCATCACCCTGAGATTAAGAGTCTCAAGCTCTATCGACTGAGCTATCCCAACACTAGTTGGACCTGCTTAGACCTAGCTTTTCATCTGGAGAGCATTAATTTTTGAATGGAAGAGTATTCAGTCACATTAGGCCCTACCTGAAGTCTGCTCTGCCGTGGTACAACCTGAGCCCTCAACAAAAACTAGGCTGAAATGAGAAAGGGGCAATATATATTCTTGTGCCAGGAGGTGCCTTTTATATCATAATAACTTGCCTAAATAGTTATGATTAGCTGCTCTATCTTTTATTCTGTTTGGGGCTTAAGAAACAAACAAACTCATTATGGAAAATTCAGCGTGAAGCTCTTCTTAACAGTGACCCATTGGCAATAATGAGTTAGTTTGACACAAGGCAGTTTAAAAACAAGATGGTGTGTATTCTTTCCTGCCTTGGCTAAAATGAAAGGACTTTAGCATCCATGTCTCTCTCATGCAAGGCATTCAATCCAAAGTTGCTTAGGAACTCTGCTTAGCATGGGAGATTCTGTACATGGGGAAGACAATTTTTGTTGCATATTGCAGCCCCAAGAAGGAACCCCCCACTTTCCTTGCTTCTATCTCATCATCATCAGATGATTATATTTCCACTAACTGGGGTTAAAGAATGTTCAACTCTAGCAATGCCAGAATCTGTGGCCTAGGACCTCAGACATAGCAGAAAGCTACAATTACTGCAAACCAGCTTCCAGCCATAGTTTGGAATCTACTTTGGCAGCACCTCACAAACTGTGGCTTGTAAGCTGTTGCAGTTTCAGACATAACACCAATCCATAGTTTGGCATAACCCCTGCACAGAGCCTTTTTGTGTTATTAAACATTCCGGGGTTGCGGGTGGGAACAGCATCAGCATTCAGCCTTTTGACTGAAATCACAATACATCTCACAACATTAATATAGCAATACAGAACTCGCCAGGCAGATTGCTAAGATGAGAGGCATTAAACCTGCACAACACATTACATAATGAAGACTGATTTGGCAGGCTTGACTGATGAGAGATCCAGTCACGCATCCCTCCATCAGTTGCCAGATTTAAATAAATGGTATTCATGAGACAGTAAGAATTTTAGAAACAATTCCCTCCTTTTGCAATCACCCATTTTATGCAAATAGGAAAACAGAGGCAAAAACATACGGCCCAAATACTGGATACTGCCTTAATCTCTCAACACCCCAGAAATACCCTATGTACAAACAAGCAGGAAGCCTTAACAGATCCCCACTATTTCCCCCCCTGCTTGGTTTCCTGCAGTTCCATCTTGCAACAACAACAACAAAACAATGTGCTTCACAGCTTGCAGTTCATTTGAGTGACATGTAAAATGAGAGTGACCTGCAGAGGTTAGAGGCATCTTATTTGGCAAATGGCACGGGGCAGATGGAGAGGCAAGTTCGGCAGTGACATCTGCACGGCGTCCTTCCAGTAATGCGACAATTGCTGGTAGACAATGCAAAGCCTTTCTAGTGTGAGAAAGCAGTCGATTGGAGTCATAGTAAGTGGTTTCTGCTACCGGATGCCTCCAGTTGGGCCTGCCTCAATTTGGGACTGTTTCACACATTACACAGCAACAAGCCTAACACAGAGTGGGAGACTCAATGAGAGTACACAGCTAAACCTGGATCCCTGGTGAGCATGCCTGTATGACGTACAAAGTTTCAAACACCAATTTGTCACAATATTTTCGAGTGCGCACTTCAAAACCCAACCTAGGTGTACATTTAAGGGATGTAGCGTTTGTGTGTGAAGAGGCCCTTGCTTAATGCCACAGTGCGTTACTTCGTTTTGTTATCAACTTCAGCTTTCTCAATCTTCTGTCCTGTGAGGAACTGCCATATCCCCCCTCTGTAGTTCTCGTTCCCCAGAGCATAGATCAAAGCATTCACGGCTGGCGAGGTTTTGGCAATAACAGCAGGGATCTGTTAGGAAGCAGAGCATGTGAGGAGGTTAGATAAGGATGGGTTTGTGTTTACACAGAATTTCATAATGAAATGATCAGCAACTAATTTTTAACAGCGGCCATGTTTTTCACTGAGCTGGGACTGATGGAAGAAGAAGAAGAAGAAGAAGAAGAAGAAGAAGAAGAAGAAGAAGAAGAAGAAGAGGAGGAGGAGGAGTTTGGATTTGATATCCCGCCTTTCACTCCCTTTAAGGAGTCTCAAAGCGGCTAACATTCTCCTTTCCCTTCCTCCCCCACAACAAACACTCTGTGAGGTGAGTGGGGCTGAGAGACTTCAAAGAAGTGTGACTGGCCCAAGGTCACCCAGCAGCTGCATGTGGAGGAGCGGAGATGCGAACCCGGTTCCCCAGATTACAAGACTACCGCTCTTAACCACTACACACCACACTGGCTCCCAATGGGGGGAGGAACAACCTCCCCCATTCTTCCACACTCTCTCTATTCCTACGTTCTGCCACTTCCATTTGGGCTCCTTAAATCTTGGGCCCACACAGCCGTTCTTGGCTCTACCAGTGGAGCAAGGGATCGCACATTTCCTCTGGGTTGTGGTGCATTTGCCAGGATCTCAGGTGTGCTCCTCTTTGCCTGGACTCGGTGGCCAGGCAGGGGGTGATGATGTTTATTTCCCCACTGCCATCCATTTATACGGTGCTTTGCAGAGTTAGGCAAAAGGGTTAGTGGCCTGTTCCCAAGGATTTTACAATCTAAAATGGATTGTGTTTGGGGAAGACAGCAGAGGAGGTGGATGGAGAAGAAAGGGGTGGATGGGAACCTATTAAGCTGCCTTATACCATGGCAGACCATTGATCCATGTAGCCAGCAGTTCTACAGGATTTCAGACAGGGGACATTTCTAGCAATATCTGGGGAGATGAGGGATTGGCCCTGGGCATTCTGCATGCAAGGAATAAGCTCTGCCATTGAGCTGCATGCTCCAATCTCCTTGCCTCAGGCTTCTGGGTGTTCTTTCTTGTACTCTCCCATTGATACCAAGTGCTTAGAATGGTCTGCATTGCAAAAAAGATCTTTGTGTTCTCAGGCTATTTTTACATACCATTCGAATTTTGGGGGAGATGAAAGTCACATTTTCAACGGCCGCATAGAAACATAAAAGCGAGTAGGGACCCCAGCAGATGACCAAAGATTTCACTGGCAAACCAGTATTAAACTGGAAAAAACAAGAACAGAGAACGTGGTATTGCGTAAATAAAACTCATATAAAAAGTTAAGATTGATACAGCCAACAAAAACCCTTTGGTTACAACAGGAGCACATGATTTTGAGACAAAATAAATGTTTCCAGCACTTTGCCACAAATAGATTCCCCTCCCCCTTTTAAATGGCAACCATGAGGAAGTTGAAAGATTGCTTCTTTTGTGTATCAGACTATATAACCAAGCTATAGGAGATGGTTCCTTGAGTGGGAATGGAAGCTGTGTACAACCCTTTATATGCTGGGGTATTTTCTTACCTTGAACTGTCCTGTTTTCTTGAATTTGTGATCTACCGATTGATAGGCTGTTAGCATGATGAACACCGGAATCATGAAATTGAAAAGGGCCAGAGGAATAAGATAGGAAATATAATTCCTGGAGGGGGGAGGGGAGAGAGGAAAGGACAGAGATCTGTCATTCTGTTTGCAATGTTATATAACTGATATTAAAACCACTTAGGAGAGAAATCATATATTCAATGAGGTTTAGCAAAACATCTTAAGTGGCAGCTCTCTATGTTAAACATACTGGTAATAATAGTTCTGTAGGACAACTCTCTCTGGTGGGCTGCCTGATTTCTTAGGAGGCACAATAAGATTAGTGGAGGTGAGGCACTTTCTCTCAGTTTCTCATTTTTCTAGCCTTAAGTTCAGTTCTCCACATTAGCTTGCAAACTTTTTAAAAAAACAACCTCACGGAAATCCACCAGCATTTCAATGCAAAATCCTTTGAATATGCACGAATATTCAGTTTTGCCTCATATACAATTTTTTTTTGTAAAGCAATTTCCCCTAATGCATTTTTGCAAGTGATTGTCATCAATGTGTGTGTTTTATGCATATTTTACCGCACTATGTGCATTTTTGTACATGTCACATGGCTGCAGAACTGCATTGCACCATTCAGAATGTCAAAGGATGGCTGTGTTTTAGCAGCACAAGAGTGATATTCTGCCAGGCAACCTTTTGCCACTGCCATGTATACGTTTGTCTGTAAAATTCATTTTTACTAGTTGCCCCTCCTTTTATTTTTATTTTAAAGCCACACAGAAATGCCTAGACGGAACACACCTGTCTCCTTTGCTATAGTCCAATGTGCAACATGTTCTTAGAGGCTCGTAGTCATATTCACCCCATCCTAGAAGAGGCATCACAGCCCAAAAGGCAGCAAAAAGCCATAGAAATATCACCATGGAAATCACTGAGCCCCACTGTAGCTTACTTCCTGTAAATGAGAAGAAATCAGATTCATAAACTTGGAATGGAAATAAAAGCAGCAACTCTGAGTCAATTGACCAGGGATTTCTATTGAGAGAGTAGGCCGTGGTTAGAAAAAGGAGTGACTAACATGTTGAAACAGGTAGTTTCCTCTTTAAGACAATGGATGGTAAAAGAAAAAGCCAACCTTCATGATATTTTGGATCTATCTAAAAATTCTAATATCTGTTTTTCTACACTCCAATGAAGGCTGCTTTAGATTGACTCAAGATGGATACTTAGGACAAGATAATTTTTAAAATTCTGACTTTAAATTGTTCATGGACAATCAAATCCAATTTAAAGTAGAGATAACACTGTCTTCTCTACTGGTGCATGAGACAATTACAATGCCTTATATCAATAGTATTGCATCATGGGCCCTGTTCTACAGGCAATTTACTGTCATGCCCAAGAATTTACTGTCCTACTGTCATGCTTTGGACTTGTAATGTGGCAGAATGAAGTAGAAGCAGATGTTCCTCATGTTTCCTGCTCTCCATGCCAGAAAAGCATCTCCTCTACCTTGGAAAATTGAAATATATCTGGTGCATCTACCAGAATCCAGACATGAGGACATTTTCCCCCTGCCCCACCACCCCAAGGCAGCACCATCACATCCATAAAGGTAAAGGTAAAGGGACCCCTGACCATTAGGTCCAGTCATGACCGACTCTGGGGTTGTGGCGCTCATCTCGCTTTATTGGCCAGGGAGCCGGCGTCCAGCTTCCGGGTCATGTGGCCAGCATGACTAAGCCGCTTCTGGCGAACCAGAGCAGCACATGGAAACGCCGTTTACCTTCCCACCGGAGTGGTACCTATTTATCTACTTGCACTTTGACATGCTTTAGAACTGCTAGGTTGGCAGGAGCTGGGACCAAGCAACGGTGGCTCACCCCGTCGTGGGGATTTGAACCGCCAACCTTCTAATTGGCAAGTCCTAGGCTCTGTGGTTTAACCCGTGTCCCTATCACATCCATAGTACTTGGATGTTAGCATTCTGAGAGCATAATCTTCCATGAAATATTTTGGAAAATCACATCCATAGTACTTGTGATTTTCCAAAATATTTCATGGAAGATTATGCTCTCAGAATGCTAACATCTGTTTCAGAGCTACTGCAAACAATGTCTGATGCTTTTTAAAAGCACATATGATTTAAACTGATAGGTAAAGATGAAGGTTTGTATCAAATAAAGTCATCTGGTTAGTGCAAGGACTTCTGCCTGTGCAAGAGGACTTCCCCTCTCTCTCCTCTCCCCATGTGCCCTTGCCCCTGCATGTTCCCAAACTGTTCTGGGTTCCCCCCTTTCTCTGGAGGAGATTTCAGGAAGGGCACGAGGGGGGCATGCAAGGATGGAAGATGGGCAGAAAGCCCTGTTGCACAGGGGGAAGGTCTTTGTCCTAAAGTGGTAAAACTTCATTCCACTTTCTACCACCGACCAGCAAACCTCTTTTAAAATTCTTAAGTATTTTATTTGTCATGTTTCCATACCAATTTGTAATACTTTTTAAAAAAATAATTTTTATGAAGTACAAATTAGAAAACATACATATTTACAACAAAAGAAAATACAAAGGAAAAAGAAAATACATATAACTAAGGAAAAAAATTAGAGAATACTTTGCCTCTTTTCATATTTACAGTTATTTATACCTCTATAAAATGATATTCACAATAAAGGAGTGAAATGAAAGATAATACATCAGAAAAAAGAAAAAAAGAACAAAGAAAAAATAAAGAAGTAAAAGAAAAGGATCATAGGTGAAAATTTTTAAAAATTTGTAATACCAATTTGTAATACCTTTACATCATCTCTCCTTCTTGTAAACCGGGGTGGGTGTAATTTACAATGAACTAATGATCTAGATCAGGCATCCCCAAACTTGGCCCTCCAGATGTTCCGGGACTACAATTCCCATCATCCCTGATCACTGGTCCTGTTAGCTAGGGATGATGGGAGTTGTAGTCCTAAAACATCAGGAGGGCTGAATTTGGGGATGCCCGATCTAGATCTATACAAATACCAGGCTAGTACTTACTAGTGCAGTATTGATGATATCGGTCCCAGGCAATGGAAGCTGCAGAGCTAATGCTAGTCAGTGCTGTCAAAAATCCTTGAAATCCATGAATCTGGCAACCATCAGAGCCATAGGGCCAGTATCTGAAAAGAGATAAATGAAAACATTGGAACACTGATCTCACGCCCTACCTGGATAGGAAGCAGGGCCTGACCAAGACATTTTGCCACCTGAGGTGAACCACAAAATGGCTCCACCCACCTGGGAAGAAGGGGTGAGGGAAGACTTATATCAGGAACAAGGGGGAAAATAAAGATTTACTTTAGGAATAAGGGGGAGTGCAGCGGCAGCAACAGAGGGCAATGCATCCCTTGGAGGCTGAATCTGCTGCCCTTGTGGATCTTGCCACCTGAGGCAGTTTCCTCATCTTGCCAGCCCCAACAGGAAGGCAAAGTGGGCATCACCAGAGTTACGTGGGTCCACTCATGCTGTATCTTTTATGTTTGTGTTGTTGGAAGTACAATGACAGGGAACATTCAGTGTGTGAATTAAGAGGTTAATTCTCTTTCTGTTTTGGCTCACAGCAGACTCTGAGTGGCTGGAGGTTCCAGTCAGCTGGGAAAGAATTGCAAGCGAGCAAGATATTTGAGATTTGGCAGTTAGTGGTGTTTGCAGGGACAAGCGGTTCTGAAGGAGCTTCTCCTCTGTGCAGGTCTGGCTGAAGAAAAGAAGAACCTCTCTGTATATTTCTCCTCAGGTTATACCCTGCTCTTGTTCACTTTACCCTAAGTAAAGTATTATCCATTTCTTTTTCTCTTTATTCCAATCTCTCTGCTAACTGGTTATGGGCTCAGAAACACTATTGCTGTCACAAGCAAGTATGGCTCTTTTTAAAAAAGTTTTTATTTATACCTTTCAAGTTTATACATTTCATTTACAATCAATTTAACATTTCAAAAATGGACTTCCTTCCCCCTCTTTTTGCGGTGATCCATGCCCCCCTTGCGGCGGTGATCCCAGGGTTCCTCGTTAAAGGGGTCTTGAGGGGGAGGCATTGGCCATACACCGAGAGGTTGTCTTTGCTCTCCCTTGCGATGGCGGCAAAATGGGGGGTGGGCTCTCTGCTTGAACATATGTTCTCCAGAGCCAGCCCAACCCCCCCACATTCTGGATAACCCTGATGTCTCGCAGATCCCCAGCTGGGGACTGGGAAGGATAAACGCCTAATGCCTGAGCCAAGGTCTCCCTACATCTGAAAGTTAATAAAGTTGTGGCCAATTTTAATCCCATAGCACGTTGTCTTGAGTCATTATTCTGCTCAGGGGGTCGCCTGGGGTTGGGGGGGGGGACTCTGACTGTCCATGCAATAAGATGTATCTGCTGTGCAAACTGTATGGAATCTCGATGCATCGCTCCATTCTCTCCTGACTCACTGCACATTGACACTTCTTACCAGGAGCTAACCCCAAATATAGGAATGGTCAGTTTAAGAAGACTGGGAGCTTCTACTATATAGAATTTTGAATTTTGTATGTCCAGACATTGTAGCACCCTAATTTATTTTCGAAGCAGCATGTGTGAGTATCACACCTCTGAAACACATTAGTTTATCAGTGGCTTAAAAGGACAGATAAAACACATCAATTGTCATTAGCACTTTTTTTTTCGTAGAAAGGCATGTTATATTCTTGAATAAATAAATGAATAAATAAAATCTACCTTAAGAAACTAGAGAAAGCTGCAATGAATGCATTGGTGCAGATTCCACAGTCGGACAGTGCAAGGTTGAAAACCAGAAAGTTGCCAGGCGTTCGAAGTGATTTGATTTTCCAGAAAGAGATGATGGTCAGCAAATTCAGAGAGAATCCAAGCAGCGCTGAAAACAAGCACAGGGTTAAAAGGGTTGTTTTATAACTTTCGCTCACGCTTGGACTCAGACGGACCAGAACAAACTACACCAGCCATACCACCAAGCATTCAACAATGCCCCAACATTTCTTACTCACATAGTTACTTTTGTATCCCTGCATCTATCTATAACAATCAGAGTTGGCTTGGACTAGTTATGACAATAAACTACAGCCAGAGAGAAGAATAAGGAATCAAATTGAAACATGGGGCCTTTTGATTTGCATAAAAATAGGGGGTGGTGTCCAATGCTATTCTTCTAGCTAGTACAAGAGAGTTTTGCATGCACACACCCAACTAAGATAACTGGTCAAAAGAAAGAACAAAAAAATTGGACAAATATCAGAAGGGGGAAAGGGTTAACTTCACTCCCTCACCATGGTTCCAGTGCAAACTGGGCTTAACCACCCAGGGCTGTTTTTAAATTTAAGCACAATAACTGTGGCAAAACACATTTTCAGTTTTCCTGCGTCATTTGGTTCTTTGCTTTTACTTGCATTTTTTAATTACAAAAATAGCATAGTGTTTTCCTTATTGGCATTTGTTCCTCACCAAACAACAGCCAACTGTTAGTAACCCAGTTAAGAGATGCAGCCTTTTCCAACCAGGTGCTTCCCAGAAGTTTTAGACTAAAATTCACACTAGCCCCAGACAGCATCTGTCTGTGTATCTCTAGCACACCTCTATTTTTCTCAATTTATTAAAAAGCGGAACAAATTAAATTCATTTTCCAAGAGACCAATGTGGGTTACAATAGATCCCAGTCTATTATTTTAATAATTTGCATTTTTTTAAAAAAAATCTAAACATGTACAGCAAACAATCATGACAAATAAATAAGGAATTTTATTATGCAGATTATAAACATATATAGATTATATAGAATTGATTATATAGATGATAAACAACTCAGGTTTATGGAAAGCTAAATCTGGTATGACAAAAGACTTGAATAGGGGGAAGTTGGTTAAAAGGAGGTGGAACAAAATTGGTTTAATTCTCAACGTATTGATGGATGGCCCTCAGTAGGAAAGTATGTGTGGGTAAAAGGATCAGACATGCTCTTGTCTGTAAGATGTTAATACCACTAGTATTGCCAGTCAGGTGACTGTAAGCATGCCATCTTGAGTTTGACATCGCTAGGAGCTCCCTCAGCCTCAGGAGCAATCCTAAGTGTGCCTTCGAGCAAGATGGTATAACTGAAGCTTCAGAAAAATCAGATCTCCCATGAAAGCTATCTGCAGATTGCCAAAACAAATTGGAAGTCTTCCTGAGTTGCCCTGCAATAATTCTCAGTATCCTCAAATTTCCAAAGCACAAGTGTGCAGCATTATTAGAGGCACTTATCATGGTTTACTGGGGCAGCAATCGTAACTCTTCACGCCATTCTGATCTCCCATGGCCCCACTTAGGACTGCTCTGCCTGTGAACTAAAATGACCTTGGCCCTTTATATTATTGGGAGAAAGCCACAGCTCTGCTTTGCATGCAGAAGAATAAATCTTCAAGCCTCAGCATCTCCAGGAAAGCCTAGGAGACACACCTGCCTGAAATCCGGAAGAGCCACTGTCAATCATTCATTGTAGATAATACTGAGCTAGTTGGGGGTCATAGAATTGTAGATCTGGAAGGGACCATGAGGGTCATTTAGTCCAACCCCCTGCTATATATGTTTGCTCAGAACTGAGGCCCACTGTGTCCAATTAAGTGTGCATAGTACTGGAATTCAAATAATTTCTTCTACTTTATGTGACATCCATTATATTGCTGGATAGTTATAATCGAGGGGCCAGATTCAACTAAATAAAGCTAGTGAGAGCCAGTGCCATGGGTCCTGTTAGCACAACAGGGCTTCCCCCCTCACTTCCCATGCTTCCCCATAACTGCCCCCTCCAAATCAGCTCTGAGGAGTCCAGAGAGCACCCAGAACAGCATTGGGGGGGGGGGAATAGGGTATATCATTCAATCTGGCCAGCAGAAATGCTTGCATCTAGAGCAACACTGAATTCCATCTTAAGACATGATGTAGCCAGAGTTAAGTAATTTTAATTCCCATTGATTTAAACAAGAGAGTTAAATGCATGTGCTTAGTTTTGTGTCATGGATATCAATGAAACTGGATCGTGCCCTGCATTTATTACAAAACTTCAGTGGCAGACATCCAACTTACATTGTTCTTTTTCCTGCGGAGATAATCCCTTGAAAACCCACCACCAACATATTTTTACTAAGACTGTGGCTGCAACCTTAAATACACCTACCTGGCAGTAAGTCCCTTCAAACTCAATGGGGCTTACATCTGGCTGCAAATTTACAGATTTGTATTGTAAATGTATCTGTCATCCACACAACTGGATTGGAGGTCAAATATTTTCCCCAGTCAAAGAGTTGAACAGTTCTTTTTGACCATTAGAACAGGACCAAAATACATCAGCAGGAATGAAAGCATTTTTTTTCACTTGACAGTGATATATGCCACCATCAAATTTCATATGCATAGAGTCATCACACATGGAGTATACTTCAGCTACAAAGTGACTGATTTCAGTAAGACAGATGCATTTTTTAATTCTTTGAATTTTTCATTTCTTGGGAACTAAAAGTGTGCTTAATTTTTACCAGATTGCCTTCTTTTATATCATTTTAAAAGTCAGCAGGCAATTATCTGTGTTTTTAGTAACAACATTAAAAAGCACAGTAAAAGGAAAAAAAATGGTACAAAACTTAACAGGTTTCAGCCGAAGTATAAAAACGAAACTATATATAACCAAAAGGATCAGAATTCTCAGCTATGCTGTTTGCTAATTTATCACTAGCACAACTGTCTGTGAAGCTGAGACACCCAGCTAATTTATTACTAATGCAAATGCATTTGCGCAGTCTGTTGAAATTCCTACAACAAGTTATGTGAAGAAGAAGAAATAGAGGCAAAATCCATTTAGCTGGACTTTCGAGACAGGTTTTTCTTTTGTGAGTATGACATGCTTAAAATCCAGTGCTGTTGAATGATGTGTCCTTCAGCCTATTTTGGGCATCTTCATTCAAGTATACAAGATTCTGTTATATAACCTTGTTAGGTGAAAAAAAGATGGGCACAAATGGAAAGCGATGAGTTTCAGAATAAACAGTAAGATATGAACCATCTGTATGAATCCTCAGTCCTAAATGCAAAAGCACCTTTTAAGTCCATACGGAACAGAAACAATAAAGATCTTTATTCCTGGAATCCTTCAAAACAACAAACTTAACTTTCGCTCCTCAATAGCCTTGTTGCATAACATGCCTTGCAAGCAACCTCTGCCCTGTTTCATAAAGGCATAATGAACAATGGCGTAGCCATAGAAACAAGATTTACCCTGAAGCCTATATTGCTCTATTGAAAGTGTTATGTGGTTATATATAATCTTTCCCCCTTCTTCTTCAAACCACAGTTTTACTTGAGCAATGAAACAGCAAGAAGGTCTGATCTGATCTAAGAATTCTCTGACCACACCACCCTTCATCCCAGCTTACCTTCTGCCATCATCAGGGTGCCCAAACCAAAAACTTCAACTTCAGTGAAACCTTCAGGGAGAGTGTGTGGTGTTGCCATCTTTAAAGCAGCAAGGCCAGACTAGCTTAGGCTCTGCCTCTCCTACTAGCAAACTCCAAGTGACAATCTCTCTCCTTTTTTTTTTTTTTTGGCTAGATGTTCTGACTCTTCCGAAAGCCTAAAGCAGCTTCCTTCTTAAAGGGCCAGGTGGTGCATGGACATGGACTGAGTACGGTACAGTGGTACCTCGGGTTACAGATGCTTCGGGTTACAGATGCTTCAGGTTACAGACTCCGCTAACCTAGAAATATTACCTCTGGTTAAGAACTTTGCTTCAGGATGAGAACAGAAATCACGCACTGGCAGCAGAGTGGCAGTGAGAGGCTAAAGTGGTGCTTCAGGTTAAGAACTGTTTCAGGTTAAGAATGGACCTCCAGAACGAATTAAGTTCTTAACCTGAGGTAGCACTGTATTATGAGAAATGAGCTCTCTGTGCAACCTTTTCCAAAATCCCCATAATACAAGCAACGGACAGCAGTCACCTGCCATTACCAGTAATCTCTGAAAATTATAGTTCACAGAGGGGGAAACAAAACAGGAATATGCTGTTGGTCTTTTCAGCAGTTACTGTTGCAATATGGATAAGAAATTAATCCATTCCTGGTTTTATGCTTATGTAGATTGAGTGACCATTATTTCATCCAAGTTTTCCTCTCATTTGTGTACAGTTTAGGCTTCATATGACCATGCATGCAAGCATTTAGCTCCAACATAAATCTCAAGTAACACTGGAGTCTTGCCCAACTCCCATCGCTATCTACCTCACAGAAGAGCCCTAGCTTTGTCTGCACAGAAGAATGTCCTACTGAATTCAGTGGGGCTTACTCCCAGGTAAGTGGGGTTGGCATAGCAGCCTTAGTCTGAAAACCAAAGAAAGTACTGTGGTGAACAGCTATTTGAAGTAAGGTAATTGTCTTAGCTAATGGTCAGGGGTCCCTTTACATTTACCTTTTACTTTAATTTTCTTAGATAATTTGATATGTAACCATAGCTTGCTATCTCTTTCTCTTAATAAATGGCCTACTTGGGCCTCCATTCAAATACATTTATCGTGGGTAAATAACCACTAATTACAAACAAATGACATAATGTTAAGCTGCCTTTATCATTTAATTCACTTACATGTTAAATGAGCGACTCAGAAAATGAAATGCAACTTTAAGAGAGCGAATCAAACTCTTTCAAAAACTAGGAACATGGGAAGCTGTCTTTGCTGAGTCACACCGTTAGTCCATCCATTTCAGGACTGCCTATACTGACTGACAGAAGCTTTTCAAGGTTTTAGAGGCTGACACTCCCAGCCCTATGCAGAGATGCTAGGGACTGAACCTGTGACCTGCATGCAAAGCAGACACACTATAGCTGACCTATGGCCTTTCCCCATGAAATTACCTCAGTGTGAAATGACCATCACAATGAAATATATGATCAAATAAACAGCAGAGCTGTTACCTCTGATGAGCAGATTCCACGGTTTCATAGAAAAACACAGTGAAACATGCAAAATCCACATGGATGCACAGCCTTATCCCAGCTATGAAAACTTTGATAAAGCCTCTTTGGCATCCAGCTTACATAAATAAAGTACCACACAACTCTGTAAAATAAATTCACCTGACCACAATTGCTCATTTCTCCATGCCCATAATGATTTTAGGTTGTCACCTGAAAGCCTGCGAACAATGGGTTGAGCAGTAGTTCCAAAGGCTATTCTGGAAAATCATTTTAGTTCCCGGGTTTGTTTTGTTTCAGGATTGCTTCTTGCATCCATAGATGGTCTTCTTAAACTATGCAAAGCACCTGAGAAATGGCCAGACCTTTTAATCTGAGCTATGAGGTCTCAAGCAGCTTCAGCCTCTCAACTACAATGGAAAGAATAGCACTGACCTATACTACATGGTATCTTATTAAGTATAATGTAATATTTTAAGGATGATATATAATATAAAGTGCTTTGAGCTTCTAAGGTGAAAAATAAATGCTAAATGTTATTACATTTACAGTCCCCACCAGCTTTTGAAGGTGTATTGAAGGTATTCTATTGTTCTAGGCACGTTTTGCGACAGGCAATTGCATTAACGCGAGCAGTTTCTGAGCTCTGGGTACAGTACTGCACCTAAGATTTCAGATTAAAACTGCCACTGCTGGAAGAAAAGGAGGACCTTTTTCTGACTCCCCACTTCCAGCCACACTCTGAAGACTGGAGAAGAGACCCTCATAATAATATTGGGGGGGGGGAGGGAAAGGACTAGACCATGTGAAAAATGAACGTAAGATATTAGCTGAAGTTCATTCATTTCCAGCTTTGTTTTCTTGTTATAAAAAAGCACACCTGGGCATTCTGTTGTTGCGCCCATAACCTAGGTTTAAGGTGCAACTTAGCTAGCATTCATATCTCAGTTTCTAACACTGATTGCATGTCAAGGTCCCCAGGTCACCCCAAATAACTCACACACCACACAGAATTTTTTAAAAAGGTTTTTGGCATAATTTTGGCCACAACTTTATTAAATTACAAAAATGTGAGTGGTTGCTTAGGCATTGGTTGCGACTATCTGCCCCCCAGTGGGGAACAGACTGACATTCCGCAAGCCTGCGAAAGTCAGAAAAAGGGAATACATTTTGGGGATAGCGATGGAGCAGGGAACCTGCCCTCAGCCCTCCCCAAATGCAACCAGGGGCTCTTGCATGGCCTTAGTCCCTTGACAGGGTTCGGACAAAAGCAATGTTGAGCCCCTGTATTCCTTTAATGGAATACCCAGCAGCAGCAGCACTAGAGGGGCAGGCACAGCCAATCCATGCCCCTCAACCAACCAAACCATAAACCAATGCCTAACCGCAACCTTACAAGTTGTGATGATTTGCTATGCAGTAGGCAAAAACCAAATGGCCCCAGCCAATCAGCCAGATGGACAAAATTCCTACCAGGCCCCTGCCCCAAGAGCAGACGACCCCATGACAGGCATAGCAAGGTCAAAGCGAACAACCCTAAATATAGGGAGGGAGGGACGGGCAATATGATGCACGGGGCAAAAAGAGGAAGCTCTACGCCGCATGCAGGGAGTTTTAACATTTCTGGCTGTCAATCAACAAATGGCAACATTAACTTCTTCCCAACAACAAGGGAAGCCCATCACAACAGTGGCCAAAAATCAATTAGCCTGCCCCACAACTCTGGAGTGTCCTGCCAGCCCCCACCGCAACACGTGCTCTCCATGAAGGAGAACACGCTTTCCCACTATATGGTTCATCTCTGTCTTATGCAGAATTTCCACGAGTGATGCACATTCCTAGCATGGAGATTCTGTAATCATTGGGTGAACCAAGTGGTGAGCAGATGTCAAGTGCCTGGTCTTCTGCATTGTGGGATTCTCTTTTGATGGCATCCACATTAGGATTTGGACCTCGTATTTGACGTGACTCTTATATTTCAATGAAATCAATGGGTCTTATTTCCAAGGAAAGTATGGAAGAAACCGTGAAATATGGTTGTGCAATCAAAATTGATGTTCACCTATACCAGTCTGATATAGTAGTTACTATTGTAATCCTATTTCCTGATCTATTGTCTGTGGTTCTGGAATTGAGAGCCTTCAATTCTGAGTGGAAGCGCCATATTATGAATGTGGTTATTATTATTAGTTCTATTTAACACAGGCTTCCTTCCTTCCTTCCTTCCTTCCTTCCTTCCTTTCCTTCCTTCCTCCAGAGGTCATATCTGCATTTCATCCTGTCTCCATCCCACCTCCAGTTCATCTGAATTGTAGAAGATGTAACCACAGTAACTATAATGACCCTGTACCCAACAGTATTCCATCACATCCATTTTTCATTGCTTCAAACCCTCCAACATTTTTCCCAGTTGAAAAACTGAGACACTTTTGTAACATTCATATTCTCACTAAGAATCACCGCCTGGGCATCAGTGCCCATTATATTCTTCATACGCTGTATCAAGATACATATAATGAATCAAGTTACTTTGCAATGGTCTATCTTGCAAAGGTATCTGTAAACTGGCCATAACCTTTTCCTAAAAGTGTTTAACAATGAACCTGGCTTTCGTTATCAGGGACAGGTCTTGGGGATAGATGCCCAGGACCCCACTCAGCAGAACAAGGTGTGTGTGTGACAAGATGCAACAAACCTGGTTTATCATATTTGGAAGGGGATGAAATAACGGTAATACATGTTACTATTTACAGATGCCACCGCCCCTTCAACAAGACAGGTAAGAGGTCTAGAGTCAGCATTTGCAAGGGCATGATAAGAACATGCAACCTTTCCCCTCTCCTCCAGTGTATAGCAGGAATTATTGACTTGCACCACTGGTAATACTATGGAACAGCTGCATCTCAAATAAATTCAGCAATGCTTGCAATCAGTGATGGGAGGAAGGGAAGAAAATGCACTGGAAGATTGCGCCCTTGTGAGTGCATGTCCTAGAGTAAGTTGCGACCCACCTCCCATTGCACTATCTATCTTCTAGAGACCCAGAGGAGGGGCTTGAAACTTGAAGGATACTGTTGTGCAACGTGTTAACAATTTTAAAAGCCATTCATAGCATGTTCCACAAAGCTGATTTATCAAGATCAAATGCAAAGCATAAAGGAAAATAAAGGCCCGTCCATGATAAATAGGTAAAGGGACCCCTGACCATTAGGTCCAGTCGTGACCAACTCTAGGGTTGCAGCGCTCATCTTGCTTTATTGGCCGAGGGAGCCGGCGTTTGTCCGCAGACAGCTTCTGGGCCATGTGGCCAGCATGACTAAGCCACTTCTGGTGAACCAGAGCAACGCACGGAAATGCCGTTTACCTTCACGCCAGAGTGGTACCTATTTATCTACTTGCACTTTGACGTGCTTTCGAACTGCTAGGTTGGCAGGAGCAGGGACCGAACAACGGGAACTCACCCCGTTGTGGGGATTCGAACCGCTGACCTTCTGATCGGCAAGTCCTAGGCTCTGTGGTTTAACCCACAGCACCACCCGTGCCCCCTCCATGATAAATAGGGGTGGTTAAAGTATATGTGTTGACTTCTATTTCTGACGCCATTTTTATTTGGAGCTACCCCAGCTTACCTTCTACCAGCAGGGCGGTGCCAATACTAAACACCTCTAATTCAGTGAAGCCTTCAGGAACAGGGTATGCCGAAGTAACCATGTCTGCAAGAAAAATGCACCCTATTTTGGGCTCTCCACCCCAGCCACAAAAGTGACCCGATCACTTCTTTTCACTGAATTTCCCAGTAGTCTAAGACATCCTTCCTTCTTAAAGGGCCAATCCGCGTGCTGACACATGAAAGTTCTTATAGAAAAGCTTTGGGGCTTTAATGCCAGCATGGCAATCCTTACAAAAATGCCCTTAATGAGTCCGTCAGAATCCCCATCTCCCCGCACCCCCTGCAACTGCTGCAAATCGCATTTGTGTATTGTGGCAAAAGGAGAAGCATTCACGGAAATCACAACAGGCTCTTTGTAGGGATGAAATTTAAGAACGCCCTCCGGTTAATTCTGCAACACTGGGAAAGAATTAAAGGATGCTGGAATGGCCAGTGGGGGAGTGAGAGGTAATTGGGGAGTGACCTGAATAAAAGCAACAAATGTTATTCAATGTCTAATTAGGGGAAAGGGGACAAAGGGAATTTCTGGAGCACATATTTTGTTGTTCTTATGAAAGAAATCCAATGGCCAGCAGTTTTTGTGAATTTTTTCCCCTCCTTTCTGGTCTTGTTTTGTAATGGGCTGCTAATAACTTTACAGATGAGCAAACCACAGTTACATATCTGAGCTGCTCCCATAGAAAAAGCCTGCTCAAAAGGCCATGGCCCCTTGCAAGTTGGTGCCTGCTGCTGCAAGTCCCACTAAAAGCTGATTCACAAAATACATTTCAAACTTGGGACCAGTTAGAGATGCTGGCCAATGCTCAGCTGAGCTGCTACAAAATGCTAGGCCATGTGACAAATTTGTTGTCTAGTAGAACTTACGTTATCACTAGGAAGGATGGATGGATCTGCCAGTTTTTGTTCTCTCCATTTCTCATTTTTCTAGTCTTAAATTCAGCTTTCCACATTTCTGAACAAGTTGGCAATTGTTTCAATAATAACAAAAAAATGCTTGTGAAAATTCATCCGCATGTTAGTGCAAATTTCTCTGAATAGACACATTTTTGCAAGGCTACTTTCTCTTACAATGCATTCTTGTGTGCTGTTTTCACTGCTGTGTAGCCATTTATGCACACTAAACCTTATCATATGCATTTTTCTACACATTACTTGACTGGAGTACTGCATTGCAAAATTCGAAGAAGTGCAATTTTTGAAGAATGGCTGTCTTTCGGTTCACATATTGTTTCAGAAAGTGTGAATTTGGCAGGTTTGTCATCAGATGTGAGAGACTGAGCAGAAGAAGCAATATTGCATTCCCCTTTTTCTTCTCCCGATAGTGGCCATCCATCAAGGTGACCAAGGCTGATATCATCCCCGAACAGGGCCTGAACTTGGACTGAGATGGGTCTACATAATCAGTTTCATCCAAGAATACCTGCAGCTGCTTCACCACAACTCGCTCAATCACCTACCCAAAAAACAACATATTAGCACCTAGCCAAAAACTATTGTAGACTAAAGGGCACCACTCCATCACATTCACCATATCCTGGACCTACCCAGACATGCTCTGCCAGCTAGATTTTATTAACCTCAAGGGACAGGGATCAAGGCTGCACATGGCTGGATGCATAGATACAAGAACCTTGTCAGGGTTCTCAATCCACATCAGCTGAAATTGATCTCATAAAACCTGGCCAGATGTGTCACTGGAGAGCTCGCTTGCTTCTGCACAAACTATGTCAGCAATAACACTATGAAGCCGAACACAGTATATGAAACCCAACACTTTGTTTTCAAGTAGTGTTGTCATCTTGGGTTGGATAGGCACATGCCCTTGTCTGAAATGTGTTCAAATGGCCAGGCAACCGATGTCCAGGCAGAAAAGAACTAAACTTTTATAATTCTTACTTCCACTGGAAGTTCATAAATCAATCTCTAGACCAGAGGAGGAAAAGCTGTGATCCTCCAGATGTTGCTGGAGTTCATCTCATATCAGCCCCAACTGAAGTGGTCAAGGATGATGGGAGTTGGAGCTCAGAAACATCTGGATGGTCACAGGGATCTGCAACAGAAGCAAAGTATTTTTATTGACTTTGTTAAAATGGGAATAGCACTAAAAAAATAAAAAATCAACAGGTTACTAAATTGGGGGCATAATGTATTAAGCTATGAGATGTTGTTGTTGTTGTTTAGTTGTTTAGCCGTGTCCGACTCTTCGTGACCCCATGGACCAGAGCACGCCAGGCACCTCGGCAATCAGCCTTCTTTATGGTCCAGCTCTCACTTCCATACATCACTACTGGGAAAACCATAGCTTTTACTATACGGACCTTTGTTGGCAAGGTGATGTCTCTACTTTTTAAGCTATGAGATAGAGCAATCTTAAGGATGCTAACCTGCCCCATCTGGGTTAGTCAAAGTGTATTAATAGGTCTCAATGAGGCTGAAAATGTCTTAAACTTTATTGGAATGCCAGACAAAGCAGGATAATCAATAATACTTTCCCATTATTTTTTGCATTATTTTCAGTTTGGCTACAGACTGCATGACCTCAATCTCAAAACGTCCTGTACACATGGCCTTTGTCTATTCTGTGCATTCACAAAAGAGCTGCAGGCTTGATTTCTTTCTCCTACACATCCAAGCAGAAGTAGAGATCCAGGCACGACAGCCTATTCAGTGCCATCCACTTACAAACCGTTAAAATGGGATTACGAGCCTGTGCTGCTATAAAACCTTTTTTTTCCTGTGTCTCTGCTGTCGATTGTTAAAATGCCTTTCCATTATGATGTCCATGAAAAAGGAGAGCAGAGTGTTCTAGGGAGGGGACAGGGCTGTTGCATAAACTCTCCTTTCCAATTGTCCCCTGTGTGCTCTTTTGGTGAGGTCCAAAAGCCTCTTGTTTTGATTTCTCCTGAGATTACACGGTACAAACAGTATGGGTGCAATCAATAAAGAACATCTCTTGTTCTGGCCTTGTGCCCGTGCCCTTCTGGTCTCACATTTATTTCATTCTCTGCAGCACAAAATAGTTTCTTTGTTTTGTTTTTGCTAGTAAGCACTTATTGATAAGCCAATAAAGTCGGAGCAAATTCAAAAAATAGACTTTCAAGTGTCAGAATTCCAGAAATGAAAATGCTCTATTCAGCAACTGGTGAGTGAGAGGGGATAGAAAATATGTTGAACTGGGGAGACCTGAACTTGAGTTCCCATTCAAACTTTAACTCTGTCTCACATTCATTGGAATACAGTAGGGCTGCCATATCCCCAAGAGTGAAAATCCGGTTTTATGAGATCAGTTTTGGGGGATCAAAGTTTTTGAGCTTTTTTGAGGAACATTTCCCAAAAAGACATTCATTTTGGGGGTTTTATTAGATTTTTAAAAATAAAACTTCAGCAAAAATCTGCCCAGGCGCCATTTTTCTTAGCGATTCCAGGACGTGTCCAGGAAAACCAGGACATATGGCAGCCCTGGAATGCAACAAATCTTCCAGGGCAAACAAAGTAAAGAATATGAAGTAGATCTTTAAATTCATATTTCTATTTTTTTATTAAGCTTTTGAAATAGCTAGTTTGTATTTCCTTGCCAAGTCACCACTGGCAGAGGAAGGTGGGTGTGGTAGGTACGACCTGCCCCGGGTGTCATCCCTGAGGGGGGTGACATTGCTGCCCTGCCCCCCTGGGATATTCGCCGCAGGCAGTGGCACCTCCCTGGGATGCTCACCGTGGGCAACATCCCCTGTGCTCCCCACCCTCCCCCTGTGGGATGCTACACCTGCGGGGAGCTAGCCCCACCCCACGGGTGACTAGCCCCACCCCCGGGTGCACAGAAAGTCGGAGCAGCTAGCTCCACCTCTGCAAGTCACACAGCTGAAGTCAATAGCCAGTTTCACCAATCCTATTAATTATACATTGGTCAGGCTTTGAGAAATACTCAGCAAACTCCATGGGACTTTTTGTTATTTGATCGACTTCTTGGAACTTTGGATCCACTAAAATTCGCTTCTACCATTGTGCCTGTACTAGTCTATTCCCAGTGTAAGTAACTTAGGAATGCCCCATTTCAGCAGCTTCTTCTGTTTGCCTTAGTCCATGGCAAGGATATTTTAGAGAAGGTTTGTCTCCATGCTTTTAGGATCTTACGGATTGGATCCAAGATCATCAATTGCATGAAGTGTTCAAGACAGATAAGAAAAAAGGTTTCTCAAACGAATCTTCATTATTAGAAAAAGTGTTATTACAAAACCAAACCAAGGTAATATCAAAAATATATGATACATTATTGGAGTAGGAGGTCAAAGATGAACAGGTCAAGGAGGTAATGATCAAGTGGGCTTTAGATATTGGGAAAACCATTAACTTAACAGCATGGGAAGATCTATGGAGAAAGAATTGGAAATTTACAGCCTGTGAAGTATTGAGGGAAAATCTAATCAAGATGTTTTATAGATGGTACTTAACACCTACCAAAATAGCTAAAATGTATAAGACAAAAACAAATCTGTGCTGGAGGTGTGGTAAAACAGAGGGGACACTTATCCATGTTTGATGGACCTGTGAAAAAATCAAAAGCTTCTGGAACATAGTATATGACGAGCTTAAAAAAATGTTTAAGTATAACTTTATGAAAAATACAGATGCTTTTCTACTAGGGATAACGGACACAGGTACAGTATAGCAAGAGAAGATCAGAAAATACTCCTCTATGCCACAGGAGTGGCAAGGATCCTAATTGCTAAAAACTGGAAAAAAGAAACTGTGCCAACAAAAAAGGAATGGCAAGACAAACTGTTAGAGTATATTGGACTGGCTAGATTAACAGAGGCAATTAGAGATCACACTAGAGAAGAGTTTTAAAAAGCATAGGGAAAATGCAGAGAAAACAGTGCCCTAAAATACATACCTGGACTTGTTTCGATTAATGTCTGCAGGAGACTTTGTGGATATTTAAGTTATAATTAGAAAAATCTTAATAATTATTTGTAAAGGAAACAGCTTATAAGAAGTAAATAAAGAGGCCAGATACAGGATAAAGGAAGTCTTTTATTTGGTTGTTTGTATTGTTGTATGTTATGCTCATTGTATGTTATGTTGACGTTTAATGAGGGTGGATTTCTGTATTGGGGTGGGGAGTTTATGTTATGTTGCAAATAAAATTTCCAATAGAGAATTCAAAAAATAAAAAATAAAATAAGGATCTGCAATGATTCTGTTGTGGCCATGATAAGGCTGAGCTCAAACTGCTCACTTCATCTGAAATTCATTTCCATGAGTGTCAAAATTGTGTCATTCCCAGCAATTCTTCGTGTCCATTGTGAGCACACTTGTATCATTTTTTTGGTTGTTTTTTTTTGTGTGTGTGCTTATTGTTATTTTTTTGTCTGTCTATTATGCTTATTTCCTCACATTTCTGTTTCTGCAAAAATGCAAAATGTGTATGCTTCCTTTCGATGGCTAATTGGCATTCCCAAGGCAGTTTATAAAGGAATAAAAATCCCAATATTGTAAAATAAACAAACAATAAAACTACACAGCTTAGGATAAAAACCATTTAAGTCATATTGGCTTTGGAAAGCTACATGATTTTGTTCAAGTTGTTGCAGCATTAAACCTGATAGGATGATGTGATGGATACTTGTAAACAAAATTATGTGGCTTACTATAGCCAATGCATTTAAAGGCGTGCAAAGGGGGAAAACGAATTCATTTTTATTTGTTTTCTTTTTAAGTATTCGTTTGTTTCATTTTCAGTTTGCTGAAAATTGCATTTGTTCCTCTGCAGAAGAGCCGAATTATGACTTCTGCTTGTTTGATCCAAATGGCGTGACATTTGCAGCCCCTCATGGCATTCATCACTCCAAATTACAGATAGATAGGACAATGGAAAAGGGTTGGAATCTGAATACACACTGAGATTTATTGATTTATTTAGTGTTAGTATTTAATTTTTATTGTTGTTGGATAGAACCATCCATGTTATTGAAAGACTGCATTTGTTTTGAACATTTTGTAATGTCAATCCATCATCACAATTTTTCTTTTGAAAATCAATAAAATATTTTTTCTTAAAAAGAAGAAGAAGAAAAGAGAAATCCTATATGATTCACATTGCTTTCAATGGAAGACCCGGCTGAATTTCTCCTGCTTCTAGCTTCAGTGTTTTTGATTCTACTGTAATGAAATTTTATGAATTCTATGTGCAATTTTGGGCCAATGGTTGACAGGGCCGGAAATGATTTTTTTTCTCTCAACTTCATTGACACTTGGCTGGTTCCCTGCCTTTCTCTTTTTGAAATTATGGCCTTCCTTTGTAGAAGAAAGTTTGCATGACAAGGCTTCATGCCACGTGGTTCCCTTATACACATGGACATGCATAATTTAGGTTAATGAGCAAAAAATAGGCCATAACTTTACTGTTTATAGATGTGAGTGGTTTGGCTTAGGCATTGGGTGAAATCAGACTATATCCTGACTCCTGCCCATCTGCAGGGAGTCTCCTAAAGGCAAACCACTGGTAGGTGGAGCCCTCTGATATACATCAAATTGGGGCACCTCCAGGGCCCCCGATGGGGGCGTGGCATGGCCCTAGCCCACGCCCAGGCTACGGACAGAATCCACACACCCGGATCCCTTAAAAGGGATACTCTTATTGAGGAGGGGCAGGCAGAGGCTACAACCACCCTTCCCATCACAAAAGCTTACCCAATGCCTAACCTCACAAAGTTGTGGCAATTGCTACAAGGTAGGCAAAAACCAAATGGCTGGTGCCAATTTGCCAAGTGGGAAAAAATTCCTACCTGGCCCCATCAATATGGCAGCCAACATATGTCCATAGCAAGCTCATATCATACCAAAGCTTAAAAAGAGGGTGGGTGGGCTGGGAGATCTGGTGAGGAAGCAAAAGGAGGCCGCCTCCCAGCCGCGCCACATTTTAAACGTCTTGAGTGTTAGAATTCCTGCTCCATGATTGCAGTCGTGGGATTGTTGTCTATCACATGACGGTATATGTTTTGACTCCACAAAGTGGGAAGTGACAGAGACAGGATGTTTGTGTTACTGTGTTCCGTGAAGTGGGACTATTGTCCTTTGTTCTTTCTCTCTGCTGTTTGATGCTAGAGAGAGAGGGAGCTATGTTGCAATGCTGTGTGTGTGTTTATATGTAAATAAAGTAGATTAGCCAAAATGCTGAGTTGCTGAGGTCTGTCACTCAAGCTGCGAAGACTCTGTGGATCCCTAAGTGTGCTGGGTGCCTGTTGGCATCAGTCGCTGTGATGTTCGGGCTGAAGAAAGATTTTGAAGCTCCCGAATGATAGACCAGGAGGGAGAGAACATGCCAGTCGAGCATGTGTCTCTGCCAGGGTCCTACTTGAGTGTAGGATGAGCTCCTGACACTGAGGTCACGTTCCCCCAGATTGGTTGGCTGGGGGTGTGACACGGCTGGGAGTCTCGGTGACATGGGCGGCATCCCTCCGCCCCCAATCTGGGTCGCTGGGGGTCCCAGATGCCAGTCTGCAACACCACCCCCCAGGGAAGGGGAGTGGATTTGCTGAGGGCAGAAATAGCTTTGGGCAGGATCAATGTAGTAGAGGCCTGAGGGGAGGATTGACCACAGCACCTGCAACTGCAGGGTGGAGATCTCCCTGTTGGAATCTGCACCCTGGTTGCCCAGTGAGACCTTTTTTGCCTGGCTTGCACCACGGCACGGTTCAACCCTGGCTGACTTACATGGAACAGGTTTTGGGCGGTCCAAATCTGGTGGATCCATTCCATCAACATGTGGTTTGGGGAATAATGAGCTGATCCTGGCCCCAATGTCATGCCAACCCTTAGCCTACCTGCTGCTGCCAATGAAGATTTGGGCTGATTTTATCCCATCACTGTTGTACAATTTGGCTTTTCACTGCTCTCATCAGTAACATAATGCACCTACCTGGGCAAGCATGATTAGATGCTGGTGTTAAAAAGTCTTTAAGATCTCTCATCTCCCTCTCCATGGGGTTTCCTGAGGAAATGGAATCATCAGTAAATTACTTACATGTTTAGTCAAGATGTGACCTCAGTCTCAAAAAAAGGGGGACAGTGGGCATTAGGGCCAGATGTTTAGTGCTGGAGAAGTTCCAGTTGGCCAGGTTCCTAACTGAAGAGTTGGGGGCTAGCACAAGTGGCATATTGTTTGAATTTCCCTGAATTAATTTGGCTAGCTTAGTTGGGCTGAATTCTTCTTCACCAACTAGGAATCTGCCCCAACCTTTGTGCAAGCATATGATTGGTACAGTGCAATGATATGGAACACAGCACATGGTGTTTTCAGGCTAATGATGTCTCTTAACACACATTGGCATCATGTTAATAATAATTCCAGTCAAAGCAACAAGAACTTTCATCGGTGTGACTAATCTCATTTTCTTCCTCAATGCTCTGAAAATTGGATTTTTTTTTAAAAAAAAACACGTTGTTGTAAGTTTAAATGTTTATTTTCCCCAAGACAGCTTGGTCTGGATTTTACTTGGATAAATTTCATAAGCTAGTTTTCTGCTGCGTCTAGTTTTAAACTTTTAACTATATTACTGATGATAAGGAATGCTGGAAAAAAATTAACTGAGTGCAGCAAAGAGTGTTGCACTGTCATCAATTCATGAATGCAGGCTGGTGCAACATTTTGTGTTGTTGATTGCGGTGGTTGCCTCACTCTGACGAGGGCTAACCCATCTTGCCCTTAAGAACTTCCAGTCATTCTGGTAAGCAAACCAAGCTCTCCACAAGACTGAGAAGGGCCCCAAAAGCAAACTGTATTATACGTGATAACCAGGCAATGCTAAATGTCTCTAGCATACCCAAGGTAATTGTTTTCTTTTCCATTGCAAATCATGTAACTTTTTCCTGCATGCCATTTCTACTGAAGCTAGGGAGACATTGCCTTTAAAAATATATATTTATAATTTTAATTTATATACACTACAACAACAGTTCAGCAATAATTCTAACATTTTGAATCTTGACTTCCTTCCCCCTCTTTCTGCGGTTTCTTATATTTTCACATTCTCTGCATACTCCAAATTATCTTAACTTATTTCATTTGTTCTCGTATATTTTTTTGAAACTGCAGGTTTTTACAATAATCCTGCCAATGTCTTAATCTGTTTACAGTTTATTTGCAAATATTCAACAAACCATTTCAACTCCTTTATAAAAAGTTTAGTGACTTGATTTCTTATTCTTCTGTTAAGCTTCACAATTTCTCCATAGTCGGTTAGTTTCAGTATTCATTCTTCTTTCATTGGGACATCTTCTTCTTTCCATTTTTGGGCAAATAATGTTCTTGCAGCTGTAGTTGCATACATAAATAAATTTCTTAGGGAGACATTGCTGGAGCATACTTGAGTATGAAAGGCCAGTAAAGTGATTCACAATATTAATTCTGCTTGTGTGCTCTGATGAATCAATGACGAAACTGATTCAGAAGTAAGCAAGCACCATCCCCTAATCCGAGGTGACCCGACAGAGCTTAGTGTAATACTATTATGTTTCAAATCAGAATAGATTGTTTCTGCATAAAGTGACATGTAGGAATAGTCTAGTGTCCCCCCCTAAAAATAAAAAAGTATGTTTTGAACAAAAAGTGCCTCATGTTCTATTCTATTTGCAGGGGGAATATTTTGAAGAAAGCATAATCATGTGCCTTAGAAATCTGATGTGCAATGTGCACATTTTAGAAGCATTTAAGGTGCCATCCTTTTAAATTCTTCTGCTCGCCACCACATTTCGTTATTCCTCCACTGTGTGTTCTTCTGAAGATGCACCCATGCTTTGTAAAAATAATGGAGGTGGGGACATATGAAGCTGCCTTATATTGGTCTGTCTAGTTCAGTATTGACTCCTTGATGGGTAGGCAAACTATGGCCTGGGGGCCAGATCCGGCCCAATTGCCCTCTAAATCCGGTCCGTGGATGATCCAGGAATCAGTGTGTTTTTACATTAGTAGAATGTGTGCTTTTATTTAAAATGCATCTCTGGGTTGTTTGTGGGGCAAAGGAATTTGTTCATTTCCCCCCTTCAAAATATAGTCCGGCCCTCCACAAGGTCTGAGGGACAGTGGACTGACCCCCTGCTGAAAAGGTTTGCTGACCCCTCTGACTGGCTGTAGCTCTTCAGGGTTTCAGACAGGAATCTTATTCCCAGACCTGCCTGGAGGCACTGGACAAATGTAATATTTACATGCCAGCATTAGGCCCATTAGGGCATCTTGGTGGTTTGCAACCAATGGCCATATCAGAACTGCAATAAAGCCAATCTAAAAGGCAATGGGTTGCATCCAATGGTATCCTTGCCCTAGTGGAAAGCGCATACATGTTTGCAAGTTGGAGCTGACATTTTTTCCTGAGCAACCTCATCCACTGCAGCTTCCTGTTCCCCTCCAGAAAATCTACTACTGATGGTGAACCTGTAGATTAGACTGTGATGTGGAGGGCTTGGGGAATAACAGATGGGACAACTTGTACCAGACTTTATGGCAGGAGGAAACAGAGAGCTCACATAGGCCTACCAGTTTGGGCCACAGCCCAATGTTTCTTTAAAGAAACCAGAAGACTGTGAGTTGTGAAGTACCCAATTCACATCTTATTTGAGTCATGGATTTACTTCTCTTTCAGCTGAAGCAATATGGTCATACAGATATATTGACTTACTTTAAATATTTTTTTAGCAGTAGCATATTATTACTCTTACCACCCATGTGTTCAACTGCAGTGGTACCTCAGGTTACATACGCTTCAGGTTACACACTCTGCTAACCCAGAAATAGTGCTTTAGGTTAAGAACTTTGCTTCAGGATAAGAACAGAAATTGGGCTCTGGCGGTGCGGCAGCAGCAGGAGGCCCCATTAGCTAAAGTGGTGCTTCAGGTTAAGAACAGTTTCAGGTTAAGAACGGACCTCTGGAACGAATTAAGTACTTAACCTGAGGAACCACTGTATCTCAGACTCACTTTGATCTCGAATGTGGCCCAACTCTCTAGTTATTACAAAGTGAGGTGCTTCTGGCAAAATGCCCCTTGGGATCAGTGGGCCCCCTGGGCTAGCTTACCATCGGTGGCGGGCAACGGCACTGCTGTGACCTGAAGCAGGCAGCCATGAGCCATTTGTCATTTTAACTACCCACAAGAATCAGGAGGGACTGTGGCCCAAAAAAGGTATCAGCCATTGTGGGCCATGCTGGGGCATTCGGCCCTTTGTAACTGCCTGATAGTACCAGGTGCTGCCACTGGGTCTGACTGTGCATTGAGTTTCCAGAGGTGCTGTGTGGAAAATGCCTGCATTCTTTCCCAACTGCTCTCCATCAATTAATGAGAAAAACTGTATTTGATAATTATCAAAGGAGAGTGAAATTTTGGAGGAATTCTCATTGGTACAGGGGTTTTGTGTGTGTCCCCGCCCCTTATTTTCAAGGTGGCCATGGGATGCTTGTGAGTGCCTTTCATTCTACAAATCATCTTTGCTCTGCAGCCTTCCTGGGTGTCGCACTTATGGAAATCCTCATTTGGACTGTGCTGTAAGTGTAGAAGGCAAGTATGCTGCCTATCATGTGTCTGACTGCAGTCCATTGCTGTTGCTCTTTTAAATGTGAAGTCTTTGCATTTTTAAGAAAATCAGTGCAGAAATAGGTTTTTAAGAACGTAAATAGGAGTTCCTGAAAAAAGAAAAAAAACCCCAGCATGCATCTAAGGCGCTCAGTAGCCCAGTCGTCTGTCTTCTAACACTTCAGTTAAAACCTAGAGGAAGAATACACTGTAGCTTTAACTCCTCTCTTGGGGATTTCTGAGATCAGGAAGAGCAGGCAGCTGGGGAGGCTGCAGAGTCCTGAAGGAATATTTATTGGGAAGAAACTATCCATGGATGCTTTGCAATTAAGTCAGTCCTGCATCCACTGGAAGCAATCCTGTAGCACCTTGAGAAGTAGTCGGAAAAGTGGAAGCCTTCTTCACGGGTGAGCAAAATGTTTGAGAAACTGGAGGACAGGTTTTCACATGGTACAGCCTCCCATCTGGACACAGAGCAGATCCAGTCCTGCTTCCACAAGATTGGTGCACCATGCGCTTTCAGACCACGCCAGGGATTCTGCACTGGCTGTTGATAACACAAGTGCTGAGCACTAGCTATTTCATGCTGTAGTCATCCTCCTCCTATTCCCCCCCCCCCCCGCTTTGTGTCTTTGATTTTCCTGATGGACAAAGAGGAAGAAAAAACCTTAAACAAGGAAAGGAAAGGAAATGGTGGCAGGTGGTTCAACCTGCTTTTAATCAGGTAATGTTCCAGTTGCACAGCCCTCAAAGAAACCACTCTGATAGGCTTTAATATTCCATGCCAAAATGCATCAGGGTTTCTTTTATTTCATTCGCACACCTAGAAGTTCTACTTAATGACTTAAGTCCTATAGGTCTGGAGGAGCTTTCTTCATCAGCCTTAAGTGCAAAATCCAATTGCAAATGACATCATGCATTAATGTGCTCTCAGGCTTGCACCAGTGGGAAGGATCTGCCCCTTTCCAAGATGTGCCCTTTCAGAAGCTTTGGCATGATACATTGGACTAATGAAATTGCTTGAGCAGCTGGCTGCAATGTGCCCGCGTTCAAATCGTCTAAGGAAATGTAAAAAGATATTGTTGTTGCTGGTAGTTTACTTATACAGATTTTCTGTTTGAACAAGTGTGTGTCTATTGCTTTTGTAAGCATGTAAAATAGCAATCATGGCTGAACAAGTGTCACAAATTCAGAGTGTATTTAGTGTCCAAAGTATATTTATTCTGTGTGGTTCTCCCCCCTCCCCACTTAGGGGCCCTGCTGTAAAAGTGCATAGCTGTAAAAGTGTATTATGGAGAGATGATGGCCTTCTAAAATTATTCTCCTTGTTTGCAGGAGGCAAAATAGAGGTAGCCATTTTAGCAAATGTTCTTGGGGTAGGAGCAGAATTCTTCAGCTGTATAGAGAAGGGTGTTGAAAAAGAAAATTATCAGAAAATTTAATATACTTTTAAAAAGACACCTTGACTGAATGGGACTACAATACAGTGGTACCTCGGGTTACATATGCTTCAGGTTACATACGCTTCAGGTTACAGACTCCGCTAACCCAGAAATAGTGCTGCAGGTTAAGAACTTTGCTTCAGGATGAGAACAGAAATTGTGCTCCGGCAGTGCGGCAGCAGCAGGAGGCCCCATTAGCTAAAGTGGTGCTTCAGGTTAAGAACAGTTTCAGGTTAAGTACGGACCTCCGGAATGAATTAAGTACTTAACCCGAGGTACCACTGTATATAGTTACTTCCTTCATTCACCAGTATGAACTAATAGGCAAAGAAAGGAGGACAAGAAGGAGGAGGAGGAGGAGGAAAGTCCATTGCTTCCTTCCATCATTTTAAAATATATTGGGCTAGATGCACAGTTGTGCTCAAAAATTCCCCCTCCTACTAATGGGTGGAGAAGCTGAGGGGCATTTTGCCAAATATTCTCCAAGGGTGAGGGAACATTTCCAACCATTTACAGTGGTACCTCAGGTGACTGACACTTCAGGTTACAGACTCCGCTAAACCCGAAATAGTTCTGTGGGTTAAGAACTTCGCTTCAGGATGAGAACAGAAATCGCACGGCGGCGCGGCAGCAGCAGCAGGAGGCCCCATTAGCTAAAGTGGTACCTCAGCTTAAGAACAGTTTCAGGTTAAGAATGGATCTCTGGAACGAATTAAGTTCTTAACTCGAGGTACCACTGTATAGATAGAACCTGAAAAAAATAAAATCTGAGAGAATATCTCCGGTCACCTCTGCACTGTACTTTTGAGGCAGCATCAAACCACTTTAAGCAGTAATGGCTTTGCCCAAAGAATCCTGGGAGCTGTGGTTCGTTAATGATGCTAGGTGAGTTGCTAGGTGACCCCTATTCCCCACACAGAACTTCAGTTCCCAGAGTTCTCTGGGGAGAGGGATGGTTATACCACTCTAGGACTTTTAATTCTGAAGGAGAACAGGGGTCGCCCAACAACTCCCAACAACCTTAAAAAAGTTACAGCTTTCAGGATTCTTTGGAGAAAGCCACAACTGTTGGTATAATAATGGTTTAGGTGTAGAGTATGGATGTGGATGGATATAGAATTGATTATATTGATTAGGAGTCTGGAAAACTCATTAACCATGGGCAAAATCATTTATTTCAGGCTCAGATACCTCTCCCCCAACAAACTGAGGATAAAAATATCAACAAAGCTTCTCTCTCCTTCTTACACACCCACATGCTCCAGCACCGGGGTGTGTGTGTATGTGTGTGGAGGGGTGGAGAGCAGGCTGGCATGTGTCCTGGGGGCGTGGTGCACTGCCCACAGGGACGTGGCGGACGTCCTGGGGGCGTGGCGCATAGCTGTCAACTTTTCCCTTTTCTTGCGTGGAATCCTATTCGGAATAAGGGAATTTCCCTTAAAGAAAGGGAAAGGTTGACTGCTATGGCATGGAGTGCTGCCTGCAGGGGCATGGCACGCCGCCTGTGGGGGTGTGGCATCCAGCACAGGCAGGAGACTGCTGCGATGGCACCCCACTGGGATCGTGCTGCCGGGGGCGGTGCGCTCCCCCCGCACTCCTCTGCCTCTGCCACTGCCTCTTCTTCCTTCTTCCAGTACAGGGACTTTATTACATTGGCATTTTGTCTCCTATTTCACATGTATGTTCCTTGGTAGAAAATGGTGCCACTAGGGCTGACTATGGGATGGAGGTCCAGATCTTCCTTGGAGGGAAACCAAGTGGCAGCTGACTTCTGAGGCACTCTGGGAAATGAAGATTGCAGGAATGAGTGTTTGGTGCCCACTCTGCAAAACATTTCGAGAAAAATGAGGAAAAGGAACAAGAGCTGTTACTGCTGCTGCTGCCAGACCACCTGGTAAGGGGAGGAAGGGAGATCAGCCAGGTGGGTGGCACCTGAGATTAGATGGTTTTCTTGTTTTGTTTAACAATCAAGTGGTGTATAAATTTATGAAATAAAACAAAGCAACGAATAATAAATAAACGTTTATCTACTTTTCACACCCTGGGGTGTCTTTGACAAGAATGGTGGCATATACAAAACTGACGAAACACTTTTGTGGTGTCAACTCCTTATAGGAACAGGTGTGGATGCTGTAATATTTGAAACTGGGCTGGTCGTGCAAGGCCTGCACCACCAAACATGTACATTAATCCACCAGGCTGAACAAACCTTCTGTTTCTGCTTCTCGCCTTTGTGAAAACAAGTCTTTCTAGCACCAGGTAGTCTACAATATACAGCCAGTGCAGCTCAGTGTTTTGCCTGCAATAAACCAAGTGGCTGCTCAATCCATGGATTCACTGTGTAATCTGTTGTTGTTGTTGTTTAGTCATTTAGTCATGTCTGACTCTTTGTGACCCCATGGACTAGAGCACGCCAGGCACTCCCGTCTTCCACTGCCTCCCGCAATTTGGTCAAACTCATGCTGGTAGCTTCGAGAACACTGTCCAACCATCTCGTCCTCTGTCGTCCCCTTCTCCTTGTGCCTTCCATCTTTCCCAACATCAGGGTCTTTTCCAGGGAGTCTTCTCTTCTCATGAGGTGGCCAAAGTATTGGAGCCTCAGCTTCAGGATCTGTCCTTCCAGTGAGAACTCAGGGCTGATTTCCTTAAGAATGGATAGGTTTGATCTTCTTGCAGTCCATGGGACTCTCAAGAGTCTCCTCCAGCACCATAATTCAAAAGCATCAATTCTTCAGCGATCAGCCATCTTTATGGTCCAGCTCTCACTTCCATACACCACTACTGGGAAAACCATAGCTTTAACTATACAGACATAACTATACGGATATAATGATAAATGAAATACATACATACATACTTTCCCATTTCTTATGGACCTGTGTCTCTTCATGTTATTTCTGCAGTTTTTCTGCTCTAACTCATCAATAGGAGTAGTAATCTACTCAGTATTTAAAGTGATATTTGGCATTTGTAGCACTTGTAAAATATTTGCACATATTCGGGTTGCCATATGACCTCTTTTTCCAGGACACGTCTTCCTTTCCAGGATTAAAATTTCTGTCTGGATTTTTAAAATTTGGAAAAATGTTCAGGGGGGCTAGTTAGTTTTGTTTATAGTAACGGAAGAAATTTTTTCTAGTGCATTAGATCTAAGGCACCCAGCTAAGCTAGTCTGCAGCAGATAATCACAACAGAGCAGCATCTTAAACTAGCTACATACTGTATAAATCCCTTGTGGCTGAACTAAAAGGACACTGGCTCAGCTACAAAACCTTGGAGAAGGAGTCTGGTAAGGCAAGAGCTAACATCCCCCTGCCATTAAGGAGAGTCCATATGTACATCTTAAACAGTTTAATAAACTGTTTTGTGCACACTTATGTTCACAAAGATGTGAACATGAGCCCAAATACGTTCATGTGGCAAGTGAACAAGCAATATGTATTATTCTTATTTTGTTCCTGAAAGTTAAGAACATTGTTGCTAGCAATATATCAGAGCTTCTATAGCCTACATATAGTATATTCAAAATGAGAGTTGTCTTAGTGATCCATAATTAAAAGTAGAACGTGTCCTCTTTTTTGCTCTTCAAAATATGGCAACCCTGCCTTATAACCCTGGACGATAGGCCCATATTATTATCTCCTTATTGCTGGTTCTGGGGGAGGTGCTCAAGATGAGAACAGTGGGCTGGCTATGGCAAGATACTGAGCGCGTGTCCTAGAGGAGGTCTGAGGCAGAGATTTTTTGCCTTGCAGGTCACGACTCATACCTGAGCTACTCATTCGTGTGAAAAGTCTGTCAATCTTCCTCCGTTTGGCTGAGATTCAGACCAGGCTGTTGCTGTACCACTGAATCTCTCTTCAGTTCAGCAAATTGTGTGTGTGTGTGTGTGTGTGTGTGTGTGTGTGTGTAAGAACAATATTATTAAAATAATCATATTATGCCTTTTTAAAAGCTATTCTCCCCCCCAAAAAAATTCCACATTTTCTACCCACAGCACAACTCCAATCCATTCATCCATGTGAAACATTTAACACTGAGAGAGGTCGCTCCAGAAGACCCAATCCCCCAGATTGTTAAAATATTCCTGTCTGGATAGTGAAAAGAATAATTTTTGTTCCATAAGCAAAAAGCTGCTCATCTTTAGGAACATTGCTTTGAAACTGTGCACTGAGGGAAGAAAGAAACCTCCCCCCTCCCTCCCTCCCTCTCTCTCTCTCTGTGTGTGTGTGTGTTTCCAGGAAGCAATAAGCACCTACATGAAAATAACTCCATCCTTAATCCCCTGCCTATCCGTTTTTATCTGATGGCTTCGGCACGGGCAGGAAGATCACTGCGCGGCAGAAAACGAAGGCGAGTTAACAAGATGTGGCCAGTCCCATGGATAAAACAATAGAGAAAACCCTCTTCCACTTTGTCTAGCACCCTGGTGTCGTTCTCATGCCCAGGTCGCAATGTGGCTCATGGTGGGCTTAGTTTGTTGCCTTGTGTTTGGGGGGCTGCCGTTGGCTCTCGCCTCGTGCCCTTCCCAATGTAGCTGCGCTTTCCACAGTATCAACGAAGGGACGAAAGCAAGGTATGTTGGCAACTGTCTATTTCTTTTATTCCTCGGTGGGCTCTGAAGCGTTGTTTCGTGAGTAGAGGTTAGCGCATCACCTGAGCAGAACCGCCCCTCCCCTCCAAGTAGACGTGGGTCATTCCATGGCTCTTTGTTGCAAATGTTATTTTCCCAATCACTTTGTACTACAGCTTTCTGCACAGTCGGATTAGCTCCAGAGCAGACTGTAATCTGATTTCAGAGATGTCATTTGCTGATCTTCTGTATGCCAAAGGCAGAAGCAATATAATTAACATTGGTACAATGTTAGGCAAAAGGGGCACTAAAATTGAGCTTTTGGAAAATATATGTGCAGGGAAATGGTTTTCATCACCATGTTGGACCAACAAATAAAACATAACCATGGACTTTTCATTTTTTAAAAAACAAAAAAAACCAGACAGCAACAGTACCTATATATTTTATTTTGCTTCCAACATTCCAGCTGAATGCTTGTTTCTGAAACTAGCTAAGATATGAAGCTTACTCTGTTTTTTTCGATCTGGTGTTTTTTTTGTTTTTGTTTTTTAAAGAAAAGCAGCAACAGATGTTTCCATTTTTTCAAGGGCATACATGTTGATCATGGCGACAGAGATGCTCATTCAAAGTATTATGTAAAATGCTTGCAAGCGTCGAACAATATGTGCCTACACTGAGCCTGCCTAAACAGGCAGCCAGTGAGATTTGCAGAGAAGTGAACTTGTTTTGTTTATTTCACTTTGTAAGCACTTGTTGATCTTCTTTATACCAAAGGCAGAAGCAATATAACTAACATTGGTACAATGTTAGGCAAAAGGGGCACTAAAATTGAGCTTCTCTAGTTCCATATGCAGGAATTAATAACATGTAAAATAAAATGTAATACTCAGGACTCATATAGTGCCTTTTGATCTCCGCCGAAAATACTTTGCATATATTGCCCTGGCTGTTCTTATAACAGCCCAGTAACACTGGTCGGAATTATCTCCACATTACAGACTAGGTTTTTTAGCCTGAGAAATGATGCTTTGCCTAAGGTTACCTGGTATGTGCCAGTGGCTTTGCAGGCAGCTCACATTTGTAGCCTCCCCATCTATACATGCCCATGTGCAATTGCGCATGGATATACAGTGTGCACAACAGGTTTCCTGTTGAACAATTAAGCCGAAGGAAATGAACCATTGATTATTGTAGCACATAATATGAATATTTAGATGCTCAATTAGGACAAAAGGCATTTTGATTGCTGTGAGAGTAATATCATCCAGTAATATTCTTACATTCTTACATATAAACCAATGGCTCTAGTAAACGTTCTTTGGTTACCATTTTAGGAACAAAAGGAGAGTTATTTCTAATTACTGTGCAGATCCCACGACTCCTTATAGAATGATCAATGCTCTGGGGTGTTGGAATATAATCTAGACTAATCTAGTTAGAAATATTCAAAGCAATTAGGCAATGGAGCAAGCTTTCCTAAGAGTTTAAAGAGGAGGGCGGACATGAATTTTATCAGGGCGATTTTACTTATAGTAGCATGTCTCAGCACAAGGCATTAGGGCAGATCCTTCCAATCCAAGCAATTTATATATGAACTTTGAAGTGATTTCTGTTCCATACTGAAAAGCACACATTTAGGGCAGCAGTGTTGCAAAGTAAAGCACTTTATTTTTCTCTCTGTAGGAATGAATTGTGATGTTTCACTTATACGGACGAAAGAAGCAGGAGCAACTGAGGCCTGCTCCCTTCCTCTAGTTAGGAGGGATGGGCAAATTTCAGTTTCTCTCAGTTTCTCATTTCTCCATTCTTAAGTTCATTTCTCCACATTTACACATCAGCTTGCAATTATTTTTTCTAAGCTCTCACGAAAATTTCATCAGTGTTCCAGAGCAGATTTCTCTTCATATATATGTTTCTTTATGCAATTTTGCCAAATATAAACAATTTTGCAAAGCAATTTCATCCAATACAATGCATTTTTGTACATTATCTTTACAAATACATGCATTTATATGCATGATTGACCTCAATATATGAATTTTGATATGCATTACATGACCGGTGAACTACACTGCAAAGCTTGGAGAAGTACAAATTTCGAAAGATTGTTTCAGATTTCATATTGTTTTGGAAAGTATCAGGTAGGTTCACCTTGAATGTGAACTGAATCTCATTTACATCTCCCATCTCAGCTTGTGAGTGGACCTGGCCACTGAAATTCATCATCTACTTGCACAAAAAGCCATGCTGGATTCTGCTTCTTGGAAGGTCATTCTTAGAACACTGGAGACTGGCTTTCACGACTTGAGTACTTTGGAAAGATAGGATAAAAATATTTTGAGTACATTATTGGAATAAATACTTATATAGAGGTGTCACAAGCTTTTTACCTGGTATAATAAACAGCTATGAATCTTATTGGATTCTTCAGATGTTGTTGGACTCCAACTCCTATAATCCCAGGCTACTAACCATATGGACAGGGCTGGCCCACCCAAGAGGCAAGGTGAGGTGACCTCCTCAGGTGGCAGGATCCACAGGGGCAGTAGATCCTGATGTAACTCTTCATCGACTCCTTCTTCCCTAGCAGGGAGAGGAGCACCATTTTGTGGTTCACCTCAGGTGCCAAAATGTGTTGGGATGGCACTGCATGTGGGATAGGACTGATGGGAGTTGTAGTCCGAAACATTTAGAGGGCCACAGGCTGCTCATCCCTGCAATGGGCAGCTGCAGAGGACGGTTAAATTTATTACAGAGTGTGCTGTCACTCTGCATAATACAAGATGTGGCCAATGCCCTGCATGAACTCAGTGTGTATCCTAGAATGCATCCCAGAATCCTCTGTGGTGTACAGGAGTCCTTTGGCAGACATGAAATGGGTGTGGAAGGGTTTCCATGAATTTAGACATGTTCAATTATTTTTATTTTATTTTATTAATTGCATTTCTGACTCACCCTTCCTCCCAAAGTAGCTCCAGCAGCAAACAATAACACAATGCAATTTTAAAAATCTGAAACCAACATCAAGTCACGTATTCGTACAACGAAAAATGTCCATGTTGCCAGGAACGGTATCTTTCCACCATTAAATGCCTGGGAGAACAGGATTCTTTAGAAATTCTACTAGTGTAGGAACAAGAGGCAACAACTAGCCAATTTTATGCTACTTTATGCTTCTGTTGATTTTGGTGAGTTAAAGATCTGCATTAGGCTGTGATCCTAAAGCATAGTCATTTGGATTTTAATAGGAGTGACTCCCAAGCAGTTCCATTATTTTTGTATCGTTTATAATCCATCTCCCTTTCATCAAAGTGGTGGCCTACAGAATGTGGTTCCCAAGCATTCACCTCTGCAGGCAATGAACAGACCCAGAGCTGCTTAGCTCCAGCAAGGTGGTGCCCACACATGCCTTCAGATCACACCCTGGTTTCAACACAATTAGCCTTAGGTTTCAAACATCTCTCGTTGAAAGTCATGGGGTTGAAAAGTGCTTACCATTGAGTTATGCCAGGACCGGCATGATTAGTCAGCACCATTGGGCATCTGCTGAGACCCCCAGTTTGGGGAGGGCACTGGTGGCCACCAGAGCCAGGTGGTACTGTTGCCATTACCAACTATCCAACCTCTCTGGGCAATGCTGAGAACATAAACAAACAATGGAAATGAGTAGAAGGAGCAGCAGTTGACACTGCCTGCCCACTCATGTGCCCCTTCTGGGGGGCAGAGATTGAGGGGAAGCGAGTAGAAGAAGAAGAGTTTGGATTTGATATCCCGCTTTATTACTACCCTAAGTAGTCTCAAAGCGGCTAACAATCCCCTTTCTCTTCCTCCCCCACAACAAACACTCTGTGAGGTGTGTGAGGCTGAGAGACTTCAGAGAAGTGTGACTAGCCCAAGGTCACCCAGCAGCTGCATGTGGAGGAGCGGGGAAGCGAACCCAGTTCACCAGATTACGAGTCCACCGCTCTTAACCACTACACCACCCTGGCTCTGTAGGTAATTACAGGATATAGGAGCATTTGCCAAGGTCCTCCAGAAACATGCAGCTCACACTGGGTGTGAGCCCCAAAAATTACCCTTATGATTTCTCAAAGATTCAGCCATGTTCCTTTGTCACAAAAACTCTCCACCCAAGGCATGATGGAGAACAGCAACAACCGGGAAAAGATAGACATAATATTTTACAAGGACAGGAAGAAACATTACGGACAGAACAATTGCCACACACAGGAAGAAGAAGGGTATTGTTTGAGTGCTTCACCTGCAGATTTATAAATCATTTAATGTGTCAATACAAATGGAAGTCATTAATATTGCAGTTGTTGTATAAGGGATTGGTATTTTGACTGGAGTGTAATTGAAATTATTAAGATTTTGCAACACAGAAATAAAGTAAATTATCAAATTCTATCACACAGGGGGACACCTAAATTTTATAATTTGGCATCTGCATGATTGGCATTAGTAATTGTATTATAGTTTGGCATTGTTATAATGAACTTATTATGGGATTATTGTAATTGAAAACTAATAAAATTATATATATATATATATATAGTTTGTCACAAAACAACCAAGTCCTGTGGTCACAAAAAGGCTAAAAAAAGGATGTCAGGCTAGAGATCTGACCAGCTCGTTTGTGCATTAACCTCTCTTGTCCACCCCCTCAGGCATTTTAGCAGTATAAAAAAGAATGAGCCATTAAACCCCTTGCTGAGAACCTTGTCCTGCAATGAAGTTCTCTCCCTCTCCCCAAGGTACAAAGTGGTATTCTTCAAGTTGAAGTTCCCAGGTTCAACTTGTGTCACCTCTCACCAAATGAACTTAGATAGAAAGACCAGGAAAGTCTCACAGAAGACTCTACCACTGTAGATGGACTGATGGTATAGCCTTTACACACCTTTTTTATGATTCATATAATGCAACAGGTACTGACTCTACAAAACGCTGCAATACTGTGGCCTTTAGAAGACAAACAGAAATAATTGGGGAAAAGGGAAGGCTGTCAAAAGCATGCCAGGCAGACACAAGCAGGGATTCGCAGAAGTAATTTATAGCTTGCAAATTTGTACAGTCAAACCTTGCTTGTCGAATGTAATCCGTTTCAAAACATTCGACAACCAAGGCGCAGATTCTGATTGGTTGCAAGAGCTTCTTCCACTTAAGTGGAAGCCATGTCGGACGTTCGAGTTCTGAGGAACGTTCAAAAACTGGAGCATTTACTTCTGGGTTTTTCAGCGTTTGGGAGCCAAAACATTCGAAAACGGAACCGTTCGAGGTTTGACTGTACCCACTTATTTATTCTTATAAAATGGAACAAAGTTCTAGAGTAAGAATGTGTGTGTGTGTGTGTGGAATTAAAAAGGTTTAAAATGCATATAAATGAACCGATGGTGAAAAGGTTTCAATTTGAGAAATGTTCATTCAGCGATCCATTTGTTCCAACAGAGCAGTTCTGTGCAATGACCCAGAGATGACTCTCACACCCGTGAACTTCCCCGCGGATACATTTAAACTCCGGATAGAAAAGACAGCCATCCGCAGAGTCCCGGGAGAGTCGTTCCATTCCCTCCGCAACCTGGAATTCTTGTGGATGCCCTATAACTCTTTGGCAAGTCTCACTGTGACTAACTTCCGGGGTCTCCGCCGGTTGCAAGAGCTGAGGCTGGATGGGAACGCTCTGACCTCGTTCCCCTGGGAAGCCCTTCTGAGCATGTCCCAGCTGAGGCTGCTGGATCTGCACAACAACGAACTTGCCTCTCTCCCAGCTGAAGCTGCTCAGTACATCCGGAACATCACTTACCTAGATATCTCGAGCAATAAACTGGTGACGCTTCCTCAAGAACTCATCGCTGTCTGGTCGAACCTCCAAGCAGTTCCATACTTCCCCAATGACAATTCTAAGATCATCTTAGGTAAGAGGTTTAATGATGAAACTGAACGAAGGAAAGCTCTACTATTCACATTATTTATGACCATACCTCAGTGGGCTGGATCAATTTCTCTCACTTTCTCATTTTTCCAGTCTTAACCGCAGCTCTCCTCATTTCCATATCAGTTGGAGATTTAAAACAAATATCCGCGCCAAAATTCATGAGCATTTTCATGCAAATTTCTCCTTACACACACACATTTGCTGAGCAATTATTCTACATTATTGTCAATAATATTTGCATCTTAATGCCTGCTTTATCCCACCATATTCGTCTCCATACACATTACTTGGTTGGAGAGCTGATTTCCAAAATTTTGAGAAGCGCTAATTTTGAAGGTTGGCTGTGTTTCTGTTCACGTATGGTTTCAGGGTGTGCAAAACGAGGTGGGTTTGCCTTTGAACATGAACAGCATCGAATCCTGCCTCCATACCTAATCCAGACTAAGTTACTAGGAATTTAGCTTCCATTGAAATTGATGGGACGGAAATCATGACTAATGTGTCCTCTTTTAAGATTTTTCTGACTATTGTTTAGCAATTATCATGCTAAAGTGTTATTTAAAAAATCTATATGGATTTCAAACATTAGTACAATAATATACAATGAGAATAAAAAGAAGCAATAAAAATACAATTAAAAATCAATACAATTTTTTTAATGTAATGGATATGCCCGCTGTGTTAACAAAATTCTTCAATATTTGGCCTGATCTTTGTTACCATGGATGTGGTGCTACCAAGACCACTTCCATAGTTGCTTCCAAACCTACCTCTGAAGGATCTCCAAAGAGGAGATTTTACAACTGTCCCAGATAGCCGATTACATTATGTTACGAATGAATGAGGTCTTACCAGAGCTGAACAGCAGTATCCTTTCTTTTACATGATGCTCCTGTGAACACAAGCATAAATGACAGCAGCTTTTTGTGAGACAACGTTACATGGCTGACTCATTTTCAACACAACATTCAGTGCAACCTCCAAACATTTCTGGGAGATGCATCTGACTAGCAAGTTATGCTTCAGCTTGTACATTTGCTACCTCTTAAGTATGTGCAAAACCTTACACTTTGAATTTCATTATGTGGTTCCTTGTCTGGTGCTGCTCAGGGTAATTGTTGCATTGAATGCCTAGGCTGTCCTTGAAAGTGTTTGCAATTTGTTGAGGTTTTCTGTCATCTGAAGGCTGCTGCTAGCACAAGAAACCCAAACTGTGGCTTTAGACAACAATGTATTTACAGACTCTGGAGAAGCAGCCTGAGATCTGAGAGATCCCTTTCCATCTGTCAGAAGAGGTTTGAACAGAACTTTTCAACACCAGAAGAGCCAGATGGGATCAATGGGGTAGAAAGCAGGGATGCCAGTATATGGAGACAGAGCCAAAAATAGGTGGAGTCAGCTAATTCTAGGTTTTTCCTCCTCCTCCTCCCTCCTGGCTTGGGGGCCCAGGGGAAGGAGAGGTGAAGAAACTCCTGTTGTGCTGGCTTCAACATTGTTGTTGTTTAGTCGTTTAGTTGTGTCCGACTCTTCATGACCCCACGGACCAGAGCACACCAGGCACTCCTGTCTTCCACTGCCTCCCGCAGTTTGGTCAAAATCATGCTGGTAGCTTTGAGAACACTGTCCAACCATCTCATCCTCCGTCGTCCCCTTCTCCTTGTGCCCTCCATCTTTCCCAACATCAGGGTCTTTTCCAGGGAGTCTTCTCTTCTCATGAGGTGGCCAAAGTATTGGAGCCTCAGCTTCAGGATCTGTCCTTCCAGTGAGCACTCAGGATAGGTTTGATCTTCTTGCAGTCCATGGGACTCTAAAGAGTCTCCTCCAGCACCATAATTCAGCTCTCACTTCCATACATCACTACTGGGAAAACCATAGCTTTAACTATACGGACCTTTGTTGGCAAGGTGATGTCTCTACTTTTTAAGATGCTGTCTAGGTTTGTCATTGCTTTTTCCCCAAGAAGCAGGCGTCTTTTAATTTCGTGACTGCTGTCACCATCTGCAGTAATCATGGAGCCCAAGGAAGTAAAATCTCTCACTGCCTCCATTTCTTCCCCAGCTCCAACATTACACAATGTCAAAAGAAAACATTGCAAATGAAAATCAAATACAAGATACAATAAAGACCTGCATTTAAAGCAGTATGATTGACAGGGAGACAAGATATTCCATAAACATAAAAATCAAGTAAAATCAAATATAGAAAATGAAATGAAAACTCCATGTAGAAACATTATTAGCCACTAAACAAAATAATGGAGATAGAATCTGATCTGCCCTCACCCAGTAACATCTCCCAAAGATATCCTTAGCAATCTTGCACATATAAATTTCACCATCACTCGATCATTCCTGCCATCCACACTCATAGCACAGACTAACCTCTAGGCAACCAATTGTCACAAAGTGATTGTCTGGTTTATGAAAGATATCTGGCAGCATTCAGCACAATTCACAACCAGCCCTTTCACCGATCTCCATCTAGGCTTAACATTTATATAGCACTTTCAAATTTTCAGTGCTTCATCATATGCATTATCAAGTTGTAAGGTAACAGCGTCCTGTCATGTAAGCAAATATGATTATTCCTCATCTTGCAGACAGGGGAGACTGAGGCTGAAAGCGAGCGATTTGCCTAAGGCCACCTGGCAAGTTTATGACAGAGGTGAGATTCAAACTGGGGCCTTCCTGATTTGCAGGTCCATCTCTTAGGCATTATAAATCAACTTTTTTTTCCTCAGACAAAGCTAGCAACACTGCAAAATGTTGCTGCCAAACACCTACCTTTGTATTGAAATTTGCCAGGTTGGCTTTTTCAGGAGACTGCAGTAAAATCCACAGGCCTTGCCAATGTGAATTTTATTCATACTGTCAAACTGGCCAATTGACACATTCCTTTGTTTTCCTGATCAGAGCTCATTCTTGCCATTGATTTATTCAGCGTTTATAGATATCTCAGCATAACATACCCTGTCTCCTTCTCTCTCTCTCTCTCTCTCTCTCTCTCTCTCTCTCTCTCTCTCTCTGTGTAAAGTCTGAAGCATGGTAGACACTTAATAATTCAGCATTCTTTATATCCTCTGTCACTGCCTTTCCTTCATCACTGAGCAGCAACTTCTCATATACCTCTTTTTAAAAAAGCATTTAACTTTTACTGGTCTTTCCTTGTTTCTTTTCTTGATCTTTGCTTTCCTTGAAAACACCGTAAGGTGCAGGTCATCTTAGGAAATGCAGGAAGATAAGAATTCTCTGCATAGTAAATAAGCATATAGAAGATGCTTGCATCCTTTGATACATTGTACAGTAACCCTTCATGACTTTACCACAGGCATAATGGTAAGGGGATATTTCCATGCCGAAGTGTTTCTGTACAGTCTGACAGTCAGCATTTTATGGAATGATCTGTAGACTAGGGGATGATTCTTTTATAAAGACACAGGAAGCTGCCTTTCCTTGTTTGCACATCATGGTAAGCCAAACTATAGCTTTCTGGGACAATGCAAGAATGCTCGCTTCCATCTGCTCCTCCTTTGCCCTTTCAGCACAGAATGGTAATCCAAGGTTTAGCAGAGTGTTTCCTCTGAACCTGGTGCCATAGTAAAAGGTCTTTCCTTCTGAATCACAATCTATAATCAAAGAACAACCAGTGGTTTTCAACCAGTGTTCCGTGGCACCCTGGGGTGCCTTGAATGATGGTTGGGGTGCCACGGGCAACACTGACCTCTGTCCCTCTTTCCTTCCCTCTCTCCTCTGATGCCCTGTGGCATCTCTGCCTCCCAAAGGCTTGCAATGGCTGTTTGTTGCAGCAGCCCTCAGCAGGTGAATGGAGCCTCTGGGACTGGCCAGGGGGTGCTTCCCAGGCCCCTGTAGGGTAATGGGAGGAGACACCTCTCTTTGGGGCAGGAGGGTAGCTCAGAGACAGGGGCGGCGGCTTTGGCTGCCCAAAGGACTCCCATGGAGAAGGCAGAATAGAGGAGGCAGATGGAACACTCTAAAAGGGAGAGTGTTCAAAAAGGGGTGAGAGGCTGCCAGCTCTGCAGGCAAAGGGTGACATAACTGGGCTCCAGAGCCCCACATGGGTGCCACAGAAAGAATGCAGTTGGTCAAGGTAGCCGTGGATCCAAAAAGGTTGAAAACCATGGTCCTGAGTTCCGATGGTACCCTAATCCAGATCTTCACTTAGCTGCTGCATTATGCTGTGCTGAAAGGTTCATGGATGAACAAAGTGGGTGCGATCAGTCCTGGTATGCCATTGTTTGGCTTATAGTGACATATGAATGAGGCCGCTGAATCAAGCCATTGATCATAGCTGTCAACTTTCAGATTTGAAAATAAGGGATCAGCAGCCTCGAAAATAAGGGATCATCAGCCTCACCTGTCCCAGGGACAGTCTACGGGATATCTAACAATCTGGGATAGCAGCGGGAAGCAGCGGGAAATGGTGCTGGAATAAGGAAATTTCCCACAAAAAAAGGGAAGATTGACAGCTATTCCATTGATCAATCTAGCTCAGTAATCCATCTCAGTACATGACTGGCCATAGCTTACTAAGGGTTCAGACAGGAATATCTCTCAGTGTTATGTGGAGATGCTTGGGACTGAACTTACTTTCTGAGTGCAAATGTGTGCTTTAGCATCGACCCTTCCCCGAGGTTTTGTGTTGACCTTTCTACTGCTGTCACTTTGCCATGCTGAACCTCTACCCACAAATATCAGAGTCGTTCATGATCTTGGGTGAGGAATCAAGGCTGGTTAGAACCAGAAACAAGGAGTGAAGCAGAGAAGGAGGAATGGCCAGAATCAACCTCTGTTTGACCTGGAGAAATTCCAAAGGTCAACATCTGTGGAGAGAGACTTGCATCAAGTGTGCATTGGCCGTTAGAAGGGCATCCAATGAATGCAGAAGCAAATTCAAAGCACTCTTTTCAGGATGGTTAGAGGCTATGTAGGGGACTGTCGGTGCTGTAAACTCATCACTTTGCCCCTGAGGCTACAGAGCACGCGACAGGAGAAGGCAACCAGACCACAATAACACATCATACTGCAAGCTGAAGCTATAATATTGGCCATCTGTTTTCTGAGCTATATGTGTCTTTTGGATCACAGAAGCTGTGATCTTGAACTATTCTTTCTCTGGGTGATGAAGATAACCAGGAGAAATTTGCCTAGCCTAAAGAGATTTAGAATCCAGCACTGTATATTTTTATCTTAAAAAATTAAAGCAGAAACATATTAGGGTAATTTCAACAAATAGGCAAGCTTGCCACATTTCCCCCTCTGCAATCTTTTTGACAATCTTTGCTTCCTCTCCCGTGATATTTATAGACTGCTTTCCCAATAAACTTGCTCAGGAGCAGACAAAGATGTTAAAAGAAGCAGTAAAATCGTGCAGATAAGGAAAAAACCCCAGACAGTTTAAAACATCAGCAGCAAGTAAAAGCCACATGAGAAATCATTGAAAATGATTTACAGATGGTATTTAACTCCGAGGAGACTTGCTAAGATGAATAAGAATGAATCAGATAAGTGCTGGAGACGCACCGAGGTTGAGGGTACGTTCTTTCATATGTGGTGGACCTGTAAAAGGATAAAAGAGTATTGGGAAATAATTTATAATGAATTGGAAAAAAAGGTTAAAAGGACCTTTAAAAAAACCAAACCCACCAGAGTCCTTTTAAAAGATAAAGGTAAAGGGACCCCTGGCCATTAGTCCCAGTCGTGACCGACTCTGGGGTTGCGGCGCTCATCTCGCTTTATTGGCCGAGGGAGCCGGCGTACAGCTTCTGGGTCATGTGGCCAGCATGACTTAGCCACTTCTGGCAAACCAGAGCAGTGCACGGAAACGCCGTTTACCTTCCTGCCAGAGTGGTGCCTATTTATCTACTTGCACTTTGACGTGCTTTCAAACTGCTAGGTTGGCAGGAGCAGGGACTGAGCAATGGGAGCTCACCCCATCGTGGGGATTCGAACCACGGACCTTCTGATTGGCAAGTCCTAGGCTCTGTGGTTTAACCCACAGCGCCACCCACGTCCCTTAAGTCCTTTAGTTGAGGATAATTCAGATGGAAATTCCCAGGTCTCAAAAAAGGTTATTTATGAATGCCACTATAGCGGCCTGTGTTTTGTTAGCCCAAAACTGGAAAACGAGCGAGGTCCCAACTAAAGAAGAATGGCAGCTTAAACTGATGGAATATGCGCAGCTTGCGAACCTAACTTATAGAATAATAGAACAAGAAGAACATAATGTTTAAAGAAGATTGGAAAATGTTTATTGAATATATGGGGGGAAACTGTGTACATTTAAAAACGTTGGCAGCATTAAGATAAATTCGACAGTGTAAACAAGTTTTGATGGAAATAATAATGGAATACTGAATGGTTTAGTTTACCTAAAATATGCAAGGATTTATGCTATGCAAAATGAACCATGGAAAGAGAAGAATGGAAGTCATTGATATTTTAAGGTTGTCTAAATGAATATCCTAAATTGTAAAACAGAAAATTTAATAAAAATTACATATATAAAAGCAACATGAGGCGATGATGATATGAAGGAGGAAGATTGTGTGTGCGCGCATGTACATGTGGAATGTGGAGAGAAAGTTTTGGCTTTTCTCTCATAATACTAGAACTGAGGAAGTTGAGTCCTGGAAGATTCAGAAGAGACAAAGTGCATAAGCATTTAAATTTCCTCACACAAGAGGCAATGATGGCCACCATCTTAGATGGCTTTAAAAGACGATTAGAAAAATTTGTGGAGGATACAGCTATTACTTACCACAATGACTATTTTCTGTCTATGCTGTCGGAAGCAATATGCCTCTGAATATCATTTGCTAGAATCACAGGCGGGGATAATGCTTTTGCACTCAGCTCCTGCTTGTGGGCATCTCATCGCCACCTGGTCTGCTGGGAGACACCCAGAGTGCCTGAGGAAACCCAGCCAGATGGGTGGGGTATAAATATTATAACAACAATTAGAAAAGGATGTTAGACAGGCCATTGCCCTGATTTGGGAGGCTCTTCTTATGATGTGTTTGTGTCAAGGTGGTTTGGTGGGCATCAACAAATTATTGAACAGAATACCATAGGAGAATTTTATTTCCCAGTTATGCAGATAAATAATAGTCTAGCCAGCAAATGGTAAGGTAGAGAAGGGGCATAAGAATCTCAATAGCAGCAGTCCTGATGCCTTGTATAAATTCTTATGTTACTCCAGATTAGGATCACCATACATCCCAGTTTTCCCAGATATATTCAGAATAGTGCAGTTAGCAGTACTGTTTGGGTGGAAATCACCCAAATATCTGGGAAAATCCAGACGTATGGTGGTTCATGTTGATTTTCTATAAAAATAGATTTAAAAAACCACTAAATTTTCTTTAGTGATTTTGCCCAAAAATCCACCTCAACAACTTTGGCCAGACCCAAAATAGCTCAACAACTTTGGCCAAAAAACCCCCAAAACAATGAAAAGAAAGCTCATCAATTTTGCCAAAAAAACTCAATAACATTTCTGTCCAGATATTCACTGTTTGAAGTATGGCAACCCTACTCCAGGTTTAAAGAAGAATGATGATTTGTTGCGGTTGCATCCTGTTTGCTTCTAAGGAACCCAGAGAGTGCACAGATACATTAAACGGCAACATTTTAGATGTTTTGTGCCCTCTTTCTGCCTCTTTCTGAATGGTGGCATTCAAATCACATCAGGGGGGAAATAAATCATTTAACCAAAGTAGGAACAAATAATCACATTACAATTGCATAACTGAATATTATCAAAGATCTTGGGTAAACAGAAGTACATTTGGCTAGCATTTAAAAGGTACTAAAGTATGTGTAATTTTGAGGGGTAGGAATGTGGATGGGGCATGTTCTGTTACTGGTAATAGGAAGAATAGTTAGATATGTTAGTGGCCTTGATTGTGGTGATCTTTTAAGTGGGTGGGGAGGACTTTTTCTGTTTAAATACATTGTCAGATGAATATTTTTGTTTTTGTGTATCGTTATTATGTATGTTTATCTGATTTTTGATATCTGTGCTATTTTACTTTACTGTGTTACTTTGAGGCACTTGAGTGAAAAAATGTGACTAAATAACAACAACAATATACAATTCAGAAGATCCTCTTACTGAGATTCATCTTCCTCATTTTCCAGAGATGGACATGTTTGAAGCATATTTTTTGCACCCCAAGGTGTTTGTATCAAGGACAGAAAATGTGTGTGTGTTGAAAACTCTTCAGAATCTAAATATAGATTCTGAACCTATTTGCAAGATCAAGGCCAGTTTTGGATTACCTTTTTAGGGCATGTAATTTACTATGCTTAAGGGTGGAGGAGAAATTCACTTTCTGAAGCATTTTCTGAAACAATATTCAAACTCAAATACAGCCATCCTTTGAAAATGGCACTTTTCTGAATTTTTGCAGTGCAGTTTTCCAGCCATGTAATGTGTGCAAAAATGCATATAAGCGTAAGCTGGCGCTCTCTCTCTCTCTCTCTCTCTCTCTCTCTCTCTCTCTCTCTCTCTCTCTCTCTCTCTCTGTGTGTGTGTGTGTTTGTGTGATGCAGATTTTGGTGAAAATAGCATTCACTATATTGAGGGACATTGGTTTGCAAAAATGTGTATAATAGGCAGGATTGCATTCAACAGTGGCTGGATCTAGACACATCAAAAAAGCTATACAGTTAAACGCATTGTAAACTTTGTAAAGGGAAATCCTGTTGGCAAAAGATATTCACAGTGCCATCTGGTGTCACAGTGTTATAACTCATATACAGTAAAGTGCTTTTTCTTTACTAACGTAGCTGAGTCCAGTGTGTTTCTCAGGAGAAATTTGCAGAAATATGTGATTTGGATGAGGATTTTTTTTTTTAAAGCAGATTGCTATGGAAATGTGGAAAACTCAATTTAAGATCGGAAAAATGATAAATTAAAAGAAGTAACTACATCTAAGTTTAGGGAGAATGCTGTTGTGTCCCGTTTGTGGGAGTCCCATAGGCACCTGATTTTGGACGAGACCTGATCCAGCAGGCTCTTCCTTTTTATCATTTTATTTATTTGCATTTTTGGTATAATTCCATGTCAGTGAAATATGGGCAAAAAGAACACAATAAGAAAAGAAACTCTGAAATAAAAAATAGGTTGCAATTTAAAATTTCTAACAATAGACCAAAAAATATTCCTTAGTCAACTTCCTCTCTCCTCCTTCCATGGTTCCTTTTATCTCTTTTCCCCATGTTTTGTTGGTTCACCCCATCTATTGTCACTACTTTTATAAACTTTATTTCTTACACTGCTGAAAATCTTACCATCCTCCTAGGTAGATTGTTTGCTTATAATACTTTTTCATATTTCCAATAAACAATACCCAGTCCTCCTTATATCTATAATCATTTACATTTCTTATTCTAGTGGTCATTCCTGCCAGCTCCCCATATTCTAACAGTTTAATATGCCATTCTTCTTTTGTTGGTACCTTATTTGTTTTCCATTTTTGGGCTAGTGACACACGCTTCCTTCTCTTCCCAGGTTTGCAGGACAATCCTTGGACGTGCGACTGCAGCCTCTATGAAATGGTCCACTTCCTCAATTTCCAGTCCCCCAACGTAGCGTTCATTGAATCCAGACTGAAATGCTTCACTCCCCGGAGCTTGGCCGGAGTTTTCTTCAGCCAGGTTGAACTGCGGAAGTGTCAGAGTCCCGTCGTGCACACATCCGTCGCCAAAGTGAGGACCATACTGGGAAGCACTGTGCTTCTGCGCTGCGGCACCACAGGAGTGCCCATTCCTGAGCTAAGCTGGAGGAGGGCTGATGGAAACCCTCTAAATGGCACAGGTAGGTTCTCCTTTTTCGGTTGCAGGCCCTGTGACTGTGGTTTGTAAAGAAGAGTGTAATGGTGTCCCTAAAGGATTCTGCTAAGTAGGTAAATGGGACGGAGGTGGCGCTGTGGTTTAAGCCACTGAGCCCCTTGGGCTTGCCAATCAGAAGGTACCGGTGATTTGAATCTGTGTGAGGGGGTGAGTTCCCGTTGCTCTGCCCCGGCTCCTGCCAGCCTAGCAGTTCGAAAGCACACCAGTGCAAGTAGATAAATAGGTACTGCTGCAGCAGGAAGGTAAACAGCATTTCCATGCACTCTGGTTTCCGTCACCAGATTCTGTTGCACCAGGAGTAGTTTAGTCATGCTGGCCACATGACCCAGAAAGCTGTCCATGCACAAACGCCAGCTCTCTCAGCCTGAAAGAGGGATGAGCGCCACAACCCCATAGTCAAGTTCGACTGGGCTTAACCATCCAGAGGTCCTTTACCTTTAGTTCTGCTAAATAATTTGTTAGAACATTCAACGAAGTCCTTTGGGCAGTTTGCATCAAGTTCAAGCCATGTTCAATTAAGCCATTGGAGCATTAATTGAGACATTAAAAATCTATTGATGTGGTTCACTGCCTAGAAACCAACATAAGCAGCACAACAGCATTTAAAGCCAGCAGAAATAATCTGCTCCAAGGGCAGATGATTTCTTGAGCTATGAAGCTACAATCCTGTACATGCCTACTCAGAAATAAGACCTTGTTAATTTAATGGTGATTATTCTCATGTAAATGGGTATAGGATTGTAGTCCAAGCCTGCTGCTCAGGTCATGGTTTAAAGATATACTTTAAATTGCATTAGCATCTTGCATCTTCAAAGGCATCGTGTTCTTATGTCAAAAGATACCATGGGGCCCTAATTAGACTTCTTTAGAAATACACTAGGGATGGGGAACTTGTGGCCATCTAGATGTTGTTGGGCTATACCTCCTATCATCCCTGATCACTGTCATGCTGGCTCAGACTGATGGTAACAGGAGTCTTACAACACCTGGAGGACCACAGCACAGGTACCCCATTCCTGCTATAAACAGCAGCAACTGATATGATCATATGTTCAGAGCACTTTCCCTTTAAGGAAAGGCAAAAGCATCTCAGGATTTTCAGTGGGACATGGCTGAGGTTTATTAAACAATGGTGCTCCAAGAATGGTTGCAAGAATGGTCTTTTTATTAACACTGGAACTCAGGTGTCACCCTTGGGAACTGAATAAATAGAAGGACTTCTTCACCCAGTGTGAATTAACTTTTGGACACTAGCTTAGAGATGGCTTTTAAAAGGATTCTACAACTGCATGGATAATGGGTCTATCACTGGATGTTAGCCATCGTAACTAAAGGGAAGCCTCCATGTCCAGGGGGAGGGGTATATCTCAGGTAACCGGATTCTGGAGACAAATGGCAGAAGGTGGCTGTCATCCTCTTCTGAGATTCCTAAAGGCATCTTGGCTGGCTGCTATTGGAAAAAGATTGCTGGACCACACTGGTTCTAGTTAGCGAGGCAGTTCTTAAACAGAGTGATGTTCTTGCCACTGCTATGGCTGTTCCCAAGCTCACTTGAGTAATGTCTACAGGTTTTGCTCAAGTGTTCAGGGTGGAGCAGATGGAAGTTTGTCCAGCCAAGCAGAGCACCACTTCTGGTCTCAACTGGGCTATCATCTTATGAATGACATCACTGTAAAATCTATTCTGATCTGATGTACCGTATTTTTCGCCCTATAGGACTCACTTTTCCCCCTCCAAAAATGAAGGGGAAATGTATTTGCGTCCTATGGGGCGAATGCAGGCTTTCGCTGAAGCCTGGAGAGCAAGAGGGGTTGGTGCGCACTTCAGGAAGCTATCCCCCCAGCCCGGCAAGCTCAGGGAGTGATGGCGAGGTTGTGCGCAACCTCGCCATCGCTCTTGGACCCGTTCTGGGGGCTGGGGGAAGCTCGGGCTTCCCCCGCCCCCAGCCCCGCAAGCTCCAGGAGCGATGGCGAAGCTGCGCTCAACTTCTCCATCACTCTGGGACCCGTTCTGGGGGCTGGGGTCGGGAGAAGCCCCCACGCCCCCAGCCCCGCAAGCTCTGGGAGCGATGGCGAGGTTGCACAACCTCGCCTTCGCTCCCGGACCCCCAGCCCCGAGGCTAAAAACGAAGCCAGGACAGCGAGCGGGATCCATCACGCTTGCTGTCTTGGCTTCTTTGCTCTTTGGGGCTGGGGGGGAAAAATAAATTTATTTTCCTTTATTCCCCCCCCCAAAAAAAAAGTGTGTCCTATGGGCTGGTGCGCCCTATAGGGTGAAAAATACGGTATTTTGATGTTTAGGGAACAGCCATAGTTCAGTAGTAGAACACACACTTTGCAAGTAGAAAGTCCCAGGTTCATTCCTCAAAAATGCCAGGCAGGGATGCAAAATACTTCCTGTTTGTAACTCACCAGAGCTGCTTTCAGTCATTACATGCATCACTGATCTAGATGGGCTAGGTAAATATAACTGCAGGACTTGGATGGCACTGTGGTCTAAACCACTGAGACGCTTGGGCTTGCCGATCAGTAGGTCGGCGGTTCAAGTCCCTGTGATGGGGTGAGTTCCCATTGCTCTGTCCCAGCTCCTGCCAACCTAGCAGTTCGAAAGCACGCCAGTGCAAGTAGATAAATAGGTACCGTTGTGGCGGGAAGGTAAACAGCGTTTCCGTGCGCTCTGGTGTTCTGTTGTGCCAGAAGTGGTTTAGTAATGCACATGACCCGGAAAGGTGTCTGCGGACAAATGCTGGCTCCCTTGGCCTGAAAGTGAGATGAGTGCCGCAACCCAACACTCACCTTTGATTGGACTTTGCACACATGACTAAGCCAGCATCAGCCTTTGACTAGACTTAACTGTCCAGGGGTCCTTTACCTTTTTTTTTAAAAAAAAGATGAACTAATGTCCTAATTCAGTAGAAATCCAATGAAGTTATCAGAACAATGATAACTTTTAGGTAATGAAATGATTATCTAAAAGAGGGGGGAATGGAATCTAAGCAGTCCGTTTTGCTGATTTCCATCCTGTTTCTTTCTTCCAGTGCACCAAGAAATTTCCAGCGATGGAATGAGCTGGTCTATTCTAGGCTTGCCTGTCGTTTCGTACCTTGATTCTGGAGAATATATATGCAAAGCAAAAAACTTCCTGGGAGCAACAGAAGCTTTCATCTCCCTTATCATCACTGACTCAGAAAGCACAGATGACCCCACCACAAACTCAAAAGGGACATGGAATGGAAAAGTGAGTGGGATGGAAGCAGCGGCTTACAACGACAATTTGGTAGCCAGGTACGTGATCAGCACGTCAACTTCCCCTACCATGGGTGCTCGGTCCATTCGTGCCAACACAGAAGGGAACCTGGCACTTCGAGATCAGGCACTAAATGTGATCAACAACCCAAGAAATCTCTTAGCGAGTCCACCTACTGCCCAACAGGAGCCAGAGCGCATTGTGAGGTCTGTCAGAGTCATAGGAGATACTGACCACAGTGTCTCCTTGGCATGGAAAGCTCCGCAAGCCAAGAACACGACTGTCTTCAGCATCCTTTATGCAATCTTTGGAGAAAGGGACATGCGTAGAATTAACGTGGAGCCAGGTAAGACCAAGATCACTATCAATGGCTTGATGCCGAAGACCAAATATATAGTGTGTGTCTGTGTGAAAGGGCTGATTCCCAGGAAGGAGCAGTGCATCATCTTTTCCACAGATGAAGTAGCCAGTGCAGGTGGAACCCAGAAACTTATCAACGTTGTGGTCATCAGCGTGGCCTGCGTCATTGCCGTCCCTCTGACATTAGTGGTGTGTTGCGGGGCGCTGAAACGGCGCTGCAAAAAATGTTTCACCCGGAAACCCAAGGAAATCCAGGACTCTTACGTCACTTTTGAAAGCCTCTCTCCAGGCGCCAAAGCCAAAGGAATGGAAGGGGAATACTTGACTAGACACACACCTGACGAATCCAATAGGTTGCTCTCTGCCAGGTCGAGTGTGGACTCAGAAGCAGTACCAAAGGCAGAGGGACAGCCGAATGAGTACTTTTGCTGACATTGATCTGTTAGTGTGCAAAGTGATTCCGCTTACACCTCTATTGGACAGTGCAAAAATGGCATGACTTTGAAGACTCACATGTCGCAAGTATTGTCTCGATATATTTGTCAAAAGAACAATGGACAGCTCTACCTGGACTGTGTTCCCCTCACACTTCAACAGCAAAAAGTCTATGTGTACATTTGCTGAGACCTCCCTCCTGCCAATCCAGTCCAGAACTGAGTGGAGTACTTATTGAATCTACACTGAGCAGATTTCGTTTTTAATTTTTGTCTGTTGGGGCATGCAGGAAGGAGGATAGAAGTGGAAATTGTAAGTTATTAGGACCCAGCAGATGATGGCTGGATTCTAGTTTCCTAGGACTCCAGAAAGGGAGTGGGTGTGAAAATGTTTAGGCTGAGGGGATGGAAGATGAGTGGGTATATTTATATGCAAAGAAGCAGATTGATATGGGAATGACTTGAGTCTTTGTCAGGTAGATGATGCAAAAACGAAGAACACACCTCCATCACAGAAAAAATAGAAAGAAAATGTGGAAAATGACTCAGGTGCAGAATAAACGTTATAATATTATTAAGTACAAAAAGACTGATCAAGGACAAAATAAAATGTGAACACATGTAGAATAACACTCATCTTCAGGGAATCAGTTACAACTATTCTCCTGTTAAAATACAAAGTAAAGGAAGAGACAACTTATCAAGGACTCATAAGAGATAACGACAAAAGGCTTCATCTAGGTGAATACTTTATAGCAAAGTTAGACAATGTGATGCTCTCTAGATGTTGTTGGGCTCTAACTTCCATCAACTTCTATCATGACCAATGGTCAGTGAATCAAAGCAGTTGCAGTCCAACAACATCTGGAGGGAACCACAATGTCTACCCCTGCCTTAAAGTATCTGTCTAGTCCCAAATTCTCTCACCACTCCTGCTCCTAATAATTGCATGGTTTCCTGGAAGGAATTTGTGATCAAAGATTAGGGAAGGAAGAAGGATGGATAGTGGGAATGTCCCCCAAGCAGTCTAGGCCTATGGTTTTCCCTTCTGCAAAATAAACCCCATTCCATGAATACATGTACATATATGTCATGTTGTTAAATGTATATTATGGTGTGTTGTCTATTCTCAGTTTTGAAGTACATTAAATAATTTAAAACATGGTTTCCTAAATTTATTTTAGGATGCTACGCAGAGAAATGGCTTTTGATAATGATAAGGTAAAATTAAATTACTGTCCAGATTCACAGTCATCCTTCTGACCTAAAAGAGGAGTGACTTCAAGGGCTATGTGTCTCATCATTCTCTATTTTCTTAGAGTGGGAGGAAGACAAAGAGCTGCATCTGTTGTTGCTCCACATCAACAAAATACCGTATTTTTTGCTCTATAAGACACACCACACCAGAAGATGCACCTAGTTTTTGGAGGAGGAAAACAAGAAAAAAAAAAATTATGAATCTCAGAAGCCAGAACAGCAAGAGGGATCACTGCACAGTGAAAGCAGCAATCCCTCTTGCTGTTCTGGCTTCTGTGATAGCTGCGCAGCCTACTTTTGCTCCATAAGACGCACACACAATTCCCCTTACTTTTTAGGAGGGAAAAAGTGCATCTTATAGAGCAAAAAATACGGTACTATTTAGCAGTTATATCTGCTACTGAATCAAGTTTTCTAGCAGCCACTGCCTTTGTCTAGCTAAGCAAGATCAGCTGCTGCTAGAGCAGACTACTCATAGGCTTTTTCTTTTTTTTAAAAAAAGGTAGCTGGAACTGCTGAATGGGAAGGGTTAAAAAGGAGTGGCAATTGCTCCTCATTATCCTCTGCACCTTCCTATCTGCCACCCGCCGGAAAGGACAATATGATGAGCTGTGCATTGGTCCTAGAAATCTCTCCTCCCCTGCTGACAAGTCAGAGTGCTGATCAACGGGACACCCTTCCACTCCTCATAATTCCAAACGAGCTGGACTCTTCCCCATGTGGTGGAGAGAATGTTGTAACAGCTTCAGGCCTTTTAGAAAATACTTTGATTGCCAGATCACAAAGTCAAAACCCGCCAGCAATGGCACAAAGTTAAACTTTGTATTGATCTAATCAGATACAAAAAAGCTGTATACACTTATTCAGAGTGTGGATGGGGGTGAATGACGATGTTGCGTTTCGTTTTTTTTAGAGTTGGGTCCTCAAGGAGATTGGCTAGATGATGAGATGACCTAAAATCTCTGACTTGGCTATGGCAAATGTTTAATAAAGTATTTCCAAAACATATCACACCTCTTCCCCTGACATGCACCAGCTGTTAAGTTTGTTGAAAGATTGCCAAGATGATGGGTGGCTTTCATGTTGTGCTGCGTCTTCTAAAAAAGTTGTTGAGATATCTGGGTGAATATATCTTGGAGATGCTTCCTGCATCTCAACTCTGTGCCTAGGATTTTATATAGTCAGGACAATGTATGGCTTTTGGGGGGTAAATGGAGCAAAGCCCGAATGATGCATTGTTCTGGAACAAGGCCCATGAAGAGAAATGGTGTGGAGTAGATTGAATTACAACAGCTTCAATTTCAGCAAGACTAGGATGCGTAAAATGCGGGCTCTACAGTAGTAAATGTTCAGCCTACAGCAGCTTCATCTCTCTCTCTCTCTCTCTCTCTCTCTCTCTCTCTCTCTCTCTCACACACACACACACACACACACACACACACACACACACCATCCCCACTGACTCCTGTGGTCTCCTGGAGACAGACTGTATATACTGAGAATCCCGTCATTGTTTAGTCAATATTTTGACTGTCTGCCAAATTTTTGCGGAAGACAGCTTTAGTCAAGAGAAAAGGCAAATGAAGGAGCCTCATTAGTTTAGTGCTGAAAGAAAACTGGTGATATGTTCAAAGCCCATTTATTCAAGAAGAGGTGCTGCATTGCAGAGTACCACCTGTAATTCCAGACTCTGATTGGAGTTTTCAGCAAATCACATACAAATAATCAGCGTAATTCTACTACTAGACTGACAAGTTCAGACTGTTACAGTTGCTTCCTACTTCTTACTCTAATGGGTTACAAAATAAAGAAACCATCAAGTCTATCTCTAATGTTGCAACACCATGGTATAAAATAACAGGGAATGAGAAGCATCAAGTGTACACCTCAAATGTTAGAGTGCTGAACTGAAGACGCAGGTTCAAAACCCCACTCAGCCATGAAGCTCACGGGGTGATCTTGGGCCAGTCACTGGGAACAGTTATGGACCACTGGTGTTAAATTTACGGCATGTAATGCCTTAAAAGAAAACATAATGAAAATGATCTACAGGTGGTACATGACCCCAGTCAAGCTTGCAAAAATTTATCATTTGCCCAATAACAAATGTTGGAAATGTAATGAGACTGAAGGTACCTTTTACCACCTTTGGTGGACCTGCCCGAGGATTAAAGCCTTTTGGGAAATGATCTATAATGAAATTAAGAAAGTCCTTAAGTGGACCTTTCCTAAGAAACCTGAGGCTTTTCTCCTGGGCATGGTTGGCCAATTGGTGTTGAAGAAGGATAGGACGTTTTTGATGTATGCCACCACAGCAGCAAGAATCCTTTTGGCAAAGTATTGGAAGACGCAAGAACTACCTACTCTGGAAGAATGGCAGACAAAGGTGATCGACTTCATGGGACTGGCAGAGATGACCGGCAGAATCCGTGACCAGGGGAAAGAGACAGTGGAAGAGGATTGGAAGAAATTTAAAATATATCTTAAAAAATGTTGTAAAGTTGAGGAGTGTTAAGATGTCAAGGAATAAGAAATAGAGAATTACAGCTGTAACTAATAAGTTAAAGAAAATTTAATGAAAGGGAATTAAATAGTTAATTGACTGGAGGAGTTGCTAAAGAAATGTAAAACAAGGATGCAGAGAAAGGGAGGTATGGGGAAGTCAGGGGAAAGAAGGTGCACGAAAATAAGATTACGAAATTATACATGTTTAAATGTTTGAATTTTTTTGTTTTGTGTTTTGTTTGTTTCTTATTATGTGTTTGGAAAATGAATAAAAATTTATTAAAAAAAAAAAAAAGATCTTGGGCCAGTCACGATCTCTCAGCCTACTCTATCTTGCAGGCTTGTCATGAGGATACAGTGGGAAAGGGGAGAGTCATGTACCATGCCTTGAACTGCTTGGAGGAAGGGTGGAATCTAAATGTAATAATAAAATAAATAAAGACATAAGAGCAGCCCTGCTAGATTGGACCAAAGGCCCAGCTAGTCCAGCATCCTATTCTTACAGTGGCCAACTAGATGCCTATGGGAAGCTTGCAAGCAGGATGCAAGTCAAACAGATGTGCATCTCTAATGTGAACCCATTTAAAATTGTAATACAGTGGTACCTCAGTTTCCGAGTGTCTCAGAAATCATAGAATCATAGAGTTGGAAGAGACCACAAGGGCCATCGAGTCCAACCCCCTGCCAAGCAGGAAACACCATCAGAGCACTCCTGACATATGGTTGTCAAGCCTCTGCTTAAAGACCTCCAAAGAAGGAGACTCTACCACACTCCTTGGCAGCAAATTCCACTGTCGAACAGCTCTTACTGTCAGGAAGTTCTTCCTAATGTTTAGGTGGAATCTTCTTTCTTGTAGTTTGGATCCATTGCTGCGTGTTCGTTTCTCTGGAGCAGCAGAAAACAACCTTTCTCCCTCCTCTATGTGACATCCTTTTATATATTTGAACATGGCTATCATATCACCCCTTAACCTCCTCTTCTCTAGGCTAAACATGCCCAGCTCCCTTAGCCGTTCCTCATAAGGCATCGTTTCCAGGCCTTTGACCATTTTGGTTGCCCTCCTCTGGACACGTTCCAGTTTGTCAGTGTCCTTCTTGAACTGTGGTGCCCAGAACTGGACACAGTACTCCAGGTGAGGTCTGACCAGAGCAGAATACAGTGGCACTATTACTTCCCTTGATCTAGATGCTATACTCCTATTGATGCAGCCCAGAATTGCATGTTTCGGTTTTTGAATGCTGAAAACCTGAAAGTAAAGGCTTCCATTTTCGAACGTGCCTTGGAAGTCAAACAGCTTCCGCTGAGGTACCACTGTATTTTTCTCAATTTCTTCTGTAAATTTGCAGGCTGCCCTTTGCGCCTCGGTTTTTGAACGTTTCTGAAGTCAAATGGTCTTCCGGAATGGATTACGTTTGAAAACCAAGGTACCACTGTACACAAAAAGACATTGATTTTTTAGGAATGTGATTTATGATAAAATTTGAGTTCCATAAAACTTTTTTGATGGGACGCAGTCTTCTAACCCAAACTGGAGCCATTCTCTCCCTGTTGTCTCTCAACTGTTCACATGAGATCAACCTTGACACGCAGACCTTCTCAAATAATGAAATCCAAGCTCAACATTTGAATTTGGAATGATGATTGGAAAATGTGAGATGCTAAATAGGACTTTTAAAAATATATTTTTAAAAAATGTAAATTGTGCTATATATTTGGGAGTTGGAAAACAGGAGAAAATTATAATGGAATTCCATTCACTATGCACAGTGAACTCTTGGAGCTGAATTCATAAGGTGTGTTGGAGGCCACAAGGCAAGATAAAAGATGAAAATGGGAAAGTGACATACACATCCAACCAGCAATCACCTCTAGATAGTTTTTATGTTTGAGAGTGAATTTCATAGGAGAGCTGGTGGATTATGTGCAGTGTTAACTATCAATAGGCCGCAGAGCTGATGGCATGTAGTGTTTAGTTCAGCATTAGTACCTTGGACAGCTCACAGAGGAGGCAAGAGCTAAGAAGCAGGGCTGTCCCACTTCACCTTCAAGCAGCATAAAAACTCTTCCATCTCCTGCCTAAATATGCATTCCATTGACAGCATAAGAAGCAGCCACCTTGCCTGGACAAAGCTACTCCAGCATTTCTATATTTTAAGCATAGATTGTCTGGGAGAATGAAGATCTTCTTTACACGTAGACCTCTGCCTGCTCTTACTTCCTCTCTTGCTTCACCTCCTGTCTTTTTCTAGTGGCACAAGCGCCATCCAGTCCATTTCCACACAATATAACTATCTCAAGCTGTAGAAGAAGCTGTACTACACATTCAACAGAAGGCCTCTTCATATGTTGCTTGCATATAAGTCTTGGCTGTGTTGATCCTGGACCAGATCTTTAGTCCCACCTACGGACATCACAATTCCTTCCTGCAGCAACTGCAGGGCACACATTAGGTTGAGGATCGGGCTATTGCTTTGTCCCACCCCAATCTCCAAGTGGTGAGAGACTCCCAGGGTGCCTGTTGTCCACTTCTTTTCCAGGAGGCTGTTTTGGTGCCCCCTTTTTTGGTCCTATTGGGGATTCTTCTTCATAATGCTATTCCAGCCAATCAGGGATTACTTTGCTGATGTCACAATGCCAAACAGCTCAACAGAATCAACAGTGCAGCAATGACATGGGAAGCCAATATTGCCAGTTCAGAGTAGGGACATTTCTTTCTGTATCACATTGCCCTGACCAGTCTGGCGGGTTACAGATAGGTAGCCGTGTTGGTCTGCCATAGTCAAAACAATTTTTTTTTCCCTTCCAGTAGGACCTTAAAGACCAACTAAGTTAGTTCTTGGTATGAGCTTTCGTGTGCATGCACACTTCTTCAGTGTGTATCTGAAGAAGTGTGCATGCACACGAAAGCTCATACCAAGAACTAACTTAGTTGGTCTTTAAGGTGCTTCTGGAAGGAAAAATTTTTTTGTTCAGTCTGGCGGGATTAGGGTGGTGGGCACAGCTGCTATTGTAAATGCTGTTGTCTGAGGTGGTTATACAGACGAGTTGTAGGAGCAGCATAAAAAACACAAGAGCCTGTTGGATCAGGCCAATAGCCCATTTAGTTAAATACCCTATTCTCAAAGTGGCTGACTAGATTCCTGTGGGAAACCTTCAAGCAGGACCCAAACACAAGAGCACTATCCCATTTTTGGCTTCTAGCAGCTCCCCTATCCAGACAGAGAGAGCCAGTGTGGTGTAGTGGTTAGGAGCGGTAGACTCGTAATCTGGTGAACTGGGTTCGTGTCTCCGCTCTTCCACATGCAGCTGCTGGGTGACCTTGGGCCAGTCACACTTCTCTGAAGTCTCTCAGCCTCACTCACCTCACAGAGTGTTTGTTGTGGGGGAGGAAGGGAAAGGAGAATGTTAGTCGCTTTGAGACTCCTGAAGGAGAGTGATAAAGCGAGATATCAAATCCAAACTACTACTACTACTACTACTACTCTTCTTCTTCTTCTTCTTCTTCTTCTTCTTCTTCTTCTTCTTCTTCTTCTTCTTCTTCTTCTTCTTCCTACTGTTGTCTATGCTCTGGTGACCTCAAGGTTAGATTACGGTTCAGAAACTTCAGCTAGTGCAGGGTTCAGTGGCCAGGTTGCTCACCGGAGCAAGACAGTTTACACCAATCCTGGTCCGACTGCACTGGCTACCAATTAGTTTCTGGGCCCAAAAGTGCTGGTTTTGACCTATAAAGCCTTAAACAGCTCAGGACCGCAATACCTCAAGGACTGCCTCTTCCCATATGAACCTACCCCTCTGAGGCCCTCCAACGTGTGCCCCCTCCTTGAGAGATCCGGAGGGTGGCAACTGCAGTGGCCCTCCATCTGTGAAATGCTCTCCCCTGGGAAGTTTGCCTGGCGCCTTCATTGTACACCTTTAGGTGCCAGGCAAAAATGTCCCTTTTTAACCAGGCCTTTGGTTGATCTGATTTACATCCTATGCTCTTTTAAAATGTGGGGGTTTTTTTTGGGGGGGGGACTATTGGGTTGTTATTTTTATTATGTATTTTGTGGTTTTCTATCTTGATTTTATTCTGTGAACTGCCCCGAGACCCGCAGGTATAGGGCGGTATATAAATTCTAATAATAATAATAATAATAATAATAATAATAATAATAATAATAATAATCAGAAGCATTATGGCCTCCAACTGTGGAGTGTTTGGCTAGTAATAAGCTTGATAGCTATCTCCTCCATGGATTTGTCCAATCCTTTTTAAAAGCCTTCTAGATGGGAATCCATCACTGTTTTACATGGGAGCAAGATCACACTTGTACAATAAGAATTATTAGCAAAACTCTGAGATTTTTGGAAAGCAAAAAATAACAGTGAACCAAAAAAAGACTTAACACTTGCAACAACTTTCTAAATATCCGGCTAGGCTTGTCTAAACAAAAATCTTTTCGGCATTTTGATAAGGTAAGCATCCGAGGGGGCAATCTGTTTCACTGTGTTGAATGCTCGGCTCCGAAGCAAACATAAAAATTACAGAACATTTGGTGAATGTTTGCGATATAATTGTGGTGGGATTGAGCAAATATGATTTCATTTTGAAATATAATTTTCATTTTGAAATGCTCCTCCAGAGCATTATTTTTCTTGCTGCTCTAATTTAAATGTAATTGGACACATGGCCACCAGAGGGCAGATGCAAACTTAATATCATATGCTTATTATAGCCTATTGTTGTCTACTTCTGGTTTAATACCCAGTTTCTCATATTTTCTATAGGTTGTGTAACAGTATTCTTGTAACAGTGCGTTCTAGAATATGTCTGCTTATTGTGTTGAGTGATTCCTTTACATAGTATATATAATTTTTATTAAATTTTCTAATTTACATTTCAAAATATTCATTTGAACAACGTTAAATCAATGACTTCCCTCCTTATCTTTCCGTGGTTCATTTTGCACACCGTACATCCCTGCATATTTTACATGAGCTAAACCATTCAGTAACCCATTGTTACATCCATCAAAACTTATTTACACTGTGGAATTTATCTTAATGCTACCAGCATTTTGAAATGAACAGTTTTCACCCATGTATTCCGTAAACATTTTCCAGTCTTCTTTAAAAGTGCATTCTTCTTGTTCTCTTATTCTATATGTTAAATATTCAAGCTGAGCATATTGCATCAGTTTAAGTTGCCATTCTTCTTTGGTTGGGACCTCGCTCGTTTTCCATTTTTGGGCTAACAAAAACATGGGCCGCAGTAGTGGCACACACACACACACACACACACACACACACACAAGTTTCCCTCTGAATTATCCCCAACAAAAAGGACTTTTTTTGGGGGGGGGGAAGTACTTTTAAACTTACTTTTCAATTCATTATATATCATTTCCCAATACTCTTTTACCCTTTTTCAAGTCCACCACATATGAAAAACGTACCCTCAACCTCATTACATATCCAATGCTTATCTGATTTGGACTTAAACATTTTAGCGAGTCTACTTGGAATTAAGTACCATCTATAAATCATTTTCAGGTAGTTTTTCTGCAAAGAATAACATGCAGTGAACTTCAAATCGCTCTTTCAAAGTTTCCCCCAGAGATTCAAATCTATATTATGTCCTATATCTATTGCCCCTTGTATTATAGGAACTTTAACAAGATCATCTTTTGTTTCCCAATCTAACAGCAGATTGTACATTTTTGTGATTCCTAGGCTTGGAGAGATGGAGATGCGAGATCTATATGTTGGCCTTTATTCTATATCTCATCTTTTGGTTGGTCTTGTATCATGTGATACAAATGTCTGAAACAGTGTGTTTCCTGACACCTCTGCGGTTGCTCCCTAAAGTCGCCCGTCCCCACAGACACCTCAGAGATCTTGGTTAGCAGTCATGCAAACACCACACCTTTCAAGGCAACCTTCCTGTCACCGGGAGGAAAAAGCTGCAGCAGCCACAACAGCCACTGGCAATTTTGAAGACCCTCACCAGTCATGACGTCACTTGCATGCATCATTACACCAAGCAACAGGCAATGATATCACAAACGCAGAGCTTACCTCACTTAGCCCACTCCCCCAAGGGGACAATGGTATCCTTCCTTCGTTGGCCCCTCTTAGCTCTGTCCACATTGCTGAGTGGTGAGGAAGGTGACTTGTGGAACTGGGGTTCAAAAATCAAACCTAAATATTGTCCCTTGGGAGGATGGTTCAAGCCTAGCATTTGCTCTTTCCAAATTGACACAATGCAATGTCTCTAGACACTGAGGCCACCAGGAACAGCAGACAGATCCAATTTTTATTTCAGTGGTGTCTTTGAGGGCAGTGGAGCATGGCTGCCATTCATATCTATGGGGGAAACCGAGGGCTGCTCTTGAGAACAATGGGGCAAAACACCTGTAATGAACTGGCCCCATATTCTGTGATGAATTGATTTCTGCGATGAACCTGCCCCTGACCATTTTTGCTGATCTGGTATTGATTTCCCCCCTTTTTAATCCCACCCCCTGTTCTAATATGGTTTCAAATACAGTAGCTGGGTTTTCTTGATGATGTGCTATTATGTTTTATATATGTTTTATATGGTCATTGTGGCGTTTGCCACCTAGGTGGGTCATAAGGAAAGGGTTAAATGAGTGTGATGTGATTGGCCAGTGGGAACCCAAGGGGAGGAGTTACAGTTACAGTTGGAGTTGTGTGGAAATCAGTTGAGAGTTGGGAGTTGGAGAAGGAAGAGGGAGTTTAAGTCTGTGGGTTGGTCGAGTTGTGTTGTGAGAGAGTGAGAAGAACTGTTAGGTGGAGTCAGATAGTCAGCTGGGATAATCAGTTTGAAGTTGTTAGGAACATTGGGTCAGTAAAGAAACTAAGATTAAGAAACTGCCAAGAAAAATTAACTGAAACCTTAAACTTGTTCACGCTCATAAAAATAAACTTGATTATTTGTTAATGTTAACAACTGTCTGGACTGTGTGTGTACCCGAGAGAAACGGGTTGGTGGCAGTGAAGAAAGCAATCACAGTGGTGGCACAGGGATCAATAGACCGTCAAACGTCCGGGGACCCTGTGTGATTGCCACAGTCATGTTGGCCACATGACCTGGAAAGCTGTCTGTGGACAAACGCTGGCTCCCTCGGCCTGAAAGCGAGATGAGTGCCACACCCCATAGTCGCCTTTGATTGGACTTAACTGTCCAGAAGAGAAGAAGAAGAGGAGTTTGGATTTAATATACCGCTTTATCAATGCCCTAAGGAGTCTAAAGCGGCTAACAATCTCCTTTCCCTTTCTCCCCCACAACACTCTGTGAGGTGAGTGAGGCTGAGAGACTTCAGAGAAGTGTGACTGGCCCAAGGTCACCCAGCAGCTGCATGTGGAGGAGCGGGGAATTGAACTCGGTTCACCAGATTACGAATCTACCACTCTTAACCACTACACGACACCCTTACCTTTATGTTTTATATGTAAACCACTTTGATGAGATGTCCCAGAAGTGAAAAGTGATCTAGAAACTCTCCAAATAGTTAATAAAAAATACAAGCTTCACAGCCACATAGGACAGCCACAGTGTCAAAACCAACATTTTGCGGCGAGAAGTACTGCAGATCTAAAGGGAGAGCAAAAGCAAGCTTCCTACAACAGCTTAGTCAACACAGGGACTTCCCACTCAAAGGAAATACTGTCATGGTTAGGATGACTGTATGGGGGTTTATACATAGCACTGATCCAGTCTGAGTAAATAGGATTCCAACTGAGGTTACTTATCCCATTCTCACCCCTCGTGCTTGCACCCTTTCCATCATCACCCATTTTGACCTTCGTTGACATTGCAATGCTTTAGTAATGACACGGGGCACAGCATGACAGAAGCATCACAATGTCAGATTATGGCATGCTAGGGGACTTAGTAGTGAGCCTGCCTTGTCCAGCCGGCATAACAGGAGGATAGGCTCATGCTGTAAAAACAGCCAGTAATTAAATAGCTTATTTGGGAGCAATGCTGAGCACACAGCCTGATGGGCTTTGTTATAGTTAGCTAATGACACATAGAACCAAATATGCAAAGCAGGTATCTTGGGGGCTCTCTTTATACAACAGAACTTTTCCAGAATATGTCTGCCATGTTGACTATGTCCATTTCCTACTGGGGATTCAAAGGCTCCTGTGACTTAAAGGGCTCTACAGAATCAGGACCAGTGTATTCTCTCTCTCTCTCTCTCTCTCTCTCTCTCTCTCTCTCTCTCTCTCTCTCTCTCTCTCTCTCTCTCTCTCTCTCTCTCCCAAGTAGGACAAAGATGTTTATAGACCAAATCTGTCACCTAGGTAGCTATAAATACTTTTCTATCCTAGTCTTCTAAGGTGATGGGTTAAGCAGGTTCAGGCTAATCTCTGTTTTCAGCTAGGCTTCATGGGGATGAGACTAATCATTTTTCCATCAACATAGTGTTCTCTGAAAACACTAATACCAACTACTGACACTAGATGTCACCAAAAGAATAGATCATTTCCCACTCCAAAAGGTGCTGGCTCTGTGTTGTTGACACATTTTCATGCAGGTGAAGGCTAATACCTGTTTTTGACCCATCTTCCTAAGGATTGTTGTTCCATCAGCAGGGTTTCTGCCTTTGCTCCTTGCTTATGACATATCTAGGTTTTTATTGTTTTATTTTTGTTACTGTTCTTATTTATGCTCTGTTAAAGGTAAAGGTAAAGGTACCCCTGCCCGTACGGGCCAGTCTTGACAGACTCTGGGGTTGTGCGCCCATCTCACTTAAGAGGCCAGGGGCCAGCGCTGTCCGGAGACACTTCCAGGTCACGTGGCCAGCGTGACAAAGCTGCATCTGGCGAGCCAGAGCCGCACACAGAAACACCGTTTACCTTCCCGCTGGTAAGCGATCCCTATTTATCTACTTGCACCCGGAGGTGCTTTCAAACTGCTAGGTTGGCAGGCGCTGGGACCGAGCAGCGGGAGCGCACCCCACCGCAGGGATTCGAACCGCCGACCTTTCGATCGGCAAGTCCTAGGCGCTGAGGCTTTAACCCACAGCGCCACCTGCGTCCCCTATGCTCTGTTACTTAAGCCATATTTATGCTAAATTTGGGTTACAATTTGTGAGAGCTTGCTGAAAACTACAAAACTAGCACTAGATGTTGCCAAAGGAATACAGATTTCTCATTTCAAAATGTTTCAGCCCTGTGTTGATGTTTTTAAAGTGCCATATCACTTTTGGTGATCTCCATCGAACCAAGTAAAGAGTAGCATCTAAGCATTTAGTTTGGGGTTTTCATTGCAGAGCAAAAAGCTGATGGGTCCCCCTCTCCCCTGTTAACACCAGAGAACAATTATATATAGGATTAGGCTGATGGGAGTACCTTGGTCTTTGCCCAACAACTTAGGCACCAAATTTTAAGAGATATTTCATTCGTAATAGTGGGCCCCATGCAGTTGGCTTGTGAGAACATTGCAGCAACATTGCAGCCATGGCTGTCTTTGTTGGGATACTGCCAGGGAGACGGAGGCATCAGTCAGGCCTCCAGTTGTCTCCGGACAATCACCGGTCTCCCGTGGAACACCATCAGTCAATTAGCGACACGAGCCTCAGAGACATTCCAAGACCTGTGCACACCCTTTCAGCAGTCTCCACAATGAAAGATGCAGACAGGAGAGCATATTTACAGCTTTATTCAACGTAATTCAGAACAAAGGAAAACATGACTGCTTAACTCCGTGTCCAGGAAAAAAGCCAGAAACAAAAGCTATATAGAAAACGGTAGTTCCTAGCAGACAGTGTTGGGAGTAAACAGGCATGTGATACACAACAATCATGCCTGGCCCTTTAAGGTGGAACGGAACTATATCCTAACAGTCTTGTACAGGAATTACTGTTTGTGTGAAACACCAACATGGGTGTCGTGTATGTTTCAGTGGTGGAGATGCTTGTTTGTACAGATGGGTGGTGCTGTGGTTTAAACCACTGAGCCTCTGGGCTTGCTGATCAGAAGGTCAGCAGTTCAGATCCCTGAGACAGGATGAGCTCCCCTTGCTCTGTCCCAGCTCCTGCCAGCCTAGTTTTTCGAAAGCACACCAGTGCAAGTAGACAAATAGGTACCGCTCTGGTGGGAAGGTAAATGATGTTTCCGTGCACTCTGGTTTCCATCACAGTGTCCCATTGCACCAGAAGCTGTTTAGTCCTGCTGGCCACATGACCTGGAAAGCTGTCTGTGGACAAACGCCGGCTCCCTCGGCCTGAAAGCGAGATGAGTGCCGCAACCCCATAGTTGCCTTTGACTGGACTTAACCATCCAGGGTTCCTTTACCTTTACCCTTTTACAGACGGTGGATCCATGCAAACACGACTAAGCCAGCATCAGCCCTCTATTATGACATGTGGGCATAATGTCATAGGTGAACTGTTGCTTTGCGCCACCTTTTATCCATCTCACAGGCCCCTTTAGATGAAAATTGTGAGACTACCCCCTGTGTCACTGAACTCTCCCACTCCATTTGATGTTCACCAATTTCTTGTGTAGAAGATCTAGTGAATTTAGATGTTTATTTTCTATTGTGTCATTTACAGCTGGGGTGTGTTATTTTCTTTTGAGTCTTATAGGTAATTTGGGGTCATTTAGATTGTTTTCTGCTGTGTTGTTTACACCTGGGGTGTGTTGCATTTCCAGAGATGGTATAACAGAGCCCGTGAAGCAATGTGGCTATGAGCTAGAAAGCCCCTTGTTTAAACCTCACCTTAGCCTTATACCCCTCCCCCCAAGAAGCCTATATATGTTCTTCCCTGGTCTCTTATCACAGGCATGTGAACATCTCCCCTCCACCAGGCATTTGGGAATTAGATTGAGATTCCATTTTTATTTTCTTTTATGACATTCCAATTTTTTGAGGGGGGGGGAGGGAGGGTAATTAATTACATTTTCAGTACTATTTTTCTAGCAATGGTGCCCACCTGAGAGGCTCCGGAACTGAGTTTTGTTGAGTTTCGGCTGAAAATCAGGCCTGTTTATTCTTATATTGGGAACTTGTGTCATGTTGAAAGCTGGTCTCTAAACAGTTTAGAGTTAACCTATCACTTAACCATGGGCTTCCTGTCTGAATGTCCACTGCAGTTTCCTTTGCCGTATTCTATATTCTCACGTCATCCATTGAATTAAATATAACTGTTACTTAGGGACAGATTTATAGCTACCTAACAGAGCAGTTACTTCTTGATACAGTGATATTTGGAAAAAAACATGTGCAGAAATCCATAGGATCCCACCAGGTCTTCAGAAGCAGCTATCCCTGCGTCAAAGAAGATTACTCCTAATAGGATTTGCTACTTGGAGGCTGTTGTTCTGTCTGTTGCAAAACCTGCACAGTGTTTACTTCAGGAAGAATATGGATCTCATCTGTCATGCATGTCTTCTTCTTCTGCTGCTTTTCTCTTATGGGACAACCCCAACAATTTCATCTTGTGTTACAGGATGCACCTGTTCCAACGATAGCTTTGGAAGGTAAGAAACATTGGTAGGACTATAGAGAAACTTGGGAACAACAAGTAGTGGCTGAATTGTGCCCAATATTGCTAGTATTTTTTTTAAGAATTCTGTTTAATTTCAAGTTCATTTTTAGGGCATGATTAGTTTTCTGAAATAGTAAGTCTTCGGATATGATGCTAATAGCGATGTTAATGTACTTTTGTTTGGGTGTTAAAACAAGAAAGATGAAAATGAAGCAAGTGCATTCTTAACAGTGTCATAAAAACAGACACCTTCACTTTGCTGTCATTCCATGCACAGTGGTACCTCGGGTTAAGTACTTAATTCATTCTGGAGGTCCGTACTTAACCTGAAACTGTTCTTAACCTGAAGCACCACTTTAGCTAATGGGGCCTCCTGCTGCTGCTGTGCCGCCGGAGCACGATTTCTGTTCTCATCCTGAAGCAAAGGTCTTAACCTGAAGCACTATTTCTGGGTTAGCGAAATCTGTAACCTGAAGCTGATGTAACCTGAGGTACCACTGTAATGGATTAAAACCAACTAAGCAATATGTTAACTTTGCTGTTTTGCTTTCTAGGAGTTTGCTTTGCATGTCAACATCATTGAGAAAGATCCCTGGGGGCATCCCTGAAGATATAAAAAAAATTAGAATAGAAAATTCTCACCTAACAGAATTGCCTCGTGGGTCATTCTCTAATGTCAGTGCCTTGGAATATCTTTGGCTTAATTTCAATAACATCACGGTCATGCATCTGAAAAGCCTCGAGTACCTGACGGATTTGACTGAGCTGAGATTGCAGGGGAACAAGCTGACTTCAGTACCATGGACAGCGTTCCAAGACACGCCGGCTTTGAAAATACTGGATCTAAAGCACAACAGGCTCGATGTCCTTCCAGAACATGCCCTCCGCTATCTGCCTAGCCTGACCTATTTAGACATCTCTTCCAATCAGCTTACTGTCATCTCCAAGGATGTTTTCTATAACTGGCCTGTGTACCAAAAAACCCAGCAGCTGGAGAAGAAGCTGGATGCTATTTCCAACGCAGTCTTGGCTTTGCACGACAACCCATGGATATGTGACTGTCGCCTGCGAGGGTTTGTCCAGTTTATCAAATCTATTAGCCCACCCATCATTCTGATGAATTCTTACTTAACTTGCTCAAGCCCCAAATTCAGAGCAGGAAAGTACTTTCATGAAGTGGAGCTGAATAACTGCATGAAGCCGTTGGTATCACCCTCTGAGCCAAATCCCACTGTATATGTTGGGCTGAATGTGACCTTGACCTGTCTGGTGCAGGCCAGCCCTTCCCCAGCAATCTGGTGGACCTATATGTTAAAGCACCTACGAGGATTTAATGGTAAGCATTACTCCAAGGAAAGTTATATTCATTTGCCTCTGAACTTCTAGTCAGGGGCTCACCGCAAACCAGTTAAGCTGAGTTAGCCCACTGGATTCAATGAGACTAAACTGCCTTATTCACTTTTTTTGTGAATGGGCTGCCACTTATCAAATAGAAAAGGTAGGTGAAACGTGGACAACCATTGTGTGATATTATATGAGTAAAGCCAGTCAGATTCTTGTTAAAAAATCATGTTGATTTAGGAGGGCTGAAGTATTAGATACCTTCACCATCAGTCCCTTCTCTGCCTATTACGTCCATATTCCACCTTTCCTCCAGGAAGCTCAGGGTAGAATGCATTGTCCCCTCCCTCCATTTTGTTCTTACATTTCTGTGTCCCTTCCCTCCATTTTGTCCTTACAACATTTCTGTGAAATTGACTGGCAAAGGGATAGCAACTGCACAAGATCACTGAATGAGGTTCATGGTTGAGTGTGGCTTTGAACCTGGGTCTTCTCAGTCCTGTTTGATTAATAATAATAATAATAATAATAATAATAATAATAATAATAATAATAATTTATTTGTACCCCGCCCATCTGGGTGGGTTTCCCCAGCCATTCTGGGCGGCTTCCACAAATACCAAAAATACACTAATATGTCACACATTAAAAACTTCCCTGAACAGGGCTGCCTTAAGATGTCTTCTGAATGTCAGGTAGTTGTTTATTCCCTTGACATCTGATGGGAGGGCGTTCCACAGGGCGGGCGCCAATACCGAGAAGGCCCTCTGCCTGGTTCCCTGTAGCTTTGCTTCTTGCAATGAGGAAACCGCCAGAAGGCCCTTGGCGCTGGACCTCAGCGTCCGGGCAGAACGATGGGGGTGGAGACGCTCCTTCAGGTACAACCAACAATGGCTCCCCTCTATATGAGCAGGAGACTGATGAAACAAGCATAGTTTTGGTTTAGACGTACAAAAATCTCTCTGTGTGTCATCAAGAGAAATATGATTGTCATGATTTCAGATTGAGTATTATCATTTGATTTAGGTTTTGTATGCCCTGTCTTCAGTTGGCTATATTATTGAAATGTTATTGTTGTTTACTTGTTTCTCTGGTTCCATAATATTTTTTTTTTGGGGGGGGGGTGGAATTAAAACAAAAACAAACATACTATGCCTGGATGGATATGCTGAGCTTCCTGGATGCTCACATTTATTATGACTTGCTTAAAAATACCATCCTTTGAGTATGAAACCCGTACCACGGTGACTTAGGGAAGGAGCATAACCCAGTGGCTGATCACATTCTTTGAATGTAGAAAGTCCCAGATTTAATCCTTGGAAACTCTAAGCTAAAAGGATCAGGTACCCAGTGATTCCTGCCTGAGATCTTACTAGTACTAGTAAGACTATAATGGGGCAGGTGGGTGAATAGTCAGACTGGATATAAAATAGCACTCTATGTTCCTTAGAGTACATCAAATGATTTTAATTGGACTGCTCCAGTGTCAATGAATTGCTGAAAATAGCTGAATATATCCATCATATGCCATGTGCTCTCTCACATTTTCTTTGAAACATCTTAATGAGATTGCCAAGTCTACTCATATTTCCCTTCTTCCAGACTCCTCCTCACATCTTCAGGGTTGACCCATCACTGGAGTGCCATTTTGTAACAATGACTTCTCTATATCTAGTATGACTTGATTCATTAGTAATACTTCGTTTATTAATTACTTTATACATTGGCCATGGTATAGCATCCAATTGAAACAAATTGAATTGTGGGCTTTGAGGATAATCCAGCACAAATTAGCCACAACTGCATTCAGCTAAAATCAAGGGAAGCTGAATTATTTTCTTTCCCTTCCTTTCCTCTTTATCTTTTTCTCTCCCTCACCCTTTGATTTCTTAACTGTACTTTCCTCTAATGTCCTGGGATGACTTACACAAGCTAAAAAACAATCATGAAATAGTAAATATAACCCACAAATCATAAACCAATAGTAGCAATGAATGAGATACAACTAATGATACAATTTACAAGGAGGACGACGACAAAATACTTCAGTTACAAAAGGAGAGGTGAAAGATGTGCCCCTATGGGAGGGAAATTCCACAGTTTTGAGGACACCTCAGAGAAGGCCCTGTCACGAGTCCCACCCTCACACTACAGAGGGCTTCATTAGTCACAATGAAGCCCCTTTCCATTGTTTTTGATAAGAAATAGTTGTCAGCAAATTTTTGCTGGACTGTGACTCTTTAAAGCATATTTGATCCTGGAGCTTTTCAGACATCCATTTACTGCTTATGAATATCTGAATGGTGTATAAAATGAAGGTAAGAGTTAACAATATCAACCAAGCAATTCTATACACTTATACCTGGAAGCAAGCTCCGTTGACTTCAAGGAGACGTAGTCTTGCATACAACCAAAGGCTGCAACCCAAAGTTCCAGATGGAGGCAGTAGGGCTGAATGGAGCTGCATTTGAATCCCTGCTGCTCGTGCCAACCATGGCTGAAGTTGGCAGAGTAGATCAGTAAAACGGGTGATTCTTGCTGTCCCGCTTCCAGGCTGCCACAGAAGAGAATCCTGGGTTGCCCCATTGCCAGTAGCTGCACTGGCTTAGGATACAGCAGAGGCTTGGTGGGCATCCTCCCTTCCCACAAAGTGACCCCATTTGGGGAGTTTATGCTGGCTACCACAGGCGAGCATATAACCAACCAATTGGTAGCATGTGTTGCCAGCAGAAACAGTAGGGACCTCCCTAGCAGCAGGAACCCCCTAATAGCAAAGCCTTGTAGAGCTGAGTGGAACCAAGTGGAAGGAATCCTTTGACACATCCTGACCCCCTCCAAGCCATAAACTGGGGGTGAGGATTGCTATAGCCACATTTGCAGTCTTACTGTATTGGCTAAATTGCATGCAGCTTTCCTAAACTGATTCCTACAGGGCTGGAATTTTCCTAGGCTGGACTCAGCCTTGAAGTAAATTATTCTAGACAGTTGAAATGAAATTGCTTCAGCTAGTTTCTGAGTATATATATATATATATATATATATATATATATATATATATATTCATTCCCATAGGTCTTAATTGCTTCTTTTGCAGTTCACCTGAATGGTTGTAGCTAGAAACGGTGACCTTGATTTGATTCATAGACCTTATGGAGAAGAAAGGAAAGTCTCAAGAGCACGGTAAAAGAGTTCCATATTATTCTGGCATTTGGGGGTCAGTTGCCAACCAGTATGGATGACTGCTGCTCTGTTGACTTAAAAATTCTGAATGACACTAGACACTTCATCATTTTTGAAGTTAGGGTTTGCCACTGCGTAGCTACCTTCAGTCAAGACCTGCCATGTCACACCTGAGAGTTCTACGATCACTGGATAAATCCATGTTCTTCATAGCAAGCTCTCTTGGGTCTCCATGGTGTATGAAATGTACAGAAGCTGTCATTTCCTCGATCACTAGGTGATAATGTGCACTAAATAAGTGTAGGGGTATCTGAGGCCTTCTTCATCCTGCGCCCTTCAATGGCACCTTCTCCGCCATCGTCTCATCGTCTTGGTAACGAATATGATGAGGTCTAGTGGTGATTGTAGTGAGGGTCCCATCTTGCTCAGGAGGTCCTCAGAGAATAACAGGATCTGAATTCCAGAGTCCACAATCAGGCAAGACTGTTTTAAGGCTAACCAAAATAAGGAGCAAGTTTCTGGGTTTCCTAGAACTCTTCATCGAAAGCTTGCATACCCTTCTGACATTTTTCATGGCATTGCCCTAATGTGGAATTTGCTGCTTTTCTTATGGGCCAACACAGCTGCCTTTCAACATGCGAAAGTTTAGAATTGTCGTTAATATTTTGTCTAGTACGATACCTTTCAAAGATGAGTTTGGAGGTTCTTTTCAGGCAAGAACACCTGAGGTCATTGTGAGAGAAGTGACAAGAAGGGCAGTGAAATTTCTGGGGAAGACTTTCCAAAAAAGCAAACCTTCTGGGAGATTAGTTTGGTCATATTTGCATACTTCCTTTTCCTCCTAAGTAGCATGTGTGGGACTTCCCTGTTTTATCCTTCACATAGTGTGAGGATAAAGTTTCCCACTTGATCCTCACAACAGAAGTCTTTTAGGCTGGGATTTTTATTTAAAAATAAATAAAAAGAAAACATTTTATTGAGTGTTGTTGGAAGCAGTATCATGCAAGCCCAACCGTGGGACACAGGTGAGGTAGCATGGAACAGAGAATTTGAAGGATCCATCAATCATGGGAGAAGGGAGAAGGGAAGAATAATGACTTCCACCCTTGGGGTTGCATCCACACTCCTGTTACCTGAGCAGAATAGGATCGGCTCATGCAATGGGACTTCCCCTGCCTCGCCTTCCTCTTACAGCCCTCCGCATACCCTGAAAATATTCTGCAGAGTATTGAAGGGCTACATGGGGGAAGGAGTGGAAGGGAAATTCCATGAGCAGGTCTACTTGCACAGTGTGGGATTTCACCCATTATCTGCATTTACAGCAAAACAATGAGTTTTATGCTGCTGAATTCTACCGAGTAAAATTAATGGACCTATGTCAGTTATGTTCACTAGCTCTAAGGCAGAGCTTTCCAAACTGTGTGTTGTGACACATTTATCTGTTGGCTGCAGTGTGTGGGTGTCACACAAACGCTCCCTGCACTCCTCCTGGGGCTGGAAAGGGGTTAGGTTAACCACCAGTTTGCTAGTGAAATTGAATGACTGTGTTGCGAAATGATGTGTGTCTAAAAAGTGTGTACCCGACATGAAAAGTTTGGAAAGCTCTGCTCTAATGGGTTACTCTGAGTATGACTTGCATTAAATACAACACTTTTATTATGATGACAGCAACCAGCATCATCATAAGTTATAGGATATGTTGAACCCTAGAGAGATTAAAAAGGAAATGGCTGGCATAAGCAGAGAAATAGTAAGTCCTAATCCAATATCGCTGAGGGAACTTCATGAATGAGCATGGATCTCAGCCCAGGTCTCCCCAGTCCAGATTCAGTACTTTAAGTATATCACACCTGCTCTCCTAATTTGGCAAACCATTTAAGGAACATCAAGCCCTTAATGGCCTTGGACCAGTATACCTGAAGGAGCGTCTCCCCCCCATCATTCTGCCCAGACACTGACGTCCAGCTCTGAAGGCCTTTTGGCGGTTCCCTCACTGCGAGAAGTGAGGTTACAGGGAACCAGGCAGAGGGCCTTCTTAGTGGTGGTGCCCACCCTGTGGAACGCCCTCCCATCAGATGTCAAGGAAATAAACAACTATCTGATTTTTAGAAGACACCTGAAGGCAAACCTGTTTAGGGATGTTTTTAATGTTTGATGTTTTAACGTGTTTTTAATATTCTGTTGGGAGCCGACCAGAGTGGCTGGGGAAACCCAGCCAGGTGGGCGGGGTATAAATAAATAAATAATAGCTGAAATCATTGCATTGAAACCGCTGCAATTTTAAAGGAATTTTTGCACATCTCTATGTTGTTCTATTAAAACATCAGTGATCTAGAGTGCTGGTACTACTAACATGTGTGCCCTTTTTTCCTTCCCCCTCCCTAGCATCCACCACCCATATTAGTGAAGATAGAATTAAGTCAGAATTGATTATTCCTTCTGCCCACCTTGTGGATGAAGGCAATTACACATGCACAGCTGCTAACTTCCTTGGCAACACCTCAGCCACAATGATGCTGAAAGTTCAAGCTCCAAGGGCGGCGTCCTCCTCCTTCTCTTCCTCAGTCTCAGGTGAGAATTCATACATCGATGTGAGGATTGCCAAGCAGACGGTCTATGGGATCACTTTGGAATGGTACAGCTTGACAGAGAATCCAGGGGAAGCCTGGTATACCCTCCATTTTGGGAAGTATGATGACTCTAAGAAAGACATGATATACATTGGCCCCGGCATCAATAGCTACTCTGTCAACGACCTTCTCCCTGCCACCAAGTATGAAGTGTGTGTTACTCTGAGGAACCAGATGCCTCAAAAGGGGCAGTGCATTGTGTTTGTTACAGGAAGTGACATCAGCGAGCTGGAGCAGCGGGAGAAGCTCATCCATATCATCATCATTGTATGTGCCATGGTGCTCGCTGTCCCTGCTGGGATGTATGCGTGTACCACCGAGACCAGGTTTAATTGCATGGAGAAATGTGCCGACTTCTGCCGCCAGAGCAGGAAAGGGCAAAATCTTCGGGCGGCCAATAAAGAGAACACGTTTGACAGCTTGCCAACGGGCAGTGAAGAGGGGCTGTGCCACCGAGACTCCAGTGACGACAAGAAAAAGCTGAAGGCTTGCGAGGACAAGGAGAAGGCCAACAAGCAGAAACCCGAGCACAGAAATAGCGCTGATCTCTATTAGCCGATCTCCAAGCACAATCCCATGTTAGATAAGAGAAAGGTAAATATAGAAAGACTGGTGGAAATATCTCTCACACATGGGGACAGTAGGTTTTCATGATACATCAGTGTCAACAGGTGACAAACATATAACAGAACTTCTGAGCCACCAAAAACCTACAGCGATTGAAGTTGTTGGAAGGCAAGAGAGGAACGCACAGGGTCATCATTTTAGCAGGAACGCTATACCTCTGCCAGCCTTCTAGCTGTGATTTATGGTTAACAATGCAGGGGATGAATGGAATTGCATTGCTTGTTGAACGAGCATAGAGTATGATCTATCAATATACAACCAGAGGGTTTTTCTAGAGGCATATCTGTAATTTAGATTACTGAATTGTTTTAGGACATCCCCACACCTTTCCTTCCCATTGTAGCTGCTGGTGATGGTTTTTTAAATAAATAAATAAATAAATAAATAAATAAATAAATAAATAAATAAATAAGGCAAGTTCAGAAATAGGACCTTAGCAATAGCACTGGTCAGACCAGGAGAGTTTGTCCAAGTGCATTTAAAAGGTGCAAAAAGTGGTGGAGATTTCTAATTCAGATTAAGAACTCTTCTGCACAAAAATAACTCAGAAAGACCGAAACTGTTAAAGAAATAGAAACAAAATGGTTTTCTTAAAATAAACTGTTTGTTTGTTTTAAAATCACATCAGTCCAAATGTGTAATGACTATTGGTTTCAGAAGTAAACATGCATCTCTACCAGCATGAAAAGAACATTAAAGAACATTTAAAGCACACCCATAACAGCGTTTACCCTTAACTGAGCTACAGTTCCTAGCACAATACAGTTATCATGTTTGGGGCAGGGATCTGCTTTCAATGTCTGGTATGTATGCAGCTTTGGTTAGATCCAGCAGCCTCTTCCTAGGTTCTTGTAGATCTCTCTTACTGGTTAAAGTCAGCCATAACTTTAGATTTAACTTTATTGTCGCCTTCTAGTGAGCTTGCAGCAGTAATTTTTATCAGCAGCACAAAAAGTTAGTGGTGTCTTAGTTAATGGTGAAATTATATAACAGAGCTTATCGTACAGAAGCCCTATTTGCTGCTAAAATGAAGTGATACTTAAAAGTACAACCAGCCACACAAGGTACACACTGATCACAACAAGGATTCTTAGTTGTCTGCACAGACCAAAACCTAATGTCCATGGAGAAAAGATGCCAGTTTCAGGTTTTCCCCCCCGGTAGTAGTGAAGCACATCTCTCCCTAGGGATGAGTGAATTTGTCAATTTTGGTTCTCTCAGCTTCTCAGTTTTCCAACTGATACTCAGTTCTCTGCATTTTGCAGCAATGCAGGTTAAAAAAAAACCTCATGAAAATTCATTCTTCATTTTAATGTGAATTTCTCCTTTAAAAGCTACATTTTTAATATGCAGACCCCAAAATAACACCTTTTTGTACGCTATTTTCACCAGTATCTTCATTCTTGTGCCCACTTTCCCCCAATAGATGCATTTTTGTAGACACTGGCTGGAGAACTGCATCGCAAAATTCAGCTAAGTGCGAATTTTGAAGGCAAGTTGTGTTTGGGTTTGCTTATTGCTCCTGAATGTGCAGTTTTGATAGATTCAGCTTTAAACACACAATTGGGTTACTCCTCCATCCCTCCATCCCCTGACCAATCAATTTCACACACACACATTGCATTAAAAAAGGGGGGGCACTTCTCAGATCTTCCATGCCACATCTGATTTTGCCAGTAGAAACAATCCAACAATACTTTATTCCCCAAATGTAAAATAATTGATAATAGGACACAAGGGGGGAAATGCAATCCATTTTCAGCAGAACTTACTAGTCTCCTTTTTGCAAAGGAGACCCAAGGCACTTTACATTAGAAGCAATTAAAATACAAAGCAGAAAGTTGCCCCCATCAGTAAATGATCATTATGTTTAATGAAGCCATTCTCTTTTAAATGTGTGAAATCCCCCTCTCCTGAAAAAGGTATATAAACACAGTTGCATATCTGCATGCAGAAAAATTATCTACCTGTTATCTACCTGTCTGTCTTTATGTATGCATGTGGCAATTTTGCCCCAGAGTCTGAAACTTTCATCAATATTTTTTAACTGGGCTCTTAAAAGATGATGTAGAAACAGTGCTATTTTTAAATAATAATAATAATTATTTTTGAAGTTTACTCTTCAAAAGAGTTCAGCATATTTAGTTTAATCTCCCACAGCAACTCTATGAGGTAGGTTCAACTGAGTGGTCCAGTGACACTTAATGATGCTGACAGCCAAGCAGAGATTTGGCCACAGGTCCCCACTGTTCCCTATGCCATGTTCATAAGCTTCCAGAGCAGGCATGTCCAACTGGTCGATTGTGAGGTGTCCCTGGTCTTCGTGTGCTTCTGATTGCTCCAAAAAAAGCTCAACAACTTGGTTAATCCAATGGTTAATCCACTGCCAGTTTTATTTTATTTTATATATATATATATATATATATATGCTTTCGTAGATTTTCACGGGTACAGGAATGCAGGTTTTGGTGTCCTCGGGTGTCTTCCCGTGTAAAAGTTGGGGTGTCTAGGCGACGTTTCGACGAGGTCTCACTCGTCATCTTCAGGCTGGTGCTTTCGGCTTCTTGTTACTGGAACAGAGCAGGATCTCAGTGTTTGAGTTCCTATAAATACTGTTGTGGGGGTGTGGTGTATAGCCTCCAATGTTCTGGGCAGAGAGGAAGTTCCCAGGCTAGTGTGCCTTTTCTTCTTTTGTTCCTTAATTACTTGAGGGATATCTTGAGTGATTTCTTGAGTGATATCCTGAGTACCACTTAGGTGGGTCATTAGGTGTGGATTAGTTGCTGAAGTCTTTGTGTCTTGACCTCTTGAACTTTGTGAAGAGTTTTTCTGAGAAGATGGCTGTACTGCACTTAGTTGTGCTCTGGCTTGGCTTCGTGTATAGGGGCGAGCTGTGGTTTTGTGGCCTGTGTCAGCCAGATCTGTGTAGGGATTGCAGGGGGGTGCAGCATCCGGAGGTGCCACCATGGTTTGGCTACTGGATGGTGTCTGTAATTTATCTGTGGAGAGGGTCTGGGTTTGGGTCTGGTGTGGTTGATTGGTGATGGCGTTCTGTGTGCCTCTGGATCTGGTGTCAGTTTTTGTGGGGAGGGCTAATTTCCAGATGTCTGGCAAGCGGGATGTGTCGTCACGCTTGTTCATGTTGTGAGGGTGTTTCTCTATCTCGATGGCTTCCATGATTATTCTCTTGTGGTGATGTTCCATGTTAAAGAGCAATTTGGAATCTGCAAAATTAATTTCGTGTCCTGTTTCTTTCATGTGTTGGAAAAGAGAGGAAGTTTTTTCTTCTTTTTTGACGGCATTCTTGTGTTCTGCGATACGTGCATTTATTCGTCTGTTTGTTTGTCCAATGTACGTGGCTGGGCAGACTTTGCAGGGTATTTCATAGACCCCTTGGTTTTCCAACTGGATTTTATCCTTGGGGAACATTGGAGGCTATACACCACACCCCCTCAACAGTATTTATAGGAACTCAAACACTGAGATCCTGCTCTGTTCCAGTAACAAGAAGCCGAAAGCACCAGCCTGAAGATGACGAGTGAGACCTCGTCGAAACGTCGCCTAGACACCCCAACTTTTACACGGGAAGACACCCGAGGACACCAAAACCTGCATTCCTGTACCCGTGAAAATCTACGAAAGCAAATATATATATATATATATATATATATATATATATATATATATATATATATATATATATTTCTCCCTATATATATATATATATATATATATGCAGGTTTTGGTGTCCTCGGGTGTCTTCCCGTGTAAAAGTTGGGGTGTCTAGGCGACGTTTCGACGAGGTCTCACTCGTCATCTTCAGGCTGGTGCTTTCGGCTTCTTGTTACTGGAACAGAGCAGGATCTCAGTGTTTGAGTTCCTATAAATACTGTTGAGGGGGTGTGGTGTATAGCCTCCAATGTTCTGGGCAGAGAGGAAGTTCCCAGGCTAGTGTGCCTTTTCTTCTTTTGTTCCTTAATTACTTGAGGGATATCTTGAGTGATTTCTTGAGTGATATCCTGAGTACCACTTAGGTGGGTCATTAGGTGTGGATTAGTTGCTAAAGTCTTTGTGTCTTGACCTCTTGAACTTTGTGAAGAGTTTTTCTGAGAAGATGGCTGTACTGCACTTAGTTGTGCTCTGGCTTGGCTTCGTGTATAGGGGCGAGCTGTGGTTTTGTGGCCTGTGTCAGCCAGATCTGTGTAGGGATTGCAGGGGGGTGCAGCATCCGGAGGTGCCACCTCACAACATGAACAAGCGTGACGACACATCCCGCTTGCCAGACATCTGGAAATTAGCCCTCCCCACAAAAACTGACACCAGATCCAGAGGCACACAGAACGCCATCACCAATCAACCACACCAGACCCAAACCCAGACCCTCTCCACAGATAAATTACACACACCATCCAGTAGCCAAACCATGGTGGCACCTCCGGATGCTGCACCCCCCTGCAATCCCTACACAGATCTGGCTGACACAGGCCACAAAACCACAGCTCGCCCCTATACACGAAGCCAAGCCAGAGCACAACTAAGTGCAGTACAGCCATCTTCTCAGAAAAACTCTTCACAAAGTTCAAGAGGTCAAGACACAAAGACTTTAGCAACTAATCCACACCTAATGACCCACCTAAGTGGTACTCAGGATATCACTCAAGAAATCACTCAAGATATCCCTCAAGTAATTAAGGAACAAAAGAAGAAAAGGCACACTAGCCTGGGAACTTCCTCTCTGCCCAGAACATTGGAGGCTATACACCACACCCCCTCAACAGTATTTATAGGAACTCAAACACTGAGATCCTGCTCTGTTCCAGTAACAAGAAGCCGAAAGCACCAGCCTGAAGATGACGAGTGAGACCTCGTCGAAACGTCGCCTAGACACCCCAACTTTTACACGGGAAGACACCCGAGGACACCAAAACCTGCATTCCTGTACCCGTGAAAATCTACGAAAGCATATATATATATATATATATATATATATATATATATATATATATTTCTCCATATATATATATATATATATATATATATATATATATATATATATATATAGGGAGTAGATTGCAGTCTCTTGGGAGTTGGACATGCCTGTTTTAGAGCAACTAATTCACAGGATTTTCTTGCTCCTCTAACAACGACCATTTCAACACATTATTATCCTGATCCTTAGATATGACTGTGTTATCTTTTGGATATTGAAAGTATGTGCGATAGAAAGAAGTTGCTGTTAGCTGGAAACACACATCCTGAAATAAAAGAAATGGTTTTTCCAAATGCTCCGGTGTTTCTTCTCTGTTGCGGCACCATTTTGCACATATACATGTGGAGATTGATGGGGAAGGGGCGTATGGGAAGGACACACACCCCAGCAAAAATGGAAGGCTTCAAACGTTAACGCTTCAAATGATTCAGGTGATCATAATGGCAACCAGCTATTAGGAAGAAAGAACAATTAGGGGAGTTCAGTGACCTCATTAAATAGATAAAAAAAAGTGGGATGGGAGAGGACGGAAATGAGCCAGGTTTTAATTTGGCATCTCAAGCATCCTCTGCAAAGCGAAGTGTTCTGAGCATGAAGCACCTTTTGAACAATGTAATCCCGCTTGACAATTCTATGCCATTAGCTCACGAGAAGATGGTACAAATGGGGAAATGGAGTGGTCGAAATAAGAGTGCATAGATCTCAGGCCTGCCAATAAAGTTTTGACATTTAAAAAACTTGTAGTGCAATGGAAGTTGAATTGATCATGGCTCAGAACAGCGCCGGATTTACGTATAAGCTAAACAAGCTATAGCTTAGGGCCCCACTCTCTTGCCCCCCCCCAAATTAAAGAATAAAACACCTGGATGTACATTTCCAAAATATAAGATAAAAAACAAATAAAATAAAACCTACATACGGCAACAGTGTTTTGTGTTGTGTAGGGTCCTATGATGTAAGCAATGGGCCCCGCCTGCTAGCCTGCTCCCTAAAATATCACTGGTTTACTCATTTCTATATATAGGGTGCTTACATTTTGCATGGACTGGTTGTATGGGCAACATGTGCAAATGGCTTTAGATACCTATTAAGTCCATAAATTACCATATAGCATATATTCAACACAAAAAACTGTGAGAATTTGTTGTTGACAAAGGACAGCTGGACATAAAGGGCCCCATTACCTTCAGTAGCTTAGGGCCTCATCGAACCTAAATCTGGCCCTGGCTGAGAACCAGATTTGGTAGCGTTTCTAATGGTAAGAGGGTGCTGTTTAAGTGCCATGAAAAACTAGTCCTTATCCATAACTTCTGATTCTATTACTTGCCTCTGAAACCCTACAGTCCATCTCACTGTGATCCCCTTTCTCTGCCAATTGCTTCAAAAGGGCGAATCTTAACAACGAAATTGTTTTAAAACTTTTGTTGTGGTTGCATGCATACACCCGTGGGATGTGCGTGTTGTATTTGTGCCATGGCAGTGAAATTCTGCACGTGGGCTTCACAGGGACATCTGATTGACTATAGTAAGAACAGGATGCTGGAGTAGATACTGGGCAAGCAGGTGGCACTGTGGTCTAAACCACTGAGCCTCTTGGGCTTAGTGATCAGAAGGTCGGTGGTTCGAATCCGCATGATGGAGTGAGCTCCTGTTGCTCTGTCCCAGCTTCTGCCAACCTAGCAGTTCAAAAGCACGCCAGTTTAAGTAGATAAATAGGTACCACTGCGGTGGAAGGTAAACGGTATTTCTGTGAGCTCTGATTACTGTCATGGTGTTCCATTGTGCCAGAAGCAGTTCAGTCATGCTGGCCACATGACCTGGAAAGGTGTCTGTGGACAAACGCCGGCTCCCTTGGCCTGAAGCGAGATGAGCACTGCAACCCCATAGTCGCCTTTGACTGGACTTAACTGTCCAGGGATCTTTTACCTTTATCTTGCTGGAGTAGATGGGACATGGCCTGATCCAGCAGGATCTTCTTATACCCTTACAAATCAGATATTAGGTAAAAGTACATACCAACTTAGTGTACTAGGATAAATCCACACTGACATTTTCATGAAGCCTTTTTTAAAAAAAAACGCAAACAGATATGGAAACGTGGATAAGTGGACTTAAGGTCGGAAAAATGAGAATCTGAGAGAAGCCAAAATCGATGGATTCACCCATCCCTAACTGTGACCTTGGGACCCTAAAGGCACTGAAGGCCAAGACATCTTCGCCAGGGGCAGGGTTGTGAGAACAGGATCTCACCTATTGATTTGCAGCAACTGGGAAATTTCGGGGCTGGAAGCTTCTAGCAGAATCTGGGCCAGATCTAGGCACATAAAAAAAAAAGTTTCAGGAAAATGCGTATTAAACCTCATGATGGGAAATCGTATTGCCAAAAGATGAAACTCCACAGCGCCATCTGGTGTCAGTGTTATAATTTGAAATGCTTTTTCTTTACTAATGTAGCTGAGTCCCTGGATTGCCTTCCTTTATGGAGCACTTGCAATGCTGAATATGAAGAACTGAGCGGGGTAACAATGGTCAGAACATCAAAATAAGGCAACAAATGCATTTTTCAAGTTTTTATTAACAAAAAACATTTGGAACGCAGTTCACTCAGTACAGAACAACTGCATTCGGTTTGGGGGGTTGGGAGTTGAACGATGTAAAAGAAAAACAGTTATCTCTTAATTATGTTGAACTCTATTAAGTCTAATATTATAAGTCTTTTCTTGAACATGATGCTGAGGGTTTCCACCTTTTCAGCTGCCAAAGGATGGGGCAATACAGATGTTTTTCATGTAGGTGGGCAATAGCTGCTTTGGACTCCTTTATGGGGGGGGGGAGAGAATTTGCTGCCCATTCTATCAGTGCAATCGGGCCCTTTGACTGCATTGTGAAGGTGCAGCACACCCCTGCTGGGGAGAGGGGAGGAGCTGCAGGAGAAATTTAATCCTGCTACACCTTTCCTCCCGTCTCGTTCTAATTCCAACATTCTATTGCTAAAACCTAGTAAAATCTTGCGGTACCTTGAACACAATTCATGGCGGCATCTTTAGCATAATCAAATGTGCTGGTCTTTAAGGTTCCACAGGGCTGTTTGTTAGTTAGCTACAGACTAACACAAATCACCCCCTGCCCCCCCAAAACCTGGCAAAATGCACAAGATGCTTTTTGTGGTTCCACAATCCCCCCCCTCAAACGCATCATTTAAAAATAAAATGTAGAACTGATTCAAGTTTGTTTGTGCACAAAATGTTGATTCCATAAAAAGTATATCTGCAATAGGTTTTTTACATATAATACGGACAGATATATTTCAAAAATATGAACAATCCATACAGATTACAAATGGATGGCAGCCCTGGAGTTTTTTTGACCTTCGTCGCATTGTGCAATAAAACACTGTGTTAGGAAAATAGCAATGCAGATAATTCTTGGAAGCTTTTGGTACCTCAAAGAGAACTTGTTTAAGTAGGTTCAGAAACAAAAGGAAAGATGTTGCATGATTTACAAATCTTCCCATCATTTGGATGTGCCCCTCTGGGTGCAATATAAGAGAGGTGCCTCTTTTTAAAGCTATTTATGACGCATATACTCAGCTCTTCATCTGAAGAGCTCCAAGCAGCTCACATATAGTTCCTGGGAGGACTTTCTTCCAAGCCATTACATGGCCAGACCTGATCAACAATAGGACTCTTTCATGTGCCTTCAAGCTATTATCTTCTCCTGTGACTATTCATGGAGATCTCATGTGGGGGATTCGCTCAGGAGTGAAATTTACCAAATTGAATGGAGGGACATTTTGTTAATCTGGTTTGGGGGTAGCCAATGTTGCGCCCTCTGGATTTTGCAGGGCTACAAGTCCCAACACCACTGGCTATTCTTATTATTTATTATATTTGTTTTCTTGCAAAGCAAATGAAAACAATAAAAAACGAAAAACACAGCAACACAGGCTAAAAACATAGCTAAACGAAAAGGCAGGGATACAAGTCTCACCCCCGCAATGCCACCCTTCAGATCAAGGGCCCAAAACAGAGGAATGGAGAAAGCAAAGGGGGTGACACTGAAAAGGCCCATTCTTGAATTGTCACTCTCTAAATCTCCCATGGAGGTGGCACACAAAGAAGGGTCATGCTGGCTAGGACTGATGGGATTTGGAGCCCAATAATATAGAGGGGGGAATGGAACCACATTGGTAACCCCATGTCTGGTTGAACCAGCCTTTGCCTCCTTCAAACACCCTGATGTTCCTTCCCAAAATGAACCCATGAAGTCACCATTAATTGCTTTGATGGCAACTCTTGCTTACAACTAGTAAGGAATCAAGTTAGGGCCACCAGTAAACCAGTCTAGATATGATGCAGATAATGTTAGGCTTCCCTCAGCCTTGTGGCTATTAGAGCCAGGGGAAGGTCAGCCTATCTGGACAGGTCTGTCTGTGTCACAGCTCACCTGTGGACCAGTCACAATGGGTGAAATGGAGGAGGTTTCAGGAAGAAAACACACACAACATCCTCCTATATTCCTTGGTTAGCGGGATGCAGCTTGAAAGCCTTACACCATGTTTATAAGGATATGGCACTACCCTTCCACATGATACGATTTTAAGGGATGTTGCTACATTCCTTAAAATGGCCTCAGCTCAGAAGTTTGCCTAAATTGTGCTGCATCTCAAAATGATGCAGGGCTGCAAGTGATTCCTGTCTTTCTCCTGTTCTCACCTTTTCTTTGCCCAGCTCCACTCCAAGGCAAACACTTCTGACACCATGTTTCTCATTTAACTGCCTCGTTTGTAGTAATTGAACACCAGGGGAATGTTCAGGTTGTCCCTCTGCAGCACCTTAACTTCAAATTCCCATAAACACCGGCATTTTAAACATTCAGTGGTTAGGATGCTCGTAAAGCAGTAAAGCACTGTTTTGCAGCAGTGTAGGGAGCAATTTTGCCTTTTATAGAGAAAGAACTCTTGGTTTTTCCACTCCTCCATAAAAAGTTTTACGTCACTGGTCTGTTGCAATGAGGCATATCACATAGAGACGTGTCGACTCTCAATAATACTGAATGTTATGAAAACATTCCTGTTTTCAGTATAACTCATCTGCTTACTTTATGGACAGAAGTGGCTCAGATCTCTGCATCTTATACATTTTTCTCAACCTATCCTTACTTGTCATTCAGTGCATGTGCCCCAATACTGTTCATGTTACCTGTGATTAGGGATGACATGACTGCACACCTATGAGCAGAATCAGGGTAAACACAACTCTCCTTGCTGTCTGTGTTCATTTCAGTCCTGAGAACTGCCTCCTCCCTCACCTTCCCAAAGGTGAAAAAACTGGATTGCAACTAGAAATACCACAATCCTTGCTGGGAAAGTGATGCTGTTGGCTGTCACCTCCTGCCATGATCCCTCACCTCCTTCCTTTCTCATTCAAGAGATTTTCTCGGACAGGTTAGGGCAAATTGCACCATTCACACCTCACATTGGGACATGTTAATCTGTATGCTTGATGCCTATATGATTGGGAATGCTGTCAAATTCCAGCCCAAGTAAAGCCCGAGTTATGGCTGGGGCAGAACAATTTAAAAGGTCAATCAACATCTGAGCTGGACCCTGGAGCTACTGAATTTCAGCGAGTGGCATGCTAGGAGATGGGGCAGCTTGTTAGGCTTACTTGGCTGTTCCTTGAGGACTCTGGCATGAGATTTTAAAACATTCAATATTTCAAGCTGAACTTTAAAACAGAACACTGGAAAGCCTTGGCCAGATACAGAACAAATTGGCATCCTGAAAATTGCAGCACACAAACACGCAAGCAGACTTTGCAGCGGGAACCTGTATAAAAACATTGTAACAAATGCGCACCACATATTACCATAAAGTTATAGGTGAAACAATTGCACCGGGTGAGAGGATATGTACCGGCATGCGATCCGGGCGAATGGATGCGAAACACCGAGAAGAGATAACGAGCGTTTTCAGCTTGCGGGGAGATGGGGAATTGGTACAATATGCAAAATAAGAAAATCACACCATGTACCTGGAATGGCACACAGAAGACACACTCCCCATGCAAGCTGTGGGGAGGAGACACTAAATGTGAGGGCTTGCCGCATTTCTCATTTCAAACCTCTGCTTGAGCTCCGACACCAGAGCATTGTGGGATGTGCAGACCGCGGCACCTTTCTTTGCCTGCTTTTTAATAAGCTTCGGACTCAGCGATCCGGATACTGTGGGGACCCTCCATTCAGAGACATTAGTCTTGAGTGCCGGGGCTGGAGGTAGGGCTGGAGCAGTGGGTGGCGGAGGAGGAAGGGGCACCTGGAAGTTGTTGTTGCTGTTCTCATTTTGCAGACTCTTGGTATCCTCTTCGACGACAAACTTCTCCGCAGCGTTGCTGGGCCTCTTGAATTTCAGCCACTCCATTCTGATCATCCTGGTTGGTTGGTGGTTCTGCCTTTTTTTAATGATCCGTCTCACGGGCATGATTTTGTTGGACCTCTTATTGCGCCAGAACATGGCGGTGGAGATTAAAATGGTGATCGCCACCATCACCCCCATGACACCAGCTAGCACTCCTAAGGCTTTCATGGGGTTATCTTTTGTTTGCATCAAAAAGGCAGCCATAGGCCCTTTGTGAAGAGTCTGTAAAAGAGTACAAAGAGAACATGGTGACTTAACTCTGGGGCACAGAGAGAGAGAGAGACTGCGCTTTCATTTGTCCAAAATATGTGATCCACACCACCAAGCCACCTCCAATTTGGCATCCAATATTCAGATTTAACACTAAGAAGGCCAACTGCAGCAATTAAATAGTGGAGCCTTTAACTCAGGATGTGGGGAGTTTTGCATCATTCCTATGCAATACTCTATCGTCCGTCGGTTGCAAGTGGAAACAAAACCACTGGGTTGCGCAGTCAAGGACATACCCATACAACAAACTGGTGACAACAGTCATTCCCTATTCTCTGAGGAACCCTGGAAATTGTTGTCCTGTTAGAATGGACACCAGGGCTCCCTAACCAGGCAGAGGGTCTTCTTGGTAGTGGCATCCGCTCTGTGGAATGCTCTCCAATCAGATGTCAATGAAATAAACAACTATCTGACTTTTAAATCAAAGCAACGCTTTCAGAGAAAATACTAGTAATAAGATTTTCTCATCCTATTGATGCATCTTCAGCTGAAAACCTTTTGAGGCTGTCAAATCGGTTCTTAAACAGCAGAAACTGAGCATGTTCTAGTACTCTTTTACAGACATTACAAAAACAAAACAAACCACTCCAATGCTATGAGGTAATGAATTTGAGATGAAGAGACAGGCTGTTTGTTTCCCTTTTAAAGAATCCAAAGCTTGATTAAGAGGAAATGCAGCCTCTCAATATGGCATATTGAGGACAAATGAATGAAAAGTTCGCATAGCATTTTAGCACACAGAGCGCTGTGGTAGTCGCCGTTTAATTTTCCTGATTTTTCCCTGAGGATGGAGTCTGGATCTTTTCACACTTTTCCAGTACATGATGGTGGAGATCACCATGGTAACAGAAATGGCAGAAAGGACGCCACTCGTGCAAATCCCAAATAATGTCCATGGACGTTTCTTGAGGCCTAAAATATAGGACCTTACCCTTGATTTGATCTGAAAATGTCAAAAATAAGAAAACCAATCAACCTGTGGACCACCATCATAAAGGAAACAGCGGGTTGCATCCAATGTAGTGCAAAGTACCTCATTCTGTCAGTGCAAGGATGTCTGCTTGGGGACACAACTTTCTCCTCCCTCCCTAAATCTGTTCTGGGATTCCTTCCAAACCCCTGCAACATATTTGGGGAGGGCGTGGGGTGAACACAGGCAGAAGAAAGGGGAGGGAGTCTGTTGTGCAAGTGGAAATCCTCGCACAACCAAAATACATTGGCAAGTAACTGAAGCAGATAATTTAATTAGACAGCGCCTACATGATATCGAGCAACAGAATTTGGCCATGATAAAGAAATTTTGTCCATTGTATGATTATTTCCCACCTAGTCATTTTGACACTTTAGCACCCTATTTGCAAAATTTAACAATTCCAAAATATACAGATGCACTTTTACTTATGCAAGATTAAACATACTGCCTACAGCTGTGCTTGAGGGTCGATTTCAAAAAAAATTGCGGGAAAAAGGGCTATGTCCATGTGGAGAGGGCAGTATTGAATCAGTAGCTCATGTGCTTCTAGCTTGCATTCTGTATAAAGATTTGAGGAGTGAGGTTATTACCCCTCTACTACTATCCCTAGCAGAATAAAAAAAATTCCTTCCAGTAGCACCTTAGAGACCAACTAAGTTTGTAATTGGTATGAGCTTTCGTGTGCATGCACACCTCTTCAGATACACTTCAGATCCCTACCAGGTCGCTCAACCATTGCTACTGTGTGCTTTCTTTTAGCAGATCAGGATAACCAGGTGACAGCAAAAACTGCAAAAAATAAATAAATCAGCAGGGGCAACTAGAATAAGATGTATTATTTGATTATTGAGGTAAATCTCCAGAATGTATTTTGTATAGTTAAGTTTTTACCTCTATCTCCAGTACATTTTATTTTACTGCTATGGCTGGTAAAGGTAAAGGGACCCCTGACCATTAGGTCCAGTCGTGGCTGACTCTGGGGTTGCGGCGTTCATCTCACTTTACTGGCCGAAGGAGCCGGCATACAGCTTCTGGGTTATGTGGCCAGCATGACTAAGCCACTTCTGGTGAACCAGAGCAGTGCACGGAAACGCCATTTACCTTCCCGCCGGAGTGGTACCTATTTATCTACTTGTACTTTGATGTGCTTTCAAACTGCTAGGTTGGCAGGAGCAGGGACCGAGCAATGGGAGCTCACCCCGTCATGGGGATTCGAACTGCCAGCCTTCTGATTGGCAAGTCCTAGGCTCTGTGGTTTAGCCCACAGTGTCACCTGTGTCCCTGCTGTGGCTAGTAGCTGATGCAAAAAAATTTCTTCTTAATATATTGCTTGGAGACCATCATAGGACCCTCCCCTCTTTAAAACATAGCAGGGCTAAGAAGCCACTTGCTGTACCAGGACATTAACAAAAAGCAATTGGGCAGGGGGGATGCAACTACTAAATATTTTTGAGCCCATCCTCCTCTAATACATGGTGCTGGGACAGAACACAATAATAAAATTAAAACACCAAACAAACAAAACAACAACACACCACTCAGTGTAAACACAGGCAAAAGAATAACATCACAAAATTGGTGGTTAAAAGACCAATTTTAGAAGCTAAAAAAACCCTACCCAGGTAACACGGATAAATGAGTGCCTGTAATTGCACATAATACTAAGAGTAACAGCAAGGCTTGAAGACTGGAGAATGGAAACATGCAACCACAGGAGATGTTTATAAGTCATTATTACTGTAACCAAGCAGTTACATATGTGCAGTTACATATGAGGTTCAGAACGAGACTGGCTTAGTTGTACGGTACCTATATCTAATAATGAAGTAGAGGTGTTCTTCATCTGAGACCAGGGACGGGAGCCTGAGCTGCAGAAGCAGGCAGAAGATACTGCTCTCTTGAACTGGCAAAGGCAGATATCCAAGCTCCCATTATCTAGCTTGGACTTGGCCAACTTTTCCTCCTGACCAGTGGCGTAGCGTGGGTTGTCAGCACCCGGGGCAAGGCAAGTAATTTGCGCCCCCTAACCCTAACCCCCGGATGTTGCGCCCAGTGCGGCCGGCCCCCCTGCACCCCCCACGTTACGCCACTGCTCCTGACTGTCCATTGTAGGAGACTGCAATCTCCTCACAGGATTGTGAAGCAGCAGATTGCCAAAACCTGAGATGCCATTCCATTCCAGCTTGGCACCCAGTGCTTTCTGCCTCCTTTCTTGCTTCCTGCCAGGCTGCTTTGATGGCGACAGCACAGTTACAACCCAGAGGTAATGGTGTGCAGAATTCCAGCCTTGAAGACTGACTACACTGCAGCCCAGGTCAATGGGAAGAGTCTTCTACTGATTTGAATGGTACAGAATCTCGTCTTCCGAGGATTTGTGGAGCAAGCCACAATCAATGCATGTTCTCTTTAGCTGCCTGAATAAGATTATCTGTTATACACTTGACTCAGCAATAAGCGTGCCAGAGAAAAACATATTCATCGCATGAGGCACACTTAATCTGAGTTCCATCTCCTCAGTGTCCCTGCGCATCGTCATGACACATCCTGAGTCTGCTTATGTCAAATGCAAAGGAGATGCGGCTGTTAATAAAACACTCAGGTGTGTATTCAATGATACCTGATTTCTCATATGAAAGCTTCCTGCTGCATGCCGTGCTCATTTTCCACATGGCACTAGGATGCTACTGCAATGATATGTATTGGGGCTGGAGCGTCCAGAAAATCGTGGAGCTGCTAGGCTGCCTAATTGGGATCAGCCATTGTGAACATATTTTGCCATTGCTTAAAGAGCTGCACTGGCTCCTGGTTCATTTCTGAGAGCAATATAAAGTGTTGGTGCTCCCTGTTAAAGCTGTATATGGCTTGGGATCTGGAAACAGCTCACATAGCTGCCTGCTCTATATTCACCTGCCTGTGCACCAAGATCACCTTTGGATGTCCTCCCCCAGGTACTCCACCATCTGATGCAAGGCATGTGGCAATTGGGAAGAGGGACTTTTCCAGAAGGCTAAGCAGGCAGAGCCAGGCTGCCTCCCAAGCCCACACAAGTGTAACATGTAGCTCGTCTCTGAATGAACCTTGTTCTTATCCATTTATGTTCAGGGCAGAGGGTTAGGTAGCCACCCCTTCTAATCTTGTGGACCATAGACAAACTTTCGCAAAACTATTGGTGTGCTCTGTCCCTGCAATGATCAGTCTTTCCATTCCAGGGCACGGAAATCTAGGACTACGTATTCTGTCATAAAAAAATACCTGTAATCAAGGATAGGGGGGAGCAAACAGCATATGCCTTCAGCACTTTCCCCCCAGTGGGTATGAAAGAAAGCATTAGCTTATCATCAATATCCTGTTTTTTGTGTAAAAATAGGATCCGTTAAATAGCCTTGGGATTTTTTTATTATCACTGCATTGTTTCAAGAGCAAAAGGTTTTTTTTGATGCATGAAACCACCAAACCTAGCCGCAGGGCATCTATCTTGAAGGGAGCAGTGTTCTGCTAATTGTGATGGTAAATGTTAATCAAAAATAGGCCTGTTTAATTACTCATTGTGATTAACACTGCTGGACACCTCTAGTTGTGTTGTCAAAAAAGCTTTTCCTTCAGAAAGGAAAACAGAGCACTGTTCTGCGGGTTGAAGAATGCCGGGTCAGACACAATGGAAGAGGAACAGATGCGTTCAAGTACATCCTGGGGCACATTATACAAAGAGAATGCCTTATTTGCATGCCACTAGCTTTGATCCTGCCATCTCCAGTTGGAAATGATTCCCAGTGTAGTATATGCTAACCCTTTTCCTCCTGAAAATAGGTCACAAAGAGGGAAAGCAGAGTCTCAGAGATGGATTCATGTACCATGCAAGCTTAGGGTTCATCCACACTTCTGCTTGCTATCAAATTGGAGCAAACATCAATCAGGTTTTCTCCAGATGGACATTTGCTCCAATTTAGTGCAGAAGTGTGGGTTTCCTGGGGAAAAGCTGTGAGGAAAAGGCCAAAGTGCTCGTGGGAGAAGTGGAAATGTGGATAAGACCTATTTTCAGGAGCTAAGCACCGTTGCAATGAAGGCACAAAGAGGACAAACAGTCACTATGAAGAGACCAAGATAGGAAAGCAAGGAACTAAGCTATTGCAGAGGAAATTACAGACAGCATAGCAAAGACCGGGGAGTTTCAGGTGGACACTTGTAAATTGTAAGGTTTTCGGATAATAAAGCTAGATATGGCTGAGGGGGTGGCATTTCAAATCTCTTCGCTACCAATTTGCAATGCTTATTCAAGGGAAATAAATATTCTAGAACAGATGGGTGGCATTCTGTTTGCTGATATTCGATCGCCACATCTATGTAGTCTGCAGGGTATAAGGGAAATGACAGTTTAACGAATCCTCTGTATATGTGAAGCAGAGTGACAAGTCTGTCACACTCACCCCAGCGTTGGACCCGCCATAGCAACCATTCTGAAAATATTGTTTGGGAAGTTAAATGTAGTAATAAAGGAGGAGTTATTCTTCTAATGAACCATCCGGAGAATGGTTGGTAAAATCAAGGGTGAGTTAAGATACAAAGTTAAAAGAAGAAGGACAGATTTGGTGTGGACCTTTAAGACCGTTGTTGTGGGCCTTCATAAATTTCTCCTTCTCCATTTTCAGTGTAGGGAAAGCAATCGTAACTTCTATTTGGTACCAATGAGGTGAACAATGCAACAGAGAGGTCAGGGATGGACCCATTGCCAGCAGATGAAATGGCTTAGGATCCACTTGATCCTTCGGCAAACTCTACGCTTCCTTGACCCAGAAATGCCAGAAATTCTCATTTCACAGCTGACAGCACTCCCTTACTTCAATTTAACTTCAATGACTCAAATTATGACGCTTTTGCAGCGGTTCCCATTACCAATCACTGTTTCTCAACCACAAATCTTGGGTCTCCCTGCTTGCCATTTCTCTCCAGTATCCTATCCCCTTACCTCTTCTGTGATATCAATCTTCAGGACAGCGGTGGTGCTAAATGAAGGAGAGCCCCGATCTTTGGCTTGAACTACCACCGACCATATGCAGTCTTTGTTGTTGGTGATGTTGTGAATTATATCCAAGGATCTTATGTAGGATTTCAGTTTTATTTCTCCGGTGCTTTGGTCTATATCAAACACATTGGCAGGATCTGCTTGCATAATAGAATAGTCAACTATGTTATTGGGTTCTTCCGCATCTTGGTCTATTGCCTGTTAGGAATGGGGAGAAAAGGTGAAAGAGAAATGTTTATTGAATGGCAATCTATTTTAAAGAGGACTGGTTCTTTTTGATTCTGAAGTTCCATGCTTTGAGCATGGCTTCTATACTAGAACTTTGTGGGGTGGGGTTTGGTTGGATTCCAGAGTAGTTTAAAAATCTATCTTGTACCATTCTTCCATTTTATATTCTGCTTGGTATAGAGAGGTGTGAGATACAGCTTTTAATGATAAATTGACATGTGCCATTAAGGTAAGGCAGGGAATATGCAGGAGAAATGATTCTGAGGCGATATGGAGAATGTTTGTAGAATTTGTACTGTTAAAATGGAAAGGAGTCAAACCATTGCTAGAGGTGTTGAAATTTTGGGAGGCCGGATAGTTACAATGGAATGGTTTCAGTGGTGGGGTGCACATTTTTATTCTTATTTGTTTATGATTATTAATTTGTATACAACAAAATCTATCTTAGAGAAAATTGAAATGCTAGGAGTTTGAAGGAACAGTTCCCCCTCCCCCCTTTTTTTAAAGAAAAACACCTTGGAAAATTCAGATCTCCTACCAATTATCCCCTTTCCCCTTTTTATTTGAAAAACTGCAATGGGAGAATTTTTTTAAAAAAAAATTATACAAAAATAAAACCAATGTATGTTTAATTTTCTGATTTGAAGTAAATGGCCATTGTGCAGAATTCTGCCTGCTGCATCTGAAATCAGCATTTCTCCTCAGAAAAACAGCAGGGGGTGGGAATTCTAGAACAATTCCAGAATGGAACTGCTCCATTCTGCTCGACCTATTAACAATTTTGCTGTATTCCATCAAAGTGGAAGGGTAATGAGGCACAGCAAAACAGAAATCGCACCTGTGATGCAATTCTAGTTTTCAAAGAATGGTTCTAGACTAGCCTTTTATGATTATTTCTTGTAAGCAAAAGACCCATGGCATTTCATGAGTAATAATAATAATAATAATAATAATAATAATAATAATTTTGGTCTCTGTGGAAGCTGCCCAGAGTGGCTGGGGAAACCCAGCCAGATGGGCAGGGTACAAATAATAAATTATTATTATATAATAATAATAAATTATTTATACCCCACCCATCTGTCTGGGTTTCCCCAGTCATTCTGGGCGGCTCCCAACAGAACATTATAAACACAATAAGATTGGAGATCTTTCCTATGCTACCTATCTACACGATCTTCTCTGTCTCTTGCCACCTCTCTGACACTGTCATTCTCTGCCACCCACTCCAACCTTGATTCTCTTTGTACCCAAACACTCTTCTGGGTCCTCTTCTTCACCCACTGTGCCCTGATTTGTCTTCCTATTGGTATTTCCATGGGAATGACTGGCAGCTATTCACAAATGAAGGAGAATGTAACAGGATGCCCTCAAGTGTAACCTTAGGGCTTAAGGCAGGGTGGGGATCCTCTAGTCTGTGGGCCAATGTTGGACTGCTATTGGGCTCTGGGTTGACCTGTGAGGCCTTTTCCCCAAACCATGCCCAACTCCCAATCAGCTGACTTAATTTGTGATGTCATCTGATGGACACTTGAGTATGGTTAAATCCTGTGCTGACCCTCTGTCTGTTCCCAGCAGGGAATAGCAGTGTGTACCCAAACTGAGCAGGATTTAACCCCCCCACTCATTAGTTGCCTGCTCAGAGCCATTAAGAAGAATCAGCCCTGCTCTTACAAGCCTTGATTTTCCATGGGTCTCTCTAAGCTGTAAAGATAAAGGACCCCTGGATGGTTAAGTCCAGTCAAAGGCAACTATGAGGTTGCAGCACTCATCTCGCTTTCAGGCAAAGGGAGCCAGCGTTTGTCCACAGACAGCTTTCTGGGAACACTATGACAGAAGTGCACAGAAACGCCGTTTACCTTCCAGCCACAGCGGTACCTATTTATCTACCTGCACTGGCATGCTTTTGAACTGTTAGGTTGGCAGGAACAGAGCAATGGGAGCTCACTCCATCGTGGGGATTCAAACCGCCGACCTTCTGATCGGCAAGCTCAAGAGGCTCAGTGGTTTAGACCACAGTGCCACCCGTGTCCTCTAAACTGTAATGGAATATTGAAAAGTGGATTATACCCATAGCTGCACGGATTTACTTACAGAAGTGTAAGCTCCTTATTTAGCCTTTGAGTCCATAACAGGAACCGTTGCAACATAACAAATCCATTGCAATCACTTCAATACCAATCACTAAAACCAAACACACAAATGTGCAAATCGACCAACCTCCACTTTCACTGGAGTGCCTATAATCATGGTTTTTTCCTGGATGTTCTCGTTGAACTCTGGTGAGTGATCGTTGACATCAAGCACAGTAATGAAGACTTCAGCCAAGCTATACTTCCCCTCTGTATCTTCTGCCTTCACATAGAAGTTGTACTTGGACGTAACTTCTGCATCTAACGTGGCCCATGGTTGGGTGTAAATGATCCCAGTGGATGGATGGATGAGGAATCTGGAAGAAAAACAACAACAATGGCCAATATTTCATCTATTTCCCAGTTAGCTGCACAGACAGAAGAAAAGAGATCACCCTTATGTTCAGATGCACCCTTTTCAGAGTGATTTCTCCCCCTACAGTAGCTGCTGTGGGTGGCTGCAGTTCCACTTGTTGCTTGGAAAATGGGAATTTATTTGTTACAAAAAGTATTAAAGCAAAGATTATGGGATAATGCACACAGTGACTTGCGATCTTGATCACACACAGTCTGTAGTCCACTGGCAGTAGGAGTACAGTATGGGCATGTCTTTAAGTTAACATCTTACATTAAAAACCTGACAGTACCAAACTATCGAAGGCTTTTCACCAAAGCCAGACTAAACGTTTTTCTTTCTGCAGTGTTGGATGGCAGGTTGAGAGGAGTTCCCTATCAGGACAGACTTTGCTCATGTGCTCAAGACATCGACTCCATAAAACATATTTTCTTGCACTGTGCAAAATATGAGCAAGCCAGGGCTGAACTTATACTACCCTTGCTGGTACCTTTCCCGGGAAAATCAGAGGCTCACTATGTCAGGTTCCTATTGGAAGACCAGACAAATGCTAGAACATTAGCAGTGGCAAAGTTTTTATCAGTGGCTGCAAGAACCAATGATCCCTATATTCTGAACAAAATGCTTGTTTAACCTGGAGGTAGGCTGTATGAATGGTGTATTGCTTTGTAACGATTTGTTGGGTCTCTGGACCGTAATAAAGATAGTTGTTATTGTTGTTGTTGTTGTTACAAATCCTATTAGCCAATTCTCTATAAAATACTCTGAACAACATACAGTAAAACACGTGTTTAACGTGATGCATCTCTTAAAAATAACATTTCATACCAATGACTACACAACACCCGTTTAAAGTCAAGCTCAACTCAGCTATTCAGCATTTTTGAAAGTTGTGGCGAATAAAAAATATGTTGACCTATAGGTAAAAAAGGGAGCACAAGGATGGAGTCTGGTATACTTCTATGTGTGCAGAGTTCCACAGGGAAGAGTGTCATATAACTGAAAGCCTTGCTCGCTCTGTGGCCAGCCTTACCAAAATCAGCTTTCGACGGAAACTTCTCAATTTGTACAGCTTATGAGCATGGAAAAGATCCCAGAAGAGGCCCATTTTGACTTATTAAGATTAATGAAGGATGGAGTTATTTGTGTAAGATGGCAGAAGTTATTAACACAAGGGCTCTGAAGTAGGAAGCGAAGTCTTATATTGAGGAAAAACGTGAACAACTTTGGACTCCTCTAATTTGAGTTATTTCCCGTTTAATTTTAATTAAAAATGATTTTAAGGAAATGAGAAAGCAATCTGGAACTTATGGAGTATTCCCTGGGTCTGTCAGAGGGGTCATGTTATTCTTGCACTAATATATATATATATAAGTTCATGTTATCCGTTGATCTGTACATGCTTTCACCCTTCACCTTACTTCAACATATTTTAGAAGCCCCTACAAGAGTTGAAAACTGCTCAGAGGAGTGTGTGTGTGTTACTTGCTGCCCATTGGATATTTTGGTTTAACTCCCCCCAACAAAAAAATAAATAAATTCCTGAGCATTGGCCATGCTTGCTGAAGCTGATGAGAGCTGCAGTTCAACAACAGGCATGGGGGGGGGGGGCAACGGATTGCTGAAGAGAGGCTTAAGGCATGCCTTCTCTCTCTCTCTCTCTCTCTCTCTCTGTGTGTGTGTGTGTGTGTGTCTATTTGTATCTATATATAACTGCATGCAAATGATAATATTAAATCCAAATCTGCAAAAGTCAAAACAGAGGGGGGCGGGGTGGGAATCAGTTCCAATGTAACATGGATATGTTTAGATGTAATACTATTTTTACACAAGGTCTCTGGAGCCTTTGAATATGGCGAAAAAAATGAGGTGGGTGAATTGATTGCCTAGCATTTCAAGTTTCATATTTTTAAATACATTTTGGATGTGTCCCTTGTTTTTGTGAACAGCATAGTGCGGTGGATTTCCACTCAGTCCCTCTGCGCTGAAACAGGGGAGAATGGCGCAGTTGTGCAGTTTGTGAGAACAGTGTATTGAGTCATGTGCTGAATAAAACAACACAGAGACCTTCAGCACGCAAGCAATGGAAGTGTGATGAACAGTGGCGTACCGTGGGTTGTCAGCACCCGGGGCAAGGCAAATAATTTGCGCCCCCTAACCCGTGGATTTTAGCACTCGAGTCTCTTCCACTAGATTGCGAGTGTGAGCGCGCCCCCCAGATGTTGCGGCCGGCCCCCCCGCACCCCCCACGCTACGCCACTGGTGATGAATGCAATGTTTGGCTGTAGGTTAGTTTGGCTGAACGCTGCGTTAAAGGTAAAGGTACCCCTGCCCGTATGGGCCAGTCTTGCCAGACTCTAGGGTTGTGTGGCCATCTCACTTAAGAGGCCGGGGGCCAGCGCTGTCCGCAGACACTTCCGGGTCACGTGGCCAGCGTTACGAAGCTGCATCTGACGAGCCAGCACAGCACATGGAATGCCCTATTTATCTACTTGCACCCGGAGGTGCTTTCAAACTGCTAGGTTGGCAGGCGCTGGGACCGAACGTCGGGAGCGCACCCCGCTGCGGGGATTCGAACCGCCAACCGTGTGATCAGCAAGTCCTAGGCGCTGAAGTTTTACCCACAGCGCCACCCGGGTTAGCTCCCTTATAAAACAAGAAAGGGGAGAATAATTTATTTCCTTCTGCTTCTAAAGGGAGTTAAGCTCTGCTCCTCAAACTCTGAGGTACATTTAGACTACCTCAGAGTAGGCAAGTCTGAAAATCTTAGCTTAGATGAGTGTAAGACTGCAACTTCATCACACACAGACATGAAGGCAGCAGGTGAGCAAAACTATTTGTCATACATTATATACCAATCATTTCAAACGACAGACTGAATTTATCTGAAAGATGCTAATGTGAAATCTAATTCAATGAATTTGCAGATTGAATGATTTGGGGGTTCCTTTTTTAAAACACAAGATGGTGCTAAATGTTCTGGGGTCCCCTCACCACTTTGACTTTTTCAATAGCAAGGCCAAGTCATAAATTCTTGAGTAAACTTTCTTTACTCAAAAATGATTTGAGGGTAATGGAAGTTGCCCAGAGTGGCTGGGGATGGGTGGGGTATAATAATAATAATAATAATAATAATAATAATAATAATAATAATAATAATAATAATTCTTCACAAGCCCCTGCTCTCACCTTTTCTTTTTTGCTACCAACTCCTCTTCCTGCCCTTACTCCATATTGGCTTCATAATAAAGCCAAATCAGAATGAGGGCAATGTGTCCTGCCATTACTCCGATTGGCTTAATTGTAAAATAAAGAGAAGAAGGGGGTCCAGTAGCACACAGAACCATTGCTATGGCAACCAGGAATACCAGTAAGTGAAATAAACTTCACAGAGCCCCTACAAAATTGCTGAAAAATGGCCCCACCCAACTCTTGGATTCAGCCCAATAACAACAGTAATAACAACCTCCTAATGTAAAATGTCCCAAGCAGAAATTAAAAATCAACGTTGTTTATTGTTTTTTTTCATGCCCAGTGAGTCGGTGTAAATATTGGAAGTAATTAAAAATCTAATTATTTTTGCTAATTCCTTTTGAGACCATTTGCTGGGTATTAGAGTTATGACTAGGGACCTGCTATTTGTGCCCAACTTTCTGCAAATGCAAAGGGCAAGATATTCAAAAGGTTGTTTGTGAAGACAGAGAGATATTATTAGAATTCTGCTCTTGCAGAAATGCCTTGAGTTTTTCAGGTGTAACCAAAGAGACAGCCCATCCCACAAATTGCTTAATGGCATCCTAAAAGAGGGGAGAAATATCTAAAGGAGATGCTTAACTGTTGTTGCTGTCACACACACACATATATATAATTATTTTCTGCATGCAATGCAGGAGACCTGAGGTTTTTCAAGGTCACTTAGGAAATGTGGCTCAGAACTGGAGGAAAAAGCACATGGTTTTCTGACTCTCTACCAGGGTCCATCCAAACCTTTTCATTGTCCATGGGTGTGGTGCTAAGCATCCTGCCCATGGATGTGCAGGAAGAACAATGGCTCCCAGGACCAGGATATGGCTGTGCTGGGCAGCAAATACCACTTATCTGAAGCCCCAGTTCAGTGGAGATAATCAGAGTTCTAAGGGATGCAGGTGGCGCCGTGGTCTAAACCACTGAGCCTCTTGGACTTGCCGATCAGAAGGTCGGCGGTTCGAATCTGCGCAACGGGGTGAGCTCCCATTGCTCTGTGCCAGCTCCTGCCAACCTAGCAGTTTGAAAGCACACTACAGTGGTACCTCGGGTTACAGACGCTTCAGGTTACAGGCTCTGCTAACCCAGAAATAGTACCCCGGGTTAAGAACTTTGCTTCAGGATGAGAACAGAAATTGCACGGCAGCGGCAGGCCCCATTAGCTAAAGTGGTACCTCAGGTTAAGAACAGTTTCAGGTTAAGAACGGACCTCCAGAACGAATGAAGTTCTTAACCCGAGGTACCATGGTAGTGCAAATAGATAAATAGGTACTGCTGCGGCAGGAAGGTAAATGGCGTTTTTGTGAGTTGTGGGTCCCGTCACACTGCTCTGTTGCACCAGTTTAGTCATGGTTTAGTCATGTTGGCCACATGACCCAGAAAGCTGTCTGTGGACAAACACTGGCTCCCTCAGCTTGAGATTGAGATGAGCGCCTCACCCAATCGTTGCCTTTGACTGGACGTAACCATCCAGGTCCTTTTAAAATCAGAGTTTGAGGAGATTTCCAGCCAGGTGAAGGCACCAAAATATGACGCAAAGCAGGAAAAGGAAGGGGCCTAGATGGGGGCCAGATTTTTGGCATGAGGAGAGTCCAGAGGGCCAGATGGAGAGATTTACTAGGCCCAAGGGGGCCTTACAGTGTTCCAGAAGGGAGATTATAAGTGGCACATCTTTTGAACGACATGCAGTTTACATTGATAACCTCCTCAAAATTATTTGCTGCCCCCTAAGTGGCACATCTCTTGAATTGCATGCAGTTTTATTTGGTATCCCCCTTAAAATCATTTGCTCCTCCCGATCCCAATTTTTAATGCTTTTACGTTTTATTTATGCAAAACTTTTACAACCCACAGTTGCTCAAGGCGGCTCACTCCATCGGTTTCACACAGTTCCCTACATCAAAACAAACGAAAAGCACACACTAAAACGGCAAACGTTAAAATGAAAAACAGCAACACCCTTTCCACAATCTGTTCTTCCTTTATGCATTATTGTTATGTTCATGTGGAAGAACCTGGAGGTTTGGTCCTCTGCATGTTGCTTTGCTTGAAATAGAACACTGTTGGTGTGAAACAGCCAGGAAAAAGATATACATCCCCTTTAAGAATGAATTTCATCATGTTTGAATTTGATGCATCAGACAGAACATTACTCTCATTCATTTGCTAATAGCAATAAAAATTATGCAAACTTTTTAAAAAAACAACAACAACCACACCCTTAAATAAAAATATGTATATATCCATATGTAAGTTTAAACTTACAGATCTGCACCTGTTCCATAAATTGAGTATTTCATTTCGCCCCAAAGTCCTGAATCAGGGTCTGTTGCCTTAAGAAGAAAATGGAAAGGGGTACTGATGGATTAAAACAGAAGTGAAGCAGACTTTTGTGACATGCATAATTGGTCACATTGAGGAGGGAAAATAGCAAAAACCAGAAGGCTACTTTCCCTAGGGGGACACAGCTTTGGGAGTGGGATTTGTAGGGCAGAAGTAGCCAAGGTGAAAGAGGGTGCTTCATCACTCTTCAGAATAATAATAATAATAATAATAATAATAATAATAATAATTTATTTATTTATACCCCGCCAATCTGGCCAGGTTTCCCCAGCCACTCTGGGCGGCTCCCAATAGACTATTAAAAACACGATAAAACATCAAACCTTAAAAACTTCCCTAAACAGGGCTGCCTTCAGATGTCTTCTAAAAGTCAGATAGTTGTTCATTTCTTTGGCATCTGATGGGAGGGCTTTCCACAGGGCGGGTGCCACTATGGAGAAGGCCCTCTGCCTAGTTCCCTGTAACATCACTTCTCGCAGTGAGGGAGCCGCCAGAAGGCCCACAGAGCTGGACCTCAGTGTTTGGGCTGAACGATGGAGGTGAAGATGCTCCTTCAGGTATACTGAGCTGAGGCTTTAAAGGTCAGCACCCCAAATGGCCACAAACTGCTTCTATCTCCCCACCCCACCCTTTCGCCACCAAGGTATTTGGAGATGAAAATGTGCAACTGAAAGTTTGTGACAGGGCGAGGGGGGGGGGGGCGAATTTAACGGTGGGAAAGAGTCATGTCAATTACAGAGGTACCTCAAGTTACAGAAGCTTCAGGTTACATATGCTTCAGGTTACAGAGTCTGCTAACCCAGAAACAGTACCTTGGGTTAAGAACTTTGCTTCAGGATGAGAACAGAAATCACGTGGTGGTGGCGTGGCAGCAGCGGGAGGCCCCATTAACTAAAGAGGTACCTCAGGTTAAGAACAGACCTCTGGAATGAATTAAGTTCTTAACCCAAGGTACCACTGTAATCTGCATCCATCTGCAAGGTGTTGGGAGAGGATGTTGCTCAGAGATGTGTGTGTGAGAGAGCGTAAACTTCAGGATCAGGCCTACACACAAAGAAAAGGTGAAAAATTCCACCTCTGTACTAGCAGCATAACCAAGCGGGGCCACTGGGTGGCTCCCCTCACTTGAGATACATGTCACCATTAAAGTCTGGGACATGGAAAATGATGAAATGATCCTCTTTCTGAGCATATTATTCTGCTAAGACAATATCTAGGCATTGTGCAGATTGGGCCCCTAGAAAATACGGGAGGAAATCAATCATCTAGCCATGTTTTATTTTCCACTTAGCTGCTCTAGTTTAAGCTAAACAATGTGTGAGATGAAGAAAGCATGCTATGCAGAAAGGTTCAGTTCTCTCCAATGGCTTATTTGGTGCAGATGCAGCAGTTTCATATCTTCCACTACAGAATCATAGGAAGTATACTTTGTAGTGCAATCCTAACCAAGTTTGTCCTGCTTAACTTGGTGGGAATAACATCAATGGGAATTACGTTAATCCAGAAGATATCATCATCATCATCATCATCATCATCATCATCATCATTTATTTATACCCCACCCATCTGGCTGGCTTTCTCCAGTCACTCTGGGTGATTCCCAACAGAATATTATTATTAATAATAATAAGTAATAAAGAATCAAACATTAAAAACATAAACAGGGCTGCCTTCAGATGTCTTATAAAAGTCAGATGGTTGTTTATTTCCTTGACATCTGATGGGTGGGTGTTCCACAGGGTGGGCGCCACTACTGAGAAGGCCCTCTGCCTGGTTCCCTGTAACTTCACTTTTCGCAGTGAGGGAACTACCAGAAGACCCTCAGAGCTGGACCTCAGTGAACGGCTGAATGATGGGGGTGGAGACGCTCCTTCAGGTATACAGGGTTGAAGCCATTTAGGGCTTTAAAGGTCAGCACCAGCACTTTGAATTGTGTTTGGAAACGTACTAGGCGCCAATGTAGGCTTTCAGGACTGGTGTTAATATCAATTTATAGTGTGAATATTCTCCTGGGGTTTTCTGCATATTCTACAGAGTCCAGCAACATCTGGAAGGGCCCAGTTTATCCTCCCCAGCTTTAAACACCTATATATTCTGAAGTTGTAGAACATGGAAAAAAAATCCGAGGATAGACTTAGCTTGGACAAACCATCTATCAAGTAGTTTCAGTACAGTTTTAAAGTGGTGGCATTATTATTTTATTTGTGTGGATACTGACAAACTATAATTTAATTTAAGAAACACACCCTTGCCCAGCAGAGCAAATTCCAGCCCGCATTGCTCTGTGCAGAATTACAGACTATGGTGAATTCAAATTCAAATTCTAAAAAGCAATCCTAGCTTGCATCTGTGCTTACACCCATGAGAGATTCAGCTCCACAATTCTAATATTCTATTATTCTATTTTTTTTGTCAGTTTCTGAATATATAGATCCCCACCTCCTCCCAGGGGCAACAATTACAGATATCGAGAGACTCATGGAACTACACAGAATTATAAGTCCAACAGAGCATGGCTCTAGAGGAATGAATAAAATTTACCGTTACAGCCACAACATTGGAGCCTCCAGGAGAATTCTCTGGGATCCTCGCGATGTAGTAATCAGATGTAAACTTTGGGACATTATCATTCGTATCCAAGAGACGGATCACAATATCTGCTGTTGAACTGAACTTCTCAGGTGTGTTAACTTCTATTGCAAGAAGCTAAGGAGGTAATTGAGAAATTACGAGCTAGTAAGTCATGCAAAATCCAACAGTTGTGCTTCTACAGAACCCAGCTATTTTATAGGGAACTGACTAATTTGCATTATGGCTAATAATGATGATAGAGAATCCCATAAACAGAATATATTCCACATGGAACAGAAAGAAAGAAAGAAAAGAACTCACAAAAGTTGGAATTCCGTCATTGTTACGTTAATAAAAAGTGAATTTTCAAATGACTGCAAAAATCTGAGTATAAATCCCTTATGGCATAGCCATGTCTGTGTGCTGCCTGTATATCATTTCGTTAACCACAGGAAGGACTCAAGTTTTCAGCACATCCTGAATCAAAGAGATTCAGCCAATGGCGATGGAACATCAGCACCGCCACCAAAGAAGGAAGCAGAACAAAACAACATAAGAAGAGCTCTTGCATTCCTTCTTTGTTGAGACCTTGGTGGCGATGCTCAAGAAAACTGCATGGCAACTAGCAACCCAGAATAAAATGAAACCAATAAAGCAGAATAAAATGAAACCGAATCAATCTTGAACATCAATACACCAGAACAGGTTATTTGGCTAAGGCATGAAGACGTTAAACTGTGGTGGTGGGGGGAATATGAGTGGGATACACTTATGAGAAGTGAATAATAATAATAATAATAATAATAATAATAATAATAATAATAATAATTTATTACTTATACCCCACCCATTTATTACTTATACCACTCTGGGTGGTACCCAACAGAATATTAAAAACACGATAAAACATCAAACATAAAAAACTTCCCTAAACAGGACTGCCTTCAGATGCTTCCTAAAAGTCAGGCAGTTGTTTATTTCCTTGACATCTGATGGGAGGGAGTTCTACAGGGCGGGCGCCACTACCGAGAAGGCCCTCTGCCTGGTTCCCTGTAACCTGAGTATTATTCTTGTGACTAACCTAAAGCCAACATTTTATTATTCTGCATCCAGCAATTCCTCAAAGAGAACATGGAGCAAGATGGAGCAATGGTCTGCCTTATGTCTCTGGGAATCTTAATAGGCCACTTCCACAGGGATATTCACATGTCTTCTGAAGACAATGCGTTGAATACAGTATAAAGATTGGCGGAGTCAAGAGCCAAGGAGGTCATCTGGAGTAATAGCAAGATGGTAATGAATCAAAGTGGGCATCAAGCTGCCCCCCAGGAGAACATGCAGGGGCAGAAGACAGAGGTGACTCTTCCTCCCCCCCAAAAAATTTTTCAAACGCCCAAGGACCCAATCCAAATCTGTCTCTGAAATATTGCTTTCAGCTTGAATCGAAAGCTGCTGCAAATAGATGATGATATGCCTATTAAAGACTGTTAATCATTCCCTCCGCTACGAATAATCAAATATCGGGGACCGACATAAAACAAAGGTTATCTAAAATTAACTTTCTATATTCCATCGCTCTTGGATAAAAAACAGCAGGCCTGCTATCTTAGATATGTCAGATAACGAACCACTGGAGGCAACCTCAACACAACAAAACATTTGGAATGTACGATTTCATGTGGAAATCTGGTCTCCAATCAAGTTACATGTATTTAGGTGCCAGGCAAAAACATTCCTCTTCTCCCAGGCCTGTGACCAATTAAACAATTTATGGCAAACTGTGTGTGGCGGGGTTGGGGTGTTATTGCTTTTGCTTGTTAGTATGTTGTGCATTTTTGTGTTTTTATATCGTAAATTGCATTGTGTTTCTCGGATCAATTGCAGTAAATAATAATAATAATAATAATAATAATAATAATAATAATAATAATGTCAGTGGAGAACTCTCTACTGGCACCCATGGTGAATGCATCTCTGCCTTTCTTTGTTGCCAACGCATTTGGAATTTATAAAAGGGCTTTAAAATGTTGTATAAAAGCCCTTTGCTGTTTATCTTCAATCACTTGCAAACAACAAAAACAACAACAACCATTTTTCAGAGACAAAGTGTACAATTTCTCAAGAAAAAGAAACACACACTTTTCTCTTTTAATTACTTCCTTTGGTGTTTACAGCGGTGCTCTTAATCATGCTGAATTCTATTAGTATTCATGAGGCCACGCTTTGCAATTTCCTTACCATGCATACTTGGGCAGTACTTTATAACCTTCTGAGAATTTTCTAGTTGTAACAGGAATAATTATAGGTTGTGTTCCATGTGCACCTCTTGGATGAAACAGGGCTCAAAAGGAGTACACGGTCATCAAATCCAGCCCTCTCCCATGAGGCAGAAATATCCACACATCACCTCTCCCCCCCCCCGAGATTTACCCACAAAAGCCAGAACACTGCATGCCGCAAACAGAGAGGTCAAACAAGTCGTAAATAAGACAGCAAGATACTTGCAAATCGCGTAGGTTGAGGTGGCTCTTGCAAATGAGCCAAGGGACACACTTCAGAAGGGCTTCTATAATTTTAGCCGCATGAAAAACTATTTTGGGGGCGTTTATTGTTTGTTTACAGATAGTTGCCTTGGTGATGTTATCCTGCGTCTGTTGAAGTAGCTGTTGCATCACCACCCGTGTATTGTTTTTCAGTATATTTATGATATGCAGTGTTTTTTTCTTTAAAAATATGTTTAGGGGTACTCATTTTGACTCAAGAAAATCACCATTTTGTAGTTCAAATCAGGGAAAATAAATACAGTAAATGGACAAATGGACAAAGATTCACAAAATGTTTAGGGGTATGCGTACCCCTTTGTCTCCCCAGGAAAAAAACCACTGTATATGTGACCTCTCAAGATTCTATGCTGCAGCTTTAATCCTTTGTGTAGTATTTTGGATGCAGGATTCGCCCCCCCAGTCACCATTCCAGGAATTGGAGGGCAATTTTCTGAAGGAGGAAGCCTGCTATAAACCCAGGGTTCTAAAACACCGAGGGAGAGCCAGCCAGGGCAAGAGACTCCCTGCTTCAGAAGATTGCGCTCCAGCGGGAATGAAGTTAGCATGAAGGCAGAAGTTACAATACCTTGAAGGTGAACACCTGGAACTTTTCGTAGTCTATGGCAGCAGAGTTTTCTACGATGATTGTGACCTGCGCTTCATTCAGGACAGTCTGAGGGACAACGCGGAAAATGCCGCCTGGCCCAACAAGTCGGAGGTTGAATTTCGCATTCGCCCCCTGTGAAGAAAGAGCCAGTATTAAAAAATAAATGACAAATGTATCATAGCATATAACCCAGTACTGTTGATTTCCTTACAGAAGAGACACATGTGTGTGTTTGTATAAGTGTAAAAAAATACTGGTCTTCCCGCAATAAATGTGGAAGTAGTGGATTGTTATTGTTAGTTCTACTCTTGACCTAAATGGGCCTGCTGGCGCTCCATCTCTGCACAGTAAATGGAAAGTATGCTTGCATATGCGAACATGCGGAGGTCTTGCATTCACAACCAGGAACTCTGCTGTTATCATGGAACCCTATACAATATGTAGAAATTGGGGGATAGAGTCGGCATTTCCCTTTCCATATGTGGGGGAGAATGAGAGGAGAGGGCAAGAACGACTGCTTAGTATCTTCAATTCAGCAGCTACTGGATGAGAGAGAACTAAGAGGCTTTCTGAAGTAATCTCCCCAAGCTTTGGCTCACAAGATGTCGGTGGTTTTGATAAAAATAGATTTGGGAGCTAGCCTATTCCTCCAGTCACACTGGAAGAGCACCTAGTTTAGGTTGGCTAAGTGTTTTAATAATCTGGAAGGTAGACTCTGAGATGCTGAACATTCAGAATGACCCGATTACCTAAATATGGGCCATTTTGGGTACAAGGTACACCTCCATATACTTTGACCAGGGACGTGCTTGAATATTATCCCTCCTTCTGCTAAGAAAGTACTGGGAGTGGCCTTAGGTTGGTAGCACAGGTATTTTTATTATTATTCCAGATTAATATGGTTGCTGCTCTGGAAATAAGTCACCACACCTTTCTGAGAGGAGAAGAATACGATTGGGTACAGTCAGGACCAGCCCACCCATGAGGCAAGATGAAGATCTTGCCTCAGAGTGGCAGGCTGAGAGAGGCGAGAGATCTCTCAGCCTGTCAGTCTCCTCTTCTTCCTCTGCTGTGTGCCCACTCTTCTTCTTCTGCTCCATTGTATGCATGCCCCCCCTGCCATGCAGGGCTCCATCTTGAAAATATTGTCCTTACAAGGTTGCCTGTCCCCAAGGAACGAGACAACAGGAAGAGGGGATGACGTGATTGGGTCATGCACAGCTTTCCACTGGGTCAAGTTGTAATAGTGCCGTTTTCCAAATGGAGCCCCGCAAGGAAGGAAGACCATGCGCTGGTAACCCCAGAAGTGGACCTACTGTGAAAGTAATGAAGCTTAAGCTTCAGGGTCTGTGGTCCACATTGCTTACAAACATTTGGGCCTAGTAGGCCCAACCCGAGTCGCAAATTGTTGCATATGTTTCGACAGTCCCAAAATTTGGGAGTGAGCATCACAGATGTTGTAAAGGTGTCATGATCTGATGTGGAACAGCTCCACTGGAGAAGATTGCAGCGGTTCCTTGGACCTTGTTGCTGGTTACGAAGGGTCTCCCATGGCAGCTGAAGCTTTGGGGCCCCCGAAATGTTGGTCCATCACTGAGTAAGGGTGTGACAGGCAGGCACATGGCAGTGGTGAGAGTCCAGATATGCTGGGGAGGGGACAAGGCCCTGGATATGGCAGAGGGGTAGACCTATGGGGGACATCAAGTGGCAAAACATCTCAGCCTGGCTGTACGTAGGGTGAGGTGGTAGCCTCAAGCACCAGATTCTGAGGGCTGAGGAGTGGCTAGAGCTGTGTGCCATAAGTACTGTTTAGGGGGGACAGGAGGCAGGCAGGTGTGGGGAACTCCCTGCTCCTGAATGGGGTATCTGTGCCCCTGAAGGACCAGGTGCACAGCATGGACAATCAGCTGTCCATGGAGGTGCAGGTCGATTCTGTGTCCAGGGCAGCTGTTTACCAGCTCCATCTGGTACACAAGCTGAGTCCCTACCTGCCCGCAGACTGTCTCGCCAGAGTGGTGCATGCTCTAGTTATCTCCCACTTGGACTACTACATGGGGCTACCTTTGAAGGTGATCCAGAAACTACAAGTAATCCAGAATGCGGCAGCTAGACTGGTGACTGGGATTGGCCACTGAGACCATATAACACCAGACCTTAAAGACCAAATTTGCTCCCAATACATTTCCGAGCACAATTCAAAGTGTTGGTGCTGACCTTTAAAGCCCTAAACAGCCTCGGTCCGGTATACCTGAAGGAGCATCTTCACTCCCATTGTTCAGCCCGGACACTGAGGTTCAGCTCTGAGGACCTTCTGGTGGTTCCCTCACTACACGAAGTGAAGCTACAGGGAACCAAGCAGAGGGCCTTCTCCGTAGTAGAGCCTACCCTGTCAACACCCTTCCATCAGATGTCAAGGAAATGAACATCTGACTTTTAGAAGACATCTGAAGGCAGCCCTGTTTGGGGAAGTTTTTAATATTTGATGTTTTATTGTGCTTTTAATTCTGTTGAGAGCCACCCAGAGTGGCTGGGGAAACTCAGCCAGACTGGTGCGGTAATAATAATAATAATAATAATAATAATAATAATAATAATAATATACTGCTACTATATGGTCTGCCTTGCATCCTATTGGCTAGCCTGCTGCCCTCATGTGTAGTAGACAATGCACACTGGTTGGGGCCAGTGAGTGCTGCTAAATTTTCCCCTTGAACACCCAAAGATGGCTCCAGTGGGGAACAAACAGGTGCAGGCGGAACCAGAGATCAATTTTGGGTAGGGACTGGAAATATAAATATGAATTAAAAAGCAACCTTCAAGCTCAAAAGAAAATTGTATGGTTTCCTTGTGATAGGAAGGGGAGTAGAACGTAGCAAACAAAAGATCTGTGCAAAATATACTGGCCGTGACAACTTTTGGCTGGTCTCTGCTTGCTCCGTAATATTAGTAAGCAGTTAATTTAAATTTTGCTGCCTTCTGCAACTGCAGAAGCAGCAATTACGAGGCTGGCTGCCTCAGAAGTAGTTACTTATCCCTTTGCAGCAGGCTGGCAGGGAACCTGCTGACTTTTATATGGAGCAGAATGCAACCATGTTAGCACAACACTGAGTATATGTTACATGTTGATGGGCTAGATTTTCTTTTCAATAATTGCAGTCCTTTCATGTGTATTAAACTTTCAGGCCTCAACTTTTCCTCTCCTGTTAGCTCAGGTGGAAGCTATTACAGAGGTTTCCTTAGCAACCTTTGCCATAGTTTCCACATAAAATAAACTGTACTGAGCCTAAAGGAATCCCATTACTCTGTTTAAAGAATACAGTGCTCACTGCATATGGGGTAGAGTGCTTATTTTCCAAAATAAGGCTCTAGTAGAGTAGCTTTAACAATGCTCCAGAAAGACTGGGACCAGAATTACTATTTTTTAAAATATAAACTAAAAATTAAGTGGGGAAGCATGGAATATTATCTCCATCGGCTGATTAAATAAATCAGCAATAATGCAATAAAGAAAGGGCGCGACCTAGTCAAACTAAGAGGACAAGGCTTGCTGAATCAAACAAAATATTTATCCTTTAACAGCATTTTGTTTCAAGGACACAAATGTCATATGCCCCTGGAAATCAAGCAGGACAAGAAGACAATGGATTGTTGGCTGTCACCACCACCTAGTTTTCAATGCTGTGATACTTAAAACAAAAGGTTTATGGAATCAAGACCAGCCCAGCCATGAGGCAAGATGAGGCAACTGCCTCAGGTGGTAGGATCCACAGGGGCAGCAGATCCTGATGTAGATCTTTATCCCCCCTGCCCCCTGATCTTCCCTGGCAGGGAGGAAGCATTTTGTGGTTCGCCTCAAGTGTGAAAATGTCTTGGGCTGGCCCAGAATGGAGGTATAAGAGAGAGGCAAGAAAGGACAGATAAACAAAACAAAACAAAAACACCACACTGGCCTGATCTGAATCATTGACGGTAATTTTGAGGCCTCTCAGAATCTCGCCCTCCGGCGGATGCTCGTACATTGTGAGCTCAAATCGGTTCTGCGGCCCGTTTTCTCCGTAGAATGTCGGCGGGTGGTTGTTGAGGTCCACAACTCGTATGGTTGCCGTGGCAAAGGCGTGAGCAGTCGCCTCACCCTCCGGGCTGATTTCGGAAGCCTGTAGTGAACAAGAAATGGATTTGCATGGGCTTTCCCTCCTGCTTACGATGCTTCATCCGACATGCAATTCTAGAGTTTGATCATATCAGTATCTTTTGTTGGTTGCATTTGAGACTCCAGCGACTCCAGCTCTTCAGCATTGGCCTCAGGGCTGACCAGAGGTGAAAGGTCGAGATTTGACTTCCCACAGCCCCAGCCTTGCATGGTGTTAAACATACTCAGCTAGAATGAGGAACTGTCAGCTCCGTGTGCAGTTGCCCTATATATTAGAGCACATTCCTGACAATGAAATATTTCTCAAGTTCAGACCTACTCTGACCATTTGGTCCTCCTGGACAGAAAGAACTCCAAAAGGCTTCATGACCAACAAGGACTTCCTAGTTCCGGTATGTTTCTGTGCATTCCTCCCTGACTCTTGGCTTAGTCCTTTGGCTTAGAGTCTCTGGTGCAAATCTGACAGCTTAACCTATGGTTTAGCCATAACACACACTACATATGTGAACAAATTTGCATAACTTGAATAATGCATACCTATCAATCCTATTAAACTGTCTGGTTACCTAGTTAAAGAATCCAGATCTTTTCTCTTTCACACACCAGACCCTTTGGGTAGAGTTGGCATTGACGGAGAAAATTGTTTTTTTAAAAAATGGTATCATAGCAGAAAGCAGCAATATGCATCAATTCTCATATGTAAAAAGGGCACTGCATTTGCAGTAGTTGAAATTCTGCACACTGCAGATCCATCAGAAGTGGTAAGAGGAAACATTTATAGCAGGAGAGTGAGACAAATACCTGAATTTTCAGTTCATATACTTCTTTCTTCAGCTGATTTGGGCTTTTAATAACGGAAATGGCTCCAGTTGCATTATTTATTTCAAACGAGCCTTCACTTCCTGTTACAAAACAGAAATATACATGTCAAATTTTCCAGCCCCCTCAAAATGAATCCGCTTCAATCCAGGTGCAGTCAGAGGTAACTAGTTGTGCAGAGCAACAACTGGTCATGCCCAGAGTACTGGGAAGTTATATTGATTGAAAATAGCTTCCCAACCATGCTGAAAATGTGACCTGCTGTTTAAGAGACCCAGGACTCATCTACACAGCTGCAAATGAAACGTTTTAAATGTGTTCTAAAGTGCAATATACTAATGTGACACTAGATGGCGACAGTGAGCTATGTCAAATTGAATGTATTTTTCAAAACTTTTAAAAATCATTTTCACAGCATTTCTATATGTGTGTAGATTACACCCTACTTGTGCAAATACACAGGTACATATGAACCTGTATCTTACTGATTACAGGCGTGTTCATGGAAATAACGCTTTGGGGATCTTATCTGGAGTTGATTGTATACCACAGAGGCTATTGTAATGGTATTACTTTTAAAATACCAATCTTGTCTTGCTTACTGGGGGAATGACCAACCACCAACAAATGCCAATATAAACAAATTTAACAAGTTTGTTTACTAAAAAAGGGTGGTCAGTGAGTCAAATGGTTCTGCTGTTTGAAGTGACAGCACAGAAATGCAAAATAGCAAGCAGTTACAAAAAAATCAACAGATCACTTGGGAAGAAAGGCAAACTAATGCTAGTGTATTGGAAGAAGCAAAGACCACCAGTGTTGAAGCAATGATTCTTCAAACATCAACTTTGTTGGACTGGTCCTGTTGTTCGAATGCTGAATTATCGTCTTCCAAAGTGACTATTCTATTCCAAACTTAAAAATGGAAAGCGCAAGGGTGGTGGTCAACAAAAGAGGTTTTAAGACTCTATCAAGACAAATCTAGAAAAATGTAGTATAAGCACCGACAACTGGGAAACACTGGCCTACGAGCGCTCCAATTGGAGAACAGCCTTTACCGAAGGTGTCATGGACTTTGAAGACACTCAAGCTCAGGACAAAAGGGAGAAATGTACTAAAAGGAAGGCACGTTTGGCAAACCCTCACCATGATCAACTCTCACCTGGAAACCTATGTCCCCACTGTGGAAGGACGTGTGGATCCAGAATTGGCCTCCACAGTCACTTACGGACTCACTTTTAAGACAGTGTTCATGGAAGACAATCTTACTCAGCTACGAGTGATTGCCAAATAAGAAGAAAGAAGAATTATCCATCCTTTTGCTGGTGGAGCCATCCATGCAGAGGGGTTAGCATAGGGCTTAGTAGAACCTGGTACTTTTCTGTGTCCTTCATGAACCCACATGATGGGCCATTGCTGGGAATGAGAAGCCTGTGCAATATTTCCATAGGCAGTTGCATGTTACACTTCCTTTTTAGTACAGGTTACTTGCATGCATTCCTGTGCCAATCCCTCCATGTGTGGTTGGCTCCACCAACATGGAAATGGATCATGTCACAAGGGAGTGGAACCAGTGAGGAATAAGCATATGTGTTCCATACAAGATCTGGAAGAAGGTGCACTCTCTCTGTGTGAGAGATATTCCTTTAAATGCTCAGTACCCATCTTTGAATGCTGTATTGCTCGGGTGTGCAAAACATAAGCAAAAGCTGAAAAAGAACACTTTTCTTTTGCTGGGGCATAATTATATCATCCAACAGTGCGAACACCTCTCACAAAGCTCAAGTAGGTGAGAAGTTAAACTTTCACAGATTTCTTTTCCTGCACATGTTTCTGAAAAACACACAACAGCCTCAACCACAAACTCAGTTCCTGGTATCTCGGGCATTCGGTGCTCAACAACACCACCAACAGAAGCGGCAAACCCAAATCCTTGTATCTTAGGTGTTAAACATTCCACTTCCAAGTAAGCTAAAAAATATGAAAAGATATGAGTCATGCAAGAGGCTTGGGGTTTTTCCGGATGACTACTTGAGGCAGCTGTAAGTGTTAAATTATTTATTTTTAGATCTAGTTAGTCTTCTAGAACTGGGCTGCACATGATTCACCCAATCTAGAACCAGTACCAGACCAATGTGGATTGCTTGCATTTGGCTTGTTGAGTTGTATGTGGCCAAAAAGGGGCAAATAAATATTGGTGATGTATACATACATAAATCAGAATATTTTGCAGACCTAGAGAAAGAGTGACCATCTTTTTTCTTCACAGCCCAGTAGAAAAAGGAAAGTCCTAGAGAAAATATTGAGTCTAGTCCTCAATTACACAGAACCCCATTTCTCCCATACATGGAAGTATGGGTAGGATAAAAGAAGTCTCTCTTCCAATCATCTCTCTAAACAACTACAATTTTTACCTCTCATACCATAATTGGTCCAATCTAGCTAGTGACATATTCACACAGAGTTAAGCTTCCACAAAGAGAAGGAATCATGCACACACAGGAATGGCATACATGAGATTTCTGACAAAGTTCAGCAGCCAGGTAGGATTCCAAGCTACTACTAAGTGTACTGGTCCAATCAAAATATTATACACTTGGCCAGCTGCTAGAATCATAGAATCAGGGAATTGTTTTCAGCTGGAACTTGCCAGAACTCAGTTCCCGCACCTCTCTGGTGGGCGCCATTGCCATGAAAATGGAAAAAGGGAGATGTTTGTGGTGAGTTCTGGCACCTCTTTTTCTAGAAAAATAGCACTGCATGGAATCATAGAATTGTAGAGTTTGTAGGTCATCTAGTCCTGTCAGGAGCTCAGCCTACACTCGAGTAGGACCCTGGCAGAGACACATACCCGACTGGCATGTTCTCTCCCTGCTGGTCATTGTTTGGGAGCTTCAAAAGCTTTCTTCTTTTCGAACATCACAGCGACCGATGCCAACAGACACTGGCACATTTAGGGATCCTCAGAGTTTGCGCATCATGCGTAACAGACCTCAGCAACTCAGCATTTTGGCTAATCTACTTTATTTACAAATAAACACACATAGAGCGCTGCAACATGGCTCCTTCTCGCTCTAGCATCAGACAGCAAAGAAAAAAAGAACAAAGGACAACAGTCCCACTTCAAGGAACACAGTAACACAAACATCCTGTCTCCATCACTTCCCACTCTGTGGAGTCAAAACATATACCATCATGTGAAAGACAACAATCGCATGACTGCAATCATGGAGCAGGAATTCTAACAAGTCCAACCCCCTGCAATGCAGGAATCTTTTGCCCATCGTGGGGCTCAAACCCATGACACAGAGCTTAAGAGTCTCATGCTCTAGTGACTGAGCTATCCCAGGTTCATGTGCAGCCAGAAATTGTTGCAGCTGAGCATACATTGCTGTCAATGTGCATGCATGTGCTGGCAGAATGCATGCCTTTGTGAATGCCTGGGCACTGACAGCAACCTCAGCTCAGCTTGAATCTTTTCTGACCCTCTGATCCTAGCAACTGACTAACAGGATACTGTAAGGTTGTGATGGCTACTACACTGTTGGGAGAGAGAGAGTTGTGAAGGCCAAGCAGTCTAAAAGCAAACATGTACCTTCACTTCAAGCTCAATCCCTTCACCAGAGCATCACCGAAGGTGGCTGGCAGTGATCTCTGAGTGCATTCTCCAATATGACATCTATACAGTTTGCTCTCCTATTCATTGCACAGATAAAGGTAAAAGGTAAGGACCCCTGGACGGTTAATCAAAGGCGACTATGGGGTTGTGGTGCTCTTCTCGCTTTCAGGTTGAGGGAGCTGGTGTTTGTCCACAGACAACTTTCTGGGTCATGTGGCCAGCATGACTAAACCACTTCTGGTGTGACAGAAACCAGAGCACACAGAAACACTGTTTACTTTCCCACCACAGCAGTACCTATTTATCCACTTGAACTGGCGTGCTTTCGAACTGCTAAGTTGGCAGGAGCTGGGTCAAAGCAACAGGAGCTCACCCCATCATGTGGATTTGAACTACCAACCTTCTGATCGGCAAGCCCAAGAGGCTCAGTGGTTTAGACCACAGCACCACCTGTGTCCTAGCACATATAAACTAGGGAACCCACAGTAGATCATGAGCTCCTGTCCCTCAGAAATCTCACCCCAGGCCTTAAATCTCACTGACTCAGGTCTACTCTCAAGCAGTGCAACATCTGGGGACACTGCCATAGGGAGGTTGAGTGCCCCTGTTCTCTGTTCCCCTACCCTTCAGACCTGACAAAATAATAATAATAATAATAATAATAATAATAATAATAATAATAATAATAATTTATTATTTATATCCCGCCCATCTGGCTGGGCCTCCCCAGCCACTCTGGGCGGCTTCCATAAAAACCAAAAATACAGTAAAATATCACACGTTAAAAACTTCCCTGAACAGGGCTGCCTTAAGATGTCTTCTGAATGTCAGGTAGTTGTTTATCGCTTTGACATCTGCTGGAAGGGCGTTCCACAGGGTGGGCGCCACTACCGAGAAGGCCGAATTATCAATGCTATCCTCAGTTTTCTGACCAGAGCTGCATGCATACGACCCTGACTGGTGCATGCATGTTCAACATGTTCAGTACAACAGGAGTGCAGCATGTGTTCAGGAGAATTTTCATACGGGGGATGAAACACGTTCTGCGGCTCAGCCAAGCCTAGTTTGAAACTAGGAGTGTAGGAAATCCAGTTAAAGAAAACATAATCAATATTCTTCTCTGTTTCCTTCTCTAATTTAATACTGATGCTCATTTTGAAAACTGTCCAATAATGTCTCATTTTGCTAATATCTGCAATAACTGTGACTTCATTAGAAGGCATTAGACTTCACACTGAACACGGATTGACTTATGTGGAGGGCCATTATCAAGATTCATAGGGCAGAAAAAGAAAGCTTGACTACAATGGAAATGAAGTCAATAGCAGTTTCAAGTGCTCATATATCATGCTATTCACTGCCTAATTGCTATGTGGAAATAGATAATTCAGAGCATGGTTCATCATGAGTTTTCTGGAGGATTTGCCAGCATATAAAATATAAAGTTCTTTTCAATGGTTTAGCACTATTTATTCTTTAATAAGAATAACAGACCTTCCTACAATTCCACTGGGTAACAGGTATGAAACATCACATGGGACTGAGATGGTACAAAAAGCTTGGGGAAGAGCAAGTATGCAGAAAACCTGCCTCTGTTGTTACAACATGTAAGGAAAGTAATTCGTAGTTTATATAACTCGCCATGATATGCGTGTCTGTTTCGTGCTATGCAAAAACAACCACAGCAATTTAAATGCATATACTGTACAGGGCGAGTCCTTTCAAAAAGGCCCCATGGATACAGAGTGCACATGTCCCACAGGGCCTCTTTTAAAAGACTCACCCTGTATTTTCACATTGGCAGATAATGAAGTGCAACCTAAGATGTGCAAAATAAACTGATTGCAGAGGAATGGAAAAGACCAGATAAAAACGCAAATTAATGTCGGAACGGATTGAGGCGTGTCCGTACGTCATTCTTATAAAGCTACTGGAAGTCAAATGGCAGAAAACCTATTCCTTGAAACTGGGTGTGCCCCAATCACATATAAATTCAGAGAGATAGAGATAGATAGAGAGGGGGGCGGGAGGTTGAAGGGCAAAATGAGATGCAGATGAATGGAGCTGCACTCTCCCATTCCAGTTCTATACCTCTCTTCCCCTGGCCCCCACAGACTTTCAGGGAGGGGAAGCAAGACTTTCAGGGAGGGGAAAACAATACCTGGGAGACAATCTGTGAGGAGAGAAACTGCAGAAGTGAGGAAGGAAACTGCCCTGATTGAATGAACAGAGTTTTAAGTTAAAAACAAAAAATCAAGACAGTCATATGGATTTAATCTATCATGTCTAGCTTGGCTGTCAAGGGTAAAAGTAGAAGCATAGTCTCTGTGTGGAGGGGCCAGAGTTAAGGAAGCAGGCTAGTTCATCTGGACTGAAAACCACTCCACTAAGAACTGCTATACCCAGATCTTATCTCATGCAATTGTATTCCCCATGATCTGTCACAAACTGGTCCTCGGCTCTCAAGCATCACCCGTGCAACAGTCTTGGGCAACCGGCAATCCTGCCCAGTAGCTTAAAATTGGTTCACTCATCATCACAATCCTCATAATCAAATGCAGTTCATTAAAAGAGGAGAAATAGGCCTGCTAAAACACAGGCAGGCGTGGGTGGTATCCACACACACACACACACACACAAAACCCAACAACGTTGTGAAAATACTTACCCCCCCCCCAAAAAAAAGTTTTGAAAAATACATTGGATTTGGCATAGCTCACCGTCACCATCTAGAGTCGCATTTGTATATTGCACTTTACAACACATTTTAAATGTTTCATTTGCAGTTTTACAGCTGAGTCCCATGGAGGCCAATGTGCCCATTCTCGATGTGTACAACTCCTATTATACCTGACCATGGAGCTGAAGGAAGTTGTAGTATGAAGGGCACCATGTTGGGAGAAGCTTTTAAATCTCCTAGAACCTCCCTGTGCCTTCTTAAGACACAGTGAGAGCGAATATCTATTTTGATTACATATTTTGTGGTTTCATATTTTGATTTTGTTCTGTGAACCAGCCTGAGACCTCTGGGTATTGGGCAGTACATAAAATAAATAAATAAGCTTTACAACAAACCAAAGCAATGTTAACTATACCTGTTCTTTTATATCTGATAGGCTTCCTTGCATATATGAAACCATAACTAAACAGTGAGTTCGATGGCTTTAGGTATTCCTTTAGGATTTCAAACCAACCCAGTAAACTTACCATTCAAAAGACGGTAATGAATGTCATTAGGCTTCCCTCGGTCCCCATCAATAGCAACAACTGTTATTACCTCAGAACCCTGGAGAGAGAGGGGGGAGAGGGAAAGAAAACAGGGAGCACAAGGAGGTAAAACTGCTGTAAAATATAACTCCAAGCCAACCTAATGCATCAGCTCTCTCCCATGTAGACAGGCAACACAATATAAAACCGAGCACTCTACTTGCCAAACACAAGCTCACCGGCATGATATGGTAAATGATTAAAGAGAGAGGAACTAAAGGTCCTGTTCTGTATTTGTAGTTCTGCTCGGAGGATAACTTTTCTATATTTTTTTATGGCATATTTTAGCAGAGAATGCAGCAAGACCAAGTTCAAGCAGCTGAAAACAAATCAAGGAGCTTCGATATCTTTGGTGGAAGAAGTAAGGACCAGCAACTTTTTGCTCAGTGATAGGAGGGGTTGACCACATCTCAGAGTTGCCTTGGACTATAATGAGCGAGACACATCCTTCTGCAATTATTTGGAAAGCTTTGGGGGGGGGGCGGAATTGCAGAGCTTTGAAAAGTGCTTTAGGAAGAAATCCTCTTCAATAGCTAAGAAAGCAATATGCTAAAAAAAGAGAAAAGAACGTTCGACCTGAAAATCCACTCCCTTTGCAAGTTTAATGGGCAACACCTGGATCTGTAAATAATAGTAAACCTGGAAATAGCATTTTACTATGTGGAGTTTCTGACACACTAAGCAGGGAAAGAGGTGAGTTTTTCCATCATTATAATATGATAATATTTTTGGTTATGGGGCTCACAGTGGAGGTGATTAATGCTTAATTATCCCTGATTTCCTCTGTGAGCTCCATAAAAAACCCCAAAACTCGGCATATTTAATAATTATAGGCATTTCCAGATCATTGGTTAATAGCAGCACAAAGTAAATTATTATGTTTCACAGCTTTATAGCACCTCTTCTTGCCAAGGATTATGAAGTGCATGAAAAACACCTCCAATATTCCTCAAAATCATTCTCTCCTGCCCTCTAACTGGGCAGGCTACAACAATATGGGCAGTGAAATATGGTACCAGTGTCTACAGAAATAACTGCAGATTGTGGAGGCGGAAAACCTCTGTAAACAAGGTTTGAACAGCAAGTTGCAGCACCACAGAGCTAAACTATGAGCTTGCTTCAGCTCTGGAGAATTTTATATCCACTTGCACAAGCTAAACCAAGTTGGATTTCTGCCGAGGTTGAAAATGCAAGTGGATGTAAGTTCAGTTTGGACATTAAGCAGGCTTGGCCTTACCATTTGGCAAAGTCAAATAGCTGGGGACAACGTGTGTGTATAATCTTGCTACAACCCTTTGTTATATCTGAGCATCATAAATTAATTCTGTAAGAACATGGCTTGTCTAAGCAATACTTCTGCTAAGCCATTTATGGCACGTGTTCCCCCCCAGTCTTCTTCAACTCTCTCTTTGTTCATCTCCTTTCCGCCTACTGTCTTTCCAAAAACACTTGGAAAACTTGATGCAGTTTCAATATGATCTGATTTTAATTGATTAATTCCGGAGCATCAAGCATAATCCAAGGGTGCACATACAATCCACTGTGCGTGAAGTGGGTGAAAGGGTATTTCAGCCTCCTCTTGAAGCAGGGGCTGCCCATACTCCTGTCACGCATCAGAGGACCCAACCCCAACAGCAGGTTGCCAGGAATGGACAAGACAAGGAAAAGTTCTTACTATCTGCTTTTTATTCAATATTCACAGAGAGAGGCTTGGAAATGCAGCCTCGTGGAATAACGGCGTTGCCCCGAGTGAGTCTCCATCCCCTCCATCTCTCCCACTTCCTCATGCATCCTCGCCATGGGTGCTGAAAAGTGTCCTTTGCCTTTGAGCTCTTTGCTCTCCTACTTTCAATGCTTGCCAGGTTCTGGGAGAGGGGGGTTGTGGAATGCTTTCTAAAGACACTGTGTCTGTCAGCTGTCCCCCCTCTGGTGCTGCTTCTTCTTCCTCCTCTCCCATTATTTCCCAGCTTTCCCCCTCATCTGCCTCTGAGCTGTGACCTCCCTCAAACCCCTGTTGTAATTCTGAACTGTCTTCTTCTCCTCTCAAAGGATCAGGCTGGGGAGGCGGTCTCCACCATTCCTCCTCTGCTCTGTTTCTGACAACTCCCCTGAAAAGTGATCCCTTAAGGTCCAGGGACCTTGGACATTTTGTGGGGAGCAAAGGGCCACTTATGGTCAGAAAGGAAATCAGCAATCACCTTGCACATGTGCACTTTGCATCCTCCCCCCTCCAGTTATTTGTTGCAGAAGCTACATCATTTTGGCATAGTGCACAAGAAATGATTCTTGCGGTACTCACGGCCAGAGTGTCCTCATAGACATATCCATAGTAGGGAGTGCCAACAAACATCGGAGGTGTGTCCTGAACGTCTTCCACATTGATTGTGACAGTGGTTGTGGCTGAGAACACCTTGTTGTTGCCACGGAGCTTGCCGCCGCCATCCTAGGATGCAAAACAGTTCCAAGATCTTAGGGTTCCTTTGCATTTCACAAAAAAATGTGCTCCACACATTTGGAGTGAGAGATCAGGCTGAGAAGTACAGCTCTGATGAGGAATGGTGGGAACCTCCCCCTGTGCCTGATCAGGATCCTGAAGCTACCCAGGAGCGGAAGGACAAAATAGATTTGGAACAGTGGTTTGCAGAGGGGCATAGTTCTGAAGACAAAAGTTGGGATGAACTGGGGGTTGAACAGCAAAGTGAAGTAGAACAGGAAGAGATAGAGCTAACAGACTCTCTCTCACTGGAGACTGTCCAGCCTATCAGTCCAAGGACACATAGAGCAAATAAGGTGGCTGCACAAAAGGCACAATGGTTGCAATATCAGGTTGCAAGGTGCAGAAATGATGAGGGGGGGAAGTGGGTGGAAACCTTAATTGGAAACACCGTCATTTCGAGAATGGCTGTGTTGGTCTTTTGCTGTGATCATTAAAGACTCTTTAAATGGTAAGCAACTCTTTTCACTTTGGCCTGCTTATCTATGGCAAAAGGGTCTCTGAAACCTGACAATTGCTCTGCTCCTGGTAGAATAGACTAACTGGACATGTTGAAAATTATGCATACACCAGAACTTATGGGAATAGGAAATATCTGATCTGGCACAGATAGATGGGGCTCATTCCCTGAACCATAGGAAGTTCCCCCCTCATTTTCAGCTTTTCTTCTGTTAACTACTTCCGAGGAGGCCTGACCTAAGTTTCCAAGATTCTACATGCCCTGGATTCTAAGGAGAGGGGCTTTCCCCCAGGGACCACTCCCAAGGTGACAACGGTTACTGTCACTAGACCAAGGATTTATTGCAGTGCTCCTCGTGGATGCAAGTCTTTCGCTGTGTCAGCACAATATCATTGGTATCAGATTGCCAGCCAGTATCCCCCCCAATTCATCTGAATTAATCCTCCCTGCAGAATATACGATAAGCAAAGAACAAACACTTGTTGCCAGCAACCCATTTGCAATATCTCAATGACTCATTTGGAATATGAACCCAGCAGTATACAAAATGCTTCTACGCATTTCTAAATTTTGCTTTATTTTTAATTGCTCTTGTTTGTTCCTTAAATAATCAGCTGAGGTAAATCCATCATAAATGCTTTGTTTGCTTTTCTTTGAAAGGTTTGCAGATTTGAGCTTCAACTGGTCAAAGGGCAGCTAAGTCAGAAAATTCCACTCTCCTATAGGGTACTAGAGGCTGAATTTACCCAGAATCCTTAAATACAGGCCTTGAGATGATGGTAAGACCCCACTGATCTTGGGAACATTATTTCTGAAGGAAAAATCAGAGGACTGGAGTCCCTTAGAGACTCCCTTGTGATGGTATAATCAAAGTGCAAACAGCCACTATGGACTATGAGAGAATTGACTCCTGCTGGAGCTGCAGGCACAACACAGGCAATTAAGGAGTCAATTTGACATATGTAGCCAGGAGGAGCCTTTCAGCACCCAGTGATCATCATGGCTGAGCAGGGCTTTGAACTTGAGAGATCATCTACACAAACAACCAGATTATGCCCCGAAACCTTTAGCTCATATAGTCACTATGTCTATTCCACCCTTTCCTGGGCCAGGGGAATTGGCCTGTAGACTAGAATGTACAAAGCATCTGTACAAAGGAGTCACAGATCTGCACAAATCTGTTTTCAATTAATTATTACTCTCTTCTCCTCACACACCCTGATTTCATTTCCTCCTCCTCCTATACACCACACAGATTGATGTCTAAAAGCTTGGAAATGGTGTTCAGAAATATAATGAGATAACAGTTCATCTTGGATTGTCCAAGTTCAGAATGAAGGTGGAGGAACCTTTTGACAGAATGCTCTCTTTCTCATGTATAAAACTTCCTGAATGTAGAAAAGTAGGATGTCAGGGAGCAGGAGTCTAACCTAGCTTTCACATTGAGATGTGCAGGGTAGGTTTATTGTTCACAAATATATATTTTTTAAAGTAAACAGGAGTGTATGGTGAGGAAGGCTGCTATTGTAGATCTGGCCTCCCAGCGGTGGTAACATTGCCACATAAAATCATAGAATTACAGAGTTGGAAGGGAGCACGAGGATCATCTCGTCCAACCCTCTGCAATGCAGGAATCTTTCGCTCAACATGGGGCTCGAATCCACAACCCTGAGATTAAAGAGTCTCATACTCTACTGACCGAGCTATCCCAGAACAGCAAGGATAGGTAGCAAGTTTGGGCCATAACTGGGTGCACTCTTCCCACCTTAGATCAAATCTATGCTGCCAGGTGCCATAAGAAAGTGGCAGAGATAGCGCAGGATAGTACGCACCCCGGAAATGATCTCTTTTAGCTTCTGCCTTCTGGAAGAGGTTATAGGGTTATAAAGGCCAGGACTAGCTGCCTGAGAAACAGTTTCTACGCAACTATGATCCTGACCCACCATGTCACCCAACCATCCTAGTACATGGCAGAACCACTGCTGCCAGGAAGCCAGATCCATAGTAGTGCTCCTCCTCACCAGCTCTTATTGGACTTGAAGTTAAAAATGGGCAACCACAACAATGGCTCACACCTGACAACACAACAGGATTGCAAAGCAATAGAGAGAACTGCTGGTTACAACGCTTAATATTTCAAGCTTGTGTAGGATAACTGAAACATATATAACTGGACTATATATGGCTTGTGATACGGTAAATACATATTTAGTATGACCTAAGTTTTCAGAGATGGAAAGAAAGCAAGGTCCCTATCAGAGAAGAACGGCAAACCAGGCTGATGGACTATGCCAAAATAGCAAAACTTGACTGGAAAACTCTGAAACCAAGAGGGCAAAAACTTTATAAAAGAACGGGAAAAACTTATAAGTTATTTAGGAGACCACTCTAAGCAGATGGAAACATTGGCAGGATTTTTATTTCACTTGTAGTGTAACAATTACAATGGACAATATGGATTGATAGAAAACTAGAGTATGGAAGAATATGCAGTTGTAAATGTTCAAAATGGGACCCCATGGAGGGGGCGGGGGGAAGTCCCGAGATTCGGAGGAATCTCTCTATATGGATATGTATCTGGGTTTTTATAGTTTTGTATTTGTAAAACCAAATCAAAGTGATTTCAAAAATAAAAGAAAATAATATGACATAAGTTTTCATGGACTATATTAGCATTAGGCTAAGTTGCAGGAATATGGTTGGTGTGTGCATTTAGAAGTGCAGTCAGAGAGAAATAAGATGCAGAAAAGTACAGACAGCAATAATTATATACACGGCAGTGGTAATTTTTTTAAAAAAATGTCGGTGGTATAGACCAGGGGTAGGCAACCTAAGGCCCAGGGGCCGGATGCGGCCCAATCGCCTTCTCAATCTGGCCCACGGGCGGTCCAGGAATCAGCTTGTTTTTACATGAGTAGAATGTGTCCTTTTATTTAAAATGAATCTCTGGGTTATTTGTGGGGCAGAGGAATTTGTTCATTTCCCCTCCCCCCAAAAATATATATATAGACCGGCCCACCACATGGTTTGAGGGACAGTGGACCATCCCATGTCTGAAAAAGGTTGCTGACCCCTGGTATAGACACCCTGGCATTGGCAAGCGAATTAACACATATTTTGGTTTGGTCCACAAGTGATAACACCAAGACTCTTGGTGTATTTTAATTCAGCACTTTTCCATTGCAGTCTCCCTTCAAATGACAAAGTGGACCTGTCTGGGCTAAATGGACCATTGGCCTGGCTCTGTAATAAGGGAGGTCCATACATTTTCAAGACCAGAAATTATCCACTCCTGCCCAATCGTCACCATCTCTTTCAAAATGTGCACAGATATCTTGCACTCACAGACTTACTCTGTTATGGAAAAGCTGGATATGTTTGGCTGCCATAAACCATTTCTCCAGAACTTCGTACAGCAAGAATACGGAAAGATACTCGGGCCATGTCCTTCACTGTAAACCCCAGGAGAAATCACAGCAAGACTTCTTGAGGACTGCTTTGATAGACTGGCAGAAGCACTGTAGATCCAGTGTCGAGAAAATATTAGATGTCACAAGCTATTTTGGGCCTGTTAGATCTCACACCATTTCTATCACCTGCAAGGATGCTTTTCCTTGCCCTTGTACAGTTTCCCCCACAGCTGGAAAAGTATGATCAGAAGAATATATAAATACCTTTGCCACCACAGTAACAAAATAAGTTCTGGATTTTTCATAGTCAAGAGTGATCCCAGTTTTGATGCGAAGGACACCACTGTGGCGATCTATAGTAAACTTATTTGTATGGATGTTCTAGAAGAAAAGAAAAGAAATGTAAGATTGTGTGTGTCTTTAGTGCATAGGTTGATATCCTCCTGCTGTCAGAAACCAACTTCATATTATTTGCTCTGAAAGAGCAAGACTTACGGCAACACAGAGAACAAGTGGCTGCCTGTGAAAAGAACGAGCGCTCTGCACAATGTGAATTTCCTTGATACAAATGGAGTTTTAATCTTCAGTAGGTCAACTGACTGAAGCGAACTGGAGAAAGCACAGAATTCATCCCCTCTGACAGTAGCACGGCCAATTACCCATTGCTGTGAAAGGAGATTTGCATTACTAAAGAAGACACCAACTGGCATGCGGTAAACCACAGAGCCTAGGACTTGCCAATCAGAAGTTCGGCGGTTCGAATCCTGACAACGGGGTGAGCTCCCGTTGCTCGGTCCCTGCTCCTGCCAACCTAGCAGTTCGAAAGCACGTCAAAGTGCAAGTAGATAAATAGGTACTGCTCCAGTGGGAAGGTAAACAGCATTTCCGTGTGCTGCTCTGCTTCACCAGAAGCGGCTTAGTCATGCTGGCCACATGACCCGGAAGCTGTACGCCGGCTCCCTCGGCCAATAAAGCGAGATGAGCGCCGCAACTCCAGAGTCGGTCACGACTGGACCTAATGGTCAGGGGTCCCTTTACCTTTACTAAATTTTATGTAGAGGCACAAATTCAGAAATAATTGATATAGTTTAAATAGAAGTGCATGCTTCCCACCATACTGGGGAAGGCATCAGGTGTCTCGGGTCACTTGTTCAGTCTGCTGACCCACAGCTGCCAATTGCTCCTCAAAGCTCTCCCTTTCTATGACCTGACAGCCCTCAAAATAGAGGACCGTTCTCTTTAAAGTAGGGCATAAGGCCACCCTAATTGTCAGGGGTCTTTTTCTGAGTGAGGAGACTACTCACTTTATGCTCTTCAACCGCCAAGGCTCCTGTGCTCACCCCATTGTGAGTACCTCTTTATTTGCATTGTCCAAAAAAGGGGGAAGTACAACAGGGAAAGAGTTATGTTGATGTAAGGTAAAAGGTAAAGGTAAAGGACTCCTGGATGGTTAAGTCCAGTCAAAGGTGACTATGAGGTTGCGGCCCTCATCTCGCTTTCAGGCCAAGGGAGCCAGCATTCATCCACAGACAGTTTTCCAGGTCATGTGGCCAGCAGGACTAAACTGCTTCTGGTGCAACGGAACACTGACGGAAACCAGAGCCCACAGAAATGCCACTTACCTTCCTGCCGCAACGTTACACCAACCTGTAACATACTTCCTTTTGAAATCCTTGTCATCTCTAGAATCTAGAGACACAGAGGAGGGGCAGGTGATATGACCTGACAAAAGGACTCAAGAGGCAGAGGGCACATAGTATAGGACCAGCTCTCAGCATTTATGAATGTCGTGACAGGCTCAGCAATATTCTCAGACTTCCTGTAATTCTTACTCGTGAACTCAAACCATTTATTGTAAAGGACAGTTGAGTTGCATCCAGGATAGTGCTATGTGAATGTTCTCTCCGCACAAAGATTTCTGCTTGCTCAACAAAATGTTCACCCCCTCTCCTCCCCTGTGCATCCTAAATCTGTTCCATGGGTTCTCCCAACCTTCTGGAGCAGATGTGAGGAGTGGGAGGAGAGGGAGTAAAGTCCTGGTACATAAGCAGGGGAAAAAATTGCACAGATTAGCTCAGGCATCCCCAATCGTAGCCCTCCAGCTGTTTTGGGACTACAACTCCCATCATCCCTAGCTAACAGGACCAGTGGTCAGGGATGATGGGAATTGTAGTTCCAAAACAGCTGGGGGGGGCGAGTTTGGGGATGCCTGAATTAGCTGCATACAGCCCTGTAGTCTGCCATCTTAACAGTAACAGCATCATCAAAACACAGGGTGTGTGGTTTTTTTTCTTCCTTTCCTGCCTCTGGGCACATCCCACAATTTTTAGCAGTATAACAATTCTTATACAGTTACATGTGCTTTACCAGAATATGTATAGAGTTGCATTTCAGGTAAAAGGGCAGCTAGAAACACTCCTTCTGACAGCTTAGCTAAGGAGATTTTGTTGTGTTACTTGTGAAAGCAATTATACCCCACATTTCGGCGCTCAGAGTGTTTTGCGGTAAAAAAATAAAATGAAATACAATAGAGCCGAGAGCTTTTAAATGGAACCAAAACATAAACAGAATGGTGGAAACAAACAAAAAAATCAATCAATCATAGTTTAAAACCATGTGAAAGAAAAGGGGCTTCAGAACTTTGCTTAAAAGTTCAAAAGGAAGGCTCACCACCATCGTACTGTGTGCTTTCTGAGGAGGTGCAAATCTGCGAGAAGACCGTAATATTTGCCCCTTAATCATCTGGAACACTAGGACAGGGGTTGCTCAAAAAAGGAGAAAGAAAAATGCTAAGGTCTCTTTTCAGTAAAGAAGAATGATTGCCTTCCTGTCTCCCTTGGCTGTGCACAATGCTCAGCTTATGGTTTCTCTCCTTTCAGTATTTTTCTCCTGTTAAGAAGATTAGATTTAATCCTACTTAAATATTTGTGCTTTCAGAAGCAGCTACTTGATTAGTGAGCTCTCCAGTGTCTGAGTAAAGACCAAAATGAATAGGTTTACACGGATTCTTTTACCTCTAGTTGGGGGGGAATCAAAATTACTCAGCTGTGAGATTTTTATATTGCAAGCTCTATTAGTTCAGGTAGACAGTGTCTTTTTTTGCACTGAAGTTTTGTCTTTGAAAGGGAAAAAAAATCCATGAGAAGAACCGGAACTGTTTCCACTGAGATATTGCTCCCTCCTAGATGGGTCATTCGCTGATACACAATTGCAGCCAAATAAATTAGGACTTGTGTATACAGTAGCTAGCTGGCAACTGATACACTTGTGGCAAAGTATCATTAAAAGGTAAAGGGACCCCTGACAGTTAAGTCCAGTCGCGAACGACTCTGGGGTTGTGGCGCTCATACTGCACTCACAAAACCCATATGTGTGAACAGTACCAAAAAAGAAAAGAAAAGAAAAATTAGGGAGCAAGAAACACAAGTAAAAAGTCATATTTCAAATGGAGAAATCTCTAAGAATTGCTCTCTCCCTTTCCAGGATATGTCCGTCTTCTGCAATGTGTATGGCTTTTTGCACTGTAGGGAGGGGAAATGAGGAGGTCACGAAACCATACTATTGCCTGCAGCTCAATACACAAAACAACCTTTCCTAACTCATCATCTCAAGTAGTCCTGGGAGGTAGATAAGTGATGCTTTCAGTTTATGAATTCGAAACTGAGGCAGACAGCTGCAGCGATCACAGAGCCTAGGACTTGCTGATCAGAAGGTCGGCGGTTCGGATCCCCACAATGGGGTGAGCTCCTGTTGCTCGGTCCCTGCTCCTGCCAATCTAGCAGTTCGAAAGCACGTCAAAGTGCAAGTAGATAAATAGGTACCGCTCTGGCGGGAAGGTAAACGGCGTTTCCGTGCGCTGCTCTGGTTCGCCAGAAGTGGCTTAGTCATGCTGGCCACATGACCCGGAAGCTGTATGCCAGTTCCCTTGGCCAATAAAGCGAGATGAGCGCCGCAACCCCAGAGTCGGCCACGACTGGACCTAATGGTCAGGGGTCCCTTTATCTTTACCTTTACCTTTTACCCATCTAACCTCTGAGTCACACAAGTCCGCTTACCCACTCTTAGGGGTGTGGCAGCTTTGTGGAACAGCCAGTGCCTCTCCTCCCGCCAACGATGCAGGGCTGGGTGTCAGGATCTGAACCTTGCTGGACCGCGAGCTTCAAATCCTGCTCTGCGTCAGCCTGCCAAACTGGCAAATGGCAGGCTGGTGTAGAGGGCTGGGCTCTCTGGGGGCAGGCTGGAGGGAACAATCAGGCTTCCCTCAGGCCCACTCCTGGGGGATTTAAAACAGCCTGCACCAGCCCCTGATGCCCAGCTCTTCTTCATCGGATCAAACCAACTCCAGTAATTTTGCATTTACTCATTGAATTGACCTTGCTATGGCTGTGGTAGTTGCTGCATTTATGGGGCTGGGTAGGAATTTGCTTATCAGGCAAATTGGCTGTGACCTGGAGGTTTTGCCTACCTCGTAGCAATTGCCACAACTTTTAGAGGTTTAGGCATTGAGTAACCTTAGCCTGGGTTGGAAGGGGGAGTTGTACCCTGGCCTTCCCATCCAGAAATAGAGTAACCTATTAAAGGGATCTGTGATGGAGTTACTTCTGTCCATTTAGCCAGACAAGGGGCTTGGGCCTCAGTGGTCCTAGAGGTGGTGATCCCTGAGGGGATCCCCCTATTTGATGTAAGTCGTAGGAACCCCCGCTGCCGGCGTTGATGCTGATGTCAATTCTGGTAGGCAGCCTGGAAATAAATGCTTACTCGATGCCTATGCCGAACCACTTCATCTGCAGTCAATAAAGTTGTGGCCTGATTTGATCCCATTCAACTGTGTGGTCTCCTTTACTGGTAGCTCACCTGGGCGGAGGGGGCACAGCCTGGCCCTGCAAGTATCATTTCAGAATATTTTTATCTCATGCTGTACCAAGCTGAGCTCATAGATGGGGAACCTGTGACCCTCTAGAAGTTGTTGGACTGCAACTCCCATCATCCTTGACTGGAGGATGGCGGCTGAGGTTGATGGGAGTTGCAATCCTATAATATCTGGAATGGCAAAGGTCCTCATTCCTGCATTATATCATTATGGAAGTTCTAATGTTCTTTATAGTCAGAAGGTACTCAAACAAACAGACACCATGAGATGGATTTTACCATATTTTTCGCTCCATAAGATGCACCTGACCATAAGACGCACCTAGTTTTTAGAGGGGGAAAGCAAGAAAAAATATATTCTGCGCAGAGCATGTAAGCAGCTCTTGCTTCTCTTGCTTTAAACCCTTCCATCGCTCCTCCCCGCTTCACTGAGAAGCCAGCAGAGCAAACTGCACGGCTCTCACTGAAGCCAGCAGAGCGAGAGCAAGAGCGATAGCAGCACAGCGCCTCTTGTTCTGCTGGCTTCCCAGCAAAGCCGGAAGAACGACGAAAGGTGCCCTTACAAGGGAGCGCTGAGCAGAGCCTGGCAGCGGCTCTTGCTGGCTTTTCTGGGAGGTGACAGAGGGCAGCCTGTCAGTCCCTTCTCCCTCCGCGTGGCTCTTTAAAGGGAGCACTGAGCAGAGCCTCCCACCTGCTTTCACTCCTTAAGACGCACACACATTTCCCCTTACTTTTTAAGAGGGGAAAAGTGCGTCTTATGGAGCGAAAAATATGGTAAGTGGCTCCCAGTGCTTCCAGTCCACTCTTTGTCTTATTCCTGGGGTGCCTAGACACCTAAGTCAATATTTACCTGCAGAAAGTAGGTTATGCTCCCCCCAGAACCGGTGTCTCTGTCTATGGCTTCAATTTTCAAGATGCTGCTGCCTGAAGGTGTGTTCTGTGAATCCAAACAGAGAACATAATCAGAGATGGGCATAAGAAATTAGGGGGTATTAGTAAAATATAAATATACTCCTATGATGGGAAGGTAATGTGTTAGGAAAGCAAAAAGAGAGAGTGAGAACAATGAGATATTGCATTAGGAAGAAGGGGAAAGAGAATCAAGTTCATTCCTTCCCCATCCATCCCCAAATCACAGCAGCAACAAGGAGAGACACAGAGCAATGAAGAATATGTCCATGTCAGCTGTTTTTACTCTTCACTGAGCACTGAAGTGTACAATCTGAAGCTTAGGGAAAGTCTCTGGAAAGGCAGGGTAAAAACTGACATAACATTTGACAGATGAAACCTCTATAGAGCAGTGGGAATAGTTTTAGATACGCTCTCAAAATGATCAATACAAACTTACTTTTTTGAGCTCTTGTAAAATGATTTGGGCAGTTTCCTGGGGAAGCTGATTGTGGGCAGCTGTAACTGATTGGCTAGTGCCCAGGAAATCACCAAATGCTACCTCCCAGTCCCCAAGGCAGTTTGTAGTAGTTGTTATTACTTTGTTTACCTTACTTTAAAAATGAAATAAAATAATGACACCTTTTCTTTCAAGACAAGGGATAACGACATATTATCGTCAAATTGCAAAGCTCATCAGAAACCTTCATTTGAAGTGGAATTGCATATGTCAACACTGCTTGAATCTTACCACAAAAGCAGCCAGTGCACAACTTACAGCCATGCTCATCTCATGGGGTAGCCGAACCCAATTTCCTCTCTATTTACATTTGCTAAAAAGACAGAGTTAAGTTTCACCAACCTCCAGGACTTGGGCTATGTATGGTGTGTTGGTAAATTCTGGGCTCTCGTCATTAGCATCTGTTACAAGGATCCTGACTTTCTCAGCCACCTAAAGTTGAACATGATGCAGTTTTAGACAGGAAAGTGGATTTATACCAAGGAGTGATCATATGCATACTTGGCTGCATCTTAGCCCTAATGACAAACATTTTAAGAACTACTAGGATCAGAACAAGAGTTTCTCAAGGGTGGCAGCTTTGATCCCCATATCGGACAGTTGCATATTCCTGCATTGCAGGGGGTTGGACAAGGCCAGTGGTCTCCAACCTTTTTTTGGCCATGCCCCACCTAAGCATCTCTAAAATCCTGATCCTGCCCCCCACCGTGACATATATTTCTTATAATTCAAAAAATGAAGTCCTGTCCACATGGAGGAAGCCTAAAAGACTATTAACTTGGTCTAAACAAGCTTCCAAAGAACATGGCATCCATGAAAGAGAAAAATAAAAGAACGAAAGGACAGTTGAAGTACAGTGGTACCTCAGGTTACATACGCTTCAGGTTACATACACAGACTCCGCTAACCCAGAAATAGTACCTCGGGTTAAGAACTTTGCTTCAGGATGAGAACAGAAATCGTGCTCTGGCAGCGCGGCGGCAGCAGGAGGCCCAATTAGCCAAAGTAGTGCTTCAGGTTAAGAACAGTTTCAGGTTAAGAACGGACCTCCGGAACAAATTAAGTACTTAAACCGAGGTACCACTGTACTGAGGAAGAAGTCACTAAGAAATTTTAAAAATGTGTGTGTTGCAATATACCGTATATTTATATAGTAGTAGTAGTAGTAGAAGAAGAAGAAGAAGAAGAAGAGGAGGAGGAGTTTGGATTTGATATCCAGTTTTATCACTACCCAAAGGAGTCTCAAAGTGGCTAACAATCTTCTTTCCCTCCCCTGCCCCACAACAAACACTCTGTGAGGTGAGTGGGGCTGAGAGACCTCAGAGAAGTGTGACTAGCCCAGCAGCTGCGTGTGGAGGAGTGGAAACGTGAACCCCGTTCCCCAGATTACGAGTCCATCGCTCTTAACCACTACACCACACTGGCTCCCTGTATACGAGGCCCCTAGAACCATAGGAAGTGCAAAAAGGTTAATAACTCATTCTCAAATTGTCTCCCTGAAAAATCAAATTGCCCCCCTAACCCCCTGTGTGCACCACGTTGGGAACCATGGGACTAGACGATCCTCGAGGTCCCTTGCAACTCTACAATTTTATGATTCTTTGATTCTATCTGTTTCATTGAGGGACTTACGCTTCTAGCCTTGGGTGTGCGTGTGTGTATCTCTATCCTCTTTCTTCCAACAATTTACAGGCCAGGGTTCAAAGCCCCACATGTGGGAGGGCTTCCCTCCAATGTGAGGAAGTTAAACATTCACCCACTTCCCCATGCAGTGCAGATGAACATTGTGCCTTTTTTTTGTTCACAAGATGCAATTCCCACTAAGAAAACCTTAATATGGAAATAATGTGTTTATCTGTGTCTACTCATGAGTCAGATGCACATGTGCCAACCCACTCTTGGAGTCTTGGTCATGCCCATGTCTGAGTGAGGGATTAAGTTACAAGGATCTGGTTGAGACAGATATGGAGGGTGGTTAAGAGCCAGGGGACTGCCCCGATATACTGTATCTTTTGCTCTATAAAACTCACTTTTTCCCTCCTAAAAAGTAAGGGGAAATGTGTGCGTCTTATGGAGCAAATGCAGGCTGCACAGCTATCCCAGAAGCCAGAACAGCAAGAGGGATTGCTGCTTTCACTGCGCAGAATATTTTTTTTCTTGCTTTCCTCCTCCAAAAACTAGGTGCATCTTATGGTCTGGTGCGTCTTATAGAGCGAAAAATATGGTAATGCATTTTTTTAAAAAAAATGTTTCTTAGGTTTTCAGATCAAAGTTTTACAGTCACATATCCAATATACAACATAAAAACAAGATTCCGAAGAATCTCCTGGACTTCCCTCCTCCCCTTTCTGAGTTGTATTATTAATCATTTCCTCCTGCATCTTTTATGATAATCCAAATCTTTTACATCTCCATTATGTCCAAAATTCACCATTAAACTACAAGTGTTATTCCAGTCCTACTAATGGTGGGTGGAAACAAAAAAAATTCCTTCCAGTAGCACCTTAAAGACCAACTAAGTTAGTTCTTGGTATGAGCTTTCGTGTGCATGCACACGAAAGCTCATACCAAGAACTAACTTAGTTGGTCTTTAAGGTGCTACTGGAAGGAATTTTTTTTGTTTTGACTATGGCAGACCAACACGGCTACCTATCTGTAATGGTGGGTGGGTTATAATTTATCTTAAAAACCATTGTAAACACTTAAAGCCCCTGATATAATATATATAAGATAAACCAAAAAACCTAGGGGTGATTCCTCACATCCCACAATCTATCCCTTGAAAATATCCAAGCAGTTGATTTGGCAGTTAGGAGAATGGCAACTGTTTCCTTTTCCATTATCTGATACAGAATAGAGAGTGAATAGGCAACCCCTTTTCTCTTGAAATACTTACCGTACTTAAGCCATCTGAGATGCTGACGACAACTTCAACCTCATCTTCTCTCTTAAAATAGAAAATAAAAGAATTGTTGTCCACAGGGTTGATGGGATCTAAGGCTCATACTTTTAGAAGTGTAAAAATACAACATTTATCAAATATTTGCTTGCTTTCTACGTAGTATTATTTTAGCTGGCTAAATAAGTAACACATAACTCTGTTTGAAGAAAAGAGTTAGGAGACCATTAACAGCAGAAACCTAGAGATGTCTGCTTAAATGTATGATCTATTGAGTTCAATGGGGCTTACTCCCAAGTAAGTGCGGGCAAGTTCATGTGTGCACTTATTGTGGAGTAAGCCCAACTGAATTCAGGAATTAATTCTGAGTAAATATCCACATTGACTATAACTGTTTTGTAGAGTAACCTTTCAAATATATGGAGTTTGCTTTCAATTTGTGGACTTCTTGGAAACATCCCTTTGGTGGACATAATTATGTTTACTAACATTTTACTTTTAGCATGTTTATTTATGTGAAACATTATACCGCAACTATTCTTTACAAATATTAGGAAGTTTGCAATAAACCCAAATTACCCAAATTTTAAATTCCATGTTTTAAAAGCTGAAAATGAGGCTAAAAAATTATCGTTATTTCTGCCATTTGCTTCATACTGATATCATATACTCATTTTGTCCCCTAAATTAATGGATGGTATAACCAGTTGTCCTACGACTGATAGATATGGCCCTAAATTTTCACTGGAGGCAATAAACCTGTGTCTGGACCGAACCATTTTGGACCACAGGTAGATGATCATATGGTTGAATATTCCTCCCTAAAAGAAAACAAAATCTTTGCACAGAGTAAAGAGCATGTCAGGGAGATGGGCTTAAACTTAAACTTCTCCCTAGCTCCCTTTGTGTGATTTTTTTTCTATAAAGATGAATTTGATTATGTGCCCCCCCCCCCGAAATTTAATTGAACAGCCCAGGTAGGGGGTTATCAGCTCAGTGGGAACTAAGCTACAAACAGCTGGCACAAATAACCATCTTAAATTGATCCCGACACCACAAATAGATTCCGCTTTGTTGCACTGTACCTCACGGTCCAGCTCTTCAATCAGTGTAACATTTCCATAGTTTTCATCAATAGCAAAGTACTTTCTTGACCCAGATTCAAAGGTCATGCCATAGGTTACCGGATCCCCTTCGGGATCTGTTCCATTTAACGTGTACACGTGTGTACCTGAAAGAGAGAGATTAGGACACCTTGTAGAAAAGAAATTGCTTTTGGGGGGGTATTGTGAAGAGCCACTCCAATTGTTATACAGTGGAACCTCGGTTGTCGAATAATCCGTTCCAGAAGACCGTTCGACTTCCGAAACTTTCGACAACCGAGGAGCAATTGCTGGTCGGGAAAATCCATTGTAAAAATGGAGGAATGCTCCTTGGAAGCTGTTTGACTTCTGAGGCGTGTTCAGAAATGGAAGTAATCACTTCTGGGTTGTCGGTGTTCAAAAGCCAAAACATTCGACTTCCGAAGCGTTCGACAACTGAAGCTCCACTGGAGTAACATTTTTTTTTGGAAAAAAAATTGAAGTACATTGCTGACTTTAAGAAATAACCTAGGTCATTCTTTTTCTCATTTGATATTGAAACTAGTTTGGAGGGAAATGCATCAAAACACAGTATTTCATAAGCAGTGAGAGGCAGTGTTGTAGCTTGGGGCAGTTGCCCTGAGTGCAAAATTGTCAGGGGTGCAAAATTTCGATACTTTTCCTTTGGCGTGTTAAAGGAGTTCTCGTGTTTTTGTTTTGTTTTGTTGTTTTGCAAGCAAACAAGCACCAAAAGCCCTGCTCTTCCATGCCTCCCTCCCCCAAGCTGATATCAACTGATGTTTCACTGGTTGTGCGAACGCCAGGATGTTAATAGGATGTTAAAATGGGAAGGTTTTAAGGCTTCTCCTTCAGATCAGGCTTCGTGTCTGGCTGATAATTTTTACACCTTTCTCAGCACAAGCTCTCCATATCATTAGCACCCGGGGAACACTTCTCAGCGCAGAATTAACACCAATTAAAAAATAATCTATATTTGGCATTTCTGCCTCCTCTTGCTGAAAAGAAAAGTGAATTTAAAATTAGTCTTATCTTTGTGGACGCCAGCAAATGGAAACAGAAACAAACACAGCAGTCTTTATCCCTTGGGGAAGGGGGAAACAAAAGCCTTTTCCTAGGTCCATTATGATTTGTGAGCTGAAACTGAATCTTGGCATTAATCTACCTACCTAGTCAATATATCAGGGGTACAGTGAGGAGCAGTAAAACCAGTGCTATTTTTCTAGAAAAAGTGGTGCTGGAACTCGCCATTATCACCTCCCTGGTTCTCTTAGAATGGCAATGGCGGCTAGCTGAGAGGAACTGAATTCTGGTGAGTTCCGGCTGAACAAAAAGCCTTGAATAAAACTCTTGAGGAAATGCCCAAGAAAAAGGTAAAACTCTGGACAGGTGAGAAGGGAAAATAGGAAGTACAGTAGGAATGGGAAAGTAAAAAGAAAGGTAAACAGGTAAAGGACCCCTGGATGGTTAAGTCCAGTCAAAGGCGGTTATGGGGTTGCGACGCTCATCTGGCTGGGTTTCCCCAGCCACCCTAGACATAGTTTGGCGTAAATCCAAGTAATGCCCACAAAAAGTTTGGGGTAAAGTGGGAGGGGAATTTGGGGGTGCAAAATGTTTACAAGACCCCCAGTCTATGTAGCATTTTCATTTTTTTTCTGTGGCAGTTCACAGCCAGGGTGATCCACTTCTCTGCTCCCTCCTCCATCATTTTGTTTTCTCTCTCTCGCCACATGATCCTGGCCAATCAAGAATCGCGTAGTGAGCGAGAGGATTTCGCACGTAGCCAATCGGAATTGGCCACCTACAGTTATTACTGGGAGTGAGCGTTGCGCTCATGTTGGTGGGAGGAGGGATGGATGAATAATCCTTGTGTTGTCCTGACAGACCAGATGACTCTTCCTAGCTTCTTACCCTTTGCCTGAATGGGTGGTGGCACGGTGTAGGAAGAAAAGGAATTTGCCCGGATGTCTGGAAAGTGCAGAGATGTGCACAAGAAAGGAACATTTTGGAGGGTAGGCAGGTGGATAGAGGCTTAGATGGTGGCATTCAACTCCTAAGGAGTGCTCAAGCCTGGGAAGGGAAAGCTGGTGATGGGTGCCAGCCATGGTTTTGGTGAAGGAATTTGGATAGGCAAAATATGGAAGGCTGGCATGTTTGGACTGATTTATGAGAGAATGATTAAAAGAAATTAAACTCTGGTCCCCTAACCGGCAAATTTCTGGTTAAAGAAAGTCAGGCATTTGACCCATTCAAATGTAATTTTCCTGCTCTATAACAAATCCTTTGTATGTTAATTGTGTGAAAAGTACCAGATAGATAACTCATTCCAGCAAGGAAGTTCTAGAAACAAGCTTAAGCGTGCAGGGCCAATGGAAATGGAAATTCAGGCTTACTAACACTTGTATCACAGTGCTCACACAGGCCCCATTGAATTGGCTGAGTGTCGCCATTTGTGGTGCAAAATTACAGCCAAAATAGCGTACACACATGCATTTGAAGGCACATGAATGCTACTTACACAAATGACCCATTTAACTCATTTCATTTATAGATAAGTCTTCAACATTAAAGACAAGAAGAGTTTTTAGGTAGACACAACCTGCACAAATATGACTGAGTATTCTTAGTTTTTAACACATGAAAAAGAAACAAGCATATTTTTAAAAAGGAGTGGGACATATCGTAAGACTGACCGACAGCTGTGTCTTCCGAAAGGCTGAGAAGTGCCATGTTCCCGTTAGTGCTGCTAGCTCCATTGTCGAAGAAATAGGGAGCGTAATTCGCCTGAGCTGCAGGTCGAAAAGAAAACAGAACCCAAAACAAAAGCATTCTTTAGATCACAAACAGATGAATTTCCTACCCCGCCTGCCTCTGAGTACAAAGCAAAGATCAACCCTCAAGGGAATAATCTGAGTTCACAATATATCCAATTATGCTAATAGATCACATCTACATTTTAGAAAGTTTATGGGCATATTTAAGGGATCCTGTACTATCTGGTTAATAATACAAACGGCTATGAATCAGTTAACATATTACAGATGTACCCGTATATATAACACACAGAAAACGAATTAATCAGGATCCCACCAGACAGTCTGAAGTTTTCTGCTTGTTGAATGAGCCTTCATTAAATGCTCACTAACTGCAAAACGAGCATCTTTGACCTCCAGGCGATCCCTAAGCAATCTATTGGAGATTCTAAAACATTTTGATTTTCAGGGATGCCTATCAAGAAGCCATAATGAAATAATTACTTACTTGCTGCAAGAGAACAGCAAAGTTCAAAGAAAAAAAAGTAAAAATGAAATGAAATTAGTTATCATTCTAATCACAGATCAAGAATGAATAACAGCCCACTTGGAGCTACAGGTAATACAATGGGGGGGGGTAAGGAGGAGGGGGGACAGCTAGCAAGCAGTATTTATTTACACAGTTATCAAGAAACAGTTGCAAGGCCACATTATGAAGGATTACTAACAAAGCTTAGGCGTACGTTGCTGTCCTATAGTTTCTTAAGGAGCCAAGAGGTTTGTTGTACTTACCCAGGCAGACATGTATCAAATTGAGAAACAAAGATGGGGGCAGCTGCCATAGATGCTTCATCCCCCCAAAGCAAGGGTCAGTATCTTCTGAGTTTGGGGGCAGGTGGGTGGAAATATGGCCCCAAAGACCTGGCAGTAAGCTGTCCTTCAGCCCCGTGCAGCGGGGAGAGGCAGGAGCAGATGTTAAGATGTTAAGTGGATGACGCGTCTTAATTTCCGAGGAATTTAAAGGCGCTCCTTCCTTCCACCTAATTAGACCAATTACTTTGCAGGGAGCTCTGGGACTCATTTCTCTACGAGAGAGTTTGGAGGAACCAACATCACTCTCTGCTGGGGCTGTTATTGTCGTGCGCTGCACTCACACCGCCCAATAAAACATTTTCCAGATCTGGAAAAGACAAGGTAAAACCGGGGTTTGAAATATCCCTCTCCCTCTTTTTTCTAACCTTGCTTTTCTTTTTTCCAGAAATGGAAGGAAGGACAATTTTCACCTCCCTCGAAAGGCTGATGGAACAAATTCTCAAAAGTAAATCAACTTTGACTTTCTGAGTGAGCAGCAACATGTAGCATTCTTATAACCAGGAAATCTGGATGGATGTAAATGTAACGAAGAGAAGTGCTCGTTAATCTAGATAATTGTTTTACTACATTTTCAAGACTGAATTTGTATTCGGTTTCTAATACTTGATTGATAAGTCCACCAATTGGATAACCAATATAGATAACATTTAAAAACAACAGGGCTTTTGTTTCTCATTTCACTTTATGTTTGATAGAAAGAAAACTGTGGTGTTTTTTAAAATATCATTTTGAAGATTCCTGCACTGCAAGGGGTTGGATTAGATGATCCTTGTGGTCCCTGCCAACTCTGCAATTCTAGGGTTCTATGAAGCACTTATTAACATAATGTAATTCATTAAATCAAGGGCTAAACTAAAGCACTTGTCACCCAAATTTGTACCTCTAGCTTGAAAAAAGTGCTTCATAAATGATTTAATAGGCCCCATTCTGCGACTGAAAGTGTCAGACTGAGTTCAAAGGGATTGCAGCCTTAAACAGGGCTCTCCAAATTTGGATTTAAGGGGGTGGGAGCAATGAGAAAATGACTTGATTTTTTTTTTTTAGATGGGACTAAATCATTAGAGTTTGCACCAAATAGCACAATTGCTAGGAGTTAGGCTGAATGGAGAAAGCATTGTGCCGTTATGAAGAATAAACCTGCCTGCCCAAAGTCCTCAGGCCCCTGGGTGCAGTAATATTGCTTACACCTTCAACAAAAAAGTGTATTGCTTTTGTGTTTCATATCAATGCAGGAGAGGACATACGGATTTGGTCCACTTTGCAGTGACGCATCTCTCTAGCAACCAAACCACACAAAGCTGTTCGCCCGCGGATTGTTCCAAGTCACTCTCTCGATGTCGCACCCACAGCAAGAGGTGTTATAGCACATAGGAAGCATAACAAAATATCACCACCATACCTGGAGGTGAGCTCTGTTCTGCAACACCTTCCTTGTTAACGCTTCTACGGATCTAAATAGGACTGAGGATTATGGACAGAAAATGATACAAAGCTAAAAACACAAGCCGCAAACTCAGCAAACCCCAAAATAAAAGCCAATCCTCATTCATTGCCCGTGTGCTAAAAATTATCCACTGCGTACTACAGTTTAATAATACATTTGAAATTTCTTTAAGACGCACTGATTTCCCCCCTTTCTCATTTGGGGTGTGTGGGGTGTATGGGTGTGGGTGTGTACTATATTTACTCGTAGTTACTTCAGGACAGTCCCAAAATACAGACTTTTGAAACAGGAATTGGAAGGTAGGTGAAAAGTTGGCACGAAGCAAATTGACTCTGCTGCCTACAGACATGTCCAACTTCCAAGAAACTGAGATCTACTCCGACTATAAAAAAAAAAAAAACTGGCAGTGATCTACAAAAAGTTGTTGAGCTTTTTGGAGCAGGTAAAAGAAGTTGTTCAGCGTTTTTTAGAAAGTCAAAGTTGTTGAGCTTTTTTGTGGTGGGTCCCATGATCTACCACGATCACCCCACAATCTACCAATAGATCACGCTCTACCTGTTGGACATCCCTGCTCTAGTAGTTTCAACTTTCAGCAGCTCTTGAATCCATTTCTCCAGCAATTTGAAGCTCTGGTTCCTTGATCCGACTGAGGAATGCTGCATGCAACATCCATGTGCATGGGTTGGGCTAGATCAGTGTTTCTCAACTCCCATCATTTCTAGCCAGCTTGACCAGTGGTCAGGGACGATGGGAGTTGTAGTCCAACAACATCTAGGGATCCACAGGTTGAGAACCGCTGGGCTAGATGAACCTGGGGATCCCTCCCAACTCCACAGTTCTATGATTCTATGAATGATACCACAAAACTGAAGCCTGCTTTCATATGCGTCCAGATCCTCTTTGCTAGAATGGGGTTCCATATCTCAGGGTTACAAGAATTATGGATCCACATCTCTTTTCTTGCAGTATGCGAAAGCACAAACTGAAAATTCCAAAATGGGTCTACTTTGTCCATCCGTATTTCACATCCACTATGAGGTGTGCAAATTTAGGGATACTCTAAAAGCATGCTTTCTTTGAAAAACATATTCACATTGCAGAAACAGGTAGAGAGGAAGGCTGCAGAAGTTGGAGTCTGTCAAAGGAATTCCAAGCCCCACCCCCATCTCTGTCACTTTCACAGGTTTAGAATTTCTTTTTTCTTTTTTGGCAAAATGAGGTTTTTTAAAAAAGGGAGAGTAAATACGAGTGCTAAAGCTGGTTGATTTTTGATTTTGCTCAGTGATGCCACTGTGATAAAAACCATCTTATTCCAATTAGTTCCAAATAAAACCATGATCCCCTCCAAAAACACAAAACAACAACCCTCCAATAAAGTATACATTTTTATGATCCAACTGGCAGTAATTGCCAAATAAATATTTTCCACAAAACTCAATCTGGCCCAATCTGAGCCTGATAAACAGAAAGTACCCCTAGTCAATATTGTGGATTGCCGTGGAAACAAAATCCATTCTGCTGAGACTTTGTGACATTCTTTATCTGATCATAACCTAGAAATGCAGAGGCACTTTCTCCCCTCAGGGATGCAAAATGGTCTGCTGTTATGACTGGATTTTAAACTACTTTCACTAGGGGCAAAATCATTTGTAAACAACTGTGGTTTTAGCCCAAGTATACATTTCCCTACTTTCTAGAAATGAGGAGCAAAGATTTTTCTCAAGGTGGAACTAGATACGACGCAGGGTTGGAGGCAGACAATCATAGAATTAAGAGTTCGGAGGGACCATGAGCGTCATCTAGTTTAACCCTCTGCAATACTGGAATTTTTCCCCAATGTGGGGCTCAAACCCATAACCCAGAAATTAAGAGTTTCATGCTCTATCGACTGGGCTAACCCCACTATCATTAAGAGTCCCTCCAGACTGGGTTTTGGGGTGTTTTGAGGATGTATTCTGAGACATGTCACTGATGCAAAAATAACATATTACTGGTGGATTTGCCGTACTTTTCCGTGTATTAGATGCCCCCATACATAAGACACCCCCTATTTGGGGGGACTCAAATTTTAGAAAATGGGCTCAGAGTTGTTGAACTTTTTCAACAATTACTCAGGGTTGGTTAGTTTTTTAAAGGGGGGATTGCAAAAAATTGCTCACCTGCACGCGTCAAAAAATCAGTCTCGTGTCTGTCCCATCACCGGCAGAAGCTGCCAAACGTCCGCCCAATTACCACAGCATCAGCCAATCAACACCAGCCATTGACGCAGGAACCAATAAGTCATTGACAGCCACAGCGACAACCAATCAAACGTCCACCCTATGCACTATCCATGTATAACACCAGGCACCCCCAAACTCGGCCCTCCAGATGTTTTGGAACTACAACTCCCATCATCTTTAACTAACAGGACCAGTGGTCAGGGATGATGGGAATTGCAGTCTCAAAACATCTGCCAACCTAGCAGTTTGAAAGCATGCCAGTGCAAGTACATAAATAGGTACAGCTGTGGCGGGAAGGTACCGGTAAATGGAGTTTCCTTGCACTCTGATTTCCATCACGGTGTTCCGTTGTACCAGAAGCAGTTTAGTCCTGTTGGCCACATGACCTGGAAAACTGTCTGTGGACAAACACCGTCTCCCTTGGCCTGAAAGTAAGATGAACGCCGCAACCCCATAACCGCCTTTGACTGGACTTAACCGTCCAGGCGTCCTTTGCCTTTTTACCTTTTTACCTTGGCTGTTAGATTTCTAAGATCCTCAGGAAGGCACTGGCCATTTTGCTCATCTGTAAAGCAACATGTTCACCAAACATTACTACATAAATTGTAAATAATAAAGCATCATTCAGCTTTAAGTGGCAGGGATAAGATAAAGGTAAAGGGACCCCTGACCATTAGGTCCAGTCGTGACTGACTCTGGGGTTGCAGCGCTCATCTCGCTTTATTGGCCGAGGGAGCCGGCGTACAGCTTCTGGGTCATGTGGCCAGCATGACTAAGCCGCTTCTGTGAACCAGAGCAGCGCACGGAAACACTGTTTACCTTCCCGCTGGAGCGGTACCTATTTATCTATTTGCACTTTGACGTGTTTTTGAACTGCTAGGTTGGCAGGAGCAGGGACCGAGCAACAGGAGCTCACCCTGTTGTGGGGATTCAAACCGCCGACCTTCTGATTGGCAAGCCCTATGCTCTGTGGCTTAACCCACAGCGCCACCCATGTAAGTGGCAGGGATACCTGGGAGCAAAAAGGAGAATGAGGTCTCTGTCTCTCTAGAAAGCTTTCATGTTTTGTTTTATTTCTGCTTTTTACTTTCCCACTGGATCCCCATCTGTCATTCTGTAAAGGGTAAGGAAAGGGTTACGATGTGCAATGTGCAGCAATCCTCTCGGCTCTTGAGCTAGGGCATCAGAGGCTTACGAGTGCATGACTTGGGTCTCCATGCTCTAGCTGGAACAAAACGATGGCGCCTCTGGGCTCTGCCAGCAGATGATGGATGTCCACTTTATTAGGTCTATGGCTGACTGAATGCAACAAGATCAGCACAAGCCTAATTTACTCACCCTGTCAGCCGTAAAAAGGCATTACATAAGCAGCTGCCCAATGAGAGAGAAAAAGGAAATGGATCAATACATTGGAAACAGTGGCGTGGCAGTTCCTGAACAAGTAGCTGTTTGGCGGACAGGCAAATTTGTGTCCTTTGGTAGACCCAAAAGTCATGCAGTGGCTTTGGGTTCGAGGAATCGGCATGGCTGCATTTGTAATATAAGCCACAGAGAATGGGCTCAGAAATACTCTGGAATATACAATCCAGAGCTTGGAAAATAAGGTAAAAATATTGTCTAAAATGCATAAGATGTTGTTAGAATGGTACACTAAATATGTAGAGGTTAAAGTGGTAATGATACATTGGGCAAGGGATTTTGGCTATAATATTCAACTCTCTTCATGGGAGAAACTCTGGAGAGAGGATTTGAAATTTACTGCATGCAGTACATTGAAAGAAAACTATATGGAAATGATGTATAAATGGTATTTGACTCCCAGTAAATTAGTAAAGATGTATAAGAATACTTCAAATATGTGTTGGAAATGCAAGGATAAAGAGGGCACCATTTATCGTATGTGATGGACCTGTAAGGCAATAGAAGCATATTGGGAAATGAGATATAATGAGTTGAAAAAGATCTTTAAAATAACATATGTTTTAAAAAAACCAGAAGCCTTTTTATTAGGAATTGTAGGTGCAGAGATACCAAGGGAGTACAAAAGATTGTTTTTGTACGTGACAACAGCAGCCCGGATGCTTCTAGACCAAAGATGGAAGGAAGATAAAATAACTACAAAAGAAGAGAGGACAACAAAACTGTTGGACTATGCAGAGATGGCCAAAATGACAGGAAAAACCAGAAACCAAGATAGCAAAAACTTTAATAAAGACTGGGAAAAGTTTGTAATATATTTAAAAGAACACTGTAAACAGTTAAAAACATTAGCACGATTGAAATAACACTTGCAATGTGAAAAGAACTATGGATTTAAATAGAATACTATGAAAAATTTAGAGGAAAACATGATATGCAGTGAAAAATGTTGACAAGAGGACTCCAGTATGCAGATGATACCCAGCTCTACCTCTCTTTCAAATCAGAACCAGTGAAGGCGGTGAAGGTCCTGTGTGAGTGTCTGGAGGTGGTTGGAGGATGGATGGTGGCTAACAGATTGAGGTTGCATCCTGACAAGACAGAAGTACTGTTTTTGGGGGATAGGAGGCGGGCAGGTGTAGAGGACTCCCTGGTCCTGAATGGGGTAACTGTGCCCCTGAAGGACCAGGTGTGCAGCCTGGGAGTCATTTTGGACTCACAGCTGTCCATGGAGGCACAGGTCAAATCTGTGTCCAGGGCAGCTGTTTACCAGCTCCATCTGGAACGCAGGCTGATACCCTACCTGCCTGCAGACTGCCTCGCTAGAGTGGTGCATGCTCTGGTTATCTCCCGCTTGGACTACTGCAATGTGCTCTACGTGGGGCTACCTTTGAAGGTGACCCGGAAACTACAACTAATCCAGAATGTGGCAGCTAGACTGGTGACTGGGAGCAGCCGCCGAGACCACATAACACCGGTCTTGAAAGACCTACATTGGCTCCCAGTACGTTTCTGAGCACAATTCAAAGTGTTGGTGCTGACCTTTAAAGCCCTTAATGACCTCGGTTCAGTATATCTGAAGGAGCGTCTCCATCCCCATCATTCTACCCGGACACTGAGGTCCAGCCCCGAGGGCCTTCTGGCGGTTTCCTCACTGCGAGAAGCCAAGTTACAGGGAACCAGGCAGAGGGCCTTCTTGGTAGTGGCATCCTCTCTGTGGAACGCCCTCCCACCAAATGCCAAAGAGAACAAAAACTACCAGACTTTTAGAAGACATCTGAAGGCAGCCCTGTTTAGGGAAGCTTTTAATGTTTGATGTATTACAGTATTTTGATATTTTTTTGGAAGCCACCCAGAGTGGCTGGGGAAGCCCAGCCAGATGGGCGGGGTATAAATAAATAAATTATTATTATTATTATTATTATTATTATTATTATTATTATTATTATCATCATCATCATCATCATCATCATCATCCATGGAGCGGAGGATGGAAGTCTGTGAATTCAGAGAATTCTACCATTTATGATTTTATTTTATGTTTGAATGTAAATTTAAATTTTGAAAAACAACAACAACAACAATATCCAGAGCTCTGGAGTGGGTAGGTGAGTGTGAGTGTCAAATCTAGGCAAGCTTTGGCTGCAATTCTACATGCAAAGGCAAATACATCTCATTAGCCTTAGCGGGGCTTACGTCTGAGTAGACATGCATAGGATTGCACTGGTCTCTGAAGAAGTGTGCATGCACACGAAAGCTTATACCAAGAACAAACTTAGTTGGTCTCTAAGGTGCTACTGGACAATATATATATATATATATATAGAGAGAGAGAGAGAGAGAGAGAGAGAGAGAGAGAGAAGGATTGCACTGTTATTTAGACTAGGTTGCTATGGTACCCTGAGGTGCCATGAATGATGGTCAGGGGTGCCACGGGCAACACTGGCCTCTGTCCCTTGTTCCTTCCCTCCCTCCACTGATGCCCTGTGACATCTCTGCCTCCCAAAGGTTTGCTTGGCTGTTTGTTGCAGCAGCCCTGGCTACAAGCTCTGCAGGCGAATGGAGCCTCTGGGACTGGCCAGGGGGTGCTGGTTGCAAGAAGCTGAGGCGGCCTTGGGAGTAAACAAGCAAGTAAGTGGGCAAGGGAGCCCAACCAGCCAGTCTGCCAGCCCTTGCTGATGGGAATGGACAGACAAGTCTCAGGCCCCTGTGGGGGAGAGAGGAAATACTTCTTTTGGGGGTGGGGGGTGGCTCAGAGACCAGGGGTGGTGGCAGCAGCTGTCCAGAGGACTCCCAAGGAGAGGAAGGCTGAGGGTGTTCGAAAAAAACGTGAGAGGCTGCCAGCTCTGCAGGCAAGGGGTGACATAACTGGGCCCCTGAGCCCCACAGAGGTGCCACAGAAGGAATGTAGTTAGCCAAGGGACTCAAAAGGTTGGAAACTCTGATTAAGCCTCTGATTGCAGTTCCTTCACTCAGTCAACATCTTATTTTCTATATGGCACTGGCTCTGCCCCTCTGGCGCTATTTACCTGTTGCTCATAAAATACATTTACAGCTGCTGTTTTATGAATTTCATCAGCCATGACAGAAGCTGGACAAACGTACTGCGGTCTGGAAAGTAAAAGTTTCTCTTAAAAACAAATTGTGCAGGCAAGGGTGTGCAATTGTGCCATTAATTGTACTGTTAGCCAATCCATCTGTGCATGCAGTTGACCAGGAGATGGAATTGAATATTGCAGTTTTTACAACGCCTTTTTGCCTATTCGGCTTTTTACCCATTCTGTAGATCAATTAAGGGCTTTATGACCACTGTTTAATATTCATTTTAATGTATTCTAACCTTTTTCACTTTCACAACAAAATGTTAATTTTAAACTTCTAATCTCAAACGCTGCCTTGTGAGGCGGGATAGATGAGATAAATAAATAAATACACAAATAGAAGGACTTGCAGACTGTCAGCAATTAGGGACAGGCACTCTGTGCGTGCTCCAAGGCACTCATTTGCAAACATAAGCAGCAAGTGTAATCTTCCTGTAGCATCATGAAAGAGCTGAAAATGCTTTGGCTACAAATCAAATGTAGCATGCCAGGAACAAGGATTCACCCTGGACTTTTCCACAACTTAATAGCAGCAATGTTACTACTTGACTCTTTTGAGTGTAAACCACTGAGCCTAGGACTTGCTGATCAGAAGGTTGGCAGTTTGAATCCTTGTGACGGGGTGATCGCCCGTTGTTTGGTCCCAGCTCCTGCCAACCTAGCAGTTCGAAAGCACGTCAAAGTGCAAGTAGATAAATAGGTACCACTCCGGCAGGAAGGTAAACGGCGTTTCCGTGCACTGCTCTGGTTCGCCAGAAGCAGCTTAGTCATGCTGGCCATGTGACCCGGAAGCTGTCTGCAGACAAACACTGGCTCCCTTAGCCTATAGAGAGAGATGAGCGCCATAACCCCAAAGTCGTCCACGACTGGACCTAACGGTCAGGGGTCCCTTTATCTCTGGGAAGAGCGTAGGGTTTTTTATTTAATAATTTATTTATGTTTGGTTTTACATATTTAAGTTTACAGTCATACTACAAAACATCCAAAGTTGTCAATTCCCAGGTGTCAAAAAAGGTTATTTATGTATGTTACTACTGTGGCCCATGTTTTGATAGTCCAAAAATGGAAAATGAGCGAGGTCTCAGCTAAAGAAGAATGGCAACTTAAGCTGATGGAATATGCCCATCTTGCAGACTTAACATATAGAATAAGAGAACAAGAAAAACATATGTTTAAAGAAGATTGGAAAATGTTTATTGAATAAATGGGGGGAAATTGTGTACAGTCGTACCTTGGTTTTTGAACAGCTTAATTCTCAAACGCCACAAATCCAGAAATGAATGTTCTGGTTTGCAAACTATTTTTGGAACATCTGACAGGGCTTCCATGGCTTCCAATTGAATTCAGGAGCTTCCTGCAGCCAATCAGAAGCTGTGCTTTGGTTTTCAAACGTTTTGGAAGTCAAACAGACTTCCGGAACGGATTCCGTTTTCTCCAAGGTATGACTGTATGCTTGAAAATGATGGCAGCATTAAGATAAATTCAACAGTGTAAATAAGTTTTGTTGGATGTAATAATGGATTAATGGATGGTTTAGTTTATGTAAAATATGCAGGGATTTATGGTATGTAAAACGAACCAAGGAAAGAGAAGAAGGGAAATCATTGATATTGTAAGGATGTTTGAGTATTTAAAATTGTAAAATAGAAAATCTAATAAAAATATTATTATTATATGTATGTTGTATTCATTGGTCATCAGAGTATGATGGGATGGAATGCACACACAGAGACACGGCTCCGAGTCGGCCTGCCACACCACAGAAATCAAAATGGCCGTGCAGTCGTGGGATCTGCCTGTTTGTGCTGCCACAGGGTGACCTGATTTCTCCACTTACACTTTGGTAAGGAGGACAGATGGCATTGTGCTTATGAGAGGATTATCACGCGGCAAATCCATGTTCTTATCCCTTGCCAGGCAGAAGGTGAGTCAAAGGGAAATTGTGAACTAAGCCTTCCCCCGCAACTGAAGATACTGACGGGAAACGAGGTTCAACAGTATGACTCATTAACAGAGATGTTTAGCTTTCTTCCGACTGCTGCACTGAATTCTAGTTTCTACAGTCAATTTTCAGGCCAGATTAAGTGGCTAAAGGCTTTTCACAAATGTGCTTGTGCATTAAAACATGCAAGAAAATACATAAACCTTGTATCAGTTGAAGCCAGTGGTTCAATTGAAAAAAAGAGTTGCAGCCAGAACAAGTACAATGGTACCTCGGTTCTCAAACGTAATCCGTTCTAGAAGACCATTCGAGTTCTAAAACATTCGACAACTGAGGCACAAAGGGCTGTCTGCAAGTTCAATGGAGAAAATTGAAAAACACACAGTGGAAGCCATTCAACTTCTGAGGCGTGTTTGAAAATAGAAGCATTTACTTCCAGGTTTTCAGCATTTGAGTTCCGAAACGTTCGTCAACGGAGATGTTCGAGAACTGAGGTACCACAGTATGTCTGTGTTTCATGCATGGCTCCTCCACTTCCCCAAAACAGTAGAAAGTGCTAGAGACATTTGATACAGGACCTTATTTCCCACTGAAGAGAAAAACAAGAGGGAAAGTGCAGCCCCACTAACTCCAAAAGTTGTTACTCCCATGCCTAGGACAGACCCTCCAAGTGCCCCTATTTTCCTGGGACAGCCCCAGATTTACAGAAGCTGTCCTGGTTTCTGATCCAATCCCATAATGTTCTGCTTTTCCTTAGGATGTCCCTATTTCACTGGAGAAATGTTGGAAGATATGGAGTTATCTGACCCCCGCACTATCTGAAGGCAGCCTTGTATAGGGAGGGTTTTTTAACGTTTAATGTTTTCATATGTTTTTATATATGTTGGAAGTCACCCAGAGTGGCCGGGACAACCCAGTCATATGATCAGGGTATAAATAGTACTGTTGTGGTGGTGGTTGTTAATAGGAAATCCCTATTTTCATTGGAGAAATGTTGGAGGGTATGATAGGCTTGTAGGGTGTTTTTCATGATAGCTGTTTATTTACAAATATACATAATATAAAGAGATAATTTTTTTTGTGAGGGAGGCACCAAGTACCCATAAGGAGCAAATCCACTTTCTTTTTATTTGAACACGTGCATATTATTGTTATTATTATTATTTAGGACATCCGTATTTTCATTGGAGATACGTTGAAGGGCATGATGGGTTTGTAGGGTGCTTTTCATATTATTATTATTATTATTATTATTATTATTATTATTATTATTATACCACCCTATACCCGGAGGTCTCAGGTTCACAAAACAAAATCAAAATACCAAACAACAAAATAATCAAAATAAAGACAACAACAGCCCAATAACCCCCCCCTCAAAAAAGAGCCACATTTTAAAAGGGCATATAGGATGTCAATTAGATCATCCAAAGGCCTGGTGCGAAAGGAACGTTTTTGCCTGATGGCTAAAGGTGTATAATGAAGGCACTAGGCGAACCTCCCTGGGGAGAGCATTCCACAGATGGGGAGCCACTGCAGAGAAGGCCCATTCTCGTGTTGCCACCCTCTGGACTTCTCGTGGAGAAGGCACACAAAGAAGGGCCTCAGAAGATGATCAGGGTCTGAGTAGGTTCATATGTAAAGAGGCAGTCCTTGAGGTATTGCAGTCCTGGGCCATTTAAGGTTTTATAGCTTAAAACTAGCACTTTGAATTGGACCCGGAAACTAATTGGTAGCCAGTGCAGTCTGACCAAGATCATTCAATCTGCAAGCATGCCACAAATATGTTTGTTGTAAAGTGGGTCAGGGGACGCGGGTGGCGCTGTGGGTAAAACCTCAGCACCTAGGACTTGCCGATCGCATGGTCGGCGGTTCGAATCCCCACGGCGGGGTGCGCTCCCGTCGTTCGGTCCCAGCGCCTGCCAACCTAGCAGTTCGAAAGCACCTCCAGGTGCAAGTAGATAAACAGGGACCGCTTACCAGCGGGAAGGTAAATGGTGTTTCCATGTGCTGCGCTGGCTCGCCACATGCAGCTTCGTCACGCTGGCCACGTGACCCAGAAGTGTCTGCGGACAGCGCTGGCTCCCGGCCTCTAGAGTGAGATGAGCGCACAACCCTAGAGTCTGTCAAGACTGGCCCGTACGGACAGGGGTACCTTTACCTTTAAAGTGGGTCAGGGCAATGGGGTTGCTCATACTTCTGGATTCGGCAGCCCTCTGCTGGTTAGTTTTTGAACTACTGTAATTGCTTAGCAATAATGGGAGCATATCGAAAGTTCACCCCACCCACACCATGAAATGAAAGTGAGTGAATCACAGAGATAAGTGCTTAAAGGCCATTCATTGCCGTGTAGAATTCCCCAGTACTGAAACTGCTTTACTCAGAAGGAAATCTAATAAAAGGTCTGCAAACATGCCACAGTTGGAAGTAAGTCCTGGAACTCACTTTTGAGTAGACCTGCATTGTGTTACATACACCCTTGTGCAAATTAATTGAAACAAAGCATGTTTTCTATCTTACTCATAATCCTGTACTCAAAACAAACACAAAAAGTCAGTTGATCATTATGGTGTCGGAAGCCTACAGCCAATAGAAGGAATGATGTGTGCACCACAATATATTGAGGTTCCACGAAAGAGAGTTATTCGAGCTGGAAAAGAAGTATCCTGGCGGTACTGGGATATTGCAGCAGGACCTAGCCCCCTGTCACACATCGAAAGTGGTGAAGAAATTCATGACAGAGCAGCAAGTACAGGTACTTGATTGACCAGGGAATTCCACAGATGTAAATCCCATTGAGAATTTGTGGGCTATATGCAAAAGTTGCCTCCGTGCTGTAGACTGCACAATTATGGAGAAGCTCATTCAGGCGCTGATTCACGTGTGGTACAGGGATGCGAAAATCAACAGTGACTGTTCAAAACTAGTAGACTCCATGCCTAACCGTGTTCAAATGCTGCTTAAAAATAGCGGAGGTCATATTCGTTACTAATGTACGTATATGTGAGTTTTGTACAATAAACTACACTGTTTGTTTCAATTAATTTGCACAAGGGTATAGGTAAAAGAGAGCCAGGGTGGTACGGGGGGAGTAATGGAGAAGAAATAGGGAGGGTTGAGTTCAATTCCCAATTTCCCATGAATGGCACTTAGGCTTTCCTAGTTTACTCAGGAGGAAGTCTCATTGAACTCAGTAGGACTGACTTCTGAGTATAGGATTGGTCTATAAAGGAGCTTGGTTCAATTATTCATTGTACTCTAAGCTACCTCCTAGAGTTGCCAGTGAAAATTACATGGGGTAACCCCCTTGTATACAGCCCTGAGCTCTTTGAAGGAAGCATAGGATAGAAATATGAAAATTAATTTAGTGAGACTGATTTCAGTGAGATGACCAGCCCTCTTAGTGGTGCCAGAGCAAAAGTTGATCGGTAAAAAAGGTCAGTAGCAACAGATCTTCACTGAACAAATTCCAAAATAAAACAAGAACCTCTGGATATACGGGCACAGTATTGTGCATTGGGCACAGATGCACGCCATCACCATTGGTTTGGGGGCTGTGCTCAGGCTCCCAACTGGCTCCCAGATTCACTGGCTGGGCCACTGGGGCATGAAGTTTATGCCCCTGATAATGACAAGAATTGAGAATTGAGGGGAGGCCACTAAGGGGCGCATTGGAAGATGGCCGACAATATCCGACCGACACGGGGAAATTAAGAGGCTGTTATGGGAGTAGGCAGCCTCCCTTGTTGCCCCAAGGAAATGGGGAACACTGCCCTTGCCTGCTGTGCCCATAAACCACTCCCTAATTCAAAAGAAGGGGGTAAGGGCCCTAGGCAGAATGCCCCCGTGTGGACCTCGGCTCTCCTGGACGCTGTCTCTGATCGCGCACTAGTTGCAGCAATTTGGAATAATTAATTACAAAAGAAGCAAATGCACATATTTCAAGTGAAGAAGGGGAGTGAAGTCTGCTAATTTAAGTGACCTCTGCGAAAGAAGACGACGGGCTGCAGAAACAGGAATATTTTACGATGAAGATACACCAAAGGCGGGGTATGTTGACAATGGGGCTGAATGGGGGGGGGGACACCTTTTTTACTTTCCTTCTATGTGATTTACAAGAACCCCTCCTCATTAGAACCGTCGGTTGAACTGACCCAAGCAGGATGATTAAGGTCTGTGTGGAGATAAACTTTAACCAAAAGTATGCTTTATGGAGACTGAGAAGCAATAAGAGCTTTTGGAATGGCGCAGCAATTAATTCGGAGTCGCCATCTTGCCAAAGGATTTACAGCCGGGAGGAAGAATGGACTTGTTTTTAGACTGCATTCCTAGCGAATCTCCTCAGAGGTTTTGAGAAAGGAGGCAGATTGGTGAAGATTAATGACGCTAAGACTGTTTTGATGTATGGAAGTGATGTAATATGGAAAACGTCTGGATATGGCTACTGGATAAATATATATATATATATATATATCCACGCAGGATTACAAACTGTTCTAACCAGCTTGCGGAGACTATCAGAGGTCACAAAGAGAAAGGAAAAATATCTGAAAATAACAACAAGAGATGTGGAAAAATAATAAGAAAGGACTGGATAGTACTGTGAACATCATAAGGTTAGATTTGTGGACATTAAAACAGCAGTAAGAAGCAAGAAGTCGATTGGATCCCTTCGGAACTTGAAATATGGGTACCCCCAACAAAAATTTAAAATTCGGCTGTGTAATTTGGAATTTATGTAATTTGGTTTGATTTGATGTGATTGGTCGGTTAATAAAAAAATATTCTTAAAAAAAAAAAAGAATTGAGAATTGAGGCCCCCGGACGCCTTGATCATCCAGTTGGGGAGAGATGATTTGGGCCAACACAAAGGAGTTGACTTAATGTGGGTAATAATAATAATAATTTATTTACCGTATTTTTCCATGTATAATATGCCCCCGTGTACAAGACACCCCCTATTTTGGGGGACTCAAATTTAAGAAAATGGGGAGAATGGCCCAGAGTTGTTGAGCTTTTTTATGGGGGGAATTCACTGCAAGATCTGTTTATCGTCTGTCCCCTCTCTGGCAGAAGCCGCAAATCACCTGCCTAATTGCCAAGGCGACAGCCAATCGGCACCAGCCTCATGACACAGCCACCAATAAAATGCACAATAGCCGCTGACAATCAGCGTCGCACCAACCAATCCAAAGTCCCAACAATGCTCTGTCTGTGTATAAGACACCCTTCATTTTGAAACATTATTTTTAAATAAAACATTCTGTATTCCATAAAGTTGTGGCCTGTTTCGATCCCAACCAGAGTTAGTGGTCTTTTATTTATCCGAGGTTGGGGTCTGGGGAGCATGATGCAAGGATAGCAGGGCCATGACACCAATAGGGCAAGCTACTCCAGATGGATTCAGACACAGGAACAGTGCATCAGTTTTCCTAATTATAATGCTAACACTTCTGCCCCGTTTTCTAGTGTTATTTTCACACCGCAGTGCTTGTTGCAATAGAGGTATGCGGGTGGCACTGTGGGTTAAACCACAGAGTCGGCGGTTTGAATCCCCGTGACAGGGTGAGCTCCTGTTGCTTGATCCCTGCTCCTGCCAACCTAGCAGTTTGAAAGCACGTCAAAGTGCAAGTAGATAAATAGGCAGGAAGGTAAACAGTGTTTCCGTGCGCTGCTCTGGTTCACCAGAAGCAGCTTAGTCATGCTGGCCACATGACCCGGAAGCTGTACGCCGGCTCCCTTGGCCAGTATAGCGAGATGAGCGCCGCAACCCCAGAGTCATCCACAACTGGACCTAATGGTCAGGGGTCCCTTTACCTTCTACTTGTTGCAATAAGGAATTGTGGCTTCGGGGCCAATATACTGGAATGTCACACTAAATTTCATTCATGTACATGTAGTGTGAAAAAAACCACAAACTTCATGCAATGTTCCTACATCCTTATGTTCCCCTATGACTCCCCCATGAAAGCAGCAGGAAAGGGTTGCTTGCCACCATACGGTCCCCAAATTTCATCCCTTCACTCCCACAATTCTCTGGGGCTGCAAACAGATACAACCATGCACAATGTTGCGGAATGCAAATAACCTGCGGAAACTGAGTTTTTGGAACCCCCAGTTAGAAATCCAGATGTCAACGTCACTCAAGAATTCCCTGTGAATGGATGGAGAAAGTTTAATGAGGGGGTGAAGGTGGGAAGGGAGAGCTCAAAGCCATGTGCCCTTATGAAATTTGTTTGCCCAAATCTTCTGAAACTTTCACTTCAGTTGAGAGGAAGTGGTCCAACAGGAAGAGGTATGTTTGGATGTCTGGGTCTCTGACAAGGCACACAGTTGTGTCGCTTGGCACTTCTGGTATTAATATCTGTAAGACAAAGAGAGGAAGAATGTTCAACTCAAAGAATTTAGCATACATGTTAAGACATTTCTCCTCATGCTCTAGTTTAAGCCATCCTCCCTTAACTCAAAAAAGCTATAAATTTAGCTCTGGCCCTGTGTAGCAGAGAATAACTATTTCCCCTCTTCTGTATGACAGTCCTTCCGGAACTTGCAGAGCAACCTCAGTCTTTTCTTCTCCTGTTTCCAGAACTTATCTTCAGTCTTTCTTGTTCTTCCCTATTCCTGTTTGTCTAAATCCCATGATGTGAAATGTTGAGGGGAATGACTTTTCATAAAGTAACTGATTTTATATAGATATAGATGAAATAGATATAGCTATAGATATATAGATACAGTGGTACCGCGGGTTAATAACTTAATTCGTTCTGGAGTTCTGTTCTTAAACTGAAAATGTTCTTAACCTGAGGTACCACTTTAGCTAATGAGGCCCCCCGCTGCCACCGCGGGATGGTATTTCCTATGCCATCCATATTGAAAATTTTATGAGTTAGGAAGCAACAAATGGCACGAGGCTTGGCTCCATGAACGAGTGGGTTGTGAGTGGCTCCTGCTTCCATTCTAGGTGCTAATAGCTTTAAAAAGTTCCCTTAGTTTCATATACAATTATACAAGGGATTATTGTTATGACCAGAATGTAATTGAGATCAATAAGATTTTGGAACGCAGAAACAAAGAAAATAATCAAATCATCAATTCTAGCACGTGTGGGGGGGCACCTTACCTAAATTATATAATTTGGTTAAATGATTGATATTGGTAATCATATTATAAATTGGTATTTTTATAATGAGGCTATTATTGGCTTATAATTGAAAATTAATAAAAAATTATTATCACATTTTTTAAAAAGTTCCCTTAGTTTCATTCTAGTTTCTGTCAGTAGGCATTTGGTGTAGTTTGCATTAAGGAATGCCTGGCGGACACCCATATCTTTGTTCATCATTAACAAAACCATACTTCTCTTGTGATGTGCAGTCTTCATTTTGTGGCAGCAAATTCTTCTACTTTTAGGACCTAGGGAATGATTTAAAAAATGTTGCCAATAAATATTGAGGGAAAATATAGAGATAGATAGATAATAAGTTGTGAAAGCATCAAGCAGCACTTCAGACAAGTTTGTTCTGAATCCTAGTAGGGTGCAGTAAATAACTAAAATCATATACAGTGACTAACAGAACAGAAATTTTAAATTCTTACAGGAAAACTTTGCAGCTTCCACCTTGATCAGTTGCTCTAATAAGAATGATGCCGTTTCCAAGAGAGTGGTTCTAGAACTTTGGAGATGGAATGCAATTATTGATGAATCCTACAGGCTATAGAGCTGCTTGCCCAGAGAGACCCAGAAATTCAACAATGTAGCAACAAGGGATAATTTCAGGATGGATATGCCAGACATGTTAAGCCTTGCATGGCCTCAGCCTGGAGGATAGAACCAACATTGCTTAGCTTTGGCAAATGAACCTGTCTGCTCATAGAGTCCAATGATCTACATGAAGGGTGGATTGCTATAAGATCCACTATCCTGTAATATTACATATGAGCCTGTTCTACTGATGAAGCCTAGGATGACGAAACAAGGCTAAGATTCTGGAAATCCTTGTCTTAAGGATTCTGTGGAACTGTAACAACCCTGTAACTGTAACAAGTGGAATAGACACTTATACATGTATGGACCTTATGCATGAACTGACTAGGGAATGAACTGATCCACTGGGTCTTCTGCTTTTTTCATTGAAATTTACGAGACGTTGAAATCTACAATTTGATACAATAAATAGTGTACTTTATTTATTCGAAAGTGCAGCCGGTTACGTCTTGTGTGTTTATTGGGTATGTTTCACGTAACCATAGGTTTGTTGTTGTTGTTTTACTATGAATAACCAGCCAAGAATAAAAATCTGTAATGTACATAAAGAAAGATAAGGATGAAAGATTGGTGACAAACATGGCTCCCTCTGTGAGCAAACTTAGTCTTATAGAAGTACAGCAAATATTTATTTTTAAGGGGTTGCCTCTGGCACATGAAGCCAGCCAAATGAGGCCACAGAATTATGAGTTTCACTTGAGAAGAAAACTGGGCGATGGCTGGCTGGCTGGCAGCCACTCTGAAATGAGGGCACCTCTTAGGTTGTGAGGAGACATGGCAGCATTTTGTTGTTGCCATTCCTACTTATGAAATAGCAAAAACCCCCAGAAAAAAACCATATTCTGAAGACTGCAGAAGGAAGCCCAGCAGTGTGGCCTGGAGAAATAGAGGATGCATGGCTTTCCATGATTTTACTCAGATTGCCATCAGAAATGCATCATCAACACAACTAATTATTATTTTTAAAGTTTCTTAAGCTGTTTTCAGCGTATTTTAAATGCTCGTAACCCACCCTGGGAACCAAAATTTCAGAATATTCACTGGTGAAATAATAGTTCTTCATCTTTGGCAGTCTGAGGGCAATTCCCCCATGTTTTGGTTATTCTCTTCACACATATCACTAGTTATTATGAGGTATACAAAAGTAATCTCCATAAGTTCTTTTCCAATATACTTCTCTTTGCTGTTTTCAGTCACTGGTGTGCTGCTTCTCCACAAGATTGTGTCCAAAGCAACTTGCAAGATAACAATTTTATTTTTTTAAGTACAATTCAGAATTAAATATGAAACACAGACCACCTGAATGAAATTCGTGGACCGATGGTGGTCTGTATGCCACTGTTTTTGGGAACCCCTGATATTAACAATTACATATATCAATCACAGAATCAATATAAAATAAAAATAAAGCACATGGAACAAAAAATACAAGCAGGCTAATCATTTTATGGCAACCATGAACAAATAATGGAGCAGACATTTGAATCTTGCCGTAAGTTCCACCCTGTCCCCCATGCTAGAACCTGAAGTGGCCTATTTGGGCATAGGATATTCATTTATTTAAAAATAAACCAATATTTATTTAATCTGAATATATTATAAAATATATTTTATAAGTATATTTAATATAAATATAAATTGCACTTTCATATAAAATATCATTGAGACTAAAAAAAACACATTGTGACATCTAACGCATTGGTAGAAGCGCTTGGCAAAGGATCTCAGGTTTGAAAGGTCTGTGCGAATAATCAGACATCTAAAAATGAGCAAGTGCCGTACTGGCCCGACTATAAGCCGCACCCACAAATAATCGGCACCTTTAAAATTCAAGACTTATTTGCTGGTGCGGCCCACCTCGTGGCACTACCGCCCTGATGGCAACAGAGCACTGGGTTGGAGAGACTTTTGGCGCAACCCGGCAAATAAGTCCTTGTGAAAATAAAGCCCTGCCAAGTGTTCCCTGCTGTGGAGTCCATAGCTTACCGGCACTTTCAGCCGAAAAGGTCCCGAGGCAGAGAATCAAGATGACTAGGAAGCCGAGAAGGTTCAAAAACTTCATGGTTCCACCCGGCTGCAGACTGTCACCCAAAGAGACTCAGGCAGTCGTTGCTGTTCACCAACAGCGATGCAACGTTTATTTATCGGGGCGGCCCGGTATGATAAAACATGATTGCCGTAGGAGCCTCGGCCTTTGTACTGGTTTATTCAGGATTACAGATAGCCAACTCTTGCTCCCACGCTCAGAGCTGGATGTCTGCCAATATATCTATATCTATATCATAAAGCAGCTTCACTGCTCAGATCGGTGATTTTGGGACTAATAAATCAAACCCCGCTTCCCTGACTGGGAAGGCAGAAAGAGAGGGAGGCCTTGAGAGGGGAAAAGGTCTACTTGTTTCACAAGCCTGGAGACTTTTATAGGATTCAGGGAGGACAATTGCTTTCTCCAATCAGGTGTTTTGATTATGTACATTATAGAAGCAGGACATTCTGGGATCACATCAGAAACCAGGACAGCCTCTGTCAATCCAGGACTCTCCCTGGAAAACAGGGACACTTGGAGGGTCTGAGATGTATAACTTGGTGTCTGGGGACTTGTCCATTTATTCCATAGCAGTAGTCATACTTCAGCCCACCAGATATTTTGAACTGTAACTCGCACTGCCCCTTCATTTGGTTGTAAATATTAAGATTATACCAACAAGAATGATTCTTTCGGGGGGGGGGCGAGATTTAAATCAAGTCTTACTGACTAGTGATTTAAATCAATTAGATTTCAGTCAAATCCACCCTGGTGACAAGCAACCCTATGTACATTGAAGCATGTGCAACACACAATCATCTAATGCTGGTGGGCTTTTTCCGCAGAAACCTATTCCCACAATGGATCACTCTGGTAGAGTGAGAGTATTGTCATTACCATACTGGTCCAAATATAAGCCACACCCGCAAATAAGCCGCACCTTTAAAATTCAAGGGGGGGGGGGGGAGAGAATACCCGAATATAAGCCTCTCCAGTGGCGTAGCGTGGGGGGTGCAGGGGGGGCGGCTGCACCAGGCACAACATCTGAGGGTTAGGGTTAGGGGGCGCAAATCCACGGGTTAGGGGGCGCAAATTACTTGCCTTGCCCCGGGTGCTGACAACCCACGCTACGCCACTGAGCCTCTCCCTTAAAATTGGGTTACAGGCTAAAAATTGATGCGGTTGGTAGAACTGTAACTCCAACCAAATTTAAGCCTTTGATCTTGCAAGGCTGCAGAAGTTACCGTACAATGGCAAATGAACAGTCTTAAGCTTGCAAATTGGCAATAAAACCTTTTTTTTTTTTTGTTCCGCTATACCGTATGTTTCAGCAGCGATATAGTAAAAGTCAATTTTTGTAAGGCTGTGAATTTGGAAAAGAGGTGCGGCTTATATTTGGGCCAATAAGGCATTTAATCTTAATTTTTACTGTGCATTATAGAATAGTACAACAGGTGACGGGGGGAGGGAAATGAGCATCATATATTAATTTATTAAACCAACAAAAATAATATATACGGTCTTAACATCTCCCCCAAATCTGTCACTCCTTACAGAAATAATATTACCCATATTTCAATACATCTGTTTTCATATGACCCCCCCACCCCCAGCACAAGTACATAGTAGGTTAATTTATGACACTGTGGCATTCCAGGATCAGAGCATTATGAACTGTAAATAATAAAATTCTAACACAGCACTATAATGTTGGAGTTTATAATTAACAGAAGGATATGAACCTTTGCAAATACTTTCGTAAAGCACCTCCCGGGCTGAAGGCGTGCAGTCTCATCAGGATGGTGTCAAAGTCCAGAAGGCCACGCACAATGAGTGCTTTTAAAAAACAATGAAGTTCAAAATAAGGTGTGACAGTAGCACACCTTTCTTTGCTCAAAGGAGCACAGCCAATGTAGATGCCTATGATTCACAAATTATCAATGGTTTCAAGACACTGGGGGCCAAGGCTTTCGTTTTCCCCTGTGGAACACTCAAATGCACCACAGACCTTAAAGCTACAGTAAATTTTTGGAGGGTTTTTAAAGGGAATTTTCGGCAATATTTAACCCCCCTGGCTGGTTTTATGGGACATTTGCCTGATTTCTGAAAACTAATCTGATGGCTCATTTTTTGGCCTACATGGAAACATGGCGTATGCAGTGCCAAACTCTGCAGGGGGCAATTTGCAGGTGTTTCGTGCCATTTTCGAGTGAATCAGATGTTGGAATTTTGGCAGAAACTGTGTCAGGGCACCAAGGGCTCTTTTTTGGGCCTACCAGGAAATGCAGCATTTCCACTGATTCACTCGAAAATGAGCCATTGGCGCTCTGACCAGTGGGTTTTCACCAAAATTCCAACATCGTCCGATTCATTCGAAAATGGCACCAAACACCTGCAAATTGGCCACTGCCTACTAGGAAACACGATGTTTGCACCGCCCAACGCTGCAGACGGCCATTTGCAGGTGTTTGGCAGAGTTTTCAAGTGAATCAGACGTCCGTACGCAGGTTAGAGCGCTGGGTGCTCATTTTATGGCCTACTGTGAAACATGGCATTCACAGTGCCAAAGGTTGCAGGGAATATTTGCAGGTGTTTGGTGCTGTTTTCGAGTGAATCGGACGACGGCGGAATTTTGGCGAAAACCGTGACATGCAGGTCAGGGCGCCGAGGGCTCGTTTTTTGGCGTACCTGGAAACATGGCCTATCTGGCATCGGTTTGGCCTATCAGGCACCACTTTCAGGTGAATCGGATGTAAGGCTGCAGGTAGCCAAGAGCCTGTCCCAGATAGGCCAGCCTGTCCCAGATGGTGGCATCCTGTGAGGTGTAGGCATGAGCCAGCCCCCTCCCCTCTTTTCCCAGTGTACCAGGGACTCAGCTATACAGTTGCAGATGAAACATTTTAAGTTTGTTGTAAGGTGCAATATATAAACGTGACACTAGATGGCGACAGTGAGCTATGGCAATTTCAATTTATTTTTCAAAATGTTAACATAAAGCATTTTCACATCACTTTTTATATGTGTGTAGATTCCATCCAGAACCTCTGGGAGCGCTGGAGCAAGCTTTTCAGGTTCCCTACACCTGGGCAGGTGAGGGAGTCGCTGCTGCTGGATTCAGGGCATATACCTTGCACAAGTGCCCAAGGTCCCCAGACTCTGCAGAAAGACATGTCTCCTCTCAAGGAAAACCCCTTCCGACGGTTTTAGCCACTTCCCAAGGCTCCCCACCCCCAAACAACACCCAGAAGCCTCTGAGGCTATAGGTGTAAAACGCAAGGAAACAAAAAAAGCCCCAAATATGGATGCCTGGTGGAGGGAAAGGAGAGCTCTATGGAGCGGGCAGATTACTAAACAGAGTACGACCTGTGAACACTCAATTTTGTGAAGTTTCCCCTAAAAAAGGGTAAATTCAGAAGGAAAATGAAAACTGCTCAAGTGCCTTCAAGTATATGAAAAGCGTTTTTAAAAGTACAGTTTTAAGTAAAGTATCTCTGTAGCACCTTACAGAAAACAAGACCAATAAATTTCTCAGCGAAGACTTTATTGTTTCAGAAGCTGGTACAAGCACAAATGGCAAAAGCGGATGGAAAATAAAGTTACTGAATTGCTGTGCCACAATACTTAAAAATAACAGACGAGTACTACGGTAACAAAGAGGTCCAGCAATTTCCAAAATAACTTCTGTTCCGTCTGATGAATGAATTCACATACATCTGCTTTCCCAGCTTTAAAAAAATATTATTTTCAGAAGTGTGGCTCTTGAATTAGACATCTTTTAGAAATCAGTGTTCTGTAAAGGAGGCCACATGTCTTTAGATAAATATCAAAAGAAACTGCCAGTTGATGGGCAACATTTTGAGCCCGGAAGAGAGGGATGCGGGCTTCAAAGTTAACATTGCGTCCCAGTTTGACTTTGAAGGAAAATGCAGGTCAGAAATGCTCAAATTGATTCCTTTACCCTTGCTGTTAGCGATAGCGAAAAGCAACTCTTCAGTTAACCTACACTTCAGCATTGCTTCCACAATCTCTTCAAAGAGAAGCAACACTTAGCTGATGGCATTTGTGTGACAGTAGTACAAATACAATATAGTCTGTTGGTAAGTTCCCCAATTGTCTGCAAGGGAAAGCGAAGAGGATCCTAACAAATATCCTTTTAGAGATTTTATTTTATTAGCCATTTCTCTTATCAGTCTGGAGTATGTTACATTCAGTTACCACCGAAGAGTATGCTGTGGAACACAATCTGTTGCAAATAACTTCCAAATACAGCTCCCTTTGACGTTAATTTTGGTTTAAATGCAGCGCCCTTTGGGTCTGCTCCTATATACGGAGTTAAGACCACAACTTCACCATTTAAGAGGAGGAAACTAAACTTACACCGGCTACAAATCTACATATTTTAAAATAAACTTCTTACACATTTCCAAACCCCCCCAAATCAGGGAGAAATGATTTAATGGCATGCAGCAATTTACTTTCCACTGGTGTTAAGATCCAAATCACATTACTCCAAAAACACCTTAAAAGGTCACGTGGAAGTGCTAGGAATATCTGACTGCTACATGAAAGCTGCCTCCAACCCAGCGGCAGTTTTAGGAGATATTATGCGCTAATCAGACAAGCCAAAGTTTTTGGTGAGCTATCAGTTCGGCCTGAGGAAGGAAGTTGCGGTCTATTTTCTCCTGTTGCCACTGCCGGTAGCAAGCATGGTGGCGACTCTGATGAAGATGTTTAGAGTATCCATGTATATACCCATACACCTGAAAGACAAGAGAAACAGCCATTAGGTTAAACAAACTTTCCTTGTCCTCTAGCAAGGAAAAAAGAATGATGCAAATGATTTGGCACAGCAGCCTGGTGTTCAAACTGAAGTCCATTCGTGGTTTTGAGACAAAAACACAGCAAACTAAGTTCACGGACCTTACTAGCGTATACAAACAAATATTAGTGAATACTATCCACAAATGGCTTCCTTCCCAGTCATCCTATTGTATACTCCTTGCTGTCACCAGTACAGTCGTACCTTGGATCCCAAACGCCTTGGTACTCAGGTGTTTTGGAACCCAAACATCCAACGGTGCTTCCAACAAAGCCGCACTTTGGTTTATTATTATTATTATTATTATTTATATCCCGCCCTCCCCTGCCGAAGCCGGGCTCAGGGTGGCTAACAACAATAAAATAATACAACATTCTAAAATCATTTCATTATAAAATTAATTCAAACTTCCAAACATTTTGGAAGTCGAACGGACTTCTGGAACAGATTCCGTACGACTTCCAAGGTACGACTGTATTTGCAAAGCTTTCTTGCAGAATGGCCTGGAAATTGCTCTCCTTAAACTAGGTAACAGCTGTTTCTAAGCCTGTAACACAAAGGGTTGTTTTTACTGGAGATAGCTAATGAAAATCAGAGGTTGTCTATTGCACCCGGCCTCCTGGTGCAGCTGCTCCTCTTCCTAACCTTCTAAGCAGCAATCACTGAAAAGAATGACAAGGCACCCTTTATTAAAAGGTCTATAGACTTCTAAGCAGACCTAAACATAGCATGCACACAGTTTGCTTGTATTCCAGAAAACTAGGATTCTCTAAATGTTTCATGAATTTGCATCACGTTTATAAAGAGGAAGCACTTACATGTTGATGGGGTCATACTTTTGCATCCCTACGCCATACAGCGGTTGAGTTTCTGCACGGTGTACGACTTTCTGGGTGTCATAGAGCAGGAACATGCTGAAAAGTATCAAGCCACCATAAACAGCGACGGAATAGAGGCCGGCACCAAAAGCAGTCGTAGGAGGAAAGAACATCGATCCTGGAAGATATACACAAAGGCTATCAAGAACCAAGTATGCATTTTGGGGACACACACAGTTATGCCACATGCAAACAGTGCTTTCATATGCAAAATGCACCACTGAATGGAAAGCATTATCTAAATAAGATATTGACCATGAAATCACTGAGGACATGTTACTTATAATCAGCCTCCCTTTTTCTAACTTTAGATGTCCGATATTTGCTCTTTACAAGTTCACTGTGGGGCGGCAGGGAGAGCCAGAGCGACACGCAAACCTGAGTAGGTCTAATTTCAAACAGAACATTTTTAATATGCTGAGAAACGTAGATGGCCAACCAGCAGAAATGTATATAACACAAATTTTCGGAACACATTTGTTAAGGAACAGATGGAATGCATAAAGCAAGCTTGATTCTAGGCAGCTCAATCACACTCTACACCCAACATCATCCACTGACCAAGGGAAGAAGCAAGCACGAGGCCAAAGCCCACTCCCAGTGGCGCTCCCATGTTCAGAAACTTCTCACTCGGTGCGCACATAGCCACAGTCGAGAGACCACCAACGATTCCTGCTGTGTACCAAGCAGCTCGAATGAGCAGGGGGCCACCCAGTAGAGTAAGAGGAGCCACAACGGCACCCATGACACCTAAGGAAAGAAAGAGGCACCAATATTAATTCAGTTACTCAACTGCATACATGGCACATCAAGGCTTTTAAGGACTGCGAATAGAAACCGAACTTAGAGGAGCTTAGTCTTGCCATCTATTTAAATCGCCTGTCGCTGTTTTAGTTCGAACTTTTTGTGTTTTACTACACTGTCAGCTGCCCTAGAAACAAATCAGTGTTGTAGGTTTGGGATACAAGTTAGATAAATGGGAATACGTTTGCGGCAAGTTAACTTAGGGTTGCCATACATCCGGACTTTCCCGGACATTACTGGGATGTCAAAGCCACCTTAAGACGTCAACTGAAAAATCACAGTTGAAAAACGCTTTCGGGTTTTCCCTAAAAACAGCTCAACAATTTTGGGGTCTTCCTAAAACAAGCTCAACACCTTTCAGGGTGTCCTGGTTTTTACTTTTTGAAATATGGCAAGCCTAGTTAACTACTGACTGGTGATGAGGCAATCACATTTTCACCCTGCTGCAACATTGGCCTCAAGTACCAATATTTTAAATCACCCCAGGCTTCCTCAGATTGGAGTTTCACGACACCCTGATGAGTCAACAACAACCCAAGTCTACGCTAGATGCCATGAAAATTCTGTAGAACTGAACAGTATGAAACTACAGGGAACAATCCTGACGCGAAAGCTGTGAAGATTTAAATTCGCTAACATGCAACACCACCCTAAAACCCTCTGTGCTTTCAAAGAGGCATGAAATAACCCCAACAGCTGACTAAAAAAAGAAAAAAAACCCTTGCTTTAATTTCTGTATTATTTAATAGACTGATATATAACAACACATCTGGTAGCCAAGGATGACCAGGAATTCCATACAGGTGAGTGGAGAGGGACTCCACACTTCATCACTGCTCTGCCAGCTTGTTTTGTTCTCTGCTAGCATGGAAATGCAACAGGGCAGAGGAGGGAGGATCAACTGCTCTGTTCATCCTTCACCATTCCTATTGGCAGAAGGCATAAAAAAAACCCAAAACCATTTAGCCCCTATCTTTCAGATCTCAGCTTCTAGCTTTCAGATCTCTGTTTCCTGCCTACTGAAAGGTAGTAGCTTCCATTCCTGCACTGGGCTTGGAGCAAGCAGCTTCCTCTTTTCCCTTGCCAGGATGGAAACAAAGGCTACTAGTTTCTCGGCAGGCTTTTAACTTCTGTGAGGTTACTTAGAAGGCTGCGACAAAGTGTTTTTCTTAAGTTCTCAAAGCACTTCACATTATCTCAGCAACTGTTACAACACTGCAAAGGTAAGCCAACATCATTCCTGTATCCGAGACATAGTGGTTTGTTTTAAAGTCCCCAGCAAGTTAGTGCCCGAGATTTGGAGAAGGGAGCAGATTTTAAGCGTTTTATTTTATCAGATGGGATCCAGAGCTGCACAAAACACTTGTGTGCATTTTGGACGTTTAAATGGAAGTGTTTCCCCAAAATGCATGGGAGCATTTTGTGCACAGAAGCTCTGGATCCCATCTGACCCCCCCCCCCCCGACTGCAAGATGTCTATGACAAAAGTGTCTCTCCCTAAATGTAAATGAACTGAGAATAAGACTCTATGAACTAAAAGTGGAGACGAGAGACAGACTGTGAAAGGTACATATGTTTTGTAATAGAAAAATTCCTTAATATATATATTTTTAAAACCCGTGCATGCATGAAGACTGTCCAGCTTCTAGGGGTGCTATTCTTGAGGGATCCAACCTTTGGAGCCGAGGGCTTTGTTGGGGGGGGGCAGAAAGAAATGACACCAGGAGAAGCCAAGATTGCCACATATGGATGTGGAACTGCGTGCATAGTGTTTAGAACCTGGTCACTGCATGCATCTTCACACTAGATGGCATGTGTCTTTAAGGCCAGCGTTTCTGGGTATAGGGCAGTATATACATTCTAACAACAAGAAACCTTGATTGCCTCCCTCTAAATGTATTTTAACCCACCCCTCAGCACTGTTCTACAGCTCCACAGCAAATCAGCTGGATTGTCAAGTATGTTTCTGACTGCAAGTGAGAACTATCCATTCTTCAGCGAATCAATAAATAAATCAGGGAGCTGATCAGGGGAATTCTCAATGCAACTTACATTTGAGGTCAACAACAGCAACAACAATAATTGTTTGGGAAAATCAGAAGCCACCTACCTGCGTGCAGCATCCAAGCCAGATGTTTAGGGACTGGGCTCTGTTCATAATCTATTGATCTAACCAGCATTCCAGCACCAATCATTGCAGCAAATGTCGCACCAATTGCCTGTAAACGATTGTTGTTATTACTAGCAAATTGTTTTATAGTTTTGGGTTTGTTTTTGTTTTTTTACTAAGCATTTTACAGCTGACCAAGGTTCACTTATGATACGGCAATATTCACTCGGGGTCTTTCCCCAGATGACATGGCAGGAAATTATACTTGTGTCACAAAGGTCCTCATCAGGCAGCTTCGTCCAATTCTGCTTTGGCAATGGCTATACTTGGGCAATACATTTGCTTCCTAGCCAGTGTGTTTCAGTCACACATTATCTTGCCGAAACCTTCCACGCAAAGGCAATATTTGACTAAATTAGCGGTGGCTCCCTCTAGTGGGCACAATGGATCTTCAGGTTGTTTTTTTGGCAAGATGGCAGATACTGGGTGTTTTTAAAAGTGAGATTTGAGGCTTATGCTGCAGTCCCATCCATCTCTATTCAAAAATAAATCCCAGAGAATTCAGTGGAGCATATCCCCATCTAACTGGGGTTGGGATTGCAGCATAATGCCAGCATGCGACTGCAAACTCTTCCATTTACTGCCATGTGGTAGAACTAGGTCCCTTGTTTCTCCCCGTCTATTTCCAACCACACTGTTAAAGAAATTAGGAAGATAAGCTTTGAAGGGGCTGTGTTAATAGGCGATTAACCTATAGCAAGCACAGATCTGCTGCCGACCAAGGGCCATCCCTGGCAAAATAAATTATATTCCAACAAGGAATAAGATCTCCTTGTTTCTGAAGAACACGCCTGCCCCCAAAAAGAACATGCAATACTTGTTCCTCACTGTGCGGACAGACTTCAGCATCAGTACTGAAAACCCACCTGTTTTAATTGTTAACTAAGCAGCGTGAGAGAGATTGTGTTAATCCCGGCTCTGTGCAAACCTGGCCGTAAGTGCTTCACTCAGTCTCTCACACATGAAACAACACGTAATCTTTTGACGTTTTTCATTTGGCAAGCGGGCGACTAACTGAGCACGCCTATGCTACAGTTCCCTGGGTTCTCTGTGAGAAGCAGCATCACTCAAATAGGGTCAAAACCATGGGATATTTTATTGAATCCTGCCTACCTATTGGTCTTGCAATTTAGAGAGCCCCTACAGGTTATGAGAAAATTTAACTCAGTCAACAGGAGGTTGAAGAATTCTTTTGAGAGATGCATTCTAACCGATATTAGATAGAGAACACCAAAAAACCCCGAACTTACCAGCCAAGATCCCCTCATCATGAGCCCCATGAGGGCTGGAGATCTGCTAACTAAAACAGCAGACAATGCTGTCAAACCAACACTTCCTGCAAAATACATGTAGGTGGAACGGATTCTGTCTTTCACATACTGCGGCCAGATACTGGAAACAAACAGAATATATTTAAGTTATATGAATATGTTACAGGGGCAAGCAGCAGGTTTGCACTCTGACGGAAGAAAAACTGTTTCAATACTTGCAATCCAGGCTTTCAATGTAATGGGTTTGTGACACTCCCTTTGCTCCCTTAATAAGGCATGTGTTGTGGATATCATGTTAGTTATTAAGGTAACAGTAAAAAATACATTGTGTGGAATCTGAGACCACATTTCCCTGCAACCACATATCTTTGGCCACAGGGTAGTTTTGGATCTCTCAGCTGATTTTTTATCATTTGCCCATTGGGCAATTAATTTTCGTTCACTTTTACATTGTGTGTTAGCAAAAAAAGGCACCCATACAGAGGTATTTTAACAACAAATTTGAGAATAAAAGGTCCTCCTATTTTTCTCTCTCATTTTTTTTTATAGCAACATGCCAGAACCAAAATGGGGTAGGGATGGGGGTAGATTAAGGTGAGAAAATTCTCTTCAATAGAACCATTATCTCTTTTGCTGTAACCATTTCTCCCCAAAATTTCTAGTCAATTGTATTTCTGACTTCAAAACCCAAAATTTCAATGGCTAGTTATGATTTATTTAAAAGACCAATAGCGATCAGAAAAGCACGGAAGTTTCACATATCACACTTCCTCCTTGCATCCTAAACACAGAATAGAGGGAAAATGCATAGACCAACAGAATATGAACAACTCGCATCTAGGATGGGCTGAAGAAGATGCATCTTTAAATGTATCTACATAGCAAGGAAAGCACGGCTTCTTCTGCCCCTACTATACCCAATCTGCTTCCCACAAAACACAGATTCTCTGCTCCACTGCTATTTCAACACCATTTTTCTTGGTTTCATTTTAAAATGATTTCAGTCATTTAGGGGTCACATTATGGATGGGATGGTGCCACTGAGGACAAACGAGGCCTTTTTAGAAAATGAGCTACGTTTCTTTCTTACAATGGTCACATAGATAATCCAAACCTGCCAGGGTTAACTCTATGGATTTAACGTTTTTCAACCGACCCCTAAAAAGTTGCGGGGGGGGGGGGGAATGCCACCGCTGACACCCCCCACCCTAGCCCCCACCTAAACCCTCATTTTGGCTCAGCCTGGGTAACCCGATTCTTGCTGAAACTCTGCCAGTTTCCAGGCTCAAAGCGGGCCTGCTGCCATCACATGACAGAAGCCAGCCAGATCAGGACTGCTTGGCTCCCTTGCTGGCTGAACTCTGCCCCTGAAACATCCTGACTGGTAAAGCTAGACAGCACTGGGTGGAGAAACCTTTCTGCCTCATCCAAACTCCCTCCAGCCCAGCCAAATGGGGGTTTGGGTTGCAGCCAAAACCAGTAGCTTCTGTATCTTTTCGGTCACTGGTTTAGCAGAATCATTAATGACAAATCAAGAGATTCTTTCTGGCTCCGAGTCTCTCGAAGCAGAAGCACCAAACATTTAATCATGGTTTTGTTGTGTTCAGAAAAAGAAAGAAAGAGCGAACTTTCAAAACCACAGCTCTAACTATAGATTGATTTCACTGAAATTGCTTTTAACTGTCTTGTGACCACAAGAACTTGACACATTTTGGGTATTTTACTTACATGGCCTTTTCAATGGCTCCGATCTCATTGGACATCCCCAATCCGTAGTAACAAACTGCCCCAAGGCCGATAGCAGCACCTCCGGCGACAATCCATCTCCCCATTCGATCAACTGGTAAAGAGAATAAAATTAAGCTTACCCCATAAAATGTTTTCCCCATTTTGCAGCAACACCAATGCAATGTTATGATTTCAGAAGTAAGTAGTTTTCTCCTAAGAAATACACATGTTTGAATAGCTGAACAAGTGAGTGGGTTTGTATGATTTATACTGGAAGAAGCAAAGATCACCAGTGTCAAAGCGATGATTCTTTAACATCAACTTTAGAAGACTTCATTTTTATTCTTCTTGAATGAACATTGAAGTTTCTAGCTCTTCACTATGTACTTATGGCCAGAGAACTGAGAGAACTGCCATGCATCCTGTTTACTTTATGCCTATAATCTTTTGCCACGCATACAGAGTTCACTACCAATTGTTTAGAAGGGTAAAAGTTTCATACAATTAATGGCGCAATCCAAACCTTGGCTGCAAGAACCATCACTGCATCTGTAGCTCAGCTGCCCAGCAGTCAGGGTGGAGAAAGACTGCCATGCCAACCTGGAGCAATGGGGCCTGATGCCATCATGAAAAGGCAGTGAAACTGGCTCAGGATCTGACAGATCTCAGGGTGGCTCAGCTCTGGCCCTACCCTGCCTCAGAACCTCACATTATGGAGCTTGCTGCCAGCTGCCATCAGCAGGGATCCCACCTGCACAGGGGCTGGTTGGTGAGACAGCCCAAATCTAACAGTCCTTTGCAAGGGGATCTGGATTGCATTGCAAACTTCTAAAAATAAGGAAACCAAGGACTATTTTAATAGAGCTGCAATAAAATGGCAATTATCCGTAAGCCACAAGGCTGTTCCGAGATTTTGACAAAGAGGAATTGCTTTAAACCACGTTTCCCATGCAGTTCAGAACCACCATGCATACTAATAGGCTATGATGACAATTAGCTCATACTGCTTTGCAATGTATTCCAAAACCTATAATCATTCATCCCGCATGTCTGTTGCTTCATATAATTATATCTAGGCAGAGGCAAGAGGAGGTGGGAATTCTGATGTGAGGACTCAGGCAAGATCACTTATTTGAAAGTCAAATGTCCAAAACAGTGTTTTGCCATGCGATATAAAATAAATGTGGCTTAGCTGGTGAAATTATATTTATATATTCATGGTTTAACAAATGAATGTACTGCAGAGCTCAGGTAGCTATAGGACATAAAACTGGAGTACATGGTCTCCCAGAGGGATCAATGGATGAATCCTGCTGAGAGGCAGGATGCTGTATTCAGGAACCTGGCACAGAGTCCCTGTGCTTACAAGTCCCCGAATCCATCAGAAAGCTCTCAATCATACATATGCTATGTGTGTTATCTATAATGCTAGCCTGGAGTCTTTTTTTCTATTGTACAAAGCAGCCAGTCTTAGGGCAGTCCCTCTCCAATTTTGCCTGGGGCTACTTAAAAGACCTGTGTCCTGAATGGATGGAGAGAGGAAGAGGTTGTGGAGATCACTTCTTCTGCCATCTTATTGTTTTCATTTTTTTATTGTAGCATAAACTGTCAGAAGTTTATTGGCACAAAGTTACTATGAGTGATATCCAACCAAGTTGCCCTCAGACTTAAATCCACTGACACTGTGTGACGGGCCCCATTTAAAGCAGTATCATGTCACTTTAAGCAGTCATGGCTTCTCCCAAAGAATCCTGGGAACTGTAGTTCATTACAGTTGCTAAGAGTTGTTAGAAGACCCTTAATCCGCTCACAGAGCTACAGTTTCCAGAGATTTTTAACCTGGGAACTATAGCTGTGTGAGGGGAATAGGGATCTCTTAACAACTGTCAGCACACTTAACAAACAACAGTTTCCAGCATTCTTTGGGGGAAGCCATAACTGCTTAAAATGATATGATACTGCTTTAAATGTATTAGTGCAACGGGGACCTTAGCTAGATATCACCCTATGTAAATGCAACAAATAAAACAGTTTGCAAGAGGATCATGAATCAAGTTTAAGAGATATTCATTATATCAGTTTTGAAATAAATCAATTAAAAAATTGGCAATTGTGCTTTTATATGCTTTATCTGTATCATGGCTCTTTTTAAAACTTTTAAAAATTAAAGCCGAAAAGTAAAAATACAGAAAGGCATCGATTTGCCTCCACACTACTTTCGAGTGTTGCTTTGCCTCTCCTCTGTCAACCACAGTAAGTGAAATCTGAGAGAGATATACAGGTACCTTTTAACGCTTTCTCCATTGATGGTTCAAAAGCCGCTTCCTTAATTTCTTGACCAGTTCTCCCCTTGCGTACACCAAACCTGGCTTTGGAGGCATATCCCTGTTACAACAAAAGGTAAGGAAAGAAAGACAGAATCTAGATTGCTGTCAAGGGAACGGATGATAAATATGCCTACAGTTAATCTGGAGAAACAGCATACTGCACAACAAAGATCAAATTAGGAGGAGTTGAACAATGGGGAAAGATAGCTGGAGTCTAACCATGCATCACACAATCATCTCCCAGTTTGGATAAATATCAATGTGACAGGCCAAACTTACTCGACTGGGTCATTCACATGCATAACGTATGTATCAGGAGAGGCCGTTCAAACCATGGATAGGGGCATGGACCCCATGATGGGCTAAAAGAGGACCAACAAACTATGAATCCGGCAAAACAAGAGGCCTTGTGAGTGGGTGGTTCCTCAATCCAGAAAACTGGACCACTGACTGCTTGGGACAGGATTGTATTCCCCTTGAAGGAGCATGCGCCTGGTATGAGGGATGCTCCTGTATTCTGTAAGCATCCATATGACCTCCATGGCTAGGAGTGTCTTTTATCAGCTTCAGCTGGTAAGACAGATTTGTCTGTTTCTGGACTGGGATAGTCTGACCACCATTGTCACCATTGTTGATAACCTCCAGAATGCATTACTGCAACGGGCTCCATGTGAGGCCACCCTTGACGTTGGCCCAGAAGCTGAAGTTAGTGCAAAATGGAGGAGCACAACTACTCACTGGGGCAGATAATGTTACACTACTGCTGAAAGAATTGCACTGGCTGAAAATGAGCTAACATGCTATGTTTAATATGTTGGTACTGGCACATAAAATCCTATACCTGCTCCATCACTGTGATCTGCAGGAGAGGATGCTCTGTAGATACAATCTTATTGACAGCTCTATTTTACAGGGTACGAATCAGAATATCAGACCAGCACCACCTCTGCTGTCCCCTCAGCATCTACAGAAGACCACTCTCTTTCAACAAGCTTTTCTCGCACTCTGCATCTGTACTGTAACTATTTAAAGCTGTTTTTATATGTGGAATTGCTAAATGTTTGCTTTGTTTTTAATTCTGGGTCTGTTTCACATGCTGCTGTTTTTACACGATTCCTCTTTTATGTTTACAACCATTTTGTTTTATATAATTGTATACTTTATTGTAGTAACTCGCGCTGGGACCTTAAAGTAAACAGCAGGCAGGAATCTATTAAAGTAAGTAAATAAATTCCACATTGGAGCATACCACTAAGAAGTGGGGCCCATGAAGATAGTTGTGGGGTGCGCGTGCGTGCAAAGACAGGGCAGATTTTGGGCTGGCTTTGATGTAGCTGCATGAACATGTCAAGTTGTGCTGCCTTTACCCATACTCTGCAGGGCTAGAGCTATAAAACAGAAACTGTCCAAACGTAAAAGTTATGGTTTTCTGTTCACATGAAAGGCTTCCAAGGATTAAGATCTTGGAGCAGATCCGTATGGTTTTAAGAAGCAAAAAATAGGCTACTTTAATTCATGTACTGAATGTATTAACTTGCACATAAACTGTTTTTAAAAGAGAAATCTTAAAACTAGTATAAGATTCCAAAGAGACACCTACCTTAGAAGGCTGCAAGAGCCAATGCTGTGTCTTTAGAGAAGAATTTCTCAGTGCAGGTGAAGCCTGAAGGTGTGCAGGCCGTAGGCAAGGGAGAGCCCGAAGGCACACTAACCTTGCTGCCAACATCGCTGTGGTCGTCAATGGCAAAATTTTACCTGTAACAACAACATGTAAGAGAGTTACATAACAGCAACTGCACTGCAAAGCACAGCATGGAGCCAAAAAATAATAATTGCTAACATCACTATATAAAAGAAAGTGGATATAGGGAGCTGCTTCAAATCATCTCTCCACTTAACTGTTGAACCCAACAGTGTCTACTCTGGCTGGAAGCAGCTCTTCAAGGTCCAGCACATTTTTACCTGGATATCCCAAGGATTCAAGACATAGGTAAGGTAAAGGTAAAGGACCCCTGGACAGTTAAGTCCAGTCAAAGGAGACTATGGGGTTGCGGTGTTTATCTCGCTTTCAGGCCGAGGGAGCTGGCGTTTGGACAGCTTTCCAGGTCATGTGGCCAGCAGGACTAAACTGCTTCTGGCACATGGAACACTGTGACAGAAACCAGAGGGCAAGGAAACACTGTTTACCTTCCCACCACAGCTATACCTATTTATCTACTTGACTGGTGTGCTTTCAAACTGCTAGGTTGGCAGGAGCTGGGACCGAGCAATGGGAGCTCACCCTGTCGCAGGTATTCGAACGGCCAGCCCTCTGATTGGCAAGCCCAAGAGGCTCTGTGGTTTAGACCACAGCACAACCTGCATCAAGACATACATGAACTGGGAACCTTCAAAATGTAAAGCATGGACACAAACAATGTGCTACAGCCCATCCCCCTTTATGAATGAAAAGAATCAAACTTCGATAAAAAATTAAATTAGGACAGCAGACTGCCTTGAGTAGTAGTAGCTTTTTGTTTCGTTTTTGTGCGTGAAAAAAATAAAGTTTACTCTGCCACTTTTGATTTTGTTCAACTCAGTTGCTGGGAAATGGCAACGTTTTAAAAAGGTATACGACAATGTTTCTCTGGAAGTTGTCGCTGCAAGGCAGGAGCTGGAAGATGGCCACTTCCAGGCAAGGCGAGCTTTCCCAAAAGGTTTCATTTGCCACCCTGGTCATGTCCAGCTGCTGATGACATTATCCCCAGCAGCTGAGCTTCTCCTCCTTGCAGTTCTGTTTGCTGTGTTTTTATGGAGAGCCGGAAAGGGAGAGGATCCCAGCAGCAGAGTAGAATTCAAACCATTGTGATGCCACCATCTCTTAGGGATTCCACAGCCTGATAATCTGCCCTCAGAATAGTGCAAGCTAAGTTTCAGTTACATTAGCTGCTGTGGAATTTTAAAGTGGAAATGCACATTTAGGAGAGGGATAAGCAACTCTTTGGCCCTCCAGATTTGGGATTCTCATTGGGTATGATGGGGGGGGGGTTGTGGTCCTATAACAGAGGGCCACAGCTTCTACATCTCTCATCTACAAGGAATAAAGGAAAGACTTTATTTTGTTATTCCTAGTTTAAGCTAAGCAGAGGCAAGACTACTCTGTTTTCACCCAGACTTTCCAAGGGAAAGGGGGTGGAAAGGCAGAAAGAAGAAAAGAGAAACTAGGCAAACTGGAGTAAATATGACCCTCGCTTTGCCCCTTTACGTCATTTTTCCATGTTGTTATTCTCAATCAGAAGCACATGGGAAGAAATACTCATTAATGAAAATATACACAACCTCTTTGAAATTTAAAATGTGGCCATATACAGTGGTACCTCGCGTTAAGAACTTAATTCGTTCTGGAGGTCCATTCTTAACCTGAAACTGTTCTTAACCTGAAGCACCTCTTTAGCTAATGGGGCCTCCCACTGCCATCACGCCGCCGCTGCGCAATTTCTGTCGTCATACTGAAGCAAAGTTCTTAACCCGAGGTAATATTTCTGGGTTAACAGAGTCTGTAACCTGAAGCGTCTGTAACCCGAGGTAGCACTGTAGGCAGACTTGCAAGTCTGGCTGATCCCCAGAAACAGAACAGGGTCAGTAGAATACAAGAACCAAAAGGGTTTGTTGGAACGTGGTGAATACAGTTCTGAACTTTTCCAAAAGCTTCAAGCAAGTAAAGACTTTTTGTGTCCCGGGCAAAACACACACCAACCCAGTAAGCTGTTTAAGAGGCTGTAATTTAAATGACAGCCAAATAAAAGTGGCAAGGATTGCAGAGCTGTGTCACTAATACTTCCCATCCACTTTAAACCTGTTACATGGTTGCTACTGATCCCTTGAGGCTAATCCACAAAAATTACAGAAATATTTAACTTTCACCATAAACAAACAAAAAAAACACTATCCGGGGAAGAGCTGAAGTCACAAGCTGGGTTGCTAATTTAGCCTTAAACTGGAGAAATCAGAAAAAAGCAGACACATGATAACTCTCTCTTTATCCAAGGTTTTTAGAATTTAGCAGATTTTTTTTAAAAATAAAACAAATCTTGTGAAGAGAAAGGAAAAGAAATGGGAAACAAGTTGTGGTTGTTTAGCAACCACAAGTTAGATAAAATCAGTCCTTCTGTGAATAAGACCCATGAAATAATTTCTAAGGAACTAGGTAAGGGGAAGGAGGGGTAGTAATATGCATTTTCATGTTATACTCATAAGTGAACAATACCACAGTCTGTATTTGCTATGAAAAACTGTCCAGTGGGTTTCAAATCTATTATACATCTGAGCCTCTGGCAGTCAGTACTGAAAAGCCTCATTTTGGTTACAAACCGTACTTACTTCTGATTAGTAATACATAGGACTGCAGTGCAGATACACTTTTTGAAAGGCTCATGTATGTATAAGAAATAAATCACAAAAATTTTGTTAAGATTTTGCCATACATCCTGGAATTTGCTTCCGAAAATGGAATCCTGGATTATTTTTTTGAAATTGGGCAAATGTCCTGGAAAACCAGCAAAATTGAACCAAAAATGCTTTTCAAAAGCTCCAAAATCCAAAAAACTCTTGTAACTTTTACAAAAAAAGCTGATAGTTGTTAGTTCCCTTCAAAAACAAAAACAAGCTCAATAACTTTGTCCTGAGTTTCACTTTTGGAGATATGGCAACGCTAGGTTTGTCAACAACCTTTGTTGCTCAACAATTTTGGTGGTTTCCTTAAAAAAAGAAAAAAAGAAAACTTTTAGGATGTCCTGGTTTTTACTATTTGAAATACGGCAGCCCTAGTTAAGACCTTCTTAAAGACAAGAGGGAGCAGCTACAGATGAAGGGAACACAGTAACCATGTATTATCTAATATCAAGTAAATGCTGAGTCAAGGCTGTATGATGTAATAAGGAGAAAGACATGCATGCATACAAGGACACCCACCAAGTCTTGTAATCCTCAAAATAGAGGAATAGAGATTGATGCTGCAACTTTCAACCAAAATAACATTTCTGTGGTGTCCCCACAGTTGCTAAATGTACCAAATGCAAAGAATCAGCAAGAACGGGCAATTTCTTAGCAGAACCAGTCACTTTTATTCTTTCAGTTGCTGTCCTACATGGGCTTGGAGCAGTGTTCGAAACTCACACTGTACTAGGCGCATTTTGCGATAGGGAATTTCATTAGCGCAAGCAGTTTCTGAGCTCTGGGTGCAGTACTGCGCCTAAGATTTCAGATTAAAACTGCAAAGTCAGAGAAAAGAATGACCTTTTTCTGCCTCTCCACTTCCAGCTACTCTCTGAAGACTAGAAAAGTGACTCTCTTAAGAATATTAGGGGGATGAACAGAGGAAGGACTAGACCAAATGAAAAATGAACATACAGTGGTGCCTCGCAAGACGAAATTAATTCGTTCCGCAAGTCTCTTCGTCTTGCGGTTTTTTCGTCTTGCGATGCACGGTTTCCCATAGGAATGCATTGAAAATCAATTAATGCGTTCCTAGGGAAACCGCCTTCAGACCAGGTCTGGGGACAGTCTGTCCCCGGACCTCTTCTGAAGGCTGGGGGGCGGGGACAAGGGCTTTTCTTCCCACCCCCAGCATTTTAAAAAACCTGGGACAGCGGAGGACTTCTCCGCTGTCCGGGGCGATTTAAAAGCCCCTGGGAAGGCAGGCAGGGGGGACAAAGACTTTCGCCCCCCGCCCGCCTTCAGAAGGTGTTCCCGCCCCCCGCCCGGCTTCGCAGCAGCGCTACGAAGCCCGGCGGCTGGGGCAGGTGTTCCCGCACCCCCACCCTGCTTCGGAGCAGCGTTCCGAAGCGGGGTGGCTGGGGCAGGTGTTCCCGCCCCCCGCCCGGCTTCGCAGCAGCGCTACGAAGCCCGGCGGCTGGGGCAGGTGTTCCCGCCCCCCGCCCGGCTTCGCAGCAGCGCTACGAAGCCCGGCGGCTGGGGCAGGTGTTCCCGCCCCCCCACCCCGCTTCGGAGCAGCGTTCCGAAGCGGGGTGGCTGGGGCAGGTGTTCCTGCCCCCCCGCCCGGCTTCGCAGCAGCGCTACGAAGCCCGGCGGCTGGGGCAGGTGTTCCCGCCCCCCCACCCCGCTTCGGAGCAGCGTTCCGAAGCGGGGTGGCTGGGGCAGGTGTTCCCGCCCCCCCGCCCGGCTTCGCAGCAGCGCTACGAAGCCCGGCGGCTGGGGCAGGTGTTCCCGCCCCCCCACCCCGCTTCGGAGCAGCGTTCCGAAGCGGGGTGGCTGGGGCAGGTGTTCCCGCCCCCCCGCCCGGCTTCGCAGCAGCGCTACGAAGCCCGGCGGCTGGGGCAGGTGTTCCCGCCCCCCCCACCCCGCTTCGGAGCAGCGTTCCGAAGCGGGGTGGCTGGGGTAGGTGTCCGGGATCTCTTTTGAAGCAAGCGGCTGCGGAGAGACGCGATCTCCCCGCAGCCGCTTGCCTCAAAAGAGGTCCGGGATCTCTTTTGAAGCAAGCGGCTGCGGAGAGACGCGATCTCCCCGCAGCCGCTTGCTTCAAAAGAGGTCCGGGATCTCTTTTGAAGCAAGCGGCTGCGGAGAGACGCGAAAGAGCTGCCCCCGGACCTCTTTTGAAGCAAGGGGCGGTGGGGAGAAGCGATCTCCCCGCCGCCCCTTGCTTCAAAAGAGAAGACCCGCTGTCCCCGGGGCAAGCTTCGTTTTGCGAAGCAAGCCCATAGGGAAATTCGTCTTGCGAGGCAACTCCAAAACGAAAAAACCTTTCGTTTTGCGAGTTTTTCGTCTCGCGAGGCGTTCGTCTTGCGGGGTACCACTGTAATATTTTAGCTGCAGTTCATTCATTTTCAGCTTTGTATTATTCTTATTAAAAAAGAGTGCCTGGACATTCTGTTGTTGCGCCCATTACTTAGGCTAGGTTTGCCCTACGGTCAGGAAAATTCCTGACATGTCCTGGTTTTGGGGTACAAAAATGGTGTTGGGGGGATTTTGCTGGTAGCAAAATGTCATGGGAAACCTGGCTATATGGCAATGCGATGGGAAACTTCCCCCCAAAAGCTTAATAATTTGCGTTTGTTTCCCCCCCAAAACTCCTCAATTTTGTTGGGTTTCTTAAAAGAAGCTCCACAATTTGGGTGGTTTCTAATAAAAAAACGGTCCACAATCTTGTGGGTTTTACTAAAAGAAAGCTCAACCATTTTGGTGGGTTTCCTTAAAAAAAGGGGGAGCAATGCTCCACAATCTTGGTGGATTCCTAAAAAAAAATGCTCGACAGTTTTGTTGGTTTTCAAAAATAAAGCTCGACAATTTTGCTGAGTTTCCTAAAATAAAGCTTCACAATTTTGGCGGTTTCTAAAAAAAAAATTAAGCTCCACAATCTTGGTGGGTTTCCTTAAAAAAATGAAAAAAAAATCTCCACAATCTTGGTGGAGTCCTAAAAAAAAACAAAAAACCTCGACAATTTTGTTGGTTTTCCAAAATAAAGCTCGACAATTTTGGTGAGTTTCCTAAAATAAAGCTTCAAAATTTTGGAGGTTTCTAAAAAATAAGCTCGACAATCTTTGTGGGTTTCTAAAACAAAGAAAAAACCCTCCACAATTGGTGGAATTTTACTTTTGGAAACATGGCGAGCCTAAGTGCCATTGAGCTAATATCTGCGTATACGCATCTGCGTGTATCTTCGCTTCCTCACACGGGGACTATTCCCACCCGTCCCTCTCCTACCTGTGAACACGGAACCCCTCCCGGAGCAAAGAACGGCCACAGGTGGAAGCGCTGCCCGCCCCCCGCCAAAATAAACCGATTCCACGCCGAATTCCGACCTCACTCACCTACCACCGTCCCTCTCGCCCCGCGTTTGACACCAGGAAACGGCGGCGGCGCAAAGCCTTCTGGGAAGAGCGGCTCTGCTCACGCGCACCTCTGTTTTCCGCCTCTCCCTCGTAAGGCTCGGCCGGCCATTTTGACTGAGGGCAAACTAGGACGCTTCCCTTCTCGACGTCACGACGAAAGGCCGATGCCGTCGCCGCGGAAACGCCTAGAGCGTGCGTCACGCGGACGGGGGGGGGGAGCATCCATCTTCGTTCCGGGTATGGGAAGCTCCGGGCCGCCATGTTGGATAAGGGCAAGCGGCTCTGGGTCGCTTTGTACGGGGGGCGGAGAAGAAATGTGCAAACGAACAACCAGCAAATGCAGAATTTTTTTAAGTTCATTTATGATTTTCATCTTTTTAAGTTCATTTATTATTTACATTTACAACAAATAAACATTGCAACAGAGAAAACGAAACAACCATAAATTATTTTATTTTATTTTTTGAAAAAGCAGCTCCCCTCCCCATCTCTCTGCAGTTCCTTGAATTTATTTCCTCCCCCACCCCGGATCTCCCAATTAACTCTAATTATCCCTTTTCTCATCTATTTCATATATGTTTTAAGAACTGCAAGTTTCTGCAATAATCCTGCTAATGTCTTAATTTGTTTGCAATTTATTTATAAATATACAACAGACGATGTCCATCCCTTACTAAAAAGTCTTAATTTCTTATTTTGCCAGCAAGTTTTGCCATTTCTGCATAGCCCGTTCTTCTCTTGTTGGGACTTCTTTGTTCTTGTGGCAGTAGCTGCATACGTACATAAATTTCTATATTGTTTAGGTAATTCTGCTCCTATACTCCCCAAGAGAAAAGCTTTTTTTTAAAAAACGCGCACGAAATGTTATCTTAAACATCTTTTTCACTTCATTATATATCATTTCCCAATAAGCTTTAACCTTATTGCAAGACTATTGCATATGGAAAAAGGTTCCTTCTTTCTCTTTACATTTCCAACACTTAATCGATTTGGATTTGTACATTTTTGCCAATCTGCTAGGTGTTTGGGCACCATCTATATAACATTTTCACATAATTTTCTCTTAAACCATAACCTGCTGTCAATTTTATACCCATGTTCCAAAAGCAGCATCTTCACCAGCTTCCATAAAAGCAGGAGACTGGCTAAAGAGGGACAGCGCTTACAGGAAATCGGCTGTATTTAAAGGAAAATGAGCATATGGAATTCAAGTGCCTCTGAGCATACGTCCCGGATTTCTGTCTTTTTTTAAAAAAATACTTTTCAAGTTTACACATTTCACTAATTTTATACATTTCTCTAATTTTACAATCATTTTGACATTTCAAAACCTGGCTTCCTTCCCCCTCTTTCTGCAGTTCCTTAAATTTATTTTTAATATCTTCTGCATAGCCAAATTAACTAAATTAAGGTTTTCTCTTCTCTTCTCCTCCAGAAAAGGAGCGAGGGGGGGCAGAGTGCCCCTAGACATGTGCAGAGTGCCTGCCCTTTGCAAGGGGGGCCAATGGTGAAAATGGTGCCAAACGGTGGCTGTGAACATGTGTAGCTCTTTTTCGCAAAAGCTAAAAAGAAACAAACAAGCCAGAACCCACAGATATAGAGATTGCCTCTGAGCTTGTTGCAACTAGAAGGTTGCATTGAAAAAGGCATCTTATTCAAAACAGATAAACTGCAGTTCGGAAAAAACCTGGTAAATGCAAACACCTTTTTCTTGCTTTATAGTATCGGCAACTGGCCAATACGCCACTTTCTGGTTGTGAAAAATAGAACACACGTATGGTAGTTGTGGTTCGTACATTTTATGAGCGGAACAAAATTACTTTTTCTTCCTGCAAGTGTAACTCAATTTCTAAGCTGAAGACCATTAAGGATAAATTCAAATTTTAGGTTTCTGCTGGAGTTGGAAATCCATAAACCTTTGGAGATCCACAGGATCCTCGTCCCTGCTTTATAATCTGCTCCAGATGTTTCCTAGCAGCAGTTATTGGGCAGTCTGGTTTGTAAAATTTCGATTCTAGGCCAGAGAGATTTTCAGATTGCCAGCGGTGCATCCATTTGCAAGCGAATACCAAGTGTGCTTGCCCTGCCTAGCTCTGATATTTTCATTGTGTCGTGGTGTTAGACTACCCAAAAAGGGGGATAGCACATATTTGCGTAACTGGTTGTACAATGGACAGCTGAAAATGGTATGTTCTACTATGTCTGGCACATTCAAAGAATACCTGCAATGTCTATCATTTCTGGGGATGTTTAAATACCTGCCCTTGACAAAACACAACTTGAAAAAAGAGACAATGCATGTATTTTTGTAAATTAAGAAATCTTTAATAAACATATTTTTTAAAAAAAGCTGAGGAAAAACGTTCAGTCAAGGCTAATATAAAGGCCCTGCGTTGGACTGGAATTATTAATTCTGAAATACAGTAAGTGACCCTGTTATTTGTTGTATTTAAACCATAAAACTTGGAGGAGAAAAAAAGATAAAATATATTTAAATGTACCCAAATGCTGGAGCCATGAGAGCAGCAAACAACCCCATAATTGCATTAACAGATAGGATGGTTATGAAGTTTGAAATGCAAGCTTACAGCTCTGTCGTGCCAGTTGGTTCCCTCTGCAGAAAAAAGAAAACCAAACCAACAACTTTATCAATTGTTCACACGGCTGTGTTCATCAGCAGAAAATAAATGAGTCTGTGCTTCGCACAATTTCTCCGCGGAGCAAGCTGGCTCACTGAAGTTTTTCAAATGAGATCAGAAGCGTAGGGTGGTGGGGAGATACCAAAAAAAGAAGTGTAGCATTCTGGAGCCCGGCTGACTCTTTAGCATTCCAGATGCCTCTGCTAGCATATTGCACAAGATTTGGGGATTTATCTATTGCTGCCATGTATATTATCAGAGCCCATTTAATAAGAAATTCGGCTCCTATTTTAGGCTAGATAATAAATAAAGGAGTGTGGGGATTTGAGGAGACAATAGCAGTATCTATTGCCATCGCTGTATCTCACAAATGGGAAAGGGAAAAGAGTTTTCTATTAAAAAGACCGAGCCCTTCAGGACTGCCACGGTTCCCCGTCTCACGACACAGCGATTTAAAACATAGTCGCTCTCAAATTTCAGCTGGGGGGAATTCAATGGGAACATAGGAAGTATGCGCATGGAACCAACCCTGGTCCACCTTGCTTAATAATTCTCTTTCTGTGTATGTACATGTTTTAAATGGACCTGTGGGTACCTGCTATGTTTTTGGGATGGGGAGGGAGGCAAGGTGCTCCATTTAAAAATGGTTCTGACAGATAGATTCCCAAATAACAACAACAACAACAGCAAGTTTTTCTTTGTATGATTTTATGGAATAGTTTTTTTAAGTTTCCAGTTTAACATCTCAAAACAAACATTTTCCATAGCACCAAATAATCAATGACTTCCCTCCTTCCCCTTCCATTTTAGTTGTCAATATCATTCCTGCATATTTTACTGTAACCATTTTGGTCTATTTTCCAATCTTACATCACTCTAATATTAATCAAACAGTGGAATTTATCTTACTGCTGCCAGTGTTTTCAACAATGTGCAGCTATTCTCCATATACGCGGCAAAAGCTTTCCACTCCTCTTTAAATGCATGTCCTACTTGTTCTCTTAAGCTAGACATCAAACCTATAAGTTCCGCATATTCTATCATCTTAAGTTGCCAGTCTTCCTTATGTGGGACCTAACTCACTTTCCATTGTTGGGCTAAGTTTTTATTTTTATGCCACCCATCTGACTGGGTTGCCCCAGCCAATCTGGGCGGCTCCTAACAAAAGAACAGTAAAAACACAATACAACATCACACACTAAAAACATCCCTGCCTTTAGATGCCTTTTGAAAATCACATAGCTGTTTGACATCTCCTGGGAGGGCCTTTTGTGTGATTCCTTGTGGCAGAGATGACTCAATAGCTTTCCTTTACCTCCCCTGTGATCTTTCTTAAAAAACACACACAAATATTTGGTTTTTCAACTTAAAGTTTTACAGAGATATATCAAACATAAACCATCAAAACAAGATTCCAAGGAATCTTCTGGACTTCCATCCTCCCCTATGTGGGTCCTATAATTAATCAGTTCCTCCCGCAGAAGTGGATCTGCACTTCATGCATTCACTGTTTTTGCAGTGTGGGGTGCATCTGTGCAGGGGAAATTGTTGTATGAGCATAGGCTGAGACCTAAGGATCCACATCACAAGGCAAGCCTATCCACATAGAGCAGGTTCCTCTCTGTAGGGGTGCCCCCAACATGTGAATAACAGCGGGCAGTGAGGCTCAGCAGAGACAAAATGTGGATATAACACATACCCTCCAACATTTCTCTGATGAAAATAGGGATATCCCATTCCATAATGATAATTGTACTATTTATACCCCACCATCTGAATGGGTTGCCCCAGCCACTCTGGGCAGCTTCCAACATATAAAAACCCCATAATAAAACAATTGATGCTGACGTTTAAAGCCCTAAACGGCCTCGGTCCTGTATACCTGAAGGAGCATCTCCACCCCCATCATCCAGCCCGGACTCTGAGGTCCAGGGCCAAGGGCCTTCTGGCGGTTCCCTCACTGCGAGAAGTGAGGTTACAGGGAACCAGGCAGAGGGCCTTCTCGGTAGTGGCGCCTGCCCTGTGGAATGCCCTCCCAGCAGATGTCAAGGCAATAAACAACTATATTACTTTTAAAAGACAACTGAAGGTGGCCCTGTTTAGGGAAGCTTTTAATGTCTGACACTGTATTGTTTTTAATATTTGGTTGGAAGCCACCCAGAGTGGCTGGGGAAACCCAGCCAGATGGGTTGGGAATAAATGAATAAATACTGTAAATAAATAAATAATAAAAATGTTAAAAAAACCTTCCCTATACAGTCAAACCTCAGTTGTCAAATGTAATCTGTTCCGGAAGACCGTTCAACTTCTGAAACGTTCGAGTTTCAAGGAATGGCTTCTGATTGGTTGCAATAGCTTTTTGCACTCAAGCGGAAGCTGCGTCGGACGTTTGAGTTCTGAGGAACGTTCGAAAACTGGAACACTTACTTCCGGGTTTTTGGCGTTCAGGAACTGAAATGTTCGGCAATGGAGCTGTTCAGATTCTGAGGTTTGACTGTACAGGATTGCCTTCAGATGGCTTGCGGGTCAGATAACTCCATACCCTCCAACATTTCTCCAATGATAATAGGGACAGACTAAAGAAAAGTGGGACTTTCCAGAACCAAATCTGGGACAGCTTCTCTAAATCAGGGATATCCCTGGGAAATAGGGACACTTGAAGGGTCTGTATGACAGTGGGGCGAGGTGAGAGATAGTTTTGCTTCACAGACATTTGTACAACTCTATACTATATATATATTTTTGTCAACCCTGGTTATTGAAATGCTTTGAGCTGTCCTCAAAATTCCTCAGCGTTTATCCAGAGAAGAACCTCTACATACGTTTCTAAAGTTTGTTTTAGGCAAAATCCAGTGACAATGTGGTGTCGTGGTGGTGTAAGTAAACACAATGAAATTTAACCGGTCTTATTTGAAACAGCTTCCCTTCACATTTCTGGGAGGTTTTACCAAGCAGCAAACTCTAAATTTGTGTTGAAATAGGTGTGTACTCTAGTTTTCTCCTTACATCGATCACTGTGTTTATTGCAGCTTCGTAAAGAGATTGCTGAGGAGAGGTCAAGGAAAGAGACATGATGTGACAACAAATATAGACACCCGGTTGTTTTCTATCACGAGTAACAAGAACAGGCTTGTTTTGTGTGCATTGACCAGTTTCTCTTTACAACCGTGAAGATGGGAAAATGATGCTATGTAGGGAGAAAACACTCCCCCCCCAAATGTTGCCTCTCACAAATCACCTCCCTCCTCTCTGTAGACTAACTACAATGGAAGGTTCAATAAGATCTGAGCAGAAGAAATAGGAACGGCACAACAACCATCTAAAAGTGAGAATCTCCCACAGGAGAATGCTGTGTAGACTTCATGAAACGGACATAAAAGCTTTCAGCAAAGCTTTGTAGTTTGCGGTCACGGTGGTGGTCGTCGGTAACTTTTGAGAAGAGCCACTTTCAAAACAAAACCCTGTTATTTGCGTCTGGGGAAAAGATGTTTGCACCCGATTCAGAGAGCAGAGCAGCTTTTCCTAGGCAGGTGTTCTGCACCGTCTAAGCCACTTCCATAGCACAAAGAGTGAAGGAAAACACCCGTTCTACAGTACCTTGCAGGATATAGCCCCTCCCACTGAGAATTAGGAGGTCACCCCAAAGGGTGTTCTCCACACAGGTAAAATTCCCCAGAAGCCTCCATGATACCACATGATACCTCTAGGATGACCTCTAGGGAGTATTAGAGGCTTTTGTTGGGTTGTGGACCCTTCCAAGTCTTTGATTCTAGGAAATAAATACAGTTAAACCTCAGAACTCGAACATAATGCATTCCAGAAGACCATTTGACTTCCGCAACGTTCGAGTTCCAAGGTGTGGCTTCCGATTGGCTGACAGCTAGGTTTTTGCATAGCGGAAGCCGCGTCAGACGTTTGAGTTCCGAAGAACATTAGAAAACCTTAACACTTACTTCCGGGTTTTCGGCATTTGGGAACTGAAACATTTGGCAATGGAGCCATTTGAATTCCAAGGTTTGAATGTATTGGTTAATAATCAGTTATCGGTTAATAATCAACTCCCAGAAGCAAGATACTGGACCAGATGTGATCCACTAAAGTTCTGTTTCTTCGGTGAAAATGTATACTTGTTGAAAAGGCTTGAAGATCTTTAACCGCAGTTGTGATCTGTCCGTCTACGGAAACCAAAAGATTAATACCTAAAGCAATTTGGAGGTCCAAAGGAAATAAAACATTCAGTGATAAATGGGGGAATTCATCTTGAGAGAGAGAGAGAGAGAGAGAGAGAGAGAGAGAGAGAGAGAGAGAGAGTCTGCAATCAGCTCTGATGATTATTGTAAGTGGTTTGAGATACTTAGATGGAAGGCGCTAAATGAAACACATTTCTAATAGTCATAAAGATCACTTAAGAGCACTTCATTTGTTAAGTAAAGTATCAGCGATACAATTTGTAGGGTGTTGAGCTCAGTTACACATATCCTTCAAGAGATGGCACTCTTTCCTCTTGCTAATTTCCCCACACTCGTTTACTTATTGCTGGACACCATAAGCTGATGGAGGTGCCATCCTACATGTTAGAAGGGAAGGGAAGGAGTTGACCCATCCAACAAAACATCTCATAGTAACTTCCCACAAAGAGCAGAGATGTCACTGTCACCATCCTGGCTCTGGTCCAACTTGAATAATTGTATCTCATCTCCAAATTATCCTCTGCCTTTTTTGTAGCTCTGTTTGACACACTCTTCGTCCTGCCCTAAACTGTTTTGTAAATTTGCTTAGCCTTCTTAAACAACTCCCATATTCCTATTGTGAAACGATAGCAGTTTACCAATAGGAGGAGGAGGCCCGGTTTACGAGTGCCAGAAGGACAGAAGTTCTCCTAGAAATAAGATATTATTATCAAGATGGCACGAAATTTTAAAAAGAATGGGAAATGTTTATTATGTATGTATTTGCAAAAGTCTTGTAAACAGATTAATACAATGGCAAGATTTTAAGAACACTTGTAATTTTAGAAATACTACAGGAACTTTGAGGTAAAAATTAATTTGAAGTAGAAATGATATACGGTTGAAAAGAAAAATTAAAGAACCAGGGGTGCGGGGAAGGGGGGAGTCACCGGATTCATAGAATCCCTTTTTATGGATTTGATATTGTTTTAGTGTATATTTTTCTTTGTTTGTGACTGTTATTGTACAGTGGTACCTCTGGTTATGAACTTAATTCCTTCTGGAGGTCTGTTCTTAAGCTGAAACCGTTCTTATGCTGAGGCACGCTTTCACTAATGGGGCCTCCTGCTGCGTGTGTGCCTCTGGTGCGCAATTTCGGTTCACATCCTGGGGCAAAGTTTGCAACCAGGAGCCGCTACTTCTGGGTTAGCAAAGGTCATAACCCGAAGCGTTTGTAACCAGAATTGTTCATAACCAGAGGTACCACTGTATTTGTTGTTGTAGTTGTTTTTCTTGAAAATTTAATAAAAATATTATTTAAAAAATAGAAACGGGCTCAGGCAACTTGCTTTCAGGCATCACTTACAACTAATCCAGAATGATGCAGCTAGACTAGTGACTGGGAGTAGCCACCGAGACCATGTAACACTGGTCCTGAAAGACCTACATTGGCTCCCAGTACGTATTTGAGCACAGTTCAAAGTGTTGGTGTTGACCTTTAAAGCCCTAAACAGCCTCGGCCCAGTATACCTGAAGGAGTGTCTCCACCCCCAGTCATCCATCCTGGACACTGAGGTCCAGCTCTGAGGGCCTTCTGGCGGTTCCCTCCCTGCGAGAAGTGAGGTTACAGGGAACCAGGCAGAGGGCCTTCTCGGTAGTGGCGCCTGACCTGTGGAACGCCCTCCCATCAGATGTCAAGGAAATAAACAACCACCTGACTTTTAGAAGACATCTGAAGGCAGCCCTATTTAGGGAAGTTTTTAATGTTTGATGTTTTATCATGTTTTTAATATTCTGTTGGGAGCCACCCAGAGTGGCTGGGGCGGCCTGGCCAGATGGTGATGATGATGAAACCAGCACCTACAGAGCATATCAATGATTCAGTGTGGTAGATCACAGGAAGATCACAGCTCATGTGTGCACATTTGCATGGAGCGATGCAGTAGGGATTGGTGGCAACCTACCTGGGCAGTCTGTGGGACCTTATTGATGGCCAACTTGGCACACTATTGGTTGTTCGCAACCTGTACAACCATCAGTATCCTGTTTGCAGTAGATCTTGAGTGGGGAATATGTGGTCCTGCAGATGTTGGACTCTTGTCTCCAGGCAGCCCCAGGCAGCATGGTCCATAGCCCAGGATGATGGAGCCAGAGCCTAAGAACAGGTTTCCCCATCCCTACACTAGACCAGTCTCAGGCAGAGGAAAGCATCCGTGAAAAAGGTCTCAGATCAGAAGGCTAAGCGAGTGGGAAACCCAGGAAAGGAATTATCCACTTAAGGAAGCTGTTGCTGTTCTCTCAAGGATGAAGGTTGGAACGGCTTGCCTAGAGCAATAAGATGTTAGCAGCTGTTCATTATGTGGGGAAGCAAATGGTTTGCCTAGAGCAATGAGATACAGGGGTCTTTTATGCCTTTTTTGCAGTTTGGCTGAAGTTTGAAAGAGGAAGAGGAGACAGGAGCTCATTAAAAGTGTTTGGTGAGGTGTCTTGAGGGATACTTCAGTGAGTATTTGCTTCCTTTAGACATGCAAAGGTCATTTGAACAATTCCAGCTTCTTGGGGAAAGCGAGGCTTTAAGAGGGATGCGGTAGCAGCTGCGGCAGAGAGGGAGGAAATGAAGGTATCTTAATAAACATATTAATTTAGCCATCATGACAATCACTGAATGATAGAGCGTCAAGTTGAGACGGCGTGTTTTCAGAGACATCCTGATCTCTTTATTCGGAGAAGCATGGGAAATTGGCGGCATACATGATGTGCCTACAGAATAAAGCCCAGGTTTTTTTCCTCCATTAGCTAACCCAATAAATGTCCTTGCTATTATTTGCTTTCATTCTGTTCCGCTGAGAGAAAAGACAAATCCCCTTATCCATGGATAATGAAACCTGCAGTTAAAAACTGTTAATGGACTGCCAGCTTCTAGTTATATTTCCATAGCGTAACAGAAATGGCTGAGATCAGAAGGCAAATTCATCCAAGGTGGCTCCTCAGGGACAGACATTCCATGTGTTTTCCTCATTGAGTTACATGCGGCAGGAGTTAGAATGTGAAAAACACAGCACATTTGAGGCCCGTGCATTTCATGAAAAGGGGAAGCTAATACACAAAATGCTAATTGCTGACTTCCATTTTGGGGGAAGGGACGTGGGTGGCGCCGTGGGTTAAACCACAGAGCCTAGGACTTGCCGATCAGAAGGTTGGCGGTTTGAATCCCCGTGACGGGGTGAGCTCCCGTTGCTCGGTCGCAGCTCCTGCCAACCTAGCAGTTCGAAAGCAAATCAAGTAGATAAATAGGTACTGCTCCAACGGGAAGGTAAACGGTGTTTCCGTGTAATTTTCTGGTTCACCAGAAGCGGTTTAGTCATGCTGGCCACATGACCCGGAAGCTGTACGCCAGCTCCCTCGGCCAATAAAGTGAGATGAGCGCAGAAACCCCAGAGTTGGTCACGACTGGACCTAATGGTCAGGGGTCCCTTTACCCTTTACCTTATTTTGGGGGAACTGATGGCCTCACTAACAAACAAACACCCATGATCTTGTTACAAGTTATGATAGCCATTTCACACACTCAGCGTCTGTCTCAGCAGTGGTAGGTGCCAAGATAGTGAGAAACTGCACACAAAATAGGCTATTTGGAGAGGGATACGAGGGCATTTTGGGGAAGGGCATTAGCTTAGTGGCAGAGCAGGTTCTTACCTATGCTTACTGACTCCTTGGGTTTGCATTTCCCCCCACATCTCTTTTCAGTGCATTACAGTAGTACCTTGGTTCTCAAACTTAATCGTTCTGGAAGTCCGTTCCAAAACCAAAGCGTTCCAAAACCAAGGCACACTTTCCCATAGAAAGGAATGCAAAACGGATCAATCCATTCCAGCCTTTTAAAAACAACCCCTAAAACAGTAATTTAACATGGATTTTACTATCTAACGAGACCATTGATCCATAGAGTGAAAGCAATAATCAATGTACTGTACTATAAAATAAATAAGAGAGCATTGTAGATGATTAAAAAATAAATTCTTACCTGCACTGTTGATAGTCATTGTTTGCATTTCTGCAGTCACACAATCAATCAATCAATCAATCAATCAATGCATCAGTAGCTGAATTGGGTTCCACAAAGTCACAAAAACAAATTAAGTGAAAAAGCCTCAAAAACAAAAACGCAAAATAAATAGCAAAAAGAAAAGCGCCAAACTTAATCCATTCCGGAAGTCTGTTTGACTTCCAAAATGTTTGAAAACCAAGGCACAGCTTCTGATTGGTGCAGGTGCCCCGGAAACAATAGCCAACAACTGCATTCAATGTTCAGCTTCCGAAAAATGTTTGAAAACTGGAACACTTACTTCTGGGCTTTCAGTGTTTGGGAACCAAGGTGTCTGAGAAGCAAGGTACCACTGTACTTGATTTAGGCTTAGGCTTTGACCAATGATTTATTCATCTCCACTGCCTTTGACTTGCTAAGGGTCTAACGGTGAAGGCCGCCTGCTAAAATATTCCTGCTAATTTCAACCCAATGTTATGTTGGGAAAATGGAAGGGGAAAGAAGAGACAGATAATATAACAAAAAGGCCATCTATGACACGGTTGGCAGAAGCCGGAGAATAAATAATGGATGAAACCTGCCTTGCGTAAGTATCGGTTGCATGAAAAGACTCAGGTGGGTTTTCAATTTTTAAACTTGCACGAAGTTTCTTATACACAAAGATCTGCAGGGATTTGAATCAAAGATAAATGTCCGTGTAAGGAAAGGCGAGTGTGAAAAAAACAAAACATTGCTAAGATGACAAAACTACCCAGGGTGGATCACTTTTCCACATCTGCTGAGGTGCATGGAATCTGTATTCTTTTTGTAGGAAAACAAGATTTTCCTTAACTCTTAAGAGTTCAGTCTGTGACACAGGAACATGGGAAGTTGCCTTCCACTAAGCCAATATGGCTCAGTATTGTCTGCCCTGACTATTGGCCAACTGCTCTCCATGGTTTAAGACAGGGGACATTCCCAGCCTTACCTAGACACTGAACCTGGGAACTTCTACATGCCAAACAGATGCTCTAGCCTTTCCCAAATGTTCTTTTTTATTGACCCCCTGCTTCAGCTACATGCAAATCTCACAGTGACCCTTCAACCCTTCCCCAAGTATGTGAACAAGCTCAGCAGTAGATAAAGAGACTTTGCTTTTGGCCGAGTCTCAAACATGTTTTATTCTTGGATGTCTCTGAAACTTGCCCTGCTCTTTCTCATAGAATCGCAAGTGTTCAGAGTTTGGAGGGACCTTCCTTAAGAGGTCCTCTGATCCAGTCCTGTGCTCAGCGCAGCACATATGCAGCACAATGCAGTCACCACTCTCCTTTCAATTTAATGTAGTGGCAAGGATGGGATGGGAGGCAAGTGCAATAGTCGAAATTTGTGCAAAGGAGAGAAGAGTTATTGATTAAAATAGTAGCAATTTATATCCAAGAACTGAGGGACCTGACATCTTTCCGCAGGGCCTGCAAGACAGAGTTGTTCCACCAGGCCTTTGGTCAGGGCGCAGCCTGACTCCCTCCTCTGGCAACCTGCACAGAATTTTGCTTAATCAGTTGCCATCAATTTTATTTTAATTAATTTTTATAATGAAATATTTTTAGAATGTGTGATTATTTGACTGTTTGATTATTTGATTGTTGTTAGCCGCCCTGAGCCTGGCTTCGGCTGGGGAGGGCGGGATATAAATAAAATTTATTATTATTTTTTTATTATTATTTTGATTTTTGGCGATATTTCCTATGCACTGCAAGACCACAGTAGCTTAGAGGAGATAACATATGCAATCATGAGTTTTTCTATATTAGAACAAAAGAACTTATGAACTGGCTTGCTATGTCAACCAAATGTTCACCTATCTATTCCATCATTCTAGTTCTACCGATGTCCAGTCCGTGGAAGCTCATAAGTCAATATACGAAGTTGAGGCATCTCCTCTTGTTTATCACTTGTATCCAGGGCTTTTTAAAAATAAGAATCCAAATTACCGTATGTGGTGGACATGTAAGGTTATAAAAGCATTTTGGGAAATGTTATATAATGAACTGGAAAAAAATGTTTAAAATAACTTTTGTAAAAAAACAAACAAACCAGAAGATTTTTTTATTAGGAATTGTAGGTACTGACATTCCAAAGGAACAGAAAAGACTTCATATTTGCGACAACAGCCGTGCGGATGCTACTAGCCCCAGAGTTGGAAAGAAGACAAAGTCCCTACCAGAGAAAAATGGCAAATCAAGCTGTTGGAATACGGTGAAATGGCAAAACTGACTGGAAGGCTCAGGAACCAAGAAGACCAAGACTTCAATCAAGAATGGGGAAAAAATATATATAATTTATCTAGGAGTCCACTGTAAGCAAATAAAAACATTAGTAGGATTTTAACAACACTTGTAATGTAGCAAATATCATGGACAATATGGAAAAATACAAAATATGGATAATGGAATAATATGCAGTTGAGAGGCTATACAGTAGGACCCATGGAGGGGAAAGTGGGAAGTCCAGAGATTTGGTGAAATCTTAAAATATGGATGTGAAATTCAGAATCTTCAAATTAAAACTGTTCCTTGAGATCTCTCCACGCTAGGTGTAGCATGCTATTCTAAGGATTCTCTATAGTACTAGGTTCATTTCAATAGGAATAATGCTGTCATTCATACTGGAATTCTTTCCTGTGCAAAATACGAATAGGCCTGGAGTAGCTTTGCTATTACGAGCACCAGCACTTTTGAACAAATCCAAAGGAACTTTGGGTGTAAATTGTCTTTCTTTATGCTCCGTACATACACTAAGAGAATAGCTTGGTTAGGAGACTTCATTTAACCTGTAAAAGCATCATCTGTTAAACGATGCATGTTTTTCCCCTAAAGGGAACCATTTATCATTGTTTGATGGGGAGGCCTTATTTTAGCAGTTTAATGGAAATAACACTCTCCTTGGGAAACATTTCTCTTGCCTCAAGCCCCAGGGGAGTGGAACAGAGATTGGAACAGGAAAGGAGGAGGCCTGTCCAGAATTGTTCTCATGGTTACCTTCTTCTGCCTCTCCAGATCAAAAGGAAGGTTTGATAGGTAGCCTGTTTGACAACACAGTTCATAGTCTTTTAAAGAAAACCACACATTTCCTTCTCGTAGGTGAACGCGGCGTGAATGAGAGTTCACTGGTTTGAAACACAGGTGGTGATCCTAATGTAGGGATGGGCTAATCTATCAATGTAGGATTCTCCCAGTTTCTGATTTTTAAAATCTTAAGATCAGTTTTGCACATTACCAGGCCAGTTTGCACTTTTTTAAAAAAAGTCCTCATGAAAATTCAAAAAGGCTTTAGAGCAGATTTCCCAATGTTTAGTCAGAATCTCCTTTCTTGTAACGTGAAGGCCTGACCAAGGTGGTCGTCCTCTTATATACCTGCTGGGATTGACAAGGCATCTGACCCTCACCTGAATTTCATAACTATCCTGACAGGTGATTTGGTCTGCAGTCACAGTGTGGAACAAAGTCCTTGAGTCTATATCTGAATAGTGACACCAGGGCCCTAGAAAGTGCAGGGCTTGTCAGTCCAACCTCTGCACAGTCTCATCAGGGCTGACCTTAAGGCAATTGGAGCAATTGGGCCCCGTGGGCTGCTCCAAAGGGGGCCCCCGCACTAGGGCAATCTGTTTTATTGTTGTTTTGTCTGTTTTATTGTTGTTGCCTCCCGCAGTTTGGTCAAACTCATGTTTGTATCTTCGAGAACACTCTCCAACCATCTCGTCCTCTGTCGTCCCCTTCTCCTTGTGCCCTCCATCTTTCCCAACATCAGAGTCTTTTTCAGGGAGTCTTCTCTTCTCATGAGGTGGCCAAAGTATTGGAGCCTCAGCTTCATGATCTGTCCTTCCAGTGAGCACTCAGGGCTGATTTCCTTCAGAATGGAGAGGTTTGATCTTCTTGCAGTCCATGGAACTCTCAAGAGTCTCCTCCAGTACCATAATTCAAAAGCATCAATTCTTTGGCAATCAGCCTTCTTTATGGTCCAGCTCTCACTTCCATACATCACTACTGGGAAAATCATGGCTTTAACTATACAGACCTTTTTTGGCAAGATGATGTCTCTGCTTTTTAAGATGCTGTCTAGGTTTGTCATTGCCTTTCTCCCAAGAAGCAGGTGTCTTTTAATTTCGTGACTGCTGTCACCATCTGCAGTGATCATGGAACCCAAGAAAGTAAAACCTTTCACTGCTTCCATTTCTTCCCCTTCTATTTGCCAGGAGGTGATGGGCCCAGTGGCCATGATCTTCGTTTTTTGGGGGTTTTGGGGTTTTATTTATATCTCTAAGATTTTGCAGACTTTGGCTGTGAACTGGAGCCCTAAAATAAACCAAAGAAACCAAACTTCAAGTTGCGCCCCACTGCTTCAAATTGTGCCCCACTGGCTAGCCCTGATTCTCATATTTGCTGGGCCCGAGTAGCCCTGTCCTTGCATGAAGTCTTGGGTTTGCAATTTTGGGAGAGTGGAGACTGTGGCACTGGGGAGAGGGCAGGCTGGTGAGGCTTCCTAGATTTAGAGGCCCTAGGCTTCAGCCTACTTAGCCTATACATAAATCCAGCACTGTCGGTGTGGGATAGCATCATGAGGATATGGCTCCCATATCACTCTATATGTGTTAGAGATTGAGGTATGGGCTTCACATTTTAATGTAAAACCTCTGTAGGGACATGGGTGGCACTGTGGTCTAAACCACTGAGCCTCTTGGGCTTGCCAATAAGAAGGTTGGCGGTTCAAATCCCTGCGACAGAGTGAGCTCCTGTTGCTCTCTCTCAGCTCCTGCCAACCTAGCAGTTTGAAATCATACCAGTGTAGGTAGATAAATAGGTACTGCTGTGGCGGGAAGGTATGTGGCATTTCGGTGTGCTCTGGCTTCTGTCATGGTGTCCCATTGCACCAGAAGAGGTTTAGTCATGCTGGCCACATGACCTGGAAAGTTGTCTGTGGACAAACGCTGGCTCCCTTGGTCTGAAAGCAAGATGAGTGCCACAACCCCATAATCACCTTTGACTGGACTTAACTGTCCAGGGATCCTTTACCTTTTATCTAAAACCTCTTTATATCAAACTTCCATCACCAAGGCTTGTACTGAAACAGAGCTATCCCTGAAAACTCACACTTCTCAAAATTCTGCAGCGTGGTTCTCCAAAATGTGACGCATGCACAGGATTGCACACATTAGAGAAAATAATGCAGAAAAAAGGCATTCTGTTAAGGAAAAGTGCTTGCAAGAATGCCTCTATTAGGGAAAATGCACATGAAGAGGTGTCACAGATTTCGTGCAGTTTCCTTTAAAAATAAATAAATCCGAAGCTGATGTGGAAATGGGGTGAATGGAAAAGGAGAAACTGAAATTGATAGGTTTATCCATCCTTCGTGGGTGAAAGGGGGCTGGAACTAAATGCTGAAGGGGACTCAGTCCATGTCATTTTGACTTCTTAAAATACACATCCCTCTGTCACTCAGTGCTCTGGTTTGGAAGGGAGAGCCATGCAATTCAGCCAGAATCAGTGGAAACATGGGAGTTGGCATGGAAGGACAGAATAATAATAGATATGAACAAATGAATAGCCTCTGCCATTTTATGGTGACACATATCTCCCCGCAGATGCCAGAGGTATTTATGTTGCCTAAGGGAGAGCTACTGAGAGCATTCATAAAGTACAGCTTTTATCTCATTGCTTCTAGCTTGCTTCCAGTGATGTCTAAATAATTTTTTACAATATCCGCAGAGACTGATGGATTTTGCAGGTGCATCATGTGAGTGTGATGTGGGGCTGTGTTCTTTCCCCACAATAAAGTGGTTTTCTCTTCCTCGGCATTCAATAATTAATCCTGCATCCAGCCATATTAATTTGTCAGACTAGGGTTAATGGGAATCTAGGAGTGGCCTATAATCCTGTTCCTTCTGCAAGTCTGCCTGACTCTTTCTGCCTGTCCACTTTCCCCCCATGAAGGATTGGTGGAAGAGTGTCCCATTTCCTTTCCTCCCTCCCTCCCTCCCTCCCTTCCATCATCTCTCTCTATCTCTCTATCTCATCTTTATCTTTATCATCTTTATCATCTTTATCATCTTTATCATCTTTATCATCTTTATCATCTTTATCATCTTTATCATCTTTATCATCTTTATCAATATCTTTATCAATATCAATATCTATCTCCATCATCTGCCTGCCTGCCTCTCTTCTATCTGGGAAAATGTTTTATTCAACTTTCAGTCCCCGTCCCTTAAAGATAACACTCAAAATCGGTCCATATACGCACAAATCAACCTTCAGTCTTAAAAAACAAAACTACTTCTGGCTAGGTTTCCCACATTATAATGGATATTGAAAAGTTTGGTTTCTTCTTTTTTCTTCAATCAGTTTCTACTGACGATCTTCTTGTGCTACAAAATAAACAAGGGAAAGTATACAGACTGTCTCCACTTGTGATTCAGAATCTTTCCCCCAGTTTCTCAATGTTCAGTATGAGTCACTAACTTGTGGACACATACAAACAAGCCACACGGCAACCATCTGAATGCAACCAACCAATCTCTGGACCCTGCAACTCCTCGCAATGCCAATAAATAGATACACGAGTAAAGGACCTACTCATGGGATGCTGACACAAACCCCCACACGAACACTATGCAATAGAATGATAGAACAGTACCCACATCTCTTCCCCACTCTTTCTTCCCCCCAACCATATGAGTGTCCCATTTCTGCCACCATTGATGTGTGGTTCAAATTTTCATCTGACAGGCTGGGCTAGGGAGCTGTCCAAAAAGGTTTCCAAGCAGCAGAGGAGCTGTCCAGCTACCGCATCATATGGAACTAGGAGTTGAGCCTATTAAGGTGTTGCATCAGCAACTTCTGAGCACTAACTGAATAGCTATACAGCACCACTTCCAGGCGTGGGAACCTATGGCATGCTATAGACTGGGGCATAATTTATGTGTCCCTGATGATGAGCTACTTAGATGGGTACCGAATTTTTTTAAACAGAAAACACTGTGCCGGTCCTTAGACTTCTGATCCTGCAGAAACTGAAGACCGAAACTGGTGTCTTCCGCATGCAAATTGTTTGCTCTATCCTTGGGTAAAAGGGCAGGCAGGTAGGTTCAGCATCAGCACCTAGCTTTTTGGGACATTTGCTTGGGGCCCCTGTGTCCCAGCAGGACTAATAGAGCTGACATCTTGACTGGGCTATATCCTTGATGCAGCAACCAGACCAGCCTCTCATTCCCCTTGAAAAAAAGGTAAAAGGGTGTGCCATTCCAGCAAAATTTTATACATTTTAGACAATATCTTACATTCGTTATTTATTATTTCTATTTGAAATTTCGACTCTTTCTCTTCATACCCATATTCCTTAAGATCCCTTTTAAACATTTCATTTATTTGTAAGTAATGCAACCAGTCATATACATGCTCTTTTACCTCTTCATAAGGCTTCATTTTCCATTTCCCCCCTTCCTTAACAATTAACTCTCCATAGGTAATCCAATTCTTCCTCATGTTAGTTTTTTTTACACTCATAACCTCCAATGGAGACAACCAGTGTGGGATTTTTGGCTCGAGTAGGTTTTTATACCTATCCCAGACTTCTTTCAGCTATCTTCGGAAAATGTGGTTCTCAAAACCTACATGACCTTTCTTCTTTCCCAACCACAAATATGCGTGCCACCCAAATCTATTATCAAATCCTTCTAAATCTAACAACTCCGTGTTCCCTAATTTTATCCATTCCTTTAACCAACAGAGACATGCTGCTTCATAATATAATTTCAGGTCTGGCAGGGCCAAGCCTCCTCTTTCTTTCGCATCTGTTAATAACTTAAATTGAGGAAGTAAAATCGGTTATGATAAAATGGGCCAGAGATTTTGGATATAATATACAAATGGATGATTGGATTAAATTATGGAATGAAAATATGAAATTTACTGCATGTACAGCGTTAAAAGAGAATATAATGAAAATGATGTATAGATGGTATATTACACCGGTAAAATTAGCAAAAATGTACAAAACATGTAAGAAATGCTGGAAATGTAAAGAAAAGGATGGTACTTTCTATCATATGTGGTGGGAATGTAAGAAAGTGAAGAGCTTCTGGGAATTGATTTATAATGAACTGAAGAAAATGTTGAAATATACATTTACTAAGAAACCAGAGGCTTTTCTTTTAGGAATTATAGGAAATGAAATAAATAGAAAGGACAGAAAACTTTTCCTATATGCAGTAACAGCAGCGAGAATACTACTGGCCCAGAATTGGAAACAGGAACAAGTTCCAACACTAGAAGAGTGGAGAACAAAGTTGATGGACTATGCAGAACTGGATAAATTGACAGGGAAGATTAGATATCTACGAGATCAAAAGTTTATCGAGGACTGGAGAAAGATGGTGGACTATTGGGAAAGTATAAGTGATAGAGAAATAACGTTGGTGGCACTCAAAGAAGCTCTGTAAAAGCTAAAGAAATATTGCAAAAAAGGAAAATAGGTTGTAAATGGTTTACTAAAGGTGATAGTGAACTCAAGAACTGTGTATTTAAAATTTAAAATTGGATGATTGTCAAAGAGGCTGAAGGAAGTCCAAAATTGGAAAAATTTGTTAAAGTTGAAAATGTGATGTGTTACGTATGTTTTATTTGTGAAAATTAATAAAAAATTATTAAAAAAAAGAAAGAAAAAAAGGTAAAAGGGTAAAGGACCCCTGGACGGTTAAGTCCAGTCAAAGGTGACTATGGGGTTGCAGTGCTCATCTCGCTTTCAGGTCGCTTTCAGGGAGCCGGCGTTTATCCACAGACAGCTTTCCAGGGCATGTGCCAGCAGGACTAAACTGCTTATGGTGCAATAGAACACCGCAACAGAAACCAGAGTGCATAGAAACACCGTTTACCTTCCCGCCACAGTGGTACCTATTTATCTACTTGCACTGATGTGTTTTCAAACTGCTAGGTTGGCAGGAGTTGGGACAGAGCAATGGGAGCTCAGCCTATTGCAGGGATTCAAACTGCTGACCCTCTGATCAACAAGCCCAAGAGGCTCAGTAGGTGGCTCACCTGTTGCTACTAAAGTGGCCTGCTTGGTGACCACCATATTTGATTTATCGCAATGCTATAAGAAATCAGGCATGCGAATTGCTTGATGTGGATCTGGGTTGAGCGGCAGCTCAGCTCCGGGGTCTTTGCAGCGTCACCACCATAGAATCGCAGCAGGCGGGGATATGCATACAAGACACCTAAGAAACAAACAAATCGACCCTGCTTCTATTAGTGCCCTCTTCTACCAGACCAAATAAATCTGTACCATTGCATTTAGTATGAAGGCCATTCCATACATTACAGAGCTTAATCTAAACAAAGTGGTGGTGGGTTTTTTCCGGGGGGGGGGGGGGTTGGAGACACACAACCCCCCCTCCAAAATGCAACTGAGCTTCCTGGGAGCTTGGACAGCCTCTTCCCTGAGGCAGTGGAAGAAAACGTAATCTCAGAGAGGAGGCCCTGGTTTGATGTAGAAGGACTTTGCCAAAATATGCTCACAGCTTTCAGAGCAGGCTGCACATGCATTATTGAAGAGCTGTGTTTTTATTTGCTGTTCCAAGTTGGCAGCGATGCAAATGTAAAATTTAGAAGCCACTGGAAAGGAACGAGGGATTGAAGTGGAGACGAGGAGCTCGGGAAGGTTCCCCTCCCTTTCCATTGGATGTTTTGTGCGTGTGTTAAAGTTACATCATGGCAAAATTCTTTATTTCATAATCATTTTTTTCTCTCCCCATCGTTCTTGTAGCAAGCTCTGTCTGAGTGATCCATGGAAAATGGTGAAATCTGAAAGCTGCTCTAAGCAAAAGACAATAGCAGCAGCGCATTAAGCCGCAGAGGGAGACAAATAAACAAATGCCAACAGTAGAAAAGAAAAAAAGACACAAAGAGGCTCATATTGTCCTGTGCATGCATGCAATGGAACACATGGGTTTTGTTGTCAAGTTGGATTTGAGAAAGGGCCATAGCTCAGTGGCAGAACACTTGCTTTGAATGCAAAAGGTTGCAGGTTCAACCTCCCACATCTACAGATATGGCTGGCAATGTCCCTTGTCTGAAATCTTGGAAAGTTGCAGCCAGTTACTGTGGGGAGCCCTCAGCCCACAGACCACATTTGGCCTGGCCCAGCTCTCAATTTGCTCGTGAGGCCATTATCCCCAAACCACGCATGCCTAATATGGTATATGACATCAGATGAGGGGCAGGCAGAGACACAGCTGGGTTAGTTGCCCAACTGAGTTCCTCATGAGCATTCCTACAGAAAGCAAGTTTGAACTCACTTCTCCCACCAGCTGATATACAGTGACTTCCAGAAATGTAAAAGAAATAAGTTGTAGAGGCAGAATGTAGTGGAACTACACGGGGTTTTTTTACACGCCAAGAGGAATCACAGCTGGAATGGCAGCTTTTATTTTCTGGAGAAAGGCTTCCCCTTCCTAGACTTTGCTTGTTCAGCACCCTGCAGAGGGCACAGTGTTTCATTAAGGTTTTAACTCTAATTAAACTTGTGGTTGGGAGAGGGTCTCCTTGCCGTCTCCCCCTTCCCCCAAGAGACCCAGATCGCTTTGAATGGACCTGATCTGAGGCTGTCTCAACCTGCTCAATGAGAATCACAGGTAGAATGAAATCAGCCTGATCTGGCTTGGGAGCTAGGATTTGGCTGGAGTTATTGCACAGCTCTAATTAGATTACAGCTGAGCTTTGAATATCATGGTTTTGAGCAGCCCCCACGTGTTTGAGAGATATGCGGCTGGATGCACAATCCTGTCTGTACCATGTCATTTGAGCCCTGTTGATCTGACTTACATGTTTCTTGATATAAGTGGAAATTTACCTTTACATCATGGCCAGGGGCCAGCAAACAGCCTTCTCAGGCAACTCCTGAAATCCCAGAATGTCCCGCCACTGATGTCTGCCCAAAGACTTCCTTATAAACAAGAAGGCTGCTGGTTCTAGGAGCTGGCATGTTAATTTCTCACCGTATCCTGATGGAGCATCACTTTGGGACATTGGGTGAAATTTAAATAACCTTTAAGTGTGGGACCTGGGGGTTGCCCTTTAGATTTCCCATAGTGCTTTGGTGTGATATTATATGAAATTAAAATAGGTGACATTCTACAAAATTATAATTGTGGCTGCATAGGAATACTGCTGTCTGCCAACATTGCCATCACCAGCTAAGCCTGGCAGGAGGGTGCATCAGTCTGTGTTGGCTGAGTCTCGCTCTAAAACTTAGATCTTTCTATATTGGACACCAGTTTTCCACTGACTGTGGCGACAGTTATGTTAGAACAATGGTATCATGTCTTCGTTTAGATTTGCATCTCTTAAAAGTCAAATACTGTTCCAATGTTTCTGCATATGTCTCAGCTCCCCGATCAGACCTGATGCTCACTGGACAGCCTTGGGCAGATCAATCCATGTCAATCTCATAGGATTGTTGTGTAGATCGATGCATACTTGAGGAACCCCATGCCCTCCAATAGGTTAATACTACTACTACTACTACTACTACTAATATGCCTCCCATCTGACTGGATTGCCCCAGCCACTCTGGGCAGCTTCCAACATATATAAAAACATAATATAACATTAAAAAAACTTCCCTATTGTCAGGGAACTGACATCAGAGCGAGAGGTGGAGGCAGGGCTCCAGAGCGATGCGGGAGAGGGGACCAGCAGGGGGGAAGGAATTCAGCGCAACACCAGTAGAGAAGGGAGGGAGATGGAGGAATTGGAGACTGGTCTCCAAGACCCTGCATCAGAGACTAGTGGAGAGAGCGCTGGCACACCCCTGCCTTCCCCTTACTTGCGCAGACGAGTTCCGCGCAGGGAAAATAGAAGGAGACTTGGCGTCAAACAGCTCTTATGCTGGAAAAGGTTCAAGAAACGCCCACTGACAGATTCTGCAAGCGACTGACCGGCCACGGAGTGTGGGCTGTCAGCCAAGGCATGGTGAACCAGGCAATCGGACACAACTAGCCAGCAACTTACGCACAAGTAACCCCTTACAACCATTACACCTATACAGGGCTATCTTCTAAAGGTTGTGTAGTTCCTTGCTTCCTTGGCTTGAGGATGGCATAACTCTGATGAAAATAGGGACATCCTAAGGAAAAGCGGGACATTCCGGGATGAAATAAGAAACAGTGATGGCTTCTGTAAATCTGGAACTGTCCCTGGAAAATAGAGACATTTGGAGGGTCTGGAACCCCAAAGCACTCTGCAGAATCTGGAAAAAACAACAATGAACAAACCCTGCAATGGAACGGATTCCTAATAAGATAAGATCGAGGGGCAGGGTTTAATTAGGCAGCATTGTGTCTGAGTGCCAGCCTATTTGTTCTCAATATTTAAAGAGCCTAGTTAGCAAGGCAATCAGCCAGGATATGTCAGTAATAAATAAAACGGAACAAACAGATGTCTGCAGCTGACACATTTTTCAAGGCCGCTTGGCTGGTACAGCTCAAATGGTGCAGAATGGAAGGAGAAGCAGAGCTGCAGGGAGACAGAATCCCCCCAACAACCTGATTAATAAGATCTGGATGAAATCCAGGCATTTTACTAATTTCCCATGCCCTGATGTTTCACTGGCTAATTATATGTACGCTTTTTGACACGCAAGGAGCAAAAAACCAAAACATTTCCCGAGACGAAACGTCTTAGCAGTGCTTAGCAATGCAGCCTGGAAACGGCAGCGTCGCAACGCTCACATCTCCTCCTGCGCACCCGAAAAAGGGAGACGAGCAAGACGTTAAACAGCTACTGTGTCTCAAAGAAAAGGAAGGCAGTTCTGTGTTGACATGTTTAAACGGAGGCTTGGCTTTCAAGGCAAGTCATGAAGCGAAATACAGACAATTATCGGAGAAAGAGACAGTCCGACAGATAGGCAGGCTTCTGGGATAGCAGCACGCTCAGAAGCCCAGCCTATTTCCGCAGGAAACCTGCTCTTCACATCTGAGAGATGTATGTAAATTCATGGCTGATATATCATCAAGAGACAGCCTGTAATTCTGACATCAGCTGTGCTTTTTTGCACGCCTGGAGCAGTCTGTATGACGAACTGCTATGCTAGCAAAATGCAATCCTCTACTTCCTTTCACCTAGGTACATTCCCCCTCCCCAAAGCATTCATCAAAGATGAATTGTAGTGGCTGAATGTGAGTCTCGAGCCAGGAAGTCCTTGACTTCAAATGTCTCATCTACCATGAACTCATTAAGCTGCAGCCTGGTCAAGTGGCTGTGTCACCTGGTTGCTCAGCTTTGATGGGTAACTGCTGAGCTGATGCTGGAAGTTTAACAAACTGAAGGAGGTTTAACAAACTGAAGGGCATTATCCTCCTCTTCTTTTTTTAAAAAAATTTATTTTATTTACCGTACATCTCGCCTTTCTCCCAATACAGGACCCAAGGCATCTCACAGCGGAAATTGAAACAGATACAACAAAAAGCACACTACATGGATATTTAAAAGCAATTCAGTGAGTGATTCCATTAAAAACAATGATGAAAACCATTTGAAAGCATTGCTTTCCTCCAAAGACCTGTTTCTTCTTAAAATATGGAATTGGTTTAATTTTTTAATATATATAATGTTTTCTTTCTATGCTCTTCCCGATGGAAACATGCAAATGGGGACAGATATACCCCTTCTTTAAGTCACTTACATACTGCCTTCTCTTGTATATTATAAAAGCTTGATGACTAAGCTCTTTAGCGACGAAACGTCTGATTACTGGAACAACATCCAAGCGCTGAACCACTGATATATTGCAGGGAAACTCTTTATTTACTGTGTTTGCAATCAATTTAAGAGAAAACGTATTTGGGAAAGAAACTACTTTTGCCATTTTTATGGGTGTTTCTTGGTTGTTTACAGATAGTTGCCTTGGTTATATTGTTGTTGTTTAGTCGTTTAGTCGTGTCCGACTCTTCGTGACCCCATGCCAGGCACATGAGGAATCATTAGCTCTTCCTGTCTCATCATCCCCACAATATAGCTTTAACCTTGTAGAGTAAGAAGTCCAGACATTTTTTTAAAAATAATTCTTTTTATTTTCAGTTTTACAATTCCAAATAAACATTTTACAGACGTTAAAATACCCAATGACTTCCATTCTTCTCTTCCCGTGGTTCATTTTACGTATCTACATCCCTGCATATTTTATTTTAACCATTCAAATCTGTTTCCCACTTTTACATCCATCAAAAATTATTTACTCTGTTGAATCTATCTTAATGCTGCCAGTGTTTTCAGCTGTATATAGTTTTCCATATATTCAATCAATGTTTTCCAGCCTTCTTTAAATGTAGGTTCTTCTTGCTCTAGTGTATTTTGGGTCTTCGTTGGAATATTATTATTATTATTATTATTATTATTATTATTATTATATCCTATTCTACATGTTAAATCTGCAAGTTGGGCATATTCTGTCAACTTAAGTTGCCAATCCTCTTTAGTCAGGACCTCGCTCGTTTTCCATTTGGGGGCTACCAAAACACAGGCCGCAGTTGTTGCATACATAAATAACCTTTGCTGACACCTAGAAATTTCCGTCTGGGTTATCCCTAACAGAAAGGACTCTGGCTTTTTTTTGGGGGGGGGGGGAGTGATTTTGAACATTTTTTACAATTCATTATAAATCATTTCTCAATACATTTTTGCCCTTTTACATGTCCACCACAAATAGAAAAATGTTTTTTTTAAAAAAACATTTATTATTTGTTATTTTTATTTCACAGTATGTATACATAGTTCAATTATTAAAGAAAAAAATCTCCAAACAGTTTACAAAAAGATGAAACAACACACACACACACACACACACATGTATTGCTTCTCCGCTCTTTCTCCTAGCCTCAGTTGACTGTGTTATGTTTGTGGCTGTAAGGCAACATGGGAGCTGCGCAAGGGGTGTGGGGTGTGTGTGTGCTGATTCTTCAGGGCAGGTTTGGCTTGGAGGTTCTCAAAGGTGTCCTGACTTTAAAAATCAGACGAATGGCCCATTTAGTCCAGCATCCCATTCTCACAGACGCCTGTGGGAAACTCAAAAGCAGAACTTGAGCATAACAGCTCTGTCTCTAATTGTGATCCTCAGAAACTCACATTCAGAGGCATACTGGCTTTGATAGTGGAGACAGGGCATAGCCATTGGGATAACTGTTATTTGCCTGGAGCATCACAAATAACAGATTTATTTTTATTAAAAAATATATAATAATAACATATGTTTTGGCAAAGGCCATATGTTGACTGTAGAAAAATCGAAGTATTCCCAGCTTGCTGAATTGTCCTAGTTAAACATTTACTTATCATGTTTCGATAAACCCTCACATGTATTCATCTTCTCCACCTTGTCTATACTCTGCCCTGCTTGTAGCATATTTTTCCTGTGGTTGCTCATGGGGGTCAGCTATAAATAAGGCAAACTGGCTTCATCTGACACTCCTAAGGGAAGGAAATATTTTCTCTCTCTTTCTTCCATTTCCCTCACACCACTGAAAACACGCGTGCACACACACATGCACACACTTAGATTTACAAAAACACAATTTACGTGCAGCGTTTAAGATCAGAGCTGATATTTGTGCTGAAAGAATAGGGGGGAAATGGGGCAATAGGAAGAAATATCAATGCATTTGCAGACGACACGGATTAATTTCATCATTTTCAAGGCCCTCTGCAATGTGCTCAGAAACTAGAAAAAGGCACTAATTCCTTTGTATTAAAAGTTTTTAGACTGAAAGCTTTGATCAACAGCTTAATCCACTAAATCTTAAATTGATTAATTCACAGAGGCCAATTTTACTTGATGAGACTGTCAATTATGAGCTACTCTGGTTCCCAAAACGTAAAGTCCAAATGCGACCCCTCCCCCCTCAACATTTGTGCTAAATAGTTAATAATAAATAGTTTCTATAATAATAAACTATATAAGGAAAAATTGTTGAGTCACCCATAAATTGTGCCCAATGGTCTCATTCTGTCCAATTACTGGGCCAGCTCTTCATAATAGGGTTTTTTAAAAAAATATAAAAAATGCTGTTTCAGTTTTGATGTTTTGTAACGGCATGAAAACAAGACACTTAAAATGTGAGCTTTTCATTCCACAAAGGAGTGATGGTGTCTGATTGTACATATACCTTACACTTTTCCCCAGTTCTCAAAAAAGACAACTGTATCAAGGTTTTGGCAACCTGCAAATTTATTTTTATGCAGGCTTATTAATTGTTTATTCTAGTGAAGGACAGACTCAATCCCATAAAACGTCTCTGCATGGTGTGCAGGTGATAGGCAAGGAAATAAGTTTCTACTATAGTCCCCTTTTCTGGAAAATGGCTGAGGGTAGGTATGTGGAGAAAATAAACTATTTCTGATTACAGAAGTTGCAGATTACATTTTATTTTATTTATTTATTTAATTAATTTATATACCGTCCTATACCTGGAGGTCTCAGGGCAGTTCACAGGGCAGTTCACAGAACAAAATAAAAATATAAAACAAAATATATAATCAAAATAAAAACAACAACCCAATAACCCCCTCCCCCAAAAAAAACCACACACGTTAAAAGGGTGTTGGATGTAAATCAGATCAACCAAAGTCCTGGTTAAAACGGAACACTTTCGCCTGGCGCCTAAAGGTGTACAATGAAGGTGCCAGGTGAACTTCCCTGGGGAGAGCATTTCACAGAGGGGGAGGCACTGCAGAGAAGGCCCATTCTTGTATTGCCACCCTTCGGACATCAAAGGGAGAGGCACACAAAGGAGGACCTCAGAAGATGATCTCAGGGTCTGGGTAGGTTCATATGGAAAGAGGCGGTCCTTGAGGTATTGTGATCCTGAGCTATTTAAGGCTTTATAGGTCAAAACCAGCACTTTGCATTGGTCCAGGAAACTAATTGGTAGCTAGTGCAGACGGACCAGGATTGGTGTAATGTATCAATAATATCAGAAGAGCCCTCTTGGAGCAGACCAAAAGTCCAACCAGCCCTGCAGCTATTACCCCAGAGTGACCAGTTGGATATCTATAGGACGTCCACCAGCAAGACATGAAGTCAATAGTCTTCTTCTGCTGTTGCTGTCCAGCAATGCTATTCAATGGCCTCTGATCCCATCCTTCATGACCAGTATGCTTAGCCTTCACAAATTTGTCTAATCTTCTGTGAAAGCCCTGTTGGGACCAAGCCAAATGTGACACTTACTGTATCTTTGTATGCCGGTTTCAGCTTTTCTTGTGCATGCAACACAATAAACAGTGATTAAACACAAATTGCCGCAACTAAGGAAAACGGAATCAGAGCACAGAGAGGGGGATGTGACCATTTTGTCCAGTGTTGTGGCCTTGAGGAAAATCCCACTCTGAAATTTCTTTTGCCCGTGTGTATATACTTTTATTAAATTTTCTGTTTTACAATTTAGAATATTCATTTAAACAACCTCAAAATGCCAATGACGTTCCTTCTTCTCTTTCCATGATTCATTTTGCATATCATAAATCCCGGCACATTTTACATAAACTAAACCATTCAGTATTCCATTATTACATCCATCAAAACTTGTTTACACTGTTGAATTTATCTTAGTGCTGTCAGCGTTTTCAAGTGCACACAATTTCCCCCCATATATTCAATAGACATTTTCCAATCTTCTTTAAACATATGTTCTTCTTGTTCTCTTATTCTATATGTTAGGTATGCAAGCTGCGCATATTCCATTGGTTTAATAGATAATCCCTCTTCTAAAGCTAATGTTTGCTTTGAATGGTGGACTCCTGCCATTGGCTCTAGACTGGTGAAAATTGTTGTGCTTTGTGGTAAGAAATTCCATAGTTCACGTGTTGTATATTATAGTACTTAATTTTGTCCCGAATTCTCCAATATTCAGCTTTTCTAGATGGCCCCAAAATCTAATATTATGAGAGAGAGAGAGAGAGAGAGAGAGAGAGAAGCTTCTCTGCTTTCTCTGTACCAGGAGCAGTTCTAATCCTGTCCTCCACTTTCTTTCTAAATTGCAAAGCCCCAACTTTTGAAACCTTTCCTCATAAGGGGGTTGCTACGGTCCATGTCAAAATATTATTGAACAGATAGTAACCAGAACTGTACACACAGTGTGCAAAGAGCTGTTACACCTCCAATTTGTCCGAAGGCATTATGATATGGGCTGTTTGCGTGTTGAGTCCCACAAGCCACCCCCCAAGAAACTCACACTTCACACATCAATTTTGTTTAAGGTTTTTGGCATAATTTTGGCCACAACTTTATTCAAATACAAAACGTGAGTGGTTGCTTAGGCATTGGTTATGACTATCTGTCCTTGCCCTCAGGGACAGAGCTGGTCTTCCGGACTCCGGCGGAAGCCAGCGCGGGAAACAAGTATTGGGTGAGAATGAAGCTGGGAATCAGACTAACACCTCTCACCCTCATGTTCCGGTGGGGTCTTGACCGGCCCAAGTCCGACTCCGGGGACAAGGACGAAAGAATGCCAAGCCCCTGGATTTCCTTTAATGGAATTCCCATTCGCATCATTTGGAGGGGTAGGCACTTACCCCTCCAAGCACCATTTAACCAATGCCTAACCGCCAACCTTACAAGTTGTGACGATTTGCTACGTAGTAGGCAAAAACCAAATGGCACCAGCCAATCAGCCAAATGGCAAAATTCCTACTAGGCCCCCGCTCAAAGGCGAACGACCCCATGACAGGCAATAGCAAGGTCAAGCAAGCAGAACCACCCTAATAAAAGGGCGGGAGGGCGGGTGATCCAGTTCGAAACGGCCAAGAGGGAGTTCCCTCCTCTGGCCCCTGTATATATATGGCCTCTGACCCCTCCTCCAATTGCCAATTTAAATCTTACCCCAGCAACCCAATTAACTCTTAAATGCTTGGGTTGCTAACAATTTGCCAAGTCATTGTGGAGTGGCCTGTTCCCCCAACCGCAACACGTGCTCTCTGTTAGGGAGAACACGCTTTGCGTGTTGAGTCCCACAAGCCACCCCCCAAGAAACTCACACTTCACACATCAATTTTGTTTAAGGTTTTTGGCATAATTTTGGCCACAACTTTATTCAAATACAAAACGTGAGTGGTTGCTTAGGCATTGGTTATGACTATCTGTCCTTGCCCTCAGGGACAGAGCTGGTCTTCCGGACTCCGGCGGAAGCCAGCGCGGGAAACAAGTATTGGGTGAGAATGAAGCTGGGAATCAAACTAACACCTCTCACCCTCATGTTCCGGTGGGGTCTTGACCGGCCCAAGTCCGACTCCGGGGACAAGGACGAAAGAATGCCAAGCCCCTGGATTTCCTTTAACGGAATTCCCATTCGCATCATTTGGAGGGGTAGGCACTTACCCCTCCAAGCACCATTTAACCAATGCCTAACCGCCATGGAGCCCTCAGCTCCCCGCCAACCACTCACAGCCCCAGCCAAGACCTCAGCTTGGCCACCACTGCACTTATCCAAGCCTCATTCCCAGAAGCCGACAGGTGCACTCCATCAGCTCTAAAAAGGGCTGCCGCTTGAAAGGTGATGTCAGGATGAAAAATCACCTCTCCACCTAACTCCACAATCCTTCTGGAAACCGCAGCATTGATGCGCTTCCTGGCCCTTTCGATGGCTGCTGGGGAACGACTGCCCGTCCAAGCACGTCGTTGCAAAAGCTTGGACCAAAACAGTTTCGCTGTGGGCACCATTGCCCGCAGTGTCTCCAAGTCACCCAGGATTGCAGCACGTAAAGAGAAACAGTCTGTTGACACCAGGTCATTCTCCCCCAGCTGCACCACGATAGCAGCTGGCGGCTCTTCCAATAGCAGCTGGCTCCGAATTCGTGGCAAAAACTCTGCCCAGCGCATTCCCCGTCTGGATAGCCAGGACAACCGAATGTGCGAAGGAAGACCGAGACCTGGACCCAATCCAGACTGCCGTGCTGCGACACCAGCCCAATGGATGATGCTGTGCCCCACCATCCATATGCGCACGGTATCAGAACCTGGGACAAAACGAACAAAGAAACAACATCAGACACCACCATTAACGCACATATCCTTTAAACGCATTCGATTTCCAACGGCCCAAATCCTTAATTCTGGCAGCTGACAATCCCCAGTGAGCAGCCGTCGTGGCAGCCCCTATTCTGAAGGAATGGGGGGCGAAATCGCTAGCCGTGCCCCCACAGGCCGCAATTGCTTTGCGCAATACTCTCGCAAATTGGTGTCTAGATAACGGCAACCCATTCTCATGCCGAAGCAGCGGGCCATCCCCTTGCGCTCTCAACTCCAGGTATTTGCTGACATCCCTGACTGGGCAAGGGCCCGCCTCCCCCGTGGCAGGGAGTCGAATCAAGGCACCCCTGCCCCCCTGATCCGTCTTTGAATGTCTAATAGTAATTCTCAATTCAGCAGGGGACAGCTGAATGTCCTGGAGCAGAAGGCCCCTAGAACGACCATCCCTGTGGTCTTCCACTACTAACTCACCCACCCTTAATGCGCCAAAGAATGCGACGGAAAAGGCAGCCGAGAACAGGCGAGCCTCATACCCAGACCAACAAACCACCCTGAGCTTTTTGCGTAACTTGCTCAGCAAGTCAAAGGAGATGGGGTGTCGGTTTGCCGGCCTGGAGGGGCAAATTCTACCCCATCCCTCAAGCGCCCTGCGGACAACAAACTTTGAACAAGGGTCTTTATCAAAATATGTTTTACAGAAAAAGGCTATGGCAGCCGCTTGCATCCTAAGTGTCCTGGCTGCACGTCCCAATTGAAACAAGTGCGCCAAGTACTGCAACACCTGCGATGAGGTGGGAGGTACCCCAGACGCCACTCTGTCTGATAAGCTGGCAAATGCCAGAAAATCAGCCCAGGCTTTTTCATAAGATCGCAGAGTAGAAGGGGAAACCGATGCCGCTACTCCCTGAAAAACTAATTGCTGCCAAGGTTCCAGAGATGATCCAGGAAATATTCCGGACGTATCCGAGCCTCTGGAACCAGGAACCTGAACCGCTCCATCTGAAAACGGGACAGAGCATCAGCAATATCGTTAGACACCCCTGGGATAAAACGTGCCGAGAAAACTATATTATAACGTAAACAATGCAACACGAAGTCCCGCAACAGGGCCGAGACCCTGGGGGAGCGCGATGACAATTTGGCTAGGACATTCACCACCGCCTGGTTATCTGTCCAGAAGCAGACACGACGATTCCTGAACTCCTCGACCCATAAATGCACTGCCACTGCAATTGGAAAAAACTCGAGAAAAGTTAGGTCACGCGTGATCTCCCTTCCCTGCCACCCAGGCGGCCAGCGTTGAGCACACCAGCGACCTTTCCAGAAAAGGCCGAATCCTAAAGAACCAGCGGCATCTGATTGCACCTGGAAATCATTATGCAAGTTCAAGGTGTCTTGCCACAATGAAACTCCATTGAATTCCTCCAGGAATTCCAACCATATGCGAAGGTCGGTCTTCACCTGCCTGGAAAGGCGAACCCGATGATGCGGGAACCTTAACCCAGCAGTGAGGCGCGCAAGGCGTGAACAGAAGGGGCGCCCAGGAGCCACCACCCTGCAGGCAAAATTCAAGTGTCCCAAAAGCGACTGGAGTTGCCTGAGGGACACTTTTTTCAGTGGAAGCAGTTCCTCTATAAGCTTCCTCAAAGCTTCTAGCTTGTCCACAGGGAGGCTAGAAGTTTGCTCAACCGTATCCAAAAGGATACCCAGGTAAGTGAGCTGGGTCGAAGGACCCTCCGTCTTGTCAGCGGCGAGCGGGACCCCCAATTCCCGCGTGAGGTCGGCAAAGGCTTGTAACAGCGCCAAACAATCGCCGGTGTTGTCCGCAGAAGCCAGTAAAAAATCATCCAGATAATGTGTGACTCCGCCCAGTCCAGTTTTAAACTTCAAGGCCCACTCCAAAAAGGTGCTAAAAGTTTCAAAAGCGGCACACGCTATTGAACAGCCCATAGGCATAGCTTTGTCAAAGTAATACTTGCCCTCAAACTGGAAACCTAGCAGCCAAAAATCATCTGGATGAATTGGCAAAAGGCGAAACGCCGATTCAATATCACATTTTGCCAATAAGGCACCACGACCAAACTTCCGAATCATCTTGATCGCTTGATCAAGAGAAGCGTACCTCACGGAGCAGAGCTCCGTTGGAATAACGTCATTAACTGACGTACCTACAGGGTGTGATAGGTTGTGAATTAAACGAAATTCACCCGGGGCCTTTTTTGGCACAATACCTAAGGGGGATATATGCAAATCGTGAATGGGTGGTGCGTCAAAAGGACCAGCCATGCGATGCATAGCCACTTCCTTTGCTATTTTCTTGCGGGCGACCATAGGTAGGTCACGAATCGATTTTTGGTTAGCAGGATTCCGTGCCACGGGAGACATGGCTACCGGAATCCTAAAGCCAACGGAAAAACCATCATTCAAATAAGCCGCAGCCTCCCTGTTGGGGTAAGACTGGAGCCAGAATTGTAGGACCTGCAAACGAATAGGAGTACGGGCTAAGGATATCAATATATTACTTTCCTGCTGCTGCGGCTGCAGTAGAGGGGGTTGGTTTAGGGTTTTGCTGAGAACCCCCTCTGCCTCCACGAAAGGGCCGCCGTCCACTAAAGCAAGCAGCCGCTGCGTGTGCTCCGCCACATCTCTCACAACTGTGGGCGTACTTACACCCCTGGCGCTGACATGATCCCTTATTAAAATCCCAGCATAGCATACGGCGGCCAGTTTTAACAGCTGCCGGCTTGGGCTTCTGCTGTTCCGGCACTCTTTTGTCAATAAGTGGGGCCACGTGGGTGGTCCACACATCGAGATCCCTACGATCCCAGCGAGCCGACGGGATCCTGGCCGCCCGACGCCTAAAGTTCTCATCGTATTTTATCGCCGCTTTTTCACCAGCTTTGGTGAAGGCGGAACGAACGATGGATAAATAAACAAACAAGTGGAGAAATCTCCGAGGATAAGCCGCCACCACTATGCCGGCGAAGACTTGGAAACAATCAAGCCAGTGCTCGAAAGTTCTGTCAATCGTGGGGTTGCCAGGGCGCTTTTTGGAGAAATCCACTTTCTCCTGGTCCTCAGAGGGTGGGGCCAGTTTAAACATATCTACATACCGGCCGTTGAGTATTCTAGACCGCAGCTTCGTTGCCAAGTGCGAGCCCGGAATGATGTCTCTGGCCGAATTGGTAGAGACCTTAACGTCCGGTACCAGGACACCATCCCTACACTCTTGTACTGCCCCATATTTCGCCCGGTGAGCATTGGCCCTCCTTTCCCAAGCCCACCTTGGAAGCCCCGAAGCCGCCTCGCCGAAACCCCAATAAAGTTCGATTGAGCTACCCGCCTCATCGTCAGAACTAGAAGACGTACCCGTATAAGAAGAAGAAGAGTCCTCCCTTCTGCGTTTGGCATGCTTCCGGGAAGATCTTCTGTGGCGGCGCTTTCCACCCAAGGATCTCCTAGCAGGAACTGGAAGGCTGTCCTCCATGGAGGATCCTGAGTCAAGGTCTTGCTGTGAAGGACCTGGGGCCACAGAAGATACAACATGTGAGGTACCTGAACCCGAAGCCACCTCAACTAAAGGCTGGACAGCCTCGCTCCGGCGGGAAGCAGGCGTCGAAGGGGTCTTTCCTCGAGACACCCTCCTGGAAGACAGCCTTGTCCTACGCGAACGGGCACGCGTAGCAGGTAAGGAGGAGGGTTGGGTAAGCCGGGAAACCACCCTAGCATTACTAGTTGATGGGCCTTCTCCCCCAAGCTCGCTAGACAGCGATGAAGCTGGTGACGATGGCACCAACGGCTGAGGTGGCCTTGCGGACGTAGAGGGCCGAGTGGAACAACGTTGGAGGACACCATCCATTTCAGCCGCAAAACGAGACATGGCCGCTGGATCATCAGCTATGCCTGCCATAAATGACTGAACCCGACCAAGTGATTGATTCGGGGCAGGTGAGCGCAGTGCTTGGGAGGGACCCCTGATGGGTCGCTTTGCAGTGGAAGACCGGTCAGCTCGGGCCGAAGCCTTCTTCGGGGCCATGCCTGCTAGTTTAAAAACAAAGAAAGACAAGGAAGGCCCTGATTAATAACCCAAGCAAACTGTCAACCTTGTTGAAGGATTGACCAAGACCGGCCAACGGCCTTTGACAATGGCGCTTAACTGGTAAGAAAAGGAAATGAACTATTACCAAAATTAAATTCAAAGAACACTAATCTATTGAAATATCTTTTATAATTATTTATTAATTATTTAATTTATTATTCAATTATTTATTTATTTATTTATTAGTATATACTATTAATAATTAATTATTAATTATTTAATTATTTTCCGGATCAGCGCGCCCCCTAAAGCTGCCCTGCAGGGCAGTGTAGTCCCTGCAGGGGCAGTAGCAGTGCCAGGCCAAGCCACCAGGTGGACCTATAGAAAGTCAGTTACAGCAAGCTGCTATGCCTAGGACACCCAGAAGGTGGCACTATTCGGCTTGTTAAATACAATACAGCTGCAGTGCTGCGCTGAGCCACTAGGGGAGCTCGCGAGCAGGCAGCCTGCAATAGCCCTCCACGACCACTAGAGGGCCAGCAAGCAGTCAGGCGACAGACGCTGCAAATAAAATGGAGGACCCCAGAGAACCAGGAGGTCCCCCAGGTAGAAAATGCAGGCCGGGGCTAGGCCTCGGCCTGCACGCACCTCTGGCGCGCCGGCGCGGTTAGCGGCCCGCACCGTCGCGCCGCCCGCGCTCCCTGGATCGGGCGGGAGCAGGCCGCTCACCCCGCCGCGCAATTGCGAAGCTCTCTTTTCTTCCCCCCCCCACAGGGGTCCGGAAGAAAAGCGCGGCCGCCGCGGCAGCCGCGCCAACGGAGCCGGGACCGGGAGCACCCACAACCACCCGACCAGGTAAGGCAGAAGGGGGATGGGGTCGGGAGGGGGGACGATCCGGGAGCGCCCCGCGGCCGCGAGGGCCGCAATCCCTGCAAAAAACGGGAGGGGGGGGAAGCGCCATCCGCGGCCTACCCGTAGCCGCCGCAAGGCCCACCTCGCCCCCGGGAACACAGGCCCGCCGGCTGAAAGGGGCCGGGCCTTATGCCGCCGCAAGGCCTCAGCAACGAAGGAGGAGGCGGATGGGAGGGGGAGGGAGACGGCCGCGATCCGCCGCCGCAGCGCTAGCAACCGGGGGTGGTGGTGCTCCAACGGCACCAAAATCGGCCGCAAACCTGCCCCCCACCAAGCCTCCCCCAGGCCGGGGGGGGGGTCCCCACCCACGGCCTTCTGAAATCTACTAGGGGTTGTTAACGCAAGATTAAAATTAAAATAAACGACAAAATAAGAAACTGAATAAAACACCAGCGGAATGGGAGAGAAAAGGCAAAGGGAAATTAAGACAAGGAATATAGAAGGGAGGGTAAGAAGACAGAAAAAAGGGGCAAGGAATCAGGGAATAAGTCAGGCTTAATACAACCGTCTCCAGGCTGCTCCTTGATCCAGTTCGAAACGGCCAAGAGGGAGTTCCCTCCTCTGGCCCCTGTATATATATGGCCTCTGACCCCTCCTCCAATTGCCAATTTAAATCTTACCCCAGCAACCCAATTAACTCTTAAATGCTTGGGTTGTTAACAATTTGCCAAGTCATTGTGGAGTGGCCTGTTCCCCCAACCGCAACACGTGCTCTCTGTTAGGGAGAACACGCTTTCTGAAAGCATTTTCTTACACAGTCTCAGTAACAATTGCATATTCAACACAAAACTGAATAGTGTGAATACTCGCTTTGGAAGAAACCACAAATCGCTGACAGCCACTGCATACATATAGGATCACCACTTTTTAAATACAAGGTACCGTGATGCCTTGCATGTGTGGGGGGAAAAAGCCAGCATAGAGATAGTATATTCCTGTGATCAGCATCATCTCAGATACAATTCATTTTGGCCGAGTCTGTTCATACATTCAACTGCTAGTCATAAAGCATTGGATAACTGAGAAATAAGGAATCGAATTATGTACAGGGCCAGCCCCAGGCCAAATAGCACACACCTCAATTTATTCAGCTTCTGAATACCTTATTTTTCTTTGCATTTGCAGGCCATTTCACAACTTTGATGTGTGATTTGCATGCATGATTTATTCCTATCATATGAGGTGATAAATCCTCCTGCCAGGACCTCAGTCAGTCAGTCAGTCAAGTCATCAGATTTTTCTTGTTTGTAGCCAAATAGGAAGCAGTAAATTAAACACACACACACAATCCAAGTCGTCACAACTTAAAATGATAGTTGCCCAAATAATTTAGATCAGCAGTGGGAAACCTCAGGTTTCTGGGCCAAATGTGGCCCTCAAGGCCTCTCAGAACTCTCTGTGTAATTGAGGAATATCCTCCCCTCAGATGCCCCTCAGATGTCCTGACCCAGGGGGCTGGGAGAAAGCCATCACCTCTCTTGAGCCCACATCTCACACTGGACCTGCTTTGACCCCTGAGTGTTTTTAGTGTTTATACATAGTTCCTCTTGTTCCACTGCTTCCCCTTGGGGAAAACCACTCTTTAACCAACCGCCTGGAAAAAGAGGAATTATAGGACTGACAGAAAACTTGTAGAAAAAAATTGAACTTTGGAATGATAAAGGATTTATAAGAATAGAGTTATGAAAAAGATGCAGAAGGGAAAATCATTATATTAAGATCCACAAAGGGGGGGGGAGTCAAAGGGGATTATATGTTTTTAATTAATTTGTTTATGTAAAATAGAAAATGCAAAAATAAAACAAAAACATAAAACATAGATTGTTTAATTAACCATCCGCCTGAGAAAAGAGGAATGTTTTCACCTGGCACCTATTTCCTAAAATTTGTTTTCCTTTCACAGCACTCAAAACATTCTGCCTGAGGCAGCCACCTCACTGTACCTAAGGGTAGGACTGTCATCTAGGAGATCACAGCCGTAGAGGTAAGAAAAGAAGAGTCGTTATGTTGTCTGGAAAGGTCACTTCCTAGTTTGCCTGGAGAAACCGTTTTCAATGAAGCCCAATGACAGAAGCGTGAAGCTGTATTGAGGCAACACCCTCAAAACAATTTTGCACCCCTAACAATTTTGCGCACCCAACACCATGTCACTGAGCCCTGTCTCTGTGCAGAGCACACAGAGACTCACAGCAGGCCCAAGGGCGCTTGCAACCCATGGGCCTTCCTTTCCATTCCCTGGGCATAATGTTTCCTGAAGTGTAGGTGGGCTCCCGCAAGGCAAGACACAGTGATAACAGCAAGAACAGTTATTGAATTAACAAAACTGGACAACAGGGGCAAAGCAACTGCTTATATACAGTTCTGCAGGCCTGGGCACTCCCACCCCCAACGTGATTGGCTGTCTAAACTTACAAGCTGCGAATCATGACTCGGAGTTTAAGGACCAATGGCGGAGGCCCAAATCCTGAAATGTTCTGTGATTGGATATCATGTATTGGATATCATGAATCAGAACACAGGGGCTTAGTCCAGAGTCAAGCTCAAACACATACCACTGAATACATAACATTTCCCATATTAATATGAAGCACCTCACTCTGAGGAATTCCTAGTAAGTAGATCACTCCACCACCTTTGAAAAGGAAAATTAATTATTTGTTTTCATAGACATCCTGCTGTCTTCTCCTTCTTTTTAAACCTAAGGAGCTGCAGTCCAATCCACAAGGCTAATTAATAAACATCCAAGGGTTAAATAGAAAATCACCAATAAGTGATTGTTTCCTGGATGCAACATGCAGCCAATTTTCACCTTCTCTGCTCAGCCTTGGAATCTCCCCCTGTCACATTTAGCAATGCCATGTGTAAAGTGAGTGACCCCAAACCAAGGTATGGTAGCAGAAGAGAGAGACACACAGGCAAAGGATGCTCTGTGGCTTCTACGATTTAAGTAATATAGTCAAGGCGTGGACTTTGTGATAATGCTCTGGAGCAGAGCATCAGAAAGCAATTATGCATGGGCCAAAATGTATTCTGCAATGATCCATCATGCTGTCTCAGACTGTTTTATATGCAGAAGGATCATCTGCTCTAATCTTGCCAGTCTCCCTCCCTCCCTCCCCAAATAAAAAACCACAAGCAAAGTGCGGTTGATATTACGCACGGAGACACTCTGGGTGGCAGCAGTGAGTTCTCTACAGCATGCCTTTCTTTGACTTTTAGATAAGCATTACTTTGCAGGGAGGGAAGGGGGAAAAACCCCCACAATCCCTTTAAGTCCTTTTCTCAAAAAGCAAGGTTATTGCTGGTCCTTATTTTGACACATCTGTTTCCTCTCTTACATCAGCTCAGTGGAACATGCACACAAACAAGCACACACTCTCTGCCACCGCTTTTTTCCTTTTGTGAAATGTCACAGGCTCCTTCCTGCCACACTGGTGTTATATGGACTGGTGACTGGGAGTGGCTGCCGAGACCATATAACACTGGTCCTGAAAGATCTATATTGGCTCCCAGTATGTTTCTGAGCACAGTTCAAAGTGTTGGTGCTGACCTTTAAAGCCCTAAACGGCCTCAGCCCAGTATACCCGAAGGCATGTCTCCACCCCCATTGTTCAGCCCAGACACTGAGGTCCAGCTCCGAGGGCCGTCTGGTGGTTCCCTCCCTGCGAGAAGTGAGGTTACAGGGAACCAGGCAGAGGGCCTTCTCAGTAGTGGTACCCGCCCTGTGGAATGCCCTCCCATCAGATGTCAAGGAAGTAAACCATCTGACATAATAATAATAATAATAATAATAATAATAATAATAATAATAATACCTTTATTGTCAATGTACAACCTGTGTACAATGAAATTAGAAAACACCTGAAGGCAGCCCTGTTTAGAAACATTCTTAATGTTTGATGTTTTATCGTGTTTTTAATATTCTGTTGGGAGCCACCCAGAGTGGGTGGGGAAACCGAGCCAGATAGGTGGGGTATAAATATATTATTATTATTATTATTATTATTATTATTATTATTATTATTATTATTATTTGTAACAAGATTTTATTAAAGATTTTCACACTGTGATAAGATCACAGCTACAAAAATAGAATAAAAAGATTGTGGAGTCCTCTTTTATAGTTCTCTTTTCTTAAGCCTTGCCACCCACAGAAGGTAGCAGCCACACTTGGGATGCCTTTGAATGTGTCTCAAGTTTCAAGATGATCTGTTTATCAGCAGACAGCTCCCTTGCACAAACAGCTCTTTCCTGGCATCGCTGCTCAATAAACATGTGGCTGGTCTCTGCCCGTATGACTGCATCCTTAAAAATAAATAAACCCTCCCAGCTGCAGGGGACTTGATCACAGATCAACAGCTCCCATGTCTGACTTCACTAGGGAGAAGAAGTCCTATAGCAAAGGGCTGCCACTTGCCATAAGCTCTCTGCTTCCCTCCTTGGCCAAGGACACCAGCTGAATTTTTGGATGTCAGCATCTAACAAGCAAAAGGCATATCAAATACTGCAGGAATGTCTGCTTTAATATAGATACATCTCATTTAAAATGGGAGATGGATGGTCTATTAAAATGTTGACAGTGTGTTTTAAGTATAACCATAAGAGACAGGACTGCTTCATAGATAAAACTCTTCCTCCCATTGTTTATTTGGGATTTCCTTATAATTTCACTAGCATTTACAGTAGAAGGCAGTGGCGTAGCGTGGGTTGTCAGCACCCGGGACAAGGCAAGTAATTTGAACCCCCTAACCCATGGATTTGCGCCCCCTAACCCATGGATTTGCACCCCCTAACCCTAACCCCCAGATGTTGCGCCCGGTGCGGCCGGCCCCCCCTGCACCCCCATGCTACGCCACTGGTAGAAGGGATGAGCTAATGTCATTTTATTCCCTCTTCAGTATATCCTACGGGGTGTATCTCCTTCATATTGTGTCCCAGGATGATAAGCAATAACACTCCGAAAGGTTTCCATTTCCTTAGGTTTCCTTTGCTCATCTGTCTTTTATTACCCCATCTAAAACAAGCTCATATTTTGCATTTATCTAAACCGGTGACATAGCTGGGAATTTAGCTCCTGCATAGCAGGAAGCTGATAAGGGCTGCCTTGGTAGAGCGGCAGCAGGAATTGGTGATCAGCTTTGCTTTTGTGGGCAGAAAGAATCCAGATCAGCATCTTTATTGGAAGGAAGACTCGGCGCTCATTGCAGACTTGCCTTCTAGCAGTCTCTTTAGACTCACAGTGGTATTGACCGCCCTTCTCCATAATATACTACTTGGAGTGCAGTTTTTAAGGGTCCAGATGCCACATCTATCAGCAAGGGATGTTTAAACCTACTTAATATAGATTGCTGCAAAAAGGGGGGCGGCGGCGGGGGCGTTAGGGACTATCTCTAGGCAACAGGGAAGTGGTTTATTGCAATAAGTCCAGCAACTTTTGATTCAAGAACATCCTTAGTAAGATGCGCTTTGATGTAATGCCCTGAAACGCAAATATCTGATGGTAAAACAGCAAAGGGAAGGGGAACTAACATTTCCCTGTTCCTTATCTGTGGTCCTACTGGGTTCAAAGGTACAGATGCAGTCATCATCATCATCATCATACCTGGGCTCTTAAGACAATGAGACCCCCCACAACTATTTCCTCATCTGTTTGTGATTTGTGAAGTTTAGCAACATTTTATTGCAAATTTCTCTTCTGAAGGCAGCCCTGTTCAGATTTTAGCACTTGATGCTGTATTGTGTTTTTACTATTTTCTGTTGGGAGCCGCCCAGAGTGGCTGGTGCAACCCAGTGAGATGGGCAGCATATAAAACAACAACAACAACAACAATTCACATGTCATATGCAATTTTGCCAAATATTCTCATTTTTGCAAAGCAATTTCCCCTCACACGATGCATTTTTGCACACTATATTTGCCAATGCAGGCAACCCCCATTTCACGCGTGACCGATATGTGCGCAATCGCGCACACATGCACAGTACCAAACCTGGAAGTGACCTGGAAATGTCATAAAATATGTCACTAAAAGGGTGGAGCGGGAGCGGAGCAGGCCTGAGAGGGGGCAGAATGGGGTGTTTCAACGTCATGAGATTTCATGCAAGCGCTCATTGACCCAGAATGCAACCCCCATGTAAAATCAAGGGTTGTCCATATATGCATTTCAATGCACACTTTATCCAAGCATATGTCCTTTGTACACATTGCCTGGGTGGAAAACATGGGCATTGCAACATCTGGAGGAGTGTGAATTTCGAAGCGTGGCTTCTCCTAGGTTTTGCGTGTTGCTTTGGAAACTTGCGACAGTTTCTCGCTGAGTTGTCCTTATGTTCCTCCTTAGTTTAATAATTGCTCAAGTAAGGATAGGGCATGGGCAGCCAATGTGGTACCCTCCAGATGTTTTCCCCTCCAGCCCCTGCCAACATAGCCAATGGTTAGGGATGATGTTGTCAGCTACAACATCTGGAAGGAACTACATTGGCTGTTTCGGGGATAGGTAGTCTGTGACAAACTCAAATGCGGGAGAGAGAATGGTGATAAAAGCAACCTCAAAAATGAACCAAGGAGGCAGCAGCACAAAAGACCCACTGAATAACACGTAGCGCCTCCTAAAAGCTAGCAAGGTGGGATAATTATATATATTTGGGGCTGGTGGGCATGATTCAACATGGCTATTGAGCTAAGGGGCACGGACCCTGATCACATTCTAGACTGATCATTGGAAAAGATGACTCCCAGGCTTAATCTCATTGTTCATTTTCCTAAGCTTTAGGATGGCTTGATGCTCTGAGACGGTGATGAAAAAAGCTTACATTTTGTGACGACTCAGGTCATTAAGCCCAATGCCAATGTGCTCATTCAGCTAATGGACTAATGTGTACCTTTCATTTCCCATCAATTCCTATTTGCAAGCTGTAATAAATGTATCACTCTTTATAGAAATTCATCAGTGATTAATAGAAATAATGGCCCATGACTTTGAGTAAAATCCTCTGTAATATAAAGGATACGGCATAATGCTCTTATGATACAGAAACAACTATTGAGACACTACCTGTCACAATGCAATGCAATGCAATACAATACAAAACAATACCTGGCTTTTTTTTTTTAAAAAAAATGCTATCAGGTATCAACAAATATAAAAACAAGTCCTCTGCCTTTTATGTTTAATATTTTCCAACAACAATTGTTTAAAGAGGGAGGTCATGTGTTAAATTATTTTTAGCCAGAACACTTTTTCCACGACACATGCATATGAAAATTATCCGCTTTTTCTCTCGCTGACATCTCCAACTCAGATACTGTACATTTCCCCCCTAGGTTTGCCATGTGTCACATACCATCTGAAAATAATAATGGCTTTCCTTAAAGTTATATGTGAAATCGTTGCAACTTCTCCGAATGATCTATTGACTGAAGCACTGAGATATGGAAATATGGAGATCCCCGTTTAAATGCCAGAACAGGGACCTTCAGATGTGATCCCAAACTAACTGGAAGGCAATGTAACCATAGCAACATGTTCCCCGTTGTCAGGGCCAGGTGCTGAGGAAGGATGTACCTGAATCTAGATGGCATTTGTACCTGCCAATCCAGGACCTTTAAAGTTATTTGCTTGGGCTTGCAGCTGACATACAGCTGGCTGGAGGTAGGGTTAACTGCAAGGTTAGAAGATCAGGCTGCTTGTATTTGTACTCCAAGTCTGGCCAATCCAGAGACTTTTCATTGCCTGCCTATGCAGAGTTCATATTACACATTTCTCTCTTTCTTGTGTATAATTTTGATTCAGTTTTCTGTTTTACAATTTAAAATACTCATTTTACATCCTTAAGGTATCAATGACTTCTATTCTTCTCTTTCCATGATTCATTTTGCATACCATAAATCCCGGCATATTTTACAAAAACTATGTTGTTGTTGTTGTTGTTTAGTCGTTTAGTCGTGTCCGACTCTTCGTGACCCCATGGACCAGAGCACGCCAGGCACCTCTGTCCTCCACTGCCTCCCGCAGTTTGGTCAAACTCATGCTGGTAACCTCGAAAACACTATCCAACCATCTCGTCCTCTGTCGCCCCCTTCTCCTTGTGCCCTCCATCTTTCCCAACATCAGGGTCTTCTCCAGGGAGTCTTCTCTTCTCATGAGGTGGCCAAAGTACTGGAGCCTCAGCTTCACAATCTGTCCTTCCAGTGAGCACTCAGGGTTGATTTCCTTCAGTATGGAGAGGTTTGATCTTCTTGCAGTCCATGGGACTCTCAAGAGTCTCCTCCAGCACCATAATTCAAAAGCATCAATTCTTCGGCGATCAGCCTTCTTTATGGTCCAGCTCTCACTTCCATACATCACTACTGGGAAAACCATAGCTTTAACTATACGAACCTTTGTTGGCAAGGTGATGTCTCTACTTCTCAAGATACTGTCTAGGCCTGTCATTGCCCTTCTCCCAAGAAGCAGGCGTCTTTTAATTTCGTGGCTGCTGTCACCATCTGCAGTGATCATGGAGCCCAAGAAAGTAAAATCTCTCACTACCTCCATTTCTTCCCCTTCTATTTGCCAGGAGGTGATGGGACCAGTGGCCATGATCTTCGGTTTTTTGATGTTGAGCTTCAGACTATATTTTGCGCTCTCCTCTTTCACCCTCATTAAAAGGTTCTTTAATTCCTCCTCACTTTCTGCCATCAAGGTTGTGTCATCTGCATATCTGAGGTTGTTGATATTTCTTCCGGCAATCTTAATTCCGGCTTGGGATTCATCCAGCCCAGCCTTTCGCATGATAAATTCTGCATATAAGTTAAATAAGCAGGGAGACAAAATACAGCCTTGTCGTACTCCTTTCCCAATTTTGAACCAATCAGTTGTTCCATATCCAGTTCTAACTGTAGCTTCTTGTCCCACATAGAGATTTCTCAGGAGACAGATGAGGTGATCTGGCACTCCCATTTCTTTAAGAACTTGCCATAGTTTGCTGTGGTCGACACAGTCAAAGGCTTTTGCATAGTCAATGAAGCAGAAGTAGATGTCTTTCTGGAACTCTCTAGCTTTTTCCATAATCCAGCGCATGTTTGCAATTTGGTCTCTGGTTCCTCTGCCTCTTCTAAATCCAGCTTGCACTTCTGGGAGTTCTCGGTCCACATACTGCTTAAGCCTTCCTTGTAGAATTTTAAGCATAACCTTGCTAGCGTGTGAAATGAGTGCAATTGTGCGGTAGTTGGAGCATTCTTTGGCACTGCCCTTCTTTGGGATTGGGATGTAGACTGATCTTCTCCAATCTTCTGGCCACTGCTGAGTTTTCCAAACTTGCTGGCATATTGAGTGTAGCACCTGAACAGCATCATCTTTTAAAATTTTAAATAGTTCAGCTGGAAAAACTATACCATTCAGTAATAAATTGTTGCATCCATCAAAACTTGTTTACACCGTTTAATTTATCTTAATGTTGCCAACGTTTTCAGCTGTACACAATTATTTCCTATATATTCAATATATGTTTCCCAATCTTCTTTAAATGTATGTTCTTCTTGTTCTCTTATTCTATATGTTAAATCCACAAGCTGCACATATTCCATCAGTTTAAGTTGCCATTCTTCTTTGGTTGGGACCTCACTTGTTTTCCACTTTTGGGCCAATAAAATACGGGCCGCAGTAGTAGCATACAGAAACAACCTTTTTTGACACCTGGGAATTTCAGTCTGAAATATCCCTAACAGAAACAGAAAGGGCTTTTGGGGGGAAAGTACATTTTTTTCAATTCATTATGGATTATTTCCCAATACTCTTTTATCCTTTTACAAGTCTACCACATATGAAAGAATATTCCCTCTACCATATTACACATTTCTAATCCGGGTCTGAAGAGTGTACTGAGGAGCAAATGCACAGGTGTATCACCGCTTTAGGGTCTAGGCCGTGAGGTGTGTGGCTCAAGCGCCAGAGTCCCTGGTTCCAGGGCTTTTTTTCCCAAACAGGAACTCAGTTTCAGCATGTCTCAGGTGGGCACCATTGCCATTCAAAACGAACAAGGGAAGTGTTGATGGTGAGTTCTGGCACTTCTAGCCTCTGCTTCAAATAGCGCTGTCTGACTCCACACAACACTTCAGGAATCGGCGGTGGCTATCTTCACGAACAGCCCTACAAACCATCTTCATTCTATAATTATTATTATTATTATTATTATTATTATTGTTTTACATTTTAGAATATTCATTTAAACAACCTTAAAGTATCTGTGGCTTCCATTCTTCTCTTTCCATGGTTCATTTTGCGTAACATAAATCCCTGCATATTTTACATAAACTAAACCATTCAGTATTCTATTATTGTTGTTGTTTAGTCGTTTAGTCATGTCTGACTCTTCGTGACCCCATGGACCAGAGCATGCCAGGCACTCCTGTCTTCCACTGCCTCCCACAGTTTGGTCAAACTCATGCTGGTAGCTTCGAGAACTTCTATTATTACATCCATCAAAACTTATTTACACTGTTGAGTTTATCTTAACGCTGCCCACGTTTCAAGTGTACACAATTTCCCTCCATATAATCAATAAACATTTTCCAATTTTCTTTAAACGTATGTTCTTCTTGTTCTCTTATTCTATCTATATGTTAAATGCGTAAGCTGCGCATATTCCATCAGTTTAAGTTGCCATTCATCTTTAGTTGGGACTTCACTCGTTTTCCATTTTGGGGCTAACAAAACATGGGCAGCAGTAGCAGCACACATAAATAACCTTTTTTGATGCCTGGGAATTTCCATCATAATTATCCCCAACGAAAAGGACATCTTCAATTGAATCCTAGAGATTACAAAGATCCATCACTGCAGGATCTTTGAAAAGACTATTGATCGGAACAATCAAAGAGGCATGAGTTGAAACTCCAACGACAATCAGAGGGCATTCCAAGTCCACCATCTAAACCTGGGTTCATGTTCAGGGGGGTGGAAAGGAGTTTAGGACAATGTGATTCCATCCTCAATGGACTGTTTCTGTTTTCTATCACATAAATCCATATCATAAAAATGCATATCATAAAATCCATCTGACAGGGTGTGTGGCATTCCTGGCAGGTTTGTAAGCATATGCAGTTGCGCCGATGTGTCTAAAAATATCTTAGTAAGCAGTAACAACAACTTAATGAGTCCACTGTCATTACTAGAGGCCAGAGAGCAAATGTTTCTTTTCTGTTTGCCACTCTAAACAGGCTTTGATAGGTGGCATACCTTAAACTGAAGCAACCTTCTCCACCTGATGACATTGCAGGTCATCTTGGGTGGCCAATGTGTGTCCACAGTTGTGTTCTTTGCACTTCCTGTGTGTCTGTAGATACGAAGCCCAATGACAATGAAAGATCTGTTTATGCATGTGGCTTTCAACTGATTTATTTAAAAAATGAAACCGTGACTATTGCCTGTAATTTGAAATAATGCTTGCTTACTGGAAAATAGCTGCCTGGAGGTTGCCTTACACCTCAGTAGTGTGCAGTCATCAGTTCATATGGGGAGATGCAGTCCTTGAAGCATTACATTCCTGAGCCATTTGAGGCTTTATAGGTCAAAAACAGCACTTTGAATCAGGCCTGGAAACTAACTGGGAGCAGGTGCAGTTGGGCCAGGATCAAACCATCTTGCCCCAGTGAGCATCCTGGCTGCTGAATTCTGCCCCAGCTGAAATTTCTGAACTGCCTTCAGAGGCAGCTCCATGTATAATGTGTTGCAGTAATCTAACCTAGATGTTACCACAGCATAGATGGTGATGGTGATGATTTATTGAATTTATATACCGCCCTATACCCGGAGGTCTCAGGGCGGTTCACAGAAAAGATCAACATAAAAATCACTACACACACACACACACACACACACACACACACATTTATTCAAAATAAAAATGACCTAATAACCCCCCTCCTAAAAAAAAAAGAGACACATTTTAAAAGGGCATAGGATGTCAATCAGATCAACCAAAGGCCTGGTTAAAAAGGAACATTTTTGCCTGATGGCTAAAGGTGTATAATGAAGGCGCCAGGCGAACTTCCCTGGGGAGAGCATTCCACAGATGGGGAGCCACTGCAGAGAAGGCCCGTTCTTGTGTTGCCACTCTCTGAACCTCTCAAGAAGGGGGCACATGAAGGAGGCCCTCAGAAGATGATCTCAGGGTCCGAGTAGGTTTATATGGAAAGAGTCGATCCTTGAGGTACTGTGGCCCTGAGCAGTTTAAGGTAAGGTTACCAGATTTTTTCAATGAATCCGGGGACACTTTTCAACTTCAATGGATTTTGTAGGGGGACTGATTTGCAAATCCACAGACTATCCCTGGGAAACGGGGACGTATGGTAACCTTAGTTAAGGATGACAGAAGTTAGGCAATCCCTGACCAGCTAGGACACCAGCCAAAGAGGATGGAAGGCATTCCACACCACCAAGGCCTCCTGAGCCTCAAGCAACAGCTAAGGGTCCAGAAATACCCCCAAGCTGCAAACCTGCACCTTTAGAAGGCTTGTAACCCCATCATGAACAGGCAACCTCCCCTCCATTCCATCTAGGGAGCCGCCCACAAGCAATGCCTCAGTCTTTTCGGGACTGAGCTTCAGTTAGTTGATTCTCATCCAGTCCATTACCAAGGCAAAGCAACGGTCGTTTCAAAAACAAAAAACCAATGGCACAAAAGGTCAAGCATACTTAACAACAGCAACAACAACAACAGGAATATTTTGCCTCAGTGGTATAGCAGGGGCTCCACTATCCATGCTAAAATATTGTAATCTCATTAGAAAACAAAACTATTTTGTAGGATCGGTCACCAAACATTGATCCAGGTGAGGCAATGGCTGCAACAAGGGGTTAAAGGTAAAGGGACCCCTGACCATTAGGTCCAATCGTGACCGACTCTGGGGTTGTGGCACTCATCTCGCTTTACTGGCCGAGGGAGCCGGCGTACAGCTTCTGGGTCATGTGGCCAGCATGATTAAGCCGCTTCTGGCAAACCAAAGCAGTGCACAGAAACGCCATTTACCTTCCCGCCGGAGCGGTACCTATTTATCTACTTGCACTTTGACGTGCTTTCGAACTGCTAGGTTGGCAGGAGCAGGGACCGAGCAACAGGAGCTCACCCTGTCGCAGGGATTCGAACTGCCGACCTTCTGATCGGCAAGTCCTAGGCTCTGTGGTTTAACCCACATGATGAAGGCTAACAAAAGGAAGCTCAATTCAGATGAGGCAAGGGCACTGCTTAGTAAATGACTTCTCTGTGTGGATTTGTGCTATCACCTATTCTAGAGGAGCTACACTGCCTCTAAAGCAGGGCTGATGTTGGACTCTGTTCATTCTGGCAGATATTTTAAAGTGTTCCTGGTTCACAATTTTCAAAATATTTTATTTGTGGTTCTGTGTGCTTTTAACTGGTTCCCTTTGTGATTATCTTACATTTTTACTGGGTATTGTTCCCTGTTTTTATTAGTTTTATTAGTGTCCTGTTTTTATTAGTTGCTTTGGGCAGTGTATACATGGATTAAATCAGAGGAGTAAATACATAAATAAATACCTAGAGGGAAAGTTGGATAAGATAGCTGTGATACAAATATAACACTATTTCAAGGGTGTTGTTGTTGTTACTTTGCAGCATTCAATTTTTAATTTATTTAGGGTCCATGGTATAGCAGTAAATTATGCAAACACACAACCTTTCATTCTGGTACTGACAAACATACCTGTGTATAGAAGCAAAACAGACATGTTATAATTAAAGTACTTCCCCACCTCACACTCTCTTTACCCAGTTAATATTGGATTTGAATTGGTATGTTAAGTGTTTCATGGCAGGAGAAAAATATCCCCCCAATTCATGTAGAAAATGGGAAGAGGGGAGGGAAATCAATGTTGCTTCTGTGTCGAAAAGGCATTCCTGGATGTGAGACAACCACCACCAGGAATTACAGTTGTACCTCGAGTTACAGTGGTACCTCGAGTTACAAACGCCTCAGGTTACAAATGCTTCAGGTTACAAACTCCTCTAACCTGGAAGAGTTACCTTGAGTTGAGAACTTTGCCCCAGGATGAGAACGGAAAGCATGCCTCTAGTTAAGAACAGTTTCAGGTTAAGAACAGACCTCTGGAACGAATTAAGTTCGTAGCTAGAGGTACCACTATGCTGGGATCAGCGTAGTGCTACTGAGATGGGATTAGGTAATCTAAAAACAGCAGCCACAGACCTGAAATTCCGGAATGCACATACTTAGACATTTCTTTCTTTAAAATGCCACATAACGATATGCAGCTCTGATAGGGCTAATTAAACCAGGGATGGAATGGATCCTGCTTCTCTCACAGCTGTTCTAAACTCCACCTGTGTGTTAAACATGATGAGTATTGACAGAGGGTTCAATATTTATTTTAAGTGTGTTTGGTTAGGGACGCAAGTGGTATTGTGGTCTAAACCACTGAGTCTCTTGGAAGGTTGGCGGTTCAAATCCCCGCGGCAGGGTGAGCTCCCGTTGCTCTGTCCCAGTTTCTGCCAACCTAGCAGTTCAAAAGCCCACAAGTGCAAGTAGATAAATAGGTCCCTCTGTGGCAGGAAGGTAAACGGCGTTTCCGTGTGCTCTGGCTTCCATCACGGTGTTCCGTTGTGCCAGAAGCGGTTTAGTCATGACACGGAAAGCTATCTGTGGACAAACGCTGGCTCCCTCGGCCTGAAGTGAGATGAGCTCTGCAACCCCATAGTTGCCTTTGACTGGACTTAATGCCCAGGGGTCCTTTACCTTCCTTCCTTCCTTCCTTCCTTCCTTCCTTCCTTCCTTCCTTCCTTCCTTCCTTCCTTCCTTCCTTCCTTCCTTCCTTCCTTCCTTTCTTTCTTTCTTTCTTTCTTTCTTTCTTTCTTTCTCACAATTAGCACAGTAGTCTTGATTATCCCCTCCTCCTCCCTATTAAAATAAGCCGCAATGTAATTATGATTACTGCCTCTTTTTGTTTTGTTTGATAATAATGCTGCCTTAGAATGGAGGGGTGGGCAATATAGCCTTTTGATATTCCCCACAGTCTGTTATTCTATGCATTTCAGGGACTTGACTGCAGTGGCTAAAGCACACACACAAAAACACCCCTACCATTGAAAGTTGTGGGTTCTCGGCATTGCTGAATATCATACTTCAAATTTCTCTAGGGTTGCTAACCCATGTCTCTCCAGATATCGCTAAACTGCAGCTCCCATAATCCTTGACAATTGACCATGCTCGGCTGGGGCTGATGGGATTTGGAACCCAAGAACATCACGAGGGTTAGCCACCCCTGCTCTAGAGCCAAGATGGGCTGTGTCTCAGTCCTGCATCATAGTCCCTGACTCCTTCTCTATCTTCTTCAGGTAGGGCTGGGAAAGACTGAGAGCAGAGCACACAGATCTGCTGCCAATCGCTGCACAAATTTCAGAGCTGGGTGGATCAATGGTATAAGGCAGCTTTCCATGTTCCAATACTTAGGGTTAACCATAGTGTTGCAGTTATTATACCACTGCTTTCAAATGTACAGTCATACCTCGGGTTAAATATGCTTCAGGTTGAGCGTTTTCAGGTTACACTCCGCGGGGACCCGGGAGTAACGGAATGCGTTACTTCCGGGTTTCGCCGCTCGCACATGAGCAGATGCTCAAAATGATGTCACGTGCATGTGAATCGCGACCCACGCACACGGAGACGCAGGTTGCATTTGCTTCAGGATGTGAACGAGGCTCCAGAACGGTTCCCATTCGTATCCAGAGGTACCACTGTATATGGTGTTTTCTAGAGCAACATAAGAGATACTAAAAACAAGAGAATTTGGTCCCTGCTCCAATAGGTTTGGGACATGGGTGGCACTGTGGGTTAAACCACAGCACCTAGGACATGTTGATCAGAAGGTCAGCGGTTCGAATCCCCACGACGGGGTGAGCTCCCGTTCCTCGGTCCCAGCTCCTGCCAACCTAGCAGTTTGAAAGCACGTCAAAGTGCAAGTAGATAAATAGGTACCGCTCCGGCGGGAAGGTAAACGGCGTTTCCGTGCGCTGCTCTGGTTCTCCAGAAGCGGCTTAGTCATGCTGGCCACATGACCCGGAAGCTGTACGCCGGCTCCGGAAGCTGTATGCTGGCTCCCTCGGCCAATAAAGCGAGATGAGCGTCGCAACCCCAGAGTCGGTCACGACTGGACCTAATGGTCAGGGGTCCCTTTCCCTTTTACCAATAGGTTTGCAACTAAAGTTGCATTTCATTCTCTGGCTCCTGGCTTACTGCCACCTTACTGAATGACTCACACACAACCCAGCAAAGCATCCCACCTGACCCCAGCCTTTATCTCAACTGCTGCTTCTCAAAGCCTCCAAGATCCCCTCCTCCTCTCTCTCAGCACCACAGCCATCTAATATTCTGTCTTTTAGATTCTCATTTCAGTGGCAGGAGGAATGATAAGCAGAGATGCCTTTAAAACCTCCGGCTTCGACTGCTCTTGACTTAACGCTCTTATCTCAGAGAATAATGCTCAGGGCCCACACACTGCAGTCACCGAGCACTTTCGAAATGGCAGGACAATTAAACTCATTTCTGCGGCAAAAAACTACATTTTAAAAAAGGACCCTCCACGGTTTATTTCTTTCCAGTCTCACTTTCCGCCCGTGGGGATGGATTCGGGCGATGTCGACTCCAGTTGGCAGAATAGACTCATTGAGGGAGCTTCTCCTAAACTGATGTCTTTTTTGGCTCTCCTCCTCCTCCTCTCCTCTTCTTTTCTCCCCGGTAGAATAATGAGGCACACTGCAGCTATGGCTCCAAGTATGTCTATTAAACAGTTGGGCGGAAAAGGAAGATGGTGTGACAAACAGCAAATTGCTGGATTACTGCAGACCAAGGGAATGAGAAAACAGATCTGTTTGGAGGGGGCAAGCAGCAGGAGCTCTTCCCTTGTTTAAAACAGGCTGGCCTGGTGACAATATAGCACACACAGTAATTTGGAGACCACACAGAGAACAGCAATTTGTGCCTGGATGCCATCCCACTGTTCCTTGCATGGACTTCGGTGCACATCTGCCTTAGGATTTACAAGGCGACATAACGGCTTGGTTTGTTCTTTGTCTTTATTTCCCATTAGTCTTCACAGTAAGAGAGTTACATTTAAAAAATGGGAGGCATTCAACCGACCAGCTTCTGTTCCTGTCCTCCGGAATTCTCATCGGGGCCGTTGCATGTGAGACAGCAGAACTTTCAGAGCATCTACTGGCACTCGTTGTCATCTCACAAATCTACCTTTATGGGTCCAGGCTATTCGTTTATTGCTGGCATTTCTAGGGGGAGGCGGAGGCAGAGAAAGAGAGAGACTGATTTGCTTAGCCATAGGCTATTGCTTACACCAGTGGTCCTTAGCCGGTGCCTTGGAACCTGCCACAGGGTCATGGCTTGGTCAAGATGGCTCATGACAACAGCACAACTATCACACCAATATATGCATTTGGAAGGAAGGAAGGAAGGAAGGAAGGAAGGAGTCCCCAAATGGGTTAAAGACAGGAATCTAGTCCAAAAATGTTGATGAAGCCAAGTCTGACCTAGAGTCCTTCCCCTTACCCAAGGTCTGCTCCTGATCTCTCACTGTGAGAAAAGATACGTGGGTAAAGGCTTCAGTGCAGACTTTCCTTGCTTTCCATCCACCCTTCCCATTTGTATCCCTGATTCCTGCCTCACTGAGCTGTCACAAGGAGTCACGGTCTTCAAGCATTCATGGTCAAATCCCACAAAACACAGAAGAAGCCGGCTTAAAAGCATCAGCTTAAAGATATGGCAGAATGAACAGTCCTAGAACAATAGAGAAGTTGGGCCCTTATAATCTCCATTTGGAGAAACCAAGTCTTCAATGTTTTCAGACTAGGTTCCCACCCATTTGGGGACTCCTTCCTTCCTTCCTTCCTTCCTTCCTTCCTTCCTTCCTTCCTTCCTTCCTTCCTTCCTAATCCATATATTTGTGTGATGGCTGTGCTGTTGTTGTGAGCCATCTTAGACCAGGCCATGTAGCAGGACGCGATGTCAGGAAGAGCTTGCTGAGGACAGTTGCCTCAGGATCCTACCTACTGATGCTGACCCAGGAGACAGTAACCTTAAACAGGTAGGCATTCCATTTGGGACCTAACTTAATCAGGCCCTGGGAAACACTTTTCCTGAAGGGCCATTGTGGAAAGTGGGCAATGGAGATTCCACCCACAAGTTCTGTTGCCACAGCTGACACTTTATCCATGCTTCTAATGACTGGGAAAACATCCATTGGGGAACTGGATTTAGCTTGTGGGGATCTCCAGTTGCTGACAGGAAGTTACAGCGTACGATTATAGCTTCAAAGGATCCCCAACATTTCAGCTGTGGGACTGGTTTTGAAGTCGTTTAATGCTGGATAATAAGAACCGCGTAGGTTTTATGTTATCCCCATCTCAGAAACCCTTGGCGTCAGATTGAGATTCCTGTTGCTCGCAGCAAGTGGAATCGAAAAACCAATTGCTGGCGTTAAAAGTGTGGAGAAATGAATGGATGTCATGCAGGGGTTGGGCAGCCATGTGGCAGTAGGCTCTGGCCAGTGCTACAAATACTTGTCCTTTATCAACATCTGGAACAGGGAGGTGGAATCCAGTGACATTTAGAGACCACTATGTTGGCTACCCCTGGTGTAAAGTTTAGGAGTCAAATCTCTGTTTTTCTAGCAGTATAACACATTGGATCTGGGAGCAGTCCCAGCCCAGGTTTCACTCAGGACCCAGCCTCTTTCTCCAGTCTAGACCTGTATAGACTATCATGGAAGCGTATATATATATATGTTTTTCAAATTTATACATTTCACTAATTTTATAATCATTTTAACTTTTCAAAACTTGACTACCTTCCCCCTCTTTCTGCGGTTCCTTAAATTTATTTTTAATATCTTCTGCATATTCAAAGTAACTTACAGTAATTTGCTCATTTATTAATCTACTTTAAATATATACTCTTATAAAACTGCAGCTTATTACAATAATCCTGCCAATGTTCTCATCTGTTTACAATTTATCTATTTATTCCATTCTTTTATAAAAAGTTTGTTATCTTCATTTCTTATTCTTCTGGTAAGTTTCGCCATTTCTGCATATTCCATAAGGTCTTGAATCCATTTTTCCTTTGCTGGGACTTCTGCTTCTTTCCATTTTGGGGCGAGTAATATTCTTGCTGCTGTAGTTGCATACCTGAATAGGTTTCTATACAGTTTAGGTAATTCTGTCCCTATAATTCCCAAAAGAAAAGCTTCTGGGTATTTATTTATTTTTAACAAACATTATTTTAAACATCCTTTTCAATTCATTACACTGGTCAACAACAAATTTGTTGTCTGCGTTTTTTGATTTAGGACGAATCTGATGCGCTGAATCCCAAAATCACATTGGTTTTGCTCAATCAGGTCAAGTTTTTGAGCTACGGCCACATGTCATTTTTTTACGTTTTTGTTCACATGTACGCTTGTGTGGAGCATTTTAGAAGTTGGTGGGGGTAAAATGCCATGTTGAATAATTGTTTTGATTGGAAATGATTATTTTAATGACAAGAAGTATTTAGGTCCGATAGTTCTGGGTGATTATGTCGAAAAGGGATCAGTTTGAAGTCATAAAACCTCAAAATCTTCCATAAATTGGTGCAGCAAAGCATAAAGTTGCTTACCATGCTTATTTTGGTATTAAACTTGGTGACCAGGATAAAGCTTGGGCACCACACATGGTGTGCAAGGCATGCACCGAGACTCTATGTGGGTGGACCAATGGCAAGAGGAGTCTGAACTTTGGAATTCCCATGGTTTGGAGGGAGCCGACAAACCATGTCACTGACTGCTACTACTGCACTGTTGATGTGACTGGGATCAACAGAAAGAACCGGAGCAGCCTTGAGTATCCTGATCTTCAATCAGCACGTCGTCCTGTAGCTCATTGTGATGAAATTCCAGTGCCTGTCTTCGGAGAACTTCCTGACATTAGTGATGAAGATGCCTCCAGTGTTGAAGGACATGAAGAAGAAGTGGTTCTTGAGTCAAAGGACTCTGCCGAACTGATGCCATGCAGATTGAAGGAAAAAACCCTCCTCTCTGACAGTGCACACATCAGCTTCTTCCGCAACAGGCATCAAGAGTACCTCCGTTTTTTCTTGGAAGAGAAGGACTTGGTGTACTGTGCAGATATTGCGCAGCTTCTGCTCAAGCCTGGAGTGCCACAGTACGAACCCAAAGATTAGAGGCTGTTCATTGACAGCAGCAAGCGATCACTGAAATGTGTTCTGCTACACAACGGCAACCAGTTTGCCTCTATTCCCCTGGCTCACTCGAGTACACTGAAGGAGAACTATGAAGCGGTGAAGTATGTGCTGGAGAAAATTGGTTATGATCAGCATAAGTGGTTTATTTGTGTTGACCTGAAGATGGTGAACTTTTTGTTGGGACAACAGTCTGGCTTCACCAAGTACCCATGTTTTCTGTGCATGTGGGATAGTAGGGACCGTGCTCAGCATTACATGAAGAAGGACTGGCCTGTGCGGGAGGAATTGGTGCCTTGCAAAGAAAGGAACTTCATCAACGACCCTCTGGTGGACAGAGACAGAATACTCTTCCCACTGCTGCACATCAAGCTCGGCTTAATCAAGCAGTTCACCAAGGCTCTGGACAAGGATGGTGACTGCTTCACTTACTTGTGACAGGCTTTTCCAGGATTGACCATGGAGAAGTTGAAAGCTGGCATCTTTGACGGTTCTCAGATCCGTCAGCTTATCAGAGATCCAGAGTTCGGAAACTCAATGAACGAAGTGGAACCGGAAGCTTGGAAGACATTTGTTCTGGTAGTGAAGAACTTAACTGGGCAACAATAAGGCCAGAAACTATGCAGAACTTGTCAACAACATGCTGACTGCTTTCAGAAACCTGGGCTGCAACATGAGCGTCCAGATGCACTACCTATTTTCACATATGGACCGGTTTCCTGAGAACCTGGGTTCCATGAGTGACGAGCAGGGGGAGAGATTCCATCAGGACATGAAAGAGATGGACACCAGGTATCAGGGTTGCTGGGACGCAGTCATGATGGCTGACTACTGTTGGACTCTGAAGAGAGACCTCCCTGCCGCTGAGCATTCCAGGAGTTCCAAGAAACGGAAGTTCAAGCCCTGAAGTTTGAAAAATGGTGAAGCAACATGCAATTAACACGTACTTACCTTTATCAATGCCCACCATTCAGTTTTCAGTAAACCTGACCTGATGGAGAGAAACGGATGCCATTTCCTGATTCAGCAGTGCAAAAATAGCCTAAATCAGTTGTAGAAATCTAGACAACATTCAAAAAGTAAAAAATTGTTGCCCACTGTTATATATATATATCACTTCCCATGAGGGTTCTTACCACCATCAAGTAAGCTGTTCAGGGGTGGTAGAGTGTGTGGTAGGAACTGCCCTCTCTTCCAGGTCTGGATGTTGTCACCAGCTCTGCCCTTGGGTATGAACTGGGGGAATTGGGGGGCAATGACTGCTTTTTTAAAATCAATGGCAAGACAGAACCACCACCAACATCAACTGCCACTTTCTGCTTGCGTTTTGCTTTTCCCTCTTTCCTCCCATTCCTTTTTCTGCATGTATCGTGTCTTTTTAGATTGTGAGCCTGAATGAAGAGTTTGGATTTGATATCCCACTTTATCACTACCCGAAAGAGTCTCAAAGTGGCTAACAATCTTCTTTCCCTTCCTCCCCCACAACAAACACTCTGTGGGGTGAGTGGGGCTGAGAGACTTCAGAGAAGTGTGACTAGCCCAAGGTCACCCAGCAGCTGCATGTGGAGGAGCAGAGACGCGAACCCGGTTCCCCAGATTACAAATCTACCGCTCTTAACCACTACACCACACTGGCTCCAGTGGAATGCCAGGACCATCTTAAAACTGAGTTTGGTTAGCAGCTCTGAAGGCCTTTTGGGTGGAAATAAATGCTGCAGGTACATAAATGAACTGGTTTTATTTTTTAATTTCTGGATTTTCTGTGCCTAACAATAACAACAGCAACATCCACAATAATTTTATTATTTATACATCGCCCATCTGGCTGGGTTTCACCTTTGTGGGAAACAAAGAGTTTTACACACATATTCATTTTGCCACATGCGCAACGTCTGAAAAGAGCTACAGGAAACATCAAATCTGGCACAAAGCTACAGAGTGCTCTCAAAGTCTATCTTTGAAGGAGTCTGCTTACCTATTCCCCAACTGATATGCCAGCTCATGCTCATTGCTTCCTACTTATCTCATGGGATCAGGTAATAAAGGTGTACCTACAGGGTAGGAAATTAGAAATCAATACACTTTTCTCTTTGCCTCTGACACAGTCAAGATGCATGCGAGTGGTGGTGTGTGTGTGTTGGGAAAAGCCATATCCCCATTTCCAAGGTTGAACAAGAAACAGAAAAAGAGACCCAGGCTGTATAACACATCAGACATTTGAAGCACACATTACCAAACCTGGGGAACAGTTGTAGCTGTGTGGAGACCACAGTACCCAAGATCCCTTGCAGGTGTTTTAATATACGGTGTGTGCATGCAGCTGCGAAGGCAATGGCCAGAGAATACAGGACAGCTGCGAAGGCAATGGCCAGAGAATACAGGACAGACTCCACCGGGATACTTACAATCAAAGTCAAGGAGCCTGCAAATGAATGAAAAGACCCCAGAGTTCCATTAAGAAAAGTGCATTGCCAGATGACAGCAAGCATATCCTAAAGTTCCTCGCCCTATCCATTATGGGTTGGCCAATAAAAGCGTTCAAGCTAGAGTATGTCAGCAGACAGCTTCATCTGGAACTAGGCATGGAAAAGGGAGTGTATGGGGGACTTCCGGAGGCGGCGCGAAGGGTAATGGCTGCCCTTTCCTAACCGGGAAGGGAGCTCCGCTCGAGAACGGGTCGTCCGCTACGGCGAAGCAGAGACTCACATCGGAAAACTGCAGGCGGCAGAAGCCTGCAGTCTTGGGACCCGGCGGGCGCCAGGAGCTGCCCCCGAAACGTTGAAGGAACCCCGTAAGGGGCTCCGGATCGCGGAGGAGGCAGCGGCGCTGAGGGTCGTTCCGCAATCGGCGGAGAGAAGCCGCGAAGCTGTTGCCGGTGAGCGCTGGATTTCTTCCTGGATTTGGGACTTTGAAAATAGCAAAGTAATAAAGACTTTTAACCAATTCGAGACTAAAAAGTAACTGAATTTGGCTGAAAGCGGAGGACGAAAAGAAAAAGGAAGTCCGTCTTCCGCTGCCATTGAACTTCAAAGCAAAGAGCTGGAGGAGTGGAGGCTGTAAGTGAATCTTTTACTGATTGGATCTGAGCATTTACTGAACTGCATTTAAAGGCAGAAAAGGAGTTTAAGCATTGGATTTATGTGTTAGCATGGACTGTGAAATCTTCCTCTGCTGAAGTTACAATTTAAAGAAGGAAACCAGGGGCTGGAACTGCCTGGTAACAGTAGCAGTCAGTTTGCAGACTCAAGCATTTTGATACATAAACTGGAAAAATTTGAGAGGTTTGGACTTTGTTACTTTATAACACCAACTGAAGTACCAGCAAGCACTGTTTTGAGACATTGTGTTTTCATAACACCAACTCTGCTAAAAATTTAACATTTGAAGGCTTTTGGACATTAAATTTTATTATTTTTGGGTAATCCTTCCTGAAAGACATTTTAAGCTCCCCCTAGAGGTTTTTGGACTTAACAGCAGTGATATTGTTTTACTTTCTATTTCCCGGCCTGCCGGCTGAGTGCTGCCATCTGGGCCGTCTTTTTCTCATGGGAACAATTCAGCTTGACCTTGACTACCAGATAATCTTGGAATGAGTGGCGCAAAGAAAAAGGAGACTAAAGAAAAAGAACAAAGACCAAGAACGAGACAAACAACTTTAGCCTCAACTTTACAACAACGCAGATCGTCTGTGCCTATTGTGCACTCTGAGGAAGAAGCTGCCTCCTTGCCACAGGCAGGGGGAGGAGAGACAGAGGAATTACAATTGGAGGATATGGCCTCAGGATCAGCTGCTTCCATTTTAGAAAAAATCTATGAAAAATTGGAATCTTTGGATAAGAGAGTGGAATCTTTGGATAAAAAGGCTGATGAACAAACAGCGAAAATAGACCAGAACACAGAATGTCTAAATAGATTAACTGGGCAAGTGGCACAGAACGTTCAAACGATTGCAAAATTGGAGGAGGCTACAGGGGAGAACAGGAAATTGGCTGAAGACATTAGCCAAAGACTTGGAAAGTTAGAAAAAGAGGTGAGACCACTCAATAAACAAGTAGGTGAACACCAGACCTATCTTTCGATGATTGAATTGAAAAATAGGGAGACCAACTTAAGGATAAGATCTGTATCCGAAGTAGAAGAAGACAACCTGGCTGAGTTTTTGACCAAAATATTTTCCGAGCAGTGGAAACTTGAGGAAAAAGACTTTAAAATTACATCAGCTTTTAGACTTGGAAGATTGATAAGAAAAGACAAGCCCAGAGATTGCTTGATAACAGTGAGATCAAAGGAGGAGAGGGACAAGATTTTGGGTCTACATTACAGAAAATCACTGGACATTTTGGGTAAAAGAATTGAAATTTACAAGGATATTCCTAGACAGCTCTTGGATTTGAGATCTGAATATTTGGAACTAGCAAAACTACTGAGGAGCAACTCAATCATCTTTAGGTGGGACTTCCCTCAAGGACTATCTTTTACCTTCAGAGGGAGGAAGATTAAAATTAGAACATTGGAAGATAGAGATAAATTTCTGAACCAGTACGGAGAAGACCTTCATAAAGGACTTGGATCATTGCCGGAGCCTGGAGCACCAAAGGAACCGGCACCCTTGGATCCTGAAGACAAGGTACCACCCCCTGAAAAATAACCAGATTTATACAGGATGTCTCTGCAACTTCTGAGTTGGAACATAAATGGCTGCAACATTCCGGAAAAAAGGAAGAAAATCTTTCATATATTAAAAAAGGAACAATTGGACATTATTTGCTTGCAAGAAACACATGTGACTAGGCTCCACAGAAAAGTTTTGGTAAATAAAAGACTTGGCCAGGAATTTATATCTTCAGATAGAGTAAAGAAGAGAGGGGTGGTGATATATGTAAAGGAGAGCCTTTCACCTAAATTATTATTTAAAGATGAACATGGCAGAATTTTGGCAGTCGAAATACAACATCAAGGAGAAAAAAATTATTCTATTAGGAATCTACGCACCAAATGAAGGGAAATCGGAATTTTATAAGAAGTTGCATGAGAGCATGCTGGAGTATCTGGACTTTGACAACATCATTATGATGGGAGATATGAACGGGATTTTATCAACTAACATGGATAAGTCGCAAAGTCAAAAAGTTACTAAAGATGGCAGACTACCAAAGACCTTTTTTGAAATGACAGACAATATGGACTGGATTGACATTTGGAGAACGAGAAACCCCTTGGGAAAGGAAGGAACATTCTTCTCTGAAGCCCATCTGACTTGGACAAGAATCGACCAAATATGGATTACTAGAGGTCTGGCACCTAAGGTCAGGAAAGTGGAAATCTGCCCAAAGACCTGCTCCGACCATAACGCTTTGAAAATGGATTTGACATTGTTACCAACCGGTTCCTTTCGATGGAAGATGAATGACAACTTATTCAGAGATCAGGAGATTATTAAAAAGGCCCAAAAAGTTTTGAAGGACTATTTCGAAATAAATTTGAACACAACGGTGGAAAAAAGAACAATTTGGGACGCAAGTAAAGCTGTGATGAGAGGGTTCTTAATACAACAGAATGCTATTAAGAAAAGGAAACAAAATGAAAAGAAAGACAAGATCTTGGAGAAAATAAAAGAATTAGAGAAGAAGTTAAGAGTAAATCCGAAGTCACAGCTGATTCTGAGAGAAATTAAACTTCACCAGGCACAATATTCTAAACTGATAAATCAGGAAATAGAATGGAAGATTAAATCAATGAAACAAAAAACGTTTGAATCGGCAAATAAATGTGGGAAACTGCTGGCTTGGCAGTTGAAGAAGAGACAAAAGTTGAATACAGTAACAAATTTGGAAATTGAAGGAAGAAATATTCAGAACCCCGTGGAAATTAGAAAATCCTTCCAGAAATATTTCAAGAAACTATATACTCAAGGGCCGCAAAATGAGGTTGAGATTGAACAATTTTTGAAGAAAAATAGTCTTAAAAAATTTACACAAGAAAATAGACTACTCCTGAATAGCCAAATAACACGACAAGAAATTGAACATGCCATTCAGAACATGAAACTGGGCAAATCTCCAGGGCCAGATGGCTTGACCTCCAAGTATTATAAGACAATGAGTGATTATTTGATTCAACCTTTGATGGAGGTCAGCAATGAAATTCTGGAGGGAAAGAAGGCGCCGGAATCGTGGAAGAAAGCTTTTATCACGTTGATACCAAAATCAGAAACTGAAAAAACACAACTTAAGAACTACCGCCCCATCTCCCTATTAAATGTGGATTACAAAATATTTGCTGATGTTTTAGCAGGCAGACTTAAAAGCGTTTTAAATGAAGTAATTCATAAAGACCAGGCCGGCTTTCTCCCAGGTAGACACATGTTTGCAAACATAAGGAACATTATTGACATTTTGGAACTTTTGCAAACAGACATAAACACTAAAGCAGTGCTGATTTTTATAGACGCGGAGAAGGCCTTCGACAACATCTCTTGGAAATTCATGAAGGGAAATTTAAAAGAAATGGGAGCGGGGCGGGATTTTGAAAATGGGATTGATGCAATATATTCAGAACAAAAAGCTAAATTGATAGTTAACAATGTGGTAACGGAAGAATTTAAAATTGAAAAAGGAACACGACAAGGCTGCCCGATTTCCCCTCTGTTATTTATTTCAGTTTTGGAGGTGCTCTTGAACTTGATCAGAGGTGACCGGTTGGTGCAGGGGATTCAGGTCGGAGCGAAACAATATAAACTTAAAGCTTTTGCAGATGACTTAGTTTTGACACTGCAGGAGCCAGAATCTAGTATGAAAAGAGTATTACAACTGATACATGATTTTGGTCAGGTGGCGGGATTTAAGCTAAATAAACAAAAAACGAAGGTGTTAGGGAAAAATATGACAGATACAGAGTCAGAACGGTTTCAGAGAGAAACAGAATTATCATTGGTGAAAAAGGTAAAGTACCTAGGGGTTAACATAACAGCCAAAAATCTGAGTCTATTTAAGGATAATTATGAAAAATGTTGGTCTGAAATTAAGAGAGACTTGGATAGCTGGGCAAAACTGAAGCTTTCTTTGTTAGGCCGAATTGCTGCTATTAAGATGAATGTATTGCCAAAGATGTTGTTTCTGTTCCAAACATTGCAAATTGTGGACAAAACGGAGTGTTTCCGGAGGTGGCAGAGAGATATTTCCAAATTTGTCTGGCAGGGCAAAAAGCCCAGAATCAAGTTTAAGATATTAACAGATGCGAAGGAAAGAGGGGGCTTTGCCCTGCCAGACTTAAGGTTGTACTATGAAGCCGCAGCTTTCTGCTGGCTAAAAGATTGGCTACTTCTCGAAGACACTGATGTGTTAGATCTGGAAGGTTATAACAATGCTTTTGGTTGGCATGCATACCTGTGGTATGATAAGGCTAAGATCAATAAGGCCTTTAAGAACCATATTGTCAGAAAAGCAGTGTTTAATGTCTGGACAAGATATAAAGACTTACTGGAAAATAAAACTCCAAGGTGGCTCTCACCTTTGGAAGCTAAGGCCTGGAAAAGACCCAATATGGAAGCCTACTGGCCAAAATATTGGGAACTGTTAGAAAAAGACGGAGATAATTGGAAATTGCAGAGTATGGAGAAAATGAAGGATAAAGTGCGAGACTGGTTACACTACGCTCAGATTAAAGAAATTTTTAAAAGTGACAAGAAGTTAGGGTTCCAGGTGGAGAAATCGAAGTTGGAAACAGAATTGTTAGAACCTAAGACTAAGGTACTTTCAAGAATGTATAACTTGCTGCTGAAGTGGAATACACAAGACGAAATGGTTAAGTCGGCTATGATAAAATGGGCACAGGACATTGGGCATAACATTATGTTTGAGGACTGGGAAAGGTTGTGGACCACTGGGTTGAACTTTACTGCATGTAATGCTTTGAAAGAAAATGTAATGAAAATGATATACAGATGGTACATGACCCCAGTTAAACTTGCCAAAATATACCATTTGTCTGATAATAAATGTTGGAAATGTAAAGAAAATGAAGGAACATTCTTTCACCTCTGGTGGAACTGCCCTAAAGTGAAGGCCTTCTGGGAAATGATATATAATGAGCTGAAAAAGGTATTTAAGTATACCTTCACCAAGAAACCAGAGGCCTTTCTTCTGGGCATTGTCGACCAGAAGGTGTTAAAGAAAGATAGAACATTTTTCATGTATGCAACAACAGCAGCAAGGATACTACTCGCTAAGAACTGGAAAACTCAAGATCTACCCACACTGGAAGAATGGCAGATGCAACTGATGGACTATATGCAATTGGCGGAGATGACTGGCAGAATCCGAGACCTGGGAGAAGAAAGGATTGAAGAAGATTGGAAGAAATTCAAGATTTATCTACAAAAACATTGTGATTTAGTGGAATGTTAAGAAGGATGCTTGGTTATAAATAATTGGCCATCACTAAAAGAGATCAGAATTTGATGATAAGAGAGATTAAGAGAAACAAAATTTGTAGGAGAATTTTTTTTTATTGTATTTAAATAAGTGGTTATAGATTTGGAAATAAGATGATAATTTGCTTGACAAAAATTTATTAACTGATGCAAGTGGGAGCGGGAGACGTGAGGAAGTTTAAGGATGTTATGAAATTTTGTAAAAACAAAGCAACACTGTTTATTATTATTGTATTTCTTTTCTAAAAACTCCAATAAATATCTATTTAAAAAAAAAAAAGGAAAAGGGAGTGTATGGGTAATCTATCCAGAAAATCAATTGTATCAAGGAGTTAGTGATCTGACTCAGTTGCCCTCTTCTTGCCTCTGTTCCTTCTCCCTTTTCTTGTCTCTTAAGTTCATTGACGGCATGAGAACAGCCTATAACGTCCTACTCAGTTAGGAGGAAGAGATGGTGATGAGTACCTTCTTTGATGCTGGACATTGTTTCAAGGAAGTGAGGCATTGGGAGGGGTTGGCTAATGAATAATCTGCACGTAGCCAGTAATGAATGATCTGCACATAGCCAGTTGGGCAAGCCACACAGGCTAGCCATTTGTTTGTCGAGACCCCGAGACTATCGCCTTGTTGATGAATAAGACACAAGGACACAGATATTCCTTAATGTTATTGGGTAAATTTAGGTTACAACTTTATTGGTTACAGAATGTGAGCGGTATTGGCGTAGGCATTGGAATTGACCCAACTATATCTGACTCCTGCCCATCATGCAGGGAATCTAGTAAGGGTCAACCACTGGTAGGGGGATGCAAACCAACTCGAGCTCCCCCTGGGTTTCCAACGGGGTCGTGGCATGGCCTTAGCCCAGCCACGGACATCGGACAAGATCCACACCCCTGGATTCCTTTAATGGAATACCTTTAAGCTTGGAGGGGCAGGTGATGGCCACACCTTCCCTCCCCCATCATAATATCAACCAATGCCTAACCTCCAAACCTTACAAGGTTGTGACCATTGCTACGAGGTAGGCGAAAACCAAATGGCCCATGCCAATTTGCCAAGTGGAAAAATTCCTAGCAGGCCCCTCCATGGCGACCAACTGAGGTCCATAGCAAGGCCAAATTCGAAACCTGAAAATAGGGAGGGCGGGAGTGGGTGTCCACGTGATCCACCACAACTCCTCCCCACTGGGAAGTGGAGCGGATCTATAAATCGGATGGTTTGGGGCAGAATAGACAAAAGCTCTTGCATGGACTGACGGCCATGGGGCCGTACAAACTGAGGCTACTTGGCGGAGATTGAGGTGCTTGCTTGTTATGTATATATTGCTTGCTGTTTAGAATAAAATCTTTAATCTTCTCACCCACTGGTGTTTGGTATTACTTCTGACTCTCATTTTAAGAGAATCACATTGCATTTGGCAAGACAAGGAGCATCAACCAAGCATGCAGACAAGGAAATGCTCTGTTGACCAAGCAGAAGAAAGAAGAAGAAGAGTTTGGATTTGATATCCCGCCTTTCACTCCCTTTAAGGAGTCTCAAAGCGGCTAACAATCTCCTTTCCCTTCCTCCCCCACAACAAGCACTCTGTGAGGTGAGTGGGGCTGAGAGACTTCACAGAAGTGTGACTGGCCCAAGGTCACCCAGCAGCTGCATGTGGAGGAGCGGAGACGCGAACCCGGTTCTCCAGATTACGAGACTACCGCTCTTAACCACTATACCACACTGGCTCTCCAGCATAGAAGGTCAGACTCGTCCCTTTATACCAGAGATGGGGAACCTCCAGCCTGCGGGCCAAATGCAGCCCTCCAGGTCTCTCTACCTGACCGCTGGGACTCTCCCCAGTCCACAAAGCTCCTGAACCACATCCCTCACCAGTTCTGCTTGGTACAGTGTTTGTCAAGGTGGAAGGAATCCTTGAATTCTGATAAAGTTTCTTGCTTGTTTGGATGGAGGATACAGAGGAGTATGTATCTGTGCTTAGAAATCATCTTACTGGGAAATGATATATTATGAATGGAAAAGAAAGTTCAAAATAACTTTTACAAAAAACCCCATAAGCTTTGCTTTTGGGAATTATAGGGAAGGAACTACCTAAATTGTATAGAAATTTATTTATGTATGCTACTACTGCAGCAAGAAAATGGAAAGAAGCAGATGTCCCAGCAAAGGAAGAATGGATACAAAAACTTATGGATTATGCAGAAATGGCAAAATGTACTGGAAGAATAAGAAATCAAGATAAGAAACTTTTTATAAAAGAATGGAAATGGTTTATTGAGTATTTACAGATAAATTGCAAACAGATAAAAACATTAGCAGGATTATTATAGTAACCTGCAGTTTTATAAGAGTATATATTTATAGTAGATAACTAAATGAGCAAGTTAAATTAATTTGGATATGCAGAAGATTTTTAAAAGGTAAATTTAAAGATACGCATAAATAAAAAAACATGGGAAAAAGAAATCATCTTACGCTTCAAAGGTGAAATTTACATTTACATCACTTTGGGTCTCTGGTCCTTCCTGTCACTGACTTAATGGTCCTCAGAAGGTTGCCTAGGAGGAAATGCAGTCCTTGGGTTGGGGGGGGGGAATGCTCTCCATCCTTGCTTTAGACCTTGGGCTCCTAGTGTTTATACTTGGCCCAACCAATCCAGTCACATCATACTCCCTGCCAATAACACAGAGCTTGCATAGCAAGCTTTGTCCATCCCACTCGTCAGTTTTCAGAACAATATTAATCTCCCAGCTAGGAGAGACTCCCGTCCTCAAACCCAGGTTGAGTCTGCCCTAAATGGTAGCAGACAGAATGGTGGAGTGGCATTGTCCCCTTGACATCCTGACAGTAGAGTCACTGCTGTTAATGGGAAGCAGAGAGGAGCTAATCCTGTGATCCAGTCAATGCACTCGCACTGTACTGGCCTCCTTGCTCCCCTGCCCCTCCTCTTCCTGGTAAGCAGCATCAAGGTGGAATCTAGACACATATAAAAATGCTTTAAAAAAAAGTTTTGAAAAATACATTGAATTTGGCATAGCTTGCTGTCGCCATCTAGTGTCACATTGGCATATTGCACTTTACAACACACTTTAAACATTTCATTTGCAGCTGAATCCCAACTCAGCTGGCAGGAGGTCAGGTCAGCTTCCCTGACCAATCGCACCATCCGCAACTGTCCTTACGTGGCAACGATTCTTCTTGACATTGGAAGGAGATAGAAAAGACACAGGGCAGAGGGGGAGACGAAACAAGACAGCCTGAAGAATCGTAACAGCCATCTGGCAAAATGACTGCATTTGGCTATTGAGCGAGATAAAATCTGAAGTGTAACAAAGGAAGCAGAAGGTCATTAACAGCCCTTTACAAGGCCCCAAGGCGATTATTGACCTAAAGGCTGAAGGTGTTATCTGTCACAAGCAGCTGAGGAATCGCACAACTAAAGACATGTCAGACCCACTGCCCTTCTCTGTTAATCCTTTTGTCTCATTAGCAGGGCAGAACTGTGTTTCCTTTGGGCGCTGAAAGCAACAGCTCTTTGAATCATTATTCCATGTTACCTGGGACTCTGGTACTGTTAGAGATTTGCTTTATGTGACACTTTGGTCTGCCATAGTAGATGTGGTTGGCATGCAGTGAAGATCACTGCATTAAAAAAAAAAAACTCTTTTCAAAAGTCTTACTAGGCCACACTCCTCTTTGGGCTACACCCATCCTTGGGTCTAGTCTGTGTTCTCCTTGAGTGGTTTGCAATGGCTGCAACGAGTCCTTGAGGTGCTGATGATAGACAACCCAGATTTTTGAGGGGCTGAAATGTAGCCTACTTTACAAATAAGTGTCACATTTGTATTTCCGCCCACTTTGGCCACTGCCCCCCCCACACCACTGGCACGGCCACCTGGAAACCTCCCCATGAAGGAATGTGGCTGAATTTCCCCCCCTCACCTCTGCTGCAGGGGGTTATTCCTGGGTACCAACCTGGCCTTGTCAACTATAATCTCATTGGGTGGGTATTGTAGATTAAGGACTCAGCTGCAAATAAAACGTTTTAAATGTTTTGTAAAGTGCAATAGACAAATTATGACACTAGATGATGGTGAGCTATGCGGAATCCAAGGTATTTTTCAAAATGTTTTTTTAAAAAGCATTTTCACAGAGTTTTTTTTTATATGTGTGTAGATTCCACCTAAGAAACACTTGTTGTCAGACCAAAGGATTTACAAGACAAAACTGATAGAGAGTACCCTCCAACATTCCTCAGATGAAAATAGGGACATATTCAGTGTCCCCCCCCAACCCCACCTCCTCCTCCAAGATTGCTGCAGGGACTCAGATGCAGTGGCCGAACGAAGCAAGTGGGAGCCAAGTGACCATAATGGCTGGTCTTCAGTGTCCACGACCCCTTGGCACCCCTTGCAGTCATGGCAGCAACCTCAGACAGACCCCACCCCCTTCATTCCCTTTCACACACACTCCACTTTCCTTATGGTGACCAACTGACTGAGGAGCGGGAAAACTGAAAAACTTAGGGGCCTTCAAGTGACCCAGATCTTGTTTTCATAAAAACAGGAAGTGACGCCATATTGATGGGGTGGGAGACATAGATCTCTGAAATGTGTTGGGGACACACACAGATCTGAACTTCCAGGAACATGTCGAAATGCTGTACTGGAGGGAAAGCCCAATTGGAATTCCCCATTGGGAATTCTGCATGAAAAAGTGAGAAGGGTTTTTGTGACGCTCTGAGCATTTTCCAGGCAGTTGTAGGGTATGATATAAGGCTTGGCTGTAACAGACAATGGAATTGATGGTGCATTCTTGGAGGTTAGCAGGCATCCAGTATAGGGTAAAGCTTATATATCCATCATGTGGTTGCGTAGCAGTGTTCAGAAACTGAACCTGTTGCATGAGCAAGTCTAGGCTTTGGTTAATGACGAGGTGCTAAGAGTTAGAGACTAGAATGCGATGAGATCCAATAAAGTTAATTAAATGGGGAACCACTGATAGGTAGCAAAGATGCCGCCGTAACCGCTCGGTGCCTTTTTTATTGTTGCTCTATGTCATTGTTAGAAGGTTATAAGCTAAATCATTGTTTTTCCCCCCTGAATTTCAATTTCCTCACTTTGATCACACTAACCACTCAATTAAGTTTTTCTTTTCCAGTAATTGGGTGCTGGATGGGTTTTACTCCATTGCTTAATAGCATGCCAATTAAGGGACCTGCATAGTTTTCTTTTTCTATGTACCTTAATTAAGCCAGATTCAGAGACTGTGTGGGAGTCTAGATAAGTACTGCATGTTACTTGGCAATCTGCAATTTATAACAGCATTAGAGGTGCCTAAAAGATGCTGGGGACTTACTCAACTCACAGCAGTAGCAATCAAACTGATTCACTGGCATGCAATGGGATTAATTCGAGGCCAAAGAGGCACTGATTCAAGGTGATTTTAACACGGTTTAATGTTATTTATTTATGTATCATTACATTTATATCCCACTTCTCTCCCCCCAACCAAGAGCTCAAGGTGGCCTACACACTTGTCCCTCTCTCTGTTTTGTCCCTCACAACAACCCTGTGAGGCAGATAAGGCTGAGAGATAGTGACTGGCCCAAGGCCACGAGGTGATGGAAGATTTGAACTCTGATCTCCCAGGTCAACACCACCACACTGGCTCTCGTCCTAATATACTTTAACCACCCTACCATTCTCCTAGAAAGCATCATCTCCTCTACAGAGAGCAGTGGTGGACTTTTGGCTTTCCAATTTCAGCAATGCCCTGTGGGATGCCAAAATTTGGTGCCCCTGCTTCTTGCCTTCCATTCTAAGCCATTGTTGTAGCACTCCCTAAAGGCCTCCTTAATAAAACAATAAACATTAAAAACAACAACACACATTTCCCTGTACGTGGTTGCCTTCAGATGTCTTCTAAAGGTTGTCTAGTTACTTATTTCCATGGCCCGTGGGTCCCCGAACACCTTACCCTCCAACATTTCTCTGATGAAAATAGGGACATCCTAAGGAAAAACAGGACATTCCAGGATCAAATCAGAAACCAGGACGGCTTCTGTAATTCTGGGGCTGTCCCTGGTAAATAGGGCCCCTTGGAGGGTCTGCAGAACAGTGGACCACACGATCTGGTGTTTGTGTAAGCTAGGCCTTTCACAGTCCAAATAAGAGGGTTGCCACTAGGGTTGCCATGACCCGGGGCTGCAGGGAATGGCGTGGTCTGTGATCTGTAGAAATCAGCTTCTCCTGCCAGGGAGAGATATCTTATCACATGGTGAATTTACAGTGGTACCTCGGGTTACATACGCTTCAGGTTACATGCACTTCAGGTTACAGACTCTGCTAACCCAAAAATATTACCTTGGGTTAAGAACTTTGCTCCAGGATGAGAACAGAAATTGTGCTCCGGCGGTGCGGTAGCAGCAGGAGGCCCCATTAGCTAAAGTGGTGCTTCAGGTTAAGAACAGTTTCAGGTTAAGAACAGACCTCCGGAATGAATTACCGTATTTTTTGCACCATAACACTCATTTTTTTCCTCCTAGAAAGTAAGGGGAAATGTCTGTGTGTGTTATGGAGGGAATGCCTACGGGTAGCATGCCTACGGATTTTCCTCCTCTAAAAACTACGTGCGTGTTATGGTCGGGTGCGTGTTATAGAGCGAAAAATACGGTAAGTACTTAACCCGAGGTACCACTGTACAGAGCTGCCTGCTATTAAAAATGGAACTTCAAGGGCACCACAAAAATATTGCTAACCCTGGTTTCCTTATTCTGATTTCAGCCAGCAGCTGCTAAAAGCAGAGATCCCAGGCCGTCCATCTTCTGCTTTATTTACTACTAAACAGAAATCCAAGGTGGCCCACAGCTGCTTTCTGTCAGCTCTGCCACCTCCCCGGCATTTGCGGCTGGGAGTCATTCTTCCCCAAGGCTCCCTCTTGCCTATTGTGTGAGGTGACAGATATTGTGCTGAGAGACGCTGATCCCCACCAAGGTGGGAGTGGAGCTGCCTGATTGATTGTCTACAGAGGCTGAAAAGCTTTCATATGCAAAGAAAAGTGTTCCGAGGTGGAACCGTGCTTTGGAGAACACCAGACGCAGGCATCCCACCTCACCTGCTCCCTCCCGCCCCGAAATCGCTCTATGGACACGGCTTTGCTTTGTTCTCCTATGCCGTAGCTAATCTACTAAAAGGGGGCAGGGCTGACTCGTCGTTTCCCGTGCAGCCAAAACAATTAGGAGTTTGTAAGTATGTTTTTAGACAACATGTTACCCATCCCACCGGCTTCCCCAAAGGCACTTCTACGGGCACAATTTCACATCACGGAAAGAAGCAATCTGTTTCAGCTTTGCTGCTGTCGCTGAGAAAACCACGTCAGTTAAGGGCAAAAGGGTTTAAGACACATTGGAACGAAACTGTAGAGCTGGATAATAATAATAATAACAATAATAATAACAACAACAATTTATTATTTATATCCCACCCATTTGGCTGAGTTTCCTCAGCCACTCTGGGTGGCTCCCAACAGAATATTATTATTAATAATAAAATCAATAAAGCATCAAACATTAAGAACTCCCCTGAACAGGGCTTCCTTCAGATGTCTTCTAAAAGTCAGGTAGTTGTTTATTTCCTTGACATCTGAAGGGAGGGTGTTCCACAGGGCGGGTGCCACTACCAAGAAGGCCCTCTGCCTGGTTCCCTGTAACCTCACTTCTCACAGCGAGGGAACTGCCAGAAGGCCCTCAAAGATGGACCTCAGTGTCTGGGCTGAACGATGGGGGTGGAGATGCTCCTTCAGGATCAATTAACTCATCGGGAGTTCAATAACGAGTTAGCTAACCTGTCTTGAACTCATTTCCACAGGGCTGTATGGAATTCTTTTTTTAGGTAAGGCATAAAGCCCGGCAGTTTGGGTCTGGGATCTGAAGCATCCTTCTGCCTGGCAGCTATGCATGTTTTTGTCAACAGCTATGTGATGGCTGCCATCCCACCAACTATCGTGTTTGTCATGTACATGGCATGCACTAGCAGCATGGAACCTCTGGACTGTGGGCCAAACTCAGCCCACCAGGCACATCATGTAGCCTGCAAGCTCCTCTGGGGGAAGCTATGCCCTCTAACTGCACCTGGTGCCTTACACACATCTTAAGGGCAAGGAAGGCCATGCGTCAAAGTGAAATTCGGGAGCTCTGTTTGCTGTTTCTTCAGGGAATGCGACTGGCCTTCAGCTACCCCTTAAATTGGTGGTGGGTAATTATTTTCAGCCTAAGGGCCAAATTACCATTATGGAAAATCATCTGTGGGCTCCCAACCAGTAGTGGATGTATCAAAAGTGGACATGATTAGTCTCCTCTGTAGAAGTGAGCAAGAGTTATCATTGCAGTTCAAGAACATGTTGGCAGCCAGGCGAAATCACTAGAGGGGGGCCTAGGGCAGGGTCAATGAGGGGTGTGGCTTGGACAGAGTCCAGAGGGCTGGTTAGAGGGATGGAACGGGCTGCATTCAGGCTGCAGGCCAAAGGTTCCTCAGCACTTCCCAAGACTATCTACCTTGAGGACCCAAACATAATCCCTATCAGTGCTGTTAGACACAGACAAGAATGGATGCAAGAGAAATGTACTTGTAAATGTTGTCTGTAATAATAAAAGGAAATTATTACAAATTAGTTTGGAGATGGTATTTAACACCAGTTAGATTAAATCAAACAAACAAGGAATATTCAGTGTAATGTAGGAGGGGATGCCAGGAAACAGGGAATTATGTTCACATGTGGTGTAAAGGGTAAAGGGACCCCTGGCCATTAGGTCCAGTCATGACCAATGCTGGGGTTGCGGCACTCATCTCGTTTTATTGGCCGAGGGAGCCGGCGTACAGCTTCCAGGTCATGAGGCCAGCACGACTACGCCGCTTCTGGCAAACCAGAGCAGCGCACGGAAACGCCGTTTACCTTCCCACTATAAAGCGGTACCTATTTATCTACTTGCACTTTGACATGCTTTCGAACTGCTAGGTTGGCAGGAGCAGGGACAGAGCAACGGGAGCTCACCCCGTCGTGGGGATTCGAACTGCCAACCTTCTGATCAGCAAGCCCAAGGCTCTGTGGTTTAACCCACAGCACCACCCACGTCCCTTACATGTGGTGTAAATATGTACAATTATTTTTGGCAAAGCGTGTTTAAGGAGATAACAGAAATCACTGGGTTAAAGCTGACCCAAAGTCCAGAGGTAGCATTATTATCAATTTACGATGGGGTGGAAGGTTTGCTGGCTATGAAATACTCACTCACAAATTTATTGACAGATGCACAAATTATGATAGCTAGGAAGTGGAAGGGGCAAGCAGAATATAAAGTGGAAGAATGGTATAAAGAGGTGTGGAATATAGCTATTAATGATAAATTAACATTTACTATTAAGGTAAGACGGGGAATATACAGGAGAAATGATTTTGAGGAGATGTGGAGGGTGTTTGTAGAATTTGTACTGTTAAAACGGAAAGGGGTCAAAGCATCGCAAGAGGTGTTGAAATTTTGGGAGGTTGGATAGTTACATTGAAATGGTCCCAGTTGTGGGGTGCACATTTTTATTCCTATTTATTTATGATTATTACTTTGTCAAAAAAGAGAAAAGAATGGACACACATGACCTGGAGGCCCAGAACTGGTAAGGAGCAGCAGTCCTAATGCTGGGGCCTTCCTCTCAAGTGGAAGAGCTGGCGGCAGAGTTGGCCAATCTGTGAGGATGGAGAATCAGAGATGAAACCAAAGACTTGCAACAGTGACCAACGGTTCTTCCAATGTCCTGCTCCTTCTTAGTTTCACAGTCAGGTCAGGTCGCAAATATTGGAAGAAAGGAAAAAAGCCATCTCAGTGCTTTAATTTCTGCTCCTTCTTGCGTGCGATGAAATACTTCCTTGCTGTGTCCTTTCCTGGATTAAAATTGCTAATGAGTTTTGCTTTGGCTGAAGACGGTTGACTTTTAAAAGCTCCAGGCCTTGGAAAAAGTGGCTCAGACTTGGCACATGGTCCCCCATCTGACATGACAGCTCTTGGAGATTAAAGGTCTCAATTTAAGTGACAATTTTGTGGTGCAGATGGATGGACAGCAGCCATAAAAGAGCCCCCATGATGCTCTGTCAGTCCTTGGCGCCTTACTAGGGCTGCTCAAAAGATTGCCAATTAGAGCCAATAAGGACAGACGTTTCTGTCTCCGCTTGGCACCAGGTAAAGTGCCTTATTAGCATTTTGTTGTTGGCTGAAGAAGGTGGTATACTCACAGCATATTCTAGCAGGAGTCAATTTGCTAGTCCATAGGGTTCAGTTCGTGCATCCATATCTGTAGGAGCTGTGGTTTAAGGAGAAAAATCTAACAATGCCGCGGTAGTTTTATTGACATCTTTGAGGAAGAACCAAATTCTGATGGTGTGGAGCTGCCCTACTTTGGTGTATGTTGGCTAGGGATGGGGGAACGAAGTCATTTGGTCTGTTTTTGGCTGCAGAATGACCCAATCTGATGCATCTGACTTTGCTTATGGATTGAAACAAACTCCCTTTTTCTGTCTGTGCAAGGATTTTGACTTGTGCAACAAAACTTCCCCCATCCTCTCCCTGCAGGTACCCCACTCCCCTCTCAAATTTGCTCCAGAGGGTATGGGGAAAGAGCATGTGGCGGCAGGAGAGGGAGGAAAGTTCTGTTACACAAGGGGAAATTGGTGAGGGTTTTTTCCATGCTATTGCATCAGTTATCCCCATGCCATCACAACCCCTTTCTGTGTGCTGTTTGTCCTGGAAGTCATCATGGAATTGGAAGGAGTCACGTAAGTCATCTATTCCAGAATCCTGCTTGCTTTAAGAAGTCTGGAGTCTGAGCATCCTCAACAGATGATTGTCCTGCCTCTCTTTGAAGATCTCTAGATCAGTGTTCTTCAGCCTTGGATCCCCAAATGTTGTTGGGCTACAATTACTATCCTCTCTCACCCTTGGCTAAGCTTGCTGGGGATGGTGGAAACTGAAGTCCAACAATATCCAAAGTCCCAAGGTTGAAGAACACTGATCTAGATCATACTGCTTGAACTAGTTTAACCAAAATTTCTCATGAAGCCCTCAGATAATCTGAGAAGACCAGTTCCCTAGGTGTTACATACACCTAATTTGAAGCAGCCATCTCTCTGTCTGAGTACATGTTTTAATTTAATTTTCATTTATAGCCCATCTTTCCCTCATCATGGAACACACAGTTCCCAGGTGTCCACCTATCCAGGCACTGACCAGATCGAGACCTGCTTAGCAGGGGCCTCCAGACCATACACTGGGCTACAGGAGGTTTCATTCTGGGTGAGAATTGCCCAGTCCAGCCACAACTTCTCAAAAGACATCTTCAGTTGTGGTTCTCTTGGAAACTGCCACTCCAGATCAGGGTTTTAGTGAGGTCCAGTCACATAAACATTCCTGGATGCCATTTTTCTTACGAAAAAATAGATTTCCTAGCAGGTAGGCTATCATGATGAATACATTTGTAAACCATAAACAAACACTGCTTTTTTCTGACCTTATTGAAATCTCCTTCTTTGGGAGGGAAAAAAAATCAATTTCCCATTCTTAAACTGGGGCATTTAATTATCATTGATATTGATTTTAAAGTATCTCAAATGGAATCAGACATTGCTTTGAAAAATACCAAGCAGCAGCAAAACCGCTTGCAGTAAATCTCTGATGCGGCAAAGATGCTTCCGACAAGGAGGATTTTTGTACTCGTTTTTCTTTTTTCCCCCTTCCCCCAAGTGAGACAAAATGGCCCACGTTTGTGAACAATCACTGGACAGCATACGTTATCAGAATGGACATGCAGCTTTAAACTAAACCTCGGCCATCTGCTCCGCTTTGTAATTACAGATGCAGCAAAAAATACAAACTCCTCCTGAATGATAAAAAGAGTGGCGATGGATGCAGTTTAAATGCCTTGGTGGGTTGGCCCATTACAGTGATGGATCTGTACAAGATCTTGAGAGGTCATAGAGGAGCCTGGAGTCTTCTGAGCTCTCTTGGCCTAGTCGTGTGAAACTGTGTGCACCCCGTGCACCTTTGGTAAAGGTAAAGGACCCCTGACAGTTAAGTCCAGTCGCGAACAACTCTGGAATTGCAGCGCTCATCTTGCTTTACTGGCCGAGGGAGCCGCAGTTTGTCCGCAGACAGTTTTTCCAGGTCATGTGGCCAGCGTGACTAAGCTGCTTCTGGTGAAACTAGAGCATTGCATGGAAACGCCGTTTACCTTCCCGCTGGAGTGGTACCTATTTATCTACTTGCACTTTGACGTGCTTTCAAACTGCTAGGTTGGCAGGAGCAGGGACCAAGCAACGGGAGCTCACCCTGTCGTGGGGATTCGAACCACCAACCTTCCAATTGGGAAGCCCTAGGCTCAGTGGCACTGTGCCTTTGGTATTGTGCATGAAACTTTAGCTGCCTGCTTTTATTCTCTCCAAAGCAAAGCATAACATTATATATTGTAATACAGGCTAAACTTACGATAATAGGTGGTCATGTAGCCAACTGAGGTCTGTTCAGTGGAGTAGCTATGCAAGCCCCAGTGATCATCTGGTTACTGAAGCTTGTAAGGCTCTGTGTAAACCCCCTTGTAAGACCAACAATCAGCTGACCCTGAGCTCAGAATACTCCCTGAGGCAGAGCATTGATCCAGGGTATTGTGTAGAGGCAAGCATAACGAATTCTGAGTTTGGCAGTCCCAGCAGGGTTCGCAAAGCACTGTGTACAGGATTTTTGCTGGGACTGCCAAACTTTCAGTTGGTGCAGCCATGCCTTTATGCAGGTGGGTGTGACTTGGTCAAAATGGCCTGGTGGACTTAGTCGTATTTTTACTGCCAGGGAAGGGAAGATGGACTTCCAATAATAAAAAATCAATATAATTAAATATTCTTGCCTCTTCACAATACCCTGGATCAATGGCTTGCTTCAGTTTGACAAGTGGTACTGTCAGGGTGTTGTCAGTGGCTCCCGGCTGGATGCCCAGGAAAGTATAAAGACAAGGAAAAGTTTCTTTTCTTTATTATGAACTTTACAGAGAGAGGCTATAGAGCCCAGCCTCTTGGATAATGGCGTTGTCTTGAGCGAATCTCCTCCTCCCCCCATCTCTCCCACTTCCACATGTACCATCATCCTCACCTCCTCTACGGGTGCTGCTAAGTGCCCTCTGTCTTTGAGCTCTTTGCTCTCCTACTTTTAAGGCTCGCCTTGTTCTGGGAGATGGTGGGTCTGGAATGCTTTCTAGTGACAATGTGTCAGTCAGCTGCTGCTCTGACTCTGTCTGCTCCTCCTTTCCCATGATTTCCCAACTTTTCCCCTCATCTGCCTCTGAGCTGTGACTTCCCGCAAACCCCTGTTGTCAATCTATACTGTCTTCCTCTCTCTCCTCCCTGGAAGAGTCAGGATGGGGAGGCGGTCTCCACCACTCCTCCTCCTCTGCTCGGTCCCTGATGGGGAGCGTCAAGCCCTGGGAGGTCTGTCCCTCCAAAAGTAAAGAATTCTGCTTTATCTAAATGATCTGGTTACACCTGGTGCATGGAAGTAAGAGAATAAGACAAAGCCAGGGCAGTAAATCTTCCAGCGATGTCACCTCCTTTGTGGGTGGATGCCTATGGCTCTCTGGAGAGTTACGTTTTAAAATTCATTCCTGGCTTGCAGCATGTTAGCATTTTGCTTATGTGTGTTGGTGTAAGATATTTCTGTACCCATCTGCATATTTGGAAATTACCATTGGGTTGGGAGTAATAGAATCATAAATATGGATTCAACCTTGCAGCTCAACCCTTTGGTTAGTTGCAGAGAATATGTGGCACCCCCAACTAAAGGCTATCCAGCTTCTGCTTGAAAATCTCTGGGGAGGAAGAGCCCCTCACCCAAGTAGGCAATGGGTTGCACTGCATAAATGCATTGCACTTAACCCAGAGATTAGGCAGCGATAAAAGCGCCATGGCAAGAAAAAGACACAGCAAGAGCATTTCTAAACAACAGCTATTGTGTCTGTCTAAGTCGTGCGGCATAGCAACGACCTTCTGATATTACAATGGCCTTCTTCCTTCAGCCTTCAGCCTTTGAAGGCTCCGTCCTCCATTTACCCTACTTGCTTCTGCTTTGTCCTTGTCTTGTGGTTCTCTTGCAAATGCAACATCCCAGCCTTCACTTGCTCAGCCATTCTCACCCACATTTCAATTTCCATTCTATAATTTATGTAATTCCAATAATTTATCCAACACTTCCCCTTTAGTTCTAAGAAACGTCCTGTCTTTCCTTGGAACTCATATTTCTCGACTTGGCATTCCAATATCCATCATACCCTGTGCCTCTTCCTCTTCCTTCATGACTTCCATACACAAATCTTCATCTACATTTCTCTCTCTCTCTCTCCCCCCCCCCCCAGCTGGTGCACCTTCTGAGAGAGGGTTTTTCTGGTGTCACTGCAGCTTCATGAATTGAAATGACTAAAGGGGCAATCGAAATTGACTGATTGTCACTAGATCTAGCTCTGCTTACTGCGACCAAAGTGGGTGGAGCTGTGGTCTAAACTACTGAGTCTCTTGGGCTTGCTGATCAGAAGGTCAGTGGTTCAAATCCCCGTGACGGGGTGAGCTCCCGTTGCTCTTTCCCAGCTCCTGCCAACCTAGCAGTTCAAAAGCACACCAGTGCAAGTAGATAAATAAGTACCGTGGAGGCGAGAAGGTAACTGGCATTTCTGTTGCTCTGGCTTCCATCACAGTGTTCTGTTGCACCAGAAGCGGTTTAGTCATGCTGGCCACATGACCCGGAAAACTGTCTGTGGACAAATGCCAGCTCCCTCAGCCTGAAAGTGAGATGAGCACGGCAACTCCATAGTCGCCTTTGACTTGACTTAACCGTCCAAGGTTCCTTTACCTTTTACCTTACTGGGACCACAGAGAAACATGCCTTTGCCCTCTTTTCCATGATGGACCTCCAGCTATTTGAAGAGTGCTATCATAATCCTACCCATCTACCCAGGGGTTTGAACTAGATGACCCTTGGAGTCCCTTCCAACTTTAGAATTCTATGATTCTACAGCTCCTTCAGCCTTCCCTCATGTAGGACTTATTTTCCATACTGCTGACCATCTTACCCTCCTCTGAACTCATTCCATTTGGTCTCTATCATTCTTAAAGGGCAGCCCTTTTAAGATAAGGTCAAAAGAGCACGCTCTACAGGACTGTGCATTTGCTTCCAGGAATGTCTCCAAAAGTTCAGCAGCAGTGAAGTGATTAATCACACTGGATGAAGAAATAGGCAGTTTTATTTTCTTCTTCTCTAGCTACCATTCTTTGTCTTGGCATAAAATGGGAAGTGAAAAACCAAAAGCCTGAAAACAACTCTGGTTAGAGCTTGGATTGAAAGAGACAAATTCCAGCAAAAAATAAAAATAAAAATGCAGAGCTGTTCTAAGCCCTCACCACTGAGGTATATTGGTTAGAAAAGCATCTCAGGAGGTAAGCCAGGCCCCATCAGAATTAACTGATGAACACATTTATGTTTACAAATAAGTGGGCGGATTGAAGCAAAGCCAAAAAAAGAGATTACTGGAAGTTCTGCTGTTCAAAAGGATGGGAGGATCTCCACTAAAACACAGCTAAGAGAAAGTCACCTGCCATTCCTCTTTTTCTGGTACTTCTCCTTTCTGACATCTCTGGGCTAGTACCATTCTCGCTGCTGTTGCTGAATGCATTAAAAAGTATTTTATCTTCTCTTGGTAACTCTTCACCTGTTATACCTAACAAAAAGGCTTCTGGTTTTTTAACAAATGTATTTTTAAACATCTTCTTTTGTTCATTATATATCATTTCCCAGAAAGCCTTTAGCAATATACATGTCCAAATTCATAGGCTCATTTTTAGCCCATTTGCTATTTTGGTTGAATTGCACAATTCCCTGCCTCCATCAATGATATGATTTGGGAGCAGGGAATGCACAACATGACAATATTATAATGGAGGTTAGCAGATCCTATGTTCCATGGGTTTGGGATGGGACATGTCGCACGGATGTTGTTTTCAGCAGCAGTCCCATGTTGAGTGAAATGTAGAGGGTTGCCCAACGAGTGCTGAGTAATTTTCAAAACCTCTATATTGTAAATAGCTCTGGTGGATATTGAACTTTCAAGGAGAAAACTTGCTGCATGGCATGTTTCACCCCCTCCCCTTAGGAAATCTGGAACAGAATGAAGGACAAGCTAATGAGCATTTGCTTTATTCATAAATGTGAATTGGAAATGACACCCTTGAGCAATTTCAGAAAGGGTTAATGGTTAGATACATTGCCCTGGAAATGCCCAAGAGTAAGATTTTGATTCCTCAAATGTTACTCCAGCTCTGCTTTATGGACACACATAAATTACAGCGTAAATCATTAATATCCAATTTCAGAAAGCCACTGTGCAGGCAACGTAAATGAAAATACAAAGCTACCAGCAATATATTAATTTTGTAGGGCTTAAAATGGAGTCTGGAGCTGTACTTTGCCTAAAGGAGCTGGCTCTCCTTTATCTGGTGAGATTAACTCCTAAGCAAGTGGGGAGAACCCTAATGGTATTTGGCGCATTTAAGATCAAAGCAATTTGTTTCTTGTGGAGACCAGGAAGGTTTCCGATGGTTGTCTAAGTGAAAACACAGCCTTAGGAGCAAATCCGGCTGCATCTCTTGTCAATTTGCATTTCCCCGGAGCAGACCCGTCACTTAACCAAATCATTTCCTCTTCCCTTCAGAGAATCAAGTCAGAATATTGTTGGAAGGCAACAGCAAGAAGCACAGGAAGGGAAGAGGAGGAAGAGCTTTGCCAGTTTTTCAGGGGAACAATCTCCCACAATTCTGTTCAGTTATCCAGAGTGCATTCGATGAACTTTTACGAGGTTCTCAATCTGGTGTGGATTGTACGATGCACATATACAGCTACGTGAACAGGGGTTGTGGGCAGGGCTCAAGGATGGAGCCCATGTGACTGAAATTCCCAGGTGTCAAAAAAGGTTATTTATGTATACCACTACTGTGGCCCATGTTTTGTTAGCCCCCAAATGGAAAACCAGGGAGGTCCCACTCCTGCTTAGCTTCACCTACTTGGCAGCCTTATGTTCCTCAAGACCACCAACAGTGAAGGATCCTCCTTGGCCAATAGCCCACTGTTCTTTTAAATAACTGTTAGAAACTCCAGGTGGGACCAGGCCCATCTCCCAACTCCTATCAAGCAGCTGGAGCCTCCACATCTCCATACTGAACTCAAGCTTACAATACACACAGTGGGATCAAGTGAAAATAGCTCACAATCGACTGCTTTTATGATGTAAGCAATGACCTCATGCATGCTTGTGGCCAGCAAGGATGGAGGCAAGTCAGTTACTGCCTATAGCTATGGCAGAGTAGACTTGCCCTGTTCATATCGGAACTGCTTCCATCTGGTGATTCACACCAGAGCTCCTTTGTATGATAAAAGAAAGTCGTGGCTCAAGTTGTCTTCTTTGTGTGGGCACAACCCTTCTTCCTGATACATTAGCTTTCTACATGAAAAAAGGTACTTTTCGTGTGGTGGACCTGTAAAAGAGTATTGGGAAATAATCCATAATGAATTGAAAAACATGCTTAAAAGTATTTTTCAAAAGAAAAACCCAGAGTCCTTTTTGTTGGGAATAATTCAGACAGAAATTCCCAGGTGTCAAAAAAGGTTTTTATGTATGCCACTACTGCCGCCCGTGTTTTGCTAGCCCCCAAATGGAAAACGAGCGAGGTCCCAACCAAAGAAGAATGGCAACTTAAGTTGATGGAATATGTGCAGCTTGCAGACGTAACATATAGCGTAAGAGAAGAAGAAGAACATACGTTTAGAGAAGATTGGAAAATGTTTATTGAATATATGCAGGGAAATTGTGTACACTTGAAAACGTTGGCAGCATTAAGATAAATTCAACAGTGTAAATAAGTTTTGATAGATGTAATAATGGAATACTGAGTGGTTTAGTTTATGCACAATATGCAAGGATTTAACATATGCAAAATGAACCATGGAAAGAGAAGAAGGGCAGTCATTGATATTTTAAGGATATTTAAATGAGTATTTTAAAGTGTAAAACAGAAAATCATATTCATTTAATCGGTACATTCATTTAACAATTGGTTGGATTAAACTGGGACTGAACTGGATTAATAGAGTCCCCTTTTTGAGGCAACTACTCATCCACACGCAACGTTGAAGCATAATCCAACTTTAATTGAGAATTTTTATTATTTTTCAAAAATATGTATTAGCTATCAGATGTTTTGTAAGCTTTGCTCTAGTACAAAACACATTTCCCCTCCTATCACTTATGGGCCTTGGCTTAGTGGCATAGCACATTGTTTGTCCATAGAAGCTCAGTCCCAAGCATCTCCACTTAAGGCTGGGAATGCTCCTTTCTGAACCTCTGGAGAACCTGTGACAATCGGTGGGGACCCTGCTGAATTAGATGGACCAACAGGAGACTTGGTATAAACTGCTTCTTCTATGCTTCTAATTATGTCATTCTGGTGGCATATAAATTGCAGTGAACCCACCTTATCATGAAAATCATACAGGCACATGAAAACTGGAAGAGGAAAGCTTTTAGGCAACTGGCAGATCACCAACCTGGAACTCATACATGCAAACCTCTCTGGGTTTTCTTCTCAGACAATTGTCAGACAAAGGCTAACGAATTGTTGAATGGTGACATGAACCCCTTGCCAGGTTATCATGATATCAGAACAAACTGAGTGTGAGAGCCCATGAAGATGCCATCTGTTTCTAATAGAACAACCATGATGTTTTATGTAAGCAGCCCCCTGTGATATTATATTACATGGAAGCCTGCCCACAGAACCAGAATATGCAGTGGAGCAGAATGGAAAACTGCCATTAGCAGTAAATTGAATATTCACGGAGGGATCCACATCCAATTAAGTTTGTGGCACATCCAGACTCAAAGTTCAGCACAGAACTTAAGCTTCATACCTAGATTCAGCAGAACCTCCCTCAGTCAGTGGTGCTAGCAAAGTCTGTTAAATAATGCAGACAGAGTCCCAAGAGAATAGACTCACTTTACTCACTTTACTGAGCAAAACTGAACAAAAACACAGTGAGGACAAAGGACCGGAGACGTTTTGTCTTACTTACATCAAGCCTTCTACATAGCAGAGAAACATACAACCAAAAATATAGAGGAAAAGCTTCCTCAGAACTGCACAGCCATGTGCTACCTTTGCCCGTTGCTAAACTATGGGCCCCCACCCCAAGCTCAGTAGACTTAACACTGAGAACAGAATTAACTCTTCAGTTGCAAACTGAATGACAACTGCTGTTGCATTTCCAGTAATTGAGATACTCTAATCAGAGCCCAGTAGAGACATCACCTTGCCAACAAAGGTCCGTATAGTAAAAGCTATGGTTTTCCCAGTAGTGATGTATGGAAGTGAAAGCTGGACCAGAAAGAAGGCTGATCGCCAAAGAATTGATGCTTTTGAATTATGGTGCTGGAGGAGACTCTTGAGAGCCCCATGGACTGCAAGAAGATCAAACCTCTCCATTCTTAAGGAAATCAGCCATGAATGCTCACTGGAATGCTCATCCTGAAGCTGAGGCTCCAGTACTTTGGCCACCTCATGAGAAGAGAAGACTCCCTGGAAAAGACCCTGATGTTGGGAAAGATGGAGGGCACAAGGAGAAGGGGACGACAGAGGACGAGATGGTTGGATAGTGTTCTCGAAACTACCAGCATGAGTTTGACCAAACTGTGGGAGGCAGTGGAAGACAGGAGGGCCTGGCGTGCTCTGGTCCATGGGGTCACGAAGAGTCAGACACGACTAAATGACTAAACAACAACAACAATCAGAGCTCAGCTCTATGATTCTGTCCTCAATTACACATGATTTGGTACTTCTTAATTCTTACTCATCCTTCTCAACTCCTGCCTTATGTAACATCTTGCCTGATGAACAATTCTGGAGAGCTCAAAAGCTTGCTACTGCAACAATTTGATCCATTGCTTTTTTTTAAAAAAAATATATTATGTCAATCATTGGACTGAATGCTGGTTCCAGTCAAAAGTAGAAATGGGTAGGAAATTCAGTTTTGTTTACAATTTTAATGAGAAGCTACCTAATTTACACTTCTCAAACCAATATGCAAACTGAGAAACAATCATCCTTTGAAATATTCACTTCTATGAATTTTGCAATGCAGTTCTCCAACTGAATTTGAGACTGGAAAAAAGAAGAAACAGAGAAATTAACAGATTTCCATCCCTACTCAGAAGTGACATGGTTGTTTCTCTCCCATTTGCTAAAGCAGTCTTGAAGGAGGACCAAAAGAGGCCAGAGAATAATTGCTTAACAGCAATATTATTGTCAGCAAGAATATATATCAATATCCAGCAGCAGAACTGGAGGTTCAGCCAGCAGCACAGAAGCCAATGGTGTTAATTTTCTTTGGAAGGAAGCAGCCTCTTGTTCAACTTCCTCTTATGCCTCTCTCCTCGATATTCTATATATAGACTACAGAAATCATCGGATCACTTCTCCACTTGGTTTAACGGCAAACAAAAACCACGAGGCATTGATCAGCTGTGGCATGAGCAAAATGAAATCTAAATAATGGGAGTGTGCAAGGGATATGACCTTGTTTGTCTTGTTCATTTCTCCCATTTGGACTCACTTAAGGGGGATGAAAATCAAATTTGTTTTGCCTGGTTGTATGCAAACAGGGCTCTAAGAAGCCTGTGATGGCTATGACTATCAGGGGAATCAAGCACAGGGATTTCCAGTTCCCTTGGTGAGGGAAAAGAAATTGGAGTAGACTGTGTCAGGTTTTTATACAATGCTCAAAACCAATGCCAAAGAACTTTAAGCACTTTTTACAGAGTCTTGGATGCATAAGGTTGCTCTTTATTGAATAGTGAGCTAGATCTCTTGCAAACACGATCTTTCTGGCAGGATCTTTCTGGAGGAGCTCCAGGAGTCCAAACAATTTCATTGTTTGACGTGGCAACACCAATGTGCACCATTCCCCTACTCTGAAGCTACCAAACTGTCGGAAGCTTCTTGATCTGTGTGATCCATTGAAGTTTGAAATAACGGTATGCTGAAATTCTGCCCTAATTATTGCAAAGTGAGCAGCAGTGGCATGATCCATGAAAGCACCAAGAAAATTACAAGACCTACATTGGCTCCCAGTATGTTTCCAAGCACAATTCAAAGTGTTGGTGCTGACCTTTAAAGTCCTAAATGGTCTCAGCCCAATATACCTGAAGGAGCGTCTCCACCCTCATCGTTCATCCCGGACACTGAGGTTCAGCTCCGAGGTCCTTCTGACTGTTCCCTCAATGCGAGAAGTGAGATTGCAGGGAACCAGGCAGAGGGCCTTCTTGGTAGTGGCGCCCCTCCCTGGTGCAACATCCTCTCATCAGATGTCAAGGAAATAAACAACTATCTGACTTTTAGAAGACATCTGAAGGCAGCCTTGTTTAGGGAAGTTTTTAATGTTTGGTGTTTTGTCGTGTTTTCCATATTCTTTTAGGAGCCGCCCAGTGTGGCTGGGGAAACCAAGCCAGATGGGTGGGGTAAAAGTAAATTATTATCATTATCATCATTATTATTACAATTTACAATTTTCCAGGTTGACAGGGTTGCAAACACCCCCCCCCCCGAAACAACAGGGAAATGAGCACTAAACCTCTGCTAGATTCCGCTAGATTTCTAGAAGTGTATTTTATGTCATGTGAAATATCACATTAAAATCCCCAAAGATTATCAAGTAAGGAAACATTAGGAAATGGGGAAAATGGCTGCCTGAATGCAGTCTTACTCTTTGGTCCCGACTCCTGGCTGATCCCATGGCTCCTGGCTCAGCTCACATGGCTGTCTGTGGCCCATTCATGACACCAACGTGGGCCACATAATTTTGGCACCAGAAAATCTCAAACCTGGCAATCAAATGCAAAAATAAACAAATGTTTATGCCCTTTCACGATGACACCCCAAATCAGCTGCCCGAGCGAATCAACTAACTCTGCCAAATTTGAAAGCCAAAGATTTACTGTTTGCATTTTAATGACTGTGCAACTGGGTTTATAAGCCACTCAGAAGTCTATTTTGGCATTAAGTGCCAAAGACATAATTTTACTGCAGCAGCAACGAATTCTGCCAGTACCAGGAGTGAAAATATTTCTACAAGAGGGGCAAACTTTAAAAATGACTTGCAAGCTATCCTTGCAGCATAGCCATCCATCATAGATTTGACTTTTTTCAGAAATGTCCCCAAAGACAGAACAGCAAGAGAAGACAGATATAGAAGATGACAGTGCCATCTATTGATAGGAGGTTTTGCTCATTTAATGATTATAATATCTATATTGTATAATAGATCCCTGTATCTGAATATGTATCTGTTCAGAAGCGAATAAAACATATCCTCTAGCTGAACTTTTGTGGTCAGGCCAATGTCATAGCTGGACTATCTGTAATGTACAGCTTCTGGGTCATGTGGCCAATATGACTAAGCCGCTTCTGGCGAACCAGAGCAGCTCACGGAAACGCCGTTTACCTTCCTGCCGTTGTGGGGATTCGAACCACCGACCTTCTGATCGGCAGGTCCTAGGCTCTGTGGTTTAACCCACAGCACCACCTATGTCCCACCTGTTGCTATACCACTATGCTAAAAGATACAACAGTCATAGCCTGCTTCACTGGTATTTCAGAACAGGATGGATTTTAGACACACACACACACACCTCTGTACATGTGAAAAGCATATCCTTCTTACATGTGTCTACGCCAGGGGTCAGCAAACTTTTTCAGCAAGGGGCCAGTCCACTGTCCCTCTGACCTTGTGGGGGCCCAGACTATATTTTGGAAAAAAATTAACAAATTCCTATGCCCCAAAAATACAGTGGTACATTGGGTTACAGACGGTTCAGGTTACAGACGCCGCTAATCCAGAAATAGTACCTAGGGTTAAGAACTTTGCTTCAGAATGACAACAGAAATTGTCCTTTGGCGGCGCGGTGACAGCAGGAGGCCCCATTAGCTAAAGTTGTACCTCAGATTAAGAATAGTTTCAGGTTAAGAATGGACCTCCAGAATTAATTAAGTTCTTAACCCGAGGTACCACTGTAACCCAAAGATGCATTTTAAATAAAAGCACACATTCTGCTCATGTAAAAACACCAGGCAGGCCCCACAAATCACCCAGAGATGCACTTTAAATTAAAGGAGACATTCTACTCATGTAAAAACATGCTGATTCCCGGACCATCCACAGACTGGATTTGGAAGGCGATTGGGCCGGATCCGGCCCCCGGGCCTTAGTTTGCCTACCCATGGTCTAGGCTTAGGAATCCATGTTTCTGAATTAGAGGCAGTGATTTTCATTTGCAGGATCAAAAATTCTGATATTGGAAGATGTAGATAAGTGCCACAACCAAAGTGAAAGTCCCCCCCCCCCTAATTATGAATCTGGAAACAAGAACAGAAGAAGAAACTAAATGTTGACTTTAAATAGGAAACGGGTCAGCAGTCAAGCATGAAGCTACGTTGAGCACTCCTCAGATGTAACAACCATATGCAACTGTCCTTCATTCTGAATTGGGAACACGGTGTGTCTACCATATCAGGTAGATGCACAATAACTGCCTTGTCTCTGTGCCTTTCGATGGGGAACCATGCATAATTATGTCTCTGTGCCTTGAAAATGGAGAGCAATGCACAATCACAGATCAGAATGAATATGCAAAATAACACGAAGGATAACAACACAGAAAATGCACATAATTTAGTATTCCCCTTGAACTGCATGCAACAAATAGTATCAGTAGGAAAATAAAAGACAACATTTTAGATTTTAATAATTGCAAGACCGATTTTTTTTAAAAAAACATACACAAACATTTGAAGGCGTCACCTAATGCATTTAACAGAAATGGTTAGCTAAAATATGGAATACATTTTTAAAAACATTATAATATTAATGCTATGTATGGAAATTGGGGGTAGAAGGAACACACACATTTGTCAGCTGTGCTTACTGTTAGGATATTTCCGTTCCGCCTTAAAAGGGAGCAGGCTTGTGAGTCACAGAGTCTGTGTATTTCCTGTTCATTGGATGTTTATGTTTGCTATTGCTTTCGTTTTCTCTCTCTGCGCCAGAAGCAGGCAGTCATGTTTGTTCTTTGTTCTGACCAACACTGAATAAACATTCTAAATGATACCCTCCTGAGTGCAACTTTTGCTGTGTGAATTCTGCTGACAGAGTGTGCATCAGCCCAGGAATGTGGCAATCTATTTCTGGAGCTGGTGTTGCTAATTGCTGATACTGCACATCTACGGGAGATCGATGGACGTCCGGAGTCTGGCTGGAAGCAGTGGTGGCCTTTGTCTCCCTGGCAGTATCCCAACACTTACATGATACAGCTGAATTATAAGTAATCGGGAAAAGCATTTGCTTGTATCCAAAAGAGCGCCAAGTCACTCATGTTAGGGCAAGGTTTTCTGCTTGTGCAATGGAACTCCCTCCATCTCCTCCCCAGCCCCATCTCCCAAATATGTTCTGGATGTTCCCCCAACCCTCAAGCGCAGATTTTAGGAGGCAGGAATGGGGCAATGCGGGGGGGGGGGGGAGCTCTATTGTACAAGCTGAAAAACTTTGTGTTTATGTGTAATGGTTCTAGGGGTTGCTCGTGCATAAATCGACGCCACACCTGGCTGCGTTACCTGGGTGAACCCTTTCTGTCTGGACAGCCACTCACCCGTGGCTGTCTCAATCGCTGGCAGAATCCGTCAGTGGGCGTTTCTTGAACTTCTTCCAGCAAAGAAGCTCTTTGACGCCTAGTCACTGCCTACTCTCCCTGCACGGAAGCCTTCTGCGCAGGGAGGGTGTGGGCAGCGGAGGACCCGTGCTCTCCTCGCTGGTCTCCGGCGAGGAGTCATGGAGCCACCTCGCCAATTCCCCCATCTGCCCCCCTTCTCCACTGGTGCTACGCTGATTTCCTTCCCCAGAAGATGGGCTGCTTCTCTCCCTCCCGGGACGCTCTCCTGAACCCCTCTGGAGCCCTCCCTCTCCCTCTGGCTCCGATGGCAGTTCCCTGACATTATTGAACAAGGGCATTGGATGCCACCAATTACAATTTATTGAATTTCTTTACTACACATCAAAAATGGGAGTGGGGAAGGATATAAAAATTGGCCATGAAAAATATCAAAATCAGAAAATACCTTATACTTATGAAAATTGCTTCTGCAGATAGATATTCCAAACATGCATCACTTTTTGGTTAGACAGAAACAGAGAAGATTTTGCCCTTCTCTAAGTCAGAGGGCTTGGTTTCTTTTGTGTGTGTGTGTGTGGTTTTTAAAATTAAACTTTTACAGATATATATCAAACATAAATAATAAAAACAAGATTCCAAGGAATCTCCTGGATTTCCACCCTCCCCTTTGTGGGTCCTAATTGAATCATTTCCTCCTGCATCTTTTTCTGATGATCCAAATATTTCACTTCTCCATTATGTCCAGAATTCACCCTTAAACAACAAATGATATTCCAATCCTAGTAACGATTTTAACCCCAGGAGCTTTGTTTAGCTGAACCAAGCCCTTGGAAAATCCTGTGTTACATTTGATAAAACAATGACAATAGCATATAGGTAAAGACCAAAAACTGTTAGCTGATGGTGCTAGTGCCGTTCCTCATGTTAATAGTGCTTCCATTTATTGTAATTTCTTTCCACTGCTTATGAATCCTTTTGTTCACTGTCCTTTTATTGCCGACGAAGGCTCACTGTGTGCGGAATACTAAATAAATGCTCCAGCTATCAATCAAAGCAAACACGGACAGGTATAATCAGCGTCATCACAACATCTTCATGATGCATCAAGGAAGAATTTTCGACTCTTACCTCCCTGCACAGGGCTAGTTAAGAGCTCCTTACGACACCCTATGCATCATGCTAATGTGATGTGACATTTGCTTAAAGCCGATGCTTTTCCCGTTAATGAGTTTCAGAGTTCACGCAGCAAAGTCATCGTTACTGTTCGGAAGCAAGGAAAGAGTTAGTACACGGCAGGGTTTTTTTGTTTTGTTTTTAAGGGAGAGTGAGAGAGAGAAAGAAAACAAATCAAATGCCACAGAAAGGCAAACCAGAGATTTAAATGTTATTTAGTACGGTTCACCCAGGCCATCTCTCTCTCTTTTTTAAAAAAGGAAGTAAAAATGCTGTCATGCACTCACTAAAAGTTAATGATGGAAAGAGCTTGTGTAAATGATGGTTCTGCAAATGCTATTATGCCTTCATGGGTTCTTCTGCTTTCATTTGATTTAATGACACTTTAGAGTCTGCCCTCAACTAACAACACCAGCAATTCTTCTACCATTAATTGTGGGGCAGGCTAATGTTAACAAGGGGCCATATAGGGGGGCAGGTACCTTTTAAAGTGAAATCCAAGGGACTTAAGGGGTGGTTGCCTGGAAGTAAGTCCTGCTGTACTCACTGAGGCTTACTTGCGTGGTGAGTTCCCGCCTCCCCCCATTGGAAGTAAAAACAGATGACACCAGTATTTTAGGTTAATGGGCAAAAAATGGCCACAACTTTATTGGTTACAGGTAATGAGCGGTATTGGCTTAGGCATTGGTCCTACCGACTATCCGGCTTCAGCCTGATTGCTTGAAGACCGGGAAGGGTTAACCTTCAGTAGGGGGAGTCCTGCTGATGCACATCAACTAGGAGCTCCCCCGGGGTCACCGCTCAGGGGTGTGCCTTAGGCCATCACCTCCATAGGCTTTGGACCGGGCCACACACCCCAGAATCCTTTACCAGACTAACCTTCGATATGGGGGAGGTGATGGCGCTTCCTCCCCCCTCTCATCTACATAACAATACCCTTACCAATGCCTAACCGCCAATGCCAAGGAAGTTGTGACGATTTGCTACGAGGTAGGTGAAAAACCAAGTGGCTGGAGCCAATTTGCCAAGTGGAAAAAATTCCTACCAGGCCCCTTGACGGCGACCAACCGAGGTCCATAGCAAAGTCAGAAAGCCAGACCTAAAGGGTGGGGTGGGGAAAACTGGAGCAGCTGAGGCGCTGAAATAGGAAGATCCTCGGCTGCGCCGGCCCTAAATAGCGTGGACCACACCTCCCATGCCATTCGATTGGCTGTCAAGGGGGATGACGTGGCCAAGGATTCCCTCAGTCACACGGGGGGGGGGGCATGAAGCCCGCAACCCCACCTCCTCTCCAGCTTGGAAGTGGCTTTCCAAGTATAGAACTGCAGTATAAAAGTGCTAGATTGTGCCAAGCAAAGCTGCCATGCTCCATGTAGCCTTTGCACAAGTTTCCATCAACCGTACTTTTAAATAAGAATGACTCCTGCTTTCATTGGGGCCTTGCAATGGCTGATGCGACTCAGCCAAACAAATCCCTTCTGCCCCTGTCAACAATAATGCGCTTCTCTTCTGGAGGTTCAGATACCAGCCGCAAAGCCATGCTCTCAAGCATCCCTGTGTAGCAGTCGAAAAAGAAGCTAGCAGGTCGCAGGTTGCCTTTCCTAACCCAAGCCACCTTTTCCCCTTTCATCATGACTTGTAGGCCAGAAAATGCCCTAGGAAGCTAGAGCGCTTGGCTTTTCTTGTAAAGTCCTGCCAAGATTTAGAGCACAGTGCTGCTGCCTTGGCAGCAAATCCATGGTCTGACAGATGACTCAAAGGAGAAAAATATGCAAAGCATGCCTGTAGTGACAAATGCATGAAATTTTAGGCAAAGCAGTTCCAAAAATTCAAGTCTGTGGCGCGGCTGTTTTATGAGCTCCGTATTACTTTTTCCTTCTCTATTTGCATTTTCTCCCTTCCATTTGCAATCCCCCTCAAAGCCCATCCTTCCATTTGCAGCACAGAGTTGGGGAAAGGCAAAACACACTTTTCTCCTTCTCTTGTTAATTGAGATGTGTTATCTAGATGTTTGTTCCTTGCTAGTTGCCAAATGTATATGCTATTTTGTATATATATATATAGAGAGAGAGATCACACAAGAAAGAAGAAAGAGAGCATATCAATCTAATGGGGGAAAAGGAGATCAGGAGATCATGCACAAAGTCATACATGTTGTCTGAATGGACAACCTATTTGTCTGATTATGCAGAAATAAAACTTTTCTCTGCTTTATATATTAGCAGGGTGTTCCTGGTGCAACAGACTCTCAGTTTTGGTGCACAATTCTGAGTTCTGATTATTACTTTTAAAGCCTTAAAAGTTTGATTCCAGGGTCATGAAAGGATCATTGCTCCCCATAGGAGCCTGCCAGTTTTCTCAGATCTGCTTGGAAGGTTCTTCTACACTTGATTTCTAAATCTAGTGCATCCCAAGCAGATTTTAACCATTTGGGGAGGGTGAAAGCAGTGCTTGGATCAAAGGACCCCAAGTCTCTGTGTTAAGCTACATTTTGGTACTTGTATTAAACCACAAGCTCCCCTGCCTATGTCACACTTTATTCTCTGCCTGCACTTAGGACTGCATACCAAGAAGCAATTGAACAGATGAGCACAGGCAGGCACCAGCATGCAGTGACAGAATTAAGTTATAGATCCAAGACGGCGGAAAATCAAGTTATCAGATTCTGCTTGCCAAGTGAAATTGAGATATTTTAAAAGCAAGAAAAAGCATAATCAAAGTTTAAAAATGACAGCAGAGCTACATCAAAAGATGGGTGAACGCTATTATGTTATTACTCTAAAATTATTCCTCATACCTCTGTAGTTCTCCTGGTTCTGCAACTGAATCGTATTTTCCAATGTGATGCTGTTGGAAAGCCAAGTGGGCAGGGAAGGCCAGACTGAACTTTTATAGCTTTAATGGTTTGAGGTGAGGCCGCCTCCTCCTCCTCCTCCTCCTCCTCCTCCTCCTCCTCCTCTTCCTCCTCCTCCTCCTCTTCCTCTGGCCATCCCACCTGAATGATAGGATGATAGCAGACCCTCCATGCGTCCCTATTTTCCAGGGACAGTCCCATATTTACAGAATTCATCCCAGTTTCTGGTTTGATCCCAGAATGTCCCGTTTTTCCTTAGGACATCCTTATTTTCATCAGATAAATATTGGAGGGTATGGTAGTATGTCCCTGCTTCCGTTGGAGTGTTTCGAGTCATGCAACCTCCAAGGCAAAGAGTTAAGTAACTGTATACGCTTTAGAAGACATCTGAAGGCAGCCATGCATAAGGGATTTTTTATGATTGATGTTTTATTATGTTTTTATATAAGTTGGAACCCTCCCAGAGTGGCTGGGGCAACCCAGTCAGATGAGTGGGGAATAATAATAATAATAATAATAATAATAATAATAATAATAATAATGGAATAGGACATCCCTAGTTTCATCAGAGAAATGTTGGAGGGTATGTGATAAGATCCTATCCATTCTGAAGGAAATCAGCCCTGAGTGCTCACTGGAAGGACAAATCCTGAAGCTGAGGCTCCAATACTTTGGCCACCTCATGAGAAGAGAAGACTCCCTGGAAAAGACCCTGATGTTGGGAAAGATGGAGGGCACAAGGAAAAGGGGACGACAGTGGATGAGATGGTTGGATAGTGTTGTCAAAGCTAACAGCACGAGTTTGACCAAACTGTGGGAGGCAGTGGAAGACAGAAGTGCCTGGCGTGCTCTGGTCCATGGGGTCATGAAGAGTCGGACATGACTAAACGACTAAACAACAACAAGAACATGTGATAAGATGCAGTTTACTAGGAGTAGTATAGTGCTTTATCTCCCATTATTATGTCACATGAAGATACTACTGTAGCACCCTGCTTGTGGTTAACGCTTAGCTGGAATGAAATATTCAACGCAGCAATAGAGAAATTAAAATAATAATTTATTTGTCAGACAAATAAATGAGAGGCACAGTGGTATATGGTTACCAAGCTCTGGCCTGGGCTCCTGCCATTATGGCCAGCACTTATATTCCCTCAGCCCAGCCTCCTTGCTCCTCCTTTGGCTGTCTCTGTCCAATCAGCCTGGTTGAAATTCCCATTGGCTGTTTGCTAGAACCAATCCTAAAAGATACACCCATTTCCTATTGCCTTTTATGGGAAACAAAAAGCTATATAGTCTTCTATCTATAAATGACAAATAAGTAGTCATATATCTTACATTTGTCTCAACAAGAAACCTTAATTACCAGCTCACCTCTTGCCCTCCTTGCCCTATTGCCCTCCAAAACAGATGGTTAATAGTTTTAAATTTTTATCTTAAACAGATGTCAGAGATCTTGGGTTCACATTCTCATGCATCATCAATGAAAGATCTCCTTTTTGGAGGTCTTTAAACAAAGGCCTGACAACCATATGTCAGGAGTGCTCGATGGCGTCTCCTGTCTGGCAGGGGGCTGGGCTCGTTTGCCCCTTTGGTCTCCTACAGCTATAAGACTCTATGAAATAAGAATTTAACATTTCTTTCTTTCTAGATCCTTTGCATAATTACATTTAAGCCAATATATTTCATACATTTATCATAGATAGCTTTTTAGAAGAATAAACCTTCTCAAAGTAAAAAGGAAGGAACAGTTTACAGCCTCAAAATAAAATAGGAAAAAGCCTCTTCTTCTGTTTACACTCCCCTTCTCCAGTTGCTTTCTCCATTTGCTCTTGACCTTTAACCTTAGGAAGATATGGCTCAAGTTTAATGGGAGGCACATGGTTTTATCTTACTATTTACCAACTCTTAATTATGTTTTTTCTCAGCTTTTTTATATTCTGTAATATGTAGGGTCAGTGTAACCTTGCTCTCAGCCTGTAATTCCCTTTTTACGACTTTGAGAATTGTTTTCTGCTATAAATCAGGGGGCCCCCTTGTCCAGGAGGATAAACATCTTGCCAAAATACTTAGGCAGCTGGTCTTCTGCCTGGCATAAAACATTTGAAAATCTTTAAGCTCATTTTAAAATACAGATCCTGATCAAAATATAAGCCTTGATAAAAATGCAGGCTATGATTAGATGCCTCACTACAAGAAAAAGACTAACAACAAGTAGTAACTGGTATTTGACCAGTTAAATATATTTGGTCAACTGGCAAATAGTGGCCATGATTTGAAAAAACAAAACAAAAAACATTAACTTATTACCGCTAGAGGGGAAAAAACAATATTTCAATGACCTGATACTTATTCTATTTTTTTAAGTTAATGATTGTTATGAAGCGACAATATTGTTTTGCAATGATTTATTGAGGTGCAGTTTCTGTAAATGAGCAGTTCTTCTCTTCAGTTTTTATTCCAGAGCAGGCGTGGATACCCTTTGGCCCTCCGTATGTTGCCAAAGTAGAATTTGGGAGTTGTAGTTCAGCAGCGTATGGAGGCCCAAAGTTTCCCCACACCAGAAATAGAGGGCTTGGTTAGAAAGTAGGACATATTACCATTTCATCACTGGAAAATTGTTCTGGGCGAGGCTTGAGTTACAAAACAACCAGTTACTGTTGAATACAAATTGTTTTCATTTTCCTGCCACTCTGCTTCAGTCTGCTCAGGAGCTGGGCCTGGTATAAAAGGAAATTCTCAAAAGTCATTTGTCTCCATTGTCCCACATAATAGGTGCCAATTTTCAGCATGTCCACGTAAAGAAGCGCCATGCTTTTTTACACATTCAAAATGTGTACATCTCTTTATGTGAGGTTTGGGGAGGAGGGCAATAAAAGAATTTGCTGGTGCAGACAAAGCCAATTTATGATCATGGGTGCCTTGAAGAGCACTTTGAAGCAACATCCTAGGAAACTCCCTCTGCCTTAAAGTCCCTCTGATCAACAATGTTGACAAGCAAACTGCGAAGGTGCTAATTTGTTAGCCATCCTTGAAAATTGCCCTTTGGACATTCCCTCTTGCCCAGTGGCATAACATGGGTTGCCCACATCTGGGGTAGAACAAGTGTTGCACTCCCTGGTGGACTAGGCAGCTGGGGTTGGGGTTGCACCAGGGGGTCATGAGCTGAGTCTGCATGGAGGGTGAAGGGAGCCTGCCTCCAACAGGCTCCTTGCCTGCTGCCTCCATCCACCTGCCCACTAGAACAACCCACCTGCTGCCACAGGATGCTGTCAGTGGCTCCCGGCTGGTTGCCCAAGAAAGCATAACCACAAGGTAAAGTTTCTTACAATCCTGTTTTATTTCAAACTTTACACAGAGAGGCTATAGAACCCAGCTTCTTGGATAATGGCATTGTTCTGAGTGGATCTCCACACACCGTCTTTCCCATTTCCTCATTTGTCATCATATCACCTCCTCTACAGGTGCTGCTACATGCCTTGTATCTTTGAGCTCTTTGCACTCCTACTTTTAAGACTCGCTGGGTTCTGGGAGCTGGAGGGTCTGGAATGCTTTCTAATGACTACCTGTCAGCCAGGTGCTGTTCTGGTTCTCCCATGATTTCCCAACTTTCCCCCTCATCTGCCTCTGAGCTGTGACCTCCCTCAAATCCCTGTTGTAAATCTATACTGTTTTCCTCTTCCTCCTCCCTGGAAGAGTCAGGATAGTGAGGCAGTCTCCACCACTCCTCTGCTCAGTCCCTGACACTGCCTGTTGTGGGGGCATCTGTTTGTGCCCCCTCAAAAATGTGTGCCTGGGGCCATGGGCCTTCTGGCCCCCCATGCTGCACCTCTGCTTTTGCTGTTGTCACAAATGGCACCACTTGAGATGGACAACTCCCAAGCAGGATTTTCAGAAACTGGAATTTGCACCTTAGTCATCCTCCTTCACCATATGTCCTAGCTAAACAGCAGCAGCAACAACAACAACAACAACCAGAATTACACAGGATGTTAGGTAAAGGTAAGGTAAAGGACTCCTGGATGGTTGAGTCCAGTCAAAGGCGACCATGGGGTATGGCACTTATCTCGCTTTCAGGCTGAGGGAGCCAGGGTTTGTCCACAGACAGCTTTCTGGGTCATGTGGCCAGAGCGCATGGAAACGCTTGCTGATCAGAAGCTTGACGGTTCAAATCTCCGCAACGGAGTGAGCTCCCATTGCTCTGTCCCAGCTCCTGCCAACCTAGCAGTTCAAAAGCATGCAAGTGCAAGTAGAAAAATAGGGTACCGCTGCTATGGGATATTAGGCTAGCTTCAAACACATAAGCAGAACAATGGCGGACCAGGCCAAAGCTCCACCTCGTCCAATATTCAGCTCTCACAGTAGCTAGTCAGAATGTGACAGCCCAGTCCCCACTCTCAGTTCCTGGCAATGGGTATTCAGAGGCAGAATGCCTCCGGCTGCAGAGGGAGAACAATGTGTCAACAATGTTTTTAATGTTTGAAGTTTTTTTTTAATATTTTGCTGGAAGCCTCCACAGGCAGCATATAAATAGAATTATTATTATTAAAGGGCAAGAGTAGATAGCAAATGCATATTCATGTTTGCTAAAAAGAATGTGTTTGTGTGTGTGTGGCCAATCTTTTTTCCTGAATCAACTTTTTGTCAGGCTGTCTTGGGTGCGATACACATTTACATGGGACTAAATTTCATTGAACTTAATGGGGCGGATTTAGGGCTGTGCAGGCAGTGAATAGGCCCTGGGAGCTGGGCTTGGGCAGGAGACATGAGGCTCTGACAGGGTCCTAGAGCCTTCCCACCTCATTCCCAAAGCCTTGTTAGCACTTTCCAAGCTTTGGAAAGGATGTGGGTGGGCTCTAGGACCCTGCCAGAACTCTTGCATCTCCTTTCCAAAGACAGGTACCTCCTTACCAGCCTTTGTACTGAGGGGCAACAAATTTGACCTCGTACCATAATACCCAAGTCCACCATTAGTCTGAGTAGGGATGCACACTGTAAATCTGGACTATAAAAGAGCAACACTGGACCTTCTGGAATCTTCTGTTCAGTCATCTGCTCAAAATACAATGACATAAAGTCCCCCCCCCCAAAAATAATAATTTCACATCTCCAAAATATATAAACTTGATCAACGTAACATTTCAAACATCTCTAGGATGTTTCATAATCCAAGTTCTATAATTCCCAATTTATGTGGTATCACATATCAACCACAGGACATTTTAAACAGGGTTTCTTTCAAGTTTGTCAATTGCAAGGTACTAAAAAGGGTGTTTTTTCATATCCATTGCCCAATATATTTTGACACAGAGCCCTTAAATCTCTTTCCCGCTTGTTCTGAAATGACATTATTTTTATATTATCAAAGAAAAGTATTTGATAAATCTGTCCTATTGCTCCTTTGTTATTACTCTGATACATCAAGTGCTCACATTTAGTTAGGCTTTTGATTGGACCATAATTTTTGTCATTGCCACAGCAGCGTTCAATTTGAAAATATTGAAATAAGCATGGTTCATCTGTCTCCCCGGATCTCCAGATTTTAATTCCCATCCCCTCCTGCCCCCGTTTCTCCCTCACCCTGCAAAATGCAAAGCAAATCTGGGAGTTCCTCCTCAGGCAAAATGTGTATGTCAGTTGTCCAGGAGGGACTGGGAATGAACCAGAACACTGGCCCTACAAAATGCTTCCTGCATCTAAATCTCAATGGCTCCGCGTCGAAGAGAAGCCATGGAAGAGTGACAATGCAATGCAAAGCTTTCTACACAGCAGAGCTTGCCTTGAAGGGAAGAAAGAATGAGCCTGTGAGCTGCCACCATCTAGCTCCCCCAACTGCCATCTCATGGGCTTATCAGAGTAACCATTAATCCATAACCTTCATCAACGATATTTAAATAGAATTCTAGTTTTGTTTACCAAATGCCTCATCATTACTTTGATGTTCTGGATGAGGGATAGCAGCTTTTCCCTTCACATTATTAAAAATCCTTGCTCGGAAATGCTACCAAATATAGTTAATAGCAGACCTCTCAAGTGTTACTGACAGGAAGTGTCTAAATTTTAAAGCACCCAGATATGGTAAAATTTATTGAGGAAGGATGCCACAGCAGAGAAGAAACAGCCACAATGTCTTATAAACAAGCAAATGAGGGCAGCCTCGATAAAATAGCAAGGCTAAACATACCAGTTTCTTATTTATACCTTAAGAAAGCTTTAATTCTTAAATCTCAGCACTGTAGAAGACTGGCAAAGCATGAGGAAGGCATAAAAAGGCCCCTAAACCTCCCCATTTTCTGCTTCTTGTTTCAGGATGTTAATTCTCTTTCATGTCGAAATTTACAGGACTCCTTTGAAGTCTTGGTTATTTCAAGAATGCTATCTACCCTCTTTTCCAATTATGTTTTAAATTCATTAAGTCAATTGGAAATTTGGGTTTTCAAGCCTGTTTTGATAGTGAATGCAAGAGACACAGAGTGCTGAAAGATCAATGGCATCATCTATTCTTCGGCTGACATTCTCAAGGACCATTGATTTCCACATGTGTGGAAGGGTTCATTGAAGATACATACGTGGTCACTAACAGTGGAATGACCAAGTTCCTAACCTCTCTCAGCCCTCTCTGGGTGTGTGACTTGGTGAATGCCAGTGGCATGCAGTGAAATTTTTTGTAGGGGAACAGTTACATGCAGAGGTTGTGTGGGCAATGCGGGGAAGATGAATGTCGCACACATGAGCATTGTGCCTCCCTCCCTAAGCTGGACAGAAGCTTCCTGGGCTTTGGAAGGGAGGTGTGGGAATGTTGAAGAAAGTAGGAGAGGCTATATTAATTAAATATTATCCTTCCACACTCACATTAGTGAGCAAGTAGCAGAGCACATTCCCTTGCACTCTGCTGGAAGCAAGTTGATGGATTCATTAGAATTATTTAAGTTAAGCAATCCACTCTGGCTTTTCCTGGTAAAATTCCCCTTTACTTCCCTCTTAAAAAAATAATACCAATAACAACAACAACAACAACAACAACAACACGACAGTCTTCTTTAAAAGTAATGGTAAAGTTACTTCAGTTCACAGTAGTATCCTGAAGGCAGGCTTTATCTTGTGGTTACAGTTACATTTATAGAGAAAAGAAGTCTGAGATAGGCCTCAGACTTTCTACTTTGTAGCTTCCATCCTCTGTAAGGATGAGCCTTGTGGAAGATGGCAAAAGAGCCAAAAAAGTCCAAAAGAGGAAGATGGCTGTGTGACCGGTCCTTTTTTCGGGTCTGCTAGGGTCACGCCCATCTACCTGGTCACACACAGGGGGAGGATGCTCCAGAGCAGGTATGACAGGAAGTCCTCCCTGTCTGGAGCAACATTCCCCTGTGTGTCCACTCTAGGCAACAGGAAATGTTGCATTTGACTGCTACAGTGATGATACACCCACAGGAGGCACCAGGGGAACATTTAGGGGACTAGCCTAGTCCCCCTAGTCCACACCGCTGGTGAATGCAGCTACAAATTGGTGGTTCACATGAACCCCATTGCATGTAAGAGAGCTGTGGGACCAGACTAGCTCCATTTCTACTCTTGATGTGCCCAGTGACCACAACCATGCAAGTGCATACACTGTCATATGATCCCCAAAGATATTCTTAGGATCAACATCCACTGGTGGAGGAAGAGGGGGATGGGGGAGCACACCGCTCCCAGCACCACATTCCCGGCGGGGTGCCATTGCGGCTGCCCCCCCTTGCGCTGGGCACCATGCCCCCACAGGTGGTGTGCCACACCCCTGGGATGTGTGCCAGCCACACCCCCACCTGCTCTCTGCCCCCGGTGCCGGAGCATGAAGCTCCGCCACTGTCAACATCATCACATTGTGTCATTCTTCGAGGCCTTCTTGTACAAATAGATAGCTGCCTCCATGGGCCCGGAGATGGCAGTCATCTTTCCCCCAAAGAATGGCCCTGGGGCACTCTCTGGTTGCTCAGTCCAGCAGGTGTGTGAGGCCTAGCAGTCCCTGCCAAATCTGAATCCTTGCACAAAGCATTTCAGCTGATTTTTTCACCCAGCATACCAAATATCCAGCCATGAGCCACACAGTTAGAAAGCCTCTGCCTCCCAGTCTCGTTTTCAGTCTCTGGAAACTTGTTTTCTTTTCTCAGGCTAAGCAGGAAGAAACTATTATGGCTATGCAAGGACCTGGCACTGTTGATTGTGCAGCTGACGCACAATACCGAAGGATGTTTGGGGACCTGGCACATCTGCTCCTTGCCTAAAATTTACAAGCCAATGAAATCTGTGAGAATGCTATATGGAATTGGGAGTGGATCCAATTCCTCTGATATAAGGTCATTATGCAGAGCAAAATTAGATGGCTGTAGAGAGCGGCTGATGTCCCTAGAACACCCATAAGTTTTTATTTTTAATACTGGGCAAGCCAGAGGAAATCCCCATCCCATTTATCCTCTAGACTGTATGTTGGGAGTGGGGGATAATAATAAAACACCCAAGCCAAGCACACAGATTGGCTTGCAGATCTAGGCTGTGGGTGGCAACGTGCAATTTCCTCCTGGATTTGAAGTTGTTTCTTTGTGTTCTTGCTCAGTGTCTCCCTAGACACATGGGCGGTCCTGCCCTGGTGTTGAGCTTCATAGCGGTACAGCTGATAATGAATGCAAGGAGCTCCTGCTAGAAGTGGGCAGTGCTCTTCCTTGAGCATTTGCTTCCAAATAGCTACGTCTCCAAAGTTGCTTGTCTCAGTCAGTCTCTTGCTATGGGACAAGTGAACTTCAGTAGGCATTGCTTTAGACCAGTGTTTCCCAACCTTGGGTCTCCAGTTGTTTTTGAACTACAACTCCCATCATCCCTAGCTAGCAAGCCCAGTGGTCAGGGATGATGGGAATTGTAGTCCGAGACCCATGGTTGGGAAACATTGCTTGAGACTGCAAGGATTACTGACCAAAGGCCATCATTTTGGGTGCCTTGAGGCAAATGGGCACAGCTGCCCTGAAACATGACAGTCTCCTTCCAAGGAACATTCTCCTTCCCAGTGGCCGTTCTACCTCCTTCAGACAGACAGCATCACAATCACAATGGCCATCTCTTACCTTCATGAGGTCACTATGGCCTTTGGTCACCCGAAGGAGGTCTCTCCTTCAGCCAGGCCACATCAGAAAGAAGCCATTTGGGCATTACTTATACAGTGGTACCTCGGGTTACAGACGCTTCAGGTTACAGGCACTTCAGGTTACAGACTCCGCTAAAATAAATTTTATTTATTTTATTTTGTTTCTGCTAACCCAGAAATAGTACCTCGGGTTAAGAACTTTGCTCCAGGATGACAACAGAAATCGTGCGGCGGCGCCGCCACGGCAGCAGAAGGCCCCATTAGCTAAAGTGATACCTCAGGTTAAGAACGGACCTCCAGAACGAATTAAGTTCTTAACCCGAGGTACCACTGTATAAAATCACCACCACCACCACCTGTGGCATGAGATCACAGCAGTTAGTTTCCCACCTTCAAGGGTTGCAATGGTCAGCCCCTCCTTTAGGCAAGAGCTTCAGCATGAGGTCACAATGGCCAGTCTCTCTCCCTCAAGCAGCCATGCTCCTTCAGGCAAGCAACATTCCCATGGCAGCATGGGGTCACAATGGCCAGTCTTTCTCTTTGAGCATCAGTACAAGGTCACAATGACTAGTCCTTCTCTTTGGTGCTGGCAGCATCAACATTAGCCCACAATGGCCAGTATCTTTCTCTCTCTGAAATGAGCAGCAGAAGCATGCTGGGACACAGCCTTCTCTCTCTATCCTAGTTTCAAGCTTCAGAGAATTGGATCTCTCCCCCGGTGGCAGTAATGAAGCAGATCAAATGGAAGGAGCGTTCTTACTGGATAAGTAATCACAGCGAGAGAGAAATGAAAGCATAGCACGCTAAAATATGGCGTTGCTCCCAGTAAAGGTTTACCCCTTTCATCCCCATTAATCTATGTCACTCCTACGTCGGGTAATCTGAGCTTGTTGCCATTGCGGTTTCTGTTCCATCACTTTCCAAGCCCATCTAGTCTTAGGCAGCGGGGGGGGGGGGGGCTTCAGGGATGCTATCCAAAGACACTGAATCAGCCAGCTGTCTCTCTCCTGGTGTATGCTCTTCTAGCTGCTCCTCATCCAGTATTTCCCAGCTTTTCTCCTCTAGACTTTGAAGCTGTCCCAGAAACTCCAGCAGTTGCAGAATGTTGCAGTGAGGCTCCTCACGGGGTCTCTGCCATGGGAGCATATTCACCCAGTGCTTTTCAAGCTGCACTGGCTCCCGGTGGAGTACAGGGTCAGATTTAAGGTGCTGGTTTTGACCTTTAAAGCCCTTCATGGCCTAGGACCCTTGTACCTACAGGACCGCCTCTCCCGGTATGCCCCACAGAGAGCCTCAAGGTCCATAAATAGCAACACCCTAGTGGTCCCGGGCCCTAAGGAAGGTTGATTAGCTTCAACCAGAGCCAGGGCCTTTTCAACTCTGGCTCCGGCCTGGTGGAACGCTCTGCCTCATGAGACCAGGGCCCTGCAGGATCTGATTTCTTTCCGCAGGGCCTGTAAGTTGTTCCATCTGGCCTTTGGCTTGGAGCCAATTTGATTCCCTCCCCCTCTATCTTTTTTCTTTTCCTTTCTCCTCCTGCGATGAGGCTACATTTTAATATTTTAATGTTTCAATATTTTAATGTATTTTAATTTTGATTTTAAGTTGTATTCATTCAACTTGTTTTTATTATTGCTTGCTAGCCGCCCTGAGCCCGGCCTTGGCTGGGGAGGGCGGGGTATAAATAAAAATTATTATTATTATTATTATTATTATTATTATTATTATTATTATTAGACTTTGCCCTTCTGCAAGCCACTGTTCTAAATCAATACTGTCCTCCTGCCCTTGGGAAGCTTCAGAAAAGAGGGGAGCTCTCCCACCATTCCTAATTAGTCAAGTCCCTGACATCGAGGCAGGCAGAAGGAGGATCATGTGTACATCAGCAGTGTACATCAGCACTTCCTCATAGAGGTAAGTATATGTGTGCACAAAAGAAATCTCTCTTGCTCCCTTTCTCTCTCTCATTGAGGTGGGCAGCAACACTGTGTGGGCACGTTGATCCCTGTTGTTTGGTGACCCATCCAGAGAACTCATTTAATTGGGAAGAGCAGTGGTCTAATAGACAGATAGTTGTGGCCAAAAAAGCAGCAGCTGAAGACAGGGCAGAGTTGGCTTCTAAGCAACCCCAATGCTATAAGTTCCCCAGGAAACTCTGGCACCAAAATAAGTTGATAGAAGCGAGGCTGGCACATGGATGTTGGCAACACCTCAGCTATATCAGGGCAACGAATTGCAGAGTCGGCCAGATCTGAGCACAGTTAGAGAGTCAAAGCAGTAGACTGCAAGTGAGCAGACGTAGACAGTGGCATGACACCCCAGGTCAAAGGGAGTCCTCATTTTCAGTGCCTGCCTCCTGGGTGGAAGATGTGAGGCAGGGAACAGCAGCAAGCTATAGGTGGATCAGTAGCTTGTTTGCCCAACAAGCTACCTCTTATTGAGAGACTTGAGAGGAGATGGTAGGGGTGGGAGATAAATCTTGGGCGCTGGGAGAGTCTGGCCTCTGAACACTGGGTGGGATGGGGATAAACCTCTTGGAATGGGATCTCCTGGAACACCTCCTACCTCATTTAGCATTTAAATGAATAGGTAAGAAAGGACACAGATAATTTAAGCATCTGACCTGCTGTTGTTGTTGTTGTTTAGTCGTTTAGTTGTGTCTGACTCTTCGTGACCCCATGGACCAGAGCATGCCAGGTACTCCTGTCTTTCACTGCCTCCCACAGTTTGGTCAAACTCATGCTGGTAGCTTCGAGAACACTGCCCAACCATCTTGTCCTCTGTCGTCCCCTTCTCCTTGTGCAGGGTCTTTTCCAGGGAGTCTTCTCTTCTCATGAGGCGGCCAAAGTATTGGAGTCTCAGCTTCAGGATCTGTCCTTCCAGTGAGCACTCAGGGCTGATTTCCTTCAGAATGGATAGGTTTGATCTTCTTGCAGTCCACGGGACTCTCAAGAGTCTCCTCCAGCACCATAATTCAAAAGCATCAATTCTTCGGTGATCAGCCTTCTTTATGGTCCAGCTCTCACTTCCATACATAACTACTGGGAAATTAGGAGCCAGTAAAAGGGAGGTGTTGCTCAGGTGGAAGATTAGATCAGAGTTTTCCAAACTGTATGTCACGACACGTTGGTGTGTCGGCTGCAGTGTGTAGGTGTGTCGCACAAACGCTCCCTGTGCTCTTCCTGGGGCTGGAAGGGTTAGTTTAACCCCCGGTTCCCTAGTAAAATTGAATTGCTGTGTCACAAAATGATGCAGAACTGAATTACTGTGTTGTGAAATGATGCATGTCCAAAAAAGTGTGTCATCAACTTGAAAAGTTTGGAAAGCTCTGGATTAGATTGTCATTACATGTCATATAGCTTTAATCAGATCCTTTGAGTCAATGCACTTCTGATCTTAATTCCATTTACATGCTTATTCCAGGGTGTAGGGGGGAGATCTCTTTCCATAGTAGATGGTAATATGGACGTAGAAACAGAGTGTGAAAAAACGGATGCCTCTGATTTTTAACCTTTCTTCCCTGCATGTATTTCACAGAGGTAAGAAGTAATTTAATCTAAAATTATTGTGACTACAAATTGGGTGTTGCAGAAAAATTTTCTCACTTGAATTACCCATCTACGGCACAGAGGGGATTCTCTGGCTTTCCTGATGTTGTTGTAGTCCACTTCCAGAAACCCCAACCATCAACAAATGGAGAGCCACATGTTCCTCACACTTGCTCTAGGACTTGCTCATCTGGCTAAGTAGCAATGGGCACAACCCACATGAGAGAAGTGTTTTGAAGTCTCACAGAGCAGTTTGATAGGAGAGTTAAGCACATGTTGGAAAATTTCTCATTGCATTCAACAGGACTGAAAACTGCATAACCCTGGCTGGATCATGCCAAATGCATGTCATATTTTTAAATGATTAGCTAAATTAAAATCTTTATGCCAATGAAAATTCATCTGCCGAGGTCAAATGTGGCACAATGGGGAAATTAGCAGATTTCTCTTGAGGAAGCTAAAATATTGACCATGGCTAACCAATTCATATTGAAAAGGATATCCCATTATAGTTAAAGAGTGCAGGCTAGAGATCAGTTAGGAACCTGTAACTTAATATTACATTAACTCTTTATGGGCAAAAAACCCATAGTTAACAGACCTTCCTCTGTGATACACACTTTGCCTGATTATATTAATAATGGGGGGGGGTGTCAATAAAACAATTTATTGCCATTTAGAGTTAAGACAGGCTCCACTTTCAGTGTGATGGCTATCACCCACAATAGAAAATTAAGAGAAATAAAAAAGATATGGTATTGCGTCAAGCAGATCCTACTTTTTCAACTCAGTTTCCACACCGGGTTTATTTGAGTCCTGTTCACCTGCTTCTTGTTTGCAGGGTAATTGCATGTGGACTTGGGCGCAGGCCTTTGCTTTTTAGAGCCATTTCTGATATCACATCTGTTTCATGGGAGAACTGTGCTTTATGCATGATGGTCCGTAATAGAGCGCTCCTGCTTGCATGCTGGGGCTCCATGCAAACAGGACACTGATAAGTTCAGGGATGCTGATTGTGCAGAGCTCTCAAAAAGGGAGCAGGAGCTCATCCTCTGAGTTTTGAGCAGGTGGCACTGTGCTCTCAACCACTGAGCCTCTTGGGCTTGCCAATCGGAAGGCTGACAGTTCGAATCTGTGCAACAAGGTAAGCTCCCATTGGTATGTCCCAGGTACTGCCAGCCTAGCAGTTCAAAAGCACACCAGTGCAAGTAGATAAATAAGTACAGCTGAGGCGGGAAGGTAAACAGCATTTCCGTGCACTCTGGTTTCCTTCACAGTGTTCCATTGCACCAGAAGTGGTTTATTCATGCTGGCCACATGACCTGGAAAGCTGTAAGTGGACAAATGCCCGGCCCCCTTGGCCTGAAAGCGAGATGAGCGCTGCAACCCCATAGTCACCTTTGACTGGACTTAACTGTACAGGGGTCCTCTACCTTTTACCTTTACCTTACATAGTGTGTGATAGTTCAAGAAAGCAGATGCAAAGTTGCAGTGGGTGGGGCTAAAATTCTGGCCCTCATTTCAAGTCAGCATTAGCTCTGCTGTACACACAATGAATGCCTGAATAAGCCCACTGCCTTTGGGTGCTGAGCAAATTGGAATATTTAATGATAAATGCTCATTTTTAGAGATGGTGGGAGTATTCACAGCTAGGCACGTAGATAAATAATAAAATAGAGTGCATTTGGCAGCGATGGGTTATGTTTTCATCGTAACAAATGATTATTAGACTCAGCACAGCATCAGTAAGCACAGTGTGGTGGATATTGATTTTAACAAAAAGGGAAGGTTGCACCTTTTCTGCAACTGACGTTTGTAAGCAAAGCTATGATATCATTCAGGAGCACTGTGATTTGGTACAACAGATCTAGAATACTGTCTAGTGAAGACATAAAGCTTAGAAATGGGTATATGTCCTGTGTGATGGACTGTCATTTCTTCTCTCACCATGCTCCCGTATTTAAGTGGTTCCAACTTCAAACAAAATAAACCAAAGCAACTGATGGTCCAAGGGACCATGTCAAAATTACTATTGTGTAGTTAAAGCAAATTCCTAAATGCTTGCAAGAAGTCTATCTATCTATATCTCTCTCTCTCTCTCTATCTATCTATCATCTATCTATCTATCTATCATCTATCTATCTATCTATCTATCATCTATCTATCTCATTATAAAACAGTTGATCAAACAGTTATCGTTGAGGAGTTTCTACAGCACTCCACAGAGGAAATCCAGAAATAATGTACGTTGCACTTTTCTCTCTTTCTAGTACCTGTTGGTGATGATGATAGCTGAACACAAGGGGATGGGCTGTGTCATAGTGACACTCTATTAATGGTGGCCACTGAGAACAATTACGCGGGAAGTGATAACAGCAATGTTTCTACACAGACTCCTATCCTTATTAAAGGAATAATTGCTATTTAATGAGCTCCTATTTTCACTAATGGCAGGAGATTAAAGCTGCTAGCCACCAGGTGAATACTAATGGAAATTCCTTAAGCAAATTAGATTATCGTTGCTTTAATTTTAATATGTGGCCGAACACACCGTTTGTTCTTGTCTCCGTCGAGCTAAGCACAAAGCACTTGCTCTCGCTTTGTACATTCCTTGGCTAGACTTGACTTGGGAAGGGAAATAATATTACAGTCATGACCAAATTTTGCCTAAAGCTCAATTCTGAGGACCTGCTCCTTGAGCAACACACTGCAGGAATTTCGGGGGAAGTTAAGAGAACTGCAGTAAGTTTATCTTAATTGCTCAGGGACGATCCATTTGTATAGTTACACAGTATTTAGCAGTTAGATAGTGCTTGCAAATGTGTGCAGAGCATGCTATTTTGTGATCCTTATTTATTTATTGAGTAGACACAAACCTTGCTTTCAGGAAAGCTACACAAAATGGCTTAAAACACTTAAAATCAAAACAAGAATTCAACGTATAACAATAAAACATTCATTCAAATAAACATAACCCTCAACGGCCATCAAGAAAATAGGTCTTCAACTCTTGATATCCCTCTTGACAGGGGCGAGGCCTGCGGAATCTCAAAAAGAAATAAGTTTCACAATTGTGGTGCCACTGAGAAGACCCTTAGCAGTGCTTGCTAACCTGGGCCTCAGCTACATTAGTAAAAAGAAAACATTATAAATGTGTTACAACCTTGTGACACCAGAGGGCGCTGTAGAGCTGAAATTAGAATTCTATGAAATTTTCCATTGTGAGCTTTAGAATGGCTCTTTTCTAGAGCATTTTCAGTGTTCTTTTAATAGCAGTGTAGATGCAGCCCTGGTCATCTGCCCCGGTGGATACTTAAGCAAAAGCTCTGACACAGATCTTGGGACATGGGTAGGATGGTATGGGTGCAGACAATCCTTATAGCAGCCAGGTACCAAACCTTTCAAAGGTCTAAAGGCTATAACTAGAACTTTGAATGAGGGACGCAGGTGGGGCTGTGGGTTAAACCACAGAGCCTAGGACTTGCCGATCAGAAGGTCGGCGGTTCGAATCCCTGCGACGGAGTGAGCTCCCGTTGTTCGGTCCCTGCTCCTGCCAACCTAGCAGTTCGAAAGCACAAAGTGCAAGTAGATAAATAGGTATTACTCCAGCGGGAAGGTAAACGGCGTTTCTGTGTGCTGCTCTGGTTCGCCAGAAGCGGCTTAGTCATGCTGGCCACATGACCTGGAAGCTGTCTGCGGACAAATGCCAGCTCCCTCGGCCAATAAAGCGAGATGAGTGCCGCAACCCCAGAGTCAGTCACGACTGGACCTAATGGTCAGGGGTCCTTTACTTAGAACTTTGAATGGGGCCAGGAAATGCAATGGCAGTCGGGCAACTGATGTGATATGCTCCAATCACCTGATGCCAGCCCAAAGCCGAGTGCCTCCTTACCTACCTTTGGGAAGGCAGGGTGAGGGTGAGGGAGGCACCAAATTTTGGTCTTGCCCAGGTGCCATAGTACCCAAGTCCATCCCTGCCTCTGCTCATTCACCCATTCTGCTATGTTGCTCCTCTCCTTCAATCCTGCCGGTCTTGAGTGCTTCCCTCACCCTGGAAGAGGTGCAGTCCATCACCAGCATAACAATGGACTAGTACAAATATAGTATATTATTCTCATAAATCCTGCCAAGAAATTACTGTCTGCTTTCAAACAGTAGGAACTCTCCCCGCCTCTCTTAGTCATCTTTCCATAGTGCCCTTTGGCCTTCCAAAACGACAAGCTCTAATCCAGCTTATCTTCTAAAATGAGAGTGGAGATTTCGGAAACACACATTTGCATGGTTCGAATCCAGACAGCCATCTTGCACATTTGGATCCCAAACTTTTTTGCTTGGAATTTCAGCGAGCAAAACAACAACAGCCCCAAAACAAAACTTTACCAGAGCTGTTGAATCTGCCTTTCATTTCCCATAGGTGATGGGGGGAAAAGTTGACACCACAGGTAGTAACTGGCAATTCAGATTAAGATGCCTCATTTAAAGAAATTGCTCCTTGGATGAATGGGTACCTTGCAGGGAGAGAAAAATAAAATTCAAGGACCATTAAGTTGGCATATGTTTGACCTGAAACAGCAGCTCTCTGGGAACCACTGTAGGAGCTGGCATTAAGAAGTCTACTTTGGAAAGACTTCAGGGTAAAATAGTTTTCCTCTGCCAAGGATGATCTTGGCCTTAAAAATACATTACACCCATTGCTTAATTAGTGTGAAGATGTGATTGCTGGGTTGTGTTGTTTCTGCTGTTTTTAATTGCTGGCAGGAAGGTGGGGGAAAGAGCTTCTATGGTCAAGCGAATAAAACAGGGAACATATTGCGGGAACATTTTCATTTATTGTAACAAATGCTGCTTATTGAAAGTTAAGCTGAAGACCCACATGCAACATTCAGTTAAAAATTCTGCATGGTGCATCGGCACGCTCCAAGTTTCCCCACACCCATGCCACTTGATTGACTGGCTGTGCTGGTCCCGGGGGCTAACCAAGAGGTGAGGTCCGAGTCCAGTCCGAGGTCGAGGGTGCAGTATGGAGGCAGTCCGTCAAAGCTGAAGCTGGGTCCAAGGCAGGGAGTCGGGTGAGGTCAGGAGCTTGGGCAGAAAAGCAGGACAGGGTCAGGCAGGAACAGGTTAGCAACAATGTTGCTCCTGCAACTTGGGACTGGGCTGGCTGGCTTTTATCTGCCCTGAGACATAGGGCGGCCCCGGTCCACAGGTGACTTGCCTCTCCTGGCCTGGAGGCGAGCGTTCCTCCTGCGGGAACTTAGTTCCCTCCGCCTCTCTGCCCTGAGCCTCTGCAGATCAGGAGAGACTGGAGGGTTACCGGACCCAGAGGCAACCTCAGCTTACTCTGACGGGGCTGAGGGTGGAGCACCTGCAGGCAATGGGTCCTCCATCCCCTCAGGAGCCAGAGCAGACTCAGCTGGTGCCTGCACCTGAGGATCCAGCACAGGTGAGGACCCTTCAGGCTCATGCCCCAGCCCTGGCTCAGCTGGTTCTGGAGGTGGGGACTCCTGTGCAGGCTGGGATTCCTCAGGTTCAGCCTCTGAATCCGATTCACAGGTCATCACACTGCCACTTAGAGGATGCAGGGAAACTTGCCAGCACAATGTGATCCAGTCATGTGCCTACTTTAACTAAATATTGTGCAGGGCTTGATTGCACATCACTTTGGGCGGCCTTGGGCAAGAAAAAGTGACAAACAAATTTAACAAATGATGATGTCATTTCTAGGACTGTTTATCTAGTCCAGACAAATCCTGGATCCTGAACCAAACTGGGCCAATTTGGGCTGATCCTGGATTTTGTCTGGACAGAGTTGAGGAGACCATGGTTCGGTCAAAGGTGAAGGGGTGAGGGGAAGAGAAGGAGACCATGCAGGTAAGAGTCTCTGCCTGTGTGCCTCCTCCCCTCCTCCTTGGTATCAATTACCGGTAATTCAGGTTTAAAACCATGCAGTGTGTGTGTGTGTGTGTGTGTGTTTAGAAGAAGACACAAGAGGAAAGAGTCTCTTGCATATTCAACAAATACCACCTATTCAAATTGCGTTTAAACTCCTAATTAAACATTAGAAATGGGCAAGGCCCACAATTCTGTTTTGAGATTGAGTTGGCTTACGGCCTCACCAGGACCACTGAACCAAAATTGTGATGCCTTGCACCACCATAGTGGTTTAGACCTAAGAGTTCTTCCGGTCCAGATTTCTAGACTTGAGTGTCTCTCAGGGACCGTGCTGAGGAGGGCTGCACTGAGGAAGAATGGTGGGAGCCACCCCCCTCACCCTGTTCCTGAATCTTCCCAGGAACAGGAGGACAGTATAGATTTGGAACAGTGGTTTGCAGAGGGGCATTGTTCAGGAGGCAAAAGCTGGGAAATACTGGATGGGGAACAGCTAGCAGATGAAACACTAGAAGAGAGAGAGTTAACAGATTCACAGACTCTGGATAGCATCCACCCCCCCTTCTCCAAAGTCACGGAGAGCTCAGAAAGTGTCAGAACAGAAAGCACAGAGGGTGCAAGGTCAGATTACAAGACGTAGGAGTGACGTAGATTAATAAGAATGGAGGGGGGAGTGTCCCTTAATTGGGAACACCACCATTTCTAGGAAATGTGTTCTCTCGCTGTGGTTATTAAAGATTCTAACTGGTAAGGTGTTCCTTTCATTTTATCTCTTATCTACTGCCATGGGGGGAAGGAGCCGATTCCCCAAAGCCTGACAATGGCTGAAATACTACACCAGCTTTAGACCATTTGGGCCCTGGCTTATGGCCTCTTCTCCATACTTCTCGGTGAGCCCCAGTCACAAATGCTCAATTGGATGCTGATGCTGCTCAATCCTCCTGCTTCTGATTTGGCCCAGTAGCCTCCCAATCTGTTCCCAATCTGTTGCTATTGCTGCATTCAGGGTTGGCTCCTTGGTTTTGCAGGCTGGTTAGCATATAGTGGCACTCCCGAGGCAAATTCCCCCTACTTCAATAGCACCGTGTTATACAAGTGACCATAAGAGTTGGTAGAGCTTTCACATAAGGAATGTACCGGTCTTTGATTCATGTAAGTGACATTTGCTGGCAGGAGGAAGAATGTCCACTCCTTCGTGGCTCCAGCTTAAGCAGGGAGAAGTACTAAAAAATACATACAGGGCATGTGGGGGAAATTTCTCAACGGGACTTTAATTATTTCAGTGAATATAATGTCTGCAATAAATTGGAAATCAATCTAACGGCAAGCAGAAAGTTATGTATGGAGGGGAGAATAAGTATGCTCATATTCAAAAAGGGAACCCTCCACATCCCCATAGCCCTTTCAGTCTGGAAATCTATAGGGATATTTCAGTCCTGGCAGATACTCTAGCGCAGTGTTTCCCAACCTTTCTTTGGCCACGCCCCACCTAAGCATGTCTAAAATCCTGATGCCGCTCCCCCCCCATGACATATAATTCCTATTATTCAAAAAGTGAACTCCTATTCATGGAGGAAGTCTAAAACACCATTAAATTGGTCTTTGAAGGTGACCTGGAAACTGCAATTATGCAGAATGCAGCAGCTAGACTGGTGACTGGGAGCGGCCACTGAGATTGTATAACACTGGTCCTGAAAGACCTACATTGGCTCCCAGTAAATTTCTGAGCACAATTCAAAGTGTTGGTGCTGACCTTTAAAACCCTAAACAGCCTCAGCCCAGTATACCTGAAGGAGCATCTCCCCCTCCATCGTCCAGCCCGGACATTGAGGTCTACCTCTGAGGACCTTCTGGTGGTTCTCTCCCTGCGAGAAGTAAGGTTACAGGGATCCAGGCAGAGGGCCTTCTCAGTGGTGGCGCCCGCCCTGTGGAGCACCCTCCCATCAGATGTCAAGGAAATAAACAACCATCTGACTTTTAGAAGACACCTGAAGGCAGCCCTGTTTAGGGAAGTTTTTAATGTTTGATGTTTTATTGTGCTTTTAATTCTGTTGGGAGCCGCCCAGAGTGGCTGGGGAAACCCAGCCAGATGGGTGGGGTATAAAAAAAAAAATATTTTTATTACTATTATTATTATAAACTCATTCTCGAATTGCACCCTTAAAAATCAAATTGCCCCCCTGTGGGGTGTGTGCCCCATGTTGGGAACCATGGCTCTAGAAGTTAAATCACCTTGAGGAATGGAAGGGTATTCATTTTGCCTTGGGAACATCAATGAAAGAGAAATACCAGTCTCCACAGTTTGGCTGCTATGGAACCATCTAGAAAATTGTGGCCTGGATTCTTCCTTCACTGAACTTGAGCTCTGAAATCCATGAGCATTCTGATGTCCTTTTCAAAGCATTATACTAGATACCGGAGCTGGTTCTTCCAGATATGGCAGTCTCATTCCACAGTCTTCATCCGCTGTGCTCTCAGTGCTGCGTTTTCCTTTAGCCATCTGCTAAAACAGGAATTTATGAAACAACCTTGTGGGTTTTCTTTTTTCTTTTTCCTTTGTAGAGTGCAACGTACAAAAGTGACTCCCGCCCCCTCAACATTTTATTGTTCTGTTTATAGTTCTTATGCTGCCTATAAAGTCCAGACTTTATAAATAAAGTGCCTGAGTTCCAAAGGAACAGTATTTTTAAAAAGGTATCCTTAATGAATACAAATGTCTCTAATCTACTTTGCCAAACTTCAAATAAAACTTGGAAAATGTACTGGAGTGGTTGATGGCGTTTACTTCTTTTATTAGGCAATTAATACAATGCTGTAATGAAGAGATGTGCAGAACCTGTTGTCCTTTTGATGAGATTGGATTCCAACTCCCATCACCCCCATCCAGCATGATCAACGGTTAAGGGATGATGGGAGTTGTAGTCCAGCAACATCTGATGGAGACATGTCCACAATATTTATTTATTTGGAAGAGGGACCATTTTATGCTTCCCTTTAGAGCCAAGTCTTCATAAGGTAAGTTTACATCTTACAAACACAATGTAGAAAAGCACACTGTTTAATGAAAAACAACAACAACCCACCACCGAAAGCCGTAAATGACAGCCATGGAAGCCAACAGTAAAGAAATGCCATAAAAAACCAGAAATAACATGAAATGACAGGTTTCCTTCCCTGCGTATGATTATTTAAAGCAAATAAAATAATTCACAACATACTGCATTTGAAAATTGCAGGTAGAAAAGAGATCACATCTCACATGTGCTATAGCTGAAAGAACAGAACATCTCCATTTATCCGCTTTCAAGGTAAGGTAAAGAAGTTAAGTCCAGTCAAAGGCGACTATGGGGTTGCGACGCTCATTCTCGCTATCAGGCTGAGGGAGACAATGTTTGTCTGCAGACAGCTTTCTGGGTCATGTGGCCAGCATGACTAAACTGTTTCTGGTGCAACAAAACACCATGATGGAAACCACAGCACATGGAAACACCGTTTTCCTTCCCGCCACAGTGGTACCTAGTTATCTACTTGCACTGGTGTGCTTTCGAACTGCTAGGTTGGCAGGAGCTGGGACAGAGCAAAGGGAACTCACCCCATCACGGGGATTCGAACAGCCAACCTTCTGATCAGCAAGCCCAAGAGGCTCTGTGGTTTAGACCACAGCGCCACCTGCTTCCTTTACAACCTTTGTAACACACTGGGGTTGGGGTGCTGCTGGTAACTGAAAGCAGCTTCCTTGATGCCCTCTGAGATTCTTGGAGAGTGTACCAAATCCAGCCTTTTCCTATGTCTCAGCCTCTTCTTAGGTCTTTCTTTTAACTCTCTCCAAAGGATAACTCAAGAGAGGGTAGAGAGTTTCTTCTTTATAAACTTTATCCCTCAATCCTCCTCCCAAGCCTTGTTCAGACAGCGAGTTGCGCAGTGATTTCTGCCAAAACATGCTTGCTCTCACAACAACATGCAATTTCTGATAACCTTCCCGGTTTCTACGGCCGTTTTTTGCACACGCCTGGATTGAGACAAGCTCAGCTGAGCATGGAGCCCTCATTAAACGGCACGGTAAAAGGTCCACGCAGGTCCGCCATAGTCCCTTTGTGGCCCGGTGACAGTGGCAAATCGACTCGGTAGCACTAGCAGGTCCTGGAAAACTAGGCGTCTTTTTGTTTCCAGAATGTGCTTTGAAACGCAGCCCGAAGTCAGTAAGTTAGTCTTAATTAAAGGAGTGCTGACAGCTATCTTGAGGGCAGAGCGAACATACAGTAAGTATCATCAAATGAATTCTTAATCGCCAAAGTTAAAAAACGAGGCCAATTCTAGCTCGCACTCCATCAGTGAAAACCCCCAGGGCTCCGTCAAAGATGTTGATAAAAATGGACTTCGGATTTTGGAGCATTAATGTGACATCTGCTGCGGTAACCCAGGCAAAACCCAGCTATAAAGACGTTATTGGGAAGGACAAATTTCACATCTTTGGAGGTGCCAACGTTGCTAATTAGTCTGCCGCCCTGGAAAGGTGGCACTAATCTTGAAGGAAGACACCCCCCTCCCGAATCAGTGACAATGAAATATGCTATTAACGGACTGGTGGGAAGTTCAACAAGTACGGCAAATGAAAAGCACCACAGAGGATTTGATTTCTGGCCGTGCTCCTGGATCGAGGGAAAGAAAGTGAGGCATATTTTTAAAAAATCATTTTGGGTTCCACTTGTATTTCATTAAGCTAACAGTGAATTCTAAGCTGCTCTCTTAATTTACTGCCCCCTGGAAGAGTAACTTCTGAGTCCCGGGTGCTAATAATAATAATAATAATAATAATAATAATAATAATAATAATAATTTATTTATTTATTTATTTATTTATTTATTTATTTATTTATTTATACCCCGCCCATCTGGCTGGGTTTCCCCAGCCACTCTGGGCAGCTCCCAACCAAATATTAAAAACACAATATAGCATTAAACATTAAAAACTTCCCTAAACAGGACTGCCTTCAGATGTCTTCTAAAAGTCAGATGGTTGTTTATTTCCTTGACATCTGATGGGAAGGCATTCCATAGGGCGGGTGCCACTACAGAGAAGGCCCTCTACCTGGTTCCCTGTAACTTCACTTCTTGCAGGGAAGGAACCACCAGAAGGCCCTTGGAGCTGGACCTCAGTGTCCGGCCTGAATGATGGGGGTGGAGACACTCCTTCAGGCATATTGGGCAGAGGCCATTTAGGGCTTTAAAGGTTAGCACCAACACTTTGAATTGTGCTTGGAAACGTACTGGGAGCCAATGTAGGTCTTTAAGGACCGGTGTAATAGGGTTTTGGCGGCCACTCCCAGTCACCAGTCTGGCTGCCGCATTCTGGATTAGTTGTAGTTTCCAGGTCACCTTCAAAGGTAGCTCCACGTAGAGCTGTGGAACCCAACGGTCAGATGGCTGAAAAATGGCAGTGTTTTAGTAAATTAATCTGTCAGGGAACCTACAGAAGATTGGAGCACAGAATATGAGTGGTCTGCACTGGTAGTTTGCAAAGGAATTATTACAGGTTGTTTGGGGAATAACGTTGCATTTGTCAGATCCTACTACTATGATAGTTGAAGGACTTACGGGGATTTTAGAGATACACCTGAGAGTGTATACTCATGATGTAATGTGTGAATGAGATCAATGTATATGGAAACACAGGGATGATAAGAACATAAAAAGAACTCTGCTGGATGAAGCCAAAGGCTTATCTTCCAGGCTGAGGCCTTGCGGTGTTAAAGTATCAAGTCTAGATACCCAGAAGTTTTGCTCTTCGTTTGGATGACAACTCTATTGCATCAGTAAAATAAGCTAGAGACTCCTGAAACCGTTTGAAAACCAAGGTGCGGCTTCCGATTGGCTGCAAGAGCTTACTACACTCAAGCAGGAGCCACATTGGACATTCAGCTTCCAAAAAACGTTTGCAAACTGGAACACTTACTTTTGGGTTTGCGGTGTGTGGGGGCTGATTTTTTTGGGAGCCGAGCCGTTCAAGAACGAAGGTACCACTATAGTCCAAAAACGGCCAGAGACCCAAGTTTGGGAAACCCTGGATTACCAGTTTTACTACAACCAAGTGGCATATGCATTTGGTTAAATAAATATTATAAAATAAACTTAACTCTACAAACCAACCAGCTGTTATTTTACCCACAGACTAAATATTGCCATATACAATTTTGTTTCCCTCAGCAGTCGGTTTCCTCAGCAGCCTGGACTTCTGACAGAACAGTCAGCACAGGTATGGGAAAAATGGAACACCTGTGGCTAAACTTGTCTATTAATTTCTGTGACTGTCTTTTTTATGGTTCCGTGGTAAAGATGTGTGACACCCCATTGAGAAATGTTTGCCACTTTTATCGACGCTTGCTTTCACTCTCCTCAAAGCCCCCCGGATGTTTCACCCAAGCAGAACTGCAAATTAGCTTGCAAGAAAGATCGCTTTATGTGAAATTCAGCAGCAACTGGGACAAATCTGAACGTTGGAAGAAGAGAACAGGTCCGCTTCTGCACAGAGCACTGCTCAAACACAGGGCTAAAGCTGTAATCCAGGAAAGGAAAACCCTTGGGGATCTCACCAGGCCACCCCCGCCGTTAGTATTACTTTACAATGAGTTGTTGGTTAAATGCGACCCAACTCTGATGCAGCACCAGGCAGGATTGATGGCTCAATCGATCCTGCCTGGCACTGCATGATCCTTTTCAAGTGGCTTCACCGATTAGACCCCTTGTAGCCACACCTCCGGAATTTTTCAGACATAGCCAGGATTCACCCACTGAAAATTTTCAAAAAGTGGCTAAAATGTTGGGGGAAACCCAGGCACATGGCAGCCCATATTGGAAGTGTTGATTATTATTTTTTTGCAATATTCCTAAAAATTGGTAAAGATTTCATTTTTGGGGGTGAGGGGGGAGAAATTTTGCAAAAATAAAGCTCAACAACTTTTGTGTCCGGATTTTCACTTTTTGAAATATGGCAACCCCGACGAAGGGAGGAGACACAACATCTCCTCTCTCCTCCAGGCCATATGTTTAATTGCTTTTTAAAAATAACACCAGAATGAAACAATTGTTGTTGTTTAGTCGTTTAGTCGTGTCCGACTCTTCGTGGTCCCATGGACCAGAGCACGCCAGGCACTTCTGTCTTCCACTGCCTCCCGCAGTTTGGTCAGACTCATGTTTGTAGCTTCGAAGACACTATCCAACCATCTCGTCCTCTGTCGTCCCCTTCTCCTTGTGCCCTCCATCTTTCCCAACATCAGGGTCTTTTTCAGGGAGTCTTCTCTTCTCATGAGGTGGCCAAAGTATTGGAGCCTCAGCTTCAGGATCTGTCCTTCCAGTGAGCACTCAGGGCTGATTTCCTTCAGAATGGATAGATTTGATCTTCTTGCAGTCCATGGGACTCTCAAGAATCTCCTCCAGCACCATAATTCAAAAGCATCAATTCTTCGGCAATCAGCCTTCTTTATGGGAATGAAACAATAGTCCCACCCAAGTCCCAAAGGAAGCTGGTTGCAGCAGGAGGGGCAGACACTTGTGCCTCTTCACCAGCCTGACTCATCTCTGCCTCTTGCCCCCCCCCCCCGCCCTCCTCATCTGCCTGTGATTCTGGACTGCTCTCTGCCACAGGCTCTTCCTGCTCACCAAGCCCTGCTACCTCTTCAGGGTTCTGACACCTCCTCCTCCCAGTCTTTTGCCTCTGATCACTCAACATCACCATCCCACCACCAGTTCCCTGGCTCTGAGCTATCTTCCCTTGGGGGTTCCCCAGCTGGTTCCTCCCATCCTTCCTCTGTATCCATCCAGTCCCTGACACAGGGCAAGGCAGATGGTCTCCAGACTGCCCCAGGGTGGGATGACCTGATTGGGAACCCCCGGTTCAGGGTCATGGGGCAGATAGTGGGGGATGTGCACAGCCATCATAGAAAGCAGCTTACAGTGATGTTGGCATCTATCTGTCTTGGGAGACAATGGGAGAGTGTGGCTTTAGTAGTGAAGTCAAACCATTGGAGATTGCTGTGGCTGTAGAGAATGATACAGGAGAGACATGTTTTATTGCAGCTGGGGCAGATGAAGGCATCCGGTTGTGCTGCTGCAGGTGCACCATAGTGTTTCTTCTCTCTGTGCTCCTCCCAGCAGTCATTCCTCCTTTGGTCACTGCTATGGATACACATCAATAGAGACATCACCTTGCCAACAAAGGTCTGTATAGTAAAAGCTATGGTTTTCCCGGTAGTGATGTATGGAAGTGAAAGCTGGACCATAAAGAAGGCTGATCACCGAAGAATTGATGCTTTTGAATTATGGTGCTGGAGGAGACTCTTGAGAGTCCCGTGGACTGCAAGAAGATCAAACCTATCCATTCTGAAGGAAATCAGCCCTGAGTGCTCACTGGAAGGACAGATCATGAAGCTGAGGCTCCAATACTTTGGCCACCTCATGAGAAGAGAAGACTCCCTGGAAAAGACCCTGATGTTGGGAAAGATGGAGGGCACAAGGAGAAGGGGACGACAGAGGATGAGATGGAGGGACAGTGTTCTCGAAGCTACCAGCATGAGTTTCACCAAACTGCGGGAGGCAGTGGAAGACAGGAGTGCCTGGCGTGCTCATGACCATTGGGTCATGAAGAGTCGGAACGACTAAACGACTAAACAACAATAACAACAATGGATACACAACCTGACTGTCTCCAGACACTGCGGTCATCTGCAAGAGATTCCCATCCCGTGGGGTTAATGTTGCCCAGCATTCATGTGATGCTTGCAGACATCTTTGTAACATAGAGTTGGTCCATTAAAAGTGCACCCATTTATAGAGGGGGATCATTTCCCTCTGCACCTGCAGGTGCTCCTTAAAAACGATTGCAAGTCAGTACAGGTGTATACACTGAATTTCTGTCAGAACACTGGCTTCATTTAAAAGGAAAATACATACATGCACACGGTATTCCCAACCCCCCCAGCACCTGATAGCAACTTCCTTTTGAGGGCAGGGAAGATTCAGAAAATCAAAAGGATCTATAAATTAATAATTGTGGGGAGCAAGGGGGACACCATTACACAGAATGGTAAATTTAGCCTGCAGAACGAAAAGAATTTATCAAAGAGTTAAAACACTTGCCATAGAAGGACAGCATTTCTGATAAAGGCAGAGGGATCAAACAGAGAAGACAAAAGACTGCAAATGAGCAGCTGCTGGCATGTGTGTGTGTGAGGGAGGGAGGGAGGAAGAATTCACTCAAAAAGATGGGCAGAGCATTGACCCCCTGAAAAGTCAATCTGTAAGGAATGCGAGTTCACTGGGGAAATGTAAAAGAAAAGGAGAAAAATAAATTAAATTGACTGTAAGAATTGATTGTAAATGAATGAATACAAATACAGTTTTATATAGAGAGAGATTTGCTTCTAGAGTCATGGAGATGGTTTACGCAAAAATCTGTGCTGCTTGGTTTCTCATCGCTTGATTATTCAACTGTGACCTAATTCAGATGCCTGGTTGAGGGAGCATGTGGGAACTTCGCGAAGCACCAGGATTCGACTTGTGCCTCCACCCAAGCACATATGATTGTGGCTGCTGTGATCTGTGCGATTGGGGTAATCCTTTGTGAGCAATGATAGTAGCTTCATTGGGAGGTGCCGGTTGATACTGCTGGCATGCCTGTGTGATTTTCAACCAGGTTGCTAGTCAGCTGGCAGCACCACCACACATGCCCATGGGTGCTTGCAAGAGTGCCACTCTGCATCTGAACTGGGTGACTTCCATCTGAATCTATGAACTGACTGCACTGAAAAACTTTGCATTGCATTTAAAGTGAGTTTGGGCAGCATGGAAAGTTGGTGTTGTGGTGCTTGATCTGAGGCGGCTCATTCACAATTAGTCATCAAGGGTGAATGTACATAAGTATACCACCTATGACTTCCTGGCCTCTGGTAGTCAAAAGAAGCCATAAATACTCCCCCAGTGGATTTGCAAAGGCTTGTGCTATTGTACAAAGAAACAAAGGGAAGATCAATAGGGAAAACATCCTGGTGGTAAGAGCTATTTCATGGTGGAAGAGACTAGGGCTGGGCGATATCTGGTTTTCAGCATCACCAGCTGAACATTGGGATATATCGATATATCACTATGTCTGAAATAAGGATGGAGCTATGTAGAGGCATTGGCTGGCTTCACGGTTTCCCCCACCTCATTATTTTTGCTGGCACCTGCTCTTGCGATTTGCTTCCCTTTGCATGAGGTATGCAAGGGACAGCTGAGCTGGCAGAGTTTACAAGGGCTGCCGGAATCGAGAGAAGCGTTGGCTGGCTTCCCAGTTTTTTCCACATTGTGATTTTGCGTAGCACACACATGCCATGATTTGTGATATATTGCCAGCTCAAAAATTATGAAACTGATATCACGATGTGAGCTTCAAACCTGTTTTGGATGATATAGCGATATATCGTCCAGCCCTTAAAAAGACTGCCTTGGGAGGCAATAGATTGCAGGTATTTAATTGGAGACTGGATTGTCATCTGTCAAGGATGAGATACCTGCACCCAGAATCGGCCCTCCAATTAGGCAGAGTGAAGCCATTGACTCAGGGGGCAGATGTTTGGGGCAGATGTTCTGGGCCCACTAATCTGGCCTGTTGCCTCAGGCATGATAGAGGACACAATCCCATCTACAGCATTGAAGTAACTGCCAGCCCAGCTGTCTTCTGCACATGATGGAATGAAGAGGGGGTGCTATCCTGACCTTTGCCTCAGGCAGCAAAGTGTCTTGGGCCAACCCTGCTTGCATCCTGCACTGCAGATCCTGCACTGAACAAGTGGTTAGGCTAGGTGACTTCTTAGATGTCTTCCAACTCTAAAATTCCATGATTCAATGAGAAGGGATTGCAGAGCACAACTTGTCTTTGAACCAGGGTTTTCCTGTCCCTGTAGCTGAATAATGTCGTGTAGTGTGAGGTCTTACGTTTCTTCATTTTCTTTGGCGATCACTCATAGGCGAGTGAGATTGTCTTCCATAAACACGGTTTTAACAGTGAGCCCGTAAGTCACTGTGGAGGCCAATTCTGGATCCACACGTCCTTCCACAGCGGGGACATAGGTTTCTGGGTGGGAGTTGGTCATGATGAGGGTTTGCCAAGTGTGCCTTCTTCTTAGCATGTTTCTCCCTTTTGTCCTGAGTTTGAGCGTCTTCAAAACTCACGACACCTTTGGTAAAGGCTGCTCTCCAACTGCAGCACTCGCAGGCCAGTGTTTCCCACTTGTCGGTGTTTACGTATACTACATTTTTTTTTTTAGATTTGCCTATAGAGAGAGTCTTACGTTTGCAGGCAACAATGAGGTCTATGAAAGAGGCAAGATGAGATCTAGGAAGGAATCTGTTTTACAAAATTATAACTGTGTATCGAAGGATGTATCTGGAAAGGTCATTCTTGTTTTGCAGCTGGGTAACACAAAGCAGAAGAGAAGGGAGCCATAAAAGGCTTAAAATTCAGAAGGATAACAGTTGCTGAGCCAAGAGATGAAGCTGGTGAATATTCATACTCAAGGCCTACTGACAAGCCCAGGATCACTATTCTCAGTATAGTCCAGGAAGATTCTGTATACATGGGGTACAATACAAAGCCCAACAAAGGTTTAGCTGCATGTGCACATACAATGCACAGAGAATTGTCTCCATTCTTTCCCACTGATATGCTTCATGTGTACATTAGACAGTGGGACAATTTTCAGGCTTCTCTTGCTAACTAATATCTACTGTTCTGTAAAAAAGGGTAAAGGTAAAGGACCCTTGGACAGTTAAGTCCAGTCAAAGGCCACTAGGGGGTTGTGGCACTCATCTTGCTTTCAGGCTGAGGGAGCTGACGTTTCTCCACAGACAGCTTTCCGTGTCATGTGGCCAGCATGACTAAACCACTTCTTGTGCAACGGAACATTGTGACGTGTGCCAGAGTGCACGGAAATGCCGTTTACCTTCCCACCGCATAGGTACCTGTTTATCTACTTGCACTAGCATGCTTTAAAACTCCTAGGTTGGCAGAAGCTGGGACAGAGCAGCGGGAACTCACCCCGTCACAGTGATTTGAACTGCGACCTTCTGATTGGCAAGCCCAAGAGGCTCAGTAGTCTAGACCACAGCGCCACCTGTGTCCTTTACCTTTACCTACTGTTCTGTAGCAGATGGTGCAATGGGGGGGCACCTCTCACCTGATCTCTGGTTGGTTACTGGGAGACAGATGGAAAGGGGCATGGCTATCATGGTGCCAACATACCAGCAGCAGCACCTCATTGGCCCAGCCAGTACATGTGCACAAAGTCAGTCTTGCTGCCATCTCCTGCTTCTAACTCTAGCTAAGCAGCTAAGCTTTGGTTTGTGGGTTTTCATGACCCTGTTCTAAATTTATGCAAGTTATGGAGACTGGGACTGGGAGTAGAGCATTCATACGGATGTGAGAGTGGCCGCTAACACTCTGCCTGCTACTCCCATAGCAAAATCCATTTGATTCCCTCTCATTTTTAATCAAATGTGTCAGTAAATATTTTGAATTCACCTGCCAGTAAGGTGACGACGTTAATGATAAAATCGTTGCTAGAAGAATGTCAACAAAAATCGAAGGAGATGGAGTCTATAAAATGATTCAATCTCCCTGTGAATCTTTGTGCACTTTGAGCAACAGTCTGACTCCAAAATTGCATAATCCAAATGGTACAAGTGCTGGAAAATGTGAAATAATTGTTTCTCTTGGTGAAATCTTCATATTTCCTAATCTTGAACAGGGGATTTCTGTAGAGAAGCCATCTGCCCATTTTAGCTTTAGCCAGTTCCGCTAGCATTGCATGCAAGTATTAACTTAAAATAATTGCTTGCTTAGATTAAATTACACTTGCTCACTTGCACTGCATTATGGGCTTAGTAGTTTTAAGATTTCACAATTGTTCTCATTTCTGTGTATTTTGCATGTGATAATGAAGATAATATTTTAGAACAGGGGAATGCAGATGGTTTGGATCTGTTCCATGTGTGTTTTATTTGCAAGAATGGAGATGGCATATCATGAGAATACAAATAGTTGGGTTCAAAAAGTTTAAATATCAGAATTCAGATAGCTCAGCAACGGAAAGCTCAGGATAAATACTGTGTGGTAACTTATGCAAGTGCATAAAAGTATGATTTGTACACAGACTCAGAGAAAGCATGGCAGGATTTAGAAATGTTAGAAGACTCTTTAGATCAGGATTTGGAAGAGCTACAGAACCACAATATTCAACCTGAGTTTCAGTGACGATGCCCCCACCAAATCTATCATCTATCTATCATCTATCTATCTATCTATCTATCTATCTATCATCTATCTATCTATCTATCTATCTATCTATCTATCTATCTATCTATCTATCTATCATCTATCTATATCTATCTATCTATCTATCTATCTATCTATCTATCTATCTATCTATCTATCTATCTATCATCTATCTATCTATCATCTATCATCTATCTATCTATCATCTATCTATCTATCTATCTATCTATCTATCTATCTATCTATCTATCTATCTAATCTATCATCTATCTATCTATTATAAAAAAAGAAAACTTCCTCATATTCTTCATCAAGCTTTGTTCTGTCCTCAGATGTCCTTATTGTACTTGAGTCTCGGCCAGAATTCCATATTGTTCTGCGAGTTCCTCCCCCCCTCAAAATTAACAATGCCATAAGTAGATATAGGACTTCTTTCCGCTGTTATTTATGGCAGGTGCCATGTTGTAAAACACCTGCTTCCATTCTCTCCAGGTGAAAGTCCATTTTCCTGATGGGTGGAATTCTGTGTGGTACAATTAGGAATCAAGAGTGATGGAAAGTGACAGCGGGAGTAGTAACTGAATGGCAGTTTCCATTCTGCCATCCAGACCGCAACTGATCAAATCTATCTTTGCAAACAGGCACGCTCGGAAGTGGCAAGCTTTCCCTTACATGCTGATGCACATTAGCATCCAAAGCATATTTAAAAATCTCTCGGCTATTAACTCTTAAATAATGAAACAGTGTCCTAGTTGACTCAGTCACCTGTTGTATATCTTAATAATTTCCCAAGTCCCATAATGCTGATGACTTCTGCAGGAAAGCACAATTTGGAAAGAATGTCTCACCACAGGGAAAATTCTTCTTTTCCAGGGAATCCACAACATTAAAAAAAAATTATAGCAGCATATGTCGTGCAATATATTGTACTGAATGCTAAGCACTGGAAGTGGGCATAAAGCAAATTTTGGATAGTTTTCAGAGTCCCATTAAACTTCTGCATTGCAAGCAGTATCGAGGCATGTTGCCAGAGAGAGCAGACTGCATTCTAGAAAGGAAACCGTATCTTGCTTCTAGATAGTGCTTGCAGCAAAATGGGCCAACAGAAACTGAACTAGAACTGAACGGAGACTACTTTTGGGGGACATTTTTGCTAGAAACGAACTGCCTCTCCTTTTCATTTGCCAGCAAATACTTTTTTTGGTTTCCAGGTTCTGGAAATTGAGGTGCACATTAGATTCGGCGGCACATTAGACTACAGCAAATACGTATATGCGCTACTGCATACACCATGGGATATGAAATATACAGTGGTACCTTGGGTTACATACGCTTCATGTTACATACGCTTCAGGTTACAGCCTCTGCTAACCCAGAAATAGTACCTCAGGTTAAGAACTTTGCTTCAGGATGAGAACAGAAATCATGCTCCGGCGGCACAGCAGCAGCAGGAGGCCCCATTAGCTAAAGTGGTGCTTCAGGTTAAGAACAGTTTCAGGTTAAGTACGGACCTCTGGAACGAATTAAGTACTTAACCTGAGGTACCACTGTAAAAAGATAAAGGACCCCTGGATGGTTAAGCCCAGTCAAAGGCGACTATGGGGTTGCAGCACTTATCTCGCTTTCAGGCTGAGGGAGCTGGTGTTTGTCCACAGACAGCTTTCCAGGTCATGCGGCCAGCATGATTAAACCACTTCTGGCGCAACGGAACACTGTGAGTGCACCGGTTACCTTCCCTCTGCAGTGGTATCTATTTATCCACTTGCACCGATGTGCTTTCAAGCTGCTAGATTGGTAAGAGCTGGGGCAATGCGATGGGAACTCTCTTTGAAATGTGTTTTGTCACAAGCCTGTTCCTCCACTTGTCACTGTGTTTCCACTCCAGCAGATGTCCCTGCAATACAGGCTACACATGGAACACAAAGCAAGGAGGACTGCTCTGTTTAAGGTGCATTTGCTGCTGCTGAGGTAAAGGGTGTGTGCATTTTTCTGCTTGTAAGGCCAAGCTCTGACAGGAGGCCTGGCAATGACATGCAAAGCAGCGAGGGGAAGGTGGAGGAGCCAAAGGTCTTTCTGAGTATTATGGCCTCAGGGCTTAAGGAAATGCTGGACTGCTCACACACCGATCCCTAAGATTGACCCTGACTGGAAAACAAAGCAGCTGAATCACATGCTGCAGAAAGCCTGAGCACCCAGGAAGATTTCTATAATAGTGGACAGGCTGTGATGAGAGATAACCGGCTGGCAAATCACAGCAACCAAATCCCTCAGAGTTCGGAGGAGGGGGGAAATTCCTTGCTTCCTCTGTGATCTGGACCGCTAAGCAATCCTGATGTTTTGATTTACTTCATTCTAATCATTAAATCTATATCCTACCTATCCTCACAAAGGAGTCTCAAAGGGTGACAAATGCTTTTGTTATTTTTTTAAAAAGAAACGCAACTAAAAAGAAAGTAAGAATATAGTCAAAGCATTTATAAACCATCTACTACAGTCGTGCCTCTGAAGTCGAATAGAATCTGTTCCGGAAGTCCATTCGACTTCCAAAACATTGGAAAACCAAAGCGCCACTTTTGATTGGCTGCAGAAGCCCCGTCAGACGTTCGGCTTCCAAAAATAGTTTGCAAACTGGAACAGTCACTTCCAAGTTTGCAACGTTCAGGAGCCAAAACATTCAGGAACTAAGCTGCTCAACTTCCAAGGTATGACTGTATTTAATAAATTAGTTAATTGATTAATTTCTGTAAGTGCAGGACATTATAGCCTGTTTGAGCAGCTCAGAGAGTTAGGGTTACCACTGAGGCATCAACAACAGCTTCTCCACCTAGAGGCTGTCCTTGAAGGTACCAAGATAACACAATCCAGCTTTTCATCAGAAAAGCAATCTATTTCAGGGCTAAAACATGTGATGTGGGAGGTCTGTGAGGAAGAATCTGTTAATTTTGGTTCCTCTCAGTTTCTCATTTTTCCAATCTGATGTACAGATGTCCACATCAGTTTGTGGTTTTTGTTTAAAATCATCATACTTAAAATTTATCAGCATTTTAGTAAAAAAATTTTTTTTTGTTTTAATATGCAGTTTCACCTAATATAATGCATTTTTGCATGCTATTTCCACCAATAAATATATGCATTTTTTATCCCTATATATGCATTTGCGTGGACAGGCGGAGTCCCCAGATCCTGCGCGGTCCCCCCGTCATGTGGAATAACGACTCAAGACAACGTGCTATGGGATTAAATTGGCCACAACTTTATTAAATTTCAAATGTGGGTAGACCTTGGCTCAGGCATTGGGCGTTCTCCCTCCCCAGTCCCCAGCCGGGGACCTAGGGAGCATCAGGGTTATCCAGTGTGTGTGTGGGGGATGGGCCGGCTCTGGAGAACATATGTTCAAGCAGAGATAGCCGCCCCCGTAACGCCGCCGCCGCAGGGGAGAGCAATGACGACCTTCCGGCGTACGGTCAAAGCCTCCCTTCAGAAACCCCTTTAACGGGGAACCCTGGTATCGCCGCCGCAAAGAGGAAGATGGACAAAAGGATTCCGCCCAAGGCCTGATACTGCCAAAGTTGTGACGTTTTGCTACGGGAAAGGCGAAACCTGCCAATGCAGGGAAATTCCTTTCCGGCCCTTTAACAGCGACCTTAACGTAGCAGCGCCCGCATACCTGTGAAGAAAATTAACTTGCAAAACATGTGAGGAAAATTAACCTGCAACATAAGACATTGACTGAGGGTGGGTAGGGTGGGAGAAGCTCTGGAGCCAAGTGAGAATTCCCAGGTAAAATCCTCCCTCCTTTGTGTGGGCAGGTAATCCCTCCCCCACCTGGCCTGGTCTCCTTGGCAACCCTTTCCCCCAGGTGGGATTGGACAACTGACTGAGGTAGGCGGAGACCTCCAGGTATCCCACCTGAGGGATGGCATAGCCTAGCCTATGCTGTTGGAGCCGCTCCAGGTCTAGGGGCTGCACGCGTCCACGCAAAGGGTGCCCCCCGTTTTAAGCGGGGAGCGGTCATTGCGTGGACAGGCGGAGTCCCCAGATCCTGCGCGGTCCCCCCGTCATGTGGAATAACGACTCAAGACAACGTGCTATGGGATTAAATTGGCCACAACTTTATTAAATTTCAAATGTGGGTAGACCTTGGCTCAGGCATTGGGCGTTCTCCCTCCCCAGTCCCCAGCCGGGGACCTAGGGAGCATCAGGGTTATCCAGTGTGTGTGTGGGGGATGGGCCGGCTCTGGAGAACATATGTTCAAGCAGAGATAGCCGCCCCCGTAACGCCGCCGCCGCAGGGGAGAGCAATGACGACCTTCCGGCGTACGGTCAAAGCCTCCCTTCAGAAACCCCTTTAACGGGGAACCCTGGTATCGCCGCCGCAAAGAGGAAGATGGACAAAAGGATTCCGCCCAAGGCCTGATACCGCCACCCGAGACCGCAAAGATTGCGGTCTCGCCGCCAAGACTACCTACATCTGAAAAACGCCTTTGCCATCCTCCAACCAGTCAATCAGGCCATGCCTGATGTCGCTCAGCCAATGCTCGTTACCAAGGTCCGATAGGTGCACGCCATCGGGCCGAAATAGCTCCTGCATGTAAACTTTAATGTTGGGGTGTTTCACGACCCGACCTCCCATGCGAGTGGTCGCAGAGCGCACTGCCCTATTGATTTTTTCCACCGTGTAATTCAGTCTAGTGGGTTTGATGTTGCCACGCCAATGCAAGCGTGGCAGAAGTTCGGACCAGAAAAATGTGATACTGGGGTGAGTGGCGTGTATGCTTTCCAGGTCTGCGATCGCTGTTTTGATCAGAATTATGCTTTTACGCACGACCAAGTCGTTTTCGCCGAGGTGGAGCACAACCGCGCTTGGCGGGTGGCGGAACGCAAGTTCGTGACGCAACCTAGGGAGCAGGGCATCCCACCGCATTCCCCGTTGTCCGAACCAGGAAATGGAGATCTTTGGCTGCAGACCCAGATGTTCTCCGCCTGGACCAGTAGTGGCATGGATGGCCGCCCAATGCACTATGCTGTGGCCGAAGATCCACACATGTTTGGGGGTTGGGCCTGAAAGAAAGGATTATATGGTATCTGTCAGTGCCTGCTGGTTGTATCTAATGTAGCCTTTGAAGGCAGCTGAACGCCACCGCCCCATTGTTTTTATGTGTTCGGCCGGGAGGCCGCTCGCAGCTGCCGTGGTTGCTGCACCGATACGAAAGGAATGCCCGGAAAATTGTGCCGGGTTGCCTCCACAAGCATGTATGGCCTTACGCAATATTGAGACAAATTGGCAACGGGTCATGGGGCGGCCTGATGCATGAATGAGGAGGGGGCCTGGTCCTGGAGGACGTACCTTCAGGGATTTGCGTGTGTCCGAGACAGGGCATGGTCCAGTGTGTGGGGAGGAGGCTAGACTTAGCGTGGAACCCCTACCTAGTTGATCGGTTTTGGAGGCTCGGATTTTTACTTGTATCATGCGCCTGTCAAGGTTGATATCAGCCACGGACAAGCCCCTGCGATAAGGTGACAATGTGTCCCCAACGCACTCTCCGATACGGAGCGCACCAAAGAAGGCCAGGGAGAAGGCCGCCCTGAAGAGCCTAACCTCATAATTGGACCAGCAGATGCTGGGGAGTGCATCCCATATCAGCCGGAGGATCTCAATGGTTACTGGCCTCCTCTTATCTGGAATGGGCGGGTGGGAGCGACGCCACCCCGCAATAAGTTTCCTTACGTGGAAAGTGTTACAGGGGTCTGGGAGCCAAAAACAGTTGCTGAAGTATGAGATAGCAGCTTTGTGCAGGCTGATGGTCTTAAGGGCCATGCCTCTACGCTTTAGGTGAACCAAATATTTCAGAACATCAGACTCCTTGGCTGTACGCCTGCGTCGTAAGCCAAACTTATCTCTGAACCCCTCAAATTGGGACCATGCTCTGGTGTAGGACCGCAGCGTTGATGGTGCAAGGGCGCTCAGAACTCCTGCTGTCACTTCTCCCGTCCAATTTCCCAGAGGTCCTCCGGAAAGGCTTCTGGGAGTTGATCGGCCTCGGGAGCTAGGTCGCGAAAGCGCTCCATCTGAAAGCGAGACAGGGCATCTGCAATGTCGTTATTGAGGCCCGGGATGAACCGCGCAGAAAAGGAGATGTTACCTTTCAGACATTCCAGCACAAAGAGACGGAGCACGCGAATTACCCTGTTGGACTTTGCGGATTGCTTCGCAATGATTCTTACCACCGCCTGGTTGTCCGACCAGAAGCACACCCTGGTGTCCTTGAGCAGGTGCCCCCAAACACGGAGAGCCACTAGGATTGGGAAGAACTCAAGAAAAGTTAAATCACGAGTAATGCCCTCCTCGTGCCAAGCTGTCGGCCAAGGCTGCGCGCACCAGTGGCCCCTGAAGTAGACGCCGAAGCCAAAGCGACCAGAGGCGTCAGAGTGCACCTGTAGCTGTTCCTTAGGCAGCAGCCAATCTTGCCAGAAGGACACCCCATTGTAACTTTCCAGGAAGGTTAGCCATATTTTGAGGTCTTCCCTTATGGTGTGGGTGATCCTGATGTGGTGATGGGGGGCAACACCGCCAGCCGTGAGACGGGCTAGGCGTGCGCAAAAGGCGCGGCCGGGCGAGATAACCCTGCATGCAAAGTTGAGGTGTCCTAAGAGTGTCTGGACCTGACGCAACGTGGTCTTTTGCCGGGCCATCATGTTAGTTATCAATTCCCTCAACGTGGCGAGTTTGGCCAGGGGCAGGCGAGAGGTTTGGCTGACAGAATCCAGTTCAATACCCAGATATGAGATGACAGTGGTTGGACCTTCGGTCTTGTCCGCTGCCAACGGGATGCCCAATTCAGCTGCCAGCTGGATGAAGCATGCCAGCGCCCTAGCGCACGCGTCTGAGCCCGCTGGCTGGACGAGAAAGTAGTCATCCAGGTAATGGGAAATGCGGTGGGACCCTGACCTGCGTTTCATGGCCCATTCCACGAATGTGCTGAAGGTTTCAAATGCAGCGCATGCGATGGAACAGCCCATGGGCATAGCTTTGTCAAAGTACCATTGGTCCTGGAATTTGAAACCTAGCAACCAGAAGTCCCTGGGGTGGACTGGTAACAGACGGAAGGCTGATTCGATGTCACACTTTGCCATGAGTGCACCCGGGCCACACTCCCTAACCAGCCTGATTGCCTGATCCAGAGATGCATATTTGACTGAGCATTGTTCTTGGGGAATGGCATCATTTACTGACCCACCCTTCGGGTAAGAAAGGTTATGTATTAATCGAAACTCGCCTGGGGCCTTCTTAGGTACAATACCTAGTGGAGACACTATGAGGTTAGGAAATGGAGGTCCCGTGAAGGGACCTGCCACTCGCCCCAGCAAGCGTTCTTTGGTGATCTTCTTCTCGGCGACGTGTGGCATATCTCGGACAGACTTTTGGTTGGGGGGATTGGTGCATGAGGGGGTGCCTACCACTGGGATGCGGAAGCCTTCCCTAAAGCTCTCCTCAATGTATTTTGCTGCCTCTTTATTGGGGTACTGGTGTAACAAAGGCAGCATTGCCGATAGAGATATGGGTGAAGGGGCTAGGGAAAAGAGAGCACTATTTGCGGGCATTGTTTTTGCTTTGCTGAGCGCCAGAGGAACCTGTAGAGGCTCCGGCCTCTCTTTTGTCTTGAGATGTGCCGGCGCCTGATCCGCGGGAGCCTCGAAAAAGCTTCTTCCCCCGAAAACATTTTATGGTGGGGTGAGATCCACTACAGCGCTCGCATTCATGAGCAAATCGACATTTTTCTCTGAAGCAAGAGCCATTGTTGTACTCCCAGCAAGATCTCTTGGGGGCCTTAGATTGATACTTGGGCTGTTTCGCATTGTCGGGCCCTTTCTTGAAGAACGGGGAAACCAACTCAGACCACACGTCATCATCTTTGATATCCCATCTAACTGTGTCGTCCTCTGCCGCCCGCTCCCTGAATGCCTGGTCATAGGCGAGTGCTGCCTCCCCCCCCGACATGGCTTCAGCCTTTAGGATGATGAGTAGGTAGTTGGTCAGGTGCCAACCCCTGTCAGGGTAACTAGCGACTATAATACCCATGTAAGTGGCGTATGCAGTGAGCCAATTACGAAAGGTACGCTCAACACTCACTTTTTTATCTTTTTTCCTCTGCTCGGCGGATTTAGATTTTAGGGCTGTCGAAGCGGCAGGGGATAGTAGATCAAACAAATCCACAAACTCCCCATTAAGGATGCGCTCCCGCAACTTCTCACGCAGGCGAATGCCTGGGGGCTGGTCGGTTCTTTTGTGGTTGGATTTCCTAATTCTACCTCTGGAGTCAATGCCCTCCTCCCCGCATGGCGCGATAGCACCATGTTCACGCCTGTGCCTCCGGTTGCGCCGCCGCCAGACCCAGTGCGGCAGCCCTGGGGCATCGGGGCCTGTAACCCAATAGCCTTTGATGCTCCCCCCCTGTTCGCTGTCAGTAGAGCTGGACCTACCTGAGGAACTAGATGATCCAGAAGAGTCCCTCTTGGACTTGTGGCCCCTCCTCCTGGATTTGCGGTGCTTCCTCCCGCGATGACGCGATCTGTGCGACTCAGGGCTCTTGTCACTCTTGTACCCGTCAGAGGAGCTGGAACGGGGGGACCTACCTCTGCGCCTGGTGGATGCCGATGATGAGCGTGATCCACCTTCCTGGACACGGCGGTCAGCAGAGCTGCTACTGCGCCCTCGCCTGCGGCTGTGAGGTGACCCAGAGCGCCCTCTGCGCGAATCCCGCCGCTCCAGGCGGCGCCTCAGCCGGGCAATGGTCCTATCCCTACTGTCTCCACGCACCGAGTGCGAGGGACTGCTACTAAGGGAAGAGCGGGTAGAGGAGGAGCTCTCTGTACGTCTCGGCCTGGCAGCCGAACCCTTGCCGGCGCGGCTTGCCATGGCTAGTGGGCTTATGGACCCAGAAGACCCTCTAGGTGCCGCTGCCTTCTTGGGCACGGTCTTCTTGGGCTGCTCCTCCCTGGTCGCACGTGCCTTCCGCTGTCCAGTGGCCTGTCTCTGGGCAGGCTTGGTGGGTGCACCCCTTACAGTGCCCCTTCTGGTGCGGGGAGGAGAAGTAGCCTGACGCTTTGGTGGCATGGTGTGAGGCTAATAGGGTAGGGTATGCTAGGGAATCAGTAAAACAAGGGGGGGCAATGATTGGTAGGAAATGCCCGCTATCGATTTGCCAACACACGCTAGTGATAAGGTAAGGGTACGAATAATGGGAGGGGAGGAGATAAGGCAAGAACTGAGTCGCAGCAGGAATCGCTACTGAAGGCTGCAAAATAAAGCAAGCAATAGTTTAGAAAATCACTGCACAGATTTCAGTTGGGGTCCATGGGCAGTCTCCCCTCATCGATAATGAGCGCGATGCCTGCTGTTCGGTGCACCTGCTGGCAAGCCATGATGGTGAGATGTCAAAGCAATACGTACCTAATGAGGACGTAGGTGTGCCTGAGGACCACCGAAGCATGACCGCCCGTGCAGCCAGATCCAGGATGGCTGCCGCCATGTGGCCACCGGCGCAATGGCTGCCGCCACGCGATCACCATCGAGATGGCTGCAGACATGGAGCCACCCCTAAGCAGGCCCTGCACGCCCCCAACAGGGACCAGTCCTACCACAGTTTGCAGGGCCCCGTGATGCAGCGCCACCCCCGCCAAACAGTTCAAGGGGGGGTGGGGGGCAAGAGGCCCACACTGTCCCCCGGGGCCATCTGAGGGGGGGCGGGTATGCCCGCCAGCTGTAGAGATCCCCCCCGCCACCCAAGGGAAGCTACAGGGTCGCCAGAGGCCCGGCGTAGGTCGTGCGCGGCGGCAGAGCCTTGCTGTGGCCTTAAAGGCCGGCCAAAGCTGGGGGAGGCCGCAAAGCGCAGCCCCCCCCATGGTACGCGGGGGCAGCAGGAGGGCCCCCACCACACAGGGGAGGCTCCAACTAGGCCGCACCACGTGGTGGAGCCTCTCCGAGGCCCAGCCAGGCCTCTCCGAGGCCCAGCTAGGACTCTGGAGCCGGGGGAAGCCACGCGGCGCCACCCGCGGGCCCCCCCGGCAATCGCGGGGGCGGCAGGGATGCCCCCGCCGCCCAGGGGAGGCTCCAGGGCCGCCGGAGGCCCGAGTAGGCCACGGAGCCTCCCGAGGCCCAGCCAGGCCTCCCTGAGGCCCAGCCAGGCCTCCCTGAGGCCCAGCTAGGCCTTCGGAGCCGGGGGAGGCCGCGCGGCGCCACCCGCGGCCCCCCCCAGCAGTCGCGGGGGCGGCAGGGATGCCCCCGCCGCCCAGGGGAGGCTCCAGGGCCGCCGGAGGCCCGAGTAGGCCACGGAGCCTCCCGAGGCCCAGCCAGGCCTCCCTGAGGCCCAGCCAGGCCTCCCTGAGGCCCAGCTAGGCCTTCGGAGCCGGGGGAAGCCACGCGGCGCCACCCGCGGCCCCCCCCAGCAGTCGCGGGGGCGGCAGGGATGCCCCCGCCGCCCAGGGGAGGCTCCAGGGCCGCCGGAGGCCCGAGTAGGCCGCGGAGCCTCCCGAGGCCCAGCCAGGCCTCCCTGAGGCCCGGCTAGGCCTCCGGAGCTGGGGGAGGCCGCGAGCCGACGCCCGCGGCCCCCCCAGCAATCGCGGGGGCGGCGGGAAGGCCCCCGCCATCCAGGGGAGGCCCCGGGGCCGCCGAAGGCCCGATTAGGCCGCGGAATGCGGCGGAGCCCCCCCGAGGCCCAGTAAGGCCTCAAAAACACGGTGGGCCTCTCTGCGGCCCAAAAAGGCCGCCTGTAGGCCCCCAAGGCCTTGGGGGGTGACCGGGGACCACCCCCCCACCCCCGCCGCACCCCAGGGCCGCCAGGCCTGGCGGGGGAAGGGGAAGGGCCGCGTGTGGCGTTGCTTCCCCCCCGCGGCCCACACGCCCCCGCAGGCATGGGGGGGCAGTCAAAGGGGCCCCCGTGCCACCACCCAGTACTCTGGGGCATCAGGGCCCGCCAAGGGAAAAGGATCCCCTTTTAAAAGGGTATCCTTAAAACCGTTTCCCCCTCCCTGCAATCCTTTGGGAACCCTGTGCGGGGGGGGAGGGGGAGGCCAAAGGCCCCAGGCTTACCTTTGGAGCGAGGAAGGCCAGCGATGTCCTTCCAGGAGAAGCTCTGGAGCCAAGTGAGAATTCCCAGGTAAAATCCTCCCTCCTTTGTGTGGGCAGGTAATCCCTCCCCCACCTGGCCTGGTCTCCTTGGCAACCCTTTCCCCCAGGTGGGATTGGACAACTGACTGAGGTAGGCGGAGACCTCCAGGTATCCCACCTGAGGGATGGCATAGCCTAGCCTATGCTGTTGGAGCCGCTCCAGGTCTAGGGGCTGCACGCGTCCACGCAAAGGGTGCCCCCCGTTTTAAGCGGGGAGCGGTCATTTTGTACACATTACTTGACTGAAGAACTGCATTGCAAAATTCAGAGAAAGGTGAATTTTGAAGCATGGCTGTGTTTTGATTTGTGTCTACCCCATTCCTGAGATCTGGAATCAGAAGTTCCCTTTTTTGTGGAAGAATCCAATCCTCCTTTTTTTTGAAAAAAAGGAGGGAGGGGTTTTCATTAAAATATGTATGTATACCCCAAATATCCTGTACACCGAATCTCTATGTATTTTTACTGTGAGGATAGTCATCCTGACTTTTACTCTCTTCCATTGTTGTTTCTTGCTTTAGCCTTGATTGTGCTGGTAAATGTTGCTAAAATGAATGGAATGATAATAATTATTATTTATACCCCGCCCATCTGGCTGGGTTTCCCCCAGCTACTCTGGGCGGCTTCCAACAAAATATTAAAAATACATTATAAATTCAGTCATTAAAAACTTCCCTAAACAGGCCTGCCTTCAGATGTCTTCTAAAAGTCAGATAGTTGTTCATTTCCTTGACATCTGATGGGAAGGCGTTCCACAGGGTGGGTGCCACTATCTAAAAGGCCCTCTGCCTGGTTCCCTGTAATCTCACTTCTCACAGTGAGGGAACCACCAGAAGGCCCTCAGAGCTGGACCTTGAGTATTGAATAGAAAACCCATTAATGGCTGGTGGCCCCTGAAACTGGTAGGATGGAAGGCAGTAAGACCAGAAGTAGGTGGAGCCAGATTCAGTGACACTCAGAACAAACCCCAGGCTGGTTATAAGATTGACAGCAGGCAGTTTGGGCTGGCTGAAGGCAAGCTGGGGTTGGTGAGGCAATGCCCCATTTGCCATAGTTGACCAGCCTCTGTTAGGAAGTGCTGGGTGTGGCTGAGAACTGATCCACCCTTAGGATCAAAACTGTACTGAGTCTATATTCCAAAGGGAATATATAATTGGTGATAATGTATATGATGTGATTTGATAATAATTAGAAGATTTTTATTGGAAAATGAATAAAAAATATTCAATAATAATAATACAAACTGTACTGAGTCGCTACACCACTTGCCTCGAGGTCCCCCTTCTTGATGGCTTCCTGAACTTGGACCCTCTTGGCACTCTGACCCTCTTGCCACTTTTCAACCTTCTCTTCAACCAGATGGGGATTGTTTAGGGTGTCTCAACAATGCCCATCAGGTAGAAGAGAAGGTTGAAAAGCCTGCTTGCCTGTTTCTTGACTCACAACAGAGTTAACAGCATGCAGAAGCAATTTTAGAAGGACCTTAGCCTTTTCACAATTGAAAATAATATTGGACCCATTCAAAAAATAGTTGCTGATCAAGGGTATAGACCAGATCAGGGATGAGGAATCCGTGGTCCTATAGATGTTGTTGGACTCCAGGTTTCATCAGCCCCAGCTGGCAGTGAGGGTTGAAGTCCAACAACATCCTGAGGATCACAGATCAGTGGCCCCTGGTATAGATAATGTTTTGGTTAGAAAATATGGTTTATAACATAGTTGTCACAAGCAAATTATGTCCTTTTGGGCGTCAAATGATTTCTCCTCCAGAAAAGGAACTAGTGGGTGACAATCAAGCTCTTTTATAATCTGCTAACATGGTTTAATTGGGCCCAAATTGGTGCGGGGAAAAACACACCTTTATTAAAAATGACTCCCCGCCATCAACTAGTTCGCAAAGCAATTTCAAGTCTGCCTAAGTAGTTATCAACTAGTGGGATTAATTTTCTCTTTCCCCCAGCCCAGGGGACTCTGAAGGGTGAAATGACAACTTTTATTTTTATTTACTTACTTGAGAAGAGAACCTGTTGAAATTTTTTCAGGATATTGTTGCAGTAATTAGAGTTTTCATATTGGCACAGACAGGAAATTATTTACCTGTCAAGGCTGTCATGCCAAGCTCCCTGCATTCTGCGATAAACATGTACCCCCCTCCCCTCTGAAAGAAGGATTTTGCTGTCTATCTTGGCCACTTCAAAGCCATGGGGAAATTATAAAACCCATAAGCTCTCTCTCTCCTCTTGATATTCCGAGTCTGTCATCATCTCTCCTGCCTCTGATGTAGGATACAATCTGCCATTTAGAGACCATAGCTGAGCATGTTTCACAAGCCGTTACGGTGAGTCTGAGAGGCTGGAGGAAGTCCATCTGTGAATAGGAACAGAACACTTTTGCCATATTGACCAGTCTGCATTTTGTTAACTTCAAAAGAATTGACTGTGTGAGGAGGAGATATATTTGCCATCCTGGCATCTCGCCACTATGACAGGCGCATTAATTTGTGAAAGCTTTTCAAAGCGTAATGTCTTAATTCAGGACTTTCTCTGCAGCCTGGCAAGTGCCAGCAAAATTACATGAAATCGCTGGCGCAGGGCTGGCAACAGGGTTCAGTAGTCTTGGGGAGCTGCTGAGGCCCCAGAGCTCTGGAAGGGCCCTCTGAGTGTGGTCACATCACTCTCACCTCAGGTGAGCAAGCTGTGGCATGAGGAGCCATTGCATGGCAGCGTAGGTGGCTTCTGAAGAAAGAGAGCCCTCCAAATATGTTTGGCCTGAAGGCCTGTGGAACCTGGCATTAGCACTGTGTGTGCACACAAACACATATTGTACACAATCTGAGGAAATATTTCACATTGCAGTACTCAGCTGAGTCCTCACAACAATAGACGAAGTGACATGTATCATGGTACTAAACAAAGATGGTGGAGAGCAATGCTATTTTTATATGTTCTCTTATAATGGCAATGTTGTCTGAACTGAGTTCCAGTGAATTCCGGCTGAAAAAAAGCTCTGGTGGTGAGGAAGAATGATGAAGGGAGATAGATAGACTTAAGGCAAGACTGAATCTTACACCAGATCATGAACATGGGGCCAGGATTTTGTCAATGGACCACCATCCAGCTCTGCCTAAAGGAGAGAATTCCCGAGAGACCCAACACACAAGGAAGGCAGAAAACAAACAGGTCAGAGTGATTCAGGTGATGCCAACAGATTTCTGTGAAGGCTTCTGTTCTTGCAGCTTGCAGTTCTTGTGCTGGCTGCAGATGACCTTTTTCTTCCATCTTGGCCTCATCCTGCCCCACCACTAACTTGACAGGAAGAATGGAAGAAGACATAAATATGAAGAAGAATGGGCACACTCGAAATTGAATGCCCAAGGGCTCCTTGTGCTTCGATTCTGACCATCATTCACAACTGTCTACAGCTGGATATGTAGTTTCTAAGAAATCTGCTGTCCATAATATGAACTCCGTTACCACGACTAACAAAATTGTCCAAGCTCCCTAGGACCTGTTCTCCCTAAAAGAGAACACAGAGTGGTTGAGGAGCTCCCAATGAAGGTACATGATAGCAATCCAAAATCAGAATTTACCTAAGAGAAAAAGCCAGGCTGTTTACAGTTTTGAGGAGGGGGGAATAGCTTGGTTTGTGGACACACATTCTGCATGGTACTGATAGGTAAACAAGAATGATCATTTTCCGATCTCAAAAGCTGGAGGCAACACATTCTCGGTTCCCTACCCTCTATGCCAGGAAGCATTCCTCGAAAGAGCAACAGCAATATTTCTAGCACACAAGCCAAGCTTGTGCAGCTGGCTGTGAAGACTTTATGACTATGCTGGTTTTGGGAACTACACCAATCTGGGAACGGTGGTCTGTACTGATGCTGTGATAGCTCTGTTACAGCTTGTGCCATGAGATGAGAGGGGAGGCAAGCAAACCAGCTAACCCATCCCTTTGTCCTTTGGTCTTCAGCACTGCCATCAAGTGGATATCTTTATTTGCTGTCTGTCTCCACTAACTCACCATTTGACCTCCTGAACTTACTTGCTGAACCAGAAAGTTCTCTGTATTCTAAGACTGTTAGGCATGCTTCCAACTGTGGCTAGCCGACTACTTGGAATGTTACAAGCAGGGCATGAAGGCAATGTCCCTTCACATTCTTCTCCCCAAATGTCTGGTATTCTGAGGTATACCGCTTCATGGCTGATAGCGATGGAGAGACCTATTCCAAGAAATTGCATTGGACTGAATAAAAATGGCACACAGATAAAAATATATCATAAAAGGAAGGATTTGGTCACTTGTAGACTATGTAATGCAGTGCCAGACTTTTCCCAGCATGCAGATGCAGCGTGCAGATTTTTACCAAAGAGACTTCCACCTAGGGAAAGCATTAATGCGTTTCGAAAAAAGCTTCTGTTAAGTCATTGTTAAACCACAGGTGATCTCACTAATACCTGTGTTATGTTTTGCTCATGCCTACTGGATGGCATAACAAAAAGGTAATTTTCCAATCCTCAGTGCACCAAGCATTGAGCTTTTTAATCCCAACGAACGGTGCCATTCATTGTTTATACATTTGGATTGATTTTGCTAAAGCAAAAGAACAAGACTGTAAATAATTCCAGCTGATTTCAAAGCCTCTTCATACAAGCAGTGGGAAACAAATGACTGTTTTGCAGAGAATGGCAGAACACGCTATAGAAAGCAGAACTCTGCTTGTAGTTCTTTCAGTGGAGTGTTGTGCATTTATACTGGTGTTCCTTTGAGTTGATTTCTTTTCTGCAAACAGTATCAGCATCCTCTGAAGTGTATCCATTCACCTTCCCAATGAACGGAAACTTTTTAAAATTTAGAATTGCTCTTAGTTGAAGGTTCTCTCTTTGCTAATGCTTCAAGGCTGTTCTTGGGAAATAATTGCAATCTGGAAGATCAAGGGAATAAATTCTCTCTTCTAATTCAAACAACAGCAGCAGCAGCAACAACGACAAAAGACAGTTGTTAAATTCCAGTAGTTGCCCACTTCCAGATCAAGCACGTAAGGTTTTGACTCTAGTGCCATCCTGGGCTTGGCTCTGATGGGAGTGGTAGTTCTAAACATCTGAAGGGCACCAGTTCAGGGTAGGTTGGTATGCATACCAACATGTATACAACTTGCTTTCTAAATAACAGAGGTAGAATTTTGCCTGGGTTGGTTACCTGAAGCAATAGGTCTACAAAAAGGTACAAAAACAACGACAAGAGTTTTCTATAGCTTCAACTACAACATCATTTCCTGATTCTCTTCTAATTGTCTTGTGGCATTCATTATGGTCCCTGTAAAATGGGCACAAGGATGCCTCAATTATAAAGTTTTTAGTCAGTTTGTAATCAGCAGCATGAGGGCTCAATTTTAACTGGTCAGGGCAAATTTTGATTCATAGAGCTGTAAATTAAAGGCAAGCTTATTTATGTTATGAAGCTCATTTCGGCGGCTGTGTATTATTGTGACAGGACATGAACAGAGCTCCAAAAATTTGGGCCAGTTTTTGTTTCTAGCCAGAACGTGTGCTCTTCAGGTCCCTGCTTCAATTTCCAGCATCTCTGGACAGGACTTGGAAAGACTTCCTGCCCAAAACCTCGGAGACTTCCTGCAACCAATCAGTGTAGACATGATCTGGATCCAGACTGATCAATGGTCTGACTCAGTATAAGGCCAATTTCTATATTCCTATGTTGTTATGGAAGCAGTGACAGCACAACTCCTTCCTTTGCTTTGAAAGTAACACCAGGAACCCTATAAAAGTTGCAATGTATGACATGGGCAACTATTGGAGCCCAACACCTTGGCAGGGTCCGTCAACCTACCTGCTTTGGTTCTCTTGCCCAGTAAGGAGCTTCTCTGGCTGCAGCAACTGGGGCTCAAAAGCCACCAGCCATTTAAATTCCCCAGAATGTATCGGAGCACCTGATGTTACATCGCTTTGGGACACCATGGGGAATTTTAACGGTGGTTGGACCCTCCAGAACCAGATGCTGCCTCCAGGTAAGGGATTCTCCAACAACTGGCTAGAGATATATAGTCTATGTGAAACAGTGTTTCTGAAAGTAACCTCTGGGTCACGAGAAGGACTTACGCTGCAGCGCCATCTCACTCTGCGAACCTAACCTGAGAAGCATGCCCTGGATCTGGTCATCAAATAACCTTAGAGCCAGTCAAACGTTGTATGAACACTCTAGCAAGTTCTCAAGGGAACAGGGAAGCCTGTGTAGCTTAATTGCTTTGTGTGATGGATCACTGCGTTCTCCTCGACCAGTTCCTGTGGCCTAGATGCTCAGGTTGGTGTTTCCAATAAGAATAAACTTTCCTGAGTATGAACAAGGCTCCTTTCCTTAGCTGATCACAGTAATCCCTTGACGGATTGGCTGAATTGCATTAATGACACAGAAAGACAAGTTTTCTGGGTCCCATTTCGTTAGCGCAGAGGAGCGGCTGCTCTTTGTAAATGCGGCATCTCATTGTTTTAGTATGCGTGTGAGGGGGAATTCTGCAATTTAATGAGGTGTCGGTCTTCTCAAAACATGACATTTCTGCAAGTAACACTCTGGCTGTTAGTTTTTATCAACAGGATTGTGTCCTTGAGGTTTCATTCTCTCAAACACTGAAGGCTAGCTAGCGAGCAAAAAATAAAATAAAATTTAATATCGGCTAGGCATTCAGTGACATAAACACAAAGAAACTATTCATCTTTTTGCAAGTCCTAATGTTTTCAGAATATGGCAAGCCAAGCCGAAATGTAGAAAAATGACCAGTGATTCTACATTTCTTCAGCATACTGTGCGAAATATATTTACTTAATCAAATTTGCATGCAAGCTATAGTGGATTACACAGAACCCAAGAGTTCAGATGTTTAATTTCCAGCCTTCTGCTTGTGGTTTATAATCACTCAGTTTTTGTGACTCCCTTCAATAGTAACAGGAACTGATCACAAAGCCACTTTGCTCCCCTCCACAATGGAGGCAGTGAGAGATTTTACTTTCTTGGGCTCCATGATCACTGCAGATGTTGACATCAGTCACAAAATTAAAAGACACCTGCTTCTTGGGAGAAAGGCAATGACAAACCTAGACAGCATCTTAAAAAGTAGAGACATTACCTTGCCAACAAAGGTCCGTATAGTAAAAGCTATGGTTTTCCCAGTAGTGATGTATGGAAGTGAAAGCTGGACGATAAAGAAGGCTGATCGCCAAAGAATAGATGCTTTTGAATTGTGGTCTGGAGGAGACTCTTGAGAGTCCCATGGACTGCAAGAAGAACAAACCTATCCATTCTTAAGGAAATCAGCCCTGAGTGCTCACTGGAAGGACAGATCGTGAAGCTGAGACTCCAATACTTTGGCCACCTCATGAGAAGAGAAGACTCCCTGGAAAAGACCCTGATGTTGGGAAAGATAGAAAGCACAAGGAAAAGGGGACGACAGAGGATGAGATGGTTGGATAGTGTTCTCAAAGCTAACAGCATGAGTTTGACCAAACTGCAGGAGGCAGTGGAAGACAGGAGTGCCTGGCGTGCTCTGGTCCATGGAGTCACAAAGAGTCAGATACGACTAAATGACTAAACAACAACAACAACACAATGTATCTGGTCCTATTATCTCCCTTATATATCTTACTCTCATTACCTACCAGTAAAAGCAATCTACTGTACTACCTTTCTTCAGAAATGTGGCCAGATAAGCCATTGAGGGTTAATGATGGGTTCTCAAGAGGGGAGAGGTTTTTTTTCTCCAGCCCAGTTTTGGAATCTGTGGATTTTGAAATGGCCCCTAAGACTTAAAGCAGGGGTGCCCAAACTTTTTTCAAAGAGGGCCAGATTTGATGAAGTGAACATGCGTGAGGGCCAACCTTTTTTTTACAATTTTACCCCAAAGTTGTTGAACTTTTTAAAGGATTTGATCCCAATAAATAAACTGCCAAGGGGCCGGATTAGGCCCCCAAAACGGACTTTGGACATGCCTGACTTAAAGGCTCTGACAGACTCCTGGTGATGTCATCACATAAGGATGACGCAGGAAGACTACAATTCTCGGAGCTTCCTGCCGTATTCCTGTTACAGATTGGGTAGTCACTTAAGCATCACCAAAAAGAAGAGAAGATGCAGGATCCTAAATTAGATGGACCATTGACCTGATTCAGCAAAGCTCTTATGTTCTTAAGTTACCTTACCTATAATTCTTTTCTGTCTTCAATAAAAAAACACTGGCCCCCTGTTATGAGCAGCCAACTAGGGCCAGGTTTTGAGTGCCTCCATATAACAGGCACTATCTCTGGGCTATGGTCTGAAGGAATATAAGGCTATAATAATAATAATTTAATAATTTTTTTAATTTATACCCCACCCATCTGGCTGGGTTTCCCCAGCTACTCTGGGCAGCTCCCAACAGAATTAAAAGCACAATTAAACATCAAACATTAAAAACTTCCCTAAACAGGGCTGCCTTCAGGTGTCTTCTAAAAGTCAGATAGTTGTTTATTTCCTTGACATCTGATGAGAGGGTGCTCCACAGGGCGGGCGCCACCACCGAGTAGGCCCTTTGCCTGGATCCCTGTAACCTTACTTCTCGCAGGGAGAGAACCACCAGAAGGTCCTCAGAAGTAGACCTCAGTGTCCGGGCTGGACGATGGAGGGGGAGACGCTCCTTCAGGTATACTGGGCCAAGGCTGTTTAGGGCTTTAAAGGTCAGCACCAACACTTTGAATTGTGCTCGGAAATGTACCGGGAGTCAATGTAGGTCTACCACTTTTCAGACGCTAAGCAGGTCTTGGTCTGGTCAATGGCTGTTTGGGTGACTATCTTGGGTTTCACAACAGAAAGTTAAGTGGGATATAAAAGCAAGAAACAGGGGCGCCGACTTATAAAAAATATTGGGGGGGGGGGCCATACCGACTTATAAGATATATTGGGGGGGCCCCAAGACCTCCAAACCACTGCTGCTGGGGGAACGAAAGGGGGCGAGCCCCGGGCTGCCCCGACCTTAAGTGAACCTGTGAGGGCCCGCCCTTTGCGGCAGCCGACTGGCTGCCGCCGTGGGCGGTGAATATTAATGATGTATCATTTTTGTGCTTCATGCTGTGGCCACAGACATGTGATCTGATGGTGAATTTGGGGTGACCCAATGCAAAGATCCTGAGGATCCATATGGATCCATGCTTTTTAACCACATTTTTGCACCACTGCAGCCCCAGGCAACAGTGGGTGCGTGATTTTTGGGGGGCAGGCTGTAGCCATGGACATGCTATGTGATCTGTTGGTGAATTTGGGGTGACCCAATGCAAAGATCCTGAGGATCCATGTGGATCCATGCTTTTTAACCACATTTTAAGTGGGGAGGGAAGGAAAAACACAGAACGGACAAGGAGCACGAGAGGGTTGTGCAGAGAAGCAGCTGGCTAAGAATGCAGGGGAGGGGTATAACGGCAGGGAGGAAAAGAAGGCAAAAGTTTTCCCTCACCTACCCACCCAAGCCAGCCAGCGCTCGCTCTCTCTCTCTCTCTCTCTCTCTCTCTCTCTCTCTCTCTCTCTCTCTCCTGCCTGCTTGCCTGGAGGGGAGGGGCTTTCCCTGCTCTTTGTTCCGTTTGAGCAAACACAGCAAGGAAACAGAGGGGGGGGGCAGTAAGACCCTGAGGCAGAATGCAGGAAAGCAGCCGCTTCCTCTTTTTGAGGGAAAAATACGGTAATAATTTTCTTAAATTATTGGGGGGGCGGAGCCCCCCCAAATGAATTTTTGAGGGGGCTCGGGCCCCCTCAGGCCCCATGGAGTCGGCGCCTATGGAAACGATAGAGCTACTATTTATCAGTCTATATCTATCTCACCTACCTACTTTTCTAATGGTCCCAGTGCATTTTGTTTATGCCATTTCTTCCCTTTTTCAACAGCTTTGTTTGTTGCAGGGTTGAGTTGAGGCAGCTTTTTATTTTGAAAGAAGCCATCGAAATGAGTTGTAAGCTGCCAGTCAAATGAGCAGTTCAAAGGAAGAGAGGAACTCGGGCTCATTCCAGGCTATGGATTTCCACCTGAAGGAACAACTTCCTTGACTAATCACCCAGCCTGCCAGCCTATTAGTGTGTATATACTCATGCCAAAGTGTGCTGTTAACACAACTCCAAATTGAATAAATAGTGGCTGAAGGGAGGGAAAGCCAGAAACTTCCAAGCTGGCTAATTTGCATGTTTCTGCTGGGTTGGAGGAAAAAGAGAAAAATGCATTGTTAAATGACACTATCCAACACCTGTATGTGCTTTAGTAGTGACCGTCTCCTTTGGAGAGGTTTTCTTTTATTAAAAAACAAATCTATTTGCCTCCTGGGAGAATCCTTATGGATGTCATGCATTGACTTTCTGCTGTCATGGCATATGAAGATTCCGTGTGTGTGTGTGTGTGTGTGTGTGTGTGTGTGTGTGTATGAATTTATTCATTTGGTTTTTCAGTTTAAAGTTTTACAATCACATATCCAACATACATCATAAAAACAAGATTCAAAGAATCTTGTGGACTTCCCTCATCCCCTTTGTTGGTCTCATTGTTAATCATTTCCTCCCGCATCTTTTATAATAATCTCCATCTCCATTATATCAAAAATTCACCATTAAACTACAAGTCTTATTCCAATCCTACTTATGATTTTAACTGTTTTCAATTATTCAATTTTCCCCATTCCTTATTAAAAATTTGGTCTTCCTGATTTCTGATTCTTCAGGTCATTTTTGCTGTTTTGGCATCATCCATCAACTTGATGTGCCATTGTTCTCTGGTAGGGACTTTATCTGCTTTCCATCTCTGGCCCAATAACATCCGCACAGCCATGGTCGCATACATAAATAATCTTTTCTGCTCCATTGGGATTTTGGCACCTAGAATTCCTAAAAGAAAGGCTTTGGGGTTTGGCTTTTTTTAAAAAAAGTTATTTTAAACACCCCCCCAATTAATTCTATATCATTGTATTATATATGAAGTTGATTCCTGATAGGTCGCTCATTTTCTCAGCCACAGGACTCAGCCACTACCTGTTGGATAATTGGAGAACATGCTTCAAAGGCAGAGGATTCCAGGTTTATTCCATGGCAGCACCAGTTAATAGGATTCCGAGCAACAGAGCTGGAAAATACTGGGGCATCTAACCGCCTGCCACTTGGAGTGAAGGTAAAGGTAAAGGGACCCCTGACCATTAGGTCCAGTCGTGAGCGACTCTGGGGTTGCGGCGCTCATCTCGCTTTACTGGCCAAGGGAGCCGGCGTACAGCTTCTGGGTCATGTGGCCAGCATGTCTAAGCCGCTTCTGGTGAACCAGAGCAGTGCACGGAAATGCCGTTTACCTTCCCGCCGGAGTGGTACCTATTTATCTACTTGCACTTTGACATGCTTTTGAACTGCTAGGTTGGCAGGAGCAGGGACCGAGCAATGGGAGCTCGAACTGCCGACCTTCTGATTGGCAAGTCCTAGTCTCTGTGGTTTAACCCACAGCACCACCCACGTCCCTGCCACTTGGAGTACACAGCAATAAATGGATCAACAATGGTCTGGCCAGGGGGTTGCCAACCTGATGCCCATGGGTGCCATGATACCCGTGAAGGCCTTCATTGGCACCACTGGGCAAGGCACTAAGAAATAAAGTTATGGACTCATGTGTGCAGGTACTCTTCTAGGCAATTTATGTGCTGTCAAAGAATCCCCACTCCCCGCAACAGGCAAATGTGAAAACTTTGCAAAGAGGCTTATGCATGTCTCCTACTGTGCTAGAGCTAAAAACTAGGCAGTTATCCACAGTATAGTTAACTTACAGTACAATGATAGGCATTTCTACTCAGAATTAAGTCTCCATATGTTTAATGGGGCAGCAAATTCATGTTTGCATTTGCCCACCCATTGTTTTGTCCTGTTCTGAAGTTAATCAGCTGTTCTTGTTTGCTTGATTGTTTTCAAAAAAGAAATTCTTCACATAAAATGCATTTTTTAAATATGTTGTTCAACACGATGACTGCTATGGTTTACATGCATTCCACATGTACGTCTCTGTATATTTTTTGTTTACTGTATGTCAACACTGGTCCTGCACACTTTTGTTTTGTTTTGTTTTAGTAATTTTATAGATATGCAAAACTGTAGCACCCAAACCTTTTTCATTTGCATGGACAAAGCCTGATATTCTGAACATTTTATATTTGCATAGACAAAGCCTCATATTTTATACATGCTAGTTTATACGTATACATTTTATACAAAGGGACAATAATTGTGTCCCTGCATTTGCAGAAAGGTGAAAGCCAGTCGACTATGGAATTATGATTTGCAAATTGGCCAGAGTGGGTGGGTGGGAACAGCTTGGGTCATTTTGATTCTGAGTTCTCAAGAATCAAATCTCTCCATTATCCCTACCACCAGGTACAGCTTTGTCCAGAATTAGCAAGCTTCTTTACAGCCACATAATAATAACAAATAGCTCTTCTACATATGTAGTGACAGAAATTTGTGGCTGCAGTTGTTCTCCATTTATTCTGATTTTTAGCTATGCTGGACATTCTGCTAAAAGGCATCTAACAAGTGATGAGGAATGGAATTGGCTTTCCCCAATTGCAAATGCCAACCTTATCCATTTTGGATTAGCTCTGTTTTCCCGTAAACAAAGCCAGGTAGGTTATGTGATGGTATTTGACCATCTGTGGTCTTTATTCATTACCGTCCGTAACCAGAAAGCAAAATCTATTCCAAGAATGATGGGGGAAGCAACAGAATCTTTAAAGGAGGAATCGGATGGCAGTGGTCCAGACCCTGCTAATTAGCCTACACAATGCACATCATTAAAAAAGGCCACCTAATTAAACAAAATGGCCAAAGGGGGCCTCCGATTCCCTAGCAACACAGCAGCCTCTTCAGGTTTATGCTGAAATACATTAGCATGCATTGAGAAATGCACTGGGGTTTAAATTGTAATTTAAAAACCAAACCAAACTTGGAATGAAAATATGCTCGGAGTTTTGAAAATAGAGTAAAAGGTGTTCACGAGACCCATAGGATGCTGCCTTTTGCTGTGCCCTTTTCAAAATGTCCCCCAATTGTTTAGTGGTTATTAGTTTCCAAAAAACAGTTCAAGCAACCCCGGCAGCCCACCTGCTTTTCTTGAAGGGGAAAAAACACACACACAACCTCTTAAGGCTCCAAGCTATGTAATTACCTTCAGATATCCAAAAGTGGATTGTTGTCAGTTCTGTGGTTCGCTCCTTGATGGCTGGTGATTTGTACCTGTCAACAAACAGCGTCGGCAGGTGCAGCGAGGTTGAGAGCCAGCGTCGGATTGGAATTGTGACAACACCCATTTTTATACCTGCTTGATTTGTAATTTCATCACAGCGCCATGGCAGAAAAATATTGAGCTGGGCACAGTGAAGGGGGAGAGAGCTACTCAAGGAAGGTGCTCTGGGTGCAAGGGTGAAAGAACTTCAAGTCTTCTGGTTTTCGTTCGGAGAGGGATCCGGATGACCCAAGTGCACCACCCTGTTTATTGTTCTGGAAAGTACTGGCACTGTTTCAATGGCCCTGTTGTTGTAACCAGGCAGGATAAAGAAAGCAGTGAGTTTGCAACAAAATCTTCAATTGAACAAGGCAAGTTGGGAGGTCTTCTGCCAGGGTTCAGCAACAGGACGCTCCTAAGTCAGATCCAGTGTCCTGAGGACTATAAACTTGCCAACTAAGAGGCAAGATGGTTATACAATAAGCCTGTAACTTACACACTTTTAACTTGTACGCATTCAGCTATTCATGGTAAAAGAATTAAATGAATTTAAAAAGGGATGGGCATCTGGGGAAAAAAGATTTTGGCAACCCATGCCTGGCAAGTTCCTGCCTCCCCCCGGTAGGAATAAAGACACAGGACACATTATTTAAAGTTAATGGGCTAAAATTGGCCACAACTTTATTGGTTACAGGTAAGAGCGGTATTGGCTTAGGCATTGGTCCTAACAGACTATCAGGCTTCAGCCTGCTTGCTTGAAAACTGGGAAGGGTTAACACCAGCAGGGGGAGCCCTACTGATGCCCATCAACTAGGTACTCCCCCGGGGTCACTGATTGGGGGCGCACTTTAGGCCCTGGCCTCCATAGGCTTCGGACAAGGCAACGCCCCACAGAATCCTTTACCGGACTAACCTTCAATATTTGGGGGAGGTGATGACGCTCCCCCCCAACACATCTAGATAACAATACCCCTACCAATGCCTAACCGCCAAAACCAAAGAGTTTTGACAATTTGCTATGAGGTAGGTGAAAAACCAAATGGCTGGTGCCAAGTTGCCAAGTGGAAAAAATTCCTACCAGGCCCCTTAATGGCGACCATCTGGAGTCCATAGCAATGTCAGAAGGGAAACCTTAAAGGGCGGGTGGGTGGGAAACCTCTGCAGCTGCGCGGACCAAAGAGGGGGATCCCAGGGCCTTGCCCGCCTTAAATGAGGCAGGCCACACACCCCGAGCCAGCCAATTGGCTGGCTCAGGGTATGACACGGCCTGAGGATTCCCCCGCTTGCACGGGGCTGAAAACCAGCCACCGCGCGCGCGTTGGGGGTGTGAGCCCGCAACCCCACCTCCTCCTGTCGGAAGTGGCTTTACCATGAATAGCTGAATGTGTACAAGTTAAAAGTGTGTAAGTTAGAAGCTCACAGAATAAGAGTAAGCGCACATGAAAAAGAAGACGAAACAAGAAATAGTACCCATGTGGAAAACAAAACAGGACAAAGACAAGAAAAGAAAAATAGATATTGTGTACATTGCAAAAAAAGGGTGGGTGTGCTACTCTAGTTAAACAGATCTTAAGTTAATACGCGGTGTTTATAAAAATGAATTAATTGAAACCAAAGTATTTTAACTATACGTGATTTTGGCTTTAGGTGCAATCCCCAGAACTTAACCCCCACATAAATTTTGGACTTACTGTACAGAGATAGCAATGGCTATTATAATGCTGATCTAGGTAGCTAGAACAACCTTTTACTACCGTAATTTCAGCTGATGAGCTGGCTGTGGCCATTTCTTACAGATTAATAGCTTATTTCCCTCATTCATGAAAACCAACCAACCAACCATCCAACCAACCAACCTATCTCTTAGATTACTGCAATGTGCTTCACACTGGTCTGCCCTTTAAAAGGCACCATCGTAGGTGTAGGTACCATGCAAACTTCTCTGTGGCGAGCACCCCAAAGTTGGACCACTCCAACCAAGATGGGGCTGTTTCCACTTGGTGTGCTCCTCATCTCAGATGGAGGGTGCACCTGAAACAGTGTCCGTAGATGACGTACTGTAAGTGCATGGGCAGGTTGGTACAGAGAGTATCGGAGTCCTGGCAATATATGGATTGAGAGATCAGTTTACTGGTGGGCAGATGACATAATACTGCAAGGAGGCATTACTTTGTCTCCTATAGAAGATCATGTAGCACTGTGATTCAGAGACATGTGAGCTGGCAATGTTGATAAGTTGCCCAGCACACATGCTGCTGGCCCTGGCAATGGTAAGATGTTGAAGGCAGGTGTCAGGGACCGTGCTGAGGAGGGCTGCACTGAGGAAAAATGGTGGGAGCCATCCCTTCTCTCTGACCCTGACCGTGATCCTGAATCTTCCCAGGAGCAGGAGGACAGTATAGATTTGGAACAGTGGTTTGCAGAGGGGCATAGTTCAGAAGGCAGAAGCTGGGAAATACTGGGTGGGGAACAGCTAGCAAAATAAACACTAGAAGAGAGATAGTTAAGAGATTCACAGTCTCTGGATAATATTCATACCTCCCCTTTCTCTAAAGTCATAGAGAGCAGAACAGAATGCGTAGAGGGTACAAGCTCAGATTACAAAACATAGGTGTGACATTGATTGATAGAGACAGAGAGGGGAGTGACCCTTAATTGGGAGCACGCCATTTCTAGGAGACGTTTTCATTGTTCTCTCACTGTGATTATTAAAGATTCTAATTGGTAAGACATTCTTTTCATTTGACCTTCTTATCTACTGCCATGGGGTGAGGAAACCGACTCCCCAAAGCCTGACAGCAGGTTGCCAGGAGCTCAAAAAAATATTTGGCCCTTGCTAGCAGAAGACATTGGAATGGAAGGGAAGAAGAAATGTAGTGTATCAGAACAATGGTCCATCTAGCCCAACTTCTTGTTTTCCAGTTGCTTCTGGAAAGGCCATAAGCAGGTCATGAAGGTGACAGCCCTTCCCTGCTGTTAAAAGGTAAAGGGACCCATGACCATTAGGTCCAGTCGTGGCCGACTCTGGGGTTGCGGCACTCATCTCGCTTTATTGGCCAAGGGAGGCCGCGTACAGCTTCCGGGTCATGTGGCCAGCATGACTAAGCCGCTTCTGGCGAACCAGAGCAGTGCACGGAAACGCCGTTTACCTTCCCGTTGTACCTATTTATCTACTTGCACTTTGACGTGCTTTCAAACTGCTAGGTTGGCAGGAGCAGGGACTGAGCAACGGGAGCTCACCCCGTTGTGGGGATTCGAACTGCCGACCTTCTGATCAGCAAGTTCTAGGCTCTGTGGTTTAACCCACAGCACCACCCGCATCCCTGCTGTTACACCCCCACAAATGGTACTTAGAGGGACACAACCGAGTCAGTACCAGATATCAATGCGCCTCTGGATAGCATTTTTTTTCCATTTTTTTTTAAACTGTGGCTTTATTGGATTGCTCTTTTTTTTGGGGGGGGGTAATATGTCTTTCAGTCGTTCCGGTGAATGGCAACACAGATGTGATTTTAAGTAAGTAAAAGCAAATTGCAATGCCGCACAGTGCAGGGAGGTTGAAGGTGGAGGTTCTTGAGAAAACCCATGTGTGGTCCTTTTGAATGCTTGGAACCTGCAATATAAATGCTAAGTTCTATTACTACCTGCTTAACCCCCATCCCTGGCACAAAATAAATTAAAGCAGCTGATGTTTCCAGAACGGCCCGGCCTGTGAGTCTTGAGGATGCATTTTGCCCAGGCTCTGCGTACTACATCAGCCGAGCGACAGGACAATACATCATCGGGCTCCTTCCTGGCAGAAAGGTCTCTCAAATTAGGTAATGCCTGGCACCTTTTATATTTATTAAGCTTTAAAAGACATACTGTTCGGCTAGCCCCTAACATACTTGGACTGCTCTTCTTTAATATTTAATAAGCAGAGCTCCGGGCTTTCCAATAACAATTCGTGGGGATAGGCTGAGATCCCGACGAAATGCCCTTCAGCCTCCTCATTTGCTTTGGATCGATTTTTTGTTGTTTTTCTTGCTCTTTTGCACATTGCTTACGTCTATGGCAGCCATGGGGGGAAAGTGCAAAGCAATCCTTGCTCTTTTGTTGTATTTCATTAGCTGGTTGAATGGTGGAAAGACTGATAGGCATCACCATCACTACAGTATATAGCAGAGGTTTTCAACCTTTTTGGGTCTGCGGTTGCCTTGACCAACTACATGCTTTCTGCAGCACCCCTGTGGGGCTCAGGAGTCCAGTTATGTCACCCCCTTGCCTGCTCTCTCCCTTTTTCAAACACCCTCCTTTGCAGAGTGCTCCCTCAGCTTCCTCTCCTCGGGAAGCTTTTAGGGAAGTTTCAAATGTTTGACCATTTATTGTGTTTCTAATATCCTGTTGGAAGCTGCCCAGAGTGGCTAGGGAAACCCAGCCAGATGGGTGACATATAAATAATAATTTTTTAATAATACAATTACTATTATTATTAGTCCTCTGGGTAACTGCTGCCACCCCTGGGTTCTGAGCTGCCCTCCCCTTGCCCAAAATAGTTGCCTCCACACACTGCCCCACAGGGGCCTGGGAAGCACCCCCTGGCCAGCCCCAGAGGCACCATTCACCTGTGGAGCTTGAAGCCTTTGGGAGGCAGAGACACAAGAGGGCATCAGAGGAGGGAAGGAAGGAAAGAGGGACAGAGGCCATTGTTGCCTACGGCACCCCAACCACCATTCAAGGCACCCCAGGGTGCCACAGCACACTGGTTGAAAACCACTGGTATATAGAATAGGTTTCATGGACAGCGTTAGCAGTATATGAGCATCTTAGCAGGCTAAGATGCCCAAGACTGTGGTTGCTTGCTGCTCTCAGTGATGTTCTGGAAGAGACACTTAAGATCACAGCAGATGGCTGCTGTGGTAGGTGACCTTTTGGGGAGGAGGGCAAGGGTGTGGTGTAGTGGTTCGAATATTAGACTAGGACTGGGAAGCCCCTTGTAAAAATCCCCACATAGCCATGAAGCTGACTGGCTGGCCTTGGGACGGTCACTGTCATTCCGTCTAACCTACCTCACAAAGCCGTTTTGAGGATAAATCAGAGGAGAGAAGCACGGGGATCACCTTGAGCTTCATGAGGGAATGGTGAGCTATAAAGATGTGTAAAAAATCAAAACCAATTTCAAAATATGAGAAAGGCCACTTTGTGGTTACATATGCAGCCCTTTTAACCCCCGCAGGCACTGGGGACCTTGTGCCCTGGGAGGGTCCCCATTGCTTGTGTTTAGCCCTCTCATCTGAATTTCCTGATGGGATGGTAAGAAGCCACCATTTTTATGGCCCCCACAATGTTCCACGTGATGTTACACTGGAGATTTGAGGGGATACCAAGACAGCCCCTCCAAGTGTCCCTATTTTCCAGGGACAGTCCCAGATTTATAGAAGGCATGCTGGTTTCAGATTTGATCCCAGAATGCCCTGCTTTCCATTAGAACGTCCCTATTTTCATCAGAGAAATGTTGGAGGGTATGGAGTTATGTGAGCCCCCCGATCCAAGGAGATACGTAGGTCTGCAATCTTCAGAAGACATTGGAAGGCTGTCTTGTATAGGGAAGTTTTTAAATGTTTAATGTTTTATTATATTTTTATATACAGTCGTACCTTGGTTTTCAAACAGCTTAGTTCTCAAATGTTTCAGCTTCTGAATGCCGCAAACTAGGAAGTGAATGTTCCAGATTGTGAACTATTTTTGGAAGCTGAACATCCGACAGAGCTTCCTGCAGCCAATCAGAAGCCGCGCTTTGGTTTCTGAATGTTTTGGAAGTCGAATGGACTTCCAGAATGGATTCCATTTGACTTCCAAGGTACGACTGTATGTTGGAAGCCGCCCAAGGTGGCTTGGGGCAATCCAGTCAGATGGACTGGGTATAACAACAACAACAGAACATCCCTATTTTCCTTGGAGAAATGTTGGAGGGTATGTCAAGATGGTGATCCACTCGCTGGCCATGCTGGTGATGGTCCTGATGCAAAGATGCTGTTAATAATCCTAGCGAGTGGGAAGCTGCAGGAGGGAGCAGGGCAAGCCAGAGTGGGCCACTGGGCAGCACCTGGCTGGGAGGGCCCTCAGGTCTGGAGGCAGCTTGACCCCTCTCTGTTTTGGTGTGTCTCCCTTCCTAAGGATCAGTCAGGCTGGGCTATGGGTCAACTTTGAGTTATAGCCAGATGTAAGGAAGAGGAGGACTGTGTGCACGCCACACTCCTGCACAAGCACAGAGAAACAGTACTGACCACACAATTCAGCTTCCTAACAATCTCACTTACTTCTTTTCCTTTTAAGTGTGCTTCAAGCCTCCTTAGCCATGTTTGAAAGTGTGCGGAAGTCCATGGTGAAATCTCAGAAGAAGCTGATAATAAGAGCATAGCTGCATATAATCCTGACCTCACCTTGAAAGGAAGCCAGGCTCTGAGAGATCAGGAGTCTGACAGCTTCTTCCCTGTGGTGGTCGAGGGCAGCTGGAAGGCCTTGCTTTGAAATCCGGCCAAGAGGGAGGGAGATGTCTTTGGCTGAGGGGCTTTTCCCTTCTGTTCTCTTCCTCGCCTAATCTCTTCTTGCATCGCAGATGGGAAAAGGCCACCAGCCAGCAGCATCTCTGTCCCTCTGGACATGACTTCAAGGCAAGGCCATCCAGCTGTTCCTTGGCTGTCAAGAAGGAGCCTTCAGAATTCGGATCACTCAGAGTCTGGCTGCTTTTCATGTGGGTCAATATTATGTGTAGCCAAGACTGTATGGTATCTAGTGATCAAAGGGCCAAGGCTAGATGGTCAAGTCCTTGCCCTTCCCTGTCTCTTGCTGAAGAGCAAATAATTTTATATAGACAATTCATACACTTCTTAAATACAATCGTCTCCAAGCAGGGCTCAAGAGATGAAATGCAATGAACATGAAAATTGGCTAAAACTATAAAATCTGCATTCAGTTAAAATGCATATTGGAATTAAAAAGATGAAGTTTCCAGTTGGTGCTGGATTTAAAAGAGAAGGGGGTCTATTGGATCTGAACTGGAAAAATGTTCCATTCAGCCTGGATACTGAGGTCCTCCTCTGAGAGTCTTCTGCTGGTTCCCTCACTGTGAGAAGTGAGGTAACAGGGAACAAGGCCTTCTCAGTAGTCGTGCCCACCCTGTGGAACACCTACCCATCAGTTGTCGAGAAGATAAGTAGCTTTACAACCTTTAGAAGACATCTGTTCATTATATATAATTTCCCAGTAAGCTTTGAATTTGCTGCAAGACCACCACATATGACAGAAAGCACCTTCTTTCTCTTTGCATTTCCAACATTTACTCAATTTTGATTTATACGTTTTTGCCAGTTTACTCGGTGTTAGATACCATCTGGCGCCACCTACTGTTAGTCTCCCTGTCTCCCCTTCCACCCAGCACAGATCATCCCATGCAGATGGACCCATGTGAGGGATAGTGTGGCTGGCCCCTCTCCGTCTGTTGCATCTACAGCCTTGACCCCACTGCTTCCATGTAGTAGAGGTAAACGTTTGCAGCGGGGAGCTGTTGTATTCATGTAGGGTCCCTGTATCACTTTGTGCAGGGGCTCTACATTGTGCAGAGAACCTCCGAGTGTACAAGAGGCTCCCTACTGCAGACATTTGCCCTTCAGCACATGCAGGGTGGCGTGGCCATGTGCAGAGATGTGACAGAGGGCTGGGCTTAATGACTGTGCCCCCACTATCCAACCTGCTATGTTAGGTTGTGTATACAAGATACCGTACTTTTCACTCTATAAGACACACCTGACCATAAGACGCACCTAGGTTTTAGAGGAGGAAAACTAGAAACAATAAAGCAATGCAAAGCCTCTTGAGCGAAAAGGCAGGAGCACTCCGGCTGTGCTCAAGAGGCTTTGCGTGGCTATCCCTGAAGCCAGGAGAGCAAGAGGGATTGGTGCGCACCGATCCCTCTTGCTCTTCTGGCTTCAGCGATAGCTGCGCAGCCTGCATTCGCTCCATAAGATGCGCACACACTTCCCGTTACTTTTTAGGAGGGGAAAAGTGTGTCTTATAGAGCGAAAAATACGGTACATTTAAAGCTGCTCCACTCCCCAATAATCATGGGAACTGTGGTTTGTTCAGAGTGGCTGACCACAGAGGCCCATGGACAGAAAGAGGAGACCAGGATGGAGTGTGATGAAGAGAGAACAGGCTACCACCTTCATATTGGGCCTGGGCAATTCAGTCTCTCACCATTGGTCATGGCCCACACAATAATGGTGACAGCTGATGTGACAGTCCATTGGGTTAGTGGCAAGCGATGTTGGTCCACTTAGGCAGCTGCTTCTTGCAATGTGGTGGCAGCGGCAGCAGCCAGGTAAGTAGTGGCCATTGGGTGGGAGGAGATGACTTGTTGCTGGTTGTGGTGAGAGCAGATGGGATATCGATATCTGCAGCCTGAGCTACACTGAGAGAGAACATGTTGGGGGCAACAGTGTGAGAGGCAGAGGGAAGAATGGGGAAACTAAACAGAGCTGGCATAACAGCCAAGCGCATGCACCAGCACTTCAGAAATCACATGCCAAGGGTGTAGTGCTTCAGGCTTCACTACTTTGCTTTGCTAGCATATTTCCTAAAACAAATATGTTGACAAAGCAGCACCGAGAAGGACTGAACCCAGTGCCAGATTTATGTATAGGCTAAGTAGGCTGAAGCCTAGGGCCTGTAAAACTAGGGGGCCTCGCCAGCCCACCTGCTCCCCAGCAGGCAGACTTCATGTGAGGGCCAGGCAACTCAGGCCTCCAAATCTAGGGGGTCTCACCAGCCTGCCTGCTCCCCAGTGCCGCAGTCTCCCCTCTCCCAAAATTGTAAACCCAAAACTTGATGCAAGGGCAGGGCAACTCAGGCCCAGCAACTATGAAACTCAAATTGCTCCAATTGCCTTAAGGTCAGCCCTGATGAGACTGTACAGGGGTTGGACTGACAAGCCCTGCACCTTCTAGGCCCTGGTGTCACTATTCAGAGTACAGAGTCAAGGACTTGTTATGAAAATAAAGTGGAAGGGGACTTATTGGAAATCAGTTTTGTCACCTCTTCCCCAACCCAAACCCCAAGGCAATGAGCTCAACCACCTTTTATTCAAAGTCACAGAAGCACTACAGCATGGCCATAAACCTGTATGTTCAACCACTGAAATATACACCCAATATGTAGCAATAGAGATTTATGTTACTGCTTTATGAACACTGTATTTTATGAATGGACTCTGTATTTTGTGAATTACCTAAGAACCACCAATAGGGAGCGCTAGAACCTGGCAGATAACCAGTTGGGTTCTACCAAACAGCGACCCCTATTGCTGAAAGCAGGTAACCAGCAGGAAACGCTTCAGCTCAGCCTTTGCACCGTTGACTTAACGCCCCCTGCTGTGCAGATAATGGAGGAAGCTCGTAAATTGTATCCCTTCTGGCATCTTGGCCAACTCTATTATTCTGGTGTAAACCATGGTGCACCAGAAGCCCAGAATATCAGCAAATAAAATCTGCTCATACATCAGTGACTGATAAGACTTGTCAACCAGTTCCTCCAAAGTCTTCCTAAATTATAAAGCTGCAAAATACAGACCAAAAGAGAATAGGTCTGGGAAGAGTGAGGCATACAATGGGCACCACCAGTGAAAAGGCCCTGCTCTGTGTAGCGCTTGCCACGTCATTTGATAGGGTGCTCTCTCTTTTGACATGGAATGCTCTCTATTGGAGTCTCCAGGTCCAGTACAACGACCATAAGAAGGGAGAGCAGGGATTTTGAAGATCCCAACAGTTGTTAAGCAAGCAAGCAAGCAAGCAAGCAAACACACACACACACACACACACACACAGAGAGAGAGAGAGAGAGAGATAGAGATCACCTTTGTCACAGTCAGGACACCTATGTCCTGGCCAGGCCTGCACCCAATCTTGGTTTTGTACAATCTTGTTTGTCCTCAGCAACCAAAATTATATTATCAACCTATACAAGCAGAAAAGTTGTTTTCCTTTATTTGCAAGGAATCGTACAAAACAAAGTGGCACTAATAAAGAAAAGTTCCAGGGTGGCAACAGAAAGCAAACTAAAAATGCTTTTGCAGTTCATCAGAAGTATCCAGCCATATCAACTTATAGGAAAACTGGTGCTATTAACAGGAATCCTTCTAGTTTTTTAATTGGTTCTGCAACTTCAATGAACATGACATGTGATGCTAATTATTTCCCCCAAGGGTTAAATGATAACTAATCATAGGCTGCTACAGTTGCAAATGGCAACAAAATATCTGTGAAAGGAAGAGGAGCAGGTTTGCTCAAGTGTGTTTCAGGTAAAAACACTGTTTGTAATGAAGTGAGAGCAGTAGTTTACTTGCTCAAATTAACAAATAAGGAAGTTTTGAGAATTTACATGCTAGATTAAAATTGATTACCTAATTGAGGAGGGAAGTGTAACAAAAACACTGTAGCCTAATTTGACTAGTAGAGTGCCTGGTATCTGGTGGGCAATCTCATCCTTTATTTCCACACTGTGACTGCAGACCAAAACATTTGTCAGGAGAGCTATGAGATTCAGGTGAGGGTCAGATGACTTGTCAATCCCAGCAGGTATATAATAGGAAGACCCAGCCTGCCCAGGCCTGCAGCCTGCCCAGGTTTATGTGTCTGTACACAACTTATCTAAAACTAACAAATTACACAATGTGTTTAAAAATCTCAGTGTTTTTCCCTTGAATTCCAGGCCAATGCCAGGCACTTTCATCTGGTAATATTTATAGAAATAGTTTGCGGGTACAGCTTTGTCAGAATATGGTGCACATTTCTCCCATTTTTCCTAGGGGAAGATGAAATTCCTGTTACCCTCTGTGTGTGTGTGTGATTAATCTGCCAATAGAGGAGCTTCGAACCTCAAAGCCCAAACTTAAGCACATTGTCACTGGGGAGTCAAGTGTTGTACATTTTCTTGGCTGGAACATTGAGCTGTCAACAGAGAGGGTGATGTGAGACTTGTGAAAAGCTCCGTGATGGCATATGGGTTTCCCCTCCCCTCTCTTCTGAAAATGAGTTTTCTAAAGGATACATGTCTTCTGGGCAAGGGAGCCAGCTTAGTTTCTGAGTGCATTCCTCAATTGCCTTTCGAGTTGATGTAAATCTTTAACTGTCTCCAATACCTTGCCTCCGTTGCTAGGCAAAAGGAGCCCATGCCATGTCTGAAGTACGCAGATAATATGTGTGCACTGAGCAATACACAGATACAGATAAGAGCCCTATTCAGGTCTTATGCGCCCCATTAAAGGAAACAGAGATTCAGGAAACTCAAAAATTGGCTCTTTGGTTACAAAACTGAGTGGTTGGTTCACCAATGGCAGAGGCAATATGGGGAGTGCAATGTGGCTCCTGGAGAGCTGAACCCTCCAAGGCATTCACAAAAATCAGCTCTCTCTATCTATTCCTAACTCAGTGATGAGCTATCTGTCTACATATAACAGTTCCAAGTTTCATCCGGCAGTTGTATGACTAATAAACAGAAATCAGTTTTTAATGGCTCCCACTGAATGTTTGGATCTGTGCGATGGGATGAGCTCCCTTTGCTCTGTCCCAGCTTCTGCCAACCTAGCTGTTCAAAAGCACACCAATGTGAGTAGATAAATAGGTACTGCTGCGGCGGGAAGGCCAATGGTGTTTCCGTGCGCTCTGGCACTCATCCCAGTGTGCCAGAAGCGGTTTAGTCCTGCTGGCCACATGACCCGGAAAGCTGTCAGTGGACAAATGCTGGCTCCCTTGGCCTGAAAGTGAGATGAGTGCCACATCCCATAATTGCCTTTGACTGGACTTAACCGTCCAGAGGTCCTTTACCTGTCCCATTATGCTCAAGGTAACCAGACTGCTGTTCATTATGTGCTGAAATGTGCTTTGGGACATTTTGCAAAAGGAGCAAATCACACCTGTTACTTCTGACACCGAGTGACCTACGCTGGCTTTCACTGACAGTCCTATGAGTCTCCTTGAGTACACAGCTAGTAATCCTGTAACAGACAGAGACCCTCCTTCTACCACATGTGGCATGTAATAGGCAGGGTTTTTTGTTGTTGTTTTTTGTTTCTTTAAAATACAAATGAAAACCTATTTTAAAAAGCATACCAGGTGAAAGGCAAGGTAGCCCAAAATACACTCAGCACCTGTGTGCCTTTGTCAATATACAATTATGCTGTATGATCTTTCTAATAATACACATGCTACATGCTTAATGGGGAATTGCTGAACAGATGGGGAGAATATTTTGAAGCTGGAAGTTGTCTGGAAGTGAGGGGGCCTGGTAACAAAGGAGATGCCCCTCTCTCTCCTAAGAGATAATTTACTTGGATGCCACTCACCCCACAACATAATCCCATCTTCATAACTTCCTCTGACTTCCCTACTTTAGAGTTTACACACGCAACAGTCAGTAAACCTTCTACCAGCCTGCAACACTTCACTCCAGATGTGGGAGGGATGTTACATGTTTTAATACCGCCCCCCAATGGAAAAACAAGGCATCCTAAACAGGGGTGCCAACTACAAGTGGTGGAAGGGGCTTTGGACCCCTCGATATATGTGGGCAGGGGGCCAAGCCCCCCCAAATATTGAGGGGGGGGGGAAACAGATCAGCCTCCTGCCTTTAAACGTGCCCTCTGCACTCCCCATTCCGCATTGTGAATGGGCAAGTGCACATGTGCTGTGCGGGGGCAGGGGTCAATGGGGATCTCTGCAGGAGGCACCTAGTTCATGCCCCCCCCCATTGCTCAAGGCGTGCATTTCCTTCCTCAATGTGGGGGGCAAGTTGGCATCCTGAAAGTAGATAACCTCCTTTTAAAGGGTTCTTTTGATACACAGTTTTTCACGCTGAGGAATTTATTCCATGGGGTAATGAACAAAGATGCAGCCCTCCTCTGCAGCTCGGAGTGGTACGACTTGGAAAAGCTTCAGCGTCGGATCCATCCCTTGGTCTTCTGACAATATCTCCTAAGTAGTTAGGGATACATACTCTCAGGGTGCTGTCAGCGGCTCCCAGCTGGTTGCCCAGGAAAGAAGAAAGACAACGGAAAGTTTCTTACAGTCTTTTTTTTAAAAATTCCAAACTTTACAGAGAGAGGCTATAGAACCCAGCCTCTTGGATAATGGCATTGTCCCAAGTGAATCTCCACCCCCCCCCGTCTCTCCCACTTCATCATTCGTCACTTCTACGGGTGCTGCAACATGCCCTCTGTCTTTGAGCTCTTTGCTCTCCTACTTTCAAGGCTCGCCAGGTTCTGGGAGATGGAGGGTCTGGGATACTTTCTAATGACAATGTGTCAGCCAGGTGTTGTTGTTCTGGCTCTCCCATGAGTTCCCAATTTCCCCCCTCATCTGCCTCTGAGCTGTGACCTTCCTCAAACGCCTTTTGCCCATCTTTACTGTCTTCCTCTTCCTCCTCCCTGGAAGGTCAGGATGGGGGGGGCAGTCTCCATCATTCCTCCTCCTCTGCCCAGCCTCTGACATCAACCCCCTTTCCAGTGTCCTCCTTTTCTGTCCAGTCCCTGACCCATAAAGAACATGAGGCATTAAAATGTCTGTCCTAATCTGGCAGCAACGGCAAACCATTTAAAACCCTGGCTCAGCATATGCATTCCTTTGTTTTACTTTGCTAAGGGTTCCTAATATATTTGAATCTTTTTGAACCTTGAAAAATCTATATGTATGCATGTGATGAAGGAGCTGTCGCTGCTACAATAATATCTACAACTGGTATGGCATAGTAGCTAAGAGACTAACAGAACAATACTCAGTATTCAGTGGGGCTTGCTCCCAGGAAAAGATGGATTTTCAGCAATATATGCATTTGGATGCACATCTTAACCTCATACATACATTTTTAATAATATATTTTTAATGGAATTTCCAATTCTTTACAAATTGACTTCAAATTAAACAGTTATATTGTTTCACACACTGACTCCCCCTCCGCCTCCACAGCATTTTTGTTCAAACTTTTTTCTACTGCATCATATATTAAATACTTATCTATCATAGACATCCCTCTAAATACAATTATTTTATCGCTTCGCTTCCACTGCTCCTATCTCAATTCCTGCTCCCACGATTTCCTTTGACAGCAGTGTTTTTTTAAATACAAAAATAGTCCCCAAAAAGGATACATGCATTTTGGTAAACATTGCTTGGTTGGAGAACGGCGTGGCAAAGTTTGGATAATTGCAAATTTTGAAGGATGGTTGCATGGAAACATTATGCTTGTTAGGGCAGGGTTGGGGTGAAGGGAATTGCTGGTGGTGAAGCTGAGGAGTTAACAACTTGCCAGCGCAATCCTATAGATTTGAGGGTGTGCATGTGCCTGCAGGGAAACATCCACCAGCCTAGAGTTTCTGCAATCTTGTTTTTGCCTCGCTCCATCCCTGTCTGGATGAGCACAGTTGTCAGGGAATGGTCTGAAGATGAGGACTGGGGAATGCATTCTATGGCAGACCAGCTTCTCTCTGATGGAGAGCTGGAGGGGGAAGAATCGCCTCCCTTGTCCACAGCATGTTCAGAAGCAGAGAGAGAGAGACAGGAGCTGAACAGCTTAGGGTGGAGTTATCCAGTTATGAGATAATGACGACAGAACCAGAAGGGAGGGGGCAGCTAGCTGAGTCATTGCTGGAGAGCATGGAGGACCCCCCCTCTCCACGGACTCTCCGAACATATCAGAGAACAAAGGAGTCAGAGGGAGGGAGGAACTTCCCATTGGTGCCCAAAATGCTGCGGAAGCCAGAAGGATGATTGGTCTAGGCCAGGGGTAGACACCCTAAGGCCCAGGGCCGGGTGCGGCCCAATTGCCTTCTCAATCTGGACCGTGGATGGTCCGGGAATCAGCGTGTTTTTACATGAGTAGAATGCGTCCTTTTATTTAAAATTCATCTCTGGGTTATTTGTGAGGTCTGCCTGGTGTTTTTACATGAGTAGAATGTGTCCTTTTATTTAAAATGCATCTCTGGGTTATTTGAGGGGCATAGGAACTCATTCATTTCCCCCAAAATAGATAGATGATAGATGATAGATGATAGATGATAGATGATAGATGATAGATGATAGATGATAGATGATAGATAGATAGATAGATAGATAGATAGATAGATAGATAGATGATAGATGGATAGATGATAGATGGATAGATGATAGATGGATAGATGATAGATGATAGTCTGCCCCCCACAAGGTCTGAGGGACGGTGGACCAGTCCACGGCTGAAAAAGGTTGCTGACCCCTGGACTAGGCAACTGCCTCCTTATGGAGAGCTGCGTATTTGTGCTTGCAACAGGACGCCGTAATAAAAGGACTATGAATCTATCAACTGCTCATTAATTCTTATCTGGGAAGTTACCGAAGGGAGGGGAGGACTCTCCACGCCTGACAATAGTGCCACCAGTAATAGGGCTTCTGCCTTTTCCCACAGTGAGGCACCACTGCACACAATACTTTGTAGTCAATCAGATCTGGCAACATGAAGATACTTCTGTATGCAAGTGGTGGCAAGTGAACGTCTGGGACAGTAAAGGCATTGTGTGTGTGTGTGTGTGTGTGTGTGTGTGTATCTGTGTCTGTGTGAAAACCCTTTTTCAGGGCTTTCTGAAAAAAATCCAAAAAGGTGAGGCATTTCTCAGCACCACTGAAAATATTTGCCAAAGATCCACTCCGTTTATGGAGGAAACTTCATTCAGCTGAAGTGTGTAATCCTGCAAATACTAGCCTGGCAGTAAGCTCCAGTGAACTCACTTTTCTGCAGGCATGTAGGCGATTGTACTGGCAAGATTTTAACTTCTACAGTTGACATCGATGAATTGAACTGCTGGCGCACCTCTAAAATATTTCAACCTCCCCTTCCCCATAAGGGGTGCCCCGTGCATTTGTTAATATGAAATATTATTTACAAAGCAGTTTCATCACGCACAGCAGCTCCTATAGCTACCAACGTACAATGTGATTTTATTCTGGGGAATGTGATTTGCTGTCAGGCGGACAGCCTATACAGTTGTTTGGAGGCAATTTAACTTAATTCAATGCAAGCCTAGGGATTTCTGAATGTTTTTATTGGGATTGTTTCTGGCATTGATGCTATAACAATTAATCTCCACTGCTTACTATGCAAAGCGTTATGGCCCTGATTGCATTTCATTGCCCATCGTCCTTTGATGCATTTGGTGAAAGTTAAGCTCGAATGCAGGAGCTCAAAACTCAAAACTCGCATTTAGCCCTAAAACTCTGAAGTTTGGGAAGGGTTTTGTCTCTTGACTCTCCCTCCCTCACAGAGTTGCTGTGATGGTGCAGAGGACCGTAAAGTACTCCTGATGCTTGTAAAGACGCTAGGAGTGGCGGAGAAGCTTTGCCCACACTGAGGGCCACAATCCCTTGTTTGCTACAATTGTATACAGTGGTACCTCGGGTTAAGTACTTAATTTGTTCCGGAGGTCCGTTCTTAACCTGAAGCACCACTTTAGCTAATGGGGCCTCCTGCTGCTGCCGCGCCACCAGAGCCCAATTTCTGTTCTTATCCTGAAACAAAGTTCTTAACCTGAAGCACTATTTCTGGCCTAGCGGAGTGTGTAACCTGAAGTGTATGTAACCTGAAGCGTATGTAACCCGAGATACCACTGTATAATTATAGCAATTATTTCTAAATTTGCTTCCATACTTGGCATGGGCAATTTTTACGGAGACCTGTGTCCGTCTTTTTAGTGTTGTGATAAGCGACCACCCTACCTCTGGGGTTCTTGTAGCCAAAGTTGGGATATAAACCTTTTAAATAAATAAATCTTTCATTAAGATGTGAAACCCCTATCTCAAAAGCCTAAAGCGGTACTCCCAGTGCTACTATTTATAATTTGGTTCGGGATATATTCCCCTTCCATTTCCACAGAACTGAGATTTTATGCAGAAGACATCTCTCAGCAGGAGAAAGTCTCCCATCCAAGCTCATTACCACTATCAAAATAAAACTGGACGTGCCAAATAATAGCCCCTGCAAAAATTCTAGCTGCTGACATAAATCCAATAAGTTCACAACCTCAAGCATCAGAAAAAATCAAAGGGGATCCATTATGCATAAGAAGGTTCGATAAGGGTGTGGTATTCTTTGCCAGCTGCATTTCTGGTAATACACCTCAAACACAATAACAGTATTTTTATTTATTTTTAATTTGCTTTCACTGTCAGCAGACCTGCTGTGACTGATCAGTATGGCTGACTTACAGGAATGCAGGTTAAATCAATGAAGTGCAAGGAGTCCATTGGCTGTTCTTTTGACTTAGAAGTGGAAGTGCTGTTTCCTGACTACAGCCCTTTCCCTAAACACATTTACAGTTCGCTTCTGCATACACAGATTTGGGAATATGCCCCAGCGCTTCCTACAGCTTTAAAAATGTGCTTAGGGTGGCAGGATTGATCGGAAAGAAGGCCCACGATTGATGCCTACCCAAATCAAAAGAGTTAAGAAGTGACAGAAAGAGGGAGGCTAAAACACTTACATTTTCCCACATTCCATTGATCAAAACAAACAAGGATATATGGGGCAACCCTGTGCACATTTACCCAGATGTAAGCACTATTGAAATCAGTGGAAGTTTCCGCCATGAAAACAACTGAGCTGAAAAAGTACATGATTAAAAGAATGTTTAAGTAAAATAATGGAACAAATCTAACTACAGCCTCAATAATTTTGCAATAAAGGTAAAGTAAAGGGACCCCTGACCATTAGGTCCAGTCGTGGCTGACTCCGGGGTTGCGGCGCTCATCTCGCTTTATTGGCCGAGGGAGCCAACGTACAGCTTCCGGGTCATGTGGCCAGCATGACTAAGCTGCTTCTGGCGAACCAGAGCAGCACACAGAAACACCGTTTACCTTCCCGCCGGAGCGGTACCTATTTTTCTACTTGCACTTTGACGTGCTTTCAAACTGCTAGGTTGGCAGGAGCAGGGACCGAGCAACGGGAGCTCACCCCATCGCGGGGATTCGAACCGCCGACCTTCCGATCGGCAAGCTCTAGGCTCTGTGATTTAGACCACAGCGCCACCCGCATCCCTTAATTTTGCAATAGGGATAGATAAATCCATATCTGTCTGGTTTGTGTTACATTCATATGCTTTTACAAATAGTTCAATTCCATCCGGTTTCTGAATTAATTTGTAGGATTAAAAAAATAAACAGATCACAATGCTTACTATTTAAATAAACATATCTGTCTGTCTGTCTGTCTGTCTGTCTGAACTACATCTGCCAAGAACTGCACCAGGGCATTCAGACAAATGCAAAATCTTTTGGGTAACTAAATCCTGAGCTGCACATTAGTTCTAGAGATGTGGATCAAATTGCTCAAGCGTCCCTGTTTCAAAGTTACAGCTTCCACCTGATCTTTCCAAAGTAAATAAAAAATTGACCATAACATTTAGTGCAGAATTTAAGCCTGGATTTAAATTAATTTCCCATAATCTTTGTTCTTTTGCACTCACAGGTGTCCGGATTAACTGGAATGAGGTCATGCCCTCTGCTGATCATTGTTCAGCATGAATTGATTAACACTGATTAGCATGGGTAATATGATTAGCAGACTCAGCTGTCAGCTATCACCCCTTCAAATGGCTACAGATGTCCTCCAACTGAGATAGCTAATCAAGCTTCCACTGTACTTGAAAATGTTTCTGGGAGGGTTCAGGGCACCAGTGAGATGGTAATCCAAAATCTCCGTTGGCTCCCATGGTTCAGAATGCCTGTGGAAAATCTTATATAGAGCAGGGTTGCCATATGTCTGGGACGTCCTGGACATATTCAGAATACAGCAGTCGGCAGCAGTGTCTGGGTGAAAATCGTTAACAGGGAAAATCTGGACCTATGGCAGTCCATGTCGACAGTGCCTTTTGCTGATTTCCCATCAAAATAGCTCAAAAACAGCATTTCTTTCTTTTTTCCAGACATCTTTATTGAAAGTTCAAAAAGTACATAATTATATGTGCACTAAACATGGTGAGCTGTAAATAAGAGAGAAAAAGAGAACGAGAAACAGCACCTGTGTAGAAGGGAAAGTAAAGAAAAACTCAAAACTGTATAGTTTACAAAGTTGTTATTGTACTTCATCAGACCATAATCTAGTACAGTATTGGTAAGAATGGATTCCAAATATCACTGAATTTGTCCATGGCAAGTCTGTGTTTATATGCAAGTTGTTCATATGTTGCCAGTTTGTATAAGTCTTCAATCCAACCATAGAAGGGAGCCACATTTTTATTTTTCCAGTTCATCTGTATCAGTCTTTTTGTTGTGGTAAGGGCATGGAGAGTCCACTCAGATTGTCTTTTTGTAATGTTCCATGTGCTGGGTATATAATTCAAGAGGATATTTTGCTCTGTAAATGTAAGGTTGTTCCGTATAGGACAATGGATATTTTTATTTTTATTTTTTTGCAATTTTGCCAGCTCTGCCCCCCCCCCCAAAAAAAACCCCAACAACTTTTCTGTCTGGATTTTCCCTGTTTGAAATATGGCAACCCTAATCTAAAGAGACCTGGTAGTATATCTGCACTAATACAGAATTTATTGTGAGAAATGCTAGCATTTCTGGCATCCTTGCAATTGGTCCTCTGTAAACTTCTGAAAATGTGGTAGCCCTTTCTCTCTCCCTCACAGAACAAGAATCAATTCCGGGGACCGAGAGATCTTAAACAGAAAACTCTCAGCACCCTGGATCAATGTAATTCAATCCCCAGAATTCTTTCAGGGAAAGCAACGCTTGGTGTCAAATCATTGCAGGTCTTTAGTGTAGCGATATGTGCACACCGCACTATATGATGAGGAATGTATAACTGGGGTGTGTGTGTCATACATGCGCTTCCCACAGAGAACATCATGGCTTCTCCTTGAGAGCCAGTGTGGTGTAGTGGTTAAGAGCAGCAGTCTTGTAATCTGGGGAACCGGATTCGTGTCTCCGCTCCTCCACATGCAGCTGCTGGGTGACCTTGAGTCTCTCAGCCTCACTCACCTCACAGAGTGTTTGTTGTGGGGGAGGAAGGGAAAGGAAATTGTTGGCCACTATGAGACTCCTTTGGGTAGTGATAAAGCGGGATATCAAATCCAAACTCTTCTTCTTCTTCCTAGGTGAAATATGCAGACCAATTTTGGGTCCTCTTGTAGCTAGGACAGGTGATGGCCAGGGTTGTGACTAGGCGTTTTCTCACTGCAGCTTAAATTTGGGATGCACTTTAGCTTGGCCAGATCCTCACTGTTTCTCTTGAGAAGTGGGTGCATGTAGTCTACTCTGCCCACCCACCAGGTGAGGCATCATATTATTTTTTATTTTAAAAATAAAATTTATATCCTGCCCTCCCTTCAAAGGAGCTCAGGGGGAACAATCAATCTAAATTCTGCCTCTGTAAAGCAGGCTAGTTTCTGTACACAGTTACACATCCCTCTCCATCCTGGGATGTAAGAGACCTTTTCAAGGAAACAAGCCAACTAGGAAAGAATATTGAGGGTGTGTGTGAAGTAGGGCAAGGAGGAGGTGAGGCTCCAAAGAGATGTTGCCTGGGTCAGATAGAGAAGCTTTGAGAATTGCATTCAGCCCCCAGGCCTGAGGGTCCGAATCACCCTGGCAGTAGAGCTGCCTTTCCCAATTCTTCCCTGCAGATATCTCTTGCCTTCCCAAACACTGCCATCCAATGCCAGAAAGGCCAACTATATAGATTATGGGTGATGGAAGCCTCGTAGTTAGCATGATGCACACCGAACCGAAAGCATTAATTGTGCTCCACGAGCTTCTCTATAAAAACCTTTGCAGAATTATTTCCATCGAGCTTTTATAGATTTCCTGGGGACGTTTTAAAGAGCTGTGTTCTAAATAGGCATAAAATGGCAAAGATGAGAAGAAAGGCTACCGGGGCCTTCATGATAAATGAAGGTGCTTTTAATGATTCTGAAAAGATGCCATGCGGATGGTGCTTCACTATCTGGAAGAAAAGTATTTATCGTAGTTAATAGTTAGTCTTTTCAGCTCTTGAACAGCCTATTTCAGTTCTTCATATTGCTTCACAGTGTGGGGTAGGTTAGGGTCTGGGCCTGCTCTTGTCAGCACTTGCCCTTCCTCCCTAGGTAAAGGTAAAAGTAAAGGACCCCTGGAAAGTTACGTACAGTCAAAGGCAACTATGGGGTTGCGGCACTCATCTCGTTTTCAGGTCGAGGGAGCAAGCATTTGTCCACAGACAGCTTTCCGGGTCATGTGGCCAGCATGAGTAAACCGCTTCTGGTGCAATGGGACACCATGATGGAAATCAGAGTGCATGGAAACACCGTTTATCTTCCCACCACAGCGATACCTATTTATCTATTTGCACTGGTGTGCTTTCAAACTGCTAGGTTGGCAGGAGCTGGGACAGAGCAACGGGAGCTTACCTCATCATGGAGATCCGGACCACCAATCTTCTGATCGGCAAGCCCAAGAGGTTCAGTGCTTTAGACCACAGCGTCACCCACATTCCCCTAGACCTCAGACAGAAAGGAGACAAGCTTTCTTCACCCATGTTTCCTCCTTTCTCCCTCCTCCTTTCTCCCCCCTTTCTCCAGCCTATCTCCAAGTGACAGCACAGTAGTCTACAAACATTTTCTTACATTTATACCCCACTTGCTCTTCCACCATGGCGACATATGTATGACTTCCATGGTGTCCACCATCCAGGCACTTACCGGACCCACTCCTGCTTAGCTTCATCTACTTGGCAGCCTTATGTTCCTCAAGACCACCAATAGTGAAGGATCCTCCTTGGCCACTAGCCCACTGTTCTTTTAAATAACCTTTGGCAACTCCAGGTGGGACCAGGCCCATCTCCCAACTCCCATCAAGCAGCTGGAGCCTCCACATCTCCATACTGAACTCAAGCTTACACTACACACAGTGGGATCAAGTGAAAATAGCTCACAATCTTTTATGATGTCAGCAATGACCTCATGCAAGGTTGTGGCCAGCAAGGATGGAGGCACTACTGGACATCACCCTTGGTTCCTTGCAGCACACTGAAACTTCTCTCTTGGCCCAGTCCATAACTTCTGGAAACCCCATGGTAGCAGCCAAGAAGCAGAGGAACAATACTAGTCCTTCCCAAGCCATTTATTTAATATATTCACAGAGAGAGATGAAGGAATGCAGTCTCTCTTAGATAATGGCATTGCTCCGAGTAAAGTCCCACCCCCTCCATCTCTCCTATTCTACATCATCCCTGTGTCGGCTAATCTGAGCTCTCTGTCTCTGAGCTTTCTGTTCTACTGCTCTCAATGCATGTCTGGTCCTGAGAGAAGGGGCATCAGCAATGCTTTCCAAAGACACTGGGTCTCTCAGCTGTCTCTCCCCTGGTGTTTCTTCTTCCTGTTGTTCCTCTTCCAATATTTCCCAACTTCTCCCCTCTGCAGCTTCTGAACTGTGACCTTCTGCAAACCACTGTTCTAAATCCATACTACCCTCCTGTTCTCGGGAAGGTTCAGGAGAAGGGGGTGGGTCGTCCCCACCATTCCAGCCTCTGACACCAGGATGCCCATGTCTTACTTCATGTGTGACAGTGAAAACACAAGAGGTTTTCCTGCCTGAAGCGGATCTTGTATAAAAGACAGGCTCTGGTGTCATTGAAGAGGCCGTACGCTTTCCCCCACAATCTGTTGCCAACTCACACACCCTCGCCACCTTCCCGGTGCTTTTTAACAATGCCATAAAACTGAACGTAGAACTGCTACCCATCTGAAGCAACCTGCAAATGTCAAGCCAAAGCCACGGTTGTTGGATGGCTATACATGAGATCCCAAGGTCTTTTTTGCATTATATTTTTCTTCCGCCTCGGCTGATGAAATGTGATTTGTGACAGGTGGATTCATAACAGGAAGTGCCAACAGACACTTTGCAAGTGATCTTGAGTAGCACGGAATGAAAGCCAGCACCTTTTCTTTTATAGAGCCCGGTGGTGGTGGTGGTTCTGCTCCCATGATAATTGCCAGTGGTATTTGTTTTCAGCGCGATACATTAATCTTAAGAGACATGACCTTTCAGGAGATAACACTTTTATTTCTGGTGACAAGATGCAGTGTACCATTAAGGTTCTTCATGCAAGTATATGAAACAGAAATAACTGAATGAGAATGATGGTGTCAAACAACAATGATGGGGGTGGGGGTCTAGAATATATGTCCTTTCCCCTGAAAACCAATAGCCATTTATTAGACAAGAGCAAGTGTCCTCTCTTGAAGGAGGAATCAGTTTCCAAACATCTGTGCCCAGTGATGCCCCTGCAGTTAGTTTGATCAAGCCCTACAGATGTGCGTGCAGATGTGTAAGCGGAACTGCCATCAGGCATGTCTCTTATGCCAGTCTTGCACCAATCTCTGGCCAAAGGATGAAGCAACTGGATAAATGGACAGACTTGTAAAGATACTCACATGACATGGTTCAATCCTTTCTCCCCATCATGGTTATGCAAAAAAGGGGGTGGAGGAATTTCTTGGCACAATCTTCCTTCTGCCAAACTTCCCCCTGGCCCATGGTTCTTGGCCCTTTGACTTGGCAAGTGTCATGGAGTTTACAAGGTTAACCAGACCCAGACCTTCCAAATGCCCCTATTTTCCAGGGACAGTCCCAAATTTACAGAAGCCGTCCCAGTTTCTGGCCTGAAAGCAAGATGAGTCCCAGTTTCTGATTTGATCCCTGAATGTCCTGCTTTTCCATAGGACGTCCCTCTTTTCATTTGAGAAATGTTGGAGGCTATGGAGTTATGCGACCCCTGAAGGCTGTGTCCCAGCATGCTTCTGCTGCGCTCATTTCAGTGAGAGAAGGATACTGGTCATTGTGGGCTAATGTTGATGATGCTGGCGCCAAAGAGAGGGACTAGTCATTGTGACCTTGCGCTGATGTTCAAAGAGAAAGACTGGCCATTGTGACCCCATGCTGCCGTGGTAATGTTGCTTGCCTGAAGGACCATGGCTGCTTGAAGGAGAGAGACTGGCCATTGTGACCTCATGCTGAAAAAAGGTAAAGGACCCCTGGACAGTTAAGTCTAGTCAAAGGCAACTGTGGGGTTGTAGTGCTCATTTGACTTTCAGGCTGAAGGAGCTAGCGTTTGTCCACAGACAACTTTCTGGGTCATGTGGACAGCATGAGTAAACTGCTTCTGGCACAATGGAGCACTGTGACAGGAGCCAGAGCGCACAGAAATGCCATTTACCTTCCTGCTGCATCAGTACCTATTTATCTACTTGCACTGGTGTGCTTTCAAACTGCTAGGTTGGCTGGAGCTGGGACAGAGCAATGGGAGCTCACCCTCTTGCATGGATTTGAACCGCTGACCTTCTGATCGGCAAGCCCAAGAGGCTCAGTGGTTTACACCACAGCGCCACCCAAATCCCTTTGTTGGAGGGTATGCAGACCTGGAATAAAAACGAGCAGCTCAGCCTTCAACCAAATTCTGCCTATTTTCCACTTGTGTAGATGAAAGTCAAAGAGACTGACTCTCCTGTCATAAGGCTCCTATTCAGTCAAACTAAGGAAGAACAACTGAGCGTGTTCCAGTCATGTTTCTCGGAAATAAAAGCTATTCAGAGCAGCACACGGATTAGGCCCTTATCAGTTTGAGTCGTCCACATTTCCATTAGTAGCATGAATTGTTTTGGGATGCAGATTAATGCGAAAGATACAACAACAGCAGAGGCTTTTACAATCTGATTTTGGCTTTTCATGATGATAGAGCTTCACAGGTGCCGCAGCCAAGGCCCTAAAGACAAGTGTAATATGATTAGAAACAAATAAGATACAGGGGCTGTTCAATCTCCATCACACAACCAGGCTGGGCAGCGAGACGCGAAAACTGATAGCTTGGAGGCTTCATCTGCACAAGGCGGGCGATTACGAGGCAACAAAAAGCAGACCCAGAGAGCCTTCTTATGATTATAAAAAACTGATCAGTGGCATCGTAAACGCAAAAGTGATAAACCATTATTTCAAAGACGGTAATCACCCAGCCCAGCCACATGGTTATATTTATAGCAGAGTTGCCCAGAAAGAGATTTCCGTGGAGCAGTAGGTCTTTGGCACTTTTAGCCTATTCTGGGAAAGGGGTAATAAAAGAGGGGAGCTAAAGAGGGAAACAATGGGAATAAAAGAGCGAGGCAGTGTACTCATAACTCAGGGTCTTTGTAGGAGACTCACAGCTTATTACTGAAAATATGAAAGCCATGTGTTTATTTAATAATCATAAGAGCTGAAATTTCTCAAAAACGAACTGAAAATCTTAGCCACACACCCTCAAGAATATTTGACAGAATGGGATCTCCCAACTTTTATGCCCATATTCAAGAAGAGGAAGTTTCAAACACAAGGGTGATTCCAATATATTTTAATATTTCTGCAACTAGTGATGACCTTGTGCCCTATTCCTTCCAGTTCTCCTCTCTTAACTCAGAGCTTCCTTCATTTGCTAGTATGAATTTATAGTTTCATGTGACATTGTGAGCCAAAATTTCACAGAAATGTTCTGAGAAATTCTCTGAAGATTTGCACTCCCTAAGAAGACTATTTGATTAGGTAGTAGTAGCAGTAGTAGTAGTAATTTTATTATTTATACCCCACCCATTTAGTTGGATTGCCTGAGACACTCTCCACTGCCACCCACTCACAAATGGCCTGGAGAATTATGGGAGGCCATCTTCACTCAGTCATAAATAAAATACTGTTATACAGTTATATCTTCTTTGATTTAAAATAAATATTAGCTAAAGAAAATACCAGGTTCTTACAGCAAAGCAAGTTTTGCCCTCTCTTAATCGTGTTGCCAGTTACCACATTTTTATTTTGTCCCATCAAACTCAATGGGGCTCATCAACATCTGACTCTACTCTATTGCTAAAGCCTCAATCAAAATACCACAAAACCCCAAATTCATCAGGGGTTAAAATGGTTTGCAACCTGATATTATTATTTTTGAAAAGTTCTCATCCAGTGCTGAAAAAAGGTAATGAAGTGAAACTCCCTAGGGTAAACATTCCATAGCTGGGTTGTCAATAACATGACCCACTTCATTGTAAATAATAATAATAATAATAATAATAATAATAATAATAATAATTGCACCCTGCCCATCTGGCTGGGTTGCCCCAGCCACACTATGTAGCTTGACTACTGATGACTACTGATGACTACTAAGGCAGCGATGAAATTGGTCCTCTTACTGTGAATTTAATGGTGAGTCTAGTGTCTGGACTGAGAAGCCAATCCCTTCATCCTTTTAACTTTGCTCAAGCTTTCAACCTATTCTTCCATAGAACTCAACAGGATTTATTGAGAGCTGCCTCCACTGCCATAACTCTGACACAGTTTCTATCAGGATTGATTGAACGTGATGGACACAGGGAATATGGGGCGAAATGTTGGGAAGTGGCATTTATAGTGGGAGAGAAAGAGATGGCACAGGAATTTTGAGAAAGGGAGTCTTTCTCAAATACAAGAGCCACCTTCAAATATCTTAAGGGCTGTCCAGTGGACGAGGGAACATGCTTGTTTTCTCCTGCTCTGGAGGGTAGGACTCAAGGCAATGGCTTCAAGTTACAAGAAAGGAGATTCTAGCTAAACATTTTTTGGGGGGGGGGGACCTTTCTTTTTGTATAATTTTTATTAAGTTTTTCTATTTTACATTTTAGAATATTCGTTTGAAGAACCTTAAAATATGGACTAGATGATCCTTGGTCCCTTCCAACTCTAAGATTCTATTATTCTATGTTATGATAGCTAACAGCACCATCACTCCTTCTGTTCCCATTTATCTGGTGACTGTTTGAATCTTCCCTGACCCCCTTATTGGCACCTACAATCAGTGTTTTTTTTCTGGGAATACGCAGGGGTACACATACCCTGAAATATTTTGTGAATCTTTGTACTTTTGTCCATTTACTGTATTTATTTTCCCCGATCTGAACTATAAAATGGTAATTTTCTTGAGTCAAAATGAGAGTACCCCTAAACATTTTTTAAGAAAAAAAGCACTGCCTACAATGATGCATCAGCAGCATTCCTGGGCATGATGAGCTGTGGAGCTAGTTATTTCCAAGAGTCTCTGATATCTTTAACCAAAAGAACAGAAGCGCCTTTTGAGTTTTAAATCCAAACTATTGTATTTTTCTGAACAAAGTAGAACTTTGAACAGTGTATAACTGCGGCGTGGGTGGTCGTGAGACCTTGGAAGTGATTCTTGGTATAGAAAGAGGGTTGTTACCAATATGTTCCATGAAACAGAAGGGGGTATGTTATTCTGCCTGATGTTACAAAACGAAGCACCTTTTTTTCACCCCTCTCTGAGCTTGAAAACATATTACAATATGTTACATTTTTCTTTCCTGTTGTTCTGCTTTATTTTTGGCACAAAGAGAAAGCAAAATCTCACCGAGTCGCTAACAAACGTTCAAACTCACAAAGGTTCAAAAGACAAGGTTTGTCACTTTCTGGTCTCCCTTTGTAGTCCTTCACTGATGTATGACAAGAACCCTGAAAACAGTCCGATGCCTGTGTTATTCAGCAAATATGGACTTTCTCTTCCTTGCTCTTCAGGAAGTGATGATACTGCCGAGTCATTTTTGGCTGGATGCCAGACAGGGAAGCAAAAGAGAGAAGGTGGGGGGGAAGGGGGGGAGCCAGGTAACAAAAGAGATAGCTGAATTGAAGAAAGAAGTGTAAACGCATGCTGTAATCAAGGAGTCTTGAGATCTGCCAATATTTCAAAACCCAAACATGGGAGCTTTCATAATTTATATAGATTTTTTAAAAATCCTTTCCTGTTTCAAAGGCTCAAGGCAGCTGGCATAAAAAATGAAGTGCTGTACCTACAAATAAATAATACAAAGATTTTTCTTCTTCTTCTTCTTTGGCAATCACTTGTAGCTGAGTAAGATTGTCTTCCATAAACACGGTTTTAACAGTGGGTCCGTAAGTGACTATGGAGGCCAATTCTGGATCAACATGTCCTTCCACAGTGGGGAAATAGGTTTCTGGGCAGGAGTTGATCATGGTGAGGGTTTGCCAAGCATGCCTTCCTCTTAGCACGTTTCTCCCTTTCCTCCTGACTTTGAGTGTCTTCAAAGTCCATGACACCTTTGGTAAAGGCTGTTCTCCAATTGGAGTGCTTGCAGGCCAGTGTTCCTGGTTGTTGTTGTTGTTTATACTACTTTTTAAAGATTTGCTATGAGAGAGTCTTTAAACCTCTTTTGCTGACTACCAGCATTACACTTTCCATTTTTACATTCAGAATAGAGTAGTTGCTTTGGAAGATGATAATCAGGCATCCGCACAACATGACCAGTCCAATGAAGTTGATGTTGAAAAATCATTGCTTCGACACTGGTGATCTTTGCTTCTTCCAGTACACTGGCAAAAACAACCACAACCACAAATTGTGACAGAACAAGAACCAAAGGATGTTAAACTCCCCTCCATTCTCCACCCCCCAAAGAAATGAAAACTATCAAAACCCATACAGGTCCCATTGATATACTCTTCTAACTCTTTTATTGGCAATACACCTCCCTCCTAAAGCATCCACCCTCCATATTTGGATTCCCTAAATTCATTTGAGGGTCAAGAAGTAATCACCCACCCTTCCTGTCCAGTAAGTAAATCCTCATATCTCCTCCCAATGTAGATTCTTTCCATGCCAAGGTATCCTTTAGATATACCTGGAGGCTACTCTTTCATGAGTAGATGATGCATGGCTGGAGTGTGAGTCTGAATTGTTCTACTCCAGGAGTGGGGATACCTGCATGGCTCTTTCTTGCAGAATTGGTGTTCCCCATGCCCTCCTGGCAGGATGCCAGTTCAGTGGAAGAGACTCTTAAGATGAATCTCGTTCACACTGTTCAGAAGTAGCCACCAGCCACGCGAGTTCTGAAAACTGGTTTGCATGCAGCTGCAAGAGGGCTAAAGGGGTACTTTCTTAGTGAGTAAAAAGGTAAAGGAGCACTGGATGGTTAAGTCCAGTCAAAGGCGACTATGGGGTTGCAGTGTCCATCTCAACATGGGTGGCACTGTGATCCAAACCACTGAGCCGCTTGGGCTTGTCGATCAGAAGGTCAGTGGTTTGAATCTGCTCTGGCTTCCATCATGGTGTTCCATTGCGCCAGAAGCAGTTAAGTCATACTGGCCACATGACCCGGAAAGCTGTCTGTGGACAAACGCCGGCTCCCTCAGCGAGATGAGTGCCATACCCCATAGTCACCTTTGACTGGACTTAACCATCCAGGGGTCCTTTATCTTTACCTTTTCTTAGTGAGTGTTTGGAAAATATTTGTATTCTGATCATTCTCTCCTGGCTCACTAGTTTAGGGCATGCATATCAATGGTGTCATGTGCACAGATTGTTGTATTGCCTCCTGGAAGTTGTAGTTTGGTTTGGTGGTTTCTGATGGATTTGAAGAGGAATGTACAGAGTAGTCCATAGTCACAGACAAAGCAGATGAACGTTTTGAACTTGGCGGCCGTTAACTTATAGTTGATCTCTCTCTCTCCATCCCTCCCTCCCTCTCTCTCTCTCTCTTACTGAGTAGCTATTAAATAATCCTATTTCGTTCCATCATTAGGTGGGCTTGGTGTCTCACTGTAAATACAATGGCTAAATACAATCCAAGTGATTTGACTTGCCATTGTGTTTGTCGTGATATGACGTTCTTTCTGAGATACTATATGCAAGTCATCAAATGAGGGGGCATGGATATGGCAATTAGCCATCAGTTTGAATTTAACCTTCATCTTTAACAGGCCAAACACTTGACAAAAATGAATGTATATTGGACAAGAGTTAAACCAACATTTCTATACAGAACAGCATATGCCACATCTTCCCCCAGCTCACTGGACAGCCCAGATAATTTAGTAGGAGAAGAAATATGGATAAAACTTAACTGCAGTGCCAATAGCACCAGAGTTGATCTACATGCAAGATGAAGAGTGTACAACCTTTCCAAGCTATTATTATCTTTCAGAGAGAGCAATGCAATACCGCCAGTTTCTAAAGGCACTCACCATTGTAGTATGAGGCCACTGCATTGTGTATACTTAAAATGCCCGTAGGGTCCAAGGAACCTAAATGAGATTCTAATGTTAATAAGTGCTGAGTGACCTTTACTGTTAACTATCTAATACATCTCAGGCAGACAACATGGAACCTCTGCTATGAGAGGGTCACATGGACAAGCTGCTAGCCCTTTCGGTGTAATGAAAAGTCTCCCCTAAAATACAAAATGAAATGGATTTTTAAAGTGACAGTTGCCGTGTCTTCATGGTCACCTTTAAATCCTCGTGAGATATGTGCCACCTCAAATTAAAAGCTATAGGTGGAGTCAAAACCTCAAGGTGCTGCAATGTAATTAAGCTGCATGAAATATGCAAAAGGCCCTATTTATAGATTGTAATAAATGGCCTGATCCAAAGCTGTTAAGTTCTATTGCTGAGATGAAAATCCGAAATGCAGGATTCATGAACAAATTCAAACGTTCACCAGATATTCTCTGCATATTCACAGAATATTCATTCAATACTGGATACTGGCATTTGACACCCAACTGTATTTGATTTCAATATTTGATGATTGATTGCATGCAATGGTATAAAGACCTTTGCCACATTTGACAGTATATGGCAATGGGTATGCAAACTGGTTTTTATTTATATGAAGATGTATGTCACACATTTCTAGAGCTTACACACCATTAAAAATAATTTAAACAAAATATTCCACAAATAATATAATAATAATATAACAAAAGCAAAATAATCTTTGTTTTAATTATTATTTATTGCATTTCACTCACACATTTTTCTCCAAGGAGCTCAAGGGGACATACACCCTTCTTTGTCTCCTCATTTAATCCCCAACAACAACCCTGTGAAGTAGGTTAGGCTGAGAGGCAGTGAGCATCATAGCTGAGTGGGGATTTGAACCCTGGTCTTCCAGGGTCTAGCCTGGCACACTAACCACTGAACAACACTGTCTCTCATAAAAACAGTCATAGGTGCAGTAGATAAAGCAAAGGCATTGGACAAAACATTGGCACTGGTAAAGCCTCCCTAAGCAGAAACATCTGCTGTGATGGGATAAAGAGTGCCACTATTTAAATGGGATCACAGAGAAGACCTTTGTCCCATCCGCCAAACCTCCAGCATTGTCAACGCATAGACGGTAGTCTGATAAGGGAGAAGGGATTGTTTTGATCAAAGGCGATAGAAGCTCTCTCTCTCTCTCTCAAGTGGTCCATCATTTAGAGGTTGCCTATTCTTCCTTAATGATACTGATCTTTTGTTATAAAGGAGATACCCAGTTCACACAGATAGCCTCTTATTTTAAAAAAGGGATTATTGCACTGGGAAGGTGGTTTTGGAAGCAATGGTCAGGGTATTTGTCTATTTGACGGATCACCACAGCATGCAAATGGCAGATGATCTAAGGGACATTTGGTCCACCTCAGAATACGGGATCTACTTGCAGCATACAATCGTGTTAAACGTTTCATTGGAGCGGCTAGGTGGTGAACATTGTTAGATTTGAGAGCTGACAGCCTGCAAGTTAATATTTAATAGTTAACATTTGTCAACTGAGAGCTTTTGAGTTTTCATTTTTGGACTCTCCCCAAATCAAAATATTCAAGAGGTGCCCATGTGCCCCGAATACTAAATTTTATTTTATTTTTTTATATAATTTTTTATTGAGTTTTTTCCATACAAATGCATATTTAATAAACAAAGTAAGTTTCATAACATCCTTTCATTCTATTGTGGACTCCCTCACGTCTCCCGCTTCCACTTTCATCATTACAAACAAATTTTCCAAGCAAATTATCTTGTTTATGATCTTAAATCCAATATTTATGTTATACCCAAATATAAAATTGTAATTTAATGGTAGACAGTTATTTCTACTCTGACTTCCTTGTTAAGATTCAACCAGATTACAATACTTTTGTAAATAAATCTTGAATTTCTTCCAGTCTTCTTCAACCCTCTCCTCTCCCAGGTCACGGATTCTGCCCGTCATCTCCGCTAGTTGCATATAGTCCATCAGCTGCATCTGCCATTCTTCCAGTGTGGGTAGATCTTGGGTTTTCCAGTTCTTAGCAATAAGTATCCTTGCCGCCGTTGTAGCATACATAAAAAATGTTCTGTCCTTCTTTAACACGTTCTGGCCGACCATGCCCAGAAGGAAGGCCTCTGGTTTCTTGGTGAAGGTATACTTAAACACCTTTTTTAACTCATTATATATCATTTCCCAGGAGGCCTTCACTCTAGGACAGGTCCACCAGAGGTGAAAGAATGTTCCTTCATTTTCCTTACATTTCCAACATTTATTATCAGACGAATGGTATATTTTAGCCAATTTCACTGGGGTCATGTACCATCTATATATCATTTTCATTACATTTTCCTTCAGAGCATTACATGCTGTGAAGTTCAGCCCAGTGGTCCATAACCTTTCCCAGTCCTCAAACATAATGTTGTGCCCAATATCCTGGGCCCACTTTATCATAGCCGATTTAACCATTTCGTCTTGTGTGTTCCATTTCGAATACTAAATTTTAAATGAAAACATTACCTTTCAAAATTCAACTCTGAATTTTATGTGGAAAATTTCAAAGGGGAAATGTTAATATTGTTAATATATGTTAATATTTGCTTCTTCCATCCCCCCCACCGCTGCATGATCCAATGTGTGCAGAAATACAGATGTGCATGAGATTCAGTAAAAGAAAGGCACACGAAGTAAGCTGAAGCTACAGAAAACAGAAGGGGAATCCTGTGGGATCCTAAAGTACTTTGCCAACAGGATTCAAGGATACTCATTCAGCCACGCAGGTAGGACTTCCTAGGAGGATTCAGTTTTCCAAATGTTTTGGGGGTTGTTGGGGTTTATTTCATCCTGCAATCCTAGACATGTCCATTTAGAATTAAGCCCCACTGAGTTCAATTGGATTTCTTCCCAGGTAAGTGAACACAGGCTTGTCGCCTGGATCAATTAAGATGTGTAATCAGTTTGTTGGCGCTTTGTGGTGGAACTTTAGGTCAAACATACAGAGGGATTCTCCAAGAGTATCAAGGATCCAAGCTTTCTCAAAAACTAATGATTGAAAGTGACAGGAGACAAAACAGTCAGGATCCCCTGCAGGGAGCCTGTGAAGTGGGAAGGTTATTTGGAAACCGGTAAGACGATATCAAGAACAAGGACATGAAAAGAATAAGAGAGGTGTCCATGCTGATTAGGAGAGATGCTTTCATCCGAAGCTGCCATACCTTGACTTCAAGCCGCACACTGAAATGCATTTGACTGAAAGGAATCACTAATCAGCCAAAACATTTCCTTCACTTTCCTTGGGAAATGGAAAGAGCCTCAAACTGGCCTTTATTTATCTCTTTGAGCCAACAGAGATCCTCTTGCTTCCCTGAGGTTATAGGAAGTCTAAGGTCTCAAATACAGAGTAAATGTTGATAATTGCACAAGGTAAACACACATACATAAGTATATAAACCACATGTCTAAAATAGTACAGGAAAGCAATCCAAAAGCCATCTTGGGTCTCCTAAAGACTCTAAATATTTCCTCTGCCTCCTTAATCCCCCTCGCTTGATAACACGCAGGAAGTCAGCAGTCAGGGAAGTTCCTGAAGGGATTCCTCTCCTATATATTTGAACTTCCTTTGCATTAATTGTCATTGTTTGCCCAGATGCTCTGCATTGAGGGATGTCTGATGGACATCCTGATTGTCTCATCAAATGCTAATGTTCTGTGTAAACTGTGTCTGGAACGATGTGAAACTTGCTAAATCCTCAGGACTATCACACCTTGGCCTGCCTGAGCCACAGTAACCCCACCTTATATGTGGCGCAATTTCTGACTGTTTGTAGAGAGGGTGTCTTTCTTCTCCACACCAAAATGCAAACCCTTAAAAGAGATGCTTCTTCTTGGTTCTGGGTCTCTCTTGTGGGGGAACTCTATTGCAACAGAAAAATAAAGATCTGCCTTGCTTTCACTGCCTCCGTCCATCCATCTCTGACCGATCATGAACTTAGGGGACTCAGACCCTTGGGTAGCAAAACCAACCACCCCTATTTTTCTACATCACTGATATATTGCAGTGATGGGCTGGTGTGGAGGGACCTGCATGTAACAATTTATAAGGAGGGGAGGGATAAGGAAAAATTATAGCGACATGGCTTTTGACAATCTCAACAATCAGGTGTTGTCACACTATTCCTACCAGTGGTCAGATGAGTGGCAGTGAACCATTTTCCAAATCATGTTTTATTTTTTCAGTATCTCACCTGTTAACTTTACAGCTACCAGCAGGAACACTTCCTTGTCTCCTCCATCATCACAGACAGCAGTGCAATATCATAAAGAAGCAGTGTGAGCCTCTAGTGCATTACCACCTGATCACATGGAAGCCTGTTTCATGTTAGCTTCATTTTAGGAGGTTCCTTTTGGTGGTACTTGGTGCTGTTGCATGTGCTTGTGACAGGGCTGGCACAAGACATTCTGCCACCTGAGGCAAACCACCCAATGGCATCCCTGCTACAGATAAAGGGGTGAGCAGAGATCTACCGGGAATAAATATCTACATCAGGAACAAGGGGCGGAAGCAATTCGGGAAGGGAAATTCAATCCACCTTATCTGACTGGGCTTTGACCTGCTTTACCATGCTGCCTGGGCCAAACTGTCTATCAAGGATGAGGGAGCCTGTGTGCCTTCTAAGTGTTGCTGGGCTACAACTCCCATCATCCATGACTGTTGGCTATGCTGGCTGAGGGCTGATGGGAGTTGTATAGCTTTCTAGTTGTATAGCTTTCAGAGGTGTAGCCGTGTTAAGTCTGCACTATGGCAAAACCCAGCAAATCGGGTTCACAATTTGTTTGTGGCATAAGCTTCTACAAACTGGGGGTGGGTGCATTTTTATCTTGTGAACCAACCTCCCATCAGATGTCAAAGAGATAAAGAATTACCTGACATTCAGAAAACATCTTAAGGCAGCCCTGTTCAGGGAAGTTTTTAATATGTAATGCTGTACTGTTTTTAACACTGATTGGGAGCCGCCCAGAGTGGCTGGGGAAACTCAGCCAGATGGGCGGGGTATAAATAATAAATTATTATTATTATTATTATTAACCTGAGATCTCTGGATAAAGGGTGGTATATTGATGAATTGATGATGGTGGTTGAAGTGAGAATCAAAGGTGGTTGTGTGTGTGTGGGGGGGAAAGGGGCCCCACACTGAATCACACCAGGCAGGTCCAGAGCTCAGGAGACCCCACCATTCCCCCCCCCCAAGGAGTGGGAGAAGACCAGCAGACCTTCTCTTCACCGAGAGGCCACCATAGAAGAAGCATTGGGGGTTGCCACAAAGAAGGCAGCAGGCTCAGCCTCCAAGGAGTGTACCACAGCCATTACTGCCATTGTGGCAGCAGTGGGGGCAGCAGGCAATGCTTTCTGTGAAGGCCAAATCTGCTGCCCTTGTGGACCCTGCCACTCAAAGCCGTCACTTCCCCTTGCCTCATGGGTGAGCCAGCCATGGCTCCTGTTGAGGGCAGGCACTGTATATGGTGGAGGGGAGGGACTCATAGCGCACCAAGACCACATTATAACCTTCTCTGAATGTTGTCAAATGCTTTCCCACAGAAAGATAGCAACTCACCCAGGGCCACACATGGTGAATGTTATTAAGCAAGAATTTAAGACTATCTTCAACATTTTTGCAGGGCGTGGATCACACACACCATCAATATATGGACCCCCCTTTTGTGTTATACCCAGTGCATTTTTCTTTAAAAAAATGTTTAGGGATACTCTCATTTTGACTCAAGAAAACCACCATTTTATAGTTCAAATCGAGGAAAAGAAATACAGTAAATGGACAAAAGTACAGAGATTCACAAAATGTTTAGGGGTATGCGTACCCCCAGAAAAAAGCACTGGTTATACCTACATCCAATTCTAAATAGATTAGTGACAGGTCAATGAGATCCAGTCTCTGATCTTGTTCATTTTGGACCGTGTCCCCATCACTTGCAAGCATGCATTTTGGATGAGGAACGGGACCACAGGGAAGCCGTTCTTAGGATTCAAAGGTAACATTTGAGTCAGCTAGGTGCCTTCAGGTGTTCTCAAAACGCTTAAGAAAAGCAACGGGAGCTCTGTTCCAAAACAGTTGTTACAATTAGGATGACTTCTCTGGAGCGGGGAGCGTTTCTGCAGTTGCCATTTTGGACCCTCCTCGGGATGCAGCGAGGAGAGAGAAAATCTTTAAGCAGATGCTAATTGCATTAAACAAAATCCAAGCGCAATTACTTCAGCATAATCAGTTCAGTTCAAACTGTGTCAGGCCCACCTGCCTTGGTTCCTTAAGGAACTAATGATAGGGGGCATCAAAGACAGGAGATGGGAGAAATAAGCTCTCTCTCTTTTTCCCACAGATTCATGCGTTTGCCAAAGGCTTTCATCCAAAATACCCTGAGCAAAAATATCCAGCTCAGGCTCCATATTTGTGTTCACTTGCTATCCAATTAAAGTCTCCCATGCTTGCCCTCCTATAGTGCATTTATTTCAGAGTCACTGCCTGTTTTGCTTTTAACCCTCTGATAATCTGTTTATCACCAGAGAGGAAGAGAATGTATTCTTAAAAGAAGCACTAAAAGGTCACAAGGCCAATTATAATGCTGGAAGGTATTTTGATTGAACAAGAAATAAAGGATTGGTACTTAGCAGAGATGAAAGAGACAATTTGCTTCTAAAATTCTTCTCCTTTGCAGATGTTCAGGTCAAATATTCTCCAGTGATACCCTTCAGGTTGCAAAGGGAAAGGTTTAAAAACCACCGGTACCTCACATTCGACAGCATTTGAGAGTTGGCATGCAACTGGCAGTTTACAGGACTAGTTATCCAGGTTTACTATGTACACCGAATGCAACAAAGATTTGGAAGCAGGCAGACTCCGCACCCTCATTTGAGAGATAAAGAAGGGATGCCTAGGGCATCTCTTAAGAGTATCGATAGTCTAGGCCTAAATTTCTAGCCTGTAACTGAGGTTGCAAAGCTGCTACGGCTAAGCAATTGCTCTTCAAGGTGACCTGTAATTTACAAACAGCAAACACACTATTCACAAAACTGCACAACTCAGACACATTCAAAAACAATTACTCTACAACCTCAAGCAGATGGTATCATGAGGGTGCTTCATTCTATATGATAAATCAGTTGCTTTCTGCAGTGGGAAATATATTGAGCGTAAACTTACCCTTTCTATAAAACCATAATGGATTTTGTAAAATAATAATAATAATAAAGACAAATCAGGATGTAAGTAACTGAGGAATTCTAGGAACAAACGTCACATACACCTGCTTTCACTTCAGAATGTTGCTATCTTGATGGGTGTGTGTGTACATTTATGATAATGATGGTTAATTAAAGACCCATCGTGCTGGAAAAGCAGGGGTGGAGAGCTGGCAGAAGACATGTAGGTGTCTGAAGAAGAAAATCCAAGAAGTACCCCAATGAAAAAATGTAACGATAAACCAAATAATTTACTATTACAGTATTTGCCTTTAATGGTACCCCAAACTGTAACCCACCCTGGGCCAACCCAGGGACTGTTCACCATGCCCTGATTCAATTCCTGAATTAGTGGACAAAGGATGGGGAACAGGAAGGGTGGATAATCTGAGGCTGTCCCTGAACACCCCTCTGCTTTCCCCTCACTCCCCATCATCACGGAGGCCATTTTGTCAGGCAAAGGGGGTGGGGTAGGGTAGGGTAGGGAGGAGATTCGTGTTGTTGCTTCCGGTTTCTAATTCCTTCCCTTTCTCCTGTTCTCCTGAGCAACCACCGCATTCTGCAGAGGAGGAAATAAAGGGCTTTCTGTGGCCACCTCAAAAGCTGCCTTTAGGGTGTAGAGGAAAGGAGGCAATTCTACGCCTTTCTGCTTCTTTTGAGCCAGAAATGTGGAACCCGAAGCCCTCTACATACTGTTGAACTTCGTTTCCCATCAGCCCCGGCAAGTACGGCCAGTGGACAGGGATCATGGGAGTTGGAGTTCAGCAACCTCTGGGGGCAGAAGCGCCAACTTGCGCAGAAGAGTGGGATGCTAATGACATGCGCATGACACCAGGATACCGGGAGGAGCCAAATGTGGAGGTAGCATGACTTCAATGGCTGGCAGCTCCTCTCTGGGGCTTGGCCTCATCCCACTTGATAAATACATCTGGAGATGTCAGTTAAAGTAATTTTGACATTATCGCCCTATACAGACAAATGGGCCCTACAAAAATACATCAAGTTTCGGAGGGAGACTTAAAATTTACAGCATGCTGTGCGCCGAAGGAAAATTATATGAAAATGATGTATTGTTGAGATTTAACACCTACAATATTAGCAAAAATGTATAGAACTGCTTCAAATGTATGTTGGAAGTGTAAGGAGAAGGAAGGCACTTTCTACCATATGTGGTGGATGTGCAAAATAAAAAAAGCACTCTGGGAAATGATATATAATGAGTTGAAAAAAATGTTTAAAATAACATTTGTAGGGGGAAAACACAGAAGATTTTCTACTAGGAATTCTGGATGCAGAAAAACCAAAGGAGCAGAAAAGATTATTCATGTATGCGATGACAGCAGCCTGGATACTAGATAAACTCCCAACCAGAGACGAATTCCTGTCTCATTACATATGCTAATTATTACATATTATTGCTTGTAAGCTGCTCTGAGCCTGGCCTTGGCTGGGGAGGTAAAAGGTAAAGGTAAAGGTACCCCTGCCCGTATGGGCCAGTCTTGACAGACTCTGGGGTTGTGCGCCCATCTCACTCAAGAGGCCAGGGGCCAGCGCTGTCCGGAGACACTTCCGGGTCACGTGGCCAGCATGACAAGCTGCATCTGGCGAGCCGGAGCCGCACACGGAAACGCCGTTTACCTTCCCGCTGGTAAGCGGTCCCTATTTATCTACTTGCACCCGGAGGTGCTTTCGAACTGCTAGGTTGGCAGGCGCTGGGACCGAGCAGCGGGAGCGCACCCCGCCGCAGGGATTCGAACTGCCGACCTTTCGATCGGCAAGTCCTAGGCGTTGAGGCTTTAACCCACAGCACCACCTGCGTCCCTGGCTGGGGAGGGTGGGGTATAAATAAAAATTATTATTATTATTATTATTGTTATTATTATTATTATTATTATTCATCTGCATACTAATTCTTGCTTTTTCCTGTAGGACTAATTTCAGTCGTTAACAGTTGTCAACAGGTTTACCATACCCGTTGAGTCAACCACCCATCTCCTACTACCCTCCTGAGAAAAACTCCACCCCACCCTCCCACTATATATAAGGGTCTGGTGACTTCTGTTTCAGTGTATCTGAAGAAGTGTGCATGCACACAAAAGCTTATGCCCCGAACAAACTTAGTTGGTCCCTAAGGTGCTACTGGACAATTTTTTAAATATATTTTGGTTGGTAAAGATGATGGACTACGCTGAAATGGGACAAAATGACCAGAAAAATTAGAAACCAAGAAGGTAGAAACTTTAATAAGGAATGGGAAAAAATATAAGTTATTTATAAGAACACTGTAAACAACTAAAAACTTTTGCAGGATTATAGTAACACTTGTAATGTATTAAAAACTAAGGTAAATATGGATTTTTAAAAGAAAAATAGAGAAATTATATGATGCAGTATGAAAAGATTGACAATGGAACCCATGGAGGGGTGGAGGGAAGTCTAAGGATTCAGGGATCCTATATGTTTATGTTTATGACTGTTGTATATTGTAAAACTGAATAAAAATATATATAATAAAAAAGTTTTGGAGGGAGGAGTAGACAAGTGTGTACTGGAGGAAGTTGATTCATAACATTGGGATAAACATGGAGAAAACCCTACTCTTTGCTGCAGATGTTCTAAGGTACTGAGAGATATTGGGGTGGGTTCAGATGAGGAGAGACACTTTCTGAAGATGAAAGAATACTGGATTCAGTCTGATCCAGGAGGGCTTTCTGATATTCATAGGCTGCTTCCACAAATTACAACGTCATGAAAACCTCACCACGGAAAACAGTTAATTTTTGTTCGTTGTCTTCTCACTCCCTCTTCTCCTTTTCACACACACACACACACTTTTTTGTGTGTACCTACCTAATGGTATCTTAACAACAGACTCGTCAGAAAAGCCGATTAGGATAAGGGATCGTAAATCATGAACAACCTGGCTGAATTAGCTCTTCCCAGAAGGCTTGTAAAAGATAGGATTTTTATCCACTCCTCATTGAAGCAACCTTAGCAAGCACCGTGTGCATTATAAATCAGCTCTCAAGCATGCATAATAACAGAATAGCAATTATCACTTGGAAAACAGGAAATGCAGCTCTTCTTTCCCTGCCAGCTCCCTATGAGAACAGTGGCACCAATCAATAATTGAATGTGCCTGCCTATCTGTGGCAAACATAATCTTGGCAGGAGCCCAAGCATAGGCGCCGACTCCATGGGGCTTGAGGGGGCCCGAGCCCCCTCAAAAATTCGTTTGGGAGGGCTCCGCCCCCCCCAATAATCTCCAGCGCCCCTCCAGCAGAGCGCCATCGCCGCCCCTCCCCCAGCCCAAAATGCACAGGGAGGGGCGGGCTGCATGCCTCCTGCCCTCCCTCCCGAGCAAAAGCTCCACCCAATTTCCTTTGGAGCTGATTAATAGGCGCAGCACGCTCTCCCCTATTCGTTCACGAGGAGGCGGCGCCACTTTATTTGCATATTCATGAGCTTATTTATTATTCATGAGCTTTCCCGGGCCCCCCCAATATTTTTTATAAGTCCGCGTCCCTGAGCCCAAGGTCATGCTGGGTCAAGACTGTGAGATTTATTGTCTATCTACATATCTGTCTGTCTGTCTGTCTGTCTGTCTATCAGCAGTGTTGACTCGAGCCCCAGACTGAAGAGGGTAAAAGGAATTCATAGATGGAGAATGCAAGAATAGGCCTCACTCCTGATTCTCTAATTTGTTGGCCGCAGGCCAAATTTAGGACTTACCTAAATGATGGGGAACATTGCTCCCAACCCTCCGTTATTTATGTCTTCTTTATTTGACCATAGGGTATGCTATGGGTCTTCACCTCTGCCCCGTCAGTCGCATTCGTTCTCTCCACTTTAAAAGTTTAAAGAGTGTTACTTTTTATGGTTTGGACTTGACATGTGACCCCCCTGTCAAAAATATTGCTCAAATGCACCTTCCAGGCATTTTAAAAGAGACTGATTTGTGCCTAAACCCTCGATCATGTTACGTTTTTATTCTACACTAGGAGGAACATAGGAAGTGACCTTAAAGCAAGGCAGATCATTTCTCCATCTAGTTCAATTCTGGTTGTTGTTTTTTCTTGACTGGCAACAGCTCTTCAGGGATTCAGGCAGGGGTTTCCCTAGCCTTAACATGAAAAGCATGCCCACAAGGGAACAGAGTGAATATTTAATTCTGATTTTAATGCAAACCTATCTGATTGTTAATTGCTGAAAGAACATGCAAACTAAAATGCAGGCATCTTTTGGAATTTGCACTCCTCTGAATTTTGTGGTCCAAGCAAAACAATGTGTACCTCATGTGTATACAAGAGTTATAAAGGTAATTTCTGGACTATTTCAAATAAAGATAGAAGTTAATAGGGATTTGTTATTTTCGGGAATACTGGGAAATAAGAAAGTAAAGAGTAATAAGCAAGAGTTGTACAAGATTATGATTCTAGCTGGAATGGCAGTTATTGCTTTGGGATGGAAAGAAAAGGCCAAATGGAATATGGAAAAATGGAATGTTTTTGAATACGTACAATCAGAAATATTCGCACAGATAGTGGTAGAGGATAGATGGGAAAATAAATGCCAAAGAATCACAAATAAATGGGCATTTTATAGGAACTGGATAGAAAGAAGGGAAGCCAACCCTAACATACAAGCTCGAATGAACAGACTGTGTACATGGATAAAGATATGAAGAAGGAAGGCCTGACAGGGGGTGGGGAGGGCTGGAGTGGGGAGGGAGGGGAAAAGGAAAAAATAAAATAAAATAAACTGGATGGTATTTTGAATTGATTTTGTTATGTAAGCCTTTTTTTCAGAAAGCATATATATTAATGTTATGTAGTTAGGCATTATAGTATGAATGAATTTTGTTCTGTATTCTTTGTTTTATAGAATATATATAATAATGTTATGTTATTAAGCAAATTTAATAAAACAGGGGGGGAAATGTATATACAAGAGGAAAGTATACAACAAGTGGCTTACTTACATAAAAATAACAGAAATCATGCTGTAAGTTGCTTTGGGACAGATTTCTCCATGTGAAAAGTGGAAGGAAGGAAGGAAGGAAGGAAGGAAGGAAGGAAGGAAGGAAGGAAGGAAGGAAGGAAGGAAGGAAGGAAGGAAATTGGAAAAGAAGCAAGCAAAAATTGTATACTGGACAAGACAACACACAAAAATACGTATATTAGGATAAATGCACACTACAATACTGATTAATTTTCATGTAGACTGACATTTTCTGCAGACAGATAACAACTAAGACAAAAAAAGAGCAACAAAATAAGAAATATAAAACTGCACTAGAACAGCTCATTAATTAAGTCTACAGCCTTGGGTAGGATTGATTCAGAAATATTCAATTCAATATAGATCACAGAAGGTGAAGCTTTGAGAGAAGCACAAAGAAGACAGGGGAATATTGCATATTTTCTCAGTCCAATGATCTTCGGACCCCTTCAGCTCCCCCACCTTAAGAAGGAAATTCACTTATATTGGTGTGTAACCTCTGCTTGCTGAGATGCGGAACTGATGCATGCAAAGAATAAGAACCAAGGTCAATTCTGGAATATGACTATTTTCAGGTGGGATTCAATCATACTGGCAAATTCAGGTTAAATTTGATTTTGCCTTCCACCTGTGCTGCATCAGGACGAATTTTGGCATCACACGGCAGGACAGAATCTCCAAGAAAGATGTGCTCTCCCGACCCCACATTCCCAGCATGCTTGCAGTCCTGTCTCAGCGACATCTACACTGGCTTAGTCCTGTCCACAGAATGGAAGGATCCCCAAGGATGTGCTCTGCAGGTAGCTGGCTTCAGGCACCAGACCCCTTGACAGACCAAAACTCTGCATTACGAAGATGTCTGCAAACATGAAGCCTGGCGACATCAACCCTGCCCTTGCAGTAACCGAAGACAGACAGGTTGTGTATCCATAACAGTGACCAGAGGAGGAATAACTGCTGGGGAAAACTCTGAGAGAAGAAACACCATGGTGCATATGCAGCACAGCGGGACACCTTCCTCTGCCCTAGCTGCTGTGGGATGTGATCCATGAGAGGCAGTCAAGTACAACATTCCTTGTAATGCTAGAGAACACATGTGAGGGAATGTTTGGTCCAGCCAGTCGAAAATTCCTGTTCCTCCTTATTTCTGCTCAGTTGGTGCAAGATGGGCAATACCCCAGCCTTCAATTAATGAGTAATACATATTGATATAACCATGTCCCAAATGGTGCACTTAATCGCTGCCACTTTAATAAAGTGTCCCTTTAATAAATAGCTTTGAAACCACCGAAACATGTCTAGGAGACACTTTGCAAACAGAGGCTTTGTGTCTGCAATCTCTCTTTGGGAGAGTAGTTTTGCCTCTCAGAGCCCTTCCCCCTTGTACAATGCCGACTGCATCGAATTTCAATTTCATCAATGATGGAAAGTGTACCTCTGAGACCAAAATCTGCTTAGGCCAGCAGAGCAAATTTATCATCAAAAGCACTTTTAGCACATGACGGCAGGCGGACACCGTGCTAACGAGAGGGCCATTGAAATGGCGGGCTTTGCTTTGTTAATAGCAAGTTGCTCCAAAAGCAGCATGTCAGCATTCTGCTGGCTTTCCTTTGCAACCCAACCCTCCGGCTTTCCACATGGCCTTTTAGGGTAATCTAACAACAATTCCTGCCCTCCCTGGTCTCCTGTGTGTGCAAATTTGATGAAACCGCAACAGGAGAATGACCGCTCCCCACTTAAAACGGGGGGCGCCCTTTGCGTGGACGCGTGCAGCCCTGGATCTGGAGTGGCCCCATCAGCATAGGCTTTGCCTTCCCTCAGGTGGGATACCTGGAGGTCCCCGCCTACCCCAGTGAGTTGTCCAATCCCACCTGGGGGAAGCATTGCCAGGGAAACCAGGCCAGATAGGGGAGGGATTACCTGCCCACACAATAGAGGGTGGATCTTAATTGGTAATCCTCACTTGGCTCCAGAGCTTCTCCCACCCTACCCACCCTCAGTTAATGTCTTCTTTTGCAGGTTAACTTTTCTTCATAGGCTTTGCAGGTTAACCTGTCTCCACAGGTATGCGGGCGCTGCTACGATAAGGTTGCTGTTAAAGGGCCGGAAAGGAATTTCCCTGCATTGGCAGGTTTCGCCTTTCCCGTAGCAAAACGTCACAACTTTGGCGGTATCAGGCCTTGGGCGGAATCCTTTAGTCCATCTTCCTCTTTGCGGCGGCGATACCAGGGTTCCCCGTTAAAGGGGTTTTGAAGGGAGGCTTTGGCCGTACGCCGAAAGGTCGTCATTGCTCTCCCCTGCGGCGGCGTAACGGGGGCGGCTATCTCTGCTTGAACATATGTTCTCCAGAGCCGGCCCATCCCCCCCACACACACTGGATAACCCTGATGCTCCCTAGGTCCCCGGCTGGGGACTAGGGAGGGAGAACGCCCAATGCCTGAGCCAAGGTCTACCCACATTTGAAATTTAATAAAGTTGTGGCCAATTTAATCCCATAGCATGTTGTCTAGAGTCGTTATTCCACATGACGGGGGGGACCACTCGGGATCTGGGGACTCCGCCTGTCCACGCAAATAACTTTTTCTAAAAAAGGAAAAGCTGGGGGAATGCTGTGGAAACACTGACAGAAATAACAGAGCCTGGTGGTTTTACTTTCTCGCTGAATGATTCTCACTCATCACAGTCACGTTATATATTTTAGAATTTCTAAGAGAGATTCTTGCAGGCCTCTTCCTCTGTCAGTGAGCACCATTGGCGTTCCTCAGTATGGCAGCACCCCTTTAATTTCCCACAATACAAGGTCCAGAAACTGCAGTTACCGTATTTTTCACTCCATAAGGTGCACCTGACCATAAGGCGCACTTAGTTTTTAGAGGGGGAATTCAAGGAAAAAAATATTATTTGAAGGGAGCGCTGAGCCGAGCCTGTATGCATCCCAGGCTCTGCTCAGCGCTGCCTTTCAAGAGCCGCGTGGAGCGTGTGTGCGGCAATTGCAGGCTTTTCCCTGAGGAGGGAGAAGGGCACCCATCACTGACAGGCGGCCCTTCTCCCTCCTCGGGGAAAAGCCCCCAAGAGCCACACACACACTCTGCGTGGCTCTTGAAAGGGAGGCTTTTGCGGGAGATAGGGGAAGTGAGAGAGCCTCGCTCTGTCACTTCCTCCACCTCCCGCAAGAGCCGTGCGCTCTTTAAAGGGAACACGGCTATCCCTGGCTTTTGCAGGAGATGGGGGAAGGGACAGAGCTGCGCACTCTGTCCCTTCCCCCACCTCCCGCAAAAGCCAGGGATAGCCGTGCGAAGCCTCCGCAGGGCAGCGGAATGAAGGCTCCCCACTGCCCTGCAGAGGCTTCGCGGACTACCCCAGAGCTGCTAAGGAACTTGTCGGGGCTGGCAGGGGAAGCCCGGGTCCCCCCCCCCCGCCCCAAAGAGCAGCTCCCAGAGCTTGTGGGGCTGGCGGGGGAAGCCCGGGTCCCCCCCATCCCAAAAAGGAGCTTGTGGGGCTGGCGGGGGAAGCCCAGGTTCCCCCCCCCAGCCCCAAAGAGGAGCTCGGGGAGCAGCAGACATTCACTCCATAAGACGCACAGACATTTCCCTTTAGTTTTTAAGAGGAAAAAAGTGTGTCTTATGGAGTGAAAAATACGGTAATTAAAGAGGTGTCTAGATCCACCTGCTTGGTCCTACCAAGAGTGCCAGGCCCCCCAAAAAAATCAACAGGGGGATGGGCAGGCTTATGAATGCCAAGTAGTGGCACCACAACTCATGCTGTGGGCAGATGCGGACAACAGAACCCTGACATCAGTTTGGGGAGTTTCCAAAGGCAATAGAATAAAAACAGAATAGAAAACTGGATGGGCCTTCAGAAGTCCACTTCTTATAAATTAGTTTGGAGATGGTACTTAACACCAGTCAGATTAAATCAAATAAACAAGGAATATTTGATGTTATGTTGGAGGGGATGCCAGGAAACTGAAAATTATGTTCACATGTGGTGGGGGTGTAAATATGTACAATTTTTCTGGCAAAGGGTGTTTAAGGACATAACAGAAATCACTGGGTTAAAGCTGACCCAAAGTCTAGAGGTAGCATTATCAGCAATTTGCGATGGGGTGGAAGATTCGCACGCTATGAGGGACTCGCTCACAAATTTATTGACAGCTGCACGAATTATGATAGCTAGGAAGTGGAAGGGGCAAGCAGAATATAAAGTGGTATAAAGAGGTATGGGATACAGCTATTAATGATAAATTGACCTGCGCCATTAAAATAAGACGGGGAATATGCAGGAGAAATGATTTTGAGGAGATATAGTGGGTGTTCGTAGAATTTGTACTGTTAAAATGGAAAGGAGTCAAACCATCGCAAGAGGTGTTGAAATTTTGGGAGGTTGGATAGTTACAATGGAACGGTCTCAGTGGTGGGGTGGACATTTTTATTCTTTATGTATGATTGTTACTGTGTCAATGAAATGAAATAAAATAAAATCTCAAAAAGAACCTAACCTACTTGGTAGCATCTAGGACTGAAAGCGTTTCTACAAGCTCTTTTGCCTTCCAAAACTGCCAGAGTTTCAGTAATTGGAAGAGTCAATGTGGTGCTGTTCAGATAGTGTTGGACTACAACCCCCATCATCCCTCATACTAGCTGAGATGACCAATTGTAGTCATCTAGCTAAGAGTTGTAGTCCAAGAAAAGGGGCTCTCCATGGAGAGCATTATGTTTTGTTTTGAGAGGGGAGCAATTTGGAGCAGAACAAATGATACAGGAGGGTGTGTGGGCTGTAACCCTCTCCTCAGCTGCTGCTTTCTCCACAACATCTCTCCCCCACTTAGCTTCCCTGCATTTTGTCCCCTAACATGCTAGTTTTGTCTGTGTAAGGCTACATTTTTAACATTGGGGAGGATTCCAACATGCAGTCCCCACCTTCATCCTGAAATGGTACAGCCCAGCCCACTGGTGCGTCATCTGACATGCCCTCTGTGTTTCAGGTCTCGATCCCGATACATTTCTCTCCTAAGTGAGCGTGGCTCGGATTTCAGCCGAATACACATACGCTTTGAACTGAATCCACAGCTTTTTTTTTTTAAATGGAGTCTATATTCAGCCATTAAGTTTTGAAATGCCCTTAAACGATTGAGAACACTTTGAGGTATTTGCGTGTAAAGAGGACACAAAAGATGTGTGATGTTTGGCATAGCTGCAATGTTCTCGATTGTAGGTGGAATTTGCTAGATTGTGATGAGGTTTTATTTGTGTGTATGTGTGTGTGTGTATAAAAAAACATTTTAAGGCTGAAAACTGGGCTCGGGATTGCAGAGATGCACATCAACTAAATGAGTCCAATTTGCCATAGTTTCCAAGTACAGTAAATACGTCCAAGCCTAATGGGCTGGTAGACACTACAGTTGATGGAACTCAGAAAAACAAGCTTGTTTGTGAACAACCATTTGAATGAAAAGCAGCTGCAGGTTTCAGCCACTGCATGACCAGCTTCCTCAGTTACTTCAGCAAACTGGGTCATTCTGGTGTTTCAGATGGTGGTGAAGAAAAGCTAAAAACTCTCCTCTCAAATTACTTTCTCTTTCTTATTCAATACATAAATGTCCCCTTCTACTTGCAAACATTTCCATTTACCCCCCACCCTCACAGACAAGCCACCAAAAAGGGCCAAATGTCTGGCTCATAATTAACTTCAGCCATATTTGCTTGCCACCAGGAGGGACAGCTTGGATGGCTCAGTTGGTTAGGGCATGGTGCTGATCATTCCAAGGTTGCAGGTTCAATCCCCATCTGAATATTCTTGTGTTGCAGAGGGTTAGACTAGATGTTCCGCGGGGTCCCTTCCAGGTCTGTGTTTCTATATTCCTCCCTCAACCACTGGAAAACTGACAGCAGAATTGACAAAGTTAACAGCATCAATTAGAGGTTGTCCTAATCAAAAAATTTATGAAGAGTGGGAATGCGTAAAGGTCCACGTGAAAAGAGTTGGTTTTGGAGCTTAAAAATTCATATGCAATAGCTTAAAGGGCACAAGGAGATAGGATAATATCATAACAAAGATGGAACAACAAATATAAACAGTGGGTAATGCAACAAAATAATAATTGTTGTTGTTGTTGTTTAGTCATTTAGTTGTGTCCGACTCTTCGTGACCCCATGGACCAGAGCACGCTAGGTACTCCTGTCTTCCACTGCCTCCCACAGTTTGGTCAAACTCATGCTGGTAGCTTCGAGAACACTATCCAACCATCTCGTCCTCTGCCGTCCCCTGAGAATAAGGAATTAAAACAAGGAAACAAACATTAAGGAATATTAAAATAATGGAACCTGAGAAGAGATTAGTATAAATGAAAACATGAGACTCCAAAAGAGATTTTGGATGTGAAGTCTTTTGTTGTAAAGATTGTACACTAAATGAATAAAACAAGAAAACGCAAAAAAAGAGGAAAACTGACAGTGAAATCCTATTCTTGTCTGCCCAGAATAGTCCTATGATTTCAACAAGACACTCCCTATTATATGCATACAAGATTGCAGGCTTTTTAAGCCATCGGAAATCTCAGCTGACAGTCAGCCCCCCCCCCTTCTAAGCACATCTTTCCAACCATAAGGTTAAAAACTTGCTCTTTAAAAGTGATTAAAGCTGATATTCACAGGAATCAAAGGATACCCTGCATTGTCCCTATGCAATTATGGCCAACAGACACCTTGGCTTAGCTGGGGAATGAGAACGCTGCCACCTGCCTTCATAGGTATGTTGCAGGATATGAAAGAGCATGCAACACTATGCATGTTTAAAGAGGTTCCATAAAATCATTCATAATCATAATCCCCGCAGCTGGCAGCAAACACAAATTAGATATTCAGTGGAGGGTTCACTTAATACCAAATTGTAAATTAAATTTGCTTCCTCTTGTTTGTCTAGGCTATTGTTTACCCAGTGTACTTTGGAAGCATATGAGAGCATATAGAATTATAATTTTGTATATCATACAAAATTGCTGGCTTGGAGCAAGGGTCTGTTTTTGTTCCAACAACAGCCATCTAGATGTAAAGAGGGGTCAGCAAACTTTTTCAGAAGGGGGCCGGTCCACTGTCCCTCAGACCTTGTGGGGAGCCGGACTATATTTTGAAGGGGGGAAAATGAACAAATTCCTATGCCCCACAAATAACCCAGAGATGCATTGTAAATAAAAGGACACATTCTACTCATGTAAAAACACGCTGATTCCCGGACTGTCCGCAGGCTGGATTGAGAAGGCGATTGGGCTGGATCTGGCCCCCAGGCCTTAGTTTGCCTACCCATGATCTAGATGGTTCTAGTAATCTGAGAAGCAGGAGCTGGTATTCATAAGTATACTTACTGGTGGAAAAATAGGTCAATTTTAGTCTCACTCAATTTTTTCCAACATTAAGTTTAGTTCTCCACATTTTCCAGACCAGTTTGTGATTTTTAAGTCTTCATACAAATTCGTCAGCATTTGTAAGCAATTTACCTTTATCTGCACATTTTTGCAATACAAATTCCCCTAAAATAATGCATCTCTGTGTGTTCTTTTCTCTAATATCATGCACAGCTTGCCCTAGCAGATACATTGTTGTACACTTTACTTGGCCAGAGAACTCCACTGCAAAATTCAGAGAAATGTGAATTTTGAAGGATCATTGTATTTGGACAATGTTTTGGACAGTGTCAATTAGGTAGTTGCCTTCTAGTGTGAACAAAATTGAAATTCTACCCCATTCTCAGGTATACTGCCTTTGTATATGGAGCTTCCATTTAGCTATTGTGAATACTCACAATTTTTTTTAATTATCTAAGCTTATGGTCTGCACCACATTTCCAGACCCTCCAAGTGCTCCTATTATCTAGGGACAGTCCCAGATTTACAGAAGCCATCCTGGTTTCTGATTTGATCCTGGAATGTCCCACATTTCCTTAGGACATCCCTATTTTCATCAGTGATGTGTTGGAGGGTATGAACATGTGCAATCCCCAAGCCAAGGAGATAAGGTTGTCCGAAAGTAGTCCTGTATGGGGAAGTTTTAAAATGTTTTATTATGCTTTTATATATGTTGGAAGCTGCCCAGAGTGTCTGGGGCAACAAAGTCACATGGTCAGGGTGTTATTATTGTTGTTGTTGTTGTTGTTATTGATGTCCCTGTTTTCATTGGAGAAATGTTGGAAGTTATGTATCTTGCAGCAGTCAATTATGTTCTCTAGTCTTTGTCCCGAACCTACTGCCCATCATTTTCATTGAGTGCAAATTTTATAAACTTCCCAAATATCCCTCCGCACAGTTGTCTTTTTTCCTTTACCAAAGAGCTCATATTTCTTTTCCCATCTTGAATGCCATCCATTTATACCCTTCATTGTTTAGCTCTTATTTGCCGACAAGTATTTTGGCAGCTCCTTATGTGTGCTGAAGCCTTCCTTTCTTTCCCCGAAGCAAACGTCCCTGCATTAAATGGTGAATGACCTTTGCTTAAATTGGCCGAGTTCTCATAATTCAAGCTGTCAAGGTTTTAGCAGGAGCTTCCCTCACTCCAGGCAGTAATGGCGAGAAGTAAGCTTATAAAACTGGGCCCATCCTGAGGATCTGTTTCCCACCACATAATCGCGGCCAGGAAGTTACGGAAGCCAAGTACAAATGAGGTGCATAAAATTCTCATTGCTCCAGTGTACCAAGCAAGATGCAGATTAACTGAGCATGAAATCAGCCAACCGGGAGAGTCTGTGGAGGACAGACAAGGGGTCTAGCCAATGTGAATAAAGAGGACAAAAACAGCCCCACCAGTACATTTTAAAAGCTGCCTTTATCAGTCTTCTGTACTACAATTCCCATCATCCCCAATCAGTTTAACTAATGGTAAGGGATGATGGGAGTTGTAGTTGAACAAGGCAAAGAGCACACAGATTTTAATTACTGGCAGAGTGAATAATAATGCAAAGAGTAAAGCACAAAAACACAAGACAGATGGCTCTCATCACTTCAGTGACTGGGAACCCTTCAGGAAAGCAATGGAGGGACTTTTGAAATGACCAGTCCATAGCACTAATATATATATATATATAACAAATTTATACATTTCATTAATTTTACAATCCATTTAGCATTTCAAAATTTGACTTCCTTCCTCCTCTTTCTGCTGTTCTTTAAATTTATTTTTTCATGCCTAAATTCATTTAACTTACTCATTTAATTATCTACTGTAAATATATACTACTATACTATATATATATATCACTATAATCCTGCTAATGTTTTTATCTGTTTACAATTTATCTGTAAATATTCAGTAAACCATTTCCATTGTTTTATAAAGAGTTTGTTATCTTGATTTCTTATTCTTCCGGTAAGCTTCACCATTTCTGGATATTCCATTCAGTTTCTGTAGCCATTCTTCCTTTACTGGGACTTCTGCTTCTTTCCATTTTGGAGCAAGTAACATTCTTGCTACTGTAGTAGCATGCGTAAATAAATTTCTATACAATTTAGGTAATTTTGTCCCTATAATTCCCAAAAGAAAAGCTTCTGTTTTTTTAAATAAAAGTTATTTTGAACATCCTTTTCCATTCGTTATATATCATTTCCCAATAAGCTTTAACCTTACTATAAGAACACCACATATGATAAAAAGAACCTTCTTTCTCTTCAGTCTGTAGCACCTTCCATGGTCTCAGTCTATGCTGAAGTTCATAGAGGAGAGTTTCCGTGCCCCTTTTATAACTTGCAAACATAAGCGATCCCACAGACTACACAACTAGACATCAGCACTTCTTTAATAGGCGGCTGAAGTTGAAACCTTGTTGCTTGTGACTAAGCAAGAGATAAGAACAGAGCCACCTTCTCAACAGGTGTCTGGACACAAGATAAGAGATGCAGCTGGCTAAGCAGAGGTTCCCAGTCTACCCTCCCCCCCCCAAAAGCTCTGGACATGCAGGGAGCCATTATTGTACATTGCTAAGTTGGATCCTCCTAACAGAGGGTCCATATTGTGCTTGGCCCTGAAACTCTTCCCCAGCCAGCTTGTGGGCGGGTCTTGCTCCGCTCCAAGCTGGTGGTGCCACAGTTATGCCACTTGCCTTTAGCCAATTGGCATTGTGGCAAGGTTGGGGTATTTATTTGGCAGCACGACGTAAGGACTTCCTTTTGCTTCACGCTGCCAAACTCCCGCCCACTCACCCACCCATTAATTAGGTCGTGGTTGGCCTTGCTTTGGACTTTGGTTGGTCACCTGTTTTGGAATGGGGGCCAGGTAGGAATTTTTCCCAATGTGGCAGATGCATCTGGGTTAACGTGCAACTTAATTGCATCTGGCCATGCATCTGGGTTAACGTGCAACTTAATTGCATCATGCCAATATCATATATATTTCTCTAATGGATACTCTAAGATGGTTTGTGATAACAAAAAAGCACAGGCCACAGTCTGTTGCAGAGAGGCACTCGGTGTGAGACTTCAGCACCACGTCAAATGTCATCGTTAATGCAGGAAGCAAGAATTGGAAATCTCAGCTGTTGGGACACCATACATAGACTGCTGAATTATGATAAGGAATCAAGAAACTGTAATGAACAGCAGCACCATCCCAATATGGCTTCCCCGGCTTGTATTCATAAACAGCCAATTACATCTCTTGGTCTAAATAGGAACCTCTCTCGCTCACAACTTTGTACCTTTATTATCTCCTAAAAAAGATAATTGGTGGCAGAATAGGCTGGCGTAAAGCTTCTATTCCAAATGCATTTGTCAATAAAATTAAAAGAGTAATTACTGAAAAGCGAAAGTGTAATATTTTATTAATGAGAGAGACTGCAGGAAGGCAGAGGTGGCAAGGAGAATTGGGGACAGCATGACTATTTATGACGGGAAGGCGTTTTCTCATTTCATAAATCTCCATCCCATAGGAGCCTGGCAGAATAATCCAGGCTTCTAAAATACTTGAATAGAGTGTTGCTATCAGCTTTCTCTATAACTCCGAAGGTACATGTATTAATCTAATTCATGAGCTATCTCACTGTGGTCACTTAGGTGATTCCATTTATGACTTACACTGCTCTTCAGGGACCCAGGCTGCCTGATAGGTTAAGCTCGAGAAGCCAGTGTTGAAATCCTAATTTAGAAGAGATGATCAGACTCATTTTCACCCACGACCCATATTCATAATATGCACATGCTTCAAAACCACACAAGCCAGCTAGCTAGAAATTGGCTGTTGTCAAGGACCAAGCCTGCTGAGGCCTTTGGCCATACCCCAGAGTCACAGCAGCCGTGGGTCAATGCCTCCTAGGTTTGAAAGGCAGATCAACGTATATCAGGCTCCTAATCCAATGTTCAGCAAGGATTCACATTTGAAAAGGCAATCACGGGGCAAGAAAAAGCAGACAGAGGTGGAAGAGGATGATGGAAGGCTGCAGGTATCCCGGTGTGAGGAGTTAGTATAGCAGAAGCTTCTGAGAGCAGACTGGAAGTGAAGATAAGGCAGGGTCAGTAATGCAACAAGAGCAAGGGTGGGGAATAGGGATTTGAAAAGCGTCCCTGAGACCAGCATTCGCCAGTGTGGTAACTGTGGGTGCAATGGTGCCTTGAGGTTTTCCCATAGCACCCACAAAGGCTCTATTCAATGCCCTTTTGGTTATGAGTTGGTGAGAGTGGTTGTCTTTTTCTCTTCTGAGAAGTACATGGAGCTGAAGGAGGAAGATGGAAGAGTGTCAAAAACAACAACAACAACAACAACAACAACAACAACAACAACAACAACAATTTATTATTTATACACCGCCCATCTGGCTGGGTTTCCCCAGCCACTGTGGGTGGCTCCCAATCAAGTGTTAAAAACAGTACAGCATTAAATATTAAAAACTTCCCTGAACAGGGCTGCCTTCAAATGTCTTTTAAAGATAGGATAGCTGCTTATTTCCTTCACATCTGAAGGGAGGGTGTTCCACAGGGTGGGTGCCACTACCGAGAAGGCCCTCTGCCTGGTTCCATGTAACTTCACTTCTCGCAGTGAGGGAACTGCCAGAAGGCCCTCGGCGCTGGATCTCAGTGTCCGGGCTGAACAATGGGGGTGGAGACGCTCCTTCAGGTATACAGGACTGAGGCTGTTTAGGGCTTTAAAGGTCAGCACCAACACTTTGAATTGTGCTCGGAAACGTACTGGGAGCCAATGCAGATCTCTCATTCAACACTTCCTCTTTTGGTTCTATGTACTTGTTAAAGCTCAGGTTAGTTCTACTGGAAAAACAAAGTGCTCTCTGTCTCTTAGGAAACGGGGGAGTCTATTTTGGGGGAGTGGGGAGGATGTGCCCAAAGGAAGGGTGAATGCTCTCAAAATGAATGCTTGCACAGTGTTTCTACACATGTTTGTACAGTGTTCTTTACTTAACAGGTTTTGGGAGAAAGTGCTGGACTGTGCAACTATGACTGTGCAGAAAAAGTTAAATCTTTCAGTGGAGAATATTTTATTGAACTATGTTCCTGGAGTAAGGAAATTATCAACGGAAATGGATTTTCCATGCCCTAATGGTGGCCAAGAGATTGATATTGAGGAATTGGAAAAATAAAGATATGATACACTTCAGTCAAGGGACTGATGATATGATATCACTGGCAATTTATGAACGGACTGCTTACAGGCGCAGACTCTGTATGGATAAATACAATAACATTTGCAATGAGTTTATACAAAATGGAGTAGGCTGCTAACATTTACATAAGCATTAAGACAATAATACTATACCAAATTTATACAAGAATGTATGGGACTATAGTACATTGCTTTGTGGGGGTATATTTTTGCTTTTATATGTATCTTTGTTGTTGTTTTTCTTCCTTTCATTTTTCCTTCTCCCCCCCCCCCCGTATCACTTTATTTCTGAAATCACCTTAATAAAATATAAATATTAAAAAAGAGAATGTGTCCAGACGAGTTAGCAGAGGGCGTGGTATCCACAACACTTGTTGTTGTGCCCATGGGCTTAAAAAGGTTGGCAACCACTATGTTCTAAACTTAATGAAAACCTTGGCTTTCCTGACAATTCATTACAGGTTACCATCTTGTTATATGTTACTCTGAATTTCATTGGAAGCCAAATCTTGCGATGTGTGGAAATGCCCTGAGAAATTTCACAAATGTTCTCTCGCAACCAATAAACTGAAACTGACACGGGGACAAGTAGAAGAAGGTGCCTTCACCCTGGTATGGCTCCCCTTTATCACATACACAGCCCAACAAGACAATGACAAAAATCCACCAACAACATACAAATCAATATGGCTAAACTGATTCAAAAACACACACACATTCCACTCACACATGAAAACAAAGATCACCACTGTTAAGTTGTGGGTGAAGATATCAGATGACACAGTGATTCTTCAAACAGCTCTTCTTTATTCTGAGGCCAGAACTGAACTGAGCTGAAGGGCTCAGTCAGCCTGCTTATATAGAGCTCTAGTACCTTGTTACTGTAACAACTTTCTAAAACTATCCAATCACTGAACGTCACTTTCGATCCTTCATTTGCATAACTATCTACAGTATCCCCCTGCTGGCCCAGGGTGAGAACTTCAGTACATAACAACCACAGCCAAGCACAAACAAACAAGCACACCCTAGGCCAACTCCAACCTCTCTCACCACCAAAGGAACACAAGTGAATAGCAGAGAACCTGCACAAGCAACGCTGACACAAAACCCCACATATATTAAGTAAAATAGAAACATCGCCACCCGACTCCACCTCTTTCCCCCTTTCTTCCTAATGTCTCAACAAATGAAACTGATCTGTAAAAACGTTACTTGAAAAAGAGAGAGAGAGACATTGCACATACTTTTGTAAACCAAGAAAATCTTTAATAAAAATACATTAAAAAATACAAAACAAAGGTTCTCTCGCAAACGTTTTTGGAGTTTCCCTTCAAAATCCTCATGCATTTTGTCTGAGAAGAAGCACCTCGATCTGCCGTGCAATTTTCCCACATGGTGCTAATAAAGGGAACCATAAACCCTTTCCCTTCCCAGTACATGCAGCACACGGTAGAGTGCCAGACATTTGTTCAGAATGGCTAGTGTTTCTCTCCAGCATATTCATCCCGCTGTCCAACTCACCTCATCCCCTGCCAAGGCTCTGAGCTGAAAGTTACACTGCAGGGCAGAGCGGTGTAAAATGGCTCCATCGACCCCTATCCAAACCTCTCCTTATCAATCAATCTCTTTTTTTTTAAAAAAAAAAAAGCAAAGTGCTTCATTTTAAAGGCTTCAGCTTGCCCTGACCATTTTGGCACCTCCATCTCTTAAATACAATAGTATTAAAGACCCACATTGCAAATTCAATGATGTCATGCCGTGTTTTCCCTCTGTAAATCCCCAAATCCAACAGCACCCACAACTGGTAATGCATTCCAGTCACTTAGGGTGAAGTACATGTCAATTTATAAATAAATATGTAAAATGAGAAGGAATGTATTAAGTATTTTTACAAAGCTCAGCTCTTATGCCAACAGAATGCCAAATGCAGCTCCTTTCCCCCTTTGCAACCCCAGCTGATGAGCAAATTCAAGTCAGGACTTTGCAGTCCACCTTTGCTCACCCCGCCTTTCATCTGGGAATAATGATCAAATGGGAAAGTCTTTGAACTTATGCATGTGCTCTTTCATCTAAAGCTTTGCTATAGGTTTGAGAGAATGCAAGTCTGCCTGCCTGCCTGTCTATCTGTCTTCCTTTCTCCTTCTTCCTTTTTTTTTTTGGAAGGTTTTTCAGCAAATCTATTTTCCGTCCTCCTCGACATGTTGGTGCTTGGTTTGTTCAACCACTGTTCAGAAGGATCAGAAGGATCTTTTGCTGTCTCATGTTATGAACCAATTTGCAAAACCATCAGACTCAGTCAGATGTGAGTTATGCAGGCAATATACTTGGCCAATCCTGATCATGTACAGTGTCCTATGTGTGTGTGGGGGTTGATTCAATGTGCATTGTTTTAGCACTGCCTTATCACCTTTGATTGCATTTTTATTACTTAATGTAAGCCACACTGGGATTTTTTTGGGAGGGGGGAAATCATTGAAAATTTCACAATACAGTGGTACCTTGGTTCTCAAACTTAATCCATTCTGGGAGTCTGTTCGACTCCCTAAACAGTTTGAAAACCCAGGCACAGCTTTCAACTGGCTACAGGAGCTTCCTGCACTCTCTGAAAAATGTTCATAAACCAGAACACTTACTTCCGGGTTTGCGGCATTTGGGGGCCGATTTGTTTGACAACTAATCCATTCGCAAACCAAGGTACCACTGTACAATAAACAAACAAACTAATCTACAGGAAATAAAGAAAAGAAAGAAACTCAACATAGGAATGAGGCAAGCTGGTGAAACCTACTTCTATTATGCCCTGTTGTTTGTGTTAGTTTCTGTTTGTGCCACTGTGAAGCGCTTTGAGTCACAAGACTCTGTTTACATTCCAGACATTCCAGACTGTTGGAAGTCTCACGGAAGACAGGAGATGGATGTGATGTTACTGGTTTCCTGTTCCATTGTTTTCCAGTTGCTCTCTGCTCTTACAGAGAGAGGATGTATTTTCTTTTCTGTCTGCGTAATTAGGAATAAAACTCTTAAGTCATGTAGCTCATACTATTTCGTCCTTCCGCATGTGCTGTATACTCTGCGTAATGGGAATGTGCTTGGAGCCTTATCAGAGGCTCAGGTCGTTAACCATCGGCGGAGGTGATTCCGAAGGACTCGACCGGAGGAGTAGCTCAGTTGTAACGGAGCGCAAATCCGACAGTTTGTAGGACAAAGGCTGGCCTCCTTTTTTCACTGGCCCTGCTCCTGGACCTATGACAGAAGCAAACATTAAACAGGTGAGGTTTACCTGGCAAGGGGACAAAATGACAGGAAAGAAGGAAGAATCACTGACTACATTATTGTGTCTGCTGTCCTGGTCTTAAAGACACAAGACCTGGGCCAGTGAAAAAGTTGGCAACTTTAACTAGGACTGTGGGTTAATGCAGAATGTCTTTTAGTGAAGTTCCTATGCTTTTCTGGAGTGGCGATGGGGAATTCAGTATACAAATCAATGGAAAACAAATAGTTTCAGTTACTGCACTTTGATAGACAACTCTCACATTCTTTTAATCTTTATTCTGTTAATAAATTTCCCCAAAGCAACTTCCCTGTAATTACAATTCTGGTTCTATTGAGCATCCCCATAGTTTTGATGGCTTTCTAAATCATAACAACTGGCTGATGAACGACGTCTTGCCTGGTAATTTAGTTGCACTGTGTAAAATGGCTGAACTATGGTGTAATTAATGTTTATGTTAAGATATGCCATATGCTGTAAAGAGCTGTATACGTGCATCTATTTAAGGGAGTCTTTCCTCTCTCCCCAAGTGCAAAACCTTTTGGCAGCAAATCCTAGAACAAAAAACAACAAAAAAGGAGAATCCTGGTATCTCTTCCATTGCTTGTTACATTTACAGTTCACTCATAAATTGGCATGAAATATGAGCTGAAAATATGCCGACGAGGCAGGAAGCAATTGGTGTTTCCATGGCAACTCAGATACCAAGTGAGATAGTTTTTCTTTTTGTCAGAACAGGCTGGGATCCGGCAAAGAACTTTTGATGGAAATAAAGCAGAGCAAATGCTTAAGGTCACCACTTCTTATATATATGCAAAGAGGTTCTAGACCTTTAGCAGCTGCATGGCAGCCCAAAATTCAGCAGGTGTGGTGTTACTGTAGCATGGAGATGCCACCATGAAGGAAATGGCATCTGAAGAATTTCTCCCTAAAACAACTTCTTACTGAAAATAAAAAAAATGCAAGCATTTGTGAGTTTTTCATTGAGCCCAGTAGAAAATCAATAATGTACTTAATTTCATGCACATATGTGAAAAAAAATCAAACAAACAACAGTTATGGCCATTTTGGTTTCCCACTGCAGGTGAATGGGAAAACCCAAGATTCAGACCTAGGGATCCAGGAGGAATCTGTTGGAGAGAGAGGTTTGGGAGAGAGATTCCTATTCTCCAGTAGCAGAATTAACACCATGACAATTTCTCCAAGCACACTGAAACTCAGTTAGATTTGCATCTGCCCTCATCTACCTTTAAGCAAACATTCCTTATGAAAATCAGCTAGAATAAATCACAGACACTCAGCTTTGCAAATAAATGAACGTTTCACAGTTTCCAAACAAGTCTCCACCCCTTGGCAGTAAACTGATGACAGAAAAGGGTTCCAAATGACTTAAAGACAAAAAGTACTGGTACTTGTTTCCTTACAAAAGGATGGTGCAATCTTTGGGTTAGCACAGATGCATGCTTTAAAATTTCATTCATGTGCAGCATTTGCTGAGTTGGGAGCCAAACCACATGGCTCCTTCTTTGCTTGTTCCAGGAAGCACACAGACAAAGAGAGAAAAGGCAGGCAGATGCTGCTGAGAGCCTGCTAAGCCACATTGACATTGGTAACTTGAGCTCAGGTCTCAAGTTAACCCTTTCATGCACACTAGTATGAGTCAGTAACTGTAAATTACAACAGAGTAATGAGTAGCAGTAGCCATTTCCCCCCAGGGAGATACAACAGCTGAGGCATCTCAGGCTTGCAGGCTGAATTTGGCCCTCTGGACCCTCTTCTAAAAAATGTGTAGTTCTTTATCTCCTTGACATCTGATGGGAGCACGCTCCACAGGGAGGGAGGCACTACCGAGAAGGCCCTCTGCCTGGTTCCCTGTGACTTCACTTCTTGCAGTGAAGGAACCACCAGAAGACCCTTGGAGGTGGACCTCAGTGTCTGGGCTGATTGTTGGCCCTCTAACTGGCCCTCAAAACCCAAACCACACATGCTGCGTAGGCCTCACCTGCTTTCCCCAGGCCAAAGCATCTTAAGTCCCAAGTAAACCAGGAAATCTGATGGATGCTGAGCATAAACTTTGACATTAACCTCAAAACAAGAGCTTCCATGGTTAAATCTACATTGCTGTCTTAAATCTCTAAGTTTCAACCTTTCCAATGGAGCTATGTTTCCACTGTAGCAAAAACAAAAGAACAGAAAGTTACAAAATGAAAATATGACAATTTACTAGGATTTCTATGTCACCGGAGCCTTGAAGTTCTGTAATTTCCCTTCCCTTAATCCCATTCCTCATACATTAAGTACAAATGACATCAATTCACTATACAAGGCTTAGAATGAGACTCCTTCACTCGATAGGTATATTTAAGGAGTTTTATGCTATTAGAGGCTAGGGACTTGTCAAAGTAGGATTAACTTCTTTCCTGCTGACTTAATACTCCCCCAAATCCTTGATTATCCACATAAATGGTGGAGTTTATGTTTATGATTCATATGGAGGGGCATGATAAGCATTGTTGCAATTTCTCATTTGCCGGCAGCATTAAGAAATGTATTTCATTCTGCTGATACCAAATATAAGGTTAATGCTGCTTAAGAGACAAAGTGTTGCATCTTTAAAAACAATTTATTTATTTTTTGCAAAAATTGTAGTTAAGATCTCAAGCAAAGCAGTTGCATGCATGGGTTGTTGTCGCTGTTATTATTATTCATTAGGGGAAAACGTAATTGCCAGCCTAGTTTTGAAAGGTATCAGCCATAATCCGACAGAGAATTAAGTGTGCATCAGTTGATTGGAATCAATTAGGTTCACTTTGGCTTGTGTTGGGTTGTGGCAAGAGTTATAACAGGATTGAATGGTAAAAGTTGCCATCAGTCCTGTGATCGTTCCGGAAACCTCCAAGTATCCTAATGACGATAAGTCCACTGTAAGCTACTTCCTGATCTTGTCATCCACTCTCCCCTTTCAACTCTTGTGAGGTCTATTTGACTATCTGCTTGTCCTGCTGAAGTGGACTATCCAAACATCTCTACCGAGAGTGAGAGGGGGCAACAATCTTAATGGACCATGACTATTTTAAAAATGAATCCACTATGCCTCCGCTAGTGTAACATAAGATGAGCATAATCATTCAAACAACTGAAACAGTTTGCACTGATGGCTGGGAGCCCAGGTGGCCCAGTGAAAAGAGTGTGTATTTGAAATGCGCTCTACGTGGGGCTACCTTTGAAGGTGACCCAGAAACTACAATTAATCCAGGATGCGGCAGCTAGACTGGTGACTGGGAGTGGCCGCCAAGACCACATAACATTGGTCTTGAAAGACCTACATTGGCTCCAGTACGTTTCTGAGCACAACCCAAAGTGTTGGTGCTGACCTATAAAGTCCTAAATGGCCTCGGCCCAGTATACCTGAAGGAGCGTCTCCACCGCCATCATTCAGCCTGGACACTGAGGTCCAGCGCCGAAAGCCTTCTGGCAGTTCCCTCACTGCGAGAAGCAAAGTTACAGGGAACCAGGCGGAGGGCCTTCTCGGTAGTGGCTCCCACCCTGTGGAACACCCTCCCATCAGGTGCCAAAGGAATAAATGTTTAGAAGACATCTGAAGGCAGCCGTGTTTAGGGAAGTTTTTTAATGACTGATGCTTTAATGTATTTTTAATCTCCTGTTGGAAGCTGCCCAGAGTGGCTGGGGAAAACCAGCCAGATGGGCGGGGTATAAGTAATAAATTTATTATTATTATTATTATTATTATTATTATTATTATTATTATTCAGAAACTTAGCAGTGAATTTACATCATGTACTTGGCTTAAGATGAAGGTGGGCATCCTTTTCTCTAAAGATAGAGTCACAAGTAGCATACCCTCCAACATTTCTCCAATGAAAATAGGGACATCCTACCATACCCTCTAACATTTCTCCAATGAAAATAGGGACAACTGGGACTGTTTCTGTAAATCTGGGGCTGTGTCTGGAAATAGGGACACTCAGAGGGTCTGAAGTAGTGAGTAGGGCCTGAGCCTAATATGGGGGCAGGCAGTTACCATTTCCCTCTCTTCCTGTCACCTGCTTTCTCCACCCTTTCTCTTTCTGACATCCCTTCTCTCCCTCACCTTTCCCCATGTTGTCACTGTGGAGCAGTGGCCCTCCAGATGTTGTTGATCTACAACTCCCATCAACAATGCTTGCTGGGGCTGATGGAATATGTAGTCAGCTACATCTGGCAGGTCTGAAATCCCCCCATCTGCTTTTAAAGAGAAGTAGGAAATTTTCCAGCTCCTCACCACAGCCTTCTTCTTTTAAGAAAAAACAGTTTTAATTCTTAGTTTATTGGAAGCCACTTGCCAGACAGGAAAATAGGATACAAATGCATACAAATAAATAGATAGGAAACTCCAAATTCACAATGAAGCATATATGTGTCTATAATTCTAAAAGCAAACAAGATACCCTGTACAAATAGGCCATTTCATCCAGAACTGAGCATGTTAGTCCATCATTGGTGGCCCTGTGTGCAAAAAGACACTTGGGAGGAGTGCTGAGTCTGCCTAAATGAGAAGCCCTCAAGGTATTGCTGGACTACATGATGACAAGGACTGACAGGAGCTGGCATCCAGCAACATCAGAAGGGCCTGAACCATTGAAAGAACCAATGATGAAAAATGACAAGAAAGAGAAGAAACTGGGTTGTCAACTTTTCCACCGGCTACCATACCTGTGCCTTAAAAACAGCTTGATACACAAATATCAGTAGATGTTAATGCTTTCCTTCCCACACCTTGCTGTGAAAAAATTAACCTGGTAAGAACAAGGCATGCTACAGTAGGTTTTTTCCCCCCCAAAAGGAAGGACAACTGATGGAAAGAACAAAGAGGCAAAGGTAAGGAGAAGGTAGAACAGAGTGGAACAAAAATATGAGTGCAACAATGTTCCAGAGAGAGGAAGGATAATTCTGCAGAAATGAGCACTTTTGAATGGAGTGTTTCATGCAGCCCTCATTGGGTTCCATAATAATCAAACCCTTTGTAGAGCATCTTTTTCACTCAAAGCAGTTTGTTACTACATCCCTGAACCCAAGTGTTCATGACTAATCATCAAGAGATAGAGAAATAGGTAAGTCAAGAGAAGGTGACTTGCTGAAGTGCACAACGCTCATCAAAGACTTGGGTCAAGAGGAAGTTGAGAAGGAACACAGTGGTGAAAAACCGATGCGTTTGAAGTCAGGGTGAATGGATTTTGGTTCAAGCTCAAAACGCAATATGGCTTACAACCTTGAATTACAGGAAGGAAGGAAAGTTGTCAACACTTTAGAATTCCACTTCGTAGTGAGCTGTTTTAATGGTGATGTTGGTGGAGGAAGAATCACATTTCCCCCATGCGCCTTTGCAGAGTTCTACATTTATAGCAAAAATCCTGCCAAACAACAACCAGAAGGGTCAACTATCATGGAGAGATTTGGTTTATCATATCAAAATACTTAAAAATGAGGGTTGGGAGGAAGCAGGTCCCAACTACACTCTGAAAATTGATTAACAGACAGAATAGCCACTTAATTAAATAAGAAAGCTCTATTGACATTGCTGAGAAAAATAATTTCCCTCCAAGTTTTTTCTTTATTAAGCACCCATGTTTTCCTCCTACCAATCAGGACAATTGCTGTTACAGGATTTGTACAAGTATGTGTGTGGTAGAATAGGGTCTCTAAGCTAAGTGGAAACCAATATTGTCATGAATGGAAATGCTGCAAAATAAGAATTTTTCTTTTATTAGTAGTTGAAAAGGAAATTGACACCTAAAGCTGTTCCCGTTCATCACATCTTTGTGGGGTTTGGAGCTTTGGAGTTTTTCTAGATTTTTAGCTAAGGCTCTTTTTTCTGTCTAATAAGACTTGATGTCATCATAATTTATTCCTCTGTCAAGAATGGAGACCTCCAGTGTAGTGGGGCTTTCCTTAAAACATAATCCCACAGGCTTGTTTGCTTCTTCTTTTTTAGCTCCCTGAAAGTAGAAAACTTTCTTGTCAGGAAGTTTACCCATGGTCCAAAGTGCTAGTTTTCTGCTTTTTGTCTATTGCTTCAAGAGATCCTTTTTTCTACCTCAAGATTCTATACAGTGCTATCTCAGGTTAAATATGCTTCAGGTTACATATGCTTCAGGTTACAGACTCCGCTAACCCAGAAATAGTGCTTCAGGTTAAGAACTTTGCTTCAGGATGAGAACAGAAATCATGCTTCAGCGGCACGGCGGCAGCAGGAGGCCCCATTAGCTAAAGTGGTGCTTCAGGTTAAGAACAGTTTCAGGTTAAGAACGCACCTCCGTAACGAATTAAGTACTTAACCCGAGGTACCACTGTACTCTCACCTTATTGCATGTGTAGATCCTGCCTCTACATTTCCGTAAACACTATACCGTAAGCAAAGCATAATTATGTTAGATTGTTTTAGCTATAGACTGATTCCAGCTATGCATATGAATTCTAAGGTCGTTCTTAAATTAGCTGTGGCTATTGCGTTCATTGATCAACCATTTTCAACTCTGGGAAGAATCCTGAGTTTTTTGAGTTTCCGTTAATGCTCTCGTATGTGGGGAAGCTTGATTCAACTAATTATTGTGGGTGAGATTATGGCCATTATCCCCTGCAAACCTTAGACATGCCATTACTGACATAATTTATGCAAACACCTTTGTTTTTTTATGTCTGTGAGCAGACTGGCCTTCTGGTAGAGATATGTTGCAAAGGTAGAGAAAGAAATTCTCAGCTATCAAGGGGGGGGGGGCTTTTGCAAGTCACAGTCATGCGTATGGCAAAGGAGATAACTGCCTGCCTTGACAAGCTGCTGATTACGCCATTTGGAAGTGCTCCTATTTGCAGATTGTCTCAGCAGTTTAAAATCAGATATATATCTGAGTGCCTGCAACTTGAACCCTGCCCTCCTTTCCCCAGGCTTTTGAAGACGAAGGAAAGACAGAGCATCAGTTTTCTCATTCAAAGCAAATTTGCACCGCCCCTGGATTGTTGCTAGCAGCAACTGTCTGTTGATCATTTCTTTTTGGGACCTTCTCCCCAGGACACACCAGCAGTACACAAAAGACTGCCTACATCCTGATATTTGCTGATAGTATAGCAAGGCAGAGCTGAAGCTACTCAACATTTTTTTAAGCAATGCTACCCCCCCCTCCCCATCCGCTGCACATTTCAGCACTTCTCCTTGCTTGTGGTACAATCCTATACATCAGAGACAACCTTCCAGTGGTGGGCAGAACCAGAGGTGAAAAGGGAGGATGTGAGGGGGGGGGGGAATTAATAATTTCACCTTTGTATAGTAGATTGTTTTTGACACACATAGCTTTCTCTATTAACCTTTCAAACATGCAACGGGTGCTACCAAAGGGCCCATTCCAGCCAATCAAAAGCTCTTAGGATAGGGCAGTTATGAAGCCGGGCCAATGAAGGGTTGTGCTTAGAGAGTTCAAAGGGACAGACAAAGGCCTGGAGAGCTGCATTTGTTCCCTGAAACTGAGGTTCCCCAACCCTGCTAACAGGGAGGGCCCTGCCACGGTCACCCCTACGTTGCACCGCCCCTGCCAAAGCATCCCTTACCTAGGTTGTGCAGCAGCACCGAGTGGCACTGACGATGGCCTATCAATGGATTTAGACACTAGGGGAGGATATATCATTTGGTTATTATCCTTCTTTGCTCACAAGAGAGAGATCAGCGGAGGACCATTCTTTGCAGCTTCAACTTGGAAGATGAGACAACGTTGATTTTGCCAGACGTTGATTTTGCATTTCTTAGTGCATAAAGCATTGAGCTGATGTGTAGAGATCTTTCCTATTCTACTTAATTCAAGAGGTTTCCGGAAGCTTCTGGAAGTTTCTCTGTGTGAGAGAGGCAGGCAGAAGGTTGCTGATGTTTGGGTTATACCTTCAGAGAAGCTGAGTACAGCTGGCTTGGTTCTCTTATCTCTGGTTCTCTTGTCTCTTCCAGTTAAGGTCATATAGGCCTGAAGGAGCCTAGGTCTTCCTCTTTCTGTCTCTCTTCTTTCTGGTGAGATGTTCTGTACATAGTGTGTTTAGTGTTAAGGTATAGGCTTGTTATACGTTTTTGTAAGTGCTGCAACTGGATTTTTTATGGACTCTGCCAATTCTGAATGTACAGAATTTGTGACCATTATGCTCATTTGCCTTCAGTAGCAAGTAAAAGCTCTGTTGGATGAAGTACAGTTGCCTCTGGTCTATTTTTTGGTAACTCTGTTACGTGTTTAAGTTTTTTCCTCCCCAGAAGAGGCTGGAGTGACAAATTTAACCTTCTAGAAGCCTCCACAGCTCCTTTGCATGCCAGATCTCAGCAGAGAAGCGGGGTGGTGAGGTGGCCACTGCTTCTCCTCCTCTCCACTGCTTCTGCCCCCCAGATCAGGCCTAACCTGGGACTGGAGCTGTGGCCGGCTGGTGACTGTGGCCTTCCCCTCTTTTGGCCAGCCCAGGGGCGACCCTAAGGAGAAGGAGCCACCAACATTCCAGCCTCAAAGACTGGGCCCAGGCTCAACTTCCCATCAATTTACATTCTACAAACTAGCCTATAAATGTCCTGACCCACTCCTGAAATTGGCAGGCAAACTGTTATGCACTAAAGTTCTCACCCTGGGCCAGCAGGGGGATACTGTAGATAGTTCAGGTCCACATATGCAAATAAGGGATCAAAAGTGACGTTCAGTGATTGGATAGTTACAGAAAGTTGTTACAGTTACGTTGCACTGGAGCTCTGTATAAGCAGGCTGGCTGAACCCTTCAGTTCAGTTCTGTTCTGACCTGTGAATAAACAAGAGCTGTTGGAAGAATCGCTGTGTCGTCTGATATGTTCACCCACAGCTTAACACGAACAAGCAATGTTCTGCATACCAAGCTTGCTAACTAGTGACTACTGCCCTTCCACTTAAACAACAAGATTTCCATACACTCGCTTCTTTCTCATCGATATTTATTAAGAGTCTTATCAGCTTAGAACAGGAAACTGCCCGCAATTCAATAAAGAATTGGAGAGGATTTCTTGTTACACTGGAGATTTCAGAAAGTACCTGGGCCGTAAAGCTAACTTCTAATAGCACTGTGTTTCGGTAAGTTATATCTATTTGCCTTCCCCCAGAAAACTAAGGTGACCATTTTAATGTCTGGAAAGGTACACTAAATCAGTCCATTAAACTGCTCTAGAGCAAGAGCAATACAACTTGCATTTAAAGGGAATATCTAATAAAAAAAGAAATCAAGAAAATAAACTGGAGCAATTTATACGAGCGCCCTGCAGCAGCCAAGCAACCTAATTCCTAGAACTGATGGCTCTAATGGAGGAGAAGAAAGTAAATAGGGCCATGTTAATTTTCTCTCACAGCCACTGGGAGCCTGTGGCTGTGAAGATACTTGAAAAGGAACATTTTTATAGTGACTATCTTGTTAACTGAAGCCTCATAAGCTTCCTGCTCATGAGCTGTAGTAAAGTGGGAGAGCTTGGTAGACTTGCCTGATGTCTCTCATTTAAAACTAAGAGTGATAAATTGAAATGGCATGGAGCCCCTGCCTTGCAACTGGTCAGAAGCCCCTAACCTTTCACCAGAAAGTTTCAACAAGCAGTAGTGGGGGGCATGGCCGGGGGAGAAGCAGCACATGGGGTATGTGTGGAGTGAGTGGCAGAGGTATTCACAAATGGGGCACCCGTCATATGCTGGATTCTTTTGCTTGGTTGCAAGTCACTTTGGAGATAATTCAGCTGAGGACATAAGCCATAAATCTTTAAAATAAATAAAGTATTTTTTCCTGAGGTAGGATCATACTTCCTTTTGCAGACCTAACTTTCCTGAACACTGACTTTCTGTAACTCAGGAAGGCCCATTTCACCTACCCAAAATGTAACCTATGCTTCTTGACGTGACATATATTTCTATCATCGCCTAAGGACTTCTTACCTTTAAAGCAATGCCTGGCCCGGCGTCCTCCCCTTGAAAGATACATGGAACTGCAGCTATTTAAACATTTATATAGTAGCATTGCAAAATGTATGTCTACAAAGGCAGCTCTTTTTTTTTTTTTTTTAGCATGTAGGCATAATTAAAGCGGCAGATGAGTACATGAAATATTTAAGGATTCATTTTGGAATGTCTTAAAGGACTTTTCCCTAAACTGATAAAGGGATGTAGGCACTGGAGACTTTAAACTTTTACACAGTGTGAAGCAAAGAGCAAAATGAAATTGTCTAGTACCTAACATGAACTAGTTAAGCCTGCTCCTTAACTTGAGCTTTATAAAAGCTGTTCCCTAAAGTCTGTGGCATTCTAATATTACCAGGCAATGGATTCCAGGGGAAATAGATGAAGGTTTAGTCCCAAACCCAATGATGTCCTCAGCTACACCCATTTACTGCCTCCATATGAGTGAACAATTGCCATTCCATCTTACGGTACATTTTTGTTCTGTATATACAATTCCCTTGTTTGAATGTACAGCGTTCAGCATCTCCATTCAGGCTACCAAATGCCCCAACAATGACAAAAAGTGTTTCACGGCATCCAGGAAGGCATGTTTATTAAAACCCCATATTTAGGACTGTGTGTAACTCTGCTCTGAAAAACAAAAACGAACGAACAGGAAAACCCCATTTGCTTGAACAAGAGATGGGCTAATATTTTCAGCCAAGATCGCTTGGGCCATTTATACGGAAAGAGCAGAAAATAAAATACTTTGCTGATTCATTAGCAACAAGTTTCATCGAACTCATGAGTTTTATTATTTTTGTAGGGCATTATTATTAAGGAATCAGGGGAACCAATGTACTAGAGTGGTTAGAGTGTTGAGGCAGATCTACGCTCATGGTTTTTAATGTTAAGAAAGTGTTAAGGAATAGTTCTGATAACCATATCGCCACAGACTTTTGCAGCTGCTGTTAAAGTTGCAAAACAATGGAGCATGAGACAGAGCAATGGAGAATTTCTGAAACAACAATGGGATATTAGCTCCACCCAAGGCATGATGGAGAACAGCAACAACCGGGAAAAGATAAACGTAACATTTTACAAGGACAGGATGAAACACCACGGACAGAGAAATTGCCACAAACAGGAAGAACAAGGATACAGTTTGAGCACCTCACTTGTAGTTTTATATATTATTTAATGTGTCAATAAAAATGGAAGTTGTTAATATTGCAGTTGTTATATAAGGTATTGTTATTTTGACTGGAGTGTAATTGAAATTCATAAGATTTTGGAACGCAGAAATAAAGTAAATAATCAAACCATCAATTCTAGCATGCGGGAGGCTACCTAAATTATATAATTTGGTATTTGAATAATTGGTATTAGTTAATTGGTATTATAATTTGGCATTGTTATAATGAGGCTATTATTGGAATGTAATTGAAAACTAATAAAAATTATAGAAAGATGATAGGTAGGTAGATAGATAACCTTATCGCCACATGGCATCCTGCTCTTAAGGTTTTTAAAATGTGACACATTTTAACTGAAAGCAGTTCTTTCACCCAGTGCATAGTTAAACTAGGTAATCTGTTCCCACAAGATATAGCCAAGGCCACCAACTTGCTTTTAAAGGATTAGGCAAATTCATGGAGGAGGCAGCTATCAATGGCAACTAGCCTCCACAAGTGGAGGAATCATGGCTCTGAAAACTGGTTGCTGGAGACCATAAGCCGGCAAGTGAGAATGCACTTACCGGTATATCTTGTTTGGCGCTTCCCATCATAGGTATCTGGTTGGCGTCTGTGGGAACAGAATGATGCACCAGATAGGCCTTTCATCTGAGACAGCAGGGCTTGTCTTAAGTTGGGGTTTAGAAAATGCAAACTACTCCTTTTCTGTTTTACTTTGAAAGCAGGGAAATGTTAAGCAGGATGCTTGTGTTGCAGCTGCGCCCTCTTATTTTGTAGTGGCTGTTGCATTCAGAGCTGCTGTTGGCTTTGTTCTCAGCTGCTGGAAGCCGAGCATAAAGAAGCAGAACAATTAAGATTTTTAAATGTTTAATTACAAACCTTTCCCCCTCCCTCCTCGCTCCATGCTGCCTATTCCCTTTCAGGTGTGCCTTTAAAACCGAATAGCTTCCGCTACCTGTACTTAAATGGATCAATTTTATGTTAATTGCTTGAATGAATAGTCAAGTGGGGGTCTTCTAGTCCAGGCGACGATGTTATTATATGGCACAGAGGCAGTCTTGAGCAGGTGACTGTGTTGGAACCCAAGAAGCAGATTATTGCTTTTAGAAGAGAAGTGAGTGGCCAGCAGATGGAGGTTTATTGAATTATCCAAATCTACTTTAATGTGAATATGCACAGGTTCTACAGGTGGGCTTTACCAAACGTGTTTAAAACACCAAAGCAGCAAATTTCAGAGACTCTCTCCCATCCAGGATGGTTCAGAACAATTATTTACTAACAAAATGCCCATCCATTATAGAAAATGGGATATGCCACATGCCATGCTGCCATTTCCCTATGCACAGAAGCAGAGGCTCTTCTCTGGATAACCACACAGGGTGAAGGCTCACTTGTTAACAAGAGATAGGTCCTTTTCAGTGGTTGCACCAATATTGTGAAACATCTTGCCCCATGAAGGGCAGATGTCCCCATTGCTAGCTCTCCTGATGGCTGTTCAATAAATCTTTATTCCAGCAGGCTTTTACCTGTTAAGTATTTTCTGCTCATCCAAAGGTTATGCTTTATCTGTGGCCTCAGCCTTTGCTGTATTTTTTACTGTTGAATTTTTATTGTGTTCTAAGGCACTATTTTTAATATATGATGCCACACCTCCAAGAAAGTAATTTGTGGTATGCCACATACCTCATGGCAGCCATTTTGTGAGTGGTCCCCACAGTACATTCTCAAATGTGCCCAATGTCCTAAAATGGCTGGTAGCCCCTGAAGTAAGAACAGACCTAATCCTTTTTTTCTGATGATAGGTTGTCTATCCCCAAATTCCAGACATGGACAGAGCACTAATTAAAAGCTTTGTTGGAAGAGAAGGTCTTCAGTAGGCACCAAAAAGTCAACAGTCTAATGTTTAAGAGGAGAGCATTCAAAAGGTTAGTTGTCACAACACAAAAGACTCAATTCCTGTACTGTGTCTCCCAATAAGATGACATATGCAAAATGCCCTCGCCAGAAGAGTGTGGTGATTTTAAGCCTGATAGGTTTAGCTTCTAATCTGAGGCAATATTTTTACCAAGGCTGTTCATAACAATGCCTGGGGGTGGGGGTCATTGAATAATTTTATCAGTGCCATCATGTCTGTTCTGTGTTTTTGGTTTTCTCATGCATATATGGATCCTGTATTTTCATGCTTGCTGCAGTCTCCTTTTTTTTTTCTTTTTTTTTTACTTTAGCCCAGCTATCCAAAAGACTGCAGTCTTCTTTCCTCTTCCATAATAGCTAGGCAGGATTGGGGCTTACATAACAGAGTTTGCAAACATTACGTGATGTTTTATCGCTGTATTTATTATTTGATATTCTTATAAATGACTTTGGGGCCTCTGGTGTGCCAAAAGGTGAGGCTTCAAATATACGATGAATTAAATAAAAAGTGTTTTGACTGTAGCCATCTGATTAAGAAGTCCTCCCACGAGGAGGTCTACACAGAAGACAATGTCACATAACTGAGTTCAGTACAAAGTGATGAACCTTGGGAAATAGTTTCCATCTAAAAGTATCATCCTTGTCTTTACAAAGCAGTTTCACTAATTAGACAATAAAAAATAATTTCCTTGTACCTTAAGTTCACATCACTGACAGCTGTCTGTTGCTGTTTATGGAGAAACCCACCAGGAAGGGCTGGGATTTACATTTTAAAGAGTAGTTTCAAAGATCATGTTTTATTGGGTGAATTTTGATTAAGGCCGACACATGAACATTCTGCTTGGAAAAGCAATTCTGCACCTAAGTGCACTTAGTGAAGAGATTCTCAATCCTGTGAATGGATTTGGGGCCAGGGATTCTTGTTTCTGATCCTCTCACCACTTGCAAGCGCCCGACTATAGGCAGGCAAAGTCGAGCCAAACCTGAAAACCTGCCAAACTGGGGTTGGCTGCTGACATTGCAGTTCAAAAATCAATCCCTCTTCCCAGAGAACTCTGGGAACGGTAACTCTGAGGAGAATAGGGATCTCCTAACAACTCCCTACACCCTTAACAAACTACATCTCCCAGTGTGGCACTGACTGTAACTTCATGGTGTTAGTACGGGCACATTTTCCCCCAGAAGAAAAGTATTGTTCAACTTCAACGGTGCAAAAGAAGAAGAAGAAGTTGTTTTCACACTCTACTGCAGGTAAATATGGCTTCTAATACATTCCACAATAGTTCAGTGCTATTCTTCTAGAAAAAGAGGTACTGGAATTCACCAGGAATGCCTCCCATGTTCTTATACAGTAGTACCTGTATCTGAAGAAGTGTGCATGCACACGAAAGCTCATACCAAGAACTGACTTAGTTGGTCTTTAAGGTGCTACTGGAAGGAATTTTTTTTGTTTTGACTATGGCAGACCAACACGGCTACCTATCTGTAAGTAGTACCTCAGGTTAAGTATTTAATTCATTTCGGAGGTCTGTTTTTAACCTGAAACTGTTCTTAACCTGAAGCACCACTTTAGCTAATGGGGTCTCCTGCTGCTGCCGTGCCGCCGGAGCCCAATTTTTGTTCTTATCCTGAAGCAAAGTTCTTAACCTGAAGCACTATCTCTGGGTTAGCAGAGTGTGAAGTGTATGTAACCTGAAGTGTATGTAACCTGAGGTACCACTGTAATGGCAATGGCACCCACCTGAGAGGTGCTGGAACTGAGGGGGGAAAGCTCTGGTATGGTTTCTTTTTTAAAAAAGTACTAGCCCAAGGGACACTAATAGTCATTTAGGGAACACCTGTTGTTTACCATTGACTAGTATACTCACCCAGGTCCTTCTGAGCTAAAATGTCACTGAGAAGCTTTCCAAGAGAAGTAGACATAACCTTGAAAATGAAATGTTCTTGACATAATCCACCAGCACTTCATCTTGCCTGCCTATATACTGCCCTTGCTGTAGCTCATTGCTGCCTCCTATCAAAGTGTCTCTCCCTCACCAGAATGATTTTGCCTCAGTAGCCCATTTGCTTGCTATTTTTAAAAAGTATTAATTAAGGAAAGCTTTGCTTTGCTTAGTGTCCTCTCTGAGCACACACGTGTGAGGAAGAAGGATATAATTAATCCCCAGCAGAGCACTGCTGTTCCAGGAGATGTCATAATCTCTGTTGTGATTCCCTGAGGACAATTGTTTGAGGCTACAAAACAGCATTTCAACTAAGAGCACTATTTAAGGAGCAACATGGAAAGCAGCTGTCTTCTTCATCCATTTATCAAAGCATTTGCAGCTCTCCTTTCAGGAAGATGAGATAATAAATAAAGAGAAAGGAAATGTACCTGTCTTCTAGGCATTTTAATAAATAATCTCTCTCTCTCTCTCTATGACATGATGCCAGGTAGACTGGCTTATGACAACTGTTTTTGTTGTCCTCATTAAGGAAAGTATTTAATGAGTTGATTCCATATGCATTCGTAATGCTGATTCATTCCCCACAATGCAGCTGTCTGAATCTGGTGACTGTCTTCTCTCTGTTGCTGGGCAGAATTGTCCACATTGCCCCCCATGTAGATAAGGAGCAAAAGTTACCGTGTTCAGTGGTGGCTGAAAAATTGTGGGAGAAACTGGAGCACTCTATGAAGAGCTGCAAGGACGTTGGAAGCAGCTGAACACAGGAGAACTTTTGAAGCAAAGAGCCCTCTCTGGGATCAGAGAGAGGTTGACTTGCAACAACTGTATATAGAGGCAATGTTTATGTGTGCCAAGTAAAATTGAACTCTGCTAAACATCTATTTCATGTGGTGAGCATAACCACTTGACTGAAGCATCTGTGCACATATTACTACTGTAAGTCACTTGAGGACCTCTGGGTGACAAACAACTAATAAGTTTTATTATTATTAATCATAATAACATGGAAGCCACTGATTGCTTCTGGATGTCCTCCAGAGTTCTTTGGTTTGTCACTTGTGCAAAAAAACTTGTGCAAACAATAGATTAGGTTAGGAAACTGACATACCAGGCCCTGTAGATTTTCCCTGAGTCCCCAGTAGGGGCCCTTTTCTCAAGAGACCTCACCTTATTATGTTTTTGGGGGGCTTTCTCTCGCACAAGCCCAAACAACAAGCAAAATGAAATAAATGAACAAATAAAGCCAAGAATCATTTCAACCAGCTTCCTGTGTTGATGGCTCTCTATTAATTCAAATGGAATGTAGGCTCCACAGGAAATAGAACACCATTAATATGTGGCTTCAGGTACATATTGTTGGTCTTGTGGTTTTGAGGGACATGCATGGCAATGAAATGAGTAAGATTATCTGAAATCCCACTGAAACTTCCTACATGAATTTACTGCAAAATTTGTTGGAAGCATTAGATGTGTGCTGATTTTTCTCATTGACTAATCATACTCATTTTATAAACCCAGAAAGAGTTAGGAAATCAATGAGGAATGATTCTTTCAAGGACTTACTGTGTAAACTGTGTGTAGTGATTTGTCAGCAGTGCAATCTTGCAAGTTTTGATATGGACCAAACCTTATATACAACTTGCCTAGATTGCGTAGTTATGTGATTTACAGTCAAATTCTTACAATTACATATTTCTCATGACTATCTTGTCACTGGTAGTTTTGAGTGCTGTTCTTTGGTTTTCTTACAGATCAATCATGCATGTCAGCTGTTGAGGAAGATGTGGGAATAAATAACTTTCCTTCACAGGCTTACACTATTTAAATTAAAGGTATATTTGCTGGCAGCAATATAACCTCTTGGTAGAAGGAGGAACAAGCCATTTTTCACAAAGAAAAACTGGGAGTTCTTAAAAAAAGAACGAAAAAGAAGCTGTGTTTATTTCAGTTTTGCATCTGGTACTATCTGAAGAACCCAAATCCCTGTAAAATACACACACTGACAAAGTTACCAAGGTATCTTATTCATTACCAGACCACCTAGCAAAGATGATCACTGGGCATATTTATTGGGATTCCAAATAGTGAACAAGAAAACAAGGGATGAGAAGGTGGGGGAAACTGTGTGAGAGCTTATGGTGTTTGTCTGTGGATATGGTGAACTAGAGCCAAAAGTACTCACCCACATTTGCATTTACATTTTGTCATTTCCATCAAATAATCCCTGTTATGGGGAATGTTCAGCAGTCAACCCTAGATTTTATCTATGTTTGCCTGAGGATTGCTGGAGGTATTCAATCTTGGTGAATTCCAGTATGAACTAACTAGCACTGTACCAGTTCAACAAATGTGCAGAATGAAACCTATCTATGCTTTGACTTCATCACCTCCTGAATGCTCTGAATTAGTTCTCGGCTCAAAGCTGTGTGTTGGAGGGGGGATACTTAAGTGATATGAACTGGAAACAGTAGTGGACAGCATGGTGGGGTTGGTGGTGCTCCACTGACCTTCCAACAGCTGACTTCCTGCTGCTTACAGGAAGTAGTGGGGGATTAAATTGGAGGGGGGGGGTCAGCATAGTGCTAACGCATTGGCAGAGCCAATCTGGTGTTCCTGCCAATATATTTGCACCATGCTGAATTCTCCACTGCTTCATCCTCGCCTTCCTAGCAAGCAGTAGTGACTTAGGTTTTGGGAAGTCAGGTGAGCAGTGCCAGCTGACGCCATCTGCTACTTTCCAGAAACAGATGCATTTGCCCATCCATTGTTTTATCCATTGTTTATGCACAGAACGATCTAAAACTCTGCTGCAGCTTTCTTTGTTGTTTGCTGGAGATGAGCCCAAGCCACATAATTCAGACATCCAATTGTGAAATAGATTTATATATTATGAAGCTTCATTGTCGGTACAGCTATCCCGGTTCAGTAATCATCATGATGAAATGCTGCCTAGTTCCTCAGGTCGGGACAACAAAACTAATTGAAGAGATCAAAGTCCCATCTGGTTGAAATTTGTACAGCCAAGAAAGTGAGTGACAAGTGTGTGCTACAGCATACTGAAAGAAGGCTACTTTATTCTAATGATACGGTGACAAACAGGACAGTTACTATTTAAATTAGAACAGCTGAGAGCGGCAACAAAATGGTGCAAGATTGAATGCACCTCTTCAGGGATCCAGACAGTCAACCATGCCCTTTTCAAGAATATGCCACTCCATTCCATTCCATCCCCCTTTCCACCAGTTCTCTTTCCCTTTCCTATCCAAGATCAGCTAGCATTCTATGCCTGCTGAACATGTTTAGTCCTTTCTGAAGTGGGTTTCTTTGCATTGAGACTTTGGCTCCCTCCACCAAGTTTATTTCTCTCTTGTGTTTCTTTTCTTGTACTTCTGCAAACTCTGAAGTTTCCCCAAGCCTACTGATACCTTCCTCTTTTGCGTGGATGCTGCTGCTTTGGCTCCAAGGGAACCTGCACTAAAATAATGAGCTGGCTATTTGTATACTTTCAGTAGTGCACTTGTACTAGGACCTGTTGATGGCATTTTACCATTGCACTGTGGAAAGCGTATTAACTTATGGTCTCTGTGTGTGGTTTGGGAGCTGCATGGCCAGGGGAAAAACAATGCTATCCAGGGTTGTAAAAACTGCAGAGAATAATTGGGTGCACTCTTCCCACCTTAGATCAAATCTATGCTGCCAGGTGCCATAAGAAAGCGGCAGAGATAGCGCAGGATAGTACGCACCCTGGAAATGATCTCTTTCAGCTTTTGCCTTCTGGAAGAAGGTATAGGGTTATAAAGGCAAGGACTAGCCACCTGAGAAACAGCTTCTACGCAAATGCAATTCTGGTTCTAAACACAGTGTCAGGGAACTGCCATCGGAAGGACAGGTGGTGGAAGGGCTCACGGAGGCTAGGAGAGACTTAGCAGCAGAAGAGGGAACCAGCAGGGGGAGAGAAGGAGCTCTGAGGGAAAGTGAGTCGGAGGGATGGCTCAGAGACACTTCCAGCGAAAACAGTGGGGAGGTTTCAGGACCTCCTATAGGGACACCCACCCCTCGCCGGAAACTGTCGCGCCAAGAGTCCAGAAGACGTGTTTCCGTTAAGGAGCTTTTATGTTGGAAGAGATTCCGTAAACGCCCACTGTCGGATTCTGCCAGCGATTGAGGGAGCCATGCTTAAGGGGCTCCGTTATAGACAGAGGTTTGCTAACCTGGCCAAACTCTGAGGGACTAAGCTTTTACGCACAAGCAGCTCATCATCCCATCACACACAGCATAAGGGGTCTCTATAGTATAGTGTATTTTAAAATGGGGTTTCAGAGTTTTTAGGGGTTTTTGAATGTTTTATGTATTTTTATGTATTTTTATGTAGTTTTTATGTAGTTTCATGTAGTTTTTCAATTTCATTGTCCTGCATGGGACAATGACAATAAAGATATCGTATCGTATTGTATCGTAGAGTCTCCATACGTTTTTAAAAAGGTGAAAATAATGACCTACCATGTCAATGAATTTTGAAATCATACAGCCATAATGACACAACTAGCATGTTCATAATCATGTTTCCTGATTATTAGAACAACTAACAGAATTTGTCCTCAAAAGATCCATACAAATATTATCTTGTGATTATTCAAATGCAGCTAACTTGGGGAAGCAGGGGTAAACTTATTCCTTGTGAAATAGATCAAGAATCATGAATTACCGGAAAATGAGCTGTTCTCTCTCTTTTTTTAGGGGTGTGTGTGTCTGATAATAAAATCAATGCTCATTCAGGTAGTGTCAGAGATATTCTATTGTCTCACATACAGAGTATAGCATAAATCACTGATTTGTTAAAATACCTGCTTCGTAACTCTGTGGTCACGGTTTGAAGCCTGAGGGATGAGGAAACTTTTCACTGGGAGCTTCACCAGCTCTGTCAAATATCTCAGTGATGTTCTTTTGTTTAAATCCGTACAGCTTTGAGCTGGGGGAAGAGGACTTGGAGATCCTAATGTCCCATGTCTAACAGAATAGCTGTGCAATCAGAGTTGACAGCCCTGATCATATATTAAGTGGTGCTTATGTCACTCTGTAGCATTATGTGTGCAGCCTAGGTACTCTCTCTTCATCTCTTCTCTGTCCCTTTAAGCATCTGATAGGGGTGATTTGCAAGCAGAATTATGTTTTCTCTTGCAATCTTGTTTTGGAGAAATGTCTGGAGTAGAGGCATTTTCCTGTAGAATTTATATTTGGTCATGAGTTATTCTACAAGAGTATGCTGCACTCATACAAAAGTTATCAATAACAACTTACCACTTTGGGTGCACATTCCTGAACAAAATGATGCTCAGAGCATCTTTTCGCAAGTACATTTACCATAGTATTAGTTAATACCAGTGCTATTTTTCTAGAAAAAGAGGTGCCAGAACTCACCATGAACATGGCCCTCATTCTCTTAGAATGGCAATGGCACCCATCAGAGATGTTCTGGAACCCACCTGAGAAGTGCCTGAACTAAGTTCTGGTGAGTTCCTGCAGAAAAAAGCCCTTTAAAAATGCCCAAATGCAAAATAGACATTATGGGGTGGCAAGAACAAGAACAAGCTAGTTACAGTATTGTCAGTTCAGTCTTTAGGAAAGTTTATAGACAGTTGAAGGTTGGGCCTATGAGTAAAAGGAAGAAAGGAGTCGAATTCTTTCCCAGCTCAGAATCAAATCTAAGCCAAAGAAGTATTATGGGGTCATAGTACTCACTTTGGATTTGAAATAAGCATTTACAGGCCAGGAAGACACACACTTCCAAACTAGGAAATTGACCAGAGCTGAAATGCTGTAGCTCAGTGAGAGAGCACAGATCCTAGGATCAATCCCTGGTATCTCAAAAAATAAGGACCGCAAAAGATGTCTGAGAGAGCTGCTGCCAATCTTTCAGAGCTAGATGGACCAATGGGCTGACTTGGTATGAGGCAGCTTTGTATGTTCCTACCTCGTGCTAATGTACATTTCCCATCTTGTGCAGAAATACGTTTCTTATTTATTGTCAAAAAGTAAAATTGTTGAAGAGTTTAATTATTTCCTAATTTATTTGTACTTCTTAAAAGTCAGCATTTGCTGCACTGATTGCAAGGGGATCTGTGCTTATTTGGTAGCTGTTCCGAGCTAATTTTTCTTTTCTAAAATTAAATCTCCTATTTTAAAATCTGCAATCGGATGTTTTGCCTGCAACACATAATTATGGGTTAATCAAGACATAACGCAGTGCCCCCTGCCTGCCTACCTTTCTGATTTGATCTCTCTCTCCTTTAAATCTTAGAATGCTTACTAAGAGCCCAAGAGTCAGGCTCTTTTCCAATACAGGAGATGCAACGTTTATGGTTTTGTTTTAATTGGCTGTATAAACAGTCTCTCCTCCAGACTTAGGCTTCTGGGCATGAAAAGGAGGCCAACACTTTCAACGTAGGCTTACCAACAACACAGTCCTAGACATATGTACTCAGAAATGAGTCCAGGGAAGTAGGCATTGAATTGCAGCCTGAATGTCTCTATTTGTCTGGGATAGGCCAGGTCACGCAGTTGCATTCGGGAGTCAAGAATGAAGAGAGGGATAAGGCTGAAGGACCATCCAGGAAGAATGGTGAAAGACAATGCCAGGAGGCAAGTCCAAAAGGCAACAAGAGAAAGAAGCCTCCTTAGGGAGCAGTCTTATGTCTCTTGATGAAGCTGGGATGAGCTTTACGGAATGGTAGGGCTACTGTTACATTCTCAGTCCTGCCACACATGGCAGCCAGGGTGGAAGGTGGGGGAGACAGGCATATTGCTAAAACAGACTGGACTCTGGATTGGGTTGTTTATACCCTTGTGCCAAAGAGTGAGCTGGTAGCAAATCACACAATTCATAGTTGGAGTTAACTCTTTATTAAGAAAAAAATGATGTCGACAGACTTGGCTGAGTGTTAGGTCTAAGGAGCAAGTAAAAGGTAAAGGACCCCTGGATGGTTAAGTCCAGTTAAAGGCGGCTATGGGGTTGCGGTGCTCATCTCACTTTCATGCTGAGGGAGCCAGTGTTTGTCCGCAGACAGCTTTCCGGGTCATGTGGCCAGCACGACTGAACCATTTCTGGTGGAACGGAATACCGTGACGGAAACCAGAGTGCACGGAAACTGCGTTTACCTTCCCACCTCAATGGCACCTATTTATCTACTTGCACTGGCATGCTTTCAAACTGCTAGGTTGGCAGGAGCTGGGACAGAGCAATGGGAGCTTACCCCATCCAGGGGATTCGAACTGCTGACCTTCTGATCAGCAAGCCCAAGAAGCTTGGTGGTTTAGATCGCAGCGCCACTCACATCCCTGCAGTTCATTCCCAGTGGGTCTTCCTCTGAGACTGAAAGTTCCTGCCTCCCCAGAGTCATTTAAGTTTCCTCCTCTCCAGGGCTGTTTCTAAGCAATCAGAGACTCTGCCTGTGTGCAGTCTGTTGCTGCTCTGCTCATTTCAGCCCTCTTCTGGTTCTGGAGAGCTTGTTGCAGCAGCAGCAGTAGGAGACACCCGTGAAACTGCACGAGCCTGACTCTCTGCCTCTTGGTCTTCCTCCTCTCACTCACTTCTGATTCTGGACTTCAATCCCCCCCCCATTTTTTTTATTCATTTTATAACACAAATAAAGAACACAAACAGAAAAACAAACAATACAAACAAATTCTTTTCATATCCTTATTTTTCTAAAAATCCCCAAGTCCCACCTGATTTTCATTTTACTTCATCTTTAGCAGTTTGCATATACAGTGGTACCCCAGGTTAAGTACTTAATTCGTTCTGGAGGTCCGTACTTAACCTGAAACTGTTCTTAACCTGAAGCACCACTTTAATGGGGCCTCCTGCTGCTGCCGCACCGCCAGAGCATGATTTCTGTTCTCAACCTGAAGAAAAGTTCTTAACCTGAAGCACTATTTCTGGGTTAGCGGAGTATGTAACCTGAAGCATATGTAACCTGAAGCGTACGTAACCTGAGGTACCACTGTATCATCGTTTCTAACCATCTTTTTTTTAATCACACTTAAAACAACTTCACATTTTATCACTTATAAATAATACTATTTTAAAATACACTATCTTCTGCTTCTAACTCTACAGTCTATATCCACTTCCAAAGCTATTCTAAGATTTAAATATTAACATATTTTTTTCAAATATTCCTTAAACCTGATTCTGGACTTATCTCTACCACTGACTCTCCCAGCTCACTAAGCCCTGTTACCTCTTCAGCTTCTAACATCTATTCCTAGCCTCTTCCCTCTTCCCCATCTGACCACATCAAGCTAAGTACTGTGGGTTACTAACCACTGTTACATACAATCTCACACTTGGTGAAGCCACAAGTTCTCCTCAAATTGCAAACCTGGCTAAGTTTCAAAAATATCCATCAAAGAGATTTTTATCACACACACACACACACACACACACACACACACACACACTCTACATGAGAAGGGGTGAGGTGTTTTATTATTTCACTTTGAAGAAAGGGATCTTCTCCTGCAAGAAAACTCAGGGGGGTACTGCACAAATGATCATTTTGTAAGAGAATTAAACAAAAGGAAATGTGTCAAATAGGTACGAAACTCAGAAAGAGAGAGAGAGAGAGAGAGAGAGAGAGAGAGAGAGAGAGAGAGAAGGAGAGGGAGAGAGAGGCTTGTAAAGAAAGAAGTGTGACATGGGAAGGGCGGGAGAGAGAAAGAGAGAGAGCAGGGAGCAGCAAACATTAAAAAATGTGTTTGAAATATTTGAAGTTGGTCCTAGGTCCCTGTTCGGGGCTTTCAGCTTTCATGTGTTTGAAAGCAAATGAGGTTTCTACAAGGTCAGCATTGCATTTAAACTAGGACAGTTTTTGTTCATCCTGATGATACAGAGAGGGAAAGCCAAGTCCTAAGACACAGGCGGGGATAGCAGAGCATTGTTGTTAAAAGACTGTTGCAGAACCTTTTGCCTTCACTGGAAAGAGCTGGTTCTTGAGAGGGGGGTGGGGATTTGAAGCAGAGCGAGTACATGAGGGGGAGTCAGTCTTAGGGGCTACTTTTGTTCTCCAAAGCCTTTTGAAGATCGTGCTTTAAGTTCCTCTGGTATGGCTGATGGTTTTAGTGCATGCATTTGATGGCTGTTTTGCTTCTGTGCTGCATACGCGAATTTTATTCTGCTGGTTTGGCTTTTGGCTTTTGTTTTTTATCCTGACATCCCTCTTAAGCTTTTTATGTAGTATGTGACGTTTTTATTCTTAGTTTATTTTATATGGCATCTCCTGATAAAATAGATAAAATTTGTTTCGAGAAATGTCTCATAAAGACAAATCATAAATAAGAACTCTTTGGGATAGGAGTAGCCAACATGATGATGCTGTCGGACTACAACTCTCATCAGCTGGGCGTGATGGGAACTGTAGCCCAATGTCTGGAGGGCACAACATTGTTTTAACTGCTTTTATGTATGTGACCAGTGCTTTTTTTCTTTTAAAAAAATGTTTAGGGGTACTCTTATTTTCCTACTCATATTTAAATTCTGCCCCTCAAATGAGGCCAAACATAGATTCACAAAATGTTTAGGGGTATGCATACCCCCTGCGTACCCCGAGAAAAAAAGCACAGTATGTAACTGTTTTTATTATATTATAAATCACTTGGGGATGCATCCTGGTAAGCGATTCATATATGAAATGAAAATATGGCAACAACAACAACGTTCTTTCCTTTTGGGAATTATAGGTACAGAAATACCCAAACTATATAGAAATGTATTGATGTATACAATTACAGTGGCAAGAACGTTACTTGCCCCCAAATGGAAAGAAGCAGAACTCCCGACAAAAGAAGAATGGATTCAAAAACTTATGGAATATGCAGAAATGATGAAACTTACTGGATAAATAAGAAATTGAGATAACAAACTTTTTATAAAAGAATGGAAATGGTTTATTGAATATTTACAAACAAACTGCAAACAGATAAGAACATTGGCAGGATTACTGTAATAACCTGCAGTTTTATAAGAGCATATATTTAAAGTAGATGAACAAATGATTAAGTTAAGTTAATTTGGAATATGCAGAAAATATATATTTAAAAATTAAGGAACCGCAAAAAGAGGGGGAAGGAAGTTGAGTTTCAAAATGTTAAAAATGATTGTGAAATTATTGAAAAGTATAAAATTGAAAATTGTGTGTGTGTGTGTGTGAGTGAGTGAGTGAGAGAGAGAGTTTTAGGGTCACTTCACACATTATATATAGTGTGTGTGTGTGTGTGTGTATGACTATATATATATTATATAGACTATATACCGGTATATATTATATATAGTCCACTTACAGCACTATCACATTTCCATTCCCTCATACAAAACCTGTAAGTTCAAGCTTAGCAACCAGCCATGGCTGGAAATCCTTCCCAGGCCATGCAAATTTCCACACATTAATTTCCCTTTTCAATAACCCTTAGCCAGTCCTGCTGCCTCACCACACCCAAAGCCTGCCAACATTATGCTTCCACAGATGACCTGAGCTGTTTGCATATTGCTCATGTAGGCTAGCTGATCACTGCACACACTGAGAGAATCACAGTGGATTCAGCTTATTTCTTAGAAAGCAAATAATTTATGGAAGGAAAATCCAATGTGCTAATCATTGTTTACCAGTCTGGGGGGAAATGATCAGAGTACACAAATAAGAAATGCAGAACGGAGCCAGTGTCTTCTATGCCTCTGGAGAATTTATCTCAGCTCCCAGGCAAATAGATTTGGTCTCAAACATTCTTTCAGTGTTAATCCCTTGAAGCTTTGTGTAATGTATTCACAGCCTCCCTGCCCTTCCCTTACAAGCAACTGGTGCGACGTTTCATTTCAAGGGAGTGGAAGAAAAGATGGCAAGGTCACGCTTTCTCTACCCAGTTTGCTGAGGCAATTGAATGTCATGATTCCATAGGCTAGCTGCCAGCTGGGCTGGACTTGAAATGTCTTCCAATATGTACTGCCACAAATTTAGCTTAATCCTGCCACCCTGGAATTTTAAAAGTCTAATTTGGATTCCTCTCATGAAAGGACTCCTAATTCGATCAACCTCACCTGTTTCTCATGCAGAAGTGCTTTGTGTTACTACAGAGAGGACTGACGGGGGTGGGGAAGACCACCAGTAAAAGGACTTTCATATCATTTTCCACTTTATGAAAGGAACTGTAATTCTGTATTCTGGAGCATGAAGGATGGATGGGAGGAGAGGATGGATGTAATAATTAGCGGGGCAGAGAGGGAACCAAGTTTTCAGAAAAGGAAACTCTGGTCATTCCCTCACTGTGAAAAGTCAAGTTACGGGAAACCAGGCAGAGGGCCTTCTTGGTAGTGATGCCCACCCTGTGGTATGCCCTCCCATCAGATGTCAAGGTGATAAGTAACTACACAATCTTTAAAAGAAATCTGAAGGCAGCCCTGTATAGGGAAGTTTTTTTTTTAAGGTTAATGTTTCCGTATGTTTTTATATATGTTGAAAGCCACCCAGAGTGGCTGGGACAACCCAGTCACATGAGCTGGTTACAATTATCATTATTATTATTATTTTAAAAAAATGAAGCACTGACAGGGCAAAATTGTAGCCCAGCAATTGGGAACCTCTTGCCTGTAGGGCTGATTAGGTCCATCAAGCCTCCCCAATTGGCCTAAAGGGCAGTTTTGGCCAAGCAAGGCCTACATCTGATGTCAATCCAGTTGCCTTACATACAAGCAACAGGGGAGTGCAATTTTGTCCTTTGCCTCAGGCAGCAAAATGCCCAGCATTTGTCCTGCTCAGAGCTACAGTGAAGCAAACAGAAGACGTTGCTTTGTTGAGCAGGCAAAACCAGAAAGCCACCTCCAGTTTTTGATATCGGGATTGACCAATCCAGAGATCTCATGTTGTCTAGCAATGGCAGAAGCCCATCTTGCACACCCTGGGTTCCCATGCATGCCTGGAGAAGTCTCTGAAACCTAAGCAAACAGACTGCTAGGTAATTCATCAGTCCCAACCTCACGCCATGAAATTCTGCCTCCATATGATTACCCAACAGGCAGACGAAGAAAAGTAGTGGCGTACACACACAAATGTGATCCCCCCCCCTTTGGAAAGAATTTGACATTCAATTTCTTTTTTAAGCATCAAAGTCAGACTTCCTCAACCTCGGCTACAATTCCCATCATCCCTGACCACTGGTCCTGCTAGCTAGGGATCATGGGAGTTGTAGGTCAAAAACACCTGGAGGGCTGAGTTTGAGGAAGCCTGATCAAAGTAGTAATCATGGGAAAAATCAGTACTTCCTTACACTAGACACTCTTCCCTCATTTTTTCTGTTCAGTGCATAGGGCCTGTAAAGGTCTCAACCTAGCCCAGGGTCGTGCCTTGGAGACCCTGACAAACACAATCTATTCCTGCAAAACAGTAGACTTTTGAGGGATGGTCAAGAAACTTGAGGGAATTCAAATATGTGCATAGGGAACTTAACAAAAACCAACTGAGCCCTTAAACTACTTTCAACAATAGTAGACCAAGCCTTCACTGTACTCTCCACAGCTTGCTAAAAACATCCTTGTTTAGACAAGCCTCCCAGATGCTTAGAAAGTTGAGGTAATTTATTCTGTTTTAGTAAGTTGCAAAGCAAGGTTGTGATTCCCCCCCCCCTTGATTTTATTGTTTTATCTGTTTGTAAATTGCTTAGAGGTGGGGGTGGGGGGAAGAAAGAGAGAGAGAGAGTTTACAATCAAGCAGTGTATAATTTTTATGAAATAAAATAAAGAGCATCAATTGAGATACATCTGAGTTTCTCTCTCATAACACTAGAATTCAGCAACATTGAGTGAAGCTGATTGTGTCATGGAAATTCTGCTCAGTATTGATCCAGAGTAGATTCTAATGTATAGTTAGTGGAGTAAAAACTTAAACACATTTCAGGATTCCCAAAAAATAGACCCGAGGCACTAATATTTCATCCAGCAGAGCTTTACTGCCACCGAAGGCAAATGAGCATAATAGTCACAAATCCAATACATTCAGGATTGGCACTGTCCATAAGAAATCCACTTGTAGCAGACTTAGCTTAAACTTACAATAACTTATAACGTCTAAACCTTAATACTAAACATACTATGTACAGAACACCACACCAGAAGGAAGAAAGAAAGAGAAAATTGAAAGTCAGGCTCCTTCTGTCCCTATTTTTATAGTCAGCATGGCATTGACTGAAAGAGATAAGTTTAAGCTTGCTGTACCCAGCTTCTCTGAAGTAATAACCCAAACATCATGAACCTTCTGCTTGTTTCTTTCACACAGAGAAACAAACAACACTGCAAAACGGGAACTTCACAAACTTCCAGAACCCTCTTGAATTAATTAGAATAGGAAAGATCTTCACACATCAGATCAACACTTTCTGCACTAAGAAATGCAAACTGACAGAATGCTGGACGATTCAGGATAGACAAAAGAAGGTACTATTTTACACAATCCATGGCTGAACTAATTAAAGAACCTTTTAATGAGGATGAAAGAGGAGAGCGCAAAACATGGTTTGAAGTTCAACATCAAAAAAACGAAGATCATGGCCACTGGTCCCATCACCTCCTGGCAAATAGAAGGGGAAGAAATGGAGGCAGTAAGAGATTTTACTTTCTTGGGCTCCATGATCACTGCAGATGGTGACAGCAGCCACGAAAATAAAAGACGCCTGCTTCTTGGGAGAAAAGCAATGACAAACCTAGACAGCATCTTAAAAAGCAGAGACATCACCCTGCCAACAAAGGTCCGTATAGTAAAAGCTATGGTTTCCTAGTAGTGATGTATGGAAGTGAGATCCGGACCATAAAGCAGGCTAATCACCGAAGAATTGATGCTTTTGAATTATGGTGCTGGAGGAGACTCTTGAGAGTCCCATGGACTGCAAGAAGACCAAGCCTCTTCATTCTTAAGGAAATCAGCCCTGAATGCTCACTGGAAGGACAGATCGTGAAGCTGAGGCTCCAGTACTTTGGCCACCTCATGAGAAGAGAAGACTCCCTGGAAAAGACCCTGATGTTGGGAAAGATGGAGGGCACAAGGAAAAGGGGCGACAGAGGACGAGATGGATGGATAGTGTTCGCGAAGCTACTAACATGAGTTTGACCAAACTGTGGGAGGCAGTGGAAGACAGGAGTGCCTGGTGTGCTCTGGTCCATGGGGTCACGAAGAGTCGGACACGACTAAACGACTAAACAACAACAAAAGCTGAACTAATGCATTTGTTCTCATAAGAAGTAGTGGTGGCTGCCCACATGGGTGGCTTCAAAAGAGGCTTAGACAAATGGGGTATAATTTTATACTAACCCTAACGGCTTTATTCTGCCTCTGTTCTCAGATGAAGTATGTTTCTGAATACCAGTGGCTGGAATCTGTAAGAAGGTAGAGCACTCTTGCACTTGCGTCCGGCTTCTGGGTTTCCTAGAGGCCCTGGTTGGCCTCAGTGAGAGCAGGATGGTGGATGGGCTATCGGCATCATTCAGCAGGCTTTTAAAAAAATGTACCTACAATGAAGTCCTTTTTGATACAGCTGCTGAATTTTCTGTGTAACTTCAGTATGATGGAGTAGCTTTTCGAAGCACAACTTAAAATAAATGGTCAGAAAGCAAGCCTGCTCCAGTATAGCCCATTATCACTTGCTTTCAGCTTGATTGCTCTAACATCTTCTGTTAATCATGTTGCCCACAGCTATGGTGAAATGCACAATTAGCTTATGAAAATCAACAGTAAAATGATGGCTGGGTTTAATTACTCACTCATTTTTCCAGACAAGCTATCATTGACCCCGGAGTGTTACAGTCTCCCTTGGTGTGCAAGCAGGAGGATCTGCAATGTTAGCATCCGTTGTCTCGGGAGTCAATGGAAAAGTGAACCTTTGGGGACAATGCTGGAAAGTTACAGAGCAGTTACAGTTACAGTTACACCTCTCTTGTTGGAGAGTTACAGTGCCTGTGGTGGCCGTGGAGACCAATACAGGAGAGATATGTTTTGTTGCAGCTGGGGCAGATGAAAGCATCTGGTTTTGCTGCTATAGGTGCACCATAATGTTTCTACTTTCTGCACTCCTCCCATCTGTCATTCCTCCTCGGGCCACTGCTCTGGATACAGGCAAAAATGTTCCTTTTAAACCAGCACTTTAGTTGATCTGATTGACATCCTATGCCCTCTTAAAACGTGGCTTTGGGGTTTTTTTTTGGGGGGGGTGGTTCAGGTTGTTGTTTTTATTTTGATTATACAGTGGTACCTTAGAAGTCAAATGGAATTTGTTCCAGAAGTCCGTTTGACTTCCAAAACATTCAGAAACCAGGGCACGGCTTCCGATTGGCTGAAGAAAGCTCCTGCAGCCAATCGGAAGCTGCGGAAGCTGCGTCAGATGTTTGGGTTCCAAAGAATGTTCACAAACGGGAACAGTCACTTCTGGGTTTGTGGTGTTCGGAAGCCAAAACGTTCGACTCACAAGGCATTCAGGATCCAAGGTAAGACTGTATATAATGTGGCTTTTATGTAGATCTTTTCTGAGACCTCCGGGTATAGGGCTGTATATAAATACAATAAATAATAATAATAGTTAATAATACACATACTATCTCCAGGCACTGTGATCATCTACAAGGGATTCTCATACGGCTGGGTTAATGTTGCCAGCCTTCATGTCTTGTTTGCAGATATCTTTGTAATGTAAGGTTGGTCTGCCGACAGGCCTAGTCCCTGAAGATAGCTCCCCCTAGAGCATGTCCTTGCGAATCCTTCCACCTTCCATTCTGTGTTCATTACCAAGCCAGCATGGGCATTGGCAACACAGGAGTACAAACAGGATGGGAACTAGGAAACATCCTCCCAAGAAAGCATGCACAGGTATGTGCTCTTGAAGTGCTCAACCTGGAATAAACATATACATATGCTATATACCACCAGAGCACTGAGGTCTAGCCTTGTGAACCTTCTGGTGGTTCTCTCACTGCGAGAAGTGAGGTTACAGGGAACCAGGCAGAGGGCCTTCTCGGTAGGGGCTCCCACCCTGTGGAATGCCCTCACATCAGATGTCAAGGAAATAAACAATTATCTGACTTTTAGAAGACATCCGAAGGCAGCCCTGTTTAGGGAAGCTTTTAATGTTTGATGTTTTATTGTGTTTTTAATATTTTGTTGGGAGCCCCAGAGTGGGAGGGGTATAAATAAATTATTATTATTATTATTATTATTATTATTATTATTATTATTATTATTATTATTATTTGCTCTGACTAGCGGTGGTTCTTCAGGATCATTAACTGGGATTTTCCTCAGCTCCCCTACCTGAGATCCTTCCATCATAGCACAAATAAGGCGTTTCTGCTGTAAGCTCATATTCAGACACTCCAAAACTTCCAACTTATGCTTGATGTACCTTCTTGATTTGGTTTTTCCATCGGTGGTCCTCCTGACAGCTTCACTTGGAGAGGATCCAGTGATAGGCAACTGCCTCCACCCCCCCAGCCCCTGTCAGTTAAGATGGAAGCACTTTTTGCTGGAAAGGGAGGGGTGCAGAACAGAGGCAGGGTAGCTCTCTAAGTTCCTGGCAGACAGATGTGCCTTGGCAGTCTCCTTTCTTCAGCCACTGAGCTATTGTGATTTCAAAGTTCTCATCAATAATACTGCCTTCACGATCCAAAACAAATCAATCTTGAACATGTAAGCAGGTATTGGTTGCAATCGTGCTCTGGTCACGGACCATTTCAGTGCAATCCTTTGCTCACTCGTAGGCCCCATCATGTTCAGTGGAATTTATTTTCAGACAAGCATTATCTGTCACATAGAATAACTAGTGGTTCCAAATGGAGGTGTGCTCCTAGCCCCAGATGTGCAGGTGAGTGTGGAAGACTGCTTCTATGAATGGATCTCCCTTGCTAGACCAAAAAAATTGTCATTAAAGGCTGAATATAACATAAAATACACTGCAAAACCTGAACTTCACAAAATTTGAACATGAAATGCCACAGATTCTGGGTGTATCATAAACCAATCCTAGCTTGGTCAACAATTTGTTCCCAGTTTTACCGTGGACATATGACCCTGAAATCAAAAGAAAGAATACTTAATCCACACAATGCATATTGGCATTAAAAAACACCCTTTTCTGATATAGCCTGGAGGCTTCAAAGTCCAAGGACTTTACTATTGATCTGTTTCATTCCTGACAGCCTTTTTAAAATAACTACCCACCCCAGCCTTCAAACAATACAGAATAAATGAATAAGTCAAATCATTTTCTCAAGCCAAATAAAACACTGCATTAAAAACTAAGCTTCTCTTCATGGGACTGAATACAGTATATTGCAATCGGAATGCTGGCTTTAAAAGAATAGGAAAGAAAAACACCCAGAAGGACAATCCGATCACAAATTGAACAGCAAAACAACTCATGTATTTTTATAATACCAGTTCAAGTGGAAAGGGTTAAGGTCAACAGCTAAAGGTTTGTTTGCATGAAACGTTAATATCTGTTCTCCTGGAGATATTGGGTTTTTTTTGCTATAAAATATTAAAACATTTTTTTAAAAAACACTTACTTTCCCCAGAGCAGAAGAGCATGCTTCCATATTTCAGAATTCACAATGATTGGTTCCCTTGGGTTAGAAGTATTAAGATTAGCTGGCAGATTTGGAGGTTGCTACAATGAAGTCTTGCATCTAACAGTTCTGAGAATTTTCAGGTGCCTGCTGGTTAATGTCAAAAAGGCATTTAAAAATAAATCTGGGGTTCTGAGTGACTCTTATTCCCAAAGCTTTCATGACATTTTGCTGCCAGTAGACTAATGTTTTATTGATAGACTGCCCAAGGTAGTGGTGTAGCTTTCCATACTGACAAATGCTTGACCAACGTTTCCATGTCTGATCCTTCTCCATTAAAACTTATGCCCAATGCATTTTCAGACTAGATGTGATGTCTATTCATTTACATAATATTAGGAAATATCTGAGGTCAAGTAGGGTCCCCCCCATTAACTTTTTGCATTGTATCCTGGGATTTCCTTTAAAAACCAAAAGCAATAGTTAACTTGCTGCCCCCGGAAACACATGGAGCCTCCACAAATTGGTTGTCCTTCTGGGCTAAGCCCTCTAGGCATTCCAGCTCTTCCTGGAAATCCCTGGAAAATAGGGACGCTTGGAGGGTCTGAAATCGCTCAGATAAAGTCTGACTTACGGTGCAGTTCTATGCATGTTTAGTCAATTAAGCCTAGAGTCAGCACAGATGCTGTGACTAATTGTTCAGTGCAGTCAATATTTATTGCAGTGTTTGCTTTTACTTTAGCCACATATTGCTTTGTTTTATGATATTGTTATGTTGATACCAATGTTGGCTGTCAGTTTCTAATGCTTTGTCATTAGAACTCCTTTGTGCAAAACATTATTTCTGGAAAAGCAGTCTACAAATATTGCAACAAAACGCTCACGGAAAAGGAGCACAATAAACAGAGGTAAGTCATTTGAACTTGGCCCCAATTTCACCCTAGATCATTAAGATAATAAAATCTCCTGGTCAAGCTACTCCCATTGATGATGAACCTCTCATTTTTCAATGGAAGGATTCACTCCTAGGTTCAAAGTGGTAATTCATACCGACAATCTGGTTCAAAGAGAGGTGGAATGAGTTGTTCATCATCTTTGCTTTAAACGGATATAACTGCAATTGGACTTGAACGTTTTGCCCTGTAAGAGCGAAGCTCATAAAATCATGTTGTTGGAACTATGAATGCTGTGCTTTATCTCAAATGTGCACGGCTGTTTCAAAGATACACACCCATTACATAGAAAGCATTAAGGCCTCGTAAAGAGAAGGCAGAGCCAAGACTTACATTGTTCTCGCAGAACATAATTGCAATCATTTAAAGAAACCTTTTTACACACTTCCAGATTTGTCCTGACTTTTCTATGCTCTGGGTAAATTAGCAAGCCTTGCAGGATCTTGTTCGTCCTGCATACAACTAATTGCCGTTTTGTATTTTCCATTACAAGGAATAGCAATAAGGCAGCCTCTTGTGCTCTTAGTTGTTGGAGGCTGTAGTGAAGTAAGTACTGTTTTTAACCAAACACCCTCAGCATGGTGGCACAAAAGCAACTGTACACAGGGACCTAGATAGTGTGCCTTTGATAAATGGCTCACAGCTGAATGTGTGAACTGTCTCCACTAAAAAGCAGCGTGTTTAAGTTGACATTCAGCAATGTTTCCATCTGTGGCAATGTATTCAGTGATTCTAACTTATCAACAAAGCAATGACAAACCTAGATAGCATCTTAAAAAGCAGAGACATCACCCTTGCCAACAAAGGTCCGTATAGTTAAAGCTATGGTTTCCCCAGTTGCGATGTATTGAAGTGAGAGCTGGACCATAAAGAAGGCTGATCACCAAATAATTGATGCTTTTGAATTATGGTGCTGGAGGAGACTCTTGAGAGTCCCATGGATTGCAAGAAGATCAAACCTATCCATTCTGAAGGAAATCAGCCCTGAGTGCTCACTGGAAGGACAGATCCTGAAGCTGAGACTCCAATACTTTGGCCACCTCATGAGAAGAGAAGGCTCCCTGGAAAAGACCCTGATGTTGGGAAAGATGGAGGGCACAAGGAGAAGGGGACAACAGAGGACGAGATGGTTGGACAGTGTTCTCGAAGCTACCAGCATGAGTTTAACCAAACTGCGGGAGGCAGTGGAAGACAGAAGTGCCTGGCGTGCTCTGGTCCATGGGGTCACAAAGAGTCGGACACGACTAAACAACTAAACAACAACAAATTATCAACTCATTAGCATGAATTTGTGGATTTAGTTCAGAGCTGGATGCTGTGTGTGTGTGTGTGTGTGTGTGTTTAAAAAAATAGCTATCTATTTATTCTTCAGACAATTTTTCATCCAAATAGTAAATTTAATGCTGAGTCTACAAAGGTCAGTTAGTAGTGCTCACGTATTTGCATGAAGCTTGCTTGATGAGATCCATTGGGATATTTGATGCCACACATACATACATAAGATAAGATGGTTTGCTGACTGCATATCTTTGTTAAAGGGCAGTCTCTGCAAATTTCACCCATTGCCACATGGCAAGCTCAGCATCAATAAATAAAGTGATCAGTGTTTTGGACTTTCCCAGCTGCTGATAATGACAATGCTGACAAAACCCCTTTAACTAGGAAATATGGGTGGGGGAGAATTCAGGCCAGTTTCATAGTATAGGGGCTGAGACCACATTTTATGTATGGACCATGAAAAGTTTGGGAAATGATCACCATGCTGAACAGTCTTTTTAAAAAAAATAATCCCAGAAGAAAGCCATTTTGTAAGGATGGAAAACCCCCTCCAAGAAACCTGTTGATAGATCATGGAAATATTCCCCTCCTTTCACAGTGCTGTGCAGATCAACTTACTCCTGCTGTTTGTTCAGTCATTGCTGATCCTGGTTGCTGCACCCTCCAACTTCCTGGCTTGGTTACAGGGGCTCTATTCTGTATTTTTGTTTATTTTTGTGTATTGTCAATTGCCTTGGGCCTTGTGACAGGATTTATATATCATCTTCCTCCATCAAATCAATCAGTCTGTGAGCAATCCAACTGAATTTGAAGGTTGAAAGGGATGATGTCAGTTTGCTTAATGGCCAATCAGAAGCAGCTTATAGCCCTTTTCAGATATTATCATTGGAAGAAGGAACATGAGTGGAGTGGAGCTGCAGAAATGCATACTCAGCCTGGAGCCATGTGACTCCTGTGCCTGCTTTGTGTGTCTACATCAAACTTCTTACCTGTTTCAGTGAATACAAGCAAAAATGAGCACGAGTGAGGGCAATGTTTATGAATAGGGAAGCATACACCCCCCCCCGCAAAATGTTATAAAAATCAGAATTGGAGGTTGTTGTTTCTGACAGTGCCAAAAATGTTAGGGAATCATGGAATAGTTTGGGCTCAGTTTGATGGAAAATGATGATTGGGACTCACATGCAACTGCTATGTCTTTGGGATGCCAGACAATGACTGCCTCTGCCCACTGTTACTGCCAGCTTCAGGGACGCGGGTGGCACTGTGGTCTAAACCACTGAGCCTCTTGGGCTTGCCGATCAGAAGGTCGGCAGTTTGAATCCCCATGACAAGGTGAGCTCCTGTTGCTCTGTCCCAGCTCCTGCAAACCTAACAGTTCGAAAGCACACCAGTGCAAGTAGATAAATGGGTACTGCTGTGGTGGGAAGGTAAATGGTGTTTCCGTGCACTCTGGTTTCCATCATGGTGTTCCGTTGTGCCAGAAGCGGTTTAGTCATACAGGCCACATGACCCAGAAAGCTATCTGTGGACAAACACTGGCTCCCTCAGCCTGAAAGAGAGATGCGCTGCGCTACCCCATAGTTACATTTGACTGGACTTAACTGTCCAGGGGTCCTTTACCTTTTTACTGCCAGCTTCAAGGAGATTGATGACTACAGAGCACAATATATCCCTTCCTACTTGAAAGAGAAGGACTGTCATAACAACTTTATGCTGATGCTGCTTGACTGAACATTGTGGGCTCCTGGTGATTCAGCCTGCTTGAAGGAGGCAGACTGGGCATTGTGACTTCATGATTATGATTACTGCTTTAGGGGGAGGGACTAGCCATTGTGATCTCATTCTGACACTGCTTGACTGAAGGGCAGAGACTGGACATGGTGACATCATGCTGATGCTGCCAGCTCCAAGGAACTGGCTATTGTGATCTCATGCTAATGTTCCCCTTCAGTTGTTGTGGACTGCCTCTCCAAAACCGACTTTCTTCTGTATCATTTTCCTTCTTCCCACAACTTCCTATCTATATCCCTTAGTGCAAAGGAGATCTCTGGATGGTTTGCAGCAGATTGGCAATGATTTCTGATAACAATAGGAGCGACAAAATGACCCACTTCAACTTAAGCTGTTTAAATGAAGAATGCTCTGGTTAACACAGAGTAGGTTTTTGTGTGGAAGATTTTGAGCTCCATCCAGTTCAGATACTCAAAACTTAATTTCCACGCTCAGACTTATTTAATTCTAAGTTTATGGGTTTTGCATCAGGGCTCTAGCTGGTGGATCTTGGGGGGGTTATAGTTAAAAACAAGGTAAATCTGCAAATCTGAGATCTGCCTGCCCACAATGCTTTTTATAAACTCTTACCAGATTACTTCTTTGACACTATTCCTCCTTTAGATGACAGCCACCCTGGCATCTTGTCCAAGCAACTCTTCCTGAGAGGTAGCTTTAGCATTATGATCTGTGGCAGGGGTTCACAAATGGTGGTCCGCAGACAACTAGCAGCCATTTCTGTAAAAATACAATTTAAAGGATTATACAGCACCTCCCAGTGGAAAAGGGATTGAGCATTCCACCAGTGATTAAGTGTTCAGCAATTTTCAGTGGTTAGTGGGGGGGAAAATGTTTTGGAATGACTTGTCCAGGGCCTGAGAGCCGATGGTTCGGCCTCCTTGCTTAAACTAAGCAGCCTTGGGTCTGCTCAGTGGTTGGATGGGAGCTGGATAGGAACCTCCACTGGTGCTGCCTCCAGTTCCATGATGGAAGAAAGGCTGCTTATAAATGCACCATATAAAGAAATGTGAATATAATTCATAAAGGACCCCTGGACGGCTAAGTGCAGTCAAAGGCGACTATGAGATTGCGGTGGTCATCTTGCTTTCAGGCCAAGTGAGCCAGTGTTTGTCCACATAAAGCTTTCCAGGTCACGTGGCCAGCATGACTGGAACAACAGAACAATGTGACAGAAACCAGAGTGCACGGAAATGCTGCTTACCTTCCCACTACAGTGATACCTATTTATCTACTTGCACTTGGCATGCTTTCAAATTCCTAGGTTGGCAGGAGCTGGGACGGAGCAACAGGAGCTCACCCCATCATGTGGATTCAAATTGCTGACCTTCCGATCGGCAAGCCCAAGGGGCTCAGTGGTTTAGACCACAGTGTCACCTGTGTCTGATAATTCAAAGCACCCTACATATCTGTAGTCCGCCTGTCTTCTGTCTCATGCTGACCTGGAATTTATAGGCAGGCTAGGTCTGTGGGAGCTAATGGGCTGTTTGGTGTCAGGACCATGCCAGAGCCCAAAGAGGATAGCAGTTTCTTCCTATTCCTTATCCTGGAAAATCTTGCTACAGGCACAGTTGAGCATTGGCTGAGGAATTCTTGGTTGTTCCTGACAGAAACGTTGTTCCCCCTACCCTTTTGAACCCTTGTAAAATTGGACATTCAAGCCCATCCCCTCCCCCCCCCTCTTCCCATCAGGACAATGTGACACAGCAGAGTTTGGGAAGATCTCTAATCCCTCTTTAAAAGTTGGTTTTGTAATTTCAATCTGTCATTAGGCATGCAACTTTCATCTACTCCTCCACCGTAATTAGTGGTGGCCACATCATTAATTTCTGAATTAGCAAAAACAGTTGGTTTAAATTAGATCATCAATGAAAGTTAACACTGTAGACAGGAGGTGTTAAAGCTGTGCCGAGATGATGAATAGCTCGATGGTGCATTTAATCTCCAGGCTTGGATCTTGGGTAGAACAATGGGACCCTGTACATATTTTGATTCTAGTACGTAAGCATCCTAAAGAGATGGCAGGGTGGGAAGCGGAAGCCGGGCTTGTTGTTTTTTATCCTTGTAGTTTTAGTTGTTGTAAAGCCACTTAAGATGAGCTTTGCCTGGAAAAGTGGCATATGCAAATTTTAAAATTATTTAAATGAGTATGCATCTGGGGAGCAGAGCTATGAGGGGATCTGGCAGGTGCATGGTGGAACTGACATACATTGGTACCTCGGGTTACAGACGCTTCAGGTTACAGACTCCGCTAACCCAGAAATAGTACCTCGGGTTAAGAACTTTGCTTCAGGATGAGAACAGAAATCGCATGGTTGGTTAGCTAAAGTGGTGCTTCAGGTTAAGAACAGTTTCAGGTTAAGAACAGACCTCCAGAATGAATGAAGTTCTTAACCCGAGGTACCACTGTATAGGCAGAAGGTCATCAAGACTGCCTGTAGCTCAGTCAACCTTGACTTGAACATTTTTAAACCACCTGCCAGGTGAGGAGGATCCAATGGGTTCCCTGCATGGATGGAATCCCATTGGAGGAGGTGGCACATCATAGCCCTCATGACCTTTCAACCTGAAGCCTTGAATGGCTCACCTCAATGGGCAGCAGCTCTAAGGAGTTGCTGGTTCTAATTCTGATGGTACAATTAGTCCTAGCGATCACTGCAGAACTATGCAGATTATTACAATGGCTGAAGGTTGGTACTGGCACCCAGATCAAACTGTAGAACAGCTTTATTCTTATGTATCAATAAACATTGTCCAGCCCTTTACTGGTGTGAATAATATGGCCTCTTCTGCGTTGCCAAAAAAGGGACAAAAAGTGATACAGATTGCTTGAAATGTGAGTATGCTAATACATTTATCTAAGTACAACTATATAAATGCTTACAAGTGACATCCAAATAACTCAAACTTAGAGAAGACCTATTGAAATAAATGGGCTTCATATACTTAAATCCACTTATTTCAGTGGGTCTACTCAGAATACAGCTAACATTACATATCACCCTATACTTTAAACAGAAATGCAATGTGTTTCACCATAGCAGGGAAGACTGTGGCAGATGACTCTCCTCTGTAAAGTAGGGCACATACGTACCCTAGTTGTGTGTGGCTGTGCACCTGACAATTGGTTTGGCTTTGCGGAAATGTGCTTTCCAAGGTTATTGACATTTCAACCAGACATTATGGGTACTTTATGAGGAAATGTGTTTTCTTTTGTATGATGTGCTATGGCAAATGTTCAGGAAGACTCACTCTCGAGGTACAGCAGCTGAATGATATCTTGCATTTATTGTAATCTGGAGGTGGTTTGTGCAGTGTGTGTGGAGGGCATTTATCACATTTCCTGCTCCATCACTGAGGTTCTTGCCAATGGCAAAACAAGAGGCAGCTCCTGGCCTCTGCCCAGAACTCAATAGTATGAAGATTACACATTGCTGGAAATGCAGGGAAATAATCCTTTGATTTCCCTGGCCCCAAGGATGGGCGTTCTAGTGTGGGGAAGCAAAGCAATGCGCTGCATCATTTCCATCACAGATACACTGTCTCCCTGTTTCCCTTTTCTAAGTCAGTTAACACCAAGTTCTTGCTCTTGTCTGTTTTTGTCTTCCTTCTCCTCTTCCACTCTCCAAATTAGGCAGACTCCTTCCCCGTATGACTGACTGGTTTCCTTCTTCTCCAGTGACAGCAGCGTGCACAGGTACCGTAGAGAGTTTACCCCAAAGCTGTGTCATCGCAATATGGTGCCACCCTAGGACAACCACCCTTTAAAGTCATCTTTTAACACAGAGGTCTTGCCACTACCAGCAGTAGAGAAGGCTAACCAGGTATAGGGGAGGACAGGGATGTTGAGGTTGACTAGGGTGAAGGTGTGATTGAAGTGGATTAGCCACCATGCATCCAGACATCAGAGATACTATAGATGGTAACATTTGCTGATTCAAAAGGAGACACACTTGTGGTTCCTCTCACCCTAACCATATAACTCACCATGAGCCATGCTTAGCACAGCAGGTATCAAGTATCAGGAAGAGAACAGGTGGGAGAAGCTGTGGTTGTCTTTTCTTCTTCTGCATCAGGTCTCTAATTTATACTGATTTGGTCTGAGAATTCTGTCTCCTACTGGTTGTGGTGATCCACAGGATGATGTCAATAATGACATGTAACCTGATTTATTATGATGTAATGCAACACAATGGTGCTGATGGTGTAACACACAGGTGGGAAACCTGCAGATATTGCTGTACTACAGTTCCCATAATCCCTGATCTTTGGCCACGTTAGCAGGGCCAATGTACATTGGAGCCCAACAACAACGTACACTGTTGTACGTTGGGTACAACATTGCTGTACATTGTTGTACGAAGGGTGATGGCAGGTACAAACTTTTGTCTTTCAAATTTCAACAGCGCCCTGTGCGAGGCCAAAACCTGGTACACCCCAGCCTCTCACCTTCCATTCTGCATGCATACTAGTTTATAGTGGTGATGCACTGTGGTGCCCAGTGCGGGGAAACCAGTTGTGCTGCCCTAAATATGCCTCTGGCGGCTTGTTCCCCATCCCTGATTTAATGAATAATAATAATAACAACAATTTATTATTTATACCCCACCCATCTGACTGGGTACCCCAGCCTCTCTGGGCGGCTCACAACAGAATATTAATAATAAAAAGTGATAAAATATCAAATATTTAAAACTTCCCTTTATGGGGCTGCCTTCAGATGTCTTCTAAAAGTCAAATAGTTGTTTATTTCCTTGACATCTGATGGGAGGGCGTTCCACAGGGCGGGCGTCACCACTGAAGGTTCTCTGCCTGGTTCCCTGTAGCTTCATTCTCGTAGTGAGGGAACCACCAGAAGGCCCTCAGAGCTGGACCCCAGTGTCCAGGCAGAATAATGGGGGTGAATTCGCTCCTTTAGGTAAACTGGGCTGTGGCCATTTAGGGCTTTAAAGGTCAGCACCAACAAGGAATTGTGCTCGGAGACATACTGGGAGCCAATGTAGGTCTTTCAGGACTGGTGTTATAAGATCTTGGCAGCCATTCCCAGTCACCAGTCTAGCTGCCATGCATCCTCCAACCACCTCCAGACACTCACATAGGACATTCACCGCCTTCACTGGATTCTCATTTAAAAGAGAAGTAGAGCTGGGTATCATCCACATACTGATGAACACCCAGCCCAAACTGCCTGATAAGATCATGGTTGTACTGTAAGCCCCAGTGAGTTTGATGGGACTTCATGATGATGATAAACTGAGTAAATATTCTTAGGGTTGTACTGTTTGTGTGACATGGTGGTCTTATGGATGCTTGCAAACAAAGTCACAGCGACCACCATAGCTGCCAATCAGATTGCCCAGCAATGTGGAGCAAACAAGTCTGAAGATTGTTTGAACAAACTCAATAAAGGAAAATGGCACCTGCACCAGTTTATTTTCAGCATTTTTTAAAAAAAATTGCATTGCACTTTCTATTGAAACTAAAGGCTATTCAGTGCATTTCTACTTATATGACTCAAACAGTATTACATGTTGGCAAAGTACCCCCCCCCAATAAAAAACCCCACATCAAAATGAACTTACATTCTCCAAAGAATTTTCTTTCCACACAAGTAATTCATTCAGTGCCTTATTAAAACAAAAACCACCCTTCATCTTTTACTGAGCTAAAATTGCTTTTGGAAGGCTTTGAGAAAGTGAATATAAAATCCTGAGAGAAAATGCTAAGAGTTAAAATAAATAAAGCACATGTCCCATTATCCATGAGTGCAGAGGTCTTTCTACTTTGTTATGCTCCAGTAATGAGCATAATGGTTTTATCTGCATAAAACCTAGATCCCATTACACAGTTGTTTTTTCTTGTTAAGGGTTACAATTATACAGGTTTCTGAGCTATTGAGGGTTGGGAAGGGACTACTTCTGCATAAACATTTGTTATGGCTTTCATCTGCAGAATATGTTTTATATTAAGCTCCAGGCTGCCCAGCGGAGGTGCTGCTGGGACATTTCTAAATATTAAGGACGTGGAAAAGCCACCTTTTGCTCTGACAGTTTACCATGTGGAACATAATCTATGTAGCTCTTTAATATTACTGTTGTGGATGTTGTTAGTTGTTATTCATATATTGGACACACACACAAACACACACACTCACACATATCCATGGCATTTTACACAAGGCAAGTACGAAAGCCCCCTATCTCAGCAGGATGACAACATTGTACAACAGGTAAAAAGGTAAAGGGACCCCTGACCATTAGGTCCAGTCCAGTTCTGCGCTCATCTTGCTTTATTGGCCGAGGGAGCCGGTGTACAGCTTCTGGGTCATGTGGCCAGCATGACTAAGGCGCTTCTGGCGAACTAGAGCAGTGCACGGAAATGCCGTTTACCTTCCCGCTGGAGTGGTACCTATTTATCTACTTGCACTTCGTGCTTTCAAACTGCTAGGTTGGCAGGAGCAGGGACCGAGCAACGGGAGCTCACCCTGTCACGAGGATTTGAACCACCGACCTTCTGATCGGCAAGCCCTAGGCTCTGTGGGCAGGCAAATGGTTCAGGTTGCTGAACTATTCTCCCACCATTCCTGACCATTGGCCATGCTGTCTGGGGCTGATGGGAATTTGAGACCAATGACATTTGGAGGGTCACAGCTCCCCCATTCCTGCTTTCCAGGGACTAGGGGAATAAGGAAGCAGCAATTCCAGAGGGACTAGGAGAAGGGAAGCAAAGAGGAAGGAAGCCAGTGAATATGAATGAGATCAGGAGAGGAAGAGTGGGTGTCATGTACATATGAAACCCCATTTTATGGAGCCCAATATTTGATCTCTCTTCCCTAGTGGTTGGCTTTCCCCTCCAAAAATGCCTTTTTATTAAATATTTAAGCTGTATTGACCTTCATGAAACTAAAGTAGAGACGCATTTCTTACATCAAATAGTAAGAAATCCCATTCATATAATAGGATTGCAAAGCCATTACATTTGTTATTATCAATATTATACTTTGGTTTCCCAAAACGAATAAACCGGTACCAATTATGCTGAAGATCTTTTTTTAAAAAAATGTTTTTGCAGATCTCCTGTTAATTTAACATTTTCCTTCCATTTAGACATTTCAGCGACATATCAAACTTTAATATTCCGTTAGTATTTGAAAGATAAGATGATGTCAGTTCTTATTTTTTGCAATACTAATTTTAGCTGTGCTTAATAAATTTGAAATTAGAGGCTGTTGTGCATTTTGTACCATGTTAGCCAATAAAGCCAAGCAGAGTGACTTTGGAATTCAAGGGCAAACTAGTATTCATTATTCTCCGAATCTTTGATTATTTTAAGCCAATAAGTCTGAGGCTGTGTACACATTTACTGCTCTCAACACTGAGCGCACATGATGTTAGTCACAATCGAACTGTATCCTGTAGTTCCATGAGAAATACTGCTGTCTGTTGCATTTCCCTCTCAAACTAGCTTTCATCCAACTTGAAAGCATGAGCTGCGGTTAAACTGAAGTGTGCACATTTCAGATATCCTATGCGCATGTGCAAGTGTGCTGGGCAAGACAGTGCATAGAAAGGTGTTTCTGAAGACACCTTCATCCCCTTTGAAAGCCCTATTTTGCAGAGCACTTTGCAGGCAACCGGAAACCACCCTTTCAGCTGAGCCAGCTTTTAACATGCCTCACCCCAATGTCATATATGGCCCTGATTTATGCATTTACTGTTTGTGCGCATTATTTTGTCGGAGAATTGAATTGCAAAATTCAGAGAAGTGCAAATTTCAAAGGAGAGCTGCATTTAGTTCACACGCTGCTCCAGGATGTGCAAATTACATTATTTCCCCCCAAGAAAAATAGGTGCTGGACCTCATCATTATGTTGTTACAGTAAGACACCGGTCAAGATGGGGCACTCCTGAACAGATGCTGGCTTGACAACAGCCCATGGAGGTGCTAAAAACTACAGTAAGCAGTCTCCCTAGCTGGCTTGATGGTCACCTGTCAGGCTTCAGGGAATCTGACCCCCCCCCATGGCTGACAGCCAGAAATGGGAAAACAAAAAATTATTACCATGGTATTTTATTCAATATTCACAGAGAGAGACATATGATGTCGCCTCTTAGATAATAGCATTGCTCCAAATAAAGTCCCACCCCCCTCAGTTTCTCCTGTTATACGTCATCCCTACACTGGCTGATCTGAGCCTTCTGCCTCTGAGCTTTCTGTTCTCCTACTCTCAATGTACGCTGGGACCTGGGAGGGGGGGGTCTGGCAAGCTTTCCAAAGACACTGAATCTGTCCGCTATCTCTCCCCTGGTGCTTCTTCTTCTTCCTCCTGCTCCTCTCCTACTATTTCCCAGCTTCTCTCCTCTGCAGCCTCTGAACTATGACCTTCTGCATACCACCGTTCTAAATCTATCTTCTCCGGGAAGTGCAGGAGGAGAGGGGGCAGTCTCCACCATTCCTCCTCAGTCAGACATCTCCCCTGGTTCTGGTGCAGGTCAAATAAATGTGCCCTCACCTCTCTCATTCTCTTAGATTTAGGCAGATGGCTAGGGCACCTCGGAAGGGCCCTCATGCAAACATGGTCATGTGCAATGCTAGAATCCTGGCTAGAAAGCTTAAAGTCTGACACCACTACATGGGAGATGGATTGAAGAAAAGGAAATACAAATTGGCCCCGCCTTATAGCTTGACCACTTGCGGCTTGGAGCGGCTAGGAGCTAGCTAGAGTCTTAGATCTAAAAGAATGTGTAGACTCACACACACTGGCAAGCTTCTGTCTTGACTTGAAATGTTTGTTTTGGGCTTCTCAGAAATATGTAACAGGCAGGGGGAGCGCCGGCCCACAATGGCACCCATCTGGGAGGTTCTGATTTCCCCCGACCCCTTGTTTTACCTAGTAAACATAAGGATTGAACAAAAAGACTGGTATGTGAAAAGTGAAAACATGTTCAGGATGCTCCCAATTTATATCTTCTGTCAGATTGAAATATATATACATGTCCCTGAATCTAGGTTGTACAATATGAGAGTGAGTCTTGGGTTTTTGTGTGCAACCCACATCTGTAGGACCTTAAATGCCAAGTCCCTGAGCAGATTCTGCTCATATGGACCTCCTGCTGCAAAGGCGGGTGGGGGTGGCTCATAAGTTTTGTTCATATTGACCCAGGTAGATGCCATTTTACATGAAAGCCTCAATCTTAAGCAATCTCACTTGAGAGCAAGTCCCCTTGAACTAAGTGGAGGCTCCTGCTAAATAGACATGAATAGTTTTGGGCTCAGTGGGGAAAATCTCTTGTGCATAAAATATACCTGTTGGAGCATGCTCTCACACACATATTAGGAAGATGTCTGGCCATTCAAAATGCAACCAATTGTATTAACAGGAACACTTGAGCAACCTTGAGAAGAGAACATTCACACAAAGGAGAAAGCATTCAGCATGGTTAAGTGTTCCTGTTAGTCATGCTTGAAGTATAGGGTTTAAAAAGGCCCATTTCCCCCCTTTATGGCCCACGGTCGCCTTCTCCTTGATCTCCAGGTAAAGGCAGAATGGTGTGTTTATGACACCACTTGGTTGCCATGGAATCCGTTATGCAGAGCACAACTTTGACACTGGAATTTCACCCTCGGTTAAGGCCATTTGAAATCAGACGGAGGAGTGGTTTGATGTCCATGATTATAAACTTGGAGAATCAGCCAGAGCACAAAATGTGAAAAGGAGGCGTCATGGATGCTGCTAATCGTCATCGTTATAAATAGAAAAGGCAGGCTCCATCTGCACAACTTGAACTCTCGCTTCCAACTTTGGATGCACCTGAATTTTGGGGTGTGGGACCACAAGATGTCCTCTCTGATCTGAACACATTCTGGATTTCTCAGAGGTAACATCTGCTTTTCTCTTAATTGGCAATAGTGCAAAAAGGATTTCTAGAATGATGATGATGATGATGATGATGATGACAATCACAATCACGATCACTTATTTATGCCCCACCCATTTGGCTGGGTTTCCCCAGCCACTCTGGGTGGCTCCCAACAGAATATTAAAAACACAATAAAACACCCAACATTAAAACTTCCCTAAACAGGGTTGCCTTCAGATGTCTTCTAAAAGTCAGATAGTTGTTTATTTCCTTGACATCTGATGGGAGGGTGTTCCATAGGGCAGGCGCCAATACTAGGAAGGCACACTGCATTGTGCCATTCAGTATGTGTTTGATGTACTATGGTTTTATTGGCTTTCCCAGATTTCATGCCACGTCTCCTTTGATAACATCACATAGTCCTCACTCCCAACCTGCTGCCTCTTCCCTCCCTCCCCCCCTCCCTCCCTTCTACTGCTGGCTACTTCCAGTCCTACAAAGTCCAACTCCTTCAACTTTACCCAAATGTTGCTGCTGCTCCTTGCTCACTCCTTGCCTCAGCACATGTTGGTGGCCTCTGCTTCCCTCAGCATCTCAGGTGCCTGCATGCAAGAGGCAAGAGGGCAGTAAGGGGTGCACAGTAGTGCTTACTTCTGAGTAGCATTATTAAGAGAACTCACTCACTACCCTACTTCAGCCTGACTTTCTCTCACCTTCTTCTTCTTCTTCTTCTCCTCCTCCTCCTCCTCCTCCTCCTCCTCCTCCTCCTCTTCCTCCTCCTCCTCCTCCTCCTCTGAGCCTTGTAGGAACAATGGTGTTCACCTCCATAACCGATGCTTTATTTGATGTTATTTGAATTTTAATATTGTATTTTTACTTATTGCATGACACATGCTTATGTAAGCAGGCTTATGTGAGCAGCCTTGAATTCGCTTTGTGGGAAAAGGTAGGAATAAGTGCTTTGCATAACATTTTTTTTTAAAAAAAGTGTGTCATAAACCATTGCATTCAAAAGCAAGTTGATGCAGTCACAATCAAAATCACATGACATGCACATCAGAGAGAAAGGATGCGATGGACCAAAGGAACTGAGTGGTGAGGCTAACTGGTAATGCTCCAATTCATGTTTGAGAAAATATCCAAGTTAAATTAGAATTTGGAAGGAGTGGGATGCAAGGGAGAGAAATAGCAAGAAGGGAGAAATCATCGCATCCCTAACCTTGAAAGCCTTTTGGCTGTTCAGTCTGGCCTGGAAGTGCATGGTCAGTACAACTGGGACCATTCAGAGGAGGGTGGGTACAATAAATACTACTACTACTATATTTATACCCTCCCTACCTGGCTGGGTTCCCCTGGCACTCTGGGCAGCTCCCAACAGAATATTAAAAACACAATAAAGCATTAAAAACTTCCCTAAACAGGGCTGCCTTCAGATGTCTTCTAAAAGTCAGATAGTTGTTTATTTCCTTGACATCTGATGGGAGGGTGTTCCACAGGGCAGGTGCCTGTGCCCTCTGCCTGGTTCCCTGTAACCTCACTTCTCGCAGGGAGGGAACAGCCAGAAGGCCCTCGGAGCTGGACTTCCGTGTCTGGGCTGAACGATGGGGGTGGAGACACTCCTTCAGCTGAATCCATCAAGGTAGGCTTGAATCCAGCAAGGTCATTGTACATATGCAATGTGTGTTCAGGCAATTGAACTTCCCTGTCCTCTTCTCCCTGATGTGCCTCTGAGTCCCACTTCCCAAATCTACTCCGGAGAGTTGGGGGATGTCAAGAGTTGGAGGAAGTTATGGAAGAGGGGGGGCAGGGAGGAAGGAGGGTTGGGAAGTGTGTTTATCATTTGGGCCCCAAGGTTTCTGCCAAAGTTCATCATAGAAACAGAAAACTACCTTAGGTTGCCATGCAGGCTGCCCAATTTCTCTTCTGTCAGTGCTCCCTTTCCTTTAGAACATGTGCAAAATTCAGAAATTCTGAATTTGCAGTGTGTCCTGGCATGATTAAGAAGGCTGCATCTTCACTTACTGGTTTTATGATGGTCAAGGAGCTATGAAAGCAGAGTACCTCAGCTGAGAGGGAAGTGGTAACCTCTCCAATGAACAACCTTATGTATCATTAAGGTGCACTTTATGCTATCCTGTGAGGGGAGATACATCAGCAAAGCCAGTTTTGTTTCTATGCCTTCGGGGAACCTTGAAGCTCCTTCCCTGAGGTGCTTAGATCCTTGCCCCACCTGTGGCAACTAAGGGCATCCAGACTAATTCCTGCTCTTCTTCTGTTGCTGAGTTTGCCAGGGGGAAAAAAAATCAGGCTTCTTTGCTTATTACAAAGTGTTCCTTGGGCAGCAGCAACACAGCCACTCATTTTTAACATTACTCTTTTGTATGTTGTGAACCACCCTGTGATCTTTGGATGAAGGGTGGAATACACATTATTATTATTATTATTATTATTATTATTATTATTATTATTATTAACAACAACAACAATAACTGAAGCTAAATGCAATGCTAATTTGGGTTTTCCTGCTCAGGCAAAACATTCTGGAGAATTTTGAGGGCAGATGAAGAGCATCAATAAGGCTAGCAAAAAATGTTTGAAAGCTATTTCTCGTGCAGACAGCCAACAAGCTATGGGGAACACTCACTTCTCATTAGAATCCACTAGGTGCCTTTGAAAGTCTCAGCTAGAATGTCTGATGCAGTTTGTCGCTGACAATATAACAATACTCTGTCTTGACAGGCCTAATGCTGGAGATTGGAATAATGGTCCACGTCGGGTGTTTAACCACTTAAGAAATTCAGGGTGATAAGCCTCTGGCCGGGAGGTTATGAGTCAATTGCACTGCCATATTACACTCTGCTAGTTTCAAGTCACAGACATTTCAGAATTGTCACCCCCCCCTCCGCCCTCAACCAAAATATGCTCTCCCTAGTGTGATACTGTCACATAGGAAACCTGTGGTGATACTTCTCAAAGGCAGTGACATTAAGACACCGCATTCAATTGAGCACATCGCCTAAGTGAAAAACCATTTAACCCTGGGCTTAATAGGTGCCTGCCATCCCCACAGACAAATGGAATGGAGGATTGAGTTGAGGTTAAATCAGATTCAGTTAGAAGAAGTTGTGGGATGTGTGCTGTGTTTTTTTTTTTTTTTTGGCAAGTTAAATTAGAAAACAGCCTGTGGCAAGTTATTAACTTTTCATTAGGCTCAAACAAAAGAACATAATTCCTATTATAGCATGTCAGAGGCTTTATTTTTAGTAGCAGAAATGCAAAATAGTGGCGGGAGGAAATCAATGTAAACTTGTAAAATATTAAATCCGCTTAAGGCGTAAGTGCAACCTATTAAACCCAGAAACTAGCACTGTGGAAAGCAAACTCCTAGAAACTAAAGGCTTGGTTATGCTGGAGAAAAAAAAACAAGGGTACCAGCACTATGAGGGAAAGGAATGACTTGGGAGATTGCTGAATGGATGGTGAACATTGTTCTTCTGCATCAGTGGTGAACAAAAAGAATTACCTAATGTTGGCTCCAATGGCTTCTGTGAAACTGCCCAATGAGCTCAGTCACCAAAAGCAGCAGTAGGAAATATTTTCTGAACTTCCTATGTATTGGGGCAAAAGAACAGATGTGGAGGAAACCACTCCCTTGTGGATTGCACGTATTTGTTCACTTATATGCAGGAAACGTTAGCGGTAGTATGTTCTGAATACCAGTTGCTGGAAACTGCAGGGGAGTGGTGGTGTACTCGGGTCTTGCAGACAAACTTCCTATTGGCATCTGGTCGGATGCGGTGAGAACAGGATGGCGGACTAAATGGACCTCTGGCTTGATCCAGCAGGATCTTCTTATCTTCTTAAGAAGTACTTGCTAGATCAAGCCCAAACCCCTTCCAATCCAGCATTTCATCAACAGTAGGTTGTCAGCGTAGGTGAAGTAAACATTGCATTTTCTGGTAGAATCATAGATTTGTGTGTAGTCCTGGTTTTAAGAAGTCAGAGCTGAAGACACAACCAGGTAGGTACAGGGTTTTGGAGCCTGTGTGGCTTCTGGACATTGTTGGACACCAGCTCTCATCAGCCCCTGCCAACATGGCCAATGGCCAAGGCTGATGGGTACTGGAATTGAAGAACATCTGAAGGGCTGCAGTTCCCGCTTTCCTGAGCTAAGGCAACAAGAAAGCTATGGCAAATAAGAGCTGGCAGATGGAACTGAGCAACAAAATGGCTTGCCAATGTAACATCTTGATGTGACTGAAGAGTTAAAGCAGGTCATGGCTTTAAAAATACAGTGGTACCTTGGGTTAAGAACTTAGTTAACTTAGTCTGGAGATCCGTTCTTAACCTGAAACTGTTCTTAACCTGAAGCACCACTTTAGCTAATGGGGCCTCTCGCTGCCACCGCACTGCCACCACACGATTTCTGTTCTCATCCTGAAGCAATGTTCTTAACCTGAGGTACTATTTCTGGGTTAGCGGAGTCTGTAACCTGAACCGTCTGTAACCTGAAGTGACTGTAACCCAAGGTACCACCGTAGGACAAAGTGGAAGGTTACTGGATTCTCCTGATTACCTGACTCTCTGGCCAGAAGGGTTCGGGCAGCTAGCTTGAAGGTCCTGCATTTCACTGTTGCATTCACCATGGTGCAATGGGAGAGGCGTATGTGCTTGCTGGTTTTAGGCTGTTTTGTGCCAATTCACACAAGAAACTTGTCGCAAACCCTGCTTTGAAACACAAGTGGCTAACTGGCATAGGCGCCGGAAAACTGTGGTACTACTGGAGAGGAGGTTTCAAGTGACTGGGTGTGAGCAGACTCATCTGAGGTGGGCATATGTACTATTATGCACCCTAGGTTCATTCTTTAAGCTTTATTTGCTAGAAAGATAAGGCACTATTACATTGAAGAAATAGGAGCCCTCTGAGGATATCCTTCTCTCCTACAACTTTCCCAGTCGTTCCATTTTGGTGTGCATTATCTAATATGACTGACAGACTGACAGACTCTCAAAACCAGCTTCTACAGCAGTTTCTAATACCCGAAGCTGAAGGATGCACAGACAGAGCTGGCCCAACCTTCACTTTAATTACTTCTATAGCTATTGACATTCTGAATCCCAACATTTCAGTTTTAAATTTGGGTTGCCACATGGAGTCAATTCTGATCTCTTGTCTCTTAGATCTCCAGGGTTTAGCTCTGTCCTTCCGTGCCCAGAGAGGGGATAAGATGCCTGTCATCTCAGCAGCAAAATAGTGCATCTAGGTTTAGGCTGATGCCATATTGAACTACTTGTTTCCTCATAGCTGACACCGATGTAAATCACTACAGTTCATTGACTTCAATGGATCTGTCAATCTTCCCAAGCTGGGAGCCTGGCCCTTGGAGTCTCATGAAAATCCAGTTGTCAAGCTATCTGCCAAGATGTTAATGTTGTTCATATTACCCCAAAGTGACAGGGAGGAATCAGAATTTAAAGCAATTGTTTGCCTTTCAAACGCCAGCCATTGTGATGCTTTATTTGCTGCCTGCATCTGGCTGCAAACAACTACACAATAGATCAACAAGTTGGCACCTGGCATTAGGCCAGCACTATAAAACATTATGGTAGAGAGGAAGGGAGGAAAGCCTTTACAGCAAGCTTACTCTGCTGATTGCCTCATCACTACAGAAACCCTCAGCTTGGACTGGCTGGGCGCCATTAAAGCAAACAAGCAGTAATCAGACCCGCACCTTCCAAAAGTAGTTTTTGTCTTTTTAGAAACCAGCTTGTGAGACTTTTGTTATGCAGATCTGCCACTGGAATGTTGTATTTGTTCAGGATCCAGCGCTTGATCACCCTTCTGATCCAGCTAATCCAGAACACGGCAGCTAGACTGGTGACTGGGAGAGGCCGCTGAGACAGTAGAAGACCGGTCCTGAAAGACCTTCATTGGCTCCCACTACGTTTCCGATAACAATTCAAAGTGTTGGTGCTGACCTTTAAAGCCCTAAACAGCCTCAGCCCAGTATACCTGAAGGAGCATCTCCACCCCCATCATTCAGCCTGGACACTGCGGTCCAGCTCTGAGGGCCTTCTGGCGGTTCCTTCACTGTGAGAAGTGAAGCTACAGGGAACCAGGCAGAGGGCCTTCTCAGTGGTGACTCCCACCCTGTGGAATGCCCTCCCATCAGCTGTCAAAGAGATCAACAACTATGTGACATTTAGAAGATATCTGAAGTACCTTTTTAATGTTTGTTTTATTGCTTTATTATTATTCTGTTGGGAGCCACCGAGAGTAGCTGGGGAAACCCAGCCAGGTGGGTTGGGTATAAATAATAACGTATTATTATTATTATTATGGCTCCAGTTTATACAACTGTCTGTGAACCAGCCATCATGGGTTCAGAAGCCTCTGAGTGACTCTAACAGCCACTGTTACAACTGATCACCACAGGGATGGAAAGCCTCATTTGAGCTAGGGCTGCAGGGCAGAACTTGTTCATCTCCCTTTTTGCAGCAGATGGACTTGATCCAAAACTCCTGAACTTGCTTGGAGATTGGAACACAATTCTGCGAATACACACCCCTCCAGATTTTGTGATAGTTTTGGCCTGCAAAAAGTGCAGGCGAAAGGAAACATTGACATAAAAATGCATGCAAAATTCGTATTTTGCAGATGAATGCACTGGTCGTGTTTGTACACCACCCTAAACCAAACTATGTTGTTGTTTAGTCATTTAGTCATGTCTGACTCTTCATGACCCCATGGACCAGAGCATGCCAGGCACTCCTGTCTTCCACTGCCTCCTGCAGTTTGTTCAAACTCATGTTAGTAGCTTCGAGAACACTGTCCAACCATCTCGTCCTCTGTCGTCCCCTTCTCCTTGTGCATCTTTCCCAACATCAGGGTCTTTTCCAGGGAGCCTTCTCTTCTCATGAGGTGGCCAAGTATTGGAGCTTCAGCTTCAGGATCTGTCCTTCCAGTGAGCACTCAGGGCTGATTTCCTTAAGAATGGATGGGTTTGATCTTCTTGCAGTCCATGGGACTCTCAAGAGTCTCCTCCAGCACCATAATTCAAAAGCATCAATTATTTGGCGATCAGCCTTCTTCATGGTCCAGCTCTCACTTCCATACATCACTACTGGGAAAACCATAGCTTTAACTATATGGACCTTTGTCAGCAAGGTGATGTCTCTGCTTTTTAAGACGCTGTCTAGGTTTGTCATCGCTTTTCTCCAAAGAAGCAGGCATCTTTTAATTTTGTGACTGCTGTCACCATCTGCAGTGATCATGGAGACCAAGAAAGTAAAATCTCTAGTGCAAATGTACAAATGCACCCAAAGAAGGAGATCACAGTGTCTTTTTATCTCTTTGTGCTTTTGATGCCAGTGGAGTGCTGCAGCTAAGCCAAGGTATGGCTTAGCATGTCATCCAAACCCAAAATTGTGGTTTAACTCTCTCTCTTTTAAGCATGACCTACAGCCAAGATTTTTCCTATGGCTGCAGGTTGTGGTTGAGGAGGTGAGTCCTTCTGATATCTGATCCTGCAAACCAAACTTAAAGAGACCAACCACAAATACACTGCATTTATCTGCTTCAAAAAGTCAGGATTCATTTCTTATTCCTGAAAATTTTATCCAATTTCTTTTTTAAACTAAAAAAAGTTTTGTTTTTTTTTAAATTCTCCTTTTTAAAACAACGACAACACCAACACCCAACTTTTAAAGTTGGCTAGTACAAAAATCTGTGCCTTTATTTGCCTGAAATTTGGCATACTCCGTCCACTCTGAAGGGGCTATTATGCCTGCAAATTCCACCCAATTCTGTCAAAAGACAAAAAGTAGTCAGGTTAGATGAGTGGAGTCCATCCAGAAGGCTCTTCATTGAGAAGGCTGTAAGCTGAAGTTCAGATATTTACCACATGGGGCAGCCACATGCAGATCCTAGCAGATCCTGATTCATCAAGCAGCCAGGAAAGCTGGCAGGGTGGAATGCCGCAGGCTTGAAATGGAATCTGTGGGGAATTCAATAAGCATAGGAATAAATCTCATGCATGATCAGTGCTGAGTACAGCTGAAGCCTGACCTGGAGCCTTTCATAGTCCTATTAGGTCATGGGGAAATAATGCCTGGGTATGTAGAATTATGCTGGACCCTCCAAGGGCATCATAGCTCTGGGAACAGAGCCTTTTGCACTGGTTCTGAGTGGTTCAGCATGATGGGGCAGCAAAGCAGAGTGCTAGGGGTCATTGGTTCTAGCCCTGAAATCCTCCGATATGGAAAAATGAAATGAAATGAAAATAGCCTAATAAACCATTCCCAAATTATTCTTCTGCTGAGCATGAAAATGAACATGCTTCTCTTTCATTCTGCCCACCCTGTTGCACAGGTATGATTCAAAATGATTCATGTATTTTTATTATTTTGAAAAAAAGAAGAAGCAATAGTTGCTCCAGGCGCTATAACGGCTAATTAACTGGGAATTATTTCACTTTGACAAGTCTGTATGACGGGATACTCACTAATGGATACGTTCAAGGTGTTCTGTTCTTTTCCTCCCCTTCCTAGCCGTAGTAGAAAATAGTAATAATGGAAAATAGCAGCCACTTAACACTCCCTTAAAAAGAAAAAAAACAGCCTAGTTTTTAAATTAATTACACATGCTCATACACAGAGCTAATGGCATAGGAAGGCTTTTTGTGCTTTTGCTTGAAGTCTCAGGTTTTGTGAATTACTAAGGCCATACAGAGGGGCAGCTAAGACTATTCTAAGACTGGACAACACTGATATCTTCCAGCACTCAATGCTTTAAACAGGACTGAATTCCCTGTCAGGTTATCTGCTTCATACAGCTTTTCTGGATTTCAGCTCCTGATGCATATATTTCCGTATTTGTGTCTGCGCTACACGGACAATTGTCTTTTCTAATTAATGATCTGTACATGAGTTAAGATACATCCACTATTTATTTGGTGTATTTTCTCTCCCTTATTTGGCTCATAGCATCCCCAGCCCCCCTAAAGACCTGGGCAAAGGAACAATCCCTCAGCTGTTTTTATTATAGATATCTCTCATTATTACTGCTGGCACTTATGTTTGCTCTACTGGCAGGAGATATTAAGGGAGGTAAGGGGAGAAGCTGTTTCCTTGGTGTTTAGCTTAATTGCACATCTGTGTTTTGTGCTGGTGGCCGAATGACCTTGACTTAACTTCTAGCATTGTTCATCTCCTTTGAGCCATTATAGTTTACATGCTAAATCACCATGCTGTTATTTCTGATCGTAGAGAGGGTGCTAATTTTGGTTTATATTACACACAGTGCCCAGAGATGCCACATTTCTGGAAACTGTATTGTCTTTATGGTCTTGTGAAGAATAATGAACACTAGGGGAAATAATCATCTGCAGATATAGCGGTGTGGAAAGTTATTGTCAATCTTTTGTTTTAGCCATGTAAATTTCATCTGCAAGCAAAACAAAAATGAGCACCCTTTATTCACATTAATCTCTTCCTATATGCACCCCAGAACATAAAAAGAGACCATCTTGTCCATCGCCCCAAGGCACTTCCAAACAACCTGTTTCTTAAGCATTCATCCTGAGTGGCTATTTAATGAACATTCATCCTGATTTTTTCATGATTTTAGGTGATGCATTAAACCAAGCCTTATGAGGAATGGTTGAAGGAACTGGATATGTTTAGCCTGGAAAAGAGGAGACTGAGAGGAGATACAAGAGTCATCTTCAAATATCTTAAGGGCTGCCATATGGAAGATGGAGCAAGCTTGTTTTCTCCTGATCTGGAGGGTGAGACTCGAACTTATGGCTTCAAGTTACAAGAAAGGAGATTCTGACTAAACATGAGGAAGAACTTTCTGTCAGTAAGAGCTGTTTGACAATGGAGCAGACTCCCATGAGAGGTTGTGGACTCTTGCTCCTTGAAGGTTTTTAAGCAGAGACTGGATGGCCATCTGTCATGGATCCTTTACCTGAGACTGCAGGAATAATTGGGTGCACTCTTCCCACCTTGGATCAAATCTATGCTTTCAGGTGTCATAAGAAAGCTGCAGAGATAGTGCAGGATAGTGTGCACCCAGGAAATGATCTCTTTCAGCTTCTGCCTTCTGGAAGAAGGTACAGGGTTATAAAGACTAGGACTAGCCACTTGAGAAACAAGTTTCTATCCAAATATGATTTTGGTTTTAAACGCAGTGTAAGGTAGTCTCTATGGGAGTATATTGTATTTAATTATGGGGTATCAGAGCTTTTAGGGGGTTAACCAGGCTGGGATAACTGGGATAGCAGGCTTGTTGGTTTTTGAATGTCTGATGTAGATTTTTTCAATTTTATTGTTCTGTATGGGACAATGACAATAAAGATTATCGTATCGTATCAATTCGACTAGATGACCCTTGGGGTTCCTTCCATTTCTACAGTTCTATGATTCTGAGTGCTACCCCACTTTCCAGTGCATTTCCCCATCACATTCCTTGTCACAAAACACCTGATCTTTGAGTGTAGAGTGTACAAAACTTCCCAATGTGCTATAACTGTGCAACCTGAATTTCCAGGACATGATTGAATCCCACTTGAAAATAGCAACAGTCTGGAATTGCCCGTCTTCTCACACCAGAAGCCCATGGGAAGTCCACAAGCAGAACATGAGTGCAACAGCAACTTCAGTTATTCCCAGAGTCCCTTACCTCTCTCTATCCTTTTCTTCTTCCTGTCTCTTGTCTCTTTCCTTGCTCCTTAGGAAAAGGGCTTGCCTTTTCTTGCTCATGAAATTCTGCAAAGCATCACGCGCTTCCACTGTGAAGGTATAAATAATATTGGTCATAGGTGCCATATCTCAATAATGATGGTATGTCTTTGATGCAGCCTCTAATACCATCACATACTGGAAACAAAGCAAGAAATAAAAGAGCAGGACAAATGACATGAACTCACACAAAGCCTGTCCTCTGAAACGGGAGGCTTACCAATTGAATTCTCGCTGATTCCTTGGTGTCTTCAATCAAGATCACATTACTCGGTCAGAAGGTTACATGTGGTAATAGATGCAAGGAAAAGATGCAGTCAGGGTGACAGAAAATAGGATAAAGCTGTCTTGGAACCAGAAGTCAGAGTACTGATGGGGGCTTCTGTAACTAAATGGAGAGAGAGTATCTGTTTGGGGGTATTAAGACTAGGACAGACAGCAAAACCAAGCTGCCTGGTTATTCTGTTATCTCTCTCTATAATAGACAGGTATTGATTGTCATCTCTTTGTCACACTCTTGCATCACAGTGCAGCATAGGTGAAATATATTCCTAGGACAGGACCATACCAATGCTGTGGTAAAGGCTATGCAGCCAGAACTAGTGGCTTCCTTTTTCTTTGTCAACATGGGGCATGATGAAAATGCAAGCATCGTGAAACTGGAAGATGTTTCCTCTCCAGTTTTGCTCAGCGTGGCAATGGGCCAACTGGTTTGATAAACCCAGAAGATAGCTTCTCCTCTCAGGTTGGTATCTGCAGTTTTTTAAAAGGGTTTCATATGTTCAAAAATATAGTAAAGGTTCACTATCTATGCTAGCATTTGATTGACGTTGGACAGAAATTGAGTTGAGAAACAAGATTAAGGGTACATATTGATATAGGAATGTATTAGATAAAATGTTAAAAAAAATACAATAATAAGAGTACATTCATTTGTAAAAAAAAAAATATACAATGAGATTGACAGAAAGTCCATAATGTTGGTACAAATATTATTTTGAAATGGCTTTATGTCTTTGTTTTTCTTTCTTTCTTTCTTTCTTTAGGTACATAAATTTGGTATAGAAACTTTGTCTACATGTTGGAAATTATATTATAATATGTCCTGTAATGTAATATGATGATGTATACATATGTGACATAAGAACGTGTGTGTGTGTGTGTGTGTGTATGGTTTCATAAACTCGGTGAAGTGTTTTTTATTTTTAAAAGAAGTTTAAAATTGCACTTGGTGCTGGGATCATACCAATTTTGCAACAACATTTGGGTTCCTGTCTCTAGGCCTACGGCATTTTGAGTTCTGGCAGATACCTCAACTTTATTATTAAGACGTGGCATGTAAATTCACCCAGACAAGCAATATTGGACTTTATCCCAGACTAGGAAGAGGGGCAGAGCGGGCTGTCTATGTAGCCATAGTTAATATGCAGGTGTGATAGCTGGAGTGCTAAACCTTGTTAGAGAAAAGACCTTGGGGGTGAGATATGGATCTTCTTTTTCAGCTTATTAAAATGGTGTCTGTTCTGGTTTGGCACCTGAGGCTGTTTGCTACTCTCTGTCTATGTGTGTGGGTCTGCATAGGTGTGGATTTTTGAGAGGGTAAATGCACTTAAATATTGCAGAGCTTATAATTCTGTATGGACAGTAGCCATTAGTCATGAAGTCAGCCAACACATCTACAGGCACATCCACAAAATATAGTCCTTCCCCACACTACCCATCTCTCAAGGGAATAAAACAGAATTATTGATATGGTGTTTACCAGCAAAAGAAGAGATATATATCTCTAGATACCTTATTGGACATTATTCAAGGCTGCTGAGATAATATATATTTTTTAGAACAAGGCATGTAGCAGTGTCACTCAGCTAAGTTTCACTTGGAATCCAGCTGCATAATGTAATCAAAGCTAAGCCTGAAGTATTCACCTTAAAAATAAAAAGAACGTTTTTATCAGTACCAAAAACGCCTTCCCTCATTCGGCAGTTTTTGGACACTCCTTCTGAAAATTTTCACTGATTTCTTTTTAAATTGCCCTCACTTGCCCTCACTTCCTATTCCTACATTTGATCTTAGCGCTGTCATCCAGTAGCCAAATCGGATGATTTATTTACTGGCATCTGGCAACAGCATCCCATCAGATGCAACGTTGTGAGATCATCCTGATTTCTATATGATCCCCGGTCACATGTGCTGCTTTTTTTGAAAATGATATAGTGAACCTTTCAAGCTGCAGAATGAAATAATGTATGTGACCATTGCCTCAGGGGTAGCATGAAAGTTTAAGCATTATATTTTATAGTGAAGCTGCAAATATAGTTTTCTCAAGTATTTGTTGAGGACTGTAGTACTCTTAAGGAGATCATGTGAAATCAATTATTAGTTTAGTGGTGAAATACACAAACATGCACAAAAGGGCAAGGACAGCAAATGTAACCTTTGAGAATCACTGCCCCATTTGTTCGGAAGATGTATGAACATTTTCTACTAGTCTGCACCCAGGGACATAGTTCCTGAGAAGTCTAGAAGGGCCATCCATTATGAAGACCTTTATCAAGCATGCTAGTGTTTTTGCAGGCAAATTAAGGAGCAATCATTTTGCCAGCCAACAACTAGGGATGGGGATAAATTCAATTCAATTTACCTTTATAAGCAAACCTACCCAATTTTCACTTTCCTAGGCAATACACAAACTGAAACACAGCCTTCCTTTGACATTTGCACTTCTCTGAATTTTTCAGAGCTGTTCCCCTGCCAAATAATGTGTATAAAAATTCATATACTAAGGTAAATAAAAATAGCATTGAAAAATGCATTACATAAGGTGAAACTGGACAAAGGCATAGATTAGGCAAAACTGCACACAAAAGATGTGGCTATTAGGAGAAATTTGCACTACAGTGCTGCGGAAATATTTTTCAGGATTTCTTGATTATCTAACAAAAGCTACTCTTCACCTGCCACCCCTTCTGGTTCCACCCCTTACCTGCCATACTATGACAAAGTTCCATTCCTGACCTGGCAATGTGCTCCAGCTCTATCTCAGAAAGACCCTACCCAGGGACTTAATACAATAAATTAAAAGATTGAAAGTGTTTATGTGACTTCTTTCAGGCAATATAGTATCTCCCTCCTAGAGGAAGATCCTAAGCAGCTGCCAAGCACATGATTTTGCCTGGAAGGAGGAAATGAAGCAGGATAAAAAGGTAAAGGTACCCTGACCGTTAGATCCAGTCGCGGATGACTCTGAGATTGCACATTCATCTCACTTTACTGGCCAAGGGAGCCGGTGTTTGTCCGCAGACAGCTTCCGGGTCATGTGACCAACATGACTAAGCCACTTCTGGTGAACCAGAGCAGCACACGGAAACACTGTTTACCTTCCCGCCGGAGTGGTACCTATTTATCTACTTGCACTTTGACATGCTTCCAAACTGCTAGGTTGGCAGGAGCAGGGACCAAGCAACGGGAGCTCACCCCGTCGCGGGGATTCAAACCACTGACCTTCTGATCGGCAAGTCCTAGGATCAGTGGTTTTGACCACAGCACCACCCACGTCCCCCCAATGAAGCAGGATGTATATCCTAAAACGGTCTTGTAGCAAACTTCCACTGATCAGCAATAAGAATGGACAATTTTTGCTTAATTCATCCCTTGCACACTGCTTGCAAATTTCTAAACCTTTTGATCAACTAAAAAAATAGTCCCTCTCTTGCAACACTAGCATTTGGGGTCACCCAATGGAGAAGAGGATTGCCAGTGGGTTCAAGACAAAGAGAAGTGCTGCTCCACATAGTGCATACAGTGGTACCAAGGTTAAGAACTTAATTCGTTCTGGAGGGCCGTTCTTAACCTGAAACTGTTCTTAACCTGACGTACCATTTTAGCTAATGGGGCCTCCCATTGCCGCTGCGCCACCGCTGCACGATTTCTGTTCTCATCCTGAAGCAAAGTTCTTAACCCAATGTACTTTTTCTGGGTTAGTGGAGTCTGTAACCTGAAGCGTCTGTAACCCGAGGTACCACTGTACTGTAATTAAGGAATTTAGTACCTCGAGAGTTTAAGATAGTCACCATCTTAACTGACTAATTCATAGTCTATTAAGAGCACCTAGTTCTTCATGGTTAAACTGAACTTCCATTTTCAGCCCTAGTATAATTGTAATATAGTTTGCTGGTAAGGACAAACAGCAAGTGATGCCCTTCACCTTCATGCCTGGCTTGTGAGCTTCCAGAAGAACCTGTCTGATCACTGTTGGGTTTGGAACTTGGTTTGAACTGTCACAGCAGTTCTTATGTTAAAGGAACAGCAGAATCCCTGATGCCATTAGGATACCAAAGATGGTCAAATAACAGGAATGGAAAGAAGTTGTTAGGCTCAGAAGGATAATCTGCAGCAATGTGTCAAATCTGAGATGAAGAGGCCAAGATAAGATACACCTGCAGAATCTTCTGGTTTTGTCGCTATGAGGATACAGGATGATAACATAACCTGTTGACCTCAGGAAAACACAGACCTCACAATGGTGGGTGAGAGAGATATTGAATGCCTAAATGAACCTGAACAGAATATAATATGAACAGAATGGCAACTATTCACTACCGAAAGGTCTCCCCTCAACAAGGACAAGTAGCCAGAGGTTGGGGAGGGAATCTGTCATAGCAACTGCCTCCTCCTCTGGGTGAGAGAACTGACTGCTGTGACAGAACTCTGTAGCTGCTACTTGACTCCAGTGTCCAAGTCTGATCATAGCCTGACCCATTTCCCCATTTGTAAATTGGGAGGAGTAACCTACCTCAGAGGTTTGCTTGCAAAGGCAAAACAAATCAAGGTTGGAAAGCACCTCCCCAATTAAAATCCTTGTTTAGGGAAGCTTTTAATGTTTGATGCATTACTGTATTTTAATATTGTGTTGGAAGCCGCCCAGAGTGGCTGGGGAATTATTATTATTATTATTATTATTATTATTATTATTATTATTCCGTCAAGTAGCGTTGACATGTTCCATTTTTTGACCAGGGCCAACGTTGGTGTGGCCAGGCACCTGTCCAAGACCCATGCTCCTGCAAGAGTCTCCTTCCCTTTAATAATGCCGCTTGTGGACCTGCCCCTTGTCTCTGGTTCATGGGGGGAAATGGTGGAAGGGAGGAGCACAAGCAGCAGCCAATAGCAAGTGCTGCAAGAAGAAGTGAGGACTCCTGAGGGTTACTTGACAGAACTGGATTTAACAAAGTAGAACACTGATCTGTTTTAAATGTATACATGGCCAACAGGATTCCACCACAACACTGATAAAAGCCAGTTCCCAAAGTTCCATCTGTGGAGGCTGCCCTCAGCCATCCGCCAACATCCTGCTTTCTTACTTACAACCAGGCTGGGATCTGGCACTGGCTGTCAGCTCCCTCCTCCTTAGTATAAAAGTCAGCAGGGAGGAGGATGGAGACAAAAACAAGGATTAGCCTCTGATTTGTTGTGTTGTCAGCTACTGTTGCCCTCCCTGCTTCTGCCCTACCAGTGCTCAGGACCGCAATACCTCAAGGACCGCCTCTTTCCATATGAATCTATCCGGACCCTGAGATCATCTTCTGAGGCCCTTCTTCGTGTGTCTCCTCCTTGCAAGGTCTGGAGGGTGGCAACACAAGAACGAGCCTTCTCTGCAGTGGCTCCCCATCTGTGGAATGCTTTCCCCAGGAAAGTTCACCTGGCGCCTTCATTATACACCTTTAAGTGCCAGGCAAAAACGTTCCTTTTTAACCAGGCCTTTGGTTGATCTGATTTACATCCTATGCCCTTTTAAAATGTGGCTCTTTTTTTTGGGAGGGGGTTATTTGGTTGTTGTTTTTATTTTGATTATATATATTGTGGTTTTTATGTTGATCTTTTCTGTGAACTGCCCTGAGACCTCCGGGTATAGGGCAGTAAAGTGGTACCTCAGGTTAAGTACTTATTTCGTTCCGGAGGTCCGTACTTAACCTGAAACTGTTCTTTACCTGAAGCACCACTTTAGCTAATGGGGCCTCCTGCTGCTGCCTCACCACCGGAGCACGATTTCTGTTCTCATCCGTAAGCAAAGTTCTTAACCTGAAGCACATTTCTGGGTTAGCAGAGTCTGTAACCTGAAGCGTATGTAACTGAAGCGTATGTAACCCGAGGTACCACTGTATATAAATTCAAAAAAGAATAAGAATGCCAAATGGATACCACCCACACTGGCTCCATCATATTGTACCTTCAAAAGCACACACCTCAGAAAAGTATTTCCTCACCTGTATTCCTACAACCTGCAGGCCCTCAATCTTCACGCCCACCTCATTTGTCATAACAACAGGCATTTTGATAATGTGCTCCCAAAGTACTATGGGAATGTTACAGTGATTCTTTCTCTATAAATCAAAGTTATAATTAAAGGAGGGTGAGGGGGAACGGAAATGCCTAACCGAAGTTCTTCGGCTGTTCATCAAAATTCTGCAAGATTCAGATTACAGGAACTCTTTATCAGTTCTTAAAATGCTTGCAACCCCTCACCTCATAGCCTGAGGGTGTACAATGTAAAACGGCGAGAACATTCTCGGTGCATTTCCGTGCTCTTACACGGCATTTATAATAACAGAGGCGCAAGCAATCTTTATGTAAGAATATGCATTTTGTCTTGATGACTAGGGGCAGGTGAAGAATGTTACAGCTATGAATTTAAAGCATGCACACAATTCTGGAGTCTGCGGTGTCTGGATTACTAAACATCTCTAAGTGCCTTCGGGAAATGCATGGAGGTGGGGTTGCTTATGGCAGGGCCATTCATTTATTTTCAAAAATAGAAGGTGCCGTGGCAGACAAAAATAGTCATCCATCTTCCTCTCTATTCCAGGAACAATGCCCTGAATCTGAGGCCAGAAGGCAAGGGCCATGGTCCAAGACACACATCCATGCCTGTAAATAAATGCATTTGAGTCAAAAGCCAGGATGCCTTCCTTTTTGCAATTGTTGCCCCTTGGAAAATATCAAGGAGTTTTATTTCTTAGTCCCAGATTATAAACATGGGGGGGGGGGCAAGCCAATAGGATGCATGTTGCCTCTCAGTATACAAGATGAATGTATGGCAGAGATGGTCAGGCACCAGGCTTGTGGGATCTATTTTGTTCCTTGCTAGAACCTTGGTGACCAGCATCAGATGGAAATGAGTGGCAACTGAGTGGCTGGTGGTACAGGAGGCACAAAATGGCGGCTCGAGGATGGGGCCTGCTACCCCATGCTTCCCATGGGCCATGTACCAGGATAGCTATGAATACCAGAACCATTTCTGCAGGTGTGGAGGGAAATTTAGCCCACAAAAATGAACAAGCAATACTGCATAAAAACCTGGTCACAGACAATGATTATGTGGATTTTACAGGCCCAAGTTCAGCTATATGCAGATAATTCTTTTTCTCATGTTTTTACTTGGGACTGTGAAACAAGAGGTAGTCTGAAATCCTTATGGAACTAGCACAAATCACTCTGAGATTTACTGATGGATCCTGAACCATTTTCTGCCTATCCCAGGTCTATGGCTGCCAACCAATCAGAAAAAGAACAGCCCAGCTAGTATTATTCAGGGAAGCTTTTAATGTGTGAGATTTGAATCTTTTTAATCTTTGTTGGAAGCTGCCCAGAGTGGCTGGGGAAACTCAGCCAGATGGGCGGGGTACAAATAATAAATTTATTATTATTATTATTATCATTATCATTATCATTATCATTATCATTATCATCATCATTACTGCTGCTGCTGCTATTGCTTTTGGGACAGTTGCGTATCAAGACCCTGAGGCCTCTCCCTTATGTTGAATAATAACACGTGGACACCATATCATGTGCCACCTCAACCCGCTTCTCAAGGGCTGCCTTCCGGAAGCCTGAGCACAGAACAGTGAGGCAGGCAGAAAGTTGGGTATCACCTGTTCCAATCCGGCTGAGAGGTGTGCGCGTTGCTGTAAAGGAAACAAGCAGACAAAGTAAAATATGGAGGGAAGGAGGCTCTTCCAAAAGTGCTTCCTGCTGCGAAGCAGGGAAGGCGGATCTCCTGAAGCGATTCAAGGTAAAAGCTTGAACACTCAAGGTAGCAGGAGAGCACATTGCAGAAGCCAGAACAAAAAGGGAGATCCCCCTGGCTGCGTGGCTGATTTAAAGGGATAAGCCACACCCTCCGGCCAACCGGATTGGCTGGCCGGGGCCATGACGCGGGACTTCACCAGCCCCCACTGTGTGTGGAGGCCATGTGGCCTGACCGCAACACCACCTCACCCAGAAGTGGAATGGCTTTGTGCAAAAAATACCCAAATTTTGGAAAAGCAGCAGCAACAGGTATCATTTGATTTGCAACAGAAGTGCTAATTCTGTTCTCTGTTTTAAGTATGCAACCCAGGAGGGTGTTGTAGGGGTTGCTTAGCAACCACACAGGTAGCATGTGCTCTGATTCGCTGTGCAGTTCTGAGGCAGTTTTCCTCCGGATGTTAAACTGAATTTGCTCCTGTTCTCAGCAAGGCCTGTCTCTATAAGACAATTCCTCCCTGTTTCATTCTTCCTAAATTATACTCCATCTATCTATCTCAACATAAAGGTAAAGGGACCCCTGACCATTAGGTCCAGTCGTGACCGACTCTGGGGTTGTGGTGCTCATCTCGCTTTACTGGCCGAAGGAGCCAGCGTACAGCTTCTGGGTCATGTGGCCAGCATGACTAAGCCACTTCTGGCGAACCAGAGCAGCGCACGGAAACGCCGTTTACCTTTCCACCAGAGCTGTACCTATTTATCTACTTGCACTTTGACGTGCTTTTGAACTGCTAGATTGCCAGGAGCAGGGACCAAGCAACAGGAGCTCACCCTGTCGCGGGGATTCGAACCGCTGACCTTCTGATCAGCAAGTCCTAGGCCCTGTGGTTTAACCCACAGCGCCACCTGCATCCCATACAATACATACAACATACAGTAAAATAAAAGCCAAACTAATCTGAATAAAACTAGAAACAGGAGAAAGCAAAGCAAAACAAGACACACACAAAAAAAGAAAGACAACAGAGAGAAAAACTGGAAGAAAAAGAAACACAAAGCCCGCTATTGGGGGTGTATCTTAACCCTCGTCCCACACAAAAGGTGATAGACCCTCCCAGCTCTCACCTGGGAGCTTCCCCTCCTTTTCCCACCCTGGGAGATCTTCCCTTTCCTGCCTTTCTTGTTATTGTTTTAAAAAATTCAATTTATTCAGTAGAATGTTAACAGAGTTCCTATTTCTAGACTCTGCTTTATTTAAGTGTCTTTGCAAACCGTGATCCCATCCCCCCCCCTTTTTTTGCTCTGCTTTTCAAATGCTGCACATTATGTGAATATACAGCCTTTGGGCCCAGGCGTGGTTTGAGCCACATGTATATGATCAAATTGTCACTATGTGGAAAGATGCTACAAAGAATCTGCACCCCATGAAGGTGCGTTCCCACTGAGGTTAGATGACAGGGGAAACTGGTTGTTTTAGGCCACTTCCATCACTGTACATATCCACAATATTGCGTGCATTTTACTTTACAGCGTAAAACAGGCCAAGTAGTTTGTTCGCACTCCAACCCCACTTCCTTTGCAACAATCAATAGCTTGTTTGCTTTATATTCTAGTGCATCAACAACTTGGATATAATTCAATCTTCCAAAGGAGCAGACACACAAATACAACAGAATGACATGTGCAGGGACAATAAAAGCAAGAAAACAAAGGGAAGAGTCATCTATTGGAGGTTGCATTTCACACTTAGCTTATTGGATTTTTCTCTCAGCAGCTAAAGATACACCCAAAACAGGATCCCTCCCCCGCTGCCGCCCCGCTGGCAAAAAATAAACCAAGCAAAAAACCAGCCCTGTTTTTTTCATCACTCGCTGCATCAATATTTCATATGATTCATGTGGGATATATTTCAAGTTGAAAATTGTAATAGTACAGCTCCATGGGGAACGGTTTACACTTAATATTCATTGATCAGCTCAAGGTATTCTGCAAAACTCATACCAAAACATCCAGACTATTTATTGTGATAACAATGGTCAGCAAATGTGTGTTTTATAAGCTTCAGCTGTATAAATGGCAGAGTTATCTACGATTTCCCTCCTCACCGACTGGAAGAGGTCATGGAAGAGATAACTGTTCAGATCTGGTTGCCGGAGCTAAGAAGGTATGATCAAAGCCGGAGAATGGGACAGCCTAGTGGCGTAGCGTGGGGGGTGCCGGGGGGGCTGGCCGCACCGGGCGCAACATCTGGGGGGGCGCTCCACGGGTTAGGGGGTGCAAAATCCATGGGTTAGGGGGCGCAAATTACTTGCCTTGCCCCGGGTGCTGACAACCCACGCTACGCCACTGGGACAGCCTGTCTCCATGTGGGAAATTTGGAGATATCATTAAAGGAAAACTTGTCAATTAAATAGTTGTTGTTGTTGTTAACCAATCAGTTCTTTTTTATATAAATTAATTTATTCAGTTTTTCAGATTAAAGTTTTACAATCACATATCCAACATACAATATAAGGACAAGATTCCGAAGGATCTCCTGACCCCCTCACCCCCACCCCCGTGGGTCGTATTTTTCGTCATTTCCTCCTGCATTTTTATTATAATCCAAATCTTTTACATCTCCATTATGTCCAAAAACACCATTAAACTACAAGTGTTCTTCCAATCCTACTAACAATTTTAGCTGTTTACAATGGTTTTTAAGATAAATTATTAAAAAATTCCCCATTCCTTATCAAATTTTTGGTCTGCCCGATTTCTGATTCTTCTGGTCATTTTAGCCATTTTGGCATAATCCATCAACTTCATTTGCCATTCTTCTCTGGTAGGGACTTTTATCTTCTTTCCATTTCAGTTTTTGCTGTATAAATCCCAAAAATATGGGGATGGGCAATCAAAAGATACAATATTTTCAGACAGATTACTTACACAGTCATAAAAATTATGAAAGCCACCATTTTGTGCTTCAGCCACACCCGCTTTTAACATGTGATTCCCCCAAAGTGTTGCTATTGGTCAATGCAGCCCTTGGCATGAAAGGGGTTAGCCAGCCTTGATCTATAGGAACATATATTTCTTTTCTCAAGCTGCAGTCCTAAATATACAATGAGAACTCAATTGGATTTACTTCAGAGTAGACATGCATAGAATTGTGTTTGGAAACCAATAAATTACCTGACTTCAGCCTCTGCTAAAAGTCCCAGTAGTGCTCATGCATAAGAGGACAGAGAAAAGAAACACACAACCAGAAAATATACAGTTCCATAACTGTATTTGAAATGCTCTTCTAGTAATTAATGCATTCTGGATTTTAATTTTCCAAACCCTTCCCTCATCTGAATTCTTGCCCTCTTATTAAGCCATTGCTTAATTGTAATAGAATGAGCACTTGGCACAGAATGTTCCCAGGTTTAAAACCTCAGCAGTGTAGTTGTGAGAGTAAAATAAACAGACTGTTCCACAATCCCATTTAAACTATAATAGTACAATTTCAGATTTAGCATGCAAAGGCTTCATTGACCTCAGACATCTTGCATTATTACATATTGAACACAATGCTTCAATGTAGGAAGAATAATATACTGGCCTACGTCACAGGCTGACTAGAATGATATTTGTGAAGTACTTTGAACATCCTGTATTTCGGTAGTCATTCCAAAATACGCCAGAGAACAGAGAACTTTCAACATTCATTAAATCTCACCTTTAATTCAAGGAGCTTTAGATGGGAAGCAAGGGAAGCAGGTGGCGCTGTGGTCTAAACTACTGAGCCTCTTGGGCTTGCTGATCAGAAGGTTGGCGGTTCGAATCCCCACGACGGGATGAGTTCCCGTTGCTCCGTCCCAGCTTCTGCCAAGCTACCACTTTGAAAGCACACCAGTACAAGTAGATAAATAGGTACCACTACGGTGGGAAGGTAAACGGCATTTCCGTGCACTCTGGTTTCCATCACGGTGTCCCATTGCACCAGAAGCAGTTTAGTCATGCTGGCCATGTGACCCAGAAAGTTGTCTGTGGACAAATGCCAGCTTCTCAGCCTAAAAGCGAGATGAGTGTCGTACCTCGTAGTCAAGTTTTACTGGACTTAACTGTCCAGGGGTCCTTTACCTTTACCTTTTACCTTTAGATGGACATAGTTCTGCCCTTCCCAACTTTTCCTCGCAACTGCAGGACAGTAACCATCCCAAGGTCACCGAGTAAGCCTCATGGCTGAGTGGGGAGCTGAATCCTGGTCTCTCCAGTCCCAGTCTGGAACTTTGACCACATTATAACAATGGACATCATCTAGGTCAGCGAGGGAGTTTCACATCTCTTTCTCTTTGCAGCTCTTTAAAAGGTATCCAATATCCTGCTACAGCCTCATATGTCAGGAGGTACCTTAATCTCTCCCTGTTAGAAATGAATTATGAAATAATCCTTCCAATAGTTTGATATTAAGATTTGTTTTAGTGTCTATTTATTGAACTCTTTTTGTCTGTTACATAGTCTTTTATAAGAAGCTGATGTGGATAGCAATGCATTTTTGATGGATTTACCTGTGTTTTCCTTTAACATTTGTTGCAGGATCATAGAATTCTAGAGTTGTCATCCCGAGGGTCATTTAGTCCAATCCCCTGCAATGCAAGCATCTGAACACACGTTTCCCATCCAATTTGAAACCACACCAGATCCTGCTTAGCTTTGCAAATGTGCAAGCAGTTTCATTGCTGCACCACTGAGAAGATGCTGTGATGCCTTTGGGAAAAATGGTTTACCATTGATGTAACTTAGAGCTACAGTCCTACACGCATGCACATAGTAAGTAAGTTCAGTGGAATCTAGTAGCACTTAACTCTGAGTAGACATGCATAGGGCTGTGCTGCATAACTATGGCTAACAGTTGGGTACAGGCCACGTGATCCACAGCACTTTGAAAGAGGAGGGTCCGAAAGGGATGGACTTGCTCAGCCTTGTTGCAATGCTGTGCAAGAAAGCTGGTTCCTTTTCAGAATCATAGTGATGCAGTCCTTCCGCTCAATCCCATGACCACTCCAAGAAAATTAAATTTATGAAACGGGTGCTGATATTGACAGGGTTTCTCAGCCCTGAGTGGAGAGAGCCAATCCCTTTGATCTGAGTGTATTTCCTGAGACACTTTGGTCTCATCTCACTATGTAAACATATAGATCACTGCCTCAGTAATGAAGGGAAAAGTGAGTAATGTAGATGCTAAATCTCAGATTCAGGGAAGAATTTTACTTTTTGGCAGCTGGGCAAGTGTGATGCTGAGAAATTCAATCTAACATGCCCTGCTGTTCTTTGCTCTTGAGAGACAGCAAGTCACAGTGGACTCTGCACGGACAGTAGATGACTTGCCAAGAATTATCAAGATTACTCAGGCACATGGAGATTTCAAGGAAGAAGAGCAAGGCCTCGGGAGGTAAATAAGCTGCTGCCACCTCTTTAAATATGTAGAGTTGAGAATGGCAACAGAATCAAGTCTACCTATCACAGACAGGCTAGTGTAATGCAAGAGGCCTGCTAGTGTGCTGTGAGAAACTCAATTAAATGAAGTTTCTGTCACCAGAGAAAACCGTGTGTTGCATCTGTGTATGTTTTCCCATTCCAGCCTTTCTTTCATTCTACCAGGACAGGTAAATTTGCCTCTCCTCTCCTGGAGGAATGCTTTCATCTATAATTCCCGGTGCAGAGATGCAACAGAATTCCACATCTTCAGAAAGTCTGCTCATTGCATCTCGGTATAGATCAGGGCTCTCAGATTGTCTTCTTTATCAGAAACTGCTCAAAATAGCAATATGCAAAAACCTAGGGCGGCGGTGGTCTGAGGACGGACCGTCTTTCCATACATGCACCCACCCAGCTCTTTAGACTCTCAAGTACTTTCTCTACCCAGACATTGAGAACATCAAATGTCTTTCTCAGAGTGGCCCAGTCAAGTGAGGTACAATGAGTGGCTATGGGAGAGAAAGTATTTGCAGTGGTGGCACTCTGGTTGTAGAATGCCTTTTCCACAGAGGCTCTCCTGGCAGCTACTTTTGCTATCATTTCAGCACCAGCTAAATTGCTTGCTTGCTTGCTTGCTTAACAGCTGTTGGGGAATTCAAGGTCCCTGATCTCCCTTCTTATCATCTTTATATTGGACCTGGAGACTCCAATAGAGAGCATTCCATGTCAAGAAGGAGGGCAATTGGTCACCCTATCAAATGACAAGGCAGGAGCTACACGGAGCAGGGCCTTTTCTCTGCTGGTGCCCATTGTATTACATACACTTCAGGTGACATACGCTTCAGGTTACAGACTCTGCTAACCCAGAAATAATACCTCGGGTTAAGAACTTTGCTTCAGGATGAGAACAGAAATCGTGCAGCGGCGGCGCAGCAGCAGCAGGAGGCCCCATTAGCTTCAGGTTAAGAACAGTTTCAGGTTAAGAACGGACCTCCGGAACGAATTGAGTATGTAACCAGAGGTACCACTGTACAGCTTTTCAGTGAGAGTAACAAAATCTTGTGCATGGAATCAACCACACAAGGTTCTAGATGTTTGCCAAATCGAAGGCTTACACCCAAGAAACACACTTTCATGCATATTTGCATGAAGCGGGGGGGGGGGGCACCCAGGCTATATGAGCATTAACTATTGCAAATTTAGGAGATATGTAGGTCAGTGATTACAACTACATCACCCACACCGACACCTTAATTTACGAGAATAAGAAGCCCTTTCTCCTCCTACCATTTGCAGCAACTGGCATCCATTTCGGCATGTTATTTACTCTAATATAGACACTTTTTGTGCACACTTTCCTTTAATATCTTCTTCTTCTTCTTCTTCTTCTTCTTCGAATTTATATACCACCCTATAGCTGGGGGTCTCAGGGTGGTTCACAGAATAAAATAAAGATATAAAACTACAAAATACATAATAAAAATAAAAACAACCCAATAGCCCCTCCCCATTTTGTGGTTGGGGAACTGCATTGTAAAATTTGAGAAAGCGGCATTCAAGGGGTGTCAGTTGTGCGCTGAATTAACTACCCCTCCATCCTTAGTAGAGAGGGCGTCAAGCTGAAGTTCTCACCAGCAAACTTCCACATCAGTCTTAGAGATTGTGAGAAAAGCCTGACTAAGCACTGGCAATGTTTCTCTTCATCAACCAGCTCTTCAGAAAGACAGATGCTCTGGTTTATGTTGGCGTTTTCTCAAGCCTGTGGGTGTTAGAGGAATTCTTATGCCCATCCGAAAACTTCATTAACATCCATTTCTTCTCATTCTCTCTGCTATCGCAAACAGGACAGAGCACTTCTTTTTAAATTGTTTAATTCATCCCCCTTGGCTGGAAAATCTCCCAGCACACTGAGACGGCTAAGAATCGACATTCTTGGGCAGTTTTATGTATTCTCTGTGATCACAGGACCTGAACACTTAGAAGCAATTAGGCCCAGGAAAAGCCTTAATCTAATTCAGCTACATGGGATACATTAATTCCAAAGACTGAAGGTTGTTCTAGGAAAACCCACAGTTGTAATTGGCACTTCCAAAATATGTGTAGCAAACTAGAAGGGAGTGACACCATCCAGGTGTTTGTTTGTGTGCATGTATTTCAATGTGTTGGAGCTGGGGCCATTGATGTTCTTCAGTTGCTAACAGATGAAAGCGGGGGCATGTCTTTCCTTCCCTTTTATCACTCCAAGGATGCAATGCTAAGGCAAGGAGGGAAATCCATTGAACATAGGGAGACAATGTGCATAGAATTGTGTTACGCAGACCACTGCCTGAGATGCTGTTGAGACTTCAGGGAATCCTATCCCTCCCACGGTGGGATGCCAAGAAGCAGAAAAACAAGAAGAGTTCTTACCAAGTAGTTTATTTAATATTGAGAGAGAGAGAGAGAGAGAGAGAGAGAGAGAGAGAGAGAGAGAGAGAGAAAGAGAGACGAAGGAATGTGGTCTCTCTTAGATAATGGCATTGCTTCAAGTAAAGTCCCACCCCCCTCAGTCCCTCCTATTTTACGTCACTGCTCCGCCGGCTGATCTGTGCTTTCTGCCTTTGAGATTTCTGTTCTACTACTCTCAAGGCACAGCTGGTCCTGGGAGAGGGCGGTCAGGAATGCTTTCAAGAGACACTGAGTCTGTTAGCTGTCTCTTCCCTGGTCTTTTTCCTGATGCTCTCCCAATATTTCCTAGCTTCTCCCCCCTGCAACCTCTGAACTATGACCTTCTACAAGCCACTGTTCTAAATCTATACTGCCCTCCGCTTCTCGGGAAGGTGCAGAAAAAGGGGGGGACAGTTCCCAACATTCTTCCTCAGTCCAAGAATTTGTCAAGAATGTATAACTTGCTGTTGAAATGGAATACACAGGATGAAACGGTGAAATCAGCTATGATTAAATGGGCACAAGATATCGGTCATGACATCATGTTTGCTGACTGGGAACAGTTATGGACCACTGGCGTTAAATTTACGGCATGTAATGCCTTAAAAGAAAACATAATGAAAATGATTTATAGGTGGTACATGGCCCCAGTCAAGCTTGCAAAAATTTATCATTTGCCCAATAATAAATGCTGGAAATGTAATGAGACTGAAGGTACCTTTTACCACCTTTGGTGGACCTGCCCAAAGATTAAAGCCTTTTGGGAAATGATCTATAATGAAATTAAGAAAGTCCTTAAGTGGACTTTTCCTAAGAAACCTGAGGCTTTTCTCCTGGGCATGGTTGGCCAATTGGTGCCAAAGAAGGATAGGACATTTTTTATGTACGCCACCACAGCAGCAAGAATTCTTCTGGCAAAGTATTGGAAGATGCAAGAACTACCTACTCTGGAAGAATGGCAGACAAAGGTGATCGACTTCATGGGACTGGCAGAGATGACCGGCAGAATCCGCGACCAGGAGAAAGAGACAGTGGAAGAGGATTGGAAGAAATTTAAAATATATCTTAAAAATTGTTGTAAAGTTGAGGAGTGTTAAGATGTCAAGGGGTAAGAATCAGAGAATTACAGCTGTAACTAACAAATTAAAGAAAATTTAATGAAAGGGAATTAAATAGATAATTGACCAGAGGAGTTGCTAAAGAATTGTAAAATAAGGATGCAGCGAAAGGGAGGTATGGGGAAGTCGGCAGAAAGAAGGTGCACGAAAATAAGATTATGAAATTATACATGTTTAAATGTTTTGTATGTTTTTGTTTTGTGTTTTGTCTGTTTCTTATTATGTGTTTGGAAAATGAATACAAATTATTTTAAAAAAAACAAAACAACATTCTTCCTCAGTCCAGCCCCTGACAGGGGCCCACCATCCACTATTGCACAGCGGCTTTTTCCCATCTGGTTCTATAGTCAACATGGTTTAGTGCTTAGAACTCTGCCCTATGACTTGAGAGACCCAGACTTGACCTAGCCACTGTGATCCATGCAACGGTCACCTTCAGACTTGATTATTGAAACTCACTCTACGTGGGGCTGCCCTTGAGACTGACCCAGAAACTCTAGCGGGTGCAGAATGCCACGGCGAGACTCCTTATGGGGTCCTCACCACGGGATCAAATTCACCCGGTGCTATACCAGCTGCACTGGCTCCCGGTAGAGTACAGGATCAGGTTTAAGGTGCTGCTTTTAAACTTGAAAGCCCTATATGGCATAGGAACCTCGTACCTACAGGACCGTCTCTCCTGGTATGTCCCATGGAGGACCTTACGGTCTTCAGACAAAAACATCTTGGAGGCCCCAGCCCACAGGGAGGTTAGGCTGGCCTCAACCAGAGCCAGGGCTTTTTCAGCTGTGGCTCCAATCTGGTGGAATGCTGTGTCACAAGAGACACAAGACTAGGGCCCCAGGGGACTTGACATCTTTCCGCAGGGCCTGCAAGACAGAGCTGTTCCACCAGGCCTTTGGCCAAGGCATAGTCTGACCCCCCTCCTTTGGTAATCCTTGTAGAATGTTAGCCCAATGGTTGCCATTAATTTGATCATGAATTGATTTTAGAATGAATTGATTTTTGAACGTATTTCAATTAATTGATTGTGATTTTATGTGTTACTTTTATTGCTGTTAGCCGCTCTGAGCCCAGCTTTGGCTGAGGAGGGCGGGATATAAATAAAATATTATTATTATTATTATTATTATTATTATTATTATTATTATTATTATTATTATTATTATCCCCACTTACATTGAAACTCAGTAGGTGACATTTGGCCAAGTCAATCTCTCAGCCTAGCCTACGTCACAAGGAAGGGGGACCATGAACTCCTCATAGGAAAGGTGGGATATAGGTGCAACAATCAAACAATCCATATTAATATACACTGCAACAGCCAGTCCTGTCCTGATTCAAGAGAATGTTCTTTAGACAAAAGATACACTTTAAAAAAGACAATTGTACTATGATATGTGATGAACAATTCAAACTGAATATCACTAGTGACAGCAGGTGAAATGATTGATGAGGCGCTATGTAGTGGCTTAGTATCCACATGCATATATTTATGGGCATGAGCACCAGGCTGACAAATCATTGCTCCTCTCCTTCCTCACCCCTGCAAAAGATTTAACTTCAGGTGACCAAAAGGATGGAAATGAAATGGGCTGGTAATATTTTGTAAGATGGGATGGACTTGGTAATATTTTGTAAGATGGCACCCTGTGCAAGTCTGAAGTTTGGTGCCCCCAAATGGACCTTCTCAGTTATGGATTTTCTCGATTTTGTGCCCCCTTGGTTTGGCACCCTGTGCAGGGACACCAGTCACAACACCCTAAATCTGGCACTGCTGCCAGGCAAAGTTGCCCCACATGGATTTAGTCTGCAAAGTGAGTGGCTCCAGTTTCCAGTTCTTAGGCACCAGACATGTGTTGGAGAACACACCCCTACAGATCTAAATATAGGTGTGGTCTTCCACAGCCTACACTTGCCCCAAACATTTTCATCAAACTGCCTATTAGAGACAGGGGATCCATTTCACTTTAAGTAAACATAAATATGAGAGAATGTTGGATTTTCACTAAATGTAGGCTATCACCCTTCTCCAGATATGGGGGATGAATTTGTACCAACACCCACACAGGGGAGGTGAGTAACAGCCCTGGTATGGGTATCTTGAGACGACTGTATTTTTCTTGAACATCCTAGTTGTTCAATACGTGCTTGTGAAGATGTGCAAACAGCATGAATATTACACTGGTTAAAGTACTTCTTAAAACTACCGGTAGTTCTTTGATAGCTGCAGATACACCAAATAAATTTAGCTTTCATAACACGCCAAGTAATTTGTTTTTTTCCTTATTCAGAGATTTCAAAACCCTGCACACTGAGTGTAACTCATTAATCTATCCACTGGGAATGCAAAGCTCAGCTGGTGCCTAGAAAAAGGCTGCAGAAACTGACTACACAATCAGGAATGCTCCACCGTCATTAATAACGAAAAGGAAATACATTTTCCCTGTTGTCCTGATTTGCATTGCGAATAGAATTTTGATTTTGGGAGGGGGGTAGTTCCCCATTCCCTCTCAATCCAGCAATTCCATAAGGACATCCATGCTGCTATTAGCTGCATTCAGCTTTTCTGAATGGTAGGTGCTGTGCACACCACGGATGTGACTTGTTCAGGCACAGAAGAGGACAAATATTCCACACTGCATGAAGCACTTTGTGACATTTCAATGAATGAGGCAACCCATGCTCACCCCAACTCAACCTGCATATTACCATAGACAGGGCTGCCTGCAACCTCCGACCTCTTCCTCTCACCCCCTCATGTTTTTCTTAATGTGTTGTGATGTCATGGCAATTTCCAAAACAATTTCTCCACTTGATTGGCTGCGAAAAAAGGCGAAGGAAGTTCTAAGCATGAAGAAGTCCAATCATACACCTGCTACAACAAAGAAGTAAAAGGAATTGTGGGAATGAGCTATTGGACCACATGTTTGGTGTTTTAGAGATCTGGAATGCCACGGAATGAAGGATCTCCCTTATGGATCCTGTTGGAGACACCTAGAGTTGTGCTTCTATCTGTTTAACTGCAAGTCTTCTTTGTCTTCTGGCTTTCCCTGGCTCTCCATCAATTAGTGCCCAAGTCTTCTTGTTGCTAGAGCAGGGGTAGCCAATGTTGTGCCCTTCAGGCATTGCAGGGGTACAGTTTCCATCACTCTCATCCAACACGCACAACGGTCAGGGGTCAGAGAAACTGTAGTCCACCAGTAAAAAAAAAATAGGTTCAGATCCCAGTGACGGGGTGACCTCCCTTTGCTCTGTACTAGCTTCTGCCAACCTAGCAGTTCAAAAGCACTCCAGTGCAAGGAGATAAATAGGTAGATTGGACATGGTGACATCATGCTGATGCTCCCCTTCAGTTGTTGTAGGCTGCCTCTCCAAAATCGGCCAAAAACGTAAGGGAATCATGGAATAGTTTGGGCTCAGTTTGATGGGAAAAGATGGTCAGAACTCACATGCAACTGCTATGTCCTTGGGATGCCAGACAATGACTGCCTCTGCCCACTGTTACTGCCAGCTTCAGGGACACGGGTGGCACTGTGGTCTAAACCACTGAGCCTCTTGGGCTTGCTGATCAGAAGGTCGGCAGTTTGAATCCATGCGGTGAGGTGAGATCCCATTGCTCCATCCCAGCTCCTGCCAACCTAGCACACCAGTGCAAGTCGATAAATAGATAATGCTGTGGAGAGAAGGTAAACAGTGTTTCCGTGGGCTCTGGTTTCCATCACAGTGTCCTGCTGCACCAGAAGTGGTATGGTCATGCTGGCCACATGACCCGGAAAGCTATCTGTGGACAAATGCCGGCTTCCTTGGCCTGAAAGCAAGATGAGCACTGCAACCCCAGAGTCGCTTTTGACTGGACTTAACCGTCCAGGGGTCCTTTACCTTTTTACTTCCAGCTTCAAGGAGATTGATGGCTTCAGAACACAATATATCCCCTCCTACTTGAAAGGGAGGGACTCCCATAGCAACCTTGTACTGCTTGACTGAACATTGTGGCCTCCTGGTGAGCTTGAAGGAGTCAGACTGGACATTGTGACTTCATGATTATGATTACTGCTTTAAGGGGAGGGACTAGCCATTGTGATCTCATTCTGACACTGCTTGACTGAAGGGAAGAGACTGGACATGGTGACATCAGGCTGATGCTGCCAGCTCCAAGAACTGACTATTGTGATCTCATGCTGATGCTCCCCTTCAGTTGTTGTAGGCTGCCTCTCCAAAACCGGCCAAAAATATTAGGGAATCATAGAATAGTTTGGGCTCAGTTTGATGGGAAAAGATGATCAGAACTCACATGCAACTGCTGTGTCTTTGGGATGCCATACAATGATTGCTGCTGCCCACTGTTACTGCCAGCTTCAGAACACGGGTGGCACTGTGGTCTAAACCACTGAGCCTCTTGGGCTTGCCAATCGGAAGGTCGGCAGTTTGAATCCATGTGACGAGGTGAGTTCCCATTGCTCCAGCCCAGCTTCTGCCAACCTAGCAGTTTGAAAGCACACCAGTGCAAGTAGATAAATGGGTACTGCTGTACCGGGAAGGTAAATGGCATTTCTGTGCGCTGTTTTCCATCACGGTGTTCTGTTGCACCAGAAGAGGTTTAGTCATGCTTGCCACATGACCTGGAAAGCTGCCTTGTGGACAAATGCCAGCTCCCTCGGCCTGAAAGCGAGATGAGCACTGCAACTCCATGGTTGCCTTTGACTGGACTTAACCACCCAGGAGTCCTCTAGCTTTAGCTTTTTAGTCCACCAGGACCACACTGACTATTCCTGCACTGTTGAAAACCTACAAGGATAATACCATGTATGAAGCACGTCAGCATATTGTAAGAAAGTCACATACATAACAGTGCCACTGCTGCTGCATCAATGTGCAAGACACACAGCATAGTGCAACAGGAAAAGGCGCTGCTCAGAAGACTCACTTCCTATAACTTGTTGCAGAAAATATTTAAGAATAGAATATAAGAGCCCTGCTGAATCAGACCAAAGGCCCATCTCATACAACATCCTTCTTCAGCAAGATCTGCTCTTGGTGCTCTTCAGATCCCAGTTGCAGGTCAAAACATCTGGAGGACACTTGCTTGGTGAAGGTGGTTCTACTGTATATGCTTGATAAAATTAATAATGCTTCCATCCATTTACCAGAAGCAAGCACTACATTGGCTGATCTTTTAATTTCCCGGATCCCTTTTAAACAATTGGTGTTAACTCTGGCCAGACCAGCAGTTTCACATTTGTGTTCTTAATGAACACTTGGGGGGGGGGGGAATACCATTCCTGGAGAGTTCTACAAGAGCAACATTAAGACTTGTCATTTTGCATTTCTTAGTGCAGAAAGTATTGATCTGATGTGTAGAGATCTTTCCTATTATAATAAATTCAGGAGGGTTCTGGAAGCTTCTCTGTGAGAAAGAAACAAGCAGAAGGTTCATGGTGTTTGGGTTATTCCTTCTGGGAAGCTGAGTACAGCTGGCTTAAACTGGTTCTGTTACCTTTTTCTGTCAAGGTCATGCTGACTATAAAAGTAAGGCCAGAAGGAGTCTGGGTTTCCCTTTCTCTTTCTATCTCTCCTCCTTCTGGTGTGGTGTTCTATACATAGTATGCTTAGTGGCAAGGTTTAGACTTATTATAAGTTTTTGTAAGTTTAAGTTAAATCTGCTGCAACTGGATTTCTTATGGACAGTGCCAACCCTGAATGTATTGGATTTGTGACCATGATGCTCATTTGCCTTCAGTCGCAGTAAAGCTCTGCTGGGTGAAATATTAATTGCCTCTGGTCTTTTTTTGGGGGGGGGGGACTCCAGCAATGTGTTTAAGTTTTTACTCTGCTAACTATACGTTGGAATCTGCTCTGGATCAATACTGAGAAGAATTCTATGACAAGACAAAGGGGGAGAAAGCCGACAGTGTGGGCCATCTTCTGGACTAGTTGTGATTACAAAGGCAGACAAGTTGGGGCTGGCTGAGGGCAGACTGAGGTTGGTGCAGCAGTGCCCCATTGGCCCTAATGGACAAGCCTCAATTCGATGTCAAGAACAATTTTGACATTCTATTATTTTTCAAAGTTTTAAGATTATTTTATATGTGCCCACTTGCAAATGACTTCTGATGTCCTTCCCACACCCAACACGTTCACATTTTCTGATTATGTGGGGTGTGATGACTTGAATGGTCTTTGGGCAAGGGGGCACAGCACAACTGTGAATCTCCTTCAATTTAACGACTTGCTACCTTCGCTGGTATTTTCATTTAATTGGCATTTTCCATATTATTTCAAACCAATTGCCTAGAACTTTGAAAGTAGAAGACTGGGAGACTTAAGTGGGTACTCCTAATATGGAAAACAAACTCAAAGCTACACTTTGGTATATAATTAGTTTAACCTTCTGCTACTGATGAGCAAATGTATCTTGTAAAACCAAAGAGCATTTTGTAACCATTGGAAGGGGAAGGGAAAATTCGTATTTCCTTTTTTAGAGAGAAATTCACATTATTGCATACATTTTAGTTATTTATTTCTCTCTCACACACACAATAGAGAGAGAGAGACATAATAATAATAATAATAATAATAATAATAATAATAATAATACACACAATAGAGAAATAATAATAATAATAATAATAATAATAATAATAATAATAATAATAATAATAATTATTATTTATACCCTGCCCATCTGGCTGGGTTTTCCAGCCACTTTGGGTGGCTTCCAACAAAATATTTAAAATACATTAAAACATCAGACATTAAAAACTTCCCTAAACAGGGCTGCCTTCAGATGTCTTCTAAAAGTCAGATAGTTGTTTATTTCCTTGACATCTGATGGGAGGGGATTCCATGGGGTTGGAGCCATTACCGAGAAGGCCCTCTACCTGGTTCCCTGTAACATTCCTTCTCGCAGTGAGGGAACTGCCAGAAGGCCCTCGGCGCTGGACCTCAGCGTCTGGGCAGAATGATGGGGGTAGAGAAGCTCCTTTAGGTATATTGGGCCGAGGCCATTCAGGGCTTTAAAGGTCAGCACCAACACTTTGAATTGTGCTCGGAAACACACTGGGAACCAATGTAGGTCTTTCAAGATTGGTGTTATGTGGTCTCGGCAGCCACTCCTAGTCACCAGTTTAGCTGCCGCATTCTGGATTAGTTGTAGTTTCTAGGTCAGCTTCAAAGGTAGCCCCACGTAGAGCACATTGCAATAGTCCAAGCGGGAGATAACAAGAGCATGCCACTAATCTTGCAAGACAGTTCACTGGCAGGTAGGGTCTCAGCCTGCATACTGGATGGAGCTGGTAAACAGCTGCCCTGGACAAAGAATTAACCTGTGCCTCCATGGACAACTGTGAGTCCAAAATGACTCCCAGGCTGTGCACCTGGTCCTTCAGGGGCACAGTTACCCTATTCAGGACCAGGGTATCCCCCACACCCACCCGCCTCCTGTCCCCCAAAAACAGTACTTCTGTCTTGTCAGGATTCAACCTCAATCTGTTAGCCACCATCCATCCTCCAACCGCCTCCAGGCACTCACACAGGACCTTCACCGCCTTCACTGGTTCTGATTTAAAGGAGAGGTAGAACTGGGTGCTATCTGCATACTGATGAACACCCAGCCCAAACCCCCTGATGATCTCTCCCAGCAGCTTCATGTAGATGTTAAAAAGCACGGGGGAGAGGACAGAACCCTGAGGCACCCCACAAGTGAGAGCCCAGGGGTCTGAACACTCATCCCCCACCACCACTTTCTGGACACGGCCCAGGAGGAAGGAGTGGAACCACTGTATAACAGTGCCCCCAGCTCCCAGCTCCTCTAAACGGATGTCATGGTTGATGGTATCAAAGGCCCACCAGCTGTGAGTGCTGACAGCCACTCCCTGGATGGCCCTTTCCATCTGGCCTAGGGGGCAGGGCCCAGGCTCACCCTGCCCTACTTCTGCTACTCCTGAGAGGCTGGAGATACACCTACTGGCTGTGAGCGCTGACGGACGCACACACACACACAAATAAACAAACACACTGCTTGGTTGTAAAAACAAACAGACAAACAAACAAAGCAGTTTTGTAAAAATCCTCAAAGCAGGTAAAACCACAGAACTGCTTGGGCTATTGTGATTTGTGAGGACTTGTTAATGTGCAGCATTTCTTAATAGACTGTTAGAATGTAAGAATGGCCAACAATTATGTGGTTTGGACAAAGAATTTGCACTGTACTCTGCCTCCAAGTCCCTCCTAACTTCACATTTGTTTGTGATTTTTAATAAGGTCCTCTGAAAACTCACCAGCATTTTAGTGTGCATTTCTCTACACATTTTGGAATGTACTTTCATCTTCACATTTTTTTACAAGCAATTTCCCTTAATATAATGCAGCTAACTACAGTGGTACCTCGGATTATGCTACCTTCAGGTAAGGTAATTTTGGGGTGTGAATATGGCAAACCCGGAACTGTATCTATCTACCCAGAAGCGCTCTATCACGCTACATGCATGCGCAGAAGCAGCACCTCTAGATACAGACTTTTCAGGGTAAGTACAGACCCCCAGGATGAATTAAGTTCATATCCGGAGGGTCCACTGTAATATGTGCATCTTTACACATACCCCCCCATACACAGGTTTATTGTTGTTAGATCAGTGCACTACAAAATTTGGGAATGTCTGAATTTTGAAGGATAGCTGCATTTCAGCTCATAGACTCTTTTGGCAAGTCAAATTAGAGAAGTATACATGAAAAGGTAAACAGAATGAAAATTCTCTCCTGTCCCTACTTCCACTCTAAGTAAATCTTGGCTGTAAGATGTTATATATTCCTGCTATGAAGCTTCCATTTCATCCAACAGTGTATGCACACATATCCAACAGGGGGTACTCATGTCGTATTGATCCATATGACTTCCACATAGGTTCTTTGTCCCTTAAAATCAGCTGTTCTTCATGCTTCAAAGTCCCAATGCCTATATCCACTGTTTCTCAAACTTGGGTCCTCAATTGTTGGACTACAACTCCCATCATGCCTAGCTAGCAGGACCAGTGGTTAGGCATGATGGGAGTTTTAGCCCAACAACAGTTGGGGACCCAAGTTTGAGAAACACTGCATATATCACAGGTTTATGAGTTTCCATATTGTGAAACTTGCACCCATACCATTTAGTACCCATACCAAATAGGTACCACTCGTACCTATGGGACCGCCTCTCCTGGTATGTCCCACAGAGGAACTCACGGACTTCAAACAAAAACATCCTGAAGGTCCCAGGCCACAGAGAGGTTAGGCTGGCCTCAACTAGAGCCAGGGCTTTTTCGGCTGTGGCTCCAATCTGGTGGAACGCTCTGTCACAAGAGACTAGGGCCCTGCGGGACTTGACATCTTTCTGCAGGACCTGTAAGACAGAGCTGTTCCACCAGGTCTTTGGCCAGGGCACAGCCTGACTCCCTCCTTTGGCAATCTTCACAGAACTTTAGCCTAATGGTTGCCATCAATTTGAGTTGAATTAATTTTATAATGAAATGATTTTAGAATGTTGTACTATTTTATTATTGTTAGCCGCACTGAGCCCGGCTTTGGCTAGGGAGGGCGGGATATAAATAAAATTTATTATTATTATTATTAAGCTACAGGTGGTGTGGAGCATATCTAGAAGATGCCGCTGCTCCCACAATTCCTCTTCCTTGATCTGGTAATACAGAAATCAAGTTTTTCCTCCAAAACACCAAGCTTTGTGGCAGCGGTAATTAACACATCTCATTTTCAAGCCTTGAATTTAAAGGCGAGAGAGCAGCTTAACCTTTGCAGATTGAAAAGGTGCATCGCAAAAACAACTCTTGTTTATACCTGCACAGGACCGGATGAAGAAATAGCATTTGCAGCTGAATTTGACAGACAGCTTCAATCTGGCTATTTGTCTTCTGTCTGGAAGCCCTAATCCTGAATGCTGTCAAGTGCTTTTCTGAAAGGTTTTTCTTTTTCATCATTCTCTACATCAACATTGCCAAGCCACTGCCCCATTCAGCAGACGTCCCCTGCGAACAAGTGTGTTGAAAGCAGATAAGGAGACGAGAATTGAATCTCCTGCTTAAATTCCAGCCTGAATCCTTCCTATATATTTTGAAGTGAACCAGAACAGTACAGTCGACAACCCTTGTACCTGCTCCGCCACCTAAATAAATCTGAATTGAGGATTTCACCATACATGGGTTAAGTGAATAGGAAGTTTTCTTGGACTGTTATCTGAGGGTCTATTCTAAGGACATTTTGTATTAGAGACTGTTGGGGAAGAAAAATCTTACCCATAGGGTGGTGCCCTTGGCCATTCGTCAATCTGCCAGTGGCTGTTGTGGGATCATGACATTTTCTTACTGAAGCAAATGAAAGGTAGAGCACCAAGATATATGACTTCTTGCATTTGCAGAGAAACATGGCAACATGATTTCCTAGAACCAGGTTTCCACTGAGGATTCCATTTTGTCCATATTAACATTTGCCTTTGTGGTTCCACGTTTTGCATCCACAAATACCAATACATACATCCACACTCTCCAAATGTTCCTTTTGCTAAAATAAGACACTTGTGCTGCTCAAATTATTTCAGACCCATGCAGCTTTGTGCATTCCCAAGCAGCACTGAATCTAGGAATCCTCCACAGGGAAATGCTCTATTGCCTCTTATTAATTTAATACTTATGCTGCAACCCTGCACATATGGAATTTCTATATAACCCACATATATAGATTGTTATTAAAGTAGTATCAAAATTGTATGTATTAATAAATAAATGCTACCTTGGTTGTAAGTCCTGTTGAATTCAAGGATACTTACTTCTGAGTAGACATCTATCGGATTGCACTGCTGATCTTTTCCAAGGGCTTGTTAGGAAATCATACAGAGAATGTTTCATGTCTCTGTCTCCCTACCCTTCACCCCACTATGACTTTTAGTCTAGGCAGGTAGGTGTGATTGTGATGGCTGCCGTTGCAACCACTGATCATGTGTTTGGGAAACATGCAGTGCTGTTTTTCTAGAAAAAGAGGTGCTGGAACTCACCACGAACACCTCCTTTGTTCTCTTAGAATGGCAATGGCACCCACCAGAAAGGTCCTGGAACCCACCTGAGTGGTGGGTATTTAAAGGTAAAGGTAAAGGACCCCTGGATGGTTAAGTCCAGTCTAAGACAACTATGGGGTTGGGGCGCTGATCTTGCTTTCAGGCCGAGGAAGCTGGCCTTTGTCCACACAGATAGCTTTCTGGGTTATGTGGCCAGCATGACTAAACTGCTTTTGGTGCAATGGAACACCATGATGGAAAACAGAGTGCACAGAAATGCCATTTACCTTCCCGCTACAGCAATACCTATTTATCTAATTGCACTGGTGTGCTTTCAAGCCGGTGTGGTGTAGTGGTCAAGAGCGGTGGACTCGCAATCTGGTGAACCGGGTTCTCTTCCCCGCTCCTCCACATGCAGATGCTGGGTGACCTTGGGCTAGTTATACTTCTCTGAAGTCTCTCAGCCCCACTCACCTCACAGAGTGTTTGTTGTGGGGGAGGAAGGGAAAGGAGAATGTTAGCCGCTTTGAGACTCCTTCGGGTAGTGATAAAGCGGGATATCAAATCCAAACTACTCTTCTTCTTCTTCTTCTTCTTCTTCTTCTTCTTCTTCTTCTTCTTCTTCTTCTTCTTCCTCTTCTTCTTCTTCGAACTGCTAGGTTGGCAGGATCTGGGACAGAGCAACAGGAGCTCACCTTGTCATGAGGATTTGAACCGCCGACCTTCTGATTGGCAAGCCCAAGAGGCTCAGTGGTTTAGACCACAGCGCCACCCGTGTCCTGAAGCTGGCAGTAACAGTGGGCAGAGGCAGTCATTGTCTGGCATCCCAAAGACACAGCAGTTGCATATGAGTTCTGATTATCTTTTCCCATCAAACTGAGCCCAAACTATTCCATGATTCCCTAACATTTTTGGCTTGTTTTGGAGAGGCAGCCTACAAAAACTGAAGGGGAACATCAGCATGAGATCACAATAGCCAGTCCTTGGAGCTGGCAGCATCAGCATGATGCCACCATGTCCAGTCTCTGCCCTTCAGTCAAGCAGTGTCAGAATGAGATCACAATGGCTAGACCCTCCCCTTAAAGCAGGGGATCATAATCATGAAGTCACAATGCCCAGCCTGCCTCCTTCAACAAGAGCTTCATTGCATTGAAACACTGTAGCCAACTTAATGTTTATAAAATTGGTTGGCCCTCCCTTTGAGTTTGTTTAAGCCTTCACTGTTTGTAAATTCATGGTTTTTTGGAAGGGTGACATCTGGCGATGGACACCAACAGCAAGCAGAGGATTTGGGAAGATGTTAATGCCTACAACCTCATGTCAATATGGAAGTTACTGTCAGCTGTCAGCTGCGTAATATGAGGTAATGCATGTTTTTTGTGCTTTTGTCCATTAACTGTATTTATTTTCCCCGATTTCAACTATAAAATGGTGATTTTCTGGAGTAAAAAAGAGAGTGCCAGTAAACATTTTTAAAGGGAAAAAAGCTCTGGGTGTCCTCATATTTTAAAATGTCTGTTGGTAGCCCTGAGCAGTAACACTTGGTAGTAAGCTGACTGAACCACATCTTCAAAATGTGTCTTGCTTTTAAAATTTAGGGGTAAGCTTAAGTGATGCAATGTTCAGTGGTACCTAGGGTTAAGAACTTAATTCATTCTGGAGGTTCGTTCTTAACCTGAAACTGTTCTTAACCTGAGGTACCACTTTAGCTAATGGGGCCTCCCGCTGCTGTTCTCATCCTGAAGTAAAGTTCTTAACCCGAGGTACTATTTCTGGGTTAGCAGAGTCTGTAACCTCAAGCATCTGTAACCCGAGCTACCACTGTATTGTGGGTATGAGTGGCAGCAGAAAAGGTAGTTGGTGTCAAAGCTTTTGGGGATGTTTAATTAACTTCCTGGTGATGGAGCAAGCAGCATTTAAGGCACCTGTCTTCAAAAACACTCTTTAAGTCACTCACTCCACAGATAACTACAGGGCTGGTCCCATTGCCCACATTGAAACAGTCTACCTACCCACTGCATTTCAGATTAATTTACCAGGATCCAATTGTAGGCATGCTGCAGATTTGGAACAACTGTTTCTGCTCAAGCTATAACTATAGTTATGCTGGTGTTTAGCGAGAGCTCTCCAGATTGTCATTTCAAGTAATACCATGTGTGAGAAAACTTCAGTATTCTGTTTACACTGAATGGCAATTGCCCTGCAACTAAATCTGAATCTCTTATTGGGAAATATTAAGTTGGGGTTTTTTGTGTGTGTTTCTTTCTCTTCTGTAAACATGACTTAGGTGACTTTTTCACTAGAGACAATTTATCAAGCTAGACCTGATAATTCCCCCCTCCCATCACCACTTTGAGATGAAACTGGAACACATCCTCCATTTTTTCCCCAACAGGAAATTTGTCTTGTTTTCTTAGTCCTGCCTACGGAATATTATCTCATTTGGAAGGTACCCTGGAAGTAGAAATCTATTTGTTGAGAGAGGGACTCTGGTTCTGTGGCAGAGCAGATTTGTTGGGTGCATAAGGGCTTCCAGGTTCAATCTCTGCCACCTCCAATTAAAAGCAGATGTGGGGAAGACCATCCTAAACAAATAGATGCCATCATCATCATCATCTGCTCAATATACTGTGGTTTACGTGCTATGTTCATCTTTTTTCTTTTTTTAAAAAATGACCTGGATTCCTCTCAAGCGACTTACTCTGGGGTAGTATTACTATTCAAGACGTAGTTTGTGAATTCATGGTCTGTAGAACTGCAGTGTAGGCCTTTAAAAACATGAAATCTCTCCCTTCTTCAGCATACATAAACAGATCAATAAAAGGATGTGGGGCAAAGTAGAAATCAGACATTGGCAAATCCATCATCACTATATTATCCTACTCAATAGCAATTGATTTGGGGTTTTGGAGTTCCAGACTTAAATGAGAGTTGTAAACTCAGAGGCTGTAAAACAAATACAGGGGAGTTAGGGTAATGCATGCAGATTGCCCTGGTTCCATTCTGTTCTATTGCTATTCTCCCCATTCTATGACGTGTTATGTGCTTTTCCAGCTTTCTTCCTGGCAAGGAAGGAGAATTTAAGAAAGGAAGGTCCTAATTCCCTGGAAAAATAAAATGTTTATTCCTTTTGAGATTCTGGTTAATGATATGTTTCTGGAAGAGCATATCAGCACTGCTAAAAAGATCAAAATTATTTTAAATATTCCCCCCCACCCCAACAAAGGTCATCTGAAAGACCTTCAGAAGAAGAAAAAAAACACTATTTATTCCCTTGCTAACATCTCAAAGTAGTAGTTTCTCCTTCTGTGGATGGTGGTGTTTTACAAAAAGGTGTGTGTGTGTGTGTGTGTGTGTACATGTGTGTGTATACTGTATTCCAGCACACCTCTATACTTTTGCAGAAGAGGAACACTTAATAAAATTATAGCAAGAAATTAAGCTTTGTTTTTCCTTCGGGGAAAGCAGATTAAAAAAAAAAATTAAAAAGAACATTTATAAATAAAATTTCCTTCTGTCACAAATAGTGGGGACACCCACTACCAAGGAAGAGTGATAGTCCATGCCAGAATGGGCTGGTGGTTTCTGGTTCCTTAGACTGGCAGGATGGCAAAGTAAGAACACTGAAGGGACAAGTGTGAGTTTAGTACCATGGACAGCGCTCTTACAGCAAGTGTCAAATATCCAAGCCAAGTAGTGCAACAAAAACAAGGCAAAATTAAACCAGAACCTTAGTGGTATAAAAAGTTTCAGGACGTTGTAGGGCATCCCCTGATTGGAAACAAAGAAACTTTTGCTGTTGGAAATAGTATGGAAAGCAGGGTCGCATATAACCAACTTGATACAATCATGGGCAGAAATCATCTTGAATGCACAATAAAAAGGCATCTGGTATATTTTGAAATGAAGTAAACGATGGAGAAATTTCTCCTGGCAGAAGCTAACTTTATAAAGCCAGATATTTCTGCAAACACTGGCACTTACCCACCATCACTTTTTTTTTTAACCCACACAGATGAACCGTCCTTCTAGTTCATTGCTTTGCTGAAGTACTCTCCCTGAACAGCTTTTCTCTGTCTTTTATTCACTATTGTATTTCTCGAGAACAACAAGTCCAACAAACTGCACCTGGCTATGATTAATTATTTAGCCCCAGGATGTGGCAGATGAACAAGATAACTAATTCATTTCAAGGGAGGCACCAGAGGTACTTATTTAGGTTTTAAATAAAGGGGGAAATGAGTTTCCTACAATGGGTTGTTTTTTGAACAACCGGGGGTGGGGGTAAGGTTCCTGTGAAAGCATTTCAAGAGTTGACTTTGTTTCACTTAAATAAGCAATAGTAAAAAGATCCCCACAGGTATAGGAAGAGTGGCGCAGGCTGGCAGGATTAGAACAAAACTTTCTCAAAGGGCAAGCATAGAAAAAGCTCCTATGTTTGTGTTGGAAGCTGATTCAAAGTTCTCTGTGACCCCAAACAGGAAAAAAAAAAAACATATTACAGCCTTTCCAGTTAGTTGATAGAGGTAAGGAAAAGGTAAAGGACCCCTGGACAGTTAAGTCCAGTCAAACCTGACTATGGGGTGTAGTGCTCATCTCATTTTAGGCCAAAGGAGCCAGCATTTGTCCACAGACAACTTTCCAGGTCATATGACCAGCAGGACTAAACCACTTCTGGAGCAACATACACCGTGACAGAAACCAGAGTGCACGGAAACGCTGTTTATCTTTCCGCCACAGCAGTACCTATTTATCTACTCACACTAGTATGCTTTCGAACTGCTAGGTTGGCAGGAGCTGGGACAGAGCAATGGGAGCTCACCCTGTCACACGTATTTGAACTTCTGACCGATAGAACCTGACACTGAGTGACCATTTCAAAACAGTAGGTGGCTAAAGGGGTCTTCCCCCACCTGTTTTTTTCCCCAGCCAGGAAGTGTGCTAAAATGAGTGTTGTCATTTTTAAAATGCGCCATGATTATATGTGCAGAAAATGGGAAATTGCTATGTTCCGCACACTCTCTCTGCTTGTTCTCTGCCCACCCCACCCTTGCCAAAAAAATTCTGTTACTATCCTTTTCGTTGAAATAATTCAATTATGCAAATACGTATTTGCCTGCATTTCTGGCAGCGAGATTAGCAAAATCTGGACATAAGGCTGGAATTCGTGCAAGTGTGGGAGGGGGAGATTTAACTAGCTACAATGGCCTAGGAGTACTGTAGCCCAGTGCTAGGCATTCCTTAAGAGGCACATCTGCCACCAAAAGCAGCCCCATTTTATTACAACAACCCCGTGAGACTAGGCTAAGCTGAGAGTGGGTGACTGGTGGGGATAGTTTCTAGCGACACTTTGTCCATGCAGAAACTGCATTTTCAGAGTATTAGAAATTAAGGTCCCTTTGCCAGTGAGTGCAGGTTAAGAGAGGCAGTTCCTCCAGAAGGTGCTCTCCTTAAAAAGAAATCATGAGAGAGCATGATTTCCAGAGAGTAAGTGTCGGCATAAGGGTCATGGAGCTCACCAACCCATAAGAGCAAAGTTTCATGATTTTGTCACTGGTGCAACCATGCAGTAGATTATCTGCCAAGAGCTGCAACAAATTGAAGTCCACTTCATTTTCTCGTTTAATTAATGAATAAGGCACTGGAGTGCAACTTTTGAGGAAGGGAACGGTGCAACACAGTGGCAGGAATGGATCTCAGCCAATCAAATGTGCTTATTTTGACAGGAAAAATGAGGGGATCCTGTAAGATTACTACTATGTTCCTGAGCTAGAGACAGCTGGAGGAAGGAGGAAATGAATTTTTGTTGAGTTTCTGAATTGCTTGTGAGTTGGGTTACTCCGCCACCTCAAGCAAACTTTGGATAGGAAGGGAGGAACAGTGGCTGTGTAATGGCTGGTTTTCCTTCCATTTTTCTCCGTATTCAGGCTTTCATAATTATATTGGCGGGGAGGGAGATTAGATAATCATTAAATAACAACCAATATTCTTGAGCAGTGGCGTAGTGTGGGGGGTGCAGGGGGGGCCGGCCGCACCAGGCGCAACATCTGGGGGTTAGGGTTAGGGGGCACAAATCCACGGGTTAGGGGGCGCAAATTACTTGCCTTGCCCCGGGTGCTGACAACCCACGCTACGCCACTGTTCTTGAGAAGCTTTTTCCACAATGATACAAGCAAGTTTCATTAACAAACGTCAGAAACCCAGAGCGGTTTAATAATCAATCAATCTGAGAATTGTACTCCCTGAGGGAAATAGGGGGCCCATAACAACTCTCAACACCCTTCCTAAACTAAAGCCCCCAAGATTTGGGGTGGGGACTGTTTAAAGTGGCAAAATACTACTTTAAATGCAAAGCGCAGTTGGCACAAAATATGGGCACAAGGCCCCTATTCCACATTTTTCTCATATGCCTATCTGGAGGATTTTAACACATCAGGGAGATGCAACCTAATGAAACAGAGTGTGGGACCGCATGATTTCCTCCCTCAAAAATGTATCTCCACCCAGAATTTCTAATTTATTCTAACAAAATGCCTAGCACTTCACTCAAGGGAAAAACATTAAATGGGAAAGTACAATTCCTGATGGTTGCTTAAACTTGGCTCTTCATTGTCAATTGGTGTAAGGAACATTCCTTGGTTACTACTGTCAGTTGGCATTTCTTAGTACAGAAAGTATTGATCTGATGTGTAGAGATCTTTCCTATTCTAATTAATTCAAGAGGGTTCTGGAAGCTTCTCTGTGTGAAAGAAACAAGCAGAAGGTTCATGGTGTTTGGGTTATTCCTTCTGGGAAGCTGAGTACAACTGGCTTAAACTGGTTCTGTTATTCTTTCTGTCATGCTGACTATAAAAGCAAGGCCAGAAGGAGCCTGGGTTTCCTTTTCTCTTTCTATCTCTCCTCCTTCTGGTGTGGTGTTCTGTACATAGGATGCTTAGTGTCAAGGTTTAGACTTCTTATAAGTTATTGTAAGTTTAAGTTAAGTCTGCTGCAACTGGATTTCTTATGGACAATGTCAATCCTGAATGTATTGGATTTGTGACCATGATGCTCATTTGCCTTCAGTCGCAGTAAAGCTCTGCTGGATGAAATATTAATTGCCTCGGGTCTTTTTTTTGGGGGGGGGGGGATCCTGCAACGTGTTTAAGTTTTTACTCTGCTAACTATACATTGGAATCTGCTCTGGATCAATATTGAGCAGAATGCCATGACTATACAGGTAGTTCCTCCTTTTGCCAGAGCTGAATAAGGGTTGCAGCTGTGGACTCCCCACCCGATACCCCTCAGCTCACCAGTTTTGGGTCGATATACAGTGGTATCTCGGATTGCATACGCTTCAGCTTACATACGCTTCAGGTTACAGACTCTGCTTAACCCAGAAATAGTGCTTCATGTTAAGAACTTTGCTTCAGTATGAGAACAGAAATCGTGCTCCGGCGGTGCAGCAGCAGCAGGAGGCCCCATTAGCTAAACTGGTGCTTCAGGTTAAGAATGGACCTCCGGAACGAATTAAGTACTTAACCCGAGGTACCACTGTACATGGAATGTGATATCAGAACAAAGGGATTTAGAAGGCTAAAAACAAAACAATGAACCAACTTCTGTTTGTGATGGATAAGTGCTACTGAAGCAGAAAGAAATAATGAGCAACAGGTAGCAAGTCGAAAGGATTAAAAATGAAGACCCGCAGTGGGGGGAGTGGGAAGTGACACATCCAATGATGTACTTTCTGGGTTGTTGTTTTCCCTCCTCTATGAATGCGATGGGCATTTATCGGAAAAGACTCAGAGCATGTGCATTTCAAAAGAAGCATGTAGCAAACAGGAGTATGAGAGACTTGATCTAATCAGCAAACTGACAGAACTGCTTAACTCCCAGGGCACAGAGCTCGCTGCAAGCACAGATTCGAGCATGGAAATATACCGCAGGAGGAAAGGGAGTCTATGGCAGAGAGGAAGAAACAAGGTATGCAGGCTGACTTCAATAGCCGAGGCAATTTGTAGTGAAGTGAAAGATATATGGTTAGAAATATTACAGGAAATTACAGCCGCACTCCAGGGCAGGATAAGGTGGCAGGTCTGGAAAGCTTCAGGAGAGTGGATTTTTTTTAAAAAAAATGCCTTTTTAAAAATCCACCCTAGAATAGCGATCAAGGAGGATTTGAATTACCTTTGTACTGACTGGAGTAAAAAAAACAACAAAAAATCAAATGGCACAGAAAGGACATTTATTGTGCAAGTTGCTCTTGGGTTGGTTTTTTATTTTTAGCCCCTCTTTGGTACAGAGCTGTGAAAGATGAATTAGAATCATAAGCACCAGCAGAAAAAGGTTGACTGATCAAAATATGATCAAACTGAATGTTTTTCATACAGGTTGGGGTCCGTCAAGGTTTTTGCACACACAAGGAGTCACCTAAAGCAACTGTGGAAGTGGCGTTGAAGGAGGGCAGCAGCAAGCAGACCGTAGATTGCAGTCAATGATTGTATGGAGACATTTTTCGTCTGGGAGGTGAAAAGTAGTTACAGTTCAATCTAGTCCACCCTTTACTGGAAAAAGGAGGGTGGGGAGAAGCCAGGTTATTTTGCTAAATTGAAATATGGGACCACTCAAGTGATAAATAGGAAGTTTTCCATAAGATGGGGGGAAATAAAAGGGCTGGGTAGGATGACATGTCTCTTTCCTAATTCAGCCCAAATGTGGAGGAATGTGATTCCTACCCACTTGGGATGCCGCTCCCACTTTGGCTGACCTCACTGGGATAGACAGTCCAAAGGTAAACTTGGGTGGTGCTGTGGTATAAGCCACTGAGCCTCTTGGGCTTGCCGATTCAAAGATTCCCGATTCAAATCCCTGCGACGGGGTGAGCTCCCATTGCTCTGTCCCAGCTCCTGCCAACCTAGCAGTTCGAAAGCATGCCAGTGCAAGTAGATAAATAGGTACCGCTGCGGCGGGAAGGTAAACGGCATTTTTGTGCACTCTGGTTTCCATTATGACGTTCCATTGCACCAGAAGCGGTTTAGTCATGCTGGCCACATAACCTGGAAAGCTGTCTGTGGACAAAAGCTGGCTCCCTCGGCCTAAAAGTCAGATGAGCGCCGCAACCCCATAGTTGCCTTTGACTGGACTTAACCATCCAGGGGTCCTTTACCTTTATCTTACCTTTAGACAGTCCAAATATATGTGCACATATAGCTTTGTACTTCTTCAGGCAGTGCATAGCCAACATGTAAAACTCACAGCCACAAAACCTGGTGGTGGGCACCAATTTGGAGGACTTTAATGAGAATCTGATAGCACTTGCTGGAAACTGCAGGTGAAGAGAGTGCTGTTGTCCTCAGGTCCTGCTTTCTAGCTTTCCACAGGCACCTGGTTGGCCACTATGAGAAGGAGATACTAGACTAGGTGGTCCATCGCCCTGATTCAGCAGGGCTCGTCTTAGATTCAGTGTGTTTAGCTGAAAATGGCATGATGGTTTTCCCCATTAAATTAAGAATTCAGCCCCATATTTGCTGCCTAGGTACACTTAAATGTAGATGTGAAAGTGGAATTTGCATATTCCACCCCTGCTTGCACGTGTGAGGCCAGAAGAGGTGGATCTGGCACCCTGGATTTGGGAAACAGAAGGAGATAAACTGCATGTACATGAACGCAAACACACAGAGTGGAGGCTGGTCCACTTGGGTGAATGAGGAAGTGCTCTACCACCCTCACCCTGCTCACAGCCAGCACTCATCTGCCTGCCTTCCTGTTTACAATCTGTGCAGGGGATGACATTGGCTGTGAGCTTGCTCCTTGTAGTCCCTGTAGAATGTAACAGGGAGGAAGGTGGGACAACACTAGACTTAGCTAACTCTGGCTGTGATGGGTTGTAGCTCTGTCCTGTGCTGGTCTCCCTGTCCTCTGCCCCACCAATCCAAATAGATACAGTGGTATCTTGGAAGTCAAACGGAATCCGTTCCGGAAGTCCGTTCAACTTCCAAAATGTTCGGAAACCAAGGTGCGGCTTCTGATTGGCTGCAGGAAGCTCCAGCAGCCAATCGGAATCCATGGAAGCCATGTCAGACGTTCGGGTTCCAAATAATGTTCGCAAACCGGAACACACACTCCCAGGTGAAGAGAGTGCTATTTGGCAGGGGGTTGGACTCGGTGGCCCTTGTGGTCTCTTCCAACTCTTTGATTCTATGATTCTAGGTTTGCTGCATTTAGGAGCCAAACGTTTGACTTGCAAGGCATTTGGGATCCAAGGTATGACTGTACTACTGTTCCTCCTCTCTCTCTCTCTCTCTCTCTCTCTCTCTCTCTCTCTCTCTCTCTCTCTCTCACACACACACACACACACACACGTTGGGATAGACTGGGAGTGATATATCATCTTTAAAGCCCTATACGGCCTAGGACCCTCGTACCTACGGGACCGCCTCTCCTGGTATGTCCCACAGAGAAATTTACGGTCTGCAAATAAAAACATCCTAAAGATCCCAGGCCACAGAGAGGTTAGGCTGGCCTCAACTAGAGCCAGGGCTTTCTCGGCCGTGGCTCCAATCTGGTGGAATGCTCTGTCACAAGAGACTAGGGCTCTGCGGGACCTGACATCTTTCCGCAGGGCCTGCAAGACAGAACTGTTCCACCAGGCCTTTGGTCAGGGTGCAGCCTGACCCCCTCCTCTGGCAACCTGCACAGGATTTTGCTTGATGGTTGCCATTAATTTGATTTTAATTAATTTTATAATGAATGTTTTTAGAATGTTGAACTATTTTGACTGTTGTTAGCCGCCCTGAGCCCAGCTTCGGCTGGGGAGGGCGGGATATAAATAAAATTTATTATTATTATTATCTAGACCCCAAAAGGAAAAACTATATAGTGTATTTAAAGTCCAGTTTACAACAGAGCAATAAACCACCCTACATCTGAAGCAATGTGCACTTTAAAAAGAAACAAACAGATCTTTATTCAAAATTTGCTGCCAAAATGTGGGGCAGGGCAGGGGAATGAAATTATACCAAAAAAGAAGAGGGAGGGGGAAAGCAGTTTCACTCATTCAAATTCTGATCTGCAAACGCAGTTAGCCATCCCCAAAGCTGCCAAGCTTTTGGTGATTATATTTATATAGATGAACATGTACTGGAGGGAGGTCTTCATTCTTCTGATATTTTAGACCTTTTCATGCCAAGCTGTCTGCCTACCCATGATATTCGTGTTCTGTTGCACCAATTCATGCCTGATCTGTCTTGATGGTTAACCCTGGAATGCCTAATCCACTTCCAGATCATGAGTGACATGTTCCTGGGCAAGAACAAATAACTGTTTGGGTGACCTTTGAACTACAAATCCACTATGCGTGCAACTGCGACTAAAACATGCGTGCACATAATTATTCAAGGCTTTGAGCTGAAGGGAGGATTCAGAGACAAAAAAGAGAGGACAGAACTGCAATACAAATTAAATCCGCTGAAATTCATACCAAGAGATGAATTTTCCACGAAAGCGTGCTGCTCACAGCAAATAATGGAATGGAAAACTGAATTGCTCTTATGGATTTTGCAGATGCTGTCGCCTAAAGAATTACGAGTGAAAGGCAGCATTTCCAGTGCTGGAGAAGTGTGTACAAAAAAATGCTGGTGGTGAGTTTATATTTTCTTTCAAGTGTGCTTGCATGCGAGAGTGTTTGCATGAGTGTGTGACTTCATGTATGCGTGTGAGAGAGAAAGAGAGGGAGAGAGTGTTGGGTGCCTGCATGTCAGGTAAATGTATGTATGTATGTGTGCCCTATTTGCAGCAGTGGAGCGTATGCCCGCACTGCCCAGGGCGGGCATGCGGGGCATTCCCCAAAGGGGGTAGGGCACAGAAGGTGCCCTCTGCAGATCACACTTCAGGTTGTTAGGATAGGGGCAGGGAAACTGCAGGTGCCTCACAGCCAAGGAGGATGGGCAGCAGCATTGCTGCCAACTCTCCTGCTCTCTGCCACTGGGTCAGAAGGTGGTAGAACTGCTGCAGCAGCTGAGGAGGCCTGACCCAGGTGCGGTGGAGCTGTGCCAGGCACAAGCACAACAGCTGCAGCACAGCTCTTTCTGGCACACAGTCAGGCTCCAATGAAGGAGCCTCCTGTGGAGACGCCTGCTTGTGCCCCCTCTCAAAATTGGGCCCAGGACCACGGCACCCCTCTGCTTGCTGCCCATTCCAAATTGCCCAGCTGAAGCCTTCTTAGAGGGGTAGTTGGTCGCAGACCTGTTTGCTATGCTTTGCTCCTGTTGTTTGCAATATGTAGCTGCCCCCCCCATGCAGTGGTGTAGCTCAGGCGCCTGGCAAGCCACCCATTGGGTGGTGCGAGCTGGGGTAGAGTACGCTGCATCGAGCCTCGCCGCCACCCCCCAGCTGTAAGATGGCTGAGGGAGAGGTGGCTGGCATATGCAAGCCCCACGCTGCCGTTTTGGGCAGTGTGGAGCCTGCAGGTGTCCGAGCCACCGCATCATATAGCCCATAGCCATTTTGTCACCCCCTTCAGGGATGACACCCGGTTTGGTCCGCACCCACCACACACCCCTTCCTACACCACTGCCTATTTGTTGTAAATGCCTATGTGTGTTGTATGGTTTGTCTGTGCATGTGCATATATATTTGCCACACCCAGCACTGACCTGTGGCTTTGGGAGGTGTGGCTGACCATCAATGTGGCCCACAGGTCACCTTTCTTTTAGCCGCTCTTGTCTTGAAGGATGGAGGGAAGGTTCTCATGTCAATATGTATCCATAAGTTTTGGGCGCAACCAAATTGCAGGGCCAAAAGGAATTCTTGCTTGGGTGAAACCTCTGAGCAGTTCACAAAAAGTGAAAAAGATCTTTGATAAGACAAGGAAGATTTGTTAAGGGTGGGGGGTGACAATTTACTCCAGCCCCTCCCCAATTTATTACATTTACATCCTGCTTTCTTGCATGATTTAGATTAAGGTTGTGTAATTAAGCTTCCAGGATAGGGCTTATTTTAGACTTGTGCTGCTCCTTTCCCCTGGAAAAAACTTCCCTTTAATGCTCAATTGGAGCAAACAGGGATCAGGCTTCCCATAGATAGCCAATGGTTCTGATTTATTGCTAAAGAGCAGATTTTCCCTGAGAAAGGAACAGGGCAAAGGGAAAGCCGCCAGTACACAATATGGGTCAAGCAGAAAACTTGTGCTTTCTAGGCATGGAACAAGTGTGGATGAGCCTTATTATAGGGCAGAACTACCGAAACAGTACAGAAATTTATTCATATATGCCACTACTGTGGCAAGAATGTTATTTGCCCAAAATTGGAAAAAGAAGAAGTCCCAACGAAAGAAGAATGGATACAAAAACTTATGGAATATGCAGAAGTAGCGAAACTTAATGGAAAAAGAAGAAATCAAGATAACAAACTTTTTATAAAAGAATGGAAATGGTTTATTGAATATTTACAAACACACTGCAAACAGATAAGAACATTGACAGGATTATTGTAATAACCTGCAGTTTCATAAGAACATATATCTAAAGCAGATGAATAAGAGAATAAGTTAATTTAGAATATGCAGGAAATGTCAAAAAAATAAATTTAAGGAACCACAGAAAGAGGTGGAAGGAAGTCAAATTTTGAAATGTTAGAATGACTGTAAAACTATTAAAATGCATATAACGGAAAATCATAATATTTTATTTTATTTTTTAAGGAAGTGTGGCTGAGCCTGTAGTTTCACATGCAGGCTCTGACCCAAGTCTAGCACTCAGCACACTCAGGCAACTACTGAGTGAAGGCTTGTGAGTGACGGTGCTCAGGATCAGACTATCATCCCCTATATTTCCCCTTCTTCACTTAATTTTAACTGTAAGCCGCCTGCCACTTGTAAATTTCCCACTGGATGATGCTACATCAGAGTATTGCAGGGAATGTGAAATGACATGAATTGAAAGACTGTGGCAATATAGCATTTCTGTTGCCCATCACTGGTAGTCCCATGGGGCAGTTGAAGATGTTACCTCCAGTTGTCTCTGGAGCTGGTCTGGAGTTTGACCAGACCAGGTCCATAGAACCTCAGGAACGTTGCTGCATCCTGTGTCTTGTCAGAACCATGTCCTGGGATGAAGCCTTAGGAAACAGCATCTACGAACAGCATGATGACATACAAAACACAATCCCATCTTGCTCTTCACTTCTGAGCATCCTCTGCTTTGAAAGTGTCCTTCAACGGCGACAGAGCCAAAATAATGGGAAATAACCCCATGCATTTTTAAGGTGAACAAAGAGCAGAGAGATTCAAAGAAGCCATCAGCTGGCTATTGATTAGTTCACTTTTAAAGCTTCACTTTTCCAGCCGGCACATTCTTTCCCTCACTTGTAGCTATTAACTGGTTTTGATCTGCCATAGCTCACCCTATGGTATTGGGCAGTTCCCAGAAGGCAAATGCTTCAAAGGATCTTTCATTCCTGAACCAAAATCAATAGCACTTGTTCAGCCCTTCACAAGCAACCCTAAAATAACCAGCAAATCTACAAACCCAATAAAGGGCACTGGGTTCAACAGGGAAACAAATTTAAATGTGCAAAGCTTTAAGCGTTCAACATTGCTACAGTTAATAAGGCTGATGACACTTCTGTTGTAGCTGCTGACTTGAACGTCAGCTAGCTAAAGGCAGAGTAGGTGGATTTGAGGTGTGTATCCAATATTTTCGGGGACTGAAGGAGAATTCATACATCTTATTGGATATTCAACATACAGTGTTACCTCGGGTTAAGAACTGAATTTGTTCTGGAGGTCCGTTCTTAACCTGAAACTGTTCTTAACCTGAGGTACCACTTTAGCTAATGGGGCCTCCCACTGCCGCCACATGATTTCTGTTCTCATCCTGAAGCAAAGTTCTTAACCCAAGGTACTATTTCTGTGTTAGCGGAGTCTGTAACCTGAAGCAGGGGACAGCCCAAGATATTGTGTGCTGTCTTCACCACCCTCTGTAGAGACTTTCTGTCCATGGCTGTCAAACCAGCGTACACCGTAATACAGTATGAGAGAACAGTTTCTATCGTGGATTGATAGAAGGAAATCATCAGTTGCTGTCAAACATTGTTCTTTCGCAAGACCCTAAGGAAATGAAGTCTCTGTTGGGCCTTCCTAACCACCTGGGCTGTATTGACCTTCCAAGTAGGTAAGAAAAAAAATGAAATACAGTAATACCTCCGTGAACGTCTGCCTTGTCTAGCATCCATTCCGTCCGTGGCAAACACAGAAGTACTGGAATGGGTTACTTCTGGGTTTGCTGCTCGTGCATTAGCAGAAGCACTAAATAGTGCTTTGCGCATGCTCAGAAGTGCAAACCGCTCCACGAGCGTGTGCAGACATGATGCTTTGCCCTGCATCCTTTTTGGCTAGTGGCCAGGGCTCCGGAACAGATCCCAGCCACAAAACAAGGTACAGTTGTACAACCATTCTTAAAAACATACAAAAGTTAAAATCAATAAAACAATATAGCTCCACATCAATCAGTGAGGCTAAGTGGTTTGTCTGACTCTGTGCTGGATATTTCATATTGCATTATTGTGGGTCCTCATCCCAATTAAGGAGTAAACATGTTTTTTATCAACCTTACGCCCAAGCAAAACAATCTTAACGAAGGGAGAAACAGCAGCAAGTACGAAACACATGAGCTGTCAACTTTGCCCCGATACTGTGTACAGGCTCTGAACAGCAATGAAAAAGGACCTTTGGATGTTTAATTAGCCTTAAAGAAGGAACACATACATCACCCCATGAATGGAGAGTGACAAAGGTAAATTAATTTGTATTTCACAAAAGGCTGCTGAACCGAGACAGGGTTATTCTCTTATTCCTATCAGTGTCGGCAGGCAAGCTTAATTTCATCAAAATCTGGCTTAATGTACTTGCGTTTCACAGCTATTAAGAGTATTATTAAATAAAGGGAATCTTTCTCATTTCTTTGATGGGAGGGATGTCTTCCATACCGGGCTAATGGAAAATATGGTTGGGTTGTCCACATTTTTCAGTTGTGAAATTCCACAGGGAATGTGATAGCGAGTGCAGAACGGTCTTTCCCCCTTTTCCTTTCCTTGTAAAAATGCATGGGCAGCTTTCTTCTTCTCCTATAGGGGAGAGAAGTGTGCCTTTGGGATGTATCGTAGGTGAATATTCTTTTTTTGTATATATTTTTAATTGGATTTTTTTTGTATATATTTTTAATTGGATTTTTAAAAAATATAAACATACAACAACAACAACAAAAGTTCAGAATCCAAATATTGAGATTTCTCTGAATCTCCTGACTTCACCCCATCCCTTCCATAGGTCCCAATGGTATTCCTTCCAAATTATCCATATTCTCCGTTACTTTACAAATGTGGTTGAAATCCTGCTAATGTTTTAACCTGCTTGCAGTGGTCTCGTAAATAAATTATAAATCTCCCCCATTCCTTATTGAAGTTCTTGTCTTCAATAAGACAACTTCCTAGTTAATTTTGCCATTTCGGCATAGTCCATCAACTGGTTTTGACATTCCTCTCTGGTCGGGGTAGTTTCTTTCTTCCATCTCTGTGCTAGTAGCATCCTTGTGGCTGTTGTCGCATACATGAACAATTTTTTTCTGTTCCTTTGGCATCTTGGTACCTATAATTCCTAGTAAGAGAGCTTCTGTTTTTTTAACAAAAGTTACCCCCCCCCCCCATTTCATTATATATCACCTCCCAGAAATTTTTAGTTATTTTACACATCCACCTCATATGATAAAGGGTACCTTCTTTTTCTTTACATTTCCAGCAAATATTTGAACTTGTTGTATACATTTTTGATAACTTGACAGCTGTCAGATAACGCCTATCCATCATTTTCATATAATTTTCTTTCAGTGAACTACATGTATCGTAGATGTATATTTGTGCCAACTGCTCCCACCCTTAGCAGACTGTCCCTACATAAGCACACTTCAGTGCTGGTGGCTTTCTGACATGATCAACCACTTACAGAGAAACAAAGGCCTGAAGAGCAGCCTGCACACCTTCTCCTCTCCAGAAACTCAGAACCTATAGGCTACTTGTACTCTGTTGAACACTGCAGATGAAGCACAGAGTATAACAGGCTACTAACTGTGGCAAGCTGCAATGCAGGAAGGCCTCAGTTCCCAGGAAATGGCCCAGCAAATTCCAAAGTGCCTGGTTGGGCTTCTTTGCTAAGCCCAGATTCTCAGCAAAACATCCAATACTAGTCAGAAGCAAAAGACTGAGGAGATATGGAGGGTGTTTGTAGAATTCGTACTGTTAAAATGGAAAGGGGTCAAACCATCGCAAGAGGTCTTGAAATTTTGGAAGGTTAGATAATTACAATGGAATGGTGTCTGTGGTGGGGTGCACATTTTTGTTCTTATTTATTTATAATTATTGCTTTGTCATTTTTTTTTATTAAAAAAAGAGAGTGGGTAACTGAACTCATGAACCAGGGTATTAATCTGTGAAGGAAGCTGTATGGTGTTAAAAGTATTTACCTAACTGTCATAACTAAGTAACAGAAACTGAAGTATAACAACTGATTTTGAGTAAAGAGAGGTTAAGAGAAACTGTGACTGTGACACTGTGTTTAAGCCTGTGGCATCTTATAGTTAGTTAAAGTAAATAAGTTCTTGTTTGTTTGATCAAAAAGAAGAAGAAGAAGCAAAAGTCAGCTACAGCATAGCTTCAGCAGCAACCAGCATTAATATTCCCCCCATGGGTCCCAAGGAGAGAAATGCAGGTGGTACCTAAGAAATTTCTCCTACTTTTTGCTTCCTTTGAAGTTATTCAGGAGTTTCACACAACTTAGCTAAATGTACTGAGTTTGTGATGAAAGTGTCGCCATTCATGGGTAGAATCTACACACACATACACACAAAATGCAGTGAAAATACTTTTTTAAAAAAAGTTTGAAAAATACGTTGAATTTTACATAGCTCACTTTCGCCATCTGGTGTCACATTTGTATATTACACTTCACAACACATTTAAAATGTTTTATTTGCAGCGATGGAGCTGAGTCCATTCTGAAGTCCTAAGACTTGTTATAGAGGAACGCTTTCAAGACTGGTTGTTTTCTGTCACATTTCAGTCCCTTTTGCCAAGTATAATCGGGGAAGAACACCACACTGAATATGAGGCCCAAATCGGCAACAAAATCACTAGTGCTAAGTAGTTGAGCATAAAGAAAGAAAACCCCGTTGAGGTTTCAACAGGCAGTGGGGAAGCAATGAATTATTTCACCTTCTTGGCAAGGAAATGTCACGCTGCTTTCAGAGAAATTGGTAGGTCACAAAGTAGCAGGATAATTTACTTCAGCACTGTCAATTAATGCTCCTCACTGAAGGTTGCGTCTCTTGGAATACTTCTGTGTGGCATTTCCCCCCCTGAAACTCTCTCTGTTATTGCTCATTTGCTGGGCCTGCATTTTCACATCCACACACACATCAATAGCAAAGCACGACTGCATTCAGCGCTGCCATTTCCAGGAAATTTTCATAATATTACAGGTGCTCTTGTCATAATACTAACTAGGTCTGCCCTAAATTTGCTTGGGGTTAAGGGTGCCATTTTAGCACAGCTGGGGCAGTTTGACCACCAACCGAACAACTAGCTACATGTTGGACTTTTAACAGATAGACTCCTTCTCTCTGGCTCCCTGAACTGAATGTTTTCTTGCTGCTTTGAGTTTGCTATTGCAACCGAGGCCTTAATTTGGTTAGGTAGATGTGGTGTTTTATTAGTTAAATATTGGCATTTAGTTAAATATTGGTATCGTCATGAGTTTGTGGGTGCCAGACCAATTTCTAAGATGGTTGCCGGCAACAACACGCACATTTCTAAATGAGTTTTCTGTCAAAGTGAGATTTTCTAAACAGTTTTTAAACTGCTGAGAATAAAGCACTGCATTCAGACAAGTGTGGATAATGGTGGATAACTCAGGTGGAATCTAGACACACACATATATATAAATGCTGTGGACATACTTTTTTAGAAAGCATTTTGAAAAATATATTGAATTTGCCATGCGCTCACCTTTGCCATCTAGTGTCACATTTGTATAATGCACTTAAAACAAACTTACAACATTATATTTGCAGCTGTATAGCTAAGTCCTAATAAGTTTCAGCTTGCACATTAGACCTGGGTGCAGGTCAGGTCAGTTCATACTGAAATGCACTGTTTGAATTCCACCCACCTCCTAATGATATAATTAATTCACATTTACAAGCTTGAGGTTCTTTTTGAGCAATGCATTTCCCATAATGCTCCTAATACATTTTTGGTTTCTTGGAAGATTCTATCAATGGTGTCTCTGAAAATTTTTACACATTACTTGGGAAGACAGGCGATCTAACGCCAGTGTCCTGGAAGAAGTAAAGACCACCAGTGTCAAAGCGATGATTCTACAGCATCAACTTCGTTGTTTGGATGCCTGATTATCATCTTCCAAAGCAACTACTCTATTCGAAACTTAAAAATGGAAAGCGTAATCCTGGTGGTCAACAAAAGAGGTTTAAAGGCTCTCTCAATGCAAATATATATAAAAATGTAGTATAAACACTGACAACTGTGAAACACTGGCCTGTGAGTGCTCCAATTGGAGAATAGCCTTTACCAAAGGTGTCATGGGCTTTGAATATGCTCAAACTCAGAATGAAAAGGAGAAACATGCCAAGATGAAGGCATCCTTGGGAAACCCTCACCATGACCAACTCCCACCCAGAAACTTATGTCCTCACTGTGGAAGGACGTGTGGATCCTGAATTGGCCTCCACAGTTACTTACAGACTCACTGTTAAGACTGTGCTTATTTATGGAAGACATTCTTACTCGGCTATGAGTGATTGCCAAAGAACAAAAAGAAGATTCTCAGGTATATGCTCCGCAAGAACAGATTGATGTTGTTTTTAAAATACCCTTACGTGTTCTTGGGTGCTTGCCAACTTCTCACATTTGAAGGAAGGCAGTGTTTGTTCAACCCTTTGGTGTTTGTAGCTGGATGCGGCAGCTAAGATGCTTCTGCTTCTGAGGGCACCATTTTTTGGGTACCATTTGCATCCACATAGGGAGAAACAGCCAACAGAACAGCCATCACATGCATTTACATGTACTTACATCATAGGCTGGCACACATATGTATGTTTACATCTTGTCTATCATAAATGTACAATGAGGAACACATGAGCTCCTTGAAGAAAATGTGGGATTCAAAGTAGCATCCCAATTTTGCTCAAACCTAGTGTTTGCTAACTGTTGCAATTATTTCTAGTCATATTAGAAGTGAATTCAGAGAGATAAAGGGGGAAAACTGCCCCCATTATTTCTTCTGATTGCCTGGAGGTGCCGAGAAAGTAGCAAATGCGAAGTTTCCCCGAAGATACTAGTTCATATTTTAAAATAAAATAAAGATCAATAATGAATCTCATGACATTTGTAGGGTGACGCCAATCACTGTGTTTACTCTCCATGTGATCAAACCACAGAATGATTAATAAAGTTGGTAGGGAAGCAGCTGACTGAAAATAATTGGGAAATAACAAGGTGTCAGTTTAGTCGTCTCCATAATAACAACATCCATGCATGAGAAGGGGAACCTAGTTGATAATATGTATTTGGTTTATTACTGCTCAGTTAATGGTTGGAACTGCTTGGGAGAGATCACAGATCAGTGATGGGATTGTATCCCACCAAGTCACCTTGTTAGCGCAAGGAATTATGTCTGTGCAATGTGAGTTCACCTCCTTTTTCAACAGGCCTCCCAGAATCTCTTCTGGGGGTTCCCTCAACCATTTGGGGAGCATGTGGGGAGTGCATGGAGAGAAAGTCCTCTGGTGCAGGTGGAACTCCTTGTGTTAATGGTGCGACTTCTTTGGTTACAGTCCATGGCATTTCAGGTAACAGGACTAGAACAGATATCTGCCTGACAGTGTCAGGATGCTGGCAGTGGCTCCCGGCTGGTTGCCCAGGAAAATATAAAGACAAGGAAAAGTTTCTTGCAGTCCTTTTTTTATTCCAAACTTTATAGAGAGAGGCTATAGAACCCAGCCTCTTGGATAATGGCATTGTCCTAAGTAAATCTCAACCCCCTTCTTTCTGATTTCCTCATTCGTTGTCATCATCACCTCCTCTATGGGTGCTGCTAAATGCCCTCTGTCTTTGAGCTCTTTGCTCTCCTACTTTTAAGGCTCGCCGGGTTCTGGGAGATGGAGGGTCTGGAATGCTTCTGATTGGATACCAGGTTGTCCTTTTTGACTCCCGTGAGAGTGAAGCCCCAAAAGATGCACGTGACTCATGTGGGAACACAGACCTGAAAAACGCATGCCCCAATTTTCCTCTGCAGCATGGAACGTATGGCACAGACAGGTCTTCCTCAGCACAGCAAATTGAGCGCTATGAGGGACTATAGCTAGAGAGCTAATCGCTGAAGGACCAAGGGGAGTATGTCCAGAAAAGAAGTTGTGATTCAAGAAGAAATGATCCAATAGTCCAAACTCCAATACCTCAGCACTATAGGGAATTTCACCTCATTGCAAATCCGTTAAACTTTGCAGTGTATAACAATTGAGGCCCATTTTTCTTGCCTGAGAAAGGGGAATGCAGAGAGTGTGGGGGCACTTTTTCTTATTTTGGTAGGGTACATTCCAACATGTGACCTCTCCCCTCCAGTCTGAAATAGTACAGCCCAGGAAAGGTTATTTTTACACACCTGAAATGGATGTCCAATTTCAAATTACTGTCAACTAGCCTGGTTCTTTCAAAGGAAATGAGCTATAAATCAAAATAAGTAGATCTGGCCACTGGTGACATACTAGGAGTAATAGTCCCTTCTGTGAAGTCTGTTCATCACAACGCTCTTGGCAATGAAGGGCTGGTTTCAAGGTTACTCTTTTGTGGAGACAGATATAAATTTCCATATTTCCATATATTGGATAAACTTTTGCAATCCACAGTGCATTATTAATTTTGCCGCTTTAGCTTGCAGGTCAGGGAGTCACTCCTATAGATTACCAGTTTGGTTGTGAGTGGGATACCTTTATTCTCTCAAGGGCTGCGGTGCGGAATAATCTGTTGGGGGATGCATACCAGACCCTCCAAGTGTCCCTATTTTCCAGGGACTGTCCCAGATTTACAGATGCCATCCCAGTTTCTGATTTGATCCCACAATGTCCAGCTTTCCTTAGGATGCCCTATTTTCATCGGGAAAATGTTGGAGGGTATGGAGTTATGTGACCTCTGAGCCAAGGAGATGCAACCTTTAGAAGACACCTGAAGGCAGCCCTGTATAGGGAAGTTTTTTTAATGTTTCATGTTTTTATATATGTTGGAATGTGCAAGGTGCCCAGAGTGGCTGGGACAAGCCAGTCAGATGGGCAGGGTAATAATAACAATAAAATAATAATTGGCGTCCCTATTTTAATTGGGGAAATGTTGACGGGTATGGTATTCTGGTGTCAGGAAGGGCCAGAACCAAAATTGAGAAAGCCTGAACCAAATGTGAGTGAAGATTGCACCGTTGCATAATCTCTCTCCCTCTCTCTCTCCTTCCCTCTCCATTAACACTTGATGAAGAACTGATGAATTGCAGAGGACTTCATTCTACTTCCACTGCTCTGTCCATTTTAGCTCTTTCAATTCCACCTGTCCTCTTTCTGTCCCACCAGGTTCCCAAAACTCCACAGGTCACTGCAAGTCCTACTGCGAGAGGAAGCGATTCCCAGCAGGTTGGTCCTGAGAGCAAGAGCTGGCCCACAATCTCTGAAGGCTTTCACACAGCTTCTGAACTTCATGTTTCCCACACAAATGGGTGAAGGGTCCCGCAAACCTCATTGTTGGCATTGGTGAAAAGGAGAGGAGATTGGAATGTTCGACTTGTCCTGTACCAACAGGAGAGTTGTAAACAAGGAGTGACAATGCTTCAGGGCTTGACTGCTCTTGTCTAACAACAGTGAGTGTCACATTGGTTGTTATGTACTGAGTTGAATAGGATCCAAACTGCAGCAGTCTGATTAGTCCTAGAACAATAGGATCCAAAATGCAGCAGTCTGATTGGTCCTAGAACAATAGGATTCAGAATGCAGCAGTCTGATTGGTCCTAGAACAATGCAGCAGTATGATTGGTCGGCAGGAGCCACCCAATCCAGCTCTAGATAGAAGTGAATCCACAACCTGATTGGCCTACAGGAGAATTCCGGAATTAGCCAATCACGTGCAGCCCATTGTGTAAATAATGTATATAAAGCAGATACTTTGAGGGGACCTCCATTCCCTCCTCACCACTATGAGCTGAATAAAGAGCATGAAATCCACTCTCAACTCTGAGTATATTTCATTGGTTGTACAAAAAGAGGCTTATGCTTTACCCAGTGCAACTGGAATGGAAACAAGAAGAATCAGCCGGCAGGGGGGCATGACTACACCATCACACAAAATGTAAACTTGGAATCTGCCAGTTTAATCCACTCTAATCTGTCATATTCAGGACATTGGTATGGATCCAGCTGCAAATTCCTGACAGGTGAAGTTTCTCCACTGCTATCTACTTTTCTTGCAGCTTCGTACTTGTATCCTGGGTTATGCACCAAACATGTTTAAGCTTTGTTTTGAATTCTTCAGTCCTTGGTTACCCACCTCCCGCCTCCTTGTGTTAACTTTGCTTCTTGACATGTATCTTCAATAAAACTCAATTTTTTTTTTAGGGATTAGCTGCCCAACTGTCAGCCAGATATTCTCATATACCGTGCCACATTTCATCAAGTTGCATGTCTACAGCAGCATCTCTCAGATCTCCCCTCTCCAACCCTCTATTAAGATGAATTGGTTCCGTTTGTTTGCAAGGCGCAATTGCCAGTTTCCGCTGCATCATAGCCTGGTGAGAATTTCCAGGCTGTTCTCCTGAAAGAAAATAATAAACTGCAAGCCTGAACATCATTCAAACAAGCTGAGCAGCCACAGAACAGTAGCAACCCAAACAGAACAAAAACAACTTTCCAAAATGGGGAATGCTTTAAATGAAAAAATAAAAATAAACGTTGGCATACAAATTAGTCAAGGAAGATAAGATGTACTAAGGATTGCTGCTGGCAAGCTTTCAGATGCTACAGCCTGTTAGCAGTTCCTATTTAAGTTTCAGCTGCTCAACAGCATTTCCAAACACATCCAAGTCCCCACGGTTAGTATGCAGAGATTGACTGTGATTTGGACCCATCGTTTATTAGGAAGCTGCTTAGCAATGCTCATGCATACCAATCAGGAAAGTATTTGCTGCCTCTTGAGGGAATGCCTAGGTCATAGGCAGCACAATCTGATTTGTGCTTACATAGCACTAAGGTCTGGTGAGATCAATGGGACCCTCTCCTATAAGTGTGCATCTGCAACTGTATTCCAGATATGCACTCCTGATTTTCGTAGGTTCCAGAATTTTCAGTACATGAATGGGTTTCACTTTGTTTTGTTTTTTTCATTTGTGGACTCCCTTTCTACATTTCAGTGCTCAAGGCAGTTCACAACCTACAGAAATGGCAGGATATGCAGCAAAAACCACATTGTTGTAACGATGCAAACCAAAGCTAGCCTAACTGAAAGCCAATTAACACATTTAACAATCCATTTCCCATGCAGTCTTATCAGATAATAGCAACAAAGCATCATCCCACAGGAAAACAAAACCACTACCCCTAACTTACCAGAAATTAATCACAAAGAACGACAGCACCAGCAAAAATACAACAAAATGCCGGAGACTCTGCAAAAAGGTGCATCTAGGTCTACATCAGGGTTACCCAAACTTGGGTCTCCAGCTGCTGTTGGACTACAACTCCAATCATCCCTAGCTAGCAGAACCAGGGGTCAGGGATGATGGGAACTGTAGTCCAAAACCAGCTGGAAGCCCAAGTTTGGAAAACCCTGGAGCCAACTGTGGTACAACTCCAGTGATCTGTTCCATCTCCTGCCACTGAGGAGAATGAGGATCAAAGTTGTCAGTTTGCATCTCTTAGCATTGATCTTGTGTATAGAGGTCTTTCCTATTCTAATTAACTCAATAGGGTTCTGGTCGCTTCTCTGTGTGAAAGAAACAAGAAGGTTCATGATGTTTGGGTTATTCCTTCAGAGAAGCTGAGTACAGCTGGGTTAAACTGGTTCTGTTATCTTTTTCTGTCAAGGTCATGCTGACTAAAATAAGAGGCCAGAAGGTGCCTGGGTTTCACTTTCTCTTTCTATCTCTTTCCCTTTCTGGTGTGGTGTTCTGTATATAGTTTTAAGGCTTAGACTTATTATAAGTTCTTGTTAAGTTTAAGATAAGTCTGCTGCAACTTGATTTCTTATGAACAGTGCCAATCCTGAATATATTGAATTTGTGACCATTATGCTCATTTGCCTTCAGGAGCAGTAAAGCTCTGCTGGATGAAATTCAATTGCCTCTGGTCTATTGTTTGGGAATCTTGCAACGTGTTTAAGTTTTTATACTGCTAACTATACATTGGAATCTGCCCTGGATCAATATTGAGTAGAATTTACCTGTCAAAAGCAACCTCCCACTGGTGGCAGCGAGTCACCAGCCATTGGAAGTCCCACCCAGTGCTGAAGATCCTGATTGGCAAAGGGGGTTAGAGCAGCAGACGTTGAAGCTTCCTCCTAGTTGTAAAGTTCTATGCTTCTGTGAGGATTGTAGCACAGTGCAAATAGTTAAGTAGCGTCAACACATAATCCCAGTTAACCTGCCATCATTTCCGAAGGCTTCTCGGTTGCCCAAAGATGACCATGTCTTTTTAATAGGATTCTTAAACAGACCAATTAATTTATGCATTCGTTTATAACACCCATTTATGATGGTAGATCGCCCTTTCGATTTCACCACAGAGTCCTCCTGCAATAGTCAGGAAAGCTCAAGGGACATCTAATAATTTATTTGTAATTAACCTCCAGGATCTATGCAATTACCACAGCGAGCCTTTATGTATATTATTCAGACATTTTCATTAAATGCTTTATACCCTAATTTATTGGTGCAATATAGTTTTACTTGCCTACAGTTAATGATTGACTGGCAGGAAGGACTCCAGCCGTGTTCTGCTGCTATGCTGTGTACAAACCAGTGGCTAATCTCCAGAGGAATTTCATCTTTATTATATATATATATATATATATATATATATATATATATATATATATATTCTTCTTAAGATTTTTTTTGGGGGGGGGGTTGCAAGATACATACATTGTCTCTGTTTTCTCACTGTAAAGTCGTTTCTACAAATCAGCCATAGTCAATGTTCATTAACTGGTCATTGGGCCTGGAAAGTTCTGTGGTGAATCAAGAGGGAGGAGAAGGAGGAGGAGGAGGAGAAGGAGAAGGCGGAGGAGGAGGAGGAGGAGGAGGAGGAGGAGGAGGAGAAGAAGAAGAAGAAGAAGAAGAAGAAGAAGAAGAAGAAGAAGAAGAAGAAGAAGAAGAAGAAGAAGAAGAAGAAGAAGCAGCAGCAGCAGCAGCAGCTGTTTCAGGGATGTCATGATCATCCTCTAGGACATGAGCTCTGAGTCAAATGATCTGTGTACTGGTTTGCCTTGTAGTGAACCCCTTTCCCATAGGATTGAGCTCCCCACGTGCTCAACTGGGACTAAGGCCCAGTTCTGACAAACAGAAGCAAATCCATTGGTAGAACTGGTGAAACTTCACAGAATACGTTTCTACGTTCCTTTTTAAATTTCATTTAATTCTTAATTAATTTTATTTTAAAATGTTACTTACCCGCTCTTCATTGCCAAACAATCGATTTTTTAAATTTTGCTCAAGCTGCAATCACTTACCTAGGAGTTAAGTCCTATTGAACTCAGTGGGGCTTCCTTTTGAGTAGACATGCACAAGATGACACAGTTGGAATTTATATGCATCTTTTGGCCAAATTGGGCTCCAAAACACACAACAAAAACAGCAATCCAACATATTATGAGCAGACCTATGTTCATGCGACAGGGTTTTTCCTTCCTCTAACCCCCCGCAGTACATGCACACACTCAGCCAACTCCACTTTTCAATCAAAATAATGCTAAAAATGGTTCACAAGGGCAATGTGACCAAAACATCAATATAACAATGCCACAAAGATGATCGCCAAAGATATCCAAAAGTTCAACAAATGGAGGGATACCACCTTGGGGTGCCATTTGGTTTAGGCCTGTCCTGCTGGCACAGCTGCTGCACTGCCACCGTTGTTGTTGTTGTTGTTGTTTTTAAGGCACCCATCCACTTGGATTCATCTTCAGAAGCTCTGCTCTCTGCACAGGCCCTTTGTAGAAAAAAAAGGTGCTTTTGCACAGCTTTGTTATTTAACTTGAATTATCCTGTGATCTAATCATCAGTATTTTTGGATATTATGGCCCCAAATACTAAGATTCATATCATGAAGAATAAGTAGAATGAAAGTCAAGGCCTACACAACCCCAAATTGTGTTTTCAACTGCATTCAACCTCCAACTCCTTGTGTTACCATTCAGCTTCATTGTTTCAGTTTTTCACAAGAGACAAGCTGAGTGCAGGGATTTTCTTACTTCTCTGCTCTCCTCTAACATGTATTGTATTTGACTCCCCGTAACATACTGCTAGAAAACAATAATTTGGAAGTGTTACCAGCGACCAACAGTTGCTGTAATGAAGAACCCTGAAGAGGAGAAAAAAACCTTGTAAGAATTGTTCTTTAAGTAGATGGTGCTCTTGAGTATGGCTCCAACATTGTCAATTACTCTGAAGAGCCAATACATATCTGAAAAAGCTATGCAGTTTTGATATATTCGGGTATAGCTACATGAATAATTCTACATTAAACTTACTACTGCAGGAGTTCTGAACCCTTAACTCAGTAACACTTGAAATGTGTTGGTCACACTAGTGCCCCAGAGGAAAATTATTTTTATGCTGTAAGAATACCTTGAATCAATGTTTCCCAAACTTGGGTCTCCAGCTGTTTTTGGACTACAACTCCCATCATCCCTAGTGAGCAAGAGCAGTGGTCAGAGATGATGGGAACTGTTGCCCCAAAACAGCTGGAGACCCAAGTTTGGGAACCACCACCTTAAATACCCAAACAAAGAAGACTATCTTTGGGTTTCATTACCTCTGCCCATTATTTGCAATCCTTCACAGGTACAAAACTTTCCGTGGTTGTAGCTTATTTACAGCATCTTATGTCTTATATTAAGAAAGGCTATTATATATCTAGCTTAGTACAGTGGTACCTCGGGTTAAGTACTTAATTCGTTCTGGAGGTCCATTCTTAACCTGAAACTGTTCTTAATCTGAAGCACCACTTTAGCTAATGGGGCCTCCTGCTGCTGCTGCACCGCGGGAGCACAATTTCTGTTCTCATCCTGAAGCAAAGTTCTTAACCCAAGGTACTACTTCTGGGTTAGTGGAGTCTGTAACCTGAAGCGTATGTAACCCGAGGTACCACTGTATAGTCTACACTGGAGGACCTTGTTTAAACAGGGGCACTCAACAGTTTTGTTGCAGGTGTGACTTGTAATTAATAAAAAATAGCATCAATAAAACATACAGCCGCCCAATAAACACATTCCATATTCCTAATGAAAAGCAACAATTAAAGATGTCCAGCTAGGCAACAGAGAATGATTTCTGAAAAAGCCAGCTTTTCAATTGACACTGAAAAGTTAACAAGTGTTGGAACCATCCAAGTCCCATCGGAGCTCAAGAATCAGTCTCTAGAATTGCACTCTCATCCTTCCCACTTTTAGAAGGAGGGTATATGCACAGTAGTAGCAATAAGGATTCAAATATTGTCCTTTAATGTTTGCTGTGATTTAGGAGATTTTTTTTCTGGGAAGTAAAGTGCAACCATGTGAAACCATAGCCAGAGCTAAGGTATGGGATCCTTTCAGAATTTGGATCCCCACAGCACAAAAAATTACACCAGCAAGATTTTAAAAAAATAACACAGTCCTATGCAAAACATTACCCTGCTTCCCCAGGATATAAAGTCTGGAATATTCACTGGGCAATTTAGCTTAGCTTTCCTGCCATGACAGTCATTTGAAGACTGAGATCATATTCTCCAATCTGACAGCACTGTCATCATATTGATATAGAACAATAATACAGCTCAGAGCTGGAAAATGACTGCAGGACAAAGGCAGCGAGAGTTTTCAAGAGTGGGAGACTCATATGCATACAATGCAATTTTAAAATCCCCCTTGTAGAGAGCCCCAGAAAACTTTAATAATACTAAAATATGGATAGCAATTTGCATTTCTCTTCATTTCTGCCCCGGAAAGCATGGCCGTTCAGAGTATATGCGGAATAATAACTGCAGAGTTCTCAAGGTTGTTATCCAAAATTAACAATTCAGTTTTAGGGACCTGAAATATAAATGAGTTGAAGGTGAAGCTAGTCAATATTGTGAATGCCATCCACTGGAATCTTCTCCCATGCCAGTTCCAAAAAAAATCAATGAGAGTTTAGCAAGCACACATTCATCTCAGTGGGGCTTGTATGGAAGCACATAGTACATTGTGCCAAAGGATACATTAGCAGATGTTACAAAGCAGGAACAGAAGACTACAGCATAAATCAGCAAATCCCCAAGCTGTAGATTTTCTGCAAATCACATGTGGGAAGTATTAATTAACTATTATTATTTATGCTTCTCTGCTGTTAGCCTAAAACCAGAATTTGAAATAGATCTTATAAGTCACACCAGCCCTATGTTACATTTTATCAGTGTGCAAGTGTTTCATTGTCATGTACAAAAACAATTTGGCAGCAGGAATATAAGCAGGGTCTGTGTGTGCAAGGATTGGCTAACCTGTGGATCTCCAAAAATTGCTGAACTCCTATAAGTCCTGACCATTGTCCATGTTGGCTGATGCTGATGGGAGAAGTATGAAAACAACGTGAAGTCCACAGATTATTCACCCTTTCCCTTCTCTTTCCTCCTTTGGCATGGGAGACGATCAAGACATCAGATGATGATGATGATGATAATTTATTATTTATACCCTGCCAATCTGGCTGGGTTTCCCCAGCCACTCTGGATGGCTCACAAAAGAATTAATCATGATGATGATGATACGATAAAACATCAGACATTAAAAACTTCCCTGAACAGGGCTGCCTTCAGATGTCTTCTAAAAGTCAGGTAGTTGTTTATTTCCTTGACATCTGATTGGAGTTCCACAGTGTGGGCGCCACTACCAAGAAGGTCCTCTGCCTGGTTCCCTGTAACCTCACTTCTCGCAGTGAGGGAACTGCCAGAAGGCACTCGGCACTGGACCTCAGTGTCCAGGCAGAACAATGGGGGTGGAGATGCTCCTTCAGGTATACTGGGCTGAGGCTGTTTAGGGCTTTAAAAGTCAGCACCAACACTTTGAATTGTTCTCGGAAACATACTAGAATCCAATATAAATCTTTCGGGACTGGTGTTATATCGTCTCAGTTGCCATTCCCAGTCATCAGTCTAGCTGTTGCATTCTGGATTAGTTGTAGTTTCCGGGTCACCTTCAAAGGAAGCCCCATGTAGAGCGCATTGCAGTAGTTCAAGCACATCTCTGATGGCTTCACCTTCAACTCAGATCTAGTAATTCCTCTCCCTGGATGCTGTTCTCTGCCTCCTGATCTCCACCAATCCATCTACCTTCCAGATTCCCTAGAGAGTTGTGCAGGGAAAAAGAGAATCCCTCAGTCCCTGCTCTCACCCAAGTGCTGGCTGGTGCCTGATGAGACTAAAAGAGCAGAAAGCAAGGCAGCCAACAATAATGGTAGGTGGGGCCGGCTCATTCTAGTTTGGTCCCCATCCTCTTCCCTGCTGAGTTTTACACAGGCCAAAATGAGATTGAAGAGGAGGAAGCTGACAGCCAGGACCACTTACTGGACTGGTTCTAATTATGAGGCCTCAAAATAAGGACTGCCAACATCTTACCCTCAAATATTAAGACACGATTTTTATGGCCCACAAAAGGCAACAACAGGTTAATGAGGAAAAACAGAAGAGACACAGTGGAAGCCCAGCCTAGTGACATTAGCTGGTGGAAGAAGACTCTCCACTTCTATCTTCCTTTTAAGAAGATTTCAACATGCCCACCTTAAAGGCTGGCAATATTTTGGGGAAGAACTACGTGGGGAAAGGCAGAAGATAATAATAACAATAAAAACTCAATTATGTAACTGCAGATTAGCCAGCAAGCTGAATGGTGATGCCATTATCCTGTCAGCCATCAGAGGCCATTTTCAAGCTTTGCTGTTGCCAGGGTAATAACTGCATTTCATATACATATAAATGAATGCCATATTGGAACTGACAATGAAATCTGAGAGTTAGGACAAATCCCCCTTTACACACAGGCATTGGCTCTAGCAACCACAGAAGGCTGGTATGTCCAGATTTGGCCATCATGCATAAATCTAACATATACAGGCCGAAACCATGTAACCAATCCCTCTTGAGGGGGGGATTACTGATTGACCATGCAAGTAGATGTGCATAAAAAGTGACAAAAGAAAAATTACTGAGGGCAGATGAGGCAGATAGAAATTAGGGCTGAGCTGAAATAGCCCTGTCCAAAACAATGAAGGAAAGCAATTGGGTTTTTTTGTGCATGTACTATCTCTACCTCAACCCACAAACATCTGAGTCAGAAGTTCTCATCTAACAACTTTGTCTTCTATACTGAGAGAAATGGCTGGTCTGGGAAATAAAATATGAAGAAAACAACCCTCCAGTTGAAAATGAACCTCAAGTTATCTGTGGGAAGCTATGCGGAAAGCAGTGATTCATACAGAACACCAACATATGCAAATCCTCAGACATCAGTAAACAAAGTTCATAGAACAAATTGCCAATTATACTAAATTCCCAAGCAGTAAAAAAGACTTAAGAATTTTCAAGGCTGGATTTTTCCCTCCAGCAGCTTTTAATGATTGATAATTCTTGCACATTTATTTGGGTCACAATTATCATTCCAGAGTTGTAACTCCTCCTGAAGAAGGCATACGATATGTTAGCGAAGATTACTTTTCTGCTGCCTTATCTTTACATTGCCGGCTGAAACTTATCAGGAATCTTACTGCAAAATGTCTCCCGCATCCTTCTCTGTGATTCAGCTGGCTGTTGTGATCACATGGAGACCATCAGTTTGTGGTATCGGCAGGGAAGGATGTATTCTCAGGATAGGTCAGGCCTGATATAAAGAATGACATAATCAAATATGGGATTATGCATCAATGGCAAAACAGGATATATAGTTTTGTCTAGAGGGAGTAAGTTGTTGTGTTACTGGAGAAGATATGGGCTCATCCTAGTTTGAAAGCAAGAGATAATTCTGTGGGCATTTCTCTGTCCCTTCTTGATACTGCATTTTTTCTTTTCCTTGTTATTTTGAATCTCAGTTTTATTTTATCTCTTAAATAAGATGGGTGTAAAATAAATGACAACAACAACAACATCCCTGTCTTTCTGTCTTTGTGGTAAATAAAGCAACACCTTGGCGTTTCTGTTCTTTGGACTTTAGCTGCCGGTTCATGTCCATCCTAACCTAGTGTGTTCACCATCTAGATTTGGTTATGGCTTTCAATAGCACCAGCCTGGCCTAAGGGAACATCAAAGTCTTGTGCTAAAGTGTTTTTTCACCTTTCCGTGATCCTTTTGGGGAATTAAAGCCTCCCTCCCCCAGAGGGAGATAAGGTGAATTTGACAATCTGGTAGGTCCCCAGAAGGCATTGTTCTGGGGGCCACAAAGAGAGAAAGACAGCATACTTGCAATCACACCATGCCTAACCAATCCAGAGACTTCATTACTGCCTGCCAATAGCAGGGATTGATGCTGCACACCCTCATTCCCTTCTGCCTTGAGTATGCATCAGTAATGGTCGTTCACTTGGCTAAGTCCCCAGCCTTGGAAGGTCTGTGGTCAAACCCCAGAATCCTTGGCATATGAGGCCTTAGGGTCAGCCTCCAAATAACTACATTGTCTAATTCTGCATTATTATTTAACCACACTAATCTAAAAGAATAAGATTATCCTTCCTAGCACGTAACATTCCTTCTAATGAAACATCCATCAAAGCTTCCAAAATCAATGGTGTATTTGACAGTTGCATTTGAGATGTTTATTAACACAACAGCCAGCACAGCCTGACATACTATTTTGTTTGGGTTTTCCTTTTCCTTTTCCTTTGGAGGCTTTGATATCTGCTAACTATTAGGATTTAGCCTGAAGAATCAATATGCATACCCCAAGGCTTATTATTGTTTTCTGAATTTCCTCCAAGTTGGCCTAGTCAAGAAGTCATTTCAACATAACCAAGCATGAGAAAAACAACTCTGGGCTCGATCCACACTCAGCTTAGCAGTGTTTGCATGACTATGGAACTCTCTCTCTCTCTCTCTCTCTCTCTCTCTCTCTCTCTGTGTGTGTGTGTGTGTACACACACACACACTGCTTCACAGCCCAAATCTGCAGATGCTGTGCATACAATCAGATAAGATAAAATAAAATACAACAGACAACAGACCCAATAAATTAAAAGCAACAAAACAATTTCTGAAATTAGTCTCTGAAATCATGGCAGGTATACCTGGGGTCAGGATTGTCATTGAAATTCTACTCAATATTGATCCAGAGCAGATTACAATGTAAAGTTAGCAGAGTAAAAACTTAAACACATTGTAGGACTCCCCCAAAATAGACCAGAAGCAATTGTATTCCATCCAGCAGAGCCTTACTACTACTGAAGGCAAATGAGCATAATGGTCACAAATCCAATATATTCAGGATTGGCACTGTCCATAAGAAATCAAGTTGCAGCAGACTTATCTTAAACTTAACAAGAACTTATAATAAGTTTAAGCCTTAACACTATATACAGAACACCACACCAGAAGGGAAAGAGACAGAAAGAGAAAGGGAAACCCAGGCTCCTTCTGGCCCTATTTTGATAGTCAGCATGATCTTGACTGAAAGAGATAAGAGAACCAGTTTAAGCCAGCTGTACTCAGCTTCCCAGAAGGAATAACCCAAATATCATGAACCTTCTGCTTGTTTCTTTCACACAGAGAAGCTTCCAGAACCCTCTTGAATTAAGTAGAATAGGAAAGATCGTTACACATCAGATCAATACTTTTTGCACTAAGAAAGGCAAACTGACAAGGATACTGTCTATCATGGCTGCCATGTCACTGGCTGAAGCAGCTGCAACCAGGTGAGAAATCACAAGCCCAGGGCTCCCCATATCAAAGCAGAAAGTGATAGCTGCTCTGCCCCTGCCATTAACAGCCAGAGATGGGTGAATTTGTCCGTTTCAGCTTCTCATTTTTCTCATGTTAAGTCCAGTTCTCCACGTTTCCACGTCCGTTTGAAAAGCCATTAGTCCTCATGAAAATTCACCAGAAAATTTCTCCCCATATGGACATGTGTGCATGCAATTTCACCCACATTGGATAAATTGTTTTGAAAAAAAAACACATATTAGGCAACACTATATGCACAAATGTGCATATTAGGAGAAATTTGCACTACAAACCCATGAGCACTTTTTAAATGAAAATCACAAATTGAAGTGGCATTGTGGAGAATGGAAGGTAGAGGGGGAAATGAGAAACTGAGGGAACCCAAAATCAACAGATCTACTTCCAGGTAGGCATAGGATTGTTCTGAGCATCCCCTAGCCCAGTCTTTCCCAAACTTGGGTCTCCAGCTGTTTTTGAACTGCAGTTACCATCATCCCATTCCACTGGTCCTGCTGGCTAGGGATGGTGGGAGTTGTAGTCCCAAATAGCTGGAGACCCAACTTTGGGAAGCACTGCCGTGCCTTAATAAAAAGTTCAAATCATTGTGAAACATCCATTCTAATGACAAAGCAGAGGCTACGGATTTATTAAAAGAACAGCAATGGGGAAAAAATTGTATGAAAATGATATTCTCCCACCAACAAGGGATTTTTGGAGCAAACTGAGCAAAAGAGCATGGATTGTGTGGCGATAGACTGGATGTAAGTATGCAGAAATACCTGAGCATAAGAGTGAATATCTTGTCAACAATTTGTGCAAATATTGTGCTCAACATGAAGCATTTAGAAGCTGTTGTATCATGAAGGAACGTAGCAAGTTGAAATCAAGCGATGAGAGGCAAGAACTTGCACACCAAATGAAATCGTTGCTACACTTTCCTGGCTCAAAATCAAATGCTTGCCTAATACAGAAACTCAACAATGACATGCAATCAGTTTGCTTTGCTTAAGGGATCATCAGCGACTTGGAATAACAATTGATGCTAATGTCTTGTTCACAGGCCTAAAACAAATTTACTATATGAATAGTGATGCTTGTGTAATGTTGGAGTCCATATTCCAAACTCACCTGATCCTGGAATGATGGGTGGGTTGAAAAATAGATCCCCTTCAGGAATCTGGACCTCAACTGATTTATAAAGGTGGTCTGAGGGCTGCCTTTCTAAAACATGTTTATATATATATATATATATCACAAACAAATAGGTTACTATCCACAACAACTGTCTAGAAACACTGGCGTAGCATGGGGAGCCACAGAGGCAGTTGTCCTGGGGGCAAGATTGTTAGGGGGCACAAAATTTCAACACCTGGTGCTGCCTCAATAAAGCTGCACGCTTTCGGCACTGATATCATAAGGTTCTTTTTATGCTCTTCTCTTTATTGATGAATATGCATCTCAAATGACCCAGCCTTAGGTTTACACGTCATATCACAACTCATGGTCTCTTGAAACCCTGCTGCACTACTCCAGACAGGTCAACTTTTCAAACTGTACTTGAGGTGCTTGTAGTTATTTCTTCTAAGGAGGAGTATGCAATAGGTTTCAATATCACATAAGTGTTGCCGCCAGATAACGTTCTGTACTAGTCCTTGAAGTCAAAGGCCCAATTAAAGAAGTTGAAGTTGCAGAAAGAATGGTCCTGTCTGTACAAGGGCACTTTCCGTACAATCTGAAGTGCTTTGAACTCCACTGGTGATATCAAAGTCAGGCTTTAGAGTTGATGGGCTGGCCGGATGCTTCTGGCATTTTAAAGCCATGTAAATCAGACCTGTTCTGAGCAGCAATGGACAGCAGGGTGTTAATGTGATTACAATGGATGGCATTCCATCTTCACAACAGGGATGTGAGAATTAACTGGAAAATCTCCCTAGGGCAGGTACATCTTCAAACGATATAAAAGAAGATGGCCTCTCTAACTTCAACCTGCTGTTGCTTTTATTCAATAAACTCAAAGACTAGGGAGAGTGTTCTTCCTCTTGTTTATATATACACTGGTGGCTGTTTTCAAGGTCCATTTAACACATTACACAGAAGCAAATCTAGGTTTGCCACCAATTGCACACTCAGCAGGAAACTGAAACCAGTCACCAGGGATCCCAGGTTTAAGATTTAAACTGACTGATATTGAAACCAGAGTCCTTTCTGTTGGGGGTAATTCAGACTGAAATCCCCAGGTGTCGAAAAAGGTTATTTATGTATGCTACTACTGTGGCCTGTGTTTTGTTAGCCCCAAAATGGAAAACGAGTGAGGTCCCAACAAAAGTAGAATGGCAACTTAAGCTGACAGAATATGCACAACTCGCAGACTTAACATACAGAATAAGAAGAGCATACATTTAAAGAAGATTGGAAAACTTTTATTGAATATATGGGAAATAATTATGTGCAGTTGAAAATGCTGGCAGCATTAAGATAAATTCAACGGTGTAAACAAGTTTTGATGGATGCAATAATGGAATGGTATAGTTTTTGTAAAATATACAGGAATTTATTATATGTAAAATGAATCATGGAAAGAGTAGAAGGGACATCATTGATATCTTAAGGATATAAAATGAGTATTTTAAATTGTAAAACAGAAAACTTAATAAAATTATATACAAAAATAAATAAACTGACTGATATTGAGCTTCTATGAGGCTAAATAGATTCAATGTTGGTTTCTCATGCTCCCATCCTGATTTCCCTTCCCCCACTATGCCAAACCCAGAGGACTGGATACTCTTGGAACAAAGGGCTAAGATGATTCTACGTCACACTGAGAGAGGGAAAGCATTGTGGCTTGCCAGATGAAACAATACTCCTTCTCCTCCTTACATGCTTTGTTTTAGCAGTTCTCCCAACACCTCTCGAGCCAATTTAGGGGGGATGATGGGAGCATCAAGGTGGAAGTCCCATTGCATAAATGGAAGCTCTCACATAGGGCTTATGCTGATGGGACTCATTAGTTGGAATCCTGCCCAGTATGTTTCCAGCAAGTGACCCCCCCCCAAGGAAAGCACTAAAGCCCAAAGTACTGTTAAATGTTTATTTAGTTATTATTTAAATTTATATGTTGCTTTTCTATATAAATATGCTCAAAGCAGATCACAGCAGAACATTGTTAAAAACACGCCTTTTAATAAAAAAAAATTCTGCTGATAGTTAGAAATCATGTTCCAGAGGCAGTTCCATTTTTTTTATTCAAAATCAAAACAAAACATATTATACAGAAAGATATCATCCTTATCCCCCCCCCCATTTTTCCTTCCTCCCCCACGCTCCCACACAAAACCCACCCACCCCCACCCCCCGACTTCCCTCAGTTCCAGTCTTTGGTTTCTCTGAGACAGCTGTTTTCTGCATGTTACAAAGTTGTATAGATCCTCAAACTATTTAGCTGATTATTATCAATAAAATGTTTGTGAATGTTTATTCAAAGCCAGCCAAGGAGTCCAGTTCACTTTGTTGCGTCTTCAAATACTTTGGAAAGGGTTCCCATTCATCTTTAAAGTCACAGTTATCTTTGTCCAGTAGCAGTTCCATTAAAAACCTATTGCAGTAGTGCCACCTGAAAGGAACAAAGCAAAATGTCCCAAACTCCACACTGTTTTGACGTTTACTTCAGCTAGCGAAATGGGCACAATTCTGCAGGACAGAGTGTGAGAACAGAACACGCACATACACAAACACACATGTGGAAATCCTTGTCAGTTGAGGCCGGGCCACCAAGTGTCAAAGGTCGAGACTAGTATTTGCCCCAAATATGCCCCCAAATGTAACCCATTTGCCTTGCATCTTTTCCTAGTAGAAGTCAGTGGGCGCCAATGGCAATTCTGCATAGCTCCATCCTGTGTTCTATTTTACAACCCTGCTCAAGTGTAATTCTACAGAGCAGAGAATTGGCAGGGTCCCCACCAGTTGTTGATGCCCTTTTGATGCCAGGGAACCCCCAGAGATGCACCTGCTTTTGTCCTTACAGTTCAGCACTCGAGATAGATTCTTGTTCTTAATTATTACATATGTGAACATTTCCTGTGATAAATGAACATGTCCCCTTTTAAGAACAGAAGCTGTGGCAAACTCAGGCTTTCAGTTATTGCTCAGGAACTTGACATAGTGAGTTGTTCCGCCAGCAGTTGTAGTTTTACCCAAATGAAAATGCAGATAAATTCTTCTCTTGTACTGAAAAGATTGTACAAACCGTCAGATGTTCTTGTTCCTTTAGAAAAGAGCTTGGCGGTGTTTTACACTGAAGAAAAAAAAGATAACATGGAAGAAAGACATAATTATCTGAAGTAGATCAGATGAAATCATTACCATTACTACTGAGCAAAATTGTTGTTACACCGAGTGGCCGCGTCTAATTGAAGAATTCTGGATTCTTTTGGTGAAAAAGCTTGTTGAACTAAGAAGGATTTCTTGTTGCTGTCACATTAAATTAGCTTTCTCTTTCCCTCTCTCCCGCCAAACCTTGCCTAACAACCTACTGTCAGCACTGAAATATCCTGGGTGCATGTGTGGAATACAGTACACTACAATCTATATTAAGTTGCATATAGGATATAGATGATTAATCTAAACAATCTTCAGAATATCTAGTCTATAGATGTTAGCCCTTTTCAGGCTTTGCAAGCATGTATGGAAGCGGGTGAGCAGGTTTGTGTGTACCTGGTCTCCACAGATCATAATGAGATCTGAAAGGTGGAGGCTCAACTAATATGGCTTCCTCAAATTGTCCACACTATCTGTAAATGGCAAAAGGTTTATGTGGGGATGGGGGACACTTTACGGAATCAGTGCCGGATTTATGTATAGGCTAAGTAGGCTGAAGCCTAGGGCCTCTAAATCTAGGGGGCCTCACCAGCCTGCCCTCTCCCCAGTGCTGCAGTCTTCTCTCTCCCAAAATTGTAAACCCAAGACTTCATGCAAGGGCAGGCCAACTCAGGCCCAGCAACTATGAGACTCAGGGCTAGCCAGTGGAGCCCAATTTGAAGCAGTGGGGCACAACTTGATTTTTTTTTTGTAGGGCCCCAGTTCACAGCCAAAGTCTGCAAAATCTTATAGATATAAATAAAATCCATCTAGATTGCCCCGATGCGGGGGGGGGGGCGCTTCGGAGTGGCACGTGGGGCCCAATTTGGCCCAATTGTTCCAATTGCCTTAAGGTCAGCCCTGATGAGACTGTGCAGGGGTTGGACTGACAAGCCCTGCACCTTCTAGGTCCCTGGTGCCACTATTCAGAGGACAGACTCAAGGACTTGTTATGGAAATAAGGGGGGGCACTTACTGGAAATCAGTTTTGTCACTTCTTCCCCACCCTACACTACAGCATGGCCATAAACCTGTACGTTCAACAAATGAAATATACACCCAAAATGTACCAATGGAGATTTATGTTATTGCTTTATGAATGAACACTGTGTTTTATGAATGGACTCTGTATTTTGTGAATTACCTAAGAGCCACTAATAGGGAGCTCCAGAATCTGACAGCTAACCAATTGGGTACTACCAAACAGCAACCCCTATTGCTGAAAGCAGGTAACCAGCAGGTAATGCTTCAGCTCCGCCTTTGCCTTGTTGACTGAGCACCCCGTGCTGTGTAGATAATGCAGAAAGTCGTAAACTGTATCCCTTCTGGCATCCTGGCCAACTCTATTACACTGGTGTAAACCCTGGTGCACTAGAAGCCCAGAATAGCATCAAATAAAATCTGCTCATACGTCAGCGACTGATAAGACTTGTCAGCCAGTTCTTCTGAAGTCTTCCTAAATTATAAGCTCCAAAGTACAGGCCAAAAGAGAACAGGTCTGGGAAGAGCGAGGCATACAATGGGCACCAGCAGTGAAAAGCCCCTGCTCCGTGTAGCTCCGGCCCTGTCATTTGATAGGGTGCCCACTTGCCCTCCTTCTTGACATGGAATGCTCTCTATTGGAGTCTCCATGTCCGGTACAAGGACCATAAGATGTGGGAGCAGGGACCTTGAAGTTCCCAACAGCTGTTAAGCAAGCAAGCACACAGGTCACCTTTGTCACAGTCAGGACACCTATGTCCTGGCCAGGCCTGCACCCAATCTTGTTTTTGTACAATCTTGTTTGTCCTCAGTAACCAAAATTATATCAACAACATATACAAGGGGGGAAGTTGTTTTCCTTCATTTGCAAGGAATCATACAAAACAAAGTGGCACTAATAAAGAAAAGTTCCAGGGTGGCAACAGAAAGCAAAGTAAAAATGCTTTTGCAGTTCATCAAAACTATCCAGCAATATCAAGTTATAGGAGCAGAGTGACAACACGACGGCCAACATGCATGTGTAAGAAATGGAAGAAAGGAGAAATCACAAAAGAAGAGTATACACAAGTAGCCAACTGGTGCAGGGAGAAGTTCAGGAGTGCCAAACGTCAGAATGAGATCGGGCTTGTGAGAAAGATGATGATGATGATTTTCCTTTGGCTATGTCTGAAGGAAGAGGAAGAACAGGCAAGTAGTAGGTGCATGAAGAAGATGGGAAAATGCTATCGGGTGACAGAGAGAAAGCAGAATTGCTCACACCTACTTTGCCTCTGTCTTCACCCAAAGGGAAAGCAGTGCCCAACCTGGTGATAACAAAATAAACAATACAAGGAGGAAGATGCAGCCCAAGATAGGAAAAAGATTAGATGATCCCAGTACTTTTTTTTTTCTTTTAAAGAAATATGTTAAGGGGTGCTCTCATTTTGACTCAAGAAAATCACCATTTAATAGTTCAAATTGGGAAAAGTAAATACTGTAAATGGACAAAAGTAAAACGAACACGCATTACTTCAGATGCCATGCTTTCAAAAACCGTGAATTTACAAACACCACACATCCATATGCCACACTGTTTCACACATTAAACACTTACTTTAATAATAAAAATAAAATAGTTTCTTCTCCCAGATTCACAAAATGTTTAGGGGTATCCGAACCCTTGCATCCTCCCAGAAAAAAAGCATTGAATGATTCTGTTATCATAACTAATTCCAAAACGCAGTGCTCTCCCCCCCCCCCGGGGCACTCATGGGTACGCAGTACAGTGGTACCTCAGGTTAAGTACTTAATTCGTTCTGGAGGTCTGTACTTAACCTGAAACTGTTCTTAACTTGAAGCACCACTTTAGTTAATGGGGCCTCCTGCTGCTGCCACGCTGCCATAGCATGATTTCTGTTCTCATCCTATAGCAAAGTTCTTAACCTGAAGCACTATTTCTGGGTTAGCGGAGTCTGTAACCTGAAGCGTATGTAACCTGAGGTACCACTGTACCACCACTTTCCCCCAAACGTTAAACATGTGGCACTTATTGTAACAACTATATTAAAAAAGCACTGCCAAAATGTATCATCTGTACTACAACACCTCAAAAAAAAAAAGTCAGAAAGAGAAACAGATTTTCCTTAGTATGACGCAGCACAGCATCTGTAGCTGTGCAAAATTGCAAGACACCTTGACATAGCAGAGTACTTTATCGCTAATTTGTGGAGAGGTGTGTTGATCCAAAATAGATCGGATCATGTAGTAACCATGACAATGACCTTCCAGATACAAGAATTTCTTTGTCTCTCTTCCAGATTCAGTTACTGACAGCTGTTCCGTCACCGGTGCCAGATGGAATAAAGTTTGGCACTTTAAATGGGAGAAAGATTCTCTTTGCTAGAAACCAATGCCATACTTTCATTCACTGGTTCTCCCTTCTTAGCTCGTGGATTTTCTGCCTATCCCCCCCATTTACTGGGCAGTCTATTCCATTCAAGAACTTGCTATTGCTTCTTCTGACAGCATCCCCATGGGGCGCCAATAAACAGAGAAAAGGCATGAATTTACATGTCTTACAAGGATCAACATTTCCAATGTTCTCAAAATAGCAGCAGCTCTCAGTACGAATAAGGTGACATTTGGGATTTTGTGCATGCAAAATTTTGTGCTACAGCCCTTCTCCAGTTTTGTTATTTTATAGGAGAAGTTTCAAAGTGATGGGGAGATGTTTCATTGAGAAGATTCACAGCAGTGTCTCAACAGCAGCTTTTTAAAATATTCAAGAGGAGGTGAAATTCAGGAGGGATTCCAAAATGAAATTTCAAGGTGAACATGGAAGTTCTTGGAAAACATCTGAGGAAATTTTAAAGAGAAGTAGGAAGTCTTTGGGTAACAGTAGTGAAATATCTGAAGGGTACCTGCTGCATATCCTTCTCTGGGCTGGGACTTGTAGAATCATTAAAGCATGCTGATAGCAGGGACGTACTTTACAGATGTGTACATCCTCTCCTAAAATATATATTTTGTATGCATTATTCCCATAAAATATGCATTGATATGTGCATTTTTGAACCAAAAAAGCATTGCAAATTTTTGAGAAGTGTGAAATAATATAGCTGTCTTCTAATCTGCCCATCACACTGGGCCCATAACATTAGGTTGGCTCATTTTGAAATGTGGACTGAAATGAATTTCTCCTCCATCCCAAGTTGGCAGTCAGTCTGTACCATAGCTGTCAATGTTTCCCCCTTTTTAAGGGAAATTCCCTTATTCTGAATAGGATTCCTTGCAAGAAAAGGGAAAAGTTGACAGCTATGGTCTGTACTGAGGACAACACACACAAATCCTTCTCATCAATACTTGATGCCCTTTGGGGAGCCTAGGTTCAATGGAGATACTCTCTGTGGAATCAGTGAAGCAACAGTCCCCAAATTTCATCTAAAGGGAAGTTTGAGTCTTAATTCAAGATAAAATTTCTAGAAAACTACTAGGGTTGGTGTCTAGAATGGAAAATGTTCAACTGGTCAGACTGGACCTTGGCTATTTCTTAGGGAGAGATGTAATAAAATCAATGCAGTAGGGAATAATCTATTATCTATCATCTATCTATCATCTATCTATCTATCTATCATCTATCTATCTATCTATCTATCATCTATCTATCATCTATCTATCTATCTATCATCTATCTATCTATCTATCATCTATCTATCTATCTATCTATCTATCTATCTATCTATCTATCTATCTATCTATCTATCTATCATCTATCTATCTATCTATCATCTATCTATCTATCTATCTATCTATCTATCTATCATCTATCTATCATCTATCTATCTATCATCTATCTATCTATCAATCATCTATCTATTTGTCATCGATTGCCAGCATCCATCTCTCTCTTTTAACATTTCTAAGGTAGCAATTGCTGCTGCCATCTGAGATTATCTTGGCAGCTTATATCTGTATTTGGGTTTTACATTTCAGAAGCACAAAGGATTTGCTGCCTGAGAGGAAGGAAGAGAGCATGAGGAAAACATGAAGGATCCTTCACACACGATTGTTTATCCAGCCTGCACACACCTAAAGAAGCTGGGGAGGGGGGGCGATTTGATCCCAGCGCTTCTCCAGCACTTTACCAGGGCTGTCATGATGAAGTCCTGTATCTCAGGTCTACTACTGAGTGGCTTTGTGAGGAGTTTCAGAGAAACGCATTATGAATGCTGCTGGGATCATCTGCATTTTGCAGAGACTAAGCCTAGAGAAAGAAGCCCCGAGGACATTCTTCCAGGGGGTTAAACCTTTCCCCAAACATTACTGAATTCACGTAGGCTGGTGCATTCTTGCTTTCCGTAATGCTACAGGAGATATGCTTTGAGTGGCTTTAGCTGCCTCCCCAAGCCCAAACGCACATATTAGCATGAGGAAGGATAGCAAAAGAAAAGAAATCCTCCCCCTTTGCCAAACGAGAAACGCTTTGAGAGCTTTGTCTGAGAGAAGAAAGGAAAATCCTGGCAAACCTCAAACAATTTGCACTGTAAAAATCCCCAACCAAGGTGGAAACAGCAAGTACAATCAATTCCACAGTAATCTGTGTCAGAACACTACATTAGGCCATCTGTAATGCTTCCCTGTGGTACTGCTGTGTTTGGTTTCTTATTGGCCCCTCTTAAAACTCCTCATCAAAAGGGCCTCTCCGCTACCAAGAAGAGGAGCGGGGAACACAAGACAAATGAGGAGAGGCTGAACCTTGAAGCTTTCGGAAATGAACGCCAGGAAAGTACAAATTGATGGGCAGGCTGATCAAACCAGAGCACGGAAATCCACAGGACTTTTCCTCCTCTTGCAAGGAAAAAGGCACAAGCAGTCTTGTTTCTCTTCCACCATGAAACTAGCTGCTCTTGGATTCAATGGGGTGGATTAAAGTACAAACTTGGAAAGGACCGTAAGTGACAGACCATGCTGATTCTTCTGGCAAGAGCATCTGTGACAGCTTTCTGAGCAGAGCATCCTATTTATCTAGCAATGATGAGAAGACCAGCCTGGCCCCATTTCTTGGCCAGAGGACCAAGAGCTCCAGGCAACTGAGTCTGGAGGAAATGCCTGGGTTTGTGTGCTTGTTTGTTTCTATACATGTTTTCTGTCAGTCTCAAACTTATGGAACTGTCAGCTGTTGGCGTAGATCAGCCTTCCCCAACCTGATGCCCCACAGATGGACCACAACTCCCATCATTCCTCACAACTGGTCATGCTGCCAGAGGCTGAAGGGAGTGGGAGTCCAACATCACCTAGTTGGTTACGCTGTTCTAGACTCACACCTGAGCCTGCTGGGCACCAGCATGTCCTGGTTCTGGTCAAACATTCTCTGATGAAAATAGGGATGTCCTATTCAATAATAATAATAATTTTATTATTTATGCCCCGCCCATCTGACCGGGTTGCCCTAGCCACTCTGGGTGGCTTTCAACATACAGTGGAACCTCAGTTTTCGAATGTAATCCGTCCCAGAACACCGTTCAAGTTCGAAAACGTTCAAAAACCGAAAACTCAATACGGAAGCAATACAATAAAGAAAACTCAAAATGGAAGCCATGTGCATGTTAGACTACCAAAAATTGTGTGAAAACTGAAGCATTTACTTCTGGGTTTACGGCGTTCAAGTTCTGAAATGTTGGTCAATGGAGACGTTTGAAAACCAAGGTTCCACTGTATATAAAAACATTAAACTTTTTATATATATAAAAACAACAACCTTCCCCATACAGGGCTGCCTTAAGATGTCTTCTAAAGGTTGTATAGTTACTTATCTCCTTGGCTCAGGGGTCACATAAGCCCATGACTGATGAAAATAGGGACATCCTATCATACCCTCCAGACATTTTGCCAGTGAAAATAGGGACGTCCTAAGGAAAAGCAGGACATTCCAGGATCAAATCAGAAGCTTGGACAACTTCCAAATATCTGGGGCTGTCCCTGGAAAATAGGGGTACTTGGAGGGTCTGGAACTAGAAGGTTGGCCCCATCTTTTAAATGACTGAAAAGGGTAAGAACAGGATACTAAGAAACAGTGTGTGCCTATCCCAGCCTTCCTTATCCAGGTGCCCTCCATGTGTGTTAATGAATAAGCCCAAGGCAACACAGCCAATGGCCGGGGATGATGGGAGTTTTATACAATATCTGTTTTACACAATACCTGATAGCTCCATGAGTGAGACAAATGAGCTGATGAACTAAAGAGGCATTCTCAGATTTGAAATCCCCCGAGACACCTTTGACATGACATGGGTTAACTGAAGGCCAAATGGGAATTAACCATCCAAATGGATAAATAGAAAAATCATGGCTTTTGTTACAAGTGTGCAGAGGAGTTGACTGTGAGCAAACTGTGACCTATGAAAAAGATCTCAACAAGACTCTGCTCAAATACACACTGGGATTTCTTATCTATGTAATAAAGAATGCAGATGAGGGTAATTAATTACAAACAACGATTTTGAATAACAACCCTGAGTCACCACCTTCTGAAGCAACTGTTAAGTATTCTTGTTTCAGTAAACAAGCCTCTTGGGGACCATTCCTACAATGTGAGCATCATAATTCAGAGCATGGTTTCTTTGGCCTCATGTCTTCACATCATCTTGATCTAAATCAATAGCGGAATCCTCACCTGAATCCTTTCTGTGTTGCATTATATATTAGTGTGATTGAAATTTCCCCGGCTATGCCACTGGAGGGGGATTTTTCTTAATGATAAGGGGCAGTGACCCATATTGACTAACACCACCTATTTGGACCTCAGAATTCTTTCCCATTTTCCAGCAACTTTACAAAAAACAACAACAAAAAACCCCCCTCAAAATTCAATCCCCTGCACATTGTTTTTTCAGACATATTAAGACAGCAAGTTTATGCACACACAGGGCCACCTTGTAGATTGAAATTAACAAATTAACACTGAACTACAGAGTTGCAGATATTTGAAAAATAAAAAGCAATACAGTAGTACCTCACGTTACATACGCTTCAGGTTACAGGCTCTGCTAACCCAGAAATAGTGCAAAATGCCCCTATTTATACACTAAAACCACCTTCCTAGGACTTCTGCAATGCACAGTGCATTAAAATGGCATCCATCTTACATTTTTCACTTAGCAAATTTTGGGGTCATTCTGCCTCAACATATTTTCCACTCTGTCAAGATAGCAAAACAATAATATTTTTGCCCCAAAGAAATGGTCATGGAATCCTACAATTCTGCCTGCACTAATATGACTCTCCTTCAATCCCTTCTAACACAGGGAGAGTTTTTGTTTTGTTGTCCCAATTCCCACTAAACAATTTCTCAATCTTAGCCATTTGCCTTGCTGCAGAAAGTTAGCCTTGAAAAAAAAATCTCGCTAACCAATTTGAAACAACAAACATTATTTGTTTAAATACATAGCTTATAACCATCAATCTTCTTTGGATGTATGGACAATCCATATTAATTTATACATCTGTGTGAGGATTGATGGATTTTTTATTGTTAATTTCAGCTGTCAATGTTCCTTTTTCCTCTGTAATATATGCAAAATATATTCAAAGGATTTATCTATTATACTTCAAAGGATTTATCTATTAATTGTGCCCCTCCCACCACATGCATTGTGTTTCCATTGCATGGAAATGAATGGCGTGCAATAATGTAACACTATCATAACTTACATATTTTATGTAATCAGTTATGCAAGTTACATAATTTGGCTGCAGCAGACAGCAAGACAAATAAAATATTTTTGATGGAGAACGAACTGCAGCAGAACAGAAACAGTTCTGCATGCAACAAATACAGGGTTAATGGGAAACAGTGCCTTCTTACATCCCAAGTTTTGTGGCAGTCCTAAACATGCATGGGAGCTAGTCCTATTGAAAACAGGCAAAATTCTGTCTGGGTAAAGAAATTTGAATCGTGCTGCACATATCCTTCCAAATTTCCATGTTAAATCACTTCATTCCTACCCCTTAACTGAAATTCTAAGGCTATGAAAGTGAAGAAATATTTCAGCTGATGATCTTATCAGGACTACTTAATGCTGAATGCAGTGTGTCAACTCAAGATATATATAAAAAAATCAATCTGCATATTCGTGCAGAGAAAGGTTGTAGTAGTATTGTTAGAAGGAGATGCTGAAAGCCACAGATTAACGAACAGCATTGCACGTAGAAGCCATCTGAAAGGGATAAGGTTTGGGGCTGAATGTATATAGCAGAGAGCTGGAGGGTGTTTTGTTTAATCCCTGCAGTAAAAGAAAGATCATGCAAATTCATAGCATTAAGGCAGGAGGAGTCAGAGAACCACGTTTCAGCAGAATAACAATTTGAAAATCTTTTGTTGGGACTGAAAATTGTATTTGCATGATCGACATGAAATGCTGCAGAAACCAAAGCAGATGTTACTTTCATATTATAAATCATGGAAATCTCTCTGCCACTCGGCAAAAAACAAAAGAGCATGGGGGGAGGGGCATATCTGGATTCCGTGCAAATGACAAATGTTGAAGGGAATGAAGTGCCTTCAGTTTGTTATATGGAGATGCAAAGGACTGTGATGTCCAAAAATACCCCCTGACAGGTGGAAGAGAGATGCTCAGCCCAGAGAACACAATTCTGTGTGCAATACTCTGGGAGAACATAAGCAGGGCTTTGCACATGATGTTCTGCAAGAGCACACACAAACTGTTCAGGGTGTCAGGAGAGGATATATTGTTTATTAACATCCTTCCTAACTTGCGTTAGCAAGTTCCGTTACTTAGCAGAATTTACATTCCCCTTTAAATTCCTGGGAGTTTACCTTAGTGAAGACCTCACTTGGAAAAACAATATAACTCAGGTGGTTAGGAAGGCCCAACAGAGACGGCATTTTCTCAGGGTCTTGCGAAAGAACAATGCTAAACAACAATTGATGACCTCCTCCTACCGGTCCACAATAGAAAGGGTCCTCTCATATTGTATCACAGTGTGGTACGTTGGCTTGACGGAAAGTCTTTACAGAGGGTGGTGAACACAGCACATGATATAATGGGCTGTCCCCTGAGCCCACTAGATGACATCGCAAGGGATCGTTGCCTTAGGAGAGTGAGAAAAATTCTCAGGGATGATTCGCACCCTGGCCAGCACCTCTTTAATCTTCTACCCTCGGACAGGAGATATAGAAGTATAACCAGTCATATCAACAGGCTAAAAAACAGTTTCTATCCATGGGCTATTACACTGCTGAACAGAAAATAATATAGTGCAGCTGACTTTCAGGGTTGGTGTGTTGTGCGACAAGCACACAGAGTGCAATGAGATTGAGTGTTTGTGGAGGGGGAGGGAGGCTCGGTTAGTTTCATTGTACACAGGTTGTACATTGACAATAAAGGTATTATTATTATTATTTACATGCAAAGCAAATAGCTGGTTGGAGACTTGTGTAAGTCTCTATTTACAATTCAGTCTGTCTTCAGATTGAATTGTACGTTCCTGGTAAGTTCCTTGAATCCCTCTGAAAAGAATAAAGACACCACAATCTTATTCAAAGTCAATAAAAGAAGTTCACAGTTGGATCCCTTAAGGCAGACTGAGTTTCAAATATGTACATGTGGATCTACCCCATATGGGGGGATAATCACAGTGCTTCTGCTAGCTGAGCAGTCCTAGCTAAAAACTGGTCAAACGACGAAGGAAGTGAAAAAGAGGAAGGTGTGCTGTGTGACTCGTCCTTTTGTTACCTGGACAGGTAAGGTTATGCCCACCTTCTATCACATGCAAAAGGAAGGATGCTCCAGTCAGGAGGAACAGGAAGTTTTGACTGGCTGGACCAAACATTCTCTTGCATGTCTTCTCTAGCATTACAAGGAATGTTGTACTTGACTGCTCCTCATGGATTTACATCCCACACAAACACAAAAGGAGGAGCTGATCTCACCCATCTGAGATGATCTAGACTTTACAATTAGCCACTGAAGCCCTGCTCCATGGCCTGTCAGCCAGAGAGGTTAGGCTGATGGGTACCAAAGTCAGGGCCCTGGAATTCACTCTGCCAGGGAATACATGTTGCCCTCACTTGGACAGTTAATTTTTTAATTTTTTTTTAGTTGGAATCTCCTTTCTTTCCTTCCCTTTTATTTTATTTTTATACTTTTCAGGTTTATACATTTTATTAATTTTAAAATCATTTTAACATTTCAAAACTTGGCTTCCTTCCCCCTCTTTCTGTGGTTCCTTAAATTTATTTTTTAATATCTTCTGCATACCCAAATTCATTTAATTTGCTCATTTATTTAACTACTTTAACTATATACTCTTCTGAAACTGCAGGTTATTACAATAATCCTGCCAATGTTTTTATCTGTTTGCAATTTATATATTTTATATATTTTCTATATTTTTATATTTTATTTTATATTTATATTTATATTATATTTTTATTTTTTATAAAAAAAATTAAATATTTTTTTAAAAAACAATTTCCATTCTTTTAAACATATTTGTTATCTTAATTTCTTATTTGTCCAGTAAGTTTCGTCATTTCTGCATTTTCCATCAGTTTTTGTACCCATTCTTCCTTTAATGGGACTTCCGCTTCTTTCCATTTTGGGGTGAGTAGCCTTCTCGCTGCTGTAGTAGCATACATAAATAAATTTCTATACAATTTAGGTAGTTCTGTCCCTATAATTTCCAAAAGAAAAGCTTTTGGGTTTGTTTTTTTTTACAAAGGTTATTTTAAACATCCTTTTCAATTCATTATATATCATTTCCCAGTAAGCTTTGATCTTACTACAAGACCACCACATATGATAAAAGGAACCTTCTTTCTCTTGACATTTCCAACACTTATTTGATTTAGATTTATACATTTTTGCCAGTTTACTCGGTGTTAGAGCTGTTCCGCCTGGCTTTTGGCTTGGACTCACTCTGACCCTGTATATGGGATTTGGCATATAAATTTTCCTTTGGCTTTTTTGCTGGCCCATGTAGGACCAGCATGGATAGCTGGCTCGGGTGAATATCTGATGTTTCCTCCCTTTATGGTACTGATTTCTGGGCTACTACTAAAATGAGGCTGCATTTTAAGCTGGATTTTAAATCGTATTTTAAGCCGTATTTCCCCCCCCCCCTTTTCTATTATGTTTTATTGTAATTTATATTCAGTGTTAGCTGCTTTGAGCCCGGCCCTTGCTGGGGAGGGGGGGTATAAATATTATTATTATTATTATTATTATTATTATTATTATTATTATTATTATTATTAACCAATGATATATCACTTTCATATAATTGTTCTCTTAAACCATAACATGCTGTAAATTGGCTCTGCCAGGGAATACATGTTGCCCTCACTTGGACAGTTTTAAAGAGAAAGCCCACTTTACATTTATGTTTACACTGCTGCTAATGCTCAATTTTAGTAGGAAGTAAAGTGGCTTCAGTTCCAATCCCCCTGGAGCAATCTAGGAGGCTGAGGCAGGCAAGGCCAGGTGTGGCTTGCTAGCTCTGCAAGGAAGCTTGTGGTCTTTCAGCTGGAGCTGGAACAGGTGAGGGTCATATTACTCATCAAGCCCAGATGCTGCAATCAGAATGCAAGGAACAATAGGGAAGCAGAACTGAGGTGGTGTGCCTGCTTAACTGCCCATGTTGATGGACCTCAGCGTGGGTGTGCGAGGATCTCTGAGGGACTTTGAACACATGGATTGACCCTGGACTGGGAACTGAGTTGGCGCCAGGTAGGCCAGGGGTTCAGGACACCTTGTGCCGCAAGCGGATACTTGAAAGTGTATGGGAAATGGCGTGCGAAATTGCAGGAGCCAGGAAGCTTGTGGCAAAACATGGGTGGGGCTTTTGTGCCCTTTGTAGTTCCTTGAATTTTTCCATGGCTAACCGCAGCAGAATAAATGACGCAGATCTCTTCCATAGCAAGGAGCAGGTGCTGCAGGTGCAGCTCACATATCTCAGCCCCCATGGAGAAGTTCCTTAAGCATTTAGGAGCTCTACTAGACATGGAGCTCTCCCATGTAAAAGCTTTAGTAGTTCCTTTTTATTGGAAAAGCTCATGCTGCGAGTTTTGTGTGTATGGAGCTCTTAGTTGCATTCTGTGATCAGAAGAAGACCCTGATGATGGATTCAGAGAATTCCTGTACCAAGACGAATAAAACCCCCATTCCCCCCCCCCCCAGCTATTTTTAATTAAAATTGCCAATATCCACACTACCGATTTCTGCCCAGACACAGAATACCGGCTATGTCCGGAAAATTCCAGATGTATGTCAACCCTATATATTATTCTTCCCCCCCCCCCATCAGTGTGTCCACAACATACAGTGTTTCTGGCCAGCTTTATGCCAATTCTGGTTCATTTTAGCAGGTTAAAAAAAAGGCTTTAGATTTATTGCCCTTTACGTTTGCCAGCAACAATACAGAAAGTTTCTGGCTGACAGAGAGTATTTTTCTTTTACGTTTCTGGAGTGATTAAAAATAAACCTATTGGATCTTTCTGTCAACTTTCTAATATGCTCCCTCAGCGGAATTCAGATTTTTACCTTGTTATGTGAAGACCCACGATTCCAAGGTCATACATCTGCCACAAGGGCGCTCTCTCACAAATGGAATTTTTGTTGCATTTTGAATACATTTAAGAGTCAGTTGAGAGAATGTATTTGTGGCGAGGTGAAGTAGCACACAGTATTGACGGTCAGCCAGTTTAAGTGTTGGAAAAAACTTCCATGTTGGGCCAGGCTAATTCAATAGCTGTTTAGGTAGCTGCCAAGCTGAATCTGAAAATTCCTCAAGGGGAAGTAGAATTATATACACACTCGGAGATATATATATATATATACACACATACACACACACACAAACACAAACACACATATAGAGGTTTTTACAACAGTAAGGTCTGAAGTATGGGGCAATTGGTTTTGTTAAATGGAACACTTTGTCTATAGAATTAAATGGAATGAATATATCCATTCATTTGTGTTATGCCTATTGGTGTGGTTGCTCGAGAGCGATCAGGCAAGGTCCCTCACTGGTCTTTTAAAAGGCTTTATTATTGGTGCAAACATTTACAATGCAGAACGCCTCTATTCCATGTCTTGCTCACTCACTAGCAGGATCTGAGAGTGGGCGGTCCTTAAAGTTTCCCCAGCAGAGTAGTCTCTTGACCCCCAGCCGACGCCTCCCCTCTCTTCATGAAAGCCTACTGCACAGGGAAGGCTTGGATAAAGGGGGACCTCCCTCCTCCCCGCTTTGCTCAGGCAAGGTGTCCTGGCACTGCCTTGCATCCTCCGAGCCCTGCAGCTCTTCCCCACTAGAGGCGGGGCTTCCTTCCTCCACTGAGGAAGTGCTGCTTCCCACGATTTTTGGAGGCTCTCTGTAATCCATCTGCCCTTCCACCTCTCGCCTTTGAGCTGATGGCAGTTCCCTGGCAATTTGGTAGAGATTGGGGAAGATGTAGGGAACCATTGTCCCTCCAGATGTGGCTGAACTACAACTCCCATCATTCTTGGCCACTGGCCATGCTTGCTAGCGCAAATGGGAGTTGTATTGCAGCAACATCTGGAGAGCCAGAGGTTCCCCACCCCTGGGCTGGTGGGAAGGTGCTGCAACTGAGAAGACCATAAAGGGGGAATAGCAGTTCCTCCTGTGTGCCAGATCCTGGTGTCTCCTTGAGAAAGAAACAATTGACCTCTCCACAAGCAATGGGGTGGGGAGAGATACAGACCAGCCTTCTCAGATGTGGATTACAGTTTCCATCATCCTTGACCATTGACCATGGTGGCTTGGGCTGATGGGATATGTTTTTTTAAAGTTTTTATTTATATTTTTCCAATTTATACATTTCATTAGTTTTGCAATCATTTAAACATTTCAAAGTTTGACTTCTTCCCCATCTTTCTGCTGTTCCTTATATATACATATTTAATACCTTCTGCATATCCAAATTCATTTAATTTGCTCATTTAATTATCTACTTTAAATATATACTCTTATGAAACTGCAGGTTATTGCAATAACCCTGCCAATGTTTTTATCTGTTTGCAATTTATCTGTAAATATTCAGTAAACCATTTCCATTCTTTTTAACAAATTTGTTATTTTGATTGCTTATTCTTCTGGTAAGTTTTGCCATTTCTGCATATTCCATTCATTTTTGTATCCATTCTTCCTTTGCTGGGACTTCTGCGTCTTTCTATTTTGGGGCGAGTAGCATTCTTGCTGCTGTAGTTGCATACATGAATAAATTTTTGTGCAATTTAGGTAGTTCTAAATTGGGCTGATGGGATATGTCTGGCCTCACTCACCACTGTTATGTGCCCTCATGGAAGGTTGCCCATGGAAGATATAAGGCTTTCAGGATGAAAAAGACTCTCCATCTCTGGCTCTGTATAAGAATACTAAATTGCTTCCTGCCTACATTTTGTGCATGAGGTTCAGAGGTCCAACATCCGAAGTCAGTTGTGGCCTCCCAGAACAGGAACACTAGACAAAGATGTAGGCAAACCCAACAGGCAACTTTACAAACCAAGCCTTTACAACTGCACAACTAATTTTGTTGTCTGAACCAGTTGTGCTGCTGAAATGTGTGTTCCCTTGTACTCTGTTTCATTGAAGTTATTGGCATTCATTTTTATTCTTCTAATCCTGTCTCTTACTTGGGTAGCTCTCCCCTCAATTGCATGACATGATTGAGGGGCAGGGTTAGTAATGCTTCATGGTTACTAGGAAGGGCTTTATAAAGAAAATTTAGACCATTATGAATTCCACTAGTTTTATTCAGTCTCATCTCTCCCCCTCAACTCTTCATACGTTAATATCATGTTTTTCATTTATTTCTCCTACAGAAGAGGAAGCAACACACAAACTCTATTCCATCAATGAGAATCTGCAAATGGTAAAGACAAGAGTTGATGTTTTTATTTAAAACATGAATCTTACTGAAAATATTTTTAAAGTTCCTGATTCATATTGAGCAAGTAACATCTTTCTTAAAGGCAGTGCTTTTTTTTCTTTAAAAAATGTTTAGGGTGCTCTCATTTTCCTACTCATATTGAAATGCTGCCCCTCAATGAGGCCAAACTTAGATTCACAAAATGTTTAGGGGTATGCGTACCCCTTGCGTCCCCCCAGAAGAAAGCACTGCGTGAAGAAATCATGTTTTCTTGGAAAAAGTGAATGTATCGTATGCTTTTGTTGTAGAAATATTTCCCTTAAATAAGTTATTTAATTGTTTTCCTTTCTCTCATGCATTTTGCAATATTTGACTTGGTTTCTTCAAGTATTACATAGACTTACTCCATGAGGTTTATGGTCAAAGTGAATTAATTTTTCTCCAAAGGAAACCTTAAGAATTTTTTCAAGCGCTTTGAGCAATTATTACAGACATGCGTCTTGTTGGCATCACAAAAACAATAAACACAAAACAACTGGTGCCAACAAGATGACTATGGATCAGTGAGAGGAGTGTACATTAAAAATTGCCAATTAGTAAAACAAAGTATTTACTCTTTGTTGTCATACCTGTACTAAGGGGTAGGTGCTGTGGTATGAACTACTGAGCCTCTTCGGCTTGCTGATCCAAAGGTCGGCGGTTTAAATCCATGCGATGGGGTGAGTTCCCATTGCTCCATCCCAGTTCCTGCCAACCTAGCAGTTTGAAAGCACATCAATGCAAGTAGATAAGTAGGTACTGCTGTGGAGGGAAGGTAAACAGTGTTTCCATGCGCTCTGGTTTCCATCACGGTGTTCCATTGCGCCAGAAGCGGTTTAATCATGCTGGCCACATGACCCAGAAAGCTATCTGTGGACAAATGCCGGTTCCCTTGGCCTGAAAGTGAGATGAGCACTGCAATCCCATAGTTGCCTTTGACTGGACTTAACCATCTAGGGGTCCTTTACCTTTTACATTTTTACTGTCAGCTTCAAGGAGATTGATGGCTATGGAGCACAATATATCCCTTCCTACTTGAAAGAGAGGGACTGCCATAGCAACCTTGTACTGCTTGACTGAACATTGCGGCCTCCTGGTGATGCAGCCTGCTTGAAGGAGGCAGACTGGGCATTGTGACTTCATGATTATGATTACTGTGATAAGGGGAGGGACTAGTCATTGTGATCTCATTCTGACACTGCTTGACTGAAGGGCAGAGACTGGACATGGTGACATCATGCTGATGCTGCCAGCTCCAAGGACTGGCTATTGTGATCTCATGCTGAAGCTCCCCTTCAGTTGTTGTCGGCTGCCTCTCCAAAACCAGCCAAAATGTTAGGGAATCATAGAATAGTTTGGGCTCAGTTTGATGGGAAAAGGTGATCAGAACTCACATGCAACTGCTATGTCTTTGGGATGCCAGACTGTTACTGCCAGCTTCAGGGATGCGGGTGATGCTGTGGTCTAAACCACTGAGCCTCTTGGGCTTGCCGATCAGAAGGTTGGTGGTTCAAATCCCCACAATGGGGTGAGCTCCCTTTGCTCTGTCCCAGCTCCTGCCAACCTAGCAGTTCAAAAGCATGCCAGTGCAAGTAGATAAATAGGTACCATTGTGGTGGGAAATTAAATGCATTTCTGTTCACTCTGGTTTCCGTCACAGTGTCCCATTGCGGCAGAAGCGGTTTAGCCATGCTGGCCACATGACCCAAAAAGCTGTTTGTGAACAAACGTTGGCTCCCTGAGAGCAAGATGAGTGCTGCAACCCATAATCATCTTTGACTGGACTGATCTTTGATTATAAGCAATGATTAACAGTAGCAGAACTGCAAATAGTGATATCCTTTGCACAAGCAGCTTTCTCACAACAGTCAGGAGAACTGGTGACATTTATAGTATTTCAGTGAGATTGAGCCGAGCTGACATGTTTTACTCAATTCCAACCCAATGGACTGAGTTTGTACAAGGATAATATTGGGGGGGGGGGTGCAAGTAGGTATAGGACACCAAATCCCATCCCTAATTATCACAACCGAAGCCTTTCAATATGGCAAAAAAGCAAACACAGAGTTTGTTATTGTTGTTTAGTCGTTTAGTCGTGTCCGACTCTTCGTGACCTCCTGGACCAGAGCACGCCAGGCACTCCTGTCTTCCACCGCCTCCCGCAGTATGGTCAAACTCATGCTGGTAGCTTCGAGAACACTGTGCAACCATCTCGTCCTCTGTCATCCCCTTCTCCTTGTTCTCTCAATCTTTCCCAACATCAGGGTCTTTTCCAGGGAGTCTTCTCTTCTCATGAGGTGGCCAAAGTATTGGAGCCTTAGCTTCAGGATCTGTCCTTCCAGTGAGCACTCAGGGCTGATTTCCTTCAGAATGGATAGGTTTGATCTTCTTGCAGTCCATGGGACTCTCAAGAGTCTCCTCCAGCAGCATAATTCACAAACATCAATTCTTCGGCATTCAGCACAGATTTAGGTCCTCTTAAAGCGTTCAGAGGTCTTGAAAACAAGTTTTATATTGTCTTGTGACTATAGTGTGTTAGGCGGCAAGTACAGTGGTACCTCGGGTTACATATGCTTCAGGTTACATACGCTTCAGGTTACAAACTCCACTAACCCAGAAATAGTACCTCAGGTTAAGAACTTTGCTTCAGGATGAGAACAGAAATCGTGCTCCAGCGGCAGAGCCGCAGCGGGAGGCCCCATTAGCTAAAGTGGTGCTTCAGGTTAAGAACAGTTTCAGGTTAAGAACAGACCTCCGGAACGAATTAAGTATGTAACCAGAGGTACCACTGCAAGTACATATTTGTTTAAGCAGGATTTACACCACTTTGAATGCTTAAAAACAACAACACTCAAGCAGTATATAAATTTTATAAAGTAAATAAAAGCAATGCCGCCATGATTTTGTGATGTCTGCCCTGCAAATGGGGTGCTGCATTTACAATTCCCTAGTCCAGTTCCGCAGCTGGGGAAGCATGCAATACTGTACCACTCATGATAATGCCAAACTGCTATTTTGGAGAGAGATCAGCAGACTGGATTGAGTCGTGTTTTCTCTCACTCAGCTAAACTAATTTGGTGCAACTGCCACTAGCAGGGCTATGAACACAGAACTCTTGACCCTGCAGGTGGGCCAGCGTCATCAAGTATCCTTTCTGAAGGTAAATATGCAATTCGAATATATAAATAAATTAATGCCAGTTGCATTCTAAAATAAAATTTTAAAACCCATTGTTTTCCTTCCCATATTTTCTTCTGTGTACCTGAAAGCAATATGACATTTATGTAAAACAAAAGCAGCTGCTTCAATTTACCTTTCCTGTACTGGGATGCCTCTGTCCTTGGACTCGTGCCAACAATTTTGATGGATGTCAGTAGATGTCTGAACATGGTATTGCTTATTTAAGTACTGCTGGCAGAACCTAAGCTTCTATTCCTTCCCTCAACACCCCTCCCCAGTAGTATCTAGATTACCATGTCCTTTGCTGGCAATGCTGTTTATTTGTTGCATTTTATTTAAAAAAGGAAACGTATATGAGATTAACCGAGTTAATTCACCTATACATGTATCACGTACAAGGGACGGAGCCACATGTATCACGTACAAGGGACGCAGAAAGCCAACCTCTTCAGTGCTGCAAACATAATGTCAAACACTGTATCTTCAAAATTAATAATCAAAACAGGGGAATTAGGCGATCTTCAAGAATGTCACCGATTGCTGCACTGATAATAAATAAGATTTGCTTTGAAGTGACAGTCAATAAAATTGAATGTGCCAAAATAGCTAGGATGCCATCCAGAAGATTTATCTGCACTGAGCTGCTTGTCACTGCTAACCGCATTCTAATTGCTTTACTAATCTTCAACGGGAAGTCCATGGAAGAAGCATTTTACATCCATATCTCAGTTATGCACTAAATACCAACCAGTTGCTCAGACTCAAGATGCTTGTTATTACCTATGTAGCTGTACAGAGCCTTGGTCCAAGCATATTTTAGGAAACACCTGTCTGCTTATGAGCCTCCTTACCCTTTGAAATCTCAAATGAAGTGCCTATTCTGAGTTCCATTTATGGAAGAAAATCACAGAAATACAGAATTGTTGCAGGATATTGATAGGCATACGTCAGTGATGATGATGATAAAAGTACACACACAGGCTTTAAATATTTGCAAATAATGGCATATTATACCTTTTTCTATCAAATATTTTTGAAGAAATGTATAATGTTACTTATTAGGCCATTATGTGGTAATGGTTATTTCCTAAATGTAAAGAACTATACAGTTTTATTTTTTTGCTGGCTGCTGAGCAGGGCAATTTGTCTAAATCACAGCCTTCACTTGCACCTAGTCATTCCAGGAGTCCTAAATTCCCTTCTTCGGGAGTATGGCTGCACATCTGATTTCACTTACCTGGGAGTAAACTCCATTGAATTCAATAGGTCTTGATTCCAAATGGTGCAACCCAATGGGATTTACTTCTGAGTAGATATTGGGGCCCAGTTGCTAATTTCGCGCCATCCCATCCTATTTTTAAGGCAATTGGGCAGTGTTTGCTTAAGCATCACTGCTGGTCCTGGACAGGAAATCGATTAAAATAAATGGTTTTGACAATAGGGAGAGTGATTTAGCAGAGACACGCACAAGAAAACAGGAGACTCGGCTACATTAGTCAAAAAACATTTTGAATTTGTTATACAAATGCAACACTAGATGGCGCCAGAGAGCAAAGAAAATTCTAAGCGAGTTTTACATAGCTCCCCCCTCCCTTTGTTATAATGATTTAATTTCTGACGTAGTAGTTTTTTCCCCACCCTGGGACCGTCCCTGGTAAACACTATAGGGACAATTGTTGGGTATTGTCATGCTTCCATTTTTTAATCATCCTGGCCCTGGTGAGAAACTAATAGCAAGAAACTAATAATGCCAGAACATTATTCCGAGACCAAGGCTGCAACTCCCACCCTGCAAAGTGGCCTGTTTCCAAGTGGTATCACAGCAAATGTTGCCACATGTATCTTTTGCTTCTGAGGTTGGCATCTGGAGGCGGAGCAAACAATATTACTCATCAGGCCAGATTCAGCCTAGAGGCTGCTAATCACTGATCTTTAATTCACTGAGAACGTTGCCATATGCTCCGAAGCATTTTAAATACCTGCACTTCATATAAACAAGCAATACCCATGTTCATTACTCACACTGTTTAATTTGCTGCTGTCCTCGGTGTTGACTCTGAACCTTTAACCAAATCTTTGTGGTATTTTTTTTTTTTACAATTCCCCCTCCAAAAAGGAAAAAAAAAAGAAGAGGCAAACACTTCTTAGGGTTTCACCACCAGCAACCCTTAACTGTAACTGACAGACAGAATTACTTTGTACAGTATGGGCTTCTTAAAAGTACTGAGGAGATGAAGGGCATTTGCAATTTCTTTTCCCCATGCCTTCCTTCCTGTTGAGAGAAATGGAAAACAGTCGATAGAAGCATTTCATGTTCCTCTACACACTGTAGGGCCATGCTGGGAAGGAAAATGGAACATACACTTTTAGAAGCTGATTCCATGCCTTGTCACTGTGTATATAACACACAATTTGCTAAACCATAATTTTGGTACATGTAGTGCTGTTTAAATATCCAAAGGAGCTGTCAAGTTCCATAATTGGGAAAACTCAATTGATACTGGTCATTGGATGGTACCATTTCAGACCTTTCTCTGTGTAAGACTCTTCTCTATGTAAATCCCATCACCATTGAAAACTAGGAGGAGGTTCTTAATCTGTCCCAGGGGTTCGGTGCACAAACAGGATTTCAGAGGCCAAAATCCATTAGGATATTTTTATTCTAAATACACCCACAGAAAACCAGTGAATGCATTTCAATTAAAGTCCAAGTGTAACAGTGTCAAAGAGAAATTGGCACACATTATATGTAAATATAAACACCGGGGAAGGGGAAAATAAGGAATGGTGTGTGGAAAATGAGGATTCTGTGGAAAACGAAATGGAATATGAAGGTGCAGCTTGGCTTTTAAACTTATCTCTGCTCAGAAAAACATTGTTAGATTAAAATGAACTTCACCGTTGCTGAATGGTGCACTGGTCCGCATAAACTACAGCACATCAGTGACCTGGGTACCTATACCCAGAGAAACCAGTAGGAGAACACTTCAATCTCCCAGGACATTCTATACAAGATCTCAAAGTAGCTGTTTTACTACAAAGGAATTTCAGAAATAGACTGGAAAGAGAAGCTGCTGAATTGCAACTTATCACCAAACTTAAAACCATGGAGAAACCTGGTCTGAACAAAGACCTTGGATTCTTATCTCATTATACATGACAAAGCCATTTTTCACCTTTTCACCCCTTGCTTTTTCCTGTAAGACCTATTGCAGTCATTAAGAGTCGTCAACAGGCTCATCACAGCTATCTGCCAATCACCCATTCCCACCACCCTTCTGAGTAATACCCCTCCCCACCTTCTCACTATATAGAAGGGTCTGGAAACTTCTGTTTCAGTGTATCTGAAGAAGTGTGCATGCACACAAAAGCTCATACCAAGAACTGACTCAGTTGGTCTTTAAGGTGCTACTGGAAGGAATTTTTTTGTTTTGACTATGGCAGACCAACACGGCTACCTATCTAACTGGGTACCTATAGTCTTGGGTTAGTTCCCAGCTTCAGATCAGGCAGCACTGAACTAGAAATCAGCTTCCTATATTCCTAAATTCTAAATTCAGATTCCAGAATCCCTGACAGTTATGTCAGGAAAACAGCCTGGAGTCAATGACCGCGGATCCTTGTTTCCAAACTTCAGCGTGCCCTTTCCAGTACAGTGGTACCTTGCTTCTCAAACACTCCTGGAACCCATGGAAAATATAGTCAGTTTTCCTTCCTGCTTTGAAAAGCCTCTGAATAAGGTACATTTGAAGTATAGATGAAATATTTCAAATGAAACTACCAAGTACGTCATACAAAACAAGGTTTGACTTGCATGCCTTGCAAAAGTTATAAACTTTGGGCCAGCCTTCTAAGTCACATTTTTGGATGAAAAGTGTGTGTGTGTGTGTGTGTGTGTGTGTGTGTGTGAGAGAGAGAGAGAGAGAGAGAGAGAGAGAGAGAGAGAGAGAGAGATGGATGGATGAAATTCGGTCACATTTTTAAGTACCCTACCATTCTGCATAAAATACACATAAAATGTGTATGGGCTCTTCTGCTAAAGTCAGCTGTAAAAGATTGAATCCTACCCCCCGCCCCCTGTGAAATTACTTAATGTCAAGTTCAGGAAATATACAACATATGAAATTCAAGATTGCTAATCGGCTGGCTGGCAATTTCCATCCTTATCGGCTAGTAGGCTGTGAGAGAAAAGGGCAATGCCTTATTGGAATCCCGAGAGCGCCAGCAAATGTAGGGCCTTGTTGATCGAAGCAGAAAGAACAGAGTCAGTTTCTTTCTGGCTGTTATTTAGACTTCAGGATAAAGAAAAAGAAATTATAAACCTCTCTCTGGCGTAGGGCTGGGGCAAAATATACTACTGCAATCTCTTGAGATGCCTTTGGCCATTACTCTCCTTGCCCTTAAGGGGAGGCGAAACTGGATCTCGCCCCAGCTCACAGGGAAGAGAATGTTAACCTTGCTTCAAATAACATCCTTTTTCTTTGCCACATAATTTATTCTGTTTAAATTCCTAATAGTGTTATACTCATAGTTCAGTTAAACAGGGACAACAATATGTTTATGCAGCTTTGACCTTCTTCTTTCCCATCTCATTTCTTCCCATGTGAGCAACAGGAGAAGGCTTTCATCTACCGACGCTAAGAATCAAAGCTGTGAAAGAACTTTGTTTATAGTGTCTCTCTTCTCTGAAAGGGGGGGCGAATCCTGTGAAAGGAAGTTCATTCTTTCTTCTTCTTCCTTCTCTTCTTCTTTTTTCCTTTTGGGCAACCCTGCTAAACATTCTAAAAAGGCACAAAATGGATTTGATGCACCTTGCTGCTGAAACATCAGTTGATGTAGCTTATTCATCAAAAGCATCTAAAAGCATGTGATTGCTTAGCAATCCTCATGGCAAGATTATAAACCACTGCCTAAATCCTGCATTTCTTTAGCTGCAGTGTCAAAAATGGCCAAATTCATCACTATCATTCCAGGTTAATTTACAGATGTGGAGGTTTCAATGGTGTGCTGGAACACACTTGCATGACTTAGGAGAACCACTGGTGGCTGACCAGAAACATTTTAAGGTTTAAGACTGCCACCCCATACTGTACTATCTGCGATTAAGCCTGTATGGGACTTATTTCTGAGTAGACACATACAACACAGTTCCTTGTGGTTCTGGGCATGACTTTTTCTAGCCATCATCCTATGAAGGAGGGAATTCTACTGTGCCCATCTGAGCATCAGGAGCCAAGAAGGAACTAAGCACATTGTATGCTGGGATGTCCCTGTATAATTGTGCTAATTTATTTATATCTTTCCTTTCCTCCCGTGGTTATCCAGAGATAGGGTGACTTGCCCCAGAAGGTCACCAAACTAGCCTTAGCCCTTGGGGGGGGGAATCCCAAGTCAATGCCCCAGCACAATTCAAAGTGTTGGTGCTGACTTTTAAAGCCCTAAACAGCCTCAGCCCAGTATACTGGAAGGAGCATCTCCACTCCCATCGTTCAGTCCGGACACTGAGGTCCAACTCCGAGGGCCTTCTGGTGGTTCCCTCACTGTGAGAAGTGAGGTTACAGGGAATGAGGCAGAGGGCCTTCTCAACAGTGGTACCCACCCTGTGGAACACCCTCCTATCAGATGTCAAGGAAAGCAACAACTACAGTGGTACCTCAAGTTACAAATGCCTCAGGTTACAAACTCCGGTAACCTGGAAGAGTTACCTCGAGTTGAGAACTTTGCCCCAGGTTGAGAACGGAAATCGTGTGCCGGCGCCACAGCGGCAGCATGCCTCTAGTTAAGAACAGTTTCAGGTTAAGAACGGACCTCCGGAACGAATGAAGTTCATAACTAGAGGTACCACTGTATCTGACTTTTAGAAGACACCTGAAGGCAGCCCTGTTTAGGGAAGTTTTTAATGTTTGATGTTTTATCATGCTTTTAAACATTCTGTTGGGAGCCTCCCAGAGTGACTGGGGAAACCCAGCAAGATGGGTGGGGTATAAATAAATTATTATTATTATTATTATTATTATTATTATTATTTGCAATATATTTAAAGCAAGATCCTAGGACTACTCAAACAGTCATGGTGTCCCCTAAAGAATCCCAGGAAATGTGGTTTGCAAAGGATGCTGAGAATAGTTGGGAGACCCCGATTTCCTTCACAGAGCTCCCTAGGAAGAAGGCTTGATTGTTAAACGACTCCCATTCAAACTTTCATTGATTATATCATCTTCATTCCAGGGGGGAAATAGGTTGTCAACTGCAGCATGCTCAGCTCCAATTGACTCCCCCACCTTCAATTAGTTTAAAAGCTGCTCAATTAGTTTAAAACAGTCTGATTCTCTACTGGTTTGTGGAGTCTGTAACTTTTGTAAGGCCCAGCTCTCCCCAGAGTGCTCCCCAGTGCCTGACAAACACAAACCCCTCCTTCCTACACTATTGCCTCCTCCATGTATGTTGGAATCCCTGTGACGGAGTGAGCTCCTGTCGTTCGGTTCCAGCTCCTGCCAACCTAGCAGTTCAAAGGCACACCAGTGCAAGTAGATAAATAGATACCGCTGTGGAGGGAAGGTAAATGGCATTTCCGTGTGCTCTGGTTTCTGTCATGGTGTCCCATTGCACCAGTAGGGGTTTAGTCATGCTGGCCACATGACCCGGAAAGCTGTCTGTGGACAAACGCCGGCTCCCTTGGCCTGAAAGCTAGATGAGCGCTGCAACCCCATAGTCCCCTTTGATTGGACTCAACCATCCAGGGGCCCTTTACCTTTTTACCTTATTGAGACCACAAAGCTGTGCTTGTCTAGCTGATCCCACACGTGGAACCCGTAGCATTTCAGAGACCTTGTAGGTCCTTTTTTCAGCATTTTGCCTAGCAAGCTACATTATTGCTTCCAGGACCTTACGATTTGTGGTGTTTGGTCGGGCGAAAATTGTTTGGGCTCTCTCCAACTTTCCTGAGACATTTCACCTGAGGAGAAATCCCCCTCAATAGCCTTTGAAATTTACATTAAGCAAAACGTTGATGGGAAAAAACAAGTTCAGTGTTCTTTGAAGTTCACCTTAGGTGAAATGTATTGCGTACAATATTCATTCTCAGTCCTGACACTGGCACCATTTCTTTGCACTGTCATAGTTCAGTATGATTCCGTTACAAAGTATCTGGTGATGGGGAACGTTGGATAACAGATGGATCAGGTAGCAGTGTTGGGCCAGTGGAAACTGCTGGGTTAATTCACAAATGCTAACACGATGCTATTGGTCATGATAAGGAGCAATAAGTGCCAACCACTTATTTGTTGATGAAATCTGGAAATACTCAAGCATTATTGGAGGAAAGGTTCTTTGTGCAGGCAGCAAATGGGAACCGTTCTATTAAATTCAATCTGCAACAGAGTGCATTTTTACAAGGAACTATTAGAACTAATTAATTGAAAAAATAGGATTTTTAATTACATTGAGCTAGCCGCTATTAGAGCCTTGTTGTCGCCAAACTTTTTTTCTTTTTTTTAAAGCTTGCCAAGTGCTATTTTTAACTCTGGATAATGATCTAAACAAATATTTGCCTGTTTGCTTTAATTCCGAGGTCAATTGAACACTTACGATTATTAAATGTTATAATTAGTCCTTGTTTCTTCTCTACAGCATTCCAGGGACAGTCAGCAATACCCAGAGAAAAATTAAAATGCTGAAATGTGAGGTTTCACTCATCGGAAAATTAGAGCAATTAAATGATTCACAAAAACACAGCCATTTCATAGCGGGTCAGACGCAAAAGTCCAGTATCCTATCAGTTTACTGTTGATGAGAACCCACTGCCTCACAGTTGTAATAATGCTGCCTCTGGCCAGTTAGGTGTTGGCCAGAAGTCGCAAATTATGAAATGGGGCAGTGCTCTGCTTATGAGCCCATAAACAAAATCGCGACCACAGTTGGCTACGCTAGCACATCAAGAGTTTGTGTAGACGGAGAGGTGTTGTTGCCTAGCAGGGCTGCCTTTCTTAAGATGCAGACTCTGGCACTTTGGGTCAACTCAAACATGAACAGCTTTATTTAGGTATACCAGACAGGAGGCCCTGTTTACGCCTTGTCTGTTCCATGGCATAGTTGCTAGAAATAGGCCCATTTTAATTGTTTAATAGTGTCAGGGAACTGCCATCAGCTCAGGGATGAGAGGGGAAGGAGCGGATGGATTACAGAGAGCCCCCAGGGATCGTGGGAAGCAGCACCTCCTCAGCGGAGGAAAGAAGCCATGCCTCTAGTGAGGAGGAGATGCAGGGCTCGGAGGCTGCGAGGCGGTGCCAGGACACCTTGCCTGAGCAAAGCGGGGAGAAGGGAGGTCCCCTGTTGCCCACCCCTTTCGTGCGCAGTATGCTAACGCACCGAGAAGGGAGGCGTAGACTGGGGGTCAAGAGATTACTCTGCTGGGGAAGATGTTAAGTTGTGGGCGAACATATCAGACAACACAGCGATTCTTCAAACAGCTCTTGTTTATTCAGAGGTCAGAACAGAACTAAACTGAAGAGCTCAGTCAGCCTGCTTATATAGAGCTCCAGAACAACGTAACTGTAGCAACTTTCTAAAACTATCCAATCACTGAATGTCACTTTTGATCCTTCATTTGCGTAACTATCCACAGTATCCCTCTGCTGGCCCAGAGTGAGAACTTCAGTACATAACAGAAGATTCAAGGACCGCCCACTCTCAGATTCTGCCAGTGAATGAGCGAGCCATGGAAGAGTGGCGCTCTGCATGGTGAAAGTTTATTACAGCCCTAACCAGGGAGGCATTTGCCTGATTGCTCTCAAGCAACCCCCTGATACCTTTACAAATAGCAACAATCAGCCAGTGCACAGAAGCGGTGAGTTGGCAGAAATACAGTGGCTTTTGTGGAGTAATATATAAGCTAAAATATGAAGAAGGATGGCACATGCCCTCACTAAATGGCATCCTTTGCATGAACCCATTAACACATCACCTCCAATTACAGTGGCTGGCCCAGATCGGTTCCGGGTTCATCGGCTAACATGGCAACTGTACCCAGTTGCTCTCATTCGGTTTAATGCAGCAATCCTCATTTGGTTTAATGTGGCTAACAGATTGAGGTTGAATCCTGACAAGACAGAAGTACTGTTTTTGGGGGACAGGAGGCGGGCAGGTGTGGAGGATTCCCTGGTCCTGAATGGGGTAACTGTGCCCCTGAAGGATCAGGTGCGCAGCCTGGGAGTCATTTTGGACTCACAGCTGTCCATGGAGGCACAGGTCAAATCTGTATCCAGGGCAGCTGTTTACCAGCTCCATCTGGTACGTAGGCTGAGACCCTATCTGCCTGCAGACTGTCTCGCCAGAGTGGTGCATGCTCTGGTTATCTCCCGCTCTACGTGGGGCTACCTTTGAAAATGACCCAGAAACTACAACTAATCCAGAACGCGGCAGCTAGACTGGTGACTGGGAGCAGCCGCCGAGACCATATAACACCGGTCTTGAAAGATCTACATTGGCTCCCAGTACGTTTCCGAGCACAATTCAAAGTGTTGCTGCTGACCTTTAAAGCCCTAAACGGCCTCGGTCCAGTATATCTGAAGGAGCGTCTCCTCCCCCATCGTTCTGCCTGGACACTGAGGTCCATCTCCGAGGGCCTTCTGGTGGTTCCCTCACTGCGAGAGGCCAAGTTACAGGGAACCAGGCAGAGGGCCTTCTCGGTAGTGGCGCCCGCCCTGTGGAACGCCCTTCCAGCAGATGTCAAAGCGATAAACAACTACCTGACATTCAGAAGACATCTGAAGGCAGCCCTGTTCAGGGAAGTTTTTAATATGTGACATTTTAGTGTATTTTTCATCTTTGTTAGAAGCCGCCCAGAGTGGCTGGGGAAACCCAGCCAGATGGGCGGGGTACAAATAAATTATTATTATTATTATTACTATTATTATTATTATTATTATTATTATTCTGTCAATAAATTGTGAAAACAACCCTCCCCCGGCCCATTACTTTTATTATCAGATTGCAGCAGATTGAATCTGCTTGTTGAAACATCCTTTTAAGTTACCACTGTGTCACCCAAGACAGACTTTGGTGACACACTGCACTTAGAGCAACCCTCTATTTTAACTAACCACTATCATCTCCTTTTTCTTTAAAAATGAGAAAACATCGTCTTTCATCTCCTTTCCATTTTCACTGTGATGTTATTGAAAATAAAAAGTTAGAGAAGGAAGGAGAACATCAAAGGTCCCTTTCTCCTTAGTGGTCTTTCTGAGCAAACATAAGTATCTTTCTTTTGCAAGGCCACCTGCCTTCCTCTTCTCCCACCCTCCAATTTTTTCACGCTGTCGGTATTTATAGGGGAGGGAAGTTAGTGCTTTGCAAACATCGCTGGAAGGCTGTAATACTTTTCATGTATCTGACAAGCCAAAATGTACATTTCTGTCATCTAAAAGGGAGATGGATTAGATGAGATGATCTCACACACAGTACAGTTGGGTCTCAGAAGGACGCTTTAGATTGGAAGACACATACTGTTGTTGGCAAATAGGAGGCAAACATTTGGTAGCTTCAGGAAGACCGATCTAGTTCCCAAACCTTGCTGAGGGGATGGTTGCTGCTATTCAGCTGAAGGTTGGAGTCCTCCACCCATTTGGCACAGAATGGGCTCCATTTAACTGAATTCATGTGTGAGTAGATAAATAAATACTTGCCCTGCCCCATAAAAAAGCTTAATAACTTTGGCCTGTCCCCCTTAAAAAAGGCTCAGCAACCCCCCCCCCCCAATTGGTAGATCACTGCCAGTTTTTTATTCCAGGAGTAGATCACAATCTCTTGGGAGTTGGACGTCCCTGCCATATAGGGATGTTGTAAGGAATACTGAGCTAGCCTGTTTTGATTCAGTGGTACCTCAGGTCACATATGCTTCAGGTTACAGACTCCGCTAACCCAGAAATAGTGTTTCAGGTTAAGATACATCATGCAAACACTGTTATTTTGGGTTTTCTTCTTTCTTTGTTTTACAAAAAAGGGGGATTTCTGCATATCTATATCTTTATATGTAGTGAAGTACAGTGGTTCTTGTTACATACACTTCACGTTACATATGCTTCAGGTTACAGACTCCCTTAACCCAGAAATAGTTCTTCAGGTTAAGAACTTTGCTTCAGGATGAGAACAGAAATCGTACTCCGGCAGCACAGCAGCAGCAGGTGGCCCCATTAGCTAAAGTGGTGCTTCAGGTTAAGAACAGTTTCAGGTTAAGTACGGACCTCTGGAACGAATTAAGTACTTAACCCGAGGTACCACTGTAGTGGTAGAGACCCTGAGTTTAGTGCAGCAATGAAAGCTATTTAGCTTATTCTAGTCAGTGCTTTTTCTTTTCTTTAAAAAAATAATAATTAGGGGTACTCTCATTTTCCTACTCATATTGAAATGCTGCCCCTCAATGAGGCCAAACTTAGATTCACAAAATGTTTAAGGGTATGCGTACCCCTGCGTACCCCCAGAAAAAAGCACTGAATACAGTTATATCCCTCTTTTCTTCCACCATGTAACACAAAGACCTAAATAAAGCTGAGATTTTCCATGCAATCTCGCGACCAGGCAAAGCCCTGCCCCAAACCCACTCTCAACATAAAAAGAAAAATGCAAATATTTCATATTATTCATCTTTCTAACTGAAAGGGCTAAGCCATGCAACTGAAAGTGCAGCTCTTTAGCAGGTCACATATGTTACTTCAGCCACAGTGTATATTGGCATAGATAGCATGTAATACTACTAATTTGCACTTTCTGAATTTACTCGGCCATGCCTCTGTTTCCTGTGCTAGTCTATATTTAAATGGCTCTTTGCCCTTTATGTACCTTCTTCATTATGTTTGGGGATGAATATTCATAGCACTGTTCAGATTGTTTGATTGCTCCACCGTTGACCTTGAAAGTGCCACCTGTACAAAGCTGTAAATAGACTGATGAAGGGTTGTATAATCTCGGAGGTGGAAAGAAGGGAGCATTGTTGAGTGCAGTACACAATTTTTAATAAAGTAAAACAAATGCTTATAAGGTCAGCGTGCACCAGCTCTAATCTTGGCCTTTAACTGGAAACATCAGTGGTACCTTTCCTCACAATACATAGTTCTTCTTTGGAGGAGGGTAAATTGAATTACTCGGCTTCCTGCTGAGGGATGTGGAGAATGAATAGAACACTGCTGAGATATTCCACTATTTGCCTGAAATCATGTTATGTTTCCATTGAAATTCCTTGCATGTCTGTCTATCCGTCCCCCTCCCCGCTGCAACCTTGAGTTGAAGAAAATAATAACAATTACAATAACAACAATAATATAATTTATTATTTATACCCTGCCCATCTGGCTGGGTTTCCCCAGCCACTCTGGGTGGTTGCCAACAGAATACAGTCATACCTCGAGATAAATGTGCTTCAAGTTAAGTATTTTCGGGTTGTGCTCCGCAGCGACACAGAAGTAATGGAGTGTATTACTTCCGGGTTTTGCCGTGCGCGCATGCGCAGATGGTCAAAATGACATCACGCACATGCACAGGTTGTGTTCGCTTCAGGATGCGAACAGGTCTCCGGAATGGATCCCATTCGCATCCCGAGGTACCACTGTATTAAAAACACAATAAAACATCAAACATTAAAAACTTCCCTAAACAGGGCTATCTTCAGATGTTTTCTAAAAGTCAGATAGTTGTTTATCTCCTTGACATTTGATGCGAGCACATTCCACAGGACAGGTGCCACTACTGAGAAGAGCTTCTCAGGACCTCACTTCTTGCAGTGAGGAAACCTCCAGAAGGCCCTCGGAGCTGGACCTCAGTGTCCGGGCTAAACGATGGGGGTGGAAATGCTCCTTCAGGTATACTGGGCTGAGGCATCTAGGCAGTGGCAGATTTTCATGCTCTGGCACCAGGGGGTGGAGAGCAGGCAGGGGTGGGGCTGGTGAGCATCCTGGGGGCAGGGGGGCAGTCGTGATGGCACCCTGCCGGAATTGTGCTGCCGGGGGTGGTATGCTCCCTCCCCCCACTCCTCTTCCTCCACCAGTGCATCTAGGTCCCATGTCTGAAGGAACGAGGTTCAGCACAGCTTAAACAGAGATAACCATTTCTCCTTCACACATTGAGATAGCAGTAGGACAAGATTGAGGAATATGTTGGACTCCAAATCCCATCAGCCCCAGGCAAGCAACACATCTGGAGGGTCACAAGCAAAAATCAGATTGTTTCCCCTCTGACCATAATGAATTGTGTCAGTTGACATAGAAAAACAAGGCAAGTTGTTGTAGGATCTGGCAGTAGGATCTGTAAATTGTTGAAATAGCAGAATGCTGGTACTTGGGCAGGGATAGGTCTTTCAGTCTTCTCCTCAACAAAAATGGGGCAGAGAGCATCAGTTTGCTGGGCTTCAAGGCCCAGCCCTGGACCCCAGTGGGAAAACAGACTGGTCCTTGTGGGATGTAGCTTGAATGCTTCAGACACAACTACGGTCTTCGGCATATCAGTTTAAATGTTTTAGTATTGGGAAAGAGTTTGACTTAACTTCCTTGAAAGTCTACCCAGTGCCATTAAGAATAAGACAATACAGGAGTATGTGGACAAATAGACTGAGTCATATGAAAGACCTGTCTGGTGGACATGACACCACATCCTCTGGCTTTGCAGATGTTTCTCATGTGTGTGTTGCATATTCTTTCATAAGCACATCATTTGGTAAGACAGGTGAACTACTGCCAGTGTACTGGAAGAAGCAAAAATCACCAGTGTCAAAGCAATGATTCTACAGCATCAACTTTGTTGGACTGGTCATGTTGTTGTGATTATCAACTTCCAAAGCAACTGCTCTATTCCCAACTTAAAAATGGAATGCGTAATGCTGGTGGTCAACAAAAGAGGTTTAAATACTCTTTCAAGGCAAATCTTTAAAAATGTAGTATAAACACCAACAACTGGGAAGCACTGGCCTGTGAGCGCTCTAGTTGGAGAACAGCCTTTTCCAAAGCTGTCATGGGCTTTGAAGACACTCAAACTCAGGACGAAAGGGAGAAACATGCTAAGAGGAAGGCATGCTTGGCAAATCCACACCATGATCAATTCCCACTTGGAAACCTATGTCCCCACTGTGGAAGGACGTGTGGATCCAGAATTGGCCTCCACAGTCACTTACAGACTCACTGTTAAGACCATGTATGTGCAAGACAATCTCTACTTGGCTATGAGTGATTGCCAAAGAAGAGAAGAAAACAAAACATGTTCTTTAAAGCAGTGGTCCTTCAGACGTTAAGACTCCTCATCAACCCCAGCCAGTGTGGCTAATATTAAAAGATGATGGAAGTAGTTGTCTAAGAAAGTTTGGAGAGCCAGCCACAGGTTAGCTCCTCCTTTTCTAAAGAGTTCAGGATAGATGTCAATAATCCAGGAAGCTTTAGGGGCAAATTCTGGTCTCCCTGCTCTTATGCTGACCACATGGGCTCTCAGTGACTGCAAATATGAAGTTGCACAATCACACATATCTGACCTATTAACTGTAAACAAGTCTGCCCATAGCAACTTGCTTCCAGTTTTATCCCCTTCTGAATCTTTAACCAGACTTTATTAATAGCTATACTTTCCCATTTTGAAACTAGATAGCCCTCAGGGTCCCAACTCTACAATTCTATGTCCTGAAGCTACCTTGAAGCCATCTTGCATTTTTACCCCAGACAAAGTGCCTTAAAATGACTTGAAATCTGAAACTGTTCAATAAATAGATTTGCATGCTTGAACTAAACGACTCAATGTCGCTGGCATTCTCATTATTCAATATTTCTAATTGGGGAGCATGCATCACCTTATTGACAGCGTTGCTTGAGGTAACTATGACGTGAATTGAGAAAAATGGCAAACACAGGCAATGATGATTATTATTATTTACATTTCTCAGACACCATTTTTCAACAAAAAGAGATTCAAGGTGACTTAACAAAAAAAATGCACATTTTAAAAATGGCAACAATTTAATACAAATAATGCAAAAAAACAAGGCCACTGACCCATAAAAATTGACACGGTCATCATCTGCAGTATTCTGAAATGCTATCTTGTCATAGAAAAGAAGCATTAGAATTACCAGATCTAAAGTTTCCAAGTATCCATGAATGGGCGAATATCATACAATCCTTATTCCTGCCATAAATCTCCCCAAAAGGAACTTGCTATTGTTGCACTGTGAGCCTAAAGGATATGAATTTTTCCTGCTACAGAAATCTACTTCTGCATTTAAGGCCTGTGTAAGGTTTAAATACCAACTGGAATAGCAACTTTTCATTCTCTCATAAAAAAGTGGACCCTGCCATTCTGACATTTTTGCCATCTTAGTAGCCAGAACGTTTATGAATAGACAACAACAACAACAACAACAACAACAACAACAACAACAACAACATTTATTACTTATATCCTGCCCATCTGGCTGGGTTTCCCCAGACACTCTGGGAGGCTTGCAGCATATATAAAAATACAACAAAACACCAAAGATTAAAAAACCAGAATATCATATACAGGCAGCAAACAAACCAATCTTTGACATCATACCTGTGAAGCCCTTCACTGCTGTATGCATAGCACAAAACAAAAACACGAGGAATGCCTATCAGTTTCAAGGCTCCAAATACATGATTCTATTCTATATATATATTTATGTTCTTAAATTTATATTCAAGCTTCCTTCCATCATGGCATCCAAGTTGGCACACATGTGAGTTTTCCAGGAGGTTCTCCCACCCATACCAGACCCAGGCCTTGCAGGAGCTCTCTTTGAGATAGTTTCACATGAACTTTGACGTGGGTGAATTGCATGTTAAAATGCACATCTGGAGGAAAACTTGCTTCTACATGGATGAAAAGATTCCTTTCTACCTCTTTCCCCAATGGACTGGGTTCCCAGGTGAAACAAGGTGGATTTTTTTAAAAGGGGGAGCATTAAAAATACAGTCGCCCACTATAGTCTGAAATGGTAGAGTCCTAATTATTCTGAATAAGTTAGCTCTAATGAATGCTTCCAAAACACAGATCCAAGCGGACATTAGCAGAACAGATTTTTAAGAAAACTGGAGGAAAATAATTCCAATTTTGCTTAGTCAGTCCTAAGGCAAAAGCAGATGATTCCATTCTGCCCAGTGCCTATTGCTTTGTTGAAAACAATATTCGCATGGATTGCCCTGGTCTTAAACATGTCCTGGGGGCCTATAATCACCTTAACTTCCACCAGAGTAACATCAATAGCTCAATATGATTTCTATATTATTTCCCCTCACATCTTGCAAGAATATATTTGCTCGTTTGCTGGATGCTTTCTTAGCTAATAGAAAAAGTATATGTCCTGAAGCAAAGTTAGATTTTAACTATAGGTCCATGTCCAGCAAAGGGGGGGGGGGGAGTAATTGTCCAATATAAACACAATCTAGGGGAAATGGCTGAGAAATAGATATTACTTAGCAAAAAAGAAAAACAAAACAAAACCCTAAAGCTTCAGTGAATATATGTTTTCCAACTGCATTGTAGTTTGCAGCCGTTTTCAGGAAATTTCCATGACAGGTAGCCAGCCCTGTGAGTCACACAGAAATAACATATTGCCACATGTTTTAATGCACTTTGAGGGATAGTATTTGCAGGGCTTTTTTTTCAGCTGGAACTCAGTTCCATCACCTCTCAGATGGGCACCATTGCCATTATAAGAGAACAAGGGAGATTCATGGTGAGTTCCAGCACCTCTCTCCCCAGAACAATAGCACTGGATATTTGTGTGTTGCATATGTTAACAGCAAGGGTCAAAAATGCAGAGGCTGTTGACAATCCTGTTTACACTCAAATGCAGGTCTTATTTCCACAAGCATGAAGTTCACTCGACTACTGTATATATTTAATGATGGATAGCTGAATGTGAGAACTTACACCAAGGTTTAGGAACCCGCAACCTTCCAACTTCTGTCAGCCCCGACCAGCATGGCTAATGGTAGGGGATTATGGGAACAGTAGCCGACCAATTTATGGAAGGCCACAAGCATCCCACCCACCACCGAAAAGTATTGCTTTTTCAATGATGAATTAAAGTTCTGCCTGTAATTTCGTTGTCCCCGAGAGGGGGCAATGACAATAAAGATATTATTATTATTATTATTATTATTATTATTATTATTATTATTATTATTGATGGGCATTATACCTGTAATGATCCAAGTGTAGAACATGAATGTGTGAACCAGGTTCTTGAGGGAGTCGCCATCAACTTTTTACCTAAAGGAAATGTTGAAGCAAATTGAGAGTTCCATCTTAGGCAAATCATCTGAGGGATTTTGAGACAACAAGAAGAAACCAGAGGACATTTTTCAGGGGACTTTTGTACATTTCACTCTCTACAGCCAAAACTTTGGAGAATGTTCACATTCAGTGGTATATCAACTTACATTTATTACACACGAGGGCAGCCTTAACACTGCTCAGGAATTCTAAGAAACCAAAGAATCAGAGAAGTTTTGAAATCAGTGCTTAAAATCAGTGCCGTTCTGAAAGGTTCTGTCCGCCATGTTTATTCAAGACTGCATCCAATTGTATTCAAACCTAGATAAAAACCTGTTTCTTGATGTCAGGAATCATGCAAAATTTGGTCACAATATCTTAAGAGGTGTCCAAATGCATATTGAACCAAGAACTTCCCTAAATATATGGTGTTATTGTTGTTGTTTAGTTGTTTAGTCGTGTCTGACTCTTCGTGACCCCATGGACCAGAGCATGCCAGGCACCCCTGTATTCCACTGCCTCCCGCAGTTTGGTCAAAACTCATGCTGGTAGCTTCGAGAACACTGTCCAACCATCTTGTCCTCTGTCATCCCCTTCTCCTTGTGCCCTCCATCTTTCCCAACATCAGGGTCTTTTCCAGGGAGTCTTCTCTTCTCATGAGGTGGCCAAAGTATTGGAGCCTCAGCTTCACAATCTGTCCTTCCAGTGAGCACTCAGGGCTGATTTCCTGAAGCATGGATAGGTTTGATCTTCTTGCAGTCCATGGGACTCTCAAGAGTCTCCTCCAGCACCATAATTCAAAAGCATCAATTCTTCAGCGATCAGCCTTCTTTATGGTCCAGCTCTCACTTCCATACATCACTACTGGGAAAACCATAGCTTTAACTATACGGACCTTTGTTGGCAAGGTGATGTCTCTGTTTTTTAAGATGCTGGTAGATGGTAGATTCACTAATAGAACTCCATTACCAACATCTCCTCTTTTTGTGCACTTACCTTGAATTTATATGATAACAGTAACATTCAAAGCTAAATCTGGATGTAATCAGAGCAGGATCTATGTATGGTGTGCTTATAATATAGAGGCATATTTAGGGATGTGTGAATAATTCAATATTCTGAGGCAACATGACCTGATTTGCACCACCTGTATGAATGTGCAGATCTGAATGCAGTTATGCTTTGTTTTTCCCACTTCTTGAAATGTTGCAGTACAGTTCCTTACTCTAAAAAATCATCAAAATGCATTTAATCCCACAAATATGAATCCCACAATAACATGAGACCTGCAAACAATAAAAGAAAATTGGTCTTAACTTGCCTTCATATGTTTAAATGAAGCGACTGCACCATTCTCCCCAAATGTGCTCCCTCAATCTTATTTAATTCAGCTGCATCTGATATTGGATTAAGTTTCCTTGGAAACATTGATCAACAAATCACATCAACACAGCAATAAGTGAAGAAGAATAGGACTGATATGTGGCCATTACAGATATTTGAAGACAATTGTGCTATCTTCCTTGATGTACACGATAAGCTTTCTTAGGTGATGCCATTGATTGGAAATAAGAGAGAATGAACACAGAGCTTCAGGCTCACAGCTTGAAAATGAAGAAGCGTTGTTCGTGCAATGTTTTCATGCAGAGATTATGCTCCTCTTAAATATTGCTTTATTTCCTTTTCAAATGAATGAAGAGAAAACAATTTCCTTGGCCTCCGCACCAATGGATACTGTTACATTTCCAGCATTAGAAAGGAGGAAAAGTTGGTCACAGTGTAGAAAGAGGGGCCACAATCCGAAACAAAGCAAACTGCACATTGGAAGATCGTAGCCAATGGCTTTAGTATGCTGAACTCTCCATTGGACTGTGCTCAGGGTGCATTATCCAAGGCAAGAACACTCCATGAGGTTGAAAACTAGGGCCAGTAGGGGGCATGGCCAAGACTCCCAAGGGGAAGTTAGAGAGGCCGGGGTGGCACATTTGGCCTCTTCGCTTGATGTTCCCCACCACTTCTGTATGATGCGCCTGTAAAAATGAGGCTGAGCAAACAAACCAAAAACCTCACCCTACTCATTCTCTGCTTTGAAAACCCTGTTCGACAATGCCTTCCCCAAAAATATCCCTTCCATTTTCAGCCATCTAAAAAATTATTCGCAAAACTACATAGTTACTTAAATCGCTTGACTTCAGTTACATCATCTTGCAGATGAATCAGATTCCACATAACACCAGTCCTGAAAGACACACAATAGCTCCCAATACGTTTCCGAGCACAATTCGAAGTGTTGATGCTGACCTTTAAAGCCCTAAACGGCCTCAGCCCAATATACCTGAAGGAGCGTCTCCACTCCCATTGTTCTGCCTGGACACTGAGGTCCATCTCTGAGGGCCTTCTGGTGGTTCCCTCATTGTGAGAAGTGAGGTTACAGGGAACCAGGCAGAGGGCCTTCTCGGTAGTGGTGCCCACTCTGTGGAATGCCCTCCCATCAGATGCCAAAGGAATAGACTGGTGAATGGGAGTGGCTGCCAGGACCATATAACACTGGTCCTAACACTAGCTCCCAGTACATTTCTGAGCACATTTCTAAGTGTTGGTCCTGACCTTTAAAGCCGTAATTGGCCTCAGCCCAGTATACCTGAAGGAGCGTCTCTACCCCCATCATTCAGCCCAGACACTGAGGTCCACCTCCAAGGGCCTTCTGGTGGTTCCCTCATTGCTGGATGTGAAGTTACAAGGAACCAGGCAGAGGGCCTTCTTGGTGGCGGTGGCTGCCCTGTGGAATGCGCTCCCGTCAGATGTCAAAGAAATAAACAGCTATCTGACTTTTAGAGGACATTTGAAGGCAGCCCTGTTTAGGGAAGTTTTTAATGTTTGATCTTTTATTGCTTTTATTAATAATAATAATAACAATATTCTGTTGGGAGCCACCCAGAGTGGCTGGGAAAACCCAGCCAGATGGGCGAGGTATAAATAAAAATCATTATTGTTATTGTTGTTGTTGCTGCTGTTCTTGTTATTCACCATGCAGTATCTTTCCCCAAATGTTCTAAGTTCTAAGCTGAATATATTTAATCAAGTAACAGGTCAAAACAAACTTTATTTGTGTGTGTTCCCAATTCATTCTCTTGGACACATCTAGTGCGGGAAATCACTGGTGCACTTGTGGCAGAGGGTCAATGGGTAGTGGGGGGTTGATTCTTAATCCTTGAGTTGCCTGAACTTTCAGTTCCAGAGCCTGAGAGGAGTGTTTTTTTTGTTTTTGTTTTTTAAGGAAAGGAAATAATTTAATGTTTTGGGGAGCATCTGCGGGGGGGGGGGGGTCAGAAGGGGGGAGAAGACAGGGTTATGGATTGCAAACCCTGTGTTTCTCGCATAAAGCCAAGTTCTGACCTGAAACTGATATTTGTTAAGAAAGAAAGATATTTCCAGGTGTTTACGGTAATTTAGATCTAGTATAAATCACAGTATTCAACTCCCTCCCTCCACCCCCCTCGCCGCCACCTCCCTAAACACAAACAAACACACACCGTTTAATCGCTGGCTATAGCTGTAAAAAAAGTACAATGTAAACAGAAATAATTGACTGTTCTGAGACTGGAAGCTATGATTAAGGGGGGTGGGCAGAGGGGGGGAGAACTCGAGACATGCCATAAATTAATTAGGATTAAATCTGTATACACTCCCAACCTTGGCAGGTTTTCCACTTTCAGCACAATGGCAGAGAAATGTTTGGCTCAGCAATGCACTTGACGGAAAGAGAAGCCGTCTCGGACTTCACAGGTTAAAACTGATATGAACTCTTAACTCAGCAGCCGGAAGACTGCCTTTCCCTTTGCGTACACTCAAGATGTTCTGCCCACTTTCATGTTAGTGCTTGGTCAGCGTTCAAGAACATATGCTAGCAATGTGCGTGCATGCGAGGGGGTTGGCTGGGGGGGAGGAATCTGCGTTGCTCTGATCTGGAGAAGATGTTATATTAAGCCCCCGAGGTTTCTTCCTGCAGCTGCTTCCTTTCCATCCCCATCTGGTCCTCTGACCCTAAACCGACTGGACATCAACCAACTCTTGCAGCGCAGCCAACTTACCCAGCTTTCCGCTTCCCTCGCCAATAAAGAACATCTAACTAAGCATTTGCTTAAATGAGGCTTAAGAAGAAGAAGAAGAAGAAGAAGAAGAAGAAGAAGAAGAAGAAGAAGAAGAAGAAGAAGAAGAAGAAGAAGAAAACACGCACAATCTAAAAATACAAAAGCATTTCCCCCAAAAGGTTTCCCTCCAGCCATTTAATACTTTATCCCTCTTGATCCTGTTATGATACGCATTACTTATATATCTCAACTGCATATGAACATGTCTACATGTTGAGGCTGGTTCAGATGCAGGTCGGAACTCGTGATGCAGAGACGAGCAGAAAAGTGAACTCTTCATTCACGCAGTATATAATAATAATAATAATAATAATAATAATAATAATAATAATAATAATTTATTATTTATACCCCACACATCTGGCTGGGTTTCCCCAGCCACTCTGGGCTTCTCCCAACAGATAACCTAGCAGCATCCTACAGCAACCAATTTATTTACGTTCTGTGGGGGCAGGAAATTAAGATTTACAGCAACGTCACTGTAAAAAGCTGCTACACCATAGGAGTTATCAAGGAAACATTATCTAGAACAGGCATAGGCATAATCATTGCTTATGTATTCTAACACTGTGACACCAGATGGCGCTGCAGAGTTCCATTTTTGCTTAACCCGATTTTTCATGTATAGGACTTGGCTATGTAGTGTGTTTTAAGTGCAATACACAATGTGAAACTAAATGGCGGTGGTGAGCCTTATGGAAAATTCAATGTATTTTTTAAAATGCTTCTAAAAAAAGTAATTTCAAAACAATTTTTTTTTATATGTGTGTAGATTCCACAAAAGTTTGCAATGTGTTTAACTGAAATGTTTCTTGATGTGCCTAGATCCAGCCTGATCTGGAAAAAGACTCATAAGAATATAATCAGCCTTCCCCAACTTATATAATTTTTATTAAATTTTCTGTTTTACAATTAAAATACTCATTTTACATCCTTAAGATATCAATGACTTCCCTTCTTCTCTTTCCATGGTTCATTTTACATATCATAAATCCCTACATCTTTTACAAAAAAAACCTATACCATTCCCTATTCCATTATTGCATTCATCAAAACTTGTTTACACTGTTGAATTTATCTTAATACTGCCAGAGTTTTCAGCTGCACACAATTATTTCCCATATATTCAATAAATGTTTTCCAATCTTCTTTAAACATATGTTCTTCTTGTTCTCTTAATCTATTTGTTAGGTTTGTGAGTTGTGCATATTCTGTCAACTTAAGTTGCCATTCTTCTTTAGTCGGGACTTTGCTCGTTTTCCACTTTTGGAACATACATTTTATTCTCTATAACTATCCAGGTAACTGGCTCTAATTCTAATGCCAGCGGTGCTTTTTTTCTAAAAAACCACAATGTTTAGGGGTACTCTCATGTTGACTCAAGAAAAATCACAGTTTTATAGTTCGAACCGGGAAAAATAAATACAGTAAATGGACAAAAGTACAAAGATTCACAAAATGTTTAGGGTTATGCATACCCCTGCATCTCCCCACCCCCAGAAAAAAAGCACTTTATGACAGGAATTACATTAATAACAATACAGATCTTGCATCCTCACTAATTCTTGCCTCAGAAGAAACACAAGTCTACCAACAGCTGATACACAGGAAACTTGGAAGTAGCAGAGGAACAATAATGAACAGAATATGTCCATGCCAGGCTCCTTAATGAACCAAGGCTGACCTTCAGATTGAGGGCAGCACCAGCAACACATCTGGTCAAAAAGAATATGGATCAAAGAAAGGAGGATTGGAGTCCTTCCAGGGAGAGTTTAAATCTTGGAAACAAAATCTGGGACACAATTTTGCACTGTACACCTGATCTACAGTGAAGGATGACCTAAAGAATGTAGAGGACTTTCAACAAGACAAATTATCAGGAGGCTGGGAAATAGTTGAATTTGATCAATGGCTTTTCTAAGTCAGCGCAGCTCAGAGGAAAACGTACAGTGAATGCTGGCCAGGCAAGAGGGAAAACAGAGCGAGTGTGGAATACATGTTGTCTTGGGAGTTGACTCAGGCTGGGTCAGCTGTGGATTCATGACAGAAGCAAAAATGAAGCATCTCTGTGGAGAAACTCATTTCATTATAAGCAGATATCTAAGTGCTTTGTTCAAACCTGATGCTGGCTAAAGATAGGCTGTATCCTTTTCTTAACGTATTTTTTATTAAAGATTTCTTGGTTTACAAAAGTACGTGCAACGTCTCTTTTTCGGAGTTACATTTTCTACAGATCAGTTTCATTTGTTGAGACATTAGTGTTACATTAGGAAGAAAAGGGGGAGAGGTGGAGGGGGCCATGGTGGGTGGGGGTGGGGTCAGGTGGCCCCATGTTTCTATTTTACTTCATGTATGTGTGGGGTTTTGTGTCAGCGTTGCTTGTACGGGTTTTCTTTACTATTCACTTGTGTTCCTTTGGTGGTGAGAGAGGTTAGTGTTGGCCTAGGATGTGGTTGTTTGTTAGTGTTTGGCTGTGGTGAACTTTGTTTTCATGTGTGAGTGGGGTGTGTGGGTGTTTTGGATCAGGTTAGCCATATTGATTCGTAAGCTGTTGGTTGAATCTTGTCGTCGTCTTGTTGGGCTGTATATGTGGAAAAAGGGAGCCATACCGGGGTGAAGGCATCTTCTTCCATTTGTCCCCATGTCAATTTCAGTTTATTGGTTAGTTTTTCTAATAAGGCTGTTTCCCATACTATTTGGTACCATTGGTCCATTATTCCTGACAGGTCTCTCCAGTGTTTGGCTATAATGTTTCTTGCTGCTGAAAGTAGGTGGGTTATGAGTTCTTTGTGATGTGAGTGGGCGTTATTGTCTTGGAAGATGTTTAGAAGGGCTCTGTCCTTTTGAAAACAGAAACCCAAACATGTGCCGTATGAATTGTCAGTTGATCTCACTTAGCTTTAGGGGGTGTTTCAAGCAACTAATACATTTCGGGTTCTACAAATGTTAGAACCAGAATGGAAGTTTCTTTTTACCAAGCCATCCTTTGAAAATGACACAAGTCATTTGAAAAACAAAAGATGAAGAGCTCCCCATCAGCGTATCTGGGATGAAGCTGTACTGACCCCTAGACACCATCTAGGCAGGATCGCACAGTGAGCAAAAGATGGTGTAATTTTAATAACAATTTTAATTCTCTCCAAGAATAGAAGAATTAAGCATGTTTTCAAGGTGAGAAACGATCAAAACAAGGTGCAGGCTTGTTTCGTATTACCTCTTCGTCTGTGGCCTATTCAGCTATTGACTATTGCTCATTAGAGAAGAGAAGAGATATATGACGTTAGACAAAATAATTTCTTGCACAACAACTTCCCAGATCTGTGGTTGGATTGAAAACTTGACTCTCTCCCAGATTTTGTAGTCGGAAAATGTTTCAGTGTGTAACTGCGGGAAAGTACAATGGCAGAAATGGGTTGCGCTTTTTTAGAGTTTGCACCTTTAGGATTTTGTCTCATTTTGTCTTATTGTCTTCTTGTCCACTACCATGCTGACAGCTTTGGGCTGTGAAGCCCTTTATAAATCTGTAAATTAAATAAATAAATGTGCTTTTGAAAAAGGGATCTCGGTGACACCTAGTTAGAGCCATTAATCCTTCCTTTCAAAGCTGGTTTAAAGCTTAAACAATGCCAGGCTTTTTAAAAAGCTCTGCACTACAGGGCTCCGGCTGTTCTGTGAAGCTAGGTTTTCAGTGTTGCCGATATTCGCACCATTCTTGGGATCTGTGAACCCATTACGACAAACTTTGCCAATCTTAGTGAATGCATATGAAGATTGTTATACAGATTCTGCGTGTTGGCCTTCGCTGGCTGCTTCATCTCTAAAGGCAACTCTCTGAGTCCACTCTAAGTTAAGCGAAAGCCAATCCAAGAATGACCAGGTCCCCCATCTTCCCCAAAGGGCTCTAATCAGGAGTTTGTTTTCATTTGTTGGGGGGGGGGACATGTAGGGAGGAGGCAAAAATGTGCCTGCAAGCACCACGCCCAACATCCCATGTGGGTCAGCTCAATTTCAGACTTTTCCCAACTCCACTCCAGACCTGTCCTAAAATCAAGAATCCTGCCTCCAAATCCCTCACAGACCCGGAAGGGTCAGAAATGTAGTCAGAACAGCAGGGATGCTGGAGGCTGGGTTTACATGTATGCCCCTAACTCCTTTTCTGCCTGAAACACAGACATGTTCACCCCCAATAGGTGAAGATGGCTAGTATATGTCGCCAATCTCGTTGGCATTTTCTGTTTACTTCTCCTGAAACTCCTCAGACGCTTTGCCTAAAGAAGAGCCACAATGCAGTCGTACCTCAGAAGTTGAACAGAATCCATTCCATGAGTCCATTCGACTTCCAAAACGTTTGGGAACCAAGGCACAGCTTCCGATTGGCTGCAGGAAGCTCCTGCAGCCAATTGGAAGCCGCAGAAGCTACAATGGAACGTTGAGGTTCCAAACAACAATCACAAACCGGACGAATCACTTCTGGGTTTCATTTGGGAGCCAAAATGTTCATATCGCAAGGCGAGGTATGACTGTATTCACTTCAAATTCCACTGCAGACAAAATTTTAGCGGCACCCTTTCATATCACGTGCTATTTACTTTGGTCTCCGCTGGAAATTTATTGTGTAGAGAGCGGAGATTCATTCCCTTGCAGTGTAGTTTGTGATTAAATAGCCAAGAAATGATATGCTGTACACATGTCTGTTCCCATAATATGCCTTCATTTATGAAGGCAACACTAATCAAAGTATATTGCTCTCCTGTGCTGATAAATACAGGTGGTGAGTTAATGAGGAGAGCTAGCGAGGCTGGAGCTGAGGGAGCCCCTCAGCATTTAATACATCATGGTCTTTGTGCCACCTCACGTCTTCCTTTTAGCCTCTGTAGCTCCTTGAAGCTATTCCCCCCCCCCTTACCTCTTTGGAGAGTTTCTTTGCCTACAGCCTTAGAGGTGCTTTTGGGATACCTTTTCATCTTGCCATCTTATCTCTGCCTTGCAAATGCCTACTTTCAAAGGAGAACCTTCTGAGGCACAATTATTTCCCTGTTATGTGAACAACGTCACGCCTTCTCTCTGACACTTGGGTTCCCAAATACGGAGGATAACGGCACACCGTGTCTCACTGTGCCGCGCAAATGCATCCCTCACAGATGTAAACCAGAAGGGCATTTGGCAACATTTGCAATAGGCCTGGGCACCATTTTCCTTTGGCTCACAGCATGTTGAAAAACACCCCCTATAGCAGCAGCTCAGGGACCGCAGAGCTCTTTCATCCGCAAGGCTCGGGAAACATCCCAGGGTTGATTCCTTTGGCATTAGGTCAGGGACTGCAGAGATTCCTCTTGCTCAACTTGGTCAGATAGTAGCCCCTTTGGAGGGAAAACCGCATGCATCTTGCCCTTCACAGACATAAAGCAAAATGGCACTATGACAGCTGGAATTTGAAATAGATTTGATTCCAGACATTATGAATTTTTATGTGGAATGATCTTTGACTACTCAAATATTATCTGTGCATTTGACAGCCCCTTTCCCCTTTGATTTCAACATGCAAAATCAGATAGTTGGTCTCTGACAGCATTTGATAGTTGGCATGACGTGGCATGTAGCATTTGACAGCTGATGGCTATTTTGCCATAGTTGGGCACCATTTCTGCAGCAAACATGCAGGGATGCACTGGAAAGCACATCGCCATGGATACGTAACCTTTTCCCCCGTGTCAGGGGCCACATTCCCTCACAGATATTGTACACACAGCCAGGAATAAAGGGACAGGAGACAAGTGTTGGTTTGCCATGCCTGGAAAGAAGTGGTTTACTGTGTTGGGCATTAACGCAGTAAGAAGATGATCTGAATCCCCCTTTGGATCTTGAAGTATGGGTTCCCCCAACAAAATTTAAAAATTTGGCTTTGTAATTTGGAATTTATGCGATGTGATTTAATTTGATGTGATTGGCCAGTTAATAAAAATTATTTTTTTAAAAAAAGAAGTGTTTACTGTGGGAAGAGAAGCCAAGCAGAACTGCTAGCTAATGTGTGGAGAATAGGGTTGCCATATTTCAAAAAGTTGTGTGTGTGTGTGTGTGTGTGTGTGTGTTTGTTTTTTTTTTTTTGATTGACTTGCCAAAGAGTCAACCCAAAGCACCATCTAATGCTTTCCCCGGTGGGGAAAATTCCCTAAAACTACAGCTTCTTGCTGAAGATGCAATTTGTTGTTTAAATTCATTAGTATCTGTGGCTTGCTGCAATAAAATGGTACATTTTATATGGCTCACAAAAGGGCTGTTTTATTGCTCCTGCTTTTTTGGTATTGCCTTCTGGGGATATTATGATCTCCCTCACCCCACAAATCCATTGGAAAGAGCAAGGCATCATGGTTTAATGTACTAAACTCTGTGCTAGCAGCATCCTTTATATAACAGATAGTTAACTTAGCATGTAAATGTATGGATCACAGAACTCACTCTGCCCATTTTTATTTACGCTCTTGACTGTCTGCTGCAGCTTATAATTATGTTCTTAAATCTCAGGATTGTAACACTCTCCAGTCGCCTTACAATAAATCCACATGTTTATTCGGCTTGGGAAGCACCTTGCCGACACTTTTAGCAGTATGCAAAATAAGTATTTCCTATTGAAAATACCAAATTGTGTACCAGTTACATAGAATAATCTCCCGTGGCTAGGTCCCATCTCGTTTCTTGCGCTTTTCATGCCCATTCAACGTCTACTTTTCCCTCTACCTCTCATTTATATCTCTTCAAAGGCAAAAGACTTTACCTCAGTGATGAAGCATCTGATTTGCATGCAGAAAGTCCTCAGTTCCATCTTTGGTGTCTGCAGGTGGAGCTGAGGAAAACTCATGCCTGAAGTCATGTTCTACTGAGGGCCAGATGGACCAATGATCTGACTCATTATAAGGCAACTTTCTATGTTCTCAAAACATATCTCTGCCCAGTGCTTTAGTTCGGTGAGACAGGCAAGCTAGAAATGGCTGGAGCTGATGTTGAGATTATGTCTAAAGCAAAACTCAAGGGCAGGTTTTGGACTTTTGCCTCAGGTGAAACATGATCAATTCTGACGAAAGCCCAAGGAGTTTTGATAAGAGCACCGCCATGTCACAAGATGTCCCACAAATCCCAAGTACAGCTGTCACTAGATTTTGCTTAAAGCAAAATAATCTGAGATGAATTTTGAAGTTCCTACCCAGGCAAATATCTGATAAATCCTGAGGGGGGGGGGAGAGGAAAAAAAGAGAAAAGAGAGAGAGAGTTCTGATGAAACAAGTTATAATTCTTGCATGTGTTGGGAGTGTGGGATAGTACTGTGTAGAGGACTCACATGTCATTCAGAAAGCGAGTTCCTTACAGATGTTGTGCCTACTGTGTTTTGATAGTAAAGCCATGGTCCTGCCTTCCCATACTGCAGCAAGATTATCCTCTGCTGAAATATAAGCCACATCAGTACTTGTATTCCACCAACTCTTGAAGACACATCTGTTTAGTCCAGCATTTATTTGATCTCCTGACTTGAATCTCCTACTTTGATTGCTGTTTCAGCTGTTATTCTGTTTTATTCTTGTTTGTTCCTGATTTTAAATTATAAATGTTTTAATGTCGTTGCATTACTATGCATTACTGGTGGTTGTGCTTTTCAAATGTGTTTTATTCTTTTTATTTTTCTTTTGGCTTTTATTTATTTTTGAACTGCCTTGGTGTTTCTTCTTGAAATGAATGGCAGTATTAAAAAATGGTATTATCATTATTATTAATTACAAGCTGAAGCCCATTTCCTGCTTTGACTGCTACTATGTTAAATCTACTGTTACTCTTTTCCTCACATGTTATGTCTTTCTTTGGATTTGTTTTTAAATTGATTTAAAATGGTGACTTTTCAGTGTAAGGGGGGGGGGGGCTTCAAGCTGTGGCAGAGATGTGTCTCATACAAGACTGGCCACACTCTCATGCTAACAAAATACATTTGTTGGGCGATTTGTGTAATATTCCTATATAGAAAGAAGAGAGTTGCAACTCTAGAGAACAAAACTGGGCAGTAGCAGGCAGGAAGTTTAACCCACGTTTAACTATACACCTGAATCTATATATGAGAAATAAAATTCTCCATACTGCTTGGTAGAATGATACACACACCCAGGCTGGGCTGAGATTGTTTTGTATGGACTTAGAGGGCATGGATTGATTTCACTGCATTTAGAATGTAACGAGCATTTTTTAAAAAACCCATTAAAGATAGCCCAATGAAGTATCATGTCTCATTAAAAACAAATTATATGTATTAATCTGTTAACCAAAATTCCTCAGGGCCTGCAAAGCATAATATTCCTTTTGCTACAGGTAAACAAATATGGTCCCTCAGAAGCGTCACTGGGTGATACTTAACTAAAATTCTCTTTATGGCTGGCTGGCTCTGGCATTGTTCCACGAAAAACAAATTAGCTGGCTCCTTGTAAAGATTAGAACATCAGGACAGCCAATTTTTTCCCCAGAGGGTTGTACCTGCAAATTGCTGATGCTCCTAAGTACCCACAGGGAAGAATGTACCGGCCAGTCTATTTTTGGTCCATGTCATTTTCATATGTGCTCGTTCATAATCCCATTCTAGATTGTTTCCTGGTTAATCTGCATTTAAAAAAAAAATACTGTGTGAACTTTTGCATTCAAATATGTACTTTTAACACATTTTCTAACGAAACACACATTTTGTTATGTTTCCTGTGTCCGGAACTGCACTGCAAAATTTAGACAAATGTCAAGGGTAATAATAACAATAACAGCTTATTTATTCATTTAGTTGCATTCCAGCACCACACATTAACCCAGAAGATGCAGATCAAGTCAATTTGTATCAATATCCACAAATAATAAATCTTCCGTATTCCACCGCTGGCAGGGCATAGCCTCAGGATATAGTTTCAGTCTGCATCTGGAGGAAGCAATGTTTGTAGAAGACTCTATAGGTAAAGGGGGGGGGGAGAAGAACTGTTTCATTTTTTAAATTACTGCTGAATGTTGGGCGTTCTTTATTTAACAGATAATCTTTCAAAGGTTGCATTCTTTTTCCTTTTCAATGTTTAAGTTGTGATATGGGTTTCAGTGGGTAGGAGAGGATATATTAATTGCATTTTATCCTTCCAGGCACCCACCTGTGTTTGGTTGAACAGAATTTCAAACTCTCATCCTTGGCAGAAAAATTAAAAGCATAGGAATTAGTCTGTAAAACCTGGCTTTTAGCAAGTCTAGTTATGAAGTAAGCTGGCTCCCCTTTCTTATCAGGTAACAAAGAATCGGGCAACAACTTATAATTTTAAAAATAATATTTACTTCATTTATGATCATGCATTGGTTCACAGCAATGACAGCAGTGAAAACTATGAAGGCAAAATACTTGTATTTCCTGTATAACCAGTTTCAGGCATCTGCCTGAACTGGAGCAAGCAGAGGCATGTCTGCATCCAATGTAGGACAATAGAAGAGAGAAAGAGAGAAAAAAGAACAGGAAGTACCATATGCTCCTTCCTCTCCAGGAGAGAAGGGGAAATGACATCACACAGAGTCCTGTCTACCAGTGCTAATTGTATTTCTATGGTCTTAGTATCGGCCTATCAGCAATACAGCTCTGGGCTTTAGCCCCTTCTCATTCTAACTAGCAACAATATGCATTTGTTAGGTTTGGCAGCTTATCTACCACATAAACTAACACCATCATTTTATTTTTGTACTTTGTGGTCAAATCTACTACCTCTGTTGGACACTGATATTCCTAGTGTCAGAGATTTGTGAAATCCTCTAGAGGAAGTTTGCTAATCTTATCAAAATCTGCTTGGCTCCTCTCAAAACTCCTACAGATATTTCATCTGAGAAGAATATCTAAATTTCCTATGAAGTCTCATTTAGGTAAAACCCACTGGCAGTGTAAAAGATGCCTCCTTGAGAAACTCGACGAATCTTGCCCAAATCCTTACATATCTCCTCAAAATTCTTCACTTGAACAGAACTTCCAAATATAAATGTGGCGACAGCTCTAATCTTACTCCTGGGATCTTATCTGGTGCTATTTATCCTTGTTTCTCTCAGATTGGCTTAAATTTCTTTCTAATTTATATTGATGTTACTAGCCTTTGAATTATTCTGATTACTTTTAAATGAAACTAGCCAGAGGTCAGTTTTCTATTGTGACTTTTTAATATAGTTGGAAATTGCTGGATGCGCCACAAATTTCACTATAGTTCCATTCACTCTGATCCAGCTAAGATTGGCGTGACTTGTTCAAACAAGACTTCCATGCACATATCTACAGCAGGGTACAACAGAGCACCATCAACCAGGGGAGAAGATTGGGGCATTTCCCCCAGTTTGCTTGCTTGCTCGTTTGTTTTTGCTGTATGCCCCAAATAAGGCCTGTCTCTGGGATAAAGACCAGCTTTGGATCCAGCATATCTATAGTGTGCTGGGCCCGGGGGTAACCCTTGAAACACGGTACAGGACTCGTCCAGAATCTGGAGGTTCTGCTAGGAGTCAGTCCGACAGGGCCAAGGCAGGATACGAGGCAGGAAATTAGGCAGGGACAGGTACAGGATCTCAGGCAGGATCTGGCATACAGCAATGTTGCTCCTGCAACCTGGGGTGGGGTCCATCAGCCTTTTTGTCGGGGTAATGGCCGGTCCTGATTCTCCGGTGACTCACCTCCCTGTTTCGCCTGAAGGTGAGCACTCCTCCTGCGAGTATTCAGGTCTCTCCTTCTCTCAGACCTTAGTCTCTGCAGCTTGGGAGACATCAGTGGGTTACTAGACCTAGGGCCTCCTCAGCCTCCCCTGACCCAACCGGTAGTGGAGCAGCTGTAAGTGATGGTCCAGCTGAAAGCAACGAGGTAATCCCAGCATCTGGAGCCAGGGCAGGCTCAGGCCCCTGACTTGGCCCAACTGGTATTTGTTGCAGGGGAACCTGTGCAGACTGGGACTCTTCAGGATCAAGCCCCAGACTTGGTTCAGATGATGCCTGAGGCAAAGGATCCGGTGCAGACTGAGACTCCTCTGGTTCCGAGTCTGCACCTGAGTCCCAGGCCATCACACATAGCTACCCTTGATCTACCCCATCCTCCCTCCATAATGTCAGATTTCAGGGCCTTACACCAACTTTGGTTGGTGCTGTGGAGTCTCCCACAGTGGTGGCTCCCTCTCTTCCAGTGCAGACCAGTGCTGGGATGCCTCCACCTGTTATTTACCCACTCCGGTGGCACAAAGCTAAATGCTGTATGCATTGTGTGGTTGTGTTGATGTCACAGACCAGTATTGTATCATCCCTGTGTAAGCCATATCTTGCGATTTCCCATATCTTGCGATTTCCAAAATGTTCTTGTCATTTTGTACACCCAAATGTACACAGGAAATGGCAACAAGTTTCTACAGAGGACTCTCTCTTCGCTTCTTGTCTCATCTGCCAGCCCTGAGCCCCATTCGCTGTCTCCACACCTGGTATTTATTGATATGAGACTAGGGTTGCCATAGGTCTGGAATTTCCCTGTACATATGTGGAAGACTGCAGTTGGAAGTACTGAAAATTGGCAAAATGTCCTGGACAATCTGGACGTATGCAAGCCATGTTGGCAGTGTCGTTTTTGCCGATTTGATTTTGGGCAAAAAAAGCTCAACTTTTCTGTCCGGATTTTCACTGTTTGAAATATGGCAACCCTTTATGAGACCGTCTTGTGTTGGAAATAGAGCTACACAGGGGTCAGCAAACTTTTTCAGCAGGGGCCGGTCCACTGCCCCTCAGACCTTGTGGGGGACCGGACCATATTTTGGAAAAAAAAGAAAGAACAAATTCCTATGCCCCACAAATCACCCAGAGATGCATTTTAAACAAAAGCACACATTCTACTCATGTAAAAACACCAGGCAGGCCACACAAATAACCCAGAGATGCATTTTAAATAAAAGCATACATTGTACTCATGTAAAAACACGCTGATTCCCGGACCTTCCATGGGCTTGATTTAGAAGGTGATTGGGCTGGATCTGGCCCCTGGGCCTAAGTTTGTCTACCCATGGGTGTTTTTACATGAGTAGAATGCGTCCTTTTATTTAAAATGCATCTCTGTGTTATTTGTGGGACATAGTAATTCATTCTTCTTCTTTCAAAATATAGTCTGGCCCCCCACAAGGTCTGAGGGACAGTGAACCAGCCCCCTGCTGAAAAAGTTTGCTGACCCCTGATCTAGAGGCACAATGCGATCTTGCACAATGCGACCTTTGGGCTCCTTCCAACTCTATAAAATATGCTTTCAGCAATGTGTGCACAGGTTACTGTAGCCATGAAGCGCATGTGTATTTAAAATTCCAAAAGTAAATTAAAACAATGCAAAACAAAGCCTTCCCGGTTTCATCTTCACACAGAACATTATTGTGCATTTAAAGCTGCTAACCATGTCCAATGAACATTTAATTTACCTAATGAAAAAGGAGAGTATTTAAGCTAATGAAGTACGCAGCACTTACTTGCAAATGCAAATAGAGAAAGAAACATTTCTTACCGAGAATAGTTGGCAGAGGGAAAGACACAGTTGTCCCCGCAGCATTCAGACCTGCCTCTGGCCTCCAGGAAAGCAGATCTACGCAGTCCCAAAGTGGTATTTAGTTCAACTGAGGCTTGCTAAAAAGGAAGGGCTAATTGTATGTTCCTAAGCAGGTCTCTGATGTCTGATGAATAATGTTTTGCAGTGCACAAGTGTTTTTTCTAATCATCAGTCATAAACTGATGGGCTGCTATTGCTAAATACCTCCATGAAACTTTGATATAAGGTTCATAATACAGTACTGTGTAGAGCAGAAAGGGAGTGTCCAAACCTGTGCTACTCACTGTCCAGGTCAAAGGCAAAGTACCACTTCAAAAGGTTTGGGAAACAAGCAGAAGGCAGCTGGGGAGGCAGTAAAAAGCCTAATCTAGAGGGTAGCCAAGGCTTGATCTGGAAGATCCACATTTAGGGAAGCTTTTAATGTTTAATAGACTATTGTATTTTAATAATTTGTTGGAAGCTGCCCAGAGTGGCTGGGGAAACCCAGCCAAATGGATGGGGTATAAATAATAAATTATTATTATTATTATTATTATTATTATTATTATTTGCAATCTCTTCTTCTTCTTCTTCTTCTTCTTCTTCTTCTTCTTCTTCTTCTTCTTCTTCTTCTTCTTCTTCTTATGTCAGTTCAGGGGGAACCAACAGGCTGTATGAAGGGGGAGCCACCCAGGAGTACATTGTATGGTCATTTTTTACTGGGTTTGTGGGTGACAAAAGGCATCAAGAAGGTGAACAAGAAGATTCCTGGCTGAAGTCATGGTTTATTCTGGCAATGCATGTGGCAATGTAACCACCATAATAATTTTTAAAAAGTTCCATAGCAACTGTTCATTCCTGCTTATTGCATATGCACTGACATCATCCCATGATAACAACACAGTAACACTCACCTGTTACTCACTTGTGACATCTCAGCATCATAAAGGAATAGTCCCCGTGTTATTTTTGTGACTTGTGGCATGGGGGGGAACCCCAGTGTGTGCTGATCAGATTTGCACTGCTAAACAAAACAGCTGGCAAATTCCACCTTAGAGACACCAATATATATGGCAAGATGATGGTGGTCAGATGGGCAGGGTATCAATAAATTATTATTATTATTATTATTAGTAGTAGTAGTAGTAGTAGTAGTAGTAGTAGTAGTATTAACAAGAAAGGGCCCACACAAAACACACCCTCCCCACTGTCACTCTAACCCAGCGGTTCTCAACCTGTGGGTCCCCAGTTGTTGTTGGACTACAACTCCCATCATCCCTGAGCTCTGGCCTTGCTAGCTAGGGGTGATGGGCATTGTAGTTCAACAACATCTGGGGGGACACAGGTTGAGAAAGGCTGCTCTAACCGATATAAGTGTCAGATGGTTACTAGAACAAGCAGACAAAGGGGGGGGGGGAGTTAGAATGAAAGAAGAAATGAAAGAAAGTGGGAAACATTATCCAAAGAGTAAGTCTAGGAACGTACTACCTCAGGTATTCAGAAGAGTCGGTGCTCAAAGAAATTAGGTATTTATCTTGGGGGACTTACCACATATATCTGAAAATAGGGGTTTCCTTTTTTTTTTTTTTGTTTTTGCACAAAGGTCAAGGGTTGGGCAGACAGTGTAAACATGTTATAAAACCAAAAGTCTCCATCTTGTTCCTACCTGAGGGGATCCACTTCACAAAACATCCAGTGCTTGGATTAGATTGGATTGGATTGATCTTTATTACGGCCATTGGCCCATCACACGACAGTTTCCCATACCACCATAATGTACTTGAACCTCCAAATTTAAAACCTCCAAAACTTACAAAAAAACAGACAAGAACCAAAGTAAAACAAAAACAAAAGACCAACATCATACATTACAATAAATTTGTAACATAAACATCGCCCTCTGCTCATAAATTAATAGAAGACATCAATGGTGATATTACCTAATTACATCCTAAAACATAGATCATGGTTTAAAGGGATTATCCGAGCCACACAAGAGTCTGTTTCTCTTCTTTAGGGATAGGACGCTGATCAAGAATCTGGCAACCATGAGTGATCTTAGGGGGTCATCATCATTTAATAGATATCTCAGTTTGGCTTCAGTCGTATCATCGGCAATTCCTTTAAGATATTGAGCAAGAAACTTGCTCCTGGCCGATAAGTGAAAAGCACAATCAAGAATTATGTGATGCAACGATTCCGGTGCCCCACAATTACAATCACATAAGAGCGATATCTGTCCATTGGAGAATCTATTTCTCAGCACGTTCGATGGGAAGGTGTTGAATCTTGCCTTTACAAAGGCATATCTATGAGCCGAAGAAGTTAAGGAATTCAGATAGTTTGGGAGCCTTAAGAGGGGTAATAAACCAAGGTTTAGAGGTGAGCAGGTACCATTGCCCAAGACCATTTTCTGCTGCAAGTCCATCTCCTCTAGTTTACAGGTTACTGTTCTTTTAGCTGGAACTATGTCCTGCTCTAGTAATTTGGATGGGGAGATTCCCATTGCCGTAATTTTCAGCTGTAAATTTTCTACCCATGGGCTCTGGAAATCACCTCTCCACATACATTGTATCAAGTACAAGTTTGGGAGATTGTGCCATAGAGATAACCAGTGACAAAGTATGTGCTTCCACAGAGCGTTTTCCAGGGATACAGTGTTAAGTTCCATGCGTAACGCTGTATTACTTACACAGTTGGGCAGTTTCAATATCCCTCTTAAAAACTGATTTTGCTTGTGATGTACAGCTGGTCAATAGTAGCCTTAAATATTTTTGGTTTCTATTACAGCAAATGATTTTAATTATCCTATTGATATCCCCACCTGTTCTCCTAAGCTGTTCAAGACAGTGTACATGGGGCCTCCACAATTTGACCTCACAAGAAATTTGTGAAGTAACTTGGGCTGAAAGGTGCTGGCTGGGGCAAGATAATCCAGTGAGCTGAGTGTGGATTTGACCCTTGGTCTCACCAATCCTAGTCTGATGTTCAAGCAGCTACACCTCCCTGGCACTAACCAAAAGCCAATATATAGTGTGAGGCAGCTTTGAGAGCCATATAACTCGGAAAGCTTTTCCAGAATGGATCCATCTTTGGCGGGGGAGATCAGGCAATGATGCGAGACCGTGCAGATCAGTCAATGTGGAAAGCGGTCCCTAAAGGTATAAAGTTTGAAAACCATTGCTGCATACTCTTTGCCAAGTTGTTTCAAGCGCACAGAGGGTGGAATAAAATATAGATATCATGGCTAGCGCATAAGCATAAAAAGGAATAAAATTGTTCAAATAGATTAATTGCTTTGAATTATGCATTGATCTTTAATAAATATTGTTGACAGGGGAGCAACTAACTCTGCAAACAAGGTCTTGTGGTGTTCTCTGAGACTGCGCTCTCAGTTCCAAGGGGACTTCCTTAATGCATCTAAAATTTCAACTGCAGAACCTAGAAGTTGCTTATTTTGCCCAATAATTAGAAGGAGATACCTGGGGAATAGCTATCCTTGCAGAGGTGGTTGCAGAACAAATGAACATATAAGCAGACAATTTCATGCACACCGGGTGTCTATTCAAGGAGTGCATTTATCACACACAAACAAAATACTTCTGCACTCCACCATATCTTTGTTTTCACATATGAGCTGTTATTTATTCAGTGAGCACTGCAAAGTTTTATGCTAGGGTACGAGGAGATAAAGAACTGCACAACTTTTAGAAGATATCTGAAAGCAGCCCTGTATTGGGAAGTTTTTAATGTTTGGCATTTTATTGTGTTTTTATATTTTGCTGCAAGCTGCCCAGAGGGCCTGGGGAAACCCAGCCACATGGGTGGGGTATAATAATACAGTGGTACCTCGGGTTACATACGCTTCAGGTTACATACACTTCAGGTTACAGACTCCGCTAACCCAGAAATAGTGCTTCAGGTTAAGAACTTTGCTTCAGGATGAGAACAGAAATCGTGCTCCGGCAGCGCGGCAGCAGCAGGAGGCCCCATTAGCTAAAGTGGTGCTTCAGGTTAAGAACAGTTTCAGATTAAATACAGACCTCCGGAATGAATTAAGTCCTTAACCCGAGGTACCACTGTAATAATAATAATTTAAAACAGTACAACTTGCCCTCACCTCCACTTTACGAGTTTCTCTAATTGTATTGAAACTCATTCTTCAAAATTATTTGAATTTGAGGAAACTGTAACATTGCCTTTGGTGAAATTTAGTAGTGATTTTAGTCCCAGGTCTTGACACTAGCCCTGCAGTTCCTTCATATCAGGTGAGCCACTTCTGGGGATGGGCATCATACTTATTTCCCTTTGGTTGCTTGTGGTACCCATGCTCGTACAGACAGGAGGACTGCCCTTTTAGGTCAAACTTAAGATTCTGTCCATCTGTGTTTCGTTTTGCTCTCACTGTGGCCATCCAAGATGCCTCTAGCTAGCTAACAGAGCACAAATGCAGTGCAGATCCTCCAAGTGTCCCTATTTACCAGGGACGTCCCAGATTTAGAGAAGCCATCTTGGTTTCTGACCTGATCCTGGAATGTCTCGCTTTTCCTTAGGACGTTCCCTATTTTCATGGGAGAAATTTAGGAGTGTATGGGATTATCTGACCCCCGAGCCGCCTGAAAGTAATCTTGTATAGGGAAGGTTCTTCTTTTTTAATGTTTAATGTTTTATTATGTTTTTATATATGTTGGAAGTTGGCCAGAGTGGCTGGGGCAGCCTAGTAAGATGCATGGGGTATAAATAGTAAAATTATCATTATGGATTAGGACGTCCCTATTTTCATCTGGGAAATGTTGGAGGTTATGGCAGCGGTCTTCCCTGCTGTCAGACCTCAGCATTTGTCACCATAGCTATAAGCATCATATGAAGAGTTCTTGTGGGGGGGGGGGTGGCTTGGCATTCAGATGACCAGGGATGTGTAAGGAAAAAGTGAAAGTCAGATATTAGTGTAGATCTGATTTCTTTCCACAGGGCCTGCAAGACAGAGTTGTTCCACCTGGCCTTTGCCTTAGAATCAATTTGATTCCCTCCCCCTCTTTCTTTTTTCCTTTCTCCTCCTGTGAAGAGGCTGCATCTTCATGTTTTAATGTTGTATTTTAATCTTGTTTTTTAAGTTGTATTTTAATCAACTTGTTTTATTTATTGGTTGTTAGCCGCCCTGAGCCAGTCTTGGCTTGGCTGGGGAGGGCGGGGTATAATTAAAATGTATTATTATTATTATTATTTTATTATTATTATTATTATTATTATTATTATTATTATTATTATTATTATTATTATTTACAGTGGCTATGCAGATGACTCTGGGAAGCAAATAGAGAGGTCAGAATGAAAGTAAATGCAGAAAAGCACAGGTGGCCCAAGTGCCCACTGTTAATAACAGAATTATCACCATCTGCACTTTTCTGTATTCCATTTCCCCATGGCCTTATTTATTTTCTGTATTCTGTTTCTTTATGGCCTCATTATTCCATGCCCTCCACTACCACTACCAAGTATATATGTAGCTGCAGCTCAATATAACATTTGGCACATCTGATGCACTGGACTGTAGTCCATGAAAGCTTGGACCATAATGCAATGGTTCATCTTTCAGGTGGCACAATATTCTTTGTATGGTAAAGGGACCCCTGACCATTAGGTCCAGTCGTGGCTGATTCTGGGGTTGCAGGGCTCATCTTGCTTTATTGTTCGAGGGAGCTGGCATACAGCTTCCGGGTTATGTGGCCAGCATGACTAAGCCTCTTCTGGCGAACCAGAGCAGCGCACAGAAACGCCGTTTATCTTACCGCCACAGTGGTACCTATTTATCTACTTACACTTTGGTGTGCTTTTGAACTGCTAGGTTGGCATGAGCAGGGACCAAGCAACGGGAGCTCACCCCGTTGCAGGGATTCAAACCGTTGACCTTCTGATCAGCAAGCCCTAAGCTCTGTGGTTTAACCCACAGCACCACCCATGTCCCTATAGGTAAAGGTAAAAGGTAAAGGACCCCTGGACGGTTAAGTCCAGTCAAAGGCGACTATGGGGTTGCGGCACTCACCTCGCTTTCAGGCAGCTGAGGGAGCTGGTGTTTGTCTGCAGACAAACTTTGTATATATGGTGTTTGCTTTGGGAACGAAGATATGCAAGTTCCTTGCAACTCTAATCTTCTGCAGTTGAACCAAGAAAATACAGTGGAACCTTGGTTCTTTGAACGCCTTGGTACTCAAACATTTCTGCTCCTGAACACCAAAAATATGGTTTCTGAACATTTTTCAGAAGCCGAATGTCCAATGCGACTGTCAGCTATTTTTTCCAGGGTGCCTGTGCCCATTGGAAGCTGCACTTTGGTTTTCGAACATTTCAGAAGTCCAACGGACTTCCAGAACATTCGAGAACCAAGATACCACTGTATCTACCTTGCTGTTCTTCGTTTCCACAACCAGCTGCAAAATAATTCCACGGTATTTCCCCTTTGCATCACACACAAATGCAAATAAGAAGGAAGGAAGGAAGGAAGGAAGGAAGGAAGGAAGGAGGGGGAGGGGAGGACCTGTGGTGGTGGGGCTTCACTAAACATATAGCAGATGACTCCAGAGGAGCGAGGAGAAAAAACAAAAAATCAGCAGCAGATGCAACTGAAAATATTGCCTTATTTAATCTTCGCTATAAACATTACCATGTCTTCTTGAGATGTGTGTAAATTTGGCCACATATTTATTTTCATTAATTATCATTTTCATGAGGCTGCGTTGTGCCAGATGAATGTTAAAAATGTAGAAAGAAAAAGGGTATTTCTCCAGGTGGTTTCTGCTTGATTGAGATTAGAAAATGCTACCATTCCCATCAGAGTAAACCAGCATTTCAAGGTTCTTGGGATTTTTCAACCTCAAAGAAAAATGAAATATTCTGCATGAGGCTGAAGGAACTAGATACATTTCTAAATCAAGTGACTGAACCTAAACAAGCAATATCAACTGAAAGAATAATTGTTGCTGATTTTCCCAAAGCCCTTGTTTCATAGCCTTCTGCTTTAACCACTTGCTCTATTTATTCCAAGGAAACAATATGCTACCCAGCAGATTTCTAAAATGGTGCAGCCTAGAGGGAATGACACTATGCACTTTTCTTGCTTGTTTGACTTGGCTCTCGAAGCCATCTATCAATGTAGAGTGTTTCTTTGAGAGCTGAGGTCATAGTAATGATGGAATACAATGGAGATAATGGCAGGGTTTCCCCACATTTGGGTCTCTGGCTGTATTTGGGCTGCAATTCCCATCATCCCTGGCTACCAGGACCAGTAGTCAGGAATGATGGGAACTGTAGTCCAAAGCAGCTGGAGGCCCAAGTTTGGGGAACCCTGCAGCTACATTTAAGCATTGCAATGCTACCCCTTCAGATCAATAGGTCTTAAAAATGTTTACATGGCTATGAATATATCCAATTGGTGCCTTTGCACAAACAGAAGGACTTTTGATCCGAGTAAGACTTGATCTGAGTAAGACATATGCTGCTTTTTTAAAGATGTTAAGACATATGCTGTTTTTAATCAAGGTCTTTGCTGATACCTTACAAGTATTTGTTAATAAACCGTAGAACCATATGTGATCCCTATAAATAAGCCCATAATTTACCATCACTATCACAGGTGTTCAGCAAAGCAGATAAAGTGGGCAATCTAGGGGGGGGGGACATAAATAACTGGCCATTTTAGGAAGAAAAAGGACTTGTACAAATATTCCCCTAATCTTCTGAGCGGCTGATGTGAAAAATGGACCTTTATAAAGTGACACACTCATATTCCAATTTGAATGGAAATGATGAACATGGGCAAATACCGCACGATCGGATTTACAAATGAAGATACAGCTTGACTGCAGAATTTCAGACCTTTATTGTATGTGGTATTCTTAGCATCATAGCGTTGGAAGGGCCTATAATTAAGAAGTGGGGGGGGGGAGGCAAATGTCCAAAGATGAAATGGACTTGATGCAGATTATCACATAAACAGCAAAGTTGGAAGTTATGCAAATTGTTGCCTGTCTCTTTAAGAGGTCTCATCTGTAATGGAAACTCCCCTCTCTGGGTTTGGTTCTCTCCACAGCTGAGTGGGAACGATATGGAGTCTTTTCTTTGTGGAGCAAGCCCACAGCTTCTGTGCTGGGTGGTTAATCCGTTGTTCACAAATAAATACAACTATTGAAGATCTCCTGACCCCTCCTGCTTCCTGGTGTTAAGACAGAGGTATCTCAAGGTCTTCTCGCACAGTAAGTACTCTTTCCAGACTCATGGGATACTATGTAAAAAGTTCTTGGGGAAAATTAATTGTGGTATCAATTACAGCCTCTTTCCTGGAGGAATTTTGTGACTTTGTAGCTAAGCCACCAGTAGAGCTTAGGTAGGCTTGCCATATGTCCGGACATAGCTGGTATTTGACCCTCATTGTGGTAGTCAATGTCCGAAGTGTGGATTTTGGTGAATTTCATTAAAAACAGCTCAAAAACTTTGTTGTGTGGGGGGGAGATTTTGCAACAACTTTTTTGTGGGGCAGGGGGGGGGAGCTCAACCAGTTTGCCCCCCTCCATAAAGCTGTTTTACAATTTAAAATACTCATTTTATGTTCTTAAGATATCAATGACTTCCCTTCTTCTCTTTCCGTGGCTCATTTTACATATTCTAAATCCCTGCATATTCTACAAAAACTATGGTATACCATTCAGTATTCCATTATTGCATCCATCAAAACTTATTTACACTGTTGAATTTATCTTAAAGCTCAGCAACTTGGGGTTAGGGAAAGCTCAATACATTTGTACCCTCCAAGAAAAGAACTCAGCAACTTTTGTGTGCGAAAGTTTACGTTTTGAAATACCTCAACCCTAGTTTAAGGAAACCTCCTGATATTCCGATTCCAGTTTAAAAGAGACTAGTCCTTATGACCAGAGAGAGCCAAAGACCTGTTATTGCCTGAGGCAAAAAGCAAGATGGCCCCTTTCCCCACTCTGTGTATAGAAGCCTGCGAGAACAATGGGTTTGGCATCCTCCGCCCCACTTGAGGCAGCTGGCGAGTTTAGGGAGGCTGGGACAGGTATAATCTGAAACATAGCTCTGTCCTCAAACAGAGTTAGGAGGACAAGGCAGCTGCCATACAACACCTCCTGCCACCTCATTTTGCCTGCTTACGATTTAAGGAAACGGTGGCATTTGAGAAACAGGCTTGGGCACCTCAGGCTGTGACTGGGGCGGAATCTAGACACATATCAAAAACGCTGTGAAAATGCATTTTGAAAAATATATTGAATTTGCCATGAGCTCACCATCGCTATCTAGTGTCACATTTGTGTAATGCGCTTCAATGTTGCATTTGCAGCTGTACAGCTGAGTCATTGGATTACAGTGGTACCTCGGGTTACATACGCTTCAGGTTACAGACTCTGCTAACCCAGAAATAGTACCTCAGATTAAGAACTTTGCTTCAGGATGAGAACAAAAATCGCGCGGCAGCAGTGGGAGGCCCCATTAGCTAAAGTGGTGTTTCAGGTTAAGAACAGTTTCAGGTTAAGAACGGACCTCTGAAATGAATTAAGTATGTAACCAGAGGTACCACTGTACTGTCTGTCCAGGTGTTCACAGAAGGAGCCAAAAGTGAACATTGAGATTAAAGTGCCATTGAGCTGTGGGAACACAGACCTCTCTCCCTGTTCCTCTTTAATTTATCTCAGGAACCTCTTAGTTTGTGCTCCCAGAGAGCATCCCTGATATTATAGGGCCAGATTTGGAATGCATAAGCCGTAAACTCCAGCATTCTGCAGATGATGCCTAAATATGCTTGGATGCTTCTAAACTGGTAAGCCTTTTAAATCAATTCTCCAGATACATTGTGAATTGGGGCTAATCTGAAATATGCTACTGGGAAATGCTACCTCAGTCTTTTTCATGGATTTCACCTACAACCTAAGATGATAGCTGAGAATGGCTATTTGAAGAGAATATTTTGGTTGACTGCTGCCTAGAGAAAACCACCGTAGGCACAGGAAGTGGAAAATCATATTATGGCACATTACTATGCTTGTTTACTCAGAAGTACAACCCACTGTGTTCAAAGGGGCTTCTTTATAAGTGTGAATAGGATTGCAGCCTTAGTGAAGTAAGGAGGGAAGTAAGTGTCATTCAAATGAACACTCTCCCTTGGTTCTTACGGGTTTATCTGTTTACGTTTTTCAGTCAGATATACCAAACTAGGTAGGATTTGCATTTTATGGAATGCAGAACAGCTGTTGTTCTTTACCAAGGTTGGATTTAGCAGAGTCTCATCCTGAATATAAAAGCTCCCAAAGCATTCGTACCTCAAACATGGCAGTGGGAACATCCCAGATACTATGCTATTCTAACCAGGTGGTGTGAACTAGAGTCCAAATGCATTGTGGCAATGGCAGACTTTGGGCTGTCAAGTTTCAGTGGCACCCTATTGCAGCGCCAAAATTCAGAACTCCCTGCCTCTTATGCGCCGTTCTATGACATTGTTGTGGCTTCCCCTGTGGCATCCTCTCAGCTTGGCACATGTTGTGAGCAAACTGGTCGTGCTCCCCTAAATGCGCCTCTGATTCCTTACTATTTAAGGAGGTCAAAAAAGAAAAAAAAACCTGGCTCAGTTCATGTAATTTATCAAATGCTGTCAGGTGGCAAACACCGTTGTATGTTATCTATTAATATTTTACATGCCAATTATTCCAAGCTGGCCATGGGTTATCAGATGTGCTCAGTGGTGCCAACGTGATAAGCTCTGCTCCGTAGAATTGATCACATGGCATGGCACACACACAACATTTGAATGACTGCCCATTATTATTATTTTTGGAGGGGCAAACCCCTCAAATATTTTATTGTGAGGCTGAAGGGACCTCTGCCCCTATGAGGTCACTCCTATGAATGGTTTTTGAACATTTCCCAAGGAACCTTCAATTCTCTTGAAGCGCATCAATGGTCCCTCAGTGGTGAGATCAATGATGATGAAGCTTCCCTGAAAGGCAGCTTGCCACAGCTGACCTTCCTCTGCAATGTATAGCCCCAGTAAAATGTTGGGTTCATTTAGGGATAGGGAGGGAAATTTGGTTCAATTTGCATATAAAAGCTAGCCTACATAATTCACACCCTGAAATGTCATGCCTAGTGGTTGCTAACCTTTTTGGGTCCAAGGGCACACTGAGCATCTTGAGAAGGTCCCGAGGGCACCATCACAAAATGGCTTCCACCAGTGGTACGGCTGAAAACAAAATGGCTGCCACCTTCCAAAGAGCAAAATAGGATGGGAACATAAAATGGTTCATACAGGGAGAAGAATAAAAAGTAGGTTAATCTTCTACGAAACTTCTCCACATATTAGCCTGGGAAATTGGAGGTTTGGTGGAAAACAGTTCGAAATACTTTACTTTTCTTTTCTGGGCTACATTAGGTCATGTTTGTTACATTCTGTTGCTGTTGTGCTGCTGTAGATTAGAGACATAAAATTAAAGAGAACTGATTCCAGGAATAATTCTGAGTGCGTCCATGGTCACAAATAAAAAGACACAATGCTCACTGGCAAGTATTTTCCCCTATGTTTGAAAAGTAGAAAAGAATTTAAAAATGCAAGGGAAAGGCATAGAAAATACATTTTAAAAACTTAATACTTTATTTTAAAAAAAGTCATTCAAGCAGTAGTTGAAAAATACTTGCCCAGACTAATGTGATATTTGAGGCTGAATGTCATCTACAAGGTTCTCAAAATTTATGGCATATGAGGAAATATGTGCTCTCCCTTCTCTAAGCAACCTAGAACCTCTAAAAATGGGTCTCCTTAGCAGGAACGGATGCGTTCCTAAAACTGAAATTGACATATTCACCCACCCCTAGGCTTAATGTACTTATGAGGCAGCGCATCTGAAAGTTATGTGGACCAGAAATAGACTGATACATCCATCTCTGGCCTAGGTCCTGGCTACCACATTTCTTTCCTTCCTCCCTTACCTGCCACTGTTTTTAACAAATGACCATTCTGCCTCCTGGCAGAAATGCTGTGAAAGACTATACTGTTCAATGATTTGAAGACATTTCTGAAAAAGCTCATTGAACTCTCCAACATAAACACTGAATGTGTGGGCAGGTGGGGTTTGTTTGTTTTTTAAAGCAAAAACACCCTGTTAGCTTGCTAAAGTGCAATGCTGATCTTCAAAGTCACATCTCGCAGTGCAGCCTTAAGCTTCCAAGTTAAGAGATTTGTAGCAGAACCCCACTGCAGTTGATCCAATGCAAAGCCTGCTTCTGATTATCGAGAGTGCTTTATTTCCCTTCGGAACATGAATGAATGTGTTAGAAGCCTCGTTTTTCACATGTGACTTCAATGCAAAGGGACATCTGATCACCCCATTCAATCTGAAAAGCACCATCTGTTCAGAGAGAGGTGAGGAAAGGATGCTTTTAGTGACGGCTAATGCACAAATTATTTGCAAACAAAAAGCAAACAGAATTAGGATAATTCAGGGGTAAAAAAAAGCAAACAAAATGGAAGGGTTCACCTTCAGGCATCCTCTAAAAAGAAGCCAAAGCTCTGTGGGGAAAAGTTTGAAATAACTTTGAAAGTTAGGAAATAACCTTTTCGTTGCAACAACCATCTGCATTTCAAACTCTGCATCTGTGCAGCCACAGGCAGGCAGGAAGAGGCAAAAGCAGGCGAAAAAATAAGTACAGTGGTACCCTGGTTCTCAAACTTAATGCGTTCCAGAAGTCTGTTCCAAAACCAAAGCATTCCAAAACCAGGGCATGCTTCCCATAGAAAGTAATCCAAACAGATTAATCCATTCCAGACTTTTAAAAACAACCCCTAAAACAGCAATTTAACATTAATTTTACTATCTGAGACCTTTGATCCATAAAATGAAATCAATAATTAATGTACTGTACTATCAAATAAATAAGACAGTATTGTAGATAATAAAAATGAAAAGTTGATTTTTTTCTTCCCTGCACTGATGATAGTCATTGTTTTCATGGGAGGGCTTTATCCATTTCCACAATCAATCAATCAGTAGCTGAACTGGGTTCCACACAGTCACAAAAACAAATTAACTGAAAAAGCCTCAAAAACAAAAACGCAAAATCAATAGCAAAAACAAAAGTGCCAAACTTAATCCGTTCCGGAAGTCCGTTTGACTTCTGAAATGTTTGAAAACCAAGGCTTCAAAAATCGGCTTCCAAAAATCATTTGAAAACTGGAACACTTAATTTTGGGCTTTTGGAGTTTGAGAACCAAAGCATTTGAGAACCAAGGTACAACTGAGCCACCCCAAAGAGCTTTAATTTCCCAGGCTTCCTGGCGCCTGGGATGCTGCTGTAGCCGCATCTGAGCAGGATCGGACCTTAGTAATATGCCGCCCTGTGCGAGGCAATTTGACTCCCTCCCCCCAGCCCTCACAGCAATGGCTTAAGGTGGGCTTTGGGGATGAGGCAAGAGGCTCTGGGAGGGTCCTAGAGCCCTCCTTCCTCCTTCCCCAAGACCAGCAAGTGCTTGCCCAACTTTGAGAAGGGGGAAGGAGGACTCTAGGACCCCGTTGGAGCTTCTCACCTGCTTCCTGAAGCTGGGCAAACACCTCCTAGGCTTTGAGTAGGCGCCTTCCTCAGCTGCACACCTGGTGCAGCTGCACCGCTTGCAATGCCCCAAAACCGCCTCTGATCTGAGGCACTGGGGTTGGAGCTTCACAAAGACGCCTCCAGGAAGATCTGCCCCATCATTGCTATTGCCCAACTCCTGCTCCATGCTACCATTAAGTTTCTTTTGGAGGGGGGAATTGGGGCATGATCTAGGGGCTTTCAGGGGTCTGGGAGGAGATGTTTGGCTCTGCCACACAGGTTCTGAATTTGTAACTGAGTGGGAGGCAGCAGCGTGGAATTGAGAAATCCTTTGTCCAATGCAGGTTGAGTGGACTGGAAGCCTGAACGACCCGTTAGCCTGCCCTCTTGGCCACCATTCCTGACAGCTTGCTAGCTTATGCCTTATATATATATATCTCCTGTATCTTCTGATGTTTACCTGTGTTGTGTCCGCTGAGCTGAATGAAATTGCTTCATATTGGCCGTCTGCAGCTTTGAGTGTCGCTCTGCCTGTTTTTTTTCGGTATGAGTTTTCATCGCTGAATTATGAATGAATCAACATCTGCTAAAAAAAAAAGTGTGGGGAGGAAAATAAGCAAACAAACCCAAGGCAGGATGAAAGATGAGACCGAATTTATCTGATGTGCATACACCATTAAGCGGGAGGAAAGAAACAATTTATTGATTTGACTCCTTGCCGCATCATTTTTATGGCTCTTTGGGTTGGCTTTGCACAAGGTATTCATATGATGTCACATAATGCGGATCCAATTTACAGTGAAAACAGTCCAAACTGATTGTCTGCTCTTTTGTTTATTTCAATACAATAACCCGCACATTTGTATGCGGTTAAGTGAACACAGCAATCAAGATTACAGCGATCTTCTTTGTAAAGCTTGAAAGGATTGGTGCTTCGGGAGAGATGTATCTGAGTGTCATGAACTTGGTGAATATTATCTCTACAAGCCTCATATCTGTTCAGGCTTATAACCAACTCCAAAAGGGTGTATCATTTGTAACTCTCTTACCCATTTTCCAGTTCCTTCTCCTTGTATTCTCTCTCTCTCTCCCCCCCCCCCCCATTTTAATGGGTGAGGGGAGTCTCATCTGTTGGTACGTTTTTTGTTTTGTTTATATCTTGTATTTTTATGTTGTGAACCATCCTGAGATCTATAGATGAAGGGTGGTATACAAATTTAATTAATTAAATTAATTAAAGGGTTTCGCTTAAAAGGTTTTGGAAATGGACTCCGATTCAAATGAAACAATGGCTGTCCTAGGTACTGGGGGTTAAAATGACTCTGACATAAGCATTCTTGGCGGCTTTATGGTGTTGCAGAACTTTTGTCAACAACAAAGATTGAGAAGTGGAGTTGCAACATCTGAGAAGGGAGCCAAAGGTGCCCAAAGAGACCAAGAAGGGGTTGATCAAGCCATCTTCCTTCTCTCATTCACACTATTTGACCTATTATTCTGAAGGTACTCCTAGCTCGGATTTTCTCTCTCCCGAGCCTCAAGGAGGTTAGATTGGTCTCAACTAGGGCCAGGGCCTTTTCAGCACTGGCCCCGACTTGGTGGAGTGCTCTGTCACAAGAGACCAGTGTCCTGTGGGATTTGATATTTTTTCTGCAGGGCCTGCAAGATAGAGCTGTTCCGCCTGGCCTTTGGCTTGGACTCACTCTGTCCCCTTATATGGGATTTGGCATATAAATTTTCCCTTGGCTTTTTTGCTGGCCCATGTAGGACCAGCATGGATAGCTGGCTCGGGTGAATATCTGATGTTTCCTCCCTTTATGGTCTTGATTTATGGGCTACTACTAAAATGAGGCTGCATTTTAAGCCGTATTTTAAGCCGTATTTTAAGCCGTATTTTAATTAACTGGTTTTTCCCCCTATTATGTTTTATTGTAATTTATATTCAGTGTTAGCTGCCCTGAGCCTGGCTTGGCTGGGGAGGGCGGGGTATAAATATTATTTATTTATTTATTTGGGTTAACCATTGGCAAATCTTCAGCCTTGCTCATGGTCAGTTTGCAGAGCATGAATAGATAAGCTGTGCCCTTCCAAATGTTTATGAATTCCAACTTCCATCTGCTCCAGCCAACATGACCAATGGTGCAACAGCAAGTTAGGATTTTGGAGCAAAGCACAGACTATTTAGTATGCATGTCCCCAGACATTAAGGGAGTGCTTCCTTCACCAGCAAGTATTGCTGGGTGTTTTTCTGTTTGCGGGATTGCTAGAGATGGAGGAAGGCTCTATTTTAAAAGCATTTATACACAGAATTTGCTGATTGTGACCTGACTGAACTTTGTCTACACCAGGCTGCCACTTGCTTGAATGCCTGATTATGTCTGAACTGCTCATGCATTGCATGTTTTTTTTAAAAAGATCAACTAATTATGTGCACAATTTTATGCAGTGTGTGTGATATTAATCAAACCACATTCAGTACTTTATTTCTGCAGCATCATACATATAGTTAAATGTGCTTGTTACTTTAGGAATCCTGGAGTGTATATATGTAGCATATATCTTTCATTCTAATAAAAACATAAGAATTTCATCACACAGCTCCCATTGGAGGATTTCTATACCACATCACAATCATGGATTTGCATAAAGTCAGAGTGGATATTCTGATCATTTCTATTTTTAGCCTAGTATGTTTATTTATTAATTGAGAGGAGCAGAGCTCCTCCTGTCCACCCCCGGATGTGTGCACGGCCCATCCCCTAGTGTATATAATATTATAACTATAACTATAACAAGTACAAAAATATTATGTTTTTTCAGTTGAACTAGTTAAAAAACAAGTTGCTTTTCATTAAGACCAAGGAATGAGATGGGAGTTTAAAAATATATCTGCGACTAAGCACGGCATTGAGGTTTTCAGGAAATTCTATCTATATTTAGGGCAGACCAGGGTTGTGCTTTCAGCAGAGTGTTTAGGATTATAGTGGAGACATAAAACCAGGAAGGTGGGTTTACTTTTTGCAATGATGGTGCAGCAGGTGGAATTTGGGGTTTGAAACCCCCCCCCCAAGCCTGGCTGTTCATTGGGTTGCTTCAGACAAGTCATTTCCTCAGTCTAATCTGAGGGAAATCAGTACTATAACTTGTACATCCATAACCTGCTAGCATAACAAATAGCAGTAACTGGCAAATTTTGTTTTTATTGCTGCTTAGTAACGACAACAAATTTTGTTAATCATTTATTTGTCCACTTCCATAGAAAACTAATTAATGTATAATTTGCTAAACCAAGCACTGTTGATTTTTAATTAGCCATGGCCTTTTTCATCACTACTCTCTTTCCATGTGTTGGTTTTTCTTCCCTCTAGTGGCTAACCCCAAAATGCAAACAATTTTGCAAGTGTTCATCATAAGGACAGCCATTGGGTTTGTTATCCACATTGCCAGTGCTCCACCTGATTGGAAGTATAGGATAGTATTTTGGTGGCTGGATCACTAGATGGGGCTATAAACTACATCATAATCTCAATGTATGTCATCAGAACTCATATTACATGGCATAAATGTTGAGGATTACAAGCAAATTCCCAGGCAACAAATTATCCACCTTTTGTGTTTACAGATAAGAACTGTAAAATTAGTGCAGATTATACACACCCCTAAAATTGGGGGCAGTTTTTTGTGGAACGTTTGGCTTTCCAGACAAATTCCACTCAAAACTGAAGGAGAGGGGCCTGTGTATGTGTGGCAGAATGTACTAATTCTGCTAACATCCCTGTTTGTCTAATGGCCATCCTGGGCTTATCAAGTGCTCTAAACTCTAATTATTGATTGCATTTGTTGTATGAGGAGCAAGGAACATGTTCTCTATGTAGTTGTACCAGCCAATGGTGTTGCCTGAAAGATTAGAGGACCTGGTTATAGTGTTATATGCCACCCCTATCTCACAGCAGTGTGAAATATCAGGGGTTTCAGGCACTTACCCAGGGTTTGTGTTTTCTTCAGAAATTAGGCACAATGGAGATTGTGGTGTCTTTAGGATATATGGTTTTATTTACACACATATATACAACCTGCACCTAGATGGAGGGATTGCATAGCACGTCCTATGAAGCTCTGGCTTCCCCCTTTCAGCATTCAATTCAAAGGACAGCAAAAAAGCATCCTCTTTGTCTCTGAGAGCCAGTGTGCTGTAGTGGTTAAGAGCGGTAGACTCGTAATCTGGTGAACCAGGTTTGATTCCCCGCTTCTCCACCTGCAGCTGCTGGGTGACCTTGGGCCAGTCACACTTCTCTGAAGTCTCTCAGCCTCACCTCACAGAGTGTTTGTTGTGGGGGAGGAAGGAAAAGGAGATTGTTAGCCGTTTTGAGACTCCTTAGGGTAGTGATAAAGCGGGATATCAAATCCAAACTACTACTACTACTACTACTACTACTATTCTTCTTCTTCTTCTTCTTCTTCTTCTTCTTCTTCTTCTTCTTCTTCTTCTTCTTCTTCTTCTATCCAGCCTATCATCCTCACATGGAGTTCTGTTCTTCTTTTTGCAGCTACCCAACTCTAAGGACCTCCTGTTGGCCTACGTCATTCAAAGTTGAAACCCTAAGCCTGGCCTTTGCCTCTGCACACTAGCACCCAGCAAACAATGGACCCCACTCCCCCTTGCCTGGCAGTCTTGCCCTCTGATGGTTTCCTTGATGGGCCATCACCAGCCTTGGCACATGGAGGGCAAATTTATACTGGTTGGTTATAACGTTTAAAATGTGTTATAAAAATGCGGCACCAGAGGGTGCTGTAGAGCAGCGATCTGTCGGCAATGGAAAATTGCCTTGAGAGCTATATTACGTTTCTTTTACAATGTTCTAACAGATCAGTGTAGATCCACCCCAGTTAGCTGTGTCAAGCTGGCTTGGCTCATTAGCATAACTAAATCCAGGGGGGTTCTGTGTTTAGCAAAGTTTAACCAAACCTTGATTAATTTTAACTTTTACTACATCCAGGAATTATGGGGGAGAAATCTGACACTCCAGAATTTAGGAGAATCTGCCCCCCAACCCATAATAGAACCAGATCATCATTTCCATCAGAAATTGCCCCTTCCAAAAAACCACTCTGGAGCTTCATAACTCCAGGAAATTTAAATACAGATTTATCCCATCCAAATTCAAGCAAACATTCAACCCACTACCCCACAATGGCTGACTGGGTATGGTATTGACAGCCATAGAATTAGCATTTCATCTCTAGGGAGAGGACTTACCTTCCAGAATCAAAGTTGTCTAGTGATTTCAGAGAGGAGAGTACTAGGAAGGTGTCTTACATATGTTCCATCTGGTTCAGTATTGTCTACCCTCAATAGCAGTGGTTCTCCAGGGCTTCAGGCAGGGATCCTTCCTAGTTGGTGGAAAGTATCATACTGGATTCACAAACAGGATCACATTATGGTGCTGGGTAACAGCAATACATCTCACCTTTCCCTCCCTTTCTGATACATAAATCATTAAAGGGCACCAGGCACAGTGGAGTTAAAATATTTCAATGTGTGTTGGGCTGACTATAGCTAGAAATGAGAGTAACAGCATAAGCCTATGCATATATATTCAGCAATAAGTCCCATTGAGTTAAATGGGACTTACTCCTATCCAGTCATCACAGGACTGCAGCTTAGGTGCCATTCTTAACAACCTCCTGTTCTTAACAAAACTAATGATTAGGGTTGATTGGTCTGCTCACACAAAGCCTTGTTGATTCATGTTTGTGGGAGAAATCCACCCAATGAAATTGCACATGGCAACATGTCCCATTAAACTCCATGAAACCAATGTCTGAGTTAGAGTTTTTTTAAAGTTGGCACTTGTGATGGGGGAAAGAAGAACAACACAGAAGAGGGTTATTTTAGGATTCTAATGCTCTTCCCACCATTATTCCGAGGGGATCGTTCCCCTGTAGAGTTCTCCGTTGTTTGCTATAACAAAACTATGAAAATTTACTTGTTCTCTTCATGGCAGAGATTAGATTACATAATACAAGAACTAGGAGACAGATAGCCTGCAGGTATTTATTAGTCAAAAGAAGACTGATAACATTATGTAAGGATAGGCCATATTATGAAAATGAAATCCCCGAAGTGATGTACATTTATTGAAAAGGGAAGAACTGAAAAGACATCTTTTGTATATATGTGCATTGAACTATTCCACTTTCTTCCTCACCCTCTCCTATTAGGAGAAACATCATTAGATATTATGGGAAAGAAAGTAGATGAATAAACGAGCGAATTAAGTTAATTTGGATATGCAGAAGGTATTAAAAATAAATTTAAGGGACTGCAGTAAGAGGGGGAAGGAAGTCAAGTTTTGAAATGTTAAAATGATTGTAAATAGATAGATAGATAGATAGATAGATAGATAGATAGATAGATGATAGATACATAGATGATAGATAGATAGATAGATAGATAGATAGATAGATAGATAGATAGATAATAGATAGATGATAGATATTTTGGGAGACACTCCTCTCCCCTCTTAGATCCTGTCTTGCTACCCTTGCCTAAGGTTCTCTTCAAATTCAATATAATATAGCATAATATTTATATTCTATCCTTCCAAAAGCTTTGCCCTAGATCAGCAGTGGCTCCTCTCCCATAAATGTTCAGTGCCTCCCTTGACTCACCATGTCACAGGATTGGAGGAAGTAGCTCCTGGTCCTTCTCCAAGTTTAGTGGCTGGGAGTTTAATTTTTTTTTAAAGTTAATTTTTGTTTTAAATTTTAAAGGTATTTAAAATGTTTTCAGTAAGAAAACATATTTTCAATTTTCAATTTTCAATTAATTTTCCAGGTATTTAAAATGTTTTCAGTAAAAAGAAATGTGACCATATGTACCCCACTTTTCCACAATATGCCACTTTAAAGTCCCTGAAATTATGATAAAGGATAATAAGTTAATAAATAAATCAGGTGTGAGAGCTCCCCAGATGAACTATATTGACAATACAGATACACACACAAGCAGGTTTTCAAGTGGAGGAAGGGGCCATTCGAACTGTTGCCCTGTGCCAACCCTGAACAGGAAATAATTTAAAATGTGAGTACATTGCCACATTACAATTTAATTCTGTTCCCTGAACCTTGAGATGCCAATATAAATATGAGTACATTCGCTGGGAAATCAATATGTTTCAATTAGAATAATATTGCCTTTCAAAATAAGCAACAGATCTGTAATACAATACCCTGTTACCTAGTAGCACTGATGGTTATTCTAACATGAAATAACAATAAAGGGTATAACAAAGGCATATTACTTGATGTTCCTGAACAGCTTGAATAGAAAGGGCATGATCCAATCAAGTTTATGCACTTGAAGGCTAAAAATGAATAATCTGCATTTAGCAGAATGATACTGACTCATCGCAGTTTGCCTAGGTCCCGTCTCCATGTATAATTTACATTATTCCTAGCTTGCCCACTGAAATCAATGAGACCTAACCTTGAATGGATCATTCCCAAATAGCTTGCGGGATAGATTATATTGAAGCTGGTTTTATATTTTGCAGGAATGCCCTCCCCCCCACTTGGATGTTTATTTTAATGCTGTTGATTTAGTTAATGATACACACACTGTTTTATGATTTTAAGTTGTATGTTTTTTAAAAATAACATTGAGAAGGTTTTCAACTTTTTGAGAACAACTGGCTATGGGATGCTCCTGAGAAGGCTACAACTCCTGGGGTTTTCTGGGGAAGAGGGGTAGACTACTAAACGACTCTGGGAATGTAGTTCTGTGAAGAGAATAGGGGTCTGTCTATCATCTGTCAGTACCTTTAACAAACTGGGGCTGTGGGCCCAGGTGGCATGAGGTAGGAAGCAGCCAGGGGCTAACCAGGGAAGATAAAATAATCACAAGACAACCACTTTAGGATAATGCAGGCCACCACATTATTGATTACAGATGAAAGCAAATCTTGGCGTAGGCGTTGGATATTTATCCAGAAACACCCAGCCTGACTGCTGGTTGATTTGGAGAAGGGTTAATCCTGGGTTAAGGATCACCCCGTGACATACATAAAAGCAGGGTGACTTCTAAGATCACTGTTGTGGAGTATTACTCTAACCCATCAGCCCCCGTCTGGGCATTAACATGGAAGCACCTCCCCCTGGAACCCTTTAACGGGGTACCCCCTATCCCTTGGAGCAGGCGGTGAGAGTCCCACTCACCCCCCTGATCCACCTTGACTAGGTATACAACCCCTTGCCTTATCTGCCCAATCTGTGTCAATTGCTATGAGGAAGGCGAAACTCTCAGACTGGCCCAATTTGCCTGGAGGATGAATTCCACCCTAGTCCCAAATAAATTTAGCTTACTAATTAATTAATTAATTAATTAATTAGTAAATTTAGTTTACTAATTTATTAATGGCCTTCCACATTAGTGTCAAGGTGATTTACAAAATAACAAAAAAAAACACCAAATAAATAGCATTGTATTCTTTTAAAAAGAGATTTACAAACAAAAGGGAATAAGCATCCTTTCACTCAACTGGAAAAGCTTGTTGAATCAAAAAGGTCTTCAATCATTTCTAGAAAGTGGGTACCCGCTGTAATCTCATGCAGGGATGTATGATGTGCCTAGTCTGGGCAACAAATTAACATTTAAGTGTTGAAAGCAAAATCTTTGTAAGCCAAACTAAATGATGGCAAAACTGTTCTCATTCAAATAGGTTTTAAAAAGTGGGTTTTCAAAACCCTCTAGGACATTATAACCATTGTGCATTATAAAATACCATGTTTCATGTATTCCCAATGGCTGGTTTATGTCAGTATATCATACCAAATGGAATAATATTCACTTTGTTCTTTAGAGACACTTGTGCTTTCCTCTAGTGACTCCTTTCCATTTATATTGATGAATGAATCTAAAATCTAATTGTTACTCATTGATTGAACCAACAGCGCAAGCTGCTAGTTCTACAAGTCAAGAAGCTGATAACAATACAGTATTGCACAGCATAGATTCTCATCCACAAATGAACTAAAAATATCCAGATTGTTTAATCTTAGTATATTAGCACTTATTAGGCCCCCATCAGCTACAGTTGGTCATTAACATCTGGATTCTGAAAGTCTGTAACAATATGTCTCTTCGAAACACTAGCACAAAAATCACAGCTTTTGTTTCTATTGTGATTCAAGTAAAATTCACAGTGCTCATCCTCACCTCTGAGGTCCTAAATAGCTTGGCTGCAATATGGTAAGAAATCAGCACCAAGGAAATACCTGTGCAGTAATGGTAGGTGTGTTTAGATATTGTGGACAAGGTGGCCAGGAGAGTTATTGTAATTTATATAAGGCCTTTCATTTCGAGAAGAAGCACCATAGTGGTTCACAGACAAATAAAAGCCAACAGCAATATAACAAAAATAAAAAACAGAGCTACCAATTAAAAATAAATAAATAAACATACATACCCCACTCATCTGGCTGGGTTTCCCCAGCCACTCTGGGCAGCTCGCAGCAGAATATTTAAAACACGATAAAACATGAAACATTTAAAACTTCCCTAAACAGGGCTGCCTTCAGATGCCTTTATAAAAAGTACAGCTACCGATACATAAAATACATAGTGAAACAGCTACATTAAATCATAATTAAAATAAGACACAGATGAAACAATCCAAACTTGAAATTCAAATCAGGAGAGCATGGAAATGGCAGCTGCACACAGAGAGTGTTTCCTAGGCTGTCATTTCCACCCAGGGATTGGTTCAGTGGTGGGTGATGGGTGGGCTGGCAGTGCTCACATGACCTTGATCTCCTGTGTGGCCCATCACATTCTCCCAGTACGCAGTTGCAAGACAACATCAAGGTTGACCATGATGAAGCCTCACTGCCCCCTCTCCATCCAGTATGGGACAGGGACACAGACAACTAGAAGTTGGTTGAGTGCCACCACTTGATCCCACTGCCCACTACTAGATTGGTGAAATCTCTGGCTGCAAATGGGTTCAAACCCCAATTCAATCCTGAGCCACTACAAGAGGCAGAAATAAAGAACAATAGTAGTCTGGCATTTAAGTGACTTGCAAACAAGTTGTTTTTCCAGTCTGAGATACCTATTCCATGCCCTTAGTTTGCAATAGATCATTTAAATTTTATATGGCTATATATAAAAATTATCTGTTATATGGACCCTAATCATTTCAAATTATACTCTTTGCTTCAGTAACAGCTGTGATGTTACTGTATCAGAAATGGCACATTTGAATTTATTCATGAAAGGCAAGACAATCCATGGTCAACAAGCCCTTTCCGCATCTCCAAGGATGGATCTAAAATGCGTATGTAGTTACATTGATGCCGTCACTTTCCATGGATTTTCCCATTAAAATGGGAATAAATATTGGGGGGTTATTTTTCAATTGGCTGCTTCATAGGGGTAAACCCAAAGATAGACTTCGATTGCTCAAGCTACGATTAAAAATATATATCAGAAAATGCAGCAAAATGATTCATTGCTACGTACGTCAGCAGCATTTATCATTCACATCTTTAGCTCCAAGAGCATATAAACTTTCAAGGATGGTCAGTCAGTGGACAATGTTTATATATTACTTAGAAATCAATTTCAAGATAGAACATTCTGAACTTCCGAACAAGGAATGAGGTGCACAGATGTTACGATGGCTATTCCTCAACATATATAGATTTGATTTATATCAAAGAAAGCTCTCTCTCTCTCTCTCTCTCTCTCTCTCTCTCTCTCTCTCTCTCTCTCTCTCTCTCTCTCCCTCCCCCCCTCTCTCTCTCAAAACAGACCCCTCTAATATGCTGGAACTATGGGCTGGAGCAAATACTACTTGATAGTCTCAAGTGTTGTAAAAATGATCTTATGAATAAACTAGGGTTACCATAACGTCTGGAAAGCTCAACAACCTTTGTGTCTGGATATGAAATATGGCAACCCTAGAATAAGCTAAATAGCTTTCATTGCTGCACTAAACTCAGGGTCTCTACCACTACAGTGGTACCTCGGGTTAAGTACTTAATTCGTTCCGGAGGTCTGTTCTTAACCAGAAACTTTTGTTACCCTGAAGCACCACTTTAGCTAATGGGAACTCCTGCTGCGCCGCAGGAGCACAATTTCTGTTCTTATCCTGAAGCAAAGTTCTTAACCTGAAGAACTATTTCTGGGTTAACGGAGTCTGTAACCTGAAGCATATGTAACGTGAAGCGTATGTAACCCGAACCACTGTACTTCACTACATATAAAGATCTAGATATGCAGAAATCCCCCTTTTTTGTAAAACAAAGAAAGAAGAAAACCCAAAATACTGTAACAGTGTTTGCATAGTGTATCTGGAACCTTTTAGTTCTTAATGCATAGGCCTTCCACACACAGTCACCATCTGATGATAGGGAAAAAAGGACAGGAATAATATTAGAATAGAAATTTTATAATATATATATGCCAATACAGGCATAGGTCACAACTTTCGTATAAGGGAAAACATTTGAAACAGAGAAAATGGAAAAGACTGTAACAGCACAGAAGAAAACAGATGGGGGGGGGCAGGCCACAAGTTGCATTATTCTTGCTTTTAATAGCAACTGATAATGTTTATTTTTGAAGAAAAAGCAGTCAGGGGGCCCTGATCTGAAAGGTCTTTTTTGGGGGGACACACACACACCAATTTACTACCATGGTGCTCCCTTCCTTGCTATTTGTCCATGAAGCTGCTGTGGTGGTGAACAGCACTTTTGGGAACAAATATGAGCTGCCTTGGGTGGCAGTGTAGTTTGGCCTAATATACTGCCAAAGCCAAGATGTTGAAGGCTATGAAACATGGTTCATAAATGTTTACAATTTCAACGGACGTTATGAGTCTAGTTCTAGCAGGTTACTGTTCTTTCTACTATGGGGCAAAGCGAACATTTGCCACAACTTGGGGTGTGTGGTACTAGAATGTGATGCCCACATTGCTACTTTTTACAGAGAAGACCATGCCCATGAGAAATTTCTCATGTCAGTTTAACTAGAAATCAGAGTGAAAACTAATATTCAAAAGTTGGCATACTCTAGTCTAGCTTCACTGCTCAGAATGAGTGCAACATTTCAGAATTCAGAGACGAACTTTCAATGTGACGGTCTATTCCAAAATTCAAGTGCTCGTTGGCATCATCTAGGAAATATCAGAAGCTGTCAAACACTATCAGATATAAATACCATTGCATGCCATCTGACAGATGCTATTGGATGCTAAATACTGTCCCTTACTAAAGTGCTTACCATGCCAGTGATCAGACGGCGACATCAAATGCCACATATCGAATGGCAAAATAAAATATGACAGGGCATCAAATATACAGAGAATGCTTGGCAAATATTGGAATATTCTGAAAAATATCTGGAAAAATATTCTGCGTTAAAATTTGCAAAGGAGCAAATTGCTCTCAGCTCTTTTGGAAGCGAATCAAAGCCTTTCAGCTGCTGTTTCGACAGAGGATTTGGAACCAAGTCATGGTGTGCAGGAATAAAGTGAATTAATTAGCACTGAGCAGCATGTGTGGTCCAGCAACATCTGAAGTCTGAGATCATGTAGTGATGCTGCCCCTTTTGATGTCAATATTGCTAGTTTTTCACACAGAATCTTGGCTTTCAGAGATAACCGGAGTGATGGAGGGTAGAAACAGAGTGCAGGAGTAAAGAGGAAACAGCAAGGATCAGAGAGTAGGAATGAATGGTTTGTTATCACAAGGGAGAGAGATAAGTCCCTAGTATATGTGTGCGTGTGTGTGTTATATGGACCTATATATACATGGACCAATATATATGGACCAATGTCTTTTAACTTATTCATACATGATCTGATGTTGGGGGCAAGCAGAGAAATGGCCAGGTTTGCTGATGACACCCAATAATTTTGAATGATGTTTGAAGAATGTAGGGGACCACACCACAGCCCAAGTATCCCCTGGTCATTGGACTGACAGATGTGTATATGAATGAGAAAGGGCTGCTCCCATAGGCATCTGGTGTTGGTGCCTGAGTACACTGAGATAGACCTCGCTGGGGTTCTTGCACCAACTGGAGAATGCCAGGCAGCTATGTTCTCCTCCACAAGCGACCCTCGGGATGATTCATCACTCTTTTTCCCCAATGCACTTCTGCAACACATACTATATCCGGAGATATATGCACACAATTCAATTGCAGAGTTCAAGCAGAAGCTAAGCAGTGGAGATGTGGATTTCTACTTTATTATGTACAAAACAGAACAAAAGAAAACATGGCTCCTCTCTCCTTCTTCATCTCTGAGAGAGAAGAAAAACAAAAGTACTACACAATGGAACAGTGTAACTGAACTTCTGCTCTCATGACTCCAACAGTATGGAATGTCAACACAGACGTGATGAAAACAATCACACATCCTGCAATGGGAGGAATGAAATCCCAACATCTGGTTGGCTATGATGAGACATGTTTAGGATTGTGGTGTTCACATCAAGGTTGCATCTATTTTTTATAAAAACCTGTAAAAGGGAGCCAAGATCCCTGGAAGGCTCCTATCTATTGTCTCCCTTCTTTTAACCGAATATTTTTGGTCATTTATTGCCATCATAGGGATTGTAGACATGTACTACAGTCCTAACCATGCTTGCTCAGAAACACAGTGGGGGGGGGGGGATGAACTCCCTGTTGCATGTGGAATCCTGTACCAATTTTTCTGGGTTCAAGGCCATTAAACTCAAGCTTTTGGGTAGGCATGAACAGTGTTAAAATGTTTTTTTGCGAATTCAGCCTGAGTCTGCTAAGAGCTGCTGCTCCAGCTGAGAACTGATATTGGTGCTGACCACTGCTGTACTTATCAAATATTGAGCACTGCTGTAGAAGCAGGTTTCTTCCTGAAAATCTCCCAGGCAGGAAACTCCATACTGAGTCCCTAGTGCTCAGTTGCCATTATAGTTAAGAATCTATTCCTAAAGTTTAGGACCTAAACTTTTAGATAGCCCTACTTCCTTAAATGAATAGGAGAGAACCATTATCCTGGTTGGAGTGCGAGGGGAACCCTTTACATTCAAAACTGATGCCTTTGTCCTTTTCATGCCCCACATGAATATGAGATTAAAAAAGAATAATGAGCCTCTTACTGAAATCAAGGTGTAGAATGAGCTGAAAATGCCTATTAATGTGGGGCATCCTGCATAATCCATCACTGTTACATGAGGTCATAGGATCAAATAGCAGGGTTTTTCTTTTCTTTTCTTCTTAAAGGACCAGAAACATTTGTTGGCCATTCACTTTTTTAGATGAAATCCTAACAGCATTCAAGCTACTGCTTTCTCATTGGTACATAAAGTCAAAATATTTCTGTATGAATGTCATAGTCTGTAAGTATCTGAGATACTTGGAGCACATCACTTCTAGTAGTTCTCATATGTAATTTTAACCCAGTATATTCCATGCAATTTCAGTTCCATTTATATTATGTCCACTGCTACTCTAAGCCCTTTGGCCCAGAATAAGGGGTGGTGGTGGATTGCTCTGCCTGATGTGGCTTAGTGAGCTGCCATTTCAAGGCATCCTTTTCAGAAAGTTGCTTATAAACCTGTGAGGCAGGTCATCATTTGTGGAAAGTAAAAACAGACCTACGTCATTGGTGCAGAGTAGGGAAAAGTGTTGAGCTGAGGAATCTCTGGCTCTGCAATAGTTGTTGGACTCAATTCCCATCAGTTGGAGTCAGTGCGGCCAAAGTTAAGGGATGATGGGAGTTGTAGTCCACTAGCATCAGGAGGGCCAAAGGTTCCCCACCCCTGCCATACAGAAATAAACCCAAGTAAATCAGACCAAGTAAATTGGGACGCGGGTGGCGCTGTGGGTTAAACCACAGAGCCTAGGACTTGCCAATCAGAAGGTCCGTGGTTCGAATCCCCGTGAGCTCCCATTGCTCGGTCCCTGCTCCTGCCAACCTAGCAGTTCAAAAGCACATCAAAGTGCAAGTAGATAAATAGGTACCGCTCCGGCGGGAAGGTAAACGGAGTTTCCGTGCGCTGCTCTGGTTCACCAGAAGCGGCTTAGTCATGCTGGCCACATGACCCGGAAGCTGTACGCCGGCTCCCTCGGCCAATAAAGTGAGATGAGCACCGCAACCACGGAGTCGGTCACGACTGGACCTAATGGTCAGTGGTCCCTTTACCTTTATCTTTAAATCAGACCAGGGGCTTAAGCAATGATTCATACACAGGGACATCATTTCTTGACAAGCATACATGTAATGGTTTATTTATTTTGCACTAAGTTTTGAATGTTGTCCTGAAGGAAACGTGTGGTGAAACAGAAGTGCTAATGGCTTTCCGGTGGCTGAAAGGATATCACTTGGGCTACAAAGTGAAAAGCACAAAGATAAAGACAAGCAAAGGAGCCATTTTTGATTGAGTTCATTCTATAAAAGCTGTTGGTGCTTAACCGCACACAGAAAACCCTATTTTGGTTTCAAAGAAATCATGAAATGAAAGGCTGCAGCGGAATCACATGGTAACAAAAGCACAGTGGCAGCAGTTCTGGCCTCCCATAAACTTCTCACCCAGCACTCTAGAAAGGAAGGAAAATATTGGTTGAACTTTCAGAGAGCAGGAGAGACTTCCGTTGTCTTTTGAACTTCAGTGTTATCCGTGGAAAGTCAGTTTCAATTTTGTATGAAGAGAAATGCTTACCTGGTCATAAGCCTCCTTTTCATGCAAGATAAGAATTTTCACCGGGAAATTATTTGTTAGCAAATCTCAGTGTCAGCTCAATTCTGGAAAATAACTATTTGTGTTTAAGGTTGTGTTGCTTATAAAGAAACTGCTCTTTGCTACCTGTTTATTAAGGACAATGTTCAAAATACAGCCTTTATCCTTAGGATGAGTAGTATATAAGGGTATAAAAGTAGTATAAAATTTTATCTTACCTCCTCCGATATTGTCAGAATACAGACAGAGAGACAGAGTCATAGAAATATAAAACATGATATTCTGTGTGTATATAGGCCTAATAGACTAGATCTGAACAGATATCTTTCTCCCCTAGTTCCATCAAGGCCCTTAGGATTAATTTAGAGTGCTCCCTGGGGCTGAAAGGAAGCTGCATGGAAAACAATGGGCTTACTTCTGACCAGACATTTGTGGGTGACACTGCTAAGCATGCAATGTAAATTGCCAAATCAGATCCACAAAGGTATACCGAGACAGGTGCCTTTTCCATGGCTGCCTCTCAGCTTTGGAATGTTCTCCTCAGACACCTTCCCAAACTACATCCTAGATATTGCTTGGAAGTGGTACAAGACATTTGGATTTTGGTCTCTCTGAACCATAAGGGTTAGCGTAAAATAATTACCTTCTTCCTTGTTGCAAGTATAGTTCTAGGCAATTAGGGTGGGGTGGCCAGTAAATCCGACTAATCAAGAATTCAAGATCACAAACTAGGAAATAAGATTGACAAACTGTTCAAAGCCATCAACACCTTTCCTCTCACCTTACCCAAATCTCACTCACGCCAAAAACATCATCCACCTAGGCCAGGAAACTACTAGTGTAGCCAGTGTTTTTTTCGGGGGGGTGTGTGCAGGGGTATGCATAGCCCAAAAATTTTGTGATTTTTTGTACTTTTGTCCATTTACTGTATTTATTTTCCCCGATTTGAACCATAAAATGGTATTTTCTTGAGTCAAAATGAGAGTACTGCTATACATTTTTTAAGAAAAAACAACAACACTGAGTATAGCACAGTATAACTCAGTGGGAATTAATGTGCACTTAACATAACCCTAACCATACCACGCCCTGCTTAGCTTTGCACTTGAGGCTAGGATGCTTAATCCTTGGCTGATAAATGGATTAAATTTATAGCAGAAGTCTGGAGCCCAAGGAGCCAAAATAGGCCACACGGTTAAAGGAATGCAGAAATAAATGTACTCATACCAAGCCCTATTGAGAAAATGCAGAGAGAAACCCTTCCATGAAATTCATTTAGAATTATAAATGGTGCTAAGAGTTTTCTAGGAATGTGGCAATGAAAGGATCCATCTACATTTCAAAACAGCAAGACAATGCCATAGAGACTGTAGCCCTGACATATGTAACTTGACGAAGGCCACACATATTAACCTGAACGCAATTACAGAAGAGCCCCGTGAGCTAACAGACCTATTCATCTATGGTGTGTGAAACTAAGGTCATCTCAAATTGCACAATGCAGGAAGCGAGTCAGGCTGTCACTCAGAGGCTGCAGACGAAACTACTGTGTATTAAAAGCCTGGCAGCAAAACAATCCACTTCTAATCACAAACCTTTGTCCTCACCAGCTTATAGAACTACTTGCTCATTTGAGCATGGGTAGCTAAAAGCTGCTTTGGTTTTAGTTCTAAGAATCAATGAAAGCACAAGCATGGATGAATGGAAGTTGATCCATTGGAGGAAATAGGGAGCTGCCCCTCCAACCTCTGCCCTCAGTTAGCCTTCTTACAATGAATCAGGGGTTAAGCTTCCCCAGCACTGTAATACCGAGGACTTTTGTTGAAGCCTCTCCTGACCTGTTAAAGCACGGCTCTGTATCTGCTGTCCTATCCTGGAATCTTCTTCAGGCTCTCCTACCAGACACCAGAGTCTGTTCTGCCCCTCCCTTTACATTCAGCACCATGGACAGGTTCTCCCCTTGTATCTTCTGCATATGCCAAATGTTTCAGCTACTCCATCCACCAAGCCACTTTGCCTACTTGGCCTTCTTTCTCAATCCTCTTCCTTTGCTGACATCGTCATCATCTTCTGCCTTTCCACTAGGAATCACCAACTGACACCCAGGGACTAGCATCCAGCTAGATATTCACTTCTTCTGCCTCCCATCCAGCCCCAGCCAATCACACTCTCTAGCTAAGAATTCTAAACCTGCAACCACCAATCAGAACATGAATATCTTCTATACTTCTTTTGCATACTGAGGGTTCTGTCTCTAACCGCCTTTTGAGTGGACAGTTAAGCTCCCTGCCCCATGACAGTTAAGCCAACTTTCACCTGACCAGATAGAAGACTTCCCCCATCAAACACATTGCAATGTGTATAGCGACAGAATACATTACACAAGCCCCACTAAAACAAACAAGATTTCATCATGCTGGGCAATGACTGTCATTCTTATTTTTGAACAGTAGGCTATGTTTCACCCACAATGAAGTCAGATGTTTCTAACGACACACCTTTCCATCCTTCATCCAGCGAAGCAAGTGGTATTATAATAGTTTAAGGACACGTTACAGTCCGACAAAATCACCAGAGGTGGTGCAGCACAGTGAGAGATGTGGCCTGCAGAGGAGGCAGACCAGGTAGAGCATGTCATTTCAGGGGGTGAAACTTAATTTTTAGAAATCACTTCAGTGAGGGATTTTCAGTCTTTGGAGTGTGAGGTATTATTTCTGCCATTGGACAACATTTAGCTTGGTAAGTCTATGTTTGATGAAGAAGCCCATAAACGGCTTGCATATAGTTGTTGATGAGCTGGGGTGAATCCTAGGAAAGAAACGTTTTGGGTGACAAAGACATATATGAGAAGCCCAGAGACAAACATGACTTAGTGTACAAGTAGTTACAGTGGTACCTTGGGTTACATACGCTTCAGGTTACATACGCTTCAGGTTACAGACTCTGCTAACCCAGAAATAGTGCTTCAGGTTAAGAACTTTGCTTCAGGTTGAGAACAGAAATCGTGCTCTGGTGGCGCGGCGGCAGCGGGAGGCCCCATTAGCTAAAGTGGTGCTTTAGGTTAAGAACAGTTTCAGGTTAAGTACAGACCTCTGGATCGAATTAAGTACTGAACCCGAGGTACCACTGTATATACATTCATACCTTGGTTTTCAAACAGCTTAGTTCTCGAATGTTTTGGCTCCCGAAAGCCGCAAACCTGGAAGTGACTGTTCCGTTTTGTGAACTATTTTTGGAAACCAAACGTCCAACGGGGCTTCCACAGCTTCCAATTGGCTGCAGGAACATTCTGCAGCCAATCAGAAGCTGTACTTTGGTTTTTGAAAGTTTTGGAAGTCAAACGGACTCCGGAATAGATTCTGTTCAACTTCCAAGGTACGATTGTAGTTGTATACTAGTGAAAGGGTGAATGAGAGGGAGTTGAGACAGTCCTTTGGTGTAAATCTAAGAGACTTCATTTCAAATACCTGCTTAGCTGTAATGCTCATTGGATGACCCTGGGCCAGTCACGATGTTCCTGTCCAAGGTTGTTGTTAGGTAAAACGGGACAAACCCCATTTCCTCTTTGAGAAAGGTTGGGGTACAATTTTTAAAAATAAAATAAAAGAAAAGAAATATTTATGGATGGTTTATGATGAAACCTAGCCCTTGGTGACCCTAATGCTTATATTAAAAAAAATTTCAAGAAACTTTGCATCCAGTAAATATGTGACTAATATTTAAATGCACAATTCGCTTAAAAAACAAAATTAAAAACAAAACAAAATTGGTATTCTAATTTGTTAGAAATGAATGCAAATGTATCATAAGGATAGTAAAATATAATTAAAGTGTCAGCGGTGAAATTTTATAATCTTAAATGAAATTAAGGTAATAAATTAACCTAAAAATTAATTTAGTTTAGAAAATAGCATTGAGTTCATGAGTTAAATAATTATGTACTATTATAATTTTTTAAAATATTGTAATGAGTAATTAATATTTAAATGTAAAACTGTACTCATAAGTATTCAGGTATGAAAGATTATATCTGTAGTAACATACACACTCGCTCACACACCCAAATCAGGTTGTAGCTTGAAAGAACTAATTTTAAACAATCTATCAATAAAATTTATTCAATGTTTTCTTGAAGACAATCCAAGGTTTGTGCAATGATTTCTCTGTATCTGAGTTATTAACATCTTATAACATTGTGTTATGCTGCCCCTGTTCTAATTTATAAAGTGTCAAAGCATTTAACCACTTGTATCCAAGAACACACGCGAAGCAGTTGTTGTGCAGCCAGTGGCTCTTTAGTCCTCTTCTATTTTATTCAGTATTTCTGTTTCCTTTTTCTTTTCAGCGCTGCTTTTTCCATGACACAGTGCACAAAAGCACGCTAAAACCTTTTCAAAATTAAATTGTTGTGTGTGCTTGCAGAGAGGGAGAGAGGGAGAGAGCGAGCATAAATTTTAAGATTTGAATCTAAAGTACTGTGGGCACAAATCAAGATTTTGGTGGGTGGCTGGATTAGAGGTGCTCTGATCACAGTGCCTGATCTTCCAAGAAGACATGACTGTCTGAGAGGCCTTTCTTCTGACTTATCTCAGAGAGAAGTCAAATTTGGACTGCAGTCAAGGCCAGTAGATGAAGTGACTTGATCCTGATAAGTAATGAAAAAGTATATACAGAATAACAATCTGTAAAGAGGGACCCATCAACGTTTGACTGGCAGGATGGGGTGCCTAGAAATTTATAGGGCAGACTAGGGGTGTGCCTTCTAAGGCATTGTGTTCCCTCAGTAAACCTGACGGCAGAATCAGACATGGCATATACAATATATCCTTCAGGTACACCCAGTATACCTGAAAGAGTGTCTCCAACGCCATCGTTCTGTCCGGAAACTGAGGTCCAGTGCCGAGAGTCTTCTGGAGGTTCCCTCACTGCAAAAAGTGTGGTTACAGGGGACCAGGCAGAGGGCCTTCTTGGTAGTGGCGCCCACCCTGTGGAATGCCGTCCCATCAGATGTCAAGGAAGTAAACATCTGACTTTTAGAAGACATCTGAAGGCATGGGAACTTTTTAATGTTTGATGTGTTATCATGTTTTTAATATTCTGTTGGGAGCCGCCCAGAGTGGCTTGGGAAACCCAGCCAGATGGGCAGGGTATAAATAAAGGTAAAGGGACCCCTGACCATTAGGTCCAGTCGCGGATGACTCTGGGGTTGTGGCGCTCATCTTGCTTTATTGGCCGAGGGAACCGGCATACAGCTTCCGGGTCATGTGGCCAGCATGACTAAGCTGCTTCTGGCGAACCAGAGCAGTGCACGAAAACGCTGTTTACCTTCCCACCGGAGCCGTACCTATTTATAGACTTGCACTTTGTTGTGCTTTCAATAAATATTATTATTATTATATTTATATACACACAAGTTACTGTATTAGCGGAATGGATGGAACCCACACAAAGCTCAATGTTGTTATGTCAGATCATTTTCTGCATTATTTCAGCAGTCTTTCCTAGCTCCTCTCACCTGCCTCTAAAGCTTTTAGACTTGGATTTTCCATTTAGTTCGAGGTCTTGTACATGTAATCAAATTGTGGGAAACAAAAGCAAAACCCCCAACCCCCCCCCACCCAAATTGCTGAGGATTTGCAGCTCCCTTGTACACAGCAAGGTGACATGGTGGACCATTGATCATTTCACAAAGAAGACTGTTAAGTTACTAAATCAAAATAGAAAAATAACTGATGGGAAAATGGCTTTCCTATTCATTTTTTGCATGTGTTCAAGGTGTACAGCCGACTATAATGGTCTGCATTTATATGGAAATGAAGGCAGCCTAGGAACTGGGTGTATTAATGTTCTTGCTCTAATATAATGGCCTGTGATTTTGTGATGCTATCTGCATCTAGCCACAATCATCATGCCTAGCCAAGGTCTAGTCACAATAAGCAAACAAATGGAGTTACCAGAACAGTGAAACAATCATTCACAACTTATGTAACTGTTTTAAAAACAGAAGCTGAATGTCACTTATGGGTGCCAAATAAATAACCCAAGTCAGGAATTATACAAAATTATGCTGATGGTGCCTATTTAGCAGTGTTTATGAGGGGGCAACCATGTTTCTTCTGTCAAATTCCCCCAGGGAGCAATGCATAATCACCAAGCTTTGTTGCTCCCAGGGGGGCTTGCTCTATGTTCAATCTAGGCACATGGCAGCAAGGAGCTTTGTGGGGAGAATGGAGGCAAATAATAATAATAATAATAATAATAATAATAATAATAATAAATGCATTTATACCCCACCTATCTGGCTGGGCTTCCCCAGCCACTCTTGGCAGCTTCCAACAAAATATAAAAATACATTAATGCATCAAACATTAAAAGCTTCCCTAAAGAGGGCTGCCTTCATATGTCTTCTAAAAGTCTGGTAGTTGTTCTCCTCTTTGACATCTGGTGGGAGGGCGTTCCACATGGTGGGTGCCACTACCGAGAAGGCCCTCTGCCTGGTTCCCTGTAACTTGGCTTCTCGCAGTGAGGGAACCGACAGAAGGCCCTCAGTGCTGGACCTCAGTGTCTGGGCAGAACGATGGGGGTGGAGACGCCCCTTCAGATATAGGTTTAAAAGGAAAACTTTGTTGGCTCAGAGGCAGTGCACAACCCTCAGACCACTTCACAACAGAATCTACTGAACTGCAGATTCTGAAGTGGATCATTGATCCAATCTGGGTCAATATTTGCCCAGATTACAATCATAGAATCATCTAGTCCATCCCCCTTCAATGCAGGAATTTCAACTAAAGCATCCGAAACAGATGGCCGTCCAACATCGGTTTAAAAACCTCCAAGGAAGGAGAGTTCACCACCTCTCATGGTAGTCTGTTCCACTGCTGAACAGCTCTTACTGTCAGAAAGCTTTTCCGAATGTTTATTCGGAATCTTGAAGCCATTGGTTCGAGTCCTACCAATGAATTGCTACAGATCAAACCCCACTGATCAAACCCCACTCACAACATTGCTACAGATCATTGCTACAATTGCTACAGATCAAACCCCACTCACAACATTGCTGACTTTAAAAATCCTGTTTAATGGAATCAGTTCACACATACAGCTATGAGTCATCGAGGGTTGGTTCGCACATAGGTAAGAACTGGAGGTTTGCATGTTAAACGGATATCTTAGACCAATACATAATGTATAGAACTTTCTTATAACCTCCAATCCTTGCACAGAAATTTTTGTTAGTGGAGTCAGAGCACATATTCAGTTGAGTCACCAGGTGCTAAGAAGCCACTTAAGGGAGGATGTAGAGCTCAAGTAGGACAGTGCATGCTTTGCATGCAACATCTCAAATTCAACCCTAGGCATCTCAAGATGGGGCAGAGAGATTCCTTTCTAGAGCTCTGGAAAGCTCTTGTCTGTCAGCATAGATAGTACTGTTCTAGCAAAACCAGTGTAATGACTCAGCATGAGTCAGCATCCTGTGTTCTGCTTAATGACTTCCGATAATGTACCTGCATGCCTAAATTGACAATACAAGAAGGGGTGGCTATTAAATACTATCTTCTCTTTTTATTTTTTGCTGTTGCATATTAATCATGGATAAGGCCACATTATATGAGAGTGATTTTGAGAAATCTTACATTCCCCCACCCCACCACCCAAAAAAGGTGCATCTTTTCAGAAAGTTTAATGTGAGAAGAAGAAGAAATTCTCTCCCAGTCTCTTCGTCAACCATGAGGGAATTTATTCTTGTGCTCAGTCTAGTTAATGTTTCATACTACCCTCTAGTAAAGTTCAAGTCAGAACAGAGCTCATCTGGGGATAATCCCTTTTGCAAGCCCCATGCAGGCACCCATCAGAAGGCTATCTGTCTAAGTTCACCAGAGCATCTCATGATCTGGGTGTCAGGCTGATGGTAAGATTTCATCAATAAGCAGCATAGAGCTGTCTGATCAATACAAGCCTAGATAACCTGATGCTATTTCCCCTGCCCCATGGGTGAAGAGGAATGATGTGTGTGTGTGTTCATACTTGGAACCGAAGCACAGCAAAGAGTCCCAAGAGAGAGACAAGCTTTTGGTGGAGAAAATAAACAAGTTAACCCTGTGCTCACTTTGTTGCCATCACAGCACAGGTTTTGCTTTGGATAGTTATTGAACCACAGCTGCAAAGAGATGGCATCTTTTGGGGCAGAAAGGGAAATAAAGTCAACTTGCCATCATTGTACAGTGGTACCTCGGGTTACAAACATCTCTGGTTGCAAACACTTTGGGTTACAGACTCCGCTAACCCAGAAGTAGTACCTTGGGTTAAGAACTTTACCTCAGCATGAGAACAAAAATTTCGCGGCAACAGCAGCAGGAGGCCCCATTAGCTAAAGTGGTACCTCAGGTTAAGAACGGTTTCAGGTTATGAATGGACCTCCGGAATGAATTAAGTTCGAAACCAGAGGTACCACTGTATTGGACTGATTAAATTGTAGTTATTTTGAGAGTGGCACCATTTTAACACCACTGGGAAGGAAATTCTTTGTTGTTTGCTTTCAGTCTGCTCACATCTTTGCTGGCCTTTAGTTTGCCAAGATGGGAAGGGCCATAGCTTGAGATGTGAAGACCTCAGAAGGGAGAAACACTGGGAATTCTCCCCCCCAAAAAATTTTTGGGTGTGTGGTTTTTTCACACCTTCACATCTCAAGCCATTTCTCAGTGGTATAGAGTATCTGCTTTGCTTGCAGAAGAGTTTCTATTTTTTTTACCATGCATTTTTTTAAAAATTCAAAATTATAACAAGACATATTATCCAAAAACATATCATCCTTGTCCCCCCCCATTTTTCCTTCCGCCCCTCCCACACAACCCACCCCCCGACTTCCCTCAGTTCCAGTCTTTGGTTTCTCTGAGAATCCTATTTTCTGCATGTTGCAAAGTTGTATAGATCCTCAAACTATTTAGCTGATTATTATCAACAAAAAGTTTGTGAATGTTTATTCAAAACCTGCCAAGGAGTCCAGTTCGCTTTGTTGTGTCTTCAGATACTTTGTAAAGGGTTCCCATTCATCCTTAAAGTCACAGTTATCCTTGTCCTGTAGTTTATATGTCAGTTTTGCCAGTTCTGCATAGTCCGTCAATTTTTCTTGCTATGATTCCTTAACTGGGGTTTCTTCAGTCTTCCATCCTTGTGCTACCAGAACTCTTGTGGCCGTTGTCGCCACAACACCCAGCATCTGCAAGTAAGCTAGGAAAGAACCCTGCTTGAAACTTTGGAGAGATGATGGTGATGATGATGATATTTGTGTACCACCCTTTACCAACAGGTCTCAGGGCATTTGGAACATAAAACCACAATATAGAAAAAAAAATACATAATAAAAACAAAAACAATCCAATAACCCCCCTTCCCAGCACATATTATAAGGGACTGGCAGTCAGTATAGACAATACTGAACTAAATTCACCAGTTGTCTGACTCAGTCTGACCACTTGGCTCGTTTATTTATTTTTTAAAAAATTATGAATGTATCTAAGTGATATACAGCAGAAAGCAGTTAACAGTCTCATTAGAATAAATATACAACAGAAAAACAGTAAAGCAGTAGTATAAAAGCTAAGGCTGTGCACAGCCCCCCTGATCTTGCCCCAAATCAATTTAGGGGTGCAGCTAATGTTTAAATGCAGCTGCATCTCCTTCGCCCTGCACCTCACTAAGAGAAAGAGGGTTCACTCTGCTGGCTGCTGCTTTGCAAGTGAATGGGGAAGACACTTGTGAGCCTGCAGGATTCGACCTTAGTGGGGAATACACCGGTAAAACAGACCTCTGCAGCTTTCCAACCCAGTCCCTGCTCCAGGCAGCCCGGCCCAATCCAGGGCAGCCCAGAGTTCTCCTGACCCCAATAAGCCCAAGCTTGGATCCTTGAAAATGTGCTATATGCCAATTGCACCATCCATGCACAAGGGGGAGATAGCAGTATGTTGGGAGAATCCCAAGCTTTGAAGAACTTGGGGGGGGGGAGCATCTTAGGGAGGAAAAACCCCTAAAGAAGGAAAATACCCAAACAGCCAGCATGGAATGTGTATGTTCAGTAGGCACCCAATTCTGATTTACTGTTGTGGGATAGAAAATTGGGAGGCAGAAGAGAAAATGGAGTGGAGTGGAGTATTCTGGGAGGAAGGCATGGCTGGCACCTGGAGGAGGAACACTTCACAAAGCAGCATTTTCTTGTATGGCCCACTTGTAAAGCAAATAAATGAAAATTTGCTTTATTTGAACCCCGAAGTCTGCCACTTCACCCTACCTAATGCAGCCCTGAGAAGCATTAGGTATTTAGACTTAATTCTGATTCACATTAAAGGCAGATTTTGCCAATCTATGTTCCTAAGACTCTTCACGTAAGGTTACGGCCAATTAAAACCCCACTGTACATCTCCTCTGTCTTTGTCTTTAGAAGAAGTATAGGAATAATCATGGCCAGATAATAGGATCACCACAGCTCAGAAAGATAACACACTGAAAATACTTGCTAATGAATCTCTGTATCCCCCCCACTCCCTGTGTGCTTTCTCCTTACAACCTGCCCTACAGGAACAAAACAGTTTCTCAGCTGCAGCAGTGCCTACAAAGAAAACTCATTATTAGCCGAAGATTTGCAGAGAAGTTTGCTCTGCCAGCCAAGTTTGGTGAGTGCCCCCGAGCCTCAAGCAAGAGACCTTAAACTTTTTAAAGTCTCGGTGACCTGCACCAAATAGCTTGAGCTATCGAAAACTGAGATCTTCTAAAGAAGTGATTCCTAAACTATGTGCTGAAAGAGAACAGCAAGTGTGCCGTGAGAGATAAATTAGAAGTTTCCTGTAAGTTGAAAGCACCTTCCCGCAGTTGAGACTGCCTGTTGCATTTCACACTGCTCTGGCATTGCCACATTCCACCACATTCCTATTTGCACTGGGAGATTAGATAGATGATAGACAGACAGACAGACAGACAGACAGACAGACAGACAGATAGATAGACAGACATGCCCCTTAATCACTGCAACATCAAAATTTCAGGCATTCAGCCTGGACACACAAGCAAGAAAGTTTGTTGTGGGATAGTGTGTGTGCAGATGGCATATTGAGGCAGCATCACTCACCTGACCTCTGATTGGTTGTTTTGCTGCAGCTTGCCAGGAGGTAGAGAAGTGGTGGCGGCAAGCAAGCTCAGTGTCATAAAAACACCAGCAGGAGCTCAAGATTGGCTCTGCAGGTGTGTTTCCACCTTGCTAACTTCCCTGTCCTAGTAAGCAGCAGCAGCACGACCAACTGGTGAGCATCAACATCCTATAGTGTGATCAACTGCTGAGCCTGTGTTTGCCCTACTCCTGAAAGTCCCTGTGTGTGCTCTGCCCAGAATGCAAGCATCCTCACAATACCCTGATGAGGTGGAATGCGGCTTGCAAGGCCAACATGCAAGCCCCCTTTCGACCTGCACACAAAACATGTGAAGGTTTGGAGAAGGTGTGCCTGGTGACCTTGAGGGAGGGCATGCATAGAAAGGTAAAAGGTAAAGGGACCCCTGACCATTAGGTCCAGTCGTGGCCGACTCTGGGATTGCGATGCTCATCTCGCTTTATCGGCCGAGGGAGCCGGTGTACAGCTTCCGGGTCATGTGGGCAGCATGACTAAGCCGCTTCTGGCGAACCAGAGCAGCGCACGGAAACACCATTTACCTTCCTGCTGGAGTGGTACCTATTTATCTACTTGCACTTAGAGGTGCTTTCAAACTGCTAGGTTGGCAGGAGCAGGGACCGAGCAACGGGAGCTCACCCGGTCATGCAGATTCAAACCACCGAGCTTCTAATCTGCAAGTCCTAGGCTCTGTGGTTTAACCCACAGCGCCACCCATGTCCCCATGTGTAGAAACAGGGCTTAAATTGGAGCCATGTATACGGTTGACTCCATTCAAAGCTAGCATTTGAGGAGACGTCAGGTACTCGGCCATTTCTGACTTGTTAAATCTGTGATGAAGGATTCACCCATGGTGACAGTCTCCTCCACTGCATGCTGCAGGCATCAAGCATTAAATGTGCAAATGTGGGTGCACACTCTTGGTGTTGTATATTCATTTCTTGCCCAAGAACTGGTATCAGCTGCCAACTCTTATCATCATGTTCTATAAATCACGAAACTGTTTTGCAATTTGTGTAATGAGGGGGAAAAAAGTTGTTTGGGTTTTTAAGGTGTTTTTTTCTCCTTTCAAATTCAGCATATTCTATAGAAAGAAAAAGCTTGCTGTGAAAGAGCTTAAAGAGGAAGTTAATAGTGCCATAAAATATGCATAATGTTTTAGTGAGAATCCATCTTCTTTTAGAAGCTCCTTAGAATTTAAGGCCTTAATGGGGTTGAGTATTTCTTGTGAAGGAAGAGTGGGAAAGACCGACGGAGAGAATTATCTTTTCATTTTTAGAAAGACATTATTTTCTTGTAATTGCAGCTTTCTGTGGTGATTAAAAAGCAATGCAAAATCTTTTGATTGAATAGATCTGTCTTCTTGTCTGAAAATTTTAGTTCTGATGGGTATACTGCCTTATAAATTTCATTAAAAAATTATTAAAACTTATATGGCTGCCCATTAAAGTCCTTAATAATTGTGTTACATGGACAGAATGAGTGCCATCTGTTTTTCCCTTAGCACAACAGCTGAGTGGTAATCCAATTTATGCATTCCCCTTAATACATTCTTCTCGCTGTTTCAAATAAAATGCATTTTCTCTTTGACAATAAGCTTCACTAATTGCAACCTGGGCTTAGGACTGATGCCTCATGTGTGGATGTGTGTGTGTGTGTATCAGCATTCACTGCTACTAACATTTTGAAATGGCCTTTAATTATTTTAATTGCTTTTTAAAAACACTCCGCTTTTTATGTGAACTTCAAATCCCTTTGCTGGATAGTATAGAAAGCTTACACTGAATGAGGCAGGAACTGGAGCCCTTGCTAGGTGTTTGCTTCCCTTCCAAGACGCGTGAAAGTGGGGACACACTGCCCAAGTAGGTTTTGAACTTCCTCAGGGCACGAACACAAGGAGAGTGGGCAGCCTTCTGTAGACATTTGCCCTCCAACGTCTGGGTGGTTGTCAGGATACATACAGTAATGTCACAACGGCCTACCACTGAGTGTTAGTACAGCAATGCTGCTCACGTCTGTTCAGAAATAAACTCCATTGAACTCAGTGGGGCATATTCCCAGGTAGGGATCAGGAGAAATTCAATTCCGTTCATATACAAAGACAAACTTTCTGTTTCCAAAACAATGCACAAATCAAAACAGAGCTGCCATTCAAAAAATTGCACTTCTCTGAATTTTGCATTACAGTTTTCCAGCCATGTTTGCAAAAATACCTACATTAAGGTACATTGTGCACAACTATGCACATATCAGTAAAAATAACATACAAGAAATGCAATATAAGAGGGGATTTGGTTTTGCAAAAAATATTAGGCAAAGTTGCATACAAATGTGGATATTAGGGGAAAAATAATTAAAATGCTGACACATTTTTATGATGGTGTTTTTAAAAATCACAAGCTGATATGGAAATGTGGAGAACTGAGTTTAAGCTTGGAGAAACAAGAAACGGGGAGATCGAAATTCATCAGTTTGCCCATACTCTTCCCAGGTATATAGATTTAGGACTAGAGCGCTAAGCTTCAGTATATAAAACCTCATTAAGGGACTTTGTCCCTTTTCTCCTAAATCTGAAATGACATCCCCTAACATCTGCCTAACATGTAGAATAAGAGAACAAGAACATACATTGAGAAAATATTGGAAAATGTTTATTCCCAACTGAAGAGCACAATAAAGCTGTTAGAAAGTCCGTCATAATACTCCAGGTATTCCTGACAACAACAGACAAACGTTCAGGTAGAGTTCACAAAGAATTTAAGGAATCTGTGAAGTCAAGACAACCGTAGCTGTGAAACTTAGGGGGATAGTTCTACTATCAGTTACAGATGGCTCCTTATGCCTCTCTTTCATGCATCTATCTCCTGGTGTCATTGATGTCTTCATAAAGACTTCAAGGCATGAGCAACTGTTTCCACAACTGCTGCCTGAATGGTAAGCTTAGGCTGCAATTCTAAACACAATTCAGGCCATCCCATGTTTTGTTGGAGCTGCGCATTTGAAGCTCCTGGTGTAAAGGTGTTGTATGTGTGAGAGGGGAGAGAGAGAGAGAGAGAGAGAGCGCAGCTGCGGAGGCCACAATTTGAACAGAATCTACAGAGAGGGAGATCTAATCCTTTCTCCAGCATGGGAGCTAGCCCCAGACAAAATTGGGAATCCCCACAACTTCTTTTACAAAAAGAACATTACCTTGGGCTCCAAACGTGAAGCTCCAACATGACATCTCTGGCTCTTACAGCTCTGAGAGTTAAGTCCAGGTGAACTCTGTGAAATTTACAGAGGATCATGCTGCACATTTCTCATTTGCAATAATGAGAGAGAAAGGAGGCTCTTCAGATAGAGAGTGAACTTAAGAAGCAGAACCAGACTCCATGATTACACACCAGCTGTCCTTATTTTCTGGTGGTTGTCTCCAGTAAAAATCTTCATTCTGACATTTATATCTCACTCCTGATAGGGGTCGAAGAATGTCAGTTTTGATAGCTTTCTCATTCTCTTGTTTTCCCTGTCTTCAGTTGAGTTAAAGCGATTTCCACATCAGTTTGCACATTTTTTAAAAGTCTGCAAAAAAAAAAAGGTCTGGGTTTTCATGCACACTAACTAATGCATTTTTGCTAGCAATTTCCCCTAATAAAACACATTGTCAAACATTATTGTTGCTCATAGACATATTTGTGCACACTCCCTCCTAATGTATGCCATCTTTGTAGGAGGAGAATGCATCATAAAATTTGGAGCAGTTCAGATTTTGAAGGACAGATGTGTTTTGATGCAAGTATTGGAAGAGGACGTTTGTCTAGACACAGATTTCTGAGTCATGTGGCTAGCATGACTAAACTGCTTCTGGCACAGCGGGACACCGTGACGGAAACCAGAGTGCACGGAAATGCTGTTTACCTTCCCACCACAGCAGTACCTATTTATCTACTTGCGCTGGCATGCTTTCAAACTGCTAGGCTGGCAGGAGCTGGGACAGAGTCACAGGAGCTCACCCCATCGCTGGGATTTGAACTGCCGACCTTCTTATTGGCAAGCCCAAGAGGCTCAGTGGTTTAGACCACAGTGCCACCCGCGTCCCTGAAGCTGGCAGTAACAGTGGGCAGACGCAGTCATTGTCTGGCATCCCAAAGACATAGCAGTTGCCTGTGAGTTCTGACCATCTTTTCCCATCAAACTGAGCCCAAACTATTCTATGATTCCCTAATACTTTTGGCCGGTTTTGGAGAGGCAGCCTACAACAACTGAAGGGGAACATCAGCATGACATCACAATAGCCAGTCCTTGGAGCTGGCAGCATCAGCATGATGTCACCATGTCCAGTCTCTGCCCTTCAGTCAAGCAGTGTCAGAATGAGATCACAATGGCTAGTCCCGCCCATTAACGCAGTAATCATAAACATGAAGTCACAATGCCCAGTCTGCTTCCTTCAAGCAGGCTGCATCACCAGGAGGCCACAATATTCAGTCAAGCAGTACAAACTTGCTATGGGAGTCCCTCTTTCAAGTAGGAAGGGATATATTGTGTTCTGAAGCCATCAATCTCTTTGAAGCTGGCAGTAAAAAGGTAAAAGGTAAAGGACCCCTAGATGGTTAAGTCCAGTGAAAGGCGACTATGGGGTGCAGCGCTCATCTCGCTTTCAGGCCAAGGGAGCCAGCGTTTGTCCACAGATAGCTTTCTGGATCATGTGGCCAGCATGACTAAACGGCTTCTGGTGCAACGGAATGCTGTAACAGAAACCAGAGCGCACGGAAATGCTGTTTACCTTCCTGCCACAGCTGTATCTATTTATCTCCTTGCACTGGTGTGCTTTTGAACTGCTATATTGGCAGGAGCTGGGATGGAGAAATGGGAGCTCACTCAGTTGCAGTGATTCGAACTGCTGACCTTCTGATTGGCAAGCCCAAGAGGCTCAGTGATTTAGACCACAGCACCACCCCATGGTTAACCCATGGCTGTTTTAATTCCAGTGAATGTACCCTGAATATGATTTAGTTGACTATAACCCTTTGGCTCCATTCATGATTGGTTCTAGATCCTGCCACCATCATTCTGCATCCCCAGATGCCAAATTGCTCCAAAGGAATGCAGAGCTTGACAGAAATAAAAAAGGTGATTCGACCCAACATAACATATTGAATGGAATGTCACAATACCAATAACCAAAAAGATCTGATTCTGTGATGGCATTATGGAGGGCAAGAGGACAAATGGAAAGAAGGGCAATTTAAAGGAGACTGTGAATATTTCCATGGGGAATGTTGAAACATTGTTGGAAAGGGATTTGTTTTGACATTGCTGATAATGTCTACCCACACAACCTCAGAACGTAAGAAGGGCCTGCTGGATCAGACCCATCTAAGTCAGCATCCTGCTCTCAGGGTAACCAACCAATTGCCTACGGAAGCAAGCAAGCTGGACCTGGGTGCAGCAGCGCTCTCCCTGGGCATTCAGAAGCATGCTGTGGAAGCAGTAGGCATCTGAATAAGCCCACTAAAAATGAGTGGGTTTTGGCACAGCTGCGGCATTATGATGGCACTGTAGCATCAGCAATTTCCCCCTCTTCAAGGTGTCATGTAACTGGGTTTGTGAAATGCTACACTGATTCAATTGGAAACTTGGGGGGGGGGTTCTTTACCCGTCTTCTCAGGCCAATAGCTGGCGTTGCAATATTTCTTGTACCCGCTAATGAGAACATTTATTCTTAGATACAGACGAGTAGCTCAGTAAGTGTAGGTGGTGACCTGTGCGTGTATCTTGCCTGGTGGGGGAGACTTGATACCTCTGCCGACATATTATTGAATTTTTAACTCCCACACTGAGTCTCCACTAATTTCATTTAGTGCGCAAAATTCAGCACAATGTTCAAAATGAAAGATTTCTTTTATGAACTCTCCATAATGGGTGCCAAAGGCACTTTCTCCCCACCACCCCTCTGTTGGTCTCCCCCTCTTTGCCCTGACAGAGTGAGAGCGAGTGAGCTCGTGAGTTATATTCTGGTCTGTTAAATGTGCACTTATCTTCCCGACTCCATTTCCTGGCAACAATATTGCCGCCTCTTAAATATCCATATCTATCTATCTATCTATCTATCTATCTATCTATCTATCTATCTAGTACACACTCACACACACACACACAATATGGATATATAGATCAAGATAGATACCCTATATAGATACAGTCTCTCTCTGTGTGTATGCAGCTTCACTCTTATTCTCGCAAGGACTGACCCTGGCATGCCCTGCTGCCCTAGTAAGCCACTTTCTCCCGCCCTCTCTGACACTTTTCTAATGAACAACTTGTATGGTGCAGGAAGAAGCACCTCCAGATAATCAACAGGCAATGTAATGATGGTTTCAATCACTCTGATGATGTTGATGATGACAGTGATTAAATTGGCTACTTAAAGCAGCGTCCTGATTAAAATTATATTAAGAGTTGCCGCTATACTGTGTTGATGATTTCTCACGTCTTTCCATTCTGTGATAGATCTTTAGAAATATTCCAAAAATAAAGGAAAGGACTAATTTTTACTGCACTTCCTCCCATGCTGCTCTCCTGGAGCATAGCATGAGGTAGATTTTTTTGTCAGCTCAGGGAAAGTGATGACAATCAGGAAGGCAAGCATTTAACGTGTATTTCCAAAGAGAGAGAGAAAGAGATCTGAAGACAATGCTAGTCGCACTGACACAGCACTCTCTAATTACAAAATGATCACAATGAAACTGCAGTATTTCAAATTTAGCTCTTGAGCCAGCACACATTAAAATAAATAAAAGCTCTCTTAATTATTGTGACATCATCATGTCCAAAATTGGCATTTAATGGTGAACTCTGAAAGAGAGAGAGAGAGAATACATTTCTGAGGCACTACTAAATGTCTATTGTATAAGAGGCAACTTTTAAAAAAAAATCAGAATATTCATAGACTTAAAGCAGACAATGGCTAACTTTTACCCCCTTCAGATGTTGCAGAACTACAACTTTCACTATCCCTATTTGCCCTGTTGGATGGAAGCTGTTGTGAGTTGAAGTCCAACAACATCTGGAAGGGGTTAGCCACCCCTGGTTTAAAGCTTTCAGCAAATCTTCTAAGTTCATAGCTACCTTTGTCATCAACCCATTGATGTATTTAGTCTTTGCTTATTCACACATGCCTCAAGTAGGCTGGCAACATGCACATAGGATGTGGTTTTTTTAAAGACTGTAAAAAGGATGTGGACCTTGTATATTGAAAGAAAATTATCTTAAAACCTCCATGTTTTGATGTAAACATAAAGGCTCTTTGTCTTTCATTTGCATTCATTCTGAGTCATTTACAGCCTTGAATTGATTTGCCGCATAAAAGTATAAAAAAGGGTTGGCGACTCTGTGTTTGTGTTTGAGAAATAGAGGGCGAATTTATTTTAATGTTTTGATATTGTATAGCTATTCATAATTTCTTAGGAGGTTTCCTATTTAAAGTGTAATCTGTATATGTAATATGGCTTCTATCCAAGGTGAATTTTTCCAATAATTTTCTAAGGATAAAAATAATGTATAAAAATGGCTCTTTGCATCCAGGTCTCTTCTCTCCCTGCATAAAAAAATTATGTGGGAGGAGCACCTTGCTGCAAACAATTATATTCCTGTAAATATAACCTATATTTAATTGGACTATGTGTATCCCTCCTGCTGCCCATGGGACAGTCTAGTGTAAAAAACAAGTGCAACATTATCTTAGAATTTCCTGAATCATTTAGTTTGGAAAATGTAAGCAACAGAAATGGAAACGGAGCTCAAGATCAATTATTTCTAGGAATATTGAATATTTACCTTGGGCTTTTTTGACAAATACTTCTGAAGAATTAATAGCTCAAAACTGAATAAGGTTAACTGAGAAGATGAGCACTTTATATTAGAGAAACTATATTTATTCAGTTTTGCAAATGTTATTTCATAAGCCTGGGCTTCAGCCTATGTCAAACTAATCTGGGCTGAAACCTGTACTCAGCAAGGTAGGATATATTTTTTTGCCACTTCCTCATTGGCTAGAACAGGGTAGCCAATTTGGATATTGTTGGACCACAGCATGTGTCATACATGCTGTATGCTACAGCATGTGGAGTAGAGCAGACTGGTGACTCCTGGGCTAGAAAGTGATGTTGCCTGGCAAGGCCAAATCATGCCAGATTACTAGCCACGGGAATCAGTTTCTCCAGAGATGAAGAATGGGAGTACACATGACTTGAACAACAATATGACACACACAAAAATAACCCTAGCAGGAAAAGCTTTACTTATTTTGCGTCTCCCTCTTTGTTGCTTCATGGGTGAGATTCAGAAGTGAGAGACTTGCCCTTCACTTTCTATGGATATCCTTTTTACTGATTTCAAGAAAACAAAATATCACATCAGTATCACTTATTAGAACAGCAGCAGCAGGAAAAGCTGCTTCAACTCCACAGAAGCTCAACAGTGGAGGGCAGTAGTTGGCCTCCTTTGGGGGGCAAAGTGGGATTAAAAAATTGAATCCATAATAATAGTAATAAGGCCTTTTTAAGGGACTAAAGGAAAGAATCCAGTGAGGCAACAGAAACCTATAAAAACCCCAAGCAGCCCTAGGGTCAGTATAAATAAAATGGATAGCATGCCTTAGGCCTCATCCACTTGAGACATTTAAAGCAGTATCATACCACTTTGAATAGTCATGGCTTCCTACAGAGAGCCACAGGGCTATAGCTTGTTAAGGTTGCTGATAATTGTTAGAAGAACCCTATATCCCCTACAGAGCTACAATTCTCAGAGTAGTTAAACAATCGATCCTTCTTTAAAGCGGCATGATACTGCTTTAAATGTATAGTGCAAATAAATGGGGTCTTATATGTAAAGGAAGCACCTCCCATCCTAGCTAACTCTTTAGGGGCAGCTGGGGAAAACAAGGCATGTTTTGCTTTGGCTGTTCCTGTCAAAAGAATATGTTTCAAAGATGCCCTTCAAAAAAATTTTGGGTTTTTTTGTAGTGGGAAATAGAGCGGGGGAGTGTTGTATCTGCCTTGTAAAAGCAGAGTGGATTGCCGCACTCAAGGACAAAGATCCAGCTAGCACAGTTCTGGGGGAGCTGAATTGTTCGCTCAAAGCACCTTCTGAGAAAGAAAGGAAGAAAATGAGAGGCTGCCTTCAGACAACACTTTATTCAATTTCCCTGATGTTTCCTTACCTGATAATTTTCTTGCTATGTCTGATCTTGCACATAAGGTAAAAGCCACATCTGGAAATGTATTAGTATCTAGCGGAAGCTCAGTTCTCAATTCCACGTTAATTCCTTCCAGAGGGAGGGGAAAATCTGTCTGCAATGCCATTAACCTGGAAAGGTACAGGACATAATTTGGGTCATACTATTCTTTCCCACTGTTTTTGTGGGTGCAAAGGATTTCATTTTATATCAGTTTGGTGATCTGACTTAACTCTCTGTCTTGTTTCTGCATCTTCTGCCTAACGTAAGGCATGAATTCCAGACTTGCTCTGGTCTAAGTAGCAGTTCAAGGGGCGGCCATTTTGATCTGGCCATAGAACGGGGCTGTCAGTTTTCATCTGTGAGCTGGGCACATTGCAAGGTCCAAATTGCTTGCAACGCCTGAGCAAAGTTTCAGCTCCCACAGCCAAGCAGACAAGAAAAAGAAACGCTTGGAATTATTGTCGCGGGGTGTTTCCGGAGCTATATAACATGCACTGTAGTCTTGCATGAGAGGGCACTGATAATTAATGTGTTTTTAACAGTGGCAAATAGGATTCCGCAAGCTAGCTAAATTTTAACCAAGTGTCAGGCCTGATTCTTAATAGGAATTTTATGAACCGCCTGCACTACATCTTATTGCGCCCAATTTAAACAGCCCCCTCAGAAGTCAGTGCAGCGGTTTGCCACGCCAGAGGGCAACTCGTTTCACGGATGGCTCAACTTAGGGAGATGCCTGTCTGAGCCATCAATCACCCACAAGAATAAGTATCCCTTTTCTAAGCAGGAAAGTGGCAAACAAGATGCCTGCCTCTTGCCTCTGGGTGGAGATGAAATGAACGTTTAAGTCCTTTCTTCAGTGTGGGAACACAGGCCTAGTTTGGGGAAATGGAATGAATTTACAGTAGTGCAAAGATGTCATTTTGTCCATTGTGATCTACTCTAGGGATGGGCAAGTCTGTCAGTTTTGCTTTATCTCAGTTTCTTATTTTCCCAATCTTGGGGTCAGCTTGCATCGTTTCCACATTAGCTGGTGTCAGCATTTTATTATACATTTCCCCAATTTTTACATATTTTGTATTCAGTTCTGCTAAATAGGCATCTGTGTTGCAATCAATTTCCCTTAATAATACACATTTTTTTCAAGTTATTTTCACTAATACAGCTCTTTTGTGCCCTTTCTCCTAATATACACATTTTTGACACTTTCAAAATGAAGGATAGCTGTGTTTTGGTTCACGTATTTTCCCCCACAAAGTGCAAATTAGGGCTAAACTGACTTCATCCCCATCCCTTCACTAGCCTTCACTAGCCAATTAAAAGTGGCATATTTTTCAGGTGGGCGGGGGGGATATAGTATGGAACAGATCAGGAACATACCATATGGAAATATTAAAACAAATATACAGTGGTACCTTGCAAGACGAATGCCTCGTAAGACGAAAAACTCGCAAGACGTTTTTTGAGTTGCTTCGCAAGACAAATTTCCCTATGGGCTTGCTTCACAAGACGAAAACGTCTTGCAAGTTTGTTTCCTTTTTCTTAAAACCGTTAATACCCAGGGACTCCGTGCTTCGCAAGACGAAAAATTCGCAAGGCAGAATGAATTAATTTCGTCTTGTGAGGTACCACTGTACAAATCTGAATCTAAATTCAAAATGCCCTTTATGGGCCTCTTTTGGTTGTTTGGATTTTGGCAGTACAATAGGAATTGCTTTTCAATATATGTATTTTTAAGCAAATTGAGAAGTACAAAAAAGAGTCCTTTCTATTTTAATATACTTACACTGTGTGTTCCAATATATAATACACAGAATTAGTTTTTCCTCCAAGTAAGTTAATCTGTCATTTTCAGCATCCAAGACTTTGGTTACATGCTGCACATTGAGCAGACAGTAGCTGCATCCCAGGAGCATGTTTTGACAACCATGATTTCTGTTGGCCATTCCTTGATTGCCAAAGGCTGGGTCTCCCCTGCCCCCCGGTATCAAATCTATGCCTTCATAGCGGAATATTGAAAGGAAGCCTAAAAGTATGTGATATAATCTCTTTAAGGACATTCAATACTACTATCAATGGCTTAGAATTCCTAACAATCTCAGTCAACTGAGAAATAACTCCTAAAATCAAGGCTAATACCCTAGAATGGGACTAAGGGTTTCTTAAACTGAAGAATGTGTTTGTAGGAAAAGAATCTTGGGATTAGCAACTAGTAAGCAGAACTACCTACCTGAAAGGGCTACTTCTTTCCCCTCACCTGGTCCTTAAATCCTTTTGCTGCTGCTTCAGGGGCCTGCAACCAGAAGTGTGATATCGATTCAGTGCTCAAATTGTTGGGGAGAGGGATGAGGTAGGGGCCTTTAATGCAAACCAGAAGCCTTGCCCCCAGAACCCCCTCCAATCTGAGCAAAATCATTCCCCTGCTTTAGCCTTCTAAAAAAATAGTAGCACCGCATCACCTGCTAGGGACCAGAAGGCACTGCATTCAAACACTTAGGACACATAGTCCTAATATAGTTCAATGCTTTGCAGAATTTAATTGCAAGCTGATTTGGAAGCCAACCTTGGCTAAAAAGCTGGTACAGTGGTGCCCCGCAAGACAAATGCCTCGCAAAACGAAAAACGCGCAAGACGAAAGGGTTTTTCGGTTTTTGCGTCACTTCGCTAGATGATTTTCCCTATGGGCTTGCTTCACAAGATGAAACGTCTTGCGAGTTCTTGCGAGTTTGTTTCCTTTTTCTTAAAGCCGCTAAGCCATTAATAGCCGTGCTTTGCAAGACGAAAAAACCGCAAGACGAAGAGACTCGTGGAACGGATTAATTTCGTCTTGCGAGGCACCACTGTAAGACAAAACAAGGAAGCAAACAGTTAATGCTAACAGCAGACACTTAGTAAAAAACATTCCCATGCTATACCTTCAGCCACTGCTTGTGAAAAACCCCATGTCTGTGTGTTCCTCCATAAATTCCCATCCCCAATACATAGAAAATTAATGTACCAGGAAGATGGCGATAAAACAAGAATGGAGAACCTGCAACTCTCCAGCTCTTGCTAGGCTACGACTCTCATCAGACTCAACCAGCATGGTCAAGATGCAATAACATATGAAGTGAAACAGGTTCCTAGGCATTTTGCTGCCTGAGGCAAAAAACCAAGATGGCTCCCCACCTCCACTGTATGAGCAGAAGCGGACTCTTAGGCATCTTCAGTCCTGGCAACAGGCACCTGAGGGCAGCAGGCTAGCTTATGGGGATGTATAACAGGCACACATAGCTCTGACTTCTAACAGAGGAAATGGCCAGGGGTCTCCGTAAGAACTGTGCCTAATGGTAGGACTAGCTCTGCATTCTATAGAACAGTTCTCCCTAAAAACTAGTTTTCATTGTCTGTAGTAGTTGTTGAGCTTGTGGGAGCACTCAGTCACAAAAATCTGTAGACAGAAGAGGCCAGGAACAGTTTTCCTACTTGGTTTTGACATGCAATAACCGGATTCTGGCCTTCCTCAGAACAGGTGGTGCAACCCAGGTTCACCCTGTGAGTTCTCTGCCATTTCACTCTTGACATGTGGCCCCTATATAAAACGCTGTGAATTCATAGGAAGAAGGATAATATTTACTATTTCCCATAAACGTAACTGTACAGAAATCCACTTTATCTGACATAAACCACCATCTGGGCACCACTAACTGCACCGAATATATCAGTGGGTGGGTGTGAGAGAGAAATCGGCTCCAGGATGAAGGCAGGAACCATCCTACAAACAGGCAGCCTGGAGCTAAATTAGCCTATCAAGCAATTTCCCTGCTGGTTGCAAAACCACTGCAGTCATAAAAAGAACTTGAGGTGGCGGCGGCAGCAGTAGCAGCAGCAGCAGCGGTAAAGGTCAGAAACATGGCATTAATCAAAAACGTGGGATGCAATGTTAATGGCAAACTCATATACCGTGCAGAGTCCATATTTACAGACACAGGAATGCCACCAGTTTGAATTTGTGTAGGTACCTGATGTGTTCTATTTGTGTACTTACAGGGGACAAGGTATGGACACAATCTGTGGGGCAGACAGAAAGGCAGCAGGCAGAGAGAGGGGTTGAATGGAAATGAAGATGACTGGCCAACCAATAGGGTGGCTAGGTGAGAGGCCTGGTCTCCGGCAACCTTGGTTTTTGTGTAGAAGAGGGATTTTCACCTTATTATGCAGGGATAGCTGGCTAGCTGGCTTTTGCTCAGCCTGCTCCAGTACAAAGGATGAAAACTTTCCAAATTTCCTTGTACTTATTCCAAATGTGCAAACCCCTCTGATGTTAATTGAAGACAGTACATTCGTACTTTGGAAGTCAAACAGAATCCGTTCTGGAAGTCCATTCGACTTCCAAAATGTTCAGAAACTAAAGCACGGCTTCTGATTGGCTGCAGGAAGCTCCTGCAGCCAATTGGAAGCCACGGAAGCCCTGTTGAATGTTTGGGTCCCAAAGAATGTTCGCAAACTGGAACACTCACTTCCTGGTTTGCAGCATTCAGGAGCCAAAACAGACAAGTACCAAGGCGTTTGGGATCAAAGGTACGACTGTATATGTTTTGGCAGTTTCCATGCATATTCCATTTTAAGCTCCAAACATTTGTTTGCATTGCACTTTTTTGAAAAGTATTAAATATAAGAGGAAAACAACTGACAATAATATTGATTTCCATGTCTCCTTGTTGCATGGAATTGGATTACATTTTCTAGTTTGAGTTCTGACACCAGATATAGAAGCCCATTTCATTCAGGTCCGCTTCAAACCTGTCGCTGACAGTCCATTGCTTTTAGAACTTTCACCCAAACTCCATGCTACAACACATTATTATTATTTTTAAGCTGACGTACGGGATGCCGTGGTGGAGGAAGAGGAGTGCGGGGGGAACGCGCCGCCCCTGGCAGCGCGATCCCAGTGGGGTGCCATCGCAGCTGCCCCCACCGCCTGTGCTGGGTGCCATGCCCCCACAGGGGGCATGCTATGCCCCTAGGATGGGCACCACGCCCCTGGGATGCATGCCAGCCACACCCCCGCCTGCTCTCTGCCCTCTGGTGCTGGAGCATGAAGCTCCGCCACTGCCCGTACGATAACAAACTCCTAATTGGGTGTGAGAGCCTGGATCCATTTCCTGCCGAAACTTCCATTTGCTCTTTTGTCCCCAAGAGTGCAGTATTGTGCACTGCAGACATCGGGGAAAATAAACAATTCAGATCAGATATTTTCTCTGGAGTGGGGCTTCATGTACCTGCTTTCTCCTCCCCCCCCCCAATCAAAATAAAGGTGGCCAAACACACTCTTGCCAAATGTGTTTAATTTATACTTTGGCCCTGTGGCATCATTTGAGTGCATAAGCCGACGGACATTTTTATCAGTGAAAGTTCTCCCTTCCCACCAAATAGCTAAGGAGAATAGCTAAGCAATGAAGAACTTTTGAGTGAAGGCCCACAGGCAGGGCATAAATATGATAAATTTGGGGGCTGTATGTTGCATCTCTCTGTATTTTATTTTTATGAGAATGTTTTCTCAATATCCTCTCACCGTTCCAAAGAATGCACCTGTGTTTATAGGCTCCTTACCTGGAAAATGTGCTTGTCTGTGTCGTCAGACAATCAGCAGCACGAACCATTGCCATTGATGCTTTATTGAAATGTAGGGGTGATAAATGACACATACACAAATGAGCACCTGCCTCAATCCATCCCACCCCACAAAGACTGTGGGCCTGAATTTTTTTTAATAATACAAGGGTGAAACACAGAAACATTTTCAACTTCTTTAAGAAATATATATGAAAGAAGGAAAAAAGAAGGAAATATGCAGCCCAATCTGACACATGCTTTCTTAGGAGTAAGTCCCACTGAGTTCAATGAGAATTACTTCCAAAGAAGTGGTACATAGCATTGAATCCTACTTGCAAACTATTTAAAAATTATATTTTTATGCATCTTTGTTAGAGGCATGTACAGGAAATTCTGCTTTGCTCCTGTTGTGTTTCTCTTTTAGACTTGATAGGAATGTTTTGTGATGGCGCTGTTCCTCTAAATGCAACCCTGGGGCTCTCAGAGTGCAAGCAGCCCTTGTTCACAGTTTTTAATTATTCGCAAAGAACAAAATTATTTGCAAAGAAGCAGATAAACTGAGCAATCCTATAGGTATCTGCTCAGATGTAAAGCCTGCAAATTCAGCAGGGCTTATTGTAAGACAAGTGGGTATAGGACTGCAGCCTTTGGTTTGTGCATTTCTGAAAAGATGCTCAGGTTTTCAGCACTGGTTCATGGAACCAATCCTGCTTTTGTCATATTTTATTTTAGATATTGAATATGTAATAGAGCATGCGAGACTCTTACCTATGTGCTGGTTCGAATCTAATTTACTGCAACATTCAGGGTTAAACCCACTGTTTCAAGTTTTTGTTTCCAACAGTATTGGGAACATTTGTACATTTAAATGTTTGCATGTTGAATATTTTATCTGAACTAATGTTCAAATAGAGACCACTTAACCCAAGGAAGAGGGTGGCTATGGTAGGACATCCAGTGTTTTGTCACTGATGACAGCATGACTCTTGTTGACCCCAACAGATTTTTCACATGCAAAATAAAGGGTAGCCCACACTGCTGTGAATCAGAAGGGAATGATTCATTTCCTCAGAAAGCATCCTTCAGCAATAGGTCACAATATCACAATAGATCAGATCCAGCAATAGATCAATGATCCTTGGTTCAGTAGGAGCCAGACACTTTCTGTAGGCTGAATATCTGTTTAGCGCTATAAAACCCATTTGCACAAAGCTGAAAACCCCATTTGGATAATCTTTTATTGGACTTATGATCATTGAAAGAGACAAATGCTGCATCTGATTTAATCACCAAACAATTAGTCCTCTGCTAAGAGATCTGAATTTCTTTTCTTTTTAACTAAAAGAAAATAAACGAACAATGAGAGTTGCATATCACCACTGCAAATAGTTTTGTTTGTTAGTTCCCTGAACCAAAGAAAATGAATTCAACGAAAAAGGATGAAAAGTAGTTTAAGATGGCAGGCTGTAGTTTTTGAAACTTCAGTTACTTTTGGCTTTGAGCTCTCTGGCTTTGTTGAATTGTTATGAGTCCTCCCTACTCATTGACCCAATTAGGATGATCATATATTGGCTTGATAAGCCCAGAGACCAATGAGCTTTTTGTCTGAGCACTCAGCCCCTGTTCTCCTTCTTTCGCAGTCCTCTGTAATCAAATTTCCAAGTCTCCAATGAAACATAGTTTCCAGTTCCCTCCAAATTGGGAGACTATAGTTTGCCAATTTCAGAACAAGCCAGAATCTTAAACCAGCTTCAAATTGTGATTTGTGATCCTGACTTGTTATGAAGCTGCAAGCACAGCTTCCTGGTCCAGATAAAGTGGGGTGCAATAAATAGGAAGCTGGACATTTAAACATGCTCCTCCTCTAAACATTCTTCCTTGCTTTTCTTTAGAGCACCCTCTCTCCCTCCCTTTATTATTGTTGCCTCTTGAAGGGGCTAAGTTGGGTTTGGGGGGGAGGAGTGAGATTCCTTGATTGTCCTTTAAGGTAAAGGTAAAGGACCCCAACAGTTAAGTCCAGTCACAGATGACTCTGGGGTTGTGATGCTCATCTCACTTTACAGGCTGAGGGAGCCGGCGTTTGTCCACAGACAATTTTTCCAGGTCATGTGGCCAGCATGACTAAGCTGCTTCTGGCGAACCAGAGCAGTGCACGGAAAAGCCGTTTACCTTCCCGCCAGAGCGGTACCTATTTATCTGCTTGCACTTTTGGGTGTGCTTTCGAACTGCTAGGTTGGCAGGAGCTGGGACTGAACAACGGGAGCTTACCCCTTCACGGGGATTTGAACTGCCAACCTTCTGATTGGCAAGCCCAAGAGGCTCAGTGGTTTAGACCACAGGGCCACCCGCGTCCCTTTGATTGTCCTTAGGGTTCCTCATTGCCTGGCTTCTGGCAGTGGCATGGTATGGCAGCCTGTTTTGGGCATTGAGTCCGGGCAGGTAGGGAAGTGGTGGAATATAGGGTAAACTGAGGCATTGTTGGGTTATGGGCACTTTTCAAAGCTCTGCCAGGGTGCATGGTGAGGTTTAGGGGTGCCCTGCAGGCTTGGCATGCACATGTTCAGTGAACACTTGACAGCGGGACCTAGTGCTACTTGCACATATATCTTTGAATTTGGATAGTTGGTTTATTGTTGCTTTGCAGTTCCTCCAATTTGTCTCATGTGTCTTCTTTTTGGGTTTGGGGGCAAATGGGTGGTTGTGTGGAAGAGTTTTTGGACAGATTTAATGTTTGTTTCCAAATTGAATGCCATTTTCTGATTCATACTCCCGTCGTCTATTTTATAGAATCATAGAATTGTAGAGTTGGAAGGGACCCCAGGGGTCATCTAGTCCAACCCCCTGGAATGCAGGAATCTTTTGCCCAATGTGGGGCTTGAACCCATGACACGGAGCTTAAGGGTCTCATGCTCTGCTGACTGACCTATCCCTGGCCAAACTTACATGTTATTTATTCCCTTTGAGATGTGCATGCTCACATATCATTTCTGGAAAACCTGCGGTCCTCCAGATGTTGTTGAACATCTCCTAATCTTTGACCACTGCTGGGGCTTAGGAGACTTGGAGTCTAACAACTTCTGCTCTCCACCTATGCTACAAATCCTTCAGTGGGGTCACGTTCTCCATAGCAGTCCCATTTCAGAGAGGCAACACCAGTGTGCTCATAGCTGCAGCCCTGCAGTTTCTTTAGGTCTCACCTTCCACCGATATGTTACTACACAGTGCATCCATGAGTGTGTTTCCTGTTGTGGGTGGGAGTTGCACCCATTGGCCGCAACTCAAGATATCAGTGCATCATTATAGTTATTTAATGAATTTTCCTACCACCAGCTTCCTCCCCCAATTTCCTTTATGGACTAGGTAGCTCAACAGCTGGGAAATGCCCAGAAGACTAGAATTTGCCGTCAAGGGGCAATTCCTCTTTCAGAATCTCTTTCAGAACCAAACTGCTTTTGTATCTTGGGGATTTACTTAGCAGTTTCTAGATGGTGGAGCAGCTGCTAATGGGCACTTTACAAAACAATCATGTTGTGCATTTTGAGTGTGAGTGTGGAAATGGTACACAGTGGCTTTATTCATTGAATGGATTGTTTATGTAAATGAAATGCATACACAAAAGATCACCATGTAGTAGATTTTTTTTAAAGGAATTGGATGTATTCTGTGTAAGCTTTCCCACCTATTTCAAAATGGTACTCTTCATATTTTTTCAGATTAGATTGCTTGAAATGCTAGGCATATCAGGAACAACCATTTGTGCACACCTAACATACGCAAGCACATTTGAGTACAAATCATAGGCGCCAACTGCCTGGGGCCCTGGGTGCCCGAGCACCCACAAAATTCCCCATGAAGTGGCCAGGCACCCACAAATTTTGGTGCCAGGGTCATGCATGCTCTATGACACCCATGGCCCCAGGCACCCACGGTCACAGGGCCAAACTGGCACTCGTGGTATGAATGACTGTTCAGCGTCACAAGGCATAGAGAATGACTATATTATATTTTATGGTCATCTTAAGATATGAGATTTTTCCTCATGAAACCATTAAAAATCTCCAAATACTGTCGGTACAGGTGATAGGCACTGAATTTCTGCCTTGATCAATGGCACACCTAGCTTGGACCAAAGCCTAGGAGTTGTGAAATATTGACTAATGAAATTACTGGCTGTCACTTTATAGAAGGATGCCTTCCCGTGCCTTTGAAATGACCTGTTTCACATGATGGTTAAAGCAGAGCAGAATTTTTCCTAGTACCTCCTGAATTTGTGTACATGTGTATGTTTGTGTGTACATACAGCAACCTGCTATACTATTTTGTGCAGCCTGGGTAAGGAATTAAAATGCTAGACTGAAGTGAGTGGGGGGTGGGGGGTGGGGGAAGCATTCATAGTACAAACTGTTAATTCAGATTAAGAATTACCCGTGCCAGCATATCTTGACACACCTCCCCTGCATCGAATTTGTGAGATGAAGTTGTATTCTTAACAAATAAGTACACTAGTCTTTCAGATGGTTAATATTAATGTCTCTCTATTCAAACATGCTGAAAACTGAATAGAACAGTTAACATATAACAGTCACACATCCTTTGCTGGATACAGAGAGCATTGCTAACACAAATGGAAGATTTCCCACCGTTTCAGATCTTCATCTCTCATGTCAATTAAAAAAAGAAACCAAGAAACCACATCAACTGACCATCAATACATTGCTGCTCTGCTCTTCCTCCTTTTGAGGATGGCAAAATGATAGAATGCTTTAAGAAAGGCATTGCCAAAATCAGATTTGTTTGTTTTTTTTCTCTAGCAGAAATCATGCAGTGTGTTTCCAGTAGATTTTTAAGACTGGTTAGAAGGGGAGGTTCTTTGTTTGCTCCCCACTCCAGCAAAACAGCCAACTCTGTGTTCATTGTCTTTTCCTATGATTCTGGGTAGCACCCCAACCCCAACCCCTTTTATCCAATCTGATGAGAACTTCTGACATTTGTGGAAAAGTATAATTTGTGGTACCATTCTGGATCAGATCAGTCAGAGTTTGCAGTGAAATACCGCTTTAGTGAAAACACACAGCAAAGATTAGAGCCATAGAAAGTTATGTAAACAAGACAATTCCATCAACATTGGGGAAAAACAAAAAAAGGATTTGTGTGTCTACGAATTTTGAATGGTGTCGGGGATTTGTGAATGGCAAGTAAAACAAGTGGCATTTTTAAAGCGTCTTTATCCAGTTCATTTGACGGGGAGTAAAATATTGCTTTCTTCTCATTATCACAGGAACATATCTACTGTGCTATTTTGGAAACCTGGCTCTTGAGAAAACTTGGGAATCAAGGTAATGCAGTTTTTTATAACAATATTCTGGCTGTGGATTAGAGTATTAATGTATTCCATCTATATAGTGTGCATATATTTTAGAAAATATGATGTCTATCATTAAAGAGGGAAGGCTGTTTGGTCTTTTTTTTTCCCTTTTCTTTACTATAGAGAGTAATTTGTACAAACAGTTTAAGCAGATGATACTCTTGTTTAAAAAATAAAAAAGTACTAATACATAGGTTGTTACTGAACACAAGTTCTTTATTCTGATGCCATATTGTGGTTTGTGGTTAAATAAAAACAATACAAAAGAAATTTCAAGTTCTTAGGAAAACCCCAACTGGCAAGTTTATCTTATTTTTAAGGACCTGATTTTGTGCTCACCCAGATCGCCATTAATATCAATGAATATTTTTCTAAAACCACTTTGGCTCAGTGGATTGCACGATGTGCAAAAGAAGCATCTGAGGACAGATTGCTGCTAATGTGTCCATTCAAATTCAGGGGTCTCCCTACACTTAGGATTGTGTGATCCAGGTTTTAAGGTTGAAAACCTAAGGACAGCTCTGGCCTTTACAATTTGCAGGGAGAGCAAGACTTATACTTCCCATTTCCATGTAACCCCTGAAGGAAAACCGGCACACGTCCCATACAATGAGATGTGCAGCTTTTGCTAAGGATGATACGGAAAAGCAGGAAGTGCCAGAGAGCTGAATTTTCTGTTTTTAATCATCCAATGCTGCTCTACACACGGACAATGGGAAATTAACATACACAAACTGAGCATTTCCTCTCCGAGGGGCCCAAAGGAACTTTGGATCATGTCCAGTGAAGATGCTTCACTTGGTTATGGATCAGGTTGAAAGTGAATGGGAATATTAGACATGGAAGTAAATTAAAGTGACAATCGCGCTTATATATGCCGAATACAGAAACACACAAGATCCTCCAGGCCCCTGGACAAGGAGTTAATAAAATTAAAACGCACACGTATGCACATACTTGAGCAGTCCCTCTGGAGTTCACAAATGACTTCCAAGAATAACATTCTGACAATACTCGAAATTCCATGGCAAACGTAATGTGGTTTAAGGTGTGGGCTTTTGTTGTGTTGTTTGAAAATAAAATGAAATAGGTAATATACACACAGGCTGCGTATCTGCCACGACTAACCTTCCTCTCAAGTAGAATTTTTTTCTGGTTTGAAATTAAGAGGGGGAGGAAATTGTTTCCAAATAAAAGTCGTTGATAGCGAGTGCTGACGTGAGAAGAAAACATCCTTAGATTTACCTACCAGAGTAGTGCTCATTTGGATCAAACCTCCTGGTATTAAAAAATAAAAAATAAAATACCATAAAGCATCCACACTTGCTGAAGTGCTAGAATTTAAGTCTTGACGTCACACATTCTAGTTTTTGCAGGAGAGTTACATATTTGCATTAGGGATATGCTTAAACTCTCCTGAGAAATGTTACTAGACTTACCAAAACCATTTTGGATTCCTGCAATGCATCACTGGAGGAGGACCTAAATTTCCAAATCCCCTTCTCTCTTACTACAACCTCCTGCATTCCTGGCAAACTGCTATGACTTCATTCAGAATTCCTTGTTTGTTTTGCTTGTGGAACGAATGGCCAAACTGACGTTGGATTTCATTTTCAGTGATATTTTGGTACGGCTCATTCGGATTTGTTTTACAAATCTGGATCAGTGACAAAACTCTTGTGTTAAACAGTGGTCTGAATTGTGGAGGCTGTGGGAGCCAGACTACTCAAAAGGGATTGTGGTTAGGAGGCATGGGGGAGCACTGGGCACAATGCCAGTGTCACCCAAGCGAGCCCCATTGAAACAGCGAAATAAGAACAGTAACTGTGCTCTTGCTCCCATTCATTTAAGTGGAAGATGTGCTGGTAAAATGCCCAACAACAGTTCTCATGTAGCACTCTTCTTAAATTCATACATCTAAGGTGTTGTGCCAGACTAAACCTTCAAACAGGACATCTGTAAAATTGTGAAACTGCGTTTTGTAAGCCCGGAGGAAACAACAGAATAAGGGGTGGGAGAAAACTGGAAGAAAGGAAGAAAAAAAGAAAATCAAAATTTCTGATTAAATGTTTTCCCTCCTGGTACCGCTCTTTCCCTTAAAAAAATATTTTGTTAAAAAACACTGTTATGAGGGCGATAGACTATTTGGTTTCTTCTAAGTAGATGCTCTTAAATTAATGCATATAAATAATTTGTATTTAATTTCCTCTCTTTCCTGTTTAGCAAAGCTTCAAATGCACAGATCCGTACATCCCTCCCACCCCCACCCCTACCCCCACCCCCGCTCAAAGTCACTTGACTGATGCTGAGTCTCTTTTCATTTCGCTTTTTAAGACAAACTGTGCCTCTTGTTCCGATTTCACCACAGGACTCATGGGCAGAAATGCTGTGTTTTCACTTGTACTGTTCTTGGCGTCGGCATTTGACAGCGCAAAGTCCTCCGACCTCCTTGTGTCAGTCAGGATTCGGATCTGCTCCTGGACAGTTTCTAACAATATTTTGACTTCTTGTTGTTCTGCAATAAGACAACTGCTGGCTGGGGCACTCACATTAACAAGTTCAGTGGAATAGGAGTTTTTGCACCATTTGATGCCTGTTATGTCTGAAACGTTTTGTGTCTGCATGCAGGCTTCGTCTAAGCCCACCGAAGGAATGATGGGGACGGAACTGGCCCGTGGAGATGGATAGCCAACCATATCCTTTGGAGCCACGCTAGTAAAATAAGAGCTTGTCTCTCTTGAAGGCAGTTGCATATTTATTGAAGTATTCTGTGGTGTTTTTAAACCAGTAGATAACCTAGAGGAGAGGAAAGGTATGAGACGTGTTAGCTTTTCCGAAAGGCACACTGATACAGCAGGATAGATAAATTCATTTCACAAAAATGTATTGGGAGATGCATGAGAAATTGCACAAGTCCCTGAGCAATTGCACTAGACTTACTGAAATTCCTTCACCTTTTCTCAGCTTCTCTGCCTCCAAATGTGCTTCAGATTTAATTCTGTGAAAAATTAATTTTCAGGGACCAGGGTGCCTGAAGGGAAACTTCCTTCCTGTTCCATATACTCAAGTCGTATGAAATCTGGCAAGTGGTCAAATGAAGATCAGACATTTTCTATTAGGACAACCTCCCCATGGAACTCTCTGCCAGGGAAGATCTTTGGTAAGTTTTAGAAGCTGGTGAAAGTTAGTCATTCTGTGGGCCAATGCAATGAAACTGCTCCTATCATGACAATGTAAGTTTCCCCAAATGTCATGTTTAAATGGAGATTCCTGCATAGTCAGGTTTTTTTCTACCCCAACACAGGACTGTTATGTTAAATATATTGGCTTAATTCAATTTATCCTTTGGTGTTTCACTACTTTATTCCTGGCAGTCCACTCGTTCTTTCCCATTTTTGTTGGTGAAAAAATTAACACCCAGCTATTTGAATTAGTCTGTCTGATCAACTGAGTGGCATTTAGCATCCAGTTGTAACATGGTTTATGACAAAAAATAATAGCTTTGTTTGAGCATAATTAACAGCTAAATGTTTTGCCAACCATAAATCACTCTTTCCCTTCTGCAATCTTCATAGCTCTAGTGGATTTTGTGCCAGTGGGATCATATTGTTTGGAGCTGGACTTTGGAGTGGGGGGACCAGTTGTGAACTGATGTGTATCAATCAACTCAGGGGATGGTTTATCCCTGTAGGTCACGGCGTGAGCAGGGCTTTTTTTTTCAGCAGAAACTCACTGGAACTGCGTGCAGCCCCTCTAAGCTGGGCCCCAGAAGTGGGAGGAGATGCCTCATGAGGAGTAGGGCTGGGCGATATCTGTTTTCCAACATCGTAATATACCGGTGGTGCTGTGGCTTAAACCACAGAGCCTAGGGCTTGCCGATCAGAAGGTCGGTGGTTTGAATCCCCACAACGGGGTGAGCTCCCGTTGCTCGGTCCCTGCTCCTGCCCACCGGCGGGAAGGTAAACGGCGTTTCCGTGCGCTGCTCTGGTTTGCCAGAAGTGGTTTAGTTATGCTGGCCACATGACCCAGAAGCTGTACGCCGGCTCCTTCGGCCAATAAAGTGAGATGAGCGCCGCAATCCTAGAGTCGGCCACGACTGGACCTAATGGTCAGGGGTCCCTTTACCTTTACAAAACACTGCAATATGGCAGTATATCACAATGTTGGAAAGGAGCTCATGTCAAAGCAGTGGCGGATGAGGCAGGCATCCCACTCAGTTTGTATGCCTGCCTCATCCGCTGCCATGGCATAGACGGGGGGGGGGGGCAGGATTCCTCTCCATCACAGGGAGGGAGAGACAACCTGTTCACAACCCCACCTGTCCCAAGGCAGCGGTGGGAGTGAGGCAGCATCTGCCGCTGCCTTGAGATGGGAAGGTGCAGATGGGGTGATGGCTGTGCTGCTTTGAGCCTTCTTGCCCCCCGGCTGATCAAGCCCCATGTCCCTCCAGCATGTATGAGCCGGAGGAACATGTGGCTTGCTGAAGTGGAGGGAGGAACAAGCTGCATTGCAGCTCGCCGACACAGCTTGTTTCTCCATCTGCAACAGGAGGGCAGAGTCCGGTGGCCGTTTCACTCAATGGTATGTCACTGGTGAAACCACCACCGCTCCTAATCTGCCTCCAGTGCCCAGTGTGCTGAGGGAGAAACAAGCTAGAGGCAGTTTTACCAGTGATATACTGCACGGAGTGAAACCAGCATCACACTCTGTCCTCCTACAATGCAGAGGGAGAAACAAGCTGCCTGCTGAGGTGCCAGTATAGCTTGTTCCTCCCTCCACTACTTTAAACTGCTTGGCTGAGGAACGTGCTGCTACCCTTGCCTCAGCCAAGCAGTTTTACGGAGCCCTGAACTGCCAGAGGTGGGGTGGGGCGGTGCCTCTGTTAAAGTTCTCCCCCTCCCCAGCTGTGATTGCGTTCCTGATTGCTCACGAGTAGGAGCGGGGGCACAGCGCGGGCCCCGGGCAGATGCAGCATTGCTTGGCTACTGCCTGGCTGCCTGCATGCAGGAGGGGGGCTGCATTTTTCTCGCAGAAAGACACAGCCTGGTCCTCCCACTGGATGGCATCCAGGCTGCTCACCGCAGCCCCAGCCCAGTGGGCTGGGTCTCACACAGAGCCTGACAGGCTCCCTGCGCTTAGGTACTGTCACCCCATCTTCAGGGAGTTGGGGATGAGGTAGCTTGCCCCTGCCCCAAGCAGCAGGCTGGGGCCAGCTGCATTAGCCCCAGCCCACTGGGGTGAAAGTGCCTCAGCTCCCACAGTGAGAGCGGAGGCAGTTTCACCCCGTGCCAATGCAGCATCTTTCAACATGGCAGTTGATTGTCACACCGCAATGTTGAAAACACAGCATTGCCCAGCTCTAGTGGCTTTGTTAAACTGCTCTGCTGAGATATGGGCAGCCGCATGCCCCTCAGCGGAGTGGTTTAAGGAAGTCTCCGCCTGTGTTGCCTCTTTCTCCTGTGTGAAAGTGCCTGAGGCAGCCCCCAAAATGGAGCCTGCCTTTGGCTCATGAGGAAATTCCAACCCCAGCCCAAAGACATCCTCTTTGGGCTCTGGGGTGGTCTTCTGTGGGAGGTGCATTCTGGCATGTCTAGCACTGGGCATGAGTATAAATGACTGACATAAATATGCCATGTGCAGGCCTGATACAGGCCTCACCTCAAGAAATACTTTACACCCTGAAAAAGGTCAACATACAAAGCACGTTGCTAGCAAAGCATGTTCAAATTCCTGAATGGATGCCTCCAGGGTCAGTTAATCACTCACTATCACAGGTCTGGCAGGAGGGGGTGCCATTTTGTGGTTTTCCTCGGGTGCCAGCATTGCTGAAAGCCACCCAATAAGCTTTGGTGTTCACTGATTTTTTTTAGACACATTTTTTTCATCTTTGTCTACATTTTCACGTTTTGCTTTAGTTTAAAGTTGATGGAAACATTGGCTGGCTACTGTTGTTTTTCTTGCCTACCTTTGACAAGGTATTGTCTCCTGATCTGTGATCCTTGACTCTTCTAGTTGTTGGTATGCTGGTCCTGTGATCCCATTGAACCTGCCCCGCGGTAAGGGAGGAGTCCTCCGAAAGGCATTCCTGTGGAGCATCCCGGTTCGTTGACCTGGGCTGCAGCATGAAGAGAGACTTCTGGAAACAAGGACACAATAGCGCTTTCACCATGTAAACCCATGGAAGATGAAATGCAATATTACTAATTCATGGAGTGCAGCATTTTAATCCTGTTTTTTTAAATAAATGCCAGTTCAAAATTCTACAGAATTAGTGAGTCACAATTCTAGCTTTACATTCTACCCTTAGTTTTCTGCTCCTACACCTGGAGAAATAGAATAAAGAGATTGATGCTACAAATGTTGAAAGGGTTTTTGCGTTTGTTCTTGTGAGAATGTATGGTATGCTTGTCTGATTCACCCACTGTGGCTAGCCCCGCTTCTGGGGGCTCAAGAGTTCAAATAAAACTGTGGGTAATTCAGACATGGCAATGGATCCCCACAGTAATGCCTTTGATTCAAGGAGCTACAGCAGAGAGATGTCCATAATGGTATGAGGTACTTCCTCCTGCTAACGCCTACAGCGGGAAAGCGTTCAAAAGCCACACCCCGGAATCACCGCCAAAGTGGCAAAACAGTGTAAGGAGCAGTCCCTTTCAACTGCATTTACACAATTGTTACCATCAATTAGCTCTTGTTCCAGACTCTGAGCTACACCATCACTTTTCCATTGAACAAAGCTGGAATTTGGAGCAGGCGTACTCCAAATGGTCAAATATACCCAGCTCTTCCTCAAGGTATGTGACAAAAACCACATATTCCAATTAATCAAGCAGCGGCTCTACGACCACGAAAGACAGCGCTTGTTATAAACAAACGAACAATCTTTATTACGGTCCAGAGACCAACAAAACATTACAAATCAATACAGAGTTCATACAGCCTACCTCCAGGTTAATCAAGCACTTTGTTTGGAATATAGGGCTCATTTGTTCTTTCAACCACCGATAAAAACTTTGCCACTGCCAAAGTTCTAGCTTTTGTCCGGTCTTCCAGTAGGAACCTGACATAGTGAGCCTCTGACTTTCCTGGGAAAGGCACCAGCAAGGGTAGTATCAGTTCAGCCCTGGCCTGCTCATACTTCGCACAATGTAACAAAATATGATTTATGGACTCGATGTCTTGAGCACACGAGCAAAGTCTGTCCTGGTAGGGAACTCCTCTCAACCTACCATCCAGCACTGCAGAGGGGAAGACATTCAGTCTGGCCTTGGTGAAAAGGCTTCGATAGTTAGGTACTGTCAGGTTTTTGATGTAAGGTGTTAACTCAAAGACATACCCATATTGAACTCCTGCTGCCAGTGGACTACAGACTGCGTGTGACCGAGATCGCAAGTCACTGTGTGCATTGTCCCATAATCTTTGCTTTAAAGCCTTTTGGGCACCTTCATAGCCCAGGTAATACAGTTGGGGGGGGGGGGAGACAGACCAATAGAGGTGGCTTTTTTAGCCATGGTTTTCTGCCATTTGCTGACAAATTCCTCATTGGTCAAATGTTGGTACAGACCCTTCCCTAGATTAAACACTGAAATCCTGAGCCAATGTCTTAGGGCAGCCCACCATGCTCTAGCTGAAATTGGGCATTCACCAGCTTCCAACAGAAGTACGGAGTTGGGGATGCAGTTAGGTACCTGCAGCAGAGATCGTATAAATTTTGCCTGAAAGCCATCTAGCTTTGGCAGGTCCCCATTATGCCAGACATTTGCTGCATACAGGAGTTGGGAAACGGGCTTTGCGTTGAAAACCCTTAAGGCTGCTGGAACATATTTGCCGCCCTTTGTGAAGAAGAATTTATGTATGGCTAGCTTTGTAATCTCCGCCTTTTGAAGGGAGGTTTGCCAATGGTGCTTCCAAGATCTTGTATGATGGAATGTGAGCCCTAGGTAACTGAAGTATTTTCAGTATGTTCGAGGTTATGGCCATCCAGCACCCATTTAGACTGGGAGAATCTTCTTTCGAAGACTAAGATTTTAGATTTTTCATAATTAATGGATAAACCATTTCCAGAACAGTAATCAGAAAATTTCCTCAACAGATAATTCAAGCCTGGCCTGGAACGCGAGATGATGGCTGCGTCATCAGCATACAACAACAAAGGGGTCCTTCTCATTCCTATTTTTCGAATGTGTCCATCTGGGTCCATTAAGTTCTCTTCTAGGTCATTTAGGAATAGCTTGTTACATCATACTACGAGATCTTGTTCTCCAAAGGGCTTAGGTATCATAACATCCTACAGAACCTGCGCCAAATATCTAAAGGATGTACTACTCCCTTCCCTTCGAAGAGCCTTTATGTTTGCAAGACTAAATGCTTTCCTCTCTGCAGTGACCAAAGGCAGATTCTCACACATTCCATTTCAAGCCCGTTTGTGTGTCTGCAATCAAGAAGTACCTGATTCAAAGGACCACATTCTCTTAGATTGCCCTTTACACAGCAGACCTCACCAACTGATGCTGAGCAAAATGTTGGACCTTCGACCCACAACTCCGAGAAGAAGCAAAATAAGGTTTCTCCTGGCAGATCGGGACAAAGATATTATTGCTTTAGTAGCTTCCTTTTTAGCCACAGTTTTACCCAAAAGGGTTCCCGGTGAACTATCCTTTCGGAAAATAGACAGGGCATTGCAGAATATCCAAATGCACATGGCCATAGTGGGACCTTATAACCCTTGACAGCTTCACCCTTGTCTTTTTAATTATTCCAGTTACTTGAAACATGCCAATAAAGGTATTTGTTTGAAGCCCAGATCAAAAGGACATGTCTGCCATGTGACAAGTGGGAAGAACAATTATGAATCCATGTGTTTTGGATCAGGACACCACTGATGCTCCAGAAATGGGTGAGAAAACAAGGCCAACTTCCTGTCACCACATTCTGTCCACATACTAATTCTATACTAGTTAGGGCTTTCAGGGTCAAGTGAGGTCCTCTTAAGGAGGAAACATATCACTGTCCTTCAAGGTAGAGGGTACTACCCCCAGTTAAACTATGAAGCATTCATCACTCCATGGATTTGGTCAACATCTACTTTCCGCTGCCTTCTTCATTTGTGAGAACCAAACAATTTACCAAGACTGTTGACAACCTAGGTTGTCATCAGTTAGATGCTCAAAGTATTGGTTCAATGTGGACACCATGTCTAGATGGAGAAACTGGTTAAAAAACAAAGCCATGCTCACATTTTCCTCCCATTGCACATGCTTGTCTCCCCGTGGAGGCAAACATGTTTATGAAGCACAAAACACACACCACTGCGTTTACAACAACTCCAAGAACAAACACTTCTTTCCCCGTATGTTACTAAACAAAGCTGATTATCCATCGCATTATGGACAAGCACTTTCAGAAGCAGATTTTGTTTCCTCCAGCCTGGAGAGCTTCAACAGGAGGGAACACTATTTAGGCAATCAGAATGTGAGATAGAAATCAAAAGGTAATTTATTGCGTGTAACATCTGTCTGAAAACGTGAGGCGGGGGCTTGTGCAAGATCTGTGCACCTGCAGATGCTGCAACATACTTAACTAGGATGCTTCGCAAGAAGCAGAAGTCTTAATCTGGCTGGGAAGATCCCTAGGAAGGCATTAGAACTGTCAGCATCTAGCTTCTGTTGGCAGGTAAGCCGATTACAGCTGTGCAAAACAGAATCACAACCAATGCAATGGATCCCAGGGTGCTTTTCATGGGGAAGACAGAGACCTATGCTGAAGCGCTTTTATCTCTGGGAGAGAGGCAAGCAAATGCTTTGCCACCTCTTCTTTGCCACAGTTTCCAAGAAAAAGAAAAGAGGGAGAATAAAGCACACATTATGTGCTTCCGCTAGGACCAGTTCATATGCCCACATCTTATTTGCTCCGTCTTTGCACTTGCATGGGACATTGAGCAAAAGCTCACAAGCTGTGATGCATTTGGAGTTCTGAATCTGTTACATATCTATATTCTCAACAGAAGAATATTTACTTTGTACTAGAGGGGAAAGGGAATAAATGTTAAGATGCATTCAAAGTTTCTGAATGTGAAGGTTTCCAATTCCTAGGTTCAATATTAGGTTTTACCATGGAATTAAAAATTAGGCTTTGGGGAATATTGATCATTTTGATAGGAATAAAATATGAAATAACATCAACGGTCAAATACCATTACCATTTAAATACAACAGCATACTTTAAAAATGCAGTCAAATGCAAAATAAATATTATATTGCATGTAAATAATAAGTAAAGAATATTATTGTAGGTCAGCTATCAAATATGCTAATGTGCTCATCACATGCCAACTATTACACGGTGCAAAATACCAGCTCTCAAATATGGACATCAACTATAGGGTGTATAGGTATAAAATGCTTGGTGAATATTTAACAAATCTTTGATTAATCAGGAGGACATGAAAATTTGCAGAGGAGAATTTCTGGAAACAAATTAATTACAGACGGAACAAGGGATCTCAAGAAGTCAAAGAGCCTTCCTAGTAGAAACATAACTGTAAAGAATGGACAGTTGAGCCCCACAGACAGCGGTAAAACTTAAGAACGCCAACCTCTGTGGTTGCAGACACAATCCAAAGGAAAATTATGCTGATGGTTTATATTTTTAGGGTGTCCATCAACCAATTCCTCTTGGTAGTTAACTTGCCAGATTTAACTGCTCTTTTCCCCACTGTGAAATCAATACATGAGGAGACCTCTCATATACTACTTTTAACTTCCAGATACTGTACAGATCATGGCATATATAGCACAAATTGCTGCATAGGCCCAACTTTCAGCTCATTCGGTTCATTTTTGCTTTTCCCAACTCCCTGTACATTATCAACGATCATATTCAGTTGCATCAAGATTCCTTTTCGTAAGGTGTTTTGCCACATGTACATCAATGAAACACTGCACAAGAAGAATCCTGATCATACGTACTTCTAATACAGAAGTAAATCGGGGGGTAAATTAGAGCACAGATTCTAGTGGATTCTACTTCCGGGTTGGCGCCATCGCCGAATGGCGGACTCCCTCCGAGCTCCGGAGGGAGCCTGCTCGGCAGGGGCTGGGTCCTACCGCACCGGCGATGCGGGGACCCTTAAAAACCACGGCCACGGAGGCCGTGGACATGGAGACTCGGCTGGCACCGCTAGCCCCTCCCGACTCGTGAAGGAGCCTTTTTAAAGGCTACGGATCGGGTGCCGGGGAGAAGCGTGGTGCTTTGAGTCCACCGCTATCCCTGCCGAGCGAAGCCGCATGCCATCCGGCGGAGAGCGCTGACTTCTTCCATTGAGAATTCGGACTTTCAATAATAACCCGTGAGTAATTTGGAAACCGGGTTTAAAAGGAGAAAAAAATTTTTTTTTTTGGATTTGATACGAGCGGGGGGGGGATCTAAAAAGGAAGTCAGTCCCCCTCCCTATTGTAAATTTTTCAAAACAAGGACTGGGAGACCAAGGTCCAAAAAGAATTGTATTGCTGACAAAAATTAAGAATTCCACGATGGGAAATCATAAGAATTGTGCTGGAGGAAGAATTGAGGGAGAAGGAAATGTAAACCCCCCCCCCCCCCGGGAACCGGGGTGATTGAGGAAAGAGTATTGAGGAGAGAGCCTGGCGAAAAGCGAAGGAGATTTTTGACAGCTGTCAAAGTAACTGTCAAAGTTGGAAATTCAAAGAGGACTTTATTATGAGGACCTTGCTGGTTAATTTTGTTATAATTTGTTACAATTCGTTAAAGATTGGATACAAAATGGCGAAAATATGGACAACAATCGGACTTTTGGACTAGAGAAAACAAAGTTACAACAATCCCCCTAGAGGAGTTTCGGGACACTACAAAGAAGGTCGTAAGTGGAAAAATACCATTGGAATTTTACAGGACTGGTTATCGTCTGGGAAAACTGCAAAACGGAAACAATATTGTGTCTACAGGATGTTTAACTAAAGGAGACAATAGAATTTTCTATTGAAGAAAGAAAGGGACTGAACGCAAGTTTTTGTTCCTGAATAACAATAATCCTGCAGACTTATTAAATTTCTGAACTAGAACGTTTTAGCAGCGGAACAAGAGGAAACTGGACTACAATTTGGAAAGAACAATGGGGGGAGTTTTATTAAAGATTCGAAGTTTAATGGTTTAAAAATAATTTTAAAAAATAATTATAAATTTGTATTCAGGTTATGTATGGTGTAAAAATAATTATAAAAAGGGAAAGCCAGCAAGGAGATGGGGGGGAAAAAAATAAAAAAAAATGTGATTTATGGACTTTAAGAATTCCAGGCAGACAACATGGATTGGTGGTCAGGGGGAAATTAGACCGGGGACAGGGGGGGGGGGAACTAGAATCCAAAGGCTTGTTAACTATTTTTTGAATTGGTTTTCTTTCATCTATTATATTTCTTATTTCTTATTTCGTATATTTCTATTGTGTGGGGTGTCTTTATCATTAAAAAAAAAAAGGGGAAATTGTGGAATGGAAAGGCGGTGGGTCCTAGGGAGAGAATTTTTGTTTTTTATTAAGGGTATTGATGAGGATTGTATAAATTTAAATTTAAATTTGAAGAATGGTATATAACAAATTAAGTTTTAATTAAAATCGAGAGCTTGTGGAACCAATAATATGATAGGGGAATACGGTAGGGGTGGGGGAAGGAGGGAGCCCTGGAAAGCGGACGTTTGAAAATAAGGCCTTGAATGTATCCTAATCTTTTCTTTCTGTATTCTTGAAAACTTTAATAAATATTATTTTTTTAAAAAAAGATTCTAGTGGATTCTTGTAAATTCTAGTACCAGAATTTACACAACATATAGACCTACAATATAGGCCTTCTGGGACATTTTCAGCTGCACAGAGATAAAGTGTCCTCAAATTGGAGCCACTTGACATCTATAGTTTTCTTTCTGTATACAAAAATTGACAGTTTTTTTTTGGAGGGGGGTTGTAGTTTTAAAAGGTTCATAAGAAAACTCCCTGAATTTTATATTCGGTGCTTTTTGTTGTTTTTTCCAACCTTTTCCCCTATAACAACAACAAAAACCCTGAAAAATTAATCCAGGGATACAGATTTAAGAGTTCCAGCAGTTTTATTTTTGAAAACCAAGAAAAGTCTGAGACAAAAAAGAAGTCCAATAAATCTATTGATTAATGCCACTGGGGTGTTTTGCTTTTGGTTTGTCCTAGCCAATGTTAATGTATTGGGGTTTTAAAAGGGGGGGGGACCAGACACCAATTGTGTGACTTTTTGGGGGAATCAGACTTCTGATATGGCACCCATAGCTGTTTGGGACATTTTACGATCCCAGGATACATTTAAATTTAGCCCTGGGTAGAAAAATCCACACCCCCCCAAAAAAACCCCCCATTTGTGTAACATTTTTCAGGAGTCTAAGTTAGTGATTCACACTAATATCGTGTTTTTGCAGTGTTCTGCCAATGTACATGCACATGTTGGTACTGTGGGCTAGGTTGCAAAAGAATAGGAGGAACTGAAAACTGTGACAAGCTGCACATGCTCCAGGGAAAAAAATTGTTCCAGACATTCTTCCAGTGATGCTAAAATCCAGGACTAGCAAAGCAGAGCCAAACCCACTGAACAAGAAATGAGCAGAACTTGGAAATGTATTTCTCCCTGGAACATGGGCTGAGAATTCCAATGAGAGTTCGGATTCACATTTAAGCTTCAATTTTGGCTTTAAAGCAAGATTAATAGGTATATGGGAAATGTGGATGCGAGAGAAACAAGCAAATCTATCTATTTATCTAATAATCTTAGGTGGCATTTTGCAGGGCAAATCCATGTTTATGGGTCTGCAAATCCAACTTACTGCACTTGTGCTTGTACTTTGAGACAAGGTAGAAAAAGAGAAAGGAAACAGATGTGCCCATTTCAACACTTAAGCACAATTTGTGCTATAATGTGACCAGTTTGTGCAACATTTTGGGGTGGGGTGGGGAACCAAGTACTCGACCAACGCAGAGAATGCTCAGAAAAGCAAAGATATCTGAGATGTTTGGTATTTATTCAAGCGGAAAAGGCAGTGGAAATTAAGGGACTTATTTTGCACCTCCCTAATTGAAATAAACGAGACTCAACTGTTTAACTATGTGATTAAATCCCACTGATTTTAATGGGACTTGAATGTGTCAAACATCCTCTCTATTAAGCTTCACTGGGTGCTATCCGGAGGAAGCTAAGCTTTCTTAATACTCACTGGAAAGAATAGGATTGAATGCATGTGGCGAAATGCTTAAGTTCAATTGATTTCAAGAGTTCCTGGTAGGTTCACCACAATGCTTCTTAAGAACCAGTGGGAAAAGAAGAAAATAAAGAAATCATAGCAGAAGAAATTAAGCCACAACACTGGAATCGAGAATTTATACCTCAGTACTAACAATATTTATGTCAGAGTAAGTCCACAATTGTTTCAAGTATGTGAAAAGCCTGCAGCCATGCACTCTTATGTTTTTAAGTTTAAGCTCCTGTTTGGATTGCTTTTCAGAATTTGCTGGCATGGGGTGTCCGGCATCTTTTCCAGAGAATCTGTGAACATGGATATGAGTCAGGATACACTAGACTACTCCAGCAATTTTCAGCTAAGATGAATTTCGAAGGTGTATACAGAAGTTCTTGAATGGACAAAACATCAGTGGAATTTTAAAGGAGGAGAGGGATGGATATGTCTAGTGAAACTGTGCACGGAAACTCTACAGTTGTGAGACCCAAGCCTTGGGGAATGTCTCACAAATTCAAGGAGTAAATATAATTGGTTGGATCCAAGCATAGTTATGCTTAGAGAGAACCAATGACATCAATGGGATGACCATGTTAATGTTCAAATGAAGTCAATGGGTCTTGTATAGATCTCACCCAATATGACTTGTGGTTAGACTCTTCTGTTTGAATAGCTCTAAATGATGTTTTAAGTGTGCACCTAAATATGTCACTTGTGAATGTGGTAAATGTATGTATCTCACATGTACATTCACCTGAAAACCAAAATTGGCTGGGGCTTCCAGCAGCGCACATGCTAGATGGCAAGTGTAGATTTGTTACTCTGTAATTTGCAAAATGGCTCTACTTCTGCTGGGAGCCTGAAACATTTATAAATCTTGTTGTAAGTTAGCTTTAGTGATAATTGATATTCTTCATAATTTCCCAATTGACTTTTCCTGCAGGTCAATGACCTTTCACAGAAAAGAAGTTCCCTTCTCATGCCTTAAGGAATATCATGCCTTCCATGATAAACACCGTCAAATCTTATTGAAATTCTTTAACCTTCCCTCAAAACTCAAATTGACATTTTGCTTGAGCGGGACTTTGAATTTGCCCTGAATTTTGCTTTAGGTAGAATCAATTTGGAGGTGACTTTTACACAGGCACCGGCATTTTCTAGACTGATCTAAAAAAAAAAATTGCACGAGCAAGAGTTTATCATCATGTATTTACTGTTATCATGCTATATCTGTCTGCTGAGAAAAATCAAGTGAAAAACCCCAGATGACTAATCTGTCTCTTGTACAGTATTTGTAGCATAAAATAACTTATAAAGCAATTGCACAATGCATACAATCAATGCTAGGCTTATAAATCACTGACATTTAGAAGTCTATTGCCTGTTCTAAAAAACAATGGTCTGGTGTATTAAATAGTAAATTATAAAATGACTAAAGCAATCACCTATAAATCAAATCAGGCCCATGAATCTGCAAAGGCACATATTTAAAACACCAATACTTGCAAAAAGGACTTTCATTACTGCATCCTTTTTATAAATAAAATAATTATTTGTATATAAATATGATCATTATCATATTTGTAGTTAAATATGATAATGGTCATATTTATATAAATAGGATTATTTTATTTATAAAAAGGATGCAGTAAGTCCTGTTTTAAATAGTTTCAATACATTTAATAGTATTTTAAAGAATCATCAGATTGCCTTGTGCTTACCCTGAAAATGCATTGTGGATTTTGGATATTAAAATTGAATGCTGAGTTCTCCAACAACTACAGTGACAAGTGTGGAGGAGGATCCACTCCTTGGTCCATTCTGTGTGGTTTCACAAGCACTAGGGCCAGTCTCTCCTCCCCTGATGAGATACCTCTGCCTACAGACTCCGATAGCTGATCCACAGACTGCTTGCAGGACCCAAAGGGCTCTGCAAAACTAGAAACTCCATCACACTGAAAGAGCCAAAGGCTGCGAGAGTAGGCACTGGTTCTTTAACTGACTAAAAGGCAACACCCGGGATGGGACTGCAGACAATGGTTATCTTACTCTGCTCTAAAATTCAGGCCATGGATACAGGACTTTGCTGACACAGTGGGATGTTTGACCTCATGTACAGGAGCACTATGGGACATGAGCAGCGCTGTGGTCTAGACCACTGAGCCTTGGGCTTGCCGATCAAAAGGTCGGCAGTTTGAATTGTCGCAACAGGGTGAGCTCCCGTTGCTTGGTCCCAGCTCCTGCCAACCTAGCAGTTTGAAAGCACCCCCAAAAGTTCAAGTAGATAAATAGGTACCACTCTGGTGGGAAGGTAAACAGCATTTCCGTGTGCTGCTCTGGTTTCACCAGAAGCGGCTTAGTCAGGCTGGCCACATGACCCGGAAAAACTGTCTGCGGACAAACGCCAGCTCCCTTAACCTGTAAAGAGAGATGAGCGCCGCCACCCCAGAGTCGTTCGTGACTGGACTTAACTGTCAGGGGTCCCTTTACCTTTACCTTTACTGGAGCACTATCCATGGTTCTGAATTCCAACTTTGTTGACTTTTGTATTGCCCTGCCAGAGAGAATCTGGATTTTCTGACCTTCCCTTGTTTGGGCTAGCACACCTCTCCTGTGGTTGGGTGCATCAAGTGTTGTCTCTAGAATTATAGCAGCAGTGAGGAACCTCTGATACTCAGATCTAATGAGGTGTGCCAAGTCTTTCAGTTTGGCCTGCGAAGCCAATTGGGAAACAATGCTCACCTGTCAATCACTTGACAACATATCAGATAGAATCATTTATTATCTCTGTTCTAAGGACTACAGAGAGATCCTTCCAGCAACCCCCTAGCCCAGAATTGGAGTGAAGAAAACTGGAATTGTCAATGGGGGGGGACACATCTAGTTGGCCACTGTGAGAAAAGGATGCAAGACTAGGTGGGTGATTGTTCGCTCTTAGGTGAATATATAAAGCAGCCATTTTTCATATTGAGTTCTATTTGTTTGGGGGGTGGGCACTGAGAAAATCTGGTCGTTGGCATCACTGTCTGCCTACAAGAAGATAAGTCATTAACTGAAATGAGGCAGCAGAGTGGGGAAAATCTTCTATTCTGATGGTTTCTCAGAATACAATTGCCTCCTTCACTGGTCTGTGACTACAGCTTTGATGGCATCCTTAATACTTCCTCTAGGCCTTTTAGAAAAAAGAGAGAGAAGAATGTGGAACACGGAGAGCAGAAGTAATGGCTGTTTTACATCTGCAGTGGAAGAAATGTTGGACATCTGCTTAATGAACAGATCAAGGTTCCTTCCATGCCATACACTCTTAAATGTCCCCCTAGTCACTGTGCATGACTGTACTGCATATGTATCACAAAACAAATGTCAATTAAGAGTCGCTTCCTTACCTGTGTGGCTTCATAGCCTGGCTACCTCTGTCAGGAGACAAGGCTTCCGGAAAGGACTGAGTTCCTGAAAAGCTAGATTCCATCATTTTTTCCATCACTGGCTCTGGATGTCTGTTTGCCTTTGAATACTGTAGCAAAGAAAATGAGGGGCAGGAAGAGAGATTAACGGTGCATTAATAGCCATGTATATGACTCCGTATATGTAAGTACCGTGAGATAATGTCTGCTCATGGAACAAAAGAAGGAGGTGCCAGATTTTGATCTTAAAAACACTGTACACTTCCCAGATCCAAGGAGCGGGCTTAGATTGTGCCACGGGATAAGACCTGGTGGATCAGGTGAGCATATTCTGCTACTACACACAAAAGCTATCTGCTATTTGCAGGGAATTACAGGTGGGAGAGCAGTGCTGTGCTTCGGGTTCTGCTTGTGAGCGTCCTACAGACATCAGGTTGGCCACTGTGTGAACCTGAGCTTGGAAAGTTCATTTGGAAGCTAGTTCCAGTTCCAGCTCCTCCCCTCCAAAAAGGATTTAGTTCAGTTCCCATCAATTCACAGTTCATCCTCCTGGTCCTTCAGAATTTTACAAGCTGTTCTGCTAAAGTATACTTAAGAAGACTCAGAAAGTCTCAAAAGGCCCCCCCCCCATATAATGAGAACCATTGTGGTATTTATTTCTCCCCGAACACTTGTGATATTTATACTTGAGCAGCAGCAGCACTTTTCAGAGAGGTACATAAATGGTAAATGCACAGAGTTAAGTACGATCAAACCCACAGACAAAGACTATTTGCAACAGATATATTTTATTTAATCTCTAGGTTTCTTGCAAGACCATCAAATGCATACATAATATGCATTACAGGGAGGCTTACTAATACTATGCCACAGTGCAAATGAGCCACCACTCTGGCCTTAAGGGGTTGGAGTTTGCAGTCACTTTGTCACACACACACACACACACACACACACACACACACACACACACACAAAGCTATTTACACCACTGTCACAAACATGGTTCCCACCCCCCAATAATCTTGGGAAAGAACAATGGTAGGAATTGTACTCCATACCCTTAATAAACTACGTTTCCCAAGATGCTTCATTCTGTTAAAGAACTTATCATTATTTATTATTATGACAATCAAGAAAAAATAAAGATAAAATTAACCAAATGCAATGCTGCTAAGGGAAGTTGCACAGCAATGTAAGACTGATAAACCAAAGCAAAATCAGTTCCTTAACAATCAGAACATCTCAAAGCTGTACTCAATCTTTGAGAGCAACTTTGAGACAATATCAGGATCCAGTTTGCCACAGAAACACTTTGCATTTGTCCTGGTTCTTTTGACTTTGATAAATGTGTCAACTTAGACATTAAATCAAATTCTCAAATTGCACCTGTCCATTCATTAATACTAGCTATTATTGGCATACTTGCTATAGCATCCATATAAGGAAATAGTTCTTGGTGTTCTTTCCTCATTGACTCAGCAGCATAATTTAATAATAATAGCAGAGGATCATACGGGATTTCATAACCTATTTTTTTTATATTAAATCTGCAATCTTTTCCTAATATTCCTTTACCCCATTGCATTTCTGCCATATGTGATATAGTCTCCTGTTTCTTTCCGACAAGTCTTTGGGCAATTCTCATTTCCTTTACTTATGATTTTAGGAGTTACATACCAACTTAGCATTATTTTAGAATAGTTTCCTCTCATATGCATGTGTATGGAGAACATGTTTTGCCTTAGTCCAAAATGTACCCCAAGTCTCCATTTCCAACATCTTGTGCCCACAATCATTTGCGAGGAGGTGGCAGGAAATCTGCTCCACTTCACGTGGACCACATGGCCACCCACTCCCCTCTGGGGGCGGGGGACGAAGTTCCATGTCACCCGGAGGTTCCTAGCCACTTCATCGTCCAGCCAGCCAATCTGCTGTCTGGGGAGGCATGGCCAGGACCCATTTAAACTGAGGCAATCGTCACAACTTTGTAATGTTTGGCGGTTAGGCATTGGTTGATCTCATGATGGGGGGAGGGAGGTGTGGCCCTCACCTGCCCCTCCAAGCTTAAGGGTATTCCGTTAAAGGAATGCAGGGGTGTGGATCTTGTCTGAAGCCCGGGGCAGGGCTAGAGCCATGCCACGACCCTGTCGGGAACCCTGGGGGAGCTCAAGTTGGTTTGTATCAACGGGGTTCCCCCTACCGGTGGTTGATCCTTACCGGACTCCCTGCATGATGGGCAGGAATCAGATATCGTCGGGTCAGTCCAATGCCTAAGCCAATACCACTCACATTCTGTAACCACTAAAGTTGTGGTCTAAATTTGTCCACCAACATTTAACCCAATATCTGTGTCCTCGTCACTTATTTATCAATGAGGGGGTGGTTTCGGGGTCTCAACACGCAATCACTTTATCCCAACATCTAGGTTTTCCGAATGATCCAAGTTATGTTCTGCTGAGGCTCCTTTCCACAAGGATCTTACCACAATATATCCACAAAATATCACTATGTCAAGTCACATAACTGCACAATGGGAACTTTTCCCCAAGCCACACCCACCTGCCACACCTCTGACATCATATGTGAGGGACAGTTAGAGATGGAAGCCTTCAAAGATGCTCCCAATTGTGTATAGGCAACGGAGCCTTCCTTTCCCCACTGATCAGCTGACTGGCAGTGAGAGCAACCCTGCTGGGATTGGCTGCCCTGTGGTTGTGCAGCTAATCCATAGAGGAAGCAGATTCGGAGTCATAGGCCATCAACTGAAAGTCAGTGCTTCTCGACTCCATTGCTGTGGAGCGCTTACTGGTGTGTCCTACATCTCTCCTCCCTTGCCATCTGCCCTGAATTGCATTGCAGTGAGAAAGCCACTCCCGACATAAGGAGGGGGGTTGCGGGCTCACGCCCCATCTACATCCTCGCGGGGCTGGCTGCAGCCCCGCAGGACTTGGGGAATCCCGGGATTCATTAGTATTCATAATTCACTGCGCCAGCCAATCGGCTGGTAGCAGGGGCGGGCTTAGTAGGGGGCATTTAAGGTCGGGGCAGCCCGTGCTCGCCCCTTTCTTTTCTTTCAGCAGCTGCTGTCATAAGGACATTGCTATTGGAACAAACATAATTTGCAGAGGTGGCGGCTTGCGGAAGTTTGGGAACGGAGGACAAATTTGTGGGAAAATAAGATGAAACCCCATAGGTAGGATGTGGAGCCTTGCAGAATCTGAAGGTCAACAGCAGAGCTCCAGCAGAGCTTGGTGGGTCAGGTGTGGTTGTGTGGAAAAGCTGATTTGAGGATTAATGAGGTTCAGCACGTGTTCAATATAGCACAGTTTCTGCATAGCAAGGACTGCATTTTTGAGAAGCTGTGTAATTATTTAACTGGGAAATTATATTGGAGGAATTTGGAGGCAGGGTAAAATTAAAATAGAGTTATACTGATGCATTGTCAGAATATATACACATATTATTTGTATGCACACTGTTGTTTGCCAGAGTTTGCCATAGAATATATATACTTTATTGTTTGCAAAAGTTTCAGCTCCTGGTTCTAATCAGCATTATGACAGCTAATTATTTTATGAGGAAAATATTAATGCTTTATTTAAACTGAGACAGAGAAACATTTTCAGTTCTGGAGACATTTGCATAGCTATTGACGAAAAAGAAAACCGCTTGTCTCAAAAATGCAAATTTTGCATTCTGAATCCTCCCCTTTGTATATCAGTAGATTATTTTGACAGATGGGCGGGGCCCCATCCACCGGCCAATCACTTGACATTGCCATGACATCAACTGAGCATATTTCCCCCCTTTATAGTGTGGCAGACTGTACTACAAAAAGCAACTCCAAGCCAAGTGAGGCATGAAGCTACACAGCCTTCTCTCTTCAGCAATTGGTTGCTCTACCAGGAACAATGTCCATGCTATCTGGGACCTATAGGAGTTGGAATCCGGATGTTGCTGGATTCTGACTCCCATAGGCCCCAGATAGCATGGACAGTGTTCAGGGATGTTGAGAGCTGAAGTCCAATACAGGCTTCCCACCCCTCTTTTAATGAACTGCTCAGGACTTAATAGCTTGAAGGGATCTGGAAGAGGGAGCAGGCTTTGGCCTGTTGGTCACACTAGTCAGTGGAGAATCGGGACCCTGGCAGAATCTCTGCAGCCTCTTTCTGAGAGTGCATAGACTATGGAAAGCAAAGAGTGGGACAATTAAAGCTAGAATGATGTAAGCTAAGACAGGATTGTCAAATAAGGTGAGTTGTGCAGGACACCCTATTTACCTGTTTCTCTCCTTGCAAGTCAGATGGGTTGGTGAGATATTTAGCAGATCTTTAGTCAAGTATTCTGAAAATCAATGAATATCACTAAATAACGTTGCGGCCCTCAGCTCAGTCCATCTAATCTGTTTTGTCACTTGATGCCCAGGCACAGGGCAAATAATAATAATAATTTTATTATTTATATCCCGCCCATCGGGCTGGGTTTCTCCAGCCACTCTGGGCAGCTTACAGCACATAAAAAATTATAAAACATTAGACATTTAAATTTTTCCTGATACAAGGTTGCCTTCAGATGTCTTCTAAAAGTTTATTTCCTTGACATCTGATGGGAGGAGGTTTTACAGGGCCGGTGCCACTACCGAGAAGGCCCTCTGCAATAATAATGATTTTATGATTCATAAAACCGTTAGTTCCAAGACTTCTCATGGATAAAAATCAACTGCCTAAAATAAATTTGAGATATGGCATTTTAAACCATTTTAAGTAACTGAGATGCAATGGGTTGTCTTTCAAATAAACAGAAGTCTAAACACGTAAAGGTCTATCATTATGCTATTCAGTGTGAATTAAAATTCTGCAGTGCTGAAGGCTTCTCAGAAAACAAAAGCTGGATTTATTAAAAGAGGGTGGAGGAGGTGGGGTACAAGGTAACCATGAAATACAGAGGTAGCAGCGAGGAAAAGGAAAACATTTCACACTTTCAATAGAACTTTTCAAAACTGAACCTGCACCCTGCACACAAACACTGGGAGGAATGTAGATTAATACTTTATTAATTGTTTTTAAAATAACTCCCCCCCCCCAAAAAAAGTGCCCAAGTCTGTTAGATTTTTAAACAACCAAGACCTAAAAAAACACAAAAAACCCATAGCATAAACTACCATGTATACTGACACAATAGGTTCACAACACCTGGCTCCAATCTAGCACCATGCACAGTACCGGATTTACATAAAAGCTAAACAAGTTTAGGGCCCCACTCTCTTGGGCCCTCCCAAAAAATATACTTCTTCTTAATTGTATTTCACTATTAATATACTACTTCTTAATTGTTTTTCAGTTCAACAATTACTTTGATAAAATACATATTTTGTTATGTGCAAATGGCTTTAAATACCTATTAGTTCCATAAATTACCATATAGCATATATTAAACACAAAAATCAGCAGCAATTTGTTGTTGACAAAGGACAGTTGGACATATAAAGGGCCCCATTACCTTCAGTAGCTTAGGGCCTCATCAAATCTAAATCCGGTCCTGACCATGTGGCTGGGACAACCAGACCTGCCCGCAGAATCCTTCATCTAGTATATTTATTTATATTTATTTATTACGGCTGTAGGCCCATACAGGTAAAAACAACTCATAAGTAACAGCTTGTGCACGTGGGAAAAAACAGCCGCTAAAATACCACTTCATCTAGTATATATTTTAAAAGGTGGCTTGTCTGTATGTCCACTTGTCTGTGGCTGCCTCTCAACATACTGTCAGCACACTCGGCATGACGGTTCCTGAGGTGGGGGTGGTGGTCATCATCAACGTTGGGCCACAGGCCACCATTTTCAGTCCAGATGGCATACCCAAATGTGACTTGGGCACAACTTTACCCCCCCCCAAGGTCTGAGGGACAGTGGACCAGCCCCCTGCTGAAAATGTTTAACCAATTTACCACCCGTCTGAGCCTTGTGCAATAGGGGCCAAGCCCCTTCTAGCCAGATTTCACTGGTGCGGGAGTGTTGCTGAAGAAGCCTTGCATAAAGTTGTTACTTTGAGGAGCAAATTCAAGAAAAGGTTCCACTTTCTTGCTCCTCGTTCCTCATCTGTGCTTATTTTCAATTTCCTTTCATGTTTAAAGGTCCATGTTCAGAGCTGGAATCTGTGCATGATTTCACTTTTGGTCAGAATTGCCGAGTGCACTTTGAAAATGCTTTTGCTCCACATGGCAAGCAACCCAATACCCTGTCCAAGTGCCACGGATTTGCTCTGGCTACTAGATCAGCTTGGCATTTTGGTACAGTAAAAGGCTTAATTGTGCTATTATTGTGAAAGTGCTTATTGTCTCCTGGCTGATTATATTTGTGCTTGTTGTTAGAGCAATTACTGAAAAGCACTTTTGAGGCATGTAGTTAAATAAATTAATGAATAATGATAGCATTTAAAAATAAGCTTTTGTGCAAATTTTCCAATTATTCACAGTTTCATGGAGAAAATCAACTGTCAAATGCAATTACCTAGCCACTCACTAGCAATTTTCCACTCTTACCTCCCAAGGCTGGCTGTCCTAAAGAAATCAATGGAGACAGCATGGTTCAAACACAGAGGAGACTGGCCTCACAGCCAATTTCAACCCCTCACACTGTCATGGAATCAGCAGAGTGATCTTGGTTGGTCCTGTTTCCTAGTTTGTTTAAGAGAGGATTGCTGCCTTCATCTGCGAAACACTTTGATAGCTGGTGGAGGAAAGGCACTAATAGAAATGGTAGGGAATGGTGACGTTTAGAATAGGAAGTGAACCACAGTTCAGCAACAAATCATGTGCTTTGCCTGCATAAAGTTCCAGGTTCAATCTCTAGCAGACTTCCAATTAAAAGGCTGCATATAGCACAGTTGGAAAATGCTCCTTCCTGGATGGCAAAACTGCCACCAGTTACAGTAGGTGATGGTGGCCATTGTTTCAGACAATGATATGAAACACAGATGGGTGTTCCCCAGTATAACTTTGCTGGAAGTGAAAAACTCTCCTCTAATGTTCTTATGTCTCTCAAAAGTGACAAATCCCCATAGCCACTAATCCCGCCCAGGGCTGTAGCATGAGGGGTCATGGAGCAGGGAGGCCATAGCCCTAGGAGCATGATTTTGAGGGATCTCAACCAGGTGCCCCCATGCAGGTGCATGCCCCAGGCTCCAGCAAATGCTGCAACGACACTGATCCTGCCTGTTCCATCATGTATACCCTCTGCTCAGTGCTGAAATAAAATTTCATTCACCCCTTCTTCCATCTTCATGGAACCGTGCATGACACCATGAGGGATTAGTCTAGAAAGAGATTTGCGGGGAGGGGGGATTAAAATTCTGGTCCTCAGATGGTACAGAGGTTCAACCTTTGTCCATTAGATATTGGGCCAGGAAGCTGCATTTGTGGCTCAACTGAATGTAACAGAGAGTTGGAGCCAGTTTATCATCATATTAAGAGTAAACCTTTAAAACTAACTGAACTTTATAGTTATGGCTATGTGGGATGGAATTCAATGTGGTGGTAAGGATATTGTTCCATCAGCACAAGCATCTTTGTGTGCCTGATGGAACAATCTTCCCTCTCCTCCAACTACATGCCATTCTCTTATAATTTTTATAGATTGGTTCTTATTTGCAAAAGTTTCTTAAGTTTCCATCCATGAGTAGGGAGCTGATGTTTGGAGCAAATAACACTAAGGTACCTTTCGGTTACCTAGCAGTTTGAAAGCACATCAAAGTACAAGTAGATAAATAGGTACCACTCTGGTGGGAAGGTAATGGTGTTTCCGTGTGCTGCTTTGGTTTCACCAGAAGCGGCTTAGTCATGCTGGCCACATGACCCAGAAAAACTGTCTGCGGCCAAACATCAGCTCCCTTGGCCAGTAAAGCGAGATGAATGCCGCAACCCCAAATTCGTTCGTTACTGGACTTAACTGTCAGGTGTCCTCTACCTTTAACATTACCTTTCAGTTATGTACTTCCATGACTATATATTGGCTTTCAATCAATTAATACTTATTTATTCCCTTTCCAACCTCAGTAAATACAAATGTGCTTCACTGAGAGGAACATACAGAGTTACATACACTTCCATGGAAATGAAAATAAGACAAAATATTGTCACAGAATATTAGCAGCTCAAGAAGAATGCTAGGCTGCATCCTTTCTCCCTAACATTGTTTTCTATGTACAAGGAATATTCTTGTAGGCAAGAGCTATGGGTGGACTGAGCAGCCTAATTCAAATGTTTTGAAAGTATGCACAAAAAGTATTTAAGTTGTACACAGTTGGTATACACTTTTAATGTAAAATACATCTTTGTGGACTTTCTACATGCCAAAACTTCATTACAAAATTCAGATAAATGTGCAATCTGACTGGGAGTTAACTTCTGATCTACAAGCAAATTCAAGAGAGTTGGTTCAAGTTAGCCCACTGAGGAAAGCCAACCAAAGAATCCCCCCCCCCATCAATTGTAGGGGCATACTGCACAGTAATGTGATTTGAAGAAAAACTGCCTTTTTAAAGTCTTAGTGGCACTCAGTCACAGGTCCATCCCATCCCATTGCATGCCATCTCTAGTTTTCAGTTCTCCCCCAATAATAAATTCATAGGAACTACACATATCTGGTCCATACTGTTCTTCTGAAGTCATTTCCAACAGAAAACACACAGCTCTGTTTCTCCATAATGTCTGAATCAGGAGAGATTGTTAAAGCTCTAGACTAATTTCTGAATGCAGTGGTGGATCTGAGAAGGGCTGATAAACTGTGCTTGAATTCAGAAAAGATGGAGACTCTTGGGGTAGGTTATTCTCATGTCTGAAAAATGCCCATTCTGGACAGAGTCACACTCCAGCTGCAGGAGCAGGTACATAGCTTTAGGGTACTCCTGAACATATCATTGTCACAAGACGCCCATGTATCCTCTTTGGGTAGGTGAGCCTTTTACCTGCTTTGCCTGGTTCACCAAATACGAACATTCTTGGATTGTGATAGCCTGACCACTGTAGACCATACACTGGTAACCTTGAGGGTGGATTACTGCAGTGAACTCCATGAAGGTTTTCCCTTAGGTCTGGCCCAGAATATCCAGATGGGGAAGAATGGCTAGACTGCTGATGGGGAACACATAGCTGCCAACACAGGACACCACTGTTAAAACATCCCCATCTACTACTGAGCCTGGTTCAAGTTCCCTGTATTAATTTACAAATCCCTAAACAAGTCCAGGGGTTTTACTGATTTATAATTTTTGGAAAATGCTTTGATTATTTATTTATTTTTAAGAAATAGGGGTAGACAATGCTGACTTCCAGACTGGTATCTGAGCATAAGGAGAACCAAAGACTCATCTATTCTGGCACCCTATTCTCACAGGGCCCAACCAGATGAAGAAAATAGTAGCCATCAAGAATACAGAAACTAGCTGTCCCTGAAATCTGAAATGTGTACCTAATTTTCTCTTAGAAAATAAAGAATGAAAAGGCTCTTAAATGTTATATAATTAGGTATGTCTGTTACTTCCTAAATATAGTGTTGCCGATCGTAAGTATTAGTTCCACATCTTACAGCGTGAGAAGTATAATGTCAAATGTAACCCTCCTAATCTGAACCTCTAGTGAATTTAGGGAGCTTGCAATTTATTGAGCAGTTTGAAAGAAGAATGCAAATGAGAAAACATGCCATTTTAAAGCGCCGTGTGAAGTGCTGTGTCACAGATGAAAAACACCTCTTGAAAGCAAACATCCATGTTTTTAACCTTGCATGCAGATTTGATAATCAAGCTATTGAAGCTTTCGTTGGCACAGAGGTGAGCGAGGGAAGAGAAGGAGGACTGTGGTATTTTTTTAACTGCAGTTATGCAAACAGCTGAAAACATAAATGAGGCTAGCTGAAGTGAAAAGCAAATTTGCAATGCATTTAAAACGGGCTGCAAAAAGGAAGTGGTGGGATTATAGTCACTTCCTTGCATTTACATAGCATGGTCTCTTGAAAACAAGTTCCCAAAGGGACATTGAATTTGGCACATATGTACAGAAGGGTCTTTCTGCCGTGCAAATCCAGCCTGTCAGAGCACTAAGGTACAATAGTATGCCAAACTATGGGTAGAAATGATGGGGGCGGGGATTCCTAATACACCATGGGGTGGCAACCTATGGCCATAGGCAGTGCTATTTTTCTAGAAAAAGAGGTGCCAGAACTCAACATAAACGCCTCTCTTGTTCTCTTATAATGGCGCCAAGACTGAGTTCTGGTGAGTTCTGGCTGAAAAGCCCAGGCCCTAGGCCTAATGCTGAAAGCTGCCTGCAAGTGATCAGTTCAGACTGGTGGCAAGATCAGGAAGATCAGACTGGTGGCAGGGAGGAAGGGCGTTTGGTGGGGAGAGGGAGAAAAGAGAACAGTAAAGAGAGAAATACAGCCCTCCTTGGGTTCTGGCCATGTCCACTTTTTTGAGGGAGGGTGGATGCCAGATCTTATCTGACACAGTGCTAACCAGAACAGCTCCCATTTTGTAAAACTGTATTTTGCAGCTGCTGGTGGCCATTTAAGTTGTTGTTTTCTTAACCTCTATATTACCCAGAGGTTATTTGGGAAATTATTTGGGATCAGCACTTTGCGAATGAGGCCCTCAGAAAAGCATAGAGAGGCAATGTAGTCGGGGCAATGTGACTGGACCATCTGCTTGCCATTAACAGTCCGACTGCTGTGTTGTGCACCAGCTGCAGGTTCTGGAGCCACATATAGCACATTGTAATGTAATGTAATCTGGTGGTTACCGGAGCATAGACTACTGAAGCCAGGCTATTCCACTTTCAATCAGGGGAATTATAAATGCTATGAGAGGTCTAGAATCTTTCAACAGAAAGGAGTCGGCACCCTAACAGTCCCCCCTGGGGGCAGAGGAAAGCACCCACGAATGAGCCGCAGTCCCCACTAAGTGGCCCACATGAGGGGTAGCAAGTTATCATTATTATGGTTATTATGACTGTAACTATCAGGGAGGGCAAGCAGATGTCTTGGACTGTCTCTAACGATGGCTCAACTTGTTGAAAGGCAGTTTAAGTTTGGTGAGTGGATGAGACAGCAGGGCAAACCGGGCTTTGGTTTTCGGGGAAAGATCTGTCCAGGCAAAAGCTCTTTGTGTGCTCAAAGTGCAGGCTGTGCTGTTATGCAAAGTAACCTTCAAGTAGAACGCAACCTTCAATTACGAGACAGTCAATTGCAATGCATAATGAAGGCACCCCATTAATCTTGTCTTTCCGGGAGGTGAGAAGAAAGAGAAACGAACTATCAACGCCAGTAAAATGGAGCATTAAAAAACTGAGATGGAGAATATTCTTGCTTATGGGCTTTGAATCCCACTACCTCGATGCATCTGTTCATGTAAAGACAGTGACATTTCTAAAATAAACAACAACAAAAATAATGAAGGACTGAAACAGTAGGGTGTGTGTGTGTGTGTGTGTGTGGTTTTTGATGATATTACTTTTATGTATTCCTATCAATATCAGTACCATGGTTCAAGGAAAGAACCCAATTTCTTTAAGAGCATAAAAGGACAGGAGAAGACGTGGCTCAAAAATATTGATGGGGAGCTTGGCACTAGGATCATACAACCAACTCTGTGTGATCTGCATTGGTTCCGATTTGTTTCTTAGTTCAGAGTGTGATAGTGTCAACCTCTGAAGCACCATGCAGCCCAGGACAAGGTTACTTCTAAAATGGCCTTCTGGCCAATCTTTAAGGTCATTCCACGAGACCCTGATCATAATCACATGTTGATTTCTGCTATTGAAGGCAAATGAACAGGGATCAATAAGGGAAGATGGCAACTCTAATTACAGTCCCACGATCAAACCCGGGGCTCTGATTCAGCACCCCTTCAATTATGCTGACCCATCCTGGGTCCACTTAGGAACCGTCTGCCTCCAGACCCAGGTTCTGAATTAGTTCAGGCTAATGTTTAATTTGGAGTTTTTTACATAGCCAGCATATAATTGAAAACCTTGTGTGGAGATAACTAAATGTGTCTTTTCTCATAGCCTGCTGTTTTGCACCATAAAGCTATATAGTTCCCAAAGACATTGAGCCAACATGACTGGCTGTTCAAGGCAACTTTTTTCCCTACATCCCATTTTGCTCCCTGAAGTTTTCCTATAAATTTTACATCTATTCAGATGCTGGCATTTACTATGGCAAACCATGACAAGACAGCATAATAAAACTCCAATTTGCACTGTTTTAACAAAGACCGTTGGACAAATAAAATGATTCTGTTCAGCTTTTTCCCCATTCCACAGCACCACAGGTGCAAATTAGTGGCACATCTGGGGGTGACGAAAACCCAAACCATCAGCATTAAAGCATTCAACCAGTGAATTAAGGATGGAGGTTGGCAAAGTTACTTACATTTTGCAGCTGGACTCGGCTTTCGGCCCTGGTCTCTGATTTTGCCATCATGCTGGAAGCATTAAGGCTGTAGGTTTTCCCATTTCGTGTCTCTTTCAGCTGTTCCTGAATAAGTTTTGTTTGCTTTCTGCAAAGAAGAAGAAAAAAACAAAAACAAAAAGATGTCCAGATAAAGATGGACAGTGATTATTATTTTTGTAATCTCAATTATTCTAATGTGGTTACTGGTTCCAAATGTCCTAATATTTTCAATGACCACAGACTAGAACCGAAACCTTTGTGAAGGCAAGTCCAGGCAGGTCAGAACAACTTGTTCTCAGTAATGCAGGGTTTATGCTGAAATGAGGGATGAGTGAATCTGTCCCTTTCAGCTTTTCATTTTCCCAATCTTACTTTTATTTCTCCACATTTTCACATCAGTTTGCATATTTGAAAAAAAAATCATTAAAAAAAATCATGACAACTTGTAAATTCATTTAAAAAGCATTCAAATTCTTCGGCATCTTAGTACAAAGTTCTCCTAATATTCACAATTTAACTGTGTATGTTGACCAGGAAATATGCAATATCTGGTTGTTCTGCACATTAACAATATCTAGTTGTTAATGCATATTAACCACTGAACTTCCATTCATCTGAACATCTGTTATTACCAACAGTAGAGCTGTATGCATTTGTGGACAGAGAAACTGGGGAAAGTACTTCAACAAAATGCTAGAGCAGCAAAGAAGAAATTCCCCTACAGTTTCTCAGGGGTGGGGAATCTTTTTGTTTGTTTCTTTGATTCTTATTCATTGCTGCTGCAAGTGGTTACAGCAGCAATAAGGATATTGGCAGCCTGGCCACCATTCTGCATCCTTCACAGTGCTCTGCAGTCAGGGTTGTTCTGGAGCATTGTGTGGGGAAATAGAGAAAAATCAGAGAAAATTGTGCAAAGTGCCCTTTTTTGGTGGGGGGGGGGGAACATGTTCTCAGAAGAATATGTCTCATCTTAGCAATAAATAAGCTTTCCTTTTTGCAATTCACACTAGAAGTATGGCTCTATCTGCAACCATGCCTGAAGCTTGATCTATAATGTGTAACAGAATTAACACAATTTCACTGCAAGTGAAATTCCACTGCGGAGTATGCTTATTTGGAGCTTTATTACAAACATCCATTTTAAAAGAATTGGGGAACAAAAAATCATGGTTCATGGGAATTATATGAATTGCATGTTTTATGTGCTTTTTTAAAATAGTTGTTTTTATTAAAGGATTTCCATAGTTATCAAGCGTACATACAACGTCCCTGTTTTCCATTCACATAGCCCTTCCTACAGATCAGTTACATCTGATGTGAGACACTACTGTCATAGACACTGTGAGTTTGGTGCAGGGTGGGGGAGAGAAAAAGAAGTGGCCTTTTGTTCTTTTATGTGCTTTTTAATTACATCTCTCACTTCTGCAAGCATCAGTACATTGCTGGCTGTCACTGTACAGTGGTACCTCAGGTTAAGAACTTAATTCGTTCCAGAGGTCCATTCTTAACCTGAAACTGTTCTTAACCTGAGGCACCACTTTAGCTAATGGGGCCTCCTGCTGCCACTGCGCCGCTTCTGTGTGATTTCTGTTCTCATCCTGAAGCAAGATTCTTAACCCGAGGTAATATTTCTGGGTTAGCAGAATCTGTAACCTGAAGCGTATGTAACCTGAAGTGTATGTAACCCGAGGTACCATTGTATATCTATCTACACACACAAACTCAAACCTGCCACATCTGTGGCTGATTCAAGAGTGTGAACTGCCTTCTATTATGATGTCAGAAGATCATTGTGAGACAGTTCTGTTCTCATGTTCTGATGTGCTGGCTGGGAACTGTCCATTCAATTTGAAAACACTTCAGCTAATTTGGTCATACATTTCATGTCCCCACCCATTTTCGGACCGTTCTAGTAATCAGAATATCAGAGGAACGTAGGAAGCTGCCTTATATTGAGCCAGGTCAGCCTTGTCTACAATGACTGCCCACAGTTCTCCAAGCTTTCAGACATGAGACATTCTCAGCCCTGCCTAAAGATGCCAGATGGAACTTGGGAGCCTTCTGCATCCAGAGCACCTGCTTTTGAGCAGTAGCCATTTTGGTTGTTGTGAGCTAGTTTCAGATGCTTAGCTGGTGAGAGAATACCACAGCTATTTCGAGATTGCAGCGGACGAGTCTTATATAAAAGTATTTTGTTCCCCGACCACCACAGTCAGTAGATGGAGTTCACCTTCAGGTATTTCTCGCCTCAAAACAGCTTCACCTGATTACTTTTTCCTCAGAGGATGCCCTATCTGTGACTGAAAGCTTAGCTTGGGGAAAGTGTTTTTCAAATGGAAAAATGACCAAAGGGAAAGGGGTTAAACCGCTTTTTTTACACCCACCCTTCTTTCCCTGAGACTTGCAAGCTTGCACAGGCTGATTTTTGCTGCAGAAATCCACCACACAGAGCCTGCTGCAATTTAGAACTTGAGTCAAAGTGAGACAGTTGGTCCCAAACATTTTTTAATTTGTTACACTGACTGCTTGAAATGTGGCTCATAAAGGTAAAGGGTAAAGGGACCCCTGACCATTAGGTCCAGTCGTGGCCGACTGGGGTTGTGGCACTCATCTCGCTTTATTGGCTGAGGGAGCTGGCGTACAGCTACATTCAAAGGTGAAAATGGGCGGTCCCAGGCCAATGTTGTTAATGTTTGGGGGGACAGGACAAACAAACAACAACCAGCAAATGATGACATCTGGCAAAATGCTATTGTCAACATGGAGGGATGCTTGTCCAAAATGAGGGGAGATATATTCACAAGCGTAGGGAACTGCTGGGTCTGTTTGTCCATGTAGCTTAGTTTTGCCTGTGCTGACTAGGTTGCTGCTCTCCAAGGTCTCAGAGGTCTTTCTCATCACCTAGTACCTGAGTTTTGTAACTATGCTGAGGATCACCCCTTCTACATGCAATGTATGTGCCGCTGAGGACCAACACATCTTCCTCCTTCAGCATCCATTATTATACCTCTGCATTTCTGTCTGCAAATAGAAACCCATTTCTCCAGCTTATGATAATTACAAAAACCCAACTTCTACATATAGCCATTGCAATATGTATCTGCCATTGCAGATATTTTAAATTTGATTGAGTGTTCCCACAAAGGTCTACCACTGAGCTCTTGTCCCTTCTTACTGATTATTTCAAAATGTTCATTATACTCATTAGTGGTTGTCAGCATTCACACATTAATGTCAATGTTCACTACGTTATGGGCATTCCCTATACCAATAATGTGCCCATATATACTCTGATAGTTCTCCTTCATCTCTCATAATACTATAACCCTCTAACAAAGCTGAATGTCGGAAGATTCAGGATGGGCAAAAGAAGGTGCTTCTTTGCAGCTCATATAGTTAAAGGGTTGAATTTGCTCCCACAAGCTGTAGTGATGCCCATCAACTTGGATGGCTTTAAAATTCAGACAAATTCAGAGATAGCAATGCTATCAGTGGCTAGTACCCACAATGGCTGTGTATTACCTCCACTGTTGGGAGGCAGAAAGACTCTAAATGCCAGTTGTTGGGAATCACAAATGGGGAGAGTGCTGTTTTGTTCATGCCCTACTAGTGAACTCCCCATAAGTCTCTGGCTGGCCACTGTGAGAACAGGATATGGGATCAGATGGGCCTTTGGTCTGATTCAGCAGAACTCTTCTCATGTTCTTAAGAGCCACCCATCATCCAAGAACTGCAAAATTCAGCAATACTAAATTTCAAAAGCTTCTGAAATTTTCACATTTTAGACTCATGACTCAGTCACTTCACATTTTAGATACATATGGGGAGCTATGGTAGATTCTGATAGGACAAGGCCCTATATTGTTGTGATATATGCACATTGACTCCTGGTTTCCTGGTTTAAGAACCATGAAACTGTTGCTTGCATAATTTGCGGCTGATGAACTATGTGCCCTAGCAAGGACAATGAGAGCTACAGAGAAAGCTTTGATTTTATTTGGTCAATGAAGCCAGTTCAATGGTGTGGGGGGGGGGACTGTTCTAGTCAATAAAAATTAAGAAATTAAATAATGCATTTGTGGATTTGAGTATTCCAAGGATGCCAACGCACAGGTTGTACAATGTGTAAGTGTGACATCCGAGAACACAAATTTCCTCCTTCAGAATAATTATCTAAAACACAGAACATAAAATGAAAACATAATGGTTAATCATAAAATAACAGAAAAGTAATCAATGCCTTGTCTAGACAGCATTTTATTGCAATGGGCATAGGACTAATAGGGATATATATTATAAGTTTCTACTTTTTTTTTGGTGGGCATAAACTGCCAAAGTCAAATGCACTTAAATTCTACTTATTTCAATGAGGAATAAAATCATGTCCTGAAATTTCTCCCATTGAAATTAATGGAACTTAACCTGGGCTGCATCATTCTCTGACTGCTAAACAGTCCCCAACCGTTGTCCATCATTGACTTTTGATGCGGTATGGTTCGTCAGAGAGCTTTTGAGTGGCATACATGTTCCTCTCTCTTCGCAGAAACAGGATAAGAACAGGAGGTGACATAAGGGAAGAAGGACTTGTCCTTTTCAAAGGGCCTAACATTTACCACACAAAAGGCACTCGGCCCAAGAGACATTCAAACCACTTTTTGAATCACCTCCTCCATTTTCTAGGCCCAGTTCCCAGGACAGCAGCCTAAATGTGATGTTTCTCAAGGGCAAAAACGGATTTTGGTGGCTACTAGTAACAAATTTCAGTAGGTTATAGACTTGACTGAAGTAGAAGTGACATCAATTGCACGAATGCACTTAACATGCATATTATTTGTTAGGTAAATTACTGCCATAAGGAATCCTGAAGCACGGGGGGGGGGGGGGCAGGAGAAGTATAACTCTTCCTTTCCTTGCTAAGTTCCTGGCACAAACTGCTTCTCCATAGTGGCTATTTGCCTTTGGAGGAAGCCTACACTGCGGGCAATGGAGGTGTCTCTTGAAATGCAAATAGCCAACATGAAGAGTTCATTTTCGTCAGAACTGTAATGGGGAAAGGAGTCAAACTATGGCTTCCCCAAACCTGCAGTTCTGAGGCTCCTCTTTACATTCAAAAAATCTGCAAATTAAATGGATTACTGCAATGAATATCACATCTAGGTTGGCTCCAAATGTAATTTTAGTGTGGGCTTGAGCATGCTCAATGGAATTTTTGACTTTTCCTCTTTTAATGGCAGACCCATGTGCTATGTAAGAAGCTGTTGTGAGGGGAATAGCAACTCAGCACCCATAACAAACTACAGTTCCCAGGATTCTCTGAGCGACACCATGAATGTTTGAAGCAGTATAATACTGCTTTAGAGGTATAGCATGGTGCAGATAGGGCCATTCTCTCTTCCTTTCTAAGCAAGCTTGGACCTCCATTATTAACTGCCAGTAGCCCAATCTTGTGAGTCACTGAGCAGTTTGAGCCATATAAACTACCAGGCCCTCTGCATCTTCCGATATATAACCGATAAATCTGTCATGAATCAAAATAGATACGCTCGAGCCAGATGCAGACATTACCATACTATGAATTTATTTATTTTATGGATCACAAAATTGTCGCCAGGATGTTCAGCATTGTTTCACCCAAAGCCAGTTTTTGTGATATATGAAAAGCTGGTAGGAAAACGATGCATTTTCATGCCTTTCCAGAAGATCAAAGAAGATTAACCTCTTCAAACCCTTCCCATTCATCTGTGTTCCTGTATGCAAACTCTGATAAATGGCATTATGAGTGTCAGTCATGGAAATGGCGGGGGCGTTTTTACATGCAGGGGTTTTATGGGGGGGAGGGGGAGCACGTTGACTCACAAGGAAATAATGTATATCAGGTCTCTGGTACCTTACTCTCTTCAGAAATAATGCCATGGAGGAAAAACACAGAAGAACTGAAAAGGCATAAGGATGACAGGACAGAGGCTAGACAAAGGCTCTTACTTTGTTTTGAAGTAGAACGCTGCACAGATCATGCCCACTATGACTATGCCAAAGACGATACAGGAAATAGACAGCACTTGTCGCTGGTAAACCTCTTCGCTCTCTGTGGACAGCAAAATTGAAAATTATGGCAACATTACACAGCAACATCTAGAAATAGGGGGACGTATTATTATTTTAAGGGTGTGTGAATCAGCATGACACGTTCTTCATACAGAGAACAGGAAGTGTGCAGATTTTGGCTTGGAGAAACCACCCCCGACTTAGGATCCCCACCTGCATGCTGTTATGAGAGACGTGGGTCTGCTGCACTGGCCCAAACAGAATTCTCCCCCCAAGGAGACCCTATAAACATGTAATCAGGACTATGGCATGAAGTGGTGCCATTTTGCGTTTATGTACCCCGGAGGGCAGAGAAACGTATGAACTGGTTATATGGCTCATCAGACAGGAAGTGATCCTACACATCACAGGGGAATAGGGTAGACCTGACATGGGGGTGGGGCTTGTTTGATGTGGCAGTCCTGTATCTCAAGTGACACATCGTCCCATCCTTGGGATGTTATCCTATACCCCCCCACACACACACTTGCTAAGGCCTAATGAACTTAAGAGACATGCATGGGACTGTGCTGTTAGTTCCTTATATAAGACTTTGGACTTTCAAGAAAAGGAGCCAACTTCTCGTGAGGTTCCTTTAGGTGACTGCTGTGGACCTTGAAGAAAACAACTATGAAAACCAAGGGCATTTATCTGATGTGATTATTATCCAATTTTTCAGAAAGCTATATAAATAGTTTCCATAGGGCAGGAGGGAGGTGGTGGGTGAAAGGTTGGAAACAGGACTCTATTTTTAATACTCAGTCATGTTCATCACTTACAAGGCTCATTGGGATTCACTCATTTCATGACCACAACCCCATTCCTTTAAAAATGTACAAGGTGGTTTTGGGGTTATTTTTTTGCTTTGGACTATATAGCACTCCTGCCTAAGCCTCCACGTTGTTCCCCCAGATTCCAAGTGTACAAACAACATAAAACACTGAAAGATTTACAGCGCTGAAAAGAAAGGAACAAAGCCAAACCAAAAAGAAACCCCTGCAGTTTGATAGAGTTGGATGAAAGCCAAAGTCTTTCCATAGTTTCTGATGTGCTCCACTGCACAGGATATTACTTTCATGGGAACTGTGTAGTTTATTTTTGGGGGGTAGGGGGTGGCAGGCAAGGAGGGGGAGCAATAGCCTTGGTAAACATCACTGCTGCATAATTAACTTGAAGAGAGGGGTGAAATGGAAATCAAGAATATGAGAAAACATTCTGTCTCATGTGAGGACAAGCAGTCGACAATTAATAGGCAGCTGGAACACCGTATGTGGAAATGAATCAATAATTATTTAAGTGATTTATTTTAATTTAAAAGGGCTTTCTTAATATACCAACTGAGTATCAAATTGGCTGGATTATATTGCTACCTGTTAACATATGACAGGAATTAAATATAAGGCTTGAAGGGGAAATTTATAGATTCAAAAGTATGGATGTTATGGGCAAATATTGGGGTGGGGGAGGAACACTTGCTCTGGTCAAGAAATCCAGGCATGCATCTAACTGTGGCCCCATTAATTCCAAATAAGGGAGCAGAATTGATTGAGTGAAAGAAAAAATGACCACTGGATCAGCTGCTCTCATTGAAATGAATGGGGAATCTTTAGGTGACAATGAGGGTCAGTGGGACAACTCAGACTCTCACGCCCAGGAATCAGTGCTGCACCAGAGTAATTGTTTTTGTTGTTTTACAACAGAGTGAAAACCATCCTCCCCATCACAACAATTTGTGTTGATTAAAAAAATAAAATAAAAACCCATTCTTTTCAAGAGGAAAGATTTAAGCATGCATTTAAGTCTCCCATTTAAATCCATAGGACTGAAAACCATTTCATAAACTGTGAGGCAATCTGCATACAAATTGGATTTGCAACTGAGCGTACACTGGGCAGGGAGCTGCAGACAACCCTTGTTGTTTGGAGCATGTTACCTATATGATACATGCATTTCCAAACACAAGGTTATCTCATTCACACATTACATTTTTAGGTGCACAATGTATGCCCTTAGAATTGTTTTACTTTAGGTGAATAGTGCACAATATGTTTTTTTTCAGCTGAATTATATACTTCAAAAAGGTTTAATTCTTTTAAAGTGTTACCAACAACAAAATTACAAAATAAACCTGTTTGAACACAGAAAAGAGCATGTTTCAAAAGCAGCGGTGGATATTTATTTTTCACCCACTCAGGTTCAGAACCACAATCAATAATTGTAGTATATACCCAGACCATACTAGAATCACCCACTGAGTTCAGCAGTAGTTACTTATTCTCCCTCTCTGTGTGTGTGTGTATTTTCCTCGACTGTAAGTGCAAAATAAGCAAAAGCTTTTTTAAAAAAGAAAAAATGCACATGGGGTCTGCTTCGCTGTAGGTAAATGATGCAACCACGTGGTGGAAAGGATTAGGATACTGATTGTATGGGAAAGGCTTGAGCAATCTGCCATGACCATGTGGTTGGGTCACTCACAAGCAACCCTCAACCACATCAGGGCTGCAGCTAGAATGTGGAGGGAGGGAAGTGGGAAGGGCTAACTTCTTCCAGGGGTAAGGGCAGCTGGAAAGCAGTGTTCAAGTGGGGGATTGGGAGCTTGGTAAGGGTGGAAGGGGGGTGGGTGACCGGGAGCATTCACTAGAGAGGGGTGTCGGGGAGATGAGGAGTGGAGGAATTCAGGAGGTAGACAAGACTGGAGGCAAGTAGTGTCCTTGATAGCTGGGAAAGGGGAGGAAGGAAGTGGAAAAGCTATGCCGGCAAAGGTGGCAGAGGGGAAGGAGAAAATGGGCTGCAGAGAGTGGTCCCGATCGGGTAGGGCATTGGCGTGTGTTGCAGGAGGAGGAGGAGTATTGATTTGATATCCCGCTTTATCACTAACCGAAGGAGTCTCAAAGCGGCTAACATTCTCCTTTCCCTTCCTCCCCCACAACAAACACTCTGTGAGGTGAGTGGGGCTGAGAGACTTCAGAGAAGTGTGACTAGCCCAAGGTCACCCAGCAGCTGCATGTAGAGGAGCGGGGAAGCGAACCCGGTTCACCAGATTACAAGACTACCGCTCTTAACCCCTACACCACACACAAATCTGCCCTCTCAAGGGGGAAATTTGATGGGGGGGTTGGGCTCGCGTGAGAGTGCAGGGCCAATGAACGCACATCCCAGTTTTCAGCACCAGGAAGTTGGAGGGTATGAAATTGAATCCCTCACATGTCCTTAGCCCTGGGCGGATCTAGACACAGGAAAAACAACGACGCTATAAATAAGTCAGAAATTAGATAACAAAGAAAAAAATCTCTATGGAAAATCACGTTTTGAAATTTCCTGCTCTCTGCCGCCATCTGGTGTTGCATGTTTATAGCACATTCAAACCACTGTTTCTTTACTAGTGTAGCCGAGTCCTCAGTCTAGCTTTCAACTGCCTCTTATAGTCAGGGGTATTCTTTTTACTGGTGACAGCCTCCCTTCTCTTCTAATGGTGGATTCCCCCCCCCATCCATTCATAACCCTCTGCCCCCCTGTTTTTTGTGCCTTTTCCTCCTCTTTACTTAGCATCTGCTTTATCACTAGGTCTTTCCGCCTTCCCTGCTCTTCTCCAGCATTAGAACAACTGAACCAACTGCTTGAAGTTGTTAGGGAATCTGCACAAAATCCCTAAGCACAGACTCCAAGGTATATTGCAGTACAGATTCCAAAATGCTCCTAAATTACACCAAAGCTTGAAAAACCAGTGGCTGTTATTTTTGTTTGTTTTTACTTGCTTGTCTTTGGTTTGGTTCTCACACATAAAACACATTGGAGGGCTAGAAAGTGGTATAAAACTGTTGTTGTAAAAATATAAATAAACTGGAACCTCCTCTCTTGATCTGAACCTTCATTATTGGGGATCTCCTTCACTAGGTACCTACACATTAATGTAACCCAAAATAAAGAGGCGTCTGTCAGCTATCACCTTGCAGCAGATACTATATCAGGCTGTAACAGAGGAGGAAAGAAAAGGGAGCATTCATGGTGCCTTCTCTCCTTGAACTTTCACGTATCAGCTAGTTATCAGAACATCTTCTGATTAAGAACATGAACCTGAGTTCATCCGTTTCCTTCTCCCTCCCTCCCAATCCATTTTCCTTTCACATCTTGTCTTTTTAGAAAGTAAGCCTGAAGGCAGGGTCTGTCTTTGTGTGCATGTGTGAAAGAGATTTTTTAAGCTGCCCAGGAAGCCTATTTTTGACTGAAAGGGACAATTAAGATTAAGTAAACAAATATGATTCAATTTCTTTGAAATGATTATCATTCCTAGGTCTTCAATGTTCCACAGAGCTTTCAAAAATGAGCATTCAAAAATTAATTTTCCTCTTATACTGTGTGTTCTACTCTGTGCAAATAAATGGGTGGAAGAGATTTTCTATACACCTCAAACTGAATCTTTCTATTGTACATTGGCTTCCTCAAGACTCAGGCACTGTTTGCACAGCAGGATCAATATTTCTTTGCTCTTATATATATTTTGTTCTCTTTCCCTCCTTTGCGAGACACCTCCCTCTTCTTCCACTCACCTCTCCCCCCCCAACCTGAATCCAAATTCCTCATTAAAGATCCCTAATCCTTTCACCGATCTCTTCAATTGCTGATATAGAGCATTTAAATTGCCAGTGACCCAGAGAAGCAAACTCTTCTCTCCGTACACCTCCTCATTCCACTGAGCCGAATGCATCTAATAAACCAGCCAAGAGAATGAGCATGTTTTGAAATCTTACCTAACTATAGGTGAGATCCAGCAAAATATACAATGAAAAAGTGCAGAGGTGTGATTAGGAGACCTTTGGCAAAGCATCTGGTCCTTAGGAATTACATCTTGAAGAGTGAAACTGTCAAACCCAAACTTTTAAGAAATTGATGCAAGCACAGAGTCTTATCAGGGAATGAGCAGAAAAGGCTACATTTTGTATAATCCAAATAAATATTCTGCAGGGACTGAACATGCTAACTGCAAATTATGCTGTGTCACATAATTTAAACACACACACACACACACACAAATTTAATTATCTCTGGAAGCGGTTAAGCAATTTAAGTTGAGTAATTAATTAAGCAGAATATGGATTCAGTGACTGGTTGACTGTATCAGTTGCGCAGATACATATTGTCATAAAACGAATAGCAATGGCAAATGGTTTGGGGAATTCAGAGGGCCTACCCACCATGACATCTGCCTTGCTCATTGTGATGATTAAGCTGGTTCTAATAAATGCCTAGCATGGCATCTGGCAAGCTATCAAGACAAGGTGCATGATTTTCTACTATTTGACATTAACAATTAAAGAAAACAAACCACCTTCTCCTTAAGGGATGCTTCCACAGCTAAAAGAAAAATGATCCAGAATGCTATCTTGTCACATACACCCAAATTTTACTTTCCCCACAATGCAAATAAAACACAGGATTGTAGTTGACCCTGGATCCCTTCCTCCTCAAGTGTCCCTAATTGATGGACCCTATGAGGGTGAAAGAGGAGAGTGCAAAATATGGTTTGAAGCTCAACATCAAAAAAACGAAGATCATGGCCACTGGTCCCATCACCTCCTGGCAAATAGAAGGGTAAGAAATGGAGGCAGTGAGAGATTTTACTTTCTTGGGCTCTATGAACACTGCAGATGGTGACAGCAGCCACGAAATTAAAAGACACCTGCTTCTTGGGAGAAAAGCAATGACAAACCTAGACAGCATCTTAAAAAGCAGAGACATCACCTTGCCAACAAAGGTCCGTATGGTTAAAGCTATGGTTTTCCCAGTAGTGATGTATGGAAGTGAGAGCTGGACCATAAAGAAGGCTGATCATCGAAGAATTGATGCTTTTGAATTATGGTGCTGGAGGAGACTCTTGAGAGTCCCATGGACTGCAAGAAGATCAAACCTATCCATTCTTAAGGAAATCAGCCCTGAATTTGACCAAACTTCAGGAGGCAGTGGAAGACAGGAGTGCCTGGTGTGCTCTGGTCCATGGGGTCATGAAGAGTTGGACACGACTAAACAACAACAACAACAATTCCCCTTTCCGTACAGTTTCATTCCTTTTTGTCTAACCCAAGAGTTATCAAGTGCTACAGCCTATGGCTTAGCCTCTTTCGCACATGCTCGCCCACACAGAAATAACAGCCTTCCCTGCATACTGAAAATGGTATATCAAAGTTACAGCCCACCAAGTGCCTTCCTCCCTAATGTACCAGTTTTCATGTGAAAGGATTAAACTTTATTCTGAAGTGCAGCATGTGATACGTCTCCCCACCAAGATCTGATGTTGGCAGTGTCCCTCAAGAGCCATAAGGCATGGTTTTGCTGCATGCATCAATCAGCTCAAATTCACCTGTGCCATCAAGTGGCCTGCCATTCAGGACTTAGTCACTGCATGATGTGCTGTGCATATACAGTTGCAATCAAAAGTATTCAAACCCCCATTGCAAATCAGATTTATTATCAAAGTTTACCAGACTTTCAGCTGTTTGCAATGAGCAAAGTGGAGGGAGCAATATTCTTAACAAGCTTTAAATTACCATTCTTGGACACGGTTGTTATTAGATTGCAAAAATGCCATTTCCTTGTGAAGACCTTATATAGTCATACCTTGGAAATCAAATGGAATCTGTTCCAAAAGTAAGGATTTTGGATTCTATTCAACTAACTTTTACTCAGAGCAGATCCACAAAAATTAATGGCCATAAGTATGCCGAGATGGCAAAGCTTACAGGAAGAATTAGAAACCAGGAAGAGGAGGGCTTTAATAAAGAATGTGGGAAGTTTATAATTTATTTTAAAAGCTATTGTAAACAGTTACATACATTGGAAGGATTGACAGAAAACTTGTAGTAAAAATTTGAACTATGGCTTGACAAAGAAGTTATAAAAATAGAGTTATGAAAGAGGGGGAAATCATTACATTAAGATCAACAATGGGGGGAGGGAAGTCAAAAGGGATTATATGTTTATGTATTTGATTCATTTGTTTATGTAAAATAGAAAATGCAAAAATGAAATTTATTTTTTAAAAAATGAAATTAATGACCATAATTCACTTAGGTCCATTATTTTCTATGCATCTACTCTGAGTTACTTGAATACGCCCCTTTATAACGAACAGTTTGAAAGCAAAAATAGAAGTGAATTGTTTTTAATTCTGCCTTTGAAGAAGAAATGCAGAAAATGAAAAAGAAACACTTTGTATTATGACTCAGCTAATTAAGACAGGCAGAATTCCATTTGTCAGTAATTAAAACAACAAGGACATTTCTGTCCATGACTGTGTGATCTATTAATTCCTTGGCATATTAAGAAAAATTCAGAAGAGAGTTGAAAACGTTCTACAAGATAGTCGTGTCAAAATGCTTCATGGGTGCAAATTCATACAACTGCAATTCATGGGGTGTGACAGCCCTGGTCTTTCCCGCTGTCAGTCAGCTGATCAGTAGCACAGGCTCATGCCTCCTCTGTAGCTGTCTGGGACACCCAGACCCTCAGATGCAGGGGAGCTTCAACACTCCTTGTAAAGTAACATTCTCACTGGCTGTATTGTGACACCAGTAGAAGTTCAACCAATCACTAGTCTTATTGAGGCAACCAGATCCCCAGCTAGCTTGCAGTAGTGGCTGGTGACCATGTCCAGGAGGCACAGACACAGGAGACCAATGTTAGGTAGAAGCAGAACCAATGGCAGGCAGAGCAAACTAATTCTACTTTTGTGGCTATCTTCCTCCCTGCTGAATTCTACAAGTTCAACACTGAGACAAGGAGAAGCTGTCTGGATGGGTGCTGGTACCTCAGTGCTCCGTTCACCCTAACAGGCTAGTCTGAGGGGCGGAGGAAGGGGGTGGTGGGGGCGGTGTGCCCTGGGTGTCATCACTGGGGGGTGATATTTGGCGTGCCACCCGCCTGCGACTCCCAAGCCTACCCCTAGCCGTTGGGGAAAGGGGCAGAGCTGCACCGCCTTGCTGGTGGCCTCCACCCCTTCCCCCCTCATTTTGTTTTTTTAAAAATAATTTTTATTAAATTTTCCACTTTTATCATATTCACATTTTGTTACATAATTCTATAACTTAATACATTACTCTATAAGAGCATCAACCTCCTTCCACATACCTTTCCATATTCTTCGCTTTTCTATAATCACTTTTTTACCTTTTACCATATTATAATATTTCACCTTATTATCAGTAAATCAGTTCCTTATATTTACATTACGAAACATTTCAGTTCAAACCTACAAACATTTTCAAATGTTTACGATTTTCTTTCATGCAAGATATAAATTTGTTCCAGTCCTTTTGAAACAGTTTGTCACACTGATTCCGGATCTTCCCCATCAACTTGGCCATCTCTACATACTCCACCATCTTAACCTGCCAGTCTTCCAGTGCTGGAAGTTCCTGCTGCTTCCATTTCTGAGCCAGAAGTGTCCTTGCAGCCATTGTGGTCTTCTCCCTTCATTTTGACAGCTTGGGGAAGGCTTGCAATTTATATAATCCCCATGAACCATGAACTTTTGTTCCCCTGCTCCAGGGCTGCTTCCTGGGGGTGGGGAGCCTCCCCCAAGCTGTCAAAAGGAAGAGGGAAGGGAGGAAGGCTGCTGGCAAAGTGGCGCGGCTCCCTCTCCCCCCCCCCCCGCGCCCAGGAAGGAGCCTGCCATGGGCAGCTCGCTCCACCCCACTGGGTATCTCACCCCCTGGAATGCTTGCCACAAAGCCCCCCTGGAACACTCACCACACCCCCATGGCCCCACCCCTGGGTGCACAGCAAGTGCACCACTCTGGGTGCTGGAGCAGCTAGCTCCGCCTCTGGCCAGCCTCTGCTGATTTTGGAAATGATTAAAAGGGCACCTAAACAAATGCAGGGACACGGGTGGTGCTGTGGGTTAAACCACAAAGCCTAGGGCTTGCCGATAGGAAGGTCAGCAGTTCGAATCCCCGTGACGGGGTGAGCTCCTGTTGCTCGGTCCCTACTCCTGACAACCTAGCAGTTCGAAAGCACGTCAAAGTGCAAGTAGATAAATAGGTACCGCTCTGGCGGGAAGGTAAATGGCGTTTCCATGTGCTGCTCTGGTTCGCCAGAAGCGGCTTAGTCATGCTGGCCACATGACCCAGAAGCTGTATGCCGACTCCCTTGGCCAATAAAGCGAGATTGAGCGCCGCAACCCCAGAGTCATCCGCGACTGGACCTAATGGTCAAGGGTCCCTTTACCTTTAAACAAATGCAAACAGGGCACCCTGATCTTCTATGATGTCCTCAGAATGGAGGACAGGATAAGTAACTCAGAAGCTCCACAATGGGAAGAGAAAGGATAATGGTCAGAGGCTTTAAATATGGGGCTTATGCGAAATAGCGCATTGCAGAGCAACAGGGTCTACACGTTCATGGACCCTTTGAAAAAGTGCTCAGATGTTTGGGAACAAATGGAGAACAGGGAGGACTGAATCCAGCCCCCAACTCCAGAACAGCTGAGCAGTGGGATTCTGTGTTTTAAAAGAAGGCTACAGCTGAACAATTCCAACTGTGTGCATGGGAATCTTATGTGCATTTTTCCACATCTGGCTAGATAATGGAGTATGTTTGCAGAAGTCTGCTTTGAGGTGCATATTCTCTGAGCTGAAATGGGTCAACGGGAAATGGGTGCACCCCCTCAGCGTTTCAGCAATAATTGGCTGCTACTTGTGGTCCACCATGCATGCTGCAAAGATAGTGGGCGATATTCTCCTTGGAGACTAATAAAATATATTGCAAAAAAATAAAATAAAAATGGTTTAGGCACTTCAATATTATACTGACCACAACTATCATGCACATCAACCACTGACTTTATGAGCTACTGATATAATATTTGAACTTTATTGGCTTATAATGAGTTTTTGAGCTGTGACTAAAGCTCAGGCATATAAATTTAATTCTAACAGAGGCTTTGGGAGGGTTTGCTATTTCATTCTATTTGTGCTATCAGTGGTTTTATATATCAGAAATATTTAAAAGATAACACTAAAAAAGCTAATACAGTCTGCACCCAAGTGGATATATATATATATATATATATATATATATATATATATATATATATATGCTTTCGTAGATTTTCACGGGTACAGGAATGCAGGTTTTGGTGTCCTCGGGTGTCTTCCCGTGTAAAAGTTGGGGTGTCTAGGCGACGTTTCGACGAGGTCTCACTCGTCATCTTCAGGCTGGTGCTTTCGGCTTCTTGTTACTGGAACAGAGCAGGATCTCAGTGTTTGAGTTCCTATAAATACTGTTGAGGGGGTGTGGTGTATAGCCTCCAATGTTCTGGGCAGAGAGGAAGTTCCCAGGCTAGTGTGCCTTTTCTTCTTTTGTTCCTTAATTACTTGAGGGATATCTTGAGTGATTTCTTGAGTGATATCCTGAGTACCACTTAGGTGGGTCATTAGGTGTGGATTAGTTGCTAAAGTCTTTGTGTCTTGACCTCTTGAACTTTGTGAAGAGTTTTTCTGAGAAGATGGCTGTACTGCACTTAGTTGTGCTCTGGCTTGGCTTCGTGTATAGGGGCGAGCTGTGGTTTTGTGGCCTGTGTCAGCCAGATCTGTGTAGGGATTGCAGGGGGGTGCAGCATCCGGAGGTGCCACCATGGTTTGGCTACTGGATGGTGTCTGTAATTTATCTGTGGAGAGGGTCTGGGTTTGGGTCTGGTGTGGTTGATTGGTGATAGCGTTCTGTGTGCCTCTGGATCTGGTGTCAGTTTTTGTGGGGAGGGCTAATTTCCAGATGTCTGGCAAGCGGGATGTGTCGTCACGCTTGTTCATGTTGTGAGGGTGTTTCTCTATCTCGATGGCTTCCATGATTATTCTCTTGTGGTGATGTTCCATGTTAAAGAGCAATTTGGAATCTGCAAAATTAATTTCGTGTCCTGTTTCTTTCATGTGTTGGAAAAGAGAGGAAGTTTTTTCTTCTTTTTTGACGGCATTCTTGTGTTCTGCGATACGTGCATTTATTCGTCTGTTTGTTTGTCCAATGTACGTGGCTGGGCAGACTTTGCAGGGTATTTCATACCAGCAAAACAGGGTTACGAAGCTAATCCAAAAAGAAACACCCCCCAAAAACCAAGACACAGAAGAAAACAATGGCATGGCCCTCCTTCCTTATATCAAGGGCACTACAGATAAAATTAGCAAAATCCTCCATAAACACAATATCAAAACAGCCTTTTGCACCAACCAAAAAATAGCATCCGGAGGTGCCACCATGGTTTGGCTACTGGATGGTGTCTGTAATTTATCTGTGGAGAGGATAGCCAATATCCTCAGAAACCCCAAGGATAAAATCCAGTTGGAAAACCAAGGGGTCTATGAAATACCCTGCAAAGTCTGCCCAGCCACGTACATTGGACAAACAAACAGACGAATAAATGCACGTATCGCAGAACACAAGAATGCCGTCAAAAAAGAAGAAAAAACTTCCTCTCTTTTCCAACACATGAAAGAAACAGGACACGAAATTAATTTTGCAGATTCCAAATTGCTCTTTAACATGGAACATCACCACAAGAGAATAATCATGGAAGCCATCGAGATAGAGAAACACCCTCACAACATGAACAAGCGTGACGACACATCCCGCTTGCCAGACATCTGGAAATTAGCCCTCCCCACAAAAACTGACACCAGATCCAGAGGCACACAGAACGCTATCACCAATCAACCACACCAGACCCAAACCCAGACCCTCTCCACAGATAAATTACAGACACCATCCAGTAGCCAAACCATGGTGGCACCTCCGGATGCTGCACCCCCCTGCAATCCCTACACAGATCTGGCTGACACAGGCCACAAAACCACAGCTCGCCCCTATACACGAAGCCAAGCCAGAGCACAACTAAGTGCAGTACAGCCATCTTCTCAGAAAAACTCTTCACAAAGTTCAAGAGGTCAAGACACAAAGACTTTAGCAACTAATCCACACCTAATGACCCACCTAAGTGGTACTCAGGATATCACTCAAGAAATCACTCAAGATATCCCTCAAGTAATTAAGGAACAAAAGAAGAAAAGGCACACTAGCCTGGGAACTTCCTCTCTGCCCAGAACATTGGAGGCTATACACCACACCCCCTCAACAGTATTTATAGGAACTCAAACACTGAGATCCTGCTCTGTTCCAGTAACAAGAAGCCGAAAGCACCAGCCTGAAGATGACGAGTGAGACCTCGTCGAAACGTCGCCTAGACACCCCAACTTTTACACGGGAAGACACCCGAGGACACCAAAACCTGCATATATATATATATATATATATATATATATATATATATATATATATTTGTGGGGACAAGGGTTGGAGGGGAATTATATAGCTATAATTGCATTTTTTTAAATTTTAATCCATTTAAAAATTTTCATTTACAGTACCACCTTGGGGGGGGGGGGGACAGCATTAAAAGGAAAGCTGAAGTTAACAAAAACAAACTTGTCAGAATCCCTTACAATGGTATTGTGGTTATCTGTCAGACACATAACGTTAGAGGTTGTTTTCCATGGACAAGAGAGACTGTCAGGCAAAAAATTTTCTGACGTTCAACCATTATAAGGATGCAATAATGCATGCATTGTAATTAGTAGCTTGGGGTTCCTACTGAACCCAGTTGTCTTTGTCCATGGAGTTTTCTTGGCAGGGATTCTGGAGTGGCTTGCCGGTTCCTGCTCCAGGTGGATCATGTTTGGTCAAAACTCTTCACTATGACCTGTCCATCTTGGGTGACTTGCTTGGCATAGTTCATAGCTGCTCTGAGTTATTCAAGCCCTTCGCCATGGCAAGGCAGTGATCTGACTGCAAGAAGATCAAACCTATCCATTCTTAAGGAAATCAGCCCTGAGTGCTCACTGGAAGGACAGATCCTGAAGCTGAGGCTGCAATACTTTGGCCACCTCATGAGAAGAGAAGACTCACAGGAAAAGACGCTGATGTTGGGAAAGATGGAGGGCACAAGGGGAAAGGGACAACAGAGGACGAGATGGTTGGATAGTGTTCTCGAAGCTACCAACATGAGTTTGACCAAATGGTGGGAGGCAGTGGGGGGCAGAAGTGCCTGGCATGCTCTGGTCCATGGGGTCATGAAGAGTCGGACACGACTAAACAACTAAACAACAACACCACTGAACCCAGGGACCTTTTAAATCATAACAATCACGATGATTTAAAAGGTCCTATAGAGTTGTTCATTCTTGAAAGACAAAATTCAGAACCTGAGTGGGCCCAGATGGAGAAAAGAATGGATCCTGGCAGGTAGAGATGCAGAGACCTTGTTGGAAGCCCAGCAGTCAAAACACAAGGGTCATACAAAACCTGTGGTTGATATAAGGCAGGAATGGTGAAGATCTGTAGCCCTCTAGATGTTTTTGGACTACAACTTCCATAATCTCTGAACATTGGCCATGCTGGCTGGGACTGCCATGTTGCCATCAATAAATGTTGAGTGAGTGGTGGTTCAAGGGACTAGATGTGCAAGGTTAGTATATTCATGCTTTTCTGTGCATATTTAACCATTTCATGGTTATAGCTTGCGTACCAATTCTGTATAGCAAATAATAATAATGTGCTACATGTTGTGTGTGTGTATACAAGATTAGGGAACAGAGCCAGAAAGAAGACAACGACAGGATCTTATTGACAGACGGGAACAAGTGCTGAAAAGTTTGGCAACCACTACTTTAAATCTGCAGTCTTTCAAAACTCCATGCATATTAAGGCCGCTTTAATCAACACAAGCTGTATAAATCCAGGGCCGAGTGAATACAGGAAATGATTGCCAAATATTTGACTGAAACAAGAAATGAATTAACTTTCACCAGGCTGATGCCCCTTTTAATTCTGCAAACATTCAACCTTGGCATCAATTACTTGTGTAAATGATTGCAGGGAGGGGAATCTTCAGCATGGACAAGAGTGGGCCAATCCTGCATTTTAAACTCGTAGTCATTCACCTCTGACCTGAGTTTCTAGACATGCAGCCTTAAAGTATGGTCATTCATCCAGCCAGACTCAGCATTAAGAGTTCTCAGATGACCTGTACACATTCACAACAATGCAGCTACGTGGTCGTATACTGATGTCAATGCATGCTGCATGCAATCTGCCAGGTCAGCAGCTGGGACTGCAGGTGCATAGCTCTATGAAATAAGATGCAAATATGTTGATCAGCTATTTGGAAAGGGAGCTTCCTTATACCAGGTCAGGCTATTAATCTGACTACCCAGTACTGTCTCTTCTTGCCTGCAAGATGTCAAGCAGAGGTCTTTCCAATCTCCCACCACCCAATCTTTTTAACTGGAGATGCCAGGATTCAATTTGGCACGCAAAACATTTGGTCTTCTGCTACATTACAATATCTTTCTGTTCCCAAACAAAGCACTGGTGGGCTGTATGTTGTTTTACAGGGCTACAAATATGCCCTCTTGGATACTTTGCATGCCCAAGTCTGGAACTGATGTGGCTGAACTCAGAACAAAGGAGGATATGCCCTGTTTTACTATGGCAGATGTTGGAAAACAGAAACTACAACCCCCGTTGTCTCTGACCACTGGCCATGCTGGCTGGATCGGGTGGAAGTTGGAGTCCAGCAATATTTGCAGGGCTGTAGGTTCCCCATCCCTGACTTAAAGGGCAAAAGGAGGGTTTCCCAGACTCTCAAAGCCATTAAGCTCAAAGGAAGCAGGGATCCTTGAGGGCCTACCTGTGTGTGATGCAGCCAGGCCTCTGTTGGTATGTTAGAAGGGTAGGCTCTGATGACCAATGAGTGGGAAGTATACTCTTGGGCTCTGAGCCAAGGCAGAGTTACCTGAACAGAGGGCAAGGTGAGGCCAAGCACTTTCACTACCATATCTTAAGTGCTGATACCTGGACTTCTGGTTCTCATAACCCCAAAGGCTTGTGTGATGACTCTTCATTACTGGCTTGCACAGAACTCACCATCCTAGAGACAAGCTACTGGTCACATGATTTTCTTTGTCTCAGGCATGACATCATGAGGCAGCAACAGCAACAACCTAATTGTATTCCTTGTCTTTCCTAGTGCATAAATCTTGGTCAATTCAAGGATGCTTAATAACCCAAGAATGGCTATTGTCCAAATTCAACAAGTCCCATTAGAGGAAGCCCATGAAAGGACTTCTGCTAGTGCCATGTGCCTTAGCCCGATTTCTTGCCTCTGCGCATCTCCTCAATATTAGCTCTAGCGGGCCAGGAGAAACCCCAGAATAGCATATGGGGGAGGAGAAGGGGATATTTCTGTCTGGCAAGCTGAAATGCTTATGCTAATAGAATGACTGCCATAGCACTACATTGAATTCCCCCCTATGGGCCTTGAATGTCTAGTAATTGATAGCATGACACAGGAAAAATAAAATCCGTAATCAATACCATTGTGATTAAAAGGACACCCTTCAGTGGTGACCCCCTCGCCTCCACCACCGCAGCTTATAGGTACCATAAGTCTATAGGTGTAACACTAGTCAGATCACATGACACACTCCTTCATGGGCTGCAGTCAAGTCCCTGAGGTACAGTAAAAAAGCTAAAGGGACCCCTGACCATTAGGTCCAGTCATGGCTGACTCTGGGGTTGCGGTGATCATCTCGCTTTATTGGCCGAGGCAGCCAGCGTACAGCTTCTGGGTTATGTGGCCAGCATGACTAAGCCACTTCTGGCGAACCAGAGCAGCACATGGAAACGCCGTTTAACTTCCCGCCAGAGCGGTACCTATTTATCTACTTGCACTTCATGCTTCCAAACTGCTAGGTTGGCAGGAGCAGGGACTGAGCAACGGGAGCTCATCCCGTTGCAGGGATTCGAACCAATGACCTTCTGAACGGCAAGCCCTAGGCTCTGTGGTTTAACCCACAGTGCCACCTGCATCCTTGAGGTACATTAGATGCTTGAGAAATGGCCTAAGACCAGGGTGGGGAACCTTTGCAGCCTGTGGGTTGCAGTTCATTCATGAGTCACATGCCAGTCTGCGGTGGGTAAGGCCAGAGGTAAAAATGAGATAAGTAATAAATATCACCTTCATACAATAGGATAGTTTCTACACATACCTCTACCCAGGTAAGCACAAAGTAGAGTTCAAGTGCACAACCTAGCCAGGCAAAAACCTTCCAGGAGAGTCCAGTTCATGGCTAGTGGTGGGTGTGGCTGGGGAGGGGGCATAGTCCAAGAGTCCCGGGGCGTTGCATTTGGCCCTTGAACCCAAGATATTCCATTGTTTCACACCTAAAACGGCAGCCTCCTCCTGATGATAGAACTAACAAAGTGAATAACCAACCATTATTCACCCCTAGCTTTGCCTCAAGATCTGTTGCCTGAATCTTGTTGCAAGATTCAGGACAGAAGAAAGAAAGCACAGCACTTCTTCACAAAGCACACAGTTCAACTATGGAACTCTACTCCCACAAGAGGCAGTGACGGCAACCATCTTGGACTGGAGAAACTCATGGAGGCTAAGGCGATTGATAGCTACCAGCCATCACACCTATGTTCTTATTTTCAGTAATAATGCTTCTGAATGTCAGTTGCTGGAAACTACTAAGGCGAGAGTGCTCTTGTGCTCAGGCCCTGCTTCATAGCTGTCAACATTTCCCTTTTCTTGTGAGGAATCCTATTCGGAATAAGGGAATTTCCCTTTAAAAAAGGGAAAGGTTGACAGCTATGTCCTGCTTGCTGGTTTCCAAGAGACATCTGGTTGGCCATGGTAGGAACAGGATGCTGATGGGCCAAGGGCTGGATCCAGCAGGCTCTTCTTAGTATTTTAAGAACTAACTCACCCCCACTAATAGTTGGACCACTGTGGTGGTGGTGGAGAAATCCAAGCGGGTTTTCCAAAGCAACCCCAAGAGCTGTTTTGCTTGCACCGTGCATTGTTCAAACAACCACAAACTATTCAAATAGGAATCCTTGTAATAAAGCAATGATGCCAAATAAATAATGTATGAAAAGCACACATTCTTCATATACCATTCTCTGCATTGTTCAATAGCCTTCAGCTATTTGTCTTGCTGTAACTTAACGCTCACTATTCATGCGTAGTTTGATAGTTTCAAAAAGGGTGGTCAAGGGATGAGAAACGTAAGATTGATATTTATATAAGCTGAGCAAACCATTGTAGCTTGGGGTTTTCATATCCCTCTGAATCTCCACCTCCCGCTTACAATGCTAAAGTTATAATAGATGTAATCTTCAACGTAAATATAATGGTCAAAGGCAACCAAGGGCTCTGAATTAGTATTTTCAACCCGATGCAATTTTGTACTTGATAAAATTAAGTGAAGCACGCTTAGCATAATCGTATACGACCTGATTCACAATTCCTTTAATCACAGGCTGCATGCTGCAAATCAGTTACTCCAGAGTAATGCAAAAGAAGTCAATGGAACTTTTGCAGATTGTTTTGATTGCTACAATGTATTTTTAATAATAATAATAATAAATTTTATTTATACCCTGCCCTCCCCAGCCAAGGCCGGGCTCAGGGCGGCTAACAAGCAAAAATAAAAACAAGTTGAATGAATACAACTTAAAAACAAGATTAAAATGCAACATTAAAACATTGAAACATTAAAATGCAGCCTCATCACAGGAGGTGAAAGGAAAAAAGAAAGAGGGGGAGGGAATCAAACTGACTCCAAGCCAAAGGCCAGGCGGAACAACTCTGTCTTACAGGCCCTGCGGAAAGAAATCAGATCCTGCAGGGCCCTGGTCTCATGAGACAGAGCGTTCCACCAGGCCAGAGCCATTGTTGAAAAAGCCCTGGCTCTGGTTGAGGCTAATCTAACTTCCTTAGGGCCCGGGACCTCCAGGGTGTTGCTATTTATGGACCTCAAGGTCCTCCGTGGGGCATACCAGGAGAGGCGGTCCCATAGGTACGAGGGTCCTAGGCTGCGAAGGGCTTTAAACGGCTTTTAATGTATCATTGACTCTGATTTCAGACAAACCATTCTTAAATGCAAAGAGATAATTCCCAGATCTCTTATTTTTCTTGTGATTATTGCAGGGAAAGCCTGGACAACTTCTGACCAGGCAAGCTCAGAAATGTAGAATTACAGAGTTCTAGACTTGGATGGGACCTTGAGGGTCCTCTAGCCCAATCCCCTGCAATGCAGGAATATGCAGCTGTCCTATACGAGAATTGAATCTGCAACCTTGTCTATGTTCTAATCTGTGCATAGGTTCAGGTAAGGTAAGTCAGCCAAGCTTATGTCAAAATGCAGAGCAAACAATATCCCCCCATTCCTATGTCCATGCAGGTGTGAACCAGGAGTCCTGGTTCACTAAAATGTGAATACTCAGACTCCCCTCTTCTCTGTTCAGGCTGCAGGTAATGCTGACACAGCCAATTATGACCCTTTTTTTGGCCATTATATTTGGCTGCTGTGTACTAAATTTAATTGTTTGTGTTACTGACAACAATTAGGGACACAATCCAGGCCGAAGTAAGCAGTTTTTAAGTCCCACAGGTTTCTGCAGGAGATTTAACTGCATAATTAACTCTCCCATAGTAATCAATGAGACTTAAAATGGGTTTAACTCTGGCTGGATCATGGCTTTGTGTTGGAAGGAGGGGGAAAAAAAGGTTTTGAGACACAGGGAAAATGTCTTGTTGACCTGCATGTCTCCAGTTTTGTCTAAAGAATGCAGTCCTTGACTCGGTCACCAGGTGGTGTGTGAATGTCAAATCAAAAGCTGAAAACAATCTCCTCAGCAATTCCAATTAAAAGGAAGAGGGAGAGGGATGGAGGGAGAGAGATTTGTAATGTAATAGGTATAATATGTGAACAGCTTAATAAAACCAGCTATTATTGATTAATAATGCTGACAATGTAATCAGTAACAGTGACAATGTCTGTAATTTGGCATATGAATTTTTCAACCTCAAAATGTTCTCAGGACTCACCAGGGAGCTTTTGACTGATTCAAAATTATTAAATGCAATTTTCAACATGCATTGCCAATGTTGAGAAGTCCAGGGCCCCACAGGCAACTGCACCGGCACTATGGGCCTTTAATAGGAACCCCTTGCTCCAGTTCTTCACATTTTAAGATTTTTTGTGCAAATTTCTACTAGTAAACTTGCTTTTATATGCAGCATTCTATTTTCTGCTAATATATTCATTTTTAAGCACATTTCCCCACAATACACACATTTTTGTAGACACCAATTGGAGACCGGCATCACAGTATTCAGATAGCTGTGAATTTGGGCAGTTCTCAAATCATTTCAGAAAGTGTGAATTTGCCAGATTTGTTTTCAAATGTGAGTTGAATTTATCTCCCACCCCTAGAATAAATATCACCAGGGCTTTTATATATAGAGAGAGAAAAAGAGGTGCAGGAACTCATTGACCAACCAAAGTTGGTTTTTTAGGGGAAAGCATCCCCCAAAAGTCGAGCTTTTCTTAGGAGGGAGCATCACCACAGCAAAGGAATATACACTGCCAACTTGCAACATCACCCTCCGCCTGGGCTGCGCCACAGCCTCCCATACAAAGCCACGATGCTGTCTGCAACCTCTGGTGAACACCTCCAGACACCATGCCACTAAACAGCTGCCAGAACGCAACAAAGAAGGGCCGAAACTCACCAAATAGGTGGCAGGACTCAGTTCCTGTGAGTTCCAGCAGGAAAAAAAGTCCTGACTATCGCCATGACTGAAAAGCATCCCCATCTAAGCTACTATAGTACGAAGCAGATGAGAAAGAGCTGTCATATCCTCCACACTTTTAAGACTTCCTAAAAGAAAACTTGAATCTCACAGACAGATGTAGAATTGCCATCAGCATGTCAGTTGTACAGTGAAATGTGAAGCAAACCTGGGTAAAGAATCTGAGGAATTTTAAGGAAAGGGCTTAATCAAGCCTTCAGACATTTTTCAGGAGCAGAATCAGTGCATATCTAGGTTGTCAATCACCCGATGTAATCTAAAACAACATTTGAAGCAAATGTGGATGTCTCTGACCAGGCAGAACATCTGGGGAATTTTGAGGGAAAACAAATGAGTGAATAGCAGCATGATTCCCCATGGATGATTTGCAAACCTTGGCTCTTGGCCGCCCACCTTTCCAAGCAGCAGGTTGCTTTGTTACCAAGAGATGCAGCTTCCAAAAATTCATCAGCAACATTGTTGCATGGTTCTAGAGTTTCACCGAATGTGAATCAAATTCTTGTTTGCTTTCCTTCTCTGCCAAACAAAACCTCAGCTCCTAAAGGCATATAATTATATTCCCAGAGTTACACAGCCAAATGCTGTGGTGACTCTTCACTGAATGCCTTTAGATAGTTTCATAGACCTATTCACACATCAGATAACAACACTAGTAGGCTCCGTGTTCTACCCTGCCCCATTTCTACACATTGGATATAATAAGTGAATAACCCCACACCCACCAAATTTTGTTAGGCTTATCAGTAGATTTCTGCATTATTAGGGCTTCTGTTGAGGTGAATCAAGGTAACATAGATGGAAGACAAAAGGGGTGTTTTTTGGGGGGGGGAATAGACTAATGAAATTCCACATGGAGGGTCTGCATACACACACACACACACACACACACACACACACACACACACACCTAGATACTTAACAGATTTTCCCTAAACCCAATTTCAAGGTTCATTCTGAGTCAAAGCAACTAAAAAATGTAAAGGAAAAACCAAAGGGATAAGATTTCTATGTTGCACCATTTCTATGTTGTTGGATTATTTGGGAGGGAGGGGTAGCACCTTTAGTTAGGAAGAGATCTAGACACACACACACACCCTGTATGTTTGTGTGTGTGGACACTTATAAACCGAGTTCAGGGAGGGCACATTTATTCTATGTTCAGATTCTACGTAAGTGTCTACTGCTAACAACTCAGTTAATGCCATGAGCCCCCACACTGCTGCCAGGAGGAGGCTTGTATTGGCAGGTCTTGAAATGGGAGAAGGAAGAAACCAGGAGGGGGGTACTGGTGAGGGGGTACCTTTCTGGATGAAAGGTGAGGGGATCTCCTTTTCTTTCCCAACTTCAGCTGCTTCAGAATGGGGAGCAGGGATGCTGGCTCTTTCCCCCGCCTCAGTGGAGGTTGGGGGGGGTTGTGAGCAGTTGAGGTGGGAGGTAGTACAGTAGGTGCCAATGACTGAACAAGAGCCCCAACAGGAAGGTGAAGTCTTGTTGCCTAGAAACAGGCACCACCTTCACAGATGGGAGCAGACCCTGTTAGAATTCCTGCTCCATGATTGCAGTCATGGGTTTTTTGTCTTTCACATGATGATGTATGTTTTGACTCCACAGAGTGGGAAGTGACGAAGACAGGATGTTTGTGTTACTGTGTTTCGTGAAGTGGGACTATTGTCCTTTGTTCTTTTTCTCTTTGCTGTCTGATGCTAGAGAGAGAGGAAGCCATGCTGCAGTTCTCCGTGTGTGTTTATATGTAAATAAAGTAGATTAGCCAAAATGCTGAGTTGCTGAGATCTGTTACACAACTGCACAAACTCTCACAAACTCTGTGGATCCCTAAGTGTGCCGGTGTCAGTTGGCATCGGTCACTGTGATGTTCAGGCTGAAGAAAGTTTATGAAGCTGCCGAACGATCAACCAGTCGGGCATGTGTCTCTGCCAGAGTCCTACTCGAGTGTTGGCTGAACTCCTGACAGACCCACCCGCCCTGATGAGAGTGCATGCTTGCAATCTCAACTTTGCTGCAAAGTGAGGAAGTCTAGTGGAAGTTAGACATTCTTCATCTTAACAGCTCGGCAGGTGGGATGTAGGACCTTGTTGGGACACCTTCATTGCTTCCATTCAATTCTGAACTTCTTCCATTGTTCTTGAACTCCTGAATTGTGACTCCTGCCAAGCTTGTACCGTTACTAGCCTGAATAGAGATCTCTCCCCCCCCCCATTTACAAGTAATAACTGCTGTCTGTGTGTGTTGCATGGGAGCATTAAATCATCACAATCTCACCTGTTTCTCTGTGTCACAGTTACTCATAAATACAGATCCTGCACCCAATATAAAGCAGTTTCCCAGTAAGTGCATGTAGGATGCACCTTTGTTACCAAACAACCTTAAGCAAAAACCCTAACAATCAAGGTCAGCCGTGTTCCTTATCAAAAGAGCACATTTATTTTTCCTCTTTCCCTTTTTTAAAAGAAAAATTCATTTCAATATAAGGCTAAGATTAGGAGATATGGAAGAGAAAGGGGGGAGGCAATCATAAATATTAATGCAGCTGAATGTTTGAGCATCCCGATCAAATGTGCAGTTGTTATGAAAATTCCTTTTTATCATGACAAAGAATAAACAGATTTACATCTGTGTGGTGGAGGGAAGGAGTTTGTAGATTGTCTTCTTTTCCATCGCAATCTATTTCATACTTGGAACCTATTTGTGAACACACTGCTAACAAATAATTTCCTTAGTGGAGGGAAATACGCTCCCCCTTTATCGTTCACAAAAGACTGACAGGTGCAACTGTCATGATGGTAATCTCAAATTAATATTCAGAACTATATATTTGGGAGCAGAATTGGGTCTTTACCACATGCTGCTGCAAACATGTCTCCAGATCCCAGGCAGGCAGAATGGGATCGGGGGGGGGGGGAGAGGAGGGTTTGGAAAACAATTAAATACCCCCACCCATCCATCACTTTCCCACTGCAACTCAAGCTCCCCACTTCATCATTTTGTAGCTGTTTGGTGATGACCCAGGTTCCCTGATTCCAGATCTGAAACCAAATGTGTATTTCAAGGGTTAGCAACAAACTGGTGTTTGACTTCTCAAATCTTGATAATTTAGCATTTTGGTGTGCACCGCTCCTTTGCAAATCAATGTCAGTCACAATTTGTTTTGCTAGTCTACAGGGTTGTTGTTTTTTGTAAGGGTTAAAAAAAATGACTGGTTATTAAAAAGTGAAGGCAGGGCCTTTTTTCATTCAGAACTCACCGGAACTCAGTTCTGGCACCTCTCAGGTGGGCGGCATTGCCATTATAAGAGAACAAGGGATGTGTTCATAGTGAGTTCTGGCACCTCTTTTTCTAGAAAAATAGCACTGAGTAAAGGTAAATGTGTAACATCAAGTAGATGTCTAAAGCAGAACTCAAAGCAAAACTAGCAGTTCCTTCCCCTCCACACCACAAGAAAGCAAAAGTGTTTCTACGAGGCTGGAGGGATTTTGCAGTATGTCCAATACATTTCTGAATTGACTGAAAGTGAATTTTGAAAGTGAATGTGCTTGTTACAGCTGAGGGGAAAGTATCAGAAGAATGTGGTGGGAAACCATTAAAAAGTTTTGATAAAGCGAGAGAAATATATCAGAAGATTTGACATAGTCCAGCTTCAGGCATCTGATTTCAGAGGCGGCATATATTTTCTATCCCACATCTCTTACTTAGTTGTCCTGGCAACCAATGAAGATCTGGTTTAGAACCACACAAGGTGCCCATAGCTTGTGGGCAGAGGTTTTAGATGGGACCTTTGTGTAATGGGAGCAGCCACAGAGGCACTGTTTAATTGAGGAACTATGCCCCAGCCATTTGAAAGGGTAGGATTAAACTGGATTAAATGAACAGATTGCATTCACAACCCAATCTTAACTATGTTTATTCAGAAGCAAGTTGTATTAATTTTAATGGGACTTTCTTCCAAGTAACTGTGCTGCCAATTACAGCAGTCCCTGATCTCTCATTGCTTTTTGTTTATTTTTTCTTCATTTTTATACAATCAAAGTGTGTGTGTGTGTGGATAGATAGATAGATAGATGATAGATAGATAGATGATAGATGAGAAATATATATGAGAAATGAATATGAAATGCAGCATAAAGTCACCATACAGCAAAAGGGTACAGCATCCTCACCTAATATTCTTCATTGAATTAGCTCGACAACTGAGCTCTAAATTTGCTTGTGCATTGTTCAAATCGGTTCCTTCTTGATGGGATCCCTGAGCTACCAGCTCCTCTGTGACAGAGACATTTAGAAATTACAGTGGGACCTCAGGTTAAGTACTTAATTCGTTCCGGAGGTCCGTTCTTAACCTGAAACTGTTCTTAACCTGAAACACCACTTTAGCTAATGGGGCCTCCTGCTGCTGCCGCACCGCTGGAGCCTGATTTCTGTTCTCATCCTGAAGCAAAGTTCTTAACCTGAAGCACTATTTCTGGGTTAGCGGAGTCTGTAACCTGAAGCGTATGTAACCTGAGGTACCACTGTATCCTACCTGTTCTTCATTTGGGGGGACAGAGGGAGAGAGACTAATTCAGCCAGCGTAATGGAGGGCAAGCTGACTTTGGGTAAAGCTTCTTCACCATTATCAATTCACCCACTAAGGAATCATTGTGGGTTGCCCATCCAATTTTGCCACCTGAAGCAAACCAGGAAGGTGCTGTCCAGCCCCACCAAACCCTCACTTATCAGGGTTGCTGAGTTCTGGCAAAATTGCATAGGAACCCCACAAGATATTGCCAGAACCTGGGTACTACTGTAACCACTCCTCCTTGCTTCTCTGACAGTGCCCAAGGGTGGAGGTAGGGAGCACCTGCAGAGATGCCCTTTGGATTTTGCCACCTGAGGCATCTGCCTCTGTTTGTCTCATTAATGGGTCGGCCCTATTGTGGCATCTTAAAGGTAAAGGGACCCCTGACCATTAGGTCCAGTCGTGGCCGACTCTTGGGTTGCGGCGCTCATCTCGTTCTATAGGCCGAGGGAGCTGGCGTTTGTCCGCAGACAGCTTCCGGGTCATGTGGCCAGCATGACTAAGCCACTTATGGCGAACCAGAGCAGCACACGGAAATGCTGTTTACCTTCCTGCTGGAGCAGTACCTATTTATCTACTTGCACTTTGATGTGCTTTCGAACTGCTAGGTGGGCAGGAGCAGGGACCGAGCAACGGGAGCTCACCCCGTCGCGGGGATTGGAACCATCAACCTTCTTCTGATCAGCAACCTTCTTCTTCTTCAGAGCAAGTCCCAGGCTCTGTGGTTTAACCCACAGTGCCACCCGCGTCCCCTTGTGGCATCTTAAAAACATATAAAGCTCACAATTCTAAAAAGGAAAGGAAACAAGCTTCAAAGAAGTTCCAGGTTTCCCTAGAAATCAGTTTGGAAACTACTGATAATGTAAACTAACACAGCTCGGTGAATTTCAGAGGAATGACATGGGCAAATGAGACCATCTCAATCTCTATTGTTGTTTCAAAGAACAGCTGATGATTAACTGGATAATTTATCCATTATTTTCTGACACTTCCTTTTCATGCTATAAGTAAAATGTGAATTCTGTGAAACCACCAGAGATCATCAGGAGTAAATATGGGCTAGTGTGCTATTCCTATGTTTCTTTCATGCTGTTTTCTATTCCTTTGCAATCACCATGAACATGCCATATCTCTCTACGCATACAGAACTGTCAGTGAATTCAGTATTCTGGAAAACTGCTAGCACCACACCCTAACTATTTCATATGAAATCTGGTGAACTATGCTAAAGGAGAAAGCTTTTGCTATTTTCCCCTGACTCTGAGAGCATCTTCCCTGTTCCCACCAATACCTGGGACTGAGAACAGGCTCCACCTGCTTTTTAAAGTAGGGATATTTGAGGAAATGGATTTCCATGCATTGAGATGCAAACTGCCCTGCCCCATGCCTCTCAAAGTCTGTGCTGAGTAAAATGTATTTATTCTTCAGATTTTGCACTTTTGCAAATTTTGTGAAACACTCCTCTGCTCAAGCATAACCAATAAAAAATCTTTAAAAAATATTTTTGGATAAAATGCATATGTTAACATTAGAAGTATATTTAAACCCAAATTTTCATTTGTGTTGGGCTTATCATTATTATCATTATTATATTTATATGGAAATGGGATGGAATGGGCTTATGAATGAACACATGAGAATGGCACAGACTGGAAATAAAATTATCTATCCATTCCTGTAAAAATGGGCTCCTTCTGCCACTCTGACCATCTAGATCAAAGGATGTCATACTTTATTCCTGTTAGTTATGAATTATGAATGAATTATTTTGATATTATGATACTGGGGTTATTATGAATCTATTAGGAAACTGTTTTGAATTATCTTTTATACAGAGGAGTAGTGTGTAACAATATATCTTGCTTGTTCTGCAAGCTGCACTGCTTTGAGTGTAATGTGTACAGAATAGCAGTATGCAAATAAAGAGAGTTTGAATTAGAGATTTCTATTGCGACGGGACATCAAAAAATATATATACTACCTACTTCTATCTCTTTCCAGGGGGTTGTAACTTAGTCTGATGCAGCAAAAACAATAAAGTGGAATGTTTTCTGATCCCTGAAATCTTCTCCCATGAGAAAATGTGTTAATTTTTAAGGTGCCATAAGCCTCTTTGTTGCTTTTACTATCAACTTGCTTCCCTCAAACAAATCTGATTAAGAAAATGCTTAAGAATAGAAGCATTAAAATTACCCCCCCCCCAAAAAAAACTGCATTACACACACACACATATACATATATATATATATATATATATATATATATATATATATATATATATATATATATATATATATAATATATATATATATATATATATATATATATATATTATATATATATTTGCTTTCATAAATATATATATATTACACACAGTGGTACCTCGGGTTACATACGCTTCAGGTTACAGACTCCGCTAACCCAGAAATAGTGCTTCAGGTTAAGAACTTTGCTTCAGGATGAGAACAGAAATTATGCTCCGGCGGCGCGGCAGCAGCAGGAGGCCCCATTAGCTAAAGTGGTGCTTCAGGTTAAGAACAGTTTCAGGTTAAGTACGGACCTCCGGAACGAATCAAGTACTTAACCCGAGGTACCACTGTATACATATATAAAAACAGCTTGCAAAATTTGTAACTTAGTCAAAAGTGCATACAAAAATGCATTCATTAGGGGAGAAAATGCTGAAGTTTTATGGTTTCCTTATAGAAAAAAATATCACGTTGCTGCAGAAATATGGAGAACTGATTTTCAGATTACAAAAAGGAGACCATGAGCAAACTGAACTGGAGAGATCCTGCTACCCCTGATCTGCATGGTGCCGTTTTATCATATGTGTTGCTCCCCACCCCAATTGACAAGCTCTGCTTCAGCACAGTGGAGACCCCCAATCCTTGAAGACATGATAGAAGGTGGAAGTTTCATATGCACAGGCTATCAAAGGTGCAAATAAGTGTTATTTTGTTCAGCCACTCAACCTCTCATTGCCTAGTTTTGAGATGCTGTGCTTTGGCAGCGACTCATAGGAACAGGTGCAGCATTCCCTGTGCCATTTTCCAGCTGAGCCCTTTGTGGCTCATCCAAGCTATCCACCTGGCTTTTGGGGTGTAGGGCAAGAACCGCAGGAGGTGGGAGACTCCGGTAATATATGGCACAACGGGTTGTGCAGCTGATCTTTGCTCACCAGAAGTTTGGGAATGGGTGGGAAATGGTGTGGGTTGTGGGCACCAGATTTAGGGTGGTGTGGGCAGTTCCCTGGTACAGGGCACTGAGCCAAGGGGGAACGAAATTGAAAAGATCCATTTGGGGATGCCAAATTTTGGCCTTGCTCAAAAGCCTGCCCCCGAGTTGGCAGGGACGGTGGGTGAATGACCGCCTAACACTTTCAAGCTCCTCCATTCTTAGTGGACCCAATTCGAGCACATATGTGCTAACCTCGGTTCACAAGGGTGAAAGGTGCTAATGCTATTTGTCATGTGCTTTGGAGAAGATCCTGGGGTGCAGTGTGGGATCATTTGCCTGTCAAATAATTTTTGTATCATTTTTCAGCAACAAGTCTGAGGGTGTCTTACTAGCTTTCATCAATCAAGGATGGACAAGCTGTGGCCTTCGATATATTGTTGGATTCCATTTTCCATCAGCCTCAGCCAGCATGGCTAATAGTCATGGTTGAAGGGAGTTGTAGTCCAACAATATCTGGACAGCCACACATTCCGCACCATTTCATAAATTGACATATTGGATCTTAACATAGAATCAAATGAAATAATCAAATGAAAATGTGCACGACACATGCAATTTGAATCCCTTATTTGCTGAACATTAGTTTTCAACTTACGGCAAACCAGGACAAAGAAGTTGATTTGAACATATCCTAAGAACCACCTGTTGTCTCATTTATTTTTTGTTGCAGAAGCACATCTAGAACTCTAGATGACTATCATAAAAAACCATTATAACACATCGTGATATTTAGCTACTGGTGATTTTCTACAGTGCACCCCCTAGGGGGGACAAGTATTTGAAGAACAGATAGCCATACACTCAGAGACGCACAGTCTAACCCAACACTGTATTTCACCAAGTGAATTGCAACAGCTCAAGATAATCAGAAGGTGATTATACAATAAAGAAACTCTTGTTACACTCCGCAGGATAAAACTCTTATTTACTGGAAGTCAGGGCTTAATCAGTTTAATCGGCGGCTTACTCAACTAAAGCTTTAGTGATTACTGATAGCAAATTTTAATTGGCAGGGATAAGACTGAAAAGCAAACCTGTTTATTGTTTGAAGCCATTTTCCTTCTATAATGTTTTTGAATGTAGAGATGGTAAATGTTGCTCTAACCATTGGAGTAGCTTTTGATTATTAAACTGTACCTTTTTAAATACTACTTCATTCGGTCTGAAAATTTCACTTACCTGCAGTTTTGTAAACGTATTTAATTCATTTGACTTATTATTGGAACAAGTCAACAGGCTGAAAGCTCTGCTTTACATAGGATTTTACAGCAGTCTAAATTTTGCAGATGTATCCAATTGCTTAACATAAATCAGCTGAAAGCACCAGTTCCTTCTCCAGTGTTTCTCACCATCCTCCATACTAGACAAAGGAAATCCCACTCCTGGGTTCAATTGATATCCTAGTTTTTTTTTCTTATTTTACTTTTAGCAGGGGGAAAACCCTCTGACTTCTGAGCATATGTATGAGCACCTTCAGGTCCCACCAGCGTCCCAACATGGTCACTGGGAATGTGGCATCTGATCCAATGAGCCCACCTAGGAAATGTTGTTTGCTCAAGAGGCCTGGCAGGTAGGTTCCTGACATAGCAGGAACAGTATTGCAGGGCATGGGACTAAAGGACCCCAACTCTACAGTTCTAGGATTCTAGTCTGCATGCTCCCAAAGGATGAAAGGTCCTATATCTGCTATCACCATCACAGTAGCTGCTGCTGCAGCAGCCAGGTAAACAGATGAGGGCGGGGAAAATGGATTGGAGGGATTTAGGAGTTCTTCTGGAGTCTGGATTACAATAAGAGCTGCAGAACTCAAGAAGCAGAATGCTCACATTTGTACTGACAGTGAACATTACAAGCATTTTGCATTCTCAGCCAGGGAATTACAAACGTCATCGATGTTTCTAATCCATGATGAACTAGTTTTTTCTCTCTTTTTGGCACAGGAGATAATGGCCAAGTGGTGAGAACCATCACCATCATTATGTAAAAATGGTGAGAAAAGAACCATACTAAAATAGCACGCTTTGAAGGATGGAATGACGCACTGCAAAAAGGACGAGTCTTTTGTAGAAAGCTGAAGCCGTTTATCATCGTCTTTCTCCGAAGGGCATGCCCCTGACGTGGGAGGAAAATACATGATGGTTTCAGGACATGGGCTACATTCCCCTGCATGTTTCCGAGGGGAAGTACCATTTTCTACACTGTGCTTATGTAAGATGAAATTCTGCTCTAACAGAGCAAGACAACTGAAAATTCTGGTGTTACGAACATTCATTCATAGCTATTGCTACACACACACATACTTAGTAGGTCTCCTTTGTTCATCGCCATGGTTAGGAAAATGGTCTCTTTCCTAATTTCATTAGATAAAATAAGAGAGTCAGCACATAAATAGTCCATCCCTGTCAGAAGACCATGGGGTCCGAGGGCTTGCCACCGGCTCAAAACTATTGCTCAGCTTGAGACTGAAAATGTGTAACCTGAGAAACATTGCCATGCAGGAGACAACCACAGGGAGCATCACACATCCATCGCTCCTCCTGGGCAGGGGTAAAAAGACAGAGCTTTGATCTGTGGCAGCTAATGCAGGAGCCGTTATTAAGCAAGCAGTTGTAAACCTACTACTGCTGTGCTGTAGTAAGTGCCTGTCACGCTAATAGGGGCTATGCCATTGGATTCCTTTCTGGAGGGCCTGAGTTGCGCATATAAAGATAACAGAACAAAAGCACACACACACAAGCACAAACATACACACACAGCACCATCTTTCAGAATCTAGGTCTATGCTGCAATTTCTTTGTGTCTTGTGCAGCAGCAGCAGCTCATCATCACTGTGTTTCCAACCATCACACCAGAGCAGCGCTCAGAGTGAGACCAACAGCTGAATTTATGAACAAAAGCTTCTATGAGAAATGCACTGGTTCCTCTTCCTCTTCTCCACTAATAATTTAAATGGGTGGCATAATAATCAGTAGGCATGCCCAGGACATAAATACATGTTTGCCAAATGGATATTTTTTGTCGTTATTTAATTTACTGTTCTGTATTTTGTACATTTGTATTTTCAGTGCTCTGTATTCCAGTGTTTTGAATGTTTGCTGTAAGCTGCTTTGGGTGCAGCTCATTGTGGGAAAGTGGAATATAAGTAAACTCAATCAATTATTCAATGTTTCCAGCACTTTTTAAAAAAAACACATTTATGAGAATACATGAAGCTGGAATTTTGTGAAGACTATCACCAGTTCACATTCTGTCATAAATCAGTGGCCATATACATAATGTGAACTGGAGAAATTGCATTTCTAACCACTTGGAAATGCACTTCAAAGGCAATGTCACTCAGCACCTGTCAGCTGATGGGTACTGAAAGACAGCACTTTGAAGTGCATTTCCAACAGTTTCTATTGGAAATGTGCTTCAAAGGTGATGCCTTTCAGCGCTCATCAGCTGATGGGTGCTGAGAGACGTTGCCTTTCAAATGTCAAATTTGGTCCATGGGGCTTGTGAAAATAAGAATATTGGCATACTGGGCTTAAAAGGTTCCCCACCCCATGTCTAATGGGTAAAAATTCATAAAAGAAACAATTCAGGTTCTACAGCAATGCACTTTAAGTCAATGGGCACTCAAATTTGCCTTAACCTAACCTATCTAACTTGCTTTTATGGGTCTCTTTCTCTTTGTCTCACCCGCCAACTCCCCCACTGTATCTTGGCATTTGGTTTTCTTATTGCAGGCATGGCCAAATTTGGCCCTCCAGCTGTTTTGGGACTACAACTCCCATCATCCCTAGCTAATAGGACCAGTGGTCAAGGGTGATGGGAGTTGTAGTCCCAAAACAGCTGGAGGGCCAAGTTTGCCCATGCCTGTCTTATTGGCTGCAAATGAGTCAGAATGGCAAACCTCTCAACCAATAGAAACCCAGCAATTCCTCATTCAGGCAGGGAATTAATATCCTCATATAAACATTCCAAGGCTGATTAGATGGGCTGTTCATTGCAATATCGTCTATCTATAAATTAATAATTTCCCCCAATACTTATCACTCAAAAGTTATTCTCACATATGTATTTGCAAATGGACACTGGCACCTCCAAATTACCACTATGTCTGCCCTTGATCTGAAATGAGTATTCAGAAATATTCAAAATGCTCCAAAAATTTCCAGTCCTTAAATGCAATTCTTCAAACTTTGATTTTGGTTGTGGAATTTTGTCTTGGCATTCAAGCAATTTAGATTTTTGGTCCTGTTTTGACTTTCACAGGCATGCAATATGAAATCTCATTAACATAGCCAGTAGATATTAAATGACACTACCTGTCAGTTGTCAAAAATGAGAAAAAATACTATCAGTCCTTAATACTGTCTTATATTATAGACTATTACATGTTGTTAGCTATCAGATTTCAATGATCAAGTACCTAATAGTGGCAAATGATAACAAAAGTTAAATACAGGCATCAAGTATTCATTATAAATAATCTGTAATAAAAATCTACAACAATTCATGGAGAAGGGTTATTTTGCAAGCAAATTTGTTTCTGCTGTAGTCTCCATGCAACCAGAAACAGTAGCATGTGTGACAGGGACCCCTATGTTCCCCATTAAACTGTTAAATGAAGCAATTCAGAGATTCAGAATAAGGTGCTGTTAACACACGGAAGATACAAAGCTATTTCTATTTTTCATTTGGCTTGTGAGGCGGTAGAGACAGCAATGAACTGGGTAAGTGCTCGAAAACAGAGAACCTTTGTAGCTGGCTTGGCTGGCCATTGGCGCTGTGGGTTAAACCACAGAGCCTAGGACTTGCCGATCAGAAGGTCGGCGGTTTGAATCCCCACGATGGGGTGAGCTCCCGTTGCTTGATCCCAGCTCCTGCCAACCTAGCAGTTCGAAAGCACGTCAAAGTGCAAGTAGATAAACAGGTACCGCTCCAGCGGGAAGGTAAACGGCGTTTCCATGCGCTACTCTGGTTCGCCAGAAGCGGCTTAGTCATGCTGGCCACATGACCCGGAAGCTGTACACCAGCTCCCTCGGCCAGTAAAGTGAGATGAGCACTGGAACTCCAGAGTCGGTCACGGCTGGACCTAATGGTCAGGGGTCCCTTTACCTTTTACCTTTACCTGACTGGCCATTGGAGGTAGTGTTTAATATATTCTGGATGAAATTGCACTCCCTCCTAAAGGATCAGGTTTGCAGCTTGGAGGGTCTCCATAGATCCAGCAAGCCCAAACATCTTTCAACAGGAGGCTGGTGGATGAACTGCAATTCCTCCATCAAGCCACAATATTTTGGTGAGCTCTTAACTGGATTATTGCAATTCATTGGAGATGGTGCAACTTTTGAAGGCTTCCCAGAACGTTCTGTCAGTACAAAACACCGAAGCTAGGTTACCTACTCAGAAAAGCTACAGCAGGGGTAGGCACAATACATTATCAGAGTTCAGGGACACATTATGGCCAAGCATAAATATTCAGGAGTGAAACAGGGCCACTGAGGGGGTGTGGTGTGGGGAGACCACCAAGGGCCAGATAAAGTAGATCACAATAGACACCTAGAACTGAGCATCTCCACTCCTGAGCTACTCAGAACACATTCTGCTAGTGCTGAAATTGCAGTACCTGCTCAAACAAACAATATTTATTACGGCCGTAGGCCCATACAGGTAAAAACAACACATAAATAACAGCTTGTGCACGTGGGGGAAAAAAAACAGCCGCTAAAACACCACTATAACAATAAAATACTATAAAGTAGAATGGCATACTACGCCTTAGTTAGATTGTAGTGCACCTTGGCGTCGCTTTTGGGTAAGGACAGCGACCAGGAACCTGGCCACTTTCAGGGTCGTATGAGTATCCTTATCCTGCAAAAATTGAGCAAGGTGGAATTTTGGTGGGGTACCCTCTAGTTTCTGTATGATTGATCCCAACAAATTTGCCCGTGGCACATTGAACAAGGGGCAAGTGAACATAATGTGCTGGAGCGACTCCGGCGTCTCCTTATCACATTCGCACGTGGCGGGGGCTTGGCCCTTTGAGAATCTATGTCTCAGGACGTGGGAGGGAAAAACATTGAACCTCGCTTTGGTGAAGGCCAGTCTATGGGCAACAGTCGAAAGGGAGGAAAGGTATGATGGAACGCAGTAAGTTAAAGTGACACCAATGTTCTGGGGCGAACCTGCTCATTTCTGGCCTAAATTCAACGTGCTGGTTATTAGCTATAGCAACCTAATGGATTGCCAAGGGAATTTGAAAAGGATTGCCTTCACATTGCCTGAGCCTGCCCAATTTCTTCTATTGTCATCAGAGGCCATTCTCCAAGTCCTTCTGCCATTTGAGGCTATGCAGCTGGTGACCATGGTCCCAAAGAAACTGGCACAAACTTTTGAGACTTTCCATGTCTTCTTGAAAAGTATTTCCAGAATGCTTTTAACTCTGAATACCGTATATATGCAAAAGATTGGAGGGAGGGCATGCTCGATCCCCATGTATTTTAAATTTTTGTCTCAATCTAGTAGCGATGCTGGAGGAAGTGGATTTTTTTGCGAATGCTGAAGAAAACAGACTTTATTTACAGATCCTAATTGCAACGTCCTTGTCGCTTAGATGTCACACTTCTACAAAATATGCAATACAGGCTCAAAAACGGTTAACAAAATGTGTTGCACTACGTGTAATTTAGGATAAAATAACTTTAGAAGTGTGTACATTGGGATAAAATATGTATTTAAATGCATCTCTGTGGAGATTTTTAAAATAAAGATTAATGCAGAAACAACAGAACAAAAGCAACTTATGAATGAATCCATGTGAAATTGTCATCAATCAGAAATAGAATGAACAATCCAGTGAGATAAATATACAGGTTATCTTCAACCAGTTTTTATTTTTAAAAAATATTTAAAAATTGCAAGGTTCTATGTCTATAAAGCTACTAAATAACAACAGAGCTGAAGCTACAAGATGCGGATTTTATAATGAAACAAAATTCATTTGTTCTCCCCTCATTAAAACAGACAGGTTATTTATTTAGAGACTCTCCAGTTTCCTACTCTCCCTGGGAAGCTAGACCCCCATTTTACTGACTGATGCTTGCACTTCCTCAGCAGAGAGAGGCAATAACAGCAAGCTGCAAACCCCTTTCCCACATGGGGAGCTCTTGGCTTTGAACTATTAGAATAAATGGAAGCCCATTTTGGCTTTTAATTATTTATACAATTTAATTTTAATATAAGAGCTGGGGGGAGCAATTAGATCTGGAGTGCAGCACAACCCATGTGCAAAGAAAGACAAACACATTTCTGAACAAGGAACCATTTTTTCCCAATAGCGAGAAAGGCTTGATGTTTAGAGCACAGCCTCCAACAATTTAACAGTTCAGGGAACTCAAACAGTAGCAGGCCACACATATTGTGGCATACAAATCTTGGAGTAAATTGCAACAAACATTCTTCAGACTAATGGAATCAGTAATTTGCTGATGGTTTTAATGGTTTTTAAGCAGAGGAGGGGGAATTCTCCCTTGAATTGCTTTGCGTTAATAGCTGGAGCAATGAGTGTTGTGGTAAGTTTAGATGAAAATGAAAATGTGATGTTTAAGAAGCTGAAATCGTGCAGATTTTCTCTGCACAAAGCAAGTCACGGAAATTATGCAAAAGTTGTTTCGTATACATAAAAGCACACAGCCAAATCAATGAAAACATTTACCTAGACACAAACTACATTCAGGGTCTTCGTGCATATTATTTATCTCTATGGAGATATGCATTTATTTATGTAGAACATTAGTGTATTAATCTGCAAGGCCCTTAGCAATATGCACCTTGAATACCTTAAGGAATGACTTTGGGGGAGTGTCTTAGATGAACAGCTCACATGTACCAGAAGCCACAGATTCAGTCTCATGGGCCTGACTCTGGTGAACTCTCTCCCAGCTGAGATTAGACAGCCCCACTTCCCAGCTGAAATTTTGTGCTTGACAAAGAATTATTTCAGGATTTCTTTTTTTGCTGTTTTATGACTTTCAACTGATCTTCTTGCCCCTTGTAAGCTTTTTGATTTTTATGTACACTTGCTTAGAAACTTTGGTAATTAAGCAGTATGGAAATAAATTAACTTTTTTTAAATGATATTTTCTGATGATGGGCATTCTGATGATGTAAAGAAAATCTAAGGACAATTTCTGAAGCCAAATGATTTTCTGATCTTAGAGGCTGTCTATGTCTGTGGCCTCTTTCCTTAAGGAGGGTGCACTGGAGCTCTGGGTCATGAAACATTGTGCAAGGTAGGGTAGGCTGAGAGTGAATGGCTGGCCTAAGCTTAAGGACTGAGTTTGGATTTGAACATGGATATGCCTGGTCTTAGTGTTATACAGTGGTACCTTGGGTTAAGAACTTAATTCGTTCTGGAGGTCTGTTCTTAACCTGAAACTGTTCTTAACCTCAAGTACCACTTTAGCTAATGGGGCCTCCTGCCGCTGCACGATTTCTGTTCTCATCCTGAAGCAAAGTTCTTAACCTGAGGTACTATTTCTGGGTTAGTGGAGTCTGTAACCTGAAGCATCTGTAACCTGAAGCGCCTGTAACCCAAGGTACCACTGTACATGAAAATATGCACCCCAATGGCTTTCAGTAAAAAGGTAAAGGTAAAGGTACCCCTGCCCGTACGGGCCAGTCTTGCCAGACTCTGGGGTTGTGCGCCCATCTCACTCAAGAGGCCGGGGGCCAGCGCTGTCCGAAGACACTTCCGGGTCACGTGGCCAGCGTGACATCGCTGCTCTGGCGAGCCAGAGCTGCACACGGAAACGCTGTTTACCTTCCCGCTAGAAAGCGGTCCCTATTTATCTACTTGCACCCGGGGGTGCTTTCGAACTGCTAGGTTGGCAGGCGCTGGGACCGAACAACGGGAGCGCACCCCGCCGCGGGGATTCGAACCGCCGACCTTTCGATCGGCAAGCCCTAGGCGCTGAGGCTTTAACCCACAGCGCCACCCGTGTCCCTATGGCTTTCAGTAGTCAATAATATTGCTCTAGACTGCAGTGGTTTCACAATTAGCTAGGTACTGCAAACCCCGTTTTTCAAAAGCCAAGTCATGGACCCTCCGCTTTTGAAATTTTTGATATCTCTATGGTAGATTTTGTTATGTGAATAGTGCCATGGACCCCCTGCATGGGTTACATAGACTCTCTGGGGTCTATGGCCCACCAATTGGGAGTCACAGCTCTAGAGTGTTGTGGATCAAGACTGGTCTATACACTGGACAAAATTGTTTCCTCACTGTGATTATTTTACATTAGCATCCACATGCTAGGTGCCACTGAAAATATGCCGAAGAACAATACCCTTGATGAATGACAATATCTAGACTATATATATATTTTTAAGGCTTTAATACTTTCAAAGGAAGTCGGGAAAAATTGTGAAGCAAAGCTGTGGAGGAAAATGTATCCCCAAAGGGAGATCATTAATATTTTTTCCTCATTTGATAATGTTGTCATGGAAACAGAAGAAAAGGAACTCTGTATGAACTTCATTTCAATGTATTCAGTTGCCTGTTCATTGTCACCCAATCAACATAAAAATGGGGCAGGCACCCCTTGCCTAACAGTGTCATAAAACATCTTAATCAAAACAGGCACCAGGAATACTAGGGAACAGTTCCTTTCATAAACAGCCCATCAAATGTAAAATTATAAAATGAGGGTGCAGGTAAAGTCTAAGGTGATCTTGTCATTTCCACTTCAGTAATGTATTATATTAGACTTCATAGATAAAATTTATTAGCAAAAAACAATGACATTTCCTAAGAGATGAATAGGGAAAGATGCAGAGGCAGAGATGATGGAGGCAACAATGCTTCTAAAAACCAATTGCTAGAAATCACAGAAGGGGAGAGTGCTTTTGTGCTCGAATCCTGCTTGTGGGTTTCTCACAGGCACCTGGTTGGCCACTGTGAGAACATGATGCTAGACTAGATGGGCCATTGGTCAGAGCCAGCAGGCTGTTCTTGTGAGAACTCCGTCCTCTTAAACGAGGCGGTAAGGGAAAATCTAGCAAATTCAAATCTCCAGGGCCCGCTGAGCTACAACCAAGGGTGCTAAAGGAATCTCAGAGCCCTGTCTATAAACTTTGAGAATTCATGGGTGAGGTCCCTAAAGACTAGAGGCAGGCGAATGTTATTCCCAATTTCAAAAAAGGGGAAAAGAAGACCTAGAAGGTATCCAACACTCCATTCTGGCTGCATGTTGCTGGGGGTGATTGTGGTTAGGAATGTAAGAAGGCGTCGTTTTCTGTTGCATCCTATATTCATTACCTGCAACCTCGCTTCTGTTCTGCCAATCAAAACTATGCTATCCATCTCTCTACCATAGCAACGTTATGTAAGTTATGTCACTCATAAAATCAATCACACAAATTATATCGTTATGTTATTCCACCCCATTCATTTCTTTTTTTCTTTTTTTTTTTGAGAAGCAATCCACCCCATTCATTTCAATGCAAAGGAAACACAATGAAAATGGCGGGAAAGCATAATCACTCATGTAGCATTTGTTGACCTAAAGCAACAACAAAAGTGGATAGTGATTGCATTTGCTGTAGTGATTTCCTTTCCAGGTGTGGGACGAAAAAGTAAACAGCAGCCACTTCCACTCCCGTTTCTGCTTCAGTGGAATTATCCAGCATCCCTAGTTGTGGTAGGCAATGTATTTCAGGGAAGCTTGGCCAACATTACTGCTATTCTCGCTAAGAAACCCCTCATATGATTTCAAGGAACCCCAGTACTCAACCTAAAAGACACTGTGTATCCTGGATTCCAGGGTAATTTTAGTGGATAGAAGGTAGACTGGATAGCCTCCTGGTGGCCTATTTGTACAGGACCATCTAATAACAGCAAAGAATACTGGACAATGATGATGTTCATCTGATCAAGTAAGGTTCTTCTTGTGTTCTTAAGCCATGCATACACGATTGCTTAAATCAGATTTTGTTGTTCTCTTGTTTTGTAAATGAAAAACTCAGCAGTGGACCTTGGGATCCCAGTACAGTCGTACCTCATAAGTTGAACGGAATCCGTTCCAGAAGTCCATTCAACTTCCAAAACGTTTGGAAACCAAGGCACAGCTTCCGATTGGCTGCATGAAGCTCCTGCAGCCAATCGGAAGCTGTGGAACCCGCACTGCATGTTTGGGTTCCAAAGAACATTCACAAACCAGAACACACACTTCCGGGTTTGCGGTGTTCGGGAAACAAAACATTAGTCTTGCAAGGCATTCGGGATCCAAGGTATGACTGCATAAGAAAAGCAGCAGACTATGCCAAACGGAAATCAGCCCACCCACTTATAAACAAACTCTTCAAAACTTAGTAAGATGGTGCCTGAGCATACATACAGCCAAGAACGGAAAAGTCCAAAGCCTATTTATCTAAAAACTCTAAAGCTCCAACTTTTCCCAGCTTTCAGAATATTTGCATGTCCCATTCACAGCTGTATCCGAATATAAAATTTGATAGACAGCGAATGTGTTTTTCCTGGATTTGTGATAGCATATGCAGGGGGAAATCACTAAACTAGAAAAGTCTTGAACAGCTCAAGGTTCATTATACGAACAAAAAACCCATTTCCATTTAGTTTTAAAACTCCCCTTTGAATAGCTGAACAAATTCTTATAGTGCAGGCTTGGAAATGGCTGATAGCAGATGGAAATGGGGAAATGGATATTCACTCATTTGTCTTTCCTGCTAAGAATTTTGGATTCAATGTGAAATCGTTGTCTGTCTGTATTTTTTTTTAAAAAGATGCATTTCCTGAAGTGCATGACAGCAGATTTAGAGTCCAATCTACATTCCACTGGAGACAATGGCAAAACACCCATTGATTTTAATAGATCTGGATTGCACCCACAGAGAGGAAAATGAAACTACCATATGATGAAAGACACCATATAGCCTAAAGCTAAAGAAGCTACTTTCAAAACTACAGTGCTGCTCAGGAATTAAGAAGTAAATTAAAGCTATCTGCTTTGGATAAGGAGCTAGACAAAGTTTTCATTTTGCCTTAAAAATAAATCATTATTACAGATCATGGAAATATTCCACAAGATTCCATATAGTACATAAAATATGGAGTACAACTATGGAATTCTCTTCCACAATGTATAGTGTTGGCCACAAACCTGGATGGCTTTAAATTTTTTACTTTTGTTGGAGGTACTATGTCTTGATTACTGGTGGGAGTATTGTTGCACTCAAGTTCTGGTTGTGGGCTTCCCATGTACATGTGGTTGGCCTCTACGAAAACAGAGTGCCGGGATAGATGAGTGTTTGGTCAGATCCAACAGGAAACTTCTTACATTTTTACAAATATCCTTGATTCAAACTGAAATCCATTAATTCCATTAGTTCTACCCCAAGCTTTCCCAATGATTACTAAACCCTTCCTCGATACAAGTGGTATTTTGTAGATTTTCCAGAAAAACCTGGAGAAGAATAAAAAACCACACAGATGGATCAAGTGCCCCATCTTCCCTGCAGAACCCTCCCTTATTCTTAAACAAAAAAGCCACTTCCACCCTACAGAGGAGGTGGGATTGCGGGCTTCAATCGGCTGGCTTTGGGGGCGTGGCCTGCCCTATTTAAAGCAGGACGCGGCCGGGGATCTCCCTCTTTGCCGCCTGCCAGTTAACGAGAGGATGGCGTGCATCTTTCCGATGCGGGAAATGATGTGTGGTTGGCTGGTATAATTTCTGGGATTAGGGATTGGTTGAAGGTTTGAGGGTATCATTGGTGAGCTTTTTGTGCAAGTGGAGGTTAGGCATTGGTATTGTCCTGTAGATGGAAGAGGGGAGGTAGCGCCATCGCCTGCCCCACATATTGAAGGGTAGTCAGATAAAGGATTCTGGGGGGCGTGGCCCTGTCTGAAGCCTAGGGAGGTGAGGGCCTAAGGCACGCCCCCAATTGGTGACCCTGGGGGAGTTCCTAGTTGATTTGCATCAGCAGGACTTCCCCTACTGGTGGTTAACCCTTCTCAGACTTCAAGCAGACAGGCTGAAGTCAGATATAGTCGGTTAGGACCAATGCCTAAGCCAATACCGCTCATCACCCGTAATCAATCAAGTTGTGGCCTTATTTAACCCATTAACCTTAATAATTGTGTCATGCGTCATTATTTCCACTGGGGGAGACGGGAACTCGCCATGCAAAGCCTTACATGTGAGAAAGGAAAGTGAAGCAGAAACTACAATCCCATGCCCCTAGCAGGAGGATCATTTTCAAATTAAGGACAGGGCCTATAAATATTGATTCATTTATTTATCCCCATACTATTCCCAAGAGCAAGTTGTCATTGTCATTTTTTTGCCTCTAAAGGGGAGTGTGAGGAAGTTCTGACAGGCAGTGGGGTTGAGCTTGACTCATATTTGGAGATGTCTGAGAGCCCAGGTCAAACTGAGGTTTTCCACGATAGGTGACATTATTGCCCCAGTACTGAATGTGTTCTCATCCTTACATGCACTGGGCTTAATATGCAACATTTCTGTCTCTCATTGTTGGGGGGGGGAGGGGGTAACTGTATGGAAACCTTTTGCTTTATTTGGAATACTTAATATGAAACTGCAAATTTGCAATTTCACTCCCAGAAGTGGAATTCATGCTTATTTGCAGCATTCCAAAAATGACCATACAAAACCACAACTTTTGATGCTGCTGAAGAATGAGCATGAAGACGGAAAGAAGATGAGTTGGGGGGGGGGGAATGCAGAAATGTATGTCTTATTATACAATATAGCAAGTTCATAGCTTAACAATAAAGAAATAAAAGAAGGCGGCCAGCAAAGTAAATGCAAGGTGTTAATGTATTCATTCATGCATAATGCAAGAAATATAAGATTACAATTCTGGGTAAGGTTCCCCCCCCCCCCGCCCCCCAAAAAGCAATATGGAGACTAAAAGAAAATTATTATCATTATTTTTAAAAAGTAAATAAAATAAGTTTACCATAATGAACTGCAGAAGAGCCCTCTACAGTGAAGTAGATAGACATGCAATCCTTGTTCATTAGAATCACTGGGGTTTTGCCATTTATTCCAATGGGACAAAGACTTCAACAGCCCAGGTCTGTGATAAAAAGATGCCCTTATAAACAATAGCTGAACAGCAAAGTGGCAATTCCTTGAACCGAAACCCACAGGGAGAAAGACTATCTTCACAACTAAGCTATCAACACAAGGGGCATTATTACGTTAGTACGCTAAACACACACACAAAGTACTGAAGGAAGAAATGAAGAGATTGAAGAGAAGAAATTGAGCAGGCAATAAATATGACAAAGGGATAGTAGACTTGATGGATGGTGTTCACTGCTGGAATCATACAAAAAGGATGTTGGAAGTGCAGCGCTCTGAAACAGCGTTATGGGTAGAGAATTCCAAACTAGATGATTAACATGTTATTACTGACATGTTTAATATTAATAAGAATGAGATTCTTTCACAGATGTGGATTGCAAAATATATGAGAGCCAGAGTTCTGAACTATTTTGGTTTTTGCACAGTTGGTCAAAGGGCCCCATTTTTAGTCTTCCCCAATCTGGTGCCCTCTAAATGTTTGGGCTAGAACTCCATCCCTGACTATTCACCATGTCGGCCAGGAGTGCCAAGTTGAATAAAATATTGGAGGGGGAGACATAAGCTCCACCCCACACAATTGATCACATGACACAGCACACACACACACACCATTTGAAGGGCAATGCCCATTGGCTTTTCCATGATCACTGCAGATGGTGACAGCAGCCACGAAATGAAAAGACACCTGCTTCTTGGGAGAAGAGCAATGACAAACATAGACAGCATCTTAAAAAGCAGGGACATCACCTTGCCAACAAAGGTCCGTATAGTAAAAGCTATGGTTTTCCCAGTAGAGATGTACGGAAGTGAGAGCTGGACTATAAAGAAGGCTGATCGCCAAAGAATTGATGCTTTTGAATTATGGTGCTGGAAGAGACTCTTGAGAGTCCCATGGACTGCAAGAAGATCAAGCCTATCCATTCTTAAGGAAATCAGCCCTGAGTGCTCACTGGAAGGACAGATCCTGAAGCTGAGATTCCAATACTTTGGCCACCTCATGAGAAGAGAAGACTCCCTGGAAAAGCCCCTGATGTTGGGAAAGATGGAGGGCACAAGGAGAAGGGGACGACAGAGGATGAGATGGTTGGACAGTGTTCTCGAAGCTACCAGCGTGAGTTTGACCAAATTGCGGGAGGCAGTGGAAGACAGAAGTACCTGGTGTGCTCTGGTCCATTGGGTCACGAAGAGTCAGACACAACTAAACGACTAAACAACAAAGCCCATCAGCTTTGGGAGGCAGCCCCCTCAAATGTTTTCTTGGGGTGGTGAAGGCACCTGAGCTGCTAGGAGTTGGTCCCGTGACGCTGGCTGGTGCTGATGTAATCCAAAATATGTGAAAGGAACCAGGCTGTGGAAGGCCAATGTGAAAATTTACACATATGACCTAAGCGCATACGGAGAGCCAAGTGGGATCAGATCAAGGGCTCCTCTACTCTACTATCTTGCTTCCTTAAGTGGCAGGTTACAGGCTTCTGGGAAGCTCACACTTAGGATAGAAAGCAACCATTTTTTCTTCCGGTGCTGGGGTTCCCCAAACTGCTTGTGACTTGGGATGAGTGGCACACTGCCAAGTCCAAGGAGATTACTGCTGATCCTGCTCACAGATCTTACGCATATCTGCTCCTCTGTCCAATTCTGGCTGCTTCAGAAACGCCAGCTGCCAAGGAGGGGAACGAGTTAGGAAGAACAGGGAGTAAGGGAATACACCTAAACAGACTGAGGCAGGAGAAGATTAAAATCAAATAGAGCAATCAAAACAAATCAATACCCAGGTAAAATAAGAGGAATGAATGAAGCACAGAGAGTCAATGTAAAAATGAATTGGTTTGGAATGAGGGTATGATATGCAGGAGAGAATCTGCCATGCAATCCGCTCACAAGAATTAGCAGTAGGGGGACATATATAATCAATAATTCTGCCTGCTTTCTATATCATTTTAGTACATGCAATGTTTGATTTATGTAGCTACTGCATTATCTAAACATCCACGTCCTTCCCTTTTACAGAGCAAATGAAGATCTATTCCTCTGAATGTGACACCATATTTATTTTGTCCTACTTAGGTCAAAAGGGGACACTGGCTTGGCTCACACACATCAAGCTCAACCAAACCCCAGCTTAACATGGACATGCGAGTATGTTGGCTCCTGGAGAGGAGATACTTTCTGCTTCACTCCTCATGGTGGTTTGCTTATTGCACTGGGAGGTCTGGTGAGGGAGTAGGAGACCCCATCTATCTGAGGAGAATAGCTTGCCATCTTATTCTCTACAAACAGAGCTGGACCTTCTGTCTGGCAGAGTAAGGCAGTTGCCCAAGGCAGCTTATCTTGGAAGTTTTGAAAGAGAACTGAAATGACTCTTATTGTATATTTCACTCCCAGATGGGACTTTCAACCTCAGGTGTCGCAATAGCTTGGTCAACTTTGGGCACTATGCACGTTAATTTGGGGTGGGGGGCATTTGTGTTCCATGTCATGCAGCAAAATGTCCTGGGCTGGCCCTCAATATAAATGTTTCTACAAAGAAAGGATGAACGAGTCCAAACTGGAGGACTGAGCCCCCAACTCCCCGCATCAGAGACAGATTTAGGGCAGTGCGTCCGGTTCAGCTACACTGGGTGTCAAGGCTAGAGGGTGCCCCAGGGCACAGCAGCTATGACATAGTGATTTGAGCAGAACAAAAGGCGCAGCGCGGGGGGTGCTGAATTTTCGCCTCACTCAGGGCATCACTGACATTCAAAACAGCAAAGCCCACCCCTGCCTGCACCATCATCTTCCCTTCTACATGGCTGCTACGCATCCATTCCCATCTTCCCCATGTCCCAAAGTAAATCAGTCCAACTCGCTCTCTATTGCCATTCTTTATACCTCCAAGACAACCCCCTCAAAAACCCCCACACCTCTCCTACAGTACACCCTTTGCAAACAGCTCCTCTCGCTATGTGCAGCATCAAGGAAAGTTGTGCTGCAGTGGCTACATGCTTGAGGCTATAGTTGAGCCCCACACTGCTCTCTGGCACCCTCATTGGCCCCATGCCCCAAAGGTGGCATCTGATTGGCTGAACCTATTGCCACTCTTGCTCTGGCGCCATGATTCAGTTGAAGATGGTGGATGTAGCTGTTGTGCATTGTGCCTCTATTATTGTGCCACACAATCACCAATGTTGTACTTTGGTCTTGCCGTCCAGCCATAATGGCACTACAGCAGACAACACCCCCCCCCAACAGTGCACCCAATATCTTCACTATTAGCCCTAAGCAGTTGATGTGGAAAATATAAGCTCTCAAGGCAGAAACACTAAGAAGCAGAGGCCTATTTCTCATACAACAGAGCCCAAGAGCAGTAATATTTCTTCAGCTATGGGAAAGCACTTCTCATTGGGCAAAAGCAGTGATGCGCTGGGCCAGTTTAAAGATGGTGGGCTGTTATGTGCATTGTTGACTAACAAATAGCATGTATCCACACGAGCACGTCACACAGTAACATTGGTTTCAAAGGCTTTTAAGTGGTCATAAATCTATTTGCTCAAGCTACTCATCCACCACGACCCCCAGGTGACCAATGTGAATGAGACCTATTTGCACTGGCATTTATGCAGAAAAGCCTCATTTCTTCCGAAAGTCTGAGGCTTGTCCTGACATTCTGCCACGTAGCCAACCGACACAATATACAAAACTGCAGAACATGATCTTTATGATGCCATTCACCAAATTAACAAGGATTCTCTCTTTCTGTTTGCTAGCTGCTAGATAACGGCAGTCTCTGTGAGATTGACTGAATATCCCTAAGAGCTTGCTTCAAGCTGCATTATTTGCAAGGTATGTGGGTTGCAGCCCAATTAACTCTCGTGGAATATGTGAGCTTTCTGTATCAACAGCTATTAGTAAGCAGCAACACTGAATGTTATAGGCATATTAATAACACAGAATGGCTTAAACACCTTCGCAGAATGATTACCAACAATAACCTGAAATTGTAGTGCCAAGGGTGTGAAATGTGGGAGGTACTGCTAACCGGCTAGGTCTGTGTTTCCTCACATTTCAAAGCAAGCATAAATGCAGAAAAGACGACTTCAGCTATCACACGCGCAGATACCTCTTTTTGTGTGTCAAAGCAGATTTGCGTAGAGCTACCCTAGTCATAAATAGCAACGCCCCTTCTTCCCTCTGAATTCTGGCACTCTTGGATCTGCCTACTCCCATGTTAAAATCAAAGAGGATGTAGGAACAAGGAAGAGCAAACAACAAGGTGAATGGAAGATAAGCTCCACGTGGGACAAAAAAACCATGAATGCTTAGATAAAGTTTTGACCATACCTCTGGACTAGAGAGCTCACACATGGGAGGAACCCTGCAAATGTTCAGAAAATCAGAAATGTTTTGCTCAGAGTTCCCTAGTTGAAACCCAACTGAGAAGTCACTCGCTTGTATTTTTTCCGCCTTTCTGTTATTTTTATTATATTGATTTGTTTGACCTGCTTCAATTAAAAATATATAAAAGAAAACTTAAAAAAATGTTTTTAAAGAGAGAATTCAATGCTTCAATGAATTTCAATTCAATAAAGGTGGGAGGCTATTGGGGTTTTTTTTGTTACCATGCTATGTATTTTTGTGTTTTTATATTGTAAACTGCCCTGTAATCCTCAGGTGAAGGGTGGTATTGAAATTTAATAAATAAAAAATTCCTCAAATTGTGGGGTAGGCCCTGGTGGAGGGCAAGGTTCTAGGGAGGGGGAATGAGTGGCTGGGGCAACCCAGCCAGATGGGCAGGCTATAAATAATAAAATTATTATTGTTATTATCCTGCAGCAGACAAAGCTCGAGGCACTTACCTTCCAGCAGCAGCAAGGATTTAGCATTGTAGCCAGCAAAACTGCTATGCTAGTCATGAATGTTTTGCCTTCAGGTGCAGCTGCCTCATGTGATTAAGTCACAAAACTACAGGTTGGGGCAGCTTCATTTGCAGTTAAGTACCCTCAGGCAGCCATTGGATGCACCTGGGCAGCAAGGGATATGTTTGTATGCAATTGTATGCAATTCTGCCTAATATACAAATCTTTGCAAAGCAATTGCCCATAATACAATGCATATGTGTATGTTACTTTTACTAATGCATGTATTTTAATCCACACTTTAGCCTAGTCCATGCATTTTTTACACACATTACTTGGCTGGAGGACTGCACTGCAAAATTCAGAGAAATGTGACTTTCAAAGGAGGGCTGTTTTCATTTTCATGCTGCTTTAGAAAGTGCAGTTTAGCTGGGTTTGCTTTTACATGCAAACTGAATCAAATTTCTCCTCTATCCCTACCTGGTAGGCACAGGTGACCAGGAATTGCAAAGAGGCAAGTAAATTGGCAGGCGGGGGGGGGGGGGGAAGGAAGGGATTTGTCCAATTCTCCTCAACCAGTCCACTTGATTTCCACACTGGCTATGGAGGAACAGAAGCCTTTCCTTAAGTTCTGTCTCTCCTCTACCAGCCAGTTAGCTAGAAGACTTTTTAAAATTATTATCATTGGCTAGCTAAGAGCTTAATATCCTATATTTCCATGCTGGCTGTGGAAAGTGGGTTTGCCCTCCTGCCCCCAGCATAAAAACACAGCCTACCAGCCTTTAAGTAGGGGAGTAAACAAAATGTAGCCCAGTAGCTAATTAATGAATCAATATACAGTGGTACCTCGGGTTACATTCACTTCAGGTTACACACTCCGCTAACCCAGAAATAGTGCTTCAGGTTAAGAACTTTGCTTCAGGATAAGAACAGAAATTGGGGTCCGGCGGCACGGCGGCAGTGGGAGGCCCCATTAGCTAAAGTGGTGCTTCAGGTTAAGAACAGTTTCAGGTTAAGAATGGACCTCCGGAACGAATTAAGACTTAACCCGAGGTACCACTGTACAACTGACTGTCAAAATTAGCTTTACAAATCTGCATTAGAAGGAGCAGCATTTTCCCAGCATTCTGTCGCACTAGGAACCAAAGCCTCTGTAAACATTCTGAGGATAAGGAAAAATAAACACAAGGGTGGTACACAGGGATGAGCACACTGCTCTACCTTTCTCCATCACCGTTTCTGTAGGCCTCAACTCACAGAGCAAGATTGTGTGGTGCCTCTATGGATACAGGAGAAGTTTTGGGAATCCAGAATTTTCACAGATACTGCTGGGTCCCTGCTTCACATAGTCACTTCCCTTCAACTGAGACTTCTGGGATCAGTTGATGGCAGGGACTGCAACTGGTGTGCTCATCCCGACTCACCCCTCTCAGGCATCTACACTTCATGGAAAAGCCTGCAGAAAGCTTATGAATCATAGAATCATAGAATCATAGAGTTGGAAGAGACCACAAGGGCCATCGAGTCCAACCAACACAAACTCAACACAAGCCTGCAGAAAAATGTCTTAAAGACTAGATTCAAAAGCTGTCACTTCAGTGGTACTCTTTTATTACTCCCATGCAAGTACACAGTGACCATGCAGTAGATTGCTGTTGTTGGGAAAACTGATTGGTTTAATCCATATGTTTCTGCTGATACTTGATCATTCTGAAATGTTCTGTTTTTATTCCTCCCCTCTTAATTCCCTGTACATTTTGAAATCAGTGAGCTTTTTTGCATTGTGTTTGGTCAACCCCTGAGAAACACTGTAGTATCAAAGGTGTAAGGTTGGAGTTAGATACGGGAGATGCATACCAAAAACCACACTGTCCTGAAATCCAGAGTGACTTTAGACAAATCTCTTTCTCATTATAGGCTGCAGTCCTAACCCTGTTATCTGAGCATAAACCCCACTGAATTCAATCGGGCCTATTGCTGAGTATGGATGGGCAAATCCAACAATTTTAGTTTCTCATTTTCCCATGCCAAGCCTACATTTAAATCTATCTTTGCTGAACAAATGTAGTGGATATAGAAAAGACCAGCACAGAGGCAAAGATGCCATTGTTATGGCTTCATTAATATCCCATGGAACTGTATCTTATAGTAAGTAAAATGTTCCTTTGTTTCTCTAAAACTGATTAACCGACTTAACATTGGTGTATTCATTTTCTAGGCATTCATATTTTATGAACTCAGCAATTTAACTCACGTTGCAACCCCAGTTTTTCAACGGTTGTATCATTTGCAGTGACAAGAGGAGCCATTCTAACTGCAAATGAGAAAAACTTCAAAACGCCCCTCTCAACATTACAGTAAGTCTGAGCTAATTTGTTCTTTAGCAATGACTCCTAGTAACTGCACTTCATGGCTAATATCCATCATCTCAGTCCACTAATCCAAGCTACCAATGGATTAAGTTTATGGAAATGCAAAGTAAGGGGGGAAGCAAAGGCCTGGGAGCAGAGAAAGCAAACTAGAAGGGAGATGCAAGGGGAGACTGCTTACTTCTTGCACATATTCATTTATATGTCACATTTATTTATTAGATGTATCCAATTGTCATTCAAGGGCTCATGGTACACTAAGTTCTCTAATTACATACTCTCAGCAATACTATGTGGAAATGGGGGGGGGGGAGAGAAAATGTTTGAGGTCACATCCACAGCATACATTTAAAGCACAAGGCTTCCCCCAAAGAATTCTGGGAAATATTCCTCTCACATAGCTACCATTCCCAGCACTCTCAACAGTTTAGTTCCCAGGATTCCATGGTGGAACAAATATGCTTCAGATGTGCTTTAAAAATATGGTATGAATGTGACCTTGCTCAAGGCTGCCCAATGAGATTTCTGGCCAAGTGGGGAACTGAGTTTCCCACGTCCAGAGGCAGGACTCTGGGCCAACATTTCCTGAAATGTTAAGACTTGAAGCATAGGGTTCCTCCAGATTGAATTTGGAGGGGCACACTCTTCACATGCTTTAAAAAAATATACATATATTTTCTCAATCAGCTTACTAAATGATGGACAGGCATCCTCCTTGCAATGTACAAGACTGATAGTTAATTTTTTTATTTATATTTATTTTGTTTTCATGCTGCTCTTCCTCTCAGTTGGGAGGCTTCTGATTTATCTACTCTTCCCGCATCAGACAAGTGTCTGGAGATATGCTCTGAAATTCCCTTGTGCCTGGCAGCTGCAGGTTGCAACAGGGAATCCTGGTGCATTCTTCTTACCTTCCTCAGGATGAAGGTACTACCCATATACTTGCAAACAGAGGGAGGATAGATCCTCTTCAACCAGAGGGTCATAAAGTAGTAGATGCATCCAGCATAGCACATCAATTTTTCAAGGCACATTTCAGCTTTTTTCATGGTACGCTAATGTCCTACCCTGAATTGTGGCCATCCTGAATGTTCACTCTGGGACCCATCACAGACACCCTTTGCCCCATATGTTAAGAGAAAGCAAGCTGGAAAGTCTCTACAACAAGGGCTGATTCTCTCTCGTAGACTGCACTGCCAGAGATATGTGGAAAAGAATTAAGAGTTGCACCAGGACATTCATGCATTAAATGTAGGACAGCGCAAAACCTTCCAAAGTATTTTTGTGAATATTTACAAGTTGTCGAAATGTGATATCAGATGAGGCGCCTGCAATTGGTCATGAAATCAGATGCACAAGTGTTGAGAAGGGTAGGATTTTTCAAGATTTCCACTTGTACTGTATGTGGTTCACCATTTGAAGACACAGTGGCCTTGTTTAATTGGGCATGGTTCATCAATCTAAAGCACAGGCCGAACTGTATTATTTCGAGATTAGAAGTGATGTTTTATAATAATAAAAAAATACGGAGGAACACCATATCCTTTCTCTTGTTAAAACATATCCCCTCAACAACAACAAAAGTTATAGGGATACATGGATATATTGACATAATTGTTCTATTCAGAACCAGATATTCAGATTCAGCTTACTGTGAACCTATTCATGTTCAAACAGAAAACTCTACTGGATATATTTCTCCATTCATTAGACAAATCTTGTATAATCACTTTTTTCATGGATCCATAATTACTTTTTATAATGAAGGGAGTGGGCAGGGGGGGTGCATTGACAGTTGGAAGGCAACGCCCGGAGAGCAGGAGGAGAAATGCATCTGGAGCAAATAAGATATGCAGGTTTGACTGATAAGCGAAAGGAGTGCACTGCCAAAATGCTCTGGCAACACCCAATGAGGCCATAAGGCAAAGGGGGGAATATGATATGATACGTTACTGGTGGTGGGGTGGTTGGGAGGTGCTGCTAGGGTATAAAAACTGCTTGCTTACGTGTTTTAGGGGCCCCCAGCCTTTGGAAATAATTCCGCTGGTGGTCTCTGCACAGATCACAATAAACTTTTTCTCCGAAGGAACTGAATCCCTGGTGCTTCTTTGTCACCTCTGCGTCCTGGGTAAGCGGGCAAATGGATCCCAAGTAATTAAGGCTTCAGATTTGGGGGCTCGTCCGGGATTTGCCCAAACCCATTGGACCGGAGGCCAGGCTCGACCGCGGTGAACAGCTTGGGCTGGTGCTCGCAGCTCCAAGCGCGCACCCTGCCAGTTTGTAGGGGGAGCTAGCCACACCGTCCCAAAGTGGAGACACCCGGTCGAGGGAGAAAAACGACGGCCGAGGAAAGGGACCCACAACGGGAGAAAGGTGAGCTCTAAGGGAAAGGGGCTAGAGGCTTGATCAACCTCACCTGGCCGTGGCAGTAAAAGTGCCGCCAGGAGGGTAGGAGGGGAGGACAGAGGGGAGCCTGTGTTGTGTGTGGTGTGAAAGGATGAATGTATATGTGAGGCCGGGGCTTAGCGTCCCCTTGGCCAAGCGTGTGTAGGATTGTGAGTTTCTTGGCAGCGCGAGCTCGCCAAGCCACAGTCTGTAGCAAAACCGGTGTGTTTGAAGAGAAGTCCCATATAGGAGCAGAGTATTTTGTTAGACACGGGATCTGGAGGCAGTAAATGTACCCCTTTGCAGTGTTTACTGGATAACTGGAGAACAGCTACAAAACATGACTATTGGGGTTTTAAGTTGCAGAAAGAGAGACTCAGAACTTTATGTGAAGTAGTTTGGCCCACGCACCGAACTGGCTGGCCATCAGAGGGCACTCTCGACCTGCAGTTAATAGACCCCCTGTGGCAAAATATAGTTAATGTTCACCCGGACCAGATTCCTTATATTTCCACCTGGAAAACTAATGTGGGAAAAAATCCCTCGTGGCTGGAATCCTGCCGCAGTAGAATAGACCAGGGCGCCCACCTGTGTGCGGTCAGAACGAAGCCAAAACCCCAGGTCTTACAGGACCTGGAAGAAGAAGGTGTATTGAGACCTCCTCCCCCATATGCCCCACCAACGGCAGTGCCAGGGGAGGCCAAAGATGATGAATCAGATGAGGAAAAGGGAGAGGATGAGGAGTTTAGACAGACTATTGGAAAGTTGACAAAGGGTGGAAAGAGGTGGACTGAAGAACAAAGGAAAAGAGTTAGAGATTTTGTAAATGACTTTAAGGAAGAAATAGACGTTAGTGGGCACTTAGTGAGTGCCGCAGAGTGTAAAAGGGAGCAATGGAAGAAGAAACAGAGACATTGGGAACAGGCTTGGGATAGAGATGCCCTGCATAAGGCAGCCAAGAAACAAAAGGAGAGAGCAGAGAAAATAGCCCCCCTGCGCCGGGTTTATGACCCACCGGGACCCCCAGGGGTGAACGGGGCACCAGCGCCACGAACATATACGGTCCAACATGTGCCTTTCTCAAGTGCAGATGTATGTAATTGGCGCAATCAGAACCCCCCTTTTTTTTTTAGGAGAACCCAGCGAAAATTATAAAATTGTTTGAATGTATTGACTGGGATAAGGCGGGCCTCCCGGAAGCCTACTAATTTGATAATAATAATAATAATAAATTTTATTTGTATCCCGCCCTCCCCAGCCGAAGCCGGGCTCAGGGCGGCTAACAACAATCAAAACAATCAAACAATCAGATAATTGCACATTCTAAAAATAAATAAATAAAAAATTCCTTCCAGTAGCACCTTTTTTTTTTTTTTTTGACTATGGCAGACCAACACGGCTACCTATCTGTAACTATTCTAAAAATATTTCATTATAAAAATCAATTGAAATCAAATTAATGGCAACTGATTAAGCAAGATTCTGTGCAGGTTGCCAGAGGAGGGAGTCAGGCTGTGCCCTGACCAAAGGCCTGGTGGAACAACTCTGTCTTGCAGGCCCTGCGGAAAGATGTCAGGTCCCGCAGGGCCCTAGTCTCTTGTGACAGAGCGTTCCACCAGATTGGAGCCGCAGCCGAGAAGGCCCTGGCTATAGTTGAGGCCAGCCTAACCTCTCTGAGGCCTGGGACCTTGAGGATGTTATTATTTGCAGACCGTAGGTGATGAGAGTTAGGGAAGTGATTCAGAATCATGAAAGCCACCAAGGACTTGTTAAACCACCTGGCTGAGGCTGGATACCGGGTATCCAAGAAGAAGGCGCAGATATGTCAACCAACTGTAAAATACCTTGGTTTTGACATCTCTCACCAACAGCGAACTCTAAGGGAGGAAAGAAAACAGGCTATTATCCAAATACCAGAGCCAAAAAAAACACCGCAGGGAGCTCCGTGGTTTTCTGGGATCCGCAGGGTTCTGTAGGATATGGATACCTAACTACAGCAGCATTGCTTGGCCCCTGCATGAGTCAACTAGGGGAAGAGAGAAGGATCCTTTTATATGGGGCAGGGAACAGCAGCAGGCTTTTCAGGATCTCAAAGTGGCATTACAACAAGCCCCAGCGCTTGGCATCCCAAACCCCGAGAAGCCTTTTACCCTGTTCATAGATGAAGACCAGGGGGTAGCCAAGGGAGTTTTATGCCAGAAACTGGGAAATTGGCAGCAACCCGTTGCATACTTGTCAGAGAGGCTAACCTCAACAGAACAAGGGTTGCCCCCCTGTATGAGAGCGGTTGTGGCAGTGGCCACCCTTCTCACAAAGGCAGATAAATTCACGTTCGGACAAGACACCACTTGTGTGACTCCACACACAGTCCCAGCCTTACTTGACATGAAAGGCACCTATTTCCTATCACAAGCAAAAATGAGGAAGTGCCAGATGCTGTTATTACATCCACGCCTGAAGTTTCAGGTTACCACAGCCCTTAACCCAGCTACCTTATTACCGGTAGGAGAAGGTGAGGGACCGACCCATGATTGTGTAGAGGTCATCGATGAAGTGTATTCCAGCAGGCCTGACCTTAAGGATGAGGCAAACCCACATTGGCCTTCATGGTTTGTGGATTGTGGATGGAGCAGCTTTGTTGAGGCTGGACAGCGAAAGGCAGGATATGCAGTGGTAGCCCTTGAAAACAATGTGGTTGAGGCCAGTTCACTCCCACTGGGAACCTCAGCCCAACTGGCTGAAATAACGGCACTTACCAGGGCCCTGTGTCTAGCAAAAGGGGAAAAGATCAATATTTATACTGACTCAAAGTACGCTTTCCTCACCCTGCATGCCCACGGGGCACTGTGGAAGGAAAGAGGTCTGCTCACCTCCAGAGGGGGTCAAGTGGCGCACCCTCAGGCGCTCTTAGACCTTCTGGACGCTGTCTGGGAACCTGAAGCAGTGGCAGTGATACACTGTTATGGACACAAAACTGGACCTAGTGAAGAGGCCAGGGGAAACCGCCTGGCTGACCGGGTAGCAAAGGAAGCAGCCCGGGGTTCATCCCCAACACCTTTCATTGGGGCCCTGGTACCAGAAGAAATTCTGGATAGCACCTTGAAACCAAGGTACTCTGCCCATGAGGTGGCTACTGCAGATGCTGAGGATATGGATCCCAGGATCATTGTCCCGGCAAGTAATTCAGCGGTACCATGAGTCCACCCATGTGGGACCTGATGACATGACCAAGCAGCTGGAAAAGTGTTTTTATGTGGCCAACCTTTACCAACTGGCTGCCCAAGCTTCCAGGAAATGCAGGTTGTGCCAAAGGAACAACCCTAGAACTGGACACTTGGCTCCACCAGGAGTTCAGCACAGTGGGACGGCACCCATGGAGGACCTTGTTGTGGACTTTACTGAATTACCTCGATGTGGATTGTATCATTATTTGCTTGTGGCAGTATGTACGTACACAGGCGCCCAGCGGACGACCGCTCTGCTGGTATCACTCCGGACCTCTAGGCCCGGCTGGAGAAGTGGATGGGAGGAGCGCCCGCCGGCAGCGCTCCCAACGTACCTGCAGTTCGAGTAACACCACCTGATAATGTTTTAAATTCCGAAAGAACTCTAGTGTGTATTATTTGGTGTGAGGAAGAGCCCGTGGGTATTTTGACACCAAGTGCCACCTACTCTTGTGGGTGTGTGGTAATCTACCAACCTTGGGCTCCTTCCCCGTGGGGCTTGTGTTTGCCCTCCACCCACCAAGGATATAGTCACCCCGCAGGACTAGAAGGGTTCTATTTGCATACTATAGGTTTTGATCCTTGGAGGTTTCCACGACCCCTTTTATCCTGATCGCCCTGAACGCCCAGGCAGGCCAAATCCTTCCCCAGACCCTTATCATGATTAAGGAATGGTGGGAGGAACCTTGGAACCATCGGGCATGGTGGATAGGGGTGACATGTACTGCCTTGATTATATGGATGCTGTTATATTTCTGTTGGCACGAACGCCATAGGTTTTCTGGAAGGAAGCGATCCCCCTCCATCCCCTTGATGATCCTTCTCCTATTTATGGTGGGAGAATCCACTCCCAAGGCCAAATGCTTCCAGGCCTTAAATCGTAATAGCATTTTCCCCACACATGAAATGAGAAGACAGGGGGCTCAGAGTCTCTATAACAAGTGGCTTCAATTGGCAGAAAAAGTAGCCCATGTTCCTGTACAAACTTGGGAAGGAAGGATGGGATATGTCCTACTAGACAATTTCCTCCCAACAGGGTGGCTCCGGGGGCTCTTTGCTATGCTTATGGGACCTTTGCTAATTTTGCTTTTGCTCTGCTTCTGTATTCCCTGCTTTTGCAACAGATGATGCAAAAAAAATGATGTCCCGAATGATGGGACCCCGTGTGATTGCCCTCATGCGAGAGTATAGGCCTATCCCTGCGAACGAACCTATGGGTTAGGTTGTTCAGAAGAAGAGGAGGGAAATGAAGGGAGTGGGCAGGGGGGGTGCATTGACAGTTGGAAGGCAACGCCCGGAGAGCAGGAGGAGAAATGCATCTGGAGCAAATAAGATATGCAGGTTTGACTGATAAGCGAAAGGAGTGCACTGCCAAAATGCTCTGGCAACACCCAATGAGGCCATAAGGCAAAGGGGGGAATATGATATGATACGTTACTGGTGGTGGGGTGGTTGGGAGGTGCTGCTAGGGTATAAAAACTGCTTGCTTACGTGTTTTAGGGGCCCCCAGCCTTTGGAAATAATTCCGCTGGTGGTCTCTGCGCAGATCACAATAAACTTTTTCTCCGAAGGAACTGAATCCCTGGTGCTTCTTTGTCACCTCTGCGTCCTGGGTAAGCGGGCAAATGGATCCCAAGTAATTAAGGCTTCAATAACTGTCACTATATTGCAGTGCTTGGGGGAAAGTTCTATTATCATTCCTGCAGGCATTCTAAGTAATAGTTTCTGTTGTACAGTGCTTAGAAACTATGGCGTTAAGTGGTATATCCATTGTAGAAATAAACAGATATTTGGGACAACTGTCAATTTATAATGTGGAAAGACGTGGGTGGTAGTGATGATGTAAGGAGACCGCAAAATAAAGAAGTGAAACCAAGAGAGAGAGTATTTTATTTAGACTCAGCACACACATCAGCAAGCAACAACAACAACATTAGCCACATCACAGCACATTTTCTTCTCTTGCATTCCACTTCCCCTGAAAAGAAAAGAAAAACATTTTTTTAAAGCAACTAGTTGACTAAGATTTTTCAATTGTCTACATTGTTTTTCCAGTTAACAAAAACAAAAACAAGCAAACAAAAACTCCTGGTGGATGCATATGACTTTCTTTTCTGTCCCATATGCAGTCACGGCACCCACTATTTCTAGATGAAAATCCTTCCCTCCCCAATTCACTGATTCATTCTAGGCTGGCAGATTTGTGGTGCATTTCAGCGACTTACCCCCCAAGTGGTTTGGGGGCACAAGATGACTGGGTAGCGCCATCGTTTTGCCTTTCATCCTTTTGTTAAGGTGTTGTTTTGATGCTGCCATAAGCAGCGCTGGCAAGTCGTGTGAGAGTATTGCCGCAAGGGAGTTGAGAATGGCACTCAGACATTTGGCTCCACTGGCCATTTGGATCTCCTTCCATCTCACCCCTATGTCCAAAACTTGGGCCGGGAAAGCTCTCATATTAGAACCTTGGGCTTGCTTTCTCCTTCTGCGCTTACCTGCAGGAAATTATCTTCTTTCAGCTTGTTACTTTTTTTCCACGGAGGAGAGATCCATCATGGCTGTTAGCCATTATGCCTATGCTCTGCCGCTGCAGTAAGTAGGCATTATGCTTAATACCCATTGCTGGAAGCCACAGGAAGGCAGAGTGATTGGGGCTTGAATTCTGCTTGTGGGTTTCCTGCAGGCATCTGATTGGCCATTATGAAAACAGGATGCTGGATTAGATAGGCTGCTGGCCTGATCCAACAGGCCCTTCTGACTTGAAACAAGACTTTACTGGATGCTAAAAGCATGGGCTTTATATGAATCTGGTTGCCTCTCCTAAGCCTCACTGCATGTGTTGTTTGAAGTACTCCTAAGGTAGTGCTGGTCTCTTATTCTCTTGATTACAGGAATGATTAGGTGGAACCCTGATCAGTTTAAATCATTTAATCATGTAACACTGTAAAGTGAATTCATGCGCGTTATTCTGGGGTTTACCATTTTGCTGTAGCTGGATGCAAAATGCAAGATGCAGTTGCTTTCTAGCCGAAGTATGATGGTGGAGAATCAGTCCTGGTTGTGTGAATGTAACAAAAATGTTGACATCTTCTAGATTACTATCAGAAAAAATCCTGTGCCCCTAGGAGCAGAGAATAAAAATTAACACATTTAAACTGAAACAAAGTAGAATGTGTACAAAACAGGCTGTGTCTCTACTTACCTTTGTAGGAAATGTCACATCCCAGGAAAATGCAGCAGCAGTAACTGTGCGGCTTCTCTTCTGACCACGTGTCTGGGACTGAATATTTCACCATGAGTTAAACAAAGCCTTAACTGAGAAGAAATGTCACTTAGAGAAGAGTCAGTGTTACAAGATAGGGGCAAGTCTTCCTGTGATCTTCATGCTTTTAAAGTTCTAATCCAGAAACCCACTGCTCCCAAGAATACATGTACAAATGGAGGAATGTTACTTTGAAGCTCTTTCATTTCTTATTTTTCCAATCCTATATTCATTTCTCCACATTTCCACATCAGTCTGTGAATTTCTTTAGAAGTTCAGCATTTGAGTACAATTTTTTTCCTTTTTTTGTACATGCAGTTTTGAAAAAAATGCACATTTCTGTAAGCAATTCCCCCTAATGTGATATTGCAATGTTATATTCATTAACGTATGCATTTTTAAACCATTGCTTAGTTGGAGACCCGCAACACAAAATCTGGAAGTGTGTGAATTTCAGAGGATAATCATGTCTAGGTTCATATACAGTTTCAATAAAAGCAAATTATATAGTTTATCATTAAAATGTAAAGAAAATCAAATTTCTCTCCCATCCCTAATTATGTCAGTTGAAATCCAAACTCGTGCAAGCAAATGTGTTCTGAATCTAAGTACTTAGTGGCTTCTGTCTCATAAATCCTCACCAGTGCTGAAATCTGAAATGCATTCTTAAAACACATAAACCACGATTCCTTAAAAAACACTTGAGACAATGAGCAACATTTTTTAGAGACTGTGTTAATTTCTTCATTAATGGAGAGCTGGTGTGATTTAGTGAAGTGAGAGAAGGCCTGTGAAGGAGGAAGTTCCTAGTCTACTGCTTCTTTTGCCAAGAACTCACTTGGTGGCCTTAAGAACATAGGAAGCTGACTTATACAAAGTCAGGTCATTGGTCCACTTGGTTTGGCATTGTCTACACTGACTGGCAGTGTACATACAGGAGCATTAACAGCCCACATCTGAAAGGGTTCCACCTTTGAACACTCAAAACCTCTATACAGATGCTAAGCATTACTACTAATCTCTGCAGGAATGGCTCTCCGACTGTTGGCTTCATAATATTCCCCTGAATTCCAATACTTGGAAAATGCTCCTTATTGGTTCCTTTGAAGATGACTCACCTTACATCATGATGACACCTGGTAAATGACAGATGGGCAGCCCCGCCTATCTGCCAAAGTGATCTGCAGGAGGTCAGGGTGAGCTCAAGTTCTGGCCTGCTAGGTGGAACCTGTTTTCCATACCTGGACTAAATGCCTATTCCCTGATCTCATGCTTGGTATCATTTTGGATGTCTCCCTGCCTGCTAGGTGGACTTTCCTCTAAATCCCCCTGTCAGGACTGGATTTTCAATATGAACAAACATTCTGAGAAATAGATAACATAATTAATTGCTTTTACCTGTTATCATTCCTAAGTCATCTATCAAGCACTGTACATTTCTTTTTACATGATGTTGATAGCACCAGAATTAAAGTGTTGTGAACATAATGTATTTGTTACCTTCTAACATGATTCACACTTTTGTGATACTGAATTCTTAAGTACCTAGAGAAAAAAAATATGTAAGTCTTGCAGCTCATCACAAATTCCCAGTGTCATATCCTTGGTATTTCTAATGTTAAATCCTTTGTACAGTGGTACCTCAGGTTAAGTACTTAATTCAGTCCGGAGGTCTGTTCTTAACCAGAAACTGTTCTTAACCTGAAGCACCACTTTAGCTAATGGGGCCTCCTGCTGCTGCCGTGCCGCCGGAGCCTGATTTCTGTTCTTATCCTGAAGCAAAGTTCTTAACCTGAAGCACTATTTCTGGCTTAGTGGAGTGTGTAAACTGAAGTGTATGTAACCTGAAGCGTATGTAACCTGAGGTACCACTGTACTGTTACAGACTTATCATGCTAGACAGCAAGATGGACAGAGTAGCAAGCAGGGCAGGCAAATATATTTAATGTCTTGTGCAGCTGAATTTTTGGCTGCAAAATAGCATATATCGTTTGAAGAGTTTTGCTGATCTCATCGTTAGCAGAGGCAACCTCTGTGGCTTGGTAAAATTAAAGTTTGACCGTAACCATTGACGTTATAATTCAAGGTGACCAATTAAATTTAGCTAAGCATGTCATGTACTTTCAGAGCCTGATTCCCAGTGTTACTGCGGTAATGTTCACTTGCAATTATCCGTGTGCTTAGAAATGGGGGAGGTTGGTACACATTAGCCAAGGGAGGAAAATGAAAGAAAGGAAAGCACTGATTTTCACTTCTCCCCTGCCTTCCAGAAGTGCCTGCAAATGAATCAAAGGCACCCTTTCCCTTTTCTCCCACCCTCACGTTTTTGCATGCAAGCTTTAACTGAAGTTTAATTAGACACATTGGGTGGAGGGGAGAGGGGAGGCATTGATGTTTTTTGTAGGCAAAATTTGTCCCTCCAATGTTGAAGTCTTAATATTGTGTTGAGGTTTCTTTGGGAAGTAATGGTCTCCTCTTAAATATGGTTCTGAGGTTGTTGTTTTTTATGAATGTCATCATCATCATCATCATCATTATTATTATTAATATTTTTTAATTTATATCCTGCCCTCCCCGGCCAAAGCCGGTCTCAGAGTGGCTAACAACAAGTAAAAATAGCACAGTGTACATAAAATCACAGTCAATAAATTAAAATACATTCTAAAATCAATTCAAAATCAAATTAATGGCAACCATTGGGCTAGAGTTCTATGATTACAGAAGGAGAGAGGGGGGTCAGACTATGCCTTAGCCAAAGGCCTGGTGGAACAGCTCCATCTTGCAAGCCCTGCGGAAAGATGTCACGTCCCACAGGGCCTAGTCTCTTGTGACAGAGCATTCCACCATATCGCTCGGGGGGGTCACATAACAAGCATCACTTTCCCCTTTTAGCTTTTTTCCCTTCATTTTTTTTTGAAAACCTTCCCTTGCTGACTGTTACCCTCACTTTCAGTCGCTTCTTTGCATGACCAAATAGTGCCGATCTTGTAACATTATCCCATTCACTGAGTGATCTCTGATCATACTCAGTTGATCAGCTCAGAAAGGAAGAAGAAACAGAAGGAAGTGAAAAGGCAGTACCAAAAAGGTTGAAAAGGAAAAAGATGAATATTCACACAAACAAAGCTTGACTTGGGAACTCCTCTATCTATAGGGCCCATATGAGGTTTATTCAGTGCTAAACAGACCAACTATCCCTTCTCAGAGAAACTGGATTCTAAACATTTTGCTGTTGACAGCTTTGTTCTTCATGTAGTTGGATTGTTACGAACCATCACATCAGCTCAGCTCATTAGTGCCAGAGGCTTCATTGTCAAAAATACAATATAGCATAACTGACATTTCATTATTTGATTATAAAACTCACAGAGCAGACCCAGAGAGGTACCTCCCAACATAACCCAGACTAATTTTCCAACATGGAACATGAAGGATTTTGCTGATTTTTTTTCCTGAGTGGCACTAATAAGATTCAAATAAACCTTTAGGAAGATTTATATATGCTAAGCTCTATTTCAGTAATCTTGACATTGTAAAAATGCCAGATGCCAGTTTGTTCGGTGGAAACACCTGCTGAAGTGCTATATTCATGCTACGGCAATATTTAGTTTAGAGTCACACATGGTCTGGCTTTATGCCTTTCGTGCATAAAATTGTTTATGGTTTATGCTGTTGACATTGGTTTGGTCACAGGCTTAGGAGGATGTTCCTTCAGAATAACAATTACATTTCGACTGCCAGTGAAATGTTCCACCCTGCCATGGTTCAATAAGGATCGGAATAACAGTGAGTTTGCACAGTCCATGTAAGTGGTAAAGATATTTGCATCAGGGAGAAGAAACATGCAAATTCTGCTTTGAAAGAGCTTTCTCTTCCCCATTCCACGATTTAATGTTCTCTGGCTATCCCTATTAAAATTTAAAACATGCATTTGAGTGTCACCATTTGGATTTAAGCCCTCTGCCCCCAAGTCTCTAGAAAGCCATTCCACTTCTGAGTGGGATGGTGTTGCGGTCAGATCATGTGGCCATCACACACAGCGGGGGCTGGGGAAGCCCCAAGTCATGGCCCCCGGCTGGCCAATCCAGTTGGCCGGGGAGCATGGCTTACTCCAGGGGTCAGCAAACTTTTTCAGAAGGGGGCCGGTCCACTGTCCCTCAGACCTTATGGGGGGGTGTCGGACTATATTTTGGAAAAAGAAAGAAAAAAGAACGAATTCCTATGCCCCACAAATCACCCAGAGATGCATTTTAAATAAAAGGACACATTCTACTCATGTAAAAACACGCTGATTCCCAGACCGTCCGTGGGCTGGATTTAGAAGGTGTTTGGGCTGGATCCGGTCTCCCTGGGCCTCAGTTTGCCTACCCATGGCTTACTCCTTTTAAACCACAGCACTGCAAGCGGATCTCCCTCTTGTTCCGGCTTCTGCAGATCTCCGCCCTCCGGCCCTCTTTTCGTGCGTTCAACATATTGGCCTTGCTATGGACCTCAGTTGGTTGACACTGAGGGGCATGATAGGAATTTTTCCTCTTGGCATATTGGCACTGGCCATTTGGTTTTTGCCTACCTCATAGCAACAACTTTGTAAGGTTTGGCAGTTAGGCATTGGTAAAACCTTGTTCGGGGGAGGTGACGTATGGCTAAAGAGTATTCCATACTAAAGGGTATTCTCTTAAAGGAATCTGAGGGGCGTGGTCTCTGTTCATAGTCCAGATGGGGCTAGGGCCATGGCACAACCCCCATCGGTGACCCTGGGGGAGATCCTAGTTGATGTGCTCTCCCTACTGGTGGTTAACCCGTGTGGGACTTCCTGCAGGTGAGCAGGAGTCAGCTATAGTCGGTTCAATTCCAGTGCCTAAGCCAATACCGTTCACATTCTGTAACCAATAAAGTTGTGGCCTAAATTTTGCCCATTAACCTAAATATGGTGTCTACTCATTATTATTCAACAAAGGGGGGGGGCTCGGGGTCTTGACACGCAAGTGAAATCTCTGAGGGAAGGGTTGGCTACTTCTTGATTCTTGTGCTCAGGCACAAACACATACATGTGCACGAACCCTGGCTAATAATAATAATAATAATAATAATAATAATAATAATTTATTTGTACCCCGCCCATCTGGCTGGGTTTCTCCAGCCACTCTGGGCGGCTTCCACAGAGACCAAAAATACACTAAAATGTCACCCATTAAAAACTTCCCTGAACAGGGCTGCCTTAAGATGTCTTCTGAATGTCAGGTAGTTGTTTATCGCTTTGACATCTGATGGGAGGATGTTCCACAGGGCGGGTGCCACTACCGAGAAGGCCCTCTGCCTGGTTCCCTGTAGCTTTGCTTCTCGCAATGAGGGGACTGCCAGAAGGCCCTCGGCGCTGGACCTCAGCGTCCGGGAAGAATGATGGGGGTGGAGACGCTCCTTCAGGTATACTGGGCCGAGACTGTTGCTCTTTCTGCTATTTCTCACACTGCTGCCAGCAAGATTCATTTTGAACTGTTCAGATATTTTGTTTCTAGTGCAGTATTAAAGCAAAATAACATCTCTCTACTTTTTGATAAGTTTGTGTCTATGCTGATCCTTCCCTGCCCCCAATTGTCCAAACACAAAATACCAGTTCACCGCTATTCAGATACCTATTAGCTCCTCTCCAGATGGCAAATGTGGCTGAATGAGCTACAGATGCTCTACAAAAAGTACAACCAGTTATGTTCTGAGAATGTGTACTATTTAATACTTTATTTATATTCAAAGAAAGAGGAAAACCTGCAGTCAGTGTTGCTTTTCCTATCCATCTGATTTAGAAGCTAATGCAGGACCTATTACAGGCAGAGAAGGGGTATCAGTAATAGGGCCTTTGTTTCTTTTTGTGCAGAGGGGGATACTCGGATAGTGACCTTTAGTGTGGGATGCAGGTATCTCTCTCATTTTCCCTTCTTTCTTTCACACTTTTTGTAGTGGACACTAAATAGGGAGATGCAGCCCGCCATCTTCACTTCCTAACAAGTGTGCTTGTGTGATACAGGTGTTTGCAAACAACTGTTTGCCACATTCAAATTTTTGCATTTTCATATGTACAGTTAGATAGCGTCAGTGTATATACACACATATACAGTGGTGCCTCGGCTTACAAACAGCCCTGTTTACGAACTATTCGGTTTACAAACTCTGCAAAACCGGAAGTAGGTGTTCCGGTTAGTGAACTTTACCGCAGTCTGCGAATGGAAGCTGAACGGTGGAAGGGCACTGGTGGCAGGAGGCCTTATTAGGGAAAGCGTGCCTCAGTTTAAGAATGGACTTCTGGAACGCATTTAGTTCATAAACCAAGGTACCACTGTATAAGCTGTGGCTCTCCCAATGTTAGTGCTGATTTAGGGCATCCCCCCCCCCGCATATGAAGCTTCAAGGAGTCATTGCTCCAGTGAGGTTTGCCATGTGAACATAAAACCCATGTTACAAATGCATCAGCCTTGCTTTCTCTCCCTCGTGATATGGGAAATGTCTACCGATAAGCAGTACGTGAAATTATTACTATTATTTTCTGGGGAAATGAAAGCTGCAGCCCTCTATACAGTTACTCACAAGTAAGTCCCGTTGAATGCAGTGGGACTTACTTCTAAGAAGACATGCGCAGGACTGCATTAAAGAAACATTTTATTTTATTATTTTTTTGTAGAAAACAAACATCATAGAAGCCAGTGTCCAAATCCTTTCAAATAAGCTAACTTCCCACTCACAGTTTAACAGCTGTTTGCTCTGATTTTTATAAGGTTCCCTCACGAGTGTGTCAAAACAATGCTTTACTTCATGTCACCATTAGCATAGCTATAAACAAACTGAGCCGGTGGTGGGAGAGCTTCTGTCTGAAATAATATGGGTAAGTGACATGTTTCGCTTGTGATTTTTTTTCCTGGGGAATTTTAGCTGACTCTGTGCCTTGAGCATTTCAGACACTCTCAAAAGGGATTAGGCAAAGTGTCAGGGGAAAACACTGACAGATCTGTGCTTTCTAACCCAGAGAGGCATTGGCTTGTGATTGCTAAAAACAACAACAACAACAACAACAACAATGTTATATTATCTGATAGGCATTCACTGACACATGAGGTTTTGCCCTACAAAACACAGCCCTCCCATTGGTTTCTACAATCTCACACCAGTTAAATATCTAAGCTATGAAGATTCAGGTCTTGTAGACTAAAACACCATAGCCTACTACACACTGACACAGGCATTATCAGGTGCCTGCAAAGATACAGCAGTGTTTTGCAAGATGCAATTTGGGCAGATCTAACTTCCTATTCTTGAGAATCAACTGCCATTCCTATTCTAACAGATTGCACTATGAGCCAAAAATGGCTTAGAAGACCATTTTGGGACATATTTTTCTTTTCTTTCGGAGACTGTTGAGTCAAATATCCTCCTCAATTTCTCCACCTGAGAAAAGGGTGCAGAATTTCAGGATACAGTTAATATAATTTGGAATTATTTGACTATGGTTAGAGGCAGCAAGGGGTTTGGTTCTAATCCTTCCATTACTCTACTTTTAGTCCACTGTTTCCTCCATCCATCAATATGAGCTAATAATAGAGTCTCGTGCAATATTATGCAAACCAGAATTTCTCAAAGGGAAGTTTTCAGGGGTGGGGAGAATGCTGGAGTATTTCAACTCTATGCAACTCCATCACCTCAACTTTATTTGGAAAGAAAAGGCTCTGTTGCTTTGTTCTTCAGATGTTTAACCATGTGTACTTTTAGAAGGGAAATTTGAGAAATCTTGTTCTGTTTCTCTTCTAATGCCTAAAACAGATTATTGTCTCATGCCTGGTGATTAGATCATTGGAAAGAGGCCTGCTGAAGGTAGAAGAAAGCTGAAATCCTACACACACTTACCTAGGAGTAAATCCCACTGAAGTCAATGCAACTTATTTCCAAGTTAACAGCTATAGTATTGTGTAGTAGAAGGCCCTTGTTGTTGTTCCTTTAACCAGTTCTAAGATGCCTGTTGTTTGTAATCTTTGTGGCACCATTTCCTTGTCCACCCCTAATAAGGAACTGCATACCTCTGTGTGACCATATGATTAACTTCACATTATCATGAATATGTATTTTAATTTTTAAATCTTTCACTTCTTCATTTCCTTGAAATTCATCATCATATCCATTGCCTCATCCTTTGGCAATGTGTTTGCTTTGCAGGCAGGCTTGATGATGTTCAGAGCAATGGCTGCTCCTTAAACAGAGAGCCTTAATTTCCTTCAGCTCTGAAAACAGTAGCAGTACTGTACTCAGTATTTTAAATTTTTGCCATAGTAGTAAATGTGCATTATATTTGGATTTTCACCATGGACTCATATGATCCACTGTAATGGTTGCATGTTCAAGTGTGGAACAGTTACTGCTTCAGTTCTCCCAATATTGCTTCATCTAGAATTGTTACAGTTCTTCCTTATCAACATGCAGTTATATTTCAGTGTTTCTCATGTAAACAGTTGCTTTGGGCTGCCTGTATCTTTCTCAGTATTCTTTGGTGTTGTCTTCATTCCAAAAACATAATCTTATTCATTGCCCAGCTCTTGAATTCTTTTATTTGCTTGAAGCTGTGCTGTGTTTGTAGGCTTTTGCTTCTTTTGCGTCTTTAGGCATACTTCAAGAATAAATTCCCTTTTCCCCAGAAAACTCCATACTTTCCCATATGCAGGGAATGGGTTTTATGGAAATCACCCCCACCCCAGAAGGGAAAGCTTCCTTTTCTGTCTCGGCCTCAGTACTTGATTTGCCTATTTTTGGCTGCCATCCTGCTTACCTGGAAATAGACTCCATTGAACTGCTTACCTGGAAATAGACTCCATTGAACTCAGTGGGACTTACTTTTGAGTATACATCTATAGCAGGCATGTCCAACTCTATAGAGACTGTGATCTACTCCCAGCATAATAAAACTGGGAGTGATCTACCCATTGAGATTGCACATAGCTGTTGAGCTTTTTTAGGGGGGGGGGAGACCTAAGTTGTTGAGCTTTTTTTTAGGGGGAGGGACCCTTGCATTAAATAGCTCATCCTAAAGCAGGCTTCCTCAGACTCGGCCCTCCAGCTGTTTTTGGCCTACAACTCCCATGATCCCTAGCTAGCAGGACCAGTGGGCAGGGATGATGGGAATTGTAGCCTCAAAACATCTGGAGGGCTGAGTTTGAGGAAGCCTGCCCTAAAGTCTGCAGCTCTCACTCATTCACACACACTAACCGCAGACGCAGGAAAATAAGGCATTCACTAAAGCGCCGGCGCAATCGACCATGGTCGACAAGGAACGCCACAGGATCAACCGATGAATCGCGATTGACTGGTTGGACATGCCTGATTGCACATTTAGGCAGCAATCAGATGGACCTTATGAATAAGTTGCTTAGAACACAGTGGGAAGTATTTCTGAGTAAATATGCATAGGTTTGAAATACATGCCCCCTTTTCAGTCTGCAGCTTTTGATCTTCAGTGCAGTGCCAGCCACTTGTATTTCAGTTACTTCCACATCACATGCAAGATGTAGGAGTTCTGTTGCTATACCACAAGCCAATGTGGTGCCCTCCAGATACAACTCCTATCAACCACAACCAGGGTGACCAATGGTCAGGGACGATGGGAGTTGCTGTCCACCAACATTTGCACAATGTTTGCTACTCCTGACACAGCACCAGAATTAGAGAGTCCTGGCTTTGTCAGATGAGCTGAACTGCAATGTTGCATGAGCTTTGATCTGATCTCTTTATCAGTGTTTCCAAATGCTAAATGTCTCAGCCTCATATAGTATTCATCTATTCCCTCTGCAGCTGGCCATGTTGCGTTCCCAAGCATACATATTTTAAACTCAATGTTGGCTTTAGGGTCCAAAAAATCTAAAGAGGCATTTTACGTCTGCTTGGAACTTCTCCTCCTGAATAATGCAAGAGGCAAAGCTCTTTTCCTGGTATTGTTACTGTAAAGGCCAGGTATATATTTTACATTCCTATTGTCCATTTTCTCCCTCACCTTGTGCTATCTGAATGTACTTCCCATCATGAGGACATTGGCAGTCCTCAAGAAGCCACGTTGGAATTGGAGAACTGACACCTGCAATTTGCATCTCTTCTGTTCCCCTTGATCATTTCATGGAGTCAAAGAGCTGGAAGGGACCCTGAGGATCATCTAGTCCAACCCCCTGCAATGCAGGAATATGCAGCTGTCCCATATGGGGATTGAACCTGCAACCTTGGCATTATCAGCACCATGCTCTAACCAACTGAGCCCCCAGAGAAGGAAGCCATTTTTTTCTGTCACTTGTTTGCTTTCCCAGTCCATTTCTAGGCTTGGATTTCTCATCTGTACTGATGTGAAAAAGCACAAGCAGCCCACCTTTCAACATTTGAAAGGAAGAACCAAAAGTCCAAATGGCTTTTGCACAACTCAGCCCCTCTTACAGTTTTTCCCCTTCAACGGCAACCCACACAGAATACTGCAGAGGTGGAGTCAGCAAATGCCTCCCTTCTTCCAATTACCCATTTTGCAGAGATATGGGATTTGTTTGCTGGCAACGGAAGGGCTGGTAGGGGAGGGCCTGTTGTGTCAGGTGTGGGCAGATCCCATTTCAAGCTGGCCCTAGACTCAAATGAATCTGGGATCAACTCTGAAATAGACCACATCCTTTTGAGACAGTGGTATATGCCTCTTGAGCCTACAACTACCCCCACAGTCAATATTGCTATGTTTTACCTCATTCACCAGATAGACTATCGCAGGAAACCCTAAGCTGCCTTCAACTAATATCTTTGATTCAACAGCCTTCAACTTTCCTTTCTCACCTCCACTTCTTCTGTGTGAGCTGCCTTCATCTGAAGTGACAGGCACACAGTTTCAGAACATGCCACTGCACAACCAGTGTTACTGTTCTTCAGAACATGGCTTCTGTAAAAAATATATGGCTGACCAGTGGCTATGAACTCATAAGGTTGAGTTTCAGTCTCTCCTTGTAAAATAGAAGGCTTTGTTTTATACGGGCACTTCTCATTTATCTTCAAAAGGATTTTCTAACGCTCACAATACATGTTACATTTTATCACCCTGAAACTTTTCCAACTCAAAGTGGCTCTCTCACAGCTGCTTTTTTCATTTGTGAGGAGAAAGATGCAGGGTTCCCTCATCTTTCCTTTGCTTTCTACTCAGAGATGAGATGGCAACTCAGAGAGGAAAATTTTGAGCTGAAAATGACAGAAGAGGAATCTAAAGGAGCTTCCCCCCAATCTAAGCCTGAGATGCCAGATAACTCCTGAATAGTAGATAGTTGTCACAAAACTTTCATTTAAATGCAGCACCTTTAGACTTTGTCACCACAAGTCATGGCAACGCTTGGAATCCTGCACAGTGCCTGAAATTCTTTCACATAGTGTAACACAATAGATTTTTTGAGAATTTAAATATCAACAGCAAATTTAAAAGAAAATTAAAAGCTTACCCATGAATTCAATTCCTAAATGGTGAGCTATACACCAAGGAAAGCATGTAAATGAAGGACAAAAGAAAGAGAAGGTAAACATTAGTAAGGAGCCATTGAAACCAAATACATTATTACAAGCTGTAAGCACAAAAAACATTTGAGCCTGATTCATGAATGTATCAAAATTGCCAGGATACTCCCATATGACATAGAGTGCTAGAATTTGGTGCACATATAGTCCAAAAGCATTCCTGTTAATAAACAATACATATAATTGGGACATTTGTACACCTCTCCATCAAAGCAAGTGTACCCCAACATTGTTATGGAATTTCCACACTAAATCCTACATGTGTAGAATTTGTAGCACATACAAGTTAAAAGATGCTGCTTCCTGGAAAACGTTGCCAAATGTATATGAAGTATATTCCCCAAAAGTTGAAGTTTTCCATGTCTCCAAAAATATATTTAAAAAAACATATATTACAATACAAGGCACCATGATTAATAAATACATTTAGAAATGACACACATTGGGGGCATGTGGGACTGCAGTGGGGGAGAAGAGGAAGGGAAAGCCCTATTATTTGTGGAAGAGAATTCTGACTTTTGCTTCAAAGGATATCCCCCACTTTAGGGTCCTTCACACCAACTAAAACCTGGAAAAAGATTATCCAAGACAAGATGGTTACTTTACTTGAAATGTCTAGAAACAGTGCAGTTATACACATCTCCCTTGGTGTGTGTTTTTTCTCGTTTATGTATTTCATGCAAAAGGTTCTTTTCCTTCCCTTTCCTTCATTCTGTAGGAATTTATACTTGCAGGTATGGTAGCTGTTCTTTTGAATGACTGTACTTTAATCATAGTTATCATTGTTGTTGGCTTGATGTTTAAACAACTTACAATTGCTAAGCAACCTCAGAAATGCAGGGTACATCATGAGAGCAACAATGCAAACCTCAATAGCTTTTCTCATAAGTGTTTCACACAATAGTTTGGCAGTGTTGGTTCAGCAATGTTCAGATGCTTCAGAATGTCCTGTACTTTCCAAAGTAGCTAAAAATAAATGCCACCTGGAAGAGAGACCTTCAGAACTCTGAATACTGATCATGTATGCTTTATATGGAATTATTTAAAATAGAACACTGCTTATCTCACAAGAAATAGCTCCAAGTGGTATCGGGAACCTTCAGAAACAAATATCTGCTTACATTATATAAGTTTTCAGCCTGGTTTTTACACTGCTATGGCTACAATCCAGATGGAAGTTCTCTTGTAAGGCCCACATAACATACCAATCCTTTCCTGACTTGCAATTTTCACACTCCATGTCGCCCCCAGCAGTAGCTTTCCTCCCTGAAGATTTCAAATGGATGGAGAGCAACTCGTTATTTGAATTTATACTGGGTAAAAGGATCCATTTGCTTTTGATCTAGATCTCCACTTCAGTGAGACTTGTTCAGGATAACAAACCTGTGAATTGTTTCCAGGATGTGTGCTTCTTAAAGTATATGTTTATTTTATAACAAACAGCATCTGGAGAGCATCCAGTTAATAAGAGATGGACCAAATTTCATTGTGTCATTCAGACTATCAATGGCTACAGGCAAGCCCCTTGCACCCACTGAAAAGTTCACCAGGATAGCTTGAAGTTACAGAAATCCAGTTTCCATGGTGTTTTGATAGAAAATAATCATAGCGATGCATAATTTGCCAAACATTTCATATTGCCCACTGATCATTCATGCAAATAGGCTCGCTTTTTGCTGTACTTTGATCATACACAAAAGCATACACAATGGCTCTGTTGGATAGCTAGAAAGGGCTAGCATACCTTTCACTGAAATTAATGGCTTTCACCCCAGACCACCTAATCCTACACTGTAATGTTCTAAAATATATTTGTAGTGGTGGTGAGGCTATGTGCAATGATTGACTGAAATGACAGAGTGGCTTAGGACTCTTAAGACTCTTGTTGACTTACTATAATGTCAAAGAGGAAGCAGGCTGAAAATCCTATGGGTGGAAGAGTAAGCAATAAGCAGCTTGGAAAGGAGGACCAGAGGCCCCAGAGACATGGGTAAAAGTAAGGCAGAAAAGAGCTGGTAGAAAGGAGATGGGACTACAAGCAGGAGAAGTATAGTGTACTGGGATCCACAATTAGATTCAAATTAAGACACTATATATTTGGCTACAAGACTCTTATCCTGTTGATTTCAGTGGGACTTAGTCATGCCTAACTTTTTTCTGGATTGTATCCCAGAGATGTGGAGAATCTCATTTAAAGACATATGAACATGTGAGGTCCAAACTATGGAACTGTTAAGGGATGAGCTCTTATGCTGTGAGCTAAGGGAAGAGTCACAGCTCAGCAGGAGGGCACAGGCTTGGCATGGAAAAGGTCCCAGATGCCATCTCCAGTATCTCCCAGATTGGGCTGAGAAAGACTCCTGTCTGAAACTGTGGAGAACTGCTGTTGAATAGATTGACCAATTGTTCCCATATTGGTTATTTCACTAACCCTTATTTTGAAATTATAGAAATATGTGGCATTCAAACACCCAATGTGTGCTTGAAAGATAACACTCAACCACGTTATGATACATGACATCCACATAAGTGTTTGTCTGAGGAAAAAATATGCTAATACAGTAAAATATTTATTGTGCATGGTTTATTTGGTTTGGTAAACCAGCTGAGATACCAGTAGTTTGCTTCCTTTCCAAAATATGTTATCTGATCCCCAGGAAATGAGAAATTCAGCTATAAAGCAAGATCAAGCTATGCTCCTTTTGAAAGTCTATGCAGAAGAGCTGATAAAGAAATTTTATTTTCAAAAGTGGGTCAAATACATTACAGAAATAACAATGCTTTTCAATGGCAATCTGCCATCTCCTTCAAAGGAACAGTGGTGTATGATAACAGAGAAAGGAATACTGTTGTCTTTTCTATTAAAAAAAAGTGAATGGGAAGTTGTGTATGTTTATGAAAGCCTATGAAAGAAGTGCTTTGTCTTAAGAACAGGCAAACAATCAGAACTGAAACAATGTTCCCCAGTCGTCAAAAGTTGAGCATGTTTGTTTGATCCCAGCCATTAAAAAGGGGGAAGAGGGTGTCACCAGTAGGATATAGGGATCCTCTCGAGAAAGCAATTCTACCCCATCCCAAAATGCCTCTGGTCTTCTACAAACATGATGTCTCCTCAAAATTCTTCCTAAGGACCTTCACATTTGCTTGAATTTTGCTGCAGATGAAATTTCAGTGGAAACTAGTGGTGTCCAAACTTTTTTCAAAGAGGGCAAGATTTGATGAAGTGAAGGGCCATGGGGGCCAACCAAAGATGTTGACCTTTTGGGGGGGGATTGAAGTTGTTGAGCCTCTTTTAGGATTGAAGTTGTTGAAGGTTTTTTTATTGGATTTTAGCCCGGGAAGTAAACTGCCACTGACTGGCAGGCCGGATTAGGCCCCCGAAATGGACTTTGGACATGCCTGCTCTAAGCAAAATGTTCCTGCTCTAGGGAGGGCAGGAACGGACACCCATTGGCACTAGAGAAACAACTTATCAAGGTTAACTAGATAGTTGCTGAAGCTGCTTGATAGTTTGATGTCAGTGATGGCTGGTACTCACTGGGAATCTTAGGGTGGAGGGCAGAGAGGTCAACCATAGGTTGATTCAGAGCCAGTGGTAGGGAGAGTCAGCTAATTCGTATTTTGGTCCTGTTCCCATGCTGAATTTTCCAAGGGCAAAACTGAGACCGAAAAGGAGGAAGCTGACAGCCAGGGCCACTCCCCGAGGTGGTTTTAGATAAGAAGGAAGACAGTTGGGGATGGTCAGTGGGTGGTGGAACAATGCTCCATTGACCCTAATGGACTAGTCTCCAAATGCATGTCTCAGAAGTCTTCTCTCCAGGCGTATGGGACCAAATAAGGATTTTATTTTAGAGCAGACATGGCTTTTTTTAGATACAGGAATAAATAAGGCCCATGATGCCACAAAACACCTAATTGGATGTCTCCCAAGCCAAAGCCCCTTAGATGGAAGAGCAAGAGTTCCAAGGAGGCATTTTTATAGGAAGGGAGTAAACCCCTCCTACCATTTTGCAGTCTTCATTGGGAAAACACCCCCCTATTGTATGGGCAGGTAGTCCCTTTCACTACCTGGCCTGATCACCTTGGCAACGTTTCCCCAGGCGGGATTGGGCAACTGGCTGAGGGAGGCGGAGACCTCCAGGTATCCCACCCGGGGAAGGTGAAGCCTAGTCTGTGCTAATGGTACCGCATAGGGTCAAGGGGGCTGCATGCGAGCATGCAAAGGGTGCCCCCATTTAATGTGGGGAGTGGTCATTGAGGGGTATTCATAGGTGGCATGCCACTTGATTATCACATGCCAAAAAATAAAGAACAATGGATAGCCATTGCATACATTCCCTTTTCATGAGCTTCCATGGACATCTCAATGGCCACTTGTGGTCTGGCCCAGCAGTGTAGTTCTTTTCGTGCTTTTTTCATTTGCTGGCAGAAAGGCTAGAGTGACAGCACTCAGATGACACCTTAACTCGACCACACAGCCAGGCTTTGTTCTTTGTGGAGTTCTTTGTGCAAACAATGTGAATTTTCATTCATGCAAATTAGTCCTAAAGTAGCTTGAAGCTAGTTCCACATACCCTTAAGGGACAGAAAAATCAATGCAGGGAGGAAAATCTACTACCTTTTCTTCCCATATAAGGTGGTTCGCAGTGCTTTAAAAACTGACACCAACAGAGCTGCATAATATAGTCCCCAAAGAACCCTAATGGAATACCAAAGGAACAACGGTGGCTGGAACAGCTTCCCACAAAAACCTTTCTTTCAAGGTTCAGGGCAGACTAGTGGAATAAACTATTGATTTCAGCTCCCTGCAGTTAACACAGCGCAACTCACTTGAGTCTGCTCTCTGTTGAACAGCTAGAGTTGAAAGACCCTTTCTAACTTTGGAAAAGAAAAGATAATGGTCAACTTTACATATTGTGAAATGTTAGAGATATAAATACAGTGGTACCTCGGGTTACAAACACCTCGGGTTACAAACACTTCGAAGGAAGGTAGGGATATCTAAATTACCGTAATGGTTCTTATTAGTCTCAGTAGCACCGAGTTAAAAAAACAAAAGAGAAATGTAAATGGGTAAAATTGATGGTAACTGCAGCCAGACAGGCTATAGCGAGTAATTGGAAAAATGCAGAAGAGTTAGGGATGAACTAATGGAAGAAAAAACTGAATAATATTATAATTTTAGACGATCTAACTGTGAAGATACACAGAATGAAAGGGTTTAGGGTCAGTGAGAAAGAGGAGGATTGGTTTGAGAAGATATTGAATTATTTGGGTAGGTTTGAACAATTTTGGGCAATTTAAATGTTAAACGTTAAATAAACCTTGTGGATGGAGGAGAGTTAACATATAAAAAATTATACATATGGTTGATTTGAATATGTTATTATTGATTATGTATACCCAATGTATCAGCCGCCTGGGGGGTTTCACTGTGTTTTGGTTGTTGGTAAAAAATTAAAAATTTAAACATTAAAAAACAACAACCCAACACTTCGGGTTAAAGACTCCGCTCACCCAGAGGTAGTACCTCGGGTTAAGAACTTTACCTCAGGATGAGAACAGAAATCGTGCTCTGGCGGTGCAGTGGGAGCGGGAGGCCCCATTAGCTAAAGTGGTACCTCAGGTTAAGAACGGTTTCAGGTTAAGAACGGACCTCCACAACGAATTAAGTTTGTAACCAGAGGTACCACTGTAACTGCTTACCTGAAAGATTACAGTGTTTTCCTGCTATCTTTCATCAGTTCAACAAATTATTCTTGTTTAATAGTACTGATTAAGATCTCTTTACAACCAGCCAGTGTGATATGTGATCTATCTGGGCACTACATTCATTTCTAAAATTGGACGTGTCCTGGGCAAAATCCAAACTAAATGTGTGGTGGATTCAAATAGGCAGATCCAAGTGATGCCTGCAACAAAATGTTGCAGTGTGAGGTTTTCCTGTTCAGGGTTCCAGCCAGCCTGCTGTGCCTTCTTTCAGGATCTTCCCTTTCCAATAGTTCCCTACTTTCTTTCCTCTTGCAACAATTAGCTTTCTATAGTTGTTGGGTTCCCCTCCCCCTGTAAATCTGAACACTTTGTGGCTCTTCCCAAAGCCCACTAAATAAGTGAAGATGGTGCCATTTTGCCAGCATAAGAATCCACATTCAGAAAACAAGTTTGCTATTAGCATAAATGATGTTTGGCTGGTGCTATTTTTAGCACAGGTTAATATCCTTAGTGTCCTTCAGTATGACAGAGCTGCATGTCTGGAGTGGCTCCCCAAGATGACATGTCCAATACAGCCAATAGTATTTAAGTCTAACATCAAAACAAATCAGAACAAACTCTAGTGTTGTTTCCACTGTGCACTGAGTTGGGACTCTAGAATCCATCAGCTAGGAGTGCTCTGTCTGCAGGCAAGAACATTATGCTAGTGTTATTGGATTAATCCCTGGCTTTCACTCAGATGAAATGATCATATTAATGATAGTAAGCCTTCATAGGGAGGCAGACAAATACAGGATTTAATGTATCTAATTTAAAGCAAAGCTCATATTTTGCCTATGATTCCAAAATTGGGGTGTTTTATTCTAGGGTGTGTATATACCAGCCATAAAGTGCACTCATTATATTGTTTGGATATCATTTTTTGGTGTTTGTTTTGAAAGCACCTTTTGGTAGAACAGCTATAAGCCATCTTGCATTTTACAGAGCATTGCAGAGTCAGGCGCAGTGATGCAAAGCATGTCTACTAAAATGCTTGTAGGACTTTTAATATTGCTTGATGTTATGTGACATTTTCAGAAGACTGTTGTGATCATCAGGAGATTAGGAATGATGCTCAGCAATTATCCCTTTTGGTGCCCAGGCACAGGCCTAGATTGAGCATCTGATCTGCAGGTATAATACTGTAAAGTTGTAGACTGGAGTCCTGAAAGACTTTTTCAAATTCTGCTAGGTTTAGCACTGCTGAAGGAATGCAAAAGAGAAAAGCCATGAGCTGTGATTGATATGTGGCTATCTCCAAGACACCAGGGGGAAATCACATGCTGTGAGAGCTGCACCTGCAATCTTATGACTCATCCCTTTGATCCTCATGGGAGGGTTTTAGGTTCTCTAACGTGTGACTCATGTGGGCACAAGTTATGCACAAGTTAGCTTCCTTAGTAGGTTACAGCCTATAAATATGAGAGCTGGGGGAAAACCCAGCATAGACCAGAATGGTTCTATGTGTTAACCAGGTGGGGAGAGGATTATTTACTGTCATGTCTTAGGGTTCTCATTTTTTTTTTCTAATTTCCCTCTTCACTTTGCCTCATTTTTCAATCTTAATTTCTTCCCATTTCCACATCAGTTTGTGATATTTATTTCTTAAAATCCTCATAAAAACTCATTATTTCACTACCCATTTTTCCTGATAAACACAGTTTTCTAGGCACTTTAGCCTAATATACAAAGGGCTTGCAAGCAATTTCTCCTAATGTAATGCACTTTTGTATGTCATTTTCATAAATGTATTCATTTTTAGGCACATTTTACCTTGGTATATGCACTTTTTGCACCCATTACTTGGCTGGAGAAATGCACTGTGAAATTCTGAGAAGTGCCTATCTTGAGAGGTGGCTGGTTCATATATTGTTTCATGTAGGGCAAATTAGGTAGATCTTTACATATAATCAAATTTCTCCTCTACCGTGCTCCACAAAATTGTGCTTTGGTTCTCCATCTTCCTCTGTCCTGCTTTTCTGTGGCTTATAAAGCAGAACCAGCCCCTCTCTTGCATCTGTTTTTGCAACCCCGCCCAACTTCAGTACACCTGAATTCCCCACCGTTGGTGTGGGTAGGAAAGCAAGCAAGCAGCCTAAGCAGCTTCTTCAGCCTCATTGCACTGTTTTCAGTATTCTGGTTGGCATTAGTTTAAATTGGGGGCCAATGTAAATATCATCCATGCTTATAAGGGCCTGGAGGGGGTGAAGTGCCATGCAGAGAGCAGCATGCACTCTTGTGGCAAAGTACTTGGGAATATTGAATGCTCACTGGCAAAGTATGAGGAAAATTTGCTTCCATATGCATGAAATGCAGAATGCAGCACACTACATCCTGCTGCTTTCAGATACGGCAGAGGGGCCCTTTGTCTGCACATACAAAATACCAAGCAAAACATTTTACCTCTTGCCCTGCCTTCAAGTTCTTTAATCTAACTCTGCTAATTGCTTTCCTCAGATTCCGGGATGAAGATGAGAAATGAATATTAAAATAATAAGTGAAAATTCAATTATAACATTATAATGCGACACTATTCCCCAGTCTATCAAAAGATTATTCAGGAAGGAGAAAGCAAAAAAACATCCAGCCCTAATTTAAAGCAATACATGCTATAGTTTTCACAAATGGGTATAAAAATTAGCTAGCCATTTGAAAAACACAAAGGGCTTGCCTTATATACACCCATCAGGTTATCAAAGCATTCATCTTGAGATTATTAGATTTAGTCTGGATAGCTGCCAACTATCCCCACATTATTCCAGATGCAGATTGTAGTTATTTCCTTGGACAAGATCACTTGAACTTTGAACCCCCAGAGAAGGGTATCTTGGGGCCCACAGCCGCATTTCATGTGGGTGGGTCGAAAGGGGGGCAGGACAAAGGGTATAGCAGAAAGTGAGAGAAAAAGAGATATTTGCTCACTTTCGGACCTGGTCCCACCCACAACTGCCTGCCATCACTTGCCAGACAGCAGCCTCTAAGAAATTGCCCAGCATGGCATTCAGTTATGTGTAGTCACTAACAACACTACTCTATGCATACAGTCAAGGTTCTTGCATTAGTCACCCTGCACTCTCCAATCTGAGCTAGAAAACCATGCTATATACCTTTTTATGCCCTTTCTAAAATAGTTTGTGATTTTCAAGCTCAGTTCGCCCATGAGGTGGGCTGAGGCATCTGGAGAAACAGGGAGAAGCAGCAACTTCCGACTAGATCTTGCCACCACCCACTTCTCCTCCTTCTCCCTGTCTGCCTGACACTTCTGGAGAAGTGGTTGTGGTTTCTGGTGTGATCCTGCTGACCCCTGGCAAGATGTCACCAAAACCCAGAATCATGGAAATCAAAGCTTCAGTAGGGATAGGTGGCAGCGGCAGTACCATCCCATTTTGCCTCAGACAGGACAGGCAGCCCCTGGCTCTTCTAGAATGGGTTGAGCAGTTTTCTGGGTCATTGGAACTACTTTGCTGTTTACAAGAACCCCAAATTCTCCTGATTAGAGTCAGGTGCAAAACCGGAGCCTAGAATGAAAGAACAGTGTGCCGCTGAGCATATAGTGATGCTAGCAGAAATGAACTTAGCTCATCCTTTCACAAGGAAGCCAGCTCCATTACATATTCAGAATAATCTTAACCAATGTGTTTATTGTTTATGTTCCTTTCTATCACACAACCACAAACAATATTCCTAATGATTTTTTATAGAACCCTTCTCGGACTGCATGAGATGGACAAGCCATTGCTGCACGCGTCCACGCAAAGCCCCCCCCCCCCCCGTTTTAAGCAGGGAGCGGTCATTCCAAAATACTGGCTCAGATCAATGAATGGACTTGTTGCAAATATCTCACAGCCCCCAGGGAATTACCCTCAGAACTTGGTGTAGCATGAGAAGACACCAGGATAAACAAAGGGCCTACAAAGCTCCAGAACAATCAGTTCTTAGACTACTATTGTGTTGCCACCTCATTTGGACTGGGGGTGTCATAAATATCTGATACTTTAAACTGCCAGTGCAAACAGGCAATGTCCCAAACCAGCAGAAAGGTTGATCATATTATCACCATATCCAATACAAAACAAAAACTAGTGACTGCAAGCTGTTGTGCAATTGGCTTAATATGATGCACAACAATTCAGATCTGCATTAAATGATTTTCAGAAATGTGTGTGCTTTGAATGGAAAATGATGCACAATTAAGCCACTTGCAGATGGTAATAGGCATGCAGCTAAGGGTCCTAAATATATGATAATGCTGGACAGGAAAGTGGAAATATCAGTGCCCAGTGATTTGTTTTATGTATCCTTAGCTTCCAGTGGTATGCATGGACTTCTCATATCAGCCCCAGAAAAAAACAGTATGGGCCTTCTCTTATTCAGCCATTTTAAACTCTATCCTGTCAACAACTGCAATACAGTTCATTGTTGTCCTTTTGGCCATTCCTTTGGGGGCTGTTGTTGACTCTCTCCCAGAATCCCACATCCAGCTATGCCACAGTTGAGAAAACTGTTCAAAAATAAATACTCTGTTGTTTTTACTGTGCAGCTATTACAAACAAGCAGAAGAAAAAGAAATTACCTACTGGCATTCATGGCCCTGACATTTTGTATTCCAACACCATGTCAAATTAACAGTTTACTTGAGAGAAATACCCCCAGGATTTCAATATATTGCAAAGGCAAAGAGGGGAAAGAATTCTTTCAATGACCTTCACAAAGGTTTCCCCTTCCTTTTTAGAAGCATAGCTAAGCAAGTATATTTAGATAAATATGATGTTGATTTGTGCAGAGATTTTCCAAGCAAAAACAACAAATAAGAAGTCAACCAATGCATAGAAAATGTGTCTGGTTTTGGATTATGATCTCTCTGAAACACAAATTCATATTTTTGTTCACACGGGGCCATATGCTCAAGCTGATTTTTTAAAATATGTCTATCAGTCATGAGTCTTACAAAAATGTTATCGATAACTACCAAGCAGTTGGAAGTTTGGGCTTTCCAGTCACTGGCCCCAGTAAATTCCTTAAAGCTCCTGACCATGAAAAGTATCAGCTGGCTCTTTGATGATTTCATAATAAACAGCATGTTCTTCCTCCATAGAGAAATGCTGTTTTCTAGACATATCAGCTCCTCAAACCATTCATGTAAATTGTCTCAATTAGCCAAAGATCCCAGTGGACTCAGAATAAGCTGTATTAGCCTGTCTCTTTCCATTGACATCTAATATTATTTGTATGTTCAATGATGATGTTAGGATGCTGAGGGAAAGGAGGTCCAATGTCAATTATGCCTTTTCCAGCAAGTATTGGGTCTTCTTTCTATTCCCAGCTTCCCAGAAAGTCCTGAGAGGATGAGAAGTGGGGAAGGCCCAATCCATCCCAGAAGCAGTATGGTAGACGTCGAAGCCTGATGACATTATCTTATGCCCAATAGGGATGGACAGATCAGCCTATTTCTGGTCCAAGTTTGCTATTTGGGGAGGGAAGGAAGCAAGAACAGTTGTTCTAAAAGATGAGACAAGAATGGAGAAGAGGGATGAAAACTGACCTCCTCTTCTCACCAACAGATGCCACACTCTTTATATAATGCTAGACTTGGCTTGGAAGTATGTCAAGCAGCAATTTGTATCTGGGCTACTGATAGACTAGTTATCTTGTATTAAGTCCATTTTTGTGTTAGCTTCGAGAGCCATTATGGTCTAAACCACTGAGCCTCTTGGGCTTGCTGATCAGAAGGCCAGCAGTTTGAATGCCCACGACGGGGTGAGCTCCCATTGCTCTGTCCCAGCTCCTGCCAACCTAGCAGTTTGAAAGCATGCCAGTGCAAGTAGATAAATAAGTACCGCTGTGGCAGGAAGGTAAACGGCATTTCCATGCACTCTAGTTTCCTTCCCTAACCCATTGCTCCAGAAGTGGTTTAGTCCTTCTGGCCACATGACCCAGAAAGCTATGGACAAACTCCGGCTCTCACTGCCTGAAAGTGAGATGAGCACCGCAACCCCATAGTCGCCTTTGACTGGACTTAACTGTCCAGGGGTCCTTTACCTTACCTTTACCTTCTGTACAGCACAACACCTTATCTCCACTTAACAGAAAGCTTCCCAACAAGTATTTTTTATTAAAAAAACATATGCAAGACATCATAATAGATTGTGAGATCTATTCTATACCAGTATATCTACTCTTCCTCAAGATAGTGTTGACACTAGCTCTAACCAGTAACACAACATCACAGTGATTTAATTAAATCCAGTACTGCACCTTCCAGGACAAGTCTTTTTAAAAGGTTGCACTTATTTCTTTTACAGAGAAGAATTGAAAGGTATGTTGTTGCAAGAAGTCTTCACCCACCCTTCAGAAATAATTCACTACACCAGTCATTATGGAACATTCAACAAACAAAAACCTTTTTGATCCTATTTAAACTGGTGGGGGCAGTTTTATTAAGATTGCCAAATGTTCTCTGCAAGACAACATTGTTTCACTTTAAACAGAATGTTTAGCACATAATGCATGGATGTTGAATTAACAACAGAAATATAATTAAGAGATTACATTAAGCCAACATTTTACTTAAGACTGGAGCACAGGGTGCAATCATGTTGATTGTATTGTAACAAGGAGGGAGGGGGATATTATCCTCATAGCATGCTTTTCTAGACAATTAAAATGTGTGAAATAAAGGCTCCAATTGGTAAGTCTTTACAAACTTGGATTGTTAGTAAAGGCTGTAAGGTTTTGTTATTGTGCTCAAAGCAGATATGCCAAGCCATGCAGGGAGTTCAAATGAGGTTAATATGAGGAATTGGGTGGTTTGGCTCCTTCTGTGTGTGACCCAACATGGCTGATATTAAGAATCTCCTTTAAAAGAACAGGATTGAAACAAATAACCAGTTCCCCCTCTATCATCCAATAAGATAGAAGCTAGAAAACCTGGGTGGGGGCTCATTTTGCTTCTTTCTGGTTTCCCAGATAGCAATTTAATGATGGGTGGGTGATGGTGCTGCTTTTGAATGGAAGGCAGTTTCAGCTTCCATTCAAAGCGAGCTATTCTGGATTTTAAAGAACCGATTGGTCTTCATGAGGAGATGGACGGGCTGGTGAGGCATTAAAGGTAGTCAGTGTGGAAGGCATGACTGATTATAAACCCTGAAATGCTAAATAGTTGCAAATGGTTGGCCAGTATGTTTTTGTTTTTATGTGTTATATTTATATATTCTCATTGACAGGGCTTTTTTTCCAGCCAGAACTCAGCAGAACTCAGTTTCCAGCACCTCTCAGGCAGGCACCATTGCCATTAAAAGAAAACAAGGGTGGTGTTCACGGTGAGTTCCAACACCTCTTCTTCTAGAAAAAATAGCTCTGTTCATTGAATATGCTTAACCTTTTTTGGATAAATATTGGTGATATACCTTGAAAAGAGGATTCTGTGAACTTGCAAGCTTATAAGTAATGACACCTGCCTGGGAATGCTTAAAAACTACTATTTCTTTAAATGGATAGTGGAATTTGTGAGTTTGGACCCATCACACCAAAAATCAGATGAAGTGAATCCAAAGACACATTTTAGTTGGCCATCTTGACTCAAAATGGTGCCCAGCATCAAAACAGCAATGAAGGCTGTCGCCCACACCTTGGGAACCTTTGTGCCGAGTTTGGCAACAAAGAGGAAGCCAAACCTATGCCAAAGAACAGGCACAGTCACACTGAAGTAATGTTTTGATCCACCATCTTGATTGAAATTGGCGCCCACATCCAAACAGTGACTAAGACTGCCACTCCCACCTTAGGAACCCTCATGCCAACAATATCATGAGAGGTGTTTGAACCTATGTCAAAAAATGGGCAAAGTCACACCAAAGTGACTTTGGATTGCCATTTGATTCAAAATGGTGCCTCGTGTTTAAATGGTGATGAAGAGCACCACCCCCACCTCAGAAACCCTCTTGCCAAGTTTGGCGACAATATATCAGAGTTGTCCAAATGTACAGAGAACCAACAAACAAATGAACAGACAAACCACTTTCCCAAACATATACTGTGGTACCTCAGTTTTCGAACGTAATCTGTTCCGGAAGACCGTTTGAGTTCTGAAACATTCAAAAACTGAAAACTCAATAGCCAGCAGCTAGGGACGCGGGTGGCGCTGTGGGTAAAACCTCAGCGCCTAGGACTTGCCAATCGCATGGTTGGCAGTTCGAATCCCCGCGACGGGGTGCGCTCCCATCGTTTGGTCCCAGCGCCTGCCAACCTAGCAGTTCGAAAGCACCCCTGGGTGCAAGTAGATAAATAGGGACCGCTTACCAGCGGGAAGGTAAACGGCATTCTGTGTGCTGCGCTGGCTCACCAGAGCAGCTTCGTCACACTGGCCACGTGACCTGGAAGTGTCTGTGGACAGCGCTGGCTCCTGGCCTATAGAGTGAGATGAGCGCACAACCCTAGAGTCTGGCAAGACTGGCCCTTACGGGCAGGGGTACCTTTACCTTTACCTAGGCCTCAGGATCTTGCACTCAGCAGAAGCCGTGTTGCATGTTTGACTTCCGAGGTGTGTTTGAAAACCGAAGCATTTACTTCCGGGTTTACGGCGTTCGAAAACCGAAATGTTAGTCAACGGAGACGTTCAAAAACTGAGGTACCACTGTAGTAGGTTGTATTTTATCGGCATTCCATACTGTGAACTTTCACAGTTCTCCATGTCCAGACTACTTTTGTTCTTATTATTCCTATCAGCAACCATGAAATAGATTTCCAAGAAGCCACAAGTTGTATTCTTTCAATCCTCTTGTATTTTTATTTGGGCAAAAAAGATGGAATTGGCCAATATGACAGAGGCTCTAGTGCCTGGGATGTAAGCCTAAAGCAGAAAAATATTATGGGGCAGGAAGTTATTAAAGTATCAAGTATACTATAAAATAAAATGATGTAGAGGGCAAAAAGCTGTACAAAAGCATGTAGGAGTTGGAGACAAGGAGGACCACAACCATTGCAAAGCATATAAATATATTTGAACTCCAATCATGCAAGAAACCAACTCCTTGGCAACAACAACATAGCCGACAGCACACGTCAAAAGGTGAATTACAGCACATCCCAATGCATCTTTACTGAGCTCCTCCTGGGCAAGTGTGTATAGGACTGCAGCCTTAATAGCACACTCTCATGAGATCTGAGTACCTCAAAGTACAATAAGTTCAAGATCCTATTAAGTCTAGGATAAAAGGTGGAAGTCAACAAAATTAAATGTTGAGAGAGTAGAATGAGCAGAGGCAAAAGTCTCTTATCCACCAAACTGTGAGTGCCAAGTAGCTTAGAGTAGAGGCACATATCTTTCAGCCTAGTTCCAGAGGCACATGTCCTCTAATACCACCTCTCTATTCCTCCTTTCCCTGTGGAGGAAAGTGACCGAATAATTTCCTGGTAGAAATGGGAATCATGGGAATGGGTGACAGGCCATTTTGGAAACACATACAGAGAGAATAATGGGACACAGCCGTATTCAGTGCCATCTTTCTCTGGGGGTGCAAGGGGTTATGGGGCACCCGGGCACCGAATTCTGGGGGGTGCCGAATGTATACCTATTGTATACCGGTCCCTCTCGATCGGCGGCAATGTAAAACAATGGAGCAAAAGTCCCTGCCCCCCTCCTCTGTTGCTCTGTTACTCCGCAGTGTCAAAAATATTATTGAGTCAGGAAACAAAAGCAGTTTTTTCCACATCGTCGTTGTTACAGGTGAGCAATTTCTCCTCCCCCCAAAAAGCTCAACAACTTTGAGTTCACCCCCCTAGAAAAGAACAACAAAAAAGCTCAATAAAAGTTAATTTGGGGGCGGCTAAACTAATTTTGGGGCGCTGGGTGGATCTTTGCACCCCAGCAGCGCATATGCTAAAGACGGCCCTGGCCGTATTATCAGAAAGAAAGGGCAGATTCTCACAAAAACGTAAGTAGTCATGTTCTGAGCATGTAGCAAAAAGTGTCTCTCAGCCTTGCCAGCCTGGTCTAATTATTGTTGACCCCACAAGTTTCAAGGAGGGATATTGGCTCAAAATGCATCTCATCACCAATTACAGACAAATTAAGGGTACTAGGGTAAGTGTGCCTGGATCATGGGGAAGGGGGAACATTGTGGCTAGTTATAATTGGCATTGTGAGCTTGTTGTTTGTGAAGTTGTTGGCATCACTAGATGTGCAAATCTTTTCTGGGACAGATTCGGGGAACTCATTCCATGCCTGTTCCTTAACCTCTTCAGTCTCGGGCCAAATTGAACCAAAGCCTAATTAGGTAGAACTTCAGTTCCTCATCCCTTCTTATCCTGCCCTTTCTGTCTCTCTCCAGTCCCTTTGTTATCTTCTTCATTGTAGAATTTTGACTATTTCCTGGAAGCAGGGACTTCCTGCCCCTCCTTTTGCATATATTACTCTCAACAGTACAGAGTAGTAGTAATAATAATTCCTTTCACCTTCCCTTCACCCTGCTTTCTTAAGAGAAATAAATCACAAGACTTCTTCATTGTGCAGAGTTTTCACCTTACAGTAATTAGAAGCCTAATGGACAGTGATGCAACACCCATTTACCACTTTTCAATTAATATCTGGGTATCAGAGAAGCACCCTTTTTATTACTGACAGAACTGTTAATTATCCCAAAAACATTTCCACATTTTCATTTTATGCCTAAAGCTTTGTGAGAATAAATGGGCAAGACATTTCTATTAATTTCAACAAATTGGGGGGGGGGCATGGGTGGAGGAGGGAGAATCCAGCAAGTTCTTGTAACTATGCTATAAGAGGTATTATAATTGATATGCAGTGGGCACATATTAGGAATAACAGTGCTCTTGCAAAAAAATCTATTAAAATTGTTTGGATTAAGAGGTTTAGAAATGAAAGAGTGCACAAGTGATTAAAGGCAGAAGTCTGAAGCCACCTAGTTAAAAAGAAAATTGCCATTGAAGACATTTCAACTATTTATGTATTTGGTCTGAGCTCTATAGACTTCTGATGTACAACTGGATTGCCCCTTTGAAGAGGGGATGGAGTCCCCAGCCACTGTTCCTTTCTTTAAGCTACTGTCAAGATGGGCTATTGACTTCTCTTCTACATATAGAAAGGAGCATTTACACAAGAGGCACAATCATAACTCAATATCCCAAAAAAGTTTTGTTCAAGCTAAAAACCAATATATATATTTGAGCCAGTAGCTCAAATATATATATATATATATATATATATATATATAAATTAAGTGAATGAGCAAAATGGAAAATAAGATCCAATATAAGCAAATGTAAAGTCATCCATACATTGGGACATAATCCCCCAAACTAACATTTACAATAAAATAATCTGCTGCTGGTGTCTAACCAGTCCTGGGGTCCTAGGAAAAAAACAAAAATGAAAACAGTGAATGTGTCCATATGGAGCACAACAGCCATGAAAATGTCATGCTAGGGATTGCTCCCATGATTGAGCTTCTCCATACAAATAATACTACCAATAAAATTTTTAAAAATAGAACTGTGCTTGTTATCAGATAAATCAGAGCAACAACATCACAGCCAAGCCAAGAAGCTTATACACATAGCTCTTTAGTTTTCATAGCAGAATAGTATGCAACCTTGATCAGGTTGGGTTATGGTACTGACTTTCTTTGGAACAGATGTAAGAAAGTACTGCTGCTTCAAATTCTGGCCTTAGATGTGAATAAAAACCAAAATGATGTTGTTTCAGATAGTGGCAAGTACAGAACGATGGTGCATGTCAAGTTTCAGATATTTTCAGATGTTGTTGTTGTTGTTTAGTTGTTTAGTTGTGTCCGACTCTTCGTGACCCCCATGGACCAGAGCACGCCAGGCACTCCTGCCTTCCACTGCCTCTCGCAGTTTAGTCAGACTCATGTTTGTAGCTTCGAGAACATGTTAACTGCTACTAAAAAAGTGGTTTTCAGTGATATTAAATATTTAATAGTTGCCAAATATTCACACATTTGCAGGTGTTTTTTATATTTTCTTGGAAGCTGCCCAGAGTGGTTGGGACAACCCAGTCTGGTGGGGTACAAATAATAAAATTATTATTAGGGATCATATGACATCCCTAATATTTAAAAAGAATCAGGGATTGGCTTTGCTCAGGAGTTCCTCAGCAGGTACTCCTTTTGCAGATGACTGAATTCACCGTCAGTGCCAATCAGCTGGTCGGTCTTGCCAGCCAGCCCTGCTTGCAAAGAAACAAGTGGGAACTCACTGTAAACTCCCAATTGTTCCATGGGAGCCATGTCCTTATTTGCTCCACATCTATGATGTCAGGTCTGTGGCAGGTAGGTATGATTAAGTATTGACTTTGTTGGCCAAATTGAGATGTGAACTGGGTCTAACTCATCAGGCTTGCAGGGCATAGGTTCCTCACCTCTGATCTAGTGCGATGAAGCATTCTGCAGAACTCAAAAACTATTCTGTGATATTTTGCTTAGCCTAATAAAAGGGTTGCCTTGATGCAGATTTTGGAATTAAAAACAATTTGCCTGGCTTCTGGAGGCAGTCTATTTAACACTTTGTACTGCCCTGCTGTGATTTTTGAATGAGTTGATGAGAAAACCTTGGCATGTCCAGGAGGAGATAAAAGTACTCACATAACCAGAAAAAAAAATGTCCTATTCTGATAAGGCTTAATGGCCATGCTGTGCACCAACACCTGCTAAGAGATAGGGACGTAGCAGTCAAAAATGGATTATCTTCTCTGGAGCAGGGAAGACACTCATGCTTCGGGTTTTTATTAAGGGCACATTCTTAAGATGCAAGTGAACTGGCAAGGGAAGGGGGTGCTTCTTCTTGTTGTTTTGTTTTTTTAAGAACTGCTACATCAGGTAGCACCTAATGTACCCAACCTAAATTCAACAATGCTGGACATTTGTGAATGCTAAACTTCATAGTTTTTCAGTCCAGAGTGGGGAAAACATTGGAATGTTTGCATTCTGGACAACAGACTCGGTGGCAGCAAAATAAATAAATAAATAAACAATGTGGAGGAAATTTTGTAAAACCTACCCTGCACTAGGTTTTGGCTTAGCCCTAATTTAGACAAACTGATGAACAGTTTCAGTTGTTTTGTTTCCATTTAGCTGAGGTGAATTAGAGTAAGTTACTGTAGCACCGTATGAAGCGCTCGTTTGTTCAATTCTACCATGCTTCTTCTAATGCAAAATAAAGGTATTCTCCAAATAATCAATCACTCGCCTTCTCTTTCATAAAAAAACACACACACCCCTTTCCTAGCACTCATTCTTAAATTTTCCATGGAGCTAATGTTTTTTCAAAGAAGTACATGTGCATGTGTGCCTGTTTCTGTTTAGTTGGCACTTCACAGTGTAAATTTAACTTGGGAAAAGTATCATTAGGATTAATATAAAAGCTAAAATCAAAACAAAGACCAACAGGCTAGAGAAGTTGGCTAAAGCGTATTCAGCTTTGTGTTTTTTTAATGTAACAGGTGTGCATTTAATGAGACTAATGCAGCTAAATGGGAAATCTAAAAAACAACAACCCAGCAAGTAAATGGAGGAAGCTTTAAAACAAAAGTTTTATGCTACATTATCTCCTCCTGTTTGCCGCTTCTCTGTTCCAACAGACGATTAGAAAACATAAAACAATAAACCAGCCATGTGTGGCTTGACATGTCAGTGGCAATCATCCCATTACCATCAAAACCCCAAGACATTTGTGCATAATCTACTCATTAGCATTTTTTATGGGAAACAAACAAGTTGAAATCACTTCCATTTCTGTGCCTTTGCGAGTGGCATGTAAAAAGTAAGCAAGTTTACAGGCTTACTCAAATGTAATTAGATTCCTCTCACATGTTGAGTATGGGGCATAGATACAGTAAATACCAATTCCAGGGTTTCATATCAAGGTCAGCAGTCCCTATTGAATAGGCAGGCCTCCATTCTACCACCTTAACCCAATTGCTAGGCCATGGTGATTCAAAGTAGGGTGGCCATACGTCTGGAATTTCCCAGACATTACTGGGGTTTCAAAGGTGGAATTGACATGGGGGGGGATTTCTGAAAGGTGCCGCTTTGTCCTGGATCTTAGGCAAGTCAATAGAAATATAATATCGGGGTTTTATATATATATATGTCACCCTAATTCAACCCAACTTATCCCTCACCACCTATTCAAAACAGCCCTTCTTCACACACACAAAAAACCACCATCAAAAGTTGTTCCTTGCTGATGAGGTCAGATTATGTGTTTTCCAGTAGGTTTCAACTCCTCAGTCTCTAATTTTACTAATTAAAAATTGGCTGTACTATAGATTCACAGTATAGTGGGACGCCATGACAGTATTTCACCCCATCATCCCAGCATATTGTTCTCGTGAATATATAATTTCCAGCACAGCGTCCAACCAATTAACATTGCTGGCAGCAATTTTGTATATAATTTGCAGTCCGGCAATAATGCTTAAATAAAATACAAACTAAGCAGGCCAAGTGGACAGCATTTAGTGGAGGATGCAGCCGTGTGGAATGTGAAATTCAATTCAATACAATATTGCCTGCTGTTAGCTCCTCCTTGTGAATGGAAGGTGCCCTTTGGCAAAATAAGGATCCACACTCTGAGAATGAGCTTGCTGTTGTTTCAGTCTTGATTTCAATTTGAGATGCAGACATTTGTTTTTGATTTGGTTTTCAATATTCTCAATGGTGGTGGTGCAGAACCTCTGGTCCACAGAGCCATTTCCCCCAAACCATGCCCATCTATCCCTCACCTGACAACAGGTGGGGTAGGTATAAAGACTGGTGCTTATAGCAAGCCCTGATCTGCAGCTGTTTGTAATCCATATTTTGTTGCTCATGAAATCTGAAATCAAACCAGCCAGCTTGCAATGGAAAAAACTTCACCTGGCATCATGGTGATGTTAGGTGGTTAAGTGGAAGGAAGGTCTGGCCCAGTGGCCCAATCCAGTTCCCCACTCTTTGTCTAGGAAAACAATCCCAACCCTTCTCAAGCTGCCTCTCTGATCCTTTCCCATCCCCAATAATTAATACCTGCTAATTCCTCAGTAGGAAAATCACTCTTAGGTCAAAAAGCAGGCTGACACAATAGAGAGAGATGCTATCACTGGGAAAGAATGATAGGAATGAAACAAGCAGGCAAAATGAGGGTGCTTACAATGGCAGTATGATTCGGGAAGCAGACCCCAGAGGGGGAAATCAGCAAAGTATTTTGTATCCAAATTAGCACAGTGGAGTTCAAAGCAACAGTCATTCATGGTAAAGATTCTACCTGTGTATTGCCAAACTGTGGCCCCAGCTCTGTGCATAGCTGTCAACTTTTCGCTTTTTTAAAAGGGAAATTCCCTTATTCCGAATAGGATTCCTCGCAAGAAAAGGGAAAAGTTGACAGCTATGGCTCTGTGGCAGGATTTCTTTGGTGTGCTTGCAATACAAGTCCAGCAGGGATGCTAATCCTTGTAATTCCCGCTTTACCCCCCTCCTGCCCCTACCCTCTGACTTAAAATTGCTGCAGACTTTACATCCCAGACCTTCCAAGGGCAGGCAGCTGTGACATAATAGTTAAGTGGAAATTAAATCTTGCTTGCTTTCTATTTAGTTTTAGTTAATGCAATAGCCAAAATCAAATTGACTAATTCCATTTTCATCAATGTATTAACGAAAATTAAATGCGCATCTCTAGTCTGTAAGGATGTAGCTCCATCAAAGCAAAATAAGTACTGACTGTGATAATGGACGCAGCTTCCTGGGAAACTGAGCTTTAAATGATATTTCTGCACCTTTGTGATTGATAGGACTGGCCTGTAATCAGATGGATTTTATCAGGGCTCTCCAATCCTGGTGCTCTGAGGGAAGGATGTTGAAGGAAGGAACTAGTTTTGTTCTTCATTGCTTCTTGTTCTTTGCTAGTTTTGCCTCTTAAGAGCAGCAGTGTTAAAAAATCTAGTACAGTTAGTTGGAAGTTTTACTTTTGCCTGGGATTCAAGGTGGCTCACGGAACATAAAAAACCATTAAAGAAGAATTAAACATAGATAGAAGCAAAACCACACACACACACGCACACACACACACTTTAAAAAAAATCTTTTTAAACCATACAAATAATTTCCAAAAAAACATTATGGCACAAGCCTTTTCATTGAAAGCTGTCAGTTCCCAAAAGCCTGTTGGAGCAAGACTGGTGAAAGGACAACAAGGAGGGAACCAGCTTCTCTAGGGAGGATGTTCCAAAGTCTGGGGGCAGCCACTGAGAAGGCCCTCTGCCTCATCCCTACCAAGTGTGCCTTTGAGGGTGGCAGGATTGAGAGAAGAGCCTCCCCTGAAAAATCTCAAAATCCAGGCAGGTTCAGTGAGGTACTACAGTCTTTCAGATAGCTTGGACCTAAGCCATAGAAGGCTTTATAGGTCATATAACATGTGGATGATTCTTTGGCATATCTATAGAGGTTCCTCAGCAAACAAATCAACATGCAAAGTGTTCCCTCAAGCTGGAAAGTCTGATAACCAACCAGGATACAGGAGCACATTCACAGCAATATTGCATATGTTTATCAGTACTTCTGAGCACCAACATTACTATTTTACTATGTATAAAACCTTCCCGAGTATATATTCTGATTAAATGCCAAATTCCTTTTGTCGCTGAATAGTTTCTCTAGTAAATATGCTCCAGAGTATCTGACAGAAGAGTGATTTCCCTGGTGGTAGCACCCAAACACGATCCTTCCTTTGTTCATATTCCCTTTCAGAGAAAGTAACTTGAGTTATTTTAAGATTTCTCTAATGGCACATTAGCACTTCCAGGGATTCCCCAGGGTCCCAATTTACTGTTTAAGTAAAGCACTCTCAAATGCACACATGCCTCCATATCATTTCCATCTGATGACTTTGCAAACCAACAGCATAATTCCTTTCAGCCAAATCCATTCCTTCAGAAATAAATATAAACTCTTGCACCAAGGCAATTTTCTTAAGAAACTTTCTGGTATAAACTTTGCTTTAAAAGACATAAAAGTAAGATAACAATGGTAAGCGGTACACCTACAGTAATTTATTTATTGTGAACTGCCTACCTGTTTTTAAACTGTCATGTGGATGTATTAATGGCCCAAGCCAAAAATTAGATGGGGAAATTGTTCCTGGACTGTAAAAGGTAAAGGACACCTGGATGGTTAAATCCAGTTAAAGGCGACTGTGGGGTTGTGGCGCTCATCTCACTTTCAGGCTGACAGAGCCGGTGTTTGCCCACAGACAGCTTTCCGGGTCATGTGGCCAGCATGACTAAACCGCTTCTGGAGCAACGGAACACTGTCATGGAAACCAGAACGCATGGAAACACTGTTTACCTGCTTGCCACATCAGTACCTATTAATCTACTTGCACTGGAGTGCTTTCAAACTGCTAGGCTGGCAGGAGCTGGGACAGAGCAAAGGGAGCTTACCCCGTCATGGAGATTTGAACAGTCAGCCTTCTGATTGGCAAGCCCAAGAGGCTCAGTGGTTTAGACCACAGCGCCACTTGCATCCCATGTGGACTGGGCCACATGAGGCTCCAGGAGATTTTACAAAAAATAAAATAAAAATATGCCAGTTACTTTTGCCCCCCACCCCATATTTTTGGGAGGGGTGGGCTTCCCCCAAAAAATCAGGGGGTGGGAGAAGGCCAAGCAGAGAGTCAAGCACAACTCAGCTTCAGTGAGCAGCTCCTTCTCCTGACTCAAAGGAGGGAAGCAGCCCCCTGCCAGGATGACCATTTCACAGAGTTTATCCAGGGGTAGAAGAAATCCTTCAGCTGTTTCAGGGATGCGGCTCACCTTCAGTAGTGGGAACAGCACAGCTTCTGAAGGGGAGGAGTGAACAAAAGCCAAATCTCAGAAAATTTCTCAGGCTTTTGTCCCCAGAGAAACTTTGATTCCACTTTAGCCAACAGAAGCACCAGGCAAAAGCAGCAGAAGGCATCCACAGCCATAGGGAAGGCTGCATCACCAAGTGATCTGACTTATGTTGTCATTAAAGTTAAAACCTACTTATTGCCTTTTATGACTGCAAAGAAGATGAGCTGCCACAGTGGCAAACGGCAGGGAGCTTGGGTATTATTATGATTATCCATGTGCAGCTCAGAGTCCCTAAGAAACAAATAATGTCGAGCTAGTCATTTTACGCGACTCGGATTCCATGCAAAACAGGTAAAATTTACATCAAGTGCATAAAAATGCTTTGGAAAGAAGGCAGGAGCAATAATTCAGCCCTCTGCCTGCCCCGCAAGGAAGGGAATGAGATAGAGAGGGAACATTCTTTTTCAAGCTGCACATAATTGGAATTCTCTGGCCACAAGAGACAGGTTTGTGGAATCCAGCCATGATAACTAAATGGCAACTTTGTGTTTGGGGGCAACATACTGCCGATGGCCAGACACAGGGAGCAAATAATATGGGAGAATCATTGTCTTCATCTTTAAAATCAAAATGTGTAGGCTCAGCTCAGTGGTCTCAGGTGTAGGCCATAAAGGGTAGCACATAAGGCAGGTGGGGTGCTTAGGTTCATAATAATAATAATAATAATAATAATAATAATAATAATAATAATAATAATAATAATTTTATTTATACTCCATCCAACTGGCTGGGTTTCCCCAGCCACTCTGGGCAGCTTCCAAAAACATATATAAAAACATCTGATGGGAGGCATTCCACAGGGTGGGCACCACTCCTGAGAAGGCCCTCTGCCTGGTTTCCTGTAACTTCACATCTAGCAATGAGGGAGCCACTAGAAGGCCCTTGGAGGTGGACCTCAGTGTACAGGCTGAATGATGGGTGTAGAGACGCTCCTTCAGGTATACTGGGCTGAGGCCAATTACGGCTTTAAAGGTCAGGACCAACACTTAGAAATGTGCTCAGAAATGTACTGGGAGCTAGTGAAGATCCTTTAGGACCAGTGTTATATGGTCCCGGCAGCCACTCCCATTCACCAGTCTAGCTGCCACATTCTGGATCAGTTGTAATTTCCAAGTCACCTTCAAAGAGCATGTTGCAATAGTCTGAGCAGGAGATAACCAAAGCATGCACCATTCTGGCAAGACAGTGTGCAGCAGGTAGCTGGGTCTCAGCCAGCGTACCAGATGGAGCTGGTAGACAGCTGTCCTGGACACAAATTGACCTGCACCTCAAGAAAATCTGGCTTATGGAACTCTCCCCAAGCCACATCCCTTGTTTGGTCTCTTTTGAACACCAGTTTTGGCCTTGGAGTCGTGGCACCTGATCCGTGTTAGGGGTGACTCCCCAGCACAGGGTTGATCCCACTGGGTTCCTATCAGCCAGTATGCAGGCTGTCTGATGCTGAATAGATGCCGAGTGCCTTAGTGAAAGCTACCTCTTACCTGTAATCCTGCAATCAATAAAGCCACTCCCGACATAAGGAGGGGGGGTTGCGGGCTCACGCCCCGGCTACAGCCTCACAGGACTGGTGGCAGTCCCGCGGGACTCCGTGAATTCCTGGTCATCAATATTCATTAGTCACTCCGCCAGCCAATTGGCTGGCGGCAGGGGCGGGCCTACTAGGGGGCAATTTAAGGTCGGGGCAGCCCTAGCTCGCCCCTTTCCTTCTTTCTAGCAGCTGCAGTTTCCCACCCACCCACCCTGTAGGTTGCATTCGGACTTTGGTATGGGCTTCAGCTGGTTGCCGCAAGGGGCCTGGTAGGAATTTTTTCACTTGGCTAATTGGCTGTATTTTGGAAGCCACTTGGTTTTTACGCCTACCTCATAGCAAAACGTCACAACACCTTTGGTTTTGGCGGTTAGGCATTGGCAGGGGAATTATTATTATGCAAATGAGTTGGGGGGAGGAACGCCATCACCTCCCCCAAATGTTGAAGGGTAGTTCGTTAAAGGTCTCCGGGGGGTGTCGCCTCGTCCGAAACCTACGGAGGCTAGGGCCTAAAGCGTGCGCCCGAGCGGTAACCCCTCGGGGAGCGCCTAGGGATGTGCATCTCGGGGGCTCCCCCTGTTGGTGCTTAACCCTTCACGGTTTTATACCGATAGTCTGATAGAGCCAATGCATAAAGCCAATACCACTCTTTCCTGTAATCAATAAAGTTGTGGCCATTTTTCGCCTATTAACCTTAATTCTGGTGTCCGTTGTCTTTATTTACTCTAACTGTGGGAAGGGGCGGGTATCGCCACGCAAAGTTGTTGCCTAGTTCAACCCAATATCAATCTCCTGTGCTCATTTTCTCACTCCTCCCCGCACCAGCCACAGACATCATGTTCCTGTGGTGGCAATCAAAGATACTCCTTTGAGAGTCTTCCACCATTGAAAATCTTGAATTAAAAGGTGGCATCTAAGCAATAAATAAACAACTCTGTGATGGCCAGCATTCTGTAAGTCTCAACTGCCCAGTGAGTCAAGTATTACGACGAATGTTACCTGCTCACAAATTCTCCTCTGAATTTCTAAAATTGCAAGACCATGGCAACATTAAACATGGGTGGTGTGTGTTCATGATTGGCTGTTAGAGCCACTGCCACACAGGAAGTTTTTTAAATGCCAACACACAACAAGGGATTGTCTGTTTCCATAGTATTTTTCTTGTGATTCCCCACTGCGTTTGAGCAAAATCTGTCCAGCATTAGCATTTCATGTTCAGGCTGTTTATCCACAAAAATGGATTTGATTTTCTTTTCTTCATGCAGAGCTGAATCATTCTTGAGAATCACATGTGAATTATTATTTGCCATCAGCTCAATTAAGCATCAGCTTCTGTATGCAGTTCTCTATTTAGTGATTATATTCTGAAACATATTGGCAACAATAAGCATGCAGCTTTCATGTTTCAGAAGGAGCAAAGCACATATATTGGTGATACTCCTTTTCCCCACCTCAGAAAGCTGACGTTGTATTCTCCCCACCCCAAATGTGTGCAAAACAGAGAAAGTCTCATTGACACCTAGCCAATGTATGTGATACTATTTGTTGTATTTATCAGGAAGTTCTTGTCCTTGAAAGGCATTTGCAAATTATCTTAGAAATGATTCTGACATAACAGATGTATCAGTCTCCTCCAGAATCCCCACTCAATATAGCTTCAAGCACGTTGGGATTGTCTGCTAACCATTGCCTTGTATTTCTTTCTGTTTTTATTTTGCCATGTTTAGCACACAGCTTTCTTCGAGATGTTGACACTTTTGCTAAATGTATCCTTCAATGAGACAAGCATGGTTCAAGTTGAGATATGCCTGATTTCCCCCCCTTTCTTTTTTAAAAAGAACAACCCAAGAGAATATTGCAGGTTGTCCAGAATTTCACCATGCCTACTCACTGGTGCTATAAGGGCTGTTTCAAGTGTGAATATGTATATAAATCCAGAATGCCCTTTGAGAATAGTCAGATGAGGGTCAAATTCACATGCTTTTATTTCCAAATCTCCTGTACAATGATGATACAAAATTAGCACACATTCAAAAACACATTAATAGAAATCTCTGTGAATAAAAACTAATCTCTACAGTTGGTCAATTCTGACACGAGTATTTTGGGAGGAGGATGGCAGAGAGAAAGAAGTCCTACAATTCCAAGAAATAGGATAGCAACAACAACAACAACAACAACAACAACAACAACAACAACAACAACAACAACTTATTTATACCCCGCCATCTGGCTGGGCTTCCCCAGCCACTCTCAGGATGAAGTTAACAGTTAAGGAGAGGGAAAAGATGGGTTAACAATAGGCTATTCTAAGCTGCCTTTCCAAGAACACAGTATTGTTTTGCAGTATTGTTTTGCTCATGTGCTGAGGAATATTTTTCTGCTCTGCTTCATGAAAAAATAAACATTTTAGTGTGAATAAAACATGCTGTGGCACTATGGAGATAAGTAACTTTCAATAACTTCTGAAAAGAATGTACAAACGACAAAGGAAGTTTTCTTTCTTCCAGAAGATGTGTTTTTGTGTGTGTGTGCTTGCACAAAACCACCTCCCTCACTGAAAAAAAATACCCCAACCCCTGCCCTCTGACATCTTAATAAACCCCTTATCTCCCTTCCAAGTGTTTTTTTAACAATTAGCTACTAATTGCAGATGGTATAAGAAAAGCTTGCACCTTATACTTAAAACAGAAGGCTGCCATCCCCAAACTTGATGATTCATACAAATGAATATGTGAAATTTAACTCCCTTCTTCAACTGCTTTTGACCTTTATTGCCCTTTTAGGAGTTTCAGATGTATGAATGCATTTTAAGGCACCAATTTTGAATATCCACACACGAAAATCATTCATAAACTAGAAAATGGGGGAGGAACTCTTGCGCTTTTATTTTTGTACAGGAAATCCTTTTGGCATTATAGTATTATATCTACTATACATAGCCAGACTGTACTGCAATTGCCAGTGCCTACAGCATGGGAAATTAATGGGAAGTGGGGGAAATTACGATACAAACAAATGATTTTGACTGCTTTTCAAATGCAATCTGCATCCTTCAATCCGACTGTGGACAGCTGATCCAAATTTACTAATAAATGTAAAAAAAAAAATGAAAAATAAAAAGCAGCCTCCAGGCAGACAGCTGGTTCACAAAATGACTGTACATTTTTTAAAAAAGAAAATCCCTGTATTTACATCGAGACTATTCATTTCAGCAGCCAAAGCCTACCACAATGTCAGTGCATAATGAAAAAAGGTTATTCTTTAATGCCAACCTCAGTCAAAGAATATTTGCATCACTGTGCACAGACGTATGCATGTGTATAACAGGAGGTCACTCAAGGATCAATCACCAAAAACAATCACTCTTTACCTCAGCATTAATACTATTTATTTCTTTAAAATTAGTGGGGAGTGCCCAGATCGGGGATTTGTAAAAGCCCACAAGTACCGTGATATTTAAACGCACAATGCAATCTGTGAGTTTAGACTCATCACACCCAAAAAATGGGCAGCACACCACAGTCAAATTTCAGCCCTCCATCTTGAATCAAAATGGTGCCCAGCACCCAAAAGTCAATGAAGACTGCTGCCTGCACTTTAGCAACCCTCATGTTGAGTTTGGTGACGATATCTCAAGAGGTGTCCAAATCTATTCCAAATAAGTCACATCAAATTCATATTTAAGTCCACCATCTTGATTTAAAATGGCCCCCAGTATTCAGTGACAAAGTCTGCTGATCCCACCTTGGGAACCCTTGTGCCAAGTTTTGTTATTATACCTTGAGAAACAGCTGAACCTATGTAAAAAAAAATAGAAAGAGAAAAAGTGCCTGCCAGCTTCTCTAGTTTATCTTAATAAAATGGAAAGATAATTGCTTCATATTGGGTTTTTTGTGATACTTTATGTTTCATTGGGGATGCGGGTGGTGCTGTGGGTTAAACCACAGAGCCTAGGACTTGCCGATCAGAAGGTCAGCGGTTTGAATCCCTGTGACGGAGTGAGCTCCCATTGCTTGGTACCTGCTCCTGCCAACCTAGCAGTTCGAAAGCATGTCAAAGTGCAAGTAGATAAATAGGTACCACTCCAGCGGGAAGGTAAACGGCATTTCCGTGTGCTGCTCTGGTTTGCCAGAAGCGGCTTAGTCATGCTGGCCACATGACCCTGAAGCTGTACACTGGCTCCCTTGGCCATTAAAGCGAGATGAGCGCCGCAACCCCAGAGTTGGCCACGACTGGACCTAATGGTCAGGGGTTCCTTTACTTTACCTTATGTTTCATTGTACCCGTACATCACCTAGATATTTTATATAAGGGAGCAGCCTATAAATATTTTAATAACCAAATAGGACAAATAAATATGGGTGAAAATGGGTGAAGATAGTCCTTTAGACAAGCTTCCTCCCAACTATTTAGGGTTTTCACGATTATCGCCAAATAGAATCACGGTTATATATCAAGGTCAGCCGTTATCTTACACAGTCAGATCAGAAATACATTGCATGTTATTAATATTTTTTGGGTGGTAGCAATTCAATATTACATTCCATATTTTAATAATCTTCCAATAAGTTGTGAATCTTAATATAGACTGATTAACAAATGCCTTATAGTAAAGACTTCTTTCCCCTTACTATATATTGTGACAATGCAGAAATAAGGATACCCAGATCCATCGCTGAGGGTAATGCGAACTGCTCAATTTTGTGCTTCTTTCCTATTTGACATTTGTTGTTTTGTGCCAGGTTCCAGTCCCCGATACCTCCAGTTAAAGATAGCGTGGCTGATAAAGACCACCATATGACTGATCATTGAAAAAGCTGCTAAAGGTCAAAGTAGGTGGTTCTGAGCCAGATGGACCGATGGTCTGAGTGACTGGAAAGGCAGCTTCATATAAGGAAGTGAAGGGAAAGTAAAGAAGAGGGCTTATGCTCGGTCCTTTTTCGCAGCAACATGGGGAACATTTCACAGGCATACAGAAAAAACTTAGCAGATGGAAATGCAGGAGCAGGGCATTTAATTTGTATTAATAGCACAGATTTAGACATCTTTGTAATGTTTACAAAAGCAGACAGAACGTCTCTTGGAGCTATGAGTAATGCTTAATATCCTTGAAGTGATACATTGATCAGGATGCAAGAATGAGATTTCATTCTGTCTTTTAAAAAATATGAAATAAACAAAAAAATCCTTGTCCGTTTTGGGAACAGATCCTCCCCTTGGACCTGGGGAATTACAACTGAAGATTATGGGGTTACCATAATGAAGGTGATGGGACGGAAAATAAGGTTCCCCCCCAAAAAATTTGCAGTACTGTTGATTCCTCTAAGAACATCAGCTCAAAATATTTCAGCTTTGGTACAGCACAGTAATCCATAGGAAATCAATCCAATATTATTCAGAGCCCAGTTGCTTTGTTAATCACGGTAATCTTACTCCGATAATAATTTTAAGCAAAAGAAAACATTTCAATAATTGTTTCTGTACTTAAGATAATAAGAGTCATCAGTTCATTTTCTTAGCAGAACATATGGCCATTTTGTGAACTAAATGCCTTGTTATCACTACAGGAAAATGAGGCATTATGCCATATGAAGCTAAATTAAACATGCAATACAAATACAACATTGTGGGTTTTATTTAACTAAGCTTTATTCAGAGAAGACCCATTGAAGTTAATGGGCCTAGCTTAGCCACAATTGTCCATTTCAATGGGTTTACGCTCAATACAGCTTAGTTGAGTACCATGCTGCATACTTCACCATTATTCTATAGGCTTTTCAGCGGTGTGATATTCTTAATAAAGAATGCCTCACACCTCCATTTTCATCAGTCTTAGAATCATAGAATCATAGAATTGGAAGAGACCACAAGGGCCATCGAGTCCAACCCCCTGCCAAGCAGGAAACACCATCAGAGCACTCCTGACATATGGCTGTCAAGCCTCTGCTTAAAGACCTCCAAAGAAGGAGACTCCACCACACTCCTTGGCAGCAAATTCCACTGTCGAACAGCTCTTACTGTCAGGAGGTTCTTCCTAATGTTTAGGTGGAATCTTCTTTCTTGTAGTTTGGATCCATTGCTCCATGTCCGCTTCTCTGGAGCAGCAGAAAACAACCTTTCTCCCTCCTCTATGTGACATCCTTTTATATATTTGAACATGGCTATCATATCACCCCTTAACCTCCTCTTCTCCAGGCTAAACATGCCCAGCTCCCTTAGCCGTTCCTCATAAGGCATCGTTTCCAGGCCTTTGACCATTTTGGTTGCCCTCCCCTGGACACGTTCCAGTTTGTCAGTGTCCTTCTTGAACTGTGGTGCCCAGAACTGGACACAGTATTCCAGGTGAGGTCTGAGCAGAGCAGAATACAGTGGCACTATTACTTCCCTTGATCTAGATGCTACACTCCTATTGATGCAGCCCAGAATTGCATTGGCATTTTTAGCTGCCGCGTCACACTGTTGGCTCATGTCAAGTTTGTGGTCAACCAAGACTTCTAGATCCTTTTCACATGTACTGCTCTCAAGCCAGGTGTCACCCATCTTGTATTTGTGCCTCTCATTTTTTTGCCCAAGTGCAATACTTTACATTTCTCCCTGTTAAAATTCATCTTGTTTGTTTTGGCCCAGTTCTCTAATCTGTCAAGGTCGTTTTGAAGTGTGATCCTGTCCTCTGGGGTGTTAGCCACCCCTCCCAGTTTGGTGTCATCTGCAAATTTGATCAGGATGCCCTTGAGTCCATCATCCAAGTCGTTGATAAAGATGTTGAATAAGACCAGGCCCAAGACAGATCCCTGTGGCACCCCACTAGTCACTCTTCTCCAGGATGAAGAGGAACCATTGATGAGCACCCTTTGGGTTCGGTCAGTCAGCCAGTTACAAGTCCGCATTTTACCAGCTTCTTTACAAGAATATCATGGGGCACCTTGTCAAATGCCTTGCTGAAATCAAGGTAGGCTACATCCACTGCATTCCCTTCATCTACCAGGGTTGTAATTCTGTCAAAAAACGAGATCAGGTTAGTCTGACATGACTTATTTTTCAGAAATCCATGCTGACTATTGGTGATCACAGCATTCCTTTCTAGGTGCTCACAGACTGTTTGCTTAATGATCTGCTCCAGAATCTTCCCTAGTATTGATGTCAGACTGACTGGGCAGTAATTATTTGGGTCCTCTCTTTTCCCCTTTTTGAAAATAGGGACAACATTTGCCCTCCTCCAGTCTGCTGGGACTTCGCCTGTTCTCCAGGAATTCTCAAAGATGACTGCCAGTGGTTCCGAGATCACATCTGCCAGTTCTTTTAATACTCTTGGATGCAGTTCATCTGGCCCTGGAGACTTGAATACATCTAGACTAGCCAAGTATTCTTGTACTATCTCCTTAGTTATTCTGGGCTGTGTTTCCTCTGCTGAATCATTTGCTCCAAATTCTTCAGGTCGGGCACTGTTTTCTTTATCGGAGAAGACTGAGGCAAAGAAGGCATTGAGGAGTTCACCCCTTTCTGTGTCCCCTGTTTGCATTTCACCATCTTCTCCTCTGAGTGACCCCACTGTTTCTTTGTTCTTCCTTTTGCTACGAACATACCCATAAAAGCCTTTTTTGTTGCTTTTAACCTCTCTAGCAAGCCTGAGTTCATTCTGTGCTTTAGCTTTTCTGACTTTGTGTCTACACGTGCTGGCTATTTGTTTGAATTCCTCTTTGGTGGTTTCCCCCCTTTTCCATTTTTTGTACACATCCTTTTTTAATCTTAACTCAGTTAAAAGTTCTTTAGATAGCCACCCTGGCTTCTTTAGGCACCTTCCATGTTTCCGTCTCATTGGTATTGCCTGAAGTTGTGCTTTTACTATCTCCTTCTTAACAAACTCCCAGCCATCATGAACTCCCTTTCTTTTTGGTATTACTGTCCATGGGATCTCACCCAGCACTTCCCTAAGTTTTATGAAGTCAGCTTTCTTAAAGTCAAGAAATTGAGTCCTGGTATGCTTGGCTGGTCCTTTCCGCTGTATAGTAAACTTCAGAAGAGCATGATCACTCGTGCCTAATGATCCTTCCACTTCTACCCCACTAACCAGGTCATCAACATTGGTTAGGACCAGATCTAAAATGGCTGTTCCTCTTGTTGCTTCTCCCACTTTCTGGACAATGAAGTTGTCTGCAAGGCCAGTGAGGAATCTGTTTGACCTTATACTCTTGGCTGAGTTTGACATCCAACAAATATCCGGGTAATTGAAGTCCCCCATTACTACTATCTCCCTTCCTTTTGCATGCTTGGCCATCTGTTCCAGGAAGGCATCATCTATGTCCTCCGTTTGGCTTGGGGATCTATAGTAAACTCCCACAATGCACATGCCTCCCTGATATTCCACTCCTCCTCCTTTCTTGTCTGGTCTGTTTCTCTGAAATAGATTGTATCCCTCCATTATTACATTCCAATCGTGGGACTTATCCCACCAGGTTTCAGTGATGCCTATTATGTCATATTTAGTTTGCTGTACCAAGAGCTCAAGCTCATCTTGTTTATTTCCCATGCTTTGCGCATTAGTGTACAGACATTGAAGTCCATTAATCATTCCCCCGTGTCTCTTATTTAAGGATTTTTTCCTCCCACAAACATGGAAAGAAAAGGAGACTGTGTGACAGAAATGAATGAGAAGACATGAACCCTGACACTGCCATCCAATTTCTAAAAAGGCTCACCCTTTTCCCCCTTTTTTAAAAAAATGGTTTTGCACGCATTTCATTTGGGGGTGGGGGGGTTGTATAGTGATGGTTAACTGTTCTATGAATGAGCAAGGGGCCAGACTACTTTAGACCATAGTCAACAAAACTGCCCGTTGCCATACAGTTAGAAAGATGTAGTCCGCCCACCCCCTTTGAGAAATGTTGCTAATATAACTTATTGGCGAGGAGGAACAACAACAAAAAATGTAATGAGTTTTAGTTGCTCCTGATAAACACCAGAAGACTTAACGACAAGCAGACCCAAACCTATATAAAACAAAGAGTTTGGGGGGGGGTATCTAAAATCACGGTCACGGTCTTGTGACTCCCAAGGGCAAATACAGTGAGACAGTAGGAAAAGGGAGCGAAGATGAAACTCACAAGCTCAGAATGCCCAATGATGAAAAGAAGTAGTATTGGGGCAAGGGGGAGAAACCTCCAATGGCTTCTGATATGTTTTTGAGAACAACTCAAGGTGCTTATGCTCACATTTAAAGTTCAATATGGCTTAGCACCCAGGAAAATGAAGTTATACATTCTCAGTTCCACTTACTGAAGTCATATTTGGAGTTGGTGACCAGAGAAAGCCATCTCAGTGGTGTTACCTTGCCTGTGGAATTCTCTCCTGGTGGCAACATTATTGTGTGTGTTTTGGCACAAGGCAAAGGGGTATTTAGTCTCTCAGACTCTTTTATTATTGAATTTTTTTACGCACTGCTCTTCCATAAAGCTTCAGGATAAAATATAAGTAATGTTGAATAAGTAAGAAAATAGAAAGCAGGATTTTCTTTTATCAGTCCTGAACCTACTGCCCGCTGCTTAGCTCTACTGAGCGATCCCAAGTTATAGTTATGGGTGAGGAGGAAGAGAATCAGCTCTCATACCAAGTAGAGTACACGATGGCTCAACAGACAGACCTGCAGTGAACCCTTGTTCATGAGTCCAGAAAGATCTTTATTTAATAAGAGGTGACTGTCGGCTGTCATTTCATGAAGAGAAAACTGTCATGTGAATCAGACTTTAAAGAATGGGAAATATGGCTGGAAACAGACAAAAGATTTTGAGAGAGTTGAAGGCAGTATGACAGATGCTCTGTTACCCTTAGGACATACAGGCTTTTTCTTAGCTCACTCTTGTCTCTCATCAAATAAATTTTGAAACTGGCAAACCTTTGTTACCACTGGTGATAGTGGGATAAAGTTGTGTACAAAAGGCAATGATTTATGTCTCAATACAACCTTCAGTTATTTTGGGGAGGGGTGTTCTTCCTTCTCCTGACTTGGTGCACCTTATTTAGAGTTAATTCCTACAAACAATATTTCAAAACCTGTTGGAATATATTTTCGCCTTAAAACAACTTACAGCTCCATCATTGAGAACATACTCAAAGCATGTTTTGCTCAAGGTGATTTCATTTCCCCCAATTACCATGACACTTTTGATTCTGTGTGGAGGAAGAACGGGGTATACTCATTCAGAGAAAAATTGCTTTCTACCATCTTGCTTACTCAAGTGGGAATTTCTATTACCCCGTGCAATGGGGAGGAGATCCTTAATTTTTAATATGTCTGTAAAATAAATTCAGATTGTTTCCTTAATAGAAATGTCAATCTCAATAGCCAAAAGATCTCTTCAAGAAGGTGGGGCTCTTTTTTGAAGTGTACATTGAACCACCAGCATTAAGATTGGTATCTTTGAGAAGAGAAATAGCTATTTTAGTGAAGGATTCATATTTTCCTATTTGAAATAGCCATCTGTTCTGCAAATGCAAGATACAGCATTTTCGCAGCAAGCATAGTTTATTTACTCCCTTCCATCTTTAAAGATATTCATCTTTTTATACGTGAGCTCCCCTCTCTATGCTATTTGATTCGGCTGTTGAAAATTATCCTGATTCACAGTGAATTTTGTACCATAGAGTTCCATAGGGACTTATTTCCTATGGGCCTGACTGGAGCCTGTTCTGGACAGACACAGTGAAAAGGCCAAATCCAAATTGCTTTATTGCTTAGCAAAAGACCATCCTCAGTCATACAGCGATACAATGGATATCACTCAAAATAAGAATAACATAATCCATTGCAATAGCAGTAAAAGAGAAAGTAGGCTAGCATCAGACCCAGCTGAGAATAAGCCCAACCCTGTAAACTCTTAGATTTGGTTGAGTAGCTATTTAGTTAATAAAGTGTTTTCCCCCCCCCCTTAATTGGTCTATTGCCTTCAGAAAACACAGTTTGATTACCTCCTGGCTGATTTAAAGCTTAAGAGTAATCAAGGTTTCGAGGCTACATAATCAAAGGCTTGGTATCAAAAGGCACTAGAAACTGAGTCACTGATTAGCAGTAGATTCAAGCTGGACCAAAAGTTGCTCAAACAAAGCATCACTGTCTTATTGAATTAATTTCTACATGATAGTGGTGGTCACTAGTTAAGCCTGCTTTTTAAAAAGGATTAGATGAATCTCTGGAGAACACAGGTCTATTAATAAACCCTTAGCCATGACACATGAGGCCAGCAACAAAATGTTGCAGTGGATCCCATCTCCTAACACCAGTGTTTGTGTTTAATTGAGTTGGAATCGCTGCCAGATTTGAGGCCACGGGGCAGGTGCCTTAAATATGAGGCGGTCGAGGGCTGCTTCACTGTCACCCCCCACCACTCCTCCTTCCTCATTGCCTTGCTAAATTTGAAATGTTGTTGCTGCTGTAGCTGTTGATATGACATTAGCATGGGCACTCTCCCCTGCAGTCTGAGGAATGGAGGAGTCCCCATCTTAGAACAGGGAATTCTGGGTGAGGTGGCCCAGAAGAGTGATAGCGCCACTGCTGTTCTTGCCTCAGCACAACGGTAGTAGTAGAGGGACTCTCCGCAACCACATCACCCAGAATGCATCACTCTAAGGGAGGGTCTGGCTAGCAATCACCACCTGGCTTTACTCTTGGGGGGGGGCAATAGCGAAATGGAATAATCATCCGTGCAACAGTACCATTTTCTGATATATGTCCTTGGTAAATCACTGCCCCCACATCCAATCCTTATTATTATGGCGGTTTGTGCCATGACAGCTCATAGTCTGGTGACACTATCTTCTCCCGCAGTGGTTCTCAAACTTTTACTCTGGGCCACACTTTCAGAATAGAAATTTGCTTGCGGAGCGCTGAATGTTTGTGAATTAGAAATACATCGGAAAACAAAAATATCTCAGCTAGGATTGTCGTTAGTATCATATGATGTTATTGCTCTCATTTTGAAAATATATCTATCCATATTCTTTAAAGACAGAGATAGAGATTAGATAGATAGATAGATAGATAGATAGATGATAGATAGATAGATAGATAGATGATAGATAGATAGATGATAGAGATAGATAGGTGATAGATAAATAGACAGACAGACAGACAGACAGACATGGAAATGTTTAAATGTTTCTTTGATTGTCCTCAAACCTTCCTGCCTCTCTTGCCATCCTCTCCTGCCACACCAGCGAGGCACACCACATCCTTTGAGAACCATTGTCCTACTGGCTGGGATTTTTTCTTCTTCTTTGGCAATCACTCGTAGCCGAGTAAGATTGTCTTCCATAAACACGGTTTTAACAATGTGTCTGTAAGCGACTGTGGAGGCCAATTCTGGAGCCACATGTCCTTCCACAGTGGGGACATTGGTTTCCGGGCAAGAGTTGATCACGGTGTGGATTTGCCAAGCGTTTCATCCTCTTAGTTGGGATTTATTGCACAAGCAGTAAATGGTGCTTTGCTTTAAATGTACTTCTTTATTTCAGGCACCAGGAACAATGGCAGCTGCTAATGTACACAACAGACAATGGAGGAAAGGCAGCATGAAGCCTTGGCTTCCTGCTCTTGATTTTGGTGATTTTATAAGAACACCTTGCAATGATGTTACAGTGGAGGGACAGTGTCAGACAAGTGCTCACTCAGTATCAACTGAGCCCATCAGCCAGGTTAGAACAGCTGCCCAATTAACCTCATTTAGGCTCAACATTTTACTGCTCAAAATTTCAGCTTAGCCCTAGTGTCAAAGACCGAGGCAGAATCTCGAATTGTGAAATGTTGTAGGTTTGGCTGACTTTCCATTCAGCAGAGTTTCTATATCCTCCCTTCATTTTTATCTTGGAACTTTAAAGGTATTCCCCAATCCCTGCAGGATAACAGCTAATTATTTCAATAAAGAATCACATTTCATTATAATGCTGTTTTCTGCAAGATTCAGATAATCCTCAAAAGCCAAGGCAGTGCAAATATAGAAGGATCGTGTAAATTCAAGGAAAAATACATACCAAAATCCCATGATGTACCGAGTCCACAATTTCTCTAATGAACCCCAAGTTTATTTCAGTAAACTTAATCTATGCCTGACCAGAGTCTCCATGTGAATGAAGTGGCATAACCATACAAATTGCCTTAATAAGCATTGTCAAAGCAGCAAAAAGGTTCAATGTGAAGGATGAAGATAAGAGATGTTCACTCAGATTTAAATAAGAGCTGGGCTCTGAGTCAGTGAGCCTCAGAGTTCCTTTCATGCAGCTGAATGCAAGTTTTGATAATGGAATATTAGTCATTTGGGGAGACACTATTCTCTGTTGTTTGGCCAATGTTGCCATTTATATGAGACACCTGAACATTTCTCAGGCATGTCCAAAATCTGTTTCAGGGGCCTAATCTGGCCCGGTGGTTGGTTTCATCCATCCCCTGTGGCACTTGATTTCCTAGGGTCAGCCCTCACGGCCCTTCACTTCATCAAATCTGCCTGAAAACCACTGCCTGAAAACTGCCTGAAAACTGAAAACACAAATTCAAAATGGTGTGTGGGGAAAAACTTTATGCTCTGCAAACTGAACTCCACATTATAAAACTTTAAAAATAAATAAATTCCTGGGAAATAAACATTCAGGAAGGTGTTATTACAGTATGCAGCCAATCACATTCTGATTATCTAAGTCAGCCTTTCTCAATGTGTGGGTCCCCAGATGTTGTTGAACTACAACCCCCATCACCCCTAGCTAGCAAGGCCAGAGCTCAGGGATGATGGGAGTTGTAGTCCAACATCATCTAGGGACCCACAGGTTGAGAACCACTGATCTACGTAGAAGTGCAGTCAGCTGAGGAAGTATGGGCATTCTAAATGAAATATAAAGCATGGACTTACCCAAAGTGATTGCCCTATTGATTTGAATGCATACTTTTTCCATATTGCCCTAATTCTGTCTGCGCTAGTTGCATTGGGCCCAATTTAAGGTGCTACTGTTAGTGTGTAAAGCCCTATATAACTTAGGATTTGGGTATTTTATGGGAAAGTTCGACCCTGAGCTCAACTGAGGGGGCTTCATTTGCAGGCCTGCTGGTGAAAACCATGGTTTGGATACTCTGGATCTCCTCCTAGACTAGGCATGTCCAGCCACAATGATGTTGACTTTCTGTCACATAGTGAAGACTTCTCCCCAATTATTTTTTTTTGGGGGGGGTGAACTGATTAGTCTACTGTGGCCTTTAGATTGCCTGTTTTATTGCATTCATTAGAGTATATTATATTACCCCAATAATGTTAATAGCATTGGGGTTTTTAATGTATATATTGTTTGATTATGACTGAAAGCCACTTTTGGACCTTTTGTTAAAAAGCATGGAAAAGTAAAATATTTTATCCAATGCTGAATGTGTGGTGTTTCATGGATCCACCCCCCTGCCAGATTTTGAGGCTGGAGACAAGGGGGAAATTCTGTTCTCAATGCCGAATGATGGCACAGTAAATCAATCAATGGAAAAGAAGTCTGAATTTTTTATATTATTATTGTTGTTGTTGTTATTATTATTTAAAAAAAAACTATAAAAAATCTTTACAGGTATTTCGGGAAAGAATTATGGGACAAAGCAATTCCTTACAACCTTTCAAATGGCTACGCTGAATATCTAGTACAGAATACAACTAGTACCCCCTAGTAGCTGGTATTCTGCTCAACATATCAATGATTTTTTTCATTGACCTTGACTCCTGTTTCTGTGGCCACTTTGCTGAGAGTTGACTGTAAGTGCTCACTGTTTCATTCAATTACAGCTTTAAATTGGTGATTAGCCAATTAATCCTCACAGAACCCGGAGGGATTCAAGTGTTATTGAAATCTGCAAAGTGTTTTTGAAGATATCAAAGAAAATTCAAGTGCAGCATCCTCAACGTGAGTAAGACCATTACAATAATGAACTTATTTGAAGGGCAATCCACAATAACAGCTGCCGAGAAATGAAGCCCTTTTACATAAAGAAGCACACATTTTGTTGGCTTCATGGAATCCTATGTCAGCTTTAAATATAGAATGTGCAAACCAGGTCATACATTTTTGCAAAACAGAACAATGCATATATTTATGCAGCAGTTCAGAAGTAGTCAGAAAACATTATTTTAATATGATAGCCTTAACTCTAGACACTTCAATCCAGTAACTGTTTTGTTCAATATTTTTGATGTTTCAGTAGCCAACAAAAAAGATGGGTGACTATTACAACCAACTTTAAGTTTTAAAGAAAAGAGGAAATCCAGTGGATCATACTTTTAAGTCAAGTGGATAGGACTTGTGCCTTTTACATATGTATATACCTGAATGAGCACTTTAGGTGTTGGTTTATTGCTGTTTTTATATTTGAGTATTTTGAATGTAGAGTTTGGTTTTGGGGATAAATTTATTTTGGTATGTACTTCCATTCAAGGAGTGATGGGGTCTGTTGGGACATGTTTCTACACCAAGACAGAAGTGTGTGGGATTCGTATCCAAGAGATACTGTTTGCAGATGAAGCATTGCCAATAGCATACTCCGAGGAATATCTACGGAGACACATCAATCTTTGCCCAAGCTTGAATGGAGCCTCACTACCAGTCTCACAAAGACCAGCATCCTGGGTCTAGACATCATTGGCACTCCATGCATCAGCACTGGTGACCACATGTTTGAAGTAATAGACAACTTTGTCTTCCTCTCCATCAATGCTGAGCTGGACTAGCTTCTTGGCAAGGCAACTACAGCAATGGCTTACCTCTCCAAAAGGGTATGGAATAATGTGATGCTAATGTTCAATACCAAGATGAAGGTCTACCAGGCTTGTGTGCTGAGCACGCTGCTTTGTGGAAGTGAGTCATGGGCAACTTACACCCTCCAGGAGTGACATCTCAATGTCTTACATATGTGCTGTGTGGGGGAGATTTTGGGCGTCACATGGCAGGACAGAGTCTCAAACAAAGATGTGCTCTCCCAAGTTCACATTCCCAGCATGCTTTCACTTCTGTCTCAGGGGCATCTTCACTGGCTTGGTCATATACATGGAATGGAAGGTGGCAGGGTCCCTAAGGACATGCTCTATGGCAGGCATAGGCAAACTCGGCCCTCCAGATGTTTTGGGACTACAGCGCCCATCATCCCTGACCACTGGTCCTGTTAGCTAGGGATGATGGGAGTTGTAGTCCAAAAACATCTGGAGGGCCGAGTTTGCCTATGCCTGCTTTATGGGGAGCTGGTTTCAGGCACTAAGCCTATTGGCAGACTAAATCTGCATTACAAATGTGCCTGCAAACATGACATGAAGGCTGGCAGCATTAGCCTGCCATTTGGGAATCCCGGTAAATGATTATGGTGCTTAGAGACAGACACACATTATTTGACTGGAGAACTGCGCAGCAAAATTCAAAGAAGAGCAAATCTTTTTTTATATATATATATATAATTTTTTATTGGGTTTTCAATTTTTTTCAACAAACAAACACACACATAAAAACAAACACAAAATAAAACATCTATAATTTCATACCCTTACTTTCATTACCTTCTTTCAGTGACTTCCCCACACCCCCCTACCCACCTTCCAATTTCATTGGGTATCCCAGCAAGTTATTTGTTCATATCTCTTGAATATTATTCGTATCTTTTCTTAAAATTTGTCATTTTTCCATTTTTACTTATCCTAATTTTACATATCCCATTTTACACATTAAATCCTTTCTCTAAGGTCGGCCCAATTTCTCTCCCACAAATTCCTCCCTCTTTGTATTAAACCAAAAATCATAATATTTCAGTTCTAAATCCCAGAATTTTACCACCCTGCTCTCCCCTCCCCCCCTACCCCGGTTTCTGCCCCTTCCCAGATCAATGTCCTCAAAAAAGAAAAACAATTTTAACCCGGATTTCTCACATCAGAGGCCCTTAGGCCCCATTTAGTCTCTCTCCACCAGTTTTGTTGATAGTCCTTTTTGTTGGTCTTCTCCTCTCGAGGAAGTTCTGTCACCAGCCCCTCGTATTTTCCTCCTTCCAAATCACACAAAAACAATTTCTGTCCAGGATCAACAAATCTCCTGTGCTCCAGCTTAAAGGAGAAGTCCCCATCATATTTGTTCATTCTTTTGTAGTCCAATATTCCAGTTGTTCCAGGGACTTCCATCTTTCTTTCTTTTTGCAGATTTGTAATCCATTGGTTATCTTCTTTATTTCTTTTGTTCCCAAAAGTTGCAGGCTTTTGATTAATCTTTTGCACCTGAGCTTCCTCTTCTCCTTCTTCTTTTCCCCCCAATTCTGAAGTTATCTCTTCTTCTACAGCTGCAGATTTTTTCCCCATCAACTTAATTCCATCAACAGAGTTGCTTAGTTTAAGATTGAAGGTCACCAGTTGTTTACTCATAGTTGAGCTCTGCTCTTGTAGAGTTCCCACAAGAAAGAACATTTTTTCTATCTCTGCCAGTAATTTTCCTTCAGCAGCCATTGCAGTATCTTTAGTTCCCTCCAGGGGGGTTTCCATCATGGTTCTTTTCCAAAAGTCCATTACTTTGTTATTCAGAATTAGTTTGTTTCCAGTCAGTTCAATTGTAATGTAGCACTTTTAATCCAAAGAGATATTTGTAACACAGTTCCAAACTTTAGCCACCCGTTTGACAGCTCTTTTGACAGCTGTCAAACTCTTTATTCTTTTTCTCGGGCTTACACACAGGGCGCTGCCCGGGTCGGGGGGGGGGTCAGCCAAAACAGAAAAACCTCTGAAATTCCTCTCTCTTCCACTCCAGCACAAATAGCTTCTTAATCCAATTTGTGGAAGTTATCTGTTTAAACACCAGAGTCTTTCCGACCTAGTGCTCCTCTCCTTGCTCTAAGTCTTTTGGTGGGGGGGGGGGAGTGTGGACTTCCTTTTTAACACGTCCCCCGATCGTACTCGAATTTAAAAATAAAGACTTTTAGTGCCAAAATTTCCTTCTACTCACGGGTTGCTTTTTTTCAGTCCCAATTTCAGGAAGAAAGACAGCGCTCTTCGGTCATGGCTCGCGGCTTCGCTCCGCCGAGGTAGCGATGAACTCTCAGCACCGCTCCGCTCCCCAGTCCGCTCCGCAGCCTTTAAAAAGGCTCTTCGCGGGTCGGGGAGGGAGTTTAAGGTGCCCACCGAGTTATCAGGTCCGCAGGCTTCCGCGCCTGCGGTTTTTAAGGGTCCCCGTGTCGCCGGCACGGCAAGACCCGTCCTCGACGGAGCCGATTCCCTCCGGAGCTCGGAGGGAATCCGCCATTACCCGTTCGCGCTGTCCCGGAAGTCAAAAGAAGAGCAAATCTGAAGGATGGCTGTGTTTTGAAAAGTGCAAGTTAATTAGATTCACCTTTAAATGTGAACAATATCAAATTTCTTTCCCATCCCAAGTGGTGAGGTGCAGGTTTCTGTGTCTCCTGCTACCATGTGCTAAACTTTTAATGTGACCCAAAGCATGTGCACTCCAAGTAGGCCCTGACTATACAAGCAAAAAAAAATAAAAATAAAAGTTGGATAGTACTCATTCGTAAAGTCTAATCACACAGTGATTTAGTAGTGGTGATTGCTTCAGATTGCACATTAATGGTGGCTGGATCAATGCTTCCAAGGACCAGTGTTGAACTTTCTCTTTGCTAGCTTGGTGTGAGAGATATCCAGAATGCCTTTGTGAAATCTCATTGTTATGATCTCTTTCTTGCTTTTCTCAGAATAATCTGGATGCTTCCTTCCAAAGAGGAAAGCCAAATTTACATTGAAGTTGCTTTCTACGTAGAAAGTCTCCCCACCCCCACGGTCCCCGAGTCACAACAGAACATCCACTGCTGATCAAAGTTTCATCTACTATGTCCAAACTATCATCAATATTGCTGGAAGGTCTGGGTTGAACTTTCCTATTTCATAGGAATGTGTAACAATGTGTGGGGGGGGGGTGAAACATCATTGACAATGACCACCAGGATATTCTGTATGCTAGACACAGATAGCACCCAAAGATATGCTTTGAGCCTAATGACTTTGGATTCCTGCAAAAAGGCATTTGTAAGAAATGGTATAAAGTGGTGATGATGCATACAGCATGTAATTGGAAGTCTCCAAAGCAACCATACAGATAGCAGGGGTTAATAAAGTTTGGCACACTCTGCTTTATGTGCAAACTTAAGCAAACAATGAAATCAAATTGTTTTACAAAATAAATATGGCACCGAGATTCTCTGTTTGTTTTCCTGCCTTTAAGATGCTGATCAAATTCCAGTCAGTTACAGATGCCTGTATTTTTTTTCTGACTAGGATGTATATATGATATATAACTTATATATACTATAGTTAGGGAGCTAGTTGTCCCAGAAGCATAATATATTAAAGGCTGCAATAGGCGGCTTTCTTTATTCCTTAGGTGAGCTTTTTGTACTGGTGTGTGATATATATGTGTTTTCCTTGCTTATATTTTGAATTATGTTTCAAAATAAAAAATGCATGGGGGAGGCAGGGGAAGAGAAGACACCAAGGGCACACACAATTTGACTAAAACCCTGCCATTTTCAATTTATTATTATTAATTTGAGGGTCCCAGTTAAGGGATGGGGCATTTTTGTGCTTCCTTCCTCAAAATTCCTCAGATTCCTTGACTATGCAGGAGCCTGCAAATCCACCTGTTTCACTTTAAGTTAAACTAGAATGAATAGTGGGTCATACCCTCAATGCTCAAGTGACTCAGTGTCACCCTAAGTTACTTCACTGTTGTGAGGGGAAATGGTCTGAAAGCAATGAAATAGAGAATGTGCTTTTCCTGTTGTCCTTATTTGTTCAGAGCCACTCGTATAATAATTCTTTACAGCAGAAACGGTTAGAAGGTCATCACACTGTTTAACTGGGGTGGTTTGTATGTTGGCAAAACTAGTAATTTTCTGGGGCATGACTCCTCAGAACCTCACAATATTCACAAAACAGCATGTGGTTCAGCTGTGGCTTGCAGGAGAGCCTCTTTAAGGCAGGTCCATCAAGTTGGCTCAGAATCAAATCAGATCCAACAAAGCAAAGCAGATCAGGACCTGGATAGCTCTGAGTGAGCTTTACTGGCTGAGTTGCAGGAGAAGTTGTCTCAGCAAAGGACCAGAGTCATCTGAAGAATTAAGGCGGCTAGCAGGACCCCTCTTCCAGTAGTTGAGCTGTATGCAATCCCAGCATGGCTGTGGATCAGGAGATGCTACAGGGGAGTCATCCCCAGAGTATGAGGATGAAGAACCATGTTTTCTGGCTTGGATGATGTAGGAGGAGTGCTGAGGCCCTCCAGAGTGTAAACTGTGTCTCAACCTGTACTCAACCTGAGTCCTCATCGGGATAACTAGGCAGGCTGCTAGGATCAGGCCCAGAATGGCAAGTTGTAGGATTCAGTGGGCAAGTTGGTAAAATGCAGGGGAAAGTGGGGGAGGGGAGAGAGAGGACAGCCAAGCTCTCTATTCTCTATTATCACCTAGTTCCATGATAACAAAGGAACATTCCATGTTGCTTCCCAGGTGTCAGAACTCTGAGACATGAACCGAGTTCCTTATGGTCTATGTCACAATGCCAAATGAGTTGCCAAGAATTGCGTGTGCACAAGCCTAAAGGCTATACAACGCAACCAGCAGATAGGACCACCTATTTCATGTCCCTGATTTAACTAAACATTTTACAGGGTTTGTCCTTACAAACAAAAGAAAATTGCTCCCATTCTGAATCATCTGCCCAAGACTACCCAGGGAATCCATAAACTGGTTGTATTTTGAACCCAGGTCTCCTTTGTAGAAGTCCAATTATCTGTCCACTGAATGACTTTGACTTTTAAAGCAATTGCTAAAGGTGGGGGAGACATGCTTCATTTACAAGCTATCTTTCCGACTTCCAATAATACCCCATATTGATCACCACAGGTAATTTCAACCCTTTCTGTAAGGAAAGGTCAGTTCTCTGTACTTTGAGACTGGGAATGCTGTCGTAGTAATACTGGTGCATTATTTTATAAATAGTCAACTCATTACTGTTTCAATCGAGAAATGCTAACACTTCAAACTTTCCAGCACCAATCATGCTCAATCTAGACTCTAAATAAAACAAATCTGGAAAGTATCCCAGGGCAGGCCTTGCCAGAACCATTGTTCGCAGGCCCCAGCTGCAACATTGCATGCCAAAACTTTAGATTTTCTTTGCTCTGCTCCTCTGAACTTTACCAAGGTTAAGGCAAATTGGATTGGTTTTGCCTGCTAACAGCAACCAGGCCTGTGAATAAGCACCAATTTCTCTGGAGAACAGAATCAATGTGGACCATGGTGCTGGGGAATGAAATTTGAACCCACTATAGCATATGTACCTGGTAGAGCAAAGTTTAGTTCTTTGGAAGAGCCTACCCACTAGGGGAGAGTAGTTATGTAAGCTTTCAGAATATTTAGAATTAGCCAAATTGACAGATATAATAAGACAAAAACCAAAAAGTGAAGTGAAAAAAGAATGGGAGTGTCTAAATGAATACCTTAAAAGCCAAGGTTCGAGGACAGAAATCTGCCTGAGTCTGGAATAACCTTGTGAAGTGAAAGGATAAGAAAGAGGGATTTCAATCTGGATGCTAGGATAGAGATGATAAGGAAAACAGGAAAACACAATGAGAGGTAAAGGAGGTGCTGTGGGATTGGTGGAAGTCAATATTTGTTTTCTTTTTAATGTTTAGATTATTAATTTTTAAGATATGGATTTTTTGGGTTTTTTGAATGTTGGTTTTTGTGTTTTGTGTATTGTTATTTTTTGATATTTTTCGTGTTGTTGTTGTGTGGAAAATACTAATAAAATTTACAATTAAAAAAATATTATTATTATTTTAAAAGGAAGAGCCTCCTCTTGGTTAACAGGTAAGGTCCTTTAGGAAGAATGCCACTAAAGAGGAAGGGCTTAATCTCTGCTCCCAGACTGAGTTCAGAGCCAGAAAGAAAGCTCATAAGCCTCCACAAGTACAAACTACATATAAAAACACAAGACACAACATTCACTGGTATAAACTCATTATGAGAGTTCGGCTTGTGTCTTTTCTGTTCTTTAGTGTCTTTCCTGTTCTTTTTATTTCAGCTCATCTCTCTATGTTAATTTTGAATTGATTCTGACAGTCTAGTAAAATTCTCATGAGGTGATGAAATAGCACACCAATGTCCACATTAAATGACCTGTGAGCGTGGATAGCTCCGTTGGTGAGAGCATGGTGTTGATAATGCCAATGTTGCAGGTTCAATCCACCATATGGGACAGCTGCATATTCCTGCATTGCAGGGGGTTGGACTCTATTATTCTATGTAGATAATAATAATAATAATAATAATAATAATAATAATAATAATTTATTACCCCCCCCCATCTGGCTGAGTTTACCCAGACATTCTGGGCGGCTACCAATCGAGGGTTAAAAACAATACAGCATTAAATGTTAAAAACTTCCCTAAACGGGGCTGCCTTGAGATGTCTTTTAAAGATAATATAGCTGCTTATTTCCTTCACATCTGATGGGAGGGTGTTCCACAGGGCGGGCACCACTACAGAGAAGGCCCTCTGCCTGGTTCCCTGTAACCTCACTTCTTGCAATGAGGGAGCCGCCAGAATGCCCTCGGTGCTGGATCTCAGTGTCCGGGCTGAATGATGGGGCTGGAGTCGCTCCTTCAGGTATACATGACTGAGGCCATTTAGGGCTTCAAAGGTCACCACCAACACTTTGAATTGTGCTCAGAAACGTACTGGGAGCCAATGCAGATCTCTCAGGACCGGTGTTATGTGGTCGCGGCGGCCACTCCCAGTCACCTGTCTAGCTGCCACATTCTGGATTAATTGCAGTTTCCGGGTCAACTTCAAAGGTAACCCCACATGGAGCACATTGCCGTAGTCCAAGCAGGAGATACCTAGAGCATCTAGAGATAGCTACATAGATATACTCTATGTAGATATTATGTACCCACCAAAATTTTACATATGATGTAAGAACCTCAAGCATCAGTACGCAAGCTCATTTGATTTTTTTACCTGCTATCAAATTGACTTTGCTGAACCATGTAATCCTGTGTGTCCTTGTTGGGGAAAAAAAGTGTGAGGGTGGGAGTGGAGGAGGAGAGCACAAGAGTGTGGAAGCCTTTTAAAACTGCCCATGTTCTCAGTAACGCTGCATAGAAATGATGTTCATAGGTTCATTGCATGATGTTTCTTAGTTGCCAATATAATGCATGTGTGTCAAACATCCATTTTTCAGTGTGTGTTTGATGGGAGAGAGACGACATTAAAGCACCCATGAAGAGCCAGCTCCTTCAATTTTTAAAACTTGGAACTTGAATACTGAAGGGGGGGTAGACAACGATGAGCATAGCAGTTAAGATAGATGTGGCATATCTTTTGAAAACTCTCTTCAACTTAATTGCCTATATATAGAGTGCTTTCATGGTTATCCCCAAATGCCATCTCCAGGTGACCTCTCCTGCTTATATTCATTTCCTTGGGCATCAAGAATTATGACTGCTGAAATGCTGAACTTCCCTGCTTTGAGGCCAGTAAATGTGATCTGACAAGTTACTGGAACAATTTCACCTTCTTATCAATGCAGTAGTGGAGGAAAGCGTATTAAGAACAGCAGGGTCAACAGTAAGGCACCACGGTAAAGATGCGTGTATGCTCAGAAACAGTTTGGCTACGAATAGAAAACAGGCCAGTTTAAAAAGCTGAATAATAATTATTCTTTAGAAAACTCTCCAAAGTTGAGGTACCAAACTTCATTGCTGAGCTGTGGATTCAAGACACTTCTAAATGAAGCAAAACCTGGACAAAAACCATGCTAGATACACCAGAGGTTGATAGTGCTCTCTTGTTTTAATCTAATTGCTAGGTGGTGTTGATGAAGGGGAAACAGCCCAGAAACTGCTAATACATTGGAAAAAGGCTTTACATTTACATGGCAAACCCAATTCCTTTGAGGAACACAGGTTGCCAATGCAGATGGTGCCTTCGTTATCTTGGCAAGCGCTACGGCATGTGTTCTTAATGAAACCAGTAGGACTAGTTGGGCAAAATGTGAGTCCAGAACCACAAGGGTTCTGCAGCAGGATGCATATGCTACACTGCACTTCCCCTTGATTCATGAAGATTATATGCAATGTTGACTGAAGTCCAAAGAGGCTATTTGTTGGAAGCCTGTTTCACGCAGCTGATTGTGTACATAACTTATAGAAGAGTGGTGAATCTGCATGCCTAAATGCCTGACTCCATGTGGAAATGTCACACCCACACACCCCAAAAAATACTTTGAGCATGTGAACATTCACCATATTTATGATTCTCTTCAGCAACATTGTTCCCCTTGATTTTTTTTGCTTCTTTGGGGTCATCCTCCTAATCCCCCTCCTCTTTGGATTAGTCACACACATATATATTTAAAGTAAAACACATTTATTCAAAAGTTACCATACAGCTTTGTCCACTGCTGTAATATCACAGAATGATCACTCCAATTGTCAATCCCTCATCACTGATGTATATATATATACATGACAGTGATCAGGGATTGAGGTTTGGAGTGATCATTCTGTGAGTGTGTGAGTGTGTGTCTGTGTGTATGAATGAATATATATATAGTCACATATATGATCCCACCTAATTAGGAGTCACGTGGTAAATGGGATTGTGTCAAAATACTACGTTGCTAACCTGGCTTGGCTATAGAATGACATCACTAACAGCAAAGAAAGCAAATAAGATTTTTTTTTTTTTTTTTGCCAATGTCACAAATTTTAGTGAATGGGAGCAGTTATAGTAAGTGGTTTCATCTTAGACCTAGTTTCCTCCTTTCAGCTTGCAGGCTTCTGAATTTTACCTGTGATAATTTGTCTGCAGCAGAGTAGGTGTTTCTATATATTGGGAAATGCTTATGGGGATACATATCCATTGTCTGCCTATCCCACAGACCTTATTGGCAGACGTACAAGTTTTGTCTGCATGGCGGCTATTAACGGAGTACCCCTCTGAAACGTCAGAGCCAACTGGAGTACTCACTGGAAGAAAGAAGCTCATTTTGCTGACATAATGTCAGACACAAGTGAAAAGTGGAAGTCAATGGTGCATGAGAAGTATTAAACTCTGCACTGACTACCACCTACCCTTCAAAATGTGATTGTTGCAGAATGGTTTCCTTCCCACTGCCCTTAAATAAGATTTCTAGTAAAAGATTAGCTCACACTAAAATCTCATGTCAAATTTTGAGTCAAAGTCTTCTTGCAACCATAACCGAAACACATTTGTTTCCCCCAGTTATTCTCTGTGGAGTTTTGTGACGAATATGCACTAGGTAACTCTAAGTAGATGAATATTCTGCTTATATTTCCAGGACTTTGATATTAGTATGTGATATCTCATGATATTTGAGTTCAACATTTGGGTCAGGATCCTTAGTGCTTTATGCATGTGTTTTTGTGTGTACATGGGGACATCAGCAATTTTTACTTCACTTCCTGTGCTTTCTTGGACACTGCTATAGGTTATGTGCTAGCTCCTCTTCCCTACAGCAGCCACTGTTACAAAAAGTCAGAAATCTCCATTCAGAAGAGCACTCCAGTGTTCTCAGAACAAACGGAGGGCCATACTCAATGGGAGTGCTCCTAATATCCAAGTGCCCGATGACTTTGCCCCACTTCCAACACTCATGAGGTCAGCAGAAGGTCTGAATGGGGAACCTATGCATGTACAGGTGTGTGTGTGCAGAAGCTTCTCCAAGTCATGGTGATTCCCCAGTTGCAGAAGATTAGTAATTGCAAGGAGTCTACATGCACTGGTTCCCTGTTCAGAACTTCCACCAAACACCTGGGGCTGGAGAGCAAAGCCAGTGGGCAAGTTTTCGTTGGGCATGGGACAATGACCACATCGCTAATCCCACTTCTCTATGTTTGCTGAATACACAGAGAGTTTTTCTGAATAAGGCTGCAATGGAAAGACTGGACAGACAACCAAAACTGACAATGGAGAGGAATAGCATTGCAAATACCTTCAAAAACTATCAGGTTCAAAGTTTCATAGTTGAACTCCATACAGCCATGTCTCTTTGTACCTACATTAGCCTTACATTTCCCCCTATAGTACACCATGACTTAATTTCCACAACTGAACCAAAATATCAATGTCTACCCTTCTGATAAATAGTTTCAAGCCTGTACTATGTCAAGATCAAGCAAAAATAGAAGTCCAGATTTTAAGTTGGATTCCTATGGTGTGTGGAACTTCAGTTTGTTCAGGTTCAGACATAATACTTGGCTGCAGTTAGTCTAAGACAAAAGCAAAAATTTTGAACTCCTCCCAGCCACATCAGAAAAGGAGGGGGAAGAATATGTGAGCCTGAGGTTCATGGTGGCTTGTTCCCAGAATGATAAATCATGACTTACTGTAATGTCTGAACATAACATGCATACAATAAAACCAGTGATATATTTCCAACTGCACACCATTAACATATAGATAGTATACAGGTATAGAAAAACAAATCCCCACGACCATGGGGACCCCCCCCCCCGAACAAGAATTTGAAACCAAGACAGGGTTATACTGAAGAAAGACAGTGGCTATCTCAGTTTTTAGTGGGGTAAAGTGAGGACCTCTTCCAACACATCATCCCAGACTACAAGCATGTCCTACCAGCTATAATGACAAGCATTTTGCTTGTATATATTTTTAAAAGCTGGTGTTTTGTTTTCAACTCACATCAACCCAACCATAGGAAATTCTAGCTGGGGCTAATGGGAACTGTAGTATAGCAAATTCTGGAGGGCATCACATGCCCTGTTGGAGAGACAGTGGCTAAAGGAATATGTTATTCTGTATAGCTTTGCCCCAGAAAATATAACATGATGAGAAAGACTCAAGACTATTTCATTATACAAAATACTTTACAAGCTCCTGAAATGGGTTTTGATGTAATTTTGACAATGAACAAAAGGTCACATCATATGGCAAAGGTTACCTCCGGAATGTAATAAAGACAGAAGAAGAAAGAGGAAAAAAGAAACATTTGACATACTTGGATCTGACAAGATTGAGTCGGTTTTCGGCAAAAATTGGTCACAGCGGACTCCTTGGTAGCCCTCTTTGCACCTGGGAAAAAGGGGAAAAATGACAAACATACGCATGCGGTAGTGACAGGCTAATTGCAAGGCATCAGTCAACTGCAAACATTGCTCAGAAGGCTAAGACAGAGCGAAAACGTTTTCAACCACCTGGAGCAGCAGTGTGAGTGGTTCCCAAACATTCTGCCTCCAAGAAAACCTTTCAGCATCCCCTCCCCTGCTGAGGAACCCTATATGTCTGCCACAGGACCCAGTGTGTTGCAAAGGATCCTGAACCACTGCCTTGGATGCACACTTGGTCCACACACTTGGCCAAATATGTGGGGCCTCACCTTTGCCCCACTTCAACTGAAAGGTTACGACATTTTGCTGCTTAGGGCAGAGCAGCAAATGGTGGCTCCCCCCCCACCAAATAATAATATCCAAGGTGCATGATATAATACCCATAGTACCCAAGGCCAGTCATGTTATTTTGGCACTTAGAGTAATGCCACAAGCACCCTTCCCCATCTATGGCAGGAAAAAGAACAATAGTTGTAAATAAAGTACTAAAGAATCTAAATTAACTAACTCGCAATTTGCTGCTGTTTCATGACAACTCAAATCAGCTGCTTGAAGTGGCCAACTCCCTCTGCCTAGCGACAGGGTACCTAAGGCTACATCACAAATATGACCAGCAGCCATAGAAGCTGCTTCAGTGTGGCAGGATTCCCACTTGGGTCTTTGTTATGGCATCCACACCACTGTTATGGCACTGAAAGGTTACGCTTTCTGGATATTAAAATATGTTCCCTAAGACCATTAAAGGTAAAGGGGTAAAGGGATCCCTGACCATTAAGTCCAGTCACGGATGACTCTGGGGTTGCAGCGCTCATCTTGCTTTACAGGCCGTGGGAGCCGGCGTTTGTCCACAGACAGTTTTTCCGGGTCATGTGGCCAGCATGACTAAGCTGCTTTTGGTGAAACCAGAGCAACACACGGAAATGCCGTTTACCTTCCCACCAGAGCGGTACCCATTTATCTACGTGCACTTTGACGTACTTTCAAACTGCTAGGTTGGCAGGAGCTGGGACTGAGCAACGGGAGCTCACCCCATCATGGGGATTCGAACCGCCGACGTTCTGATTGGCCAAGCCCAAGAGGCTCAGTGGTTTAGACCACAGCACCACCCGCATCCCCTTCCCCCCAAGACCATTACTTGATATCATAACAAGAAAATGGTGAAAAAGTGGTTTTGCTCTTTTAAATAATGTGCGTAATATTACAATAATTTCATAAGTTGCAATGAAACCATTTTTGTTTAAAAAATTGTCATCAAATCATAAATTACTCTTTCTTTTAAATGTGCAGGGGTTTGAACCCAGGTCTCAGTGGTCCAAGTACTTGATGATGCAAGCTATCAGTAATGGGGAAAACAAGAGATGTGCAATTCATGAATGAACCAGCCCCAAGATCACTGCAGTCCTGGATTTCTTCATTTCTCTGAGGTTTTTTTTTTTGTTTTTTTTATTTTGATGTTTCATAGTAAGACTGATCTTTCACTGGTGAAATGACCCCCTAGCAATCTGTTCAATCTGTTTCTGCCCATGGAGGCAGAAGCATACTGAGGCTACAAATATTCGGAAGTAAACCCAGTCAATATGGGAAATCCTACTCTGACAGCCATAAGGATTTCTAGCCATTATTGCCTGATTCTTGTCTGGATTTAGCTTCAATTGACTTATCCACAGACAGTTTCTAAACACAGTTTGACACTTAGTAAGAGAGAACTTGGGCTGGAGGAAAAAGAGAGATATTTGGGTGTCACCGGAACAATGATATGGAATTTCACATCTCTGTATAAACTCACCCACTTGTGTCAATAGTAGGAGAGAGGCAAAACAAAATTTTGTGGGTCAGGACTTTGAAAGGGCCTGGGAGAATGACAAGAAGCTGTTATATTCGGAGCAGCATCAAGACTCCACACATCCTCAGACACACAGTGGTCACCTATATTCCTTAAATATCTACTACCTAGCCATCCCCAAAGGTCTCTGAGTATCTAGACTGTCCAGATGGCAATTGACAGCTATGGAATACAAAACTATCAGCATCACTAGGTATGTCTCTTGAAAATAATTCAGAAATTAACCCATCTAATTCCTGGGGGAGGGATAATGCTTTCATTGAACAGCAGAATTTTCATCATATGGAAGTCCCTGCTCCTAGTGCTTGATGGCTTTATTTGGGAAAGTTATGGAATACAGACCAGAACCAGAACCTGATTTCAGCAAATGGAGATGAATATATGGGACACAGTGGAACAGGACACCAGTGAGCGCAATGGCACTTAATTATTTTATTCCCTATCGCCGTTGGACCCGCTCTCACTTGGTTATGTTGCCCCCACCTCTCAGAACAACCATTAACCCACAGGCATACAAACGTTCCCAGAGTATAATGTTGGGGGACCTTTGTAAGGGTTTTCTTTTTAAATAAACAATAACACTATACTTGAAATCCAAGGTAACATGACAACGTAGAGGGATAAAGCTTAGGTACTGCTTTAGAATTTGGCTCCTTTCCAGGTTTGTACTTTACTTCAGACACACCCTCTGTTAAATAATGCTGCTCCTAAGGAACCATCCGTATTACACTCAGAATGGATGTTTATTTTGAACCAACTCTCTCTCCTGACAGTCCCAAAATCTCCAGCTATCTCCCTAGCTAACTAACCTCAGTTCCCAAAACCTACCTCCGAACCAACCAACCTCACTCCCTTTCCCTCCTCACACCAACCAACTTTCCAAATCCAACCAACAACCAACCCTCCTTCCCGACCAACCTACTGTCTCTCCAGAATCCTTTCCTTTTATATTTTCCCTCCTGGAACCTCAGCCAAACAAAGGTTGTCGTGCGTTAATCCTTCTTTTAACCAACTTTTCCGTCACACACAGCCATTTAGGGTTTTAAAGATAACCATCAAGAACTTGAATTAGGCTAAGAAAAAAATCAGTAATTGAAGAGATCTCTTTCCTATGTTGTCCCTGTTAGAAGACAAGTTTCAGAGTTCTGCACTAATTACTATTGGTGATGATCTGCAACAATTTGTATTAACAAAGTTATCAGGCTGCTGATATTCACTCCATTTTTTTTTAGTGCTTCTAAATTTAATTGCCAGAACACAAGCATTAAACCAAGACTGTTTACAAACTATGCACCAAGGAATTCTGTGACATGCATGAATAGTGTAAATTGAGAGAATTTTCATATTTTTTCCGCGTTTGCTAGTTATGAGAAAGGGCAAAGGGTTATGTAACCTTTGTCCACAGGAATTTAGGCACAATCACTCCACATTCTGGCTTCTAGAATTTTACCAAATTATTGGATATCAGCTTCAATCCCACCCTCTCAACCTTGAGATCTAATAAAACTTTGCCCCACATGCATACTGGAAATGAAAATTGAGGTTCTCAGGATATGCCATTCTTTTTCAACCCAATCACATAAACGGCTGTGCTTGAACGGCAGGACTGCAGAACTGCATACAGTGGTACCTCGGTTTAAGTACTTAATTCGTTCCAGAGGTCCGTTCTTAACCTGAAACTGCCCTAACCTGAAGCACCACTTTAGCTAATGGGGCCTCCCACTGCCGCTGCGCCACCAGAGCACGATTTCTGTTCTCATCCTGAAGCAAAGTTCTTAACCCGAAGTACTATTCCTGGGTTAGCGGAGTCTGTAACCTGAAGCGTATGTAACCTGGAGTGTATGTAACCCGAGGTACCACTGTACTGCAGTACTCTTTAGCATAACACACAAGTGGTGTTTTCAGGGTTCGAAAATATAAGAGCTCCCCTTTCTTGATTCGTATGACCTTAAGAAATTAAACACTCCTACAGTCCGTGCTGAAGAAGCCAATACATAAACACAAAAGAAAGAAAACAACTTTCAGCAATGTGTAATGGAAGATGGACATGGAGCTACAGATTTTGGGGGTGAAATGAATTCAGCATGCACATAAAATATGTCAGTATTCTGAACCAGGCAACCCTGACGCTCTCATGTTCTCCAGTTGAGACCGCAATCTGAGCAAGATAAGAGTTTCCCCCATTTATTTATCTGGCTGTGGTGACAACAGAGTCAGGTAGGGAAGTAGTTAAATAACTCTTGGTCCCTGGCATTTGAAATTACCTTTCCTAGTATCCCTGCTACCTGCAGCAATGCTGTGGTAGCATTTCAAATTTCAAAGAGGGAGGGGAAGGAAATCCCCCCCCAAATCACCATAAACAGGCGTTTCAGGTCTCACAGAGGAGCTGGAGGGAGGGACCCATCATCTCCTAATGCCAGGATTGACTTGGAATCAACTCTGCTTTTTGGATCTTTGCTTGGTTTGGTGACCCAGTTCAGAACAGGACAGATGCGCTTGGCCATTGCTACACACGTTTCAGGGCTCCTTGTCTGGAGACAAGCTTAAAAGAAGCAGGAAAACAGGTGCTCAGTCTGAGAGTTCAGTCTATGCCAGTGCCAAATTGCTCAGAGCAAGGCCAGTGTCTGTAGTTTTGTAGGACCAAGTAAAATCCTCTTGCTTTTGTGTGTCACCTGCTCCTTGCTGAGCTGGCAGTTGTAACGCATCCCTCTGGGCGCTCACAATTTGGCTCCAAAAAAACTACAGCGTAGTCCAGGAAAAACCTTCTTCTGGCAAGTAACTGTTATGGCACAAAGCATGTGATACCTGGGTTCAAATAGCAGCACTGCCAGTTCAGGGCCTGTGACATTTTCAAAATCATTCCCATTTTTATCTGCGGCCCGTTGAAGCATATGGGAAAGTAAGTATTTGAAACAGCAAAAAAAACCACGTTTAAGGGATTTGACTCATGCAGAATATGAACATGACATTATGTCTGGCTGTGGGTGGTCTCATCAAAGATGATAGCTCTGTATCCTCTGAGTGATTTGGCTGAGAAATTTCTCACTTCTACTGAAAGAGCGTTCACACCCACCAGCCCACTTGCAAATTTGTACCACATAAATATACTGTTTAAAAACTCTAAATCAGGTAATTATTAGGGTTGTCTTACCAGAAATTATAGGGGTTTGCTGACATAACTTATGTCAAGAAGAGTAAACAGAGTTTTCCCCCCTCATGCGGCGGCGGAAATGAGACTGCAATTTTCAAACAAGTTGACAAAAAAACTACTAAAATTCCTCCCTTTAAAGATGCACTTGACATAACTTGCAAGTGAAACGCTAAAAGTGAATAAATGGTACCAATATCTGCATCTATATCAATGTTTATTTACTCCATTTTCATTCCTTTTTCTTTCCTTACTGAATTAGCTTAATTAGATGAAATAAGAGTTGAAAGTAGGTCAATATTAAACCTTCCATGTAATTTTTATATTTTCCCTATAATATATTCAATTTAAATGAATCTGGTTTTCTGCATTTTTCTATATTTATTCTTACTTCTCTAAACGTAAATTTTAGATGTGAAGAAAGGTATATTCTTTATCCTCCCATTATTGAGGTAACAGGTGTACACTCTGAGCTCAAATAAAGGGTGTGTGTGCCGTACTAAACATGCAAATAATGGGAGGATGAGTAGCATCCAATAGACAAACAGAAACTTTGAAGACACTTCCTAAGCAACCGACATAGGATATTTGCTGGTTGATCATTTTATTAGATCTGACATACATAATTGATTTTAGGAATGAATTACATTTGCAGTGACATCCATAAATTCACAATTCTGCCAGACAAGAAAATAGTAGCCTGCCTGCCTACGCATGCCTATGTAAGTGTACAGACATTATTCACCAGTTTTGATAGCTGGGTTTTTCTTTTAAAAATAAATAAATAAGTGCTGCCTTATAGATTTTTATTGGCCTGAAAGTATTCGAAAGTGGCAATTTAGATGAAGCAAAAATGTTTCCATACATATGGAGTTATAGTTCATATCAGGAGGGCCGAACACACCTGGTGTGCCAAGTGGGATGATGTCACAATGCACAACATGAATAATTATCAATTAGAAGCACACACAATAAAAAGCCCTCAACAGGGCCTCTGGAACATGTTCAAAGGCTCTGATACACCTGCCCTCTGAGACCACACAGTTCAACCCACATTTCCCTTGTGGAAAAAGATGCAACCAGTGTCATTACAACAGTAGCACCCTATACCGCTAGCCAGAAATGCAGAGAGATGCTACACTGAACCCCTTCCCCAATATGACTCCCCCTCCCCCATTTGGAAGAGGGTGACAGGATATTAAGTGGCAGAGGTAATCATAGTAGAGAGCAGGATTTGGGCAGTAGGCCATGTCTGTGCCACAGCTGTCAACGCTTCCCTTTTTAAAAAAGGGAAATTCCCTTATTCTGAATAGGATTCCTCGCAAGAAAAGTGAAAAGTTGACAGCTATGGTCTGTGCTGATTCTGCTCAGAATTAACATTACCTGCTCTTTTTGCAGAGTGTCCCTGGTGAATTAGCATCTTACCAATTTGGTTGTGATTTCTAGCGTCTGCATTGACGACTGCATGTGTGGAGAACTGATGTAGATTTCTGTCTGTTCATTGCTAGACTTTTTTATTTTACTTTTCCAGGTTGCTGAAGTGCACAACTGCTTGTGCACAATGATGAACCACAGCACAAAAACGAACCTTGATGTTAACTGTTTCTAAAAGGACATCAAGATTCCTTGGTGCACCCAGCACCTTTTGCCTCAATGCACACAATCACTTCTGCCCATCAGGACAAAAGAAGTGGAATACATTCCAGTGGGCAGAAGGCATTGAAAGCCATGGAAAGCTGCATGGGCACCAGTAGTGGAATTAATTTTGGAAACTCTCCATGCTAAATTAGGAGGGCAGAGCAGCCTGCTGGCAAACCCACAGAACAATACCAAAATGCAAGAAAGCCCACTCATCCCAAGTAGATGATTTAAAATGGGCATTAACTGATTAATTCATCAGCTTCTGGGATTAAGATTCTTTCTGAAAACCACACACCACAGGATTTATTTCAGAGCCCTTCTTGCAAGAAACACTGAACTGGTATCAGATGTGATTTATGTGGTCCAAAAGCAACATGGTGCTCTGTGCTGCTCTTTATTCTTATTCAGATGGTGTGGTTGGCTGGCTTCCCCTGTCACCATCTAAAAGAGATTATCCAGCTGGCTCTCATTCAAGCCACAAAAAGCTCAAGCCAGACCAGACTGAAGTAATGTCAAGGGAGAGAGCACAACAAAACAAACACCCCTAGTTCCTTTGATGGAGGAAATGCCTCTTTTTTCCTGTTACTTCAGCTTCAAAGCCTGCAACGGATGTGACAAGTGTAAAGCTTGCAATCACCCTCCTTAACTGCCCCCCAAACGAAGCCGCACAGTTCCTTCCTTGATTCTTCTGTCCCCACCCTGCCATTTTCTTCATTTCCCATGGTACAAAATCCTTATTCTAAGGGAGGTGGAATAAACAGGCAGTGGAGGGAAGGGCACCAAATTATAAGTGCTCCAGGTTTGGAGAAAGGCCCAGCCCATGCTGTTTCCATGTGGATGATTTGGGAGGAATCAGCACCATTCCCGTAACCAACACAGAACCTTTTATATATACCATATTTTTTGCTCTATAAGACGCACCAGACCACAAGACGCACCTAGTTTTTGGAGGAGGAAAACAAGAAAAAAAAATCTGAATCTCAGAAGCCAGAACAGCAAGAGGGATCTCTGTGCAGTGAAAGCAGCAATCCCTCTTGCTATTCTCGCTTTTGTGATAGCTGCGCAGCCTGCATTCGCTCCATAAGACACACACAATTCCCCTTACTTCTTAGGAGGGAAAAAGTGAGTCTTATAGAGCAAAAACTACGGTAGTTAAGACAACACAAAATGGTCATTTCCCCTTTTCTGCTCTTGCTGTACAGAGGCACCCGCCTCCCCATTTCCTCCAAGAGTGATCACATGTCATGAAGTTGCATCACTCCCAGGGAGCCTGTTGCCATAGTTTCATTGTTTTCATCATAATGGTGGCAGGAGCCCCTTCAGTTGCTTGGCCAGCTGTAGGCAGCTGTAATTATTTTAAAATGGAAAGAAAGCAAGAGGAGACAGGCATCCCTTGGACTACCCCATATGGAATCCACAAGGTTACCAGGGAATATGGCAGATTTCCAGGCAGGAACTCAATCCAATCAGCACATTTGGCAAATCTGCGTATTTACAGCTCTATGAAACAGTTCCATTTATGTCAGTGACCTATTGGCCTCTGAAAAATGAAAAGTTCTTTTAACATTTATTCCTGTCTGCCAAAAAAACCTATATCTTTCATTGCTATCATCTGCACCAATGTTATAATCTGTTCTCAACTCTTTTTACACTGTGGCATTTTTTAAATTTTATTTTATTTTATTTTTACAGTTCAGGCTAATTTTTTAATGTTATTACTTTCAAATTTGGAAAGCTGAAACATGTAATTAAGACAGCATCATTCTGAAATGCCGCTTCCTGTTCATTATATGTGCAGCTGCAAATTTGATGAATGTCAGGGAAATATGCCATCTGAAAGATCGGTGCTGGAATTTAGAAAAATACATAAAATAGCAATCCTCAAGGCTTTCAAGTGGGATTTTTTGTGATTCTGTGTTTGGGACTGTCAGCAATGGAACTAACCTTAGAGCAGTAGCAAAGCAGAGGAGCTGACTATTGAAGGCACCAATTTGGAAAAATAGGGGGGAATGCTGAACATGAGCCCAGGCCACAGATTTCTAGAATAAGTGAATAAAGTTGTAGTAGTTGTAGTTCATATGGTCAGTTGTGATACTCATCTAATAGACAGGTGTGGCTATAAACCAGTGTATTCAGGATGCATGCAGCACATATATGTAAATACCTACAAACACCTTTTTTCCAACTTGGAAAATATCACAGTAATCAAGCCTACACACCATGGACTATGCATTCATCAGCTCCCATACAATATGATCTTACATAAGCATGGGGCACTCGCTCCAGTCTTGCAAAAATAATTTCTGCCCAGCTAAATATGTGAAGCAGTCTTAAGCTGTATTAGTTATAGACTGCCCAACTTCACAGAATGATTTCCCAAGAACCATAATTTCAATAATGGGAATATTTATCTAGATTTTTTTTCCCTTCCTGATAATAGTCTCTGACATTTCCCATACACTATTGCTCATATCTTCCTGTTCTTGCACAGTTTGACTGTGTTAACAGGGGGATTTTGAGTACGGAAGGAACTATACATATAAGCTCTTTTGACAACTGTCTCCTTGCTGCCAGGGTTGTTTCTGGAAGACTGCACTCAAGAATTATCAATGCATAAAGCAGAGCAGATTAAAATGATTAGAAGAAAGACCTGACATTGATCAGCTGGGAGGATGTACAGTAATTGGTGGTGGTGAGTTAGAATGAAAGAAGAAAGATTCAAACAATTAGAGAGATTGAATATATTGTGCTGCCAAAGTTGGGGGGAGGGGAACGACTCCAAACAGAAGGAACTGCATTTATCAGTTCCAAATGCATGGTGAGATCTATGAAAGCTAAGACTGCCAGAGACAGATTCAGGCTCTAGTGAGTCATCATGAAAGAAAGAAAGGAAAGAATAGAGATAGACACTAAGGATGACCAGTGGTGCTAGAAGTGCACTGAGTTCTGCAAGATTTCGAAGCAGGGAAATCAAGCATAAAAACCACCCTGAGATCGATGAATGGAGGGTGGTATTAATAAATCAATCAATAAACACAAAAAATGAATAACAGGGAAGTGCAATGTTTCCTCCCCACCCCACTTCAAAGTCTCTTTTATTTAAAGAGAAAATGTATTTTCTATTCAGGGAGGTAAAAAGCTGAAAAGAAGTCAAAATTCATTTTAGATCAGGACAGGACAGTAAATATAGTGGCCAGTTGCAAAGACAGTAACAAACAAACACCAACAACGCAAAGTGCTCCTGCACCTCCAATAGTTGTGTAGAAGAAGGAATTTCAGACCCTGGGTGCAATTCTAATGAAATTATTAGAGAAATTATTAGAGGTGTTGGGAGCCTTGACCTTTTTTTTTTTTTGCACCTGGCGACCATTGTGAAGAACGATAGACGGGACCAAATATAGTCCTTGGTAAACAGCGTCTAAACAAGAAAAGCCCTAGCAGTCAACTAATAATGGCCCAAGTTGCTGACCCTCTGCTATTTTTAGAGGCATTTTGCCCCTGAGATCTTTTGCAGAATTTACTCCAAATTTTTCCACCATTCCCCACCCCACCTCCCCACAGTGCCTGGATTCCAACATCTGGGGCCTGGAAAATGCTGGTCAGACTACCAGATCTGATGCTGCTTATGGAAAAAGGAGGAAGTTATCTGATTGTGACCACTTATGGTGAGCCCCACCCACAAGAAACTGTGGGATGAAACTGTTGAACAATTCATTCCTCCCTTCATTCCTCCCTTGGTGCTCTTCCGATCTACCTCCTCAACTGAGGTTGAAAACAGCTTTCACTCTGTCAGTATCACTTGGGACTCAAGCCAGGAGTCTCCTGGTCTGTGTACTGCCACACTTCATGATGAGTCAAATGTCTGTAGAGCAGGTGAGAACATTATTGTCCAAATAGGCCACTGTGTGGTTCTCCACCCTGCCCTCAGTCTGCCTCTGGAAACAGCTGATTTAATCTCCTCCTTACCTAGGTATGAATAATTCTAGTTCAGGTAGAAGATGCTACAGCCTTGTGTGGTTCCTAAAGTCTCTTTTTGGATGTGTCTTTTTGTCATCCTGCCTGCCTGCCTTTTTATCTTCTAGTTTTTATCTTCTAGTTTCTGCCTCACAACCATGATTCTGGCTTCCTTGTCCATCTATCTGCCTCCCTTTTACATTCTTGTTCAATTCTCCTTTAGATGGACCTCTTGGTTTGGATACTGGCCTTTGATTGACTCTGCCTCCACAGACTGATCCATCACCCCTATTCTGCACTTATGGGACCATGCTTCCTAAAGTCCTATGTTCCCAGGCCTTTCTATGGGATGTGTCCCAGTGCTCTCTTCCGATTCTGACATACATTCATGTGTATCATGCAGCCATGAGAAGAAGCTCCTGTGAACATCTGAAAGCAGATAAAATACAAGGCTCTGTGCTTACACTGGAGCCACAAACACACAGGGATGAAATTCCCTTCGCTGCTCGAGCAGGTCAAGGAGGTGATGATTAGGTGGGTTTTGGATATAGGGAAAATTATTAATTTATCAGCATGGGAGGAGTTATGGAAAAAGAACTGGAAATTTACAGCCTGTGAAACAATAAGAGAAAATCTAATCAATATATTTTATAGATGGTATTTAACACTGGCCAAAATAGCTAAAATGTATAAAACGCTAAATAGCTAAAATGTATAAAACAAAAACAATACAAATCAAAAGTTTCTGGGATATACTGTATGATGAATTAAAAAAATATATAACTACAACTTTGTGGAAAAATACAGAAGCTTTCCTACTAGGGATAACAGATAAAGATATAGCAAAAGAAAATCAAAAAGTATTTCTCTATGCCACAGGTGTGACAAGGACCTTAATTGTCAGAAATAGGAAGAAAGAGATCCTGCCATTCCCCCCCTTTTTTTTTAGCTATTTTGGCCAGACTAACAGAGGCAATCAGGGGCCACCCCAGACAAGAATTTCAAAAACGGGGAAAATGTAGAGAATATTTTATCAAGCAGTGCCCCCAAATAACCACCTGGACTTGTTTCGATTAATTCCTACAGGAGGATTTATGGTTCTTAAATTTGAGATAACCAGTAATAATTATCTATACGGGAAACAGTTTATAAGAAGGAAATAAGGAAGCCATGTACAGGATAAAGGAAGTCTTTTATTTCTTTTTTATGCTTTTTCTTTGTTGTAAGTGTCTTGTTGTTAAGTTTGTTTCGTTTTAGATGTTATGGTGGTAGATTGCTTTTTTTTCGTTGTTGTAGTGGATTTGTGTTGTAAATAACTTCAATAAAATTTATTTTTTAAAAAAAGAAAAGAAAAGAAAACCCCTTCCCTAACTGCCCAGGAGAAAGTAAAATGTGTGGGAAATGATATATAATGAAATGAAAAAGGTATTTAAATATACCTTCCCGAAGAAACCAGAGGCTATTCTCCTGGGCATGGTCAGCCAATTGGTGCCAAAGAAGGATAGAACATTCTTTATGTATGCTACAACAGCAGCAAGAATACTCATCGCAAAGTATTGGAAGACACAAGATCTACCCACCTTGGAAGAATGGCAGATGAAGGTGATAGACTATATGGGACTATATGGCAGAAATGACTGGCAGAATCCGAGACCAGGGAAGAGAGACGGCGGAAGAAGATTGGAAGAAATTTAAGGACTATCTTGGGAAATATTGCAAAATTAATGAATGTTAGAATGATGTTGGTTTAGAAAATTAAGGGGTTTTTCAGCTGTAATGATTAAGTAAAAAGAAAAGAAAGGTTGAAAATTAAATGAAAATTAAGGGAGAGGATTTGCTGAATTAATAATTAGAAATTGGAATACAAAAAGGGGAGGTATGAGGAGGTGGGGGAAGTAAGTTATAAGAAAATAAGGGAATGAAACTTTACCTGTTTTTAAATAGTTTTTAGTTTTGTATTTTGTTTTTTATATTTGTTATTTTTTGTGTTTGTGTTTTGTTTTTATTACTGGTTTTTTTTGTATAATCTTTGAAATTTCAATAAATATCCTTAAAAAAAAAAGGAGAAAGTAAAATGTGAAAGAAATGACAGGTGTACTTGAACGGTCTCCCTTTGGTTGGCAGGTGACAGCCTGTGCCTTGCAGGCCCTGTTTTTACACAGAGTGCAGCAGTTTCAGGCTGCAATTCATCAAAATTGACCCGTTAAGGAAGGAACTGTAAGAAATACTTAGCAATACTAGTAAGGTTAATTGTGGCAGCCAGCACTGATTAGGCTCAAGTCTGTTGCCGAAATGCCACTCATACAGGTGCAGGCTTGACTGACACCATTTGTGAAATAATGGGGAGCAAGAGGGGTAATCAGGTCTTACACGTAGGATAAATCGGCCATTTAGTAGCAAACCCCCTGAGAAACACAGTTTCGCCTGACCTGTATTTGCAATCCAGTCTGCACTGGAAAGAGCATGCCGGGTACTCTGTTTCTGAAACTCAGCTACAGAAATGCCACACTGTTTGTAGACTGCAGCAAAAGATCCATGCTTGCTATATCCTATATCTGAAAAGTAAGTGACTAAAATGGACCCATACGAAAATATGCCATTCAGCAGCTACTTAAGAGATGTGATGCCTCACCATCTCATGAGAAATTTCACGACACCTATCTAAAACTCTTTTAGCTTCCTCAGCTGCTTTGGGTGAGTGAAGAGGGACCCACAAATATATTTAAAAGTATATGCGTGAATGCAGCTAGTGTGTGAGGCACTAATTTGCAACACCTGACTCCGCTTCAGACAAGCATTTGAACCCTGGACAGTTCACAGACATGCATCTAGACTCCTGTAGGGTTGCAGGGAAAAGCAGCTGAAAAGAGCTTCAGGAGCACATACAAATATTGGCGGCGACAATATGGTTAATTTACACAACCATCTCTCACAGGGCCTTTGCTCAAAATCCCCACTCCCCCCGAAACCTGTTTTTCCCTTTTTTTAAAAAAAGACACCAATAAGGAGCTTCATGGCATATATTTACCTATAGCATGTTATTTGCCCTCCAGTGTGAGTAAAACGAATTTGCTGGTATATACTTTTGGACATTAATGATGTTTGTCATTGCCAAGCTTTATATAACAACAGTAGCATTCATATGAGGGTTATTCTCCCCCATTCTTGAGTTGATTAGACCTTGCATACAAACTCTTTATCACCATGAATGCTGAATGGAATGACTTTTTTTTTAACAACAAACAGTAAAAATATTATTACGTTTCTAAATCTTTAACCGCCAGCTATTTTGGATAACATACGCATATAGAAATTGTCCTAATCTTACTGACCTGTCCTATACTGTATAAAAGAATAAAAGGAGACGCTGCCCTCTTCTAAAAGACATGCATTAGTACCTTTCAAGCACTAAAGCGCAATTGTGGTTGTTATGAGCATTGCAATATGTTAGCAGTGCTATTCCTCTGTAGGGCTAGGGAAACACATTGGGTTTCCTTCCAATAGTGACAGAAGACAATTGGGTCTGCTTCAATGACTACCACCTTTTTCTTTTATAGTTCTGTGCAAAGAACTATACATAGCTACTTGCTTGTGATAAGAAATAAGAGCTTCCAGGTGATCAGGAAGCTTTACCAAAGTGAAGTTGAGGGTAGCTGCAGCCGTTGAATTTCTACCTGTTATGCAGGCCTTAGAGGCATGGATGCTGTGTCAGGAAACAAGACAAAAAAGTCAAATATATTTGTTTTTATAGATTCAATGATTGAATTAATTCAAGTTTATTCAATTAATTAAATTAAATGAAGTCCTGGATTTTTAAGTAAGGACTCTTGTGAATGGACTCAACACCCTCTCCAAATATATAATAGCATGGCTACTATCTTAACTATGCAGAAGAGGAGTTTATCATTCACCATCACTCAACTGTGGTCTAATAAATGGCACATAAAATGAGCCAGTCCTATGATTCCCTACCTCTATAAACAAATATTGTTTTAGGAAAGGAATTCTGTGTCATTAACCTGTGCACGATATTTGATTCTCAATAACTTACAAAGGATCTCAGAGCAACACCTTTCTGTTAATATTTACAGGAAACTAAGCCAGATCAGGAAACTAAGGACAGATTGTGAAGCTGAGGCTCCAATACTTTGGCCACCTCATGAGAAGAGAAGACTCCCTGGAAAAGACCCTGATATTGAGAAAGATCACAAGGAGCACAAGGAGAAAGGGACAACAGAGAATGAGATGGTTGGACAGTGTTCTCGAAGCTACAAACATGAGTCTGACCAAACTGTGGGAGGCAGTGGAAGACAGGAGTGCCTGGCTTGCTCTGGTCCATGGTGTCACGAACAGTCAGACAGAACTAAATGACTAAACAACAACAAAAAGCCTCATCAAACCCTGAAGGGCTTGCTTCCAAGTAAATGTGCATAGGATCAGGCTCCAAGTCCAAATAAAAACTAGGCATCAGCACTGCAGGGGTGTAACTTGCATATTCCTGCAACCCACAACATGTCACAGTATCAATTTACTTAATTAGTAAAGCAAAGAGGGTAAAGTGAAACTCTTGCCTTTCCATTTATTAAAGGGGGAAAGAAGGAGAAAATTAATGCAGTAGGAAATATAATCTGTTTTCTCAGAGAGAAAAGCCATTATGATTTGTGTTTAGAGATGTGTCATTTCCATCTCTGATGCAGTGATTTGGTTATGCATCTTTATTCACCAACAATTTCTCAGCAAAATGGCAAAGCTTTTCATACACAGACAGTACCACCACACTCAAAGGGAGAGCAGAAATCAGCAGACATAGTCCATTTCACATGATGTTCTAAGTTCAACATGGTGAAAATTCTAGCTGAGATCAGGGGTACCCCCCCCCAGCTAGAACTCTATTCCAGCACCTCTCAGGTGGGCACCATTGCCATTGTAAGAGGGCAAGGGAAGTGTTCCTGGTGAGTTTTGGCACCCTTTTTTCCCTAGAAAAATAGCTCTGGTTGTAGTTATGAAATTTAGAGTCACCACATTATTTTTTTCACCAGCTTGCCGATACTGATTTTATTTCCCAACTCCTCCAATTGGAAATAGTTGCACCCTGCTCCTTTCCAAAGTGAGGCTTGGCTTTCCTCACTACTTGGCCACTGCCAGGCCAGCATTTATTCTCCTCCTTCCCAAACATATTGTGATAGAGAGTAGGTAGGAAAGTCCACAGAGGACTGCAACCAAGGAGACTTTCAATCCTCTGCCATGTACTGGTTTAATTCATTTATCCAGGCTCGGAGGGAGTCAATTGGGCCACATCAGGCCTGACAGAAAGCATTTCCCAAATCATTGGGAAAAGGTTGGCATGATCAGCCAACTCCAAATCAAGAAGAGCAGAGGGATACCTAAGCAAGACTATCTACAGGTTACTAGTCCTGAATAAGTTTTTATTAGGCTGTCTGCCTTCACCTCCCTGTGTTAGTCACTTCTGGCATGATGGACAGCCTGAAATGGAGGGAGGGGAAGTCCCTGGTGAAATTGTTGTTCATAACCACCCAGCACCCATGGGGTTAAACCAGTGGTGTCCAAACTTTTTTCAAAGAGGGCCAGATTTGATGATGTGAAGGGCTGTGAGGGCCAATCAAAGGGCCAGCCAAAGTTGTTAACCTTTTTTTAGGATTGAAGTTGAGGTTTTTTAGGATTTTACCCCCAGGAAATAAACTGCCACAGGGGCAGATTAAACCGACCGGTGGGCCAGATTAGGCCGCCCAAATGGACTTTGGACATGCCTGGGTTAAATACACGGATATTGTGACATTGTAAAGAGGCCGAAATATCACAGCTGATTGTTTTATTTTTTTTTAATGTAAAATTACATTCTTATTTTAACGAGCTCGTTCTTAAGAGATTTAAAGCTTAATCTACGGAATGGTCTCATGAGCCATATCAGGAAAAATTAAAGAGCGTTGATAGCGATAAGTAATTTCTTTTCAAAAATCTTTTCAAAACTATCTCACCCCACAGAGAAAGTTAAAGGTAATTAAAGTTCCACAAATCTCTTACAGCTTTGTCTTTCAAAGGCACATACACAACCCCCCCCCTTGCAAATAAGGGGTTGGATGGTTTATCCCAAAAAGTTTTTCCCCTAGGTCAAATACATATGGGAACTTTCTATTTGTGCCCTTCCTTCCTTCTTTCCTTCCTTCCTGGCAGAACTGTGTGATTGCAGATTCTCCAAAACTCTGAAAAATGAAAACAATGAAATCATTTTTCACCCGCCCCCCTTTTGAGACAAGGCAGAATAACTAAGGCAAAGGCAGACACAACATTAAAAAGACAAGTCACAGCAAGCTCTTCACCTACAGTATAAGCCTGGCTTCCTCCAAAACTTGCCATTTTCATGCGGGTTCATGCAGTGGCGTAGCGTGGGGGGTGCAGGGGGGGCCGGCCGCACCGGGCGCAACATCTGGGGGTTAGGGTTAGGGGGCGCAAATCCACGGGTTAGGGGGCACAAATTACTTGCCTTGCCCCAGGTGCTGACAACCCACGCTACGCCACTGGGTTCATGATGGCACCCAGCCACATCTCATGACAGCAGATTCCATAAACTAATTACATCCTGTGTGGGGAAGCACTTTCTTTGCTCTGAATCTACTGGCAAACAATTTGGAGGTTAAGGGGTGATATGATAGCCATGTTCAAATATATAAAAGGATGTCACATAGAGGAGGGAGAAAGGTTGTTTTCTGCTACTCCAGAGAAGCGGACACGGAGCAATGGTTCCAAACTACAAGAAAGAAGATTCCACCTAAACATTAGGAAGAACTTCCTGACAGTAAGAGCTGTTCGACAGTGGAATTTGCTGCCAAGGAGTGTGGTGGAGTCTCCTTCTTTGGAGGTCTTTAAGCAGAGGCTTGACAGCCATATGTCAGGAGTGCTCTGATGGTGTTTCCTGCTTGGCAGGGGGTTGGACTCGATGGCCCTTGTGGTCTCTTCCAACTCTATGATTCTAATTTCATTGGGCGACCATGAGTTCTAATATACAGTGGTACCTCTGGTTATGAACGTAATTCATTCTAGAGGTCCGTTCTTAACCTGAAACTGTTCTTAACCTGAAGCACCACTTTAGCTAATGGGGCCTTCTGCTGCTGCCACATGATTTCTGTTCTCATCCTGAGGTAAAGTTCCTAACCCAAGGTACTACTTCCGGGTTAGCGGAGTCTGTAACCCAAAGTGTTTATAACCCAAGGTACCACTGTATAAAAATGTGAGGAAAAAATGTGTCGATATCCACTCTACACGTACCTCTGTCCAATGTACCTCCCAAACCCATTTTTTTAAAGGTGACTTCCCGTGTGCATCCCTGGGCTACTTCCTTGGGAAGAATAACATGTAGAGTACCACCTTGTATATGTGGTTCCTCAATCAGCTATAATTCTTCCATGGATGCAGACCAGTGTGTGCGTTGTATGTAGGCACACACATCTCCAATATACGTATCATGCTTGAAGTGCAGTCATCAAAGAAACAAATCAAACCAATTGCTTCAGCAAGTCAAAGAAAGCTTTCTACTCCTCAATTATTTTGTTGAAATTTCCTTTCTCTCTCCCCCCCCCCCTTGCCTCTCTATGAAAGTATGTGGGGCTTTTGACTCCTTTTTCCTAGTCTGATTCTGAAGCCAGAGGAAACAAATGGGGAATCAGAAGACAAAGAGTAAGCGATAGCGTGCATATGGCTTGGAAACAGTCCTTTATGACAAAACAGATGGCTGCAAAAAAAGAGGGGAGTGAGGAAACGGTTCTCAAACATGGCTGATGTTATACTAATTAGGCTATCAGAAGGCACCTACAGAAAATGATTCCATTATAATACTAACATTTGTAAAACATCATGTCACATCTACTTTCCATCAACCTCTGCCAGAGCTTAGCACAAAAAAAATTAATATTCATGTGAGGATGTGGGGTGTTGGTTTTTTTGTGGGGAGGGGTTGTGCAGTTTTATTTCTTTCCATATTCCCTAGTTGTAAAGGCTGTGGTGTGTGTGTGTGTAAAATAGAAATCTAAGGTCCATTTCAGGAACTGAGGCCTGAGGTGATCTCCAGCTGGACTGGTAAATGGCCTCTGTATCATCTATGTCTGGCATACTAATAGTTTCTTCTGTGAACCAGGAAATCAGATGTGAAATGTGCTTACAGTTTTTTGGTATGATTTTTCCATCCTTTCGGGGAAGAGGAAGGATCTTGCATAATGTCATGACCATTATTTGCCTGGCTCACAGAAGATGGAATTTACTAGATGGTGGTTGTGTGCACTCCCGAGGCCTAGTCATGGTGCCAGGTATTAAAATGACATCTTTGCAGGCTCATATGTCATAAAGGTTACAGAAGCAACAACAATTGATAGAATGCATTTAGCGGCAGGAGAAGCCACAAACTTCTGATACTTACATTGCCTTGTGCTTGCAACTTTATTGTTTATACAGTAGTACCTCAGGTTACATACACTTCAGGTTACAGCCTCCGTTAACCCAGAAATAGTGCTTCAGGTTAAGAACTTTGCTTCAGGATGAGAACAGAAATCGTGCTCCAGTGGCGCGGTGGCAGTGGGAGGCTTCATTAGCTAAAGTGGTGCTTCAGGTTAAGAACAATTTCAGGTTAAGAATGGACCTCTGGAATGAATTAAGTACTTAACCCGAGGTACCACTGTATATTCAACGCTTCATTTACTTGTGCTTTTCTCAACATGGTTGCTCCCATACCTGTGCAGGTATGTATAAAGAGCTCTGACCATACAGTTCCACTACTTCATATGTTTACAAATCAAGTAAATCTTTCAAAGGTGTGTGTGCACACACCAAATACCTCTTACAAATTAGGGACTATATGGTTTATTTTCAGAGCAACTAAATGAATCTGAATAAATTCCATTTAACATGGACAGCATTGTCACCCCATGACCAAGTACTGGATCACTGCTTTACATTTCACACAAAAACTGCCATCTGTGGGCAGGATATTTGTTAATTAAACCAAGATTTTGAGATCCTTAAGCCATCTGTTAAGATATTTTGTTAAATTGCTTTCTTCAGTCACAGCAAAAATATGCACAAATGAGCTGTTTGTTCTTGATAGGGGGGTGCATCTTAAATGAAACAAGCTATGCACTCTTGGAACATTGCTAGCCAATGAGCCAACACTGAGTTCAGTTGCTAAAGAGCCGAAACAAAAGATATTGTGGAGGTTGAATTCAAATGAGTCTAAGGTATTGCTTTTTGAATAGAGCCTTAAAGGTAATGAGAGTCTACTGATGAAATTAAAATCAGTGAATACACCATGGTGCCTCAATCATTTCAACACACAAATCAGGCTCCCAGTTTTATAAAGATAAACCCAGGTAAGAACAATTGTGGATTTTTAAGAGACCCATCAATGAAATTCAAACATTTAATTTGTCAGATAAGACTACTGCTCCCAAACTGCAGTGCAAAGAAAAAGGGACACATAAACAGCTTGTTGTGTCCAAAATCTTTTTGTTTCCCATTTTTATTCCTTCACCTCAGTATTCAATGGCTGAAAGTGCCATATTATAGAGAACAAGCAATATATTCCTATTATAGAGGATAAACAATATACTCCTAAAGCATGGCAACATTTTCAATGTCACCAGTCCAATTTCTACTGCAGATTTCTGCCTCAAATTTCAAAATCAGACAGTGTTTAGACATTGTTTTCATTCAGGCAGGTGAAATCTCCTAAGCTGCCAATTACTCTCAGATATATTCTACTAATTACTGTACACCATTGAATATAAACTCTTAATGCTGGAGAACACTAAATACTAACAAATAAAATACAACAAATGTTGGGTACTCACACTGAAATATTCAGGAATATCTGGCACCTGTTTGAATATCCAGGGAATACTCAATGAATAAATTCAAATGGGTGTTTTGAACAGCACAAATAAGGATTAATTTGTTCCAGTTTTAATGATGATCAATTTCCATGGGTAATTCCAAAACAGTTTCCAGGAATGGTGTGATTCCAGGAAACACATCCTCCTCAGCAATGGCTTACAATACAGTCATACCTCGGGTTGCAAACGCTGCAGGTTGCGCGTTTTCGAGTTATGGACCGCTCCAAACCCGGAAGTACCGGAACAGGTTACTTCCAGGTTTCAGAGCTCACACATGCACAGAAGCACAAAATGACGTCACGCACAAGCGCAGAAGTGCCAAATCGCGTCACGCGCATGTGCAGACGTAGCACTGCAGGTTGCGAATGTGCCTCCCGCACGGATCACGTTCGCAATCTGGGGTATTGAGGAGATTTCACCCCTCCCATTGCAAGAATCTGCTGATTTTCCAGAGAGGAGGGGGCGGATTGTGCTTGCTACTTATTCCACTCCAGCCTCACTTCAAAGGGGGAGACTGAGTGTTATCTCTGTGTAGATAAGGTCGCTGCAGAAAGCAGCTGTAACACTCAATGCAGTCCAGCGTCTCCATTTGTATATAGTTTGTATAGTACAGTAGCTGTAGTGAATAAAAGAAGATATTCTTCAGCGCTGTCGTCCGAGTGATTTATGCTCTGCTATACTCTGCTGTGCACTGCTGTCTTCTGGAAGTGAGTTTGGTGCTCACAGCTCTGAGTTGTGAGTCCACAGCACTTAGACCTGTTCCTGCAGAAGAGGGTCTCTGGAAGTGCTACCCCAGCTCGCCTGGCCCAGCCAGGGCTGAAGTGGTTGAGCCCAGTCGGTGGCACTGGCTCTAGGGCGATGCTGACAGGTATGACTGTACGCTATATGTGCTTAATTTATGTCTGTCTGTCTATCTGTATGATTGTTCATTCTCCTTTGCTATATTGACTCAGGGCCCTCCCTACCATACAACCTGTTGCAGGCCGAACCATGAGTCTCAAGAGGCTGAGGTGGTTCAGGCACATCACTTCTCATGTACAGCAGCCACGGATAAACTGTAAATACTGCATGTATATGTGCAAGAGGAAAGCACCAACATAATTTGTTCTGGTTTCTGTTAACAAAGGTTTCAGCTATACAGCTGCAAATATAACGTTTTAAGTGTGTTTTAAGTGCATTACACAAATGTGACACTAGATAGTGCTGGTGAGCTAATGGCAAATTCCATATAGGTTTTAGAAAGTTTTTTTAAAAAGCATTTTCATAGTGTTTTTATATCTGTGTAGATCCACTCAAAGTTTCCTTAGATTGTTTTCAGCATCCACTAGGAATCCTAAGATACCTACAGCCCCACAGCCCTGCCCCTCCATTTTTAAAATTGGTAAACCTACTGTTAGAATGGGGGAAATGAGACTGTTTTTCGGTCTGTGTGGCTTTGTGTGTGTTCAAACATTAATCTATTTCATCCCATTTCCACATTTTTTAAAAAACGCAGGCTACTTCACATTATTGTAATTTCAAAACATACTTTAAATGTGTTGTCTCTCAAATACACAATTCTCAACATGCTTTTCAAAACATATATTTTAAAAGGAATTTTAAGCCAAGAAGTGTAAGAACGTTTGGAAAATGAGAAAAGTGGTGGATAACTATTTGGTAGCTAACTGACCCATCCATTAGTCTGGGAGGTCAGATCAGGTCAGTTCATATTGGAATTGACAAAGATCAAATTCCTCAAGCAACCCTCACACAGGCTTGGATAATCAGCCCTGCTGCTATTGTAGCTATAAGGGACAGCAAAATTGTGAAAATGTGGTTTAAAAACAAACAAACACAGCCAAGATGATTAATAAAATGTCTGTTAGAGAACTGAAAACAATCCCCTATGCAGGAATCACACTGCATTGTGTAAAATCCTGACAAATTTCAGTGGCAGCCGCAGCAAATATCACTAAAAAGCTAATATGTGCAGCCAGTAATAGCAACCAAAAGGACTTCTTAGCTGGCGCTGTGACCAGCTTCTTCCTATGAGAATAGAATACAGAAAGGCAGGTTTTCTGTAAACATAACCCTTGTAATGTTTTACTGCACTTGTGGGTGCTCTTGCAGAAGAGTCCAGCTGTCTCTTCACTTTTAGAACTCTGAGCAGGTGTTCCCCACTTCATCTGACTGCAAATGTTGAAAAGTTGCAAGTCATGCTAAAAAATTCAGGGATAAAAGGAAGGGCTTTGAAATTTGTCCTTCGGCAGAGAACAGTGACAAATTTGTAGAATTTCCTTCTGCTAAAAACACGACTGGTGCTGGACATATTTTGCATTTCCACGTCAGGTCAAACACTGCCCAGGTATTTATGGAATGTTAGCTAACTGCTGTAATTTGGTGCTGTGATTTTCAGACTGAAATTTTAGTTGCGTTTTGCTTCTTACATACTCTTGACTATTGGAAGTACTCTTCTTTTTATCCTCTAGGGATGACTGAGAATTTTGCAAAGTCTTATACAAAAGGAATGACCTGATTGGCACCTCTCAGATTAATGCCTATCCACTGAATTTTGCACTCATCCATATGTTGCAATGCAGTGCTAGGCAGTTCAATATATGCATTTCAGTAATTATGAGAGAAAATACACATTTAAATTGAAGGAAGTAAGTGTCAAAATACATATTTAGGGTTATGCCCAACCAAATTATATTTAAATTAGACATTATGTAAAAAATATATGTACTTTAGTCATGCCCATTAATTTCAGTGTAGGGTTAACAATAGATGCAAGCCTTGCATTCTAAACTATAGGACTCAAACCATTTTAAAGAAGTTTGACCTAGTTAAAAGAGCTAAATGCATATTTAAATATATATGTTTGAGAGAATTTTTGTTTACATAAATGCCATTTAATGTGCAAACAGACCTGGATTATATAAAATATGCAAAAGTCACATAGGCAGAAAACAGACACAATTTGCCTACCCCTAGCTTAGCAAGGGTGTGTGTGCTGTAGGCTAATAGTGGAACACATGCTTTGCTTGCAAAAGGTCTCAGTTTCAGTCTCTAACATGTCCAGGTAGATCTGGGAAAGATTCCTGCCTGAAAACCACGCCAGTAGAAGTTGACAATACTGCACAAGAGAGACTGATGGTCTGATTTCGTATAAAGCAACCTCCCGATTCCTTCCAATCAATCAATCAATCAATCAATTACTTTATTTGTCTGCCACCTTTCCAAAGTTAAAACCATACTCAAGGTGGCTTACAATATACAAATAATAATAATAGCTACAAACATAACAAAAGTAGTCATAAACAATAAACACAACATCCAAAAGTACAAACCAAATTGAACCATTTCCACATAAATCATAAGATCTAAAATAAAGAAACAAAAGAATAACATAAACAGCAGCAACAACTCCCCCCCCCAAACCAAACTCCCTAAATAATACCTCAGTCCAAGATTCCAGTGGTCAACGGACTCCTCCAAAATAACCTCAGATTTTGTTTCAGCAATATTGACTCACAACACTAGTAAATAACTGTCTCAATATACAATGGAGTGCACCTCTGGGGGTTTAATCAAACTGCTGCACTGCATCACCCAAGTATATATGGAGGTCCTGGGTTGACCAGATGACAAAAACCCTCCCCCCAGCTTAACAAACAGGGACAGATCCAGAGAGCAAGGATATATATATATTTAATCAGGTCTGCCTTTGGGATGAAAATATCATCTAGCTAGCTTCCAAGAATCCATCAAAATGTAGAGTACAGAATTTCCCTCATGTGTCCTATTCCCAGGTACAGTGTCGAAGTATTCCACAAACATCACATTGTCCTTATCGGCTGAAGCCCATCAGTGAAACCACACACTCCACAACTTTCTCCAGCTGAATCCACCTTTGCGAAAACATCTCACTGGGAGATGTTGTAGCAGCAGACAATAAATCTGGTAAAGTTGGAGTGGTGTTTCCTTTAAAGTCCATTAAAAATCCTAACACCCAACAATAGGGAGGCTATTAATAATGGTGCCACAGGATAGCAAAACACTCCTGTGCTGGGCCACACATATTGATTGGTCTAAAGCTACTGATTGAGAGTCGATCATGGCTTACTTACTGAGCAGATGAAATGTTTCAGTTTGTCAGCAGGTGTGTTAAATTGAATGTTCTCCTATTTCCCTGACAGGAAGTGGTTATTCATGTTTGCTGGCAAACAACAAGGAACTCTCACTGTCTCCATGTACCTAGGAGAACATTTCACAGACCCTCACAGCTTGCTTATTTATGATTATATCATCCCAGAGGGTGTTTTTAGCAAAACACTTCATCAGCTAGCAGGACATAAGTCAAGATGGATGTGAGACGATGTAGGATACACACACATACAAATTACCAACTCCATGGGTCATATTTGAACAACAAAATCTAAGCATGTATGTGTGCATGTTGTGTTCAGTGATGTTTACTCCTAGTTAAGCATGCATAGAATTTCAGCCTAACTTTTGTTGTTTTTACCAAATGGAGATTGACAGAACATTGCTCTCAGAATGACTGTTTCTTTTTACTAAATGAAAGAGTGTTCAAAAAATAAAAATTCCAAACACAACCAACATAGATTACCCTGAACTTTCAGGTGTCATTGTTCATCACCAATTCCTTAGTCAATAGCTAGAAAAGAGATGGGGAGCCAGTGGTTCCCCCAAATGCTGTTGGCTTGCAATTCCCATCCTCCAGACCATGGGCCATGCTGGTGGGATACGATGGCAGTCAGAGGTCAACAACTGCTGGAGGGATCAGGGCCGGCCAAAGACATTTTGGCTCCCTAGGTGATCCACAAACTGGCGTGCCCTCCCCACCAGGGAAGTAGTCACATATGTCTTGTTGAGAGGGCAATAAACATGCATAAGAGCTCGTAATCTTGCCTACTATGTGGTGGCGAAGGTTGTGGATAACGATAGAGGAGGAAATCAATTCAGGACACATTTAAAGCTGCATATATAAAATTTGCACTTTCAGAAACAATATGCAAATTGGAAACATAGCTGCCCTTCAAAATTCATACATATCCAAATTTTGTGATTCAGTGGTCCAAACAATGGTTATAAAAATGCATGTATTAAGGGAAAGTGTGCATAAAAATAAGGATATCATTGAAAATATTATACAAAAATACTTTATATTAGGGGTAATTGCTTGCAAAAATGTGTCCTTTTAGTCACAACTGCATATAAAAATATGTTTATTGAGATATATTTGCATTAAAATGCTGAATTATTTTAATGAAGGTTTTTTTACACACACACAAAATACAAATTGCTGCAAAATTTGGAGAACTGAATTAAACATTGGAAAAATGAGAAACCGAGAGAAATGAAACTTATAAATCCATCCTTCCCTTGCTGTGAAGAAGGCCTATTTGCTGCTTTCATTGCATTGTTGAGTAGTCCTCCAGTGGACCTTTCCCAACTTGTACAAATGTTACTTTCATCTACCGTAGTCAGCGGCGGAGCTAGCCGCTCGGGCACCCAGAGCGGCACACATGCCGTGCACCCAGGGGTGGGATGATCCGCCCAGGATTTTGTCAGCCCCCCTCAAGGATGACACCCAGGGCAGACAGCCCCCACCACCCCTTCTTAAGCCACTGGGTAGTTTCCTAAGCCACTGGGTAGTTACCCCAGTTTGGGGGCCTGCTCAATTTTGCAAGACTCTCTGAGGACAAAAATGGGAAGACTAATGAGGTGTAATGTTGTGAATGCAATATTGTTGTATTTATTGTTCTGAAATGTTTTTCTTCATGTTGTTATTATTGCTATGATGTTGTTTTATTGTGTTATTATGAAATTGTTCTTGTGATGATTGCGCTCGATATATACTCCTGTTTTCTTTGTTGTAAGCTATGTTGAGAACGATGCCCTTTGTGGAAAAGAGGGATACATATAAAATTATGAATGAGTGTCATACACAATGGAGCCGCTTTGCAATTTTTCCAACTGTTGCTGTAATTATCTTGTTCCTGCAACTCAGGAATAGGAATAGGGAGCCTGTGGCCTGCAGTAAAAAGTAGAATATGTGGCAGCACCTACCTGACTGCTTAGGTATTGAGTTTGTGCTGCTTACCAGAAGGGAGAGTAGGAAGGGCAAGGGGGCAGGCAGGCAGGTTTTGTACAAATGCATGAGGAAAACCACCAAACCCAGGGCCAGCCCACCCAAGAAGCAAAAGGTCCCAACCACCTCAGTTGGCAGGATCCCCAGGGGCAGCAGATCCTGATGCAGATCTTTATTCCCTCCCATGTTTCTGACATTCATTCACTGGGCTATTGACACAAGTGCACCTGAATGCTCTCTCTGACACTGTGGAGCTTGAGCCAACCCCAGGTTCATTGGGGAGCTCCACACAATGGAACAAGCATGGAGACACCTGGACTGCAAGCCACATACGGGTCAACTCTCAAGTATGGCTGATGTTCGCTATCGCTCTATATAATAAGGTGGTAGCTGCTGATAAAAAATGGTGAAACCTGTGTATCCCTGTAAATGTTGCCATAGGGCATGGAATGGATTGTGAACTTTGCTGGTATTTATTTGAGATGGGGGGATGTCATCATTTCAATATATGAAGCAATATTTGGATAAACTGATCAAAAATAAAGGATTAATAGGGGGCCTATCAGCTTTGTAGAAAGATCCAATTTATGGGCTACACTAAGGCTTAAAAGTGCTCTTCTTACACTTTATTCTATGACATAATAGGGCAATTCTTATTTTCATTGAGACCCTTTTATGCTTCATATGCCTCTAGGCAACACAATTACAAAATTGTCAGGCAACAAAAGCTTGAAATGTAAATAAAAGCCAGGAAAACCTATTCTGAATAAAGAGGATTCTTTTCTAACTTGTTCCTTTTTCACAGGCAAAATAACGATTTTATAATGAGGACTAGTAGTCATTGTAGCGCTGTGCTGAATTTGTATTGTGTACTAGAACATTTAGATATTTATTTTGGATATCTGATATGCATCTCTCCAACACAAGTTTTCAAAGCACTTCCAGTATCAAAATACAAAAGATCAATACATGAGATTAAAAATTAACAGTTACAGCACAACGCAGCAGGAACATATTCAAATGAAAAACAAAAACAAATTATCTAAAAGACTTAGGAGACTAAAAAGGTTCTCAGCGAAAAGACAATAGTTAGTTCTAGGCAAACTTTTTTGAGCAGTGAGTTCCAAACTGGGGTATCACTGCAAAGAAGACCCTGTCCCCAGGCACCACTGTCTCACCTCACTCAAGGGCAGTGGTTTTGGAGGATTTAAGCATCAGGGACTTGTTGAAATGTGTTATATTGATTTCTTGTCAGTACTTCTAGCACAGTTGAAAATGTCTTCCTTTTTCAAAGATTTTTCAGCACATTTAAAAATGTCTATGTATTCATTTACACTGCCACCTCCTGCCTTTTCTCAGCTGAGCTCACCACATAATTTTCATTTGCCCTGAATGGCATCATTGCATAACAAAAATCTAACTGGATACAAAGTGCAGTGAGGCTTGGGACCACACTACGGCATGCACTCCCATGAAGAAAATCCAGAAATTTCAAGTGGTTGCCACTGTTCTAGTAATGATAGGCACATGCTCAACAAGTCACATCACACCTGTGTTGAAACATCTACACTACTGACTAATTTCTTTGACACCAATTCAATGGGTTTGTTTTGATCGCTAAAGACTTAAATAATCTATCTCCTGTGTATTTCCAAGAGCATGTCCTCCCATATGAGCCTTGTTGAAATGTTAGATCACTTGATGAGGCCCTACATCAAGCCACAGTCAATGAAGCAGATGAAAGGCAGAAAAACTCAGGATTGTGGAAGTAACATGCCATTCATTTTCTGTCTCTAGAAAGGAGATGTATATTTCTGGTGCGAGCCTGGTTTCTGTTGTGGTTTTCTTTGTAGCCTCAGCTAACTTTATATTTTTTTGAATTATGGTGCTGGAGGAGACTCTTGAGAGTCCCATGGACTGCAAGAAGATCAAACCTCTCCATACTGAAGGAAATCAACCCTGAGTGCTCACTGGAAGGACAGATTGTGAAGCTGAGGCTCCAGTACTTTGGCCACCTCATGAGAAGAGAAGACTCCCTGGAGAAGACCCTGATGTTGGGAAAGATGGAGGGCACAAGGAGAAGGGGACGGCAGAGGACGAGATGGTTGGATAGTGTTTTCAAGGTTACCAGCATGAGTTTGACCAAACTGCGGGAGGCAGTGGAGGACAGAGGTGCCTGGCGTTCTCTGGTCCATGGGGTCACGAAGAGTCGGACACGACTAAACGACTAAACAACAACAACAACAACAACAACAACTTTATATTGCACTGTCCATTTAGATGAGAAGCATTGTGTGATGCTCCTTCTCTCTCTTATTGAATCATTTCACATAATCAGAATTATCAGCAAAGATCATGCAGCTGTCATTTATTATTGGCTGGAGAAAAGCAGTTGAGAGGCATTGTTGCCTCAGAAAAGCAATGAACAAGGGGGAGGAGGAAGCCACTGCTAGTCTCAAACCAAGAGCCTGGAGGATTAGACACTACCTTCCTGCTACTATGCTATCAAGTCTGCTGGCCAGGGAAGGTTACTATAGGTAAATCCAGGCACAAAACTCACACAGTCTTTCCAGTCTGGGAGGTCACGTGAGTGGACATGACAGTCTGGTGTCACAGCTAGCAAGCATAAAGTCAGGTTTGTTGACTTCCTTAGTTTGAGCAGCTTGTCACCAAGAGAGGCCACAAGTTTTCTTCTATGCATCAGATTTATGGCCCAGGAGTGGGGAACCTGTGGCCCTCCAGATGTTGCAGGTCTACAACTCACATCATCCGAAATGGAGTCTTGCGACATCTGAAGAGTGAAGGCTAGGCCCTCTCCAACTCATCTGCCTGAACCCTGTCTCTATCCTAAGTGCTTGGAAGATGGGCTAAACACCCTACCCACAAGCTCATCAACAAATGTCCTACTCTCACTTTGGATGCCAGCAGCAAACAAGAGGTTGGGAAACCACCAAATGTGATGTTCTACCCTGAGAAAATGCTTTTCTGTTAGTTTAAATATGCACAATACAATCAGTAGGGGTGTTTACTCAGAATCAAGTCTCATTATATGACTTCCAGGTAAGTATGCATAGAAGATTGCTGCTTAAAATTATAAAAGCACCATTCATAATCAGCCAATGCAGCACCAAAGATTAACCAGAAAGAAAACAAAAATGGGTCAAAACTTGTGAAACAGCAAGCATTCATGCAAGCCGAATAGCACACAAACAACCTAGAGGAAACCATCTATAAGAAAACAAAAACTATTGCCCCAAAAGACAACTACTGCTGATTATAAACGTCATGCAAAGCATATCCAAACATGATGAAAAGCAGCCGCATATCTGCAAAAAAGGTTCTGCCAAATGAGGAGCCAAAACAATAACAATAAAAGTTTTGAGAAATGAACCAACACATATTAACGAACAGCAAGAAAGGAATTCACACCGAGAATTATTTTCTGGTGCTATTCAGATAAGGATGTCTTTCCCACATGATCTCAATGAACTGTGTATTAAAAATGCATAAAGCTCTCTTCTAAAGGGATAACATTCCATTAAGGATTCCTAGTGGGTACTTGTAGTTTTTGCTTCAAACAGCAAATGGAATTATTTGGGTGGTGACCCCTTCCGAGACACAGAAAGAAGAAAAGTTGTTATGAGATGGACCGTGTGATTGGCACACAGAGACTGTGAGGAAGCTAGCTCAGCCACAACAGGTAAGGTGGGTGTGGGGATTGCTGGGAAGGGGAGAGGGAAGTAAAACAACACGCTTCTGAGATCCCTTCAGTGAAATGTTCAACTTTATCCCCATGACTTGAGTTTCTATTGGAGTCTAATATGGTTGCACTGGCGCGCAGGTGGCACTGTGGTCTAAACCACTGAGCCTCTTGGGCTTGTTGATCAGAAGGTCGGCGGTTTGAATCCCCGCAACGGGGTGAGCTCCCGTTGCTCGGTCCCAGCTGCTGCCAACCTAGCAGTTTGAAAGCACACCAAAAGTGCAAGTAGATAAATAGGTACTGCTCCAGCGGGAAGGTAAACGGTGTTTCCGTGTGCTGCTCTGGTTTCGGTGTTTCATTGTGCCAGAAGTGACTTAGTCATGCTGGCCACATGACCTGAAAAAACTGTCTGTGGACAAACACTGGCTTCCCCGGCCTGTAAAGCGAGATGAGTGCCGCAACCCCAGAGTCATCTGCAACTGGACTGCAACTGTCAGGGTTCCTTTACCTTTACCTTTATGGTTGCACTATCAACCTATGGACCTACCTGCTTACAAACCACTCCCTTGTATTCCAACACAATCCACCAAGACAACAGAACCCAGCTTGGGACATGACAGTGGGAGTTTTAGGCTGACAATGACTTGTGTCCCTAACATGACCCTCACTTCTAGGTATCACAAAGGAGTGTCAGGTGCATATGTAAGGGATCGCAGGTGTCCTTGCTGTGTGCAACTCTTCCATATATGCCCCTATCCGGTAGGAATCATAGCTTTTGCACTGGTATGGTGGTTTTTTGGGGAATTATGTTTGTAGTTTGCGACGTGTGAATGTGCATCCATGTAATTCCCCTTTTCACATCACAGAGATAAAAAACACAAGCCAATGACTTTGGCCCTTGAGGGGGAAATAAAGCCACCATCTCTGCACCCCTGCACAGTGGAGTGAAGTGCCCCTCCACACACTTGAAAGTAGGCATGAACAGAGTTTTACAAAACATCATTGCCATCTACTTTTGATCTGAATGAACAAATGAAAAATAAACCTATTACACTGAGGCAGTGTGACTTCTTGGAGGGGTAACTATGTAATTTTAAAAGCCCCCTTTTGTCAAGAAGGTTCAGGCAAACCTGGAGACCATATGTTTCAAGCTTCTAGATGTGCTTTCTAGTTTTTGATGAATATGTCTCTGTGGGGCTGTTTCTGTCAATGGCAACACTTTTTAATGGCTCAGAATTTGCCTGCTAGCAGCCACCTGGTAATAACATCGCTACAAATTACTAGGGTGCTCTAGAGTTTGGAGGCAGATTAAAAAGTAATTGAAAGGGTGGGCTAAATTCAATTTAGCAGCCATAAAACCTTGTGTTAGCCATCTCCTTCTGTACCTTACCTTACGTTGAACTGATTTCAATTAGAAAGTTCCATTAGTTAATCAGATTGGTCAAAGAGTGATTGGAGGGAGTGGGGAGCCTCATATACTTGAGTAATTTCATGGCACATGGCTCTTTTTGTTACATTTTTAAAATCTGAAAGTGTATCGTGTTTTGTTCTGTTTGTTTGGGGTTCCCTCCACCCTGCCAGTTTAGGTCAGCTTTGTATGTATTTTCTAATATTGCAGCACACAATATTTTCTAATATTGCCTAGTGATCAACAAATCACTTTAATGGTCCCGATTAACAATCATGCTACATGTACTGCATTGCATGGCACAGTTGTGAGGTTTCTGCTGTTAATGATAACGATATGGGAGTTTCCAATTAAGGAAAGCATTCCCTTTTTGCTTGTGCTTAAAATTCTGCGGAGCTCAAAACACAGCGGCTAATTTTCACAAAGCACCGTGGGAACAGTGACCATTGGTTGAGCAAGAAAGGAGTGTGAATTGGTGGTTACCAGTGTAAGAGGCCAGACTTTTAATCCTCACTACGTCAGGAAACTCACTTTGCAGGGTGGTTTTGAAGAGATAATGTGGATTTGGAGAACTCCTTGAAGAAAAAGTGGTATATACATGGGGGGGGGGGGAGAAAGAGAATGACTATAAAAATGCACTGCCCAGTATGACACTTAAAGTACCTGGCTTGTGTAAAATTTGGTAATTTCTAATGTGGCTATTGCAGCAAAATGTTTTATTGGGGGGGGGGGAGCTGATAGAACTCCTTGCCAATAGCATAAAGGACCCTAGGTACACCTCAGAATATAGTGTACAGTGGTACCCCGGGTTACATATGTTTCAGGTTACAGACGCTTCAGGTTACAGCTAACCCAGAAATAGTGCTTCAGGTGAAGAACTTTGCTTCAGGATGAGAACAGAAATCGTGCTCCGGCGGTGCGGCAGCGGTGGTAGGCCCCATTAGCTAAAGTGCTGCTTCAGGTTAAGCACGGACCTCTGGAACGAATTAAGTTCTTAACCTGAGGTACCACTGTATTGTATTAAATAGTGGATTTTGCTTGTTGCTTTTTTCAAAACAAAGCTATATTCCATATTGTTTTGACAGATGATCAAAGGTCCAACATAGATCAGCTCAATAATGCTAAAGGTATCAGTCTGCTTTAATGTATTGATTGTAAGGGGATACTTTTGGGATTCTCTTGTACTGAAATATTATGCATAAAGACTTTCCTAGGAGCTCTGTCAGTAATGCTTTGAGGCCTCCACACTCAAAAGGAAGCCTTCAATGTCACCTGTGACTTTGACTTTCTCATAGTTTGTTAGTCCAAAGCTTCAAAGCTTGTGAAATCCCAAAGGTCTGTGTTCCAGTTGCTGCACCTCGCCAGGAAAGGCACATCGTAAAATGCTGAACATTGTTATTTTGTTGTCTATAGAGCTAGAATTAATTCATTTGGGTAGTGATCAACATTAGTGCGCGTCAGAATTCTTACGTAGCTATATGCAAAGTTTTAGCCTGATGTGTTTTGATCAGTTGGACTACGAGAGTAGGGTGGCAAAATTTGAACCAGGGTTTTCCTGGCTTACCACTATAGTGTATATGTTATAGAGTTGGGCTGCAATGTAACCCACAGTGAGATTCTTGTATGGGTCCCCCTGTCTTGAAATGTATTGTGAGTGGACACTAGCAAGAGGGCACTTTGGGCTGTGGTGCCCAGAATATGGTATGCTTGGCTCCATCACTGCATGCTTTTAAATAAACAGTAGACACTTTTAGTTTTCCAGGATATTGCTTCTCTTATGGATTTTACTGCTACTGCAGCGTCAACCTTATTGTAAATTGTTTTAGTTGTTGCATTATTGTTGTTGATGGCTGCTTTATTGTTTGTAAACCATATTGATTATATTTCTTACATTAAAAAGTGGGACAGAAAATTGAGGTTATGAAAAATCTTACAGCTAGTGTTCTGCGAACACAACAGAACAACTCCGAAAGAGGGCAAAATGAAAACAATGCTAGTCTATCTACAAAGGACATTGTATTTTTTTCTGCTCAGTTAAGTTAGAGGTAATTCAATCTGTCTGCTTTGGAATGTTTGTCATGTTTAAAATGACAAAAAACGACAAGCAAGCAAGCAATAAATAAATAAATAAATAAATCCAAGAGATATTCTTCATAAAATAGAAAATGACACTGGGTTACCCATGCCTTCCTATTAGTGTACCTGGTGGATGCACATTCTTCATATTTATTCATTAGCTAGTATGTTAAATTTATATCCCTGTTTTCCTCCCTGAAATGTGATTCAAGATGCAAAAAACACAACACAGCTAATGCAGGGGGACTCATGGAGCCATGCAATAACAATATACACACTTTTGCAACGCAATATTGCCTAAGATAATGTGTTCTGTGTCTTATTTGCAGCACTATATGCATTTTATGCACACTTTGCCGAAGTCTATGTATTTTTGTACCCACTACTAGTCCAGAGAACTGCACTGCAAAATTCAGGGTAGTGTGAATTTCAAAAAGATGGCTGTGTTTCCGAAAGTGCAAATTAGGTAGGTTTGCCTTTTAGTGTGAACTGAATCAAATTTCTCACTCATTCTTAGCTATGAGTCAGTTCACGTTCAAATCTACCTTACGTGGTAATGAATCATTTTACCCACTTGAAGATGTCATATGAAATCAACACAGTGGGTTGTATGCAGTGTAGTGCAAAGAAGATGGTTTCAACCATACAAACATTTCTGTTTGACAACAGAAAAATCTCCCTTTGTTTTGGGCGTTTTCCTGACCCTCTGGAGCAGATTTGGGGAGGGCTCAGGGGCACACTGAGGGAGGAGTGCAACAATTTAGTTGAATGCAACCTATAACTATCTGATCTTTATTGCTATTATTATTTTCAAATAATTGGATCACAATGAGTAGCAGCTCCATTCTGGTTAACCAAAACACCAAGCCTCTGACATTCCTGCTCTAAATGAAATACAATCAGAAATAGAAAGACAGGCACGGGAACAAACAATTTAACCTTAGACATAGCTGTGGTGCATTTGAGAATTATCTTTGCTACCTTCCAATTTATCTACTGAAGGAAGATGTCACTTAAAACACTTCACTATTTAAAAAGTCGGGATAGTAATAAAAGAAAGGAAAAGAGTAGAAAAAACAAAACAGCCATTTTGTCAGTAAACATCAGAGGATTGAACTGGCAAACTTAGCTGAGAGAAATTGTATTTGGAGAGTTAATCCTCTGAGGGTGGAGTTAATCAAAGTTGAACTTCTAAGTGAATCTACAGAGACTTCTTTGCCTCCTGTTCCTGCAAATCAAACTGCAGTGTGATTCAGGTTGTGAAACCCATTGCAAAGCTCATACCATGGGATTCACTGAGCCATGAAAGAGCATAACCCACTACTGTAGAACGGTTAAGTCTTTTCAAGAAGGAATCAGCCGGGCTAACAAGTTACTTCAGCAGTGGAACTATACTGTCAGCAGCAAATGCAGGTCTGTTCTCTCCCCATTCTCCCATAGAAACTCTGCCTGCCTGGCTTGTTCAGCCTAACTGAGGTTCCCAGATGTGTACTTGTTGCATCAAGTGGAGAAATGTATGAGAAATGCAGATGGCATCTGAAAGGCTAAGTAATCCCACCTGCTACTTCTCCACTACAAATTCCTCATCTGGAGAAGCAGTGGCTAGAGTTTGCCACCCAAGGTTTGCTGGTGGCAGTATAAAAAGGTAAAGGGACCCCTGACCGTTAGGTCCAGTCGTGACCAGCTGGGGTTGCGGTGCTCATCTCGCTTTATTGGCCAAGGGAGCCGGCGTACAGCTTCCGGATCATGTGGCCAGCATGACTAAGCCACTTCTGGTGAACCAGAGCAGCGCACAGAAACACCGTTTACCTTCCCGCCAGAGCGATACCTATTTATCTACTTGCACTGGTGTGCTTTCGAGCTGCTAGGTTGGCAGGAGCAGGGACCGAGCAACAGGAGCTCACCCCATTGTGGGGATTCGAACCGCCAACCTTCTGATCAGCAATATAGCTGGCACCAAAAAACATGGAAAAACTTTGAGAGAGCCTTCTTCATGCAACCACCATCATGTACTTGAATTAATGTAATGTATTAGTCAGGTCATACATAAACATACTCATCAGCATCAAAGTATATGAAAATGGCTCATATACAAGAGGGAGAACATTCATTTTACTTCAAATACTATAGTTATCAGTGGGGAACAATTTGCAGGAGAGAATGCGAAGACATCAGATTTAAAATTGGAGCATGCTTAAATGCTTAAATGTAGATGATATGCCATTTCAGACCGTGGATAGGAAACAGCATGTTTAAATTGCTCTTTGAAATAAATAAAATAAAATATAAATTGCTCTTTTAAAAAAGGATTCAGTGCACATAGAAAACTAGCATACCAGGGAGAAAACAAGGCTGGAAATGTTATTCCTGATAAGCTAGTTTTCCATAAACACAAAATTTTGCTATGGAGGTGAATTCAATACACACCGGCAATCACCTGCAGTGAAACCACCCACAATTCGTCTGATCATGCAGTTCAGCTATAAGAGATAATAATGTAGCAGTTCTTTTTAACATGCATAAATTCCATGGCTGGAAGCATCAACAAACATTAGGAATGAGGCACATTGGGCTGCTCCCAATTTGTTTATTTTTTAAAATGTGAATGGGCTTCTGTGAGTCAATCTCATATAGCAGGGATAGCCAATATGGTCTGTTCTGAATGACAACTTCTTTCATTCTAGAGTTTTAATGATCTTTCCAAGGTTTCCAGGAGATGGGCAAATAATCCAAGGAACAGACTATCACCTGCTCATCTTGGGACCTTTTCCAGTTCCAACAGTCCCTATGTTCACCAGCCTCCCTAAGCCACCAAGCATAACCAGGCTCTGTCTCCTGACCCACAAAGTGTCATCCCTACCAAGCTCCCAATCATCTCAACAAGTTCTACCCCATGACCTATAAAGCACCACCCCTTAGCTTCCAGGCCCTGTTTCCACATCTCATGATCTCATCCTAAAGGAACTTGATTTAATACATAGCTGTGCTGCTGAAGTGCAATGATACCAGCTTTTCATAGGTTGGGCCCCTGACCCTCCTCCATGGTTCTTCCGAGGTGATCTTTAGTCCCTGGTGCTGAAAGAGCAGAACAACTGGTCAGCTGTGTGCTTAATTATACAGTCGTGCCTTGGAAGTCGAACGGAATCCATTCTGGAAGTCCATTCAACTTCCAAAATGTTCGGAAACCAAAGTGCGGCTTCTGATTGGCTGCAGGAAGTTCACAATAGTTCACAAACTGGAACAGTCACTTCCACGTTTGTGGCGTTCGGGAGCCAAAACGTTTGAGAAGCTGCTTAAAAACGAAGGTTCGACTGTATTGAGAAATGCTGAAAATTGGGGGTTGACTTTTCTGTCAATGCTCCGCTTCTATGAAATTTCCTTCCCACTGAAGGCCATAGGTGACCAGTTTCCTTGATTATGGGGGCTGTTCAAAACAGATTTGGGGGAAAGGGTGTTTGACTTCTTATTTTGAACAATACTGCTTCTGTGGTTATCTTTTAAATGCAGGTGCCGTTTAAATATTCTTGCAATACAACGCTATCTCAGAACAAATAGTCTACCAGTCAAAACACGGCATATCAAGTGTCAGGATATAAGCCTAACAAGCGATTGGCCTGTGCAAACACTGGTACTTCAAAATGGCTTGCAGGCTGACTTGGCTGCATGTGCCAAAAAACCCTCTGCAATAGAAGATAAAACAGCTTTGCAGTAATCAAGTAAGAATTCAACTCTTTTTCCCCATTTCACATAGTCTCTGCTCTGTGCTGCTAAGCCAAGGATATGGGGAAGAGAGGCATGTTAGACCTGTCAATATGATGAAGTGCCATATAGGATAACATCTAGTGAAACATTGAGAAGAAAATGTTGTTTGTAGATCTATTTCTCAAACCCTAAAACTGCAGAAATAATTTATTTCTGTTGTATAACTACTACACACACATGTCTTCATGGCTACAAATTTTGCACTGCCATAGAACCTCTGCCCACTTTGGAGAACTGAAACTCAACAGTGGCATCTAGCGGCTGTTCATTCTTGACAGAAACAACCTCACTGTTTGCTTTCAACTGTCTCCTAGAACACCATTGCTTTCTGCTTGACCTAGCTAAAATACAAGCAATTACTAGGAAAACCAAACAGGTATTTAAAACCAGATTCACTACTGTGCTAAACATTTTGTCAGTTTTTTTATTGTGTAGAGAATTGCCATTAAAATAAAGCTCCCCCTCAAACAAATGAAGACAATCCAAGAGTAAGTGAAAACATACATTTTCAGAAATGCAAGCTGTCAAAACATTAAATTGTAATGTTCTCCAAATAATTTAGATTAAAAGAATCATCTTGGCATTCAACAACATTTTGGTTTTAAGAAGTAGCCCATAACTTTCTCACGGCAAGCATATACAGGCAACTCCCCATTTGCATGGGGGTTATGTTCCAAGGCGCTACACATTTATGTGAAATTGTGCGTACTGTAAACCAGCCTGCAAACATCCTTCAAACCTCTAGAAGCCCTTGAAAAACCCTTTAAAAAACCCCAGCAACCCTTACTAGACAGGCATGCATAGTGACAGTGGTGGCTCTCATTCTTCCTCATTACTGAAGGACAATGTGGGAAACAACAGCAAGGTGGGTAGGCCGGTACTCTGAAGTGCTTGGCCATAGGTCAGATTCACTTGCTGCTGATGGTGGGGCTGATGGTGTCTTGCAGAGGAACATGGTGATGGGCAGCTGGCACTTTTGTCTCTTCAGCTGCTGAGGGTATCCTTGGGCAGCTTCCTGGTCCACATATGCAGATTTATCACTGGTACCAATGTTCTTCAAGCTGAAGCTGCACTTGAAGTGGACCAGCCAACCGGAGCTGGCATGGAACTCATTTGCAGGCTGCAAACAGCTTGAGAGCTTTCTTGCATAAGGTGCTGCCATCAATTGGAATATGCTGGTGGTTCATGTCCTCTAGGTGCAGTGCATTGTCTTCACCAAGGCCTCGTCCCACACCTGGACGATGACCTTCACAGTTGTACCTGCTGTCACTGATGCCTGGATTTTCTTCTCCCGTATCTTAATGACATATGCTGGACTCATTCCTGTCATACGTCCCTGCTACAACACACATGGTCATGCCATCTCATAAACAGTCCAGCACTCCCAGTTTTCTTCCAGCATGGGCACCACTTACTGCTTCTTGGGTCTGTCAGCACCATTGGAAGATGGTGGTACAGTGCATTTAGGTGCCATAAAAAAAGGCTAAAAAATTTCTAGAAATTTTCAATAAACCCTCCCAGAACTCAAAAAACCTTCACCAGACATTTATCATCCTCCAAAAGCTCTGCCAGAAATCTGCCAAATTCCATCACAATCGCTACCTCCAAACCTCCTCCTTCAAACTCCAACTCTCCACAGGCCTCAAAGATCAGTGCAAGAGCTCCTGAGATTGCACTTGCAAAGGCTCATGCATTGCATACATAATATTACTGAAAATAGCATGCTGGAATGAGATCAAAATAGGTACACTATAAAGGAGGAGGAGAAGAATGAGAGTCCTCCATTTGTGCTTATATGGTAATTCTCATAGAAGCCTTATGTATATAGTACACCAGAATAGAGGAAGGAGGAAATAAAGGAAAGGAGATGACAGGAGTCAGGCCAAAAGGAAACAAGGGAAATTAGGATTATGAGAGGGTGAAGGAGGTCTCAAAAATGAAGGGTAAAAAAATGGCATATCCAGAAGGGGGAGGGAAATAAAATGGGGGAGAGGGAGGGGGAATGGAGATGGACAGTCTCAGAGAGTTGAATGGAGAGGACCAGAAGCAACATGCAAGATGTTGATACAACCATTTGGTTGCAAGCCTCTATTGTTACATGACAAGTTTAGATGTGTATGATTCCTTGTCTTTCTGTACATAAATATTGGACGAGAAGTGTACCCATCCATGCGTTTGCAAGCAGCTGCCCAAGACTAAGAAAGTATGATAAATATAAGAAAAGGCCTTTCAGAAAGTAGGCTACTTACCGGACTGTGCTTCATGAGGTCAAATGGCCAAAGACCTTTCCTCGTGGGGGCTCCATTTCCCAGCACCCATACAAATGTACAAAATGACAAATGTTTCAATGTACATTGGCTCAAGTAATGCTGGAGGCTGGTGACAGCTGCAATTCCTCACTAACAGAAATGCAATTCCTAAAACCTCTATGGGTCCCTTTACGGGCCCTTGGTTGAAAAGTGAATCATGTTATCCATGCGATACTATCCCTCACAATGCACATTTTATAGTGTGGTAAGACTACAAGGTGGGTTCAGAAAGTAGCATAAAAATGGCCACCCACACCAAATGCTGACAATTGCCATTATCCTACAAACAGTCTCATATAGCAAGCACCTCATAAATAGCATCACATCCATAGTTCAACACACCCTCTCATTCACATACACACTAAAGGAAAGATTGAACACTATGAATTACACCCCGTCATGTAAGAGGTCAACAACAATGTCTCTAATATATTCAGAAACTGTTTTTTCACAGAAATATGCCTCTGATCCAATGTTACCCACAGAAGGAAAGAAAATATAGACAATACTTTCAGCGAACAAATTTATTTAATTAAAGGAAAGCCTTATCATATGCACTCAATAGATAAATTTAGTGTGTGAGGGTGACATTGCAGCAGCAGACTGCAGCCCAAGCTACACTCATCTGCTTCAACATCTGCAGTACATGATCACCCACATCTATAGGCATTCATTCTAAGCAGAGATAACAAATAACAAAAGGGAGATTAGGAAGATAACCTCAGGAAGAATGGTAGATAATTTGTTGCAAGGAAGCCCTGTGGGTAATTGACCTAACAGAGCACAGTACGGTGTGATCTCATCCCACCTTAACAGACACACATATTTGGTGAAGATTCTAATAAGCTTTTAAATATCTGGGGATGGAGGAAACATTTAACGATTTACTAGATGACAAGCAATAAGAGAGCCAACATTTTCAACAGGGTGACTAAAAAATGGCAATGGGAAAGAGAAACTGTTACAAAGAGCCCAGACACCTAATTAACCAAGTGTTCGTAAGGGGGGGGGGAGTTAATTACATATTTATTTCCAGTATGTTACTAAAACATTTGGTAAAATATTCCTTTCAGGACATAGAACAATAACAAGGGAGAGTGGTTGTCCTAGGAATAGCACTTAGCTTCAGGTGGCCAGCTCTATTTGTCATCATCCATCTTGAGCATACTACTGAGAATCTTGGTCCAGCTTATATCCATCTAGTTACCATTTGAAAACTTGGGGATGCAAGGATGATCGAAAGCTTCAATCACAATTTAATGCCACATATTTTAAATACAGTCATATCCCAGTACTTCTAACAGACACATTATAATGCATCATTTATTTATTTTTAAAGTGAGACCTAATGTGGACATTTTATTTAGACCATCATGCTTTGGGCCTCTGGTTTTACAACTTGGATACCCTTGCTTGCTGGGCTACCACAAAGTAAATGATATGAAAGTCTTACATTCCCATATTGGAATACTGCTGGCCTTAATGACTACTAGAGCTAATCTTACCCTATTATGAAGTAATTATAATTGCTGTTATTGTTTAATATTTATTCTTATTATGGTAGTTTTTTCTAGCATACCAGAGGGAATTGCCAGTGCCAGATGCATCAGATAAATAGGCATTCATATCCAGTTGAGGCTGGGTGGCCAGAACCAGCACAAGACATTTTGTTGCCTCAGAAAAAAGACAAGATGATGCCCTCATTCCATATATAGAAGCCACCTAGGCAGACAGTTCCATTACACTTCAACATTGGTAATGGGATAGCACACCTGAAGGCAGTAGGTGAATCACACACAAAGCTCTGTCCTCCAACATTTGTTGCTGCTCTCTGAGCAACTGTTGCTCTGCATAATGACAAGGGCAGCCCTTCTAATGGAATTCCTCCTAAAATGGAGATAGTGCAGCTGCACATTGGTTTTTGGGCTTCCAACATGGGGGCTAGAGAGACCCCCTGCAATCAGTTGGAAAAGAGTTATTTCTGGTAGGGAAGGGCAAAGCAAAGTCATTTGTTCTCCAGACAGTACCTGGATCCATGCTAGTTCCCACCTTACTGTGGTGTTCTTCCTGGAAGCGAAGGGATACTTACTTCAAAATAATACTTCAAATTTCACCCACCTTCTCTGTCATGCATGAAGCGCCCAACCCTCTAATTCATTGGTATCTACAGGGTAGACTCAGGGTATTCTAAAGCCTACTGACAAGTTCACGTGTCCTACAAATGGAATGTGGTGATTTGAGGTTTTATGCAGCCTCCAATTTTATAAAGATCAAGCCAGCTCATGTCACAAAGCTCAATCGTTTGTGAACTGCTGGTGCTTAAAGCCAAAAGCTAAACATTCTCTTTCAGCAACACATTCATCCTTTGTCCCACAAACCTGTTACTATAGTGACTGTTTCTCCAGCGTAGCTTGCTATGACATTTTCAAGTGGTTAGCTGCTCTGTAATTTATGACTAGATCTTAGGAACTGTTGCCCAAACAGCCCTCATCCCACTGCAACAGTTGGTACGACAAAGCAAATAACTAAATTAGTTCCTTCAAAATTTCATGGCAAAAGGTTTTCCTCCCCAAACCCACCCCAAGATTGTTAGGGCCAGCATCTCAAAAGGAAAGAAAGAAAAATCAGCTCTATAATACAAACTATATATATTTTTACAATGTCCTTGAACAGAGCTCAGGCAATATAGTTTTAAAGACATATCAATGCTGTCATGGAAGATGGAAAAGCTTTGATTTGTCGCAGCCTGATTTTGTTCTCTTCCCAAAACATCATCTGTTTAAAGGGATGTACCAAAATGGGCTAGGTTGGTAGACAGAGTAGCATATATATTTTTTGCCATAGATACAACACATTGGCTTGGTTCACACAACCCACTAAACCAAACCTTTGCTTAGCCATTTTACTCCTCCCTGATCCTTTTTGCTATAATTATTTTTCTGCATCAACTCAGCATTGGCAAATTCTAACTAGTCATGTATCAAACTTAGGCCACAACTGCTTAGCTATTGAGTGAAACAAGATGGGAGAGCTGGATTGGTGCTTTGAAACCATTGAGATATCATCCTGGCGGTATATATGATGCTTTAATATAGATTTTTGATGACACAAGCCTAAAAGGTTGATCTGGAAATACTTCCCAATTTGAAGCAAAGGCCCTCACTGATGCAATTTGTAAGTTCGCGTTTGTGGTATCCCCAGTGGCATTGCATGTGCACGTGTAACCAGAGTGGTGCACGGGCACACTGGCCAGGTGGTGGGCATGCGCCAGTGGGTACAGGTGTGCCGGGGTGGGGCACAGAGAGTGAAGGAGGTGGCTGCAGCACCCCAAACCTTGATGATGACCCCACACCTTGATGATGACCCCACCAGAGTGACCCCACTCCAGAGCAAACCAACCCACCTGTGCAAGGGGGAGCCTGGTCAGCTGATGTGGAACTTAGCAGGAACAAAGCAGGCATTCCCAGGCTGGTGCCCCCAACACAGCCTGTCCTGGTGCTCTTCTCTGCAAGCATTGGTTTCTCTGATGCTGAGAGGGGAGCACCAGACTAGGCTGCACTGGGGGTGCCTGCTTGGTGCTTCCAGAGAAATCTGTGTCTGTGGCCAGGGCCCCTTTGGCACCCCCCCATGCTAAGACCCTGGGTATCCCTTGTTCTATGAAACAACATCCTTTTTGTAATCCATCTTACAAGCAAGAGACCACAAAATAAGGAAGCTGATTTAAATTCAGCTACAATTCAATTGCAAGTGACAAAGAATTGCTTTTTGGGCTGCAGGCATGTTGAAGGTTTTCAACAAGCTTTGATAGATGCCACTGAGATTGCAAAGGAGCTAGAAATACTACCAAACATTGAGATGAACAAGTCAGAAAAAAGGTGAAAGAAAGTGTAGTTGGAGTATGAGGCCCAAGAAGAGGCATCACAGGATCCAAAGCAGAAATTCAAAGCAGGTTTCTGGTATGCTGTCTTAGACATGCTGAAGAGAGCTTACAATAGCTACAACAATATAACTCCCTGTTTGGTGTCCTGTATGATATATACAGTATCAATGAAAAAAAATCTATTGAAGGTGCAATTAAGGCCTACAGGAATCTGGAAAAATCATTGATGCACAGTGGAAACAAAAATATTGATGATGAGTATCTGTGCTGTGCTACAGCAATAGCTCAAAGACTTCCCAAGTCCATGCTGCCATAAGGAGTACAACAAATGCTACAACAAAAACTGCTGGATGATGTGCCAAATGTCTCCCTTGCTCTAAGCTTCCTTCTCACACTTCCAGTCAGCGCTAACTTTAGCATATGCACCCCCGGGGTGCAAAGATCTGTCCAGTGCCCCCAAATTTAGTTTAGCCCCCCAATTAACTTTTATTATGCTTATGTCAGACACCACACTTATGCCTTATCTCTTGTTTACGAAAGAAGGGAGGGAAAAGAAATAAACTTTTTTTATTGCTCATTTATTTACAATACACTTGTACTTAAGTATACAACACCACCACACTTAAACTTATATATATTGTTTAGGCACCTACTTAGGAGAAACATCAGTTGTGTCAAAGGTGCCACTGACCCCACTACCGCATAGCAGCTCAATAAAATACATAACATAATATTTTGATGTAAGAGTTAATTTCGCATGCACGGCGCCATTGTGACAAGCGCCATCGTTGAGTCTGACAAGCGCCAACGTGGTGAATGACAAGCGCCACCGCTGGTGCGGCGCATCTTTGGTAAATGAGCAAACAAAGTCGAAAGACCTTTAGTGAAACAGTAGGTATTCATTTGGGTAATACTGTACCTATGTTTATATGTATTTTGCTTTTCTAGCCTGATCAAAATTATTTATTATTTCATAACAGGTAGATAGTTAAGAGCTTAGGAGGCTTCAGCAGCGGGCACCTGGCAACCCCCAGAATTTGGCACCTGGGTGCACTGCACCCCTTGCACCCCTGGGTAAAGATGGCCCTGCTTCCAGTGTCAGTGACACGTGGTGAACCCCGTTTCTCATAGCTCAAACTTATAAAAACTAACTTATGCTCAAAAAGGCTAGTTGGCTTTGCTACTGTATAGACTGAACGTGCCCAAGCAGCAGCACTTGACCTAAAGTAATTTGTGACAAAATCAGAAAAGGAAAAGGCATGCAACGTGAGATTTGTATGTACCCGATATTGGAACTTTTATAAGACTTAACTTTTAATACCACAATTTACAAGACTATTCAAAAAAGATTTGTGTGCTAAAACATTTTCTCTTGTATTTGAGAAACATAATGGAAGATGGCTGTATTACTTGTTCTTGCAATTTAAAATAAATTTAGCAGTTTCAAATTTTGTGTTTTTATTTTTTTTCTACATCTATTTTTGAAAATTGAAGTTAGCAACAACATGAAAATGGGGTGAACAAGTAGTTAGGATTGCCCAGAGCGCAAAATAGCCTGGTATCAGCACTGTCTGTAAATGGTGACTAATAATTTACTAATAGGCAGGCTCTTTCGGAGATACTACTTGCTTTGTCTCAAGTTGCAAAAGAGGCAGCTCTTTAACTTCCTCTTCCCCAGTATGCATGCCAACAGAAATTCTGACACAGTTCTCCACTCCTTATAGACCTTGTTTGCTAACTTCTGAAAATGGGAGCACACAAGATATCTGGAGTCTGTTCAAGGCTGTGGTCCAATATGTTTTGTCACCTGAGATGGACGAAAATGGCACTTCCTACTTCTCAGTTCCACACCCAGAAGCCAACCAGCCCAGCAGTTAAATTTTACTTCATCACTGGCTATGGGACAGCGACCTTCATCACTCAAAAGGGAAACAAACCAACTTTGGGGTTTCAGGCCACATAGCATACACAGCTTTGTTTCCCAACTCTTCACAGCCACTCCCTGCCCCCTACCAAGCATCTTCTGCTTGAGGTAGACCCCCCCACCCTGTTCAATGGTAGGATCGGGCCTGATATTGCTATTAACATGAGGGTGGTGAAAAGCCCATGTCAATTGTTATGTAGAAGACTGTTGTGACCCTTCAACCTTAGCTCAATTCTAAATATAGTTGATGCTAAAGAAAATCACTAGCTGGCCTGGGTTGTGATCTTTTTATGGGAAGCCATGGCATGACTGTAATTTGGAAAAGTGTAATAGGCATGTAAAGGTACATCACTTTCAGCCTACGCCACACTTATTTCCAAACGTTAGAGTTTTAATTCCCTCTCAGACATATCTTCTTTAGAAATTGTTGATTCAACATAATGGAAGTGTTTCATTCATTTGCATTTAACAGCATGTTCATGGAGGTTCTTAAAGAGCTATTTAAAACCAATTAACCAATATTACCATGTCAAAGGGAATTACATTTAATAAATTTTCTACTTTTATTTAATTTTTGTTTCAGTAATTTTTACTAAGATTTGTTAAATCATAGGTTTCAGAGTCAGGGAATCTCAAAAGCATACAGCAATGGCGATAACTGTCAATCAATCTAAGGCACGGGGTCCTCCACCAAGGGTCGCAGAGGCATTCTACAAGTGACACAATGCTTGTTACGGGGGGGGGGGGCTGATGTGTGTAGATAAATATTCCTAGCAGACAGAACTTAGGGTAATGTCAAACAAGAATGGACTTGGTGAACATCTGGATAATAGATAATTTCCTCACAATTTCCCTTGTTGGCTTTTCCCATCCCTCAAGCCTATCTATCTCACTAATAATAATAATAATAATAATAATAATAATAATAATAATTTTTATTTATATCCCACCCTCCCCAGCCGAAGCCGGGCTCAGAGCAGCTGACAACAGTAAAACGATAAAACATTCTAAAATCATTTCATTATAAAATTAATTCCAATCAAATTAATGGCAACCACTGGGCCAGAAGTTCTGTGAGGATTGCCAAAGGAAGAAGTCAGTTGTGCCCTGGCCAAAGGGCTGGTGGAACAGCTCTGTCTTGCAGGCCCTGCGGAAAGATGTCAAGTCCCGCAGGGCCCTAGTCTCTTGTGACAGAGCGTTCCATCAGATCGGAGCTACTAATGAATGGTGAAGTAACTTCAGATGGTATCCATAAGAGGAGAAGTAGCTGCCTTATTTTAAGGGAATAAGAGCCTCCCTGCAGTCATTCACAGCTCAGTACACCTCAGAGCTGGTTCACACAATCATATTCACAGTTGGGGGAATGCAACATCCTCAGGTGACTTGCATGTGAGAATGGGTTCTCACAGCTCTAAGAGCACAAATAGAATTTGCATACATCAAACTAACAATGCTTTTCAAGGGAGAGAGTTCACACATGCAACTGCAGTTTGGAGTACAGTTTGAAGCTGCCTGCAATTTACATTTGTTCTGTGAAGGCCAGGCTAATGGTGAAAAGAACAAGCACCAAACATTTCTACACTCTCAACAGCCCAGGAAAAGATTGCCTCATCGTTAAGCATCCATTTTACAATTTGTTGCCAACATTCATTGTGAAGGGGGGGGGGAATGCTTTGCACAAATAACATTTTCTTTTCTTAGATATTCTTCTTTCTAGGCATTTGGGAAACACGCAACAGCTAGGGCTATTTGTATCACATATATTGCTTCTGGCTAACAGAGAAATGAACACCATCCTTTATAAGAGTCTGCCAGTTTGAAATAAGCAGAGACACAAATTCATCTTTGGATCAAGCAGATTAAGATTTATTTGGTTGTTATGCATTGCTTTCTGCTGCTAAGAGGCAAGTTCTCTCATGCGCTCTCTCTCACACTTTTTAAAAATCCAGCTTGCAAGCATGAAACCACAGATTCCAGGCTTCGGTTCCAGGTTCATCTAAACACATATTTACTATATGATCCAGTTAACTTTAACTTGCTCATTTGTCAATAGCTGTCATATTTCCAAACACCTGAATGTAATTAATAGTATTTTTCAATTAAAATTTTGTTTAATGTTGGGGGAAAAACCTTGTTGTCCCGAGCATATTTCCAAGTACAGACAGCTTCTCAGTTCTTTTCACCTCCCTATGGTCAGCAAATAAGTAAGTTTTCATCAATCATCTTTAGTTCTTTAATTGATTGTTGTCTACAATTCCGCATCACCTGCAAGCAGACACTAGAATGCCACAGATATTCTAGCAAGGATAAGGTTAACTTCCCAGGAACCAACACTGTGCTTCCCCCAGCTCATGCAGCTTTTACAAGATCTGGCAATTTAGTGCAGGCTGTACAGCAGGGTGGTGCTGTGGGTTAAACCACAGAGCCTAGGACTTGCCGATCAGAATGCTGGAGGTTCAAATCCCCGCAACAGGGTGAGCTCCCATTGCTCAGTCCCTGCTCCTGCCAACCTAGCAGTTCGAAAGCACGTCAAAGTGCAAATAGATAAATAGGTACCGCTCAGGCGGGAAGGTAAACGGCGTTTCCATGAGCTGCTCTGGCTTGCCAGAAGTGGCTTAGTTATGCTGGCCACATGACCCGAAAGCTGTATGCCGGCTCCCTCAACCAATAAAGCAAGATGAGAGCCGCAACCCCAAAGTCAGTCACAACTGGACCTAATGGTTAGGGGTCCCTTTACCTTTTATACAGCAGGGTGCTATCAGGTGAACTCTCAAGTTTAAATATTTCAGTTTTGTATGGCATACTAAACAACTCTTTGAGTAGCTCATTTTGGCAAGGCCAGCAGCCACTGGACCCCACAGCTTGATCTGCAATATAGGAAGGTGATGGTTTGGTGAGTGAGGGAAAGCATTTATCCAGAGTGACTTCTAGCACTGCCACCCAAACTAGATATTATTGCATTTCAGCATAGCATTTAGAGCCAGGAAATCATAGGGGGAGGGGGGAAGTTAGAGTCTGCTTGTAATGCAGATTTCTTTCTAAATTCACATCCTACACCTACACAGTTGTCTAGGCAAAATAGTCCTGAATTATAAGATAGGCCTGTTAACATCATATGTAATTAATGACAACTATAAGAAGCTAATTGAATATTTAGCATCAAATCCACAACATGTGGACTTGCAGATTTACAAATTTGAAAACAGCTAAAGCAGGTGTATTCAGTGGCGTAGCATGGGTTGTCAGCACCCGGGGCAAGGCAAGTAATTTGCGCCCCCTAACCCGTGGATTATGCGCCCCCTAACCCGTGGAGCGCCCCCCCCAATGTTGCGCCCTGCACCCCCCACGCTACGCCACTGGGTGTACTGAATTATGAAGACCCCTATATCTTAAATGGCAAGTGTCTAAATCAGAGTCAGGGAAGCAAGAGATGTAAAAGACAAGCCGGGGGGGATGTATTTGGAATTATTCCTTCTGTTTACTAAAGTTCATAAATTCAATTAATTGCATTTTAAAAAATCATTCCACTCATATGGATTTCTTCTATCACTTGTCTTATGAGTCGCAGGGGGAGTCACAGGCCCAGATATGCCCTGTTCTCATGACAGTGCACAGCAGAGACAGGTAGGCTTTCTCAGAAAACAGCAACAGTGAAACATGGCCAAACAGAAGCCAAGCAAAAGCTGTAGACACAGGGAGAGAGCAACCCCAATTCTGAGGCTCAGAATGACACCCAGTTGGGACTAAACCATACCAGGCAGCTAACAGAGCACAACAGGAACTGTTCAATTACCTGCCCCCTCAAAGTTACATTCAGTATGCCACCATCACAATTCCTATCTGTGTAAGACAGGATAATGTATCCTCCAGTTAGGGTCCACTGTTAGAATCACAGGCCATGCATCTCTCTCTCTCTCTCTCTCTCTCTCTCTCTCTCTCTCTCTCTCTCTCTCTCTCTCACACACACACACACACACACACAAACACATATTCATCAGAGCCTATATGGAGCTAAGAAAGTCATGTTTGAGTAAATCAGACCTCAGAAACGATTCTGCAGCAGGATAGCACAAAGCTCTGTAATCCAAACATAGGGGGGAAATGTCAGGCTCTAGTTCTAATATTTATAGCAATATCGCCGATTCAGAGATGCTGCACTACCTGATAACTGCTAGAGCTGATGCTGCACTCCGTTTATGACCGAGCCAGTACATACCCTGCTCAATTTCACCACCCCTTTTTGGCAATTTGCATATACTCTGATTTAGTTTGTGACAATGAGGCTTAGATAAATTGCATTGGCTATGAAAGGACACCCAGAGGGACAAGAGAAAGGGGGCCAAGCAATGGTGGAGACTATGGTTGCTGCCAGAACCAGGTCCACAAAAAGGGTTCTGAGGGCTGAGCATATGCCAGCATCTTAGACCAAAATTCTTGAGGTTCCCTATTCAAGCTCCAGATCCTTTGAAAACAAGGGCTAATGAAAATATGCAAAAAAGCACTACCTCAAATCTATTAGTTTCCAGGAAAGTACTTATTACCTTGCAGTAAACAAACACATACAACAGCTTGCACTTTATAGCTAACGTTCATGATCCAAATCTGCTGTTTCAAGCACATGGAAAATTTGCCAATTGTGCTGCTACTTTAAAGCGAAGAATCTACACAAAAATGTATTATGGAGGAATCCAAGCAGCTTCTTTAATCTCCAGCACTTTCCCTAACCTTTGCCTTTTAGAGTTTTGTAATGATGGTGAACAAAAGTTATCTTCTAAAATAGAGAGAGAAGGAGGTACAAACGGTGATATAATTCATACTTTTTGGAGATCATCATGCAGTGATGTTGAAACACATACTGTTCTGGAAATTACACATTTTATCCCTACTTACTTGCAAGATGGTGTACCAGACCATTTTATTCCAAAAATGAAATCTGGGGAAATAATGTAGAAGGATAAATCTGTAGAGAAACTAGAGAATATTGGGGTTTTCACAGATAACAGAGCCATTCTTTTTTCTTTTTTTAGGAGGTGCCTTTTGAGACAAAAAACCCACACTAAATAAAGTTATGTTTCTCATTTCAAACAATGGTGCTTCAACTACTTAATAATAAGTAACTATTATTAACATTTCTTTCTTCTGGTGCTGTGGTTAATTAATTTCCTGCGTGGCTCCACCTATGCAGAAATAGGGAGCATTTTAGCTGTTTTCAGAGTGGGGTGGGGCAAATGTTATTTTTATGTAAACTGTTTTAATAACTTAGTCGAATGGACAGTATGTAAATGTAAGAAATGATTATTTAATTCAGCAGGAATCTTTGTTTTAGTTTTTAAATGCCAGCTGAAAACCTTTCTATTCTGTCAGGTTTATGCAAGCAATTCAGAATATATTTTTCTGCAATAGTTATACGAGTTTAACTTTTGTATATAATTTTGATTGTATGGTTTTATGTACAGCTGTGAAATGCTTTGGTTTTTTTTTAATGAATTAGCAGTATATAAAGATTTTTGTAAATAAATAAAATTTGGGAAACACTAAAATTTCTGTGCTATCTTAAGTATTAAGGATTAAAAGCAGCACTGGAGTAGTGGCGTGGGGAATATCTTTCCTCTGATCAGTTGTTTTATCCTTAAACATGATATCAAGCTATATGTAACAGTGTTAGATTGAAAGACAGCCTATGGGTACAAGAATTAACTTAGCTTTTCATTTTCTAACCTTAATCAAACCAATCCCTTGGCAGCATAAAAGTGCAATTAAAAATTATTTGGGAAAGCTTAATCTATCATTAGACAATCTATATGTGAATATTCTGTATATATAATCAGACATTCACTGTATTATTGTAATTACACTGTAATCCTCAAAAGGATATTTATCATAATTTAAAACTATCTGGAGTTAATTGCAGGTGTCAAGGGGTCCAAAATTAAATTTATAAAGGTTTTGCAATATTAACCACAATTTAATGGATTTACAAAGTAAGGAAGGAATGAATGACACTGGCAAATGCCTTTTTAAATTGTTCTTCACCGTCTTCTACACCCATACCTATTAAAAATTAAGGGAACCAAGGCAAAATGAATTGGACATTAAGTGTTCAGTGAAAATCATGCAAGTGATATAAGGTTGTCAATTGATTGGCAGGGGGAGAGTCTTTTTATACTACCAAGGTTTGGTTTAGTTAAGGTTAGATTAAATAGTTTTTTGTTTGTTTGTTTGTTTAATAGCCTGGCTTGCTCTTGTGCCTTTAAAATAAACTTGACCTATAAATCAGTAGATGATAAACGTATCACCTTCTAGTTGCTGCTGATCCAGCTACTGTTAAACACACAAAGAGATACAGGATCCAGTTGAAACACTAAGGTGGGCTCAGAACTGCATTTCCCTTTGAAGTCTCTGAGGATGAAATGTGAAAATGAAAACTGTGTGTGTGGATTGTACAGACCAGAGATGCTATGTCCTCCTTTTTGACAATGACAAGAATCAGGGAACATGTAAAAGCATTTTTAAGGCACCTGTACTGGCTAGCTATTAGCACCTGGGCCTATTTCAAGGTGATTTTCCATCTTACTAAAGGCCTACACAACCTAGGTTTTTGCGTAACTCAGGAAGGGCTTCCTCCCAAACTTCACTTTGTGTCTTCCTGATCATGCCTTGCCTGTAAACTTTATTTTGCTTTCTTCTTGACCAGTGTTTGCACTGGTATGTGAAGCAAACAAGGCTTTCATGGGTGTGGCTCCCTTCTTCCAAAGCACACTACCCCAAGAAATGCCACAGGATTCATTAGAGAATTATTTATTTATTTATTTTTGATATGAAAAAAGAACAACTGAACAGCTCTAAAAATTGTAATACTCAAACAACATGTTTAATACAACAGCAGCAGACAAACCCACTTCAAACATGGACCGTTTAAGAGAAGCAAGCTAAAAATTAATTAACATGGGGTGAAAGCTAGATCTAGACCAGGGGTAGGCAACCTAAGGCCCGTGGGCAGGATGCGGCCCAATCACCTTCTAAATCCGGCCCACAGATGGTCCAGGAATCAGCGTGTTTTTACATGAATAGAATGTGTCCTTTTATTTGAAATGCATCTCTGGGTTATTTGTGGGGCCTGCCTGGTGTTTTTACATGAGTAGAATGTGTGCTTTTATTTAAAATGCATCTCTGGGTTATTTGTGGGGCATAGGAATTTGTTCTTCTTTTTTTTCAAAATATAGTCCGGCCCACCACATGGTCTAAGGGACAGTGGACCAGCCCACGGCAGAAAAAGGTTGCTGACCCCTGATCTAGACTTAGTTTCTGTAAAGGGTACTTCTGTCAACAGAAGGCTTTTGATTCCATGGAGGGATCCTGCTTGTCACAGCCTATGATCTGGGGACCTTGCAGTACATAGCAATGGGCTACGATGAGGACATATTTCAGACTTCTTTGCCAGTGGGAGAACAATCAACATCTTATTCAGGGGTCTCCTGGCCAGAGGATGCAGCCCTGACTCAAATCCCCATAGTGCCTGTTTCCTCAGCCCTGCAAAAGTAAACAACTACAAAATATGGCAAGCATCCTTCAGCCAGCCTCTCCAGGAATGTGGAACCTGCCAGCCTTTATGTTTTGTGAGCCTGCATAAGGTTTCAGATCAGTGCTTGTTCCTGCAGAGGTATATTCTGTATGCCTCCAGAGAATGGTTCAGCCACTAGGGCCTCCTTGGAGCTGTCCAAGGTTCTGTTCTTCCTCTTTGGTATGACTTGGCTAAGACCAGCCCCAGACCATTTCCTCTGCAGGTCTCAATCTCCCGTGAATGGAGGCAACTTTTGTCAATATTGGTGTGCAGCTAACAAATATGTTTCTATTGTATATCACTTAAGATATGTTCCGATTTACATTTTTAATAAAGGGTGCGGGCAAACAAAATCAAAACAAGGGCCGGCTTAAGCAGAACTCTACCTGCCTTGATTCTATTCACATAGATTAACTCCCCTGGTTCAAATGATTGCTACACACACACACACACTTTTCAAGTATCGCTACTCAAGGTGAAACACATTCACATTGGATTTTTTATTTTATTTTTGTACAAAGAAGACAACTTTCTTTGTTTCTGTGCAGTTGGATTTCCCCCCCTTTGGGTTGTGTGCCAGCATAAACTAGGCTAGCAACCTAATAGTTAATTCTGAAGTCCCGATTAGCTCAATAGGATTTATTCATAAGTAAAGACTGCAGTAAAGCATCTACACATCATGGCAACAAATAAGAGCATCTCCTCTGCTACAAGTAAAAGGAGCCATCACTGTCCTTAGTTGTATTCTTTGCCTTCAATTGTTTGTGTGATAATTCTGGGCACCAAACATTCCAATCCTCATTCAAGAGTTCATGACAGCCACTTTATTTGTAGACATCTGTACATCTTGGAAATGTTGAATGGTAGTCGTGCTTCTCATTTTATCACCCAGTGACCAAGTTCTGATCTCACTGCTTCTGTCTTTGTTATCTTGGTTAATTTCTCATCATCTACAAACCTTTCCTTGACATTCTGAGATTCTTGTTGGGCCATATCTGAAACTTGACCCAGTTGGTAAGTATATTTCCTTAAATTTGTGGACCAGAAATCTCTCTTCAGATTATTCTCTTAATGGGAGAAATGCTGTTCTTTTTCATGAATCATTAGGATGGTTTAGCTTCCTTAACAGCCTGGGCATTTAAAATAAAATGGTGATGTCTAAGATAATTATTGTTTATTAGGTTATTTTGCATTATATTATGTTTTCTACATTCTGAGTAATAAGTAGTCAGAGCTATAAAGTTCCATAATATGTTAATGTGCTAAAATGGAAATTCCTCTAACAGCATTCATTACTTAATTGCTTATAAATATAGCAATCATAATCTCTCTTTTTCTGTTTGGGATCAGCAAGATTTAGCAAGGGAATGAGTGGAGCATGATCTAACACAGGGACTATCAATGTTAGTATTTTCTAGAGGGGGGAACTCTGTCCTCCACAAGGCAGGGAGGGGGTGGAAGACAGATTGTAGAGCTTGTACAAAATGATGGTGTAGACAGGAGAAAGGATTCTACTAGGAATCATTCAATAAAATTGTGTCAAGGGAGATTCAGGAAAGAGATAAAAGTAAGTACGAAATATAGTACTTCGTACTATACATAGCGCCTTGATGGAATTCACTGCCACATAATATGGTAATAGTCACTAAATGACAAGTAGATGTGTCTGACATTTGTTTGCCTTTAAAAAAGTGGCCAGTTCACAAATGGAAAAGCCCAGGGAAGAAGCTGTCCACAAAGAGCCCAGTAAATCACTAACCTGTATTTGTCCCGTTTGCATAATCTTTTCTGCATTTCTTCCGCTGATTTTGTGTGTTCTTTTAAAGAATTACCAACTTGTTTAGGAAGCAGCACATGGTCTGCTGGGTTTAGGTTTAGATTTACTGCACTAGCACTGGAGAGAGATTGATTGATGGCAGCTTATGAATGCGCTGTTTGGAAGAAGTCTGGCTGGAAGCCTAAAATAAATGGAGTATGCCAGCAGGCCTGTAAGGGTTTTGTGAACCAATGAATTTATCCCTAGGTTTCCAGGATGTCTGACTATGTAGTAAGAACAACTCTGGTGAAAGCCGTCAGACTACATCCATCGTGCATGCTGATAATTTCCAAAGGCTCAGAGCAGCAAATGGTACAAAGGCAGATATGAAAGGCAGAATGTTAACACTCTGCCATGATCCTCACCATTCACTATTTTCCCTGCAATTAACACTCTAAGGGGAGGGTAGCTTAGTAGTACTGTGCATGGTTTGCAAGCCAAAGATCTAAGGTTTAATCCCTGTCATCTCCAATTTAAAGAATCCCAGGTAGCAGTGACTGGGAAACATCTCCGCTTAAAGCTTCAAAGGAATAAGGTTGCAACCATGCTCCCGCTCCACAGAGAAGATGAGTAAATGATCCCAGCATGGCAGGATGCAAAAACAAGTGATCAGGATGGGGAGATCCAAGTAGATTGGGCTGGTTTACTCTGCACCCTCCTCTTCCTTACTAGTCAGCAATACTGGCAAGGGCCAGATTCTACATATAAGTTGCTGTCATTCAGTGGCACATGATGGGAGAGGGGGCAAGGCAGGAGTCATCAATGTCCAAAAATAATTTCTCTGGGTCAGGCTTTTGTACTGGGCCCATCTCTCCCACAACCTCTTGTCTCATTTTTTGGGGTGTGCGTGTGATAGATTGGTGGTGTCTTTATTTATAAAGGTCTCTTTATTTAAGTATGTTGAGTTATTGGTGATTTGATTTGTATTTATAGCCATACATGGCAGTATGGCATATATGTATAATAATTACACAAGAATATGGTTACCAGATTTTTTTCAAAGAATCCGGGGACCTTTTTTTTTTTTTTTGAAGCTGAATAGCAACAGGGAGTCAGTAGTGGGGATGGTGAGGCAAAAGATCCTGGGCCCAAGCACGCATTCATATTTTAAAAAGGTGCAAACCCTTCCTTTGCACCCTGTGAAACATAAATGCGCAGAATTTTTTTAAAAATTGGGCAACGGCCGCCCGCTTACAACTCCTGAGCCTCCCCCAATCAGTCAAAACAAAGGGGGAAGGGGCAGGAGATCTGTACCACCAGACGTCCCCGGGTCCCCTTCAGCAGTGGCGGCAGCAGCGGCAGTCAGCAGCCCAGAGCCAGCCTGGTAGCGCAGTTTTATCCAAGCAGTAATCAGACACAGGGAAATAAGTTTGTATCCTCAAGGATACAATTAAGCCTTAATTTAGCTTCATGGTAATAAGGTTATAAGCAAGCCCAGTTACCCTGGTTTTGGAGGGTGGGTTGTACAAGTTTCCATTTCACCTACAGCTTATTTGGTGCTGAACCTCTGATTTCAAAAGATGCTGAATGTCATTGTTCCATTTAGCTCGTTGTGCCCCAGACAGGCATTTTCTACATGCCTTCAGATCGTGTTTTACATGGCAGCTCAAGGGTAGAGGGCCTCATACTCTCGTACTGTGGGTTAGCGTAATGAAGTTAATCTTTATATTGTTGTTATTTATCATCATCATCATCGTTATTATCGTCTTTTAAAGTCAGTATTCTCCACATCCTGCCCTATGTGAAAAACAGTGCTATGCATCCAAAGCCACCACCAGCTCCAATTAAGAAGTTACATTTCTTCCTTTTCTTCACTTTAAATACATTTATCTGCACGGCTGCAGCAAAAACAGAAAAGCTTCTAAAATAAAGGTTGTCTCAAAGTTACTGGAGCATCAAATTACTACCTCTTCCACCTGAACTTAATGTTAGAACGCTTCCTTTAAAAACAAACAAAAAAACCTTACTTAATTCTGCATATCTGTCGAACAAAGATAGTAATCCGAGAGGTCGCATGCATTGTTCTGGTGCAGTGACTACAGGAACTGAGCCAGAGCTAACACACTAATTTGAACAAGCAAGTCGGTACCCATCGACAGGAACCGATAACGACTCCTGGCACACATTTTACGTGCTAGCAACTCAAGTTCCTTACAGTGCAGAGCTTGCTCAGAAACGCCTCCCCCATCATTAAGCAATTATAATTTCACTGAAAAAGATAGAAAAGGGGAAAGATAACCCATCCTAAGCCAAAATACCCAGTGCAATAAAAAGTCACTCCTAGCAAATAAAGCGGAATATCTTGTACTATTAAATATTTAGCACAGTGCATATAATATATGCAACATTGCTGCCCATTAACATCTGTTATGCTAAATCTCTCAGAAAACAACCACCATTCTGGAAAAACTAGGTTCAAAAGGTGCCTATTAAAATCCTGCTTTAACACTTTTTTCGTACACACACACACACACGAGCAAATTGATTCTAATAGAATGTAAAGACCAACAATCGCCTGCCCATTGATACAAAAATAAAAATTAAAAAATGCCACTAAACTTTTTCCAGGGACAGTATACTCATGTCAAATAACTGCCACTTTTTGAGTCAGTACCAAGTCAGAAACTGCCTACATTCCTGTCATCTTCTTCCTTTTATTTCTCCCCCATCTTCCTCCTTCCCCTTTCTGGTCTGCAGGAACTGGACTGTTTGGAAAGAAGGAAATTATATTTCAGTGTGCTGATAGCTGTGAGAGGAGTCCAATTATCACCTTGAAAATGTAGCATTTGAATGCAAAAGATGGCTACCCAGCTACCCATTGAATCCAAAACACATACCGTATTTTTCGCTCTATAACACGCATCTGACCATAACACGCACGTAGTTTTTAGAGGAGGAAAACAAGAAAAAAATATTCTGAACGAAACAGTGGGTGCATGATTTTTATGGTTCATGCTGTGGCCACAGACATGTGATCTGATGGTGAGTTTGGGGTAGCCAAATGCAAAAATCCTGAGGATCCATGTGGATCCTTGCTTTGTAACCACGTTTTAAGTGGGGAGGGAAGGAAAAGCACTCAAGGGAGCACGCGTGGAGAAGGAGCTTTTCGGTGAGCTGAGCGGGGAGGAGGGAGGGAAAGAGCACTGTTGCTTTAAAGGTATACTTAAGCTACTTGCCCTGTGCCTGGGTTTTTTTCCATTTAACAGCTTGCAGCCTTTTCCTTCCGCTCCTTGTTTTGAGGCAGAATAGATTTGAGCAAGTGAGGAGGACTTGGATTGCAGGGGATTCACCATTAGCTGTGTAAAAGTGCTCCTCCTTGCAGCCTGAGTGATAAGCAGCCACCAGCAGCAATAGAATGGAGCACAAAAAAGTGGTAGGGGCACTAGGACCCAGACAATGCTCGAATCTATCCTGCCTGAAAACAAGCTGCTCCCTCCCAGCGGATCAGCGGATTTGTGAAGTTTTCCCCTCTCCCTCATCCCCAGCCTTTTTTCTTTAACTTCCTGGTTTTCACTGCGTGGCTCAGAGCTCGAGGTTGGTTTTATTTTGCTGCTGGTTGCTTAAATTTTATCTTTCCTGCCGTCCCTCTGCAGCCTCATTGCTCTGTTTAGAGAGCTCACGGACCTTTGCTAGCGTCTGTCCCTCCTCCCGTGTAAGCGGCTGCTGCCCGCTTTGCTGCCATGGCTCTCCTTCCCTCCCTCCTCCCCGGCTCCAGGTTGCTTTAAAGCAAGCAAAGCAAGAGCCTCGTAGAGTGTGTAAGCAGCTCCCGCTTTGCTTGACTGATGGCAGACATGGCTCCGATCCGTGCATTCGCTCCTTAACACGCACAGGCATTTTCCCTTACTTTCTAGGAGCAAAAAAACTGCGTGTTATGGTCCGAAAAGTACGGTAGTTCTTCTAGATAAAAGAGAGCTTTTAGTTGTGAAAAGGAAAGGAAAATCTGATTTAGGCCTAGTTTTCATAAACAAAAAATGAGGTAGTAAGTCTGTGTATGACACTAGTGTTCTAAGATCTCATATATATATAAATCATATGTTCATAAATTTACAAGGCAAACACATACATAAGTATATAAACCACGTGTCTGAAATAGTAGAGCAATCCTGAAACCATTTTGACTCTCCCAAACTGACCTCAAATATTTCTCTGCAAGGAGGAAGGAAATGGGAAAGCCTCTCCATTGTCTTTTGCTTACCTGTCTCAAGGGTGTATTTGTGTATGAATATTTAGCATCTCAAAAAAGTCTTTAGCATCTCAAAAGGAATGGCCAGGCTGCCCAGGTAAAGCAATCAAGTCACCATTATCAGTATCCTGCCAGACAGGATTTCTGTTGTAGACCACCCCGTGATGTATTTCTGCTGTCGCCCACCTCCTGCTGGGATGTATGTAGGATGTTTGAGGGGTGGTGGTACTGAGTTACAGGGAGGGCAAATTCAAAAGTCTGTATAATGACTTGCAAACCATTGTTCTGGGTCCCTCCTGCCTCCTGCGTGGGGGGGGGGGTTGAACACCCTGTTGCAACAGTTAATAAAGATCAGGCTTATTATCTGCCTTGCTTCTCAATATTCTCTGATTGGCCTCTGTTATTTTCTCCTTCCAATAGGGAACCTACATAAGGACTCTATAGGGCTCTTAGATACCCCATAAGGGAAAAGGTGCAGTTTTCTCCCCTTATAACAGTTTGGCTACATTAAGCAACATTATACCACTGCTAGCTCCAATTTATGCCCCCCTTCCTTTCGTACCAGAATATCTATTATACGCCTTACTGCAGATGACACTTACCCATCTGATCAGATAATTGTTTTCCTAGTTCCTCGGAGTCTCACTGGGGAGAACAAACTGCAGTGGCGGGGAAGGGGGAGCATCACCTTTCCATCTTTTTAATGCCATGTAATCAAAAAATCTTAGACACACAATTAAAAGTTACTCAAGTGAAGCTAGCCATAGACCACAATTTGCTAAATAATTTATACTGAAATGTTCTTCCTTCCTCATATCTGAGATGTTCAAGACAGGCAGCCAGAATATTTTACGCGAGTCTATGGCATCTCCCCAGCCCCTGGTGAAATTATTATTTGGACGTATTTATTTCACTATAGTGGGGCTGTTAATAGCCATATATTTGGTCACCCACAGTTATAAGCAGACAGGGAAGCTTTATAGCAGTTGGGTTTTGTTTTACAACTTACAAGTTCTGTGTGGGCTAGTAACATCGTTGCAGGCTAGCCATTTTTTATGAGAAGAGTTTGGATTTGATATCCTGCCTTTCACTCCCTTTAAGGAGTCTCAAAGCAGCTAACATTCTCCTTTCCCTTCCTCCCGCACAACAAACACTCTGTAAGGTGAGTGGGGCTGAGAGACTTCAAAGAAGTGTGACTGGCCCAAAGTCACCCAGAAGCTGCATGTGGAGGAGCGGAGAAGCGAACCCGGTTCCCCAGATTACGATACTACTGCTCTTAACCACTACACCATACTGGCACCATACAAGGTACATGAGGGCTGTACCTTGGTGATAGAGAATCTGCTTTGAATGCAGAAGGTTCATGGTGTAATCATCTGCATCTAGCGTAAGAAAAGACTCTTCTCTGAAACCACAGAGAACTGCTAATGGTCAGTGCAGACAATAATGTGCTAGGTGGACCAACTGTCTGACACAGTATTTGTTGAGAATTTCCATTCCACCTTAAGGAGCAGACATGGGATTGTTACGTGTCACATGTCTGTTATATTCCAGCACAGTATGCTGGGAACTTCCATTGTGTGTATAGCTTTTGCTTTTCTCTGTCTCTCTAAGAAGACAAAGAGAGAGACGACATGTTTCTTTGTCCTGATTTATGATTAATAAATCCGTAGTTGTAGTATGCTTCCACAAGCCTCACGCCTATTCTGTGTGCACAGTTCACTCAGCTGATATAGTGTGCCCTGGCTTTGAAGCCTGGGTTGCTAATTTAAGTCGGAGTAGAGTCCGATGGGTCTTTGCAAAGGGACAGCTGGAAGAAGACGACTCAGCTAGGGTCTAGCCAGCTGGCCTTTCGACCCTCTGCATGCCGACAGTATTCGTATGATAGTGTAAGAATTTAGAGACCACGTGGAGGAGATTGATGACATGGAAATAGCCATGCTAATGCAAGCTGTTTAATTCACCATCTGATGTGACCATTCATCTATTGCAGTGGTGGCCAAAGTTGGCCCTCCAGATGCTTTGGAACTATAACTCCCATCATCCGTAGCTAACAGAACTAGTGGTCAGGGATGATGGGAATTGTAGTCCCAAAACATCTGGAGGGCTGAGTTTGGCCACCACTGATCTATTGTGATCCTATTTAACACACATGGTTTCTACACGCTCAGCGTTTGGTGAGATAAAACCACACAGAAGTGGTATTTGTGTAAGAGTCAAGTCCTACTTGTCAGTATCTGACAAAATTATAGTGCCATGAAGTCTTACACTACCTATTTGTGGTGCTTTACGCTCTCCACAGGGAGGCTCACCTGATACTTTCTTTACGTATCTTTCGCCACGAGGAAAAAAACCTTCTCCCAAGCTTTTGGCTAATTAATCAATCTATGGTCTTTTAAACTGGAAGTGGGGTATTGTTTTTGTTTGTAATCATGCCATGTATTTCTGTGTTTTTATATTGCAAATTGCTCTGATCTTTGTATAAAGGGTGGTATAGAAATATGATAAATTATTACTATTGTTGTTGTCATCACTATACTCTTTAATGCAACATTAATATGAAAAATGATGCAACTGTAACACTGAATTTACAAAGTGAGAGGTGAAGGTGACAACCTGCCCTTCAAAGAGTTTGAAGGCCTGAGACTTCAGAAGAAGTCTAGATAAAGTTTTAATGGATGTAATAATACTGAGTATCATAAATTGCGTGAAAAGAGAAGGCAAAGAATTAGAGGTCTTCTCTACAAGCTACAGAAAAAAACTTTAACCTTAAGCTAAGACATTGACTATGATTTGGACATCCCATGTGTCAGAGAGCAAAGTGACCTGCCACATCAAAACCATTTCCCCACTAGGCTGAGAAGAACAAACACAAATATATACAGAGGGAGGAAATCTGACTCAGCACAGAAATGCAATTTCTCTGGGACAGATACTTGACACTGTCAGCATAAAGATGACATTGGGCGATGCTGGGATGAAAATGAAATTGATTTTTGAAATACGGGATAGAGGAATTACTTCGAGGTGACTCTCTTTCTCTCTTCCTGGATGATGATTGCCACTGGAGACAGCATGTCTGCTTTTGAGAGTGAGGTTCCATAGATTTTATCCTAAGTTCTTCCATTGATCTGCTATGTGCCTTTTGCTCAGTCAGATGATACCTCACCTTACCGCTATGTAAAATGTTCATGTCAATAGATCCTTACCTTGGAGGAGTCTTTTGAGATTAACGAGGGTTGCATTTGCAAAATATTTTGCTATCAAAAAAGCACTCAAATGGTAAACATCATTTGCATCTATAAAATTCCTTTCCAGTTCTGCTGAACTGTCAGAGGATGATCTGCCAAAGGTACCTGGCTTTTGCTAGTGCACAACTTAATATGCTGCAACATATTTCTCCTATTTAGGCAGGTGGGAGAGGTGTCCCGTAGATAGCTATATATATAAAAAACAATTCTTCATAAATGAAAATAGATATGGAAACACTATAAAAGAAACTAGAGTTGCACCAAATGTTTTCCCATTTTAATATTCAGTTCGAAAAGAGAAATTAAAAGAGGACATAAATGGGAGGGGGGAGTCACTGAGATTGTTCACTTTTTCACATAGATGAGGACAAATGAAAGCCAATTGAGAGTCAATAATCAATGAAAATCAGTAAAGAGGGGATACTTCCAATGCTACCAGAAATGTTCAGCAAAACAACCACTAACGCGAGTATGAATTTCTTGTTTGTTTTGTGCTTCCATATAAATCCTTAACAAAAATGTTTAGTCATTGTGGCACCATGAGAGAAACCTCCCGGGGGGGGGGGGATCACTAGCCTCAACAAAACTCTTCCTCAAAAGTTTCACCTGAGGAAGAACCCTTTGATTTGAAATTCTCTAAATGTCCTCCCAAGTAGCAAAGACCTTTTTAATGTAATTCTCTCTCCAGTCAGAAATCTAGGGAAGCAAGGGGATAGCAGAATTCTCCTCCTCACCATAAGGCATGTTCCAGACAACTAGGTTACAAGCAGTTATTACAGGAATTTAATCAGACGTTCATCTGGATTCACTCAATCTGGATCAAGGCCAATGCAAAACATTTTGCTGTCTGATCCAAATGGCAAATTGGAGCCCCCTTTTCATATACAAAAGCTTACTGGATTAGCAACTGAATCTTATATTAATACCGATGATGGGACAGCATCTTCCTGAAGGCATCAGGTTAGCTTAGAGGGCACAGGCAACTTGTCCTCCCAACACCTTGCCACATACAGTGGTACCTCAGGTTAAGAACTTAATTTGTTCCGGAGGTCTGTTCTTAACCTGAAACTGTTCTTAACATGAAGCACCACTTTAGCTAATGGGGCCTCCAGCTGCCACTATGCTGCAGCCGCACAATTTCTGTTCTCATCCTGAAGCAAAGTTCTTAACCCGAGGTACTATTTCTGGGTTAGCAGTCTGTGACCTGAAGCATCTGTAACCCGAGGTATCACTGTATATTTTCCTTGACTTATGAAACAAGGCATGGCAGTGCTACAACATACATTAACTTTTGATTTAATACAAGAAACGTCAATCTTTATTTTCTTTCCAGTTCATTGTATCCCACTTACTCTCTGCAGTTGGCCACACCCATTGTCTCCTTGTTCCTTGCAGCCCATCTCTTAAAGTAGCCCTAGTAACCATTCTCTAGTCTCCAGCACCTGCCTTACTCTGCCAAATGGTAGGACTAAGTCATAATCTGGATATATGACCCCTGAAGTAATGTAAGAATTCCACCCAGGTTTCTTCCACCATATCAAAAAATCTGAGTGACCTTGAATATCTTTTTCATAAAACGCATAAAAACTCCAAAGCAGCTTACAAAAAAATATTCCTTTTAGTTATTGTTAACAATGCATGTTTACCATCAACGCTTCTCTGGAAGGAAGTGAATGGAAGACAGCCTATTGGTAGCTTAATGCCTATCTGGACTACATTAATTTCTCAAGTATTTTCATCCTTGAAGGTATGTAAAAAAATAATAATAAAATGATATGCTAAATAGTGCTAAAGAGATAACCAAATACATCACAGTATCAATGGAAATGGAAAAGTATTATCATATTTGACACCATTAATGTGTAAGGCACTTCACAAAATAAACCAAGATGTCAGTTGTGTGCATCTAAAGAGATGACAATGCCTTTTCAGTACTTTTTTGTGATGTCAGAAAATCTGAAACGTCTCCATTTTGAACTGGCCTGCAGCACTGGAATGCAGCAAAAGAAATTTCCTCAGCATGCCTTGTTTCGTGGGGGGATGAGGTTTCTTTCCCCTTCCTAGAGGCATTTTTGGAAATCTCCCTACTTTGTTCCATGCTGTGGCTCAACTGTGAGCTCAGCCCTTTCAAAAATCTATGCTGATTTCTAGCATGCAATTAACCGAAACAGTTAACATCCATTATTCTTTCAAGAGCATCTTAGAGCAGATTCAGCTTATCAGTTCACTGGACTATTAGCAGATGTAACCAATACATCCACTTCTGTTAATACCCTTCTTTATTTTTTGACTGAGCACAGTAATGCACAGTGACAAAGACTTCATTCCCCCCCTTTCTCTTTTGCTTACCAAGGTGTACCTACATTCGAGCTGCCAGCAACCAACCAACCTAAATCAGTAAAAGCTCACACCTTGAGAAGCAGTCCTCATCAATCTCCATCACAAGTGGCCCAGATGGAAACCATCACAGCTGTGACTTGGTATAATTCATGCCACTCTGCAAATCTTTTCTATTGATCTATCTGCTTGGTGTAATCTCTGTATTGAATTCTCTGATGCCCCTCATTACACTTCCCTGACTTCTACAATGTCCCATTTCAAAATGCAGCTGTGCCACTGATGAATGAAGAAATGGAATGCCCAGGCCTTTCTAGTGTTTCACTATTACAGCTGTCTATCTTTTTCACATGGCTACATACAGCCAAAGGAAGCACACATGCCTCTAGAAGTGAATTAAAAGTACTTCACGTGTAACAGTTGTTTTGGTTATGGATGTCACAGTCTTGGTCATGCTATGTAGTGACAGCAGGCTGGTGTTCCACCTCCCTCTTAGTCACCCAAAGAAATTCATAAAAATAGCTGCAATGCATATAAGATTCTCATCAATAAAGTGACTCGACTGCTCTAGAATATATGCATGATTTTAGTAGGAAATTGATGCTAAGCAATAGCCTGGTCTGATGCACAATAGCTAACCAGATCTGTAAGAAAGAAATGACCTTTTTGTAGGTCAGATGCTAACATAATCTGTTCTGCTGTCCCAATTCTATTTGTATTCTGTGGAGATCAGTGAAATCTGTGATTTGCACAAAACTAAGTGAAATGGATCACAACAGTGCAGACCTTACCTGGCAAAATGACTGTTCGAACAAACAAACAAGTCTTAAGATGAATAAAATGCAAAATGGGAAAGGCACAGTTTGCATGTCCTTCCAAGAAGTGAGTGTTACCTTCCCATGCATCTTAAAACTAGACTGTTTGCAATGCATTGAAGTGAACAGGGGCCCTTGATAGCTGTCAACCCTGCTGGAGTAAGTGGGTGCAGAATTCAATATGATTTGTTTCCACTCACCCTAGGATTAACATAGCACCGTCCATGATGACAGTACTGAACACATCATCGCAAATAAAATAGGCAAAGTAAATTGAAAAATATTGTTGTGATGAACAACAAAATATGTTTCAAACATCATGTGTCCCTATTTTTCTCTCTCATTTCTAGCTCTATGTCACAGGGTTGCTGACTGTCCCCCTACCAACACCGTCACCACATGACCAATTCAGGGAGGAACATTCAGCAACACATGGGAGGCTAGCCTTTGTACACATAAGAGGCTTGTTTCAGCCCACTGTGGTTGCAAATCCCATGGAGAATTTGTGGGCTGTATGCAAATTAACTGAAACAAACAATGGATTTAGTACAGTAGTTTATTGTACAAAACTCACATATACATGCACAAAAGTCAAATATATGTACATTAGTAACGGATAAGACCTCTGCTATTTTTAAGCAGCATTTGAACACGCTTTGGCATGGAGTCTACTAGTATCGAACCACACTTGAATCAGCGCCTGAATGAGCTTCTCCATAGTCGTACAGTCTACAGCACTGAGGCGACTTTTGCATATAGCCCACAAATTCTCAATGGTATTTACATCCAGGGAATTCCCTGGCCAATCAAGTACCTGTATTTGCTGCTCTGTCATGAATTCCTTCACCACTTTTGATGTGTGACAGGGGGCTAGGTCCTGCTGCAATATCCCAGTACCGCCAGGATGCCTCTTTTCCAGCTCTGGAATAACTCTCTTTCATAGAACCTCAATATATGGTGGCGAGCGCATCATTCCTTTTATTGACTGCAGGCTTCCGACACCGTAATATCTGAAGCATCACCAAAACATCTTGTTTTGTGGGTCCTTGACAGACTGATCAATGTGCCATAGAAAACATGCTTTGTTTCAATTAATTTGCACAAGGGTGTAAATGTTGATAGTTGCCAATTTTTGAATTTTCCTTTTTACACACACAAACGTGTGTGTGTGTGTATAGTACATATATATTGATAAGATATATTTTCAAACTTAGTATACTACTGCCACTGCAAGTGGTGAATTCCAATGCTAAAAAATGGATAATTTCTCCTCCTCCTAGGGAAATTTTGTGAAATAGTTCCTCCAGTTTCTCTGTCCAGAATAAGGCCATCTGAGCACAACTATTTTGAACAAGCAAATGACAGAGTTACTGACTTGTGTCACCATTTGCTGAATACGTTTGGTTCATCCAGCTTCAGGGTAATTCGAACGTTATACATTTAACTTTTACTACACAAGAAAGCTGCACATAAGAAGAATTTCCCAAGTACCTTGCCCTGATTAGTAATTGATTACCTGTTTCACATTACTGCTTTCAATATTCATTCTTAATGATTTCATTAAATGTGCAGGGCTCGATAAGCCTCATTGCCATAAAGGAATGGGGTTTTCATTTTGAGAGGGAACTAGAGTGGACAGTACAAATCATGCTGCCATTAGCTCCATAATATTCTTTGACATGGGTAGATACTGACTTTTAACTAGTTACAGCGCAAGTTATTATACCCTGTGGTGCTAGGGCACATACATAACTCGACTGTGGTTTACTGAAAACAGAAGCAAAAGCTTCAGATCTCCTCTTTGTAGCCATGGAAGAGAAGAAGGGAACAGGGAGCTCTTGATTCCAAGGCTCATTCACATAATGATAAAATGTAATTTATTGTTGCATCCGAATGCAGTCCCTCTCTTTCATGTACACATTCTATTTGCAATTGGCAAATTATTAATATTAAAGCAAACAAAAAGTCATGCTAAGGATTTGTGCTGCACTGAGTTTTCACAAGGTTTGATTTTTTTTCATTGCAAAACTGCTCTTTCAAGGGAGGGAAGCCCCCATTCACATAAAGTAGTTTGAGGAATGAGTGGCAGGGACTGACTGCACAGTGGATTGCCTTCTTTAAAGGGCTAGTGTAAAGGAGACTATCCATTCTGCAATCTGAATTCCTCCAACACTTTTAACAAAATATCTGCCAAGGGAGTAGAAACAAATGCAGCTAGCACTGTGGATTGTCTCCCTTTGAACTCCAAAAATGCTTGCCTCCTTTCAAAATGCTAAAGTGATATTATAATTTTAAAAGGGGAAAAGGAAGCAAACATTTTCATCCCCTTTTCAGACATCCTACCCCAAAAAAGATCACCGAAAGTGGTAGAAAGGTTTTAGAAAGCTGTAAAGGGAACTATTTTGGCAAGGCTGTAGTGCGGATTAATGAGATAATGTCAGGAAAGCATCTGAACACTAAAGCAACAATGACTAAGCTTTTCAGCAAGTGTGCCACATAACAAGTCCAAGGAACAAAGCACACATCCTGATTCACACTGCTATACACATGCAAGGAGCATGCCTTGGTGCAATTCTAGTCCTCGTCTCCTGAGCAAGAGAGAGAGAGATAGGAAAGAGACGAGACCTAATTCTAGACCCCTACACCCCCAGACTTCAGTCTAGAAATATGACAACCTCTCACTGTTTCTGGTGTTTTGCTGCAAGTCAGCCACCTATTCCCCAAAGTGCTCTATAAATGTCACACATTATTAAACTGGGTAAACAGCTGGTTATTTTGTTGTTGTTGTTGTTTCCTTTCTGTTCAAAAGTCAAATCTGTAAAACAGGATAACAACAACAACAACGATGATGATGATGGATACACATTCATCACACAAAAGTCTGTGGAATGAGCTACAGTGGTACCTCGGGTTACAAACACCTTGGATTACAAACACTTCGGGTTACAGACTCTGCTAACCCGGAGGTAGTACCTCGGGTTAAGAACTTTACCTCAGGATGAGAACAGAAATCACGTGGCGGCGGCATGGCAGCAGTGGGAGGCCCCATTAGCTAAAGTGGTACCTCAAGTTAAGAGCGGTTTCAGGTTAAGAATGGACCTCCAGAACGAATTCAGTTCACAACCCAAGGTACCGCTGTACTGAAAAGCAGAGCTGTAGTCTCTTTTAGATATTGTAACAGATGCTGCCCTTTGTGGAGGGTGGGATTTGGGCAACTATAGTAGGCAAAGAAAGAGATAACAATAGCCAGGGCACTGCAAAACTGTAATTCTGTAATTTACCTCTGAGGGAAATGACTAGGAATGCCTAAACATCCAGGTAGGGACTGCAAAAGCAGCCAAAAGAGCACTGAGCATGTGTAGTGGCTATGCAATGTTATGGTGGCTGCCTGTTGGACAAGCTAAAATACAACCATAACAAAATAATACATGAGCAGCAGCAATCACGTATCATTGAAAAGTCTTTTCTACTTTGCTTATAATTCCTTCCCTAACACAGATTTTGCCTTTTTCACTGCCACAGCTCATCAAACCGACAATTTTCATTGAGATTGCCACTGTGACCAAGTTTGCTTTCCAAATAATCACAGCTAGTTCCTACCTCATGACTACAATTAATTTTACATTTAGTGACAATGCATTACTCCTGGAGCAGTGGTGTAGCGTGGGTTGTCAGCACCCGGGGCAAGGCAAGTAATTTGCACCCCTAACCCGTGGATTTGCACCCCCTAACCCATGGATTTGCGCCCCCTAACCCCCAGATGTTGCGCCCGGTGCGGCCGGCCCCCCCTGCACCCCCCACGCTACGCCACTGCTCCTGGAGAGAAGGTACCAAATACTTTCCGGAACATACTCTCAGAAAAGAACTGCCAAAACGTAGCTATGTTACATACCAAAAAAACAGACACCAGTGACACTTAAAAAGTGATAATGAATTCAAAGGTATTACCACCTACTCCACATTCAGTAAACTCCAACTGCTAATTTTTGAAGCTGTGCTCAAACAAGGTTAGCCACAATCCAAAATGAGCCTGTAGTTTCTTGAGAAATACTGCTGTTTGATGCATTTCCCCCTCAAACCAGGTTCTGTCTGGCCAGAAAACTTGACATATTCACTCTTGGACTATGAATCTCAAATAAGCAACAGGCTGGCAAATAGTTTTTACAGACCCATAAAGAAAACAAACAACAATATCTTATTGCACAATGTATCACATAAATAAGCAAAATTTAGAAAACTATTGATCAATGCAACATTAGACTAACCTGTGCTTTTAAATGGCAGAACAAGCAAGATCAGTGCTCTTTCGTAGGAAACCATATGCAATTAAACCACTCATCTAAGTTCCACATTTATTTCTTTATTTAAATATTAAAAAATGAACAGAAGCACACATAAGTATATGTGCCTTTTAAAATATTGTATAGGTGCATGCTCACATCTTTGGCATTGTGGCTGGTAGTCACATAAGTCTTACTGAACGTATAGACCTATTGAAATAAAGGACCTAAACTTATATATGTTTCTTAATTTCAGTGGATTTACTCTGAGTAAAATGTTGTTGAACACCCTACATTATCCTTTATGATGGAAAAGTAAGTCATACGATTTGGAATGGAGAACTATGCAGAATTAAATGACCAATGAAAAATTATTTGGAAATAAGAGGTGGGATCAAATCTCCTTTTGGAGGACTGTTTCTCCAACTGGATGGAAGAATTTGTGGATATGAATATATACTTGGAAATTAGAGGTATGTGAGACAGCTGCCAACACACCCCTCAAAAAGATTCAATCTTTCGTTTTGCCACAAAATTCCTCAGATATTTTATCCAGAAGCTTGCTACAAATTTTGTTTTAGGGGAGATGCAGCATTCAAGCACAGTACCATAAAATTTCCTCCTCATATACTTCCTCACACTTTCCTTCATATCCATTTTTTGTCTTTGTCTTTCTAGGAACCACCTTATTAGGTTGCTCCCTTCCTCCCTTCCTCAGCAATTCAAGCAGAGCACTCATAGTCATTTGACTACCGAAACAGTAAAGGTAGTCAACAGCTGGGGCAGGTCTGCACAACTTGAGAATGAATGCAGCACAGCAGCCTTGGATGAGGCCTGCCAGGTGATTGACAGCTTCCCTGCTTTTTCATCCCGGGCAGGCAGCAGAAACAGAAGATTTATAGCGTTGCTGATGGGTACTCTATAAGACTGCTCAGCTGAAATCAGCTTGGTGAGCCATAAATTGTTCAGGCTGACCTAGGATGTCATCTTGGGACCATTGCCCAGGACAAAACCTCCATGCTCTATTGCAAGGATCATACCTTTGAGGTTTTAAATAAATTCCAGCCCTAAATGGGGTAAACATGTACCCCACCTCTCCAGCATGTCAGGACTCTAGCAACATATCCTGTAATGCTTCAAAAAGAGAAATCACAGATGCTTTACTAAGAGTTTAAAATGTGTCAATTACCAAAGGGGGTGGTTGGTAAATATTTTCTTGCACTTTAATGATTATTTCAAAGAACTATGACAAAAAAGACAGAAGTCTCAATTGAAATCAAGAAAGAAAGACAGTACATTGGGTTCAGACCAAGTTACCTGAACTTAGGTTCCACTGAAATCAATGTGAAATGTTATTTCGTGACTACATTGAGTCTTACTGGTTTTAATATGAATTAAATTAAACTAGTTTAGCTGTTAATTTGGCCATGAAGTTTTCTTGGCAGGGATACTGGAGTGGCTTGCCGGTTCCTGCTCCAGGTAGATCACGTTTGGTCAAAACTCTCCACTATGATCTGTCCATCTTGGGTGCCCTGCACGGCATAGTTCATAGCTTCTCTGAGTTATTCAAGCCCCTTCGCCATGACAAGGCAGTGATCCATGAAGGGAAGCCCTGAGTGCTCACTGGAAGGACAGATCCTGAAGCTGAGACTCCAATACTTTGGCCACCTCATGAGAAGAGAAGACTCCCTGGAAAAGTCCCTGATGTTGGGAAAGATGGAGGGCACAAGGAGAAGGGGACGACAGAGGATGAGATGGTTGGACAGTGTTCTTGAAGCTACCAGCATGAGTTTGACCAAACTGCGGGAGGCAGTGGAAGACAGGAGTGCCTGGCGTACTCTGGTCCATGGGGTCACGAAGAGTTGGACATGACTAAACGACTAAACAACAAGTTTAGTCTGTGTCAAAAATAAAGATAAAGATTGAAATCAAAATCTCTAAGGAAGGGGGAAGTGGTAAACAACACCATCACTGGACCCAACAACATTAAACATACCATCTCAGGCCTACTTAATTACTCATCTTCTGACATTGTGTATGCCATCAAATGCCAGCAGTGCCCTTCAGCTCTCTATATTGGACAAACAGGCCAAACCCTATGCCAAAAGATAAATGGACACAAATCTGACATCAGGAATCACAAGACAGAGAAGACAGTAGGAGAACGCTTCAATTTCCCAGGACATTCAATACAGGATCTCAAAGCAGCTGTCTTATTACAAAAGAATTTCAGAAATAGACTTGAAAGAGAAGTTGCTGAATTACAACTTTTACTAAACTGAAAACTATGGAGAGACCTAGTCTGAATAGAGATACTGGATTCTTGTCTCATTATATATGCTAAAGCTATTTTTGGTCATCTGCATACTATCCCTTGCTTTTTCCTGTAGGACTAATTGCAGTCATTAACAGCCATCAACAGGTTTACCATACCCGTGGAGTCATTTACCCATCTCCTACAACTCTTCTGAGAAAAACCCCACCCTCCCACAATATATAAGGGTGTGGTGACTTCTGTTTCAGTGTATCTGAAGAAGTGTGTATGTACACGAAAGCTTATACCCAGAACAAACTTAGTTGGTCTCCAAGGTGCTACTGGGCAATTTTTTTATTTATTTTGATAACATACAGTATTAATTTCCTCTACTCAAGACTTTTCATGTTCTCTTTTGATGCTAGGTCACATTGCCCACCTTCCCGCATTGGCTGGGAACCAATATATCACACAAGTAGCTCCATCCACAGGCCTCTGGACTGTTTATTGAACAGCAGCCCCCAAAATTACATGCAAAATGATTTCTGAAACTGAGCACACACTCATAAGTGGTTTATCATGGTTCAGTACTCAAAAGTGTTGAAGGTTTGAGGATGGGCAATCCCACTGGGAAAATGCTCAAACTATTGAATATACCTAAAATAGCCTTTAGGATCCCGACCCCGGATACAATCTTTTGTGACTCATTCATGGTCCCTTACTCACTTCTCCACCTGCAATTCTTTTTACTGATCTCTCTCTCTATGCTTTCCTACATCTTTATCAAAGACACCAGGGCACCCGAGATTTCCTTCTGCATAGCAATACCGTCAATTTTATCACATAGGCTTCATTAAGAGAAGTGCACCATAAATTATTAGCTACGGTGTGAAGGTCTAAAGTGAGCCTAGTTAGATTGCCTTGTGCACTGTGAAATGCCTAGAAAGTCGACATAATTAATTTATGGAATATTTAACTTGCCCAAAATAGAGTTGGAGTTAATACTCACTTAGCACCAGTATGATTGATATTCTGTGAAAATGGGCAATTGCCCATGAGGATCCCTCTCTTTCTTCAAACAGAGCACAAACTCTGACCTTGTAGCTTGTCTGATCTCTCTCTTGAATCTCTTACATGGAAAGCAAATTTAAAATAAAATAATAATAAACCCTGCAATTGTTCCTAGCCTTTAGCCGAGTTCCTTCCTTCCTGACAAGCATAATAAATTTGACATGCTGCTTCTAAATTCACTGCCTTTCTGCAAATAAATCTTACTTGGGCCTTCCTTGTTTAAACCAATAAGCTACCCCAGGGGCATGGATTCCAGTGTGAGCACCTCACATTTTACAAATGAACAGTTAATGGAACTACAAAAAGAAGAGGTTACCCCAAGGGAAAGATATTGTGGAAAGAATCTAGAACAATAAATATTATGTCCTTTTTTCACAGGAGATCCTTTCAATTCCTCTCTCATTATAGAATAGAATAGAATAGATTCTTTATTGTCATTACACAAGTGCAACATTGCACATGTGCAACGAAATTGGATGCCATCCCTTAAAACAACAAAAGCAAAACAACAACAACAACCAAACAAACCACATTCCAGCCACACCCACACCCACACCCATCAAACTCCCAGGTCACACTATCGAGTTACAGCATTCAAAAAGGCCACAGCTCTTGGATAGAAACTATTTTTCAGTCTATTTGTCCTTGACTTGATGTTTCTATATCTCCTGCCAGAAGGCAGTAGTGCAAACAGACTGTATCCCGGGTGAGATGAATCCTGCAGGATGTTGTTTGCTTTCCTAAGACAACGGGAACCGTACAGTTCTCCCAAAGATGGGAGAGGATGACCAATAATCCTTTGGGCTGTGGTTATGACCTTCTGGAGCACCTTCCTCTCCCTAGCTGTACAACTGGAGAACCAAGCACAAATACAGTATGTGAGAATGCTCTCTATGGAGCCTCGGTAGAAGGACACCAGCAGTCTCTCACTCAGATTGTTCTTCTTTAAAAGTCTGAGGAAATAAATTCTCTGCTGGGCCTTCTTCACCAGAGCAGTGGTATTTGCGCTCCAAGTCATGCCCTGATCGATAGTCACTCCCAAAAACCTGAATTCCGCCACCCTCTCCACCCGTTCCCCGTTGATATACAAGGGCTGAATGTCCGCCTTTTTTTCCCTGTAATCCACCACCAATTCCTTGGTCTTAGCCGTATTAAGAGCCAGATTGTTCTCTCCACACCAAACACAGAGCCGCTCCACCTCGTCCCGATAGGCGGACTCATCCCCTCCTGAAATGAGCCCTACCACCGTAGTGTCATCAGCAAACTTGATGATTTTGTTGCTGGAATAGATGGCTGTACAGTCATACATATAGAGAGTATAGAGCAGGGGACTCAACACACAACCCTGTGGTGAGCCGGTGTTAAGGCTAAGGGCTGTGGACATATGTGACCCTACTCTAACCCTCTGAGAACGTTCTGACAAAAAATCCAAAACCCAGAGACAGGTGGAGTTGGAGAGTCCAATCGCCTCTAGCTTGGACACCAGTCTATGGGGGAGGATAGTGTTAAAAGCAGAGCTAAAATCCACAAACAGCAGCCTCACATAACTCCCCGGCAGCTCCAGATGGGACAGAGCAGCATGGAGAGTGGTGGCGATAGCGTCTTCTGTGGATCTATTTGCCCTGTATGCAAACTGGTAGTTGTCAAAAGTTGATGGAAGACAGGAAATAATGTGACGGCGCACCAGTTTCTCAAAACACTTCATGATGATTGGAGTCAGTGCAACTGGTCTGTAGTCATTCAAACTACTGATTGTGGATTTTTTTGGCAGAGGAACAATAGTTGACGACTTCAGGCAGGGTGGGACAATAGACTGGTGTAAGGACTTGTTGAAGATCTTAGTAAAGACCCTCGCCAGCTGATCCGCACAGCCCTTCAACACCTTTCCAGTGATGCCATCAGGTCCAGCAGTCTTCCTCGGATTCACCATCCTCAATACCTGTCTCACCTCATGCTCCTCTACAGTGAATGAGGGGCCCCTATGGGCTGGTGGCTGTAATACCAGCGTCTCAGGTGGCTCCTTCTCGAAGCGAGCAAAGAAGAGGTTAAGCTCCTCCGCCAGCAAAGGGTCACCGTCGACAGCACCAAGGTTAGGTTTGTAGTTGGTAATATGCTGAATCCCCTGCCACATCTGTCTTGTGTTGTTGCTCCTTAAATTATCCTCAATCCTCTGCCTATAATCCAGTTTTGCCCGTCGAATACCCCTCTTCAAGTTTGCTCTTGCCACACTGTAAAGCTGCACCTCGCCCGACCTGAAAGCCCTGTTCCTTTCCCGCAACAGGCACTGGACCTCTCTATTCATCCAGGGTTTCTGATTGGGGTAAAACCGGATGGATTTATTTACTGTGACAGTGTCTGTGCAGTGATTGATATAGCACAGAACTGCCGCCGTGTGCTCCTCCAGGTCTGAACGATCGAAAATATCCCAATTGGTTCTCTCAAAACAGTCCTGCAGCTGGTGAATAGCACCTTCAGGCCAGATTTTAACAGTCCTTGATATTGTGGGATATTATGGGCACAGTGCTATGCTACAGTTACTATTTTGAATAGGGAATGCACATCTAATGGGGCCTCATACTGCTTTCCTGCCCCCAAACATACCTAGCTAATATTTGCCTCCAGTAAGAGGTTTAATCAAAACAGCATATTTCGTTGCAAATAACAGCCGGAGGGTGGGGGTATCAGAGGCCCTGCAGCAGATTTTTCTTCAAAATAAAAGTGGCCTGTTTCAGAATACTTTTTAGCAAGGGGGTTTATCATACCTTGCCATTTTACCCCAAGAGTTCCACATGTAAGTCTGTATTTCACTTGATAGCAACTGAAAAGTTTGTTTTGCTAGTCCCTCAGGCTCTGAGGGGTCTATTAAAACAGAACAACCATTTCTCTGGCGCTTTAATGAAAGACAAGCAAAACTGTTTGCTGTCCTTCTCAACCATTAGACCAAGGAAATTATTATTGGGAAATTTAAATTAGCATGACTCCTTGCTACAATGTACTGAGGCATCTGCCTCAGGTGATCAAGTGTGGGCAACATTAAAGGGTGTCAAATTGCCATTCTTGTTATTTATTCTTACACCGTGTGGGAAAGCTTCACTTGCATGTTGCCTCAGGTTCCAAAACGTCGTCGACTGTCCCTGCAGACAACCCTATCAGACAGGCCTAAAGCCTGCATGGTGCCATGGGACAGGTTGGGAAAGTGAAGTGAAGGTAATTTTGATTGGTGATTAAAAAAAAAAAGGAAAAGAAAACTAAGCAAGAAATAATGAGGTAAAGACAAATGCCTTTTAGATAGGACTGCTGCCAAAATAAGTTTATGTTGCATTTCTGGTTAAAATGTGAGGTCTTTACACTCAAACACCACTTTCCAAATGTTGCGTACCATCTCAAATTTGGCGGGTCTTTGCACAAATCAAAGTCCAGAAAACAGAAACATGATTTTATGCCAAACTATTGTTGCTAATAGTTCAACAGCACAATCTGTGATGTTAAAGTCCAAAATATTAAAAGAGGGGAAACTGGTGTAAAAACACCATTTCCTTACCACATTGGTGGAGAGCCATTGAGCTCAGAAGCAAGAAGCACCCTAGGTACATTATCATAGCTATATTAGGCCCTCACCTGCTCCAGGACGTCTGAGGCAAGGTGGAAAGATCAAAACACATCCCCCTCTTCCTTGCACAAATGAGCCTTATGTCTAAAACGAGCCTGAAACTTAGTTTTGTGTCCTGGTTTCACTCAATATATTTTTCTTACTCTACTGTAATTTATGGTCCCTGCAACAATTCTGGTGCGAATCTGCCTCCAAAATGTCCCTGGTTCTTAAGACTAGTTGGTGTATTGTATTTATTAGGATTCTATATGGCTATGTTCTCCTGTTACCAACATAACATGCAGAACAGGCCATCCATGGTTAGAGGCAGCATTCTTCTGAATACTAGTTGTTGGAAACACAGAAGGGTGTTCTTGTGCTCATATCTTGCCTGACAACTTCACATAAGCTTCTTCTTCTTTGGTGACCATTCATTGCTGAGTAAGATTGTCTTTCATAAATACAGTTTTAACAGTGAGTCCATAAGTGACTATGGAGACCAATTCTGGATCCACACATCCTTCCACAGTAGGGACATAGGTTTCTGGGCAGGAGTTGATCATGGTTCCAAGCGTGCCTTCCTCTTAGCACATTTCTCCCTTTCATCCTGAGTTTGAGCGTCTTCAAAACCCATGACACCTTGGGTAAAGACTGTCCTCCAATTGCAGCGCTTGCAGGCCAGTGTTTCCCAGTTGTCGGTGTTTATATTACATTTTTTAAAGATTTGCCTTGAGAGAGTCTTTAAACCTCTTTTGTTGACCACCAGCATTACGCTATCCATTTTTAAGTTCAGAATAGAGTAGTTGCTTTGGAAAACGATGATCGGGCATCCACACAACATGACCAGTCCAACGATGTTGATGTTTGCAGAATCATTGTTTCAACACTTATCTTTGCTTCTCCCAGTAGAATGGCATTAGTTCGCCTGTCTTCCAAGTCATGTGTAAAATTTTTCGGAGACACTGTTGATGGAATCTTTCAAGGAGCTGGAGCTGGAGTTTATAAGTGGTCCACATTTCACAAACATACAGTAAAAGGCTGGTAGTGCAATAGCTTTTTAAACAAGCATTTTTCACATAAGCACATGGTTGGTGACTGAAAACAGAATGCTATACTAGACAGACCACTGGCCTGATCCAGCAGGTCTTTCTTATGTTCTTGGGTCTACATCATTTCTACATCACTGCAACATTTTTACATCACTGCAATCCGCTATGAGGATATGAAAGGCACCAGCATGGAAACATTTTCTTTGGTGCAGAGGTACCATTGCTGGCTGGTTGTATTAAGTTATGTATGTTAACTGGGCTAAGCATAAGAAACATATTCAGAGAAGGATTGCCACACAATTTAATCCTGGCCAGAAACTTTTGCCCTGGAATTGAAATCTGATATGTGACTTAACTAAAGGGGATATCCTTCCTCATCTCCTGGAGGCAAAATCACCCCATCTTCATAGCAAAACTCCTAAATATTTGTATTCCTTACTATACCTTCTCTGTTAAATTTTTAAGAATATTTTCAGTAGCAAAAACACTAGGTTGAATGACTGATACACACAAGAAATAAAAAACTCAAAATGCACAACAACCTCTCCTCCAAAGACCTTTTGTATGTGTGAATTATTAGTTAATAATGTCAAGAAATAATTCTGCTTGAAGCACTGACTTAAAATTCTCCGGAGCAGGAAAGCAAAACAGGCTATTTATAATGTCTCTGGAAAACCTTCAGTCAGAAGCTCACTTCTCACAGCAAAAGAAAGGCATTCTCTGCCTCCCCATCCCACACATGCTGTAAGCGCACAGATCACCTCATTTATTGTGCCATTTCAGTGGGTATCACGTAACAACATACTGTGTCTGCCTGTCATTCATCACTAATAAATAAATAAATATCCAGGGAAGGAAACTGAGCCAAAACCAGGAAAGCTGCAGAAACATTCGATCCCTAGATAATTAACCATCCACAGTAAGTGCTGTGATTATTCTCGCAATAATGCCTGACTTACACAGGTTGCCTCCAAATGATCAGCATTTTGCGGAAGGGATTCAAGTATATACAAGGAATTTAGGTTTGCGCAATTAGAGTGGATTAAAGTGCCCTGAGCTCATCTAGACTTCCTTTTGCATCAAGGTTCCAACACACAAGTTTTGCATCAAGGTTCCAACACACAAGTCTGGAATTTAAAGCTCTGTGTCTGAGCATTTTGTTTTTTGTCCCAACACTTTCCCTGTGTGTCATAGTTTCATTGCAGGTCTGCAACGTTCAGAGCTCAGTGGAATGGGAGGCCAGCCAGCCAGAAGAGTCTCTGATGTGTACTTGCGTGGAGGCAGAGTCAGCATCCGAAGTTGGGTCCAGTTCTACGGTCAGGCGAACACCAATCTGCCTGGTCAGATGGTCCAGGGGTCAGGGAATCCAATGATCATGGGGTGAAGACGAGCAGGAAGCAGCAAGGTAGGGCCAAGAACTACAAGTGTTGTTTCCATCATCTGACTGCCACTGGAACCTCTGCTTAAGAAGGCTAAAGCCTACTGGTACTCATCAGCACCTTTTCCTCTGAATCCTTAAAGGCTTTGGCTGCAGGTGGAGTCACTCTACCTTCTCCCCCTTCAGTTCAGCGGGTATAGTTGACACTAGGAAAATACATGTTTTACCACTGAATTGGAGCAATCAATTTGCTCTGATTTAGCAATAAAATAGTAGTTTTCCCTGGGAAAATGCTGGGACAAAAACATAAACAATTTAAAGCATGGACTTGTGCCTTGAAAGTGTAGCACAAAAGGAAGTCTAGATGAGCCCTCCATCTGCCTAGTGCAACAAATCCAATTCTTCTTTTCAAAATGACTTTGCAGTTAGGGAAGTCACAGGGAGATGTGCAGAAATGTATGGGGCGAACAATTAACAGGAAAACACTGCAGAAGCAAATTAGGTGAACAGTCATTTTCATATAAGCTCTCCCCAACAAATCCGAATAAATGCCTAATAAAGAATGGACATAAGCTAATGTCTGCAATTGCTTTGTGCAAGCAAATCAGGATGACTGCTCAATAAATAGGTCATAGTCTCCTCCAGACAATCTATTTATAGCACGTTCCTCCTGACTCACTTGCACAAGGTAAAAAGGTTCCTCTCTTAATACCAAGAGCAAACAAACATAGGTATTTGGACAATTAACGAACTGGAGCATCAAAAAGGTGATGGTGGCATTAACTAATGTTTTTGCATCACTACTGTGTCCAGTACCCAGGGACTGTCTGCACTTTAATATCACAGTAAGAATGGGGGGAGAGGGATGCAGGTGGCACTGTGGGTTAAACCACAGAGCCTAGGACTTGCTGATCCGAAGGTCGGTGGTTTGAATCCCCGCAACGGGGTGAGCTCCCATTGCTCGGTCCCTGCTCCTGCCAACCTAGCAGTTCAAAAGTGCGTCAAAGTGCAAGTAGATAAATAGGTACCGCTCTGGCAGGAAGGTAAACAGCATTTCCGTGCACAGCTCTGGTTCGCCAGAAGCAGCTTAGTCGTGCTGGCCACATGACCTGGAAGCTGTACGCCGGCTCCCTCGGCCAATAAAGCGAGATGACCCCAGGGTCGGCCACGACTGGACCTAATGGACCCTTTACCTTTAAGAATGGGAGGAAGAGAGTGCTAAAGGAGCCAGAAAAACTGTAGGGACTGCTTTAATGGTGTTGGCAGTAGATAATTATCTTCTTTGTTAGGAAAATTACAACTAAATAGCCAGCATAATGATTAGAACATAGCTGACAATTTCTTTGGAAGGTGAGAGACATTTTGGCAAAATGGCAGGCCCTTCTATTCTCTCACCCACCTAGCCATATGGAACATCTAATCTAGTTCTTGGTGATCTAGGTCTCAGTGAAGGAAACAAGGGACAAGTTGCAGTAGACTTTTGGAGAGAGAGCTTGGGCTCTGTGCCTATCTTGGGGTTTTAGCTGTCTCTCCTGAATGTCTGAGATGGGAGCTGTAGACTTTTGTTGTCAGGGTGCTTAGCTGTGTGTTGAGCTGTGCTCAACCTGAGCAGCTGCAAATAAATGCAAATATTACAAAATGCCAATAAGCTTTCAGTGACCTCCTTCAAAGGAATGCAAACACATCTAAGCACAGCACTAACTTCTCACCACTCAGAGAACTGGGGCAAGTATAAAATTACACTAATGCAGTTGTTTTTTTTAATGCAGAAAATATTTATATATATAATCAAAGTAAATCCCACACCCAAAAAAACCCCAAAGGAAAAAATAATGCTTTCATTTGCATTCAGTGACCTCTCTGTATCAAGCAATTTAGCAAAGATTTTCATAGATATTAGCAGGATAGGCAGAGGCTAGACTCCACTTACATTTAAGAATGAGGGACAATATTTTTGAGATGAATATTTCAGAAGCCAAAATGGTCAGGTTCTCAAAAGGTTTTGCCTATGACCTTTGATTACTTTCTGGAAGAACTTATTATTGAGTTGAAGGATACATTTTTATGTAGTCATTATGTTTTGGCCATTATGGAGAGAGAAAGGGATAAAAAGTACAGAGAAACTATATGGAAGGGTCATAACCTCCTGAAAATGAGTTGAAGAACGAAAAGAGCCTCTGCTAGGATTCAAGGCCATGGGGATAGAAGCTCATCAAAAAGATTTTGCATACCCCTTTTTGGCTCTGGGGACATCCTTCACTCAAAATTTTCAATTTTGTCCATCCACAGTTTCCTCCAATTGCCCCACTGATTCACTGTACTTAAGCAAATGTCCTAACTGCAGTTTCTGCATTATTACAGGTCAGGAAGGCTTTGGGCATAACCCAGTGAGAAATAATCACACACGAATAAGAGCTGTGGAGGCATAGCAATCTTGCATGCTTCTTTTTTTGTTGTTGTTTTTTGTTTTCCAGTAAGCAAGAGAACATCTCACTCCACTGTAGCATCTTATTGCCAAGTCTGCATCTTGTAAATTTTTTTTAAAGCCTTACAATCAACTGGTAATCTATACCAGCTCTGACAGACCATTTCCTGGTGATTATGAGCAATAGGGGGCCTATGTTGTTAATATGATTGGGTGGGAGGACATTACCAAACAATTCATTACCGTCACAAACCATCTTTACCATACGTTTATTACAGACACCCCCCCCCAATTCTGCATGGGTTTCATTTCAGACCCCCGCATGCATAAATTGCATAAAGCGGGGAGCAGCACCTTCTAAAAAGCCTTTAAACGGCTATTTCCCCTGCTCTCCAGCGCTCTCTCCAATCCAGACCAAAATATCTAGAGTGGGAGTTCTGAGGCCGGCTGGAGGCTGGGCGGAAAGCAGTTGCTGCCGCCACCACTGCACTACCCCTCATGTCAGCTGTTCAGCGGGGAGGCTGAGCAATGTTAACAAAGCCCTGCTGCACCTCCAGCCTCTGGGGCTTTCCTCCACCCTCACTGACATCCTCTTCAGCTCCAAGGAGGGTCTCCTCATGAGCCACAAGGACTCTCCAGCCCTCTCCCACCATTTCCTACTATGATTCCATTTATTTATTTATTTCCAGGCACCACATGCATTTGTGGTTATGCATGCGTAGAACATGTGTGGGTGTGCCTGTAATTTGTATTGAGCATAGAAAGAACTGGGGACGTGGGTGGCGCTGTGGTCTAAACCACTGAGCCTCTTGGGCTTGCTGATCAGAAGGTCAACGGTTCGAATCCCCGTGATGGGGTGAGCTTCCGTTGCTCTGTCTCAGCTCCTGCCAACCTAGCAATTCGAAAGCACGCCCAAAGTGCAAGTAGATAAATAGGTACTGCTCCGATGTGAAGGTAAACGATGTTTCCGTGTGCTGCTCTGGTTTCGGTGTTCCGTTGCACCGGAAGCGGCATAGTCATGGCTTAGTCATGGTGGCCACATGACCTGGAAGAACTGTCTGTGGACAAACGCTGGCTCCCTCGGCTTGTAAAGCAAGATGAGTGCCGCAACCCCAGAGTCGTCCACGACTGGACCTAAGTGTCAGGGGTCCTTTACCTTTTTATAGAAAGAACTGAGCTGGATTTTCAGTACCATAGACAGCGACATGACTAGGAAGATACCAGAGTTTCGATAGGTCTTCAGAACACATTTCTGAATAAGCCTCTTTCTGGACTCCTTGTATGCAAACTGCAATAGTGAAACACACACCACACAGATCTCCTCTCTCTTTCTGATTCCAAGTGACAAAGATATTCATTAAGTGGAACTTTACTAAATTCACTAGTTAGCAAAGTGGAAGGCAAAATGTTAAAACATGCAAGCATAAATTCTCTTTTCTGTTTGTAAATAGTGAATGTCTGCAAGCATCAAGCTCTGGCAATTCCACACTTTGAGATATCATTAATAAATAGAAGACAGCAAGATTTATCACTGCAAATCTTGGTCTATTAAGCTTTCAGTCATAGAGTACTGAACCTTCTTTGGCCCGTGATTACCCCAAACCATTGAGGAGAAACCTAATACAGTATACAAATTTTCTTTCTTGTACATAGGAATCAGAGCAGTAAATGAATATAACTAAAGGGAACAACAACAAAAGTACAGGCACAATTACAAGTTGAAGACATTTATCCAAGCTTTATATTCAATTGATCACTCTCCCACTTCCATATAAGGAATGCTAAGCCAAAAATCTATCTAAGAAAACTACACTGAATTCTTTCCAATTGAGAATTGAAATCACTTATCCATATAGAATGCTCAAGTTAAGCTGAGCCAAAGACTTGGCAAGATTAATCAAAACTTGGCTTTAAAAGCTTGAAGGAATAAAACAGCCACCTTGTATGTATGTATGTGTGTGTGTATATATATATATATATATATATATATATATATATATATGCAGGTTTTGGTGTCCTCGGGTGTCTTCCCGTGTAAAAGTTGGGGTGTCTAGGCGACGTTTCGACGAGGTCTCACTCGTCATCTTCAGGCTGGTGCTTTCGGCTTCTTGTTACTGGAACAGAGCAGGATCTCAGTGTTTGAGTTCCTATAAATACTGTTGAGGGGGTGTGGTGTATAGCCTCCAATGTTCTGGGCAGAGAGGAAGTTCCCAGGCTAGTGTGCCTTTTCTTCTTTTGTTCCTTAATTACTTGAGGGATATCTTGAGTGATTTCTTGAGTGATATCCTGAGTACCACTTAGGTGGGTCATTAGGTGTGGATTAGTTGCTAAAGTCTTTGTGTCTTGACCTCTTGAACTTTGTGAAGAGTTTTTCTGAGAAGATGGCTGTACTGCACTTAGTTGTGCTCTGGCTTGGCTTCGTGTATAGGGGCGAGCTGTGGTTTTGTGGCCTGTGTCAGCCAGATCTGTGTAGGGATTGCAGGGGGGTGCAGCATCCGGAGGTGCCACCATGGTTTGGCTACTGGATGGTGTCTGTAATTTATCTGTGGAGAGGGTCTGGGTTTGGGTCTGGTGTGGTTGATTGGTGATGGCGTTCTGTGTGCCTCTGGATCTGGTGTCAGTTTTTGTGGGGAGGGCTAATTTCCAGATGTCTGGCAAGCGGGATGTGTCGTCACGCTTGTTCATGTTGTGAGGGTGTTTCTCTATCTCGATGGCTTCCATGATTATTCTCTTGTGGTGATGTTCCATGTTAAAGAGCAATTTGGAATCTGCAAAATTAATTTCGTGTCCTGTTTCTTTCATGTGTTGGAAAAGAGAGGAAGTTTTTTCTTCTTTTTTGACGGCATTCTTGTGTTCTGCGATACGTGCATTTATTCGTCTGTTTGTTTGTCCAATGTACGTGGCTGGGCAGACTTTGCAGGGTATTTCATAGACCCCTTGGTTTTCCAACTGGATTTTATCCTTGGGGTTTCTGAGGATATTGGCTATTTTTTGGTTGGTGCAAAAGGCTGTTTTGATATTGTGTTTATGGAGGATTTTGCTAATTTTATCTGTAGTGCCCTTGATATAAGGAAGGAGGGCCATGCCATTGTTTTCTTCTGTGTCTTGGTTTTTTGGGGGTGTTTCTTTTTGGATTAGCTTCGTAACGACACATCCCGCTTGCCAGACATCTGGAAATTAGCCCTCCCCACAAAAACTGACACCAGATCCAGAGACACACAGAACGCCATCACCAATCAACCACACCAGACCCAAACCCAGACCCTCTCCACAGATAAATTACAGACACCATCCAGTAGCCAAACCATGGTGGCACCTCCGGATGCTGCACCCCCCTGCAATCCCTACACAGATCTGGCTGACACAGGCCACAAAACCACAGCTCGCCCCTATACACGAAGCCAAGCCAGAGCACAACTAAGTGCAGTACAGCCATCTTCTCAGAAAAACTCTTCACAAAGTTCAAGAGGTCAAGACACAAAGACTTTAGCAACTAATCCACACCTAATGACCCACCTAAGTGGTACTCAGGATATCACTCAAGAAATCACTCAAGATATCCCTCAAGTAATTAAGGAACAAAAGAAGAAAAGGCACACTAGCCTGGGAACTTCCTCTCTGCCCAGAACATTGGAGGCTATACACCACACCCCCTCAACAGTATTTATAGGAACTCAAACACTGAGATCCTGCTCTGTTCCAGTAACAAGAAGCCGAAAGCACCAGCCTGAAGATGACGAGTGAGACCTCGTCGAAACGTCGCCTAGACACCCCAACTTTTACACGGGAAGACACCCGAGGACACCAAAACCTGCATTCCTGTACCCGTGAAAATCTACGAAAGCATATATATATATATATATATATATATATATATATATATATATATGCTTTCGTAGATTATATATATATATATATAACTTACCCTTTATTGTGAGAGATTGATGTTTGTTTGTGTCTGCTACCACTGCTATTTCGTTATTTAGCAGGTACCAAGATGCAGTACCATGATTGTTACAATTATGAAGCTGGGAGTGAGTTGGTGGAATTAAAAAGTAAAGGGGGTAAAATACTTCTGTAGGTACTTCTGCTATGTATAGCTTTGCAAAGTTTGGTTATACAAACATCTAATGAAAAATAACAAACATTTATATATAGAAGTTTTATTTAATTTGGACCATAGAAACTCCCTCACAGCTAAGTCAGATAATGAGAGCAGAAAAAAAGTTTGCTACCAAGAACTGAGGTATATTTTACCAGCAAATGGGAAGGTGGTATTAGTTACAGGTGGTAGCTTTTCATATTTAAACCAGTTGTTCTTTATAAAGGTCAAATACAATACCTTAAAACACTGGAAGAGAGTCAGATCTTCATTAATCAAAGTATATTGGTGACAATTTATGATTCCATTAGTAAGTGTTTGCCATTTACCCCAGAGGTGAAGTCTAGGGGCAGTGCTACATAATTTAGATTCCTTTTGATGTGCTGGAGGGTGCTTTTTCAAGTTGAGCCAAAAGTTTTCTGTGGAGAATTTTCAGCTTGAAATTAGGTGCTGGTGTTCCTGAAAGGGCAGCAATTTCCATAAGAGAAAACATGTTTGAAGGCTTCCTAGGAAGGGGCTTTCTCTTGGTACCAGCAGAAAAAATGAAAGTGGGAAAACAGAACACAAAACAAAATACTACTGCTGGTAAGGCCCCACAAACCCTTTGAACAGTTTTGCTCCCCACAAAAAATGCTGAAATAACCCCTTCCTCCTGTAAAAAAAATGGGGTGGTAAAAATTGGATTACTTTTTTGGAAAATGACACAAATACAGATCAAGCCTCTTTGAAGCAAGCAGGCTAGATCAGATTGAAAATGCTTCTTCTTTAAGAACATATTTTATTGTAGGCATGTCCAATAGGTAGGTCAGCAGTAAATCACTGGCTCCCCCCCAAAGAAGCTCAACAACTTTGACCTGAACCCCACAAAAGGGGGTAGTTTTCAGTTTTCAACTCTGTGAGTAGATCACAGTCTTTTGGGAGTTGGCCACCCCTGTTTTATTGATTTGTCAAACTTAAACAGAATTACAAAATAATAACAACAAATGAAACTCCCTCCCACCCTCCTGATCTTATATGAGAGAGAACATGCATTCAAAGATTCTTCCAGTTCATGGCACTCTATGCTACCTACTTCTAAACTCTCTACAAACTTAAAACTGACCATTCTCCTTCTTTTCTCACATATTCATCACAGACCTCACCCTGCAGGTAAACTGCTCTGTCAGGAAACAATCTCCAGTCATTTGGTTCTACTGAGGAAACATCAACAACTTGTTCCTATTAGCAAGTAATCACCTTCCCAGATGAAAAGAACCCTGCAGACATTGAACCACATTGTTTATATACTTTCTTTGCTTTGAGTTTCTTTGAGATGTTGGTACATGTTACCTGTAATGATTTTCTGGAACTGATTTATGAACATCTTTGTGGTGATTTCCCTTCCTCTGTTGTACTGCTAACAAGCTTTTAATTTATTTTACAATAATTTTATTTTATGTTAGAAGGTTAGAAACTCATTATTACCGTGGGCCTATATAATCCACCCTTGCCAAACACAAAGAACTCTATGGGAATTGTGAAGCACTGTACAGCTAAATTTTATTCCTAAATCCATGGCATCACAACATAATACAATACATAATTATGGGGGGTGGAACTTTAGCATAATCATAACGATTTAGTGCACAGAATGTTAAAAGATAAAGTCCACAAACAAACTAAATGAATCCAATATGAAACAGCCACCAGTGCCTCTGTTATGAATCTAACAACAACAACAACCACAACCACAACAAATCTAGAGAAGGGGCTCCCTAATGTTTAGTCAGAATCTCCTTTCTTGTAACTTGAATCCAATGATTTGAGTCCTACCCTCCAGAGCAAGAGAAACAAGCTTGCTCCATCCTCCATGTGACAGCCCTTAAGATATTTGAAGATGGCTACCATATCTCCTCTCAATCCCTTCTTTTCAAGGCTAAACATACCCAGCTCCCTCCACTGTTCCTCAAAAGGCTTGTTTTCCAGACCCTTGTTCATCTTGGTCACCCTCCACTACACACATTCCAGCTTGCCAATATCCTTCTTAAATTGTGGTGCCCAGAACTGGAGACAGTACCCCAGGTGTGGTCTGACCAAGACAGAAAAGAACAGTGCTATTATTTCCTTTCTATTGATGCCGCCTTGAATAGCATTATAAAGCATGTTAAGCTTGTGGTCTGCTAAGACCCCTAGATCCAGTTACTACTGGCAATCTTATATTTGTGCTGTTGGTTCTTCCTGACTAAGTACAGAATTTACATTTGTCTCTATTGAAGCTCATTTTGTTCTCCAATCTATTACAGTCATCTTGAATTCTAATTCTATGTTCTGTGACATTAGCTACCCCTCCCAGCTTGGTTTCATCTGAAAATTTGATCCCCTAAATTCCTTCATCCAAGTCATTTATAATGACATTGAACAACAACGGGCCCAGGACAGAGCTCTGTGTCACCCCACTTGTACACTTGTAACTTTATTCCAGGCTGACAAGGGACCATTAGTGAGCACTCTTTGGGTTTGATCAGTCAACCAGGTACAAATCCACCTAACAGTTACCTCACCCAGCTACATTTTACCAGCTTCTCCACAAGCATATCATGGGGGACTTTGTCAAAAGCTTTACTGAAATCAAGATATACTATATCCACAGCATCCCCTGATCCACAAGCTTGCAACACTTTCAAAAAAGAAATGAGATTCATTTGGAATAGTTTGGCATGCCAGCTGCTGAAATTCCCTCTTCTGGACGACTATCAAAGGTTGCATCTAGCCACTCTACTGCACATGCATGATACCCTTTTTCTATCAGGTACAATGCAGTTCAGGTACAATTTTGATTACCATGATTTCCCCCCTCTCATGGTTTCACAAATAAATTTTTACAGGAAACCAGTCTTAAATCAAAATGGCTGTTTTATTAAATACATTTTCAGTAGCCATAAACATTCAAAGCAATCGGGTTTCTACCAGTAATTTGGATAGGCAGATAATACAATTGAAACAGTCTTCTATCACATCCAGCATGTGTGACATTTAATACTTTATATAATGTGTAATATATTTTCTGACACCAACCTAAGAATATTGAAAACCCACACTATCAAGATGAGCCTGGGAACTACCTAGTAGCATCAATATAAGATAAGGATTGTGGAATATATGCTGTTTTTATTATGATTAGAAACTGCAATTTCATCCGCTGTGAAGCTATCCAACCTCTTACTGTACAAAACAATATTGTCTTCAAGGGCAAAAGCAATGTAAAAAAATCAGGAGTGCAATAATTCCTAGGACCTTGGTGGGACTTATTTTTAAAGGAACCATACTTTGAATGAAGGCAATGGCTGAATGGGCAGAAATGCTGGTAACACTCACTGACATATTTCTACGTGAGCTGAGAGTGAGCCAAATAAACAAAGGTGTGCAACTGAGGTACATAACAGAAAAAATGGAGAGAGAGAGCCTTCATTGTTGTTGTTTATTCCAGTGGATGGATAGCCTTTTTGTAGACATTAAGCAGGCCAAGTCTAAAGCTATTGGACCAGCTCTACCTCTTAGTTGATGATTAATTCCGGAAAGGAGGGTAATCTAGCTCAGCAGAGTCAATATTTCTGCTACTACAGGCACTTGTCTCGAGGCCGTCTTACCCATAGGTGCTAGGGATGCGGGGCACCCAGGTGCCGGGCTCTCAGGGGTGCCAGGCCAAGAGTCCGGGCCCGAGAGTTGAGTCCGGGGAAGAGCCCATCCGTCAGTTGGTGCACTGTGGCAGGCCCTTCTGCTGCTGGCAGCTCTCCACTCCAATCCCCTGCCCAGCGTCTGACGGTGGAGTTGTCGTCAAAGTCTTAAGGTGCCACAGCACCATGGGATCAAAGCAAGCGGGCGCTCTGGGTCCCCGGATGGGCTTTAGCGAGCCGTCCACAGAGGCTTGCCACTTGGGTGCCCGGTGGCCACCAGCCTTAACTTTCCTCCTTCCCTTTCTCTGCCTCCCAAATTTTAGGCACCTTGCTGGAGATGGAGGGCAACATGTGAACAAGGAGGGCAATGCAGGCAACACAGAAATTGGCTTGGCGGAGTCCCTGGCCATTTTATTTTATTTCTATCCCCCTCTCTGTCACCAACACCCAGCATCCGACCAAGCTCTGGCTGCAGCAGCTCCGTCCAGAAGGCACCCCCCCCCCCCGGCTAGGGTGATTTTTGCACCCTGGCACTGCATACGCTTAAGACAGCCCTGTCTTGTCTATACATGTATATGAGTCCACATGAGCATCCAAGACCCATAACCAAAGCTGCAGTGTACTACAACAAGATGGGGGGAACAGGAATGAGGTAGAAAGTCAGAGATTAACAAACCTGATTGTTCAGCTTACTACAAAAATAGGTAGAATACATACAGCAGCCAATTTGAGCTGGCAATTATTTGGTTAAATCTAGCAAGGAAAGAAGAATGGGAACACTGGATGAAACAGAGCAATGTAGGACTGATATAAGAAGGTGAAGGAGACAGGAGAGCTAGATAAGCCAGACAGATGCAAGGGAAAATGGTACAAAACAACATAATGAAAACACTTTCTTGCTGAACAGAAGAAAAATTACTTCTTTAAAAAGATTGTTCTTATGTTTTCTCAATATATATGAAAGGGGATATATAAGAATGAATAGGCTTGATTTTCTCACTGTGGATGCTGTGTGCAGAGAAGAAAAGAAGAAATAACTGAACGGGGGGGGGGGTGTCATTTGGATCTTTGAATATGAGTTCCTAAGTTTAATGACTGTGCACTGGCAAGGCTTTGATTGGACTAGAATGTAATAAGGCACTTCGTGTTCTGGAGGTCCCATGCCTGAATTTTGAGTGGGAAGCCCTTCTTTATCAATGCCAATAAAGGCCTTACAACTTCTTTTCCCCCTTGTGACTAATTCTGTACCAGCTCATCTTCCCATGCAAAATGGGAAAACGCTTAAAATGGCACAGCATGCGCTCTTGGAAACAATTAAGTTGCAAGAACATATTTTTTTTTTTGAGAACGACTTATGGAGTGCCTCTTAAAACAGTATCTCTTGAACCAAGCCTGATCTCCTAAACTTATTTTTACCTCTCCCTCACCACACACTTCTAAAACATCTGTTCCACACCATAATGTGCAGCGTTCATTGCTATTTGCTGATGTGTGTGGGCCCTAATCCAACACTAGCATTACAAAGTGGAAGACAACAAGCCATCTCTCATCTCTTATAAAACCATATGCAAGGAAGTAACATGAGAACAAAGGAGCAGCTCTTCCCCAAATCAAACTGGTATGATGGAATGTGAATCACTTCATAAAGACCTAGGTCTTGCATTCTGAGAATCCACAGGCTTCTCCCAAAATCCTATTCCTCCCGGGGACCGGGTGCCCTCCAATCAAGCTCTCTGCACTTTTAAAGAGGAGCCCAGCCCACAACTTGAGAACCACCACCATCTTGCAGCATTTTGGGCCACTCTTTCTAAGAGATATTACATCTATCTATCTATCTATCTATCTATCTATCTATCTATCTATCTATCTATCATCTATCTATCTATCTATCTATCTATCTATCATCTATCTATCTATCTATCTATCTATCTATCTATCTATCTATCATCATCATTTTATTTGTATGCTGCCTTTCCATAATTAAAACAATGCTCAAGGTGGCTTACAGCATGAAAAGGTTTACATAATTGAAATTGAAATACTTTATTGTCACTTGTACAACTTGTATACAGTGAGATTGCATGAGCACCCCCCCCACTCAGCTCTCTTAGTCTTAATTCCCCTCCTTTACTGACGCATATCCACCAAACCCGAAAGTCACTTGCCCTGTTGTTATCTTTTCATTCAGCAGCCTAACAGCCCACAGATAGAAGCTGTTCTTTACCATATGGTGCAACTAATCATGCTTCTATATCTTCTGCCTGAGGGCAGGAAATCAAGAAAGTGCCGACCAGGGTGTGAATCATCCCTGAGAATTTTCCTCACTCTCCTGAGGCAACGTTTTCCTGCTATTTCATCCAGCAGATTCATGGGACAGCCCACAATATCTTGTGCTGTATTCACCACCCTCTGTAGGCACTTCCTATCAGTTGATGTCAAACCAGTGTACCACACCGTGATGCAGTAGGAAAGGACACTTTCTATTGTTGACCGGTAGAAGGAGATCATCAAATGTTGATTGACATTGTTCTTTCGCAATACTCTGAGGAGACGGGGTCTCTGTTGGGTTTTCTTAACCACCTGGGTTGTATTTATTTTCCAAGTAAGGTATTCACTGAGATAAACTCCTAGGAATTTAAAGGAAGAGACTCTCTCCACACATCCCTCCCCAATGTACAGCGGGGCTAGTTCTCCTCTCTTCCTCCAACACCATCTCCTTTGTCTTGCTGATATTAAGGTGCAAGTTGTTCCCTAGGCACCATGTAGATATTACCAACATAGCAAAAGTCATAAGCAATAAATAAATCAAAAAGTACATGACCAAATGGAAAACAATTTTCACATAAATCATGAAATCTAAAGCTAAGAATACATCATTAATATCAATCACAATTTAAAATGACATGGATAAAAAATAAAAACAATTAAAAAAAACAAAAAGGAGCCCTCTGTCCAGCAGCAGCAGCAGTCCTTTATGGAGCCTGCCAGGTCCCACCCCAAGGCAGGGAACTTGCCATCCAGAACTTGCAAGTTCCAGCACCTCTCAGGTGGACATTATTGCCATTATAAGAGAACAAGGGAGGTGTTCATGGTGAGTTCCAGCATTTCTTCTAGAAAAATAGCACTGTGGTGAATCCGTTGTACAATTTTAATTTGTTGTGGGGATTCACTGGGGTGGGGAAAAACTGTATCAAATTCATTATACAGTTAAACGTTTGATGATTTGGCTGCAATCCTAAACATACTTTTACATACCTGGCCTTTCTGTACACTGCTGACAAATACCAGGATGCTGAGAGGGTGGGGCAGATCACAGGTGAGGTCGTTAGGGTACATTGGCAGGAGGACAGAATTGTCTCCACCAGTGCGTCTGAACCACTCTGATGCCATTGTTGCCAAGTTTTGTTCTGGTGGGCAGTAGTGACCCTGTTGCTGGGAGGCCAGGTCTGCAACAGTGCCTTTGCCCACTGGCCACCCCCATTTACAAGGAAATAAGTTTTATTAAACTCTCTGGGATTTACCTCTAAGTCAACATGTATAGTAGGACTGCTCTCTTATTGCCCTTATGCTTTTAGTAAAAGCAAAACATTTGGAAGCGGTGAAAGAAAAATGTTTCCATTGCTTCCATTGATGTTTGATTAATGCACGGTTTATAGTTAGCTGACAGAGCTGAGGTTTTATCTCTCTACAGATCTGTCATCTGTTTAAAAGACCGAAGTAAAAAGTCTAGAGAGAAATAAATCTTTGTTTGATTCCAACACATTTCACAACTTTCCCTGACTTTTCATAAATTAATCTATTTGTCCAGATATTTTGCTGAGAAGGCAGCCAGGGTCAGACTCTGGGATTAGATGGTCCCATTAAGACCTGATGCAGTTTCCTCTCTGATGCTCTGGAGGGAAGATTTTCTTGTGCTTAATAATTCTTTAAGTAGATTTGCTTGCAATAGTGTCAGCATTTCTGCCTTCAGAATTTTCCAGGATATTTATTATCATCATATTCAACCTGCAGTGCCACAATTCCAAAGCATCTATTTTTTCCCTCAGTTAAAAAGTCAATATATCCTTTTTGAAATACAGGCACATTATCTTTCTTTATCGTTTCTCTGCTCATGGGGTGAGAAGTCAGTTGTGGTAAATATATTTTAATTGCATTTTTAAAAGAACATGTTATCCACAGAATCCCTTTCTTAATGTTTAGTTACTTCAGCAGTTTTTTTTTGTTTACCATTCCCTGACAAATATAACTGTCTTAACTAAGCATTATGTAGACAGTGATCCCTTGCACCCTGAGAAACTGGAGAGGTTGGATCACAGCCACTGGCTTGCCTCCAACCTCTTCATGTGCAACCAAACTTCTCAGCATAGCCTCCAAATATACATTTTGTACATACAAAAGCTCTACACAAGTTTCTGGGACGAGAAGCCCTGCAAAAAGCAGAATCTGCTATCATGCAGAGAGCCTCTACAGATAAATTCCACCTCCCCTCATACATTCAGTGTACACAGAGTCATTGTCTCAGTAAGGCTCTAGTCCATAGTTAAGACAATTGTCACTGAATATGAATATGTCCACTGACTACGTGGACCTACATTTTGGGGGCCCTGAAGCTGTTATGGGAACCCTTTCACAACCAGCAAGAAGACGAAAGAAGCTAACCACGCCTATCTTCTTTAGTGGGGTTGTTCCATGACAGATCACCACTACTGACTCTCAAATTTTGGGACTGTTGAAATAGACACTGGAAAAAAATCAATTTGAATCTTACAACTCAAATTGGATCTTACAACTCAAATTGGATCTAGTAGACTCAAAAAAGTTTTAGCAATGGGGACTAAAGTTGTTTGAGGGCATCTTTGGGATTGGGGGCTTCATTAGTTTCATACTAATTCCACCCCTGAGCAATGGTCCTTCCCATTTCCTAATATGACATTTATAAAGTTATAAGATGACTGACACAACAGACCTCTATATATTTACCCATTGAAAGACCAGTTATACAACTTCAATGATTGTATGGTGTGACATGGGAGCGACGGTACTTTTTCCACTCACGCCGTTGGGCCTGCTCTCACTTAGATAAATTGCCCCCACCTCACTGAACAACCCTTTACCTGAAGGTTTCTTTTCCTTTCCTCTTAAAATTCTAGCCTAGAGTATCCTGTGGGAGACCTTTATGAGGGGATATTTAGTAAGACAGGTTTTCTTTAAATAAACAATAAAGATTTATTTAAAGCAAGACAGTATATAACACTGTGGCGATCACACAGGGTCCCCGGACGTTTAACGGTCTATTGATCCCTGTGCCACCACTGTGCTCGCTTTCCTGCTGCCACCAACCCGTTACTCTCTGGTAAGACACTGAGTTCAGACAGTTGTTAAAAGTGAACCAAAAAAACAAGTTTATTTTACAAACATTAACAAGTTCATGGTTTCTCAGATAATATTCCTGTCAGTATCTTAACTTTAGTTTCTTTACCGGCCTATACCTTCCTAATACCTTCTGACTGATTATCTCAACTGTTTGACTGACTCCGCTTAACAAATTCTCTCACTCTCTCACACCAGACTAGCCCAACCCACAGACTTATCTTCTCTGTCTCTTCTAACTCCAGACTGTCTTCTCAACCACCCTAACTCTATCTCTCTCTCCCAAAAAACCTCTGTGATTAAACCTTATACACAGTTATCGCTGCCCCTTGGGTTCCCATTGGTTAGTCATTTTACAATTAGTTAACCCTTTCCTTATGAACCCAGTATGATGTCACACACCTAGGAGGGCAAACGCCACAAACACAAATGGATTCAACTTAGGTTACTTCAGGAATATAGTGCGATTTCACTTTAATTTGTCCTCAGTTGTTTTTGCATTATAGGTTTGGTTCCTTTATACGGTTATACTTTCTTTCAGTTATCCACCCCTTTAACAATCCTGCTCCTGAGTTACTTTAAGTAATAGACCAAAGGGTTCTCCACACCCCCTCCCTTCACTGGGTCTGGGAGTTTCTTCTTTTCCTTCTTTTCCTTCCCCTCCAGACTAGATTTGAGTTCCAAGGAGGCTGTTCCTTTCCAGCTCCTACTTCTCCTGGCTCAACCTCTGCCTCCCAGTAAAATTCCGGTCTATTCCTCCTACAGGACACCATACTTTGTCCTTCACAATATGTTCCGAGTGGAAGTTGTTTTTTCCAGAATCAAGTCTTTCTCCCATTCACTTTTTATACCTCGGCCTGTCTCCCTACGTATGTCACAACCTCTCCAACCTCAATTCCAACCCACCTCAACCAACCCTCTCAACCCCCACAACTACCTGTCTCTCTTCAAATCATCTCCTTTTAAACTCTCCTTCCTGGAACCATGGCCCATCAGAGGCTGTCATTCATTAATCATTTGCTGGCAGGGGGAAAAAAGAAACACTTGTTGATTCAACCTATCCAACAAAACCAACTTTTTTGTCACATATGGCATCAACAAATAATAGACTCACAATGAGAATTCCACAGGTACATTGCACAGAACATCTACCTAGACAGCCATACTGAAATATAACCAAAGGCTTCAAGGATTGCTTAAATCTTAGATCAGGAACAACTTGTTTACCTTCTCAATTATGGTGGCTAACAAAGCTGGTTGTGTTTTGACGTTTCCTTCATGTATTATCTGAATACATTTCATTTCAAGTCCTTTTTAGATATAGTCATATACTTTGAACAATGAACACCTTTTTGAAAATTACTTTCAAAGTCAAAAGCTGTTTTTCACAGAAATCAAGCATCAAGCACAGCAAATTGATCCTGTCAAAAGGTTGTCTATCATGGTGTACAATGTAATTTTTGTGGGGACTCAATGAAGAAGGGCTTTTTTGTGATATGGAAGGATTAAAATTCCTATTCAAATTATCATGTGCTTTAAATCACAAACTCTTTTAGATTTCTCCGATGTCAAAGGAAAGTGTGCCAGATATATAGAACTAAAAATATATTTTTATTTTAATTCTTCCAAGGGGAGTATGTTGATTGCACACATCAGGATTCTCAGCACAGGTGTTGTGATCATTCTGCTTGCTAACATAATCCTAAATTTTTGCTTTAAAAAGAAACCTGCTGTGACATTTTTGAGGTAGAGCTTCATGGAGAACTGCAGAGGCTTTGTTGATTAGTGGTTGATCCCAGGCAACATAGGTGCTAGAAGCATGTGTGCATGTATATCTAGTGTGCCTTGGGGCTGCTGTAAGTGCATGTTTTTGTCAATGAAGTATTAACTATCTGCTGTTTGTCTTCCTTGGCTGGGTGTGTGCAGGACACTATACCTTCTGTTGCATTATGACAAAAACAAAATGGTGGTGATGGGCAAATGACTTAAAACCCTCAGTGGAGATCCTTTGAACACAGTGCCACAAGCACTCACAAATTAAACAGTAGACACTTTTGCTACCCACTTAGACAATTCATTTAGAGACAACAGAGACACTGCTTAGTGAGGGGACATTTCCCAATTCCAATTTACCGATAGTCACTGCTTTTTTGTCCAAAAAAAAAAAAAAACGTTTATGGGTACTCTCATTCCGTCTGAGGCTCAGGAAACACCATGACAGGAAATGAGGCCGCCATCTGGGGTAGCAACAGAACTGACGATTCACTGTGCTAGAGAAGAAACTAAAATTTATTTATTTTTAGTTTCTTCTCCTGTTAGAGTCACAAAATGTTTCTCTCCATTTCCTATCCCCTTTTCTTCCTAATGATCTGGAATACCTAACATCGGGCATTCCTGAAGGTTTCCTAACCAGCCAAGTCAGGGATGAACTCTGTCATTTCTGTCCACATACTTTTACTTCCTGCTTCCAGCTTTTTTTGACCAAATGTCCCCTGCTGCTCTCTCACTCTTCATTGTCTCTCTTCTCATACTGTACTGCTCCTGTGCCTACCAGTCACCACCTGGTCTCTTGTGATCCTCATCTCCACTTCTCTCTCACACACACATGACACAATTCTGCTGGTTGAGACACAGTATTTTGGGTACCAGACAACACCTGCCTCTCCCTCATGAAGATGCTCCAAACACCATCTACCACCATCTGGTGCCCCCTCCTAAGCTCCCCCTGTGGACCATACCAAAAATAAAAGCAGGGGGTCACGTCAATGCCTGCTGTTCTGTTGCTTAACTTCAGCTTGCCAAAAGTGTCCCTCAAACTGCCCAACTCTGGAAGACTCTGCAAGTTGTCAACCTGTTGTTGTTTGGGTTGTTGCCAACATTTCACTGTCTGTCTCCATTATCCCTGCTACTATTGATACAAGGCCATTCTGGAGTACTCACTCTGCCTCAAAGAGCTGTAAAAGCTGGGACAAGTGCCTGCCAGCACTCCTCCTATCATTGCTTGCTACCCATTTAAGTCAGAAGGATGCTGCTAGCTGCTGGCTGCTGCCTGTTTAATGACAGTGAGACTGACCTGAAGGAGGAGACTGGCCATTGTGACCTCATCCTGATGCTGCTGGCCTGAAGGATCCAGAAACTGGAGTATAGTGGTACCTCGGGTTAAGTACTTAATTCATTCTGGAGGTCCATTCTTAACCTGAAACTGTTCTTAACCTGAAGCACCACTTTAGCTAATGGAGCCTCCTGCTGCTGCTGCGCTGCCAGAGCACAATTTCTGTTCTCATCCTGAAGCAAAGTTCTTAACCCAAGGTAATATTTCTGGGTTAGCAGAGTCTGTAACCTGAAGCGTATGTAACCTGAAGCGTATGTAACCTGAAGCGTATGTAATCCGAGGTACCACTGTTATGTGTTTGGGTTAGAAGTTATCACTGTATCTTCAGAATAAAAGTTTAAGTCTTGAAGGAAAATAACTTCTTTTCAACCATCTATTCTAACTTGATCTCTCTGATTCAGTATGTGTAGCTGATGGTTTGTATCATCTTATTTACACTATGAAGCATAGAACTCCTATTTAGCCTGGAAACAAAAAGTAACATTCATAAATATTACAGTGAAAATGCCACAAAGGTTTCTTGAAATATAAATGCCAAAAGAATAGACAACTTTAATATGTTGCATCATTATGAAATATCTTGCTATATGCCAGATCGAGACAAGAGTAATGACAGACACAGAGTTTGACAGACAAAGAATTAAACAGATGTGCCCTAAACATTTTTTACTCTGATGGCTGCATTCAACATGACATGTTTTTTAAAAGCTAAAGCTCTTGCATGTATAAAGAAAGAAAGAAAAACAAGCAGGAACAAATAGGAAGAAAATATTCGCTCTACTGTATATTCTAAAACGATCTTGGGGAATAATCTGAGCAAAGCAAAAACTATGATACAGAACAACAATGAATAAGTCAGCTGGTCTAAACGTAGTAGGTATAATAAAACAACAACAGCAACAACAACAATAATAATAGATATCACAGGACTATTAGGACTGCAAGGTTAAATGTTCAAATTGGCAAAACATATTTATGGGTATCTTTTTGAAGGAAAATATGTACAAATGAAGATGTTACAGCTACCATTCATGTTGTCAGAACTAAAGACCATAATTAGTATTTTATTCTAAATGTCAGCTACGCAAAAGGTGCAAAATAGCTTCTTCTTCTTTTTTAAGTAATCTGAATTCACAGATCTGTCCATGAAATTTTGATTTTAGCAATTAAACTAGGCACCCGCCAATCAGCTAAAGCTTTGATTTAGGAAAAGTTTAGGGGAGGAAAACCTCAGGCCCAGGAGTAAACCATCTGACCCTCACAATTCTTCCTGGTCAAGTCCCCTCTCCTAGGCCATACCCCCCCCCAGTGGTTCTGCTGAATGCCCATCTCAAAAGCTTTTGCCTGGCTGAAATACCTCCTTGAATTCTTGCTTGCATGGATGGAGAGATGTGTCTGTCTGTAGAAACCTCTGGCTTCCACTTGGTTAGAATGTAGCTTCCTGTACAAAGGTAAGAGCCGCTTTTGTTTCCTCACCCACTTTTCCCTCTGCCCCCATCCATCCACTTTTGGCCTCTCAGACTGCCCACCACAGACATCACCCTGGAAGAGTGCCCATGAAGGAACATTGCCCTTGAACTGAAAAAGTTCCCCAACCCTGATTTATTTGACCAACATACCAATTAAACAGTGTGACCCTGGATGTTAATGATCCCAATTGTATCCTTCTCTCCCTCTCTTTTTTGCCCTTATAACTAATTTGAAAAAAATGGGTCAGGAAACAAAATGGCTAGAAAATCATTTTCTGAGAAATTTCAGCTGAGCCCTAATCACATCCACATCTCTCCCAACTTTGGGTTCACCTTATAGGATTTGATGTGCAAGGTCCAGCTGTCTCCACTGCTGCACCTTCCATGTTCCCTAAATACAGCAGCATTTGTGAAATATGGTAATGAGAGCAGCAGCAACATTGGGGAGACCATGCTAGGGTGGCCATGTGTCCCACTTTTCAAAGGCCAGTCCTCTATTTTGAAGGGCTGTCTGTGGACAGTCCTCACTTGGTTTGCTTATGAATCACCTTTCAGATAAATTTCAATGTGATTTACAACCATGCAGTGTTACAACTAAAAATAGGTTTTAAAACAATACAAATCAACACCCAAGGCAGAGATCTGAAAACGTTTTCATCCAGGTGGAAAAGCTTGCTCAAGCAAAAGCATTTTCAGTTCTTTCCAGAAGCTACAAAAAGTGGGTCCCTGTCTTTTCTCAACAGAGATGCAGTTCCTGCTACATCTAATTATAGTGACAATTCAAAAAATAAATAAATCTCTATACAAATATGTCAGGGAACTGCCATCGGAGCCAGAGGTGGAGGGAAGGCTCCAGAGCGATGCCGGAGAGGGTCCCAGCAGGGAGAGAGGCAGCCCATCTGCTGGGGAAGAAAATCAGCGTAACACCAGGGGTAAAGGGGGGCAGATGGGGGAATCGGAGAGAAGGCTCCAGGACTCTTCACCGGAGACCAGCGGGGAGAGCACGGGTACTCCGCTGCCCACACCCTCCCTGCGCAGAAGACGTCCGCGCAGGGAGAGTAGGAGGAGACTTGGCGTCAAAGAACTTCTTTGCTGGAAGAAGTTCAAGACGGATTCTGACGGATTCTGCCAGCGACTGAGACAGCCACGAAGTGAAAGGATGTCCAGACAGAAAGGGTTCAACTAGGTAACCTAGCCAGGAGTGGCGGCAACTTATGCACAAGCAACCCCTAGAACCATTACAAAACAGAACCAGAGAATTGTAGAGTTGGAAGGGACCATTCAGATCACCTAGTCCAAACCCCGCAATCTCATCTGAGTTATAATTTATTATTTTGTCTTCTGTTTTGCTGGCATTTTTTGGGGAGGGGGGTATACTTCATAACTGGCCATCCTTGTCCCAGAACTGAGACTTCTGTTGTACCCCTTGGGGAACTATAATGTTCCTGCAGTCCAGCAGTCTGCTGTGGCAATATTCTCAGCCATAGACACCTAGCAGCAGCCTATAAGTCTATAAGGATTGGGGAATCTTCAAAGAATATTTAGGAAACTATGGAATAAAAGGAAACATCTTGGCAGAATTAGACTGATCCCTGTATTATATAAATATAAGTTCGTAGGGAGGTAAAAAGAAATTATATAAGAAATATGTAACTGTGCGGTATAAAGTAATGGATAGATAAAGTTGTTGTTGTTTAGTCGTTTAGTCGTGTCCGACTCTTCATGACCCCATGGACCAGAGCACGCCAGGCACTCCTGTCTTCCACTGCCTCCCGCAGTTTGATCAAACTCATGCTGGTAGCTTTGAGAACACTGTCCAACCATCTCGTCCTCTGTCGTCCCCTTCTCCTTGTGCCCTCTATCTTTCCCAACATCAGGGTCTTTTCCGGGGAGTCTTCTTTTCTCATGAGGTGGCCAAAGTATTGGAGTCTCAGCTTCACGATCTGTCCTTCCAGTGAGCACTCAGGGCTAATTTCCTTAAGAATGGATAGGTTTGATCTTCTTGCAGTCCACGGGACTCTCTCAAGAGTCTCCTCCAGCATAAAGTACAGTGAGATTAATTGGAAGTCAGTTTTAATTTTTCTCTCTATAAGTTTTATAATTGTGTTCAGTATCAGGAGTATATATGATGATAATTATATTAATCTTGCATCTTATAGTGTGGTGGTTTGTTTGATTTTTCTGTTATTTGTTTGTTTGATTGTATTTTTTTACTTTTATGTGCATCTGTTTTCTCATAAATGTATTTATTATATATATATATATATATATATATATATATATATATATATATGCAGGTTTTGGTGTCCTCGGGTGTCTTCCCGTGTAAAAGTTGGGGTGTCTAGGCGACGTTTCGACGAGGTCTCACTCGTCATCTTCAGGCTGGTGCTTTCGGCTTCTTGTTACTGGAACAGAGCAGGATCTCAGTGTTTGAGTTCCTATAAATACTGTTGAGGGGGTGTGGTGTATAGCCTCCAATGTTCTGGGCAGAGAGGAAGTTCCCAGGCTAGTGTGCCTTTTCTTCTTTTGTTCCTTAATTACTTGAGGGATATCTTGAGTGATTTCTTGAGTGATATCCTGAGTACCACTTAGGTGGGTCATTAGGTGTGGATTAGTTGCTAAAGTCTTTGTGTCTTGACCTCTTGAAGTGCAGTACAGCCATCTTCTCAGAAAAACTCTTCACAAAGTTCAAGAGGTCAAGACACAAAGACTTTAGCAACTAATCCACACCTAATGACCCACCTAAGTGGTACTCAGGATATCACTCAAGAAATCACTCAAGATATCCCTCAAGTAATTAAGGAACAAAAGAAGAAAAGGCACACTAGCCTGGGAACTTCCTCTCTGCCCAGAACATTGGAGGCTATACACCACACCCCCTCAACAGTATTTATAGGAACTCAAACACTGAGATCCTGCTCTGTTCCAGTAACAAGAAGCCGAAAGCACCAGCCTGAAGATGACGAGTGAGACCTCGTCGAAACGTCGCCTAGACACCCCAACTTTTACACGGGAAGACACCCGAGGACACCAAAACCTGCATTCCTGTACCCGTGAAAATCTACGAAAGCATATATATATATATATATATATATATATATATATATATATATATATATTTAAAAAGACACCTAGCAGTAACCTTTCATGCTGTGGGCACCCCTTTTCCTTTGCTACAAAGTAGGTTTGTGGGAAAGGGAAAGGGAAAGGGAAAGGGAAAGGGAAAGGGAGAAAATGACTCTAGGAGGATGTGCTTGGGACCACTCATGCCCATAATGATGTCATAAGGGGGAAATCCTACCATTTCTATCACTTTAGGTGGGGAATTATTTGCTTTAACTGAGCTCAATCAGTATCAAGAAGAGGCTTGTATATGGTGAATGAAATCATGGAGGGAAATGAAGGTTTTATAACACTGTATTTGTTTAGCCAGGTACCCGATACATCCTGGTCTTTTATATGATGCAACAGAGATTCAGAGACTCAACTTGTTCTCCTAATATAGGGTTTTGACTGTTTTCTGAGAACCAGTACTGACTGACAACTGGAACATTTGCTGAAGTACTCACAAGAGTGAGGTGCATATGGACATCTGTCACAAGATAACTGAAGAAGACCATTTTACTGGAGCAAGATGACAGCAATCCTGGATTATTTAAATGTTTGCATTTATCGTTTTGGTTGTAAGAAAGGATGTGTGTGTTTGAAATGTATTGAAGCAGCAAATAAACAAAACAGAAAACAAAAACAGGTGGTGGTTCAGGCATAACTGCACATTATCACTTGATGCTGCCATAAACAAGGTTTTCTTGAATAGTTTTTTTTATGCTGACAGATCTATGCAGTTATATAAAATTTTCTTCAGTAGCCAGCCATTTCAAGGATTTTCTGTGCTATTGCTTTTAAATGTTTTTAATGTTTTCATATTATCGTACACTGCCCTGATATTTTAGGGAACAATTTATACTTATTTATAAATACATAAGAAACACACATATGTAAAACAGCCCCAACTTTTATCATGATCAATTGTGGACTGGGCCAAAGTTGCACAATGACAGATAACGAAGACTAGTGATTCCAGTTTGTGATGTTGACGCAACTCTGTTTGTTTGGGCAAACAAAGAATTCAGAAGCGTATTAACCACACTCCTTATTCATTTCCTGACAGAATGACCCTGCTATTGTTTATGGGGTCAATAATGCCTCAATGAAACCGGCAGTGCAGTTAAACTAATGTGTGTGTACTTGTGTGAGTTTTCAATGGATTTCTTTATCCTTCCATGAATACCTACATCCTATAAACAAGCAAATGAGAGGAAAGCAGTTAACACTTGTCCCCTGCATGATGCCATCAAACTTAGGTTATTTATGAGGGGAAAGATATTTGGCTGTGTCCCCCACTTATCCAAATAAAGCTTCTGTCCCTATCATGTTTGTTGTATCTAATCACTACAATCATGCAAATCTAATTTAGAAAGCCAGTCAACTGCAGCATAACCTATCATCTGCTCCACTAAAGTGTTCCATGGGCATTTTTTTTATTATCGAATAACTTCTGCTTATATTTACAGTATCCAAACCACTGCATTTCTCTAGGGAAGCCATTGGGTCTCAGCCAACAAACCCCACACCCAATATGCAATAAGGACAAAAATGCTGACCTTCTTTTACAGAGCTGCTTGAAAAAATAATTACTGAGACAATGTATGTGAAGCATTTCAATCCCAACTGGATGATCTTTTCACTAAGATCTTGTATTGGATCCTCACAACCCTTTTCCCAATTCTGCCTTGGGAATGGCTGTCCAATAATTTTGAACTGTCTGTTAATAATAATATAGAAATCCTGATTTCTAAAATGGTAGCTGTGTGAGCCTGTCACAGTTAAAACAACAAATAATCTTGTGCCATGGTTGTTTTCAGAAATAACCTGGCCCAGTAATACTATCCTTCCAGGGCTAGTAATTCAGCTGCAATTACCTATCATTAACATGCAGTTTTGAGAAGCTTCTCTGAGGTGCTTTTCACAAGGCCTGCTTCCAGAAGTCTCAAGGTCTTGTAAAGCATAGATTGGTACATGTCACTGAAGGTGGGTACTCCTTTCCTAAATCCATATTTTCTCTTGTTAAAAGATGAGGCTGGAATTACTGGATATATTCCTTTGACTATGCAGATATTCTTCTGTAGTGGGGAAGTCATTCCCCTCCGATCCGTTACAGTCATACCTTGGAAGTCAAACGGAATCCATTCTGGAAATCCGTTCGACTTCCAAAATGTTCAGAAACCAAAGCATGGCTTCTGATTGGCTGCAGGAAGCTCCTTCCAGTCACTTCCAGGTTTGCGGTGTTCGGGAGCCAAAACGTTCGCGAACAAAGCTGTTCAAAAACCAAGGAATGTGTGTATTCATTTTATTTCTTATATTTCTATACCACCTTTCCCTCTAAGGAGCTGAAGGCGGTGTACATGGTTCTTCTCCTCCCCATTTTAACCTCACAAACTTGCAAGGCTGAGAGGCTGTGGCTGGCCCTAAGTTCGTGGCTCACTGAGGTTCATGGCTCAGTGGAGATTTGAGTCCTGGTCTCCCACATCATAGAGAAACACTTTGATCATTACATCATGCACTGGGGCTGCTGGAGGGTGGCAGGCTGCCTCCTGGGGCAATTAATCTGTTTTGGGAAATGGATTTTGACTCTTAGAACCCTGTAAACACCACTACTATGGAACTTACTCCCATGGGTTACAGAATTTTTAGAAATATATTTTCCATTATGTCCTAATTTTCAGTTATCTGATTTCCTAAGAATAAATCTATTTTCATCAGTTGTGGACCAAACTTCCTCTGCATTTTCACCTTCTGTGTCTAGATTTTCTTAATGCTCTGTTGTGCTATATCCTGTTGGTAAACAGATGCTTTGGTTTTTATAGGAGAAACTGAGGCACTAGAGGAATCATAAAAGGGAATGATATGGCGCTCTTTTTCGAGTTGCGGCAAGCAATGACTATCATTTTTGCAATTTATGAATTTTAACATCTAAGCATGCAAGAGAAAGTGATTGGTTAAAAAAAAAGGATAATTATTGTGCCCTGGGTCTTCACAGCACTCTAGAGGGTGATTTAATCTCTTAGGTGTGAAGACCCCAGGCTGGTTGCATCATATGCGATGTGTGCAAACTCAGATGTGGTGTTTAACAAAAAAGTCATTTTAACCTGTGGGAATGCATAGTCTTCAAGGCACAGAGTGTTCGTGTGGAGCCGTTAACTAGAAAAATCCTATGCATCCCTATGTATATTTATGAGCAGCTGTGCCAATAACTTTCCTACAAAAGAAGGAGCCAATAGCTAGAAAGGCAGGCATATTCTCAACGTAGTAGAAACAACAAAGGCTGGCAACAATCTAAAAGATTAGAAAATTAACATGTAAAAGCCATACTAGTATAGTACCTTTATTTCCCCCATCAGATGTATTTGTAATAATATTGAAATAGTAATTTCCTTTGGCAAGTTTTGTTATTTAAATGCAGATGCTTTCACTCCTTAAAAGAAAATGATAACAAGCATCAGGAAGTCAAAGAAAATAATGCCTATATCTCGCAGCACAGCAAAAGGCTAAACAAAGAAAAAGGAGAATGGCTCCTGTGCTATAGTATGCTGAGTGAGTTAGGACTATTGATTGAGTTATTAAGCAAGTAAGGAGGAGTGATTTCTGAAGCCTATCAATGTTCTCAAATGCTCTGCTGTGCTATACAAATGTGTCCAGTTGTTGTAATATTACTGTCAGGCTGGCAGACTGGAGGCAAAGGTAGGGTTGGGGATTCTGAGACTAGGACATTCCAGCTATTAAATGGTGAAGAATAGACTGCTTCGGGTGGCACATTTTAGTGTTCTACTGAAGATGCATTGAACTGTTAATTATTCTATTATTCTATTATCTCTGCCATGGGTTGGGATATTCTGCTTCAGGCACCAAAATATATCTGGTCACATCGAGGGTTACGGAATCTCCTTGAGCAAATGTTACACAGGTGGAAGAGCCAAATCTTTAAAGGACCTGGTGACACACTTTGTTGTGAACCACCCTGGGATCTATGGATGAAGGGCGCTATACAAATTCAATAAGTACCGGTAAATAAATAAAACAACTAGCCTTCTTGTGTCACCTGAGCTGGGCTGATAACTGCACTTCTACCTTCTGGTCGACTGCAACAGTGGTGCTGAAGCTCATCAGAGAGCAGGCTATCAACTCTCTTCTGACAAGATACTGTGACAAACAGAGCCATAAAGCTACATTCCTGGATTGAGACCTTTGGTGCCTTACCATTTTAATGTCTGGTATAGGGTTTGGGTAAGTTTTCTGCAATAAGGGGAAACACATTGGTTGAGATTTCCACAGGGAACACTTTATAAAATTACTTCCTCCTCCTTAACTGCAAAACAGGGGCTATCTTTGAAATTATGGGCTGTTGAGAACTATGATTTATGTCAAGAAGAAGCTTTACAAATTCACTGACCAAACATCACCTTTTGCTAGAGATTTTACGTACACCAAACAGTACTCAGATAAAGCCCTTTTGAAATAGCAGACATGCTGGAAATTATTTTCACATGAAATCTCATCTGATGCATTAAAGTACAAGCATATATATTTTCAAGGCTCCCATAAGAATATGGACATGATATAAACATGAAATATTTGTCTACAGTTTAGGTCATCCAACAAAACACACATTTTGTCCTTAAGTTTTTGAAGACATCCCCGTATACAAACAATAGCTTATATTCAGAAAGGTTAAAGAAGTCTATAGGCTGTGTAGAGATACGTAGCTCTGCGTTTTGAATACTTTCATTATTTTTATTGTTTGTAACCTACCCATAATTTACCTTAAGCTCATTGGGACATACAACATATTGTTTTGAATTTATGGAGAAGGAAAAATTCCACTAAATTTCCTGGGTACCTGATTTCCCCACCCCACCTAATTTCTTGAGTTAGTAGCTGTAGGAGATTACTAAATGCTTGAAGTCTTCACCCAGGTGTGACACAGCTTAGCAATGTAAAAATGTAGACTGAGTCAGTTTCCTGGCTGGGAATTGTTTGGAGAGAAAAACCATCATGTAGTTCAAAGGAAGGTAATGGGTGATGGACCCAGTAACCTTGTGCCAAGCAGCAGAAGAGTGTAAGCCCCTCCTAGCATGAGGGAATAGTGAGCAAAGACAAAGGATTTCAGTGTTTGATGATGTAAGCTGGGAGGGGGAGGTTGCCAGGGTTACAGGGGGCATGATGTCACACAAGAAAAAGATACAGTGGTGCCTCGCAAGACGAAATTAATTCGTTCCACGAATTGTTTCGTCTAGCGAATTTTTCGTCTTGCGAAGCACGAAATCCCATAGGAATGCATTGAAAATCAATTAATGCGTTCCTAGGGTCAAAAAAAGTCCAAACAAAGCCAAATTTGGTACAACAAGAGTTTATTAAGTGCTCTTTAAAGTCACACATACTGTAAAGAGCATTTCAAAATTCAAATCCAGAATTTTTTTAAAAAACAGCAGAGTGGCCCAATGGTCACAGAAAATCATAAAAATGCAGGAAAAAAACCACAAGCTTCCAGATTCTTGCAAACCCCTCCCCAACTGTTCCCTCAGCCACCCAGCACACAGAAATTCAAATCCAGAATTTTTTTTAAAAAACAGCAGAGTGGCCCAATGGTCACAGAAAATCATAAAAATGCAGGAAAAAACCCACAAGTTTCCAGATTCTTGCAAACCCCTCCCCAACACCAAGTCCTTGAATTCCAAACACCCCAACCCAAAATCCAAAGCCCCCCCCCCAAAAAAAAGTTTTAAAAGCTTAACTTACCAAATGGCTGCAAAAGAAGTTTTGGAAAAGCTTCAAAAATCACCAAAGTCTTTAAAAACCTCAAAAAAGGCTACTATGTACACTGCGTTCTATGAGTTGCTCCTCAAAGTCAAGTCGCAACTGTATTAATGGTGTTAAGAAAAAGGAAACAAACTTGCAAGACGTTTTCGTCTTGCGAAGCAAGCCCATAGGGAAATTCGTCTTGCGAAGCAGCACAAAAAATGGAAAACCCTTTCGTCTAGCGAGTTTTCCGTCTTGCGAGGCATTCGTCTTGCGGGGCACCACTGTATCTTTTAAAACAGAGGTTTGGAGGGATGGGGGAGAAGACTCCATGTGTGCTGGTTGGGAGATGCTATACTGAGAGACCGGAAAGCATGGCTGTCTTCTGCTCTGGACCCAAGCTTGTTGAAGCTATGAGGGGAGCAATAAGAGACATTAAGAGCAATAACATCTATATGAAGCTGCTAGGAGAGATCATCAGGGAGTATGGGCTGGGTGTTCATCAGTATGCGGATAATACCCAGCTCTTCCTCTCCTTCAAATCAGAACCAGTGAGGGCAGTGAAGGTCCTGTGTGAGTGTCTGGGGGCGGTTGGAGGATGGATGGCAGCTAATGGATTGAGGTTGAATCCTGACAAGACAGAAGTACTGTTTTGGGGGGACAGGGGGTGGTTGGGTGTGGAGGACTTTCTGGTCCTGAATGGGGTATCTGTGCCCCCTGAAGGACCAGGTGTGCAGCCTGGGAGCCATTTTGGAGTCACAGCTGTCCATGGAGGCGCAGATTGATTCTGTGTCCAGGGCAGCTGTCTACCAGCTCCATCTGGTATGCAGGCTGAGACCCCACCTGCCCGCAGACTGTCTTGCCAAAGTGGTGCATGCTCTAGTTATCTCCCGCTTGGACTACTGCAACACACTCTACGTCGGACTACCTTTGAAGGTGACCTGGAAACTACAACTAATCCAGAAAGTGGCAGCTAGACTAGTGATTGGGAGTGGCCGCCGAGACCATATAACACTGGTCCTGAAAGACCTACATTGGCTCCCAGTATGTTTCCGAGCACAATTCAAAGTGTTGGTGCTGACCTTTAAAGCTCTAAACGGCCTCAGCCCAGTATACTGGAAGGAGTGTCTCCACCCCCATCGTTCACCCAGGACATTGAGGTCCAGGTCCAAGGGCCTTCTGGTGGTTCCCTCACTGTGAGAAGTGAGGCAGAGGGCCTTCTCAGTAGTGGTGCCTGCCCTGTGGAACACCCTCCCATCAGATGTCAAGGATACAAACAACTATCTGACTTTAAGAAACCATCTGAAGGCAGTCATGTTTAGGGACGTTTTAAATGCTTGATGTTTTAATGTGTTTTTAATATTCTGTTGGGAGCTGCCCAGAGTGGCTGAGGAAACCCAGCCAGATGGGTGGGGTATAAATAATAAATTATTACTATTATTGTTGTTATTATTATTAGAGCAAAAAGACTGTAGAACTGTGTAAAAAAAAAAAAAAGGCTTTCCTAATATAACCTTTGATTTTTAGTTTATTCCTAACTTGTTTATTCTTGTGAACTGCCCTGAGATCCTATGATGAAGGGCGGTATATACGGTAAAACTAATAAATAAGAATAAGAATAACAACTAATTGAGGTGTAGTGTTCTGCACTCCCCTCCACCTAAACTCGTGTGTAAATAAACATTATTTTTTTAAAGACACTACAGCACAGGTTCCCAAACTTATTTGGCCTATCACCTCCTTTTCAGAAAGAAACAAACCTGGTGGAAATCTACATTTTAAAGAAGAAACAGAAAGATAAAGTGACAAATTTCTGTCGGCGGACTTGACCACTGATCGGTTTTAACTTGCATTTTGTGTGTTTATTTGGAAAATAATTACTATGACTTTAACTCTATGTTACATCACTAAGCATCATTAAACAACAGATGAAACATGTATGAATATTTTTTTTCAAAATTCTTTTCTTTCTTTATGCTTCCACCAACCCTTTATTTTTATTCAACGCCTCCCAATTGCACCCTAGGCTACTATCGCCCCCCTGGATCATTCCAGTGCCCCCTAGGGAGCGGTATCACCCACTTTGACAAGCACTGCCCTATGGTTTCTGCCATGCCTCATTTGGCAGAGATTGGGGTAACAATAGAGAGAAATGCACTCTTAAAAGTGGCCAAATCACTCATTGTTGGTGATGATGACTCACAATGCAATAGTATTTTAGAAATGCAATCTGTCAAGAGAGCACTCTGAACATATGAAACTGTCTTACTGTTGACCTCCAACCTGCAGTGGTTTTTCCAAGGTCTCACCTTTCTCCTTGAGATCTAGTTGCAGCCTTGCTATCAGAGTTCCTTTTAAACTGAGATGCCAGTGATTGACCCCGCGCCTGTCTACAAACAAGACAGATGCTCTACCAAAGTTATGAGCTGTTTGCTTGTTTTATCAGCTATACCTCGGACCAAAAGGGATAAAGACACATCAACTCCCTATTAGAATATATAAAGACGAAGATATATTGCACAGCAAAACTTGTTAGCACCTCATTAGGACAGATGGTACCAATAAAAAAAGAATAAATAGCCTGGAAGCAACACAAGAAGAGAACCTGGAGAAAATCCACCAGAACTTATTACAGAACAATCTGTCTGAGGAGGCAGCATTTGTTGAGCAGAGAATGGAACCAAGGAGTTGAAAGTCACACTAATAGGAGTAATTTTGAACCCTGGAGGACCTTCAGCCAAATGATGAAGCAAGACCTCAGATAAGCACCACACAATGCTTAAGTGTATGATTTAAGGCATGTGTCTCCTCTTCTGCATGTTATTAACCTTATCTCTCAGTCGCTCTTATTTCTCAAGACTATTCAACACCATCCCAGTAAAGGGGAAGCCCTTTGATTTCATCTTCAAAAAGAGCTGTGGGGAGCAAAGTTTGTTTTCTAAGACTGATATAATGAGCTACTTTCTGGACCTCCCCAGATCATTAAAATGTTCAGGCGAGCTTTTGAAAACAAGCTCTCAGATTTATCTGCCTGATCTTCTGTATCATACAGAGCTGCAATTCCAGCTGGTATATCTGAGATGACAAGAAACTTGAACATTTGCTTGCCTTTATCTAAAATGGTCTCTGGTGGACTGTTGGAGGGGGAAAAAACTGTTCATGAAAATGGCCATATTATTAAGCATATCAGGCTCTCTTCAATGAAGTGACCATTGGTCTACCTAGCCCAATATAGTGAATTTCAGTGTTTTCTCAAATTTCTGATGCTATGATAGCATCAACCGTAGCCTCCTAACTTAACCCTTCCTGTGGTCTTCACCACTGCCATCAAACAGAAGCCATTTGTTTCCTAGTAATTCCCATTAATTCCTAGTAATTGCTTCAACTTCTGTAGTTTATAAAGGCCCAGTCAACTCACTGTACCCGATGCTGGAATGCTATCAAGTATGTGGTGAAAATTAAGGCATCAGACTAAGATTTAAGCAAATTAACTTTTAGTAAAATATTTTAAACAGCAGCAATTTAACAGATATTGGACAATATCCAATTTTGGCAGCTGACAAATGCAACAGTGATTCTACTATCAGGAGCTAAAACTTGGATGCCTTTCAGTGTGCCAACAGGGAACCATAGTGAGAATTATACTCAGTGAAATATCCAAGTTTCCAGGGTTCCTTTTCTTTCTTTAAAACATTATGCTTCACTCTTTATTATTTGTGTACTTAAACAGTGATACCCAAGAGGGCATAAGCATACTGAACAAAAGTAATAATCATAATAATAAATTAAAGCTTACAACTTTCCTAAATGACAGGATTGCCACTGGCCTGCAGCTGATGGGTTTAAATCCACAGATAATTCAATTGTGACACATTTCTAGTCCAAAAACTGTGATAAACAAGGCATCATAATGGAATTATGCTAATAATAAAAGCAGAATTGTAATATTTGTTTCTAAAAAAGCTAAGTAATGGCAGTATTTTGTTTTCTAAAATCATTTAGATACAAGAAACAAGCACTTGCAAACCAGTGCCTGGGAAGAAAACAACTCTCATGTGATGAAGGCTGGCATTCTTCCTTTATTGGGTATTATAATCTGCTAGGGATTTATTTGCAGTTATGTAATGATAACAAGGTAATAGTTCAGAAGTATAGCAAAGAAACATGTTCTTTAAAAAAACAAAACAAAAACAAAACACCTTACAAACAAAAAATTACTGTTCTGGTTTTGGCATCAAAGAGACCTCAAACAAATCATTAATACAAACAAACAAACAAAACACACACAGAGGGGGGGGTAGATTCCATTTTTACATAAAATTTAAATTAATATTTTTTTCTCATTGCACAGGGGTACAACTAGACAGGGATAGTATCTGGTGGTGTGTGTTAAATAACAGATACAACAAAAGAGACCCCAGAAACTGTGAAAAGATAAACAGCAACAGTATTGGTTGTGTAGGCAAAGTAATAATAATAATAATAAAGTATTCTTTACTGCAGGGAAGGGGAAGCTGTGACTTGCCAGCTGTTTCTGGACTAAACTCCCAATATCCATGATGATTTGCATTCTGGCTAGGGCCACACCACCAGTCAATGACATTTCATGAGGAAGATTTGGGGCATTATATGGCAGGCTAGTCTCAAACAAAGATGAGCTCTCCCAAGCACACATTCCCAACCTGCTTGCACTCCTGTCTCAGCGACGACTACACTGGCTTGGTCATGTTGACAGAATGGGAGATGGCAGAATCCCCAAGGACACGCTCTATAGGGAGTTGGCAGACCAACTCTGGGCTACAAAGATGTCTGCAAATGTGACACGAAAGCTGGCAATATCAACTCTGCTGCGTGGGAATCCTTTGCAGATGACCACAGTGCCTGGAGACAGAATCAGGTCATGCACCAATAGCAGTGATCAGAGGAGGATTGTCTTCTGGGAGGAGTGAAGAGTGAAGGAATTTCATGGTGCCCCTGCAGCACAACTGGATGCCTTCATCTGTCTCATGTCTCTCCTCTATTGATCACCACAGCCAGAGCAGATGTTGTAACTCTCCAACAGTTTGACTTCACCTCCAAAGGTGCCCCCCTCCACTGGTTGTGGTTCAAGGACCCGCCCCCCGCTTGGTGGAATAAAGACACGTTGACACAGAATATAAGGTTAATGGGCAAGAATATAAGGTTAATGGGCAAGGCCACAACTTTATTGATTACAGCAAGTGTGAAACTATTGGCTTAGGCATTAGACCACGGAAGATTTGACTCCACCCACTTGGAGAGGGGTGAGTCTGAAGAGGGGGTTAACCACCAGTAGGGGGAGCCTGTTGATGCTAATACAACTCTAAGCTCTCCCCTGATGTCACCGAGGGTTGTGCCATGGCCCCCCGCCACACAGGCATCTGATAGGATTCACGACCTCCAGATTCCTTTAATGGAATACCCAAATTTGAAGGGGTAGGCGATGGCCACACCTTGCCCTTCCACACACCGACAACACATTCCAATGCCTAACCGCCCAATACCAAGAAAGTTGTGACGATTGCTACGAGGTAGGCGAAATAACCAAAAGGCCTAATGCCAGTTGGAAAAATTCCTACCAGGCCCCCTAGGCAACCTGGGCGACCAACCATAGGTCCATAGCAAGGTCAAGAGAAAAGCTAAGCCCTAAGCCCTAAGGGAGTGGTGGGTGGGTGACTAGACGACGAGAAGGTGAGCAAATGGGCCGAATGGCTGGCACGGCTGCATCTTGAGCAGCAAACCATGCCCCCATCAAGCCGCCCGATTGGTTGCTCAACTGGGGGCGTGGCGCGCCAGCCATGTGGATGGGGCAGGGGGTGTAACGCCCCCTGCATGACGCGGGAGTCATCTCCCGCCCACAACACCTCCCCTCCGGAAGGAGGAGAGGCCTTCCCAAGACAAATACCAACGAAGAGTCATTCAGCAGAAGGAACATTGTATCATGTTTGGTGGGGATGTGATAAAATTGAAATGTTCTGGGGAAACATATATGAAGAATTGGAAAAAAAAAGTTTAAATTAACATTTTGAAAAGAGACCGGAAGCTTTTTTGTTAGGAATTGTGACAAAAGTTATCCCCAGGGATAAGACAAAAAAATAATAATTGTATTCAACAGCTGCCACAAGGATTCTGATCACAAAAAAATGGAAGGGAGATAAAGTCCCGACAGTATCAGAATGGCAAATTAAATTTTGCAAATTTATTGAACTGGCTAAATTGATGGCGGCAATCAGATCACAAACTAATCGAAATCTAAAGAAAGAATGGGTATGTGTTGGCGAACACATGTCAAGTTGATGTTCCAAAAGTGATGCGCTGATATGTTTAGACTGAGATCCACAAAGTTAAATGGAGATAGAAATAAGATTTCAAGGTTAATTGTAATAATATATCATTGAAACACAATTTTAAAGATACCGTATCAAAGCTAATAACACCAAATACGGGTGGAGGGAAGTCACAGGGGAAAAAGAGGGTGGAAAATAATTATTTGGATATATGTATGTTGAATGTATTGTTAAAGTGTCAAAAGAGGGTTTATCTATTTTTGTTCACACCATTGTACTGTTGTGATATGGTAAGAATTAAGTAAAATATTTTTAAAAAACCAAGAGTCATTCAAACCCCAAATACCTTGGACATGCAGCACGTCATCCTGTCTCCCCTAAATTTTAATTTAAGTCTGCCCCCCCAACCAAAAGTAAAGCTTTTAAGTTAAAGCACACATAGGTCCTGTATAGGTCCATGGATTCAATTTCCAGCATGCACAGACAGAGAAGGAACATTCAGTGGATAGACCAGAATCATATAGAATAACATGTATGTTGTGACATGCAAAAAATTACCTCCTCCTGTTCAAAATTGAGAGGGGAGGGGTAGTTGGACACACTGTTGGCAAATATGCTCTATAAGCAGATTTTGTTCATACTTTAGGAAAAATGCACGGAGGGGGTTTGCTTTGTTCTTTAATTCTGGTTGAATTTTGCTTAACTTGCCCCATAATTGGACTCATGCTGCAAATGCTGGAAAACCAAATAAATTAATATATGATTATAGCAAAATGCCTATTACAAAAAAAAAAACCTATTCAAGCACCACTGAGGCATAATTAGTAATAATTGCAGCAGACAAGTGACAAAATTCTACTTAAATTAATTTTATCAATTTTAAAATGCATACAAACACCGCTTTTCATTGCCATGGTTTGATTTTATGCAAGCTATAAACTGAGATATGTATGACAAGAGTAACATCTAGCATAATGAAAAATGTTCAATCCTAGAAACACAATTCAGAATCTACTGCTAATGCAGAATGTGGAAACCTGCCTGCTGATGATGATTGGTAGATAACCCAATATTTGCTTGTCTGCACTGGCTACTACTTAGCTATCTCAGCTCAAGATACATTAAAGCCCCTTAGCAGACTGAGTCCTGCATACTTGTAACATCATCTTCTTCCATATATAGACTGCGCTATATTCTTAGATCATCAGTCCAGGCTGTAGATAACAGCTCAGAGGACACATATTGGGGGCTTTTTGGTTTGAAGTACCCACCCTCTTGAACTGTTTCCCAGAACTTAGGGTGCTCTTCTTCCAATATTTTTTTTTAACACTGCCTGCTGTAGTATTTCTATATTCCATGAATTTCAATGGAAGATGTTGAAGCACCATGCTTCATTTTAAGGCTAAAATGAATTGGAATCTAAAGCAATAAACTTTGGCTGGATCATGTTTGTAAAGAGCATTAACCAAACTGAGTAAAAGCAATCTGAATACAGCTGAGTAAACCAGGTAAGAGTCTTGAATGCAATTCTAGCATAATAATGCTGATTCTCTATAATCAGTTTAATTGTAGCATCTTGACTCTCTCAGTTTGACATCCATCAAAGGCAACACTCTTGGAACTTTACTTTTCTTCTACAAAATTCCTATTCTACAAAGGATTCTGCACTGTTTTAAAATATCACATAACAGACCATAGTGTCCCCCATAGGATGACAATATTCAGACACTTTCCCATCTCACAATCTATTTTTTCCTTCTCTTTACTACCATTCGTTACATCGTGTCTATTTTTAGGCATTCTATCCCGTTCTTCTCCATCTCATCAAACATCTACTGTACTTGCAAAAGTCTTATAACGCAGACTTGAAAATAGCGACTCACTCAGTCACCAATAGCAAAGCCAGCTGACCAAATGGGGAAGCTTTTCTTTTTTTTACCATCAGTAGTGTAAATAAAAGAAGTTAAAAAGGGGGGGGTATAAGGTAAAGTTATTCCCATATTGAGACTTCCCTTGTTCCCAACCTGGGAACAATTCTACTATATCAGCTGCATATTAAACCGCATCTATTTTGCAATTATCCAATACTTCCAAGAATTATATCATGTTACAGGAGTCATTCAAATCCTGCCAAATATTTTACATGTTTACAGTGATCTTTTAAATATTGTCTGTATTTATCCCATTCTCTGTTAAACTGTTGATCTTCTTGATTCCTAACTTTCCCTGTCAATCTTGCCATCTCAGCGTACTCAAATAATTTCGTCTGCCATTCTATTTTTGTCGGTATGTTCTCTCCTTTCCAACATTGGACTAACAGCATTCTTGTAGCCGTGTTGCATACATAAATAATCTCCTTAAATCTTTTGGTATCTCTACACCTATAATCCCCAGGAGAAAGGCTTTTAAGCTGGGGAAGCATTTTAAACTGGATTGTGCACTTGTTTGTAAGGTTGTTACAACCCTAACCAATATGGATGCAGCCAGTTTATCAGATGAGGTGACGCAAGCATGGAACTAGGGGAAAACATCTTAGGCCTGTCCTTTGGACATGCAAGGTGATAGTAATGCTATTCCCATCATGGCAATGTTCATTTCTACTTCACATTGGTGGCTTACATAGCAGTAAAATGAGACAATAAAACCCAATTAAAATAAAACTGTAATTCCCCATACTAAAACCCCAGTAGAAACAAATTCAATTAGAGTAGAACAGTAAACAACCCCAAGAGGGACTCACAACTAGGGTCTGACACAACCGTGCCTGCTTCACATATGTTCATTTATCATTTCTTTCCAACTTATTACCATATTAATATACAATTAAAAAAAGAAAATCCACACAAAAATGTGTATTTAAGGATATATATTTAAAACAAAAACACATTTTTAAACATATTTTCCCTCACGTTACACATTTCCAATTATATTTTATTCTGAAACACTCATTTTTACACACATTTTGGTCTGGGGTTTTTATTCAAGAATTGCATTACAGAGGTTTGATAAATACAAAATCTGAACAATAATTTTTTTCGGAGCTACACACATTTTGGGTGAGGGTGGTGTGGATCAGACCAATTTGTATCAGAATTTGCAAAGAACAGATTCCTCAAGCAACCGTTACCAACATGAGACAACATCTGCCTCCGCCTCACTTAACAAATGCCATCTTTAAAAGGTGGTTTCTACACAGCTCCCAGAAGCTTCACACCAAGGATTTGCCTCCACTACCTACAATAAAACTATAATGATCACCAGTTGAGCAAAAACCCATTATTGCTGAAGGATCTTGACCAACAGTACACTGAATTCATTCGGCTAGAGGCCATTCTGCACTTTCTTCTGAATCCCATGTGTTACTACCCTATCCACAACATTTCCCCTTTTATTTAGTTTTAAATCTACACTCACTTTTTGACCTTCTGAAGGTTTTAATTAAATCTTCCCATAAGGCAAAATAGGGACAGTGATTTGGCACCTCTGGCAAAATAGAGGCAGTTGGGACAAGTGAAACATATCTTGATTAGCATATGTGCATATGGTACTTGGGGGGTATATCCCACTGATGAGTGCAAATCCCACTAAGAGGAACTTACTTCCTAGTAAACATGCAAAGGGTCAGACTGTAAATATAATAAAAGAATACAATAAGCCATAAAATATTAAAGCAAGGTCAAGAGATGTGGGACGGAGGAAATGAAGTAGCAGATTGCTAATTAACATTTTTATTATCTTGTACAGAAGCAAGAGAGGGCTGCATGTAATTGCTTTTCTAGGAAGAGCCATAACGAGCGAAATTCAAAAAATGTTGCATCCTATTCTTAAATAGCACAGCTCTTTCAATTAAAATGTTCCTGGATAAAGTGTCCTAGATAAAGGAGCTCTGGGGACGCATTCTGTAAGGCTGCTTTGGTGAGGCAAATGGTGACAGTACAGCACAACCCTAAGCATGTTTATTTGGCAGTAAGTGCCACTGATTTCAATCCCTCCCCGCTTCAAGGGAGGGAGACCACTTCAGGTGAATTATTTGGGGATATCGTAAAATGGCAGAAAGTTGCTCATTACAAGGATTACTCCTGTATTATTATTTTTTTCACTGGTGGATTGAGGGGGAATTCTGCTTCAGGTAACAAAATGTATTGGGTCACCTCTAGCCAATTTCAGTGTGAGAACTTGCCTGATACTAGAGGTTAAGTGAGTTGCGTGTCCAAGGTCCCAAGCCCCCCCCCCCAATTTGTTGAATAAAGACACAAGACTCGATATTTTAGGCTAATGGGCGAACAAAGGCCACAACTTTTTTGGTTACAGAACGTGAGCGGTATTGGCTTAGGCACTGGAATTGAACCGACTATATCTGACTCCTGCCCACCATGCAGGGAGTCCAGTAAGAATTAACCACCAATAGGGGGAGCCCTGTTAATGTAAATCAACTAAGAGCTCCCCCAGGGTCCCCGTTGGGATCATGTTATGACCCTAGCCCCTCCTCAGGCTTCGGACAAGATTCACACCCCCGGATCCCTTGGAATAATATTAAAGTGGAGGGGCAGGTGATGGCCACAACCTCCCCTCCTCCAAACCAGGTTTTACCAATGCCTAACTGCCACTCAAGCCAAAAGGCTTACAATTACTGTTGTATTTTTTTACATTGGGAGACTGATGGGGGCATTCTGCTTCAGGTAACAAAATGTATTGGGTCACCTCTAGCCAATTTCCATGTGAGAACTCGCCTGATACTACAGGTGAAGTGAGTTGTCATATATCTACCCCTGCAGCTTAACCCACAGATCAATTTTCTAATCTGTGCATGGGTATTCTGGAGGTGAAATCCTCCTCAACCCTATGTGGTATGCTCTGTCAGTAAGTAGAGATAATGGGTGAATGCTTTGAATCCCATTTCCCCTCAAAACCGAGGACAAAATGAGGGGATTCTACAGCACCTTCTGTAACAGTCTTTTCACTGCCTGCTGCTTCCAGAGTTCCCATTTCAGGATCTTGTGGTCTAACTACATGTTGGGGTAGAAGACTTGCACTGTAAAGGGCCAGGGGAGGGAGCAATTTCAAGTAGAGAACTGGCAGGCTAGGAGTCCAAAGCCTTAATCAGCTGTTCTACCCATAACCTCTCCACCTAGTGACTTTTTTCATAGACTTGTTCTGTGGCTAGAATAGGCCTGGTGATGAGAAAAATGTCTGGGGAGTGGAGTTGTGGGAGGGGGAAAGCAGTAAGGGGCAAGCTTCAGGAGCTCTCTCCCACTTTCTGCTTGAAGTCACTCCCATGCCCAGTGCTCTGCTGTTTTATAGAATTTCATTGTGATCAGTCAAAACATGCAATTATACCTCATGTGAAGGAGTTGCAACATACAGACCCTCCAAGTGTCCCAAGTTTCCAGGGACAGTCCTGGGTTTACAGAAGCCATCCCAGTTAGAAGAAGAGAAGAAGAAGAAGAAGAAGAAGAAGAAGAAGAAGAAGAAGAAGAAGAAGAAGAAGAAGAAGAAGAAGAAGAATTTATTATCTACACCCTGTCCATCTCGCTGGGTTTCCCCAGCGGCTTCCAACAAAATATTATAATACAAGAGCCCTTCAGATATTAAAAGCTTCCCTAAACAGGGCTGCCTTCAGATGTCCCTATTTTCATCAGAGCAGTGTCTTATCCCGAGCCAATGAGATAAGTAACTATACAACCTTTGGAAGACATATGAATGCAGTCCTGTATATGGAAGTTTTTTTAATGTTTTACTATGTTTTTATATATGTTGGAAGGCACCCAGAGTGCCTGGAGCAACCCAGTCAGAAGGGAAGAGAATAATAATAATAATAATAATAATAATAATAATAATAATAATAATTACAGTGGTACCTTGGGTTAAGTACTTAATTCATTCTGGAGGTCCGTTCTTAACATGAAACTGTTCTTAACCTGAAGCACCACTTTAGCTAATGGGACCTCCTGCTGCCGCCACACCACTGGAGCACGATTTCTGTTTTTATCCTGAAGCAAAGTTCTTAACCTGAGGTAATATTTCTGGGTTAGCGGAGTCTGTAACCTGAAGCGTATGTAACCTGAAACGTATGTAACCCGAGGTACCACTGTATTAACATCTCCATTTTCATCAGAGAAAGTTTTGAGAGATATGAACATACCAGGCACTATTGGTCTTCCAGCCGCAGACTACTCTCAGAATTTCACCACTTGCAAGATCTCAAGGACTTAAGTACCATGGCTAGGAGGCGAGAACTAGTTTATCTACAATTCCTGATAGAACCCAAGAATTATTTGGCAGTCTTCCCCCATCCAGTCAGAAGGGTATCCTCTTTGGATATAATGAGACAGCAGTACAAGACGAATCCAATTTTTTATTCTTTGGAAGATGCCTGAATCCTCTCCTGACACCCTTGGCAGCCTGTAATGTTTTAATGATGTGGTATAAAGTGATTCTTGACAGTTCCACTTAATCGGAAAACCTTGGATATGGTTCTGAATAAGTAAATACCTGCAATATCAAGCCATTAAATAATGAAATTACGTTTGCAAATACTGTAAAAAATGTTAGTGTGAAAGGAAGTGTGCAGGATCTGGAGTTGTGACTGTATATATTTTCCTTGCAGGTACCAAAATATTTTCCCCCAAAATGGAAAACCTAAAATATTAATGTGTGTGTGTGTGTGTGTGTGTGTGTGAGAGAGAGAGAGAGAGAGAGAGAGAGAGGGAGAGAGAAATACAATCAGCATTATTATTATTATTTTAAAAATAGTATTCCTGACTGAGAAATACTGCACTCAGGCTTTGAATGTCACTTAGAATTATATGATTGATAGCTCAATTTTTGAACTATAGATAACATGAAGAGGTGTTGCTAGAAATGTGGGTCAAGAAAGACGCAACATATTCCGTGGAAAGGCATCAAACCTGAAATCATCTATGATATCAGGATCTACCAAGCACATTTCCAACCAAGTTATCCCTTTACCCCAGGCTGAATATACAAGGTCTTGGCAACCTTGTATAATGTTTAACCTTCAAAATTTAAAGGCCAAAACTTTGCTAAGCTTTGAAATTCAAGCAGATTTATATATTCTTATCGCGTAGGATTGTGGGGAGCAGCCCGTTCTCATTGTAAAACCTTGCTGTGGACTTGTTTACATTAGCAGCCTGCTCAAATTTTAATATCTATTTTATTTTACAATTATTAAGCAATTAAACTGAAGTATTCTGAAGCAAAGAAAAGAGTCTCCAAATAATTAAGTAAAGGGACCCCTGACCGTTGGATCTAGTCGCAGATGACTCTGGGGTTGCGGCACTCATCTCACTTTACTGGCCGAGGGAGCCAGCGTACAGCTTCCGGGTTATGTGGCCAGCATGACTAAGCTGCTTCTGGCGAACCAGAGCAGTGCACGCAAATGCCGTTTACCTTTCCACCTATTTATCTACTTGCACTTTGACGTGCTTTCGAACTGCTAGGTTGGCAGGAGCAGGGACTGAGCAACGGGAGCTCACCCCATTGCGGGGATTCGAACCGCTGACCTTCTGATCGGCAAGCCCTAGGCTCAGTGGTTTAGACCACAGTGCCACCCGCGTCCCCTCTAAATATCATATTTTTTTTGCTCTATAAGACTCACTTTTTCCCTCCTAAAAAGTAAGGGGAAACGTGTGTGCGTCTTATGGAGCGAATTCAGGCTGCGCAGCTATCCCAGAAGCCAGAACCACAAGAGGGATTGCTGCTTTCACTGCGCAGCAATCCCTCTTGCTGTTCTGGCTTCTGAGATTCAGAATATTGTTTTCTTGTTTTCCTCCTCCAAAAACTAGGTGCTTCTTGTGGTCTGGTGCAACATATAAAGCGAAAAATATGGTAATTAGGGGACTCTTTAATCGTCTTTAACCCAGGATAGCAATTTTGAATCAGGGTTTACTAGCAAGCAAATGCATTTTTATTTAGAAAGCCCCATAAGCCAGCTTGGGGATATATGTCTTTAACTAGCTTTTTTATCTGATTTAATTTTATTGATGTTTTACCTGGCTTGGCTTTATGACTTGTACTTCATATGCTATTCCTGTTTTATTTATTCTGTTTTGTTGCATTTATAGTTTATTTGTATTTGTTTTTAGCTGTTCTAAGCCCCATTAGGTGGGATACACATATTAACTAATAAATACCACAGTAAAATAATAATAATCTCTGCTATCCAGTTATCACAATGCATAGATGTGTTAACTTTTCCATGTGCTATTTCCCAGACTTTGTTGTACTATTTTTGAATGGAGAGTCAGTGTAAGCTTTTCCATAATCATAGTATAAGGGTTCTGCCACTGTTAAAAAGTCAGTTTAAAATAATAAAATAAAAAATATAGTGACGTTGATTTGCTCCAACAAATAAATTTAAAAGAGCTAGTTCTGGTCTTTTCTTTACCACTTTCCCAATTATTTTTGCAGTTTCTTGAAAAATTAAATCCCCAAATGTTGTTTATTTATTTATTATTGGGTGAAGGACCCTGTTTTTCTACACACCATCCAACAAGTATATACCTTAATATTATATATACAAGATATTCTGAGTGGTGCAATTCTGGTACAGCCTTTATGGATATTTCCCTAAAAATAGTTGAAGTTCACTTATATGGAAGCTTGTCCCCGAGGAAGGCCCATTGCTCACCATTGACTATTACAGAGTTTGGATTCCACCCATGTCTTCTTGTTATTCATCTAAAGGTTTGTAAGAGTTTATATACTTATTAGCTTCTAGTGTAGAGGCTGAATCAATATGTGCACCCTGCTAAATGACATGTATGTATTTGGTCATCAAGTGAATAATTGTTGACCGAGTAGGGCTGCTCTCTACAATCAATTTTATATTTCATATTTTCTACTTTGAACACAGCAATATTCCCCTATATTATCATTCACGGGGCTGATATTTGCCAATGGTCCAGGGATCTGGACATAGTTTTAAGGTAGTGTTGTATGGCTGGGGGCCATTTCTACTGTGCATCCAAATAACCCAGCCTTTACGTAGGAAGGGCAAATGGTTCACATCTGAAATGTATAACCATTAACACCATTATGTTTTGTAATATTGGTAATTTAAGAATCATAGTGGGGAAATGTCAGGGCAAGTTGCACATCAGCAGCTGAACTGGAGCTGCTGTTTAAACCTAATTGTTAGTGCATCCCTTAAAGCAAACAAAGGAAATCAATATAATCCAATTTAGAGGCTGATTTGTGTGCACCTTGCAATGAATTTGAATATGCCAAGGGCTAGTATGGGCACGAGGTAGCGTATCATAAATGAGAATCTATAGGAATGAGTGACCAAGGTACAGGGAAGGGGGGGGGACAAATAAATTTTCAGGTTAATTCAGGGTGGGAAATGTAGTACTGTTGGACCTCAAAGTGGAAAATGGAGAGATACTGAGGGGAGATAAAAAATGGTTTATGTAATGCAACAACCGTGGCAATAATTCTTTTAGCCCAAAAATGGAAGCAGCAGGAGGTACCAACAAAGGAAGAGTGGCAGATGAAGATGATGGACTTTATGGAGCCGGCAAGGTTGACCAGGAAAATCAGAAAGTAGCGTGATCAAGCACCCCAAAAAGACTGGAATAAATTTAGACTTTATTTGAAGGACTATTGTAAGCAATTAACATCACTAGCAGGGTTGCTGGAAGACTTGTAAAGGAAAAAAAAGTATTATTCTATTCATAATTACTAAAATAAGAGATAACTGTAATGTGTGAAAGATGGATTGAAAAAGGTACAAATGCTAAGATATAAAGAGTAACTTGGAAAACCATGTGGTGGGAGGGACGGAATTCAACAATATCTAAAAGAGCAAAGAAAAGTAGATAATAATGATGATGTGGTTATATATGGTAAAATGTAAAACCAATAAAAATTATATATATATAAAAAACAAAGTGGAAATGGATAGCTTAAGATGGCGTGACTGTCAGGTCAGGTCTTTCAAAATAATAGACAATGCTAGTACTTTTTATTTATCGAGTCCGGGATGTGAAAACTTTGTGGTGAAAGGGAAAAAGAATATAAAAGAAAGGGGGAAATGAAATATTAAAAATAGTTAAAACAAATTGCAGTCACAAAAAGAGGGTGGGTCGTAAAACTATATATCATTCCCAGGTGTCAAATGCCAGAGAAGGAGGTAATGATGGAAACTGCATAATGAAGATGCCAGAGGTCCCTGTGTGAGGAAAGAATTTCACACTTCTGTGTTCAAGAAGACAAAAATCTACAAAAAATAGCTGGAGAAAAGCACAGGAAAAATAATCATACATTGACCTAACCTAAAGCCCAATGTGGCTGAAAGCATAAACAGAATTCATAGCTTTCTGTATTGGAAACTGCAGCTTTCTGAATGCCTATATTTTAAATAAGCCACTCTTAGTGGTCCCAGACTCAAGCGGAGAAGAATTATATAGTTTGGAGGATGGACTGCTCAGAAGGCCTGAATGGGGCCTCTCACTGTTTCATGAATAATCTGGAATTGACCTGTGGTGGACTTATGAAAAGAAAAAGGGGGGGAAAGTCTGACCACCACTGACTGCCTCTCTTTTTTAAAGGATGTGAGAGAAGGGTAAAAAGAGGAGGACAATTTCTCTCTCCTGAGCTATCAGAGCAGAAGGGATGAGTTGTTTTGACCTGCAAAATTATCCAGGAGGACATTTGTTTTCCTCTGGAAACTCCTCAGGCACAGAAAGGAAACAGCTCTAGGATGAGAGATGCTTCCTAGTTTTGCCTAAAGTAAAATTTTGAGGTGAACTCCGAGGTTCCTGCTTAGGCAAAACTTCAGTAGAATTTCAAAGGATGCACCAAAGAGATCTGACAAGACTAGTGAAATGTTTCTCTACAGGATCTGAACACAGAAGAAAAAAAATAGCTTAGCTGAAGCCTGCACTTAGAAAGTCGAACTCACCTTGGGCTATTAGGTTTGTCCTCCTTTCGTGAAATAGAAGCATTTCTAAATCACTTCTATCCTGGTTTTCTGAATTATTTATATTATTTTAGCCTCAGCTTACAAAACTTGCATCTATCAAAACTTGCAAGGGACAGGCAAATCTTTCAGGGGAGAGAGGAATGGAATTCTGGGAGGAAAATTTCTTCTTTCCATGTTCAGGCTAAAAATAAGCTTGGAATAGGGCATCCCGTCCAGGAAACATAATACTCAACATGACCTTGGATAAATGAATATTAGTTAGTGTGAAAAGCTAGATACTTGGAGTTGTTCATATTGTCACTCTTTTGAAGAATATTTTGGGGAGAAAACTACTAACTGCCAGTTAAATAGCAATAATTGGAAATGTGTGTTATAAGGACAGTTCATTAGAGGACCAAAATAAGTTCATAATAAAATATTGGGTTGCCATTGAGAGAGTGTGTGCATGTGTATGTGTTTGTAAGTGTATGAGTTCACAACTTCTGAGGCCCCAATGATTCAGATCAGGGGTCAGCAAACTTTTTCAGGAGGGAGCCAGTCCACTGTCCCTCAGACCTTATGGGGGGCCAGACTATATTTTGAAGGGGAAAAAATGAACGAATTCCTATGCCCCACAAATAACCCAGAGATGCTTTTTTTTTTAAAAAAAGCACACATTCTACTCATGTAAAAACACCAGGCAGGCCCCACAAATAATCCAGAGATGAATTTTAAATAAAAGGACACATATTACTCATGTAAAAACACGCTGATTCCCGGATCGTCCACGGGCCGGATTTAGAAGGCAATTGGGCCAGATCCAGCTCCCGGCCTTAGTTTGCCTACCCATGATTCAGATCATGCTCAATGCAATCTGGCTATAACACTGTTCTTACAAAGTCATGTACTATTAAGAATATTTTAGCAATGTTCTAGCCTTTAATTATCATAAACCTGAAGAGGTTACAATCAATATATTGACAGAGGAATGCAACAGAATAAAAAAGTCACCTAGGCAATAAAATTAAAATTCTCCATCTAATTTCAGAGAGCAATTCAATCCTCCTCCTTCAGGTGCCAATTTATTCATTGCCATGTTAAAGCTGCCACTATAGTGGCACTGTTTCCTTACAAAATTCTATCCTATACACTTATAGCAGCACAGTGGCCATCACTGTGATGGATAGTGTGTATAGGAGGAGTGTTTTCAAATTGCAGAGGTAAAAATGCCTTTGCACTTCGAGACAAATTCCTGATGGATCCTTGCAAGCTAGGGCCAAGCTGCTCAATCTGCCCCTCTAATTATTAATGCAAAATTTTATCCATGTTTTCTGTGTTCTGTTTCTGCTGCCATTTCACATCTTGTTTCATAAAATAGTATCCACTTGGGTGGGGGATCTCCCCAACTCAAAGTATTGCTGTGATGATAAAAGCGGGAGAAGGAAAGTCACGTGCACCACTTTAAGCTCCTAGGACAGTGGTGGCCAAACCTGGCCCTCCAGCTGTTTGGTTTTTTTGGACTACAACTCCCATCATCCCTAGCTAACAGGACCAGTGGCCAGGGATGATGGGAATTGTAGTTCCAAAACAGCTGGAGGGCCAAGTTTGGCCACCACTGTCCTAGGAGGAAAGGTGGATGATTATGGTAAATGTACAAAGGGTTTTCAGAAGGGGAGGAGGGAAATTCAAAAGCCTGTTCTTGAATATATTTAATATTAACTAGGGAACTGCCCCCTTTGCCCACCCAAAATGGTATCTCTCACAAAATAAATAAATAAGTTACATACTTCCCTCTGGATTTTAAAATTCTTACGGGCAATAAGCAGCTCTGGAGTCCATACAAAATTCATGAGTAGGCTTACCAGTGCATGTATGGCCAGGGGGTGAGGCCAGTGCCACAAAAGGTACTGGGCCAAGACCAACTCAAGGCTGTCACGTGTATATTTCCCTGCTTAAATAAATAAGTAAAAGCAGCCTTAGGGGATGGCACATTTAAGTGAAGGAACGGCAGAGGAACAGGCAGCTTCTTAACACTTCCCCCTAAAGATATTTTACCCTAAGCTAGACAAATAGGCATCTTTTGTCTCTTTTCTTATTGTGGAAGCATGGGCAGAAGGAAAAGATGGCCAAAAGGTTAAGCAGCGCATGTGTGCACAGAGGCACAGAGGGAGAGAGAGACAGAGAGAGAGAGAGAGAGAGAGAGAGAGAGAGAGAGAGAGAGAGAGAGAGAGTGTAAAGCATAATATTTCTCTGTTCAGAGACTTAGATGGCTGATTTGGTTATGGAAGATGGAAGGGGGCAGAAAAAGCCAGGAAAAGATACACATGTCTGTGCATCACATATAGTGTGACTATTAGCTGAGAAGTGATGCAGTAAATGGAATAAAATGTGCCTGCACAATGCCAGATTGATAAATGGAAGCTAGTACTCACACATTATGCTCCATATTGCCCATTTAAATTTCCACAAATATAGCCTGCTTTGTCAAAAATGGAACCGCTGAAATGACATAATGCATGGGCCCAGCATGCATGTCCCATCTGTTGACATTATTTGGATCCACTAAGATGTGTTTACAACAGACCAAAAAGGACTGAATGAGACCAAGCTTTTAACTACTGATATAAGTACAAAGCTGGTATTTTGTTCTTTAAAAAACAAGCATTTATTCTTTAAAACCATTCATTCCACACCAGTCATGGAATGTGGCCAAACATTCCCTCCTCCCACCCTGTTCTATTAAGGTCCTGATTGGCTACCATCCATGCTTCATTGGGCAGAATTGATACGTAGTACGGTAACTGTTTCAGAAAGTAGCAGGTTCACTAACGAAAGGCAAAATCTGATCTGCAGCATTTTGGTATGGGCAGGATTAATTCATTTGGTGGTTGGGAAGGCAAGAAAGTTGTCTTCAATGCAGCTCAGGATACCCAGCACATCAGAGTAAGATTAAATGGAGGATACAATTTCTCCTAAAATGTCCATGTTTTGTTGAGATTACTGTTATCACATGCAAAGTTTCTTTTTTTGATCCTCTTGCCACTCACAGATGCGTTTTGCATTCATGTGATAAGAGAGCATTTCACAAAAACATACAGCTGCATTTGCGAAGGGCGTGTCCACATCTGAGCATTCTTTAGCTGCTATTTCATTCGCTTGCATTCAAATTGGCCCAGAGTAGTCCAGTCCCTTAAGTCTTTGAATTTGCATATAAAGAACAACTTCAGTATTTTACATTCATACCAGCAGGTGTTTCCTTTTGTGATTTTTCTTGTCTTCTAATTTGGTGATTCAATTATGCTAAATAATTACTGACAGGCCATGGGTTTGGATAGCTATGTGTGCACCTTGCTCTTTTTTATTTTAAATATCCCTTGTCCAAGAAGTGCACAAAAGCACATAGTCAGTCAGCTGTGAATTTGCTTGTGAAGTATTCTGGATTTGTGCAAATCTGAGGGATCAAAACAAAAGAAAAATTCCTCTGTTCATGAGCATACTGGGAATAGTTATGAATACAGCTGGAAAAGAAATGAAAGCATTGAGGAAGTAGTGGGCATGAAAAAGCAGTAACAGAAAGTGACATTTGATCTACCCTCCACACATCAAATAATGCTTAGGGAAGCTTTTAATGTTTGATGCATTACTATATTTTAATATTGTGTTGGAAGCCACCCAGAGTGGCTGGGGAAGCCCAGCCAGATGGGGGGCTATAAATAATGAATTATTATTATTATTATTATTATTATTATTATTATTATTATTTGTGACCCAAGTAGAGTGGTTTGGAGCCTGATTTTTCTCCAAAGTAAGAGAATATTCCTGTATCAAGTAAGCTCAAATTTATGGGGGAAAGCATAGAGATTGCTGTTGTAAAGTCACGCAAACCATGCAAATTAAATGGAAATGCAAACAGCTACAAACATATAGTAAACTCTGGTGTGGAGAAGCCCCAAGAGACCAAGAACAGTCAGATGAATCAAGTTCAGGTTACGTCAGATACAAGCAATTACAGTCATCAGGGATAAGCTGCAATTATCACCTGCTGTGACTTCTACTTGTACGGTAGGTTGTTTGAAATAATACCTCACTTTATCAAAGTTTATCCTTTTTTAACAGAAGGAAGTTTATCAACATGAAAACACAACCAAGGATGCATGAATGTTGCTGGTCTTATAGAAACTATTTTCATTCCTTGAGTTTTTCCAGATGTATCATCTGAGGATAAACCTTTAAATTAGTTACAGATTTTGCTTCAGGCAAAATCCATTGAGAATTTAGGGAATATATAGCACCCCCTTGAAGAAGAGAAAAGCCAATTTTATTCAAACTCTTTTTGGCTTCCTTCAAAATAAATAAAACAAAATAAAAATGTTTTGCCTGAGAAGGAGATCTAAATTTGTTCCAACATTTGCTTTAGGTGAAATGTCGATAACAACTCTGAACTAAGCACGTTTCTAGACTATGTGAGCTGACTCAACACTATGTGCCCAAGCACCCTAAAACACAAGCACCCTAAATCACTCAGTGCATAATATGTCATCAGCAAACACTTCTTCATCATGTCCAACCTGTTCAATCCATCATTTCTAATCCATCAAAATCAACTATCAGTTTAAAGAATGGCTGTATGATGAGAACACACCCAGCCAGCAATTTTCAAAGTGTGTGGAGTTTCCGGGAAGGACATGGGTAAAAGGCCTCAGGTTCAGTCCTCAGCATGTTCAATTAAAGGAATTCAGGTATGGCTGAGAAAGAATGAAGAGAGCCACTAAGTCAGAGTGGGCAGTGCTGAGGTACATGCAACAGACATCATGACTATAAGGCCACTTCTTAGGTTCTTTTGTTTTGTTTTTCTCTGCAGTGTTTCTTTACCTCTATAGAAATGAACGTCAAACACATCTCTGCAGTGCTTTCTAAATTTACCAGGGGGAGAAATCAGTAAATCATCCTCATGTCTTTTGACTTTCAGTTAAATGCTAGAGAGCTAAAATGGCACACGCTTGGAAATGCATAGGAAGATGGACAGACAGATGGGAAACTCCCTTAAGAGCTTTATCAGCCACCTGCCATCCTCTAAATGGAGCTTGATAATTAATGTGGCTCCAGTGCCAGCAGGAAAGACACTTCTTCCATGGTTTCAGAGGCAACATATTAGTCGATTTAAAGGGAAAGTTTGCTGAACTTTCAGCTTAAGATTCCCAGATGGGTCTCTTGGAGGAGACGTTGTTTTTGTAGGCAAAAAAGAAAAAGAAAAACTCTTACACTGAACCTCATTTAACTTTGAAAGACAGAGCTTAAAACAAAGCTATCACAATGAAACCAAATCCAAAATTTCTCAAGTTTGTCCTGATGACATAAATGAGTAAACTGAAGCAAATGCTTGCTTTGGGGAAGGGGGGCAGGGAGAACTTCCTTTACAATTGTTAAGAGTATGTGGAACTGGTAATCATTCCGGGGATTATTTATGTGTTTTAAAAATTATCATCTGCCACCTGAATTTTTTTCAGAATGATAATCGCAAAACATTAGAAGCAGAAGTATGAGCACCTTCAGGGCTTTTATTTAGCCAGAACTCACCAGAACTCAGTTCCGGTGCCACTCAGGTGGGTGCCATTGCCATAATAAGAGAACAAGGGAGGCATTCATGGTGAGTTCCAGCACCTCTTTTTCTAGAAAAACAGCACTGAACACATCAATAAATAGAAACAAGAAGGATGGGCATCAAGCTAATGATTGCTGTAAAAGAGCTCCAGTAAAAAATGTTTCGGTCAACCACAACATTTTGACAGCCCCCTTCCAGCTAATCAGGGTGACTTGGAAGGGCTCCCTTGGTAAGTGATGCTACATATTCAGAAAATCGTGGTTGGCCTTTAAACACAAAAAGGTGAAGCAACCTGCTTCAGGCAGCACCATGAGTGGAGACAGGAAATGAAGGCTGCAGTTGGTAACTTGGTGGGGTGGGGTGGGGGCTGTCCACTGTCTTCCCTTCCCTATTAATTACAGTGGTACCTCAGGTTACAGATGCTTCAGGTTACAGACATTTCAGGTTACAGACTCCGATAACTCAGAAATAGTACCTTGGGTTAAGAACTTTGCTTCAGGATGAGAGCAGAAATTGTGCAGCAGCAGCACAGTGGCAGCAGGAGGCTCCATTAGCTAAAGTGGTGCTTCAGGTTAAGAACAGACCTCCGGAATGAATTAAGGTAAGTTCTTAACCCAAGGTACCACTGTAGTTCACTGTTACGTCAGTCCAATGAATAAAGGGTCATGGGCTAGACTTGAAAGGCTTTATTTTCTAGGCAGCCATAACTGCACTCAAGAAAGTACGCTTGGTCAGAATTTCAACGACAAGTGCATTCTCCCAAAAGAACACATACAAAAAAAGCTTCTATATCATGCAGTTCAGTACATCCTAATGCAACATCTCCCTGTACAGTATATACGAATGATGGATGATGCTACTTTATTTCCGTTTGCAGTCTCTTATAATGGCTTATAAGAAACTTAGTAAACATTTTGAGCATGCAGTAATGGATGTTCATGGGGGAAAGTTCACTTTGTGAGACCTCTGAGCCTTCAGGATGGAAGAGAGATGAATGGAAGGAAAAGAGGAAGGGAATGGGAGAGGTAGGGCTGATACCTTGGAAAACTACTGCCAGTCAATGTACAAGGTGCAGTGCTGAATTAGATGGACCAATTCACTGATGGTTTTCAAATGTGCAGGGGGGCACCACAGTTGCCTGCTTCAGACATTTGCCTTCCACAGGTTGAAATGCAACAGAAGTGGTGACAGAGGAGGGACAAAGTTAGTGTGCCTGACCTATTGCTCAAGGACATACCTCACTTCCTGCTTTTTGTAACACCTAAAAAGTGCTTAGGGAAAAGCTGGAACTATTCACTGGGTTTCAGCAATTCTTCTGAAAGCCCTTGCATATTCATTCACATTGTCCTCCCTTTAACTCTCAATTGGCTTCACTCGCCATCGGTAACTTTGCCACTTAGCCGAATCTGATCAGCTATGCAGCGTAGCAACATCATCCCATACACTGCGTAATTTCTAATTGACTGGGATCACTCATGTGAATCCAGTTAGATGGAAGCAACAGTAATCAGCAAAAAGAGCGAGCGAGCAAAAGAGAGAAAGAAAGAGAGAGAGAGAGCACCAAATCAACTGCAAAAATTGAGTGGAAAATGGTCATTCCCAAAACAAAGGCAAACATTCATTCATATTCTCTCTCTCTCTCTCTCTCTCTCTCTCTCTCTCTCTCTCTCTCTCTCTCTCTCTCTCTCTCTCTCTTACTTTAAGTTTTACAATGTTTACACCAATTATAAATTTATAAATTTACATACATGGGTGTAGCCAGGATTTTTGTTGTGGTGAGAGGCTTTTGGTAGGGGGGACAGAACCTCAGATTTGTATTGATTTGTATTGATTTTGATTTAGGGGGCAGTAGCCCCCTGGCTACATCCAGGCATACATATAGCATCGACTTGCCTTCTCCCCCATCTGGGTTCATTTCCATTTTTTGCCCCTTTCCTGCTACATATTCTAGTTACTTCTTGTTCTTTTTATACCATTTTCTATTCTGATTTTAAAATTTCTGCTCTTATTATTCTAATCCTGCTAATGTTTTGAGCTGTTTACAATATTATTTTTTCATATATTCCACATTCCCACCCCCATTATTTCTTGAAGGCTTTTTCTTCCTGGTCTCTGATTTTACCAGAAAACATTTTCTCAAAGAATTTTGGAGGACTTCTATTTGCAGTCTGTCAATCAACATATGATAATACTCTGCACCATCTCAAGACCCAATTCACATATGCATGTTCCTGAGCTGAGCCAAACCCCCTGTGAATTTGTAACTGATTCACTGCAATATTTACCACCGTTAACCAATCTTCCCACCTACCTAGTTTCCCACTTCCCAAGCAAATTTTGAACTGAACCAAGGGAAGTCTAGCCAATCACCAATAATATTCATGACTCACACAGCACTTATGTTTAACATATTCTCCATACATTATTTCAGTAATCCTTAAAACAACCCTCCCTATTACACTGGGGGAAATGCTGCCTTATGCTCTTCATGATCATAAAATTGGGGTGGGGGTTTGGTTCCCCCTCCCATTAAAACAGCCCCCTTTTCTTTCAAAAGTACCTCCACTACCTGAAAGCCCAGGAAACAGAAGGAACCATGTGGGCCTCCATACACACCTCCATCAAACACTATAAAATAGATTTATAGGCCTTGGCCAATGCAGTATTTGAGAGAGAGAAAATCAGCAGGTAGTCAGTCCATGGCCCTGCTCCTCTCCTGCTCATACATACTACAGCTCTGCTACAATTAGGATTGCCGCATTTTGAAGAGCAAAAAAGGGCACATTTGCCGACTTCTACTTTTAACTATGGATCGCTATGATGACTCTACCCATGAAAAGGAGGGTGTGTCCTGGAAAAAGAGGACATATGGGAACCAATATGACACATCCCATACTAGAACTGCCCTCCGTGAACCTCCAGGGGGAAATGGAAATTCTTACCATGAATTTCTATTCCTGGGGCACCTGGAGCTTCTGGGGCCCACCGCTCATTGGAGGTCGGGTCATGGAACATAACAATAACAAAAAGGCCATAAATTCTTAGCATAAGGCACCAGGGTAGGCTGTTTTTTCTCTTGCATCTGTTTCTCGGGTTGGTCACACTCTGGAGCACCATGGACAGGGACCATAAGTAGAGACAAAACAAAGTGGACACCTCAGGATGGCATCGTATAAATCTATAGTGAGTCTGCCATAGGGCTGAAGGATCTGTCTTGCTCTGCCAGCTGGTCTGGAAGGGGCGAGATGACTCCTCCCCCAGGAATATTCCAAATTGAACCCTACCTACCTGATAGAGGAGGAAACAGGAAACAGGAAGCAGCTGCCAGTGGTAGACGTTGGGCCTTAAATTTCAGTGGCACTCTGTTCAATGCCAAATTTGGTGCCCCACTGTCCTTCCCTTGTTTGCCATTGTTGTGGTATCTCCTCTTGTCTTGGCACCCAGTGCAGGCAAACTGGCTGCACTCCCCTAAATCTGCCTCTGAAGCTGCTCTTCCTGTTTCCTAAGTGCTTGTCTGCAATGGCAGTGCCTGAAGAACTGTTTAATTTTTTTTAAAAAAAGCAGGAGGCACTCCATTTAACAGTGCCCAATTTAGTACCCAGAAAGAGCCACACAACTGCCAAACAGCGAGTGGATGAGGAGCACAAAGGGGGGGGGGAATAGTTATTTTTTAAAATAAAATAAAACATAAAGTCCACATTTGTGGCAGGGGTGTTGTGGGGGAGCTGGAAGCAGGCTGTGGGTTGGCCAGCTCTGCTAGGTAAAGGTAAAGGTAAAGGTAAAGGTAAAGGACCCCTGACATTTAAGTCTAGTTGCAGACTACTCTGGGGTTGCAGCGTTCATATCACTTTACAGGCCAAGAGAGCCAGCATTAGTCTGCAGAGTTTTTCTGGGTCATGTCACCAGCATGACCAAGCCACTTCTGGTGCAACAGAACACCGAAACCAGAGCAGCGCACAGAAACGCCGTTTACCTTCCCGTCGGAGCGGTACCTATTTATCTACTTGCAGTTTTTTTGGGGGGTGCTTTCAACCTTAGCAGGAGCTAGGACCGAGCAATGGGAGCTCACGTCATCATGGGGGTTCAAACCACCAACCTCTGACTGGCAAGCCCAAGAGGCTCAGTGGTTTAGACCACAGCGCCACTCAGAAGTAAATCCCATTAAATACAAAGGGACTCATTTCCAGGTAAATGGGTACAGCCTGAATCTCCACTACTGGGTTTCATTACTGCCTCAGCTCCATTCTCTCTTTCCATCTGCCAGTTATCTATCTGCAACTGATCATCCACTTTGTTCAGTTATTGCCCTTTGCTCCTTTTTAAGATAGCTAAACTCTCAACAGCTACACAACCTATAATTTAATTTCACCAAAGGATTTAATTGCCACATTCCCTCACTCCTTTGGAAATGCCAAAAAGCAGGATAGATGGTAACTGGAGTCTTTTTAATGCATTAAGTTCTTGAGGCACTTGGATGTAAAGTGCAACAATGATTTGCTTTATGCCTCCAAACCACAAAGAATAGCCTTTTAAAGAATAAAGCTAAATATATTCCTTAAAGATACTGTTGTCCTCATTGTTGTGCCACTGAAGCAGTGAAATGTGTATCATTCAGACAGACTGTCCTAGGGGTGAATCTATACAAAATGGAATTCTAGCTAATAAGTTTGAAAAATGTTTACTAACTGGTATCTAACAACTGACCTGGAAGGACCTTTATACTGAAAAGGGAAAATAATAATTAAGAAGAGGTCATTTAATGGTAATGGTACAATATTGTTAAATTTTGAGAAACATAAGGATAGCTCAGATGTCCTATATAATGTTTATTATACAAAGGCTTTGTGAATGAAGCTCACAGTTGATTTGCCATTTTGTGTTAGCATTTGTACCAGTATAATCTTCTGAATGCTTGGAGGAATGTTAAAATGATCCATATTTGTCTTCTCTTGCTTGTCCCCTTCCTCAACTGGTACCAACCTTAAGTGCATGCATCAGGGCCAGCATCAGTGGAGAATGGACCATTGCCAATGGGTACTACTGCCCCACCAACCTGAGATTGCTGTCAATCAGCTCTCACCTACTTGCCTTCCTGCTTAAAACTGGTCCAGGGGATGGAAGTGCCTGCTGTCTTTCTCCTCCTTTACTTCATGGGGACAAAACTAAATTAGTTAGTTCTGCCTGCCCTTGGCTCTGGCTTCACATATTATTGGCTCTAGCTCAACCCAACAGACACCACACAGAATTGATCCGCATTTAATAGAGCCTTGTAAATATGCCCACACAACCAATATTAGCCTTTTAAACAGCAGGGTATTCAGAGAAAGACAGAGAGAAGGAGAGAGAGAGAGAGAGAGAGAGAGAGAGAGAGGGGGAGGGAGGTACCAGTGGTTCTCCAGAAGTCCATTCCAAAACAAGGCGTGCTTTCCCACAGAAAGTATTGCAAAACAGATTAATCCGTTCCAGACTTTTAAAAACAACCCCTAAAACAGCAATTTAACATGAATTTTACTATCTAACGAGACCATCGATCCATAAAATGAAAGCAAGTATCAATGTACTGTACTATAAAATAAATAAGACAGTATTGTAGATGATAAAAATTAAAATTATTATTTTTCCTTACCTGCACAGATGATAGTCATTGTTTGGATGGAGGGCTTTTATCCATTTCCACAGTCACACAATCAATCAATCAATCATCAGTAGCTGAACTGGGTTCCATACAGTCACAAAAACAAATTAACCAAAAAAGCCTCAAAAACAAAAACGCAAAATATCAAAAACAAAAGCGCCAAACTTTATCTGTTCCAGAAGTCCATTTGACTTCCGAAATGTTCGAAAACCAAGGCGGAGCTTCTGATTGGTGCAGGTGCCCTGGAAACAATAGCCAATGGCTGCATTGAATGCTCGGCTTCTGAAAAAGTTTGAAACCCGGAATACTTACTTCCGGGTTTTCGGCGTTTGAGTGCCAAGGTGTTTGAGAACCAAGGTACCACTGTAGGAGGTTTGGTTTTGATGTTGTATATGGAGGGGGGCTGTTGAAAAGAGGGCTAGAACTATTGTTCAGGATGGATGAGGTGTGCCTTCCTGATGCTTATCAATGATTCTGGTCCTGACCTGCTCAGTGGTTTAAGCAGCTACCAGACCTTTATCCTGCTAAACTACAAATTGCCATCAGCCTTCCACATATCTTCCCCTGCCCCCTGCACCCAACACCTTTGCTTCACCCTGTGTTGGACAGTACAGGAACCAAGTCTCACAACAAGTAATTGAAACGAAGCCTATAAAACATGCACAATAGCATTCCCTTGTATCCTGCTCTTGTTATTTGTAGGGATGACAGATGAATTCGTTCTTGTTACATTTCAAAGCTAACTGACCTGATCTTTACCTCTCTGGCTAACCATAGTTCTCCCTTGGATTTCTCGCTTCTCATTTTACTCACTCACCAGCATCATTCTGAGCTTAGTTATATCAGCACGTAACTAAATTATAGTGGGTACACAGTGTGTCATGTCACATGGCCCAGGAAGGGTGGACATTGTAGCTTAAGAATTCTCCCATGCCCCAGCACATATAATACATGAGAAATCAAAATGCACTAATGCATGTGCGACCAGGCTTTAGGGGGAAAGGGAGTTAGACTGTGCCAACATGACATACTTTGAATCATATTTTTGCTTTGAAGATGACTAGTTTTGATTTTGTTTAAGAGAGTGGTATCTGCCCAGAACCCTTGAGATGTGCCACTCTGCCAGGATATGTGGAATAGCTATGAAGAAATTCTATCTATATTGTAATGCATCAAAGGATTGGGGGTGCCGCCACCTCTGTGGTACCTAAGATCTCCTGACACATGGGTTTGTCAGGCCAAGATATCTTGGCCTGCCTTTGCTTGGGTTGCTCTGATCCCAGGGAGAGCCAGAGACCTCGGGTAGAAGAAACAAAGACCTAGCAAAAGAGGAGAGTAAGAGCTTGAGAAGACCGCAAAAGGTGAGGGTAGGGGTTAAAGAGCAGGAAAATTAGCAGTCTTGGGGGATACTGGGGGAAAAGAGAACACAAGACAGAGAAGTCCAAGCTGAAAAATGGGAGAGAAAAGTGTACATGACCAGGAACTGTAGGAGAGAGGAAGGCTGAAATTTTGTTGTTGCTGTTGTTGTTAATTTTAAACAGCTTTGGCTGAAGGATTCTAGCAAATCATGAAAGCTCCTTACCACCAACCCAAGGAGCGTTTGTTTCCATTATCAGCTTGCTGAAATTATATTTCATGAAAAGGAGAAAGTTGTTTCATTTATATGTGCTATCGTCATCTCACAATCAAACAAAACTGAATCAATCAGAGTAGGAATAAACAAGGAACTCATTTATGACCTAAGTCAACCAACATATTATACTGGGAGATGAATGTTGTCAGCTCTTTTTTGTGTGCATAGTGTGTTGGAAATTACCCTCCACCCTTACAATAGCTAACATCAATAGAAAAAGTCATTTTAGGTGCAAAATTGCCCCTTCATTTTCCTTTTCAATCTGCTCCCAATATCTACATTCAATTCAAGTCTGAACATTTTAGCACATTAAGGTTGGCAAGTAGTGTTATTTGGGATTTTCTTCCCCATTAGCCATTACTTGCTCTTTATCTTACTCCTGTCTGTGCTATATTTGAAGACAACCATTTTTGTATGCCTTTCTAGCAAAGAGGAAAATAATTCAAGATGAGCTAAAAGACAAGATTATCATTTGGCACAACCTTGACAGAAATCAACCCTTCTACTTTTCCTTTTAAAAAATAAAACAGAATATTCTTTTCTATTACACACAACCACAGTGCTTCTGAAACAATGAAGACAAATAAGATAAAAGCCGTTAAGGTGTATATATTGTTGCATGCACCCTAATCTCAGTGGTGAGAGACTTCAGGGGTCCCAGCAAGTGTCTAGGGTTTGTTTCCTTGAACTGAAAGTCAATAGAGACTGTGGTGTCCTTAGGATATATGGTTTTATTTACACATACACACAACCTGAGCATAACATGGAAGAGCTCACAGCATTAACACTCCAACAGATCTTGCATCCCCATTAGTTTTCCAGGGAGACCCCCAAAGAGAGCCAGTCAAGCCCCTCTGTCTCCTACCAGTTCCCAGCTCCAAATCAGACTAAAAACAAAGGACTAGCTCTTGACTATTGTTTTCCTACTTCTAGCATGACGTGGCAGTCAACCAGGTAAGAGGGGAATAATTCTGTGATAACCATTAGCTAGTTGTTCTTATGGCAACATGGCTACTTCTTTAGTTATGAAGTTGAGGTGCTTAACCAACCTGGCTAGGGACACTATCAAAACAAAGAGATTGTCAGAGCCAGTTCAATGGTTCCCTTCTACCGCAAACCATAACCTTACAGATACAAAACCAGAGGCTTATAATTGTATATTTGTTATCAATTCATTCCTTCTTAGGAAGGCTATAATCTCTAAAGGTGCCTCCAAAATATCTGAAATAAACAATGATTTTGTTGATGAATAGAATAAAATTTCAAATAAAATAAAGCTCAAGGGATGTATAGAAGGGATGGCATTTAACATCACAACTAGAATAATTCATGGGTATGTGGAATGAAGAATAGCTGCCAGAAGGTAATGCATCAGCCCAAAGTTATGCAAAGAAATGCAAGCAGTGGAATGAACTTGTGATGGTTAAGGAAGAGACACTGCTTAAAAGTCCTAGACCGAGTGTAGATTGGTTCCTGATTTTGCTTTGTTTTTAATTATTCTACTAATAGTTTCTTAGAATTAGTTTACTGCACATTCTCTTGGTTTTGGTCCAGTTGGGTTAGGTTACTATCAGACATATTCCAGCAGGTCACCAAACTGAACTGTTAGTTGCTCATAGTGACTTAGGCTATGCACACAGTGTGGTGGAGAGAACTGGAAGCATCTCTGTGTTATTCATTTACTTGACCTGCCTGGGATAGGACCATTCTTCCATATGCATGCACAGCATGATTTTGTTGGGCTAGAAGTCACGCTTAATAACACGTTCCTTCACCTGCTCTTGACTTGAACCTTCCTAATATATTCCAGATTGTGTTGACTCATTAGTATTTCACATCATTTTGTAATCCTTCTTCCGTGCCATCTCACTTCACCGATCCAGGAACCACACATTAAACAGCTTGTGAGCTAATATCATGCATGGATCTCACTTACTGGCTGTCTTGCCGTTGTTGTTTTTTAAGGCAAGTGATAAACACTGTGGGAATTTTAGTTGTGAGTGATGAAGAAAGAAGGCTATTTCCCATAAATATGAGAAATGTTTAATCACATCTGTGATGGGACGATGAGCTGCTTGTGCGTAAAATGCAAGTCCCTCAGAGTTTGATCAGGTTTTCAAACCTCTGCCTGTGACGGAGCCCCTCCAGCATGGCTGCGTCAATCACTAGTAGAATCCGAAAGTGGCTGCTTTCGGAAACGTTTCCAACATAAAAGCTCCTTAACGGAAACACGTCGTCTGGCCTCTCGGCGTGACAGTTTCCGTCGAGGTGTGGGTGTCCCTATAGGAGGTCCTGAGACCTCCCCACTGGTTTCGCTTGAAGCGTCTCTGAGCCATCCCTCCGACTCACTTTCCCTTGGAGTTCTTGCTCGCCCTCTACTGGTTCCCTCTTCCGCTGCTACTGCTCTCTCAACCTCAGGGAGCCTTTGCACCTGCGGCGCTTTAGATGTCAGTTCCCTGACATCCACCTCCCCTCCAGGGCCCCCTTCACCCCCTCCCGTCTCCTCTCCTACTGGCGGTGAGGAGGTAAAACCCCTGAAAGAACCTCCCTCATCTTCCGACGTCGCGAACACTTCCTTCCACTTGTTGCTGTTCCTACTCTCTAGGTACTCTTCGTCATCAGAGTCCACTCCATCTTCCAACTCCGACTCCGCGAACCCTTCCATTTCCTCTTCCTCATCGGTGGTGCCGAAATACTCCCTCCTAAACCTTGCTATAGGCTGAGGTTTCCTCGGGAACCTTTGGTGGAACGTTTCTGTTAAAACCTCGTCATTGACTTCCTCTGCACTTACCCAGGTGTTTTCTGACTCCGGTTCCCCTTCCCACGCCACCAAATACTCCACCTGATTACCCTTCCACCTGGAATCGAGGATTTCCGCTACATGGTTGCGGCGTTCCCTCTCTTCCAAGGCTGGTCCCCTGACGTGCTCCCCTTCACGTCCCCCCCTGTATGGTGACAGTAACGACCTGTGGAACACTGGGTGCAATTTCATGTGGTTGGGTAATCGGAGTTTGAAAGCTACCGGGTTGACCTGCTGAATCACCTCAAAGGGTCCCAATCTTCTGGGCCTCAGTTTCTTACAACCCCCTTTGAACGGCAACCCTTGGGTAGACAACCACACTTGATCCCCCACCCTTATGGTTTCACCTTCCCTTCTGTTCTTGTCTGCCTGCTTCTTATATTGTGCCTTGGCCCTTTCTAAGTTGAGCTGGAGCTGCTGATGGATGGCTTCCATCTCTTCTACAAAATGTTCAGCCGCTGGAACGCTCCATCTCTCCCCTCCTTCCCCTGGAAATGCCCTGGGGTGACACCCGTAATTAGCCAAAAAGGGACTCATCCCTGTGGACACATTCTCCGCATTATTGTAGGCAAATTCTGCCAACGCCAACTTTTCGACCCAATCGTTCTCTCTGTCATTGACATAACACCTAAGATATTGTTGAAGAATGCCATTTGCCCTTTCCGCCTGCCCGTTGGTTTCAGGGTGCCGGGCAGTTGAAAAATTAACTTCCACGTGTAGCAAGCTCATGAGCTTCCTCCAGAACCTGGAAGTAAATTGTTTGCCTCGATCTGAGATCACCCTCGAGGGAGCCCCGTGCAACCTAAAGATATGTTCCACAAACAACTTCGCCGTTTCTTCCGCTGTGACTGCATGTGAGCATGCTACAAAATGGCACATCTTAGTTAACAGGTCTACTACTACCATGATGGCTGTTTTCCCCTTGGACCTTGGCAGATCCGTCATAAAATCTATTGATATCGCTTCCCAAGGCCGTTCTGGTGTGGGTAAAGGTTCTAATAACCCTGCCGGCGCCCTTCTTTCCCCTTTGGCTCGCTGACATTGGTCACACCCTCTTACATACTCCCTTACATCTTCCCTCACCTTAGGCCACCAAAATTCCCTGGTAACCAACCACATGGTTTTGTGTTGCCCAAAATGTCCCGCCGTGGGGCTATCATGCAACTGCTTGAGTACTCTCCCCCTCAATTCACCTTCGGGTATATACAGTGCCCCTTTGTAATACAATGCCCCATTTCTTTCCTCAAAACCTCCGGGGCTCTCGCCCTCCCCCCTGAGACCTCTGAGCTTATCCTGGGCATATTCATCATTTTCCGTTTCCTCCACCAGTTCCCGTTGCCCCACCAGCGCCGCCCCACACACCCAGCGGTCCTCCGGGATGACATGTCTCTCTTCGATCACCTCCTCCCCTTCCCAATATTCTGGTTTGCGTGAGAGCGCATCCGCCCTGACGTTTTCTGGGCCTGGCACATAACAAATCTCAAAGTTAAATTTGGAGAATTCCTGTGCCCATCTCACTTGTCGTTGGTTGAGCACTCGAGCTGTTCTCCAATACTCTAAATTTTTGTGGTCGGTGCACACTTGCACCTTGTGTTGTGCCCCAATTAATAAATGTCTCCACCTCCGGAATGCTTCGTGAATGGCAAGTAGTTCCCTGTCATACACCGTGTAATTCCTCTCGGACTTATTCAGTTTCCGCGAGAAGAATGCACACGGTCTCCACTCCGACGCACTCCTCCCCGGTTGAAGAAGGACCGCCCCTATAGCCCGGTCGGATGCATCTGTTTCCACTCTCATGGGTTTTTGTAAATCCACATGCAGAAGTTGTTCTTCCGAGGCGAAAGCCCTTTTCAGTTCTTCAAAGGCTCGATCCGCCTCCACCGTCCAAACAAATTTCTTCTTGCTGCTGAGGCAGTCGGTGATGGGCGCCGTCAAGTGGGCAAAGTTCTTGATGAACTTCCGATAAAAGTTCCCAAACCCCAAGAATCTTTGCACGTCCTTCTTGGTCTTCGGTGTCTTCCATTCCAGTACCGCTTGAACCTTGCCTGGATCCATGGCCAATCCCTTGTCTGACAAGCGGTACCCCAGGAATTCCACCTCCTTGGTATGAAACTGGCACTTCTCCAGTTTCACCCACAGCTGGTTGGCTTGCAGCCTGCCCAACACTTCTCGAACGTCCCTCACATGCTGTTCCTCATCTTCCGAATACACCAACACGTCGTCTAAAAAGGCCACACAGTTCTTGTAGAGCAAAGGTCCCAGAACGTGGTTTATAAAAGCTTGAAAACAGGCGGAGCCCCCTTGTAGACCGAAGGGCATAACGAGGTATTCAAAGGCTCCCAAAGGGGTAAACATGGTGGTCTTCCATTCATCTCCCTTCCTTATGCGTATCAGATTGTACGCCCCCCGCAGGTCCAGTTTTGTAAAAATCTTTCCCTTCCTTACTCTGGTCAAAATGTCGTCAATTCGGGGCATAGGGAAAGCCAGGGGCTCCGACACTGCATTGAGGCCCCTGAAGTCACACACCAGTCTCGGTTTGTCTGTGTTCTTTTTGTCCACAAAAAACACTGGGCTGCCCCCCACCGCTCGGGACTCTCTGATGAAACCTCGCTTCAAGTTTTTGTCAATGAACTCCCTCAGCTCCTGCATCTCCCTGTCTGACATGGCGTACAGCTTGCCTACTGGGAGTTGGGCCCCTGGGAGTAGGTTGATTTGACAGTCAAAGGGTCTATGCGGTGGCAGTTTGTCTGCTTCCCTTTCGCTGAATACGTTGCTCAGATCTGCGTATTGCGGGGGCACCTTCCCTTTGCCCATCACTTCCATCCCCGCTAGGGTGACTCTGTCTCCTCCCGAGACCTTCCCCTCCTTGCAGTGTTCTAGGCAATGCGCTGACCCAAAGGAGACCACCCTCTGATGCCAGCCCACTAGCGGATCGTGTAGCGCCAGCCAGCTCATCCCCAAAATGATGGGCGCTCCTCCCAGGATGGCCACATTAAACGCTATCTGTTCGGTGTGCCTTGCCACTCTCATTATCATCGGGACAGTCTGTTGGCTAACTTCTCCCCCCAACAGCTCTCTGCCGTCAATCGTAGTCACCTGCAAGGGGTTACTTAAAGGGATGGTCTGTATCTGGTGCTCAGCTGCAAACTCCTTACTCATGAAATTACAGGAGCTGCCTGAATCCAAAAGCGCCTTGACCTTTAGTGGGTGTCCGTTTGGCAGTTCTAGTAACACCTCTATCACTAAAGCAGGTCTGGGAGGTTCTGGCATGGGCACTTTCATTGCTCTTTGGCCTGGCTGCTGTGCCCCGACGGTGGCAGCCAGGCGTTGGCTTTTACTTGCTCCTTGCTTTCCTCTTCCTTTCCCCCAACAGCTCCTGCCATCCCTTGCCATTCCTTTCTTTGTGGGCAGACTCTGGCAAAGTGCCCTGGCTGTTGGCAGAGATAACATCTCTTGGCGCTCTTTCCCTCCTTCTTCCGCCCTTCACTGGGATTTGAAACTGCGCGCGCCCGCGCTGTTCCAACTTCCATCGGCTCTGCCGGCGGGAAAGATGGCTCTGGAATGTCTGGAATGCGGAACTCCCTCCAACGGTCTCCTTTCCCTTCCCGCCTTTCCAAAGCCCTCGCCTCCTGGCGCGCTCCTATGGCCAGCGCAGATTTGGTTAATTGGTCCATAGACTCCGCCCTGGGCCCCCGGGAAAGCTCATCTTTGACGGTTGAAGAAAGCCCCTCTTCGAAAAGCATTTGGATGGGCTCCGCCGATAGGTCCCACCCCAATTTATGAATCAGCATAGTAAATTCAGTCCAGTACTCACGGACAGATCTGCTTCCTTGCTGGCAAGCCATTAACTGCCTTCGCACCACCCCCTGCTCAATATCGCTGGAAAACATCAGGTCCATGGCACGAAAAAACTTCCTCGTGTCCTTTAAGATCTCATTATTCGCTGCCATCAGGGGTCTAACCCAATCTTTCACCCCGGATTCGAGATGGCCAATCACATACGCCACTCGCGATTCCTCGTCGGGGAAGTCATCAAACTGCAAGTTTAGAGCGTATTGCATCTCTGTTCTAAAGGCATGATAGTTCCTGGGATCCCCCCCGAATTTCTGCACCAATCCTGGTACCTTTCTGGCGAGCGGGGTGGTTTTCTCCTTTCCCTTTTCTGCATCCTGAGCCCTCCTCTCCTCAAGCCTCGCCGTTTGCAGCGCCAACTGGATCTCCAACGCTCTGTACCTTTCTTCCAGGCTTGGACCCCCTCCAGCTGCTCCTGCACCCCCGGTTCCGGCTGGGTTGCTCATGATGCTTCTCTCTGCACAAGCTGGCTTTCGGTGACTTTCGGATTGCTGTGATGGGACGATGAGCTGCTTGTGCGTAAAATGCAAGTCCCTCAGAGTTTGATCAGGTTTTCAAACCTCTGCCTGTGACGGAGCCCCTCCAGCATGGCTGCGTCAATCACTAGTAGAATCCGAAAGTGGCTGCTTTCGGAAACGTTTCCAACATAAAAGCTCCTTAACGGAAACACGTCGTCTGGCCTCTCGGCGTGACAGTTTCCGTCGAGGTGTGGGTGTCCCTATAGGAGGTCCTGAGACCTCCCCACTGGTTTCGCTTGAAGCGTCTCTGAGCCATCCCTCTGACTCACTTTCCCTTGGAGTTCTTGCTCGCCCTCTACTGGTTCCCTCTTCCGCTGCTACTGCTCTCTCAACCTCAGGGAGCCTTTGCACCTGCGGCGCTTTAGATGTCAGTTCCCTGACAACATCTCACTATTTTTTCAGTAAATTCGTTGAAACCATTTAGGGAAGATAGCATTTTAGTATTATATGTGTAATTAACAGTATGCAATAAAGGAACAAATTATGGCCTGAATCCATAGAGCTGAAATTTAGGTTTAAGCAATGGATTTATGCATGTCCAGATGATGGTTTTAACACTCCCCATCCTGCCATGCCATATCATTAATGGCTTTTGAAATTCCCTTCTATTTCAAAAACAGGTTGCCACACAACACGGGATGGTAGTGAGAAGAAAGTATATCTAAAGCTCTTGGGATTTGTTTCATCATTCTTTATATTCTGATCATTATTTCTGTGCAGTCCGACAAAGGTGACACTATTGCTGTCATTCCATGGACCCTTATCTGGAAGTAAGCTCTATTGAATCTAGTGGAAGTTAGCTTTGAGTAAGCATGCAAAGGCTCAGGTTGAAGCTTCAAACAAATTGTGTCAGCAATGCGAGAAGATGCTGGAAATGAGGCCAGAAGCCACAAGGCAAAATGTGGTGCAGATCCAAAGTTAAATTCATAAATTAAATTCATAAATTCATCGCAATTGGCGAGATGTGCCTTGCTTATCCATGGCCAAACTCAATAGAAGCCTTCTGCATTTGTGCCCATGTCCCATAAATCCATTCAAGAACAATACACACATACTGGTAGAGTGTGATTTTGACAAGTCATAAAACATACATCCCCTAGTGTTTTCCCTCAAGAGCTATAAGCATAGTAGATGATATTATTCTCTACCCTGTGTAGGAAGGGGGGGGGGGGATTTAGATCAACCACCTGGGAATCTTTTGTCCACATTCAGTCCAATCCTATGCTATATGAAGGAGCTGTGAGTGTCCAACAATGTCTAAAATTACTAACAGACTTTTGATGACGTAGACAAATGATTGATAATCTATCACCTAATAATAGCATTGTATATTTTTTTATCCTACTACCTACTTGTTTGGAATCATAAAAAAGAATAAGAAGCAATATTTTTCCCCTAACTATCATTCTCACTTTCTTCTCTGTAGTGGTTGTGTCACTAGGAGCTGGCTATTTGGGGCCAAACTGAAAAACATAACAAAACCTATGATTCGACCTATGAGGTCTCCAATGCAACTTTCCATCTATCAAAGTTTGGAGGGAGATTGTTTCCTAAAACCCAGAGTGATTAAGAAGACCCTGGAATATCAATTTGATTTTAAGGCTCCTTAGAACCAAAGAAATGGGCTTAACATTCCAGTTCTAGCCCTGTCTTGTCTCCTTCTCCTTCTTCTTCTTATTATTATTATTTGTAACTTTTCTTAAAAAAAGGAAATAAAAGGAAATATTTCTCTCTCTCTCTCTCTCTCTCTCTCTCTCTCTCACACACACACACACACACAGCTTAAAACCAAATAATAAAACAAAAGTGAATACACATAATGCTAAAAATATACCTCATTAAAATAATCAAAAATTAAACTGACAAAATCTGCAATTAAGAAAAACCAAATTAATTAATGATAAGTAAAAACATCCCATCAGTTGCCATCAAATTCCCAGGAGCAGAGGAAAGTTTCAATCTGGTGTCTATTGTTTTTATTATTTATCATCATCACCACCACCCAATAATATTCAAAATATGCAGAAAATAAGGAACTAGAAGTGTGCACCCTAAAGGTGTCCACCTGAAATTAGTAGGTTGGGGAGAGATTCTAATTAATTTATGAGAATGATGTAACAATATATGGTTTTGACTGTGACAATTTATTGTAACAAACTTAATTTCTGCCATTAGCACTCCACACACTAGCAGAGTTACCATGAGCCTGATTTTACTTCAAATGAAAATCTCACAGTGCCAAGCACCACCACTAGCCTGGCAAATACTGTTCTTCCTAGTTTTGTCCTGCAAAGAGCATCTGTGTTCAAATTATATTTTATGACCTCGGGGATAACTGTTTGCAGTATTGATCCAACATTAAAGTGGTAATTTATGCACCCTGGTTCCATACTGGACCGCAGCAATGGTTTATTTTATTGACTTTCTGACTGCTCCTTGCATATATTTTACAGTTGTAGAGAACACGGACAGCAAGGTCATCCCAAACAACAACCATTTCGAGACTCATTCCTTTCTCTCACCAACTCCTGCCCCGGCCATTAGCTATCCATTTAAATCCTGATCCACTGTGTATTACTGCTGTGTCTATACAACAAAACATATCTTGGATCAGGCTGTCCATTTTGCTTTGGTTTGCTTATAATTTTATCAGCTGAAGCACTACGAAGTGTGAATATTTTGGTGAATAGAGGTAAAGAAGCCTTTAATGGCAAGTGGATGTATAGAGAAGAAGAAATAGTTTCCTAGAATTGACCCAGGCTTAGTTCATACATACAATGGAGGAGGCTGCATAAAGAGCCATGCTTGACCTAGGTAAGATTCATATTCTTATCTGAAGTTCTCTCTCTAACTGTGGCCGGACAGATGCAAAAACAGGGAGGTAGAGAGGAACGCCACATGTGAAACACAGTCAATGAGAAGCATGGCCAGTGAGCATGATCCTGCTCTCCTTTCACATCTATGGGAGAGCAGCCACTTGCAATTGGCATGACACAGCCCAGACAGCTGACCACCTCATCTGCCCTTAGGGAGCACTAGGCATGATCGATTGGCAGAAGCACCGAAATCTATGGCAAAACTTTCAAATTCATGGGATTTGGGTTAGTGGCCCAAACACTTTCCCTTCATCAGTTTCCATTTAAGAAGATCAATTTTTAAGCTGAAATTTGATACAACGCTGTTGTTTTCAAGTGCCATAAAATATTAGTTTTCATCCCTTTGATAAACGACTTATCATTAGTAAGCCAGCTGAAATCCGCTACATGTCCTCTACTATATTTTATTGATGTTAGACAATCTATTCATTTTGATGGGAAGAGATTAAAATGTGAACATGCTCTCTTGATTCAATTCTCCCATATCAATGCAGAAAGTGTCAAGAGACTAAATGCCATTCTCTAACATCAGCTTCTGGTTGCTAAGTATCCATCAGAGAAGCATCAAATTGTAATCACTTGCTCTTGGGACTGCTGCTGAAGAAATAGAAGCAGGCATTGTCTTGTTGTTAACACAGATAATAATGCTGAGTATCAATTTATTTCCCTCTTTGTGGTGCCGGTAGCCTCATTTATGAACAGCTTTGCTTACAAAACCAAGAATTTTACATACCATGCCATGGTAGGATGCATTAGTGACAGGTTTATCTCAATGGGTTGTTCACATCCTAGCAATGAAGATGCATGGAACACTTCCAATAAATTTCAGAGGAATTTCCTCTTACTTATTAGCTAGAACAAATGTCATCCAGAAGTCCAAAAGTTCCAGCAAAATTTTACCTAAGGCTGCTTTCAAATTTTCCTTGTTATAACTTCTCCATAGATTTTGGAATTTCAAATCACTTTACATTAGAAATTAGCCATGGTGCTGTCCCTGTTACCTGACAAATAGTGACCACACTTTGCTACATCTAGGCCATGAAAGCATGTGTATTTTGAGTATTTAAGGTCCTACAATACTTTCTCCACATTGCTGCCACGTTCACAACCATCAGTTCTCTTATGTCTTTCCCAAATAAATATTATTTATGTGCACAAAAGTATTGACTAAAACACTGGGGGGGGGGAGCAATCTTGCCATGACTGAAGTGCAATTGCACAAAGGTTCTTTTGTGCATCTTACCCAATAGGGTTGGTGAGCCAGGGTAGCACTGGAAGCTTCCATATTTTGGATGTCCCCAGCCCACTTGAAATTTTCCATAGTCAGCTGCCCAACCTGTACCTTCTTCTGTTTCTTGAGAGAGAGGAAGAGACAAGAGACACTCAGGGCAGAGCAAGAGCTCCCCATCTGAGTCTGAAGCTCCCCACTCTAGCAGCTAACAGAAGAGGAAGCACTAAGGAAGGATACTATGGAGAATTTGGGGTGGGGGAATGTTTAAATAGGACATTTCTGCATGCAATTTGGCGGGCGTTAGCCACTCTGAAGAGGCCACTATACTAGCAAATGTCATCCAATTCTGTCAGAAGTCAGTGATTCTGCATTATAGCATTTTTGTTGATATTCTAATATTTCATGTGAGGCAAATAACCTATTTTCCCCCAAAGCAGATTTGGACTCAGGCCTTAAGTTGAACTGGAAAGTATCTGAAGTACGTTGGGCCAATGTTTTACAAAGCAGTGCATCAGGATCTGAGCCAAATCTTGTCAACACACACCTCTAGTTTCTGGGATATCGCTCTGTATTATTGCTTGTTGCTGATTTGTTTTGCCTTTGTTGAAGAGCTCTTCCTTATTACATGCTTTGAGACAGAGTCCACTTATTTGTCTCACGGAGATGCAGGTAGAACCCGAGCAAATCTTAACTGTAATTCCTCTGTGTAAATTCCTACCAAAGGAGAGTTGAATTTTGTGTTTCAATTTTGAAACTTTGAAATTGCCGTGACAGCTCCAGGTCTTCAAGCCTGATACTCCCCTTCTTTGTCCTCCTTCCCGCTTATCTTCTCTGTTGTCAGTCTCTATACTGTTGTGATTTAGATTGCAAGTTCCTCAAAAGAGGGGTATAGTTGTGGCACTTGGTAAACACCATGTACCTTTATGGCAGTATATAAATCATTGTCATCTTTCAAACATAAATGCTAGGAAAGCATCACTACAGGTTCAGAGACACCATCACAATAGTGAATACAGTTCGGTAATTATCAAGTATACTAGGTTAAATCAACATACTTCTGTCACTAGCATTTTTTTTTTAAGTAGCAACAACAACAACAGTGTCTCTCTGGAACATTGGAGAGAGAGAGAGAGAGAGAGAGAGAATTTTTTGTTTTAACCATGTTATAAAGACTACAAATATACAAACATACAGAGCGCTCACTAATAGTTCCTCATCATCCTGGGGGGAAAACAGCTATAGGTAGGGTGCCACAGGGTTCTGTCCTAGGCCAACTGTTATTCAATGTCTTTATAAATGACTTGGATGAAGAAATTGAGGGGATGCCCATGAAATTTGCAAATGACACAGAACTGGTTCAGGCAACTATAAGTCAGAAGCAGGATTCAAGACAACTTTAACAGATTGGAGAACTGGGTCCAAACTAACAAAATTAATTTCAATAGGGACAAATATAAGGCTCAACACCAAGGCAGGAAGAACCGGCTGCACAAATATAAAATGGGGGACACCTGGTTTGGCAGTAGTAAAGGTGGAAAGGATCTAGGGGTCTTAGTAGTCCACAAACTTAACATGAGTCAGCAGTGTGATGTAGCAGCAAAAAAGCTAGTGCTATTTTAGGCTGCATCAACAGAAGTATATTGTCCAGCCAAGGGAAGGAATAGTCCCATGCTGTTCTGGCTTGTTCAGACCACACTTGGCGTACTGTGTCCAGTTCTGGGCACCACAATTTGGAAAGGATATTGACAAGCTGAATCATGTGCAGAGGAGCACAACCAAGATGGTCAAGGGTCTGGAAACCAAGCCTTATGAAGAATAGTTGAAGGAGCTGGGCATGTTTATCCTGGAGAAGAGGAGACTAAGAGGAGATATGATAGCCATCTTTGAATATCTAAAGGGCTGTCACATGGAAGAAGGATCAAGCTTGTTTCCCCCTGCTCTGGAGGCTAGGAACTAAAGCCATGGATTTAAGTTACAAGAAAGGAGAATCCAATTAAAAATTAGGAAGAACTTTCTGACAGTAAGAGTTGTTCCAACAATGGAATGGACTCCCTCAGGGGGTTGTGGACTCTCCTTCCTTGGAGGTTTTTAATCAGGGGTTGAATGGTCATCAGTCCTGGATGCTTTAGTTGAGATTCCTGCATTGCAGGAATTTGGACTAGATGACCCTTTGGTTCCTTTCCAAGTCTACATTTCTGTGATTCCTTAAAAAACTCTTTCTAGCTATAAACTCATTTTCAGTGCCATTGTGGGCAGGGCAGTGTATAGCCAGCCAGGGTCAAGCCTCCTTGTTCCTCAGACCAAGAAGCAAGACTGAATTAGAAGACTGAATTATAGAGGTCACGAAGTTCCACCAGGCCATGCCAGAGCTTCAAGGGAGATTTCCTCCTGGATTGGTTGGTCACCCTGAAGGTCTACCCCTTTGGCCAGTTCTGGGTGGTAAACAAAACCTGGAGCCTTATCTGGATTTTTTCATGCCAGCTACTGAAGACCTGCTGTGGGCTATGAGCCCCAAGCTATTCACACAATGAAACAGATCACCATAACTTCCATGCAAGCTGGGCTTTATTACTACCTCTCCCATCACCATGAAATTATAGATGCACTTAGTATTTTGACTTTTAGCTCTCGTTTTGGTTTACTTTTCTATTAAGACTTTTCCTGCAGTAGGAGGAAATGTTTAAGAAGAAGAAAATACTAAAGTATACCTTTTGAAAATGTCTCCAGTTTACTAGATATGAAATGTGTTGGTTTTTTGGGGGTTTTTTGGCCAACAGTCATGTATGCATGTGAACACACACACACACCTAGTTTAATGAAAATCATTCAAATAGAACCTTCCTGTACACTGCAAGAATTATCACAAGGGGGCATACTGAAACATGGTCACTTATTTTAATCACATTTGGCATGAATAAAACTCTGGTTAACTTAAGCATTTTATCTCTCCAGAGGCAGAGATATGCTGGCCTTTTAAAAGCCAGCTCATCAGTAAGGCCAACCTGGCAGCTGCATCGCTTTACTTGAGGGCTAAAGGACTTGGAGTATCAAACCACTTGCAAAGTCAGCTCTGAACCCTTTCAGACCTGGAGACCTAGAGTGCAGGCTGGTCATGATGTTTTGGCACATCATCATCCTAGTAAATCTTGGGGAACTGGATCACAGCCTGTTCCTTCCAGGCTGCTATTGTCTCCCTGTAAATTTGAAACAAAGTCACGCTAATGCTGGAAGTGTGGAGCTGGCCAAGGTTCTGAACTCCCTTGGCTTACTACAATGCATTGAGCATTGTGCGTTTGAAACCATAGATGAGTCCAGCTTGAATGCACTTTGTTCAAACAGATTTTATGGTCCTTTCCATATTTGCTTCCCTGCTTGCATGCTGGTAGCAGTGGATTCAGGTGAAGAGTAACCAGAAGGGGAGCTTATGGGATTCAGGTCTTGTCAGTCCATACTAGGGATGGAGGAGAAAGTAAGCCAATCTACATTTCAAAGCAAAGCAAGCAAATTAAACAGACCTGGACTTATATGCAGATCTGGATGTGGCTATTAGTTAGATTGTGCAACTCTGAATTTTTCAATGCCATCTATGCTAAAAAAAAATGAGTGCTTTTAAAATGAGACTGAACAATCCTATATGTGATTGATCACATATGAAAATAAATGGAGCAGAAAAAGACTGATCCATCCATCCCTAGCCCACATTCATGCCACCCTCACCCCCAGCATTTCCCTAGTACCCATATCTTTTTCCTGGTTCTTGCCATTCAAATGCATAGGCTATTTCCTCTACTCTATTAAATGAATGCTAAATTATGCAGATTGAAAATGACTACTTTACATAACCCTTCATAAATAGCATAATTCTAGTTCTAAATTCCTGTCTAACCTTCTAACCTTCTGTTGCTACTGCCATTTTCTCTGTGGCACTGTCATGTTGGTTTCTTGGTGTGTGTGTGTCTGTGTGTTATAAAAAAATAATTTTAATCTGCTACTTAGTGAGTCACAGTACAAAAGAAACTGGTAAGTCCAACAACAACAACATAGTGAGTCACAGTACAAAAGAAACTGGTAAGTCCAACAACAACAACAACAGGGCCACTATATTATAGAGGCAGATGACAGCAAAGAACAGTTGTTGTTATGGACAAGAATTCCAAATATGTCTCGTTAAACAGTTTGGTGGGCTAAGCTTCAGCCCACCTTTGGCCAGCTGAAATGCCGCTTCAGTAGGGATTCCTTTTTGTTTATCTGCTATTCCTCCCTATTGCAGGTTTTCTGAGACACTGACAATAGTATTCATTTATACTTGTGAAATATTTGATGCTGCTGAGGGGTGCTGAACATGCTCCTATGGCATCATGTAGAACATGCAGCCTATTCGATGCAATACAGCTCTATTTACAAACAAACCGAGTATATGTGGCTAAGGTTTGCTGGCTTGGATGTGAAGCCCAGGGGAAAGACAAGTTGACAGGACTTATACATCAGCTCCAGAAGCCTTTTTCTAGATTAGAAATTAAAATGATCCCAAGTGACAGTCTTCAAATTAAGAAGGAACATGGAGTGACAAGGAAGACAAAATGCCTTCTGAAATTTCAGCTGTATTTTTGTGTGTCTGACCCAACCCTTGCAGCAGTTAGTATTCACATTCATATGATATCAAGAAGACAGAACAAGAAAAAAACAAATAGAAAAAGTAAATTTCTCAGCTGCTAGTAAAATTTGTAATTGCCACCTGCCAGGAAACTTGATAGTGAATAACACAATAGTTTTCTATTAAGCACTGAGTACATTAAATTGGCAAGATGGTCAATACAACATGTGTTGTAATTGCTGCACATTGTCCAAGATGGGAGACCTCTTGCTGCAAATTATCACATCTCCCTTTGTTATTTTGAAAGCCTAAATGTTAACATCCAAAGAGAGACCCACAATTCTAACAGCACAGCCATGCACGGCACTGAGCTAGCATGCTTGAGAAGTAAACAGCATTAAACTTTTCCATTTGCCATGCACTTAACTCTGGTCTGATGTCTCTCTCTCTTCATATGTACACTTGATCATGATGATTTTTAGCCATGCATTTCCTACCCTCTCAACAAATTGGGTAAGAATCACGCAAACCAGGCTTCCTTGTGTCAGCTGCTAACACTGAGGGCCCAGATTACACTGGGAGGTAGGAGCTTTGAGTCTTGTAGACATATGTGTGTGTCATTCTTCAAACAAACAATGCCAGTGATCTCCCTGGCTGAATGTATTCCAAAAATGACCATACAAAAGTATGTGTGTAGATATGTGGTTGGTCAGCAGAGAAATCACTTAACATGTCCACCCAACTGCAAGATGTGGATGCATGCAGAACATTCCTGTAAGAGCTGGCACCATGTACAATGCCCTGACCTCATTGAAAAAAGGACCACCTGCAAACATACTACACACATTCAGAGGGCTTTCCATCTTACTCTGCATTATATACATCATTTTATCAATGACAACCATTAGGGATTTCTCCAGTTACTTGAGAAGTGGATCGCATCTGGCACTGCCACATATCCCAAGCTCTTGAGAAGGGGAGGATAAAGGACAAAATAAAAATATAGCCAAACAAGCCACATTCCCTAAAGTGCTGACTTCTTCACCAAACTTCTGGTCAGCAACTGGTTTCTCTGAGGGCTGCCAGGAGAAAGAAGTGGTGGTAGGAGATGCAGAGCCCCTATCTTCGCAGCCTAAATGGACCTGTCAGCAAGTTCTATCATCCTAGACACCACTATTTTGGAATTGTGGGAGGGAGAGCAGGCCGCATCCCTCAAAGGGGGCATATTTGACCAGGTCTCAACCCATAATTTAGGCACATAAAGGTTCTGAGTTTGAAAAAAATAATGAGTGACAACGCTGTTGGGGTTTATCAGTAGAAAGTCATGCAGATACATTTTACTATAACTAAATTTCATGTAAGGTATGTGAGAAGTTACAGTGGTACCTCGGGTTAAGAACTTAAGTCATTCCGGAGGTCCGTTCTTAACCTGAAACTGTTCTTAACCTGAGGTACCACTTTAGCTAATGGGGCCTCCCACTGCCACTGTGCCACCAGAGCACAATTTCTGTTCTTATCCTGAAGCAAAGTTCTTAACCCGAGGTACTATTTCTGGGTTAGCGGAGTCTGTAACCTGAAGCGTCTGTAACCCGAGGTACCACTGTATAGCCAAGTTCACCAATATTAAAAAAATGTGGAAGTGCTAAGTAGTTCTAGGCATAATTATCCATTTTTATATAATTGTAGGAAACCTGTGCTTCATAAATATTAATTTGATCTATTGTCTACTTGTGTGACTGGTTTTCTATAAATGCCAAAAGTGTAGTAATTACCACTCAGAGTATTCGTTATTTATCTGCTTTCCAATTTGAGCAAATGGAAAGGCCATTTAATCATCAAGTTACACAAGGGGGGGAAACATACATATAAAATGGGCATGGCAATTGCTCTCTGAGGCCCACTCAACCCTTTAATGTTTCTAACTCATTGTACACCCTCACTAAATAAAATCTTTGGTGTGCATTTTGAGAGTTGGAAGCAGAAATGAGGTTCCAAAAGTTTTGCAGTCTTGGGTGAACTTTAACAGGCGCTTCCAACCTAAGCTGTATATGACCAGGCAAGAATGGAATTACAAAACAAATAAAAAATAAGATGCAGCAAAATATCCTAGCTATGTATGTGTATTTATTTATTGACTGAAAAAATCTATACCACCAACACTGAGAAAAGTATAATGGTTCAAATTCTCATAGGGATAAAAATGTCCTTCTTCACATGTCCCCCCATCACACACTGTATGACAGGATTAAGGAACCAGATCAAATGTGGTCAATGTCTACAGGCCGTATTTGACAGGACACATGTCTGTCAATCACCTGATGTCACATCAGGTAAATTTGACTCCCAGCTGATGCAGCGTGGCTAAATGTTAACAGCATTGGAGCAAACTGCACTTGCAAAGGAACAATGGAGAGCATTAGAACGTGCCCTCAGCTGTTCCTTTGCAGGGGTGGTTTGTATTCTGCAAGCACACTTTAAGATTCCTGATTGTTCCTTTGCTGTGGCAGCTTTACCTGTCCCTCACATGACACCAGGTGATCAACCTGTGAGTGTGACCCACAAAACAGCTTCAAAGGCCTGGCATTTCTAATTAGCTGACAGATTAGCTGTTCACCACTCATGCTGTGTGAGTACCTAGTGACATGCTCATGCAAAAAGAACTCTACACTGGAGTCCAATCTGAATGCCTCTTGGCAATAGGCAAGTCCCCATTCGCATACAGCAAAAAGCCACAGTACAGATCCACATTGCAAAGCACTTTAGAGAGTTTGTAGCTTTCTCTCCTCTCTTTAGCAGCAAAGACACAGAGTGCCAGAATCCCTTACTTCATACACACACACACACACACACACACACACACACACACACACAGCAAAGCCTCTCTTGCAGTGCAAATATATGGGATGAGTGTACATGGGGAGTAGACCTGCAGTTTATTAAGAACACTGGCAAACCTCAGTGCATTTAAATTCCCTGTATTTCTCGTTTCAAGGTATTCTAAGCATGTGAACAAGACTTCACTGATTGCTATACAATTTCCGGAGGCAGCTTTCACCCCATGCCATATTGACAACTCTGGCCATGAACCATTAGCATGAGCATGTGGCAGCTCTTCAAGCTTGCTGGCTATAACTTGTTCAGCAGGTGCTCCCACTGACACCTCCTTCCCCACAAGCCATTTGTTTTCAAATTCCTCTGATTTATTCATTTTTCATTTAAAGTGGCTTGATGCTCGGCACGGAGAATGGCTAACCAAGAAAAGGCCACCAAAACGCAGGTGCACTCAATGGATTATGGTTTATATAACAATTTTATACTGAAATTTGCAGCTAATCCAAAACTAGTCCCCTTGTTCCTTTTCCTTTCTACTTCCACTTTTTTATTATTTTGGAAAGCAAAAGGCACCTCTGTTTCCCAGCACATTTTAGCACTTGTCCTGAACACATTTCTTTTGTTTCATTGTTGTGCTTCTCAGTGCAGAGAGATGTCATTAAGGAATATGAGAATGCAATTACTTGCTTCTTGTTTTGCACCGCCACGACCAATTTTGGCACCACATGTGTAGTTTCTACAGCTATGTTGAATATTCTCTAATTTTGATATTTGAAAGTAACACAGCTGAAAAATGACTTTCCAAAAAGCAAACCCACTTTATCAGAGGTTTGTGCTGTTTCAGTACCGGTCAGTGCTTTTTTCCCAATGCCGCTGTCATTCCTTTGCAGTATCATTTCTCTTCTTTGCTCCTCATTTGCCCACACAAAGGCTGTGCTGACCAATGCAATACTATGCTAATGTGATAACCCTGGGCTGCATCCAGGGCTCTCTGCCTGCTAGCCCAAGGGCTGTGTGCAAGGGGAGGTGTGAGTTTTAATCTTGTGTAACAAAGAAAACCAATGCAGCAGCTGTGCTAGCAGAAACTCATTGTGTACCAGGTTGCACATTGCCAGCAACCTTCTCTTGTGCAACAGGCTTTTGCTGGTGCAAAACAATTTGTTGCATTGGGTACAACCCATTGTGTCTGGTATGACGTCATCACAGGCATTCCAACAAAATTATGGGGGTGCCTTTGATTGCTGGTTGAAGCAACAGGCTAGGCAAATAAAGCTGAGGATTATGAAGATGAAACAGAGGAAGGAAAAAGGCACCGAGATTAAGCAGCTGCCACAAGAACAACAACAAAAAGGTATCATGTAGCACGGAAGCAATTCAATCAGTTGGTGGTGAATTAGGTATTTCTTTGAGGAATCTGTTCAGCTAGGTGATGTCTCCAAGGCTGGGAAATACAAGTATCAGTTGATCATGCTTGCCTCAAAACAAGGTGAGCTTTCTAACTAATGACAACTTATTCCCCACCCACCCCCAATTTTACATGCACTCAATTATACACCCATTCTGTCTTGTTTTCCCTGCATATTTTTTTTAAATACATGAAATAAATCACATTTAAATCTATTAATTTTGTATGTTTTTCTATGCACCCCACCCACTGAAATATAACTTTTGAATGCATTAATTCATTGGATTTCTAAACCACTCTGCATCTGACAATCATGAATGGTATACAGCAATGCACAAAAACCCTACATTTAAAAAAGCCCAGGGAACTCTAATAGTCATCTCAACAAGCTCTGAGTGTCATCTACAGCCTTGCTGTTTCCATCTCTCCAAAAGGCCTGAATGGAGAAAAACACTTCACAATTATGGCAAAGAGACAGTACAGTGGTAACTTAGTAGTTGAATGGCTTGGCTCCCAAACAAATCAGCTCCCGAACGCCGCAAAGTGTTCCGCTTTGTGAATGTTTTTCGAAAGTCAAACGTTTGACGCAGCTTCCACAGCTTCCGATTGAGTGCAGGAAGCTCCTGCAGCCAATCGGAACCTGCACCTTGGTTTTCAAACCGTTTTGGGAGTCAAACGGACTCCTGGAACAGATTAAATTTGAGAACCAGGGTACCACTGTACTGTATTTCTAATGGGAAGGAATTTCAAAATTGGTAGAATATCACCTTAAACTGGGCAATGCTACCAGCCAAGCCTCCTTCACCAATCTCAAACACCAGCCTGAAACATACAGGGAAAGATGACCTGTCACATATTTAGGTCCCCAGCCATTCATGGCTTTGTTGAACCCTTAAATTGGGCATAGTAATGTATAGGTAGCAAGCACAGCTCCTGCAGGATCAGAATTATATGGCTTGGGATACTAATGGAATCTCTTCACATTCAATAAAGGGAAAAGGCTACAGGTAGCAAAGTTAAAATGTACTGTAATATATGCAAATATAAAATATACTGTGCTACCAAATAGAGATTTTTCAGTATACACATATATCTCTTTCATCTTACTGACATGGCAGAGGGATTCATTTTGCACGCCACCTACAGCCCTTTTATAAGTCATGTGCATCACAACCTGTTGTAGCAGATGATGGACAGTTTCTAACAATGCTCCGAATTGCCTAATAATTTTATGCAACATAATTGTAAGTCTCTTGCCTCTGCGTCAGCCCTTGCTTTGGCCTCCGCTGAATACAAATGAAGAGGGAAAGAGCTTTCGCTGAGCTTTATGGCACATAATTAAACTCCTCTGCTACATAATGCACAAGCAACACAAAAGTAGCATTTTGTTCAAAACATAACAAGGATGAATCTTAACCAAAATATTTTACCTCCTTTCTGGCCTTCCTCACCTCCTACACAAAGTTGCAAACATTGAATATTTTAAGCAGGGTTGTTTTAAGCAGAGGTTGGATGGCCATTTGAGATTCCTGCAATGCAGGGGGTTGGACTAGATGACCCTGAGGGTCCATTCCAAGTCTACAATTCCATTATTCTATGAAACAGATCGAGAAAGGAATGGCATCTAAGGAATGCAACATCTGCTTTATAAGGTAAAGAGACTGAGAATGTAGCTGCCTTATCCTCATGTTTCAAACTGTCTGAAGCTGGGAATCACCTCCCAAACAGTTTGGTGGAGGAGTCACTTAAATCAGGGTCTTTGATGTTTGCGTAGATCCTCTCTTCACTTGATAGATACCTTTATTCTTTGTGCAAAGGAGCATTTCCTTCCAGAGTATCACTCGTCGGATTTTAGAAATGGCATCAGGACCAAGCTTCTGTGGGTGTGAACTCACACAGAGTAACCTAGCCCATTGGAGGGAATTGAGGGTGGGCATTTAACATCACCAAATGAAACTGATGAAATATAAAAGAAAGAAAGAAATGCTTACCGTATTGGCCCGAATGTAAGACTTACCCGCAAATAAGCAGCACCTTTAGAATTCAAGGCTTATTTGTGGATGTGGCCCGCCTCCCGGCACTACTGCCCTGAACGGGCCCCCACTCCCCAAGCCAGTGCTCAGTTCCAAGCATGCTGCACACCCGCCTCCCGATATTACTGCCTCCCGGTACTCCTGGCACTACCACCCCAAGTCGGCAGTGGGGAAGGCTTGGAAGTCGTGGGTGGGTGGCATGCCATTGTCCCACGCTCACAGGCTGCTTCCTGGGGGGGGGGAGCTGCATCACTTTGCTGGTGGCCTTACCCCCGCACCCCCAGTGGCCCTCCTGGAATATAAGCCACACTTTAACTTTTGACAATCAGAATTTGGGGAAAAAGTGGGGCTTATATTTGGGCCAATATGGTACATTCAACGAAATGTTGCGGTATTGGGCCTTAGGTATCTGAGAGACAGAAACCCCAGGAACAGGGCCTGAGGGAAATTTAATGAGTAGTGTGTGGGAAGGTTGAGCTACAACCATGCATAATAGCAGTTAAGACAGATGGAGTCAGAGCTGACTGTTGTACAGGCAAAGGGGCTGCCTTGGAGCTTGGAGTCTAAGGACCTATCCACACTTATTTTTCCTTCGCTTTTTCCTGGTGTGGTGAATGCTTTAAAACTCTGTGTCTGAGTGGCCTTTCCACTGCCCCCCAGCACTTTCCCCACAAAATCCCACTCGTTAAGACTCAAACTCAAATTGATGTTTGCTCCAATTGAGCACTAAACAGCGGGGGGTTGGAAGAGAAGCATGGGGACAGGGAAAACATAGAGCTTTAATGTTGGGACCATACCTGGAAAGAACAGGGCAAAAGATGTGGATAAGTCCTAAGAGCTGTAGGTGAGGGACATCATAGCCTTTCAGTCAGAAGCTTAAGAACATAAGGAAATGCCTTCAGGATCAGGCCAATGACCCATCTAATCCTGGTCTCTGACCCCTTGCCTATTGTGAATCTGATCACAAACTGCCCTGGACCTCTTTCTTACCTATGCCATTATTTGCTCACAGACCAATTGAGACATGACCTCAGACTGTCCTGTCCCTGCCTCTCAACTGACTCTTGGCTTTGGACATCCAATCACTCAGACCACAGTCTTGGATTGACCCTAGATACGGCTTCTGCTTTGGCCCACATTGATGTTGTCTCTGGCAAGTACCCTAATGACTCTGGCAAGTACCTACAGGACCGCCTCTCCTGGTATGTCCCACGGAGGACCTTATGGTCTTCAAACAAAAACATATTGGAGGTCCTGGGCCACAGGGAGGTTAGGCTGGCCTCAACCAGACCCAGGGCTTTTTTGGCTTTTTTGGCTGTGGCCCCAATCTGGTGGAATGCTCTGCCACAAGAGACTAGGGCCCTGCGGGACTTGACATCTTTCCGCTGGGCCTGCAAGACAGAGCTGTTCCACCAGGCCTTTGGCCAAGGCACAGTCTGACCCCCTCCTTTGGTAATCCTCACAGAACTCTAGCCCAATGGTTGCCATTAATTTGATTTTGAATTGATTTTAGAATGCTGTATTACTTTTATTGTTGTTAGCCACTCTGAGCCCAGCTTCGGATGGGGAGGGCGGGATATAAATAAAATTTTATTTATTTATTATTTATAGCTCAGTTGGCTAGAGCATGGTGCTGATAATGCCAAGGTTGCAGGTTCGATCACTATATAGGATAGCTGCATATTTCCTGCATTGCAGCGGCGTGGACTAGATGGTCTTCAGGGTCCTTTGCCTTCCAACTGTACAATTCAATGAGTTTATGATTCAGGAACCTTGTGAGAACAAGACACCACTGTTGCCATTTTATAACCCTTAGGGTTATTACATTTAGAGACTTTATCCATCACACAAAACACACACACATGCAGAATAGAACAAAACTCTGGAATCTAGACATTTTAACTTAAAATACTGCAGAGCTGTTTTCCTGCACTGCATTTCAAGTAGCATTGGCACATGCTGAATACAGCACAAAGGGGATAGGAGTATCCTCGCCCAATGCACAGGACCTGTTTCCCCATACCTGCAACACCCTCCAAACCACTATTCAAGGAAACTGTCCTTGGTGCATGTGCTGTCATCTGCACACGCCCAATGACTGTCTTAACTGTACACACCTCAGCTGAACCTTGGCTTGCATATATTCAAAGCAGATGGAAGCTGGTTTGAGGTATAACACATTGAACAGGAGAATTTCTCAAGAAACTCCAGGATGCATATGGATCGAGGCTAAGAGAACATGTACCTGGCTTCAAACCCTAGTGATGGGAGTGTGCTGGAGCTGGACTAAATGGTAATTTGTTCACAGCCTGTGGAATGCGCCCTTGAACTGAAGTTGATCCACGTAAGTGCCCAACCATTAACTTCAATTGGTTTACTTATCTGCTGCATTCCTGCCTCCAAGAAATTTTAAAACACATAAATATACTAATTTAATTCCATGACAAGTATATAGGGCACATAAATAATGAGTAATAGTATTTTATGGACTCTATATAAGTGGATGCTAAGGTTGACCCTCTGAGTAAACATAGGTAAATTAATAACTTCTTTTATCATAGGAAAAATAAAAATAAGCCTATCTTGGCACAGCTTGCAATATTTCCCCCTCCTTGTTTTGGTCTCTGATTAATTTTTCATGGGCCTTAAATTTCCTCAGTGCATAAGATTAAGACCTGCAGCTCACCTTCATTTATGCCAGAGCTCACAATGCTCTGGGCATATGATTAAACAATATAATCACTGGCTAAGAAACTATGGGAGGCTGCTAGTTATAAATAAAAAAAACTCCTTCAGACTTTGGTTCTTCTTACACTTGCAAGCTAGGAACAGCTTTTTACAGAGACCCTATTTCTCTGACTGTAATCTGTTTTAACTGTTTTTAATTCTGACTTTTAAATTGTTGTAAACTGTCCTGAGACTTGCTGGTGGTGGTAACAACAACAACAACAACAATGGCAGCTTAATATCCAACGATCTTAGACTTCAATCACATTGTTTTCAGGTGTCCTGTCCCCATCAGGATCGGAAGGACAGAAACACCCTCACTCTGCTTTCCATGATGGGCCAGTTCAGGCTGAAAATACTGTCCATACCAATCTTCTAAGCTTGTGACTAAGAATAAGCAAGTCTTTAATGTGTTCTCTTAGCTTAGAATCTGCCAAGGCTTGCAAACCAGGGGGCATCACTTTCTTAAAAATGGCCTGTGGGCTGTGTGTGATGGATCAAGACACATCAAAGAAGTGCTTCAGTTAAACGTGTTGTATAATTCAACAGGGAAATCAGGTACAGAAAATCAGGACACTACAGCACCATCTGGTGGCACAATGTTCTATCACATATACAACACACATAAATTGCGTTTTCGTTACCAATATAGCTAAGTGATGGGTGACACTTTCTAAGATAAGGGACAGTCCTGTGGCATTGTTGACACTTTCTAAGATAAGGGACAGTCCTGTGGCATGAGTGACGTATATTAAGAAAAGGGAAACATCTGGCAACCACTATCCCACAGGACAATGTGTTAATTAAGCAATTTACTATCTTCTCACTTGACCTTGAAAATAGAAAATCACACCAATACAGCAGCTGCTTTTCTTGCTATGCAGTGAAGAACGGAACATTTGCACCTAGCAACATTTGGTTGCTAACTTTAGGCATTCTACGGGCATATGCTAAACTAAAAATATAGCTATATACCACTTCAACTGTCTTATCTTTTCAGAGTAGCAGAGAAACAGTTTGAGCAAACTTCAGCCTGACCATTAAATGCCACAAAGGAAAACATTTTCTGAATTTTCTACACAAGTTAATTGAAGCATCCCTTTGTGTCACACATATATGCATATAAGACCACTACACTCCTTCCATTATCTACAGCAGGCTTTCTTATTGTAGTCGCCTTTTTGAAAACTGTATCAAATGTTATTTTTTTATTATTTAAGAAAGACTTTCACTCTAACATTTTGTACTAATGGATTTCTGTATTTACTGAAGCTCCAAAATGCAGCAAAATTACAGTTCTTAAGGATAATCAATGCTCTTAACAAACCAATTATTTAGGCAATATTGATATGGCATGGTACCCTATCCTGTGGTTAGTTACAGCTTCATTACTACCTGAGAACAGGATTGCTATCAGTGGGATGGATTCAAGTCCTAGATATGTCTGTTCAGTGGAAAAGGCACATGAATCTATTTAACTGAAGCTACCATTTAAATGATGGGACGCGGGTGGCGCTGTGGGTTAAACCAAAGAGCCTTGGCTTGCCAATCAGAAGGTCGGCGGTTCGAAACTTTTCCTGCCAACCTAGCAGTTCGAAAGCACAAAGTACAAGTAGATAAATAGATACCACTCCAGCAGAAAGGTAAATGGCGTTTCTCTGATTCGCCAGAAGCGGCTTAGTCATGCTGGCCACATGACCCAGAAGCTGTACGCCAGCTCCCTTGGCCAATAAAGCAAGATGAGCGCTGCAACCACAGAGTCGTCCGCGACTGGACCTAATGGTCAGGGGTCCCTTTACCTTTACCATATAAATGAGGGTGCTACTCCATATTACAAGTACCTACTTTCCCAACTTTTTTAAGGGGAGAGCATTAGAAAAGAAGCACTAATTGTTGTGCAGTGAAGTCAAAAACGCAGTCTTCACAGTAAATGAATGAAACTTTACTGAGGCAAAACATACTTCTTTACAAACACATAATGGATGGAGAGCAAAGTAAAACAGAAGATTAGAATAGACTAGGCAGCACACACTGAGCCCATTGTATTTATCCTTTCTGGCCCCATGTGTCTTGCTGTAATTGATACAATATTTGTACTGTACAAGGAATGAGGATGAGTCAGAGTGAGTCAGCTAGCTGAATGAGTCTGCACTTTTCAGCATTTTTCCAACACTTTCTACACTTTACTGCTTCTGCTCTCAAAGACCTTTGTCACATGACACTAATCAGCCCCCCCCCCCATGTCTTTAATAGGGTTGCCAACATTTACTGGTCGCTGCCACCGCTTGTTTGGCTTTAACAACTGGTTCACTGGGCAGGATTAGCAAGGTGTTATATTGTTTCCCATACCCTACAAAAATCTGGTTGATTTCTGTACCTTGTATGGCTGTTAAAGGCCCAGGAGCAGGCCCAGCTGGGGGGGGGGGTCTGCAAGTTAACTGGCAAGCTTAGCCTTTAAAGGTTGCAATAGAAAAAGAATATATTTAACAGACACTGAGCACACAGAGTAACAAAAGGTAAAGGTAAAGGTACCCCTGCCCGTACGGGCCAGTCTTGACAGACTCTGGGGTTGTGCGCCCATCTCACTCAAGAGGCCAGGGGCCAGCGCTGTCCGGAGACACTTCCGGGTCACGTGGCCAGCGTGACATTGCTGCTCTGGCGAGCCAGAGCTGCACACGGAAACGCCGTTTACCTTCCCGCTAGTAAGCGGTCCCTATTTATCTACTTGCACCCGGGGGTGCTTTCGAACTGCTAGGTTGGCAGGCGCTGGGACCGAGCAGCGGGAGCGCACCCCACCGCAGGGATTCGAACCGCCGACCTTTCGATTGGCAAGTCCTAGGCACTGAGGCTTTAACCCACAGCGCCACCTGCGTCCCTAGTAACAAAGCTGACCCCTAATTTTCCCTCCCTTCCTCTCTTGATGAAGCCTCTCCTGTGCTTTCAGAAGCTGCCCATCAAAAATCTAGCCACTGTGTACCAGAAGAGATATTATCCCTCTCCCAACTATTTTTACTCATCTCCTGTGATTTCTTCCCCCTTTCTCCATTGACATATTTAACTTCTAACCTCTTGGCTTACCTGAACTGTAAACACTTCAAAGCTGACAGGCCTGGACTGTGAGGACTTTGGTATCTCTCTCATGTTCCCTCTCCAGTCCTCTTTCTGTAACTCACAGAAACGCACCCTAACTGTCATCTTCCAACTGACCTTCTCTGCCTGTCAATCACTCAACATTCCAGTCACCCTTCTCCCTCTGAACATAACCTTCTTTCAGAACAGATTCATACAGCCAACCCACACTTAACATAAGACTACAATTGTGGCCCTGTCATCAATTAAACAAAATATAGTCTTGCTTGACAGTCCCCAGGACAAGGGACATTTCAGAGAACTAGGTAGTAGATTCCACCTAGGAATTTTCTTCCCCATCCCTTCCTTCTAGAAGTTCCCCTGGGACTGCACAAGTGGAAGGAAGGACACTGGCTTCTACCACCAGTCAAAGGCCACTGGGTACCGTAGTTGCAAGCCACCTCAAAGATTGCTTGCCTGTAATAATATTATTTTTTTTCAAATAAAACCATCCAAGGTCAAAAGTGATGTGTGCATATTTTGTCTTGATGGATCAAAGCAATGCTTTCTTTCTTATCCCCTCCCATTCTCCCCCTCCCCTATTCTATCTGGCTTTTTTGATGATGAGACTATTGTTTCTGCTATTATTATTAGCAGCAGTAGCCTTTGGGCTGTAACGTGACAACCTCCTTACAATTTTATTATTTAAGAAATGCAACATTAAAAATAGCTTACAATCTAAATCCAACACTGGGGAAATAACAGGGGAAGGGGAGAGACAGGGAAATATTCACTGGCACATGTTCAGGCTTAATTACAATATTACAGAGCAATCAGGGGGACTACCATCTTTTAGCATGTACAGCATTGAGAAATCTGTACATGCTTTATAAGTGCTTGCTATGTTACACGGAAAGTGAGGAGGAATTAAAGAACTTTTAATGAGGGTGAAAGAGGAGAGCGCAAAATATGGTTTGAAGCTCAACATCAAGAAAACGAAGATCATGACCACTGGTCCCATCACTTCCTGGCAAAATAGAAAGGGAAGAAATGGAGGCAGTGAGAGATTTTACTTTCTTGGGCTCCATGATCACTGCAGATGGTGACAGCAGTCACAAAATTAAAAGACACCTGCTTCTTGGGAGAAAAGCAATGACAATGCTAGACAGCATCTTAAAAAGCAGAGACATCACCTTGCCAACAAAGGTCCGTATAGTTAAAGCTATGGTTTTCCCAGTAGTGATGTATGGAAGTGAGAGCTGGACCATAAAGAAGAATTGATGCTTTTGAATTATGGTGCTGGAGGCAACTCTTGATAGTCCCATGGTCTGCAAGAAGATCAAACCTATCCATTCTTAAGGAAATCAGCCCTGAGTGCTCACTGGAAGGACAGATCCTGAAGCTGAGACTCCAATACTTTGGCCACCTCATGAGAAGAGAAGACTCCCTGGAAAAGACCCTGATGTTGGGAGAGATGGAGGGCACAAGGAGAAGGGGACAACAGAGGACGAGATGGTTGGACAGTGTTCTCCAGAAGCTACCAGCATGAGTTTGACCAAACTGCGGGAGGCAGTGGAAGACAGGAGTGCCTGGTGTGCTCTGGTCCATGGGGCATGAAGAGTCGGACACGACTAAACAACAACATGTTACACAGATTGATGGGATGTCACTGGATTGCACATGGCTCTTCTCCATCTCGTATCACCAGGGAAAGCCCCTCAGACTTTGAGGGCAGTTCAAGGAGGCAAATGTAGGGGCAAGAGCCAAGTGGGATCAAATAGACTATCCCCCTTTGGGAGGAAGGGCAGAACATCAATTTAATAAATAAATATTCAGAACTGAGTGAAAGAAATGTCCCACATGGGAAAGAGAAGCTGCAGGCATTTAACCTAAAGAAATATAAACTACTAATGATTAAGTTGCCAGTAGGGCAAAGCCATTTGGAAAAAGGCTTTTGTTCTAATCAGGGCTAATTGATCACTATCCATTCTTATGCCTACTTCAGACTCAGTAATTTGTTACTTCCCTTTCAGACACGTTCCTCAGTGTATGCATTTTGAGAGTAATTTTCTTTTAAAAAGAAGAAGGACATTCTTCTGGAAACTACAAAGAGTTTTAACATCCTAGTTTTAACAATTCTTGTATCTTGTAACAATTTCAAGATTTTACCTGAATGACAGTTATTCCAAGATATTATGTTTCCCTTCACTCTAACAGAAACCCACACATCATTCCTAAATGAAAAAAAGCTTCTACTCACAGGATAAGCTTAGCTGTTCTCCTAAAGTGGAACTCACAGCCAATTCTACAAAGATGCAAAATCTCCAACCACCAAATCACAAACTACTGATATGCCCAGAGCTGTTAGTCAGAGGCATGTGATTAAAACTCTGTACAGTCATTAGTTTCTGTGTAGAAATGGAAGCACAATGGAGGAGATTAGGGTCACATTCCAATATATGTGCACAGGTTCCCTACGCATGATCAGTACTGTGTAAAAAGGGATAGCAACTACAGTTAGGCTTTTTTGCAAATGACACTGGGTGAAGTTATAGAGATCAGGGGGCAAAACCAGTAATTGTAATCCAATCCCCTCTCCTATATGTTACCTTTTAAACAAAGTATCAATGAACAAGATTAAACAGAATGTAGAATGCTGGGATGCTGGGATGCTACAAATGTAATATAGGTCATTCACCTAGTGATGCTCAGCACATAGGTATACTAGAATTTTATGCATGGCACTGACAGGGTATAAACTGATTCCCTTGTCCAGTATGCATGAAAATCTCAGCCTGGACTTTTATTTTATTTATGATGGTTATAAATTGTGTGTTCTGCCTAAAGGCACACAAAGCAAAGTATAAACCACTAAAACTATAATAGGTTTCATTAAAAAATAAAATAAAAAAATCACAGCACAATAAAATTTAAAAAACAACAACCCAGCACTGATAAGATGACAGAAGCATCTTATATAAAAAACAGCAACAGCACACAGCAGATGTAATAAGGGAGTTGGCAATATAGATCTTCTTTGGAAAGGTGCATCAACAGAGAAGGCCCTGGTCCTCACTGTCACATATTCTACTTGACAAAAAACAAATAAATAAGTAGTAGAGCAGACTTCCAAATGTTGTCATAGGCAGCTCCTGAATCACATTTGCATGCATTGATTAAATGGTTAACCTGAGTCCTGAGCTCAAGTTACCAGAATGAGTGTGGCTTAACAGGACCTCAGCAGCCTCTGCTCCCCAGTTTCTAAGTCTCTTTCTCTTCATGCTTCCTGGAATGAGCCATGCTGTCAATGGCTCCCAGCTGCAAGAAAAAACAAGTGAGCTGAATTTCTCCAAAAGGGAGGTTTTAAAGGAAACATATTTTATTTTGTTTTTTAAAGTCATTTAGAACCTTTTTCATCTTTATTTTTCCACCAACGGATGGAGACTTGTTTGCTGTAACTTCTGGAAACTCAATGAGTAAAATATTCACTTATTTGGAAAGCTAAATGTCTGTGATGTTTTTTCTAGCCTAAGTATTTTTGTGGAGAATGTTTGTTTAAAGGTGGGTGGGGGAATATGTAAAATCTAATCAAGTTTTATTTTTATTTTTATTTTTTTATAAATATTTTATTAGGTTTTTAATAAACAAATTTCCACTTTCAAATACATACTTCCATGAATCCAATGGACTTCCCCCATCTCCCGAGCACTGCATTCCCTGTGTAACCAAAACCTCAGCAATTTGTTGACTTGTTTTGTACATAACAATATATCTTCCATTTTATCGTGTTATCTGATGTAAACATTTCGATACAATTGCATTAATTTTTAATTTCCACACAATAAAAATATTTCGTTACCTCACTTCTGTCTTATAGTGTCTTATTTATCAATTCAGAAATTTGCCGATACTGAAGCTATACCTTCCTAGAAAGGAGCATTTTTTAACATTCATACAACTTATAATGCTTTTTCAAATAGTCCTTAAAATTTTTCCAAACTTCCTCCGTTTCTTCTTCTCCCGAGTCTCGAATTCTGCCAGTCATTTCAGCCAACTCCATATAGTCCATCAGCTGCGTCTGCCATTCTTCCAATGTGGGTAAATTTTGTGTCTTCCAGTGCTTTGCCAACAGAATCCTCGCTGCTGTAGTAGCGTACATAAAGAAAATTCTATCTTTCTTGACCATCCTCTGGTCTACCATGCCCAGAAGGAAGGCCTCCGGTTTCTTAGGTAAGGTGAATCTCAGCACCTTTTTTAGTTCATTATGTATCATTTCCCAGAAGGCCTTCACTTTCGGGCAGGTCCACCAGAGGTGTAAAAATGTCCCTTCCTCTTCCTTACATTTCCAGCATTTATTGTCAGACAGGTGATATATCTTTGCAAGCTTGACTGGGGTCATGTACCACCGGTATATCATTTTCATAATGTTTTCCTTCAAGGCAGTACATGCCGTGAATTTCATTCCGGTGTTCCATAACCTTTCCCAGTCTTCAAACATAATGTTATGCCCCAAATCCTGTGCCCACTTTATCATAGAGGATTTGACAATCTCATCCTGTGTGTTCCATTTAAGCAGCAAGTTATACATTCTCGAAATTAGCTTGGATTTTGGCTCAAGCAACTCTGTTTCTAGTTTCGATTTTTCCTCCTGAAAACCCACTTTTTTGTCTGCTTTAAAAACTTCCTGAATTTGAGCATAATGCAACCAATCTCGCACCTTGTTTTTTAACTTTTCCATACTCTGTAACCTCCATTTATCTCCAATTTTTTCAATTATTTCCCAATATTTAGGCCAATGGGCCTCCATATTGAGTCTTTTACGTGCTTTGGCCTCCATCGGTGAGAGCCACCTCGGAGTTTTACTCTCCAATAAGTCTTTATATTTTGACCAGACCATGAAAATTGCCCTTCTGACAATATGGTTTTTGAACAATTTATGAACTTTAACCTTGTCATACCACAAATATGCATGCCACCCAAAAGCATTATCAAATCCCTCCAGGTCAAGGACATCGGTGTTCTCCAATAAGATCCAATCCTTCAACCAGCAGAGGGCTGCAGCTTCGTAATATAACCTCAAGTCCGGCAGGGCAAACCCCCCTCTTTCTTTCGCATCTGTTAGTATTTTAAACTTTATTCGGGGCTTTTTGCCCTGCCAGACAAATTTGGACAAATCCCTCTGCCATTTTCCAAAACATTCCACCTTATCCACGACCTGGAGGGACTGAAACAAAAATAGCATTTTCGGCAATACATTCATCTTTATGGCAGCTATTCTGCCCAACAAGGAAAGTTTTAATCTTGACCATGTTTCCAGATCTCTTTTTATCTCTGCCCAACATTTCTCATAGTTGTCCTTAAATAAATTCAAATTTTTGGAGGTCAAATGGACCCCTAGGTACTTTACTTTTTTGACCACATTTAGTTCTGTTTCTTTTCTGAACTCCTCTATTTCAGTAGTTGTCAAGTTTTTTGCTAAAACTTTAGTTTTTTGTTTATTCAGCTTGAATCCCGCCACCCGACCAAAATCAGAAATTAATTCTAACGCTCTTTTAGTACTAGAGGCTGGCTCCTGTAATGTTAATACCAAGTCGTCTGCGAAAGCTTTCAGTTTATATTGTTTCTCTCCGACCACAATTCCCTGTGTCAACTGGTCGTTTCTGATCATGTTCAGTAGCACCTCCAGAACTGAAATAAACAGCAGAGGAGATAGAGGGCACCCCTGTCGTGTCCCTTTTTCAATTTTAAACTCCTCTGTCACCACGTTGTTTACTATCAATTTGGCCTTTTGTTCTGAATAAATTGCTTCTATTCCATTTTCAAACCCCCGCCCTACTCCCATCCTTTCCAAATTTTTCTTCATAAACAGCCAAGAAATGTTGTCAAAGGCCTTCTCCGCATCAATAAAAATCAACACCGCTCTTGTGTTTGAATTAATCTGTAAAAACTCCAAAATGTCAATGATGTTTCTTGTGTTGTCAAATAAATGCCTACCAGGGAGAAAGCCTGCTTGGTCCTTATGAATAACTTCATTTAAGACTTTCTTAAACCTACTTGCCAAAATGTCTGCAAAAATTTTATAATCCACATTTAGGAGTGAGATAGGACGGTAGTTTTTAAGTTGAGTTTTTTCAGATTCTAGTTTTGGGATCAACGTGATGAAGGCTTCTTTCCACGTTTCCGGTGCCTTCCTCCCCTCCATAATCTGATTGCAAACTTCCAACAATGGTTGTGTCAATGAGTCCTTCAGTACCTTATAATATTTGGAAGTAAGCCCATCAGGTCCCGGAGATTTGCCCAGTTGGAGGTTCTGAATGGCGCATTCAATTTCTTGGGTTGTAATATTACAGTTCAGGGTTGCTCTCATTTCCTGGGGTATTTTTTGTAATCCATTAGTTATGACAAATTGGTCCACCTCTGAGCTTTTTTGTGGCCTTTGAGAATAGAGTTCTTTAAAATATTTCTGGAAGGACCTTCTGATTTCTTCGGGTTTCTGAACCATTCTCCCTTCAATCTCTAGATTTGTAACTGTGTTAAGTTTTTGTCTCTTTTTCAACTGCCAGGCTAACAATTTTCCACATTTGTTTGCAGATTCAAAGGATCTTTGTTTCATTTGTTTAATTTTCCATTCCACCTCTTGATTTATCAGTTTCGAATATTGTGCCTGGAAAAACTTCACTTCTCTCAATACTTCCTTCGATTTGGGCCTGGATCTCAGTTTTCTCTCTCCTTCTCTTATTTTCTCCAAGATCTTCTCCTTCTTTTCATTCCAGAGTCTTTTTTTAATCGTGTTCTGTTGTATTCTCAAGGCGTTGTGGTCGGAGCAGGTTTTTGGGCAGATTTCCACTTTTCTGGTCTTAGGTGCCAGCCCTCTAGTTATCCATATTTGGTCGATTCGCGTCCATGTCATATGGGCCTCAGAAAAGAAAGTTCCTTCTTTCCCTAGAGGGTTCTTGATCCTCCATATGTCGATCAAATCCAAATTGTCAGTCATTTCAAAAAAGGTTTTTGGAAGTCTGCCATCTTTCGTTATATTAGCACTTTGTGACTTATCCATATTCACTGAGGCGACACCGTTCATATCTCCCAACATGATAATGTTGTTATAGTCCAAATAGTCCAGCATAATCTCATGCAGCTTCTTAAAAAATTCCGATTTTCCATCATTTGGGGCGTAGATTCCTAGAATTAAAAACTTTTCTCCTTGTGTCTGGATTTCAATTGCCAAAATTCTGCCCTGTTCGTCTTTAAATACAAATTTTGGGGACAAGTTCTCCTTTGCATAGATCACCACTCCTCTTTTCTTAACTTTATCCGATGAAATAAATTCTTGGCCTAACCTTTTATTAATTAGCACTTTTCTATGGAGTCTTGTCACATGTGTTTCTTGCAGGCAAATAATGTCCAATTGTTCTTTTTTCAAAATATGAAATACTTTTCTGCGTTTTTCTGGAGAATTCCCGCCATTTATATTCCAGCTAAGAAGCTGTAGAGACATCCCGGTCTACTTCTTGGATATCACAGTTGGGTATCTAATTTGTCTTCCTTTTCCGGAAGCTGTGGTGCCGGGCCGCCTCCAGATGGTGTGGATCCTGGTGGTAATCCCGGTGGTGGAGGCCAAGAATCTGCGGCTCTCTTTTGGAGGTCCTCCTCGTTGTCGTGTAGGAACTTCTGGTGGTCTTCTGGCGTTTTGATTCTTACCTTCTTTCCTTTATAGGTAAATGACAGACCTTGAGGAAATTCCCACCTGTATGGGATTGCGTTGTATCTTAACAATTTGGCCAAGTCTGTATATGTGGCTCTAAGGTCCAACAAATATTTAGGAATATCTCTATAAATTTCTGCCCTTTTACCTTCGACTTCCAGGGATTTTTTAAAGTGTTGGCCTAATATCTTGTCTCTTTCCTCTCTTGTTCTCAAACAAACCAAACAGTCTCTGGACTTATCTTTTTTAACCGATCTTCCCAGTCTGAAGGCCGTCACGATCTTGAAGTCTTTATCTTCTTCAACCCCCCAAAATTTAGAAAACAGCTCCGTCAAGAATTTCTCTAGGTTGCCCTGTTCCAACTCTGGGACAGCCCTCAGCCTAAGATTACATTCCTTACTTTTCAGTTCCACCATTGACAGGTAGGCTTGCTGTTCTCCTACCTGTCTTCTCAGAGGTCTTACTTCCCCTTTGATCTCTTCCACCTTCTTGCACGCTTGCTCAGCTTTTTGATTGGCTTCCGCAGCTAATTTGTAGTTCTCCGCCGTAGCTCCTTGCAGTTTCTCAATAGCCTGGGTATGCTGCGAAACCTGATCTGTTAACTTGCTGATAGTAGATGTAGCTCTATCAATTTTAGATGACTGATCGTCCACCTTCTTATTCAAAAGTGCCAATTGTTCCAAAATTTGTTTCAAGACTGGATCAGTTCCTCCAGCTGCCATTTCTTCTGTAGCAGGCGTTTCAACTTCCTCCTCCTGCGCCGTCAACACAGTAGGCACCGAGGATCTACGATGGTGAATCAAGGTTGTTTGGACCAGCTGCCCAGCTCTCTTGTCTTTTTTCTTTTCTTTAACTTCCTCAGCTAAAGCTTCCTTAGCTTTAGCTGCTCTTGTTTTCGCTGGGCCACTCATTCCCCAGCTGCTGTTCAAGGTCAAATAGTCTTTCAGTCCATGAGAAAGGCAAGTCCAGAGTATAAACAATTAAACCACAAAAAATCCCAATAAGATACAGTTCCCAGGCTACTATGTCTCCGCAAATCCACTAGGGGGGGTTTTCAAAGGAAAGAAAGTTTCTTTTCCACCATCAAAGCTCCTATTTCGACTGAAATCCCCAAGTTCAGAAAGGAGGATTTCAGAGAGTTCTGTTTCGAATTAGTGCCACAAGGTAACAGAGAGGTTTCAATAACAGTATTAAAGCGATAGTGTATCCATCAGTGCAACAGTTTATGTTAAAAGAAAAGTTTCTGCAGCCTGACAGTACTCATTTGCAACACTGGCAGTCCAATAACTCGGTTGTCCCCTTCAATTCCACGTCTCTTCACAATAGGAGGAAGATTCTCTAACACACTGGACTAAAACATTTATTTCTTCACCCTTTTTCGATTTCTAAAAACACACAGTCTATTAATGCCCCTTCTTATTTCTTTCAAAGTCTCTTTTTAACACTTCAGCCCGCATCGGGTTCTTTGCTTTGCTCCGATTAGCAGGACCGGAAGGCGGACTTCCTGTTACTCGCCTCCCGTTTTCAGCCAAAATAGACAAATTTAAGTTGATCCTTAATCAGTTCTTTGGTACCCCTTACTCACGGGTAAATTGCAGCCAATCTCGATGTTTTTCAAGAAGAAAGGTCGGCGCTCATCAGCAACAGCAGCGCGGCTTCACTTCCGCGAAAAGAGCGATGAACTCACAGCGCCGCTCCCCCGTTCACGATCCGGAGCCTCTTACGAGGTCCCTTCCTCGCTTCTGGGGGGGCTTCTGGCACCCGCCGAGTCCCACGGCCACAGGCTCGCTCTGCCTGCGGTTTATCTGGATGGGTCTCCGCTTCGCCGTAGCGGAAAACCCTTTTTCGCGGAGCCCCTCTTCACTGGGTAAAGAGGACCGCCATTGCTGTTTTGCGCCGCCTCCGGAAGTCCAAAATCTAATCAAGTTTTAATGTGCTTGGAGCAATCGTCATTCTGCTTAACTCTTCCAAACCTCTCTCTCCAACACCAAATATTCACTTGTTTGGTCACCTATTCTAATGAAGAATGAGACACAAATGGCTAACATAGTTATGCATGGACAAATGAGATAGAATTTTTTTTCTATGTGTGCTAGTAACACTTGTGGACTTAAATGAAAGGTTGCTGCATGATAGATGAGCTCTCTAGCTCTTTATTACAGATGGGACATCTTATAGTAAGCATTTCTGAGAGCAGTACAGAGAGGGGGGAAAAAACCATGCTGCATCTGCAACAGCACAACCAGACGCCTTCATTTGCCCAGCTGAAACAAAACATGTCTCTCCTGTATCGGTCTCTACAGCTAAATCAGGCGTTGTAACCTTCCAACAGTTTGACTTCACCCCCAAAGACACACTCCTCCAAAGACACACTTGTCTCCCAGGTCAGACGAATGCCAACAAATCTCATTTCCCCTTTCTATCTTAAATTCCATGCCCTGTCCAGTCATTAACTTTAGCCTAGAAGATTTCATGCACAAAATATATATGATGTGAAAACACTCCATTGTTGATTAATTTTCACTTTCAACATGCACCTCTCTGCTTCACATTTTTTATCCATAGTCTCCTTCTAACAACAAATGTGCTAACTTTGCCAGCAGAGTAGGTTTTATTTCCAAAAATAAAAACACAGTCAGCAGGTTTTTATTCATGGCAACAATAAGCAATATGTTGCAGATCTTATAAATAATAACATTTCCTTATGGATTAATCCCACATTCAAAAACCTATGTTGCATGCACGATAGCATTCAATGTGAGCAGTTCATTAGCATTGCTATACAATTTCCTCATCGCTCTATTCAAAGAACAAAGCCTCGGCTAGTATTTCATTTCTATTTTAAAACACGAAAGGACCTGATTTTAATTTCACAAAGCCCAGCATATTTTTACTGATAGTACTTGGGGTGGGGAAGAGAAATATACCACCAGCAATGAAAATGGAGCAAGGTCTCTCTGGAGAAGAATATGAATATCTCACTGACTAAAATTCAGCTTATTATAAGATTTATTGGGGACTTTATCTTTGCTGGTTTTACTTAGTTATCCATCATGCATGAGGAACGACAGGCTTTAACTTTGCACTTTATCTAAAATTCATGAAGTCTGGTTTCAAGGAACATGTTGCATACATCACGGCTGTCTCATACATTTGCTCTTGGCCGAGAAATATTCCATGGCGCTATTTCTGGAAAAGTAGATTCCTCATCAGGCATGGTCTACCCATGTAGCAGAGCATGGTAGTAGAGTCTTGAGGTGCTAGAATGGACTATACCAGTGTTTCCCAAACTTTTTTGGGCAACGGCACACCTGTTTACTGAAAAAAAATCTCACGGCACACCACCATTAAAGCCCCGCCCCGTGACGTCAGCGCGCAGCGTCACGCCGGGAGGGACGCACGAAAGTGAAAGTTTTTTCCCTCCCCCTTGCCGGGGAACCTCCAAGCTTTGGGGGTGGGAGGAGGCAGCAGAGCGAGGGACTGAGGGACGGCGGCAACTGAGGCGGCGGCGGCTGTTGTGGTGGTGGTGGCGATAGCGGGCGGAGGAGGGGGCGGCGGCGGGGCTTGAGGAGCCGTCGCCGGGAGTTGCTGCTGCTGTTGTTGCTGCTGCTGCCCGGACATGCCGGCCTCCTCCTCCTCTGCTGTCTCGCGCTCCTCCCTTTTGCACGCGCTGCCCCGCCGCTCGGCACCACCACCGCGGAGCCGCCCCCGGCTCGACGCGGATCCTCGCCGCCGCCGCCTCTCACCGCCCGCCTCACCCGCCTCCCTCCCACGGCACACCAGCCAATGTCTGACGGCACAGTAGTGTGCCGCGGAACACCGGTTGGGAAACACTGGACTATACCATTCCAAAAGGCAGGTGTTACTTTATGTTCTCCAATAGATTTATCCTTGAAAGTGTACCTTTCAAGAGTCTACCACTGCAAACAAGAACACCTGCATCATTTAGGATTCTATATCTGTAATCTGCAATTGTATAACTTCTAAAGCAGTGTGTTTAAGCTAACACTGGGCAGTGTTACAGAACAGCTCCAACTAAAAATTATTCAGTTATGTTTAATAGCTGGACAAGGAGATGAAATAGGCCTCACAAAGTAACAATTGTCACTATGGCATGCCTCTGTGCTCATGTGTATATACTTATGTGCATGTACATTAGTGTCAAGATGCAATTGCCCTTTCCTCACATAAAAATTAGGCAGATTGCGAGTTCCCACACAAGGAAACAGCCTCTTACAGGGAGTCATGTGGCTGAGGGCTTAAAAGCCCGTCAGCTTCCCACTCACCATCCCTCTCTCAGTATTAATACTTCACTGGGCTCTTGAGTTGCCAGTAAACAGAGCTGGAAAGGAACTTTACTCTCAACCTCAGCTGGCTCTGGGTTAGGAGGTTTTCACCTTTGTGTCAAGCGTTCTAAAGCTTTCATCACAACAATCTGTGGAAATGGCACTGGGAAGGATCAAAACAGTAGGAAGGCCTTCCTAAGGTATCTTTCAGAGGAGTAGATCAAGGCATGTCCCTAGTTTGGGGGGGGGGCTGGCCTTTCCTAAACCTCTCCCCCGGTTGCCCAGTAGGATCCTGGATGCTTGGCCTGCCCCACACCAGGATACAACACTGGATAACTCCCAAGGGTGTAATTGATGTTTCAAAACCATTGAGCAGGATACCATTCCAACAGCAAGTGCTAGTTGTAATGCTAACTCAATTTTTGCCCTACTGCCATGCCAACTCTGCTTGTTGTTGTTGTTTAGTAATTTAGTTGTGTCCAACTCTTTGTGACCCCATAAACTAGAGCACGCCAGGTGCTCCTATCTTCCACTGCCTCCCGCAGTTTGGTCAAACTCATGTTAGTAGCTTTGAGAACACTGCCCAACCATCTTGTCCTCTGTCATCCCCTTCTCCTTGTGCCCTCAATCTTTCCTAACATCAGGGTCTTTTCCAGGGAGTCTTCTCTTCTCATGAGGTGGCCAAAGTATTGGAGCCTCAACATCAGGATCTGTCCTTCCAGTGAGAACTCAGGGCTGATTTCCTGATTTCCTTAACTGCTTAACTGTCAACTGCTAAACTCCACTTAACTGCTCTATAATCAATAAAGTTGTGCCATGAGTTCACCTAACAGTCTGGTCTATTGCACATAATTCCCACTGCACTCGCAAGCCACAAAATCTGTTATTGTCACACGGTATGATAGGTGAGGTCACATAGTTCCAGGCATGATCTACTGCACACACACACCAAATACTTCTGTCATCTACCTTACAAACTGCAATCCCTTTCTGCAGCAACTACGTCCTGTGTGATGTTCTATGTAACTCCCATTAAAGAGAGAGGTGGAGTACTTAGTCCACTAGCCTGCCGGCCCTCAAATCTCTAAAAGCAAGCATCACTCTAAGTCACACTCCTCTCTGGCTTCTGTTGATTAGATACATGGCTAGTGCTGTCACTTAGTCCATGTAAAGATTTGGGGTGGGGGAGAGACAAAAGACAACTCCCTTCCTAGGAGTGTGTCTTATTTTAACACAAACTGCAGGATGAAGATAACACTCTTTCCACTCCTGAGCCCATTCAGCACATTTTTATCATAGCCAGATCAATATCTCATTGATACATGCTCTGCCAGAAAAGCTGTAATGTTGCATTCTTCCTCCATTCAGTAATAATAATTGATTTAATGCTCTAAGTTTGAAAGCTATGGCAACACACACAGTGATTTATAAAGTTAATGGGCTATTGTTCTAAATAAGTTCATATTGGATAGACCTCAGGAAGAGTGCAGCTAGGTAAAGTAGTTATGCCTTTGGCAAGATTTTCTGGTTAGCAAGTTATGCAGGCACATAAGCAATTTAGCACAAAAGTAGGAGCCATAATTTATGGCCATTGCACTGTCGGAATCCTTTGTGTAATTAAGGACACTACATGAAAGGTAAGCAGGTACAGTTTAATGTGCTTCACCTCCTGGTAGGGCCAGACAAGTAATTTTCAGCCAGTCTAAATGCGTAACTTCTTTTTTTATTCTTACACCTAAATATATGTGAAATACTTCGCTTTATTTCCATGGATATGTCTGTTTTGCTGGATGGAATCCAATGTTAGTCATAAGTAGACCCATTTCCCAAGCAGTGGTTCAGGTTCTAATGTAGATCTGAATCATGGCAGTGTGTTTCTTTTAAATTTCTAATGTCTGGATACACAAGCACTTCTGTAAATAGTCACTGGCTTAAAGCCACATCACGTTTTCAATCAAGAAACAGGATTCAAAGTGTATGCATTCTACTCTGATGGGAACGTGAGTCATTATATGGTCTAAAATTGGCTTAAAACATTATCTTTCCCGCTGGGAAATAAATGACTTATGCCTAGAGTCTGTAAAGTTTGTTGCACACGTGCTTGCATATCCATTCTAAAACTGGGTGGACTGCTTCCCCCTTTGCCCTTCATTCTTTCAGTTTAACTAGGATAATTTCCAAAATCTGGTATCAAATTGTGTACAGTGCCAGATCTTTCAGGTTTTTCCAGGGGTTGCTTCTCTTTTTCATACCGAAGACCACATTGAATCAGGGCCAATCCTCTGAAGGCTGCAAGGTAAAAAGGGTACGGACAAGGTAGAAAGGTGGATTTGATCCTTTATTGTTATTCTTTCTTCCATTAAGCTATGCGTATTCATCTTTTGCCACTGACATTTTACTCCCTTTTGCATTCAGCTCCCCATTCACCCCTTATCCCCCTTATTTCCTTCCACCCCCCTGTATTACTCCTTTTTGCATTAAGCATCCAATATTCACCCCATTTATTTTATTTTATTATTACTTTATTATTTCATTTCATATTGCTTCCACTTTCTATTTTCAACCAATTTCTCCCCCTTATTATTACTTCTTCAGTTTGCTCAACATCACCCCCTCCAACAAGGTACCCTTTCTTACTAGTTGAGATCAACAGATGATGCTCACTGCTGAGTGCAGTCCAGTTACGTTGATATTACCATTACTGCAAACATGCCAGATGAAAGAAAGCAACACTATTAAATGGGCTGGCAAAGTCTCCCCAAGCTGGGGTACGTGGAGGACATTCATTCATTCATTCATTCATTCATCATCTTATTTGAATGCTGCCTTCCCATAGTTAAAACAATGCTCAAGGCGGCTTACAACATGACAAGATCTACATAATTACCAACACAACAAACGGCATAAACAATAAATAAAACACAACAAAAACTACACAGCCACATGGAAAACAATTTCCAGATAAATCATAAAATCTAAAACTAAGAATACAGCATTAATATCAAACACAATTTAAAATGAGATAGATTAAAAAATAAAATCAATTTAAAAAACAAAACAAAAACAGAGCCCTCTCTGCGCAGCAGAAGCAGCAGTCCTTTATGAAGCCTGTCAGGCCTCACCTGTTTGTAATGACCACCAGCAGATGCTTCTCCCCTCTCCCCCCCCTTTAAAAATAAATAAATGTACATGTGAATATTTTATCCCATAATGCCTCTGTGGAAGGACACGTCATGATGCGACAATATTCCAGGGCATTTGTTAGGGGGAACTGCCCCTAGTTTTATCATACCGTTTTATTTGCTGCTGTTGCCATTTAAAAGGAAGATAATTTTTTTCCTGAAAGGAAGTTTAATAACCCATTAAACAATCATAACCACACCCCTGGCCAGGTATTATGACAGGATGCATCCTTCTGCATGGCCTTGTGAGACCCCTGCTGCCACTTTCTTGCAGCACCAAAAAAGACACCTGAAATGGTGCCACTGGCCCTTAAATTTTAAGTCCCCACTCCCCAAATTAGGAAGATTTTGCCATCTTATTCCCCTGTCCTCAAAGTAGAGAAATTTTTGCAGCCAGAGAATGGGACTGTGGTGGTGAGGAAGCACTTTTGATCCATCACTATTCCATATATGTATCCAAAAACAAGGAAGAAATTAAATGAAAATTTGAGATGCATCCCTAAGCCAGTCAGTCCATTTTTAGTTAATAATAAAAACAATACTGTATTCACAACGTTCTTGATCTTGTTACATGACACTTATTGGCAAATGTATATAAACAGTACTCTCATGAGAATCTGAAAGCCATGGATGTTCACAGCATCTTCATTTACATTTTGATTTGTAACAGGTTTTCCAAAAATGTCTAACAACACTAAAATTAGAAGTGTATATCAAACGACTGTAACAGAAAAGGAAAATCTCATGTCATCTCTTATTTTTCATGTTAATTACACTTCTACATAATGAGCTTGACACTGGTTTCAGAGTAAAAAATACAAGCTTTCAAATTAATTTAAAAGAGCCATTCTATGACATACATCATGCAGAATGTGATAGAGATAAAACTCTGTAGTTTACTATATTAAAATCACAGAAGGGTGTGTGTCATATCTGAGGAGAAAGGGCTGTAACTGGTGGTAAGCATCTGCTTTGCATGCAAAAGGTCCCATGTTCAATCCTGGAGACGTCTCAAAACAAAAAAAAAAATCCTTCCAGTAGCACCTTAAAGACCAACTAAGTTAGTTCTTGGTATGAGCTTTCGTGTGCATGCACACTTCAGATACACGTCTGGAGACGTCTGTATAGGATGGGGAATGTCTCTTTTCTTAAGCCCAAGCCCGAGACAACCACTGTCAGTCATCTGTGTAGACATTACTGAATTAGATGGGTCAATGGTCTGACTCAGAACAGCCGAGATAGATTTTGTATCTTTTGAATACTCCACATAGTTTACCCTAAGCACAGGACCAGTGCTATGCTAAATCTCTATCCCAGTAGTGTGCTAGTTTTATCTAGGCTGATGTGTTTTGTTTGTTTGTTTTGTTTTGTGGCATCCGTGTTAAGAATGCTTCTACCTCAGCTTACCTTTCCTTCTTTCTGAAAACTTAGAAATTCATAAAAGGAGGGAAGGTGTGGGAAGAAAGGCTATGAGATCTGTAAATGTTGCCAAGGAAAAGCGTTCATAAAGTAGAAAAAAACAAAGAGTTGTACATAAAAGGTAAAGGACCCATGGACGGTTAGGTCCAGTCAAAATTGACTACGGGGTGCAGCGCTCATCTCTGCTTTCAGGCTGAGGAAGCTGGCGTTTGTCTGCAGATAGCTTTCTGGGTCATGTGGCCAGCATGACTAAACCACTTCTGGCACAACAGGACACTGTGATGGAAGCCAGAGTGCATGGAAACGCTGTTCACCTTCCCGCTGCAGTGGTACCCATTTATCTGCTTGCGCTGGTATGCTTTCTTCTTAGAAGGCTTGTAGGCAGCATGGAGGCAAACACAGTCCTCCTCACAGCCTGTGCTTGCCAAAAGTTGGGGAGCTGCTTTTGCTTCCATCTAGTCTGTGCAAGTAGATAACTAGGTACCGCTCCGGCGGGAAGGTAAGCGGCATTTCCATGCACTGCTTTGGTTCACCAGAAGCGGCTTAGTCATGCTGGCCACATGACCCGGAAGCTGTACGCCGGCTCCCTCGGCCAATAAAGTGAGATGAGTGCCGCAACCCCAGAGTCGTCTGCGACTGGACCTGGCGGTCAGGGGTCCCTTTACCTTTACCTAGTCTGTCCCCAGACCCATAAATTTACTTTGAGGCAAGGAAAAGTAGTATTAATTAGGCACTTGGAGTGCCCTTTCCTTTTAGAAACATGGACAGCTCAGTCCATGCTGAAAAGTAACGCTGAAAAGAAAGGAAGAGGAGAAAATAGGATGAGAAAGAGGAGCTTGAAGAAAGAGTGGGTGAAGGATGCTTGAGGGAAAGGGCCGAGGACTGTGAAGCCAAAGGTCTCTAATGGGGGAGGCAGGTCTGAAGAAATGTTATTTAAGATTAGGAGCAGTCATATGCTCTGGAGGAAGAGGGAGCAGGGGTGTAAGGAAGAGCTTGGTTAAAGGAAGTGAGACAAAGTAGAAGGAGTGGTGGAGAACCTAACTAGTTTGCACTTCCTGAAGCAACAAAGAAACCAAATCGCAGCCACTATTCAAAATCCGCACTTATCTGCATTTTGCAATGCAGATCTCCCACCAAGCAATATGTACAAAAATGCATACATTAGGATGGTGCCTGCATTAAAAGGGCATACATTTGAGAAAAATAACCATCAAAATGTGTTATATTAAGGGGAGCAGCATGGAAAAATTGCTACTTTCTCTGGCAACTGCAGCCTAATGAGCCAAGGGAGCACAAAGTTGTTAGCTCCAGAGCCTAGAATCTGGAAGAATGCTGCTATTGTATCTTCAGGACCTAGAACAATAAGTGCCAAAGAGCAGTGTGCATTTGGCTGGTGTTCAGAAATGAATTTCACAAACTAATTTGACCTTACCAGTCAATTCTTTGACTGCAGCCTTCAAGTTTTTCTTCCTTTGGACAAATGAAAATTGCAAGAACTGTGGCAGAATGCAGCCCAAGCATCACTTTGGCCATATTACTGTCTTAAAAGCTCTCTGAGCTTTATTCCATGTGGGCCCCAATATTGCTGTCCTGCAGAGAACAGTGCAGGGCAGAAAGATGCAACACAGTTGGAAGATATCAGCTGAAATGGAAGACCCACAGCTAACTCTGTCTCAATATGCAATTACCAGTAGCCAAGCTAGGGCAATGAAATGCAATCACAGACAGAGAAATATAGGGGATTTATGTCTCTGCTATACAGCTCAGGGCTTGCTGCTCCAACAGAACGAAACAGGCACATCTGTGTGGCTCCATCACCATCACTGAGTAAAGATAATTTCAATAAGGAGGAAGGGATGAGCAGCAGTTTGGGGGAGGTGGGAGTTGTAGAAATAAGTTTACAATTTCTTTGCATCGTAGTTCTTTTCTTTTCGCAAAAAGATCCGAACAGAATATCAGGGGAATGAGTAGGGTTGTTTTGTTATTTAAGTTAAGCAGAATGTGTTGGGAGAAACATAAGAATAGGAATAGACAATCTATCTCTTAGACTATTGCACCGCCACTTCCTAGCCCCTGCTTGGACACATTTTGGAGGTCCCAAGTCACAAGGTGGTTAGGTTGGTCTCAACTAGGGCCAGGGCCTTTTCAGCACTGGCCCTGACTTGGTGGGACGCTCTGTCACAAGAGACTAGGGCCCTGAGGGACTTGACATCTTTCCGCAGGGCCTGCAAGACAGAGCTGTCCTGGCCTTTGGTTTGGACTCAGTCTGACCCTTATGTTTCTCTCCCCTTATGGTTTTGATCTATGGGCTACTTTTAATATGAGGCTGCATTTTAAATTGCATTTTAACCTGTATTTTAAATTGTCCCCCCACCCATTATGTTTTTACTGAAATTTTATTGGTGTTAGCTGCCCTGAGCCTGGCTCTGGCCAGGGAGGGTGGGTATAAATTTATTTATTTATTTATTTATACCAGCTCCTTGATGCATTCCAATCACATGCACATGTCTATGGCTCCTTGGAAGGCATCTCATTCCATGTTCTCTATTGCAAGAAGCAGGGAAACAGGGAAATTAAAGAGAGATCAAGCGAAAGGAAGACACTGAAAATATGCTGTGCAAATAGATGGCCTTTTAACAGAACTATAATTTTCTACACAGGCTGGCATTTTATGTATGTCATAACCTTGTTTTATTTTTGTTACATGCAAAAGCCATTTCAATAATATAGATACCGCCCCCTCTTTCCATTTAATAATCACAGATATAGTATTAATGCTACAGTTGCTTATAATTACTGCCCATCAAAGTCTGTTTTTCTTCCTCTGGTGTTCTTTCATAACCAGTCCACCTAATAGCTTTGCTGTGCCATTATGTGCATGTGCCTTTTCCTTCCTAAGGTCAAACAATATCGGTTTTAAACACACGTATCAAATTAAAAAACCAAAACCAGATACGTCAACTCCAATTTGGTCAATAGGATTTAGATGATAAATAAAGATGTCCGCAAAATCAGATTAAATAATCAACCTAACGTTTTCACTTGACAAACCACCAGGGATGTCATGATAGTCTACCAGGATCAAATGTAGATGTTGACATTTCACTAGTGCAGACAAGTATCCTGATTCCCCCCCCCCATATTTTAATTGTTTACTTTTTCATTACATTTCTATCCCATCTTTCCTCCAAAGATGTTCAAACACTAGTGTAAGCTCAAAGAAAAGCAAGGTAAGGTGTTACAGAATACATGAATCAGAATACAATTCTGATGTCTGACCTCACAATGTTACTCTCAGCATTCTGATGGTCATTCAAATCTGCATTCTCATGTACAGGCAGAATAATCTGTCAACACACATGTGCTACCTCACAGCTTAATGAACATCAATTTCTCTAAATATCTCTTTTTGGTGGGGGGGGGGGGTGACACAAAAAAACCTGTGTGAACATAAGTTGTTTAGGGGAGAAAAAGACATTGTGCAGACTTTCTGTGGATATCCAAGACCAGAGAAGACAAAGCAGAAAATTCCACAGAAATGAAGGGGCAAGATTTGCAGATCTCTATGCACTGCGAACACATGAATACCAAGCCCAGGCTATCAACAACTTTGAGGCTTGAACCAAGACTAGTAATGCTACCTTTGGCTGTGTATGCAGTGAAGTCTCAAAACTCAGAACACAGAAGGGAACAGAGTGTGGAAAACTACCCCTCGCAAATGGCAGACAGTATGAAGCTATTGGCCACAGTGATCTCAAAATCACATCGCCTCAATGGTAGGCTCTTCACAAACAGGTTAATTTAAGCTAGCTGCTGCCAACAGCTACCAACTTGTGTGGCATACTAGTTCATCCTTTCCTTTACACCCTGCACATGTTCTCCCATCTCCCACTCCTGTGGAATCATTTGCCTGGGTGCAAAAAAGGAATTTCAGAGGTGAAGGCAATGGTCTTAATTTCTTTCACTTGAAAGAAAAAGAGAGTGTGTGTCTTCTTTGAAGCCCAGTTAGTGAAGTAACTAAGCAGGGCTGTTACCTTTCTTTGAATCCCCACCAATTATCTAGTAGGGAAAAGACAGAAAAAGTGTTATTAACAGATACCTACTGAAGAACTCACCAAACTTTATTCAAGTCTTCTTAAGCAAGAGTGTATAATTTTCCCAGAGTGTATGAAATTCCCAATGGATGGGTCATTTATGATTAGGCTAGATACAACGAAAATATTACAGTATCATGCCCCCATGTATGGATAGGGAAGATAAGCATTGCTAAGTGGGATGATTGATATGTATCCACACGTAGACACATAGACTAAGTGAGTGCTCCTGTTACAGTGGTACAAGAGAAGGAAAACAAAAAACAGTACTTTCCAAAATGTCAGATAGCTGCAAGCACACTTTGCTCTAAATTATAACTGGAAGCACACTTCACTCACTCAGTTTAAGACAACTCGCTGAAAGTAAACCCAGGAGACAGGCAAAGCTACTCACTGCAGATTTCCAGAGTCCGAGCCCATGAGGCAGTCCAATGCAGAAAAAACTCCAATGGAGCAGATTGCATGTCTAAATCCTTTTAATCTATTTGCAGTTGACACTGCTGATACATCATTTCCACACTTGACCCAGAGTCTCTTTTGAACCCCCAACTTCATTTGGTCTAGGGGTGACCTTGCATTATAACTCAGTCACACCAGCTCAGAGGAGTTCACCACAGTATTTTTGTCTTATCACTTGTCTAAGTGTGTTACCTGACTGAAGATGCAACAAACAGCCACCTCTAAGGTTGCATTTCAGGGGTGGGGAGAGGATCTAGGGGTTGTTCACATGTTACAGTCAACAAGTGTACACAAACAGGTGAGCTGTATGCTTGATCAGCTATTCACATTTTATGTTCAACAAGTTTACAACCTGTGTACCTGCGTACACAAAAGCTGAGCTGTACAAATCAACAGGGATGCACTCTTTCACATAAACAATTGCACATGTGCAGAGACAACTTGTAATTGTGTATGGTGTAATGTGTGAACAGCCTTCAATTGTATCCAAATGCAGTAACAGGTGAATCTCTCTCTCTCTCTCTCTCTCTCTCTCTCTCTCTCTCTCTCTCTCTCTCTCTCTCTCTCTCACACACACACACACACACACACACACACACACACACTTAAATTTATGTGTTTCAAGTCACACAGTGTGCAGTGTGCAGTGTGCAGCACACTCATAGTTCTCAGTCTGAATCGTCCCACTCTAAATAAACAAAGAGATAGATATATTTCGGAGATGGAAACTGACTACTGGAAACTGAACCTGAACGAGTTTCAAAAAGTGCACAGTAAAATCAAATGGGGACAGCAGGGGAGAAAAACAATGAAAATAAGTAACAGATTTGCTTCTCTGTGGAAATTTATTTGCATAATGACATCCCAGTGTGGAGGTTCAAAAACCGCAGTTCCCAGGCACTCTGCAGTTCCCACAACTGCAGCTGAGCTAAACGACTTTACATGTCTGAGCAGCAGCATACAACTAAACTTGAAACGGCAAAAAAAATGAGAGCTTTGAGATGGTGCCATCCATTCTGATTAGAATCAACGTCAATTCCCTTTGCCTTATTAAGAGTCTGAAGTGACTCAGAGGCATTTGTTTCCAATTCTCGTAATATGGAGCCTTTTAGGTCAACATGTTGGAACCATGGGGGTCTAAAAGAAATCCAATGTACAAAGACAGCCATATTTTGATTCCTCCCCTACAACCCTCAACAAGCTTTCAAACATTATTTTTTTTTAGTCTTTCTTTTTCCAAACTGTCAGCTGAAGACAGCCTTTTGACTGCCAGGATAAAACAGACCACAAAAAATGGCATAAGTTAAAACTACCTCTACATCAGTACTTGACAATAACAGTATTATTTATAGCTTCACAACATACCTATGGCCATGATGTTCCACAGATCTTTAGATCTTTGAATGTCAATATCACAGCAGTGGAATTGTTCCTTCACATTCTATTCCAACCACATGGCATTATTTAAACACCAGTATAAAACCCTAGTGCCAGACTAGACCATTTCTTAGGGTAATATAAGCATAGGTAAGCTGTTGTTTTTGTTGTTGTTGTTGTTGTTGTTGTTACACAAACTGACAGTATTGAGGGGCAGGGAAGGACCAGATTAGGAATCAGAGGGGTAAAGGGATCCCCCCCCGCTACAGTCCTGATTTCAATCAGGAGACCTCCATGCCATCAATTTGCATAAGGAAAAGACCATGCTGCTGTTGAAATGGGACGCGGGTGGCGCTGTGGGTTAAACCACAGAGCCTAGGGCTTGCCGATCAGAAGGTTGGCAGTTCAAATCCCCGCGATGGGGTGAGCTCCCATTGTTCAGTCCCAGCTCCTGCCCACCTAGCAGTTCAAAAGCATGTCAAAGTGCAAGTAGATAAATAGGTACTGCTCTGGCAGGAAGGTAAACGGCATTTCCGTGCGCTGCTCTGGTTCGCCAGAAGCGGCTTAGTCATGCTGGCCACATGACCTGGAAGCTATACGCTGGCTCCTTTGGCCAATAAAGTGAGATGAGCGCCGCAACCCCAGAGTCGGCCACAACTGGACCTAATGGTCAGGGGTCCCTTTACCTTTACTGTTGAAGTTAATGGAAAAACATCAGGTAGAGGAAATGAAGGTAGACTCACACGCTCCTGCATATTCCTGCCTCAGTGAGAGATTTCCCCACAGTGTGTTTGTGGCATTCGTATGGAGCCCCCGGTCGTCTCACGGACTATTGACCTTTACGCCACTAATCTGCTGCCACCAATCAGGTCCTCCCTGGTAAAATCACTTTAGTCTCAGTCAGATTCTCAAGTTAATAAAGAAGAGTGTATTTTATTTCAGACACAAACAAACTTTTACGGCATTCCAAACATTGTTACTCTTTACTTTCTTAGTCTTATTTTCTTCTCTCTATCTCTTCTACCTCCCCTCACTCAAGAACCCACTTCCCTAACTGTCTATTTCCAACTGCCTGCCAACTGCTTCTCCAACTGCCTTTCCCAACCAGTCAACCCACCAAAACCAACCAACTACCCACCAACAACTCTAACAAACCTCGGGCTAAGCCCTTTCATACACATGTAGGCTCTGCCTCCAGCTTTCCTATTGGTCTACATTTTTAACCCTTTCTTTTTCCCCTGTACAGACAGGCTCTAAAAGATTTCCGCACAGTGTGTTATAATTTTCTTAAACCACACACACCATTTAATTTTTTAATGCAGGATTTTGATTTGAAGTAGCTCGCTCTCTCTCTCTCTCTCTCTCTCTCTCTCTCTCTCTCTCTGTGTGTGTGTGGTGTGTGTGTGTGTGTGTGTGTGTGTGTGTGAGAGAGAGAGAGAGAGAGAGAGAGAGAGAGAGAGAAGAGTTTTAAAAACCCACAATCCTCCCAAGCTACAACCACACCTTGCACTGTGTTGGGCATTTGTGTTGAATTTCTGTTGAAAACAATAACAGTCTGCATTTAAGAGCACAGATACCGAGCTAACATATTGTCTAGTTTGGCCCTTAGCACAGCCACATTGTCTTTTATATGGTAACACAATTGACCAAGAAGATGCTGTCTTTAGTGGTTTAGTAAAAATTGCCTGGCACAACATTTACTAAACACTCTGGCAAAATTCCTGGCCTGCTTCTGTTGTCTATAGACCTCTAGCTTCAGGTCATCCTGCAGTAATTGCTTTCAGCAGAATCCCTGTTAAGCCCTAGGGCCTAGGGCATCTCCCTGCCAAATCTTCTTCTTGTCCACAAGCTGCTGCCCATTTCAATAAGCAATGGTGGCCACTCTAACCATATGATTCCACTGCTGCCCACCTTAAGAGGAGGAAAAAGATGTGGCCCATTCCAGTGAGAGACACACTAAGAAATGTGTCTTCATACACATGCTGCTGGCCTGAGGAGGAGAGGGCCTGGCCATTGTGCCCTCATGTTGATCTCACTTAGCTGAAGGAATAGTGGGCATTGTGACCTCATGCTGATGGTCAGAAGCCAGACTGGCCCATATGCCCTCCTGAGAGAGAAAGACACCGTGCCCCCTTTCCCATGTCTTGCCAAGCACCTCAACAGGAAAACTGCCTTTTCCCGCTTTGTCAAAAGGTTAGTGGCTGGAGGGTGGTGGCGGTGGTGGCACTGAGGTTCCTCATTCCTCTGCGTTTTTGAACTGAAAATATTACAGGGACTGGAATGCCCTGGACTCCAGCAATTAAAACAATTTGATTATTACTAATGTCCTCAGAAAACTGCTCACTCCCTATGGTCAGAAAAGGAGAAAAGTTTGAGAGAAAATGGCTCCTCATTTTGCCCTGTCTCATCTGCTGTGGGTTCACTCTAGGACACAATTTGTTATTCACACCTTATTTTGTAAGCTGCTTTAGGTGGGAAATGTTGCAACGTGCAACTGAATCTGAAGAAATAATTCCAACCAAAATTAATCCAGCAACTATTAGGCATTTTTTCACACAAGAAGGGATATCCTAGTCAACAACAACAACAACACCCACCCATCTCACTGGGTTGCCCCAGTAACTCTGAGTGGTTCCATTGTATATAAAAACATAATAAAACATTTAAAAAATTCCCTATACAGGGCTGCCGTCAGATGTCCTCTGAAAGTTGTATATTTACTTATTATATTGGTTCAGGAGTTGCCCAAGTCCACACCCACCAACCTTTCTCAGGTGAAAATATGGACATCCTAAGAAAAAACAGGACACTCTGAGATCAAATCAGAAATTGGGACGATAAATCTAGAACTGTCCCTGGAAAATAGGGACACTTTGAGGGTCTGTGAAAGACCTCACACATCCCAGAGTTTGTGTTGCTGCTGCTGCTGTTGCTTTAAATCACTCTGAATATCAGAAACACCTAATATAACATCACCAAGCTGCTTTTGAAACTTTCTGTAATTTCAAAAGTAGTTTAACATGCAAGCTGCTTGTTGATCCATCAGGCAAAAAGTTGGAGTATAAATAAATAAACAACAACAATATTGACATGCAATGGTGTTGTCCTGTAATGCAGGCAACATGCTAATCCCCCCCCCATCACTTATCAACATCTCTGTAAATTATAAAGTGTCAACCCACAAAACAAGTGCAAAGGTCTCAAGGGAACACACAATGTCTTGTTTGCATGGTCTAGGGATCACAGCCTATCCTAATTTTCTGATTCACGACCTATTAACTTGCAGGCCTGATTTTTGTTTCCTGCAGTATGGCAAAATGTATAATCATTATATATTCAAGGCACCTCAACAAAACCTTTGCTTAGCTATGTGCATATTATTTAATTCCTCATGGCCCCCTTTTGAGGTTATTAATCTGGATGACTATTTGAAATAAACAACAGAAAATCAGCTCTGAGTATTACTCCTCCTGTCTTTGGGGCATTACAAGTCAATTGAACTGTCTAAATGAGTTATGCCTGGAATTAAAACATCCATGCCTTAGATTCCACCAGTGCAGCCCTGCGCCTTTAAGATAATCCTGCGACTGCAGAGTTGCACCTTCATTGGCAATTCATAACTCGCACTATGTTGTGTGTGCAAGCTTCAGTGCTTACAAAAATAGGAAGGGATTCAGCAAATTAAAATGTTTAGTAAACAAAGTTGTCCAAAGGGAAATCATTAGCAAAATCAGATCCTCTGAAGGTGCTCAGTGGAAAGTAAAATTGCTTCATTACATAAAACACTAGACACAGTGCATACTGAGTTCGACACCTGTCGGAGGGGTAGGCCGAAAGAGAAACAAAGGATTTCTTGCTCCGTAACAAAAACATATTGTTTGTCTCAGTGGGCAGTAAAACTTAGATATCATTATAGCTGTATGTGCAGGTCTAGAGAGAGGCTTATTTATTTATTTTATTTCGGCAAACTTTTCAAATGATTTTCCACCCCCAAATAGACTTACATAAAAATCCTAGAATACAGTATAAACAATAATAGAGTATACTGTAAGAAGCAGATTAAAAGCATAAATTAATATTGAACAGGGGAAATGAAAAATTGTCAGGAAAACTCACTCTCCCCAAAACACTGGTTGTATTCAACTAAGTTTTACTCAGAATAGATCCATTGGAATTAATTAACATGACTAAGTTAGTTCCATTGATTTAACTGGGTCTACTCTGAGCGTAGCTTAGTTGAATGCCACCCTATATCAGTAGCCAAATGAAATGCAATTCTGCATGCACAAACACAGGATTCATGGTGTTCAGTAATTTATTACACTACATATAAAATACATCCCCAGAAAGTTCAGGTGCATCTAGGCAACCCAAAAAAACAGACATTTGGCACATATAGGCTGTGCTTGAATGTAATGGTAATTGTTTTAGCATTCTGAAAATAAGCTGCAGGCGAAGCGTCACCCTCCTTTTGCAGCAGCAAAGAGACATTTGGATGTTTTTGCCTCCATTGCAGAGTAACTATAGCTTCTTATGACATGCAAACCCCGACGAATTCCCCAGTAAAATTCTATTTCCTATTCCAAAATACAGTATTTCTCACTTCCGGAGGTGGCGCAAAACGGCAATGGCGGTCCTCTTTACACTGTGAAGAGGGGCTCCGCGAAAAAGGGTCGTCCGCTGCGGCAAAGCGGAGACCCATTAAGACAAACCGCAGGCAGAGCGAGCCTGCGGCCGTGGGACTCGGCGGGTGCCAGAAGCCCCCCCAGAAACGGAGAAGGGACCTCGTAAGAGGCTCCGGAGCGTGAAAGGGGGAGCGGCGCTGTGAGTTCATCGCTCTTTTCGCGGAAGTGAAGCCGCGCTGCTGCTGCTGATGAGCGTCGACCTTTCTTCTTGAAAAACATCGGAATTGGCTGCAATTTATTCGTGAGTAAGGAGTACTAAAGATTGACTTAAAGATTGACTTAAATTCATTTAATTCGGCTGAAAACGGGAGGCGAGTAACAGGAATTCCGTCTCCCGATCCTGCTAATCAGAGCAAAGCAAAGAATTCGGTGTGGGCTGAAGCGCTTAAAAAGAGACTCTGAAAGTAGCACGAAGGGGCATCAATAGACTGTGTTTTTAGAAAGTAAAAGGATTGAAGGATTAAATCTTTTGGTTTATTTTGCCACGGAACCTTCCCCCTACTGTGGAGTGACGTGGAGTTAAAGGGGATAACCGAGCTGTCGGGCTGCCAGTGTTGCAAAGGAGAACTGTCAGGCTGTTGAAACTTTCTCTGAAGTACAAATTGTCGCATTGATGGATACATTATCGCTTTAATACTGATACTGGAACCTTTCTGTCACCTTGTGGCACTACTTTGAAACAGATTTATCTGGAAGCCTCCTTTTTGAACTTGGGGACTATAAAAGTTGAAATAGGAACTTTGATGGTGGAAAAGAAACTTTCCTTCCTATGAAACACCCCCCCTAGTGGATTTGCGGAGGTATAGAGGTCTGGGAACTGTACCATATTGAGATTTTTTGTGGTTTAATTGTTTACATTCTGGACTTGCCTTTCTCATGGATTGAAAGACTATTTGACCTTGAACAGAGGCAGCTGGGGAATGAGTGGCCCAGGGAAAACAAGAGCAGCTAAAGCTAAGGAAGCTAAAGAAAAAGATAAGAGAGCTGGGCAGCTTGTTCAAACAACGTTAATCCATCAACGTAGATCCTCTGTACCAACTGTGCTGACGGCGCAGGAGGAAGAAGTTGAAACGCTTGCCACAGAAGATATGGCAACTGGAGGAACTGATCCAGTCTTGAAACAAATTTTGGAACAATTGGCACTTCTGAATAAAAAGGTGGATGATCAGTCATCTAAAATTGACAGAGCTACATCTACTATCAGTAAGTTATCAGATCAGGTTTCCCAGCATACCCAGGCCATTGAGAAATTGCAAGGAGCTACGGTAGAGAACTATAAACTAGCTGCGGAAGCCAACCAAAAAGCTGAGCAAGCGTGCAAAAAGGTCGAGGAGATCAAAGGGGAAGTAAGACCTCTGAAAAGACAGGTAGGAGAACAGCAAGCCTACCTGTCAATGGTGGAATTGAAAAGTAAGGAATGCAATCTTAGGCTGAGGGCCGTCCCAGAACTGGAACAGGGCAACCTAGAGGAATTTTTGACGCAGTTATTTTCTAAATTTTGGGGGGTTGAGGAAGACAAAGACTTTAAAATTGTGACGGCCTTCAGATTGGGAAGATCGGCTAAGAAAGACAAGTCCAGAGACTGTTTGGTTTGTTTGAGAACAAGAGAGGAAAGAGACAAGATACTAGGCCAACATTTTAAAAAATCTCTGGAAGTTGAAGGCAAAAGAGCAGAAATTTATAGAGACATTCCTAAATATCTGTTGGACCTTAGAGCCTCATATACAGACTTGGCCAAACTGTTAAGGTACAACGCAATTCCTTACAGGTGGGAATTCCCTCAAGGTTTATCATTTACTTATAAAGGAAAGAAGGTAAGAATTAAAACACTAGAGGACCAGCAGAAGTTCCTGCACGACAACGAGGAGGACCTCCAAAAGAGAGCCGCAGATTCTTGGCCTCCACCACCGGGATTACCACCAGGACCATCTGGAGGCGGACCGGCACCACATCCTTCGGGAACGGAGGATAACATAGATACCCAACTGTGATACTTAAGTACTAGACCGGGATGTCTCTACAGCTTCTTAGTTGGAACATAAATGGCGGGAACTCTCCAGAAAAAAGGAGAAAAGTATTTCATATTTTGAAAAAAGAACAATTGGACATTATCTGCTTGCAAGAAACACATGTGACAAGACTCCACAGAAAAGTGTTAATCAATAAAAGGTTAGGCCAAGAATTTATTTCATCGGACAAAGTCAAGAAAAGAGGAGTGGTGATATATGCAAAGGAGAACTTGTCACCAAAATTTGTATTTAAAGATGAACAGGGCAGAATTTTGGCGGTTGAAATTCAGACACAAGGAGAAAAGTTTTTAATTTTAGGAATATACGCCCCAAATGAAGGGAAATTGGAATTTTTCAAGAGGCTGCATGAGACTATGCTGGACTATTTGGATTACAACAACATTATCATGTTGGGAGATATGAACGGAGTCGTCTCAGTGAATATGGATAAGTCGCAAAGTGCTAACATAACGAAAGACGGCAGACTACCAAAAACTTTTTTCGAAATGACTGACAATTTGGACTTGACTGATATATGGAGGATCAAGAACCCTCTAGGGAAAGAAGGAACTTTCTTTTCTGAGGCCCATATGACATGGACGCGAATCGACCAAATATGGATAACTAGAGGACTGGCACCTAAGACTAGAAAAGTGGAAATCTGCCCAAAAACCTGCTCCGACCACAATGCTTTGAGAATGGAACTGAGATTAAACACAACCGGATCTTTCAGATGGAAAATGAATGACGCTTTGTTAAGAGATCAGGAGATTGTTAGGAAGGCCCAAAAAGCTTTAAAGGATTATTTTGAAATAAATCTAAAGACAAATGTGGAAAAAAGAACAATCTGGGACGCAAGTAAAGCAGTTATGAGAGGGTTTCTAATACAGCAGAATACGATCAAAAAAAGGCTCTGGAATGAAAAGAAGGAGAAGATTTTGGAGAAAATAAGAGAAGGAGAGAAAAAATTGAGATCCAGGCCTAAATCAAAGGAAGTATTGAGAGAAGTGAAGTTTTTCCAGGCACAATATTCGAAACTGATAAATCAGGAGGTGGAATGGAAAATTAAACAAATGAAACAAAGATCCTTTGAATCTGCTAACAAGTGTGGGAAGCTGCTGGCTTGGCAGTTGAAAAAGAGACAAAAGCTTAATACAGTTACAAATCTAGAGATCGAAGGGAGAATGGTTCAGAAACCCGAGGAAATTAGAAAGTGTTTCCAGAGATACTTCAAAGAACTTTACTCACAAAGGCCACAAAAAGATTCGGAGGTGGACCAATTTTTCATAACTAATGGATTACAAAAAATACCTCAGGAAATGAGAGCAACCTTGAACTGTAATATTACGTTCCAAGAAATTGAATGCGCCATTCAGAACCTCCAACTGGGCAAGTCTCCAGGACCAGATGGACTTACTTCCAAATACTATAAGGTATTGAAGGATTCGTTGATACAACCACTGTTGGAAGTTAGTAACCAGATTATGGAGGGGAAGAAGGCACCGGAAACGTGGAAAGAAGCTTTCATCACGTTGATACCAAAATTAGAAACTGAAAAAACCCAACTTAAAAACTACCGTCCTATTTCACTCCTAAATGTGGATTATAAAATTTTTGCAGACATTTTGGCAAGCAGGTTTAAGAAAGTATTAAATGAAGTGATTCATAAGGACCAAGCAGGCTTTCTCCCTGGCAGGCATTTATTTGATAACACAAGAAACATCATTGACATTTTGGAATTCCTACAGACAAACTCAAATACAAGAGCGGTGTTGATTTTTATTGATGCGGAGAAAGCCTTTGACAACATTTCTTGGATGTTTATGAAGAAAAATTTGGAAAGGATGGGAGTAGGGCGGGGGTTTGAAAATGGAATAGAAGCAATTTATTCAGAACAAAAAGCTAAATTGATAGTAAACGACGTGGTGACAGAGGAGTTCAAAATTGAAAAAGGGACACGACAGGGGTGCCCTCTATCTCCTCTGCTGTTTATTTCAGTCCTGGAGGTGCTATTGAACATGATCAGAAATGACCGGTTGGCACAGGGAATTGTGGTCGGAGAGAAACAATATAAACTGAAAGCATTCGCAGATGACTTGGTATTAACATTACAGGAGCCAGCCTCTAGTACTAAAAGAGCGTTAGAATTAATTTCTGACTTTGGTCGGGTGGCGGGATTTAAGCTGAATAAACAAAAAACTAAAGTTCTAGCAAAAAATTTGACAACTACTGAAATAGAGGAGTTCAGAAAAGAAACGGAACTAAATGTGGTTAAAAAAGTAAAGTACTTAGGGGTGTACTTGACCTCCAAAAACTTGAATTTGTTTAAGGACAATTATGAGAAATGTTGGTCAGAGATTAAAAGAGACTTGGAAACATGGTCAAGACTGAAACTTTCCTTGTTGGGTAGAATAGCTGCTATAAAGATGAATGTATTGCCGAAAATGTTATTTTTGTTTCAGGCCCTCCAGATCGTGGACAAGGTGGAATGTTTTGGAAGATGGCAGAGGGATATTTCTAAATTTGTCTGGCAGGGCAAAAAGCCCCGAATAAAGTTTAAAATACTAACTGATGCGAAAGAAAGAGGGGGGTTTGCCCTGCCGGACTTGAGGTTATATTATGAATCTGCAGCCCTCTGCTGGTTGAAGGATTGGATTTTATTGGAGAACACCGATGTCCTCGACCTGGAAGGATTTGATAATGCTTTTGGGTGGCATGCATATTTGTGGTACGACAAGGTTAAAGTTCATAGATTGTTCAAAAACCATATTGTCAGAAGGGCAATTTTTATGGTCTGGTCAAAATATAAAGACTTATTGGAGAGTAAAACTCCGAGGTGGCTCTCACCGATGGAGGCCAAAGCACGTAAAAGACTCAATATGGAGGCCCACTGGCCTAAATATTGGGAAATAATTGAAAAAATTGGAGATAATTGGAGGTTGCAGAGTATGGAAAAGTTAAAAAACAAGGTGCGAGATTGGTTGCATTATGCCCAAATTCAGGAAGTTTTTAAAGCGGACAAAAAAGTGGGTTTCCAGGAGGAAAAATCGAAATTAGAGACAGAGTTGCTAGAGCCAAAATCTAAGTTAATTTCGAGAATGTACAACTTGCTGCTTAAATGGAATACACAGGATGAGATTGTTAAATCCTCCATGATAAAGTGGGCACAGGATTTGGGGCACAACATTATGTTCGAAGACTGGGAAAGGTTATGGAACACCGGAATGAAATATACGGCATGTAGTGCCCTGAAGGAAAATATTATGAAAATGATATACCGGTGGTACATGACCCCAGTCAAGCTTGCAAAGATATATCACCTGTCTGATAACAAATGTTGGAAATGTAAAGAGGAGGAAGGGACATTCTTACACCTCTGGTGGACCTGCCCGAAGGTGAAGGCCTTCTGGGAGATGATACATAATGAACTAAAAAAGGTGCTTAGATTTACCTTACCCAAGAAACCGGAGGCCTTCCTCCTGGGCATGGTGGACCAGAGGGTGGCAAAGAAAGATAGAATTTTCTTTATGTATGCTACTACAGCAGCAAGGATCTTGATGGCAAAGCACTGGAAGACACAAAATCTACCCACATTGGAAGAATGGCAGACGCAGCTGATGGACTATATGGAACTGGCTGAAATGACTGGCAGAATTCGAGACTCGGGAGAAGAAGAAACGGAGGAAGTTTGGGAAAAGTTCAAGGATTATTTGAAAAAGCATTATAAGTTGTATGAATGTTAAAAAATGCTCCTTTTTAGGAAATTACAGCTTCAGCATCGGAAAATTTTTGAATTGGAAAATAAGGTATAACAAGACAGAAGTGGTGTAATGAAATAATTTTATTGTGTTGAAACTAAAAATTAATGGATTTGGACTGTAATGTTTAGAGACCAGATATCACGATAAAATGGAAGACATATTATTATGTTTAAAATAAGTTAACAAATTGCTGAGGTTTTGAATCGATAGAGAATGCAGTGCTCGGAAGATGGGGGGAGTCTATTAGATCTATGGAAATATGTATTTGGAAGTTGGATTTTGCATATTATAAACTTAATAAAAATTATATTAAAAAAAAAACAAAATACAGTATTTCTCATTTGGCAGTTGATCTTTGATAGTTGACATGCAACTGGTTTTAGTAACTGCAAGTTGACATGCAATGGGATTTAGTATTCATGTGTATTTTCTTGACGGCATGCAATGATAGTCAACATGCAATAGTAATTAGTATTTGATAGTTCACATGCACTTCTCTTTTTGTTAGGATGTGACTGCATTGCACTCAAGGCAGTTTACAACTTTATTTTATCCACATTTGTTGTACTACTGACATAATTCAACATGTGGGAGAAACAAAGACCCCCAACAAGTCACAAGTGCTCAAACTTTCATATTTTGAATGAAAATTTGACCTCAATATATAGCTTCCAAATTTGAATTGTTTTGAAATTTCATGTCCACAACAAACTTTCAGTGGCAGCCATTAGGAAGAAAAAGTTGGAAGAAAAGAAAAACGCTAGCGGGCATTGCTAGGAAGACTTGAGCAAGATCATCGCCATCAAGATTTTGGTCCAAAGTGATTGTCCAGCTATGGAGTTGTGTTCATTCTATACTGGAGCCGTTCAATAAACACAGGACTGCCCCCCCCATTACATCAATCACAAAGATGCTGCCACGAAAAGCTTCAGGGATCCCTGTCCACTACATTTAAAATCATAGGGTGTGCCATCCCAGCATAGTGTGCCTTCATGTGATGGCATGGATCTAAGCCACGGCTCGGCAAACTAAGACCCGGGGGCCGGATCCGGCCCAATTGCCTTCTGGATCTGGCCCGCGGCTGGTCTGGGATTCGCCACGTGGATCGGTGTGGGGGTTCTGATCGTTTGGGCTGCACCAATTCCACCTCCCTCTCCCTTAAACATACCGCGGCAGCCCTCCTCCCTCGCTCCTCCTGGCTTCTTCCTGCCCTGCCTAGAGGAGGAAGGGGGCTGGGCTTTGTTGAGCTGCGGTTGGCTGAGCTCCATTTTAAGCAGCCCCTCTCCAGAGCCAGCCCTTTCATACCACTCAATGTTCCTCCGCCACCGCCAGCCCCTGCCACTCGCAGGGGAGGGGTTTCTTTCAAAATATAGTCCAGCCCCACCCCCAAGGTCTGAGGGACAGTGGACCGGCCCCCTGTGGAAATTTTTTGCTGGCCCCTGATCTAAGCAGTGAGAAACTGTAAATGTTCTCTTCTGGGTGAGGATTCCTCACTAAAGTATTTCATGGCAGCATCCCAGTGGACAGCATATAGTCCGCTGATGATCTTGGTGTAACCCACCCTGGGACCTTCTAGTGAAAGGCAACTGGTAATAATAATAATAATAATAATAATAATAATAATAATAATAATAGGTAAGCCACCCAGAGTGTCTAGGGAAACCCAGCTAGATGGGCAGTGTATAATAATAATAATAATAATAATAATAATAATAATAATTGCAATAATAATTTTTAGACTGTAAATGTGGGGGCAGAGACTGTGTTATTTTTCTTGATGTGTACCAGGGACTAAGAACCTTTCCAGCTGAAAAGCACAATATAAATGCTTTGAATAAATAAATAACAAAATGTTTGTTGGCTGTCCTTTCCATACTTCTAGAAGAACTGTGTAGCTCTCCTTCCCTTCCCAAATCTTTGTCGGTGTCAGCCTAACAGATTGTGTTTTTCCTTCAGTGAAAGTTAACTAACCTTGCGATACTGGCTTGCCAATTAAGTGCTTTTCTCTATCCAGTAATGTCATTTCCGTTCCGTTTGACCTACATGTTGGAAGCAATCTTCTGTAACGTTATGCTTTGCACCGTTTCAGGTCGGAGTATATCAAAAAGGCAGACATGAAAAAAAACCTATATAGGATTGTTAGCATCCACCTCTAAGCATTTTATAAAGTGAGTAAAAACACTTATTTTTTCATATCATATTTTATTTCAGTATTGCAATCTACCTTGAGGGCCATTTCACCAGATAAAGACAAGATACAGTTAGTTAGTTGGTTAGTAAGTTAGTCAGTTAGTTATGCAGTCAGTTAGTTAGTTAGTTAGTTAGTTAAAGTTATGTCCAACACTATGGCCACAACCCTACAGGATAGAAGGGGTGCTTAATTCCATTGATTTCAATGGTCTTAAGCAAACCTAACTTTGTGATGGCTTGTGGCCGAGATGGTAGCAATCCAAAAGACATGCATTTGCACTGATGTTTTGTAGGTGCACATTTTGCCTCACATCCATTTTTTGTTCAGAGCTAACCCCAGGCACATGTGAAGCTTCTCCAATACTTTTTTAAAAAAGGTTTTGAGGATTGGACACGAGCTTTTTAGAAGTTTATTAATCTGCATGTGCTATTTTCTGTCCCACCCTCAGCCACATCCTCTGTACACAGTCAGCGTAATATGTTGGCCAGAATGCTAGACTTTTCCCGGAGAGACCAGCCTTCTCACTCATAAGCTCCATCCATCTCAGTATTGTCTGCACTGACAAGAGATACCAGGGACTGGATCTAGAACTTTCTACATGTGAAGCATTTGCTCTACTAATGAGCAACGCCCCTTCCTCTCAGTTTAAACTCCTTCACCTGGTTGCTGTGAGAATAAAATCGCCAAGCGCCAACTATGCCACCCTGTTGGAAAGGATAATGATGGATGATAAAGCGCTTGTGCTGTCAAAACCTTAAAAAAAAAAGACCCTCAGGGACTTAATAAGAATTGAAATGGAATTTTAACAACAAGTTCTAATCAAATTGCATATTTGGTTCAGCAGAGTTAGATTACTCATCTTCAATCCACTTGGAAGAATCCACTTCAAAAAAAAAAAAAGCAAGGAGCCAGGGTGGGGACATATAGGCAATCTATATTTAGCTTCTCAAAGTCATAACTTTGTGTTGCTTTACTTTTTAAAACAATAACAGCAGCAGCTTTGAAGGAACTTCATATTTCAACTTTCATTTCTTCCCAGACAGGTTTTTTGTGTTTTGTTTTTTAAATTGTGCCCAATGGTAGATTTTTAAATGAGTTTCCCTAGGTGCTTGGACTCAGATTGGGGAAGCTGTTAAAAGCAACAACAGAAATAGTAGACTTGGGTTTTTTGTTTTTTGTTTTTGTCACTCAGTATATTATTTCACCTCCAATTAGCTCCATTTTTACCATTCCAGTCTTATTGTGTGTACCAGAGGCTGCTTCACGTCACCAGCTGCCTCTGAAATAATGCCTGCTGGAGGTTTGAAAAAAAGTTGCTTGCTATAAACTCTTATTTAAAATCCTCATTTGAAAATGACTTGCTGGCAATGTCTTTTGTCAGTTGCATGGTTTTGTCCTTCACACTTCCTTTGAAATGCTGAGGAACAATGCACACATAACACAGAGAGAGTGTGTGTGAATACAGACAACTATTTAGCACAGGCACCCCCAAACTCGCCCCTCCAGATGTTTTGGGACTACAACTCCCATCATCCCTAGCTAACAGGACCAGTGGTCAGGGATGATGGGAATTGTAGTCCCAAAACATCTGGAGTGGGAGGAGGAGAGAACAGGGGGTGAAGAAGGAGCCTTTCCCCATTCTCTGGAGCCTCCCTGGAAACTGGTACTAAGTGTGGAGAGTGCAGGCGAATGGGACACAGCAGTGGGCAACCCTGAGGAAATACCATCTACCTTGGGCCTGTAGCATCCTGCCAAGCAGTAAGTAGATTTTTACCACTCCTCTGCTAATCCATTTTTTTCCCAGTTGGGTATGGATGTGTGGAGAAATTCTCCTCATTCGGCTTCATGACATAGACAAGCCGCTTGCCAAGCAATTAAATGCACAGCATGGTAAACTGCTGCTTCCTAAAAGATTGCCTGAGGACGCGGGTGGCACTGTGGGTCAGAGCCTAGTGCTTGCCAATCAGAAGGTCGGCAGTTCAAATCCCCGTGATGGGGTGAGCTCTCGTTGCTCAGTCCCTGCTCCTGCCAACCTAGCAGTTCAAAAGCATGTCAAAGCACAAGTAGATAAATACCTTATTTTTCACCCTATAGGACGCACCTTTTCCCCTCCAAAAATGAAGGGGAAATGTGTGTGCGTCCTATGGGGCGAATGCAGGCTTTCACTGAAGCCTGGATAGTGAGAGGGGTCGGTGCGCACTGACCCCTCTCGCACTCCAGGCCTCAGGGAGCTCTGCGCAACCCTCAGGAGACTGGCTCCGAGGGTTGCGCAGAGCTGCCTGCAGTCCCGGGCTCAGCGCAGCTCTGCGCGGCCATCAGAAGCGGGGCACGAAGTCCCGCCTGGCTCCCAATGGCCACGCAGAGCTGCCTGCAGTCCCGGGCTCAGCGCACTTCTCCCCATCGCCAGCCCCACAAGCTCGGGGGACAGCGGGGAGGCCGAGCGCGCCTTCCCACTGTTCCCCGACCTGGTTCTTCCAGCCCTGCACCTGGGGGGGAAATAATATTTTTTTTCTTTATTTCCCCCCAAAAAAACTAGGTGCGTCCTATGGGCCGGCGCATCCTATGGGGCGCAAAATACGGTAGGTACCACTCCGGAGGGAAGGTAAATGGCATTTCCGTGCGCTGCTCTGGTTTGCCAAAAGTGGCCACATGACCCGGAAGCTGTACACTGGCTCCCTCGGCCAATAAAGCGAGATGAGTGCTGCAACCCCAGAGTCGTCCGCGACTGGACCTAATGGATCCTTTACCTTAACTCCTATTGAGGGGAAAGGGAGGCCATGATCCCTACTACTCACAAACATGCCAGCCAAACTGTATTGGCTGTGCTTCAGAAGCTATGTGACACAGAATTAGTGCTGTGTAGTGGTTAGAGTGAAGCTCACTGAGGGATTGCTGTCTCTCAACTAAACCCAACTTACAGGACTGCTGCAAGAACACAGTCAGGGCTGTCTTTACCCAGGGGTGCAAGGGGTCCAGGGCACCCGGGCGCCAAATTCTGGGGGGCACCAGGCACCTGCTACTGAGCCCCCTAAGCTCTTAACTATCTACCTGTTATGAAATAATAAATAATTTTGATCAAGCTAGAAAAACAAAATACATATATACCTAGGTATTACCGAAATGTATATCTACTGTTTCACTAAAGGTCTTTCAACTTTGTGTGCTCCTTTACCAAAGATGTGCCGCACCAGCGGCGACACTTGTCATTCACAACGGCGTGGTTTAATTTCATCACTTACAGTGCAAATTTGTTTAGAGAAATTGTTAAAAAAATAATGTTCATTTTTGCTAATTGTTGGCATTTTCTTTGACTAACTACTTAGTACTTAGGGCTCTACTACACATGGGTTTCAGCTCGTGATTTTAGTTTTCCATTTCTGCAAAAACGCGCCTAGAGCACACACTATGAATTCCGCAAGCTGCATTTTTTCTTCATTTTACGACGAATGCTAAGCGAGAAACACATTTCTTTTTCCTCCCTTCTTTCGTAAACAAGAGATAAGGCGTAAGCATGGTGTCTGACATAAGCATAATAAAAGTTAATTTGGGGGCTAAACTAAATTTGGGGGCACTGGGTGGATCTTTGCACCCCGGTGGCACATATGCTAAAGATGGCCCTGAACACAGTCAATATTTATTCTCTGTGTATACCACTTAGAGCTCCTAGGAGAAAATAAACAAGCTGTATGAACGGCTTGAAAATCCTGACTGGAAAATAAAAACCCAGCGTCCAGCTGTACATATTCCTGTAGGTAACTGTACAAGAAAGGGAACATTTTTTTAGTTAGCAAACAGCAGCAGAACTGCTGTAGCAACGGAACAGTGTGATTCTGCTAGACCCACCACTCAAAGGATGCAATTGCCCGAGTGAACATGCCAGAAATTTGGAAGGGAAAATGAAGTGTAACAACCTTGAAAATACAGCAAATAAAAGACAATTCATGGTTGATATTCATCCCTGCTGGCACTTAATCAATAGAATCCATAGCCTTATTAATACAACCAGTGCCAAGCATCTGCTGATTCACTGACTGAACACATAATGACTATATTCATTTTTATTTAATTATTTCCTGCCAATATTGTACCACCTGTTGTTCTCCTTACTGAGAATAAGGAAAAACAACACAGACAAACACAAAATCTGCTTGGAGGAATCCATTCACCTACAACAATGTTTTAACTTGATGGGGGGGGGGCAGGAACCAACTGGCTTGTACTCAGTGGGCCCCATCTTAGGGCTGGTTCATGCACAAATGTTCCTCAGGCATTTTGGAATTCAAGGTTAAATATTATCATGTATTCATCACCTCTCCCCCATTATGAGATCCAGTCTTGCTTATTGAGTCACAGCTATGTCACTGCTGCTCTCTGCCTGAGAGATACAGTACTCTGTTTCCACCACCACCCTGTTGCTTCCACCTCACTGATTCTTTCTGCTCAGAAAGCATATGGGCTGAGGTGGTTTGGAGAAAGGAAAGCTCTTCCCATCGACTCCTGCCCTAGGCTTAGCAGTAAGTCTGAGCTGGCTACAAATACAACCATTTCCTAAAGTGCCTATAAAGTTTTATGATAGGTTTAGCGAGTTAATGCCATAAATTGCCACGCTGCATGATTCAGAATAATTAATTTAATAAGTGTGTCATATGAGGAAAGTAAATAAAGGGGGAGAAGGGAATGATCAGTGAAGCATATAGGATTGAAAGGAAAAAACAAAATCGCCAGCCAGCACAGAATATTAAAAGCTTGATGGATTTTTTTCTTCTTCCTACCCTGCCCCAAATCTTCCTTGAGCTACTTCTTTTTTTTTTAACTTTTATTTTGCTTTAAACAAGTACATATAAATATAGGCAACCAAAATTACAAAGGAAAATTCCTTAATAGTAATGAAAAAAACTAAAAAAAACCTACTAAAAATATCAAAATACATGACACAGAACATAAGCAACTATGGGAAATATAAAAGAAAAGAAAAAAGAAAAAAAGAAAAAAGGAAAAGGAAAAAGGAAGATGAGCCAAAGCAGGAAAGCTCATGTATTGTACACTTCCGTCAAGCTCACAACAGATCATTATTCTTATCAATTCTCTCTATCTGCATTCCAAAGGAATCCCTCATCTTGGTATCAGGGAGCATTTCTCTATGCGGTATCATTCTAAACATAGCCAGGTCTTTCTTGTTGAGCCCTTGTCCCCTAAATAATTATTTAAACATTCCCATTCTTCTTTCACCATTTTTTTAGGTTTATCTCTTATTGCATCTGTCAGCTTTGCAAGCTCCAAGTACTCGCACAATTTGACTACCCATTCCTCTTTAGTGGGTGTATTTTTATCTTTCCAGTGTTTTGCCACTATAACCCTTGCTGCTGACGTTGCATACATAAATAGCCTAGTTTTGTTTTTGGGGAATATTATCTGAAACCATTCCTAGTAAAAATTCTTCCGGTTTCTTGCTAAATGTAGTTTTTATCAATCTCTTTATCTCTTCATAAATCATGTTCCAAAATCTTTGTATCTCTAGACAGGACCACCACATATGGTAGTATGTTCCTATCTGTTCCTTACATCGCCAGCACTTGTTATTGTTTTATTTATTTATTTTTGCAAGTTTTACAGGGGTCAGGTACCACCTATAGTACATTTTCATAAGATTTTCCCTTATAAGGAAACAAGATGTGAATTTTATATTTTTAGTCCATAATTCATTCCAAATATCGGGTTTGATCGTATGTCCCAGGTCCCTCTCCCATTTTACTGTAATTTCTTTAATATCTTCCTCCTTTCTTTGCCAATTCAAAAGTAGTTTGTACATTTTTGAAAGTGTCTTTTGATTATTATATAAAATATCCTTCTCCAGATAGGATATTTTTTTTGTCAAATCCTTTGGTTCTTTTATCCTTTTCAAGGGCAGCTTTTAGTTGATAGTACTCCAGCCAGGTTATTCCCTTCTGTTTCAATTCGCTTAGGTCCTTTATTTTCGGATCACTACTTGTTTCCTCTACTAAATCCTTATATGTCAACCAATCGCTGTTCATATTTATCCTGTGAACCGACATAGATTCCATTGGTGACAGCCACCATGGTGTTTTGGTTACTACTGATTTTTTACTCCTCTCCCATACTTCATATAATGCCCTTCTCACAATATGATTTTAAAATCCTTTGTGGGATTTAACCTTGTCATAGCCTATGCAGCCATGCCACCCGTACACAATATCCCATCCCTCCAGATCTAGGACTTCCGTGTTTTTAATGAATATCCAATCCTTAATCCATGTCCAGCTCGCTGCCTCAAAGTACAGTTTAAGGTCAGGGACTGCAAAGCCTCCTTTTTCCTTCAACTCTGTTCATAGCTTAAATTTTATGCGTGGTTTTTTCCCTTGCCAAATAAACTTGGCAAGGTCTTTCTGCCATTCCTTAAAACACTTTATGCCTCTAATTATAGGTATTGTTTGGAACATTTTAAATGTGTGGGGTTTTTTTTGGGGGGGGAGTGTTATTTGGTTGTTTTTGTTTTTAAGTATTCTGTGTTTCTATATAGTGATATTATCTTGTGAACTGCTCTAAGACCTGTGGGTGTGGAGCATTATATAAATTTAATAAGTACTACTGCTACTGCTACTACCACTCTAGCAATAAGAACTTCACTATTTAGAAACATTTGTGTTCAAAGCATACAGGGGACCTTTGTATTCAAAATCCAAAGAGTGCTATTAACTATAAATTACAGGATCACTCATACAAGAACCATTTCATAAACTTTTTTTTAGTGGAAATGTGAAAGAACTCTTCCAAATCATGATGATAAAAGTTTGTGGTGGAGCAATGAAGGGATCAGGGAGAATGACCGCTGCCCGCTTAAAACGGGGGGCGCCCTTTGCGTGGACGCGTGCAGCCCCTAGATCTGGAGTGGCTCCAACAGCATAGGCTTGGCTTTGCCTTCCCTCAAGGGGGATACCTGGAGGTCTCCGCCTACCTCAGTCAGTTGTCCAATCCCACTTGGGGGAAGAGTTGCCAAGGAGACCAGGCCCGGTAGGGGAGGGATTACCTGCCCACACAATAGAGGGAGGATCTTACCTGGGAATTCTCACTTGGCTCCAGAGCTTCTCCCACCCTACCCACCCTCAGTTAATGTCTTATTCTGCAGGTTAATTTTTCCTCACAGGTTTTGCAGGTTAACTTTTATTCACAGGTATGCGGGCGCTGCTACGTTAAGGTAGCAAAACGTCACAACTTTGGCGGTATCAGGCCTTGGGCGGAATCCTTTTGTCCATCTTCCTCTTTGCGGCGGCGATACCAGGGTTCCCCGTTAAAGGGGTTTTCTGAAGGGAGGCTTTGACCGTACGCCGAAAGGTCGTCATTGCTCTCCCCTGAGGAGGCGGCGCTACGGGGGTGCCTATCTCTGCTTGAACATATGTTCTCCAGAGCCGGCCCATCCCCCCCCACACTGGATAACCCTGATGCTCCCTAGGTCCCCTGCTGGGGACTGGGGAGGGAGAACGCCCAATGCCTGAGCCAAGGTCTACCCACATTTGAAATTTAATAAAGTTGTGGCCAATTTAATCCCATAGCACGTTGTCTTGAGTCATTATTCCACATGACGGGGGGGCCGCGCGGGATCTGGGGACTCTGCATGTCCATGCAAAAAGTGTTTTGGAGGTTGAGTCCACCATGTGATCTAACAGTCAGTGCTAATCATGAGCATTTTGTTGAATATTTCAATTACAACAATCCAACAATCAATTCTACAAGACATAAGACATAAGATATGGGCAGGGCTAGTTTTGTACAGAAGCAGCATGAATCAGTCACTTCAGTCACCAGATTTCAGACAGGCACTGTTTTCCAGCCTTTAGCTGTGTGTTCATTTAAAAACAATAACAAGTGACTCCACAGCAGGGATGCGGGGCCACCATTTTGACTTTTCCTTCAGCTGTGGAAATGTGAAAGGCAAGCATTGCCCATGGGCAACTGTGACATTCCTTTGAAGCTGTCCGTATCTTTAAAATAAAAATGTTGCCTAATGTATATGCAGAAAGAAGTCATACAATATTCTACGCCAGATAAAAAATATATAATGCTCTATTTTCTATTTTACTAATGCTCTATTTTCACCTGATAACTGCAGTAGGATTATCTGGATTATCTGAATAATTATATATAGAAATTGCTGGAAAATATGACATCACAAAAAGGGGAAGTCTGATCTGTGGGTTAAATACCTCCTTGCAGGAGACTTGGTACTGAATATAGATTGGATGTTTTGCTGTTAGCCAATATCTTGCATACAGCTCATCCTCTCTGCAGGTTGAGGGCCCTTTCACAAATTTCTTCCCTAGAAGCCCCAAACTTCCTGAAGTCAACCCTGTATATAATACTGAGTATCACTAATTAAACTGTACTGATCATTAGAAATACTTTTTCTATTGAAACAGGATGTGTTGTTATCAAAATTCCTCTCTTACTTTCAAACATAATGCAAACTTTAATCACAAGCAGGAATTTTATTATTATTTAAAACAGCTTCTACCTGCAAAATGTATACAGTTTTCCTTGTCCTCACACTTCAGCATTAAACATATCCTCCATGTTTCGGGAGAACCTTCTTAGTGAAGCTCATTTTTTATCATTTTATAACTCTTAGCTGTCCATTACAAGTTTCTCTGATAATCACAAAAAAGAAGACCTGACCTCTTGTGGTTTCCGCTCATTTATGATCAAGAATAATATTTTAAATATTTTCTCATTTCTCCCCTCCTGGAATGCAGTGGTGATTTGCACTGCTATTATTGATCCCAAGTATATTAACACTTACCGGCAGTGTTTGTGGGAGCCTGTCAGGGTTTCAATGACAAAACATTCCCCATCGTTGAGACAGTATGCAAGATCCTTATCTTTGCATGGCTTAAAGTGCTCAGATTGTTCAGTGGAGTATGTTGTGGTATCTGGAGAGAAAGAACAATGGAAAGAAAATGCTGTCAGTATAGGAAAACATAGTAGAGAAGTATGCCCTTGGCCAGGTTGCCAACATTTGGTTTCAAAAAACAAGAACAGGGATGGTAGAGCTAGGGGATAACCTGGAGATCAGTGATGAAAACATAAGAAGAGCCTGCAGGATCAGGCCACTGGCCAACATCCTGTCTACACAAAGTTAAACTGTAAGACCAGGAGTACTTTCAGAACAGCATCTAGCAGATAAAAGGGTGAGATCCATCAGAATACAGGGTCTACTGTACTGTAGTTCAGAGACAGAGTGCATCGTTTGCATGTAGAAGATCCCAGGACGCTGGAACCTCCAGGCAGGGCTAGGAAACACTGCAGAGTCACTGCTAGTTAGTGTAAAGAATGCACACTCTCCAACATTTCTCCAATGAAAATAGTGGTGCCCTATTCCAGAGTAATAACAATCACCCTGAGACATGCGGGTATAGGGCAGTATACAAATTTTAACAACAATAAGAAGAAGAAGAACAACAATAATTTAATTATTTATATCCCGTCCATCTGACTGGATTGCCCCAACCACCTTCCAACATATATAAAAACATAATAAAGCATTAAACGTTTAAAAACTTCCCTATACAGCAGGGGTCAGCAAACGTTTACAGCAGGGGGTCAGTCCACTGCCCCTCAGACCTTGTGGGGGGCTGGAGTATATTTTGAAGGGGAAAAAATGAACGAATTTCTATGCCCCACAAATAATCCAGAGATGCATTTTAAATAAAAGCACACATTCTACTTATGTAAAAACACGCTGATTCCCAGACTGTCCGCGGGTCCGATTTAGAAGGCAATTGGGCTGGATCCGGCCCCCGGGCCTTAGTTTGCATTTGCTTACCCATGCTATACAGGGCTGCCTTCAGGTGTCTTCTAAATGTCTAGTTACTTTTCTCCTTGGCTCGGGGGTCACATAACTCCATAGTCTCCAACATTTCTCAAATGAAAATAGGGACTACCCTAAGGAAAAACGGGACATTCTGGGATCAAATCAGAAACTGGGACAGCTTCTGTAAATATGAGACTGTCCCTTGGAAAATAGAGACACTTGGAGGGTCTGGAGAAGCTGAGATCAGTAAAATATTGACTAGAAATACTTTTTCAATTCAATCCCTTTAGGACTGGAAACACCCCGGGGTTATGGCACATATTCTACAAACAACCATGACCACTTAGTAGCGATAGCAACAGAGATCTCAGTAAAAACTGAAAGCTGCAGACACTGGACTTCTCATCAGAGACAATGTAGTAACCCTACTAACCCTAGTCAGTATTATCCCAATACTGGAGTCAGCCAGGTTGCAAGGTGAGAGAACTTTTAATTACCACCACAATCATTTCTCTTTGTAGCTTTACTCAACCCTTTTAAACGGTGATAACTTGCCAAGTTGAGCACATCTAGAAGAGGGTAACTGAAATGCCATGCAACAGGAGATAAACCAAGGCCCCTTTTCAGCTGGAATTCACCAGAACTGAGTTCCGGCACCTCTCAGGTGGGCACCATTGCCATTATAAGAGAACAAGTTCATGGTGAGTTCTGACACCTCTTTTTCTAGAAAAAATAGCACTGAGCGGGACTACCGACTACCAAACAGCAAAGACCAGGTAAAAAAAATAATATGGCTGCTTAATGTGGAAGAGACATTTTTTTAAAAGCTCTCTCCAGAGTTTGCTTTATGTTGCATTCATTGTAGTTACAAGACGAAAAGGTTTTCCACACAATATGATTTGTTTGTTTCTCCCAAGACCACACATATTTTTGTTACAACATCATTTTGAAAGGGGATGCTTGGAACATGGTGCTCTAAAGAGAACCAGAGCAAGCACATTTTTAACTATGAAAGGAAAACCACTGCAGGGATTACCGAAAACACAGGTTTCAGTTTTACAAACTGATCTCCTTCAAGACGATTATTGCAAAACCTTGTCCTCTAAAATGTGAACATGACACAAGTCACTCTGTATGCTGGGTCCTACAAAAGAAAACATTCAAAATATATGGCATGGTTCTCTTGTATTGCCTAACTGATGACTCTTCAGTGCTCAAATTACAGTCACATATCAGCTCTATGGGAGCTAAACACCCCTTTCAAGAAATCAAATGTTGCAAGTGAACATTCAGAACCAGCCAGGGATCCAGCCCCAGAAAATCCAGCACAGAGAAAACTAGTATAGTGGTACCTTGGGATGTGAACGGGATCCGTTCCGGAGCCCCATTCGCATCCTGAACAGAACTTAAGATGCGACAGTGCGTCTGCACGTGCACGGGTCGTGTTTTGCTGCTTCCACGCATGCGTGTGACATCATTTTGACCATCTGTACATGTGCGAGTGGTGAAACCCGGAAACCCGGAAGTAATGTGCTCCATTACTTCCGGGTCGCCGCGGAGTGCAACCCGAAAATACTTATCCTGAAGCATATTTATCCCGAGTTATGACTGTATGTAAGAGGGGAGGCTACAACACATTTCCTCTGACATGTAGTAGATGTCAGGGATGCCAACAGAATTTCCTGGGCTTAGTACACTGCACGTGGATTGGGTACCTTCATTCCTTGCCAGCCACCTACCTGAGAAGGCTGTTGTAAATATAAAAGACAGAGAAAAGGAAAACATATACAAGCTTAAACTTCTGAGTAGAAAAGCAAGATACAAATAGAGATCACACAGTTAAACTATGAAATACACTCCCATCGAACCCTCTACTTTGGGCCATGCCCATATGGAGGAGTTGTGTCCACTCTTCATTATGCTCAAGGCTACATTCAACTTCCTTCTCATGCTGGCGTTTACCTCTCCCGGAAAAAATCTAGAAGCAATCCTTCCCTATATTGCCTATAGTCCCTAAACACTCAGGTGCTCCATGAAACTAAAGCTAGGCTGCGACCAGGCAGGAATGGAACCAGGGAGCATTTCAAAAGTGTTGGATGAAAATGGTGAAAGGGGGAACACATAGCTTTAGTGATACCACAGCAAGAGGATGTATACCCTGAACATCTTAGCTAAAGTCACCAATTTTCATCTCCTGGGTGCACTGAAATTTCAGGAAGGGTCATTTGCAAACAATGTTCTCATTATTTCCACAGTTGCCACAGCCTAAAACCTTCATTGCACATGCCTGAACAACAGCTACTCTGGCTCACCATCCTCGATTAAGTCAATGCCATTCTGTACGTCAAGATAGCCTTTAATTTTCCATTACCCATTTACCATGAATTCCTTCGCCAAGCTAAATAGTAAGAAGTTACGTCTATTTTTTAATCAGCACTTTTAAACTGCTGCACGCTCAACATGCAATACAATGACAATCCAATTCCATTCAATTAGATTTCATCTGACAGCCACTCTCTGGTGGATATAACACCATATTACGGAGGTGGGGTGAATCCTACTTCTGGAAATGTGAAATTATAGTAATTTCAGGAGCATCATTCTCTTTATAGAAGGGCAGCAAGTGCCCAGTGCCCTGGTAGTCATTCAACTGTAATACAGTGCTTTCATTTCTGCATTACAAAAATAAGCTTGACAACCACTGGAGATTTATGCAAAAGATGGAACATTTCCAAAAAAAGGTGGTGGGGGTGGGGAGAAAACCAGAAACTGCCAGCACAGTTTTGTGGAATATATTTCATAAAATTGAAAATGGACAAAATTTTAGGTATACTGAAAACTGACTTTTAGAAGAGCTTATTCCTTATTTTCCTTAGAGAGCTTTGAAAGTAGTTTCTGTTGTGGCTACAGATGGACAAGGAACTTATAAAAGGGCTGAGAGTAGTTTGACAGGGGGTTTCTTCTCCATATAAATATTTCATTTTATTTTTTCCGTTCATTATTGACTCTGGTTAAGACAAGTATTGTAGGGTTTCATGACAATATCCCAGAAGAAAGGGGGGGGGGATTAATTGGTGTGCTGTGGAGTGTTGTAGAGTTAAAAATTAACTGTGATATCTGAATTCCTTTATGAAAATATTGCCCAAAGGGCAAATGCAGATCAAGTGGGCAATGCAGATGACACCTAAACTTTAAATCAATCAGCTACATGGAGGTACAGATTCCAAAAGAACCTAAATAATTTGTATGCCTTATGAAACCTTATTAAATATATGCCCACTGAAATAATTAGTAAAGAACTGAGAAGCTGAACAATCTTAGGTGGAGTAGTGGAGAGGGTGAACATCAGTCCTCCCCCAGCTGTTATTTATGTTTCAGGTGCTTCTGATTTCAGTTCCAGAAAAAGTGCATGGGAAATGGCAAACTTTCAGGAATAACTTTAGTTTTCAGAATATTTTCAGAATGGACGGCTTGCTTGTAATTTACTATAGAAAAGGATAATCCGGGGGGGGGGAGGGGAGTCCACATCTGAAAATACATATATTATGAAGCTTTGCAGTTGCACCAATTAAATTATATAATACTAAAGAGAAGCCTTCGATGGAGGTGAACTGATAGGATCAAATAATTTTCCGTCGTAGGCACAACCTCAAATCCATATGACTGCAAAACTCTGCCATATGTTTTGGTGCATAAAAAGCATGGCAATCTAAATTAATCCCAATTAGATCCCCACAATACCCAGATCTGCCCTTCTACAGCATGGACAAAGAGGCACAATTTAGGAACTGGGAAGCGGCTGTTCCAGCTTTGGAACATCTGTATCACCACATGTCCATTCATTGATGTACAGCTGATAGATGAGCATTCATGACAGAGCAAGAAGCTGCCTTATCCTCAGACAGAACAGTGTGCCACATACTTCACCACTCTGACTGACAAGGGTTTTCAGCCCTTCCTCACAGCCCTCGCTCCCAGACCTACCTGCCCTAGGAGAGGGTTCTTCTTCCCACTGGCTCTACCCCTTAGCCAACCACCATTCACACAGAACCCTCATTCACAAAGACAGAGAAGCAGAACTCAACTTGACTCTTGCCTCTAGTTGACATTCTAACTCAAGGTCTTGTTCAGCTTAAAGACATGACAACAGGCAGCAGCAGCTCCCGTCTCTCTCCCTCTCCCTCTCTTCTTGCACACTTGCATCAGGGCAGGAGCCAGCCAGTCTGCCCTTATAGACAGCCACTCTCAATGCCTTGACCACCGATAACATGTGCTGTGCAGGGAGACACCTCTCTAGCCTTGTGTTAATCCGCAAAGCCCTAAAAATATGAGGCGAAAGCACCTTAGGGCAGTGTTTGTCAAACCTGGGTCCCCAGTTGTTGTTTGACTACAACTCCCATCATCTCTGACCGCTGGCCCTGCTAGCTAGGGATGATGGGAGTTGTAGTCCATCAACAGCTGGGGACCCAAGTTTGAGAAACACTGCTAGGGACTGCCTAAGATGGGCATGATTTAAGGTCAGTCTTCCTATTTGGTTACAGTGGGTAGACCTGGGGCTGTCTTAGTTTGGTAAGGGGCCCTGGTCTACCTCCCATTTGAGATCCATGGTACATTGTTGTAAATGTATGATAAATGGGAGGGTCTAAATAAAGAGGGAGGGAATTCTACCTAGACAATGTTGAAACTGCCGTGTTCTAATCCTGCGTACATCAGAGGAAATATATATTTTTAAAATCCACAAAGCCCACTGAGATAAACACATGTACTAGCTATAATGGGCTCAGATTGTTGCTGGGGTTGTATTCATCTGTGGCAGGAGTGCCCAAAGTCAGTGAGATTTTGGAATGAGGTTCGCAAGGAGGTGATCGTCATAACTGCACAAAGAATGGTTAAATCACCACAGCTTACTTGGTGTGCATATCTATGAGGCAGAGGTGTGACTCATCAAAACATACCAACATCTTTAAAGTGTAATGTGAGAACCATCCCTCACACTAAATGACAGACGAAAAACCCTGTTTTTCCTCTCAGTGAATAATACCATTCTTTATCATTCTCACTTTTGATATGAAACAAGCATTTAAGGAGAACAGGTTCATGCCAACAGTGGCATGGCACACATTTTCCAAATACTAAATGAAAGAAAGGGTTAGAAATGTTGCTAGATAGCCCCTGACAATACATAGCTGTGTCTTGTTTGCCAAAAGAGACACAAATATATCAGCTTGCCACTGAATACAAATGAGAACATTTTTAGTACTCGCAAAACACAGGCAATTTCCTCTAGATTTATGCATTCAGCTCTATGCACCACTCTTAATCAAGCTCAAAATTTCCCTGTGGCAGTTCCATGGACAAGAAAACAGAGATGACATTGGGCAGAACAGTAGACAATAGTGAATACCCCAGTGTGCAGCTTTATGGATAAAATATTACCTATTTAATCTCAAGCTCCACCTACTCTCACCCACTCAATTCATCTTGAAAGGAACCCTATTCATCTTGGTAAGATGCAAAATTCACTTTGAACTGATGGTAATGATATCCCTCCACTACCAAAAAGTAATATAAATTATCAGTCTGTATTTTTCCCATCATGGAAGCTTGGAGGACACAATAGGCAGGAAACTAGACATGAACTTTGTCGTCTCTCTTCATCAGGAACAGCAACAGGAAACTCCTGACTCTCTCCAGATACAGCTACACCCAGTGCCACCTGCTAAACTATATAATAGATTTGTTCACAGAAATACTATGTTTGAATTACATTTAGGGTGATAACCAACTAAATCATACACAGAGCAAATCCACAGAAATCAGTAGACTTGAGTTACTCTTGTCCATGTTTTCAACAGGTCTACTGTATGACTAACATTGGATAGCTAAAGTTATCATTATGCTCAAATAATATTTTAAAATTTTTTACCCCTTTGTATGTCTTCTGCTGTATCATTGCAGATATCAGGGCAGATTATAAGGAGTATATTCATCTTACTTTAAAAAACAACAACTGTGTAGCTGATGCTGATTTGGGGGGAAATACAGTTGAAAATGATATTACTGCAAATAGGCACTGTAAGACTAGGAAGATTTCACTACCTCCCACCACAGCTAGTTGACTGGGTCTTTATCAATCTTTTTGGTGAATTTTTGGGAGACAAAATCTGTACCTCTGCACCAGAGTTCTTTGGGAAGCTCCTCTACTGTCACTGTCATTTGTGTCTGCCAATTTCTCTCTTTCCCTCTTCTCCCCAGCTTATCAAACTGTGAGGAAGGACAAGAAGTAGGGAAAACAGCATGGAGAGAGAGCAGGCAAAAACCAAGGGTGTTTTAAGGCAGGAGTAACCAAAATGGCAGCTAAACATTGTAGACCACATACATCTACCATCATCCCATGCCGGCGCTGAATGGGGCTGATGGGAGTTGTAATCCATTAGGCACCACATTGGCTACCTTCATTTTAAGAAATTCCTTACTCTGGAATTATGCAGAGCTAAGAGAAGGTCTATGTTTTAACTCTTCCTGGTGAAGGAGTCTGTTTTTTAAAAAGCTTTGTTATTATTACCTTCTTCATTTATTTATATTTATTTCAAACTAATTTTGAAATAAATACAATAATAATTGTTGAAATGTACTCGTAATAAGACTAGATCTATTAGGAAGTGTATACTAATATGCCTCATTGTGGTTCCGCAGATCTCATGGGAGGTCATTTGTGTTAATAATCTTGACATCAAATGGCATGAATTATCGTTTTAATTATGATAACTGATTGTAAAATTGTGTTATTAAACCTTCAACAAAGTTGTTAACAGAAAAGAGAAAGAGAGAGCTTTTTTGCCCCATCCCCTTGGCTACAGACTTTGCTCCCCCCCAAAAAAAAACACTTTTGGGAAATCCTGAGATGGAGGGGAGCAGGAAAACAAAAACAGGAGGAGGATTGTTACCAAAGAATCCAATCAGTGATAGATCTTATTATGTTCTTTGAACTTACTGAGATCTTCTAGAAATCCTTCAGAAATATTTTCCAAACAGTCGTCATGACCTTTCTTAACCTTTCCCCCCTTTCTTTACTAAAAGTAAACATACTTAAGTTCTTCTCATATGCCTTGGGGAACTCTTATATCTACAAGGCTCAATGTCCTATACTGCTGATCTTGGTCTGCTAACAAGGCTGGAAGCTTTAGTTCTTGACAATTTTGGAAGGCTTGCTGCTACATTCATCACTTCATTCCAACCTGAATCCAATTGTAGCCTATGTGTTTTGCTCTCAGCACAAATTTTGTTACGTGTTCGCATTATCTTGACAGGTTTGGCAGACACTTGCGCCTTCCCCCCTTTTTTTAAAAAAAAGGGGGAGTGCATCTTGACATTTTGCTTTGCCAAAAGTAGTAAATAAATATTTCATAGCCCTTTACCATTAGCATTGTGTGCAAATGGTGGGGCTGGATGGCTGCCATATTTCTCTTATCAATATTAACATCCCCAATATTTTACTATGAATGCAGCCATCATAATCATCTGTGGGCATTTATTTCTACTCACAACCCACCTCAGGCTCTGTTCTACAGTTTACAGTTATTATTCTCAGAAATGAAATGTGCTTATAGGGATTATGCCCGACAGAACAGAGGGTAGTTTTAGTGGTGGCTTGTGGGAATCATCTTAGACAATAGGGGGAAAGTTTTCATATGCCTAGTGCCTCAAAAGGGGCACCATTGGTGGTGAGGGGCTGAGGGTTCCCTGAAATAATCTGCGGCCTGAGGCTGGCCTCTGTGGGTCTTCCTGAGGCTATGGTGGGTCTCCCTCCTCCTGATGCATGATGTCAGAAGTGCATGCCATGTGCCCCAAGGTGTGGCTTACTGGACATTGGTGCAAGGGGTGTAGAGAAAATAGAAGCAGCATTTAGGCCAAGTACAAAATAGCTGACCACTTTTGTTCTGTATCTCCTCCTCCTAACATTTTAATCCTTCTCCTAGAAGCCCTGAGATGGCAGCCAGATTCCTGAAACTCCAGGTCAGAGCCTCAGATCTGACAACCCTACCTGCAGAATGGATCCCTGAACTCTGAAAATGCCTATTGATTGTCTGGATGGAGAACACAGAGAAGTGTGTGAGTGTGTGTAGAAAGTAGCCTGCTGTGCAAAGGGACACTCACTGTCGACTTTTGCCTACCACTGGCATGTGACCCTGAAAGGTTGCTCAGAAGGCCCTCAGGTGAGAAAGTGTCCTCCATCTGTGCCTTAGACATTCAACAAACTCACTGTGTCAAGTATAGGCTGATTACTGGCTTGTTTCCAGGGCCAATTTCAGCTGCCTTTTATTACGGCAATACAGTGGTACCTCAGGTTACATACTCTTCAGGTTACAGACTCCGCTAACCCAGAAATAGTACCTTGGGTTAAGAACTTTGCTTCAGGATGAGAACGAAATCGTGCTCCGGCAGTGCAGTGGCAGCAGGAGGCCCCATTAGCTAAAGTGGTGCTTCAGGTTAAGAACAGTTTCAGGTTAAGAACAGACCTCCAGAACGAATTAAGTTCTTAACCCGAGGTACCACTGTATCCTAACAACAATGTTCTGGGCTCTACTTACATTAAGGAAATCATTGCTTCCCATTTACAATCATAGCAAGGAGACTGGCGTGATCTTGGGCTTAGACCTCCCCCCCCCCCCCGATTTGCTGCTGGTTATAAAATGCTCTGTGTGTATTCCTATTACTGCAGCAGCCACCTCTCCCTTGATTGTTTCCTTCAGTGCTACAATAAAGTTTAAAAATCAGAATAACAAGGGGAGGAGCAAATATACAGGTTCTTCCCACCTGATGATATCCTTGCATGGAGGACAGCAGCTTTAATGGAAAGACTTATAGATACCATAGAATTGTAGAGTTGGAAGGGACCCTGAGGATCATCTAGTCCAACCCCCTGCAATGCAGGAATATGCAGCTGCCCCATACAGGGACTGAATCTGCAACCTTGGCGTTATCAGCACCATGCTTTAACCAACTGAGGATATGACCCTACATGGTTGCAGCTTGCAAACCAGGCCATGTTAGCACAGGAAATTTCACAAGGGTAGTAGATGAAGGGGCAGTGATTGGTCAGGCAAGATGAAGCTTTGTACCCTCAACCATCTCCTTCTGTTTTCTTATGGTTACAGGTACAAAATAAGGGGGGAACATCTGTTAGACTTACAGAGCAACTTGTATGGATTAGAGTTCATTTTGTCAAAAGCATTATATGCTATCCTCAGGTGTTTGAGGACCATCTAGTCCGCAGAACCTTATGCCATAATAAAAATTATTGATCTTTAAGGCACAAGACACCTTTGTTGTTTAGGCCACAGTAGACTAACAGAGCTACCCTTCTGAAGATCAGGTAAGAAATAGAAAACATTCAAAGTAAGTCTCAGGAATTTGTGAGATTTTAATCAGGTAGTATGAGGAGGTGGCATAGAGAAATTTAAAGTGAAAACCTATGCTTATCTACTCATTGAGTTTGATGGGGCTTACTCCATTGTAAGTGTGTACAGCATTGCAGGTATAGTCATATCTTTTATACACTTGATGTAGAAAAGCATCCCTTGTTGTTAAAACATGTGCAGCTGGAATGTGTGTGTGTGTGTGTGTGTGTGTGCATGCACGCGTGCGCATGTGTGTGCAACCTAACACCGCAGAAGTGTTTAGTTGCAAAAAAAGCTATTTGTTGTCAAAGACTTGTTAATAGCTTATCTCACTGACAATGTTGCCCTCTTCCAGAGAAGCAGAGAAGTGGGTCAAAGAATCTGCTTCAGAGAAAGGCAAGGCGGAGATAAATAATACAATTTTAACCCTCAGCTGGTTCCATCTTCCAAGGTAAAATGTCTAAAAAATTATTATTCACTACAGCATCTATCATTCTGACATCCTAATGGTATGGGAATATACAATCAGGCAATGAAACTTTTACATTATTCTCAGAATCCTTTCACATAAAGGGATCCATACATCATTCATTTTATGTTATGTGTATATATATATTTTTTAAAAAAATATTGTTTCCACCCCTTTAATCTTTTCACTGCCTGTTTGAGTCTTTTACTTCAGAATCCCGAAGGAGATAGAAGAACAGTGGAGGAGAGTCTGTAGTATCACTGTGAATGGGTTTGCTCAATATAACTTGCTCTGATATTTATTTCTGCTAAGCAACATGAATAGATGTGTTAGAAGGGGCTTTGCCAACATGGTGACCTCCAGATATTGCTACACTACAGCTCCCATAATCTCTGACTATGAACCATGCTGGCTGGGGCTGATGGGGACTGAATTTCTGGATTAGAAACAGATTCCTTCTTCAGTGGCTGCAAACCTGAAACAATGGCAGCAGAATCGTCTCTTTAAATGGGTCTGCACCAATTACATATAAAGCAGAGGGTTACTAAACCCTCCCCACAATTTAGCTTTCTGCAATCCTAAAGTATCACTTTTATATGCCTATTGTATTTATCCATGGAGTTTTCTTGGCAGGGATACTGGAAAAGCAATGACAAACCTAGACAACATCTTAAAAAGTAGAGACATCACCTTGCCAACAAAGGTCTGTATAGTAAAAGCTATGGTTTTCCCAGTAGTGATGTATGGAAGTGAGAGCTGGACCATAAAGAAGGCTGATCACCAAGAATTGATGCTTTTGAATTACGGTGCTGGAGGAGACTCTTGAGAGTTCCATGGACTGCAAGAAGATCAAACTTATCCATTCTTAAGAAAATTAGCCCTGAATGCTCACTGGAAGGACAGATTGTGAAGCTGAGGCTCCAATACTTTGGCCACCTCATGAAAAGAGAAGACTCCCTGGAAAAGACCCTGATGTTGGGAAAATGGAGGGCACAAGGAAAAGGGGACAACAGAGTATGAGTTGGTTGGATGGTGTTCTCGAAGCTACCAGCATGAGTTTGACCAAATGGTGGGAGGCAGTGGAGGACAGAAGTGCCTGGCGTGCTCTGGTCCATTGGGTCGCAAAGAGTCGGACACGACTAAACAACTAAACAAAATCAACAACAACATAGTATCACTGATCAGCTGGAGGCAGGAGAATTATCATAGTGTGCAGATTTCAGGGAGATATACCATAATCAGGGAGAGGGGTTAATTCAGACCCTGACTTGAAATGGGACAGATGTCACACCCACTTTCACCCTGAACAGGAAGTTAGTATCAGGAGCAACAAAGTTTAGTGCAAATTGTACTAGGATGGGCGCCAGCTGGGAATGCACTTCCTTCATAATAAGAAATCAGGCCTATTCTGTCTTCAGAATCTCTGCCATAAGCCCAGCAACATGTTACTAAATTTGTCTGGAAATGTGCCATCAAATCCCCACAGGTGACAAAAGATTCCAAACTCAGCTTATGTTTAGATAAATATGTTCAGCTTGCAGAATGGAATCAAGTGTAGATTCAAGACTTTGCAGGGTATTTTTACTCTTGAGAGTCTGGCATCTAATAAACTTGTGTAATGTAAGATCACACCATGCTCTGTAGTTGTAAATGATCTAGAGTGGAATGAGGTTAAGTACACCCCTGGAATGGCAACATGCAGAACAAAATTATGGTAGAACTAAAGTGCTCTGAGTGCAATGACAGTATAGAAGCAGCACAAACAGTGTAATAGTAGTCTGCAAACTATCTTCTTTCTCTGGTACCTGTCATTCCACTCTGGAAATGTATTGGGGGGCACTGACCTTGAATTAATGAAATTCTGATCTAATAATAGTGTGAATTATTCAAAATACAGAAGAGGAATCTCAGTATCCTTGCCTTTGTGTCAGATATTGTATCAGTATTACCAACTTGGCTGCCACTCTTCCAGATGCTTCCATGACTATACTGAACAACTATCACAAATAATATTTCTTCCTGGGTAATTAAATGCAGGAGACAATACCTTTACAGATGTGCATCTGTAAAGAAAGAATCATTAAAAAACATCTGTTTCCTTACTAGGGATGGAAGACAAATCTCATTTGGTAAAAATTTAAAGTCAAATCTATCAAATTTGCACTTCATGAAACAATATGCAAACTGAAATACAGCTATTCTTCAAAACGTGCACTTGTTCAGTTTTTTCTTAATAATAATGTTTATTAGTTTTCAGTTACAATCCAAACACTTGTTCAAATTTTGTGATGCAGTTCTCCAACCATGTTTACAAAAATGCATATTGTAGGGGAAAGTGTGCATAAAAATATGTGGATCAGGCCATGGCTACTAATGTTCAACAACAGGAAGCTTCTAAATGTCCCAGAAAGACACCTAACTTAGAGCTGTCCAACAAAGGAGTGGGCTGCCCGGGGGTTCTACTTCCCCATCATTCAGCTACACAGTCATGCTGCCCATCTGCCAGCTACAGAAGGATTGTGGGGGACTTGGCTTTTGAGAGTCACATATCCATTCTGAAGAAGGTGTAGGAAGCTGAAAGTCTTTTTTTCTAATCAGCATGCAATATGTGATATTTGGGAAATCTTATTACCGAAGAGGAAAGAGACTATTTTAAGACGCCTACACTAGGAATAGATCTAGACTTGTGGCAGAATAAGGTGAAAATGAGCTGGTAGAATCAACTGCAATGGAGAAGTCGCTGTGACATTCCAGGATTCTCCTGCACGGGCCTAGTTGCTCAAGGTCACTTGCTAAGTCACTTAGTTGCCCCATTGAATCTAGACATTCCTGACTGGTCAACACAATATCTGTTGTCATCACCTACTGAGTTAAAGAAAGAAGCAGGACACTTCCTTTATCTAGGCTCTCTTGCATGAAACTTTTTTTTAAAAGATCCATTGCAATCAGGGTTTAGCCTCTGTTTTGGTATGGTAACTGACTCGATTACTCTTTTTGATAAACACTGTCAAGAGAGAGAGAGAGAGAGATTGGGATCTCTCAGCAGCTTTTGATACCATTGACCATGGCATCCTTTTGGAGTGGCTGTCTGAGTTGGGAGTAGGAGGCATCATTCTGTTCCAGGTCTACTTGGATGGCTGTTTTGAGGTACATTGTTTGTTCCCAAAGAGCTTTTAGCGTGGGGTTCTGTGGGGTTCTGTTTTAGCACACACACCCTTGACATCTACATGAAATGGCTTAGTGGGGTCATTCATCCAGAGTCTTGGAGTACGTTGTCAGCAATATGCTGATAACCTATAGTTCTACTTCTCCTTTGCATCTGCAGATTAATCATCACCATCACCACCACTTAATTTACAGTGCATACACAAAGCGTGTGGGGTGGGATATCCTAAACTCAAAATTCATACTGGCCAGAACATAGGTAGATAAAATCATAAACTCACCCCGTCATGGGGATTCGAACCACCGACCTTCTGATCAGCAAGTCCTAGGCTCTGTGGCTTAACCCACAGCGCCACCCGCGTCCCATTTGCAAAGAACAGGACAGCACTAAAAATGGCATCACTCACCTGAGGTAGCACAGCTCATTCTACCACTTTGGGACTGTGCCACCTCATTCTGCTGCATGTATAAATTTAGTCTAAGAACAGAGATGGGGGAGATACTCTGAATTTTGTTGGGAGATAAGCATTTTACACGCTGTTTCAATTGTTATGCTTGTTTCCTAGATAATTTAGCAAGGAAAAGAAACTTCTACGATATTGAATGGAAGGAAAAGCTGATAGCACATTTTACCAGATGCTACTTCCATTATTGACAAAATATCTACAAGTTTCAAAATAAATACTGTGCACAGATTGCTCTGTCTGCAAACTGTACCTCCAATGGCAAGCAATTAAAACTAGCTTTAGACATTTCTGCTTAGATACCTACAGACCTAGACTTACCATTTTCTTTGCTTACATCAATCCACATACTTCCTCACATTCAGAACACCAGTTAATAATTCAATAATATTTTCTCACAGCACAAAGAGCTGCATTTTTTTAATACATGGTGTTTCTTGGAACAATTCCCTTTATGTATCCTAGGGTAGTCATACACTGCAAGAGGACATGCATCACCCTCAAATAGAATGAAAGAGGGCAGATATTTGCATAAAAATGCATTTTCTCATTTCTGTGTATCCACGAACATTTAGAAGCAATGACTACAATTTAGATTGGAATACAATGCATCTCAGAGAACATAGTCAAGTGACCTGTGTGCCTGTGTGCCTGCTCAGGCTATTGTGCAAGTGCTAACAAATTGCAGATGGACAACTCCGAGACCCCTGGGTCTTCACTCTCTTGGAAAGAAAAGCCCTTCAAATATAGGATGCTTTTCAAATAGAAGACTGTCCTCTGCTATTTTAGGCACATTGTATGTCCATTGCTGGATTTGAGTAAGAGAAACTTAATAGATTTCGGGAAACAGAAACTGAAACAAGTGCTCCACCTTTTGGACTGGCAAAATTATAAGCACCATCCTATAAGTTCACCAAAGTTTTGCTTCTTAAGGTACTTTTAAAACTGAGGACTAATCCACAACCATCTCATGCTGTTCAAGTGTCCTCAAATGGGGTGGTCAGTTAGAAACATTCCTTTGTAGATAGTTTCCAGAAGATCATTCCATATTACAAGGGGGGGGGGGGAGAGCATCCAGAGCCAGACAATGTACTGAAACTCTGGCACAAGTTGCAGGAGACCAGACAAAGCAAGGAACAGACAATTAATCAATGTGTGATACATATTACTTCAACTGACAGGTTTATCCCAGACAACTCTGCATGAGAGTTCTGAAAGACTTCCTTCAATAAGATACAGTGGTACCTCTGGTTATGAACTTAATTTGTTCTGGAGGTACGTTCTTAACTTGAAGCCGTTCTTAACCTGAGGTACCACTTTAACTAATGGGGCCTCCCATTGGTTGAGAGGAACCCAGCACAGCAGTAATTTTCTGCTTTTGAGATTAGCCACAGCTACTTCCCAATTAATAACCTTGTGAGTCTACACCTCATGATGATTAAACTCAATTCAGGAAATCCCAACTGAAATCTCATCCTGTCCATGACTTACTTAAGAGTTGTATCCAACTACATCACATTCAGATTATATACATTATACACAAAGTGTGGTGAATGTGCTCTGTTACATCAAGGATCTGTTACATTGATAAAGGGTTGCTTTCGTTTTAGTAGTTGCTCTGACCAAGAGGATTAAAGTTCAACACAGGACGAACATGACAGTTAAAGGAAAAGGAAAGCAAAATATTTCAGGAGGAAAAAACAAGCTTAACAGATTTCAAGAAGACTGGCAAGAAGTTTGGGAGGAGAAATACTTGTAAGTAAAGAAAATAGTTGAAGAATAAAGAAAAGTTAAACTGACAGAAAAAGGATATATTGCAAGAAGGAAAAACAGCTAAAATGCTGTGAGACAGGTGAAGTACTGTGGAAGAGTATAGAGAACAAAACTGGAATGCTTTGGAAGAAAGAAGCCAAGAGAAAGCTGCAAAGCGACCCAGATGCTGTACTGAGAAATACAAATTGTTACCTATTGGCTTGGTTAGTGAAGCAGCAGTCTATACTTATCTGGATGTGTTTTCCTCTGTGATCTTTATATTTAACTTATGAACTGTTCAAGCTGTTTCTAAAATAAATTTGTGAGGTCTTATTGCCCCCCCCCATTGCATTCACTACTTTATCTGTTGTAACAAGCTGGTTAGTCTAGTGTTTAAGACGTCATAAAGGTTAAAGGGCTGTTCAGTGGAGGCAGTTGGAGGGGTGGGGGTATTCACTTGGTAGCAGCAGCAGTGAAGCAGGGGAGGGCGAGGAGCTGGGTATGGTTTGCTTGCTTGCTCCCTCTCTCATGGTGCAGACCACACCCTCTGCCTTCGCATCTGAACACTTGAAAATTCAGTGCAGCAATGCCAAGGTGACAAGCAGGAGGACTTAAAAGCTATCAGGTGGCCTAACATCATGACCACAAACCTGACACCCTAAATAGCACTCTTTTGTGAATGGAGCAAAAGAGCCACTCCTAATTTGACACCCAATTGCAGTTGGCCAATTTCCATTTAGTACATCAGATACCTCTGGGAATGAGGCTAGTTTAAAAAATGTTTTAAAAAGAAGGAATTAGTAAGAAACTCCCCCTGTTAGTTGCAACTCCCCCCAAAAAAGCATTCTTGCTTGACCCCTGAATAATTTCAAACATGAATAATTTCAACCATTGTAACGTGGTCATTCTCTGGACCTGTCCAGAAATAATTCTATCCCAACTGGTGCTTTGGCTTTTAGTAGAAATTCTTATTGGAGAGACATATAGCCTGTTTAAAAAACACAGTGCTCATATCATATGCTCCCACCCACTTCTAGTCCCTTGCAAATCAGTAAGACAACCCCATCACCAGGGACAACCCCGTCAGCAGGGAGCTTCCACAGTCTTAAACAAATGGCTGTCATGCACTGGTACATCATGTGCACCAGAGCTACAGAAGCAGCGCTGTTGAATCTTGACATTCCCGTTTCCAAATCGGGAAACGCAGATCAAATTTTCATTGAATTGGGCTACCATCAGAAAAATGGATTGTGACAGGATTTTCAGTCAAGCTTTGGATTAGCTGCTTCAGTCCTAGAAGCCAGATTAGTTTGTGCCAAAATTTCAAAACCTATGCCCTGGAGATGGTGCTTGAAATAGCAGCCAGAATCTAATCAGGTAGTTTTGTAAGATTTCATTTTGAATGACAGCAGTCTCCATGGATCTCCTATTCATTATATATCTGCTACTCGGCTGAATTCCTCTCCACACTCCTTCCTTTTTCATAGAACTTGGAACCTGAAAATAGGTAACGATAATCTCTGCAATCAAACCAAGATGGAATTTTACATTCTATTTAAATGATCTGCACTTAACTCTTCTGCAAGCCTGCCCCATCATCACTATTATAATTCATATACTGTATTGATGAAATATGTTAGGTAGCCAACAGAGCAGAAACAAAATAAAAGGATATACTTTGTGAGTACAGTACCTGAACTTTGATGAGGAATACGCTTTTGCCAGTCAGAATTAATATTTGAGACACATGTCACTGTTACCTCTGAAAAGGGTTATTTTAAAAAAGCGAACATTTTAAATCCAGTTTTTAAAATGACCTCTTCCATGTTTGTTTATTAGTAATTTACCTGGGCATGCTTTCAATTTATGTAAACTGCTTGGCAGAGACACTGCCTTGGGTCCCAGGTTATGGGTGCTCAATAGCGCCTGTGATATAATGCGACATTGTGATGTCATGATGTTGTGTCATCACAATGTCACATGGCAGTGGCAGGGCAGCTTTTCTGAGGCCTCGTGGGGTCTCAGAGATTAAGTCCAAGACCTCGCGAGATCTCCAAACATGACTTCTGGTTTCTACCAGATGTCACGTTCAGAGGCCTGGCAGGGCCTCCAACATCGTCTGGGAGGCCGTGTCGGGGCTCCGATACAAGTACCGGTAACCGGAAGTCACGTCGGAGCTCAGTGTTGTTGTGGAGTGCTTTCTAAAATTATTAGGTGAACAATTAAAGAAAGAAAGAAGCAGTCTTCTCTGAGGGAAGTTTTGTACTTGGTTTTGTGGCTGCCATATGTCCTCTTTTCCCAGGACATGCCCTCTTTTTCATGGGTATGTAAAATGAGAGTCGTCATAGCAATCCATTGTTAAAGGTAAAGTCAGCAAATGTGTCCTCTTTTTTGCTCTTCAAAATATGGCAACACTAAATGTGGCAATAATGGGAGCTAGTGTGGTGTAGTGGTTAAGAGCTATGGACTCGTAATCTGGTGAACTGGATTCGCGTCTCCGCTCCTCCACATGCAGCTGCTGAGTGACCTTGGGCTAGTCACACTTCTCTGAAGTCTCTCAGCCCCACTCACCTCACAGAGTGTTTGTTGTGGGGGAGGAAGGGAAAGGAGAATGTTAGCCGCTTTGAGACTCCTTCGGGTAGTGATAAAGCAGGATATCAGATCCAAACTCTCCTCCTCCTCCTCCTCCTCCTCCTTCTTCTTATACCCAGGTCACGATCACACCATACATTTAAAGCACTATTAACAGCCATGGCTTTTCCCCAGAGAACCGTAGCTTCTTAAGAGCTACAATTTCCAGCACCCTTTAAAACTTAATTTTTACAGGATTCCACATTCTATTAAAGTGGTATAATAGTCCTTTGAATGTATGGTGTGAATGTGACCCCAGATGCTGCTAGGGTGCATTCCCCCAATACTTTTAAAACTTGCAAGTAGGGCTTTCTTTCAGCCAGAACGCACTGGAACTCAGTTCCTGCAATTCTCAGGTGGGTGTCATTGCCATTCTAAGAGAGGTGTTTATGGTGAGTTCCAGCACCTTTTTTTCTAGAAAAATAGTACTCCCTGCAAGGCTCCAGAGAGACAGAAGAAGAGGAGGAGGAGGAAGAGTTTTGACTTGATATCCCGCCTTTCACTCCCCTTAAGGAGTTTCAAAGCAGCTAACAATCTCCTTTTCCTTCCTCCCCCACAACAAACACTCTGTGAGGTGAGTGAGGCTGAGAGACTTCAGAGAAGTGTGACTAGCCCAAGGTCACCCAGCAGCTGCATGTGGAGGAGCTGGGACACGAACCCGGATCACCAGATTACGAGTCCACCACTCTTAACCACTACACCATGCTGGCTGAAGCATTGCCCTCACTTTGATTTGGTGTCTTGATGATGCCACATGAAGACATTTGGAAGTCAAATGAGAGGGCAATCCTTTATTCACACTGGAGACTTGTGGGTAAAAGAAGTTTGGGTGGGTGTCCCCACCAAGTGGGGACAAGTTAAGTTCACCCCACACTGCTAAACCCGCCCCCAAACTTTGAGGCCTGTAACCAAGTTTCCTCAAAGTGGGTGGAAATGTGATGGAGGAGATGACAGGGAAGTTATTAAGTTAGGAAGAAGCAGTGCCGTTTCAGCGAGGATCAAAGATTCTGTGACTGGCAAGATATACCAACTCATTAGGCCTATTGCTGTTCTAGGGCAACAGCACTGCAGTTGACACCCACACATAACTGACATACTCTGTCATATGCTTGAAATGTTGAGTGTTACCAAACATCAGGCAGATGCACAATCTTGCTGTTAGTACCATGTAGCTGCTATTAGTTATAGCTGCTGACAGCTGACAGCTATCAGACTGATTTACATTTCAAATCTTATGGCAGTAAATCTGATAACCAAGGTTAGCATCTGCATGGTTGTTAATCATTTTTTCCCTTTCTCACAGATATTTCGCTTGCTCTGTTGTTTTTTTAAAAAGCCTGTATGCTGAGCATCAAATTCCTACAATTTGATGTATGGGGCAAATCTTTCCTAATTAGCTAAATTTCATATTTTCAGAGGAGAGGAGAGAGAAAACTTAAAAAAAAGAAAAAGAAAATCTAAGGGTTTGTTCTCTGCCATTAGCCATGATTTTATGGCATCAAACCACATTGCCAATGTTACTTCAGGATTAGGCACACAGACAGAGAACAGACGTCTCTGCAGAGTGGCCAGCTGTTTATAGATGTATTTTAACATTTATTGGCCACCTTACCAAAAGAAAATAAGTAATAATTTCTGTCCAAGTAATAAAAATTAGCACAGAAGCAGCAATAAAACTTAATGAACAGAGCTGTCATGAAATACAGGGAAGGAGAAAGTTTTTATTTCACAGTCTGAAAGCTGACTGGGGTGGGAGGATGTTTCATTTGCCTCCTGAAAGTGTGCAGAGAAGGATTCACAAGAAAGACCTTAGCCTGAAGCTCTTCTAATTTAGTATCAAGGGTCTGAGGAATTTTAACCAGTACAAGTGCTATCATCCATCTGGGTTTTCCAAGACATTACTGGGATTTCAAAGATGGAATTGACATCGGGGGGGGGGGGGATTTCTGAAAGGTGGCCCTTTGTCCTAGATCTGGCAAGTCCATCATTGTTGTTTTTGGCGTTTTTGTAACTAACTTTTGGGTTTTCAGGGTGTCCTGGTTTTTACTTTTTGAAATATGGCAACCCTATCAGTACATTTACCGGTATTAATTTATCAACTAAGCTTACATTTGTTTGCATATTATCAACTTAAAAAAACTGCTTTATTTGTGTACTGAGGGAAGTGAAAGTTTATTTACATATGAATAAACAAAGGGTAACACACTTTGATAGACTGAAAGGCCATATTTTATATTTTCTTTGTCATTCATGATTACAGTAATACATCAGAACCAGGATTGCTTGACAAAATAAATAAGTCTGTTTTTAAGTTATAGCACCATCAAGTACAATTTCTCTCAACAACTAATCCATTAAAGGCTAGTTGACTGACTACCAACTGAACCCGAAACATCAATGTGGCACAAAGGGAGGCTTCCTTTGCAGGACACACACAAAAGTTGCATATTAATTATGTTAAACACCACACAATGGTAGGGAGCAGAGATGTACAGTATTAAAATCTCAACCAAAGCTTAATTGAACTCAAATTCAGAGGTGAGACATCTGTGGAATACAGAAGGAAGTCAAAAAACAGAACTTGTGATGCTTCTAGGATGAGCAGAGCATTCTGCAAGTTAAATTGGAGACTTCAGGAAGGAAACTTTTTTTTTTACATCCATTTTAGTGGCTATACTTGGAGCAACCATTCCTGTCCCCCCTTATCTACAAATGGATAAAAATCAAAATAGGGGCAAAAAATATGTCGTTTGTAGAACTTGTCAGGTGGCACACCTGCATTTAAAACTAATATCAGAAGCAATTCTAACTTAAGTATTAGTTTAAGTCACAAAAGTGCCTCCTGAAATCATATGGGAATGATTTAGATATATGCATCTACCGAGATGGTTGGAGAGTGTTCTCGAAGCTACAAACATGAGTTTGACCAAACTGCAGGAGGAAGTGGAAGACAGGAGTGCCTAGCATGCTCTGGTCCATGGGGTCACAAAGAGTCAGACACGACTAAACAACAACAACATCTACCAACAAGAAATACATGGGCATAACAAGCTTTATGTCCTGTAACAGGCAAAAATAATCCTGCCACCTATAAGTTCCCTATCTAGTAACACATATGTTCTGAGCACAGGGATCAGTCAACCAGAGAATTTGGGAAGAGGTTTTGAGAACACAAAAATTAGAGATTTTGCTCTTTAAAATATTGGATCAGGCCAAAGGCCCAATTTCCTCTGACTGGAAATAGAACATAACCAGCATGTATTAATAGACTTATCTTCCATAAATATGTCTATCCTTCTTTTAAAGCCACCCAATTAACAGTTTTTTCTTAAAACTGCTAAGAACAACTGAATATGAATAGCTAATTGCTATCAAAACTAAAATTTAGTTATTTTTAAGGCAGATTGGCCCCAAAACAGTGAAGATGGAGAGATCCCACCTGTTGCAGGAAATATATTGTCTTGTCCCCTTATCATTTCCTACCTAACAGGAGCGGCACTGATAATGATCTGCCGAGTGGTGTGGTTCAGGTCAGGAAGGAACAGATTTCAGGCGTTCAATGGATGTCTTCCTTCCCGCCCCCTTTGTCAGCTGTAGAAGTGACCTGCAAGCCGGAGCCCATTTCTGCTGGTTGTGAATTTGCATGGAATTACCAATCACATTTTAGCTTCCTTATACACTCCAAAATTAAATAATGTTGTAATCTGCACTGCATCCTTTGGCTACGGCAGGCTATAAATCTCAATTAATAATAGGTTGTGTTGTTTTCATTTTCCTCTTTTTTTTAAAAGAAGCATTAAGATAGGAAATGACAGATACATCTTTTATTAGCACTAGTGTTGCATTAAGGTGTAATCAAAACCATTCATCTGCTCAAGCAACTATTATGTAACTTAAATGGTTATTAATGTATTTTAGGAAATGCCAATGTATATCTTTCCCAGAAAATTCAGTTCAAAGAAGAAATCTTATAAAACACTTTCTCAAGTTCTCTCATTTAACTGCCCCCCTTTTGTTTTGAAGTATCAGAAAAGTAATACAATGCTTCTGGGATTTACTTTTTTGTATCTGATCACTTGCTTCAGAGAATTTACTTCATGCGCAGAAAAGTCAGAAGAGCAGACATCTAGCACAGCATTCTTTTGCTAACAGAAAGCAACCACTCAGATGTCTCTGAAAGCTCTCAAGCAGCACATCTCCTGTTGTTTACCCCCAGTTTCTGATACTATCTTATGTGCCCTCTGATCATGGAAGTTCCACTTAGGATCATAGCTAATAGCTTTAACAGGCCTGCCTTCCAGGAATTTCTCCAATCTTTTCCTTAAAACTATTTAATGTAGAGGCCACAATCACAAGAATTTGGAAGGAAGGAGCAGAAACAGCAAGGGCTGTGAAGGGCACAGTGGGATAGGAATCGCTAGACAGGACCTTGCATCTTGTGGCTCTCATGCGGAGGAGAGGGGATTAGGTTATAAAACCTCCCACAGAACAGTAGAATAATTGGCTCGTTTTTGTGGAAAACAACAATTACGAGGGAAAGGGAAATTATGAAGGGCATGAGGGACACAAGATGGTCTGAAACCCATATGCAAATTGCACTCCTTGGAGGTATCAATTTGCTTGTAGCTAGATATAGGCCTTCTAATGTTAAATTATGCATACAAGAGACTGATTTGCCACAGTGCTGCTTCACACAGAGAGCAGAAGACAAAATACAGATGCTTGCCTCCACAGCGTTTGGAAGCCACAGTATCTAATTCACAAAGCAAACAGCATTGTTCTATCTGCTTATGATTTTCCAGATGCTCAGCCTGAGAGAGAGAAGCCACTAAACTAAAATTAGGATTACTAGGGAAATACTGGAAACTGTTACTGGGGTTAATGGGTTTCTTAAGGAACATGATGCCATGCACACATGGCTGGCTTACTAGGAAAAAGAGGAATTTGTGTGGTCCTAATATTCACACCATGGGAAGAAATTAGATGAAATGCTTTTGAAGTTTAGTTAGGCAAAAGAAAAGAAAAAGTTTATCACTTCAGGAGAACTATTCTTCCCTCCCAGTTTCAGGATAAAATAATTGTTCCAGGACCGATAATTATGTTGGTTACAGAACTGCACCATCTGGAGAAGGCTCTCCACCAATAATATCATTTTAGCATCTCCGATTTGTCCCTGCCTACACCACACTTAAAACACTGTCCACCACTTTCCCCAAGCCTGTTAAGGAAGGTAGAAATAAAATACATTAATAACATATAACTTGAGGTACCTCAAAATCCACACCTATTGGCCATGTCTCAGAGGCTCCTGCCCCTAACAATAGACCACAACACAAAACTCAGCACAGGATTGACTTTCACATGTGAGTAGCATGAAGTATTTTTCACTATGCCTTGAAATACTTCACCAGATAATATGACCTATGGCCATTGATCCTATGAAACACTTGCTCAGGAAATGAGCCCCATTGAACACAACTGTCATGACTTCCAGGTGCAGGGAAATATCCATAGAACTGGGGTGTTTGAAGTCTGGGGCCTCACCTGTTCACAAAGCTCCCACAGTGGTACCTCGGGTTACAGACGCTTCAGGTTACAGGTGCTTCAGGTTACAGACTCCGCTAACCCAGAAATATTACCTTGGGTTAAGAACTTTGCTTCAGGATGAGAACAGAAATGGCAGCGGGAGGTCCCATTAGCTAAAGTGGTACCTCAGGTTAAGAACAGTTTCAGGTTAAGAACAGACCTCCAGAACGAATTAAGTTCTTAACCAGAGATACCATTGTGTTGCTAAAGTGGAGAAACATGCTAAGAGGAAAGCACGCTTGGCAAATGAACACCATGATCAACTCCTGCCCGGAAAACAATGTCCCCACTGTGGAAGGACGTGTGGATGCAGAATTGGCCTCCACAGTCACTTACGGACTCATTGTTAAAACTGTGTTTATTGCTATCCTTTCTCCTCTCAGTTTCCTCTTTTCCAGGCAAAACATACCCAGCTCCTTCAACTGTTCCTCATAAGGCTTGGAGGGGACCATGAGGGCCTCACAATACATACATACATACATACATACATACATACATGAATAACATGATGCATGAGAGGTCAGGCATTGCAGAGGTGATGCAGTATCCCCATGGATATCCTGAGCTACTTTTCAAATGCCTGGCAGCCATTGTTATATCAGAAAGCATGTGATACACTTGCAGCTCCTGCAAACGTGTGATATTCAGCACACACTTTAATATGTGCAGATCCCCTTCAAAAGCATCACAGAAAATAAATGGTCGACTCTTAGTGAACATTAGGAGACTCTTCATTTCTGCACTATGTGAAATAGCTCCAACAAGCAAAACATGCAGCAACTGCAGCCAACAGTATTTTTCAGAATTTTCCCAGTATCTCGGCTTCTGGTAGAACACTCTTGTCAGCCCCCTCCCTGCCTTTGCAGTCAATCCAGATGAACCAAAATAGTACCCATTAATAAAAAATAAGTTCCAAAGCCAATTAGCTCAAGTACTCTTTAGCAAAACTTTCCCAGGATTTGCATCTGGGAGAAAGAGAGTTCTTCGTGGGTACAGCTATACACATAAGAGTTCTCGACACACATTATAATGAATGTTCACAGACTGGGGGCACAGCCTGTTGACACAATATTGCTCCCTCCCTCCATGCATATGATCTTTGTATTTGACAGCCAACTCTATGCAACTGGTGAGACACAGCATCTGCTTACAGTGAACTATCTATGCCAAAAACAATTTTAAAAGATGCAGCTTTCTTGCACCCAGGAAATTTATGAGGTATGCAAACAATTGGGGGTAGGTAGACCAGTTGCTGAAAAGGATAAAAAATAAATAAATCCCCAGACTTATTTACTTACGTATGTATTTTAGCACGTTCTTCAGCATGTGATGCCAGGGTGGGTTTCAACATAATTAGAACAGCAACAATTGTAAAGCTATAAAGAGCAGACAAAAATACAACACTAAAATTGAGTCCTAGCTACACGAATCGCAGCAATGCCCAAGATTCCATAAACACTGAGGCAAACAGGTAGATCTTTGCCTGGCACTAAGAGACCAAAAGCTTCAGTGCCAGATGTGCTTCCAAGTATCCTCTCCAACTGGATTCAGCTACAAATAGATAAAACATGCGTCCAAATATAAAATGTGTACATATTCATTTGCCCTGGCTAGAGCTTGGAAGGGAATGCTTGCTTCAACAGTGAAGCAGCTCAGAGTGGGAGCTTGTAGAGGAGCTGGAAGCTCCACTCCTTCCTGGCTCTCAGGGAGGCCCTGATCCAAGAAGGTTATTCCATGCACTTCCTTCTCTTCCCATGTTACCTCATGTGTTCTGCAGCTGAGGCCTTGAAACTCCTGCTTGGCTCCCTCTCCCCTCTACTCCTGTGGCCCTGGGGGACATGCAGAAGGGTCTGAGAGCTATCCAGGCAGCTGGTGTGGGACCCCAAGTCCTGGGACATGGATGTCTGGTTGGAACAGTTCTTTGAGGTCACTGGCAGTGTGTAGATGATGATGATGATGATGATGATAATAATAATAATAATATCTGTATACTGTCCATAAAGACGATCATTGTTGCCTGATAATCGTCTTCCAAAGCAACTACTCTATTCTGAACTTAAAAATGGAAAGCGCAATGCTGGTGGTCAACAAAAGAGTTTTAAAGCCTGTCTCAAGGCAAATCTTAAAAAATGTAGTATAAACACCGACAACTGGGAAACACTGGCCTGCAAGCGCTCCAGTTGGAGAACAGCCTTTACCAAAGGTGTCATGGGCTTTGAAGACACTCAAACTCAGGACACAAGGGAGAAATGTGCTAAGAGGAAGGCACACTTGGTAAATCCAGACGTCCCCACTGTGGAAGGACGTGTGGATCCAGAATTGGCCTCCACAGTCACTTATGGACTCATTGTTAAAACCATGTTTATGGAAGACAATCTTAATCGGCTACGAGGGATCACCAAAGAAGAAGAAAGACTATCCATAAATCTTAGGGTGCTTCACAACATAAAATTACAACATATAAAATAAAAATCAGAACAAAACAAACTAATAATCCCCTCTTCCCAGGGTCAATAAGAATCCCTAAGAAGCTGGCAAGGTAGATCTTCGGGGTAGGGTGGGGTGGTTCCTACTTCCCCTGCTCCTCCTCCTAAGGAGGCTTCAGTTTCAAAGTTTGAGCATGTCTGTACCCTGAGGGTAAAACACTTGCCTACAGCTTAAATCATATCCTCTCCACACACAATAAATCTACTATGCACACAGCAAATTCAGGGCATATCAGAACTGGCCCATCAACAAAGAGATCGGCTGGTTATTTTGCATACAGGCCTAAACAGATTGCTTTTCAGACCCCTTTTGAATAAATAGAATGGGATAGCAAGTTAGTTTTATTGCAGCAAAAGCCAGTGACACTAAACACCACAAGATCAGACAAAAAGAAATCAACAACAACATCAGAAAAAGAAAAAAAAATTGCACAAGGGAATTTCGCAGTGTGCCATTCAACAGAAGAGATTTACGCTTCCTGATTACTAAAGTGCAAAATTTGGCCACCTCATATGATATTGAGCTTGAGGAATCTTCCAGAAGGTATTTTCGTAGAATTTCGGGGGAGGATTCCAAATATTGTTGTAGGGGTATAAATTTTGATAAAAGCGGCAAAATAAGTTGAACTCGTTCTTCACTATAAAATTCGCAAAACAGAAGGATGTGTGTGACAGATTCTACCTTATTAGACATACAGAATGGGATAGCAACAGCACCCCCTAGATTTAGGGCTGATTCATGTATTGTACATTAGACATTCAGAGTCCAAGCTTTCACATCTCCTCAAACACTAATGTGGTAAAGTGGATTCACAGTGTAACCAGAGTCAGAGCAACGTGGAGTCTAGCCTCAATGGGGAGGTGAACAGGATGAAATGAAGGATGGCAGGCTGGGGTTAAGTAGGGCTGTGTGAGCACAGCCTGACCCACAGATGGGACTCAGAAAATGAGTGTGTCAATGCCCCCAATTGGATGTATTAGGTTCATTCTGAATTCAAAATACAGTAAACTGCACATCAGCAACTGGTATACTGGCATAAATGCATCCTGCTCAGGGGGATTATATGGGCATGGTTTCTGAATCTTTTCAGTCTGTAACAGTCATAACATTTTACACGGTAAAAGCAACTGTTAGCCTGTCCCCCCACATTCTATCTTTTTCTCATGATCTGAGGTGTCAAAGACAAATGGTTGCTGGATGTATTGCACCCAAGTCACTGCCACAGGCCTGTTTCTTCATGCTCAGCCCAGGTAGGAAAGATGGAACTAGACGCCAAGGTCCTGAGCGGAGAAGGTGTTTGTTGAACAGGGCTTCGAAAGGGAAGGAAGAAGAGAACAATGCTGAATGGGGAAGCTGATTTGGAGGGGAGATATTAGGAGTTCAGGTTGCTTCAAGAGAAATGAAATGAAAGGTAAGAGGTTTTGGAACCCTCCTCCTTGACTGTGAAATTTAATGGACAGCAGTCAGTAATACTTTTATGTAATCCATCATAACCCTGCATAGTGCAATGGTAGATATGAGATTCAGCAAAAGATTTTAACATCAATGTTTACATAATATTCCAGTTAATTATAATAAAAGATAAATAAGAATCAATGGACCATGAATAAAAAAGTCATCAAATACTAGAAAGATCCAGAGTTGAATTGAAACAAGAAAAATTGTTATAATCTGAAGTCTTAAATTTCTACTTTGGTTAATTTTGAAATGTATTATATATATATATATATATATATATATATATATATATATATATGCAGAATTGATGTTTTGATATTAACATTCACCTGTTTTGATTGACATGAATGCAAAAGGTTTCCTAAATTCTATGACACATTGGCTGTCAAATTCTATCAACTGCTGAATGTCTGATGTTTTCAGCTATTGACATCAACTGGATACTAGCTGTCAAACAGTATCCAATGTTGCCACAGAAAGAAAAAAGGTGGATACCACATTAAAGAGAAATCTGACACCACCAGATGTTCCTAATTCAATCTCCTTTTAACCTCTGCAATCTAGTTTCAAGCAGCAAGGTCTAATTCACTATTGCACTGACCTTGGTGGTAAAGCAAGTGTCAGAGCAGGGAAAGAATGAATGCTCGTGAATAATATATGCAGCATTTGGGCTACCAGAAGGTTTTCCTTAATGTGGAAGTCATGTATGTGTCCCTATGTCATCCTTATTCTCCATCATCATGTATAATTCACTAAGCCACAAGCAAGAAGACACTTTCTGTTTGGGCTGGAACTAACGCCTATCTCCTGAGCTCTTGATAGGAGCACACAACCTTATTTTTAAATGCACACCTCTTTTTTCTTCTGCAATGCCATTGTTATCTACAGGAAAAAGATACCTCGGGTTAAGAACTTAATTCGTTCCGGAGGTCCGTTCTTAACCTGAAACTGTTCTTAACCTGAAGCACCACTTTAGCTAATGGGGTCTCCCAATGCCACTGCGCCACCGGAGCACAATTTCTGTTCTCATCCTGAAGCAAAGTTCTTAACCCGAGGTACTATTTCTGGGTTAGAGGAGTCTGTAACCTGAAGTGTATGTAATCCGAGGTACCACTGTACTAGAAACTTGAGTCTACAGCAGATATAGGAATCCAGCTACGCTTCTAGCTGGGAGGGTAGTAAATACATCCAGCAGAAGTGGTGGATGCAGCACCCTGGACAGCTTCAGCTGCAGTGGTAATACTTAAGACTGAGACCTTCCTCCTCAACTTCTGTTTCAAGAAGGTTTGGGTGCCATGGGCATCTGGTTCCAGATCCCTCTCACAAAAGTCTAGATCATGCATGAATAATCTTCTCTCAGAACCAATGAACTCCACCCTACGCCTTTGTTAGGAATAATGGTTTCAGGAAAGACATAGCAGAAGAGATAAGCTCTTATTGACAAGTGCCAGGCAGACACCTAGGATTAAGTCATTTCCAAATACAAGAACAGCAGTGCAGCATAGATGGTTTAAATACTATTTACAGTTTTAACTGCCTTCTCATCAAAGTGCAAGACTGTTCAGAGAGCATGTGAGCCCCTCAGTACGCCATAAATGGTGCTTCCAAACAGCATGCATGACTTTTCTCTGCTTCCGTGCCGAGGCATCTGAAACAGCCAGCTTGGAGTCAACAACATTTTATGCTGCCAGAAACATTTGTGTTACTGCCAATTAATCTGTGGTCGAGTAATTGGAGAGTGAAAGGAGTGGATGTCAGTCTAGTTATAATGCTGTGCCTTTATATTTAATGAGCAATGAGATCTGTCATATCTACAACTACCAATAGGAGGGAGACAGCTGTGGTTATTAGCTACTTATGAGAATAAAGCATATTTACTAGTAAATCCTCACTTAAATCATTCCTGTTTCCAGAAATTACACTCTCCTTATTATTAACACAAATGACATGGAGGCCACATGAATGCTAAGGGTGTGTAATGCCATCATCATTTTTCTCAGAAGGAATTTTGACAGTCCACCCAAGCTGAACACTGCTAGTGGCATATTTTCTCCCCACCACACTGTTCCAGATATGAGCAGTTCCCAATACTGCTTTCAAGCTTAGAGCAGCTGAAGAGATCAAACTGAGGTCTCTCCAACCAGTTAGCTATTTGCATGTGTGGGTGGTGCTATTTTTCTAGAAAAAGAGGTACCAGAACTCACCACGAGTGCCTCCCTTATTCTCTTATAATGACAATGGCATCTACCTGGGAGGTGTTGGAACTGAGTCCAAGTGAGTTCTGGCTCAAAAAGAGCCCTGGTGCTAAGTACCCGGGCAGTGTGGGAACAAGTCAATGACCATGAGAGGCAAGCACCACGCAAATTAGCTCTCACCCCATGTATAATTCAATCACAAGGGAAATGTGCTTTGTGTAGTGAATTGGGGGTCTGGTTTCTCCAAGTGAGCTTGATGGATATTTCTCAGGAGAATTCTAGTTCCTCGAGAGTGTGAGTTAGACCAGACTTTGGGTCCATGGCCTTCCCAGTTTATCAGAAGCCATGGCTGGTGCTAGCAATTGGGAACGTTGAACAGTTGCTGAGATCCAGACCAATTTGGGGGTCAAACATGCTGTTGCTTCTGGGACACTTTCTCAATTCCATGGTGACATGGCCAAATCACAGGGAATGATTGCACAGCTTCTTCTTCTGTCATACCCCGCCCCCCTCTGAACAGTACTTCAAGACTGCAACAGAATGAGAGGGGCTCCCTGATGTTATCCTGCCCAGCATATCACAAAACCTGGCACTGTAGATCCTGTTGAGCCTCACAACCCCAGCCTCTGTTGTAGCTCTTGCTTCAGCCATAGGAAACCATGTTGATTCATTCATATTGTCATGGCTTGGCTTTAAAAGGGTTAACCTAAGCCCTGCCCTTGTAAAGGCTGGAGTGTCAGCATTTTTTTCTGCCTTGGGCTACTGGAGCAGCTGAGCATCTGGAGATCTGAAAGCCCTTAATTCTCCCCCCCCCCATGTTGCCATTCTGCAGTTGGCTGGTGCCTGTGTTTTGTGTATATGTATGCGGCTGACATGGATCATTACACACTGTAACCACTCCTTTGAAACCATTACAAGATCAATGCCGAGCTGGTTCAAGGATACTGCTAGGTGTTTTGATTGGGCAGAACCTTAGTGTGCTTTGCTAAATGAGGCACAACAGTATGGATTGAAATTGGGGAAGGTGGAATTAAAACTCACCAGGAGCAGTAATAAAACCTCTTGGGTTTTCCCACTCCTCGCCAGCCTTTATGATTATTATTTCTTTATAATGCTCTGAACATTTAAAAGATTTTTACAGGCTAGTCTGCCCTATGGTGCAGCAAATGTCTTGTTTAGTGGGCAAAGTTCCCAGACAAAAGCAAAAAAGATGCATTGGATATTACCGCTCTTCCTGCTTGCACGGTAAAAATGTCATCCCTGTCTACTATTCAGCTTAGCAATTCAGACCCCATGATACTGGCAGCAAGAAAGAGGCCTTTGAAATTACCTTTAATTATGACTGCTCAGGCAAATTGTAAGTTGGGAAACACAGAGACTAATTCTTCAAGTAACATTTAGAAAAGCAATACTACGGTGTGGCCTAGAGGATAGAAACAGAGAATTTAAAGATCTGAGCTCAGTTGCTATGAGATCCGGTGGAACTGCTACGTAACTTTGGTGAAACCATTGTGTTTCAATCTGAATTCTCAACATGCAAAATTGGTCTTATAACAATGGTAGGTGTGACAACTAAACATAGTTCATGGAAAATTAAAACGTGAAAGTAATTGAACATGTTTCAGTTCATAGGGCTATAATTTTATGTGCACCATCAGGTAACCAGCTTCACTTTGTGGTGGTGAAACTCCTCCCCCCTCCTGGCAGATGTTCCACAGGTCAAGTCTAAATTGTTGGTGTAGCAATCCATCTTCCCACCCACACATGCCATACAACATCCTATACATGTGTGTTTGTAATGAACCTATTGTGACTATTTCCTGGTTCATGAGAGGCAGGCAAGAGCACAGACCTGACTCTCTACCCCAGCCAGGGCCATTTGCTCTCTTGCTCTGGTATAACAGAGTGATGTCCTCTCGTTCAAAGGGCAGACCCCAGAACAGGTCCAGGGACAGATCTAAGGGCTAAGCCCCCAATTTTTTTAATGGAGCAATCACAAACAGCTTGGGACATGTATGTAGAGGAATGGCATTGCTCTTTGTCTTCCTGGCAACTGTCCTGGAAAGCACAACAACAACAACAATTGTTGTTGTTGTTTTCCTGATCAGTTGGTAAGGCTAAGTGCCAAGACACTCTGCTGATTTGTGTTTTTCTTGTGGCTCCCATCCAACAGGTTAGTCCAGTCCCATCTCACATTTTGGACAATCACTTTGTGATTCTAGGTATGCAAGAACCCACGGGGAGAATCTCAATTATACATACACACACACATACCACAAACAATGTACAGGGATGAAACGTTTGGAATATAAAACGGGGAAAATAATCAATAGGAAATGCAGGCAAGCTCTAGAAAGGCTTGCCTTAGAAGAAATCACACAAAATAAATGCCTACTTACATATCATCACCACTATCAGATTTTGTCTAAATTGCAAACATCAATATGGTTTGATGTAGTTAGTATTATTATTTGTTAAATTTCTATACCACCCTTTATTTGAGGGCCACTAACAATATAAAAAGGCAAAAATACATAGCAAACCAAAACAATAACTACCACCCCTCACCACACATACACCGTTTAGAAGGTCATAGATTGTTTAATTTGCCAAAGGCCTGGGAGATGAGGAATGTTTTTGACTGGAGCCTAAAGATATATACTGAACACAACAGGTAAGCCTTCCTGGGGAGAGCATTCCACAAATGGAGAGCCACCACAGAAAAGGCCCATTCTCGTGGTGGTTTTAGATGCTGATTGTGGAGTTCAGGTCAGTTCACAGTCCATGACGTGTTGCGGTCCCGAGCTATTTAAGGCTCTATAGGTCAAAACCAGCACTTTGAATTGAGCTGCCAGTGGAGTCGGGTCAGGGTTGGTGTTATATGCTCAAACTGTATTACACCATTGAGCAACCTGGCCACTGAATTCTGCACCAGCTAAAGTTTCTGAACCATTTTCAAAGCCATGGGCTCTCATCCAGTTCATTACCAAGGCAAGACAACAGTTCCCCATATGATGCAGATGTAAAGGAGAAGGAGAGCTGTGTGTCATCAGTATACGATTGCTGACAACATATTCCCAAACTTCAGATGGCCCCACTCAGCAGTTTCATGCAGATGTTAAACAGCATGGGGGATAAAATAAGGACCTGAGGAATCCCACACTGAAGGCTTCACAGGACCAAAGAACTCTCCCAAAGCATCATCCTCTGAAAACGACCATCCAAGTAGGACCAGAACCACCACAAAGCAGTGCCACCCACCTCTAACTCGGACAGCTGCTCCAGTAGGATACCATGATCAATGGTATCAAAAGCCGCTGAGAGGTTGAGAATTAGCAAGGACACATTTCCTCTGTCTCTCTCCCAACAGAGGTCATCATACATGGTGAGCAAAGCAGTTTTTGTGTCAAAACTGGGCCTAAACTCTGATGGAAATGGATCTATGAAATCAGTTTCCTCTACGAGTGCCTGGATCTGGTCTACCTACTCAACAACCTTGCCCAAGAAGGGGAGATTGGCAACTGGCCAGAAGTTACTGAGATCTTACGAATCCATGGAGAGTTTCTTGAGAGTTTCTGCCTCCTTCAAGCAGGAGGGATGCGGTTGGTGCTGTGGGTTAAACCACAGACCCTAGGACTTGCCAATCAGAAGGTCAGCGGTTCAAATCCCCACGACGGGGTGAGCTCCCGTTGCTCAGTCCCTGCTCCTGCCAACCTAGCAGTTCGAAAGCACGTCAAAGTGCAAGTAGATAAATAGGTACCGCTCCGGCGGGAAGGTAGACAGTGTTTCTGTGCCCTGCTCTGGCTCACCAGAAGTGGCTGAGTCATGCTGGCCACATGACCTGGAAGCTGTACGCCGCCTCCCTTGGCCAATAAAGCGAGATGAGCACTGCAACCCCAGAGTCAGTCATGACTGGACCTAATGGTCAGGGGTCCCTTTACCTTTACATTCAAGCAGGCAAGGGCCATTCCCTCCCACAAGCAGGCATTAATCACCTCCCTGGCCCAGCCAGTTGTCCCCTCCCTGCTAGTTTTTATCAGTCAAGGGGGCAAGGGTCCAGAGCACAAGTAGTTATCAAAATAAAATAGCCATACTAGATTCCAATGCTAAATGTTTGGTATAAATATTAAAATGCAGATCTAACACTGAATATATATATATATATATATATATATATATATATATATGCAGGTTTTGGTGTCCTCGGGTGTCTTCCCGTGTAAAAGTTGGGGTGTCTAGGCGACGTTTCGACGAGGTCTCACTCGTCATCTTCAGGCTGGTGCTTTCGGCTTCTTGTTACTGGAACAGAGCAGGATCTCAGTGTTTGAGTTCCTATAAATACTGTTGAGGGGGTGTGGTGTATAGCCTCCAATGTTCTGGGCAGAGAGGAAGTTCCCAGGCTAGTGTGCCTTTTCTTCTTTTGTTCCTTAATTACTTGAGGGATATCCTGAGTGATTTCTTGAGTGATATCCTGAGTACCACTTAGGTGGGTCATTAGGTGTGGATTAGTTGCTAAAGTCTTTGTGTCTTGACCTCTTGAACTTTGTGAAGAGTTTTTATGAGAAGATGGCTGTACTGCACTTAGTTGTGCTCTGGCTTGGCTTCGTGTATAGGGGCGAGCTGTGGTTTTGTGGCTTGTGTCAGCCAGATCTGTGTAGGGATTGCAGGGGGGTGCAGCATCCGGAGGTGCCTCCATGGTTTGGCTACTGGATGGTGTCTGTAATTTATCTGTGGAGAGGGTCTGGGTTTGGGTCTGGTGTGGTTGATTGGTGATGGCGTTCTGTGTGCCTCTGGATCTGGTGTCAGTTTTTGTGGGGAGGGCTAATTTCCAGATGTCTGGCAAGCGGGATGTGTCGTCACGCTTGTTCATGTTGTGAGGGTGTTTCTCTATCTCGATGGCTTCCATGATTATTCTCTTGTGGTGATGTTCCATGTTAAAGAGCAATTTGGAATCTGCAAAATTAATTTCGTGTCCTGTTTCTTTCATGTGTTGGAAAAGAGAGGAAGTTTTTTCTTCTTTTTTGACGGCATTCTTGTGTTCTGCGATACGTGCATTTATTCGTCTGTTTGTTTGTCCAATGTACGTGGCTGGGCAGACTTTGCAGGGTATTTCATAGACCCCTTGGTTTTCCAACTGGATTTTATCCTTGGGGTTTCTGAGGATATTGGCTATTTTTTGGTTGGTGCAAAAGGCTGTTTTGATATTGTGTTTATGGAGGATTTTGCTAATTTTATCTGTAGTGCCCTTGATATAAGGAAGGAGGGCCATGCCATTGTTTTCTTCTGTGTCTTGGTTTTTTGGGGGTGTTTCTTTTTGGATTAGCTTCGTAACCCTGTTTTGTTGGTATCCATTGGCAATTAACACATTTGAGAGATTCTGTAACTCAGTTGTCAAGTGGTCTTTGTCAGCCAGGCGTTTGGTTCTGGAGATGAGAGTCTTGGCTACGGAGTTTATTTGTGCAGGGTGGTGGTGTGATTGTGCATGTAAGTAGCAGTTGGTGTGTGTTTTTTTCCGGTAGATAGTGTGTCCTAGGGAGCCATCCGGTTTTTTGTAGATTAGGACGTCAAGGAAGGGAAGTTGGTTGTTGGCTTCTATTTCCATAGTGAATTGTATTTTGGGGTGTAGGCTGTTGAGATGTGTGAGGAAGCTATCCAGTTTTTCCTTCCCGTGTGGCCAAATTACAAAGGTGTCGTCAACATATCTGAGCCAAAGTTTGGGTTTGTGTTCTGACTTGTCTAAAGCATTGGTTTCAAAGTGTTCCATGTACAGGTTTGCGATGACCGGTGAGAGGGGTGATCCCATAGGTGCTCCTTCTATCTGTTTGTATCTTTGTCCATTGTGGATGAAGTACGTGTTGGTTAGGCAGTGGTTGGTCAGGTCCAAGATGTATTCGGGGGGATTGTATTTGTTTTGAATGGCTGTCAAGGCTTCATTAATGGGCACTTGTGTGAAGAGAGATACAACATCGAAGCTCACAAGTAGGTCATTAGGATGTAGGTTTTGCTTCTTTATTGTTTCTATGAACTGGAAGGAGTTTGGAACGTGTGAAGAGATGGATTCTGCATAGGGCTGAAGTTGCTTGGCGAGAAATTTAGCGAGATTTTGTAGAGGTGAGCCTATAGAGCTGACTATTGGTCTGAGTGGTGTTCCTTCTTTGTGTATCTTGGGGAGGCCGTAGAGTTTGGGGCATCTGGATGATTTTTCTCTGGGGATGATTCTTAGCTGGATTTCTTCACTGATAGGAGAGGCTTTTATTTTGGATTTGGTGGTTTTTTCCAGATAGGTGGTGGGATCTGTTTTTATAGGTTGGTAGGTAGGATCTTGGAGTAGATTTGATAGTTTTGCTTGGTAGTCCGATGTGTTCATCACAACAGTGGCATTACCTTTGTCTGCTGGGAGGATGATTATGTTGTTGTCTTTCCTCAGGTTGGTGAGTGCTTTCTGTTCTTCTTTGTGTAAATTGCTTCTGGGTGGTTTGCTGGAGCAGAGGATGTTGGTGACTTCAAGTCTGATTTTATTGGCTTCATCTGGGTTGATTTTGGTTAGGCTAGCTTCGACTCCGCATATGATGTTTTCCGTGGGGATGCGTCTCGGGGCGACTGCAAAGTTGAAACCTTTGCCTGGCTGACAAAGACCACTTGACAACTGAGTTACAGAATCTCTCAAATGTGTTAATTGCCAATGGATACCAACAAAACAGGGTTACGAAGCTAATCCAAAAAGAAACACCCCCCAAAAACCAAGACACAGAAGAAAACAATGGCATGGCCCTCCTTCCTTATATCAAGGGCACTACAGATAAAATTAGCAAAATCCTCCATAAACACAATATCAAAACAGCCTTTTGCACCAACCAAAAAATAGCCAATATCCTCAGAAACCCCAAGGATAAAATCCAGTTGGAAAACCAAGGGGTCTATGAAATACCCTGCAAAGTCTGCCCAGCCACGTACATTGGACAAACAAACAGACGAATAAATGCACGTATCGCAGAACACAAGAATGCCGTCAAAAAAGAAGAAAAAACTTCCTCTCTTTTCCAACACATGAAAGAAACAGGACACGAAATTAATTTTGCAGATTCCAAATTGCTCTTTAACATGGAACATCACCACAAGAGAATAATCATGGAAGCCATCGAGATAGAGAAACACCCTCACAACATGAACAAGCGTGACGACACATCCCGCTTGCCAGACATCTGGAAATTAGCCCTCCCCACAAAAACTGACACCAGATCCAGAGGCACACAGAACGCCATCACCAATCAACCACACCAGACCCAAACCCAGACCCTCTCCACAGATAAATTACAGACACCATCCAGTAGCCAAACCATGGAGGCACCTCCGGATGCTGCACCCCCCTGCAATCCCTACACAGATCTGGCTGACACAAGCCACAAAACCACAGCTCGCCCCTATACACGAAGCCAAGCCAGAGCACAACTAAGTGCAGTACAGCCATCTTCTCATAAAAACTCTTCACAAAGTTCAAGAGGTCAAGACACAAAGACTTTAGCAACTAATCCACACCTAATGACCCACCTAAGTGGTACTCAGGATATCACTCAAGAAATCACTCAGGATATCCCTCAAGTAATTAAGGAACAAAAGAAGAAAAGGCACACTAGCCTGGGAACTTCCTCTCTGCCCAGAACATTGGAGGCTATACACCACACCCCCTCAACAGTATTTATAGGAACTCAAACACTGAGATCCTGCTCTGTTCCAGTAACAAGAAGCCGAAAGCACCAGCCTGAAGATGACGAGTGAGACCTCGTCGAAACGTCGCCTAGACACCCCAACTTTTACACGGGAAGACACCCGAGGACACCAAAACCTGCATTCCTGTACCCGTGAAAATCTACGAAAGCATATATATATATATATATATATATATATATATATATATATATATGGCAGGGCAAGATTTGGCTGATATACTTGTTTCAAAGTATTTGCTATATTTAGCTCACACAAAGACAAAATTGGATTCTGAAAATTCTTTCCCTCCGGCTCTGCCCAAATATTTAATTCTATGAATTGTTTCAAATTTATGGTATGAGCGACCTTGAGCTACTATAGAAAAGCTACATAATAAAGATACTGTGGTCAATTATCTCTCTCTGCTAAGTTCTCTCTATATAAAAAGTATGAATCACTGTGAATCAAGTTCTTGCCTGTAGAATTTTAATCAGGAAGGATGACGTTCTGCACAAGCCTTGCGCCTCCACATGACGCTGGGCCATAACTCTCACAGTCCTTGACCATTTGCCACATTGACTGGGCCAAACGGAAGTCGGATGCTGACATCTGGAGGGCACTAGGCTGTTCTATACATTATGGCTGAGCTCATAGGTTGCTGCTCTAACAGGAGATGGTGAAGGAAGCCCCCTTCTGCCTGTTTTAGGGTTCTTAGTGAATGGCAGCATAAAAGGCTTAAGGCAGGGCCTCCCAACCTTGGGTCCCCAGCTGTTTTTGGACTACAACTCCCATCATTCCCAGCTAGCAGGACCAGTGGTCAGGGATGGTGTGAATTGTAGTCCAATAACAGCTGGAGACACAAAGTTGGGAAACTCTGGTTTAAGGGACAGGCCTACCAATGTTTTGACTCACGTTATTGTTGTGGATGGTTAAAAAAACAAACCAATCCTCATGTCAGGCTGGGAATATGCTGTCACTCACCCAGTTTAGGATATTCCACCATTCTCCAGCAGAGTTTCTCTTCTTCCAGCAAAGGAAGCGCCTCATGTATATGTCAAACAAAGCTTCAGTAATAAAGGGAATTGTCACACAGTAACATGCCACGAGAAACTAAAACAGCACCAGGAGGCAAGGAGGACAGTTGGCCTCTCCAACGGAACTTCCCTGAACACCTGAAGGGAGGGGCCGATTCCAGAACACAGACAAAAGCCCTGCCCACCAAGATGACAGACATCCTGCTAATCAAATGAGGCCCCAGGGTTCTGCTTCATTGTTTCATCTCACACTCTTCAGAATGCAAGAACTTTGCAAAGAGCAGTAGGCCTGCATCCTGCCATGCCGGAGCTGATTTTCAGGCACTCCTTAAGATTTCACGGAACTAGGAAAGAAGAACTTAAATATTGTATATACGTTGTTTATTATATGTTCTGTATAAGTTTTTGTATTGATATTGTTTGCTTGTTTTCATTTCATTTTTGTTAGTTTGTTTTGTTTGTTTTTGCTGTTCTTGACTATTTTTATGTTCAGTTGCTAAGCAGTTGGCTCCTTACCTCTCTCACCCTGACCTAGCCACTGTGTTCCACGCGACGGTCACCTCCAGACTGGATTATTGTAACTCACTCCATGTGGGGCTGCCCTTGAGACTGACCCAGAAACTCCAGCGGGTGCAGAATGCTGCGGCAAGACTCCTTACACCAAGCTGCACTCCTTATACCAGCTGCACTGGCTCCCAGTGGAGTACAGGATCAGGTTTAAGGTGCTGGTTTTAACTTTTAAAGCCCTATAATTATTATTATTAGAATGTGTATGTTTGTGCTATTATATATATATAGAGAGAGAGAGAGAGAATTCATGGAACTTACAGTACAATGGTATATGCATGTCTGATCGGAAGGGGACACCTTTGTGTTTAATGGGTTCTACTCCCTGGTAAAGGGGTACAAGGCAGTGACCCAGGTTTAGGATTGGCGTTTGGGTTAGATCAGAGTTCTTGTACCTTTAACAACGCGCTCTCTCTCTCTCTCTCTCTCTCTCTCTCTCTCTCTCTCTCTCTCTCCAAGCAGGACCAGGTTGAAAAGAGGCAACAATGACAGTGCTCACTCCAAAGGCCCATGTTGGTGACACCTGGCCCATGTTTTGGTAGCACTGTCTGGGGGGGGGGGCGTTTAGTGAAGATGCACTCAGCACCCCCACACACAGACACTAATGGAAGATACTATCATATAAAGACTCAACAGATGACTATACTCCAACATCATGGCTTTGGACTCCCAGGCACTGATCTGCTGCAGGGGGAGAGAAGAGGACGAGCCAGGGTACAGCATGTGTCCCATTTCCACAGTACCTGGAAGAAGTCTTGTGGTGTGCAGGGAGGTGACCAAAGAAACCCCCCCCCCCAGCATAACAGATTATTAGTACTGTTTAAGTGCTGCTTATGGACACCTTTGCAATAACGCAAACTGGAGGAGGGGTAGCTGGACTATGCAGTCTCCCTTAAACTACCCAGCCAATTTTAAAGCTGAAAGTGATGAATTCTCTCTCTCTCTCTCTCTCTCTCACACACACACACACACACACACACACACACCTATTCCCCCTTTTATGGTTATGCTGTTGTGCATACTGGGGCCATTGTGAAGGCAGCAATCAGAGCTATAACTGTATTAAGGAATAGTACAGAGTAAATACAGATCACAATCAACTTGCAAACAGAATTTTAATTAAGTGCTGCCAGGAAACTGCAATAAACTCACCATACCTCGTGTTTTATTATATTATTTTTATCTCTTTATCATTTGTGTGGCAGCAAAAGCTATGGAAGATGGGGTTTGGCAATGCAGAGAACAGCAGTGAAATGGATACAAAAATAATGGCATAAATAATGCCACCATGGCTCCCGGGGAATAGGATAGTCTATAAATCTAAATAAAAGAATGAACAATATGGATGGCGATTAGAATCCAGTTTCTCCTACTTGCTTTATATGCATTAAACAAGAAACGAGCTTGTGTTATCTCAGCCACGAATATGTAAAGAGAAAACACTCTCTCTCACTGTGTATTATTTCAATACATTGATCATAATAGATACAGAAAACTTAAAACAAAGCAGAGATTGGGGGTGAGAGTAAAAATGTAAGTGACACAATATTGTGGATTTACATAGATGGTTACATAGGTAACAGGATCTCACCCAAACATCCTGATGAACAAGGTTTGTATACTCTTTCCATGTCCTTTTAGACTAGACCCAGAACAATTCCCATAATTCCAAGACACATGGCAAAGCGTGTTCTCATAAAAGAGAGAGCACGTGTTGCGGATGGGGCCAAACAAATACCCAGCTAGTGTCCAGCCCATTAAGGGCAATGGGGCTGGAGCAGATTGGTTGAAGCTGTTACTGGGGCAAAATGATGTTGCCAATTTAGGGGTGGGTTTAGTCTCCATATATAAGCAGGGTCCACAGCTTTCTCTTTCTCTTTTGCTGTGGACATCGGATCTGACATCGGATTTTCGGAGCGAAACAGCAAAGAGAAACTTTGGTCGTATTTGGTCTGATTCTGTTTCCTTTCCTTCCCCTTTATATTCCCTTATTGCTCGGTTAAGTTGCTCCTGAATTTGTTTTTAGCCTTATTTAACTTTAATTCTTTCTTTAATTTTGTCCCTTGCCTTTTCATTGGGGGGGGGCGATTCCCCGGTCCGGGTCGGCTGCGGCCCGCCCACGGCCGAGCCACTGTCCGGGCCGGGAAGGTTCTAATCGGCCCAGCTGGGCCTGGGTGCCCCGGTGATCCTGCCCCCTCCCACCGGCCGAGGAGGTCTACTGCTGTCGGCCCTCGGCGGCGCGGCGGACCCCCGCCCCCATCCGGCGGCTGCGCGAGGCCTGGCGGCGGTTTGTCCGTCGCCCCCCTCACCCCCCCTCACCCCCCCCATTGAATCGGGCGGCCCCCGGCCCAGTCCGGGTGGCTGTTCCCGGGCCTCCCTTTCGGCCGCTGCCGTAGCGCGGCCTCTCGGCGGGGGGGGGGGTGCGCCTGGCTTGCCCCGGCTGGATTGGGCCCGGCGGGGCCTTCCGCGCGGCGCCGTTGGCATACAGGCGGCGCGGCGATCGCAGCGCGGTCCGCTTGGCGCGGCTGGGGCCTGCTCGGCCTAGGCCGTCCTATAGGGCGGGCCCGGGGGTCCGGGGAGCTCGCTGCCGCCGCGGCACCGGTGCGCGGCCCGCCGGGGGCGCCTTGAGCGCCGCGCCGGGGTCGGGCCTGGTCGGGTGCCGCGCCACGCCGTGGGTTGCTCCGGCGGCGCGGGGGGTTTTTTCCGCGGCCGGGGCCTGCGTGGCCTGGGCCGCTTTTTGCCAGCAGGGCGTGTGGGCCCTCTTGGATCCGGCGCGGGGGTGGTTAACCCCTTCTTCCCCTCTCCTTTTCACCCCTCCCGTTCCCTTGGCCCCCCCCTCCCCTGGGGGTGCCGGGAGAGGCAGCGCAGGCCGCGGGGCGTTTTACCTGCGCCGCTGGGCCTTCTCCTTCGGCGCTGTGAGGCAAGCCCTAGTTTCTGGCCCGGCCTGGTTGGTTGGGGATCCTCCATTTTGAGGGCAGTTTTGGCGGGAGCGCCATCTTGCCTCCTATTTTTCTAGTATTAGCGGCCTCTGCTGGCCAGCTTTGGTAACTGCAGGGTCTGCTCTTTTGTGGTGGGTTTCACACTGCAGCGGCCTCTAGTGGCCGTTCTGGTATTGCAGGGAATTCTGCTTTTGCCTGCTCGGGTTGCCTGTTAATCACTGTTGGTTGCGCCTCTGGTTGAGTTTACAAATACATTTGGGGGCGTTGGGTTCTGCCTGCTGCCTGCTGGTTGCTTCCTTTTACGAATTATTTGGTTAATTTGTATTATCATTATTATTGTTTAATTTTACTCATCCTTATTTCTATTTCTTTTGGTTCTTTCCTTTACTTGAATTTTTGTTTGAGCCAGTAGCAGGCATGGCCCCAAAGAAGGCGTCAAGGAAGTCGGCTCCTGTCCTCACTGCTAAGCGGCCCATAAAAGGACCATCTCAGGCCTTGCGTTCTCCTCAACCTGGCCAGTCGTTGCAACGTATTCAATCCATGGTCTCTAGTTTGGCTGATGACCCGGTGGCTCTGGCAAGGATGGAGGCGGAGCTGGATGGCCTGATGCAGCGCCGCTCGACCCCGTCAACTTCTTCGGCAACGCTGGCTCCCCCAGTGGATGCTTCGCTTCCTCCGTCTTCATCCAGTGAAGAAGAGGAAGAACCACGGCCAGCTAGTGGCTACTTGCCTGACGCACCACGGGCTCAGTCCCCTGAGCCGCCTGTGTCACAGGTTGCCGTGCCACGGGGTCGGGTCTCAGTCCGGGCGGGGGCTAGGAGGAAGGCACCGGCTCGGGGCCTTCTTGTGCGGGGTATACCTGCGCAACCCGCAGTTGCGGGCAGTTTGAATCCTGATAATTCACAGGTTGGGTCTTTTCAGTTACTTCCAGCCATTCCGCAGCCGGGCGATGCATCGGAGTCGTCGGTCGAGGATAGCCTTCCTCTTCCTCCGAAGACGTCTTCAGGTGGTCACCGCCGCCGTAAGAAAAGTTCGAGGAGGCGTGCCAAGAAGAGGCGTAGAGACACCTCCTCCTCTTCATCAGGTGCGTCATCCCAGACATCTAGCAGTGACGAGGAGGCGCCCCTTAAGTTATACTGGGGTTTTGGGGAAACCTCAGGGCTCCCAAAGTGGGTTTGGGAACGGAGGGCGAATTCCCATAGGGCCAGGTACGGTGCAGTGCTAGACTGCCTTGACGGGGCCCTGGTGCCGGACGTAAAGGTCTCCACCAACTCGGCCAGGGACATCATTCCCGGGGCGCACCTGTCCGCCAAGTTGCGTTCAAGGATTTTGGACGGCCGCTATGTTGATATTTTTAGCCTAGCCCCCCCGTTGGAAGGGCAGGAGCCTTTAGATAAGGGCCTGCTAGCTCCAAAGAAGCGGACGCTCATAGCTAAGGCCGATAGGACCTTTGAACGCTGGTTGGATAGTTTCCAGGTGTTTGCCGGAGTTGTGGCCTCGGCCTATCCCAGGAGATCCTTACATCTTTGGGTGTATCTATCCATAGTCCGTTCTGCCTTCACAATGGCTGGAGAAACTGCCGCCCTAGCTTATGACCAGAATTTTAGGCGCAGGGCGGCAAAGATCCCTACGGCCCGCTGGGATCGGAAGGACTTGGATGTATGGACCACTTATGTGGCCCCCCGTATAGATAAGAAAGCCCCTGATACACAGAAGTTTAAGTTTGCCCCTGCGAAGTTAGGGCGTAAGCCCTTTTGCTGGGATTTCAATAAAGGCACTTGTACACGACAATCCTGTAAATACTCACATGCGTGTGATAAGTGCTCTGGGAACCATGCCGGGTCCACGTGCCAGACAGGCCGCCGCCCCTTTCGGAAGGGAGGGGGCTCTCAGCAGCCCCCAAAGCCCGCTGCACAAGTCCCTGCCGCGGGAGCAGGAAAGTAGTATGATCTCCTCCTTAGCTTACACCCCGGTAAAGCTACAGCCGCTGCTTTCTCTGCTGGAATTGTACCCCGACGCCAAGGCGGCGTCCTATCTGCGTGATGGTTTTTCTTTAGGTTTTAGAATCCCTGTGGTCTCTACCCCGGTTGCCAGAAACCCAGCGAACCAGAAATCGATTAGGGATATGCCAGAGGTGGCGCGTAAGAAAATCGCTAAGGAATTAGCCTTAAGTCGCATGGCCGGTCCATTTGCTGTCCCTCCTTTTCCCAAATTACATATTTCACCATTGGGCATAGTCCCCAAAAAAGCCCCGGGGGAATTTCGCCTGATCCATAATCTCTCACATCCTAGGGGAACATCGGTGAATGATGTGATTCCCCCGGAACTTTGTTCGGTGCGGTACGCTTCTCTTGATCAGGCAATCAAGATGATCCGGAAATTTGGAGCGGGCGCCCTAATGGCAAAATGTGACATTGAATCAGCATTTCGGCTGCTTCCTATTCACCCCGACGATTTCTGGTTGCTGGGATTTCAGTTTGAAGGAAGTTTTTACTTCGATAAGGCTATGCCCATGGGCTGCTCTGTTGCCTGTGCGGCGTTTGAGAGTTTTAGTTCATTTTTGGAATGGGCTTTGCGGGATAAAACCGGTTTAAGCGGTGTCACGCATTACCTCGATGATTTTTTGGTCGCCTCAGCTGGCGATACAGGGGATTGCGTACTCTTATTGCAGGCCTTCGCTTCCTTAACGGAAGATCTGGGCGTCCCGTTGGCGGCTGGAAAGACTGAGGGTCCTTCTACGCAGCTGACTTACCTGGGTATCTTGTTAGATACTGTGGCTCAAACCTCTAGCTTGCCGCCTGAAAAAATTACCACCTTGAGAAAGGTTATTGAGGATATGATTCCTTTGGAGAAGGTTTCACTGCGGCAGCTTCAGTCATTACTGGGCCATCTTAATTTTGCTTGCAGAGTGGTCTCTCCTGGGCGTCCATTTTGTTCCCGCTTGGCCAGACTTACCTCGGGCTTGCGGGCCCCGCATCACAGGGTCCGCCTTCCTTCTCAGGTCCGGGCTGACCTTGCTATTTGGCTGGAATTCTTGGAGGAATTCAATGGGGTGTCCTTGTGGCAGGACACCTTGAACCTCCACAACGACTTCCAAGTGCATTCCGATGCTGCGGGGTCCTTGGGGTTTGGCCTGTACTGGGACGGCAGGTGGTGCGCGGAGCATTGGCCTCCGGCTTGGCGGGGGCAGGCTATAACTCGGGACCTAACCTTTCTTGAGTTTTTTCCCATTGTAGTGGCAGTGCACTTATGGGTCGAGCGCTTCAGGGATCACCGTGTTTGTTTCTGGACTGATAACCAAGCGGTGGTGAATGTACTGGCCAAGCAGTCTTCACGATCCCCTCGGGTATCTGCCCTTCTTCGGGCCTTCGTTTTGCATTGTTTACGTTTTAACATTGTGTTTTCTGCCCGTTTTGTCCCAGGAATTTCTAACGAAATTGCTGATGCTCTGTCCCGTTTCCAGATGGAGCGTTTCAGGTCCTTGGTGCCAGAGGCTCGAGACCGTCCGGAGATTTTCCCGGATCATCTCTGGAACCTTGGCAGAACTTAGTCTTACGGGGAGTAGCTGCATCTGTTGCACCTTCTACCTTGAGGTCCTATAAAAAGGCCTGGGCGGACTTTTTGTTATTTAATGGGCAACCTGTAGGGGAGGTTGCCGCCCCCCATTCCACCTCTCAGGTGCTCCGGTATCTGGCACACCTATTTCAGATGCGCCGGGCAGCTAGGACCCTACGCCTGCACTCTGCAGCAATCTCCTTTTTTAGTAAGGCATATTTTAACAAGGACCCGTGTAAGAAGTTCGTAGTGCGCAGGGCCCTAGAGGGTTGGGGGCGTCTCACTCCTTCCAGGCACATCTCCAGACGGCCCATTACATTTGAATTACTGACGCAGATGCGGTCTAAGTTACGGAGCATCTGTTGGTCGAAATTTGAGGCGCGGCTATTCTCTGCAGCCTTTTCGTTAACTTTCTTTGGGGCCCTGAGAATCGGAGAAGTGGTCCTAGAGCCCAAGCGGGATGGTGGGTCTAGGGGCTTGCTGATGCAGGACGTTAGTGTGTCTGCACGGGACTTGCAAGTTACTGTTAGGAATTCAAAAACGGACCAACTAGGCAGGGGCGCTGTTATTACACTCCCTGCAACTGGCCAAAGTGGCCCTTGCCCAGTGAAGGACCTTAAGAAGTATTTAGCATTGCGTCCTGGCGGCGAGGGGCCCTTGTTCAAGCACGAAAATGGCCGCCCGCTGGTGAGACACCAGTTTACTGGAGTGTTGCGGAAAGCTGTAGCGGCTTGCGGCCTTTCGGCTGCTGAGTTTGCCCCTCACTCTTTTAGGATTGGTGCGGCTACAACTGCTGCACACTGGGGCTTGTCAGTTAAAAGGATAAAGGATTTGGGTCGGTGGCGTTCGGATGCGTTCAAAGCATATGTGCGGAAGTAATGCGTTTGTACTTACATGTTTGTGTTTTACCCTAGGTCGGGCTGCTATCCGTATCTGGATAGTAGGGCACAGTATTGTGCACTGGGCTGCGGACAGAGCTCGCCAGTCCGGACTGGGTGACGGCCTGGGTTTCCCGCGCCACGTACAGGTGTCCTGGATCTCCAGAAGGGGGATGCTGTGGAGGGAATTTTTACCCCTCATGCGAAGGCGTGTCCTCCAATGCGGTCCTCCTTCAGCGATCGTGGTCCAGCTCGGGGAGAACGATATGGTTTCTTCTTCCTGCTATGTGCTGCGTGCCACCATTTTGCAGGACTTGGGGGAGTTGGCGGCATTGGTGCCGTCAAGTAAGCTAATTTGGTCACAGCTATTGCAACGCCGTGTTTGGCGAGGTAGTCCTTGCCCGGTTGCCACCGAACGTGTAAGGAAACGGATTAATTCCGCGGCAAGCAAGCTGGTGGCGAATCTGGGCGGGGCTGTAATCCCGCACCCTCTGATTTCGTTCAGGGCGATGGAATTTTATAGGGATGACGGGGTTCATCTTTCGCCAGTTGGGAATGATGTGTGGTTGGATGCTCTAGTATCCAGGCTGAGGGTGTGGTTTAATTTGTGAGTGGTTGGCGGCGAGCGTAAGAGCTCGAATGGCGGTTAGGCATTGGTAAAAATTGGTTGGTGGAGGGGTATGGATTGGCTGTGCCTGCCCCTCCAATGCTGCTGCTGACGGGTATTCCGTTAAAGGAATTCTGAAGCTTACCATCCCCTTCGTCCAAACCCTGACGGCAGGGTGCGGGCCGCGTAAGCTTCAAGGAACATGCGCGGAGCAGTGAGAGTCTGTGACGCAGCTCCATCTGACTCTGACCATGATTCCTCCGGGACTGGCTAAGGAGTCAGTGCTGTCCCCCAAGGCGGGGGGGGGACAGGTAGTCATACCAATGCCTAAGCAACCACTCTCAATTTGTATAAAATAAAGTTGTGGCCAAAATTATGCCAAAAACCAAACAAAAATTATGTGTGATGTCTGAGTTATTGGGGTAGGGGTTTTGTGGGACCTCAGCACGCAAAGCGTGTTCTCATAAAAGAGAGAGCACGTGTTGCGGATGGGGCCAAACAAATACCCAGCTAGTGTCCAGCCCATTAAGGGCAATGGGGCTGGAGCAGATTGGTTGAAGCTGTTACTGGGGCAAAATGATGTTGCCAATTTAGGGGTGGGTTTAGTCTCCATATATAAGCAGGGTCCACAGCTTTCTCTTTCTCTTTTGCTGTGGACATCGGATCTCCCGCCCGCCCTCCCTTGATTTGGGCTTGCGCTTTGACCTTGCTCTGCCTGTCATGGGGTCGCTCGCATTGGTGCGAGGGCCCAGTAGGAATTTGCCCAATTGGCTGATTAGTGCGTGCCTTTGGGTTTTGCCTACTGCTTAGCAAATCGTCACAACTTGTAAGGTTGGCGGTTAGGCATTGGTAAAAATTGGTTGGTGGAGGGGTATGGATTGGCTGTGCCTGCCCCTCCAATGCTGCTGCTGACGGGTATTCCGTTAAAGGAATTCTGAAGCTTACCATCCCCTTCGTCCAAACCCTGACGGCAGGGTGCGGGCCGCGTAAGCTTCAAGGAACATGCGCGGAGCAGTGAGAGTCTGTGACGCAGCTCCATCTGACTCTGACCATGATTCCTCCGGGACTGGCTAAGGAGTCAGTGCTGTCCCCCAAGGCGGGGGGGGGACAGGTAGTCATACCAATGCCTAAGCAACCACTCTCAATTTGTATAAAATAAAGTTGTGGCCAAAATTATGCCAAAAACCAAACAAAAATTATGTGTGATGTCTGAGTTATTGGGGTAGGGGTTTTGTGGGACCTCAGCACGCAAATGTACTGTACAAACTTGCCAGCAGGCATCTGTAAGAGGGTGGCAAGCTTGGGTGCTGTTTGAGCCACAGAACCAACAGAAGGCCCATTGCCCTACAGCACCATGATGTTCATTCAGTTTGGATGCAGCACCCAAGGTTAGGTGCCCTGGAAGGAGGGTGCCTTGTCTGAGGGCCCATGCTATCCAGGGTTGTAAAGACTGTGGAGAGAATAATTGGGTGCACTCTTGCCACCTTGGATCAAATCTGTGCTTCTAGGTGTCATAAGAAAGCTGCAGAGATAGTGCAGGATAGTGCGCACCCCGGAAATTATCTCTTTCAGCTTCTGCCTTCTGGAAGAAGGTACAGGGTTATAAAGACTAGGACTAGCCGCCTGAGAAACAGTTTTTGTCCAAATGTGATTTTGGTTTTAAACGCAGTGTAAGGTAGTCTCTGGGGGAGTATATTGTATTTAATTAGGAGGTATCAGAGTTTTTAGGAGGTTAACCAGGCTGGGATAGCAGGCTTGTTGGTTTTTGAAAGTCTGGTGTAGATTTTTTCAATGTCATTGTTCTGAATGTGACAATGACAATAAAGATTATTGTATTGTGTCGTATTGTATCGTATCACCTTAGCATAGAAAAACATTGCTGCATGCATCCTGCTCTAGTAACATTAGAAAGTCTGTGTCAAATGTAAGAAGAAAGAAGTCCTTTACTGAAACAGGATTGCCATCTAACTGAGGAGAGACCAGCCTGGATGTTTGCTGTTTCATTTCTGGTTTTTGGAGCAGGAAAGCAAAGGGTGAGGTAGCACCTGCTTTTCTACCTTCCTTTTTTGAAGGTGTATGATGAATAGACTCCTTTCCTTTATCACTCCTGTAAAGCAGAAGGTAGGCAAAAGAAATGGCTCAGCAAATAAAGATGTGAGAGTTGCCTGGTGTGTAACAAAAAAGCAAAGCTTCTACTGATCAGAGGGGAGTCTGCACAAAGCTTAAGGGTCATTTTCATACATGCATGCTCATCACTCGATGTCAGCAAGCTAAAGTGATGGTTTGCATGTGTGGAACAGCCTTCCCAGAACAACCGAGGCACAACATCAGGAAGAACTTTCTGATGGTAAGAGCTATTCAAGAGTGGAACAGACTCCCATGAGAGGTGGTGGACTCTCCTTCCTTGGAGGCTTTCTAGCAGAGTTTGGATGACCACCTGTCATGTACGATCTAGTTGAGACTCTTTCATTGCAGGGGCTGGAGTAGATGACCCTTGGGGTCCCTTCCAATTCTATGGTTCTATGGACTTTCTGTTACATCAACAGCCATGCCACAGAAGAGATACTGTTCTGGCCCAGAAGGTTTTGTTTACGTAGATTTCGTCTTGCTTCGGGCACTGAGACTCTGTGAAACACAGCACTTGGAGGAGAGAAGCTTTCAGCGGCTCTGTTGGGAAGCTTCTTTAATGCAGCTCTTAAGCACTAAATCAGACAGATCATCCACCAGAATTTCCCTTGCCAGCTAGGAAGATAGATTATTATAAGGAATTTAAACAAACAATTCCCATTGTCCATCTGGCACAGATCTTGAGAGCCCTACCTTGGAGCTGATTCATATCAACTTCTCAGCGTTAATAACTTGGAAATCTCTCATCTTATACAACCTCTTTGAAGTGAATTATTATTCATTTATTCTCTTTTCTGCCAAGCTCTCTGGCTGAGAAATACAGGATTGGCTGAGATAGAAGGAGGGAGGGCCCCCTACTTGTTCTTATTTTGCTCCCTATGTTTAGCCCAAAACCACATTGCAACTGAAATGGAGGATAATAGCACTGCGAAGTTTAAACTTCCCTTAAAATAGCTGTTTATAAATGAAAGAATGATTTCAGTTGCTGCTAGAAATTCTACACTCTTATCTGTCACAAATGCTTGAGCACAAATTTAGGATGATTGGTTACAATTTAGGGGGGTTTCATGCAAGTCCATCAGAAGGGTAGTCTCCAGCATCCTCATTTTTTACTGTATAGTTCACAAGACTGCAGATGATGCTTTCATTAGTTTATATTAAAAATGAAGGTATTTAATAGACTATATTTAATATGCTACCAAGGCAACATGGGTTCTTGACAGCTAGCAATAATATATATATATATATATATATATATATATATATATATATATATATATATATATAAACTTTTGTAAATATTTAAACCCACACAATTCATCAGCCAACCAATATGACCCAACCAAAGCCAGTAGCAGCCACCAGACTCTCAGAAAGAACAAAATAATATTTGTTATATAAAAGACATCAACAGCTGGCCTTCCTAAGCAGAGACGTCCTTAAAGAGAGCCCTATCCATGCCTCCTGCCTTGAGATCATATGAACTGTCCTAAGGGTAAGGGAGAATAATACAAGCCCTTACTGTGACCATCAACCACCTATAAAACACTGATGTGAAAGAGGATGGTGAAATGAACTGAAGGGCTCAGGAGCTCATGGCCAGTGACACTCCTTCACATGAGGATATGGTGTGTGCACATTGCTGTATCCTGAAGAGAGACATCAACATTTCATATAAGCAGTTTTTTATTTGCTCCGTTTAAAGCAGGCATAGGCAAACTTGGCCCTCCAGATGTTTTGGGACTACAACTCCCATCATCCCTGAACACTGGTCCTGTTAGCTAGGGATGATGGGAGATGTAGTCCCAAAACATCTGGAGGGTCGAGTTTGCCTATGCCTGCTTTAAAGATTTGCAAAAATTGTCATATTTGCCTGAGAAGGGACTTAGGGGATAAATCCAACCTCATAAAACAAGAATGCTTAGCTCTAGTTAATGCATCAAGGGGTTAAGACCACAGAGTAAGCTGTTTTGCCAGACATACTGAGGTGACAATCCCTCATATGGGGAGCAAGGGTTAGCAAAGAGCTCTTTTTTAAACTCTCTTCTACCACATGAATCTGACCAGAATGGATGTCTGGGCTGATTGCTCCAAGCCCAGACAGCATGTTTAGAAACATTTTGCTCAATTCTGAAACTAAGTTTTACTACCGACAAAATTCAGGAAGCCAGGGACTGAATCAATGCAGAATTTGAGTGAATCTCACTTCTTTTCATCAGGACCCAGCACCAGTCATTGGCTAGGAGACCATGACTTCACTTGGCTTATCAATAAATATTGTTAATGCCAACAAAGGTAGCTCTAATGCGTAAAACATGACTAACCAATGTGGTGCTCTCTAAATGTTGGGCTACAACTCCTATCACCCCTGAACATTAGCCATGCTGGCTGGAGCTGTTGTCAAACAATATCTGGAGGGTACCACACTGAGTATCCCCACCACCACGTAAAACACATCCCAGAATACATGGTCTCCTCCTAGTAAAAATCCCAGGGACAAGTGCATTTTGGCTTCCTTAGCTTGTATAACCTTATTAGTAAGATTAATGCCAGTTGCTAACACCCCCCCAAATATGGTATGCATTCTATTACAAAAAGTAATTAAGATTTCCCTCAAGTCACAAGCAGAACAGAAATGTGGTCAGGCAGATTAGAATCGTCCATGGATGCTCAATAGGCATTATGCATTACCATCTCTCACAGTGCCTCTGATTTACAGTGAGTGGTGGACAGCTTTTTGCAATTGTGATGAATAAATTGCTAAATCTCTGACCCAGATCACACAATCCTGTTCTCATCACTGGCCTTTTGCTAACTGGAGAAGCTACCACCCAGCTCACCCCAATTGATGGGGATAATGCGTACACCACAGCAGCAAGCAGCAATAGCAGCAGCATCTCCTTATGTAACTAAACAATCATCTGTTCTGAGAGGTATTAATAAAGGCCAATGGCCAGAGTTAAGCATCTAGCATGTAATTAGAGCATTTAATTAGATGAAAAAAGAAAGGCAGCAGTAGCCAACTTGAGCACAGTAAGAGAAGCTAATACCAGACTACCAAATGAAAGATAAATAACATATATAGTTAAACAGTGGGAGGGTTGCAAGAATACTTAAAAAAAAAACACAAGAAAAAGAAAATACTATGTCCTGTAAAAAGGGGCGGGACACAAAAAAGAAAGCAAGTTACGAACCCTTTACAAAAAATATTTCTCCAGTGGTTTGTTCACATGGATATGCGCATTTCTTAACGTCACTTGATTATTCGGTAGCCCACAGGATTCCACGAAAAACCACAAGGTGAAATGATACAGTGTTTAGTTGTGGTGACTCCTTCATAAATGCAAGCTGTTGTTCATTTACAGACCTCTATCATTTCACATGGCACTTTGCAGAGCAACATAGTAAAGAAGGGAGGTCCCTGCCCCAAGAAGCTTACAATCTGCATGTTGACGAAAACAACAACAAAGGAATGGCAGAGGCAACAGTAAAACTGGGCAAATATGAGCAAATGTGGTCATATGCTCAGCTGGAGATGAAGACTATAAGGGATTAAACTACGGCATCATGGAAGAAGTGGGTCTTGAAGAGAGATTTGAAAGGAAATACAAAGAAGTGATATCGGGTTAGCCATTATGGAAGACATTGCTGTAGAGAACAGTGTACGGCAGTAACTGCAGTCTACAGTCTTTATTTTCAGATCTTATCCAAGAAGGTAAGATGACATTGAGAACAATTATTAATTGCAGGGAAATAACTCACACCCCTGATTTTGCTACAAATTACATTGGGTCATGAGACACCTCATATGAAACTTGCTGGGGGATTTTTATTAGGAGAAATACCCATATTATAAGGCTGTTCTACATCAGGTACCACACAGTAGACCGGCAGCTATGGATCACCCCCAGGTGAGCCTTTAAAGCCTCTGCTCTAGACTAACCTCCCTTTCTAGAGAGCTCTGGAGCCTCAAAGGGCTGGCCCTCTGGCTTGAAGATGGGGAAGCTTTCTCCATTCCATAGCACCCCACCACCACTCCCTGCACCGCTAGACTGGTAATGTACACAAGGAGGCATCTGATTTTTCAAGAATCAGAGGAAGATGCTTGTGAGGGTTCAGACTCTGGCCCTATAGGTTCTGATGGCCTCAGAGGGTCCCCTGGGGGCTCCTAGCCAAGTGCCCCAGGTGCAATGGTCTCTGATGTCCAGCAGTCTACTATGAGCCCTGATCTTGACTGAGCTCCCCATCTGGTGCTCCTGCAGCCTCCAACTCAGTGTCCACATCATTGATGTCATCTCCACACCCTGAAGATGGGTGCTTTTTTGGTCTTTTACTGCCCCCCCCCTTAGCACACTCACTGCACAGTTCAGCAAACATGGGAGCCTGATAAGTTGGGCTTGGATGATGGCAGATTTGAGGGTGCCAGCTCAGGCACTGGACCGCCAGCTCCTTCCTCAGGCACATGTCTGTAGAGGTTCAGATAGGGATTGGGACAAGCATAAAATAAAACCCATGGCAATCACATCATTTCCTACCAAATCTGATTACCTTCTGCACAATTTGTACTTGTTCGTTATGTCTGAAAAATGTGAGGGTTTCTTAAGCAGGGGAGAGGGGGTATTTTTGTGATTCAGGTTATAGATTTCATTTTTCTCAGTTTCTTAAAGTATTCCTCCTGCAATGGTCATTCCTCAGTTTTGGCTCGCTTACTGCCACAGCAAAGGTGACTGCTACATATCTCCTAATGAAGATAAATATCCCTTTCCAATCAGGCAGCTTTGTGCTCTCCGAGGCACCATGGCTTGAGTATGTGACAACGTTTTTCATAAAAGTACTGAGAAGGCATTGCACCACAAAGTTACTTGTTAAATTTTCTGACAGGGGCTACACACACTATACCATTAAAGGACATTTCACCCCTCAAAGAATTCTGGACCTTGCAGTTCACCCCTCACAGAGCAACAACTCTTAAAAAATATATTAAAAACGCATTTACTCAAAAGCTTTATTTAACAACTCCAAACCCTAAACAAACCGCATTACCTAGAATTCCTTGATGGGGAAAATGTGATTTGAATGTGCTTTAACAACACAGTGTGTACATAGTTTCTTCCATTCGTAATCCATTTCTACCCAAATTTTCCTCCCATCCCTTCTAAAGGTCTCTCCACACTTTCCATCTTTTTCCTCCACAGTTCATCAAAGACATATCTACTCTCAGGCATCTCAATGTTTTTCCAAGCCCCACTCTCAGTTTCATTGCCAATTTATTCCCTCTATCCTTTTCATACAAATGGGCAAAAAATACTGACTCTTTCAAAGATTCACATTGCTCATAAACAAGTCCTGTTAAGTGTCCTATAAACAGCAGCATTATATGAAATTCAGGGAAGTGTTAGGGAGTCAGGAAGATTGCAATTAAGGCCTAAACGCAGGGGAGGGGGCTTATGCAAATAACTGAGAAATGGACTAACAGGAGGTTTCAGAGACAGTAAGATTAGAGAAATAACGGTTGAGAGAAAATGATGAGCAAGACACTAATACAGTGGTACCCCGCAAGACGAATGCCTCGCAAGACGAAAAACCCGCAAGACGAAAGGGTTTTCCGTTTGCGAGTTGCTTCGCAAGACGAATTTCCCTATGGGCTTGCTTCGCAAGAAGAAAGCCCATAGGGAAATCTCCGGGGACCTCTTTTAAATGCTGGCGGTGGGGAGCAAAGCCTTTCCCCCCCCCCTCCGGCCTTCAGAAGAGGTCCAGGAAGGCCAGCGGGGGCCGAAAGGCTTTGCTCCCCATCGCCAGCATTTTAAAAGCAGTCCGGGATAGCAGAGAAGCGCTTCCCACTATCCCGGACGGCTTTTGAAGGCAGGCGAGGGAAGCAAAGACTTTCGCCCCCCGCCGGCCTTCAGAAGAGGTCCTGGACCTCTTCTGAAGGCCGGAGGGGGGCAAAAGTCTTTGTCCCCCGTGCCTGCCTTCCCGGGGGATTTTAAATCGCCTCCGCTGTCCCGGGGTTTTTTAAAATGCTGGCGGGCGGCAGTGCTGTCCCGGGGCGATTTAAAATCCCCGGGAAGGCAGGCACGGGGGACAAAGACTTTTGCCCCCCGCCGGCCTTCAGAAGAGGTCCCGGGGTTTTTTAAAATGCTGGCGGGCGGCAGCGAAGGTTTCGCTGCCGCCCGCCAGCATTTTAAGATCGCCCCGGACAGCGGAGAAGTCCTCCACTGTCCCGGGTTTTTTTTAAATGCTGGGGGTGGGAAGAAAAGCCCTTGTCCCCCCCCCAGTCTTCAAAAGGGGTCGGGGGATAGACTGTCCCCGGACCTGGTCTGAAGGCGGTTTCCATAGGAACGCATTGATTGATTTTCAATGCATACCTATGGGAAACCGTGCTTCGCAAGACGAAAAACTCGTAAGACGAAAAAAACTTGCGGAACGAATTAATTTCGTTTTGCGAGGCACCACTGTATAGACACTTGTCCCAAATAAGGGAGGGTAAAGAGAAGCTATCTCCTGAGTTTCACTGAGACCTATGGTTGGACAATCATAGCTCAATCCAGGGCTCTTGGCAAAGGCTCAAAAAGTAGGTTCAAAATGCATTGACAGCTAGCTGCTTCAGCCATCCAATTGGTTATCCAGCAACTTCAGGCCTTGTGTACAAAGGCTAAGAGTTGCATCTGCAGCTCCACCCACATTTTGTGCTCTGGCTCCACCTACCAGCAGCCTGGGGGCCTTCTTGGTAGTGGCACCTAGCCTATAGAACACCCTCCCATCAGATATCAAGGAGATGAATAACTATATAACCTTTAGAAGACATCTGAAGGCAGTCCTGGCATTATTATTTTAATTATCTATCCCTGCATGAGAGGTATGCTAAAGTTGAACTGCCACACCTTGCACCAAATCCCTGTAATAGCACCACACTAATTGCTTAGGGAGGGGAGACCAAATCTGTCCTGAATATATGTGAATGCAGCTCAGCCCAGTGAGAATCTCTCCATCACTACTAATGAATCAAGTTTTTATCCATGGCCCATTCCCCTAGGATCAGGCTCCCTTGGCAAATTTGTGTCACAATTGTAACCATGTCCAGAATTTCCCATGTGTATCCTCCATATTATTTCCATCACTACGTGGGCAACCAACACCATAACATTGTTTTAATAAGCAAAGTCTTGCAAATTGTCCAATCTACTCTGAAGCCTGAATTTATCTGAGCCTCAGCTAACAGAAAACAAAAACCCTGAGATAAAAAAAAAAACAATAAGTGGTTGCTTTGAGCATAATTTTAATTTACCAAATACCAGATCCTAAGCAGTAAGACTCTCCTGTTTGTAAACAGGCAAAGAGAATTACCGGGAGGCAATTAGAGACCATGCCAATCAATTTGCTAATTGATGTTATTTGCTTAACATTATCCAAGGAAACAAAGGAAGCAGTGCTATACTTAGCAATATCCTCTCTAAACAACATATTTGTGTGGTCTAACACCAGTCTGGGTTGCTGATCAATGATCAATATGACAATCTCCATATACTGGGGAAACCAGAGAAGTCTGTCAAGAACAACTATAACAGAACAATTCCTATTTTAGGTATAAGCCCTGCTCTTCTTCTTTTCCATTTCCTAAAATACAAACGTTTTTCCTTCTTCAGTCAACTGCCATGAAATTTCATTGTAGCAGAACTGCAAATTGAAATCTCACCTGTCATTTATGGGATTCTGGCACTACAGCATGCAGTTTTGTCTAATATCCCATCCATACCATAAACAAGACCTTACAATACAGGAATGGAAAACAATGAACATAATCTCATTAATTCATTGGCACTGATAAATAAAATCAAAGAGGGTTCTTCAAATAAGTGATTAGCAGGTGTTACAATTCAAAAGTGCCCCCCACCTTAGCTAGAAAGTCAGCTTCTACATATAAGAATCTTCCAAACCTTATTATTAAATTGCTTTGTATTTGAACCACTATTTATTTTATAAAATGGCATTTAGCTGCTTTCTTTTTTGTGCTGAAAATTTCCATAGCCTACCAATATTATATTATATTACCATATTGAAATTTATAGGGGCCGTGGGTCGGTAGTGTTTGGGAGAGGCGGTAATTCAGTGGCAGGGAGCAAGGTTTGTACGCTGATGAATGTCCCAGGTATTTTCAGTTTAAAGCATCTTGCAGAGCTGCAAGAGTTTCTGCCTAACACCCTGGAGAGAGTGACTGATAAACCAAATTAAGTCTGTAGTATGACTATGCCTCTAGTGTACTAGAGTACATGAGAAAAACTCAGCATTCCGTTTTGTGTTCATTCCTCCCTTAATCTTAAATATTCTTTCATTGGCAAGTGACAAAAGCTTATTTTCTTCCATTTCCGTCAGCACTGTTGATTTAGCCAGCAGCATACCTCTAAGTGCTTATAAAAATCAGAGGCTCTTATGTTATGAAAATGCCTTTAGATTTCATAGAGCACTTAAAACTCTAAGTAAAATGCTTTGAGACAGCTTCGAAATGCAGAGACTCGCTTGTAGATTTATGCCATTCACTATGTCAGCCTCTAAACTAAAACATTTAGCACTTAAAAAGGGAAAAGGAAAAGTGCAAGTGCAAGTGCAAGTCTGGAAAGAGTGACAGTTCATGAAAAGGAAGAATTTAAAGCAGTATAGTCACGGGTCTGAGAGCTTCTGCATAGCTGCTGCATTTTTTGTTTTACAACATTTATTCGCCGCCACCACTTTGCACCATTTCCACTATTAAAAAGTACCCAAAGCTTTATGTAGACAATAATATAATGTAGTGGACAATGTAGTATTTGAAACATGCCCCACACTGCAGACAACATAGACTAAAACGAGACAAAAGAAGACATTTATACTCTATAAACATTCAGTGTCAACTGAGTTGTACTTCAACATGTGCTAAGAAAGTTCGATGATCCTTGCTATGTGGTCACTGCTATAGAGTAATTAGAATGCCACTAGTGGAATTTTTGCCTATTCTCATCAGAGAGCTTGTTAAAATTATTGCAAGGCTGAAGATCCCCTTGTATGACAAAGCATTGCCTATGAAGTAGTATCAACTCCTGGTAGTCAGAGCATACCAGTGGCATATCCCTTTTCGTGTGGTTTTAGTTTCTCAGAGAGAGCTGAGTGGTGGCAACTCACAAGGTCTTCCTGCTTCTTCTTTGTATAACAATATTTATTAGATAGCAGCAAATGATAGAGATATCAGCTTCTATTTAGCTAAACAGAGAACACTGTTCAAATCCAAGGATGCCCAACCACACTTTAGGACGACCCCAACCTCTCTCACCACCAAAGGAACACAAGCAAATAGCAGAGAACCTGCACAAGCGACACTGACACAAAACCCCACACATATGTTCTTAATTTTGTGAATGTTCCTGCTTGACACATATACAAGGTTGAGTGCTGACAATCTCATTTTGGTGACCATCAAAGTCCCTGGTGTCTCTCTTGAGTTTTTGGATAGTGGCAAACCAACATTCACTGATCCTAGGATAATTTTACACCCTGCTTCTGTCCCGAAGCCTTTGGCTTTGGATGGGCTCAAAATTTAAATCTGGAATCCTCTAATATGCTACTTCAGTTATTTCATTCATCTTTCATTTCCCTTCTTTTATGTAATCATGATTGGTTCCCACAGGCTCCTAACATTTGAGGACCAAGCAGACAATTTGATGTTAGATCCAAATGCTTTTATTTCATGAATCTCGTAAGGGTAATTAATTAAATATTGCAAACTATGTAAATCTTTAATTTAAGGACTAAAAGAGAACAAAATGAAATCTTGCAATACTTAATTATTAATCCCCTCCAATCATCACTGAGATTGCTGTAATTAGAGAAAATGAGACAATAGTAAAACCATTATAACAATATATTATGGTTTACTTGCTTTGTTTAGAGTGAATTTGCTCCTACATTGCAGCCACAACAATTCAGATGATAATCTGCCTAAGATATTATGTATTGCAACTGAAGTTTCCCTTTCCTGGTATTAGCATGTTTCTGCAACTACAGATCACTGTCCCACCCCACAGACAAACTAATAGAGAAACACATATTAATTAATTAATAATAATAATAATAATAATAATAATAATAATAATAGAATTCATATTCCACCATTTCTCCCCAAGGGATCCACAAACTGCTGCTCTGATTTATGATTTGACTCTGGTGGTCTTCAGTGGCCTGTCCCTGGCTTTTTTTTCCTCTGAAAAAATGCTAACATTTCTTGTTGTCATTTAGTCGTGTCCGACTCTTCGTGACCCCATGGACCAGAGCACACCAGGCACTCCTGTCTTCCACTGCCTCCTGAATCTTGGTCAAACTCATGTTCATAGCTTTGAGAACACTGTCCAACCAACATTACTACAACAGTCAAATACATCCCAACAACAAAATTCAGTGCTTTATGCTGCACTTGTTGTTTTGTTTCCAGAAGGGAAACAGTAAGTTGTAAATGCCTGAAATTTGGGGAGGTTGTGTGGGTGGCAATTTGTGAAAATGTTCTAGAAGGACTACCCTCTAGGTCTACTTAAGTGTGAATTGCAGAATCAAAAGTATGCCACGGAGATGTTTTGACCCACACAAAATTCAATGAAGATTGCCCTGCTTTCCCTCTAAAGAGTTCAGAGTGGTTTACTGGTTACCTTTCATCCCAGGCAATTTGCAGGCCAAAACTTGCTTAGCTTCAGCAACAAACCTGAACAATGTGCCCTCAGGACCATTCTCCAGCCGCCCAAGGCAACTTTCTCAGCCTCTGTGACCACTGCATGCAAGAATTTAACAAGAGCTATCAAAAGGCTATGCCAGGTAATTTCAGAGAGAGTGGTGATGGCTGACCTTATCAAATTCTATATCGGTGACAGGTTGATTCATCAAAGTCACTCGTAAAAATGTGGGGGTTTGGGGAAAACATATTATCTTCAGTCTAAAGCAGTTGCAATGACTTATTTTACTGCGATTACTCTATTACCAAGATGCAGTGGAGGAACACAACAAGAGGCAGAACTCAGCATGCTAGGCTTAGACTCAGGGATGAAATTTGTCTCCCTGTATTGGCACAGGATGCTTTCCTGACCTCAAAGTAATCAGAGCGTGGAGGTACTCCAACTTCCAGTTCATCAGCCATCAGGTGACACAAGAGAGGTTCACTGCACTCCGGAAAGCCTCTGATACCCCCGAGAGTCACTGAGAGGTACCAGACCCACAGCCAGCAGGGTCCCCAGATAATGAGATTTCTTTAAAAGATTAATGAAAAAGTATTCGGTCCTCATAGAAAGAAAGTTACAAAGAGAAATGTTCAGGTGCCCTTCCAAGAGATTACTGTGAAATGAGCCTGCCTGCTTCCATTGGTCAGTGTTTTTGACATACGAATGAAATCAGGGCTGTGAATTGTAAGGGAGCAGTTTTGATAACAGGCAAAAGAATCCCTGAGGTCCTAAACAGCTTATCTCCCCCCCCCTTTGGTGCACCTTTCTTGATTCTGCCTTATTTTCTAGCCTTGAAATATCTAGTTTGCTCCTCCTTTCCCCTTAGCAACCAGGCTGTATCTTTCCTGGGATGAATTCATCTGAAATCGAGTACTCCTTAGAAATTGTTTTCTGCAAATGCACAGTGAATGCAGGCGGATGTTAATGAAATCTACCACCACCACCAAATGGTAAACACAAAATGCAAAAATTTTGTACAGAAGCTTAGACACGTCTCCTGCTGTGCAGGACCTCCAGGCACTTATTTCAAAAATCACTGTATAGATAACTTACAGTACAATGGTGTACATGTCTACTCTGAAGTAAGTCTCTTTGTGTTTAATAGGGCTTACTCCTGGTGATGTGGGTAGAGGAATGCAGCTTGAGCTTTAGTTTAGCATTGGCATTTGGGGAAAGCAGGACCGCTGTGTTTTTTAACAGCCGTATGCCAGGCAGAAACAGGTTATACATTTTCTAGTGTGGACAAAGAATTATGGAAAAGCTGTTCACATTCTGTCAGACATTTTTATTACATGTGTGGCCATTGATGTTTATTATTAAGCCCTGTACTCCCATCTGCAAAAGAGAACACACATATGCAAATAACAACAACAACAAAACGTATTTATACCCCACCCATCTGGCTGGGTTTCCCCAGCCACTCTGGGCAGCTCCCAACAGAACATTAAAAACACAATAAAACATCAAACATTAAAAGGTTCCCTAAACAGGGCTGCTTTTCTTCTAAAAGTCAGATAGTTGTTTATTTCCTTGGCATCTGATGGGAGGGCTTTCCACAGGCTGGGTGCCACTACTGAGTACACCTTCTACCTGGTTCCCTCGTTGCGTATGGTGAGGCATATGCAAATTTTATGCAAATCAGTGCCCTTTTGGGGGTCAGAGGGCCCAACCCATATGCAATGTACCGAGCCCAGAAAATCCTGCTGGCATCCTTATCTGGGTTCACAGTCTGAGCAACTGTAACCAAAGCCAAGGTTCTGTCAGATTGCCCATAGCTGCTTGCCTACTTGGCACTTCCTTTGCCACCAGACTGCCAGGCCTGATAGTGTCCTTCCAGCTTCCTCAGCAACTCTTTTATCAGTTCTGCATCGACAGCATTTCCCATGCTCTCCTGCACCACCATCATTATTTTCTCAGTACATTTGCTTGATGTTCACCATGTGCCTGCTATCTATGCTCTATCTGGCTGGACACAATGGTTGAATCCTTTTCTCTTTGGACTCAGCTGATTTTTTAAATCTTTCCGAAGAGCGTTTTTTAAAAAATGAATCTCCATGCTTCTCCCAATCCACTTTCCCCATCTCTGTCATTACTCTTGTAGCATGGGTTCATGACCATAACAACAATACCATTTTCTTGGTGGCAGGCTAGCGTAATAGAACGATGATGCTCTGTATGAGGGTTTCTAAAAGATGTCCCTTAATAAACTCACAATAACTCTGACGCTGCTGACAAGGGATTGGGGAAGTTTTATAAAACACAGCATCAGCTGATCTGCTCTACTAACTGCAGATATTCCGAGGTTCTTTTGGGGTCACATGGGAGCAACAATAGCAACAGCAGATCATGTTGATGTAGAACTACCACTAAGCAGAGGCCTCTTAGCTCAGCTATATCTGTTTCAAAGTACAGAACCATATTACCAGCTCATCTCCCTGTATCTCCAAGAGTTTACTTCCAGTACAGAGGTCCATATAGTTAAAGCTATGGTTTTCCCAGTAGTGATGTATGGAAGTGAGAGCTGGACCATAAAGAAGGCTGATCGCTGAAGAATTGATGCTTTTGAATTATGGTGCTGGAGGAGACTCTTGAGAGTCCCATGGACTGCAAGAAGATCAAACCTATCCATTCTGAAGGAATTCAGCCCTGAGTGCTCACTGGAAGGACAGATCGTGAAGCTGAGGCTCCAATACTTTGGCCACCTCATGAGAAGAGAAGACTCCCTGGAAAAGATCCTGATGTTGGGAAAGATGGAGAAGGGGACGACAGAGGACAAGATGGTTGTACAGTGTTCTCAAAGCTACGAACATGAGTTTGACCAAGCTGTGGGAGGCAGTGGAAGACAGGAGTGCCTGGCATGCTCTGGTCCATGGGATCACGAAGAGTGGAACATGACTAAACAACTAAACAACAACAAATCTTAACTTGGTTACTTCAAAAAAGGTGCTTGCTAACATTCTAAGAAAGCCGTTCCACTTCTGGGTGGGGCAGTGTTGCGGTCAGGCCACGTGGCCTCCATACACAGTGGGGGCTGGCGAAGCATTGCATCATGACCCTGGCCGGCCAATCCAGTTGCCGGAGGGCGTGGCTTATCCCTTTAAATCAGCTGTGTGGGAGAGAAGGTGTGGTCATCCCCTGCCCCTCCATTCTAAAGGGTATTCCATTAAAGGAATCTGGGGATTGTGGTTCCTGTCTGCAGCCATGGTGGAGGCTAGGACCATGAGACAACCTTCCGGTGACCCTAGGGGAGCTCCGAGTTGATGTACATGAACAGGACTCCCCCTATTGGTGGTGAGACTTCTTGCATGCTGGCAGGATTCAGATATAGTTGGTTCAATTCCAATGCCTAAGCCAATACCGCTCACATTCTGTAACCAATAAAGTTGTGGCCTAAATTTTGCCCATTAACCTAAAATATGGTGTCCACATGTTATTATTCAACATAAGGGGGAGGCCTTGGGGTCTTGGCACGCAACTGGTGAACAATACAAATGAGGAAAAGAGATTGAATATGGCAATGAATTAAGCATATATTTCAAGCTCACTTATTTCAATAAAAGAACTTTCAGAATCTAAACAAAATTTCCAAAAGTTACATCTCACTCTAGTGATCAATAAAGTTAATAAAATAAAATATAAATATTGCATAACAATATGCGGGTAATTTTATTTTAGCTTATGCACTGCAGCTCAAAAAGAAACACACACACTTGAAGTACAACAAAGAGCAGAGAAAGCCAAAAAGAGAAACTATATCTGTCATCTTTCCAGAGATTAACAGGAATGACAGAAAAAGTGCAAAAGGTAGAGACAGATCATCACAGAACTTCTGGCCTCCCAACAGAAAACCTCCTAGATGCAAGCCCTGGTTATCAATGAACCATAGCTGAATGTGTGAACTGTTTTCATGTGCAAGAGATAGGAATGGGCAGATAAGTCTGTTTCTGCTACAGGTCAGCTTCACATGCATTCATTCATAAATCTGTCCTGTCCTGCTTTGAATCAGTTTGTGTGAACTGCAAATAAATCATTCACTTCAAAATGCTCACTGAGCAAAATTCTTGAGCATCCCTACTAAGAGATGCTTTGAAGGATCTGTGATCTCTGGCGGCTCGTTATGAATCATCACTTGATGCTACTTGCATGTTATTACTTATTTTATTTATTTATTTAGTGTAGCCAAAGCCATTAGAAAATATAAGCTACATAAAAAAACCAGAATAAAATACATCACACTGTTAACAATTATTAAAACCAGACATTCTTTCAGATAAGAAGAATGCATGTTGATGATAGATTAAAAGGGAAGCTGCCTCGTGGTGAAGCAATAAAACTGCTAACACATTTGCAAAGCTAAGCAGCGTCTGGCGTGATTGCAAATTGGATGGGCAACTGTGTGTTGAGATTCCTGCATTTCAGGGGGTTGGACTAGATGACCCTCAGGGTCCCTTCCAACATTATAATTCTATGATTCTATGAAAGTCACATCAATGGTCCACCTAGTTCGGTACTGACTATCCAGTCTTTCAGGAATAAGTTTTTCCCTGCATTACCTTCCAGGCCAGGGACTGAACCTGGGATGCTTTGAATGTAATCATGTGCTCTACAACAGAGCTACAACCTTTCCCCAAAGTGCTTTATAATCAGTTCTTCTTAACTTACCCAAAAAGTATCCCAGATTTTGTCTGGATAGCCTCCTATACCTTCAGGGCTGCATAAATTCCACTCCTCTCTGAACTGCCAGAAAACTGAATGACAGAACTGATGATAATCTTTATCTCCTCTAGATTTATTTGGTATTTTGAATTGTAGGGTTGAGGCAACTAAAACCTACAGCAGATATTATTGTGGCATTCAGTGTTTGATGTACTGAAAGGTTATACCGGTGTTCTTTAGATCTAACCTGCATATACAATTCACTGCCTTAAAGTCACTTGAGGAAATTAATGATCATTACTTCAGCTAATTAGCTGACACAACTGAACATAATTAGCCAGCACTACAAACTGAACAAAGATTGCAAGATCACAATAAATAATCACAGGTATGGGAGCAAATATTTAATTTACTATGGAAACTGGCTCTTAAAATATATTTAAGTAGTACTCACAAGGTAAAATAATAGCCAAAATTGTTCTGTATTTAAGGATTTAAAAAGGGGAGAGTTACATGCTGACTTTTTGTGTGGGGAGATCGTATTCTGCTTGGTAATTCTTACTACTGCAAAATAAGCTGAGCTGTGAGTGGGGGTGCTGCAAATATCTGTGATCTTCCGCTTCCAGTTCTGTGGCACATAAGCAGGTTTGAAACTATAATAAAATCCATACATGCGTGTAGCAACTGAGCATGCAAACAGATATGAAATTAAGAGGCAGGGTGGTACGAAATGGCGTGAGACTGGGGAGACATGTTCACTGCAATGACCTAGGTTTGAGGGAACACAATACACTGCACCTTTCCAGACTAATGATCTTCAGCTGATTAGTAGAGCTGAGTGGAGCAATGCACTGAGAGAGCCATATAAAAGAGATTGTCTTGCTGCGAGGACTTGACCCATTTTACTACAGGGAAGTCTGAAAGCACTCCTAAATGTGGGACTATCTGAACTTCAGCGCACACTGACAACTGTAAGCCATTTTCTCCCTGGACTGTGTCCAGCTTAAGCAAGGTATACAACGCATGGATCAACTTCTTTTCAAATTCCACCTTACCGAAAAATAGACAGCAGCCTGAGCAAAAGAAACTAGCTAATTGTATTTTATTTGTTCCTCACAATTGCAGCAAGGATTTCCAATGGGATACCATAGTCAGTCCCATGGGTTTTATGCATTAGAAAAGTGCTAGAAGCGGGCACTGGAACAGTACATCATAGAAACAGCTATGGGGACGTGGGTTGCAGTCTGCAGGTGTCTAACAAACAACTTCCTTTCATGAATCTTTCAGGAATATCTGTCCAAAGGCACTGCTCTTGCACAAATTACACTGAAATGAATGAAGCTAGATCCTGGATAGCTCAGTTGGTTAGTGTGTGGTACTGATAATGCCAAGGTTGCAGGTTAGATCCCCATATGAGACAACTGCATATTCCTGCATTGCAGGGGGCTGGACTAGATGATCCCAGGATCCCCCTTCCAACTCTACAATTCTATGAATCTAAGTAGAAGTAATAGTTGGCAGGCCACTGAATGTAATGGTGCCACAGCCTTTGATGTTTGCTTTTAACAAACATGCAATCATTTATATATGCTTACATCCGTTGCCTGAAGCCCTATTTAGTAATCTAAATAAGAGAAAAACAGTTCCCTCAGGATGGGATGGTGCAAGTTAAAATGCCAGTGTCTTCAAGAGTCAGGTCAATGGAAGGACTTTCAAAGGACAGCTCTGTGGTTATGAGCCACTAACATAAATGCATGGGTGGCAGCAAAACTTGCACAGGGCAAAACTCTCCATCCACTAGCAGTGGGGCTCCAATATGTGGGCACTCTTTCTTGCCCACAATTTATCAATTGCAAAACTGTGGCCAACTTACGGTTTAATGTGAGAATGAATGAGAGAGGGTTGTGATGTAAATAAACAGTAACAAATAATATACCCATCAGTTCCTCCATTGTGCGCCTTGGTTAGCCTGAGCCTGTTTTGTGCAGTGAAACTGGAAGGAACATACCTTTTAGGGTCTGGGGAGTCTGCTCAATGAAATGACAAGATGGGCTACAGAAGGGATGTAGGGTGATTCCTTCATCGGGTGGGTACCAGCCTATCCTTACATCAGGGAGATTGGAACGTACAAGGTAAAGAGGGCATCCTACTTGCCTTGCAGAGCCCAGTCACAACACAACCCCAAGCACTGCCTATACACAACCCATTGGAGACTGAATGGATGGAGCAATGAATAGGTATCATTGTACCACAAAATCAGATGACCAGGGCTCCATACTATCGTGTTCAGCAAAGGAAACTACGGCTAGTCAGTTCCATCTGGGGATATAATCTTACCATCAACGTTCTCAAATTCTCTTTGCTTCACTGGCCAGTATTTGGATATACAAATCGGAGAACAGGGCTAGGGAAACAGTATGAATGGGGCAAATGATGCAGAGAAAAGGGAGAGATGTTTTCAGATTTTCAAAGGCAATAAGAACAACATACGCTGCACACTGAAATTTCATCCTTTGAGTGAGCAAGAGGAGAACGGCCGTTACGGCGCCACAGAAAGAATGCAGCAGAAAACACACATATAATTCCAAATAGATTCCATGAAACCCCCTTAAGAATCATCTCTTTTATTTCTGTTGTGATATATAATGTTATAGATTTGTGCCATATAATGCAGCTGTTGAGCATCTGACTAGCTGAAAGGGGCTACAAAGCGGCTTTGTCTATGTGCTGCATATGTGAAGCAGGGTGATTGCCCTTCCTTTTCTCTGTCTTCCTCACTTTATGCGATTCCACAAAGAGGAAGCTGTGAGATACCAACCAGAACACTCGCTAATGCTTTACCTCTCCCACCCCTGTAATGCAGCACATATGTGTTTTTGTTTCTTTTAAATCCATTACTTATTTGACAGCAATATATTCACTCCCAAGAGCATGCCACTTGACAGATTTTTAAGTGCAAGTAGGTAACAAAGCCTAATACAGCTTTTAAGACAGAGGCTACAGTATCAGCAAGGGAAGAGGCTGGATGTACAATATTATTGATAATTATTATCCTTATAGTACACAGCATCTTAACACAGAAAAATCCTTTCTCCTCAATGACAATCAAGTTTATATCAACATTGTCATTTTAATTTCATAGAATCACACTCATAGATTTGGAAGAGACCACGAGGGTAATCTTGTCCAACCCCCCAAATGCAGGGATCTTTTTTGTCCCACGTGGGGTTCAAACCCATGTCCCTGAGACTAAGAGTCTTGTGTTCTACTGACTGAGCTATCCTCGACTCCGCCTTTCCATCTTCTGCAAGAGTCCCCAAGGCAGCTCACATAAAACAATAACATTCAATTGTAATGGGTATATAATTAAAGCCATCCAGTCTATAACAAGCACCTGCAAAATTGATGAACACAAAAATAAACAGCACAGCCCCCCCCACACAAAAGCAATTGGCAAGAGAGTTGATCTCAAACTGAATATAAGCTCTCCTAAAATGAGCTAATTTAGGTGGATTTGGATCAGACCTCAAATTCAAATAGCTCCTTATTCTGAGTACTATGCTTTGGCATGCTCTCATTGATTCCTAATTTTACATAAATAGTGGAGACTAGAAGCACTTCTAATTTCCATAGCAAAGCTTTCAAGGTGCTGCAGGCTATGATGGTCCCTGTCAGTCCACCCAGTGGGCAAGTGCAGGCTGAGGAGTCTATGCGGCTACTGGGACACTTTCTGAAATTTTAGCTTTGTCCTGGAGTTTGTAACCTATGAGCAAGCTCCCTGGACAAGCCCATAGGCCTAGAGCATAGGTAGGCAAACTAAGGCCTGGGGGCCGGATACAGCCCAATAGCCTTCTAAATCTGGCCTGCAGACGGTCCGGGAATCAACGTGTTCTTACATGAGTAGAATGTGTGCTGTTACTTAAAATGCATCTCTGGGTTATTTGTGGGGCATAGGAATTTATTCATTTCCTCCCCTTCAAAATATAATCCGCCCCCCCCACAAGGTCTGAGGGACAGTGGACTGGCGCCCTGCTGAAAAAGTTTGCTGACCCTTGCCCTAGAGTTAGGGGAATTGGCATCTTAGAGGCTATGAATTTATTTAAGATCTTGACTGACAGGTTGCGAGACCACTTAAGAACTGAGATAAGGCATAGTGGCTCAAGAAGCTCAATGGGATCTTCCAGCTGGTTCGACAAAGAGTGCAAGCAAGCTGAAAGCCAGGTGTAGAGAGTTTACTGTAAATATAGGAGCTCTATTTTACCCCTCTTAATTAATGAATATGTTTCCTTCAGACAGAAGTATAAACCTCTGCTAAGATGGAAGAAATCAGAAAACAGAAAAACATGCTTGGCATATCTTAATAAAGGCCTCTCATGGTAAGGACATTCCCCTCTTCTGGTGTACAATATCAGGCCTTCTGGAGAATGCTTGTAATGTTCCAGTGTGTACCATTGGACCCAATGAATGGATACAATATTATCATTCACTCTATCATGGGCAGGATGATGAGGTCAATCAAATAACAGAAACTTTGGCAACTTTGGCAAATACTCATGTAACATGCAGCTGCAGTGCATTCATGGGGGAAAGTACAGCTGTATCCATTTCCCCACTTAGATCTCCCCACTTAGGAGTCTTTATGCCTAGATTTCAAGCCTCCAGCCTTCCATGCATGTTCTTCTGATTATATAGTTGTCTGAGAGGACTGTACCACATGAATGATTGAAAGAGTTCTTCATATCACTTGACTTAAAGGTAAAGGACCCCTGACCGTTAAGTCCAGTTGCGAATGACTCTGGGGTTGCAGCGCTCATCTCGCTTTACTGGCCGAGGGAGCCGACGTTTGTCCGCAGATAGTTTTTCCAGGTCATGTGGCCAGCATGACTAAGCCGCTTCTGGCGAAACCAGAGCAGTTCACGGAAATGCCATTTACCTTCCCGCCAGAGTGGTACCTATTTATCTACTTGCACTTTTTGATGTGCTTTTGAACTGCTAGGTTGGCAGGAGCTGGGACCAAGCAACAGGAGCTCACCCCATTGCGAGGATTCGAACCGCCGACCTTCTGATCGGCAAGCCCAAGGCTCAGTGGTTTACACCACATCGCTACCCGCGTCATCACTTGACTTGTTCATGGTTTATTCCTCAATGGCACTCATTCCCTCTCTGTCTCCAATGCCACCATTTCTATTTGGCCGCCTTTTACAGGCACCCCCTTTCCCACCAAATAAAAGCTCCATGCTGCGCCTGATCTATATGCACAAGACAGCCACAAACACAGGCTCCGCTTTAAAAAGAAATGCAAGGAAGCCTGGAACATCCCCTCCATCTCTGCAGTCCTTAGGCCAAATGTTCCTGGGGTATTCTCCCTGCTTTGTCCTACTCTGCTTAATCTCCATCTCCTTTTAATTCTTCTGTACATTTTAATTAAGCCCGCTCTGGGTGTCTTGAACATTTTTCTATTCAGTGAAATAGTATGCCCGCTCACCAGGTGGGCATCTCCAAGCACTCTTAGCTCTGTTCTCAATGGTGTATTTTTCATAGCAGTGTGCCTGCTTCTGGCACCGCAGGGGTGGGGAAACACATCATTAGAGAACATTTGAATTCAAAAGATGCATTAGGGGAAGCAAGACAGCTGCATTTTACTGATTATTTTGGAGGTGTAAACAACTCTGATGATACCACCGCTGTAATTTGTTGCACAACACGGAAAAGGGAAGAAACATACACGCTAAAATCTGACACACGGAACTATAGGAATATAGTATTTTCTTACACTTGAAAAGGAAAAGGAAAATAACACTGAATTACTGCTTGCTTTATATACATTGTTCCTGTTTGGTAAACCAATAGTGGCTGTGGACCAGAGTGCTTTCCCCCCATCAATTCCTGAAGAGCATGCATTTAGCCACCGTTATACATACTGGGGTAGTAACATCACAATTAGATGTGACTGCTTTTGTAAAGTGTTCAGAAGCTCAAAGCGCTGGAAACCCCGAACCCTAATGCTAGAAGAAGTTCCCAGAATCCAAAAACATGGATCTAAGCAGAAAAGGGGGCCCTGGAGACAGAAAATTTCCGTGTGGCAAGATTATTTATTTATTCTATTGCTATGCAACCTTTTCTTCCAAGCATGGACCCAGGATGGCGTATAAAAACTCCTCTTGTGTTTTATATTGTTTTAATATTGTTGTGATATTTGGGTGACTGGACAAGACAGTAGTGGCGTAGCGTGGGTTGTCAGCACCCGGGGCAAGGCAAGTAATTTGCGCCCCCTAACCCGTGGATTTGCGCCCCCTAACCCTAACCCCCAGATGTTGCGCCCAGTGTGGCTGGCCCCCCCTGCACCCCCCACGCTACGCCACTGCAAGACGGGGTTAATAGATTCAGAAGAAGACTGTCTTAATGGCTATGGAAAGGCTGGCAAGTATCTCTATGGTTAGGGGAATGACAAGTAAATGGCCCACAGTGAATAGAAAATGGTGAGGAGACTCATTATTATTATTATTATTATTATTATTATTATTATTATTTGCCCCCTTGGCTCAGTGCCCTGTGCAGGGGCATCATCCACATTGCCATTGCAGTGCTTAAGTTATGCCTCCACCTTCTCTCAAGCTACACACAAACACACACACAAACCACACATTGCAAAAGTTCCCTAAGCTTCTAGTGACCTCCTTTCAAAGGAAACCCAACCTGGATAAGCATTGTGCCTCTGTGCCGCATGGAGTACAACATCAGTGAGGCGTCATGAGAGCATTTATGCTGAATACACAGGCTTAAAAACATAATAAAGTCTTACAGGGAAAGGGGGGGGGGAAGCACCACACAATTCTTTGGACAATATAAGTGGAATGGCTGCGCTGAATGACAAAACAAGCTGAACATGCTTTGCATCGTAAGCATGGATATCTACTTTATTTTTGGGAACTGTACCATTAAAGGACACCATTAATATTCAGGATGAAACTAGACATTTAGCAGCTAACATGGGACTGGGATTGTCATCGCTATGCAATGCACACACAGTTTTTAAAGGTAGCGATGTACCAAAATTAAAATGGCACACACATGTGTGGTGGGCATTAGTTTCAAAGAGGCTCATTGAATTAAAATGGTCGTTCTTCCCAGTTGCCTTTGTCACCTTTAGTGTGGAAAAAGCCATACATTTACGCATGTGTGCACCATTCACAATCGATGGCACCCAGTGTGTAAGGCTATTTAAACTCAGACACTTTTGAAACTTTTAAAAAGTAGTAACACAAGATTTGGTTCTCCTTCTGGCTGCCCCTTTGCTCTCTTCACGCAAGAAAGACTTGCCAGAGTCAAAGAACAGTTCAAACATCAAACAGTTTAATCATCATCATCATCCTTTCCCAATCTGTGAGCAAGAGTCCCTGCGAGAGGAAGACATAAAACGGGGGAAGTAAAAATGCTTTTGTGACCTGAAGTGTCAGTACAGAAATATGAAAGAGAAATGCTTAGCTGCTGTGCATTACACAGGCAGTACATGTTGCCCGGACTGCACAGTTAGGCAGAGATATGCCTTGTATGGATTTCTTGGATGCACATTTCAAGCCAGTAGAATTGAAATGAGAATGAAGAAACCAGAAAAATGGGGAAGCTCACGTGCAAATAAAGCATTAGGTGAGCAGAAACCTATGGGGAAAAAAGGAAAGTAGATAGACATGAGAGGAGCAGCATACAATCATTCCATCCTGAGGAAGTTGGAAATGGGATCCTCCTTACAGAGGGTCCTGTTTGCGCGCAGGCCCTGGGAATAACCCCACAGTTGTTTGGGGCGTAGCTAGCCCTGGCCCCCTCAGCCCAGGGATCACGCCAGGCTGTTTAGACCAATTGCATGAGGTGGCATGATCCCTGGGCTCCATATATGTGGGAGCGTGACGCAATTGGGGGCACTTGCCTCATGCTGCCAGACACCCCCTCCCCCCCTCTGCTGTTAGGCTGTGTTTTTTGGCCTTGCTTTTGATTGGGTTGCCTGCTTTGGAGCAGGGGCTGGGTAGGAATTTTTCCATTTGGCAGATTGGCTTTGGCCACTTGGTTTTCGCCTACCCTTCAGCAACTGTCACAATGTGTAAGGTTTGGCAGTTAGGCATTGGCTTATTGGAAAGTGGGGAGGGGAGGTGCAGCCATCACCTGCCCCTCCAGGAATTGGGTATTCCAGTAAAGGAACCTGGGGGTCCTGGTTCTCGTCCAAAGTCCGCTTGAGGGGCTAGGGCCATGCCAGGACCACAGGAACCCCAGCGTGAGCTTCGTCGGTCTTCATAGATGTTGCTCCCTCGCTTGGTGTTTACGCTTTCAGACAACCAACCAGAGAGGTGGAGTAAGTTATAGTCTGTTGCCAATGTCTAAGCCAATACTGCTCATCCTTTTGCAATTTATAAAATTGTGGCCAAAATTTGCCCAATAACTTAAACTAAAATATGTGTCTGTGTGAAGTTATTTGTGGGGTGGGTGGGTGTCTTGGGGCCTCAAAGCGTAAGCAGAAGGGGAAGCTATACCAAAGTTCCTGGGGCTTTCTTTTTGACTATTCTGTAGATGGCTACCAGCAGTGGCAGATGGGTACTATGGTGCTCTGTGCAAGGCCAAAACTTGAAAACTTTCCCCCAGTCCTTGTACCGCTCCCCCAAAGTGGGTAAGCAGGTGCCCAACTTTGGAAAGGAGGGACAAGGGCTCTGGCAGTGTCCTAGAGCCCTCCGACCTCCTTCCCTAAGATGGGAAAGCACTAACTAGGCTTTGGAAAGGAGAAGAGAGGACTCTAGGGCCCTGTCAGAGCCTCATGCCTCCTTCCCAAAGCTCAGTGCCTCGCTTACTGGGCTTTGAGATGGTGCTCCCTGGGTTCAGCATCCTGTGCATGCACACTGCTTGCACATCCCTAAATTCACCTTGGCTACCACTAAATTCCTAAGTTCCTGCAGGCTCCCATTGTATGAGAATTTAAGATATTTCTCCCCCCTTCCCAAGGTCTCAAAGGGGTAGTCAGCAAACTGGCCACTGGGCCAAGCCTTATATCTTCCCCCAGGTTCCTCAGAAGCCCTCTTCTATAGAGGGAAGTGACCATGCTTCTTTGTAGAAGACATTGCTGGGTGCTCTCTTCAGGGTACCCTTGACTAGTTCTGGGGGAAACAACAAACAAAGATTCATGGAGAAAAGTATGAACTTGCTGTGATTTTGACAATGAAGCTGAAAACAAAAGACTAGAGGTAAGGATACTATGGATATTTCTTAGTATCCATTTCCCCTGTGGGGGGAAAAAGTATAATTTGACCAGTACTGATGGAGCCATGAAAGGGGTCAGAGTAACTGTGCAACAATTCAGGCTGACATTATTCTGTGTTTTTTGTACTTTTGAATGGGGAAAATGTTTCATCAGACTCATTGATTTTTGCAGATGCTGTTGCACACAGCATACACATTCAGAAATTGCAAAACTAATGGATATCCAATAACTGCATATTCGTTTTAGGGGTGAAGTGTTGCCAACACAATGCTTATATTTGGGGCAGGAGGCACTGAAATATCTACAAAAACAAACTGGATGGTTTCACACTTCCCAATTGAAAACGAAACACTTAAGTGATGCAAGACTTTTCCACCTCACATTTGCCTTCTGCATCTTTTGCCTCTGCTCTCTCTACACACTTGCCAAATCTGGGATCTGGCATCTGGGCCCCATAAGATATTCAATACAAATGAATTAAATATGGAGAAAAGTACAACTCATGCCTGCCATCTTCAAAGTTTCATTTGCTGGAACTGCCTATAATTAGCTTGCTCAGATGTTACAATAGAAATGAAAATATTTTAAAATTTCACAAATGTAATCTGGCTTCTGTCGAATTATATACTCCAATATAGGGGATTGAATGGATTTCCTGTCACTAAATAGGTTCCCATAGTGAAATCCTTTTATAAAGGCTTCTCTGCATTAGATGATAAATTACATGATAATTTTACAATAAAGATAAATTTTGATAAAGAGCCTAGAACCTCAAACTACTTACCACTTTGAATGTGCAAACTGGTCCATAATATGCCATTTTACTCTCAACGCATATATATTTCTTCCATGCTACAGTGAAACAGTGAGTGCATACTGCCATTGTACCATATGCTGATATATAATGTGTGGCAAAATCCTCCTTCCTGTCTTTGTAGGATGAATTTGCTTGCAAAAACACACATTCTTTTTTAAAAAAAGTGTGCAAAAGATGTGGACTTGGAAAGAAATCAGAAACATACGCAGAAACTAGTGAACAGAAACAAAAATTGACTGCTTTATCCAACCCGACCCCAGGGAACATGGGTTGTCTGTCTGGGCTAAGTGTTTGTTATGGCTTGGAGCAGCACATATTATCTCACAGGATTCGAGTTTCTAGTGGTCAACCAGTAGTCACTGCTAGATGGATCTTTTCTAACTTGGCAAATGGGGAGAGGGATGAAGGAGACGCATAGACGGGAGGCCAAACTGAGGTCTGTGGCTTATGAGCTGCACACAGGAGGTGCTTCACTGCACAGATGGTCTTCTAGCAAGAATTTATAACTGGTACACAGAAGAGTAATGATCAGTCATAAAGGGGAGAGGTGGAGCACTATAACGGATGAGTGATATTGCTTGGGGCCTCAGGAAACCTGTTGTTTTCAGGCAAAAGTGGGGGCTTAGGGAACAAAGCTTCATTTTATCTTACAGTTGGCTTGAATCCACTCCGCACACACAACTGACAGACACAGCAATATCCACAATATTGCCAGTGTGGTACAGCGGAAAGTGTGAGACGTGGTTTCAGAAGGTCTGAGCTCAGAGCCTTCTGAACTCTGAAAACTCCCTCGAGCCGGAAACTCTCACACACCCCAACCTACCTCAAAGAATTGTTGCTGTACAGTTAAAGGTGTGCCTGTAGGGGGTAGGGGTGAATGTACTGCCCTGAATAAGGGAGGGAGAAAAATGAAATAAATAGATACACTAAATTTCTGCTCTGTCCTGCAAACCTGGAACATTAATTGGCTCAATAAAGTTTCCTCAAATGTCTACATACATCTTCCTGATCTGACCTTGTAAAGACTGAACTTTTAACTCGAAGCAATTAGGAACACTAGCAAACTTATACTTTCACCACAGAGCCGTTATCTCTGAGGCATATTGCTTGTAATGATGCATACCGCAGGCTGAACAAAGAGATTTACTCACCCAGTACTCTGAGCAGTTATCCAGTTCTTTAAAATAGACCACTCCAAATGATATGGTCATTCAGGCAGCTCTTCTCATTAATCAATGAGAAAGTACAATCTCATAGTTTATAATCAACTCTAAAGTGTGCGCGCATATATATATATATATATATATATATATATATATATATATATATATGAAAAACCCAGGTGACCATTTCTAAAAGCAATGTAAGAAGGAATTGATAAAGAGCTCTAAAACAAACATTGAAAACTGGGTTATAGATCAGATGGGAACGGAGGTGTCTTTCGGGATTAGTCTTTTGGGGTAAGACCCTTTCAGATTTCTGGTAGAGAGCTAAACTGGGGTGGTAAGTAGATGGAAAGGGGCATCTGTGCTGAACGACACATCAAAAGAGAATGGCAGTGAAGAAAAACATAGAGGAAGAAAGGGGGAGAAAAACTTTTGCTCAGCTGGAACAACTGTGGACACAGGGAGCCGTTTCTATCTCTGGAGAGTCATTGGGCATTTCTGGAACCCTGACTTCCACATATTTTACCCATGTTATATTTTTCACTTCCACATCCCACCCAATTTGGTACATCTCAGGCAGGGCAGTGGAGAGTAGGGAGAGAGCAACAAAGATTGGCTTGGCCTCCTGATGCATCCCTGGTGTATGAAAGGGCTGTTTCCTCCTTATATTTACCATACAAAACAAAATAGCAAAGCTTTCTATGCTCTGTGCCTTCTGAGTTCCAACTCCAAAGCCTTATAATTTATAAAAGCATGGAGAAAGTTCAGCAACATTACTGTCAGCCTCTGATTGCCTCAGAGTTCTCCATCTTCACACTTGCCCTGAAAGTGATCTTCGCCAACAGAGATTTGGCTTCTTTGGCTGAATCTTTTCAACAAAGTTCACTGTGTGTTTCTGGGAATCTCCTATTCCCACCCTTGTGGTCTACTTTGATTTCTTATGCCATTGTTTACCCAGTCAACAGCATTTGCCTTCAGGCAGTACACATGTTACATATCTTTTGATACCCAAAGCGGGCTTTAATGGATTTTCCCAGTCACGGAATGTACAACATGTTTTGATGTAAGCACAGTAATCTGTGATCTCAGGTTTAATTTTTGATAGAACCTTTAAAGTATTCAAGAAGCTTGAAGTGTCAGACTTATGGCAATATATCCTGGTGGTATTCATGTCAGACCCTGGATACATGCCATAGACTTCATCATTCTCCCTACTTCCAATGTTCAGGTTGCATTGTTGCTTGTGCAGCCAAAACAGCACCACCACCCCACAAGAATGGGTCATCAGCAGGCTTTGGATATCCCACAGTTTGCAGATGTACAAACATATTAAGGGGTGGACACCATAAGGGGCCAAATAGAGCAATGAGGGTGAGCCTGCCCATTGATGGCAAAATGCTGTCTGATGGCTGGGGAGGGGGCCCCTCCCTCCTGAATACTAGGAGCGAGAAGGAATGGAATGAAGTATCCTAAAACAAGAGTACTTCATGGTCCTTTCCAACTCTATGATATTCACATATTATATTTCTAACTCTCACCTCTCTTCTTGATCTTGTTGAAAAGAGATGGGGTTTTTGTTTTACCAGTTCTGCTAAAAATACAAACACTCTTCATGTACTATACACGTACAGTGGTACCTCGGGTTAAGAACTTAATTCGTTCTGGAGGTCCGTTCTTAACCTGAAACTGTTCTTAACCTGAGGTACCACTGCCGCACGATTTCTGTTCTCCTCCTGAAGCAAAGTTCTTTACCCGATGTACTATTTCTGGGTTGGTAGAGTCTGTAACCTGAAGCGTCTGTAACCTGAAGCATCTGTAACCCAAGGTACCACTGTAGTTCCATCTCTATTCAGGTGACCTCTGTGGTGAGGAGTGGCTATTATCAGATTGTCACACCAACTGTACCCTTTCCTAGACAGGGGTAGCTTCTCAAGCACAGCAGCTGGGTGCAGGGGAGACTATTACAGAATGTTGTGTCCTTCCCAGAATGCAACACCTGATCAAGGCGTGGTGCAAATGCAATGGCAGAACCAGCCTGCTGCTTCCTGATGGTGTGTTTGCACTGCACCAGGCTCTCACTGTTTCCCCATTCTCTCCCAGTAAGCAGCAATAAGCTGCTGGGAAGCTAGTGTAGCAGCTCTGCCCCACAGAGGACCTCATCTGGGTGAGCCCTGTCTTCATTCCCCTCTCCTTTCTCCTTGTGTTTGAATACAAATTGTTAGTCCCTGGAGTGGGTACCTGGCCTCCTGTACTTTGTAAAAGCATCGTTCACAATGTTAGTGCAATAAGGCCATCCAAAGGACATGCTAACCACCCTGTGACCACTGAAAATCAAATTTACTACTTGAGTTGAAACATGCAGACATATGTCTTTCAACCAAGTCTCATAGCACATTGTTTGTTTATTTGTGACAGGCTTGGTCAATCGACATATACAAAATGAAGTGGAAAAGAAGAGGTAGAATGAAGTGTACTACTTCAAAGTGATGATAGATTGCTAATGCTCTTTTATATGAAAAACTCCCTGCAATTAAAACAAACAAAACAGCAGGGAGCAATCAGGGCTAGAATCTCCCCACCCCCTACTTTCTCTTTAAATGGATATGTTTGTTGGTTTTCACCCCACTTGAAATTGCCTGAAGTGCAATCCACTCTACAACGTTATGATGCTACCACCTCATTCTGCTGCATATCCATACCATGCTGTAGAATCTAAGGCCAATTAAAACCAGCAAGAATTCCAGAATGTGTCCCGGAATCAGTCTATGAAACATTCATGGGCAAATGTTTCTATTTTGACAATATTCTGAGGGCGACTTTCAAATTTTCTATGTCCTTGTGCAACCTTTCCTTTAGATTATATGGGACTTTTAAAGGGGTGCTGGTTTCATTCCATGCTGTATTTGTCTCCCAAGGCTTATCCTTTGATCTTACTTTTTTTTTGTCCCACACCCAAACTACTGGCATAGCAAGAAAGCAATTTTCTCCAGAGTCAGAATTAGTGTTGCATGATGAATTATTCCATCAGAGAAGATGCCTAGTGATGCACTATATACTTTCCCAAAAGGCTGCATGCATTCTCTTTCACAGTGCCCTAGTTTCCCCATATGTTAGCTCAGTATGCTGTCACTATACCATCTGATTGGCTCTGATTTCCTCATACAACTTGCTCTACAGACCTCCTTAACAAACAGAGCCAGCTTTAATCACAAGAGCACATCTTTTGGACCTCCAGAAACACATACAGCAGTTGTCTGTCTTTTTCTGCCCCCAGATTGATAATTTCACCTGCAGTCAAGGCTGTATTCCAAGTAAATATTGTTGGTTAATTAACTGGTCAAAAGGAAGATTGCCTAATCAACTGATTAAATATGGATATGCCTACATTTAACCCAAACCTCCATGTTTCAAGATATCAACAAGCATGTAAATTAAGGTACAATGCAAAGAACAGAACAAAATCAGTTGGCCCTTTCATCTAATACTTTATTACAGAAATCAAAAGTAGCAACCTAAAGGTTCTGCTGCTGCCTCTTAACTTTTAAAGACTTCATGATGTACAATATGGAGGGATGTGAAAAAAAGATTCTTTTATTTCTGCTGTTCTCTCTCCTTTTTCTGACCTACAATCTCAGATATCTGCAGAAACTCCCTGGAGTGGCTTGGGTAGCATTGCTTCCTAAGAACCATAAGAACATAAGCCAGAAATGTGTCTGAATGTGCACACAAGTGCAGCCATCCTCTGGCTATCTCATTACTTTAATAGGATGTGTGTTCCCATAATGCAGGGATAGACTACAACTTCAAGCATCCCTGTCCACTAGTATTGCGATTGGGACTGTAAGGAGCTGGGAGTCATGCAACACCTGGGACCCAAATATTCCTCACCCATGTAATAATTATTAGGAACTTATGAAGGTGACATATAGATCCAGACCACTGGTCCTTCAAGCCCAGTACTGTCTACACTGATTGGAATGATATCAGGCTTTCCCACTGAGCTATGGGCCTTCCTGACCAACTACTCAACTGCCTTGTGCAAGAAGTGGCTAATAAATAGCTCCAGACAGAACATAAATCAGACAGAAACAAAGGTTTCAGAATAACTGGCTACAGTAGCATGATGTCAGGGACTGGGCAGAGGAGGAATGGTGGAGACCGCCTCCCGAGCCTGACCCTTCCAGAGAAGAAGGAGACAGTTCAGAATTGCAACAGGGGTTTGAGGGACGTCACAGCTCAGAGGCAGATGAGGGAAAAAGCTGGGAAATAATGGGAGAGGAGGAGGAAGAAGCACCAGGGGAGAGACAGCTGACGGATTCAGTGTCTTTAGAAAGCATTCCAGACCCCACCCCACCCCGAACCTGGCGAGCCTTGAAAGTAGGAGAGCAAAGAGCTCAAAGGCAAAAGGCCCCTTCTAACTCCCGTAGCGATGACTCATGAGGAAGTGGGAGAGACAGAGGGGGTGGGGTATCACTAGGAACAACACCTTTACTCCAAGAGGCTGCATTTCTAAGCCTCTCTCTGTGAATCTTGAATAAGGGGCATTGGTAAGAACTTTCCTTGTCTTATCCATTCTTACCTTGGGGGGTTGGATCCACTGACACCTGACACATATTCACCACATATGGGTTGGACTTATCCAACCTGACATGCACTTTGCTCTGCCTGATCCATGAGCTCTCATAGTGGAGTACTCATCAGTTCCAGATACAAACACACAAACATGTCCATGTCATCCTGACTCTTATAGGCATAATGCAGTCCCCATCCCAGCTAATTCAATAACACTGTCCAAAGTCACAGCATCCACAGAAAGGGCAAGGAATTCAGTATCACACCTGGCCCAATGATTTTCTCCATCTCAAACAGTGAAGTAATTCTGCGAGCAATCTTTGTGCCTTACACCAGCCACTACAAGGTGGCCTCTGGTGGGTGTAATGGAGGATCTGAGGCAGGAAATTAACAAAACTGAACACAAATCACTCCTTGCCTTGTAGACCACTTGACTAGATCAGTACAATAGGCCTCTTCAGACCACTAGGCTTTCAGCATCAGACTTCTGAAATTGCATTTGATTTGGCTTTTGTTGCCCATGAAAAAGAAAACCCTCTTCCTCCTCTCAATGTCATCTAATTGTAAGGAGAGAAATTTTGGTGCAGTCCCCTGAGGCTAGCTAATGAGAGCTCACCATATGCTTCTTGACTTCTTCTGAGATTGCTGTATGTTACATTTACAGAGCGGTTTCCGAAAGCCATGTCAGACTTCTTCGGATTACATTAGCAGATTGCTAATGGTCCATTGTGTCAGTTGCCATATTTTAGCAATATTTATTAAATTGTTATGAGGCATGAAGTCGCTTGGCTTTACCTCTAAGATGATGAATGGGAGGTGAGAAGATAGATGGGTTTGTTACTCTGTGCAAGCATCTTGTAATTTGCTCATTTGTATTGTTCACATGTTTCTTGTTTCTTTTTTTGTCTGCAAAAACAACTGAAAATGTAAATTTCCATAATGTTTAGCATGTCCTGCAGCAGTTACAAAATGGAGGCTTACACAGAGGTCAATTCTGAATTTGGATGAAGACACAGGAAGCAAAATTCATTTACTCCTTGTTGTTGTTGTTGTTGTTGTTGTTGTTGTTGTAGTTTTACCTTGACATACTGTGTTTTTTTCAGGTTGCCCTTGAAGGCTGTAATGTGGAGGCAGACTGTCAGGAAGTCCTGGAAGTCCATATTTCAGCTAAGACACAATTTTTAAAAAGTGGCTTGGGCAAGAAAAGCTTAGATCCTGCACAACTTAAAGACCATCTTTTTTAGGGATGGAAGGATTAGTTACCATAATTTATATTTCATGTCAAATTTGCACAAGTTCAATAAAAAGTCAATTCTATCCCATTGCCGGCAGATTTAGTCACATTTAAAATGGGCAAATTTATGTGTGCACTTTTCCCTACAATACACATTTTGTATGCATACCCCCCCCCCAGAATACGCATTTGAGTGCATTTTTCCTCCATGCAATACATATTTCTGTATGCATCACAAAATTCAGAAGAGTAAACAACTCATTTGCTAATTGTGTTCCAATCTGTGTATAAGGCTGGGAACTACAAATTAGGTCAGCTCACTTTGAAATGCAGACCAAACAAAATTCTCCTCCACCCGTGTACTGTTTATATTACATTAGGTGAACTTCTTTTGAGTGTACTTCCTGCATATCAAAAGCATATGGAACATATTTCTGAAAGCCTGATTCACAATCTGCAAACCAGTCATGAGATGATATCACAGCCAAAATATCAAAGCATCACTAACAAACATAGAAGTAGCCTAGTAGTACCTAGTCCAATGACTGCCTTGTCCATATTATGTTCCCAACTGGAAAATACTATTAGGCACTCAAATGAAGGTAATCACCTCCCTCTGCTTAGCCCTATTGCTCTATCCAAGTAGATCTACCTAACTGGGCAAAGTTTGAATCGTTTTTTTCTGTCTTTCTTTTTCTTTTCTTTTACTTACGATCCTTTTACTCCCTCCCCCCCCCCGTTGTAAATTTTCAAATAAAATACAATAAAAGTTCTTTTATTTGTGAAAAATACATGTTTCACCTCATAGAAATTGCACATGCAATTATCACATCGATGTTGTCTTCAACTAAAATCACTCACTATCTTCTAAAATATTTATCACTGACCAGTTCTGACCTTGGGCATGTGTGAAGTATCTGGTGGGACCAAACAATTGGAGAAATGTCAGAACAGAAAAATGATAGTTCTAGAAGTGTCAGACAAATCTCAAGAACTGCTCTTTGGGGCAGATCATATATTTCCACAGGCCAATTTGTTCATAGCATTTCCAGGCAATGTGCTAACATATGCCATAGATTGACATATGTGCTAACATATGCCATAGATTGATTTCACCTGAGCACACCTTGATAAATCTACGTTTTTGACTGGGATTATAACAAATGAATTTAAATTAAGCAAAAAAAGAACTGGTACACACGAACCAAAAGCAGACTATTTAAAGGCAGACTATGTGACAATTATATGAGAGAAGTTGTGGTACCCATGTTTTCTTGTACTAGCAAGAAGAAAGTTTCTACTCACTCCCAACTAATTGAGAACTAATTGCATGTTGGTACAATGGATTTCCCAATTGGTATAATAGATTAAAATGTATACCATTGTATTCAAAAGTAAACCGAAACGAGTCTCGCTAATGTAAATTAGAAACAATTTCTGCACAGTATGTGGTAGTCTTATCGACTTTCCCCCATGTGCATCTTGAATGCAATGACAACTGAGAGAATATAAAGTTTTCTGCCGGCAAAATAAATTGACGGGATCTTAATATTTACAGCCTCTGCCATAGAAAGTCAATTGAAAATGAACCATCAAGTGGGCAGAGGAGAGCTGTATTGCTTTCCAATAGCTGTCTGTCATTTGAAGTTTAGCACTCATCGTTAGATAGTGATACTTTGAATAGCTAGATAGTGTAGCCTTTATGCTGTCTGATAGCTACATAGAGTTGGTGGCTTAAGCCCAACACTGATGGCCTGGAGATATAGCTGCATCCAAGTCAGGCAGACAAATGACTGGCTGCAGAGATGAACCCGTCTAAAATGAGCTACCCTCGAGTTTGGCTTCTTTGTGCAGCAGGGTTCATTTGGGGGCCTGTACATTTTGGGGCATATGGACACATTTGCAAAGGGGGAAACTGCCACGGGCACCACTCACAGACCCTGCAACCAAGCAGACACGGCAAACTATTATATTGGTTACAGTACAAGGTTTCTTTCAAGTCTAGTTTCAGCAGGGCTGGGGGAACCTCTGTGTGACAGACAAGGCATGTGCACCCATGATGGCACCTGTTGTAAAGCATTAGGTATACTGATGGGGCTTTTTCAAATCAGAAATACTCCCCAAAGGAAGTCTTAGCTGAGTCTCTATACGAATTATAACCATAAATTGGCATATTAATAAAACAATGGTTTTAGAAGGAAAGGTATGCAGGGTCCGCCAAAGGCATTTTGTTGCCTGAAGCAAAGGACAAGATGGGATACAAACACACACATAAGCACACATTCAGAAGCCAACTGTAGACCCTCCAGGTATCTGTATTTTCCAGGGACAGTCATGTGTTTACAGAAGCCTACCAGTGTCTGATTGATCCCGGAATGTCCCCCTTTTCCTTAGGATGTCCCTATTTTTATCGGAGAGATGTTGGAGGGTGTGGAGTTATGCAACCCCCAAGCCAAGGAGATAAGTAACTATACAACCTTTAAAAGATTTGTGAAGGCAGCCCTGTATGGGGAAGTTTTAAAATGTTTTATTATGTTTACATATATATATGCTGGAAGCCACTGGGTCAACCAGTCAAATGGGCAGGGTGTTGTTGTTGTTATTTAATAAAGATAAAAGGACCCCTCATCAACATCATCATCATTTTTTACTTGTATGCCGCCTTTCCACAGTTAAAAAACAATGCTCAAGGTGGCTTACAGCATAACAAGATTTACATAATTACAATTACAGTCGCAGACGATTCTGGGGTGGTGGCACTCAGCTCGCTTTACTGGTTGAGGGAGCCTTCGTAAAGCTTCTGGGTCATGTGGCCAGCATGACTAAGCCGCTTCTGGTGAACCAGAGCAGCGCACAGAAACGCCGTTTACCTTCCCGCCGGAGTGGTACCTATTTATCTACTTGTACTTTGACGTGCCTTTGAACTGCAAGGTTGGCAGGAGCAGGGACCGAGCAACAGGAGCTCACCTCATCATGGTGATTTGAACTGCTGACCTTCTGATCGGCAAGCCCTAGGCTCTGTGGTTTAACCCACAGCGCCACCCCGCGTCCCCGGTATTATTATTGAATAGGACACCCCTATTTTCATTGGAGGAATGTTAGAGGGTTTTTGAATTTCATTCAGAATTGCTGAGTCCTCTGCTGCACGTAAGGGCAGCAGGTAGTTTAGGATGAAATACCATTTAGTACACATTACTATGTTGTCAGACGTTTCCCCACCATTCCACAGTGCCCATCCCCTGAGGGAGGCACCTCACTTTTGGTAGGGCCAGCTCACTTTATTTTCAGATGAGTATTGCAGCAAACATCTTCTTAGGAATATAACTTCCTCCAGTGTGGAATAAGAGAGAGGTTGAATCTTCTAAGTTGGCACCTGTGATCTTAGACAAGCCATCGTTTGGTGGCTGCATGCATGCTTTGTATAGAGAATCCCTGGCAGCTCAAGTTATGGTTGGTGAGATCGAGGGGTGCCTTTGTCAGGCAGTATATGACAGCCTTTCTCAACCTTGGGTCCCCAAATGTTGTTGGACTAAAGCTCCCATCATTCCTAGCTAGCAGGACCAGCGTTCAGGGATGATAATAGTTGTAGCCCAACAACATCTGGGCACCCAAGGATGAGAATGGCTGGTGTAGACAATACACAGTTACAAAGACAGCTTTGTACAAAGGCAATTTCCTTACGTTGCCACCTACATTTTTACACAATGCATAAGTGCATTAAACATTGCATACATTAAAAATTAATATTTAAAGATATGATGCCCAGTTAACTGGTGCCTTTTTAGAAAATAATTCAATAAATGTTACAATTCCCAATAATTAATATGCAATAGTCTTTTTAATGCAGGCTTTTATCTCTGAGTACTGCTGGTCCTTTTACCGGGAATTGCTGACTTACTTTTGAACTACACAGATATTCACAAGGAATAAATTGGGATGTAAAATTGTGAACTGGTATGTGGATAATTTTATCATCTGAGCATTTCACTTCCCACACATCTCTTTCCACAGCCTCTTTTTTTTAGTTTTGTTTTTTAAACGATTTTTGTGCTAGTTATAGAGCATTATTATACTCATCTGAGGGAGAAAAACTTATTAGAAACCAATGAAAATGACACTTAATGACTTCCAGTACAGTGGAGCTTATTTCTTTCGAGATGCAATTAGAGCATATAAAGGATTACATAAATATTTCACTGCAGCTAAAATGATAAATACTAGATACACTTCAACAAATCCTAAAAACATTAAGGAATCACAATCCTTTATAGACTAAGAACCTTCCTGCTTACTTCTAATATTTCAAACATCGGCATACATTTTAAATAAACAATATTAAAACTTGCAAAAAATAGTTCCCTATTATCCATCTTGACCCCGTAGCTGAATGCGTAAGTTGAATTAAGGAGAGAAACCTTTGTAAAAAGACCTTTGTAGATACAAGAGGTTGGCCTTCCTTCTACATATCTCCTCATATTTATTTATTACAATGTTATCCTGCCTGAGATTTTGCCAGGGGTCTCAGGGGAGCATGCATGAGGCTGCCCACATTTATCCTAATGACTCTGGGAGGTAGATTAGTGTTACAAGTGAATTGGTGCACAGCCAAACCATGGTGTGCAGCCTCTCAGAGAATCTAGATTATGGATGCTTTGCTCCTTTTCTCAGTCCTGCACTGCTGCGAGATAAACCAGGGGTCAGACTGACATGCTTCCCAAACCTGGGATAATGGTTGTGTTTTAAGACCCCCGAGCCACCCCCAGGAGAATAAAGGCACAAGGCCACAGAATTTAGGTTAATGTTAATGGGCAAAATGTAGGCCACAACTTTAATTGGTTACAGAATGTGAGCGGTATTGGCTTAGGCATTAGCATCAACGGACGATATTTGACTCCTGCCTGCCTTGCAGGAAGTCTGGAAGGGTAAACCACCAGTAGGGGGAACCCCACCAGTGTGAATCGACTCGAGCCCCCTGGGTTCCTGCTGGGGTCGTGGCATGGCCCTAGCCCCTCCCCAGGCTTTGGACGAGATCCACACCCCCGGATTCCTTTAACACAGCCTTTCTCAACCTGTGGGTCCCCAGATGTTGTTGAACTACAACTCCCATCACCCCTAGCTAGCAAGGCCAGAGCCCAGGGATTATTGGAGTTGTAGTCCAACAAAATCTGGGGACCCACAGGTTGAGAACCGCTGCTTTAATGGAATACCCTTAAGCATGGAGGGGCAGGTGATGGCTGCACCTCCCCTCCCCCACACATCGCTATTCCAATGCCTAACTGCCAAACCTTACAAAGTTGTGACAATTTGCTATGAGGTAGGCGAAAACCAAGTGGCTGGTGCCAATTTGCCAAGTGGAAAAAGTCCTACCATGCCCCTCAACGATGACCAACTGAAGTCCATAGCAAGGCCAGTGACCCTACCTAAAAGATGGTGGGAGGGCGGGAGATCTGCAGTGCGAGGCTGAAAGAGGAGCTGCCAGAGTGGTTTAAATTGGCCCCGGCCATGCCCCCACAGTGCCCTGATTGGCCGCCTGGCAAATGATGTGGCCAGGTCACCCTCAGCGTGACGCAGGACGCTATCCCACACCACGCTGGTGGTGTTATATGGCTTGCCACTCGGGGTTTGCCTGGAAGAGACAAAATACCAGCCTGGATACAGACAACATGCTAGGTAAAGCCATGACTTAGCTTGCAGCATGGTCCAGTAACTATACGGTGGGTGAGGCAGGATATAACGCCATATTCCCTGCTTTTTCATAGATTTCTCCATAAGCAAACAAGCGAAGTGCAGGAAGTCTATCCTTTTTCCGAGTGGTTATTTCACAGCAGGTGATTAAATGTTACTTCAAGTTTGGATGCATCTAGATACAGGAGAACTTCCTTTGTCCTACCCTCTGCTACAATTTTGAGGCACACACATATATATGTGTGTGCTTTTATTTGGCATATTACAGAAAAAGCTCTGCACAGCTCACCTCTTCAGGCTTCCCTTTTGAAGTGGTGCTTGAAGGAAAGGTGGCCTGGATAAAAATCAATGCTTTTTGCTTGCAGCCAAATTTACTGCAGTGAATGAAAGCCAACACCTATTGACATTTCTGGCAGAGAATTTAACAAAAGAGCAGCTCAGGAAAATAGAGAGGTTTTTTTCCCTTCTTCTTTCATACCAGCCGGAGCCTAACTGCTGAACACAGCATATAACAGTAGCAAGGAAATCATTACCAAGCTGCAATAGAGTGGAGAAGACCTGGGACATTAATTTTGAGCAGGTGCATTATTTTTGTAAAAAAAACAACAACCAAAAAAATAAATAATCCCACCTTTGATAGCTGGAACTAGAATGCTCTTGAATTGGGTATCAAACATTGCTCAAAATGGAAAGCAACACAATATACAATGGTGGAATTCTACCTGTTGATAATTCTAACTGCAATTCTAACTGTTGATTAGAACTGGCTCACAAAGCAATTTTATCTCTGCACCCCTGTTTCCCTACCAAATTTTAATCAATATATAATTAAGATTTTGCTCAGTTTCACTTGACAGAAGTCTCAAACGAAGCTTTCTGATAAATAGACACCAGTGCCTTGCTTCCTACATTATCCTGTTGGCCTGGCAAAGAAGGACGATGTTGGCCTGCTCTCTAACCAACAATGCCATAAGCTAGAAAGTGGCTGTGCTGCAACTTTTAGTTTAGCAGTTGTCAGGTGACAATAGAGCTTGGATCCTCTATTTAAGCCATGTAAGTGAAATCTGAAGAGCTTCCAGACTGTCCATAGCTGGGTTCCTCCTTGATGTTTACTTTGCCTGAGGAACACAATCGCTCACATGTATTTCGCAAATACGAAGTTAGACCATCTCTGAAAATAAGCTGCCTGATTAAAATATCTCTTTCACTCACACCTGTCTTTGCTTTTTCCCTGACTCAGAGTGACATTTACACACAGATTTGTCACTGCCTAGGAATAAATTGTTATATTTCTACCGGAGCCCATCTGGCGGATGATTTTTTTTATTTTTATTTTAAATAGCATGCCATGCTTTCTGAAATCGTAATAACACTTACTCATCTTCTGATAAGGATGATTAAAGGTGCTTTGCTTTTGTACCTCTGCACTTCAGGGCGTTGTAATGTGACACCAGCATGAAGTTTGAACTGCCAACTCACACTCTGAAACACGATTCTGAACTTTGGGGGCAAAGCTCTGTGCTGTGCCTGTGACCCTGTACTGGCTACATGCTAATGAGGGCACTTCTGGATGATTCCACCTTTGGTTTGAGATCACGTAGGACTCCAGACTGACACCAAAAGTACTAAATAACAACATTGTATTTTGGGTGGCAAGGAATGGCTCACTCGTTGTCAAAACTGAAACACAGCATCAAGAAATAATGTCATTCAAGTCAGAATGTGGGGAAAGGGGTCATTTGGATACTCAGCGACATGCACACACACATGCTCTGTGGATACAGAACAAGATAGATCTAATTTTGATTTCTAGGTTACCCCAGCAATGGAAAGATGGACATTGATTTAAAAAGATACTCGGAAGAAGTAACACCAATAGGAAAAACCAGCATTTCCTTATGAATGTATTGGGCAAATGGAGATGTTTCTGATTGGCACTAATACCTTACCTATCATCCTTTGCATCACATATACAGCATTAAGCACTTATTTCATGCTCATAAAATTAAAATGTATTGAGCATAATGATCCTCTCTTTTAATATTGGCTGACACCTGTTTTTACTGCATCAAAGCCCTTTAAATGGTGTGCTTATTAAAAGAAATTATTGCTTTACAAGAAATGTCACAGGAAATTTTTATTAAGCGTTTTGGGCTTTTATTTTACTTTCCAACATATCTCACTACAATAGAAGTTTTTTTTAAAAAAAAAGCACAATCAAAGGTATGGTTTAAGTTGGCTGTGATGTGATTGACCAGCTGGATGTGAGAGCTCATAGCATCCCAGGCTCTTCTTTCTCCACCAAATGGTGGAAGGAGAAATATTGTTGCTGTCTTTGTTGGCAACACCCAGAGTGCAGCATGGAGATTTCTTGTTTCAAAGCAGACAGTGGTGGTACCGTCACTATTTCCCAAGTCCCGATTTTATTTTATTTTTGTTAAGTATTTGCTGCTTGTGAATCCTGATTATTTTCTCTCTCTGACATGCAGTTTAAAAACTTTTAAATATTATCTTGTGCTTGGAAATGTCATTCTTTGGAGCTAAGGTCCCTTTTCTCCAGGTTTCTGCAAATTAATTTTTCTGAGCAAAGGGCAGATGCATCTTGTGTCCAGTGCACTTGCATGCAAATAAAGGTGTATGTTCAGGAAGTGTTGGTTTACTTCACTGCCTGCAATTTATCACACTAGAGCTCATAAACATTTGCTTTGAGCTTTTGGTAAAGTATTACAGGACCATTAGACTTTTCTGTAATGAGTCGGATCCAAAGATCTGTGAGCAGTGCAAACAGAAGGGCAGGGGAAGTGGATGCCAGGGAATGGGGGCAGAAACTAGCTGGCGAACCACCAAGGGGAGAAGGCTCAGAGCTTGGGGAGTGGTGGTGGGAAAATGATGAAGGGTCAGAGGGAGAAGACTGGGAAGAGAAGGCTGAGGAGGTAACAGGATTTAGTGAGCTGGAAGAGTCAGTGGCAAGTGCAGAGGCAGAAGCTGAAGTAGGAGGGAGGACAGAAGCCAAAAGGCAGAGATGACTTGGGCTGCTGAAGAGTCACAGGTCTCCCCCTCCGGCTGTGACAAGTTCCCCTCACCCCTTGTCTCCCAGAAGCAAAAGAGGCTGTAAAAACAACAAGAGGAGAGATTGGTGACATGCAGACAGTCTGAGTGCTTGGAGAAAAATCATGGATAGGAAGCTGTAGGGTGGTTGGGACCTTCAGTCTCAGAAATTGCTTCATGAGGGAAAGACCTACCAGAGAAGAGTTGCTGTGCTCATTAGGTCTGGCATTCCCATGCTGATCACTTTTTTTTTTTACTAATAAAGTGTTAACTCCAATTTGCACAGTGTGATTTACTGCTGGCTTCCTCCTGACAGGAGAGGATTCTTACCCAGTCCCCCTTCCACCTATAGCTCCTTGTAAATCTGCTCCAAAAAGTTGAGGGACACTCCAGAACAGTGTGGAAAGCATCACAAGTAAGGATGGATGAATCTGTCACTTTCAATTTCTTGCAGTATTTCATTGCTCCAATCAAATCTCGATGCTCCTTCATTACTTTGCAATTTTGCTTTTTTAAAGAGTTTGTCAGCATTTTAGTGTGCATTTCTCTTAATACGTATTTCTATCCAATTTATCCCATTATATACATTTTGAAGCAATTTCCCTGAATACAATGCATTTCAAATGTTCTTTTTACTAATATGTTGATTTTTGTGCACAATTCCTCCTAATGTATGCATTTTGCACATATAATTTGGATACATCACAAAATCCAGAGAAGTGTGAATTTTGAGTGAGGTCTGCAACATTTTGTTTTGTGCATTGTTTCAGAAAGTGCAGATTAGATAGCTCCGTCACATTAAAATGCAAACTAATTTCTCATCCATCTGCAATTGCAGGGGGAAATGGACAAAAATCACCTCCCTTTTCCCATTCACTTGAATACACCCCCATTCATAGGTGAAATATATGCAACTTTTTGCAAGAAGGCTACTCTAGATCCATCCATCAGTCTTGAACTAGAAGAACGTTAAGAGCAGCCCTGCAGGATCAGGCCAATTCTGTCCAAGCATCCTGTTCTCACAGTGGCCAACCAGATGCCTGTAGGAAACTCAAAAGCAGGACCTGAGCAGAAGAACACTCCCCCCCCCAGTTTCCCCCAACATCACCATTACATTTAAATTCTTGAAAAAGAGACGACTGTATTGTAAAGAAAATATCAACTGCATACAATAACCAGGGGAAAGCCTCCAGCAATGTGTAATGGGGGTGATGAGAGAAGAAATTATCCTGGGTGTGATAATATGAGCATTTTATGCAAGAAAAATTCCTGATTTCATTTGTGAAATGTTGAAGAATGCTGTGTCTTTCCCCTTTCTCAGGGAGAGACAAGCACAGGATTTTATGTGCTACCACTGTTGACAGGAATCCAGAAGGACAAGAAGGGAACAGGGTGCAACTGCCAATTGGTGAGATTGAAGGAAAAGGTGGTAGTCTTGTGCCCTTTTGGGCTACACAGAACTTGGCGTGAGCAGGGGGACAAAGCCTCCCTGTTGTTATTATATTTGTTGAGAGCTCCTTTGAGAGTGATGACTGTAGAACTAGATATTGACTGAGGTCCAGCACTGGACCTTCTGGCAGTTCCCTCACTGCGAGAAGCCAAGTTACAGGGAACCAGGCAGAGGGCCTTCTTGGTAGTGGCACCCACCCTGTGGATGCCAATGTCATGTGGATGCTGAATATATCTTGCATGCATTAGAACCTTTGGTCCCACAATGACCACCTGTCCGGAAGCACACTTCATTTCAGAAACCAACTGCGAAATCAGCCAACTGGAATAGGATCTGCCGTACTCCTCCTAGAATGCATTTCACATTTATTCACACGCTACATGCTGAACTGTAAGGAAGCTGTCACTCGAAAGCACATTGCCAGCATTTGAATTTCCTTTTAAAATCAATTCACTAAAACACAGCAGATTATTTCCTAAACCATCTGATTTATGCATCCTGTGCTGTTTTTAAAAGGCATATTAAAGAATTAGACAAATAATTTACACCTAGTTGGCTTCAACAGATGTTGCAGACAGGGTGGAAAATAATGCTTATTTACATTGACAGGAGATATTAATATAATGTACGAAGATGAAAGGAAAACACTTACAACCCTAGCAGAACCTGGAGTGCAACTTTTATTAGCTCGAATAGTTTCCAATTTGCAAGATCTGCAGAATAGGATACAGTGATGCTACAAGGCTGCAGGGAGAGTGCAGGCCTATGTATACTTGTAAGAGTAATGCCCACTAAATCCATGCATAGGATTGTGGACAAATTGTGTGGTGGGGGAATGTCATTAATCTTTATATTGTATCATCACATTAACTAGTGCAGTGGACTAGACACTGTCTAGGAATGACAGAGAAGCTTGATTCAGCTTGCATTTAAAGCAAACCCACTTATTTGCCTGTTCTAAAACACTGTGAACCCAAACACAGGCATTCTTAGAAATTCACACTTCTCAAAATTCTGCAGTGCAGTTCTGCAGCCAGAGGTGGATTTAGGGAAGTATAACCAGTTCAGCAAAGGACACGGGTGGCGCTGCTCTGTGCAAACCAGAGCAGCACATGGAAACGCCGTTTACCTTCCTGCTGGAGCAGTACCTATTTATCTCCTTGCATTTTGACATGCTTTTGAACTGCTAGGTTGGCAGGAGCAGGGACCGAGGAATGGAAGCTCACCCTGTCGCAGGGATTCAAACCTCCGACCTTTTGATCGGCAAGTCCTAGGCTCTGTGGTTTAACCCAAAGCGCCACCCGCGTCCCCGACAGATAACTAGCCAAAGCCCAAATAAAGAATGCAACTTCATCCTCATTCAACCCAAAAGGTAGGAAGATATCCTGAAGGCAGTTTCTTCCATGTGCTCCCAACCTCACACATTATCATTAGGAAAGAAGTGCAGGATATGGAATTTTAGAATGTCTAATGTTGCCTAAATAATAGTTTCATATTCATTTACAGAGGCAGTTGTTTGAGGAGTATGGGCTACAATAATGTTTTGCAATCAGCTCACTTTAAGCGTTCATACATGACATTTATTATTTTGACATTTCAGAAGAAGGGCAGTTTCACTCATGCAACTACATCACTTGATTTCTTGATGGCCACAAAGCTGGATGCGTGAGCTGACCTCAGTGAAAAGCACTGCATCTGAAATGATACCAAAGCTTTATGTAGTGTTATGGCTATTTCCAAATGCAAGGCTTCAGGTGAGGAACATGCTGGTATAAACCATCAGTTGTATCAGTTATAAAAAAGAGTGAATTATTGAAGGAGGCGAAACTGGGGTTGGATTGGTTTGGTGTGCATGTTAGGAGACAACAAAGAAGGTAGCACCCACCAGAAAACCTTTAAGACTTTCTTAAGGAATATGTCATGGCAATAATGACTCAGGGAAATCAAACACAAGTAATAGCATCTGAAACAACCCTTCCTTGGTTGCAATACACTGAGGGAAAATTTGCTGGGGAAATCCTGCATATAAAGTTTTTTCTATATGTCAGGGAGAAGGTTTGTTTATGGAATATGGAGGAATAGTCAAACATACCCCCGCGCCCCCCCCCAAAATAAAAAAAATAAAGTTGCTAATGGAAAGGGGAGTTCCTAGAATCAACACCCACAGCTTCCCACAAATACAAGGAGAGGCCAGATCCTTTCAAATGTGTGCTTGAATTTTATTTGCCCCATGTTGGATTTATTCTCCAACACCAGCCACCATCCCTCACACTAAACTGTTTCTCATCCCCAAGTGCCTTGGCAAAAAGGCAGGAATGGTTATAACAGCACTCTGTTGTGTCAACTAGAGAGCAAGGAGCCCTGGAGGGCTAAATTACCTCCAGGGAAATTTAAAAGCGTGCCAGGTGGGCATGTAAATTCACTGGTAGATCTTTGTTGCTTCTGTGCAGCTCTGCACTCCTGGCTTTGATTTTGGACTCATTAAACTTGGACCACTGCCAGTCTCACTCTACCTGTCATCTAGCCTGAGCATAATGGCTACTGTGACTCATCACCTGTTCCTGAGCTTGTACTGTATGTCTTCTCTGCTTCAATAAAAATCTTTCATTTACTCTCCTGTAAGAGATCTTCTCATTGTGGTAAGTGAAGGATCCAGGACAGTACCATGGTTACTACTGCTAGCTCAGCAGCATGGCAGTATTATCACAAGAGGAATTAATAGGAGAGATATGTAGGAGTCACAAAATTCACTTTTCACGATCTTTCATTGCAACTGTCACTAAAGACTCAGAGGTTTTATTCACTACCCTCCCAAGTGTTCACAAAGAGAAATTGCAAAAAGAGAAAGAAGAAGAATGGAAATTGAGACAAGCTAAATGGAGTTCACAGATTATTTCTCGCACTTCTCCAAAGACCTACACAATTTGTTATTTCTGCAAATTAACAATGGCCTCAGATTGTCTGAGTTCTACTTTATTCACCAATGCTGTCAACAAAGATCCAGAGTTACTAACATAATTAGCTTCTTTTGTCCTTCTTCCCATGAACCAATTCTCTTTAAATAAATGGCAACATGGATTAAAGCAGCTGCAGTGTTGTTGTTTATAATGGAACACACCAACTTGGATTCAGCACCATACAAATGTGCTCACTCCTTTAAAAATAAAAACAACCCCCTACACTTTATAACTTGTGTGCAAGATGCATTTCCAGTAATATACAGTGGTACTAAAAACTGTATGTCGAATCTTCAGGGACCTTATTTCCGCTATATATTCACTAGTGCTTGGGCTTGGGATGCAATAAACTTTTAGTGGTATATGAGACAGCAATATATCTTATGTGTTTTTTGGAACAGGGAGAGATAAGCCCTGATATTAACAGGGCTAAAGACTAATGATGCTTTAAGAGAACCAATAAAGTAAAGGGAGGTAGTGACCATTCTGCCCCCACACACTTCAACTGAGCCATCCATTAACTCTTTCATGCATGCAGAACAAAAGGCTCAGGTTGCTTCTACCGCTTGTATATTTTTATCCTCCAGGTTAAGAAAAGTTTTGGTGACAACTCTAAAGTGAAAGTTGAAGTAAATTTGAGAGTCCTTCTCGGTCAGAATATCCAAGGAATTTCATGCGAATCCGAACACATTAGAAAACCTTCCAGATTTATTAAAATGCCACACTGATAAGCACAGAAGTATTTTATCCAAGAGAGATAACTGACTCCATGGATTAATCAAGCCCATATCGTTTAGTGCCTGCATGGTAGCAACACAGATTTGTCTAAACAGTGTACATACCAAAGATGCTGTAGGTATAACTGCAAGAACAAGGTATCGAAACCCATACTTGTGGGGGGAGTTGAGTGCCCCAAACATAGTGTAGTATTTCTTTCAATATCCACAATCCAGGAAGGGTATGATGGGCAGGGGTTTGGGTTGGGTTTTTGGAAGATGCCTGTGTGTGAATTTGTTTTATGTGTCTAGATCAGTGCACACTGACCAACGCACAGTCTTCACAGTAGAGCTCTGTTCCGATGGCATGAAGTAGTCACGACGAACTGGTAGATTCCAATCTGCTGCAGCCTTCATCTGCCTGCGAGCACTCCAGTTGGAGAACAGCCTTTACCAAAGGTGTCATGGGCTTTGAAGGCATTCGAACTCAGGACACAAGGGAGAAATGTGCTAAGCGGAAGGCACACTTGGCAAATCCACACCGTGATCAACTCCCGCTCGGAAACCAATGTCCCCACTGTGGAAGGACGTGTGGATCCAGAATTGGCCTCCACAGTCACTTATGGACTCATTGTTAAAACTGTGTTTATAGAAGACAATCTTACTCGGCTACGAGTGATCGCCAAAGATGATGGGCAGGGATTAAAAGGGCATGTAGTTGTCATCACGGCTGCAAGTATCGGCTGAATGAGATGAAATTCCAAAGCAAGGTGTTTAGGAAGCATCCTTAAGAGCTTTTAGCAATCACTTAATACTCCCGTTGAAATCAGCTTCACTTGAAAATGTTCTACTTTGGCCAGATTGTATTCAGTCTTTCAGAGTGTGTGCTGTAATTCATTGTGGAGTCCACCCTCTGACTTGGAATAGTTTACCATATGAACACTCCTTGTGGTTATTTATTTGTGTCACTGGTTTGGCCATGAAACTGATATCCACACCATGAAAACAAATATTCCAAGGAACTAAGCCAATGAGAAAAGCCAGCAAGTTAGGACTTGTCTAACAATGAGGACATATGGGAGACTGCCCACCCATAGTTTTCTATAAGTCCAAAAGAATAATATAAAGGGGGGGGAATACATGCATCAGCTGTAGATGGCACATGTTTACTTGTAAAAGCAGGGAGGCAATTTTTTCCTGATCACTGGGTCTTCTTTACTTATTTATAGAGAAGCCCAGTTTCACCCATTAAAGAGCAAACCAAACCAGATCTACAATCAATAGCAATTGGAAAGGAGCCACAGTCAATCTCAACACTCTGGCAAGTATATCTTTATGATGTATATGTTTTTCATACACCTGACTGACACATTCATGTTATAAAAAAATTAAATAAATACATAAAATTATTCCGTAAAACAGAACTTGGATACATCCTTATGACAACAAGGGAAGGAAGGCAAGCAAAATGTGCCAAACCAACCCCTTTTTGTTAACTTTACTGCTGCCAGCAGATGGATCTCTCTTCCAGCTACCCTGGCTACCTGCACTAAAAAGCCCTTTAAGATTTTGGACTTTAAATTGGATTACACTATTCCCCTCTGCTACTAACAATGGTACATCATATGTGCATGAGGTGAACAACAAGGCTGCAGATGATTTTTTTTTGTTCCAACCATGCAATTATTTATTACTCCTCTTTCAACAAACCTTTCAAAATATTTATCCCACTTGAGCTCTCTCTTGGATTTGAATTGTTGTTTTTTTACATATGTGCTGTTCTTGTTTTAAACCATTTGATATGTATAATTGTTTTTAATTCTTTCATTGTTTTATACAGTGGTACCTCGGGATACAAACGCTTCAGGTTACAGACGCTCCAGGTCACAGACTCCGCTAACCTGGAAATAATACCTCAGGTTAAGAACTTTGCTTCAGGATGAGAACAGAAATTGCATGACAGCGGTGCGACGGCAGTGGGAGGCCCCACTAGCTAAAGTGGTACCTCAGTTTAATAAAAGTTTCAGGTTAAGAACGGACCTCCAGAACGAATTAAGTTCTTACCCCGAGGTACCACTGTACATGCTATTATACTGTGAATTGCTTTAGGGTGTCTCACGGGAAATGATTCGTAAATGAAATAAAGTTTCAGAAAAGCTAAATAGCTTTTAATAAAAGCTTTTTTATTGGGTAGTATGTGTGTGGAGAGTGTTCGTGCTGCAGCATGAGTAAATGCCCTGAAGGCAGATAAAAATTAACACATTCAGCTAAATCTTTTCTAGATAGTTTCCATAACCAAGCCAATAGTTATCAGTGAGCATCTCTCAGGTAAATTTCTGTGTTGTTGCTTTCTACTTGTTCCTTTCTGCTACAGGCCACACTCAACATTTTTCTAGTGTTGTCGCTCTCTCAGCCCATCACTTTTTATCACTAAGACTCTTTAACTCTTTTTCAGCTTAACCTATATAAAATATTTGCACCCCTCCCATTTTTTTATTCAATCAGAAGGACAGCAGAGTCCTATTTTAGTTTCTCTGCAATTGTCAGGTCCCTAGGTTGAATCTTTGACCCTCCTATGCAAAAGTTCCTGAGAAAAATGTTCCCTTGAAACCTTTTGACTCCCCAGTTGAGAATTTTCCCCGGTTTACTTTTAACCTTCTTGTGCACATTTGTCCCATTTGTACAGAAGAGCCTCAAAAATCAAAAGCAACCATTTAATAACAACCACATAGAACACAACATGATGGAACAGTTTCTTTCCTTTCCTCTTGATGGCATTATGCTAGTTAAACTTTTGTGTTTCTGCCAATCTCAGACTGTGAAGTCAGAGTAATTCCCCCCATTATTTGATAGTCACCAATTTATCATTTATTCAATACATGCTTCTTAGTTCTTCCCAGCTATACGCATATTAATGAGCTTGTCTGAGATACCTTTATTATGCTATCAGACATCCTTTATTATGCAGTCAGACAACTAACTGCAGAAACACTTGATACAGTTATGTTTGTACTGGTAAAATCCTACATCTGAGCCCAAGCCACTTCTCTATTAAAAACCCTGATATTGAGATTTCTGAAGCCTTCATTTCTTCCTTTCAAAGCTGATCAGATAAAAGAAAAAGCACCGGTTTTAGCAGGACCTTTAAACAGAGCAAAGGAGAGCCAAAAGGACGAGAGAGAAATTAAAACGTCCTTGTACAGCTTACTGTACACACTTCAACGGATCAGTGACCACAAATTTATGATCACTCGAGTAGAAAAGTGAAAAGTGTGACAGTGCAGTCAGGGTTACTGGGATCATGACAGAATAGTACAGGATGGGTTATTTAGCTTCCTTACACTTACTGCTAAAACAAAAAGGAACCATTGGAACTGAAGGCATATAGAGGTATCTCTAACTACATTAAGGTTGCATAGCATAGAATAGATTATCTATGGGCATAAACAATGTGAAAGTTCAATAAATACCCAGGGATTTTAGAAGACCATAATTAGCTGGAATGTCTTGTGGTTATACTCCAAATCTTCATGAGTAATTACCTACCAAGACAAACATAGCCCATCGGCCATGGATAGCAACTAATCAGAGTTTACTGTAATATTCTGAATTTGCTGACTGCTGTCAAGCACCCACAGATCACAGTACGCAAGAGCCAGCATGCTGTATTAATTAGTGGGGCTAGAAGACCCATATTGAAATCGCCACTCAGCCATAAAGCACATTAGGTGACGTGGGGTCAGTCAACAACTTTCAGCCTATCTTATCTTACCACACATGTAATATATTGCCACTGTCATTTTTGCTTAAATGAGATGCTGAGTGGCAGTGGCAATACATTTATCTGTGTACATTTGTTCTTATGAAAATCAAAAGTGAGGAACAATGGGGGGAGGGTGTAACAGAAAAATCAGCTGCAGTTAAAGCCTGTGGGTATGCACAAACCAAAAGATTAGGTTTAAACCCCAATTTGGCACCAGAAAACAACCTGATTCGGTTTGAAGGTCACCCAGTTTGGTTCAATTTCAAATCCAAATCCCAATTTGGAAAAACAAAAACCTTTGTGCCTGCTCTACTATGGAGGAATAAAATCTGTAACCCCCCTGCCTTTTGCAGGTATAGTAGTACCTCTTGAGTGGATAAAGCCTTCAAATTACAGATCAAGGGCTTTTGCAGCTAGATACCTTGTCTTTAATGTTGCTGTTCTCATTTCAGCAAAACTGTATGGCATTTCCATGCATGGTAACAACTTCTGAGCAAGTAAGGTAAAGGTAAAGGTACCCCTGCCCGTACGGGCCAGTCTTGACAGACTCTGGGGTTGTGCACCCATCTCACTTAAGAGGCCAGGGGCCAGCGCTGTCCGGAGACACTTCCGGGTCATGTGGCCAGCGTGACAAAGCTGCATCTGGCGAGCCAGAGCCGCACACGGAAACGCCGTTTACCTTCCCGCTGGTAAGCGGTCCCTATTTATCTACTTGCACCCGGAGGTGCTTTCGAACTGCTAGGTTGGCAGGCGCTGGGACCGAGCAGTGGGAGCGCACCCCGCCGCAGGGATTCGAACCGCCGACCTTTCGATCGGCAAGTCCTAGGCGCTGAGACTTTAACCCACAGCGCCACCTGCGTCCCTGAGCAAGTAAATCCTGCCAAATCTTAGGTTGATAGCTGCTGTGGTTTTCCTGCAGAAACAGCCTTTATAGCTATGGGAGTTGTGGGTGGGGTGGGGGGTGAGTTGCTTGGTTGAAAAAAGATTAACTTATTGCTTTGTGGATATTTTTTATGAAAATAGCACACATCATAGAGGTTCCACGGGCTAATAAATCTGTCTAATTTTAGAAGGATAAATGTCGGGGGGGGGGGGGAAGGTTGCATGTGCCAGCAACTATGATAGGAGGTAGAACTACAAAGGAATTTGCTGTCCTCCCTGTAGATCTGTGGGCAATTATTTTATGATGAAAATGGCATACATTGTAGAGATGATCCAAGGAAAGTAACCTTTAAAAAATCAGAACAGGTGCAAGGGTTTTAAGATGAACTGAGGAGGGGGCAGGGAGAGCCTTAGACTTGCATTCTGCACAAAAAGTCACAGAAACACACAGAGCTGATTTGACAGCAGTGGGTGGGTGGGCATGTAGAATAAATAAATAAATAAATAAATTTTAAAAAAACAACAACTTTTACTTGTATCCCGCCCTCCCAGACCGGGTTCAGGGTGGCGAACATCAAATATACAGTGGTACCTTGGGTTAAGAACTTAATTCATTCTGGAGGTCCGTTCTTAACCTGAAGCTGTTCTTAACCTGAGGTACCACTTTAGCTAATGGGGCCTCCCACTGCGGCCGTGCTGCCGCCGCACGATTTCTGTTCTCATCCTGAAGCAAAGTTCTTAACCCGAGGTACTATTTCTGGGTTAGCGGAGTCTGTAACCTGAAGCGCCTGTAACCCAAGGTACCACTGTATAACAGTGATATAAAATCAAACAATAATTAAATCTCCTCTGAAAAACAAGTCAAACAGATCAAATTAGAATCTGAATTAGATGGCTTTCCACAGGATTAGGGTTGGGAACAGTAAATGCTCATCAGGCCCAACTGTGTACGCTGATCTTATATGGGCCTGTGAGACTTGCATATCCAGCATGTTCCATGTGAGCACCACTAAAAGAACTAGTGAAGATAACAGAGCAGACATGAGCAAGGTGATACATTATTGCTGAACCAATCCTGCCTCCTGTATCAAAGCTGCTTGTGCACCACCAGCTGTTCTGTTTTGATTTGTTTTCAAAGCCTAGCTAATTTCTATGCAAGAGCACATACACACACAAAATATATAGGACAATTCAGGGTAGTAGATCTGAACCCAGATAACAGAGGGCTTTAACAGATACACTGAATTGTATCTGGAACCCCATATACAAAACCAACAAAACTGGTGATGTATTATACTGTAATCACTTTACACAGGCAACAACTTTCTGCCCCGGATGAAGCTTCTGAACACACTTCAAGGCCAGCCTTATGTAATCAAAGACACCAACTTGTAAAGTGACAGATATAATCTTGATTGTTTCAATAATTATGCTGTCAGCCAACTTAATTTGCATGCACGAACCAAATACAAATTCTCGAACATTAATTAGCATATTAGATGTACAACAAAGCCATTTCCCTTCCACAGGGAAATGGAGTTGCGGGCTGGACACAATCCCACCCATGCGTGGGGTGTGGCTAGCCCCCGGGTCATAGGGAGTCCACTCCGTGCCGTGCCCTAGGCCAGCCAATCCAGTTGGGCCAGGGCACGTGGCGTGCAGCATTTAAGTAACCCGCCAGTGGGAATGCACCCCTTTTTCTGGTTCCCACTCGCACAGTTCTGATCTCCTTGCTTTCTCCTCCCACATGGCACCAACGCTGGACCAACAACTAAAACAACAAAACAAGTCTCAACTAAACAACAACTAAAAAAGTCTCTGAGTTTTCATAATCCCTTAATTTCCATATATAGTGGTACCTCGGGTTAAGTACTTAATTTGTTCCAGAGGTACGTACTAAACCTGAAACTGTTCTTAACCTGAAGCACCACTTTAGGTAATGGGGCCTCCTGCTGCTGCCACGCTACCGGAGCACAATTTCTGTTCTCATCCTGAAGCAAAGTTCTTCACCTGAAGCACTATTTCTGGCTCAGCGGAGTCTGCAACCTTAAGCGTATGTAACCTGAAGCTTATGTAACCCGAGGTACCACTGTATCATTACCAAATGCTTGGAGGAAACCCAAAACAATTTGTTGGGATATTTTTGAGAACTTGGTATTATTCTTATGCAACAGGCAATTGCTGTGTTCATACATCTGTTTCCCCTCACCTCTAAAAACTATACATGGCTAACAAAAAGCATCAGTATATGCTAAGTGAGGTAAGGTTGTGGGTTTTCTAGCAAAGGGCTGAGGCATCTCAAACTGAAGTTAGTGGCAGAATTGGGGTTTTCAAATTTCGGTGGCACCCTGTGTGACGCCAAAGTTCGGTGCCCCCACCTTTTCCCTTCCATTCTAAGTCATTATTGCAGTGCCCTCTCAGCTGCGAATGAACTGGACATGATCTCTTAAATCCATCTCTTCTGAAGTTCCAACCAAAGGTGTACAGTGGTACCTCAGGTTACATACACTTCAGGTTACATACGCTTCAGGTTACACACTCTGCTAACCCAGAAATAGTGCTTCATGTTAAATACTTTGCTTCAGGATAAGAACAGAAATCGGGCTCCGGCGGCATGGCAACAGCAGGAGGCCCCGTTAGCTAAGGTGGTGCTTCAGGTTAAGAACGGACCTCCAGAACGAATTAATACTTAAGCTGAGGTACCACTGTACAGTATAGGCATTCTCCAGAAGTAATTCATAGAGGTAGACCAGGCAGTCTGTGTTTAGACAAAAATTAAAGAGGGGAGTAATCAAAGGGACAGGTTTCAATAATTCCCATGGCTACCTGGACACCTAAAAGAATATATTTTTGAAATTCAGAAAAGGCACCAAACATTGATTGCTACCGATTAAGATTTGCAGCCTAAGACACACTTAAAAGCAGGGGTGGGGAATCTTGTTGACTCATCAGGCCTGATCTTTTCAGGTGGGCAGGGTGATCTGCCTGTCAATCATTTGATACCATGACACCATCAAGTGCACTCCCACCTCCCTGTCAAATCTGACCCACATGGTAGCGAAAGAGATCTACTTTGTCAGTGTGTTCCCCACAATGTATGCACTGGTGAAGAAGCACCCAGCAGGATTGCACCCTGCCAATCAGTTGACATCACCAAATGACATAAGCTGATTGGTAGGTGGGTGTGGTTTGGCGAAATGACCTTGTGAGGCAAACTGGAGCCGCGGATTTAAAGCTGCTCATCAACTTTTCATCTCAAAATGCAAAAGGGGGGGGATGTGGCAGATAATAATAAGTAATCCAGTGTGGTGCTTAAGTTCTTCTGTCTTCATTAGCACTTTTCAAAGACAACAACCAGAATGTACGGTATAGCTTCATTATGCTTGCATTTCAACAATGACAGCATCAGCAATTAAAATAATAATTTCAAGTAAGGGGAGAAGCCTACAAAATTCCAATTATTACAATACTGAGTGGATAATAATAATAATAAATATCTCCTTGGGGATGGGCAATGGGCTTTTCCTACAAACAGGAGGCATACATGTCAAACCCTTTGGGGCAACAGTAGTAGCACATTTATCCTAAACATACAAAATCTGACATAAACACAGGCCATTTTTAGACAGTACAGTACCTACCAGTCTTAAAACCTACAACAATAAATATTTTTAAAAAATTTAATTTGTAGAAGCAAAACCCCAAACAGAAATGCAACACCTGAAATAAATGTAATATAAAGGGTGGTGAGTAATACTGTGTTGATTAACAGATCAATATTTTGCTGTTGGTCCATCAGAACTGTAACGGATTCATTATCAGTCTACAGAATTCGTCTTAGCCAATCTAGTCTTGCATAGGTTTTGCTGTGAATTCCAATGTGATCAACACCTCTCAGACTAATGCAAAGTGTAATCATTCTTCAGATGCCACACTTTTCTGAATTTTGTGATACCATTCTTGACTCAAAAACTGCACCAACATGTATTTAAACAGGATAAAATGTGTTCAGAAATATGTACATTGAGATACAAATATAAAATACACATCTAAACACTTTTTTTTCAATTTGGGTTTTTATATATTTATAATACAGATTAACATGGAAATGGGATGGGATGGATTTATAACCACTTGTTAACTGCACCATATGGAAGATTATCCCTGTTTATTTACCCAAGGCAAGACACAGATTCTCAAATAATATTGTTCTAACTGACAAGCAACAGTAAGTTTTGTTTATATTCTGGAATATAAAATGTTACCCTATCCACTCAAGTGTTCATTGCTATGAGTAAAAGATGCCCAAGTTAATAAGAAACACGACTCCCAGAATTTGAACCTTTGGTTTGCAACAAAATCACTCAGCACTCCAGACACATATGCCTGTTGTTCAACATCTACATCCCTTCAGATACCTGGAGATTGCTCTAAGGCAGGAACAAAACAGTCCCTGGATGCTTACTAAAGCCAGTTCCTGTCTTTTGTTTAGGTTCCCCATTTCAACCATGAAGCTCTTTCAAGTGGGAGAGATCAGAAGAAGCTGAGAAAGTTGGACCAAGGTGCAGAAAGAGACATGTATTAAGTCAAAGGCAATTTTGGTATCAATATGGCAAACACCCCAAGAATTATTGATGGAAACTTTGCTACTTCTCAGTAATGTTCCTTATATCATTGGTTTTCAAGGAACTGTGAGTTCTAATACTGGAAGTGTGCTTTTGGCTTGCAGATAACACTATTTCAAGCAGCTCCATCATAAACAGGAAGTCAAATTAACAGGAACTCGTTAGCCTTGAGTTATGTCGCTCTTTATTGCAATATATTTTAATTAGCGTTTACAAGACAAGCTTATGAGACGTAGTGAAGCATGGGGCACCCAAGATAGGTGCTTATGGCATTCACTTCTGTCTGTTTGATAATTACAGTGATATATTGCACACTAAGCAGGTTATTAGAGATGTTCAGAAGGGATATTATCTTCACTCTCCAGGAGGGATTTTATTTTTGCATGCTGTTTGGAAGAAACATGCAAATATATATTTATCTATTTCACCAACTTGGGGCACAATCCACCAGAACCTGGACATAATTGCATTGCCTCCTCCTGAACCACATCCAGCACTTGGAAAATTCCTTTCAAAAAGGAACTAGATCAAGTTCATTCTGTCCAAAGTGAAATTTTACAGAAAGCACTAGTTCGGTTCAAGTTGATCAAGTTTTCCATTCCTAGAAAGTTGCTTCTCTGCAGTTTTCTCCAGAATTCAGAATGTTACAAGCTGCTGTGATGTAGTATCAAGTCCAAAAGTAATTCAGGGGCTGCACACAAGTAATACATTTGACAGACAGAATTCCAACAGGTGAAGCTTTCCCCATAATTGTATTTCGTTGCTATGAAAGGCTTACACCATTTTATTTGTGCGGGCCACGCAGCTCTTAAAAGCGCAAGACACCATTCACTTTGCTCCTGTACCTACATCTCACAGCAAGCTGCTCCTTCTGAGACAGAGCAAATATCATCAGTGGGGAAGAGACAGGAAATAGCTCTCATTCCTTCCTTCCGATTGCTTAGAGACAGTGACCAACTGACTTCTTGTTCACTCTGCAATTTGGGGAACTACTTTAGGTTTCTGAAGTCGTTCAGTGCATTTCGCTGTTAAATCGTGCAAGGCTGATGTGACACTAGCACCTGGTGAGCTTCCCAGTTCCTGGGGGTGGCAACCGAAGAAGTGGAGAGTAGATAAACTCTCAGCACAGAGGCCTCAAGCAATACTACAGTATGTGTTTCAAGGCACCGACAGTGGGAGATGGATGGATGCTGTTTTCAGGGTCAAAAACAGGGTTTCTCCACAACATCTAGTTCCAGCTTTGGCTTCGTTTGGAAGAATACAGAAGATCCCTTCTCTCTAAGTCAACTCTGCAAACAGACCCATAATCCCCAGTGTAACAGAGGCTTAGCTAGCCTCAACTAGAAGTTGGGCATTTAGTGCTTCCATTCTCATGCTGGGGATCACTTTTCCAGCTGAGCTTTGATAGGCATCATCACTTTTCTTCTTCTTCTTCCACATTTAGGTGCCTCTTGAAAACTTTTAAAACACCAACAGGCCTATACAATTGTCTAAAATGTCCCTTGAGATGCCAGTCATTTTAATGATGGTTTTGTATTGCTTTTAGAAGTTTTTGTTTTGTACACAGCCCTGCGGGAGCATGGTATATAAATATTTTTAAATAAATAAATAAAAACAGCCCAGTCTTAAATCAATACTCTCCCTTGATTTCAGGCCCACAAATACTTGACAATAATTTCTTCCCCTACTTGTCCCCAGCCCTTGCAATTAGTTGGGATGAGTATACTTGAGCGACAATTTTACTTTTCAGTCAAAGTAAATGACAACCCCAACACAGTCCAGGAGACTACTAAATCTTCCGTTGCCATTTCCCTATAAAGAATTAATTGTCACAAATTGTCTCTTGAAGAGGAATCATTCATAGAATGATTAAATTATCAAAACCCACAAGAAGATGATAATATCTAGGTTTCCATGGTAAATCATTAGATCTGGGGAATGGCAGCAACATAAGTTATCTGTGGTCTGCAATTCTAAACAGGATGAGAGAGAGACTGCATCAGAGAATAATTGTGGAGTATAGATTTAAGAAACTTAGCAGAAGACATTTGAAGGACAAATGAGGCTTAGCCAAAAGGATGTGTGTGGGCACTACTCTGAGTTCTACAGCTGGGGGAACAGCTTACATAGCGGATAGCGTCCAAGCCAAATGATGTGTATTCTCTATTGTTGTTGTTTATATACCACCCTATAACTGGGGGTCTCAGGGCGGTTCACAGTAGTAGTATTATATAATTTTTGTGTAATATAATATATTGATAAATTAATATTACTATTAATATATTAATATTACTTGCATTATAATAATTTGTCCTTGGCATCTGTCTGTCTCAAGACTATGGAATGCACCTCTGGGAGTGAATCAAACTGTTGGAAAATCACAGAGCCTGCTGTGTCTGCAGCGTCTGGTAACTGTGATCAGTATTACTATCATTATGATATACTGTATTGCCCCAAATATAAACCACACTTTTTTTCCAAATTCCGATCGTGAAAAGTTAAAGTGCGGCTTATATCTGCGACCTTACACTGGTGTGGCTCCCTGCCCCGGAAGCAGCCCAGGAGCACGGGGCAATGGCGCCCAGCCCGCCTGCTTCCCCCAAGCCGTCAGAATGAAGAGGAGAAGGGGGGAGGCTGCCGACAAAGCGGTGAGGCTCTGCCCCCCCAAAGCAGCCTAGGATCATGGGGCAGCGGCGCATAGCCTGCCCACCACTCCCAAGCCTCCCCTACGCTGGCTGAGAGAAGGAGGAAGGGGGGAAGTCCTCCGGCAAAGCGGTGCAGCTCCCCCCCAGAATGCAGCCTGGCTCCCAAGCTTCCCTCAAGCCGCCAAATTTTAAAGGTGCAGCTTATTTGTGGGTGCGGCTTATTTTTGGGCCATTACAGTAATTAATACTGGGAAATTGCTCCGATAGGAAGCAGAAGAGTAACCAGCAGGCACACTAAATGCATGAACATAGCAGTAGCTACAGTGTCCATCAAGAAGTGCAACAGAGGGTGCCACAGAGCTGCAGCAAACCTTCTTAGACTGTAGAAACATGTCAGATTCTCCTGGTTGAATTCAGGAGGAGCAGAATGCAGGGAAGAGCAAGCCCACAGAACAGAATAGGAAACACTTGGTCATCATTAAAAGGCAGCTGCTTAAGACATCAGTAACTTCAGCTCTATCCATTTGGTAAGGAAGGAATGCCCCCTGCCCCCTTTAAACTATACAGCAGGCCTGCACAACTGGTAACATATCCCACCTGAGGACAGCCCACCAGATCATCACTTAGCCTTGTTGCTTGCATGGAACTGAAAAGGGTGGCATGTCAAACACATGGTAAGACCCAATCCACACTCAGAGAACTGCATGCATCTTGATGGGTGGGCCGCAGACTGACAGAATGAGGAAAGGCACTATCTGCATCTTAAGGATGAATTCAAGGTCAAGGAAGGGATACCTCATTGGGTGGTCAACAGAAGAGTGTGCAATCTGAGTTGGCCACCTACAGTCAGTCATTCATCTACCTAGCTAAGTACATACAGAAATTGGATTACCAATTCCCCTATGGAGAGCAAGCAATTGCTTCCTTCGTTGACCGCGATGCCATTCCACAGTTGGATGAGTAAATAGCTTTTGATGAATGCTGCCACCAGATATGAAAGAAAGGCAATATCACTTGCCTAGGGAACAATAACTGTGTACTGTCACCCTATAAACACGGATTTATTATCAAGTGCCTTTGATGTTTTTTGTGTCATCATGGTTTAGTGGATAATGTGCTAACTACTTTATGATACTTCTACGTTTAGGAGTTTATTTCAAGACAGTGCTGTCAAAGAATGCTCATTTATCAAGTACAGAATATACCCATCCCAAAACATGCAAATACTATGTCTTATGCACCACAACATATACCAAATGTCTGCATTTCAACAGCAGACACATTTATCAGTACATTTTTCATATAACAGCAGATTTGGCGGGGTTATAACTGCATTAAAGGCATTGCAAAAAGACAGAATTGTCACCAAATGAATACCCTCAAACATTTTATGGATTAAAAAAAATGGAATGTAGAGACATGGGAGAAGAACAAACAGAAGAAGAATGGAAGAAATTTAAAGATTATCTGCAAAAACATTATAAATTATTTGAATGTTAAAGTGATGCAGGATAGTGTGACGATGTGGCATTAGTGACAAAACTGAAAGGAATGTGTAAAGATGGCTTATGAGTAACAAGTAAAGAAACATAGTTAAATTAATCAAATGTTGGGGGATTAGAAGACAAGTAGATAGCAGTGGGAATGGTTAATTTAAAAGAAATTAAGAAATATTAAAATTAGTCAAAATAAAGGAAGAATTTGCTGATACTAAATTGGAAATTTGAATACAGATAAGGGAGATGTGAGGAAGTCAGGAAAGTAAGCTATATGAAATTAAGAGTTGAGCTTATATATTTTTGTTTGGATGGTGTGTTTTCTTTTATTGTTTATTGTTTGTTGTTGTGTTATTTTGTTTTGTTTGTTACTATAAATCTGTTGAAATTTTAATAAAAATCTTTTAAAAAAATGGAATGTATTTGTATCACACTCTCACACCGAACACTGCCTAAGCTGCACCCACCACAAATTACACATTGTATGATTGATCAGCAAGGCCAAGAGTAGAAAAAACTTTTTCAGCCTAATGGCTACACTTCCTTGTGATGAACCTTCCACAGTCTACACCCTAGTGATCGTTGGGACCACAGGCAAGAGTGGGCCAGTGGATGAGAGCCTTACCTTTGAACAACAAGTGTCATGGCCTGGCTGGACACAGAGGAATGGTGGGAGGTACCAGCTGGGGAACCCCCAAGGGAAGAAGGCTCAGAGCCGGGGGATTAGTGGTGGGATAATGGTGAGTGGTCAGAGGCAGAAGATTGGGAGGAGGTGGTGTCGGAACCTGAAAAGGCAGCAGGGCTTAGTGAGCAGGAAGCATCTGTGGCAGAGAGCAGTCCAGAATCACAGGCAGAAGGGGAGGCCAGAGAGGAGGGGAACCAAGAAGCAGAGATGAGTTAGGCTGGTGAAAAAGCCAGGGTGTGTCCCCTTTCTGCTGTGACAAATTCCCCTCCTCCCTGATGTCCCAGGAGCAGGAGAGGTATTAAAAATGAAGCCCTCAGATTTGCATAAAATGGGTATCCTTAATGCAGGCATACATCTATAGCAGGCTTCCTCAACCTCAGCCCTCCAGATGTTTTGAGACTACAGTTCCCATCATCGCTGACCACTGGTCCTGCTAGCTAGGGATTATGGGATTTGTAGGCCAAAAACATGTGGAGGGCCGAGGTTGAGGAAGCCTGATCTATAGTGTCTTTGTGCAAGAGGTCATGGAAACATGCCCCCACCCCCAACTATTTGCTAGCTACAATGTAAAAGTCAATACAGTAGTACCTCGGGGTAAGTACTTAATTCGTTTCGGAGGTTCATTCTTAACCTGAAACTGTTCTTAACCTTAAGCACCACTTTAGCTAATGGGGCCTCCTGCTGCCGCCGTGCCACTGGAGCACGATTTCTGTTCTCATCCTGAAGCAAAGTTCTTAACCTGAAGCACTATTTACTATAGCAGAGTCTGTAACCTGAAGCGTATGTAACATGAAGAGTATGTAACCCGAGGTACCACTGTAATGTAAAGGTCATGACAAATTGAAGGAAGGAAGGAAATAAATTGTGTCCTATCAGCAACAAACAATATTTTTTCATATACAAAAAGGCAGACTACTGATAAAAAAATACTACTGTTTGGTTTTCCAGTTGAGTCTATGTGATTCCACAAAAGGGTTAATTCCATTCCAAGCAGGTCATGGGAAATGGTTATTTATGGGTATGGTTCTTGCCAAGTTTATTACACATCTTCCTTACTGCCATCCCTCATAAGAGAAGGGAGTAAGGTGAAAGCAGGAGCCTTGCTTCAGTAGCTTTTATGCCCAAGAAGAGGAGGCTGCATAGCAGCATCAAGTCCAAAAAGATATGACTGGACAGCAGGTAAAAGACCTGGTATATGGCTTTTGTGAAGTATGAACATCCCCTGAGGGTTTAAGAAATTGTGGAATACATTCCATATAAAAAATATCTTGACATCCTATTAAAGAGAAACCTTGAAAATAGAGAATGTCTCCCTCCACTACCGCCATCATCCCAGGACTTTGCCATATATATCTGAGAGTGTTAACCATTTAGATCGCGTAGAAGCCTTGGCCTTCAAAGAAAACAGTGCACTCGTAAACAAGTTATCAATCATAGAACTTGCCACAGTTCCAACTGGCTAGTCATCATCCCATATACACTGTTATAGAGCTGTTTTATCCCCCTTGCTGGTGTGTTCCGTCAGGTCAATTTTAGAAGCATGTTTTACTGCTGGGAAATGCATTTTTCTAAGATATGTTCACAACTGTTAAATGATTTTATTACACTTGTATCCTGCTTTTAGTTTGGGAAGTCTGGAGCAGGTTGCCTGGAACTCGCTGTCGGTCTCTCACATGAGAACGCACCAGGGTTAGATTTCCTTAGCTTTAACAATCTTTCCACATATGCTGTGATCTCAAGTCACTGCCTGTCCAAAGAACAGCCAGCTCTTCATTAGGCTTATCAGGGCTGAAAACCACTGTGAGGTTACTTCCCGACCACTGTCCCAAAATTGTTGTTGTTGTTTCGTCGTTTAGTCGTGTCTGACTCTTCGTGACCTCCTGGACCAGAGCAAGCCAGCCACTCCTATCTTCCACTGCCTCCCGCAGTTTGGTCAGACTCATGTTGGTAGCTTCGAGAACAATGTCCAACCATCTTGTCCTCTGCCATCCCCTTCTCCTTGTGCCCTCAATCATTCCCAGCATCAGGGTCTTTTCCAGGTAGTCTTCTCTTCTCATGAGGTGGCCAAAGTATTGGAGTCTCAGCTTCACGATCTGTCCTTCCACTGAGCACTCAGGGCTGATTTCCTTAAGAATGGGTAGGTTTGATCTTCTTGCAGTCCATGGGACTCTCAAGAGTCTCCTCCAGCACCACAATTCAAAAGCATCAATTCTTCGGCGATCAGCCTTCTTTATGGTCCAGCTCTCACTTCCATAAAATGTTGTTCATACAATACAGCCTGCTCAGAATAAGGTTGCTTTTCAAGAGTGGAGGGTGGGGGAGAAACCTGAACTTAATTTTCCTTAAGCAGCGTGACCTTCAATCTGTGAGTTCAAAACTCTGGTAAAGGCAGAAACAATTAATGATACAATTGGCAGAATCAGCAAAATTATCAACTGGTAAACAGACAGTGGATAGCTGATAATCACATTCCGTAAATTGCTTTACGTTTGTAGTGTGAACAACCTCCTGCGGTTTTTAAAAACTGAATTATCAGCTGCAGCTGCAGCCTAGAAAATTCAAAAGACCCAATATGATAACACTGGTCTTTTTCATCACTCCACAGTTCCTTTCGATGGAGAAGAGAGCAATTTAGCATTTTATGTAACACAGTTTTGCTTTCCTGACTACCACTTGACAGCTTTCATCATAAACTCAAACAGCAAAAGCAAGTGATACGAGAGATTTCCCAAAACAAAACTCACAGATAAAGGGGTCTAGTTAATTGCTTAAACTCGCAGCATTTCTACACGCTGCAGATGGCTTAAAAATGGATTATATGGATAAAGTTGTACTTTGTAAGGAAGCAAAATAAAATTCCCAATGCTTTTTCGAATATGCTTCCCTTGACTTCCATAGAAATAGCAATCTGGAGACAGTAGGCTGACTGCAGAAGATTTCACAGGTAACAGTATGATCTTATCTTGCATAGGGGTTGCATTCTAGAGTTAGTGCATATACACAGAAACGTGTATACCTAAACCACCCCCACATAACCATCCTTACCTTCAAAGCAAGGCAGAGAACGATTTGTTTAACATATCTGTATAAAGCTGCTGAGAGTAGCCATTGGGACCTTAGAGGCAAGGTGTAAGTTGTATGTTGTATTTCTCCATTACATCTGATTCAGGAGAGGCTATATAAGACCAGGACCAGTGTGTGGATGCAGTGGTGAGAGTGAAAAATATAACAGATGTCTGGTGGGTGGGTGGCTCTCAGACCCCGGAGATGGGCCAGTTACCTGTCCTGGGTGGGGTTGCAGTCCCTCCGAAGGAGCAGGTACATAATTTGAAGGTACTCCTTAAACCATAATTGTATGTCAGCTATGACCATTCCTGGACACTGGACACTGTTGGTCATGTGCTGGTAACCGCAAGACTGAATTATTGCAACATGCTCTATGTGAGGCTGCCCTTGGAGCTGGCTCCACAAACTTCAGCTAGCAGAGAAAGCTGCAGCTAGACTATGACAGGAACAGACTACCATCAACACATTATGCTGGTGCTAAACGACCTGCACTGGCTTCCTATTTGTTACTGGGCGAAGTTCAAATTATTGTACTAGTGCACAAAACCCTGGATAACTTGGACCCAGGATACTTTAAGGGCCACCTTCCCCTGTGCACCCCAAGTTGAGATCATCACAGGATAACTCCATCAGTGGTTCGCAATGGGCCAAAAACCTGACTCGTGTCAATGAGTTGTGCCTTCAGTGTTGTAGATCCAATTCTATAGCACAAATTACTACAATAAGTTAGACAGGTCTGAGTTTCAGACACCACTCAAAACTGTTCTGCACCCTGCATGCTTCTTGAATGTTTCTGATAGGATTCTTTCTCCGTGTTTGCAGTCATGAGATTGTTGTCTATCACATGATGGTGTATGTTTTCATTCCACAGTGTGGGAAGTGATGGAGACAGGATGTTTGTGTTACTGTGTTCCATGAGGTGGGACTATTGTCCTTTGTTCTTTCTCTCTTTGCTGTCTGATGAGAAAGAGGAAGGAGCTAAAGCAGAATGCTCCAAGTGTATTACTGTATATGCAAATAAAAGTAGATTAGCCAAAATGCTGTGCTACTGAGGTCTGTTTCGCAAACTGCGAATACTCTGCAGATCCCTAAGTGCGCTGATGCTTCTTGGTATCTTGGTATTGTGATGTTCGGGTTGAATAAAGCTTTTGAAGCTCCTGAATGATTGACCAAGAGGGAGAGAACATGCCAGTCGGGCATGTGTCTCTGCCAGGGTCCTACATGATAGTAGGACAATCCTAACAGTTTCCTCCACACTTTTAATAGATTATAAATTCCCAAGGTTTAAAATTTTGGAAATTTATGTTAAAATATTGTAAACGGCCTCAGCCCAGTATACCTGAGGTTACAGGGAACCAGCCTTCTCAGTAGTGGAACGCCATCCTATCAGATGACATCTGAAGGCAGCCCTGTTTAGGGAGGTTTTTAATGTCTGATGTTTTATCATGTTTTTAATATTCTGTTGGGGGCTGAAATAAGATATTATTATTATTATTATTATTATTATTATTATTATTATTATTATTATTATTCCTATTGTTGTAAGCTGCTTTGAGATCTACATGGTGAAAAGCTGGACGTAATTTTTGAAATGAATGAATGAAACTTACCCATCACTGCCCTCTCCCCCACATCTTAAGTGCTGGAAGCACCATGCTGTAGTGTAGACCAGTGTCCTTCTACCTTGCATCTCTAGATGGTGGGGGCTACAGCCCTGGTCACTGGCTAAGGTGAGTGGGAAAGGAGGGAGTTGTATATGGGGGGTTCAGTGTTTCAGTTTCTATATAGAATACTTCACCTAGCTTTCCCTGCAGAGTGTTTTTTTTGCCTAAGCAGATGATCAATGCAAGGTCTGGAATGGATGACCTTGAATTTAACCAAGGGTATTCTGCAATACTAGTTGGGAAGATCAAAAGATGGTTCCATCACAGACAGTGCACATGTAAAGATGTGAAGGCAAAAGGAAATAAGGCCTTTTTTCTTTATTTCTGGAGTCTAGTTGGTGGCTTGGAAAAAGAGGTGATTTGAAAGGGGTAAGCTTGTTTCCAACCCAAGCAATTATCTCCCACAGTGTATTGGGAAAGCTGTAAACCTCTTTCACCAAGCAAATCAATACACCATTTAAGATAATCACCTGTTAAATTTATTCATACACAAACCATCTAAAAATATTTCAGCCGAGTTTCATTTTTCAAGTGCAAAACAGGTTTTTAAAATCTGGGGGAAAGAAAGTATGTTTGTCTTTCCTTGTTAAAGCCACAGCCCTCTGTCCACTTCACTCTCTTCTCTGTGCCTACACACCACTTCAGTTTCCTGCTCTAGTCTGAACAAAAAAAAATTCCTTCCAGTAGCACCTTAAAGACCAACTAAGTTAGTTCTTGGTATGAGCTTTCGTGTGCATGCACACTAAGAAGTGTGCATGCCCACGAAAGCTCATACCAAGAACTAACTTAGTTGGTCTTTAAGGTGCTACTGGAAGGAATTTTGTTTTGTTTTGACTATGGCAGACCAACACGGCTACCTATCTGTAACTGCTCTAGTCTGCTTTCACATCAATATTTTCCATGAGAACTTGTCCTGCTGTGGAGGATAATGCTATCAATGGTTACTAGCCCTGATGGCTGTGTGCTACCTCCACTGTCAGAGGACATATGCTTCTGAATACCAGCTATCAGGGAGAAGGAGTAGGAGAGTGTTTCTGCACTCATGTAACGGGACGACTTCCTATGGACATTTGGCTGGCTACAGTAGGAACAGAATGCAGGACTAGCTGGATCCAACAGGACTCTTCCTGTATCTTTAACAGAAACAATTCTCATGATGAAATTGAGAAAATAGATTCAGTACATGGTGGCGCTGGCACCTAATTGTTTTACCATGCACCAGCCAGCAACTCAAAGTTCTACACAACAGAAGTACATAATTCAGACACTAATGCATGTTGAATCCACATTATCATTTGTTCACTTTGTTTACTCTGACTTCATGCAGCGTCAAGGACTTTGGGTTTGTAGGTCTATCTGCCTTGCAACATTGAAAAAATTCATTAAGCACTGGGCTTCCCAGCACAGACATGCTACTTTCTATTAAAATTCCTGTGAGTTGTTATAGCAGACATACACATGTGGCTTAATTTAGCCCAACAGAGTAGGAGCAATTGATAAAGTAGCTCAATTTCTTAAGAAGTTGTGGATAGGATTGCCACCACCTCCCTTCCCCTCCCCCCCCAAAAAAAAATCTTGCTCCTCAGTTTAATTGCCTCTGGATACAGCTAAAAGATCACTTGGGGCAAAATGCTTTGGAGAAAGCATATGCCAATCCTTTCAATAGGAAACAGTTTCTATTTAAAAAGTGTAATCAGAACACCTTTTGAGTGCTTGCAGAGAGAGCCTCTTGCTATGACCACAATATTTTCTCTTAAAAGAAAAACATAAAGTAGTAGAACAGGATGTAAAAATTGAGCAAGCATTCTAGAGTTTTTAATCCTCCTGTTCTCGAAGGGGTGGATCTACACACAGGGAGAAAACGCTATAAATAAGTCAGAAATTAAATTGTTATACCAAAAGAAAAAAACGCTATGGAAAATCGCAAATATTTTGATTTCCTCTCCAGTGCCATCTAGTGCTGCATGTTTATAACACATTCAAAATGCTGTTTTTTTGACTAACGTGGCTGAGAATGAAATATTGGTAAGGAAAGCAAAATTCTAGGTAAAAACCTTTTGAGCACCTGCCAAGTTGGATCTCAGGGACAGTCTTGGTGGCATGCTTTTTACTATTGCTGTTAAAGGAGATTCCCTCGTGCTGGCTTTTGATTGACTGGTAACCCTGCAGTTCCCTTCTTTGGACAAACCTTAGAGTAGAACCACACATTATAAGGAGGCAAACACAAAGTTCCAGAACCCCAGGGGAAATTTTCAGCAGAGAATTGCTGAATGGAAGGCTGGCACTCAACCTCTTGCCTGCTGATTCTATCCCCCTCCACACAAACACCTGGTTATTCTCTTCCTCAGATCCAAGACAAATATAAGCCTGACAAGAGAAAGCCCAGAAGGGAGGGACGTGGAAGGGTTAACCACCCCTCTCCTGTCTGCTGAAAATCCCACCACCTTAATGGCTTCATTTTAGTGTTACCTGGGAGTTGAGATTTAACTATTACAGACTTGCAGGATGTAGCAAAGGTAACTTCAAACCATTTTCGTAATTGTGTAGGAAAGGTACCGCTCTCTGTCCTCTACTCAGGTAGAAGAGAGGTAATCATAATTATGTATGGTGGAAAACTCACAAATCCTCACAAAAGTACATCCAAAAAGACACACCATCACCCCTAATATCAAGAATCAAGTTTTTGGCACATAAACTCCTCTTCTTTCTACTTAGATCTGAAAATTACACATTATTCTCCTTCCATACTTCAATTAAAACCGTCTTGCCAACTGTAATTTAAAAGTGCTTTCCTTCCTGAGACATGTAATTGGAAACATTGACTGAAAATTATACCAGAATTGCTGAATAGTTTTGATAATGCAATACTCTACTTTTGCAGCACTTTAAAAAACGATGCTTTCTTGTTTATTTCGTACTTCCAATGAATCAATAAATATCTGCATACTAAGGCTCAAGCTATTTTGCTTCCTGGGGAAAATAAATAAATAAATAAATACCCTACCCTCCATATATTATTATATGCAAAGGGGATATGATTCCTATCTAAACACACACACACACCCCAATTGCAGGCACTTTCTTCTGTTTTGAACTATAATTGAGTAGGGCTAAGGGAAGGAACTGCATTCGATCAAGTAAGCCTCAACTACATTCTGAATGGTGCATCCCAGACAGATGCCTTTCCACCTCATTGAGAAGTAGGTATTAGGCACTTCGCCTTTCATTGCTCTGTCTGAGATCTTCCAAGACACATAAGACCCTCAGACTAGTGATGGGTGGTCTTTCTTCAGCTGAATTTGGGTCAGTGGCTAAGTTGCGCAAATCTTTAAAGGGCCCAACATGACAAGAGAAGGATGGTTGTGCATACAGCAGTGGGGACATTATTACAGTATCCCAAGGGCTAATAGCTAAGATACAAGGGCTAAAATGCAGTAACGTCCAGCTGAGAACATCTGCTCAGAATGTCCTAGGCCATACTGGATTGAAATTCACAATATTTAAACACACATCACACGACAGAATTCCTGATACCTCCCACTGCAGCAATGCCAAAACATAAATGAATCAACTAAGATCATTGTGAGGATGCTTCATTTACAAAGCTGCTTATTGAATATGATTCCCTCTGCTTCTTTTTTATGAAGCCACACCTTAGATACAATGCAAAATATAGCTGCAAAGAAAGAGACAGGATACCGGAGCCTCAGACTGCACTTCTCCTACAGATGTTAAACTGTCATGCAATAAACTGAATCAGTTAACCCTCATGCAATAAAACCGAATCTTTATTTAATCTCTCCCCCTTCTCAGAAAGGGATTGCTAATATATTGCATCCATCTGTAGACTGATTGTCTTTAAGAAATGATATACTATTTAAAACACACACGGTCTATTTAAGCAGTAAAGGAGGTCACTCCTCAGAGAGTTGCCATAGTAACCAACCCCGGCAATGACTTGAGAAAGGTGTTGCTTGATCTGCTTCCTTAATAAATGTGGATCTGCCACACTATTGCACCCCCACTGTATTTCTAGCAAAAGGTGCCTTAAAAGGCCTTGTTCATTTTATTTCTAATGCCTACAAGTAACCCATGCAGTGAGTTGAATACTGAAAGCCATTATTGCAGTCAGACAAGGGTGGGGGACCTTGAGTATCTTAAAAGCCATATACATTCTGCCACAGTTCTCCTGCTTAAAAAGCTGCATTGTGGCAGGGAAGAATATGATGTAAACATGGCAATGAAACCTTACAGTCTATACAGTGGTTAGCATGAGTAAGTGTTTGGCTTTTCACCCCTTTGGATGTTGCCCTTCAAAGCAAACCCTGCATTCGAAAATGGCATACCCCTATTAGTTAGTATGGAAAGACTCTTTTTTTCTCATTAGTGATAGAACAGAAACCAGGGCCACCCCATGAGGTGGGGTGAGGCAGCCATTTTGGGGGGTGAAAGCCCAAGAGTTGGTGCCCCACTGTGAGCAGAGAAGCGGTGCAGGCAGTGGCGCCAACTTCCATCGAGATCTTGCAAGATCTCACCAAAGCCTTGCAAGATTTTCCGCGATCTTAGAGTGGTCTTGCAGGATCTCATCAGAAGTTGATGCCACTGCTGCTGCCACTTTGCGAGTGCTGCTACACAACCCATGTAAGGGGGGCAGTGGTGTGGTGGTGGTAGCCCAAAGGGCCACAATAAATGTGATAAAGTGTATTCCTGTAAATCCTTGAGTGTGCTTCTAACAGAGAAGTTATGGTAACCTGTTGCTTTATGAAACTGATGATTTTGCAAGTTGCCCCCCCCGCCCCCCCCAATTGGGGCAGAAGTACAGCTAATATGTGAATCACAAAGAGCTCATAAACTAGAACATAAGTTGCTACATAGTGCAAATGACTACACATAACACAGGTTCCCAACATGCATACTAACACAATGTAACAGAAATTAGAACTTTAACAGAAAGCGGTGGGAATCAGAACTGAATCAGCAGAAATTGCTAATGCTTATTGTGCACGTGTATGAGATGTACATGTAAATTGAAATCCTTTGTTTGAAATGTTATAAATACCACCGACCGTACCCTTGGGCAGGGTTGCAGTTTTGCGAAACAATTCGACTGTAACCTATGGCCTTGCAATAAATGCTGGACTCCTAATTCCTCTCGTCTCTGAGTTTCATTGGCGTAAACTCAGAAGATAAGTCATTTTTTGCTTACAACAGTGGGACAGCAACAGGGCAGCATGTCCACATTTAGTGCTGAAATGGGAGTCATCACCCCTGGGGAAAATGAACTCCCCCAGACAGGAGAACCTGGAGCTTTTTGCAAGTGGAGCCTCAATGCTTTCTGAATTTCAAGCCTTATTTATCATCAGCTTGATCAGTGCCACCTCTCCCAGCCAGCAGGAAACTCTGCTCACTCCTACACCCATTTCCCCCAAACTTATTATGAAAGGGGTGGGGAATGAGCAGCAGTATATTAATCTTTAAGGCTGTTAGACGTACTCCAGGGGGTGATCAATGGCAGAGAATGTAGTTAGTGCCCAATGCCTCCCAATACAGAGGGCAGGAGGAACTACATTTCCTAGTGCTTCTCCATGGCAATGTCAGTCAGGTCTTAAGGAAAAGGCCTTTCCCTTTGTTGCAAGCACTCCTTTGGTGTTAGTCTCTCCACTTCCACTGAAACAGTAAGCATTAGGAAAAGGATGACTGGGGAGAGGGCTGGCACCAATAATATGAGCTAGAAGTACTGGGAAAGCCTCAGACTCCAAGAGGTCTCCAAGTAAGCTCAGAAAGATCAACTTAATTTACAAATTGTGTCAAAGGAAGCGAGTCATCATTGGACTCCCCAACCTGCTCCGTAGGAACTTTGTGCATCTTAATCGCAGTCTTGGCTTCATGGCCTTTCTTCGTGCCAACATTTTCAAGTTTTCAATTCTGAGAACTAATCCTCACATATCTGATAAGCTGGGAAACGGCTCTAGCAAAAGTTGCCTGGAGACTTCGTTTTTGGTGGCGAGCACCTAAATAATAACCATCATATCATTTGTTCCTATTAGGAAAAAGAAAAATGATCTTGCATATAGTACAAAGTAATGAAGAGAACGTGAGGAATAACTGCCTAATGTGGGGTTTGGGGGAGGAAAAATAAAAGCTTCTAAATGTCAATGTGAGTTTGCTGTTGAAAGGCGCAACACTGTAAGTAGTAACCATATTACTTTACTGCAGAAAATAACGTCAAAGTCAGTTAAAGGCACATGAATAGGGCCAACATAAAAAGTGGCAGATTACTAAAAAGAACTGCTTCAGATTAATATTCAGAGAAAGAAGGGTCTGCCCCATTAGAGAATACAACTTTGTAAAAATCAGTAATATACAAAAAGTTTAATGTCGCTAAGTTGAACTGGGGCCTCCTTTCTGCACTGATTTGTTTCATCCAAAGCAAAGCCACTGAAACATTCTTTATAGTTCTCCCAAATTTACATTTTACACAAGCAATAAACAGCACACACAAAAGTTACCGCCACCCCTCAAGAAATGTGACATTCTCATATGTTGTGCTTGATTTTGAACTCTCGTTGCGGGTAATAAAGGAGGGTTAAACCTCTGTGTCATTCTGTCGCCATCACCCAACAGCTTCCTATTCATTTTTTATTGACTCCTTAGCATTTTTTTTTTTCATTAAAAAAATTGCATACATATTGAAAGCAGCTTAATGTTATCTCTGCCTCTGACTGGGTACAGCAAAGCTATAAAAAATCTTTTTAAGGTGATAGCACAAAAGCAGCATGCTGACAATGTGATTTAGATCTGCTTTGGACCAGAAAGGAATGTAAATCCTGTTCAAGTTGAAGCTGAAATAATGAATCCTACTTATCGGCCAGTGGCTAGAGAATGTGGGGGGACAGTCCTGTTACTGGAAACGATGTGGTTTGGGAAATGACTCAGCACCTTATTATTTCAGACCTATTGAAAAACACCAGAGAGCTTTCTTTCCATTAGTAGGCCTCATTCATCTCCTAAAATGTCAAACTCAAAGCTACTCCCAATAAGACAGCAGTAGTGCTAGGTGAAATTGTTAAAAGAATTATTCCCCCAATTACCAGATTTCAGAAAAGCATTCAATTTTCAGCTTACCCAACATGCACTGCTCTGCTCAACGGTTAAACATAGCACCAAAACAGCTACATGAGTGCAGGCAATCCTTGTTTTGAACAGGAGTTACGTTCTGGACCCCTCCTGCAACCACGTGTCAGTGGGACCTGCATAAAGCATTCCATTCCCCCTTTTAGTGACATTTTAGGGTCACTTCCGGGTTCAGCACCATGCATGTGTATGCAATTGCACATCAATCAGTCATTGCCTGTAAAGGGTTGTATAACGTAAAGGTAAAGGGACCCCTGACCATTAGGTCCAGTCGTGACCGACTCTGGGGTTGCGGCGCTCATCTCGCTTTAATGGCTGAGGGAGCCGGCGTGCAGCTTCTGGGTCATGTGGTCAGCATGACTAAACTGCTTCTGGCAAACCAGAGCAGCACACGGAAATGCCTTTTACCTTCCCACCAGAACGGTACCTATTTATCTACTTGCGCTTTGGCATGCTTTCGAACTGCTAGGTTGGCAGGAGCGGGGACCGAGCAACGAGAGCTTACCCCGTCACGGGGATTTGAACCGCCAACCTTCTGATCGGCAAGTCCTAGGCTCTGTGGTTTAACCCACAGTGCCACCCGCGTCCCGTTGTATAACATACATTTTGGTTATTCCAAACATGACTATGCCAAGTGGTGGCTGTTGAGGAAGTCAAGGAGACATCACTAAGTGGAGCCAGAGCCAATGAGCATTGGAGCAAGCTAATTCTAGCTTTGCCCCCCTCTTCCTCCCTGCTGAGTTCGATATGGGTCAAAACTGAGGCTGAGAAGGAAGTTGACAGCCAGTGCCACCCCCTAGACTGGGTGGAAGTGAGGAGGCAGCCTTGCGGTGTTGGTGAGAGCATACCAAGTTTGGTGGGGCAGTGCCCATTTGCCCTAATCAGATAGCTCCCAATGTCTATGTCCTCTATAGCATGCACCAACAAGTACAGCAAAAGCTGAGCTCATAATCATTTCCCATTGCTTCAGCCTTTTCTAGCCAAGTATGTTTGTGTGCGCGCTGCTAAACGTGTAGGGTGGGGGTTTGGGGCAGTTGTTGCTGTTGGTTTCTTGTACCTTTTAAGAGTTATGTGGAAATTCTTCAGTTTGGTTTTGTATTTTTAATGCTTTATTTGTTGTTTATGACTACCTTTAGTTACACTGTAGTTGTTGTTTTTCTTGTAAGCTACCTTGAAAATTTCCCTGTGGAAAGGAGGAACACAAATAAAATTACATATGTATGTATGTATGTATGTATGTATTCCAAGGCAAAAATAGAGGTTTCTCCTTGGACTAAGGCCTTTTAATGAATGTTAAGGAATCCTAGATTTTGATAAGATTCTATAAAATCTATAAAATTCTATGAAAATGCTAACTGGTGTGCTTCCAATGCTTTGAAAACATAATATTCGGAGGAAATTATTTTCCAATGTTACTGGATGGCGCCAATAATCAAATAAAGTAAACCTATCTAAGAAAATGAAAATTATTGCATTTTTAGCTTACTGACTATTGTCCTTCCACCTTTATCAAGCTCTAGTTTTTCAGAGTAAAGTCTGGGCGCAGGCTCCTAGCTCCAAAATGAAGCAAAGAGCCTACACTGTTTTGAAACCAATTCTGTTTATGTTTTGCTATCACGTAGGAATAAGATAGATAGATAGATAGATTCTTTATTGTCATTACACAAGTGCAACATTGCACAAGTGCAACGAAATTGGATGCCATCCCTTAAAAACAACAAAAGCAAAACAACAACAACAACCAAACAAACCACATTCCAGCCACACCCACACCCACACCCATCAAACTCCCAGGTCACACTATCGAGTTACAGCATTCAAAAAGGCCACAGCTCTTGGATAGAAACTATTTTTCAGTCTATTTGTCCTTGACTTGATGTTTCTATATCTCCTGCCAGAAGGCAGTAGTGCAAACAGACTGTATCCCGGGTGAGATGAATCCTGCAGGATGTTGTTTGCTTTCCTAAGACAACGGGAACCGTACAGTTCTTCCAAAGATGGGAGAGGATGACCAATAATCCTTTGGGCTGTGGTTATGACCTTCTGGAGCACCTTCCTCTCCCTGGCTGTACAACTGGAGAACCAAGCACAAATACAGTATGTGAGAATGCTCTCTATGGAGCCTCGGTAGAAGGACACCAGCAGTCTCTCACTCAGATTGTTCTTCTTTAAAAGTCTGAGGAAATAAATTCTCTGCTGGGCCTTCTTCACCAGAGCAGTGGTATTTGCGCTCCAAGTCATGCCCTGATCGATAGTCACTCCCAAAAACCTGAATTCCGCCACCCTCTCCACCCGTTCCCCGTTGATATACAAGGGCTGAATGTCCACCTTTTTTTTCCTGTAATCCACCACCAATTCCTTGGTCTTAGCCGTATTAAGAGCCAGATTGTTCTCTCCACACCAAACACAGAGCCGCTCCACCTCGTCCCGATAGGCGGACTCATCCCCTCCTGAAATGAGCCCCACCACCGTAGTGTCATCAGCAAACTTGATGATTTTGTTGCTAGAATAGATGGCTGTACAGTCATACGTATAGAGAGTATAGAGCAGGGGACTCAACACACAACCCTGTGGTGAGCCGGTGTTAAGGCTAAGGGCTGTGGACATATGTGACCCTACTCTAACCCTCTGAGAACGTTCTGACAAAAAATCCAAAACCCAGAGACAGGTGGAGTTGGAGAGTCCAATCGCCTCTAGCTTGGACACCAGTCTATGGGGGAGGATAGTGTTAAAAGCAGAGCTAAAATCCACAAACAGCAGCCTCACATAACTCCCCGGCTGCTCCAGATGGGACAGAGCAGCATGGAGAGTGGTGGTGATAGCGTCTTCTGTGGATCTATTTGCCCTGTATGCAAACTGGTAGTTGTCAAAAGTTGATGGAAGACAGGAAATAATGTGACGGCGCACCAGTTTCTCAAAACACTTCATGATGATCGGAGTCAGTGCAACTGGTCTGTAGTCATTCAAACTACTGATTGTGGATTTTTTAGGCAGAGGAACAATAGTTGACGACTTCAGGCAGGGTGGGACAATAGACTGGTGTAAGGACTTGTTGAAGATCTTAGTAAAGACCCCCGCCAGCTGATCCGCACAGCCCTTCAACACCTTTCCAGTGATGCCATCAGGTCCAGCAGCCTTCCTCGGATTCACCATCCTCAATACCTGTCTCACCTCAAGCATTCCAATATCTTCACAAACGCATACCCTTTCATCTCATGCAGGCCATTAAAACTGAATGTGAAATCTGCTAGCTCAGAGGTAGTAATGAAACTCAGCACACATTGTGTACTGAAGTGTCAGGTGGGCTTCCCCAGAACTGGTTTTCTCCATGCAACCTGAGGTTACCCAGCTCCCTTTCTGTCTCCTTGCAGATAAAGCCTGCCTTTAAAACTATTTAGAAGCACAAAAGAGGTTTGCGAGCCATGCCCTATAATTAAATTATCAAATTCTTCCCAGGCCTGTGTTGCACAGATTGCTTCTCAGAAAGAGGCCAACCATCCAATTGCATGCTGTGCATTAAAGCCTTGTTTGAAGTAGGACACCGGGATCCTCCAGTCTATAATTCACAATAGCAGGAAACCAAAAGGCATTCATGAGAATTGGCAGCCTGTCATTTCTCCTCTGTCTTTAGAACTTCAGTTATGGTGGCTCGGGATTAGGACGAAGGTTCAGGGTTGGATCATGATGCCTTCGTCCCCCTTGCTAAAATGGAGACCCCAAAGTTATAACAGCCGCACAAAGTTATAACGGCCCCACAGGACACCAGTAGATAAATGTTGCTTTCTGCCCTTACGTGATCTTATGTGGTGGAGAAAATGGTACCCATAGGATGGTCACTTACACACATGCAAAAGGGGGCAGAAGAGGACACAAATTTGCCCCTGCTAATTTATATTGCATAGATGCTAATGTATAAATAAGGTAAAGGTAAAGGTACCCCTGCCCGTACGGGCCAGTCTTGCCAGACTCTGGGGTTGTGCGCCCATCTCACTCAAGAGGCCAGGGGCCAGCGCTGTCCGAAGACACTTCCGGGTCACGTGGCCAGTGTGACATCGCTGCTCTGGCGAGCCAGAGCTGCACACGGAAACGCCGTTTACCTTCCCGCTAGAAAGCGGTCCCTATTTATCTACTTGCACCCGGAGGTGCTTTCGAACTGCTAGGTTGGCAGGCGCTGGGACCGAGCAGCGGGAGCGCACCCCGCCGCGGGGATTCGAACCGCCGACCTTTCGATCGGCAAGCCCTAGGCGCTGAGGCTTTAACCCACAGCGCCACCCGCGTCCCTAATGTATAAATAATTTATCACAATCTGAATAGAAACACAACTCACATGGCAGAGCAGAAAAAAAGATAAAAAGAAATCAAGGAAAGGAAAGGAATGCCAGCAAAGCAAATCAGAAAACATGTCCTCAAAATGGCACAACGGGTTATCTCAGTAATATCCATCAGGGATGAAAAGCAGGTAGAAATCTTGGTTCGTTGCAAAATCTTGGAGTAAGTGGTTCTCATCAGTCATAGATGTATACACTGTGCTAAACTTCACATGTTCAGAAACTGATGTGTTCATGGTGTGCGGGGAGGGGAAGAGTGGTGGTGGTGGTGGTAGTGGTGTGTGTGTGTGTGTGTGTGTGTGTGTTTCTCCCCCCCCCCCCTTCTTCCCTGATGGGACACAATGCAGCTTACAGATAAAAATAAAAACACAGAGAAAAAACAACTAAAAACTGTTATGATATTGAAGCAATGCTGCTGCAAAGTGCTAGCTTGAAAAGTAAACGTGATGGGAATGTTGGGACTGCCCGTGGGAAACAGAGGGACAGTCAATTCACAGTGTGAAGCACCGGAATTAGCTCAGAGTGTAATATGAGCTCTTCCGTTTGTTCCTGTCCAGGAAGTGCAGGAAGTGTTTGTCACTACACTGCTGGAGTTTGAAGAGAGCAGTCATGTTTTTTTGTAACGCTGCGAAGACAGAAATAAAAGCATGTAAATACGTTTCTGTCTATCTCTTTCCCCTGCCAGGGGGGGCAGGAAAGAGGGGGTGTGTTCTCCCCACATTTGAGAAGAATCGCCGATCGAGACCTAGCCTGCGCTTGCTGGGGAATGCAGCCAGGGAGGTCAACAGGGAATCAAGCTGGGTGTCGGGATTGTTGCCAGTTTCTCCTGATATGGGCTTGAATTCCCGACAAAAACAACTAAACATTGATAAAATTAAACCTATATAAATATATAAAATCTTTTAGAACCATACAAATAATTACAATAAAAACAGCACAGCAGCCACCTTTTCATTAAAAGCAGTCAGTTCTCAAAAGCTTGTTGGAACAAGAAATTCTCCACCTGCCAGTGGAAGGACTACAAGGAGGGAACCAGTCTAGTTTCTCTAACGAGGGAGTTTCAACGTCTGGGAGCAGCCACCATGAAGGCACTCTCCCCACCAGGCATGCCTGTGAAGGTGGTGGGACCAAGAGAAGGTCCTCCCCTGGAGAACTCAAAACCCAACCAAGTTTGTATGAGGGAATATGGTCTTTCAGAAAGCTTGGTCCTAAGCCTTGTAGGGCTTCATAGTCATAATCAGCACTTTGACTTGTGCCCAGAAACGGACTGTTGTAGCAAAGGGAGCAGCTACCATGCTATACTCCCTTATAACCGGCCCCAGTCAACAATCTGGCTACAGCACTGTGAGCCAGTTGAAGTTTCTGAGCACTTCTCAAAGGCAGTTCCTGACAGCTTTTCGGGATGTGTAAATACTTGTATCTTATCTGAGACCTTCAGACATGTCAACCTACAAGGTCACCAACATCTGCGGTGATGCCACGTAAGGGAGTTCTTACCATATTTCTCTTCAGAGGAAATGTGAAGTCAGTTTGCACAGACCTGCTCAGGCAAAGTATCTGATTTTGAGAGAAGTTTAAAAGAAAGCCGTGTGTGTGTGTGTGTGTGTGTGTGTGTGTGTGTAATACTTCCTCAAGATTTGTTAAATGGGTTGGGGAGCCCGAAAAGGTTGCATGTCTCTACCAAGCAAGGATTCTGTTTTCCGATGCACATCTATAGTATAAACGAGCCAATTTTCATTATGACAGCAGACCTTTCATTTCTATGCCATTCTATTGAGTTCCCTCAGAGGATCTCAAAGATAAGCTGTAGTTGCCACATCAACCAGTGATGACAGGTGTTCCAAACCATTGATGTCACACAGTCCTCCAGTGACAGCGATGGATCTAGGAGCACTCCTACATTATATGCACCTGCTCTTCATGGCTCTGATAACCACCCATCCACAGTGTCTCTGACTGAATTAAGCCACAGTTTATTATCCGTCATCTAGCACATGACTATATCCAGGCACTAGTCTAGGACATGTATAGCTTTTATTGATTTCAACGACAGAGAAGCATACTGTGGACACCTTGTCAAATATCTCCTAATGACAACCCACAGTGGCTTTACAGTGGTACCTCGGGTTACAGACGCTTCAGGTTACAGACACTTCAGGTTACAGACTCCACTAACCCAGAAATAGTACCTTGGGTTAAGAACTTTGCTTCAGGATGAGAACAGAAATTGTGCGGCGGCGGCGTGGCAGCAGCGGGAGGCCCCATTAGCTAAAGTGGTACCTCAGGTTAAGAACAGTTTCAGGTTAAGTAGGGACCTCCAGAATGAATTAAGTTCTTAACCTGAGGTACCACTGTAATAATAATAATAATAATAATAATAATAATAATAATAATAATAATAGCAGCAATAAGACTTATGAGTAAACAAATTGAAAACTAATCTAGACTGGGGGGGAGGCCAATTTTTTCAATTGCTGCAAAGATCCTTACTTGCTTATGTTCCTTTGTTTCTATTTTTGAACCAGTATCAGCAAGGGGGAAAGTGTGTACTATTGGCAAAAAGTGATGGCAGGCATTTAACTGAGGGTTTTTAAACAGTTAATTGGCTGGCTTTTAAATTGGCTTGCTCTTAATTTACCAGTCAATTCAGTAACTAAATTAAATACCATTGTATACAGGTTAGGGAACATTCAACAAAGGTAACAAATTCTTCCAACTAGAGAAGGAAACAAGAGGGATAAATAGTTTATTTTAATTGTGTGTTTTTTCCATTGAAGCCTTCCTATTAATATTATATGCAGCCTGTGATTAATAAAGAAGAATTAACTGCATGGATTACTGCTCTCAACAGTGAGAAAATGACAAAGCAATTTCCCAGTAATATCATTTTCTACCTACCCCTCATCAAGCCCTGTTTTTACACCAGGTCCATTGAAATGAATCTGTGTTCTACGAAACTAATGAGCAGGGACGAACCTCTCAGGTAAATACAGTTGTTCTGTTCAATTTATGTCTAGATGCAATATCTGGATTTGTCCTGTTTCCATGCATGTGGTTCAGTGCTTTGGATGAAGCCTCTTTGGGGGAGGCCCTGCTAACTATACTATCTTGGGCAGACTGTCATTTAATGATTTCTTGGAAGCAGGCCTCTCCTGTGATAGCAGCAGTTCTCTGGAATGGCCTCCCTATTACATTATAGGAGGAGGCACCAGATATGAGACACTTCAAATAAAAGCTGAAAACTCATCTATTCTGACGAACTTTCCTCTGCTCTTATGATGTTTTTAAACTGTGCTGCTAAGTTTTGTTTTGTTGGGTTTTTTTGTTTTGTTTTTGTTTTGCCTTTCTGGGATTTTATTATTTTATGTTGTCTTTTAGTTTCACTGTTCGCTTCTCTCTCTCTCTCTCTCTCTCTCTCTCTCTCTCTCTCTCTCTCTCTCCGCACGCACAAACACACACTAGTTATCATTTTGTGAACCACTTAGAGATTTTTATAAGATGTAGAAACACATGATACATTGAAGAGCAAACACACACATAGGAGGGGAGAATGATGCATCAATTATAATCTGCTTTCACAGAAGTTTGGAGTTATGTTTAAGCCACCTGGTAGACTGGTGGCTTTGAATACTGTAGCTCAGCCTTCCTCAACCTGATCTCCTCTAGATATTTTGGAATACAGTGGTACCTCAGGTTACATACACTTCAGGTTACATACGCTTCAGGTTACAGACTCCGCTAACCCAGAAATAGTGCTTCAGGTTAAGAACTTTGCTTCAGGATGAGAACAGAAATCATGCTATGGTGGCGCGGCGGCAGCAGGAGGCCCCATTAGCTAACGTGGTGCTTCAGGTTAAGAACAGTTTCAGGTTAAGTACGGACCTCCGGAACAAATTAAGTACTTAACCTGAGGTACCACTGTACAACTCCCATCAGCCCAAGCCCATTCTGGCTACAGATGATGGGAGCAGGCTTCAGAACACTTGGAGGGAACCAGGTTTGGGAAAATCACTGCAGGTCTCTGTTGGAAGTAATGCAGGCCAAATCAGAACCCATCATTCCTATTGAATTGGAAGAAACAATGGGAAGAGTTTTTAAAACTCTAAAGATTTGGGTGCTTGCTACATACTGTATTCATTTGAGGCCTTCTTTCATCCTCTGTTCATTTGCAATGTCATTGTTTGGATATATCTATATCTATACACCCACACGTGACATTCACATCTAATGGGTTGCAGCAACTCAGCATCAACACCTTTTTTCCCCCGATTAGTTTTTTTTTTTTAAAAAAAAGAAACAGGTAAGAAGAAAATGGGAGAGTGAGAGAGAAGGCAGGCAGGCAAGTAAAATTAAAGAAGATCGACACACGTTACCAAAAAAGTAGATCTTATGTTGCAGTCTGGGGGAAAGGTAGATCCCAGGTCTGAAAAGGCTAGCAAGTATAGCCAAAATAATACTAGGGATAATTATTGGAAATATATTCTTTCACCCCTTGATTTCCATGAGAGTATATGGTCCAACTTTCAGCCACTGGTTCACTTGCAAAGAAGAGTTTGTAAAGATGGAAAGCAGATGCAATGAATAAATGTCAGAATGCACCCCTCGGCTCCTTCTTCCAACACAATTACTTGCAAGTTCCTCCGGCTGCCAGACAACATCTTGCCCAAACTTTGCATCAACTAACTACTACAGTAAGTGTCCAAAGAGCCATAAATAAGTAGCTTTTCAAATGAAGTGAAAGATGCTGTTAGACTCTCATATGAGGCAAGACTAACAACTCCTAGCAGAAAGCAGCTCTACTACTTAAAGAAAAAAGCCACGGCCTTTAATCTCAGTACTCACAGCACCTATGGATAACTTCTGGTTAAAATTATATGAAGATACTGTTATCACTAGCAGCTACCTATGTGTTTACATAGATTTGCTTTCAAAAGTAAAGACGGTTAACTGCCAATATGTTATTTCTTCCGGAATAGAATTTTTATGTGGTAGAGCATTTTGGCTGGCACAGAGGTTTCTCAGACTCAGTGTGTGTGTGTTTCCTGAAAGATAATCGCACAGGTAGGAAATCGCTTTGGCTGCATTCATCCCGACCATTTTAGAAATATACAGCTGTTTTCCCTTAGAACCTGACACAATAAAATAGAAAAAATCCCTATTGCGTTTGATGCCAGAAATATACCTCTGTTGAAGATGGCAATGAGTGTCTCCTTTCTGCACTCAGTTTGAGGATGAGTTACAATAGCACAACCCAGCCAGGGATTTGATGCTAATAAGTCACGCGGCAGACTCCAACTCATGTCATAAATCATAAGCCACATATACAGCTCAGCACGGGGGAGAAAACATATTATGCACAAATTGCAGAGAGGCAAAGTATAAAGAATGAAAAATAAGGGTGAGGAGGTTTAAAAGGTAAAATGTACTTACATCAACAAAAAACCGCACTCAGACATCCATATATCCACACCCATACCCTCCATACATACATACAACCTACTCAAGAATAGGTTAACACACCTGAGTTTCAATGCCCTGAACTGTTAAGGTTTTTATATAACCCCTCAGGGGTCATCCTCAATTTTGATTAAAGAGACAAACTTCACCAACATAAAATGCAGATTTCCAGTAAAAGCTTTACTCCCCCTCTTCAAGTATTGCATGCAACAGAACACTATGTGTGAGCCCTGGCTTATACCTCTGCAAACATGCAAAGCTAGGGAATGAAAACACCAGAATTATTTTTAAGTACCAGTGGTGGCTGTTTCCAGTGAGATCTCGCTGAAACCTTGTGAGATCTCTTGAGCTCTGAGAGGTCTCACTGCCACCGATTTGCGGGGGCTGCCACGCAACCCTGGTAAGGGAGGTAGTGGCGGCAGAACAGCACTTTCCTATTTTGCCTCAGGTGGCAAAATGGGACTTGCTACTCTCGGTTGTTATCTATCACAGAGGCTGCTTCTCAAAAGTGGTGCCGCACTAACAGAAGGAAGAAACACAACATGGTCAGCTTAGATCATCACTCCCTCTAATAACAAATTTGGGGTCAGCTTCAAAAAACAACAACAAGGGAATTGCTTCTACACACTTAGAGGACACTCTGGAAACACAGATACATTTGTAAATGAAAGGAAAAGAGAAAATTCATCAACATTTTAGTGCAAATTTAACCCAATATCCCAACTTTTGTATGGAAACCATTTTAGAGCTAGCCTAGCCATGCTGAAGCTTTTCCCCATTTTGATTGGAGCAACAAGAGTCTAGCTTCTTGTCACAGAGTTGTCTTGCCTTTCCTTGCCAACAGCTTATTCTCAGCTCCAGGAAATCATCATCATCATTAATTGGATTCAAATACCGCTTTTCATTCTAAGATCTCAGGGTGGTTCACAGAATAAATCAGCAAGACTAAACATACTAGTATTGAACATACACTGATGTCAAAATGGCCACCAAGCATCCATATGGTAGTTGGAAAATGGAGGAGGCTGTGAGGCCTCACAGGGTTGGCCCAAAACATTTTGCCACTTAAAGCAAAGCGGCAAGTTCCCACCCAACCTCACCCCACTGTGCACAGTACCCTAGGCCAACAAAGTTACTATGTTCACAGAGGCAAAAAAAAATCCTCTAGGTACCCCTCTCCCTCCCTTGAAGTAAAAATGCAAAACAAACATAAAATCAGGGCATAGGCGCTAGGGGTGCAGGGCACCTGGGCTCTGGGCACTCAGGGGCACCAGGCCAAGAGTCCAGGGCCTGAGAGCTGAGTCTGGGGAAGAGCCCGTCTGTCGGTCAGAGCGCCGCGGCAGGCTCTGCACTGCAAGTTCAGGGGCAACTGAGCCAGCGAGACACTGAGATGGCTGGCCGGCTCCACTCTCCTGTGCGCCTGGGACTAGGCAACCAGGGGGGGGGGGTGTGTGTGTGTGCCAGATGGATCTTTGCACTCCGGCGCCACATATGCTTAAGACCGCCCTGCATAAAATAAATAGCTAACAATTTGCTGCCCTTTCATAACACCTAAAATTAGCTGCCTGAGGAGACTGCCTTACTTTTCCTGGCTCTGCCCTCTCACCAATCTACTCAGAGCCAAGGGAAATTGTTGTGGCAGGAGTCTATCCCACCAAATATCTGATCTAGGAAGAGAGAGATGCATGACACTGTTTGATAATAAGATAAGGAGACAGAGTTCACAGAACGAATGTTAAATGAATTTTTAAACAAGTCTCTGGGTATTTGGTTTGGTTTGGTGTGTGTGTGTTTTTGTTTTGTTTTTTTTAAAAAACAACAACAGTTGTGTCAGGAAAAACCACAGGACACCAAGTGAAAGGCATTCAAGAGGAATTTAGGATGTCTCTTTTGAAACACTATTAGCATTAACCAAATTCACACCAGTAATCTGGAAAGGAAATTTGATTTTCCTCTTATTCTGTATGTCAGCACGGTCTGCTTCCAGCAAATCAGACTCCCCAAATCCCATACCATATGCCAAATGAAAATAAATAAATAAATCAGAAAATACTAGTCAAAAGGAAAACCGCAAGCATCAAATCTGTGTAGGAAGGCCTTAAATAAGAAATCACGCTTTCTAATAAAGTTGTCTGCCTCACTGTATCCAATAGAAGCTTGCAGTTTTGATCTATTGCTCCCAACAATCTGTCCTTGGATTTAGTGCAGTGACCTCAATAAAGCAACTGAGGTGCTAGTCACCAACTCTCCTTTTGGGATATTCTCCACAAGCATGATGGAAGAGACTTTGGAAATATTCCTTTAAAAAGCTGGCTCCAATTCCCCATTGATGCAGTGCTGTATAGGATGGTGCTGGGCAGATTAAAAGAAGAGGCAGGATGGTGACAGGCAATTACAACTCCAGAATGAAGGACTTTATTCACCTGCAGTTCTCGGTTCCAGACATTCAGTAGAATGCCTTTTCACTCCACATTCTTAAGCCTTTCTCATCAAAATGTAAACTTAAAGTACCTTTAATTTGGCAGCTGAAAGTTAAAATAAACAATCTTCCATATAAAAATTGAAATGACACATACCATTTTTTTAGGGGGGGGTGCATTTTCATAGAAATGTATAAAGCAGACAACCATTTCAAGATTCTGTGTATGCAAGTCTCTGCTTCTTTGATCTTGTGCCCCCCTGCCCTACCTCACCCCCCCAAAAAAATGGGTTGCTTTAACGGGTTTTCATAGACCTACATTCACCTACTTTTGATATTTCATCATAAAAAAACAGAGGAAAGATGCAGTAATTAAATGTTCATTTCATTCCATTCTATCTGCAGCCATACCCACCACATGTTAGAGACCAGATCCCCTAACTTATTTCAGTTCCCATTAAATCTATGTGCAAAGAGGCTATTATTTTGCTGTTTTGCGATTCATCACTCAGAGGTAGTGGTTTTGCTGCTTTATGGCACTGAAACTGCATTTCTAACATATTCTCTGTTCTGTGCTTACCTTCTGCAGCAGACCACGCTGCATTTATCCTAGCAAGCAAGTGGGTGTGCATTTCAGATTATTTCGACTCTGCTGTATCAGCTGGCATTTGTTGCAGAAAAACCATATTCTGTTAAACGAGTTTATAGTGTTACATTTCATTCCCTGCATTTTCTTTTGCTACAGATGAACATTGGAGTGTGTGTGTGTGTGTGTGTGTGTGAAACTCTGTGTTAGAAATCTATTCACTACACAGCTGCTTATGCATAGATCTTTCTTCTTCTTCATAAAATGCTTTCATAGTTGTAAACATATTCCACATATAATGTATACAGTCAGTCTGATAATATGAGAATTACACTGGAAGGCTTGTTTCTCCCTCTGTATTCACTCTAAGGGTAGACAGACAACTGTTGCCAGGCACCTCCTAGGGCAGGGGAACCTGTGGATCTCTCAATGTTGATGGACCACAGTTTTCATTATCCCTGCCCAATTGGCATGCTCATTGGGGCTGTTGGGAGTTAGGGTCCAATAACGTCTTAAGAGCCAAAGTTTTCCCATTCCTAGGTTGCTTCAACAACAAGCAAACCCAGACTGGGTCTTAAAATGGACCATAGCTTCCTCTGCACAATGAGCCTCACCAGGACTTTTATTCAGCAGAAACTCACCGGAACTCAGTTCCAGCACCTCTCAGGTGGGTACCCCATTGCCATTCTAAAAGAACGAAGGAGGCATTCATGGTGAGTTCTGGCACCTCTTTTTTCCTAGAAAAATAATGCTCAGTCCTACCCCTTTGAGTGAAGCCTCTTAATCTTAAAGGAGTGCAAGAACTTTTGCAGAAGAGTCTAGGGCTCTTCTACCACCTCTGAGCTGGAGCATGAGAAGGACAACGCAACATCTTCAGGTGGTGGCATCATAGGCTCCTCTGAAGCTGGGATTCCTGAGGAGGCAGGGATGACACCTTGCTGAGTCTTCCACCTTCTAGGTAACAAATTTATGCACCTAGGGTAATGGAGTCACTCTCCTTGCAACCAGCTGCAGGACCAACACTTTAACCCTTACATTGCCCACCATGTTGGCCCTGAGTATGCAGCCCAAGTGTTTCCCAGCATTTTGAGGGAGGATGAAGATGCCCTGCAAATACTTGATTTCACATTCAGTGGGGACATCTTAATTTTGGGGGTGGGGATTGGTTTACCTTTAATAATAGATGGGTGAGGATGTCTTTCTTCTTACTGGAAATAGAAACCTTTTACCTCTGTTTTAAGTGGCTAGGCTGTCCTCAGCAGCCCAATGACGCTCCTTTCTATGGTAATTTGTGACAAATGGAGCAGCCATATTTCTCCCCCAGCCCTCTGGCAAAAATGACTCCTGAGGAACAATGATATGTTATGACCCAATGAAACACGTTTGTTGAAGTCTATAAGATAAGCTCCTTTTGACATTCTTTTTCCTTTTCATACTTCAAAGTTCCCCATTCACCAATGGCACTGCATAAAGAATTGTTTTGTTTTTTTAAAAAAATAACAACCCAAAAACTTGGAACTTTTTTAAGGGAAAACAATAACCAAAAATTAAAATCATATTCAAGTTCTTTGTCTCTACCTTATGAAAATCTGAAAATCTGTGAGTCATGCAGCAGTTGCATCCTGCATAATAAGTAAATCCTGTATGTAGCAGGAGATTGATCTAAATCACCTCCAAAGTACCTTCCAACCCCATGATTCTATGAAAATCACATATCTACTCTTGCGGAGCAGTGTTCTAATCATGTAATGCCATGTCTGGGAAAGGGAAAATCTATGCACACATAAAGGAAGATGCTTCATGCATCTCTACATATTGTCAATCCTTTATTTAGGATCCTGAGGTTTCTGTGAATGCATTTCATCTTGGTCAAGGAGCTAGGAATGACTCATTGGGATTCAAGTGAGATGCCAAAACCGCCATCTTGTCCTTAGCATTTAACGGCCTTCAGGAATAAAGGACAGTCAATCCCAAAATAGCACCGTCTTATGCATTAGTAATGCAGAAGAAATTTCTGTTAGCAGTGTGTTTACACCTTTTTCAACTCCCTGTTATTTTCAGATAAACTCCCTGCTGGTTTGTGCCTCAGAAAGGTTCTCTAGCCCCCAGATTTATTTTTCACACTTTAGCTTGATGCACATCATATGAGCGAATTCAACAAGAGTTAATAATAATAAAGGACAAATGTATTTCCCCCCATTTCTCATGGAGACAGAAAAGTGAACTACCAACAAAAACAGAATTAAGATTTATCACAGTTTTTCTTACATGTATTCAAGACATTTGTGAAATAGTCAAGAATGACCTCTTCTGCTGGCTGGGTAGGAGAACTGATGTGTCCCGGGCACTGGAACAGTGAGATTGTCCGCAGTGTCAGAAGTGGGTATGTCACATTCACTAATCTCTGCTCGGGGGGTGGTGGGGTGAACTATTCATAACTATAGCTTCAAATCCTAAGGGCCAAACCAGACATTATGCTAATCACTTATGTACAGTTTATATGCATATTTTACACGTTTTTGTTGGCATCTGTCTTTCTCAAGAGACAATGGGGGTGTGTCTGTGGTGGTGAAGTCAAACTGCTGGAGAATCACAGCGCCTGCTGTGGCTGGTAACTTGTAACTTGGTAACTTGTAACTTCCACTAGCAGCACCGAAGTGTTTTCCAGGGCACAGGCCTGGGCAGTGTGGATGAAGGTCCTGGGCTGCCCAGCCTCACTGGTGTGGTCCAAAGGAAAGCAGAGCAAACAGCACCAACAAATATCACCAGCCCTTCCCAAGTGACTATTTAAATCAGAAGGGACACCTCACCACAGCTCTCTGCATTGATGCTTGATAACCCTCCGTATCTGTAACATTTTAAGAGAGAGAAGACCAGCTTCCACCATGCCAAATGTGTACCAAGCTACAGTTCTAACAACAGAGACCTGGGTTGCAACATACATAGTCCAGTCCTGGATTTGAGAACAGCTGTCAGTAGCCACATTCCCTCCCCTCCTAACCAGCATGCACCAAAGGATGGCAACCAAGAGTGCTATGGAAAGCTGCCTGCAAATGCTAGCTTCTTCAGATGACTCAAGCCATTTGTTTAATTCACATCCTGTGAGGGAAGACAACACGCTTGCATGGATGCTTTGCTACTTCGTCATGCTGTTTTTCTGGCAGTTTTTGAAGGGAGTGGGGGAAAATAGTGAATAATTCGCCTTTACAGTGTAAACACACTTGTTGTATTATTTAACAGGAGGACTGCTTATAGAGCTCACAGGAGTCAAATGTAAAAGCTTACAAACGGTGAATCTAAAAAGTTTCCAATGCGAACCTTGTGCTGGCTTCCTATCAATTAGGTCAAGGTTAATCTGACAACACTATTCAAAGCCCACTTGGCAGGAAATAAACTCCGTCCCATATAAAAGTTATTTACCGCAGCACTTAATTTTCCATGCTTCATTTCTGGACTGTGCTTGGCCATTAAAGATTAATATTCATAAGGAGAATGGAATTATTCATTAGATTTAAACATGACTGTATTTCAAAGGCATAGTACCCATCAGCACTTTAAAAGCTACAGTGTATATACCGGTAGTTCTATCTTCCTTTTAAGCCTTAGCGCAGTTGAACTGTGCTGTGTTTTAGTCTCCATTAATCAACACATCTGGAAGATAATTTCAACAAAGTAACAGAACAGCCACTTCAGATACAAGGCAATATACACCCATATCTGATATATATTTAAATAAATTGCTTCCTGAGTTCTGCTCTCAGGACAAGGGCCAAGTGGACACTTGAAGGAGGAAGGGGGAAAGGTAAGCATGAACGGTGTACATTTCTTCCAGAAACCCTGCTTCCCGGCATTACTGGGGAAAGACCTAGGTCTCCACAGTGCAACCCACAGTTCTGTCATGTATCTTCAGATCCCCTGATACACTGGGGTGGGAGCCTTATTAGAATAAAGTTATAAACTCAAACCAAAAAGCAATCTGACACTGATGGGGCCTCCCAGCTAGCTTAGCCCTCTGAGGCCAGGGGCAAGTGTACCTGGCTGCTCTCCCCCTATATGCGCCTGACAGCATTTTCAAGGGGTGGGGGTGAAGGCAAGCAGGAGGTGGTGGAGAGAGACTGAGAGAGAAACAGGAAGTAGAAGCCATGGCTTCTTATTTTAAAAGAATGATGTCCCCTTCCACAAAAATGGAGGCATCCTATTGTTTAAAAAATGGTCTGCAATCTGTTCCACTTCACCACCACCACCACTAGGGATGGCTGAATCTGAAGATTTTGATTTCTCATTTTCCCAATCTCAAATCCAGTTCACACTATTTCTGCCTCACTTTGTGATTTTAAATCCTCATGAACATTTGTCAGCATTTTAGTATGCACTTCTCCTAATGCACACATTCTTGTATGCCCTTTTTTGCCTAATAAACATTTTGCAAGCAGTTTCCTGTACTCTAATGCATTTTTTCCTATGTTATTTGCACCAATGCATGCAATCTTATGCACACTCTCCCTTTAACAGACGCATTTCTATGTCCACATTTTGATTGGAGAACTGGACTGCAAAACTCAGAGAAATGTGTATTTTGAAGCATAGCTGCACTATGCTTAGCCCACTGTTCTGGGAAGTGTGAATTAATTTGGTTCACGTTGAAATACAAACTGAATGGGTCTCCTATCCTTACTCCAGAGAAATCTATTCAGACAAGGTATGCAGACATGCAGCTATGGGTTTTCCTTCCTAAATTACATGTGCTGGGTACAGGAGGTGGGCAGAGGAGAATTCTTATCAGGAACATAGTGTACAGGGAGGAATATGGATTCCTATACCTCAGAAGTCAAACAGACTCCAGACCTCAGAGGTCATACAGACTCCATTCGACTTCTGAAACATTCAAAAACCAAAGTGCGGCTTCTGATTGGCTGCAGGAATCACCAGCAGCCAATCGGAAGCTGTGGAAGCCCCATTGGATGCTCAGCTTCCAAAAGAATGCCAGAAAACCAGAACACTCACTTGTAGTTTTCAATTGTTCAGGAGCTGGAATGTTCGACTCCCAAGGCATTTGGGAGCTGAGGTACGAGTGTATATTACTCAGAGGTATACTGCCTCTGAATATGCACTGAAGTTCTAACCTATTGTGGCGAAAGCCACTAGCAGAACTAATCTTCCATGAATACATGTAGTCTTTTTTTCAAAGCCACCTATGATCCTTCACCACTGCATTTGCATTCCATCAGAAATGAAAAGCCTCCCTTTATAACACACACAATACACACATATTTTTACTGTCTCATGAGCAGCAGTTACCAGAAGAGGACGGATGCAGAGCTCCCCACATGCCCTGATTTCAGTCCCTCAGTGCAGTTGTGCACTAAAAGCAAAAGCCAATTTAGAGCGTTATAGCATGGTCAGTGCAAACACTGCAGCAAGACAGATAATCACCATATTTATTATGCACTAACAAATCCATCAGGGACGCGGGTGGCGCTGTGGGTTAAACCACAGAGCCTAGGACTTGCCGATCAGAAGGTCAGTGGTTCAAATCCCCGCAATGGAGTGAGCTCCCGTTGCTCGGTCCCTGCTCCTGCCAACCTAGCAGTCCGAAAGCACGTCAAAGTGCAAGCAGATAAATAGGTACTGCTCCAGCGGGAAGGTAAACAGTGTTTCCATGCACTGCTCTGGTTTGCCAGAAGCGGATTAGTCATGCTGGCCACATGACCCAGAAGGTGTACGCCGGTTCCCTTGGCCAATAAAGCGAGATGAGCACCGCAACCCCAGAGTCGGTCACGACTGGACCTAATGGTCAGGGGTCCCTTTACCTTTACCTTTACCTTTAACAAACCCATCATACAGTTGTAAAGTTGAATGTGCTATCTGTCTGCCTGTATCTGTGCACTTATGGAAAAGGACTAGCTCTCTCCCCTTTACATAATTCCCCATCAATGTAGACCTATGAGTATAGGGCGGTATTCAAATTTAATAAATAATAAAATAATAATCACTGGTGAAGATGGAGGGCTGGCTTTGCCCCTACTGCAACATTGTCCCCGAGTGCAGTGCTTTACCTATCCCCTCCCTCCCCCTAGGGCAGTAGAAGGTACCGGCTCTTCTACATGGGCAAAGGTAGTGGGATTCCCTTGGGAAAACAGAAGCCAAATCTGACCTGACCCTATTGGACATTGTGCCCAGAGAAAGGGACACATTTTGCACCTTTTCATCTGTATCCCAGATTGTCACCCATTTACCTTGCCCCACAAAATTCAATAGGAACTACTGAAATCTGAGCTAGTCCCTATTTGCATAGCCTCAGATAGCACTCTGTTTCTCTATGGAGTGCCAGAATGTGACAGAATCTTGAGGTTTTAAAGGATGTAACCAGGGCTCCCCCCCCCCAACTAGAACTCACCAGAACTTAGTTCTGGCACCTCTCAGTTCTGGGTACCATTGCCATTATAAGAGAACAAGGGAGATGTCCATGATGAGTTGTGGCACCTCTTTTTCAAGGTTTTCACACTGGATGTAACAGAGCTAAAGCCACCTGCTGAATTACTGGTCATTAGTGTTTAGAATAAATCTGCTTCCTAATTGTAGCTTTCAGTCTAGACAGGATCCCGGATCCATGGTAATCCATTCTAGGTTTTTTGTACCTTCTATTTTGCTTTGTTTCTCTGTGCTTTTGTTCTTTGTTGCTTTTGCATCCAGTGATGTGTCCCTGGGTATTAACAATCTTAGAAAGCACTAGGCACAAACACTTATAAAGCCCAATATAGATGAGACAGATTAAATGGCTAGGGATGAAATTTTCTGTAAATCTCAGTGTGGTGTTTACCCGCAAAAAAATCATATTTCGTATTATTATACATATAATAGCAAATGCATTTTATATCCATATACATTCCAAGGTACCTCAAAGTTACCAGATACATACAATAATGCAATAATTGTATAAAAGCAATTGTTTGTCAATATGTGTGTAGTTATACAGCAGAAATGTAGTGCTGCATGTGGTATCTCTCTTTTATACATGTTATATACACAATAGATTTATTATTTGCATATAATTAGTTGGGCTTAATTAATTGGGCTTAAATCACCACCCCCATAATGTGCAAGCAGTTGGAACCTATTGTTATAAGTTTGAGGGTGGGACCCCTCTAAGCCCTAGAAATTAATAAATGGTAGGATTTTGATTATTTGGAGTATTGAAGGGAAGATTTCAGGCTAGTGGGGAAAAAACATGGGCTAAGCTTCCTTTCCAAGAGAGTACCTCACCTGGGACAGAGGTGTTAACATGACAAAAGGTGTGGATGCCCCATCTAAGAGGAATGGGGGGGGGGCTGGGCAGACAGAAGTTGCCAAGGTGATCAGATGTGTGTGTGAGGTGACAGAAAAATATTGTTTTTAGCAAGGTGTGGTAGAAAGAAGGAGGGAGTGGGGGAGAAATAGATTTGTCAGGAGGTGAGCTGGGAGACAGGCCTCGGACTCCAGTGCTGCACTGCTGTGAGGAATATGCCCCTCTTGCAATGACAATGCTGTAAGATCTGGACTCCCTCCATCTAAATTCAGGTGTAAATATGTGAGTAAGTCTGTTTGCCCTCCTAGGCTAGTGGTTTTGCAGACGGGCTCCAAGTCACTCTAGTGAGCCGGCGAATGGCAGGCCAGATCGTCTGCCTGCTGCATATTGGCCTATGGTAGCAGGAGGTCTCAGGCTTTCCCCTAGGCACAAGACCAATTGACCAATGGCCCCGCACCCAGAGACAGGATAAACTGTGACAGGCCAGGCCATGACTTGATTCTCAAAGGAACAGAGACCCTGGGTGTGTGCCTGCTAACCCCCTGGAATCTTGCTACCAGAGAGCCAGTGTGGTGTAGTGGTTAAGAGCAGTAGACTCGTAATCTGGGGAACTGGGTTCGCGTCTCCGCTCCTCCACATGCAGCTGCGGGGTGACCTCGGGCTAGTCACACTTCTCTGAAGTCTCTCAGCCCCACTCACCTCACAGAGTGTTTGTTGTGGGGGAGGAAGGGAAAGGAGAATGTTAGCCGCTTTGAGACTCCTTAGGGTAGTGATAAAGTGGGATATCAAATCCAAACTAGTCCTCCTCCTCCTCCTCCTCCTCCTCCTCCTCCTCCTCCTCCTCCTCTTCTTCTTCTTCTTCTTCTTCTTCCACTTGACATAGAATGGGGGGGTGCCCAACTTTTGCAATACAATCAAGAGATAGTCCAATGTGGAGAAAGCTCAAGTGGGTCACAGAATTACCAGATTCCTCGTATGAATTCATCTAAAACCAAGTCCATCTCGATTAATGGCTCAAGTCACATCACAGAGTTCAAGTCAAACCACTCCTTATTTTTGTACCTAGAGCAACTTCTGCCATCATACATCTGTGGTATATTAGCTTGTAATTACTTGGGGTATTCTAGAATGCTGGTTGGTTATGATAGAACCATAAAAATAACTAACTCTCCTCCTCCTACTCATGATGAAACAGGAGACCCTTCAATATACCCCAGGAAACACAGCAATAATAGCAAACATGATGGAAAACACACAGAGGGTAATTCTAGGGCAAGAACTACAGAACACATCCTCCCGCTATGCTAAGATATAGATTTGACTCATGCTCCAATTAATTTTATCTTGTTTCACCAAGATATCACCAGCCATCTAGTAACCTGAAGAGTCAAATATGGGCTACATATAGGTATGCACAGGCCTTGGGCTGGGTATGTCCACTACCATTAGTGAAATTCTATTACAGGCAATATTAGCTTCCCAGATCCTGCTGCTTTGTGTCTGAAACACTTAAGAGTCATGCAAACACACACAGCAGAAATCTAGAGATTTAGAGATAAAATCACCAAAGGAAACTGGGATGTTAAAAAACAACACAAGTTGCTCTAAACTAGAACAGTTGTGAGGAAGGCTAGAATAAAGTTATTTATGTACTTACTGAAATTATAACTCACTTTTCTTTCCTAATGGAAACCAGGTGGCTAACAATATTGTTACAGGCTGCCCCAATCTCTGCCAAATGATAGCAAGATTCTAAGGGTCTTGGCACTTAACCACGGTTTGTGTTCCTTGGGAATGAGGCACAGTGGAGACTATGGTGTCTTTTGAAATATGATTTTTTTCCCCACACATATATAAAACCAGAGTGTAGGATGGAGGGGAATACAGCATTCATAGCCCAAGAGCAGCCAGCTCCGGCCATAAGCCCAGCAGCAACCCATCCAAACAGGCATTACGCTGAACCTTGGGTTCAAAACAGCAGCACACACACCCCCACTACCCCTGGCAACCCCCACTTGCCCAGACTCCAAGATCTTTCTTTGATTTCTTGATGAGTGGTCATCATCAATTTCGTTCTCCTTAACTACTTCTGCCCAGGCGATGCCCTGGGCTGAAAAAGAAGCTTTGCCTGCCTTTTTTGCACTGTTAAATCCAATGCCTGTCAGCTCACCTTAATTCTCAAAACACTGATTAAACACCAGCACTCAGAAATCTAGAAGAGATCAGGGCGTCCAGAAACCTAGAGGAGTCAGGGCACCCACAAACCCGTAACAATCTACTAAAACAAGAAAATTAGCATAAAGAACTCATCACATAAGACAAATTAAACTATAATTAAGATAAGTATGGCCCAAATGAAATCAGATCAAATAAAAGGAAGGGCATGATTAATACATTTTTTAAATCGAGTATTTATACCCCACCTACTAACTGAAGTTCTTGAAGCAGTTTCAAAAGGTAAAGGGACCCCTGACCATTAATTCCAGTCGTGACCGACTCTGGGGTTGCAGCGCTCATCTTGCTTTATTGGCCGAGGGAGCCGGCATACAGCTTCCGGCTCATGTGGCCAGCATGACTAAGCCGCTTCTGGCGAACCAGAGCAGCCCACGGAAATGCTGTTTACCTTCCCACCAGAGCAGTACCTATTTATCTACTTGCACTTTGACGTGCTTTCGAACTGCTAGGTGGTAGGAGCAGGGACTGAGCAACAGGAGCTCATCCCACCTTGGGGATTCGAACCGCTGACCTTCTGATTGGCAAGTCCTAGGCTCTGTGGTTTAACGCACAGCGCCACCCGCATCCCTGAAGCAGTTTACAATAACCTAAAACACAGAGAGAGACCAAGAGACAATGATACAGTTGTCAATACAGCAGGTAAAAGGTGTATATAAGTGTTGCCTTGCTTTTCACCAATGCTCCAACAACTGCCATTCTGCAGCTGAATCTCATGGCCTATAACTGACTGTTGAAGTGGCTAAATGTTAGTTCCACACAGGTCAGGACTTTGGAAGTGAAGAATACTAGTTTGGAGAATACTAGTTTGGCTCTGATGAGCATCCACAGGGAGCAAGCACTGCAACTAGGGAACCATCACGTATCTCTTGACAGATTTTATTTCTCAGGGACAGCAAGATCTCAGCAGAGCTCCCCAGCAAATCCTAATGGTGGAAAGATTTTAGATGGGAAAATATGCTTGACTTGTGTACACTGATCCCTCAACTGATGTATGATAATAGAAACGATATGCACTGCCTCGAATTGGGCCTAAACACAAACAAGTCAACCAGTGATGTTTATATAAAACCGGGGTTAATATGTTGTCACCCGCCTTGGTACTAACTGAAAGCAGGCCTGGCATTTTGAACTACCTGTAGTTTCTGAACTGTTTTCAGATTCAAGGTTCCTCTGTTAATTCATAAAGCCCTAAGCAACTTGAGTCCAAAGTTCATTAAGAATCACCTGATTCTTTACGCTCCACCTCAATCACTAAGTTTTTCTTATGGAGCACTTTTGGTGGTTCTCCACAGCCCTAGCTTTGGTTGGCATTTATTAGGGACTGAGCCTTCGGTTGGCAGAACCTGCTATGGGAAAATCAATCCTCAAAGAAATCAATCCTCAAAGTCTCATAGAATTTTAGAGTTGGACGGGATCCTAAGGACCATCTAATCCAACCCCTGGCAACACAGGAATATACAGCTGTCCCATACAAGGATTGAACCTGCAAACTTGGTGTTATCAGCACCACACTCTAACCAATTGAGCTCTCTGCCTTGCCTTCTTTCAGATGATGTCTGCAAATTCTATTCAGAGAGGCATTTGGAACACTTGCTGTTGTTATTTTGCCATCAAGAATTTATTGGCGCTTTTATTGAACTGAATGTAATGTTGTGGTTTTTATACTGTATACCACATCGCTGTATTTTTATGAAAGTGAAGTCTATAAATATTTGTTTATTTATCTCCACAGAGAGGCTATTTCAGTGGGGTAAGTATTTACTCCTTCTTCTTTTTTTAAGTCACCCCACTGATATTTCCTGTGGCTGTTGGTGCCCCAAACACCTTTCTTAAACTGTGCTACCACTTCCATCCTGGATTGTCACATGGGTGATTTCATCAAATCAGAGATCATGCAATAAAGCGGATTTCATTCAAGCACTATGTAGACCATCAAATCTTGCAAGTGAGCCACTCGCTGAAGAAAAGTGCAACAGGGATGGATGGGCATATAAATGAATGATCCAACACATTTGCAAGGAGTGCTGAAAATATACCAAGAAGAGGCAGCACTTCTTTGCAGTTAAAAAGTTCGCCAAAAAAAGAGCCGCTCTTAGTTTAAGCACAGCTGTAACTTGGACCACTTGACAAGCTGATTCGCAAATAAGTTTTGCATACATGGATAAAGGAACATTCATTCCCATGAAACTAAAATGCCATGATTCATGTGGGAAGTGACTCTCTTAAATACAATAGTATAACAGACCCATGTGCATCTTTTCTCCCTTGTCCAATATCACAATTACTGTAGTTCTCCCTTTCCAATGAACCAGCTGGTTATTATTGTCTTCCAAAGCATTGGTAGGATTCTATTTCAATCTGTGCAATGTCTTGTGAACTTGAAGAGTTCACACAGAGAGCTGCTTGGAATATTTTGGTTTTCTAAATGTGCACCCAATGAATCAAAGGCAGAATACACCAATCAATATTAGCTGACAAAACCCATTATACAGACCAAACTAGTTCTCTGTGGTGTGCCAGACTGTTGGCACAAAAGAATTAACTATAACAACTAGAGCTTCTTATTAATTTCTTAGCAACCTGTTCAAGAAGCAAAACACAAAACAAAAAGGCAAAACATACTCAAAAGATGCAAAGGTTGCCATATCCACCGGAGTTCTGAAACCTTTATACAACATTAGCCAGCAAATGATATGTGCATTCAGTCCTTGCCCACATTTGATAAGTGAATAGCCCATGATAAGGGTTTCAAATTTCATGGCTAATAGGTTCACTGATTACTAGGAATTGTTGGTATTTAATTAAAAAAGAAAAATACTCAGCCAAGGTCATTATTTCTCTAATGGAAGTTGGAATATTTTGCTGCACTTTCTCACTTGTCACCACGCCACTGGCATCCTAATTAACTATCTCCATGCAACACTGGCCACATTGGAATTTGGTTAGTAAATGCAGTATATAAGGCACACCCAACTCCCAAGAGACTGCAGTCTACTACCAGTGTATAAAAAAAACTGGCAGTGATCTACCCACTGTCATTGCCTAGAGTTGTTGAGCTTTTGGGGGGGAGCATTGCCAAAGTTGTTGAGGTCTTCCCCCCTTTTCTTCTTTCTTCTTTTGGTGTGTGTGTGGGGGATTTGATCCCTTGATCGACCTCCAACACCCTGGCAATTGACCTGTTGATCGCAGTTCACCTGTTGAACATGCTTGCCATATATAGTAGAACCAGTTCTTGGGTTCCATCACTGTCACTCTCTACCATGACTCATAAACAGAACCCTCTGTGGGGAGATGAAAATGAAGGGCTGCGGCTAATCAGATAGGAGCAAGCTACAATTCCCCAAGCGGTTTAACAATCAATCCCACTTTCCAGGGAGCTCTGGATATTGTAGCTCTGTGTGGGGAATAGGAGATCTCTTAACAACTCTTCACTCCCTTAACAAATTGCAGTTCCCAGGGTTCTTTGGGGGTGGCCTTGACTGTTAAAGTGGTATCATTGTGCACAAAGGAATGCTGTGGTGTGGCCAGAGTACAGTGGTACCTTGGTTTAAGAGCTTAATTCGTTCTGGAGGTCTGTTCTTAACCTGAATCTGTTCTTAACCTGAAGCACCACTTTAGCTAATGTTGCCTCCTGATGCCGCCGCGCCACCGGAGCACAATTTCTTTTCTCATCCTGAAGCAAAGTTCTTAACCCGAGGTACTATTTCTGGGTTAGTGGAGTCTGTAACCTGAAGCGTCTGTAACCTGAAGCGTATGTAACCTGAGGTACCACTGTACATTGGGTTTGGCAGGCTTGTTTAATACAAAGCAAATATTTGGCCTCAGACAGGGTCTTCTCCAGGTTTGAAGGTGCCTCTGGCAAAGTGTAGAGCATGAGGGTCGTGGGTTTGAGCCCCATGTTGGGCAAGATTCCTGCATTGCAGGGAGTTGGACTAGATGATCCTTGTGGTCCCTTCCAGCTCTACAATTCTATGATTCTAAGTAACTTCTGGGGGAACCCTTCCTATGTTGAAAGGCTCCAGCCATGGGTCACTTGACAGCTATGGCAGTTGGCCACAATATTCCATTCTAGATTTCCCACAATGTCCCAGATGAAGGGCAACTGTCAGTGCCAATGGGGTCACCATAAGCTACCTGAGAGTGCTTGGTGCTGGTGCCAAGCCTGGGTTTTAAATAACAACTTCATATAGAAAAGAAGGTAAAGAACAGTGTGTTGTTGTTGTTATTGTTGTTAAAAATAAACTCTGAATAAGACAATTGTCTATCAAGGCTTGATCCTGCCAACTCCTACACATCTCTGCAAAGCTAAACAAAATTCAGGGCATGAGTTGCACGCACAAAAATTCACTGAATGACAGTCATTATCCAACGTGAGTATGTATTTTTAATAATAATAATAATAATAATAATAATAATAATAATAATAATAATAATTTATTTATACCCCGCCCATCTGGATGAGGTTCCCCAGCCACTCTGGGCGGCTCCCAATCAAATGTTAAAAACAGTACAGCATTAAATATTAAAAACATCCCTAAACAGGGCTGCCTTCAGATGTCTTTTAAGGTTAGGATAACTGCTTATTTCCTTCACATCTGAAGGGAGGGTGTTCCACAGGGCGGGTGCCACTACCGAGAAGGCCCTCTGTCTGGTTCCCTGTAACCTCACTTCTCGCAATGAGGGAACTGCCAGAAGGCCCTCGGCGCTAGATCTCAGTGTCCGGGCTGAATGATGGGGGTGGAGACGCTCCTTCAGGTATACAGGACCAAGGCCGTTTAGGGATTTAAAGCACCAACACTTTGAATTGTGCTCGGAAATGTACTGGGAATTACCTTCTCTTACTGGAAACAGTACCTGGTGTTTGGTTCCAACTGAACCAGAGATACAACATTTATTATGGGTGATGTACTTAGGTCAAAAAGAACCACACAAATAAGACTAGGCAGGAACAGTGATGGAAAAGGTGGCTGTAATATAGAGCTAATAAGAGAAATGGCACAGGAACAGAGCAAGGCAAGGGTAAGGGGTAGCACACACAAAAAAGCATTTGTAGCAAAAACTGCCAGCACCCTAAGAAAAAAAAGGGGGGGAGTTAGTTTCAATACAGCCTCCAAAGAAACCAGGTAGCATATTTGTCTTCCGCTTTTGACTTCATAAATAAATAAATAAATAAATAAATAAATAAATAAATGTGGGTCCAAACCAAGGATTACAATTTTTCCTAATTTAGATTACTCACATTGCAGCTTTCCTAGCAAAACACATATCTTTGAAACAGCACCCAAAGTTTCATGCACTACCTTCCCTCTAGAAATGGAAGTATCTTCCACTGACATGACAAAATTAGAAAATTAATGGCAGTCGTGGCTTTCCCACTGTCACTCTAAACTCCCTGAATGTTACGATTTTTGTCCCTTGTTTGATGTACAATGGGGGGAAATTGCAGTATAGACATAAAACTGCCAAAGAAGTATCATAAGAATCCAGCAGATGATAACTGTGACTCAGGATGTAGGCGGCATAGATTAGGGTTCTGAATAATTAGGTTCAAGCTGAATCAGGAAAACGATGGGGAGACAGGCAAGAAACAGGGACACAAACAGGGAGAATTCAGGACAGGAAACAGAGGGACAAAGTAAGGCACTGCCAAGGAGTTGCTGGCCAAGCTGGTTAGCAGCTTTGTTCCGCACTGAGCTGAGCAGAAATTTCTCAGAAAAGATTTTCTGTTAACATTTTCTGATCATATTCTTTTTCACCTCAGCCCTGGGGGGGGGGGCGGGGGAAAAGTGATTCTTCAGAATATTTTTCTTCTACCCCACGCCATTTTGGAAGATGTAAAATGGCAGCCAAGCTGTCAACCTCGGAGAATTTCATCACACCCTGGAGAATATCTGGCAACATGCTGCACCCCCATTTGGGAGGAAAGTGGCATTTTCACAAAGCTGTAGTTCTGTCCCCCTTTGCAAAAAGACTGAGATTGGAGAACCAAAGAAGCAGAACAAGCCAACAGGCATTTTTTGTGAGCTTGCATTCAACAGCACAGTGAGGCTGAGGAGAGATTCCAGGCAGATTCCAGGCAAAGAGATGACCAGCCATCTCAATTACTCCAATAGCTAGGGTAAGAAACAAGAATAGAGTGTATTAGTGTAGTCAGAAGGATTTAGGATGCAATACTGATGGTCACAGACTTCCTGAAAGGTGGAGCTTTTTGAAGTCTAAGAATTATGTTGCAAAATGTGCAGAAATTGTACATAAGCCTCAAAGCTTGTGGCATATATGCAACACCTTAAGGCTCTCTCTGCTGTTTGATCCATCCTGCCTTCTCCTGTATCACCTCCCAAAAATCAAAATGCCCAATGTCTTGGACATGGGAAGGAATTCAGCTTGTATATTAATGGAAAATAGCCCCTCTCCCACTGTTAATTGAATTTGTGGTTCTTTTCATCCAATTTCCCTCTATATCGCCCTCTCTTAACTCCCATAATTTACCCAGCTGGTATATCTGAAATCCTGCTTCTTGCAAAGAATCAGGTTTGGTCAGGCAGAATCTTAGCATCCTCCCATATGCCAGGATAGAAAGCGAGTTTTAGCATCCCTTCTTCCGGTGTTTGAGAACAGCTAGCATGGTCAAGTGTCCCTTTCTTCTCAGTAGTCAATAAGGAAGGCCCTCCACCATTGTATAAATATGTATTTAGAATATGAACCCTGATTTCATTTATTTATTAAATTTATACGTCACCCTTCATCCAATGACAACAGGGCAGTTTACAGTACAAAAACACAAAAATGCCTAACATCATGACAAAAATAATAACCCCGCTTTGTTCCCCTGCACTTCTCTGTGTACTGCAACCCACCACATTTTCCATCCTCTCAAACATTTCTCCTTCTGCTGCAAATCTCTCCACATTTGCAGCAATCTCCAACTTGCTCCAAACCTCTTGACCCAGATTGCATCCGGCAACTACTGATTTAAGCAATCACTGCCCTGAAATCCTCCAATTGGATTTCATTTGTGTCCATCTCCCCTATACCTTCCCTTCACCCACATGAGGCCTTGCACTTGATTTCAAGCTGGGGTGCAGAGGAGGAAGTAGAGTGTGTGATTTACTGTTGTTTTTCTTCTAAGCTATTTCTAATACTTGGCAGTACTATTTGTGTTTATTATGTGTTCAGGATTGTGAAATGCCAGTCTTCATTTAAATACTTTAAAGTAAACTGTTTAATCTTATGTTTTTACTTTAATAAATCATTCTTGCCGTTGCTTCAGAAATCCTTATCTCTGGCTTGATTATTCTTTTAAACAAGGTGCCTTTTCACAGTGATGCTTGTTGGTTTGAAGTCTCTAGACAGTTCAGGTGAATGAATGTGCTAACCAGCTGGTTAACTAATGTGCATAGAAACATGGTAAATATAACAAACATGTAACATAAAAGGCAGAACTGGAATGAAAGCTTCGTTGTTATTCATTCAAGACTGTGCTGTGCCCCAACATCCTTTTCTCTGCCAGCTTTCCCCCTGACTTTCCCCATCCATCAACAGGTTCAACAGGGTTCTTTGCATGTTCAGCTAAACATGCTTAGAAAACCCCCTATGACAGGAAACTCTGTGCAGTCAGGATTCCCAATAGTTCCAGGATTCTAAACAAATCTGGTCAACTGTGCCAAAAATCTGTCTTGAGACCATTCCACTCAACTCATGAAGCTCAAGATAGAGGGAACTGATGTCTATTTCACCTTTACAATTTACATCGCTCCTTTATTTACATGTTTGTTTGTTTGTTTGTTTGTTTGTTTGTTTCAATGCCTGCAGATGACTAAGTGAGGCTTCCTATTATATTATATTCGAACCTCTGAATTTGGGAATCCCTTACTCTAAATCAGGCGGCAGGCTCAGAACAGTGATTCATGCAAACACATAAGGAGTTGATCCATCTGAGGGCAAATAATTATTACTCTTTCAACTCTAAAAAAAGAGCATAGCCTGGTCATGTACCACAGAAGCATGCTTCCAAGTTCCAAAAATTCAGAACGTTGGGGAAAGCTGACCTATGCAGTAGAAGGGAAATTTGCATTTTGTGAGAATTTGATCCATTACTTAGATTACTGTGAATTTTGGATTACCAAATTTGTTCCATTATTCTGCTCATGGAAATGCAATTACACACAGTCTTAACCAGGCATGCATTTTAAAATCAAGAAACAATTCAGGGTGGGCGACTTCCTTGGAGATGAATTCCAGTCGGATACCAATACCCAAGTACAAAGTGCATGTGTATCACAGTCCCCCATGAAAGCTCCATATATAAATCCATGTATAAATCACAGCTTCTTTTTAATAAATAACAACAACTGAGTCAGAGGCCCATGCAGACCTGGTTCTGTCTACATGCGCATACCCTTCATTAATTAAAATTTATCTGAAATCCGCATCAGGAAATGTCTCACAATTAGCAACCTTAAGGTCCAACATGAAAAGGCCATGGTTCATCAGTTGTTCTTCCTTTTGTTACAAAGTTGCTCCTTGAAAGCACATTCAGCCCCCTGCAACAATGCAGTCGTTCCCTCCTTCCTCCGCAACAAATGAAAGGGTCAGTCATCTCATTACCTGAAACAAAAACCCGAGTGCAGCTAGCATTGTTAGAACCCTTAATAACAGGAGAGAAACACTGCAGAGGAGAGAAGGGCACGAGAAACAATGGCGTCTCGCTCATCATTTCTAACACTCGCTGAAATCCAATCAGTTGGGTCAATAATCAGGGGACCTTGAAAAGACAAACCAGATCATTGTTAGAATGTAATTAATCCAAAAGAGTAGATGCATTTGGTTGTTACTGAAAAGACTGAAACTGCATTCCCAACAATGCCTCTCAGAGAGCGAGTTATTGGGCAAAAGAAAAGGCAATTTATTTATTTTTTGGCTTTTTGTAAGATTTAATTATGCCTTACCCGAAAAATACAACAACAATACAGAATTGCAATGCAATTCACTAAAACAAGAGGACAAAATATACCAATTTTTAATCCTGAATAGAAAGGCTGAAATAATAGCTATATGCATTAATTACAACTGATTTCACTAATTAAGGTAGCTCTCATTTTGGCAAGATGTCACCAATACGCAAAAATAAAAAATAAAAAAATCCAGTTCTCTTTTGTATACCGCAATATATCCTAAAGTGGTAGTCTAAGGTCTGAACCAATGTTTGGGGGTACATTTGGTTGGGAGTTCCAATTTTCATTATTCCTCTTGTCAACTTAGTGTTGGTCTACTGTAATGCACTCTACAAGGAGCTCTACTTAAAGATAGCCAGGAAACTTTGATTTGGCCAGAATACTGCTGTCAGATTATTATGAGGAGCTAACAACCCATACTGTAGAATGGCAGCTTTACGTTACTTTCACAAGCTGCTCACCTTCAATTGAATATGGTGGCATTAGCTTTTAAAGCCCCAAGCAGCCTGTGAGGACAGATCATCTCAGGAATTGCATCCTTCCATATCAGGCTCCTTGAGAACCATTCAGCCTATGGGGCCATTCATTTTCTCCCCTCCACTGGCAAAAAATATATCTTCATGGGGACAAGGGAAAGGGCTTTCTCTGTCATGGGGCTAGACTGTAGAATAATTACCCAAAGAGGAACTTCTGCCCCATTCTTTCCCCACTTTTATGCAAGTACAGTTACACATTTCCTGGGGGAGGAAAGAGGGCAAGCATCACCAGAATATGGGAAAGAGGGCACAGATCTGCATAAAACTCATATGTTAGTTTACATGTACAAATGCAAATTTAGAAATAATTGCTCTAATTTAACCAAAGATAGATAGGGTAGATAGATAGTATTATTAATATTTTGCTTTCCCTCAAGGTGGGATGCACAGTTTCCCCCCTCCCCATTTTATCGCCTCAACAATTCTGGTATAGGTTAGGTTAAGAGACAATTAGTGGCCCAAGGTCAGTGAGTAAACTGAGTAGGGGATTTGAGCCCTTGTCTCCCAGGTCCTGTCTAATCTAACTACATTGCTGATATGCTGGCTAGGCTTTATGGGTACTGTAATACTAAATTTCTAGAGAACCAGGATGGCTAAAACTGCAATAGGCTGACTGGCTTGCTATTTTGCATAGTATTTGGTTTTGCAAGACAGAGCCCCATGGAGAAGGATTCATTTATTAAATTTGCACACCACCTCCACCTGAAGATCACTCCCCTGAAGGAAGTGGTGTGACCTGATTCCTAGATCCAATGCTGAAGTGACCCCTGTGAAGTGAGGGAGCTCAGGATCCATCTCTGTGGTACAACAACAAAATTCCCTTTCTGCTTCTCTGGTTCAGCACCAGGAACATCCAGTATCCCCACAGACTGAACTCTTGGTGAGAAAGATGGATTTTTTTGTGGGTGGCAGCAATTCTTCACCCCAGCCCTCCAACCTATACTGGTGGTCCACTGAGTACCTAAGGAGGACACAGCTGGGTCAGGTCTTTCCTGTCCAGTTCATTCATCTAGGTCTCATTAACATAAACCAAGTTGGCTGCCTCATCCATGGTCAAGTCATGGATGAGAGTTGTCTTACTAAGGACTGACTTAGCATTCACCAGCAACACCACCAGATGGGGAAGCTGGTTGGCATGACAACCCAAACCTTGTTGCTTAAGATATGGTCCAAAGGGTGCCACCATCTTTATCATGTGACATGTATACTCATTGCACCCCTTTTGTAAATCTATTGATAATTAATTCTCTAGCCCAGAGGTAGCCCAGCACAATGCCCTGCAGATGTGGACTACAGCTCCCGTCATCATTGACTGAGGCTGATGGAAGTTGTAGCCCAAATAATTTGGAGGGCACCATATTAGCTACCCCTGCCCTAGCCCATTACCTTTGCAGATCATTCCGTGTGACTTGTGGGGATTTACCTATAGGACTCAGAAAAGAATAAAACCTGGGGTTTTTTTTAGCTAGCAGACAGCTGAGAAAACTGATAACAGATTTACAGCGGCTTGCAAATTAGAATGCCAGGTCACTCGTAAACCTACCCTGGAGAAACACTCCTAATAATTACATTAATTAATTTAGAGATGCCCAATCTGAAGTTACTATAATTACATGTTACTTTATTTATTTATTTTCTGGCTAGGATTTTTACGGTATTTAGACAGTACTAGTTCTTATCTTACAGCAAGTGAGAAAGAGAGACATTCAAGCTGTCTTTTCTAGTAAGGTCTGAGAGATCTGCTAAGCCAGTTAAACAGTAGTATAGTTAAAAGAGGGTACCACTTTAAATTCATTCCAGGACCTTCCGTCCTCCTCTGTAATTAGATCAGCATGCACTGCACATTAAACAGCAGTCAACAGAACAATTACTGCCAGAAATGGCTATGGCTTTAATAGAACAAATGAAAGAAACAATCAGCCATTGGGTAGCATATAATGGAGGAGTCATAAAGCTGTAGAGATTCTCAGAACCCCAAAATGGTATTCCTGTCTGACAAGGATGGGCACAATACAGAAATGTTAGCCCAAACAAATTCTGTTGAAATCAGTGGGACCAAAAGCATATACCTTATTGATTTCATTGCAACTTAAGCACCTAAGATTGAATCTGTACAAATGACTATTAAGCAACTGGTAACGAATTTAGTGCTATGTAGCTTTGCTTATTGTATTAAAGCTTACTGCTCCAGAGAAGGTTCACAAGGCTGACTCCTGATTTGCATATCCTGATTTGCTACGACTTGCATTACGCTGACACCAAGCCAGAGGCTTGGCAGTTACACAAGCCACAATTCTCCCATAAACCAAAGGCTGCACCACTGTTTGAAGTAAATTTGTGTGCACTGGTTATGAAGGAACCAAATATGCATTAACCATTGTTTACAGTAATGCACTCATGAAACGAAGAGTGTGGTAAGATCACTCCAAAGAAGGGAGCTGAAAAACAAAATTTGCTGATGGCCTGTATTAGTCTAACACTGGCTTTACTTTGTTCAAATGAAGATGTGATTGTTTCATGATTGACCACTCTATCAGCTGAGAGAGAAAACAGCGGAGGAAATATAAGCAGACCTCCAGCCAGGATCCAATAATACGAGAAGCCTGAAGATCAAAGGAGGAGGGGAAAGGTAGATATACCTGGAAGCAAATGGCAAGAGCAAAAGCAGTCTTCAAGAGCACTAAGGCTGGCAGAGCTTACTTATTCATACAAAACACCGCCCTGCAGGTTCTGCAGTGTGACTTACATCACTCCAATATGTCTTGATCAACATGATGGTGAAACATAAACAAGTGACCGAGAGACATGATTTAGGAACCACAAAATCTTGACCACCCAGGGACGTCTTAAGCATATCCAGTGCCATGATGCAAAGTTCCCTCCGGCACCCCCTTCCCCATTTCCCAGAGTTGTTGACATTTTCCCAAGTCTCTGCAGGGATCACTCTCCTCCCGTGGAGGCTTGGGAAGGAAGCTGCATGTCCGACAGCCATGTGTTTGATGGGGAGCAGCTGGCGGGCGTGCAGGGAAAGGGGAGGCCGCTGGCAAAGCCGCACAGCTCCCCCACTCGCTGGGGTGCCCCTGAGAGGCCAGCGCCCTGGTGCAACAAACCACTAAGCCGTATGGGAAAGATGGCCCTGTGACCACCTCCCCCCCAAATGGAACCATCAATCGCAAAGCACTTAAATTCAGAGGACCACACCCTCTCTGATACAGCATATACGGCCTAGGACCCTCGTACCTACGGGACCGCCTCTCCTGGTATGCCCCACAGAGAAACTTACGGTCTTCAAATAAAAACATCTTGAAGGTCCCAGGCCACAGAGAAGTTAGGCTGGCCTCAACTAGAGCCAGGGCTTTTTCGGCTGTGGCTCCGATCTGGTGGAACGCTCTGTCACTAGAGACTAGGGCCCTGCGGGACTTGACATCTTTCCGCAGGGCCTGCAAGACAGAGCTGTTCAACCAGGCCTTTGGCCAGGGCACAGCCTGACTCCCTCCCTCGGTAATCTTCATGGAGCTCTGGCACAATGGTTGCCAGTGGCTAGATTTGAATCAATTTTATAATGAATGATTTTAGAGTGTTGTTTGTGCTGTACTTTTGTACTATTTTATTGTTGTTAGCCGCCCTGAGCCCGGCTTCGGCTGGGGAGGGCGGGATATAAATAAAATTTATTTATTTATTATTATTATTATTATTATTATTATTATTATTATTATTATTATTATTATTGCAGTACAGATGTCATATGATCATTTTAAAAAGAAAGAGAAAGCTTCTAGATCTAGTGAGGTGACACCTTAACATCACATAACAGCAGCCTGGAAGACAGTACCTGACATCACTCAGCAACAGCAAACACAACACTTCTGGATATTCCATCCTCATTGTTCTGTCACATCAGGTAGGCATTTTGCTAAGAGAATTTAGTAGCTCTGTTTCATTAGTCACTGTAATAAATATATGATTTTGGTGATTTAACCGCAGCCTACCAAGGCAAACTCATCTAAAGTGCTGTATGATGCTTTAAAATGTGTATATACCTCACTTAATCTCATGTTGCCTCACAACAAATGTAAAGGATATTACAGACTGACCCCTGGGACAATATTTGCCACAGTCCCATTGTGGGGGGGGGTCCCCAAGGGTCCCAAAATTGTGGAAATTGAACCCCTGGATGTGGCAGCTAATAGGGAATTTATGATAACCTATCACTTTAAGAACTTGCTGAGAAAGCTTTATGACACTGCTGAAAAAGCATTTTGCTCTGCAAAATTGCCGCCCCTTCCCAAGGGGCAGAGAATAGCTAACACACTTATCGTAAGGACACAAGCTATACACGCAGGTTCACAAAGTACAATTGTTTTGTGTAATACAATGTATTCATGCGAAGGCCATACAGACACAGTGGGAATCAAAGCCACGTCAGCAAAACAGCTGATGCTTATGCTAAGCTTGTGCACGCATACTAACATGAAACGTATCCAGTCTGAAGGCTGCTGTCCTAAGCCCTCTTAAAGGTAAAGGTAAAGGGACCCCCTGACCATTAGGTCCAGTCATGGCCGACTCTGGGGTTGCAGCGCTCATCTCGCTTTATTGGCTGAGGGAGCCGGCGTACAGCTTCCGGGTCATGTGACCAGCATGACTAAGCCGCTTCTGGCGAACCAGAGCAGCGCACGGAAACGCCGTTTACCTTCCCGCCGGATCGGTACCTATTTATCTACTTGCACTTTGACGTGCTTTCAAACTGCTAGGTTGGCAGGAGCAGGGACCGAGCAACGGGAGCTCACCCCGTTGTGGGGATTCGAACCGCCAACCTTCTGATCGGCAAGTCCTAGGCTACTTGGGAGTAAAGCCTCAGTGAATTCAGTAAGACTTAACTTCTGGTAAGTTTCTCTAGTACTAAAGATATACCCACATAAGCTCTCAGAAGACAACCCAAGAAATGGCTTACCATCATCATTAATTCACCCGCTTATCCCAGCCTCCACGTTTTGCAACTAGCTTCTAAAAAAACAAATCTAGACCAAGTTACTGGGGCAACATTTAAGCGCTTCATGCAGCCACCAGAAAGGAAGATCTTGAGTCCTGAAACCAGTTCTGAGCAACCCATGGCACACAAAGTTCGCGCAGCCTCCATTCTCCCTCTGTTGAGCCCCCACATCCCCCTGTACTTATTTCATCAGCCCCACCAGCACTGGAGAAGGGAAACAGCTGGCAGGCACACAAGGGGATTCGTGACAAAACCATAAATGCTCTTGTTTCATCAAAGATGATAAAGGACTGTAAAAAGGGATCACAGAAAACAATTCAATTCTAAATTAAAGTTCAAGCCATTTGGAATAACTGTAGCTAGGCAGGAAATCCACTTTGACTCTAATTGTAATAAGATCTTTTTTGAATATGTGTTATGAGGTCTCAACCTATTTTTCTGTAGCTTTTGACACCTGCCAGTTGTCTCCTAATTTCTCTCATATAATCATTGGCACCCATTATTACTACAGCTCCCCCTTTAATGTAAGGTTAAAATGCACCATCATGCTGTTGTTTCCTTATCAGAGTATTATAAAAGTCAACATATAGCAAAAGGTTTGAGAATACAAAAGGCTCCAACCTTGTTTCGGCACTCTGGTGAATTTTTTTAAAAATGGATTGTTACTTGGACAAAACCACAAAGCATGGGGGCTAGAGTGGCCCTTTGAATACACATTCTAGGCACTGTAATCACTGGTGGTGAACATGCAGCTCATGGGTGCCATCTGGCAGGGCAAGGGCCCCTAGAAATTTTGATGGAGGGAGTCGGGCCCCCTCAAGACAGTGGTACCTCGGGTTACATACGCTTCAGGTTACAGACTCCGCTAACTCAGAAATAGTACCTTGGGTTAAGAACTTTGCTTCAGGATGAGAACAGAAATCGTGCTCCGGCGGCGTGGCAGCAGCAGGAGGCCCCATTAGCTAAAGTGGTGCTTCAGGTTAAGAACAGTTTCAGGTTAAGTATGGACCTCCGGAACAAATTAAGTACTTAACCCGAGGTACCACTGTATGTGCCATGCACACACTATGTGACGTGCTGATGTCACTCGCGCAAGCAGCATGGCATGAGGGTGGCACATCAGAACAATGTGCAGCATGTACAAGTGACATCAACACCACACTGTGTGCCCGTATGACATGAGTATGTCACATAGCATGCATGCGTGGCAAGGGCATGGCACACGGCACCGGCCCTCTCAATCGTGGGAGCAAGCCAGTGCGCTTGATGCAGCAGTTTGCTTGCCTGCTTACTCTTCCATCAACTATCAGGATAGAAAATACTATCATTATCATTAAACATTTCAGTTCTTGAATTGGTGAACCGTATTCAAATTCTCCGACAATTTGTAGCATTGCCCTTTAAGGTTGTTTGCCAGTTAAATGCTTGTTTGTATGTTTGTGTACAGGAACACAGTCAAAGGAAGAGAAAGAAAGAATCTGACTATTTAAATCTTAAGCTATCCTCTGGTTCACTGTAATGGCCATTCAGTGAAAACATATTCTCTCTTCAAAAAGTAGGAACTGCCACCATTAATATCATTAAGTATCCAAAGTTTCTATTTAATGTTCCACTTAATTTCAAACAAACTTTTTAATTGAGTAATTTGAATGCTTTAGTCTTGTTGGCATCTTTGTTTTGTTTTTGGAAGACACCATGTACACTAATGGTGGTGTATAAATACTTAATTATAAAAGAAATCCAGCCCACAAGGCAATTTAAGAAGCAACATTCCATTACTTTTCCTTTGGCAAATATTGTTATGGAAAGCTTAATTATACTTCAGGGGTATGTCCTTGGGGTTATCTCCTTATAAAGAGGCTAGTTGTTCATTATTAAAACACACATACATACCCCAATACATTTTTTGAATCTGTAGATAAAGAAGCAACGGAAGTTTAAGTTGGGCTTTTTTCTTTTCTTTTTAGCTTATCCTGCTGTAAAACACAATCAGAATTTTTTGTTCCACTGACTGCACACCAAAATTGATTAGAAAGCTATATGACCAAAAATTCAGATTAGGTTCCACAAATACAAAGGCTATTTCATTAATGCATTTCATCTCTCACTTTGGGAACTAATGTGGTAATTTAGAAAATGCTATTTTTTGTCCTTCAACAGATGATTGCAGGCAATCAACATGCTGTCTGTCTTGTATACTGCCATTTTTAATATATCTTCCTATAGCAAGCAAGGAAAATGTCCTTGAATTTCTTAGTGAAACGGCAAGATGTTTATCAGATTTATTCGTTAACGTCAGTTTCCACAGTCTCAGTCTGCTGCAGAGCTTCAAACTATACAATCACCCATTAACGATAAGAAGCGTAGCTAGATACACACAGAAAGTATTGAACGGATGACCTTTGTGCATTAAACAGAAACACTTTGAAAGGCAAAGGATGGTACATTGCAAGATCCTTCTGCTCAGTAAAGCACAACACTGTAAACAGAAAGAGTTGGAGATCATCATGAGGACGGGCTTCAGTTATGTTCTCCCATACGCCTCTCATCCTCCTTTGGCTTCTTCAATCTAGTTATTTCCTCAGCTTCTGACCTAACTGCTTCACTTTATTATCACAGTGGGCCTTGAAAAGCAGAGTTGCTATGGCTTCCTTGATTTCCATTGGCTTAATTCCTCTGAGGTCACAGCAGGACTGGAAATTGTAGATGAAAGTAACTGATGTTTAGAAGCACTTGGGTATACATAGAAGCTACACCTTATATGCACCTGAAAATCATGTCGTTGGCCCTTATCCCGTTCATTCCAGTAGGACCTAGACAGTAGAAGCCCATGAGGTGCGGCAAAGCTGCAGAACTACTCTTCAGCATTGCTGAAGTTTACAGTACTGGGATGAGGACAGGATATATCATGACAGCAGAGAGGTTGAGACTGCAAAAGCACACTGGTGGAAGCACTGGATTGCCTCTGCCGGTGCAGCTGTGTAGCCCCACTATAGCCCCCTACACACTCCAGGGAAACTGCAGCAATGCCAGCCAGTGGCGTAGCATGGGGGGTGCAGGGGGGCCCAGCCGCACTGGGCGCAACATCTGGGGGTTAGGGTTAGGGGGTGCAAATCCACGGGTTAGGGGGCGCAAATCCACGGGTTAGGGGGTGCAAATTACTTGCCTTGCCCCGGGTGCTGACAACCCACGCTATGCCACTGATGCCAGCATTGAGAGGATGGCTCAAGCCCATCACACAGGCCATTGCTGCTCCGGCTTTGCTTCCTTGAAAAGAAGGCCACTGATAAGAAACCTGCCAATAAAATAATGCAATGGTCCACATCATTTAAACAAACCTGCGGCGTGACCTGGAATACTGTGCATAGCTCAGAAAATGATATTTTAGAGCTGGGAAAGATGCAGAAAAATGGCAGCCAAAATGGTCAGGAAGCTAAAGAAATTCCCTGCAAGGTTTATTGTATTGTGGTTATGATATAAAAGAGTGAAGTTAGGGTGCAGCAAAGAAATAGAACAAAAACACCACGGAAAATGGGATGGGAAGTTGATAAAACAAAAGAAAAATGCCTGACCTATTGGAATTTTTATGTGAAGTTTGTGGGAATTTAGTATTTATTTTTTAATAAAGCAATTCCCAACAAGGAACGGTTACAACATCTAGGGCTTCTTACTTTTAGAAGAAGAAAAAAGGCAAGTTAAGAGGAACATGGACAAGGTTTATAAAATTATGTATAATGTGGAGAAACTGGATAAAGAGACGTTTTTCTCCCTCTCATATAAAACTAGAAGCCAGGGCCACCCAGTGAAGCTTACTGGTAGGACATTCAGGACAGACAAAAAGGAGTACTTAGTGCATGAAACTTGCTGTCAGAAGATGTAGTGATGGGCACTACCTCTGGCAGAGAGGTTAAAAAGGAGACTAGACAAATTCATCAAAGATCATTAGTCACAGTGGCTGAATGCCACATCCAGGATTAGAGGTAGGATGCCTCTGAATACTGGTTGGAGGGGAACAGTATGGGAGGGCTGTTGCCCTCAGGTTATTCATGTGGGCTTCTCAGAAGCATTCAGTAGGAAACAGATTGCTGAATTCGATGGGAGATTGGTCTGATCCAACAAGGTTGATCTTCTTGTATAGGAGGAACTATATAAATCACAATGGCAAATACAAACACACACACACACATTTGTGTGTGTGTGTGTGTGTGTGTACACTGCCATTCTTCCAAATGAAATTCTCTGTCTTTGGCTTAGAAGCTCCCAGATCATAACATGGCTCATGGCGAGACACACTGCAGTACTCACAACTAGCTGACAACTCTGCAGCAGAAATCAGTCATGCCTGAAGTAAACAGGGCAGAGCCAGACATACTGATGACAACACAGGGACTGGTCAGTCCCCAGCCATGCACCCAAGCTATGTAGAGATACCTCTACTCTCAGAGAAAGCACACTTTACTGAGGCCTTTATTCTACCTACTACCAGGTGGGGTGCAGGTGGCGCTGTGGGTTAAACCACAGAGCCTAGGACTTGCCAGTCAGAAGGTTGATGGTTCGAATCCCTGCGACGGGCTGAGCTCCCATTGTTTGGTCCCTGCTCCTGCCAACCTAGCAGTTTGAAAGCACATAAAAGTTCAAGTAGATAAATAAGTACCACTCCAGCGGGAAGGTAAACGGCGTTTCCATGTGCTGCTCTGGTTCGCCAGAAGCAGCTTAGTCATGCTGGCCACATGACCCGGAAGCTGTACAACGGCTCCCTCGTTCAATAAAGCAAGATGAGCGCCGCAACCCCAGAGTCGGCCACGACTGGACCTAATGGTCAGGGGTCCCTTTACCTTTACCTTTACCAGGTGTAGCTCTGCTCTTCTTCCTCTTATCATAGGGCTCACCCAGACTTCCCTTTGTGCTATGTTTCTAGGCACAGGTTTGGGCTTTAAAGCTCCGTTTCTGAGCGGGGTTTATTTTGTCGTGGCGCTTTCTCCAGGAAACCCCACATTTTACCTATGCCTGGTAAACATGGCGCAAAAGGACATATGGATGAGCCTTTATGTACCTGCTGGATTGAGACTGAGGCATTCCCATTGCCCAATGCTAGTGCTGTCAAAATTAGACACATTAATACTGGAAACACCACAAGAGCCTGACCATATATATTAATGTGGCCATGAGGGATTTGAGAAAATTTACAGAAGGAATTACCTAAAGATTACTGAGAAAGAGATGCCTCATAGATCTCAAAACGCAGACTGATAATCCCAGAATTCATTTACTAGCCTTTATTTTGCTAAGGCCCCAGAGTCTGAACAATCCTTTAAGCTCTAATTTGGCAGCTGGGGGAAAAAATGAGCCAGAAAGCAGCTGTTTGTAAGGATTTTGAAAGCTAATGAGGCCGATACAAGCGACAGCAAGTTGCACAGGTAACAGTGTGTCTCCACCATTGGCTAGGTGCTGCTGCTACCGATGGGATAGTTTCAGGCTCACGTTATATCCCAGTAAATCTGATCAAGGAAGGTAGGGGACGAATCTTACTACAGGCTGCTGACAGGCCTTCAAGTGATTAAGCTTATTGTGGTGATCTTCAAACCGAAGCCCCCTGCGAAAAACTGCCAGGTGGTCTGCACCACCACATCTGTCAAAACCGAGCTAACATCTGCCAGTTCCCCCACAGAGAACTTTCTGTAGTCCGGCCTCAGATTTCTCAAGAGACCCCCTTTCTTAAAAGCTATGTGACAGATATCACACACACACAAAGCTCTATATAAGGATGCTTTCCACCTTGTGCAGTTGATTCCTATGCGATGAAGGGGGGGGGGAGCTTTCCTAGTCCTGTGGATTTGACAAGGACATAAAAATTGCTACAGTCCTGAGGGTCATTTTCTTTTTCTGTGAGGTTGCCCAAGGCAGTTCATTTTATTTTTTTGCAAGGATTGCCTTGTGGTTTTTAGCTGCAGGTGCCTCTTGGAGAGGAGAAGCAGGTATCCCTATCAGCTCTGCCTTGCTGCAATTTTTTTCCACCAAAAGGGAAGAGAAGAGGAAAAGGTAGAAATGTGTGATATTTGCCACCTTCCTTCCATCTTCCTACACAATGCTATCAGCATGTTTGAGATGCTTATCTGCAAAAGCTTTAAGTTGTCATCTCCATGCCGATCCAGATCTTTGTTGTGTATTACATCTACGCTATTATCAGTTGATTCAATATTTCATCTGCATGCAAGGCTAGTTGCCTGCTTTCTATTATTATTTTTCTTCTTCTTTGCAGTTTTTGGAAAGAATGTCATCAAAACTGCCTCATGCTTGGGATGCTTATCTGCAGTATCACATTGGCGGTTTTCAGCTGGACGAGAAAAATCACAAATATTCATCGTGTCCTAGGCACAGGGACACTGCTGCAATATAAAAAAAAAGAATCGTGGATCAACAGAAAAGGAAAGAGGGAGTGTACTGGGAGTGGGGAGAGCTGTAGGAACAGAAATTTCAGGCTCAAAATTACAGGGAAAAGAAGGAAAAACTGAGGAGTGGGGTCAAAAATGCAGCAGGCTTGCGCACACAGATATAGAAATAGTAACTGAAACTAGTTACTATAAGCAATACTGAAACTAGGCTGGGGGAACAAGATTCCTGTTCCTCTGGATGCATCTTGTGGAAGAATGCAAAATAGGCAAAGGTTGTGTACTACAAAATAAAAGGGTCCCGGGGCGATTTAAAAGCCCCCGGGTAGGCAGGCAGGGGGGACAAAGACTTTTGCCCCCCGCCCGCCTTCGGAAGAGGTCCTGGACCTCTTCTGAAGGCTGGCGGGGGGCAAAAGTCTTTGCTCCCCCCTGCCTGCCTTCAAAAGCCGTCCGGGATAGTGGAAAGCGCTTCCCTGCTATCCTGGACCGCTTTTAAAATGCTGGCGGTGGGGAGCAAAGCCTTTCGCCCCTGCCGGCCTTCCTGGACCTCTTCTGAAGTCCGGGGGGGGGAAGGCTTTGCTCCCCACCGCCAACATTTAAAAGAGGTCCCCGGAGATTTCCCTATGGGCTTTCGTCTTGTGAAGCAAGCCCATAGGGAAAATCGTCTAGCGAAGCGTCGCAAAAACCGAAAAACCCTTTCGTCTTGCGAGGCATTCGTCTTGCGGGGCACCACTGTACAAAGCTTCTGAGCAAGTACAATGCATCTGAAAAGCACCAATAAAAGTTCAACAGCAAGGCTAACCACAGAAGTGGATTTAGGACAGTGGGACCGGTTCCCCCACATGGATGCCAGGATGAGGGGGCGCTGCCAGGTGTTGCAACTATGACATGGCGCACGTGCAGAACAGAAGGTGAGAGGCTGGGTGGCACTGAATTTTGGCTTCATACAGGGTGCCGCTGAAATTAGAAAGACCAAAGTCTGTCCCTGCTGCTACTAGCCTGTCCACTCTTAAATCCATCTAAAACTGGTTCTCAGAGATAGTGGTATAGAACTGGGAACCACTCAGGGCGTGTAAATTTCTAGCTATGGCACCTGGCAAAGTAATGCTATTAAGATTCACACAACTCATATGAAGAGACTAACAAGTCCAGGAGGTTGGAATCAGATGTGAAAAATTAGCAAGAAAAAAGTGGCATGATGGTGGCAGCATACAATTTTAAGGCCCCATTTTGTCAAGGGTGCCAGAATGCCCTAGTTTTGCCACTAATTTCTGGCAAAAATGAAACTTTTATCAACTTAAGTATCTGGCCTGCCTGTATGGACTTCAGCCTGGGATCTTTCAATTTACAGCTTGATCTAGCAGCTGCTGCTCAGTTAAATAAAACAGTACTCAATGTTTTCTACACAGTTATCAATTCAATTGTAAACAATATATGATGGAGAAAATATCTCTAGAAAACACTGTTGATTTTGCCAAGGATTGGAACATAAGATCTCCTGAGATCCAACATCTCTACCCAAAGCTAGAGAACCTGTTGAAGAACAAAGACCACAACAGTGAAAACTCAGCTTTTTACTTTATTAAGGTCTCCAAAGTATTTACAAAAAGGTTCTCCATCAAATTCATAGGCGATTCCATTTGCTTCATGATTTCGCTGGGATGATTTACACATATGCTCAGTAAGACAGAAGCTGATGCCTCCATTTGTTTTATGTTACTTTTTCTAAGAAAAGGCGATGGGATTTGTCTGCTTAAGCCAGTGCTGAAATGGTTTTTAACCATTCTAAGCTTATTTTATTGCTTTTATGATAGCTGGAGATGGTGATTTAATAATATTAATGCAGATCTTTTCTATCATGGGATTGTATTTGTGATTACACATATGTTGAATTTTTATGTTTTTATTAAAGCTGGCTTGTGAGGGCTTGGCCTTCAACAGTGGCTAAAAAAATATTTAAATAAAACAATTACATTCTAATACTGGGAAATCTCTTACAATTCATGGAACTCAATATGTGCAGACAGAGCACTTGTGAAGGGAAGTTTTCATATTTTGTCACATTCTTTTCCAAGGGGCTGCATGAATGTTGAGTGCTGGGGGAATAATCAGAGTATTGGGTTAAGATTAGAGATGTGGGAACTCCCTAATACTGTGTGAAGGTTCCTTCTTAGACAAGACCTTAATTTTATGGTTTGAGAAATATTTCTGCTTTACTGAAATATTTCTAAATGTGCCCTCTAAATTTCCCCATGTTAGAACTTTCAAGCTCAGCTCAGATTTCACTATAGGTGAAATAAATTGGCAGGTATTACGTATATGTAAAACCCTGAAACAATTGTTAATGTTATCACAATTCTTATGGCTTTCCTCAAAACCCAAAGTTAACTTTGGTTTTTGCTTTTCTTTCTTTCTTTACAAATCTTGTAGTAACTCTAATTTCTGTAACAATTCTAGGATAAATCTAAGAGACTGACACAATCATCTTTTCTGTTGCAATTTCTTCCACTGTAATGGGGAAGCAGTGATTCACACAAGTGCACATGTTGGGGTGTGTTTTAATAAACAAGATTTCCAGGATCCACCTGAATTCCAAGCTCCACCATCTTGCAGATCCAGAGCATCTATGCTAACTGCACATACAACAGCCTAACAACAATATGGTAAGAAATTGGGGCTCTAGCTTTACTTTTAAAATGTGGCTGGAAGCGAGTTTGAATACATGCTCACAGTAAATTCTACTCATGGAAAATTTTAGGACTTGCTACTCTTGGGTTTAACAGGTGAAGAAGGTCTTGTTCAGTTATATTTGTCTGAACATCAACCTGAGTTATTCTAGTAGTAAGAGGAGGGAGAAGAAAGACTTTTCACTGGTCAGAGGCTGGCATATATTATATTCTCTAGCAAAGAAAATTTTCTTTGTACAACAGAATCCATATATTTAATTATTTGATTGTCCTTTATGTATTTAAGCTCTCCTTTTTTAGTACTTAGATGAAAAGAAGGCCCTTTCCCAAGGAAAACTTCTCATGTAAGCAACTCTTTCAAAATGTTTTAGCATACACTGTAATATGCCTAGGGTTTTGTTTAAATATAAGCAGTATATAAATATTCTACATAAAATGATAACATAAAATATATTCAGTCTTCTCAGTAGACTTCAATCTATTTGAGAGGAAGCCTGAAACTTTAAAACATGCAGCAATCTTTTGTGACTACTTGCAGCTTGGTTTTCCAGAGATTTGCCTTGCTACAGAGATGTACTTCTGGTCTGAATTTTTGCTGCTGTCCAGCTGAATTGTGGCGTATCGGTTTTTCCACATGCAGATTCACTATTGGCCGGCTGTAGAGCCAAACACATACCAGTAATTTCTGATAAGCACTAATGAGGAGAAGAAACATAAGAACTGCCAGTTTTTCTGTTGGGTTTTTTTAAAAGGGGGATTTATTTGACTCAAAGCTTGCAATCTTGATTACCCAAACTGTGACATAATAACCTGAACATGTGTGAGGATTTGTAGCTAGTCCTTTGGAACATCAAGCTAATAGCAGCTGCTTATATAAGATCCCTTCTTTGAAAGCAGAAGACTAACCTTCCACACAGTACAGTGTGTACTGTCTCAAATCACCCCCATTAGGCTTCTTTTTGGTTTGTTTAATCTTCCCATTCTCTCTCATTTATTAGCCACACTTCATAATTGTACTGTCAGTTTAACAGGAATCATTCTTTACCTTACAGCATGCAAGTCAACAGAGCTGCAAACAGCTCGAAGTATGCTTCCAGTCAATTGCTATTTTGGGGTTGAATTCAATCATACTGCCAAAATTAAGGTTGTGCAATTAGTTGATTTGATGCTCTTGTGCAACAAACCTGCTTTCTACAATAAGGAGAACGAGGGGGAAATGCACTGCAAAGTGTGAAATAGTGATTGCTTGATGCAACATGATAATCAGTAGATATAATCTAGAACAATACTCAATGACCAGACATTTAACCTTGCCACTAACCTTGTGCAAACAGGTAAGGGTGAATTGTTCAATAAAGAGGTGACCTGGAAGTGGCCCAAGTTTATTTCTTCCTTGGGAATGGTGACATGCACAGAATCATTATTCTGCTGTGCTTGGGTGCAGCTAAAGTGGGCTCCACTCAGGCGTTAACCACATTTCTACATAAGAGCATGTCAAACAAAAAGCTAGGATTGCATGATTGCTGTCAGACAGGTATGCATGTCGCCTGTATCCCTCCAGATGTGATTGGATTAAAACTCCCATCAGACCAGTCACTGTGGTCAAGGGTCAAGGGAAGATGAAAGCTGGATTCAGCAACATCTGGAGGAGCATAGAGTCTCCATTCTTGCACTAGACATTTCAAGAGAGAACTGAGTTGGGGATAAATTAGATATCCACCCCCAATCTGAAGCCAATTCAGCATCCATTGCACTACCATTTATTCATTCCCTCACCTTTTTCCCCCAAACCAGGGCGTAAAGTAGATTTAATAAAATTAAACACAGATAAAGCACAGAACGATCATAGTTGAAAAGTTAATTAAACTATAATGGAATTAAAATGATATGAAAAACCAATCTCTTAAAATGCAGATAGTAAAAGCACAGCTAGTAAAAACAGTACAGCACTATTAAAAAGCCTGTTCCTTAAAAGCAATCAGCTCCCCAAAACCTGCTGGAATAAAACAGTCTTCACCTGCCAGTGGAAAGACAACAAGGAGGGAGCCAGTCTAATCTCACTAAGAAGTGAGTTCCAAATGTTGGAAGCACCCATCAAAAGAGCCCTCTCCCATGCCCCACAAACATAGCCATGGTGGGACTGAGAGAAGAGCCAGAGAGAAAGGAAAATGATGGGGACAGAATTCCCCTTCCCATCTTTCCATAAGCCATAATTCTCTCTTACCTAGCATTGGTGGCATTTGGGAGATAGATGCTAAAGGGGTTTTCTCTGCTGCTGCCACCTGAGATGCAGGAGTAGAATTAATGAATTATTCTCCGGACCAGATTACAATATAAGACCAAGAAAAGCTTTTCAGTGGCATAGGGGCAGAAATAAACAGCATGGAACTTGTTATGTCACTTTCATATTCAGAATCAAATAATTCCAGAGTCACCTTGTTTTACCTTGGGGTAAACTATGCAGTTTTTAAAGACTTGAACTGTGGGAATAGATGCATGGCTGTTCCCCCAGACTCAAATTTGCATGTTGGAAAATGAACCGCTATGACAAAAATGCTGTCTGTGAGCTTGTGCTCTCTCTGTGAGAGTGCTCTCTCTGTGAGAGTGCTCTCTCTGTGAGAGTGCTCTCTCTGCTCAAAGAAACCAACCTTGTATTGGCTGCCCCAACCACACAGGGAAGTGGAGTGCTCTGCACACATCACACCACCAACCTACATAGACAATTATAAACCAGTACACCCACTTGTCTGCAGGCAGATGAGTGCTGTAACAGCAATCTTTTCTATGATGAATCACCACGCTGTTTCCAGAAATGCCACAAATCACAAAGGCCAAAGGTTCACGTGAACTCAAGTTCAGTGCACTCCATCAAGTCATGTTTACTGTCATCAGTGTTTTGAACACCAGAAAAGAAGCAACGACTGTTGACCAGCTTGGCTGCCTACTTTAAAACAAAAGGCACGTTTGATACTGCACATTATTGAGACTTGAAAGCAGTGTTCGCCACGGCTGGTTCTAATGGGCTGTAGCACTGCCCCTGTACTAGCCACAGATAAATCAAGCAACAGATCAGTGTGAATCCCAAAGGCAACAATTCTGTCAGCTGTGGCAAACAACAACAACAACAAAACCCTCATTCAGTGAACACAGCAGCTATAACCTAGATGCAAGTCTCGCAAGGGCTTAGATCTTGTGCAATACCAGCATAAGCATCAAAATGTTTCGTAAGTTGAAAGCCAGTTACGGAACAACAGATTTGCTGGAAGGATCTATCTACCAGCAGGGAAGGGGCAAGCATTGATGCATCTTAATGCCACAGCTGAAAGCAACTATGAAGCATACCAGCATGTCAGACTCAAAAGGAAGAAGACACACAATAGGAGCAATTTTCTTTAGCAGAATTCTGCATAAACTTCTGCATGAGATCTTAGCATTTGTTAAACAAGCAAACAAAGAAACAGATATAAATAGACAAAGCTCATAAGAAAACTAGTGGGAATCTTTTTCCAATGGAAAATTTTACCCAAAGGAGCAGGTGCGCAGCCCAGGAGTCTTTCTGGACTCGCAGCTGTCCATGGAGGTGCAGGTCAATTCTGTGCCCAGGGCAGCTGTCCACCAGCTCCATCTGGTACACAGGCTGAGACCCTACCTGCCCGCAGACTGTCTTGCCAGAGTGGTACATACTCTGGTTATCTCCCACTTGGACTATTGCAATGCTCTCTATGTGGGGTTACCTTTGAAGGTGACCCAGAATCTACAATTAATCCAGAATGTGGCAGCTAGACTTGTGACTGGGAGCGGCTGCCAAGACCACATAACACTGGTCCTGAAAGACCTACATTGGCTCCCAGGAGGTTTCTGAGCACAATTCAAAGTGTTTGTGCTGACCTTTAAAGCCCTAAATGGCCTCGGCCCAGTATAACTGAAGGACCGTCTCCACCCCCACCATTCAGCCCAGACACTGAGGTCCAGTGCCAAGGGCCTTCTGGCGGTTCCCTCACTGCAAGAAGCAAAGTTACAGGGAACCAGGCAGAGGGCCTTCTCGGTAGTGGCTCCCACCCCATGGAATGCCCTCCCATGAGATGTCAAAGGAATAAACAACTAGCTGACATTTAGAAGACATCTGAAGGCAGCCCTGTTTAGGGAAGTATTTTTTAATGACTGATGTTTTAATGTATTCTAATCTCCTGTTGGAAGCCGCCCAGAGTGGCAGGGTATAATATAATAATAATAATATAATAATAATAATTTTAGATGGCACCAAAAATACATGTCCTACTTCTGCAGTTATACAGCAGACTTGCACCAATCAGCTCAGTGTCAAGGTTCAAGGAAGAGGCACAGGGTGGTTTGGCTGAAGGTCGACTTTGGACAGAAAGAGAAGGGGAACCAAAGGAGTGCTCAACCATGAATTTTGCTGTGGTGGCCTTGAGGCAGTTCCTACCTTTGAGCCTAACATAGGTCTTTGGTTTGTGGTGACGATGGAGTGGATTTACAGAGACATGCAGAGAGAGAACATGCCATAGAAGTGAGTGTGTGTGCATGTGTGTTGAAAGATAGCAAGTGTTAAGCAAACACCGGAGTTAAAATTGTAGCATTCCTTACCACCAGTGCTTAGTAAAGTAGCCCTCAGCAGGATTTGAATTGAGTACTGCTGCAATATTTATTTGAAAGCTATTTATCCTGCTATTCAGCCAAAAAGACTCCCAGAGCAGTTTGCCTTAGATACATTACAAACAAGACAGTTCCTTGCTACTGTGATCCTATATGCATTTATCTGTGAACAAGCAATATTTATCTCTTTTGGAGTTTAGCTTAAGTAAACATGCATATGAAATTCAGTTGCACGTCTTCAATTTAAAGCCAGCTGTGTGAACACAATGGACTGTCAACAATTGCAAGCACAACCTCTGTGTATCTAAACATTTCCAGAGCAAAACACTAGTGAAGCACAGATAATTTCTCCTGCATTTTTTACCATTCCCCATTGAAAAATGAGAAAAGATACTGCATTCCAAAAATGATCAAAGGGGAGAGAAATTTTGGTGCAATTCTCATTGTTAGGTGAAGGGTTTTCTGTTGTGCTTACCTTACTTTCGAGGTGACTACAGATTGTTTGTGTGTGCCCTTTCTTTCATTCTACACATCTCTCCAGCCTTCTGGAGTGCCCATGTTTTTTGAATTTGCTTTAATGCCTTCAGCTGAGCTTTACTGTAAACAGGGGCCTGTGAGGAGACTGTCTTCTGCACACCTGATAGCTATTTCTTTTCAAGTGAAGGAGTTTGTGGTTTGTCGTTGTTTTTTAAATGAAATCAGTGATAAGAGGGGTATTTTTAAAGTTAAAAAGGAAGGCTTTCCCTTAAAATGAAAATAGGAACTGCACTGATCTCACATGCTCAGTAGCCAACCTCTCTGGCTTCCCGTGTTTTAATTAAAACTCAAAGGAACATATAATCAGGGCACTCCTCCCATGAGCCTCTTACACGTCAGGAAGTGCAGGCAGCTGGAGGAATGTTCAAATGTTTAATGGGAAGATCTTAAGACTCACCAACCAGTCAACAACCAAAATTATAGAGAAATTCCAATAAAATTAAAAATTGCCCTGAGAAGAGTCAGAAAAATGGAAGCTTCCTTTCTAGGGAAAGAAAATGTTCCTAGAAAAAGGAGGGTAGGTTTTAGCTCAGCTCTGCCATATACAAAGCTCAAGACATAATCGGGGTAATTCCAGCAAAGGGAGGTCTTTCCTGACAGCATTACTATTCACCTGTGGAATAACCAAAGTTGCACAGAAAGGCACTCTTTGCTGCTGCTGTGCTGTTTTGGATACTTCATGTGGGAAATCCTCCAAAGCTATCTGAAGATAGTAGCAGAAATTCTGCAGCATCCCAAGGTCATTCTGGGAACTCTGGTTCATACAATCATGGAGTTGAAACGGACCCTGAGGGTCATCTAGTTTGACCCCCTGAACGCCAACAAATGGTTGCAAAGCAGCAGCATGATGTCAAATTCTGAGGGGAGACTCTGCCAGTCAAGAGAAGTGGTGCTTTCCCCCTCGCATCCCCCTGTACAAACGAGTTTCCTCCCAGCTGGGTTGTGGGAAGAGCTCTAGTGGGATTGTGGGGCTAGAGAGGGGCAGATGGAGAGATGCCAAGCCCTTCTCCACAATCCACAACTTCACTACAAATCCTGTCTTCTCACTGCTAGTCTGAAGCAATTCAGCAATTGCCAGCATTCTCAGAGCAGTATCTGTTGCCAAATGTGTAATTCTGCCTCTCTATATATTTAATTTTGGCCAATAATTCATAGAGGAGGAAAACAGAGCACATAAAACACAGTGTAATGCATTAAGTACAGTATTAAATGGATAACTAAAAACAATGTAAAATATAAAAAACAGTGGGAAATATGAAATAATTATATTAAAATGGTAAAAAGCAGAAGGTATCTATAATTTTAAAATTAAGCCTTTATAATTTTTCAGATGGGTTGTAAGATATTTCTTGCTCTTAAAGGCACACTTCCAAGGAGGGTACAACACGATGTTTGACATTTTAAAAGGGTTTGTTTTCTTGCACAGTTCTTAAAATTATACCACATCATTTAATTGATTGATTGATTGGGTCCTCTTGAAGAACTACAATAAGTTTTTGCTTCAGTGAAGCTTACCTTTTGTACATGCTTGGGATATAAAGAGGGCCAAGGGAGTTCAATTTTTGTTTAAAATGTGTCGGTGTGTGTGTGTGAGCTAGAGAAGTCTTGTGTTTAGGATTTAGACCAGTGAAAATACAGACAGTAATGGCTCACACAATCCCACAGGGGCACTCCAGACAAACAGGAAGAATCTATAAAATAAATATGCACCCTCTGGCTACACACAAAAAGAGCATATGCAGCATACAGTACATCTGCTCATATAATCCACAGGCTTTACATGCTTGGCTATGCAAGCCCTCTCACTGAAGAATTAAAATAGAAAGAAACTCTAGGGCTATGGAAGGTCTCGTCCTTCCACAATGAACTTCACAAATATATACATGAGCTTCTAGTCATGACAGAAGTCCTGTAACAGTACGCATGGGTGAAACATGTTGTTTGGCTGCAGAATTGCCCGTATTTTCCCATTTAATGCAGTGTTACCATTTCCATAGAAAGTAAAAGAAAAAATCTGAAACACTGAATCCATATTAAAGGAATGCATGAAGAATACAGGATGGCGTTTTGATGAGGCTGTTTTGTGGATGCTGTGAAAAACTTGCATGCATGAGCAGCACCGAGTTCACAATAAATGGCTGTGGAATTAACCCTGACATACTTGAAAGATGGGGTTCAGTCGCCATAGCAAATGAGCACTATGATTTCATGGGATGGGGAACCTCAGGCCCAGAGCCCAGATGTGGATCTCCAGGCCTTTATATTTGGTTCTCAGGACCCTCCTCAGGCCACCATCTCCTATGAGCTCTGCATCCTACCCTCCCTGAGAGATTTTGATGGAGTGGAATGCATCCTTGAACTCTTGGTGATGCCTCTTGCTTCCCTGGCTAGAGGATAGAGGTGTGAGTATGTGTATAAACTAGGCTACTGTACTGTTATAAGTTTATGTGGGGGCATGGCTCCCCTAAATTCCTGGGTGCCAAATCCTCCCCATAATTCCTGGATTTAGTAAAAGTTATAACTAATCAAGGTGTGATTCAACTACCGGTATTCCAAACATGGAAATCCCTGGGCTCAACATGCTAAGGAGCCAGGCCAAGCTGACAGAGCTCACTGAGTGTGGTTCTTTAAGAGGACAAAGGAAGATGATGGCCGCTCATTAACACACCAATGAAAACTATCAAAGAGGCAAAAGATATTGAAGGACACAGAGGGGGGAGCCCACCCTGAGCTATAGGTAATTAGCAAAAGACAAGATCAAAGTTGGGAGAAGTTTCCAGTGTTTCAGTGGGGGATGATGTAAGTGAACAGAACCAAGTGTCCCATTTGCAAGCTGGAGCATGAAGCAGGTAGTATTTTTTATGTTGCAGAGAGGGTCAGACATGATGTTTGGTGTCTCTTGGAAGCTGATACTGCAGTAACAGAACAGGATACTCTTGGGATGTGAATGATATGAACTCTCTCCATCTTAATGCAGGTTGCATAATATGTGCGTAAAATAAACCATTCAGCCATCCACACAAACACATTCAATTATGGGAGTCAAACATGTGAAATGCTTTATGCGTAGAAAGTCACTAGACTAAAGAATTCCTAAACATTAGTTCAATTCCCCATGAAAAGCTGTTTCTGTATCCAGTTTAACAGAATCATTTTTTCTCTTGTACTTAAAACATGTTGAGTACCTCAGTTGATTGCTTGTTTGTAGGACTGGGACACTGAGCACCTAATTAAGCCTGGTAAATTAAACCCTTTGTTTAGTATATGATTGTGATATGTAACTTTAAAATATTTTTGTTCAAATGAATATTTCAACAATTACTTACCAAGCACCAAGTTTTACGTGTGGCTAAAGCCACAATGTTTTTATTATGCTGACTTTGTATTGCTTTTGAGATTAAGCATTTTCTACATAGCCTGATTATCTTCCTATATACATAAAAATGAAAGGCTGTCATCACGCAGCCTGCATTGGAGGATGTGAAGTGCCACAGCACAAGACAGGATTTGCATGAATCCTATGGGGAGGGGGAGCAAAAGGGAAGTCAGGTAGTACAACACCAGTGGCCACTGCATGTGAGTGAGATGGGAATAACATTTATGGGGTAAAGTGGTAGTTTAAAACAACAGCAGGGATTTGAATAAATCAGGGAGGGAGAAACAATGAGAGGGGAGAAAGTGGTGATTTAAAACAATGGCAGAAGTTTGAATAGAGTGAACAGGGGTAATATTGGTGGACAGTCTAAAACAGATTAGTAGTACCAAGGGGACTAGAACCCAAAAAACAACATGCCTCAAAAGTATGGTACTAATGAAATTGCTGGCTATCATATGCATTTTGACATGTTCTCTCTTTCAGGGGCTCTAGCGGAAAAAAAGAACATTTGAATTTTTCATAGGGAGGAGTATTAATTTGCATTTACATAGAGCTTACACATTAATGAGATCTGTAAACCTTATAATCACTCTATTGGATCAGTCACATTACTCATTATCACTCAATTACAGGTAGCTGCATGTTCTTAAGTACATTGTCAAAATCAGGAGGAGTAGAAACTGTTCAAGGAATAAAAGCTTTTTTAAAAAAATCAGGAATTGAAATTCTGCATTTGATACCAACATGCTGCACACAGAGAGCAGCTTCAAATGCATGCTTTCCGCATTAAAAGAGCCAATTGTTGTCTTCTGGTGCAGTGTTATGTTTTTAAAGCACGTTAAAGCTCAGGGAAAATGCATTTATGGGAAAATGCATATGCAGGGAACAGCAAGCAGCCTTTGGTGTGGTAGGCAAAAATTCTAAGCTACTCAGAAGCGAACAATGAGGCGCAATGATTACATGTAGCACATGGACATTAAGGGAGTCAAACAATGGGTTGTGCATAGCTCTGTGTCTTCCCAATGAAGTGTGTGTCTGGATTTTTAAGCCAGACTCTGAGCCCTTCCGGACATCCATTTTATTGAGCAAAAATCAGCATTTGTGCTTATGGTGTTATCAGGGAGATTATCATGCTTTCAATACTATTTGCATGTGTGAATGTTATGGGGCTGATACACTGCCCTGTTTGCAATAGGTGCAATGGCTTCCTGCTAAAATCCTGTAACACTGCATAACCGAAATATTCCAGGGTGGAGCTTTTGTCCCACTTCTGTTGCACTATATAGCACAGATGGCAATAATGCAGGAATAGTGGGAGAGCATTGCAGAACAATCAAAAAAGCAGAAGGACATGTGGACGGTCTAGTATAATTCCAACACAAATGCACCAATCTTTTGTCAGTGTGAAGGAGCATCTACACCCCCATCATTCAGCCCAGACACTGAGATCCAGCTCAGAGGGCCTTCTGGTGGTTCTCTCATTGCGAGAAGTGAAGTTACAGGGAACCTGGCAGAGGGCCTTCTCGCTAGTCATGCCCACCCTGTGGAATGCCTTCCCATCAGATGTCAACTATCTGACTTTTAGAATACGTTTGAAGGCAGCCCTGTATTGGGAAGTTTTTAATGTGTGAGGTTTTACTGTGGTTTTATAATTTGTAGGAAGCTGCCCAGAGTGACTGGGGAAACCCAGTCAGATGGATGGCATATAAACAATAAATGATGATGGTGATATGCTGCAGAATATACCTGCAAACAAAAACCATCCTGGAGAGGCCTTCTGCCTTGGATATAAGATGTGGCTCCTCAAAAAATTGTCAAGCAACAGCCATATCCTAGAAGGCAAAACTGGGAGAAGAAATCTTGCGTTCCTCTTTAGTTGAGCTCGGGTAAAGACCAAAAGATGGCTTCAGCCCCAATTATCATCTTTGTAATGGACTCTTTGTTGATTTGCAGATTTGTCTACAATGATTCATTCATTTGGAGAGAAATGAGAAAAAGCTTCAAACTGAAAATAAGTATTATTTAAAAATGATTTAAAGAACTAAACTCATAGGTCCTCTTGTGTAACAATATAAGAATAATGGTACTTAATAAAAATCCATTGTATGGGGGTTGGGGGGCGGGGATATCTCCTACAGTCTCCTCTCCAGGCTTACAATGCCTGGTACAAACAGAAATCTAATCTCCATAAACTGACGTTGCCTATATATAGCACGAGTGCTGTAACATGAGTGCTGGTGGACCGTATCCAGCCACACTATATATGACTACTGCTAATTTTAGTGAAATGAAAATTATCGTCTTGTTTCTTCAGTTTTTGACAGACAAAGAGGTCTTGCAGGCTACATACAAGGCAATAGGAACCCATGCATTGAGACTCTTAGAGGTGTGTAAGGTCATTTCATTTAGCAGCTACGGGCAACTGATGGTCCACAGGATAGATCCAGAACCCCAAATGCATTATCTGGCCCCAACAGTCTCACCCAGTTTTAATCAGGATGTGATAAAAATATATATTGTTCACAGTTTCATTTGTAAGATAGAACAGCAATGCGACAGTAGCCTGGTTCACACAACACAGTATGCCAAACTATGGCTTGTTGGGATTGTACAAGCATGGGAGCTCATTGAGAGGCACCTTCAACTACTTTGTTTCTCCAGTTGGGAAAGCAAATTAGCAGGAGCCAGCCCTGCCTGAAATCCTGGAGAGCTGCTGCCAGTATAACGCAGCTTTCTATGTTGCTAAAGCCAAAAGCCCACTTGCACAATCAGGACCATCAAGTGATAAGGATCTTGGATTGTACCACTGGGGGCAAGAGGAGATTGTGTGTGCATGTTTGGATGTTCCCATTAAAAAAAGACTCCTTGCATGAATGCACACCCCTGCAATCCAGGAAAGCCTTATCACTTGATTCTACTTATGGAAACAGGCTGCATACACTCCTGTTTACAGCCTTCGCACTCACACTGCTTTTTGGGGAAGCAGCTAATTAGCGAGGGATTTATCATATATCATGTGCACACTGGGAGCTAATGGTTGGTCTCACCAACCATGAACTATAAAAATCTGGTCACTTATCCTTTTGGGTCCAGGGTGTGAGTCGGGACAGGAAGGGGGGAGCTACAATTAGAAGAAAGTCACATTGGGGGGAATGCCCAGTAAACAAAAAGCAGGCATTTCCAAAATTGGAAGACAGGATACATTTAGAGCAGCGATGTCTGCAGATGCTTGATTTGTTTCAGGTTTCAAAACACAGATGAAAATGGCACTTTTGTGAAAGATCAGTCAGTGTTAGCCATCTATAATTTGTTTAACAATGAAATTCCGTTGGGTCTGGGCTTTCAGAATAAATCAGATTAGATTCAGCCAGTGCCCCCTTCTGACCTTAAATCACCACATACAAGAGACTAGCCACATTACTGCATCCAAAACAGACTGAACCTTCCATTTTGTTCTGTTTCATGTGCTAATTGGAAGACTGTGAAATTATGGAACACCAGCGAGAAATTATAGATGCAGAAATAACAGACACAAAAGCAACCGCATAACCAAAATGAGAGAGAGAGGCAGCAACCCTTTTCCAGTTTCACAAGCAAAACCCTAATTCAATTGCAGCCAAGGCCATGCTTGTATTATATGTTTTTTTTCAGGCTGCTTCCCATTCCATTTGGCTCTTTCCTACAGAATCTCCACATTATAATGTGTGCCCACCTTGCACAGCTCTTGTCACGTTTATACCTGGTGAAATAGGCCACAGTTCTACAGCTGGTGGGGGGATGTGGCAATCAACCTTTATGATTTGTAAAATTGTACAATAAGAGGCTAAGAAAAAATTCTGATAGTTCATACAAAGAATCCTGAAACCAGACACTGGTGGCCCCACCTGGTTTATTGTTTTATTTATTCAACAAGATTTATTGACTGCTTAATTAAAAAAAAAATTCAGCATTTACATAACAAGTGACAACAGATGAGGGCAGAGCAGAAGGGGAAATGTTGCCCTAACTGATCTTTTCCATTCCCCAGACTTGTCCATTGAGTCTCACCTGCTGACTCAGACCAATGGGCCATCTAAGCTAGCATTCAACTTTCAGCAACAGCCACTGGAAGCTCATGTGAATATAGTTATCATGGCTAACAGCCACTAATTTAGATCTTTCTCAATAGCCATCTTGTCATTAAAAAAAATTACTGAGAAAATATTCTAGTAAGTCCCATCTAGTTTTCCACTGTAGCATGGCTCTATTGCTTTACTCATCCAGTGTTGTTTGCTCAGGCTGTGTACACATTACCAGCTTTAAACACAGCTATGTCATCCATTTTCTCCATTTGGATCAAAGCTGCTTGGGGGAGCACACACTGGAGCCCAACATTTCATGAAAGGATAGCTCTAGAATAGATAGGGATCATGGCTAACTTCATGTGTACACTGCTTCCCAAACCAGCATTGGAAGCACACTGGGTGTGAAGCAGGAATATGTACATAGCTGTTGTCTAACAGCTTTATTAAAGGTATATCTTGCTTTTGGTCATGGCAACAAACATGGCCCTCCCCTTCATTATATCATTACAACCACCCAGTGAGGCACATTAGGTTTCCAGTCTGCTCCTCCTCACTCTTTGCTTAAAGTGTTGATACCCTTTGGTTATGTCAACTTTTGTGTCCATCACCACAGTTCTATAAGAAGCCCGAGAGAAAGGAGGCAAAATGTGTGAGAAAAGATTGTTGTTGATTATTGTATCATAATCTATGACAACTCACAACACATCAGACAGGAGAAACTTTCCCCCGATGCATGATTATGCCTTGAGCATTCAAATCTTGCTATGTTTACACAAAGTACCAAGTAAAATGGAAGTAGCTGAAGACACTAAATATTCAATATGTACAACATTATTTAGTCAAATGCATTTTACAGAAATGGCCTAAAGGCCAGCTTATACAACATGGGAAGTATTAATGGATAGTGCAGCACATCTTATGCTACTGAATGGAACCTTTTGAACTGAATGTCATTTGTTGAAAAGATAAAAAGCATACTTGTAAGGATAACAGAAAGCAAACATTGCTCTCCCCCTTTTTTTTTTCCTATGAAGGGTCACTGCTCTGGACACAAGACACAGATATGTCATCTGTATTCTACACACATTTTTTAAAATGGATGGATCGTCTTTGCAGTATGAACACACAAGGCTGTCCAGAGACACAATCCTTGACAGGTGTCTTCAGCCAGTAAAGGTCAGCCACTGTTGACACGGAAAGGCAACATAAGAAGATAAATGAAGACTTAGAAATGCTATTCGATCCCACAGTTAGTACTTGGAGATGTGAAAAAGTTTTCTAAAGAATTTGTCTAGAAGAATGCTTTCAAGGAGAAAAGCACAGGAAAGGCGGGTGAGCGGGAGCAGAGTTTAAAGCTAAAGACTATGTTGTAGAGTTTATTGTTGCTTATTGTGCTCATCTTCACCCAGCAGAGTTTAAAAATGCCCAAAATCAACTCGAGGCATTCATATGCTAATGCACAGCTAGGGTTATCATTTGCTTACTTGCTACTTAGCGTACAGAATTTCATAGTGGGAGAAACACAGGGTTGTGTCCACCTTGGTTCTTCTCAGAGTAGACCTATTGAAAATAATGAGCATGACAAACTTGGGCCCATTAATTTTAATGAGTACTTTTAAGTATAACTTAGTCAGATACAACCCACAATCTATCATCCTTTCAGTGCTCTGTTTCCCCCAAGGCTGATGGTCCTCTCGGAGGTGAAAGATCAATAAAGCTACCCAGCTTCCATTAGGAAGGAGAAAGCTGAATAATTTTCTGTTTCAAGAGCATCTGCAGCAACCTAACACACCCTGGGAGCCACCAAGCCAAACACAGCCCACTTGCCACATACAGTGACCTGCAGTGGCGTAGCATGGAGGGGGCACAGGGGCGATTGCCCTATGCGCAAATTTGTTAGGGGTGCAAAATTCCAGCACACAGTGCTACCTCAATGCAGCTGTGAACTTCTGTAACTGGGTTCTGTTGAAAATGGCTTCTGCATGAGAACCAGGAATTGATCTCTCCAGACAACGGGACACCTTTCCTTTCCTTATCTCGCTGGCTGCAATCTTTGGGTAACGTGCATGCCATTAGGCAGTTGAATCTGCATGTGTACTCTGCCTGTGTCCCTCCCACCCACCCCCAGGTGCTGGCAACCCATGCTATGTCACTGGTGACCTGCTGGTTACTGCCAGATGACGCAAGAATCAAGCACATGAGCTTTTCCAAGTTTGGTGAGTCACCAGTGTTTCAGGCCAGGCCTACATCAATGAAGAGCTCTTCATGCATCAAAATGAAGGAAGCTGGCCCTGCCCTCAGGCATGCAGTCTAAGGGCCATCCTTGCCACCATGGTAAGTGGAGTGGTGTAGCGTGGGGGGTGCAGGGCGGGCGCACCGGGCGCAACATCTGGGGGTTAGGGTTAGGGGGCACAAATTACTTGCCTTGCCCTGGGTGCTGACAACCCACGCTACGCCACTGGGTAAGTGCCCACATCTCTCAGCTCCGAAAAGAAGCGATCCATTTCACCCCTCCCTGAAAATTAACAGAACCCTGCCCCTCAAATCATTACTTGTGAATGCAGGAGCAAAGCCAGAGGTGATGTGACATGAGATAGGCCTCAGTTCAGACAGGTAAGCCTCAGTCATCGAGTGCTGAATAATCAAGCGCCGAGAAACCAGTAGATGGATGTACATGTGTAAGCTAGTCCATTATTATTTTTTTAAAGGAAGTTGCACAATCTAGCTTCCCTCGAAAGCGGTGGGCATTTTGCCATAAAGTTGATAGTAGATGGAATGTTTCATGCCAAGCAATTTCAGAATCAGAACAAACCAAATACAAAAATTCAGTCCACCTCCAGATGGTTTACTCATTTGTAGACTCATATGGAAATGCTTTTTGCTCATAAATACTCTTGGATAGGTTAGGTCAGAAAGTGCAAGAGGTACAATGACAGCCCCCCTTCCCCACATGCCCTCCTGTTCTGATGCTCTTTTTGGGTGGTTCTTGAAGGCCATTCTGTTCCTGCATACATGCACACAAGCACACAATATCATGTTGTATCTTCTCTAGAACCCTCATGGGAGAGTCCAACAAGCACAAGTTAAAAATAGACAGTAATTTAATTGTCCTTAAAGGAAGACCACCATACAGCCAATAACGTAGAATGTTTGAAGTAGCAGCGGCATGCTGATCACCCCTGAAGCCAAGGAACCAGGGAGCAATTGGGATGGTGTAAATTCCCCAGTCATTCCCAACCTTTGTGCTGTAGTCGCAAAAGGGGGACACAATCACTCCCTTCCTTTGGCTAAAATCACCAGATTTCACGCAAGAGCCATGCAGCATAATGGCAAAGATTACCCATGGGTCTCAAACAACAAGTGCTCTTTCAAAACCAAAGATGAAATATTCTAAGATAATCCCATTAGGTTTTAAATCAGCAGATCGTCACAAGTAGAATCAACGCACATCTGATATATTGCCCCCTAATGGCATTTGAAATAGTACATGAAAACATGCAGCAATGTTTTCAAAGGAAATTATGCAGCAGCACTTTATGTGTATGTATAATACATGAGACTATATTTATACTTCCACCAATGCAACCAAAGTTTCCATTCAGAAAGTAGCTGCATAAACCAAAAGGAAGGTAAAGGTTATTTCAGTTACGATGTATAAAACTGACCGATAGCACTTCAAGATCTCATCTATCCATGTAATGTGAATATATCTCGCTCCTGAACAGGATTTAGTGGTGGAATTTAGGTTTTCTAAACTTCTTGCAAAGATTTTGAGGATGGAGCTCACTTTGAAGCAAAGATTGCATGATGCATCCATTCAGACCAACTGTATTGACAACTTCAACAGCACCTTCTGTTTCATTTCTCTTACACTGCCTTGCCATTTTAAGGATTAGCAGAAACTGGAAAATAAGATGGCCTTTATTAAGCTAAATCTGATGCCTTCAGCTGTTTTAGAAGGAATATGCCATATTCTAAATGTACCTGTCCTTGTGTTTTAAACTAGATTGTAGTCCTTGTACAAATGATTTTATACTGTATTGTTCTTTGTATAAGGAGTTGAGAGAACAATACTTCTCTCTGCAGTAGCTGAGGAGAGGAGAAAATGCTTAAGACAGAATGCTTTGTCCTGTCAGGGAGATTCAAGGATTGAGGTTTTATGCTTTTATTCACTTAGGTTTTACATGATTTTCTTCAGATTTGCACATATTCATTTCTTTTCTATGTTTTATGTTAACATTTGTTAAAAGAAGGATGTGGGGGGGGGTTGTTTGCTTGTCTTAAAAGTGGGGCACACTGCACTCAGTCTGCTGACTCACTACCCTTTCCACCCTGCACTCCACTCTGTCTTCTCCAGCCTTCTCGTCACCTCTCCAGATCCTCGCAAGTCTTTGGTAAAGAGCTCTACTTATTTCTGTCGTCTGTTTAGCCAGTGTAAACTACTCCCCCGCTCCAAACTCCAGTAACACTTCTTGTGTTGTTTGTGTTGTTTTGGGAGTGCAGAAAAGCCCCCCAGAACTTCTACCGCAATGCCAGTTCTGCAGCGTTAATTTCTGTTGTGAGGGATGACCCTCTTTTAGCATTCCATTTGCAACTTCTTAATTTTGTCTGTTTGTTAGTCCCTCCCCCTTTTTGTTTCCAATGTATTGTTGGGGCTTATGTAACCTCTTTATCACTGTATATATTGGGGGGGGGGCGCTCCTTGAATTTGTGTCAATATCTTACTGGAGAGTCCAGCGCTAGCTCATGGGGTCTGGAGGCGAAGGCACCGGGGGGCGGTCTCGCTCCTTTGCACTGAGATTCTCCCCTAAATTCCTTCTTTAAGGTGTCTTTAAGTCCAATTCTGGTGTGGGGAAACCCCTTTTTGCACCGCTGAGCCTCTGCTTCCGGGAAATCCACCCAAGTAGGGGCAACTTACTTGCTCCTGCTTAGCCTCTCCAGGTACTGAGTCTGTCTCAAGCAGCTCAGAGCTCAAACTCTGACCTGACGCTGAGTGTGCTGTTCCGGAAGCCTGTTATATAGTTTAGTTTTATTTTGGCCTGAGTTAACTTCTACTGACCTTGTGTTACTTTTGTAACTGTTAAACTTTTGTTTTCAAATGGCCTGATGACTAGATACAAGTAAATGAATCTGGTCTGAAAATTGCAACTCAAAAACTTTCTCAGGGAAAAGAAAGAAAAGATGCTAACTGTAGCCAGCAATCCTCATGCCTATTTGATAAATGTCACTGCATATATGGTACCTCTAGTCCATATTACTAATAAATACATCCATGCTTTCAAATAATAGTGAATATGATTTGATAACCTTTTGTGTCCTAGAGCAGGAATAGCCAACCTGGGAATTGTAGCTCAGTCGTGTTCTTTAAATGTGCATCAAATGTGCTTTAAATGTAGTGTGGACCTGCCCAATGTTTTTCAGACTCAGTGCAAATTTCCCATTGCTGTGGATGCAAAACAACAACAAGGCCAGGGATGGCTAGATATTCACTGTGTCTGTTGAACACAGCTGTGCTGTAAAAGCCAGTAAACTCAAAATGAAAACCATGCAGGTAATTGATGTAGAAATGAAGGGGCGGGATACCGGCAGCACTGTGCAAAGAGTGAAAAGACCTGTAAATACGAGATATGATTTGGTACTCTCATCACACAAAGTCTGTGTGGCACAAGCCAAAGAGAGAAGCCCAGCTTGCATAGACGGAAAGGAATGTGACAGATGTCTCCCTCGGCTGAACAAACAGTTTTCATTCCTTCCCAGAATGGAACATAAAAGCCACCGTTCTCATGGTGTGATTGTTCTAGTGGGTTTTTTTTAAAAAAAAACTTGCTGGCTGGACTCGCCATCCCATAGAGCATTCTCACCGTAGCACAGGAGTTAAATGGAGAGATACAAGGGCGGGGAGCATAGCACATGCGCTGTATACAAAACATCTCTGATGCACTTCGTGGCAACCCCAGATAAAAGGATCCCTGATAACAGGACAGTGGAAGATCCTGGAGGACTGCTACTAGTCAGAGGGCACAAATGGCTGTGGCAAGGTCTCCTTTGGTCCAGAAAGCACAGCTGGTATACAACACAAAACTTGAAAAGGACGCCCTACAACATTTGTATTGGGGTACCAGATTGAGGAGTGCTTCGAAAATAGGCAACTTCACTTTCAAGGGAAGTGCAACCCTTGAAGCACTGTAAATGGGGGGGGGGTATGACAGGGGGGCAGATTTTTATTTCCCCCACCACTGGCAGGCCAAAGATGGCAGGTGGGCAGTCACATGACATCATAGTGACACTGGATGATGCTTCCCTTTGAAGCCCCAAAGCAAGTGAATTGTGTACCTCAAAGCATGTGAACCATGGGGCTTCCCAACAGCCCTATGAAAACGTGACTTATGAAAAGCTTAAATGAGGTCTCTGTGTGTGTTTCAATGCCTCGTATACACCTTCCCAGAGCAGGTGCAGGGATGTGAACAAAGGACTTTCAAACACCCTGCCTCCCCCGGTGTTTCTCCTTATGATTTTATGTTGTGAACTTACCTGAGATCTATGGGTATGGGGTGGTATACAAATTTTCACAACCACCACCACCACCTCAGTGGTTTGAAGGAGAAACAAGGGGTGTTAGGTTGAAGGCATGCTCCAATCCTGTCAGCTGATGAAATGGGAGTGTCTTTAATGCCCTCCCCACTTCTCCTTCATGGTTTGAAGGAGGCATGCCCTGAGACTTCTAAGTATAGGGTTGTATATAAATTCAATAAATAATAAAAAAATAATGCTGAGGGAGTTGAGGGCATGTTCTGATCTGCCCACTAGGTCGGAGCAAGCCTTGTTGGATCTTAACCCTTAGATCCATGCACAGATAACAAATGGTTATAAGGATGGGTAATTTTTGTGTGATTTGAGGAATGAATCAAATTCCACTAACAACCCACATGTAGGTCGTATAGCCTTTATGTCTTTGAAACAGAACCATCATTTTCTTTTCTTTTTTTCAAAAGGGTGCATGTGTGTGGGGGTGGGGGGTGTCTGACCTACTTATAATAATAATAATTTATTATTTGTACCCCGCCCATCTGCCTGGGTTTCCCCAGCCACTCTGGGCGGCTTCCATAGAAACCAAAAATACACTAAAATATCACAGATTAAAAACTTCCCTGAACAGGGCTTACTTAGTTTAAGATTACAGTACAGTAAAAGATGCAACTGCCACATTTCTAAAAAAAAGAACTAATAGGCCTTTTAACCTTTCCTGTCTTATTTATAGTTACTGGATCTAATCTATTATGTAGAAATTCCACCTTTTTTTGGAAAGGTTTCCTTTAAGCATTAAAGTGCATTAAAGGTTTAACTGAGAGTTTCAGGGCGCCTCCTCCTCCTATTCTTCTCCCAACAGTAAATATGTTTTAGGCACATCAGGGTCATTTAAAAAATATTTTTACAGATATTTTTCTGGTTCATGTAAAGCTGAAGAGCCATTAAAACAACATGCAGCTTTATTACAAATCTGCAGTAAATAATTTCAGATCAAGTATGTGTGTGTGGTATAGTTACAAGAGAAAGAGATATTCCACGGTGAAGTCAGTGATAATTTGTAACTCAAAGAAGTTCTGCAGCAGAAGTTTTCATGATCCAGAATTATGGATGGGTGAGAAATTTGATTCAGCTTATGTATAAAGATGAACCCAGCTAATCTGTGCAAGACTGGGATCAAGGGGTGTATGGCTGCCACATCCCCACACTGCCCTCCCCGAGTGGCCTTCCAAGGCTTGGATCCAGGGAGGGTGGCACAAGGATGGCATGACAGCCATGACACTCGGGTCTGGTGTTGCTCCAATGGCAGTGGGGTCTGGGTGGGCGTGGTGGGCTCTGTTTGTCCCCCACCTCTTGCCCCACCCCCGGTGTGTGCACACCCACTCCAGGCGGTATGGAGAAAGGCTCCTCCATTGGTCAAGCCCCACACTTTTTAAAATTCAAGCAGCCAGCCGTTTCTTTTGTAGTTCCTCACACATGTGGGACTTCAGGATTAAATATGCTTCCCCAATCCATTCCCATCAATTTGGACTGTCTAGGACATGTTGAAATGCATCAAATTGCACAGGAGCAGGTATGCAGAGAGACCTTCTTGGAACAGCTATGGAGGAAATTTCCACATGCAAGGAACAGTTATGGGAAGGGTCTGAGTGCAGAATAGGAAACAGAGCTCCTCCTGTTTGCAATGTAATGTGCAACCTATATTACATACAAAACATCTAGTGTTAAAACAAACTGACAAGATAAAATTCATCTTCCTGCATTTGTAGCAGTTAAGGCTGTCCGCTGTTATATATACCAAGAAATTTCATCTCCAATTCATAGTATAACCGTGTTAAAGCATGTAAGATATTGTTTCAATTTTGCTTCAGACTCAGAATATAAATGGAGAACAATATTACATTCTTGAAAATTGCTTTTTGATGGCAGTGGGGGAAAATGTTTTATAGGAGGGCAGAAACCACCACTAGACAAAGACTCTCGAGAAATGCAGACAGATTTATCCATGGCTTCTTCCCATGTAGCAAAACTATGGCCTAAGAAATGTGTGATGCTCAGGGCTCGCAAGAACAACAATCTGTAGTGCTATTTTCTCCACACTACCAATATTGCGAAATCACATTTCCCACTCATTTTCGACTGATCTGAGCAGATGGCTTACTCTACAGCCCAAGGTTTGGTGATGAAAGCTTCCACAGGCTCAATTCATAATGAACTAGGTACATTTGGGCCGAATTTGGATGGAGCCTGAATTAGCTTATTTTAAGGTACATCTATTCCAATCTAGGGCTGGGCGATAACTGGTTTTCAGCATCGCAATGTATCACCAGTTAAAATTGTGATATACCGACATATCACAATGTCTGAAATAAGGCATGGAACATTGGCTAGCTTCAGTTTTTCCCACATCAAGATTTTGCATACCGCGTGCACACAAACACACAAACCATGATTTGGGATATATTGCCAAGTCAAAAATTATGAAACTGATATCAGATATGGACTTCAAACTGGTTTTGGACAATATATCAATATATCGCCCAGCCCTATTCCAAGCTCCAGGTTTCATCATGCTCCTTATGTCATCAGGAACACGAGAAGGCCTGCAGGTCTACTTCCACCCACATCTGGGGAATGGGACATAATCTGGAGGCTCCTTTGCAAACCATTGCCTTTGTCCTTTATCTCTCCCTACAAATTTATCTTGTAGAGGCAACAAGAAACAGCTGCATCAGCTTTGGTGCAGCAACAGTGTCTTGGGGGCTGGGGTTCCTGGGAACAGCAGTTTCCCAGGGGCTTCCAAGTCCATGGGAAAGACCCATTTTTCTGCACATGTAGGCATTTACTTGTTAACAGAGATCTACTTCCTGTACAGTTTGTCCAGATGGCAGCCTGTTGACTTTAAGAAGCATGCAAAAATAATAATAATAATAATTACCTTTTGTTTATCAGCTGTTTCTTTGAAAACCTCTCTGCATTGTACACTGGGGCGCCCTATAACCCTCAGCATTATGGGTGCCAACCACCGTAACTCAGACCTGCAATGTCTCGTGCACATGCCTGACATGCAATGTCATGTGATGTTTTTGGAGGAGGGCCCCTCCCCAAATGTGGCATGATGTTGCATGTCATGTGTGTGATGTCACACACCTGTATGCAGTGTGTGTGATCTCAGATGCACAACACGCAATGTCGTGTCACATAGTGCAGGTGGGAAAAGGGAGGAAGTAGGCCTAATTCTCACAACCCATAAGCTGGCTGCGCCTCTTTCAACTACAGGTGCGATCAAATGCTTCTTTGTATTAAAAAGAATACTAGAAACAAAACAAAAAACTTAGCATGATAGCCAGATATGTTAGCTTTTTTATGTACAAGTACTTCTTCTTTTAAAAAGAAGAATATTCAGTCATATGACAGACACACATGCCCTTTGCAGTCCCTGACACAGGTTTATCAGATATAACTGAGGGCGGTTATATCTGAGGACAGGACCTGAGTTATGTTCTGCGCACACTAGTTTTCAAACTTTCAACCTTCAGAAAGAAGTTTCCACAGTTTGTCTGTCAAGGAACCCCAGCACAAAGTGCTAATCTGTCATTTGTGAAGGCGAGGGAACTGAATGCACATTCAGTTCATGCAGGTTACTATTGTACTGGCCAAGCTTGTTGGGCCACACCTTTATGTCAAACAGGGAAGCTAGAGAAATTTAATTTCTGGAAAATCCGGTGCAAAATGACCTGAGCGGGGCCTCTCTGACTAATTACTGGAACATAACTATCCTTCGGATTTAACACTTCTCTAAATTTTGTGATACAGTTCTCAACTAAAATAGGTGGGAGTGGAAAGTGTTTTTAAAAACTGTATTTGGAACAAAAAAGCTTTAATCATACACATATTAAAAATGCATGCTTAAATAATATGCTACTTGCAAACATTCCTAGTTGTGTTTTTAATCTAGAGAATAATGCAGAAACAGAACACATTTGAAACACCTGCAAAACTGACACTGACCAGAAACAGACTGATCTGTCCATCTCTAAAATAAAAAAATATGCCTTGAATATGCCCAACCCGCCTCTGTAACTGCACAAGAGCACACTGGTGGGTGTAGGCTACTTGTTTTTCAGATAAGCTTGTCCACTGTTATTGATCTTCTCATTGAGGAACTCCAGGAAGTTTCCAAAAAGCCCTAGGATACCATGGAATGTAGTTTGAATACCACTGGTCTAGATACAGAGCATTGGCATGCATCAATATGGTGCCACAGGAAAGAATGATCTTAATTATTTTCAGCATTATGCTTTAGTCCCAGAGAATGATCTGAAGGCACCCAGCATGGTTCAGCAGCTGGAAAACTTTGGTAAGCCAAGGTGAGCTACTTAGACGGAGAATATATAAATACAACAAAAAAATAAAACATAGAGGAAGGCCGCAATAAGCTCTGCACAGACACAAAAGTGGTAGATTTGTAATCTGCTCAGCTTTCTTCTTGTGGTGAAGTGAAAGCTATATGCCAGGAGGGTTGCAACTCCTGAAAGGGTGGCTGCCTCCCGCAGAGAAAGAAAAATCAGCAATGCCTCACCGTATTGCTTCCTCACCATCATAATATCCTAAGATAAGAGTTAAGGTCTTATTGTTGGTTGTTAAGCAAGTCCTTGTTTGCCCAGTTCCCCCTAAAATTGCCCAAAATAGGGTAGGTTAAGATTATCATCACAGGAAAACATGAGATGTATATAATGAAGTCTTTTTTGAAATTTAAGCAAAGCATCACCATGTCGCTTTCCCTCATAGTTGATTGCTGTGCATCTGCAGAAAACATGTCCTAGTACATGGCAGAGAGAATGGCCTAAGAATGGCAACATAACAGTGAGAAGTCCCAGACACCCTTTCATCAACAAGGCCCAGTTAACATGTTACTTCCTCCATGAGCTCACAGCAGTGGAACTACTCAGGGTTCCACAATTTTTAAAATATGACAAACTCCACCTCCTGCACCCCATCACCAAACCCTTCACCTCTTTCTTGTTGCCTCTGGTATATAATTCAAGCACTCAGATAGCCAACTTGCCATTGTAACTCTGCTCATTCTTCCAAAGTGGAGGTAAAAAAAGACAAGATGATTCATATTAGTAAGAGGCTTAAATACGACAGCACTCAATCTCAACACTTGCTTGTGTTGCACACAAATCAAACAGGTTTAAAAGGAATGCTCCATTTACAGTCACAGAAGGAGCCGGTTCAAATTCACAAAATACGTCAGGACCAGAGTGAAATTATCAATGGATCGAGAACTAATGTCACCAAGTTGTCAGACCTTTTCCATCATTCAGAGATGTACATTACCCAATGATCTCATGTATTTCATTCAGGGAAACAACAAATACAGCTTATTTCTGTGATTTAACCATTACAACTATAATTTGCTGTTTTAATCAATAGAACAATGGTCAAGCCCTGCTCCCATGACCTGAGTCTCTGGTGAACATAGCATTTGACAGAACAGCTAATTATGTTGTGCCTTGGTTCTAGCCAAACTCTGACAAACTATGTTTCAGCTGCAAGCCTATTCACACATTAGAGAGGTACAGTGCAATCCTATACAAGTTTCCTTGGATGGAAATTACCACTGTGTTCAGTGGGGCTTCATTCCAGTAGAGTAGGCATAACATTGCAGCCCAAGTCCCAATGAAATCAGTGGGACCTGCCTTCAAGCAAACAAGCATAGAATTGCACTGTTGAGCCTTTACTTAGGTTAGTCACCTTGTTCTTGTCACTTAAATGTAAATTTAAAGTCTTGTTTGCTAAATGCTGAGGCAAGTCAGGTCATTTTAATTAAGATGTCTCTTATTTCTAATTATTGAATTTATGTTCCCCCTCATTATGACTTCTCTCTTTTTCATTCATCGAGTCAAGCTTAGCATGGGGTAATCTATTCCTTATTAAAATCACTATTGTTCGTTCGGATATGGTTACTAACATTCTTAAATTCCTGTAAAGTCATTAGCTTTTAAATTGATCCAAGTGGTCTGCTTGCTGACTGATAGCTGCTGAGAGGCTTGGGAGAGGAATAACTCACACTCTGAACCCAGAGAAGCAGGAAGTCCTTTCAGCTTCAAAGCTCCTGTTCCACACTCCTAACATGTAGAATTTTAATTATTTGCTTTGCATTGTAAACTAACAAGGCAGCCTCAAGTACAAGACATTCCTTGGGCTATGAATAAGAGAAATGCTAAATTCGTGAAAGCATTTAGGTTAGTTGCCCAGTGATTGCAAAACATATTTCTTATGGCTGTTGCTGACCTACTGCTTCAGTAAAACGAGCATTTAGGTTATGCAACACTATTCCAAGCTACAGTATGTGAATACTTTTTATTACATATATGTACCGTATTTTTCGCACGATTGGACGCACCGGACGATAGGACGCACCTAGTTTTCAGGGGGGGAAATCAAGGAAAAAATATGATTCCCCCCCCCCCGCAGCTCTGGGAGCAGTGGACAGGTTGCACGCAGCCTGTGCGCTACTCCAAGACCTTCTCCCTGCTTTTGCGGGAGGTGGCGGAATTCCCCCACCTCCCGCAAAAGCCCACAGGAGCCCCGCTTGACTCCTGCGGGCTTTTCGACCAGGAGGGAGAAGGGACTGAAATGGCCAGTCAGTCCCTTCTCCCTCCTTGGGCAAAAGCCCCAAGAGCTGCGCGCTCTTTAAAGGCTGCGCGGCTCTTGCAGGCTTTTCTGCGAGGTGGGGGAATTCCCCCACCTCCTGGAAAAGCCAGCAAAGCCATGCAGCCCCTTTAAAGAGCGCACGGCTTTTGCCTGCTTTTGCGGGAGGTGGGGGAATTCCCCCATCTCCCGCAAAAGCCCGCAGGAGGGAGAAGGGACTGACTCGGCCAGTCAGTCCCTTCTCCCTCCTTGGGGAAAAGCCCCCAAGAGCCGCGCGCTCTTTAAAGGGTGCGCGGCTCCTGCGGGCTTTTCTAGAAAAGCCTGCAGAAGCCACGGAGCCTCTTTAAAGAGCGCACGGCTTTTGCCTGCTTTTGCGGGAGGTGGGGGAATTCCCCCATCTCCCGCAAAAGCCCACAGGAGGGTTGGAGAGTAGCGGCAAGGCGTCGCGCGCCTTCCTGCTGCCCCCCATCCTCTGGGGTTGGCGATGGGGGAAGCGCTGCTTCCCCCCCGCCAGCCTCAAAGCCGGGTTGGAGAGTAGCGGGAAGGCGTCGCGCGCCTTCCTGCTGCCCCCCATCCTCTGGGGCTGGCGATGGGGGAAGCGCTGCTTTTCCCCCGCCAGCCTCAAAGCCGGGTTGGAGAGTAGCGGGAAGGCGTCGCGCGCCTTCCTGCTGCCCCCCATCCTCTGGGGCTGGCGATGGGGGAAGCGCTGCTTTCCCCCCGCCAGCCTCAAAGCCGGGTTGGAGAGTAGCGGGAAGGCGTCGCGCGCCTTCCTGCTGCCCCCCATCCTCTGGGGCTGGCGATGGGGGAAGCGCTGCTTTTCCCCCCGCCAGCCTCAAAGAGCAGACTCTCCTGGCTTCAGCAGAAGCAACGCGAAGCCTCTGTAGCGCAGGCTTCGGAGGCTTTGCCTTGCTATCCATAGGATGCACACACATTTCCCCTTCATTTTTGGAGGGGAAAAAGTGCGTCCTATAGAGTGAAAAATACGGTATGTTAATATGCATGTACATTAAACTGAACATTTATTTAGTCCTTCTAAGGAATTCCCTGATTATTGGCCCTCACTGGGCTTTCAAAGCAGCTCTCATTAACATTCATAATCAAACAGGCAAATCCAAAAAGCACAGAATGTCTTTTGAAACTGAAATGTTTTAACTAGCTTCTAAAAGACAAGCAGCAGAGTTGCTCAAGAAAAGGAGCTCTAAAATGCAGGGTGCCACAACCATGAAGCTCATGGGTTGTTCCATCCCAGCTTTAAAAAGAAGGCTACTATACTGCTGAGAACAACCCAGACACTCCTTGATGGGGGAGTGGAGCATTCTTTTCTGCAAAAAGAAAAAGGGGAAAATGTACCACTTTAAGACAAGCCCATTCCAGCCCCCACTCCTCAATCTTCACATGGGTATGAAAGTCCTGCAAAATGAGAGGTTAATTTTGGCTCAGCCTTCCAACCTCTTATCTGCTTTTGTTTTATTACTCATTTACTGTTGCAAGCGTTTCTTTTGTTTTATTGGCAGAGGATGATGGGAATTGTAGTCCAAAACTTTTGCAGAGCACCAGAGATGTGTGAAGGCTTATTTAAACCATTTATATATTGCATTTCATCCTAGCGGGATGTTAGTGGTAGAGTATATGGTTTGCATGGGAAAGTTCCCAAAATTCTATCCCAGCACCTCCAGGTAAGACTGGGAAGGGATTCTTGTTGATAGTTGCTGGCAGTCACTTAATGAATTAGGTCTGCTTGGAGGTCCAGAAAGGCTACTTCCAACTTTTGTAGCCCCAGCCATAGTGAAAAATGGCAACACATGAAAACAAAAAGAAGGCACTCCCCAAAGAGAGAGTGGTTTGTTTATATAAACATCTGATCTAACTTGCATTTATATGTGTGCACCAGAGAATCTCATCCTACCACTGAGATTTAATTTAAGGTCATGGCAAAGGAGATTGCATAAACTCCATGTGTCCCTATTTTGCAGGTTAGCACTTTTTTAAAAAGACATTATTTTTTTTCAAATAGAAGAGAAATTAAAAATAGGGGATAAAGCAAGACATAGTTGACCAGGGAGAGGTTGGAGCATTGACATCTGCCCCAAAACAACAACAGTGGATGGATCTAGACAAGGAAGGAGCTCATGGTTTGGAATGCTAGTTATCTAGCTGCTTCCCAGACTTAATGAAGAAGTAAGTGGATGGAAGGACTGTGGCATCCTATTGCAGCCACCAAAACATATCTCCAAATCTGCTAAGCTTCTCTTGTTGAAAGTTTAGCAAAACATAATCGAGTTCCTGCTCTACATACATGCCGAGTTGAAAGCCAATCACAGGCCTGCTGCTCCTGCAATTATTATGCACTTCACTACTTTTAACACTGATTATATCTAGAAGAGGTAATTACTCATATGGAGAAGTAAAGAAGAAGAGCGCTTATCTGACTTCCCCACTAAACTGTAATTGCTTACAATAGCATGCAACAATCACGGGAAGAGGTAGAGGCCCTTTAATGTTTGCAAATAAAGTAGCATCCTACCTTAGGAGCTACAAGCCTCTATGGCTTTTTGCTGTTGATTGTTTGGTGTGTTGTTGTTGTTTTTTTGTTGTTGTTTTTTTGCAGTTTTCAAGGATATTTCTTTCAAAGGCCATTTCGTGTGGGTTTTTTTTTAAAAAATACAAAATGCAAGTACCATTTTCTGAGAAAACTGCAACGTACAATCTTGGCAACAACAGAACAGGCAAGCAGAAATAACTTCTCTCTGTTGAGTCTCATTATCATCAGCTATTCTCAAAAGCAAGGTTGGGAGGGCACATATTAAGTTTGTGAGAAAGCAGTTCTTTAAAAAAAAATCTATTGATTGTAGCAACATGATTACTGTTAGGGCTATATTTTCAGAGCCTGTTCATGTCTCTGTAGTGCCGTGAGTCAATGTGTTTCACTGTTAACCAGATGCTTGTTGGTTCGAACCCATTCAGGGATGGCTGGGGGCAGGATTTCTGCATTGCAGGGGGCTGGACTAGATGATCCTCTGGGTCCCTTCCAACTCTACAATTGTATGATTCTATATGTTATCCAGGAGACTCTTGAGAGTCCCATGGACTGCAAGAAGATCAAACCTATCCATTCTTAAGGTAATCAGCTGTGAGTGCTCACTGGAAGAACAGATCCTGAAGCTGAGGCTCCAATACTTTGGCCACCTCATGAGAAGAGAAGACTCCCTGGAAAAGACCCTGATGTTGGGAAAGATGGAGGGCACAAGGAGAAGGGGACGACAGAGGACGAGATGGTTGGACAGTGTTCTCGAAGTTACCAGCATGAGTTTGACCAAACTGTGGGAGGCAGTGGAAGACAGGAGTGCCTGGCGCGCTCAGATTCATGGGGTCACAAAGAGTCAGACATGACTAAACAACTAAACAACAGCATATGTTATCTAAAAGTGGTTCCTTAGTGTAGTGGCTGAAAGACTGAGCTGTGCACCAGCAAGTCCCAAGTTCAAATTTTGCCCCTGCCGTGAACTACGTAGATACACACATATGCAAGAAACCAGCTTGCTTACTTTGAACAAGGAACCGCACAACGCAACACAAGACTCGCAGTACATACTGCTGTATACAGAGATACGAAATAGCTAACAGAAAGGCAGCCATGAGGATAATGTACATAGAGCAACACAGGGAGTTAGCAGGTGCTTGGCTGACATCTCCCTGATGGGGAATGTAAAGTAGCCTTGCCAAGTCAGACCAGCACCCATTTAGTCCCACATTCCTGCTTCCGAAAGAAGCTGGCCGGATGCCTCTTGCCACTCACAAGCAGCTGGGTGTGAAAGTGATCATAATTTCAGTGCTAATATATTAAATCTATATGGCAGTCGGAAACCAGAAGAGACGAGGCAGCAGTCTGTTCAGCACCTTCTCCCCCATATAAGTTGTCAGGCTGTGAAACCGAGCCCAGGAGGATTTTTATACAAGCCCAACATGGCCTGGATATAAGTAGCTCGATTCCTTCCGGCTGCCTGGCTGCTTTCTCCCTTCCTGCCACTGTCAGGCAGCTGCCGTAAAGCAGTGAGGCTCAGCTCGGACTGACCCTCCACTTGTAAGCACTTGGTGGAGCAGAGAATAAGGTGTCCGGGCCCTGCTGTTAGCTCAAGCCCTCCAGCACCATCCTAATGCAGGAAAAGCTAAGTGTCTCAGGAAGTTGACAGAGGAGAAAGCAGTGGTATGTGTAAAGCTTTATGCCATTGTGAATGGCACAGACAGAATGGATAGAAATATTTCCCCCTCATAGCTCAAGAATACAGAGAGTTAGGGAATGAAACGGGTTGGCAGTAGGTTCCAAAGAGATCAAAGGAAGTATCCCTATACCCAACAACACAATTTAAAGAAGCCATTGCTTCCTAGTGGTGTAGCAATAAAACTGCTTACACAGTTGTAAAGCTAAGCAGGGTCCAGTATGGTTTCAAATTGGATGGGAGACTGTGAGTTGAGGCAGAGGAATTGACTAGAACTAGATGAACCGCAAGGACACTTCCAACTGTACCATTCTATGATTCTACGGGGATTCTATGAAATTCGCATACATTTCAGTGGCTTTTTAAAAAAATGCTTAGACAAATTCTAAGAGGATAGATCTTTCAAGATGTGTTATTAATGATAGCTATATCCAAGCTCATGTCCACTGAATGTCAAATGCTAGGGACATCCAGCAGGAGAGAGCTGTTGCCCTTAGGCAACTTACAGGCCTGTGCTAGAAACCAAAGGCTGATGGGGGCAGATCCTCGGTATGATTGATCCCTCAGGACTCTTCTTCCACCTGCCACTTATGCAAGGATGCTCTTGTCTACACCAGCACCTTGCTCTGATCAAAGAAATAGTTGACTGGCACCCCAGACTTGTGTATTAATTTTCATAGCCCTCAATCAGAAGAAAGGATGTAGGCTGCACCTCTCCTCATTCTCGTTAGGAAGATTGTCATACTGGTGCAGTCTCAGATTTTAAATGACTCAAACATTCTGCAAATGGGGATAATGAAAACTATAAATCTGACATTTACAATGCTTTATGTGATTTCCCAGCAAGTTCCTTTGTCTCCTGTTTATGATCAGGAAGAAAGAAAAGGAGCAGCCTCCCTCAAGCTGCAAGAATATGCCAAAAAGATTACTGTTTAACTCTGTAATGTGTGGTAGTGCACGTACTTGTGCATCATAGTATTCCTTACGTAAATATCAATGTCATAATCCTTCCAACAACATAAAATGTTATGAATACACATTAATTACAGGGGAAGAGTTTAAGCGTATATTAGTAAGAAATTTTAGATGTTTTGCTTTTCTAAAGTGCTCTGCTGCAATATACATTCTAATTGTTCTTTGGTGGAGCCCCTTTAGACCTCCAGAAAAATCAGGTGCTAAAACCTCTCCCTGCCTTCCATTCTCGCTTCCTCTGCCCTCACCACACCTCATGCTGCTGTGACAGCAGCAACGGCTTTGGCAATGGCAGAGAGGGATTGGCAAGAGTGTTGCCCATGTTCAACACCTCTGTTCCAGTGGGGAAATGCTTCACAAAGGATCTCCTGCTAAGTGCAAGTGCTGGTTATAGGCACCAGCTCATACTCCTCCAGTGCTCGGCAGTGGCGATGCTGGAGGGGGGAAACAGAACATTCCTGGATGAAATCAGAAGCTGGGATTGTTTCTGCAATGCTGTGAATGTCCTGGGAAAACAGAGACACTTGATGGGTATGGAGAAGACAGCTGGAAGCTAGCTCTGGTTCCCCTAGCAAGCTATAAGAAGTTTGGCTCAGGAAGTGCAGGGTGTGTTGGTTCAAAGCACCTTGAAATGGAATTGGTTTGGAGCCTCTGCAGCCCCTCCAGTGATCTGTCAGTGTTAAGAAGGGTAGGCAGTCACGACTTCCGGTTGGTCGCCCGTTATGGGGGACAGGAGCTCTTTCACGGAAAGGGCGCTGGTGCTTTGAAGGCAGGGGAGAACCGCTAGAGCGCTGTGGTACCCCAAAAAAACCTCTGATCGAGCGTTCAGAGGACCTGGTGTTCCTGCGGGTGTCTTGAATGACTCCCCCGCTCCCTGGTAAGCTCCTAAAAGAGCGCCAAGTGCGAGTGGGGTCTTGGGAATAGATTCGCTCCCTTCATTGCACGAAGCTCTGAGTCTGGCGCTCATAAGCGGTCAATTCCTCCAAAGAAAAACTGATTTGAAAATCATGAGTAGAAGGATATAAATTTGATAAGCTAATTAGGAAGGAAAGGGATTTAAAAATGGAGGTCGATCCCTTCCGCTGAATGAAAGTGAAAGCAGCTAACGTAACCAAAGACACGACTTAAAACTTCTTTTTTTCTGAAAACTTTCAAGTAAACTTAGATCCCCCCTTCTAGCAGGGGGGAGGGGGTAAAAGACTAACTTTAAAAACTAATTTCCCTGAAGAAGGGTAGGCAGTGGCAACTACCAGGTTAGATGCAACTGTTAAGCAGGATTTGCACAAGAGAGGGACCTTAGAGGCTCTTTCCAAGTCTCTGCTTCTCTCATAGTAAGACCCCCTCCCCAGAACAGCAGACAAGAGGAAGTGAGGGAAGAATGTTCTGTTAGGCAAACAGAAATATTTCTGCTGATTGAATGATCTTCTTTATGTTGCACTGAATTACACCCGTTATATTAGGGGGAAATGCAAAATTGGAATATTGAGGGAAATTGCATACAAAGATGTGTATAACTAGGAGAAATTTGCCATAATTTGCTGGTTAATTTTCAAGAGGACTTCAAAAAAATCACAAACTGATATGAAAATGTGGGGTAGTGAAAAATTAGACACTGAGAGAAACTGAAATGGACAGATTCATTCCTAACTCCCAGAGAGTGGCTGATGCTCATATAGATGCTAAATGTATTGTGTGAACGGGTTCCTGGTGACTTAAAAGTTAATAGTTAATATATGGATGTTGTAGATCAGTTTTGTAAGTGTACTCAAAAGTTACGACAGCAGTCACGAAATTCAAAGACGCCTGCTTCTTGGGAGAAAAGCGATGACAAACCTAGGCAGCATCTTAAAAAGCAGAGACATCACCTTGCCTGATGTTGGGAAAGATGGCGGGCATAAGGAAAAGGGGACGACAGAGGACGAGATGGTTGGACAGTATTCTCGAAACTACAAACATGAGTTTGACCAAGGTGTGGGAGGCAGTGGAAGACAGGAGTGCTTGGTGTGCTCTGGTCCATGGGGGTCAAAGAATCAACAACACTCTTCAGATTATGAAAGTTCCTTCCTTTTCACTTGGAGCTCATTTATAGTCACTACAGGCAAACAGGAAAACAACCATGTAAGCAGTTATTGACAAGCCCACTACAAAATTCTATCACAAGCTGCAGATACCAGAGAAAAGGGGATGATTTTTCTTTTTAAAAGGCTATTCCTCAGGGCCGTAAAACAGCAAAGAATAATAAAATGCTGGTTCCTCTGTATGAATCACTTAACTTCTCTTAATTGCTTGAGCAAACCATATGATTTAAAAAAAATATTTTACATTTGCAGACATTAACAAAGCTATATGGTATATTGCTGAAGCTGATAAACAACCTAAGTGATGGTGGCAGTAGTCATTTTGAAAAAGAGAGATGCCTCCATCAAACCATTCCAAGAGGCTAATTTGCATCCAGGCCTGCTGAGAACCCCTTGCTCCCTGCTGTCCTCCATCACCTTAATGGAGAGCAGCAATCCAGACATTGCAAGGTACCAAATCCATATAACCTACTTTTAGATAATTGCTCAAAAGAGATAGCATGACGTCACGAAACCAACTCGCTCACTCTTTTTTACTACAGTGGTCCTACGGCATGTGAAGAGTTCTCATCTGGCAATATGCACACACATAGGCACAGAGGAGCTGATTCAGATGGAAATAAATAGCTTAGAAAAATGAAATCATTGTTTGATGTTAATTCAAAAGCATCTCTTCCCCGCCTTGCTGGCAGAAAGAAAAGCAACCTAACACCAACAATGCAATGGTGCTCCTAATGATATACAGTGGTACCTCGGGTTAAGTACTTAATTCGTTCTGGAGGTCTGTTCTTAACCTGAAACTGTTCTTAACCTGAAGCACCACTTTAGCTAATGGGGCCTCCCGTTGCTGCCGCTGCACCACCGCTGCACGATTTCTGTTCTCATCCTGAACCCGAGGTAATATTTCTGGGTTAGCGGAGTCTGTAACCTGAAGCATATGTAACCCGGGGTACCACTGTATAACTCTCAGACTCATCTTTCATTAAAATGGGGACAACAATCAAATTAAATTGCATAGCTCCTGCTTGTCTTTAGTTAAATAATGCAACATTATTCAGGGTGGCTTGATCAAACTATATTTTATCACTAACTGGGCAGCTAAAAACAAATTTCTCAAGCAATACCGCTGAAAGTTCATCTGCCTCCCTTGCACCTTCTCCAGATGTGTTTTGTTATCATATTCAAACAGAAATTTTAAAGTGCTTTTGCAAATTTACATCTTTGTTTACCCTCACAGCAGCTCTAAAACGGCAAATGCCACCAAATCCCTTTTTACAGATAGAGAATAAGGCTGCATCGGGCTTTCTGCAACCTATAATTGTGCAAAGGAAGAAGATGATTTTATACCACCTGAAGGTAGGACTTTATTCTCTGTGGCAGCATTCCTGGCTTCTCATAACCCACCCCCAAGAGCATACCACATAGAATTAATCTATGGTTTTGCAAATGTAAAAATTGCCATATCCCTTTTTGCTGCATTTGTTTGTTCCATGACGTCTCTGTGTGTCATTTAAAATTGGTGACGGATCTAGAGAGCCACTGGATTGTATGTTGCTGTTTTTTGTAAATAAAGAAATCGAAAAATCAGACATGGTGCATCTCCTCAGCATCCCTGCAGCCCTATACAAACATATGTAGGGACGGCCTTCTCGGTTGTTGCGCCCGCCCTCTGGAACGCCCTCACATCAGTTGTCAAGGAAATAAACAACTATCTGACTTTTAGAAGGTATCTGAAGGCAGCCCTGTTTAGGGAAGTTTTTAATGACTGATGTTTTAATGTATTTTTAATATTTTGTTGGAAGCTGCCCAGAGTGGCTGGGGAAACCCAGCCAGGTGGGCGGGGTATAAATAATAAATTATTATTATTATTATTATTATTATTATTATTAGGCAGTTACCTAACAATGAGTTAAACCATAGTCGCATCTACCTCAGTATTGTCTATCATAGAATCATAGAATTGTAGAGCTGGAAGGAACCCTGGCGTTGATCTAGCCCAGCCCCCTGCAATGCAGGAATATGCAGCTGTCCCATATGAGGCTCGAACCTGCAACCTTGGTGTTATCAGCACCACGCTCTAATCAACTGAGTGCTGATTGCAGAAGTTCTCTGGAGTTTCTGACAGGGAGTCTTTCCTAATCCTACATATCAAGGAGCCACAGCCCTTTCGGGCAAACATGCATGAGCTGATGGTGGGGAGGGGTCAGGGAACATACAAAACCCTGACCCCAACATCCCCGTGTGTGAAGGCTCCACTTTACACCTTGTGTCAGCACTGGAAGAGAGTGCCTCACACATGGAAAGCTATAGCAATAGGCAATACCAAAGCTAGCTAATTTGGCTGGCCATGGCTACATAGACAAGGAGAAGACAAAGCGTAGCCATGAAATTCACCGACTGCACCACTGGTAAGTGTCACCTGTAGCTTGTTCCCTACTGTTCCCCCATCAGGATAGTTTTGAAGTAAGGCCAGTGCACACTGGGACATATATGTTTAAACTATTTCCATGCCACCAATACTAAAAGTTTGTGGCAGATTTGCAAATCTGGATCATTTACAAGTTTAGCCTTTTCCCACCCCCATGAGCTCTGGGAGCAAAACTCTTCAAAGTAAGAAGCAGCTACTCTCATTGGTGGTTTCAGAACCACCTTAGTCAAAAGAGATCAGTACAGATCCTACCACATTGTGGTTGCAGTTATGACCATCCAAAACATCCGACAGACCATGACAGGGATCCCTCTTTCCACTGCAGGGCTACAGTGTCATTTTAAAAAAGGAATTTGGTATTTTATTAACTTATTATTAATGTAGCTTATCTTTTTTCTTTTTATATAACCATCATAAAGTGACCTTTAATGTATATTAATGTATCTGAACTGATAATTAACTTAGGTGCAAAAAAGCATATTTTTATTACATTTCACTTTACACAGAGATATGCTAGTGTTGAGTAATTCATGCACCGAGATGGTGCCAGAGTATTTGTGTTTATAGGTGCAAAACCAGGCATGTGTGCGTTTTGGCATAATATAACCACAATTCAGCTTATAGACATTATTCATACTCAGTGCTTTCCATAAACTTCTCATCTTTTTCTTTCTGACAGCCTGATCGCATGTAGCATCCTAATAAGAATTCAGGAGCAAGATTTCTGGCACTGATGTTCAATATTAACTTTCAAAGTGCAGCCTTGCTATTGTTTAATATTTCAAATGTTGCCTTGTGTTAAGTGTGAGACGGGCCAGGAATGGCATAGTAGAGGCAAGCAGTCTCAAAGAAGGAGACTAAATCATAATTTCACTCACAACTCTCAGGAATATTTGTTTGTTCATTATCCTATGTATTTTAAACATTCATATGCTGCTCAAGCCATCTAGTCGAAGATACAAATATAAGTGAATCATTTTTTACATTCATTTGTGTAAAAGTGTAGTCAGTGGCAGAACAAATTCTGGGATGCGGGTGAATGGAGGAAGAGGTTAGAATTATTTCACTTGGTGATATTTTATTTGGCTATCATGGTTTCTGGGAATTGCAGGTTGAGGGTATTGAGAAATCTGTGAGGGGGGCAGGGGCCATGTGAATAGAAGCTGTAGAACCCAAGATTCTCCTGTTGAAAGGAAACCACTTGAAATCTCTGAGACCACTTTAAGTTGTTTAAGAAAAGAAACCATAACAAATATTTAAAACAAACCATCAGTGTTCTAGCGCACACTGCTCGGTGGTCCCCACTTCATTCCCCTTCCACTCCTAGCTAGCAAACCACGAGCCTTGACTTGTTGCATCATCCAAACTCATTGTTCTTTTCTCTCCTTATAATCGTTAAATCGTAGCCAAGATTTGTTGCTACTTTACTACTCATGGTTTGTTGGAAACAAGCCATGAATTGGGGTTCAGGCAACATGACAAGCCCAGACTTGCAGTTTGCCACTTCCAGAGCAGCTTGGCCAGGGAGCAGGAGAGGGGGAAAGTGAGAACTTTTGATCAGTCTGCACACTGCACATGTTAAGTCACTGTTTTTAAAAAATGGTATATTAGAAAAAGAGGTAACTTGTCCTCAACACCACCTCTATGCCTGAGGGCTGGAAAGTGGTCAATTTAACTCCTAGTTGTAAAATGGGATCCAGGGGATATCCAGAAAATTTCAGGCTGATTAGCATAACAGTCCACCAGAAAACTGGTGTTTTTAAAGCATTAAACAGCATGCAGAAGACCAAGTCTTGGGGCCAATGCTGCAGCTTCACTGGTGCAAGGGACTTCTCTGTGTGTGCCATAACTTCCTCTCCTGCCCCTTCCAGCCCTCAGTGTGACCTCAAAATCAGCTCTGAGGATGGGAACCCTTCAAAGCAGATTTTGTGGAAATGCTGGGCTGGGCAGTGGAAATGGAAGTCTCATTGCACCCATAGAATCCTGCTGGCATAGCGCTGAATACCACCTTCCGTGTTCTAAAATGGTACGTCCTGTCTCACTAACCTTTTAGAGTTCTTTGAGGTTATCACGCATATAGACAGATGCAGTCCAGTCAATACTGTGTACTCAGATTTTCAAAAAGCTGAATTCTCCTACTTTCCCTCCAGGAGGAATAGGGCAAGAATTTTAATGTGGTTCCAACACACACACACACACACACACACACACACACACACACACACACAGTATCTGCTTTTACCAGCCTCTTTGCTATCAGGCTTCATCAACCTAGCTCAGTAGCTCTCTAATTTATTTCACTGGGCCACACTTTCAGAACAATAATTTGCTCACCCCACACCAATTTTTTATTGATAAGAAATACCAAAAACAGCTCCTAGCAGTGCCTAATTTATAACATAGAACGCAATAGCTTTATAATATGATAAAGCAATATTCTGAAAGTATAAAAAGATGTAGCTACATAGGAACATGAATCATTTCCCAAATATAATTATAAACTAGCCTCCTGCATATGTACCTTAAGTATTTATACAAACTCAATGAGAGGTGTGAGCTTGCTTTTGCCGGGTAATCTCATTATGTCTAATTTGAGACTAACTCTTTTCTAGAAGATTTTTATTAAAGCTTTTTCAAAATACAATAAAATAAAAACTTAATCTAATTAAAAACAAAAGCAGAGAAAGAAATAGGAAAGAAAATGCAGAGTCCTCTCTCAAAGGTAGCTCTTAACCCTTGTCGCTCACAGAAAGTGGTGGACCCTCCCAGCTCTTACCTGAGAGCTTTCCTTTCTTCTCCCAGTGAGACAAACAAACTCTCATCTCCTCAACACAAAGAAGCCTTTCTCTTTTCTGATCTTTCATATTCGGCAGAGTTGAAAATCCCTGTTCATAACAATCTGTCGTGGAGAACTCTAGAAGAATAAGCAATGCTCTCGCTCTCATTTTGAAATGATATCTATTCATATTCTGTAAATATAAAAGAATTACTTTGATACTATACTATACTACACTGAAATGTCTTAATGTTTTTTTGATTGTCCTTGAATCTTCCTTCCATGCCTTTTGAGAAGCACTAACCCAGATGCATGAATAGGTACTGGGATGGAAGCTCCAATCTCATGTAACCTACCTTGCCTTTCTTCCTTTTATCAATTTATTTTGAACACTTCCCCTCCCCTTATTCAGATAGTCAGTCACTTCATTTTCCACTTTGGGTTAGCCCAACACCAAATGACACCACCAGACAAAACCATTTATAAGCACGTTCAGTCACAGCTGAGTCGGATGATGTCCCATAGGCATGGAGCGGAATGGAAGGTTGGGCCATCCTGTAGCTCCCAGTTACATCAACAAAGCCAACTAAAGCCCACTAGCCATTCATGGTAGCCCAATGGGGACTCAATAAACTACCTGTGCTTTGTTGCCTGTATAGTATTGTAACCAGATGCCAGTGATCAGTGGTCAGTCCCTGGCTGACCACAAGAGGTGGTTGATGTGCTCTGTTGAGCTTGGTGGGTCACAACAATTAATGCAAGTCTACTGTAACCTTTGTCTCCTAAAACAAATGTCTAAAAACATAGTTCTCTCCAAAGCAATGTAAAGGGCAGGCATATTTAAGTATGTTCAAATAGGGAGGAGTTCTCATCCTATTGATATGTGGAATACTATGAATGCACACTCTTTCTCAATTGCAACTGAAGTGGCTTTACTGCTCTACACCCGTAAATAACACACACCAAAATTGCATTTCCATTCCTTCCTAGAGGCAGTTGTTCAAAGGAGTAAACATACCCTGCTGATCTTTAATCACTGCTCAGCAGTAATGAGGTCATCTATTTCTATAGCTAGCTGGCCAACTATCAAAACCTAAATCTTGCAAATACTGTACAAAGCCACATGCAAACAAACAGCCATTTGATGACTGGGCAAATATTTCTTAAGACTTTATACTACAGAGGAAATTGTCACCGTTAGCACTTGTGCACAATAAAATATCTTATTGTTAGCACATAAACTAGACTGGATATGGAATGTGCAAGAAGAATCTGCCCTCTTTTCTACGCCGTTATTTTTTTTTTATTATTCAACAGGTGCGGTGAATATTCATTAAGAAGAAGAGGAGGAGGAGAAGGAGGAGGAGGAGGAGGAGTTTGGATTTGATATCCCGCTTTATCACTACCCTAAGGAGTCTCAAAGCGGCTAACATTCTCCTTTCCCTTCCTCCCCCACAACAAACACTCTGTGAGGTGAGTGAGGCTGAGAGACTTCAAAGAAGTGTAACTAGCCAAAGGTCACCCAGCAGCTGCATGTGGAGGAGCAGAGACGCGAACCCAGTTCACCAGATTATGAGACTACCACTCTTAACCACTACACCACACTACACCAACCTTGAGTCTGACTCAGCAAGATGGCATGAATTAACTTTATGAGGTGATAGACAAATATAAATCTTAATCAATCAAATAAAAATAAAAATAAATCAGCCCATGTTCATCAGCCATTCCTGGACAAAATCTTGGTGGTCTCCAAAAATACATTTGCATTTTACTTCTCACAGGCTTGGTCCAATCTAAGATAAGAAACCATTAACTTCAGTGAAGGACAGGGGTGTTAAAGGATTTCAAAGAAGAGCACTCACAAAACTGAGTGCTGCTATTGTGGGTCAAGCACGGCTCACTCAATCACTCCTTGAGCTCTTGCTGCCTTTGCCTGCACCAAGACTCCCCTGGGGCAAGAGGAGGTGGCAGTGGGTGGCCTAGCTCTTCAGTGGCGTGTCATCTCCTGCTGAGGATTACAAGTACTGACATGAAAGTGATGCTATTTGCACCAGTTTCCATGACTCATGTCCCGAGTTAAACTTGGTGGGCCCCTTGGGAGTGAGCAGGAGCACAGGATGGGTGGAGGTGGAGGTGGCCGATGCTTCAAGCACCCATTAGCAGGGATGGGTGTATATGCGAATCTCAGTTTCTCTCAGTCTCTATTTTTTCCAGTCTTAAATTCAGTTCTCCACATTTCCACATCAGTTTGATTTTTTAGAAATAAAATCCTCCTGAAAATTCACCAGCATTTTTGTGCAAATTTCTCTGAAGAGACAGATTTTTGTGTGCCATTTCCCCTAATGCACACATCTTTACAAAGCAATTTCCCCTAGTATAATGCACTGCTATGTGCATTTATATATGTCGTTTACCCTAGTTATATGCATTACTGTACATATTATTTGGAGAATATTGCATTGCAAAATTCAGAGAGATGCAAATTTACATAAGTTCGCCACAGAATGTGAATCAAATGGAATTTCTCCTCTATCTCTGCCCATGAGTGTTTGCCTGCACTCTCTCTTTCTCTCTGATGGAGCACAAGAAACACAAGTAACATGGCAATTAATCCTTTCCCTCAGAAATCAGTGGGGAATTTTGGAGGGATGACAGCTTTACTTTGCAGCATTTCTCTGTTATTTTGAGTGCAGCCCATGTTGCAATCCTAAGCACTCTTACATGGCAATTAGCCACACGGCAGTTAATTGCACTTACTTCTGCATCATACGCACTATCAGCTTATTAGTTAACCACTGAATACTTAGCCCTGCATCACTAACGTAAAAGGTTGTGGTTTCATTACAAACGAGAGGGTTGTTGCCAAAAATATGAACTTATCAATTTTGGAGTATGAATTGGTCCAAACGTAACCCGCAAAATGCACACCTGTATTATGAATTGAGCACCATTTCCCACAAATGCTCCCACAAATGTGCCCTCCAAAAGTCCTTCTCCAGCTCAAAACACAGAAACGAGATTCTGCAGATGCATGGCCAGTGGACAAGCCAGCAGCTTTATGGGCACTTACGGAAAAGTCATATCCCTGACTCTCACAAAACTCTTGTAATTGGTTGCTGGGGAAACTGTAGAAACTACAAACTACTTTGGAGGTCCACGCACAAAACGTATTTATTGTGAAGCCTTTACTCTCATGCCATAAAGCCCTTACTCTCTTGCTAATTGCTATGAACTCTGTGCCCAGACCCCATACAAATCTACAGCTCTCTTGTTCTCAGGCATGCTTATTTTATGAAGCAAGTGGCAAGGAAATCCAGAGTGGCTCTTCACCAGGGCTGATGCTTAAAGCTACAATTACCAACACTGTAAGCCGGAAGAGAGGTTACGGAAAATAAATGGTTCTCCCTCCCCAAAAAAACCCATGTCAGTACTTGCTATGAAAAGTGTTAACTACCAGCTTGATTTCATATCAAGCTGAGGAGGAAGATAAGGAGGTAACTTGAACTTTACAACACTGTGGCAGCTAGGCTATATTACACCACAAACACATGCACACTTGTCCTGCTGCAATGGGGGCAAGTTAAGGAGAGTTCACCTCTCACTGACCTTTGCTTCTTTATTCTGAAATTGAACCAATGCAGAGAAGGACAAGCCTCAGCGCTATTCAGGTTGAGCAATTCATATTAAGACAGTCGGTATTGTCTAGTACAGGGGTCGCCAACGTGGCACCCACAGGTGCACATGCACCCAGAGAGGTCTTCCCTTTCTTCACATTGATGGAATTAGGCTTAAAAGAAGCATTCTGATGTAACAATGGAATAGGCTTGTGTGTGTGGCAATGCATGTGTGTGTGTGTGTGTGTGTGTGTGACACTCACAACAAGTTTCTTCAGTGTGTAGATATGTCCATAGGCCCCCAAAAGTTTGGCCACTGCTCATGTAGCAGGCCAGCTAAGAGGCTCGGGAATCACAGGTTGTGAGGAAGCTCTGTTATGACAGATATTTCCCCCCAACCAAGCCCTCATGTGACAGCTGCAATCAACCACATGAGAATTATGCTTGTGCTATTAGGACCTTTTAAACATCAGAGAACATATTAGAACCCCTGATTGTCTGATCACAAGCTGCTTCCCTCAATAGCTGAGCTGTACAAATCAATAAGTGTGCCTTCCTTCACACTAACACTTGTACATCCCTAGAGATAGCTTGTACCTGTGCTTAGTGTAAAGCATATAGGAACCTGGCATATTATGCTCCAAAGCCCTCCATTTCCCTGCCTCAAAATGTGACGTGATCCATCTTCTTTCCCCACATTTACCAAAATGTGTGGTCAAGACACATTTGTGGTTAGGACTCATCAGTCTCACTCACAGCAGGATCAATGAGGCTGGAGGTGACACGCCCTCCCATGGGCAAGAACTGCAAGCCCCACTTTAGATGTAGCAGCACAAGGAAATCTCATTGACATGAGTTGTCTTTTCTCTGCTTGCATGTAATACACAGGTGCAGGTCCAGGAAACAAATGCGGACTTCCAAGGCTCTCCCTCCCAAGACACAACACCTCTTTCCAGGCAATGTCTCCTATCAGAGCTGCTTTGTTTCCTCCTTGAGTGATTTTGCCTGACTGGAATGCGTCCTTGAACTCTGATAATGCCTCTTGCTTGTCTGGATGGGAGATACAGAGGAGTGTGTAAGTGTGTGTAGACTCAGGACTGTGGTGGTGGGACACAGGGAACCAGTCTATGCAAAGGACAAGCTGGAAGATGCCAGATGCAGAATGACTGAGTGATCAAGGGGGTTCAGAAGAAGGAGGCCCTTCCAGGACAGGGCTGGGTGCTGAGTCTCTCAGTATGAGTGCAGACTCAAACAGAGAGGAGTCAGAGGTTGCCCCTGCTGCCCAACAGCTAGGCAGTCCCAGGCCTGCTGACTCTCCTCCTCCCTGACACACTGCTGAGCAACAGGCCAGACGGGCCCAGAGAAGAAGTCCGCCCCTCCGCTGCTTTCTACGTCTGGTTGGGAGAGTGAGAGGCTAGAGGGGAAGGCAGGGTGAGTGGTCAGTTCCAGCAATGTCTTTAACTAGGTGAGATGAGCCAGAGGAACTCTACTGTGTTGTTTAGTTTCTGTGAATAAAAGCTAATTGCATTCCATGTCTCAAGTTATTTCCTGACCTGTGGATGACCTGTACTTGCCTGACAGCTCCTTCATATCTGCCCATTTTCATTTCTGGGCTACCTTCCCAAGTTGACAAGCTCTACCTGCCCCTCACTTCCCTCTACAGCACAGGCATTCTTGACCATTGGACCCACTACTGGTCATCTCTGCTCACTCCCATCAGCTACCCTCACCTGGTTTAGCTAGCCAGTCAAAACTGTTTCCTGAAATATGACTGCTGTAACATGCTGACAACCTCTAGGAGCCACAGGTGAGAGTTGAGTGCAGGGTGGGGACCAAAGATGGACAAACTACCCAAGAAAGAGCATGATGTGTCCCTCACCAGAGTTACTCCTCCTCCCCTAATATCCCATATACCCCAACAGTACTCACCAATATGACTGTGCTAAAAGCTCACTCTAGGAATCATTATGCTTTAAAAAAATCTGTGGGTGTTATCTAAGACACAATCATTTTTTTCATCTGCACAGCTGCACATACACACACAGCGCAAGCAAGAACAAAACAAAACCCAAAACCCACAGACATATTTGAAACTGATAGAGCTGGAGATGAGGGCAACAGGGAAATATCAGCATGGGATGGAGTTCTATGTCGCCTTAAGGAGGACTAATCATTCAGTCACACAAGCAATTTTCATGATGCCTTGTTCAATAAAATAGAAGTGCCCTCCTGTCTTGTATTGCCATGGTTACGGGAGAAGGGAGCGAACGTATCTGATACAGGCAGGCAACTTCCAACTCAAAAACTCTCAAAACTACTCCCCTCCTTCCATTATTATTTTACCACTTTAAAAAGAATTCAGAGACTTGTCTCAGAAAGGATAACACATACAGAAGAAGGTGGAAACTAACTAATAATAACAGACTTCAGGGGACTCTTAGCATGGTGCTGTTGATGGTCCCAGAACCTCCCCAAAACATGCAATGCAACTGCACTTTTGTGTGTGTGTTGCTGCCACTGCCACAATAGCACCAGCAACACCACTTACAGCCACCCTCACTGAGTTTCAGGGTGGCATTTTAGTGGTAGATTTCATCAATGTATGGGCGGGGCAATTTAAAAGGTGTTTTTTGGGGGAAATTAACGGTGAAAAGCCATGGCATATAGGAGCCAAGCTTGACACCCATTCACAAGCAGCAGCACTCTTCACCCACTGCTAAAATGGCAGTACAGGGATCCCATAAGTAAGACAATAAGGTAACAGAGCTGGGTTGGGCCAGCTGGGGCCCTTCTGAGCTACTGGGGTCATTGGCCAGTGCCTGACCAGAGACTGGGAACCAAAAGGCAGAAGAAAATTTGGTTAACTCTGTGGAAACATTTTATTCTAATATGCAACTAACATTCAGCATTAATGGATTTCAGTAAGTGAGCAAGTAGAAAGTTCTGTTCACCATCTCAGCTGTACCATGCCATTGATTATTAACAGATTTACAGAAAATAGCATCAAGATGGAGACCAGAAGAGTTAAGGGCAAGGTAATTTGTCCTCAGCTGTCACCCACATGTCCTTTGTTTGTTTGCGAGTCAGTTTTCGTAAGTAGGGTTGACAAGAATACAGTTCAAGGCCATAATGGTTCATTTATTATTTCCGCGAGTGGGATATGAGAGTGTTAAGCAGAGAAGACGACCATCATACCCTGATGGAATAATTTATAGGATGACTGCACCGTACAAACAGGAACAGTTTGGATAAGTGTGTTGCTGCCTGATATCACTCCTGTTTATAGGATATCAGCAACATGCTGGCATTCTAATGAGGGACAAAATAAGATGACGCACAAAGCATTAAAACCCACTTCTCCTGAAGATGGACCAAAAGCTCAAGTTTGGGAATCCTCTGAAAAGCAGGGCCTTCAAAAGCTTGATTTTACAAGACCACCCAAGCCAGCAAACTAGATACTGAACTAGTTAGATCTTTAAAAAAAAAATCCTAGCACAGTAAATACGTTTCGGCAAGGACTGAAAATAGTGAGTCAGAGGATAAACAACAACAGGAGTCCATATAAAATCTAGACTGGTAGCCCACACTCAAAAATGGGCAAGGAACCTCAGACTTCTCTGTCTGGTCCTCAGGCCACGTCAATCCCCAGGCCATACTACTTTCCCTCAAACCACACCACCTCACAGGCCCCCTTCTGCACCTGTCTAGAATGCTGAACTGTGATAATGTCTCTTGTTTCCCTGATGGAGGATGGAGAGCTGTAGGGGAGTTGTTTAGTACAATGGTAAGAGGTTATTCAAAAAGGAATGTGGGCCAAGGTAGGAAAGGGTGTATCAATTCTGTTCTAAAAGGGAAAAGGATGTACCCAGTGGCTGAAGAACAGGCCAGCAAATGTAAGCACACTGTTGCCATATCCGTTATGAGCACATTTCCTTTGATTGATTAGGTGCTATGCATGCAAATAACAGGGGAGGAGTGCTTTCGTGACACCAACAGTCGCTCCAACAACATTCACACTCAAAACTGGGCTCTCTGGTATTTTCCTTACGTTTGAGCTGAGGGTAGGGATTGGTGCTATGACCATTTTTGTCACAAAGGCAAAAGAAGAGGGAAGCAATGTTTCTTCTCCAACGCAGATCCCAAAAGTAGAGCCACTGTGTGATAGATTTTAAGCAGGGATATCACCGAATTTCTCCTAACTCTATGGCATATTTGGCACATTTTTGACATAACATCCAAAGAAATCTGAAGAAAGCCAGAGGATTTGGTAAGATGCTGGTTCCTACAAGAGGAGTGGGATATTATTATCTAGGTTTTGCACTGGCCCAGAATACTACATCATGATCTAAAGTGCAGCCAAGCCAAGCCCCAGCTTCCCAACAGTAATCTCTTTCCTTCCGTTTTGAAAGCTAAATGCACTTGTGTTTCCAAGCACCAATATAATTGCCTCAAGTAAAATACAACTTGGCAAATAATTTACATTGCAAGATTGTGAACACTTAAGTGCAGCGATAAGCTTCCTGGCATGATCAACTAATGCAATCTTACCATTACATGGATCTGCATTGCAAATTGCTCTTTGGAAATCATAATATATTTGTTCCAGAGAAGCTTAAATGGGATGCTTGGATATTCAGTAAAGTCTGCTTGCTTCATCATTGTGATATATAACACACACAAGCACACACTTTCTAGGAAAGCAAGACAAAAGTTTCCCTCTTGAATTAATCTTGTTGAGAAACTCATGTTGCAAGTATGCTGCCAGGGCCTTACGATTTCTCTGAAAAATATATTGTTGTGCCATGCCTAGAAACTTTAAGGGCTTGCTAAGCTTATGGATATCATAATTTCACCTGAAAGTCCCAGTGGGCATTCAGGTATAGTAGAAAAGGCTTTAATGGTCCTTAATGGCTTAGAATTTTAGGCCTAACTCTGCTCCTGACCATAGCTTTTCACCTGCCACTAAAGTCTCCCCTGAACAGCCTCCCGTCGGAATCCCTTTTCCTTGTGCATCCTGCCTTTTAGCTCATAAACCTGAGGGCAAGGATTGACTCATTTCTGATCTTTGTAAGCTGCTCTGCAAGCCTTTTCTTGGTTGAAGAGCCGGCTAAAAATGCTTTAAGCAAATAAACAAAACAAATGAAACAGTTACTTCCCTTTGTCCATTCTGAAGCTACTGTCAATCAATTTTATTGGGTGGCCCTGAGAACTTTTGGAAGACTGTCAAAGGCATTTCACGCCGCATCATCCATATGTTACAGCATCATCATCACGTAACACAGGGGTGCCCTTGTGTGTCCCTTCCTGTCTATTCCAAAGAGACATAAAGCAGCCCCAACATCACGGGGCAGTTGTAATGCTCTTTCCCACGAATTTGGAGGAGGAGGCTGCAATCCACTGCACAGTGATCAAGGAGGGAAGAGAAAAGAACAGGTGGATATCATTGGGCTGCATACATTTGCTCAGCATTTTCTGTCACAAGAGGTCAGGTTTTTCCCCAGCATGCCTTGCAAGGCTCACAAGCAGAGCTGTAGCAGCCAGGTCTCAGGGACTAGCAGGCTCCAGGGAGTGGGTGTAGCCAGAAGATGATCCAGGGGCTATGGGTAGCAATTTATGGGGTTTTGTCAGGAATGACAGGATGCACCGGGAGTTGAGGGAGAGATGGTGCCTGAAGGGAGGGGGCTGCCAGAATCACCTCTGTTTCCTCCTCCATTGTCCACTAAGACTAGAAGGGACTTGAAGACACACTGGCAACTTCCATGTAGGCTTAGGCCCACACTATCAAGTGAGGGTACTTAAGTTTTGCAAGCGGGCATAGTCCCACCATTGCTCAAACAGTCCAGCTCAGAGCACAAGCCACTAGAGAGGTGTTTGTGTGTTTAGTACACCAAAGAACTAAACTACCTGCTGTTTGTCCTCCTTAGGCTGGGCATTCTCAGGACACCAGTTTTACAACTTGCCGCAGACAAGCAGCTGCCTTTGAGACAGCCCAAAGAAGATGGTGCTGCAGGAGGAGAACTCTTCCTCGTGGCAGAGAAGCAGCCTAGGGGCTTTTGTTTGTCCATATGAACTGAAGCATTTTATCTCTGTTACTCACGACAACAAAGAAGCTGGTGAGGGTTGCAATGATTATTTTCTTCATATAAAGAAAAACAGGGTACAAAATGGATTATTATTCCATAGTGTAAAATGGATTACTTTATAGGCTCCTGACAATATCTTTCATGTACAGTCATTTGTCTAGTTTATGAAATTGTTGTCCATATCATTTTCTCCAAAGCTTTTATCTCTTCTAATGGTATTCAGCCAACCCTCAAAATGATTGCTTTCTCAGATGCTCTTTCTATTGCCGCTGTGCTCCAGGACTTCTGCTTAGAAGCTTCACCAACCTCTTTTCTATCTCCTTTCCACCCTCCATTCATTTTCTACACTGCGTTGGCTGTGATCCAGAGAAAGGAATAAGGTGGGTCAAGAGAGAGAGAGAGAAAGAGAGAGAGAGAAATTCTCTCATGGAATGGCGGCAGCAGAAGCAGGAGGAGGAGCTGAATGCAAAAAGAAATGAATTATTCCCTAACTGAGCTGCCCCTAGCTGTTGGAGCTGGTGACCTACCTGCAAGATGAGAAAGCTAGCAGGCTTTGACCTTGAATATATGAATGGAGAAGATCAATCCCTGTGCTATATAAATAATAAATGCTAATAACTTTCCATAAATAAATGCCATCAGCTATTTATTTGTGCAGGGGGTGGGGGGGAAAGGATTTTGAACACAATGAAATTGCAACCCAATGAGCAGCTTGATAGAGAGGTAGAAAGAGATCTTGATGCAGCCTGCAAAGATCAAACAAACAGGTTGAGACTCTTTTCTTTTCTTTCAGCTAGCATAGTGGTTCGTGTAAACCTGAGACACATTATTAACTACAGCATAGATCTAGACAATTTGAAGCTACCTATCCACATCACATTTCAGGATTTTGTGACAAGCCATCTCTAGAGATGCCAGGGATTTCACTTAGAACCGTCTGCAAGCAAAGTAGATGTTCTGTCACAGGAATAGGAGCCTTCTCTAGATTCTGGGATTGAAGAGGTAATGGAATCTGGGAGAGGAGGAATTGAAGCTTTGAAAGACAGCAGAACAATGAAAATGGTGCGGGAGGGGGTGTCAGGAAAGTCTGGGCAGTCTAGATGAATGATGAAAAGAAGGGAAGGACCTAGAGAAGGAGTGGAGGAAGCAAGTGAAAGAGGAGAGGTGTACATAAGCTGAAGAAATGAGCAAGCTCACATAGCAATTTGAAATAAGTAGACAAACAGTAGTTCATATGGTGCCTTCCAGATGTTTTGAGCTACAGCTCTCATCAGCCTCAGCCTGCATAGCCAATGGCCAGGGATGCTGGGAGTTGGAGTCCAAAAAAGCTGGAGGGCAAAAATGGGCTGCTCCAGAAGCCACATCTTTGCTGCTGGTATCTATGGCCAACCAATAGCAGTGCAATATGTGAATCTGCAAAAAGAGCAGGATATGTATAATCATTGTCTGAGAGGGATTTTTTTTTATTAAAAAAAAGGTAAGAGAATGTACTGAAAGTATGGGGGATTTTAACAAATGCAGTGCTAAAAATAATTATGTTCTTATGTGTTACAGTTATTCTTATCACACAAAAGTGTGCCACTGAAATGAAGGCTCTATTGAAAAAATAAAGTTCATCAGTTTGGCTCTTTTCCTTTAAAAGGGTATTTATAACTATGTCTTATAGGTCATTAAATCCAGCAAAAAGAAGCAGTACTTATTCCCACAGAAAATTTGCCAACATTTGGGGGCTATTTTAACATAGTATATATTACCCAAATTTAGTTTCCTTCTCTGCCACATCCCCTAAACAGTGTATCAGTTATACTGGGCAGCCATGGGGAAAAACTCCTGGCAAAGAATTAAAGTACTAATCAGTTTTTGCTAATTGAGGTTACCTAGATCATGGTATACAGGGACAACAAATTACAAAGGTGACTATGGCATTCAAAACACATCTGTTAAAGTCAAAATTAATGGATATGCAAAATTAAGTTCACTTTCTTATCGATTTCTCACAAGCTGCACTCAACTCTAGAAAGAGCTATCAAAGATGATCATCAGTTAGATGTCAGCAATGAATGCCTCAAAAAGCAAATGGCTAAGCTTCCAATGATATAGTCCAATTAGATCCTAATTATTTACAACCTGTCATTGGAGTCAATGACGGGAAAGGAATTCCTTTGGTCCACTTTTCACAGTGGACTAACTTGATGCTACCAAAGCCCTTGCAGATCACAATGCAGTTCCCAGTCAGATTATGCACTTCTCTAGATTTTGCATTTCAGTTTTGGTGCACAAACGGCGCATATAAAATACATATTTATGCAAAAAAAGGTGCACAAAATGCATATTTTATGGATGGATGCATTGAAAACTGCATATTCTACCTAAGAGTTGAGCAATTTAAATGCAAAAGCAATTACATGACGCAGTGTGCACACACTATTTGAATGGCAGTGCCCATCAACTTTGGAGGGGCCCCAGCCCCCTCAAATATTTTATTGTAGGGGCCGGAGCCCCCCCTAGGAGTTGGCTTCTATGTTCAGGTGAACCTGCAGGTAAATCACAGCACAACACTTTAGAATTGCAAGGGGATAGAGAAGTTGCCCCACCATAGCACTCAGGTGCTCTGAGTTTCAGAAATCCACCACATGTGTGCCTGTATGTTGTATGTGTGGCCTGTAGCAGTTTGAGATTTGTCCAACCTTCAATGCGGCCCTCAGGCTGGAAGGGGTTAGCCACCTGTGTCTTAAAATTCCTTTCCATAAATTGAAAACTTGGGAGTGAACCCTTTTAAAACTTTAATTGTAGGCAACCCCCAGTTTGTGCAGGGGTTGTGTTCCAGGTCATCATGTGCAACAGCGAAGTGCATATAAGCTCATTCTTTTTGGGACACTTGCACGTCGCTGTGATGCACACACTGGCGGTTGCACATCAATTGGACATGCATAAATTGGCCCTTGCCTGTATATGTATGTGAAGCTGAAAAACAGAACGAGTTCCTCATTATCTGCTTTAAAAAAATAAATCCAGTCCTTGCCTTCACATCCCCCTTCATTTCACATTCATGAGGCCTAGAAATGTACTTCAGGATAATCAAAAAGATTCAAAAGTGTCTTTGGGGCTGGAAGCAAGTTACAGTAACACCTTGTCCTTCCCTGTTCTACACTAAACTACATCAAAACTTAGGGGGCCTCTCCAATTTTTCACCATCTAGAAATGCACTTCACAAAATGATACATACTTTTAAAATCTCTCACGCGCATTTGTTAAGGACTTTTGAAGGCTTTCAACCTGTGATAATAGAAAGTACAACAAAATGTACTTTGTAATGCTAGTGTAGGCACTTTGGCTGGAAGGTAATCCAGATATGAAATACATGTTATTGCTGGAGCAAGAAAATGGCTGTCTGAAAAAAGCAGTTTGTACAGAAATAACTGGCTAACGGCAACTCCTATTTGCAAATAGTCAACATATGCTCCATCTGCACTATATATTTAAACAGTGTTGTTTTTTTTCTTTAAAAAAATGTTTAGGGGTACTCTCATTTTGACTCAAGAAAATCACCATTTTATACTTCAAATTGGGAAAAATAAATACAGTAAATAAATAAATAAATAAATAAATAATAATAATAATAATAATAATAATTATTATTATTATTATTATTATTATTATTTATTATTTATACCCGGTCCATCTGGCTGAGTTTCCCCAGCCACTCTGGGTGGCTCCCAATCAAGTGTTAAAAACAGTACAAATGGATAAAAGTACAAAGATTCACAAAATGTTTAGGGGTATGTGTACCCCTGCATACCCCCAGAAAAAAAGCACTGCATTTAAAGCAGTATCATACTGCTTCAAACAGTCATGGCTTCTCTAAAAGAATTCTGAGAACTGTAGTTTATTGTTGGTGCTGAAGGCTGTTAGGAAGCCCCAATTCCCCACACAGAACTACAACACCCAGACTAGTTAAACAATTCTTCTTCCTAGGGAACTCTGAAAAGTGTAGCTTTTCATAGAAAGCTGAACAGTGAACAGTGTATATGGTCACTGACGATCTCACACTAGAATCATGGAGTGATTCTCTTCCCTTTAAAGCAGAACCCTTCCTGTATATTTCACCATATTATGTAGTATGGTTGACGAACTTTAAGCTAGAACCCTGAACTGTAAAGTTCCTTCCTCGCCCTACATAACTGCATCTAATTTTTTCAGCTGAGTTTATTTCTGGGTGTTGTCTATATTTGCTTACACAGGGCTTTGTTTTTGTTTTTTAAAAAAAAGCTTTGAAAGAGCATTCGATCCACTATGCTGAGAATAAAAAGCAGCCATGTCTTACATAAATACCTTTATATTTCTTGTTGCACAACTCAACTAACACCTCCCATTAGATGTTAGCAATCCTCCAGGTCAGGATCTGTGATGTTGTTGCTGGGGAGGTTTACCAGAACAGAACAAGTACATACAGTAGAATCATTTGAGATCTGATATCTGTTCTTTGCGCAGTTGGCTGGGAACCAGGGCATCACTCTGCAGCCTCCAGATAAATATAGATTTGTGTATACACATTGAAGAGCTAAAATCTGGAATACGATTCTTCTTCAATTCTTCCCACCAGCTTTTCCATCTATGAGTATACATCCTCATGTAAAAGCACAACTTGTAGAATGTGGTCAACAGCAATTTTTCTTCACGTGACTTGGGCACCATATTCTTAATTCTGCTTTCGTTTACTAAAGTTTACTTTAGTCATTTTAAAAGAAATCATGAAATGTTGTCTTCATTACCTACTTGCAGGCTTCCACAAGCATCTGACTGGCCACTGTTGGAAAAGCAGGATACTGTAGTAGATCAGGAGTGGTGAACATGGTGCCCTTTCAATATTGTTGGATTACAACTCCCATCAGCCCTAGCCAACATGGCCACTGGTCAGCGGTGATGGGAGCTAGATTCCAACAGCCACATCGGCTACCCCTAGGCTCAATTGACCCTTGCTCTTCTCCAGCAAGCAGGGATGGAAGAAGGCATACATCTCCATTCCAGACTGTATTTGTCACATGCAGCACCATTTCCATTCTGCTACAGTTCACCCTCCATCAAAAACCACATTATTCATCTGGCTGTATGCTGTGGTGGTAGCATGTAAATTATGTATTTTATGTAATTAATTAGGAAACTTATGGTGCATAAGTTATATTACCATTCCATTATTCCACATCATTCATTTCAGTGCAAAGGAAACACAACACAAATAACAGCGTGGAATCTACTCAGTTACATATCGCTTCTGGACTCAAAGCAACAACAGTGAATACTGATCATGTTCACTGGATTGATTTCCATTCCGAATATGGAGTGAATAAGCAAACACCAATAAATTCCACTCCCAGAATCCTCTGATATCCTTATTTGACCTGCACATTTATAGAGGCCAACAGGTTGTCTTTAGGATAGACTACCTTCCTTCAAGCTAGCCGGAAGAAATAGAAGAATCCAGGAAAAGGATAAAAATGAAAAAAGCGCACAACAACCAGGGGAAGGTATGCCTAGAAATGATAGGAAACAAAAGGTATTTAACTGGCTTTACATTTATAGGGGGTGGGCGGCGGGAATCAATGTAAACATATATTCAGAAAGTTTGGACAAGGGAGAACAACTTTCCATTTACAAGATTGTTTTTCCAATGATGCAGTTCTTATAAAACATTAGGCACAAATCAGGGGTGAAATTTTTACTGGTTTACAAGCAGGGACGAAGCCATGTGTAGAAATGAAGTAGACAAAGAAATTCTTTCTCCTGTGATATCAGCAGGACAACTTCTGCAATTAGCTGCTTTGTTTTTAAATAGAAAAAAAGTGAGATAGACATTAACAAAAGCGACTGGTAACAGAGATGAAGTGTGAGCACGTGCCTTTTCTCCAACAGCGTTTCCTGCAGTGGCTTTCAAATATGTCTTTTCACATTGACATCTCACTTGCCATGAAACCTCTTGGTACACAAGAAGATTTGAGGGCAGGGTCAGCTAATCTGCAGCTCACAGCCTGTATCTGTTTAGATCCATTCTAGTCTTGTTTCAGGCCTGGCCATGGGAATGAGTTGTCCTTGGTCTCCCTGATGGATGAGCTTTCTAGAGAGCAGTGACCTTGCTTCTGCTTTTTGATCTCTCATTGGCTTTTGATATCACTGCTTGCTTTTTATACATGCAAGTGCGAGTCAATAACTGTATATTACAGCAAATGTGATGGAGAGGACCAGGCAATGCAAGCTGCTATTCTTTACAGATTGTTCTATGAAGAGCAAAAGACAGAATTTTCACACCTCACTGCTGAAGCGTTCAGCATTTCAGAGAAAGATGAAAAGGGAATGAATGCTAAACTTAAATTTGGCCTCATTTTTTTCCAGGTTAAAAAGCTGGGTCCTGGGTCTGAAAAGGTTGAATTCTAGAGCAATAGAATGACCAGCCCACAGCAGTAAGTTAAACCAATGAGATCAGTGGCATCAAGGCCACCTCCCATTTTCATGATAAATACTTTGTGACACCTAGTGGCCTCCACTTGAAGGCCACCTGCAAACTCTGCCCTTCCAACTGGCAGTGATTACCATTTGTTGTCATATCAGTTAGTTTAGCAGGAAAAAGCAAAGAGTTCCTGTGTTCTCATAACACTGAACCATGATTTAGCTTTATGAGAATGAGCTGCAATGAACTTTGGGCTCCCTGGCTCCCCCTCCTTTGGCACAGTCACAAGGAAGTGATTACTTGTGCTTCAGATTAACCACATTTGTTGAAACAAGCCAATTTCATAAGCTATGGTCTGAAGCTAGCCTATTTCAACAAACCGTAGTTAAGATAAATGGCAGTTTGTTTGAGTTCAACAAGCTGTACTTAATCCAAAATAGAAACGAGAGCTTCTGAACTCCTCTTCACAGTCACACTGTGCAAATGCATCCATTGCTTTGAAAACTAAGCCCATATTACATGGCTTCAGTACCTCCAAACATCAGAAGCGACATTAACCCATTTTGAAAAGGAGCAGGGCGGAATCTGAGAGACTGGAAGGATTCTTTATTGAGTCTCACTTAGGTTTATTTCTCTTAACTTGTCAGAAAGGGGCATAAGCCTTTTTCATACTTTTACTAAAGATAGCTTATTAAGTGCTAAATTTTAGCAAATACAGGATTTATCTGCCCATTTCAGCAGGCACCTACACTAATGTTCACACAGCAAAACACAAAGCAACAAAAGAGCGTTAACCTTTTATAGCTTCTGTTTGCTCTGAATAAAATCACTTTTCTTATTAGTGCGGCTAAAAGCTCTACCGACAGTAAAGTTTTAACACACAAACTGTGCATTCCATTTTATTACTGTGTATACTTTCTAAAAGCATGCCTTCCTGTATCACCACAAACATTTAAGATCACATCTAATACTTTAGATTTTAAGTGACTATCCAAGATGAGATAAATAGTGCTTCAGGATTAAAGGAACTTAGTGTAAATAGCTGGTGACAAACTGAGGCCGGAACTATACATTACTAAAGATGCCCTGAAGATATCTTCCATTTCCATGCTGAAACCAGTTTGTTCAGATAATAACAGTCCTTTCATTATGAGAATGCTTTCCCCCCAATCCTATCTGATGTCATTGTTTTCCCTATCTGCTGTGTCTTTGTTATTATTTTCCAGATTACCATTTCAGTCTACTTCAGAGATGGGGAAGCACAGGCCTGGAGGGTCACATGTAGCCCTCCAGATCTCTCTATCTGGCCGCACCCCCTTTCCTCAAGCCGCACTCCTCACCTGCCCTGACTCAGACAATCCATGAGTGCTTCTGCCTGCCTGGAATCTCTGATAATGCTTCTTGTTTGGCTGATGGAGGATAGAGATCGGCTTGTGAATGTGTGAAGAAACTAGCCTACTGCACACAAAATGTGCATTTGTTACTTCTGCCCCTGACTCCACCAGCCACTGGCATGTGGCCCCTAGAAGGTTGCTTCGAAGTGCCTTTTTATCCTAGCAACTACATGGGCAACTGACATGAAAGGTTTCCCCATCTTAGGGAGAAAGTAATGCCTTTGTGACATCATCTGCAGGCATTACACCACTCCCCACCAATGGACAAGAATTCTGAGATGTGGGGATTGGTGCATTGGCTAGTGATGTCACAAAGGCTATACTTTCTCCAAGCCCAGCCGCTGGAGCAGGCTAGAGCTGAGCCCGACTGAAGGGAGGACAGGAAGGATTCAGAAGTCTGAAGTAAGGATGAAGGTGAGCCGGGGAACAGAGGAAATGTCTTGCCAAGGGGCTGAGAGCAGGGATGGAAAGAAAGAAAGATGGGGTGAAGTCAGCTGAGAAAGGAGGGCTAGGGAACTTAGGGTTCCTGTCCTGCTCATCTTCAGTCCATCTTTAGGATCACCTTTCCATATGAATTCTCAAAATCTGGGAAGTAGGTACCAGAGGAGCCATACGACTGATCATTCATTATTTTTATAACATGAAGCAATCCTGTTTGTTTAAGCTGTGTTTCAATGGGTATTGTGTAATATATTCTGTCAGTTGTAGTGTCATGTACAGTGTTGGATGAGAGAAGCTTTCTGTCTAGCCAGATGGGAGTTGGTTTAACAGTCACCTGGGGGCCAGAATGGCTGGGTACTAGCCAGTCAGAGTCCGTCCATGTCGGCTGGTGCTTAGTGTTCATGATGGACAATCAGAAGAAGACCACAGAGCAAAAGGATTTAGGGAGAAGAAAGAAGACCTGAGAGGAAGATGGGGTGGCTTGGTGGCAGCTGAAGACTTGCTGAGGTAGCCAAACCACTTGGCTCAGGCTGAAGAGAAGATTCAGGAACCTATATACAATACAGCATTGCAGGAGAAGAGGTGAGAGGCAGCAGAAGCAACATGCACTTTGGAACACCAGGCTCTGGTTCTGATCCTGTGTGTTTCAGGCCACCTTTCCTACCCACAAAGCTACCTGAAAAACTGCCCAAGTAGTTGCAATAGCTCCTGTGAGTGGCTTATGACGTTTCATAAAGAGCTGCTATCAGACAAGGAAACTTCTCAGTGCTGGCACAGAAGCACTTGGGACCACAAATGAGTTGAATTAAATCAGTGCTTCCCAAACTTGGGTCTCCAAGTTTACAGACTACAATGCCCATCATTCCTGACTAGGGGTAATGGGAGTTGTAGTCCAAAAACAAGTTTGGGAAACACTGGATTAAATAAAGCATCAGTGCATGCATATGCAAGATAACTTTATCTATTACTTCATCTGGATAAACCAAATAAGAAAGAAAAGGAGAAACAAAAGCACTTTTTTTTGGTGGCTAAAAAGGGTGACAGCAGGTCAACCTGAGATACACAAGAAAGACAGGAAATGTTCAAAAGTAAATTTGTTGCAATAGGTAGATTATTAGACACCCAAACTTTCTGCAATTATTAAAACAACATCAAGCATGGATCTATAAAGCCTAATTCATTGACACACATCCAACAGAGCTTTACACTGCTCTTCTGGCTCACAGCGCTGCCCCTTTCCAAGAGAAATGAGGCAACTTGTATTGAAAAAATGTCCTTTCTCTTGGATGAATAATATATAGCTACATTAACTTTTCACCCCAAAGCACATGAATAAGGTATTAAAGGCGACTGCTGATAAAATTGCTGGTAACAGCAGTACAGAAAGGGGAGCTGTATAACTGGCAGGATGAATAGGCCTCTTGCTTATCACCATACATAACTAAAAGATGAAACCAACAGTTTATCAAATAAGTTTTTATACATATTATATTATTTATCGCACATGCTCAACCAATCCCAACTTTTCCATAGTGCATCATTATATATCAATTTGGAACATGAGAAGAATATTCCATTATGTCCCACTGGACTCTCCTCCCACCACCAGAGAAGGGAAAAGCAGTTATTCCCCAGAATAAGGTTTTATTATAAGTACCCAGCGTGCTTTGTGTACCACACCTAACAGGTAATCATATGTCTGGAGAAACTTTGTGAAATACATATTATTATAACTCAGAATTTGACAGGGACTTAAAACAAAACTTTGAGGAATCTGATGTTATTCCATTTTTTCTTCCATCAATCCATGTGGAAAAATAACTGCATCTTCCCAGGTTCTGGGTGATTTATGTCTCAGTGAACATCCTACCCAGCCTCCTATTTGTGTGCTTGACTCCTCTATGCGATTTTTGCTATATGGTGGTAACTTGAAAACACAGCTCCATAGAGTTTGCTTCACATGCTGGCCATTGTGCAAACCAACTGCCTACCCAGTTACAGTGTTTTTCATCCAATCAAGTAAAAACTGCCAAACATGTGCAAAGCTGCTTACAAGAACACATGGGTCACCCCCCCCCCCACAAGGAATGCATTTTCCAATAGCTATCAAGCTTCAAACCAATGCACACAAGGATTTTGGACTCATTGTCTAAATGATCTTGCTATTAGGAAACAGTTCAGTATGTTCTTATCTTAACATATTTGCCTAGCATTTGACTCACAGTGTGGGCACAGTCCACAAGCCATGAAAGTCAATGGAAAAGCTACAGTTTTCATGTTTTGTTTTTAATCCACTCTCAAATTGCCTTCGACTCCTAAACGAAAAGCAGGAATAGCCAATGTGATGCCGCCCAGCTGATAAGGGACTCCAATTCCCATGATCCCTAACCACTGGTGATCCTGGCTGGGCTGATGGGAGTTGTAGTTCAGTAACATCTGGAGGTCACTCTGGCCTAAAGCATTGCTTCCTCTTTCTTTCCCTTAATTAAACACCATTTCTTTAGCTTGCCCAAACCATTTCCTATGTCCACTGATGGTCCAAATCTCACCCCACCATTTATTATATTTGTTTAGTTGTTGTTGTTTTTAAAAAAGGTTACAATTGTGTTTCAGCTGGTTGTTCCCTACTCTTGCCAAGGCAAGGCTCAACTTCAGAGTAGCCTCATACAGCCAGATTTTTACCAACATGCTGTAAAAGGAAAGAGGATCTCCAGTAATCGCATTATCAGAACTGGTTTGAACACATGACAGTCTTCATGATTTTGATAAACTTGCTCAAATGTGGCGGTTACAGAATTCACTCTCAAAATGAGCTGGAAGGAACATTAGAAGCCATCTAAGAGAAACCACTCTGCTCAATGCAGGATGCAGCTACAGCAACTTTGGCAAATATTTAAACACTCCCCACTCAAATAGCTCCAGTGAAGGAGAGATACTACCACCTCCCATGAAATTCTCACCCCACTGTTGAACAGCTTTTACTGTTCCAAAGTTTCCTCTCAAATAACTCCCTGGAAGCCATTTTGGATCCTTCCACAGGAGCAAAACTGAATACTTGGATTTATGGAAATGAGGAGGGAGATCAAAATTCTTTACAAGTAGCAAACCAATAGCATCAAGTAAAGAATGTGTTGCCTAATGAACAGGGGTATTACAAAACCAATCCAATAGTGATGAATGTGCAGCCAAAAAAAATACTGGGATTCTCCAGCAAGCCAAAAAATGGGGTTCTTGATCAAGCATAACCCACAAAGCAACCTTGGGTATCTTTATGTAAACAAGATGCAGTGACTCAGCAGACATCACACCTAAAATCTAAATGTGTTTTACAAGCACACATAATTTTATTTCAGTGAGTTGGAACACAATAGAAAACAAGATTTTAAAAGGATTGCTAGAAAATAATCTCCAGTGAAATAATCCCAATGTAATATACTTTTAATTAGTTAGATATAATCTTGCCATATCTTTTTATGGGATTGTCATTAAGAGAAAAATACAAATAAAGCCCTCTGATAAATCCACAGCTGCTTTCACACTGACAGAATATTCACAGCATGCAAGTTAATATTTTACAAGAGTTATTTTCTTCTCTTTAATCCTATAAATTTCTTCCTCTCTTTAAAGGCTTCTTCTACCTACATTTGAATCCCTCCCTTTAATGAGCACATCAGGAAAACACACAGAGAGAGAACCACAGTCACATACAGCTGCCAAAAATATTGCTAACATTAGTATAAATACATTTTAATGATCAGAATGGTGCATCTCTGTGTACTTAGTCTTTCATATGCAAGCAAGCTGCAAACCAGAAAGGACAAGAAGCAGCCTTTAAATGACACAGTTCTGGGAACTGGGTCGCTCGGGAAGAAATGAGCTGTAACTGGCTGCTGCAAAGTGCTTCTGTTTCTCCCTGTGAAGGGTGGTCAGGGCAATGCCCAAGGGCATCCATTTCTGAATTCAGACCTGGGCTGGTGATTCTAAGAAACAAAACCCTGGTTGTTAGGTAGCTTACTAGTTTAAATCCCATATTTTTCCCAGGAGATCCCTTGTACAAATCCTGTGCTCCTGAAATTGATAAACAAAAAAAAGCAATAACCAACCAGCACAAGCACATTCGAAGATTGCCAGACATTGGGGCATATCCAGTTACTAAATCTGTGCACATGATAGTGGATCATATCCATTCAGAGAACTACAAAAATGGAAGTTATCCAATGCCTCATTCCATGAAAACTGATGGCTCAAACCGAGACCATAGCCACACATGTTAAACTATATTTTAGCATGGGGGTGGTCAATGTGTTGCTCTCCAGATATTGTTGGACTATAATGTTGGGATACTGCCAGGGAGATATGGCCCATCATGGCCCCCATGTCGTCTCCGGACGTCCATCGATCTCCCGTTGATACAGTATCAGCAATTAGTGACACAAGCTCCAGAAAATAGCTTGCCACATTCCAGAACTGATGCATGCTCTATCAGCAGAATTCGCACAGCGAAAGTTGCACGCAGGAGAGCATTATTGAGAAGTTTATTCAGCGTTGGACAGAACAAAGAAAAACATGACTGCCTGCTTCGGTATGCTCAGGCACAGAGAGTGAAACGAAAGCAATAGAAAACATAAACATCCTGTGAACAGGAAATACGCAGACTCTGTGACTCACAAAACCTGCTCCCTTTTAAGGTGGAATGGAAATATCCTAACATATAATTCACACCATTCCCAGACAAGAAGGCTAATGTGCAGGGATGATGAGAGTTGTAGTTCAATAATATTGAGGGGCACTACTTTGGATATCCCTGATTTAGCATGAGCCGGAACAATCCTGAGGATGCCTCAGGCTTGTGCACTGCCACTGCCATGCAGCTAAAAGCACTAACAGCAGCACTGGGGTTTACTTTTCCTGAATTTCAGCTTGTCTTGTTAGCTAGACATGGGCTTGTTACTATAATGAACTATGGTCAGTTTTGAAACAAGCCAGCTTCGAGCACTGGTTTTCAAGCTATTTATTAAAACTAACCAGAGTTTTTAATAATCCACAAAACCTGAGTCTGGATGAAACAATTTGAGGCTTAGAGAAAGCTAGATGTCAAAGTTATCCTCATAGTAGGAGAAAACAGAAGGGGGACATGCAAAACCAAGGGTTTCTTTGGTTAATTTCATCTCATGCACTTCACACTAAATCATGGCTTAGCCATACTTTATGCAAAGTAAGCTACTATCTCTTAGGTATTCTGTAGCATCATCCACAGTTTCCTAACCAATCTCTTATTGAAGCCATCAAAGGCAAGCATTCTAGGCACCAAGCTTCAACTAAAGCAGTTTTATAGGCAAATTTAGAGGTCCTTCCTTGGGCAAACATCTTGGGTATTTTGAGAGAAAACAAACCACTTTCAATAAGACTTACAAAACCTCCTAATGGTGGAGGGTATCTGTGCATCCTTAGTTTACCTCCCATGGAAAGTTTTAGACTGGTGAACTCTGTGGGAAATGGATGGAAATTCAGCAGTTTCTCAAGATATTCCTTTGATATTCACAATGCTTATCATACTGTTTCCCACCCCAAAAGGTCCTTTGGACATTTCTTCTCTCACACATTCTTCTTTGTATTGCGTTGAGTTTACCTTGAGCTTGATGTGTCATCTCAATTCTATTTTTCAAGGGATTTGATGCTCCCTTTTCTTCATTTTACCCACTGCACTCAAGCAAAGTGCTACAAAGTAGTGCTCATCATCTCAACTGCATTGAATCAGATGTTACTTCCTCCATGTAGCTATAACCAAAGATACACAATGTGAAGGACTTCAGCGAGTCTGAACTCATCCCACATTAACAGCAAGACTCCATCCAGACTTGTGTTCATTTGTGGGTGTATTCTGCAGCATTTTATTGATGCAATAATAGTGCATTAGAGATGGATTTATACTGGGCTGTCCACATATCATTCTGCCTTATTAGTTGTTCTGCAATGCCTCTTCAGTGTTACCATATAAATTGCCATTTGGAGGGGCACTCCTGCACTGTAGCACAACAAAGGTGAGACAAAAAAACATTAAAAAATAAACTGCAACATTTGTGGTTTAAAATGTTAACAGATTTCAGGAGGAAGTTAGAGGACATGCACTGATTGGAAATGAACAGTACCAAAAGCAGGATGTCATATAACTGTCCCAATACCACCATGAGCAAAAATCATCCTGAATGACCAATTGAAAGGATTTCAGGAGGGACACCAAAAGATGTAACTGCCAGAGTTTTCTTCTTATTACAATAGGTTTTCTTTAGTTCAACAGACTTATCTCTTTTGACAGGGAGCACTGATAAAATTATTTCCATGCAATTTAGAAATCGGGAAGTGATACGACTCACTGCACAGTGAGCCAGGCAAAGTAGAAAATCACATTCTACTCACTGATGACTTTAATTAATATCAGGATTTTCAATGGTATACATAAATTATAATTATTGTACAAAATTTCACCCTTGCTCTCGTTTGTCCTCACACTACCCACTTTGAGGTAGTTAGGCCAAGGCTGAGAACTTACAACTTGCCCAAGGGTACAAAGAAAACCAATAGTTGAGGAAAGCCTTCAAGACTCAGCTACTGGGGTGGAGTCCAATTTTCCTCCCAATGACAACCATCTTCAAATGTTTATGTGTCACCCCCAGTCAAACTTGCAAAGATCTACCATCTGCCCAATAACAAATGTTGGAAATGTAATGAGGCTGAAGGTACTTTTTATCACCTTTGGTGGACTTGCCCAAAGATTAAAGCCTACTGGGAAATGATCTATAACGAAATTAAGAAAGTCCTTAAGTGGACATTTGTAAAGAAACCGGAGGCTTTTCTCTTGGGCATGGTCGGCCAATTGGTACCAAAGAAGGATAAGACATTTTTTATGTACGCAACCACAGCAGCAAGAATCCTGTTGGCAAAGTATTGGAAGATGCAAGAATTACCTACTCTGGAAGAATGGCAGTCGAAGGTGACGGAATATATGGGACTGGCAGAGATGACCGGCAGAATCCGTGACCAGAGGAAAGAGACAGTGGAAGAGGACTGGAGGAAATTTAAAATATATCTGAAAAATTATTGTAAAATTGTGGACTGATAAGATGTCAAGGGGTAAGAAACAAAGAACTACAGCTGTAAATCTTAAACTTTAAGTAAATTTAAAAGGGACTTGATTAAAAATTGACTGATGAGTTGCTCGAAAAAATGGCAAAATAAGGATGTGGCGAAGGGAAGGCATGGGGAAGTCAAATTTTTGTTGTATGTCTTTGATGTTTGTGTTTTGTTTTGTATGGTCTTTAATATGTGTAAAAACTAATAAAAATATTATAAAAAAAAACAAATGTTTATGTGTCACTTCACAATTTCACAACCAGCATCAAGAGAAACAATGAAGAACTGCATTAAAACTGTATCTAGACATCCTTATAGCAAATGTTAGCAGTATCATACCAGATGATAAGGACCCCCAAATGTCAATAATGCTCACTTTCCAAACACCACCTGTAGTCATAGCCAACAAATCCAGATGTTGCTGACCTAAAACTTCCATCATCCATGACCATTGGCCTTGTTGGCTGGAACTGAAAAGAGATGGAGTATAACAACATTCGCTACCCTTGTCCTACTGAATGATAATACATTCCGGCTTTAAAGGGATACTGGTCAATCTCATGGTTCAGCATATATGTTATTCAAGGGACTTCTGATCCCATGTAGAAAGTAAAGCAATCCCAGTTTGGAAAATTAGATATATTTCATGAATCGTAAGAAATAAAGGAATCTGTTCTAGCTCCCATGAATGGTGAAGATCCTTTTCACTTGCACCAGGACTGCTTCAAAATGTGTTAATTATGTGATGGGGGGGGGATAACTTATAAATTACAATTATTAGTATCTAAACATGAAAGTTTATTTATGCCCGAAGACCTTAATCTGCTCTTGAAACTAGATCTTTATTATTTGGGTGGTATCCCCCCACCCTCTCTATAGATAGAATGGAACATCCACCCAACTCATTAACAGTAAAAAAAAATCCTGTAAGAAAACAACTGCACCCCTAGCCTTTTTTAAAAATTTGTATTTTCATTGGAACATAGGGATACCCAAATATCTTTATGGACAACCTTGGGCATGCCCAGTGATGTTTCTGGCTCCCTCACCCTTTTAACAGCAGGTCCCCACCCACCATGCCCTTCACACAACTTGTTTTTTTAAAAAAATCCTCTTTCAAAATGAAGTTCCACCAAACCAGGACCTTCAATAAACTGAAGATCAGTTGGGCTCGGATTCAATCAGGTTCTGTTTTTAAAAAAGGCTTGGCCTTTCATTCAGGCCTTTCACTTCTAAAGAGTTACAAAAGTCCTTGGTGCTTTGCGAAGATGGATTACATCTGTGTCCCACATAACAGCCCTGTAAGGTAAGCCAATGTTGTTTGATCTTGTATGAGAAGCTGTAACAAGGAGGCAGTAGCTTGCCAATGGGCACCCGGTGAGTTCATGGCATAGTTCACATCACATACTCTTTATCACTACACTGAATGCATGTTGCTAAGGGATAGGCTGATGTAAACAAAACACAATGCTATGCTGAAAAAGAAAATGGGGACAATAACACACTGCCTATGTTAAGTGTCCTTCAGCCACAGGGCAAAGAAGCAACAACAAAAAATGCAAGTAAACAGCCATTCACAGGAGAGCCCCAGGAACACAGTTTCTAAACGCAATTATAAAGCCACCTCCAACCTAAGCCAGTAGTACTGAAATTTCATAAGGATAATCCACTCAGTTAAGTTTCTTGCCCCATTGAACCCTGCCACCGCAAAGCCTTTATCTTTGATACTATTAAATGAAGGAAAAATTACCATACCAATTCAGCGCAGTTTATCTCGGCAAGATTCAAACAAAAATCCCATTTCTCCGTGGCAAAGCTACTGGCAGTTTTAGAGAGGGCATTAATTCTCCCCCTCCCAACGTAATATAAAAGGCGGGGGAGAGATGAGGATAACCGCGCATACATAGCATAGCATAGGGGAAATCCATTAGTTGCTATTTGTTTAGTAGCTATTACTGGAAGAGTTCAATGCCAAACAGCTGAAATAATTTAGTGCTACTTTATTTGCAATTCTCAAGTCATTCATCCACAGACCTATTGTGATGGGGGTGCTGTTGTTTTTAGCAATATGTAGCCTTTCAGAGGGGCTTGTTCTTAAGATTTCCAAACATTACATACAAATAAAAACAACTTAGATATTGTTTGTGTCTAAGTTAAGCTCAGAGTAGATCCACTGAAATTAATGGATATGTTTTTAATTTAATTTAATATTAATTAATATGTTAGTTGTGTCTATTGTTTCCAATGGGTCTACTCTCTGTAGAAGACTGACTTTGGATAATGCTATATATCAGTTACAAATAAATGGAATAGAAGTTCAATTAAAGGAAAGGGTAAGAAATAAATTTAAGGAAGGTTAAAAAATAAATGCAGGGAGGGGAGAGAAAGAAAAGCACCCTAATAAATGTATAGTAGTAACCCAGCTGAAGTAAATCAATATGTTCTGGTTTATAATTTAATGAAGCATAATTATCTTATGTACCATATTTTTCTGTCTATAAGATGCACCCTATTTTGGGGGGACTCAGATTTAAGAAAATGGGGGGAGATGGCCCAGAGTATGACACCACCTAATTTTTGACATTATTTTTAGGGGGGGATCTATTATACATGGAAAAATGCAATATTTATTTCATAAAATTTATATACCACTTCTTCATAAAAATCCATCAAAGCAGTTTACTATCTGCATATGCAGTGAAAGTTAACCCAAGTTTCAATTCTGTGCACACCTATCTAAGTGAACTGCATGGGACTTCGTTCTGAGCAACTATTGTATGATTGGGCTGCAACTGAAAACTGAGCCAACCCAACATGCAAACACATCAGTCAGCCACAAAGTCATTCTAAAGAAGAAACACATGTTGCAAAAGGTTTAAAGGATGCAGTACATTTAAGGGCACACCTCCCGTGGGATCTCTATCAGAGAGGGTCAGTCCCTGCCCACCTTGCAGTGGCATGCTTTAGGCTCTCAAATTTCAATGGTGCCCCGTGCAATGATAAAATTTGGTGCCGCCTGCCTCTTGCGCTCTGTTCTACATCACTGTTGTATTGCCCCCTGTGGCACCGGTGCTCAGTGCGGCCCAACTGATCACGCTACCCTGAAACCGCCTCTGTTACCTTGTCAGAATGGAGGACAAGTTTTGCTCTCACTACAACAGCCTCCTCACGTGTAACTGTCATACACTTAAATGGAAGAACATAAAGTGTTACTCAGGGGCAATACTAAGGTATGGCCTAAATTTGTTCCCTGTCCCGGGTGACCCCTCCCCTCCCCCGCTTCAAATGGAGCATGTACAGCTTCTCCATCCATGACCAAATCTTGGGTTCTGTTTCTTGGTGATGCTAAATTGTGATGAAATACCAAGAATTCTCTTTTTAAAGGGAGAGATCATAAAATATATGGGTTTTTATTGCATGCAAAGAGTAGGAAAATATTAGTGTTGCAGAATGCAAGGTCATTTTAAGACATCACAGTGCTACAGGATATAAATCATTCTAAATTGATTTCATTAAGATCCTGATTGTATCTTGGAAAACAGCAGCCCCCAGCTACCCTGCGTGTGTCTAAATCACCTCCAAATGGAATAGTGAAAAATAACCTTTGCTATTCCCATAAAGAGACCACAGAAGACACTGCAAGAGAATCAGTCTGTCTTAGGTCAGCTGCTTTGCTTTACGAGTCCTGAGAATGATCCGATCTGTGAAAGAAGCTCACTGCTATTAATGCTAATTTAATGGTGTGCTATTATGCAGTGCTACAGCCCCTCTATCTGGTAGCAGCCAGCAATCAAGCCTCCGTTTATAATGAGCTAGAAATCTAAAGTTTCAGAGGAGTGAGGGAGAACCAAACTGTGGTGAATTGTGGGGGGGAGGGTGTTTACACCCAACTGATTTCATGCCATTGAGATTTTAAAGAGAGAGAAAATGCATTATCTTAAAAGTGTCCCTTGAAGCTCAAGGAGATATTCCAATGCCTGCAGAGCTTTTGAAGACAACCGTTTAGATCTGTCAGTACAACAAAGCCAAAAGGTAAGTTTTCAGTAACAGACATACATCTTGAGAGGATTACTCATCACCATTAAAAATAATAACCGAGTTTCAAGGTCTTTAAACAAGTCATGGCTGGTGGATTAGGGAACCTCAAGTTGATGTGGACATGGTCCTTTACTTTGACAAGGTCCTCTACTTTGGGTGTATCAATTTCCCCCTTTGTCTCATTCTTTTTCTTACTAGAGTAAGGAGGTGCTCCTCAAGTGGGACCTTTTGGGATAACAAGGAAAGGAAGGAAGGAAGGAAGGAAGGAAGGAAGGAAGGAAGGAAGGAAGGAAGGAAGGAAGGAAGGAAGGAAGGGAGGGAGGGAGGGAGGGAGAGAGAGAGAGAGAAGGGGGGCAGTATGTTGTCAGTCAGGCCAATCTTGTACGGTGTTACTTAGAAAGAAGTGCCACTGATCCTGATGCAGCCTTCTTCTAAGCAAGCAAGCAAGATCACTTGCTCCTAAATAAGTGTGCATAAAATTACAATCCTGTACACCAGGGGTAGAGAATTGCCACTTTGACTAGGGAGTGAGACGTCCCACGTGTCAGTAACTCAGCATCACTTGACACAAGGTGATTTTCCAAGTGGGCCCGAACCTCAGTGTTTAAAATCTCTGACAGAGGACAAGGATCCAGAGATCACGTTAAAGGTGGCCAAATTTTGCATGGTTGCCATAAAACTTAGGGAACAAGACTAAGGCATTAGAAGCAAATTATAGATAATATGGTAGAGATTAAGCCTTAAACCATATTTTAACTGCTGCCATAATTGCATTGTTTATCGTTATATTGATTGTTAATTTAAACTTAATTTTATTGTGTTTCTGATCTGTTTAGCATGGTATGTGAGCCTGGTCTGGGACCGTAATAAATTCAATTCAATTCAAAGGTGATTCATCTTCAGAGGGAGAATCTCAGTCTTCCTTTGCAGGTGTAGCTTGAATTTGAGTTGAGCGGCGAAAGGATTTTGTTCCTTTGAAGTCGTGGCTCAAAATGCTGCAAGTTTGTTCCTCCCCATTGCGCATCCCCGTTGCATTCTCCTGCCACTGTTCACATCAGAGTGGAGGAAGGGATGCCTTCACCTGTTTATTTCTTTCCACACACCACGTGAAGTTTCTTTCTGCATCCATGCTGTCATCAGCACATGCAAAGATGTTGTCTGACGTGTTCACACCACAAAAGAATGGCAGTTTGCATTTTGGAATCAGACGGAAGCTGATTTAAGGGAAGGTACACCAAAAAGGATGGGACGCAGGTGGCGCTGTGGGTTAAAGCCTCAGCGCCTAGGACTTGACGATCGAAAGGTCGGCGGTTCGAATCCCTGCGGCGGGGTGCGCTCCCGCTGCTCGGTCCCAGCGCCTGCCAACCTAGCAGTTCGAAAGCACCTCCGGGTGCAAGTAGATAAATAGGGACCGCTTACCAGCGGGAAGGTAAACGGCGTTTCCGTGTGCGGCTCTGGCTCGCCAGATGCAGCTTTGTCATGCTGGCCACGTGACCCGGAAGTGTCTTCGGACAGCGCTGGCCCCTGGCCTCTTAAGTGAGATGGGCGCACAACCCCAGAGTCTGTCAAGACTGGCCCGTACGGGCAGGGGTACCTTTACCTTTACCTTACACCAAAAAGGAGTATTTCTCCAAAAGCTATGGGATACAGGTGGATTGTGGCTAACATCATGTGAACCTGGCTTAAAAATACTTGTGGTGGGAACATGCTGGAGCCATAGAAAATGGTGATGTGAACACACCTTTAGGGCGCACTCCCACTTCTCCCTTTTCTATTTAGCCTCTTGAGTTTACCTTCCGGCACTTGACATCATAGCATGCAAATCAATGGACAGATGGGGATGGTTTGGGCTATACCACACTGAGGGCATTAGGCCCATGGGCTGCAGGTTCCCCAACACTACACACACTTCACATGGAAATAAGTCCCATGGAACTCATCAGGACCTACCTTTGAATAAGTATGTATAGAGCAATCAATTGGAGCAAAGTGCACTAGTGATTCAGGTGTGTAGACTAAGAATTAAGGACAGGGTGCCTCTGAACAAGTGGTTAGTACCAGAACCAAGTTCACGAGTTCTTTCATGCAAAATTTCAATTCTGCTTCTCACCTAAGCACTGTGTTTCAGCAACTTAGGTTTTTTTTTGGGTGTTGCTGTAACACAACTGTGTATGTGTGTGTGTGTCAGAAATCCCTTGCCAGTCTCCCCCAAAATATCTACCAGTAGATCCCAACCTATCTTCTGCCTACCTCTGCTCTATAATATACACAATTTGTTTGAGTCTTTGCTGTATATGGATTCTATATAATGCACACTATCTTATATGTGGGTTTTAAAGAAACTTAAAATCCAAAATTGGGAATTTTTGCACAAGTCCATCCATTGTCAAAGTACCTCCCCCCCCCCCACATGCACACATAGAAGCTCCATCTAAAGAAAGGTTTGCCCCCATTCTCAGCAAGGAAAAGAAAACAGCTGGTGAAAATTTGCATAGATTAATTATTTAAAAGGAACATGTAACTATTTTGAGATTACCCACTACATCGCTTTGTGGAATAGGGCAGCCAGATGCAGAACAGGAAAGGAGCTTCTGCACCTTTGTAAGCTAAGCAAGCTACTGAAATCCCTGCATCTATGCAACTATTAAAGGTTGATAAACTGCCACCATGCCTTAAATAAGAGATTGATAATATATTTTGTCTACATAGTGCCCTTTTTGAGTGTATGAAATATTTCACATACATAATGTCAGCACCATGTTCCACTATGTTTGGAGATGTCCCACTATGTTACTGCAGATGGAAGAAGATGCTGAGCAATGTTACCTTGCCCAAATGCAGCCTAATCCTGTGTATGCCTGCTTAGAGTAAGTCTCACTGAGTTCAATGGGGCTTACTCTCTCAAGCAGGTTTGTTTAGAAATGTAGTAGGCATAGAAATGCCATGGCAGAGGTGAAATTTGAACTGGAGACTTCCTAGTTCACAGACAAGCTCTCTGAATGTGACCTACTGGCTCTCATTTCTAAATAGTCTCTCAGACCCAGATATTATGTTCTTAAGCCTTAAGAACTTCAGAGCAGTGAGATAGTAGGCAGCACCTCTGCCTCCTGGTGCGGGGCTCAAAAACGATCCATTTGCTTAACTTCCCCTTTCCTTTGATTGAATAAAGCAAAAATCCAAATACCTGCCCAAAGCAAGCACACCAAATGTTGCTATTTCGAATCTTGCCTGTTCCCTCACTGACCAAGCTTTGAAGGAGGGTTATGGCCTAGATTGTCACTGGATTAAGGTGATAATACTTAAGTTCCCATTGTTCAGTCCCAGCTCCTGCCCACCTAGCAGTACGAAAGCACATCAAAGTGCAAGTAGATAAATAGGTACCACTCCGGTGGGAAGGTAAACAGTGTTTCCATGCACTGCTCTGGTTTGCCAGAAGCGGCTTAGTCACGTTGGCCACATGGCCCGGAAAAACTGTCTGCGAACAAACGTCAGCTCCCTTGGCCAGTAAAGCGAGATGAGCGCCTAACCCCAGAGTCGTTCGCGACTGGACCTTTATCTTTTTGAGACATAGCCTCTGATTCAGTTGGAAAGTTCTGTTTCTAATCACTGCTCGCAAAAAACGGTCTTTAGCTGTCAACATGATAGCACAGCAGAATCCTTCAGAGATATGACCCAAGTACAAGCAGTGTAACAAATTATTCCGCTTATTTGGCCAGAGCACCAAACTACCACATTCTTGATAGAAGCTGGAATGTCTTAGGACCAAACTAGGCCTGACACAGGAGATCTATACAGTATAACCTGACACCCCCCCTTTACAATTCAATGCAGTTATGGTGAGGCCTCCAAATTCATTTGGAGTGGGGGGGGGTGCAAAACAAAACTCTTTGCAGACTGTATATCACCCCCAGTTTTGTGTTCTCCATGCAGGAAAATTTACATAGACCTTTCCTCTGCAAGTAAGAAAATAAATTAGGAGGCCTGTTTTTATCAGGAAAATGCTTTGCTGGCTGCTGCTCTGATCAAATTCAGAGGCCCCACAGTTGCTCCCCCCCCCATCATGAAATACTCCATTTGTCTCCTATGCTACATCTAGTTTGGTCATTAATGCACCATATATAAGTCCAGGTCAACTACCAGAGCTGCCAGTGGGGCGACTTTTGGGCACACATCTACTCGCAGAGGTCTTCATTGATGCCCACAGCATCCCCAGAGTCCTCCATTGGAATGAGGCTGGAAACAAACATTCTGCTGTAGCTAATTGAGTAGACTGCATCATGTGTTTGGTTGCAGTGTGCCTGTGGCAACCCCTGGTCTACTACACAGCCAAGTTCCCCCTCCCCAAGACATTTCGCTTCCCCTAGCGACCACACAAGCTGAGATACGTTCTCCAAGATGACATGTGGTGACTCAGGTGATGTCAGGATGTGGCCCAATACACACTGCACCTTACCACCCTGTGCGCAGAGTGCAGAAGACCTTGGACAGAACCTCTTGGCATATACAAGCTTTATTGGTGTGTGTAAAAATATCCCTGTTCCACATCAGCCCCCAGGGATTCTGTGCAGACTGGTAGGCCCTGTACAGAGAACTGCTAACTGGCTGCCTAGGGAGGCCCTTTGCAAGAAGCATCCCTGGAGTGGGCCAGGGCATCGGGTACTAGTATTCTATTATTTTGACTGCAAGGCTTTTGGGAAGACCTCTGGAGAGCCACTGCCAGTCTGCATAGACAGTATTGAGCCAGAGGCACCAAAGGTCTTCCAAAGGGAGCTTCTGGTTTCTGTTCCATTACCACCACCTCTGCCCTAAGGTGCCATATGGATGTAATGCCTCAGGTACCAAAATGCCTTGGGCACTCTAAAAGATTGCATTGTAGGCTCGGTTACATACAAAAAGGGGGCAGCTCCACCTCTTTACCTCTTGGTAAAGTGCCCTCTCATGGGCCTTCTTCAGCCTATGGGATGCATTATCTTCGGGGAAACTTTCCAAAGGGTGTATGCTAGTGATCAGGAGCAAAGGTGAGTGGAGCAATGAACACAAAATGTACCCTTGAAAAATATGCTAGCTTCTGCAGCCACCTACAGACCCCTCTCTATCCTTCAGCCAAACAAAAAACACCCAAGGGGAGGGGTTCAAAGCAGGGCTAGCAGGGGTGTGGCTTGAGAAGGGGTGTGGCCTGGGGAGAATCCCAGAGGTCAGGTTAAGAGGGCCCCCAGGCCTGATCTTCCCCAACCCTGATGCAGAAGAATACAGGTTTAATCACTGACATCTCTAGTTAAAAGTAGCCCATATTGAGGTAGATGAAGTGGTGGGTTGTTGTTGTTGTTGTTGTTGTTGTTGTTGTTGTTTGATGCAGCAGCATTGTCTGCTCATATGCAGATCTGTATTGTTTCAGACATAGGATTTCACTAATACGTTTTCCAAGAGGCAGGGTTCAACTCAGAATGGGCTTCAGTATATATTTGGATGTGTGTCTACAAATTTAATTATTCTGTTTTTTTAAATAAAAATTGCTTTACAGTATTTGTAATCCAGTGTGTGTGTGTGTGTGTGTGTGTGTGTGTAATAAGGATTATTAAAAAAAAGCAGAAAGAAACATATTTCTGCTTAGAATTCCAGAATGTGTTAATAATTCCTTTGCATGCTCAGGGCCTAATCTGCTGTCCAATGAAATAAATGCCTTGGCTTCAGTTCGGTTGTGATCAAGGTCTCACCACACTGGTAAATGATGTGTCAACTGAACTGGGAAGTGTTTTATGGGCTGTGAAGAGAGCAGGCTTTCAGCAGTGTGCGCCTTCGCCTCTGAGGGGTTTACTGTCCATGTAAACCTGCTGCTGATCATTCCCCCTCAGCCCTATCATCAATATTTTAAAATTAAATGTCTCATTAAAATACAACACTATCTCAATAAAACTCCATAGAAATCAAAATATTAGATTCTTCCCCTCTCCCCTCAGAAAATCCAAAAACCCAACCCTGATTTCTTGAAATGTAATAGTCGTGTGTCAACATTCTCTCACTTGTTACACCCTTCAAAGCCCTACATGCCAAGACACTCTGGTGTTTCCAAGGCTCCACCATACATTCTAGCATAACACCAAGAAGCAGAATCAATGGCAGGGACAAACAGATGAAGGGAATGGAGGCAAAACCAATCCCAAACTGGGCTTCCCTGGGGGGCAGTCGTAACCTTATATCAGGGCACCCTTATACTTTATGCCATAATAAAATGAATGGTTCCTAGGTACTCCTGAGAGGCAAAAAACAAAACAAAAAACATTGCTCCTGGGGCTTCCCCACCAACCATGTTTCTGCCTCCATGCACAAGAATCCCATGTGAGGGGAGGAGGGCAATGTGTCTATGTGCACTCTTTGCAAAACACCCACAGGGGCCTCTGCAATTTAATGGACTTCTTTCCACACACACTCTTCTCATAATAATGATGAGCATTTACTAGCTACACATAATTGATTGCAGTAGGTAAGCTTTATATTTCTGAATGAGAACGAGAAGGAAATTAAAGCAACCTCGGATAGCAGTTCAGGCTCATAGAAAGATCTTTCTCTGTTCTATTTCTCAAAAGGGTATTGATTACAATTTCTGGAACATTGCTCTATTTTGGCTCTTCTGCATTATGTGATCCAGCTTTGGCTGCTCTTTGTTTCTCTGCTAGGCCATAAATTAATGCAAGAGGAAGCAGTTTCACTGCGCTGATGAATTCTTGCTGGAGACCTAGTCTGAGTATAATATTTCAGTTTTACATAGCAACAAAGTCACTGTAGAACCAAAAATATCAAAGGGGGATGGACTCTAAGGCTATCAACTAGTTAGTTTCCTCAGTCAATTGACTGTCTTGCTTGTGTCTGATTAAACAGCATCATTAACAGATTAAATATTACATTATTATACCAACTGCAAGTGATCTTCTGAGGAACTGAAAGCAGATTACTGTTTCTCTAAACTAAATAACGCAGGCAAGTGTTTGGAAAATTAACTGCAGCACATCAATTGACTGAGGAGCTGCAGAGGCATATACTGTATGCAACAACAACAGCATAAAACAGGGGCGCTTCTAATTTCAATCCAGTAATCAATTTTTAATCTGCAGTGCATGAACCTGTCGATTTATGTACTGATTTGATCAATGCTTTCAGCCCTAGAAGAGCATATATTATGGGGAGGAGGGAATAGTTTCACTTTATAGTAGGAACTCTTAAAATAAGGTTAAAGGGGTGTGCTTTTCGTTTAGTTAATATGGTCTCCGGTTCAGGATATAGTTGGTTTCTGGTTCAGGATTAGTTCCCTATACAGTCATACCTCGGATTAAATATGCTTCAGGTTGAGTACTTTCGGGTTGCACTCCGCAGTGACCCGGAAGTAACGGAAAATGTTACTTCCAGGTTTTGCCGCTCGCGCATGCGCAGACGGTCAAAATGATGTCACACACATGCGTGGAAGCAGCGAATCGCAACCCACACAGGCACGGGTTACTTTCACTTCAGGATGTGAACGGGGATCTGGAACGGACCCCGTTCATATCCAGATTACCACTGTAATCCTGGAGTCCCCAGTCTTTGTTTTGTATTTTTAATGCCAAGGCTCCCTTCAGTGGTTTATAGTTTTGAGTTTCTCTCCCTTTTGCTGCACAGAAGATGGAAAATCACCACCACCTCTTCTACCAGAGTCTGCACTCTCATGCAGGGATGGGGAATCATTTGCCTTCCAGATGTTCTTGGACTTCAACGCCCACCACTCTTGACCATAAGCCATGCTGGCTGGGGCTGAAGTAAGTTGTATTCCAACAACATCTGGAGAGCCACAGTTTCGTCACATCTGTTCCATTTTTGCAATCAGGGCAGATTTCCAATCCTGTAACACTCCTACCCCACCCCATAAAATGGGACCAGTTGATGCTGAAATGCCAAGTTGTCACTGTGCAAATGGAATTCTCCTGTTCAAGAACTCTTATGGGGGGGGGGGAAACCCCTCACTGCTCTAGTCATTTTCCCCCCAGTATGACTATCCTGTGTGAGGCTGCAAATGCTGGTCCATTGAGAAGCTATTCTTCCAAGTTTGCTGCCCTCACCAAGCCTCCTGGCAAGGAAACATTGTATTAAAATTACAGTTGTACCTCTGGTCACAAACTTAATCCATTCCAGAGGTCCGTTCTTAACCTGAAACTGTTCTTAACCTGAGGTACCTCTTTAGCTAATGGGGCCTCCCATTGCTGCCACGCCGCCCACACATGATTTCTGTTCTCATCCTGAGGTAAACTTCTTACCCGAGGTACTACTTCCGGGTTAGCAGAGTCTGTAACCCAAAGTGTTTGTAAACCGAGGTGTTTTTAACTCGAGGTACCACTGTATTATAACACACTGCCAATACAAGAGCTTTGATTAAACTTTGCTGCTCCATCCGGTATGTACTGAGGGCAAGTGCTCCTACTGTTCCACCCTAGTGATGCTACTGCTACACTCCCAGCCTCTTGTTACCATATACAAATGGGTGTGTTGCCCTGAAAGAAACCAAAGCAACTACAGAGTCCATTGTTTGTCTGTTTTCATTCTTCACATCTACAACTCAGGCTTCCTTTATGCAAATTTAATAAATAAATAAAATTGTGGCAGCTTCCAACAACCTTGTGTCCTCCAGATATTGTTGGACTACAACTCCCATCAACCCTAGCCAGTGCAGGCCAGGAAGGAAGAGAGTTATGAGGAACAGTTGAGAAAATTTGGTATGTTTAGCCTAGTAAAGAGGAGATTAAAGGGAGATATGGTAGCCATCTTTAAACATCTAATGGGCTGTCATGGGGAGAATGTAGCAAGCTTGTTTTCGCCTTCTCTGGATGCTAGGACCTGAACCAGTGGATTCAAGTTATAAGAAAGAAGATTCCGACTAAACATCAAGAAGAAATTTCTGATGGTAAAAGCTGTTTGACAGTGGAACAGACTCCCCAAAGAGGTGGTGGATTCTCCCTCCTTAGAGGTTTTTAAGCAGAATTTGGATGGCCATCTGACATGGATGCTTTAGTCGAGATTCCTGCATTGGAGGTGGTTGGACTAGATGTCCCTCGGGATCCCTTCCCATTCTACGATTCTATGTAGCCCTACAAATTTTGGAGGAAATAAGTTTGGCAAAGTCTTCGTTATTGTGGCCGGTGTCTCATTTTGAGTCACCTATGTGCTAAGGAATAAAATTAAAATAAGATTCTGAATTATCTCCAAGGGGGCTCATTGCATATGGGTCTTGCTTGTTTCTACAGATAAAGAAGAGTGGGTGACTCTGAGTAAATGATTGTTCATTGTTCATAACAGCTGTAAGAGGAAAAAGCTGAGGGAGGGGGGATCCCTTTTAAAAACCCAACAAAGGTCTCAAACATCACTTCACATGAATTCATATCAGGCACTCCTCTTTCAAAAACACCAGGAAGACATTCGCAAGGCCTACCTACAATACGATATCTCTGGTGCTTATATGCCCCTTTAAACCACCACGGCTTCCCCTAGTGGATCCTGGGAAATGTGGTGCTGAGAATTCTGTGAGCTATCCTGAACCTTACCTTTCCACAGCACTTCCATTTTCAAAAATATATTAGTAGTTAAACAGATCATTGCATATTTGCCTTTAGTGTGTGCCTTTCACTCATCAAGACGGTCACACAAGAATTTGCTCAGCATTCTCTTATATATATATTCATATTCACACAATACTGTAGACCAAGTTTTTATATTTTATTGCTATTATTATTATTATTATTATTATTATTATTATTATCAAGAAACAGAGTCATAGGAAGAGCAGAAACATATAGCTGAGTCCAGAAACTAATGTATTTCAATGTATTCCTTTTATCAATGTTTCCCCCCTTTCCTACAAAAGGCCTTAAAATGGAAGGGGGAGAATTGAGGATCAAAGTGAGTGAAAGATGTAGATATCAGGTCAGAAGGTTGAACACCCACCAAGGAAAAATTACAGTATCACTTCCACCCTGTTCCCACTGTAGCCTGATAGAAAGATTATGTGAAACAGAAAATTGTGCTGCTTTGGGGAGGGTGGGGGAGGGAGAGGAATTCCACATGCCCTATAAATTCCAATCCTTTTTTATGTAATCTATTTAATCTCCCGTTAATGATAATCACAGGCTATCAATGTGCTCAAACAGGGTCAATTTCTGGTGGATTTGCACTTCTTATATTTTGTGCTTTAGCAAAGCTGCAGGGGGGCAGGGAAGAGCGAAGAGGGAGGGAACACAAAGGTCTAAACTCTGATTTAAACAGTTATATTAGCAAGATCTGGACGAAGGATTGCTTGCAAATATAAACAGTCCTTGAACATATGTGTGCCATGTGTGTGTGTGTGTGTGTGCGTATTAGAGAGAGAGAGAAAGAGAAAATGGGCTGGTTAGGGTGGATAGTATGTCCTGCCAGCTGACAGTCATCTATTAAGCAGGTTCTATAATCTAAGGACTCAGCAAGGTTAGAAAATCATAGTGGATTTACCAGTCTTCTTACAGACGGAGTTGGATTGGGGGAGGGAATTAGATGGGGAGGAAAATGGGCTGCAGGGTAGCATTTCCAAATTTCACAACATCCTGCCTGTCCAGCAGCAGACAATAAATGCATTTGTGAAATACCAGATAGGTTTCTGCTCTGAAGGAGCTTCAAACGCAAGAGGGGGCATAGCATGAAAAATCAGGCAGTCTCTGGAGGGAAGCAAGGAGAGGAGCGAGGAAGGTGTGTTTCTGCATTTCAGCTTCATTTTCTGTAAAGGAATGAACACCATCCCCAAATCACAAAAAGGACACTAGCCAAATGCAACTTAACAACCTTCCAGCTGCCTCTTGCCTGTTGACCACAGGATATATTACCTCTCACTGACCATCTCATGTACTCTATCCTCTTGGGCTGATTCCCCCAGGTTAGTTCCACACACACCCTTTGCTTGATTTCCTCAAACCATAGCATCCCTTGGCTCCCACATATTGCTCTTCAGCCTAGATTATGAGCAGCAAACAGCTTTAAAGGAATATTTGAGAAAGAACAAAGAGGGAACAAATTATTTAAATAAGCAAACCCATCAGATTGGGAAGAGAGTGCAGGGTAATAAAATTGGTTCAGAATGGGATTTACAGTGCAAGTCTATGTCTGCCTACTCAGAAGTAAGCTCTGCTGAGTTCTATGGAACTTACTCACTGGTAAGTACAGGATTCCCATCTTCATGTAGCAACCCAGCTTCTAGCTTGCTCTGCCATATCAAAGAAGACAGACAAATACCCAGTTATGATCACAGGCCCTCCACTCCTTAAATAGTGGTACCCAGAAGTTGGCTGAGCAGAGAGAGAGGATTGTGATGATATTTGTCCTAGATAACCTTCACAAGAGAATGTACCCAATCCTCATTTTCAAATGAGAGGGGTGAGGAGAATGGATTGGGGTGTGTGTGTTAGTGCTGGAAACCAATAGCCTAGTAGTCCAATAAGAGGGGGGAGGAAAGATCCCCACCCATCCACCTATCTGCCTAGGAAATATCCCCCCCACTATATATATATATATCTCCTTCATAGATGCACTCGTTTGATGAGGCTGGAGCGAGCCTCACAGGAAGAGAAAGGCGACTTCCCTGAGCTGATGCATATATTCATGGGGTGTGCTCTCTCCTCCTGAAATGGAATTGGGGCTCATTATTTTGCAATGGCGCAGCACCCTGGGGAAGGGACTGTGGATCACAGTTGGGCTGGAAAGCATTTCTTGTCTTGTCTTTTCTAAAGGTGGGAGGGGAATGGGGAGGTGAAGACAAACACACCAGCACAGAGGCACACACCCCTTGTCAAACAATCCTGAGCACAACCTAGCCAAAGCTCCAGTCCAAAGCACTAGCTCTCAGTTTTAACTTCCTCTTCATCTCCTTATAAGCCACAGAACCATCAAGGTCAGCATTTTTCTCCCTCCAGCCCAGGACGCTGACAAAAGCCCTTGAAAGGACCACTGGTGATGTCCCCAAACCTGCTACATTCCCTTTTCCTCTTGAATTGGGTGTGTGTGTTGTTTTTGCTTTGGAGGGTGGGGGTAAGGCAAAGCGAGAAATGGAGAGGTCTCTTCTCTCTGGTTGTGTTGTCTTGTGAATGAATTCCACCTCCAAGGGCCCATTAGGAGAGTTACATCTCCATCATCATCACCATCACAAACATCCAAAAGAGGAGGGAATATCTCCTGAAAGAATCCAGGCTGGAAGAAAAGTCCACACAAACTTCAAGGAAGCCTGGATGCCTTTGCGTATCTGCACCAAGTTACAAGCACTCGAAATCAGGTCTAGAACAGAGACATTTCACCAGCACCCCACCCCCTCCATATATATATACATAAAGAATCACCCATACGCCAACAACCCGGATTCCAAAAAAGGGAAGGGGGAAGCCTTCCCCCTATTGACGCAAAGCAAGAAGTTTGGTCTCACTTACGGTATTTGGGGCTGGTGTTGGCCTCTGGCGTGGTGGTGGTGCTGGCCTCTTGGAAGGGGGATAAGGTCCAGGACGGAGCAGAGTCCTGAAGATAGGTCTTGTAGGAGGAGGTAGTGTATGCCGCAGTGGGCCAGATGGGCAGAGGCTGGGTCCCAGGGGTGCCAGGCGCAGGGCGGGAAATCAGGATGGTGGTGCTGAAAGGGACAGCGGTGGTGGTGGTGGCAAGGACGGTCGGGGGCGCGACCGTGTGGCGCGCCGTGGTGGATCTCGGCAGGCCGGCGCGGATCGGGCCCCGGGTGCCCGGGAAGCGGGTGGGCGCCTTGGTCATGGTGGTGAGACGGGTACTTATCCGATTGGGTGTCCTCGACGTGGTGGTAGTGGCCGTGCTGCTGGTGGTGGTGTCCACGCTTTTGGGCGGCGTGGTGGGCTGCTTGGAGAGGAAGAAGGGGTCCTGCTCGATGCCTTTGGAATCCATCAGCTCGGTGGGCACGTACTCCTTGACGGAGCCCACCACGATCCACTTGAGCAGCATCAGGCTGAGCCCCAAGCCCACGAAGCCGATGAAGAGGGGCACCACGCACAGCCACGTCTGCTGCCGGTTCCACACGATGCAGTCGCTGCAGCGCACCTCGCGGGCCGCCGGGTCGGCGCCCCCATCGCCGCCGCCGCCCGCGGGACCCCCGGCTCCGGCCGCCGCCCCCTCCTCGGCACCAGCTGCGGCACCCGGAGGAGAGGAGACCCCTTCGCTCATCCTCCTAGGGGCCTGGCACACCCTCCCCCCGGGGAAAGAAAAGGCATCGGGGGGGAGCGAGAAGCATGCGGAGCAAAGGCGGCGAGGGAGGGGGCGCGCAAAGGCGAGAAAGAGAGCGAGCGAGCCACAGAGGGAGGGAGGGAGGGAGGGGTGGGGAGGGAGAAAGAAGAAGATCCCACAGAACGGAGGGGGAAGCTGCCGTCAGTTACCGAAAGGACATTTCCCCATTCAACCTAGAGCTCTGTAACCCCCCCGCCATCACATATACATCCACACGCATTCACACAACCGCTGCTGAATCAGCTGGAATGGCCGAGCTCTCCCCATCCTCCAGCAGTGCTGAAGTAGCCTCCTTTTTTACCTTCGATTCCCCCCTTACCCCCCCCCCAAATAAATGAAAAATCCTCGGCGCTTCTTCCCGCACGAACCCAAAACAGCAGTCCCCAAAAATCCACCTCCTTCGATGGTGATGATGATGATCCTTGGGTGCTGGGGCTGGTGTGGTGCTTTTTCTGTCTCCCCCTTCTCGTTCCTAGCCCAGAGATCCGCATTCAGCAACAATCACGAAACCCATTTCTCCATATGGAAGCGGGAGTGGGAAAAACAAGCTCCTCTGGCTCCTGGTTTTGGGTGGTGATGTTGAAGATGCCCCCCTTTCCACCCCACCCCCCAAGCAGAAGCAGCGGCGGCTGGAGCAGCAGCGGCGACATTCCTCGGCTGCTGGGCTTTCTTTCCTTCTTCCCCCCCTGCCCCCCACCTCCTCCTCCTCCCCGAAGCGACGGAGCAGCAAACTGCACCTGTTATTCAGCAGCCCTGCAGCCAACCCTTGGACAGCACTTTAAAGCGGAGAGACCAATCCGAAGGCAGCGCGGAGGGAAAGGAGAGCGAGCAAGCGAGCGAGCCGAGGCGCAGACGCGGCGGGAGAACCGGGAGCCGCTGCCGCCGCCACCACGAGCCCGGCATTGCTGACAAGTCCAAGGCGACATCCAAACTGGATCCGGATCCGGGAGGGGGAAAATAATCATTAAAACAAAGCTACTCAATCAAAGGAGCTTCCAGCAGTTACATGAAGCGGGGAAAGGGGGTGGCTAATGCGGAGGGGTGGGAAAAATCACACATACTGTATATATATTCCTTATTGGGAATAACAATCCTGCCGAGGGAGGCGGCCAGGACTGTTCCGCGCGGGTCTCGGCGCTCCCTTTGGCCGGGCAGGCAGCCCTCTTTACCGGAGGCTGAGTGCTCCTATTGCAGCATGTTGGGGGTGCGGGAGAGGCTGGTGCGCTGAGAGGTAGGGGGGCGGAGGCGAGGATGCCGCCTCCCCGTGGCCAAGCCTCGGGGTGGTTTCTTTATTGCGCACAAAGATAGCGGAACGATCCGGGCAACCCCCCCTTCGGAGTGGGAGGGGGAGATCCGGTAAGGAGTGGGGTGGGTAGGTGGATGGGTGGGTGGGCAGCCGCCGCTGCCTGGTCGGTTCCGGAGCGGCTGGCGTTCCGGGCGAGTCTTGCACTCCTACTGCGGCTGCATGCCCAAAGAGGCGCGCGGGTGCGCGGAGACGGGGAGGAGCCAGCAGGGCGCGGCGGCGGCGGCTACACCTCTGGCGCGGAATGCCTGCCCGAGCGGGTGGCTCGAGCGCCGGGTCCGGGACTCGTAAAGGCGCATGGACTATCGTTGCAAGGACTAGTTGCTATAGACAGGCTTGGGAAGGTGAAAAGAAAAAGAAGGAAAGAACCAAGTGATAACGCAGAGTTCACTAGGGCAACTCACTAGGCAACAGGGGTGCCAACTTGAATAAAATATTGGGGGGGGGGAGGTAAGCCCTACCCCACACAATCGATCACAAGACTCGGTGCGCACAGATCATTTGAATGGCAATACCCATCAACTTTGGGGGTGGGGCCCCCGCAAATATTTTTTGGGGGAGGGGGCAAAGGACCTCAGCCCCTAGGAGTTGGCTCCTATGCTAGGCAAGCCGCTAGCTCTCTTTGCCCCCATTTCTTGCTTTAGCTGAGATTCCTAGATTGCAGGGGGTGGAGTAGATGATCCTTGGGGTCTACCATTGTAGGATTCATCTGCAAGGTAGGGACGGGCATAGCGAGTGATTTCCTTTGCTGGGACGTTGTGAAAGATTACCATAGAAAGGTATCAAGTATTTATGTTACTACCGCCTACAAGGTCGCCTAAAAAAGAAAGCAAAGACCTGTAGGATCAGACCATCCAGTCCAGTACCCTGCCTCCAAGAGCCAAATGTTTATGGGAAGCTCATAAACAGGAAAGGAGGGAAGAGCGTTTCCCCCATTCATTCTTATGCCCCGGCTTCAGAACACGGAGATTCCATTTAGCAACCGGAACTAATGGTCATTAATCTCCATGGCTACTTCTTTTTAAAAGCCATCTAAAAGGTCTTAAAACACTGTGGCATTGACTTCCATAAGTTAGTGCTATGCTGTGTGAAACAGAGGGTGGTATTCAAGTTGGTTTTACTCACAGTAGACCCACTAAAATTAAGGAACCTTACAGGGCTCACCCACACCTCTATCCTGTGATCTCTAGGCATATGGGTTCTAGAGGTTTTTCTTTACTCCCACTACTTTCCCCCAGGGAAACGCACTGTTTACAGCTGAATTGTGAGAATAGCATTAATCGTGATTTCTGTGGATTTGTCACTGGGCAAATGGAAGAGTTGATGAACCCTTAGTCATGTTCATGAATTTCAGTGGTTCTATTCTGAGTAAAGCTTGGTTGAATGCCACCCAGCACTTCCTTTTGCCTGTTCTGCATTATCTTAAGAGGTCTAGTTTTACAAGGAAAAACTTCCTCTATCCACTATCAGCACACCATTCATAATTTTATAGTGTGTCCTCCTTCCATTGTCTCCTCCACTCTAAACTAAAAGTCCCAAATGATGTAGGCTTTTGGCACAGGACATATATTCCCACCCCAAATAATTTAGGTTGCCAGATTTGGCACATTTCCTAGCTCCAGTGTATCTCTTTGAATATGAATTAATAAAATTGTACACGCTATTCCAAAGGTGGGTTTACCATAGATTTCTATAAAAGCATTACAATACTGGCAGTTTTATTTTTGGACAGTTCCTAGAGCTTGCCCTTTTCGCTGTCAATGCACCCTGAGGCTGTGCACACATTACACAGTTACACACTCCTTATCCAGTGCACTCCCACTGCTGGTGTTTGAGGATGTGTACATACTGCATTAGCCACAATCCATATCTACCCTGTATTATCTTGAGGAATAATATTGTTTGGTGTGCTTTTCTTCAAACCAGCTTTCATCACATTTGTAAACACAAGCCATATTCACTTCACAATTAACTTTGGACGTGTGCATTTAAGACAGCCATTGCACATGTGCAGATGACAGCTTCACAAATGGTTCAGGGGTGGGGTTGTAGGCATGGGGGAGCCACACAGGTCCTGTGCATCAGGCTAAGACACCCCCATTCCCTTTTCTAGTGTGTGCAACAATGTGCAAATGAAACTTGAAATGCAGCAGGGGAAACAGCCTCACTCGGTTTTAAGCCACTAATGTGTATATAGCCAGATTTGTTGTTGTTTTATAGCTCTCCACTATAACGTGGTACTCAGCACTGAGCTTGGGAGATAAAGAGCTCTGTCTGCTCTTCAGAGATCATTCTCTAGAAATCAGGCAGAGTGTTTAATCTCCTGATATAAGCACTGAGACCACAGTAATACTATGGGGCTAGTCTTCCCATGGCTTTCCAAGCCAGATCTGTGTGTTCTTTCATCTTGAAACCACTATGTTTGCATTTGGTGAGGAACATTGTCAAAAACTTTATCTAAGTCCAAGAATATATCTACAGATGACCCCATCTAAGTGCTGGCTGATACTTTAAAAAAAAAAAATCCAGAAAATGTGATGAAGCCATGCTGATTCATCCTCAGCAAAGCTTGTTCTTCTATATATTGAACAATTCTGCCTTTGATAATGCTTTCTACGAATCAATGTACCACTAGTAAGGTGGACAGTTCTGTTATTTCCAGATCCCCTCTAGGTCTCTTTAAAAAAAGAAAAGAAAAAAGTAAAAAAGTATGACATTGGTTAACCTCTAATCCTTTGGTAAAGAGGCTGATTTTAATGATGTGCATTTTGTTGTTAAAACTGAAGCAATTTCCTCTCTGAGTTCTTTAAGAGCTCTTCACTGAATGCCATCTGTCCTCTGTGATTTTTAATTTGCACTTTGTCAGTTAGCTTTGGAACTTTATCATTTGTCACTTCTTTCTGACACTTCCTCAGATGCCCCTGCTCAAATACAGCACTTCAGAAATGGCAGTCTGTCCATCATCTTCCATGGTGAGCACCAATGCAGCTTGCCTGCAGTTCTCTTTCAGCCTTTGGTACTGCTTTCAGTCCATTGTCTTCTGAATATCCTACTACCGCCTTAGCTAATTTACTGCTCTTGTTTTTAAAGAAATGCTTGTGTTTTTTGCCTTTAACAATTTCCTCTTCAAATACTTTCTTTGCTTTGTGTGCCATCAATTTGCATTTGTTTTGATGCTCTTTTTGAGTTTTGCATTTGAGCAAAACTTCAACCTCTTAAAATAACTTGCTGTTTAGTGACAGACAATGCCCCCTGCCCAAACGCAGCACCTCTCACTACCTAGAGGATACAGATGGAGAAGAAACATAGGATGTTCATTTTTTTGGTGGGGAGGAGGTCAGTACTTTCTCTTGGTCCCTCCCTGCTTGAGAATATCCACCAGAGATGGATTTAAGGGAGGGAAAGCAGTTTGGTCACACTGGCTGCCGAGCCTTGGGGGTGCTGCAGAGGGTGTCCCAATTAGGATTTAGAATGGAGTGCAAGAAATGGGTGGTGGGATAAATTTTGGCATCACACAGGGTGCCACTGAAAGTTGAGACCTCAAGGCCCACCACTACTCCTGTCTTCTTCAGACTCAGAGGATCAACCCTCAATAACATCCTTTCACAGTGTAGCTGCCAGTGCCTGCAGAAAACAACAAGGACTCTTTAAGTCAGCACCAGCCAGTTTTCTCGAGAAGGTAAGGTCAACTACAGGATAGGCCTGGTTAGCCTATGTAAGGCCTGAGATGCCCCAGTTCTTTGCTACATTCCAAAATTCAGCCAGCAGGACCACTGGGAAATGCGCAAGGTCCTGACCTACTAGAGAAGATAGGAAGCTGCCTTAAACTGAGTGAGACCTTGGTCCATCTAGTTCAATATTGTCTGCACTGTCAGTAGCTCTCCGAGTTTTCAGGCAGGAGTCTGCTCTTGGCCTCCCTGGAAATGCTGGAGATTGATTCTAGGACCAGCTCTGTACAGCAAGCAATGTAATATATGAACACTACTAAACCAGAATTTAAACAGAACCAATAGCAGTCAGAAACAGTAGCAACAGTGCAATGGAAGGGATATCTTCACTCCCACAAGCCTATGCAAAATGGTGCATCTTGACCTGACATCAAAATGTACACAATGATTAGACCAGATGCACGTTAGAGGGAAGGCACTACTGGGGTTACCACAGTTCATAGGGTAGCTGAACAGCCAGCAGGGCCTTTGCTGCAAATCTGTATGGGAAGAGGTACTCCTTCAGATATTTGGGGCTCAAATTATTTAGGGCAGTGTGTGCCAATATAAGCACCTTGAACTGGGCTCAGAAACACACAGGTAACCAAAACAAGTCTTTAAGAACTGATATACTATGTGCCCAGCCAGTAGTGCTTGCTGGAACCCCGGCCACTGCAGTTTGTACAGTCTCAGCTTCCAAGCTGTCTTCAAGGGCAGTCCCACATCTTCAGGTTATCAGAGCATGGAGCACTGCAGCCACACCCTCTATGTTGTATTGCCATACAGGTGGGACTTGCTGCAAAATGTTGCAGTATGCCTTCACCTTCGACCATGGGTGCTCCAGTCAGCCAGGAATATCCTGCCGCAAGATTCTTCACTCCATTCTTCCCACTCCATTTCCCCATTTTCTTTTCCAACTGACAGCATTTTGCAGCTAATAAACATGCTTATTCTTCATTTGGCTGAGATAAGATGACCCCTTAGGCTTCATAATAGTGATAAAGATTATATATACTTTAGCAAACCTTAGGGGAATCCTGAGTATGCTGATAATACCATCCTCTTGTTTTTCATTGACCCCATTTTGGCTCCAATCTGGTTGGCAAGCATCACTTGATTTTGCTTTTAGAGCGTGATTGGCATCCTCTTGGACTTCTTCATAGCCTTTCACATCTGTGATGTACTCTTCCTTTGATCTAAGCCTCTATTATAGCAGGGTTGTGGGTTGTTGTTGTTGTTTTTTTTAAAAAAGAAAAACTTCCACGCTTCTTGAAGGGATTTGATCAGCCAACCTTCCCTCTCCCATGTCCTTTTAACTTAAAAGACCTAATTATTGAGAAATTCTGTCTTCTTCAATAAAATGTCGGACTTTCTCGCCAATTTTCCTGTCTCCAGTGTTGAATTTGTTCCCAAGTGATTCAGGAACACATTTCTAACAAGATTCTGAGCACTGCTCAGTATTAAATCAAGAGTTTCCTCCCCTCTTTTCAGCTACACAACTAACTGTTCTCAGGCACAATCATTTATCCTATCTAGAATTTTTGTTTCCTCCTCATGATCTGAGTGGACACTTTACCCAGTCAGTGGGAGGATAACTGCTATCACCCATTATCGTGACATTTTTCTCTTGCTGCCTTCTTTTTCCATCAGTACAGATGTCCAGAGAAATGTGGCAAAGCCTAACCAAGATCCCAAATCCACCATGCATGAGAATGAGTGACAGAAAAAAGTGTGTTGGGGGGGGTTCTTTTATTTTTGTACAGTAGCAATATAGATGACCAAGCAACCATGTGGCAAGCTGGTCATCCATACTTACCCTATGCTATGTTAGGTCACAGAACAGGCTGATGTGTGTAGGAGTACAGCTTGATGTGGGATCACAGACCATCTGCCTTATTTGAGCCCTTGGGTTGATAATGTTCATCCCTGGTCATACTGTCTAGGGCTGATGGATGTTGGAGGCCAACAACATCTGGAAGGGCACAATGTTGATGTCTCCTGCCTTGGCTCCTACTTTTATTTTATTTTGGCTTCCAATCAGCAACTATAACAACTACAGCAACAGCACACAACATCCCCACCACCATCTTGAAATCAGTTATTAAAAATGGCAAATTAATCATTTTATTAACAGTAATAGATGCTTTTTTGCTGTGCAGCTGTCATGAATTGGTTGGCAACACAGAATTACTTTGGCAAATGTCTCCAGTCTCTAGGGCATTTTTCATCCCTTTTTTCCTATCTTCAGAATACAGGGATGCAGCAGAAATCACAGCTTCTGATTGTGACTGCAATCCTGAATCCACTTACCTGGGAGTAAGCACGATTGAACTCAATGGGGCTTACTTCTGAGCACTCATGCATAAAGTTGCACTGCCAGCCATGGCTGTATATGGAAAGAAGAGGTGGGTCATTTGCATGTGTTAAATTTCACCCCATTTATCAAATGGAAAAATGCCGCTTTTGTAACTGAGGTCAGCTACTTTCCTCTGATAGCTTTGCTGTTAGAAGAATCTGAACCTACCTAGTGTATTTTGGTAATTCACCTTTAGTTCACTTATGGCAAGTTATCTTTGAATTGCCTTTTATTAGCCCCATAATAGGTATCCTGAGAAAGTGAAAGGCAGAAAAAATGTCCATTTCATAAGTTATTCTATTTTCTTTGAAACTTTTCCCCAGAGTAAAAAGAAGCTCACTCCTCTGTGGTCACACACCAATGACATTAAAAGAAGGCATATCTTTTCCCTATTGTTCTCCCCAGACATTCTTCCTGAGCCCTTTGGCTACTCCCCTTCATTGGAGATCAGAACTATGTATGCCACATACCTGTTACACAACCCTGACACTAGGCTGCTGTCCCCAGGTTGAGCGCTGTCCCTGTTACCAGTGCTGAAGCAAGATTCCAATTGCCAAAGCAGGCAACTCCTGCACACGAAATCTGCAAGGGGGGATCTTTATCTCAGGTAACAAAATGGCCTGGGTAAGCCCTGCGTCTTCACCCACCCACCCCAATGCTGCTACAAAGATTCTACCAGACATTGTCCTCACACGTTCAAAGTAGAACTAGCTCTGCCAGCTAGTAAATGAGTTCATAAACCTGTTTCTGGAGGACTGGACCACTTGAGACTGCAGGTAGGCATGTACCACTGAGTGTTCCTTCATCCAAATAAATGTATAAATCCTTGCCCATAGATAACTAAATTCTTGAGAGAACTGCTTTAGAATACCCTTCCTAATGACGTTCGAGCTTTCCATGTACAGTATCCCCACACCAACACACGTGTGACAGGATTCTAACTTGTTTCCCCACCTGCAGTCTGAAGTGGTTCAGTCCACCAGACACATCTGCTCATCTACTGTTTCTGGGATCTCTGCCACAGTGTATGAGTTTGACAATAAAGATGATCCTTAGCAAATATCTGCTGTGCAACTGTTGCCCCATATGTAGCCATTCCTTCTTGCTGGATTTTTCAACTTAGTTTAAAGAGACTGTGGTATTTATTTCCCTCTACACTGAACACACTCTTATTACAGCATGCAAGAAGCTAAGAAGATATGATGCTTAAATAACTTTTTTTCACAAGGGCACAAATTCTGTTTGTTTGTGTTTGTAAATATATAATATGGCAGGATCTTGATTTAATCAAACACCATATTGCGTTTTTGTACCCGTATATGATGCCTTTCGAATGCTACATTTTCTGGTGGATGACGGACAATGCAATTCCCTTTGCTCTTATTAGATTATGTGTGCTGAAAATGTGCACATGATGCTATGTTGATAAACAAAATAGAGGTGGAAACTATGTATTTTGAATTCATATTATTCATTCATGCACACACACAACAGTGCAACATGCATTTTCTCAGTTGGATTAATCACACCAATTTATGGCAGCCTGAACTGCAACATTACTTTACTAATTGCTAGTTCTTTTATGTATACATATTATTTGATTAGCATAGCCTTGTCCAAAGCAGTCTTTCTTATAAATGCATGTGAGGCTGTTGTGATATTTCCAGCATGTCCCTCTCGCTTCAGGCAGTTGTTCTTTATGTATTGAGTAAACCTGTACAAACTCTGTGAGTGCAGAGTACAAACTCACAATCTGTACATACCATTTTCCAGGTCTAGGCCAATGTGTGGAAAAACTGTGTGCACAGGATCAGGTAACTCAGATTCTTACCATTAACTGAAATTGGATCAGAATTTCAATGATTTTTAAAATGCACCCCGGCAATGTGTTTTTTGTTTTGCTTTTTGTTTAGGACATTTTTCCTCAAATAATTGATGGACAGTGTTGTTGTTGTTTTGCCATAGCTGTAAGGTTTATAAAACTGTTATTTTTAAGAATAGTTAAACCACCTTAGATCTCAGAACAAACCATCTGTTGATCCTTACTAATGATAGGCAAATCTTACCATCTTTCAGTTTTAAATCCTTCCAGTCATAAGTTTCCAAGTTGTTGTTTTTAGTCCTCCTGCACATTCATCAGCATCTTAGTGTACTTTTCTCTCAATATAGTCATGTCTGTATGCAAATTTGCCTAATATGCACATTTTTGCTAATGAACTTTCCCTAATATAATGCACGTTATAACGTATTTTATTTTCATTTATGTGCACAGAATGTGCACACTTTACTGCAGCATATGGATTTTTGAACACATTACATGGCTGGAGAACTGTATTGCAAAATTCAGAGAACTGTGAATTTCAAAGGCAACTGTGTTTCATTTCATGTATTGTTTTGGAAAGCATGGATTATATAAATTTGACTTTAAATGTGAATTGGAACTCTCCTCAACCCCTAATTCTGACCCACCAATGGGAGTGGAAGACTAACCTGTCTATAATTCTTCTAGTAGCCTTTTCTATTCTCCAGCAGCCTCAGGGGTCAGTGTTCTCAGCTCTGCTGACCTGAAGTGAATGTCCAATGGCTATAAAGAATACATTGCTGTTTTTTTTTCATTTCCCTTCTCCTGCCTCACTTGCACTGTAGCTCACCATGTGGTGATAAATTCTAGCTTGTTTAGTAGGCTACCTGAGCACTGTATTGCCATGCTCCCTGGCAGCAGGTGTTGAACACTGCTGAACAGCAGACTCTGAGTAAGAATTCCAGTGGCTGAGTTAAAGAGCGTGGTGGCAATTTGGAATGTTAGCAAACTGCCAGTTAACATTATGTCAGGCTAGTACAGGTGGCAAAGTGAGTGACAGTTCATTTCAGACATGGGAGGGATGCCCACTCTCTGAGGCTGTGAAATAAAAGATTGAATATCCAATTCCATGGTCAAGCTCACGGGATTAAAACAAACAAACAAACAGCCATTTTCTGTAGCAAGCAAGTATCATGAGCATCCCTTTAAATGTATCATGGCACCACCCTTACCCCCCTCTCTTTATTTCCTCAGCCCCAAATCACCCAGGATCTATGTTTCCAATCCCCACAGTGTCGCACGATATCTCAAATTACAGCTGAAACAATGCCAACAAGACACCTCTATGACTCAAACGTTTGCTGTGCCTCACTAGAAATAATGACACTGGCAATAAGAAAATAAAGAAAGAATAACCAAGAGCCAGATTCAAGATTGCTGGAAATCTCTTTCTATGGACTATTTTATATTAGCAGCAGAATGATGTGCTAAAGCTTTCCAAGCAATATATTCTTCAGGGTGCAACTGGAGCCTGAGCATTTGAATGGTTCTGACATAGATATAATTTCTTCTACATAGAAAATTATTAGACCAGGGCCTTCTACCTGAGATACTATCTATGGAAAACACTAATAATAATAATAATAATAATAATAATAATAATAATAATAATAATTTTACTATTTGTACCCCACCCGACTGATTGGGTTGCCTAATTGCTTAATTACTTGCTATTTATGTGTATATAGTCCACGCTTCACCAAAACAAAATCAAAACTGAAATTAAACAACAATAGTAAAATAGGTCCACATAATTACTGTACAAATAAAACAGCAGCAGCAATAAAAATCCAGTCCAAAGTACCTTCCCCAAAGAGGTGTGTTTTCACTAGACAGTGAAATGACAATGTGATAGGGAGAGATACTTCTAATGGGAGGATATTCCTGAGGCAGGAGTCTTCTTTTCATAAGACCTGCCAATGCAGGGTCTCATTGATTGTGGCAACCAATAGCAGGATTGCCTCCATATATCTTAACACACAGGCAGAATTATATGGGAGGAGGGTTCCTTCAGATACTTTGAAGTTGGTCATTTAGGGCTTTAAATGTCAACACAAGCACTTTAATCTGACCCAGAATACAACAGGCAACCAGTATAGTGGTCACATATTTTGCTTAAATGTGAACATCCTCATGTGAATCAGTGAACACTACACTGGTTGTGTAGTTCACATATTTTGTTTAGATTCATGTGTTTTTGCTTATATGTGAACATCTTTGGGCACTCACCAGCAGCTTGGCCACAATATTTTGCACAACTTGCAACTTTGTCATGAGACAAAGGTTCTTGAGAGCAGAAGAAGAAGTAAGGCCTACAAGGCCTACACAATCATTCAAGCCTAAGCCTGGTATCTGCTAACTGTTAACAGCAAACTGCTAAGGCACTGTGACTCGTGACTCATCTTGGGTGATGATTCATTCTCCCTATAAAAGGTAGCCAGACTCTCTGTGGGCCTCAGTCCAGTTCAGAGTGCGCCTATGTGAATGTATAGTTGTTGCAGGCAGAGTGGCTCCATGACTCCAGTTAATCAGCAACTAAGACTATGCTTCTGTGAAGAGTCAGATAGCTGCTATGAGCACTCTGTGTATGCTCTTTAACCTTGCTGTTTCTGAACAAGTTTATTGTCTTCAGTAAAGTTTCATTCTGTTTATAAAGAAGACTGCGTTGATTAATTGACCGTTGCGCAACAAACTTCTAGAACATTTTCAAAGGTAGACCCATGTAGAGTACATTGCAATTGTCCAACCTGGAGGTTACCAAGACATGGAGCTATCTCTGGTCAGAAATTGTTGTAGTTGGTGCAACAGCAAGAGCTGGGAGTAAACACACCTAAGGACCAAGACCAACTGGGCCTCAAGGGACAAAGATGCTTCATGGAACATTGGAAAACTAGGTGCCTGATCCTTCAAGGGGTGTGCAACTCCATATTGAGCAGATTGATCTATCATTTCCCAGACCTGAGAGCTGCTCACCTATAGAACCTCCCTCTTGGCTAGATGCAACTTCAGTTTATTATTCCACATTTAGCCCATTACTACCCACAGGCACTGATTCACCATCTGCACTGCCTCTCCTGATTCAGATGAGAGATAAGCTGGGGCATCATTTGAATATTGGTGACCCAAAGGCCACCTCACCTCTAGGCTAACCTTTCCAGTTTCTTGAATGACATAACAATGAGTAAAGTTTAGAGCTCTCAACTCCTTATGCACTCATATTTCCCTCTATATTATAGTGTGTGAAACTATGCTTACAGTGCCTGTGTATGTGTATGAGTGGTCTAGGTTAATTCACAGACATTCAGAATGGCATATCTCAGAGAATAGTTGTATTCTGGAAGAAGACAGTGTGGCTGAAGGGAATATTCAGTGCCAAGTGCCATATACCAGTCTTTAGATAGTCTTTAGATTTGTGTTGGCAGCTTCACTTGGGTGAGAGTGATCTTTCCCGACAAGGTGCTTGGAAATTCAGCCTTTCCAGGGAAGAACACCACACTGAAAGAATGAGTGGAGGGAAACCCCTCACAGTCAAAATTAGACTGCCATCTTCAGCCTATCTCAAACTGAATGCCTGTATGTGCAGCACCTCCGTAAATAGAGAGCATTGCGTTCAACACCCTTTGGATCTGTGACTTGCTCTGTGCTGATTTCACAGAAGAACTGGATAAATATATGGGAGAAGGAAGACACTCCATTTATTCATGCTAGTTAGACAGAATCCTTGCGATTCAACAGATCATGATGATGATAATAATAATAATAATAATTTTATTATTTATACCCCACCCATCTGGCTGGGTTTCCCCAGATCATGTGCGGGACTTGACTTGACCAAAGTTACAAGAACCCATTCATACCTGAGTGTGTATCAGTTGATTACTATCCTGTTAGAAGAATGCCATTGTATTGTATGTGTTAAGAGAGAGTAACCTCTAGACCAGGGTTTCCCAAACCACTTTGAAGGCTTTGAAGGTCTAAAGTAGTACTAAGTGTTGGGCCCAGAAGTGCCCAGGAAGCCAACCAGGTTTTATGGCTCTTCCACGAGACAGACTTACTCAGGCTCCTAGGCAAGAATCTGCTAGGCCTCATTCAAAGGACTATTTATACTTTTAATTAAAATGTGCTTTGCCCTGAACACTTATCTGCATTTTTCTGGGCCCCTGAAGAATCTTAGGTTTTTCCTTGCCCAATGAAGCTGGTGAGGCAGCATGGGAGACGGTGGGTGACTCTGTTGCTCTCCCAGTTTCCCAACACAGTGGGCCACTATCACTTACCAAAAGGGTGAGGGGTGAGGCACGAGGAGCTTGGTACAGTGGAGCCAATCCAACCCTTCTGTCGCCACATACTGTACCACGCTGAGCAACCTGTGCTTTGCCCTCTCCTTCTTGGTTATCAGCAGTGACTTCCTGTATTGGGAATCCGGGATAGGAACAGAGCCCCACCTACATCACCTCACCAGTGCAACTGCCTATTCATTATAAACACTTTGGGATAACTTGCTTGGTTATGGCCAGCAACTGCACAGGTCTAGGGGAGTCCTTTACAAGTATGAAAAATGCTTATTTCCTGATTTCTTCTCTCCCACTGGCAGCTAAATACTTTGTTTGCATCCGAAAGGGCTGCAGATAAGAGGTACAGTTTTCATGGTGCCATTTTGAAGCTGCATCCAAGTCTTTAATGCAGTTGCGTTGATGCCAAAACAAGAGAAAAGACATGGAGCAGAAAAGTTGCTCTGAAAGAAAAGCACTATCAAAACTCAGTATTTAAGTTTGGCTAATGGCCAAAGCAGACAAACTTTAATAGGGTTGCCAACTCCACTGTTGCTGTTACTGTTCCAGTATTGTTGTTACTACTGGCTTTGCTCCATTGCCTTCCACTGCAGCCCAAAATACAGAAGTTTAGGAAGTGAAGGTTTTCCTGGCAGAGAGACAAGATGGGGGAAAGCTTTGCCTGCATATTGATTTAATTTTTAACATCTTTTATAGATTTGTTAAGAAGTGAAAATATAAGGAAAAGAAGGAAAACAAATAATGAAAAATGTAAGCCGTAAGACGCTGCAGCCTGAAATGACAAACATACATGCACATTCACCTGCATGTCAATTCCTGAATGTTAGGCAGCTATGAAGTAAGGCACAGAAGCAAAAGCTGTGGCCAACCAAAGTCCTTCTAGAAGCTCATGTAACATTTTTAATCACCAACCGTGGCAAGAAAGAACAAACTGGGCAGTATACCAGGACATATGGCTGTGAACTTGAGGCACGCTGGATGAAGATGTCATTTCAATACTATATTTCACACTGCGCCAAGAGGAAAGATTCAGATACTCTTGTCTTCCAGCATTATATTCTGCCATGGGTCATCTCCCCCTCCCCCAGGAAAACAGTTCTCCTCTATAAATAACGGCTACAGGCTTTCCCACTCTCTCTGGAAAATATATATATTGCTGACCTTGTAGAAATCTCACTGAAAACTCTATAGGGGACAGTAATTGGGCCAAATTTTGTACTCTGATGCCGAGGGCATAAATACATAGCTCCATAAATATCAAAGGAATAGTAATTACTTTGCATTTATATAACACATTTCAAATGTTCAAATGCACCTCACATCCATTATCTCAGTTGCTAATCCTTTTAGCACCAGCCTGGTAAGGTAGGTCAGTATTATTTTTTCCATATTATAAAGTAGGAGGAAAGGTTGAAACTGAGAAAGCAGTGTAGATCTAAGGAGTTCTGTGAGAGAAGGACACGGGGTCATCTGGCACCTCTTTCATCTGCTACTCCCCTTCTGGAAACCTTAAGTTCATACTAAGCTATGGATTGGCTTTGCATTATGTGAGAACCAGCTCTGTGTGCCTTCCCACAGTGCACCATGACCAGCAAACAGAACCTAGAATGGCATTTTGATGGTGAAAGGGGTGGGTCTATGCAGTCAGAAGCAGGCTTAATTCCCAGGGATAGGAAAGAAGGTTTGGTTTTATCTACACTGGGCCCATGTGAGCTGTCGTGTCCTTCTCAAGGTGCCCTCCAGCTGGAGGATGGGTGAGAAGAACAGAACAGGGCAGGGTGTAAAGCGACACTGGGGGGGGCACAGGGAGCTGGGAGCTGTTGTGTCCTTCTTAAGGCACGCTACAGCTGGAGGGCAGTGTGAGAAGGATGCAACAGCTGATGATGCAGCAAGGTGTTGTGAGGAATGTGCCCCCCAAAAGCTGTCTGGTGTGACTGTTCCCCGAGCCCCCCCACACTATGCTACTGCCTTGCCTACATACAGTAATACCTCTGGTTACAAACTGTGCTCCTTGTGAATGCTTCGGGTTACGAGCTCCGATAACCCAGAAGTAGGTCTCTTGGTTGCAAACTTTGCCCCGGAATGTGAGCGGAAATCACACACCGGAGGTGCACGCGCAGCTGGAGGCCCCATTAGAGAAAGCATGCCTCAGGTTAAGAATGGTTTCAAGTTGAGAACGGACCTCCAGAATGAATTAAGTTCATAACCAGAGGTACCACTGTAGTGTGATTCACTGGGGGAAGCAGGGGAAAAGATTTGGAATGTTCGGCCTGACCCCTCCATCTGATTGCAGGGTGTAGTGTATGAGAGGAGAAGTGCTATTGTGTGGTTGGGAGAGGAGCAGAATTCTCTTCCCTCCCCCAAGACCTGTCAATTAAACTTAACAACAGGCCTTCCTCCAGTAATACAGCAATAATAATAAAATAAGATCTTTGCTAAAAGGGAAGGAAATTGTGCCGTCATGAGGTTTGATCCAAAGCCCATAGAAGAAAATGGGAGCCTTTCATTTAAATTGAATGAAGTTCCATCAGGCCCTAAATGCACAAGCGGATATTAATATCCATCTATCAGTGTTCAAGCTGAAGGGTATGGAGAGAGAGAGAGCTCTTACCTGGCTTTAGAGAGTTTGCCTTCTCAAGATAATGCTAAAGTAAGCCTGATAAAGATTATTATTATCTTGGCCAATAAAAGATGCTTCCTGTGACTGTGAAAAGTTATTTTTCTTCTGGGAATAGACCAGATGATAGAAGATAGCTAGCACAAAGCCAAAATTCCCAAAGGAATAGTTTTCTGCCCCTGTTCATTTGTTACTGCAGTGTTGAGAGCCTAGAAAGTGCTTCCTGTGATCCAGTCCCATCACAAATCTGGCCGTTATTTTCAGCTTCTGCATCATCACTCTACTCAGAAGTTCTCTGGCCTTGCCTCTTAACTCATGCCAAGCTTTGTTGAAAGAAGCTGTTCCGAGATTCTCTTGTAACTTCTGACCTTCTCTAGCAGATTTATAGTGAGTGACTATCTTTCTCTTTTTGTTGATCAGATATAGTGAGAGAAACCTGTGCCACTTCTGACTTTCTTAAAGGCTTGGTGCCAAGTGAGAGACATAACCCCACCCTGAGCAAAGAGTATGTGCCAAAGTTGATGGGCACTGCCATTCAAATGGTGTGTGAGCACCACATCATGTGATCAATTATGCGGGTTAGGCTTTACCTGCCCCCCCCCCAATATTTTATTAAAGTTGGCACCCCGGACCACTGCAAAGGCCTGTTGGCACAAAAATGGTTTTGCAGAGATGCTTGGAAGTCAAAAGCAAGCATGTCAAACTCTTTTGAAAATGTGTTCCACAGCATGGGACTGGTGATGCTAAATGCTCAGGTTCTAGTGGAGGCCAGACAGTCTTCCTTAACACTGGGGAGACAACTAACATTCCTCCTTTGGATGATCTCAGCAATTGAGCTGGGATAAAAGGGCTCAGGCAGTCCTCAAGGAATCTTGGGCCCAAGTTGTTTAACACAGGAACCTTGAGCTTGGCCTGGTAGCATATGAGTAGTCAGTGCAAATGTTTTAGCAGATGCTGTTGGGTATCTACCCCATCATCAGTCTAGCTGATGCATTCTGCACCAGCAGGAGCATCTGAAACAGGCCCAACATAGAGTGCACTGCAGTAACCCAATATTGATGTTACCAATAAATAGACTCAGCACTCAGTAGGAGCAGGTAGTTTCATAAACAGTTCATTTTGTTAAGAACAGCACACACAACTACCTTACAGCTAGGCAGGGCAGCTCATGTAGTCTTTCCTTTATCCCCAGAGCAAGAAATCACACCCAGTGGGACCTGGCAAGTATCAGTGGGGGAACAAGATAGTTCCACTATAACCCCTTCAAGTATGCCATACAGAGAATGTGAGAGGAAGAGGCCTCTCATTTCATGTTGGGAATCCAGGGAAGGATGAGTGATGGTAGGCAGAAATAAATTTATGATGGCACATTACACATCCCCTTGCCGTTTGGCTCACCAATGGCCCATTGGATGTTGGCTGGGTCCAGTTAATTCTGCAGACTTCTAATCAGCAACAGGAGTTCTACTAGTAATGTTGGGTTGACCGTGTTTTAACTAATGCTGGGCTGAAATCCTCCCATACCACCCATCCTGCCTTCATCTGGTGGCAGTCACATATCAGGGCAATCCAGAAACAGGATTTTAAGAAGAAATCAATATCATCCACAGCGGGCATGTATCTAAGAGTGTTCATGATCCAACAGCAGGGTTGTGAGACAAAGCCAATGTTAAGAGCATCACAGCTGTCAAAAGGTAGGCAGGATTGCAAGATTGAGGCATTAGCAAGGATCAGTAGTACAAAGTTGATCAGTCAGAGTAGGCCACTGGAACAAGAAGCTGGGCTACCTAGAATGAAGAGTCTGTGTTGTTCTAGCAAGTAACAAGCAGACTACAACTGAGTTTGTATAGCCTTGTCACCCAGGCCCAACTGCAACTGGTTAGCTCAGTCTACAAAGTTCTTGGCTCCCAGTGAGTCTTCATACCCCCAAGAAGCCTGGTTATTCTGCCAACAAGTGATTGCCTTTACCTGTACCTTCTGACACCAGCATTCCTTGGAGCTGGGAAGTACTTAAATCTTCCTCTCTGATTATGCAGGTGGGTCAGGTACCTTGTCCACAGGTCATACTGCAGAAGGGCCACCAGAGATACTGAAAGGGACTCATGTTGGAGTCAGGAGGCCACATAAGGTCTTCTCACTTGACAGCATTGTGATCTTCATCAATGGAGGAGCTATCCTGGCTTGGGCTTCAGCCAGGATATGAACACCACCCCCTTTCATGGAAATATGCCCCCTTCAAGAGGCAAGGCAGAAGTTCTGTTTTTTGGGGGGTGGTGAATCTTTTGAGAGGGTTGCTGTTTACCTCACTGGGTCTTACCAGGAGATGTGTCCAGTTGTGGAGACTGCCTAGTGCCACTTTCTGCTGGAGCAATCCAGAGGGATATAGCATCTCTTCTGACCTAATACATCCAGGAAGCGTGTTCTGTGGGAGGTTATGGAATAAAGTCCAATCAGGGTCCAGGGCTATTAAGCATGCCCATATTTTATGTAGCTGGGACCTTCGGGATGACTCCTCTGACAAGGATTGAGCCTTCAGATACCCCAAGCATGACCTGAACACTTATGTTCCTGTCAACACTGCAATCTGAATTTTCACCCATAGATGCATTATTCATAGTATACTTTCAGCTCCACAATCCTCTATTAATATCAGTCTAATCAAATGAGCCATTTGCTTCTTTAAAAGTCATTAAAACATTGCAAAATTCTTCCAATACAATTAAAATATCTTCTTCTCATGCCTGAATAATGCAAAACCCCACTAATACAATTAAAATATATCCATCTTGAGCTTGCACATACCAGCTTATTATAATATAAAATGTAGGCCTGGAAGCCTTATTTGAAAGTGAGCTGTGCAACAGATGTTTGCCTTTGCCTCTGGGTTCCCTCCTTCACTTTTTGTGAATTAAAATAGAACATACCGAGATAGACAAAATATGATGTATAATTATTCTATACAGAAACCATTCTTGCCGACGCTTTTACATGAAGCACACAAATTCATGCCCAAAGCCCCTTGCTTGGAGAAGCATTTCCCCCTTTTGAAAGATTTTGTTCTAGATAATCACAATCAGAAAATGGGTCTCCTTTCTTTCCAGCATTGCCAATGGATTTTGCCTATTGTGAAAATTTTGTATTCCTGCCCAGGTGAAACGTCTGAGGCACTCGAAAGGAAGCAAATAGAGTTTCAATAGGACTAGTGAGATTTCTCAGTGCAGGAGGGGATTCTCAAACAGTGGTGATTGCCTGGGAGTTTTGATTAAAGCAACATGTCAAGGTGAATTTGAAATCAGGAATATCAAGGGAGGGAAAGGAAAAAGAAAAAGGAGGTATGATAGGGCTATTAACGTTTCTCCGGGAGATTCTGTACACTTTTGTTTGAGAGAATTGAAGCTGTCATTCCAGAAATAATATTTTCAAACCTGATGGGGCTTTTTTGAGGGGGGGGGGTTAATCAGGGCCAAACTGAAGGTGTTTTTCTTGTTGTTGTTTAGTCGTTTAGTTGTGTCCGACTCTTCGTGACACCATGGACGAGAGCACGCCAGGCACTTCTGTCCTCCACTGCCTCCCGCAGTTTGGTCAAACTCATGCTGGTAGCTTTGAGAACACCATCCAACCATCTCGTCCTCTGTCGTCCCCTTCTCCTTGTGCCCTCCATCTTTCCCAACATCAGGGTCTTTTCCAGGGAGTCTTCTCTTCTCATGAGGTGGCCAAGTATTGGAGCCTCAGCTTCACAATCTGTCCTGCCAGTGAGCACTAAGGGCTGATTTCCTTAAGAATGAAGAGGTTTGTTCTTCTTGCAGTCCATGGGACTCTCAAGAGTCTCCTCCAGCACCATAATTCAAAAGCATCAATTCTTTGGCGATCAGCCTTCTTTATGGTCCAGCTATCACTTCCATACATCAATACTGGGAAAACCATAGCTTTTACTATACGGACCTTTGTTGGCAAGGTGATGTCTCTACTTTTTAAGCTGCTGTCTAGGTTTGTCACTGCTTTTCTCCCAAGAAGCAGGCATCTTTTAATTTCGTGGCTGCTGTGTTTTTCTAAAAACTGTAAATAGCAGGTATGTGGGGGGGCCAGTGGGGGATCGGGGGGCGGTGTGCTCTGGGTGCCATATCTGGAGGGGTGACAAGAAGGCACCCCATGGGGTGCTCGCTCTGCCCCCCTGGCCGTGGCAGTGCGAGCAACCATTGTGCCACCGCATGTGGAAGATCCTCCGTTTGCGGCTGCAGCCATGAGCAGAGGATCCCACCACCGTCTGTACGGTGTTTGAGCGGCTCCGGTGGCAAACCGCTACATACAACACTTGTGCGGTGTCGCACGTGTGCGCTGTACGTAGAGACGCTGCACATGAACCCTACATAGCAACACCACACATGCATCATACGTTGCGACGCCACATATGTGTCCTATGTAGCAGCGCAATGCGTGCGCAGCTGACTGTTTGCCCCGCCCCGGGTATCAGTTGGCCTTCGTTCGCCACTGGGGGGAACTCCATGTGCAGAATGGATTACCCTCCTCACCCCTTTGTCTGCTATTAACATAATTTCCATTGGAACAAAATGGGAGGTTCCCTTCCAGTGCAAATAACAAACACTGGATTGGGTCTGCATTATGGGGAAAACAGTAGGATAATTTGATTGATTTGACATCTAGATCTTGAGTCCTGTACAAAGGTAATTTACTATTTGCTACTTACACTTTAAAAACTATACTGCAGCAGCCAATTGCCTGCACTCTTGTTGAATTCACTTTGTGACAACATATTATATTCCACTGTATTCTATCAGATACAGCTTTGCATGCCAAATGTAGTTGAATACTGCATACTATAACTACATGCCAGTCAACAATTACAATGAAATCTAAAGTACCATTGCATGTCCATGATCAAATACCAAATAGCATTTCATGTCAACTTTTATATATACAGACTAGCGAATAATAGGAAAAAAGTCAAGGTGGCTAACAAATGTAACATTAAGGCAATTTAAAAATATAGCACTAGTTAAGGAAAAACAGCAGTCAGAATTGTACTGAAAGCAGCAAATAAGCTAAGTAGATGTTACAGCAAAAGCATGTTAAAGCACACACACACATGCAACCCACACCCTGGGCCACTAAGTGTGCTATCTGGTAACTAAAACCCGTAAGAATTTGTGTCAGGTGATTGATATTAGGAGGATATGCCAATGTTAAACCATTACAACACAAAAGATAAAGTTTTTGGTCACCATCTACCTCCCTACAATTGTTGGGAATACCCTCAAAGAAAGTCCCCCCCCCCAGCAATTTTGTATGGGAGCAAGTGAACCTTGAGAGTATATAGCCAAACATTGTCACATGCCCAATGATATTTGGTGACCTTCAGCACAATATTTGTCGGTTCAGAGAATCTTCAAAATTTATGAAGGCTCATTTTGTGATTTTTGGGGAGTAGACACATTTCAGTCCCAACAACCCTACTTCCTCAGGATAAATTTAATCAACTACCCTGACCCAGCAGCACCTTGGCAAAATCCATTTTTTTTTAAAAAAAAGAGTTTAGAGATCTTTTCTTCTAGTAAGTGGTATATCGATTTGGTTAAATAAATAAATAACTGTTAACTTGGTAAACAAGAAGTCCATAATGATGCAACATTGGTTTTACCTCTTATAAAATGTAAGATTTTATCGTTCTAGACAGGCAGGAGAGGGAATTGTGTTGCCATTCATATGCTTGCTGGATTACAGCTTCCATAGTTTCTGAACATTGGTCATGATGGCAAGGAATAATGGGAGGTGTTGTCCCACATCCTAGTCTTAGTATATTCTGCATTACATACATACTATTGAATAGCAGAAGATCTCTCCCCCCGTTAGCAAACCTAGAAAATATCAATGTATAACTTAGTATAATATAATGCTGACGGTGTGTGCATGGCTTCTGAATAGGTTCTAAGATTCTGAATAGGTTATAAGATTACCTTTTTCTGGACACATATGCAGTGCATACTTTCTCTTGGAGTTACTAGAGCTTTCTAACGTAGCTGGTATGTGAGCTTCCATTCTTGGTGATATGTAGAATTGATGTTTTCATTCCCTGCTGCTGGCAATAACTATGGACTTGCTCCCAGTCCTATCAAAAAAGTATTTTAATTTGGAAATATTTCCTCAGCACTGGAATTGGACTCATTCCTTCATATTTACTTCCTTTGGGTCTTGACTTATTATTCAAAGACCTCATTTGAAATCCTCAGTCTGCATCGGAAAATGTTGGGGGGCTGAATTATTTCATGGTGTGGTTTTGTTTTGAGAACTCTGCTTGACTAGGTCAGGAGGCACGCCAAATATTTCAAGAAAATTTGCCTTCTGTTGAGTCTGCAGAGCCAAGCTGCATAATTCTTAGGAGAGGCAAATCAGTCTATTTCCAGTCTGTGTGACTTTCATATGTGATCACACACAAATCTGCTCTGTCTTATTACTGGATTAATCTGCAATTTACTTTCTTAAAATCTGAATTTTGAAACATATTAAAACATGTATTTTAAAACACATTCTCTTGTGAAATACATATTGGAAATTCTAGAAAGGTGGAAACCGGTGGATAACAAAGTTCTGAAATGCACATTAGTCCAAACAGAGCAAGTTAGTTCATTTGAAATTCACAAAGACTAGATTTGGCAATCCATGTTATGCAATTCATTTTGAGAAGAGGGCAGGACATAGCTTCAGTTGGTGTAAACTGCTAACATCTGGCTCCCCATATGGCTGAAAAGCATTTATTGCAATATCAGGACCAGTAGGCACTATACCAGGGATGGGGGTGGGGGACTTGTGGCTCTCCAGATATTGCTGAACTACAGTTCCCATCATGCCCAGCCAGCATGGCCAGTGATCAAAGATGATGGGTATTGTAGTTTAGCAGCATTTGGAAGGCCACAAGTTGCATACCTGTTTGCTACATTGGTATTGGCAAGTGTGGTAACTATAGTTGGTGTGTGTGTGTTTGTGTGTGTGTGTGTGTCAGACACACAGGTGCTGCAGTTGCTGACTGGCAGCTGAGTGTGTTAACTGCATTGTATGAATGTGATATGGAAGTCCATCTTATATCTGACGTGTTCACACATAGCAGTTGTTCCAGTCATCAAGTGATGAACTGAATGTGTGAATCAGCCCTTGGTGTAGTGTAGTGTAGTGTAGTGACTAAAAATGTAAGCCAGGATTGTGAGCCATACTTCAAATCTCCTCTATTTGTGAATTTGCTGGATCGCCTAAAGCAAACTAGTAACCTTTAGCCATCCATCTGCAGTATGGGGATATAATATTGACCTGCACTGGAAAGATTATCAAGACATGCATGAAGACCCGTCAATATTCTAATGTCATTCCAAAAGATGTCAAGCATTATTACTATTAATTGGGATATCAGAAACTAGTTTATTTGAAAGATCAGTAAATATGAGCATTCAAGCAGGCCACATGAGGTTTGTCGAACAGGCCCAGATTTCATGCTGGGGAAATGAAATTAGCTTTGTACAGGACTCAAGATCTAGATGTCAAATCAATCAAATTATCCTGGAGCAAGGAATATCAGGTGTGGAGACCTGTGCAGGATCAAGACAGAGGACAGAAAGGGCAAAAGCCACAAAGGACTGAATGCAATTAAGCACAAGGATATGCCAAAAAGGTCTGAGTCAAGCAATCTGGAAGACAAAATGTAGTTGGTAGCTGAGGGCTGAGGTATATTAATTGCAGAAAGCGCTATATGGTTCTTCATCAGAGGTAATAATGAACATGGATGTTGATGGAAAGGATTTGACATAAAATGTAGAGCAAACAGAATAGCTTCATCATCTAGCTGTTCTTATAACTCAGCCCATAGAATGGCAGATCTAGAACAACGGTTGGCTTGAAACTATTGTCCTGGATTTGTGGGAGACTTTAGGTCAACATCTATATTCATGATTACCACTGAGTTCCCAAGTATTATTTGATGTAATATAATCTGTGCTCAATAACTGGGTATGCCTTGTATTCCAGGGGAACCAGGAACAAAGAGGTACCACAATCAAGGATACAAAATTGTTATGTAGGCATCGTTGTTGTGTAGGGGAATATTACATAGCCTGATTAAATGTTTGCACAATTCAGTGTGGTCCTTGTAAGTAGCTCTGGAGGAAAACTAGTCAGATAAATCAGTGACGGGCTTAGGTTTATATTACCATTATCCATACTATCTGGCACCCTTTTCTGAAACAAGGAACTGGAGGAGATGAGATTATTGTTCTATGAACAGGAACTGTTTGGTGCAAATGAATCCCAAACTAACATAGACCTTCCAACATTTCAACGCTAAAATAGGGGCTTCCTTATACTTGTTAATATTCTTATTCCCACAGTTCCTTGGCAGTGGAAGTTGGCAAGTCTTTCTATTATGTCCCTAGATGCGTTTTGGGGGTCAGCTTCACTGAGGGCAAGTGGGTTTCATCTCTGCATTGGAAATGTTTGGTGTTTGCTGCAAATATGTAATCAAATCTTTCTCAAAAAGGAGGATGCATTGAAGGAGGTGAGGTCAGAACCTTGACTCATACAGGGATGCAGTAGGCACCCTCCTCTATGGATGACAACTGGGGCTCATAAGAGCCTTCAGCTATTTAACTAATTCCTCATGGTGCACTGTTTGTGGATTACAATGTTGCAACATTATATTATAAAACTGAAATTGCTTTGCTGGAGGGGAGGAGAAGGGCAGAGGCAGCAGCAGGCAGGTGAAGGTTGACCATAGAGCTTCTTGAGCTTAGTGCTTATCCCCTTTTTGAAGACTAACCATTTATTTTGGCTGGCTGTTGGGGCACGATTATTATTTTTGAATTTGCTTCCATAGCCAGAAGCAAAAGTAGAGAACATTGATTTTACAACAAACACTGCAATTAGAGTGGTAATTTGTGGTGGAAGGGGAGGGAAGTAACCTTTTTGCTATTTTCCTCCTATGAGTGTGCCTTGTGTTAGACCAATCACGTCAAAACTTTTGTAGGCTTGTGCCACACACCCTTAGCTGCCTTTACCCCAAGACCAGAATGATATTTGGGGATCCAAAAAAGGAATTGAAGGAAGGCAGAAAGAGCATTCAGCCTACCTGTCCCTCCCCAGAGACCAGCTTAGTCTGCTTTTCTCTTTCAACCCCCAACTTACACATGTGTAGCATGAACCAAGTAACGAGGCACATGACGGATTAGAGTTCTCTGAGAGTTTCGTAGAAGCAGAGCACAGCCAAATTTTAGGAAGTTTATTAAGACTAAAAGGAAAGAAGGGTGAAAAAAGTAAGAGGCAGAATATTGCTTCAAGAAAACGAGAACATAAAAATGTTTTAGCTCAAGTCTATCTATCCTATTATTATCTACTTTCAAACTGACTTCTGAACTCCTCATGTGCAAAGGCAGGGGCGCCAACTTATAAAAAATATTGGGGGGGGCGGGGGCCCATACCGACTTATAAGAAATATTGGGGGGGGCCCAAGACCTCCAAACCGCTGCTGCTGGGGGAACGAAAGGGGCGAGCCCCGGGCTGCCCCGACCTTAAGTGAACCTGTGAGGGCCCGCCCTTTGCGGCAGCCGATTGGCTGCCACCGTGGGCGGTGAATATTAATGAGCTAGGGGGAATCCCCGCTTCTCGCGGGGCTGGCGCCAGCCCCGCGAGATTGTTGATGGGTCGAGAGCCCACAACCCCACCCCCTCTCTAGATCGGGAGTGGCTTTGTTTTAACTCATTACTGAATGTATTTTAAAAGGTAACTATCGTCAAACAAGGAAAATAAAAAATACCAACATAATTTTGTGATTTTACAAAGCATAATATAACTAATAATTTTATTAAATTATTGGGGGGGAAGAGCCCCCCCCAAACGAATTTTTGAGGGTGCTCGGGCTCCCTCAGGCCCCATGGAGTCGGCGCCTATGTGCAAAGGTATCAGCGTTACTGGTCAGTTGAGAGAAGCAATTTTGAAGCATTTTGAGGGGCAAAGATTGTATGCCCATGGTTCACTTTTAAGGGGTTTTGGACCCAAGAGGGACTTGATCGACACGCTGGTTGTTTTGAGCCAATAACATGTCATGTCACGTAAGCCAGGTAGATAGCTTGACACCTTTTGGACAGACAGAACCTGACCTGTGCTCTTGTGTATTCAGGCAGAGATGTGACCCGTTGTTAAATTAATCACAAGAGCAGGCTTGCTGCATGGACACCTACAGAGTTCCACTGTGCACAGTGCTCTCAGACCAAGTTCAGTAGATACCTACTTTTCAACACTACCCCATATATATATATATATATATATATATATATATATATATATATATGCAGGTTTTGGTGTCCTCGGGTGTCTTCCCGTGTAAAAGTTGGGGTGTCTAGGCGACGTTTCGACGAGGTCTCACTCGTCATCTTCAGGCTGGTGCTTTCGGCTTCTTGTTACTGGAACAGAGCAGGATCTCAGTGTTTGAGTTCCTATAAATACTGTTGAGGGGGTGTGGTGTATAGCCTCCAATGTTCTGGGCAGAGAGGAAGTTCCCAGGGATGACGAGTGAGACCTCGTCGAAACGTCGCCTAGACACCCCAACTTTTACACGGGAAGACACCCGAGGACACCAAAACCTGCATTCCTGTACCCGTGAAAATCTACGAAAGCAATATATATATATATATATATATATATATATATATATATATATATATATATATAGTGCTCTCCTTGAGTGCTCTGCAATTTTTTAAATATAAAATGGTGATATCTGTATTAACCTCCCCTTCCCCATCCTCACACCTCAGCTACTGAATGAGTCCATAATACCACAAACAATTATGCTCAAGAATGGTTAAAGGCAGACAAGCCTTTCAGGGGAAAACTCCCTCAATCCATTACATTTCATCCCCAAATTAAATGCTTTGTAATGGACCACAAGCTGTGCTCCTTGGTATAAATAATGCCCCAACTTCCTTTTATATTTATCCATCGTTGCAAAATAGCTCAAAGTGTTTGAAAATAGCATTAAATGAAAATGTGTCTGTGAAGCAAAGGAACTGACTGTGAAGGGAAGTTTGTTCACAGGGGAGCTAGGGGGCTTCCACTCTTGCTCAGAAGGGTGGGCATTTTTATCCTGTGGATTAGCTGGCTAGTTTCAGTGGCATATTTCTTAATTCATCTGTATTTAGCCCCCCTCCCCATTATAAGAATGTGGGAGACAGGTAGAGCAGCATTGGGCATGTTGGCCCTTCCCATAACTCCTTATTGTTGTACTGGGGATTAAGCTTCTACAGTAGAGACAAAGGATGGGGTGGGGACAGTGGCGTAGCGTGGGTTGTCAGCACCCGGGGCAAGACAAGTAATTTGCGCCCCCTAACCCATGGATTTTAGTAGGGGCAGAGAGCTGCGAGTGCGAGCGCGCCCCCCAGATGTTGCACCCGGTGCGGCCGGCCCCCCTGCACCCCCCACACTACGCCACTGGGTGGGGAAGAATTCAAGTCAGTTTTATCCCAAATCTACCTAATTTGCACTTCCTGTAACAATATATGAACAGAATCATAGCTGTGCTTTTAAATTTGCTGTGCTTTTCAATCTCCAACCAAAAATATTGTGTACAAGAATGTGTATATTGGGAGAAAGTGTTCATTAAGAAGGAATATTATTAGTAGAAATAACATACAATTGCTTGCAAAAAGACATACAAAAGTGTCCATATTAGAAGAAAGGGCACTAACATGCTGGTAAATTTTTGTGAGTTTCTAAAAGTTACAGACTGATGCAGAAATGCACCTAATTTGGGGAATGAGAAAGCAGAATTGGCAGATTTCCCATCCATAATTGGGGGGAGGTGTTTTTCGTTAATAGGCTTCCTGCTTGATTCAGAACCCTGAAAAAGCAGATGTTCATCTCCCAAACATACATGGAGGGGCAGGAATAGTGATAGGGATGTGGAAGGGGGGGATGCTCACCCCTTTACTTTCCCGAGTAGGATGGTAATCATGGCTGAGAGGAGGGACTAAACAAGACTAACTTATCACATTTGTGGTTTGCTCTTCCTCCAGGGGAGCACAAAGCTGGTTCTGAAAGTTGTCCAATTTCACCTTGCTTACAGCCTTGTGAGTTTGGTCACCCCAGTGTGTCACCTGGTGAAGCAAGGATCAGAGCCTTATGTTAAGTTGTGGGTGAACATATCAGACGACACAGCGATTCTTCAAACAGCTCTTGTTTATTCACAGGCCAGAACAGAACAGAACTGAAGGGTTCAGCCAGCCTGCTTATATAGAGCTCCACTACAACGCAACTGTAACACTTTCTGTAACTATCCAATCACTAAACGTCACTTTCAATCCCTTATTTGCATATGTGGACCTGAGTGAAAACTATCTACAGTATCCCCCTGCTGGCCCAGGGTGAGAACTTCAGTACATAACACCTTACACTTTGTCAGTTCTTCCAGTGTAACGCCATCCATGTGCTGCAAAGGTGGCAGGGGCAATTGGCAACCTGACTCTATAACTGTCACCCCACCTGCACCACCTGTTCAAACCACTATTATATCACCTTAAACAGCTTCCCCCAAAGAATCCTGGAAACTGTAGTTCAATAAGGGTTCTGACAATTCTTAGGAGATTCTTATTCCCCTCCCAGAACTGCAATTTCTAGACTAGTTTAACCACCAGTCCTTCTTCCCTGGGAACTCTGGGAATTGTAGCTCTGTATAAATGTTTTATCTAGGGGTTGATTGCATAGTGTTGCTTGCTTGTATTTATCCAGGTTTGGCTGGTTCTAATGGCATCGAGTGGATTGTTGATTGAGGATGCAAAATTAAATTATGTGAGTGCTTGCAGTGTGGAGCGTGTGGTCTGAAGGTGTGATAAAATAGTCAGTTTGAGCATATTGGTTTAATGTATTCCTGTGTTGGATGTGCGTTGATCATGTAACAGTGTGCTTGAGTGGAAATGAAGAGTACGTATTTCTAGCTGTAGTTATATTAAGCTGCAGTTACATTAAGTTGCTATATAATTGGATTGGTTTGTGCAACAGTATGATTGATTGATGTGTGCTGGTGGAAGTGAGTTGATTTTCTTTTGCCTAATTGTTTACCATGTTATGTTAAAAGGTTGAATTTATACTTTTTAGCTGATTTTCATTTGGAATATTTTAGTTCCTGATGCTTCGAGGGCATTTTGTTTAGCAGTTTAATATATTGATTATTATTATTTATTGTATTTTTGTAGCTGATTTTTATGCATAGCGTTTATTTTGATACTAAATAAGATGCTCTATTCAGTTGTCAATTGTGCTGTAAATTATGCAGAAATCCCCCTTTTCTTCTTTTTTTAAAAGAAGTTTTAAACTATAGCATACTGTGCAACTGTCCCATTTTAAGCAGTATATCCCAGATTTACAGAAGCTGCCTTGGCTTCTGATCCCGATCCCAGACATCCTATTTTAGCTTCCATGCTCTGACCTCACCAGAGTGCAGAACGCAAGGACACACATTTTTTGATGCCCTTTGAAATTTCTGCTGTGTAAATACTCCCAATTTGGAATCCTTTTTGTGAATTGGTTCTTCAAATTGCCACTGAGAGAGGACTATTTTATAGCAAAGTTTCTTGCTTAGCAAAAGTTATTTCTAATAGAATTCAGAAATCCAATCAGCTTCTGAAAACAGCATTCTTCTCTTCCAAGATCTATGTTTGAATTGTTTTGGTACTGTTCTCTCCACACACATGGATGGGAACACCTTCCACACACACACAAATGTAACAGGTTTTGTTCTGGTTCCTATGCAGTTACTAAGACTTAAATTATTTAGAAGTAAATGAACACTTCAGGGCTGAATGTGTTCTGTCAAATGCTGAGCTTCAAAACACATATTTACTAATAATGAAAGGATAGTGTAGGATTCGGGAGGTTTGATAAATATTTGAAAAGCATCATATGTGAAACATTTCTAATAAACATTAAATTACAGTGGTACCTCAGGTTACAGATGCTTCAGGTTACAGACGCTTCAGGTTACAGACTCCACTAACCCAGAAATAGTACCTCGGGTTAAAAACTTTGCTTCAGGATGAGAAAAGAAATCGTGCAGCAGCAGCGGGAGGCCCCATTAGCTAAAGTGGTACCTCAGGTTAAGAACAGTTTCAGGTTAAGAACGGACCTCCGGAATGAATTAAGTTCTTAACCCAGGGTACTACTGTACCAGGTTGCCAGATACATAATTTGGCCCTGGTCTTCTGCTTACTAGGGTTTGCCAACTTACTAAAATTGTGTTTTTGATACAAGATGCATTTTAATCATGACCCAATAACTGTCCAACTCCCCAATGCCTTCATCCAACTCACAAAGAACTTGCTTGAATGCACAGCCTTCTCTTTGCTTGGCAGTGCTCTGGGAGTGTCAGAAACAAAGGTAGGACAGGTTTCCTCCTCCCTTCGCATCTGTCTCACCAGCATGATAGGAAGCAGGGGCTACAGTAGCTGTAGTTCTTTCAGGGGCTCCTACAGTTGCCCCAAACAGTGTCCCAGGAGAGCGCAGGGCTCCTGTAATTGTAGAAAACATTGCAAGAATCATGGCCAGGGTTCATAGTGCAGGCAGGATTGGAACCAGGGACTTCTTTGGTCAGATGTTAGCCTTTCAGCCACATCACGACACTAGCTCCTAATGGTCCCTTTTGTTTCTCTTTTTTCAAATCAGACAAGCTGGTGTCACTGGCATAAGGCCCAGCTGAGCATCCAAGGTCTCCACTGGCACTTCTTCAGAGCCTGCCAAAAGCGGCCCTTCGAATAGTAAAAGATTCTGGGCCCGTGGGTATTGAGTCGTTTCTGTCCATCACTGTCTGTAGTAAATACCCCAGAAAAAGGCTAAGAAAGCCGCTTTTGAACGGTGGGTAATTCAAGTCAAGTGACTTCGGCAAATGGGAATTTCCCTGCCTTTGCTTCTACTGAAGCTGTATGAACCAGAGGTAATATGTTTCTGCAGAGATATTAGTTCGCTTGCGAGTTCATGACAAACATTTTTATTTCACCAGCGTGCAGGCATGTGATTCCTTTATGCAGCGCTACAGTTCTAACAAAACAAGCCAGAATAATGAACTGAGGGGAGAGTGATGTTTCAATCAGTTTAGGCCTCTTCAGAGTCCTTGCAGCTGTCACAGCCTCAACTGTGCACTCACACGTACCCGCATGCAGGAAGAATGTGAAATGCTTATGATGAAAGCGGAGGGAGGGAGGTGTCATTATGCTTCGCTGCAGCAGACATGTGATTTGACAGTGAACATAAAGATTCTCCTCCTCCCAGTTCCTCAGCCAGGTATTTCTTTTTTTCAGAGGGATGATATCAAAATGCTACCCTTTGTGAAAAGACAGGCCTCTCTCTTTTTTTTCCACAATGAAAAAAAATATGCTGGAAGAAGAATTGTAAGTTGGAATGAATCAAAAGCATCACCCAACCCAAGAACATGCAGGGCAGGGATTTTATAACTATGTACAGCTACTCAGCCAACTTCTGTGCAGGGAGAGAAGTCAGGCATGCTGCAGGCAGGGAGCCAATCAGTAATGGGCCAATGCCGATGGGAGTCACCACAAGGGGGAGACACCACAGGGAGTTTACCTCTCGGTTGCCACCTTTTTGAAATGCCATCAATGGCCAGTGAGTTGGCCCATGTCAAAGTGGCAGATAGTTAATGGAAGGGCCCCAAGTAAGAGGCAGGGAAGTGAAGATAGCCCAAGGTGAGAGACTGGGAGAGGAGAGGAAAGCTCCCAAGTGAGATCTGGGAAGGTCCATCATTTTCTGTAGAGGCTAGGATTAAGAGCTGTCTTTGGATAGAGAGAACAGTCTGTATTTGTGCACTGTTTTTGTATTTGAGATACCCTCCTGCTGATTTTCTCTATTTTTTTCATTGTTGCTGCTACAGTGGTATCTCGGGTTACAGACGCTTCATGTTATACATATTTTATTATTTCACATTATAGGCAACCCCTGATTTGGGCAGAGGTTGCATTCTGGGTCATCTCATGTGATGGTGGAGCACGCATAAGCACCCATAAACCCATTCTGCCCCCTTTTCCTGCCACTTCTGGCTCATCACGAGAGTGCAGTTGCACATCAATTGGACACATGTAAATTAGTCGTCGGCTGTATTAGAACTGTACATATATAATTGTTCTGATTTTTATGTTGTGTAGATAAGGTAAAGGTAAAGGGACCCCTGACCATTAGGTCCAGCCGTGACCGACTCTGGGGTTGCGCACTCATCTTGCTCTATAGACCGAGGGTGCTGGCGTTTGCCTGCAGACAGCTTCCGGGTCATGTGAGCAGCATGACTAAGCCACTTCTGGCTAACCAGAGCAGCGCACAGAAACACCGTTTACCTTCCCACCGGAGTGGTACCTATTTATCTACTTGCACTTTGATGTGCTTTTGAACTGCTAGGTTGGCAGGAGCAGGGGCCGAGCAACGGGAGCTCACCCCGTCACAGGGATTCGAACCGCCGACCTTCTGATCGGCAAGTCCTAGGCTCTGTGGTTTAACCCACAGTGCCACCTGCGTCCCATGTTGTGTAGATACTATGCTACTTATCCACATGTGTGTTTTATGTTGTAAACCACCCTGTGGTCTTTTGATGAAGGGTGGCATATAAATTTAACTAATAAATTAGAAATAATAAAAGAAATGTATGCCATAGGGATAGTAATTGTTGTGTGTGTGTAGTGTATTTATACAAGTTGCCTTCAGGAGTTTGCAGTCAATAGATTATCTGTTTCCTCCAACTCCCTAGGAAAGTGTCTAATCCCATTGCCCACAAAACACGGTGCATGCTGATTTTTCTTGAATGCCAAAGGATGTTTATCCCAACACAACACATACAATGATAACAAGCAAACTGGGATCACAAAAAAATGAAATACAGTGCTGTAATGCTGAAATACAGTGCTGTAACAAAAAAGATTTATAACATAAATCTATTAAAAAAAACATAAATCTAAAAAAACCCAAATGCATTTTGACCAGAAGTTTTTCTTCAGTGGTCACTGTTGAATGAATGTGCTGTTTGGCATATAATATAATGAATGCAAAAGCATTTTCAGGAATGAAATTAAGCTATTTTAAAGAGCTGCATAAATCAAAAGTAATAATACCTGTAAATAACATATAATAGGCAAACAAACGTAAGCTCCAGTAGCACAACCAGCAAAAAATCTGCTACTTCTAGGCTTTAGGTATTCATGCAAGCAATGTTTGAATCCTAATGTTACTCTGCCATGGTGGCAGCATAACTTATATTCCACTAGAGCAGGCTTTCTCAACCTTGGTAGTTTTGAGACTACAATTCCCATCATCCCTGACCACTGGTCCTGCCAGCTAGGGATCATGGGAGTTGTAGGCCAAAAGAATCTGGAGGATCGACGTTGAGGAAACCTGCACTAGAGTAATGGGACCTACAATGAATCCTCAAGAATAGGATTGTCCCTTTAGGCTCCCAGCTTTGTCCTAGAACACATAACTCCCTTCCTAATACTGAACCATTGAAGGGACAACAGTAGTTGCCTTTATAACCCACTTTCCGTCTATATCCTCTTCTTTGCAGAGGTATAATGTAGATTTGTATTACCGTATTTTTCGCCCCATAGGACGCACCGGCCCATAAGGCGCACTTAGTTTTTTTTGGGGGGGGGGATAAAGGGGGAAAATTATTTTTCCTCCAAGTGCAGGGCTGGGGCGGGGAAGCCCCAGCTTCCCCCGACCCCAGCCCCCAGAACAGGCAGCTCTCCGCAAGCCGTGGGAGCCCAGTGCAGGGCTCCCGCGCCTTGTGGAGAGCTGTGCGAAGCCTGGAGAGCGAGAGGGGTCGGTGCGGTCCCCTCTCGCTCTCCAGGCTTCAGCGAAAGCCTGCATTCACCCCATAGGACGCACACACATTTCCCCTTCATTTTTGGAGGGGAAAAAGTGCGTCCTATAGGGCGAAAAATACAGTAGTAGTTCTTGCATCCATATCTCACACATAAGTAAAAACAAGTGAGCCAAAGGGAGGAGGTAAGAATCACAGGAAAAACTTTAGGTTTTAAAATTCAGAAAGAAAGTTACCCTGTTGCCCTCTAAAGTTCAGCCTTGAGAAAAAGAGGGGGAAAATTGGTAGATAAAAGGGGATGGCAGCAAAAGTTAAAATTAAAAAAGAGTGCAAATTATTGGCTGCTGGTCACATCATCATCTTAGCGCCTAACATCTACATGGTGCCCTTTAGATATTGTCAGATTAGAGTTCCTATCATTCCTGACTATTGGGGCTGCTTGGAGCTGAAGTCCTGACAATAGAAGGAGGGCAGCACCTTGATGACCCTCGAGCTATTGGTACACAGCAGAAATTATCAAATATGCCCTTTTCCTACGTCAAGTTGAAAAGTGGTAGTAAGGTAATGCTCCCCTAAAGTATGTATTTAATACCAAATGTAATTGAACTGAAAGTGCAAATAGATGTTTCCACAGCAAGAAATTGTTGGAGTCAGCAATGTAAAAGGAGTGCATTACAGAGAGCCAGCTCCATCTAATTGTATCATTCTGTTTTAGTTGTGAATGCTTGCGCTAGAAATAGTCTGAGAAATATTACCATCTTCTCATTTGGCAAATGTCACATGTTTGCTGCACCCCAACCTTTTAGCTCATCATCTGACTAGCATCCCCTGGAACAGCTCTGCTGGTCTTTGCTTTGCGATTAGTCATGTGTAAACAGTGAGATTTTCATGGGCATCCATGTCTTTGCTCCAGGGTGAAACATTTTGCCATTTCTGTGCTATTCTTTGCAATGGCTGCAAAGCATCACCTCCTGAATTTCCATACATTTGTAGTTGTCACAGGCAATTTTCACTGTCTTCATGGTTTTTCCGCCGTGCGAATATCTCGGTTTCTTTTTCTTTTTTTTGCAAACACAGACATACCATTAAGCAAGTTAAAAAATGTTTCATTGTAGTGCTTGAGACTCAAAACGTGATGGCAGGAAAAGCGCTATGAAAACATCGACATGCCATTGCTATTATGCATACATCATGAAAAGAATCTCTCTATAATAGCCAGTTCCCAACGTTCTCCTGTCGTCACGCTCTCTCCTCAACATTCTGTTGTATTCCATCATCATAGTCTGCCATGACAACGGTGCACTTCCACTGGGAGCTTACTGCTTGATGTACTCTTACTACGACTACCGCACTGTTCACACTTGACCAGTATTACAGTAAATAAATTACTGCTGAAAGCTCAGGAACAGTTTACAGCTTTTCAGGAAGCTCCGAGTTAAACTTGTGCACAGGTGGCCTCTCAAAGTTCATTGTGGGCAGAGAAATTGGGGGGAGATCATTCCATTGGAGAAGTAGATATGCTTGCTCCGATGTCACAACCTCTTCAGCGCTACATTGAATTCCATCCTGCAACTGTATTTATATTATGCTCTTTACCCCAAGGTCCCTACGTGGGTCACGGCAATGCAACATTTTAAAATAAATAACACCACAAGAACAGAGTGGATCCTAAAAATATACATCTTTGGTGCCAACAGGCAGGGTAAAGAGGTTCAGACAAAACTGTATAGTGAAAGTTACAGATAGGTAGCCGTGTTGGTCTGCCATAGTCAAAACAAAAAAAATTCCTTCCAGTAGCACCTTAAAGACCAACTAAGTTGGTTCTTGGTATGAGCTTTCGTGTGCATGCACACTTCTTCAGATACCAATATCTGAAGAAGTGTGCATGCACACGAAAGCTCATACCAAGAACCAACTTAGTTGGTCTTTAAGGTGCTACTGGAAGGAATTTTTTTTTGTTCTGTATAGTGAAAGTGTCTATGGGGAGGGAGCTCCCCAACTTAGGGGCTGTCACAGTCAATACCCTCTCCCAGGGTGCCATTCTGCCACAGAGGGTGGCAGAACTAACAAAAGGCTCCCTTCTGCTGATCTAAATGCCCAAGAGGGTCAGCAGGGAAGGAGGCGATCTATCAGATATTTGAGGCCTCAGTCATTTAAGGCCAAAAAAAGACAAGCTCTATATTTTTACTGCCAATAATTTATCACGTGAACAAGTGGTTTCTGCAGCTTTATTGATAAAGCTCAATCCCTAAGATTAGCTTTTTGCCATATTGATCTGGTTATGAGCTTTTCTTTAAAAAAAAAACCTGAAAAATATTCCTCTTTTCATTTTTTCTCCATTTTATTTTATAGCCTCTGCTTTTATCTGAGGTGTTTGTAAATGAACCCATCTCTTTTTTCTATCTCCATTTGAGAGACCTGGCATACATGCTCACCATGTTGCCCTTTATGTGGTAGAAGACTGAGCATCTACCTCCCACACACAGATTGTCATGTGTGTGAGAAAGGCATTCTGTGTTAATTCCGCATTGCATAGACATAGAATAAACACAATCTCCTTAATGCAGGATTAAGTACATTGTAGAAATGGACATGAGTATCTTCTCCATACAAAGAATGGCATCCGCCTGTATGAACAAGGCTTCCCCTAAGTATTGATTCAACTACTAATCCAAACAAATTATCTTTTTACATTGCCACTTGCACAGAAAGTTAGGGGAAGGGGGAAAATGCTGAGTTTTTATAAAGGTCTTTCTTCCATTGAGGCCGATATGGGGGTAAATGTTTGTCAGTTTAGCATAAAGCTGAGGATTTTGTACAGTGACTAATGTAAGAGAACAAATGGGAGATCACATAAAAAGGGGGGAAAGAAAAGCTCAGAAACATATCTAATGACATCAAGTTATGCAAAATGATTGTGCTGGATGAACGAACCATTTATAACACCACATGGAACCAACTCTCCCCTTCATAGTCATTACTTTTCTCAATGTTGTTACTGTCAGGAGTTCAGCCTACACTTGAGTAGGGCCATGGCAGAGACACATGCCCAACTGGCATGCTCCCTCTCTCCTGGTTGATCGTTTGGGAGCTTCATAAGCTTTCTTCAGCCTGAACATCACAGTGACCGATACCAACCGACACCGGCCCACTTAGGGATCCGCAGAGTCTTCGCAGCATGCATGACAGAACCCCAGCAACTCAGCATTTTGGCTAATCTACTTTATTTACAAATAAACACACATGGAGCACTGCAACATGGCTCCCTCTCTCTCTAGCATCAGACAGCCAATAGAAAAAGAACAAAGAACAATAGTCCCACTTCATGGAACACAGTAACACAAACATCCTGTCTCTGTCACTTCCCACTCTGTGGAGTTGAAACATATACCGTCATGTGATAGACAAAAATCCCATGACAGCAACCATGGAGCAGGAATTCTAACAGTTACCACGATGCGACATAAAGAACTTTTTGGAGCAGTAGAACACATGCATTGTATGCAGAAGTTCCCAGGTTCAATTCACGCAGCCTCTGATGTGAAGGAACTCTGCCCTCTGAGAACCTGGGTAGCCACTGCTAGAGTAAAAAATACTGAGCTATGTGGACAAATAATCTGATGTGTATAAAACAGCATTCTGAGATGATCCTTTGGATGAGCTCAATTACACCAATATTACTGATAGTGACTTTATAGAGATCACCCTGTGAATCTGTCACTAGAGCTTGGACCAGGGTGGAAAGACTGCACTTTCCAAAGCAATATGAAAATAAAACACAGCCAACCTTCAATATTTGCACTTACCCAGTTTTGTCATGAGGTTCTCCAAGCAACCAGTGTTCACAAAAATGCATATCCTGGGAGGAAATGTGGATTAAAAATGAATGTATTGGTGAAAATATCTAAAACACACACACAAATATGCATTATATTAAGTCAAATTGCTGGCAGAGATTTGTATATTAGGAAAAAATGCATTATTGGGAGAAAGTTACACTAAAATGCTAGTGAATTTTCACAAGGATTTTTTTTTAATGCAAATTGCTGCAGAAATGCAGAGATTTGAATTTAAGAATAAAAAAAATGATAAACTGACAGAACCGAAATTGGGAAATCCTGTCATCCCTAGGCTTCAAATTACTCCCCTCTACAATGCAAAACATGTCAAACGGGAATCGAATCCTCCATACAGGTAGCTAATTTGTGCTTTTCTTAAGGGGAAAGAGTCAAATGAATTGGTTATCTGTACAGTCAGACATCCATGTGGAACATCTGTGTCACGTGGCATTATCTGTGTGATGGAGAAGATTTGTGCCATACCTCTTTTCACCGGAGAGACTAGCAAAGGCCTGAGCTTCACATGTGCTGTTTTTGGAGCATGGGTGTCCTCCAGGTCCAATGGCAACGTTCCATATGCCAGACTCACACTGATTTTCCCTGGAGGGAAAAAAAAGGATAACACATATTTTGCACACAAATCAAACTGAACTATTGTACTGTAATATACAGTAATGTGAAAGGCGGTGTGAAAGCAATGAAATGATTCAACCCTTAAACGGAAGACAGGAAGGAAGAACATCAGCAGTGCCATTATGAGTTCCAAGCAACGCTATCTCACTTACTGGAACATTATTCACATGAATGGTCAAATCATTAAGATAGAGATACAGCCCTTGATAATGTGAACACTTTGTGTTGGCTCAGAAATTGAATTATCACTTGTCAGGAAAATGTAAAACAGGAATTGCAGGCTAGCATAATATCTCTGTCACAGTTTTCCCAGTTTGAAGACTCAGTGGAAGTAACAAAGAAAATAATAGCTGCGAGGAAATGGATGCTAACGCTTGGCTCACGAAGAACAGCTTTTGAAAGAGGAGTTAAAAGTTAGGGTGGAGAAAATATGTTAATGTATGCATTAACAACTGCATGTGAGTTCATATTTTGTAGTAGAGGCTTCTCTGTCAACTGACAGGACACACAGCAAAGATGGAAAAGAAGCACATAAACTGCTGTGATAAATGATACACATCATTAACTTATAGAATTTGCTTCTACAATGTGTTGCAATGGTCACTAGCTTGCTCCGAGTATGGTCAGCCCCAGGCTCAGACAGAATGGCCCAAGTCAAGGATGATGGGAGTTGTAGTATAGCAGCATCTGGAGGGCAAAAGGTTTGCCACTCCTGGATTAGACAAATTCGTGGGTGACAGATTTATCAACAGCTAATGTTTGCTGGGATGAGCAGAATGAAGGTCAAATCTCCTAGGCAACTAGCTTTTCGCAAATGAAGTTGCAGAATGAAGCATCTAAACATAGTTCAACTATATTGAAAAGATTCTTGCAAAGTTGCAATGAATGAGTAGGAAGCTAATTAGTTTCCTTATGCACAACCTTAACAAATTATGTTATTTATTATAATATTTGACTAATATTTGCACATTGCCTTTAAAAGTAAATCTCTAACAAAGCATATGAAAATGATATAAAATATGATAAACACATACATTCTTTTTTATATAAAACCAAACAAACAAACCCGCAGTTTCTCATGACTAGCAAAATTGATCAGAGCAATAGAATTGAGAAAAGGAGGTTATCAGGAGCCCAAGAGCATTCTGAAAAATGGGTCACCTTGGCCTGGTGCCTAAAATTCATTACCGTAGAACAAGGCAAATTAGGGGATGAGTTTCACAGCTTTGAAGCCACCACAGAAAAAACCTTCTCCCATATTGCCACCCACCATATATGTGGGTGGGGCAGCACATCCAGTAGGGCCTCTGAGGGAAATGTCAACACATAGATGGGTGTATATGGAATTAAATGATCACTATGGTACCCTGAATCCAGGCAGTTTAAGGCATCTCCAGCAAGTATGGGCAGTGATCAGGGATAATGGGAGTCACAATCCAGCAACATCTGGAGGACCACAGCTTTAATGTTTAGAGTTTTAAGGGTTAAAAAGCACAGCACTTCAGATTGGGTGTGGAAACTAGCTTCGAGTCTGTGGCAAGGCAAGGGGGGTATTTCTTTACGTTGTCAATAAAACCCACCAAACCTATACCACTGCCACCATATATGATCACTTATATACTTTGCACCCTTAACTTACCCTGTACCCTAGTAATTGTGACGTGTAGGCATGGTACAAAGCCTGTCAGATATAGTTACTATATTTAAAAAAATACATTCATGTCTATTGATGACAAGGTTATGTAGCAGTTCACAAGCTTACAATATGCTCCTGTCTCTTTAAACGGACACACACTCTGTTAACCTGCTGTTGTTGCTTCAAATACCAGCCACTCATTTTCCGCTTCTATGACTAAACCAAGACAGCTTCAAGGAAGCTGTTAGTTACCTTGTTGTTGTTGTTGTTGTTGTTAACAATAATAATAAAGATTTCTTGGTTTACAAAAGTATGTGTAATGTCTCTTTTTTCAAGTTACATTTTACAGAATAGTTTCATTTGTTGAGATATTAGTGTTACATTCGGAAGAAAAGGGGGGAAGAGGTGGAGGGGGCCATGGTGAGTGGGGGTGGGATCGGGTGGCAATGTTTCTATTCTACTTAATGTACTGTGGGGTTTTGTGTCAGCATCACTTGTCCTGGTTCTCTTTACTATTCGCTTGTCTTCCTTTGGTGCTGAGAGACGTTGGGGTTGGCCCAGGGTGTGGTTGTTTGTGATTGGCTGTGGTGAAATTTGTTTTCATGTGTGAGTGGGGTGTGTCTGTGTGTGTGTGTTTGAATCAGGTTAGCCATATTGATTTGTAAGCTGTTGGTGGATTCTTGTCGTCGTCTTGTTGGGCTGTGTGTGTGATAAAAGGGAGCCATACCGGGGTGAAGGCGTCTTCTTCCATTTGTCCCCGTGTCAGTTTCAGTTTATTGGTTAGTTTTTCTAATAAGACTGCTTTCCATACTGTTTGGTACCGTTGGTCCATACTTACTCCTGACAGGTCTCTCCGGTGTCTGGCTATGATGTTTCTGGCTGCTGAGAGTAGGTGGGCTAGTTCATGGGTAGGGAAACTAAGGCCTGGGGGCTGGATCCAGCCCAATCACCTTCTAAATCCAGCCCGCGGACAGTCTGTGAATCAGCATGTTTTTAAATGAGTAGAATGTGTTCTTTTATTTAAAATGCATCTCTGGGTTATTTGTGGGGCCTGCCTCATGTTTTTACATGAGTAGAATGCATTTAAAATGCATCTCTGGGTTATTTGTGGGCCATATTAATTTGTTCATTTCCCCCCCTCCAAAATATAGTCCGGCCCTTCACAAGGTCTGAGGGACAGTGGACCGGCCCCCTGCTGAAAAGGTTTGCTGACCCCTGGGTTAGTTACCCTGTTAAAACACTTTTGTATTTACTCAGCCCCAGGTAAACCTCACCAACACTATAACTGATGACTTTTTTTGTTGGAAGCCCCTGTTTCAATCCCTACTGACCTATCAAAGCGCAGCTCTGCTTTGGCTGCCCTGTTCCGGAATGTTCTTTGTGTCTCTTACCAGGCACCAAAGAGCCCAACATTCCAAACTGCCTCTCAATTCTTCTCCCTCAAGCCTTTTAGCAGGTTTCCCCCTCTTCTCTTCAGTCAGAGCCAAGTGGTTTGGCTACCAAAGCAAGTCTTTGGCAAGTGAGCCACTCTGCCTTCCTCTCTCATGTCTTCTTTCTTCTTCCTCAGTCCTCTCATTCCCTCTCCTTCTGGCTGCCCACCACAAGCATCAGCCACTACATACTGACCACAACTGACCAGCACCCAGCATATATATTCACTTCTTTTGCCCCACCCCTAGCCTAGCCTAAACCAATCACACAGTCTGACTAAGAAGTCTAAGCCAGCAGCCACCAATCAGGATGCGTGTTCCTCCTCTCCTTCCGTTGCTTGGAGTTCTATCTCCAACTCCCCTCAGTGACAGTTAAACCAGCTTTCCCCTGAGCTGGCTGAAGTCTTCACATATCAGTAGCTGTCACAACTTAATCAAAATACAGTGGTACCTTGGTTCTCAAACGCCTTGGGTGCCAAACGCTGAAAACCCGGAAGTAAGTGTTACAGTTTTCAAACGTTTTTCGGAAGCTGAACATCCGATGCTCCTGTCGGCTATTGTTTCCGGGGCGCCTGCACCAGTCAGAAGCTGCACCTTGATTTTGAACATTTCGGAAGTCAAACAGACTTCTGGAATGGATTAAGTTTGGCGCTTTTCTTTTTGCTATTTATTTTGCGTTTTTGAGGCTTTTTTGGTTAATTTGTTTTTGTGACTGTGTGGAACCCAGTTCAGCTGCTGATTGACCTGGTCCAAAAAAGTGACCTGCAGTGATGTCATGTTCAATAATATTGAAAGCCACTGAAAGGTGCAAGAGTTCCAAGGAGAATTCAGCAGAGTTGCTTTCTTCCTCATGGAACACACAGGTTCCTATCATATTATTATTATTATTATTATTATTATTATTATTATTATTATTATTACTACTACTACTACTACGACTACTACTCCGCCCATCTGGCCGAGTTTCCCCAGCCACTTTAGGCAGCTTCCAACAAAGTATTAAAATACAGTGGTCCGTTAAACATTACAAGCTTCCCTAAACAGGGCTGCCTTCAGATGTCTTCTAAAAGTCTGGTAGTTGTTGTTCTCTTTGACATCTGGTGGGAGGGCGTTCCACAGGGCAGGTGCCACCACAAAGAAGACCCTCTGCCTGGTTCCCTGTAGCTTTGCTCCTCACAGTGAAGGAACCACCAGAAGGCCCTCGGCACTGGACCTCCGTGTCTGGGCAGAACGATGGGGGTTTGAATTTTTTTTCTCTGCTTCTCTTAGTGGTGGGGAATTAATTATTATTATTATTATTATTATTATTATTATTATTATTATTATTATTTTGGCAAGAGGTGTTTGTGGAATCTTTTAAGCTTACAGAGGGCCCATCAGGTATTTAGGTCTTCCCATCCATAGCCCATAGTCCATGCGCTCATCGGAGTATACATAAATGTCCATTAGAGCCAATATGTGCAGGAGTAATTGAATATAAATGAAACATTAGATTCCATCACTAATTTGTGTTCACATACATTTACAGTCAGCATTTCCTTGGTTTCAGACTTGTAGAAAGGTTGGGAATCTTGTGTTCATTTATCCTGTCGGGGGGGGAGGGGGGAGCTGTTTCTTGTGTCGTCCCTGGCATCAGTTCCTGAACATGAGCAGCAAAAAAAGTATAAATATAAAGAAAGTAGTTTCTGAATTGCTGTGGGTGCTCTGTTGCATCATCGCCCCCTGTGGTTTCTCATCAATTGAGAATATTAAAGATGCTAAATATAAACCACATTCAAGTTGGCAAACACCCCAAACCAAAAGGTAAATGAAGGAGCAGATAATTAGATTTTGGAACAATTCAAGCCCACTCTGATGTGTAACCTGTTCACAAGCAAGGAAACTAATCAATTATGTCTGGGACTTTCAAATCATTGCTTTTGAAAAAAATATATACAGCAAGTTACTGTATAATTTCCCCCTGCTTTTTGCTACCAAATTCAGATTAGTTTTTAGTGTGGGTTCTGCAGGTGAAGTGAAAAAGCCATGATGACAGCCCTTTGCTCTAGGTTAGGATCATTTTACAAACAAAGTAAAATAAAATAAATGACAACTCAGTTTACACAAACCTGGTAATGAGCACTCTCACTATATTGTGGGATCTCGTGTGGTGCTACAGTTCCCAGGGAACTTGCTAGTAGAAGGGGGCTGGCCTGCTTCTCAGTGTATTATTCAGAGGTTCACGCCCAGCCTCAGCTTTAAGTTTTGTTTCCTGGGAGGTTGGGGCCAGACCCATTATAAACAGGGGAAGGAGCCGGTATTAGCCAGGCAGACAGCTCTGGAGATTCACCCTCCCTACCCTCACTTTGTTTAGTGTATCTTGTTTGCAGGTTAACTTTTTCTTCCTGTTTAGCGGGCGCTGCTGCGGTCTTTGACTGGTTGCTGTTGAAGGACTGGGTAGAAATTTTCCTGCATTGGCAGGTTTTGTCTTCCCCGTAACAATTTGTCACAACTTTGGCTGTTATGGCCTTGGGTGGAATCCTTTAGTCTTTTCTTCCCTATATGCGGTGTGTGTGTGTGTGTGTGTGTATGCGAAGTGGTGACTCGCCCCCCTGTGGCGGCAATTCCAGGGTCCCCCTCTTAAAGGAGTTATATATATGGGTGTCACGGGCTATACACTGAAAGGTCGTCAGTGAACTACCCTGCATGCGGGGATATGGGCTGGGCTGCCTGCTACATTTATGTCTTGAAGAGCATCCCCTATCACATTTACCCTGGTGAGCCCCAGTCCCCCCCCCCCACTGGGGGACTGGGAGGGGTACACGCCCAAGACCTAAGCCAAGGTCTTCCTACATTCGGAGGTTTAATAAAGTTGTGGCCTAATTTTAAGTCCCTATAATGTTGTCAGAGTCTTTATTCCTTCTTTATGGTCCCCTGGGGGCTGGGGCTGTCGCCACCTGGTCATACAATAGCCCAATCAGAGACCACTTTAGCTATGATTTAACCATTCCACTTGACATTTTTGCTGCCTTGGCCGATAGTGTTCTGCTAGTAAATCTCTGTTATTGCACCAGAGTATGTGATATGGTGGCAGTGTGTCCTGTGTTGTGGTACCCATATAGCATACTCAGAGTGGTCATTGTATTCATACTCAAGTAGACCCATAGAAATCAGTGGATTTAAGTAATTTAAGTCAATGATAGTAACAGCTGATATAAGGCAGCTTTGCCTCTCCAGATGTTGCTAAAGTAGAACTCCCATCATCCCTGATCATTGGCTATGAGGACTGGAATTTCATAGACTCAGAGTTGGAAAGGACCCGAAGGATCACCTAGTCCAACCCCCTGCAATGCAGGATTATGCAGCTGCCCATACAGGGATCAAACCTGCAACCTTGGTGCTATCAGCACCATGCTCTAACCAACTGAGTTACATATGGAGTGGAGGGACACAGGTGGCGCTGTGGTCTAAACCACTGAGCCTCTTGGGCTTGTCGATCAGAAGGCCGGTGGTTTGAATCCTTGCAATGGGGTGAGCTCCTGTTGCTCTGTCCCAGCTCAAGTCAACCTAGCAGTTCGAAAGCATGCCAGTGCAAGGAAGATAAATAGTGTTTCCGTGCACTTTGGTTTCCATCATGGTGTTCTGTTGTGCCACAAGCAGTTTGGTTATGTTGACCACATGACCCAGAAAGCTGTCTGAGGACGAACACTGGTTCCTTCAGCAGCAGCAGAGCAAGCGGATCAGGCACCTGGGGTGGCGTGTGTGCCCTGTGCCCAGGGCGGGGCCAGCTGCCCACTGGGGTGGGGCAAGCCAGGGCAGGACACTCCGCAGAGCCTCTGAGGAGTCTGCCTGCCTCCTCCCACTCAGCTACCCTACAGCTGAGGGGGAGGCAGCGGGTGGACTGTTTGGGGCAGCGCGGAGCCTGCGGGTACCCAAGCCACCATGTCACTCCCAGGAGAGATGTGTGGCTTGGGCGCACTGCAGGCCCCACAGTGAGTGCCTCCTGGCATTTTGTCACTCCCCTCAGTGGTGACACCCAGTATGACCTGCCCCCACCGCCCCCCCTTCCTCCGCCCCTGTCCCTCAGCCTGAAATAAGATGAGTGCCGCACCCCATAGTTGCCTTTGACTGGACTTAACTGTCCAGGAATCCTTTACCTTTTTAGCTTACATATGGAGTATCACAGATTTACCATCCTTCATGCGGTTTTAAAGATAACTGGAAATCCAATGAATTTATTTTTAAAAAACTGAAAATAATTTGGTTTCATTAATCTTCCTATAGTCTGAATTTGTGACTTGTGTGTCTGTGTGTTTGTGTGTAAGCAAATCATTATTATTTTACAAAGTTACCACCCAAAATATATCAACATTGTCAACTGTTAGAAATAGACTTGACAGGCATGCCTTCCCCCAAAAGGACTCCGAGACTGGTCGTTTTGTTAGAGAGCAAATGTAGTTCAAAGAACTACGGTTCCCAGAGTTCCTAGCTTGGCAGCCCTGATGGTTGAACAGGCTTGGGTATTGGCTTAATTGTACATAGCAGAAATACCTTCCTTCTCTCATGAAACTCACCCTATAAAGAATTTCCCACCACTCGACAAAAACAGTATTTATGAAGTTGAGTTTTCTGCTGGTGTCTGCCAGGATTATTATAGGCTTCACATATCTCCTACTGTCGTGCTTGTTCAGTGTTAGGTATGAAGGAGCTAGCATTGTAAAACTAATGGCTGTAGAATTTCTCTCAGTAAGTTTCAATAAAAGAGGAATGTGTGTTTCGTAAGGCTGGGCAGATATTTTGCTGAGCAGTTAATCTGACCATTCACTGGGGTGGAGGGGCAAAAAGAAAATGGGCTAAAAACTGACAAGGCCCACTGGGAAATGCTGAGTACTGTATATGCGTATTTTCTGGAAGTGTCTGACTATCCAATTTTGGGGGGATAATAGAATAAACTATTGCAGAAGTGACAGGTTATATGTTACCCTGAGAGCTAAAAAGATACTTTTATGCTATCTAAAACACATGTTACTAGAAATACAAGGAAATTTACTGACAATTGCAAGAATTTGCATTGCTAGGTATTGGGGAAAAAGAGCAATGCTCTAGATTTGGCAAATGGGCTTGAGAAAATAAGCACCACAGTAACAATGATTGGATTAACATGTTATAAAAGGGCCAGAATAGCAGATAGTAGAATAAGTTAATGGAAAAAAATAGCACTTTTAATGTTTTGTTGTGGGTTGACAGATAAATAGGAGGACAGCATTCAACCACATTCACCATTTGCCTTTGTGTAACACTTTATATAATAAAGAAAACAGGCCCTTTGGAATAGTTGTTCCCGGAAATATTTGCTCAAACAAAATGAACTCTCCAGTGGCATCTTTTATGTGTGTGTGTGTGTGCGCGCGTGCTCCAATTAGTAAATATCTCAACAGGCATCCTAGGAGCCATGGAAGTTGTTCAGAGCCTAACTGTGTCGTGATGTCAACTATAGATAAAGGTTTGCCATCTTTTTTTAAAAATAATAATAATAATCCAGCAAATGATATAATTGACAAGATTTTCAGGAGGTTATAAGATCTATCCTTGTTTCTAAATAGCAGGTGAAATTGCAATGGTACAGTTTCAAGGGTGCTTCCCAGCCAAAGGAGTTAACTACTTATTGTCAAAGATAATACTTACAGTTGCTTCTACAGTTCTGGGTATCTATGCTTCCCATTCTAGCAGATAGGCAGCTGTTCCCAGATCCGCACTCTATGGAACACTTGCAGCAACAGGGGAACACCACCACCAGTTTATGCACTTACCCCCAAGAGGCTGGTTGCACACAGCCATAGACTGCACCTGTGTGGAAACTTCCTCTGCCCCTCTTTTTCTTTTCTTTTCTTTTAAAATATTTTTTATTAGTTTTTACACATATTTTCCAGCAGAACATCCTTTTAAGCATCATTTAAGAAATTTTTGGCTATCACAGCTGTAATGGTTCTAGGGGTTGCTCGTGCATAAGTTGCCGCCACTCCTGGCTAGGTTACCTGGTTGAACCCTTTCTGTCTGGACAGCCTTTCACTTCATGGCTCAGTCCCTGGCAGAATCTGTCAGTGGGCGTTTCTTGAACTTCTTCCAGCAAAGAAGTTCTTTGACACCAAGTCTCCTCCTACTCTCCCTGCGCGGAAGTCTTCTGCGCAGGGAGGGTATGGGCAGTGGAGTACCCGTGCTCTCCCCGCTGGTCTCCGGTGAAGAGTCCTGGAGCCTCCTCTCAGATTCCCCCATCTGCCCCCCTTCACCCCTGGTGTTATGCTGATATCCTTCCCCAGCAGATGGGCTGCCTCTCTCCCTGCTGGGACCCTCTCCGACATCGCTCTGGAGCCTTCCCTCCACCTCTGGCTCCGATGGCAGTTCCCTGACAACAGCCTAAGACTTCCTTCAACCACAACTGATGATTTTCTAAAGCCTTTCTAATTATGCATTTTGTTACTATAATTATTGCTATAAACTCAAATTTCCAATACATCTATTCTTAACTCTTTTCACAATAATTTATAAATTACTCCGTACAAAACTTCTCTTAACCCTACAAGCGATGCCAATCGATTACAATTGCTTTCCAAATATATCAAAAACTTCTTCCATTCCTTTAGGAAATTCTGGACCTGCTGGTTCCGAGTTTTCCCTGTTAGTCTCAGCATAGTTCATCCGTTTCTCTGCTCCTCTCTTTTCAATCTCCCCCTGGTTCCAGGAGCCAGTGGTGCTGGGGTAGTACCCGGGCCTTCACTTGCCTGACCTGCCTCTCCCTGCACTTCTTCTGACCCATCCTGTGCTGTACACTCCAGCTCTGAAGCTCCCCCTGCCTCAGACTCTTGCCTCCTGGCTGGTACAGGCCCCCACAAACCACCGCCCCCTCTCCTGAGTCAGACTCCAGCCCCCCTTTCCCCTATGTCAGTGTCCTTCCAGTCCCTGACATAGAAGTGGGGGTGGACAAGAGCATCTCTGGTGCTTTTGGTGCAATTTTATGCAAAAAAAATTATGGGTGGCATCCTATGAAGTAGTTCAGTTGGCACAAGGACTGTGAAATGGAACTTCCCTCCCTCCCCTACACATTCCATACATCTCTTCTTGGCTTTCCTCCAACCCTCTGCAGCATATTTGGGGAGGGAACGGGAGCAGAGAGTGGGGGTAAGTTTTGCGTCCCAAATGGAAATCCTCACGCTAACGGAACTTCTTCATTGGATGATGCCTTATGTAATTTTATGCACTTCAACAGTGGTAAAAATGTAAGAGGAGAGGGTTAGGTATCGTTTTACCCACTCACCTCCTCTGGCTGCTCAAAAGGGCTGCCTCTTGGTGCAGATATTCATTAAACATCATAAAAATGGATTTTGGGGTAGCAACATGCATTTGCTAGTGTCCATTTTCTGCAAAGGAGGGAATGGGGCAGGAAGATTATCATGGGAAAGGAATGAGAACTGAAATGCCTAATAAAAACTGACAGTTATAGAAAGGGACTAAAATCATGTAGAGTGCTGGAAATGGCAGCAAACTTCCCAAACCTGGTGTTAGCTGGCAGAAAATGTTCTATTCTGTCACATTTGCAGATGACAAGCTGACAGGAAGGAAGCCCTCAAAATAAACTTATTCTCACTGAATTGCAGCTTGGGCTTTAAAAACATGAATAGCTCATATCACAGAAAGTTTAAATTGAGCGAATTAACCGCCATTCAGAAACGATCGGCTGTGGTGTGGTGGGTGTGGGTGTCTTGACACAGACTGACGTATTAACCAAGCAGAATGGAACTGAACTGTAAGTCTCAAATTTAATTCCATAAATTCTGAATTTTGCACTGGATTTTATTTCTCAGAATCCAAAGGCCCAAATTCAACACTCCTAGTGGTAGTATATGAATGTGATCTCTGTTATTTGTGCTACAGGCACAAATTCTAAATGATCTCAAGAAAATGATCAAAACTAGAAGCACTCTTCTTATTGTTACCTTTGCTTGATTTTAATGAGAGATTTTATTATATCTTCATCTCATGATGAATCCAGTTTGAAGGAGAACAATTGGTTTATTATATCATGTGGCCAGCTGGCAAAAGTGTTTCCTCCTTTTCTTTTAAAACAACTTTTGTATTTAACAATCATAAATGCCAGGTGAACATTTGGTCCCTTGCAATCTTCCCAAATTGGCTGAAGCCCCTTTCAGATCCTTTGAAAAGCTGACAAGCTTTATAATAACGCCTGCATTAGCATGAATCACTACAACATCTGACATTTGAGGAGAGAAAACCCAGAGAAACCAAATGGCGTAAAGTTCCATTAAAAAGAGAGTTAAGGTTTAATAGATGGAAAATGTCAGTGTCCACGAAAAGCAAGGAAAATGCTAAATTGAGCAATTCCTGAACCCAAAGACCGAGGGAGCCAGCAATTCCTGACCTCACAGCAGGACATGTTGTGTGAAACATGTTGACCTGTGAGCCATAATTTTCTCCCACTCTGTCTATGCCCAAAGCAAGTGTCACGGCCACCCAGGACTGGTCCCAGCTCACAAGAGACCTCACTCCGTTGCAGCTTATTTACAGGAAAAGTTTATTGAAGATTTCTGCTTCTCATACAGTTCAGCATTGTGGCCGTACGTCTGCCACGTTAGACCGCTGAAGTCCCCTCTGACTCCTCCCCTCTTCCGCACCAACTTAATAGCCTGGCTCTAGACCACCTCTTCCTCTCCTTTCTTTTCCGCAGGGTCTTCCTGCCCCCCTGGGTTCCCTCTCTCCGTGACTCGCCTGAGGCTGAATCCTCTGCCGCCTCTTCCCCCCTCTTTCTGGCTTTAGGGCCGGGCTCCTCCCCTGAGCTCTCTCCACTTCCGCGCGCCTCTACGTTTGAACTTGGCGCGCGTACGTTGCTGCTGACCTTTCTTTCGACCGCTACACCACCCCCTGCTCTGCTCTCCACCCTTTCCGGCTGAACACCCTGCTCCAACCCCCTCTCTCTGTTCTCTCCTAATCCTGCTCCCTCCGAGAGGCTGACGACTCCACCCCCTTTACTCCGTTCCGACTGAGACGTCTCTTGCTTCCTCTGTCTTCCACTGGGCTCCTCTCCGCTTCTCCCTTCTCCTCCCCTTTGCTTGATTAAGGTAACCCCCTTTTGAGAATCCTCTGACTCGCTGCTCAGACTCGTGGATTCCCTCAGAATTCCGTCATCTTCTTCCTCATCCTTCTGCCCCTCCTCCCACTCGCTCTCCGTCTCCTCTGTCATCTCCTCCTCTCTCCCAGAAACCCTGACATCCATCCCCCCCTCGAAGCCCCCCCTTCCCCCCTCCCGCTCGTCGGGGACCGGTTGTGGAAACTGCGGCTCTTCGGGGGTAGGCTCAGGATACAGGTCGTCTACGTCAATGTTCTCCGCTGGCAGTTCTGTGTAAGTGTATTCGAAGTCGGGTTCTTCCCCCAAATGCTTCTCAGTCTCTGCTTCCATCGCTACTTCCTCCGGTGCTGCCCGCCAAGGACCTATCAGCCACCTCTTACGCCATTCCTCCTCTGGCTGCTCCTCCCACCAATAAGGGGTTTCCGTGTCCACCCCCGAGCACGATCCCCTGGGCGGGCTTGATTCTGGTGTTCTTTCCTCGGGGGAAGAGAAACCCCTGAACGTGCTATCTGACAATGTGGGTGTGAAAAGCCAGTCATCAAAGTACTCAGCTGGCATGGGTCTATGTGGGAAAAGTGCATGGAACTCTTCTTTCAAAAGGGGTTCGTCTAACTCGTAGCCTGGCACCCAACTATTAGCAGCGGCTGGTGTGCCCTCCCTGGCGAGAAAATATTCAACTCCCTCCTCCCCCCATCTCGAGTCCAGTATCTCTGTGACCTCGTTAAGAGGTTCTGGTCTTGGCGATTCCCCCCTCTCAGGCGCCCTCCTACGTGGCTCTGGGGGTGCTCCTGACTCTTGAAACCTGTGTGGGGTTTTGTAGGGAGTGAGCACCGACCTATGAAAGACCGGGTGCACCCTGGAACCTTCCGGAAGGGCTAGACGAAAAGCCACCGGATTGATCTTAGCCGCAACTTGATATGGCCCTAGCTGCCTGTGTCCTAACTTCTTCTTGGCCAATGACCTGGCCGGCATCGCGTGGGCTGCTAACCACACCCAGTCCCCAACCTGGATGTCCTCTCCCGCCCTCCTGTGCTTATCGGCCTGCACCTTATACGCCTGTTTTGCCAGCTCCAAATGTCTCCGCAGCTCCTCGTGCACCTCTTGCAACTCCGCTGCAAACTGGTCGGCATCTTGAGGCCCCCCCCCTCCTGGTGCCGCAAATCTCGGGAAGGTCCTGGGATGACGGCCATTGTTCGCGAAGAAAGGCGTCACCCCGGTGGAAGCGTGTTTCGTGTTGTTGTAGGCGAATTCAGCCATCGGCAGATAGTCCACCCACGCCGCAGGTCGCTGGTTGGCGTAGCACCGCAGGTACTGCTGCATGATCGCGTTGACCCTCTCCGCTTGACCGTTGGTTTGTGGATGCCTCGCCGATGTCAGGTTGATTTTGACGTGCAAGATGCCCAGAAGCTTTCGCCAGAAAGTGGAAACAAACTGGCGCCCCCTGTCGGACAAGACGGACTGCGGAAGTCCATGCACTCTGAAGACGTGATCGATGAAGAGCTTTGCGGTCTGTTCTGCCGTCGCCACCTTGGCACAAGGGATGAAATGCGCCATCTTGGTGAACAAGTCCACCACCACTAACACCGCCGTCTTACCTCTGGAGCTGGGCAGGTCTGTAACAAAGTCCAACGCTACCCTCTCCCATGGTTGCTGCGGTGTCTCCAGCGGTTCTAGCAATCCTGCCTGCTTCTGGTGCACTGGTTTGGACCGCTGGCAGATATCACACCTGGCGACGTAGTCCGCCACCTCTCCTCTCATCTGGGGCCACCAAAAGTCTCTAGCCACCAACTCCATCGTCTTCTCTTTGCCGAAATGGCCTGCACTAGGGGCGTCATGCAACTGTTGCAAAACCTTGGCTCGAAGATCGTCGGTGGGCACGTAAAGGGCACCCTTACGAGTCAAAAGTCCATCTTGTAATTGAAACTCATCGTTGTCTCGCGACCCTCCGCGTAGCTCCTCCATCTTGGACTGTGCAAACTGATCCCTTTGCAACGCGCGTCGCACCGCGTCCAGGTCGACTGCGATGGTAGCGCACGTCCACGCCTGCGGTGCGAAAATGTGCTTTGCTGCGATTGGAGCTGCTTCCTCCAAGTATTGCGGCTTTCGGGACAGCGCGTCTGCAATAACATTGGAGTCTCCTGGGATGTATTCTATTTTGAAGTCGAAGTCCGCAAAGAACTCCGCCCAGCGCATGTGTCGCTGGGTCTGCAACTTAGCCGTCCGCCAATACTCTAAGTTCTTGTGATCCGTGCGAACTTGCACCGTGTGCTTGGCTCCTATTAAGAAGTGTCGCCACGCTTTGAAAGCTGCATGAATGGCCAACAACTCCCTGTCCCATATGGTATAATTGCGCTCCGTCTTGCTGAGCTTCCGGGAGTAGAACGCACCCGGTCGCCAGTTGCCTTGTGAATCCTCTTGCAAAAGAACGGCCCCAACCGCTCTATCTGACGCATCAGTCTCTACCCGCATGGGTCTGCCGGGATTCACGTGGAGCAGCTGCTCTTCGGAGGCGAAAAGACCTTTAAGCGTCCGGAAGGACCGCTCCGCTTGTTCGGTCCAGACGAACTTCTTCTTTTTGGAACTGAGGGTGTCAGTGATCGCCGCCGTCGCGTTCGCAAAACCTTTAATAAACTTGCGGTAAAAATTGGCAAAGCCGATGAACCTCTGGACCTCTTTCCGATTTCGAGGGCTTTTCCAGTCCAACAGCGCTTGAACCTTAGCCCTGTCCATGGCCAGTCCCTCGTCGGACAACTTGTAGCCAAGGAAATCAACCTCTCTGACATCAAACTGGCACTTTTCCAACTTGGCGTACAGCCTGTGTTCCTTCAGCTTCTGCAGGACCTCCCTCACGTCCTTATCGTGATCCTCCGGCGATTCCGAGAAAATCAGGATGTCGTCGAGAAAGCAGACACACTTCTTGTAGAGGAGACCTGCTAGCACGTGGTGCATAAATGCTTGAAAAACGTGGCTGCCATTTTGGAGGCCGAAAGGCATGACTCTGTATTCGTATGTGCCCAGAGGGGTGAACATGGCGGTCTTCCACTCATCTCCTTTCCGGATGCGGATGAGATTGTAAGCTCCACGTAGGTCCAGCTTGGTGAAAATCTTGCCCCTCCTGACGGTCGCTAAAAGGTCGTCAATCTTGGGCATGGGGAAAGCTTTGGGCTTAGTCAAGCTGTTGATGAACCTGTAATCCACTATAAGCCTTTTTTGGGGCGTGTCCTTCTTCTTCACAAAGAAAACAGGGCTGCCTCCCGCTGCTTTAGATTCCTGGATGAAACCTCGCTTGAGGTTATGGTCTATGAACTCCCGAAGCTCTTGCATTTCGTCTTCCGACATGGAGTACAGCTTGGCAGCAGGCAATTGCGCCCCTGGCACTAAATCAATCGCGCAGTCGTAAGGCCTATGAGGCGGCAACTTGTCAGCTTCCTTCTCACAGAAAACCTCCAAGAATTCCTGGTACTTGTGAGGCACTGTTTGCACCATACCCAGATGCAATGGCTGCTCAGCTTCTCCTCCCTGATCGGTCTGAAAGCAATGCTGAGCACAATACGATGAACAAAAGTTGATCTGCCTCTGGTACCACGCAACCGCGGGACTGTGCCTCTCCAGCCAACTCATGCCTAACACGATGGGTGTGTCCGATAAGTGGGTGACATTGAAACTAATAAGTTCTCGATGGTTGCCAATCTGCATCATCATGGGAGGGGTTTGCTGCACCACTTGCCCCCCCAGCAACTTCCTGCCGTCCACCGTGACCACGTTCAGAGGCGTCGTTGCAGGCAGGAGCGCCATGTTGTGCTGCTTAACGAACTGCAGTCCCATGAAGTCGGCGTTGCTTCCCGAATCGATCGTTATTGGAACCTCGAGGAGTCTCCCATCAGGCAACTGGAGCGTTGCTGTGAGCAGAACTGCCGGTTTGGGAGGCAAAGGGTCCACGCTCTGCAGTGATGCTGGGGGCTTGTCTACAGATCCGCCCGGCTGAGCCCCAGTAGCTCTGCTTCCAGCCAGGCACTGTCGTTTCCCTGAAGCTGCTCCCCTGGTTGCACCTCTGCTGTTACAGTTGCCAGCGCTGCAGTGTGCTTCTGGAGCCTCTGGGGGCACTCTTTCGCCATATGGTGCGCACTGTCACAGATGTAACACTTCCTGGTTCCTCTAGGAGGCTTCGCTTTGGCTGCACCAGGGACAGGGCTCTGGGATGGCTTCTGAGCCCTAGCACCACCAATCTCCATTGGCTCCTCTCTGTCCTTCCCCATTGGCGAGGGGTGCGCACGGCTGAAGTCCCTGTGCACAAAAGGGAGAGTCCTTGCTTGCGCACGCGCTTGGGGCCCGTCCTCCTCGTGCCACGGACGCCCCTCATGCCGAATTCCAATAGCTAAAGCGCGGTGCACCACGTCTTCTAGGGTCTGGGGTCTGTCCCCCCTAGCGATCTCATCCTTGATGGGGGGGCTCAATCCCTCCCAAAAAAGATCTCTGACCGGCTTACTGTCCTTTGGCCAATCTAAGGCGGTGAGCAATGCAAAAAACTTAGAGTGGTATTGGCGCACAGTCGCTTTCCCCTGCCTCAGCCCGTGCATTTGACGGCGCGCAATGTCCACATCCACAGAGGATTGAAAACAAGAATCCATCGCTTTGATGAACGCAGTTGAATCGCGACGGGCCGGTCCATCTTCGCGCCACAAATTGCGTAGCCAAGCCCTGGCCTCCCCATGCAGGTGCGAAACAATGAACCCCACTCTCTCCTCCTCATCTTTAAAATCGTGACGGAGTAAGTGCAGTGCATATACAACGTCCGCTCTGAAATTGGGATAGTCTTGCAAGTTGCCATGAAAATGCGGAACTAGGGCACCCCCCCTCCGTCCAAGCGCAATGCCCTCCGCTCTGGATCCTGGGGCCCCCGCCTTGTCCGCGCGCTCCCACCTTGCCTGCAAATCCTGGCACGTCTTCTCCAAGTCGTCATTCTTCTTCTGCGAAGCAATGACTGCCGATGTGAGAGCGGTAACCTGATTCCGCAATGCAACCAGCTGCTCCTCAGCGCTCATGGCTGCTCCCGTTCGTGAGCTTCGCAAAAAAAAAATTTTTGCTTTGAGAGAGGGGACTTACTGTCACGGCCACCCAGGACTGGTCCCAGCTCACAAGAGACCTCACTCCGTTGCAGCTTATTTACAGGAAAAGTTTATTGAAGATTTCTGCTTCTCATACAGTTCAGCATTGTGGCCGTACGTCTGCCACGTTAGACCGCTGAAGTCCCCTCTGACTCCTCCCCTCTTCCGCACCAACTTAATAGCCTGGCTCTAGACCACCTCTTCCTCTCCTTTCTTTTCCGCAGGGTCTTCCTGCCCCCCTGGGTTCCCTCTCTCCGTGACTCGCCTGAGGCTGAATCCTCTGCCGCCTCTTCCCCCCTCTTTCTGGCTTTAGGGCCGGGCTCCTCCCCTGAGCTCTCTCCACTTCCGCGCGCCTCTACGTTTGAACTTGGCGCGCGTACGTTGCTGCTGACCTTTCTTTCGACCGCTACACCACCCCCTGCTCTGCTCTCCACCCTTTCCGGCTGAACACCCTGCTCCAACCCCCTCTCTCTGTTCTCTCCTAATCCTGCTCCCTCCGAGAGGCTGACGACTCCACCCCCTTTACTCCGTTCCGACTGAGACGTCTCTTGCTTCCTCTGTCTTCCACTGGGCTCCTCTCCGCTTCTCCCTTCTCCTCCCCTTTGCTTGATTAAGGTAACCCCCTTTTGAGAATCCTCTGACTCGCTGCTCAGACTCGTGGATTCCCTCAGAATTCCGTCATCTTCTTCCTCATCCTTCTGCCCCTCCTCCCACTCGCTCTCCGTCTCCTCTGTCATCTCCTCCTCTCTCCCAGAAACCCTGACAGCAAGATATTATACAACCTGATTTTGCAGAAATTCTGTTACGCTTATAATTGGGGAATGATGATCGAACACTTCTGCTCTCTGCAGTGTAGCCAGGAGGAGAAGGGAAAGGAGTTGCAGTGCATCATTCTCCTACAACCCTCCTAACAGTACAGGGATTTGTTTTGTTTTGGTCTGTTTTACACCTAATTAAACATTAGCCCTACCACTAAATTGATTAGGGGCTAGATCCAAGTCAGGTGTCCCCCAGGTCAGGTCAAGGCCCTGGATGGATTCAGATGTACAGAGCCCTCAAACCAGTGCTTTTTTCTATTAGGGGTACTCTCATTTTGACTCAAGAAAATCACCATTTTATAGTTCAAATCGGGAAAAATAAACACAGTAAATGGACGAAAGTACAAAGATTCACAAAATGTTTAGGGGTATGCATACCCCTGCATTCCCCCAGAAAAAAAAGCCCTGCCTAAAACTAACAAATTACATTATCCATTTATCTCTCTCATTTTGTGGGGTTTCTTAGAATTCCTGGACAAAGCTGGCTACTTTCAGTTAATCCTTTATAAAGGAATATTTGAGGCATAGTTCACACAAAAAGCACATGAAGTGGTAAACCTTGCACCCCAGATTGTACATCTGTAGACTCCAGGCAGGGTGTCCTGAACCCTTAGCCTACCTGGTGGCAAGTCAGTATGTCAAGCCCCCAGTCCAGGGTCAATACACATGTCCAATTGAAGCACAGTCCCACAGAGATCCTGGAGCATCCATGCTGAGGTCCTTCAATATACGCAGTTGAGCAGACACAGCACCTCAGCTCTGCTGCCCTTTTGTAGTTTGTCTGCTGATTGCAGCATCTGGGCTTGATGAGGCAGGTGACTCTCATCTGTTCCAAGTCTACTCCAGCTCAGGAACCACACATCTCCTGGCCAGCTAGGGAGCTGGGCTGTGGGCCGTTGCCTGCTCAGTCTCCAGTGCCCTGCCCACCACTCCCTATGCCCCTGAGCCCATCATATTGGTGGAGTCAGGGGCCCCTCTGGCTCTGGTGATGGGTTCTGCTGCTCTGGTTCCTGTGCACTGACCCCCATCCCCTCGTCATCCTCTGTAACCCTGTGAGTACTTCCTTCCCCATCCCTTGCTTGCCCCTGTATGTCCCAGTCCTGGCTACGCCCTTCACCAGTATCCTCTTCCTCCTCCCCATTGTCCTGCCTGTTCATGACACGTGATCACATGGTTAAATGCTTATGGATGTGTGGAGGGGAAATATTTGAACACAGAAAACTAGCATATCAGATAGAAGGTAATATTTGAACTTTTCTCATAAATATTCTAATTACAGTGGTACCTTGGTTCTCGAAATAAATCCATTCTGGGAGTCCGTTCCGATTGGCTACAGAAGCTTCCTGCACTCAGTTGGAAGCTGTGGAAGCCACATCGGACGTTTGGCTTCCAAAAAATGTTTGTAAACCAGAACACTCACGGGTTTGTGGCATTCAGGAGCCGATTTGTTCGGGAGCCAATCCGTTCATTTACCAAGGTACCACTGTATCTATATGCAAGGATACTGGGGTTTTGTTTGTTTGTTTTAAATGGAAAAGAATGCAGTCATGTGTGCTTCACACCCCAGACTGCCAGTCTACAGTTTGAAGTGATATGGTTCAGAAACAGGTGTAGTAATTCATCTGCCACTTGTCTAAATGATAGCCAGTTATTAAGAAATACAAGGAAGCCTTCTATTTTATTTCACAAATGACTGTCTTAAAATATCCTCTTGTGTGTTGAATGAGCTCTACCCGTCTCGTTCCCCTTTTCAGGGTAAATTGCTTTAATCTGACAGCTATGCATCGCCAACTTGCTAAACCGAGTTTCCAAGCAAGCCCCAAACTACGCACTCTGCCTTGGTTATGGATTGCAATAAACTATATTGATTCTAATTTGCCAAAACTGTTTTGCAAAGTCTCAAGCTCCTTGCTGATTTGTCACCTGACTTCAATTCTTGTGTTTAACAAAGCATCTGTCAGTAGCATAGCCCTGGATTTGCCTTAAACCAATTACACAAACCTGTTTTGGGGGATTGCATGAGTAAAACTGCACACAGTGTGTAAGCAAACAGGATTGCCACGAAATATAGCTAATCCATTAAAAATATCTCTACAGATGGACAGAGGGGGGCTTTTTTTAAAAAAAAGAAATCCACTGATGCATAATTCAGGGCACTTCAAAGGTATGATGATCAAGAAGACTTGCTCTTTCATATATTAAATGCCGTTTTTAAAACCTGTGGCTCAATTATGATGCTCTAATGAGATGGGCATTGCATGTAATATAAATACTTGCCAGGTAATATGATAGTTCAGAGTAACTGTGAATGTTCAGTAATACCCACTTAAAATGTCTGTGGTTCAAGAAATCATATAAATAAACTTCATATTCCCAAATTGCTTTCGGTTTATTTTAAAAGAGGCAAGAAAATATCTTTGGAAAACCAGTGTGGGGTTGAAAACAAAATGGCTTGATTCAGATGTACCATTAACCATCGTTGGGCACTATGTGAACAATTAGAAATGGTCCTTTCTACTGGTCAAATGCCAAGCATTGAACTAGATATTTTGACTACTGTACATGTTTTTGCAAGCAATTTCCCCAAATAATCTTTGCAGGTAATTTTTCACTAATGGACGAATCATGCATGTATACTAATACAGTATACACATTTTTGTACACCCTCTTTGGTTGGAGAACTGCATTACGAAAGTCAGAGAATTTCAAAGGATAATGGTTTTCCGGTTCACATATTGGCTTGGGATGTGTGATGTAGACAGTTTCTCATTAAAATGCAAATAAAGTTGATGCTGTATTCTATCCCTACATCCAACTCAGTCTTACGTTACTTTGCGGCTTCTTTGTTCACTTTCTGATGTTGCACTAACAGAGCAGAATTTTCCCAGTTCTTGCCAAGCTCCTTGAACTTAATTTCTCTCATCCCTCCCACCTCCCTTTGTCTTCTTGAGTCCTTGGGCACTTTTTGATGGGCAGCACGCTGATGTTCAAAATCCCCCAGAGACATCTACACACTTGAACTTTGGTTGCACTTTTCCTGACCTGGAACAGACGTGGATCAGGAAAACTCATAGGAAATAGCAGTCAGATGTGTTCCTTAAGTGACACAGAAACAAAAGCTCCATGCAATCTGGGTTCCATTTTAAAGCCTCTTTGCACATTACATTTTATTTTTGTCAGTGTACACCTAATTTTTATTTTTATTTTACACTGTACACCTACAAATGTAAATTAAGAATGACAGAAAACAGAGATTTCAAGCAGTCAGCTTGTCAGAAAGCTGGGGTTATTTCAGCTATATATTCATATATAGGTTGAAGATAACAATAGCGTTCTTCAGCATTGTGTCACCAGATATTGTTGGACTACACCGGCCATCATCCCCAGCCAGCTTAGCCAATTGTCATGGGTGATTTGAGTTTTAGTCCAACAACTTCTTGTGACCCAAGGTTGAAGAACACCGTCCCAGAATTCCACACTTCTCTGAATCTCAGAAACTGTGTGGCCTGCCATGTCTGCCTAGATACAATGAGGAAGACCCATGATAATGCAGGCCCCTCCCATTCTGACCTAACTATCTCCTGAAATATTGTGCAGAAGTGCCATGGGATTGGTTCCTAGATCTTTTCAGGATCAAGCTCTGGCAACCGTGGCAGAGGAAGCTGGTTGTTGCAAAAGCCTTAGAGCAGATAAAAGTACCAATGGCAAGGTAGCAATTCATGAAAGTATGAGGTGCATGGAACAACAGACACACAGGCAGATGTGGGGAAGGGCCATGGAAGTAACCCAGCAAGGCCAAGTGGAGGAGTTGGGCAGCTTCCATCAAGGAGGTGTCAGCAGACTGCTTCTATGACTCTGTGATTCTTATGATTTCTGGATTGCTGGTGGAGCTCCATAAGCTCTTCTCCCCTAGCAGGCCAGTGGTGTCTTTTCCCTTACCCTGATTGGAGTGTAGCTGCTTCGAGTGTCTATAGGATTGGTTGCATGTCTTCCTGTTATGTACAAGGTCTAAGTCTAAGAAAGACAAAACCTCTGTTCCTTTCTCCTTAAATGATACCGTTTTTGTTCAGTTTGCTCAGTAATCTATTATCACATTTCTCTGGGGACTCCATCTGCATTATGTAAGTGGCTTTATTAACAAGTTCTGAGTAGATGTGGAAGCTTTCTCTATGAGATCAGCACCCCTACTTTTTGCAGATTCAGAGCCCATGTACCCTGGATTTTGCTGCTTGGATGATTGCAGAACAGATCCAGTCCTTAGGCAAAATCTGATCCTGTGAGGAGGTTCTTTTAAAACAACAGTCTCTGCTAATAACACATCCAATTGTGTATAATTTCCTCCTGCAATGCATTGCAATTTGGGACTTCCATAATCTTTTGCATACAACCCACTCATTATTAGCTGCTGCAGCTATATGCAAATGCCAATTTTCACATAGCGTGATCGTAGGAAAATAGCTATTTTCTCAAGGGATGAGGTACAGTGGTGAAAAAATGCCAACATATACTGGGTATAATTCAAAAGATGTTTCATTGGTTTCAGCACTGTGAGTTAAAATTCATATACTGTACTTTTTTTAAAAAAAACACCAACATAGTGGGAAATAATTATCTCTAATGCAAATGCCATTGCAGTGTTAAACTACTAAAACCATTGTTCCAGAGTTGTAGACATCTAGAGCAGCCCTTTGTGGGACCCATTCCCTGAACTTTCTCTCATGTGTGTACATGTGTATAAACACCTTCCAGCTATAGAAGAAAAATCTATGCAGCCCATATCTTTTCCAAAAAACCCTTCAAGCTCCATTGTTCACTGTTCAGGCCATTGAGTGAGAAAGCTAGGGGGCTAATCGACAAACGCTTGCCTTTTTTATTATTAAAATGTGGTTGTATTCTGCCAAATTGTTTAATAAACTAAATCTTACAGAGCAATCCTAACTAAATAAAAACTACCATATATTTCACTCTATAAGATGCACCAGACCATAAGACGCACCTAGTTTTTGGAGGAGGAAAACAAGGAAAAAAATATTCTGAATTTCAGAAGCCAGAACAAGAGGGATCGCTGTGCAGCGAAAGCAGTGATCCCTCTTGCTGTTCTGGCTTCTGGGATAGCTGTGCAGCCTGCATTCGCTCCATAAGATGCACAAACATTTCCCCTTACTTTTTAGGAAAGAAAAAGTGAGTCTTACAGAGCAAAAAATACGGTATTCAAAACTCTGTTCAGGAGTCTTTGGGAGGGACTACTACTGGCTGAAGTGTCATCCTGAGCCCTAGGTCACATGGCTGAGCTGAACAGGGTTTGGAATAGGTGCAAGTCTCTCCTCGACCTGCCCCCACCACAACCCTAGAAAGGCCCTTTTGGGGGACTTAAACCAGCATAAGTTATGCGCTCTTAAGTTTTGATGGCTGAACCATGGAAAGCCCAAGACCCACCAAATCAAAACTCTTTCATCCTGGGAGATCTATGGTTTGGGATGCACGGTTAGACTACCTGTGCTATTGCACACTGATGCATAATGCTCCCCTGGCTTCTCCATTGTAAGATCTCCAGCTATAAGCCTGGCTCATTTTTTCTGCAGCCCATATTCCCCTTGTATTGACAACTTTTGCTCTAACTTTTAGCTGCTGTGGTGAATATTGTTGTGGGGACAGCAGGGCAAAGGACCACCAGAGTGGAAACCCAAGCAAGAAAAGCAAATCTAGAATGCAGGCAAATGAATGATGATGTTTTCGCACAATTTTATCTGGTATGAGCTACAGCCTGGGCTAGGGCAACGCAACGCACATTGATACTGAGGGAGCCATTTACACACTGCTTCCCTGGTGTTATCAGTTGGTGGGATATAATGAATGCAGCTGACATGACACATATCCAAATTAGCCATAACCAGTTGAATCAATTGGCTATGGCAGTGTTTACAAACTTCCTAGCCTCAGGGAACCCTTTCCATATTTGACTGCCAAGGATCTAATCTGCACTGTATTCTTCTGGGGCACATTCTGGAGCACACTTGTCAGTTTACGCAGGCAATCGGCCAGGTCTCGGATGCCCCCAACGCTCCCTCCCCTTTGGTTACAATGGAAGATCAGTGATGGTGGATCAGCTGCCAGTCATTAAGAAGACACAAGACAATAAGTTTTAAAATAGTCCAAAGAGGAAGTCAAGTCCAGAAGTTGTCAGATTTTCCAACAGGTTTCACAAAGAGACAGGCAATGTCCAACCCATTGCTCAGAATTTTGTTGAGAGTAATAGCGTCTTGATCTTATTGTGATGGTGTGCTATCAGCAGCCTGAACAGCCAGCTGGGTGGGGAGCAGAAGGCACGATTATCTAGGGCCAGGGGAATACAGCAGGCAGGGGAAGCACAGATAGTAGTCAGGCATGTGAGGCCCATGCTGACTGTTGCCCTGGTAAATCCCAGTTCTGAATCTTTTCTAGGTAGCATCTTCAGTGGAAACCAATTGGATGTTTGGGTGGATAGATTTGGCTTGGAGCCTGGGAGCACATCATAGCCCTGGGAACCTTTTGCTCTCTAGCCCTAAGTGGCTCAGTGCGGGGGGCAGCCAGAAGAGAGCCAATGCTTCCTGTTTCTAGTTTCAGCAGCTCTTTTCAGATGTTTAATGGGTGTAAATGAAATAATAATAATAATAATAATAATAATAATAATAATAATAATAATAATAATAATAATGTAAAGGACCCCTAGACGGTTAAGTCCAGTCAAAGGCGACTATAGGGTTACGGTGCTCATCTTGCTTTCAGGCCAAGGGAGCCAGTGTTTGTTCACATACAGCTTTCCGGGTCATGTAGCCAGCATGAATAAACTGCTTCTGGCACAACAGAACACCATGATGGAAACCAGAGTGCACGGAAATGTTGTTCAGCTTCCTGCCACAGCGGTACCTATTTATCTACTTGCACTGGTGTGCTTTCAAACTGCTAGGTTGACCAAAGCTGAGACAGAGCAATGGGAGCTCACCCTGTTGTGCGGATTTGAATTGCCGGCCTTCTGCTCAGCAAGCCCGAGAGGCTCAGTGGTTTAGACCACAGTGCCACCAGCTTCCCTAGCAAATGAAATAGACACCGGACAGCATGGGATTGTGGTAGCAGTCTCTGTTGAGTAGACTGTCAAGGGTTTCTCATCTAGGGCTGAGTGAGACCAGCCCCACTTCGTTTGTGGCTAGAACTATGGAGGAATCTGCTGTGGGGGGGGGGGGTTTCTGCTGCTGTACTGGGTGAAGAAGACCCTCCTCAGGGAGATTATGAAAATTGAGATCAGGCAAATGCTCAGCAGCCATTTCTGATGGATTATTTTTGAATTACGAGTTTGTTCTGAACAATTTGTTAGATTGCTTGTTTTTGCTTTGTTTATATGCTGTTGTGTTTTTGGAAATGATTATATTGTCGGAAATGTTGCTCGCTAACTTTTCATGCTTTGTTTCAATTTTAAGCTGCTTTGAGCTCAATAGTGTTGGAAAAGTATCATAAACAAATTAAATCAAAATCGAACGCCCCATAAGTATTGACTTGTCCAGGGGATTGGACATATTGCATATATGCATATACAGAACCCAGACAAGTGGATTTGTTGCAACAGATAACTTTTAATCCAGTTTAATTGCACATATACATTTCTGGTATACAACCACATCCCTCTAGCAAAATGGACGGGACCTGAGATATGTTCTGTGCAACCATGGCAGGCAAGCAGTATGGAAAGATTAGTGGAAACAGAAGTAACACAGAGGTTAGGATCTCTCTCATAAACTAACCAAGGACTTAGACATGACCTTCAGTGTTTAGTAATGTAAGAGAAATTCAAGTCTGACTGGTCATGCATCCAGAAGAGCTAAATTAATCTATCAAGCTTCAAGGTGAAAATTGAAGTGGCAAATATGAGGGAAATGACTTTTCCAATAACACGATCTTCAGCAACTCCTGCATTCCAGGTCTACCCATTCAAATAAAATTGGGAGAGGAAAAATCCTGTGATTGATTTAGAAATACACAATTGGCAATTAAAAGAGCTATAAATACTCCCTTCTCCCTATTCAAGCCTCCTGAGAACTTCCCTTTGCTTCAAACACAGCTGCACTGGTGTCAGTGAAAGTTTTGTTTTTGACCTTAGCAGAACCAATAGAAAAGAATGTATTTTTTTAAGGACATTTCAAAAGCATTTTAAAAATATTTATAAAACCCATGTCAGAGACTAATGGTATCATATGATATAAAACATGACTTTTAAGATGCTCCTCTAATTCCAGGTTCAAAACAAACCATTTTGTACTAATGTTTCCTTCTGCTCTCCTAAGGTATGAATGGGTTAGGAAGAACATGACCAGCTAATGCCACTTCATCCTACCTCAAGTACCTATAGACATTCATACAAAGAATTGCTTAGAATATGTAAGCTAATCATTCTATTCTTCCAGGACCAATACAGAACCTGTGACTCTCCAGCTGCTGTTGGACTACAATTCCTATCATCTCTGACCGTTGCCCATGCTGGCTGGGGTAGATTGGATTTGGGTTTCCCCACTGCGGCTGGAGGTAGATACAGGCTCTCAAACTCACCCTTTGCCAGTTGACCCTGATTCATTTTAGGGATTCTGAGAAGGACCACCATGACCTGCATGCTTCTCTACTGGACTTCTTGTACAGGGTCTCTGGGAAAGAGATAGTATTGTAAGTGACCATCACCACCCCTCAGATTCCTTTTGACCTCCAGCCTAGAAATCCTACACAAGGTTAGAGACACCCAACACAGTTCCACAAGTCCCTTTCTCTATCATTGTCTCAACCAACAGTCCACCAGGGTCCACAGATGAGATCATTTCCTGGTGGTGCAGACTGTGGCCAAGCTTGAAGGACCCAATACTATTGATATATATGTATATACTTTTCAAATTTTACAAATACTTTTCAGCAACTATCAAAACATACATCTTATATCCATTGACTCCCTATTCACCCTTCCATGGTATTTTTTTTCGTACCTTATAAAGCTGCTATACAGTGGTACCTCAGGTTACATATGCTTCTGGTTACATACGCTTCAGGTTACAGACTCCGCTAACCCAGAAATAGTGCTTCAGGTTAAGAACTTTGCTTCAGGATGAGAACAGAAATCGTGCTCCGGTGACGCGGCGGCAGGAGGCCCCATTAGCTAAAGTGGTGGTTCAGGTTGAGAACAGTTTCAGGTTAAGTATGGACCTCCAGAATGAATTAAGTACTTAACCTGAGGTACCACTGTATCACTTATACTTTACCCATTATATACGTTAATTATAAATCATTAAACTACCACTTCTCATCAGCTGCTATTCTTCAAATCCGGCATACGTTTTAACATAACCATGTTTTCCCCCAAAATAATTTACAAAATATTTTCATTCTTCAAGAATTTTTTTCTTCATTCTGTTCTGTAATTCTCACAGTTAGTCTAGCCATCTCAGCACATTCCATTATCTTCACAAGCCATTCTTCTTTCACTGGGACTTCCTCTACTTTTCATTTTTGCGCGCAGTGTATTCTTGCTGCCATCCTAGCATACATAAAGAAATTAAACAATTCCTTCGTAAGCTTTGATCCAATTATACCTAACAGAAAGACCTCAGGTTTCTTGGGAATCATCACAAAGGGGTTAATTGTCAGTCCTCTTAAACCACCCACTTGCCTTCTATGGTATGACATCTTTCCAGCTGCTTGATTGGAACTGGTCTACTATTTTCAAATATAGTTTTCATTTAGAAAAGCACTGCTATTGTGTGAGAAGGATAGAACTGGCAGAATCCGAACACACACACACACACACACACAGAGAGAGAGAGAGAGAGAGAGAGAGAGGCTTCTTCATTTATTCTTTAAAGGCACATCTTGTCATTCCATTATTTCAGCTAAAAATATGGGGGAATTGTTTATGGCTGTTTTCCATTATTCCCCTGAAAGATATTTTGTTCCTGCTTTGCTGCAACATTGCTACATTGTCAGAACACAAGATCAAGGATAAGAATACTCATAAAGCCATTCTGGCAATCAATAAAAATCTAATAATAAAAGAGAGAGGCTGGTAGATGCTAGATATTAATTATCGGAACTCCCGTAAATGCACAAAAGTTGAGCTTCGACACTAATAGGGTTCCAGTTTAATAGTGACACTAGTAGGCTTTCAAGGGCACTCATTCATGCAAAGGAAAGGAAAGTTAATGGCAAAGCACAGCGAGAGGATGTAAATAATAATGAGTCCAGCATATGTTGCCCTGATTTGGAAGGAGAAAGGCCTCAGGGGGTTTTTGGAGGGGGCATTTTCTCACATCTCCAGGTGGGGGAAGAGAACTCTAGAACCCCAGAATTATAATGTATTCTTTCAGAATTAAAATCAGGGGAGCCGCTTCACTTGAATGACGTCCATGCAGGCAAAAGGTATTTTATGAATGCCAGAGAGTGTAGTGGATTCCCAGTAACACTTTTATTGCCTAAAAGTGACTACGCAGCCCTAACAAACTCCCTCATGCAGACCTTACTTGTGTTTCAGTCCTTGTCCTAGTTCTCCTTTCACATAGTTCTCCTTTCGCTTTTTGTGCTATACTACATAAGGCATTGCCTGTATTTTGGTGGGATCACATTTGGCTACAAAAGGTTTGCTTTTTTAATTGAGTCGAGAGCAAGAAGTGCCTGAACTCAGAAATGTTTCCTTTCTGTGTTTCAAAAGAAGGCCAAGTCAGAGCAATGTTCAAGGTCCTTTTCTTTCCCTGCTTTTTTTTTGGGGGGGGGGACAGAGAATGGACGTCATTAACTGATCTGTTAGAAAGCTGTAGGAAGTGATTTCCATATCCTTTGGGTGGCATGGAGGATAGTTTCTGCCCCAACACAATGAGAGATGAGGGAGAATGCTTGGGGGCGGGTTATGTATTGTTGCTTGCTTATATGTCAGTATTTTTCCAGGTTTTTCTGAGTCTCGTTGGGTTGACACATGAGTGGGTTGTTGATTGATGTGAAATGGACTTATGGGAGTGGTTTCAGAGTGTGGAGAATGCAATTACGAAGGTATACTAGAATAGTAAGCATGCATATATGGGTCCAGAGTGTTTTTGTTTCTGATTGATACAATCATGTAAGAGTGTTTTTGGGAGGTACTGAATGGGATGTATTTTTAGCTGTAGTTAGATTAAGTTGTGTTTATTGTTGTATAGGTGGGTTGGGAATTTAACCAGGCTTGCTTGTTAAATGATTGATTTGGCATATGATTGAGTTGGTTTTTCTTTTACTTGTTAATCACTTTATTGAAAATGGTGGAATTCATACATTTAGTTGATTTTCATTTGCAACATTTCATTTTTTATGTTTAGAGGATTTTTTAAAGCTGCGTTTTACAGTGTGGATTCTCCCCTTGTGTTTTTGTAGTGCAAATGCTTATTTTGATGCTAAAGAGGATGCTCTATTTCATTGCTGATTGTATTATTATTATTATTATTATTATTATTATTATTATTATTATTATTTATACCCTGCCCATGCGGCTCCCAACAGAATATAAAAAACTATGATAAAACATCAAACATTAAAAACTTCCCTAAACAGGGCTGCCTTCAGATGTCTTCTAAAAGTCAGGTAGTTGTTTATTTCCTTGACATCTGATGGGAGGGCGTGCCACAGGGCAGGTGCCATTACCAAGAAGGCCCTCTACCTGATTGTGTCTTATAAGGTGTGGGAATTCTCTCGGTATGCCGGGGTTGCTTTGTTGTTGTTTCACTTTGAGATTTGCTTAAATATAAATGGTATCCAAACTGTCCAAATAAAATAAATAAATAAAATTAAATGTTTTGCAAATACCAGTCACCCCAGGCCTCGCCCTACTGTTTGGCAGAGTGCAGCAGCCTCCTCAGATGACAGTGAAGACAAAGTTGTGAAGACCATGTAGCCTGTCCTGTACCCTCCATAAGTTAGCCTACTGTCCTCAGGTGCAGTGGAGCATGCTTTCCTGTCACAAGAGTTGAGGCAAAATTCTAGCGCCAGTCCTGTTGGCTTCCATATGTGGAATGGAGTGGAGACCTTGTTCTCACATAACTTAAATGTCCTGTGTTGGCCCTGCTGCTGGGCTGCCATCCCAGTTTTGTTCTAGTCATGGCTAATGAAGGTTCAGTAGTCAGCTCTGCATAGTTGGGTCAGTTGTGTTAATTATAATTGTTTCATTGTGCATTGTATTGGAAAATAGCTCTGTATGTGTATTGCTGAAGGTTTAACATTGGAAAATTCCATCGAAGCTTCAGCTGTGCTGGTCAAGGAAGCTGCGCTATCCCTCCAGCTCGTGTGCCAGAGATACAAGATGGCTTCCACAGCTGACAGGTGCGAAAGCAGTGGCAGCAGCTACTCTACCCTGCACACCAGATGCTAGGCCTCAGTAAAACACAGCTGCGTCTCAGGCTCCTGAGGAGACTCTCCCCAGAACCCTTTTTGGGCTCTGAGGAGAGTTGCCTCATGAGCCAGAAGGACTCTCCAGGGTGCTCCCAATATATTTGATTTCAGTTACATACATGGAAGTGCAGAACACAACCCCACATAAATTAGGAGTTGTCTGTATGTAAAGCGATAAAACAAATACGGGGCTTTTCCACCCTTCTGTTTGTCTTGCTGCTTTCGCCCGGAAATACCTACAATTACCATTGAACTGGAACAGGTGTTAATTGTTGGTGTGTGTGTGTGTGTGTGTGTGTGTATAAAGCTTATTCTGATTTTCCCCAGTAAACAGTGGATTTTCCCAGGGAAAGTGGCAGGACAAATGAAAAACTGATCTGAGCCATGCCTAGAAAAAGCCTATTGGGCCTGTGCTTTCTAGGCACAGCACAAGCAGAGGAGTGGGTGAGCCTACAACCCCAAAATCCATAAACTAAAATTGTACTCAATCAATACCATTTCACGCGCACAAATTCTGTACCCACTAACAGCGGTGTAGCTAGCCACTTGGGTGCTTGGAGCGGCGTGCGCGCCCTGCAGCCGGGAGCGGAGCATGCTGCCCATTGGGGTGGGTCAAGCTGCCTATGGGTTGTGGGGCGAGCTAAGGCAGGGCTTGCTGCGTGGAGCCTCTCCGCAGCCTCCCCCTCAGCTCTAGGGCAAGCCCCATGCTGCTCGAAAAAGCAGCATAGAACTTGCAGGCAGTCCGCACACTGCCTTCCCCTTGGGAGAGATGTGTGGCTCAGGCACGCTGCAGGCCCTGCAATGTGCAGAGCCCTCCGCCTCACCTAGCTACACCTCTGAATTAGGCAGATTCATGGAGGAGAAGGCTGTTGAAGGCTACTAGCCATAAAGGCCGTGCTCTGCCTGCAAAGTTGGAGACCGCAATGTTTCTGGTTTTTGGAAATCACTCAAGGGGAGAGTGCTCCTGCAGTGGCATAGGAAGGGGCGTGCGGTGGGTGCGGGAGTTATTTTTTCAAAAACACATATTTTTGCCATTTTGTTAACCCCCCTCAGTGATGACACTCAGGGCAGATCACACCCACCACAGCCCCTTCCTTTCCTACGCCACTGCCCACTAACACACTCTTACCTCAACATTCACCCACTTTTGCCCACACGAACACTTCTCTCTGTGTCTCTCTCTCTGAATTCAATTTCATTTTTCAGAGAATTCACCAGAAAACAGCACAAAGCAGTGAATTAAGCAGCTCACTGCTGGGGCTACAGCTGCACCATTTCCCTGCCTCCATTTGCAACTTCAAAGCTCTAGCACGTGAGGGAAAAACAAAAACAAAACAAAAGCATTTTGACAATCAGTTTGTCATTCAGCCTTGTTTTAGGACAGAGAACATGGTCAGGTGGGAAAAACAATTTGAACTTATATTGGTATAAGACCTACAGAATCTGTATGGTAGCATCTTAAGTTCTTTTTCAGATCTTCAGAGGAAGAGAAAGGATAACCTTGGAATAAACAGCCCTTTTCTCTGCAGAAAATAGGCACAGTTGTCACAATTAACACATTGGCTTCCTGATTTGAACAAGAAAAATCAATAGCCCATGGGTCTATTTGCATGACAATTTGGGTATTTGTTTTCAGACTTGTCTGAATTATCTCCCTGTCAGTCATCTTGGGACAATATAGCTGGATGTATCTGTGCTTTAAATGAGGAACTGATTAGCAATAGCTTACGTATCTGGGCCAGCTCAAAACATTTTGCTGCCTGAGGCGAAGGTCAAGATGGCACATACCAATTGAACTGGTAGTTAATAGACAGTATCCTTCACTACACTTGGGGGCAGCAAACTTGTGTAGTGGGTACAGGTCAGCTACATGGGGCTCATAGCTCTGTCTACTCCCCACACCTCAGCATCTGAGGGTGGTAGTGGTGGAAATACCCATGTATTAAAAAGCAAAGGAACTGTGCCCTTGACCAGACAACTGCCTGCTCCCAGAAAAAGAAGCTTAGAGACAAACTGAGAAATCACACACCCTTTCTCATGGGTGCTAACATCACCTGCAGAATTTCTTTCCACCCTATGCCATGGGAGATTTAGTCAAGGGTAAGAGAGAGAGAGCAGTCCTCGGCGATGACCTTTAAATATCGTCTGGAGCACAGTTCATTTGAGGGATGTAGCAAACCAGCAAAGCATGATTGCAGTGACATTAAGATAGGGTTGCCAGATGTCCAGGGATGACCTGGAGAGAACAGGAATTGACAGCCTCACCTGACATCCAGGACAACCATCATCTTTAGACATACCATTCTAAGAGTAAAATAGGAATGGTATCAAAATCAAATAGCAGTCTAAAATAGTAATGTGCTAATGTTGTCTCTTACGGGCTGTCATCTTGTCTCTTCACCCTGTCAGGGGTTGTTTTTTACCTTACAAGAGAGAAAAAGGATATGATTCTCCTGTTCTTTCTCTGCCTGCCTTGCTCCCTCCGTGACCTGAAAATACACAGTGGTTATCTTGTTGAAAGGCTGTTTTGCACATAATGTGAAAGTGGTGACAGTGGATTATTCTTCTTTCTCAAGTGTCTATAGTAGCCATGCACAGTGTTTGTCTTTGTGTGTATTTGTATGGCAAAACACAGGCTCTGCCTAAGAGAGCAGTCTTCTCCAGGTTACCTGTTTATTGAGCATTCATCCTGATTTGCTTGCAAAAAAAAAAAAAAGCTTGCACAGAGATTATGCTGAACAGTCCTTCAGAATTGTTTGTGGTGCATAGGGGTGTAAGAAGGCATCATTTTTTGTTCCAACCTGTATTTGTCACATGCAACGCTGTTTCCCTTCCGCTTCAGTTTGTTGTCTGCCAAAAACATTATTTGTCTTGTCCACTGTTATGAAATGATGTACTTTACATAATGTCAATGCAACTAAATTAATTTAGTATGTAAATTAATTCCATATGCAAATTAATTAAGTTACATTGACATTACATTATTCTACTCCATTCATGTCAATGCAACACAATGCAAATGGGAAGAAAAGCAATCAATTATGCATTGTTCATGAACTGGTGGCAGCAACAACTGAATGAGGTCAGTTGGAAGTGTTAGCAAACCTTGCAGCTTGGTTGAATTAGATTTGAATAATCACAGTTGCTGGAGTTCAATGGCTTTATTCATGCAGGAACTATTTACAGAATGAGTGATTAGAGAGAGAAAAATAGCAGACATCTCCCAATCTCTTGGGAGAATAAAACAACAAAATGTCTCAGCTTTTAGGGGTGGAGTTAACTTAGACAAAGAAGCTATAAGCAGGGGTTGGCTAGATCACTAGACATGTGTGTTTTAAAGTAACATATGTATTAGCTAAAAGCACAAGATGATTAAATGCATTTCCTTTTCTCCAACAGTAAGAACTCACACACCCCCAGAACAGTTTGTAGAGGGATGAGAGGGTGGGCTTATTCCATCTAGTAAGCCAAAATGCTTGCCCTGACAGACCTTAGTGCAATATTGCAATGCTTGCCCTGACAGACCTTAGTGCTTGCCCAGATCACCTTAGTGCAATATTGAATTCCTCCCCACACCTCAAGCCCAACTATTTTACCTTGGGAGAATTCTGGTTGCACTATTCAAGCTAGGCACCTGTGTCTTAGCATCCATAAACTCTTGAGCAGCTGCCAAAAGTTGTCAAGAAGCAGCACCACTGTGTCAGGATAATCCATGAGCTTTCTGTGTAGCAGAAATGCAACTTTGTGTGGTTGAGGCGGACTAAAATCAACTGGCATGGGCAACTCGGCAGAGATACCATCTCCTGGAAATTGGTTAGCGGCAGGTGTGTTTCTGAACATTTTATCTGCTTGCGTTGTTCAGTGATGTGAATCTGACGTGCCCCCGAAGAACAGCAAGCACACAGATGTTGAGCCCCTTGAGGTTTTCTCCGATGTCAATGAGTATCATGAAGCCATGCCTTCTGAATAAAATTAAGACCTTCAATTACTAAAATGGTTTCTCTCCTGATCAGGCCTGTCCTTTCCCAGATACACTCCTCTTGGTCTTTGAGACACACAAATCTTCGTGTCTCTGTCAGGCTGCTATCCTTTGATTCTTTGACAATCTCAGAATTATATAGATATGTTTCTCTCACTTGCATTTCAACAATATCAAAATATTTGTGTGGCTAGATAACTTGATACAGATCAGTATCACACAATAGCACTTTAATTATATCCCCTCTGACTTTTAAGTGATGAAAAGATATATCCCATGTTTAATTTGGTGGTGCAGTTCATTTGGTTTTATTTAAAGAGATATTTATAAACCACCTACTCATAAAAATACTTAAATTAAATCGTAATAATAATATAAAATCATAAAATATAAAACAAATGATCTAATCTGGTCCTGATGTGTCAGGGAGCAATTTTTCTATATGTACAGCTTCATTCAGAGAACAGCATAATTTTCATATAGAAAATCATATTGTGAGCTTTGAATAAAGACTTAGTAAAACAGAATTTAATGCAATATAGCATTTAGAAAATATAGATTAAGAGTGACATAAGAATAGCATTATAATTGTGCTGTCAAAGCAATCAGTTGTTTTAATGTGAAGCTTAGGCTTGCTGTTTTTTTACCTAGCTGAAGTTTTTTTACCTGTCCTCAGAACTTCCCAAGCTGCCCTAGTTTTTTTAAAATAAAAAAAATTAAAGAAATCTAAGTTTCCTATCATTCTTAGCACCTTAGAATAAAGGTCATTGTCACCCAGTCAATGGTGTGTGTCCGGATCATGTTGTTTTCTGCTAGGTGAAGAAGAGAAGGTGTGTGTGACCAAGGGCTAAAAAGGAGGAGAGAAAAATGAGTCTGTGAAATATTTTATATTGATCAGTGACTGGATCAGGTTTTTCCATCTTTCCCCTCAAATTCTTCACTTAAGCAAACCCATGACAGAAGTTGCTAAAGGCCGACCATAATCTAACTAAGGAAAAGCGTAAATGAAATCACTGCTTTTTGGCAGTTATTCACATTCTTGCATAGTCTTTAAAACACCCCAGTAATGTTATAATTTCACATTTGTTGACGTGCCCATTGAGCGTGTTCTCCCTAACAGAGAGCATGTGTTGCGGTTGGGGGAACAAGCCACCTTGCCATGACTAGGCAGATTTGGAGAAACCCAAGCCTCTTAAGGGGTTAAGATTGGGTTGCTGGGGAGTTTTGATTGTAGCCAATTTGGAGGAGGGGTCAGAGTCTATAAATACAGAGGCCAGACGTTGGCCTTCCTCTTGGCCGTTTTGCATCGGATCACCCGCCCTCCCTCCCTTTAATAGGGTGGCTTTCTTGATTGCTTGACCTTGCTATGCCTGTCATGGGGTCGTCTGCCTTGGTGCGTGGGCCTGGTAGGAATTTTGCCATCTGGCTGATTGGCTGGTGCCATTTGGTTTTTGCCTACTGCGTAGCAAATCGTCACAACTTGTAAGGTTGGCGGTTAGGCTTTGGTTAAATTGGTGCTTGGAGGGGTAAGTGCCTACCCCTCCAAATGATGCGGAAAGGGAATTCCGTTAAAGGAATCCAGGGGCTTGCCATTCTTTTCATCCTTGTTCATGGCGTTGGACTTGGGCCGTGCAAGCCCCACAGGAACATGAGGGTGAGAAGTGAGGGACTGTTGCCCAGCTTCATTTTCTCACCCAATACTTGTTTCCCCACACTGGCTTCCGTTGGTGTCCGGTATGCCAGCTCTGTCCCTGAGGGCATGGACAGATAGTCATAACCAATGCCTAAGCAACCACTCACATTTTTTGTATTTGAATAAAGTTGTGGCCAAATTTATGCCAAAAACCCAAACAAAAATTGATGTGTGAAGTGTGAATTTTTTGGGGGGTGGCAATTGTGGGACTCAACACGCAATTGTTTTCTTTAGCACCTTATCCCTGAGACCTAAGGTGCCAAAATGTGTCACTGTGATTTAGCAAAGATTCCAAGCAGCTCACTTTTCAATTGGCATCCATTTTGGCCCAGCATGGCTGCTCCAATGTTTACTCAAGTTGGTGGTCAAGTTGGGCCTAGCCAGGCCCAGATGGGCCTCAAGGGATAGTCAAGATTTGAGGTTGCTGCTGCCGATGTTATTCTGCTTCCGCCATTCTGGACAAATTCATTGGAGCCACAGAGGTGCATTATAACAACTTCACTTTTGTTTGTTTAGCAGTTTCTAAAAGGTGGTGAGCTTGTTCATGTGAAGTGACTATAATCTCAAAAACCATACAGTCGTCAATTTTCAAGTCAATGCAAAGCTATGAAAGCTTGGAGAGTCCACCCCACCACCTTAGCAATGTGTCTAGAATTTTGTACATCAACTTTATTTTGAAGAATCCCAAGAGATACATTTCAAAAAGTGCAACGTACATTTGAGCTGAAATTCAGCATGTTTAAGCCTTATTGATTTCAGTGGGTGAGATGTTACGTAGTCAATGTGGAAGCAAGCTCCTTGGGAGAGGAATCTTTTATTGCTTGTGTTTCTCTGCAAAGTGATATGGTTTGATATCAATAGCAGACAATTCAGAGAAAAATTAATAATAGCTCTCAAATTCTGCTAAAATATAGGCATTGCATTCACAATAAAGCCCAAAATTGATGGGAGTTTTTTAAAAAACGAAACAAATTTATGTGACATTGCATATGACATTAGGACTGTACCAAATATTATCCATTTTCAATGGGTGTGTGTGTGTGTGTGTGAAATAGTGATTTGGGTGTGTCGAAATATCTCCCTAAAAGCCATTTGACTATGCAAATGTACCCTCTTTTCACTGCTTTTCTTTTTCTTTTGCCTTAGTCCTTGCTTTACAATCGCCGTGGCATCATTTCTTCTGTCACAGTTACTGCTACCCTTTCTTTCCAAGATTATTCATGTGTGTGAATGTTGGGTATGTCTGTGTCCCAGCCAAATGAGGATTATGTAGTGAATGAGTAGCTATTGCTGCACTACATAGCCATTACGATTTGGCTACATGATGATACCACTGAAGGTAAATTAAGACAATTGAATGTGAAGACAATAGATTGATCATATGGGTTATCCCAGCCAATCAGGGAACACACAGCAAACATAATGGCATCACTATGCTACATGGCCAATCATTTTTAGTTATGTGATGATTTCATAGGGGAAGCATGAACACAAGAGAGAGATGATAAAAAAACTAAACCAGTACAAAATAAAAGGCCATTGAAACAGCACTCCCCCCCCCCCTGATACTGCTGGATATGTTCCTGAAAACTGGTGGTAGTTTCAGATCAGACCCACTTACCATAACTTCCGGTTTTCTTTATTTCCTTTATGGTGGTGATTTATTCCGTGACAAAGCGTGTTCTCCTTCATGGAGAGCACGTGTTGTGGTGGGGTCTGCTGAGCCACCCCTCTGTTACCAGGCAGGGTCTCTAAAGATGGCCTGGGGCAGTGATTGGTTCACTGGGTTGCTGGGGTAAAAGTTATGTTGCAATTTTGGTGGGAGGGGTAAAATGTTTAAATACTCTGCATGCAGCCTGGAGCTTTCTCTTTGCTGTGTGCAACGGATCACCCGCCCACCCGCCCTAAAGTAAGAGGTTGTTGCTTTGACCTTGCTATGCCTGTCATGGGGTCGTCTGCTTTGGAGCAGGGGCCTGGTAGGAATTTTGTCCATCTGGCTGATTGGCTGGGCCATTTGGTTTTTGCCTACTGCGTAGCAAATCGTCACAACTTGTAAGGTTGCGGTTAGGCATTGGTTATAAATTGGTGGAGGAGGGGTTAGGATAGGCTGGGCCTGCCCCTCCATGGTTGCTGCGGAAAGGGAATTCCGTTAAAGGAATCCTGGGGCTTGCCATCTTTTCATCCAATCCCTGGAATGGGACTAGGGCCGGCAAGCCTTCGGGGAGCAGGCGGGTGAGAGTTGAGGGTCTGTGTCTCAGCTCCAATTCTTCCCCTACTTGCTTTCCCCCGCACTGTCTTTCGGTGGTGCCCGGAAGTCAGTTCTGTCCCCAGGCGGGGGGACAGATAGTCTTAACCAATGCCTAAACAACCACTCACGGTTTTGTATTTAAATAAAGTTGTGGCCAAAATTATGCCAAAAACCTTCAACAAAAATTAAGTGTGCGTTGTGAGTTATTTGGGGGGTGGCTTGGGGACCTCGACACGCAACAACACAACAACAGTTTTGCATTGGTGCTGGTTCATTTGGTAGAATTAACAGTGATTCTGGGCATCTGTGTAGTGTATTGTGACCTCATTGATGGGGTAAGCATTGAGGACTCAAAGGATCCATTGGATCAATAACCCATAAAACGAAAACTATATTCACTGCATATTATAAGTGCTCTTTGGGAACTACCAGAGGCTATTGTGAAAATAATCCACATGCCTAAATGTGTGCTTAATTGAGTATGCCTTAAAATCCCTAACTACACATTTAGTCCATCCAAACTGTGTGTTTATACAAGACTTAAATACAGTACATTTACTTCAATGAGCAACATGTTTTTTTAATAACAGTGTAAGATAAAATCCTCCAGTAAAAGGAAGGGCAGTAACCAGAGAAGAGATTTAAAGCAGTGTCCTAAGGAGGTGATGGGAGTTTGCATTCCTTACATTGTGGAATCTTTATGTTCTCGGGAGCAGGGAAAGTCAGCAGAAGCAGAGTCAACCCCTAATTATGCTTGTATGTGCACTTGCTGCTTGAACTCCAGACAGGAGCATTGTTTAATACTTAATTTTGTGTTTATATATTACAGTGGGATGTACTTTATCAGGAAGATGCCTGCAGTTCACAGGTCGCTTTGTAAACCAATAAATGTTTAATTATATTGACTAGTTTGCTGTCTCTATGACTCTAAGTGAAAATGCTCACAACCGTGCTGAATGGTGTTGATGTAAACAGCTTGCATTGTGAAGGCCAGGGTATATATACATTTAGCAAATTAGCAGGATAATTGTTTTTTTCTCCGGGATTCTACTACTTCATGCACCAGCAAGGAACTGCATTATCCCTCCCCCACAAAACCCCCACAAATCCATTAAGAAGATCTAAACTCTTCTCCTTGACATGTTAGTTTTCTATGTGTAGGGGAGGCCCCCCCTCCAACAGAGCCCTTAAACGTAAGATTTCCCTTTTTCTACACAGCCTTAATTGGAAGAGTTTGAAGAGCTAGTAGTATATTGTCCCCATTTGACATTTGAGGGGAAATGTCCCCCAGATGGGCTTCCTCCTCTGCTGGAGGACCCAAGTTGACTTCCCTAGCTGTGGTGACATGATTGAAACAGTCCTGGGAAGGGCTATAACTCAACTCTACATGTAGAAGGTCTCAGGTTCAGTCCCAGCATCTCCAGGTTGGCTTGAAATATTCTCTGTCTGAATGCCTGAAGAGCCACAGAGAACCAATGCAGAACAGGGGTAACTAACATGGTGCCCTCCAGATGTTGTTGAATTACAACTCCCAGAATCCCCAGCCAGCATAGTCAATGGGATGGTGGTAATACTATCCACTTGGAGGTCATCTTTGAACATATGAATTAGATGAACTAATGGGCCGGCTCAGTATGAGGCAGCTTCCTGTGTTGTGTCCAGTCTTGTGTTCTTGTGGATCCTCCAAACCAGCAAAAAAAAATCCAAACTTGTGTACATGATGCTGATTTGTATTACTGTAGGATATGTGTAGGAACTCTTACAGGAACACAGCAGAGGTGAGAAAGAACCACATCATGGTTCATCCAGTCTACAGTTCTGTTCCGCAGACATTATAAAGATCCAGCCCAGAAGAAACAGCTGCCACACAGAAATAGTTGTTGGGTATAAGTAACCTTGTGTGCCTGCAGTAAAAACGCAACACCAGTAACTTGTGAATCAGGCTTTGGCCCATTTCATTTTAAAAAAAAATATATTGGTAAAAGCATAACTACTAAATTAAATAATGGGGCAGATTCCCCACTCGTGAGATTTGACAGACCTATTACTGAAGCCAAAGAACTCTCTTGAGGATGTTAGTTAGAAAGCTAACTCCCGGCATATTCTGTGTATATATGCAAATCTAACAATATTCTATCTTCATTTTCATCCATTTGGTATGGATTATTCCCACAAAACATTTTTTCCCATTTGTGTTTAAATTATGTTCCAATAGTGGGATGATTGCATTTAAATGGCTTATAGATATTACTCAAATATAATGTCATTTTCGTCTCAGGTGGTAATATTACTCTCGTTAGATGTCTCATAAGGGGAGAGAAAGGAAAATAATAAAGAGATTCCAACTCACTATCTCACTTGCTGTATAAAGGTTTTGGCTTAAGAAATCCATCTTATTAATTCTCTCTTATATTTATCTTTTCTTTACTCCAGCAATTACCAAAGTGGTGAAGTTCTGAAAGCTAAATATAACCTCGTTGTGATTGAATTTAGTCTGGATGTCAAAAGGGAACTGTGACCGTTTAATAAAAAATAAGGTACAGGTCCTTTTCTTTCATGGTGTACAGAATTATATCCCCAAATGCTGTGAGCTAAAGACCAGTAAGAGGGAAGTTATCAGAAATATATGAGAAGCTGAGGATGCAATTTTCTAATTCATGAGCCAAATTAGGTTTCAATTTTTGCTCATTCAAGAAGATGGAACTCATTGGGATATTTCTATCTGCCTATCAGCTTTTGCAGTTGGGAAACCTAAGGTTACATTTGCTTAAGGAGCAAGTTTACCAGGCTTAGGAGATGGAGGAAAGGAGACTTGCTGAACACGAAGCCCCCCAACTTGGCTAAACAAGAGCTCAAAAGGTATTGTATAGTCCCCCCCCCCGGTCATTGAAATAAGGTATGAGGGGTGTTGTGGGCTGGTTCCACCCCTCCCTGCAAACTGCAGCTGCTCCACTACAAAGCTCACATTTGGAAGCAACTCTGTGACCCCTCAAAATGAACAATTTCCCCAGGAGCTGGTGAAAAACAGGCAAATAAATAATAGCAATAATGAATACAGCAGATATTCACTCCACACACAAATGTAATAATGCTTTTGATTCAAAGCTGGAAAAGAGGAAGGCAAGCCTTAATCCTGGCAAACTTTCCAGGGTCTAGTGTGAGTAAGGCACACATTTCATTCGGATAATCTAGCCAAATGGCCATCCATTTTGCCTGCCTGGAAAGTCAGGCCCAGACAATATGTACAGTCATGGTTCCATTTCAATAGGAAATCTGAGCCTGGGAAGAAGATGGGGGAGCGCCAGGCAATCTCAAGAAGATTCACTTAACAAAAATAAAAGCTGTGGAAAGCAACCTGAAAATTCTCAAAGATACTGGAAATATAGTTCCTGTAGGGCAGTTTTCTACGAGCCTCCAGAATTTTCAGTTTGTTTTTCTTTCTGTTGAGGGGCTACCAAACTTCAACACAGGCAACGTTTTTAGGCAGTTTCAGAGGATTTCATCATGGGATAATTTCAAGAGAAGCTGATAAGAGTTTTTTCTGCCTCGGAATGGAGGAGGAATCTGTTTTAAATGGATTTCCACATGGAATTTGGCAGTTCTGGACCAACTTAAGCTTTGGCTGCATTGAACCATCACCAGTCTCGAGTGCCTACTTATGTCTGAGCCACTCATACACTGGCCTTTAAAAGATAAAAGCCTGCTCTGTATTATGTTTTTATTATTGCACACTGTCCTGGGATCTTTTGATAAAAGACAATAAATAAATTGAAATAATAATGACAACAACAAGAATGGCTTTTTTTCAGCCAGAACACAGTTCTAGCACCTCTCAGGTGGGCACCATTGCCATTCTAGGAGAATGAGGTAGGTGTTCATGGTGAGTTCTGGCACCTCTCTTTCTACAAAAATAGCAATACAGTAGTACCTCAGGTTAAGTACTTAATTTGTTCCGGAGGTCCGTACTTAACCTGGAACTGTTCTTAACCTGAAGCACCACTTTAGCTAATGGGGCCTCCTGCTGCTGCTGCTGTGCCGCTGGAGCCCGATTTCTGCTCTCATCCTGAAGCAAAGTTCTTAACCTGAGATACTATTTCTGGGTTAGCAGAGTCTGTAACCTGAAGCGTAAGTAACCTGAAGCGTATGTAACCTGAAGCGTATGTAACCCGAGGTACCACTGTAAGAATAAAAATGTGACTATATGAAACCCCATGCTGTATTATATTTCCACAACATAATTTTAGGGAAGCTTTTAATGTTTGACAGAGTGTTGTATATTAATATTTTGTTGGAAACCCAGCAAGATGGGAGGGGTATTATTATTATTATTATTATTATTATTATTATATGCATTTTATGCAGTTCTATGCATTGTTGGATTTATATTGCATTTATCAGTGTATGTGCTAGTTACTTTTAGGAAACCTGGAGTATATGCATGCCTGTAAGATTAAATGTATAATAATGTATATAATAACACATAATGTATGTAATATATGAGAATTATTTGTATTTTTAATGGAATGGGAGAGCAGGAGACTCACTTCTTGTTGAGATTTAGGGCAGCCTTTCTACAACGTGGTTAGCAATGAAGTTATTTGGAATAAATTCATATTTGCTATGTGTTCTTATCTCTGAGAAAAAATCAAGCTGTATTTGGGTTTGTATTTTTCTTTATAGAGAAAGCCAGATGGAAGATTCTCCCCATCAGTTCATGTACTGCTTTATTGAGATTCGATAACAAACAAATTAGGAGTGAGATTAAAATGTCATTTTTAGAAGGTGGGGATTTACTGCCCTACATTATATGACAATTAATGTGGAAAGGAGCCATTTTGTCACAGATGAGAAATTAGAAGAAAGTGCAGATTTCCCGAGCAATGTGTGAAGGATAAAGGGAAGGGGGAGAGGATAATTTGATGTGAGGAGAGGAGATAGTTTCCCCCCTCCCTCAGCTGACCTACATGGCTAATAGGGGGGTATGTATGTCTATAGGGACGCGGGTGCCGCTGTGGGTTAAAGCACAGAGCCTAGGACTTGCCAGTCAGAAGGTCAGCGGTTCGAATCCCCGCGATGGGGTGAGCTCCCGTTGCTCAGTCCCTGCTCCCTATGCCTAAGGATGAGAGAATCCCCCCTATTGTGTTATCGTTCCATGGGTTTGCTCTCTCCTGTTTTGCACTGCTCCTGAATTCTGATTTAACTTGGATAATTTCTAAAATTACATTTGGAATTGGAGCATGCAGAGCAACTTGTAACTGCTGCTTCCATTTCATTTGTGTGGTCTTTCTGCCTCCCCAGTAAGCAATTTGCTCTGCAAACAAAAGGTATGGATGTATACAGGGCTTTTTTCAGGGAGAGCTCACAGGAATTCAGTTCCGGCACCTCTCAGGTGGGAGCCATTGCCATTCTAAGAAAACAAGGGAGGTGTTCATTGTGAGTTCCAGCACCTCTTATTCTAGAAAAATAGTACCGATTTGAATACCTGTCTTATCACGATTCTTTTTGCAGTCTCTTAATATGCTGAAGTGCAGATGTCAAACACCCAAGAAAAAGAACTTTGATGCAATCATGTCTACATTAAGGTTGCTTTTTTCTGGTTGTTGTTGCAGTACTTTATTTGTTGTGCATGCCGATTAACAATGTAGAATGAGGGACCGGGGGGCCAGGGTGCATGAATGAATGGAAGGAACTCGAAATTGCAGGAAAATGTGCATTCTCAGGAATCTGTGTTAGCTGGAAATAACAGGAACACAATTGTGGCAGAACTTAATGGAACAATGATCAGGCCTAAATCAGATCATGTGGCAACATAAGGACTGGCTCAGGATCCAGTGGGACTTTCTGTTGACTTCCACTAGTGAGGGTCCTGCCAGTGGCATTTTTGACTGCTCATCTATTTGGTGGGATGAAAGGGGGAGCTCTGTGCTAGTGGAGACTGGCAGGGCAGTGTGGAAGGACACGTTGACCCAATCCAACCCCCCACGGCCTGGTGCTAAGGAGGTATGGGTTGCCCTCTAGATCTGGATCCAACTCTGGAAATAAGGCCAGCTAATTTGGAATGCCATAATCCAGGAAGAAATCTGGATGAGAAGAATTTTGGGAGCATCTCTAACCAACCCATAGCCCTGTGGAAGCTCTGCATAACTGATATCCTCCATTCATTTTCTTACTGGCATTCCGTTGTGCACTAGAATTGCCATAAGTTTCATTCATAGCAAAACTGGGAGCTCCTGTCCCACGTATTTTGAGATAATGCATTGGGTTCTTGAGTTTTTGAGAGGAAAATACGAGAAGCCCAAACCATCAGGTGTCAAAACTTTCTTAAATGTGCTGCTCCATGCTGAATCCATTCACATTTTGAACAGGAAGGCTCTTCTTCAGAGGAAATTACTCAGCAGTTAGACAGACACAAATGGAGCTTTCCTGTTATCTCCAGGGCTGTCGACTGTATGAACAAATTATAAAGCGACTCGGATGGAAGACGCCTTCCAAATGACAGGCGACATTTAATGCAAAAACAAAACATACCAAGAACACTTTGGGGAAGTCCCAATGACACTTCGCCAAGTGCACAAGCAAATAAAACTAAATATTGTTTCTTATGATCAAACTACATGATATTCACAGCTGTTTGCCACTCTTCTCTTGTGTTTTTCCTTGTTTTTTAAAAGCAAAAGGCAGCCTCTAGTACAGTGATGGGACACGTTCGGCTCTCCAGTTGTTGTTGGATCCCAACTCAGATTAGCTCTAATTTTAGGTGTATGTCTGCGATTCTTTCTAAGGTGCTATTTTCAACTTGGCTCCAGCTAAGTTTGAGATTCTATTAGGGGGGACCCCAAACTAGATCCTAATCTGCCCAGTTGTGCTCTCAGCCTTCCATGGCATCCTCCATTCAAGCAAAGAGAAAACTTATATGTTGCCTGTAGGAGAGCTTTTTGACAGTTTTTGCCAACCTGGTGCCCTCCATGTGTTTTAGAAGACAGTTCCCATCCGCCACCAGACAGCCATTTGAGGGCACCAGGCTGGTGAAGTTTGCTTCAACAAGATGACGATGAGGAAATACATGCCATTGTAGTATTATTATTATTATTATTATTATTATTATTATTATTATTATTAAATTTGTATACCACCCTTTATCTGTAGATCTCAGGGCGGTTCACAACAAAAAAATTACAATACAACCCCCCTAACAAAATACTTAATAAAAACAAGACCAAACCAATAATTGCCCCCTCCCACAACACATTTAAAAGGGTATCTGACATTGATCAGCCCAAGGCCTGGTTGAAGAGGAATATATTCACCTAGTGTCTAAAGATGTGTAATGGCAGGGAAGCCGCTAAAGAAAAGGCCCACGCTGGTGTTGCCTCCCTCCAGATATCTCATGGAGGAGGCACATGAAGAAGGACCTCAGGTGGTGATCTCAGGTTCCAGGTAGGTTCCTATGGAAAGAGGCAGTCCTTGAGATACAGTGGTACCCCGGTTTAAGAACAGCCCTGTTTACAAACTATTCGGTTTACAAACTCCGCAAAAACGAAAGTAGTGTCCCGCTTTGCGAACTTTACCTTGGTCTAAGAACGGAAGCCAAATAGTGGAAGGGCACAGACAGTGGGAGGCCTCACTAGGGAAATCGTGCCTCAGTTTAAGAATGGTTTTGGTTTAAGAATGGACTTCCGGAATGGATTAAATTCGTAAACCAAGGTACCACTGTATTGTGGTCCTGAGCTGCAAATCCTTACTGAGCATTAGGAAAATGAAATGAAAATGAATTTGATTCCACACTTCAAGACATAGTACAAAACAGCATTTTACTTGATAAAAAGCTTCCTCTATTGACCACTCCTATTTAAATGCTCACTTCTGCCTCTATTGAAGGCTTTTGACCCAGTAAGGAGACTTTTAAAAAACCCCTCACAAAATGAAGATACCACCTGGACTAAACCACACTTTGGGTAAAAAATGTAACCTGCTGTTCTTTTAACATTCAGGTATATTTTGATGGTATCCAGAGGCTTCCTATGTTAACTATCAAATTTCACTCTTGACCTAAGTGCTCTCCTCTGGGGGTGGGGAGAGAGAGATACAATTCAAAAGCTCCAGAATACTTTTTGTTTTAGTCTGCATGGTCATTACACAGCAGCATTTGTTTGCCACATAATAATGATTAATCTCATATTCACTGCTGCTCTTCAGAAGATGCCTATGGTTATTTATATGTGTTTTCAACTCACTCAGTAATTCTACTTTATTATTGGAAGAACACATGCAAAATAGACATTGCAGTGAAATATAAAGTCAAGAACTGTTATGTACTGAAGTTCTCACCCTGGGCCAGCAGGGGGATACTGTAGATAGTTTTCACTTGGGTCCGCATATGCAAATAAGGGATTGAAAATGACGTTCAGCGATTGGATAGTTACAGAAAGTTGTTACAGTTGCGTGGTACTGGAGCTCTATATAAGCAGGCTGGCTGAACCCTACAGTTCAGTTCTGTTCTGGCCTGTGAATAAACAAGAGCTGTTTGAAGAATCGCTGTGTTGTCTGGTATGTTCACCCACAACTTAACAAGAACACCCCACCCAACTACTGCCTGAGTTCAGCACTGCATCTTGATCAGACCAAAGGTCTATCTAGCCCAACGTCCTTTTCCCAATTTTGAATAACCAGTTGCTTCTGAGAAGACCACAAGAATGGGATGAAAATAATCTCTGTTTTTTGCCCATTCCCAGTTGCTAGTGTTCAAGTATACTGCCTCTGAAACAGGGAAGATTCAGTTACCGAAAGTGGCTAATAGCCCTTGATACACCTATCAGTCATGGTTATGTCTAATCCACTAGTTTCTCAATCATGAGGAAGAGAAATATATTCATGGAGCAGCATATCTGACTATTATTTATCATACAGATAGGTAGCCGTGTTGGTCTGCCATAGTCAAAACAAAAAAAATAATTCCTTCCAGTAGCACCTTAAAGACCAACTAAGTTAGTTCTTGGTATGAGCTTTCGTGTGCATGCACACTTCTTCAGATACACAGTGTATCTGAAGAAGTGTGCATGCACACGAAAGCTCATACCAAGAACTAACTTAGTTGGTCTTTAAGGTGCTACTGGAAGGATTTTTTTTATTATTTATCATAACTTGTTTTATTACATTTATATTTCACCTTTCCTTCACTGTGACAACAGCCCCTTGAGACAGGCAAGGCTGATTAGCTTTGTTTTCACCCCACCTCTGTGATATCACTATGTAGCCTAATATGATTCACTAGGTAGCATTGTGATGTCATCCTGTTCAATATGGGATCCCTGAAAGGCTTGGATCACTCATGTAGCAGATTCATGTAGAGACAAAGAAGGACAAACCAGAGGAAACAATGGCACCGAAAAAGGTAAGAATTAAAAAGACAAGGAATTTGTATGTTTGCGGGGATTTCTATTCAACTAATATCACTATTTTGACTCAAACAAGACAGAGCAGCATACATCTTACAAGTTATGCCTGAAGTACTCTTCACAAGTAAGCATTTAAAAGAGCAATTTATATTTTTAGAGACAACATATAACTAGAAATTATCTGGTAAAGGGCACTGATAAATTCAACCCACTTTCATTCAGTAGCCAATAATCTGAATTAACTCCAAGCGATGGGTATTAACAACATAATTTTGGCAAGCAACAGTGGTGACTCATTAGAGAACCAATGGAAGTACAACAGACTAAAAAGCAGATAAATCAAGAGTTTTCTCTTATGAATATGTCATTCTGTTATAAATGATATAAAAGCACAGCTACAATATCCAAGCAGGCAAAGCCATAAATCTGAGACTATCTGAGATGGTGGTGGGCAGAGAAAATTTTGCTTAACAAATTTTGTCTCGGGGTGCTTCCAGAAAACCTGTTCTGTGAGCAAGTTTGATGTGCAGGACCGTGGGATCCACTTTAACGGCACAGCTTGAATTTACTATGTGTGTGTGTGTGCCACTGAATCACACCTGCAAAAATAGTGACAGCATGGAAGTGTCCAAGGTCCTGAATATAGCCACCAGATTGCCTTTTTCTGTCGTACCCCTTTCATTATAAAGATAGCCTGCATGTGCAAAACGTACTCACAGCCAAAAGCTCCCAGATTCTGTCCTTTAGTTCAAAAATTCTCAAGTTGCAGGGCTGACAATGTTCACGGCACCGACAGCCACAGCAAGACAAAAGTGAGCTAGATAGATCAACGACCTGATTTAGTATTATGGTACCTTCATCTGGTCATATCAGTGGGATGCAGCTAGCAAGTGATTAATGTAGTCTGCGCATACAGCCCAAATATGAGGTGGGAACTGTGTGTCTGTGTGATAGATTTGGGGAGGGGCAGCAGGGAACATTCCTCATCTAAATGTTACTCTGTCCAAAACAAAAATTGATGTACATAGGAGATTAAATATCAGAGAACAGAGTTCTAATGAGGAGTGAAAGGCAGATGCAAAAGAGGACAGATACTAGGGTAAAACTAGATGCTGGGGTGTTAGTGCCATGGACCCCTCCATCTTATGCTCAGGTTGTATAAATAAAGCCATATACCCTAAAAAGACCACAGTCTCTACTGACCTGGTGGCAGGCTGATATGGTTTATAATGACATATTCCAGCTGCTCAGGATAAATGAGGTATTAGAAACAATGAAAACTCACCTGCTTCAAAGACAAAGGTGAGGTAAAAACATACAGCAAGCACCTGGGAGACTGAAGTTGTGTAAATAAAGAATAAATCAAGCTCTGAAGGTTAATGCACCCTTTAGACAAACTGAGAGAATTTGGGTGATCTCTTTGAGTTTGTTGGGATGGTGACATCTTGCCATTATGATGATGGATAAGCATGCTAAGGGAGTAATCATCCATGTAAATTTGTCTGACATCAACATGAAGTGAGAATGCATCCAGTAAAAAAACAAATAAGGTGCCAATGGAGTGCATTTGTCAATACAAAAGCACTGAGAATGCAATGGGGGGGGGACCCAGATGTAACCAGCTTTCCTCAAGCAAGTACCTTAAAGGGGGGGAATAAGGATTTTATTTTTTGCTTCACGTGAGCCTAAAAAAGGATCTTTAAAAAGGTGTACATTAACATGCTAACTTTTAAATACAGGGCAGGCAAATAGTTTTCCTGCAGTGGCATGTGGTAGAGTCCGCACCAAAAGTGAAATTTTGAGGAGAATTCCACTCAAAAAAAAAATGTTGAGGGAAGCCCAAAGTATTTTGATAAGACTAGATATATTCCATGGGGAGGTTCTATTCTTCACATCCCTACCTGGGACACTCAGAGAACTTGGGGCAAGTTCTTAGTTAAACTGTCTTGCAGGGAGGTTTTGGGTGCCACCGGTCTCACGCCAGCAATAGATGTTCTGCCAGGGGTCCAGGGCTGGCTCAGAAACTCTCCAAACAGTTGGCAGATGACATTTGGCACCAAAATTCCTTTAAGGAAAAAGGGAGATGGCTAGGCTACCCTCCCAATAAACTTCCCCTATGAATAGGGAGGCTTCTTTTTTAAATAATGGGTGTATGGATAAGAATGTAAATATATAAACCCTTCAATTTTAATGATGCATGGCTCTTCCAGATTACCTGTTTATCGAGCATTTCCTCTGGTTTGTTTGCAGAGGGATTTGTCAGACAATAATAATAATAATAATAATAATAATAATTTATTATTTATACCCCGCCCATCTGGCTGGGCCTCCCCAGCCACTCTGGGCGGCTTCCATAAAAACCAAAAATACAGTAAAATATCACACGTTAAAAACTTCCCTGAACAGGGCTGCCTTAAGATGTCTTCTGAATGTCAGGTAGTTGTTTATCGCTTTGACATCTGCTGGAAGGGCGTTCCACAGGGTAGGCGCCACTACCGAGAAGGCCCTCTGCCTGGTTCCCTGTAGCTTTGCTTCTCGCAATGAGGGAACCGCCAGAAGGCCCTCGGCGCTGGACCTCAGCGTCTGGGCAGAATGATGGGGGTGGAGACGCTCCTTCAGGTATACTGGACCGAGGCCGTTTAGGGCATTAAAGGTCAGCGCCAACACTTTGAATTGTGCTCGGAAACATACTGGGAGCCAGTGTAGGTCTTTCAAGACCGGTGTTATATGGTCTCGGCGGCCGCTCCCAGTCACCAGTCTAGCTGCCGCATTCTGGATTAGTTGTAGTTTCCGAGTCACCTTCAAAGGTAGCCCCATGTAGAGTGCATTGCAGTAGTCCAAGCGGGAGATAACCAGAGCATGCACCAGTCTGGCGAGACAGTCCGCAGGCAGATAGGGTCTCAGCCTACGTACCAGATGGGGCTGGTAAACAGCTGCCCTGGACACAGATTTGACCTGTGCCTCCATGGACAGCTGTGAGTCCAAAATGACTCCCAGGCTGCGCACCTGGTCCTTCAGGGGCACAGTTACCCCATTCAGGACCAGGGAATCCTCCACACCTGCCCGCCTCCTGTCCCCCAGAAACAGTACTTCTGTCTTGTCAGGATTCAACCTCAATCTGTTAGCCGCCATCCATCCTCCAACCGCCTCCAGACACTCACACAGGACCTTCACCGCCTTCACTGGTTCTGATTTAAAAGAGAGGTAGAGCTGGGTATCATCTGCATACTGATGAACACCCAGCCTAAACCTCCTGATGATCTCTCCCAGCGGCTGCATGTAAATGTTGAAAAGCATGGGGGAGAGGACAGAACCCTGAGGCACCCCACAAGTGAGAGCCCAGGGGTCTGAACACTCATCCCCCACCACCACTTTCTGAACACGGCCCAGGAGGAAGGAGCGGAACCACTGTAGGACAGTGCCCCCAGCTCCCAGCCCCTCAAGACGGTCCAGAAGGATGTTATGGTCGATGGTATCAAACGCCACTGAGAGATCCAGCAGAACTAGGAAACAGCTCTCACCTTTGTCCCTAGCCCGCCGGAGATCATCAACCAGTGCGACCAAGGCAGTTTCAGTCCCATGATGAGGCCTGAATCCCGACTGAAAGGGATCCAAATGGTCCGCTTCTTCCAGGCGTGCCTGGAGTTGTTCGGCAACCGCTCGCTCTATCACCTTGCCCAAGAATGGAAGATTTGAGACTGGGCGATAGTTGGCCATTGTGGCCGCATCTAAAGATGTTTTTTTAAGAAGCGGTTTAATAACCGCCTCTTTCAGTGGGTCTGGGAAGGCTCCCTCACGGAGGGACGCATTCACCACCCCACGAAGCCCATCGCCCAGTCCTTCCTGGCTAGCTTTTATAAGCCAGGATGGGCAAGGATCCAGGAGACAGGTGGTTGGTTTCACTCGTCCAAGCAGCCTGTCCACATCCTCGGAGGTAACAGATTGGAATTGATCCCACTCAACTTGACTAGACAGAACTCTAGCACTCTCCCGCCCCGGCCCTGCTCCCACGGTGGAGTCTACTTCTTCCCGAATCTGAGCGATTTTATCTGCAAAAAACTTTGCAAAATCATTGCAGGAGAATATGTGGCCCGTACTGGGCCCCGATGTTACAGGTGGTTCTGCTAAATTGTGAACCACCTGAAAAAGTCTCCTGCTGCTGTTTTCTGCAGATGCAATAGAGGCGGTGAAGAAATTCTTCTTTGCCGTCGCTATCGCCACTTGGTAGGCTCGACGTTGAGCTCTAACCTGTGTCCGGTCAGATTCGGAATGAGTTATCCGCCACCCGCGCTTCCAGGCTTTTGGGTGCATTCCATCATCACTTAGCTTACCACAAATAAGAGGGGAAACAGGTTTCAAGAGCTCTTAATCCAATTTCAGTCAAACTGTTAATAAGTCAATTTTAGGTCTTGTAGGTTGATAAGCCCCTTCATGGATCACTGCCTTGACATGGCGAAGGGGCTTGAATAACTCAGAAGCTATGAACTATGCCGTGCAGGGCACCCAAGATGGACAGGTCATAGTGGAGAGTTTTGACCAAACATGATCCACCTGGAGCAGGAACTGGCAAGCCACAACAAGGCTGTATTTTGTCTCCCTGCTTATTTAAATTATATTCAGAATTCATCATGCGAAAGGCTGGGCTGGATGAATCCCAAGCCGGAATTAAGATTGCTGGAAAAAATATCAACAACCTCAGATATGCAGATGACACAACCTTGATGGCAGAAAGTGAGGAGGAATTAAAGAACCTTTTAGTGAAAGAGGAGAACACAAAATATGGTCTGAAGCTCAACATCAAAAAAACGAAGATCATGGCCACTGGGCCCATCACCTCCTGGCAAACAGAAGGGGAAGAAATGGAGGCAGTGAGAGATTTTACTTTCTTGGGCTCCATGATCACTGCAGATGGTGAAAGCAGTCACAAAATTAAAAGACGCCTGCTCCTTGAGAGAAAAGCAATGACAAAGCAGAGACATCACCTTGCCAACAAAGGTCCGTATAGTTAAAGCTATGGTTTTCCCAGTAGTGATGTATGGAAGTGAGAGCTGGACCATAAAGAAGGCTGATTGCCGAAGAATTGATGCTTTTGAATTATGGTGTTGGAGGAGACTCTTGAGAGTCCCATAGACTGCAAGAAGATCAAACCTCTCCATTCTTAAGGAAATCAGCCCTGAGTGCTCACTGGAAGGACAGATCCTGAAGCTGAGGCTCCAATACTTTGGCCACCTCATGAGAAGAGAAGACTCCCTGGGAAAGACCCTGATGTTGGGAAAGATGGAAGGCACAAGGAGAAGGGGATGACAGAGGACGAGATGGTTGGACAGTGTTCTCGAAGCTACCAGCATGAGTTTGACCAAACTGTGGAAGGCAGTGGAAGACAGGAGTGCCTGGCGTGCTCTGGTCCATGGGGTCATGAAGAGTTGGACACAACTAAATGATTAAAGAACAACAACAACAAAGGTTGATAAGGGAGCAGAAACCTAGAGGATTTTTTTAGCAAGTACCCGATGATTTCAACTTTGGGAGAAGCCTGCCCACACTGAGCTTAGGATATGTGAGCAGCACTCTCAAGACCCCCAATCCCAATGTAATGCACAGCCAAGCTGGATCTCGGTGTGGACTGAGTATCTTCTAATAGCTACTAGGCACTGGGGTAGTTATATTTCAGAGTGATACATCTCTGCAAATGATCATTATATGTTGCTTCTGCTCAGGGCTGGCCCGTGAGAGCTTGTGAAATCTCATGAGATCTTGCCAGAACCTGTTGCCATTGCCTCTCCTTTGTGGGCACCACCAGATAAGGGAGGCTTCTGTGGCAGCATAGCAGCACATTACTGTTTTACCTCTGGCAGTGAAATGGGACATGCCACTCCTGTTTATTCTAGATGAAGATATGTTTGAATTCTACCTCCATCCATACGTGATGAATCTCCACAACATCCTGATCAGTTAAGCTAATCAGTTAGGCAGCAGGGCAAGGAATCCCAATGATAGGCTAAAACCATGTACCAGAGCTAGGGGTGGGGGAACAGGCTTCTTCAGTATGTAATTTTTGGAACATGTAATTTATTTGCCAAGGTGCAAACTGTTTTCAAGAAAATGTTATCCCGCCACTCCCTGCCTTAAGTGCTGAGTTTAATATTGGATAGTAGGGGGAAATGATTCACGTCAGAACCATGCTGAGATTTATGCATAGCACTTGAATTGACTCATGAGACATTTTGCAAGGGGTGAAATTATGTACGAAAAGCCATTCAATGAAAGACAAGGCACTTTGTCCGGCAACACTTCTAGGCATTTGATATACAAATCCCACCCACTTGGATCCCACCTGCGCGTTTGGCCTTTGTTACTCAAGCATTATGACTGGGAACAATAAGGATGTGGCTTAAATGGAAGCTCTTGACATCTCATGCTTAAAAGGGGGCTTGGCTGCAGTGGTCTATTGACGTCAACTTAATGAATCTAAACACTGACATAAAATCAGCTATGTTGGTGGAGCCCACACCTACAGTGAAATATTTGGTGTAGTTCTGTAGTTCTGCAAAGGGTAGGGAGACTAGGGATTTCTAACAGAGAATCTTCAGCGCCTCTACCAAAATACAATTCTCAAGGTTCTCTGAGGGAAACCATGCCAGTGAAACTGTTATTAACCTAATACTATGGAGCAAATATTCCCTTTATATTTCGGGAGCCACTCTGGACAATTGATTAACTTAGTCTTATCCTATGACTTCAAGTATGCATACTCAGAATCGCAGTGCTAATTTAAGAAGGTGTGTGCATGTCTGTGTGTTTAGGACTGTAGCATTAACTTGTCACTTATCAGCAGAGCCAAAAGTTTATATATTAATGGAACAACATGATTATGACTGTAAGAAGCTGGCTTATGCTAAATTAGATCACTGATATATCTTGCCCAGTAACTTCTCCGACTGTAGCTCTCCAGGATTTCTGGCAGAATTTTTCCCTGGCCCTGAAATATGAGATGCTTTAGCCAGAGGTGCTGACTAACTAGGCTTGGGACCTTATCTATGCAGAGTATAGCTGTGGATCCTCTGTGCCCTTGAAGTATAGAACTTGGGTTTCTTCTCTGTAAAATATGAACCTACGATCTGAATAAGGTATTTCACACAAAAGCACCCTGATGGGCAAGAAGCTGAATTTTTAAAACAAACAGACCGAAGGGCACCCGCCTCCCAAGTCTTTATGCATAAGATGACCAGATGCATAGCGTTCCTTGAAGGAAACACTCCCTGCTTTTTAGTTCCATCTGCTGGCAAATTGTTGGAGGCCTCACAAATGCAGCCTGAAGAGGGTTACGTATCATCTATGATTTATGTGGCTGGCATTTATACTTTACATCGAAACCATAGTCCCCAAATGATTCGGCTTGAGCAGTTTGGATTAAAAAAAGGATTACAGGGAGCTTTAAGGATTTTGTCCCCTTGCCTGAGCCCAACCCCTACAGTTCATTCAAATCTAGTAAATGATATATGGACGGTGTCTGTTGGAGGCTCAGAAGCAGTGTTAGCATTGCAAGGTGGCCTAGTCCTCTAATTTTTGTGATGGCGGCCTTAGTTACTGGCTAACAGTGGGGCATGATTTGGCTAAAATCGGGAAAGAAGCATGGAGCGGAGCTTTGGAATTAATTAAGGGAGCCATAACACACACAAATTCAGGTTTTTCTTGAAATTCAAAGAGAGACTAAGAAAGGCTTCTAGTTGCCATCAGAAAAGCCCAGCTGGATCAGTTCAAAGGCCCTGCTAGTCTAGCATTCTGTTGCTTGCAGGAACCAGCCAGATACTTCTCAGAAGCTGGCCAGTGGTTCCTGGAAGCAGCAGCCCTCGTCTGCTGCTTGTTCCCAAGACTTGTTATTCAGTGGCCCTGTGCCTCTAAACCTGGAGGTTCCATTTTGTAAAAGTGGCAAATCAGTGTGGTTGCACGTGAGGGGGAAATTAAAATGACAATTTGATACTCCAAGCTTGTTTACTCGGGCTCATAGAGTTCAGTGGGATCATCTCTAGGGAACCTTGCATAAGATGGTTGCAGCCTTGAAGTGACAATTGGGTCTCTGAGTGAGAGCCTGCCAAGTCTATATGCTAGTTTCAAACATGTGTGACTTAAAAAAATATATCGCACCAAGATGCAGTATTTTGCAGCTGAGCCTTCAATGCTACTCAGTATTGAATGTTAAGGCTGTCACTTCTGACTCCAGACGTTGCACTTGCACAACCTCACTGAAGCAGGATAGTCACGGACCCTCCTGTACATTCTCTCTGCAGTGATCTTATCAGTCCATCCTTCCCTGCTGCATAACACACCTGCATGCCTTCTTGAGCGAGCAGGTGAAGGAGACAGATGACTGAGTTGTAAATGGAGCATTACTTCATCCATACAGCTGCTTCTGCTGCTACATATGCCTACAGCAGGAGGTACTGTAGGTGATGGGCTTTTTGGCTCCCTGCAGCCTTTCTCCTTTTGGTCATCACTGCCATGACATCTGTCACTGCCACGATAGAACAGGAGTTCGGTAGCACTGCTAATGGCTGACAACCCCAGTGTACCTGAGTATTCAGCACCAATGCAATGATTCTCCATGGAAAGTTGCAAAGCATGCAGGCAGAGATGTTATGATCACAGTTGAGCAATTCTGCAGAACATTGGCAACTGCTTGGTGGTAGGTTCATAACAGAACAGCAACAGCCACAAAAAGCTAATCTTCACCCAATCCCTAATGGATACATGGGATACAGTGCCACCAGATGTGGTGATAACCACCATATTAAATGACTTTTAAATTAATTAATGGGATATAGGTCTACTGACAGGGTGGGGAACCAGTTGACCTTCAGACTCCAGTTCACATCAGCCACAGGCTGCATGGCCAGGACTCAAATGTGATGGGAGTTGAGGGTTACAGGTTTCTGCCCTATATTTATTCTTACCTATAAGCCTACATCTAAATAGCAGGCAACAGAGGAGGAATGTTTCGCTTCCCCGAGGCATCTAGCGGGCCACAGTCAGAAACAGAACATTGGATTAGATATGTCTTTGGTATGAACTAACAGGGTCCTTCTTCTGTTTTTATTCCCAGGCTCTGCTGTATTGTATATGGCAAGATTGTGGACAATGGGGCTGATTGCCAGAGGATGGATATAGATATCTCCCCTTCACTGAACTTGTAGTCAACTCATCTGAGGGTGTCATAAGGTAAGCCAGCCCAGTATAGAGTTTTAAATCATTCAAACAGATGGTATGTGAGGCGGTACCATTAAAACACTCTCAGATGAAACCTAATACAGTACTACTATACTCTGTTTACCTAGCAAGTGTTACCACAATTCCAGAATGGTCTCTGTTGCTGCATTGCAATATAATGCAGTAGGATGAGAAATCTGTTCTCTGAAAATCTAAGTGCTTCCTTAATACATCTTGTCTAATAATAATGATCTGCTATCATGGAGCCTGGAAAATGATTCGTCAGCACAGAGCATGTGCTGTAGATTCAGAAGTAGAAATCTTTGCTCAGTTAACTTTATGCAACTTTGGACATCTATGTTGGAATATAGGAAACCCCCAAAGTCTGCCTGCCGGCAGATTCAACAGCTTCCCTATCTCTACACAGCCTCCAAAACAGCTGGTTAAAACTCCATGTTAAGAGACCGTGAACTGCTGCTTCCAGACACTGGGGAGCATTTGGGATACAATTTCACCCATCTGCTGCAATTGTAGTGGAACATTTAGTATGGAGACTCTTGTGGCCTTTGTGATTCCCAATAAATCCAGATGAATTAGCATGGCATTGGCCTTATTCAGCTTTCCCCCCTTGTGCACCTGCAATCACATGAGGGAAGAGAGTGGGGTCACCACTCCCCTCTGTCGTGTCACCATTGCCCGATCTGTGCACCTCGATAAGGGTGACTTCTGCAAGTGGGGATCTTGCTGTAAGCGTGCAGGCTCCTCATGCAACTGAGAGCTTTGAGAGATCAGGATTTGAAATGCTTCCATTTTGCCACATGGCAAAAGTTACCCTTGAAACATGTGAGAGGCATGTCAATCAGGCAACAATGATGCAATACAGGGGGCAGGTTAGGAACATGTGATCCTTCTTCCCCCTTCCATGCAAGTGGATTCATATGAGGAGGAAGACCCGAAGCTCTCAAGGAGGGTATGAAGTAGGGGTGTAGCTGAGCAGGGGTGTAGCCTGGTGGAAAGTCTCAAGGGCCAGACAGAGGGTGAAGAGTATATGGGTTTGTGTGAGGTGAGACACAGTAATCACAGTGAGAGACTTTATTGAGCTAACAGAACTGAACAACAGGGGCAAAGCAACTGCTTATATGTATTTCTAAAAGCTTGGACCACTCCCACTCTCAATGTGATTGGCTGTCTAAACCTGCAAGCTGCAAATCGTAACTCAGAGTTTAAGAGCCAATGCCAGTAGCCCAAAACCTGATAATGCTACATGATTGGATATCATGTATCGAATCAGAACACAGGGGCTCAAAATCCTTAGTCTAGACTCAAGCTCAGGCAAACACAGACCACTGAATACACAACAGAGGGCTCACCCACACTTCTCATTGTCCTGTTATTTTTAGGCAGGGGTCTGATGGGGTTGGGGTTTCTTTTGGGGGCGCGGCTGTCGCTTTCCTCAGGGAAACCCATGGTTTACTGCCGAATTTACAAACATTAACCCACAATAGTTCCAATTAGCACTAAACAGGGAATTTTCCCAGGGAAAGTGGGACGAGAAAAGAAAAAGGAAAAACTTTCTGACCCATGCCTAGAAATCGCAGGACAATTAGAAATTTGGGTGAGTCTACAAAGGGCTGCATTTGCCCCCCGGGCCTGAGGTTCTCCACCACTGCTCTAAATGGTGTACCTACAGCAGGAAGAAAATAATATGAAGCGTTTCAGAATTGCAGTTTGTATCAGGAGCGCCTTATTTGCATCATTAGCATGATTTATCATAGACTGCTTTACGATGCAGCTTGATCTGAAAATCAGGATTGGAATATTATGAATGATGTGGTGAATATCTCATGTGAGTCTTGTGCGAGTCTGCTGCTTCCCCTTCCCCCAACTCCTAGGGAAGGTTAGCTGTGATGAAAGAGAGATCTGGGGATAAACAACACCCACAGAAGGAGGAGGAGAAGAAAGCCAGCTAGCAGTTCCTCCTTTCCTGTGTATATGACTTCAATCCCCTCCAGCTTTGTTTAGTTTTTTTAATAAAAAAAAAACCTGGTGGCAAAAAGGCTTCAAAATTCTGAACAGGAAGAGCTGGCTGGGCAGCTTTTCATGTGAGAGGCATTAATGTGTAGTCTGGCTCTATGTTCCCTCGAGCTCCGCCTGAGAAAACATCTGTAAGAAGGAGCCGCATTTAAATGCAACTGCATGCTTGCAAATAGCCCACCACAACAGCTGAAGAGTGACTGGCGAATCTGTTTCAACAACAGATTCTTTCTTGTTATGTAGGCTAATTTGTGAAGAGTCTCTTTTCGGCATTCATCGTCACACTGAAATTTAAACGCCTTGACTTCCTGTGCAGGGAAATAACAGGCTTGGGGTAGGGATGGGAATCTGAAGCCCATGGCATCCACACTCTCCATTTTGCCCTCAGGAGTCTTCAGAGGCCAGCTCCCTCCCCTGAACTAGATGGCCCTTATGTTCCCTTCCAACCAGTGGCGTAGCGTGGGGGTGCAGGGGGGCCGGCCACACCGGGCGCAACATCTGGGGGTTAGGGGGCGCAAATCCACGGGTTAGGGGGCACAAATCCACGGGTTAGGGGGTGCAAATTACTTGCCTTGCCCCGGGTGCTGACAACCCACGCTACGCCACTGCTTCCAACTCTACAGTTCTGTGATTCTTTGGTTCTATGTACACCACCTTCTGCCCCATGGAGGAAAAGGTGAGAAATAAATGTTTCAAAAGATAAATTAAAAATAAAAAATGCTTCTGCCTGACACGTGGAACTAAGAAAGCTTGATGTAATCTTCTTCCAAGATCAAATCATTATTATTTTGACCCATTGTCATAGGGCTCCTAAAAGGTGTGGGACCTATAGGCAGGTGTCTACTCTGCCTATTTGGTAATCCAGCACTGGAAACAGGATGGAACAGGCTCAGGAGTGAAGACATGATAAAGTGACATGGGTGAGTATTAGAGGTTTCCACCCTTATTTCGTGTGTGTGTACTTTTGTCAAGTTCCCAAAGTAGGCCAGTGATCAAATAAGACCAGAAATATTAAAGCACAAACAAATCACCTTCATTAGCTCACCAGTTTCAATTTTCCTTCTCCCATGTTAAAAAAGACAAGGATGCCATTGTGGGGAAGACATATGGATGATGTTTCCTTTTTGTGTCTATATTTGCTGCACTAAGTTTCTCCTTTTTGTTTGGCATATCCCTCCTTCCCAACCTGTTCTCTCCTCCTCATCTTCTGTTGCCCATAAACCCACTCAACAGTCCATTCCCACATTGCTTTCTTTCATTTGGCAATGTGACGTCTTCATACTGTACGGCGAGGCTCGTTGACTCTCTGTTTTCCCTGTGTAGATCTTTACTCAGCTCTTTTCGAAGCCCTGTATTTGACACTAAGATGCTTTAATTCCCCCCACCTGCCCTGTCCCTCTCTTGATCAGTTGTATTTGCTTTGGTCTTCACATTTCCATTTATTTCTTCTTTTCTACCAAGGGCAATGGAGCCAATATGTAGCATCTGAAGCCAAATATAAGGCTACCCTTGATTCTGTTGCAGGGCATCCTCACCACTCCTTGAGACCCTTCTCTGGAGATGGCAAATGGAGAACCAGGGGAATGGTGTGCATATACATGAATTTGTATCTTGATCAGCAAATAAAAATGGTGCAAGGCTATATGTTTGCTTTTGAGAGCCAGTGTAGTGTAGTGGTTAAGAGCGGTAGACTCGTAATCTGGGGAACTGGGTTCGCTTCCCCCCTCCTCCACATGCAGCTGCTGGGTGACCTTGGGCCAGTCACACTTCTCTGAAGTCTCTCAGCCCCACTCACCTCACAGAGTGTTTGTTGCGGGGGAGGAAGGGAAAGGAGAATGTTAGCCGCTTTGAGACTCCTTCGGGTAGTGATACAGTGGGATATCAAATCCAAACGCTTCTTCTTTGAATGGGACATGAGGTCATACCAGTAGAACTCCTGGGCTTTAGAATGGGGAGTCATGCACAGTTCTTCTGGGATGCTAAACTGTATGCAAAATAAGTACCTAAAAATAGCAAAAGATCAAACATTGCTCCTGCTGACTCAAGAAAAACCCGTAGCTCAAAAGGGAGAACATATGGAATCCATTTTTTCCCCCACATGATTGAATAAGCAAGACTAACTTATGTTGCACATTGGGAGTAAAGAACAGATTAATAAACGATCCGGAGACTGAAGGACAGGGCATAAAAAAGAAAAAAGTGTCATTACTGGAGATCAACGGAGAATCATACATATCAAAATGTGGCTGAACTTCCAGATCCCTCTCCAAACAGAACAAGATGATAACATACAAAACACAACATAATTTAAAAAACTGCCTCTGTCCCTAGAAAGATTCCCTTGCTTAGTTTTTGTGGATTTTTGTCTTGGGCATGTGATGCTTCTTTTCAGCAAGGCAGAAATAGTCACAGTAATAATTGGGGTGGTGTATGATCATCAATATTTCTTCCATGAAACAGTCAGCTCAGCTCAAATGCCTCCCCACCCCCCATCAAGCAATTGACTATAGGAATGTTCAGGGGAACTGGTGGGCTTTTAACTCAGACATGTTGTGTGATCCCAGTGATCAGTGACCCTTTTATAAGCTATAGCAGTTGCACAAAGTATGGCAGCAATTGGCTAACCCATGTAGGAATAGAGTCTGTTATTCATTTCAGAATATTCCAGCATTTAACTTGTGCAAATTCAGCTTTATGTGCAGGGCCAAAAAATGTATTATTGTTTTTAAAAATTAAAAGGGGCGGATATCAAGCGGGCGGGGGGAGTTGGCAATCCCACCTGCCATAGTACCCACCTTGGGAGAGAATTTGGGGGTGCAGGGAGAGTGTATATATATGATTTTGGTTTTATGCATTATCCCTGGAATGTAACTCTTGCTTAAGTTGAGAGTCAACTGTACTCAAAACAGTGTTTACTGCTAAGAGGATTTAAGAATAAATTTAAAAGATTGTGGGAGTTTTAAGTGTTGAAAGTTTGTCAAGCTGTATTTCTGAAAATGTTTATGTTTAAGTTATTCTACAAACTACCTTTCATCATCAGTTGGCAGAAGCACCCAATGAGAGCTTTTCATTCACATAATATAATGCTTTGTGGCTGAGTTAGAAATTGTTTATGCAATTCTGTGCAAAATATATATTGTCAAGGGGGACATTCCTTTATTATTAATTGCATTTGTATACCAACCTTCGTCTGAAGGCGGTTCACAACAGCATTTCACAAATTGGATAGCATGGACTTAAGTTTCCCTCCACAGAATTATCATTGCAAAGGAACACCTTTTTTAATTTTTGAATGAGTCACTTGATCAGACCTCCTCATAGGCCCAAGCTAGATGCTGCAGTCTGCTCTTTCCATAACTCCTATTCACGATGACACAGTTGTCAAAACAGTACTTCTCTGTGTTGGCAGAAATCCTAATATTTGCTCTGTCAATCATAAGTTTATTGCATGACACCACTGCAGAACCTTTTTCATGCGCACAAAAGAAATTCCTACAAAATCATCACTTGCACAGAGAGGGTAGCAACACTCCATAAGATTTTTCTCCATAGTGCACGTACTCCTCTTTTATATGCCTTTTAAACGTAGAGAGCGGGTGACTGGCTTCCCTTTATTATTCATGAGAAGAGATAGAACATGTATTCTTAAAGCAGCACCTGAAAATAATTTGCCTTATCCTCGTCTCATGGTTGTAATACTTTTAACACCCTTCTCTCCCTGCCACTGTAAAATACTGGACAAGAGAATTTCAACTTTGTATCTCTTGCAGCTTTGCCCAACAGAGCAAGTTGTTTTTGGCACCCGTCTGTCTCGAGAGACAGCAGAAACAGCGGCACAGAATTAGGGAGGTGGAAAGCTGATCTTTCATGGAATTTGCTAGTTTGAAAACGCTGGTTGAGTGGAGCGAACAACATTTTACAAACCTGTGTGCAGAGGATTCATAGTATAAATTGAAAGCTTATACTATTATAAAAGCCTTTATGCACTGATATGGACCTGGAAAGGAAATAGTTGCAAGCCTGTGGGGCATAGCATTGTTATAAGAACACTGTGGAGGGGGATATTCCAGCAATTATTATTATTATTATTATTTATACCCCGCCCTCCCCAGCCAAGGCCGGGCTCAGGGCGGCTATGCAGGGGGTTGGACTTGATGACCCTTGGGGTCCCTTCCAACTATCATTCTATGAAACAGCAACTGATAATGAGAGTCCTCATGACTTACATTGTTTCAAGAGGACATTGTGGGGAAGGGGAGAAGTACTGGCTGCCAACAGCACAATGAACAACAGGAACAGAACTCTTGCTGTTCTACTGCTACTGATGGTTTTAGTGCGACTCTCCTTTGACTGCTTTTTACTGAGAGGTGAGGTAGAAAAGTTTTTAATTAATTGAGAAAGTATTTTTTTTAAAGAAAAAAATAGAGAATACCTAATATTGTACAGTGGTACCTCGGGTTATAGACGTTTCAGGTTACAGACTCCGCTAACCCAGAATTAATACCTCAGGTTAAGAACTTTGCTTCAGAATGAGAACAGAAATCGTGCAGCAGCAGCGGCAGTGGGAGGCCCCATTAGCTAAAGTGGTACCTCAGGTAAAGAACAGTTTCAGATTAAGAACAGACCCCCAGAATGAATTAAGTTCTTAACCCGAGGTACCACTGTATGTCACTCCCACTTTGGAAACAAGTCAGTGTAACTGCGAAGCCAAATTCTGCAGCAAGATCTAGATGAGCAGAGAGTTTTGGAAACACCATTGATTATGAACTGGAGAACAAACTCTCTAGCACTAGTAGAGCTGTAGGTTTGTGATCCTAGTCTGGAATCCAAATTTTCCCAACCTAACAGGCCCATAGCCACAAGACAAAAACACTGTTTGTTGCCCACTGCATCTCTACATTCACATCAAAGTTATGTCCTTGCATAGTCAAATAAGGCTTTTCAATCACCATGAAGAGAAATCTCCAAAGCCGGAGGAGCCAATTTACTGATGTTGCTGCGGCGATATTTTAACATGGATGATATTAGGAGCAATTGCATTCTCTCCACACCCACCCCCTTTCACAAGAAGCTTCCGTTCTGGTGCATCTGTTGTTTCCATGGTAACCAGAAAACACTAATCTGATACCATGGTTGCTCCTGACTCAAGATAGTTACACTTTGTTACAATTATCTTCTCTTGAATGTTAGGAAGACAAGGTGGTCCACAAATGCAGCTGACACTTGGAGGAGTGTTGAAAACAAATATACAGATACAACGTGAGAGAAATGTTGAGCTGAAGTATTGTATCGGAATTAGCGGTTATAACGAATTGTCAAATATTTGTTATTTATTTTTCTATTATGTTGCTCTTTCTTTGGTGACTCAGAGTGATTTCTTTCAGGTGCTTTCTCTATCTAGGTAGTGATCAAGCTTACACAAGGTTTTCTACAGCAAAGCTGGTGGTCCAAAATCATTTAATTAATAGCATTGGGCAAATGCTAGTGAAAAAGAGACAAATGCCATTGGGATTGTGTTTAGCTCTTTAAGAATAACTCTTCTACGGTCGTGACACACAATTCCATGAAAGAATAACTTTGCAAAAAGCATATACAATATAACAGGGACAATGAACATTTTGGGGGCCCATGACTACATTTGCAAACTTGACAAAATTTCATGGCGACTACAGACACATATACCACAACCCATTATAAGCACTACAATAGAATGGGTATTTCATCCCTAATTTCAGTGGGGGGGTGAGACTCTGTGGAAGGCCTCTGTTAGTAAATGTTCTCATGGGTGCCGTGCTGTTGACTAATTTTATGCTCTACAGGAGGAAGATCATAGCTCACCAACAGAGTATATTTTTGCATGAAGGTCCTAGGTACAATCTCCAGTAACTCAAGTTAAAAGGGATGAGTAAATATTATTGAACAAAACTCTTGGGTGAGCATCGATCAGGTCTCAATATGTTGGCTTAAAGTTTCAGGGTTCTTCCAACTTTCAGACTCCAAAGTAAAGGGTAAAATCAAACAATGGGGAACTAGAACCCAAGGGGCAAGACACCTTGCTACTGGGCTTTATGACAGTTTCCACTAGCATCTTATTGAATCAGGCTGCTGTCAAATGATCTTTTTGGGGGGTCTCGTTTCCTTATGACCTTTTCTTTCACTTTCAGAAACACAGAAGTAAAAAGTAAAAAACCCATTTAACCAAAACTCCAGGACTTCAAAAATGTGTCACTCATTACTCATCTAATTAAATATCATGCTCTGCAGCTTGTAACAGCCCATCTCAATTAGCACATGGCCTAATACATTTCAGACTACGTTTGATGAGCCATTTTTGTTGTTGTCTTATTTCATGATTTCCAATTCTTTTCTTCTTTTTCTTTCATTTCTGCATGAAAGATAATGTAATCCTGTGTTGTACTCAACAGTTTTCATGACTCATTTGGGAAGACTGTGTCAATCCACATTCATCATTAAATGGTCATGAATGATAGGAAAGTTTCATTGGCATTGGGGTGGGGTTGTTCCTTCTGGGTGCTTGCCCCATTCCTGACCCTCAAGCAGCTGAGATGCCATTTGCACAGAGGTCTACACACAGAGCCTTGGAACAAAAATGTAGGGTATGGACCACTTCTGATATGTGCGCAGGCCACTGGAAGTAAGAAATGGAATGTGCAGAGGTGTGTGTGTGTGTGTGTGTGGCAAGTAGCACATTGGGGACAGGATTCCAACCCTCCCCCCCCCCCATGTTCATTTATACACTGGGTAACTGCAAAGAGCTTGCTGTAGAGAAAATTCAGAGAACTTCAATAGTGTGTAACAATGTGTGGAGAGGAGATAGTTTGAAGACATGTCATGATGTAACAGAACTGAACTTGTTGAATGTATTAGAGAACATGGTAGAAGCTTGCCTACTCTTCTCCCATTGAGCTGCATACTTTAGGACAGTATATCTGTTGCTCTCCAAGACACTGGACCATGGCTCAGTGAGCCAGTCAATCTTCCATAGACCCTGGGTCATGTGCTAATGCTAGTCACGTTTATCAGGGACAACAAAGCATACTGAGATGTGGCAATTCCATGTAGCCAGTTGAATGTGCCATCTGTTTGGCTGGCAGCAAATAACAATCATATTTGAAGAGGGATATTGCATGCCTCAGTTTTCCCTCTTTAACCATATCATTTTGTTCAATTTGGGGTCTTCATTTTCATTTATTATGGGCATGATTCAGACAAAGGAATCTCAAGGAATCTCAAGCGATTTCAGTGGGAAAGTGCTAACTCTGTCACTGAAATCAATGGCACTTAAAAATGTATTTAATGAGGACTGAATTGTGTCTCATTTTTTAAAATATAGTTTTCCTTGGCTCCCATAATGGCTAACCGGTTTAATTCAATGCAATTTAAAAAAAATGTCTTCTAGGCATATGAAGAGAGCTGGCCAGACATATTTGTGTTGGGAGATCTACAAGGAGGATACAGCTACAGGGGATGCCTACTAAAATTAAAATTATCAGGGTTGGGGATTTACAAAAGTCTTCCCCTCCAGTTTCTGTTTCATAACTCAAACAGTCTCCATGTCATCAATTTCCTCCTCAATTCTTCAGTACTCACCCCAGTTCTATTTCCAGCCGATCTCCAATATGCCATCCCCTTTCTAGAGCTAGAACACTCTTAATTCACCAGCTGACTTTCCAGCAAAGAGGAGGTTAACTCACTTACTTTAATCCCACATAAGCTCAACGCACAACACCGCATGCAGGGTTAAGTTACTCATCACCCTAACTCAGAGAACACAGAGCCTCAGTCAGTGGGGGAGATGCCAGCTCATCCTTCAAACATCAAAGCAATATACTGTTGCTAAGCACTCATTTGGTCTCCGCTGAAGGACATCAAACAGTTTGATCTCACCCATAAAAAATGTTGGGGTTTTGGATCCGAGGCCCAAAGTAGCTGGATTTCAGTTTTAACTGCAATGGCTCTCCCAGAAAAGCACCCAGTGGTCTCTCATTAAGAAAAGAGTTCACATGGGTGAGCTTTGAAGACTAGGCAATGGTGGCTGTGATGTCTATGGCTCCAGGAGATGGAAAGAAGAATATTGGGGGGAAAGAGAAAGTTAGAAACTTTCTGGAATTATGCCCAATTCAATTTTACCAGCTGCCTATTAGTTTAATGATATAAATGTGAAAAAGTGTACATGGCATTTCCTTTGTGCATACCACCCTTGTCTCCCCACCCCCTGTTCTACTTAGAAGAAAAGAAAACAAGAAGGGGAATTAAGAGAGGTGGGGAACAGGGGTAAAAAGAAGGAGATACAAGAATCAGCAATGCATGAATTTCAGCTAAAGCAGGCTTCCTCAACCTTGGCCCTCAAGATGTTTTGAGACTACATTTCCCATCATCCCTGACCACTGGTCCTGCTAGCTAGGGATCATGGGAGTTGTAGGCCAAAAACATCTGGAAGGCCGAGGTTGAGGAAGCCTGAGCTAAAGCATCCATAACAGACAGCCATCCAACCTCTGCTTAAAAACCTCCAAGGAAGGAGAGTCCACAACCTCCTGAGGGAGAACATTCCACTGTCAAACAGCTCTTACTGTCACAAAGTTCTTCCTGATGTTTAGTCATAATCTCCTTTCTTGTAACTTGAAGCCATTGGTTCGAGTCCCACCCTTCAGAGCAGGAGAAAACAAGCTTGCAATGCTCCCTCTTCCATGTGACAGCCTTTGAGATATTTGAAGGTGGTTGTCATATCTTCTCCCAGTCTCCTCTTTTCCAGGCTAAGGATACCCAGCTCCTTCAACCGATCCTCATAAAGCTTGGTTTCCAGGCCCTTGATCATCTTGGTTGCCCTCCTTGAGAGATCCTATGGTTTGATACTTTCACACCAATTCCTTCATAAATATTTGAGAAAAGGAAACCAGATCCTACCACAAGTTGCTTGAACTGCTACTTCAACCTCAGGCATTAAAGCAATGTTAAGAATAAAGTGGAAATGGGGTGGCCATGTGCCCTACTTAACAGAAGTCACTCTATTAGAAAGGGTTTCAGAGGATAGCCCTCTCTTTGAAGGCCTGTCCAGTGTAAGCCTGGCTTAAAGATAGAACCATAAGAGGGAAGAGCAGGCCTTGAACTTGCCCATCAATAGCACCTCGACACCAGACTGATCAGGCGAACAGGTCATCTGTTTACAGTCTTCCGCACTATGGTGAAATGTATTGCATTTCTGTTTAATTTATAGCAATAAGTTCTAAATGTACATCTTTACATATAAATTAGCAAACACAAATTTTATTGACTCTTGTTTCCTCTTTTGTCCTCTTTTTTGGCAGTGTCTAAGTAGACAATGATTTGGGTTTTTTTTCCCCTTCAAACAACAACAAAAGCAATATTTCTTCATACTAATGCTAATTCTTACAAGGAGTTGGGCAAACTCTTCTGCAAATATTAACTAAATTCATGGAAAGCACTTGGGTTTCGTAAAGTCAATATGCCCTCTTGTACAAGGTCAATATAATTGACGTCCTCTGTACATACAGTATGTGCATGTGCACATTTTGATTTTCGTTCTTGCCGCTGTTCCCTTTTAATAGAGAAATGACTAGCAGAAAATTGATATGTTTGTAAGATAGAATGACCCTCCCACTGTACTAGTTTTATGTGATTAATTTTAGGGTGCATTCTGACAGATTCCTTCAAGCCTTACTTTATCATGAATGTATGATTCTTTTAAAATGAAGACTCAGCAACTATTTTAGGTTGAGCTGGGCAAAACCTTTCACAATGATCATTTTCAGCTCTACGAAGGCTAGTGCATGCAAAGTGAATAGAGCTACAAAAAGGCAAGCAGGGCAAAGAGCTTCGACAAAGTTGCTTTTGATTTTTGCACTGTGTTTGCCTCGTTAAGTATGCAAAGTGATCTGTTTTCTGTGTGCCGGGACTTCTACCTGCTGCAGCGATAGGGTCTGTGTCTGTCTGTGTGTGGCTTTTCTCTCAAAAGCTTCCCTGCCAGGAGCACTTTTTAGAATGACCACGTAACCATGCAAACTCACATGATTAGTGTAGGAAGTTCTGGCAGCAAGGAAACTTCTGAGAGGAATCTGGTGCTGCTGCAAGTGCAAATGGTACTTTTAAGAAAGGCAAAGAGGGGATAGAGAACCGTTGTCTCAGCATAGCTTTATGGGTCAAAGCAGAGTCATAGTGATCCATTCCCCCCTCCCTGTGTGTGTTCACCAGGCTGTTGACCCAAGGAGTGGACCCAGTCATTTTTGTGATGACTCTTGTATCCAGTGCCAGATTTAAGTATAAGCTAAACAAGCTATAGACAGCATCTTAAAAAGTAGAGACCTCACCTTGCCAACAAAGGTCCGTATAGTAAAAGCTATGGTTTTCCCAGTAGTGATGTATGGAAGTGAGAGCTAGACCATAAAGAAGGCTTATCGCCAAAGAATTGATGCATTTGAATTGTGGTGCTGGAGGAGACTCTTGAGAGTCCCATGGACTGCAAGAAGATCAAACCTATCCATTCTGAAGGAAATCAGCCCTGAGTGCTCACTGGAAGGACAGATCCTGAAGCTGAGGCTCCAATACTTTGGCCACCTCATGAGAAGAGAAGACTCCCTGGAAAAGACCCTGATGTTGGGAAAGATGGAGGGCACAAGAAGAAGGGGACGACAGAGGAAGAGATGGTTGGATAGTGTTCTCAAAGCTACCAGCATGAGTTTGACCAAACTGCGGAAGGCAGTGGAAGACAGAAGTGCCTGGCATGCTCTGGTCCATGGGGTCACAAAGAGTCAGGCACAACTAAATGACTAAACAACACAACAACAACAAACAAGCTATAGCATAGGGCCCCACTCTCTTGAAGGCCCCCCAAAAATTAAAGGAAAAAAACTGGATGTACATTTCCAAAATAAAAGATAAAAAACAAATAAAATAGAACCTACATACAGCAACGGTGTTTTGTGTTGTGTAGGCTCCTACGATGTAAGTAATGGGCCCCGCCTGCTAGCCTGCTCTCTAAAATATCACTGGTTTGCTCATTTCTATATATAGGGTGCCTACATTTTGCATGTGCAAATGGCTTTAGGTACCTATTAGGTCCATAAATTACCATATAGCATATATTCAACACAAAAAAACAGTGACAATTTGTTGTTGACAAAGGACAGCTGGACATATAAAGGGCCCCATTACCTTCAGTAGCTTAGGGCCTCAACAAACCTATATCCAGCCCTGCCTGTATCTTCTGGGGTTTTCAGTGGACTTAAACTTTCTTAGGGTAAGAATAGGAATTTTTCCTACAACCATGTGCAACTATGGTTCTGCTGGGTTTAATAATAATAATAATAATAATTTATTATTTACACCCCGCCCATCTGGCTGAGTTTCCCCAACCACTCTGGGCAGCTTCCAATCAAGTGTTAAAAACAATACAGCATATATGTTGCAGTAGGTACCAGGAAATCGACTTGAAAAGGCCATCCTTTGGGGTGGGTTCAACGTGATGTCTTTATCACCCAAGGAATGGTGATTCATCATTATCTATCACAGAAAAGGTGGTATGCTATAACTGCACCTTTTTGCTTGAGGTGTGCACCTCCCAAAACAACCTGTTTGCTTTGACCCTGGCAGCGGCGTAGCGTGGGTTGTCACCACCCGGGGCAAGGCAAGTAATTTGCGCCCCCTAATCCGGGGCAAGGCAAGTAATTTGCGCCCCCTAACCCCTAACCTGCCGCCGCTGCCAGCTTCTTCTTGCTGCTGCCTGGTCTGGTCTGGTGTGGTTCTCTCCCGCGCTCAGCGCTGCACTGGGTGGCTGCTGCACTGTCCCTCCCCCAGATAGTCCCTCGCTCTCTCTCCACACCGCACGCCTGGCACCCACCCCCTCCACAGTGGGTGGCGACCTGGCAGCTTGGATCAGATTTGCACAGCAAGCACTGCAGTGAGAGAGAGTGAGTGAGCCAGGTAGGGGCAGAGAGCTGCGAGTGCGAGCGCCCCCCCCCCAGATGTTGTGCCCGGTGCGGCTGGCCCCCCTGCACCCCCACGCTACGCCACTGGACCCTGGATGCATTTTGCCTGTCATCCGCTACATCCATTGGACTAGTGGTTGTTTCTGCTCCACTATCTCATTTAAGAAAGATTGTTCCAGCAACTACGGGAACTGTGCTATACCATTCTTGTACTCTGCAAGTCGCTGAGATGACATTATACCTATCAGCAATGTGCTCATAACCTGTTCCACTTTCGAGCTGCCACATTTTTGCAAAGTGGCTTGTTCAAGAGCATTTGTAGGAAAATACTCAGAAGACTAAACACAATCTAGGCTTCTGCGTGTTTCAACATCTATTGCAAGCTCTGCTTTTGGCTACTGAACAGCCCTCTTGTGGTGCAGATTGTGTTGGAGGTTTTGCAAACTGCAAGGATGCTTTCATTTTTGCTTCAGCAGCAAGCGCTGCTGCTTCAGCTGATGTGATTTGAGCCTGGGCTTTCAGTTTGTGGATATCCACAGCCTGTTAGAGAGTGGAAGAGGGTAGAAGACCCTCAAGTTTTTTCTTGAGTTCACTGTCAGTTAATGCTGATCTCCCTCATCACTAAATCTCAAAAGAGCAAGATTCACAGGCTTTGCTTTACATCTCAGCAGCTTGTTCCTGGTGTAGGTCTTCACTCAGCCCTTATCTCTGTTTGTTTGGGAGTCGGAGAGAGGTGCCTGGCTCTTGCAAGAAACAAGGACCTGCAGGACTTGCAGCTAGGTGGTCTCTAGATACCTTCTGCAGTAGGAGCCTTTTGAGCAGTAGGGACAGTCAAGACCCAGCCCTTCCAGGCCTGTTGGGAATGAGCCAGAGAGAGAACTATGTATGCAGCCTTGCAATGACTTAGGGAGGGCTTATGCCAAGAGGACAAGACCTAGCTTACAACCCCTCACACCCTTCTTTTTAAACCGACTTCACAGGAAAACATATTGCTGGCCAGCAAACATGACCAGGGATGCTGGGAGTTTTTGTTCAGCAACATCTGGATGGCCAACGTTTCCCGCAGCTGCCTTATTCTATAAAGCCATGTGAGAGTTCAGTTACACTAAGAGACAGCGACTTGCCATAAGACACACTGTGGGTTTTGTGGCTGAACGGGGATTTGAACCCAGCACCCTACTCATTGCATCACACTGGCTTTCTTTCGTTTCATCCAGAAGACAATACGGAGTCGGCACTAATATTGGCAGCATCACTCTGCAGTTGTACGAAGTACAAAGCAAATTAAAAATCCGCCCTTGAGCTAATTCCTGTTTATTTACTCAAAAGCTCCCATTGATCCCTGTTTGCCTTTCTCCAAAGCAATGTACACAGGATTACAGCTGCAGAAATTAAAATTGTTCTTAGTTGTGTGTTTTTTAAAAAAGAAAGAAATCAAACCAAATCTTGATATCTTTAAATACAACTCAGTCCTAGCTATGTTTACTAAGAGGTAAACCCCACTATGTTCAATGGTATTTACTCCCAAGTAAATGTGGCTAGGTTTGCAGTCTTAGACAGCCACAGGGTCAATTAAAAAGATGGAAAACATCCCTGGTTTATCTCGTAATTGCACTACTTTCAACCTTGTCCTGATGTATTTCATCAACGGCTGCTTGGCTGCTTTCATGCTTTATTTCATGGCAGGTATGCCATGAAAATGGGAAGAACCAGATTCCTGTATTAAAAATCCTTGGCCCAGTAAAATATTCATGGTACTATAGGCTTGTTTGATTTTCAATAATCTTACCCAACAGGGCCTGTAAAAAGGATGCAAAGCAGAAGTGATACTGGCAGCCAGGAAGATTCAGCTCTCTTTGACACAACGTTGATGCGAATACAATCCCATTCCCTTTCAGACATATGCAGGTGTCAGCGACCAGAATGAGGCCCATTCTGTTTAATAGCGCTCAGTATTTCCCCTCCCCTTTGACAAGCCAGTGCTGCTGCATTCATACGCAGGTAAAGCTTTTATGTACTGCAGCACATAACATTTTGCTTATGACAGAACTGCTCTTTAAAATATGGGCTGACAATTCACCCTCCCGGCTTCTCCAATGTCTTTACCTGCAGGAGGGGAGGGAGAGCGCATAAATTTGGAATAAGGGCATTATAAAGTACTTCTTCTCTCTCCCCCCTGCCCCCGTTTGAGATATCTTGACATATCTCAACCTCTTTTTCCTATCTACAACATGGGAATAGTGATGGCTGCTGGATGGATTTGGGGATAAGTGCGACACATACTGCAAAACAAAAGCAAAAATCACAGGCACCCTGTCCATCAAGGGATGCATAGAAGCAGGCTTCTGTGGCTACTACTGATGTCCATGTATATAAAAACATAAGAGCCCTGCTAGATCAGCCCAAATGCCCCCATAATCCATCATCCTATCACATGCCAAGGTTCCATGAGCCAGTCGCTCCCTATGTGGTGAAATAACCAGTCAAGACAGCAAAACAGAGGGTTTTTTTGGGTTCAAATTGAGATGTGAAAGGTCTGCATAGACATTAAATAAAGAAACACTTTTATTATCATTTGGGATGCTTATCGTTAGAATGCCTAATAGGAAAGCTAATGTTGTTGTTTAGCCGTTTAGTCATGTCCGAGTCTTCGTGACCCCATGAACCAGAGCACGCCAGGCACTCCTGTCTTCCACTGCCTCCCGCAGTTTGGTCAAACTCATGCTGGTAGCTTCGAGAACACCATCCAACCATCTCGTCCTCTGTCGTCCCCTTTTCCTTCTGCCCTCCATCTTTCCCAACATCAGGGTCTTTTCCAGGGAGTCTTCTCTTCTCATGAGGTGGCCAAAGTATTGGAGCCTCAGCTTCAGGATCTGTCCTTCCAGTGAGCACTCAGGGCTGATTTCCTTCAGAATTGATAGGTGTCAGGGTCTCTGGGAGAGAGGAGGAGATGACAGAGGAGACGGAGAGCGAGTGGGAGGAGGGGCAGAAGGATGAGGAAGAAGATGACGGAATTCTGAGGGAATCCACGAGTCTGAGCAGCGAGTCAGAGGATTCTCAAAAGGGGGTTACCTTAATCAAGCAAAGGGGAGGAGAAGGGAGAAGCGGAGAGGAGCCCAGTGGAAGACAGAGGAAGCAAGAGACGTCTCAGCCGGAACGGAGTAAAGGGGGTGGAGTCGTCAGCCTCTCGGAGGGAGCAGGATTAGGGGAGAACAGAGAGAGGGGGTTGGAGCAGGGTGTTCAGCCGGAAAGGGTGGAGAGCAGAGCAGGGGGTGGTGTAGCGGTCGAAAGAAAGGTCAGCAGCAACGTACGCGCGCCAAGTTCAAACGTAGAGGCGCGCGGAAGTGGAGAGAGCTCAGGGGAGGAGCCCGGCCCTAAAGCCAGAAAGAGGGGGGAAGAGGCGGCAGAGGATTCAGCCTCAGGCGAGTCACGGAGAGAGGGAACCCAGGGGGGCAGGAAGACCCTGCGGAAAAGAAAGGAGAGGAAGAGGTGGTCTAGAGCCAGGCTATTAAGTTGGTGCGGAAGAGGGGAGGAGTCAGAGGGGACTTCAGCGGTCTAACGTGGCAGACGTACGGCCACAATGCTGAACTGTATGAGAAGCAGAAATCTTCAATAAACTTTTCCTGTAAATAAGCTGCAACGGAGTGAGGTCTCTTGTGAGCTGGGACCAGACCTGGGTGGCCGTGACAGTAAGTCCCCTCTCTGAAAGCAAAAATTTTTTTTTTTGCGAAGCTCACGAACGGGAGCAGCCATGAGCGCTGAGGAGCAGCTGGTTGCATTGCGGAATCAGGTTACCGCTCTCACATCGGCAGTCATTGCTTCGCAGAAGAAGAATGACGACTTGGAGAAGACGTGCCAGGATTTGCAGGCAAGGTGGGAGCGCGCGGACAAGGCGGGGGCCCCAGGATCCAGAGCGGAGGGCATTGCGCTTGGACGGAGGGGGGGTGCCCTAGTTCCGCATTTTAATGGCAACTTGCAAGACTATCCCAATTTCAGAGCGGACGTTGTATATGCACTGCACTTACTCCGTCACGATTTTAAAGATGAGGAGGAGAGAGTGGGGTTCATTGTTTCGCACCTGCATGGGGAGGCCAGGGCTTGGCTACGCAATTTGTGGCGCGAAGATGGACCGGCCCGTCGCGATTCAACTGCGTTCATCAAAGCGATGGATTCTTGTTTTCAATCCTCTGTGGATGTGGACATTGCGCGCCGTCAAATGCACGGGCTGAGGCAGGGGAAAGCGACTGTGCGCCAATACCACTCTAAATTTTTTGCATTGCTCACCGCCTTAGATTGGCCAAAGGACAGTAAACCGGTCAGAGATCTTTTTTGGGAGGGATTGAGCCCCCCCATCAAGGATGAGATCGCTAGGGGGGACAGACCCCAGACCCTAGAAGACGTGGTGCAACGGGCTTTAGCTCTTGGAATTCGACATGAGGGGCGTCCGTGGCATGAGGAGGACGGGCCCCAAGCGCGTGCGCAAGCAAGGACTCTCCCTTTTGGGCACAGGGATTTCAGCCGTGCGCACCCCTCGCCAATGGGGAAGGACAGAGAGGAGCCAATGGAGATTGGTGGTGCTAGGGCTCAGAAGCCATCCCAGAGCCCTGTCCCTGGTGCAGCCAAAGCGAAGCCTCCTAGAGGAACCAGGAAGTGTTACATCTGTGACAGTGCGCACCATATGGCGAAAGAGTGCCCCCAGAGGCTCCAGAAGCACACTGCAGCGCTGGCAACTGTAACAGCAGAGGTGCAACCAGGGGAGCAGCTTCAGGGAAACGACAGTGCCTGGCTGGAAGCAGAGCTACTGGGGCTCAGCCAGGCGGATCTGTAGACAAGCCCCCAGCATCACTGCAGAGCGTGGACCCTTTGCCTCCCAAACCGGCAGTTCTGCTCACAGCAACACTCCAGTTGCCTGATGGGAGACTCCTCGAGGTTCCAATAACGATCGATTCGGGAAGCAACGCCGACTTCATGGGACTGCAGTTCGTTAAGCAGCACAACATGGCGCTCCTGCCTGCAACGACGCCTCTGAACGTGGTCACGGTGGACGGCAGGAAGTTGCTGGGGGGGCAAGTGGTGCAGCAAACCCCTCCCATGATGATGCAGATTGGCAACCATCGAGAGCTTATTAGTTTCAATGTCACCCACTTATCGGACACACCCATCGTGTTAGGCATGAGTTGGCTGGAGAGGCACAGTCCCGCGGTTGCGTGGTACCAGAGGCAGATCAACTTTTGTTCATCGTATTGTGCTCAGCATTGCTTTCAGACCGATCAGGGAGGAGAAGCTGAGCAGCCATTGCATCTGAGTATGGTGCAAACAGTGCCTCACAAGTACCAGGACTTCTTGGAGGTTTTCTGTGAGAAGGAAGCTGACAAGTTGCCGCCTCATAGACCTTACGACTGCGCGATTGATTTAGTGCCAGGGGCGCAATTGCCTGCTGCCAAGCTGTACTCCATGTCGGAGGACGAAATGCAAGAGCTTCGGGAGTTCATAGACCATAACCTCAAGCGCGGTTTCATCCAGGAATCTAAAGCAGCGGGAGGCAGCCCTGTTTTCTTTGTGAAGAAGAAGGACACGCCCCAAAAAAGGCTTATAGTGGATTACAGGTTCATCAACAGCTTGACTAAGCCCAAAGCTTTCCCCATGCCCAAGATTGACGACCTTTTAGCGACCGTCAGGAGGGGCAAGATTTTCACCAAGCTGGACCTACGTGGAGCTTACAATCTCATCCGCATCCGGAAAGGAGATGAGTGGAAGACCGCCATGTTCACCCCTCTGGGCACATACGAATACAGAGTCATGCCTTTCGGCCTCCAAAATGGCAGCCACGTTTTTCAAGCATTTATGCACCACGTGCTAGCAGGTCTCCTCTACAAAAAGTGTGTCTGCTTTCTCGACGATATCCTGATTTTCTCGGAATCGCCGGAGGATCACGATAAGGACGTGAGGGAGGTCCTGCAGAGGCTGAAGGAACACAGGCTGTACGCCAAGTTGGAAAAGTGCCAGTTTGATGTCAGAGAGGTTGATTTCCTTGGCTACAAGTTGTCCGACGAGGGACTGGCCATGGACAGGGCTAAGGTTCAAGCGCTGTTGGACTGGAAAAGCCCTCGAAATCGGAAAGAGGTCCAGAGGTTCATCGGCTTTGCCAATTTTTACCGCAAGTTTATTAAAGGTTTTGCGAACGCGACGGCGGCGATCACTGACACCCTCAGTTCCAAGAAGAAGAAGTTCGTCTGGACCGAACAAGCGGAGCGGTCCTTCCGGACGCTTAAGGGTCTTTTCGCCTCCGAAGAGCAGCTGCTCCACGTGAATCCCGGCAGACCCATGCGGGTAGAGACCGATGCGTCGGATAGAGCGGTTGGGGCCGTTCTTTTGCAAGAGGATTCACAAGGCAACTGGCGACCGGGTGCGTTCTACTCCCGGAAGCTCAGCAAGACGGAGCGCAATTATACCATATGGGACAGGGAGTTGTTGGCCATTCATGCAGCTTTCAAAGCGTGGCGACACTTCTTAATAGGAGCCAAGCACACGGTGCAGGTCCGCACGGATCACAAGAACTTAGAGTATTGGCGGACGGCTAAGTTGCAGACCCAGCGACACATGCGCTGGGCGGAGTTCTTTGCGGACTTCGACTTCAAAATAGAATACATCCCAGGAGACTCCAATGTTATTGCAGACGCGCTGTCCCGAAAGCCGCAATACTTGGAGGAAGCAGCTCCAATCGCAGCAAAGCACATTTTCGCACCGCAGGCGTGGACGTGCGCTACCATCGCAGTCGACCTGGACGCGGTGCGACGCGCGTTGCAAAGGGATCAGTTTGCACAGTCCAAGATGGAGGAGCTACGCGGAGGGTCGCGAGACAACGATGAGTTCCAATTGCAAGATGGACTTTTGACTCGTAAGGGTGCCCTTTACGTGCCCACCGACGATCTTCGAGCCAAGGTTCTGCAACAGTTGCATGACGCCCCTAGTGCAGGCCATTTCGGCAAAGAAAAGACGATGGAGTTGGTGGCTAGAGACTTTTGGTGGCCCCAGATGAGAGGAGAGGTGGCGGACTACGTCGCCAGGTGTGATATCTGCCAGAGGTCCAAACCAGTGCACCAGAAGCAGGCGGGATTGCTAGAACCGCTGGAGACACCGCAGCAACCATGGGAGAGGGTAGCGTTGGACTTTGTTACAGACCTGCCCAGCTCCAGAGGTAAGACGGCGGTGTTAGTGGTGGTGGACTTGTTCACCAAGATGGCGCACTTCATCCCTTGTGCCAAGGTGGCGACGGCAGAACAGACCGCAAAGCTCTTCATCGATCACGTCTTCAGAGTGCATGGACTTCCGCAGTCCGTCTTGTCCGACAGGGGGCGCCAGTTTGTTTCCACTTTCTGGCGAAAGCTTCTGGGCATCTTGCACGTCAAAATCAACCTGACATCGGCGAGGCATCCACAAACCAACGGTCAAGCGGAGAGGGTCAACGCGATCATGCAGCAGTACCTGCGGTGCTACGCCAACCAGCGACCTGCGGCGTGGGTGGACTATCTGCCGATGGCTGAATTCGCCTACAACAACACGAAACACGCTTCCACCGGGGTGACGCCTTTCTTCGCGAACAATGGCCGTCATCCCAGAACCTTCCCGAGATTTGCGGCACCAGGAGGGGGGGGGCCTCAAGATGCCGACCAGTTTGCAGCGGAGTTGCAAGAGGTGCACGAGGAGCTGCGGAGACATTTGGAGCTGGCAAAACAGGCGTATAAGGTGCAGGCCGATAAGCACAGGAGGGCGGGAGAGGACATCCAGGTTGGGGACTGGGTGTGGTTAGCAGCCCACGCGATGCCGGCCAGGTCATTGGCCAAGAAGAAGTTAGGACACAGGCAGCTAGGGCCATATCAAGTTGAGGCTAAGATCAATCCGGTGGCTTTTCGTATAGCCCTTCCGGAAGGTTCCAGGGTGCACCCGGTCTTTCATAGGTCGGTGCTCACTCCCTACAAAACCCCACACAGGTTTCAAGAGTCAGGAGCACCCCCAGAGCCACGTAGGAGGGCGCCTGAGAGGGGGGAATCGCCAAGACCAGAACCTCTTAACGAGGTCACAGAGATACTGGACTCGAGATGGGGGGAGGAGGGAGTTGAATATTTTCTCGCCAGGGAGGGCACACCAGCCGCTGCTAATAGTTGGGTGCCAGGCTACGAGTTAGACGAACCCCTTTTGAAAGAAGAGTTCCATGCACTTTTCCCACATAGACCCATGCCAGCTGAGTACTTTGATGACTGGCTTTTCACACCCACATTGTCAGATAGCACGTTCAGGGGTTTCTCTTCCCCCGAGGAAAGAACACCAGAATCAAGCCCGCCCAGGGGATCGTGCTCGGGGGTGGACACGGAAACCCCTTATTGGTGGGAGGAGCAGCCAGAGGAGGAATGGCGTAAGAGGTGGCTGATAGGTCCTTGGCGGGCAGCACCGGAGGAAGTAGCGATGGAAGCAGAGACTGAGAAGCATTTGGGGGAAGAACCCGACTTCGAATACACTTACACAGAACTGCCAGCAGAGAACATTGACGTAGACGACCTGTATCCTGAGCCTACCCCCGAAGAGCCGCAGTTTCCACAACCGGTCCCCGGCGAGCGGGAGGGGGGAAGGGGGGGCTTCGAGGGGGGGATGGATGTCAGGGTCTCTGGGAGAGAGGAGGAGATGACAGAGGAGACGGAGAGCGAGTGGGAGGAGGGGCAGAAGGATGAGGAAGAAGATGACGGAATTCTGAGGGAATCCACGAGTCTGAGCAGCGAGTCAGAGGATTCTCAAAAGGGGGTTACCTTAATCAAGCAAAGGGGAGGAGAAGGGAGAAGCGGAGAGGAGCCCAGTGGAAGACAGAGGAAGCAAGAGACGTCTCAGCCGGAACGGAGTAAAGGGGGTGGAGTCGTCAGCCTCTCGGAGGGAGCAGGATTAGGGGAGAACAGAGAGAGGGGGTTGGAGCAGGGTGTTCAGCCGGAAAGGGTGGAGAGCAGAGCAGGGGGTGGTGTAGCGGTCGAAAGAAAGGTCAGCAGCAACGTACGCGCGCCAAGTTCAAACGTAGAGGCGCGCGGAAGTGGAGAGAGCTCAGGGGAGGAGCCCGGCCCTAAAGCCAGAAAGAGGGGGGAAGAGGCGGCAGAGGATTCAGCCTCAGGCGAGTCACGGAGAGAGGGAACCCAGGGGGGCAGGAAGACCCTGCGGAAAAGAAAGGAGAGGAAGAGGTGGTCTAGAGCCAGGCTATTAAGTTGGTGCGGAAGAGGGGAGGAGTCAGAGGGGACTTCAGCGGTCTAACGTGGCAGACGTACGGCCACAATGCTGAACTGTATGAGAAGCAGAAATCTTCAATAAACTTTTCCTGTAAATAAGCTGCAACGGAGTGAGGTCTCTTGTGAGCTGGGACCAGACCTGGGTGGCCGTGACAATAGGTTTGAGCTTTTTGCAGTCCATGGGACTCTCATGAGTCTCCTCCAGCACCATAATTCCAAAGCATCAATTCTTTGGCGATCAACCAAAGCTAATAGGCGTCTTTAAAAATGTATGTTTTAGCTTATTATTTTTTTAGTTCCTCTTAGATCATATCCCATTTTTTTTTTATTTGGGGACATGTCCACCACATGTGGTATAAGGTTCCTCCATTTTGTTTACATCTCCATCACTTATTGCTGTTATTTTTATTTGGGCTAATTTGGATGGGGTCAGGTACCACCTGTAAATAATTTTCATTTTCTTTTATCAGATAGCACACAGTGAATTTTAAGTCTGTTTTCCAACATGGTCTCTCTTCATGTGAAAATTTGTTTAGGCACAAGGTTTTGTTCGACATCTTTTCCATGAAGACATATGTACAAGAATTCATGCAATTTTCTGCCAAGGGCAGCTGTTCTTTTAGATTCAGAGGCAATAAGTACAGTTATGGGTGAAGTCCATGGGCTTTAGTGGTGGTTCAGCAAACACTAGACATAAAGCAACCTAGTTAGATCATATTATGCATAGCAGAAATAAAGCATCAGACCACCAATCAAAATTGTAATTCTTATACTGCTTTGGTTGCTTATGTTTCCTTCTTAGGCATGACAGCAGATGGACACTCTAGCAGATGGACACTCTAGCAGATGGAATGGGTTGACAAATAACACCATCCTGATCTCTCTCTCTCTCTTCTGGTCTTCTTCCCCTCCTGGGTCTTCTACCAGAATTTGTATTTATAGGCTGCATTCTGCTGAGTAAACTATCTGGTGCATTGCTCACACCCATGTGCACTGAGGCCTACAGCTATACTTTAGCTTAGTTTCACTCAATAACTTAAAACTGAGCCTACATTGAGCTTGAGCTGAAAACTAGGCCTAAATTTTTGATTTGTAACTCACTTCCCTACTACCGAGGTTTGCACTATGTCAGGGTTGCCATATTTCAAAAAGTAACAACCAGGGCACCTCGAAAGTTGTTGAATGATTTTTCAGTTGACTTGCCTAAGATCCAGGACAATGCACCAACTTTCAGAAATTCTCCCTGGGTGTCAATCCCACCTTTGAAATCCTGGTAATGGCCAGGAAAATCTGGACATAGGACAGCCCTACACTATGTAGAACTGTATATATGGGTCCCCACCCCTGACCCTCTCCAAATACTATGTCAGGCTGGGTTCAGTTTTGCTATTTGCAGGGGTCTCCTTTGCCAGAACATTTCCAGCCAAAGCAACACCAAGCAGGGTTGAATTATCCCCTCTCCCCTGATGAACAGAGGCTTTGGTCCTGCTCTCTGTGGAGCTCAGCTGCAAAGGATTGAACCCCACCCCTACCCATCAGCTGACCTCACCCAGTGGCATCAGTTGATTGACAGGTGGGCATTTTTTTTTGCGGAAATTGCTTAAGGGCAAAACTGAACTCACTGTAGGCCAATTTTGGTGCATGGGCTGCTGTAGTGCATGCTCTATACCATCATCCCTAGGTAGCAGGACCAGTGGTCAGGGATGATGGGAACTGTAGTCCAAAAACAGCTGGAGACCCAAGCTCTATACAAACCCTACTCTATACATTATGATATTATAAAGCTGTGCATTGCCATGGAGGGAAAATGCACAGTGCAAGGATATAACATTGCAAGCTGCATTATGTTGAGGAAAAGAAAAAAATGGAAGTGGCAGCAACAGCAGCAGCCCTGTGCTGCTTCTATCATCTAGTTCCACCCGCAGACAAATGGGGCAATAGGATGGCCTAATAAGATTGCTCATTAACCACCTGCCAGCCAAAATATAAGAGAACGGTCTGATTTATTGTGGAAATAAAAGAACACACATTTTTTAGAACGGAATTATGTCTGCTGGTAAAAGGCACAAACGATCATTGCTGTGCTGGAGACACACATGCACACAAACCCTGTTAAAAAACCCAGACCTGGTTTTAGACTCCCCCACCCACCCCCAGTCATGTTCCACTGATTTTTAATGAAACTTGTTAAGTTTATTGAGTTATAAAGGCTTAGCAGATGCTTAATGGCCCAATCAAGTAATTAATTGCTACTTCCGGTTGAACAATGTTTTGTCAATCAGCCATGATGGCAGGTTTAGTGAAAACAGTTGATTATTTAAATGCTCTAATCATGCATACTTAAAACATTTTTTGGGGGGGTGGGGAGGGGCGGTTACTTAAGCCAGTCTGAAGAATTCTGTTCTCTTTGGAATAGCAAAGGCATAATTAAAACAGATGTGGTTAACATCTTTCTCTAGGGGAATGAAAACTAGAGCAATTACTGATGACGATGGTTCTTTAGAAAACCAAGCATAGCAAAGCAGTTTCTGTGCATTAAACATCTAGTTTACTCATAACCTTCTCACTTATAACCCGTTAATTTTTTTTTAGGGATTTACTTACATTTTATTAATTATACATCAAATAAGTATAAAGTATGAGTGATAGCAGATAAATTTGATTCAGCTATAGGCAAGCTAATAAAATTTGCACTTTTTGAAACAATCCATTAACTGAAACACAGCCACCCTTTGAAAGTTGCACATTACAAATGTCTCAATGCACTTATCCAGTGAAGTAACACGTACAAAATTGCATAAACTAGGGTAAGCTGTTCATAGAAATGTATTTGCACAAGTAAAAAATTATTTTAGAGGAAAATGTGTTGTGAAAATGTGTATATGAGGGGAAATTGCATATAATTCATTATATTGCATGTAAATGTGCCTATTAGGAGGTGTTCTGGCTAAAATACTGATGAATTTTCATGAGGAATTATTTTTTAAAAAATTGCAAACTGTTGTGGAAATGTGGGGAACAGAATTTGACAGGAAAAAATGAGAAATTGAAAGAACCTGAAACTGACCTATTTGCCCATCCCTAGTTCACACACACACACACACACACACCTCTTTCAACAGGCTTGTATGGGAGATTTAATATCTGCCATGTTCCAAATGTTTTTGCTGCTGTTAATTTCATCCATTTGTCTCCATTGCATTGCTCTTGTTATTATATTCTTATGATGTTGATGATTATAGCACATCCCAATATCACTTATGATATAGGGTGGGTTAGAAATATTTTAAATACACAATGTACATATTTTTAATAGCAATCCTATCATACTCATAATATGAGTAAGTAGGAACTAAAGTGATTTGGTTGTATGGGAGGAATCATTTATGGGTGAGACCAACAGGAAAAGGAAACAAGGGAGTACAGTACAATACATGACTAGTTTCAGTTTTGTATATTGCTTTGTGGCAACACACTGCTAAGTCTAGTTTGTTTCAATTTAGTCTGTGGTTAATTCATAATTTTGCAAATACAGTCGGACCTTGATTTTCGAACGGCTCTCAAACGCCAAAAACCCGAAAGTAAAGTGCTCCTGTTTTCGAACGTTTTTTGGAAGCTGAACATCCAATGCAGCTTCCACTTGAGTGCAGGAAGCTCCTGCAGCCAATCGGAAGCCACACCTTGGTTTTCAAACATTTTGGAAGTCAAACAGCCTTCTGGAATGGATTACGTTTGAGAACCAAGGTACCACGGTACTATAATAACTAAAGGGTAAAGGGACCCCTGACTGTTGGGTCCAGTCGCAGATGACTCTGGGGTTGCGGTACTCATCTCGCTTTATTGGCCGAGGGAGCCGGCGTACAGCTTCCAGGTCATGTGGCCAGCATGACTAAGCCACTTCTAGTGAACCAGAGCAGTGCACAGAAACGCTGTTTACCTTCCTGTTGGAGTGGTACCTATTTAGCTACTTGCACTTTGACGTGCTTTTGAACTGCTAGTTTGGCAGGAGCATGGACCAAGCAACAGGAGCTCACCCCGTCACAGAGATTTGAACCGCCGACCTTCTGATTGGCAAGTCCTAGGCTCTGTAGTTTAACCCACAGCACCACCCGCGTCCCATCTGTACTATAATACTTGGGGCTTAATTCTGAGTAGATATAGAATTGCACTTTTTTCAAAAAGGGCAAACTGGAATGTAGAAAATTTTCCGTACATTTAATATTGCTTAGACCAAATCACTCATTTTATTTCATGTGTCAAATCACTCCTTATAATGGTGTCTAATCTTGAAAACCCAAAACCCAAAGCAATTCTATTCCAGCCATTTCCCTTGGGGAATTTGACTACATCCTAATCTACTAGTTCAGAAAAACTTTCTCCTTTCTCTCCGACCATTTCTTCCTAGTTATACTATCATGTATAATATTACTATATCATTAAATAAACCCCTGTTCTCCCTGTAAAATACCTGTAGGCTTTTACAATCTAAACCAAGCTATGGCACTGGGGGCTCTTAATCCTTCCTCACAAATTCAGTTCTTAGCTCTTTTATACAGGTTTGCTCTTCCAGCATTCTAACACTTTCTCCCAGCCTTAAAAAGAGCTGTTTTCGTTACACCTCACACATTTACAAGATCTTTGCATTAACTGTGAGTGATTTTGCATGAACTTTAATTTTTAGAGCAGCTACAAACAAACAAGCACTCTTGAAGAAGCACCTTTTAAATCAACACCATGAGGCTGTTGAAGCAGTCAAGCCTATTGTTTTCATGTTGCTGCAAACTTCTCAATTTGGTAGTAGCAAGCTTTTTGGGAGGTAGCAGGTAGCTCCAGATAAATTGCTGGCATCACAGAGGCAGCCATCATGTAGAGTGACCCCTATGAGTGCCACGGAAAACTGGGAGTGGAAAACAATCCAGGTTCCAGCTGTAGATTCTGGACCTGGTCGCCGATTTGAGGCGTCAATATTTGTGGACACATTTCAATTTAGATTTGATATGGCATGATGGGTCTACAGAGGATTCTGAACAACACTTAGCTTGTCTTGGAGCCTCTAAAGTTCAGGGTAGGCATTCAAGTTGGGCTACAACTCCCATCATCCTTAGCCATTAGCCCTCCTCTGCTCTAAACTCTGATGTACAAACAGTGCCATTATTGTGAAATCAGGGCCTCCAAGCCAGTTGCAAACACCAGGCTGCAAAATCAAGCCTTTCTAACCACTCCCTCTGGATGACCAGTTTCTCCGACCCATTAGATTTACGGGAGGCACTGGGGGTTGTGGACAGGATCTAATTCATGCTCAGAAGCTTTCAGGATGAACAGATTCCAGACCCTCTAAGTTTTCAGTGACAGTCTGGGATTTACAGAAGCTTTCCCAGTTTCTGATTTGATCCTGGAATGTCCAAATTTCCTTAGGACATTCCTATTTTCATCAGAGAAGTGTTGGAGGGTACAGTAGGACACCCCTCTTTTCACTGGAGAAATGTTAGAGGGTATGGAGTTATGCAACCCCTGAGCCCAGGAGATATGTAACTATACAACCATTAGAAGACATATGAAGGCAGCCCTGTATAGGGAAGTTTTTCAATGTTTAATGTTTTTATATAAGTTGGAAGCCACCCAGAGTGGCTGGAGCAACCCAGGCATATGGGCAGGGAATAATAATAATGATGATGAGATAGGATGTCCCTATTTTCATCATAGAAATATTGGAAGATATGAGATTCCAACTGCTTTCCTTGGGGATGGGCCTATGCGAAGTGACAAGCTGTTCTATCAGAGTCCTTTTAGAGCAGTGGTGGGTAAACTTGGCCCTCCAGCTGTTTTGGGATTACAACTCCCATCATCCCTAGCTAACAGGATCACTGCTTTAGAGGTTATAACCCACATTACATTTTGTTACAGGTGAAGTCCTTGCTTTAAACTCCAGTAGCGGGTGGCGCTGTGGGTTAAGCCACAGAGCCTAGGACTTCCCGATCAGAAGGTCTGTGGTTTGAATCCCAGTGACAGGGTGAGCTCCCGTTGCTCGGTCCCTGCTCCTGCCAACCTAGCAGTTCGAAAGCACGTCAAAGTGCAAGTAGAGAAATAGGTACCGCTCCGGTGGGAAGGTAAATGGCGTTTCCATGTGCTGCTCTGGTTCACCAGAAGTGGCTTAATCATACTGGCCACATGACCTGGAACCTGTGTGCCAGCTCCCTTGGCCAGTAAAGCGAGATGAGCGCTGCAACCCCAGAGTCGGCCACGACTGGACCTAATGGTCAGGGGTCCCTTTACCCTTTACCTTTAGCTTCAACATATTAAAAACTAACAGGAATATTTTCTTTCTCCAGAAAGCCCTGGATTTCCCCCTCTTGTTAACCACAGGATCTTGATTCTATTTTCAGAGGTACCAGAACACCAAAGCAACAGCCAAGGATATACAACAAGAAGGAGGACAAGGGGAGAGATGGGGAAAGAGGGACATACATTAACAAGGCATTCTCCACTATTCAACTGTAAGCGACAGAAACTATCAGTAAAACTATTCAAAATGGCATTGTCAAGGTTTGTTAGGTTTGGACTACACAATCCAATTAACACGAATTCACCCTGCAGGAGGCTGGAGTCAAGCATCAGCAACTATCCTTGGCTGAACTGTCAAAACTCTGCAGATTTCAAAGATGGAAGATGAGGGAAATGATGATGAAGAGCTTTGTGTGTTTTTTTGAAGTCCAGTTGTACTGCTTTTACCAATATGATTGCTCTATTGTGTGAGCTCAGTTTATTCATTGGAAGACAACAATGGAGCGAATGTTCAAAATAATAAAATTTATACATACACAAACAAGTAAGCACCTTTTCATGAACCTTCTGGCCACCAAGCTGTGGGGAATATTATTGTTACTTAAAATATGAAAGACCATCAACATTCCCATGGAGATGAGTCTGCTGACATTTTCCTACATGTTAAAACTGTAGAAATCTTAATTATGGGCAGTCCTTTCAGTGTTAAGACTCTGGCAGAGTTCTGGAGCAGAATTAGAGAGGGTTGACCATGAGGAGGAGAGCTGAAACACAAACTCATTCAGGGAGCAGTAATCTTGTGGTGCACCGTCTGGTCAACCAAACAATTTCAAAGGTGTGCCACTTATTTTAGCAAAACCTTTACAAAGCTACCAAGGACGCGGGTGGTGGTGTGGGTTAAACCACAGAGCCTAGGACCTGCCGATCGAAAGGTCGGCGGTTCGAATCCCCGCAGCGGGGTGAGCTCCCATCGTTCGGTCCCAGCTCCTGCCTACCTAGCAGTTCGAAAGCACCCCTAAGTGCAAGTAGATAAATAGGGGTCGCTTTCTAGTGGGAAGGTAAACGGCGTTTCCGTGTGCGGCACTGGTGTTGGCTCGCCAGATGCAGCTTAGTCACGCCAGCCAGGTGACCCGGAAGTGTCTTCGGACAGCGCCAGCTCCCAGCCTCTTGAGCGAGATGAGCGCGCAACCCTAGAGTCGGACACGACTGGCCCTGACGGGCAGGGGTACCTTTACCTTTACCTTACAAAGCTACCACAGGTTTAGTAGCTCCTATTTCAGTTGTGGTTTTAATTGCCTGCAGAGTTATCAACCACAAGGCTCCCACAACTCCAAATGCATTTTATAAAAGTACAAATTGAAGGAAAGACAAATAAAATATACTAGTTTCCAGAGACAGTTCTGTTGCGTTCTGTTATTAGCCTGCTCCATTTTACATTTGTTTTCTAGAGCCAAATTTATTTTATTTTATTTTTTTGGCCTCGTACAGTACGGCAAGCACCGTAACAGGTTTTGCTGACGGGGGGGGGGGAATTGTTCCGCTAGTTAGGCTGTCCCTCTGACCATCTGTTTTTCATGCCTGTTTTCCTGATTTAATATGCTTCTTCATCATTTCAGCTTGTGTCTCAGCCTTTTCAAATAAAAAGTAAGCAATAGCATTGACTTAGCATTCACCTGGTTTCATTGCTAGAAGCAGAATATCTTGACCATGTGCTGTGGATGGGGGAGAGGTAGGGTGTCGCTTCAAGATGTGTTACCATGTGGTGGGAGGGAATCTCCAGATGCATTGCTGGGAGGGGCAGGGGGAAGAAACACATTACTTAGAATGAAATTGTTCATAATTTGAAAGGGGGAAATTCATGAAATGGCAGGCAACCTAAGTGTGGGAAACATTGCCTTAAAAACAAGCAAGCACCCTGGTAGCCAAGTGCCTTTTGGTTTAGAACTCAGATTGAATCATCCAAAGTATGGCCATGATTTTTCACAGTCACAAGACCCCCTAGGTATGCAGGAGTATATCTGTTTGTGAATTAAAATGGAAAGACTATGCCCATCTCTAGTAGTCATAATGCTTCTGGTCCATTCAGTTATTTGGCTGGGAATTGTGGAAGCAAAGCTGTTTCTTCCACAGTTCTGTAGGTTTGCCCTTCACAGGGTGAGACCTTTCAGAGTAGGACCTTTCAGTCAAATCCTCCCAGGTTGCTAAATGTTACAGTCCAGCCCAGAGAGATGCAAACAGAACAAACTTTTATTGATCCAGAGCCACTTCAACATTTCTACAGGGGCCTAAACAGAGTAGGACCATGACAGAACTTTCACTCAACTGCCCTTGGGGGTCTACCTCTTTCCCCTCACTTTCCCAGACTTCAACTTGTTTATTTACTTTTACTTAAAGGGGCAGCAACATAATAAACATCAGAAAGGGCGAAACATGTACATTCATTTCTCTGTAATCCCCTTTCACATAAATAAGCCTCCCAAGAAACTAAGTTACTGCGTGACACACATGTACTGTTAATAAAAAAAAAAACAACCTATAATTAAAGGTACTAAAAGGTACCTACCCTGAGACCTGTGGGCATAGGGCAGTGTATAAGTTCAATAAATAAAAATTTTAAAAAGGGTTTTCCTCTCTGTTTCTGTAGTTACCTGCTGAAACAAATAAAACTTGGGATAGACAAGGAGTAGATTTTTGTGTGTAGGAGCTCTGGACAGAATTCTGGTACAGATACAAAATTCCTGATCTGAGCTGGGAATGTGCTCAGAGGCACCAGTTCCTTCACAATTCTGTCTGTTCTCCTGAGCAGCTAAGGCTCCAGATAGTCTTCTGAGGTGGCATAGGCCCCTTTTGCTCCATGTATCATGGTTTGCAAAATGTCCTCTTCGTGCCTTATTTAGAAATTTATGCTTTGTCATCTTTTTCTATCACCTTCCAAATGTCATGGCACTCCCCCATTCTGAAAAAGAGCTAAATTCCTCTCTCAAATCAGCTGCCTGATAATTGTCAAAATGAATACTTGTTCCCTTTCCCCATATTCTGTAAAGAATTACTGGAAGGCAGCCATTTCCCTGACAATCTGTCTCGGCAACGTTTCTCCACGAGTTGCAATCTGGCTTCTCTGTTACTTGTACTACAGCCCCCTGCAGTGCTCTGGGTCACAAATGATTGATTTGTACTGTCAAATTATAATGATGATTTGGTGCTTTCTCTCTCCCTGCCCTGATTTTGGATATCTACCCTCTTTTGCTGCAGTCTGTCATCACACAATCTTTATCCCCCCCCCCTTTTTAGCTGAACCCTTTAAAAAGTTTTTAAATGAATATCAAGAATAGAATCAGCCTGTGCAATGAATAACAGCTGAGCATTCTCTCTGCCACCATCCTGCCCCATAACACTTGGTTTTAACAATGAAAACAATTCTGTGATGCCTTTAAGGAAATTCAGCTCCACGATCCGAAATGAATATTCAATGTGACATTAAAATTTCACAAATTTTGATGATGCAGGTTTGAATGCAAAACGTACTTTTCTTATATGAAATAGTTCTTACATTTTTTAAAAAAAGTTATATTCCCAGTTACATTCACAGAGGTGGATAAGAGTTGTCCATAGGAATTTATAAAGATCTCAATGATTTTAAGGTGAGTGGGATGGAGTGCCAATGTGCTAGCCCCATCTCAAAACCTTTCCAGAGGTAGCAGCAAGAATAGAATTCACCATCTTACTGAGTTCTTATTTAGTGTGAATTCTGTGTGTGTGTGTGTGTGTGTGTGTGTGTGTGTGTGTGTACAGTGGTACCTTGGTACTCGAATGGCTTGGCTCCTGCACATATTGGCTCCCGAGCACCGCAAACCCAGAAGTGAGTCTTCCGGTTTGCGAATGTTTTTCGGAAGCTGAAAGTTCAACATGGCTTCTGCTTGAGTGCAGGAAGCTCCTACAGCCAATTGGAAGCTGCGCCTTAGTTTTCAAACTGTTTCGGGAGTCAAATGGAATCCTGCAAAAGATTAAGTTCAAGGACCAAGGACCAAGGTACCACTAATGCAAATTCCAAACCAAATACAATTCATTCTCCATAAGGTATGTTGGGAGGGGCTGCGGCTAGAATAGTGATTCATATCAGCTCTGCCGTGTAATTGACACTGAATACTGCAGCTCATACTGGGAGTGGTTTACCAAATTGCTTGTTTACAAAGCTATTGTACTACCAACCTTACTATATGCTGGTGAAACATGGACCACTTATAAACGCCATCTCCAACTCCTTGAAAGATTCCATCAGCGGTGTCTCCAAAAAATTTTACACATCATTTGGGAAGACAGGCGAACTAATGCCAGTGTACTGGAAGAAGCAAAGATCACCAGTGTTGAAGCAATGGTTCTTCAACATCAACTTTGTTGGACTGGTCATGTGCGGATGCCTGATGATCGTCTTCCAAAACAACTATTCTGAACTTAAAAATGGAAAGCGTAATGCTGGTGGTTAACAAAAGAGGTTTAAGGACTCTCTCAAGGCAAATCTTAAAAAATGTAGTATAAACACTGACAACTGAGAAACACTGCCCTGTGAGCGCTCCAGTTGGAGAACAGCCTTTACCAAAGGTGTCATGGGCTTTGAAGACACTTAAACTCAGGACACAAGGGAGAAATGTGCTAAGAGGAAGGCACGCTTGGCAAATCCACACCATGATCAACTCCTGCCTGAAAACCAATGTCCCCGGACTCATTGTTAAAACTGTGTTTATGGAAGACAATCTTACTCAGCTACGAGTGATCACCACAGAAGGAGAAGGTTTACAAGAACCTTTCAGTGTCGTCCAGTGGCATTAGACCCACATTGCAGGTCAGTCGGAAGCCAATAGATAGTGCCTGGTTGTCCTTCACTTTGCCTATGTGATGCAGAGACCAGAGTGTGACTCCCTCAAGCTTTGCAGTCCTGAATCAGCACATACTGAACACTAATTGAACCAACTGTTGTGTATATTTATGGAACTTAACAAACAGAAGTATGGAGACACTCAGTAAAGAAGGAGAGATAATGTCCTACCTAATCAACTGACACAGCAAGCTCTTTAGGTCACCAGCCCTTTCCTTTCTGGTCCTTTCAACCAACTCATACTGATCCTCTCACTCATCCTGATTCCACATCATTGCCCTGCTGCCCTTCTCCATCCATCCATCCATCCATCCATCCATCCATCCATCCATCCCTCACGTTCTTCTGATGTAGCAGTGCTACAAAAATCATGGAAGGATAACAACAGGGCAGAGGTCTTCCTTTTGAAGAATAAACACTCATTCTGGTATGCGAAATCTCCATTTCTTGCCCTAATTTCAAAAGATATTATGTAGATGAAATGTCTATGGCTGGTAAAAAAAGGGGGGGTTAGGGAGAGACTCAGAGTCATAAAGTAGTTAAATAAGTGTTTGCATGTTTATCTCAATAGGAATTTGACAGCTGCATGTTATTCGTGACCTGCAAACCATCAGTAGGATTAGGGGCATGCTTCTTCTGAAAATAACTGTCAGCTTGAAGTAGCAATTACGGTCTTTGGGCTGTTTTGTAGCATTTGGAAATAAAACAACAGTTCCATTTCCTTTGGGGAAAAGTTGTTTGAATATGATTTTCTAAAAGGTTGCTAAGACGGGGTCAAATATGCAGCTCCTTTTCTTACGGAGAAATAAGTTTGTAGAAGGAAGTGGATAAAGGAGCGAAGAGAAAGGATTGATGAGGAACTGCCTAAGCGACTGCCAGGCTCTCATTTGCCAAGGTAGAATTTGAGAGGAGAACGCTTTTTCCTTTTCCCACCATGGTGAGACATTTTGGAGAAAGCTTCCTTTGAACTTGGCCCCCTTTATCTTGATTTTGTGCATCTGTCAGCACTCACTAGAGACTACTGGATAAGGGCTACTTACGAGCTGATGAAACGAGATTGAGGGGATATATGAGCAGGCAGTGATAAAGATTGGGTCTCACCTGTGCTGGCATGCAAATATCACTGATTTACTCAGCTGTGCCACAATTACATTGCTAATATATTTACTCACACAAAATTGGATGACCAGCTGGGGCCTATTTATGTTGCTTTGGAGAGCTAGACAAATGAAGCCCACTCAGCCATGTCGCTGTTATACCTTTGTCTCATAATCAGTGCACATGATACATATGCCTGCTGAGAGAGCGAGCTCTCAGTTCCCACAGTCTCCTTGAATGTGGATTCCCCTTCGTGTGGCATGACTGCCACTTATTAGGCTGTGTGTGCACATTTCATTTCACTTTTAATTTGTATACCGCCTTAAGGAAATCAGCCCTGAGTGCTCACTGGAAGGACAGATCCTGAAGCTGAGGCGCCAATAATTTGGCCACCTCATGAGAAGAGAAGACTCCCTGGAAAAGACCCTGTTGTTGGGAAAGATTGAGGGAACAAGGAGAAGGGGATGACAGAGGACGAGGTGGTTGGACAGTGTTCTCGAAGCTACGAACATGAGTTTGACCAAGCTGCAGGAGGCAGTGGAAGACAGGAGTGCCTGCCGTGCTCTGGTCCATGGGGTCACGAAGAGTCAGACATGACTAAACGACTAAACAACAACATACACAAGGTGGTTGGCAGCAACAAAATATACAGCAAATGACACACACCTTACAATAATCTAACACAATACAAAAAGTTGTAGTAAAACATAACTTTACAATGGAACAGCTTGTATCAAATATAGTAATATTCAATAATCGATTAGGATATAATAGCACAGAATAAAATTAACTCTCAAAACATCAGCAAATGATAATTAAACAGAAATTTACTCTTAACAATTACAATAAATAATGACCAAATTGTGATCGGGGGGGGGGGACCCTGCGAGTCACAATGCATAAAGTACCACAATACATGCAAAACCCATGTAAGAGAATCAAATTGGGAAAGACACACAACTTATAAAGCTATTTCTTTTAAATCCCTAATCAAGAGAGAAATGCAAAAAAATCTGGGCACTGTCAGGTACACATAATGGAGTTGCAATTCCAAACAACCATTAATAAACTACAGTGCCCAGAATTCTTTCAGGAAGAGAATGTGCTTCAGATGTGCTTTAAAGGTATTTTGGGGAAATCAGCATAGCACTAAGGAGATCGTTCCATCAGTACAAGCATTTCAGCTTGCCAGATGGAATGATCTCCCCTCTCCCCTCCCCCTCCCCCTTGCTATTCTGGGGTTTGCTGCCAAGCCAGTTGGACAGGTGCAGGGGGCACACAAAGGAAGAGAGGGCTGGAAAGCCCATTGGTTAATGGTAGACTTTGCATTGGCTTCTGCTAGCAGGTTTCATTCATTGAATCAGGTCCATCATGTGTAGGCTGAATACACTGTGAGTTAAATCAGTAAATACATACTGAACCTTGCTACTTACAGTCTATGGCTTCTGCTGTTTTGCTCTACTTCAAGATCCTAGAAGTTGGTCAAGGAGAACTGGGGATCTTCCACTTTGCTGTACACTACATACATTTTTAGTGATGACTTCAATTAAACACATTAATTCAATATTTTTGTTGTATGCTGCCTTGGGAGGGATTATTTTGAAAGGCATATTATAAACAAACTAAAATAAAACAACCCCTGTGAGGTAGGCGAGTGTTGAGTGGTTGCTGGGGAAAGAATGTGGGTTTTGTCTAAGGCTGTCTCATGAGTTTCACAGTAGAGGAAAAATCCGAATGAAGCATCTTCCTAGGTCTCAGTTTAATCCCTAAAACACTGGTACACAGTGTTTTATGATAGTTCTTGACCCATCCCCTATTTGTCCATCCATTACATACCAGCTAATGTACTGCATCAAACTAATGCCCTTTCCAACAGGCTTCCATTAATGCTATAATTTGGATTGGTAGTGGTGTGCACGAACCTGATCAGTAACAATTTTATGAGGCTCACAGAAAGAAGCCCAGTTCCATTAGGTTGCTAGGGGTAACCCTGGAATGTTGTTTTTATGGAAGCTAGCTGTGTTCATGTGGCAGTTGGGAATTGGTTGGCTCATGTTGAGAAAACGGTTGAAGATGGCTTGGCTGATGAAAGCGGATAACATCTGGCACGGGGAGGACAACAACTGTGAGAGAGAATATGTGCAACATGTTCAACCATCATTTTATTGTAGTGAATGAAAAGATATGCCTGCCTCCTTAAATTAACTATTGCCTAAGCTTCCATTTCTCCCTCCCCCCTCCCTCCCTTCTCTCTCTCTCTCACACACATAATCAAATGGTCAAGTGTTTTCTCTTACGGAAACCTGGGACACTAGGGTTCAAATCCCCATTTAGCCATGAAGCCTAGCAAGTGAGCTTGGGCCAATCACCTTCTCTTAACCAAAGCTACCTCACAGCCAAAGCTATTTGTGATGATAAAATGGAGAGGGGAGAAGTGTCATTTGAGTAAAGTGAGGTATAAGTGTAACAACATATATGCTATTATTATTATTATTATTATTATTATTCCAATATAATAAAACGCCAAACATTAAATTGTGAGGGACACAATCGGAAGGCTGGTTCAATGTGCGTCCCTTGGATCTCTTTTTGTAGTAATGCCAAGTATATAATATTGATGCATATGGAACACTTGTTCTCCTGCTTGCACTCATACAAGTAGTGCAACAACGGGATATGATTTAGAGAAGGCACCCATGCTTTCCCGAAGTCACTTGCGATAAAGAGAACACAGTCATCCCTTTTTGTAGGCTGGTTACAATGCTTTTACCACTTTCCCTGCAGCACAACTGAAAATGCAGTCATTCTTAGAGTTGCCAATTTGTCACTATTTTATTGTTCCAATTAACTGGTTAGGTAATCTGCATGGGGGAGCAGGGTCTGAAAAGCAAGAAAACAAACTCCACCAGGGATGACCCATTTAAGTTTGCCATGCTCCATCAATGGCCTGCTAGATTCCAACGTGGTTTCTCCTCTGACTTACAAGGTGAGCTCGCTTTTTCTTGTTATTGCAGTGCAAAGCTTCTTGGAGGGGCTTCAAAGCATGGCATACCACCACAGCACTAAGTAAAATGCATTATAAAAGGATGCAGGAAGCAACCACACATTGCATTCTACACAATTCTGTTCAAACAGGGCCACTGTACATGCAATAAAGTTTCTGCCTCCACATTGTACTGCAAGCCCTGAGTTCCAGTCCCAGGTACAGTGGGTGAACCAGCTTGCAGAAAGGTTTATAGATCTGTAGACTGAGGGTATGTACACATTAATTAAGCACAGCAAAGCAATTTCCCACCACTGAGTTTCAAGTTGCACTTGCACCATGATGTACACATCAGAGAGGCAGGGAGGATGTCTTCACTAGACAAACATGTTTACTCACCTCTGTACCACCCTGCAAAGCTCCTAGTTGTGAAGCTATTATCTGTGCATGTGCAGTGGCTATCTCATAGGTACATGCATGGTTTAAATATGAAGCAAATGCGGGATGATAATGATGATGATATTTTTATTGTTTATACCCCGCCTATCTGGCTGGGTTTCCCCAGCTACTCTGGGAGGCTTACAGCATACATAAAGCATAGTAAAATATCAAACATTAAAACTTCCTGATACAGGGCTGCCTTCAGATATCTTCTAAAAGTTATGTAGTTCTTTATGTCCTTCACATCTGAAGGGAGGGCATTCCACAGGGAGGGCACCACTACTGACAAGACCTTCTGCCTGGTTTCCCATAATGTCACTTCTCACAATGAGGGAAGCAGCAGAAGACCCCCGGAGGAGGACCTCAGTGTCCGGGCTGAGCTAAGTTAAGTTTTCTAGTCAGATTTTGCTGGTCTGAGAAAAGACGGATCAAACAGCACCATTTCCCACAGTGCTTTGGTGCACACATGGCACTGTGGACAATTTAAAGTGATGGTTTCATAAACCACCTACTGCTTCTGTCAAGTAAGTCTGAAGTTGGGGTGTGTGAGATTGAAAGTGGCACCTCAGACAGCACTTTGTGAGAGCTCCTCAACCCTGGAGCTAGTCCTGAGCAGTATTCTTGAAATACTGGAAAAGTTGCCATCTTTAGATTTTGCACTACTTAGCCAAAGAGGAGTGTTTTAGTGCAGCAGATGTTCTTGACACTACAGCAGAGCATTACTTTGACCAGGAACCTGCTCTATGGCATGTTGTATAACACATATACCATTAAGGTCCTTATTTCCTAACGGTATTTGATTTGGCCATCTGTATTAGCCACTGAAAAAATAGCAATCTTGGGTTTGATAGATGAGCTCCTTTGGTTAAATGACAGTCTGGTGTTGCTGATACGAATATCAATGAATGGAACAAGGAGACAGAGTCCCAGTGTGCCAAGCTGCAGTGCATATTTGCCTTATTTTATGCCATTTCTGCTTGGGATTACTGAAAATACATTTCAGTCACCATCCGCAGCCATCCATTTTAAGGAACGTATCACTCTGGAAGGAAGGCTGAATTGAATGGGCATTAGCATCACCGGTAGTTATTGTTAAAATGCTGGCAAAGTGGGGGGTGGATGGCTGTTCTGGTGGAGAAGGGCATTTCAAAGCCTGGGGGCCATTAAAGACCACACACAGCTGAACCTCTGACAGTGGCAGAACATGGAGAAGGGCCTCTCTCAGTGATCTCCTTGGGTAGGCAATTGCATTTGGCTGAAAGTTGTCCTTTAAATATGCTACAATTTTTGCTGCGCTATCCTTTTTGCAGGAAGCCTCCGTCTGAGGTTGTAGGTTTAAATCCTCCAGTCCTAATGTGAAGCCTGTAACATTAATAATTTTAATTCATGGTGAATGAGCCTACCATCGGTTATTGCTGTTGTAGATAAATGAAGCCTCCAGGTACAGACTGTCAGATGCAGAAGACAAAGAACAGGGGAAGGCCATCTCTTTTGTGCCTGGCTTGTGATTTTCTATAAGCATCTCTGAGGTTGCTTCTTTGAAAGAAGCATGCTTGATCAGATCAAGTAAGGCAATTTTTCTGTCCTTAATAATTAAATAAATCAGATCAAAAAATGACACTCCTCTGGTGTGCTGGAGTGAGGATGGGGGAAGGAGAATGAGGAATCTTGGAGTCTGATAACCACCATGGACTCATGCAGCAATGGCTCAGGTGATGACATGCCTATTAAAGACAGTGGTGCCCACAAATTGGCCTCTTCAATTCAGTATGGTTTATCACAACACCTTTAGTATTAGGTTATTTTGAACCTCCGTGGCAAAGTGTCCCATTGCCAATGCAGACAGTGGATATCCTTGTCTCTTTCCACAGATTAGTTCAGGCTTCCTCAAACTCAGCCCTCCAGATATTTTTGGCCTACAACACCCATGATCCCTAGCTAGCAGGACCAGTGGTCAAGGATGATGGGAATTGTAGTCTCAAAACATTTGGAGGGCCGAGTTTGAGGAAGCCTGGCTTAGTTGATTGGTTAGTTCAACATTTAGTTTAGGGAGAGAGAAACCAGATTGTGTTGGCCTCCAATTCCCATCAACCCCAGCCAGCATGGTCGAATGTGAGGGACAATGGGAGTTGTAGTCCAACAACCACTGGAGGGCCACAGATTCCCCATCCCTCATTTACTTGAGTAGTAATTCAACAGGGATATCACCCACTAATTCATTTGCTACATTTTAAGATAAAACACCAGTTAAATCACTACTTTACTCAACATGGAAACCACCAGTTAGCTAATTAAAACCAATAGCCAAAATAGCAACACATTCAGAGGTCTCTTGTTATCCTCTTTATCTGTTTGCCACCTATGGTGCACATTCCACGCCACCGGATATAGATGAGCCGTAAATTATTGGTCTCGGATGTAACCAAAACAGATGAGGCTCCCTAGTGGTGCCATTTTGGTGGCTCCCCTCTGCACCTTCCTGAAGGTGACCCCTCTTAAAATGTTTAACTGAATAGTTCGACATAAAGCCTTTTCCATTTGTGATCAGGAATGGCACACACACTTTTCTTCGTACTAAGAGGCAGTACCTATCTTCCTCCTTCAGAGGAAGGCAGAAAACACTTACCCCCTGCTAGGTTTGCCCCACACTATGATCTAAAGATTCTACTTCATTATGATTTTCTTAATAGAATAAAGAGATATCTCTAGATACCTTTTCTTGAAAGCCCAAAGCTCAAATCCACAGAAACACACCTCACTGCAGGAACTTCTTAATCATCAGAAATAAATGCAGCAGGTAGTAGAATGCTAACTGCAAAAACAAACAAACAGTTAATTGATTTTGTTCAAACCAGCCTTGAGCCATATGCTTAAAAAGCTGTTGAAAGAAACACTAACTGCAAATTCTTTGTTGTTCTGAAATTTGTAATATTGCTAACAAATGAAATCACCTATATTTCTATAATCTCTCCTTCCACCAAGGCATCTTTACATGGTAGGTATCTAAGGAACAAATAGGTACTGCTTGCCAGGATGATACTCTCTAATTATGATCTCCTTTATGAAGATGAATCTTCTCAAAGCTACCAACAGAACATGGCTGTGAGTTGTAACTAATACCCGCTGAAACATACTGGAACACTGAACAGCAGTAGCAAAGAATCCTGGATAGAATGAGGCACAAATGGCCTCTCAACATTATCTACTCTGTTTGTGGGCAGAAAAATAGCGTGGAAGGGAGACATTTCAACAATTTCTCCAGAGGGAGGAGAAATTCTCTAAGAATTTCTCAGGGGTGGGGCTCACCACTGAGGAGTGGCAAGAACACAGATTCCCCCTGCCTTCTCTCACTTAAAAGTTTTGTTTTGTTTTGCTGCTTCTGCAAAAGCCCCCTGAGGTTATGCTGGCAGACCAGCCACCATTTTGTATCCCCAACAAAACCCTGAACCTAATGTCATTGTAAGGCAGTGTGTGTGTGTGTGTGTGTGTGTGTGTGTGTGTTGGTGTGTGAAATGGCAGCTGCCCCAAAAGAAATAGTGAATATTCAGAGAAAGTTCTGGAAGTGGATTTTTCCTTCAGAGTGGTGGTGGTGAGAAAAAGAAAACACTTGGGAAGGCATATTTCTGAGGAATTTCCACTCTGCTCTACCTCGGACAACAATAGGACATAAAAAAGCTGGTAAGAATACTTACAGTGACCTGGGACCCCAGCAGTGGGGGACTTTGGGCTTTCAAATTTCAGCGGCACACAGTGTGAAGCCAAAATTTGGTGCTCCCTCCCACCTCTGGCCTTCTGTTGTAAGTCAATGTTGTGGCACCCCTCCGGCAGCACCCTCTTGCCAGTGTGGTGTGGTGTAGTAGTTAAGAGCGGTAGACTCTTAATCTGGTGAACCGGGTTCGAGTCTCCGCTCCTCCACATGCAGCTGCTGGGTGACCTTGGGCCAGTCACACTTCTCTGAAGTCTGTCAGCCTCACTCACCTCACTGAGTGTTTGTTGTGGGGGAGGAAGGGAAAGGAGAATGTTAGTCGCTTTGAGACTCCTTCGGGTAGTGACAAAGCGGGATATCAAATCCAAACTACTCTTCTTCTTCTTCTTCTTCTTCTTCTTCTTCTTCTTCTTCTTCTTCTTCTTCTTGCCTTGGCACCCAGTTTGGGCAAACCGGCCACACTCCCCTAAATGTGCCTCTGTCCACAGAATGGCTTTACAATGTAGTCCACAATCATGGAGGTGTGTTGAGAAGGGGCCAGTGTTGCAAGGCCAGCACTTGCAGCCAGAGAACCTGGCAGACCAGGTAAGGTGACTTCACACCATTACCACTTACCATCATTGCTTCTTTGCTGCTCCTTCGGGAAGAGACAGGGGAGCCAGCTGTGAAATGTCGAGTCTGGTGAGAAGCACTGCTTCCCAAACTGGAAGCTGCATTTTTAAAAAGCAGGTTGCTATAATACACCGAAATGCAGCTGTACTAGCAGCAAATGTTGGGACAGCATCCCTCTGTACACACCTCTCTGCAAAGGCAAGGTGCACTGTTAAGTCATTTTGGTAGGTGAGGCAGAAAAGCCATTTCTTCTCCTCTCTGGCAGGAAAACAGAACAATAAATTAAATAACTAGAAAATTGCTGCCCTTCCGTGACACCCCAAATCGGCTATGTTTGGTGGCTGTCTCACTCTGGCTAATAGTCAGCTAGCCTTGCCTAAAGTCTATCCTATTTTTTTAAAAAACTTTTATTTGGAATTCGTGATTGATGTGTATTTAGCATGGATTGTAACACCTCACTGCAACCATACATTGATACTATGCTATAACCAGGGCTCTTTTTCCCCCTAGCCAGAGCGCATTGGCTGTTGTTTCTTCTTCTTCTTCTTCTTCTTCTTCTTCTTCTTCTTCTTCTTCTTCTTCTTCTTCTTCTTCTTCTTCTCCTTCTCCTTCTCCTTCTCCTTCTCCTTCTCCTCCTCCTCCTCCTCCTCCTCATTACCTGTTATTTCCAGAGGGTAGCATTAAAATTCTTTGGTTTTCCAAAAGCAGTTTCTGTGCTTCTTCATCAAATGTAGACTTACCAAGCTAAATGTTGTCCAATCACATAAATAAAAGCAGATTTGAATTCTTTGCACCAAGAAATATATTTTTAAGACCCCCTCACTGAAGAAATTTGCAAAAATTAAGTTTCATCCATAAAATTATAAAGCCCTAATGAGGCATACTTAATTCCTCCCTCTCAAAGCCTTCCCCCTTTCAATTTCTGTATGGTGAATAAACAACAGCATATGTCCCATAGTCTGTGTTTGCTGCCACCAGCACAGTTCTATTCTCAAGCATCTGTTTCCTGGATAGTTACTGCAAATATAGATTCCATTAGTGTATTGTGAAGTCCAGACGCTAGGGCTGTCTACATAAGGAATGAATACACAGTTTGTTCTACATACAACCACATAGTAGGTGAACAACAGCTACACAATTCTTCCCTTTGAACTACTGAAAACCTGGGATGCATTTTTCTGAACTTCAGATGTGCAGAAAACAAAGAAAAGCTCTCCCAAAGATGTCATTCTAGCATGAAACATAAATCAAATCTTGCCCTTATTTATTTAGGCCTGTTTGCTGAGTTAGAATTTAATAGCTTTTGAGTGACAGAGAGCATTACTGTCTACCACTCGTGAAATCTATCTGATCAAGATTCGCGAGCAGACAGTTTTTATTTATAACCTGTTGCTTCTGCATCACTTATTTTTAAGCTTTGAGGATTCCAATGTGCTTTGGAAATACCTATGCATGCACACCACTCCTAATTCAGCTAAGACAACACTGAAATAAATGTTGTGGAATGTGGTGCAGACCTCTTCCCTCTCTCATGAAATATTCCCTGGTGTGATCATGACCTTCAGCATGAATTGCAAATCATGTGGAGGACCAATTCATGTGATTTGGTATTTACCAGAAAGTATGTATGTCTACTGCATTGTGGAGGCCCCACTCTCCTACTCCAGCACATCATTTCAGTTGGCTGCAGAAACCAGGCAGTCTTCAGAAAAATGAGGCTATTGTAAGGCTCACCCAAATGACTGCTTTCTTGATGACACTCACTAAAGGCTAATGAGATCTGAGAGACCAGCCAATTGTTCATCATTAACCTGAGCCAGTTATTCATTTCCATTAGGTCTGCACACTTTCATTTGTTTAATCTGTAGATTAATCAACCAAAGGTTTAGTTGATTACTTGGTGGAGCTGAGGCACAAGGGCAACACTTCTTTATTTTTTAGTCTTTGGAGGTCCTGCTGTGTTTATTTAATAAGGAAGGAGAAAGAAAATATTAAAGAGAGCCTTTCCTTCTAATAATGAGCATAGCTTTTATTTACTGGGGCTAGTTTCCCTTAGCCACTGACCTAGGAGTAAGCCCTGATGAACTTAATGGCCTTAGTACTGAGTAGACACTCGTAGATCACACAGCAAATTGTAAGTTCACTCAAACTAGCTTCATTAACTCAAAAAGAGACCTATAGAAGTTGTAACGTGCACATTTATTTACCATATTTTTTGCACCATAACACTCACTTTTTTCCTCCTAGAAAGCAAGGGGAAATGTCTGTGCGTGTTATGGAGGAAATACCTACGGGTGGCATGCCTACGGATTTTCCTCCTCTAAAAACTACGTGCGTGTTATTGTTGGGTGCGTGTTATAGAGCGAAAAATATGGTAATTGATTAAAAGAAGATTGATCACCTAAGATTCTTAAATCAGTGGACAGACTCAGTAACTATTTCAGTTTATCTGAAAATATCAGCACAAGGATGCTTGAAAGACATGTTTTCCTCTCATCTGCTGGTAATGTGTCCTGACATAATAACAGCACGTAGACTCCTGGGCCATAGTGTAGTATATTTGTGCTCAAAGAAAACATGCCAAAACCGAGTGAAGGTCTTGTGGCATCCCTGCAACCAGTGACCTTAGAGCTCAGCTACAAAGATTGAAACCCCCATCTGAAACTTTCCTTCCTCCATTGCTTTTCCCAACATTCATTTAAAATAATAACCTATACACAAGTAGACCAGGTGATGTAGTGATGGACTACTGGGTTACTGGTATACTGATGGTCACATTTTCTTTCTTCTTTTGGTGCATACGAGTTGAAATTTCAAAAAAAACCCCTATATTTAATAGACACTATTTTTAAGCAAAAGGAGCTCAATGACAAGCAAATAATTTGCAATGTAAGATTTAGTATTCAGAGGCATAATTGGGGAATATATTATATTGTCAACATTTAGCTATGATAATCAACTTTAATCATCCCAGTGTCGAAAAACTTCGAGCTTTTACATTCATTTGAAAATAATTTATTCTAATATATTTTGTATTCATGCAGATAAGCTAGTACAAAAGTTCTTTTTTAAAAAAAGGTAACCTGAAAAAGAAGTAGATCTAAACCCAGTAAGGAACATGGCATGTTCGGAAGCAGTCCTGAGATATTGGGGCCTGTGTTGAAGGAGAAGGCACAAGATAATTCTAAGTATGTGTCAGAACAAAAGCCACATTCAGCCATCTATCTGAAAATACAGTGTTTAAAAGTGGGGCAAGGGCACATTACCACCACACCAGGAAGAGAAAAATGTGGATAAATAGGTTATATTTATTAAATATGACAGCTTGAGGATTTACAAGACCAATTAAGTAGTCAGATTCAACCAAGTTTGGGGTGGAACAAGCTTAAATAGCCTGTCACCACCTCTCCCCATTGGGCAAAATCAACCATCAAACCATAATGTTTCCCCCATGGGAGATACCACTTCTCCTCTTCTTCCACGGGAGGAGAGGTGTGGCAAATTTGTTCCCTACAAAAATGGTGAGAACAGCATATGCATGGTTTGATGCCAACACATCTATCCCTCTGTGGGTAATTGCTGATATTCTCATGAACATCAGTAGGACCCTCCACTTGATCAGGGAAGACCCTGCTTTATCAGCTTACTAATCTCTAGTCATGTTCAAGTGAATGTAAGTGAAAACCTCATGCAGACATTTCCTGCTCAACAAAGGTAGGGATAGAGGAGGAGTCCATTTTAAATTGATTTACGCAATGAATCTGGTGCTCCTGAAGCAATTGAGCTTTGCCTGCATCAGACTATCTCTTGCATCTAACAGCTGCTTTTGTCCAAGCCGTTTGTGCATTGTCTGAAATGCAAAAATGTAGGAAAAAATACGTGTGTGTGTGTGTGTGTGTGAGAGAGAGAGAGAGAGAGAGAGATACAGTAAATGGGTCAAGCTGCATGCACTACTATATCTCTGTAGCATACAGTGGTACCTTGTTTCTCAAACTTAATCTGTTCATTCCAAATCCAAAGCATTCCAAAACCAAGGTGCACTTTCCCATAGAAAGTAATGCAAAAAGGATTAATCCGTTCCTGACTTTTAAAAACAATCCCTGAAACAGCAATTAAACATGAATTTTATTATCTAACGAGACCATTGATCCATAAAATGAAAGCAATAAACAATGTACTGCAGTCACACAATCAACCAATCAGCAGCTGAACTGGGTTCCACACAGTCACAAAAACAAACTAACCGAAAAAGCCACAAAAACAAAAACGCAAAATAAATAGCAAAAACAGGCATCCCTCAGCGTAACACTCAACACGGAAGCATGGTACTCAAATTGGAAGTGTAACACTCAAAACAGAGCAGGTTCAGCTTCCGAAAAAAAGTTTGCAAACCAGAACACTTGCTTCTGGGCTTGCAGTGTTTGTGTTCCAAGTTGTTTGAGTACCAAGGCCTTTGAGAACCAAGGTACCACTGTATTTTTATAATAATCGATACAAAAGCATCTTATATGGTTCTATGTATTATGGTATCTGTTTATGTGTTACATTAGAAAACCTAGAGTGTGCATGTATCTACTATGCATATTATGCCATATGTGTGGTATTGCATATAATGTATGAGAATTGTTTGCATTTTTAGCAGAAATGATTAAAAAATCACTTCTCATCAGGAATTAGAAAAAAATATATATTGATGTGGATGATCTCAACATTTAGATTTCAGAAAATTTGGGAAGTCAGAGACCTTGTTTTTAAATATTATGTCTTCAGGATAGTTCAGAGCACGAGACTCTTAATCTCAGGGTTGTGGGTTTGAGCTCTAAATTGGATAAAGTTGCATTGCAGGGGGGTTGGACCAGATTATTCTCATAGTTCCTTACTCTACAATTCTATGATTGTATGATTCTTGGTGAATACCTCAGGACAGCCAGTGGTTAAGTTTGTCACATTTTCTGGACATAATAAACAATCTCAGAACGGGCTGGAGATTTTCTGGCTAAAACAATTATAGTCAATACCCCTAAACATTTTGTGAATCTAACAGGAGAAGAAACTAAAAAAATAAATAAAATAGTTTCTTCTCTAGCATGGTGAATCATCAGTTCCGTTGCTACCCCCAATGGCAGCCTCATTTCCTGTCACGGTGTTTCCTGAGTCTCACATGGAAGCGGGCATTTAATATGTGAAGTAGGAGTTGGAATCTAGCACAGTGATTGGTCAGTTTCGTTACCACCTCCGATGACAACTTCATTTCCTTTCCCAGTGATTGAGTCAATTCCTTCCCCAGTGATTGAGTCAATTCCTTTCCCAGTGATTGAGTCAAAATGAGAGTACCCCTAAACATTTTTTTAAAGAAAAAAAGCACTGAAGAAGACTAGGTGCAAGAATCACTCTCATAAGAACTGTTCTGGTGGAATGTGTCTGGTAGGATCAAAGGGTGGGCCTAGGAAATTTGGACCTAGACCTTCAAACAGCAATATCCTCCCAAGCCCGTTGGTCTTCAAGGCTGCCTGAATTCTGCACAATGCTACTTGGAGCTGTCTATGGTTCTGCTTCCTTCCCTGAACACTTGCCTTGCCTTCCTGATCTTCCATGCATACTGACCGAGTCTGACCAAGGCATCTGTCTCACAGCCATAAAGACCATACCTCACAGGTAGATCACATGCAGAAGATTCCACGTTCAGTCCTAAGCATCACCATTATCTGTATCTGTTGGAATCTATCTTCCTTGGCTAGTTCCATGACTCAAGATCAGCCTGCAACCTCGGCATAACCAAACATTGATATGATTGCCATTTTGCCCCATCCTAGGCACTCAGTTACTGGTGTCACTGTTCCCAGAGCATGTTCCCACATCTATGGGCATCTCATTTGATTTCGCCATATATGGCTACAGTGAACTTGAAATGTGAGAAATGACTCCCTGGAAATAGATTGTACACGAGGCGATGCAGAGTTCTACCTCAGATGTTTTATCTAGGATGGCCCATTCACTCATGTAGGTTGTCACAGGATGTTGCAGTTGTCAGCTGATAAATGTGCAGTGTGGAGCAGCCCTCAGGATTGGGCTGTTCACTCCCAGTATAAGTGTTCTACCAGGCAGATCACAAACAGAAAAAAGGTGCTGCTGGTGAGCTTTTTAAATAAAACAGATGGAAACCACTAAATTACTTTAATCAGGCGATTGGCTTCTTTTGTTCTGTGTCATGGTTACCAAACCAGGAGGTTTGAAAAAATTATTTTTTCTAATGCATATTTTAATATTCTCAAATGGAACCTTTGCTACTCCATCATGGTAGAAGCGCAATAATGATCAAGACACATGGCATTATTAGCAGAATTAATGACCACCTGGGGTTAATGGCCCAAGGCAAAAGCCTCCAGCCATCAACTGTCTCAGCTGTCCATTAATCCCTGGGAAACAGTCTGTGCATTCATCAGTATTGCTCAATTGAAAGGTGAAGTTTCTCTGTTTGATGTGCCTTTTCATAAAATAAAAGCACTCTAGTTTTGTCATGTAATCACTTCTTCATTGATTACCTGGGGGGGGAAAGAAGGTCGTCAAAATTAAATTTGCCTATTTAATCACTGAATCCACATTAAATATTTGTTATAAATATTGCCTTCCAATGCCTAGTGCATTATAATACGTACACCAATGAATGTGTGAACATTGATTAAAACATTGAAGTTGTACAACTATATGTTGCCTGTTGTCTCCCTCTCCTAAATCTCACGTGCTTGATTTTGGACTCTAAATATATTTTGGAATATATTTAGAAATTCAGTCCATCTTTAATGTATTGGTGATATTGGACAGTTAAAACTGAGGAGATGTCTTCTAAAAGTCTGGTAGTTATTTTTCTCTTTGACATCTGGTGGGAGGGTGATCCATAGGGCGGGCACCACAACTGAGAAGGCCCTCTGCCTGGTTCCCTGTAACTTGGCTTCTCGCAGCAAGGGAACCTCCAGAAGGCCCTCAGCACTGGACCTCAGTGTCTGGGCAGAACGATGGAGGTGGAGACGCTCTTTCAGGTATACTGGACTGAGACCGTTTAGGGCTTTAAAGGTCAGCACCAACACTTTGAATTGTGCTCGGAAACGTACTTAAGGAACGTGCTTAGGAATATTTCCTCTTCAGGAGAAATTCTGATGCTCTGAAGACATTGTGTCTTGGTTGGGCCAGGGGCTTCCAACAAGGCCTCCCATTTCCTTCAAACATCCAGTATGTGAAGGTGCAGAGACCCTTGGGAGAGGGCCGCTGGGGCTGTAGTGGCCCAGTTATTAATGCCTTTTTTCAGGGAGGCTAGCATGACACCAACAATATTATCCTTTAGGCACCAGGTGAAAACCTCTCTGTTTTGAAAGCATCTCTATGCTTCTGTTTGCTGTGGTTTATTTTCCGTATTTTATTAGGGTTGTTGCTGTTGTTTTTAAAAATGGCTGTAATATTAAAAACATTTTTATTACAGTCTGCGTTTCATTAGTTGCTACACTGCGGATCATTTTGTATTGCTCCTTTTAATGGGTGCACGTATTTAAAGGGATGATATGATACGTTGTTATGTTTTACTCTAGAATTGTACACTGCATTGTGAGGGTTGTTCTGCAGCTGAGAAAGCTTTCTACTAAATAAATAATTCCACAAATAAACTATTACTGGGAACCAGACTAGAAACAATTCTGGACATAGGGTGGCATATAAATATTTTAAATAAAGGACTCCTCCGTCTTACCCAACTTTCTGGCATCTATGTTACTTTCAACAGGAGCAGAAATAGAACCAATCTTGGAGTGACAGAGAGAGGAGGGGGAAAACACCGCAGGCAAGTAGTTTTCCCCTTCACTAACCCCTTATGAATTCATTGAAGGAAAGGCCCGTATCACACTTTAGATATTCAATTTGCTCCTTTAGCGACCTTCCCATTTCCTTTCTCTGACGTTGCCTTTGTGCAGTCCATATTGTAAATTTAAGGGTCTCAGGGATGATGCTGCCGCATTCCAGATGTTGTGGGATTGCAGCCCCCAGTATGACCATTGGCTGATTGGTGTAAGAGATAAATAAGTAGCAGATTTATCGGAAGCTCTCCAGAAAATGTGTTCTGTGGCCAACCTTTCATGTTTTGCACTGTGCAATACATTATAAAGTGAATGCCTATTTCAGCGCCTTTATATTTAATAGACTTTATTGTAGACATGACAGGCTGCCCCTTCTACCACTTTCTCTGGCTACACTAATGAAATCAAAACCTTCAGAAATATTAAAACTGAAACATTGAAGGTCTCATATAGTTATGTCACAGAATGTCAGTGCTTTAAATGGGATGTGTATTTCATGTCTCGTACTGCATTCTGCTAGTGAAATATCAGTTAATTATACCTGTGCAGAAAGTAGATCACCCTGCCCCCCACTTCGTAGCTGCCAGATGGTGTTGAGCAGATTTAGTTGCTTCGCAGAGCAGCTGAATTTTAACCAGGTAATTCTGATGTTAGAAACAGCAATTGTACCTCGGGTCTGTGTCTGGCATTTCCAGACTACAGTGCAATAATGAAATGTTTGAGTAACAATTGTTACCTTGCCTTAATACTTGTGTAATCATTGTTTCTTTTATTGGGAATGGTGATAATTTCCATAAGAAAAAAGATCTTCCCCCTTTCCTTACCTATTTTGCGCAATCTTCTATCATTTCATCTGAGACTCTTCCTTTTCCTTCTGAATTGATTTGTTGGCATCGCTGAAGAGAAACTGATAGGTGAAAGTATCTGATAGCAGTTGGGCATCCTGCAAGTCTTCAGCCAGTATTTTTTCTCTTTGAAACTGTATGCAGAAATATCATTGTCTTTCCTAACTTTAGAGTGTCACCAGAGTCTTTGTGATGTCAGCAGCCATTCCACCAATCCCCACTCTCATCTCAGTCCTATTTGCATGACTTGTAACAGATTTCACACTTCAGAAAGGCACAACCTTCCTTGACCCTGTAAGCAAAAGTTCATGGAAGGGGAAATGTTGCCATATTTCCACATTTGGTAGCTTTTCACTAGCATTGATTAAACTGGTCGCTTCATGTGTGTTCATGCTCCTTAGTGAAGCGGGAGCCACAGCATTCACTCTGTATATGTATTTCTAGGGGTAGACTAAAACAGCTTCTCAATTCTGTTCATCACCCAGTTTTGCAGGGACTGCAATATAGACAGGAACTGATCACCTGCCATCAGTGGTGGGTGGTGCTCATTGGGATTGACAGGGCAGAAAACAAGGAGACCAACGGTAGGTGGAGCCAGAGCCAATGAGGCAGTAGACAAGTAGGGGCAGTACTATTTTTCTAGGAAAAGAGGTGCTTAAACTCACCATGAACGCCTCCTTTGTTCTGGGAGCCAGTGTGGTGCAGTGGTTAAGAGCGGTAGTCTTGTAATCTGGGGAACTGGGTTCGCGTCTCCGCTCCTCCACATGCAGCTGCTGGGTGACCTTGGGCCAGTCACACTTCTGTGAAGTCTCTCAGCCCCACTCACCCCACAGAGTGTTTGTTATGGGGGAGGAAGGGAAAGGAGAATGTTAGCCGCTTTGAGACTCCTTCGGTTAGTGATAAAGCGGGATATCAAATCCAAACTACTACTCCTCCTCCTCCTCTTCCTCCTCCTCCTCCTCCTCCTCCTCCTCATAATATAATGGCAATGCTGCCCACCTGAGAGGTGCCAGAACTGAGTTCCAGTAAGTTCTGGGTGCTGACATCACAAAGACTCTGGTGACACTTTAAAGTGCCCCATCCTGGGTTGGGGTTGGCTGAGGATAGACAGGAGTCGGTGGGGCAATGCCCCTTTTGCCCTATTCATCTATTCTCCACTGCTTCCAGAAATTTCATGGGTTAAAAACCAGGCCATTGTGGCATGACTTACAAGACTGTTTTCGTTTCCAAAGGGTTGTGAAGTTGAGATAAATTTTTTCCCTAACAGAAGCTGTGGGGAACATTTATTTCTTAATGTGCTGCAGGCAAAAAGAAATTAGCCAGGGCCTGAGGACTGAAAGGGAACCCAAAAAATACCTTATACCCACTTATCATTTCACCTTAAGGAGCTCTTTTAGTTGCTCAGTTCCCTGCCCAGACACTATGGCAGAATTCGTTCCATAGTGACTCAAGGGGGGAAATGTCACATTGTGAGTCATCAGTGCCATTTAAAGAAACATCTACATTTTCCTGTGGGGCTTATCCTTATTACGTGACCTCAACCTGCTTATGTAAGAAGACAGCCTGATAAGAGGTATAATACTCTTGCCTAAATAGGGTCTCTTTAAAGAAAAATAGCTAGGTGTTTGAGTTAAGTCCTCTGCAGTGAGGAATATAGGCAACCCAAACTTCCAAATATACTCTTTGTGGGACAAGAGAAATGCCTGCACTTGTGGATGGTTATAAACAAAGAAATCTATAGTAAAGTCCATGCTATATGTTCTCCTTGCAATGGCTCAGCTCCATTAATCCAGGTCTCCACTAGAATTGGCGCAGGTAGCAGCCTTTATTATTTGGAACCACATTTGATCGATTATAATCAGAACTTTGTAGTAAGGGGTCACAACTGTGGTCAAAAACAGCAACCCAATTAAGGACTTTGATCTATTTTATCAATCCAGCAAACTAGTCATCAGCTCCTTGTTATTTTCAATTCATTTTTATAAATAATTCTTTTTTAATATATAAATAAATTCATCTGGCAGCCCCACACCTGTCTCCCAAAATATCCCCATGCACCTTGTCCTGCTTTTAACAACCCTTCACCCAGATCCCATTCTAAACTTCACTATGACCATCACATTCCTCTATTACAGTTTGGGGAGTAGCCATTGTTGACAGCCTGCCTATGATTCTGTGCTGTTATAGCCTGCTCTGGAGGAATAATAAGCCCTGCAGGTTATAGGTGTTGCTCCTCCAATATGATTATTTTTGCTATCACCAGGCAAGTGATTCCTTCCATCTCCCCTTGCCAGTTTTAATTTTTGGCCAGGCATCAGCCAATGAGCTAAGTCTATAATAAATTAAATTTTGGGACAACATTAAGTAGATACTGTGTTTGGTAAAGTGGTATGCTTAAAGATACAGGACTCAGCTATACAGCTGCAAATATAATGTTTTAAGTGAGTTTTACGTGCATTACGCAAATGTAACACTAGTTGGCAATGATGAGCTCATGGCAAATTCAATATTTTTTCAAAACGCTTTTTTTAAAAAAACATTTTCACAGTGTGTTTTTTTAAAAAAATATGTGTCTAGATTCCATCTGTACAGTATCATGTGGGAGTAATAAAAGCCCCATGTTCCTAAATGTTCTCTAAGTATTTTTGCTCTAATTTCTCTTGTCCATTATATAATTTCTGCTCTTTCTGTTGGGAGGCAATTGGGTCTCTGGAATGCACGTTTCTTGAGGGGTTCAGATGACGCTCCCCACCTACTGAAGGAATGCATGGGGATTCTTGCAGGGCCACATGGATCCATCCTACCCCTTGCCAGTGCCTCATCCATCTACACATTAGGCCAGCATCTGAAGGAATTCTAAGTGCATACAGATGTTCATGCACAGAGCTGCTGCATAGCCTTCTATGATAGCTCTCAATGCACATGCATAACTGCACATCCTAGCAGAATGCGCCATTGGCAGGGTGTGTGGCTACCATGTGCATCAGTGGCAGAGGACAGCACTACCCCCCACTGCCCCACAACCAAATTTCCCCCCTAGAATTTTGAAGTTCTAAAAATTGCCTGGTCTGTTTTCATGAATTATTTTTTTAATGTTCTTCTAGTTCAATGGGAATTCAAGAAGAGTACAAAAGAGGGGAAATCAAGGCTTTGCTTTCTCTGCTCAGGGGTTTTGTGCTGGTATATGTTTGATCCCCTAACTGCTGTCTGAAGTAGTACAGTCCTACAATACTTGCATCCTGCATGGCTGTTGATCACATAGTCTAGGCCTAAGAAACCTAGATAAACTGGTATAACTCTAATTCTAACTCCACCCCTTTTATTAACACAATCACTCCATGGTTTACTAACTTGTGCATAATGGATTTATTAAGGCAGTCAAGATAAAATGAACTTCTGTGGTTGCAATTTAATTAGGGTGTGCGTGTGTGTTTCATTGTTAGCATATTCTTAACCAAACATGCCTTGGAGCATGTTTCAAATAAAATATACACACAATAAACAACTGGAGATTTTTCATCTCTTCAATGAATAAATTCATTGCTAATGGAAGGCAAAGACCGAATAAATCATTCCTTAATTTAACCTTTTCACTCTGGATAAGATCAGCTAAGCTGTCACCTCCCACTTATAAGACTACATCAAGTGCAAGATGCAACTATTCTGAATTGTTTACCACTTGATGAAGAAAAGTATACAAAATCCTTGAAAAACAGCCAGCTTTGCATGGGAAAACAGTATGGCTGCAGTATTGAGGAAAAGAAGAGGGGGGGGGAAATCCCCAATATATAATTTTAAAAAAAGAATTTGTAGGCTGATAAGGCATCATCATGCAGCAATGGTTACTATAATCAGTTTTGACCTGAATAAAGAACTGTGTATGATTTAGATGCGGATTTAAGGCACCCCTCGATTCTTGTGCTTCTGTTCTAAATCGTTGTGGTACCCCCTGTGGTACTGGTGCCCAGTGCAGCTGAGCCAATCTTGCTACCTGCATGCAAGGCCCAGAATGCACAGCGCAATGAACAGTCTCTGCTCTATGTTCCAATCCTCTTTGTCATACAGTGTGACAAATGTGTTTTTCCCCCATCTTATTTTATAGGAGGGCAACTGAGTGACAGTGACTTGCTGACGATCACCCAATTTGTCCATGCTGCTAATATGTGAACACTGTCTCAAACTAAAGTTGGACTTTGATGCCATATATATTCAATAATAATTCAATAATAATTGCCTTTTCTTCCCAAATTGACTTCACTGTTAAGGTTTCAAAGAGGAACGGAAACATTGCCCCTGAAAACTCCTTGCAAACCATGATTTGTGCTATAATCTTTCGGAGTCTATTTTACTGATGCTCCCAATTGAAGCAAATGCCAGGCTTGTCACATGCCGGTAAAGCTAATATCAATATTCAACTTTTTCCTTCTGCTGTTATTATGCTGTGTTGATGGGCTGCGCAGGTTAAGGACGAGCACAGAAAAAAGAAATAATGAATCTCCATCCCTTCTAATAAGTCTTGGAATAGCCATTTCACTAATATTCATTCCAAAGGTGGCACTAGCAATGAGTGGAGTCAAACAGGTCTCATTTTATGATACAGAGAAAAGTTTATTGGATGCTTTTATCAGAACTCTAAATGCACTCTGATTTATGTTGAGCAATAATGCTGGCAGCGATGGAGATTTTTCTGAATGAGAATCACCTGCTTGTATATAGGTAAGATTAAACACCCACTCAGTAGAACTTCCAGATACAAATCAATATCTATATCTACATAAATGAAAAGACATTGAAGGCGAGAACTTGTGTGGATGGGTTTCTTACACAGATGAGAATTTTTTTTTCCAGCCCAGCGGCCAAATTTTCTCATTCACAGTCACCCCATACCTGTCAACATGATTTGACCGGGACATCCCAGAATTACAGAAGCCATACTCTGGTTTCACCTCAGATTGTATAAATCTTTCAGAATTACAGAAGCCACTCCAGCTTCTGATTGGATGACCCATTTTCGGCACCAAGCTCTCCCACAAGAGCTTGGCACCAAAAGATCCATGTCTTTTGCATGAAGGAAGGCACCCAATTTACAGCCTAGGGAGGGGGGGCTGGTTGTGGCGAAGGCCAGGCTGCCCCCACCAGTGGAGGAGAAGCCAATGGAGAAGAGGACAATAACAAAGAAGAAGAGGAAGAGCTGGAGGTGCTCTTGTGATGCTTGCTGAGGGAGCTGCTGTCCGTAACAGAAACAGGGGGCTGCGACAGGGAAGCCCCAGCTGGCTCACAAGAAAGCACAGGACGGAAAGACGCCTGTCCCGATTTTAATTGGCAGAATGTTTTCCAGAGTGCATATTCCAGTGGTGGCTACAGCTAGAGAAGAAAGTGGGTGGGGCAACGGATGGGATTTCTTACCTTCATATAGTAGGCTACATTTTAGGCACACAAAAAGGGTTTGGTGCTTGAGTGTGCGTGCATGCACACACACACACACTCACACACACTCCTGCATTCGGGCAAGCAAGAGGCATTATCATGGTTTAAGGATGCATTCCAATGTGGAAAACACAGTCAAAGTGGGTGTAGAACAGAGCTGGAGAGGAGATGTAGCTGGGGAAGGGTGTGTCTGGGAAGATTCTCAAGGACTAGATAAAGGGACCTGGGGACCATATTTAGCCTAAGGGTTCTCACACCCCTGCCTTAAAGAAAAGCATACTGCATGGGTGGTCCGAGTCCAAAGCAGTTGTGTTCAATTAAACCTATAGATGAAAAAAAACGTGGCTCCTCATATCCTACCCCATCCCTTAATGCCATATTGTGCTATACTATAGTGTGACAAACAAACAAAATCCAGACCGTGATTCTCTTGATTCTCAGTAGCTGTGTTCACCAAGGGCAAGAAGCAGATTTAGTCCGCACTCTGTTCCCAAGGGACCCGTTTACTTTCAGCTGTGTACATGTTAGGTATCACTCATTCCCATGGAGAAATCAATTCTTGGTTATGATGTGTGTGTATGTACGTAAGGTGGGGGGGGGGTTACTCACAACCCTGACAGTAGGTGACGAGGAAACACATGCAATGGAAACAGTATGCATCTTCTCCATCCTAAAGTCCAGGACTATGAGAGAGGGACAATGTGTCTCTGTCATCCACAACACACAAAAAACAGGGATTAGTTTCAAGAAGCAGGAAGCGGACAATGCAGAGTCTGGAGGGGATAACCATTCCATAGTTCCTCTGGGCCTAGTCTGTAGGCCGTATTCAGTTTGAGGAACCAACTGTAGGTTGGGGGAAGCATGCCAGGCCCCAGCTCTTTGCTTTCCCAGTGTAAATGGCCTCTGTGATGGATGGGACGGCTGGGTGTCAGGCAAAGGAAAGAATGGGGAGCTCTCAATTCCTCTCCCATCATTTCAACTTGACGGGCTTTTAGCTGGCACTACTAATGATAACAGTAAGCATTCCTTTGCTGATTTGCTGAGCATTCAGAGTGTGACACATACATTATCTCAGTAAAAAATGGAAGTATCTCGACAGAAAATGTTCGGTGGTGCCTGCGCTCTGTATCACAAAGGCAAAGCTCACTACCACTGACACTGTGCTAATGCATCAGGAGGTCTCTTCTGCTTCCTTGACTCCCACCCCCTGATGTTAATGGCTAATGGGAGGTGTCTGTCAAGAGTGTTTCCTGGCAAGAAAGTTGGAGTTGGAAGAGGAGGCATGAGACGGACGAAGAGAAAACATAACATGGATGTCAGAGGTAAGGGAAGCCATGTGCCCTTGGGGGAAGGGCAATTGTGCAGGCTCATCAGGGTGCCAACTTGAATAAAATATTGGGGGGGGGGCAAGTAATCCCCAACCCACATAACTGATCACATGATGTGCTGCATGAACACCATTTGAATAGCAATGCCCATCAACTGGGGGCAGCCCCTTCAAATATTTTATTGGAGTAGTTGGCTCCTATTAGCCTCATTGTCCCTTGAATATGCTGCTTTATAAGAATAGCATGCAGAGGTGCTCTTGACTAACCTGTGTGCTCATTCTAAGATCAAATAGCCCTCACACCAGCCTTCAACGATTTTATTTTCTCTGGAGTTTGGTACATCCACAGTTGATTATTCATTGCCAAAACATTAATCTGAATTCTCACACAGGTTATCTCCACCTAAATTCCTATAATGGTTTAATAAATACAATCTTTCTTAAGAAAAATGAACCCTATTAATCTCCATATACCTTTTAGCCTGATGATTGTTCAGATTCTCCACTGTTAAAAATGTGACTGAGCAAGCTGTAGTCTCAGTTCATTTCCTGGGAGTGTGTACATAAACAACATTTATCACAATAAATACCAGTGTGTTCACATACTTGGCTGGTTCTATGGACTCCTGTTTTTGTGCTTCAGGATCTCGGCAGAAGGCCTGGCTTTCCTATAAGATCTTCCTGAGATGTAGCTAGTGTGAGGAATTTTTTAAAAACCGGGCTCCATTGCATAGACACTCATAGGGAATTCATTCTCTCGAGGGCTGATCATCGAGCAGTCAAACTGGCAACATCTATGCACAAGAGGGAGGTATCAACAGATTTAGGGGAGCCCTAAGGTTCACAGAAGTAGAAACAAATAAACTTCTTCAAAACCCAAGAGAAGGAAAGGAAACCCTGAGGACTGAGCATACTCAGCAGCCACAGAATGCTATTTGTTGGGAGCAGGCAGGATGAGAAGACCTGTAACACTGATAAGTAAATAGCTTGCCTCAGGGGGTCCATCAAGGCCACCTCATTTTTCCATTTTAGACATGCTGTGGAACCCATTGCCAAACGCCATGCCTGTTTGCTAACCATTGCTACAAACACGTATTGTTGTTGAGGTTTTTTGTATTTGTATCTTAAGAAACCTAGAAAGTCCTATAAAGCCATTTAGGCTGCAGGCACTCAAAAGGATTCTTAAAGTATCATTTCTTGCACCATTTTGCTTGAGAGCCTGGATAGCTCAATTGGGGCTGATAGCTGCAAGATTGCAGGTTTGATGCCCGTATGTGACAGCTGCATATTCCTGCATTGCAGGGGGTTGAACTAGATGATCCTCAGGGTCCCTTCCAACTCTACAATTCTATGGTACCATGAAACTTAATAATAATAATCATTTTATTATTTGTACCCTTTCCATCTGACTGGGTTGTCGCAGGCACTCTGGGGGGCTTGCAACATATATAAAAACATAATAATATACATTAAAAAGGCTTCCCTTTTGTGTGTGTAAATCTGCCCCGACATATAACACGCAAAATCAAATAAGTAAATTACAATCATACCCCGGGTTACAGACGCTTCAGGTTGTGTTTTTTTGGGTTACGGACCGCCAAACCCAGAAGTACTGGAACAGGTTATGTAGCACCCTGCTTGTGGTTAACGCTTAGCTGGAATGAAATATTCAACGCAGCAACAGAGAAATTAAAATAATAATTTATTTGTCAGACAAATAAATGAGAGGCTCAGTGGTATATGGTTACCAAGCTCTGGCCTGCCTCCTGCCATTATGGCCAGCACTTATATTCCCTTAATCCAGCCCCCTTTGCTCCTCCTGGGGCTGCCTCTGTTCAATCAGCCTGGTTGGATTTCCTATTGGCTGATTGCTATAACTAATCACAAAAAGATACACCCATATCCTCCTATCCTTATAAGGGAGACAAAGAGCTATATATTTGACATATAAGTAATAATATATCTTACATGGAATCTTAATTACCAGCTCACCTCTTGCCCTATTGCCTTCTAAAACAAATGTTTAATCTTACATTTTTATGTTCAACAGATGTCAAGGATCTTGAGTTCACATCAACATTGAAAGATCTCCTTCATTTGAGGGTCTTTTAAACAAATGCCTGACAACTATATATCAGAAGTGTTCGATGGCGTCTCCTGTCTGGCAAGGGGGGGCTAGGCTCATTTGCCCCTCTGGTCTCCTATTGCAATATGACTCTATGAATCTAGCATTTCTTAAATCCTTTGCATAATTACATTTAAGCCAATATATTTAAGCTAATATATTTCATACATTATCATATATAGCTTTTTAGAAGGATAAATCTCCTCAAAGTAAAAGGAAGGAACAGTTTACAGCCTCAAAATAAAAAGTGAAGAAAAAGTCTCTTCCCCTGTTTACACTCCCCCCCTTCTCCAGCCAGTTGTTTTTCAAAACCATTTGCTCTTGGCCTTTCAACCTTAGGAAGAAGATATGGCTCATTTTACTGGGAGGCACATTGGTATTATTTTACTATTTACCCATTCTTAATAGTGTTTTTTCAGCCTTGGGGCAGCATATGTAATTTCCCATCAATGGGGCCCTCTTGTCTTAGGAGAAAACCTCTTGCCAAGGTTTTTTTTCTGCCTGGCATGAAACCTTTGAAAATCTAAGCCCATTTAATTTAGGAACCTGATCAAGATATAAGCCAATATAAGTCTTGATTAAAAATGCAGTCTATATTCAGATGCCACATTCCCCCCTTTCAAGCTCAAGGACCTTGCTTACCAAGCGTCCTTGATAGCTTGATCTTCATCATATTCCTGAGGTAAAGCTCTGTATAGGGCCATGATATGAGGTAGAGTTTCATTCGAAATCATCTTGCTAATTGTACTTCTAAAACATGAGATGATACATGGCACCATACATAAAACCATTATTACTACCGTCAAGAAAAACAAGCAAGACAATAATATCCCTTTGAGTCCCGCAACATTAGGTAACCAATTGGTGAGCCATCCCATATCCCATCCTTCCCATGTTTATACTTGGACATGTGCTATATTCTCCATCTTTGTAGCCAACACACGGATTGCCTCACCATTATCAGAAATGTTAAAGCAACAGGCATTCCCTGTCAAGTTCAAGACTCCACATAGGCCTCCCTGCCTGGCAAGTACATAATCCATTCCCATTTTCAGCTGCAAAATGGCGGCTCTACTTTCATCCAACTGTTGTGCAATAAGTCTCAAACTCTGGGCCGTTGCATTGGTTACAAGTTCCACTACTGCTTGCAATCGAATTATTCTGTTTAGATTATAAATAGGATCCCGTGCCCCTTGTATGAGCTCACCAGGATTCCAGGAGGCAGGATCATAATAGGCTATAATGCGCTCTGGCGGCCAATCATCAGTACCGCTCCAACTTTGGGTACTTCCTCCTGCTATACGAGAAATATCAGCATTCCTTCGTGTTCGCTTAGCTGAACTAGTGGGCATAATCCACATTGGTGGTAATACCCATCCCAGGAAACAAGTCCCACTCCATTTGGAAGGGAGTTTCTTGTATGCCCATTCTCCACATATCCACCACAACCATCGGGTCTGAGGTTTTTGGTACTTGGAGTACAGAAGGCGAAAATATCAAAAGAGGTAGAGAGTTCACAGTGCAGTATGTTAGATTGCCTTTTTCTGTCACAGTTATGTTCCACACCACTTTCCATGCATAAATAAAAGGAGGTGCACAGGGCAAGGTATTCCGAGTTCGATACGTAGTACCGTTTGCCCAGGTTTGACTATTCTTAATATAATCCCAAGTATAGTGGCAATGAGAAGAGCCTATCATGGTAGGGTCAGCTGCATCTGATGATTTATGCACACAGATTTCCCCTTGCACAGGTATAACTCGTATTGGTTTAGTTGAGTTCCAACCGGGGAAATTCTGTACTTCTGTTTGGTGTGGCATTTCGCTTACCATACCAATGGCACTTAATGGTATTGGTAATAAGGGCATACCTCCCTCTGAATCATCTGGCCCAAGAGAGCAAACAAGGCAATTAGTCCTATTTGCAACATTGGCTATCATCTCAGCTAAGCCTACCCACATATTGTGGTCATGGCGGAATCCATATTTAGCAAATTTGGTCAGATTCATGGACCCTTCCCCTTCCCAAGGGATCAGGATTAATAATAAAATCATGTTGATGTCTAGCATATGCATTCCTTCCACAAAAGATTACCTTATTGTGATAGCAAATAATTATTAGTCCCAATATAATTCCCCCAGTGACAGAAATGGGGAACCACCAAGACCAAAACATATATCCCGAGGATCCCCAATGAGTAATATCACTTATAATTGTTCCACAAGGGGGCAGTCAATCAATTGTATAAGAGAATCTTCCCGTTCACAATTGCTGGTTTAGACGCTCCTCAAGCTTCAGGCGTGCGCAGGTCAGCCAGCTTCCAGGTTGTGGCTGCAGCAGGCCGGTCGTCAAATGTTGCCCGTGACCTAACCCGCTCCCGGTAGGGCTAGATACAGGGGTTTTTGGAGAGAGTCAGTTTTAAAGGATTAGAGGGGTCACCTTTGCATGTCCAACTGCCTTCAGACTTCTTTAAACGAGAGTGATGAATCCAGGGGGTCACCTCAGCTACCTTCACCGCTGTTAGAATAGAGAGCAGGACGGTGTAAGGTCCACGCCACTTAGGTGCAAGTGGATCACGTTTCCACTCTTTCACCCATATGCTATGCCAGTCTGGAGCTGATGAATCGGCTTGGCAATGCTGCACGGCGTGTGCTTGAGGGCCCACCTGTTAAGATAAAAAAACAAACAAACACGGGAGAGAGACAAAAACACGGGAGAGATTGCACTTGTCCCTGTGTCACATGGTCTCCTATTTGTTTGAGGTCAGTTGGAATATCCTGAACAAAGGAGGGCGGCCTCCCATACAGGAGCTCAAAAGGTGACAACTTAAGTCTTTTTGTGGGTGCGCCCCGAACACGAAACAGTGTTATGGGTCAGCAAGCACATGGGGATATTAAAGCAGCCTGTGCTTTTCCTTTGCAGGCTTGGCACAGCCCGGCCTGGTCCCTGGGGTGCAGGGCCGTAAGAGATGGAGGCAGGCTGGGCCCTCTCCCTCCTGGGTGAAGCACCTGCCGGAAGCCTCGTGGCAATCATCCCCCCCCCGGGGGCACACGCAACAGACACTGGGGCCAACGGAGCGTGGTGGGTTAGGGTGGCAAATGCCTCTCTGAGCTCCGCAGAAAAGCTGAACTTGCACCAGAGCCGCCTCTGACCCACATAATGGGCTATTGCCAGCTTGTATTTTAGGGAGCTGGTTTCTTGTTTTCAGCCTTGCAGCAGCAGTACCCGACTGCACACACTTAATGTGATCTCACAACAATCCTAGGAGGTAGGCCATGGTTATTCCCATTGTAGAAGAGAGGAGAAACGGAGTGATATAATGCCAGCAGTAGTATAAATATGTCCCCATACATGCACCATACAAATAAAGAGTGGACACATAGTCCTACAGATACAACCGACCCTTTGAGGGTGACCAAACTGTTGATGCGGCCCCCCGATGAATTTGAGTTTGACACCCCTGCTTTAGACATATTAGTGGGCTTCTGGCATGCCCTGCAGATGCCTTGCACAAGTGTCTGGCGGTAGGTAGTAAGCCTGGCCAGGTGAATTGCATTGTTTGGATCCCAATTAGGATCTTCCAAGGGAAAGTTGTCCTGGAGATGATGGTCAATATTATAAATATTTCCCACTCTGGCCTGCTCACGCAAATATATCTGTGCCTTTTCAATTATGTCTCTCCTTTCCTCAGTGGTGAAAAGAGTATTCAGGAGCTGGCGACAATCTGTCCAAATAGGACTATTACTATTGAGGTCACCAAGTCCATCATAGCCTGAGGTTTTTCTGCGAAAGATGGGGTGTTTTCCAATTCATCAGATCTGTAGTTGTGAATGGAATACATTGCAGGGTCGAAGTTCGAGGTGGCCGTGGTCCAGGTTGCCCATTAACCAGCACAGGCTCCTCAAGTGCATCAAATACTCTTCTAAGAGGGGCTACTACGTGACCTTTTTCTTCACTTTGCTCTAGGGGCCTCAAATCATAGGGGATGGTATTTGTCCCAAGGCGTTCTTTTAGCAGCTTTATACGCCTGGCTGTATTGCTTGCTGACCGATTAAGGTCTCCCTGTAACTTCTGTAATAATTCTCTAGGACTTGGATGTACAGGGGTTTGGGGTAGGCAATCAGTTGTTCCACTAAAAGAGACTGTAGATGGAGTTCTACTGGGACTCACAGGTGGAATAACCACTTCTGCTTGGGCTTCATTATAGGACTCCAATGCCTCCTGAAGATATTTATCATAATCTATCAAGGAATCAAGCTCTGTGACTCCACTCCCATTATTCATTCCAGTTTCTTGCCTTGGGGTTACAACTGGTGGAGTGTTTGGATTAGGCTCCCTTCGATGTGGAGCATAGGGGGGAGGTGGAAGCACCTCTTCCTCTGGTCCCTCAAAAATGGGTTTAAGTTTATTTGGCAAGATTCCTTTCCTAGCTTCGGCTTTTACAGCCAATAATTTGCATCGTTGGACTTTGCATTCCCTTATCCATGGAGGATTTTTTTTTTTTTTTAATGTGCTCAGCCAGGAATCTATATATGAAAATTGTTCTGGGCACCCTCCAGTTTCTTTGGTGATGTTAGACCAAAGTTTGCTTACTAAATTTATATCAAAGGTTCCCTGGGATGGCCATCCAGTACTTTGTTTTGGCTACCCTAATTCACATAACGTTCTCAAGCGCTCTGGCGTCATTTTGACTCCATATGCCCCTGAGAAGGCTTTCTTAAAATTATTTAACATACATTCAAGAGGTGTATTTCCCCCTTTGAACCCCCAACTCCCATTGTATGGCCCTGTGAAGTATCCACTCAGTCACTCACACACACGCCTTACTGGGAAACGAAGTAGTACTCACTCCACACTTAGGTCAGCTACACATTGTACTTTCTCACACATGCAATGCACTAGATACTTCAACCACACTCTACCTCCCAATCTTCCCTTTGCCCTACACCAGATCACCATCTGATGTACCCAGCCACCTAGCGTACTCAGTTCCCCTTTACTGAGACGCAGAAGTTTGATCAGGACTTCTCTTCCTCCCAATTAATTGGAGGGCCAAAACCCCTTAGTGCACTTACCCTTAGCTGGTTGCCTGTTTATTTCTCTGGTCCCCCCCGGTCCGTCGCCGTCAGTGGGCAGGGTATCAGACAGACGAGACTTCTGCGTTCCCCCTGGAAAAATTTACCAGTGCGCGCTGGGAAGCAGTTTAGAGATCCTCTCTCTTGTACCCTGTCCAATAGGGCGAAGGGGCTGCGTTCCAGCAGACCACTTATCCGAGTCGCAGGCACCATAAAATGTAGCACCCTGCTTGTGGTTAACGCTTAGCTGGAATGAAATATTCAACGCAGCAACAGAGAAATTAAAATAATAATTTATTTGTCAGACAAATAAATGAGAGGCTCAGTGGTATATGGTTACCAAGCTCTGGCCTGCCTCCTGCCATTATGGCCAGCACTTATATTCCCTTAATCCAGCCCCCTTTGCTCCTCCTGGGGCTGCCTCTGTTCAATCAGCCTGGTTGGATTTCCTATTGGCTGATTGCTATAACTAATCACAAAAAGATACACCCATATCCTCCTATCCTTATAAGGGAGACAAAGAGCTATATATTTGACATATAAGTAATAATATATCTTACATGGAATCTTAATTACCAGCTCACCTCTTGCCCTATTGCCTTCTAAAACAAATGTTTAATCTTACATTTTTATGTTCAACAGATGTCAAGGATCTTGAGTTCACATCAACATTGAAAGATCTCCTTCATTTGAGGGTCTTTTAAACAAATGCCTGACAACTATATATCAGAAGTGTTCGATGGCGTCTCCTGTCTGGCAAGGGGGGGCTAGGCTCATTTGCCCCTCTGGTCTCCTATTGCAATATGACTCTATGAATCTAGCATTTCTTAAATCCTTTGCATAATTACATTTAAGCCAATATATTTAAGCTAATATATTTCATACATTATCATATATAGCTTTTTAGAAGGATAAATCTCCTCAAAGTAAAAGGAAGGAACAGTTTACAGCCTCAAAATAAAAAGTGAAGAAAAAGTCTCTTCCCCTGTTTACACTCCCCCCCTTCTCCAGCCAGTTGTTTTTCAAAACCATTTGCTCTTGGCCTTTCAACCTTAGGAAGAAGATATGGCTCATTTTACTGGGAGGCACATTGGTATTATTTTACTATTTACCCATTCTTAATAGTGTTTTTTCAGCCTTGGGGCAGCATATGTAATTTCCCATCAATGGGGCCCTCTTGTCTTAGGAGAAAACCTCTTGCCAAGGTTTTTTTTCTGCCTGGCATGAAACCTTTGAAAATCTAAGCCCATTTAATTTAGGAACCTGATCAAGATATAAGCCAATATAAGTCTTGATTAAAAATGCAGTCTATATTCAGATGCCACAGTTACTTCCGGGTTTTGGTGGTCGCGCATGTGCAGAAATGCTAAATCGTGCTTTGTGCATGCGCAGAAGCGCCGAATCGCAACCTGCGCATTCGCAGACGCACCGCTGCAGGTTGCAGACGCTGCAGGTTGCGGATGCTGTGGGTTGTGAATGTGCATCCTGCACGGATCACGTTCGCAACCCGCGCGTCCACTGTATAAGTAAAATTTGGGCTCTCTTTCAGAGCCCCCTACTCTCTACTCCCCAACTGCTGTAGCCTTTCCAGCTGCCTCATTCTGCCCTATTACACGGTCAGTTCTGAACTATGTCACAATGCAGGACTAGGCAGTTGCTTTCAGTTTGGCTGTCACATCTTATGCAGGTAAGATATAGAAGAAAGGCCTATATTTGTTAATGTGGCACATGCCAGAACTGCACAGCAGCACAGGAGATAGCACAGTGATATTCCATGGTCCCATTATTAAGTAATTTCCCTGCTCTTATGATAATTGTGCAGCTACTGAGTGTGTCAGCACTCCAGGGTCCATTAATTGTACTCATAATGTTTATCATTCCAATTTCTGTCAGCCTATAACTTCAAAATCGCACATATTTAGTAACAGTTAAAGCAACACATACACATAGTACAAGAAAATGTTCTCACTTCATCAAAGCTGTTAGCTGCTTTCAAAATTATCTGGATGTTCTTGCCCAAGAAGAGACCTCTAAAACTGCCTCAGGAATTCAATTGTAGTAAAATTCAGTTGCGGCCCTCAAATTGGAAATGCTAAGAACTGAGTTGTGGCAACTTGTACATCAAGACTAGATCCTTGTCTAGTCTAGTCTAGAGTAGACACCACAGACCAATTTGTAAAGAATCATAGTGTTTCGAATTTACCTCAGAATAGCTGCGCTTCAAATCCCAGTATTCAATTTTGAAAAGAAAAGAACAGATAACAAGGAAGAGGCCATTGGCCCATGTTGTCAGTATAGATACCATGTTGTATACCATATTGGGGCAAAGTTGGGAATTGGAAGCACTGAGATCCCAAACATCCTTTAACGAATTGATTAATGTTCAGCAACATTCAGAGGGCCATGATTTTCCACACCTGATATACAATGTCAAGGCAGGTTCTTCCCCATGTCATATTAGCTTTATAGAAATACTTTGCAGGACTCCAGCTTAGCTCTCACCTTTGGGTTTCTGTTTTTGAGAGCTGCACATGCCATTGTGAATAAGATCCAACTGCCTTGGAATCTTGGGAGATTCAAAGCTATTCATGGGTCGGGTGTGCTGAACTGCTCTGATAAATTTTCCCTGACTTCTTCAACCTGTTTTGGCTCCCCACACAATTCTGCAAATCTTTCTCACAGAAAGGGGACTCCCCGCCCCCACACGTTTACTTAATTTAAATCTTGATGAAGTGTAGGTGGCAGTGCCAGTTTGGGCAGAGAAGATCATCTTCTACATTTTGTGCTTGCTTTCTATTTCAAGCTGTAAAGCGATTTATGGTAATACTGTATGGGAGCAACCAGAAATGTTATGCACTGAGGGTGGTGTTCAAGCTTTCAACATCTGTGTGAGCATGGAAAATCATACATGATTAATTTATTTTCTTTATGTCTCCATACTCTTCTCGGAAAGCACGGATCGCCTGCTTCACTGTATTAAGAGGCAGAAATGCTGCAATTCTTTACAATCAAAGCAGGTGTAACCAGACTGTTAAGGGAAATTTCTCAGCATCCCCTGTACAGCTGCCCAGTCAACCGGTCAACCAGTCAGGCATGCTCAATTTTTACAGCTCCTGCAGCAAACAACAGCTACGCCCACAGCATTAGATGTTGTGTCAAGCAGTGTGTTTTGGCTGTGTGCAGGTGGCACACTGCGACATGCTACAATCTGAGGCCTTCCCCCCCTTTTTTTTACTCCAGTGAGGTTTGAGAATGAAGACCCTAAATGTTTAAAATGCTTTTATCCATGGAATTATAGGAGTGGGAAACAGGGAGGAAAAAAAGAGAAAGAAACATTACACGAGCAACATGCAAAATCTGTTATTTTCTATAGATATGTCAGCCTTCCCACATTCTAGTACCTGTCATGGCTAGCTTTCCCCATATCTAGACCCAAAAGGCTTCAGAGGGAAGGGGAGAGAAGTAAGAATGGAGTAAGCCAAGGGTCCTGCTCTGATGACCAAGCATTTGCACAGGACCAGGCTCTGAATGTCTGTACCAGGACTAGCCAATCTAAGCAGCAGTGGCTGATGTGGTAGGGTGGATCCACTCTCACTACAGTGGCATCACTGCAGCTCACCTGTATGGGGATGTAGTGCAGTGGGTAGCAATGAGAATAGGGCGTAGGGGATGAACTGACAGCTGTTCCAGAAGTGCTGCACTGGTGCAGCTGCACAGCCCTCGGTAAGCTTCAGCAAGTATTGGGATGGTACTGCCCCATTTGAAATTTCTTGAATTATTTTTTGATGAGGTAAAAGGTAAAGGTAAAGGACCCCTGGATTGTTTGTTGTTGTTTAGTTGTTTAGTCGTGTCTGACTCTTTGTGACCCCATGGACCAGAACATGCCAGGCACTTCTGTCTTCTTAGGGACTTAACCTCAATGGTTAAGTCTGGTCAAAGGTGACTATGGGTTTGCGGTGCTCATTTCGCTTTCAGGCTGAGAGAGCCGGCGTGTGTCCACAGACAGCTTTCTGGGTCATGTCGCCAGCATGACTAAACTGTTTCTGGCACAATGGAACACTGTGATAGACACTACAGTGGCCGGAAAAAACATTACCTTTCTGCCGCAGCGGTACCTATTTATCTACTTGCACTGGCATACTTTCAAACTGCTAGGTTGGCAAGAGCTGGGACAGAGCAACAGGAGCTCACTCTGTCATGGGGATTCGACAACCCTACATGAAAACAAAGGGCTGCCCTCCCACAGGCTGAAGATGGACATACCAGTCCATCAGCACACCAAGGCAGTTCAGGGTAACATAATCTCTTGGGCTACTGATTACCTTAACCTGAGGTAATCTGTTGTGGGCATCTGACTGCCTCAACAGACAATGGAGTGTACCTTAGGGGGTGAAGTCACACCACTGGAGATTCATAGTATTTGCTGTGGCTGCAGAGACTTATAAATGCTGCCTCCTGTGTTGTTTTTCTGTATTCGTGGCACCAAACTGATCTCTCCATTGCACAAGACTGATTAGTGTGTATGGAGGTCCTGGGCAACCCAGATGAAAAGACACTCTGCCCCTTGGCCTCAATGATGTGGTCCAAAGGATAGCAGAGCAATACATTTGGCACCATCTTGGCTGCAGGAGTTGCGAAAAGGAGCCATACAAGGTGCCATCCAACCATCTTAGGGACTCTACTCCAGATTTGTGTACACCTTAGCCTTTTCTTTTCCCAAAGATGTGCTACAACACAACATATGCACTTTCCCCCCAGGGTTTACTCCCAAAGACTTTATCATGAATGTGTATGGCCGCAGTGCTGTGGAGGTAATCCCAACTTTGTTAACTGGGTAAAAGGTAAGGCCTATGAAAAGCAAATTAAATTGGTTGTATGAGTACTTAGATGGGGGAGTTTGTGGAGGCCTATCTTAAAACATACACAGTGGATTCTCTGAGCCACAACATGAAGCACCTGGTGGGCTGATTAATAGTTTTTCAAAAGTTGCAGAACAAACTCCAGCGACATCCAGAGACAGTGAGACTGGTTTCTTACAAGGCTTGGCGAATGCAAATGATTATTCTACCTACACAAGAAATGAAACTGTAGCAGTCACCTGCGAGGGATGATGTGTCAAAATTTAATGGAGCTCTGAGAAACCATATTCTACATTGGGAATGTGTGTTATGTGTGGCTCTCACTATACACTGTTGCCGTTGGCTACCTTGATTGCCCTCCCACCAGCCTCTGCTCTGAAAGGCTGTTCAGCACAGATGGGAGGATTGCAATAGACAGAAGAAATTGCCTGTCTGTGTAGATTGTCCGTACCTTATCATTTAGCTACATAAATCAATCCCAGATACCAAGAAGCTCCTCCGGCTCCTTTTCCTTGGCCAAGACTTTCCAACAAAGAGGCGCATGTGCAAGATGCATCAGCAGAAGACATGGAGCCATGGGTCCTCCAAAGAGCAGTTTTTGAAGGCTATACTTGGCCACAATGAACTGAATAGTGGACTTAGAGAAATGAATTAATACGCTGCAGTCTTCACATAAGCATTTCAGTTCAACGTACAATCAAATGAAATGTGTGATTTAAACACTGTTTATTATCTTCAGCGGTTGCTTAAGCATGGTAGACATGCACTCCCTGTCATCTTCTTTTTTTAAAAAAACTTGTTGTTGTTTAGTCTTTTAGTCATGTCCGACTCTTCATGACCCCATTGACCAGAGCATACCAGGCACTCCTGTCTTCCACTGCCTCCCGCAGTTTGGTCAAACTCATGCTGGTAGCTTCGAGAACAAAAAAAAAACTACTATAGTTGGAGTGGGAAAGGAAATAGGTATACAAACATTTAAAAACAAACAGTCCGAGCTGCTCTTGCCTTCTTAATCACATTCAACACAAACTAAATTTCTTTACACTATTTAAAATTGCCTGGCTAGGCATTCTTTTCCCCACCCCAAATGAAAAGAACTTGGAGGATAACTTCATTTTTTCCAACCAGAGCATTTTTGTCCTCTGCAAGTGAATCGCTTTTACAATGTTGCACCTGAACCACCTTCTGAGTCCTCCTGAGTGATCCCTACCTGCTGTCTTCTGTTGCAAAGAGAAAAGAGGGCAAGGAGGTTTAACTCTGGCACAGCAATCCCACACAAAAATTGTAATAAATTTGCAATGTGCTCAGTGCAACTTAAGTCCTGATTGTGTTGAATTATACTTACTGGATCTTTTTTTTTCTTGGAGAAGAAATGGTGTTCAGGGTAAGGATGGACAGCTGGGTCTGTAACCAAGCCTGAGTCAGTTTCACATGTACTGCTTGCAAGTCTATTTCCATCCTGTTTCTTCAATGAAAAAAAAAAGTGAACTGAAAAATCAAAAACACATTTTTAAATGTGTCTTCTTTCAAATAACACATTTCTAAATATAGTTTATCTTCAGCTATTGATTACTATATACACATTTGCAAAAATGTAGAGATGCTTCAAAAGATTGCAACTCAGGAGAGCCGTGTATGAGTTTATTACATTGGATATATAACTTGGCTGCCGGATTCTAAATTGAAAGAATTACTAAGAATGAGAATCTGGTCCTTAGCCGCCACAGTGTCTCTTGCTCCTCACACCATGGCATAGGGTGCTGTCTGTATACAGTGGTACCTCAGGTTACATACGCTTCAGGTTACAGACTCTGCTAACCCAGAAATAGTGCTTCAGGTTAAGAACTTTGCTTCAGGATGAGAACAGAAATCATGCTCCGGCGGCGCAGCAGCAGGAGGCCCCATTAGCTAAAGTGGTGCTTCAGGTTAAGAACAGTTTCAGGTTAAGAGCAGACCTCCGGAACGAATTAAGTACTTAACCCGAGGTACCACTGTAATACTGTGCAATACATCAGGATTAATGGATCAGCCTATTTCCATTTCATGTCAGTTTCACATATGTTCAGTTGCAACACCATTGCAGTCTGTTATCTGTGGGTGTTTTTTTTTAAACTGTGTGGAAAAAGCTTCATTTATCTTCCATGCATTTTTTTTGTACACTATTGTTTCTAAAATATGCTTCTCTTGTATGCATTTCCCCCTAATAAAACACTTTTTATATGATTTTCTGTGCATGTCCCCCTAAAATATGCATTCCCTCCCTCATAAAATATGCATTTTTATGTATGCTGTACACATTGCTTGAAGTGGAAATGCATAGCAACATGTGGAGATCTGTGCACTTTGATTGTTAACTGCATATAAGCCTGGGAGATGCAAGATGCTTTAATTTGTGGATTATCGTTCATCCCTAGCACTACAGTAGCACTTTCTCTTACTTTGGACTAGTCTTGCTGTGGCCACCTTGCCCAAAAGGCCACTGAAACCTCTCTGACCCATTGATGTAAATAATAATAATAATAATAATAATAATAATAATAATAATAATAATAAATTTATACCCTACGCATCTGGCTAGGTTTCCCCAGCCACTCTGGGGAGCTCCCAACAGAATATTAAAAACACAATAAAAAATCAAACATAAAAAAACTTCCTTTGCATGGCCCATTATAGCTGAAGGAATGTCTCCACCACCACCTTTCAGCCCAGACACTGAGGTCCAGCTCCGAGGGCCTTCTGGCAGTTCCCTTACTGCAAGAAGTGAGGTTACAGGGTACCAGGCAGAGGGTCTTTTGGGTAGTGGCGCCCACCCTGTGGAACACCCTCCCATCAAATGTCAATGAAATAAACAACTATCTGACTTTTAGAAGACTTCTGAAAGCAACCCTGTTTAGGGAAGTTTTAATGTTTGATGTTTTATCGTGTTTTTAATATTCTGTTGGGAGCTGCCCAGAGTTGCTGGGGAAACCCAGCCAGATGGGCGGGGTATAAATCATCATCATCATCATTGCCACCACCATTTCTTTCCATCAACTGTCAAGCAATAAAAGGAGCTTTGGGAAATCTTTTTGGGGCTGGCACCAAGGACAAATAACTCATCTGACCACTTAGATAGCTGAGGCATGATTTCAGATGAGGCAAGCTGGAACCTTTCCTAGCTGCAACAACCCACACAGCTGTAGGCTGCTGCAGGGCACTGGCAAATGCTTTGTCACTGCACGGCTACCTGAAGAGATCTATCTGGTGGCCTTCTGTTTGTTTCTTCCAACTGCTAGCACCACCTAGAGCAGGCTGGCAGAAGCAACGACGTTTCGGTTCCCCCCTTTGTTTCATGCGACCAAACTCAGCCCAAGATCATGCGACCGAGGACAGTTGGCTTCCAACGCCATCCGAAGCAGCTCAAAAGACATATTCAAAATAGCAGAGGACATGTTTCATTATATAGTCGCGCTGGCACAGAGAGTGATGACAAGGCTGGCTGCATAAAGGAATGAGCCAGGTGGACAGATGAATATTGGAGGGAGAGATCAATAAAGCAAAGTCTGGTCGGGTAAGCAAAAATGCAAGCCAAGGCAGCTGACATTTACAGACAGATATGCAGACAGACAACTAATAGGCGCACAGAGCCCGTCAGCCCCAAGTCGCATTATCTAGTGTGTGTGACTCAAAAATGAGGCATTTTGGTTTGATTTTGTTCCCTATTACTCCATTTTCAAAGATGCCATGAGGATTGATTTTTCTTTTGTTTCTGGGTTTTCCATCAACATACCTCAACGAGTGCAATTCATATTATTTTGCTTGTATGTATGGATTTAGAAAAAATGCAAAAGCCATGATCCTGCTCCCTCTCTCTATGGAAATAAATGGGGTGGAAGAGATCCTTATTTTATTCTGGCATGTGCCCCTTCATAAGCAAAATGTTATAAAAAGAACTTCTTTCGTCCAGCAATCATAACACAGGAGTATAAACACAGGCCCACCATCCCATATGAAATTCTGTGTGAATTATATGAGACTTGTCTCCATTTTATTACAACACGTAGGTTTTTTTAAAAAAATATTTCAGGGCACAGCAAACATCAGGTTTACAGCAGTCATGGCTTTCCCAAAGATTTGTGGGAGCTGCAGTTTGGTGAGGATATTGAGAATTCAAGTTCCCTGGCCCATCTCATAGAACTGCAATTGTCAGGGTTCTTTGAGGAGATGGAAGGCTTATTAAACTGCCTTGGTATTTTTTCTTGAAATGAAAGACAGTATATAAATTATTTTAATAATAATACATTTTAATAATAAACCAGTTTAAGCCTATAGTTTGGGCTGGATTAACCTATCTATTTCATTTCCTCTCATTTCCATCTTTGGGCTGGATTAACCTATCTATTTCATTTCCTCTCATTCAGTTTTACCCGGTTTCTCATAAGACCAACTGAATTTTTCTCTTTTCCCTCCTTGCAATTTCCCCTAAGGTATGTAAGCAGTTTGTCCAATATGCATAGTTTGGCAAGCAGTTTCCCAATATAGATAGTTTGGCAAGCAATTTCTCCTGATGTGATACATTTTAAACACATACTTTCCTTCAATATAAGGTTTTTATATGCTTTTTTTGTTGTTGACGAATTGTATTACAAAGTTCGGAAGAGTGTGAATTTCAAATGCTAGCTGTGTTTGTGCATTGGTTCAGGAAGTGAGAGGTAACTAGATTTGCATAAAAATATGAACTGAATGTATTCACACTCATTCCTACCTGTAGTGTAGGCTGCCATCCAGAGTACTGATGGATCATATAATTAATAACTTTTTACATACCACAATGTTTCATATAACATAAATCTTGATAAATAATGATGGATGGACAAGACAATAAACACACAACAGGCTGAGAAAAGTCTAAGGGAATATATATCAGCATCTATGCCTAATGCAAGGGGTGAGAGTCAAAAGGAGTGTGTGGCATTTCTTATCCCTTCGGGGTAGAAGTTCGCCGAGGTGTCATTCTGATTTTTTTCTCTCCAAAAAAGGAGAAATAGCAGAATTATTGGCTCACAGCTGGAATAAAGAGCATTTCCTCTGCAGTGATTCTGAGTAAAGCAGATGTACACATTATAATGGGTCACTGAACAAGGGCTAGTCCAACACAGCCAGAGAGCATGTCTGCACGAATTCCTTAAGCAATTTATCCACATACTGTGTTTGCTCAGCACCAGCCCTGAAGACAGGACTTGCAGGCGGCAGGAAATCAGAGATCAGGGATGGATTTTCAAAGGCCACGGGAAAGCTCTCACCCCTCTCCTCTCTGATCCATGAGCCACATTTTCTCATACAGAAATTTCTTCACATGCAGCATGTGTACATCTTGCTCTCACTTGTTCAGCTAGCACACAGTTCCTTATTTGTGAAGGGCTAGCAATATTCTAAAGAAATAAGTAGCAGTAAAAAGGTAAAAAGGTAAAAGACCCCTAGATGGTTAAGTCCAGTCAAAGCTGACTATGGGGTTGCGGCGCTCATCTCGCTTTCAGGCTGAGGGAGCCAGCGTTTGTCCATAGACAGTTTTCCAGGTCATGTAGCCAGCAGGACTAAACCACTACTGGCGCACGGAGGACCTTGACAAGTGCCAGAGCACACGGAAATGCCATTTACCTTCCCGCCACAGCGGCACCTATTTATCTACTTGCACTGGCATGCTTTTGAACTGCTAGGTTGGCAGGAGCTGGGACAGAGCAACAGGAGCTCGCCCTGCTGCTGGGATTCGAACCACCGACCTTGCAATCAGGAAGCCCAAGGAACAGGCTCATTGTTCTCTTGGAAAAGGAGCCACTGTTAAGGATGCAGTTGACAGAAGGCTTTAAATTGGTGGTGTGAGAAATGTGAGGCAGGGACCCAGGGAGTATGCTGCCACTTAGTTCTGGCCAAAGGAGGGAATTATAGGGAGACAACCCAAAGCAGCTAAGGAAGCTTTTTTGTTTGTGTCCATAGACCAGAGTGGACCAGCTGCTTCTTTTTTTCAACCCCTGATTGAGGGAGGCAAGGATGGGTTAAACGACCCTAAGCTATGGCTGGACCTACACTGACCAGTTTAATGTTATTTCTCCCTATTAGAAAGATATTAAATATGTCGTTCTAAAATGTCAGAAGGCACACTTGTTACTTAAAATGGTTTTCACCTTGGGTTTTTGGGGGGTTTGGGTAAGTAATACCCAGCCAAAACTCTGGTCCTTTCTAAGCTGCTGGTCGCTGGTTGCTCTGCTATGCCCTCCGGTGCCATATTTTTATGAAGAAGCAAAATGGCGGGAGGAGAAACTGAACAACGCCCCTCAAATACCATTAGAGGGGGGTCAGAGTTTGAATGCAGTTTTGTTTAAAAAAGGTAAAATGCTACAAAGAGACATATAAGCAGTGTTTCATGGATATAGCAGCATAAAACAATGAAATATTAGGTGATAAAAAGACAACGTAATAACACATTGTGAACGTAAAAATTAGGATGTCATGTGTCCATCTATGTTATCAAAACCCTTCTTAACGTTAAAAGCCATCAGTGTAGGTCTGCCCTATATCAAGGTTAAGTGGCCCCATAGCATTACCACCTCCCTCGGGTATTATTCTGTAATTATGTAAAACTTAAACATTATTTATTTACTTAGAGGCCCCTCATATTTGGAGGCCCTAAACTGTAGTTTACTTGTGCATGGATCCAGCACTGCGGGGAGGGGTACATTGACCTGTCCCCCCACCGCCTTATCAATTACCATTACTATCAATGAAAACAATGTAAATGTCCACCTCTGTCTTGTGATCCCAAGTCCCTTAGCATAAAACTGTGGTCCATTAACAGCTCCCGAGACAGAGTGACATTGACCCATCCTGTTCTGTCTCAGGTATGCACGAGTCTTGACCATGGAATCTGGAATCCTCTCAGTTAAGCTGACAATATAAAAATAACTTTGCAATTTGTGGGTCACTCACTACCTGGTTAAGCAAGATCAGTACTTGGGGTCCAGCTGATCCCTGCAGCTCTGGGGTTCGGTTTACCTTGCCTTGGCTCCCCAATTTCTTCTGTGGCTTCTGTGGCTAGCCATCATCACTACTAGAAAGATTAAATAAGGGAAGGGGGGACTGTATTTTGTGGAGTAGGGTTAGTGGGAAAGGATTTTGATGGTGGGGAGGGATGACAGGAAGGAAGAAGGACATTTTTCTAAGTACCCAGCTTTTGATCAAAGTGGGAAAGAAAGTGTGTGGGGGGGATTAATGCAAGACTCTCCTCTTATTTTGAGTTACAGATAGGTAGCCGTGTTGGTCTGCCATAGTCAAAACAAAAAAATATTCCTTCCAGTAGCACCTTAAAGACCAACTAAGTTAGTTCTAGGTATGAGCTTTCGTGTGCATGCACACTTCTTCAGATACACTGAAACAGAAGTTTCCAGACCCTTCTATATAGTGAGAAGGTGGGGAGGGGTATTACTCAGAAGGGTGGTGGGAATGGGTGATGGGCAGATAGCTGTGATGAGCCTGTTAACGACTGCAATAGGTATTACAGGAAAAAGCAAGGGGTGAGAAGGTGAAAAATGGCTTTGTCATGTATAATGAGATAAGAATCCAATGTCTTTTTTCAGACCAGGTCTCTCCATGGTTTTAAGTTTGGTGATAAGTTGCAATTCAGCAGCTTCTCTTTCCAGTCTCTTATTTTGAGGCGGGTTTGCTGAACGCTTTAGGTTTGCATCCAAGCTAAGCTCAGGTATCATCCAGCAATATCCTTCATTGTCTGCAACAGTGAAAATACGGTTTTTGTACTAGCTGCAGAAAATTCTGGATAAACAGCTCAAAGAGTGTGGTGATATGGTTCCATTAAACTAATATAAAAATCACACACACAAACGTGAGGCTGATCTTCAGCTTCATTCATCAAACAGGTGAAAACACTTACCAATGCTTTTAAATCTACTTTTGATAATTAGAATGCATGAGCCGCATGCATAATCCTTGCATATGCGGCTGCTGCAAGGATGAGAGAGAATTGCTAAGTTGAGCTTCCAGGCATAGATGGATTTTAAAAGAAGCATAGCCAAATAGAGCACCTAAGGTTTTGAACTGCTAAGACAAAGCAACTGCAGGAATTTTAAGGAAAGAGAAAAATTGCTTCGATAATATCATCTGCACCTTCAGGGTGGGCAGGGGGAGTGGTCTGCCCCCTACATCTCCGGGGAAATTTAAATTGAACTTGGAAGACCTACTTGGGTGAAACCTCTAACGTGTGGGGTGCACTTCTTTGAATGCTAAAAAAATTAAGACAACTACAGGGCTACTTATCATTACATTCGGTCGTTTAAGGAAAACCTGATGCGATGGCATCAGAAGAAAAGGTTCATTTTGACCATGTTCATTTTAACTAGCTGTGGGGTGTTAATATTACCCAAATGTTAACTATCTTGTAATAAATAAATAAAATCACCCCTACCCACACAACCTTGAGGGTGCTTCTCAATAGTTTTCCCGGGGGGGGGGGCTCAAAAAGTCCAACTGTAGGATTATTCTTAAGCAAAGTTGCACACGTGAAAGAGGGGTTTAGTGAAGGGAATTCTCACCTGAACTTCCCACCTGAACCTCCCATGTTCCCTCCTCAGTTCGCTGTCAGAACTCAAAGCCTTTACCTATTTGTTACCCTGTCAGCTGTTTTGGGTGCCACTACAGAATGGTCCTTGGCATGTTGCTGCAGCCAAGGACCCTGGGAAACTCAGTGTTCCTAGTGCACCCAGTATTTCCATAGTCCTAGTGATTTAGGGACTGAATGGCAAAGGGTAGGGAAATGCCTTTTTTTTTTAATAAAAAGGTTTTGTTTTATTCATTCATATATTTGTTGAATATATTGTGGCGTGCTTGTTATGGTTTCTCCTCCCTGCCTTCACTAGTACAACAGTCCTGAGCCAGGTTAGTTTGAGATAACTGCTCCAATGTCACCCAGTGAATTTATTGGCTGAATATGGGTTTGAATCAATGTTTTGCAGATGTAACTCCTGCATTGCATCCATGACACACCTTTGTTCTTGCAGATGTTGTTGGACCCCAATTTCCCATCAGCCCCAGCCAGCATGGCCAGTGGTCAGGGACGATGCAAGCTGTAGACTAGCAACAGATAGATGGCTACAGATTAGTAGGGTTGCCACCTGTCCTGTATTATACAGGATCGTCCTCAGTCCGGACACTGAGATCTAGCTCAGTGAACTGCAAGAAGTGAGGTGACAGGAAACCAGGCAGAGGGCCTTCTTGGTAGTGGCACCTGCCCTGTGGAAAGCCCTCCCATTGGATGTCAAGGAAATAAACAACTATTGGACTTTTAGAAGACATCTGAAGGCAGCCTTGTTTGGGGAAGTTTTTAGTGTTTGATGTTTTACTTTGATGCTTTAATTTGCTGGAGGCACCCAGAGTGGCTGGGGCAACCCAGTCAGATGGGCAGCATATAATCAACAACAACAACAACAACAACAATTGTTGATAGAATGTAAATGCCATGTCCTGTATTGATTCCTGTTTTACAGTTTAGAGTATTCATTTAAACAACCTTAAAATATCAGTGACTTCCCTTCTTCTCTTTCCATGGTTCATTTTGCATAACACAAATCCCTGCATATTTTACATAAACTAAACCATTCAGTATTCCATTATTACATCCATCAAAACTTATTTACACTGTTGAATTCATCCTAATTCTGTCAATGTTTTAAAGTGTACACAATTTCTCCTCATATAGTCAATAAACATTTCCCAATCTTCTTTAAACGTATGTTCTTCTTCTCTTATTCTATACGATAGGTCTGCAAGCTGTGCATATTCCATCAGTTTAAGTTGCCATTCTTCTTTAGTTGGGACCTCGCTCGTTTTCCATTTTGTCCTGTATTGATTCAATACAAGATGCAGATTCAATACAGGATGCACTTTCCTGCATTTCCCCTATTTTCACTCTGCTTCTGCTCTCTCACGTCTTTCCTTTCCTTTCCCCCCTTCTCTCCCTCTCCTCATCTCTCCCCTGAGGAGACATGCAAACCAAGGCAAGACTTCCATGTTGTCACTTCCAGTTCCCTGAGCTTTGGCTGGGTTAAGGCAGCCATCTTTTCAGAGCTGCACCCTGGGAGCAGTGGGCCTTGTCCCTCAGAGAGCAACGCGCTCTGAGTCTCTAGAAACAAGCAGTTTTGTGTCAGTGCAGCCCAGAAGCCTGAGTTCTGAACATAGTTATCTGCTTAATATTTGAGAGAGGAGGAGAGTGAGGGAGAAATAGCTTCCCACAAGGCTTGCCCTCTCACTGCCCCCTAATATTTCCTTCAAAAATTTAACATGTGGAACAAAGCTCGTCCCCTCATCAGAACATGCCCACTTATCTATTTATTTTTTTGCCTTGGGCTGCATGTATTGCTGTACAATACTGTACCGTACAGTACTGCATGTTTGTGAAAGCTCATGTATTTCAGTACCAGGTAGGAAAAAGAATTTGCCCCCCTCCCCACTGCCACCCTGTCCTGTATTTTGCCAAAACAAAGATGGAACCTTACAGGTTAGCTACCCCTGCTTGATACAATCCTGGCTCTTTTGTTAGCCACCTGAGCCTGTGTGATGAGACAGACTATCAATAAACAAACAAAGGTCAGCTCTGTGATTACACTACACTTACAAAAATGAGACACTTGAGCGTGGATATCAATTTGCATGTAAAGCAGCTTTCAAGAGCCTTCACTCTCCTAAGAATGATGCACAAAGGCATGAAAGGAAACACCAACTCTTGCATTTGAAATTCAGCATAATTGTTTCTTAAAGAGAGGCATTCAAATCAATGATAGCTAGGAGCTGCACACAGTCAAAAACTTAATACTGTTTTTATCAAACCAGGTTGTACATTTCTCTGTGTCCTCCCCCACCCCCAGTCACAATAAGGAATATTTTAAAGCTTCATAATGGCACAATTATATACAAGTCAGTAAAAAGAGCCTCTGTCCTTTTTTTGTTAATTGGTGGAGATAATATATACACAAGGGGGTTATAATTTGTCTAATTTGTTGTGCAAATTAGGCAGACACTTTTCATGGGAGAGTCTGCAATTTTCTTAAGAAGGCAAAAGCAGTAATAAGAACACTGAATCTGAAAGAGTTGTGGGTTGGCGTCATTATCCCGGAAGGAAAATAATCGCTAGCTGCTTCAGTGCACGGAACATGTATAGTGTATTATTTACCTTAATAATGTTTCAAATGAGATGTATGAAAATAATCTTGAATAATTGCACTAATGCCAAAGACGCCATGCTGTTTGAAATTATTTTGTGTGTGTCGTGTGAAGGAACCCTGTCTGGAAGTGAACACAGGGGCAAAATGTGTGCCAATGAGAACTAGAACGTTAGGATGAATTGTGGGCACTGCCCCACCAAACTCAGTGTGCCCTCAGCCAACCCCCACCTAGATCCATTAAAAACAAGATGAAAGTAAAATACATTAGAAACATCCCACCCAAAGGCCATAGGTAGTTAAAGGGCAAGGAGTTGGTTATAGAGGAAAGTTTCTACCTGGAGCCTAAAGATACATAATGATGGCACCTGGCAAGCCTCCTTGGGGAAAACATTTCACAAACAGGGAGCCATCACAGAAAAGGTCTTGTTGCAGAGGCAGGACTCTGAGATCCAAATTAAGTTAAAATAAACTCTCCCAATAAATCTATCATGAGAGTGGGATGCTCCTGTACCATAGCAAGGGTCCTAGCCCAGCGGTAGAGAATTTGCTTGCACACAGGAGGTCCCAGGTTCAAACCCTGGCATCTCCAGGAAGCACTAGGAGCAAGGGCGAAGGAAGACTAACTGGCACCCGGTGTGGGGTGTTGAGGGGTGGTGCAAAAGGATGTTATGAAACTTATTTTGTTTGTTAAATATGCATTTGTATGAAAAAAAAACTCAATAAAATATTATATATATAAAAAAAAAACCACCCGGCGGTGCATGCACGGTGCCGCTACGTGTGGCGCATGCACCGTACATAGTGCGCTGCACATGCGCCACCAGGCGCTTTGCCTTTTTGCCACCCCCCTCAGAGATTGTACACAAGAGGGACCGCCACCCAGGCCCCTTTTCCTCCACCACTGGCTAGGAGTGCCCCCTGTCTGAAATCATAAGGCAGCATCCCATGTATGAGCCTGGCAAAGTTACCTCAATCACACAAAGCAGAGTATGTTTGTTTTCTTACCCATAGCCACTACATGTAATGAGCATGTTGATGTCGGGCACTATGGAAAACTTCCAATGAAAACAATCTGCAACTGGTAGCAGCTCTCCATGCACTCTTCTGTCATCTTATCCCAGTGTGCATCCGACATCTGAGATCTTTAGAATTGTGATGATTATTAAGATTGCAGCTGCCATGCTGCACAAATACCACTTTTCTGCCCAAACACCACAAATATCCTTGACAATGTCTCTGCAGAGGCATCTTTTGAATGATGAAGTGCAGCAATCCAAACTGCAATTACAGACACGGCAGCCAGCACAATTTGGTGATTAAGTGCTTTACTGGGGTGGGGGTGAGGCAGGAGAAGGGTTGAGTTTGGATGCCTGACCAAGCCCCAAGCCCCTTTTAGTCAATGTGTTTCAGGGTTTTAGAAGCTGAGTGGATGGGTAGGAGGAAGATAATGGATATTTATGTACTACATTTTAATTGTCCTAAGCCACTCTGTCAATTTTGTCTGAAAAGCAGAGCAAAATATGAAATAAAAATAAATGTTATAATTATCAGATGAAGTAGACAATCAAGAGGTTATTGAAATCCAGGCGCCTGGCTGCATATACCACCCCACTGATAACTTCAGTCTTTAGTAATCTTCACCGTGATCCACAAATGTCAAAGCTCTGCTCATTTACTCAAGTTTAATTTTGCTTTTGACATGAATATCACTGCAAGAAAATAAGCTTTGCAGCCTTTCTTATATCAATCTTCTTTGGTTGCCTTCTCTTCTTTCCTTAATCAAAACACAGCTTTCTCCAGAAAGGCTCCGTTACTGAATTTTGAGAGAGAGAGAGAGAGAGAGAGGGGGGGGGTACACACCCAGTTGCCTTTTGTTATGGCAACATCTTTTGATGGAGAAGGATCACTTATGGCAGCAATAGGGGTGTCTGGTCTTGAGTTCTTGATTTCCACAAATGCCCCAATCTTTTTGCAAACTGGCATCACACATTCAAGGCACCAATCTGTGCAAACAATGATGTGGTATTTGCAGTGCAGAACTGGAATCAAGTCGAGCATTACATACATTGCACATCATTTCTGCCATTGGCTTAGCTACTTGACAGCGGTTCCACATCTGTGCAGGATCACAGCCTGTCTTATGCAAGGGAGGCAGGGTGTGGTTTTGCTTCCTCAGTTAGTCTGATGGGGCATAAGAGCAAAGGAAGACTGGCTGGGTTGCAATAATTTGTGCACCAATCCGTGTCATATCATAGCAGCACTAATATAAGGTAGCAGGGCCTTTCCAGGCCACAGTTGTTTGTACAGTAGAAATTCATCCACCATCCAACTTTCAAAACAGAACAAGATGAACTACTGGACTGAGTAGGGGAACACTTTTTCAGCAACAGCAAATGTACAGGGGTTTGTTGTTGGGATCAGAAAACCTCAGATATTTGCTGTCACTTGACTAAATGCCAAGGCTAATACCTCTAAGAGGGACGCGGGTGGCGCTGTGGTCTAAACCACTGAGCCTCTTGGGTTTGCCGATCAGAAGGTAGGCAGTTTGAATTCCCGCGACAGGGTGAACTCCCAGTGCTTGGTTCCAACTCCGCCAACCTAGCAATTCAAAAGCATGAGAAAAAGTGTAAGTAGATAAATAGGTACTGCTCCAGCGGGAAGGTAAATGGCGTTTCTGTGTGCTACTCTGGTTTTGGTGTTCTGTTGCACCAGAAGCGGCTTAGTCATGCTGGCCACATGACCTGGCTCCCTCGGCCAGTAAAGCGAGGTGAGAGCCACAACCCCAGAGCCATCTGTGACTGGACTTAACTGTCCACCTTTTAATACCTCTAAAAGAAAATGTTTAGTTAAACAAATACCAAACCTAGGAGCTGGTGTCCTAAAATGGAATTTTCTATGAACAGAAAAATGCAAATGGATATTTTTTTTTTCTTGTTAGCATAGCTTGAAGTAAGTAATTTCAGAACTCCCTCCGCCCCAAAAAAATTCGTTATATCTTTTTTTTTATAGAATATTTATTAAGGTTTTTAATAATAATACAACAAAGGTAAAAAGAAAATAAAAAATAAAAAATAGTAACAAAAATACAAAAGTAAAAATAATTAAAAAAAAGAAACATGCAGATTTTCCATTTCTCATTTTCCTTTAACATGTTTCCCGGACCTCCACATGCCTCCCTTTTTTGTATTCCGATTCAAATTGTTAGTTCAGCAAATCCTTGCTAAAAAAAAAACCTGTTATATCTAAACTGTTACCCTACTTTCGTGGAATATCCTATATCTGAAAATGTCATTTTAAAACAAGAGACCTCTCCACAGGGTATTACGTCTTCTCTTAATTTAGTCATATTCTCACTGAAAGTCAGTTGTAACAAGTTGGGGTGTGGAGAGGCTGCTTACTGGGAAGGAGGGGGTAGGGTGAGATGATAGGAAGGTAAGCATGGTGCAAACACACCAACAGGAACACCAGTTTGGCCCTGCCAGTGCATTCACACTACACTGACCTCAGCAGTTGGGAGGCCAAGTCCTGCTTCTCCATCACACTGTCCGTTACTGGTCCTATCCTCATTAAAACAAAATTGCTGCTTACATTCAGTGATGTTTTCTATGTTTTTTTTTTAAAGCAACGGAATCAAACCCAAGAATTTTCCTGCAACTGGAAAATGCAATCTAAGAACCAACTTCCCATTACAATGGGGGAGATACTATATTTTTGCTTTCGAAATACTCTTTATTCAAATGTGTCCTTGGATTTTGGAGTTCACAATTAACATAACTTTTTTTATGAAGTGAAAGCAATGCATTAGTATTTCTCCTTTATCACACACACACACACAAAATATCATTCTGAATTTCATACAGAGCTGCAGCTTTCAGTTCCTTTGCATCTTTTCCTTTCTCTCTGTGTTGCAGATGTGCATACACACATCGATAAAAACACTGCAAGGGGATAAAAGATTTTAGCATGATCATGCATGCAATCACATCAACATTAGTTTTGTCCAATATTTATGGGCACCATTTCTTGTTTCTTCTTTTGTGTTTGTGTGTGTGTGTGTGTGTCTTAGGACTCAGCTACATTGGCAAAGAAAAAGTGCTTTATATGCATTTTAACACTGTGACACCAGATGGCGCTGCAGAGTTCTGTTTTGCCCAACCCGATTTCTCATACACAGTTTACAACACGTTTGACTGAAACGTTTCTTTGATGTGTCTAGATCCAGCCTTATTTTACTTTGTGCACTTGTAGTTTTGTACCTTTTATTTTTCAATAAAGAATTTTATATATATAAATATATATATATAAATATAAAGAATATAAAATAAAATAAAAATACTTTTGTCCAATAGTTTATTAATGCATGCAATGGCTCTGTTCTACCTCGACTGTCCAAGGCAGTATGATTCTGAATAGAATTTGCTCTACTCAACTCAGTTGATAGGTCCAGGGTCTAAAAGACTGTTGCGTTGCTCCCACTTTGGAACACAAGGAGCTGTCTCAGATCAAAAGTTCATCTAGCTCAGTATGGCCTACATTGATTAGTAGCTGCTCTTCGGGGTTTCAGACAGGGAGTTTCAGCCCTACATGGAGAAGCTGAGAACTGAACCTGGGACTTTCTGCACACAAGATGGATGCTTTATCGTGTAGCTATGGCTCTTCCCCAACAGAAGAACAGAGCCTTCATTTTAATTGGCAGTACTAATCGGCACCTGTTCTGCCACCCTTCTTCTGCTAATTGAAGCTATATTGCTATCTGTCAACTTAACCACTAGTAACTATTTGGCTCATAGCTTCTCAAGAATGATCCTTTTTAATTAGAAGAACAGAAAGCAAGCTCCATCACCCTCCGCACCACATTCTTAAGAGAGCTAAAGCAGAGCTTGTGCAGCTATGTGGAAACCCGAGACTGATCAAAGACAGCCCTCCTTTTATTCTTGGATTAAGCCAAAGTCATAGCAGGCTTGATGCAGATCTATGGACCAGAGTAATTTCATTCTTCTCAATGAGCTTGGATTCTGTGCTGCAACATCAGAACCAAGCCACCTGCAGGAGGCTTTCCTTGCCAAATTGCAGCGATTACCATGGTGTATTACACCATTGGGCCTTGTCACCGTGGCTGTCCTTGGTGATCTTAATTTTTTGTAAAAGGTGCTCAGGAGCTGCGATGAACAGATCCTGAGCTGTCTTTGTTTTTGCACCTTAAGAATAATGTAATGTTGCTAATGCACAAGGGATTCCCACTCCATTCATCTCCTAATGGAAAATATCCCTAGCCCAATTGAGCTTTTAATCAATATTCAGTAAGGCTGCCAACTTTTTTTCTCCCTGGCAGGTCTTCTGTGCCTCTGACAACTGCGTGGCAAGCAGAAAATCAGCAGATGAATCTTTCCCAATTACTGCATCAGCATGCTGGGAGAAAGCTTTACCTGCCGAATTTCTAGTTAGCCAGTGCTTACAACTATCTGTAGATATGGGCCATTAAGATTCACAGACTCCAATTCCTTTCCTAACCCCATAAGAAACAATACAAGGTGAACTCCATCATGATTTTTTTAAAGCAGAATTTATCAAGAATTTAGGATTCGACTGTGGTTTCCTGTCCTATTAGAACTGTTCATTGACTTAACAAAGTGGCTGATTGTATTTTCCTGTTCATGGATGGTGCAAGACAGCCATTTCCTCTAAGCAGCACTCCACTTCTCTCCTTCCTCCCCTTTCTGTTTTTCTTTTCCAACAGGCATGGTTGTGATGTCAACCTCGGGGTCCTGTAGGATTGCCATATGTCCGGAAGTTCCTGAACATATCTGGAATACTGCAGTCAGCAGCAGTGTCCAGGCAGAAATCAGACAAATGTCCAGGAAAATCCAGACAACCCTAGGAAATGCTGGTGGTTCCTTCTTGTTTCACAGAGCCTGAGGAAAATACTCAATGCCCAACTGCACAGCATTTATCAAGGAGTAGGGAGTCTTCTTCTTCTTCTTCTTCTTCTTCTTCTTCTTCTTCTTCTTCTTCTTCTTCTTCTCCTCAGGGGGCCAGATCTTTATCACCCCACTCTTCAATTTCTGACACCTGGCACCATCATGATAGGTGGAACTGCCCACCTAGTAAACTTGACTCCTGGGGCATAGTGGGATAGTGGTTCTACTTTGCCGGCACATTCTCCAAAGCAGCACTCAGCAGGATTGAATTCTCCACTCACCAGATGATGATCAGAGACTTTAGTCTTATTTTCTGCAGGGGTCTGCTCTGCCATCACATTCCCTGAAGAGAACACTTTGGCAAAGCGGCACCAAGCAGGATTAAATTCTCTGCTCCCTGGCTGAAAAGCATTATTTGATTTGGCCCACTGGATAAAATAAGGTCAGTCTCATTAATTTTGAATGGGCTTTGGCTAAGTGATTTGGAGCACAGATACATGGAAGAGGTATTAAAATATAGCAACTAGTTGTCTTCATCTGCTTTAATGGTCAGCTCTTATTATTTCTAGCTCAGCTAAAACCATGCAGTTAAATGGAGATTTGTGAGCCATTTTGCACAGATAACAACTGCAGTGACTGGGGTCCCAGTAACAAATTCTAAAATATCTAAATCAACATGCCAGCTATTACAAAACCATTCTCTCTCTCTCTCTCTCTCTCACACACACACACAAATTGAATTACAGTGCAGTTCCATATATGTTTATAAAGAAGTAACTCCCATTGAGTTCAGTGGAGTTTACTCCAAAGTAAGTGTGTATAGAACTGCTGGAATATTAATACAGTTTTGAAAATGTTTGAATTCAGGAAAAAAGGGAGAAACACGCTAAGAGGAAAGGCACGCTTGGCAAACGCTCACCATGATCAACTCCCACCTGGAAACCAATGACCCCACTGTGGAAGGATGTGTGGATCCAGAATTGGCCTCCACAGTCACTTACGGGCTCACTTTTTAAACTGTGTTTATGGAAGACAACCTTACTCGGCTATGTGTGATCGCCAAAGAAAGAAGACAGTTTTGGTCTTTCAAACAGAATGACTCAGATGGTGAATTTGCATGAGTTTTTGAGCTCTTTTCAAATTGAGATTATCAGTGAGAATGCATGGTACTGGTAACTCTTGCTACCATGCCCTGAACTATTCATTTCTAACTTACGAGAGAACACAGGAAACTTGCCACGCCTCAAAACTATATATGTATTGGATACAGTGATCATTGTCATCATTACAGCGTGAAAACTGAAATGGGATACTGGACCAGACTACCTTTGAGGACTATAGTATAATATCTGGACTTCTATTGAAGCTGTTAGAAAATTGCATGTAGATATTATATAGTGTGTTCTTAAACTTAAAAAATAAAAGGACCATTTCCTATATGATCATTGTCAATCATTTCTAATGTGGGCACTTGGGCACAAGTCGATTTCAACTCGAGACAAAAAAATCAGCAATACCGTATTTTTACATGTATAAAACTAGGGTATTTTTTACCAAAAAAAGAGGTTTAAAATTGGGGCTCGCCTTATACACAGGTTGTGCTAAGGGGTGTTTTCTTAATTTGGAGTCCCCCCAAATAGGGGATGTCTTATACATGGGGGCATCTTATACACAGAAAAATATGGTGATCTTTTTGGTCATCATATGAGCCCCTTGACACAACACCCCTCCTCCCAGCATCTTTCAGGTTTGGCTCACTCATGTGACCATTACCAGAAAGTACCCAGTGTGTGTCAACATCTGGCTCCATGGTGCGTATGGATTTTCTGAACCCCAGTCATGTTTGGCTTCTGCATTGTGCTAAAAGGTCAGTATAAGTGGATTGTAGCATGTGCTGGCTGCAGTTGTATGACCTCTTCCCCTCACTCAGTGCAAAATTAATAGAGCTTGAATCCAGCCTGTGCAGAATATTTTCTGTCGTTAGCTCTGTAGCCTTAGTACCGCTATTCAGTCTGCAATTCATGCTGTCCCAGAACTTGCATTTTGCCACTTCTGTGAGAAACGCAACTCGTCCCCTCACTGGTACAATTGGGGTAAACGTCTGCAAGCTGATCTTCACCCCATATCCTCCACCTTATTGCGCTAGAAGTTGAACGGGCCCGTAGTAATTAGAACTATTTCTCCAGCTTTTGCACATGAGATCAAAATAATTCCCTTTTAATCTGCTCTGTAATTTAGAGAATGCAAACAACTGAGCGCTTGCATACAATGATAAGGTAATTACCATGTATCATAATTAGACTAACTATAGCTGCCATATAGGAAGCCCTTACATGGTGTTATTTGTGCCCAGTGACTTAAAGTGTTAAAGAGAATTCAATAACATTTGTTTCACATGATCTCCTAGTAAGGGAATTCATGCGCCTCTCTTAATTAAATGGTAGGTCTCTTGACAATTATCTATTATTTTGCTGGTTGCTGTTCTTGCTGCATCCAATGCTACGGAAGTCGGTTTTGTTCTGTCTTATGCTGCATTTCTTTGTCCAAATCAAACAGCAGGTGGATGAGAAAAGCAATTATAAACAATCCTCTGGCACCTTAAAAACTCAGGTTGTGATCCTAAACCATTTACCTGAGAGCAATCCCTTCCCCGCTGAATTCAATAGATCACACCTCTGAACAGATGTGGTTAGGATTATGGTGCTAGTCATCATATGTATGCCCTTTACCAATTCTCATGTTTTAAAGGGAATCCTATAGGCTTGGGAACTTCTGTTCTCTATGGCTGCAACTGTCTTAACCATTCCCAATGCAAACCACAATTTGTAATATGGCTTAAACCTATGTGTACTCACTTGGGAAACAGTCATATTAAGGTTGCACTTGTATTCAACGTAGCTACACTAATCATAATTATAAACACCGCCACCCATCTGTTGCGGCATGTGGAATTAGTTGGAGTGGGCTTACCCCCAGAAACTTACCCACTGCTCCCCATGTCCTATTGAATTCAACAGGGTTAGGAATCCAATTTAGCATGCAATTCTAACCCCATTTACCTGCAAGTAATCCCTTCCCTGTTGGGGATGCGGGTGGCGCTGTGGGTTAAACCACAGAGCCTAGGGCTTGCCGATCAGAAGGTCAGCGGTTCGAATCCCCGTGACAGGGTGAGCTCCCGTTGCTCGGTCACAGCTCCTGCCAACCTAGCAGTTCGAAAGCACGTCAAAGTGCAAGTAGATAAATAGGTACCACTCTGGCGGGAAGGTAAATGGCATTTCCGTGCGCTGCTCTGGTTCACCAGAAGCGGCTTAGTCATGTTGGCCACATGACTCAGAAGCTGTCTGTGGACAAACGCCGGCTCCCTCGGCCTATAGAGCGAGATGAGTGCCGCAACCCCAGAGTCGGCCACGACTGGACCTAACGGTCAGGGGTCCCTTTACCTTTACCTTTAATCCCTTCCCTATTGATTTCAATGGGGTTTACTTATTGACTTGGCTAGTAACCTGTTTATTTTGCATAACCTTTCATAGGCTCTATTGAGAATTTTATTTAATTATTTATGTAAATTGCCCAGAGAGTGCTGTAGTACAGTATGGATGGATTTACAAAAAAGGCGGTGGGAAGTACATCCACTGAAATTAATAAATGTGGCTACGTCTATTAATTTCAGTGGGTCTACATTGAGTGAAACATAGTTGAATGCCACTCTAAATATATAAATAAATAAATAAGATGCTACATTATCATGGGCCTACTTAATCAAGATAAAATCAGACTGTCCCTTTCCAATTAGCAAGAAAAATGTTATTATCACCTAAAGAGGGGCAGTTGTTTTTCTAGAATTAGAAAGCCATCCCCAAGTAATATTGAAACCACACCCACAGAATCAAGTCTGATAATGAATTTTAACCCAACAAAACTTCATTCTGGAACTCTGTACAAAAGCTTTTTGAGCAAAAAGTAAGGCCCCCCAATTATGTGTAGTGTAGTGGTTAAGAGTGGTAGACTTGTAATCTGGTGAACCGGGTTTGCGTTCCCGCTCCTCCACAGGCAGCTGCTGGGTGACCTTGGGCTAGTCACACTTCTTTGAAGTCTCTCAGCCCCACTCACCTCACAGAGTGTTTGTTGTGGGGGAGGAAGGGAAAGGAGAATGTTAGCCGCTTTGAGACTCCCTAGGGTAGTGATAAAGTGGGATATCAAATCCAAACTCCCCCTCCTCCTCCTCCTCCTCTTCTTCTTCTTCTTCTGTAGACATGCAAACTATCAATCCATCAACCGCATGAGTGTTGGCTAGGGACATGGCTTCACACAATGAGCCAGTTTCACCACAACCCCTTGAATGCTGAGTGCATCTGTGGTCCAAATTATAGTAGTCACTGCTATTTTCATTTAACTTCCCCCCATTTTCAAGTGCAATCTTTGAATACTTTAAAAAATGCAAATTAAACAAGCATGTGTGCTAAATAAAAATGCAATTTTTAAACATTGTGTTTAATTTGGGCCTACACTGATCTTGCGAAGTGGGCTATGATGCCTATTTATGGGCAACCACTGCTGACTGAAGTGCTTTTCTAGCAATGCCTGAATGTTGCTATGCTTCTCACATTTGTACCCGTTCATTCCTTTCAAAGAGACTGAGCTGTTAGAGTTGCCTGAGAGAATTTAGGCCAATACTTTCAACCTTGATTTCATGAATCTCCTAACATTGTCTTTCTGGGTAGAAGCAACCTCTTCTCTGGTCAGTCACACCACTTCTCACTGCGATAAGCCTTGGGCATTTTGCCAGCCCTCAGACGTTTCAATTTCTTAAGAATCTGTTCTACTATGCGCTTGATTTCCTCCTGAATGTCTTCTCCCCCCCCCCCCCCGGGGAAATTTGTTTCCTAGCTGAGTTCCCTCTTTTCCTCTGGGAAGTCATGAGAAAATAATTCATCTAATTTTTAACAAGACACCTTTTGTCAATAAACAGTCTGTTAGAATCCTTGGGCCCTCCCAGTAGACTCCATAACTGACATCTTACTCTGAAAATGTCATATTTACATTTTATAATAAACTATTTGGGCTTTCTTTGTGTTACCCCTTGCTGTTTTTCCCTGTTGATATTTTCTTCTCAGTGTGCCAGATAGACATACTCCTCCCAAGCCAACTTGCACACACGTTATTTTCTTTTTCCTAGTCGTTATCACTTATGACAGTCTCTTGGGCAAACCTCTCAAGCCTCTTGAATCTCTTTGACTGCCTCTGCTGCTGATTTGCTTCAAACCCTTTCCTGTACATTCACTTTGCAAACTGACACTTGTGATTCTTTGGAAAGCCATCTTCTACTGTACTGTTTCAGAAATATCTGACACACACTTGTGAGACAGTGCTAGTGTGGGTCCCACAAAAACGATGCAACAACTTTTCTGAAGCTAGGCAGTGCTGGGTCTGGTTGTCGCCAAGACGGCAGACTTTTGGGGAGACTACAACATATGCTATCCCAAGAAAGAAAGGAGGGATAAGAATGTAATAATTGAGTTGCTGGCTGACATGTGGCATAATTTTATTTATTTATTTAATTCCCTTTCTGAATCACTTCTTCTAAAATATCTAGAAACTATAAAAACAGCAACAATAAAAACAATTCTATATGTCAAAGCAGTTAAAAACAATTCTATATCAGAAAATGTATACATATATAGGAATGTAGGTTGAGTAGTTAAAGTACATAACAACTGGTGATTGTACATATTCAGCAGATCTCATGGAGAATGTGCACACAATCCTTTCACATTTCCCAGTCAATATGCATAATCTCCCATACGAATTTTGTACATTCTCTGGCCAGTGTTCATAATCACCAACAGACTGTGGGGAATGTGCATATTTCAACTGTATTGGGTACATTCTCTATTTATTATGCATAGTTCTCATATAAAATATTGGGAGAGGGGGGGCAGAAGCAGTCCTTAGTACTCAAGCCAGTGACCAAAGGGGAAAACACCTTTGCATAGTCCTAACTGTTTGTATTTTGGGATGTCTAGGTAAGAAAAGACCATTTTCTGATAGTTAAATGTGTAAACATACTAAGCAGCACTTATCTCTCAATAAAACCCAAGTTATTTGCAATATTCATATGCTAATCACAGGGTAAACACCAACAGGCTAGGAATTGCTCTCTACAATATAAAGGAAAGGGGGGAAATCCAATCCAGAAGAAAATAACTAATCCTTTTATTATTATCACATACCAAAAAGACAATAACCAGAGGCAGAATGAAATCCGTATACATAATGCATATTCACACCAGAATAGAACAAGGGGAGAAAATCCAAACAGGATAAATTAAATTTACATTGTGTTGCTTCATTATGCACGAACAAATAAAATTTAAAAAGCCATAAAAACCCAGCCATAGATTATGCTGCACACGAAGAACATGAACATTTAACTTCTTTATTATTATTATTTAAGGCTCCTGTTGCCTTATATTATAGTACACTAAAAACAGTAGGGAAGAGACATTAATAAATCCACTTTCGAGACGGAAAATTGTAATGTAGGAATCTGAAAATAACATAATAAAACTCCCTTTAAATCATCTTAAATCCCTTAAATAAGGCTGGTGAAAACATCGTAGATCACAACATGTCAAGTTTGTGAATAACACTTCTCAACTAACCCCCCCCCCCACCGCCCAACTCTCAGCATTCCATCCATATAAAAATGGAACCAATCCAATCTCAAGAGACTACAAAGTAAGGGGGGGGCATATTCTTAAAAATACAGTTGCTGGAAACCACAGGAGGAGATTGTGCTATTACATTCGGGTTGTCAGGGCAGAGTCAGAACTCTCAGAGTCCCCTGACATGGAAGAGAGCGTTTGGCAAGGACCAGAAGCAGCAGAGGAATTTGTGTCTGGAGAGGAGAGGCTAGCAGGGCCCAGCAGAGTAATGGCAGAGTCTGTAAATGCAGGGAACCAGTAAGAAGTGGCAAGTGAGCCGGCAGCCTCCCAGGCACCGCAAGGGTTAAGCTCTGTTAAGCTCTGAATCGGAGGGAGGAGGGAGATTTACGTAAGCTCACGCCAGACATGAGGTGAAGAGGCAGGGCCAAATAAAGGTCGTAAAGTTCCCGCTAGGTGCTGGAAAAGAGGGTGGAGGTCATTGGGGGTATCTGAATCAACGGACTCAGACTAATGGTGATTAGCTCGTGATGCCTTTTGTAAATACTTGTAAATAAAGACCATAAAAATGTCAACGGGTATGAAGTGGTGATTACAGCGAAGAGAGAATCAACACAGGTTCTGCTGGTGTGCTTCTCAAAGGCGTTTGGTTGGCTACTGTGAGAACAGGATTCTGGACTAGATGGGTCAGTGGCCTGATCCAACAGCCTTTTCTTATGGTCTTCTGTGTTTAATGTGGCATTTCAACATTCTTTGATTTATTATTTTTAACGTACCAAGGGAAAAAAATGTGCATTCTTATAATCTCCGTAAAATTGTAAATACGGATCTGCTGATAATTCAGTCCTTCTATATATATTTCTGAAACCTTCATCTAAGCGTTTAAAGCAAGTTCCATGTTTCCCCAGCTGAGCTGCAAAGGTCTCCATTCTCCTCTCCTATGCTGCTTCACTGCTCATTGCAGTGATGGAAATAGAGTGTAATTAAAAGTATATTTTTACTTACAAGAGGAGGAGGGAAAGGGAAATCCATATTTGGACACAAGTTGCAGATGGTGTGTTTTGCTTTTGGGGTCTCTGTGTGCTATGATGCAGTGAAATGATTTTAGAGTAAAAATTCTGATTTGAACCATCAAGACTTCCACATTTTGCTCCCTGTATTACAGTGGTACCTCAGGTTAAGAACTTAATTCGTTCTGGAGGTGTGTTCTTAACCTGAAAATGTTCATAACCTGAGGACTTTAGCTAATGGGGCCTCCCACTGCCACCGCACGATTTATGTTCTCATCCTGAAGCAAAGTTCTTAACCCGAGGTACTACTTCTGGGTTAACAGAGTCTGTAACCTGGAGCATCTGTCACCTGAAGCATTTGTAACCCAAGGTACCACTGTATCTTTCTTTTACAGCGGACGCTCGGGTTGCGAACGTGATCCATGCGGGATGCATGTTCGCAACCCACAGCGTTTGCAACCCGCATCTGCACACACACGGGTTGCGATTCGGCACTTCTGCACATGTGCAAAGCGCAATTTAGTGCTTCTGCGCATGCACGACCACCGAAACCCAGAAGTAACCTGTTCCGGTACTTCCAGGTTTCATCGGTCCGTAACCTGAAAAAACGCAACCTGAAGCATCTGTAACCTGAGGTATGACTGTATTTGCAACAATTATGATAGGGCTGCAAATGTATCAGACACAAATCATACAGAGTTAGGTATCTCTCTCCAAAGATTCATGCAATATGAATTTAGAAAAAAATTAAAAAATGAAAAGTTACTTTTGTAAACTATTTATATTCTTGAGCTTGGATAGTTTTGCCAAGAAGACAATATTTTGTCCCTAAGGATTGACTTTGTAAATGTATAATTTCAAAGCATTTTCTACATTTCTGCTGCTGAAATCTCTCAGTGAGGCAGAAATGTTATGGGTTTCAAGCAGCCCAGAAGAGATGGAGATATCAAAACATGTCTGGTGTATTATCAGAATATACCTACCTGCCAGTTTTCCTCCAGGAAGCAAAATCTGGCCCACTGCAGATGCACTAAATTTTTTCATTGCCAGTTTTCATAATCCTTGTTTTTAGATTAGAGATTCTATACAATCTGAAGAATTCTTTAATCTGGTAAGGGACAGACATCTTACAAACCTAGCAAAGGAACTAGTCCTGGTACCAAACTGACCCTTCCACAAAACAACATGGGGCAGCTGTTTTTTAATTCATTAATTATTGCATAAATTGTCAAAGGGAGGGTGCCATATGAATTTTCTACCTCGGGTACCATAATGTCTTGAGCTGAAACCAAAGCTGCATCAGAACTGAGGAAGAGACCTTTCCCCTTTCATCCCATGTGGCAGGAGCTCTAAACTGTTCCAGCCCCAACCTGGTACTGATGCAGACTGAGGGCATGTGTTTGGGCCGAGGAGGATGGAATGCTAAAGATGCTAAGGTCTAGTCACATATGCCGGCTTCCACCCAACTTTCATGAGCACAGCATGTGTGTGATGTCACATGGCAGGAGGAAGCCCGATGGGGAACTTGCAGCCATGGGCAGACCCAATGGGGCCCACTGCTGTTGCGGGTAGGCCCGATGGGGCCCATCATGGCTGTGGGTAGGCCTGGTGGGGCCTATTGCCACCATGGGAGGGTCCGACAGGGCCCATCACAGCTGTGGAATATTGAGGGTCCCCAGCTCCCTCCTTGAAATTTTATTGGGGGGGGCTGTCCCCCTGATGGAACCCCTGGGTCTAGTATTTGAAGAATACTCTCTATTGGCAAAATTGGAAATTCAAGAATTCGATAATTAAGTTTCAGATCAAAATCAGACTCATCACATTTTTTTATAGGCAGATTATAGTTGGCAGTCTCATTGGGGTTCTTCTTTGACCTCCACATCATTTAGCCCCTATAGCAGAGATCCATGCAGAACAGCAGGCAGCCATATATGAAATGTGGTCTGAAAATCTACAGCAGGCCTGCCTGGGCATTCAAGAGATTCCATACTGCTTGTCCATCACAGGGATGGATGTTACACAATACTGTTCCCTCCTGGATCTCAACACACACACAACACCTTTTAGCTCAAGAGACAAGGTCCCAGACTCACACATTTCTCTGTTGAAGCACCAGTGCCCCTGAGATATAACTAGGCCACCTATTTATTTATTGCCTTCCACACACAAATCTCAAGGCAATGTACAAAATGCAATAAAACCCCCTTTTTAAAAAGCATTGGAAACAACACGTAAAACAACAGCAGATAGACTTAAAAACAATATCAGAAAGAGACCCTTTGGCAGAAAATCTGGGACCTTCTGCATGCAAAAGTGATGCTCTAGACTATGGTTCTTAACCCAAGCTATTGCCCTTGCCCTTCATAGGGGTGTTTTTTTCTTTTCACCTCCTCCTAGGCAGATGTGTTTCCATTTCACTTGCTACTCCTGAGCTTTGAAAGAGCTCCCACCAGCCCAGGTTCCTTTCTTGTAGTCCCCACTAAAGGACAAAGACAAACGATAAAGAACATGTTGAATTCCATTGGCTTCAAGCAAACAAATGAGAACTGTGCATTTCTGCCAAGTGGATTATCTCTTCTTGTTATTATTTAAGAAGGATTAATTGTGAACAAAAATCAGAGCACCCTGTTTATTTTGGGTAACTCTGATAAGCCCTAGTCAAATAATGAAAAGTAAGTGCTTGGGGCATATAATAAACATCCCCTAATTCTTCTCATTTCCTTGGCATTATCTTAATGCTGTCTATTATTTCATTATCCTAGATTTTTGATGCATGCCTTTCAAAAAATACTTTGGAAAGTGCATAATTCATTTAGAGGGATTTCTGCCCCCCCCCAAAAAAAATACCCAGCACTGTGTTGTACAAGACAAAGAAGAACTTTGTTAATTGTACTATGAACACATAATGCAGCAGCTATCCATTTAGATTTATTTTATAACCTTATGAGGATGGTTGGGGGATAAACAAAGGTTCTGTGCAGAATGAAAATCAGGGAAGTGGATTCCATAGGTGCAGTCCTCCTGCCTCTTCCATTTGTTGATTCTTCTCACATTTTATGTTCACAACCTATGTGGGGCATAGGGAGCTGTCTGCAACAGAGTCAGACCATTGGTCAATTTAACTCAGTTTTGTCTAATATATAGACTGGTGGTGGCTCTCCAGAGTTTCAAACAAAGGACGTTTCCAGCCCTATCTGAAGATCCTGGGGATTAAACCTACAACTTCTCCATGCAAAGCTGATTCTTTCCCACTGAGCTGCATCTCTTCTGCAATGTACGGTAGTCTGCAACCACTGGTCTAGCAAAATTACAGTAGAAATACTTTTTATATGAATTATAGCAAGGGGTTTCAGTTAAGTTACATTAAAAAAGAAGGCAACAACATATTTTGAAATTATTATTATTTCCCTTTCCTAAGCAAAGTGATCTGTGAAGCTTAAAATAAATTAACACATAGGACCAATGTGGTTGCAATCCTAGGCTAATTTATTTGAAAATATCATTGAATTCAGTGTATTTGGACTTATGCCTGAAAAGATGTGCCTGCATGCATAATTTAATTTGTATGCTGCTTTCCCACAGTTCAAACCATGCTCAAGGCGGCTTACAATATAAAAGATGCATGGCTACAACATAACAAATAAACAAGAAATAATACATTAAAAAATACAATACCAAGCTGAACAATTGACTCATAAATCACAACCGAATCTAAAATAAAGAGACTTTTTACAAATTACTTAAAAATGCAATAGAATGAATTGGACTCCTTGGCAGGTTTTGAATAAACATACACAAATTTATTGGCTGTTAACATAGCAAACAGATAATATAAGGATTTATAAAATTTTATAGTATGCAGAGAACAATATGCATTGAGAAATCAGAGAGAGGAACTGAGGGAAGTCTCGGGGGGGGGGAGATTTGATGGGGAGGTGGGGGGAAAGGGGGAAAATAATGAATTTGATATGTTGTGGTATTTTGTTATGTTGAAATTGTTAAAAAAAAACTTTAAAAAATAAAGAGACAAAAAAAGCAACAGCAACAACCCCCCTCCAAATAAAACACCCCAAACAACACTGCACCCAGACACAGGTTTATCATTTCAGCTAGAAGCAGGTTGCTAATTGTTCATAACAAAGATGTCTGACTGGACACAGCAGCTGAAGCAGTTACGTGGCCATGGCAATATTTTCTCTTTCACCTAGCACTAAGTGTCTGTGATATTTGCTTTCTAAGAGATTACAGTGGTACCTCTGGTTAAGAACTTAATTCGTTCCAGAGGTCCGTTCTTAACCTGAAACCGTTCTTAATGTGAGGTACTGCTTTAGCTAATGGGGCCTCCCGCTGCTGCCACACAATTTCTGTTCTCATCCTGAAGTAAAGTTCTTAACCCGAGGTACTACTTCCAGGTTAGTGGATTCTGTAACCTGAAGCATTTGTAACCTGAAGCGTTTGTAACCCGAGGTACCATTGTATTAATTGCCTTCAGAATCTGCCTCCCCAATAAAGTTCTGTGAAAGCTACAATTCATTTTGTTCAAAAAGGGGGGGGTGCAGTTTGTGGCCTTCAGAGTTGGGCTGTGAGGAACACCTCCATCATGCTGACAAGGGGTTTTAATCCAACTATGGCAATACTGAAATTAATGAAACTAAGTAATGCCAGTTAACTTCCATGAGTCTCCTCTGACTAGGTCTAGCACTGATGACATCCCATCCGTGAGATGGAGAGATCATTGCACTGGCCCCTTTACCCCTTCTTTCACACAGACAGTGTTTGTGTGCTATGTGGGCATTCCAGAAGGGCACCGATCATTTGAGTGCCCAGATTGTGCAATAACCCCATCTTGAGTGGGTGGTGGGTGGTGGTAAAGGCTCCAGCCATTGTGGTACATGCCAGAATTGTGTTTCTGTCATGGCAAGCAGCTCTCTTCCTTAACACAGGACTGGAAAGAGGACTATTTACTTCACACATTCATTCCACAATGAAGAGTCCCATGGAGACAACATGGAATGCTGACACACTTGGAATGAGAAGGGTCTTGCATTGCTGTCAATTGGAGCTGTGTAGCGCAGTAGTTTGCCAACAAAGGTCCGTATAGTAAAAGCTATGGTTTTCCCAGTAGTGATGTATGGAAGTGAGAGCTGGACCATAAAGAAGGCTGGTCACCAAAGAATTGATGCTTTTGAATTATGGTGTTGGAGGAGACTCTTGAGAGTCCCATGAACTGCAAGAAGATCAAACCCATCCATTCTGAAGGAAATCAGCCCTGAGTGCTCACTGGAAGGACAGATCGTGAAGCTGAGGCTCCAATACGTTGGCCACCTCATGAGAAGAGAAGACTCCCTGGAAAAGACCCTGATGTTGGGAAAATGGAGGGCACAAGGAGAAGGGGACGACAGAGGACGAGTTGGTTGGATGGTGTTCTCGAAGCTACCAGCATGAGTTTGACCAAACGGTGGGAGGCAGTGGAAGACAGGAGTGCCTGGCGTGCTCTGGTCCATGGGGTCACAAAGAGTCGGACACGACTAAAAGACTAAACAACAACAACAGCACAGTAGTGCCAACTTGGCCCCGTGACCGTGGGTGCCATGCAACATGCATGGCCCTGGCACTGAAATTTATGGGTGCCCAGCCCTTTAATGGGGGATTTTGTGGGTGCTCGGGCACCCAGGGCCCCAGGGAGTTGGCACCTATGGTATAGAGCCCAGCAGGCATGAAAGGACCCAGGATACAGTTGTAGTTCTTTGGGTGGCAGTGGAGAAGAGAAAGGTACTAATTAAAGAGTTGGGAGTTCAATTATCGTTTCCATTATCCACAAGGTGTTACACACACTAATTACATTACAAGCTTAGAAAGGGAAACCGTGTGTGAGACAGCTGAGTGCTTACATTTCAGTCTGCCTTCTACTAGCGTATTGTTCAACAATTCAAAATTTGAGGTACTTGTTGAGCTATTTTTGTTTGAAATTTCAGGTTATTTCAGGTGGCTGCTTCTCACTTCCCGCCTCCAGGTTCTGCAGCTATAGAGTGATGCGCAATACTAGCTCTACTCAAAGCCAAGGGAATTGAATCAATATATTCCACTGGTTCTACTTAGATGCTACTCAGCAACGGAAGGGGTGGTTTGAAATTTGTAAGTGTCCTCTACTGGACACTTGTTCTGGAACTGTATACATCTGTCCATGGATTTCCCTCACATAAGAACACAAAGGATAAGTTTCTTTCAACTCTGCCTGAAGACCAAGGTAGGTCAGAAAGGATGGCTGTTGATTCTGTCCCCCATGCTGAAAAAGCCTCTGGCCTTTCGAATGTAAGCTTTGTAACCAGGACACATCCATCAGGAAAAGAATACAAGAAACATCTTGCTGGATCAGACTAATGGTCCATTTCCAGCACTTCTTAGACAGATACTTCCAGGAAGCCCACAAGTAAGATATGAAAGGAATTACCCTTCCCCATTGTTATGGGGAAGGGCCCATAATTCAATGGTTACACATCTGCTTTGCATGCAGAAGGTTCAAGGTTGAATCACTAGCATCTCCAGCTAGGATTGGGAGAGACCATGGTCTGAAATGCTGGACAGCTGCTGTCAGTCAGGCCAGACAGTACTGAGCTGATGAACTAATGGTGTGACTCAGTAAAAGGCAGCTTCCTATGTTCCTGCGTTAGTCTCCAGCAGCTGGTTTTCACAGGTAGACTACTTCTGAACATGGAGATTCTATTTTGCCATCAAGGCTAATAGCCCTCGATGCTGTGTAAGCTAACAGAATGCTGTCACTGCAATGTTGTGCCCACAAACAAGTGTACCGATATCCAGTCAGAAATAATGAACAAAGTATTTAAAAATAATTAATTAAGTTGTGTGTTTTTGTTTCTCAATCCGATCCTTTTACGTGGTTTTGTGTGTATTTAATGCATTGTGACTTGCAGTTATTTTTACTGATCATAGTTTAGTAATTATGTACTGCAATTGTAAAGAGTGAATTTCTGTTTAATTATTATCTGCTGGTGTTTTGAGAGTTTATTTTATTGTTTACTATTATATTCTATTGAATATTACTTTATTTGATATGTTGTTTCACTTTAAAGCTATGTTTTATCATGACTTTTTGTAGTGGATCAGATTATTCTAAAGTGGATATTCTTTGTTGTGTATTTTGTTGCAGTAAACCCAATAGTGATATAGAAAAGTGGTTTACAAATTAAAAGCGAAGTGAAATGAAACAAAATCCCTGCTGACCAATTTGTCTAATTTAAATTATACATACCGACTGTACATTCTCATTCTGAATTTAGCAAATCCAAAGAATATAACATTCTGAAGTGTAATTTCTAATCTTCAAGGTTAGTGAAACTGGACAATGGCTGGTTGGGGCCTCAAATAATTCAGATGATCACCATCATGTTCCTTTCTGCATGGGAGTCCCATCACCTGACTCTCCACTTACATACTGATTTCACCTAGTGTTTGTTGAGTCCCAACACTTCTGCCACCCACGTAGCTACAATTAACGACAAAAATGAAATTAAAAGCAATCAAGTTCCTAAATGCAGGGGGGAAACCCATCAAATGTGTATCTGGAATAAATCATGTAAAGTAAGTGCATAAAAGTCTTCCTAATGCACATATGGGCTTTTTAGTGGAAATTATAGATTCCCAACACCATAACAGATACTACTTCAAAACACTGTTCAGACAGAATATGCCCCCCCCTTGCAAATGAACAAAAACAGCAAACAAACCTATATACAGTCCATTAAAAAAATAATTTTGATATAAAGCCATTTTACCACCCAATTTCTGAGTACTTTTCCAGGTTAAGAAACTATTGCAGTTTTATTTTTGAAATATTTATCTGTTTGAATCTACCACATCACATGACAAAGCAAGAAAAAAGTTAGCAAAGAAACAAACACACAAACAAACCATGGGCAAGTAACACAGTTACAGGGAAAAACGACTACTAGGGCTATGCACCAGCCCCAACTGAATCAAGTAAATTCAAAGGAATCCAGGTGTTGGTCGGGTTGAGATAGCTTCATATTGCCACAAGTTGGATTGCACAACTCAGGGGCTGTAGATGTAGATGGGAAAAAGGATAAGCCAAAAATGGAAGGACCTCCTGGGCGTCTGTGTCTTCGTGAGAAGAAGTAGGGGTGGGCAGATCTGCCTTTCTCACCTGACTTCTTCTTCCTGCCAAGCCTCTTCTTCTTCCAAAGTTGAACTGGACAGGATTAATCATACCACTTACCATCGTCTGCTTCTTTGTGAGTGGCTTCCCTGAGTGCAGAAAAGTACTAATGAAAGTTTTTGGGCTCACTTATCCTTTCCATTATCCACAAGGCATTTTGCACATTAATTACATCTCAAACTCAAATCAGGGGGCTTGAACACAGCCCTGCCATTTAAATTTGCTTAGAGCAGAACTTGTATCTAGCCTGAATATTAGTTATACTGCAACTCTTAGTTGCAATCGGGGAGGAAAGAATCTACATGTGTGATTCCTCCAATCACTGGGAACCAACGAAAGTGGCACCTAGCTTGATATGAGATGTGTGAGGTGGCAGGTAGACTGCTGCTGTCTTGTGGTAGAGTCCAACCCTCAGCTGTTCTGGGTGCGGTGGGCAGAGTTTATTCTGCAGCTCTCCTTGTTTATACGCTCCCTGTCTCTGTGCAAGAAAGTGAGCTTTTGAAAGCAAAGGGCTGAAATCCATCCTCATTTGACTCCATCCCTCATCAGCTCCTGTTTGGGGCACCACCAGTCACCCCTCCATGATTTTGATTGGCCCCTGAATGGGAGGAGCCACTTCCTCAGGTATTGGTGAATCCCTAATTCTCTCCCTCATCCTCTGGCTGAGCACTCATATAGGGGAATCTGTGGCACTGCAATGTCACTAGGGATGGGTGAAACTGTTGGTTTTGGTTTCTCTTGTTTTCTTTTTTTTCCAATCTGAAATTCAGTTCTCCATGTTTCCACATCAGTTTGCAAATCCTCAACAGCATTTTAGTGCAATTTTCTCTGAATAAACACATTTATACATGCAATTTTGCCTAATATACTGATTTCTGCAAAGCGGCTTACCCTAATAGAATGCATTTTGTGTGCTATTTTCACAAATATATACCTTTTCTTTTGTGCACTTACCCTAGTATATGCACTTCTATACATTTTGCATGGCTGGAGCAATGCGCTGCAAAATTCAGAGAAGTGTGAATTTCAAAGGATGGCTATCTTTTGGTTCACTTATTGTTCTGAATGGTGTGAATTAGGCAGCTTCCTCCTTAAATGCAAACTGAGTTGCATTTCTCACCCATCCCTAAATGTTACTCATGTGAACAAGTACTTCTGTTCTGTCATATTGTCATACTGCACTATTGTCAGACTGCACTAAGCAGCTGTGGAAAGCTTAAGCATTTGGACAATATTTCCATGGACAGTATGTGAAGGAGGGGGGAATGGTTTGATATGACTGTTCTTATATTTTAAATGTGAAGCTACTAAAATAAATCACTATTCATTCATAACAAAAAATATTTTCCTCATCAGTGAGAATGAAAATTAGATCCACTAGAAAAGCAATTTAAAGTGAATTCCTCACACTGCCATGCAGAAGATTTAACTTGTGTGTGCAAGTATAACAATTGAATCCAAAGGACAAAACAGAACTACTGAAGGGATGGCAATGAGTTCTCTTGCTCACACCCCTCCCCTTTACAATACATGTAATGCATTGTTTTGTCCAATATTCAGAGAAGACAGGGCATTCTCCTCCTGGTGTTTCTTTCTTTCTATTTATTGAAGTGATAGTGCCTATGAAACTAAGTGTGATCAGTGGACCATTTAAATTTCAGTATCTTAGGGAGCCTCCAGACTGTCAGTATTTTGTGGGAGTGGTTCAATTGCGTACCAAAACTTTAGGTATGGGCATTTAAAGTGGTTAAAAGCACTCTGCAACACACTGCAACAAATCCACATAAAAACAGCAACAGACTTTTTGGGCTTTCGAAAGTGATGAGGAAATTCATGGAAAAGTGTGAGTGGGACGAACAAATGGCTAACAGGAAGACATTTAAACACTCTGCAAGCAAATCAGGAAGACTGCTAAAAAAAGAAGAGTGGATATAATCTTTGTGAAAACAAATCAGGATGAATGCTCAATTAGCAGGCTGTCTGGAGGGGATGGGACAGTTGTTGCTGTGAGAGTTATAGTGCCTTAAATGAAACATCACCAAAGCAGCGAAAAGGCTGAAAGTGTACCATGGAGGAAAACGCTGACGATACTGCAGGTGCATGTGTGAAGAAAACCTTTGTCTGTTTTGTACCCCCACCTGAAAAATGAGCAAAATGAGGTATGTGTTTTATGAAAGGGGAGGAAGAAATGTTCGCAAAAGGTATCCCCTCTCTGCATTGGCTCAGCACCCCTTCTGTAAAAGAACCACCAATAAGTAATGTCAAAACACTGCCACAATGCATGGATACGTCTTCACTCTAGATAGAACAACAGAGGTAGTCAGTAATTAGGGGCAACAGCAATGACAGAATAAGATAAAACTGTTAGAATTCCTGCTCCATGATTGCAGTCATGGGATTTTTGTCTGTCACATGACAGTATATGTTTTGACTCCACAGAGTGGGAAGTGATGGAGACAGGATGTTTGTGTTACTGTGTTCCATGAAGTGGGACTATTGTCCTTTGTACTTTTTTATTTGCTGCCTGATGCTAGAGAGAGAGGGAGCCATGTTGCTGTGCTCTGTGTGTGTTTATATGTAAATAAAGTAGATTAGCCAAAATGCTGAGTTGCTGAGGTCTGTCATGTAAGCTGCGAAGACTCTGTGAATCCCTAAGTGTGCCGGTGTCTGTTGGCATCAGTCGCTGTGAGTTTCGGGCTGAAGAAAGCTTTAGAAGCTCCCAAACGAATGACCAGGAGGGAGAGAACATGCCAGGGTCCTACTCACGTGTAGGATGAGCTCCTGACAACAACACCATCTTCAAGTATTTCAAGTGGGAAAGGGTAATACAAGTAGAAAAAAGGTTGTGGGCTGTGCCTTTCACTTTGCCCCATCAACAGATGACGATGCTGGATTCCTGTGAAGGTCATCTAGTCCAACACCCTGCTATGCAGGACTCTTTTGCCTTGGGCTGTCTACCATCACCCCTGCCCATTACCTATGCTGCCCAAGGCTGATGGGACTAGGAAGATCTAGAGGGCCAGAAATTCCCCCTACCTTGCACATCCAGGTCTGTAAGATCTGTGGTCTACAAAACAAAGCATAACTAGGTCTATACAGTCCCATCTAAAGCTCCTGTTTTCAGTGCCTTGCTAGGACTACAAAAGTAGCTGGCTGGACACAATATGGCGTGGTAAGGGGCAGTTTTGCTGTGTTTACTTTGGTGGCTTGCAAGTAGTACTGGCCTCCCATATATCTCTTTCCTCTTTGTTGACTTATACCCTAAGCTCAGATGAGGCTTTGAGCCAAGGGACCAATTTATTTTGTATCTGAGTACCTTCCAATACCTCATTCTGCAATTAGAAGCCTCCTGTGGCTGCTCTGAAGATTTTCCTTTGCTGTGCATGTGGAGAGATTTATGAAAATGTTTAGATTTGCCTCTTTGTTTTGACAAGGGATTGAGCAAATTTATCAGGCGGGATTCAAAGTCACAGTGAGGCAACGATCTGGGCATTAATGTTGTTGTACGTATTGTGAAGCTGCAGACAAAATCCAAACAATCTCCTCCATGCCTTTGAATGTCTTAAGAGAGATGATGAAGATGAACTGTTTTCTTTAGGTGTAATTACTGGGGATATTAACATGTAAAGAGACCATGAAATAAAATTAAAAAGGCTGTTTCAGTTAGAAGGGCAGAACCAGTAACTTCCACCTGTACCACATTTAAAAAAAGATTTTGGAGATTTCCTCTTCAGAAGGTAGATTCTGATTTCAATTTATGCCTGTATGAACCAACACCATTGAAATAATGAGGTGGAGTTTTGAAAACAGGTTAATCAGATCACGGCAAGTTCTTCAAAAAGGAAAACTTTCCCAACAATGTTTTGCCAACTGCCCTGTTTATTTGTAGTGGGTACTTTGGAGATAGGAAACTGACACCCTCCGTTAGCAGTGGCACAGAGAGAATTATGTTCATTATTAGGGATAGGGGAGAAATGCAATTTGGGTCGCATTTGTAATGCAAACCTATCTAATTCATGCTTCTTGAAACAATATACAAACTGAAATAATTCACATTTTTGTGATGTTTCTCTAACCAAATAATGTATAGGTAAAAATGTATATTGGGGAAAGTGTGCATTTTGCATAAAAATACAAGCAAAGACACAATTTAATAGGAAGAATTGCTTGTAATGGTGTGTATACTAGTGGATAGAATTTTCGGGCAACGCTGGGTACTAAGAAACTAAAAATATTGCAATTCATAGCTAGATAATTTAACTTCTTAGCTTAATAAAAAAAAAATGAATTCATTCAAATGCTATTGGGTAAACTATACTATGCAATACTGCAAAATGTGCTTAAAATCAGTGCCTTTTGAAAGGTTCAGGCCATCACATTGATTCAGAAAGGCATCCACACAGAGACAATGACCGCTCCCCGCTTAAAACGGGGGGCGCCCTTTGCGTGGATGCGTGCAGCCCCTAGATCTGGAGCGGCTCCAACAGCATAGGCTTGGCTTTGCCTTCCCTCAGGTGGGATACCTGGAGGTCTCCGCCTACCTCAGTCAGTTGTCCAATCCCACCTGGGGGAAGAGTTGCCAAGGAGACCAGGCCAGGTAGGGGAGGGATTACCTGCCCACACAAAGGAGGGAGGAACTTACCTGGGAATTCTCCCTTGGCTCAGGAACTATTATGCAAACTTTAGTTCTGTCCTGCTTTAGATGAAACCAAATCCAGCAGTCTCGAGTCCACTCACAGGGACAATCCAAAAAGCAAGATCTTGTTACAATCTCAAGTCAAAACACAATGGCACCATGCATGGCAAGACTCAGAAACAGTTCAAGATCAAAGCACAGGGAAGAGCCATCACTCGCTAGATCACAAAGCAAGCCAGGGAACTAGAAGTGGGAGGCCATTTCAACACACTCTGCATAAACTGTCAGAGCTACACCCAAAGTACAGCCACAGGCATCAGAGTTGCTGGAGGTGTCTGCTTATGAAGACTTGTCTCCTCGTGAGTAGCCACTTACTCTGTGGATTGCTTGTTCTTTTGGGCTTCGTTTTATATAGCTTGGTTCAAAACACAGAGCACAGACTGAAGTGGAAACAGCAGAACATGACCCAGAAACAGATGAGAAAGTTTTCTGAAGATGCAAGGTGAATCTTATGATCTGTGCACACCCCAGTCATCAACATCTACAATAAATATGATCCAGTAGCATAAAAATGTTTAATTTGCCCCCAAAAGCAAACAACAGCAAAACGCATTCTATTTTATGATAATTTATTGAGGTTACATATCCCCATAATAATGAAACATACAGACACGCCTGAGAAATTATCCCATATTGTTAAAATTCAGAGAACAAAGTTATTAACAGCAAGACTCCTAGGCCTGTTCCTGAATTTATTCAAGTGTAAATGAGAAAAGAGAGCAGCCCACTTTTAGAGCATTTGTTGTGCATTCACATAATAATCAGAAATGTTGGTGGTCTAGAGGAATGCTCACAAGTGCTCAGGAGACCACTCCTCATGGAAGGCCTGGCTCTATTCTGCTGGAGGACAGGCTGATATCTATTCGGTACAGTTGGCCTAGGAACATTTACAAAAACAGACAGGAGCATCTTGTGAGTAACTTTGTATTGTAGTCTGGAAAGTGGAGTGCTCTTCTAAGGTTCTCAGCGCTTTGTTCTCAACCACTGAGCCTCCTGGGCTTGCCAATCAGAAGGTCGGTGGTTTAAATCCCCATGAGGGGGAGAGCTCCCGTCGCTCTGTCCCAGCTCCTGCCAACCTAGCAGTTCAAAAGCACACCAGTGCAAGTAGATAAATAGGTACTGCTGCAGCTGGCTCCCTTGCCTTGAAAGCGAGATGAGCATTGCAACCCCATAGTCACCTTTGACTGAACAGTCCAGGGGTCCTTTACCTTTCTCAGAGTAGCAGCAGTGGGCATTTCTACACTCATCGTTTTTAACGTTAAGGAAGGGTTTTTGATAACATAGATGGACACGTGACGTCCTACTTTTTATGTTCATAATACATTATTACCTTGTCTTTTTATCACTTAATTTTTAATTGTTTTATGCTGTTCATATGTCCTTATGTAGCATTTAGCATTTTGCCTTTTTTTTTTTTACTACATTCAAATTTCTCTCTCCCCCCTGTATTTGAGGGGTGGTGAAAGGCTGGGAAGCACAGATAACAAAGGACAGGGAGGGAGGGAGGGAGGGAGGGAGGGAGGGAGGGAGGGAGGAAGAATTAAAATGTGACACCAGAGGGCAGGGCAGAGCAACCAGTCACCAGCAGTTGGGAAAGAAACAGCATTTTGGAACATGGTGTGTCCAGGTATTACTTGCTTTAGACAAAAATACCAAGGTAAAAAACATTTTAATTAACAAGTATATCCTGTGAAATTTGAGAACGGCCTATCTAGTATCATTCTAATAGGGGGAAAGAACGTTAAACAGGTCAGCCACAGACAAGTTCGGTGCTTTTCCAGAAATGCTGAACGTTTCACTAGTCAGAGTAAGCAAAATAATAATTTAATAGTTAACGTTGATGGTTGGGATGGTGGAGTAAGAAGTGAACCTGCATTGGCCTCACCATCAGCCTGACAAAGACCAACATTCTGGTTCAGGACATCATCAGCACTCCATGCATCAGCACTGGTGACTGCATGCTTGAGGTGGTGGATGACCATGTCTTCATGGGCTTCACCTGAACCAGCAACCTTTCAATTGATGCTGAGATGGACAAGTGTATTGGCAAGACAGCTATGGCAATGGGTCACCTCTCCAAAAGGGTAAGGGAGAATATGATGCTAGCGACCAATGATGAAGGTCTACCAGGCTTGCATGCTAAGCACCCTTGAACACCCAGAAGGTTGCTGTGATAGTACATGGTCCTTGGACTGAAAATGGTTATCTACCTGTCCTTTAAAATTACACTGGGATATTTATTGTTCTGGCCACAGAAGCTACACCTCTGGAATAGCAACCTTCTTTGTTATAACATTCAGTTTCACTGGAAAAAGCAGAGCACCGTTATCTTTCTTTAAAGAGCTGGGACGCCTCACTCATCCAGGACCACATATCCTCATTCGCTTTTCTTGTTCTTCAGCACAAATACCCAGACTTTCATCTGATCGAACACATGATTCTTCATTCAATAAAATGTTCAGATCAAAGTTTGTCTTTATAAATCCCACCTGCCACAAGTGAATTAGCTTCTAAGCAAAACAACAATATCCTAAATTTATGATCTTACAGTTTCAGTCAAACGGCTGCACCAATTGTTTCTAAACCAGCCCAATGGCTGGTGGTTTTCTAAAGTAATGTTGAATTTTATTCTTAGGAAAGAAAAATAGTTTCTGAACATACTGCCAAAAGATTATTTAGAATAGGTAATAGCTGAATTAAGGAAAGACGGGAGTAATGAATTATTTGGGGAATTGTGATCCTGGATTTGTTTTGGTCATGTTAAGAGACATACTGATGCTTTGTTGCTAAATGCCAGACATTTGTTGAATTTTTGGCAGAACTAATCCCCATGGATGCTATGATAAGCCTATTCGTGATATGTAGAAGACCAACAAGACTTTCATCAGGCCTTCAGTTGTTGAGCCAACTGCTGAAGCTGTAACTCCAGGGATGATTAGAATTCTTTTGTAAAAGGGAAAAAATGTTGCTGGTCCTTATCTTTTAGCGTGCTTTGAAATTTCAGCCACTTTGTCCAAATAGCAATCTCCACATTTGCCTCCAGATTAACTGTTTCCCAATTCTATTTTGTGCAGGTGGTTTTCAGAGTTGCTTGCAAGTTCAGCCTTCAGTTTAGATCACTACAAATGTTTTGCTCGTGGCATTGTGCTTTTGAAGATTGTCTAGAAACTTCAGTCAGTTTGGATTACTGCTGCCAGGCTGCTGACTGGAGCCAGGTGCTAGGATCCATCTCACCAGTGTTTAAACAGCTGCCCTAACCCCTGGTCAATTTCCATAGTTGGGACTACCTTCCAAAGCCTTATATAACAGGACTGGCTCAAGGTATTTTGCTGCTTGAAGCAAAGAACAAGTGGTTTTCCTTCCAACTCCATGTACAAAAGTTGACCAAACTAGCAGCTTCAATACCAACAACAGAACAGAATGCTCCACCACAATGGAGGGCAGCAGGCTAGTTTATTGATTTTTATTTATTTATTTACCAGGGTTTGCATGCCACTTTGCTGTAAAAACCTCTAAACAGTTTACCACCTAGGTGGCACAGCACAGAAGGCATGGCACATACAGCTCTGCCCTCTCTGCTGCTCCACTCTCCTCCCACCCCCCAATCAGCACCTACCATTTGATGTGATTTGTTTCACCCTGCCTAATGATAGGGTCAACCCTGATGACCTGGAACAAGTACTTGAATCACCTGCCTCTGTCTCAGCCTACTCAAACACTAGGTCATGTCACAGGACACAGTTTGGAGGCACTTGAGGTCACCTCCTTGTTGGAACTAATGCTTTGGCATCTCCCCCAACCCCAGTAAATAGAGGATCAAGAACTGTATCGAAAAATAGGTAAAGGTAAAGGGACCCCTGACCATTAGGTCCAGTCGTGACCGACTCTGGGGTTGCTGCGCTCATCTCGCTTTATTGAGCGAGGGAGCCGGCATACAGCTTCCGGGTCATGTGGCCAGCATGACTAAGCCACTTCTGGTGAACCAGAGCAGCGCATGGAAATGCTGTTTACCTTCCCACCTATTTATCCACTTGCACTTTGGCATGCTTTCGAACTGCTAGGTTGGCAGGAGCAGGGATCGAGGAACAGGAGCTCACCCCATCATGGGGATTCGAACCGCTGACCTTCTGATCGGCAAGTCCTAGGCTCTGTGGTTTAACCCACAGCGCCACCCACAGCCCTGAGGTATCGAAAAATATTCACCATCAATTCTCAAAGTTCTAGCACTATGTAAATGTCATTCCCACCCTATAGCTTGAGTGTGTTTGTCCCCTCCTTTCCTCAAAGATGACTTGGAAGAAATGACTTCCAATGAGAGTGAGGACCACATGAGTTCATTGAGCCAATTGGGAAAAGGGGTAGAACCTGACCTTATATGCTTGCTCCTCCCCTACACCTTGTTCTTAGCATTTTTGCTAGATGTGCTCTCCCTCCCTAAGTGCATTGTGGGCTTCGCAAATTGACATTTGAAGAAACTAAGTAAGAATTGGGAAGCGGGAATATATTGATTGGCCTTACAGTCCCTTATTTCTCACCCACTTCACACTGCTGGGGTGAATTTGATTTGCTTCAGGAGTGGTGTGGCATTGAGTCTGGGCAAATGAGGAAGTGAGTGAGAAAAACATTAGTTATATTGAAGCATTATTGGGTTAAGGGCACCCTTTATGGAACTGCCAGTGCATGATGCCTGGTGAGACTTGGAACGTGCCCTTTAGTTAAATCATGCACGTTTTGGGGGAACGCTGGCCAGCAGGGCCTGGCTGTACATGTTGGGTTCATACCAAAGCTCCACATAGCAAAAAAGGGATCATTTCCCCTCCCTCCTTAGCTGGGGAGCCACAGCCTGTGGCTTCATCATATGCCCAGGTGCCTGGAGGGATGCTTCCTTACCAGAGTTAGATAAAATGCTCACCTACCCTTACTTTTTGAATTTGGTTAATTTGGTTTATAGTTCCCCTAAGTTGTTATATTAATAAGCATTATCATTATCCAAGTGCTTTGTCTTGTGATGCTCCTTTATGGGTGTGGGGGACATAATTTTCTGCCTATAAATATATACTACCTGAAAATAGAGAGTTTTTGGAGCTGAAATGAATTTTCTTTTTCAATTTTCAATCTTCTCCTTTGTGAAGGTTGACACCAAATGTTCTCTGATTGCTTGAATATTTTCCAAAAGTTTGAATGTATTTTTAATTTTTTTTTACTTATTTATTTAGAAGAATGTATGTCACCTAATCAAAGATTCCCTGACTGGTAAACACAGAACTATTTGAAGCAACTATCAATATATAGAATTGTGGGTTTGAGCCCCACGTTGGGCAAAATAACTCTATAAAAATCAGCAAAATTTAAAAGTAGGTATACTTCACTTATTTGATACTTAATGAAGTTTTATTTTACAATTTGTTATCTGACTGTTAATATTTGACAGCACTTAATAATTGGCATGCAATTTATTTGATAGCTGGCATGCAGCGACAGTTACCATTTGACAGTATTGATAGCTGAGATGCAATTACACGGCATAGTGGCTTTCAAGCTTTCCAGAAAGAATAAGCAGTCTGCCAAAGAAAAGTACTGGATAATACTATTGTGCAGTAGTGTTTAAAATTTGACGGTATTTTATAGTGGACATTCAATGGCATTTTTAATCAAAAAACGATGGTATTTAGTGTCTCCCTGTGTTTGTGAGATGACATGGGACAGCAACAGTATTGACAGCTGATGAAATTTCATATTTGAAGCCAACCAAAATCGTAACCATCAAGATACGTTAAGACTATTTTGAACTCTGAGGTTTCAAAGTTTGTTCAAAGTGAGGCTTTGCATTTGAAAGTTCTTTAAAATCTGAATGTCAGCGCTGTTCAATTCTGCAATTTTCTAATGTTCGGGAATATTCATTTCAGGACCACAATATCCCCCATTATTCTTGCACAGAAGCTTTCGGATTGTCTTCACACTGCTCAGGAGGTGCACAATGCCGGCACTTTCGTTCTGCTCTCTTTGGGAACTCTGTCAACGAAATGCGCTTTATCCATGGTGCTTCAGACATAAACCTTGTTCCTGTAAGATTTCACTGCAGCAGGCAGTTCAAACAGTCCATCATCTTTGCCATTATCTTCGCTGCCCCATGAGAAATGGTGAACTTCTTAGAAAACACATTTTGTTTTGAGTTAAAATACATCAGCAGGTCTTCTTTTGGGGGTTTGGTTTTTGCTCTCCTATTCTCAGGCTATAAGGACATTTCTGCCTCCCGCCTTGTATGCGTTAATCACAGACCCCGTGGACTACAGCAGAGTTACACAGGGGGTCCCCCCCCCATCCTCAAGCCCTTTTAAGTCATTTGGTACCCACAAGGACCAAATCCACAGAGGGGCTTTGGAGAATGTGGCAGCTAGCCTTGTCTCTAAATGCTTCGGCATCACAGGTATTGTGCAAATAGGCACTATATATCACAATATCTTTTTCTTTAAAAAACAAGAACCAGCAACTTGAGTACAGGGGAGAGGGTGATTCTTCAAAGCAGTTTCTTCCACTTTCTTCCAAACTCAGAAATCAGCTATGTTGCCCTATTGCTGCTGGCAAACATTCTACCAGCAGCCTCATCCATGCCTCTAGTCAGTGCCAGATTTACATATAAGCTAAACAAGCTATAGCTGAGGGCCCCACTCTCTTGGGGCCCCCAAAAAATTAAAGAAAAAAACAACTGGATGTACATTTCCAAAACAGAAGATAAAAAACAAATAAAATAAAACCTACATACAGCAACAGTGTTTGGTGGTGAATAATAATAATAATAATAATAATAATAATAATAATAATAATAATAATAATTTATTTATACCCTTCCCTCCCCAGCCAAGGCCGGGCTCAGAGCAGCTTACAAGCAATAATAAAAACAAGTTGAATGATTACAACTTAAAAACAAAATTAAAATACAACATTAAAATATTGAAACATTAAAATATTAAAATGTAGCCTCCTCGCAGGAGGAGAAGGAAAAGAAAAAAGAAAGAGAAGGAGGGAATCAAATTGGCTCCAGCCAAAGGCCAGGTGGAACAACTCTGCCTTACATAGGAGTTTAGGCTCCTATGATGTAAGTAATGGGCCCTGCCTGCTAACCCTGCTTCCTAAAATATCACTGGTTCGCTCATTTCTATGTACAGTGCTACCTCGGGTTACAAACACTTCAGGTTACAGATGCCTCAGGTTACAGACTCCGCTAACCCAGAAATAGTACCTTGGGCTAAGAACTTTGCTTCAGGATGAGAACAGAAATTGTGCAGCAGCAGTGGGAGGCCCCATTAGCTAAAGTGGTACCTCGGGTTAAAAACAGTTTCAGGTTAAGAATGGACCTCCAGAACGAATTAAGTTCTTTACCCGAGGTACCACTGTATAGGGTGCCTACATTCTGCATGGACTGGTTGCATGGCAACATGTGCAAATGGCTTTAGATACCTATTAGGTCCATAAATTACCATATAGCATATATTCAACACACACACACACAAGTGACAATTTGTTGTTGGCAAATGACAGCTGGATATATAAAGGGCTCCATTACCTTCAGTAGCTTAGGGCTTCATCAAACCTAAAGCCTCCAGTAGTCAATCTTCTAGCTATTTGTGCCCACTGAGGAACCAACTTAGCTATTAGCTTAGGGGAAAAGGTAGGGAAATGCCATCTTCCCACTTAATGGTGATGACATTATGCCCTGTGCCAGTTTAGTTGAGCTAAACTGTTGTATGGAAATCAGATTGAGGAGTGCCTCCTCCCTCACACATCGCCTAAGATACAAAGAACATCCTTGAATGCCCCGCTCTGGGTCTTCCCACCATCTGAGGAGTTGTGGGTGATGATCAGAGATAAGATCTTTTCAACTGTGGCCCCTCAGCTTTGGAATGATTTTCTTCTCAGGGCCAGGTAGATTCCACTCAGCCCATTTAGAAATTAAAAATCATTTAGTCCTGGCTCCCCATTTTAAAGGAATTTTTGTACCAACACCTTGCTGTTCTACTATTATATTGGTAAGTTGTGAAGCATTTAATTATTTTAATACATATTTTACCAGCCACTCTGAGAGTCTCATGGGCTGAAAAACATAACATAAATGTTTTGAAAATATAACTTTAAATCTATAGGTGTTACTTTATTAATTCATTAAATAAACATATATTCCACTCTTCCTTTTTATTGTTTTTTTTAATTGAATTTATATACTACCCTATACCCGGAGGTCTCAGGGTGGTTTACAAGGAGTGCAAGGCAGCACACACGTGTGTGTGTTTTTACCATGTTAGCATCATAACAACACTGGGAGGTAGGTTAGGCTAAGAGATGGTGGCCGAGTGGGGAAAAGAACCCAGGTCTCTCTGCTTCAACACTCTTAACAACTGTACCAGGCTGGCTCTAAAGATCATCAATCTGAGGATACTTCTTACCAGTGTTTTTTTTTTCTTTAAAAAAATTTTGTTTGGGGTACTCTCATTTTCCTACTCATATTGAAATACTGCCCGTCAATGAGGCCAAACTTACATTCACAAAATGTTTAGGGGCATGTGTACCCCTGCGCCCCCCCCAAAAGCACTGCTTCTTACACTCTAGAAATTCAGCATTTCTGTCTAGAGAGCAATGGGCACCCTTGTCAATATGTTCTAGTGTGTTAGCTTCTATAGTCATATATCCTATGGGCCATTTAATTTTAACACATTGCTATTAGAGTCAGTCACTAACGCTTAACATGGAGCTGAATTTCTCAAAATACATTTGGTCCAATGGGCAGAGAAATATCCTTGAGTCTACAGTTGCCAGATCAGAACTTCCAAAAGAGAGGATACTTTTGAGCAATGGTGTCTGAAATAATGGCAATACATTATGTTCTATGGAACTATTAAGGTGTGGAGGTAACAAACTTGCTATATTATGTGGGACATTTTGGAGGAAGGCAGTACTTTAAAATATTGCCACTTGCTCCAATTTAATAATGATGATGATGATGATGTATTTATACTCAGCCCATCTGGCTGGGTTTCCCCAGCTACTTTGGGTGGCTTCCAGTAAAATATTAAAATACAATAATTCATTACATATTAAATCTTCCTTAAACAGGGCTGCCTTTAGATGTCTTCTAAAAGTCAGGTAGTTATTTATTTCTTTGACATCTGGTGGGAGGGCATTCCACAGGGTGGACGCCACTACTGAGAAGGCCCTCTGCCTGGTCTCCTGTAACCTCATTTCTCACAGTGAGGTAACCGCCAGAAGGCCCTCGGCACTGGACCTCAGTGTCTGGGCAGAACAATGGGGGTGGAGACACTCCTTCAGGTATACTGGGGCAATGCTGTTTAGGGCTTTAAAGGTCAGCACCAACACTTTAAATGTGCCCAGAAACGTACTGTAGGTCTTTCAGGACTGGTGTTATGTGGTCTTGGTGGCCACTCCCAGTCATCAGTCTAGCTGCTGCATTCTGGATTAGTTGTAGTAGGTAGCCCCACATTGAGCACATTGCAGTTGTCCAAGCGAGAGATAACCAGAGCATGTACCACTCTGGCAAGACAGTCCACGGACAGGTAGGGTCTCAGCCTGCATACCAGATGGAGCTGATAAACAGCTGCCCTGGACACAGAATTGACCTGTGCCTCCATGGACAGCTGTGAGTCCAAAGTGACTCCCAGACTGCGCACCTGGTCCTTCAGGGGCACAGATACCCCATTCAGGACCAGGGAGTCCTCCACACCTGCCTGCCCCCTGTCCTCCGAAAACACTATTTCTGTCTTGTCAGGATTCAGCCTCAATCTGTTAGCCGCCATCCATCCTCCAACTGCCTCTAGGAAACATGAGTTTTCCTGGGGAAAACACCAGGACGAAATAAAAACAAAACAAAACTGCTTGGACACAGTGGAAGAGCCCTAGAACTTGCAGCATCCAATGAAGCTGAATATTGGAATATTCAAGAGAGACAAAAGAAAGTATGGAATTCACTCTCATATGAGGCAGCGATGACCACCAACTTGGAAGGTCTTAAAATATGATTAGGCTAATTCATGGAGGATAAGAATATTGTCATAGATCTAGGGTATGAGAATCTGTTACTGAATGGTAGAATTAATAAAGATGCATTTAGATAATATTTGGAACATGAAGGGAAAATACAAGCTACAGAACTGTGACAGACAATGAATTCCTGGGTTAGCTTATGCAAACCAGCCTGGCGAGGCTAGCAAAGTGCAGAGCCATTGAGAAACAATGGGGAGGCAGGTACTGGGCTATTAAGTGCAATTGGCAATGCAAAAATCTATCCTTTTCCCCCATGCTCTGTGGAGTGGACGGATGCAGGACATTTGGGAAGTTGCCAAGATGACCGGGGGGCCATGATGCCACAGAAAAAGGGGATTTTGAAATCTAAAGATATTCTGGGAACCAGAAGGCACAGGTTGGTAGAACTCCATGTTGAGTTGGCTGGAGGAGGCTCCACCAAGAGGCCATCACTGGGAGCCATCACTGACTGCTGCTTTGGACAGAAGCTCACTGAAGCTATGAAACGGGCAATGAGAAACACTCTTAGGCTATAACGTTCTGTACCCTTTCCATGGAATACATGAGCTGTAAATATGTATAAAATAAACCATATTTCTTAAAGACACTAGTCTCTGCTGTACCTTAATTTTCCCAATGAATATACTGTCATTGAATTCTACTCAGTATTGATCAAGAGTAGATTCCAATGTATAGTTAGCAGAGTAATAACATGTTGAAGGATTCCCAAAAAATAGACCAGAGGCAATTAATATTTCATCCAGCAGAGCTTTACTGCTACTGAAGGCAAATGAGCATCATGGTCACAAATCCAATACATTCAGGATTGGCACTGTCCATAAGAAATCCAGTTGCAGCAGACTTAACTTAAACTTACACTAATTTAGAATAAGTCTAAACCTTGACACTAAGCATACTATGTACAGAACACCACACCAGAAGGGAAAGAAATACAGTTGTACCTTGGGTTACATACGCTTCAGGTTACATACGCTTCAGGTTACAGACTCCGCTAACCCAGAAATAGTGCTTCAGGTTAAGAACTTTGCTTCAGGATGAGAACAGAAATCGTGCTCTGGCGGCACGGCGGCAGCAGGAGGCCCCATTAGCTAAAGTGGTGCTTCAGGTTAAGAACAGTTTCAGGTTAAGAATGGACCTCCGGAACGAATTAAGTACTTAACCTGAGGTACCACCGTAGAAAGAGAAAGTGTGAAACCCAGGCTCCTTCAGCATGACCTTGACAGAAGAGATAACAGAATCAGTTTAAGCTAGCTGTACTCAGCTTCTCTGAAGGAATAACCCAAACATGATGAACCTTATGCTTATTTCTTTCACACAGAGAAGCTTCCAGAACCCTCTTGAATTAAGTAGAATAGGAACGATCTCTACACATCAGATCAATACTTTCTGCACTAAGAAATGCAAACTGACATATACAACCCTGAGTGAGTGCCTGGAACTCCCGGAAATGTTGCTACCACTTGGTAAAGACTGGGGGTGAAGCATAACCTGCATAATTATATTGATGGCTGCTAGCCACAGTGGCTGTGTCTGACCTCCACTACTGAAGGCAATGTGCTTCAGAATACCAGAACTACGAGACATGAGAATGCAGTTGTGCTCAGATTCTGTTTGCCTGCTTTGCATAGGCATTCAGCTGGTCACTGTGAGAGCAGAATGCTGGACAAGATGGGCCACTGGCCTGATCCAACAGGCTTGTCTCATGTTAACTTTCTCCTGCTGAAATCCAGAAATGCCCACTGATGTGGTGTGATAGTGGGAAAGAGTTGCCACCACTGAGCAGAGATTTAGAAGGCTTGTGGGTAGACCTCTAATGCCACCACATCCTCAATCCTGGGTAATCACTCACCAGTGATATCTCTTTAGCGCTACCGTATTATATCACTTTTTCCTGCTGCTGACATCAATGGGATTTCACAGGGGGAACTGCTTGGAAAGAAAAGGTGGCTGCTGCCTTAGAGGAGGATTCATGGAACACTGTGCGGCTTACTTCTGAGTAACCACTCGGAAGTATTAGTTATGGCGCACGCCATAACTAATGTTAGCTGATTTGTGGCTTTTACGTGTGAGGACGCATGCATGTTTCCCAACAGTTTAATGACACAGAACTTATCTACTGTTGCAAACTACCTCCCATTTTAGTTATATGTCAATAAATTTACATGGAACCTCATCTTAGGAAAAGGGAATTTGTGACTGCCTGAGATTGAATTAAGTATTCTGACAGAGTACAATAAGTAATTTCCAATTTCACTGAACCCTAAAGGGATTGGAATATTTGGAGATTTATGTAGTGGCTGTGTTAGATGAAATATTCTGTTGTGAATGATTCAATTATCTCGAGAAAGGGGTCTAAAATTGAAAGGTTTGAATAATTACCTTTTGGGGGAACCTTTAAAAAATATTATTAAAATGCTCTTAAGATGTGATCAAGATAAGGCAATATGCAGATAGCTTAGCAGCGAACGTGTTGTGATAAATATTTGCATAGCTGAGCAATATTAAAAATAGAGACAAATTCCTCTCCTTGTGGAAGATTCTAGTATCTGGACAGTTTGGGCATATTTGCTTATTTAATGTAATCTCCTCAGCTCTCCACTTCAATAAATTCAAATGGTTCATAATAATTGCCCAGCCCTAGCAATCTACTCTGTTTAAATGGCTTGAAAATCATAGGAAATGTTAAGAATATTGGAAAATTCATTCCAGAAATAGGTAACTGCTGCCTCCTGTGTTGTTTTTGCTGTGTTTGAAGCATCAAAGTGACCTCCCTGGGGTGCAGGCCTGGGCAGTATGGATGCAGGTCTGGGGCTGCCTAGATGACAAGACCTCCCTCTTTTTATAGAAAAATAGCACCTGTCTTATTTCTGATCTCTCCCCACTCTATTGTGTGTATTCATGCCACTTTCAGGCCTAGGACTTGCCAATAATGTCCATTGTATGCAGAAATGAATATGGAACTGGAGATGGGCATCCCCAAATAATATTTAGACCACCCAAAATCATACATCCAGGGGAGTGTCTTCCATGGGCTGGCATGCCATTTCATCCAGCCCAATGCTTGGTTTGGGTGTAAGAACATAATTCAATGTCTGGGTATGTACTATGTGAATATGGAACTGTAGTTGTGCATCCCAAATTAAGCTTTGGGCCCATAAAATCTTAAACCTCTAATTCAAGGTAAATAACCACTAAAGGATTCCACACCACCACTCAGTGCTTCATTTGAGTGCCAGAAGCTGTTGAGAATGGTGCTCCTCACATCAATAAGATCCAATGTACACAGAAAAGAATATGGCCTGGAGGTGTGCACCCAACATTAAGTTGTGGGCCACCCCAAATTCTCACCTCTATGAGGGTGTCTTCTACAAGATGTTGCAGCATTGTGCCCTGCCTAACGCTTCCTTTGGGCATAAAATAATTAGGCCACCTCGGATCAGACATCCACATCTCTAAAAGTGGCATACTATCGAATCTGTCTGTCCTAATTGTTTATCTGTGCCCAAGCATCCAAGCAACAATAAAGAGAATATTCTCTCATTCAAACAGAGTACACAGATCTTAAAGCTGAGAAGACTGTTGCATCTAGGAATCACACTAGGACATAGAGAGATTTGTTGTTTGCATTAAACACTTATGGGAAACTTCTGTCTAGGTAGAGTTGACACAACTTTTTCCCCAGTGCAGTATCACACCAGAATGCTGATGTGGAAACTTGGAGATGACATAGTTGATGCAGAGGGAAAGGAAAGAAGGACGTTCTGGTGCACACGTAGAATCATTTGCACATCAGGGTGTGCAAACCTCTTGACATTATTCCTTCCTTCCTTTGAAATCCCTTAGATGTTTGGCCTGAGAAAGACCCTCTCCATTCATGTTGAGTTTTGCTTCAGGCAAAATCCACTGACAACCTACAGTTGTTTGAACACCCCTGAACAATTCTCTAGTCTTCTTCAAACTTCTGACTTTCCTCAGAATTCAACAGTTGTTTCATCTAAAGGCGGAACTCCAAAATTCACCCCAAAGTTTGCTTTAGGTGATATTTCAGTGACACACCTACTATACATCCGTAAAAGGCTCTTTAGGTCCCAACCATGATGGAATTAATGCTCTTCATTCAAACATTACTAGATAATGGACTGTGTCAAAAACGTAGACTGGTTGCACTTATATAGGGAGTAGAATAGACAGTGCCAGATTAAACCATGTGGAGGCCTCTAGGCTGTGCTGTCAAAATCTTGAGGCCCCTTACACTGAACTAAGAAAGCTTGATTGTAATTTTATTTCAAGATCAAATTAATATTATTTTGATCTGTTGTCACAGGGTCCCTAAAAGGCATGGGGCCCATAGACCAGGGCCTACTCTGTCTATTTGGTAATCTGACACCGAGAATAGATAATTCAGTACATGATACTTCCATGAAGGGGTGCCCATGCAATCATGTAGACTCCTCCCCAAGGTTGTGTGGCTTGCCACACCCCTGCCATCCATGTGTTAGGTGTGGATACTCAATACTGCCATGGAACCCACTATTTTGCACCCATGTCGTCATCATAATCCAATTTGTTACACACATATAGTAAATGAAATAACTGAGTTATGCAAATCTAGAACAGGGGTGACTAGCCTGTGGCCCTCCAGATGTTGCAGCCCATCTCCCCTTAGCCCCTGCCAGCATAGTGAATGGCTAGGGATTATGGGAGCTGCAGTTAACATCTGGAAAGCCACAGGTTTGTCTCGATTCAGAGACTCAAGATCAAAGACAAATAAAGAACAGTGGTGGTGAGATATTGCAACAATTCTAGAACTCCACTTGAGCTAAAAATAGTCCATTGGCAAATAGCAGCAGCATTTTTGAGCCATTTCATTAATCAACGGCTATAAATAGATAGTATATTGCAGCTTCAGACAATGAGTTGGAAAAATAACCCCTCTCAAAGGAAGCAAGAGTAGCGACTCTTTTTACAGATGCTGAACATGGAGACTCCAATAATTGTACAGTGTTTTATAGTTTTACCTGGCAATTTAGGAAAAGAAACAGATGGTCACCTTTGAAACACCAGCATAAGAGTGGGTTTCACTGAACCGTGTTACATCCCTGGTGCTGCTGCAGTGTGCTTTTTGCAGGACATATTATTGTAATTTTGAATGCTCAGAACTTACTCTAATATCCCTCCATGGGCAATAGGTTTTATTGCCAATCATTGCTTTATTCTAGGGTTGAAATGGATTTTCTCCCCACCCAAGTATACCCTACAAGAGCAGAAGAAGAGCCCTGCTGGATCAGATGAAAGGTCCATCTAATCCACCATTCTGTTATCACAGTGGCCAACCAGAGGATTAAGCCCACAATGACTGCACTCCTTCCTGCAACTTCAAAGGCTGCCTCTGATCCTAGAGGTAGTACAGCATCACTAGTAGCCACTGATAGTTTTATTCTACCTGATTTTTGTTGGTGGCCACCATCACTACATCTTGTGGTAGCAAATTTCATAATTTAACTATGCTGTGTGAAGACCCTGGGTTCCCCCTCCCCCAAACCAGAAAAAAAAATTCCCCAAAATCTACTCAGAATCATCTTCTTTGAATGCTGAAACTCAACAATCATTGGATATGTGATGAATATTTGGTCTCTGTATTAGAATGTGATACTAATGTCCAAGATCAAGTTGAAGGTCTACCAGGCTTGTGTGTTGAACATGCTGCATTGTGGAAGTGAGTCTTGGGCAACTGACAACCGCGAGGAGTGATGCCTCAACCCCCTTCCACATGTGCTGTGTCACATGGCAGGACAGAGCCTCAAACAAATATGTGCTCACCCAAGTTCATATTCCCAGCATGTTTGCTCTTCTGTCTCAGCAGTGATTGTAGGAGGAATGAGTGCTGGGAGTAGAGGGGGAAAAACCTCAACGGTGCATTTGCAGCAGCACAACCATATGCCTTCATCTACCCCAGCTGCAACGAAACATCTCTCTCCCATATCTGACTTTCAGGACTGGAATCAGGTGTAGGCCAGCAGCAAAAACAATAAAGCACTTGAGGCCAGTGAAGTTAAATCTCTATTCAAGGAAACAAACCACAGCTCAGGTCTATTGATCTCAGCAAAGCTCTTTAGGAGGTCTCACACCAATGAAACAGTTGTGAGGACTCAAGGCCCCCACTTTCCCAGTGTCCACTAGGACTCTTCCTCTCCAGAGTCTTTCCCATGCAGTAACAGGCTGTGTCTGCACACAGCCACCTTCAGTCTGTTTCATTCCTGGATACCAGAGGAGAGGGGAGATGGTTGCAACAGGAGGGGGAGACTTCCTGGTTTCTTCAACAGCCTGTTTCCGCTCTGCCTCTGAGCCAACCACCCGTCCAACCTCTGCTTCAGCCTGAGTCTGAACTGCTCTCTGCCACAGCCTCTACCTTAGGGGTCAGCAAACTTTTTCAGCAGGGGGCCAGTCCACTGTCCCTCAGACCTTGTGGGGGGCCAGACTATTTTGGAGGGGAAAAAATGATGCTAGAGTACCATGAGCCTTGGTGGCTGCTTGCCTGTGTCTTGTGAGTGGCATGGGCTGGCATCAGTGGCAGAGGGACAATGAGCGGTGCGCGAAAGGGCTCCAGAGAGGGGCTGCTTAAAATGGCGGCTGCTTGAGCGCTGCTGCTCAAAGCCCAGCCCCCTTCCTCCTCTAGGCAGGGTGGGGAGAAGCCAGGAGGAGAGAGGGAGGAGGTGCCGCCGGCGCTGGCATGTGAGGGAGAGGGAGGGAGAGGGAAAGAGTGTGTGCATTGGCAATCCACGCGGCGATTCCTGGACCGTCCGTGGGCCGGATTCAGAAGGCAATTGGGCTTGATCCGGCCTGCGGGCCTTAGTTTGTCGACCCATGCTCTACCTGTTCATTAAACCTTGTCAACTCTCCTGCTGAAACCTCTTCCACCCAGTCTGTTCCTTTCCCCTCTGACCACTCATTGTCATCCCACCACCAATCCCCTGTCTTAGAGCCTTCTTCCCCTGGGGGTTCCCTGGCTGGTGCCTCCCACCACTCTTCTGTATCTAGCCAGTCCAAGCGAGTCTCTACATCCACAGCAGGTGCTGTAAATCTCCACCAATTTGACTTCATCCCCCAAAAGTGTATCCCTCCATTGTCTTCCAGTAGAGATGGATGCCAACCTGTATTGGACATCTAATGGCATTGGCAGTGCCATACAACTAATCTCCTGGTGGTGGAGTTATTGCTTCTAACTGTGAAGGAGAGGGAGAGGAGGAGCGGTGGTGTGTGTCCACATCTTCAAGATCCCTAGATTGGCTCTGTTGAGGTGAACATCCTTCCCACCACTTCAACTCTACTGGTAAGTGGCTGTGACTGGTAAGGGGGGAACTGGAGTCTCCAAGCAGTTTTCAGCAGCCGTTAACAAACTGCTGTTCCCTCAATTCATTGCGGGGAAGCCATGATTGTTTAAAGTGGTACGATGATGCTTTTAAAATTTAAAGTTGAACTGTTGTACTGCAGATGGGACTCTGGACAAAGACGGGACATAATGCTGGAGCGTTGTAGAGAACAAATCCCCTTAGCAGCCAGATCCAGCCATCATTCATCATTTGTGTGTTTGTTTGTATATATATCTGCTCACTCACACATGCATACAAACAAACTCAAAACACAGCCGGATTTGGATAGCAGGAATCTCAAATGAATTATTAAAGTGGATGCTGAAAGCTTATCAGCACCTGTCAGTCAGGTGATATCTCTTCCAGAAGCGAAGGTCAAAAGAGGAACTACCGTCCTTTGGTGCATTTTTGCATCTGATTATGTCCATATGAAGATGCAGGGAGACAGGCTACAGGCAACCAGGGGTGAAATCCTGCCATCTGTCATCCCTTAAAGCAGTCACAAAACATGTCATTTGCCTGTATACTTTCCTTTTGATCCCCAACAGTAGCTTATTGGAAGTAGCTGATTTGGAGCCTGGAACAGAGTAGACATGTTTGTTTCCCTCTCTTGCAGGTTTCTACACACCCTTTCCTTTGTCAGTTTAATAAGTGGGGCCAACAGAATTCTCCAGCTGCCACATACAGTCCTCTGTGTGCATTCCTGCCCCCATCTAGCCACAGAGAGATCACCTGATGGGGATGATTAATAGGGGGCGATATCTAAGCACACACTAATTATAAAATGGAGAATCTCCAGGCAAAAAGCTTTAATTAGAGAGTCAACAGGTATGAACAGATTTCCTAGGGTCTTTCCAGATGATCAAAATACCCTATAGTTTATAGTTAATGTCCTGGTGATCCTGTGACAGTAATGCAGTATCCTGTCCACATGTGCTGTAGGAATGAATGCCATTATTTAAGGCTGGCCGAATAGCCTTAATCTGGGCTTTTTTTTTCAGCTGGAACAAACTGGAACCTAGTTCTGGCACTTCTCAGGTGGGCACCATTGCTATTATAGGAGAACAAGTGAAATGTTCGTGGTGAGTCCCGGCACCTCGTTTTCTAGAAAAATAGCACTAGCTTTCATTCTGATCCTTTAAGCACTGGAGTAGTGGCACACTTAACTCCTGGCAAACTGTTTTATTAAAAAATAAAATAAAAGCAAAAAAAAAAGTAAATAAAGGATGAGGGCTTATCTGCAAGCAGGATAGTTTTACTGGAGTTCATTACTTTCTTTTAAAAAGGGCTACATGATTGATCTTGCAGTTCAGTGCTCAGCTTCAAATGAAGCGAAGCATTAATCAAATCATGTATATTAATATAGGCATTCATTTTATATAAATGCAATGTTTCCATTCCCAAGATGGCTTACTCTACTGAGCAATAAAACAAAGAATGAAATCAATGAGCAAGCCAAAACATACTTCACAATACAGTGATTACACCAATTAAAACAGCTGAGGGATTATTAAAACATTCCAGCAGAACTAAAACCAGATTGTGCACTATTTTGAAAAGCCTGGCCAAGCCTTTTTAAAAAGTCTTCACCTGGTACCATAATATATCAGATTAAGCACCAAGCATGCCACCATGTGGATAGCATTCAATGTGTGGACTGTCACAGCTGAGAAGGCTCCCAGTCACCATCCACATACCATGTGAATCCAGGGTGACCACAATTGTTAACATGTAAACAATGGCCTCAGTTGTTAACATACAGGCAATAGCAGAGGTTAATAGAGCTAAATAGGTAGGCATGAAATTCACAAGCAGGCATGTGGAAATTGACAGCTCTTCAAATAAACATAGAGTTGTCCCAAACCATGAAACCTTCAGGGGTGCTTGGAAGTGAAATGTCACTTCTGGCCGACGGGCTGGAAGTAAATGATTGCCCCTTGCCTAAGCCAAACTCTTTCATCTGTATTCAATAAAACTGTGGCCTGGTTCAATCCAAAGTCAGTTTTTGGTGTCCTTTGTTCTTCTTGGTGGGTTAGGGACAGAAGAATCTTGGTCTGCAAACAATCTAGAAGTTGTCTTTTGCATTAATGAAAGTTTCTGAGAAATCTTCTAAGGCGGTTGCATATACAACATATTGCAGTAGTCTAATGTTCCAAGGTGCCCAGACACTCAGGGAGGTGGACAGCTGCTGTACCAGCCTTAGCTGTTGGGCAATACATTCCACTGAGGTCATTTGGGGATCCAAAATAAGACAGGATCCCAAAGCATCTGAAATAGCAAACCAGTTCCTTTGCAGTGTATGGAAACCTTTGTGCAGACCATGATTGAAACCACTTCCCAAATTCATTGAACCACCAACCCCCATCTGGTGTCAGTTCAGCTACTGACCCTCATTCAGTCCATTTCTGACTGATTTCAGCATCTCCATGGTGATAAAAAGAAAACATAGAGCTAAGCTTAGTGGTGGAGAACCTGTGGCCCTCTGGATGTTGATGGACCCCAGATCCCATAATCCTTTATCATTTATCACATTGAGTGGGGTTAATGGGAGTTGGGAGGGAAAAGAGATTTGATTTAGATTTTTTGCATTTAAAGGTGAACCTACCTAAGTCACCATTTTGAAAGCAGTGTGAGAACCCAAACAAACTCTTCAACTCACACTGCTCAGCATATACTGAGATAATGTGGGTAAAAATAAGATTAAAATGTGGGGGAACTGCTTTGCAACAATGTCTATGTTAGGGAAAACTGCATGCAAAGGGACATGTATTGGGTGAAATCTACACTGAAAGGCTGATGAATTTTCAGAGCTTAAAAAAATAGCAGAGCAATGTGGATAACTGACTTTCAGATTAGACCCGTGTCCATGTGTCATTTATTCCCCAAGCGGGGATTGGGTCCTCGAAATCACAATATTCTTAAGCATATTGACAATACCTTCCTTCAAATCTCCATTTGCTTTTATGTACGTAAATAAGTCAAAATACCATAACACAAGTGTCCTTCTGTTGTAAGATTGCAAGCTTCTTGGAGCAGAGACCAAATAATTTACAGGTATTTCAAAGATTCAGCACAGCTTGTTTGTTCCGTGCATCTCGCCCCAGCAGAGTCTCACCACATGCTACAAAACCAAACGCTAATGGCTTAATGTCGCAAGGTTTCTGACATGAAACTCTTTGCAGTCTCGTCATGTGCCAGGTAGATGTTTTGGTCAATATTGTGACCCTGCACTGAGCAAGCAATTCATTAGTGTCAGTTCTAGCAGGGAAGCAAAGTTATAATTTTATACATTCCAGTGAGTACTTTTTAATCATATTTAAAGTGCAGAGACCTTAATTAAGAAAGGGACACTGTGGGAGTTGCATGAGGAGAGGGGGGAAACTAGCTCTGGCAAGAAAGGTTTAACAGATATGGCTGCAGGGCAGAGGAGATTGTCCAGGACTATTTTTTTTTAAAACACACATTTAAAATGTGTTCTATGTTAACAAATGGATATGACTGGAGTGAATGAGGTAATCTGTCTATTGCTTCAAATTTGTCACTGATGGGATTACAGTGACGGATGCTGCCTGGGATTCAGCTACAGCTTTTGCGCCCTGCTTGTGAGCTTCACAGAGACGTCTTTGTGGACACGGTTGAAAGCAGAATGCTCTACTAGATGGACCCTATGTGTGATCTAGCAGGGATCTTCTATATCAGCAAAGTCAAAGAGATACAATCCCTTTCACCCCTCAACCATTTGGCTGTTGTTGCAGGCAATTTCATCTGGAGCATTCTGTGGGGTTTTTTTTAGAATTTTTTTTATTAAAGTTTCACATATAATAAAGCGACAATAAAAACATAACAAACCCAACAAATACCAACATAGAAAACATAAACAAAACGAAAAAACAAGCATAAATTCATTCCCTTATTTTCTACAACCTTACTTCCCCGACTTCCTCATACCTTCCCTTTCTGTATTCCAATATCTAATCTAGGTTCAGCAAATCCTTTCCTTTAATCTTGTTTAGATCTTTCTTTCTTTCCCTTTTCATACCCATTACAGCTAGTAACCACATAGTATCTAAACCGACATCGTTTCAACATTCATTAATTTTACAATGTTTCTTAAGATAGTCCTTAAATTTCTTCCAATCTTCTTTTGCCGTCTCTCTTCCCTGGTCTCAGATTCTGTTGGTCATTTCTGCCAGTCCATTCATCTGGAGCATTCTGACTTAGCATTCTGACTTAGCTCCTTCCTCTTTCTCACCAGAGAGCAAAGAGAAAGAAACAAAGGACAATAGTCCTACATTCCAGAACACAGTAGCATCAAAACATCCTTTCTCCATCACTTCCCACACTGTGGAATGAAAACATACACCGCCATGTGATAGGAAACAATCCCATGACTGCAAACACGGAGCAAGAATCCTAACATATACTCTACAAGGTTCAGCAGAGAATTTCAGAGTTGACACAGAGTGTATAACATTAAATAAACCAGGGAAACTTCTGGCACACCCATCTCTATATTGGGTGAAATGTTGTTGGGTTTCAGCTCCCATAAATCCTTACCATTGGACATCCTGTTGGGCCTGCAGAAACTTGGGAGTCCAACAACATCTCAAGTGCCACAGGTTCCCCATATGTGCCCTAGATGTAGTGTGGGGGTATATATTGAACTATCCCCAAACTTTCTTCAACCCCTTTGAAGAAATTCAGCCCACAGTAGAGTATAACTTCAGAACCGTGGGCATGGTTAAGGCTGCCTTTCTTCCTTATTTTCTCCTTGGGCCCAGAAGAGCTGAACAACATTTCTAGGCAAGGCACTTGAACAAGTAGTTATCAGACAAATCCAGGCACTCAGGGATGAAACACATTTTCTAGATCGATTTCAGTCGGTTCCAGCCAAAGATCTTTCTATTTCCCTAAGCCCTGTAAGTCATGTTGCAGCTTTTATCATTATTTTACCTCTGATATTTATTCTTTGCTCTTTATTTTCCTTGATCTGTTTCCCATCTTTCTTGGTGTTCTAAAAGCTGTGCAGTATTTGATTGCATTTTTTATTGTATTGTTGTGTTTTTCATAAGTTATTTTTATTCCATAAATTGTCCATGGAATTTCCTGTTATTATTAGGGTGGTCTATAAATAATGCAAGCAAGCAAACAAATCTCTCTGTTTAGAAGTCAGTCATCGCCAGTATCCAGCTAGACTGGTCAAGCAGCAAAGTGAAAATCAGTAATGAGTAGACCACATCGCCATTTTATGTGTTGAAGGAGTCAATAGGAATTGGCATTTGTTGGTTATTTACTTGAGTCAAAACACTGTTCTGAATCGTTCAGCTTGCAAGCCATGTTTTATCACTTCTTGGTTCAACACACTTTCTGAGACTGCCCAGGATAAATTGAGTTCCAATCTTAAATCAAGGCAAGGAATCAGAAGTCCTGTGAGTTGCATCCTTCTTGCGAAACTTTCCTACACTTTTCATCATATCAACTGGCATGTAAGTAAGATGTCATGCAGCAGTGCCCCTGGATTGCATAAGTTGAGAAGAAACGTTTGGTGGTCTACACTTGCCTATTAATGCTTGCTTACCACTGATACTTGGGGTTGCTGGTGCACTTCCCCCCCCCCAAATTAAAATGGGAGGCACATGTTTCTCTTATACTTCAAAAATGCCCATACACATAGATTTTCTTGATCAGCTCCCAGAAGATTTAGAGAGCTGTCTTACACCAAGTCATACCATTGGCTCATCTAAGACACTTTTATCTACTCTAGCTGTGCATCCCTAAGGTTTCAGATTGGGATGTTTATTTCCCAGCTAGATAGAGCTTGGTATAAAGACACCTTTTTGTGTTCCTACCATTAGTTCTAATACCAAAATGACTCAACAAGGACCTATGATCTGTCTCTTGTCCAAGATGACTGGAGCTCTGAATGGGAGCATTCCTGTTAAGGACTGGGGATATATGAAAGCATTGTCCTGTGTTATTCCCACCCTTACAAGGCAGCACCAAGATTTCTCATACATTCCTAGCTGCCATATATGATTGGCTTGGTGCGATCCCACGCTGTGCAGACCTGCCCTGTTAATACTAAGAAGACTATAAGGATTCTTTTTATGAAAGGGCGATCACCTGATGGAAACATTAAAAGAAAAAATTGAGGGTTCATAACATTAATTATATTTTCTTTTGCAAGCAGATATTAAGGTAGAAGAATACATGTCAATATGTGGCAAGTAGATTGATTCAGCTTGGCAGTATTTGTAGAACCCCTTATAACCCCCAACTAAATTAGTTAACAGAAAGTTATGAAATAAACATCCTTGCAGGCTTACATAAAGTTGAACAGCAGAAGTGAGATAAGCAGTGTGAAGTGAGACTAGCTTGCTTTTCATTGTCAGAATTTTGATATGGGCTCTGTTTATAGCTTTAATCCTTAAGAGTGTGTCTACACAACACCTCTGGGAAGGCAACATCTCATTTCTAAGAAAACACTGAGGCATTACAGCTAGCGTATCACAGGCGCACTGCAAACTGTTATATTGCCAATATACCAGGAATGATTAAAAACAAGCACAGGCATGCCTTACAGTAATCCTGCATTTCTTATTAGACTTCCTAGCATCTGTCGAGGATCCGTTATTGCCAGGAGAGAGAATCTGAGTGCCAAGAGCAGTAGGTGGCCTTTTGATGACCTCTGGTGCTTCTTCTGAACCTTCAGGGTGATGCACACAAGTACACTTGAGACCCTCTGCATTTGGCTAAATGTATCTAGCGCTCTCTCTCTCTCTCTCTCTCTCTCTGTGTGTGTGTGTGTGTGTGCATTAAAAGCCCTGTTGGAAAAAAACCCATATATTTATTATTGCAAGTATTTTTTTATGTACTTAGAAGATAAAGAGATATGGCAAGGACAAGATTGAAGGCCCTGACCCAGAGGTTAGGAAACACGGCTAGTTCTTCTAACCACGAGGACATGCACATCCATTTTTTTAAAAAAAAATAATTTTTATTCATTTTTTAAACACATAATAGAAACACACAAACAAAACAAAAAACAAATACATACAAAACATTAAAATCATAATGTTGTTTTCATACACCTTCTTTCCTCCGACATGCACATCCAGTGCTAATCTTCACTATAGTTAGACAAACTATATTTTGAAAACCATTTGTCACTATGGTTGCAAACTGAGGTGCAATTCTAGCTATGGTTAGCAATAGTGTGGACAGGTGTGCGTTGCCAAAAAAGAGGATTTGCAACCAAAAAAACAAAAGGAGGCACCATTCTGCAAAATAATTTAATATGCTAATGTTTATGTATATATGCAAATGTTGAAAGAAATATTATAATTTAAATAGAAATACAATAGTGGGGAAGGTACCAGGGGACTTGGGTCCCCTGCTTAGTATGTTGACTGGGTGCTGCAAACTGTTGATGGGCAACTTGGGACCTGGGATAGCTCAGTGGACTCCTAATTTCAGGGTTGTGGGTTTGAGCCCCACGTTGGGCAAAAGATTTCTTCCAACTCATGGTCCCTTCCAACTCTACAAATCTGTGATTACTAACTTCAGGGCTCCGTATCTTTAAAACAGACATGGACTTGACAGCCCTCAAATAGAGGACACCTTTGAAACAGAGGACTGTCCTTGCGAAGTAGAATACATGACCACCCTCTAGCCAAAAAGCTCATGAAGACACAATGCCCACAAGAAAGATGGGAGCTTGGGCAGTATTAAATCTGTACCAGGTTTTCCCAAAAATATTTGTCAAAATGAGATTTCCTAGTCTTCATAGGCTTAATTTTCATACAAAAGAGAATGCAAGAAGAAGAAGAAGAAGACTAATGGCAGAGGACAGGAGAACAGCAGGGTGTTAGGCACATACTGTGGAACCCACCAGCTGCATATATATATATATATATATATATATATATGCTTTCGTAGATTTTCACGGGTACAGGAATGCAGGTTTTGGTGTCCTCGGGTGTCTTCCCGTGTAAAAGTTGGGGTGTCTAGGCGACGTTTCGACGAGGTCTCACTCGTCATCTTCAGGCTGGTGCTTTCGGCTTCTTGTTACTGGAACAGAGCAGGATCTCAGTGTTTGAGTTCCTATAAATACTGTTGAGGGGGTGTGGTGTATAGCCTCCAATGTTCTGGGCAGAGAGGAAGTTCCCAGGCTAGTGTGCCTTTTCTTCTTTTGTTCCTTAATTACTTGAGGGATATCTTGAGTGATTTCTTGAGTGATATCCTGAGTACCACTTAGGTGGGTCATTAGGTGTGGATTAGTTGCTAAAGTCTTTGTGTCTTGACCTCTTGAACTTTGTGAAGAGTTTTTCTGAGAAGATGGCTGTACTGCACTTAGTTGTGCTCTGGCTTGGCTTCGTGTATAGGGGCGAGCTGTGGTTTTGTGGCCTGTGTCAGCCAGATCTGTGTAGGGATTGCAGGGGGGTGCAGCATCCGGAGGTGCCACCATGGTTTGGCTACTGGATGGTGTCTGTAATTTATCTGTGGAGAGGGTCTGGGTTTGGGTCTGGTGTGGTTGATTGGTGATAGCGTTCTGTGTGCCTCTGGATCTGGTGTCAGTTTTTGTGGGGAGGGCTAATTTCCAGATGTCTGGCAAGCGGGATGTGTCGTCACGCTTGTTCATGTTGTGAGGGTGTTTCTCTATCTCGATGGCTTCCATGATTATTCTCTTGTGGTGATGTTCCCTACACAGATCTGGCTGACACAGGCCACAAAACCACAGCTCGCCCCTATACACGAAGCCAAGCCAGAGCACAACTAAGTGCAGTACAGCCATCTTCTCAGAAAAACTCTTCACAAAGTTCAAGAGGTCAAGACACAAAGACTTTAGCAACTAATCCACACCTAATGACCCACCTAAGTGGTACTCAGGATATCACTCAAGAAATCACTCAAGATATCCCTCAAGTAATTAAGGAACAAAAGAAGAAAAGGCACACTAGCCTGGGAACTTCCTCTCTGCCCAGAACATTGGAGGCTATACACCACACCCCCTCAACAGTATTTATAGGAACTCAAACACTGAGATCCTGCTCTGTTCCAGTAACAAGAAGCCGAAAGCACCAGCCTGAAGATGACGAGTGAGACCTCATCGAAACGTCGCCTAGACACCCCAACTTTTACACGGGAAGACACCCGAGGACACCAAAACCTGCATTCCTGTACCCGTGAAAATCTACGAAAGCAAATATCTCACCTCTACGGGGAGGAAACCTTCCAGCTGACAAGAACCTACGAGAAACTAGAAGTCCGAAGAGCCACCATCTTATGTGATCTCTTGTTCCTACGCAACTGCCGAGACAACAACTTAATTCCCACATGCTTCCAACTTAAATTCCATTCTAAAACCCCAGCTACCGAAAGGATCCTGAAACGAACTGAACTATCCCTAATCAGAAACGAACTACACAAGAAAAGATACCTACTAAACCAAACCAACAAAGATCTGCTCACTCTTCACCTCAAACTCTGTAACAAAATCCACCCTGCACTCTGGGACAAATGCAAACAACTAGCCGTCTGGAGAGCTGAAACGGAGACCTCACATAAGACAGACACACACACCAACAAACTCCACAAACTAGAGAAACGCCAGAAGCCCAGCCACCCTCCACAACAACCCATGAAACAAACAGTACATAACATATCAGACAGGATCCTCACCACAACTGAAACCAAAGTACTCTCCAAAGGTTTCAACTTTGCAGTCGCCCCGAGACGCATCCCCACGGAAAACATCATATGCGGAGTCGAAGCTAGCCTAACCAAAATCAACCCAGATGAAGCCAATAAAATCAGACTTGAAGTCACCAACATCCTCTGCTCCAGCAAACCACCCAGAAGCAATTTACACAAAGAAGAACAGAAAGCACTCACCAACCTGAGGAAAGACAACAACATAATCATTCTCCCAGCAGACAAAGGTAATGCCACTGTTGTGATGAACACATCGGACTACCAAGCAAAACTATCAAACCTACTCCAAGATCCTACCTACCAACCTATAAAAACAGATCCCACCACCTATCTGGAAAAAACCACCAAATCCAAAATAAAAGCCTCTCCTATCAGTGAAGAAATCCAGCTAAGAATCATCCCCAGAGAAAAATCATCCAGATGCCCCAAACTCTACGGCCTCCCCAAGATACACAAAGAAGGAACACCACTCAGACCAATAGTCAGCTCCATAGGCTCACCTCTACAAAATCTCGCTAAATTTCTCGCCAAGCAACTTCAGCCCTATGCAGAATCCATCTCTTCACACGTTCCAAACTCCTTCCAGTTCATAGAAACAATAAAGAAGCAAAACCTACATCCTAATGACCTACTTGTGAGCTTCGATGTTGTATCTCTCTTCACACAAGTGCCCATTAATGAAGCCTTGACAGCCATTCAAAACAAATACAATCCCCCCGAATACATCTTGGACCTGACCAACCACTGCCTAACCAACACGTACTTCATCCACAATGGACAAAGATACAAACAGATAGAAGGAGCACCTATGGGATCACCCCTCTCACCGGTCATCGCAAACCTGTACATGGAACACTTTGAAACCAATGCTTTAGACAAGTCAGAACACAAACCCAAACTTTGGCTCAGATATGTTGACGACACCTTTGTAATTTGGCCACACGGGAAGGAAAAACTGGATAGCTTCCTCACACATCTCAACAGCCTACACCCCAAAATACAATTCACTATGGAAATAGAAGCCAACAACCAACTTCCCTTCCTTGACGTCCTAATCTACAAAAAACCGGATGGCTCCCTAGGACACACTATCTACCGGAAAAAAACACACACCAACCGCTACTTACATGCACAATCACACCACCACCCTGCACAAATAAACTCCGTAGCCAAGACTCTCATCTCCAGAACCAAACGCCTGGCTGACAAAGACCACTTGACAACTGAGTTACAGAATCTCTCAAATGTGTTAATTGCCAATGGATACCAGCAAAACAGGGTTACGAAGCTAATCCAAAAAGAAACACCCCCCAAAAACCAAGACACAGAAGAAAACAATGGCATGGCCCTCCTTCCTTATATCAAGGGCACTACAGATAAAATTAGCAAAATCCTCCATAAACACAATATCAAAACAGCCTTTTGCACCAACCAAAAAATAGCCAATATCCTCAGAAACCCCAAGGATAAAATCCAGTTGGAAAACCAAGGGGTCTATGAAATACCCTGCAAAGTCTGCCCAGCCACGTACATTGGACAAACAAACAGACGAATAAATGCACGTATCGCAGAACACAAGAATGCCGTCAAAAAAGAAGAAAAAACTTCCTCTCTTTTCCAACACATGAAAGAAACAGGACACGAAATTAATTTTGCAGATTCCAAATTGCTCTTTAACATGGAACATCACCACAAGAGAATAATCATGGAAGCCATCGAGATAGAGAAACACCCTCACAACATGAACAAGCGTGACGACACATCCCGCTTGCCAGACATCTGGAAATTAGCCCTCCCCACAAAAACTGACACCAGATCCAGAGGCACACAGAACGCTATCACCAATCAACCACACCAGACCCAAACCCAGACCCTCTCCACAGATAAATTACAGACACCATCCAGTAGCCAAACCATGGTGGCACCTCCGGATGCTGCACCCCCCTGCAATCCCTACACAGATCTGGCTGACACAGGCCACAAAACCACAGCTCGCCCCTATACACGAAGCCAAGCCAGAGCACAACTAAGTGCAGTACAGCCATCTTCTCAGAAAAACTCTTCACAAAGTTCAAGAGGTCAAGACACAAAGACTTTAGCAACTAATCCACACCTAATGACCCACCTAAGTGGTACTCAGGATATCACTCAAGAAATCACTCAAGATATCCCTCAAGTAATTAAGGAACAAAAGAAGAAAAGGCACACTAGCCTGGGAACTTCCTCTCTGCCCAGAACATTGGAGGCTATACACCACACCCCCTCAACAGTATTTATAGGAACTCAAACACTGAGATCCTGCTCTGTTCCAGTAACAAGAAGCCGAAAGCACCAGCCTGAAGATGACGAGTGAGACCTCGTCGAAACGTCGCCTAGACACCCCAACTTTTACACGGGAAGACACCCGAGGACACCAAAACCTGCATATATATATATATATATATATATATATATATATATATATATATATATAATTACACATGCTACACTTTCAATCCTAAAATTGTGTAGAGCAATAATCCAAAATTTAAGTAAAACTGTTCCTTTTACCATAACGCACTGAAGGCAACCTTCCCCCAACAGATGAAATTGCTTGCCCACCTGCGACTTGATTTGTTTCTGCTAAATCAAGAAGTCAGAATACTGCTTTGAGACTCCCAGAATATTGGCAGATTACTCAGTGGCCTATAATCATGTACAAATTAATTTGGGAATGGGGAGAAAAATAACACTATATTCTCAGGTTTCCTGGGATGGATTCATAATTAATGAAGGCATCTGTAAGGATGCGGAATTTTAGTTCAATGAAGTGGATCCTAATGAAATTACTCCAAAGGGCTTGTTAAATATTAACAGGCCACTAAAAAAAAAATACTGAAAAAAATCTAAGGTCACTTTGGGCCTCAGCTTGGTGTACAGCTTTATTAGCAGCAATGAATCCACACCCTTCCACAGATATTTTCTGTAGCTTGTGAATTTGGTAAGAAAATGGGATACTGACTAGACAGAAAAATGAGAAGTTCACTAAAAACTGAAAGCAGTTCACTGCATTTTTAAAAACAAGGGAGTGTGGTGGAGGGGGCCCAAATATTATCTACACTTGCCTGAATTGCATTGCTCTAATAACATATCTATCTATCATCTATCTATCTATCTACAGAGGACACTGGCTGGCATACATCAATTATGTCACAGCCTGGCTGATCCAGAACAGGTAACTGAACAAACAGTGGTAATTCAAAGCAAAATAGTGAGTATCATACAGTCCACATTTTTTAAATTCCCCCCTTTTCCAGTTAGAACTCTATTCCTGCAAAACAAGATCTGATCTGACCAAATTTCAGAGGTTTTTAAATTTTATTTTAATGTTGCACCAAGCCTCTTATTTTCAATTAGTTGTGCTGATTAGGTTCAGAGAGGAAAGACAAAATATTCTAACTGCTTTAGCCAGAAATGCAGAAGCAGCAATATGTCAGATAGCCAACAAACCATTGGCCATTTAAAATCTGGGGATAGGAAAAATTATGATGGGTACTATTAGCAAAAGTTCGGAATTGAGAGTGGGTGAGTTCCAGGTTCCCACTGAATCTTCAGACTCCAGAGAAGTTTTCTGAAGGCTTCCAGGGTTTTTGGTGAATATCTCTGTGTACAACATTATATTTCGACTAGAAGGCATTCAAATGCCTGATCACTGCAAATGACTAGCAATGGTGAGTGAGAAGTAGGTGGAAAGACAGTACCATGCTCCTGGTGTTGGAGTGTTTGGGGGAGCAATTAAATGGCATCTCACAAGTACACACTCAGGCTCTTCTTTTTAAATATGAAAAGAAATGTGGTGGGGAAAGGGTAAAAGAAGGTAAATAACAGCGGGCACCCCCATTTCATTTGTATGTTGAAAAACATGCAAGCTTTTGGTTTCTCAAAGGAAATCTCTTGTTTTTCAGGGTTGGTGGATAGTATCTTTCAAACACAGATATGGTAGGGATACATTCAACTTGTCCACTAATTGAAATCTGGCAGCCTCCTACCATCTTTGTGAAATGATATACTGGTATTAATTATGCAGTAGTAAATAAAGCAAATTAACTGCAGCCTTCCGGATTGTGATATATTCTCAGTGTGGCTCTTTCAAGAGCATCCAGGTCTCTGAAGCAGAAAGGCAATTACAGCATTCTGAGCCTTACCATCAAATAAGGGGTGCAGTGTCTTCTTACACCAGTTCTGTCTAATTTTTGTCTTTTGCAGTGGCAGTGTTGCTGGAGGAAATTTCACCATGGTACTACACCAGTAAAGTTCTGCAACATTACTAGTAGACTCCACTGGTATATACAGTCGTGTTTCATATCCTATCCTCACTGTGCTTGCATAAATTGATAGGATTGAGATTTTTTTATTGTAATATCTGAAAATTTAAACCATAGAGGCCCATTTTAGCAGAGACTGGAAGACTGTTGCATCAAACTTTAGTTATGGATGAGATCTGCCATTTCATTTACGATTAGTATTCATGAATATGGCTTTTCTGAGATGGGTATTAGACAGAGCTTGGACAGAGCAATTTATATACAAACTGATTCAGACTGATCCCTTTCCCATCATGAATTGGTTTTCTTCATATTTTCTGTTATCAATACCATGTTGTTTGGAATTCACCTTCCTTTGACTTGGTGATTGTATGTATGAAAGGAATATGACTTGTGTTCCTTGTTATTAATACAGTTATTCCTATTAGCTAAATAAGCACATAACCATGTTGCATTTTCTCCACACTTTCAGGCAACCCTGATCTAGAGTATCAGCTGCTCCAAACCTTCACATTAGCTCTAATGACTGTTTAGTTTGCTTCCCATAAATCTCTCCCCCTAATTACTTGGGCTTGCTGTAGGATCCAGCACACTAAGATGCTTCTAACTCTAATCATGTTATGCTGAGTCATTGCTAGTTTACTGTCCCTGCAAGATAAATATGCTCTGAGGATGATGGGATCCAACATTTCCCTCAGATAACGTACCTTTGAGAAATGATAAAGACTGCTTCCTGCTAAATAAGCAAAAACTGATTCCAGTTATTTAGGAATCCATTCTTGCTCACCTGTTGTTCAAGCACAAACAGTAGTTGCAGGAACTGTTGCACTACCTTTGATAATGGATCCAAAGATCTCTAAAATTAACAAATCCCCAATCATGTTATTGGGATCTTGAAGTAGATAGTGTGAAGGCTGGAGTTGCTGAATACAGAAAACTCATGCACAAATGCTGAAATAGAAAAATGTGCATGCAGGTTTTGGCGCTCCTTACTTTCCCCAGCAGTGGGAAGCAATAGGACCAGAGATTTTACTGGATTTGTTTCCTGGAAAGATGGTGGAAATTTATGGAGTTTACAAAGCTTACTAGCAATTACCGTACATGAGGGGTCGAGGAAGCAAGCAAGCAAGCAAATAGCTCTAGTTTTTAACACAGCACAATTCCCTCAAAGAAGCAGCATATCCTCTGTTTGCGAAAGCCAAATTTGTTTCTTCGTTGCTTGCTACATTCAAACTGCCAAAAATATTTTCTTTAGTCCTAAATCCAGTGAGTCCAGTAGCTGGTTGTCATTGGAGGCCTCTGGAAAGCACTTTTAGCTAGCAAATGATCTGCTTTGAAAAGCTTACATAGCCAAAACTTGTATTTGCAATCTATGCCCATTTTGAGGTTTTATTCTACAATCAAGTGATATGTAAATTTTATGAATTAAAAGCAAATAGATATATTAGTCAAAACCTAATTTAATTTCAGACATCCAACTGCATTCAGTATGAAATAGGTGTGTGTGTCTTCCATGCAGAAACAACCCCCTCTAAAAAACCAAACCAAACCAAAAAACAAACAACTCCAAGCTCCTCCTTGCCAATAAATCACACACAGACAAAATGACCTGACCAGCTATTATTATCTCCTCCTCCTCCTCTATAGGTCAGATGTTCAGGTGTGTATGTAAAAGCCAGCAATTTGGTGTGGTTGCCTTCTTTAAAAAGTAAAAGTCCTCAAGAAATAATTCCTTTGGGTTTTCATTCCAGTTTTCATCCCACCAACTCCATGCTCTCTGAGGAACATATACTGAAGCCATGAAATGGCCCATCGAGGTACTTACTTAGCCACATAGACATGCCAATGAGATTTTTCCCTTTACTACTTAAGAGATAAAAATATGATCCTCTCACATACATTTTTAGATACATTTGGACAGTTTGTGGCACGAGCTTTCTGCTGAGCCATCAAACAAGAGCCTACCACCACACAGGGAGTCAAACTCCCCTCACTTTTTTCTTTTGCTTGTGCCAATTAGTCATAGCAGGGTGAATGAATGCTTTCCTTTTTCTTTCACAAAAAAAGGGACTGCATTCATAATGATTAGCTAGTCTTCAAACTCAAAATAATATGTAGCTTTGATTGCAATAGCTGTGATTCCCTGCATCTCTTCAGATGATTTCATGTATGCATTTCTGTTATGCAATGACTGTAAACATCAAAGGGTTGCTTGCATCTATGGAAGTGACAGCACACATCACAGAATGATCAAGTACCACAGATGGAAATTTTGTATCATTTTGCATCAGCTCAAACACAACGCTTTTCAGAGAAGGCAGTTCGCAGGTAATATATGAACAAAATATATGAACGGTAACTTCAAATGATGTAGACGTCACTGGGCTGTAGCACATTCTTTTCTCAGGTGAAAAAGCAAATGGAAATATAAAAACATCCTGCCTGTGTATTAACATGTCAGGAAGGTCAGGCCTGAACAGGTATGGAGGACTGGATTTCCAACTCCCATCAGCCCTGAATAGGCAAGGTGCTGGAGAGTGTGGTGGCAGTTCTTCATGCTTGAGAGAAATTGATTATCTGGGCTCTTTTCATTCTGGGTTCAGGCCAAGGCATCCCACTCCATCTGTCTCAGTCACCCTGGTTGGTGACTTTTGTGGGGAGACAGACAGGGGGAATGTTGCTCTGTTGATTTTCCCTGGCAGCTCAGCAGCTCTCTGGAACAGCTATTGGGGGTGGAGACTGGGAAGTAGGAGACAATTTCCAGAGAGTAACAATGGGGAACTTTAAGTCCACACCCTGGGAGCTTGGTACCCCACAGGGGTCCATCTCGTTCCCCAGACTATTTGACGTTTTTGTGAAGCCCTCGGGGGATGTCATCAGGGGGTTGAGAATGATGTGTCATCGGTAAGCACAACTGAAGGAGGCAACACTGCAGCTCTCCTACAGAAGCCCACACTGGCCCCATTGGTTTAATTCCTCTGATTGCTTTGTCTAGCGCCAATTCCACATCTTCTGATCATTTTCGTTTTGTTCTGGATCTCAAATTCCTATTGCAACCTAACCCTTTATAGATAGAGTCTATGAGCTGCCTAAGGTTATAATCCTGCCTCTTCAGCTATGTTTGTCAAGAGTCATTCACAATCACAAACTTCGCCCTCTTTTTGAAGTATTTTGTGGAACTTGTATCTCTCAGCTTTATTGTATTTATTGGTTGCGTTGTTAGCACATGTCTGTAACACAGTTACTGCACTACTTTCCCTCTCGGCCTGGTTTAGCTGCATGCTGCTAATGACATTTGCAGCCTTGTTTTCAGGTATGAGCATAACTTATGCACTATATTCTGCTCTTTTCTGCATAACCTCTTGCTTGCTTGTGTGTGTATGTGTTTGTGTGTATTTATTTTCCCAGATTCAATAGCTTTACCTGGACGTTTGAGGTCTCTCTCCATCTCTTCAGCAGTTTATCTTTTATTCTCCACTGCTTCCTCTGTGAAGAAGCAGGATCTGGAGGTTTTTTATTATTAATTTGTCAAAATAAGAGTTACTGTGTTGTATAAAAATACCCACAAAACTCTTTTCTCTGTCTACTCCAGTTGGCTAGGTGGTACGAAGACTCAGCCAGTTCTTGTTACTAGCAGCATACAGTCAACAAATTTAAAGAGACAGTGTAACATTCTTACATTTGGCATCATAACTAGTTTTACATTTTCAGATCATAAAACGTGTTTGCTCTGGACTCTAGAATTGTTAAAAACTGCAGAACACCCCCCCCAATTGCAGGCCCCGGGTGTTTTATATTGAAATGTTGCTTTGACTTGGCAGAAACTAGACCTGGTAACTCTTCCAGAGAGAGAGAGAGAGAGAGAGAGAGAGAGAGAGAGAGAGAGAGAGAGAGAGAGAGAGAAAGGAAGGAAGGAAGGAAGGAAGGAAGGAAGGAAGGAAGGAAGGAAGGAAGGAAGGAAGGAAGGAAGAACTTCTTCCTTTTCCTGAAAACTGTCTTTAGTGTGTAAATGTAGATTTCCTTATGGAGGTGGGCAATACTTATTTTAGCCAAATAAGTTATTCTAGCCCAAAGCTGGAGTAAGCCCTTTATGTAAGCCTACAATTTTGGGTGGATTCCAAAATCAGATAACAAATTAATACAAATTAAAAAGTAAATGCATCGCCAACACACTGGCAGCAGGATATCTTCCCAGAAGCAGTTTTGCTTTCCTTCTTGATCTCTCTCTCTCTCTCTCTCTCTCTCTCTCTCTCTCTCTGTGTGTGTGTGTGTTTATTGCCTTGGAATTTTATCTGTGCAGACTTCCTTGAGAGTCAGACAAGCTTCATTCTTGCTGCAAGATGAAAGGAAAGGGTAATCCTTGAGTCCTCAGGCTCCTAAAACATCATTTAATGTATGCTTTGTAGTTCACATCAAAGGTGGAGAATTGCACACAACATGCTAATTGTTCATGAGAATTTGCCTCTCATTATTTTCTATTTCTATATCATTGTTTATATTCTTGGCCACAGTGGCTTATTTCCTGGCCACAATAACAGCAGGAATTGTATATTTTGTCCTGCAGCATAATATCCAAAGCTTGGGCCTGACTAAATATCAAATCATTTGAGGATGTTCACAATTTCCAATATTTTGCATTCTGCATTTAGACCTTGTGTGTTCTGCAGAATGTAGAACCTTGTACTAAGGCATCTACACATATAAGACTCCTGCTTGAATTTCCTATATGAATATCATAACTGCGATCACATTGCTTTTATTGAAATGTTCACACATGTGTACTCAATAACTTTTAGAGTAGAGCTGAGACCAGTTGGATGATGTTCAGGCTTCTTCATTCAGGATCCTCCCTGCTGGAAGGGACCATCCTCTGATACTGTGCTCTGCAGTACCTCTCTCCCCCAAACTTCACAGAAGCCAAAAGCTAGAAAATAAGCTAAGCCAGTCAGTTCCTTGAGAAAAGTGAGGCTAATCAGCCTAAGTAATAGTTGAATTGGCTGTAGATCCCTGCAAAGTTAAGTTTGCTTGTCATCAAGGAGCTGTCCAAGGTGCTGAATGTGGTCTTTCTGTCTGATTCAGACTTGTGAATCAGACAGAATTAGCACTGCCTGCTTCCTCTGCGTACTTCAAAGTCCCCACAGAACTGCATACTCTAAAGGCTCCTTCTAGCCAGCTGTAAGGTTTAAACCACCACCACCACCACCCCGCTTGAAGGTCACATTGTATATTTTTCTCTCTCCCCCCTCCACAGACACACATACATACTGCAGAACATCCTTGGTGGTAGCTGTGCCCTGGCCACTATTAACTATCAAGCCTTAACTGGCCACTGAAGAAGCAACTTCCAGAAATGTGTGCCCACTGAAAAAACACCATCTGAGCCTCAGCAAGCAAAAAACATAAACAAAAGGTAGTACCTTAACAGCCATTAACATTAATATTACTTCTGTGGTGCAGTTAAATCCATCACAGGCAATGGCATCCTTTACACCTTTCCCTCAAAGTCCAAGTAATGCCATAATTAATTATATCTGAAGTTGTGTTCCTATTGGGGCTGTCAACTTTAAAAACGATGTAGTTGATAAATTATTTGCTGAAAACTGATTTATTAATTAAAATGTAAATAAATTTGCATATTACCAAAGCTTCACTATAGATGCCCTTTTGAGATGTTGAAGGAAGTGTGAGGACTTAACATTTAATAAACAAAAAGCTGCTTCTCACTGTTATAAGGAAAGGCCATTCTTAATGGTTTCATTTTTCATACAGTAACACACCCAAACCAAAACAGTCTTAAAAACAATAAAATAACCACGTGTTCTCCAGCCTGCCAGTTAAAATGGGTCCAGACTGAATAATCAACCAAACTCTTAGTTGATTAGTCTATCAAACCAATTAAAGCTTGCAGCCCATGACTTCCGTTCAACTCTTTTCATGACCAGCATATAGTGATCCTGAATGAAGATATACAAGTGGATCACCATCTTTCACAGAATGGCACAGCCAGCCAGTTCACTCACAGCCTGGTATGGGTGCAGACCTCACTTGGTGGATTAGGGAACTAATTTTAAATCATTTGAACCTTGAAAACTGGCTATACATTTCTGTCTCCATGCACTTTTGTTTCTATAAATAACTGACTGGTAAGACAATTCTCTCTTTCAGAAAGTCATAACAATTTCTTCTCATCTCCATCCTTTAAAAAGTCCTTTTAGAGTACATGATGTTTTGACAATGTTTATTTAATCATTGTCAGCTGCTGGAAGATGTCGTTCTGCAAGCTGTCCAGAGATGGAACATACTGTCACAGTTAATATAAACGGGTGAATATTTCAACATTTGATGGAGCTATAGAGAATATGCAACCTGATGCTGAACTCTGAAACTTTCTTTAACTATTTTTTTATTCTGGCACTTGGAGGAAGAAGGAAAGATATAAAGGCCTCCTCTAGTAATCATTTGTATGAGAGGTAATCATAATACAGAATGTATGATATTTTTAAAATGAGATTAGGCATGTGGTGGACAAGTTAGGAGTACGGATGCTCCCAAAATTCTCCTCACCCAGATGCCTCACTGGATTTTGGAACTCCGCTCTTGTTTCTGAAGTGGAATGGATGCATTCAGAATGTTTAATTTTCAAAGTTTCCACAGACTTCCAGAGCTGACACTCTATCCTCTATACTGTGCTGGTCCCTTAAGGATGATAACAGTATGATTTGCATGGCACTTTAGAGTGCTGAAATCTCTTCACATACATCATCCCAGGAACCTTTACAATCACAATGGTGGGGTGGTGGAGTGAGAATGGGAAATATGCCCATGATCACCCTGGTTGTGAATTTAGGGTGGAGAGGAAACATGAACTGGTTTCTCTTCCTGTTTCACAGCTCAGTCTCCATAAGCAGCTGGAAATAAGCCTCACTGAACTCAATGGGATTTACTTATAATACATGCCCACAGGTAATAAAGTTCATGTAATGAGAAATTTCAGTGGGGCTTACGCCCAGCTAAGTGGGAAACAGGATTGCGGTTGGAGACTGTGCTTGTAGCCACCATGCTACACAGCACTACTGGTAACCGGGACCACTGTGAGGGAGCTACCCAGGCCAAAGTGCTGCTTGAATGCACTTGAGCTCTCTTTGTACTCTGTCAGGCTTGAGGAATTCTCTTCCTCCCCCAATGGCACGAAGAAGCAGGGATGAAACACGTAAGTTCTTACTATGATTTATTCAGAATCACGGTAAAAGACAAATAAATATGGTCATTCCTCAATGGTGGCGTTGCTCATGCTGAGCTCCTCCCCCTTCCCTCTCTAGCAACAACACCTGCTTCTATGGCGTCTGTCCATGGACAATTGTCTCTGCGCTCTTTGGTCTTGCCCCCTTAATGAACACCACGTTTTTTTGGGGGGGGGGCTGGTTATCCCTGACATACTCCAAGGGCTGGGTTTTGTACGATTTTGCAAATGGATTAAAAAAACAACCCTAAAACTTCAGCTTTACTCTTTTAAGAATCATGTACAAGCTTTAAAAAAATACTTCTTGAGTGTGTCCCAATGTGACATTTGAGCATGTGATTGTGAACACAAATAAGCTCTAAAGAAAAAGGAATCATACAGGCAAAAAAGGAAAACAGCAAACATTACTGAGTTAAGCATACAATGAAGTCAAGAGCTCATCTAACAGTTTAATGTCTTCTGCCTCCTCTGCCAGCATTCTTGTTACTATGACAGAATGATATATGACCGTTAACAGCTTAAATCCTTAGAGCGATACCTAAAAAGTTTTTTGCCCTGTATATTTGGATTTTTGGGGGGGAGGCTCCTCCCCCCCAAAAAATAATGCTTATCAGGGCCAGCAGATTCCCAGCAGTGATGTAATGGACTGCAGCTGAAAGCAAAAATGTATTTGTTTGCTTGTTTAAAGTATTTATGTGCCACCCTATGGCTTATAAAACTGCCAGGACAGCTCATAAAAAACCATAAAAGGAATATCAAGTACTATAACAATGGACAGAATCTTGCACAATGGGTAAACAACATAACCCAGCTTCAGTGTCGTACTGGAAAGCCTGGGGTAAACAAGGTCTTTGGCTAACCCTGGAGAGACACCAGGTTTAACTTCAACAGATCCGTCTCTTTTGGGAACATAACAATTTTGTTCATTCATGTTCCACATTAGAAATGGTAGGTCCGAGTGTGTACATTATAGATATGTGTATTACCAGAAACAATAGCACAAGAGGTCTGGAGGGTGGCAACACAAGAATAGGCCTTCTCTGCAGTGGCTCCCAGTCTCTGAAATGCCCTCCCCAGGAAAGTTTGCCTGGCGCCTTCATTATACCCCTTTAGGCAAAAATGTCCCCTTTTAACCCTTTGGTTAATTTGATTGACATCCTATGCCCTTTTAAAATGTGGGGTTTTCATGGGGGTATTGGGTTGCTGCTGTTTTCATTTTGATTATGTCTTTTGTGCTTTCATATTTTGATTTTAATCTGTGAACCGCCCTGAGACCTCTGGGTATAGGGCGGTATATAAATTCAAAAAAGAAAGAAAGAAAGAAGACAAGAACAGGAGTGCTCTGAGTCTTTCTCCTCATCGTCACCTCCCTTACTCTGTAATTTGTGACTTGGCATCATTATGCAATGTCCTAACACCCAACAATGGCAGGGTAGCATTTCTGCTTAATGTCAGGGTCAGAGTTCACAGGCCTAGTCATATGAGGTTCTCTCTTTTTATTGACTAGATGGTGCATACATTCCTCAGACATCGGCTTGGCTAAATGACACAAGGGCTTTCTGTCCAATGCCGCGAGATCCCAGGTTGTACATTAGTCACATGTTCTCCTTCTACATGGCTCTGCTGATGACTCAAAGGAACACCAGAAGCTGTCTCAAATCGAATCAGTCCACTGGTTTATCTAGATCAGTACTGTCTTCATTAAGTGGCAGTGGCTCTTCTGACAAGGATATCTCCCAGTCCTACCTGGATATAATGGGAACTGTACCTGGGATTGCTTGTATGCAAAGCACACAATCTACAGCCATTCCCACATGAATACACTCGGTCCCCAGGAAGTGATAGTGAGTGAGGAACTGGAGTGCCTAAAGGAAAGGATCTGCCAAAGGCTCTACAGTGGTTCCTCGGGTTAAGAACTTAATTCGTTCTGGAGGTCTGTTCTTAACCTGAAACAGTTCTTAACCCACGGTATCACTTTAGCTAATGGGCCCTCCCGCTGCTGCTGCGCCGCTGCCGGGCAATTTCTGTTCTCATCCTGAAGCAAAGTTCTTAACCCGAGGTACTATTTCTGGTTTAGCGGAGTCTGTAACCTGAAGTGTCTGTTTTGCTATTAACATCAGAAAAGAGAGGAGATTAAAGAGTCCTTTGTCTGCATCTCTGCCTGGGTAGAAGTGAGTTAGTGGGTGCAGGCAATGTTCCTGAGATCCTTCAGGAGGAAGGGCAGGATGTGAATTCAAGAAATAAATAATCAGCATTTCCCCAGTGCAAAATGTGTCCCTTTTAAAAAGGAGTTGCCAGCCAAGGATTTAAAACATAGGAAAAGGACCTTCCCTCTCAGGTCTATATATATATATATATATATATATATATATATATATATATATATATATATATATATGCAGGTTTTGGTGTCCTCGGGTGTCTTCCCGTGTAAAAGTTGGGGTGTCTAGGCGACGTTTCGACGAGGTCTCACTCGTCATCTTCAGGCTGGTGCTTTCGGCTTCTTGTTACTGGAACAGAGCAGGATCTCAGTGTTTGAGTTCCTATAAATACTGTTGAGGGGGTGTGGTGTATAGCCTCCAATGTTCTGGGCAGAGAGGAAGTTCCCAGGCTAGTGTGCCTTTTCTTCTTTTGTTCCTTAATTACTTGAGGGATATCTTGAGTGATTTCTTGAGTGATATCCTGAGTACCACTTAGGTGGGTCATTAGGTGTGGATTGGTTGCTAAAGTCTTTGTGTCTTGACCTCTTGAACTTTGTGAAGAGTTTTTCTGAGAAGATGGCTGTACTGCACTTAGTTGTGCTCTGGCTTGGCGTTCTGTGTGCCTCTGGATCTGGTGTCAGTTTTTGTGGGGAGGGCTAATTTCCAGATGTCTGGCAAGCGGGATGTGTCGTCACGCTTGTTCATGTTGTGAGGGTGTTTCTCTATCTCGATGGCTTCCATGATTATTCTCTTGTGGTGATGTTCCATGTTAAAGAGCAATTTGGAATCTGCAAAATTAATTTCGTGTCCTGTTTCTTTCATGTGTTGGAAAAGAGAGGAAGTTTTTTCTTCTTTTTTGACGGCTGTTTTGATATTGTGTTTATGGAGGATTTTGCTAATTTTATCTGTAGTGCCCTTTTGCACCAACCAAAAAATAGCCAATATCCTCAGAAACCCCAAGGATAAAATCCAGTTGGAAAACCAAGGGGTCTATGAAATACCCTGCAAAGTCTGCCCAGCCACGTACATTGGACAAACAAACAGACGAATAAATGCACGTATCGCAGAACACAAGAATGCCGTCAAAAAAGAAGAAAAAACTTCCTCTCTTTTCCAACACATGAAAGAAACAGGACACGAAATTAATTTTGCAGATTCCAAATTGCTCTTTAACATGGAACATCACCACAAGAGAATAATCATGGAAGCCATCGAGATAGAGAAACACCCTCACAACATGAACAAGCGTGACGACACATCCCGCTTGCCAGACATCTGGAAATTAGCCCTCCCCACAAAAACTGACACCAGATCCAGAGGCACACAGAACGCCATCACCAATCAACCACACCAGACCCAAACCCAAACCCAGACCCTCTCCACAGATAAATTACAGACACCATCCAGTAGCCAAACCATGGTGGCACCTCCGGATGCTGCACCCCCCTGCAATCCCTACACAGATCTGGCTGACACAGGCCACAAAACCACAGCTCGCCCCTATACACGAAGCCAAGGTCAAGACACAAAGACTTTAGCAACTAATCCACACCTAATGACCCACCTAAGTGGTACTCAGGATATCACTCAAGAAATCACTCAAGATATCCCTCAAGTAATTAAGGAACAAAAGAAGAAAAGGCACACTAGCCTGGGAACTTCCTCTCTGCCCAGAACATTGGAGGCTATACACCACACCCCCTCAACAGTATTTATAGGAACTCAAACACTGAGATCCTGCTCTGTTCCAGTAACAAGAAGCCGAAAGCACCAGCCTGAAGATGACGAGTGAGACCTCGTCGAAACGTCGCCTAGACACCCCAACTTTTACACGGGAAGACACCCGAGGACACCAAAACCTGCATATATATATATATATATATATAATTTGCATTAGGGTTCTGATTGAACCATTAAATTCTTCTAATGGCTGATTGAGTCATTAGATTAATTAGTTCCAGAACTTACGATAAATTAAAAAGACTCCCCAATTAATTGGGCATTTAAGGGGGGCATCTATCCAAGTACTTACAACAACCACAGAGGAAAGCTGCCACATTACAGATTTATTAATTTATTTAGTATTTATCTTATTCTCTTCCTTTTCTCACAAGCTTCCTATCATGAGACCCCAGGGTGGTTAACAATATTCATAAAATGCAACATTAAAAGAACTCCTCCTGGCTCAAAGAGTAGAGGGTGATGCCTGCTGAGCTATCTGAACATCTTTTTAAAGTATATTTTCTTTCTTCGGAATTGTTTTTTGTATGTGTGCTTTTGCGTGCATATCATTTAAAGCATGCTTCCTTTCTTCATAGCCATTATTTTTATTCAGAGGTATATTTCATCAATCAACGGATTGTTTTATATGATCTGTTCATGAAACATTTATTTAAGGAGTGGTAGCCCCATGTTTGCAGGTAGTGCTTGGGTGAAATCAGTTTATACCGTAACAGCAGGCTAAAACGGAGGCTGTTACACTTCAGGGTGTTGTAAAATATGCACATTTTACTGCTCTAATTTGGTCTAATTGGCTGGTAGTTTCTCTTTGTTCGGTGTTTTTGCATGGCTTTTCAGTAGTCGGAAATATCTGATTCCTCACTATTACTGGGAATGCAAACGGAAGAATTATGACATACAAGAAAGTAAATGGAAGTGGATAATTGCAAGCCAAAGTGGATGTTTTGATCCGCTTGTAGGGAAAACAGGTGGCAGAAATTTCATTGCCAACATGTTGGTTGCATAAATTCCAGCCTCTTAAAATAATACCTATAAAAACAGGCTATTTAAAGATCATTTGAATGTTGATAAAAGGCATCTTCTGAAGAGCGCGATGGAAAATGTGTATAATTTTCAAAATAATCTGGGGAAGATGTTGAAGGTTTACAAAATGGGAGAGGCTGGTAACATGGCCAACTCTTCCCTCAAGCATCTAACTTACCAGTCTGGTGGTATGGCATGCAGCGTGCCAGAAACTTCCCAAGCCAGCTAATAAATTAAGCAGAACATGATGCATTGTCAATGCCATCTGCTGCAGGTCTCAGCACTGACACAGAGCAGCAACTTCTGCCCCAAATGGATCAGACTCTCCCCCAAATGGTGGTATTGGCCATTCTGAACCCAGGCTTGTGGTTTACCTCTCTGCAGACTAACCATGTGCTGAAACCAAGGTCTATCCCATGGTTTCTAATTTGTCTAGGAGAGCTAAACAATGAGCTCTTGTCTAGGCAACATGTTAAACCGTGGCCATCTGTCATGGATGCTTTAGTTGAGATTCCTGCAGAGCAAGGGGCTGAACCACATGACCTTTGGAGATACCTTCCAACTCTACAATGCTATGATTCTATGCCTTAGCTCAGTGAGGCAGCAAATTGACTGGGGAAGAGAGACGTGGCCAGAATTTCATGAAGCCTGCACACTTGTGCATTTGCACTATGCTATGATTTGGCTTGACATGACATGCGAATCAGGCCACCCTCTGTTATTTGGCTTTCAGAATTGCAACAACCATGACAACTAAATCAGAGAAACCAGCAAACTCACAGAACACTTTCTGCAGAAAAGATGCCCTCTGCATTTCACTGATTGCAAGTATCTACTAGATAGATGTTTTCCGAAATGTCTCTTTCTCACAGACACAAGAACAATGTCCTCAAAGAATGATGTTTGATAGAATCATAGTGTTGGTAGGGACCCTGAGGGTCATCTAGTCGAATATCCTGCAATGCAGGAATCACAGGGTTATACTTCCACGCAGCAGCTCTCAACTTTCACTGGCTTTCTGGGAGAGCTATCCATTGGTAGCCAATTCAGAAGAATTTGCAAAATCTACCAGTGTGTCTGTTTTATCTGCTTTCTACCAGCTTTCATATCTTTGAAGGTTATTGTGTGGGAGCTGAACTGAAACACTCGTCAACCCTCTGCGGTTGGCATCATTGAGAATCTGGTTGCTGTATTACATGCATGATAAACCCACGATAAACAGTTACCTTTAAAAGGAGAACTGGAAAGAAATGATTTTATTAAACAGACCATCAGCTGCACGTCTCACAATGTGAGACAACATTACTGAATGTAAGAATGTTGGGTGCCACATCTGATACACGGGGGGGGGGGGAGACACACCACGCAATTTAATACCCACAACCAGCCATCTGGTCCTCTCCTCCAAAGAGCAAACAAACAATGTGTTTCAAAACATTTCAATTCTGTTAGCCATATCCTTTATGAATTGGAAACATTTCCTATTATGTCTTCAGGGATATTATTTATGAATTCCCAAATTCATATGGAAAGGTGATCCTAAAGATGGACTGAAGCTGAGCAGGACAGGAACCCTAAGTTCCCTAGCCCTCCTTTCTCAGCTGACTTCACCCCATCTTTCTTTCTTTCTTTCCATCCCTTCTCTCAGCCCCTTGGCAAGACATTTCCTCTGTCCCCCGGCTCACCTTCATCCTTACTTCAGACTTCTGCATCCTTCCTGTCCTCCCTTCAGTCAGGCTCAGCTCTAGCCTGCTCCACTGGCTGTGCTTGGAGAAAGTACTGCCTTTGTGACATCACTAGCCAATGCACCAATCCCCACATCTCAGAATTCTTGTCCATTGGTGGGGAGCAGTGTAATGCCTGCAGATGATGTCACAAAGGCATTACTTTCTCCCTAAGATGGGGAAACCTTTCATGTCAGTTGGCCATGTAGTTGCTAAGATAAAAAAGGCATTTCAAAGCAACCTTCTAGGGGCCACATGCCAGTGGCTGGTGGAGTCAGAGGGAGAAGTAACAAATGCACATTTTACCTGTGTGAAGTAGGCTAGTTTCTTCACACACTCACAAGCCGATCTCTATCCTCCATCATCCAAACAAGAAGCATTATCAGAGATCAAGAGCAAACCTCTGGATCTATAGGTTCAGTACCCTAATGGCTGATGCTTTTAACCTGACACTTATGTGCCCTATTTCCCCTCAAATACAAAAATAAATATCTTGCAGATGAGGCACTCACTAAAATCATTAAATTCTGGGCATTCTTAAAATTGCCACCAGATCTCTCAGCATTCATTTGAAAGCCCAGCTTAGTTACTGAGAAAAGCAGAAGCCAAAACATTTAACTAGATTGTGTTAAATCCACTTCAGTTTTGCCATCTGAAGCACGTGGGTGATTTCCTCCAACTGTCATTGATAATTTTTTTAATTAAAAAAAAATAGAATTAGTCATTGTATTCTGCCCTGACTATGAAAGGAAATATTTATAAAATGCTCCCTTTTAAGTATTTCATCAGCATGATAGCATCAAGAAGCTGAGAGAAACTTTATTTTTTTTCTTTTCAGAAATACTTGCTACCAACAGCTTTCTTAAAGGAAAAAAAAATGAAGCAAATTTGGAAGGTTATTGCTGAAATAAAATAGCAGAGGAATTCCAAGGTTATTTATTTTACTTTATTACATTTATATCCAACCTTTATTCTATCATGGAACCCAAGGTGACATTGTGGTCACCCATCCAGGAATGACCAGATTCAGGCCTGTTTAGCAGGGTGATAACCTTATGTGTCTTAGCTAACTCATACCCTGAGTTAGCCAAGATAATTTCGATAAAACTAGGCACCATTTTTGAGGGGAGTTCTGCTGAATTTTAGGCTGTCACCACATTTTACTTAAAGCAAAATTTCTAGAGAGTTTGGGGGTTGCTTCTCAGGCAAAACCTCTGACAAATTTTAGTGGAAGCAGAAAGTTTTGCAGCACACTCCTTTAGTATTAACCAAACAAATATACCAAATTGAAGGGGGGAAATTGTGGGCAAGTTTATCACCCAGCCTTTCCCCTCTACTCTCTCCCCCTACCTCTGGGATACCATATTGTCTTACACTCAACGTAACAAAAAAAACCTTTATAACCTGTACAAAAAAAAAAAGAGAGATATTGTACGTTCTTTTGTATTTCATGAACATCTTTAATAATAATGAAATATAAAAAAGAACTATTTCTTGAAGTAAAGTTACTGCAATGTTGTGACTGATACAATTACATATATTCTAATACTTTGCTGGTCCACAAGGCTCTGATACATGGGGGTAAATTGATTAAATATATTTAATGGCTTTAGGTATTGCATTGGACTGCAATACATTACATTACAGTACACTAATTCATTTGAAACTGATATGCAAATTATAATCCTCCCCACATTCAGATCACAGGAGGCAGAGGAAGGAAAGTCAAGAAGTGTCAATCTCAGATAGAAATGTATAGAAAAAGTGGCTATGATGAGAATAAAAGCACAAATAACTTTAAATAGGTGAAAAGTCATTCTGGACAGAGGAAATGCAAGCATGATGTGAACTAGAGATACATTGCCTTAGGGCAATTGGTTCATACCCTCCTAGTGTCCCTATCTTCCAGGGCTCTCCCTGATTTAGAGAAACCGTCCCAGTTTCTGATTTGATCCCGGAATGTCCTGCTTTTCCTTAGGATGTCCCTATTTTCATTGGATAAATGTTGGAGGGTACAAGAACCTTTATTGAACTAAAGAGCTGGACAGCAGAGGCAAAGCAACTGCTTATATACATTTCTGAAGGTCTGGGCCACTCCCACTCCCAACGCGATTGGTTTTCTAAACTTCCAAGCTGCGAATCATGACTCAGAGTTTAAGGGCCAGTGGCAGAGGCCCAAATCCTGAAATGTTCTGTGATTGGATATCATGTATCGAATCAGAACTTAGGGGCTCAGAACCCTCAGTCCAGACTCAAGCTCAGGCAAACACAGAGCACTGAATACATAACAAATAGCATGGGTTACTGGCTTTCGTCTGTGGTCCAAGCTTAACCTGACAGGCAGCTGGAAGCATCAGTTTCCTTAAGTCTCAAGTAAGCATCAGGAACTTCCACTGGAGAGATGAGTAGGATGGTGATTCACAGTTTCTAATGAAATGTTGACTTCATTCACACCATGCATAAGCGTCTTGTGCCTCCTTTCTGGAAATGGGGTGATTAATATAGCGGAAGCAGCAATATAATAACAGCAGCAGTACATTAAGTGAAAAGGTTGGCATTAGTGAGAATCTCCCCAGCACCTTGGTAAACAGAAAAGTCTTGACTAAATATCACACAGGATACAGATGATGCAAGCAGCATCAGACCAGGGTCTACAATAGACTTCCATAGGACAGGTTTCCCATAGATGTAGATTTTACATTGGTGCCATCAATGTACACAGATCCAGTTAGAGTATAATGCACACTTGAGTAAAGTGTAAAGGGACCCAACCCTAAGGAGGATACAATCTTTACTGCAGCATTAGAAAAGACAATAAAATATTAAGGTGGGTGGGAAGAAAGAGGCAATAGATGCTAGAAAGTCCTTACAACTCAGGGGCAGTTTCTCCTGCTCAGCGTTTGTGTATTGCTAAACGTGGCTGCTGTTTTGCCAGTGCAATCCCTGTCTGGATAATTTAAAAGATCTAAACTGATGAATTATTGTGATATTAAATGCAGGTTAAGCAAATTGTATCGCTTAATGATCCTTGACACTATGTTGATCAAACTGCCTGTCAAACTGATAGGAAGATTTCTATCAAATGGCTGATTTCAGGAGATATTTATTATATGTCTCCATGTGACAGCTGGGATCAGATGAGGCAAGATGATTTTACAGCTCCCAGATATGGAACACTTGGCCTAGAATGCTGAATGCTGATAAAGCCCCAAACTACTTACCTCACCAACCCAAATTTGAACAAAAGTGATCGTAGAAATAAAGGAACTTAAAACCCGTTTTGTTTATGATTTTGTTTTCGTCATGTGAAATTAATAAAAACATTTCTACATACTTCAAATAGTATTTTTTTTTAAAAAATAAGACACTAAAATGAATAATTCAATATCACAAATGTTCTTTGTAGAACAGCATTGTTAACAGATTAAACATTTAAAATTACAGAAAAAGATGACACATTGGATAAAGCTCTAAAGAAAGTCATAAAAAACAAGTACATCAGATAACGCATGAGGTGTTATTTTATCCGTGGGATTAATATTGTATGGACGAGGAAGAAGGGATGAGCATGCTCACTCCTATCCCCTTGTCACCCTCCACAAGTTGGAGGACTGTGATATGGAATCCCTTCTCATCAAGTAAAATCCATGGGGTGGTATTCTACTAAGTTTTTCTCAGAGTAGACTCACTGAACTTAATGATAATGACTAAGTTAGGCCCATCATAGGGCTGCCATCTTTTTCCAAGACACATCCTCATTTTCATGGGTAGAGTTGTCATAGCGATCCATAGTTAAAAGCAGAAGTTGGCAAGTGTGTCCTCTTTTCTGCTCTTCAAAATACGGCAACACTAATTGGATTTCCTCTGAGTAACACTTAATGGAATACCAACCAATGGTACTAAAACACGCAGGAATCCTACAGGTAGAGGATGCTCCCCATCGTAGATAGTGGCTCTCCAATTCACAAAGGGTGCTGGAGACCCAAGGGCACACATCCCTGTTTCCTCTATACAATGTGAATGGTTTGCTTTAAAGGAACACCTGAAGAGGGCTCAGAATAGATAGCTGATTCCACTCGGATCATGTTTGCAGGGCTATAGCAGGCTAACACAATGTGACCCTCCAAACCAAATGTACCTTTTGAAAGATTATCTTAAGAGACAACACCTTTGCCTTTCCCAACCATGCATGATCTAGAAATATGTATAAAACAGAGCATTTTTGCAAGCCCATGCACTAAACCCTGTGTCTGGAGCCCACCACCCATAAATGAGACATGACACCCATGTATGGGTTTAAATTAGGCCACAACTTTATTAAATTCAGGTGTAGGAACCTTGGCTTAGGCCTTGGAAGGTATCCCTCTCATACCCCACAGGGGCTGAGGATGCAGAGGGCAGTCAGGTGTTGTTGGAGGGGACTGTAAAGCGTGAACTTACACAGCATGCCCTCCCACTTCACCAAAGCCGGGAGTTTGACCTCTATGCCGCTGCTCTAGGGCCAGTGACTCCCACAATTAACCCTTTAATGGGCCCTGCAAACTCTGCTGTATGGGGGTACATCAGTACGCTGCCCCCGACTCACAGATAGGCTATAGAATACCGACCAAGGCCTAAAACCACTAAAGTTGTGATGAATCCCAATGGGGAAGGCAAAACCTACCAATGCAGGGAAATTCCTTCCCGGTTCTGAATACAGCAACCATCTTATGACCATAGCAGCGCCCGCTGACCTAGGAAACAAAAGGTTAGCCTGCAAAAGAAGACCATGTTATATTTTAGGGAGGGTTGAGCGGGTGAACCTGGAAAGAAATCAAAGTGAGCCTGGGCTGAAGAGCACCGGCCCTCATCGCACCCCCAGCTGGCAGCCCATTGGCCTGCTGAGATGGGGGTGGAGCAATGGCCACCCTGTAGCAAGGTGGGTAGCACCTGGCTAGGTAAGCCCACACAGTGTCACAAACCCTGCCCCCCTCTTGGAGGAGGTGAGTGGAAATTATAACCCCACTCTGATTATAATCTGGTACAATCATTGGTAGCCAGAGACTATTGCTTTCGGGCCCAGGTCTATTTCACAGGCCACCAACTGCCCATCTTTGGTATTCATCTTACATTCCTTTACTGTGTGAATTCTAAGTATCTGTTTATCCAATCAGAAATTGGAAATCAAACACCATGTGAGTTACACAAGCAACTTATCAGGAAAGCCAATTTACATAAAAAGAGAAATTGGTTCCAAATGCTATTGTATTATTTTGGGAACTGAGCAACTCAGAAAAATTATGGACGGTCTGCCAGCATTCTACAAGGAGGAAGGAGTGGGGGGGGGGAGAGAGACTATTTATTGTTGGTAATTTTATTGGATATGAAATATTTGTTCAGCTGTGCCTAAAATAAAACGGCTTTCTGCTTTTTAAACTGTGCTGTTTATCACACAACTAGGAGCCAAGTGTCATATTCATTTTAGGTGGCCAAGAATTAAGTGACCAGGAATAAATATCACATTAATCTGCATTCTGGAACAGGGAAATCAACCATTATTTTTGGTACATTAAGGCAACAGCTCTTAGCCTCATCTATTTAAGGATATTAGACTCTATTTTGCTGTTTGGGGGATAATCTTGTTCATTAGCACACTGTGCACAAGCACTCCTTTGAATTATACATTTTTAAAAGAAAACTCAGCATTTACTTTGTCCATTAATGTTTAATATATACATTATACTAAATTTGGCTTTGGGGACTTTAAACCATCAAGCATAAAGAGAAAGCCATAATAATCAGTTATCCTTTTTGCCTATACTTCACTCCAAGCAGGGTTTTCTGTAAATTCTGGGGATTTAAACATTAATGCACCAACAGAACTTAATATGTCTCCTGTGAGATCAATCACGTGTCAAGAGTATTCATACACAAAACCAGGAGGCCAAGTGATTCCAGGCACAGGTGAGGCAAGGACTGAGATGGGGAGATCTGTTGAGTCACTATCACCTCCTTAGATGTGATGTCATTGTCATATACAGCCAATAAGGGCCAGAGATTATCACAAGGCTTTTCTAATGTAGGTTGCCATATGTCTGGATTTTCCCAGAAATTTTTGCCGCTTTCCACCTGGGCACTGCTTCCAACTGCAGTATTTTGGGTATGTCTGGGAAATTCCAGATATATGACAACCCTAACTTAGAGTGTGGGAAAGTACTGCGCTAAAGATTTCTCAAGCATTTCCTCCGACCATTCTCCATCTATTTAGGAAAAAATTATAAAAGGAGGAGAAAAGTTTGGTAAAGCTCTCATGGATGGGATGCAGAGATGTTGTCATGGTTAACTTACTTTTGAGGTGGCTGTGAGGTTTGTGAGTGCCTTTTCATTCTACAAATCGTTTTGTCAGTAGTCTGCATGATGCAGCCTTCCTGGGTGCCCAAACTTTCCCGGAAATATAGAGAGGCTGCCTGCTATGTGCCTGACACTTATTTGTTGCTTTAAAAAACAACAACACCAGGCCTTTATACTTTTCGGAAAAGGACTAACCTTATGAACAAAATCACCAGCTGCACTGACCTCTTGTGCTTAATAGTTAGCCTCCCTGACTCCCTGCTCAGCAGAAGATATCATGAGGTACCATATTTTTTGCTCTATAAGACTCATTTTTCCCTCCTAAAAAGTAAGGGGAAATGTGTGTGCGTCTTATGGAGCGAATGCAGGCTGCGCAGCTATCCCAGAAGCCAGAACAGCAAGAGGGATTGCTGCTTTCACTGCACAGTGATCCCTCTTGCTGTTCTGGCGTCTGAGATTCAGATTTTTCCCCCCTTGTTTTCCTCCTCCAAAAACTAGGTGCGTCTTGTGGTCTGGTGCGTCTTATAGAGCGAAAAATACGGTAATTTCTCTGAGGTAAAGCTCAGGGGAAGATATCAAGAGGTAATTTCTCCCATCAGTGTTTTTTTTTTCCCTGGGGAACTGGAGGGGGGTGTCAAGTGCTTGAGAAGAAATATTTAATGGAAATTAAAGCACACCTAGACACCCATGAGCTGGTTGGAACATAGATTTGTGAATTAAATTGCATAATAGGAGGGGCCTTGCAGTACTAACAAGTTGGTTCAAGGACTGTCTCTTTCTTTAAACAGCTTGCACTAGCTTACATCTCATTTGTGGCTGAATGAGAGAGGGCGAGTGAGGAGAAGACAGAATAAGATGGCATAGGACATTATTAAATGGGGAAAGGAAGCATGTTAGAAGGGGTGGATGTCTTCTGTTGCAGAAGTGTCCTATCATTCTGTATTATATTACTATACAAGTTGGCAAGGAATAAGCCCGATAAAATAAAAGAAGAAATAGCAACATGTGCAATGATGGTGCAACGATAAAATCAAACCACAATTTAAAATGCTCAGCTTTTTATACATGTAGTAAAAGGTAGCAATTAAGCAACCTGCAGGATAAAGTAACCGAAATGCATTATGCTTGTTTGACAAATGGTTTGTACTGCCTCCCCTGTGACTTTATTTAAACCAAGAACTATAATCACAGGATTTCAAAAAGTATTCAGCTGTTCAGTACTTGGGAGTTTACATTGTCAGATTTATTAGTCAAGCTTAAAAGACTTTAAATATTGTTTCAATGGGTGTAAAAAACAAAAATGTGCAGATTATTTATAGGATAAAACATTATCTGGAAACAGATCTAACTGGCTCACTACAAATTATATATACTTTGTGAAACCAGCTAGAATGGTACTTCTCTTCCCACACAGAAAACTGAAAAAGCTGAGAAGCGCCTCTCAAAAGCTAAGTATGGCTTCCTATTTGTTGGGAAGAAGGCAGATACCCTCTCTCCCATTTAAAAGGAATTTATTTGTCAAGTCCATATTCCTGACCCCCTTAGTAACGGTTTTTGGTGAAAAATCAAACTGGCCAAATTCAATTTTCTTTTTTACAGATTGTATAGCCAAGTGCACTCAGTGAGTTTTCTCCTTTCTTAACTTGCATATTCAATCAAACCCCAAATGTTGTCACAGTGCATAAATCTGCATCTAGTATATATTTTGAAAAGTTTGTCTCTTCTCTATGCATTTATTTACCTCTTAAGACAGGTGTCACTAGCCTTTTTGGACCAGTGAGCACATTTTGAATTTTGAGAGTTCTGTGGGTGCCAGTCACAAAATGGCTGCCATAGAGGACATGGCACAACACAAAATGGTTGCCTTGAGAAGCATAACAGAAAATTAGAGAATAATGTCATTGCTGCTTTATTCCATTTACACCGCAGACAATCTCATGCTTACCACAGAAAGTCAACTTTTGTTCTGCCTTTGTCCTGATTATCATAGTGCAGCTGTCAAAGACACAATAACCCTGATTTTCCCTATGTCATCCCTAAAAACTGACAGGTGGGAGCAGTCAAGCTAGCTCATTTCACAAAAATTGCTTAGAATGTTACCTGCACAGTTTGATTAATAACTTTCTTTCTAAGAGGGCTAAAGACGTACTCATGGATGGCAAGTTGATCAATAGTTACAGAATTCTGGAATAGAATAGACTTTTAAATAGGAGTAAAATGTGGGTTAGAATTTTTTTAACAACATTTATTTATCGCTGAGCAAAGTTTTGCTGGCAGCTGAAGCTGGAATGGGCCCAGCTCCCAGAGGAAAGAAGCTAATTCCATGTTTTGTTGGATGAATCAGAATAATTTGCCAAGCCCCAGAAATGATGCATGGCCCATAGACATAAAATAATAGACAGCTGCTTCTAATCACAACCTAAACAATTCAACCTATTACAGTACAGGTGGGAGAATGGGCTTATTACATTATACCCAAAAAGTAAAATTCAAAAATAAACAGAGAAGAGACCAAAGAGAGAGAAAATAAGCAAACAATAGCCAATCCTATTAGCAATGAATGTCAGTTCCTCTTACTCATAGAGACCTTGCTTAGTGGCTCATTTTAAATATATATTGATTTTTAATGCATACTTTAATTTCTTTGGGGACTTTGCAAACTAAATTCCATTTTAAAATTCATAACTCAATCAATAAAGAAGAACAATGGATGACTTTATGCCTGCAGTTACACACAAATGTAAATATGCTGTGAAGCTTGCAATTTCGTTCTAGTACCAAATGTAACAGAGGCCTGGTTTTTAAAGAACTATTAAAGTTTATGAAGGGAGTTGAATATGTAGGAAATCTAATCATATCAAGAACTTTATGTACAAGTGTGAGGGCTTATTTCTCTATTACTCATGGTTAAGGGGAAGGAATGTCTGTTGGAGGGCCCAGCAGTTATGATCAGGGAAATAGACAAGCAATGGTGTATCTGAGAGGAATTGCTTGTCAAAATTGGCCAAACCGTTTTCTTTCAGGCCTATTTCCTGAATTTGATATAAATTCTCCTGCTGCTCAGGTGACTAACCGCACTCCTGGAATGTGGTCAAAGGGCCTGTAAAATATTTTGTCTTTTCTGAGAGAAAGAAAAGCATAGCTCTATAGTGAAGGTAAAGCTCCAATTTAGTCTGGTTTACAGCTAGTACCAAGCACGGAATCTGCCCTACCTGCAAATAGAAACCTGAAGCAGTTTACCTGCTTGGGGTTTGGGTTTCTGAGATCTTCTCTTTCCACATTCTTGCCCAGTTTAATCTGCACTTGAGAGCATTACCTGGAGAATACCTCATTCAAAGATGAATAACGGTCCATCATTAGCATTTCAAGTCAGGTTTCATCCAAATTGAATTCTGGGTGATTTTAGGTTTTGGGGTAAGTGAAAGATGAAGTAGAATCTGGGGTCTATATCAAAACCAAATAGTCTCATGGACAAGCATAGCTCAGAGTTTTTCAGCCCATTTATCACACGTGCAGATAACGTATTTTATAATGAATCCCAATAAATGTTACTATTAAGGATACTTTGATAATATTTCAGCTTTATGTGAGGAAATCACTGGATTCTGGTTTGCAGTGAGAAAAATATATTGACATCATTTAAAGCAACGTACGTGAACAATACGTGGTGTTTTCCTGAAATTATTAACAGCAGCAGGTCTTCTTGGGATATATAGAAGAAGAAAAATGGGAGAGAAATCTGCAATTTGTAATTACAAGTGATCATGGCAATTGCAGGGCTGTAATCAGTGCTGCTATTCCACTAGCACAGCAGACATCCACCTGGGACATAAAACTTCCTCCTCTCTCACAGCGCACCCTTACCCCACCTCCTCAAAATCAATCCATAGTGTTGGATAATCCTCGGGAGCTGATTTTTGAGTGAGTACAGGGAGATGCTGGTGGTGGTCTAAATCACTGAGCCTAGAGCTTGCCGATCGGAAGGTCAGCGGTTCAAATCCCTGTGAGGGGGTGAGCTCCCGTTGCTCAGTCCCAGCTCCTGCCAACATAGCAGTTAAAAAGCACATCAAAGTGCAAGTAGATAAATAGGTACCACTCCAGCAGGAAGGTAAACTGCATTTCCGTGCGCTGTTCTGATTTAGCCAGAAGCGGCTTAGTCCTGCTGGCCACATGACCCGGAAAAACTGCGGACAAACGCTGGCTCCCTTGGCCAGTAAAGCAAGATGAGCACTGCAACCCCAGAGTTGTTCGTGACTGGACCTAACCGTCAGGGGTCCCTTTACCTTTACCTTTTACAGGAAGAGGAGAGGAAGTCCCACTTTGTGAGCCGAACTTTGTGTGAACACCCACACACCATTCAGTGGAACCCATAGTTTTTGCACAGGGGTGAAATATGCATTCTAGTAGGGAGGGAAAGTGAAGCCACCTTGAAATGGCATCTAACCCCTGATCTTAAATGATTTAATAACACAGACATTCATATTTTGGGAAATGTAGGGCTTTGAATGCCAATCCCTGTTATTGTTACTGGACATTTCCTAGAAGCCAAACATTATGGAGCATTGCACCAGATGGAACATGTAATATGTATCAGAGGGTATGCTATGCTTTTAAATATTGTGATCTTAAACTAGAATATTCATTGGAAACCACCAGATGTGCCTACGGAAAGAAGCAGGTCTCTTGCAGAGCACATAGAATCTTTCTGAGATTAAAAACTGCATAAATTACTAAGAGTGCTGCATTATTACTCAGGATTAATATCCAACTTTTCTTCAGCTTCTGGAACTGATTACTGAATGCTTCAACATGTTACAATGGCTTTATTTGCTATCCCTTGAGCTGCTCTAGAAAAGGAAACATTTCCCCAATGTGGTTTTTAGAATCTTAATTAACTCCAATGCAAGAGTTACCTGTTTATCTATTGCTAGCAGATGTTACCCAGCATTACTTGGGAAGTCCAAGAAGCTATGAATACTGAGATTCATAAATGGATAATTTAATTTTAATTTTTAAAAGTCCTGAAAGGAAAGTCCCTGGAATGTAAAGGTACTTCAGAGTGCCCACCAAATCTCTAGTTCTTTCCCCCTTTCCTTGCACAACCTGCTGGATGTGGCCAAATTAATAAACAACAAGCCATGGCTAATAATGCCCCAAACGGAGTCAGCAGCCCAATCGAAGCAGTGAGAGGTAAATAAAAACAAAACAAAATCCATTGGGCAGGCCAAATGAGCAGATGAGCTGAAAAAAATCCTACCTGGCCATGAATTGACCAGAAAACTTGCACTGCAGCCTAGGGCAAGGGAAGAAGCCCTCATTCCTGGCCCCATGTTGACATGATATGTGGATGCATAATGCATCGTTTGGTGTCTCCATCATGCCTTCCCCCAATGTTTCAAAAATCACCACTATCTGTACACTATGGGTGTTGGGAGTAGACATATGTTTTACAAGCTGAACCTTTCCATTTGTAAGTTAAACACAGCTACGCTCCATGAAGTTTACTCCCCAAGTATGTATATCTAGGACAGCAATCATAATCATACCACAAAAAGGTTTAGTTTTTGAGATATCCCATTTACCCTGATGAGCCCCAGTTCCCCCCAGCTGGGGGGCTGGGAGGGATACATGCCCAAGGCCTAAGCCAAGGTCTTCCTACATTCGGAAGTTTAATAAAGTTGTGGCCTAATTTTCATTCCCTATAATGTTGTCAGAGTCTTTATTCCTTCCTTATGATCCCTGGGGGCTGGGGCTGTCGCCGCCTGGTCACGCAATATAGCAGGCATGAAAAAGCCTACAGCACAATGTAATTGTGTGCAAGGGCCTCAGGGAGTGATTTGTACTTTGAGAATGGGGTGTAACAACCAAATAAAAAGTCCCCATGCTCATCTATGGAATGCTGGAGGGTATGTCAGAACCATTTTTAAGCTTTCAACTGTTGCTTAAAAAGACTGCCTAGGTCAAATTCTGATATGCCGGGTTTGGGGTATGGCAAATGTAACTGGTCCACAGCACTGCTGAAAGCATTGTTAGCAAGATGTGAGCAGCTGCTTTAAATAAGGCCTTTTCTCTGATGAAACATCTTTATTCATTGAGGATTTTTTAGTATCCAGAATGCATGGTACATTGTGCAAAGTACAATATTATTCTATCTCCATTCTCTCAGGCTTCAATCTCTCTTCCTCACCACTGAAAAAGAAAACCCACAAGATTAATTTAAACTGATAGAATACAATGAAAGGCAAAGAACTTTATTCTTCCTCTGAAAACGGCTATTTTAAAAAAAATGCTACTTTCTTGCATGGTGGGTCTGTGCCAAGTTTATGCTAAATATTACTATAGTTTCTGTGTTAAAAAAATTGTCATGTCCAAGGCCAGTGACACACACAAAAAAGATCAGCCATCAAACCATTTCATTAGCCAGCTAGCCTTCCTGTCTGTATAAGTGCATACCACGCAAGAAGGAAGTGTCACTAGTCGTGAAAAGTGGCTATTCGACAATTTGAGATGAATGTATGTGAATTTTCCACTGTGAGACATCTAATTGCATGGGTAGATATGTTCAGGAAGAGTGCTGGTGCCAGGCAGTTTAGCACTTTAGGCAAAGCTAACTACTTGCACCCTCAAACTGTCTTTTTGCTAACTTCAGTTTTCAATAAAGATGTCTTATAGAAAAAAATGAAATGACCAAAACTTGAAACTGCTGAATTTATTTTAAATTGCAAGAATAAGTAATACATCAGTCTTTGATTAACTTTCTCAAAGACAAATAAAATGATTTAACACAGAGATCTTTTGGAATAATCTTGTGAATTGTGATGATGAAAATTTAAGTCTCATAAAAAAATTCAGTATCAGGCACATACAAATCTCACTTTGCTTGCCTTTTCCTTTGCAAATTTTGCCACCAATTTCTTCGGGTCAAATGCTGATACTTGGGCATGTTCAACTGAACATGCCAAGCCATCTAGTTTCCTCTGCAACATTATTGAGCATATGCAAGTTTTTATAAGTTTGAGCATTGAGAAATTGTGTTCACCACTTGCCACTGACGTTGAAAGTGTGAGAAGGATCCTTAGAGCAACAGAAACATTACGCACATTATCCAGGCATTTTTGTTGTAGTATGAAGAGAAGTACTCCTAATGGACTTTGGAAGTCTTCAAGCTATTACTATAAGTTCACAGATCTTCAGCATCAATATCTTTCTTTGTGCATCAATGATTTTTACAAATCCTTGCAGGCCTTAAGTACATCTTGAATAGATTTTTTTGTTGATACACTACAGGAATCCAACGAGGTCATTACATTGTTGTAGCTGTTGGCATCACCCTTCAACGAATTGTAAGGCCATGTCTAAGACACCCTATTAGAAATCTGCTTTGAATTTCTGCTTTGTATGTTGTGGTGCCTCTTCTTGGGCCTCAAACTGATGTTTCTTTCTCCTTTTTCTAACATGTTCTGTCTCAAAGTTTGGCAGTGTTTCTAGCTCCTTTGCAATCTCAATAGCATCTATCAAAACTTGTTGAAAACCCTGATCACACCCACAGCTATATGTAGCTCAGTTGCTTAGAGTGTGGTGCTAATAATGCCAAGGTTGCAGGTTGGATGCCCGTATGGAACAACTGCATTGCAGGAATAGATGGTCCTCAGTGCCTCTTCCAACACTGCAAATCTATGTTTCTATGAACCAATGGTCCGATTCAGAATTAGTCAGCTTCCTGTGTTTCTATGGATGAAGCACGTGGCAAGAAGTGGGCAGGCTCTTGTGTCCTCTGCAGCACAATGGTGTTAGCTGTAGCCACTATCAATATGTATTTAAATAGCTAGTTTTCAATATTCTGTCACTTGGTTGGATTATCTAGAAGCAGGGGGGGACTATGCAAAGGATAATGTAGGACTGAGCTATAAATCAGTGGTGGGTGAATAGGTCTTCCAAGGATGGTCCAACATCTGCCTCTCCTTTCATTATGGACTCATAGCTTTGACACTGACCAGATGAGAACCTTTCAGACAGAAACATCCCATTGGCTGATCTCGTTCTTCACGCAGAAGGGTGAAATCGATTCTGATTCTTAAAGAGCTCTTAGCAAAACAAACATTTAGGAATAAACTTTTGGAGAGACAATGTATCTGCCGTAGAGATATCTCTCTTGTGATTATTTCATCTGGAAGATTTTGTGAATAATTATAGTAATCATTATTCTTTTCAAGGTACTGAAATAAAAATCAAAAATTTACAGACTGACGCCTATTTAAAATGCAGGTGTAAAGCAGCAAACTTCCCAAAGCAGTTAATTAATGCTAGAGTAAAAATCACCCTGAAAAACAAAAGAGTATATTCAGTTTATTCATAACCGCGGAGAATGAAGGTTTTCATATTACCTTGTAAAATTTACAAGGCAAGGTGTAAGTTTGCTCAGTGGTTCAGGTTTTGGGATTCAGCATCATGTTTCTCTACTGCCCATCCATTGTTGTTGTTGTTTTGTTTCTCTTTTGAAAGAAAACTCTGATAAACCCAGGTTATAACTGTAGAGACTGGAGACATATTCTAGAAGTCATATCCCTCTTCACCAAGTAGAAGGTGGCTTGGAGCTCTGAGATTTCTACAAGTCCATGGTATCCAAAAATGCCCTGAGCTGTAAGGAACTTCCTGTGCCAAAAATTGGGTGTCCCTCTCTGATCACTGAATCACCCCACTGATTCATCTCTGATTGGGAATTCCATGCACACACCCACATACTCTTAACCCACACACACTGCGACTACAAGCATCAAATATACCACTTCCAGTTTTGAAAGTAACCCCATTGAAGGCTTACTCTTGAACAGAGAAGTATAGGATTGTGCTGTCAGCTGACGTTGAAGATTTCCACATGTAATATATGCCAACACGCTTTTCTTCCCCAAAAGGAGTTTCTGCTGTAATTTTAATCTACTGAGCTATTTTCCTACGAGATGTGAGATAGGGTCACAAATTACAGATTAACTGTCTTTCCATCCTTCCAAAAGTTTCGTGTTTCACATTAATTTTTTTTCAAATCAGGTGGCAGAAAAGAGTAATGAATTAAATCTCAAGCATCTTAATCGGCAAAAAATACTTGGATCTGCAGGATCCTTCCTTGGGGCCCTCCTGGGCAATACAATATTATAGCATGTGTTGTTCAGGCAGACTGAAGATCCTCTTAAGGTCAATACTATGCAACGTAAAAGGTCAAGAATGGGCTATGTAAACCAATCTACTAGCATGACCTAACTTGTTCTGCTGAAGGTTGTTCACTAAGGAGGAAGGCAAAACAAATGTGGCAAAAGAAGTGCTGGTTTTCTCCTTCACTGCTACATTGACTTCACACTCCAGTGTGGTTTCATTTTTTAAAAAGTGACTGCTTTAATTCATTATTGAAGAGAGTTCACGTTTGAACACCAGAAAATGAACATCTTGTCATATCAGATATTTCACAAGGCAGTGGAGGTTGATGCATTCCAAAGGCATGAAAATGGCTTAAAAGCAAACTGAGGTTCTCCACCCTCTTTTCCCGTTCTATTGTTTTGTTTCGGTTTCTGATACTAAATTTTTCAAATGTCGCTTCAGGTGGTGGGGAAGCAGCAACACATTAAGGCTCGAGTACCATTTAGCATTCAGACGCTTGGGCCGGCGCCTCATCTTGTAAATCTCCGCATTGCTTAACTAGCTCTAAGTGGAAACATACTTCCCAAAGCACTTTGGAATCCCATTAAGGGGGGGGGCAGCACACACCTCTGGTTAACTAAGACTCAAAAAGGGATCTTTCTCCCCCTCTTCACATTTGTTAGATTCTTAACCTACTTGGATCACATGCACAACACCAGGGGGGGCTACGGGGGCAGTTGCCCTGGGTACACAATTGTTAGAGGCACAAAATTTCAACACCCGGTGCTGCCTCAATACAGCCCCGTGCTTCTGTCACTGGGTTCAGTTGAAAAGGGCTTCTCCATGCGAACCAGGAAATGACCTCTCCAGACAACAGAACGACTCTTCTTTTCTTATATCTGTGGCCACAATGCTCTGTTGTCTTTGTCCATGAAGTTTCCTTGGCAGGGATACTGGAGTGGCTTGCCGGTTTCTCCTCCAGGTGGATCACGTTTGGTCAAAACTCTCCACTATGACCTGTTCATCTTGGGTACCCTGCTCGGCATAGTTCATAGCTTCTCTGAGTTATTCAAGCCCCTTCGCCACGGCAAGGCAGTGATCCATGAAGTGATCCATGATCACCAAAGAATTGATGCTTTTTTAATTATGGTTCTGGAGGAGACTCTTGAGAGTCCCATGGACTGCAAGAAGATCAAACCTATCCATTCTTAAGGAAATCAGCCCTGAGTGCTCACTGGAAGGACAGATCCTGAAGCTGAGACTCCAGTACTTTGTCCACCTCATGAGAAGAGAAGACTCCCTGGAAAAGACCCTGATGTTGGGAAAGATGGAGGGCACAAGGAGAAGGGGATGACAGAGGATGAGATGGTTGGATAGTGTTCTCAAAGCTACCAGCATGACTTTGACCAAACTGTGGGAGGCAGTGGAAGACAGAAGTGCCTGGCGTGCTCTGGTCCATGGGGTCACGAACAGTCGGACATGACTGAACGACTAAACAACAACAACAGCAATTCTCTGGGTGATGTGGATGTCATTAGGCAGTTGAAAGTGCATATGTACTCCATCCATTTTCCTCCCTCCCACTCACCTTCCTTGCAGCCATTCCTCCTCCCTCCCACTCACCCTCCTTGCAGCCCAGGGGGCTGGCAACCTATGCTATGCCTCTTCACAATACAGATGTTCAGAGTGCCCTTATTTACCAGCTTGGGTGTTCAGGTTGACCTTATTCCAACTACCGTATTTTTCGCCCCATTAGTCTTGGCGGGGGAGAAATAAAGAAAAAATATATCCCCTCCCAGGCACGGGGCTGGGGCGGGAAGCTGTCCCCCGAGCTTGCGGGGCTGGCGGCGGGGAGCAGCAAGCTTCTCCCCGCCGCCAGCCTCCAAACCAGGTTGGGGGACAGCGGGATGGCGGTGTTCCACCTCCCCGCTGTCCCCCGAGCTTGTGGGGCTGGCAGTTGGGCTCTCCTGAAGCCTGGAGAGCGAGAGGGGTTGGTGCGCACCGACCCCTCTCGCTCTCCAGGCTTCACCGAAAGCCTGCATTCGCCCCATAGGAAGCACACACATTTCCCCTTCATTTTCGGAGGGGAAAAAGTGTGTCCTATAGGGTGAAAAATACGGTATTTGAAAGGAAGAAGGGGGGGTGCCCACTCGCTCTACCCCTCTGTCACAACACCGTCACCACCTCCCGCAGTTTGGAGGGGGGACTCCCAAAGTGAGGCTCTCCATATAATTTAGAATTCCGCGGAACCACAGGTCCCCCCCCAACACATGATTTAGCAGAACACCTGAATAGCTTGAGCCCAAATTAGATATTATGAGAAATTCCTATGTGCAGCTGAAAAGAGACCTGAGTACATCCTACACACACACACACACACACGTAACATTTACCAAAATAAATTGCATTACATGATATCATTGTGCTCCAGGTGCTCCCTCACCACTACCCCATATACACAAGTGGCAGCTACTGAAGTCCTGGGAGGAAAACCTCTGCCCCGTGGATTTTGCACCCCCCCAAGCAATGTTTATTGCCTGCCCCTGCAAGATGCAATGACTAATAATGAGTCGAAACCTAATTGCAAGTAGTCTGTTTGTAGCTGGAGGAGCACACGTAAGCTTGTCAGGCTGTTGTTGTTTTAACCATCTCTTATCTACTGTCTTTAGCAAATGTTGGGGGGGGGGACACACCTTCTTTGCAGGAAATTGAGCAAGTGAAGCATTTGGGCATGGAGATAGTGACAGATTCTTATCCCTTTGATAATAATTCACCCCGGAAAGGCCTCATTTTAAGGTCCCCTTCAGACACTAGGGGGAGAAATTCTATCCATTTCACATTTTAAGGTGAGCCCACCTATTTTTGCATTTCTGAAATGACACACAAACCAAACCACACCCATTCTTCCAAGTCCATACTTCTCTGATTCTTGCAGTACATTTCTCCAGCCCATGAATATATAGGGAAAAATATGCTAGGTAAAACCATGCATTAAAATGAATATTAGTGAAAGTAGCATACAAAAGTGCAAAAAAAACCCCTATATTAGGCAAAATTATATGAGGCTTTGAGCATATGTCTATAAGACAAAATTGAATACAAAAATGTGTGTAATGTGCAAATTTCACACTAAAACACTGGTTTTGTTTTCAAGAGGGCTTGAAAATCCACAAACTGATGTGATGTGGAGAACTGAGTTCAAGATTGGACAAATGAGAAACTGAGAGAAACCTAACTGTGGCTGGGTCCGATTGCCTGAGTTTTTCCTATCCAATTGTTCCTTTCTCTCCTTGGTGGCTGTTGATTGGATGGGAAAGTTTTACACAACACATCTCCCCCAGATAATTCCAATATTCTTGTGTACCTTTGAGACTGCATCATTGGAAAAGGTCGTCCCCATACTGCTACATGAGGGGTGCTTAAAAGACGGGTGGTGACTGGGTGGAGAAAAATAATAATGACATCTTCTAGTCTTCTCACCTCCTTCAGCAACATGGGAAACCGCTATCATGCAGCTGTCATGGTACATAAACTGGGGACCAAAGGAAATGGGTTTTTCTCTCTCTTTTTTCTAGGGAAGGAAATGTTTACAAATTGTTTACAAATGTTTACAACCCATTAAATATTGTCCTCCCTCAGCTCAAAGCACAACTAGCCACTGGAATTAGAAATAATCTACAAAAGTTGGTTATTTCTGGGAGCACAATAATTAGAAACTAAGATGGTGGCAATCTTTGGAGACAGATATCTCCCCAGCAAAGTAAACAGGAATGGAATCAGTATGTGATAGCAACAACCCTTTGGAGAAAAAGGCTAGCGGAAGCAGATTTCCAAAATTTCATCAGCTCCTGCCAAAAAGTTCCTGCATATAAGAGATTTTCCAATTCAGTTCTCTTTTAAATCACTTTTAAAATAAAAGGCCTTAGTGCCCTCAGAAATGTTGGCTTTTATTGGGAAGAAGGAAAGTGGACAAGCTCCAGTCTCTTCTTGTTATCAATACAAAGGCTCACATAAAACTGCCTGAGTTGTTCCATATTGCCTAGTGAAGCAAAACTCCAATAGCTGAAAGTATACCTTGTGGACTGTGTCTCAAAACCACAAACATCCTTAGAAAAATAAGCATATCAAGTTTCTGATCAGCATGGATTGGTGCTGTTCACGATGGATTTTTTTGCAAAATAATCACAGGACTTCCTCATAAATTGATTTGGACAAAAGTGCAAGGGTACAAGAAAGTTAAAAACACTTAACTTTGTTGTCAAGAAACATAATCTTCCCCCTATTCACCTCTTGCTGGTTGCTCACATTTATGTGTGTTGACTTTTTAAAGATGCTTGTTTTTCTTATTTAAACAGAGCAGCCTTCTTGTCTTTTGTAGCTTTCAGGACTAGGCTCATGAACCGTGATGAGTTGTTGATAGACTTCCCAATCTGTGGTAAACATTTTAGCTGTGCTCCTATTATAGCATCATTTATTAAGCTCCAAGAAGGTGGACTCTCTCTTTCAGCTTCCTTTTAACTGATACCTCCCTTGTTGAGAAAATTATATCTGGATTGCTTCCTGAGCCCTACTTTGGTTTCTGAGCCTGGCCTGGGGCTAAAGCTGAGCTGCAACTATTCCCTAACTTTGGTGAGCACTGTTGCCAGTGCTGACAATGCCTTACTATTTTTCACTGCTTGTTGCAAAAATGTTTGCCTATTTGTTTAAGTGGCCCTCAGTGCCATTATCGCGCGGCAATGTGATTGGTGTATTTATCAATGCTGTTAATGTACAACAAAAAGTGGTAAAACAAACTACAAGGATGAATAAAATCAAATTAACCTTAGACGTCAGAGCAACAGTTCCAGCTTTGCACCAGTCCCTCAATTAATGCATTTTAAAGTCCCCATATGGAGTAGTCACATGGGGGGAATAAACTCCCAGGAGATCTTCGACGGATATTTTTAATCCCCATTTTGAAGACATGAAATCACATGAGTGAGGTTTCCAAAGGATCGGACATGGGTATATCTGCATCTTATATGTTACTTCCATCACACAGTTCTGACAGTGCTCTGTGTGAGAGATTGCTAAAGATATGAACCATGCAATGTATGGGAAGAGCCACAGTATATTTTATCATTCCACCCATGTGTTCTGTGAGAAGGAAAACACACACACACACAATAATCAGGAGGTGACTTCACTCTTCTGGACAAATGGGACCTTAACTTTCCCTGAGAACACCGTCGTGGTGTGCTGAACTCAAATTATTATTATTATTATTATTATTATTATTATTATTATTATTATTATTATAAAAATTATGCACAAAGCTTCTGGGCTATACTTCAGCAATCATAAGATGCTGTTAAAATGTGGATTTATAGTATAATTAATGTGGCTTATATAGGGAGATGTGTTATTATTCCGAATGATATAACATACCCAACACCACTGCTGTAAAAAATAATTGTCAACAGGATAACGGAAAGGTTGGTTTATAAAGAAACTTGGGAAATAAGTGATGAGCAAACTCTGGTGCCAGAAGTGCATTTGGCACCGGACACAGCATATCCCAATAAGGGTAGCAAAGTGCATTCCAAGCCATTGTAGCCCATTATGCTGATTTAATTGAGATAACCCCATCTCTATTGGAGCACAAGGGGAATAGCATTTTGTTCCATTACCACTGGTTGACACAATCTGTTTCTTGTTGGATAGAGAAGCTATGCAGCATTTAAGTCCTCTATTCCAAAGCTCAACAGCTCAACAATCAACTGGAGATTGTAAGAAAAACTGGAGAAACAATAGGGAGCTAGATGAACCGGTGGTGTGACTTCCTGTGTTCTATTTGTTCTGTTTTTTCCCTACATCATAGGTGGAATCTAGACACATATAAAAACCATTTTGAAAATGCTTTTTTAAACAGCATTTTAAGAAATACATTGAATTTTCCGTAAGGCTCACCATTGCCATCTAGTTTCGCATCGTATATTGCACTTAAAACACACTAAAAACATTTTATTTGCAGCTGTATAGCTGAGTCCTAAGACAGCAACACTGAGGTTAGGAAGGCCTGTACTGTTAAAACATTTCTCATATAGCCATTCCTTCTCGGGGGTAGGATTCTTTGCACAATAAATTCTTTGCACAATTTGCTCATGGCAAATTAGGATATTGAGGATGACATTTCAATATAGAGAGGAGCTCCATTGCATCACAACATTCAAGCAAACAACCCCTGCAATCACAATTTCTCCAATGTCCAGTTTATCTTTTTTTAACTGACTGGCAGCTTGTCTGTCCAGAAGTCAGAAATGATGCATCTGTCTTGAGATCTCAGTTCAGTCTTGTAGGCAGTAGAATACTTTGGCAAGGATAGCAAGTGGCAGTAATCTGTACTGACGTACTTGCAGGCCAATTCTCATTGTTTTTATTCCGATATCAATGGAACAGTTCCACAAATCAAGTTTGCAGCAAACTGGCATGGCTGTCAAGGGAGGAGATGACCTTTTCTCAGTCTTTGGTATGGTTAACAACTAAAGATGTTTCTTTAACGGGCACTGATGCCTAGAAGATGCTTGCTTAAATGAGCAGCCTATGATGGCAGTTGATGGATGGTGGTTACCAGCTACTGAACTCTGTTGGCAGGCTGCTATCTGCAAGAGCCTGAAAGACACTCCACTCCAATACTGTCTGTGTCATTTTAAAAAATGGCTTCAGCCTGCTTTGCTTTTCAATAAAAGCAAGGAGGCTGCAGCAATCCTTGCCTGATGGATACTGATAATCTCAAAAGAGGTGATGTCACAAATCTTGTACACAGGACATAGATTTGAGCAATGATGGGATGCAGTCAAACTATCATCACAGCAGGGTGCCCCTCAGGTGATGTGCCCATTGTTCACATCTAAATCTAATCAGGCTACTGAAAGGGTGACTATCTCTACTGGTCTTCAAAAAGAAAATTCTATCAGGGAGGAGGGCTGCCCACTTATTCCCACAAAATGCAGAGCCATACTAGGTAGAGGAAGGTAAAGGCCATGCAGGAATTAAGCCTTCCTACAGCCAATGAATTTTGGAATTTGCTTTGAAACGTCTATCAAGAAAGTTACAAAGCTCCAGATTTCTCAGCCCAAAATTGCCCTCTTTGTGTGGCATCATTCTTTCTGCTGGATCACTTTCCTGCTGAAAATCACTGATGCTGCCAAACAGAACCTGGGGTGTGACAGCATTATCTTCCCTCCCATTTCCTTCTCTGCCTCTGGGTCCTGCTCCTCTGAGTCTCTGCTTGCTGTATTGTAGCTGCTTCGTAAGTCCGTTATAGGGCTCTTCTTCAGTTCCTGATTCTCTCCATCCCTGCTTGCTCAAGCAGATATCCTTGTTCCAGTTGGCTCAAAAGTCTTTCTCAGGGCAGCTACTTGTCTGCTTTCCCTACCTGCCTAACCCAGGAGTTTTGATGTACCCAATTTTATTCCCCATCAGGGTGGGAAATTTAACTTTGCTCTCTGTCCTGTCTGCTGGAGGTGTTTTTCTTACAAATTGTAGCCGATGCATTTACTCCATCTTCCTATCTCTGTGCGACTGTGTTTTAGACCTTCCCTAAATCAGCCTTCCAGTAAATTCATGTGCCAGCTGCACATGCCTGAGGCATAATCTGCATTGTAAACCCAGGGAGAAGAAGCAGAGAAGCATGCGTCTTTCAGCAACACCTTTCCTCCCAAATCCCATGAGGAGATTTCACCCCTCCCATACCCAAGAATCTCCTGATCATCTCCTGAGGTCTCTGCTGACTCTACAGAGAGGAGGAGCAATGTACTGCTCTCTACTTAATTAGTCAAGTGAGTGAGTCTCTGTGTGTGTGAGAGAGAGTAAGTCAGTGTGTCGGAGAGTGAGTGCAAGAGATAGTATTTAGAGATAAGATTGCTGCTAAGAGCAGCTGCAGGCATTGATGTATGCTCAGAATATTTAGCTCTGTATATAGTTTGTATTATAGCTGTAGTTATAGAATAAAAGAAGATACTTTACAGAGCTGCTCTCCGAGTGGTTTATACTCTGCAAGACTCTGCAAAACGCTGCTGCGCAATGACTGCATTATTGAGACAGTGAATCCGGTGCTCTCAGCTCCAAGCTGTGAGTCCACAGCACTGTGACCAGTTCCTGTGGGATAGGAGGTCTCCGGCAGTGCTACCCAGCTCGCCTAGCCCAGTTGGGGCTGTAGTGCATGAGTCCAGTTGGTACACTGGCTCAAGGGCGATGCTGACATCCCACACTGCCTTCCTTAGACCTGGTCATCCTCTCTTTATACCTTGCATGCTTGCTCCTTCCTGGGTGTTGTGTATGGCCACATTCACACATACATTTAAAGCCCTAGGATACCACTTTAAACAGTGACAGCTTCCCCCAAAGAATTCTGGGAATTGTAGTTTGTTAAGGATGCTGAGAGATGCGAGGAGGTCCCTGTTCCCCCCAAAGAGCTACAATTCCCAGAGTTCCCTGGGGAGAGGAATTGGTTGTTAAACCACTCTGAAAATTGTAGCTCTAGGAAGGGGGAATAGGGGTCTTAGCACTCTTAAGAAACAACAGCTCCCAACATTCTTTGGGGGAAGTTATGACTGTTTAAAGTGGTATCACAGTACTTTAAATGTATGGCGGAAATGTGGCTAATTAATTCTTCTTGGTAAGAATTAATTAGCAGTTAGGAGGGTGGGAAGTAGGAGCCATGCACAATCTCCAATGCCCTCCTTCTGACCACATGTTTAATTAGGGTTTTAAACACTAATTGAATTGTGCATGGTCCCCCAATTCACATTGGGAACCTATTATTATTATTATTATTATTATTATTATTATTGAATTTATATACCGCCCTATACCCGGAGGTCTGGGGGCGGCTCACATAAAAAGATCCACAGTATATAAAATAAAAATAAAAGCAATCATCCAACAATATCTCCCCGAAAAGAACCACATTTTAAAAGGCCTGATTAAAAAGGAATGTTTTTGCCTGGCACCTAAAGGTGTATAATGAAGGTGCCAGGTGAACTTCCCTGGGGAGAGCATTCCACAGATGGGGAGCCGCTGCAGAGAAGGCCTGTTCTTGTGTTGCCACCCTCCGCAACTCTCGAGGAGGCAGCACACGAAGGAGGGCCTCAGAAGGTGATCTCAGGGTCCGGGTAGGTTCATATGGAAAGAGGCGATCCTTGAGGTATTGCGCTCCTGAGCCGTTTAAGGATTTATTGGTCAAAACCAGCACTTTGTATTGGGCCCGGAAACTAATCGGTAGCTAGTGCAGTTGGACCAGGATTGGTGTAATATGCTCAGACCATCTTGCTTCTGGTAAGCAACCTGGCTGCTGAATTCTGCACCAGCTGAAGTTTCCAAACTTTCTTCAGAGACAGCCCTATGTATAATGCATTGCAGTAATCTAACCTTGAGGTTATGTATTGGGTCCATCCTCAACCATTCTGAGATAGACCAGAGCCACTGTAAAACATCACATCTGTCCTACTTTTCATTTCTGCTTTGTTCTTAACAGAAGGGAGGATGGGTATCCAGTCCTGGCATTCCATTAAATGTTTAAGGGGAGGCTAAACTACTGAAAACAGGAACTGAGCATGATGAGCAAACAGTCCCTCATGCATTGTTGATTTTTGAGAGGATATATATGGAGATCTTTCACTGAGACCCAATACTGTATCGATCAACCTGTGTGAGTTTGCAGACTTGGACCATTAGGAAAGCTGTTGATTAACTTGGAGCAGGTGACCTCAAACTATCAAGCCTAAGTCACTGAGCATCTAATGGCTCCGTTCTAAGTGACTTGGCAAAAGGCCACATTTACTCATGCACAAATTGTAGGCTACAATAATGGTGAAAGCTTCATTGAGGATGCACTGCTGAGTTGAGAAAAAGTTGAAGACCCCAGTCTGTTACTAGGAGATGTTAAGTCTTTAAGATGTTGCATGTCAGCTGAAATATTGTGTCTCACTATTTTGAGAACAAGATGCCTACAGTACAACACTGCAAGTGGCCAGTGTAAGAAACACTTTCCCAAAGGGACTTAGGGTGGATTTACATACAGGGGGTGAAATGCCATAAATTCAGAAATTAAATTGTTATAACAAAAGGGGGGGGGGGGACACTATTGAAAATAGCAGAGAATTTTATTTTTATTTTTTGCTCTCCATCGCCATCTGGTTTTGCATGTTTATAATGCATTCATAATGCCGATTTTTGACTAAGGTAGCCAAGTCCTTGGTAAAACTATGCCTTGCCAAAGAATGCAAGATTTGCCACCCCATTTATGAATATGATGCTGCTGCAGCTGCTGCTAGCAAGTTGGAGGCCACATTATTTTTCATAGCCATTTAAGGGCCATGCAAGTACTGTATCCTGATTCCCCAAGGGGCAGCCAACATACCCACACCTGCCATTTCAGCCATTATAAAAGTTGGCAGCTTTCCAGTGTCATGCCATTTGCACCTTCCATCTGCACCCAGAAGTGAGGTGCAGGGAAAGTTATTGCATAAAAGCAGTGCTTTCCCCCTTAGAGGTATGCAAGGGTATGCATACCCCTAAACATTTTGTTAATCTAAGTTTGGCCTCACTGAGCTGCAACAATTATTAAGGTTATCAGTTTTTTAGATTTCATATCTGAGTATTTCAATATGAGTAGGAAAAGGAGAGTAACCCAAACATTTTTTTAAGAAAAAAAGCACTGCATAAAAGATTTTCACTTCTGCAGCCCAGTTTTTGCTGTTATATATTTTTGATGACATGGATATGAAATCTAAAAAACTGATAACCTTAATAATTGTTGCATCCAGACCAAACACCTCACAGCAGTGGAAGCCCACTGCCAACATACACTTAGATAGCTGTTGTTTACATCACCTTTTAATATAAAAATGTGGTAGACAACTGTCAGCTCCTACCTTTCCAAGGTCCCAGAAGTTCTTGGAACCCCAGGTGGTTCCCTTCCCTTCAGGATCCAGCTAATGGGAGTCTTTGTTTTCACTTAGCCCCTCTGCCCAGTTCAGCTTCTCACTCTGTTTTCTGCCTCCCCAGTGTCTGTTTCTATCTGTCCACCATTCCTTTTTCCTCTCACTGACTAGCCACCGGGATACGAGCTTCACACTCCTTGTTCTCAGGCCTCCTCCTTTCCCACACTCCCAGTATTCTCTTTGTGATAGCCTTTCTTCACTTTGTAGGCTGTCCTGTTCCCCTCCTTCAGTTCTCCCTTCGTCTCTTTATTCATTCTCATAGGCAGGATTGCACCCTGGCTTCTTGTGATATTTTGTGTGTGTGCTTATAATAGGTGGTTATCTGCCATTACATGCTCTTTTCAAAATAATAATAATAATTTTGCTGTCTGCTTTGAGGGATTGTAGGTGGGAAAGCCAACTGCGACTATTAAAAGTTTAAATATTAAAAGTCCCACTATTTCCTGATGTGACTGAGCCAAGGCTGAGCCACCTTTGACTGAAATACCTTCTCTAAGACCTTTGCCCAGCCTTAATGATGCTCAGTAGTCCAGATCCATGCTTTCGTCAGTTGGGCAATTATCCTTCCTTGTGGGCTGATGACATCAAAATGGAAAGTAGCCATGTTATTTCTCTGATCCATGTGGATCCTGTTTTTACAGAAATTAATGGGGGTATCATGGGATCCAGTCATACATCTGTGGATCTCATATTTTCACAGGCATTAACTGGAATGGCATGCACACAAATATTACACAATCATGTATGAATTTACCCTTTGGAATTCAGGCTGGCTCTGGGAGAGGTGGAAACTAGAATAAGAAAATGGAACAGGAACCCTTTCAACAAACTCTGTCCTCATTAGACAAACAAAAAGAAGGAAATGAAATAGAGAGTCAAGGTTTGAAGCAGCTCACTCATCCCGAAGATTAAATTAATTAAGAGCAATCCTTCCTGAGTCATATTGTTCTGTGAGGTTCTGCAATCCAATTTGCTACCAATTGTCTCTTTGTAGAGTAAGAAGTTTCATAAAATTCTTATTAGAAAAATTAAACTCCCATTATTTTTTCATCTGATTGAATTTCAGATAGTTACATTTGTTGTAGTAATTAGACTCACGGCTATATTTTGAATGAACCAGAAAAGAATTTTTAAAAGGAGCCGTTTCAACGAACAGATATAAATGCTCATGGCAGTCATAGTAGGCTGCAGTTTCCCAAGGCCTTTTATCTAAAGAAGTCAGAATGGTGTACAAACAGTAATTAATTTCTGAGCGAAGGCGCTTCAAGGTTTGCTGAAATCCGCAACATGTTTTTTAAAAAGGTAGGCTTGGAAATATGCTTTCAGAGTATGTAACCCTTTGGCTAAAATCCTGAAGCCTCTTTCCTATAGGGGCTTTCACAGAGTTCAAGGGACTTTGAGAATATTGGGTCCTAAATTGGAAAATATATTTTGTTATGCACTAAGACTAAGGGATTTTGTGTTGGTTGCCTGGTGTCACAGAGGGGCAGTTGTGCCATTGGCTGAGCTGCTCTGATGTTAGAGTGGGTATGGCCAGTGCCTTGCTGTCATCTAATGAGTAGGAAATGCTGCCTTAGTCTTAACTTTAGGGAATGTTTTAGTAGGATTCAGCACAGAGAGCAGGATTTGGCACATTTAAGGATAGCACTAACCAACCCTGTAAATAAGTCCATTAAAATTGCTAGGCCACAAAATATTTGACTAGCCTGTGAAGACACTTGTAACTGGCCAGTGTCTTGGCAGGCTAGTAAAAATGAAATGCCTTCTACCATTTTGGACTCACAGCTGTCCACAGGTCAATTCTGTGTCCAAGGAAGCTGTCTACCAGCTCTATCTGGTGCACTGGCTGAGACCCTACCTGCCTGCACACTATCTCACCCTGGTGGTACATGTTCTGGTTATCTCCCGCTTGGACTACTGCAATATGCTCTATGTGGGGCTACCTTTGAAACTGAGTCAGAAACGACAACTAATCCAGAATGCGGCAGCTAGACTGGTGACTGTGAGCAGCCACAGGGACCATATGACACTGGTCCTAAAGGATATACACTGGCTCCCAGTATGTTTCCAAGCACAATTTAACGTGGTGGGGCTGACATTTAAAGCCCTAAATGGCCTCAGCCCAGTATACTGGAAGGAGCGTCTCCACCCCCATCATCCCAGATACTGAGGTCCAGCTCTGAGGGCCTTCTGGCAGTTCCCACACTGTGAGAAGAGAAGCTACAGGGAACCAGGCAGAGGACCTTCTTGGCAGTGGCGCCCTCCATGTGAACACAACTTTTAGAAGACATCTGAAAGCAGCCCTCTTTAGAGAAGTTTTTTTTTTTTTTAATGTCTGGTGTTATATTATATTTTTTATGTATTGGAATCTGCCGTGAGTGGCTGGAACAACACAGCCAAATTGGTGGGGTATAAATAATAAAATTATTATTATTGTCAAGCAGACTGTTGCAGGAGTGGTGAAGCAACTTGCTCCTCATTTGCCTGCCTGTTGTATTTATGCGATGGCCATGGGGTAAGATTTCCCTTCCTCCACAGGCATGCTGGCAGGGTAGGGAGCAGTGGCGTAGCGTGGGGGTGCAGGGGGGCCGGCCACACTGGGCGCAATATCTGGGGGTTAGGGTTAGGGGGTGCAAATCCACGGGTTAGGGGGCGCAAATCCACGGGTTAGGGGGCGCAAATTACTTGCCTTGCCCCGGGTGCTGACAACCCACGCTACGCCACTGGTAGAGAGCATAGCAAACCTCTCCTCTCCCACTTATTTACCTACATGGAAGAACTCACCTGCATTTAATTTCTGGTCTCCTATGGCCAGCAGGTGAGTTGTCAAATAAGGCCATCATAAATGCAGACCCATTGCTGAAAAACAGCAGCGCTGCAGCAATTTCCTGTAACATTGTACATCTTGAATGTCCTGATGACATTTTGGTCAGCCCCCCCCCAATTCCACACCGTTGGCTGCCACAGGTGGGGCACAGAGAAATGTGCGCTGCAATAACATGAGATAACGTAACAGCAGGAATTATATTTGCTCTTAAAGGAGCGGTGGGCAGAAATTGACACAGAGCTACCATTATCAGTGGCAGCCCTGCATTCATTGTACTGTGTAGTCCTCACCTACTGGTACATCTTCCTCTTGCGGTGCTTAAGTAAGAACTGGGGTAAAAGAAGAGATACAAAACAGTGAAGAGCCAAAAGCATTTCAAATATTTTCTTCCTTAGTTGCACTTGGGCATCACAGAGCACAGTTGAGGCCATAGGAGTTGTGCATCCAACTGCTCCCAGGGAAGAACAAGTTGAAATGTGTCAAGCTTTTTCTTTAAAAATGCACCTTTGAGAACCCATCTCTCCTTTTAAACTTTGGTCCTGGTGCTTTCTTTCCTTCTCCCCCTCTAAAGTGTAGGCAGCAATAAGCAATGTAAGCAGGGTCTGCACAGTGTATTTTCATATGTATTCTGCCTGATAACTTAAGCAGATCCTTGTGTGATCTTTAGGCTAGCTTGGGGAAAGCAATTATGGATGTGCTGAATCAGTGCTTCCGAAACCAGCCTCCCCCCCCCCAGCTCCCAGAAAACAAATAAAATGAAACCCTATATGATAGTGTCCCTCTTTTCCAAACAAAGGGGCTTTCAGTCCAATTTAGATGGAGTTCATAGTGTGCTTAGCATAATGTTTAATCTGGTCCCAAGTGTGTGTGTATGGGAATCCTCTTTGACTTTCTCAAGTGCATCAAACGCCATTGGATCATTCAAAGAAGTAAAGCAAACATGGCCATCTGGCTATCTATCTGCCGCAAAAGCCACAGTCTGAGTAACATACATTGGGTTTTTTTAAAACACACCCACCCTGTAACCTGGATTGGATCCCTTCCACCTCCCCTCCTCACAAAAACACACTTTTGTGGCTGTGGGAAAGAGATTAGCTAACCACTCTGCATTATCATTGACCTTTAAATGTTTCCGTCACTTGAGGCTGTTTACTAAATTGTCAAGGGCTTTTGTTTTCTGTGTTTGTTTGTTGATTTGGCTTTGCTTTCATTTTAAAGATGAGCTTAATTGGTTGCTTCAAGTCAGGAGCCTGTTGCCCGAGTCTCCCTTCTGCTCTTGGGTTTAGAATGACAGGGGTCAGAGCTGAAGTGTCTCTGCTGAATAAACAGAGTGCTCTGAATGTCTGGGTGCAAGAGGAACAGCTTGGCTTGTGCCTGTTTGGTTTGGATGTGACTGAATTCATACTGGTCCACCCTTCTGCTTGTTCCATGCCTAGGAAGCGTGGGTCTGAGCAGTTTTGCATTTGCCCTGAAACTTTCCCCTGGAAAATTCTGTACCACTGAATTCGAACAAATGGCAATTTGCGTTTTCAGACCCAGAAACTTCCCCCCTAAATAAATACACACTTGACTCAAATTTTAGTTTTAGTTTTTGGCAGAATTTAGGCCACAACTTTATTGATTACAGAAAGTGAATGGTTGCATAGGCTCTGCTTTGACCAGCTCCCTGCCATTCTGATCCAGGGTTCCAACATAGGTCAGCCAAGGGTGAACACCTGCATAAGAGGAAAGCCAGGAACAGGCTATCTCCGCCACCCAAATGTCCCCCTGGATTCAGGCACAGGCACAACCCCCTCTCAGGGGTTGACCAAACCATTGAATCCCTGGATTCCTTTAATGGAATATCCTTCACATAGGGATGGCAAGAGCGTTCTCCCATCCCTATCAGCTGAACCAGTTGAATCCCTATCAGCTGAACCAACTTACAAGTTGTGACGATTTGCTATGTGGCAGGTGAAACCCAAATGGCAACAGCCAATCAGCCAAGTGGGGAAAATTCCTGCCATGCCCCTGTCTCAACGACAGACGACACATGACGGCATAGCAAGGTCAATCGCAAAATGCCCTAAAAGTAGAGAGAGGTGGGCGGGTGTTCCGAATGCACACGCCGAAAGAGGAAGCTCTGGGTCACATGCATGGGTATAAATAGGTCCCTCAAACCGTTTTGACTGCGTCCCATTGGCCAGATTGCACCCAGCTACGAGGGACCTACCAATCAGGTGTTGTGGCTGACCAATCGTACCCACAACACAGGATTTCAGTGTCCAGGTCTGACCAAAATAGGTGCCCTCTTTAAGGGAGGAGCCGATTTGTGGAACACCCGGTTGCCTTTTGGCCCAATTCAGTGGGAAACCACAAGTTTTCCTGGAGGAAAGCGGCAGGCCAAACGGAGGTGTCGACAAGCCCTTCCTTTTGTTTTATTCCCCATTCACTCAATGGGTCCATGCAATAGTGATGGTAAGAGCAGCAATGTAGATGCAAGAGTAGAAAAGAAACCATACCACCCCAACCCCATTTTTAAACATCTTCACTTTTGGGATAGTACATAAAGCCTCACTGCCTCTCCAGACAATTCAACTAAAGACAATTGAGATGAGGAAATGATTTCTAATTTAAAAACTCTCCTCACAACATTTAGTCTTGCGGGTCAAATTACACATGACAGCAAACACATAGCTTAGAATCCCAACCCCACTGTCCATTTTTTAAAAATTTTATTTTATTTATTCAATTTCTATATCACCCTTCATCATAAGATTTCAGGATAATTCTCAGGGTAAAATACAGGAATATATAAGCAAATAATTAAAAACAAACCAGCTAAACCCCTTCCCATAGACATGTGCAAAAGGATGTGGAATATTAATCAGCCAAAGGCCTGGTTGAAGAGAAGTTACTGCTATGAAGCTGCTATTTGCATTGGGGATTACCACACATGTGACAAACTCCTCATTCCCTTCACCAGATACGCTCCTGCTCTTGATTTAGTTATTCTAACAATGAGGAGCTGTGAATCTGGAATAAATCCATGATTTTTTTTTTAGAAAAGCAAATATCCAAGGGAGGAGAGAATGCTCATTTGGAAATCTTGACATTTCTCTGAATGTTTTTACTCTTGCCAAGCACGTGTGCACATGTGATTCTTTGTAGAATCATAGAACTGTAGAGTTGGAAGAGGCCACAAAGGTCATCTAGTCCAACCTTCTGCAATGCAGGAATCTTTCACCCAACATGGGGCTCAAAACCATAATACTAAGTTTAAGAGTCTCATACTCTACCAGCTGAGCTATCCTAGCTCGATCTTCTATAAGCCCTATTCAGGTGAACACTTGTGGGCTTAAGCGTGTTCTCCCTCATGAAGAGCACATGTTGCGGTGGGGACTCACAAGACACCTCACTGTTGCTGGGCAAAAGAGTTTGGCCATCTTTAAGCAGGGGCGGGCTGTTACTGGGGAGATTTATATGTTGCCATTTATTGATTGACAGCCCTGTTTGTTAAATACTCTGCACGCAGCGATGAGCCTCCTCTTTTCGCTGCGTGCTTCGGATCACCCTCCCTCCCTAATGTTAGGCTGTTTGCTTGACCTTGCTATGCCTGTCATGGGGTCGTCTGCTTTGGGGCAGGGGCCCGGTAGGAATCTTGTCCATTTGGCTGGTTGGCTGGTTCTATTTGGTTTTTGCCTACTGCGTAGCAAATCGTCACAACTTGTAAGGTTGCGGTTAGGCATTGGTTTAGGAATTGGTTGGTGGAGGGGTGTGGATTTGGCTGTGCCTGCCCCTCCAAAATGCTGCTGCTTCAAGGGTTTTCTGTTAAAGGAACCCAGGGGCTCGCCATGCTTTTGTCCGAACCACCTGGCAAGGGACTAGGGCCATGCAAGAGCCTCTGGGCAAGGTTCCCAGTCCCGTCTCTCTCCCCAGGTGACTTACCCTTTCTGACTTTGTGGAGTGTGTGAATGTCAGAGCTGTCCCCATGCGGGGTCAGTTAGTTGCTACCAATGCCTAAGCAACCACTCACATTGCTGTATTTTTAATAAAGCTGTGGCCAAAATTATGCCAAAAACCTTAAACAAAAATCAAGTATCATTGTGTTCTTATTTGGGGTGTCTTGGGGACCTCGACACGCAAATATACCCGCACACCCCGGTCATTTGGCTAGGGTACTGAACCTGATGGGCCTTTGGCCTGATCCAACAGAGCTCTTCTTATATGTCAGTGTCTCAAATTATTGTACTTTCTCTTCTTTAGGGCCACGCACACACTTCCCACACCAAATCTAAGTATCTCCTGTATTGCACTTTCCTCTAGATAAATAGGACTTTGACAATTAGACTATGCCTATTGGCCAATGATCATTCTTAAATAAGTTGCAAAAAGAAACTGAATATGCTTGTCAACAATTTCAACCCATTTTCTGAACACTAAAACAGCTTGTAATAATTTCTTTGTAAGCAATTATTTTGAATAAAGACTTACGACAGAGAGGAACTGGTTTATACAAAAATGAGCATTTTTAAAAATAAAAAAATCAGGTGTTAAGCAGGAAGCTTTAAATACTAGTTTCAAATCTTACTCTGGGGAGAATAATGACATCATAATAAATGGTTGCTTCTCCTGTTTTGAAAACGTGAATGCAATGATATCCTGAATTAGCAATTCAATTCATGCCTGTCAACTTTCTGTTATCTCCCATAACTTATCATTTGAGGTAGAAGGTTTACTTTAGAAAAGGACACATTTGATTTCTTACATATCATTAGGAAGCGTAAAGGTCAATTTTTATATTGTGCTCTCCTACTGGTTTCCTGTATATCAAAAAGAATGGCTGCAGAGAGCACTCACTTCCTACTCTGGGATGGTGTTTGTACAATTTTGTTTTAAGCCCCCAAGGGAGCATTAGAACGGGAAGCAATGTGTACTTAGCCCAGCACTCTGCTCTCGTATTTTCGAGAGGATTGTGCAGCTGGGGAAAACATTCATTCACAAGAGAGTCCAGCATTCTTTTCAGAGTTCAGCCCCGAACATAATATTTGACCAAGGAGGAAAAGGCTGTTGCTGTGGAATAAGCAGGGGTGGCAGAAGTCACTGGCATGAAATAACAAAGTTGTTGTGTTGGCATTTATATACCAGCATTTGAAACTTCATGCACCAGTAGCTCTGCAGGGTTAGTCAGTTTTATTTTTATCACTGTATCCCAGATGGAAACTGAGTGCAGAGCAGAGGCAGATTTAGGGCATGAGGTGCAGTCACACTGTGTGTGCAGCTGAGGAGGGTTCCTTCTCAAAGCCCAGTACAGTGGTACCTTGCTTTAAGAACAGCTTTGTTTATGAACAACCTGGATTAAGAACGCTGCAAACCCGGAAGTAGGTGTTTTGGTTTGTGAAATTTGCATTGGAATAAGAACATGTTTCGCTTCCTGTTGAGTGTGTTCCATTTGTAAATTGAGTCCCCTGCAGCTATGGGAAAGCACACCTTGGTTTAAGAATGCTTTGGTTTAAGAACTGACTTCAGAACGGATTAAGTTTGTAAACCAAGGTATCACTGTAAGTGCTTGCTGAGGTTCAGGAAGGAGGTATGAGAGCTCTAGGACCTTGCCAGAGTTTTGCACCTCCTTCCTGTGGGAATGTTAAGGATAGTAGGGGAGGATATATTGATTTAATAGTATCCTTCCTAACTCACGCTTGTGAGTCAGCAGCAGAGTGCATTCCCCAATATATAGCAGGAAGCTAGTTAGTAGATTCATTTGAATCTCTTTACTTAAGTGATCCAATCTGGCTTTGTTCAGATTGGGTTTGGTTCTTGGTAAGTCCCCTTTTATCCCTCCTAAAAAGAATAAAGACACAACAGTCTTCTTTTAAAAGTAATAAGAAGTTTACTCACATTCAGTTCACAGTTGGATCCCTGAAGGCAGGCTTTAGCTTAGAGTTACAGAAAAGGGTTTGAATTCATCCCATATGGGAATGAGCCCATGTCCTGGTGACTGAGAGCCAGCAGACAGCAAAATACATCAGTATCACAAGAGCATGGCATCAAGAAGAAGAAGAGTCAAAAGAGGGAGATGGCTGCGTGACCAGCCCCTTTTATGGGGTCTCCCAGGGTCATGCCCACCTACCTGGTCACACACAGGGGGAGGAAGATCCAGACCAAGTGTGACAGGAAGTCCTCCTGGCTGGAGTAACATCCCCCTGCGTGCCTACTCTGGGTAAACAGAAAGTGTTGTACTTGACTGCTTATGTTACATCCCACACTTCCTAAAGCCTGGCTTAAGCCAGTGCCATGAAGGCTGGGGGAAGGGCGTCAAACGGTCTTGCACAGGGCAGCATATTAGCAAGGCTGCTCCTGGGCAGAGGTTGCCAACCTGGCACCTGCCAGTGTATATGTACTCCCAGAGGGCTTCCCTGATGTGCACAGGGTCCACCCCCTATCCATCTTCCACTGAAACTAGGCTTGAAACTAGCATTCTTTTGTAGGAAACAAGATAGGTTACAGTGTGTGCTTGGTTGTGGTTTCCACGATAGTTTCTCTTGTTTCCAAATGCACCCACAGGCCTCAAAAGGTTGGTACTCCTGCAATAGAGTTTCTTCTGAGCTCATGTCTACTGTGAGTTTTGAACTTGGGTGTTCCTCAGCTCATAAGTCATATTTTAGCTATGGAGCTTCACCAGCTCTTAAAGAAGCCATTCATTTTATATATTAGTGTCAGTGTTGCTGCCCTTGCCCGTTGATACAATTGGCCCCATCCCCAGAGACAACCTCATCATCGTCACCGTTACCATATGAACAAATATCTTCTTTTGGGGTCCCCAAAGATGTTCCACAGGACCTCCTTAGTGTGAATCCTTTACCTCCACTGTCAGAGACAGTGGAGTTGTAGGGTTGGAAGGGACCCCAAGGGTCATCTTGATCAAATGCCTGCAGTGCAATAATCTCAGCCAACTCATACCTGACAGATGGCCATCCAAGCAATTATCAATTACTGAGTATCACAAGTGGGAGAGGGCTATCGTGTACTTGCAGGCTTCCCATAGGCATCTGGTTGGCCACAGTAAAACAGGATGTTGGGCTAGATGTGTCTTTGGCAGAGATCTTCTTATGGAACCTCAATGCTACACCTCCATTTAGAAGGGGACACATTCCTCCATCTGCATCCCAGCCCCCAAGCTGTCAACAACCAGGTTCAGAGAAAGAGGGCTAAGACGTGGAGCTGGGCAACACTGCAATGGTGGCCCTCCATCTGCAGACCAAATCACTGCAGAGCCATCATGGACTATACTATACCCCTTGCCCCTTTCTCTGCTTTGGAAATTGCGCAGTAAGTTTTTCATCATTTGTTCTACAAATGGCTTCAACTTCTCTTTCCGTAGTAATAAATGTTGCTGTGGAAACCCCTCAAATGATTCTCATTCATTTTCACAGAAAATGATCTGATAATTTGGCAGCTAAAAAGACTTTTTAGTCATTAACCCTCTTAAGTAATTTAATGCTCTGGGTGCTTTAATACAGAAATGGCAGTGGGGAAGGTTGAACAAGTTTGTGAAAGTGCAATGGGTCTGTATTTGTCTTAAATCACGTTGTGAGCAGAGGAGGAGGAATTTACACAGTGCAATCCTGCACTCAAAAGTAAGTCTCACGGAGTTCAATGAGGCTTTGTCTAGATAAATTGAGAATATGATGCTTTTACTCCTCATCCGCCATGCTCCCACCACTGATGTTTGAAGCCATGTACACATATCAAGAAGAAGAAGAGTTTGGATTTGATATCCCGCCTTTCACTCCCCTTCAGGAGTCTCAAAGCGGCTAACATTCTCCTTTCCCTTCATCCCCCACAACAAACACTCTGTGAGGTGAGTGGGGCTGAGAGACTTCACAGAAGTGTGACTGGCCCAAGGTCACCCAGCAGCTGCAAGTGGAGGAGCGGCGACGTGAACCCGGTTCCCCAGACTAGGAGACTACCACTCTTAACCACTACACCACACTGGCAAGGGCTTCCTTCCAACTCTACAACTCAATGATTCCGTGATTTTTATACTGAAAGCAAAATGTTGAACAGTAGAACCATATGGGTGGAATTCACCTAGGGAGCCTCATCAGTGGAAGATTTGCACAAGGACTTTTGCTTGTGCATTGGGGCTTCCCCCCTCATGAGTCCCCCACATCCCCTGAAATTGGCTTGGAGGGGCTCGGTAACACACACACACACACACACACACACACACCGCTCAAAATAGTATGGGGAAATAGAGGAGGATTGTTCTCTCTGGAAAGTTGAACATTCGGAACATGCATAATAGTGCAATGTTGAATTCCACCCTATGTATTTACTAAAAAAAACACAACCCCATCTGTTTTCAAGGTTTCTTGGGGTGGGTGGGAAAGGAGCAATTAAGAATTCCTAAGACACTGATACCGCTTTTGAGATACAACCAGTTAGTTTAGACCTCCCAAAATCCTGGGCTAATTTTGGATGAGGAGAACTTTGGAAGTACCTTTAGAAAACCCAGCCAGCACATGTGAGCTTGGTTTGCTTTTTCAAAGGTCATATTTACATGATGTATGGCCTGCCCTTGGAGCATATGTGAAGAGCCACAATAGGGCTCTGTAAATTACCAGCCCATTTTAAGGAGTTCAAATCAATTTCTGCAATGCAATGGGCCGACCAACCACCAACACAAGCAGCTGTCTTGTTGAGTGTCTAAACTGCCTAATGCAGAACACACAGGCACAAAACGGGCACACACCGTAAAAAACATATCCTCAGTTTAAATTGTGACCAGAAAACCATTTTACGGGTCAACAGAACTCACCTTTGAATATATCCACATACTAAAGGCTAAGCAAATTCATGCGGTGAGCCAGATGTTATTGAACTTCAAAGCCATCACTGATCATTATTTGTTCATTAATATGGTGAAAATCTTTCCAAGTACTTGTGAGAGAGATCCTTTTAATCTTGTAGAAATATCTCACAACCCATATACCATCCATTTGTATCATCACCATCATCATCATTAGTAACAGTAATAATAATAATAATAATAATAATAATAATAATAATAATAATAATACATCTTAACGTTTGCTTCACATGCGTTATATTTTCACTATCCTTATATATGTAAATTAGGTTTGTATAATTAACCCTGCATTGCATATGGGGAATGAGTAATAATGGCTTGCCTAAAATGGACAACAGCAGGGATGGGCAACCTGCGACCCTCCATGGGTTCTTGGACTGCTAGAATGGTCAATGGTCAAGGATTCTGGGAGTTTCAGTCCAAAATGTTCCCCATCCTTGGCCTAGGGTGTTCATCGCATCAGTGAGATTATTGATGGGTCACAGCTCCATGTGTTAGACAGCAATCCTGTACACACTTAGCTGGGGAGAAGTCCCACTGGTGATGATGAGACTTATGTCTGAGTAGACATGTATAGGAGTGCACTGTTAGCCACTGCATTATTGCTGTATAGTTGTCTATCACCTACCACATGCAGAGATCAACTTTAGTTTACAGGTGATTTAGAGGAACTGTAAGCCTATTCAGGTGTGTGAAGCTTCACTTTGGGAGAAGAAAAAGCTGGGGGGTAAACCCTACACATATCCAGAGTGGAGTCCCTAAGATGTTGGATGGAGCCTCCATCTGGTAACTCCTGCAGTCAAGCTGCTGCGAAATGTATCACTTGCTCTGCTTTCCTTCGGCCCACATCAGTGAGACTGGGGGGGGGGGGAGGTCTTGTCATCTGGGCAGACCATCACCTTTGAACATAATGCCCAAACTTGCCAACTCCTAGGGGCTGTGGTCCCTTTGGCTCCCCCAGGGCCCTCCAAAAGTTGATGGGCATTGCCATTCTAATAGTGTGTGTGTGCACCATCTTGTAATCAATTATGTGGGGCAGGGCTTACCTGACCCCCCCATATTGTATCCGAGTTGGCACCCCTGCCTGACCCCAGAGAGATGCTGCTAACACAATGGTTTGACTTGACCCCCAGAGGCACACTCCGTTGTTTCTCAGGACAGACAGATGCCAGCAACAATTCAGGTCTTCCAAGCCCCTCATGTGATGAGAGAGAACAAGGATGAGTATACTGTCTATGCTGCCCATCACCTTCCCTGTCACTCACAGAACTAGGCTTCTTCTGGGTTTGGGCCCCCTGTTTTTCCAGGGTTCTAAATCAAGGGTTGAACCTACATGAGGAGAGCAGGGTTCACACTGCTGAAATTTCCTTAGAAGCATGTGGAAGGTGACACAGACAGCAGTAAGCCAAGATGGATCTATCCTCACTCTCCCATAATCTCCTTCAATGTTTGAGGAATTTAGAATGCCTAAAAGGGGATTCTATATTCCATTAACTGCTACCCCCATTTTGTTTTTATAGCGGTGGTGTTGATGGGCGAGATCTGTTAACACCGACTAGGCAGTTATTGTTCTAATCAATAAATAATTCATTACCATATTTCTTTGGCAACTGTGTCTTGACCTAAGAGACTCTACAACCAGAGGCATCCGTAGCTTCCAGTCATTTTCATGACACAGAGACTGAAGAAATCAAATATCTCATGTAAATATTGCAGTTTTTAAACCCTGCTGCTGGGAAGGAATATATTCTGAGAGTTGTTACTCCACATAATATCAAATTTGCTGCTTATGCTGTACAATGACTATGTAAAAAACCAAAATGAAACAAACTAGCAACTTTATAGAGGGCAAACAATCAGATATCTAGAGTTCAGGAATGGAAAACCCATTGGGAATATTAGACCGAAGCACATGAGAGCACCGTTTGTACAACATTGAGTACACAAATCCTATAGTTGAGTTATGCCTCCTAGAAATATATGATATGGGCGACTCCTAAGTCTCCCAGTGGACCACAGAGATACAATGGCAGCAGGGGAGGTGACTGCAAACCAGGTGATGCCTTTGCACTCTTGGGAAGATAGCAGCAGTAGAACTTTGATCATGTCAGGATGACATCAGATGGAGAGAGAAAACTCGATATATCTGCGTCTTGGAGTGAGAGGAGCAGCGCTTAGTTGGAATCCTGACTCACTCGAGTGTTGTTCAGCCCTGCATCCTGTAGCAAAATATCATTACACCTCTCTATCGATCTATAGAATTTTTATTATAGTGTTTTGAGGGGGGGGTAAGCTGTATGCCTGGGTTCCTTCTAATTCCTGGATCCAACAAGGTTCCGGGTGCTGGAATTGCCAGGGAAGTTTCTTGCTAATGGTCTAATCATGGGTTGTTAAGGTAACAAAGGAAGTGGCTCTGCGCCAGAGAACAAATGGATGGACCGCTCTCCTTCAACTGTCTGGTAGTTAAGACAAATGGCAGAGTTGTGGTGTGTGAGCTAAAATCTGGCAGAAACCAGAGAGAGAGATGTTTGACTTCTGCTTGAATCCGAGGCAGCTGCTTATGGGAGAAGCAAGACCCTCTTAGAGTGTTAATGCTGTGAGCCCCTCCATCATGGGCTCAGGTTGTATATCTGTGTAAATAAACCATATATCTTAAAGACATCACAGTCTTTGCTGTCCATCACTCTAAAGAAACTGAAGCCTGGAACTCCTAGAATCTCACACCGCTCAGAGATTTGGGTGGCATGTGAGGCTGTTATAAATTGTTTTGGGATGCTTTATGAGAAGCAATTCCTAAAATAAATAACCATGATGTTCTAAGGCCCTGTTCAGGAATTTGCTAACTGTGCCTGTGAATGGGCTGCAGGGCAGTGCTCTACCCTGACCTTCCTTCACTGAGTGGGCATCCTGCACAATCAGGCTTCCTGATCATAAAGGTAAAGGTACCCCTGACCATTAGGTTCAGTCGCGGATGACTCTAGGGTTGCGCGCTCATCTTGCTCTATAGGCCGAGGGAGCCGGCGTTTGTCCGCAGACGGCTTCCGGGTCATGTGGCCAGCATGACTAAACCACTTCTGGTGAACCAGAGCAGCACATGGAAATGCCATTTACCTTCCCGCCAGAGCGGTACCTTTTTATCTACTTGCACTTTGATGTGCTTTTGAACTGCTAGATGGGCCGGAGCTGGGACCGAACAATGAGAGCTCACCCCGTCGCAGGGATTCAAACTTCCAACCTTCCGATCAGCAAGCCCCAGGCTCTGTGGTTTAGACCACAGCACCACCCGCATTCTTGAGCATGGGAGTGACTAAATACATCTTGCAAAATGCAAGTCCCTGTTCAGACCTTCCTACTCAATGCTGGAAGACTGGGGATGGAGGAGACTAGGTCGACACATGCTGTTGCTCCTTAGATACAATGAACGAATGCCTGCCAAGGGCATAACTCTACAGATCATGACACACTAGCAGGAGTATGTGAGTCTCTGCCAGGGGTCACTGATCTCATGCCTGCAGAAGCATGCATGAGGCTACATCACTTTGCCTCAGTATCTACAGAGGTTATATTCGAGAAACGGGAACCTATAAATGTTAAGAGTTGAGGCATGAGAACAGGCAGCGAAGAGACAATAGCTAAGACTAATAACAACAACAAAAAGAGAGATAATTAACATTTATCGCCTCAGAATCCTTTCTGCTGTTTTGCCTTGCGTTGCCAGGCACAAACACCCACTAGGAAGCACAAACTGGGCTGTTAGATGAAGTTGCTCACTTGATAAATCCTTGGCTTCATCTAAACTTTGTGGGCTGTGATTGGGGGCACAGAGGAGACAAAACCTGCCCCAGAGATTGGGGTCACCAAAGCAGCAGAACAGATTTTTGCCCCCTCCCCTAAAGGCTGCTCATTTTATATACACACGTATACTCACAGTCATAATTATGAGTGGCTTATATATTTTGACTAGCTGCCAGCCAATAATAGATTTTTCTGCTACACAATTATTATTATTATTTTAAAATGACATCCACAAGCTCTTTTCTGCCCCCATCCCACCCAAGCAGTTTTAATTCAATCACCATTATTCAAACCTCAGCTTGGTAATTAAGCAAATTACTTCAAATGTGGTAATCTGATCTAAAATCTTTTTCTGCTAATCTGCAATGAAGTAAAATTTGATAAAAAACAAAGAGACTGGCAGGTCTCAGAACTCCGCACTGAGTACAGAAATTAACATCTTGGCACCTTTCAATGTAATGATGTTCCTGACTTCTTGAAAAGCCTACATTCATTTCCTCATAATGCAATATTTTTTCTCTGTGTTTCAGCTTAATTACTCCTTTGAAGGATCAAAGGCACATTTTATTAGTTTCATTTGGTGCCTACAATGTGTAAATGCAAAGAAGGATGATAAAACATGCGGCTACGTGAGGATGAAAACTTTAGGGCTTCGTATGATGTTGGCAGAGGCATATTCCAATACCCGCTTTTGTTTCTTGATTTTCAGCAGAGTATGCTACTAAATGGAGTTTTCTTTTGGATAGACATATGTAGGATTCTGCTGCAAGTGGACCCCCCCCGGGGGGGTGAGGGCAGGAAGGAGCCATTTGATAACCTGCACTGATTATTGTCTATAATCATAGACTGTTGTTTATTCCAGGCAGAAACATTACCTGGCCTTTGGGTGAACATTTTCTACAACTGCCAAATAGAGGTGGATTTAGGGGAGCAGGACTGCTTTGGTGGCACTAGGTGCGGAGCCTTGGAGGAGCCAGAAGGGAACATCATAGATAGGATTTAGAATGGAGTGTGAGAGGCAGAGGTGCCAAATTTTAGCATCACACAGGGTGCTGCTGAAATTTGAGATCCAGACACTAGCTCTCTAGTGTGTCCACTGTCCACCACCCTCAATAGCTGGGTTCCAAGTAATTTAACTGCTGCTTTGAAGTCAGTCTTTAGGAGAAGAAAGGGCTATGCAGTAAACTCTACATGAATCTGGAGTGGAGTCTGGTTGAATGGTGTCTTGTACACCTCTTTCCAGCAACTCCTGCAGCCAAGCTGGTGCCAAATGTTTTGCTCCACTTTCCTTTGGACCACATCAGTAAGGCCAAGAGATCACATCAGTAAGGCCTTGTCATCTGGGCAGCCCAGGACCTCCAGATACACTGCTCAGGCTTACACCCCTGGGAAGTCACTTTGGAACTGCTAAAGCAGGAAAAACAACACAGGAAGCAGCCACAGCAGGTGCTGTGATTCTCCAGTGGTTTAACTTCACACCCCCCCCCCGAGGTGTACTCCATTGTCTCTTGAGACAGACGGATGCCAACAAATTCAGAAATTAGCAGCTTATATTTAGCCCAGAAGCAAATAGGTAGCCTGTCAGGGAACTGACATCGGAGCCAAGTGGAGAGGTAAGGCTCCCTAATGATGCCGGAGAGGGAACCAGCAAGGAGAGAGAGAGAGCTTCTGCTGGGGAAGGAAACCAAGGTGACACCAGGAAGAAAGGAGAGGCTGAGAGTACTTTGGAGGGGAGGCTCCTAGACTCTTCCAGTGAGATCAGTGAGGAGAGTGCAGGTCCACCGCTTGGCACGCCCACTCTGCGCAGAAGGCTTCCACGCAGAGAAGCGAGGAGGAGATTGGCTGTTAAGGAATTCTTATGTTGGAAGAAGTTTAGGAAACGCCCACTGACGGATTCTGCCAGTGACTGAGACAGTCGCGCTGTTAGGGCTGTCAAACCGGGGAAAGGTCCAGCTATGCAACCAGCTCGGAGCAGTTTGGAATTTATGCACAAGCAACCCCAATTCCCATTACATAGCCAATGCAGATTTTAAAACCATTTTTGAGTTATATATATAATAATGTAATAATAATTTATTATTTATACCCCGCCCATCTGGCTGCATTTCCCTAGCCACTCTGGGCAGCTCCCAATCAAATATTAAAAACAAATACAGTGGTACATCTGGTTACGAACTTAATTTGTTCTGGAGGTCCATTCTTAACCTGAAACCGTTCTTAACCTGAGGTACCACTTTAGCTAATGGGGCCTCCCGCTGCCACTGCGCAGCACAGCTGCGCAATTTCTGTTCTCATCCTGGGGCAAAGTTCTTAACCCGAGGTACTACTTCCAGGTTAGCAGAGTCTGTAACCTGAGGTGTTTGTAACCCGAGGTGTTTGTAACCCGAGGTACCACTGTACAGCACTAAACATTTAAAAAATTCCCTAAACAGGGCTGCCTTCAGATGTCTTTTAAAAGTAGGATAGTTACTTATTTCCTTGACATCTGATGGGAGGGCGTTGACTTACTGCCCCAGTCAACATGCAATATCAACACTCTATATGCAGCTGCAGTCTGCAATAATTGTAGCTTTTGGACCATTTTAAGGGTAGTCCTCATTTATTTAAATTCCCTCCATTTGTAACTCTACATTGCCTTTCTTAAGTGAAATAATCACATAGCCAAATCAGGCTGGCTACATGGAATCATGTTCATTACATCGTTACTAGCTGGGTGAAGCTATGGATGAGATTATTCCAGAAAGGAAAAGGGAGTAGCAAGTCAAGAGGAAAATGGTGCTAAATCAGTAATCAGGGAAAATTGTGGTGCTGCATTTGGGTGGAAAAGAGAAAAGAGTTGTTGTACCTTTATGAGTGTTGTGGAAGAGGGAATTTCAGGAGGTGAACCAGTTTGCAAACTGAAATGCAGCTATTCTTCAAAACTTGCCCTCCTCTGAATTTTGTGATACAGCTGTCTACCAATAACCATGTCAAAAAATGTGTACATTAGCAGGAGATTCAAAGAAAAATGTGTGTATTCCAGAGAAATGCAGCAATCACAAGATTCCCTTTGTATCTGTAGCATTTAGGAGCAGCCTGATCTGTTTTGGATGCATTCTGTGTCACTCTGATTAGATTCGCTATTCAGGAACGAATCTGACAATGCTAAATCGAAAAATCTTTTTTTTTGCCCCGACTGACAATAATGGTACATTCCTTATATCTGGGATGGTCCTCCTCTTCCATGGAGCACTCAACTTTGGGAGGGATGCACATGAAAAGGTGAGGGAGGAAGAGGACACCCGCCTAGCCAGCCAGATCAAAAATTGGCTATAATTCCCCCCCCCCTCCTTTGCACATAAGTGGAGGAAATATGTAAGCAAATGAGCCCCTCAATAATGAAATTAAACTTCCCAAATTTTATATACGAGCATGGCAGCTTCCAAAGCAATCCTTGAAATTATTGTTTTGACTTGATGAGGTTGATGAGCATTGTCCATTATAAATTCCTAACCACTCTCAAAGAACTAGTTTCTTGGGTTCTCTTGGGTGAAGAAATGTCCATTAATCCACTGTTGCTTCACAGTGTAAACATCTTTAGTCATTACATAACAGCTCTTGAATAACATTCTATGATCCATGTAGGATTGAGATTACACATAAAAGTATGCTCAGTATGCTCAGCAATTTAATTTGCCACTTTACAAAATGTAGGACAAAATATATTAGTGAGTTTATGAGTTAATTTCATCTTTTTTTCAAATCCATACCCAGAAATTAAAATTCCGTAAATTTTTAACCCATAGCTTTAGAGAGGTTGTCCACCCATTCCAAAATGTACTAGCATTGCTGTTATTCCATATCTAGCACATTGCATATTATAAATTTCTTTTATCAATGTGTTCCTTTGATGTATAATGAAGCTTTGAGCATATTCCTCCACCGGAAAAGCTGAATTAATGAATCACAAAATTACATAACCTGGACTGGAAACCTCCCCCCCCCCTTAATATCTTCAGTAAAACATGCAAAATATCCCACAGTTCTACATTTGCATTAAAATTTATTTTAGGCAATCTGTAAATCAATGGCAACTATACACGCAATATTGTAAATGGATGTTAACACACACACACACACACATTATTGACATATAACTAGCTGGTACAATGCAATACGGAAAGCATTTGTGCTGCATTTAAGATGCATCTTAATCGTGATGTTACAGTTAGGGAAATCTACTTGATTTGGTGGGAACATGATTACTGAAAGAAAAATTGTTTTACCCCTCACCATCACAAAATTACTGATCATATGTCTGCTGCTCTAGAACAGCGTGCATGAATTATGGATGAATTGGGGGGTGAATCAGTCTCCTACAAAAGCATTTCTGTTGGCTTTCTGCAGGAAGCAGGATTTAACCCCAGCTGATCAGCCGATGTGGGGTGGGTCCAATCCTCCTTGGTTTGACTGTGTGTGTGAAAATCCTGCAGGGAGCTCCCAAATTGAGCTCAACCAATCAGAAAGCAGAATTTAACTCTGATAGGTGGGAGTGTGTGCGTGTTCAAACCTGCTTGGTGGACTGAGTGCCCATGTTCCTCTGCTCAACCTTGCAATATAAAGGAGGTGCCCAAACAATTTTCAAAAACAACCTCATCAATTGTGCACTGTTTTCCAGCTTTTATACAGCACCGTTGTGAGCCCAATTGCTCAGTTGAGTCACGTTCCTGATCTTAGATGAACACAAGAACTACAGCAATTTCTGCTTCTGCGTCCATTTGCAGGGGAATTCCCTGACACAGCTTGTTCTCAGATCACAAATAGATATTTAAAGGGGATGGAATTCCTCAAGACTCCTTTGATTGTAAGAACATTCACATTTTCCAAACCTCTTCAGTGCCACAGTTTCCTTCAGCTGCTACAGTGCTGCCATCCTCCTGCACAACCTGGGTTCTTACTCTTTTGATTTCTTTCCAGAATTAGTCAGATTGAAGGGGGTGGGATCCCAAGCAAACAGGGATCAAGTGGTGAATGGGATCGCATCACTGTAATGCACAGCTAATCAAATTTGACTGCTTAATTGAGTTCTTTTCACCTCCATGACACTAAGTGAGAGACAGAAAAAATGGCTATGCAAGTAAATATATTTTCACAGGTATTTTTTTTTTAGAAAAATGTCAAACTTTTTACCAAACTTTGGTAAAAATGTTTCAAAAAGCAAAACAAAACAATGATTACTTCTTGAGTCAGTTGTACAAGTTAAGAGCTGCTTTTACCTCTTCTAAAAAAAAAGAAAAAGTGAAAGCTTCCTTCCTTTACTCTGGAGATGAAGCTATGAGGAGACTCAGAACAACAAAGGAAAAGTATGTTTAATAAAAATAAGCCAAGTCAAAGAATCTGCAAAGTTGAGTACAGAAAGTAATATCAGCTAATGGAGGCATGTTGAACTGTCCTTTAATAAAACATGGAATCTGTCATTGAGAAAGTCTTGACTTGCATTGCCCGAGCCTGTCTTTCGTTCCATGGAAAATTGATAGATAAGGAGGGAATATTTTAACTATGTATTTCAGATCTTCAAAGACAACGCATGACATGACATTGCATTGTAAAATACCTGGAACTATAGAATGGATTGCATTTTAGAATTTTCAAAATGAAATTTAACCCGTTTGAAGAGGAGAAAACTTCAGGGCATATGGACTGTGCAGGAACTCACAGTGCATGTGATATCATATGTTATCTGTGCCATTTGCATGTACATTCATATATCTGTCCATTATTATTATTTGTTAAATTTGTTAGTTGCTTGATTTTGCCCAGGGCAACCCAAAGTGACTTACAAACCAGACAGACAATAAGCCACACAGATACATGAAAACCAAGAGGAAAGAGAAATACATGAAAAAGGCCAAATATAGTTAAAGGCTAAAGGCCTGGTTATGGAGGAAGGTCTTTGCCTGACGCCTAAAGATGTGTAGTGAAGGTGAGCATTCAACAAATGGAGAACCACCGCAGAAAAGGCCCATTCTGGTGTTGCCTGCAGCTGTGACTGCCTCTTATCCAAGGGCAAAGCAGCATAGGGATTGAATGTTGCATAATGGCCAGAGGGCATTCCTCACCACTTCTACAAAAATCCAGGCTGCTTGAAAGGCCGGATTCCACTAAATAATTGCTCTAGCGGAAGGCAGCTCAATGATTCCCACTTGTGCAATGGGGTTTCCACTTTCTTCTTCCCTCACAGCCCCCCTGTGTCCCCTAAAGCCAGCTGGGGCAGGGAGAACCCCCAAAACAGCTAACAGGGAGAGGGGAGATTGTTCCACCTGGCAAGCAGAAATGGTTACACTGATGGAATGGTTGTATTAGCTTTATGTTGAATTCCACCCTTTGTTACCATCTGTGACCCAAATACAACAAGCGTCCTAGCTGTGGTTTCTGAGCTGCATTCCTGGGAGTTCCTCTGTGAAATGATCAGCAGTGACAGACAGCTTCCTTAAAATATAGCTTGCTACTAGGGGTGCAGAGTTAGTATTGCAAGAAAGAACTCACCCAGGCAAGCTTGGAAAAAAAGATTTTAATACAAACAAACTTGGACAATAGCTTGGTTTATTCCAAATCTGATTCTGAGCCCAATTTCAATCTCTGATGATGTCATAAGGAATGTAACAGGATCTGTTTTGTCCCTGAACACACCCACACCCACATATGAGCTCACAGACAGTCAGAATTATACTAACATTGCTTTGACAGTCATTGGTTCTCTTGACACTTGCCCGTCTTGGCATAAAAGAGCAAGCCGGGAAGGGCTGGCCAGGAGAGTGCAGACAGTCAAGACTGCCTCATTGGGGGAAGTTATAATCTCCTATAATCAATCTAAAAGTGGTGGAGGGGGTATATATCCTCTTTAAGGGGACCTACCTGGATTCTGAGGTTTTAGATAACTACCACCCATTATTGACTCTCTGCACTTGCCCAGCCAATCATCCCCTGATTTGCTCTTTTTTATATAAGCAAATATTTTCCATTATCTTCCACCCTGAGCCTTATGATCTGTGGAGGAGACCCTACTCATGCTCCTGCTTATGGCTGTGGTTTGCAATTCAGTGACTAGGGATAGGACCTTATTTTCTGTGGCACCCTGATTGTAGAACCCTCTTCTGTTCAAAAGACTGCCCTCGTGTTACCAGGCATTCATCATCAGGGGATGATGTTACTGCTCCTTCAGAAAGTGAGCTGAGAATGTTCTGCTTTGTCTTGATTTTTAGTTGTGTGTGTGTACACATATATACACACACAATTGTAAGGAATACACACAATTGTGTGTATTCCTTACAATTTGCGGAACTGGGATCTCCTTGGGATGAAGGGTGGTTTAAAAACATAACAGAGGGATAGAACATATTAGAATATATGCTAATTCACCATGAATACATTGTGCATGGGTATTCTGAATGCTGCGTATCTCTCATCCATAATGCACACGATTTCCCTCCTGTCTGTAATAGATAAGGATCTGCAGAGCTCCCTTGAGAAATGTCACTTACTGAAACTATTTTTGCTTCCCTTTAAATTCCTTGGAAGTCCCTTCATGAAGAATGAGGCTTTGAGGCTGCAGGAATTTGTTGCTCAGAAGATGAATGGGACTCACCTTCTCTGTATCAGAACCCACTTCTTTGCAGTGAAGCTGTTCCAGTGTCAGAATTGCTGCTGCTGCGAGGAAATCTCATAGGACAGGGAGGAATAAATTGAGCACAAAAAAGGACACTCACCTTGGTGATACAAAAACTTTGAATGGGTGGTGTTCCAACATCATCAAGTGTTAGGGGAAGAAGTATTCTGAGATGCTTGCAAGTAAGGGCTTCAGCCAACCTGAGATTTATACATGTGCACACAGAAGATCCCATGTCCAATCCTTAATATTTCCAGTTAAAGAAGATCTGATTGCAGGACTGGGGTAGATCTCTGCCTGAAACCTTTGAGAGCTGCTTCCAAAGTAGGCAGTATTGAATCAGGTGGACCAGTATTTTGACTCAGGGTGAGACAGTTTCATATGCTTGTTTCATTAGCCTTTTGTGACTTCACACACGGGTGGGTAGAGATGTGGTTGCCTAGGTAATATTTGTGTACCTTACTTATGGAGGTTTTCACAGAAAAGGATTGAGCTGTTTGGTCCTCAGAGAATTCTGCTAAGTTACATTTTTCAAGAAGTTAAAGTGTTTTCTATGTTTTGATCAGGAGCATCAAAAATATCACCGTAAGTAAGGTTAAGTGTATTAACACAATAGTTGCATGGAAAACTTGCCTTTGTAACTGCATGTGAAGACTCACAAATGTCACTGGATCTGTAGCTTGGGCTAAGATGATGGTGATGATAATAATTTTGTACCCTGCCCCATTCTGGGTGGCTTCCAACAGAATATAAGAAAACATGATGATGGTGGTGGTGGTGATGATGATGATAATGATGTTGATGTTGTTGTTGTTGTTGTTGTTGTTGTCAATACCCTGCTCATCTGATTGGGTTGCCCCAGCCACTCTGGGCAGTTTCCAGCATATATAAAAACATAGTAAAACATTAAACCTTAAAAAGCTTCCCTATACAAGACTGCCTTCCGATCATAGCTGTCGACTTTCCCCTTTTCTTGCAAGGAATCCTATTCAGAATAAGGGGATTTCCCTTTAAAAAGGGAAAAGGTTGACAGCTATGTTTCAGATGTCTCCTAAAGGTTATATAATTACTCAACTCCTTGACATCTGATGGGAGGACATTCCACAGGGTGGGCACAGCTACGAAGCCCTATGCCTGGTTCACTTCTTGCAATGAGGGAACCACCAAATGTTATCTGAAAGGTAACTGCATTCTGATCCATCCACATCTAGGAGGTGTGGATTGCACCAGTTTTGTATGAGAATTTGCTAGGGACAAATCCCTCGATGATCCCTAGTTCCCAAGCAGTCTCCCATCTGACTGGCCCGTACCCCTACCCATGATTGCCTATACTAGCTATGAGAACTAAAGCTCACTATTAGCTGAGAGTCTTCATTGCACCTATCCTTCCATAGGAGGACTGCAAGTGAATCACTAATGGCCTGAGAGGTCACCAACTGTGTTGTCATGTGCTTAGCTGGACAGAGAACAGTGTCTTGGGCAATTTATTTGCATTGTATATTTGCAGGCTCTGGGGCACACCCATCAGTAGTTTAATTGGAAATGGACTTGACTCATTGTCTATCTTATGGCAGGCACATGGCTTTATAGAAACGCCTTGGCCAGTAACAATACAAATAAAGTCAAAGGTAATTCTTATCAGTTACCCTGTTCAATAGTTTGTGACTGCCATTAGTTTTTATTACACAGAGAAGTCACTTTGGAAGACTGCCTATATATCTTGTAAATGTGAGGCAGCTCCCTGCCTTGCATGTTGATTTGGTGGCCTTGGTTGCTGTCTATTCTCATTGCTTCTTTCCTTCTTGGTCACTATGGTGTGTTACACAAATCAAGGGCCGGGTGCCTTTTGATTTTGTTTCCCGACCCCCCACTGCTCTGCTGGAAACCAAGGACTAAAATTCTAAATTAAAATTCTAAACCAAGCCTTATGAGGAACAGTTGAAGGAACTGGATATGTTTAGCCTGGAAAGGAGGAGACTGAGAAGAGATGTGATAGCCATCTTCAAATATATCAAGGACTGTCACACGGAGGAGGGAACAAGCTTGCTTTCTCCTGTTCTGGAGGGTAGGGCTCAAACCAATGGCTTTGACTTATAAGAAAGGAGATTCCCAATGAACGTCAAGAAGAACTTTCTGACAATAAGAGCTGTTTGGCAGTGGAACAGACTCCCTCAGGAGATTGTGGACCCTCCTTTCTTGGAGGATATTAAGCAGAGGTTGGATGGCCATCCGTCATGGATGCTGTAGCTGAGATACCTGCATTGCAGCGGAAACCCTTCTAACTCTACAATTTATGATACTATGATTCTATGAAATCTCCTGACTATATTGACTTGTTGGCCAAGGAGCTCCTGTGCATCCATCACAGAAATGTGGATTCTGGGGGATGCTTTAGGGTACATTGCCATACATTGTTGAGGGGGCCTCCCTGGGACCACTTGTGGACTAAAGGTATGCTCTCAACAACTGTACATAGGGGAAACAAAAAAAATTCCTTTCAGTAGCACCTTAAAGACCAACTAAGTCAGTTCTTGGTATGAGCTTTCGTGTGCATGCACACTTCTTCAGATACCTTCAGATACCTTCTTCGTATCTGAAGAAGTGTGCATGCACACGAAAGCTCATACCAAGAACTGACTTAGTTGGTCTTTAAGGTGCTACTGAAAGGAATTTTTTTTGTTTTGACTATGGCAGACCAACACGGCTACCTATCTGTTACTGTACATAGGGGAAGATAAGAATTGGCATGGCAAGTTGGCACGAAGCTTGTCCTCCTTTACTAATTTATTGCAAATTATGAATGACTTCCCCTCAAGAATTGCAAGATGATATAACAACAAAAACATACCGTATTGGCCTGAATATAAGCCTCACTCCCCCCCCCCCCAAAAAAAATCTGACCATGAAAAGTTAAAGTGCGGCTTAAATTTGCAACCTTACAAAAATGGGCTTTTACAATATCGCTGCTGCAACAGACAGACGGTAAAACGGAACGGGTGTGAGTGCCTGTGGAATTTCAAGGGAGTGCCTTATACTGTATTCGGGTATTGTCTTTTCTCTCTCTCCCCACCTTGAATTTTAAAGGTGCAGCTTATATTTAGGTTCAGCTTATATTCAGGCCAATACGGTATACAGTTGTACCTTGGGTTACAGATGCTTCAGGTTACAGATTCCACTAACCCAGAAATAGTACCTCAGGTTAAGAACTTTGCTTCAGGATGAGAACAGAAATTGCGCAGCAGCAGCGGGAGGCCACACTAGCTAAATTGGTACCTCAGGCTAAGAACAGTTTCAGGTTATGAACAGACCTCCAGAACGAATTAAGTTCTTAACCCGAGCTACCACTGTATAAAGCAATTTAATTTCTAAAACAAAGTGATTCATTTTTTAAAAAGTCAAATCCGATACATGCAGACTGGGATAAAGAAACCTGCAGTTAAAAGGCTTGTTGAAAAAGTAAGTTCATCAATGGGTGTTGCAAAGACATATGTAGCAAGTTCCAAAGGCAGGTGTCACAATCTTGACTGTGAATTCTAGAAGACATGTTCTCTGCCTTGCAGGCCTCTTCCCACATGGCTTGGGAGTGTGAGGCCCTGACTGACTCCAGCTACAGAAGCTGAGGCTGCTGAACAGACTCTTGTGTTGGGGTATTGCTTACAGGGGGCAGGGTTGTTGCTGTTATAACAACAACAACAACAACAACAACAACAACAATATATTTATACATGCCCATCTGGCTGGGTTTCCCCAGCCACTCTGGGTGGCTCCCAAATGAATATTAAAAATATGATACAGCATTAAACATTAAACATATACTTTTTGGTATCTTTAGTTTTGATCCTATTATGATTTATGTGGAAATTGTTTGGTTTGGTTGTGTATATTTTTTGATGTTTTACTTATCGCATATGACTACTTTTGTTAGGCTATAATTATATACTTTTTCATGTTGTAAGCCGCCTTCAGCATGGATTGAACTATGGAAAGGCAGCATACATATGTATGCCGCCACATGAAAGGTCAAATTTTGCATGGAAGAGACCACTTAGTGAGATAGTATCTGCAAGAGGCCTTATGCTGCAGAGTGCAGGGTTTGGTTGAATGTTTAAGGGGTGAGGCAGTATTTTAGGTATCCTGGTCGTAAGCTGATGGCAAAAACGTCCTGGTGAGTAGGCAAGGCACAGCATTTTTTCTTACTAATCTTCTCATCCAGAAGCACAATACATTTCTGAGAAACACCAGGAACCCATAAAATACTAAGACTATTTTCAATGGCTTTCCTATTGCACTTACCCTCTTAAATAGTGATCTTCTTGTAGGGTTTCTTTCCAAGAAACAAACAAATAAAAGAAAGACAGGACCCCAGAAACCATTGCATTTGATTTGGCAATCTCAATCCACAAGGGAATGAGAGACAGAGCCTCATAATTCAGTTGACTCACATTTCCTGCCTATAAATGGCTTGGGCAGATGATGGGAAATGGATAAGGACAGGATTGTGGAGGGTGGGGCTTGTCATGGGCCTGTCATTACTTATCTGCTAAATGTAATGTTGTTTAGCTCTGAGTTGATACAGCTGATTCTGGGGAGCATACTGTAATATGTGGTCTGTAATAAGCATGGTTCTGATTCCCCTGGTCACCCAAACTAAATGGTGTTTCTCCTGTAAAAGCACACCTTGTCTTTTAAGCAGGTTGTACATGCCACAATATAAATCAGATTCAAGAATATGTCACTCCAACAAGGTATCCTTGTCTGCACCACTATCACCTCTTTGTAGCATTTTCAGTTCATGAAAACTCTTGCTTGACACACTTCCAAAACCTGTATTCAAAATGAAAAGTTAATGCATTCTTAAAAGGTGGTGCTTCATATTTGGTTTCAGGCAGAACTCTCACTTATAGTGCATCTTTCTGCTTAGTGTCTTCCCTCTCCTCCCTGCAAAAGATGCAGTTATTATCTTCCTTATTCAGTGAAAGATGGGAGGGGGGCTTTGTTTTTAAAGCTGGATTACCTTAAAGCTTTGAGGCATTATGAGGTAGCCATCGATTGTGTTTGCATGTGTCCCTGCTTAAAATATGGCTGCCTTCTAGACCTCATAGCTTCCTGAAAGCCCCTGAGAAGAGAGGACCTCAAAGTGCAGACAACCCTGGAGGCTGTCTGTGGAGTGCCTTATATCTGGTGACAAAAGTTAAAAACAAATTGAAAGGAATTCATTTTATCTTTTTTAAAAAATGTGTTGCTCTTAGGCCCCTCCACAGGCAGCCTCCTGGGCTGTCTACACTTTGTGGTCCTCTCAAATGCTTGCGGGAAATGCTGGCAGCCAGGAAGGCTGCAAAATACAGCACAATAATTGTTTTAAAAATTCAGACAAGAATGCAGACACACAAAACTTAATTACATCATAATGTTATGGAGACTTAACGTAAATGTGAAATCTGTGCACCCCTGAAATTTCCTCCCCAATAGCAATGGTATTTTTGCCCCTCCTCCCTCATAAATGGTCTAAAAGTGAAACGTATTGGCACAGGCTTAGCTTTGCTCATGAAAATCTAGTAGCTGCAAGAGCAATATACTCAGGGCTGCATGTCTGGCACCCAATTCTCCAAGCTTCCTACTTGCCACAAAATCCCATTCCCTAAGAATCCCAGGTGTTTGTGCTTATTGCTTTTTAAATATTCAGATTTTTGAAGATCTGTGAAGATATCCATGAAAGTGTAGGGACAGCACTTGCTGAATCTCAAATCTCATTTGAATTGATGAATAAAATTACCTGTGGCCTGAAGGCAGCGCTTCACCGCCTTGTATAAGTCCATGTTCCCTTTCCACATGCCTATCAGCAAAATAGTAAAAATAACAAAATAAGTTGCACAAATCGAGAACAAAGCATTTCCTTGATTTACACAACGTGTATGCATCGAATAATTCACCTTTTGAATTGTTATAGTGCAGAGCACTCACAACTTGGGTATAAGATATTTCTTGTTTTGGTCATCCCCTGGGCTTTCAAAACTGATGACAACATGCACATGACCTTAAGGGCACTTACTTGGAAGAAAGGCCCAATGAGGGCAGGGTATACAATATCATCTTCATGTTTCTTAAAGACACAATAAAAGAAACATACGAGAAAACTCTCAAGATACACATCAGATACTGTCAAATTCTAATAGCTACTGTGTGTGTCAGCTATCAAGTAGTGTCAAATGGTTGAACACTACATAGGAGATATTGTTGAATACTGACTGCTGCTGTCTGTCAGTTATCAGATACTGTCAAATGTTGGCTGCTAAATGTTGGGGACTGTTCAATACTATCTGTTGACTCCATTATGGTTCTCCTTTCAGTGTCGACTGCTACAGCAAAGTACTGATGTAGAATATATCAAATATCTACCCACTATTCTTTCATCCATAGGACATTTGTTTTTTGTTTGTTTTGTTCTAATTTAATTTATTCTTTTCAGATATATACATTTCATTGATTTTACAGTCATTTTGACATTTTAAAACTTGACTTCCTTCCCCCTCTTTCTGCGGTTCCTTAAATTAATTTTAAATATCTTCTGCATCTCCAAATTAACTTAACTTTCTCATTTATTTATCTTCTTTAAATATATACTCTCACGTAACTGCAGGTTATTACAACAATCCTGCCAGTGTTTTTATCTGTTTGCAATTTGTCTGTAAATATTCAATAAACCATTTCCATTCTTTTATAAAAAGTTTGTTATCTTGATTTCTTATTCTTCCGGTAAGTTTCGCCATTTCTGCATATTCCATATTTTTTTGTATCCATTCTTCCTTTGCTGGGACTTCTTCTTCTTTCCATTTTTGGTCAAGTAACATTCTTGTCTCTGTGGTCGCATAGATGAATAAATTTCTATAGAGTTTTGGGCGTTCTATCCTTATAATTCCAATGAGAAAGGCTTGTTTTCTGTTTTCATTTTACAAACGTTATTTTAAGCATCCATAGAACATTTGGATAACATTTCTTACCAAAATTTTCAAGGTAGAATTTTGAGGAAATGTTTGGAGGGGCTTTAGCATTGATGGTTTTTTGTTATGCTGCAAGAGGCCTTACTCCACAACAATACAGCTTTCAAGGAGGACAGTGTTTCTTATGTTTGCACCTCTGCACCATTGTAGCATGTGTTATAGAATGTGACTCCACCCCATTGAAAATGCATTGTGTGGCAACAAGCTTTCCATGTGGAGGCCTATACACCCAATTATTTCCCCTCCCTTCCAATAAAGGGTGGGTGGTACAAACTTTCCCATCCTATGGGATATTTGTGTTACTTTATACTGGCAGAGTACAGGAGATGAGTGCATTGGCTGCTTAAGAGAAATGCTTCCCTACTCTTAATTTGAGATTTGAGAGGCAGGGTGTGGGAGGAGTGGGGAATGACTGAGAATCACCTACCCGCTCTTCCACTCATGCAAACTTCTCCTGGATCAAAGAGCCTTCTGCCAGCAGAGGGACACAGTTGGATACAACCTTTACATTGTGCTACATTTGAGTTTCATTCTTCAATCTGAAATACTCTCCTCTGGGTGTATTCTGGGTGAGTTTCCAGGCATTGTGTAAGATGCTTTCATTCAGAGCTGGGTCAGTGGCTAGGAATGGGAAAGGATAATTAGCATGCCATTTCCCAACCTGAGTCCTACGCTCAACTATCAGGGGAATGGCTGATTTCCTATTTATTGTGTCTCTCTTTATGACATTGTTTCCTTCTCCAGAGGTTCCCTCTAACCCTTCTGAGTGTCTTTTCAGTGGCTATGAGGGACTGCAACAGATAGAATCACTGGAAAAATCCCTTTGCATACTTGAATTACTGCATGCAGCCCATTCTATATCCTTTGCATATGAATTTACTGTGCACAGTCCAAGTGTCAGGGACTGTGCTGAGGAGGACTGCACTGAGGAGGAATGGTGGGAGCCACCCCTCCCCCTGCTCCTGCTCCTGGTCCTGAATCCTCCCAGGAGCTGGAGGACAGTATAGATTTGGAACAGTGGTTTGCAGAGGGGCATAGTTCAGGAGGCAGAAGCTGGGAAATACTGGATGGGGAACAGCTAGAAGAAGTGACACTGGAAGAGAGAGGGTTAACAGATTCATAGTCACTGGAGAGCATTCCTCTGATCTCCCCAAGGTCACGAAGAGCTCAGAAAATTTCAGAACAGAAAGCACAGAGGGTACAAGCTCAGATTAAAAAATGTAGGAGTGAATAGATTAATAGGGACGGAGTGGGTGTAAGCTTAATTGGAAGCACTACCATTCTGGGTGGACACTTTATTTTGTCCTTTGCTGTGTTTATTAAAGAAACTAACTGGTAAGAATTCCTTTCATTTGATCTGCTCATTTATGACCACGGGGGAGGAGCCGATTCCCCAAAGCCTGATACCAAGTAGGTAGGCAGGTAGATTTGTGAACCACATTGGTCAATGTAGACATTCTTAAAATAAATACATTTGTGTCCCCGTGGGATCACAGATTGCATTTGAATGTCCATCCAGATGCACATCTGCACCTCAAAGAACATCTGGATCTAAGTCACCTATTGCCAGCCTCACTTTCTTGGCAGAGTGTTGATACAGAGGAGGCCTGTTACTTCAGCTGCCGACATTTTACCCTGCATGGCATTCTGCAAAGAGGCCAATTCAGTTGCTGCCTCAAGGACATTCCTGCATCCTCTAATCTCTGCTTATTACATACAGTCCAATGGCAGCACACATTAGCCTCCATGTTAAAAACACCCTAACATGATTGAGTTCCTGCAGGCAAGTGCAAGTTGTCACTTTGGATTGTCGGTTCTTTCAGCAACAACTCTTCTGCGGTTTGCTCCGGACGCATGGCAAACTGTTTCAAGGGACAGGAAGTTTACACTTGTCATGGTGTTTTGGCAAGGAGAGACTTGATCTAGTAGCAGGGGAAGGGTACAAAAGAAGAGCGAGATGTACCCTTAAAAATAAAAAATAAAAGGACAGAGTTCTGTTTTCTAATAGACATATGACCTTCCTCAAAGGTAAAATCCATCTACAACTGTCTCCGGAGGACAGAAGCAAAAAATATTCTGAAGCACTTAAGTAGTGAGAATTAGAACTTTGGCAGCCTGCTATTGCAGGTGAGCTAAGTAATTTATGAAGACTATGTCACCCTGTTATTTTAGGCTGAATAATTACTCTGACATTCCAACATCACTTCTTTTTTTTTAACAGAAAGCAGCCCTTTTAAAATTATATCTGCAGCTCTCCATCAATCTCCAAAAAGCCTAGTGGGATGAGAACCGATTGCTAAATTAAAGCATGTTCCTATTTAAAATGATTTTCATTCAAATGTTTTTGGCACATCATTAAGGATAACCCTTCTCATGGTAGCGCAAGAGAGTTTCCACCCTCTGTGATATTCTATATCAAGTACATTATGATTAGTGCCACACTGAAATCTCTCCTCCAGTTTCTCAAAAGTTTCTTCCCCTGTGAAAGAGGCTTCATTTTTTCCCCTGCCCATGTTCTTTATAATTTATTTAGGGTTGGGAGAGTTTGAGCTTCCTTTATCGTTGTGAGGTGGTTTCAGAGAAGCCTAAACAGGTCATTTAATTATTTCATATATTTCTTGATAGACTTGAGACCAGAACGATGGAAAAATGTCCCCCAGAGCCCACAACCCCGCTAGCAATTCTGTTCTGACTGTGATGTGACATGAGACATCTGCCCATGTATACGATGCCATCTATGCAGAATACTGAGGGAAAATTCCCTCACATGTGATGAAACAGATTTGTCAGGCTTAGCTGACCACATAATGATTTCCCCTGAGATTCCTCTCCCAAGAAGATTTAAGGCCCATGAAGGGACCAGTCTGTAAATAATAGAGACCAGTTCTTTGCCTTTGTGATGCAATGGACTCAAATTAATCAGAAATCCATTAGCCTGTGCTTTAAGTAACTTAGCTGCCAATATGTGACAAAGTTGATAGTTGATTGTAGTCAATTTATGACCAAGTGGGAATAATGGTGAGCCAGTTGGGGAAAGGCATTCTTGCCAATTCTTCCACACCTTAAATGTGTTTGTTTGATAATTTTTGAATGCAATTTCTTTTCTCATTAATTGAGGGGTATGCGTTGTTGTTGTTTTTCTTGTTGTGTGTTTTTTAAAAATTATTAAAACATACAGCATGCAACATTTACACAATTACAAAAAAGCAGTAAAAAAACTGTGGTTAAAAAAAATACAGGAGATGTGTGGGGGTTTGGGGCAGCACTATTTATGGCAGGCAATGTATTCACAGGGGCTTATGCAACCAAATAAGGTAAAATGAAGTACATGGTCTGCTGCCGCTTTACACACAGGAAACATTGTGGTATATTAGTGAGCTTTAGCACTTACATCACATGGACTGATTGATGGCAAATGACATTCTTTGTTTTTTGTCATACATCATTTTGTCATACACTGAGAGAAGTGAGGTTATAGGGAACCAGGAAGAGTGCCTTCTCAGTAATCGTGCCCACCCTGTGGAACACCCTCCCATCATATGTCAAGGAGATAAGTAACTATGCAACCTTTAGAAGGCATCTGAAGACAGCCCCGTATAGCAAAGTTTTTAATGATTGATGTTTTATTATGTTTCTGTATATGCTGGAAGTGGTCCAGAGTGGCTGGGGCAACCCAGTCAGATGGGTGATGTATTACAACAACAACAACAACAACAACAACAACAACAACAATCATCTATTTATACCCCGCCCATCTGGCTGGGTTTCCCCAGCCACTCTGGGTGGCTTCCAACAAAATATTAAAATACAGTAATCCATCAAACATTAAAAGCTTCCCTAAACAGGGCTGCCTTCAGATGTCTTCTAAAAGTCTGGTAGTTGTTGTTCCCTTTGACATCTGGTGGGAGGGCGTTTCATAGGGCAGGTGCCACCACCGAGAAGGCCCTCTGCCTGGTTCCCTGTAGCTTTGCTTCTTGCAGGGAGGGAACTGCCAGAAGACCCTCGGCACCGGACCTCAGTGTCCAGGTAGAACAATGGGGGTGGAGATGCTCCTTTAGGTATTATTATTATTATTATTATTATTTCCACAATGCACAGCAGCTCTGGTGAACATTTCAGATTGAACAGTAAGTAAGGAAAGGGAGGAAGGAAAGACAGCTTTCAGCAATTGTGAATAATTGAATACCCTTGGCTTAGTTCTACTCAGAGCAGTTTGTAAAGTTGCAATGCTACGTTTTCCTGGTGACTAAAGAATAAAACCCTGCTTTCACACTCACAATATCCTAAAAGGCTTGAACTGTATTAATTGATTCATCAACAAAGCTAATTGAAAGGCTACATGCATAAATGGCTTTGGGAGCCTGACATAAAGTGGCTCATTAACTTTAGCCATACAGAGTAGCTAATGTTCTAAGAGGAACATCTCTCACTACTGGCCCCAGAGGAACGCTTCCATCCATTTTTAAAACTGGCATACAGTGCATGCCTATGTGGAAATTGTAATGAGATGCTCACGCACAGGGAGAGGGTCTGTGCAAGGATCATGTAGTTCTGAAGCAGAGCTAAGCTGCAGGAAATAAATATGGTCGAGATGTATGTGATGCCACAGTGGTGGCTGGTGCCCATTAGAACTGATAGACAGGTCAACAGTGGCAGACAAGTCAACAGTGAGTGGAGCCAGAGCCAATGGCAGGCAAAGTCAGTTAATTCAAGCTTTGTTCTCCTCCTCCTCCTCCTCCTCCTCCTCCCTACAAGGCCAACATTGAGACTACAAGGAGAAAGAAGCTGCCAGGCAGGGCTAGTTGTAAGAAGACAGACAGGCAGATTGGGGAGATGGGGGTGAATGAAGGCAGGCTGAATGCTCCATTTGTTCCAATGCACTAGGCTCCACTGTGATGCAAATACCACAATGGTTGCCCTCAGGGACTCTACCAAATTCCTGTAAGATAGAAGACCTCATATAAGTAACATGCTTAAGTCTAATTAGTACATCAGCAGCAAACTTTGGTCTTTCATATTTCAGTGGTGCCCCGTGCAAGCCCAAAATTTGGCACCCTCCATCTCTCACCTTCCATTCTGCTCAATTCACTATGTCACATTTTTGCACATCTTATATTACCATTTGTGCACACACTTACCCCCTAATGTGCATGTTTGCTTTTGGGTGCGAATTCCTTGGTTGGGGTACTGCAACAAAAAAAATTCAGAGAGGTGTGATATAAGCTGTGTTCATGTGTTGGTTTGGGATGTGTGAGTTAGACTGACTCTGATTAAAATGCAAACTGTATGAGTTTCTCCCTCATCTCTGCCCACCATCTGCTTCATCTTTCAGTGGCATCTTTGACATGTGCAGAGCCTCATAATCAGACCTTAGCACTGAGGGGCAAAATTAATGTGTGTGTGTGTGGAGTAACATGGAGGAACATGGCAGTCTGACCCATTCTTTCATTCCTAACCAACCTCACCCTCCCATTGGGTGCAGGTCTTCATGTGGGACTTTGAAACCCTGCCCATTATGTTGGATGATGCTTTAGATGTTCTCTTCAGAGCAAAAAGTCCCAACCCAGAGCCAAGGCTAGGCAAAGGCAAGATCATAGTCTCCTTTCCCCTTTCGGTGTTGTTGAATAATGAGAAAATATGCTGCAATGCAGCATTTCTTGTTTGTTACACATAGTGAACCTCTTTGGCATATTTGGAAATATGCTTCAGACATCCCTGGACGTTACGGTAAGGTTTTTGCCATTTGCAGGAAAGAAAGTTCCCTCCTGCCTTTATGGAGTGTGACATCAATATTGCATAAGGATCTTTGTGAATGAAGCAGCAACTGGAGAGACGGATGACCCATTCATGAAAGAAATGGAGAAATCAGAACCTTCCCAAGGTATTGTATCAAAATGAAATGAATATTGCAGGAGGCAGTTAAGCACTCCTCCCCCCTGAAAGGCACTACCCACGGTCTTTTTTCTTTTTTTTAGTCAGCCCACAACACATTTAACCCAAGACCTCTCCCTGACCGCTGAAACCTTTTTATAGTGCAAGAGGGAGGGAAAAGGAAAATGCCATCTGTCTCTTTGTGAATGCGCATTGGTATGTCTGAGAGCGTGGGGGGAGAGACTTGCTGGTACAATCTCTCTGCCTGACTATGTGAGATGATGGCAATTTTAACCAAGAGATGAAGATTTGGATTTAGAACAGATTAGAACAGGGGTGGCCAACTCTCAAGAGACTGAAATCTACTTTCAGAATTAAAAACTGGCAGTGATCTACCCCCATTTTGGGGGGGGGGGGTTCAGCTCAAAGTTGTAGAGCTTGTTTTACGAAGGAGAAAAGCCCCATTTGGGGGGGCAGCTCAAAGTTGTACAGCTTTTTGGGGGGAGGAGAAAGTTTCATGGGGGGGGGGGTTAAAGGCAAGGGGCAAAGGGGTAAAGTCACTCACAAAAAGATCGCTATGGATCAAAACAGCAGCACAGAGAAAGCTCCGTCTTCCCTCCCATAGATCATACAACAATGGAGGGCAGGGTGATGGGGTGGGGCAGGAGTCAGTTTTAGTGACACCAAGGAAAGGGAGCCAGAGATCGACCACGATCTACCAAAACATTGTGGGGATCTACCAGTAGATTGTGATTGACCTGTTGGACATCCCTGGATTAGAACATACATTTGATGCAGTGGTGGGGATTGCCCCATTCCCAAGACTGACCCATCTATGCACAACATTGCATGCTCTGAAGTGACAGTCTCTCACCAAAGCCCGAGGCAGGGATCTTTCCAAATGTTTATTACATGAGATTATTTTAAAGTGGGAGAGGGGGAGCTGGTGAACCATCAGTTGTTGCTGGATCCCATAATCCTTAACCATTGGTCATAGTGGTTGGCACACATGGGCACTGTAGTCCAAAGTTTCTGAAGGGTACCAGGCTGGGAAAGACTGATGGGGAAGGCTGATCTTCTGTTTTCAAAGCAGATATTGATGGAGGGAGAGAGAGAGAGGAAGGGATGCAGAATTCCAAAGAAAAACCAAACAACTTATGAATAACATACTGTCTATTCAATTAAGACTGCAACCCGTTGACATAAATTTTGATCGATTAATCATGTGAGTTTTAGTTGAGTAATGAAATATGCACAAATGTGCATATTGGGTAAACAATATTTCTGAAGTAAGAACCATGCATTATTTGCGCCTTAGAGGAGGAAGTCATCTGTATGAGAAAATGGAGGGCACCTCTTTTACAATGGTGCTTGCCACCTTCAGTTTTTAGAAGCATATATATATATATATATATATATATATATATATATATATATATATATATATATATATCGCTGCTGTCTGAATAACCAGAGCAACATCTTAGTCAATTAAAAATTGTTTTAATGGACGAATCTAAATGGTCGTTCAGTTGAACATTGCAACTCTGATTAGAATATGTATACCTGACATGTTTTAAGAGACTTGCTTCTCACAAGGTAAAATAATGTTGCACCTGTAAATGGCAATAATTAATTATTCCCAATGAGCCATAAAGCAAAATGACATTGTAAGACTTTACTGTGTATTCATAGGATAGTCGTAGGCCATCAATTATGTCAAAATGTACAGGCCACTTTTTCTGCCCAAAGATATGCTCAGAGTGGCTAACAAAATAGGTAAGGTAATAGGCACATGGCCTAAACATTTGGAAAGAGAACCATGTTTAGGTGTTTATTTTGTTCTCGCTGGAGGAAAAATGGGATGTGCAAACAATAAAGAAAGGATTTTGTGGTGAATAAAATGTAAGTTTGTTGTTATAAAACTTTGGTAAAAGTAAAGGGACCCCTGACCACTAGGTGCAGTCGTGAGCAACTCTGGGGTTGCGGAGCTCATCTCACTTTATTGGCCGAGGGAGCCTGCGTACAGCTTCCGGGTCATGTGGCCAGCATGACTAAGCCGCTTCTGGCAAACCAGAGCAGTGCACGGAAACACTGTTTACCTCCGCGCCGGAGCGCTACATATTTATCTACTTGCACTTGACGTGCTTTCAAACTGCTAGGTTGGCAGGAGCAGGGACCGAGCAACAGGAGCTCATCCCATCGCGGGGATTCAAACCGCCGACCTTCTGATCGGCAAGTCCTAGGCTCTGTGGTTTAACCCACAGCGCCACCCGCGTCCCCTATAAAACTTTGACTTATACCAAATAATACATTTATCTATACTAGATTTTATATCCTTGGCTTCAATATATTTGTATCAGATTTTTTCTTTAAAAATGCTATAGTCCTGTATACAGAGTGGCTGCTGCTTCTCTTTGCAAGTGAGTGGAACTCCCTGACCCAGATTTCCCTCCTTCCACTACCAATATGAACTCAAAAGAAAAATTAACCATAAATGAACTTTGCTGTGGATGTAGTTGTTTTTTAATCTTCCTGCGTTCTCTTTTCTTTACTATCTTATAGCATACATATACATTTATATAGTTCTGGTCTGCCTAGTGAATGCTAATTTTAGTCCACAGATTGCAAGCTTTTGCTTCCTTCAAGGCATTACACAGACTTAACTCCAGCTGTATCCTGTTGCCTTTGACGTTTAGTGGAGAGCCTAGAGTAAACATAAAGAAACAACCAAGCTTTGGAACTGTAAGGAAAGTCCAGGTTCTCAGGCCACACATTAGCACTTTACTCTGGCAGTCTACTCTGCCTTCCATAAGTTGCTGATACACTTCCAAGGTTCACAGATGTGGCACTAGTGTAACCTGGCAATATGAGTTTCGTACAGCAGTGGAGAGTCAGATGTTGTTGGGCTCCAACTCCAACCAGCCCCCACCAGCATGGGAGTTGTAGTCCAACAATTTTTGGAGAGCCACACTTTCCCCACCACTGGTCTAGTAGAAACCCCCCTACAAAGTATAGTACAGCTGTACAATAACATACAGTGTGATAGTCTACTTTTATCCATAGTAAACCACTGACATCAATGAATATGACTACATTAGAATTTCTACACAGCAGTGCCTTCTCCTTTGGTTTTCCACCAGTAGCACATGTTGGGAACATTGCTGGAGGGGAGAGGGCAGCGCAAGACTAAAGCTGCAGGCAGTGAGAGGCTTGGACAATAGGTACAGCATCTGCCATCTCCTGTTTTGCCCTAGCAAATGGCTTCTTTGTAACAGACAAGCATTGCCTTAATTTCAGAGCATGTAGTTTGGCCCTAACCTCTGTCCATTATCATCAGCTGGGTGAGACCTCAACTATCTCCTTCAGGAGCCTTTGGAACCAAGAGAGGTTTTGTCAGTCTCCTAAAAGCCATGGGAGAATGGCTCTGATATTTATTTGTTTATTCCAGTGATTTTTTTCCTCTGGCTACGCATACTGTGATGGGACGATGAGCTGCTTGTGCGTAAAATGCAAGTCCCTCAGAGTTTGATCAGGTTTTCAAACCTCTGCCTGTGACGGAGCCCCTCCAGCATGGCTGCGTCAATCACTAGTAGAATCCGAAAGTGGCTGCTTTCGGAAACGTTTCCAACATAAAAGCTCCTTAACGGAAACACGTCGTCTGGCCTCTCGGCGTGACAGTTTCCGTCGAGGTGTGGGTGTCCCTATAGGAGGTCCTGAGACCTCCCCACTGGTTTCGCTTGAAGCGTCTCTGAGCCATCCCTCCGACTCACTTTCCCTTGGAGTTCTTGCTCGCCCTCTACTGGTTCCCTCTTCCGCTGCTACTGCTCTCTCAACCTCAGGGAGCCTTTGCACCTGCGGCGCTTTAGATGTCAGTTCCCTGACATCCACCTCCCCTCCAGGGCCCCCTTCGCCCCCTCCCGTCTCCTCTCCTACTGGCGGTGAGGAGGTAAAACCCCTGAAAGAACCTCCCTCATCTTCCGACGTCGCGAACACTTCCTTCCACTTGTTGCTGTTCCTACTCTCTAGGTACTCTTCGTCATCAGAGTCCACTCCATCTTCCAACTCCGACTCCGCGAACCCTTCCATTTCCTCTTCCTCATCGGTGGTGCCGAAATACTCCCTCCTAAACCTTGCTATAGGCTGAGGTTTCCTCGGGAACCTTTGGTGGAACGTTTCTGTTAAAACCTCGTCATTGACTTCCTCTGCACTTACCCAGGTGTTTTCTGACTCCGGTTCCCCTTCCCACGCCACCAAATACTCCACCTGATTACCCTTCCACCTGGAATCGAGGATTTCCGCTACATGGTTGCGGCGTTCCCTCTCTTCCAAGGCTGGTCCCCTGACGTGCTCCCCTTCACGTCCCCCCCTGTATGGTGACAGTAACGACCTGTGGAACACTGGGTGCAATTTCATGTGGTTGGGTAATCGGAGTTTGAAAGCTACCGGGTTGACCTGCTGAATCACCTCAAAGGGTCCCAATCTTCTGGGCCTCAGTTTCTTACAACCCCCTTTGAACGGCAACCCTTGGGTTGACAACCACACTTGATCCCCCACCCTTATGGTTTCACCTTCCCTTCTGTTCTTGTCTGCCTGCTTCTTATATTGTGCCTTGGCCCTTTCTAAGTTGAGCTGGAGCTGCTGATGGATGGCTTCCATCTCTTCTACAAAATGTTCAGCCGCTGGAACGCTCCATCTCTCCCCTCCTTCCCCTGGAAATGCCCTGGGGTGACACCCGTAATTAGCCAAAAAGGGACTCATCCCTGTGGACACATTCTCCGCATTATTGTAGGCAAATTCTGCCAACGCCAACTTTTCGACCCAATCGTTCTCTCTGTCATTGACATAACACCTAAGATATTGTTGAAGAATGCCATTTGCCCTTTCCGCCTGCCCGTTGGTTTCAGGGTGCCGGGCAGTTGAAAAATTAACTTCCACGTGTAGCAAGCTCATGAGCTTCCTCCAGAACCTGGAAGTAAATTGTTTGCCTCGATCTGAGATCACCCTCGAGGGAGCCCCGTGCAACCTAAAGATATGTTCCACAAACAACTTCGCCGTTTCTTCCGCTGTGACTGCATGTGAGCATGCTACAAAATGGCACATCTTAGTTAACAGGTCTACTACTACCATGATGGCTGTTTTCCCCTTGGACCTTGGCAGATCCGTCATAAAATCTATTGATATCGCTTCCCAAGGCCGTTCTGGTGTGGGTAAAGGTTCTAATAACCCTGCCGGCGCCCTTCTTTCCCCTTTGGCTCGCTGACATTGGTCACACCCTCTTACATACTCCCTTACATCTTCCCTCACCTTAGGCCACCAAAATTCCCTGGTAACCAACCACATGGTTTTGTGTTGCCCAAAATGTCCCGCCGTGGGGCTATCATGCAACTGCTTGAGTACTCTCCCCCTCAATTCACCTTCGGGTATATACAGTGCCCCTTTGTAATACAATGCCCCATTTCTTTCCTCAAAACCTCCGGGGCTCTCGCCCTCCCCCCTGAGACCTCTGAGCTTATCCTGGGCATATTCATCATTTTCCGTTTCCTCCACCAGTTCCCGTTGCCCCACCAGCGCCGCCCCACACACCCAGCGGTCCTCCGGGATGACATGTCTCTCTTCGATCACCTCCTCCCCTTCCCAATATTCTGGTTTGCGTGAGAGCGCATCCGCCCTGACGTTTTCTGGGCCTGGCACATAACAAATCTCAAAGTTAAATTTGGAGAATTCCTGTGCCCATCTCACTTGTCGTTGGTTGAGCACTCGAGCTGTTCTCCAATACTCTAAATTTTTGTGGTCGGTGCACACTTGCACCTTGTGTTGTGCCCCAATTAATAAATGTCTCCACCTCCGGAATGCTTCGTGAATGGCAAGTAGTTCCCTGTCATACACCGTGTAACTCCTCTCGGACTTATTCAGTTTCCGCGAGAAGAATGCACACGGTCTCCACTCCGACGCACTCCTCCCCGGTTGAAGAAGGACCGCCCCTATAGCCCGGTCGGATGCATCTGTTTCCACTCTCATGGGTTTTTGTAAATCCACATGCAGAAGTTGTTCTTCCGAGGCGAAAGCCCTTTTCAGTTCTTCAAAGGCTCGATCCGCCTCCACCGTCCAAACAAATTTCTTCTTGCTGCTGAGGCAGTCGGTGATGGGCGCCGTCAAGTGGGCAAAGTTCTTGATGAACTTCCGATAAAAGTTCCCAAACCCCAAGAATCTTTGCACGTCCTTCTTGGTTTTCGGTGTCTTCCATTCCAGTACCGCTTGAACCTTGCCTGGATCCATGGCCAATCCCTTGTCTGACAAGCGGTACCCCAGGAATTCCACCTCCTTGGTATGAAACTGGCACTTCTCCAGTTTCACCCACAGCTGGTTGGCTTGCAGCCTGCCCAACACTTCTCGAACGTCCCTCACATGCTGTTCCTCATCTTCCGAATACACCAACACGTCGTCTAAAAAGGCCACACAGTTCTTGTAGAGCAAAGGTCCCAGAACGTGGTTTATAAAAGCTTGAAAACAGGCGGAGCCCCCTTGTAGACCGAAGGGCATAACGAGGTATTCAAAGGCTCCCAAAGGGGTAAACATGGTGGTCTTCCATTCATCTCCCTTCCTTATGCGTATCAGATTGTACGCCCCCCGCAGGTCCAGTTTTGTAAAAATCTTTCCCTTCCTTACTCTGGTCAAAATGTCGTCAATTCGGGGCATAGGGAAAGCCAGGGGCTCCGACACTGCATTGAGGGCCCTGAAGTCACACACCAGTCTCGGTTTGTCTGTGTTCTTTTTGTCCACAAAAAACACTGGGCTGCCCCCCACCGCTCGGGACTCTCTGATGAAACCTCGCTTCAAGTTTTTGTCAATGAACTCCCTCAGCTCCTGCATCTCCCTGTCTGACATGGCGTACAGCTTGCCTACTGGGAGTTGGGCCCCTGGGAGTAGGTTGATTTGACAGTCAAAGGGTCTATGCGGTGGCAGTTTGTCTGCTTCCCTTTCGCTGAATACGTTGCTCAGATCTGCGTATTGCGGGGGCACCTTCCCTTTGCCCATCACTTCCATCCCCGCTAGGGTGACTCTGTCTCCTCCCGAGACCTTCCCCTCCTTGCAGTGTTCTAGGCAATGCGCTGACCCAAAGGAGACCACCCTCTGATGCCAGCCCACTAGCGGATCGTGTAGCGCCAGCCAGCTCATCCCCAAAATGATGGGCGCTCCTCCCAGGATGGCCACATTAAACGCTATCTGTTCGGTGTGCCTTGCCACTCTCATTATCATCGGGACAGTCTGTTGGCTAACTTCTCCCCCCAACAGCTCTCTGCCGTCAATCGTAGTCACCTGCAAGGGGTTACTTAAAGGGATGGTCTGTATCTGGTGCTCAGCTGCAAACTCCTTACTCATGAAATTACAGGAGCTGCCTGAATCCAAAAGCGCCTTGACCTTTAGTGGGTGTCCGTTTGGCAGTTCTAGTAACACCTCTATCACTAAAGCAGGTCTGGGAGGTTCTGGCATGGGCACTTTCATTGCTCTTTGGCCTGGCTGCTGTGCCCCGACGGTGGCAGCCAGGCGTTGGCTTTTACTTGCTCCTTGCTTTCCTCTTCCTTTCCCCCAACAGCTCCTGCCATCCCTTGCCATTCCTTTCTTTGTGGGCAGACTCTGGCAAAGTGCCCTGGCTGTTGGCAGAGATAACATCTCTTGGCGCTCTTTCCCTCCTTCTTCCGCCCTTCACTGGGATTTGAAACTGCGCGCGCCCGCGCTGTTCCAACTTCCATCGGCTCTGCCGGCGGGAAAGATGGCTCTGGAATGTCTGGAATGCGGAACTCCCTCCAACGGTCTCCTTTCCCTTCCCGCCTTTCCAAAGCCCTCGCCTCCTGGCGCGCTCCTATGGCCAGCGCAGATTTGGTTAATTGGTCCATAGACTCCGCCCTGGGCCCCCGGGAAAGCTCATCTTTGACGGTTGAAGAAAGCCCCTCTTCGAAAAGCATTTGGATGGGCTCCGCCGATAGGTCCCACCCCAATTTATGAATCAGCATAGTAAATTCAGTCCAGTACTCACGGACAGATCTGCTTCCTTGCTGGCAAGCCATTAACTGCCTTCGCACCACCCCCTGCTCAATATCGCTGGAAAACATCAGGTCCATGGCACGAAAAAACTTCCTCGTGTCCTTTAAGATCTCATTATTCGCTGCCATCAGGGGTCTAACCCAATCTTTCGCCCCGGATTCGAGATGGCCAATCACATACGCCACTCGCGATTCCTCGTCGGGGAAGTCATCAAACTGCAAGTTTAGAGCGTATTGCATCTCTGTTCTAAAGGCATGATAGTTCCTGGGATCCCCCCCGAATTTCTGCACCAATCCTGGTACCTTTCTGGCGAGCGGGGTGGTTTTCTCCTTTCCCTTTTCTGCATCCTGAGCCCTCCTCTCCTCAAGCCTCGCCGTTTGCAGCGCCAACTGGATCTCCAACGCTCTGTACCTTTCTTCCAGGCTTGGACCCCCTCCAGCTGCTCCTGCACCCCCGGTTCCGGCTGGGTTGCTCATGATGCTTCTCTCTGCACAAGCTGGCTTTCGGTGACTTTCGGATTGCTGTGATGGGACGATGAGCTGCTTGTGCGTAAAATGCAAGTCCCTCAGAGTTTGATCAGGTTTTCAAACCTCTGCCTGTGATGGAGCCCCTCCAGCATGGCTGCGTCAATCACTAGTAGAATCCGAAAGTGGCTGCTTTCGGAAACGTTTCCAACATAAAAGCTCCTTAACGGAAACACGTCGTCTGGCCTCTCGGCGTGACAGTTTCCGTCGAGGTGTGGGTGTCCCTATAGGAGGTCCTGAGACCTCCCCACTGGTTTCGCTTGAAGCATCTCTGAGCCATCCCTCCGACTCACTTTCCCTTGGAGTTCTTGCTCGCCCTCTACTGGTTCCCTCTTCCGCTGCTACTGCTCTCTCAACCTCAGGGAGCCTTTGCACCTGCGGCGCTTTAGATGTCAGTTCCCTGACACATACCTCTAAACATTTTGTGAATCTAAGTATGGCCTCATTGAGGGGCAGTATTTCAATATGTGTAGGAAAATGAGAGTACCCCTAAACATTTTTGTTTAGAAAAAAACACTGGTTTATTCCATATATATATATATATATACCATATTTATCCTCCCCATTTCATCCTCACAATAACGCTGTGAGCTAGGCTAGGCTAAGAGATGGTGACTAGCCCAAGATGACCCAGTGAGCTTCATGGGTGAGTGGGGATTCAAACCCTAGTCTCCCAGTTCCTAGTCCAACACTCTAACCATTATGCAATGGTGGCTTTCATTGACATGTAGGATCTGCAACAATATGCTGTTGTCTGGAGTGTTTATCCTCAGGATTCCATTCCATTCCCTCTCTGTGTTTTTCCATTTTCACTCTTGAGTCAGCATTCTATGCCCACTGAGCATGCTTCATCCTCACTGAGCTCTTTTAGTGGTCCTGCCCCTTCAGCAAGGGTTCCCCCATTTTTGTCATTCTTCTGTAAACTTTGCTGTTTCTCCAAGTCCACTAATGTCTGTTCCTTGGATATGAGTGGTGATGTTCTGGCTTCATAAGCAACACCATTCATAACCTGATCATTGGAACTAGAGGGAGAAACAGACCTCCCTAGGAAATAAATTCTATATCTATAAACATATATTAGTACCAATGTTATGCCCATTTTGTCACACGCACCCCTTGTTGTTCCTTTCCTTCCTCTGCCTCCATGGCTTTAATTTTTGTCCTTTTCCAATATATGTTGTTACCTGTTGTTCATTTCGAGGAGGAAACCCTTTCAACAGACACAGATTTCAAATAATGTTTGCTTGCTTTTCTGGAACACAGTGTGGGAGATTAAAGCCCAATCCCTGCCTTTATTCTTAACATCCTGGTTGTTATCAGTTTAGGACAGATGTAATGCCATTTTGAGGTTGCTAGTGTCTGTCTGTGTTATACCTTGAATTAAGCTTTCATTCCATTGTCTTTTGTGACATTAGTAAAAAAAGAAGTCTAATTTTCAGGAATAAGGCTTTTTAATAAATACATAAATAAATGGTCTGATGAATATACTCTTTGCCCGATAATTTGCTCCTTTAAACAATCTGTAGAAAGTCAAATTTATTTTCTTTTTAATCATCTGCCATTTGTTTACATCCTCTCTATACTGGAAATGGTCCATCTTTGCAGCCATGTGGCTTCTGATCTGAAAACATCACACTGAAATATTGCTTTCTAATGGAAACAAGGAAATCTTTTGATTCCTTTCCAACATATATTCAGTACTGAAAGCTGGTCTCTAGTAGCTAGAGATGTTGTGTTTGCATGAGAGCTCTGTAATTCATTTAATCCTTCCTTTCTTTCAAGATGTCTGCTGCATCCACAATAACATCATCCAGTTCAACATTGGAGGGCATTGCACAGAACAGCACTCTCTGATCCCCTCAGCCCCAGCAAGCCTCTGCCATATCTGAGGCTCATAGATCCTCAAGGCCTGCTGTCATGTTTCTTCTGGTAAGGAACTCCATTCGTGGCCTGGAGAAAAATGTCTTCAAAACCCACAAGCTAGGAGGACTCGCAAGCTCTGACCACACTATACACCGAGGGTGAAACATTTTTTAGCCAAAGTAGGTACAACAACAGGTATGACACTAACCTCTGTGCATTTAGTTAGGGGTTTCCATGCTCACGTTCTCCAGCCTCTCCCATGGTTGCCATGGTGCAGCAAAGATGTAGTTTGGGCCTCTTGAATTTCTGCCTCTCAGAATATTCACCTTTTTTCATGGCCAGTTCACAGCAATAATTCATCCAGCCTTATGCTGTTCTGGTGCTCTTTTTTACCCCATTTGGTAGGGCTTATTTTTCTTCATTACATTATCCCTGCCGATCAGGGACCATGTGGTGATTTTGATGATGCCACAAGGCTGCAAAACAAACCATCATTGGCTACCTTATGGCTCCTTGAAGAGCAAACAAGGCTCATTGATAGTGAACAATTGTTTCTGGATCATTAACACTACCACTTTCAACAGGTCAACATGCAGGTCACTTTTAGAACCAAACTGAAAAATCAACCAAGGAAGGGGAGCTATTGACCAAAATGCATCACTCTTTTGGCTCGGCCCTTGTCAGAACAGAGCTATTCAGATAAGGATATCTGCATGACTGCTGACTCAGAAAACCAAATATACAACATACAAGTTTACCTGTGAGACAGGTTAAAAAGCGCAGAAAAACAAAATGCCTCTCTTATCTATTTAGAAACCAAAGCGGGCATGGCAACACATCAAAAGTTCACTCGGTGCTTAAGGGTGTGGAACGAAAGGGTAATAGATAGATGTGTGGTGCATCAAGGGGGTTCTTCTCTCAGCTTAACCCTTGGGGCAATCCTCTGATGAACTGGCAGTCACTTTTCATAACATGCATATGGATGAATGATTAAGATGATAATCCTGACATGAATGTTCATGTTGCAAAGCCTAGTTGCTGAAAACCATTACAGAAAAGGTTCGCCTTGCTTCTTTAGCTAGGGTGTATTTAAATGAGCATTTTGTAGGTGTGTATATGAAGGATGGGGAACCAAAATTTTTCAGAGGAAAACAATCTTCTGAATTATATACCTATTGTATGGAAGTTGACAACTGGACAACAAAAGTGGATTATACATGTCCTAATGGTGACCAAAAGACTGGTATTGATGATTTAGAAGAATAAAGATATGATCCCCTTTAATCAATGGATTGATGACATGACAGCACTCGCAAAATATGAACAGACTGCTTATAGATGCTGGCATTGTTTGGACAAATATATTGAAATTTGGAAAGAGTTTATACAGAATATAGTAAGTTATAAATATATGTCTTATGGCATAATATTGTTTATTTGTTGTTGTTGTTGTTGTTGTTTAGTCGTTTAGTTGTGTCTGACTCTTCGTGACCCCATGGACCAGAGCATGCCAGGCACTCCTGTCTTCCACTGCCTCCTGCAATTTGGTCAAACTCATGTTGGTAGCTTCGAGAACACTGTCCAACCATCTCATTCTCCATCGTCCCCTTCTCCTTGTGCCCTCCATCTTTCCCAACATCAGAGTCTTTTCCAGGGAGTCTTCTCTTCTCATGAGGTGGCCAAAGTATTGGAGCCTCAGCTTCATGATCTCATAGAATCATAGAATCATAGAATTATAGAGTTGGAAGAGACCACAAGGGCCATCGAGTCCAACTCCCTGCCAAGCAGGAAACACCATCAGAGCACTCCTGACATATGGTTGTCAAGCCTCTGCTTAAAGACCTCCAAAGAAGGAGACTCCACCACACTCCTTGGCAGCAAATTCCACTGTCGAACAGCTCTTACTGTCAGGAGGTTCTTCCTAATGTTTAGGTGGAATCTTCTTTCTTGTAGTTTGGATCCATTGCTCCATGTCCGCTTCTCTGGAGCAGCAGAAAACAACCTTTCTCCCTCCTCTATGTGACATCCTTTTATATATTTGAACATGGCTATCATATCACCCCTTAACCTCCTCTTCTCCAGGCTAAACATGCCCAGCTCCCTTAGCCGTTCCACATAAGGCATCGTTTCCAGGCCTTTGACCATTTTGGTTGCCCTCCTCTGGACACGTTCCAGTTTGTCAGTGTCCTTCTTGAACTGTGGTGCCCAGAACTGTACACAGTACTCCAGGTGAGGTCTGACCAGAGCAGAATACAGTGGCACTATTCTGTCCTTCCAGTGAGCACTCAAGGCTGATTTCCTTAAGAATGGATAGGTTTGATCTTCTTGCAGTCCATGGTACTCTCAAGAGTCTCCTCCAGCACCATAATTCAAAAGCATCAATTCTTCGGCGATCAGCCTTCTTTATGGCCCAGCTCTCACTTCCATACATCACTACTGGGAAAACCACAGCTTTAACTATACAGACCTTTGTTGGCAAGGTGATGTCTCTGCTTTTTAAGATGCTGTCTAGGTCTAGCTTTTTAAGATGCTGTCGAAACTACCAACATGAGTTTGACCAAACTGTGGGAGGCAGTGGAAGACAGTAGTGCCTGGTGTGCTCTGGTCCCAGTGGCAGTCCATGATGTGGAGTGAGAGTAGAGAAAGACACAGGGGACTAGATATTACAGAAGGACAGTAGGCAAGTTAATACACAGCTGTTGCCTAAAATGGCAGCCCCATGTGATGTGCAACATGCAATCACACCCAGATAAACAGGTGCTTGAAAATGTGCGCATCATACCATTACACTCAACAGAGACTCGGGATTGCCTCTGGCACTTACAAGGTGTGACCAGAAAGTTCAGTGAATGGTCACATAAATTGGACAGCAGGAAATATTTGAACATACAATCAGCATAGGAAACCCACAAAATGCTTACAATTGCGTACAGGGATGAAGCTGTAACTCGAAAGACAGTGTATGAGTGATTTATGTGTTTCCGTGAAGGGCGGCAAACCATCGAAGATGACCCTTGGTCTAGCAGACCATTGATGAGCAGAACAGTGGCAAATATAGAATTCATGAGTTATTGATGCAGGATTATCGGAAGAATTGCATATTCCACGTGAAATCACTACTGAGGTTACTGAGTTGTCCCACCCTCCATATTCTCCCGATCTCTAGCCCCACTGGATTTTTTTCTGAAACCTGCACTGAAAGGGCACAGATTTTCCAACATTTCACATGTCCAAGCTGCTGTGATGAGGGAACTGAAAGCAGTATGAAAAAAGAACTTCTCCGGAAGTTTCCAACAGTTCTACAAACGTTGTCAGTGGTGCATTGTATCAGAGGGGGCCTACTTTGAAGGCCTGTAAGGTATCTATTTTCAAATATTTCTCGCTGTCTGATTTCTGTCACCGTACTTTCCGGTCACACCTTGTAAAAGCTGGCCAGGCATCTTGGACATGTTCCTCACTTTTAAAGAAGGTACAATAGCCTCCAGAGAGAGGCAACTCAATGGCAGGATGCACACCTTCACCAGCAGCTCTGTGTGGTGGTAGAGACAGGGTTGATAGTGTTGGCAGTGTCCAGGTGCATGGCTGCAGAGTGGGCAGCAGTTTCCTAAGTAGGCCAATGACATCAAGCAGTCCGCTGGTGGTCACTAGATGCTGACTTACACACACACCTTTGGTGCCCACCAGTTGCACTCGGTGGCGTTGGTCATTGACTATCACTCTACTTGCTCTCCAGTCACTTCTGCTGGCTTGCTGATCTCCCTGCTTTAGATGTTCCAGAAGTTCCAAGCATTCAGTTGTCATCCTTCTGAGGCTGTAGCAGAAGACCAATGTTCCAGTTTGTCAAGGGCTCAGCAAGCCAAGATCTTAGGCGAGCTGAATAATTCAAAAAGAAGCCACAGGATACAATCTATTCCCCAACACAAGTCCACCAGCTTCAATGGATTTAAGATTAGTTCTCCAATGAATAACTTTGAATGCCAAATGCGATAATGAAAAAGAAAAATCTGCTCACAGCAAGTGCATGAAAGAAGGGGAACTGTATTTAACTTCATCTGGGGGAAAAATAGTGAGGAAAAGATGCAAAGGCTATAATAATGGTTGGATCTGACGGGGGGAAAATTATGAAACTCATTTATGCACTTCGGTATTACCACAGTGTCAATTTGTTTCCTTGTGTAAAACTCAGAGCGTAAATTATACATTGTCACCCTCATTGTTGGTGACACGATTGTCCTGCATTCCAGCTGTGCGCTTTAATTGTAAGATTTATTTTGACATGAAAACACTGATCCAGATAAGGGGAGCAGAAAATGTCAAAGCAGAAAATAACGTGATCACACACACAAAAAAATGAGGTTTTCAGAAATATTGGTCACAGTGGGTAGACAGATGTATAGGCAATTCTGCAGTGGCAATATAGAATAGTGATATCTCTGAGGCAGCTTAAAGCAAGCATGAAATGATTCCTTTTTTTGTAAAGAATAATAGCCATAATTTCATCTCTAATGGAACTTACACACAATAAAAAGTTGCTAAAATAGAAGAATGTCACTGGTTAGAGCAGTTAAAGGGTGTGTTATGTAGAATAAGCATTATTTTATTTTTTTATTATTTTATTTTTTATCATGTGATCCAAGAAACATTGCCATCACATTCTGCCAGTGATAACATTATGCAAACGGATCGAATTGGCTACCATATTGCTGAGATTTCATCCTGGCTGCTGGGTGATCACTGGTGGTGTAGCATCACCAACATGGCCAATTCTAGAGAGGAGGGGGGAAAAACCCCATATGGCCAATCCATGAAGGAGAGACAAAGAAATGAGACAAAAGTAATAGCAAACATTCACTGAGTGGCACTGAGAAAACTTAATAGTTGACACAATTTCTATTTCCACCAGAATTGTGAGTATTTGGTTGTTGTTGTTGTTTTAAACAATGATTGGTGTAACCACAAGATTAATGTTCTTCTGAGTAGTGAATATATTTCAGACCCCACAGGGTTATGGGTTTAGCTTTAGGTTTTTCCTCAGACCTTGGGGAGTCAAAACAGTCATAGGTTTGGATCCTACTAACTAGGCTTCTCTAGAGGGAGCAACCTTAGAGTCTTAACAGCAGAGCAAGAGAGGTGATTTTTCACTAATCCTCCCTTCCCTCTACAGCCACTTTTGCACCCCCAAATCTGTCCTGGAGGGTTGGGGGAAAGGACCAAAGTGATACAAGATTAAAGGAATCTGTCTTTTATAGCCTGAGGAAATGCCAATGCTTTCACATGGCTTGCTGTCAGATAGGAGCCACTCCAGAGTAGCTTTAGAGTGACTGGGGATGGGCAGGGTAGAAATTCATCATCATCATCATCATCATGCTTGAAAAGATTAGATTGCTGCTCATCATCTGCCTCGGTTCATCAGGCAGAAGGTAGAAGGACCTATTGAGGGAGCTTAATAACTGGGCAGATTCTTCTGTATATTAGGGGAATTGTATACAGATGTGTACATTAGGAGAAATTCACTGATAAATTTTCATGAGGATGTAAAAAGTAGAAATGATGTGGAAATGTGGAGAACTGAACTTAAGACTGAAAAAAATGAGCAACAGAGAGAAACTAAAATGGACAAATTCTCTCATCCCTACATGTGGGTGCGGCCATGCATTGATAGAGACCAGTACTTCCTTGTATAGTGAAGTTAGGCACTTCCTCCTTCATGATCAGTAGCAAGATACATATGTGGGGTTTTTTCCAGGAAAGTAACTAACCAGTACCTTGGGAACTTCACAGTGTACAAAGTAGCACACTGCCCACTTGACGTTCCTTCTGGGGTGGGGTGGGGGAAATCCCCTCTAGCCAGGTTTAAATAGCTACTGTCACTCAGCAGAGTAATTTGAAAGGATAAAACACCCTGTGATTTGCAAACAGACTTATGTTTATAGATATTGTGTTTGCAGTTGGAATATTGCTTGTATTACCTTACTGGGAATTGAGAGTGTTAAAAAATAATTATTATAGATTGATATTTAACTTGGCAGGTTTTTGTATTTCATCATCAAGATCATGCTGGGACCTAGATACCTTGCCAGGCTGTGTGTGTGTGTGTGTGTGTGTGTGTGTGTGTGTGTGTGTGTGTATATAGGCATCGAGATCCTGTTATGCAGCTAATAATCTATCATTTCTGAATCAGACCTCGGGATACAGTGGTGGGATGTGTGTTTCACTAGCAGTTAAAGCTATGCTCTCCCCATAGTTTCCTTCCTTCCTCCCTCCCTTCCTCCCTTCCTCCTTTTTTCTTTTCATTGAGATTCCATCAGTTACAAAATAAAGAACAGCTAACACAGGATACAGGTTGACATGCTGAGCATATTAATACCGTTTGACTCCTTACAACCATTTCCCTTTTACAGCATCACTAAGCTTTGATCTTACTTCCTAAGTAGATTGGACCAATAAAGAACCCTGAGCACCAGGAGACCACCTTTCACCAGCCTGCCCAATGACAAATGTTCTAAAGGCATGTCCGTGTGGGTGCTAGCTGTGTGCCAGGCCCAGATAAGGTCCTTTATTAAGGTACCATCTCCATCCATTGCCAAATATTACAAGAGAATAGGACCCATCCACTGATAGCCCACTCCATCCCATTCTGTTTCCAAGTTAAAATGACTTCAGCTTAGTGCTCATCGACATTTCTGATTGTCCCATGCCTAGAAAGCACAGGTGTGAGTGGTTTTACCTTTACCCTGTTGCTCTCCCCTGGAAAACCATCTCTTTTGTACTCTATTGGAACAAACAACAATCTACAGAACGCCCCATTGTCAGGGTACACAGTGACTTGCCACCATTGATCTGCTTGATAAATTATTTCAGAATAGAGATACATTAACTAAGAAATGATTGACTAGACATTTAGAAAGCATATCAACTGACAAATGTTAGGGCAGGCCAAAGGCATTTGGCCACTCAAAAATAAGATGGATGGTTATTTGTCAGCAATATGAAAATTGCTGAATAGGAAGCAGTTCATAAGAACGTGGTGGAAATGATAATCTGCTATTTATTTATGAAATACAATTATGGGGTGTTTGTGCTAAGAGGATATAAGCTACTTGCACTAGCAGGCAATGGAAGGGTGCACCCAGTTAAAGTTAGGGGAGTACGTTTGTGAGTGCTTCCTATTGGGACATTTCAAAGTTTAACAACCTATATTTCCCGTGATTTGCAAATGCTGCACATATTTTTGTTTTAAGCTCTACTGGGGGCTCTTTTGACTAGAAAGTGAGTCAAGCCCTGAGATTATTTAGAATTTGGGCAGTCAGCCATTTTTCTTTTGACGTTTCCCCCACACATGGGACTGCAGGACTAAATTGGTCTTCATTTAGTTATTTCCCAACAGCATGGGGCTGGGCAGAAAGAGTTAAACATGGCCCCACAATGGGATTGGAAGCTGTCTGCTTCCCATTCACTGGACTGATTATCTGAAGAGCCAGAAGGTGGTGATAACCACATGCATGTGTCTTGTATATCCGAGTCTGTGTCAGGATAGCTACAGTTGCTATAAGCATACAGCTGCCAACTGATTGCCAAGAACAAATGCAGCTCCTGGCCCCCCGAAAGGTTAGCCAGCCTTGAGTTAAGAGCTACAGTTACTCAGGATTATTTGTCACCATGCTTCTTATTTCATCCACTTCTTCCTCCCTGTTCCCCTTGTCAGATTGCTCGGAAAAGTCAAAGGTATACAGCAGAAATGATTGATGGGGCACACAGTTTTGCATAGCTGGCTCTGAGGAGGGTTGGCAAGCTAGCTTGACAGCAACCAATCAGAAAGGCTGATTGTAAACAGGAGGGAGAGAACCCTTATTTACCATAAAAGAAGGCACAAAAGACAGTGGAGACAATGGAGCAGGGGGAGGCTAAATTAATAGTACTTGCTCCCCTATTCCATTTACAGTGGTACCTCGGGTTACGAACGCTTCAGGTTACAAACACTTCAGGTTACAGAGTCTGCTAACCCAGAAATACTACCTCGGGTTAAGAACATTGCTTCAGGATGGCAGTGGGAGTCCCCATTAGCTAATGTGGTACCTCAGGTTAAGAACAGTTTTAGGTTAAGAACAGACCTCCAGAACGAATTAAGTTCTTAACCTGAGGTACCACTGTACTGCCACTCAGTCGCTGTCATCCCCTTCCTAGCTTCAGAAAGTGGGGTGCCATGGGAAAGGCCTCTGGTGGTGAGGCACATAAATAGAGCACATGAACATCAATGGATGAAGGCTAAGACATTAGCATTTCTGGAGCAGACCCAGAACTCCTTGCCTTCTACAAGATTCTAGAGCACTGCGGGGCATGCATGTTGAATTGCAAAGGCCTGCTGGCATAATAAAGTCTTCAAGAGACACCTGGAATCCAAAAGCAAGGATGCCTGCAGAATCTCTGTTTGCAGAGTGTTCTGCAGCATGGGACCAGCAGCACTATTCACCCAACTTCTGACTGAGCCTGTTGGGCTTCTATAACTTGGGGATTGATCAGCCTCTGGATGATCTCAGTGATTGGGTCGGGCGGTCCTTAAAGTATCTTGGATCCAAGTTATTCAGGGCTTTGTATGCCTACACAAGAACTTTGAACTTGGTGCAGTTACTTTTAGAGTGTTTTGCAGCAATTGTCTTGGTAATGTTTGCAGCAAGCCTGTACATCAACATTTCTATTCTCTTTCTAAAAACAGAAGGAAGCAATGAGGCTGAGAGAAGAATAATGGCTCACTTCCCCCACCCTCAACTAGCTTGTGGGAACATAGGAAGTTGCCTTATACCGAGTGAGACCATTGAAGCTTCACTTGACTAGTAGCCGCTCTCCAATATTTCAGATACTCCCAGCTAAACCTTGAGCTGCAAGGGAATGAACCTGGGACCTTCTGCATTCAAAGCAGGTGCTCTGCCAATGCCCTATTGTCCACTGAGCTCCCTTTGCAGCTGAGGAGAGATTTGAACAAGCCACTCTTCCCACAGCAGAGAGCGCACCCTCTTTGTCACTCTGCTGCTGTATCAGCTCTTGCTTTGCAAATGAGATCCCTTCACCCTGAAAGTTCTCAAACCAATTCTTGGTTGATCTTGTAGCATCCTTGCCTTCTTTTGTAAAGTTGGCACATTCCTGGAGAAGTAATTAAAGTGCCTGGTTTTTGTGTGTGCATTTTGATTTACTTATCCAGCACGAGTTTTTTCCTGAAATGAGCAAAGCCTTAATGACATTGACAATTGGAATATGCAAGAGATAAGGCAGTTCAGGGAGACATGTGGATGGAAAGCTGTGGCACCCTGGCTTATCTAGGGAAATGCTGAGAAGCAAATCCCTGGGAGGTTGGTGATTTCAATTAGCCCAACCAAAACAGCTCCAATTTATCTTTTCCAAGAGTGGATCTTCCAGAGACTTTGAATTACCAGGTACAAAGCGGGAACATTTCACGAGTGCTTGAGCACAGGGCCGTCAATTTGGGAAACAATCTTATCTTTCCTACTTTGCATACAACAAACCCTACTTCATTAAAGAAATCTTTATTTGGAAAGAATGAGGTTTAAAAGGGGCTTTCCTAGCAGAAATAGTGGGGGGCGAGTAGAATCAGAAACCACCAAAGGTAATGTAAGGTTTCAGCCAGTTTGAGCTGATGGATTAACACCATTCATAGGATCAAGATTTCAGAACGCTTTGCTCTGCTTCCCTTAGTTCTATATGTGTAGCACGACTAATAGGTGGGATCATCTTAATAGATGGTCCTGGTTGCGGGCAGGCTCCTAAACCTGTCCCCCCCACCCTGGCGGGGGTGGAGCCATCACCCTCATTCAGGGTGGCACCATGATCACCCAGGGCTATTGCCCAATCAATTTGAATGGGTGATTGTGGGGGAATGTATAAAAGCATCAGCACGACGTGTGCCAAGCACCTGCTTCACACTGCCAAACACCCGCCCACCCTGCCTTTAATTTAAATGTCCTTTGGCCTTGCTTTGGCCTTTGGTTGGTTGCCCTTCTTGTGTTGGGGACCGGGTAGGAATTTTTCCATTTGGCAAATTGGCATGGGTTAATTGGTTTTTGCCTACCTCTTAGCAATTGTCACAACTTTGTAAGGTTTGGTGATTAGGGATTGGCTTATTGTTGAGTGGAGGAGGGGACGTCAGCCATCGTCTGCCCCTCCATTTCAAGGGTATTCTGTTAAAGGAATCTGGGGCCTGGATCTTGTCCGAAGTCCGCTTGATGGGCTAGGGCCATGCCAGGCCTCTGGGAACACCAGGGGAGATGCAGGCGGGTTCCCCTGAAGCAATTTCCCTTTGGGTGGTTTACCCTTACAGACTTCCTGCAAAGGGGGCAGGAGTCAGAGATAGTCTTTTGCCAATGCCTAAGCCAATACCGCTCTCATTTCCTGTAATCAATAAAGTTGTGGCCAAAAAAATTGCCCAATAACCTTAAACAAAAATTCTGTGTCTGTGTGAATTTCTTTATGCTAATGGGGGTTGGCTTGAGGGTTTTGCCACACAACCATTGCTTAGGGTCCTTCTCCCTAGTCTCATAAAAAAAGAGAGACAACACTTAGCTAGTTGCCATTCTCACCAAATCTTGAGCACTTCCAGACTGTCCACTATTTTTGGGTGGGTTTCGACCACACACCCATAAATTCAGGGTGCAATCTACTAAAGAATGGGAAGTTTTTGTGTAAGAAACGGTCTTCCCCCAAAGTTCAGATTTACTGTGTTAAAGAAAGGGGGATGCACTGGAAAGTATGGCATAAAACTTGCATTGAGTTCACATCATCTAACCTCCCTACAAACAAATCAGAATGAATGCTCACTAAGCTGTCAGCATCATCTAATCTCCCCGCAAACAAGTCAGGAATAATGCACAATAAGTAGTACGTCTGAAAGAGCCTCCTGTGATTTCCATATGTTAACTGTACATGGTTTATGTTGTGGCAGAAACATGGAATAATTTGGCTCATAAGAGCAGTATCCTGAAAGAAAACATCCTTATTTTGTGTGTGTGTGTGTGTGCGCGCGCACTAGCTCTTACTAGTCATATTTAATGTGCTTTTTATTTAACAAAAGGTATCAGTGTATAATCCAAGCTATAAAATATGCTTGTTGACCTAGTGAGCTGTTTCTATTTAGGAATATTTAGCACAAACCACTGGGAGAGCAATCCACCATTTTCCCTTATCAGTCCCTTCAAGCCACTGGCCTAAATAGCGATTACATCAAAAGAATAATTTGGAGAAACCTCTGAAGGCAGGAATTGCTTTGAACCTTATTATACTGTACCAGTAAGATTAATTTGCTCCCATTGATCTCCTCAAAACTGTTGTAATGATGCTAGGCTGACAAGTTAAATACTTTGGGAAAGTGAAAAAAAATGCTCATTATCTTCCTTGAAGGATGATGATAAAGTAGAAGTGTGAGGAAGCTCGCCCTAGAAGTAATTGAACGGAGCCTGGCCATCGGTACGTCCAGAGGTCCTACCTATGAGCATTGGTGATTGAGCCATTTAATTATTCACACTGAGTTAGGAGGAAGAAAAATCTACTAACAATTAATAGGCTGAGGGAAGCCATGGAATCTTCCCCTTTGATTTAGGATACATTGTACTGACCAGGTCATACATGAGATAGAACTTGCACAATTGCCTCTAGCAACACAGGAAGCTCGTGGATTTGTGGACTAGCCAATTCAAATTCCAAGGGGTTGGAGTTGGACAATATGTTCTTGGTGGCCTCCCCTCCCTGAACAGGTCTACCTCTTCCCTATCTTTTCTGGTGCTTATTCATATACAGTGGTACCTCGGGTTACATACGCTTCAGGTTACATACTCCGCTAACCCAGAAATAGTACCTTGGGTTAAGAACTTTGCTTCAGGATGAGAACAGAAATTGTGCCACGGCAGCAGCAGGAGGCCCCATTAGCTAAAGTGGTGCTTCAGGTTAAGAACAGTTTCAGGTTAAGAACGTACCTCCAGAATGAATTAAGTACTTAACCTGAGGTACCACTGTTCTTCTTCAATTGGGCCCAAACTGCACCACCTCTCAGAAGAGGACACAGCCTTATATTAGCTCAATTTATCCCAGAATTGTCTAGAAACACTGGGGAGAGTCAGCCAAATCATGAACTTTGGGGTCTTAAAAAGCCCACCTCAAAGGAGAGGCAATGTTCTAAGGTCCTCTTTTCCCCCAGCTCAGATAAAAACCTGCACCTGGTGAGCATTCCCTCCTCAATAAATCCTGGCTGCCCTCCTTCATCTCCATGCTCCCCCAAACAACAAGTGTTGCACCAATTGATCAAAAAACACTTCAAGCACAATTTCAGTAAAGGTAAAGGTAAAGGTACCCCTGCCCGTACGGGCCAGTCTTGACAGACTCTGGGGTTGTGCGCCCATCTCACTCAAGAGGCCAGGGGCCAGCGCTGTCCGAAGACACTTCCGGGTCACGTGGCCAGCGTGACATCGCTGCTCTGGCAAGCCAGAGCCGCACACGGAAACGCCGTTTACCTTCCCGCTAGAAAGCGGTCCCTATTTATCTACTTGCACCCGAGGGTGCTTTCGAACTGCTAGGTTGGCAGGTGCTGGGACCGAGCAGCGGGAGCGCACCCCGCCGCAGGGATTCGAACTGCCGACCTTTCGATCGGCAAGTCCTAGGCGCTGAGGCTTTAACCCACAGCGCCACCTGCGTCGTAGAATAATAAATAGCAGTTCCCTTAAAACTCAGACATCCTGATCTAAGTGCCTTTCTCCCCATTGTGCTTGTATCATTTTGTGGTCCCGTCTCTTTCTCTGCTCTTTTAGATGCAACATCTTATAGAGAAGAAGAAACTCTTCATGTACACCACAACTGCGGCTAGGATACTACTAGCCGAAAGATGGAAAAGTGATGAGGTACCAACCAAGGAGAACGGCAACAAAAAATGATGGAGTATGCTGAAATGGCGAAACTAACTGAGAGAATAAAAGATAAAGACAATAGAGACTTTAAAAAACTAGACTGGGAACCATTTATGTCTTATTTACAAAAATATTGTAAAGAAATGGACTCATTAGCAGGGTTTGATTAAAGACTTACAATGAAAAATAAAATAGAAAATATGAACAAGAGGTTAGAAGGATAAGAATATTAAAAATTCCAATAAGAGAATGAAGTATTAAGAATAACAAAATAAGCAGAAGATATAAATGTACAAAAAAAACCAAACAAACCAGAATATGAAGTTCGGAGAAGTCATGGGTGGGAGGGGGATTTCGATATTGTTTTTTGTATTATACATGCTTGTGATAATGATAAAAATATAAAATCCAATAAAAATATTTTAAAAAAATAAATAGATGTGGCATTTTATGAAGATTATGCTGCAACCCCGCAGCAGCCATTTTCTGTTATGCCAAATGCCCATGGCAGCTGTTTTGTAATATACCATGTCCCCATGGTGGCCTCTACTTGTGGAGACCCCCTGTCCAACTTAGTATTACTTGCATGCAGTGGTTGAGGGTATGTGGATTAGTTTAGTCTGCATCAAAACACAAACTGAACCAGAGCAGTCTCTAATAGCCCTCTTCTCTTCACCCCTGTCTTTATTCGTCACTCTTTTCTTCCGTTCCACACCCCTCCACTCCTTTCTGCTTCTTCTCTAGATTCGTCAACAGGATGGCCAACAGTTATGTAAGTGGGGGTGGAGGAAAAGCCTCTGAAAACTCTGAAGAAGATGAAATCTTCCATTAAAGCTTAACTCTAAATGCAAAATTCTTCCCCTCTTTTTTTTCCTGAAAGAAGAAGCCACAAGGCTAAGGAGAGATCTGCTTGAAGAGATGAAAGGACAGAGGGGATTATGTGGGAAATGGATATTTCAGTATAAAACCTTAGCAACTGTCTCCAACCTGATAATGATCAAAATATCATGGAGCAATTTAATTTCTCATTTTCAGATCTAGGAAATGTCCTTCAGCAAGAATGCATTTTCTTCACAGTGTATTAAATATACTAAAAAGGAAAAAAAACTTTCAGTAAAAGTCTTGCAGACTTGTATTGTTTTATCCTTTTTATTCCTTGCCTTTAAAAAAAACAACAGCTTTATCTTCTATCTTCTTTGCAAGGGATTCCCACTGGGATAATAGTGTTGTGCCTGTCAGACTCCCCTTTCCTTTATTATTTAGGACAGGCATAAACATAAAAGCACAATAGATACTCTCCTTTCCAGACATTTGGACCAAGGAAGGGATATATCTCATGTCACCTTCAATTAGTGCTGATCTGCAGGTTGGCGGGTCGAGGGGGTGGGGGGCAGTTTTGCAAGAAGAAAAGAAAAAAGAAACTTTTATTGAAATCCAAAAGGTGGGAGCTTTGGCTAATTTTTTTTTTTCATTGAGAAAGGGATTCGAGGCTGCTTGATTCCTTAGAGTGGTCACTGAATGGTGCAAACATCACCTACATGATCACATGATGCTCTATCACCAAAGCTCAGTTCCTATATGCATGGATCACCAATAAACTTTGCCTGATGGTGGAGCAACATGGGTGCCCTCTGCCCAGTCCACTAAAGAGATTCTGTCGCTTGTAGGTTGGGGACTTTGCATGATTACTCAATCCCATGGAGGCCATTTTTTTTTAAAAAAAGTAATTGGACATTTGTGAAAAGTCAGACTCAATGGGCAGGATTCAACTAAGCTGTTGTGTGCATGGAATAAGGGAGCATGTTGGGTGGCGAGTTCCCGACCCCCCCCCCCAGGTGGAAATAATGACACATGACACAAATATTAAGGTTAATGGGCTAAAAAAAGGCCACAACTTTATTGGTTACAGGTGAAGAGCGGTATTGGCTTAGGCATTGGTCCTAACTGACTATATCTGACTCCAGCCCGTCTGCTTGAAGTCCGGGAAGGGTTAACCACCAGTAGGGGGAGTGCTGCTGATGCACATCAACTAAGAACTCCCCAGGGGTCACTGCTAGGAAGAGTGCCTTGGGCCCTAACCTCTTTAGGCTTCAGACAGGGCCACACCCCTCAGAATCCTTTAATGGACTACCCTTCCACATCTGGGGCAGGTGATGGCACTACCTCCCCTCTTCCATCTACAGAACAATACCAATGCCTAACCGCCAATACCTTAGGCGGAAGTGGCCTTTTTGGAGAAAAGGATGGAAAAATCCAATTGTACAAGAGGACCAAGTTCTCCACATGCATTCCCCACTTAGCACTACACTGAATTCCACCTCATGTGCTTAGACCATGCACAAATCTCTTGCCAACTCAGGTATGCATGCACTGGGCCTTAAGCCTAGGAGCACATGGGAAGATGGAGGGATTGTGTTTTGTGGGTTAGGGAGAAGGAAGGAAGGAAGGAGTTTGGATTTGATATCCCGCTTTATCACTACCCTAAAGAGTCTCAAAGCAGCTAACAATCTCCTTTCCCTTCCTCCCCCACAACGAACACTCTGTAAGGTGAGTGAGGCTGAGAGACTTCAGAGAAGTGTGACTAGCCCAAAGTCACCCAGCAACTGCATGTGGAGGAGTGGGGAAGCGAACCCGGTTCACCAGATTACAAGTCCACCTCTCTTAACCATTACACTACACAGGGTCTCAGTAGTGGTAGTAGTATCAGGCAGGGGATGATAAAATGGCAGGGCAGAAATTATCTGGTGACTCTTGATTGGAAGCCTGATGGTCAAGCTGATGGAGCCAGTCAAGAAGTCCCCAGTCCATGCAGCATCATCCACACATTCAGTGTATAGCACTTTGACTACATAATCTTTGCATTTGAACTCTAATTCTGTTCAACACTTATCTTTATGCTTCTCCTTGATGAGGAAGCTCACTGAGAGAGGGTTGCATTTCTGTTATGCCCTGGACAACATCATTGAGGGCATGGCAATCTCTGATGTGGCTCACAAGTGGGCTCAGAATTCCCTAGGTTATTTTCCAGCTCTGTTTTTCCAAGCCCAATTAGAAGCCAAAATGGGAGGGCAGAGGCACTCAATCATAAACAGCAACAACATCTTTTTTATTTATACTCCACCCATCTGTCTGGGTTGCCCCACCCATTCTGGGTGGTTTGCAACACATATAAAAACACAATAAAACATCAAACATTAAAAACTTACTGATACAGGGCAGCCTTCAGATGTCTTCTAAAAGTTGTATAGTTATTTATCTGCTTGACATCCGATGGGAGGGTATTCCACAGGGAGGGTGCCATTTCTGATGGGAGGGAGTTGGGGCACAAGAGAGAGGCAGAAAATCTAAGCTAATGAAAAACAGGGAAACAATCTCCTGGTTGGGGTAAAGGAACCACAAACTTTCCAAGCACTTTATCATATTATGCTAACATTTGCCCAGACTCTTATGGTGATAAGAAATCCCCAAACTCTGTTGGAAAGCTCTCCACATTCTTCCAACTCCTTAGTCATTTGTCAAAAGAAAGACACTAAATCTGGATTTAAATAGAAGTGTCCTAAATTGAGATGGATCTGCTGTCTAGGATGGAGCAATGAAGGCCATAGGAACAAAGTGGATAATAAATTATGGACTAAATATGGCGAGAGAAGTACCCATACTATCCACAATCTAGTTTCGTTCTATTGTGTAGAATTATTTATAGTCCCACCTTTCATTGTGGAAAAATAACAAGGTTTACTAAACAAAAACAGTACAATAAAATAACAATAAAACATGAACTGAAATATCCAGAGTTCAGTAAACTTGGTACTAAGGATCAGTGCCCAAGGATGCCCACATGAACATATATGTTTTTACCAGCCAGCAGATCACTGCACAATGTTGGGGACACTGCAGATAAGGCCCTTCATAAAAATGAATGCAGATACTTGATTGGTCACACAGGTTGGTTTATGTAGATGAGGATTCCCCCAAGCATCATGGAGATATGTGATGCCAGACTAAGCCACAAGTCAGACTGGATTGTCACAGGACACTTCCAATGATGGCAATAAGATAATCATAAGTAACAGCACAATGGTGGTGTAGCAAATATGGATAGTCATTGGATAACGCTGCCTTGAGATTTGTTTTACAATCAAGCAGTGTATAAATTCTAGATTTTAAACAAACACTTTATGATCTATTTTAAAATATTAACTATTGAAGGAAATCTGTCCCAATGGAGGGTGGTTAGGATAAATTGTTCGGGTGCCTTGAAATTGGCATGCCATCAATCTTAAACTCTAAAACTTCAATACTTTTACCTGCCCCCTTAAAAGCATTGTCCAAAATGTTACCCACTTTGTTTACAGCAGGGTGTGTGTGGGGGGGGTGCCCATGGTGGTGGGCACTCCAAATGGACATCTGATAATGCTGATACCCCATTCACCAACTCCTGCCCTTTAAAAAAGGGGGATAACTATCCATGTCAAAGAGTTGGGTGATTCAATGTCTGTATGGGATGCCAGAATGACATGTAATATTATCTGTGTGGTGGAGGGGAGAGATGCTCTTGCTCCACCAGCTAAAGACTACAACCAGCCCAGTATAGATGGCTGAGGCTGACTTTTGTGACCTCTAAATGCAGAAAGGACCAATCAGACTTGAACTACCATGAGCTGACTCTTCATACAGTGGTTCTGCATAGCCTTTATGATCAGTCCTTAAGAGAACATCTCATATAAAATATACCCTAAAGTGGATGATTAGCAATTCAGAGAAGATTCACTGAAATCAGTGACAACAACTAACGTAAATCAATTGGTTTCACTGGGTTTACTCTGAGTAGAATCTGGATAGCAACGAGCCTTAGCAGATATAAAAAAAAGGATGAAGATGAATGCAGAAAAGATATACTTGGGGTTTGTTTACATAATAAAATCAGCCATGACTTGTGTGGCCATTTCCAAAGGTCAAAACTAATCAGTGTCGCCCCACGCAAGTTCTTTTTAAATGAAGTTTTAATGGCATTTGCTATTATCATTCCAAATAAATAGCATTTTATTCAAATCTACCTTATTGACAGATAGGTTGTCTCATTCACCTCTGCAGCGGGCAAATGAAGAAATGAAAAACTAAAAAGCAATGAAGGAAAGGGAACTGATATCTGGCTTCGGAAGAAAGGCTCTGCAGGATACAAATAAGTAAAACATGGGGATGAAATGAATTGGAACTGAATCTATTTGCATTGAGGACTGAACACGATGTGCTCAGTGGGAAGGCAAGAAACACTTGACTGAACAATAGAAAAATAAGTTGAATATCCCTAGCAATATTTCTGTATTTTGAAAAAATGAATTTCTGTTGTTAAGCTCTCACTCATATATTTTCCCTGATGCTGCTAACTCAGGTTCCCCTCCCTGCATCCCTCTTAGATGCACTAAAGGCATTCTGGAAAAATGTGTACTTTATTTTGTATATATAATTACATATTTATTAATTTCCATTTATAAATGTAAAAGAATTACAGAAATCAAGAGAACAAAAATATAATCAAGTAACCAGTTACAATATTTTACCTTAATCTGTGGCTTGCATCCAATTGCATCAATCATATTTATGATGTTTCTGTATCCAGTGGGGGCTTCTACCAGTGAAACAATAGTAGAAGACCATTTTTTCCATCCCCCTTGCAGCTCCCCAAACCTGCCTCATATGATTGGTGAGCCTTTCAGAACAGCATGAGAGGTTATGTGGGGGCCTTCAAGAGAAGGGGCCCTTTCTGCTGATGGAAGTCTCAGCTAGTTCAGTCAGCACAAAGGGCATCACTGGATACAACCCTGAAACTGCCAGTTTAGCATTAGTCCTGATGGGACAAGAGTCTTTAATCTAGCTTTCAAATGAAAGCTCAGTGCAGAGCCAACAGAACATTTTGAGGTTCACTAGTATGTGCATTATTAAATTCTGTGTGAGCTGGAAAATGATTCCTTGTTAGGAAAAAACCGTCAGGATTATCAGGGTGCATTACCCTCAGAGGTCATCAGGCTTATTTGATCACCAGCAGATGTTTTGGGTCACTGAATAAATGTACTATCTGGTTCAGCTACCTGGTGTGTTTTGGTCTGGGTAGACACCAAACCTCTAAAAACCAAGCTAGCGCCATGCACCATGCAATACACAATGCACCATGCGAGCTTGTTAGCATGGAGATGGGGAACAATAATAAGTCAGTGCAAGCTGGGCAACACTTTAAATGGGAAGTGCTGGGCATTCATATAAAGTTGTGAGCAAACCATGTGGAAAATCGTTCCCTTGCAAAAAAAAGAAAAAGAAAAGACATATCTGCCTTTGTGTGTTAGCATCCCAATCCAGCCATGTCACTTTTTAATGAGGCAGAAATATCTGCAGGCAATAATACACCAGATTTCACATAGCCCTCTGGGAAAGAAGTTCCCCTGCAATCTACAGCTCTCGCTGTGATGTGACCCAGCCCATCGTCAGAACTGCAGTGCACAGAAGCTGCAAAGAAAGCATTCAAATGGGGTTCAAGTAAGCTGGAAATAATTAGGAAGAGAAGAATTCATCATACAGGTGTAAGCCTTCCCACTCACCTTTGGCCCTTTCTTCCCTCTCCATGTTTTTCTAGAGATCCCTCTAATATGCAGTGGATGGATTTCCAGTTTGAAAAGAATGCCAGCTGAAAGGAGAGTAGCACCTCATTGTAGCAAGAAGCCAATGTGACATGCTTTTCAAATTGGAATAATCCACCTGCATTTCCACCCCTGTTGTGCCCTGTTCTTTTCTGTACCAACTCGCTGGAGAAATTGTTTTCCTTTCACATAGGGGGAAAAAAATGTGACTGTCCTTTGTCAAGTGGATGTTCTCTTTTGATTATCACTTTTCTCCCCTCTTCCCTATTATCTCCAATGAACGACAGATTGTGTGGGATTGCTATTTTCCTTCCAGTCTACCCCAAAAGTAAATGATTTCTCCTTAAAGATCTGGAAGGGGCTAGACAGAACTGCTTTCGCTGTAGTTGTAGTCTTGTAGACACGCTTATGCCATTGATGCTAGATCTCCAATCTTCTTGCTAACTTCACTCATTGGCACAATTAACTTCTTGTTTCATTCTCACCACCATTAAAGAAGAATGTGTCCCCACCAACCGGTCTCCAGTGGTCCTAGAGATTATGAAGGAGAAGTGCCTGGGAAATTCTGGAGCTCAAACCTAACAGTGGTGACAGCCAGCTCTTAATTGTTAGTCACGGAGCTGCTACTTGCTCATTTCTGAACTCCCATGTAAATCATTAGTTTTTATAAAAACTGACACATTCTAGACTGCTGAGAATTACAAATTCCTCAGGCTGTTATTTCACTATGCAGGCAAAACTCTAGACTACTCCAGCTGTACCCAACCAACTTCAGTGTATTCAATCAACTATTCCCCCTGCTGTCATTTTACCTGTGCCATATTAGTAAACCCTCTCCAGGTGTCCTACTTCCAAGATAACATATGGCTGGGAAGAGTAAAGATAAGCATTCTACCTCTATCACCACACCATCCTCACTCTCATCCTCCATAGGGTAAATTATGACAATCAGAAGATCAGGGGTCAGCAAACTTTTTCAGCAGGGGGCCGGCCCACTGCCCCTCAGACCTTGTGGGCGGCCGGACTATATTTTGGAGAGAGAGAAAGAACGAATTCCTATGCCCCACAAATAACCCAGAGATGCATTTGAAATAAAAGCACACATTCTACTCATGTAAAAACACCAGGCAGGCCCCACAAATAACCCAGAGATGCATTTTAAATAAAAGGACTCATTCTAGTCATGTAAAAACAGGCTGATTCCCAGACTGTCCACAGGCCGGATTTAGAAGGCGATTGGGCTGGATCTGGCCCCTGGGCCTTAGTTTGCCTCCCCATGATCAAGATTAAAGCTAGGGATTTTCTCTGACACCCCTCCCAAGTCAGTTCAGTTTTCTTGCAGAAGCTACTCGAGCTGTTTAGCTCATGCCAAGGTCAATTCCAAATGTGAATTTTAGTGACTTTTTATAGCGGAGCTTTCTGTACTAGACACTCCATTTTTAAATCCACATTTAAAAGGAGATGCTTTGAAGCTAACATTTCCTCTAATGGAAAACTGCTTCTTTGGCTGACTACTCCTGCTGTGATATGTCCCATATGACTGAGCTGGTCACTTCACCACACATTATGCCGCATAATACTACAGAGTACGATATCCCATTTTAAAGTAGATTTTCAGAGCTGTTGAAACATGAACAATTTGAGGTCAACTTGTGCCATTTGCATTGTAACCAGAAGGCAGAAATATGCCAGAAAATTGGCTGGTTTTCAGGGCTGGCACCAATCCAGCCAGCAGCCATAATTTCCCCTTTTATTCCTTTTTCTCTGGTGTGTTATAATTCTGAAACTTCACTTTCAATCATCATTTCTTTGGGCTTGCATTCTATTCCACCAGTAGAACAAAGGTGCCAACAAACTTACTGGTCCTTTTTAAATGAACTTGCAAGCAGGAGCAGACACTGGAACATCAATTGTGTAACTGCTCCAGTCTCTCCTCAGCATTATTTATTGCAAGAGTGGTCCATCTGCTTGTATGGGATTATTGTGCTGTGAGGAAAACAACAAAGAGCCCTATGGCCACTGTGAGTTATTTGCTTAGAAAATGCAAGTGCAAGAGAACGAGAGGGGGAATATAGTGGGAAAGAGACTGGGCTGTGAACCAGGAAGCTTCTGATTTGCATTTTGCTTCAGCCAAATGCCCACTGGATGTTCTTAGGTAAGCCCTAATCTCCAAGCTGCACATCTGCAATATGATAAAAAACATAACTGATCTACGTTGTTGTTGTTGTAGTAGTAGTAAGTAACACTAATGCTTGTGTAAGCATTATTAATAAGAATTGTTGCCAATGGCTGCTGCAGCATGATCTTATGCATATTGAGAATAGAGCCCACAATCCTCACAGCAAAAACAACCAACTGCAGGAACCAAAACTTTTCGAGCTGTGATATCTCAAATAACAAAACACCATACAAACAGTGAACATAGACCAGGCACCCTCAAACTCGGCCCTCCAGATGTTTTGGGACTACAGTTCCCATCATCCCTGACCACTGGTCCTGTTAGCTAGGGATGATGGGAGTTGTAGTCCCAAAACATCTGGAGGCTGAGTTTGGGGATGCCTGACATAGACCATAGGTATTACAATGAAAAAACCTGTCCATTTTGAATTCATCTAGCATTTATCAAGTTTGTACAGAGTATCCTAATTCAAACTGGACTTCTGAAGGGATGCTAGCAGGTTATTCACTTGGTGAATAGCAAAGTTTCTTCTCTTGCAAAGTTGTCCTCAAGAGTGCAGACTGGACTTTTTGCCCCTATATCAACTGGTCATTCACCCATTCATCTTTCTTCCACTCCCAGGAAAAAGATGAAGAACACTAACCCATGCATATTTATTCAGAAGTAAATCCTATTTTCTCTGTGGGATTTACCTCCCAAAAATGTGCTTAGAATTACTGCCCCAGGATGTTTATGTCCCACTGGGGGAGAAAGTGGGATTTGCAACCCTATCCTACCTGTATTTACTAATAAATAAGCTGCAATGGTTTTCAAAGGCCTTGCTTGCAAATAAGAACAGTTAGGATTGTACTTTATAATCCCGTGTACATTTACATGGAAATAACTTGTTGTTTAACTGTGTGAACATAATAAAGGTGCAGTAATAGGCATAAGCGATGCAGCATATTGTGTAAAGGTTGAGAATTGCTGGTTCTTGTTCTCCAACTGTCAACAACAACAACAAAGCTCTGTTTAGATTTTAGCTCTTTAATACCGATCAAAGCTCCCAGTTGCTTTGCACCTGGATTTCACCCACATTGTTCCTATCAGCCACATCATTACGGGTCGTTTCTTCTCAAAGTAAAATGGTATATTTGAAATTAATGCAATTATCTCTCCTCCCACACAAGTACCGACGACGAGAACAGTCCTTTAAAAAACCCCTTTATTAACATTATTAGCAACCCAAAATTTGCAGTAGCAGGATATTATACCCATCTATGAAGCAAACAAACAATAAATAATAAGAAAAAGAAATGGTGACACACAATAATATAAATCAAGACATCCAAACTTCACAAGCTAGCATGGATGGTGATTGTTGAGCATCCAAGGACTCAGCTATATGGCTGAAAATAAAACATTTTAAGTGCAAAATATGTGACACCAGATGGCAATGGTGAGCCTTATGGAAAATTCAAGATATTTCTTTAAATGTCTTTTTAAAAAAGCATTTTCAAAGTGGTTTTTCTATGTGTCTAGATTCTACCTAAGTCTGAAGCATAGGAGGTAAAATCCCACCAGATGTCATAGATATTTGATCCTTCAAGATGACATTTATTAATCTCCATATTGGACTATAGAATATTAGAATTCCAGATTAAAAAAAATATGGGTTGTGACTATGTATGCAAGAAGGCATCCTTTCGCATTCCTGCAGCTGTTGCATGCAGCACTGTTTCTGTTCTGTTGCAGTTCATCAACAGGGTTGATGGTCAGGGATGATGGTCAGGGATGATGCGAGTTGTAAACCAGCAACATCCATACCCTTCAACATATCTCTTTTGAAAACAGAGAGGTGAAGAGGGTGGCAACACGAGAACGGGGCCTTCTCTGCAGTGACTCCCCATCTGTGGAATGCTCTCCCCAGGGAAGTTTGCCTAGCACCTTCATTATACACCTTTAGGTGCCAGGCAAAAATGTTCCTTTTTAACCAGGCCTTGGGTGGTTCTTTTTGGGGGGCAGGTGTTATTGGGTTGTTGTTTTCATTCTGATTATATATTTTGTGGTTAATATGTTGGTCTTTTCTGTGAACTGCCCTGAGACCTTCAGGTATAGGGAGGTATATAAATTCAATGAAGAAGAAGAAGAAGAAGAAGAAGAAGAAGAAGAAGAAGAAGAAGAAGAAGAAGAAGAAGAAGAAGAAAAAGAAGTAGAAGAAGTTTTTAATGGGATGGTAACTTTAGGGTTGGGGTCTGACCCTGCCCCTTACCAGCCTCATGTTCCTATGTATCTGGAGGAACTTTTAAAAAGGACCTGTGTGTGTGTGTGCGTGTGTGTGTGTAAGCAGATACAGTGGTACCTCAGGTTGAGAACTTAATTCATTCTGGAGGTCCGTTCTTAACCTGAAACTGTTCTTAACCTGAAGCACCACTTTAGCTAATGGGGCTTCCCACTGCCGCCGCTGCACGATTTCTGTTCTCACCCTGAAGCAAAGTTCTTAACCCGAGGTACTATTTCTGGGTTAGTGGAGTCTGTAACCTGAAGCGTCTGTAACCTGAGGTACCACTGTACAGTAGTACCTCAGTTTTTTAACGTAATCCCTTCCAGAAGTCAGTTCAAGTTCCAAAAATGAAAACTGGAAATGGAAGCCTCAAAATGGAAAACTCAAAATGGAAGCCGCGTTCGACTACAGAGGCATTCGAAAACTAAGGTACCGCTGGATAGAAAAAATGAGAATACCAAAATGTTGGCATGTTACACCATTTTAACCCAGAGGGCAATTTGTGGCTTCCTCCTCTCACTCTAATATGACCCCATTAATTCCATGTCCCAATGCCCTTTTTCTCAGAGTGAGAGAGAGAGAGTTCCAACAGCCAATAAGATTAAATATTAGTATGTGGAAAACAAGACCGAGGGTTGTGAAAGCAAAGTAATAAGCAGTGTTGTGCTGAAAATTTCTCCTGTGCTTCCCAGCATTCTTCCTCCACCAATTTGTGTGAAAAGAAATGGTATTCAAAAATTATGAAAAAGGAAAGGAAATTTCAGAGATCGCAGAGGTGTGCAGGGTTTTTGTTGCACTTTTCTTACATGTGCAGTGTTTGTGAGAGTCATTTATTTCTTTCAACAAATCATCTCTGTGGTGGTCTGGACTTCTCATGAAAGCCAAAATCAGTGTTCAGACCTATCTCACATGCTTGGTTGCCAGCCTCCCTGGCTTCACTTCTCCTAGTTCAAACAAGCAAAGACCTCATGAGGATGCTCCTCCCGTGGGGCTTTTTCAGTTCAGGAACTGCAATCTGGGAAGCCTGCAGTGTTGGAGAAAGCCTTAATGGATACAAAAACGCAGGCCACTCAAGGACACTCTTCACAATGAAAAAAATAAGCGCAAACCCACACCCACCTAAATTCTGAAGAAATTCTAAAGTGCCTTGAGAAAGAGGCAGGAAGATTGAAGTCTCTTTGATGGGGGAAGAAAACGTTCAAGAAATTGGAGGGCAGATTCCGGCACAGCACTAGTAATAAGAGGAAAACTTTGCTGTGCATCAAAACAGTTCACAAGAACTGTCTGAACCAGGAGACAGTCCCCACTTTGCAGAAACAAACACCAAATGAACATGGATGGACTCAGACCGATTTATTATGTAATGCAGTGGGGACTAAAATGTGGCCAGATGTTTCTGAGCTCCAAAATCCCATCAGCCCCAGTCAACAAGGTTGATGGACAGGGATTATGTGAGCTGTAGACTACCAACATCCATACCCTTCAACGTTTCTCTTTTGAAAACAGGGACATCTTATTGAATCAGAATCAGAATCAAGCCATCTGACTGGGTTGCCCTAGCCACTCTGGGTGGCTCCCAATATATATATAAACATGATTAAACATTAAACTTTTTTTAAAAAAACTTCCCTCTACAGGGCTGCCTTTAGAAGACAAGGTTGTATAGTTACATATCTCCTTGGCTTGAGGGTCACATAACTCCAGACCCTCCAAGTATCCCTGTTTTCCAGGGATAGTCCCGGATTTACAGAAACCATAGTTTCTGATTTGATCCCGGAATGTCCATAGGATGTCCCTATTTCCATCGGAGAAATGTTGGAGGGTATAGAGTTATGCAACCCTGGAGCCTAAGAGATAAATAACTATACAGCCTTTAGAAGACATCTGAAGGCAGTCCTGTATGGGGAAGTTTCTAAATGTTTAGCATTTTATTATGGTTTTATATGTGTTGCAAGCTGCCCAGAGTGGCCGGGGCAACCCAGTCAGATGGGCAGGTTATAAATAATAAAATGATGATGGTGATGGTGTAATAGAAAGTTCCTATTTTTATCGGAGAAATGTTGGAGGGTATGTAACTATACTTTTCAACATTTCTCCAATGGAAATACAGGCATCCTAGGGAACAGCGGGACATTCAGGGATCAAATCAGAAACTCGGACAGATTCTGTAAATCAAAGACTGGAAAATAGGGATAATTGGAGAGTCTGCAACATCTGAAGGGCCACAAGTTACCCACCTGTGATTTAACACATATATCAAAAATGGTACCTAATATTTTTCCAGTGGTTAAGGTGGAGGATTCCTCCCATGAAGAGCTTACATTGCTGGAAAAAAATTCGCATTGAGGTCTTGTGCAAGAAATGCAAATGCTGTTTTCTACATTTGGTAAACATCACACAGAATCTCCCACTCAAATCTGATCCTGCACTGGTGCATCTGTTCCAGCGATATCACTTGACAGTGAGGAAAATGCATGAGAAGAATCTACTTTAGGTTGAATTGATTTAGATGGTCCACAGTTAGCAAACAAATATTCTTCTTTTTTCTCATTTCTGTCTCAGTTATTTAAAACATGTTTACTGAAGCGTGAACATCTACTTGGTTTTTAATTAGCATACAAATCACACCCGTGAGGCATATACCATAAAATGATTCTCCGTATCTTCTCCCCCCCCCCTTCCTTACAACCTTATCTACAACCAAGCTCAGTGATACTTCTTGCGGGTTTTTCAGCCCGTATTTCCAGCCCAGTCCTTAACACCGGGAATGGTTTAATGTTTATTTCCACATTTATGCCTCCCAGCACACCATCCCTGCATGTTTCAGACCCTCACACATAAAAGTTAATATACAAAGGTAGCAGTACGGTTCCCTTCCCAGTTATGGCTACACATTGCATACATATTATTATCTGCAAAGGACTTAATTATGTTTCATATTACCATTTCAAAAGGGCAGGTATCACACTAAATCTCTGTTGCACACTGCCTGCATACCCATATTTGCAATTGCCTAAATACCCATTTTAGTGTATACTGCCTTGAGTGTTCATTGGCAGAAAGACAGAAATAATAAGTGTGCATTTGTTTATTTGGCAAAGAGTCATGGAGCAGCAGTATAGCATCTGCTTTGCCTACAGAAAGTCCCAGTTTAATCTCCAGGGTCTCCAGGTAAGCCTGGGAGAGACTCATTTTTGAAACCCTGGACACTCACTGTCAGCATAGACAGTAATATAAAGCTAACGTATTTTTCGCTCCATAAGACACACTTTTTTCCTCCTAAAAAGTAATGGGAAATGTCTGTTCATCTTATTGAGTGAATGTGTTGTCCCTGGAGCTGAATTGCCCAGGGGCAAAAAGCAGGGATGGTGGTGTTGAAACAAGCCGCTGAGCAGCTGTTCAGCAAGCGATCGAGAGGGGGGATAAGGGACTCTAGCGATAAAGGAGGCTGCCTGGGAGGTGGGCGGTAAAGACAGTGAACTTTGCAAGGAGAAGAGACAGGAAGATTAAAGCAATGAGGAGAGAAATTAGAAGAAAAGGAGGAGCAAAAAACTGCTGCAGCTAAGGAAAAGACACTAAGGCAAACAAGAGGGAAGGGGGTGTTGAAACAAAGCCGCTGAGCAGCAAGGGATCAGCAGGGAGATAAGGGACTCTAGAGATAAAGGAGGCTGCCTGGAAGGGGGAGGTAAAAGCACATGGATCCTCAGGATTTTTGCATTGGGTCACCCCAAATTCACCATCAGATCACATAGCATGTCCATGGCTACAGCCTGCACACAAAAATCACGCATCCACTGTTTTGTGGGGCCACAATGGCACAAAAACATGATTACAAAGCACGGATCCACATGGATCCTCAGGATTTTTGCATTGGGCTACCCCAAACTCACCGTCAAATCACATATCATATCTTTGGCCATAGTATGAACCACAAAAATCATACATCCACTGTTTCATTCAGAATATTTTTTTTCTTGTTTTCCTCCTCTAAAAACTAGGTGCGTCTTATAGTCAGGTGCGTCTTATGGGGTGAAAAATACAGTATATGAGGTAGATGGGCCAATGGTCTGACTCTGTATAAGGCAGTTTCTAATGAAACTAGACAAATCAGTGTGTGCAGCCACAAGAGCAGGCCTTTTCTGCAGTGGCTCCCCACTTATGGCATGCTCTACCCAGGGAAGCTCACTTGGTGCCATCTTTACATAGCTATAAGCACTAGGCAAAAACATTTCACTTCCCCCAGGGCTTTGGCTGATTAAACAATCTATGCAATTTTAGACTACAGGGGGAGGGGTTATTGTTTTTCATAGAATTGATTTTAGAATGTATTTCCATTAATTGATTGTGATTTTATGTAAACTGTGCTGTTTTTACTGTTCTTAGCCACTCTGAGGCCGGCTTTGGCTGGGAAGGGTGGGATATAAATACATTATTATTATTATCATTATCATTATTATTGGTGTCCGGAGTTAACCTATTATTGGAATGTTTGATTCCAATACCAACTTTTAATGTTCCCCAAACTTTCCCAGTCATTGTCTGAAACAAAATGCAGGATTTCAGTCCTCTTTACCACTTAATTCTGAGCAGGCATTTCTGCTTAAAATGGTTTATGAACTTTAACAAAAGGCGCTCCAAGTCCCCATGGGTGGGGGGGGGAAGCAAGAGGAAAGAGCAATATCTCCTGTTCACTCACATGCAGCTTGCATTCCAATCACAGCCAGTTTGACATGCCCCTTCCCATTGATGTTGATGTGACGTGCTTAGAATCATAGAATTGTAGAGTTGGAAGGGACCCTAAGGATCATCTAGTCCAACCCCCTGCAATGCAGCTGTCCTATACGGGAATTGAACCTGCAACCTTTGCATTATCAGCACCACACTTACCAACTGAGCTATCCAGGCATGGTGTTCACCTTAATTTCCTACTCCAGTTTTGCACCTTAAATAGGACTAAGATTTAGGACTAAGGCTATTGTTCCTCCTCTCCTATTATTCCAAAGGGTAGAGAATTGTTCTAGTGCTTGCCCCCAGGTAGAATATTGTTCAGCACCGACCAATGAATGCTCTGTTTTCAAGGCCTTGGTCTTCTACTCATCAATTAGGGAGGGAAATATCTCTAAAGATATGCAAAGAGAAAGGCATTCTCTCCCCTCAAGTGAATATCTCAGTAAGGCACCTGAAAGGAAAGATATGAAAGAAAGAAATGTTAATGCTTTTCATAAAAATTCAGCATTCATGTAGGAAGCAAGTCAATCAGAATTTCCTGTTCTGGCAATCTAAAATATAGTTCTACCACACACACACACAGAGAGAGAGAGAGAGAGAGAGAGAGAGAGAGAGAGAGAGAGAGAGAGAGAGAGAGAGAGAGACTCCAGACCCCCCAGATGATCTGGAGGAAGAAATCTTTTGTTCTTGGAGTACAATGAACTCTAATGATATTAAATATTCCACCATATTTTTAAGAATATAAAAGATCACAAAAAGGCGAGATTTGCTAGGGAAAGCATGACAAAGAAGGTGCAATCCTCTTTTCTACCCAAAACACAGCCATTATGTGGACTGTTAATCAAGAATGCTAAAATTAGCTTATTTTGCACAACTTTGGCCAATTTAGATATTTTTATTCCTTTTTTCTTCCTCCCCCTCCTTTTCTTTAAAGTCTTCAACACAAATCCTTAGGCTGCTTTCCTAACAGAACTCAATCAAATTTTATAGAGGAGATCCAGTATCAGCCAAATTTCACCAGTGCCAATCAAGGCTATGGCACTCTTGCACTGATGCTTATAATAATTCCTTAACCACCCCACCCCTTTCCTGATTGTCTGTGACCTGTGATGTCTATTTAGAGACCTAGAAACAAAACCTACTTACTCAGGAGTGTGTCCATGGGCCCAGTCACAAGAAGGACCACCTTCTGAGGACGATCCCATTTCCTGGACATAGCTGGAATAAGGCAGTTGAAAGCAGTGTCCGGGCAGAAATCGCTTAAATGTCATGGAAAACCAACACGTTTGCCAGCCCATCATGGAAGTCTAGATTTTGGCTAATTTCCATAAAAATAACTCAAAAATTTCTTCTTTGTTTTGAATTGGGGGGGGGGGGGAGCTCAACAACCAGGCAAAAGTTTTCGAAATATGGCAACCCTACAAATATTGACCTGCTACATATCAGCTGTCAGATACTGCCAAGTCTTGTTTCTATGTAACCTGTCAGGTCTTCTGAGATGTCAGCTAGTGCCAACATTGTATGCCAAATACTGTTGTTGAATACACACACACACACACACACAGAGAGAGAGAGAGATAGAGAGAGAGAGAGAGAGAGAGAGATTCTATAGTGAATAGGTAAAGGTAAAGGGACCCCTGACCATTAGGTCCAGTCGTGACCAACTCTGGTGTTGCGGCGCTCATCTCGCTTTATTGGCCGAGGGAGCCGGCGTACAGCTTCCGGGTCATGTGGGCAGCATGACTAAGCTGCTTCTGGAGAACCAGAGCAGTGCACGGAAACGCCATTTACCTTCCCGCCGGAGCGATACCTATTTATCTACTTGCACTTTGACGTGCTTTCGAACTGTTAGGTTGGCAGGAGCAGGGACCGAGCAACGGGAGCTCACCCCATCGCGGGGATTCAAACCGCCAACCTTCTGATCGGCAAGCCCTAGGCTCAGTAGTTTAACCCACAGTGCCACCCGCGTTCCTCAGTGATATAGTGAATACTCACCATCAAAGTCTGCTGAGCAGAACCACAAGTGTGGGTGGGGAGATGGCAGGTAGATTTCATCTCTAATCTCCAGTTGAAATAACTAGATCTGTGTAAAAGTAACTGCATGTGGCTTCCTTTCCCATTGCTTAGAGCTTTCTTTGTTTGCTACCCTTGCTTCTGTCTCCTCTGCTGTTGACCCCTACAATGTCAGCTTTTTGTTTACAGTGGTACCTCGGGTTACAGATGCTTCAGGTTACATACTCCACTAACCCAGAAATAGTACCTTGGATTAAGAACTTTGCTTCAGGATGAGAACAGAAATCACACAGTGGCAGCACGCGGCAGCAGTGGGAGGCCCCATTAACTAAAGTGGTACCTCAGGTTAAGAACAGTTTCAGTTGAAGAACGGACCTCCAGGGCGCATTAAGTTCTTAACCCGAGGTACCACTGTATATGAAAGTGCATTTTACCATTGGTCTCCCCAGTACAGGAAATGGCTTATTCTGGCTAGGGTTGGCTTTCTAAGGTCTTTGACAGAGATCTTTCCTGCCCTTGCTACCTTCAAGCTGCATCTGTATGCCCACTTACCTGGGACTAAGCCCTCTTGAACTCTGTGGGATTTACTTCTGAGCAGATAAGTAAGGAAAGTGCACTGTGAACCATTTAAGTGGAGCTGTTAGGAATTGAGCCTGGAAATTTCTGCATGAAAAGTGGTGTCCCACTGAGCTACAGGGAAAAAGCAGTGTGTGTGCAAGAGAAATCAAAATTCTGTATCAAAATAATGCAGATTTTTTAGTTAGTCATAGGGGTTGTAATGCTGCTACTTCTGTCCCAATTTCTAACGTTCCATTTACGTTGTAAGTACTGTACCTGTTGCATTAAGGAACTGTGGCCTTTGAATTGATATACCACCATGTCTCACTAAACATTAAATGATATGAAAGACTGTTTATCATGTGATATTACAGCAGACCCTCCAAGTATCCCTATTTTCCAGGGATAGTCCTGGATTTAAAGAAGCCGTCCCAGTTTCTGATTTGATCCAGAAATGTCCCTCTTTTCCTTAGGACATCCCTATTTTCATTGGAGAAATGTTGGAGGGTATGAACCCCAAGCCAAGGAGAAAAGTAACAAACTATACAACCTTTACAAGACATCTGAAGGCAGCCCTGAATAAGGAAGTTTTTTAAAATGTTGAATGTTTTATTATGTTTTTGTATATGTTGGAAGCTGCCCAGAGTGGCTGGGGCAACCTAGTAAGATGGGTGGGGTAATAATAATAATAATAATAATAATAATAATAATAATAATAATAATATGGAATAGGACATCCCTATTTTCATCGGAGAAATGTTGGAGGGTATGTCACAGCACAAAACTCCCATGATGTCCCAAATTAACAAGGCTGCAAATTAACACAGAAGTGAGTGGTAACTCTCCACTAGATTCTTAGAAATGGCATTTATGTCATGTGAAATATGACATAAAACACAGAAGTTACCGAGTAAGGAAATGTAAGGAAAACAGAATAAAGTGCTCTGAATGCAGCCTATGATGTGACATGGAGGTAATAGCAGCCAATGAGGTGCAGCAAGGTTGCTCACCTGCCTTTCAAACATGGAGTACCTGCCAGTGCCTGAGAGAGGGAGGCAACAGAAAGGTCAGCGCAGTGTGGGTGCAGGTTTGGGAACTTTGGCTCCACAGTTATAGCTACACTTCCCAAGCCACCCGACTGCCTGTCTCCTCTCCCTTGTGGTTACCTGCAGCAACTTCTGCACTGGGAAGCCAGATACACAATGCCATCCTCCCTCATCTCATCAGCCTCTACTACATGCAGGGTTGCAGTTGGTGGGAGGACTGGACGTGCCCCATTTTGTGTGTGTGTAAGCTCTACCCGGGACGCGGGTGGCGCTGTGGGTTAAACCACAGAGCCTGGGACTTGCTGATCAGAAGGTCGGCGGTTCGAATTCCTGTGATGGGATGTGCTCCCGTTGCTCCCCTGCTCCTGCCAACCTAGCAGTTCAAAAGCACATCAAAGTGCAAGTAGATAAATAGGTACCGCTCCAGCAGGACCTGGCATTTCCGTGCGCTGCTCTGGTTTGCCAGAAGCGGCTTTGTCATGCTGGCCACATGTGTGCCAGCTCCCTTGGCCAATAAAGTGAGATGAGCGCCGCAACCCCAGAATCAGTCACGACTAGACCTAATGGTCAGGGGTCCCTTTACCTTTACCTAAGCTCTACCTACTCAGGCAAAGCCACCAACTGGATACAACAAACTAGAGAGAACTATGAAAATATTTTTACACAGGCAGCTTCAGAGATTTTGTTAGAAACTGAAGGAAAGCAAAACGTTTCATTGTGCTACAGATAAGGAAACGTTAATCATCCGATTTCTGGGTACTTTCCAAGAGGGATGACTAAGCAACATGCCTCAGCAATCTGAGCTTGGGGCTTTTTTTACTTTGGGGGTGGATGACTTGACAAAGAAGGAGGGATGGCAGAAGCCTATAAAATCATGAGCGGTGTAGAAAAAGAGAACAGCAATAAATTCTTCTCTTCCGTAATCCTAGAGGTCATTTCAATAAAACTGACTGCCAGTCAGCACTTCTGTTAGAAGAAAAGGCTAATTCGCACAGTTCGTACTTAACATATGAAAGAGATGATTATGGCAGGTACCTTTAATGGATTATAATAATTATTATTACTTAAACACACAATCCAAACAGGGCTAGACAAATTCATGTACTATAAGCCTCACAGTGGCCATTAGCTATAGTGGCTAAGTGGAACCTCCATCTTGAGATTGTCTCTAAATGCTTACCTCTGGTTACCAGCTACTGGGAAGGAAGGAAGCAACATGCACCTTCATGTCCAATTTTGTGAGATCCCCGGGGCATCTGTTTAGCCACAGACTAAGTGCTGGGCTCAATAGATGGGTAGCCCAATCCAGCATAGGCTGTTTTTGTGCTTCCTGATTTCCTGCACGATGAAGGATAGAAATCTGCATTCTTGTTTTGTTCTGCGGGAAGGAGACGCTGCTCATTGCATACACTTGGCAAATCAATATCAACAAGCTAACCCTATATTCTCTCCACTTCACATAGTAGATGACATGAGAAATTAGCTCTGTGGTGAATGAGCTCCATGCATGATTTGGCTTTGTCAAAATAAATGAGGCTCTAATGTGGGAAGGTTTCAGCTACCATAAAGCAAAACTTGCCAGGGAGTCTTTCAGGTGGGGAAAAGAAGATGTTTCCTCATCCCTTAAATCTGGAGGATATAAGACGAAACTTAACCACTTACTCCAGCTCCAACATATTCCCACCGCTGGTGTCGGAAGCCAAGTACATGTAGCCACAATCTATCTGTAGCTTCTAGAGAAATGCACTTGTTTCATTTGATTTCCCTCAAACCAGCTTCTATCCCATTTAAAAACAGAAGCCGCAGTTAAACCGAGGTGTGTACATTTCAGACAGCGATTGTGCATCATGAGCACATGGAAGCTTCAGTGAAAGTTAGCACAGGGAAACAAATAAGGTATTGGGCACTTGGTGAAGACCAAAGTATTCTAAAATACTCTCCAAAAGTATTAATACAAACACATTAAATAACTAATAATTTGCCTCCCTCTCATGACACCCCAAATCAACCACTTGCAGTAGTTGCCTCACTCTGCCTAATGACAGGTGGGTGTGTTTCTTTAATTATATCATTATCAAACGACATTATCATAAAAGGTTGTGATTCACTCTTTCCCCTCAGAATCTCAGGGACTTGGCCCCTACTCCTTCCAGTACCCTTCTCCTAGCCCATTTGCTTCCTTTGCCCACTGGTATGAACTAATAATAATAATAATAATAATAATAATAATAATAATAATAATAATAATAAATTTATTTATACCCTGCCCATCTGGCTGAGTTTCCCCAGCCACTCTGGGCGGCGCCCAATCGAGTGTTAAAAACAATACAGCATTAAATATTAAAAAAACTTCCCTAAACAGGGAATAATACATCAAAAGGTCAATAACAATAAGTCAAAAGTTTCATGGAAGACTTTTCTGAAGGAAAATGGTTGGCGAAGTCCACCTGCCCCCACAAGAATATTTTTCTGCCGACTATTCCCCATTTTGCCACCCACAGATAGAGTGGATAATTTTGGAGGGGCCATTTTACCTCCACCCTAGATTTCTGTGATGCTGATGTGATGGCCTTTCTGCACTTACAGCTTATTGCTGATGTTTGATCCATGTTGGATCATCTGAGTGAATTTGTAGCTGATTATCTGCACTTCTGGTCACATGTCATTATTAGTAGAGAGTGAATATGGAGCTTTGCTTTCCACATTAAACTGTCAGTTGTGTCTGAACTGAGAAAATTCAGTGTCTGTAGTCCCACCTCTCACATACTCTCTTGTTCCTTTAGGCAGTAATCATCAGGGATATGAGCATGCACAGAAGGATAGCACTTTTGTGCCAGGCCTCGGTCATAGTCTGTTCTCTCAACCAACAAGAAGATGTATTTTTCCTCTGCATTTATTTAGAGTCCTCAGAACGTGACTGATGAAACTTGCAAGTTATTATTCCATTAGGCTGCATTGCTGAGACAGTCTGACAATAATGTCTTCTATTTTATAGAAGGACACAAACATACCTGCCTTTTTATGCTACCAAATCATTGAAGACAGAATGCTAACAGACACTAGAGCAAATATAAGTGACAGTGGCAATATAAACTGACCTTGGTGGAGGTTTTTTAAGGAAAGGGAAGAGGAACCTACACAGATTTATTCTTTTTAATTGCATTGTGTCATTTTAAGCCAAGTTTCAGAGGGGAATAAACAAAAGTGAACTCTTTAGGACAACTGCAGGCAGTATAAGCTTTTATAGCCCCATTAAAGGTAAAGGTAAAGGACCCCTGGACGGTTAAGTCCAGTCAAAGGTGACTATAGGGTGTAGCGCTCATTTCGCTTCAGGCCGGCTACAGTTTGTCCACAAACAGCTTTCCAGGTCATGTGGCCAGCATGACTCAACTGCTTCCGGCGCAATGGAACACTGTGATGGAAGCCAGAGCACATGGAAACGCTGTTTACCTTCCTGCCGCAGTGGTACCTATTTATCTACTTGCACTGGTGTACTTTTGAACTCCTAAGTTGGCAGAAGCTGGGACAGAGCGACAGGAGCTCGCCCTGCCGCACAGATTCGAACCACCAACCTTCTGATTGGCAAGACCAAGCGTCTCAGTGGTACCTCCATTATGGGGTTACGTCTTATGTCTCAAGACATCTAGTTTAAGAAGAAAGAAAATTGCCACTGGAAAAAAACTGGTGTGGCTAGAGGTCCCTTCTGGCCTCTGAGTAAGGAATAGGTGAGTGAAAAGTAACAGCCCATTTGGACTGTGACAGAGGAATGCTCCTTCAGGCAAAAGCGGCACTACATTAAGCAGATGTTGCTTTCAGGGAGACCCAGCTGAAAAGTCCCTACGAGCACGTCAAAAACTTATGTGTGGCCTTTTGAATCCTGGCCTGTGAATTTTAAGACTCATTAAAAAACAACAAAGCTTGTCCTTGTAGTCTTTTATGTCTGGTGGAAGATGTTGCCATAGCACTGAGAATCTGAGATTTTGCCCATAATGGAAACAAGAAAGGGATTTTGACCAATGAGTAATTTTGCCTCGAAGATAATTCTGTTACTTCTGCTGCAAAAGGCAAATGCCATTGCTCAAGCTTAGGAACGTTGACGCTATCCGTGAGTGAATCAGCTCCAGTCTCATGAAGGGAAAAGTTTTCTGTTGATACATAAATATATCTGTAATTAGTAGCATTGGGAGAATGAGGCCAGAAAAGTTTGTGAAAGTTAAAGGGAGAGTTTGCTGAAATATGCTAATATTTTTAAATTGTATCTCAAGCCTGGCAAGGAGTTTTTAAGTGGGCACAGGAAGGGTTTTTTAAAAGGACATATCAAGGAGCTATGAGCTTTCTAGTTATTTTATTTTAACCAGCCCTCTTGGGTCGTTCAAATGGATTTGCTACCATTGCTTCATTATCTTGTGTCCCAACCAATGCTTCTGTTTCTCCTTTCAGCATGCCTGTTAACTCTGCACATGGTATAGGTAGTAGCAAATATTTTATATATGTGGGTACACATACCATGGGATGCAGGTGGAGCTGTGGTCTAAATGAGAAAGTCGGCGGTTTGAATCCCTGTGACGGGGTGAGCTCCCATTGCTTGGCCACTGCTCCTGCCAACCTAGCAGTTCAAAAGCACTTCAAAGTGCAAGTAGATAAATAGGTACTGCTCTGGCGGGAAGGTAAATGGCATTTCTGTGTGCTGCTCTGGTTTCGCCAGAAGCAGCTTTGTCATGCTGGCCACATGACCCCAAAAAACTGTCTGCAGACAAACGCCAGCTCTCTTGGCTAGTAAAGCAAGATAAGCACCACAACCCCAGAGTCATTCACAACTGGACTTAACGGTCAGGGTTCCCTTGACCTTGACCTTACACATACCATATTAATTGTACAGAATAGACTTGATCAGATCTGCTGTACAAAGAACAATAAACATTCGAAGAATTATTTCTAGGTTAAGACCAAAGGTCTATCATACAACATTCCCATTTTCTAATAGCAGCTGGCTAGAGGTTACTGAGAAGCTTGCAACTAGCACAATAAAGCTGGGTGAACAGGGATTGGCCCTTTAGGTCAGCTGACAAAATCCTTAGACAGGGGACAGTGCCAGCAGGGCTGGCTATGTGGGGCTAATGAGCAGAGGCATCAACTTGCAAGGGTTATGGGGGGGCACTGAAGCTCCACACTCAGCCTCCTCCACCCCCTCAACATTGGGCAGTGCCGGATTAAACTCAATGGAGACCTGTAGGTAGTCAAAATCTTGGGGTGCCCTCTCATGTGCACACTCTATTGGGATAACACTGAACTAAGAAAGCTTGATTGCAATTTTATTTCAAGATCAAATCAATATTTTTTTATCTGTTGTTGCGGGGTCCCTAAAAGGCACGGGGCCCATAGTGTGGTGCCTACTCTGCCTATTTGGTAATCTGGCACTGACATTGGGGGCCACCTCCTAAAAGATATTGAGGGGTCCAAAAACAGCTTGTTTTTTTTAGTATATGTGCTGCCGAAGCGAGCATGGGGTCCCAAAACAGCTTGGCTCCCAGGAGCTGGTCCCCTGCTCATGAAGCAAAGAGCTCACTCAGTCTGCCACTTTTGAGGAAAGAGTGCTTAAGTCATGGAGTTGTTGACGCATTAGACATTGCTCCTAGGAGCTCTAGTTCAACACACACGCAAAATTAGGGCTAGACAAATTTGTCATGTTTGGATTCCTCCCTCCAAGCCTTCTCCAACCTGGTGCCCTCCCAATGTTTTGGCCTATAATTCCCATCATCATTCACCATTGGCTGTGCTATCCACAGCTGATGGGAGTCCAGAATTGCTGGAGAGAACCGGCTTGTGTGTAGCTGCTCTAGATTACTATTATTAGCACTATTGTCCACATTTAACATAATGCTCCATGATATTTTATTGTTCCCATGCTAGAAACAAGACAGCATGCAAAGAATGAAGCCCATGAGGGATTTTTAATGAACCTGCATAAGACATTTGGTATGAAGGAGAAATGGAGCACATCTCCAGAGCCTGCAATAAGAGGTGAAATTCCCGCAGGTTGCAATCAAATGACGCTGAACCAGCACGGAAAGTGCCGGGCAGCACTTAACCACTTTTGTCTTTTCCCCACAAGCTTGTGAACATGTAAGAGGTACCATTACCCCAACAGATTATTCACATTAATACAAGACATCTCCAAATTATTTATACGTCAAAAGATCAGTCTGGAGATGGCAGATGGTGGGAACTTCATAGCATGATCGGTGGGAATGAGGAGAATGCATTCAAGCTCTGCAACATGGCCTCATTTTGTACCATTTTTCAAAGAGTATTTGTTAAATAAAGATCAAGCCTTGCATCCATAGGGAGGTTTAGAGCCTATTCAAACATTCTGGAGAAGTAGATAGTAAGGTAACATGAGCAATTCATGCATTCTGTCCTTGCACTTTTGAATCTTAGCCGAAGAATGGGGAGACACATGTTCCTTCCTGCACTGAGAGAATGCCCAGGTCTCTGTTGAGAGTATGTATATCTCACTCCATGCTTTGTCCAAGTCCCTGAAGCACGGCGCTGGGGGGGGGGAGAGAGAGAGAGAGAGAGAGAGAGAGAGAGAGAGAGGGCGTGCACCAGACATTTCCCCTCCTCCCACTCCTTTAGGATGTATAAAGTGACTTTGAGAGCTTTTCCGCACATTATCCAGAATGGAGTGGTCTACTGAGGTAGTAACTTGAAGGCCCAGGCACAAATCCAAACCACCAACTGAACTGGAGTCCAACAATATCTGAAGTCCAACAATATTGTCAGGAATCCAGTTCCCGGCTTGATAACACAGTGAGCATAGTTAATTAAAAAGGATGCTTTATTGTCAAAACAAACAGATAATTCTAGTCGGCTTTAACACAGCCTCCGCCATCATCAGTCAAGATGATCCTTCTGAAGACTGCTTCTGGCATGACCAGAAGCAACTGAACTTTTGCTTCGTACGTCTTTTCTTTTGCTTCCTGTCTTGCAGCCCTCCCATTCACCAAGACCTTGGACTGAGTGGGTCAGCTCCCGCCTCTTCCCCATTCTCTGAAAGGCTGTCTCTGAACTCTTTCACACCTGTTCATGCTTCCAGCAAGCTCTGAAGCCTGCTCCCCACCATTCTCTTATCTACCGGCATTCCAAGGGGCGGGGGAGTTGGCACTAGCCAATGCTCATCCTGCATGGCAGTTAGCACTCTCTGTTCCTGAATGCTTTCTTCAGCTGGCTGCAACCCTTCCCTGGGAGCTGGCTCATTCCTGACCAATATATGGAAAGCCACTACAAGTTCCTTATCCCTGCTCTGAGAGCTCAGTGTGGCAGTTGGATTGGATGCAGGTGCCATATTACTCACACCACATTTGCAAATATGCATTCACAATCAGGAGGAAAGAGGAGAATGACTGAGGCTGAGAAGAGGAGGCTTTGCATGGGAAGGCACAGTGCTGAAGCCTACAGTGTCTCCCATGCCCCAAACATAGAATGAGAAAAGTCCATAATGAAAGCTACAACTGAAAGCAAGGGGAATTCAGGGGAGGGGTTGGCCTTGCCCCTGAGGAAACTGGCTCTGTCTCCTGCCTCCAAGCTGGCCTGTGCTTTTCTCACACACATTTTAGACAATGGGCACAGCTGCTTCTCCATTTTCCATTGTCCTCAAGTATTCCGGCCAGGTCGGAGAGGCTGAGACAGGTTCCAACATGATACCACCAGGTTAATTTCAGAACAATTTCAGTGCTGCCGCAAGCTACGCACCAGGTTGGCTTGTACAGGTGTTGTTATTTGCTAGCAATTCTCCCGCCAGAAAGAATACGGCTTGTCATTCAGGTCCCAGTTGAGACTGGCAGGCTGGGCACATTTTACAAGAAATATACCTCTTGTAAAATGAAAGAAGTCGTTGAGGTATAATAAATATGGATCCTCATATTACCATTTCCACAACACCAATCTCCAGAGCAGGCCTGTAATTTGCATGTCATTTTGAGGCTTGTATCGCAGGAAGCTTGACTGCATACTTCAGACTTTGGGAATCTTAAAGAATGTGCCATTTAAAGTGTTCACCCTGTGGCATGTGATTCATGCTGCCAAAAGCCCCTGGAGAGGTAGATTATGCTACTCACTGATCAGCAGTGTCTAGTTAAATCTGATACAGCCTAACAAAGGCATGCAGCTCTTTTACGGAGTGAAGACATTTTATTTTTACTCAGATCAGAGATTGCTGGTGAGCAGCCCATGGACCAGACCTGGCCTCTGCAGCTACTTTCACCTGGCCCCCACTTGCTCTATACTTTCTAATCAAGGCATGGTAAGTGTTTTGTTTCACTTGTAAAGACAGCAAGCATTGCATTTCCTATCAACAATGCTGCAATTCTGGAAAGGCAAAGCAGTGTGGGCCAATCTGCCTTGTGGAAATTGTTCGAGATGTGCGCATACATTCCTCAGCCCTGCTTTCACATCAGAGCAGTGAGTTTGTACTATCATAGTGTATGTACTTCTGCTGAAAGATGATGCCAGTTTTTTAATAGATAAACCCTGGCATTTACAAGACCTCAGGAGTATCTAGAAAACATAGTGGCCTCCAAAAATAGTGAAGTTGGCTATTTCTGATGTTTGTAACCTATCCAGATATTTAGAAGGAGGTAGGATGGAAACTACTATAAGGCAAATACAAATAATAATTTATCAATGAGTAACTTAGAGCTAAAAGGGACACGGGTGGTGCTGTGGGTTAAGCCACAGAGCCTAGGACTTGCCGATCAGAAGGTCGGCTGTTCGAATCCCTGCGACGGGGTGAGCTCCCATTGCTCGGTCCCTGCTCCTGCCAACCTAGCAGTTCAAAAGCATATCAAGTAGATAAATAAGTACCGCTCCGGTGGGAAGGTAAACGGCGTTTCCGTGCACTGCTCTGGTTTGCCAGAAGCGGCTTAGTCATGCTGGCCACATGACCTGGAAGCTGTACGCTGGCTCCCTTGGCCAATAAAGCGAGATGAGCACCGCAACCCCAGAGTCGGTCATGACTGGACCTAATGGTCAGGGTTCCCTTTACCTTTTACCTTTAACTTAGACCTAGAGATGGATAGATTGGTGTTTTTCTGTGCTGTTTTCAACCATAGGTATGTATTGTCCCTCCCTGCTTTTTGCAGTTCCTAGTAGAAACACACACACACACACAAATAAACACACATTTAAATTGTATGCATTTTGTAGCCTTCATTTCCCTAATATAAGCATTTTGATGTCCTATGATGCCCTGCAGTGTCAGAACACCAGATACACAAAAGTGATTTCTGCCAGCTGTTAGCCAAACCTTATCTTCTAAAGCCAATGAGAGCATTACGGGTGGCTGTATTCGGCCACTTTTCACCCTTTGTCTCCAACTGATCAACATCTTCCTTTGATTCTCTCTGGAAACAAATTAAATCAAGCTGAGTTCTTCTTCTTTTTCATTTTTTACACCAGCTTTGCTAGCAACCAGACTCGGACAACTCAGCCAACCATAAAAGTGTTTATAGTGCTGCTTCATTCTGTGGGTAGATTTACTATATCATACCAGCGAGCTAAAAAGTAGATGACTACATTTCCCATCCTCTAAAAATATGGTTGAAAAGAGGACAAAAATAAAATGTATTTGTGTTTTGCAACAACATGTAGTGCTAGATGGTAAATGCACGCCCAAATCCACAAATATTCTTTGGCAGTCCAGAAGACTTTGACGTATCCAGTAGGCTCGGTGTGTTTTTCTACTGAGTAAACTAGTCCACTGCTCACAGGCCCTTTTCATTCTTAATTTTACAGGGAATGTTTACAAAATGCAAATGAGTTGCAATGGCTTTTCTTGTGAAATTCCCTTAAAAGAGAAGTGTAGATTCTGTGGCCCTCTAGATATCATTAGTCTCTAGCTCCCATCAGCCCAGGTCAGGATGGACAATATTCAGAAACGCCTTAAAATTATTCTGTGATGGCTCTGAAATTTCAACATCTAGGATGAAAGCCTATGAAAAAAATGTAATATATAAAGTATCGCCCACTGTATGCTTTCTCTTCACCATTTATTGTTGTTGGCATGTCCTCCACCACTGATAGAATTGCCCTCCTTCCGGCTGGTTGAACTGAGTTCAAATGAATATTCATATATATTGCTTTTTTCTTTGTAAGGAAGCCAAGCATTCAGGCTACTGCAAAAAAGGGGGCGTGAAGATAGCCTTTTAAAGCAATGGTTAATGAACTCTTCCTGATTGTTCTATTCCAAGCCAGTGATTAGTATCTGTGGAAAATCAAAAAAGATTATGGCTTTGCAGGTTTTCAAGAGGAAAGAAGAGCAGGCGTCACATTTGAACCTGCCTCCCAGATAACAACTTAAAATATTAATAAAGTAATCATTTGGAAACATTTAATTTTCATTGGTAATAATTACCATTAAGAAGTAAAATCATTCTTACATTTCAAATATATTCCATTCAAAAGTTAATTATGGCACATTGATTTTCCATTACTGTTGCTGCTGATTATGCTTCACCTAGTAGCTACTTTTGCTTGAAATGCTACTGAAGGCACAAAAAAGCATATTTTTTTAAAGTATCTGGGCCTTTTTTGCAAGTTACTGGGTGCAGCAGGGCCAGCCTGGATCCTATTTAGGTGAAATAACATGAAAGTCAAGAGGAAAAGAAAACATTTCTTTCCATCATGAGCAACTGCTGTTTTACTATATCTAATGTCCCCAGCGATTGACATTTATCTGAAGGAAGGCAGCTATAACCACAACCACACACGTCTTTCTTTCTTTCTTTCTTTCTTTCTTTCTTTCTTTCTTTCTTTCTTTCTTTCTTTTCATTCTCTCTCTCTCTCTCTCTCCATTCAGGTAGGTAGCCATGTTGGCAGTCGAAATAAAATATAAAATAAAATAAATGTCCAGTAGCACCTTAGAGACCAACTAAGTTTGTTCTGGGTATAAGCTTCCATGTGCATCCAGACTTCTTCAGATATCTGAAGCAGTTCGAAAGCATGTCAAAGTGCAAATAGATAAATAGGTACCGTTCCAGCGGGAAGGTAAACATTGTTTCTGTGTGCTGCTCTGGTTCACCAGAAGCGGCTTGGTCATGCTGGCCACATGACCCGGAAGCTGTCTGTGGACCAACACTGGCTCCCTCGGCCTATAGAGCGAGATGAGCGCACAACCCCAGAGTCGTCTGTGACTGGACCTAACAGTCAGGGGTACCTTTACCTTTACCTTTAAGGTGCTACTGGACTTTTTTATTATTTCTCTCACTCGCTCTCTCTCTCATCAGTTCCCACAAAACATCCTGAAGTGATAAAATGATAAAACCATATATTGAAACAATTGCAAGTCCAGGAAGGTACACACTAGGGTAAACAAAAAACAACAGCTCCATATTAAAGGTGTGTTGAGAAAGGAAACTCTTCAACAGGCACTGAAGAAATAATATGTATCCTAGTCCTAAATAGTACAGTCATATCTCATGTTACATTTGCTTCAGGTTGAGCGTTTTCAGGTTACGTCCCACGGAGACCCAGAAGTACTGGAAAGGGTTACTTCCAGGTTTTGCCACTCGCGCATGCACAAAATAACGTCACACACATGCGCGGAAGCGGCGAATCGCGAACCACGCAGAAGCAGGTTGCGCTCTGCTCATGCTGCGAACTGGCCTCCAGAATGGATCCCATTCACAACCAGAAGTACCACTGTATTGTACTTTGTACAACAGAACAAGCATCTTAAAATTAGATTTTGTCCACATTACTGGCTTGAAACCACAGTGAGGTTATTTGCCCCCGCTGCTTTTCAAGCCATGTATGCCCAGAGTTGTTTGCATCAACAACATCTGTTGGAGACTTTTTCACCTAACACACATTCCCTTTTTGGTTTCTCCCCCAACCCAGAAGTCCTATTCATTAAATTGTGACATGTGCTTGCACACTCATCTGCACCTGTGTGACAGCTGTTGGTCCACATTATTCCTCTTCCAGTTTTCTAATTGGATTGAAGCTGGTTCAGGGGGGGATATGCATCAAAAAGCAGTATTCCTCCAGTAACTACAGGACTGATGTGGTTTGTGACTAATGTGTGAATGCAGATTAAAATTTAGTAGTGAGAGCACCGTGGATCTGGTGTATGTGGTAATGGGAACAAACTCTTATTTCAGTTGTGAATTAGCAGACAAAGCAGTATCATAACATGATGGTGATAATCTGCCCCAGTGATCAGTTGAGCAGCCCCTTCCAGGACAATTGACAATTTTAGGGGCAGCCCCACATAGTGCACATTGTAGTAAAGGTAAAAAGGTAAAGGTAAAGGACCCCTGGATGGTTAAGTCCAATCAAAGGCGACTATAGGGTTGTGGTGCTCATCTTGCTCAGGTTGAGGGAGTCGGCGTTTGTCCACACAGACAGCTTTCCGGGTCATGCGGCCAGCATGACTAAACCACTTCTGGTGCAATGGAACACCATGATGATTGCCAGAGTGCACGGAAACACTGTTTACCTTGCTATCACAGCAGCACCTATTTACTTGCACTGGTGTGCTTTCAAACTGCTAGGTTGGCAGGAGCTAGGACAGAGCAATGGGAGCTCACTCGTTGTGGGGATTTGAACTGCCAATTTCCCGATCGGCAAGCCCAAGAGGCTCAGTGGTTTAGATCACAGTGCCACCTGCATCTCTTTTACATTGTAGTAATCCTGTTTGGAGGATACCAGTGCACCAACAGTAGTAGTAATGCTATCCTGGTTCACAAATGGCCACATTTGTCTTACCAGATGAATCTGGTGAAAGGTTCTCCTAGCCAAAGAGGTCACCTAGGCTTCTCGTGGCAGAGGTGGATCTAGAAGCACCCCCAGAGCATTCAGGAATCCATAAGTCTCCAAGGGTGGACCAACTCAATGTGTTGGGCATCTGCCTTCAGTCCAAACCTCACCAGGAGAATTGTTGGACTACAAATCCCAGCTGGCTGAGTATGATGGGAGTTGTGGCCCAACAACATCTGGAGAACCAAGGCTGAGGAACCTGACATGATCACTGTGATCACACTTCCTGGGGGTAGTGTGAACAGGAAGGGGTGAGTGACAGCAGGATCTAAGCTTGCTGATGTTATTAGGCAAGCAGTGGGGCCCCAATGCCTCTTGGACCTTTGCAGATCAATATGGCTGTTTGAACTGAATGCCTGAAATGTGTCTTAAGAATGCCTGGTTTACAAAGTCCTACTAAAATCATTTCAGTTTTATCAGAGTTCGCTATCAACTCTAGAAGTAGCTCAGGGGATAAGGCTTGAGACTCTTCCTCCTCCTCCCCCCCAAATTTTTTTCTGAGTCCTGATAGAGCTGGTGACAATTTCACCCTCCACAGAGAGCTTATGATGAGGTGCTTGTAAAAATTCCCTCAAAGCAAGTGAACGCTTTGGGGGTGAATTGGCATTCTGTCATTATTTTTAACAGCTCCATGCAACAAATAGCCTTAATGAGTTCTAATTGAAATGCCATTGCAGCCTGATGGAATGCTATTTACGCTGATGAGAACCAAACTGGAATATTGGTTGATTTCTCATCATTTACACCGTGATAATAGTAAAATACAGCTCTGTGTCTTTCCGTTGGCTAATCATAAGGGGGTCATTATGTAGCCTCTACTCTCCACATCCAGGAATAATCAGCGGAGAAATGAATGGAAATTTAGCTGCAAATAGTTATCCAATGAAGAGTTCCAATCTGCTACTCTAAATTTAATTAAGTGTATATTAAGTGGAATGTTTTTCATGCTTACGTTTTCACTTCAAAAGGGGGTGGTAATGATATAAATAGATTTTAATATGGATGTGTTCTTTCTCTCTCTCTCTCTTTGTGTGTGTGTATCTAACACACATGGCACATTATATAGGGCAAAGTCCTGGATCAGTATCTAAGATCAGAAAAGGATTGGGTGGGAGTACCGAAATAAGCTCACCCCAAATACACTTGACAAGCAGTCATGTTATAATTTCCCATAAAGAAAATAGCGCCCAGAGAATAGGCATAGATGCTAGATGTATGTCAGATCTGATTTATTAGTAAGTGTACAGCCACAAACAGGGAACAATCACAAGATGCGGGCTACAGGCAACATCGTATCGGACTTGCTTTGAAGCTCTTTTTTGGAGAGAAAAAATACACAATAAGGAATAAATTATATATAATTTCTGAGTGTTTGAAATGCTTCACACGCAGTCTCCCTCAGCCTTCCAACAGAATTCAAGGTACACTGGAACAATAGCCGACTCTTCTGCTTTCTTGCATAGCCTATTCATCCTCATGGTTTGGGAGCATGCAATAACATAGCATGTCGTTTCCCTCCTCCTCGGACAGCCACTCAATCACTTGTCTTTTTCTGAAGCCTTAAGAATTAATTACCAAAGGGGAACCCATTACAGGACCAACTTGCTATGACTATAAATTCCTTTTACTGTAGAGCCTGCTCTTGGCTCTGTCAACACTGCTCAGTCGGCATTAACAGAAGCATCGCTTCCCCTCACTGATAGACAGTAACCTCTTTTGAAGGGCAGACATTTTCTGAGGGGAAATTGGTAAACAAGAGAAGAATAGTAATAAAAATGTTGTAAACAGGGAGACACTTGGAGAGGGGCCTGCAATCAATTTAAGATTTCAGATCTCTGAAACCCAGCTGTTTACAGAGGATGCCATTTTTGCTGATGGAAAAGAGAAACGAGACTGAACAAGAAGCAGGAGGGAGATATGAGATAATTTTGGGTCCCATTATATAATTTTGTTCAGAAAGGGTTTTGGGTGGAAGATTAAATGCAAAGGAGAAGTGTGGTGGACAAGTTGGAAGGGGCTGAACTTAACTTTGTTTTGAAGCTGCTTCCTTTCATCTGTAGTGGCAGCTAGACATGCTTCCATCACCAGGGAAAGAGCAAATTTCTTTTAAAGCCTGTAGCAAAAAGCTGTGTCTGCAACAGGTATCAGAAAGATGCCCAGGAATGTTGATCTCTTCACCCCTATATTGTACTGTTTGGTTTTGTATGTCTGTTCTTCCATGAAATTTTCTGCACTGCTCATCTTGAGTGCAGCAGCTAATGGCTCCGGAAGAAAAGTTAGAAGACGTCTTTTATATAGGATAGTAATGAGATAAGTGAAGGAAATAAAGGGAATCGTCTTTGTTATCTCCATTATATTATGTTGTTCATTGTGTTTCCCCAGTGAAATCCAACAGCACAAAGTTCACGAGCATTAATAAACCATCTTATACAATTCTTCTGTTTAGACTCTATTTCTCAACAATATTTCCTATGTCCTTGAAGACAATGGCCTGGTAAGGTGGCATATCTGTGCTATACCAATTTAGAGTGCAGGTGGGTGTTCATGTGACTGAATTCTCTCCTACAAAGAAATATGCACACATATAGCTTTGCCAACAAAATACTAGGAAGGTTCCAGCTAGTGTAGTATTATTGATGGAACTTCCTCTGAAGGAGTCTTAATCTTTTTCTTTATCCCATACTATAAAGTTGTTGTTTTTTCAGTCCAAGTAAAATCAGGCCCCAATCTTCAACTAATCCCAATTTTGAATTTTGTTAATTTGTTGAATGCTTTAACATACCCTCCAACATTTATTTCTCCAATGAAAATAGGGACATCCCATTCTACAATGATAATTTTATTATTTATACCCCACACATCTTACTGGGTTGCCTAAGCCACTCTTCCAACATATATACAAACATAATTAATTAATTAATTAATTAATTAATTGAAAAGAAACACCTTCCCTATACAGGATTGTCTTCAGATGGCTCGGGGGTCAGATGACTCCATACACTCTAACATTTCTCCAATGAAAATAGGGACATCCTAAGGAAAAGTCGGACATTCTGGGATCAAATCAAAAACTGAGATGGCTTCTCTAAATCAGGGACATCCCTGGAAAATAGGGACACTTGGAGGGTCTGCTTTAATATGGTATTTGTTGTGCCAAAAACCATAAGGAAAGTATAGTTCTGGAAAAGGCCTCTATTAACCAAATCCTATTAGAGCCTGCCGATCCTATATCTAAACTTGCATAAGATCAAACAGTAAGGCAGCAACCTTCTACATATGTATGTTGGAGCAGGACTGTTGAACACAGTGGACCTTGGCTCCAAATAAACAATGCAGAGTATTGGACTGCAAAACTAAATTTTTAACAAAGCAAAACTGACTAGGCACTCAGATCACATCAACATCCTATTTGGCACTGTTCTACCTTTACACCTGAGAAACATACTTCACTGACTTCTGATTTTTTTCAAAATACAGATGTGTTATGATTGCTTCCTTTCCAGAAATGAGGTTAAACCTATAATACAGAGATATTCAAGCTTTATTATAAATATTGGCTGGGATCCAAATAGCTACTTTAGGGGCACCTGATGGGATTTGATTGCTGTTTTTCTTTGAACTGCATCCTTCCATGCTAAATTGCAAACTGATTTTGAAATTCCCCTCTGTTTATTTTTAGGTGAATGTTTTGTCGAGGGAGCTTCTGTTTAAGAAAAAGAAGTGCAAGGCCCTCTTAGATCTGTGACCATCTGTATCCTGATTAGGGATGCATTGAAACTACCTGGAGAAACTCAGGGATTCCTTCAGAACTCATCAGGTGCTTTGCCCTAGGAGAAAACCCCAGAATTGTTTCAGGTTTCATTTTACGTGGAATTTCAGTAGCGCCTCTCAACTCTCCCCCCGGTCAATATAATTAATTACAGTTGCCTACACAAAGATTTGCCAAATGTCTAAAACTGTTTCAGACTACTAAAATGACTCAACCTTAGATACACACTGCAGAACATAACCTCTAGACTGCAACGTTCATACAAATAATATCAGTGCTTTCAAAAGGACAGAAGACATGACACTGGTAACCATGATTGCCATTAACGTTAATCAGTCATGGCAACCTTGTAGCAGCGAAGGTGCGAAAATCAGATTGCTGATTAGCTTCCTGGAGCAATCTTGGTTTCCTAATTTTTCTCTTTCATGGCTTTGGAGCATTCATATAATCTTATCTGACACAGCAAGGGGCTACCAGGAAAGAAATCTGGGTTTTGAGATGGACAAAGTACAGTTGACACCATTAAGCTAATCTGTCGCATTGATCAGGTAGCTGCCGTGCATCTTTGAAGGATTTCTTTTTCCCTTCCTTTCCCTCAAGTAAGATGCATAGGTTTAGCACATATCACTGTGTATACATGCTGTTCATCCCTTGGTTAAAACAAATCTCTGTACCTATCATGATGTGCAGATCAGCTCTGGGTCATGTTTGTGATACTGCAGTCCTATATTTTATCTGTACTGCGCCTAGTCTCAAAAGGAAGACAGGTCTCAAGCTTTATTTATTATGTTTGGGAAATCCTTAGGTGAAGAGCATTGGCCACCGGGAACTGTAAATAACAATAACATATGGATTCCTGAGCTATATTGCTCCTTAGGTCCATTAGCACGTAATCTGGTTCACACACGTATATGCTTTGCCTCTCTTTGTTCAGCATTTAGGATGATGAAAGGATAAATCCTACAAGACGATATTCTTAAAAGCCATGTCTGGAGCAAAGGAACAGGAGATATTGACATCAGATGTGGTGACTGATTTAAGGATGAGCTGAAGTATGCTAGAGGACATCTGCCCATGCCCAGTGGTGCCAACTCTAGGGGGCTCTGGCGGCCCAGGCACCCACTCATTTTTTTCCTATGCATGCCTGGCCTCTGCACCCTGGCACCTCTGCCCCCGCCACCCCCTGTCTCACCTCTGGCAGTGTGTGCTGTTGCGCTGCCTTGGCCGGGGCCTGCACCTCCACCTCTGTTGGGGTCCACTGAGATTGCAGAGATGCTTCCGGGGTGCATCCGGGGCCACAGTGGACCCCAACAGAGGCCCTGCAGCAAAAGCACAGGCCCTGGTCCAGTCGCCACTGCAGTACTGCAGGGCACGCCCCACGCTGTGCTGTCATAATGGTGTGGCATTTGCATGCTTGCCACCCACATTCTGGGGCCCAGGTTGGCACCGCTGTCCATGCCCACCTATTGGGCACAATAACAGGCGGGATTCTTACCGTTCCGCTGCGTGGCTTGTAATTTTGCACCAGAATATTTTCATTAAGTCGTGATCTGCTTAATCCTGGCTGCTGAGGGTGTCCCTATTGATTTCTTTCCCCTTGAAATGCATGATTTCATCCCTCACCGAAAGCAATGAAAAAACTCACACCCATTTATTCTTTCTTCAACCTGCCATTCATCCTCCAGCTCCGGTAAATGGTCAGCCAGCTTCAATTCGCCTCTCTACATTGACCAGACATATTTTCCCCCTTTACACTTTTTACTCTGTGCTGAAACAAATTTGCTCCCTAAAACCCTAAAGAGGAGAATCTTGAGGCTGGATATGTACCAAATATCAGGCGATATTTGGCTTTAGTACCTGGGGCACATTCTCAAACATTTTAAACACCGTTGTTGTGCACCTATAAAAAAATCTCTTCCATGAAACAAATGGGAATTGATTGCACTCTGTGTAACTTTGACTAGATAGGGTGGGAACTGTTGGCCCTCCAAATGTTGCTGGGTCACAGCTCCCATTATACCTGGTAATCAGCCATGCTGACTGGAGAGGATGGAAGTGGAGTCTATTCACCTGGAAATCCCAGACCTGTGCCTAGAAAGCATGGAGCAAAGGTATGTGTGATTGAGCCCAAAGAGTTTGTGCCATGGTAGTACAAGTCTTAGCAGGAAAAGGAGCTGAGATATAGGGTGGGAGGTTTTCACTGATTATCTGGGCTTGGCAAAATGCAGAAAGCTTTTATTTTATGATTCTATTCTTGATTCTATTCTAGAGTAGTTTAACTCATGGTGGACTGAATACTTGAGATAGAACTGCCAACCATTACTTTTAAGGTCCTGTACCACAGTTGAAAGTAGCAAATTCAGAGGCCTTAAGCAATTTTTACAGTTGGGACTCCTGCAAATCCTTATTGGCTGAAGCTGCAAAGGTGAAACAGGAATTTAGGTGGAGGGCAAGTCAGAATGTAATGGAAGAATGGAAGAATATAATAAGTAATGGAAGAAACCACTAGACTTCAGGTAACCAACATGGTATCTTCTCAGATGTTGAACTACAACTCCCAGACCTAGCCAGCAAGGCCAGCGCTCAGGGATGATGGGAGCTGGAGTGCTTCATCATCTGGAATGGGCCAGTTTGGCTGTCCTGAGCACTTGAACTTGCCTCTTACTTCTAACTCATGGGTTACATCTTAACTGCTTTAGAGCACCAAGTGACACTATTGGCTGCTTTGTCACCTGACCCCTGCTGAACTGGTAGTTGCAATACCAGTATCTTGACACCTGGTGGTAAACCACAGCAGAGAACATGTCAGTTGGTGCCTCCTATGGTGGCACAAAGGGTAAGACCTGCAACAGACGGCTGGGGTCTTTGTTTTGGAATCTGTTGCATGGCACTAATTCTACAGCTGTGCAATCAAAGTTTGGGTTGGGTACAATTTTAAAAAGGACGAGATGCACTTAAGTGCTTAACTATAGAATCCACACGTGTTGCATTAGCTTATACACCATTTGCATGTTGCAAAATGATTACCCTTGCATTTAAGGACACCGATGGAAATGAGCTACTAAAAAATATTGGAGCAAGGCATACCTGCCGCCTGCTTCTTCATGACCATTTAGCTCAGCTGAACACACCGTTGGCTAATGGGAGCAATAAAGCATGCATGGTTTCTCATGGATGTTTGGCACTTTGCATTCTCGGGATGAGTCAATTATAGGACATCCAAGGCAAATGAAGACGGGAGGTTTATGGGAGCAGCAGCACAGGAGTTGAAGTGCCACAATATTACAGAAAGTATACGAAGAGATATAAAATGTTTGGCAGGAGGAAAAACAGATGCTCCAGAGAGCTTACAGTCTGAGCTTACAGCCTGTGTGAAGACAATGGAAATTAGGTGCCATCGGTTCTGTTTGGCACCTATGTACTGAAGGCGGAGCAAACAGAAGAAAAGAGTAGAGGGGTGTCACTACATTTTTCAGAACTGCCTTTCTCCTGTGCCTATAACAGCAGCAATGTGGTAGTTAAAGCTTCCCCTATCACTTTACCTCCATGCTGAGGCTCCTTTGCTGAGCCTGCTGCAATACTTCTTTCAACGACCACAACAATTTACCGTATTTTTTGCTCTTTAAGACTCACTTTTTCCCCTCCTAAAAAGTAAGGGGAAATGTGTGTGCGTCTTATGGAGCGAATGCAGGCTGCACAGCTATCTCAAAAGCCAGAACAGCAAAAGGGATTGCTGCTTTCACTGCGCAGCAATCCCTCTTGTTGTTCTGGCTTCTGAGATTCAGAATATTTTTTTTCTTGTTTTCCTCCTCCAAAAACTAGGTGCGTCTTATGGTCTGGTGCGTCTTATGGAGCGAAAAATACGGTATATGCCAAACTTCATCAAAAGATCTCAGGGCAGTTCACAGAATAAAGTACAAGATAAAGCACAACTAAATAATTAAACCAAAACAACAAAACAGTAACACACACACACCCCTTCCCACAGATACATTTAAAAGGCTGTAGGATATGAATCAACCCAAGGCCTGGTTGAAGAGGAACATTTTCACCTAAAAATATATAATGAAGGTGTCAGGTGACGCTCCCTGGGGAGTGCATTCCACAAATGGGGAACCACTACAGAAAGGACCTGTTCTTGTGTTGCCACCCTCCGGACCTCATGTGGAGGAGGGACATGAAGAAGGAACTTAGATGATGACTGCAGAGTCCAGGATGGTTTATATGGGGAGAGGTGGTCCTTGAGGTATTGAGGTCCTGAGCCATCATGCGTTTAGGGATGCATGAGTATCCCTGTGTGCTCCCGAGTCTTGTCACCTGCCTAGAGTAAATGTGTGCAAAGCCCCTGAGGCCTTTCAAGAAGTGCCTGCCACACTGCTGTTTACACTTCCTCCACATCCCACTTCTCTGCTCCAGGGCTTTGTGGCAGGTAGGAGAAAAGGCAGAGGTGATGGCTGCAGGTACTCCTGGTTCCTGACATGGGGGGGGGGGCTTAAAATGGTGAATATTACCAGCCCTGGCAGGAAAATGATTCTGGAACTGTCCATCCCTATCCCAGGAACCCTGGGAATGCTACTGTGCTCTCTTTCCTTACACTTGCCTCAAGATCAGTTTCTTTGCAAAGGAGAAGGTAGAGGTGGCCATCTGCAGAATCAGGGCAAACAAAGCCCTTTCATAGTATTTGAGCAGGCTGCAGTCAGGGCTGTGTTTTCATTGCGCCTGCTAGTAAGCATACAAGGATGGGTAGTCATCAAGTATGAGCACTTCTCCTTGAATGCTCACAGCATCCCTAGCTTTAGTTGAAGCAAATGCATCGCTTGACACTCAATGCACAGAGATGTTGGGGTCAGCAAACTTTTTCAGCAGGGGGCAGTTCCACTGTCCCTCAGACCTTGTGGGGGGCTGGACTATATTTTTTTGGGAGGGGATGAATGAATTCCTATGCCTCACGAAAAACCCAGAGATGCATTTTAAATAAAAGGATACATTTTACTTGTGTAAAAACATGCTGATTCCCGGACCGTCCACGGGCTGGATTTAGTATTTAGTAGGCGATTGGGCTGGATCTGGCCCCTGGGCCTTAGTTTGCTTACCCATGGGCTATTCCTTATTCTTCAGAGCCCTCTAACCTTTCAAGGCATTGTCGTCTTCCTGTCTCCTCCTGGATTGAAGCAGGGCAGGGAGTGACACATCAGAAAGACCTTAGCTCTTCCCCTCTTTTACCTAGGCTTCTGGTTGGAGGGGAAATGTATAATAATAGTAGTAGTAGTAGTAGTAGTAGTAGTAGTAATAATATTTATATGCCAACCATCTGACTGGGTTGCCCCAACCACTCTGGGCGGCTCCTAACAAAATATTAAAAGTACAGTATAACAGCAACCAAACAGTTGTTTATCTGATTGACATATGATGTTAGGGTGTTCCATAGGGCGGGTGCCACTACTGAGATGGCCCTCTGTCTGGTTCCCTATAGCTTCATATCTCACAGTGAGGGAACCGTCAGAAGGCCCTCAGAGCTGGACCTCAGTGTCTGGGCTGAATGATGGAGGTGGAGATGCTCCTTCAAGTATACAGGTCTTTTTTTATACCTCTGCTTCCCCCTCCACAGCCCTTGTTTGTCTGCCCTCTCTCTGAATGCGATAGCTTAGATGGGGGAGCTGTGACCCTCCAGATATTGTTGGATTCTACTCCTATCAGCTGCAACCAGCATGGCCAATGGCCAGGTGTTATGGAAGTGGCAATCCAACTATATCTGGAGGTACGCTGGTTCCCTATCCCTGGGTGAGAGCACAACAGAATCACAAGACTGTTCTATATGCATATATGCAAGGATGGCTGGCCCTATCCATTTCCCACAAAGTGCTGATGGAAGCAACTTGAATTCAATTTGGACTTATTATAATTTAGCTCTGCCCTGTTTAGCTTGAAAGAATGAGGCCTGTTCCGTACATATCGCCTCACCCGGGGAATCTGTCTCTCCTGCTGCCAAGTGGCAGAAAGAGAAGTACGGGGAACTGTGAGGTGAGACGCGCACACTGAGCTAATTGTACAAAAATCCTTTTTATGTTTTTATCAATGCTGTTTAGGCTGCTTGTCTCTCCGCAGTAAATAGGCACTTGCAGCTTGACAAGGAGCTGCGCTTTGAAATAGCGCATGCTAAAGCAGTGTGACTTGCAACAGGAAGCCAGGCAACAGGAGGCCCCCTTCACAAGCTCAAGCTCGCTCTAGTAACTGCCAGCCTAGGCATACTCCAAATACAAATGAAGTCTGCAGCTTAAAAAAAAATCAAGCAAGTTGTGGCTGGGAAAGCATTATTTCATCTGCTCCCACCACCAGTGTGGCAAATTTAATGAGCTTACAGAGCTGTGTGGTGTTCTTGTATGGTGCGAGCTCTTTCATGGATAAATTAGTTGTGTGTCCTTCACTCTGAATGACACAACAGGGCTGCCATCTCTTGGCCTGAAGTGGGTACCTTAGCCTTCCCTCCACCCACTTTCTTGCCTAACTACATACCCTCCAACATTTCGCCGATTGGAAAAAGGATGCGCTATTCCTCCTCCTCCTCTTCCTCCTCCTCCTCCTCCTCCTCCTCCTCCTCCTCCTCCTCCTCCTCCTTTTTTGACTAGGAAACATGTGGGCAGAAGCATAGAGGTATGTTGGGCAGTATTTGTAATGTTGTGGGAAGGCAGTAATGTGGTACCTGACCACATTGTTAAGCCCACTGCCACTACAATTTCCTGCAGCTTCTTGGAAGCAAGGAGAACACTGAGCTTACTGTGGAGTCAGAGGCTGCAGTCTGCCTCTCTACATCATGGGTGGAGGACCTTGAGAGCCAGTGTGGTGTAGTGGTTAAGAGTGGTAGACTCGTAATCTGGTGAACTGGGTTCGATTCCCCGCTCCTCCACATGCAGCTGCTGGGTGACCTTGGGCTAGTCACACTTCTCTGTAGTCTCTCAGCCCCACTCATCTCACAGAGTGTTTGTTGTGGGGTTGGAAGGAAAATGAGATTGTTAGCAGCTTTGAGACTCCTTAGGGTAGTGATAAAGCAGGATATCAAATCCAAACTCTTCTTCCTTCTTCTTACCCCACCCATCTGACTGGGTTGCCCCAGCCACTCAGGATGGCTTCCAACATATATAATATAATAATTAAACATTTAAAACTTTCCTATACAGGGCTGCATTCAGATGTCTTCTAAAGGTTGTACTTACCTTACTTACCTCCTTGGCTCGGGTGTCCCATAACTCCATACCCTTCAACATTTCTCTGGTGATAATAGGGATGTCCTATTAGTAAGTGGGACATTCTTGGATCAAATCAGAAACCGGGACAGCTTCTGCAAATCCAGGACTGTCCCTGGAAAATAGGGATACTTGAAAGGTAGTATCCCTAGAGCTGTAGGGAAAAGTCTGACTGATGCAGCTTCTTTCATTACTGGTGGCACTGGGTCAAAAAATGCCACACTGTCAGAATATAATGTAAATTATGCTGCTATTATGTTATTCCACCCACTGCTATTTTTCTACAAAAAGAGGTGCCAGAACTCACCATGAACACCACCCTTGGTTTCTTATAATGGCAATGCTGCCCACCTGAGAGGCGCCAGAACTGAGTTCCAGCGAGTTCTGGCTGAGAAAACGTCCTGATTCCACCTCATTCATTTCAGTGCAAAGGCAATGCAAATTGGGAGGCAGGGGCAGTAATCAATTATATATCATTTGCACACCGAAAGCAACAGCAGCAGCGAACAATGATTGTATTCATTGGATTGATTTCTGTTCTGGGCATGAAGCGAATAAGTGAATATGGGCAATTTCTGTCTTTTCACATTTCTGTCAGAATTCTCCAATATCCCATTGACAACTGACTGGAACAAAACCAGCTGTGCTTGCTCTTCTGCTTTTCCTAGCAGCTTGGTTTTCAGAAATCAACAGATGGAAGCTTTTCACTTCATTGAGACGGCCACTGTAAGATGCTAATGTATGCAGATCAAGCTGCTCTTAAGGCGCAGCTCAGGGACCAAGCAAAAAATTGGCCACCCAAATTTCACTTTTTGTGATTGTGCATGCACACACGCACACATAATTCTTGGTAGATTAGTCCATTTGATGGATAAACCTGAAACCTCAAGGAAATAAATGAAAAAATTGAGGCACAAAAATAGATAAAAGCATGGAAGAAATAAACAATACACAAATTACCAAGAATTTCTTCAAAAAACAAACAAAAACAAGAGTACTCCCTTCCCATTTTTCTTTCCTTTAAAAGGTATGAAGATTTTTCAGGTGTTATTTCACGTACCATTTTCTTTCACACAGCCTAATCTTTTAAAACACAAGAAAACACCAAGGGCTTATTGCAAAACCCAGACAGGCATCATACTTAAGTAATATCCGAATTGCTTCAAATAATACTTTTGAAAAGCAAATAGTGTCGAGCTTTAAGATGTGTTCAGTTAAATGAAAGGAAAGCATGCCTTTTCATCTCCGCTCAAATCCATGTACTAGCCTTCCTCTCATTTCAGCTGCAGCCTCCTGTTTGCTTTCTAATAAAGATTAATGGGTGTTTTTATAAGCAAAGATGAAAAATAGGGAGAGGGACCATATGTTATGTGGAGACACAAACCTAAAGATCTACGGAGCTTGTCAAAGGCATCCAGGATTTCCTATCCTTAGCTCTAATGGGCAGCATTTATCCGGGATATACTGTATGAGCTAACATGTGCCATCCTCCGAAGGTGACCCCACCAAATCAATGAATCACAGGGGCTTGAAGAAACTGCTCAGTAGCCGTGCTTTTCTTTTCAAACTTTCACCCTTCAGAAAACACTTTCCACACTGACATATTGGCCAAGGAATAACCAAATGACAGCCAAGCAGCCCCAGTGCTGTATAGAGGTTTATAGGACAACAATATGGAACCTTTGGCCCTCCAAATGTTGGTGGACTCCAACTCCCATCAGCCTTAGCTAGCATGGCCAGAATTCAGGGATGATGGGAGTTGGAGTCCTGCTGAAGGAATGGGTTTTCCAAACCCCAAAACTGACTGTGCAGGCAGTTTTTAAACTGCACCAAAATCCCCATTTCTCCTTAGCTAAAATGCATAAACTTTAGCCGTTGAGCAAATGTAAAACAAGAACACAGCTCTCTCCCTTATCAGTTTGACGGCAAGACTGGCCTTGACTTTACCAGTAGAACAGACACAGATATATCTTATGTCCTGACCACAAATGACGCAGAGACCCAAGACTGGGACTAACACCAGAGCATGTTCTCGGAAGTAGTGACCTCTTGCTCCAAGATAGGAGTAGAAACAGGAATAACCTTTTATGGTCAGGAGTGCAGGAAGGAAATCCCTTTTATGGTTAAGAGTGCCGGAGCAGGAACATATGTGATGTCAGCCTGTGTACATACGCCAACGTGGTTGGGCTCCTAGGGGAGGAGTGAGAGGGTGCCTGGAGGATATATAAACTGCATGAAACCTATCATTTCTATGTACTTGCTGTGGACTCACCACGCAGGTGCCTTCTGCTATCCGGAGAGCAGAATAAACTCTTTCTTTGAAACAACCTCGGTGTCATTTTGACTTCCTTCCTCCTGTCCCGGAGCAATGCAGACCCAATCGGTGAACTCCAATAAGGCTACACTGCAACACCAGGGAGCCTACAGGTTGCCCACCCCTGTTCTAGGGATTCAGTTCAAATGGCTGGCTCTGTTGAGAGCCTTTACTGCCTTTGTTGTTGTTGTTTAGTCGTGTCCGACTCTTCGTGACCCCATGGACCAGAGCACGCCAGGCACTTCTGTCTTCCACTTCCTCCCCCAGGTTGGTCAAACTCATGCTGGTAGCTTTGAGAACATTATTTTTTAGTAAAAACAAAAAAACAAAACATAGTCTTATACACGGAAAAGTACTGTTATTTAAAAGTACCTTATGATCATGAATAGGGTTTTTTCTTGCTGCTGTTTGACTTTCAAGCAACAATTAACATGGTTAATTTTCCACTAGTGTCTTTTATTGCACATCTGAATGTTTAGTTGGTCTTCAGATCCACGGAAGGAATTCTGTGGCTTGGCTTCCTCCTTGTACAACCCATCCTCTTGTCCTGTCCTGACATGGTTAACTCTCTTCTTGTTATTAATGACACTCAAGTGGAAATAGGGTAGATCTGTGGCCTGCCTTCTTAATAATGAATAAAGGTGATGCATTGTATAAAACTGCCTTAATAATTTACACAGTAATATCAAGCAAAGACTAACTGTAGTGGTCTGTAGAAAATATATTGCACTGGGAAATGATTTATTAGCTGTACGGATGCCATGATGCTAAAAGTTAAACACTGAGAAGTCAGACTATTAGAAATGTAAAACTTTAACACCATGTGCAACTGTTACCTTCTCTCATGTTTTATGTTTGCAAATGATTTTCTGGTTTTGTTTTAAAGCTCTAATAACTATACAGCAAATATAACCAGCTTTGCAGATGTTCTGTCTTCAGATCTATTTATAAACTGTCTTTAAAAAAAATGAAGGATACTTGCCTTTTACCGTTAAAGCCAAACACAAATGTTCAAAATTTGAAAAAGCAGAGAGACCCTGCAACTGAGCTTGGAGTCTTGACTAGCCTGATCTTCTTCAACCCCCCAAATTGGGTCTAAGATCCAGGACAAAGTGCCACCTTTTGGAAATTCACCCCAGACATCAATGTCTGGGAAAATCCAGACATATAGGAACCCTATCTTCTCCAGTTCTTAAGAATATGGTTGTTTCATTTTTCAAATTGTCCACTATTCTGGCCCTTTGTAATAATGGAGCAGCAATATTTTAAGTGGTTATTTGATTATTGCTTAAAAATACTGTATTGCAAAATGTCACATTAAGAAACATGTTATAAACAACTGAATCAGAAATGAAATGGGAGAAAGGTCAGCGAGAAGTGATTGTTGTGGTGGTTTTTGTTCTTTATGAAAGTGATATTATTCCAGAATCCATTATTGCTTCTGTTTGCATTTGCCTCCTTTCACTATCAAAAGGAAATCTGTGGCTGAGAAATGAAAGCACAGCCGCTGGGTGGGCCGACAGCCAAAAAGATGTGCTTGGATCTGGCAGTCTTGGGTTCAGATTCTATTTCTGTCCCGGGTTCATTTGCCCTGACCCAGCCACTATTTGCACAAACAAGAAACTTCGTGAATGCTCTGGACATCATTCAGAAGGGTTGGTTTCTGAGGGAGATCAGAGGGGATTGGGAGGTCACGGACTGAAACATCTCTCTTCCCACCCCCCCGTCCCCCCGAGAAAAAACAACATTTCATCCTCTGTTTACCATAGTGGTCAGGTAAATCACCTGCCTTAGAATACTTGGAGCGGGCAGTTTGTGTTTTGAAGACAGAGCAGTTAATAAATTAGACATCTGTTTCATTGCCAAAGGAAATGACAACCAGGCATGTGTACCGGGTGTGTTTGTGTGCTTTTCCATCTCCTTTGGTGCAGACTAACGGTCAAAGTGGGAGTCCCGCTATAGACATCTCTGCTGGCTAGAGCAACCTTTGCCTATGCTTCTGGCTCACTGCCCATGTGGAACTCCTCATGGCATACGACTGCCTGGCATGGGGAGCTCAGATGCTGAGGTTGACAGAAGGGTAACCATTAGTCAGTCCATTGTCACTTGCTGTATCATTAAACAGATCCTAGATGAGAACAGCTTAATTTGGACCAGGATATCTGGGTTATAACAGATCTCTCTCTCTCTCTCTCGGCCCTCCTGAGGCAAAGGGCAAGATGGTGCTTTTCCCATTCCATGTGCAAAAGCCAGCTAGCAGTTGTCTCTTAGTTTATCACTGGCAACAAGACACTCCTCTGCCATATCTGCAGGGAGCTGGTTAGCTTAGGAGGCACAGGGCAGCTAGCATGCCTCAGACAGTTCCTTCTGCTCCCCATCCCTCATTATTTGCTCTCTGAAGAGACCATCTCGTGCTGCTGTCCATGGTCCTGATCTTCCTGCTTTTAGGGAAGGATGAGAAATTCCAAATCATAAAGTTATCACAGGGCAAGAAACTTCTTACAGATGGTGCCAAGGTTTAAAAAAGAAAGAAGACAAGTATTCCTCCCCACCCCCCCCTAATTTCCATCTTCTAAAGTAGTTTTATTAACTTTGGTATTGGTGTAAAAGATAATGAGAATAAAAATATTATTGCAACTCTAATTTTATAATTAATGTGTCCTTGGAAAACTATAGGCTGAAAATAGCTTCTAACATTAGCCTCTATAATTAAAGATGGGCATTCTAATTTAGACGAATGTTGAGATGTGGCAACCACCAAAAAAGAATGGATAAATATCAAAATTGAGATATAAATAATGTTATACTTTCATGTGCTTGAAAATATCCAAAAATGCCTCCTTATTTCTGGTATATATGGATAAACTATGGATAACTAAATGAACAGAAATAGATATGCACCTGGATGAGGGGGGGGAGATTTCTGAAAAGTTGGTTTTGGTAAGTAAGAAGGTAGATTATTTTTAGCATATTTTTGTGTGACATTATTGAAAAGTCAAAATGGCACAGGAGCTTTACAAGGAAGTTGAGTACAAATTTATTTAGAAGAACAATAAGGACCCTTCTTAAGGTTTAGAACTGCATTCCATCATGGGAAATCTTCTGAGACCCACATGGCAGTGGTGGTGGGAAGGGCAATGACATAAATCATTCCATATTTATCAAGCACGCCACTGTGGTATGTATTATGGGCAAAGACAGGAATCTGTCCCTTTTATGCTGCAAAACACTGGGTACCACTACTACTACTACTACTACTACTAATAATAATAATAATAATAATAAAATTCCAGGAATAACAGTTGGGAAATAACAGCTTGTGCTTATCCTATGAATTAGCACAAACCTTTCCCTTTAACAAAATGGATATTGCATGGCATTTCCTAATGTGGGCAGTCGTAGGGAGAGAATTATTTACAAAATCCCAACAAAGCGCACTTTAACAAATTTTGGACCATGAACAAATGACAGCAGAAACACCAGCTAAGTTTGCCAAAGATATTGTCTGCTGCAAATAACTACCCGGGAATAGATGGAAACATTTTTCTATGTTGCAATTTCATGGAAGATTGATGAGCCTTTAATAAAAGACTGGAATGGATGGCAGTGACTAGGGAGGGAAGAGGACTGGACTGGGCATTGCCTCGGTCACACCCACTCAGGATTCTGTCCAGCTGTAAGAAATCAGCACAACAAGAGAAGACTGATCAGCTTTATTGTCTGCTAATGCCGCTCCAATTACATGTTGCGCATTCCAGCCCAGTGACTGCAATTCGCAGAATGACAGTGGGGGCTGGCTTGTTAGGGCAAATGGGAAACTGCCCCACCAACTTCTCTCTGCCTTCAGCCAGCCACCACCTGTCTGACTTCTTACTTACAAACAGCCCTGGACATTCTGGGATCAAACCAGAAGCCGGATGGCTTCTGTAATTCTGGGATGTCCAGGGAAAATTGGGACACTTGAAGGCTATGTCACTCGTGTCAGCTACTGGCAGAACAAGTGGGTAGCATACACGTACATTTTCTTCTCTTTTTTGTCTGAGTTTGTAAGTATTGGGGGAAGGTGAGGAAATGTTGAAAGATTAGCAAAAGCAAAAATTTCATTATTGAAATAAGAGTACTATGGAGCTAAGAATCTGATTTAGCCTCCCTTTTGTGTGTATTAGGGCTTTGGGGGTTCTTTAGGTCACCAAAGTACCCCCTTGCTCAGACACAAATTGGGAAGAAATGCAGGTCAGAAAGAATCAGTGTTATGCATTGTGGTCTTGCAGAACTGTCTTCAATGGTAGCCCATTCAGAGCACACGGGAAATGTCAAGAAGATACCACAGTATGTGCAATAGTAGCTACGTCCTTGAACTCCACTAGGAGGTACTTGTCAAACTTACAAGAACACAACAGATGCAGCAGATCAGGGGTGTCTAATCCTTGGCCTTGAAGTTGTTGTACTGCAGCTCCAATCATCTCTGACCACCAGGGCAGGCCCACTCATGAGGCAAGGTGACGTGACTGCTTTGGGTGGCAGGATTCACATGGGCAGCAGATACAGCCTATAAGGAATGCATCGCCAGCTCTTGCTTCCTGAAGACAATATTTGCCACCTTTTTCTGCAACCCCCCTCCCAATGCCATGCCTACTGAGGTCTTTTGGTGAACAGGAGAGACAGCTGATCTCTTCCTACCCCTAGGGAGGAAATGGTGGGGGCTGCCCTCTGGAGTCTCCTGGCCTCTGCATGCAACCAGCTTGATTCAGTGGGCCCCTTTGCCCCTCACAATGGCCTTTGATTCCCAGTTCAGCCATCGGATAAGGTTGATTTGATTCCCCCCTTGTTCTCAAGGCAGATCTTCCCTCACCCTCTTGTTCCTGATGTAGATCTTTACTCCTCACTTGTTCCTGTTGTAGATATTTATCCCTCCCCCTTGTTCCCAATGCAAATTGGAAACTCACCCTTTCTTCTCTGCCGAGGGGGAGGTGCTAGTTTGTGGTTCACCTCAGTTGCCAAAATGTCTTGTTGACCACTAACATCTGCAGGCAACCCCAGATATTTAAACATAACAATATATCCTGCAGTATTTCCAAGATGCTGTATGGAAGCAAGCAGTGGTTCATCATAATTTCTGGCATTCAATGTCAAATGCTTATGACTGCATGTTGCAACCTGTGAGTAGCACACAACTATTGCTAGGTTGTGTGGAAGCAGGGTGGAGTTGAGGTTGATGGGAACATAATTTAATCTTTTTCTTGACTCCTTTATTTCTCTAAATAAGAGTCTAAAACATGTAAGCCTTTAGAGAGAGAGTAATCCAGTTGTTTTCTTCTTCCAAAAAAATCAAAAATTGCTATTTCCTGTTCTTTATCTTACAATAATGCAGCATTAAAATCCGAATGGATAGATATTATAATTATGTGCAGCGAAATAAAAACAGAGATTGCAATCCAGCTCCATTAAAATCCATGGGAGTTTTACCCTTGACTTGAATGGGTGCTGGATGGCAGCCATTACCTTTTACTGGAGTAATTGCTCTTGGCTATCTGGAAAGACACCAAATGAGATGTGACACTCATGTAATTAAATGTTTTTCTACCTGTCTATATACCAATTAGTATGTGAATATGTTTATGCTCAATGGTTCTCTAAGGCTTAGCAATAGCAAATTTGCACATAGGATTCCCTGCTACTCCAGGACAAAAAAAGCAAAAAGCAAGGGTGATTAAATTGGACAAGGGAGAATTTATTAGACCTTGTGTTCTGGCTGGCTATGCCATTGTGTGTGCTTTGATCTTACTTCCTTCTCTCAGTAGCAACACCTTGAAGAACCATGGATTAGTTGATTCCTTAACTCTTGAGTATAAAGTAGTTGTTGTCGTCTACATACTACAGGGATTAGCAATGTAACACCTCAAGGACAAATCTGACCCTCTGAGGAGGTGGAGTTGACTCCCCAATACCCCTCTAATGGGGCAAGAGGAAGTGGTGACCATCAGACTTGCTTGCCTGGAAGTCCGATTCTTCCTACTTTAAAAATAATAATACTAATAATATGCCTGCTCCTATAAGTACTTCCCTATACTTTACAGTTATCTGTGGAGGCCTTTCTCTGTAGACCTTTTCAGTGGTGGTCTTATGTCTATGGGATACGCTCCTCAGGGAAGCTTGCCTGGTGTCCACAGTTTTGCTCTAACCGTATCAGGTTAAGACATTTTTTCTTCTCCAAGATCTTCTGCTTTAGTCCCTGTATTTGCTGGTTGTTTTCAGATCCTGTGATTTGTACTATATTGTATTGTGTAGAGGCTTTTCGTATTTGGGTTTTATCTTGGGGCCTTTTGCTGCATTATTATGGTTCTCACTGAATCTTTTACGATGCCTAGAGAATTCATTTTATGAGGCATCTAACAAATATAACTAATCAATCATTCAGGTAAGAAAACCCATTTCTGCTGCTGATATTTTAAAGGTACGTCCTGCTTTCCTTCTCCTGCTAATCCTTTTCTGTCTGTCCACTAAGCATCTGCATGCCTGTCTCTGGGACAGAGTGCTTTGTTCTCCTGAGACCCACTACTTTTAGGAGTTAAAGTACAATGACAATCTTCCTGGCTCTGATAGTTCGTATTGCCTCTACTTTGAACTTTCACAATAGTGTGTTTCATCTTGGGGAGAATGTTCCTCAGCCATGCTTCTACTGGACTATGATGATAGTTGAAAACTCTTTCCATATGTAGAGGAAAGAAACTGGTTAATTCCCTGTTGACAGTAATGATAGTTAAATTGCTCTCCTACACATTACAAGTGTTGTTGTTTTTAGTCGTTTAGTCATGTCCGACTCTTCATGACCCCATGGACCAAAGCACGCCAGGCACTCCTGTCTTCCACTGCCTCCCACAGCTTGGTCAAACTCATGTTCATAGCTTCAAGAACACTGTCCAACCATCTCGTCTTCTGTTGTCCCCTTCTCCTTGTGCCCTCAATCTATCCCAACATCAGTGTCTTTTCCAGGGAGTCTTCTCTTCTCATGAGGCGGTCAAAGTATTGGAGCCTCAGCTTCACGATCTGTCCTTCCAGTGAGCACTCAGGACTGATTTCCTTCAGAATGGATAGGTTTGATCTTCTTGCAGTCCATGGGACTCTCAAGAGTCTCCTCCAGCACCATAATTCAAAAGCATCAATTCTTCGGTGATCAGCCTTCTTTATGGTCCAGCTCTCACTTCCATACATCACTACTGGGAAAACCATAGTTTTAACAATACGGACCTTGGCATATGTTAAGAACACAGGGTATATTCAACTAATACGGACCTTGGCATATGTTAAGAACACAGGGTGGTATTCAACTAAGCTTTACTCAGGATTGATCCATTGCAATTAGTGGTGCTAACCTAGTCATGATAATTAATTTCAGGGGGTTTATTCTTGTAAAACTTAGTTGAATACCACCCAGAATAATTGCTTAGCTGAATTTTTCTGCAGAATCTGTTTTATCAGGAAGATGGGGGGGGGGTTAAAATAAATCTGGATATGACAGTACTGTGAGATCTGATTTACCATAAAAGTCTTTAGAAATCTTATAGAAAACTGCTGCCTGGAATAACTTCCAGAGGAGCAGCCATGACTGTTCGTTGCCTCAAAAGCACCAAAGGATTTTGTGGTACCTTGAAGACTAACAAATGTATTTATAGCATAAGCTTTTGTAGACAAGAATCATAGAAGTAGAGAGTTGGAAATGACCCCAAGGATCATCTAGACCAACTCCCTGCAATGGAAACATCTTTCATCCACAACCCTGACGAGAATTCACTTCTTCTGATGCATAATGTGTTATCCTCCACTGGAAGTATATATACACAGATTTGGGGAGGGGTATTGTAAGCAAGGAGATCTGAGGGAAATGAAATGCCAGAAGTATAGATGGTGACCATTCAAATAAAACTTTACTATATGAAAAAAGTGCAGTGACCTTCCAAAGCAGCTGTGATAGGCTTCTCTATTACAGTAGCACGCCCAAGCCAAAATAGTCTCAAAATTGTGCTTTTAAGTACTTGCAGTGCTAAAAAATCTCCTTCATCAGTCAATGTTCAGTCTCACTAATTAAAGTTGATTAATCTTCTGATTAAGCCAATTAGAGCTTGCAGCTCAACTCCTTGGGGAAAAAACCCCACCCCATTCTTTTCCTTGCTAGAATCACTGTCTAGAAAGTTTCTTTAAATATTTAAATGTTGCGGTTAATTTCAAGTTTTACTAATGGAAACCTTCAACGTGATGCAAAAGCATTAGCTCATAGTAATAATGGCTTAGCCGATAAAGCTGTTAATTGAACTCCTATTTGAAATGCTATAGCACCTACTGCTATTGCCCTTGTGGCTGAAAAATACCCAACAAAGTTATTAAGCAATATCATAATTGATCAGTCTTCATGAAAATAGGATTGCACTTTGAAAAAGAAAGTATATAAAGGAAGAAATATAGAGCTGGGAAATGAAATTAAATCTTTTTATGTGCCTACCTAATTATTAGAGCTTTGAAAATAATTAAATGTTTGCTCTTCATTCCCCCCCACCACACACACACACACACACACACACACACACCAGTTGCCTTAGAAGCTAAATGGCTTGATGTTTTGCTACATTCTGAAACTAGTAAAGGAGACTGACAGTGCAATTCCTGTGCATGTTTACACAGAAGTAATTCCCACTGTGTTCCATGGTGCTTCCTCCTAAGCATCTATAAAACTGTTGCTGTCATTTCAGAGAGCGGCATTTAATTCAAGGAACGCCTCTATACTGAAGCTGTGAGCCTGTGATGAATGTATAGGCTCCTAGTGCAGTTTAGGAACCTGGTCAAGCAGATTTCTCAATCACGCAGGGTGCCTGTATATATTGTGTAGCATCCCCACATCAGATCTTCCCCCTACAACATGGTAGGGTCAAGTGACTAATGTGAGGAAGAGGATTGAGGCCATTGAGCAAACTCTGTTCTTCCCAGCATGGGAAGGTAGCATTCTCAAACTGGGCTTACATTCAATTTGCCTTTTACAGCTGCAAATGAAATATCAGTGCCATTGTCTGCCATGTGACATTTCGGACCTCACAGTGCCACTCTACAATCCAGAGCCATTTCAGACAACTGAAGAATGCAACTCCTCTAAGGTGTTAATTTATGAAATGACTTTCCTTCAAGTAATGCAGGGAGGGGAAATGAGACAGAAGTCTCTAAATGAACTTGTTCTGTCTGCATATAAAGAAATATGCCAGACTGTAGCTTCTTTAATTTCCCATTCTTCTCTTTCTCTCTCAGCTGACATAGACTGACATTTTCCATCTTGTTTTTTGTCATGCCTTTTATTGCATGCCTGGCTGGACTGCAATCAGGAGTAGGGAAGAGAGGTTGTGGGGTTGTCAGAGCCTTCCTTTAGCAGAGGGGTTTTGTGTGTGTGTTAAAAGGAGAACACAACAACAACTTAATAGGGCAAACTTCCTTTACTCATTAAGAACTGCCTGATATCAGACACAGCCTAGGGTGTTAGCCTTTAAAAGTAGGCTATATATAGTTGTAAAAACCCTTAGATCAAAGAAGACAAGCTACTGTTTCTCTATCCATTTTGAGAGGCAAAACACATATTTACAATTTTCTTCCTCCCTCTCTGCCACTCTGTACTTCAATCTCCCCTCTTCAAGTTTGTTTTTGTAATTTGAAGGCCATCTGGCTGGTTTCAGTGGGGTCTAGTAATACTAACTGTCACGGCCACCCAGGACGGGTCCCAGCTCACAAGAGACCTCACTCCGTTGCAGTTTATTTACAGGAAAAGTTTATTGAAGATTTCTGCTTCTCGTACAGTTCAGCATCGTGGCCGTACGTCTGTCACGTTAGACCGCTGAAGTCCCCTCTGACTCCTCCCCTCTTCCACACCAACTTAATAGCCTGGCTCTAGACCACCTCTTCCTCTCCTTTCTTTTCCGCAGGGTCTTCCTGCCCCCCTGGGTTCCCTCTCTCCGTGACTCGCCTGAGGCTGAATCCTCTGCCGCCTCTTCCCCCCTCCTTCTGGCTTTAGGGCCGGGCTCCTCCCCTGAGCTCTCTCCACTTCCGCGCGCCTCTACGTTTGAACTTGGCGCGCGTACGTTGCTGCTGACCTTTCTTTCGACCGCTACACCACCCCTTGTTCTGCTCTCCACCCTTTCCGGCTGAACACCTTGCTCCAACCCCCTTTCTCTGTTCTCTCCTAATCCTGCTCCCTCCGAGAGGCTGACGACTCCACCCCCTTTACTCCGTTCCGGCTGAGACGCCTCTTGCTGCGTCTGTCTTCCACTGGGCTCCTCTCCGCTTCTCCCTTCTCCTCCCTTTTGCTTGATTAAGGTAACCCCCTTTTGAGAATCCTCTGACTCGCTGCTCAGACTCGTGGATTCCCTCAGAATTCCGTCATCTTCTTCCTCATCCTTCTGCCCCTCCTCCCACTCGCTCTCCGTCTCCTCTGTCATCTCCTCCTCTCTCCCAGAAACCCTGACATCCATCCCCCCCTCGAAGCCCCCCCTTCCCCCCTCCCGCTCGCCGGGTGCAGGTTGAGGAAAACGTGGTTCTTCCGGGGTCGGTTCAGGATACAAGTTGTCCACTTCAACGTTCTCCTCTGTCATCTCCGTATATGTGTGTTCGAACTCGGGTTCCCCACCCACAGACCTCACAGTCTCTTCCTCCATCACTGCTTCTCCTGGCGCTGCCTGCCAAGGACCTACCATCCATCTCTGACTCCATGCCTCCCTTGGCTGATCCACCCACCAACAAGGGCCTGTCTCCTCCCCCCCCAGTCTCGGATCCCTGGTCGGGCTTGTTTCGGGCGTATGGCCCTCGGGTGAGGAGAAACCCTCGAACGTGCTGTCTGACAAAGTGGGCGTGAAAAGCCAATCATCAAAATACTCCTCGGGCATGGGCTTGTGCGGAAAAAGTGCATGGAACTCCTCCTTCAACAGGGGTTCGTCCAACGCGTAACCCGGCACCCAGCTATTGGCAGAGGCCGGAGTGCCTTCCCTGGCTAGAAAATATTCAACTCCCTCCTCCCCCCATCTCAAGTCCAGTATCTCTGTGACCTCGTTAAGAGGTTCTGGTCTTGGCGATTCCCCCCCCTCAGGCGCCCTCCTACGTGGCTCTGGGAGTGCTCCTGACTCTTGAAACCTGTGTGGGGTTTTGTAGGGAGTGAGCACCGACCTATGAAAGACCGGGTGCACCCTGGAACCCTCCGGAAGGGCTAGACGAAAAGCCACCGGATTGATCTTAGCCTCAACTTGATATGGCCCTAGCTGCCTGTGTCCTAACTTCTTCTTGGCCAATGACCTGGCCGGCATCGCGTGGGCTGCTAACCACACCCAGTCCCCAATCTGGATGTCCTCTCCCGCCCTCCTGTGCTTATCGGCCTGCACCTTATACGCCTGTTTTGCCAGCTCCAAATGTCTCCGCAGCTCCTCGTGCACCTCTTGCAACTCCGCTGCAAACTGGTCGGCATCTTGAGGCCCCCCCCCTCCTGGTGCCGCAAATCTCGGGAAGGTTCTGGGATGACGGCCATTGTTCGCGAAGAAAGGCGTCACCCCGGTGGATGCGTGTTTCGTGTTGTTGTAGGCGAATTCAGCCATCGGCAGATAGTCCACCCACGCCGCAGGTCGCTGGTTGGCGTAGCACCGCAGGTACTGCTGCATGATCGCGTTGACCCTCTCCGCTTGACCGTTGGTTTGTGGATGTCTCGCCGATGTCAGGTTGATTTTGACGTGCAAGATGCCCAGAAGCTTTCGCCAGAAAGTGGAAACAAACTGGCGCCCCCTGTCGGACAAGACGGACTGCGGAAGTCCATGCACTCTGAAGACGTGATCGATGAAGAGCTTTGCGGTCTGTTCTGCCGTCGCCACCTTGGCACAAGGGATGAAATGCGCCATCTTGGTGAACAAGTCCACCACCACTAACACCGCCGTCTTACCTCTGGAGCTGGGCAGGTCCGTAACAAAGTCCAACGCTACCCTCTCCCACGGTTGCTGCGGTGTCTCCAGCGGTTCTAGCAATCCCGCCTGCTTCTGGTGCACTGGTTTGGACCTCTGGCAGATATCACACCTGGCGACATAGTCCGCCACCTCTCCTCTCATCTGGGGCCACCAAAAGTCTCTAGCCACCAACTCCATCGTCTTCTCTTTGCCGAAATGGCCTGCACTAGGGGCGTCATGCAATTGTTGCAGAACCTTGGCTCGAAGATCGTCGGTGGGCACGTAAAGGGCACCCTTACGAGTCAAAAGTCCATCTTGCAATTGGAACTCATCGTTGTCTCGCGACCCTCCGCGTAGCTCCTCCATCTTGGACTGTGCAAACTGATCCCTTTGCAACGCGCGTCGCACCGCGTCCAGGTCGACTGCGATGGTAGCGCACGTCCACGCCTGCGGTGCGAAAATGTGCTTTGCTGCGATTGGAGCTGCTTCCTCCAAGTATTGCGGCTTTCGGGACAGCGCGTCTGCAATAACATTGGAGTCTCCTGGGATGTATTCTATTTTGAAGTCGAAATCCGCAAAGAACTCCGCCCAGCGCATGTGTCGCTGGGTCTGTAACTTAGCCGTCCGCCAATACTCTAAGTTCTTGTGATCCGTGCGGACTTGCACCGTGTGCTTGGCTCCTATTAAGAAGTGTCGCCACGCTTTGAAAGCTGCATGAATGGCCAACAACTCCCTGTCCCATATGGTATAATTGCGCTCCGTCTTGCTGAGCTTCCGGGAGTAGAACGCACCCGGTCTCCAGTTGCCTTGTGAATCCTCTTGCAAAAGAACGGCCCCAACCGCTCTGTCTGACGCATCGGTCTCTACCCGCATGGGTCTGCCGGGATTCACGTGGAGCAGCTGCTCTTCGGAGGCGAAAAGACCTTTAAGCGTCCGGAAGGACCGCTCCGCTTGTTCGGTCCAGACGAACTTCTTCGTCTTGGAACTGAGGGTGTCAGTGATAGCCGCCGTCGCGTTCGCAAAACCTTTAATAAACTTGCGGTAAAAATTGGCAAAGCCGATGAACCTCTGGACCTCTTTCCGATTTCGAGGGCTTTTCCAGTCCAACAGCGCTTGAACCTTAGCCCTGTCCATGGCCAGTCCCTCGTCGGACAACTTGTAGCCAAGGAAATCAACCTCTCTGACATCAAACTGGCATTTTTCCAACTTGGCGTACAACCTGTGGTCCTTCAGCCTCTGCAGGACCTCCCGCACGTCCTTATCGTGATCCTCCGGCGATTCCGAGAAAATCAGGATATCGTCGAGAAAGCAGACACACTTCTTGTAGAGGAGACCTGCTAGCACGTGGTGCATAAATGCTTGAAAAACGTGGCTGCCATTTTGGAGACCGAAAGGCATGACTCTGTATTCGTATGTGCCCAGAGGGGTGAACATGGCGGTCTTCCACTCATCTCCTTTCCGGATGCGGATGAGATTGTAAGCTCCACGTAGGTCCAGCTTGGTGAAAATCTTGCCCCTCCTGACGGTCGCTAAAAGGTCGTCAATCTTGGGCATGGGGAAAGCTTTGGGCTTAGTCAAGCTGTTTATGAACCTGTAATCCACTATAAGCCTTTTTTGGGGCGTGTTTTTCTTCTTCACAAAGAACACAGGGCTGCCACCCGCTGCTTTAGATTCCTGGATGAAACCTCGCTTGAGGTTATGGTCTATGAACTCCCGAAGCTCTTGCATCTCGTCTTCCGACATGGAGTACAGCTTGGCAGCAGGCAGTTGCGCCCCTGGCACTAAATCAATCGCGCAGTCGTAAGGTCTGTGAGGCGGCAACTTGTCAGCTTCCTTCTCACAGAAAACCTCCAAGAAGTCCTGGTACTTGTGAGGCACTGTTTGCACCATACCCAGATGCAACTGCTGCTCGGCTTCTCCTCCCTGATCGGTCTGAAAGCAATGCTGAGCACAATACGATGAACAAAAGGTGATCTGCCGCTGGTACCACGCAACCGCGGGACTGTGCCTCTCCAGCCAACTCATGCCTAACACGATGGGTGTGTCCGATAAGTGGGTGACATTGAAACTAATAAGTTCTCGATGGTTGCCAATCTGCATCATCATGGGAGGGGTTTGCTGCACCACTTGCCCCCCCAGCAACTTCCTGCCGTCTACCGTGACCACGTTTAGAGGCGTCGTTGCAGGCAGGAGCGCCATGTTGTGCTGCTTAACGAACTGCAGTCCCACGAAGTCGGCGTTGCTCCCCGAATCGATCGTTATTGGAACCTCGAGGAGTCTCCCATCAGGCAACTGGAGTGTTGCTGTGAGCAGAACTGCCGGTCTGGGAGGCAAAGGGTCCACGCTCTGCAGTGATGCTGGGGGCTTGTCTACAGATCCGCCTGGCTGAGCCCCAGTAGCTCTGCTTCCAGCCAGGCACTGTCGTTTCCCTGAAGCTGCTCCCCTGGTTGCACCTCTGCTGTTACAGTTGCCAGTGCTGCAGTGTGCTTCTGGAGCCTCTGGGGGCACTCTTTCGCCATATGGTGCGCACTGTCACAGATGTAACACTTCCTGGTTCCTCTAGGAGGCTTCGCTTTGGCTGCACCAGGGACAGGGCTCTGGGATGGCTTCTGAGCCCTAGCACCACCAATCTCCATTGGCTCCTCGCTGTCCTTCCCCATTGGCGAGGGGTGCGCACGGCTGAAATCCCTGTGCACAAAAGGGAGAGTCCTCGCTTGCGCACGCGCTTGGGGCCCGTCCTCCTCGTGCCACGGACGTCCCTCATGTCGAATTCCAATAGCTAAAGCCCGTTGCACCACGTCTTCTAGGGTCTGGGGTCTGTCCCCCCTAGCGATCTCATCCTTGATGGGGGGGCTCAATCCCTCCCAAAAAAGATCTCTGACCGGCTTACTGTCCTTTGGCCAATCTAAGGCGGTGAGCAATGCAAAAAATTTAGAGTGGTATTGGCGCACAGTCGCTTTCCCCTGCCTCAGCCCGTGCATTTGACGGCGCGCAATGTCCACATCCACAGAGGATTGAAAACAAGAATCCATCGCTTTGATGAACGCAGTTGAATTGCGACGGGCCGGTCCATCTTCGCGCCACAGATTGCGTAGCCAAGCCCTGGCCTCCCCATGCAGGTGCGAAACAATGAACCCCACTTTCTCCTCCTCATCTTTAAAATCGTGACGGAGTAAATGCAGTGCATATACGACGTCCGCTCTGAAATTGGGATAGTCTTGCAAGTTGCCATTAAAATGCGGAACCAGGGCACCCCCCCTCCGTCCAAGCGCAATGCCCTCCGCTCTGGAACCTGGGGCCCCCGCCCTGTCCGCGTGTTCCCACCTTGCCTGCAAATCCTGGCACGTCTTCTCCAAGTCGTCATTCTTCTTCTGCGAAGCAATGACTGCCGATGTGAGAGCGGTAACCTGATCCCGCAGTGCAACCAGCTGCTCCTCAGCGCTCATGGCTGCTCCCGTTCGTGAGCTTCGCAAAAAAAAATTTTTTGCTTTCTGAGAGGGGACTTACTGTCACGGCCACCCAGGACGGGTCCCAGCTCACAAGAGACCTCACTCCGTTGCAGTTTATTTACAGGAAAAGTTTATTGAAGATTTCTGCTTCTCGTACAGTTCAGCATCGTGGCCGTACGTCTGTCACGTTAGACCGCTGAAGTCCCCTCTGACTCCTCCCCTCTTCCACACCAACTTAATAGCCTGGCTCTAGACCACCTCTTCCTCTCCTTTCTTTTCCGCAGGGTCTTCCTGCCCCCCTGGGTTCCCTCTCTCCGTGACTCGCCTGAGGCTGAATCCTCTGCCGCCTCTTCCCCCCTCCTTCTGGCTTTAGGGCCGGGCTCCTCCCCTGAGCTCTCTCCACTTCCGCGCGCCTCTACGTTTGAACTTGGCGCGCGTACGTTGCTGCTGACCTTTCTTTCGACCGCTACACCACCCCTTGTTCTGCTCTCCACCCTTTCCGGCTGAACACCTTGCTCCAACCCCCTTTCTCTGTTCTCTCCTAATCCCGCTCCCTCCGAGAGGCTGACGACTCCACCCCCTTTACTCCGTTCCGGCTGAGACGCCTCTTGCTGCGTCTGTCTTCCACTGGGCTCCTCTCCGCTTCTCCCTTCTCCTCCCTTTTGCTTGATTAAGGTAACCCCCTTTTGAGAATCCTCTGACTCGCTGCTCAGACTCGTGGATTCCCTCAGAATTCCGTCATCTTCTTCCTCATCCTTCTGCCCCTCCTCCCACTCGCTCTCCGTCTCCTCTGTCATCTCCTCCTCTCTCCCAGAAACCCTGACACTAACTATTTCTGAGCTGAGGTTTATTCCTTCACTGAGCTTACATAAAGAAGCATGATGGGAAGCAAAATCAAAATGGTAGCTTTGCAAGATCAAAAAGACAAACCACACCACAAGGCTTCCGCTGTTTGGGCAGCTTAGAATGGGGACATCATTCTGTTAAAGGTACCCATGCTTCTAGAAGTTGACAGATCCACAAACCGTTGAGCTCTGTGTTCGAAACAACCATTGTTCTAGGTGCATTTTGTGGCAGGGAATTTCATTAGTGTAAGCAGTTTCTGAGCTCTGGGCACAGTACTGCACCTAAGATTTCAGATTAAAACTGCAGAGCAGAAGGAAATGAGGACCTTTTTCTGCCACCCCACTTCCAGCTACTCTCTGAAGACTGAAGAAGAGACCCTCTTAAGAATATTAGGGGGGCGGGCAGGGAAAGGACTAGACCATGTGAAAAATGAACACAATATTTTAGCTGCAGTTCACTCCTTTTCAGCTTTGTATTATTGTTACAAAAAAGTGTGCCTAGACATTCCATTGTTACATCCACAACCTAGGTTGAAGGTGCCATTTAGCTCCTAGCTTTCATATCTCAGTTTCTAACACTGGTTGAGCTGAAATGAATATTCTCTAATATTCAGAAGTATTTTGACAATTGATATGTGAATGTGAATATTTTGTCTCAAAAAAATCTAAATTTGAATGCCTTATACTTATCAGCAACTCTTTGTTCTCTGGATCTTGGCAATTGTCAACCATGAAACAGCATCAATTATAAACTGTCAACTACCATCAGAGTCTAAATAATGAAGAAGGATGCTGTTCAGACACATCTGGCCCTACCATTAAGCGGAGTGAGGCAACCCCTTCAGGTAGCAGATGCTGGGAGGGGGGTGCAACAGCTTAAGCTCCCCCCTTGTCAGCATTTCTCCAGTGTCCCTCAACCATCCGCCTTTATTGTAGACCACAGTGAAGTTTGCCACAGGCCTGCCATGCACACCCTAAACTATGATGCTGCCCTCTGGTCCACTAGAAGACAATATCCTGTTGCCAGGATTAAAGTAAGATTCAACTCGCAGCCCAGTCAGTTTCTGTACATAAAGTGGGGCAGAGCAGGGGGACTGGGGACACACACAAACAAGTTGGCTACTTCTATGGAATTAATTGGTTCTTTGTTTTACATAGCCATGCATAGGATTCTAACTGAAAATAGTTCAGGTAGATTATTAGTTGCAATATTAATTTGTGACTGGGGAATAGTGGCAGCAGAGCTTCCTCCTTAATTACTTAATGGCTTTTCCAATGAAATGCTCATTGGTAGACCGTCATAACCATTCAGACCAGCATTTCCTCCGCTGTGAAAAAAGAAATGGTGAATGCCAACGTGAGAGACAAGTAAATTGAAACCAACCCCCATATCAAATGAATGCAGCTCTTGATTGCTTTCGAACAGAAGATTAAAACAGTGAACTCCAAGACTTCCCTACAGAAAATGTTTAATAGATCTTTGTGTTGGGAAGTGTATTAATATGATGTGCTAAAAATGCAAAACAGTGACAAAATAGCATACACGGAGTTTCCACAAATATAGCAACTCCTGTTCTGAGCTCAGAATTTTTTGCCTTAACTAAACAGAAATGGGGGGAGAAAAATATTCCTGGAAGGAGTTTGTCAGCCTGGAAAATAAGTTGTCCATTTGGACATTCCTCCGTCACAGCCACGGAAAGGGGGAGGGGGAGTATGCATCACCCCAAAAGAGGACACAGATTTACATAACATTTGCATGTGCTGATTTATATGCATAGTTGCACATTTTGGAACAATTACTATAAAGAGGAATACAGTAATCTAACTGTGGTGGTGGTGATGGAATTCACAATCGCAAGTTGTGCTAATGGTCACTAGTTTTTACAAAAGATTAGATGAATTCATGGACAGGAGGCCTCCCAGCAGCAATTAGTCATGATAACTAGATAGAACCTCCCTGCCCAGAGGCCTCTGAATGCAAACAGCTGTGGACACCAGAGAAGGCCATACAGTGCCAGCCTAAGAAGTGTGGCTGCAATCATCTCTGGCCATTATACATACTGGCATGAGCTGTGGCTCAAAACATTGGGAGGGCACCAATTTGTGAAAGGCTGGCCTATAGTATGGGGGTCTTCAAGTATGTCACACTTGTCAGTTTGCATTTCTTAGTACAGAAAGTATTGATCTGACGTGTAGAGATCTTTCCTGTTCTGATTAATTCAAGAGGGTTCTGGAAAGTTTTCTTTATTTCATGGGGGGGGGGACTGGCAGAAGGTTCTTTTTTGAGTTATTTCTTCTGGGAAGCTGAGTAAGTTGGTTTAGTGTGTGTGTGTGTGTGTGTGTGTGTGTGTGTGTGTGTGTGTGTTTGCAAGTCTGCGCCATAGCAGTAGGGTAAAATAGCAACTTCCCTGATGCATTGCAGCTCACATAGAAGGAGGAGGAGGAGGAGGAGGAGGAGGAGGAGGAGGAGTTTGGATTTGATATTTATCACTACCCTAAGGAGTCTCAAAGCGGCTAACAATCTCCTTTCCCTTGGGCACAGGATATTGGGCATAACATTATGTTTGAAGACTGGGAAAGGTTGTGGACCACTGGGCTGAACTTTACTGCATGTAATGCTTTGAAGGAAAATGTAATGAAAATGATATACAGATGGTACATGACCCCAGTAAAACTTGCCAAAATATACCATTTGTCTGACAACAAATGCTGGAAATGTAAAGAAAATGAAGGAACATTCTTTCACCTCTGGTGGACCTGCCCTAAAGTGAAATGATATATAATGAGTTGAAAAAGGTATTTAAGTATACCTTCACTAAGAAACCAGAGGCCTTTCTTCTGGGTATTGTCGACCAGAAGGTGTTAAAGAAGGATAGAACATTCTTTATGTATGCAACAACAGCAGCAAGGATACTTCTCGCTAAGAACTGGAAAACTCAAGATCTACCCACACTGGAAGAATGGCAGATGCAACTGATGGATTATATGCAACTGGCGGAGATGACTGGCAGAATTCGAGACCTGGGAGAAGAAAGGACCGAAGAAGATTGGAAGAAATTTAAGATTTACCTACAGAAATACTGTGATTTAGCGGAATGTTAAGAAGGATGCTTGGTTATAAATAATTGGCCATCACTAAACTGGATCAGAATTTGATGATAAGTGAGATTAAGAGAAACAAAATCTGTAGGAGAACTATTATATTGTATTTAAATGAGTGGTTATAAAATTGCAAATAAGATGATAATTTGCTTGAAAAAACTTATTAATGATGTAAGTGGGAGCGGGAGACGTGAGGAAGTCTAAAGATGTTATGAAATTTTGTAAAAACAAAGCAATGCTGTTTATTATTTTTGTATTTCTTTTATTAAAAACTCCAATAAATATTTATTTAAAAAAAAAATCTCCTTTCCCTTCCTCCCCCACAACACTCTGTGAGGTGAGTGAGGCTGAGAGACTTCAGAGAAGTGTGACTAGCCCAAGGTCACCCAGCAGCTGCATGTGGAGGAGCAGGGAAGCAAACCCGGTTCACCAGATTACGAGGCTACCGCTCTTAACCACTACACCACACTGGCTCACACACACTCTCACACAGAGTGCATAGGTGCCATGGTTTAAAAATTGTGCATTTCTTTTCACCCATTAAAGGGACAACATCATTCAGTCCATTGAGTTCCAGATGGCGGCAATGCAATGATTGGCTTGGAGGGTTAACTTATTGAGGCCAAGTGAGTTTCTGTTCATCAAAAGTCAAGGACGTGCATGTAATGTGATAATGCAAGATTGAAAGCTTTGTCCTCCAGACTGGCACTTACGGATTACCTTATTTATCATTTTTCTGTCCCCCAAGCACTTTTTGCACACACCTATACACAAATCAATATTTTCAATGGGACATTTCAGTTTCAACATCAATTGCCATACCTATATGCATTTCTGTGACACATATACCCAACTGAAAAGGCCAGTCTCCATGGTAATTAAATTTTATCCTTTGAGAGCAGTGGAAAATGTCCAAATTGGCGGGGGGGGGGGGAGTCACAAAGCATGGCAATTTTCATACTAGTTCATACCAGTTCAAAGCTACTCTGTGCATAAATAAAAACATAAAGCCCCATTTAGGGAAGTTTTTAATGTGTGACATTTTAATGTATTTTTTAATCTTTGTTGGAAGCCGCCCAGAGTGGCTGGGGAAACCCAGCCAGATGGGCGGGGGACAAATAATAAATTATTATTATTATTATTATTATTATTATTATTAACACTAAAACACTTTCGTGTTCCATGCATCCATGGTTTGAATTGGTATAAGATAGTTTCTTACGTAATCTGCATTGTATTCATTTCAGTTGATCTTATAAAACTTAACTTCTGAGTGTATGGTGTCATAAAAATGGAGCCACTAAGAGTCAGAATGCAAAAGATGCTTGTATTTATTTTCCTAATGATCATCATCAGCAGCAGCAGAAATAAAAGGAAATTTCAAGATGCTTTTAAAAAACCCACAAATAAATATTAACCCAATATTTTAAATCCCTAACTACATTGGCGGCTGGATTCTTTGATCTCATATTGAAAAGGGATTTTTTTCCCCACTTAAAAAATGTCTAATTCAGATTCATGTATGCGTGCAAATTTTACCCAGATTTTCTCAGCTTGCATTCCTGCATAGAATACGATCTTTCATTCCTCAGTGACAGCACACTGTTTACTAGAACAGTTAACAATATAATGTGGTGACTCATGTTAATTGCCAGCACACTTAAAAATGGGCTGATGCAAATCTGCAAAAGAGTAAGTTCATATTATGTAGAATCATGTAATATTTGTAATTAGATTATTTTTTTTAAGTGCATGAAAATGCTAGGAGGGAATTTAATGTCATTGCATCACTGGTATGCAAATCCAGCCACTTACTAAACACTGTGTTTTGTCCCTCAAATCTGCTTTAGTTGCTTCCTGACTGGCAAATTTCAAAAGCAGCCTAATCCCCAACCAGCTTCTTCTGCCATGCACACTGCCTCTTCCTTTGTGTTAACCAAATAATACACCAGCACTCAGCACTTTTTGTATAAACCTGCCTGCCTTCATTTGGATAAACTTCAGTACATTAAGTCACTGAAGTTAATAACGGTTTATTATATCAATCCATTAGATTGTGGAGACATGTTTTAGGTTTACTATAAGAACGTAGGAAGTGTTCTGATGGATAAGGTCAAAGGTACATCTAGTCCAGCATCTTGTTGTCACAGTGGCCCACCAGATGACCAAGGGAAGCCAAAAGTGGACCAGAGCACAGAAGATCATGGAAAAAGGAAGGAACTTGTTTTGCTTGGGCTACTCTGTGAATGGGGATGCGGGTGGCGCTGTGGGTTAAGCCCCAGAGCCTAGGACTTGCCGATCAGAAGGTCATTGGTTCGAATCCCCGTGACGGGGTGAGCTCCCATTGCTTGGTCCCAGCTCCTGCCAACCTAGCAGTTTGAAAGCACATCAAAGTGCAAGTAGATAAATAGGTACTCCTCTGGCAGGAAGGTAAATGGCATTTCTGTGTGCTGCTCTGGTTCACCAGAAGCGGCTTAGTCATGCTAGCCACATGACCCGGAAGCTGTACGCCTGCTCCCTCGGCCAATAAAGCGAGATGAGTGCCGCAACCCCAGAGTCGGCCACGACTGGACCTAATGGTCAGTGGTCCCTTTACCTTTACTCTGTGAATACATGTCTATTGGTTGAATTATTTCTCTCATGTGCACATAGCCTTCCCTATTTCCTAGAATCTCCATAATAGCCTTTCAATATTCTGTCACACCAAGGCCAAGGAATGGATCCAAGGATTAGGCTGTGGAGTGCCCATGACAGATGACCACCCAACCTCTGCTTTAAAATCTCCAAGGAAGCAGAGTCCCTCATCTTTCAGGGGAGTCCGTTCAACTGTCAAACAGCTTTTACCGTCAGAAAGTTCTCTCTGATGTGAAGCTGGAGTCTCCTTTCTTGTAACTTGAAGCCATTAATTTGGGTCCTAGCCTCTGGAGCAAGAGAAAACAAGCTTGCTCCATCTTCAGTGGAACAGCCTTTCAGATATTTGAAAATGCCTGTCATATTTCCTCTCAGTCTCCCCTTTACCATGCCAGATATACACAACTCCCTTAGCTGTTCTTCATAAGGCTTGGTTTCCAGACCCTTGATCATCTTGGTTGCCCTCCTCTGCACATGTTCCATCTTGTCAATATCCTTTTTAAATTGTGGTGCCCAGAACTGTACACAGGATTCCAGGTGTGGTCTGACCAAAGCAGAATACAGCAGTACTTTTTTTTTTTTTACCAGAGCACTATACTTCTGTTGACATAGCCTAGAATAACTTCAGCTGTTTTCTCTCTCTGTGAACCTTTCTCTGGAGTGAAGTGGTGGAGATATCTTCCACCTGGCTCACTGCACACAGAATAATGCTGTTCTCTGATGATGCTGGGGAAACTGCTGATCTGAACTGCCTTAACTTAAGTTGTATCTTCACGGCTGTCAAAGATGACACGGTCAATTTCACCCTTCTGACAATCAGATTTCTGATCCACAGATTTCATAGCTTTTTCTTGGGCCCTCTTGACTTTCGAGTGATCAACTACAAGTCTCTGGTCTTCTTCAGTGATCAAGCCAGCATCCTGCATAGCCGCATTCTATATTTCTAATGTGTTGTACCCTGGGGTTTTTTTTTTAGATGTGGAAGGTGTACTTGGTTGCAGTCAGATGGGTGCTTGAGTTGCCGCAACTATGACGTAGCGCACTTGAGAGCATGAACAGAATGGAAGGTGAGAGGGGGAAAGGTGCCAAATTTTGTCCTTGTTCAGGGTGCTATATTACCAAAGTCTGCTTCTGCTGAAGGGCTGTCTCATCCAAGTCCAGTTTAAAAATATAGAACTAAAAGAGGGTAGAGCAGGCCGTGAAGTTGTCCACCAATAATTAGCACTTGGACAGCAGACACCAAGCAGGCCCACAGGTCACCTGGTTACAATCTTCCACATATGCAGATTTTATGCAAATTGGTGGTATTTCTTTTAGTGGTGTTTCCTCTCGGGGGGGGGGGGGGCTATGCTAGTGTTGTGTATTGTATCTGTCTTTCCTGATCTTGATTATAATATTTCACTTTTTATTATCCAAATGCCCCTACCTATACACTGTTTATAATTTTTTAATCTCTACATATTTATGCAGCGATGCGGGGAGAAAGCTGGTGCGTAGTATAAAGAACAGAGAGTCCTGTATGGAAATATATACCTTAAAGAGTGCGCTGCTCTGCAAACAGTCTGAGGAAACACTCATTGAATAAAACACTATGTTTAAAACAAATAAAGAGCCAATATTAAGGTTTTATTTTAGCTGTGAAAGCAAGGCATAAAAAAGGCAACAAAAGGAATTGGCTTTTACAGGAGGCTTAAAGATAAGAGCAAAAAGAACCGCAGCTCTGTGTCCGCTGATGAAATGGGAGAACCAAATTCAAAATGTGTAGGCATTTGTGAAAGCAAGAAAAATCGCATCTCTTGCAGTTAAGAGTGAGGAAATTTCCTTGATAAATCTCTGTGGTGGTGTATGAGGCAGGCAGCAGCTTGGGGAAGAAATTGCATTAGAGTACAGTTAGTTATTGCATTCGCATAGCCAGCTTCTTAATCCAATTATTCTGATTTAAAGGAAGGACAATCTATATTTCCTAATGGTCGTGGTGGAGAAATTACACTTACATTGTGCCTTTTTATAATTTGAAATGTTTGGACAACCCAGGATAGGGCATTAATTTAGAATGATATAAAATGGGTTATAGATTCATGCAGGGCATTTTTTGTTTGTTTACACATCCATTTTCTCCATGAATTGGAAACTGAACAGCAACTCCGGTGCTCACTAGGCAGTAGGTCCATTCCTGGGTTTACAACAGTGGACAACAGCAATTAATCACTGTATCCATCATACACACTCACACAACCTACACACACTCCTGACAGTGAGCTACCATGGAAAGGATACATTAGACTTGCATAAATGCTAAATGTTTAGGGAAGTTTTTAATGTGTGGCATTTTAATGTATTTTTAATCTTTATTCGAAGCTGCCCAGAGTGGTTGGGGCAACCCAGCCAGATGGGAGGGGTACAAATAATAAATTATTATTAATAATTATTATAAACTGGAATGCTGGCGTATAGCAGGGTGGCTTCTGTTGCATCACCAAAAAAAGATGAATGCATCACATATGCACAAAGGAAGACAAAAGAGGGAACAGATTTGCATAAAACATGCAAATGCTAACACTGGGTAACAATTTTTTACTTTTTGAATGTTGTCTACAACTGATTTAGGGTATTTTTGCACTGCTGAATCAGGAAATGGCATCCGTTTCTCTCCATCAGGTCAGGTTTACTGTAAACTGAATGGTGGGCATTGATAAAGGTAAGTACATGTAAATTGCATGTTGCTTCACCATTTTTCAAACTTCAGGGCTTGAACTTCCATTTCTTGGAACTCCTGGAATGCTCAGCGGCAGGGAGGTCTCTCTTCAGAGTCCAACAGTAGTCAGCCATCATGACTGCTTCCCAGCGACCCTGATACCTGGTCTCCATCTCTTTCATGTCCTGAGGGAATCTCTCCCCCTGCTTGTCACTCATAGAACCCAGGTTCTCAGGAAATTGGTCCATATGTGAAAATAGGTAGTGCATCTGGATGCTCATGTTGCAGCCCAGGTTTCTGAAAGCAGTCAGCATGTTGTTGACAAGTTCTGCGTAGTTTCTGGCCTTATTGTTGCCCAGAAAGTTCTTCACTACCAGAACAAATGTCTTCCATGCTTCCCATTCCACTTTGTTCATTGAGTTTCCGAACTCTGGATCTCTGATGAGCTGACGGATCTGAGGACCGTCAAAGATGCCAGCTTTCAACTTCTCCATGGTCAATCCTGGAAAAGCCTGGCACAAGTAAGTGAAGCAGTCACCATCCTTGTACAGAGCCTTGGTGAACTGCTTGATTAAGCCGAGCTTGATGTGCAGCGGTGGGAAGAGTATTCTGTCTCTGTCCACCAGAGGGTCGTTGATGACGTTCCTTTCTTTGCAAGGCACCAATTCCTCCCGCACAGGCCAGTTCTTCTTCATGTAATGCTGAGCACGGTCCCTACTATCCCACATGCACAGAAAACATGGGTACTTGGTGAAGCCAGACTGTTGTCCCAACAAAAAGTTCACCATCTTCAGGTCAACAGAAATGAACCACTTATGCTGATCATAACCAATTTTCTCCAGCACATACTTCACCGCTTCATAGTTCTCCTTCAGTGTACTCGAGTGAGCCAGGGGAATAGAGGCAAACTGGTTGCCGTTGTGTAGCAGAACACATTTCAGTGATCGCTTGTTGCTGTCAATGAACAGTCTCCAATCTTTGGGTTCATACTGTGGCACTCCAAGCTTGAGCAGAAGCTGTGCAATATCTGCACAGTACACCAAGTCCTTCTCTTCTGGGAAAAAACGGAGGTACTCTTGATGCCTGTTGCGAAAGAAGCTGATGCGAGCACTGCCAGAGAGGAGGGTTTTTTCCTTCAATCTGGATGCCAACAGTTCGGCAGAGTTCTTTGACAAGCTGAGGTCGCGAACTAGATCATTCAACTCCTTTTGGGGAAATGGATGTGGAGCATCATCTTCAAGAACCACTTCTTCTTCATGTCCTTCAACTCTGGAGGCATCTTCGTCACAAATGTCAGGAAGTTCTCCGAAGATAGGCACTGGAATTTCATCACAATGAGCTACAGGATGACGTGCTGATTGAAGATCAGGATTAGCTTAGTTTTGTTCCCCCAACTTTATGCTTTGCCGCACCAATTTATGGAAGATTTCGAGGTTTTATGACTTCAAACTGATCCCTTTTTGACATAATCACCCAGAACTATCAGACCTGAATACGTCTTGTCATTAAAATAATCATTTTATTTTATTTTATAAAATAATCATTCAACATGGCATTTTACCCTCACCAACTTCTTCTAAAATGCTCCACACAAGCGTACATGTGAACAAAAACGTAATGTGGCCATAGCTCAAAAACTTGACCTGATTGAGCAAAACCAATGTGATTTTTGGATTCAGCATATCAGATTCATCCTAAATCAACTGAAAAAATGCAGACAACAAATTTGTTGTTGACCAGTGATACACATAGATGCAAATCTAGATAAAATTACTATGATTTAAATAGAAATTACAACACATCTCACCATGGTGGGGCAGACTATGATCACTTGAATGTTTGCTCAGTTTGCTGCGTAGTTCTCCCTGTGGTTGGTTCTTTATAGTTAAACTAGATTTGGACTGGACAGCACTTCCACCAGAACAATCTTTTGTCCAGTAGGACACAGAACCATGATCGTATGTAATGGACAGCATGGTGACATTCTTTAGAAGGCCTCATTTGTATGTTAAAGGCCCACACTGTGCAGCAGAAAACCTCAGAGTGAAGCTAGTCTAAATTTAGCACCCCCCAAAAAATCCATGAATACAGGAAAATCTCAGATATTTTGCCAACAGCGTATATTTGAAGAGATGTTCTAAAATTCATATAATCATAGAATTGTAAAGTTGGAAGGGACCACGGGGGTCATCTACTCCAACTCCCATGTGAAGCTTGAACCCGTGACCCTGAGGTGGCTCTACAAGTTGAGCTCTCCCTGTCTACAGTATTTTGAAAGGTACTGGATAGATATAGATCTTAAGATTCTGCGACTACATTGCTTTTCATATGGTGGCTGTGCACTTTGTGTTGACAGAAGTGACTTTCATGGGGAAAGTGGATTAAACATGTTGTAAATGGGATTCTACCTGAAGAGAGGTTGAGAGACTGCCTCAGGCTTGCATTCCCCCTCTATCACTGCTGCCCTGTGAGAGTGGGGGAATGAGGAAATGAACTGGAGAGCAGGCCCAGAAGCACGTAAAAAGGAAGGCGAGGAGAAAACGGTCTGTGTCGCATTATCTGAACACACCCACTGAATGCAACAGTATGATCAAACTACTTGCACATTTTGGGCTATATGGCATGGGGTGAAATGGCTGCACCAGATTGTTTTATCCAGTGTATTTATTTCTGTGTGAGCTACAAGCAGCAATATTCCCTGTCATCTTGCTAGGTTAACAAGGGTTTCTCAGGAGCGATGCTGAAGAACTGCTTATCCACTTTAAAAGCCAATGGGGATTTGGGTAGACAAAATAGAAAGCTCTCACTAGAATTTGGTTTCATTTGTTCCAAAAGTGCCATGGGGATCTTTAATGAGCACACGTGGCCGGAGCCAGAGCTTTTTAACATCCCACCCGGTTTCAAATTGAAATGGCAAACACTTCAGCAAATGGGTAGAAATATTTTGTTTAAGGTCGGATCTGCTGCAGGGAATACACATATCATCTACCCTCCCCTGGCCATGCCTATTTTGGAGGAACTGATACCGGCTTTCAACTTTTCACCCTTCAACTGTCATGAACCATATATAAAATAAATCAGAACAGGAGTTACGGAAAAGGTTTCAGCAGAACCTATAATTCCTGGGGGATGTTCAACATTGATTCTTACGCATGGAGTAGAAAATAAATCCAACCTGAATCTCAGATAGCAAGGCGGTGGGAGAGAGACTTCATGCTTGCAAGATCTACTTTGATATATTTTTATTAGAACCCTGAAGTCTTCTAAGCAGAGCCAGATGCAATAGTGGCTTCGGAGGTAGATACATACTTAGAATTAAGGAACAGAGGCCAGGAATTTACTTGCAGTGCCAAACCTGAGCTCACCGTCTACACAAAAAGCCACTTCTGGTTATCCCCACAGGGTTTTTTCATTTTGGTAGCCTCATTTAAAGAGGGAAGTGTCTTTGCTCTTGCTATTGTTAAACATCTGGGTGTCAGAATCCTTGTCAATCTACTGAAAATCACCAGTGGATTTCTCTCAGCCCTCCATCTGCCCCCATCACACACGACTAAAATGGTAACACAAAATAAGAAACGAGATGCAGTTACGTTTTTACTAGTTGTCTAGGCAAATTTCCTACCCTGTGCAATTCCAAAGGCTTAGAGCTGGTTGCTGCATGTTACTCTACAATGTAAACACCCTCTTCTAAAAACAGTCCAGTTTAGAGCCAGTTACTTGTTGAATCTTCGGCCAGCCTCACTAAGCTGCATTTTCAAGCTGTGCCCTCTGCCGTGCTAGAAGAGGGTACAACAGGGTACCATAATGAAAAGGGACTCTGCATATGTGGGCAACCACAGGTGGAAGACATCTTGCACTGTTTACTATATGCCCACTGTACATTGGACCCAGGAGGTGATTTCTCCCCCTACCATCTGTAAAGGAAAGATGTCTCTCCCTGGCACAGAAGGTCCTATGGCTTCTTAGCGATGTAAACGTTTCAGTGAATTTCTATATCCCTTGGCTGTAAGAAAACAACAACCCCAGAGCAGTTCCTTTATAACAGGTGTGCTTAATGGTCTGAAACTGACTTAACCCTACCTTATGCAACCCTTGAGAAGCATGCGTGTTTTGATCAGAAATCAAGGGAAGGTTCAGGAAAAGAGGCAGATTTAGGGCAGCACAAATGGTTCTGCCGCACTGGGTGCCAAGGCTAGAGGGCACCACAGGGCGGACCAACTATGACCTAGTGAACTGAGCAGAAGAGAAGGCAAGAGTTCAGGGAGGGGAACTTTGGCCTTGCAAAGAGTGCTGCTGAAATTAGAAAGACCAAAGTTTGTCCCTGTTCCCACTGATATGGAGGACATCTTGCACTGTTAACTACATTGCCAACTATACATTGGACCCAGGAGGTGACTTCTCATCTTACCGTCCATACAGGAAAGATGTCTCTCCCCTGCAGAGAAGGACCTATAGCTTCTCAGCAATGTAAATGCTTCAGTGATGCATAAAGTCGCCCTTTTTGCCTTGGCGGCCAAACAGATCAGAAAGAAGACCCTGGACAATATAGCAGTGAACTGGAAGGGAGACACAGAGACCTAAACAGAGACCATTATTTGTGGTGTGACACCCCTTCTGCTTGTATTTATTTTTGATTCAGATTTGTCATGGCCAATGGCTAGTACCAAAAAGTTATTTGGATTGGATCCTAAACATCTGAGCCACAATTTGTTCTTCTGTGGGTACTGCTGGAAAATGAAGTACATTGTTTACAATGGGGAAGCAGTGCATGCCTGATCTACAGCTTGTTCAGTGTCCCATGCAGTTATTTTAGACTCTGGAGTTTATGGTCTTGGCGGGGGGCGGGGGGGGGGAGACGACGGACTTTACATGTCCATTTACAGCTGCTTCCATTTTCCTGATGTGCTATAGCAATGAAAGAACAAACAAAACACTTTGCCATGCCCATTCTTTAAAAGAAAGGGAAAAAAACTAGAAAAAAACCCCAGGCTGTTTCACATTTTAACTCATTTAAACTATGCACACTATTGGCACCTCTTGGAAACAATTGAAGACATTTTGGTTCTGTCAATCCTTTGGCAGCTGGGTCTCTGCGAGAGGCGTCCATTTTGTATTGTTTTTTTAAAATCATCTGTTATTTCAGTAACTGTTTTAAGCTGTTTTTATTGTCACCATGGGGCATATGTGGAAGGCAATAAATAATCTCTTTGGAAGAAATTGAAGTTTGCCTCTGCTGCCTAATGCTAAACATATTTAGTTGGGGATAAGCATGATTTTGTTGTAAAAAGGGATAATATATATTTTAAGTCAAAATAATTAAATGGGCACCTGAGCCATATATAGCCCTAACCAGCATATCTGTTATTTTTGAGATAACAGCATCATTCCTTGTGGGTGGCCCAGCATATCTGTATTGGACCAGGTCCTGAAGCAGGGCCTATCTGTGGTGACTGGTGAAAGTGGCAACAGTCTGGATGATCATTTGTGTTCCCTCTGGGCTGAGATGTCTTGGACTTTAACTCCAAAATCCACATCTAGCTGCACTACTGGTCTCATTCCCCCAATACTAGTGGGTAGCGCTGTGGTCTAAACCACTGAGCCTCTTGGGCTTGCTGATTGGAAGGTCAGCGGTTCGAACCCTCACAACGGGGTGAGCTCCCATTGCTCTGTCCCAGCTCCTGCCAACCTAGTTTTTTCAAAGCACGCCAGTACAAGTAGATAAAAAGGTACCACTGAAGCAGGAAGGTAAACAGCATTTCCATGCGCTCTGGTTTCCGTCACAGTGTCCTGTTGCGCCAGAAGCGGTTTAGTTCTGCTGGCCACATGACCCGGAAAGCTGTCTGTGGACAAACGCTGGCTCCCTTGGCCTGAAGCGAGGTGAGCGCCGCAACCCCATAGATGCCTTTGCCTGGACTTAAACATCCAGGGGTCCTTTACCTTTACCTTACTTGCCTGCAAGTTATTCCAATGTTATTGCAAGTTATGCACCACCCTCCCATTGTTAATAATGCTGGTGAGTTGTAACCTGCCTATACATTTGTGTGTACTAAAGTACTGAAAGGGGGGAGGGTAAGCCGCTTTCTAAAACTATCAATTTCCTTAGTGTGGAATTCCGCCCATGCCATGCTTTTTAGTAGATTTTAACATATTAATGTGCTGCAGAATCCTTCATTTAAGAACATATTGCTTTACCTCAGCATGCATAAGCCCCACTTGTTAATACACTATATCGGGCATCACCAGGCTCTGCCAAAATACTACAGTAAAATGCACAGTAAAATATCTTTGGACAGGGTAGCAAACAAAATAATTAAAGCCACCAATACAACAAAAAAGGATCAACAGGGCAGCTTCTAAACTGATTGTTGGGGAAAGCCGCCAGAAGCTGAGGAGTGTCTGGTTTGGGATCATTCATTCTTAAGGGGTGGGGATGGAAATGTTTATGATTGTCCAAATGGGATGGGAGAGGAGTAAAACTAGGCAATGAAAGTACAGAGAGACATGATAATAATTCAAAGAGGCCAAAGTTCTGAAATCTAAAAATGCATGTATCAAAGAAAGACACCATGAATTGGTGTTTACTTCAATTACTACAGCATTCTCACCCTGGCACCTGGAACCTGGTATGAAAAGCAAGCATTGTTGAATCAATTGGGAACAGTTGTTGTCTATACAGCACCTGAGAAAAGCAATAATAATAATAATAATAATAATAATAATGTGCTTTTTCTGGGGAGACACAGGGCTACACATACCCTTAAACATTTTGTGAATCTTTGTACTTTTGTCCATTTACTGTATTTATTTTTCCTGATTTGAAGTATAAAATGGTGATTTTTATTGAGTCAAAATGAGAGTACCCCTAAACATTATTTTTTTTGGGGGGGGAGCACTGATAATAATAATTCTGAATTTGCTTATTCACTTGCTTTTGGTCGAGGTGCAAAGCAGCTTTGGGCATGGCAGAATTGCATGATGGGAATAGGAACTACAAATGACTTGTGCCTCCTATGTCTGCAGTACTCTGTTTCATCTAAAAGAAATGCTTGCGAGATATAAATTCACACCTGTTGACACAGCCCGTGCGTCTCACCACGGAGGATATGAAAACTGAGTTTCGGACATGAGTGTGGCAACAGGGAAAGCGAGTGTAAGAGAAGAATGAGTATAAAAATGATTGACAGGTGTGATGGGGTGATAGGTGGAGTCAGAATGAGTTGTGGGTCAATTGAGAAAAGCATCTAGCAGAGAGGGGGCAGTGAATGAGGGCATAGGGAAAAGGCTGGGGATTCTGTTAGCTGTGTAAGAAGGGAGTCGGGCCTGCTAGGTTGGGGAAACAAAACTATTTATTATTTTTTAAATGACTATTTGTTCAGAGTGTTGTTTTCCATAAATCAATCAATGTGCTGATGTTCAGATTTATGCATGTGTTCTGGGGGAATCTAGATTAGAGATGTCACTGCATGTGGCGCTTTTGAATTATGGCGACAAGTAAATAGAAGGAGAGTTCCGCTGCTCTCTGTAAACCACTAAGTGGCAGCAGCAAGTTATTTCGAGGACGACAAATGGAAGTCTGGATTCCATAGACCAGCTGAGAGACAGGCCTAGTGCGTCCTGGGGTGAGGGTCTTGTAAGGAATGTCTAGAATGGCACGGTGAGGGTTTCGTGTGTGTTTTTTTCCAGATTTAATAACAAAGAATTCATTGTAGCAGTTTTCCAAAACTATTTTCACATAAAATTTACTTAGTCAATTAATATATTTCTTTCTTTTCATTTTTTTAACCATAATATTCTACAACATCACTTATTTAAATCCTAGGCCAATCTGATGCTCGCAAGTAATTCTATTTAAGTTATCTTAGCATACTTAGCTAAATAGTCTTTAAATTTATTCCATTCCTCTTGGTACGCCTCCTCCTTCTGGTCGCGGACTCTTCCGGTCAGGTCAGCTAGCTCCCAGAAGTCCATCATCTTCATCTGCCATTCTTCCACTGTTGGTACTTCTTGTAATTTCCAATTTTTGGCCAATAAAATTCTAGCTGCAGTTGTGGCATACAAAAACAATCTGACATCTTTCTTGGGCAATTCCAGACCTATTATTCCAAGTAGAAAGGCTTCTGGTTTCTTTAATAAATGTATATTTCAACATTTTCTTTTCAATTCATTATAAATCTTTTCCCAGAAGTCTTTCACCTTAGGACATGTCCACCACATATGGTAAAAGGTACCTTCTTTTTCTTTACATTTCCAACATAGATTATCACTCTTGTGGTAAATCATTGCTAGTTTTACAGGGGTTAAGTACCATCTATACATCATTTTCGTAACATTTTCCTTTAACACCTTACATGCAGTGAACTTGACCCCTTTCCTCCACAACCTTTCCCAGTCTTCAAACATTATGTCCAACATCTCTTGCCCAATCTATCACCACAGATTTAACTTGTTCATCCTTTGTATGCTACTCCAACAATGGCACGGTGAGGGTTTTTTGCTGGTTTCCACCTTACCATTCCTGCAACGGGCTACAGTTGACAGGGATCTCTTCATGGTAGTGATTCCTACCAGTTTGGCATGTGGAATGACATCATTGCACGGAAATTGTTCATATCCCTGTTTAATGTTCAGGGAGGTGGGGGGCATTGATGAAGGTGTAACGACTGTCAGAATCCCTTGCCCTGTGAGTAGTAATTCCAAATGCCGAGGGTGGGGTGGAAATCAGGCTTTGATGTGTCCACCAGCCATCAAAGAACCCAAACAAGAACCCTGGATTAGGATACTGTCAGTCCTGCAAAGAAGGAGGGAAACAACATGAAACATATGACTAGACCTTTCATCCTATTGACACCCTGCACCCAGAAGTTTCCCTTCCCCAGCAAGCTTTCGCCTGAAAGAAGGGCTAACTCCACTTAGCTTTAAATTGATGTATATAACAGTGGTTATCCTATAACTGTTTATATGCAATGGCCCCACTCTGCAGGCTGGCCATGGGAGAAGCTAGTGCAGAAGGCTGCCACCCAGAAGCAGCTCACCACATGGTAAAGAGTGCCGCAAGAACATGTTTTTAACCTGAGGGCTCTCATCCACACTTTCCTTGAGGCCACACTCTCCAGGCATGGGTCCAAGATTTTCCAGGGCTGGATCTACACTGACCTGCTTAACGTTATTAGAACGATATTAGATATATTGTTCTAAAACATCATGGGGCGTACCTGTAAAATAAAGTGTTTGTTACCTCCGTCCAAATGCTGTCTCCCTACTGCTGGTTGCTCTCCATCACTCTCTGGTGTCACCTTTTAATAACACATTATGAACGTTCCAAGTAGGACGTCATGTGGCCATATGGTTATCAAAACCATTCTTTAACCCTTCCTTAACATTAACGGGACGCGGGTGGCACTGTGGGTAAAACCTCAGTGCCTAGGACTTGCCAATCGCATGGTCGGCGGTTCGAATCCCCGCGACGGGGTGAGCTCCTGTCTTCCGGTCCCAGCTCCTGCCCACCTAGCAGTTCGAAAACACCCCTAAGTGCAAGTAGATAAATAGGTACTGCTTTCTAGCAGGAAGGTAAACGGTGCTGCGCTGGTGCTGGCTCGCCAGAGCAGCTTCGTCACGCTGGCCATGTGACCCGGAAGTGTCTGCGGACAGCACTGGCCCCCGGCCTCTTAAGTGAGATGGGCGCACAATCCTAGAGTCAGACACGACTGGCCCGTACGGGCAGGGGTACCTTTACCTAATGTTTAAAACCATGAGTGCAGATCTGCCCCAGGTCTGTGTCTATGTGGTGTTGTTTTTTGCTTTTTGTCCCTTGTCTGATATATTGGTTTAAAAAAAAATTCCCCTTGGGAAAGCTCAGGGACAAAAAAAAATCCCCCACTCAGATCTGGATCTGGAAATCCCAGACCTATTCCTAAAAATGCTGCACAAATGGAAGTGTGCATGAGCCCTAAGGCAGCTTTCATGTGGTGCCTGTAATGCAGACTTATCCATGGAAGACTTTAAATTCCATGGAATTTAACTCAACTCCAAGAATGTGAAGCTGCCCCCTGCAGCAGCAGATTTCTGCTTTCTTTGTTTTTCTGACAATTTCTTTTTGCTTTACAGCCTACTGAACCTAGACCCATTTTCTAAACACCCCAGAGTGGCAGAGATATCGGTGTCACATATTAACCTGCTCAGATTTCTGATGGAAGCTCAGTCAGCATACTAAAAGCTCCTCGACCCAGGGAGGCAGAAAGTACTCAAAAATGAAGACAGGCTCACTTAACGCAGCACGCTGATGTTGAGTGATGAAGACAGAATAAAAATCTGACCAAGACGTCTGCTGCACATAGAAAAGATAAATACTGTTCTACAGACGGGAGCATTTTCTGAACTGCATTCTTCGTGTCTGTGTAAGCATATGTAACTGTAATTTTAAAACGGTCCAGCTTCGGATAGTTCTAGCTTTCCTTTCTTGCTTCATCAACCCCAAACCCCAAAAGAAAACGATAAGCAAGCTATGTAGATTACATCAGGGTCACAATTTTATAATTTATATACACAGAGAGAGACAGGGATCTACAACAATCTATCTATGTCTGACTCTAATCACTATTCCCAATTCTGAAGTGAGAGTGAGAAAGAATTATTCCTTCTATCAGTTTTGGCTGATACTATGGCTCTGTGCCTGGGAAACAGAATGTAACCTGAGACAGCTGCTTGCTCACTTCCTTCTTTGTCCTCCTTCCTTTTCCTCTTCCTCTGCCCTCATTAGCTTTTCCTCCCTTCCCTTCCTCCTCCTCCCACCACTGCTGCTATTTTGGACCATCTTTACCCCTCAGTGTCATGTGTGGCGTAGTGGTTAAGAGCAGTGGACTTGTAATCTGGGGAACCGGGTTCGCTTCCCCGCTCCTCCACATGCAGCTGCTGGGTGACCTTGGGCTAGTCACACTTCTCTGAAGTCTCTCAGCCTCACTCACCTCACAGAGTGTTTGTTGTGGGGCAGGAAGGCAAAGGAGAATATTAGCCACTTTGAGACTCCTTAGGGTAGTAATAAAGCAGGATATCAAATCCAAACTCTTCTTCTTCTTCTTCTTTTTCTCTGAGGAAGGAAGCTCCTGGCAGCACCCTGACCTTTAAGCTGTTGAGTTCCGTTTGCCCTTGGGAGCCGTCTTGCAAGTGGCTGCAGGAAAGGGACTGTGAGCATCACCACAGGAGGGGGTGCTTCTAGCGCTGAGGTGAAACTGTGAAGCCCTATTGTTATTTTTGCTATTGGATGCTTTCCGTTTTTTCTGTAATTTGGCTATTGATAATATGGAAATCTGTTTCTTTTTTCGTATGTTATGTTTCCTATTGCTTTGCTACGTTATTGTGAAATTGTTACTGGGTTATTGTTTTGCTGTGTTATGACATTGTTTCTATAGTGCTTGTTTGAAATGTGTTGGGGCAGGGGTAATAATTTTTATTTATACCCCGCCCTCCCCAGCCAAGGCTAGGCTCAGGGCGGCTAACAAGCAATAATAAAAACAAGTTGAATGAATACAACTTAAAAACAAAATTAAAATACAACATTAAAATATTGAAACAATAAAATATTAAAATGTAGCCTCCTCGCAGGAGGAGAAAGGAAAAGAAAAAAGAAAGAGGGGGAGGGAATCAAATTGGCTCCAAGCCAAAGGCTAGGTGGAACAACTCAGTCTTACAGGCCCTGCGGAAAGAAATCAGATCCTGCAGGGCCCTGGTCTCATGAGGCAGAGCATTCCACCAGGCTGGAGCCAGTGTTGAAAAGGCCCTGGCTCTGCAGATAAAAAATCATATAATATATTCTGAAACCGAGATGAAGGGAAGTCAATCAGTGTTGTGTGTTATTTAGTAAATGTAAGTTAATTTGTTGGTATCTTATGTTAGGAGATGTTTTTTCTTTTGTTTTCGTTATTATTATTTCTCTTTTTTATGTATTTCTTTTTTATGTGTATGTGTTATGTATGTTTCTTTTGTTTGTTTTAATGTTTGATGTAGCAAAACGAATTAAAATCAATTTAAAAAAAAGAAAAGAAAAGAAAAGGCCCTGGCTCTGGTTGAAGCTAATTTAACTTCCTTAGGGCCCGGGACCACTAGGGTGTTGCTAGGGTAGGGAACTGGATCTGGTTGACAGGCCAGATTTTTATCTCCCCTATCCCTCATAGGCCAATTTGACAGGATGGTAGGGTTGCCCACACCTGTAAATCACTTGACATCATAAAGACATCACACAATCATAGAATGAATCATAGATTGTAGAGTTGGGAGGGACCTTGAGGATCGTCCAGTCCAAGTCCCTGCAATGCAGGAATATGCAGCTGTCCCATACGGGGATCGAACCTGCAACCAACTGAGCTATCCATTTGGTCATTAGGATTTCAGAGCACTACTTGCAGGGCTTGCAAAGAGCTGTATGTGATGCACTGAAGTGCTGCTGATCAGCTGAGCCTTGAAGCTGCTGCCTATTAGATTATAGGCAGGGACTTCAATCCTGATTTCTGCAGGTATTGGCTGTGCAATGAAATGGCCCATGGGGAACATATTTCCGTAGCCAATCCAACAGGCATCAAGCACATCAGCTGATTGGTGGTGACAGCAAGCTTCCCTTGACAATGCAGTCAGGAGCATACTTTAAGGCAACTGCAGCTCCACTTTCCCTGCACCTGATGTCACGTATGACACCAGGTGTGGGACAGATGGGCATGGTTGGGGAAAAGCAACCCTGCAGGTTACATTAGGACTTGTGCCAGGCCTACCCATCGCTGCATCATGGTGCAACATAAACTGGTATTCTGAAATCACATCTCACTGTGCATTCATTCAAGATGCCGTTGGTGGTAATCAATGTTAGTCACGGTGTAGACCCTTTGAAATCAATGTATTGAACTAACTTCATTCTTCTCCTCTGAGTATGACTTGCTTGGAGCTCATCCAATGTGAATAAGCTGTCAAATCTTACCGGGTGAGTTTTCTCCAGATTTATTTATTATGTATAGGATTTATGGTCTGTTTGTATCCCAAAGACACCCGAGGCAACGTATACCTTGAAAACCCCAATACAATTCATTACACTATAAAATCTTTGGAAGTCCAATAAAAACCAGCATAATACTTTACTGATTCATCAATTATGGATAGGCAGAGTGGTCAGCAATATGAATTTGCATCATCAAATGGTTACATTAATAGGAACATCTATTGGGTCCTTTTTTTTGTAAGAGAGGATAGACAAATGCAGATAATGAAGAGTTTCAGATATCTGAGATTCACAGAATTTGTTGTCTTCATTATTATAAAAGCCAACATGTGCATGTACTGATTTACAATATATGAAAGATACTATCAACCTCAGGACTTGGTCCCAATCTCTGCCATGTCAACCCTGTTTGGCTTGAATTAACAAAATTTGATCAGAACTTATAGATAGTGGGTTTTCATTGGCTAGCACTTGAGCTGGACTGAAAATCCCCCTCCCCCATTTCACAATCCCAGTTGTATTCAACTTCCATAGGATGATGAATAATCTGGCATATGGGAAGTATTGGAAGAACATCTGGAGAATACATGAAATCAATATTCACAAAGAATTTTTGAGGGGGAGCAAATTATATTATGAATATAAAAGGTCAGGAGACATTAGAAGGGAGAAAAGAAGAGTCTAGGATACAAAGAAAAGGGGGATGACAAAGCATAGAAATGACAAGGCTATCAAGGAATATTGCCATTTAAAATATTTGTTCTGGGTTTTGTTTTGTTTTTTGTAATCTGCAATTGCACTGTGATGTTCCTGATTATTATAAACTAGCTGAAATCTAGAAGCTGCATTTTTTTATTTATTTACCTTTTTTACCTCTTGTTCTGGGTTTCTGCTTCCATAACTTGACAAGGAAAACGCTAAGGATCATCTTCTACTTTGGTGATCACTCATAGTAGAGTAAGATTGTCTTCCATAAACATGGTTTTAAAAGTGAGTCTGTAAGTGACTGTGGAGGCCAATTCTGGATCCACACATACTTCTACAGTGGGGACATAGGTTTCTGGGCAAGAAGTGATCACGGTGAGGGTTTACAATATCCAAGGCAACCCTTCCTGCATCTGTATCCGTTGCCGGTCCCCTGGCAACCTGGAGCAAAGCATTATGACATCATCAGGGAGCTTGGCAACAGTTCATGACGCTTCCTGCTTGACTTTCTGGCCGGCTGGCACAAAATCTCATGGCCAAGGGAAAACGAAACAGTGAAGAAAATGAGAAGGAAGAGATCCATTGTGCTGCTGCTGCAGAAGAAAGATAGCTGTCTGAATATATGAGCATCTTCCTCTTTGGAGTAGTGGGAGTGATATGCTCTCTGAGCAGTAGTGGAATGCTTCTTTGTGAATGTAATTAAAGAAGAAGGTAGAATATCTTAAGAGACTTAAGGAAATCCCTGTCTGCTTGAGAAACTTTTAAATACATTCCGGAATGAAATCTGCAAGAGTCTTCAAATCCCTGCATTGAGGTAATATGAAAGTTCACCTAAGAGATTTCCAAACATATGTTTGTATGTGATCTCAATGCAGCTTGCCCTCTTTCCATGACCTAGTTCCACCACCAGCCAGTCACCATGAAGCAAGAGACTAGATCAAGAGAATTGGTTTAAAAAAAACAAAACCAATGTTATATAGTATATGTTGTTGGGGAAAAAAATCTCAGTAGACACATTTATTTCTGTAGCTCCTTCATAATGCACTCTAGGGAAAGAACCCTCCTGCTCTTTGCTGGTTCTCTTTGTGTTTTACTCTTGTGGCAGAGCATCTGTAAAAGAACAAGCACCATCTTCCCTTTTAGCAATGGTTCATATAATCTGTAGCAAGTCGAGCAGAAGGAGAAAAACTCCATCAATGGGTTCTTGAGAATCTGGAAGTGTTTCCCAAGTAGGGTTGTGTGCTCTCTGGGTTTAAACTGGGGTAACCCAGACAGATGGGTGGGGTACAAATAATAAAATATAATAAAATAATAAAATAATAAAATAATAAAATAATAAAATAATAAAATAATAAAATAATAAAATAATAAAATAATAAAATAATAAAATAATTATTAAACCTCAATTTTGGTGGGTTTATACTTTTTCTGGTGTCTATGAGGAGGACTTGAATTTCTGGGTAGGGGACAAGGATCATCCATTCCCAGTCTCTTTCATCCATTCCAGCATAATTTTACAGTTCCAATGCTTTTTTTTTTTTTTTTTACTTTCATGAAGAGTGACTAAGAGCAGGACAACTTTTCACACATAGCCATTCCCTGTGAAAACATATGGGAAAATGGCTTTGCACATGAGATCATCTAGGAGATACTTAAGATCTCTTCAAAACTCATTGATGAAAGCAGAAATAGGCTGAAATTTATCTGAAATTTCTCTCCCTGCCCCCATTTTCTCCACCCACAATTTTGGGTCAGCCCTACCATTTTTATTTTAAATTGCAACCCTGTTTCTGGAGCATTTGAATTGTGGAGCTAAAAGTTTCCCATGTGGTGACAACTTAACAGAGAAAGGCAGTTGCAAATTGGCATATGTTGCTGTCAAGTCTGTCAGTCTTATGAAGAGAAGGAAGGCAACATTAAACTTATTTTAACATTTATTTTACCGACACTGCATCTCCTCCACACAAAACCTCACTCTCCTCCAACTCTGCCTGGCTACATAGAAACAAATGCTGGATGTCTTCTACAGCAGAGCAGAAATGTAGGATAAAGTGCTGCAGGTAAAGAACTGACTTCCTCCTCTTTTTTTTTAACCTGGGAAATTTGAATACAGTGCTGATACACGTGCTGATTTTTCAGGAAAGGACGTCTCCCATGCATTAATCCACTGCTGAGTTAAAGCATGGGGTGCTGCAAAAAGAAAGACCGACTTAACAGTATAATGAAGGGACCAAGCCAAGAAGAAAAGTGTGTGCGGCTGTCAAAGTTATGCAGCTAAGAAATCAGTGAGGCAGGGAGCCTTCTGACAATGGCAAGTGGGGAGCGCAACTGAGGGCTTGATGTTATGAATGATAGGTTAAAAAGTTTCCGGATGTGGAGGGGCTGACATGCAACCACATCCCTGCAGTGAAGAAATTACCTAGCTGCAGAGTCCTAGTCGCCCTGCTGTTTATACAGAATTGCTTTAATAAGACCGTAAAAGAGGAAATTACAATGGCACAAAGCAGAACAATATGTATAGTTCAGTGGGAAAGCCATAAAACAAGCAATAGGGAGTATTGCTCTCGCAGCTTGGCCCATTATTTCAAGGGGCACTGCTGCTCAGCAAGGTATGCTGATGCTAGAGATGATTACCAAGGCTTGAAGTCAAGGAGGGCCCAGGATGCTAAAGCTCAGATGTGTTAGCAAGTGATGGCACAAGCGTAGGTTCTATGGCAGAGATTGTATGGATACAGTACCTGAATATTGGCTAGATGGGCAAGTCAGGCCATCAGTTCTTTAATGGTTGGTTCTAATAGCTGATATTTCACAGTCGTTATTTGATGGATGGTATGTTATACATTTGATGGATTTGAATACAACCTATCCATTCTTAAGGAGATCAGCCCTGAGGGCTCACTGGAAGGACAGATCCTGAAGCTGAGGCTCCAGTACTTTGAGGGGACGACAGAGGATGAGATGGTTGGACAGTGTTCTCGAAGCTAGGGGTTGGTTGGGCATGAGTTTGACCAAACTGCGGGAGGTTGTGGAAGACAGGAGGGCCTGGCGTGCTCTGGTCCATGGGGTCACGAAGAGTCGGACACGGCTAAACAACAACAACAAATGTTATACTTGATATGAAATTGTCTTTATTTAGCATTTCATAATATTTTATCAGCAACATGCAACAGTGTTTCAGACTTGTCAGAATTCTACAGTTGGCATGCAGTGGCATTTAGTATTTGACAGCTTATAAGATTTCATATGTGATGGTTGCTAAATCAGGCAAGAGATGTCACCAACCTAAATCACTCACATTTGAGGAAAGCTTTCATACTTTTTTTTTTTAAGTGAGTTTCAGTCTCGAATTTGACACCTGACATTCAAAATCTGAATTGTGAGACTGAACGTTTTAGTGAACTAAACTATGTTTAGGCTCAGCATAGTATTATCACTGATATCATGTGGAACTTTTAAGCTATCAAATTTTGAAACACAGTAGTCCCACTTGCGACTACCCTACTGCTTCAGCCAAATTTGCTGGCATAAAATCCTGGATCTTTCAGAATAGTTGACATCATGATGTATCAACAACTAATCAGCACTCAAGAATCCTCTTTAATAAAAATGCCTTGTTGTTTTCCTCAGGTTCATTTCCGTTAGGACCAAAAAGTCTGTTGGTCATCTATTTCCAAGCAAGATTCCATGATGAGAGGTGAGTGTTTGAAGTTTTTACTTGAGTATGGAGTTTTATTTATAACAACAACAACATCATGCTGAGGTGCATTCTGTCACATGATCCGCCGCATGCAGACCAAAATGGTGTACTCCTAGGAAGGCTGTACAGATTGTTTTCTCTGTAGGTGTCAAGCAGACCCCAGGCATCAGCATATCACTCTAGATTGCCCCCAGTGTTTCAGGCAGATAAAGAAAAAGGTAAAGAAAGTTATATTTGAGCTCTGCAGTGTTTAACTTCTTTATTGGTTGTGGTGATCCAAAGCAACAGACCAGGCTGAGAATCCATCTTCTCCATGTTTGACCTGTGCCCTAAGCTTTACTGCTTTTAGGGATGAATGCTAAGCACTTTCCTATTCAATGTTGCTGGGCAAAATGTAAACATGACTTTCACAGGCAATTTTTTATTAAGGATATATAATTATTATTATTTGCTTTGCATCCTGCAAATTCATTCTTATTCTTTTCAAACATCTCATCTGGTTGAATTCAGGAAAACAACAACTCTGCATTTATAAAGTGTCAAAAGGTTGGCATCATTTCTTGAGATAATTGTTACCATCTAAACTGACTGCTCACTTCATGCTGTAATAAGTCATGTAACTGGCTGTAATTTTCCTCTATTTTCAAGCTTCCAGTAGATTACAGAGATCTGGAAAGTTAAATCTAAAGTTGCCTGATTTATTCAATGGTGGCTATCTAGTCTTTTATATATTGTATGTGTTTGGATACAAGGGGAAGAAATGGAGGCAGTGAGAGATTTTACTTTCTTGGCCTCCATGATCACTGCAGATGGTGACAGCAGTCATGAAATTAAAAGACGCCTGCTTCTTGGGAGGAAAGCAATGACAAACCTAGACAGCATCTTAAAAAGCAGAGACATCTCCTTGCCAACAAAGGTCCGTATAGTTAAAGCTATGGTTTTCCCAGTAGTGATGTATGGAAGTGAGAGCTGGACCATAAAGAAGGCTGATCGCCGAAGAATTGATGCTTTTGAATTATGGTGTTGGAGGAGACTCTTGAAGCTGAGGCTCCAATACTTTGGCCACCTCATGAGAAGAGAAGACTCCCTGGAAAAGACCCTGATGTTGGGAAAGATGGAGGGCACAAGGAGAAGGGGCTGACAAGGACAAGATGGTTGGACAGTGTTCTCGAAGCTACCAGCATGAGTTTGACCAAACTGCGGGAGGCAGTGGAAGACAGGAGTGCCTGGCGTGCTCTGGTCCATGGGGTCATGAAGAGTCAGACACGACTAAACAACAACAACAACAAGTGTTTGGATAATTAATGTATTTGAATGACTTTGTATGACTGTATGATTTTATCGTTTAAACTTATGCCAATAAAGGCCAATAATAACAATAATGACTAGTGCAGCTGGCCTTCTTAATATACTTTTTTGTGTGTGTGCAAATAGCAGTCAGAGGGAAGCCTGAGCAGCCTATGGACCATTGCCAGTGGGTAGATTGGGGAGGAGAAGTTCAAATTTCTCTCTCTGCCACAAGGAAGCCTGACAAAAAAACACTTCTTCAAAGTTTCAATTTGCATATCAAGGGACACTCCCAGTGGGTTAAAAAAAAAAACAAACAAACAAAAAGCACCCCACACCCTGTCAGGCCCATGGTGCAGTACGAGAGTATTACATTCCTCATCCCTCATAGTCCCAAGGCTGCTTCCTTGCAGACCTATTTATATAACAAAAACGTGCACATTGATTGTTGTCATGCAGTTAGCATCATGCACACCCTTAGACACAGGTAATTACTCTAGATCAGTGTTTCCCAACCTTGGGTCTCCAGCTGTTTTTGGACTACAACTCCCATCATCCCTAGCTGGCAAGACCAGTGGTGAGGGATGATGGGAACTGTAGTCCAAAAACAGCTGGAGTCCCAAGGTTGGGAAACACTGCTCTAGATCAGGCATAGGCAAACTCAGCCCTCCAGATGTTTTTGAGACTACAATTCCCATCACCCCTGACCACTGGTCCTGTTAGCTAGGAATGATGGGAGTTGTAGTCCGAAAACATCTGGAGGGCCAAGTTTGCCTATGCCTGTTCTGGTTTTAACTTCTGATGGGGAAGGGCTATAGATCAGAGGTTGAGACATCTGTTTTACATGGTTTCAGATTCCAAGCCCTGGCATATCTAGGCAGGACTGGCCTGAAACACAGGAGAGGTGCTGCCAGTTAATATCTGCAGTACTGAGCTAAGGGGACCAATGGACTGGCTCGGTATGAAGCAGCTTCCTATGTTTCTGTTATGCTGCATTTAGGTTTAACATTATGCTGCTGCAGCAAGGTGTGCACTCTAGGAGGAACTGCCTGGGACACAAAATGGATGTTGACCCCTCCCTCCCCCCCCAAAAAAACAGCTCCATACTCACTTGTTCCCTTTTCCCTTTAGAGTTTAGTTCCTGGAAGACATAATGTGTGTTTTCCCTCTCTCAATCCTCCAGGGAGCGTGGGCAGGGAAACACACAATGTGATTAATGTCATGGGAACATGTTTCAAGGACAGAGCTAGAGAACGGCTTCCTATTCACAGAAGCAAACCAGTGCTTGGCGTCACACCTACAGTGGTACCTCAGGTTAAGTATTCAATTCATTCCGGAGGTCTGTACTTAACCTGAAACTGTTCTTAACCTGAAGCACCACTTTAGCTAATGGGGCCTCCTGCTGCTGCCGCACCACCAGAGCCCGATTTCTGTTCTCATCCTGAACCAAAGTTCTTAACCTGAAGTACTATTTCTGAGTTAGCAGAGTCTGTAACCTGAAGCGTATGTAGCCTGAAGCGTATGTAACCTGAGGTACCACTGTAGTTGTGTTCAGAACAAGCAGAACCACGACCAATCAAAACTCTCTGACAAGTATATCTATATCTATTATTAAAAATCAGTAGCATGTTATTCCTTTTCATTAGCCATAATTTCAAAAGCTAAGGAGATAAAAAATAAAAATAGAACAAAAACATTTACTTTCTGAAAAGCAGATATAGTTAGAGATATTGTGCCATTGGGTGAAAATGTTGGTTACGTTCACACAGGGCTCATCTACACTAACATTTGTTCCACATTTCTAGGCACAGAATGAAGCTTTCCAGGTCTGTGTCTGAGCACTTTTGGGTGGTGGCGCTGCTGCTTTCCCCATGAAAACCCGTTCCTTACCGCTGAATTGGATCAAATGGAAATCCATGGAATACCCAAATTTCTGTTTGTTCCGATTCAGCAGTAAAGTTTGTGTTTTCCTGGGGGAAGTGGCAAGGAGAGGTGGGGGGCAAGTACTCAGGCGCAGCCCAGAAAAGCACAGACCTGTCCCTAGAAAGCATGGGGCAAAAGTGGATAAGACCATACTTCTTCATTTTTAGGCTTACATTTTAATCCCCTTAGAAAATGTAACTTGTGGTGAAAGGATGGGGCTTGGAAGAATGGTGCTCAGACATCATATTTCATGGATCCGACACCCCTAATGGGGTCTGGCTTTGTTAACAATCAGTTCCCAATCCTGCCAAAGTTCAAGCCACATCAAAACAGGTCTATTTTGCCCCCCTGAATGCAAGACTCCTCTGCCTCCCACTGCCCCCACTCCATCTCAAACCTTCTCCGGAGAAAAGATATGGCTCATAGTGAATGTAGAACTCAAGATTTAAGAGCTGGGTGCTGCTGTGAGCATGCACAGCACAGTTAATTGGCTCTAAGGAGCATGGGGACTTCCCAGCACCAATACACACTCATAGCAACACCCAAACCTGAAGCTGATGGTTCCACAAACCTTCCTTGAGATGCCCCACCATCTCCGGTTGCTTTGAGAAGAGAGAGAGGATGCAGCAGGGACAATTTGCAGTAGAGGTTGACAGTGGGGTGACCTCTATTCTCCCCTTGTTCCTAATCTGTTTGTTACAGTGGAACCTCATGTTACGTATCGTCCCCCTTGCAAACATTGCGGGTTATGAGCTCTGCTAACCTGGAAGTAGATGCTCCCGGTTGTGACCTTTGCTCCGGGATGCGAGCGGAAGTCAAGCGCCAGCAGTGCAGCAGCAGCGGGAGGCGCTATTAGCAAAAGCATGCCTCGTGTTACGAACGGTTTTGGGTTGACAACGGACTTCCAGAATGAATTAAATTCTTAACTGGAGGTACCAATGTATAGGGGCTATTCCCCACGGGGAATGTTCACCTATCACTAACGTGTGAAGTGGCTCTCTGGTTTTCACTGACACTCAAGAATGTTTGAAATAGACAACTTACAAAACCATGGGGTAACACAGAAAGAAACAGCGATGCCTTATGCACAGGGCATCCAATTTGTCATCTTTGCTTAAAGAAAACCCGCAGCTACAATGCTGGCCTAACAACCAGGTCTCCTCTTTGTCTCCTTCCATTTTGCAGCGCTTTCTAGAGTGGCCACTGTCGGAAGCGTGTCATTACTCGAGTGCTAATGAATTTTCATTTTATTAAAACACTTTAAGGCTAGAAAGTGTGCCCCCAACTCATTACTGTAGTAATTGAGTATACATATTTATTTCTCTGCCATAATAGCTAAAGTGCTTAATAAAATTGCTCCGGTACAGGAAAGAGGCTGTAATCATTGAGGGGCAACAAATAAGAATTGTGCAAATTTACCAATTGCACTCTCTAACTACACTCTGATGGTTCATAAAGGAAAGCTGGCTGCTTGTATGCACTCTGGTTTATGGCCAAAAATATAATTCCTTTTAATAAAACATACAGCACATTACACAGTGGTAAGGTCGGTTCTTTGCTGCTCCTCTGCTCTGAATATAATACAATTTTATTTTGGGATTATTCTCTTTCAGGACTGCTATGGCCACAAGCCAGAACGATGTGTGTACTCAATGTTCTTATTGTCAGGTAGGGCAGACAAGACTCCCAAAGGCATTCAGTCCTCTAATAAAAGTATTGCCTTGCCAGATCTGACCAATCCCCAGCAAGGCAAACACCCTGTTTCCAACAGCAACCAGCCAGAGGCCCCTAGAGAGTTTACAAGCAGGGCATGAAAAGCAATGACCATCTCCTGCTGCTCGTCTCCAGCTTTTGGTATTCAGGGATATCGTGCCGCTGGACAGAGAGGAGCTATAAAGGCATTGTGACTCACTGCCGGTGATAAGACCTAGGCTCCAAGAATTTGTCCAGATTTGTGAATGCATCTCTTTGCCCTTTTACAGCTTGCAACCAGGAAGTTCCACTTGTACACCTAAGGTACCCGACCACTGACAAAATTGCAAAGAATGGTGTGGCAATCACACAGGGCCTCCGGATGTTTCACAGTCTATTGACCCTGTGCCACCACTGCAACTGCTTTCTTTGCTGCCACCACCCTGCTTCTCACGGGGACACACGGAGTCCAGACAGTTAACATAAACAAATAATCAAGTTTATTTTTAAATGCAGGAACAAGTGTATGGGTGCAGTTTATTTTTCTCTTGTCAGTTTCCTAATCTTAGTTCCTAACAACTTCCAACTGAATTATTCCCAACTAGCTATCTGACTCCACCTAACAATTCCTCTCACTCTCTCACAACACAACTTTACCAACCGACTCCTAAGCCTCCCTCTTCCTTCTCCAACACCCAAGCCTCAACTCCCAACTCCCAAACCTCAACTGACTTTCAAAACCTCCCACTCTATCTTTTACTCCCCTCTTGCATTCTCACTCGCCAATCACATCACACCCATTTTAACCCTTGACCCATCCTAGGAGGCAAACGCCACAAATGGCTTGCAATATTAATGGAGGTCTTTGGGGGGGGGAGGGGGATGCTAGCCAAATTTGATGGAAAGAAATCCTGCTGCACTCACAGGTCCAAGCTCTTCATCAGGTTCTCTCACAAGACTGACTTTCACTGCTAAATCCATGGTAGAGACCCTATGACAGTCCAATTCAATTACATACTATCAGGAGTGCCTAGGGCTATTATTTATATCACTCATGCAGCAGTAAGGGCCGAGGGGATGAAACAGCAAGTTGCCTCATAATATGTAAAATCAGTCACATAGTTATAAATTTCGCTACATCATCGGTTGGCAGAGGCAGCAAAATGCACAATGGCAATGATGCCATGATACAGGGTTCATGATCTTAAATATTGTGGGGTGAAAGGAAACTCAACCTGAAGGTGTCATTTTCAGCAGCTGCCTTGTGTCTACATATATACAGTCTTACCTTGGAAGTCGAATGGAATCTGTTCTGGAAGTCCGTTCAACTTCCAAAATGTTTCTGATTGGCTGCAGCAAGCTCCTGCAGCCAATTGGAAGCCACGGAAGCCACGCTGGATGTTCGGCTTCCAAAAATAGTTCACAAACTGAAACAGTCACTTCTGGGTTGGCAGCGTTTGGGAGCCAAAACGTTCGAGAACTAAGCTGTTCGAAAACCAAAGTACGTGTGTGTGTGTGTGTGTGTGTGTGTGTGTAAACTAAAGATCCTAGGGCAGTGTACAACATTAAAAACTTAATTTACACAGCATAATAATAAAAATATAACACAGAGAATAATAATAAATAAAGTAATCATAATAACAATCTCTCTCTCCCACCCACCCCCTATTTACCATATTATTTAATAGCCAAAAGCCTGGATAAAGAATGGCACTGGGTGAATCTCTCTGATGAAAGGACAATATTTAGTTATAATATGTAGTTCCACTCCCTCACTGGTCTTAGGAAACCCACTATTTCTCACACAAGGAAATATGGTAATCTATATTTGCTATCTTCTTTTCTTTTAGTATGCAAACGTTACATAAATCGTATTATTTTCTTAAAAAAAAAATTGCGTTTCCCTTCCAATGAAAAGCACTTAAGTTGATCACACAATTAATTTTATTAGTTTCAGCCATAGCTGATAATGAGCAGAAGCTGAACTGTAGCAGAAAGGAAACAGTGCCAGGGTTGTGATCAACACATGACGGGATGAATATTGCTACCTCCTTACATGCCTAGTTTCACTACAGCCCTAGTGTGAGCATATTGACCTGGAATTCCAAAATATGTCCTGACCAACACAGGAAGTTAATATCTTTGTCAGCTTTCCATGACTGTGTCCAAACTGCAAGAATTTATAAAGGAAAAGGAGACAGGAGGCATGAAGAGTGGAATGAAACAAACCAACTTGACCCCAAATGTTTGCCTACTGAGGAATTTAAAATTAATTTTCAGCTTCAGAAATTTTATGGGGGTGGGGGAGTTTAAATAAGTCTAACCAAATCTGGTCAGGAGAGGTCCTACACATTCCAAAATACTTGGCACCAGTAGAGTTATCTTCACCTGCCCTACCCACCTGCTGAAATTAGGTTTGCAAGAAGCATTCTGTCATAGCGAATACACTAGGTTGTGGTGACTGCTTGGTTGTAGTGTGTTTGTGTGTGATGCCCACAACAGTTTCTCTAGTTTACAAATGTGTCCACAAATCCAAAAAGGTTCGTGATACCCTGAAAAGTCTGAACCTGATTCAGAGAAGGAAGACTTTAGGAGAGGTGTGATGTAGTAGCCTCAACAAAAGTAATTGGAGTTGGAATGTACGACTGTTACATTTATTTCCCCCTGTTGGTTGAAAATAAAATTAGCTGCACCAAACTAGCAAATATGAACATCTTTATTTTATACAAAGAGATATACTGAGCTTGCCAGTTGGGTTATCCCAAAATCTCAGTGCTATTATTATTAATTACCCAGTTTAAACTCCAGTGGTAATGAAATTACTCTGCAGCCTCTGTATCCTTACAGTTGAAAGACATAGTATGCTTAAGAAGAATATATTGTAGCACTTAAAACATCATTTAAAAATCATTTCACAAGAGGCGTTACCCTTGAGAATACAGGCAGTATTCCAGCTAAGTACTTAAGATGTGCTAATGACTCTGCTGGACCAGGGCCACAGAAACAATGTTTCAATTGCTAGCCTACAATAATTGTTTCTTACAAAAACTACAATTATCATTCCTCTGTCTATTTTAAGGAAGACCCTCTGTGAGGGTTGCCATAAAAGAGGACACATTTGCTGGTGACGGGGGTGGAGGAAGGGGCGAGGGAGTGGGCGCATGCCAGAGCACACTGTAGGCAGGGCGTGTGTCAGAGTGACATCGGAAGGCGCCAGGGAGGGCGGTGGCAAAACTTGTGCATGCAAATTTGGGGGGGAAGGAAGGAAGGAAGGAAGGAAGGAAGGAAGGAAGGAAGGAAGGAAGGAAAGCTGCCTCCCCCTCTTTGGCATGTGCATGGGGCGGTGGGCAGGGGGCAGAAGGCATACTAAATAATTAATTAATAAGCCCAAGAAAAGCAATGAAACAACATGGCAACTTTTTATGTAGAAGGAGGAGAAAGAGATTAAGGAAGAGTTCCCCTGGTACCAAAGAAAAAAACCAGAACATTTTGGCAAATTCAAAAATTCCACCAGTCCTCCCCGAGAAAGGGGACAGGACCAGGAAAAAGAGGACATATGACAACTCTGTGCATATCAAGGCTGACACCAAAGTCTTGGGATTCCTCAGTGGGGAGCAACCTGGGCCCTTTTTTCCTACCTGGGTGGGTTCTGTTTCCCTCAACAGTCACAGCTGTGGCTTTTATCTTTCTTCCCCGCCACCCAGATTAATGAGCGGAAAGATCTGATGCATTGTGGGGGCAGGGGGAAATGATGCCACAAAAAATGGCACCAGTATTTTGTTTCATTTTGTTTTATGCAGAATATACTAAAAGGGGAGCTTCTGGTGCAATTTCTGCTGGAAAATATGATAGCCACAACCATAGCTCCCAATGGGACACCCCACAAGCATCACCCAGTCATGCCATGTGATGATGCTGAGGCTGTAGCCTTTTGAAAAATCTGGGTGTTTAATAAGGTCCCAAGCATTAACTGGTAGATTTAGCTGAATAATTGGAATAGTCTACTTTTAAATAGTGAGGGTCAACTTTGGTTAGCAACTCTTGGAGTTAGGGTTAGGGTTAGGGTTAGGATGAATGAACACCGCAAGAACAATCCAAGATTAGGGTTAGGGTTAGGGTTCGGGTTAGGGCTAGGGTTAGGGTTAGGGTTAGGGTTAGGGTTAGGGTTAGGGTTAGGGTTAAGTTTAGGGTTAGGGTTAGGGTTAGGGTTAGGGTGAATGAACACCGCAAGAACAGTCCAAGATTATTGTTAGGGTTAGGGTTAGGGTTAGGGTTAGGGCAAAACTTGTTTGTTTGTTTCATAAAAACTGTTTTATTTTGGTGTGTTACTGTCAATAGTGAATTTAAAACAATGGTACCACTAGTTTATTAAGTTATAAATCTTACACTTCCATTGGTATCTTGTTTTGGGTGTTGGTAACATATGAGCTGAATATAGTACAGTGGTGCCTCGCAAGACGAAATTAATTCGTTCCACGAATTTTTTCGTCTAGCGAATTTTTCATCTTGCGAAGCACGAAATCCAATAGGAATGCATTGAAAATCAATTAATGCGTTCCTATGGTCAAAAAAAGTCCAAACAAAGCCAAATTTGGTACAACAAGAGTTTATTAAGTGCTCTTTAAAGTCACACATACTGTAAAGAGCATTCCAAAATTCAAACCCAGAATTTTTTTTTTTTTTTAAAGCAGAGTGGCCCAATGGTCACAGAAAATCATAAAAATGCAGGGGAAAAAACACAAGCTTCCAGATTCTTGCAAACCCCTCCCCAACTGTTCCCCCAGCCACCCAGCACACAGAAATTCAAATCCAGAATTTTTTTAAAAAAACAGCAGAGTGGCCCAATGGTCACAGAAAATCATAAAAATGCAGAAAAAACCCACAAGCTTCCAGATTCTTGCAAACCCCTCCCCAACTTTTCCCCCAGCCACCCAGCACACAGAAATTCAAATCCAGAATTTTTTTTAAAAAACAGCAAAGTGGCCCATGGTCACAGAAAATCTTAAAAATGCATAAAAAAACACACAAGCTTCCAGATTCTTGCAAACCCCTCCCCAACACCAAGTACTTGAATTCCAAACACCCCAACCCAAAATCCAACCCCCCAAAAATTTTTTTAAAAGCTTAACTTACCAAATGGCTGCAAAAGAAGTTTTGGGAAAGCTTCAAAAATCACCAAAGTCTTTAAAAACCTCAAAAAAGGCTACTATGTACACTGCGTTCTATGAGTTGCTCCTCAAAGTCAAGTCGCAACTGTATTAATGGTGTTAAGAAAAAGGAAACAAACTTGCAAGTCGTTTTCGTCTTGCGAAGCAAGCCCATAGGGAAATTCGTCTTGCGAAGCAGCTCAAAAAACGGAAAACCCTTTCGTCTAGCGAGTTTTCCGTCTTGCGAGGCATTCGTCTTGTGGGGCACCACTGTACATTAATAAATCAATCTGTTAAAATGTAGGTGATCTGTTACTTCCAATATTGCAAGTTGCTACACAAGATTAGAGTCACCCAACTCCTTCTGTGCTGGGCATGGTCTCCATGAAACACTAAACTCCTGTTTTTTCTCAGGGGGGCACTGAGGAAGAACAAGAAAGTACATTTAGATGCATGCTATTTTATTTTATTTAGAAAGATTTATGGACCACAAAGTATTTTAAGTACAGGCCTGTGCCAGCTGACATACTCTGGGAATGGAACCTCCCTACTTTCTATTGACTTCTTCTGTGTTTTTATTTATTGCCTCTCTATCTGGAAGCAAGGAGAAGGTTCTCAGCAGTCATGTGTACCTGTCAAACTCTCTTCTGGAGTCCTGCTAGCCTTCTCTTTCCACTGAATGGAAAAGCCTTTGCCCCTCGATCACCTGGTTGTTGTTTTTTTTAATGCACCTGATTATATAGTATTATTCTGTGAGAGATTTTATTGTTAGCGTATTTCATTGCTGGTTTTAATGAGAACATTTTATAGGTCTTTATTTCATTTTAAACTAGTGAGAAGTGCCCAGCACTGCTGAGGAATTCAAAGAAACAAACAAACAAAAAGAGTAAGGTTTAAACAGCTAGTGTAACGTGTGAGATTTAGGCCTGTGTGTTGTTGTTGTTGTTTAGTCGTGTCCGACTCTTCGTGACCCCATGGACCAGAGCATGCCTGTGTAGTTTATGTGTTTTAGGGCTCTATGCTGACCCATGGAACATCTGACATGGTCTTGAATCAATTGGGAGGATCTAATATGTTATTAGGGCTGATTTGGTCTGCCATCTTGATTTCTAACAGTGCCCAGTGTCAAAACATAGAGGAAGACCACTACCTCCACCTCAAGAACCCTTGTGCTGCGCTTGGTGACTGTATCTTGAGAGACATCCAAATTGGTGCAGGTTTGAACCATCCTGCCAAACTAGGCAACAGTATCTTCAGAACAGGTTTGAACCATCATGCCAGATTTGATGAAGACCAATCAAATTGGGTGGCAATATATTCAGAGATGTTCAAATCATCGCTATGATTAAATGGGCACAAGATATCGGTCATGACATCATGTTTGCTGACTGGGAACAGTTATGGACCACTGGCGTTAAATTTACGGCATGTAATGCCTTAAAAGAAAACATAATGAAAATGATTTATAGGTGGTACATGACCCCAGTCAAGCTTGCAAAAATTTATCATTTGCCCAATAATGAATGCTGGAAATGTAATGAGACTGAAGGTACCTTTTACCACCTTTGGTGGACCTGCCCGAGGATTAAAGCCTTTTGGGAAATGATCTATAATGAAATTAAGAAAGTCCTTAAGTGGACCTTTCCTAAGAAACCTGAGGCTTTTCTCCTGGGCATGGTTGGCCAATTGGTGCCAAAGAAGGATAGGACATTTTTTATGTACGCCACCACAGCAGCAAGAATTCTTCTGGCAAGGTATTGGAAGATGCAAGAACTACCTACTCTGGAAGAATGGCAGACAAAGGTAATCGACTTCATGGGACTGGCAGAGATGACCGGCAGAATCCGCGACCAGGGGAAAGAGACAATGGAAGAGGATTGGAAGAAATTTAAAATATATCTTAAAAATTGTTGTAAAGTTGAGGAGTGTTAAGATGTCAAGGGGTAAGAATCAGAGAATTACAGCTGTAACTAACAAATTAAAGAAAATTTAATGAAAGGGATTTAAATAGATAATTGACCAGAGGAGTTGCTAAAGAATTGTAAAATAAGGATGCAGCGAAAGGGAGGTATGGGGAAGTCAGGGGAAAGAAGGTGCACGAAAATAAGATTACGAAATTATACATGTTTAAATGTTTTGTATGTTTTTGTTTTGTGTTTTGTCTGTTTCTTATTATGTGTTTGGAAAATGAATAAAAATTATTTTTTTTAAAAAAAGAGATGTTCAAATCAGTGTACTTTGGATCCACTATGGGGGAAAAAAGAAAAAGAAAAAAAAGGCAAGGTCACATCAAAGTCATGTTTCATTCTGCCATCTTGACTGAAAATGGTGCCTATTCATCCAAACTTCAACAAAGACTGCCACCGCCACCCCTGGAACCCTAATGCTGAGTTTGGTAAAGATATCTTGAGAGGTGGCTGAACCTACACACAAAAATAATAATAATAAAATGTGCGAAGTCACACCAAAGTGATGTTTTGACCCACGACCTTTATTTAAAGCATCTGGCATCCAAACATTGACAAAGACCACTTCCCTCTACTCAGAGGGTGCTTCAGGTTAAGAACAGTTTCAGGTTAAGAACAGACCTCGAGAATGAATTACCGTATTTTTTGCTCTATAAGTCTCACGTTTTCCCTCCTAAAAAGTAAGGGGAAACGTGTGTGCGTCTTATGGAGTGAATGCAGGCTGCGCAGCTATCCCAGAAGCCAGAACAGCAAGAGGGATTGCTGCTTTCACTGCGCAGCGATCCCTCTTGCTGTTTTGGCTTCTGAGATTCAGAATATTTTTTTTCATGTTTTCCTCCTCCAAAAACTAGGTGCGTCTTCTGGTCTGGTACATCTTATAGAGCAAAAAATACAGTAAGTACTTAACCCAAGGTACCACTGTATAAGCTAAAGAAGCTATAGCTTAGGGCCCCACTCTCTTGGGGGCACCCCAAAAAAATAAAGGAAAAAAATATGGGTGTACATTTCCAAAATACAGTGGTACCTCAGGTTACACACGCTTCAGGTTACAGACTCTGCTAACCCAGAAATAGTACCTCAGGTTAAGAACTTTGCTTCAGGATGAGAACAGAAATTGTGCCATGGCGGCGCGGCGGCAGTGGGAGGCCCCATTAGCTAAAGTGGTGTCTCAGGTTAAGAACAGTTTCAGGTTAAGAACGGACCTCTGGAATGAATTAAGTTCTTAACCCAAGGTACCACTGTATAAGATAAACAACAAATAAAATAAAACCTACATACAGCAACAGTGTTTTGTGTTGGTTAAGTAATGGGCCCTGCCTGCTAGCCTGCTCCCTAAAATATCACTGGTTTGCTCATTTCTCTATATAGGGTGCCTACATTCTGCACGGACTGGTTGCATGGCAACATATGCAAATGGCTTGAGATACCTATTAGGTCCATAAATTACCATATAGCATGTATTCAACACAAAAAAGTGACAATTTGTTGTTGACAAAGGACAGCTGGACATATAAAGGGCCCCATAACCTTCAGTAACTTAGGGCCTTGTCAAACCTAAATCTGGTCCTGGTCATCCCCCACCCTAGCAGGGCTTACAGGGCTCCAGATTTGAGCCCCATTGTCCTTACATCCCAGAGCTACTGGCTGCTTCGCTTCATCCTCCTCCTTGGTCAGCTGTCCAGATAGCTGCACCACAAAAACATTTATGGGCTCTTCCCTTTTTCAAAGAAACCTGCTTGCTACCAACAGATGGAACTGTATGCAGAAGGCATGTTTGCCACGTTTTCTGCTAACATTTCATGTTGCCGTTCTAAAAATGCAGCTACTTAAAATCAGAAGTTAAAAAAAACCCCACAACTGTGTTAATATTAATTGTAGCAGATGGGATTGAGAAGGGCAGAAGGGAGGAGAAAGAGGCTGATTTCAATCGCTTTTAATATGTTTCAGTTAAAAATAGGCCTGTGCCAGCTGCAAAGTATTCCATGCCAATTCCCCCCACCTTTATGTGAGAAATTTCTGTCAACAAGTTCCCATGGGGTGGGGGGGCTACCAGGAATAGTAGGCAGCTTTTGTACTTTCAGCGAAAGTGAAAGAAAAAATGCTGGTTTTAACAGACTTTTTTTTAATGCTTTTTTTAAAAAAAAATCCTGCATAAAACTAGTAATTCACAAATTGTATGACGGGGACATTAGTGTGCCACTGCTAGAGAAGTGATAGTGTGCCCCCAAATCATATTTTTTTTTAAAAAATGAAATTATAATGAAGGCTATGGCGGGACCAAACTATTGCTAGAGATTGTCTAATACAGTGGTATTCAGGTTAAGAACTTAATTCATCCTGGAGGTATGTTCTTAACCTGAAACTGTTCTTAACCTGAGGTACTACTTTAGCTAATGGGGCCTACCGCTGCTGCCGCCGCACGATTTCTGTTCTTATCCTGAAGCAAAGTTCTTAACCTGAAAGCACTATTTCTGGGTTAGCCAAGTCTGTAACCTGAATCATCTGTAACCAGAAGCATCTGTAACCCGAGGTACCACTGTAATGCATCTCTTTTGAATTGCAGCTCTGGTTGTACCTCCTTCAGCCTCCTGTAGAGGAGAATACCTTTATCCCAGTTCTTCATCTAATGTATATGGATCACTCAAAGAACTCCCAATACAGATATGAAGCAAAGGTATTTGCTTTTGGAGAATGCTGTCTATTGTGCCTCTTTGTGAGTCGCTGATTTGAGATTACCTCATTCTTATCAGAACAGTGACTCATGAAGAAACTTCTCTGAGGGTGGCTAGTTTTCACTCTTACAAACTTTGGTGGTGGGTGGGTGGGTGCTTGTGTATGGATGGGGGAAGGAAGATAAAGAAGATTTTCAATATGCCAAATTGGCATTTTGGGGTGCAATTCTGCCAGATACAACCCCCTAATATTTGGAACAGAATTTAGATGGCATGGAATTCAGCCACATTCGCAATTTTAAATCCTGCTTATTATTTTTGTGCAATAGCTCCTTATTTGCATGTCAACGGAGGTTTGTGTGAAATATTTCACAGATGCACGTTATATATTTTACAGTAGCTGCTAGTTAATTAGACTTATTAACTAGAGGGACTAGTTAATTAGACTTATTAAGAGGAACCGTGACATGCTAAGGGACTAATTTGCAGACATTGCTTGTTTTGCTTAACAGAGCTGAGGGATGATCTATATTTCCCTTCTGGAAGGGGCATGATCAGAGGAAAGAACTATATAGGCTAAAATCCTGCAGAAGAAGTGTTTGAGGGTGCTTCCAGGAAGAAATTTAATATTGTAAACAGGTTAGTGACAGTTCACAAATGGGTTATTGGTAATGTTCCCCCACCCTTTCCATCTTATTTCATTTTCCCCAGCTTAAATGTGGAGAAAATATGAGCTAACATTTTGATGACAAAAATGTTGTGTGGATATTTCAATGAACTTGCATGCATGAGGAGCAGGCATCCCACAGTAAAGACTTGTTTGGAAGCACCTCAAGAATGGAAGGAAGGACTTGTCATTTATTATATGCTTCCCACTTCTTGAGCAGATCTCATTTCAATTCTAGGCCAGGGGGTGACATCATGGGGTATTTTAAATCAAGAACTGTGTGTGTTTAGGATGGGTGAATCTGTCAGTTTTGGCTTTTCTCATTTTTTCTAGTTTTAAGTTCAGTACTTCATCTTTCCACATCAGTTTGCCTTTTTAAAAGTCCTTATGAAAATTTGTCAACAGCTAAAGAAGTTTCCAGATCTACTAGTTTTTATGGTCACTTAAGGAAGGCTTCTCACAATATGTAGTCTTGTTCACAGGCATGTTTATGAACTTACCAAATTATAGGCAGTGAAAAATTTAGAGGACAAATGGATGGATGTTTTTAACCGACCAAACAATTTCTTACCTTTCTCACCATTCAGTGTCCAAACTTGGTGTTCATACCTGGTCAAACAAGCCACGTGGTATCAGTTCTGTGGATGAACATCTGAAAAAATTACCATGTGTTAATTGGGGCCAATTAAAGCTAATAGTTAAAAGTATTTGAATTTGCATGGATAATTTTGCCTGTTGGATACTACAAATTTTAATGGAAAGCTGAGGCATACTATATTTCAGCCAGTGTATTAAAACCAACCCAAAAGGTTGACTCCTTGCAATGAAGAAATATATATTACATAGTTCTGAAAATAGGGTCAGCCAAAATTTTTAAAAGCACATGAAAATACAGAAGTGATTAAAGGAGATTATGAAATAATTGATTAGCTTGTCCTGGTAGTTCATATATTTCTGAGTAAACATGCATAGTCCATCCCACTCTATTCTCTCACAGTATACTGAAATCTCACAGAGAGGGAAATTGTTTTTTTCTGGCAATGATGAATTAAAATTTTAACTTGGGCTTGGAGACATTCTTTTTTCTGAATATGTGTCCTTATGAGTTGTTTCATTATATTAGCATGAAACCATCTGGTTTGGAGACTTCTTGTGGCATCTAGACTGCCTACCTACAACAAAGTAGTAGTAGTAGTAGTAGTAGTAGTAGTAGTAGTAACAATAATTTATTTATACCCCGCTCATTTGGCTGGGTTTCCCCAGCCACTCTGGGTGGCTGCCAACAGAATATTTAAAAAAGGATAAAACATCAAACATTAAAACTTCCCTAAACAGAGTTGCCTTCAGATGTCTTCTAAAAGTCAGAAAGTTGTTTATTTTCTTGACATCTGATGGGAGGGCATTCCACATGGAGGGTGCCATTATCGAGAAGGCCCTCTGCCTGGAAGGAAGCATACAAAACGCATCAGGAAGCAGACAAAACCACATCCTTTTCAACGTGTTTGAAAATCCTTGCAAGAGAGATGAGAAGGATTAGGCAGGTGACAATAAGTTTTTCCATTAACAAGAGACTTCATGCTTAATTCACCTGTGCTTAATTCATTCTCAACGGCCAAAGTAACCCCCAAACCCTCAATCCTGTTAATTTTTCAAGTTTTGAAATTCAAAATGACTTCATCTGTAGCACTCATTTCAATTTTTGTTCTGATGGGGAGACCTGATCAATAGGATTCATCAGTGAGCCACCTCCCCAATAGGGATGCTTGAGTCCTGGTATGAAGTGAGCTGATTGGCATGTCTTGGAATAAGGTTCAGACTGGAGCTGAACTTGTTCACCAGATTTCACATTTGGCCAAAGTGTTTAAAATATGTATTTTGAGAGAATGTGTATTTGAAACTATGTTTTTTGAAGAATATGTTTTAAAAAGAAGAATTTTAAAAATACATTTGATGTACATTTGCGTGTGGAGGTTCCCAAGCCATCCCTCAAATAATTCACAAATCACACGTAATTTTAGTTTAAGGTTTTTGGTGCTATTTTGGCCACAACTTTATTAAAATACATAATCTGTGAGTGGTTGATTAGGCATTGGTTATGACTATCTGTCCTCCTGCCTGGGACAGAACTGACTATCTGAGCTCCCTCAGAAGCCAGTGAAGGGAAAACAATGTTGGGGATCAGTTGAGCTGAGCGACAGTCCCTCACCGCTCACCCAACCAGCTCCCCAAGGCTTGCCGGCCCTGGTCCCATTTCAGGGATTGGACGAAATCGTGGCAAACCCCAAGATTCCTTTAACGGAATTCCCTTTCAGCACCATTGGAGGGGCAGGCACAGCCTATCCTGACCCCTCCACCACCAATTTTTATAACCAATGCCTAACCGCAACCTTACAAGTTGTGACGAATTGCTAAGTAGTAGGCAAAAACCAAATGGCACCAGCCAATCAGCCAAATGGACAAAATTCCTACTAGGCCCCTGCCCCAATGGCAGACGACTCCATGACAGGCATAGCAAGGTCACAGGATCACAGGGCGAGTGGGCGGGTGATCTGAAGCACTCTGCGAAAGAGAAAGCAAAAGCAGTGTGCCACCAATATTTATAGCCTTTGGTCCCACCCACCCAAATCGAAACATGCAATTTGCCCCAGCAACCCGGTCAGCCAATCGTTGCTCCAGGCAATAACCATTAACCTGCCTGGCAACAGAGGGTTGGCCCAGCGGCCCCCACCGCAACACGTGCACTCATTTTAGGGAGAACACACTTTGTGTGTCTGTTTAAAGGAAAATCCAGGCAGATTTATGAGGAAATGGGATTGGTAAACATGCAGAAATGCCATGGACTGAAAATGGACTGATTCATCCATCCCTATTTCCTAGGTTGAAGATGTCAGTCATCTCTGATGCATCCCATGGAGAAACTCCCCCCCCCCCCCATGTACTTTATTTACAATCATCCCTTTATGACATCTTTTCATTGAACATCAAAGAACCCATTTTCACTCTTTTAAACTGAAATAACAGATTTGGCTGTCCAAACACTATGCTATTAATTACTCTATGACAAATCTCCATTTTGCTTTGATGAAACAGTTCATATGTATATCCGTCCCCTACCATCTTTCACAATATACTTTATTCTTCATTTGGGACACTGAAAAACTCTGCAGTTTCAAGCATTTGTGGCTTCGAGCAAAATTATGTCACTTGAAGGTTAATTACAAATGTCTTCAACTTTAAATGGAGAGATAATGTATTGCACATAAAATAATGGATCAAGAAAATAGGCATGTTAGCTGATTGAAACACAACTCAAACTACAGCAAAAAACAAATTGACAATTTTAAATTTGCAGGAGTTTACACCATTCAGAACTGTTAAATGTGACTAGAAATGTCAGACTTAAAACAGCTACTTACTTTTGTGATTTAGATGGTGATGTGCTAGTCACAGTGCAAGGGACTGGGGGAGTTTTACTGAAAGCAACATGAGAGACTCATTCTGCATCTAACATTCTCCGAAACCTGGCAGAAGGAAAAAGATGGTGCCTTGTCTTTTATCTGCATTCTCTGTCTATGCCAGAAGATTCAGAGTAGGCAGGGTTGAAGTTTCATAGCTAATATGAAGTCAAAGACACCCACCCACTCAAGTTCCCCATAATATACAGCGATCTCAGGAACGATCTTTCATTTTGCGTTGGACATTCAAGGGAGAGGAAGATGCTTTCTCGGGTGACTGCTACTAAAAACAAATCTATGAAAAACAGATCTATGAAATGCAGGTATTGGGGCCATTTTCATTTCAGCTGCAGATGTTTTGTTTTGTGATTGTTTTATTTTGTGAGTGTAGTGTTTCATTATACTACTGGTTATTATTTTAATGTAGTCACAAACTGTTTCAATTACTGATCAACTAGGGAAAAAGCATAAAACCAGATGCTTTACAAAATGATAATTGGAAGAATATTACCATATATATTGCTATATAAAAAGATTTATTTTTATCTAGCAATCCCTAGGTATAGACACAGATGACATCAAATTATTTCCCAAACCTTTAGACAAATGGTCAACCAGGGCCTCCAAAGAAATACTTTGCTTGGCCTACTCTAGGCATAGGCAAACTCAGCCCTCCAGATGTTTTGGGACTACAACTCCCATCATCCCTGACCGCTGGTCCTGTTAGCTAGGGATGATGGGAGTTGTAGCCCCAAAACATCTGGCGGGCCGAGTTTGCCTATGTCTGGCCTACTCAGATAACATATTTTGTCATAGTTTAACATGCATGTAAACATGCGAGATAAAATCTTTAATCTGCAGCCCTCATCCCCAAATAAAGGGGAATTATTATTTCACATCCCTTTATGATGCGCTCACTAAGTTCCCAGATGCATTGCGAGTGGCATTCAACTAGGTTTTACTCAAAGTAGGTAAAGGTAAAGGGACCCCTGACCATTAGGTCCAGTCATGGCTGACTCTGGGGTTGCGGTGCTCATCTTGCTTTATTGGCCAAGGGAGCCGGTGTACAGCTTCCGGGTCATGTGGCCAGCATGACTAAGCTGCTTCTGGAAAACTAGAGCAGTGCACAGAAATGACGTTTACCTTCCCGCCGGAGCGGTACCTATTTATCTACTTCCACTTTGACATGCTTTCAAACTGCTAGGTTGGCAGGAGCAGTGACTGAGCAACGAGAGCTCACCCCGTCGCAGGGATTCGAACAGCCGACCATAGGACAAGTGCTAGGCTCTGTGGTTTAACTTACAGCACCACCTACGTCCCGTTACTCAAAGTACACCCACTCAAATTAATGGACCTAGCTTAGCTATGTTCCTTAATTTAAACAGGTTTGCTCTGAATAAAACTTAGTTCAATACCACCCTGGGATCTTACATATTCATTATTGTATGACTGCGTATCCTACAACATACTACTAACTGTCCCTATAAGCACAAGTAAGTACTTAAAGTAAGTGCTGCCAAAATGCCTAGACCAAGGATAGGGAACTTCTGTTCTGCCAGATGTTGTTAAACTCCAGCTCCCATCAGCCCTCGCCAACATGGCCAACAGCCAGGAATGTTGGAAACTGTAGTCCAGTAGCAACCAGAGCAACACAGGCTTCCCATCTTTGATCTAGAAGAACCACCTGTCAACTCAGAAATGCTGTTATGGAAGTGCAGTAGGCAGGGGCTGTTGCACATGCATGTATGTTATTTGATTGCTTTACAGTTTTAACTGCATACTCTCCAACATTTATCCAATGAAAATAGGGGTGTTCTATTCCATAATAATAATTTTACTACTTATATACCACCCATCTGACTGGGTTGCCCCAGCCACTCTGGACAGCTTTGCAACAACAACAACAACAACAACAACAAACATTACAAAACTTCCCTATACAGGGCTGCCTTCAGATGGCTCTGGGCTTGGATAACTCCAGACCCTCTAACATGTATTCGATGAAAATAGCAACATCCTACCATACCCTCCAACGTCCTAAGGAAAAGCTGGGACAATCCAGAATCAAATCAGAAACTGGGATGGCTACTGTAAACCCGGGACTGTCCTTGGAAAATATGGACTCTTGGAGAGTCTGCACTTGATCCATTTTCATAAATTAATGTTGGGTGGGGGGGCAGAGGTGGATTTAGGGCAGGGCAACAAGGTGCCAAGCCTAGGGGGGTCACCACAGGGTGTCAAGGGAGTGAATTGAGCAGAACAGGATGTGGGACGTGGGGTGCCAAATTTTGGCCTTGCACAGGGCACTGCAGAAATCTGAAACACCAAATTCTGCCCCTGGGGGTGGAGGGAGACTAGAGTGCCCTAATGTACGTGTATTCAACTGACAACATGAAAAGACCTTGGGTACAAACGGGAACTCTCAAAATGTGGGCGCTTCACCCAAACAGGTCTATATTTGTACAGTTTGTAGGCACATGGAATGTTTTCATGCATGTAAGCTTGGGGGGCATGGTGTGCCACTGTGATCCTGCCATGTCCCTTTTGCAGAGTCATTCATCCAAACTTGTCTGAAAGGGGCTTCTGTATGAAAAAGCATTGTGTTCGAGATGACATGAGAATTCTATCTCTGGTGTTTGATCACACTTGAGTCACCACATCGTTTCTGTGCACACCAGCCCACAGAGTGCCTAACGAAATCCATCTAGCACTAGCAGCATTTTTATTACATTGTGGAATGCTCAAAGCACTTCTCACATATTATGTGGAGAATATATTGTCCTTGGTAATCCTTACAATAACACTATAAGGAAGGACAGCATCGTTATCCCCACATACCAGCCTTTCAAGATCATCCTTAACAGAAAGTGCCCCAATCCCTTTTATTTCAAGTAAAAAAAATCTCTATTTCAGTGAGGTGTCCCTACTTTCTCAATAGCCATGACACAAATTCATTACAATAGCTGGTATAGCATAGTAGAAAACCAGAAATCATGATCTGTGAGTCCTCAGCTCACCTCTCACCTCAGCTTTGCCCTCACTCAGTGGCCGTAAGCAAAACCCTTTTCTCTCACCATCACCCCCCATCACCTCACCTGCAGTATGAGGAAATAATTCTGGAATACCTCACAGGGCTGTCATAATTAATGACACTGCATGTGACTGTGAGGTGTGGTGACATGTGTGTAATGCTATTACCATTACTAGCTAAATTGTGTCAAGTTTGATAGACTAGGAGAAAGAGAAGTCCAGTCTTTTCCCCATCCCCATTCCCTTCTTCTTCCCTCTAGCACTGTGGCGATTGTATCAAGTAGAACAAGGGATGGGGTCAACCCACCATTCCCAAAAAGGCTCCTGCTGCTGCTTCACAAAAGCTGAGAACTGCCTTCAGGTCATGGGCAAGAGGTAAGGAACACATGTGAAGAAAATGCCAAAGAACCTTGATCTTTAAGAAGAAGACTCCAGTTCATTTGACCAGGGGAATATTCATTCACTGACATTCTGTCACTCCCAGTCATGGCTTCAAACTGCCATTGAATCCATTCTCCTGAATTAACAGAAATCACAAATCCATTTTTTCCCCTATGAAAAGCTGTCAGCTTATGGATAATCCTTAGTTGCCCCATGAATTCTTCATATGTGAGTATTAATACTGAAACCTAGGTCTGTTAGATTGTCCCTTTTTATGTAAAAAAGATGATTTGATAGCAATACAAAATTCAGTGATATGCAAACATTTAAATGGTAACTCTGTTGGGGGTATTTATACAGTATGCTGGTCTGCTCACTTACCAACTGTATGGGTGAATTAAAAATGGTCTTTTTCACTTTGGTATTCTGTAACTAACCCATTTAACTCAGTTTTACTCCCCCTTTCCCCCTAATCAAAACAAATATTTATGTAGGTTTGGATTTTGACTGCTTTTGACTGCTGGGCTTTCGAAGCTCAAGGAAAACTCTCTCCCATATTACAAGCAGCTCTTTCATGTTAAGAAGGACACATTAAAGGCAAGGAGGAGGATGAGCTGGTTCACCTCTGGAGATGAGGGAAATTGGCTGGCTGGCAATTGCTCTTGCCTTGTAGGGAGTTAAATTGGACCCTCCATGGACCCTCCTGTCTCTAATCAGGAGATGATGGCAGGTCAACAGCAGCACCGATCCATCACAACCCATTTCAAAGTTCTCTGTGTGGAGGCAGAGAACAAAACCTCGCACAGCCACTCACTGATCAAAATTGTCCTGGGAGATAAATTTCTACTTGTGGTTCGAGGATCCGACCCCCGCTTGGTGGAATAAAGACACGTGGACACAGAATATAAGGTTAATGGGCAAGAAAAGGCCACAACTTTATTGATTACAGCAACTGAGAAGGTATTGGCTTAGGCATTGGACCACAAAAGATTTGACTCCACCCACTCAAAGAGGGGTGAGTCTGCCGAGGGGTTAACCACCAGTAGGGGGAACCTGTTGATGCTAATACAGCTATAAGCTCTCCCCTGATGTCACCGAGGGTCGTGTTATTGCCCCCCGCCACACAGGCATTGGACAGGATTCATGACCGCTGGATTCCTTTAACGGAATACCCAAATTTGAAGGGGTAGGCGATGGCCACACCCTACCCCCTGAAACACCAACAACACATTCCAATCCCTAACCGCCAAATACCAAGAAGGTTGTGACTATTGCTACGAGGTAGGCGAAAAAACCAAGAGGCCTCATGCTAGTTGGAAAAATTCCTACCAGGCCCCCTAGGCAACCTGGGCGACCAACCATAGGTCCATAGCAAGGTCAAGAGAAAAGCTAAGCCCTAAGCCCTAAGGGAGTGGTGGGTGGGTGACTCACAACGAGAAGGTAAGCAAATGGGCTGAATTGCTGGTGTGGCTGCGTCTTGAGCAGCAAACCACGCCCCCACCAAACCGCCTGATTGGGTGCTCAACCGGGGGCGTGGTGCACCAGCCATGTGGATGGGGCAGGGGGCATAACACCCCCTGCGTGACGCAGGAATCGTCTCCTGCCCACAACACCTCCCCTCCGGAAGGAGTAGAGGCCTTCTCATGAGCCTGTTTTGCAGGGGCAAATATTTGGTTTTCCCATTCTCCACTGCATCCAAGACTGCAGCCAATGGAACTCAATGACCGCCATGGACAACGAGACCTGCTCTTTCATCTGCACAGTCATGTCCCAATACCCCTTTCTTGGTCATTCTACAGTGGGATGGAATGTTGAGGCATGAGATGGAAACTTAAGACACAATATGCAGATAAATATGAAATAGAAATTCCCAGAAAATGCTCACATGCTGAGCCCTCGCACCCACGTATCACACATTTCAGCAAAGATTAAAAACGGAAGATGAATTACTACACTAATCAAGTTATAATTACAGCTTATGCATACAGTGGTGCTTGAGAGAAGGCGAAGAGGCTGACATGTGCTGAGCGGGAACGGAACAGGCACCAACTGTTGTATGAGTCATGGAACTTACAAATGACTAAGTGGAGACAGAAGCCCAGCTGCATTTCAAGAAAACGGGCATGAGAAGGGATGATGATGGTGATGATGAGAACAACAACAACAACAACAACAATACTCTGCCCATCTGACTGAGTTTCCTCAGCCACTCTAGGTGGCTTACAGCACATATAAAAACATAGTAAAATGTCAAACATTAAAAACTTCCCTATATAGGGCTGCTTCCAGATGTCTTCTAAAAGTGTAGTTGTTTATTTTCTTGACATCCGACAGGAGGGCATTCCACAGGGAGGGCGCCACTGCCCAGAAGGCCCTCTGCCTGGTTCCCTGTAACTTCACTTCTTGCAGTGAAGGAACTGCCAGAAGGCCCTTGGAGGTGGACCTCAGTGTCCAGGCTGAGTGACTGGGGTGAAGATGCCCCTTTAGGTAAACTGGGCTGACGCCATTCAGGGCTTTAAAGGTCGACACCAACACTGTGAATTGTGTGCAGAAACGTTCTGGGAGCCACTGAAGATCCTTTAGGACCAGTGTTACATGGTCCCAGTTGCCACTCCCTAAAGAGCATCCTCAAGGTATTTCAACACTGGCAAGCCAGGTTTTTGGTGTTCGGGAGCCGAAACGTTCAAAAACGGAGCCATTCGAGAACCGAAGTTTGACTGTATATTGTAATGACCATCTTAAGATGGCGTGTTTGCTGGGCAAACAATGTACAGTGGTGCCTCGCAAGACGAAATTAATCCGTTCCGTGAGGCTCTTCGTATAGCGGTTTTTTCGTCTTGCGAAGCAAGCCCATTGACAGCTTAGCGGATTAGCGCTACAGCTGTCAAGCGGCTTCCAGCGATCAGCTGTTAAGCGGCTTATCAGCGGAACAGCTGATAAGCGGCTTAGCGGCTTAAGAAAAGGGCGAAAAAAACGAAAAAAAACCCGCGGGGGGATGCAAGATTTTTTTCGTCTTGCGAAGCAACCCCATAGGGGAATTCGTTTTGCGAAGCGCCTCCAAAACGGAAAACCCTTTCGTCTAGCGGGTTTTTCGTCTTGCGAGGTGTTCATCTTGTGGGGCACCACTGTACAATCAAACCCAATAAAGAACATCTCCAGATTTCAGTATGAGAAGAGCACTTATCCTTGAGGCCCATGGAAGAAAGTTCACCTAATTTAACTGAACATATGCAGATGTTTACTCTGAGAACAATTAACATGGCTTTTCTGACAATAATCGTTTTATAACATGCTGTTGATCTGACATTTTATCAAACAATTTCTGACCTTTACCTTTTGAAACGAGCCAATTTGGAAGTGAGTTTCTAATTAGAGATTAAATGCTGTTTATTCCTTCTCTTAATGTAGCTAGAACAACCAACTAACCAGCATTTTAAAGGACAGCGCCATAAAAAAGGGAAAGCAAACGCTAAAGCTTGATTTATGCTTCATGATCTAAGCCAGCATATATGCTATTTGGGATATACGAAACACACATTTTTGCTGCCCTGCACTATTAGTCTACAGTCACCTAATAGCTGCCATGGTAATGACCTGACTCTCTAGCTAACTAGCCAGGCTGTTCAAGTTCAGCTTGCCTCATCTACAGTAATGAGCACAACATGTGGACAGATGGCCCAGCAGTGAATTCACATGTGATGATAGCAATTACAAAGATTTATACATATTGTGTTGATGGTACCATACTACGGCAAGCATCCTAAACAGTTTTTTTTATTAAAAAAAAATAGGATGAAGAGTCAGATATTCAAAACACACAACTCATCGAGGATCTGGTCTGGGTTCCAGAAATCCCACCAGACTGTAGTGACAACCAAGGTTTGAGAGCAAGTTTGCATTGTTCCAATCCATACACCTCAAGCTGTGGGAATAGCCAAAGGCAGGCACAGGGCAGCCAACCCCAAGCTTGGGAAAAGAGAGAAACAGATTCACCTCAGTATTTCAAGGGGTGCTTATTTTGCTCTTTGTAAGGCCACATGCTACGTCATCTCTCTCCCCTCAGCCTGTCTGCAACACATATTTTTAGTTGTTCTTATCTTATCTGTAAGCCACCTTGAGTACCTGTTAGGGATAGAGGTTAATAATAATAAATTGCTATTTTTCTAGAAAAAGGGGTGCCAGAAATCACCACGAACACCTCCCTCATTCTCTTAGAATGAGAGGTGCCAGAACTGAGTTCCAATGAGTTCCAGCTGAAAAAAGGCCAAGATAATAAAAATAAAAATAATAAAAATAAACTGCTTGGGTATGCTAGTAGCTCCCCCACCCCGTCTTCTATTTTTTTACTGCTGGGCCAAAAGACCCTCCCCACTCAGTTTGGTGGCCACATTCACAGACCATAAAACAGGGGAGGACAATGTTTGACATTTTGGAGGGGGGTGAATTTTGAGATGGGGTGATATCAGTTTTTCTATGGCCTCCATTTGGCTGCCACAACGTGTGGAGGGCCACATGTTTCCCGTTCCTGCTTTAAGGGCTTGGGGAGGGGAGGGGGCAGTCTCCAATATGCTTCAGATGATATAATCAAGAGAACAATAGGGTTTCCAAATCCAGAACTGGACTCGGGGGGCGGGGGGCAAGCCATATTTCAGGTTTGGAGGAAAGTAAGTTCTGTTGAATCCAATTCAAATCAAATGAAGGTGAGCTAGCCCACCACTAAAATCAATTCCTATGGATCCAATGGATTTCTTTCTTTCTTTGAAGATATCTAACAGGACTGGGTTGGGCGGGGGGAGGTTGCTTCCCTCTGTCTTAGAAGCTTTCTGGTCTAGAGCAGCAGTCTCCAACTTTTTCAGAACTAGGACCCATTTTCAGCCTAAGCATGCATTTAGGGATCCTCTGTTAGTTTGCATTTCTTAGTGCAGAAAGTATTGATCTGATGTGTAGAGATCTTTCCTATTCTGCTTAATTCAAGAGGGTTCTGGAAGCGTCCTCTCTGTATGAAAGAAGCTTCGTGATTGTTTGGGTTATACCTTCAGAGAAGCTGAGTACAACTGGCTTAAACTGATTCTTTTATGTCCTCCAATCAAGGTCATGCTTGACTATAAATATAGGCCAGAAGGAGACTGGGTTTTACTTTCTTTCTCTTTCTATCTTTCTTCTGGTGTGGTGGTTCTGTACACAGTATGCTTAGTGCTATAGTATAGTCTTGCTATAAGTTTATCAGTTTTTGTAAGTGCTGCAGCTGGATTTTTTATGGACTGTGCCAATCCTGAATGTACTGAATTAATGACATTTCCATTCATTTACCTTCAGTAGCAAGTTCAGCTCTGCTGAATGAAGTACAATTGCCTCTGGTCCATTTTTGGAACTGTTACTTCATGTTTAAGTTTTTCCTCCACACATATGACATCCTTTACTTAGTCTTTTAACCATAAATTTTAATAGTAGAAGCACTCCTGTTGTGACCCACCATATATCAGACCACAACCCAGTATTGTGTCCTGACACACCAGTTGAAGATCAGTGGTATAGCGCAGGCATGTTCAACTCCCAAGAGACTGTGATCTATTCCCACTATATAAAAAACTGGCAGTGATCTACCCATTGGCTTGACTTAAGTTGTTCAGCTTTTTGGGTGGAGAAAGACACAAAGTTGTTGAGCTTTTTTGGGGGGGGGCAATCGACCAGGACCACACGATTGGCCAGGATCAACTACAGATGCCCCGCAATCGAATGGTAGATCGCGATTGACCAGTTGGACATGCCTGGTATAGCGTAGTCCAGTGGTTTACATCAGTCCCATCCTCCAGGGGTGCAATGTACTTTGTTCAAATCCCTAAAGTCTCCAATTCAGAAATAAGAGTACTTTTACCTATCCTTAGCAGGATCAGAGATGCTCACATAAAATATTCAACCAAAGAGGGAAGATAAATAAATAAATGACACCCATCACTGGGATGCAAGCAGGGAAGTTACACTAGACCCCCCCAAAACTCTCTAATCCAGCCAATGGGCAGTAAAACCTCCTCATTGTTACTGGATCAAAGAGCACTGCCACCCACCCTCCAATCATGGGCAGCAAGACTTAGCCATACTAGGCCTGTTTGTTCAATGTCTTCAGGGAATTGTGGAAGCCATTCGGATTTCCACTCCAGAGTATTGTGGAGTGGAATGATTTCTGCCCAAACTCCACAAAGTAGAACTTGATAATTCTGCCCAGGCCTTGAAATAACGTCTAACTTATTAATAATTGCAAAGGTCTTGATTGCACATAAGGAAATTCCATCCATCAAGCAATGGCTAATTAAGGTTTGGCAGATTCTGGCCTTATTGAAAATTAGGTATTGTTTGAGTTTAAGAAAGAGGAAATTGAAAAATAAAAATCCATTTACAGAGCAATAAAGGCCTATTTATACAGTAGGGGAGAGTGTTGTGCTTCTACAAACATGGAGCAATGGAGGACATGGGGTGTTACCTGTTCAGTGACATGGTGGGAGATTCGTTAGGAAAATAAATCCTGTGGCATTTTTAGTTTCTTAATATTTACCTTGTCCCATATCTTCTTCTAGGACTGTAAGATGTGATTAGATAAATGACTATTGCTCTGCTAATATGAAGTACCACATGAAAATAAAATAAGTTATTAAAAAAATGAATATTGTGTGTGCAAAGGGCTTTTCATCCTAGGGGAAGGAGCTCTTTTGCTCTTACCATTCCTCTCTACAAATCTAGTTTGTGCATAAAATGGTTAGAAGTGACTATGCAGTCTATTTCTGAATTCTGCTACTGACCATGTATGTTGTCATAATCAGAGAACAAGAAGAAAGAAAGGTAGACTATGGCAGCATTGTCCTCAGGCAAGGAATTGTTCAACGTATAATCTGAACAGCTCAGGCAAGTGAATCAAGCGAGACAGTGCAAAGAAAGGTTGGAAAGCCTTTGGGGCTACTAATCAGGCAGAGCTGCAGAATAAACTTTCTTGACCCCTAACAACCCATCATAAAAATTGCAAGTGCAAGCCAACTCACCCATCGATCCCAATTCCCTGTCATCAACTACTCTGTCTACCTTTAATACTACTCCTACAGCAGGCCAGGATGTGGAGAACCCCACCGAGTAATTTCACTACTCTTCAAAACTCTTTTTGCTTTCCTCAGAATTCCTTGGCTTTTTCTCTCAGGCAGGGCTAAGAGATAAAAGGGATGACATACTGATAAAATGACTGGTTTTTGTTCCAGGATCTGTTCTTTGTGAATTCCAATATGAACTGACCTGATCCACATTTTCTGGTCTAATGTGTGCATTAAAAATATAGCTCTCCACTGGATTTTGCTCTTCTCCAAATTTTGTGATGCAGTTGTCAGGCCAACTCAAAAATAAAAATGCAGCACTGAAATGTGTAGAGCAGCTACTTACTTTAAAATTAGGTACATTTAGAAATAGGTACCCCGGGAGAAAATATTTTTAGAAATGTGTGTTTCGTGAGAAAAGATGCTCAAAAATACATTTCAATACAAATGTAAATACAATGTTTTGTTGTTATTGTTTTTAATCACAGATTAATATGAAAGCAGGATGGAACAGACATGTATGAAGGCATGCAAAACTGGCACAGACCAGAAATAGACTGATCTAATGGGATGTCGGTGAATTCTGGCTAAAACAGAAATGGGAGTGAAAATTGCTGGTGTTCACTTATTTATCACTTGTGTGGCATGGGAATAAATTCAGTGAATACAATTAGTATTTGCTGACGTTGTTGCTTACAGTTCGCAAAAAAATATGTAATTGAATACATTTCCCCCCATTTGCATTGTGTTTCCTTTGGATTGAAATGGATGGGGTGGAATGATAAAATGATAAAATGATATGATAAATGGCAATGTAATTTATGTAACTACATAAATTTCAGCTGTTACGTAAATTTCATCAAAGCAGGCAACAAGTTGAATAACACAGCTTTTGACAGAAAGCATACTGCAGAGGAACAGAAACACTGCTGCATGCAAGAAATACAGAGTGGAATGGAAAATGATGCCAGCTAGGTAATGTGTACAGGGATACACATTACTAGGTGCCCATAAAATGCATATATTAGTGAAACTAACATCCAGACATTTATATCAAGGAAAATATAAACATTAGGGAAACACGTTTTGCAAAAATGTGCCTGTTAGGCAGAAATTGCATACCAAATGTGTGTATTAGGAGAAATCCAAACTACAACGCTGATACCCTTTCATGGTGACTGTATTGAAAAAGAAAATGCAAACTGATATGGAAATATGAAGGAATGAATTGGAAAAATGAAAGACTGTGAAAGACACCCTCAAGGGGCCACATATGCTGATGAACAGGCTGAAGTCAAAAGTGGGTGGAGCTAAAGCCAAGGTAAATGGGATTTACCTTTTTCTGTAACCACTTTTCTCTCACTTCTCATTTGATTCCCTTCTTTTCCTTTCTTTTCCCTCTCCTTGCCATACACAGGAAATTACATCATGATCCACATGCATTTGGTCTAAGGGCCTCACCCGTCTTTGGGCTGCAAGTTGCCAAACTGATTTCTTGTATAATTTTTATCCCTCCAAGCAAGAAGGTATCATGGCAACTAATGGCAGTAGCTGAATTTTATATATGGATCATGTCCTTCATAAGACTCCACATTGAGTGATCTTCATAATACAGTCATACCTTGGATCTCAAACGCCTTGGCTCCTGAACAAATCAGCTCCTGAATGATCAAAACCCGAAGTGAGTGTTCTGGTTTTTTGAACAATTTTTGGAAGCCGAATGTCCGACGGGGCTTCCACGGCTTCAGATTGGCTGCTGGTGCTTCCCGCAGCCAATCAGAAGCCGTGCTTTGGTTTTCGAATGTATTGGAAGTCAAATGGACTTCCGGAATGGATACCGTTCAACTTCGGAGGTACAACTGTATTCTCATATAGAGTCTTGCAACATCACTGGGCCCTGGACAGTGTGCTAGGAATATATTTTTCCTGCTCTGAGTGGTTTACTTTTTCTCCCATCTGGAGGGGAAAGTGAGTGTGATTCAGTTGTACAGAAAACCATTTCAATCATGTAGCAGAAGGCTCCATTTCAAGTTATGCTGTCCTAGGAAAGATCTCCTAGGGAATGGAGAGCAAATTCAGCTCAAGTAAGTGAAAATCCAACCCCAGAACAAGGACTAATAGCTTAGGTTTCTGAATTCCTCCGCTGTAATCAATCTTGCTAAAATCTGTATTACGCTGAGCGCAGGAGGTGGCTCTCCTAGGGCTTCAGCTATATATCGAAAGAGCTCAGCTTCGTTCCAGTGACTCTGCAGGAACTCCAGAAAAATCCTGAAAGGCATGATTAAACAGAAATGCCCTATTAAATATTATTTGAAGTCTCATTTGTGCTGCAGCTTCTCTATAGATTTATGATTTTTTAAAACAGAAGGCATAAAGAGAGACGAAATGAAGGAATTTGATTGTTTTAAAAGGGCTTAAACAGCCAGAAATTTGGGACATGCTTTGTGGCACACCTATTGCTGTTAAGCCTGCAAACCTTCTCAATTATGATGATAATATGTGTACCATATAGGCAGGCAGCATGGTGCATCTCATCCAAATTGATTTCAAACCACTCCAGAGCACTTTATTGATTTCCAGCTTCTGGAGACCACCTTTGATCACTGCTAAGTGCAGCTGATTCTGGTGGATGTGTGACGAGAGGTAGCTACCCCTAGCAAATGTTCAGGGCAGGAAGTGACTCTGATTAGAGTCACAGCAGCATGGACTTTTAAAAGAAGCTGTTTTGCTTGGTCTGATCATGTGTCCATATCAGGTGCAACATATTCCCATGGGCTGCTGTGGGTTCTCATGCCCAAAGAAAAAACAAATTTGCAACATTAAGTTCTTAACAGTTATCACAGACCTTAAAAGAAAGAAGAAAAGCAGCGAGCCATCTTGCCATTCCAGACAATTACACTACACAGGGAATGGGGTGTGATAGGCTGATCTCTTGAGAAGTAACCCAGAACTAAATGCAATAAAAAGCAGACCACTTAGGATGCAAGGTAACTATTCCATATATATATATATATATATATATATATATATATATATATATATCCTACCCAATCAAAAAATACATTCAAAAATGATTTCAAGTTGCAAGAAAGGAGATTGCGACAAACATCAGGAGAAACTTTCAGACTGTAAGAGCTGTTCAACAGTGGAACAGTCTCCCTCAGAAGGTAGTAGACTCTCCTTCCTTGGAGGTTTCTAAGCAATGGTTGTGATGGTCATCAGTCATGGATTTCTGCATTGCAGGGGGTTGGACTAGGTGACCCTTGGGATCCCTTCCCTTGGGATCCCTTCCAGCTGGGGGTCCCTTCCTTGATTCTATGATTATACATATTTGCATTTCAAGATCCATGTTTTGAGCATGCAATGTTATTATTTTTTATGTTGGGAATATTACAAGGAATAATAAGGACAGTTTATTCACATCCTCATGGCCTACAGTTGAAACTCAACACAAATTGAGTGCTTATATAGACCTTGCATCTAAGACAGGGCTGTGTCACCACATGGATGCCATTTTTTTTGGTAACATCCCTGTCACAAATGATGTTGGTGGTTGTACTCACTAAAAGCTGGAAACTAATTCGTTTGGGGAAGAAAGGGGTGACATGAAGAGAAGAGTGTGAAACACAGACTTGAGAAAGTGTGAGCACCATATGCAAATATTTGTATGCACACAATAATAATAGTACATTTGTGTGTACCTAACTTAAAAAAAGGAAAGAAAAAAGCCTGTGCTCGAGCAATTTAAAATATACAAATAAAACATGTTTCATGTCTTATTTTGCATTGTTTATTATGGTTTCGCTTTGCAGGGCACAGAATGTCAGCCTCTGACCAGTGATCTCTGCCTGATTCAGCTATCCCTCTAGTTTCTGAAATGTCAGCAGGTATTGCCTGCTTGCTGTCAAGCACAACCATAAAATTTAGAAACTTGATTTTTGAAAAACCCAAAGATTTCAGAAAGCTGAATTCCACACCCAATACAGCATTCTGAACATGGTCTACACTCCTGCAGAATGGCAACCTGCACACAATCCTGTTTATGTTGTTGGGAAACTGTGTACGTGCAGCTACTCACACAGAGGCAATTAAGGTTTGGCAGATAGCCAGAAGGCAATCTGAAGGAGTAAGTCTGCCTGGTGATAACAGAGACATGGAGACCGCTCCCTGGTTGGCCAAGCTCTCTCAAGGGAGTGATAATTAATGGCCTACTAACTGTTAGTTGAGAGTTTGGAGTTCAGAGGTTCAGAGTTCTGTGTCAGGGTAGGAGTTGTGAGTCTTGTCGGAGAGAGCTAGCAAAAGATCTGTGTTCTGTTCCTGTATATAGTCCACTGTATATAATAAACACCTAACTACAAGTTCCTGGTTCCTGCTTCGTCTATCCTGTCTGCAGCCAAGTCTCCAATTGCTTCCGTGGATTCTGCGTGTATTCTGCTAGGTCTGGCTAAGGTCCTGCAACTAGTCAGAAAGCTGCGAAACACCAATAGGTTTTGCCAATATATGTTTTATGTGCATGTTTTCTAAATTGGTTGAGTTAGAAAAAATCACTTTATTTCTAGAATGTTTCCTGTGGTTTATATTGTCTCTCCTCATTTGCTGATGTGACAGGAATAGAGACAGGAGCTTGGTACTGATTCTTCAGGATTAGCTGACCAACAACAGTGCTAGGACACACACATTCATGATATTCTTTCGCGATATTAGAGGCATTCTAGAAGTTATATGGATACGGAGAACCTGTAGTTTCAAAGCACAGGAAACCCTCTGGCTTAAGTCAAAGCATTTTGCACATTGAGAAATTGCAACCCTTTTACCTCAACATGACAAGTATTGCAACGAGCAAATTGCAAATGAACTAAAAGCAAAACAACATTAAAAAGGCTCCTGGGGACCAATGAACAGAATGTAGGGGAAAGACCTTCATATCAAAATATCCAGGCACCATTTGCAGAAAGCCACGGTACAATCATTCCCAGGGAATAACACTGCCTGACTCTAATTGGAAAAGGTTAACAGTAATCTTATATAACATGAAGGCATTTTGCATTGCTGTTGATGTTCCCTCCAGGAGAGAATCATTATTGTGTTGCTTCTCAACCCTTGTTGTTTAGGATTTTCATATACAGTGTGCATGGGGGGGGGTACTACACAACAGTTTCTCTTCTTCAGCAAAGTCTATTTTTCAGCTCAAAAGGCTGCACAATTAAAACACAGATTGAGTTTCTATCAGGAAAGAACCAATAGCAACTCTAAAGCAACTTTGCTGGGGGAAATAACCTGCACAGCAATAAAAGCAAGTGGGCAATCCTGCTAGTTCTCCTCAGAAAGCTATCATTTTCCACCGAGATGATTGATTTATCCCGGATCCATAATTTCATTCTTTGAATGGATAGGCTGATAATGCATTTTTAATTTCACACGATGGGTTTTTTTCCTCTGTGCTTGTAAACTGATAACCATAGGCAAGGACTGAGTATTCAGCCAAGGGATAGACTGATGCAGTTTACGAAGAGTATTATAACCTCCACGCCTCACAAAAATCGATACATGTATTTCTTTTCTCTCTTTTTTTAAAGCAGGTGGAATTATAAACCAAAACAATATTAAGCAATTCAGCCATAGCTTCAGTGATTTGCAGAAAGGGGCCAGGACAAAGATATCAAAACAAGCACATTGGAAGAGATGTTTGTTCCTGCAGTGTAGCTCTAGATGCTGATTATCACCCTATAACCTTTTAAATGTGTTTATTGGAAGTGAGGGGGGAAGGGGTTGTTGGGTTGTTTTGGTTTTTATTATTTTTGTGTGGCTCTTGTCTTGCATTTTTATATCCTGAGATATACGGATGAGGGTGGTATACAAATTTTAAAAAATAATAGAATAGAATAGAGTGGTACCTAGGGTTACAGACACCTCGGGTTACAAACACTTCAGGTTACAGACTCCGCTAACCCGGATGTAGTACCTTGGGTTAAGAAATTTACCTCAGGATGAGAACAGAAATTGTGTGGCGGCGGCAGCGGGAGGCCCCATTAGCTAAAGAAGTACCTCAGGTTAAGAACGGTTTCAGGTTAAGAACGGACCTCCGGAACGATTTAAGTTCTTAACCTGAGGTACCACTGTAGAATAGAAATGTTTCCAACTGGAGGAAATAACCCTAGTATATGAGGAAGACAGGCCTGGACCAAGACCTTTTGGTGCTTGGTGCAAGACATGTCATCAGTGTTTCTCCACACCACAGAATCAGGCCCATGCCCTCATGGGCTGGGTGGAGCATGCTACCCAAGGAGAGTTGCCTCAGGTCATCTTATTGTTATGCTGGCCATGCTAGGGCAGCAAGCTACCTTAATGACTGCAGGTTAGACTGCATAGCACACCTTTCTACCCACTTCCCACCCCTCAAAACCTGCCGGCTGAAGTATGGCCTCGTAGTAGGGCTGGCCATGCAAGAAGAATATAAGTCTTCTCTCTCTCTTTTTTATCAGTAATGTTTATTGAGTTTCATACACATATAACACATACTGTAAAACAAAAACAAAACAAAAATAAAATAGAAATAAAGCAAATAAAGCAAATAACAACAAAAGATATAACAACAGACAGACAAACAATACAAATTAATTAATTAATTAAACTTCCAACCTCATAAACATATTGCTTGACTTCCTCTAGTCCTTCCCATCTGAGTTTCCTTGTAACTGAATGTAGCAGTTTTCCCAATATCGTTATTCAAAAACAATATTCCAAGTATAGTCAAATTTCTTAACTTTTCTTAACATTCTAAATCTCATTTATTTAATTAAATCATTAGGCCTAATTAGTACTTTCAGGTAACTTCTAATTTTTAATATTACAATATTTATTCAAATAATCTTTAAATTTCTTCCAATCTTCTTGATGTTCCCCTTCTTTCTGGTCGCGGATTCTTCCAGTGAGGTCAGTGGCTATTAAAATTCGAGCAGCAGTTGTGGCATACAAAAATACCTTCACATCTTTCTTGGGCAATTCAATACCTATTATTCCAAGGAGGAAGGCCTCTGGTTTCTTTATAAATGTATATTTCATCATTTTTTTTAATTCATTATAAATCTTTTCCCAGAAATCCTTCACCTTGGGACAGGTCCACCACATGTGATAAAAGGTACCTTCCTTTTCTTTACATTTCCAACATAAATTATCACAGTTATGATAAACCTTGGCTAATTTAACAGGGGCCAAGTACCACCTATACATCATTTTCATAATATTTTCCTTTAACATCATACATGCAGTAAAACTTAACCCCTTTCAAGAAGAATATAAGCCTTCTCCCCAACTACCTGTTTTCTGTCTGCAGATTTATTTTGTACGGGGGACCATTTAGTCCTGTGATTCCTTCCCACTCCCAAATCGAAAGTGATAGCACCCAAGAAAGAAATCGTCACCTTGTCTAATGTTTGCATAATCCAAGGCTTAGACTTTTCAAGGGGCGGTCTTGCAATTTTAAGTTAACAAGTACCGTATTTTTCGCCCTATAGGACACACTTTTATCCCTCCAAAAATGAAGGGGAAATGTGTGTGTGTCCTATGGGGCGAATGCAGGCTTTTGCTGAAGCCTGGAGAGCGAGAGGGGTCGGTGTGCTGTCCCCGGACCTGGTCTGAAGGCGGGCTGCAGGGAGAAGAGCGCTTCTCCCTGCTGCCAGCCCCACAAGTGCCTGGGGGGGAAATAATTTTTTTTCTTTATTTCCCCCCCAAAAGAACTTGGTTCGTCCTATGGGCCGGTGCGTCCTATGGGGCGTAAAATACGGTAACCCTGCTTCACAGTTAATGCAACTGCTTTGAATTCAGTGGGTGTAATGTATGGATAGTATTCAGCTAGTTTTTACTTGGAGTAGACCAACTGTAATTTCAGTTGGTCTACTTTGGGGAAAACTTAGTTGAATGCCACTCTATACGACAATAGTTTTATTGTTCTCAAGTTGCAAGGTAAGCTAGAAATTAAAAGAAGTGCCTTCATATTACCTAGACAGGGTTAATACTGAAACTAACATTAATATTCATGTCCCTATATTTACTAAGATGGTTTTCTAATTTGATCTTAATGACTGAAAAGCACTCAGAGATGTTTACATGAAGGGTGCTACATAAACACAAGTGACTGATTACATTAAGGATTTTTAGCATGCATGTTGATTGAGAGAGAAAGACGAGTATGGGGCTATGAAGGAAGGACAGAGGCAAAAACATAGACGTGAACTATTTGGAATTCTTCACAAGGCAGTGTTGATACTCCGTGCCAAGCCAAAAAAGAAAAGAAAAAAGCTTCCCATTTACATGTGCATTAGTATCTCTGCATTTCCTTGTGTTGTTTCATGCTTCTGGGTAAGAGGCTGGCACTGCAATCCTTTATAGTATTTTGAGAGCACTGTTTGGACACAAATATTTAAAATACCTCTCTTAGGTAAAACAAAGAAAAACAAACCTGATACCACAGTTCTGATGCTGTAAGACTCATCTCCTACCCAAACCTGGAGCAAGGCCTTGGGAATGTAGCTATTCTGGGATGCAGGAAAACAAAGGTTAGGGGGCAAGGAAAAGGTGAAAAGGGAGAGGCATGAGGAAATGGCACCAATCATAGCAAACCCCTTTCCCCCTCTCAAAATCCATTGACTGTTTCTTCCAAGCAGCAACCTCCAACTTCACCTCAACAGTTGACATTCAGCCCAGACACTGAGGTCCAGCTCTGATGGCCTTCTGGTGGTTTCCTCACTGCAAGAAGTGAAGTTACAGGGAACCAGGCAGAGGGCCTTCTCAGTAGTGGTGCCCACCTTGTGGGATGCCATCCCATCAAATGTCTAGGAAATAAACAGCTCTCTGACTTTTAGAAGACATCTGAAGGCAGTCCTGTATAGGGAAGTTTTTTATGTTTCCTGTTTTGATGTGATTTTAATATTCTGTTGGGAACCACCCAGAGTGGCTGGGGCAACCAAGTCAGATGGGCAACATATCCCCAAATCTGGGGAGAGAGCAATATAGCCTCAATGGAAGTACTCCAGAACAGATGGGTGGCACATAAATATAATAATAATAATACCAACAACAACTACTACTACTACTACCACAGAATCACATTGAACCAGCAGGAGTAGAGTCCCCTTGTCCAGGCAAAAGCAAGCATAACTTTAAAGCTTTTATAACTCATTTTTGTGTGTCAGTTCTGATTACATGGACAGAGACAGGGCCAACAATATAGCAAGGTTGGAGCCAGAAGCATGTACCACTGACAGATGTGCCCAGGTGTCAGGAAAACTTCTTTATGTATGCCACTACTGCAGCTCAGATCTTGTTAGCGCAGAAATGGAGGGTGAGAGAGGTCCCTAATAAAGAGGACTGGCAATTAAAAATGATAGAACACGCAGAGTTAGCAGGTTTAACTAGTAAGATAAGAGAACACAAGGATCGAGTATATAAAGAGGAATGGAAAAGCTTTGGGGAGTATTTGGAAAATAATTGTAAACATGTGAAAGTGTTAGCAGGATTATGGTAAATTCAACAGTATAATATAAAATAAAGGAATAATAAAGGGAAAAGAGAACTAAATGGATATATAAGCATATGCAGAAATGGTGGGAAAATCAAAGGAACCGGGGAAGGAGAAGAAGGGAAGTCATAAATGATTGTTTTATTATAGAGTAATATAGCAATGAGGGAAATATTTATTTTAATGTGAATGTGGTTTTGGAAATTGTACTAATGAAAAAAATATAAGTAAAATTTGGGAGGGGGACAGCATGGCCCCACCCCTTGGTAATCATGTGATGCGCCTTTAACCCATCATGACAGGCTTTCTCACATGAAAAATTACCTACATATTCTATTTTATTTAAAACTTCTTTTTTTGGTCTAGCTGGTTTCCATATTTTACTTTCTATGTCTTTTGTTTCCTTTAAAAACATATTCAGGACACTCTAAAAAAAATCTCAAAGTGGCTTGCAACAGTGGATTAAAACATTTCACTATAATGAAACAACTTCCTCCTTTGTGCTGATGTTCAGACTGAATCCCTGCCTATTATTCTCCAGATTCCACATTCAGGGTTCACAATGGGCTTGAATCTTGAGGTGAATCAGTTGCGGCACAACAAGCTTTCACTGGTGCAACTGTTACATTGGATTTCTTTGTGGTGCAACTTTTAAACTCTGCCATCCCCTAGCACAAAGGCTGTTGTGCTAACATTTACAGAACACTGTATATGGTCCTAAAGTTTTAGAAAATTGCTCCCCACCCCCAACTATCTTCTTCCTCCAACTTCTCCTCTAAATCATCTACTCCTTGGACATTTCTCCTTGCCACCTCCTCTTGTGTCCCAAACTTATTTCCTATTAAAGCAGGCTGCAGAGTTAAACCTTCTTGATTTTCTTTCAATTCTTTCATTGTCTGGACTGTTTGCAAAATCAATTCACCTTTCTCTTCCACTATCTGTAGTCTTTTTTCTATATTATCTGTTTTCCTATCTAAATCCTTCTTTGTGCTTTCTAATTTTTGTATTGGTCTTTCTACACTCCTTTTACAGAGTTGTGCCAGAATAAATCTAACGACATCAGCTGTTCATGCTATCTCTTCTTTACTTCCTTTTGGTTTACGTTTCCCTTCATTCACAAAAGATGGCAGGTGTTACAATTTTCCTAACACATCTAATTTCACTAGTTTACACTCCAGGAATTAACATCTGTCTTCTATTACCTAATACTTGAAAATGATCAATGAAATATTCATTGCTTACACAATTATATAAATCCATTCCATATTCAAACAAAGCTCTATTTAACACATTTACCTAATTCACTTCATTAAATATTCTAGGTTTTCACATGCCCAAAATAATTTGAAAAATATATATCTTCCAATGTGGTGTTAAAACTGAATTATATATGAATTATATATATATAAAATCTAAAAATATCTTCTCAGATTTCTAAACTTACACATATGTAATATATTATTATTTGTCTATTAACAATACAAAATAGAATATCTAGGTTATTATTCTGAATAAATTATTGTGCTTGATTAGTTTGAGTTCTCAAATTGCTTGATTGGCAAGGTCAGCTGTTAACTAAAATGAAAAGAAATGTAGATCTGAAAACCTTTGTTTTTATCTTGCATTATTGGGGTGTTAAGCAGGCAGGATCAGCAATTATTTAACCAAGTATAAAACTGGAAAGAAGGCCGCCTGGATCTTGAATTCTCAATTCCTAGCTCTTAATTCATGCTATCAGTATGACAGACAGACACACAGACAGGGCCAACAGTTCCTTAATGAACTGTGGAAACGAAGGTAGTGCAGGTTTTAAAGTCAATAGTTTGTTAAAGCTGTTACAAGGTGTTTGGGAATGGTAGTGATATAGAGCCAAACTCCCTTTGGCCCAATATGTCACAGTTGATAGCTTTTATATGTTCACTTTCTCCCTCATGCTGGAAGCATAATCCTGTTAAAAAGGTCAAAGGCAAGTTCTTCCCACTGTTCTCTTAGTGCTTTGTGTCTGGTTTTCACTCTCATCTGCATTACAGGCTCTCATTATTGACTGGGGCTTTCTGGTCCCACCAGAAGTAGGACCTTCCAGATCAGAGGGTCAGGCTGTACCTGCCACTTTCTAATTTCATCCTCCACTCCATGCCTCTGCTGATGTAGATGTAAGGAGCAATCCACAGGTCCCTCCCACAACTTCTGCTACTAGCCTATACACTCCTATTGGACTGGGAGATTTTGTTCATGTAATCATTAAGGGGATGGTGGAGGCTAGATTAACAGTCAACTGTACCTGCTATGTTCTTTCCTTCATCTCCCATTGTAAATAGTAAACACACCTCTACAATCTCAAAACTACGCTCAACAAATCCATGCTTTCCCTTGCTCATGGGGCCCCAATCCCCTTCCTCTGCAAACTGGAAAAATACCTTTTCAGTTTGTCTGAAAAAACAACAACAACAAATCTTTACTGTGAATATCAGTTCCCTGATATTCTGATGGCAGTTCTTGATCTCAGGGTGATGTCTCCTCCTGGAGCATATAGGATTGGTCATAAGAATTAAAACCACCCAACCGAAGTCTGGAGAAGGGAACCTCTGGATGGTCAATGATACACACTACACTTAACAGGAATTCCCTGAGACGGGAGTGAAGGAAATATCCCCTTCCTCTGACCACCTAAGATACTGTCAAAGCAGCTGCCTGATGGATAAAGCATTTAATCTCAGACATTTGTCTGTACCTGCTTAAACAAATCCAGAACCTACTTAGCAACATTGTAGTTCAGTGTCCAACCTATTTCCTTACTCCAACAGAGGAAGACCTACTAGAACCTGTTGCAGCCTACACTAGAGAATGCTTCCTGATGAGAGCAGCACTTGCAGATTGATCCATGAGTAACCCATCAGCAACAGCTACATCTGCTTATTCTCCAGAGACGATCCAGGAAGCATCGCTGGGCCTTACATGCAAATGATTCAGGAGACACCTACTAGACTTCTATGTTCAGGAACGATGTGATAACTGATGTTAATGTTTTCTTAATCTAGTAGATGTGTGTATGGTTAGCCTTTGTGCAATGGGATAGATCTTCCTTTGTCCCAGGTTGCTAGAAGGACCCACATGCCTGACCCACACCATGGTGGGGTCTACCTTCCCAGAAACTCCTTTAGTTATGGCAGGTGGTGGGCTGAGAAGTGATATCAGCCAACAGTCCGGCAGCCCAAGGGATAGTTCCTTGTCCTGTGCTGTGCCAAACCAGGGATGCACTGATACCAATAAAGTTGTGGTCGTGTGTGACTCACCCTTCTTGCCTATGGTTTGGTCTTGCACTGAGACCCCTGCTTTTGGCATGGAGATGTGCCTAGTGCACAACAGACAGATGCCACATGGGGCTGTACATAACCTTCCTCATTATCAGCTAACATACTGCCTTTGTGGTAAAATAAGAAACACATTCTTCTCTTACCTATTAGTTAGAATTGTTCACTGGCCCATCCAGCTGACATTGATCTTTCTGTTATCTGGTAAAGAGAAGTTTATTATACTGAAGGCTGCCCTATCTCCACAGGTGCTGTTAAGTTGTGACAAGAATACCTTGATAAAAATATTGGTTGTGGTGGTATGAATTGAGTTTTTACTCACTTTTTGTATTTTGATTGTTACAACGTTTGGTCATGGAAAAACATGTACTGAACTGAACCCAGAAGCAAATCCAAACCACCAAACATCTGTGCTACCATTTTTGGTGGTTCCATCCCTGTGTGAGCAATGTCATGTTCACACAAACCACCGGCAGGAAATGGAGTCTGTGAGCAGATAAAAGCAGCTGAGAGCCTTGCAGCACCCTGAAGACTAATACAATTTAGTATGGCACAACCTTTCATGGACTAGAGTCCATTTCATCAGAGAGACATTTTGTGTGGGGGAATTTTGTGCTTATATGAACTAGCTCAAGGACAACACTGCTCACCACTTCCCCCAGATGTTTTATTTGGAGGAAAGCTGAATGATTAGTTCTTTTGAGGCACAAAATCACTAAGATATATCTACTACATGCACTATCAAGTTAGAAACAGTGTCTGCATTGTAACCAGGGGAATAAATCGCACTCCATCGCATAACTTGCTGAGTTTTGCTTCTCTGTAACTGAAGAGGTCACAATTTTACTTAAGCTGTGTTTTTACAGAGCCAAAACAAGCATGGCAGGGAAAGCTTTCACAATATAGCTTCACATTAGGTGATGCTGTCATAGAAAATAGCTTTCTTTTGAGAGTTTCTCGGTAGATATTCACAGAGCTGACACTTGAAACCAATTCGTGTAATTCCCACAGACCTTTATTCACAGTCAAAACCTAAAATTTGCTCCGGCAGCCTCTAATTCACCTTTAATCTTCTCATGTGTGGAGGCCAGTCTGCAAACACAGGGTGGAAGAACCCTATGCACTGAGAAGCTACTGCCAAAGAAAGACCTTCCTGTGTCTTACACCCAAATACCCCATGTTCTAATGTTATTATGCCATGGATGGACAGATGAACTTATTTCCAGTCCATTTCAGTTTTTCATGTGTTCATTCACAAATTGGTTCCCTCCTGTTTCTGCATTAATCCACTATTTTTTTATTTAAAAAAACAGATCCACACAACAATTTGCATTCAAAAGGGTATTTTCTCCAAAAAACAAAGAAAGTACAAATGCTTCACTAAGCCAATTATGAAATGAGTTTAACTTTGTTTTAGTCTACTGTTGTTTTAACTTTTTGTATGTTTTAAATTATTGCTATAATTTTTTTCATGTGATAATGTTATTTTTTAAATATTTTTCTGTAAACTGCTTGGAGGTTTTTTCCTACAATCAAGCCGTGTATAGATTCTATGAAATGCCAGAATAATAGAATAAGATAGTCACAATAATAGAATAATAGAATAAGATAGACACAGAATGGAAAACGGGAATTTTATTAATGTTATATTTTACACTGTATATTCTGTATACCTTAGGGCATATATTCCATGTTATAATAATCAAATGAAATAAAGATTTAGAAATTGCAAAAAAAATAATCTATGAAATGCATATTTTTTTTATTTCAGTGTCTTTTCTAAACGTACTTTGTGTTAAAATACACATTTTAATACTTCTTCTTTTTCTCACAGAGAATTGCAATGGAAAACAGAACAAGTGCAAACTCTGAAGGATAACTGCATTGTGAACCACACATAAGTCTGGGAGCCACAGAGCAGATCAATCTGAACCTCAATGGGCAAAGAATGAATTCCTCAAGTTCCCATACATTATGCTAAATGTTTCTCTGCCACTACCAGCCAACCAAGTGGAGTAGAGGAATAATGATGCACAGCATAAACAATTATATGGGGTGATCTGTACGAATGGATGCAAAGAAGGGAGGAAATTGAATACAGGTTTATTATGTTCAGTGGACCTGAAACACTGCAACCCTGTGTGTGTTATAAAGCGTGTTCTCCATAACAGAGAGCACGTGTTGCGGTTGGGGAAACAGGCCACCCTGCAGTGACTAGGCAAATTTGGAGAGGAACCCAAGCCTTTAAGTGGTTAAAATTGGGTTGCTGGGGAGTTTTGATTGTTGCCAGTTTGGAGGAGGGGTCAGAGTCTTTAAATACAGGGGCCAGACGTTGGACGTTCTCTTGGCCGTTTTGCACCGGATCACCCACCCTCCCTCCCTTTTATAGGGTGGTTTTTTCAGGGGACGCAGGTGGCACTGTGGGTTAAAGCCTCAGCGCCTAGGACTTGCCGATCCGATCGGCGGTTCGAATCCCTGCGGCGGGGTGCGCTCCCGCTGCTCGGTCCCAGCGCCTGCCAACCTAGCAGTTCGAAAGCACCTCCGGGTGCAAGTAGATAAATAGGGACCGCTTACCAGCGGTAAGGTAAACGGCGTTTCCGTGTGCGGCTCTGGCTCGCCAGAGCAGTGATGTCACGCTGGCCACGTGACCCGGAAGTGTCTCCGGACAGCGCTGGCCCCTGGCCTCTTAAGTGAGATGGGCGCACAACCCCAGAGTCTGTCAAGACTGGCCCGCACGGGCAGGGGTACCTTTACCTTTACCTTTTTCTTGATCGCTTGACCTTATGCCTGTCATGAGGTCATTTGCCTTGGTGTGGGGGGCCTGGTAGGAATTTTGCCATTTGGCTGATTGGCTGGTGCCATTTGGTTTTTGCCTACTGCGTAGCAAATCGTCACAACTTGTAAGGTTGGCGGTTAGGCATTGGTTAAATTGGTGCTTGGAGGGGTAAGTGCCTATCCCTCCAAATGATGCGAAGGGAATTCCGTTAAAGGAATCCAGGGGCTTGCCATTCTTTTCATCCTTGTCCCCGGAGTCGGACTTGGGCCGTGCAAGCCCCACCGGAACATGAGGGTGAGAAGTGAGGGACTGTTGCCCAGCTTCATTTTCTCACCCAATACTTGTTTCCCATGCTGGCTTCCGTTGGTGTCCGGAAGGGCCAACTCTGTCCTTGAGGGCAAGGACAGATAGTCATAACCAATGCCTAAGCAACCACTCACATTTTTTGTATTTGAATAAAGTTGTGGCCAAAATTATGCCAAAAACCTTAAACAAAAATTCATGTGTGAAGTGTGAATTTTTTGGTGGGTGGCATTGTGGGACTCAACACGCAATTTTAAGTTCCACCAACAGATCTTCACTTGCCACTGGTCCAAGTCATATCTGTTGCTTTCCTGTGGCATGTATCTCAAGACCAGAAGCACATGCACATGACTGATGTGTAAATACCATTGTTGCCTGGCCAGGACAAGATGATCATGTGGGAAAGAGGCACATGGCCGGACTCAAAAGCATGGCTTCCACATTCATCTACATGTCACAATACTGTGATTACACAACAGAGAATTGCCTCCCATTGGATTTACTGATTGACATAGAATAGGATACTGTCACTGCAGAGCATCTATATGCCACCGATTGCAAATGAATGTTTAATGACAGTAATAGTAACCTTACAACCACTTCAGATGAGCAGTGTCAGTTTATAGCGGGGGGGGGGGCTGTATCCCTTTCAGTAAATCACCAGCCTCAGCCTACAGCTGTGACAGATGTACAGCCACCAAATGTCACTGATGGGATCTCATTAATAAAATCAATGAAATGCCATGGAGGAGATTTTCGATGATTAACTTGCACACGAAAAAAGTTTGAAAGGCATGAAAGCCTAGTCTACTGACATTTGTAACTTCACATCAAAATAACTTTGTATCAAAATAAGTTACAGATGTGTGAAATTACCTGGAGCTGCATGTGAACGATGCACAATCTGTTCTGGGTGGAAGGTGGAGTTGTGCTCTCGCTAAAGGATTAGGTGTGCCAACTGGGGTTGCTTATTGAGCTATCTCTAGTGCTAGAAGTCCAATTGGCTTCAGTGGCGAGTGTTGGGTAAATGGCGGAAGGGCTCTGGGACCCATCGGAGCATCGCACTTCCCTCCCTAAGCCAGGCAGAAGCTTCCCAGACCTTGGGAAGGAGGTGCCAGAGGAACATTTAGAGGTCTAGCCTAGTCTCCCTGGTCCACTGGTTTCCAGTGCATCTCAAGGGCACCTAGATCACCATTTTCCATCACATGGGACAATACTGGGAGCGGAAGCAGTGAAACAGCTAACTAGACCTAGATAACTTTAGACTGGCATCATTTTAAACGTTATAATGCTCTGATTCTGTACAGAAATAATAAGGTTCTGGGCTGAGCAGATTGTTTTTTATTTGGTCATACACATCTGTATGAAAACCCTATTGTTTCTGCTCAGTTGTGTGAATGATTGCTTTATATTCAAAACAGAGCACTGCCACTGTCTCATTTCCACATCACAAATGATCTAAATACTTTGGAGCGACAGGAAAATGCATGCATTTAATCACTCGATATGAAAGCAGGCATATAATCGACTTGATTTGATCCATGCTGCTGAAACACTGACACATAAGGGTGTCAAATACGGGTAGAATCAATACCTTTGCGTGTGCTTAACCTAATTTGGGGTTTATGGAATATGTTGTCTGTAAGATTAGGAGAGCTCATGTGCATATTTGGGGGGCATGTTTTCCATGCAATATGTAAAATTTCAGATGCATGCCAAAGAGACTGAAAAAGAAAGAGCTAAACCAGCTGAATTTGAGTGGCAAAGAAACTAATATCCTCTTTTTATTTCTCATTAATCCAGCAGTATTAAATATTTGAGAAATACTAGATAGCGTGTTAGCTTGACTTGCAACCGCACTGAAGACTCTTAGGGGAATCAAAAGAGATGTTGACATATTAATCTAGATTCTCTCCTGTTGTCAGAGGTTTGTTGTTTTTAATTTCTCTGAAATGCAACTTGTCACATACATTTTTGCCAGCTTCTCTGATATGACAGTCCTCTGATTTGGATTTGGAATAAAATTGATGATACGGTATTGACGAGCATATCCAAGTGAAGATATTAAAACTGTCTTAAGGGCCAGGTTTTTGTGGGGGGTTTTTTGCAATCAGCAGAATCAAGTAGCAAGCCTTTTCCTGGACCATGTCATTACAGGTTGGAGGAGGGGAATGTGGTCTTGTGTATTTGAATTATCCTGTGTGCAAGAGAAGATCCCTGCACACACAAAAACAACTAGACATCAGGAAGAATGCTAAATGAAATTATTTATCTGACATGCCAGTATGTGTGTGTGTGTGTTTGTGAGAGAGAGAGTGCACACTTAAACATGCAACTTCAGCCATACACTGAAATGGTAGTTCAAGAAAAGTGACCTTTTGTTTGCATCATCATCATCTTCTTCATCATCATCATTATCATGCCACCCATCTGAATAGGTTGCCCCGGCCACTCTGAGCAGCTTCCAGCAAATTAAAACATCAAACACAGTAAAACATTCAAACATTTAAAACTTCCCTATACGGGGCTACCTTTAGATATCTTCTAAAAGTCAGATAGTTGCTTATTTCCTTGACATCTGAAAGGAGGGTGTTCCACAGCGTGGGTGCAACTACTGAGAAGGTCCTCTGCCTGGTTCTTTGTAACCAAGCAATGGAGGAACCACCAGAAGACGCTCAGAGCTGGATCTCAGTGTCCAGGCAGAATAATAAGGGTGGAGATGCTTCTTTGGGCTTCTATTATATAAACAGATTGTAAAAGACATGACAGAAAGGATCCGATGTTTATGGTTTTGAGAGTAATTCATCATACTTCCACATGTATAGTAGGTTTAATACTCCTGCCTTAATTCTGGGAGAAACCATCATTTGGCCCTGAGCAGAATTGCACAATTTATAGTTGTGGTAACTGTGGATGTAATGAAGTCTCTCCTAGCGAGGGGCTGGGGATCCCAGATGTCACAGAGCAGTGGGCCATGTCAGGAGGACTACTGACTGCCAGCAGCTGTCTGAATCGCTAAAATCTTATAGAACAGAAGGAATCTACTGGTAGATCTTTGAGCGATTTGCGGTCAAATGGCAAGACTCTGAATTGCTTAACAAGAACAAGAAAGTGAGTTTTCCTACCCTGTTGAAAGGAAGAAAGTTAACTAATAGTGGACTTTTCTGCGAAAGGACTGTGAGCTTAGTTGAATCCCAGTACTGAGAAGAAATGCCTAGGGTAAGAATATGTCTCTCTCATTCTCATTCTCACTTTCATGCCTTCTGCATCTGGCTCTGGTTGGTAAAACTGGGAGTTCTAGAGAAAAAGCAAAGGAGACCTGACAAGTCTGAAGTTTGTCCAGCTGTGCTGCAGAGGAGAAGAGCAGACCCACACAGCCCCAGGGAAGGACAGTAGAAGTAGCAGACAGTCTAGGAAAGAGGAGCTGGAAGACATTGTGTTCCACAAAGAGGGAGGGGAAGAAGAGAGAATAGAGGATGGATTCTGAGAAAGCCATTTCCGTTCTTGAGAAGGAGAGGGGGTTGCGGGCGGAAACCCCTCCCACATGGCTCACGCGGGGGCTGCCCTTGCTCCCGCGTGATTAGGGAATCCCTGGGCGTGTCGCCAGCCCGGCCCGCCAATCGGCGGACCGGGGGGTGTGGCCTGGGCCTATTTATGGCTGGGCCCACCCGGGGACTGCCCTCTTTGCCCTCACTCAGCCGAGCAGTTCCCCATCCCACCCACCCTTTAGGTTTAGCTAGCTATGACCTTGCTATGGACTTCGGTTGGTCGCCGCAAGGGGCCTGGTAGGAATTTTTCCAAGTTGGCGCAATTTGTGCCTTTTGGTTTTTTCGCCTACCTCGTAGCAATTCGTCACAACTTTTCGGTATTTGGCGGTTAGGCATTGGCAGGGGTTAATTGTTATGTGAATGAAGAAAGGGGGAGGAGCGCCATCACCTCCCAGAATGAATGGGTAGTCCGGTAGAGGACTCCGGGGGGCGTTGCCTTGTCTGAAACCTTGGGAGGTAAGGGCCTCCGGCATGCCCCAGAGTGGTGACACCCGTGGGATCCTAGTTGGCGTACTTCAACAGGACTCCCACGGCTTGTGGGCAACCCTTCCCGGTCACTGTGCCGGGTAGTCAATAGGAGCCAATGCCTAAGGCCAATACCTTTCAATTCTGTAATCAATAAAGTTGTGGCCTTTTATGCCCATTAAAACTTAAACTCTGTGTCCAGTGTCTTCATTTCATTTCACATGGGGGAGGGTTCTCGCCACGCAAAGAATGTATGGAATAACCATCCTCATACAACCAACATGCTTAATTCTAATTAATGCATGATGGGGTTAATGCCATAAAGTCATTCTGCCAGACTAAGTTACTCACCCTCATCTTAGGAGATAGGTAATCAAACCTACTGTTGTACCTCAGTCTATTTGAGAAGTTCAGCGTGTAAAGATGTCTGATCTGGTTGCTCCAAGCTCAGATCGAATGGCTTTTACAAGCCATCTTTCTGTTGTTGCCATCTTTCTGTTGTGGTGGTGGTGGTGGTGGTTTGAATTTATATACTGTCCTGTACTCAGAGGTCTCAGGACAGTTCACAGAATAAAATAAAAATATAAAATATATAATCAAAATAGAAAACAACAACCCAAACACCCCCCCCCCCAGCTTTAGGACAAACACTGGAGAATGAGATAAATGAGTGGGCCTTCAAAACACCAGAACAAATAATGAAGAAGCATTTCAGCTCTTGTTTGCTTGATGTTCCTCTATTGGCATCCCCTTTCTTGAGAAGCAATCATCCCCTCTCCTGAAATTATACAATGCAAGCCTATCTATCCTACTTACGCCCACGTTATCTCTGTGGAACAAAATTACAGAGCATTAATTCAAGTGTCTCTCTAATAGCATTAGCTTCATAGAAGTTCTGAAACTTACAGGGCAAACCTATATAAGCTTACTCAGAAGTAAGTATCACTTAGTGCAATGGAACCTGAGGTAAATGCACATAAGACTGCAGCCTAAGTGGACATGCATACATCTCTCTCACACACACATAACATTAAAATACTCAAGGATCACACTTTCGGAGTCAGCCAGGTGATCAAACTATCTCCGAGTGGTGAGAGTGTCCCTATCTTCCCACCAGTATTAACAGGAATGGGAAAATCTGTCAATTTTGGTTTCTCTCTGTTTCTTATTTTTCCACTCTCAAGTTCAGTCCCCCACATCAGTTTTCAATTAAAAAGAAAAACACAGTAGCATTTTACTGCAAATTTCTCCACACGTACACATCTTTGAAGTTGATTTTGCCCGATATAGACATTTTTGCATATCACTTTCCCCTTGCACAATGCCTTTTTAAAAAAAAGTAAATATATGCATTTTAAGCATTTGTGTGCACATTACTTGTCTGGAGAACTGCATTGCAAAATTCAGAGAAGTGTGAATTTTGAAGGATGGCTCTGTTTCAGTCTGCATACTGTTTCAGAAAGTGCAAATTACGCTGGTTTCAAGGTGATCTGCCTAGGATTTCTCCCCCATCCCTAGGTGTAAAGAAAATTTTTGGACACCTTGAGTGGAGACATCTGCTAGAATGTCTGAAAAATAAAATTCAGGTTACAACAAGCACAGCCAGTGTGATGTAGTGGTAGGAGCATTGGACTAGGACTGGAGAGACCCAGGTTCAAATTGCTGCTCAGCCATGAAGCTCACTGGGCAACCTTGGGCCAGTCATGATCTCTCAGCCCAACCTGCCTCACAGGGTTGTTGCAATGATAAAATGGGGAAGGCAGGGGAGGTATCTATTCCACTTAGAGCTCCTTGGAGGGAAGGTGGAATATAAATGTAATAATTAAATATGAAATATTCACTAATTCCAATATTAATTTTGAAATAAGTATGTGCAGAGACATCACCTGGCCAACAAAGGTCCGTACAGTTAAAGCTATGGTTTTCCCAGTAGTGATGTATGGAAATGAGAGGTGGACCATAAAGAAGGCTGATCGCCGAAGAATTGATGCTTTTGAATTATGGTGCTGGAGGAGACTCTTGAGAGTCCCATGGACTGCAAGAAGATCAAACCTCTCCATTCTGAAGGAAATCAGCCCTGAGTGCTCACTGGAAAGACAGATCCTGAAGCTGAGACTCCAATACTTTGGCCACCTCATGAGAAGAGAAGACTCCCTGGAAAAGACCCTGATGTTGGGAAAGATGGAGGGCACAAGGAGAAGGGGATGACAGAGGACGAGATGGTTGGACAGTGTTCTCAAAGCGACCAACATGAGTTTGACCAAACTGTGGGAGGCAGTGGAAGACAGAAGTGCCTGGCATGCTCTGGTCCATGGGGTCACGAAGAGTCGGACACAACTAAACGACTAAACAACAACAATGCAGCAGAGAGTGCACATAGTCCCTTTGTTTTTTGGAGCGTCATTGAGCACACTTAAGAGTGGCTGAGGAATCTGTAGTCTCTTTGGCCATGCCAGCAGCAAACTGCAGAAACCAACCCAGTCTCTGTGGCCCACTCTAGAGTTTTGGCAGAGCAGAATGATTTCATTTTGTCCTCCACCGAAACTCCACTGGCTTGAACATATGGTTCCAAAAACATAAAGATTAGCGGTTGCCAAAAATTGGAGGTGCTCCTCAACGCTCCTGAGATGGAACAGAAAAGGTAAGGAGTTTTGGCTCATCCCTAATGGAATTTTTTATGGTACTTTCACAAGAGATGAAAAACTCATACTCAGAATACTGTAGATGAAATCCAAGACACTATTGTTCTTTGAATTAGGGTTTTTTCACATCACTTGTACTCCAAACAGTGTCCAGCACTAAGCAAAGCAAATCACAGATGCCATAGAAAGGAATTGTGTGTAAAATTCCTCTACATCATTGAACAAGGATGCTGGCTGTTAATTTCTCTGTTTACTATCTATAAAGAGAACGTGCTACATGTTTTTGTTACTGTGAACATGCTGTGTACTTCAGATGACAACGTTACTGACATTGATTGCTTTGGTACAGTAATAACAATGTGACTAGGTTCTTGCTGAGTAATAAACTCCTGTGATTCATTTTGTTTTAAGCTCTTTTGGACCACTGAACAAATTGATGGTGTTATCAATAGTTGCTCACACAAAAGCTGGACAAACAAATTGGTGGTGGAGAGCAGGGAAGCAGTGCCAACAGTACAGAGCTAAAATAATATTCATAGGGAAATGCAATATTTATCAGATCCATCCCAGTTTTAAATTGGATGCAAATGCATTGACTGGTTAAAAATATTCACAAACACAGGTATGCAGCATGTAATTAGTACATCATTTTTAGTCTAAGGGTTGTGGACAACTAAGTTCTAAGAGCAGACCCATTGAAATGAATGGATTCTCCATTATTTCTTTCCTCCCCTCTCTCTTTCAAAATGCAGGCATAGGGAGAAACTAGATGGAGGGCCCTTTTAACTCTTCCCCCCACCTCACATAATTTTCCAGCTGAAAATCACCCCCAGCTCCCCACCCCAAGAAAACTGCTACTTACTCTGAGGATACAATTAGCGGAGAAACGGTGACAGTGAAGGTATGCAATACAAGACAGCAGGTTTTAAACGTGATGATAAAAGCAAAACGGTGAACAGCTGCAATACAGGGCTTGCCCACTCCAGCGCTGAATGTGTATTTGAAGCTGCTTGAGTTTCAATCAAATTAGTGTTTTCTCTTCAACATCACCCACATCCCACTGCTAACATGCTCACTTTGCAAAATAAATATGCACTTAAAATCTGAAAAGTTTTTTTTTTAAAAAAAAAGCTGGTAAAAGTGCTCTTCTTTAGTGAATGAATCAACTCCCCCTTCCACACACCCAAATTCCTTTGTGCTTTTGCACACGTGGCCTGAAAGTTTTAAACAATAGTAGTAGTAATAAAACCCCACTTGCATATAAAAATGAACAAGGGAAAGGAGATTCATCCCCCCCCTGCTCATCTCTGGGAGAGGAAGCCAGATGAGTCTGCTGTGGGTCTGAGCTCTGCATGGAGGGCTTGGGTGCATAGCAGATGCCTGCAGAAAGTTGGCAGTTTCCCTCCCTCTTGGAGAAGAATGCTGGATCATTAGTAGAGCAGGAGAGACTTTGCCTGTCTGACAGGTTATCCCTATCCAACCCCATGAAATGCGAGTGGTGCTGTGGTCTAAACCACTGAGCCTCTTGGGCTTGCTGATTAGAAGGTAGGTGGTTCAAATCCCTGCGACGGAGTGAGCTCCCTTTGCTCTGTCCCAGCTCCTGCCAACCTAGCAGTTCGAAAGCACACCAGTACAAGTAGATAAATAGGTACCGCTGTGGTGGGAAGGTAAATGGCATTTCCATGTGCTCTGGTTTCCGTTACAGTGTTCTGTTGTACTAGAAGCGGTTTAGTCATGCTGGCCACATGACCTGGAAAGCTGTCTGTGGACAAACGCTGGCTCCCTCAGCCTGAAGCAAGATGAGCGCCGCAACCCCATAGTCGCTTTTGACTGGACTTAACCATCCAGGGGTACTTTACCATGACCTTTTACTCCATGGGATGCTTATGTGAGAGCAGGAAGAGGAATCTACTGGATGTGCTTCCATCTGCCCCTCACCAGTCAGTTGTTGCATGGGACACCCCTTGCCTGCTGGATCTGCTGTGCCTGTTAACTGCCCCTGCCCAAGCTGATCCTAGCAGTCCGGAGTTTGGCCCACCCACCAGTCAAATTTGCCATGATCAGATGGTCTGCAGTGAAGGGAGGGTGTGTGTGGTGTGGATGGGAAACAGCAGTTCAGGAATTCAAGCACAAAGGCACACACACGTGTGTATGCATGGCAAAGGTGAAATACCTTATAAAGAAAACATGAGTTTTTAAGTGAGATAATACAAACATGTGGATGAGTGACATATTGAGGAGCTGAAGTTGGAGGAATTCACAAGAGTCAGATTTGGTTGCTTGCATTGCAAAGTGAGAATCCGCAAAGATTAAAATGCCGCTGATCTACTAAGAATCCCGGAGAGGGCAAATTTTTAACTCTGTAAATAGGAGGTCTACTGAAATTAGAGCTTGGTTATCTTTTAGTGATGAGCCGAAACCTAAAGTGGGCAGTCATTGGAGGGGTAGGTGGAAAAGATGTTTGGCAATTAGTGTTTTAAATCTGTCTTTAGTTCTGTATTTTATGCATCCTCCTATGGGGGGGATGGGTAGGGTGTGTGTGGAGAGAGGGAGACCCTCCATGAGGCACAGTGCATTTCTGCCTGCTCTGTGTAAATCTTTATTTTTAAAATGCCAGTTTTCAGAACACAGATTATTCCCTGTTGCAAGCACTTGTGAGAGCAGATAAAAAAGCTACTCCCCTCTGGAGCCAAGCAAATTAGAAAAACAATTTCTGAAACAATTTCAAAGAAGGTTGCTTCTGAGAATCTGGGGGGAACGCATTGCCACTACCCAACAAGCCTCGAGGAGGAAAGATGCACATTTATCAAGGAAACAGCTCCAAAAGTGGAGTTTATTTCTCCTGTAGACGTGGAAGGACTGATTATGGCAATGCACGATCAAGTAATAAAACCACAATTGTAAGTAACTGAAAACAAGCAAGCATGCTGCAGATGCCAACAGAATGGCAAAGGGTTTGGACACAGGGTTAGAATAACCTCAGCTTTGGTTATCACTAGGACTGCATAAGATACTTTCAAATTCTGATCATTCATTGCCTGCCAAGGCCCCATGCCCCGCAGTTCCCTATTGATTAATAGACACACCAACACAAGTATTTAGGGTTATGGGCTAAAATTGGCCACAACTTTATTGGTTACAGATGTGAGCAGTTTGACTTAGGCATTGGGTGAAGCCAGGCTTCTCTTGCCCATTTGCAGGGAGTACAACTAAGGGTAAACCACAAATAGGGGCACCTTGAGGGGTACCCTCTGGGGTTGTGGCATGGCCCTAGCCCATGTCCAGGCTTTGGACAGGATCCACACACCCAGATCCCTTTAACAGGATGCCTTTATAGAGGAGGGACAGGTGGAGGCTACAACCTCAACTCCATTAAACAAAGGCTTACCCAATGCCTAACTTTACAAAGTTGTGACGATTGCTACAAGGTAGGCGAAAACCAAATGGCTGGTGCCAATTCCTACCCAGCCCCAATAATATGGTGGCCATAGCTAGGTCGTGTCATACCAATGCATAAAGGAAGCAAAAGAGGGAAGCCCCTCCCCCCCCAGCCGTGCCACAGTTCAAAACTCCCGCAGCCATGCCACCCTCCGGTGTTGATTGGCCGGGCGGGGCATGACGCAGCTGGGGGTTGGCACAAGGGGGGCGTCCCCAAGCCAGATCTCCATGAGAGCCTGGATGCCCGGCCGCAATGACACCCACCACAAAAGGTGATTGAACTTGTGAAAATACCACATTCTTTGCAACTTACAGCAGTTGCTCACCTCAAAAGATATGACATCCTTTGGTTGTTCTGATTGTAGCTGCTTCTTGGGGCTTTATTTCCTACTTCTTTTGCTCTCCCAATTCTGAGACTCATTTGCCATTTAACCTTACTGGCTGTAGAAACTCACAGGATTTTGCTTATAAGCATACCTGGCCTCATCGCATCAGGTGTCGCATTGTGACATCAGCCATCAGTGTGCAGGCTGTACTACTGTGACATCAGTCAATGCAAAACTCCATTTGGCTCTCTCCACAGCAAACATGGGTAAATGTGACTGAAGATTGTAAGGGTGGGCCACGAGAGTTCTGGTAGCACAAGGATGGAAGACTGAAGAAACCCCAACTAAAGAAGCATGGCAAAAGAAATTGACGGACTATGCAGAACTGGCAAAACTGACATATAAGCTATGGGACAAGGATAACTGTGACTTTAAGGATGAGTGGGAACCCTTTACAAAATATCTGAAGATGCAACAAAGTGAACTGGACTCCTTGGCAGGTTTTGAATAAACATTCACAAACTTTTTATTGATAATAATCAGCTAAATAGTTTGAGGATCTACAACTTTGTAACATGCAGAAAACAGCAGTCTCAGAGAAACCAAAGACTGGAACTGAGGGAAGTCGGGGGGTGGGGGTGGGAGGGTTTTGTGTGGGAGGGGGAGGAAAAATGGGGGGAGAAGGATGATATGTTTTTGGATAATATGTCTTGTTTTAATTTTGAATTAAAAAATAAAAAAGAAGATTGTAAGGGTAAAGGAGGAGGAAGAAAATGGCACCAAGAAGAAAAGCTTCAAAATAACTCCAGTGAGTTCACACACAGAGAGAGGAATCTAAACAAGAGAGATTCATCAACACTCACAAAACAGATGAAAAATGGTACGTGTCTCAGCTCACCCTTGATAAACATCAATTAACTTAAAAGACATAAAGAGGCTTCAGAGTTAATATATGTACATCTGAATAGTAAAAACAGGTGTCCTGATGTAGCAGAGGCTGGAAGCAAGTTTCCAAGTGTAGCTTTCATGTCATAAAATTTCCCCTGCCATCTCTTGTCAGAGAACTCCGTTCAAGATGATGCAGAATTTGTGCCACCCCCCAAAAAAACCCAAATCTCCACCAAGCAAAATGAAATAAACATTTAATAATTCAGAACTGAAACATGCCTATAGGAGCAGTTGCAGGTGTATATTCCTAACCCAAGAGTAACTCAGTTTTAGACCAATAGTCCTAACCTAATGTGGAGGACGGAATTCCTCATTGCTCAACAGACAGCTCTACTGCTGCATTGGTTGATGAGCAGAAACCCTTGCAAGCAATATCTGTTTATAATAATGCTTAGTGTGGAGGGTGCAGATGATGTCCCTCACACATTCCTTGAGAGAAACTGTTTGCACAGAGCCTAAGAAGGAGGTGAGCTTGCAGATATGCTCCATTGTCTCCACATTTCCTCTGATGTGGAAAGAAATTCATTGAATTCTTCAGTGTAGCTTCTCCGAGCAATATCCATTTCATTTTCCATCCATCTTCAGGCACACTAGAACTTTGCTTCCAAGCAGGTCTTTATTTCTTGCTAAAGTCTCTACTCCTCCCTGGAGATTATTGGGGTGGTGCATGCTTCCTTTCTGCCTGGTTGTCTCCAATAATTACAAAGCCACAGTGAGGCTGCTGCTCACCTTTCCATGTGCCCAACTTCTCATCCACCCTCTTCCCTTCGCATGGACCCTGTTCCTGTACCCCAGGGCTCAGTGTGATGTAGAAATCTCCAACCACCACCCCTCTCACATTCAGTATTGACAAGATGTTTTCCTGAGTGCTCAAAACAATTAAGAAATACAACTACTCTGCTTTTTAAATCCTCCTAAGCAACTGCCCACCACCCTAAAGATAGTGGGCAGTATCCAGCTAGCACATTCCATTAGTGCAAGGATTTCTGCTTGAGAAATGGAACTTTCTGCACTCTTCCCTCTTCCCAAAGCACAAGGTGGCAATGGTGGTGGCCAGGGTAAGCCTCAGCTGCCAGAGAGAGGAACACTCAAAGCCTTCCATCTTGGAACTTCATCCCTTGCAAATCTCTTCTGATATCTGCCTTGCCTTTTTAATTGGAGCTAGCATTAGGTGCAGTGCCAAGCCTGGTGGATGGTGAGAGGAAGGCTCCACATACCTCCACATCCTCTTCCTGCCTATAACTTCACACACACCCCAGGAGTCCTATGTTACTATCTGGAGGAGAAGAGCGCCTAGTAGTTAGGAAGAGAAAAAGGTGTCTTAGGCATCAAGTAGCTTCAAGGATATGCATTCATGTGATCAAATTAAGAGCCCAAGGCATAGTGTTTGTCAATGACCTGGCTGATCCATGTGATTTCATCATCCAAATGTCGTCATGGTCATATGGTGAGATAGACCTCAGCAGTAGCATTCAAATCAGACCTGAGAAGTAAGGTTCTCCCCAGGACCACTATAGGTGAGCTGGGATTTAAGCCCAGTCCTCATAGCTAGATTAACCACCAGTCTGCATAACAAATATAAAGAAGAAAATAAAATGTAGATTAAAGAAATCTGAATGGAAAACAGTATATCTACTGCTTTTCCTCTTGAGACCACTGAAAGATTGTCCAAAGCTGGTTTTCGATTTGCCGAGAAGACGTTCAGGCAGGCGGAATAACTTTAAAAATAAATGAATAAAGCAATCCCGCTTTTGCTAATGGCAAATAATTCAGGCAAGCCGTATTGCTATGAGAAGAGAAGAGCATTGGGGGACCAGCCTTCAGAGACTCTGGCTCGAAAAAGCAGCAAGCCATTGCCACCCCCTGCCAGTGTAGACCAGCTTCATGTAGAAGAATGTCTGAGAAGTACCTCTGAGGGCTTTACCAGAGGCCGGCACTTAGCTAATTAAAACTAGGAAGGCAGAAATGACACAAAGCAGGATGTTCTGCTCTAATTTACGGCTGTGCACAGGGATGATCTTGTGTGAAACTCAAAGCTGGGCACGAAAAGCATCCCCGAGGAACACCTACTTATAGCGCAGAAGGCTGTGATGGGACCAATATGCTGGAATTGAATCATTGTCACAGATGCCGCCACACTGACATGAATGTGCAAGCGAATCCTTCATTTGTTTACTTCTGCGGGCCAGAGACTTGGAGGGAAGGAGAAGGCAGCTTCCCTATTCACAATGCAGCCATTGCCTGTGCACACGTATGCATCTATTCAAATGTTGCAAGAAAACAATCAAAATCTTTTGCCCAGAGAGCTCCATTTACGCAACATAAATATTATTGTTTTGTTTGTTTTACAGTCTTTCGAGGACACCTTTCTGGGTAATGCCCTTTCAAGATAGTTTGCATTATATAAAAATTGGAAAAGTCATCACTGCAATGTAAGATAAAAAGGTAAAAACAGCCGCAACTAAGCAGATACTTAGCTTAACATCTAGAAGGCTGTCTCCCCCTCCCCCTCCCCCTCCCAGTTGCTTGAAAATTTCTGAGGGTCTTGGCAGACCACATAATGATGCTCTTTGTAATACACAGTGCTAGCTGCTAAAGTGCTATGCATATATATATGCATGCAGAATTCAAATTTTAATACAATAACATAGGTCAGATTCAGCATTCATCCTGCTTTGTGTTTGGATATTTTATTTATAAACCAATAACTCCCACTCTGACTCTTTCCCTTTCTCTAGTGTGCATTCTCTCTTAGCATCTTTTCCACTTTCTTGCTGCTCCCGCCATTAACATGTATTGACTCTTCACTCCTTTCAAATGCTTTGTCACCCTCTCATGGCCTTCCCCCATTTTGTCACCAGCCATGGTTACTTCTGATCTGCTGCACTCACCTTCCAGGCAGAGCATCAGGTTCTAATGATGACAGAGCAACTAGTTCAGCCGCCATTCTTCTCTCACAAACATAGTTATGCTGCTATTGCACAGAGCTGTCACCATGAACCATGTGAATGAACCTCGTGGACCACCGGTGGTCCATGGTCCACCTTTGATCTAAAATGTTTCATCCCTAGAACCAGCAGCTAATGTTGTTGGCACCCATCTGTTTTGAGAGACAATAGAGTGCACTTCTGGGGGTGAACTCAAACCGCTGTGCACAAAAATGACCTCCCCAGGGCACAAGCCTGGACAGAGGTCGATCCAAAGGAAAGCAGAGCAATATGCTTGGGACCAGCTTGGCTGCAGGAACTGCCAAATGGAGGTGTACAAAGCACCATCCAGCCAACATAGGGACTCTATTCCTGATTTTTGTAGGGTTTACTTCTTAGCCTTTCTTCTCCTGAATATATCCTGCAAGGCAGTGGAGGTTTAGGACCAGGGTTTTCTTTCTCCTAGATGGGCTACCTTCCCAGGTTGATGAGCCCTATCTGCCCCTCACCTTCCTCTACAGCACATGCAGAAACTGCCTTCTTGATCATTAGACCCACTACTGGTCCTGTCCACTGGAGCCTGTCTTCACATGCAGGAGAAGTTCCAAACTCACGGAAGGTTTGAGACCCTTTGGTTCCCCTCACCTGGTTTAGCTGGCTAATCAAAGCCATCCCCAGGGTGTAGCCATTGTTGCACACTGACAGCTCCTAAGAGCAACAGGTGAGGGATTAGGTGAGATTAGGTGACAGCTGAATGCAGGGTGGCAACCAAACGACCCCAGAAGGAGCACAACGTGTCCCCCACCAGAGGTACTAACCCTAACACCCCATGCAGTTGAAAATGATGTGTCTTCAAAGTCTACCAAAATTAGTGCTATCACTGGGTCTTCTTCCTAGATTGGTCCTTCCAGCTCCTCCACATTGCAGCTGTTGCCACAACCCATTCACTTTCCCCTCTCTCTGTGCCCAGTCTGCCCACCTGCCAGAGATAAAAAAAATGCAAGGCCTGTAGAGGTTGCTGCTGTTTCTTCTTGATCCTCCCACTGCTTAGTCACTTGGGACTCAGCTACATTAGTCAAATTACAACATTATAAATGTGTTACAACACTGTGAAATCAGATGGCACTGTAGAGCTGAAATCACAACTCAGTGAAATTTTCCATTGTGAGCTTTAAAACGGTTGTTTTCAGGATGTTTTCAGAGTGTTTTTTTTTTTATAGCTGCGCAGATCTAGCCTTGGAAAAGGCAGGTAAAGGTAGTGGAAGGAAGAGAAATTGGAAGCTCCAGGAATTGGCAGTGAGCTCCAGCTGGGATGTGGGCCTTGTGGGTGTCTAACAATGACATCATCTCTGAGTGTGCCTCTAATTTGAATTCGCATAAGAAGGTATCAGCTATCAAGTTTAGAATACCATAAGCTCCTGCCTGTTTCCAATAGATTTTCATGTACTCTCAGTCTGAAATCCAGAACTAGTGTGGTGTAATGATCAAGGAATTAGGCTAAGACATAGAAGAGTCAGGTTCAAATCATGCTATTGCTTGAGTGTCTGACCCAGAACATGTTTGCTGTCTCATATCTCAATATCCTCTGGGCATGAGAACTGAGGCGGTATATATTTGCTAGAAAGTTTACTTATGATAGTAAGGGCTGCAGGGCTTCCCCTGGAGGAGAATAGATCTTAGAAAGGAATGAACCAAAGGATCAAGGATCCATTCAAGCTTATAGATGATGGAATTAGACTGAACCATTCCACCAGTAGCAGGCTTGGTTAAACCACTGTAGTTTTCAGACATATGCTGGTGTGACATTTCTCTCCTCTTGGCAGTAGCAATGATAATGGATTCCTAAAAATTGATTATTAAGATTCAGTAGCCACTTCCACTGTCAGCCAGGATTGTTTCAAAGTGGCTGCAATTTGTCATTAAGACATAGAGCATGATGAAAGAAATTATACATGGAGCTTTATTGCAAAATGGGTATTTTAGACAAGGTGGCCAAACTCACACAATTGTTAGAAATGGGAATAAACACATTTGACACTCTCAGCTGGGTTCTTATGAGACAGAGGTGGGGTACCTTTGTGGGGGGGGGCAATTTCCTGGATTTCCCCTTTCTGAATGTTTGGATGTTATTCTATGAGCCATATCGTATGACATCTGTTTGATGCTAAATTTTACAAAAGAAAGGAGGGAACCAGCCTTGGGGGATTAGGCACTTACCAACTTGTTTGTTTGTTTGTTTCCCACCCTTCAACCTAAGGTCCCAGGATGGGTTACACAATATAAAAACATTTTAAAACAACTTTAAGAAATGGAGAGCACAAAACAGTATGAGCTACAATGTGCACAGTTATGATCTTCTTATAAATATTAATCTTAAAAATCTTAATTGTTATAGCACACCATTTAGCCTTTCCACACTGTTTTGGTTAACCTAGAATCTTCTTGCTTTAATATACCAGTCAGCATTGAAGAAAAATGAAAGTTCTCTGCTCATATTAATTCAAAGGGTTGGGGGGATTTTGGCTTCCTTAGCACCCAGAAAGCCACAGTGAGATTTCACCTCACGTTCGCTTCCAAAAAGAGCACACTGTTTGCCTTGAATTTTCACAGGTCCTCCTATTATTATTTTGAGCACAAAGAACCAAAGGATGTTCAGTGCTGGGAGAAGTTAGCTGTCTGCTGATGGCAGACAGGCAGAAAGAGGAACTCAAACCATGTGGTGAGAAAACAAAACCCAACTGATTTATTTCAAGCACATGGTCCTCTAGCTCTAATAGCTACCCAAGGCTCTTAAAACAGCTTTGCATCTGACAAGAAGCAGATTTAAAGGATGGCTGTGCAAACTCGCTTGGGGCATTTGCCATCCATTTTGTCCAATGGGAAGCATCATGCTGGGAATATTCTGCTCCCCCTTCTATCATTCCTCAGTAAATATCTGTAGGCTTTAATCCCCCTGAAAATGTTCAGATGTTTTGTCCAAGCAGAACCACCAGATTCACCTCAGATTTTACTGTAGGTGAAAATCCATGATAAACTCTCTACTGCCATATGAATTTGCCTGGGCACTACCAACAGTGGCTGAGGCCCTGCTGTCTGTCCCATCTGCCTGTGAGTTTAGACAGCGTGGTATAAAGGACAGGGCCTTTTCAGTGACAGCACCAAGACAATGGAAATCCCTGCTGGTGGAGCTCTATTATGCCCCCTCCTTATCTGTTTTCAGGTGACTTATGAAGACCTTTTCTTTTCAGGCTGCTTTGAGAGTACAATCTAGGTTTTCAATCCATTGCTGCTGACTTTGAAGTCCTCCTTGCTGTCTGCTTTAATTGTTTTAAACTGGGACTGTTATATATGTTCACATGTACTCTGCTTTTCTTACCTGTAGAACTGAGGTATGAATAATAAACCAAGCTGAATTCAGCAAGATGTTGACCCATTTCTAAGAAGGACTTACTGAAATGAGAATGCTGGACTAGATAGGAAAGGAGAGAGCTGTGGTCCTCCTAATGTCAGACTGCAACTCCCATGATTCCTGACCATTGCCCTGTTGGCTGGGGTTGGTGGGAGTTGGTGTCAGAGAAAATAATAATTTCATAAAACTGTATTTTACATTTTCCCATTTTCTTTTGAGTCTGCGGCCTGTCTAAACTCAAAGTCCTGTACCTGCCTTTTACAGTACAGAACTAGCTGCTTTTAGGTACTGTACATAATGAATGACCATTCCAGAATACTAAAAAGAATAAACTGTTAGAATCTGTGGTGGCTGTGGTATGCCTGAAAATAAAATCAGCTAGGCATGGCAATTGTGATTAATCTTGAATTGTTTTGTAGACACATGAAAGAGGACATTGGAAGCCTTTTAATGAACAGGAAAATTAGTCAAATAAAGAAAGACATCAAAAAATGGTTATATGTAATCACATGATATTATGATGAGGGCCAATCTGAAGAGCCAAATGATTTAGATTGGTTCAGGATGATGACATCAGGTTTGCAACTATTAAGATTGCTGTGATCCTTTGATTGAAATGACATGTGCAATTTGGAATTGTATTAAAAACATTGCTTTGGATGTGGTTCTTTGCAGCCTCCTCCTTATTTCTGAGCCTGTCCCTATGCATATTTGTATTTCAATAAAGACCTATCTTTTCACTTGGAACCTGCACTTTTTACCTGTTCTAGCAAGGCTCTTCTATTCTTCAGGAAATGATGAAAGAATTTCCCAAAATACCCCAAAATATATTTTAAATGTCTGTACTCTTATTCCTGCTGCAGGTTTCATCTTCCTTGGATATATATATTTTTTAAGCATTACTTTTGAGTCATAAATAAACCTAACCCACCCTAAACCATGGCATGAACACCCAGTCACTGTGTGGAAGCAGAGATGAAGGCACTTGAATATTTTTCACTCCCTAAACAGGCAAGAAAGCAGGTTCTCATTATTGAAGAGCTGGAAGCATACACTCTGGTAATACTCACCAGGGGCTCTGTAGCTAAGTAAGCAAAAGAATTACAGTTGCTAATCAATAAGAAAATAAATCTGGAAGGCCTGAAGACATGATATTTGAATAAAATAAAAAAGTGTTTTATTTTGCCCTGGAGAGTAATAGTAAAATACTTTTCCTTTTGAAAAAGTTGATCTTACTCTCTCGAGTTGGCCACTGGACAGTAATTGTAATCCTCACCACAGGTAGGTAACAGAACACTAGCATTTTTCCTATATCCATTATATGCATGTAGGAGTAATATTTGATCTTTTTGAACAGCATTACCCATGAGAGATTGTTCAGTTCATTATTTCTTCCCAACTATGCACCAGGTTTTTGTCTGGCGTTTCTCATGCTAATGATGATTAATAACTGTGAAAGATATTCATCTTTAATTATTTATCAATACAATGCCTGCCCTTGTGGAAAACATGCTAATATATTATTTCTCTTCTTTCAAACCAAGAGAAGTTTCATCATGGGGTAGGTAAATGTTTGAGATCTGAAGATCAAGGAAGCTGTAGGGGAATCTGCTACTTGAACTGGACATCTTGTGGGCCATGGCTGGGACTGAGCCTAGTGATCTCCCTGGAAATATGAATCCTTAGACTTTCCATTGAGCACAGAGAGTAATAGGGATTTAAGTAATCAGCTTCTGTGTATGGCATTCAATAGGAAGGCTCTAAACCAGCCTGATATAAGTACTAGGAATCTGGTCTGCAGCCATTGCCTGATCAACAGAGTATGCTCCATATTCTACCCTCTGTTCCTCATTTCTCGCATTCGTTCAAGGCTTCGACTCCAGCAAAGGATGGGAAGGAGGTTGGGTTGAAAAATCTTCATCCCACATCTTTATTTGAAGGTTACTCAAGACTAGGTTAGCTATGAGTTCTGCCCTACAGTTCTACATTTGAAAGGCTATCCAGTCCAAATCTGGTTGAACAATAAAGAGTCATAAGAAGGTAGAGGGGGAACCTTGAAGTTGCCATCAACAAATTGACATGGGCAGCAGATTGAGCAGTAGACAGGTTTCAGTCTTCCCCGCTATGCTGAGCTGTATTGTGTTTCTATTTAGATTATAATTATTATTTCTAAATTCCCATCTATACATACAAAGATACATTTTAACGGGTAGCCTTACACAAGGCCCTAACAGGAGTAATGAACTGGGGGCTTAGCGTTGTTTTCATATTGCGCTCAAATTTACAGAAAGAGCTGTGTTATCTTTGTTTCTAGCAAATATTCCATAAAGTTATTATAATACATCAGATTGAGTCTTATTAGTTTGAAATATATGGGGAAATCACTGAAGAGTCGCCCACCATGAAACTGGTGAACGGACACTATTGAAAACAGCCACCACATATCTCTTGATCATTTCCCACTACTTTCTCTTGCTTGGCAATTATTGGTTCACACACAAACTCTCTTTATTGACTGCTCAACTTTTGAGAAATCTAAAAGTAAATACCTCAGAGAGGAGTCTTAGACCCTTGCTATCTCTAACACATTCTTTTAGCTGGGCCTAATTATTTCTGGTCTTTCCTTTATCTATGTCTCTTGTGACTCCTGCTGTTACTTTTTTTCTTTTGTGTTACTCACTGATGGGATTCTTCTATTCAATGTGTGTTCTTATTGGGAGGGAGGGGGAGAGAAAAGAACCTTTCTGAATGTTCACTGCACAAATGATTTCTGCATGGAAATGTTCTCCAGACATTTTTTATGTGCTATTTAGTCTTTCCTGCGTTCAAGAGCACTTTTAAACCCTCTTGTTTGTACCCAGCTTGCTACACATACTGCATTAAATCCATCTCTCTGGTTCCATTGATTTAAAAAGCAGTTTGGGGACTAAGAAAGCACAGGTGCAGTCTTGGAAAGTTGTATGAGAACATTCTGCTGATGGTCCTTCTATTGGGGGATAAAAAAAATCTGTTCTTTCCATAGTATCGCTTCTAATGAAGAGGGGAAAGCATGACATGACAAGAAAATGTGGGAAGGGAAAAGAAATCTCTATGCTTCCATCTTTGGTTAGAGCATGAGATCAGGTGCGGAGAACATTTATTTAGTCTGAGGACCACATTCCCTTACCGAGTAGCTTCTAGGAACCACATTCCAGTGATGGGTGTGGCCAAAGACAAAAGTAGGTGAAGCAATGTTCACTGACCCTTAGCTTTGTACAACAGGCTACATTCTAGCCAGGCAAAATTCAAAGGTATCTCCTCAAAACACATATCTCCATCCTTTCAAACAAGCAAGAGGCCTTATCACAGTTCAAAAACACATTCAAGCCAGAGAGCATGGAGCAGGAAAAGTGACGGGTGTTCCTGGTGAGTGGCCTATGGGTTCCATCGATAAATCTTGAGGCCCCCATTCATCCCCCAGGCCAGAGGTTTACTACCCCCGATCAAGAGAGAGCTGTGGATGTATTAGAAAAATCAATTATCGGCAGCAAACTGGGGACCTGTCAAATGTCCAACTTGCAGCATTTTCTGCAGGACTTTTTTGTTTAAGAAGAAGAGTTTGGATTTGATATCCCACTTTATCACTACCTGAAGGAGTCTCAAAGCAGCTAACATTCTCCTTTCCCTTCCTCCCCCGCAACAAACACTCGGTGAGGTGAGTGGGGCTGAGAGACTTCAAAGAAGTGTGACCAGCCCAAGGTCACCCAGCAGCCGCATGTGGAGGAGCGGAGATGCGAACCCAGTTCACCAGATTATGAGTCTACGCTCTTAACCACTACACCACACTGGCTCTCGTGTAGGCCCATTTAAGTGTAGGCCCTCCACTTTTCATTGGGACTACAGCACAAAAACCAACCTCCATATTCTAATAAAGAAAAAAAGCTTTTTGAGAATCACTTCTTAAATGGTTAATAATAAGATATATTTCAGCTCCTCCGTTCCATCACATATCATATAACTAATGTATCTCAACAGGCCTTTTCCTAAGATACCCACTCTCCAGTTATCCCTCTTTTGCTGGTCAGTCTTGACCACACTGGTGTCTCCTTTAATTTTTCTCTCTGTCCAGTCTGGTCCAGAATTCCATCCCATCTCCTCAGGCATATTCAACATGATGGTAGCTTCGTATGCATTGCTGCTGAGCTTTAGCCTGACAGAATCATAAACAGAAGTGGACACATTTAACTTAATTTGAAGCCACTTGGCTTCCCAAGTTTGATCCATGAGACTTTTAAGGACCATATGCTCTCTGGCCGAAAAGTACTCATTCAGCTTACTTGCTGATTTGTAATGTGGGTTGGCAAGCAGAAGGGGGGGGGGGAGAGCTTCTTCACCTCGCCTCTGAACTTTAATGAAAAGGATTCAGCTTCAGGCTTATAAGCCCTAAACAATTTTGTATAATGCAGAATAATATCTATTGTGTTGTAATAACTATGGTACCTTCTTGGACAGAAATAACCATCTTTTGGAGCTTTTGAATACTCTAGGAATTCCAGAATTGTGCACTGAAAGGGGCTATAAAATGTTCCTTGGAAAATTAAGCCACAGCACTGGGTGCACCTACCATTCTAAACACAATAGGGAGATCCATGGAGCATTGGTTCTCTCTCTCTCTCCCTCTCTCTCTCTCTCTCTCTCTCTCTCTCTCTCTCTGTCTGCAAATCTAAAGGCACTGACATCATCCTGAGAGGGGAATACATTGGGATTCATTGATTTAGACCACACTACAACTGAAAAGTGAGGGGGATTCCCACAAGTATCACTGTTTCCCACCCCTACATTATCCCACCCCTAAGCCATGACTAATTGAACAAAGGAAAGGATAGGAGCCAGGAATATAGGACATGCTTCAATGGGTTCTGATATTCATTTGCCCTTTTGTTTTTGTATTTTCTCATAATATCTTATTTTGTACACAGACATTTAAGCAACACAACAAGCTATAACATTAAGATGATAACAAACCATTCAAAAATTTACACATGTCCTCATTTCCAGGAGAGCAGCCACAACTGTCATGGCCTCATTGCATTTCAAATGATGCAAAGGAGATTGAATGTAATTATGACCCATCTGAGAATAAGAGTTACAGTCATTTATTTTGCCAGATATGCCACACCATTTCCAATTCCATAGCAATTAGTTTATTTTGCACAAATATGTTTTCTGTGTTGTCGTTAGCTGATGTGGAAATAAACCTATTTTAAAACACTTTTTCAGGCCACTACTATGCACTAATGTTCAGAAATGGACTTTTTTATTTTTAAAGTTCCACAAATCCCACTCACCACTGGGTGAAAATTGTTCATGCCTTTTGAGTGCCCTCTGGAAAATAATATGTAAAGGTCATGAACATATTCGGCAAAGCTTCCGGTTCATCTCAACAGTTAAAAAATAAACAAATAAAAAAGAAGTTTCTAATATTCATTATTAGAAAATCTAAAATCAACTATAGTTATCACACCAGTATTTGGGGCTTGGGGCTGCTTCTTTAAAAAGAGGTAACTTTTGAGCTGATGAGATATTTCTAGGCACTTAACCTGTTGGGTACAACTTTTCCTCCCATTTCCACCCACCCCATCCTCTTCAGCATTGCGCAGGAACGATTTGACATATGCAACAGCATGCTCTTCACTGCAAGCTGTGTTCTTATCCTGCAGATCTCATTAAATGTCATTACCCAAACACTGGTAGCCATGTGTGGAAAATCTGTTTTATATTTCTCCCTTCCCCAAGCATCCAGATAAGTTCCCTATCCCTCCTACATCAATATGATTCAAGCTACAATTAAGAAAGCGCCACTCATTTGCCTTCCTGCCAACCTAGCAGTTCGAAAGCACATCAAAGTGCAAGTAGATAAATAGGTACCGCTCCGACGGGAAGGTAAACGGCGTTTCCGTGCATTGCTCTGGTTCACCAGAAGCAGCTTAGACATGCTGGCCACATGACCCAGAAGATGTACGCCGGCTCCCTCAACCAATAAAGCAAGATGAGCGCCACAACCCCAGAGTTGGTCATGACTGGACCTAATGGTTAGGAGTCCCTTTACCTTTACTCATTTGCCTGGTACTAGGGAATGCTCCCTGTGTCTGATGGACAGCAACACATCATTGTGTGAGAGAAACAGAGAAATCAATATTGTGTGAACTCCACAATAAACTTCAGCAGGGCATAGCTAACTTCCCTTGGTATGTCTGAGGTTGGGATTCAGGACTAGGGGACGTGAAGTAGCAGTGGCTGTACTCTCTCTAATGTTGTGTTATGCCATGCCCCCACAGCAGCCATATTGCGTTATGCCACACCCCCATGGCCGCCATTTTGTGACTGGTGTCCCCAGCTCTTCCTTAAAATTCAAAATGTGTCTGCTGGTCCAAAAATGCTGGTGGCCTCTATTCTAAGTTACTCTTCTAGACACGTGAAACCCTGAACATGAAAGACGCGCTCAAAAAGACAGGATGTGAAGTCAACCACAAAGCGCTACAAAGCCTCACACATCTGGCCATTACTATAAAGATTCCCCCAGCAAGGGATGTAGCTTCCAAACTGGTTTGAGCTTCAGCCTCATAGAACATAAGCGCTGCCTCTTCAAGTGGCCAAACTCCTAAATGAGTATTAAATGGAGATGGGGGGCTTCGACCAATTCCCCCAACCACAGCTTTGCAGTTAATTGAACATTTAAAGGAAGCAATTTCTCACCTTCAAACAAAAGATGCTCTTTTCAGCTCCAGATCTCACATAAGTAATGTTCTCAAATGCAATACATTCATTTATAGTAGTTTTCCATTTCACAGAGGCTCCCATTGAGAAAATTCAATCTTTTGCAAATGTAGAGAAACTTGGGGGGCTAGCTTTGCAGCATCCCTGTGGGGTTCCCAGCCTAATGTGAATGTTTTTGCAGAGAGCCACAATCCAGTGTCACAACATCCCTATCAACCCCCATCATTTTACCTCCATGCCATGTGTATACACAAAAAAGGCTTCACGTGCTTTTATTTCTAGCGTGTGAGTCTGCTGTGAAATACATAAGAGCAAGTCCAGACTAAACAGGGATTGCAACAGTGAATGTCATTGAAATCATGAGAAAACTCTGTCCATTATCTGCCTTCCCTCACAAGAAAGCCACCACAGGGTAGTTGCACTTAAAGACTGATGTTAATTCATTGTCATCCCCGCATGGCGCAAACTCAAAGGCATAAAGCCAGATATTTTTGAGAAAGCCCCGTCCTTTTATCTAGCTTTGCGCAATCGTTTGTAACAGCAGCTGCTTGAGTAATGGCAAAATTGCTCTTCTCCCAATTATACCTTCAATGATCTTCCTTAGGCTGTGGTCCAATGGTCCCTGGGAGAGCATCCCAGGACTCACAGCAGCGCAAATCTCTCTCCCTGTAGGCAGAGAAGCAAATTTGTAGGTGAAGGAGGAGGCCTTCTCATTACAGAGGTGAAATGGTGAAACCCTCCTGGGTTTTAGGTTCCATGATGATTCCTGGGCTGCCCTGTCACCCATTTTGAGTTAGTATTCAACTGCCAGGCCAATCAACTCCAAGATGTGGAATGAGGGAGAGGGGCACATCTTGTCCTTCAGCTCAGTTAGCCACATTTATTGGGCCCCTAAGTTGGTCTGGCAGTCAAGAGTAGAGGTTGGGCAGCTTTCAATGCCACCATGCTAAAACTGTCTATTCATTTCTTGTGCATAGCTTGGTGAAGAAAAAGCAAAGGCCAGTGGGTGGGGCTTCCCTCCTTCCTTGTCCATCCCCACCTCACTTTGCGCAACCATTGGGAACCTGACAGGTCCTAGAAGCCATGCCAATGTAGAAATTCTAAAAAAGGATAAATTTCAGTGTATGACAAATGCCTTCTTAATTCACTCGTCTGTAAATAAACTATGGTTCAGATGTGAGGAGAAGTCCATTGGTCACCATGGCCAGCTGAAGACGTTTTGTTACCTGAGGCAAGGACCACTGATACAAAACTGTATGGGAAACTGTCCTACTAGAAAAGCTAACCAACAAACTGAAATTAGCATGGGGACAAACAAAAGAGATGCCTTCGCCCCGGTGTGGCTCCTGTTTATTACATATACAGCCCAACAAAGATCTAACCCCACCAACAGCATTCAAATTGATACCGCTAATTTGACCCAACAACTCTTTCCCCCTCTCACACACAAACAAAACTCACTACAATCAACTGAATGCAACAAACCACACTCTGGGCTCTCCAACCTCTCACACTGCCAACATACATACATACATGCATACATACATACATACATACATAGCCTATCCATGTGACACTAGCACAAAAGTCTGCACATATACTATGCAAAATTATTATTATTATTATTATTATTATTATTATTATTATTATTATTATTACTATTATTTATACCCTGCCCATCTGGCTGGGTTTCCCCAGCCACTCTGGGTGGTTCCCAACAGACTATTAAAAACACGATAAAACATCAAACATTCAAAACTGCCCTAAGCAGGGCTGTAATGAAATATCATTATCTCACACACATCTCTCTTCCCCACAACCTCACAGTGCTTATGATAGCAGTATCTCACACTGAATGTAACTGACCTATAGAAAGGACTCTATGAATTGAAAACAGAGACATTAAATGTACCTTTAATATCCATGAAAATATTTCAATTGCAACATATATATACCGTATTTTTTGCTCTATAAGACTCACTTTTCCCCTCCTAAAAAGTAAGGGGAAATGTGTGTGCGTCTTATGGAGCGAATGCAGGCTGTGCAGCTACCCCAGAAGCCAGAACAGCAAGAGGGATTGCTGCTTTCACTGCGCAGCGATCCCTCTTGCTGTTCTGGCTTCTGAGATTCAGAATATTTTTTTTCTTGTTTTCCTCCTCCAAAAACTAGGTGCGTCTTGTGGTCTGGTGCATCCTATAGAGCGAAAAATATGGTGTATAGATAGATAGATAGATAGATAGATAGATAGATAGATAGATAGATAGATATAGATTAAAGATGGCAATCTCCACATTCCAAGTTTTGGGGATGCCTAGACTGGCAGCTGAATCTTACTTCATGTTGATGGAACAGCATCATCCATCCACACCTGAAGGCAGAAGGCTTGCATAAAGGATACAGGGCAGATCATGTGGCATGCACAGTTCTACCCCACACTGCCACTTCCTGTGCCCTATCCTACCCCAAACATTTGGCATAAAGGCAGCTGCCTCACTCTGCCTAATATAGTGCTGGACCTGCCCAACAATTTCCCAAAATTTTCAGAGCATCTAATTGTATTCATCATAATGAAATTAAACCTTTGGGGGGGTTTCCTTTTTAGGGAGGTGAAGGTTTCACACCTTTCTGAGTACACCTCAGTTGCTAGTACAGATTATTACAGTTCAATGAGTTGCTAATTAACACCCAATTATAGAACAATCTGCCATCTCAATCAAGGACCTGAATCAGAACAGAAAGGATTACGAAACTGGATATTATATGGCCTAACTTAACATCTGGTTTTATGTGTTCTGCAGGGGTTTTTACAGTAGGTTTCAGAGAACCTTGGGATTCCTTGGAAGCTGAGCAGGAGTTCCTCCATGAGAACAATCAGTAACAGCAGACAGTCCCGGATTTATGTACATGCTAAGTAGGCTGAAGCCTAGGGCCTCTAAATTTGGGGGGCCTCACCAGTCTGCCCTCTCCCCAGTGCCGCAGTCTCCCCTCTCCCAAAATTGCAAACCCAAGACTTCAAGCAAGGGCAGGGAAACTCAGGCCCCAGCTACTATGAGACTCAGGGCTAGCCAGTGGGGCCCAATTTGAAGCAGTGGGGAGCAAATTGTTTTTTGCTTTTTGTAGGGCCCCAGTTCACAGCCAAAGTCTACAAAATCTTATAGAAATAAATAAAATCCATCTAGATTGGGTACACGGGGCCCAATTTGGCCAAATTGCTCCAATTGCCTTAAGGTCAGCCCTGATGAGACTGTGCAGGGGTTGGACTGACAAGCCCTGCACCTTCTAGGTCACTGGTGTCACTATTCAGAATACAGACTCAAAGACTTGTTATTGAAATAAAGGGGAGGCACTTGTTGGAAACCAGTTTTGTCACCTCTCCCCCCCTCCCGCAAACCTTGAGACAATGAGCCCAGCCACCTTTTATTCACAGTTGCATAAGCACTACACAACAGCATGGCCATAAACCTGTATGTTCAACTGCTGAAATATACACCCAATACATAGCAATGGAGATTTATGTCATTGCTTTATGAATGAGCACTGTGTTTTATGAATGGGCTCTGTATTTTATGAATTACCTAAGAGCCACCAATAGGGAGCTCTAGAATCTAACAGCTAACCAACTGGGTACTACCAAACAGTGACCCCTATTGCTGAAAGCAGGTAACCAGCAGGAAATGCTTCAGCTCAGCCTTTGCACTGTTGACTGAACACCCCCTGCTGTGCAGATAATGGAGAAAGCTCATAAATTGTATCCCTTCTGGCATCCTGGCCAACTCTATTACGCTGGTGTAAACCCTGATGCACCAGAAGCCCAGAATAGCAGCAAATAAAATCCGCTCATACGTCAGTGAATGATGACTTGTCAACCAGTTCTTCCAAAGTCTTCCTAAATTATAAAGCTCCAAAATAAAGGCAAAAGTGAGCAGCTCTGGGAAGAGAGAGCCATACAATGGGCACCACCAGTGAAAAGGCCCTGCTCCGTGTAGCTCCTGCCCTGTCATTTGATAGGGTGCCCACTCTATTGGAGTCTCCAGGGCCAGTACAAAGACCATAAGAAGGGAGAGCATGGACTTTGAAGTTCCCAATAGCTGTTAATCAAGCAAGCAAGCAAGCACACAGGTCACCTTTGTCACAGTCAGGATGCCTATGTCCTGGCCAGGCCTGCACCCAATCTTCTTTTTGTACAATCTTGTTTGTTCTCAGTAACCAAAATTATATTTTCAACATATACAAGCAGAAAAGTTGTTTTCCTTCATTTGCAAGGAATTGTGCAAAACAAAGTGGCACTAATAAAGAAAAGTTCCAGGGTGGCAACAAAAAGCAAACTAAAAATGCTTTTCAGTTCATCCAAACTATCCAGCAATATCAAGTTATAGAAAAAATGGTGCTATTAACAGTAATCCTTCTAGTTGGTTAATTGGTTCGGCAACTTCCATGCACATGACGTGTGATGCTAATTATTTCCCCAAAGAGTTAAATGTTGACTAATCAGAGGAAGCTACAGTTGCAAAATGGCAACAAAATATCTGTGAAAGGAAGAGGAGCAGGTTTGCTCAAGTGTGTTTCAGGTAAAAACACTGTAATGAAGTGAGAGCAGTAGTTTACTTGCTTGAATTAACAAATAAGAAAGTTTTGAGAATTTAAATTCTAGATTAAAAATGATTACTTAATTGAGAAGGGGATTGTAACAAAAACACTGGGTCCTAATTTGAATAGTAAAGTGTCTGGTATCTGGTGGGCAATCTCATCCTTTATTTCCACACTGTGGCTGCAGACCAAAGCACTTGTCAGGAGAGCTATGAGATTCAGGTGAGGGTCAGATGCCTTGTCAATCCCAGCAGGTATATAACAGGAAGACAAGGCCTGTGGACTACCAAGGCCATCTTAGTGCTCAATTAGTGTGCATCTCAATTTTCCTAACATTAATTGTTGTAACTCTGAACATTTCCGCCAGGGCAGAAAAAATACCTCCTCTGCCACCATATAGGCAGAGTAAAGAAACCCAAACATCCACAGGACATACTATGCTCACCTCCTATGTCAGACATGTAAGGATGTGGTGATGCAGCCATGCACTAGAGTTCCCTAAGTTGTGCTAGGTCTCATCTCATCCGTCCCTATGGTTCTATAAGGAGATGATCCTGTTTGTGTCCCCAGGCAATGTTAGATTCCTTCTTCTTTTCTCTGTTAACATATTTCCTTCTTTCAGGCTTTGACTTTTCAGACTTTCATTTATGTTGAGTGTTCCCTTTTCATGAATGTGAAAGAGAGAAAAAGGTTATTAATGATTTAGAGAGCAGCCAAGTTACATAAGCAAAAGAGGCAGATCCCTCCCTGGAAAGAGCTTCCAATCTAATTATGGAGAATGAGTTTAAGTGAAACAAGGGCTCAACTGAGGTGTTGAAAAATATGACAAGAGAGTGACAAGAGAAATAGCATGATAAGAGAGTGGATGTACAATAGTGGGTACTAGCAAGATGACGAGCACAGCAGCCAATCAGAACAAAAGAGAAGAAGCAAGAGTCAAAGTCTTAGGTTATGGGAGAGAGACGCTATTCAGAGATGACATGGATTTGCTCCAAAAACTTGGTGAAATTTCATTCTAGTTCCATTTCTATTGTGTTCTTTGAATAATGTTCCTTGAATTGCAGGAAGAGATGTTTGTGATTTTCAATCTCATTTAATTTTGACATCTGTTACCATGCAACTCACCCATTTTTTTCCTGACTGCCTGGCTTTGAGAGGGAATGAGGTAAGAGATATAAGTTTATTTTCCATATTAGCTGAGAGAGTGTCTTGTGCTATCTTCTTTTTGTATAGCCACTGACTAGGGAGGGGGGAAATTTCAGCATGCAGACAAGGTCAGAATATTTGTCAGATGGGTCTTGAAATCTATTATAACTTGGTTGATTTCCAGGCCTAGTTACCACATTATTTTTAAAGTCATCAAAACAAAGCTCATTTTCCCAGTTATTTTAGCATGGAATCCTAGAGATGCCACCAATTCTATGTCAACTGAAATTTATCCCAGATTTTGAGCTTCCAATTTGGAGCAGTGGTGTTCTCCTGAACTAGAAACCCAGCTTCATAGAGGGCTTACATGGGTAAATATTTCTTCTGAAGCTGCCCTCATTTCTAGTCAAAACAAAAACAAAAATTCCTTCCAGTAGCACCTTAAAGACCAACTAAGTTAGTTCTTGGTATGAGCTTTCGTGTGCATGCACACTTCTTCAGATACACACATGTATGTATCTGAAGAAGTGTGCATGCACACGAAAGCTCATGCCAAGAACTAACTTAGTTGGTCTTTAAGGTGCTACTGGAAGGAATTTTTGTTTTTGTTTTGACTATGGCAGACCAACACGGCTACCTATCTGTAACTCATTTCTAGTGGCATTCAACTAAGTCCTACTCAGAGTAGGGTCACTGATGTTAATGAACATGACTAACATAGATTCATGAAATCCAGCATTTAGTCAACCTGCAATGGGAAACAATTCAGCTCAGCGGGTTAACCACCTTAGTAGGAACTGGACCCTGGTTTCTCCTTCAAGTGCTAGTGTTGAGCTGCCCATTCATGAGAGATCTTGAGAATAGGATCAACTAATTAATGATTGTCAGTATTGTTCCCTGGTATTTCCAGCTTCTGCCATGTTAATTCCACCCCCCCACACACACACACACATTCATTGCAGAAGGAAATGATCAGATTTGCTTAACCTGCATGATATGTTGTGGTTTTTGCTACAAAAGCTCTACTTTTCACAGTGCTGTAGTCAGCACTGTATTATTCTCAGTGCAATGCATGGCAGATGGAATCTACACGATATGTTTCACGACACTGAGAACGTTGTCTTCTTATTCATCTTATTATGTCAACCTGACTTTTCCAAATGATGATCATGTGCTACTGATGACAGTTTCAATGATTTACTGCAATAATCCTCGAAGTAATTTCGTAAAACCTATGCACCAGAAACATCAACTCTCAATTCAGCCTTGCTGAACACTAAATACTGATTTCCTCAAAGATCCCATAATACTTGATCAAATTAAGAGTGACATTAGAAATTCCACAGAATTTAATGACTTGCCTGCATCTCCTGTGGGAAACAATTAACGCAAACTCCCATGACACATATATTTCCTTAATACACCCCTGGAGAGAAAATGATCGCACTGATGTCTACTCAGAACTTCACAGAAGTACAAATTAAATTCTTGGAGAAGATCTGCAGGCTTGCTTAGTCCTCTGACATGCTCCATGAACTTGCTGCCATTGCAGGAGGCTTAATAGCCTTTTGATTAAAACAATGGATTATTTACTCCAGCTATGTATGCAACATGACTATAAAGAGAGCAATGAAGCGAGTGGAGTGTTGAGCTTATACAAACAGAAAGGTGATATTTCACAAGAGGGAGAGAATCAAATAATTAATGGCGATAACAAAGTGTTAGAGATTGGCAAATGGCTCAGTGGGAACATATTGTGATAAGTTAAAGACTTATCAGAGTGATGTTGATAACTGCATACTCCTGAAACAATATAAATGTTTTGGCTCAAGCTGAATGCAAAATCCCTGTGACTATGAAGCACGAGTCTGCACTTGTAGTGTGTATATTTATTAGTAAACTTCTTTCTTTCTTTTCAAGTTTGCTCAAGCAGGAACTCCAAATTTGCCTTAGATTGGGAGAGTTCTTTAGTATCTGGGGAGAATTCTTTAGAAACTGTAAATTTCATTAGATGCATGAAATCCATTGGAGAAATTTGACTGATCTTACTACTAGCCTTTTGGCTTATTCCAAAATTTCTCAGATGGTTCTCCATAGGAAGAATGGCAAATTTTGCTTTGTGTCGAAAGGCCCCATGGCCACGTTGTTCCCTAAAATGCAAATAACCAGACAAGACATGGCATATTGGTTTTTGGGATCAATTAAGGCCACAGCTTTATTGGTTTGACCATAGACATAGAGGTAAGCAACTGTGCATGTCACTCCCACCCGTCCACTGGGAGAGTTTCTAAGGGTGAAGCCAGGGGCACCATATGACCTATGGCGAATCAGGGTGTTCCCCCAAGTGGTCCCCACTGGAGCAGTGGTATGGCCCTAGCCCCCATCTGGGTGGACAGAGCCACTCCTCCCAGATCCTTTTAACAGGATAACCTTTCTCATGGAGGGGCAGGTGGAGGCTACAACCTCCCCTCCAACCAAGACTAGGCTTAAAGGTAAAGGTAAAGGTACCCCTGCCCGTACGGGCCAGTCGTGTCCGACTCTAGGGTTGTGCGCCCATCTCACTTAAGAGGCCTGGGGCCAGCGCTGTCCGGAGACACTTCCGGGTCACATGGCCAGTGTGACGAAGCTACTCTGGCGAGCCTGCACCAGCGCAGCACACAGAAATGCCATTTACCTTCCCGCTATAAAGTGGTACCTATTTATCTACTTGCACTTAAAGGTCCTTTCGAACTGCTAGGTGGGCAGGAGCTGGGACCGAACGACGGGAGCTCACCCCGTCGCGGGGATTCGAACCACCGACCATACGATCGGCAAGTCCTAGGCACTGAGGTTTTACCCACAGCACCACCCGTGTCCCAAGACTAGGCTTACCCAGTGCCTATCTGCCTTACAAAGTTGTGATGATCGCTACAAGGTAGGTGAAAACCCAGATGGCAGAGCCAATTTGCCAGATGGGGAAAATTCCTGCCTGACCCCTTAATCCAGCGACTGACATTGTCTGTAGCTAGGATGTACCATCCACAGAAAAAAAAAACCAAACAAACCCTGAACTAAGGGAAGGTGGGTAGGAGAACTGGTGCAGTGAGCATGAGGCCGAAAGGCACTGCAGCCCAGATATTTAATCTTCCTCTGGAAGATGGGCAGTGCACCCAGGGGAATGCTCCCTGAATTCCTGCCACCATTGGACCAATCAGTGTCAGGAAGACGATCCAGCCTGCTATAGGCCAATTCACAGGGGAGTCCCGGTGCCTGCCCGCAAAGCCTGAGAAAGGCAAATGGACTTAGATAAAATTCAGCGTTGCATCTTGTGTACAGTATTGGAGTGTGGGACCACATGCTGAAGGCACAGTGAACCTGTCAATATTTAGATCTTCAGCAACACATTGTTGATTATGTCCTTTAGCTCAGAAACCCCTCGTTTTTCTATAAAGCAAAGAATCCCAGCATGCTAGAACAGGGACGCGGACTTATAAAAAATATTGGGGGGGGCCCCGGGAAAGCTCATGAATAATAAATAAGCTCATTAATATGCAAATAAAGTGGCGCCGCCTCCTCGTGAGCGAATAGGGGAGAGCGTGCTGCGCCTATTAATCAGCTCCAAAGGAAATTGGGTGGAGCTTTTGCTCGGGAGGGAGGGCAGGAGGCATGCAGCCCGCCCCTCCCTGTGCATTTTGGGCTGGGGGAGGGGCGGCGATGGCGCTCTGCTGGAGGGGCGCCGGAGATTATTGGGGGGGCAGAGCCCCCCCAAACGAATTTTTGAGGGGGCTCGGGCCCCCTCAAGCCCCATGGAGTCGGCGCCTATGTGCTAGAAGAAGGAGAAGAAGCCTATACATTGCACAAGAATCTGCCCTGTTGCACAAAAAAGACTTGAGTGAAAGAATAGGTCATGAAAAACAGGGAAAAAATAGACCACTGTAAATTTCCTTAAACGATCCTTCCCCTAACCCTAACTCATATATTCCAGTGCATAATATAGCCACACTGGTTTCAATGGTGGTAACATTTTACCACTACAGTACCTGCTTTTATGTCTATACACAAGTTATTCACAACACTGACAACTAATTTCAGCTTTAAGGAAGAAATATTTTTAACTGAGTTTCGCTATTGATCTTACCTTAGCAATTGAACTCAGCTTTTAGTTACAGAAGTATGATCAAACTTGGTTAAAAAACATTTCTTCATATACCATGGTCTCTCTCTTCCCACTCCTAAAACTTATAATCACTAAGTTGGAAGGGACCACAAGGATCATCTAGGGGTCCATCTCCCCTGCAATGCAGGAATCTTTCGCTAAATGTGGGGCTCGGACCCACAACCCTGCAATTAAGAGTCTCATTTTCTACCAACTGAGCTATGTAAGTCCTAGCTTCAAGATACAGAACTTCTGTACCTTCAACAGAAACATTTGTTTATTGAGGAAAGCTAAAATAAATTGTGTCCTCCCTAAAAGAGGGCATGTGTTGTGGTGAGATCTGGAGACTGATCTCTTGGTTGTGGGTGGGTCCATTGGATAGCCACAACACCCTATTGGTAGGTCCCTCGATGCTGGGTTTTAATCTGGCCAATGGGGTTGCAGTCTAAACGGATCGAGGGACCTATATAAACCCATGCACATGACCCAAAGCTTCCTTTTTCTGCTTGTGCATCGGAATACCCGCCCACCTCTCCCTAATTTTAGGGCCTTTTGCAATTGACCTTGCTATGCCATTGTGTGTCGTCTGTCGTTGGGACAGGGGCAGGGCAGGAATTTTCCCACTTGGCTGATTGGCTGTTGCCATTTGGGTTTTGCCTGCCACATAGCAATTCATCACAACTTGTGGATAGGCACTGGTTCATGTGATATAGATGGAAGAATGGTCTTGCCATCCCTACGTGAAGGGTATTCCGTTAAAGGAATCCAGGCACCCAACTTGGTTTGGCCAACCCCTGGAAAGGGGTTGTGCCCGTGCCTGAGTCTGGGGGAGCATCTGGGGAGTGAATAGAGTCTGCTCCCAGGCTTTTCACCTTCCTCAGATGTTCACCCTTGGCTGACCTATGATGGAGCTCAGGGTCAGCGCTACCTGCATAGCAGGGAGCTAGTCGAACCAGAGCCTATGCAACCACGCACTTTTCTGTAATCAATAAAGTTGTGGCATAAATTCTGCCAAAAACCAAAACTAAAATTTGAGTCAAATGTGTCTTTATTTAGGAGGGAGGTCTCTGGGTCTGAATATGCAAAATTACACACACCATGTAAAAATTACACACACGCCATGCAGATTGTGCATTATTGGGGCAGAACAAGCAATCCAGGGCACAAAACCTTGTATTAAGAATTTGTTTTGTTTTCCTCCATTAGTTTTCTAGCTCATCTCTCTCTCTCTCTCTCTCTCTCTCTCTCTCTCTCTCTCTCTCTCCAAAAGCCTCTCTGCTTTCGAACCAGCATCTTCATTTCAGCCAGGACAAATCTCTCAACTCTAAGCCTTGACCCAAAAATAATTATGAAGTCCCATCTAAGGTGCCTAGGAAGTGTGAAAATGAAGAGTCTGTGGTGATCTCAGAGGCAAAGCAGGATGTCATGCCCATATCTGATCATCTTTCAGCAGATGATAAATATCCTCCCCCCCAAAAAATAAACCTACCCTTTAATCAGTGACCTCTGTTACTTTCATGATATTTTGCTGAAGTTTTCATACCACTGTCTTTGGATGTTTTAACTATCATTTTAAATGATATATTATGTGGAAGTTTTATTTTGTTTTCCTCCTTGTGATGTGTTCTAGGAGTCACCAGGGCAGTTTCTGCTTTGCATAAATCCATTCTAGGCACCTGCAGAGCCAGGCAGATTCAATATAGAAGATGGCAGATGAGCTTGTATTGTCTGTTCTAAATAGGCTTGACATATTTCAAAAAGTAAAAACCAGGAGATCCTGAAAGTTGTTGAGCTACCATCTTTGTTTCCCTCAACCCCACTTGGGACCAGAGGCGCAGCATTCTGGAAAACAAAAGATGGTGGACATAGCTATCTGGAGCTTCACTTGTTAAAACGTGTCAGATAAGCTTGTAAAGGCAGCTCTTTTCAAAACAGCCCTTTTTCTGTTACTAAAAGTCTCCCACTATTCCTCTGTTCAAGATACGACAGTTTTATATTATTTTTTATTGTAAGCTAGTTTCAGCTATTGTTTGAATAGATAAGCAGAGCACAAATAATAAGTGAACTATACTAACCTAAAAAGCAACAACGAAGAGCTTTGATAAGATAAGGCTAAAAAATTTCCTCAGCAGGCAAGGCGCATTGCATGTCCCTAGTGAATTCTAAATCTAGCATTTACAGGAGCACAAATTCTGTGGGTTTTGGATAGATGGACTTGCAGACAGAGGCACAAGTTTTCTTTGTTTGATGACTAGTTCTCTTACATTATTCTGCTGGCTTTTCTTTGGATACTTGCCTGTAATATCACTGTTTTTAACCTGAAAGGACTGCTTCAAGTACTCTTATTAGCATAAAATCTTCTGCTACCTGGGATTATTTGTTCAGCGCTTGACTTGATTGTAATTACTGGCTATGATGCTCATGTTTTTGATATTCTGAAAATTTCAACATTCAGAAAACGGCTACTTGCGGGGTTTTTGCAACTAATGTAATAACAAAAAAAATGTTGATGAGTGTAAAAATCATTTTAAAGTTGGCAGATACAACCTACTGACTTGAAGTCCTGTTTTTCACAACAACATAAATTCTTAATTTCTCTTACCAAAATCTTATAAATAATAGAAATATATATATATTGTTTTCATGTCATCGCAGCTTTGCTAAGCCAAGTGGCACAGAAGTAACCCCAAAGGATTCACCAAGGTGTCATGCAGTTAGACCACAGCATTTTTAACAAGTTTTCAGGGAAGAACTGCTTAAATAACACTGTTTGGAAGAGACAAATTGGCACCCTGACCAGAAGTAGGATCACCATTGAAAACAGGACCCTTTCACTCCCATGGTAACAAGAGCAATTCCATGTAATGCCTTTTTCACTATGGACCTGAACACCACAAATCACTTGGATTATATTCACGTTATAGCAAAGAGAGTAATTGAAGATGAAAATTGCCCTGAGGTCACAAATGTTGGATCAAACGGCTGGCGAGGTGGAGGCAGAACAAGACAGAGGTGAAATGAAACAAAACATAGGGAGGAAGAGATTATCAAGCTGAAAAGCTACTCAGGGTGAGCTTGGGTGACTTCAAAAGAATCTGGCTGTATCTCCTAACAACCTCTGGCCTACTGCTGCTACTTCTTGATCTTTATTTACCGTATTTTTCACTCTATAGCACACATCTTATTTTAGGACCATAGGACGCACCTTGTTTTAGAGGGGGAGAACAAGGATCCGACCCCTCTCGTTCTCCAGATAGCCTCGGGTTCCTTTCGCTGAAGCCTGGAGAGCAAGACTCTCCTGGCTTCAGTGAAAGGAACCCGAAGGCGAAAGGAACCCGAGGCTATCTAGAGAGAGAGGGGGGCCGGTGAGCACCGACCCCTCTCGCTCTCCAGATAGCTGCCTGAAAAAAAAATTCTCCCCCTATCTGCCCAGCGCCCCTTCAGCGAAGCGGCAGGAAAAATGGAGCCCCTTCCATTTCTCCTCCCGCTTAGCTGAAGGGGCGCTGCGCCTTAGCTGAAGGGGCACCTATCCTTCAGCGAAAGGCACCTATCCTTCAGCGAAACTCCCGCTGTGCTCCAGAGGCTTCAGGCAGCTATCTTTGAAGCACACAGACTCCTCTCGCTTGCCAGGCTTCAGCAAAAGCAACGCGAAGCCTCCGGAGTGCGGTGGGAGCGCTCCCACTGCACTTTGGAGGCTTCGCGTTGCTATCGCTGAAGCCAAGGAGCCTGCATTCGCTCCATAAGATGCACACACATTTCCCCTTAATTTTTGGAGGGGAAATTGTGCATCTTATAGAGCGAAAAATACGGTATCTCTTACCACATTTATACCCCACCTGTCCTCCAAGGATCTCAACAAGGCATACATGTCTCTCTCCTGGCCCAGCGCAATTTTATCCTCACCAAAGCCCTGTGAGGTCGGTTAGGCTGCAGGAACGCAACTGGCCCAAGGTCACCCAGTGAGCTTCATAGGTGGTTGGGGATTTAGACCCAGTCTCCAGTCCAACACTCTAATTTCCAAAACATGGGCTCTCGTAAGAGTTTTTCTCACTGGTCTGGTCAATCTCCCTGCTCTTTCTCCAGCACAGGCCTAGGCAAACTCAGCCCTCCAGATGTTTTGGCACTACGACTCCCATAAGTAAAGGTAAAGGTACCCCTGCCCGTACGGGCCAGTCTTGCCAGACTCTGGGGTTGTGCGCCCATCTCACTCAAGAGGCCAGGGGCCAGCGCTGTCCGAAGACACTTCCGGGTCACGTGGCCAGCGTGACATCGCTGCTCTGGCGAGCCAGAGCTGCACACGGAAACACCGTTTACCTTCCCGCTGGTAAGCGGTCCCTATTTATCTACTTGCACCCGGAGGTGCTTTCGAACTGCTAGGTTGGCAGGCGCTGGGACCGAGCAGTGGGAGCGCACCCCGCCGCAGGGATTCGAACCGCCGACCTTTTGATCGGCAAGTCCTAGGCGCTGAGGCTTTAACCCACAGCGCCACCTGCATCCCAGGACCAGTGGTCAGGGATGATGGGAATTGTAGTTCCAAAGCATCTGGAGGGCCAAATTTGCCTATGCCTACTCTAGCAGATAGCAGTGCACGAGCTGAACCTCCACCTGACAACCTCACATAGATCCAAGACCAACTTAAGTATGGATTTTTCCTCCTTAACCATAATGCTGCCCTTATAGAATTCAGAAGGGACCAAGATGTGGACAAAACTAAAATTTGTTGGCTCCTCCCATCATTGGCTTTGACTCTGCTTGTCATTGGTTCTGGCTACACCTTCTGTTGACCTATTAGTTCCTAACTAAATCCAAAATATAGAGTAAAAAACAGCAACCACCACAATAGCCAAAAAATTCCCATTGGCTAGAAGGACCAATGCTGTGACCTAGTATAAGGGTCCTGTGTTAAAAGTTTAAACTTCATACAAGCTGTTTGTCCAGAGCCAACAAAATGGGGGCAATGTATAAACCACTTTAATCTCTCTCTTTTTAAAAGCACTGTTGTCTGCCTCAAGACTTGGCCTGCTGCATTTCCATTGACTTCATTAACATCTCGCTCAACTTCATTGCTGTTAACTCCAGATGAGATTGACCGACCAATATTTATGGCCTCTGTTGAATTCTTTTCACCCAATGTTGTTGACAGGTGTTTTTCTCCACACACACACACACCCTCTGGCAAGAATTGATTTGTAATCATTTGAAACAAACAAACAAACAAATAGATTCACCATGACAGATTGAGTTAATGATAGGCAAGGGATTCATTTATCAATCATCAAGCCACTAATCTAAATCTAATGTATCTCAACAGTTGTAATTACATATCATTGAGAAAGCAGTAATTCTAGCCATTGTTGTTTCCTTTTTTTCCTACTATACAATGGAAAGGATGTCTGTGTGTTTAGGTAAGTGAGAAATGGTAGGCATTCATTTTGCCTATGTGAGAAATGGTAGGCATATCAAATTAAATGATATTAACATGAATGCCTGCAGAACACGAAGAGGACCAAATGGGAAAGTACAAAGATATATTGTAGGTTGTACCAATGGAACAATGAATGGGGAACAATATGCAATTAAGTCAATTCAAGAATTGCAAAAACCATGGCAAGGTGAAAATCAACAAGTGTTCTAACTATCAAATATGCAAGGTGTGAAACCTTTCTCCCCTGGTGAGTCCCAAGCATCCTCAAAACCCTTGTGTTTCAAGGAGAGATACCTGATGAGCCCATCACACAAGGTAGGAACTCTTTTTATCATAGGAAAACCCTCTGCATAAGGTTTCTGTGTAGTCATATTATTTGGCCCACCAATTTTTGAGGAGCTAACCTCAAAAATTCAGAATAGCCTGCTCTCATGTGTTCCAACCCTGTAAGGTAGTACTGTCCACCTGACCTTTTGCTGAACAAATCTGTTCCCTTTGGTTTCCCTCCTGCTGCCACTCTTCCTTGGAATTCCTTTTGTGTCTCTTTGAAGTTCCCGCTGTTCCCCATATTGAGAGACTGGGCCTGGCAGTGGCGGTGGACTTTGGCGGACCTTGGTGCCTCTGCCCACATTCCTTCTGACATTCCAGCCCAGCCACACTTAGACCGCATGTGCAATAAACATTTTAAGCAATGCTGTAAAACTTTAAACAGTCATGGCTTCCCCAAAATAATTCTGGGAACTGTAGTTTTTGAATAGTGCTTAGAGTTCTTAGGAGACCCCCTCTTCCTCTTACAGAGGTACAATTCCCAGAGTTCCCTGTGGGGAGAGAGACTGGTTAAACTGGTTAAACCACTCAGAGAATTGTAGCTCTGTGAGGGGAACGCCCCCCCTCACTATTCTCAGATCCATTAACATACTACAATTCTCAGGATTATTTGGGAGAAGATATTATTATTTCAAGTGGTATGATACTGATTTAAATTATAGTGCAGGTGGAGCCTTACTTTCCCCTTATGCTGTCCTCCACTCTTACTTTCACACACCACTTTTCTCACCTTTGTCTCCTCTTTCATCCTCAGTTATGAGAGGGTGTTGGTTCTACTTTGCTTGCTATGTTTCCCTCCATTCCTTGCTACCATCCCTCTGACTTGGTGTACACAGCCATGCCTGTCTTTCTTTTATTGTCCCACAGTTCAGGCATATCCATGTCTCTAGTGTTCTCCCTCAATTGCCTTACGGTCAGACCCCTCTCTCCTTCTGAGAAGATTGCTAGTAGCATCAGAAGATTTCAGCCCAGCTCCCACCACACCCACTCCTCACTCCAGTGTTCACGAAAGAAGAAGAATCTGCAAAATCAGGTGATGGTTTGGCATATCCATTACCAGCTGAATCTTTGTTCTTTGTGCCTCAGACTTTCATTATTTTTAGAAAGAGCTTATTCTGGTCTCATGGCTAGCAAACCATCTCCCCCCCCCCCCGCACCCAAATGCTTCACCTAATGGTTTGTTGGTTTATTTTTATTTTTACCTGCCAGGTCTTTTCATTTTGGATGTTATTTCCTCTAGGTGTTACAACCCAACACTTCTTGAAAAAATGAATCATCACATGCCTCACAAAATTTGCACATGAAATTCTGCGAGTTTCATTCTTCATAACTACATTATAAAGCAGTGTGAAAAGGTAGAGTACTATGAAGGGAACATTCCTTAGCAGACATTGAGTTTTTACCATTTAGTAACTCTCTTGCCTTTGTTCTCCCCTTTGGATCATTTTGTTAAAAGCCTACTTTTTATATTTAGTAGATGTAAGAAAGATAATATCTCCACTTTCTGAATCCAATATGTCCCCAAAGAATGTGTATCTTATTGCTGCTCACTTTTCGATTCCACAAACGATGACTATTTATATTGCTCGAAGCAGGCTCCATAACTGAATTACATTTTACAAGCTCTCTTGATAAGCACAGACCATGCAGATCAGATAAGCAAAATACATTAACTACAGGCTTGTTGAAACAAAATATTTAGAAAAGTATTTCCGTTTTATACGTCAGCTATACATTGCCACAGTTACCAGAAAAAAATCCAGCCGCATCTATGACAATGGGCTAAGATATGTTGAGGTGTGTGTCTTTTGGTGCCATGTTCTGCAATAATAATAATAATAATAATAATAATAATAATAATAATAATAATAATTTATTTCTACCCCACCCATCTGGCTGGGTTTCCCCAGCCACTCTGGGCGGCTTCCAACAAAAGATTAAAAATACATCAGTCATTAAAAACTTCCCTAAATGGGGCTGCCTTCACATGTCTTCTAAATGTCATATAGTTGTTGATCTCTTTGACATCTGATGGGAGGGCATTCCACAGGGCGGGTGCCACTATCGAGAAGGCCCTCTGCTTGGTTCCATGTAACCTCACTTCTCACAGTGATGGAACCACCAGAAGGCCCTCTGAGCTGGACCTCAGTGTCCAGGCAGAACGATGGGGGTGGAGACGCTCCTTCAAGTATACTGGGCCTGGAGGATGCAAGGAAGATGAGCCAGCATTTGAAGCCAGGGCTGGCGTTTTATGTCTGTTTACTCAGAAGCAAGTGCCACTCTGGCCAGAACAAAACAAGTAGTTTTGATCAGCCAGTCTCTTTGACCCTGCCTTAGTGACTGTTACTGCATGCCTCTTTAAAAAAACTGGCTGGCACAAACCACATTTCCATGCGATTGTACTCATGGCATTTGTTTGTTTACATAAGATTCCAAATTCTCAGAGCACCTCAGTCTTAGAAGCAGAATAAATTGTGCTGTTTTGCTTTACTGGTGCAATTTGAATCTTCTTGCTGTCGAATTTAAATGTAGAGCACACTTGAACAAACATACCTGCAACAAGGATGAAAAGCAGTGTGTGTTTTCTTCTTCTTATGGTTTGTAGGTGTGTGTACATGTGCATATATGCATGGATTGTCCCTTCATCAGGGATCTCTATGAGCCTAACACTCATCAGTTTCTCCCCACCCCCATTGCACGAGTTCTTCCATCACTGGCATGCAAGAAGCTCTGTGAAGTGTTGATACGATACACCCTATTAATTTAATTTGATAAATTCCTCATGCATTAGCAACCTTCAGACTGAATTAGCAAAAATGAACAATAATACCCAGCAAAACAAGTCTACAAATGGAATTCCTTAATGTAAAAAGACTTTTGCACTCAGTAAACATGAATGTGTGATGATGAAAGAGCTCTCATACAAGCAACCTTTCACTTCTTGTTAGCACAGCGCTATTGTTTGTGTCTTTCAGAACCCATCTCAGGGGTGCCAACCTGAATAAACTGTTGGGGGTGGGGGGCTTAGGTAAGCCCTGTCCCACTTAATTGATCACATGATGTAGTGCACCCACACCCTTTGAATGGCAATGCCCATCAACTTTAGGGGGGGGCAGACCAATAAAATATTTTATTGGGGGACCAAAGCCCCCGAAGCCCATAGGAGTTGGCGCCTATGATATATCCTGAGTCACATGGTGTATCAAGCTAAGCCACACAGTGTATCAAGCATTGAACAATGCTTCCCAGTTTTACATAAGCTGCCTGTCAGGGATGTGGCTGAATCAAATGCCGGGTTAGAGTCAAACTCTCAAGACTCTGGTTACAGACGTTTCAGGTTACAGACTCTGCTAACCCAGAAATATTACCTCGGGTTAAGAACTTCAGGATGAGAACATAAATTGTGCAGCAGCAGCGCAGCAGCAGGAGTCACCATTAGCTAAAGTGGTTCTTCAGGTTAAGTACAGTTTCAGGTTCAGAACGGACCTCCAAAACAAATTAAGTTCTTAACCAGAGGTACCACTGTACAGAGAGAGCCAGAGTCTGACTCTGGAGATGAAAGAAGGCGGACAAAACACCAAGAGTTCTCAGACTCGGACAGCTTGCAGGCTTCTTGAGGGAAACAGCTTCTTGAGGGTTCTTCTTTTGAGAGCGGGGGGGGGGAATTCCACCCACCTTCTCCCCAAACCAGAAGAGCTGAAAGGGTTAAAATGCAATGGAAGGACTGGACTTTGGTGCCCTTCATGCCATGATGGGGGTGGACACTCAGAGTGAGCAACTCATAGCTAAGGGGCGGCAGTCTTGGAGTCGCTCTCTGTAATTAATTGTAGAAAAAACGTACCATAAAACTGCCAGAGACTCGTTAATTCTTATCGGAGCTTGCTTGCTTGCCTGACTGAGATCATTACACCGCCAATGACTTCTCATTCTCTGATTCATGTGTCCATTTTCACATTTTAGATAAGGATTAAGTTGTTTTGATGAGGCTTATTGTGATTCTCTTATTAGAAACACAGGAAGTTGCCTTAAGGAAAGTCATAATCATTAGTCCACCCAGTTCAGTTTTGTCTACACTAACTAGCAACGGCTCGGAGTCTCTCCCACGAGAACCACATGGAGGTGCCAGGGAACCTTCTGTACTGAAAGCAGATGCTCTACAAACCTTCATCAAATATATTTTTAGGAGTCTGCTTGGATTATTTTGTTGTAGTGGATAAGAAGTTCTATCAAAGGTGGTCATCTAGCATAGGAATAGTCAGAACTTCTGTCCTTCATGGTTGTGCAGATACTCAAACCCTCGGCACATGGACTGGAACCATGTGATGTCACTATGTTTGCAAAAGGTTAAAGACAGAAAACTAGAAATAGTTAATCACGGGATTTCAGTCCGTGTTAGAGCAAATGATAGTTTTTGTTTCTCTACTTGTCCATTGCCTCTTTCTTCATTTAAAACTATAGTTTTATGCAAACTATGTATTTAATACATAATATGAGCACATTTTGCATGTTGAAAGTCCAGCGTTGAGTCTTCAGCATCTTTAGTTGTATGTGTATATGTGTGTGTTTTATGTGTGTGTGTGTGTAATCTTAGGTGGCAAGACTGAAAAGGTCTTTAAATGTCTGGATACTTTGCTTCCACTCCTTTCTTCTGTTTATTTTTTGCCCTGCTCCTTTTCTGCCTTTCCAAAATCCTCACCTGTACTAGACCCTGAAAGGTGTACAAAGCTAGCAGCCCACCCTATCTATAATTGTCCGCATTGCTTTAGATGTGGAAATGGGAAGTAGCCTGCTTCATTCTGGAACTACACTGGGGAAGTTCATACCTTTTTAAAAATCAAATAAAAGATAGCACTTAAGACAAACATAAATGCACACCCCTCCCCTTCTCTGTTTCATGCTATGTGTGAGCTGAACATACTGTATCTTCATTCAAGTCTGTTCCATAGTATTTCCTTAGTAATCTCTACTTTTTTTTGTTAAGAAGCCTAATAAAAAAATACCATTTCAAAAACATATTTTCTCACAAAACAAGCATTTCTAAACACATTTTGATACTTGTCCTAAGTGAGAACTGAATTGCAAAATTCAGAGAAGTGCAAAATACGAATTATAACGATTCATTCACATGTAAATTCCCATCTGCACATTTGTCCAGGAGGTCAATTTATTTTGGAGTTCAGAAAAATAAATTTCCTCTAGAATCCCTAATAGCATTGTTAGTAAAATGTGATCCACAGACATCTGCTTTGTTTGCACAACTGGCTAAGCCTACAGAATAGAAGAAAATTAAACTGGTAACTTTTCCTTCCAAGAGGTTATTATACAGTCTCACCATATTTCCACCAACAGCAATTGCGATTCTAGAGTTAATATAATTTATTCTCTCAGCAGTGCTGCTCCACCAAGCTATTATTCCCTTTTTTCTTTTCTCGCCCCTCTTGGCTTAAACCTACATGAGAATCCTCTCTTGCAATTAGAAATTTCTTTATCGCAAACTATCACAGCCTCTTCCCACCCAGTCATATTGAATATTGATGCCTTCTGATATCAACATTTCTCTATGAAATATTCACATCCTGGTAGGAATAAGCTCTGCATTGGAGATTAGTCTTCATGCAGCCCTAGGTGATTAAGCCAAGATAACGGGCAGGGCTGTTAGTCAGAGGAGCAGACTTTTACAGACAACAGAAATTACACACTTCCATCTCGGGGGCTATCTTGCCCATTCAAAGGGAATGCTGAATGGTTGCATGGCAACTGCCTCAAGAATGCATGCATGGATCCCTCACTATATGGAACTGCAATCACTGAAGGCCATTCATCAACTTCACTGGGGAACATGCTCATACATATCAGTTAAGCTCAGCAACTGCTGCCTTGTGCAAAGTGCTGGCAGATGATCTGTTAGTTCACAGCATCCATGAGAACCTAATGAAACACTAAAATTCTCAGCGTGGCCTGAAGAGTGTACAGATCCTCGTTCATCTCCCCCTGCCCTTGTAAAATCCCACAGGATGCATTTTGAAATTGTAAGTATGTAGCATTGAGAGTCTTAATGCATTATAGCCGAGCTCCCCTTGCCCCCCGCTAGTAAGCACAGGGAGAAAACAAAATATGACTCTGGTCTCATTTCTCGCTTTCGGATGGTGACATTTTAAAAACAAGAACACTTTCTTCGTTTTTTAAAGGCATCTTGTGTTTCAGATTTCAGCGCTTCCTCTTCAAAAGGCTCATCCAGATGGCAGCTTTCCACTCTTTGATTTGATTCAGTGGCACTCACTCAGGGACCCACGAAGTGACCTGGAACAAGTTGGTACACTGATCCCATGAGAAGCTAGCCATGTCCATGGAACATTTTTCCAATGCAAGTTCCCTTTGTCAACTTCTTTAGCAAATGGAATTCAAACAGAGAATTCCATACCCCTAGGTGGAACGGCATTCTCAGTCCCTCAAATTAGGGCCACCCCAAAAGTTATCAGTTTATGTTTTGATGGCATGTGATTGCATACAGTTTCCCTTAGCCTTATTATTGGCTCCCAGTAAGTTTCTGAGTACAATTCAAAGTGTTGGTGCTGACCTTTAAAGCCCTAAATGGCCTCGGTCCTATATATGTGAAGGAGCATCTCCACCCCCATCGTTCGGCCCGGACACTGAGATCCAGCGCCAAGGGCCTTCTGGTGGTTCCCTCATTGCGAGAAGTGAGGTTACAGGGAACCAGACAGAGGGCCTGCTCGGTAGTGGCGCCTGCCCTGTGGAACGCCCTCCCTTCAGATGTGAAGGAAATAAGCAGCTATCTTCTCTTTAAAAGACATCTGAAGGCAGCCCTGTTTAGGGAAGTTTTTAATATTTAATGCTGTATTGTTTTTAACACTTGATTGGAAGCCGCCCAAGTGGCTGGGGAAACTCAGCCAGATGGGTGGGGTATAAATTATTATTATTATTATTATTATTATTATTATTATTATTAAAAGTTAGGCTAATACACTCATGCATAAAGTGTGTAGTACAATCCTTCTGGAACTATACCACCTATAGTGAGGTATATCATCCTCAAATCAAAAGCTCTTTGCCATGGAAAGTTACGTGGAGAAGTGTTCTAGTTTAGTTCTTACCCTGGCACTCCTTTTTGGGGGGGGGTTTCCATGTTCAGGAAGTTATTTTTATATGGGGGGTCCAGTTTTATAAAGTGGTTAGAGGGCTGGACTAGAAGCAGGAAGCTCTGTGTTCAAATTCCCACTTCACCATAAAGCTCACTTGGAGACCATGGGCCAATCGCACCCATCAACCAACCCTCTGCTTAGGGTCGTTGTAGGGAGCAGGAGGACTGTGTAGACTACCCTGAACTTTGTGAAGGACAGGATAAAAATGAATGCAATAGTCACTTCCATTCTAAAGTGGTGCAGTCTAGTTCTAAGAGAGAGACATCGTCTACTTCTCTGGAAATGTAGACCAGCTGTTTGACTTGATGCAAGGAACTGAGATCAGTTCCACCAAGCTATGCAATTCTTTGCTGCTGCTTTTATTATAAAGCCAATACGAAACAAATTGTTGTGAGGAGCTGTGTTTGCTCAAAGTCCTTCATAAGAACACCAGCAACAAATGACACAGATGAAGCTCAGGTGCAAGATCAATGAATTGCTGTAGCTGAAGGAGGAAAGTAGTGGATTGTGAAGAATCAGGAGTCCTTTTAGAGCTGCCAGCCATTGCAAGCGTAGGTGTGGGAATTTGAATTGCTTTTACCAAACATTGTACCATATTACTTAGATGTTACAAGTCCTCCACAGATTTCCTATTCATTTCTGGAGTCTGTTCAAGGTACTGGCACTCCAAGGTCTTAACCTGGACTTGGATCCATTCAGGTATCTCAGAGTTTGCCTTCTATCTGTTAAGATCTTCCCTTTTGGGTCCCTTCCTTTTCAGTGGTGAGGTTGCTAATCCCAAACGTTTAGGACCTTTTCAGTAGCACTTGTCTGTGGAATACCTTTGGAGTTCTGTAAGGTGGGATCCCAACCCACCATTAGAAAAGAAGAAGAATTTAAAAAGCATATCAATGTAAAAATAATAAAAAAGAAATAGAAAAAGTGAATAGGACAAAAATAAAGCTTATAATTAAAAAAAAAACACCTTAGTAACAATAAGAATGTGAAAGAAAAAGAAGAGAACAGTGAAGAAGCAAAACATTAAACTGAAAAAGGTGCTTATGCACTTACATAAAAACGAACAAAAGAACAAAAAGGGAAGCAAAAACAGGACTTCCAGCTTGAATCAGGTACATAGCAGCTTTCTCTTTTTAACGATAAAATTGTAACCTATTCATAACAAAAGGAAAGGAAAGGAAAGGAAAGGAAAGGAAAGGAAAGAAGGGGGGAATGAAAAAAGTGAGCGCAATGCTGTTAACAATATTTAAAAATAAAAATCATGAAAAAGATGAAAAAATCATGGAGAAATATGGTTTCAGTTTGTTGCTAACATTAATAGTTTGTTTGATTTTATTATTTAACCCTGGATTTCCTGCTTGGATATGGAAAAAGAAGAAAGGAGAAGAAAACTCTAAAAAGTTGGGAAAGGAAAAACAATAGGTACTACAATGTTACAGCTTTAGTAACCCTATCTATATTTAAGTATGTTCTGTATTTACTAATCATATTCAGAATACACACACACACACAAATATGATATTGATCTATTAAGTGAATGAATACTCTGTTTCCTGGATTACATAGAAACCTAGTGAAACAATATATTATACAAAAAAGAAAAAAGAAAAAAACCAAAGCCTTCTTTTCCCCCTTTACTTTTTTACTCATCCTTCAATAATTCAACCTTGTCCTTGTGCTGTTTTGCATATCTTTGTAGTGAGGCTCATTTTGTAATGCTGTGCTTTTAAAAAACCAAAATGCATTTACATTATTTATTTTTCTGTTAAATGTAAAATTATAATTCAGGTTTACTGTGGTGTGTGTGTGACTGAGAGCTTTCCTTGTGGGCCTCCTGGGCAGAAAACTGAAGTGAAGAGATTTGGGAACACCATTTTTCAAAAGTCCTACTCCTACTTGGCATGTGTTATATGCCCTTCTCTCAGCTCTATGGCACTGATGCAATAAGGTTCTGCAAGTCTTGTCCCTTCTACTATTTAACATCTACATAAAACTAGTAAGATAGTTCACCTGCCAATTTGGAGTGAGGTGTCTTTGGTACTCTGATGACACCCAACTCCTGCCCTCTTCCTTGCCTGTAAGAGAGACTTGCTACTTGAGCATAAAAAAGACTGCCAAGTATGACCTCATACTAATGCAGTCTCCCTGAAAGAGGGAGGTGCTACCTGCCTGTAAGAGAGGCTGGACATTGTGACCTCAGGCTGATGTCACCTGCCCATAAGAGAAACTGCTATTGTGGCCTCATGGTAATGCTGCCTGCCTGAGCAGAGGAGGAATGGGGGAGACCGCCACCCCATCCTGACCCTTTCAGGGAGGACGAAGAAGAAGACGACAGTATAGCTTTACAACAGTGGTTTGAGGGAGGTCACAGCTCAGAGGCAGATGAGGGGGGAAGTTGGGAAATAACGGGAGAGGAGGAGGCAGGACCAGAACGGCAGCTAGCTGAGACGGTGTCTTTAGAAAGCATCCCAGACCCTCCATCTCCCAGAACCTGGTGAGCCTTAAAAGTAGGAGAGCAAAGAGCTCAAAGACAGTACCCATAGAGGAGATGATGATGATGAGAATGAGGAAGTGGGAAAGACGAGGCGTGGAGATTCACTCGGGACAATACCATTATCCAAGAGGCTGGTTCTATAGCCTCTCTCTTTAATGTTGAAATAAAAAAGGATGGCAAGAAATTTTCCGTGTCTTTATACTTTCCTGGGCAACCAGCTGGGAGCCGCTGACAGCATCCTGACAGGAGGGGAGACTGCTCTGGTGTTTGTGTTCTGCCAGTGAAGTCATCTCTGTGTGCTGGGCTATGTCTGAGCAAAAGAACGTGAGTCCTTGAAGAGATAGCAGTCACTATTTGAAAGCACCAGAGAGCCAATTTGAAAGAGGTTGTGATTATCCCCACAGAGAACACTGAAAAACTAGAACTAAATTAGCAAAGATGAAAAAAAGAAATCAAAACTCAAATGTTCTACTTCTGTACAGATCTGTTCTGTTTATCTGTCACACCTATTCTGTATGTATGCCCTGAGTCAGTAATGGGCTGGATGAGGACTAATCTAAACCTCAGTTCGGATAAACTTGATAGCAAGTGCAGTGGAAGGAAAAAGGGGACAGCAAAAGAGCCAAAACTCAGAGTGATGTTGAAATATATATTTTTTAAAAAATCAAATAATTCATTGTTCTTGTGAAACAATAAAATGGCATTGTTTCCATTAATGATAACCTTCCTTGTGGGCACTGAAATATCATGTAATTAATATGTAAGAAAACCAATATGCAGATAATTATATACATGAATAATACCATAAAACCTCTCATAAGGTTTTTATATTAAATAAACCATCATTATGTATGGAAAACCTCAACTATTCATAATATATGACACACAAAACATATTTATAGATCACTGTGGAATAATAATAATACATAATAAACACCCACCCACACATATATGTATTCTCTAAATTCTATATTTCTAATGGAAAATCATAATATAAATCCCTTCATATGTGTTGAAATAAAATACACTGGATAACAAATATAATCTGTGTGCTTTTATGGTATATACAGAAAAGAAGGGAGAATTAGAAGGATAAAAGAACAAAGGATGATATAATTACAAGCACCTCAAGCCACTCTTTAAATACATATATTAAAAACAACACATTATAATATATTAATTAAGATTAATATTGCTTAGATTGATGCTGTCAGTATTGATGTCTAAAAACTAGTTCACAGGGCTCTGTAATTCTGGGATGGTTCTGAAACAAAGCCCAAGGTCTGACTGTCTAGATGAAGAGAGGCAAGCTCACTGGATCTCAGTTCTAAATGGTTCCCATTCAGAACTTGGTCCAAGTTGCATGATGTATCTTGCACCGAAGAATAATCTACCTGTGTTCTCCTTGCTGCATGCAATAATACACGAACCAGACCTTTGGATTTAGTAATTAAAACAGTTTAAACTTACTTAATAGTGCGTGGTCTGTTCATTGCTAGAGGGATAGAGAGAAGGTGCAAACGTTTTCAGACGGACTAAATGAGATATGCAAAAGGGCTTAACAACCTATGTGCCAACATTGTGCTGTTGGTTAATTCTGAGAGTGTTTTAAACTCTGCTGGGGGTTCTCACCCACTGAAAAGAACACAAAGCCCCATGTTTTGAATCTAGGTGCTCAGCCAATTTTTTCCCCCCTAATTACCCACACATGAGTCAGATCTATTTTCCACTCCACAATTTGACCTTTTGTGAAAGTACGCCAGCTTGAAGACAATCAGAAGGACAAACAGAAGGTTGTGAATCCAAGAAAGAAATGAAGATTTACAGTTTGTTCTAAAATAAGTTATATCATTAAGGGATTTCTCTCTGCATTTGTGTATTGTTTACATATGTAATAAAACCATGCCAGTTTGAATAAAATGTCTTTGGTCCAGTGCATTCTTCCACTGCTGGCTAATGGTGAATCTAGCAAATACTATCATAGAACATACCAGATCTTTCTTTGCTGCCCCCCCCCACCACACCACAGTAAATTGTATAATTTGCACACCACAGTAGCACATTACGAACCAAAGTCTGGCTTGCGGAAGTTTGGATGCTGAAAAAATGACTCGTTGGCACAAGAGACATGGAAACTAGAGCTCAAAATTCATGTCGTTAAGAGTGTGACTCTGAATGTTTGTGTTACAGTCCAATGGGGTGTGTACTGAGAAGGCAGGATGGATAAAAAATGAAAGCTAAATCCCACTGATCAGAAGGGGGAGTAGGGGGAGAAAGATTCCAAACCTCACTCTCCCTGCTGCAGTGCTGGTGGCTAGTATTTTAAACTTTCTTTTAAAATGACTTTTATTGTTTTCAATAAAAGAGCACTCAAATTAAGATGTAACCAAAGAAACATAGGGCAGGATTCACCTAATGTGGCCAGTCAGGAGAAGCCCTGTGCATGGACTTTTGTTTGTGCGATGGGGCTTTCCTCCTCTTTGATAAGCAACCACCTGCCATGCAGAATTTAGCTGAAAAGAATGAGGTAAATATTTTAACGACTTTGCACTTTTATGAATGCTGCATAAAGGCTTCATGAATTAAATTATAATGGGGGGGGGGGAGGGAAAAATCTAAGGACTGAGAAACAGAATGAAATGAATGCTTAGCTGCATTGATTGCCAATGTTCCTAACACCTTTGGATCACTATGTTTTCTTTTATAGCTTGATACTATGTGGGGGGCAGAGAAAATGTGCCAAGTGAGAGTTCAGTTTAGACTTATGTCATATAGATGTCATCGGGGCAGTGCTTTTTTTCTGGCGAGACACAGGGGTACGTAGACCCCTAAACAGTTTGTGAATCTAAGTTTGGCCTCATTAAGGTGCAGTATTTCAATATGAGTAGGAAAATGAAGAACCCCTATACATTTATTTATTTTTGAAAAAAAGCACTGCATCGGGGCATATATATTTTTCCACACTGAGGCACATCTGACTCTTAACACATTTGAGCAGAGACTCCACCCCACCCGAAATATAATATTTATTTATTTATTTATTTATTTATTTATTTATACATATCCCACCCATTTGGCTGGGTCTCCCCAGCCATGCTGGGTGGCTTCCAACAGAATATTTAAAACATGATAAAACATCAAACATTAAAAACTTCCCTAAATAGGGTTGCCTTCAGATGTCTTCTAAAAGTCAGATAGTTGTTTATTTCTTTGACATCTGATGGGAGGGCATTCAACAAGTGGGCGCCACTACCGAGAAGGCCCTCTGCCCTAATTGCCCCTGCCTGTCAGCAGTTGCCACCACATTTGCCATTTTTTGCATCAAAAGTCAAATAACCAGAGAGTTTGCATGCCAAAGTATCCACAGAATGAGATCCCAACCCTTCATTACTTGACTAGCTGCTTAACAAGTTTTGAGGGAAACCCATACCATTTATGCATTACACATCTATGTCATGTACAGTGGTACCTCGCAAGACGAATGCCTCGTAAGACGAAAAACTCGCAAGACGAAAGAGTTTTTCGTTTTTTGAGTTGCTTCGCAAGACGAATTTCCCTACGGGCTTGCTTCGCAAGACGAAAACAACTTGCGAGTTTGTTTCCTTTTTCTTAAAACCGTTAATACCCAGGGAATCTGTGCTTCGCAAGACGAAAAAACTCACAGAATGAAAAAACTTGCAGAACGAATTAATTTCGTCTTGCGAGGTACCACTGTAGGCATAAGGATTGCACCAGGTCAGTCTTGACTGACTGACACTCCTCCCATGCCTGATTTTTCTGCTAGAACTTTAGCTTCCATGCCTGTTTGCCATTCCCGGAGAACTGGAACGATATTCAGCCAACGCCCGTCCTTTTCTTTGGTGCACACTCAAAATGATAAAGATTGACTTGGTCTGTTTATAGTTTCCTATTCTACAACAGGCTATGTTCCCAGAGAGCACAGAACAGACTGAGAAATGGAGGCCCTGCAGATGTGATTGGGCTACAGCTCCTATCATTCCTGATCATTGGCTATGTTCCTGGGGGTTGATGGGAGTTGAAGTCCAACAACCAGGGAGGTACAGATCTGCCACCCTCCCACAGAGTGATAGAGGAATATGTAAGGAAGAAGGAAGACAATACTATGAGGCAGTTGTCTGGGAGCCAAGATTGTTCCAGTTCCTTTCCACTCTGTGACCATCCTGGGCTTCCTTCTCTATAGGTGTGTCCAATAATTTCTCATATGTTACACTCCATATGCAACTGGTAGTCAAAATCTGATCAGATACATCACATGAACTTCAAACGAGCCAACAGGAAATGCCTTCATTATTGAATATAAGGGTGAGGAAAAAGATAGCGGGTGAGTGGGTGTCAAGTTGCATTATTTTTACATTTTACAATTCACCCATTTTCTGGCAATATAATCATTTATGCTAATGAACGTCAACTATCAAGTGTGCTAAAGAAGGATAATTTTAAAGTCCAAAATTCATTTGTGCTTTGCTTTGTCATATTTTTAATAACCAGATCCATCAAGTTCTTTGCAGAATTAATTATGAAACAGAACTTAAGCCTGATTAACAAACACCAATTTTAATAATGAAAGGCTTGTTTGTAATTGTTAAACTGCAAACTATTAAAATGAAAACATGCCGAGCAGGAAGCGTAATCTCTTTTAATTTTCCATCTCATTCATTTGTTGTGTTAATATTAAAGCAATGCTTCTGGACTGCAGCACTGAGGATTTCTTAAAAAAAAAAAATATGAAGAACCCGAAGGTTGTCCCCCCCCCCCCCCTGTTGACTGAACTTTTAAGGACAACAAAATTCATACTAGTGACTTCAGTAGTTTACTTACATGGTGTCACCTCTCTCTCTTCTTATTTGCTCAGAGTTTTCCTATTTAAAAAAAAAATCCTATCCTTGGGAAAGCATTTCTGTAACCTTGCATAGGGGTCAAACAGAGCCCAATTAAAGTCTCAGTGTGAACAGTGTGACTGCAGCCAAAAACAGAAGCTGCCCATTAAATCCCCACTTCTGTCGCCATAATGTTGAGGACAGTCCCCCCATATCCTGATAAAGTATGTGTTTCCTTACCCCCACCAGTGAGAACCAGGAAGGTTCAAACCAATGTTACTTTCATTGTGTGGTTCACAGTCACGTATTATTGCTGTTGTTAATGCAATACTCCACTGAGTAGAGACGATTCTCACCAGGGCTACAATGTAAGGAGAGGGGAAGTTAAACCCTTCCCTTCTCAGCTGTGATCCTGACAAAAAACACCCCTGTGCTGCAATTGACCTTACAGGGGAAAAGCTTCTAATACAGTGGTTTCCAATTAGCTAAGCACAGCAGACCCTGTTTTTCAAAAGCTAAGCCATGGACACCTTATTCTTGAAAATGTTGATATCTCTATGGTGGCTTTGGTCTTCTGAATGGTGCCACAAACCCCATGGGCGGGTTTCACAGACCACTACCTTGGGACTACTGATCTAATAGATCTTTGTTTGGATCACAATGCATCCCACCACACTGTAGTGCTGATGAGACCTGCCCCCCATGAGCTTTCTTTTGCTCTTCCTTTCCAATCACTGTTGGATATGTATGAGATATTTTGAAAGGTTATTAGTGCACTTTGACTGAATACCATGCCCAGTGAATGGAGCTCAGTGGGTTCCAAAATGGTTGCCTGCTCTGGGCAGGAAGCACTGAGGAAAGGGAGAGGAGACAAAGGACTGGGCCTGGAGAAAGGCAGGGAAGGCAACAGGATAGCTGTGGGAGGGCTGTTGTGTTACAGATGTTGTCTCAGGAAATGGGCGGCCCTGCCAATTGGTGGTGCCTATGACAGCAGGGGACATAAGGGTTGGGAGAAGGGGAAACAGCGGGAGACAGGGAGGAAGGAGGAGTGGAAGCCAAGAGAAAGGGCTCACACTTTCACATATAGAAAACCTGGAGAAGCACTGATGCCAACCCAGCTGAGCTTCATAGAATCATAGAATCATAGAGTTGGAAGAGACCACAAGGGCCATCGAGTCCAACCCCCTGCCAAGCAGGAAACACCATCAGAGCACTCCTGACATATGGTTGTCAAGCCTCTGCTTAAAGACCTCCAAAGAAGGAGACTCCACCACACTCCTTGGCAGCAAATTCCACTGTCGAACAGCTCTTACTGTCAGGAAGTTCTTCCTAATGTTTAGGTGGAATCTTCTTTCTTGTAGTTTGAATCCATTGCTCCGTGTCCGCTTCTCTGGAGCAGCAGAAAACAACCTTTCTCCCTCCTCTATGTGACATCCTTTTATATATTTGAACATGGCTATCATATCACCCCTTAACCTCCTCTTCTCTAGGCTAAACATGCCCAGCTCCCTTAGCCGTTCCTCATAAGGCATCGTTTCCAGGCCTTTGACCATTTTGGTTGCCCTCCTCTGGACACGTTCCAGTTTGTCAGTGTCCTTCTTGAACTGTGGTGCCCAGAACTGGACACAGTACTCCAGGTGAGGTCTGACCAGAGCAGAATACAGTGGCACTATTACTTCCCTTGATCTAGATGCTATACTCCTATTGATGCAGCCCAGAATTGCATTGGCTTTTTTAGCTGCCGCATCACACTGTTGGCTCATGTCAAGTTTGTGGTCAACCAAGACTCCTAGATCCTTTTCACATGTACTGCTCTCAAGCCAGGTGTCACCCATCTTGTATTTGTGCCTCTCATTTTTTTTGCCCAAGTGCAATACTTTACATTTCTCCCTGTTAAAATTCATCTTGTTTGTTTTGGCCCAGTTCTCTAATCTGTCAAGGTCGTTTTGAAGTGTGATCCTGTCCTCTGGGGTGTTAGCCACCCCTCCCAGTTTGGTGAAAAGCAGCAGCCTCAAACAGGGCTGGATTTAGGTTTGATGAGGCCCTAAGCTTTGTCCTTGAGGCCCTTTATATGTCCAGCTGTCCTTTGTCAACAACCAATTGTCGTTGTTTTTTGTGTTGAATATATGCAATATGGTAATTTATGGCCCTAATAGGTATCTAACCAGTGATATTTTAGGGAGCAGGCTAGCAGGTGGGGCCCATTACTTCAACTTTGAATCATTAGGTCAACTTTGAAGATGATCAGTACTGAACTCATGATAATTGTATTTGCAGTGGAATGAATATTTTCAAATGTATTTTCTCTCAAAAGGCACATTTGAAATCTTCCCTTGAAAAAAGCATTTTATTACATTTCTTGAGCTGAAAACCACTCCCCAACATTGGGGGGTAATGTGACATTTGATGGGTAACTATGTTCTAATCCACACCTTAGTTCAGGAGATGCTGATCAGGGTCAGTTCATATTGCAATTCACGAATACTGAACTCAGGCATCCCTATCTATATATGAGAGCACTTTTGTCATGGAAATGCTCACCTGTGTTAGTGTTAGATAGTTATAGCAATTGCTGATAACAATGGTGGTCATGTCAACAATGCCAACATTACAGGACAGCACTAGTGTCACAACTATCACATATTTTTTTTAAGATAGAAACTAAATATTTGCTGTAGTGGGTGATATGTCCTTTATTGAGACTTATCTCCAGTACTTTCACAGTATAAAATGGATGCTCTAATAGCTTTTATCTTTCTCCAATATTTATGAAGTGCAATTGCTTTTATTTTAATTTATCACAAATGCAAAACCTAGTCATTATTCCGAACGCTATTTTGTGCGTTTCAAAAATAGATTGGGGAGCATCAGGGTGCCATTTGTATTTGTTAAAATGAAAAATATCTCCTGGTTATTCCTTTTGATGAATCCAGCCTTTGGAGAAATTAGCATGAAAGGAGACCAGACAATGAGAAACACAGACATGAGCAATGAATTATGCAACAAACAACACAAAGCACAACATTACTATTTATTAGGAGTCAGGGTTTGGCTCTTTTGCATACAGAAGTTTGGATTCTGGAAAGTAAGAATCATCAGCACAGGAATTGCTTTTTAAAGAGTCCCAAAACCCACACCATAAAGGTGGGACTCTAATTTGAGTTTGGATCCAATGGAGTTTCATATGAAAGAGACAGTTGCACAGATGGAACCTTTCATTAAAATCAAAATTCCCTCTGATCAGTTTTTTGGGAGAGGTGGCAAGGAAAATAGGTGGGTTCGGGTTGGCGGTATTCGTCCCTTCTGTTCCCTCTCAACAGCCGTTTGCCAGGACTGCTGGCATGGAGAAGGAAATCACTTCCGCAGTACTTATTTGTGCATTTAGTATCTCACCAAACTAAGCATATACTCACGGAAGCCTTCTTCCAGTCTGTGTAGCTGGATTGGGGCCTTGGCTACAAAACAAGTCACATGTCACTTTCCCCCATAAAATATGGTAAATATAAAAATGTTTCCAACTGTATTAGAAGCAATGAACCATCATGTTCCATGCTGGGTCCTAAATTCACAGACTTGTGCTTGTCTTCATGCAAATTGCTTTGATGCAAATTATCTGTGTTCGAATGATAGAATCGTAGAGTTGTAAGGACCACAATGGTCATCTAGTCCAACCCCCTGCGATGCAGGAATCTTTTGCTCAACATGGGGTTCGAACCCACAACCCTGAGATGCCTCATGCTCTACCAACTGAGTTATTATCCAAAGTTAATTGGTATTAGTGTTCTTCCTGTGCAAGCATTTCTCAACCCATAAAGAAGTTGTTGTGGGGTTGTTTGTTGTTGCTATTGTTCTTCAGAATCACCTTGACAAACATTTGATATGGGTTGGCATCCCTAGGAGGCTTTTGATTCTACTTCCTGCAACACAGAGAGGGGGGGGAGGAGGGAGGGAGGGAGGGGTGACTTGGAACTGCAAAGCCCCAGAACTCTGAAACTCTAATAATAGGCTCCAAATACTTTATTCTCTAAGACAGGCTAGCAGCTTTTGAGAGAAAGGGACTGCTGCCCTGCTCACTGTGGCAGTTCGCTTCTAGCACTGCTAATATCCAAAGAGTAAAAAGGTAAAGGGACCCCTGACCATTAGGTCCAACTCTGGGGTGGTGGCGCTCATCTTGCTTTATTGGCCGAGGGAGCCGGCGTACAGCCGTCATGTGGCCAGCATGACTAAGCCACTTCTGCCGAACCAGAGTAGCGCATTGAAATGCTGTTTACCTTCCCGCCTGAGCGGTACCTATTTATCTACTTGCACTTTGACATGCTTTTGAACTGCTAGGTTGGCAAGAGCAGGGACCGAGCAATGGGAGCTCATCCCATCGCTGGCATTCGAACTGCCGACCTTCTGACTGGCAAGCCCTAGGCTCTGTGTTTTAACCCACAGCGCCACCCACGTCCCATCCAAAGAGTAGCATGGCAATAATTAACCAACTTAACAGAGGTCAGAAGACAGAAGGGACCTATAGGGTTCACAATGATCCTATAAAGTTGTTGGATCTTCAGGCTGAACTAATCTTGGACTGCCACTCCTTGCTTGATTTTCCAAGCACCCAGACTCTCAGTCTTGTCTGACATTACTCAAAGAATCTGTTGACTTGCTCTTCACATCTGAAGCAGGTTTAGTGTTCAAAGGCTGTAAGCACCACCACACTGAACTACCACCACCCTCAAAGGAAAGATTCCAGAATATGTATTCATTCTGCCATTATGACCTCGTACCATCTCAGAGCGGGACGCGGGTGGCGCTGTGGGTAAAAGCCTCAGCACCTAGGGCTTGCCGATCGAAAGGTCGGCGGTTCGAATCCCCGCGGCGGGGTGCGCTCCCGTTGCTCGGTCCCAGCGCCTGCCAACCTAGCAGTTCGAAAGCACCCTCGGGTGCAAGTAGATAAATAGGGACCGCTTTCTAGCGGGAAGGTAAACGGCGTTTCCGTGTGCAGCTCTGGCTCGCCAGAGCAGCGATGTCACACTGGCCACGTGACCCGGAAGTGTCTTCGGACAGCGCTGGCCCCTGGCCTCTTGAGTGAGATGGGCGCACAACCCCAGAGTCTGGCAAGACTGGCCCGTACGGGCAGGGGTACCTTTACCTTTACCTTTACCTTTACCATCTCAGAGCATGTGACCTTAGTGTCATGTGACATCAATGTTGTTATCAAACTTGGACATCTGTGACAGGGCACAGGTTTGACTAATCATACACTGGCACCCTGAAAACAGAGAGATAAGTCATCACTGATTTTAAAATATAAAATATTGTTTTCTTCCCAAAGCATGTCTTCCCATCCCACAAACACAGTCGCTCAAGTGTTGACTGAAGACAAATGGTATTGAAAGAAACGAGTCATTTCTTAATTATTTCATGTATGATAGAGGTGTATAGATTCAATTTATGGGCTTCCGGAGATGTCGCAAATGTTTGTAATGTGGGGTACAGTATGTGTGCTAAGCTTCCTCACAGGAGTAAACTCCAAAGCATGCCTTTCTGACAGCAGGCAGCAGATAAACTGATAAGAACCTCTGTTTGTCTTGGCAACCCAACACTGTCTAAAACTCAGGGGGCAGCCCTACGACAAGCACTGGGATAAGCAGCTTAGGATTCAGTGACACTTTGGCTCAGCCGGCATTAGGTCTCCAACCCTGGCTCAGCCAAAGATACACCAGCATAACATGGTCATCCTGCCTCAGTCGGCTGAGACATTGCTGGTGCAAGTCCCCCAATAGGGGCATGGTGGGGCTGGATCACAAATCCCACTCAGAGTGGTCACAAGCCCCACAATTGAATGGGATTTGGATCTGGTATAACGTAATGCCAGCTTAACTTACACCAGCTTGTTTTACGCCAGCTTCTTATGCATAGCATTGCTCTCTAAGTTAGGTCTGGGTAATGACAATGAAACATTCCCTTGCAAAATGGTGGTGCCCTTGTGTCACCACAGAATTCAGTCCATACATTTTTATCTCACGAAATGGTTCGTCTTCAAAAGAATCTGATTTCATCCGCAAATCCACTCCAGTGGCAAAATGTCTTCTCCATTGAAGCAAAATTTATTGATTTTGTTAATAATACTTGTGGAAACTGTTGCTACTTTTAATAGTCTTGTTCCTTAAGCTTTGCTGGGCCAGCATACACCCCATACTTATCACAAGCATGTTTCAAACACTTGACTTAGCCCCCAACAAATCCTGGCAACTGTAGTTTGCTAATGGTGCTGGGAATTGTAGCTGTGTGAGAGGTAAATTAGAGTTCTCAGGATTCTTTGGGGAAAGTAATGTCCTTGAAAAGTCCTTGAAATGTATGTTTTGTAGGCAGCCAGGTCACTTCTTCCGGTTTCTTTCTTTTAAGGAGAAGCAGTTTGGGAAGAAAGTGCTGGACAGCAGAACAACTGCAGGGGAACTGTTACCTTTTCCCACTCCTGCTGTTTGTTCCCAAGCTGTTCCCCCACCCCTTCCCATGTAGGAAAAGATACAGGATTATTATGCTCTAACAACACAACAACACCTTGAACTGCTGGCCTAAACATCTCAACATAAGGCTGCGGAACAACTCTGAAGATTTCAAAATGTTACTTTCTCATTATAGCTTGAACTGCTCTGAAACCCTTCAGCTCTAAATAGCATCTAAACTCTAAAGTGAAATAGGCAATAAATTACTGCATTGATATCCTGTCCTTCTTCAGGGCAACACACATGGGTCTCTTTCCCCGATGCACACATATTGGATCCAGCAGACTCTTCTTAGTTTCTTATTAAATTTGTATCCCACCCTTCCTCTCTGAAAGGAGCCCAGGCTAGCTATCACCAAAGTGATAAAACAACAGCTATAACAATACATGTGTGTGTGTGTTTAAAAACATTTAAACCAATTAAAAACATATATGGAAACATTAGGATCACTTCCTCCAAAAGCCATATTTCTTGTACACAATACTCCCCCCCCCCACATTAGTGTGTTCCAGATTTGTGCTTCAGCCTTGGAAATGTTCTTTGAAATGCAGTCAACTTGCCATCATTTCCTTTCTTTCACGCTCACCTGTTCTATACGGTGATTAAAGCTTCCAGGCTCAAATAGATTTCTTGGGAGAAGCTTCGCTAAAGTCAATGGGGCCGCTCCAGTGTAAGTGGTTGAAAGACTGTTGTTTTAATGAGGTTCGATACAGCTGCAACCTGCTGAAAGCAGGCAATAATAAAGAGGGGATATTTCAGAGATATGCAAACATCTCCCCATCAAAAGGTCAAATATACCAGAAATGAAGGGAGTCTTTCAGGCAGGCAGGAGGTTTGGTCTGACATCATGCAATGATTTATTTATGTGTTCGCTCTATGCTTTCACTGTTTTGCAGTTATTTTCGGTGATTAGTATTTATGGAAAAACACACAGTGGAGTCTTACATTTTGAGGTATGGACTACAGAGAACAACAACAAAAAACCTCTTCTACTCCTCAAATATTCTCCTTTTAAAATAAAATCTCCTACAGTCCTATGGGAGTTTATATACACATACCATGTAGCATTTGGTATGAGGAGAAAGACACATTTTGTACAATGAACACCCACACTCAGCCCTCAGTTACAGCTTCCTGCTGGGTTTGAGAGAGAGCACTTTCACTCCTATGAAAGTGGAGTGTCACCTAGCTGTACAATCTCCAGGAGTACATCAGGGGTAGTAGCCCATATGGTGTTCTCCATATGTTGCTAGCTGACAGGAGCAGTCAGGAGCAGGTCAGCAAGAAAACACCCATTGCCAGTGAAGTTAGCTCTATTCAAACAAACCAAAACAGCCTAGGCCTAGTGATCACAGCAACTCTTCCCAGTAGGTCTTACAACAATGAGGCAGTTCCCACCACTCTCTAAGGCTCCTTTCCCGGTTCCTTCCCCAGCAACCTGAGGCTCCTTCATCTTGTCCAGGCATAGGCAAACTCGGCCCTCCTGTTGTTTTGGGACTAAAACTCCCACCATCCCTAGCTAACAAGACCAGTGGTCAGGGATGACAGGAGTTGTAGTCCCAAAACATCTGGAGGGCTGAGTTCGCCTATTCCTGGTCTTGTCTCTCTTTGTTCCACCCTCTTCTTTCCTCTTTGTGTTCTGGGAGACCAGGCGGGAGGAGAGCTGATCACAGCAGGATGGGGAAACTCCCTAGCTTCTTCTGCAGCCTGCCTCATCTCTTTTGCCTGCCCCCCCCCCTTGCCTCTAGCCTCCGATTCTGGATTGCTCTCTGCCACAACCTCTTCCTGCTCACTAAACCCCGTTCCCTCTCCAGCTTCCAACACCTCCTCCCAGTCTGCTTCCTCTTCTCCCTCTGAACACTCACTGCCACCCCACCACCAATCTCCTCTCTGTGAGATTTCTTCCCCTGGGGGTTCCCTTGGGTGTTCGCCAGCTGGTGCCTCCCACCTCTCCTCTGCATTCAGCCGTCCATGATGCTTGACTCCAACTCCCATCATCCCATGCTGACTGGAGTTGATTATCAACTCAGGCCAAGCAACATATGGAGCACATCTCATTAGCTATACCTGCATCTTGATGTGGTGCTATTTTCCCTGTGGTGAAGTGGCAGGTCTTTCCTCCCACCACTCTGATGATCTCAAGTTGAACCATTGATATATCTCTGTATGTAAATAATCACAGTCATAGAACTGCAGAGCTGGAAGGGACCACAAGGGTCATCTAGTCCAAGTTCCTGCAATGCAGGAATCTCAGCTAAATCATCCATGACAGATGGCCATCCAACCCCTGCTTTAAAACTTCCAAGGATGGAGAGTCCATCACCTTCCAAGGGAGACTGTTCCACTGTTGAACAGCTCTTGCCGTCACAAAGCACTTCCAGGTGAATCTGTGACAGACAGATTTTTAAATTGTAAGTTTTTTAAGCATCCTCCCACAAGGCAACTGTAGGGTATGAAAATACGGTGGCGATAGATTAGATAGATAGATAGATAGATAGATAGATAGATAGATGATAGATAGATAGATAGATGATATAGATACCCAGCTAGAATAGTGGCCCCTGTAAAACCACGTTAAAAAAATCACTGGAATACCTAAATGCTTCTGACATGAATGCAAATGAACTCTGAATTATGCATGGTGATGCGTCGCAATTGTGGATTTACCCAAAATGCATTGGTGCATCCTTCTATTTGTGCATGACCTTTTGGTGGTCAGGGTGGTCATATATATTCTGTCAGGGATAAAAGAAATAGGTATTGCATGCATACTAATCCAGGGAAATCAGGAAACAGGCACCACTGCCAAGGGGAATGCACCAAACCTATGCAGACAGTACCTTAATGATGAATGAAGTCCCAAGGATTGAAAAGGGAACAGGGGACCAAAGGAGAGTCATACCAGGTAATAAGGTGACTTTCACCCAGCATGTAGAATAGAAACAGAATTTTCTATACCAAGTACCAAAAGAAACCTGCAAGAATGTTTGAGACCATCGATGTGCAGAAGACACCCACCCACACTCTTTTAGAAGTTACCAGAAAATCCACAGTTTCATTAAAAAAAAATTCTTTGCTTGACTGCAGCTCTTAAATCTAGTTGTAACAAAGCAGTCCTTCTGAGATCTGGAGCAAATGTCTGAGTGCTACATATTATCACACCCACAACACTCTTTTTCCACTTTAACAGTCATGGCTTCCCCCAAAGATTCCCGTGAACCTTACCTGTACAGGGCTGCCTTCATATATCTTCTAAAGGTTGTATAGCTAGTCATCTCCTTGGATTGAGGATCACACAACTCCATCCTCACCAACATTTCTCCAATGAAAATAGGGATGTCCTACCATACTGTGATGGGACGATGAGCTGCTTGTGCGTAAAATGCAAGTCCCTCAGAGTTTGATCAGGTTTTCAAACCTCTGCCTGTGACGGAGCCCCTCCAGCATGGCTGCGTCAATCACTAGTAGTATCCGAAAGTGGCTGCTTTCGGAATCGTTTCCAACATAAAAGCTCTTTAACGGAAACACGTCGTCTGGCCTCTCGGCGTGACAGTTTCCGGCGAGGAGTGGGTGTCCCTATAGGAGGTCCTGAGACCTCCCCACTGTTTTCGCTGGAAGCGTCTCTGAGCCATCCCTCCGACTCACTTTCCCTTGGAGTTCTTGCTCGCCCTCTACTGGTTCCCTCTTCCGCTGCTACTCCTCTCTCAACCTCAGTGAGCCTTTGCGCCCCCGGCGCTTTAGATGGCAGTTCCCTGACATCCACCTCCCCTCCAGGGCCCCCTTCACCCCCTCCCGTCTCCTCCCCTACTGGCGGTGAGGAGGTAAAACCCCTGAAAGAACCTCCTTCGTCTTCCGACGTCGCGAACACTTCCCTCCACTTGTTGCTGTTCCTACTCTCTCGGTAATCTTCGTCATCGGAGTCCACTCCCTCTTCCAACTCCGACTCCGCGAACCCTTCCATTTCCTCTTCCTCATCGGTGGTGCCGAAATACTCCCTCCTAAACCTTGCTATCGGCTGAGGTTTCCTCGGGAACCTTTGGTGGAACGTTTCTGTTAAAACCTCGTCATTGACTTCCTCTGCATTCACCCAGGTGTTTTCTGACTCCGGTTCCCCTTCCCACGCCACCAAATACTCCACCTGATTTCCCTTCCACCTGGATACGAGGATTTCCGCTACATGGTTGCGGCGTTCCCTCTCTTCCAAGGCTGGTCCCCTGACGTACTCCCCTTCACGTCCCCCCCTGTATGGTGACAGTAACGACCTGTGGAACACTGGGTGCAATTTCATGTGGTTGGGTAATCGGAGTTTGAAAGCTACCGGGTTGACCTGCTGAATGACCTCAAAGGGTCCCAATCTTCTGGGCCTCAATTTCTTACAACCCCCTTTGAACGGCAACCCTTGGGTTGACAACCACACTTGATCCCCCACCCTTATGGTTTCACCTTCCCTTCTGTTCTTGTCTGCCTGCTTCTTATATTGTGCCTTAGCCCTTTCTAAGTTGAGCTGGAGCTGATGATGGATCGCTTCCATCTCTTCTACAAAATGTTCAGCCGCTGGGACGCTCCATCTCTCCCCTCCTTCCCCTGGAAATGCCCTGGGGTGACACCCGTAATTAGCCAAAAAGGGACTCATCCCTGTGGACACATTCTCCGCATTATTGTAGGCAAATTCTGCCAACGCCAACTTTTCGACCCAATCGTTCTCTCTGTCATTGACATAACACCTCAGATATTGTTGAAGAATGCCATTTGCTCTTTCCGCCTGCCCGTTGGTTTCAGGGTGCCGGGCAGTTGAAAAATTGACTTCCACGTGCAGCAAGCTCATGAGCTTCCTCCAGAACCTGGAAGTAAATTGTTTGCCGCGATCTGAGATCACCCTCAAGGGAGCCCCGTGCAACCTAAAGATGTGTTCTACAAACAACTTCGCTGTTTCTTCCGCTGTGACTGCATGTGAGCATGCTACAAAGTGGCACATCTTAGTTAACAGGTCTACTACTACCATGATGGCTGTTTTCCCCTTGGACTTTGGCAGATCCGTCATAAAATCTATTGATATCGCTTCCCAAGGCCGTTCTGGTGTGGGTAATGGTTCTAATAACCCTGCCGGCGCCCTTCTTTCCCCTTTGGCTCGCTGACATTGGTCACACCCTCTTACATACTCCCTTACATCTTCCCTCACCTTAGGCCACCAAAATTCCCTGGTAACCAACCACATGGTCTTGTGTTGTCCAAAATGTCCCGCCGTGGGGCTATCATGCAACTGCTTGAGTACTCTCCCCCTCAATTCACCTTCGGGTATATACAGTGCCCCTTTGTAATACAATGCCCCATTTCTTTCCTCAAAACCTCCGGGGCTCTCGCCCTCCCCCCTGAGACCTCTGAGCTTATCCTGGGCATATTCATCATTTTCCGTTTCCTCTACCAGTTCTCGTTGCCCCACCAGCGCCGCCCCACACACCCAGCGGTCCTCAGGGATGACATGTCTCTCTTCGATCACCCCCTCCCCTTCCCAATACTCTGGTTTGCGTGAGAGCGCGTCCGCCCTGACGTTTTCTGGGCCTGGCACATAACAAATTTCAAAGTTGAATTTGGAGAATTCCTGTGCCCATCTCACTTGTCGTTGGTTGAGCACTCGAGCTGTTCTCCAATACTCTAAATTCTTGTGGTCGGTGCACACTTGCACCTTGTGTTGTGCCCCAATTAATAAATGTCTCCACCTCCGGAATGCTTCGTGAATGGCAAGTAGTTCCCTGTCATACACCGTGTAATTCCTCTCGGATTTATTCAGCTTCCGCGAGAAGAAGGCACACGGTCTCCACTCCGACGCACTCCTCCCCGGTTGAAGAAGGACCGCCCCTACCGCCCGGTCGGATGCATCGGTTTCCACTCTCATGGGTTTTCGTAAATCCACATGCAGAAGTTGTTCTTCCGAGGCGAAAGCCCTTTTCAGTTCTTCAAAGGCTCGATCCGCCTCTACCGTCCAAACAAATTTCTTCTTGCTGCTGAGGCAGTCGGTGATGGGCGCCGTCAAGTGGGCAAAGTTCTTGATGAACTTCCGATAAAAGTTCCCAAACCCCAAGAATCTTTGCACGTCCTTCTTGGTCTTCGGTGTCTTCCATTCCAGTACCGCTTGGACCTTGCCTGGATCCATGGCCAATCCCTTGTCTGACAAGCGGTACCCCAGGAATTCCACCTCCTTGGTATGAAACTGGCACTTCTCCAGTTTCACCCACAGCTGGTTGGCTTGCAGCCTGCCCAACACTTCTCGAACGTCCCTCACATGCTGTTCCTCATCTTCCGAATACACCAACACGTCGTCTAAAAAGGCCACACAATTCTTGTAGAGCAAAGGTCCCAGAACGTGGTTTATAAAAGCTTGAAAACACGCGGAGCCCCCTTGTAGACCGAAGGGCATAACGAGGTATTCAAAGGCTCCCAAAGGGGTAAACATGGTGGTCTTCCATTCATCTCCCTTCCTTATGCGTATCAGATTGTACGCCCCCCGCAGGTCCAGCTTTGTAAAAATCTTTCCCTTCCTTACTCTGGTCAAAATGTCATCAATTCGGGGCATAGGGAAAGCCAGGGGCTCCGACACTGCATTGAGGGCCCTAAAGTCACACACCAGTCTCGGTTTGTCTGTGTTCTTTTTGTCCACAAAAAACACTGGGCTGCCCCCCACCGCTCGGGACTCTCTGATGAAACCTCGCTTCAGGTTTTTGTCAATGAACTCCCTCAGCTCCTGCATCTCCCTGTCTGACATGGCGTACAGCTTGCCTACTGGGAGTTGGGCCCCAGGGAGTAGGTTGATTTGACAGTCAAAGGGTCTATGCGGTGGCAGTTTGTCTGCTTCCCTTTCGCTGAATACGTTGCTCAGATCTGCGTATTGCGGGGGCACCTTCCCTTTGTCCATTACTTCCATCCCGGCTAGGGTGACTCTGTCTCCTCCCGAAACCTTCCCCTCCTTGCAGTGTTCTAGGCAATGCGCTGACCCAAAGGAGACCACCCTCTGATGCCAGCCCACTAGCGGATCGTGTAGCGCCAGCCAGCTCATCCCCAAAATGATGGGCGCTCCTCCCAGGATGGCCACATTAAACGCTATCTGTTCGGTGTGCCTTGCCACCCTCATTATCATCGGGACAGTCTGTTGGCTAACTTCTCCCCCCAACAGCTCTCTGCCGTCAATCGTAGTCACCTGCAAGGGGTTACTTAAAGGGATGGTCTGTATCTGGTGCTCAGCTGCAAACTCCTTACTCATGAAATTACAGGAGCTGCCTGAATCCAAAAGCGCCTTGATCTTTAGTGGGTGTCCGTTTGGCAGTTCTAGTAACACCTCTATCACTAAAGCGGGTCTGGGAGGTTCCGGCATGGGCACTTTCACTGCTCTTTGGCCTGGCTGCTGTGCCCCGACGGTGGCAGCCAGGCATTGGCTTTTACTTGCTCCTTGCCTTCCTCTTCCTTTCCCCCAACAGCTCCTGCCATCCCTTGCCATTCCTTTCTTTGTGGGCAGACTCTGGCAAAGTGCCCTGGCTGTTGGCAGAGATAACATCTCTTGGCGCTCCTTCCCTCCTTCTTCCGCCCTTCACTGGGATTTGAAACTGCGCGCGCCCGCGCTGTTCCAACTTCCATCGGCTCTGCCGGCGGGAAAGGTGGCTCTGGAATGTCTGGAATGCGGAACTCCCTCCAACGGTCTCCTTTCCCTTCCCGCTTTTCCAAAGCCCTCGCCTCCTGGCGCGCTCCTATGCACAGCGCAGATTTGGTTAACTGATCCATAGACTCCGCCCTGGGCCCCCGGGAAAGCTCATCTTTGACGGTTGAAGAAAGCCCCTCTTCGAAAAGCATTTGGATGGGCTCCGCCGATAAGTCCCACCCCAATTTATGAATCAGCATAGTAAACTCAGTCCAGTACTCACGGACAGATCTGCTTCCTTGCTGGCAAGCCATTAACTGCCTTCGCACCACCCCCTGCTCAATATCGCTGGAAAACATCAGGTCCATGGCACGAAAAAACTTCCTCGTGTCCTTTAGGATCTCATTATTCGCTGCCATCAGGGGTCTAACCCAATCCTTCGCCCCGGATTCGAGATGGCCAATCACAAAAGCCACTCGCGATTCCTCGTCGGGGAAGTCATCAAACTGCAAGTTTAGAGCGTATTGCATCTCTGTTCTAAAGGCATGATAGTTCCTGGGATCCCCCCCGAATTTCTGCACCAATCCTGGCACCTTTCTGGCGAGCGGGGTGGTTTTCTCCTTTCCCTTTTCTGCATCCTGAGCCCTCCTCTCCTCAAGCCTCGCCGTTTGCAGCGCCAACTGGATCTCCAACGCCCTGTACCTTTCTTCCAGGCTTGGACCCCCTCCAGCTGCTCCTGCTCCTCCGGTTCCGGCTGGGTTGCTCATGATGCTTCTCCCTGCACAAGCTGGCTTTCGGTGACTTTCGGATTGCTGTGATGGGACGATGAGCTGCTTGTGCGTAAAATGCAAGTCCCTCAGAGTTTGATCAGGTTTTCAAACCTCTGCCTGTGACGGAGCCCCTCCAGCATGGCTGCGTCAATCACTAGTAGTATCCGAAAGTGGCTGCTTTCGGAATCGTTTCCAACATAAAAGCTCTTTAACGGAAACACGTCGTCTGGCCTCTCGGCGTGACAGTTTCCGGCGAGGAGTGGGTGTCCCTATAGGAGGTCCTGAGACCTCCCCACTGTTTTCGCTGGAAGCGTCTCTGAGCCATCCCTCCGACTCACTTTCCCTTGGAGTTCTTGCTCGCCCTCTACTGGTTCCCTCTTCCGCTGCTACTCCTCTCTCAACCTCAGTGAGCCTTTGCGCCCCCGGCGCTTTAGATGGCAGTTCCCTGACACATACCTTCCGACATTTCCCTGATGAAAATAAGGACGTCCTAAGGAAAAGTGAGACATTCCAGGATCAAATCACAAACCGGGGTGCTTTCTGTAAATCTGGGACTGTCCCTGGAAAATAGGGACACTTGGAGGGTCTATAGTTTGTAAAGGGTGCTGAGACTTGTTAGAGCATGAATAAACTACAGCTCTCACAATTCTTTGAGGGAAGCCATGACTGTTAAAGGGGTACAAGCGTGCTTTCTATGTATACTGTGGATTTCCTTCCTAACCCCTTTTCCATTCAAACCTGTCTTTAAACATTCATTAACAACCAGTGCTCTACAACTCTGAAGTCTTAAGGGTAAAGTAAAGAGCAATATCTTTATATAAAGGAAAAGAACAATTGCAGCTAGGTGTTCACTGGAGATGAGCCAAACCTTAATTAGCTGTAACAGATTGAAAGAACCGTGACAAATTTGAAACAGTGGCTTACTCCTGCTAACTCAAATTACTTCTTGACCTGAGGACGTTAACTTAAGCTGAGCTCTCCTAGGTGTCATAATGACAATTTAATATATATTTGTGCCATCAGACAAAGACTGATTAGAAGGGAGAAATGCTCTGATAGCACCCTTAGAGGACCAGGTGGAATAGCTTAATGTGGCTTATTAAAAAAAGGGAAGACTACTGATATTATCCTTAAATAGGGGGAACAAAGAACACCCAGCAGGAGGCTAGACGCAGGTTCCAAGAACAGGAAAAAAGAAAGAAAGGGGAAACTCAGCAAGAGCAATGTGTTAGTAATTGAAAATTTCCCTCTCTGGAAAAGAACGTCACACTGAGATCTAAATGACATAACCTCAAGGATACATTGAACTCTCAATTAGCATACTTTCTCTGACCCCCATTCACTTTTTTAAAAAAAGAGTAAAATAAAATATATTCACTGCAATTCAAAAGTGTCAGGGACATGGACAATCAATGCAGCCAAGCCCTTATTTCAGCCTAGGTCTCAAGCCTTAGGTTCACCTTAGGTTTAATTTGTTTCATTAAGCATTTATGCACCATTCATAAAAGTGTTAAGTCCTTTACAATCTGTATTTCATTCTTCCCAACTAAAAATTTGCATGATAGGTGGGGATGGTGGTGGTTAGGATCTGGACAATCAGTATCTTATCCAACCCTACCCACTGGGTTGACGGGTTAACTGATATTTGAACCCAGGACTCCTGGGTTTGATATCTTGTGCCCCAGACAGGGCAGGGAAGTGCAGGAAACTTCCTTTCCATCAATTTTCTTAACTTAGGATCCAAGACACATTCCCAATATTCCCAAAACAGTCAATTAAGAGGAACAAAAATGATAGTAATGGAATGATCTTGCCCATGCATATCAGTGGGACTCCAAATACAAATAACTTTATTGTACAGTGGTACTTCAGGTTAAGTACTTAATTCGTTCTGGAGGTCCATTCTTAACCTGAAACTGTTCCTAACCTGAGGTACCACTTTAGCTAATGGGGCCTCCTGCTGCCGCCGTGCCGCCTCCACGCAATTTCTGTTTTCATCCTGAGGCAAAGTTCTTAACCCGAGGAACTATTTCTGGGTTAGCAGAGTCTGTAACCTGAAGTGTCTGTAACCTGAAGTGTCTGTAACCCGAGTTACCACTGTACTAGTCATTGGCTATGATGAATCTGAATCAAAAATAAATACAAGCAAAAGGGGTGTCACACCACAAATAATGGTCTCTATTAAGATCTCTGTGTCTCCCTTTCAGTACACTGCTATATTTTTCAGGGACTTCTTTCTGATCTCTTTGGCTAACAAAGCAAAAAGGGTGGGTTTATGAGTCACTGAAGCATTTACATGGCTCAGAAGCTATAGGACCTTCTGCCGGGGGAGACATATTTCCTGTAAGGTGAGAAATCGCCTCCTGGGTCCAATGTATAGTGGTCAATACAGTAAACAATGCAAGATGTCTCCCATATCAGTGGGAACTGGGGTGAACTAATTTCTAATTTCAGCAGCACTCTTTGCAAGGCCAGAATTCCCCTCCCCGACCTCTTGCCTTCTGTTCTGCTCAATTCACTAGGTCATAATTGCTCCGCCCAGTAGTGCCCCCTAGCGTTGGTGCCCAGTGCGGCAGAACCGTTCGTGCTACCCTAAATCCACCTCTTTTCCTGAACCTTCCCTAGATTTCTGATCAAAACACGCATGCTTCCAGTGGCGTAGTGTGGGGGTGCGGGGGGCGGCCACACCGGGCGCAACATCTGGGGGTTAGGGTTAGGGGGCGCAAATCCACGGGTTAGGGGGCGCAAATCCATGGGTTAGGGGGCGCAAATTACTTGCCTTGCCCCGGGTGCTGACAACCCACGCTACGCCACTGCATGCTTCTCAAGGGTTGCATAAGGTAGGGTTAAGGCAATTTCAGATCATTAAGCACATCTATTATAAAGGAACTGCTATGAAACTGCTAGGAGTTAGAGTCCAACAACAAGTGGAGGGCCACAGAGTCTATAGCCATGCTTTTATCATTTAGGGATCCGAACATGGCCCCCAAAGAAGCTTAAGTGAGGGACATGATGCTGGCAATCATTTCTTGTGCAACCGCTTATGCATCCAGTCACTTGTTTCTTTTCTTTTTGGTAAGGTAAATGCAGTCAGTATATTATCTTTTTGGTAAGGTATATGCAGTCAGAATGCTTTTGAATTATGGTGCTGGAGGAGACTCTTGAGAGTCCCATGGACTGCAAGAAGATCAAACCTCTCCATTCTGAAGGAAATCAGCCCTGAGTGCTCACTGGAAGGACAGATCCTGAAGCTGAGGCTCCAATACTTTGGCCACCTCCTGAGAAGAGAAGACTCCCTGGAAAAGACCCTGATGTTGGGAAAGATGGAGGGCACAAGGAGAAGGGGACGACAGAGGACAAGATGGTTGGATAGTGTTCTCGAAGCTACCAGCATGAGTTTGGCCAAACTGCGGGAGGCAGTGGAAGACAAGAGTGCCTGGCGTGCTCTGGTCCATGGGGTCATGAAGAGTCGGACATGACTAAACGACTAAACAACAACAACAACATGCAGTCAGAATCTGGATCTTTACTAAGTCTAATACTAACAACAACAATTTATTTGCACCCAGCCCATCTGGCTTGGTTGCCCCAGCCCCTCTGAGTGGCTTCCAGCATAGGTAAAAAACATAGTAAAACATTAACCTTAAAAAAATCTCCCTTTACAGGGCTGCCTTCAGATGTTTCCTAAATGTTATATAATTACTCATATGCTTGATATCTGCTGGGAGGGTGTTCTACAGGGTGGGCACCACTACCGAGAAGGCTCTCTGCCTGGTTCCCTGTAGCTTCACTTCTCACAGTGTGGGAACTACCAGAAGGCCCTCAGTCCTGGATCTCCATGTCTGAGCTGACCGATGGGGGTGGAGACGCTCCTTCAAGTATTTAGGGCTGATGCCATTTAGGTCTTTATAGGTCAGCACCACGGATAGCTGTGAGTCCAAAATGACCCCCAAGCTGTACACCTGGTCCTTCACACGGATCATTATTTTTTTGTATGTATAAATTAAAAATGCAGACCATATTTGTTAATGGGGTAGGTATTTTATTTCTCAGTGTGAAATCTTGGTTGTTGTCTTATACAATGGGAAATCACTATTATTATTTTTAAGGGGGAGGAGAATTCTAGAAATAAACCTCAGGGCAAGTTTTGTGAGCCCATCTGGATTTTTAAAATCTTTTACAAGACTTAGCTCTGTATCAAATTGTCTTATAAAGTATACACTCCTGAATGGAGCAGTGCAATTGAAATGGCAGCTACTGTTGGTAATTTGTACAAGTTGAGGGCCCAATGGCCCAGTGAAAAGTCCATCTATGGCACCTTACTTGTGTAGATTTCTTCTTATGATATGTTCTACCTTAGCACATATATACCTTGTTTCAATAGATACTGAGACTTTTCTCACAAGGGCAATAAATACATTGTTAGAATAACCATGTACTTTTATATTCTGTTGCCTTTCAGCAGGGTGGCACCTGAGGTGAAATGCCCCACTGACACAGACCCTCCAAATCTCTCTATTCTCTAGGAACATTCCCAGATGTACGGAAACTATCCCAGTTTCTGATTTGATGCTGGAATGTCCTGCTTTTCCTTAGGACATACCTATTTTGATTGGAGAAATGTTGGAGGGTTTGAAATTATGCAACCCTCGAACCAAGGAGATAAATAACTATACAACCTTAGTTTAGATGACATCTGAAGGCAGCCCTGTATAGAGATGGTTTTTTTTTAACGTTTAATGTTTTATTATGTTTTTATATTCAGTGGTACCTTGGATAACAGACGCTTCAGGTTACAGATGCTTCAGGTTACAGACCCTGCTAACCCAGAAATAGTACCTTGGGTTAAGAACTTTGCTTCAGGATGAGAACAGAAATCGTGCGGCAGTGGGAGGCCCCGTTAGCTAAAGTGGTACCTCAGGTTAAAAACAGTTTCAGATTAAGAGCGGACCTCCAGAATGAGTTAAGTTCTTAACCCAAGGTACCACTGTATATTGGAAGTTGCTCAGAATTGCTGGGACAACCCAGTCAGATGGGTTGTATGTATGTATGTGTAAAGTAAGTAAGTAAGTAAGTAATAAAAAGTAAATGGGATGTCCCTGTTTTCAGTGCTATGCTGGCACCCCTGCAATGGGGTGTGAACTGCATAAGGAGTCTCCTGTGCTGGATAAGGGGAGAGATGCTTTGTGGGTTCCCCCCCTCCTGCCTATCAGTGGGACTGTGCATCATCTCCTCCCTTCAGGAGAAGCTTATATCCCTGTCATACCCCCAGGCAGAGGGGAGATTCCTGACCTGCCAGCCCAGAGGCAAAGCTACGTGGCAGAATGCCTCCCCTCTCACTGACTTGTCAAGATGGGAGGCATTCAACAGAGCTTTCCCTCCAGTCCCTCTCGGTCCCTTGAGACCAAGAGCAAAACTGGGCTGTGGAAGGGGTTTGCACTCCTTTGGGGTGTCCCCTGAGGCAACCCCCCCCAGCCTCATTAATGAGCCAGCTGGGCCTTTCAGCGGCTTTCTTGAGTTTTCTTTCAGCCTCGGACTGCGTATATACCCTGCCACCATTTCTTTGATAGCTTTGCTGCATCCATGCTATTTTTGAAACATGTGGGGTGCCGGCATATGTTGGCACGCAGCAACTACTTCAGCTAAGAGTGGGCTAATTACAGAAAATGCATCTATCATCCTTGGGCTGGTACAAAAATAGCAAGAAAACAAAGGAAACTGTCTATTTCGCTGCCCTTTCTCGGTTCATAAAGAGACGGCAGTTAACCACGGAAGTCTTTTGCTTCATGCAGCTACAATTGTGGCTGTTTCAAAATCACATTAAGAATGCAGTTCAGTACATTTCATTGTAAAGACAAATGTTCCGGAGATTTCTGAAGCAGGTGAGTGTGAGAGAGGGGAGACAAGATGATTGTAGTTGTGGGCTCAGCAGAATGGGCCGGATCCAGACTTAATTGTGCATAGAGCAAACCCACGGAAATCAGTAGGATATTAATTAGTCGTAACTAACTTAAGTTCAATTTATTTCCATGGGTTCCCTATAAAAATAAGCCTGGCTCCAACCCTAAGGTTTGAAGGTCTACTTTTGGATATATTCAATATTAAACTGAAAAGACAGCAGTGGTTTCTACATGCATTGACAGTGGTTATTTTCCTTTTTATAATTCATAATATAGATAGTAAGGCTATGAATGTAGTAAGTGCCTTTTTTAAAAGAAAATTGGTGCCAGAACTCACCATGAAATTGTTACAGTAAGTCGCTGGGCGACTTGGGGGCAGCCCTGAGCAGATGTTGTGTGGACAACAGCCATGTCCACTGCCTGCAGAGATGCTGGTTTGGGAGTTACCCCTAGTTGTGGTGCAGGTCAAATAAATGTGTCCCCGCTTCCCTTGTTCTCTTAGGTTCAGGCGCATGACTAGGGTAGATCAGAAGGGCCCTCGTGCAAACTCATGCAGATGCAATGGTAGAGGTCTGGCTGGAAAGATTAAAGTCTGCTGCCGCTACATGGGAGATGGATTCAAGAAAAAGAAATATGAATTGGCCCCATCCCAAAGCTTGCGGCTAGCAGCAGCTAGGAGCACTTAGGAGCTAGGTGGAGTCATAGACCTTTTTCTTTTTCTTTTTTAAAGTAGACTCGCACACGCTGGCCAGCTTCTGTTTTGAATTGAAAGGTTCATTTGGGGCTTCTCAGAAGTAAAAGGTAAAGGGACCCCTGACCATTAGGTCCAGTCGTGACCGACTCTGGGGTTGCGGCACTCATCTCGTTTTATTGGCCAAGGGAGCCGACGTACAGCTTCCGGGTCATGTGGCCAGCATGGCAAACCAGAGCAGCGCATGGAAACACCATTTACCTTCCCGCTGCAGTGGTACCTATTTATCTACTTGCACTTTGAGGTGCATTCGAACTGCTAGGTTGGCAGGAGCAGGGACCGAGCAACGGGAGCTCATCCCGTCGCGGGGATTCGAACTGCCAACCTTCTTATCGGCATGTCCTAGGCTCTGTGGTTTAACCCACAGCGCCACCCGTGTCCACCTTCTCAGAAGTACATAAAGCCAAAAAGCAGGTGGGAAGACAGCCAGCCTGCAATGGGGCCTACCTGAGAGGTGCTGAAACTGCACTCCGGGGTGCTCTGGCTGGGGGGGGAAAGCACTGGATGTAAGTTAAACCAACACTCACTGTTAAAATAAAGGGTTTTGAGTCTTTGGCATGCCTAAGCCTATTTAACTGAGCAAAAATGACTCAGGATGACTCAGCATTCTGAGCAAAAGTGACTCAGTATGTGAAGGCAATGAGTCAGTCAGTAAGAAATACATATGCTCTTCAGTCATAATCACATAATCACATAATCTGATACACGATAGGCGGAGGGTTGCTCTGTTTGCTTGATCACATTGGCTGCCCTTTTCAGAACCTTTTCTAGCTCTAGTATTACTACTAATAATATTTATATTTATCAAATTGCTATACCAACCTTCATCCAAAGATCACAGTATAACCAGGCAGGGGGCCTTCTCGGTAGTGGCGCCCACCCTGTGGAACGCCCTCCCGTCAGATGTCAAAGACATAAACAACTATCTGACGTTTAGAAGACATCTGAAGGCAGCCTTGTTTAGGGAAGTTTTGAATGATTGATGTTTTATTCTGATTCTAATATTCAAATAGATAAATAAATAAAAAAATACAGAAAAGTGTATACCATGTTAACAACCCCTATTATTATTATTATTATTATTATTATTATTATTATTATTACTATTAATTAATTAAATTTCCATTTCTGAGGTTAGGCAGACAGAACTGTGTACTGTATTCCAAATGTGGATATACTATAGGCTGTTATAACAGCATTATGATATTAACATTTTATTTTACTTTCCAACCCTTTCCTAATGTTCCCAGTGTGGATTTTACCTTTTTTCACAGCTGCCGTGTCCCCTAATTGCTATTGGTTCAGCAAGTCACATGGCATTTTTTATATACTCAAAATGGATTAGCAGAGACTCATTTCTGAAAATGGAAGCCCAGGTTGTAGCTCTACAGCCTCACATTGTCCTGGTTTTATCACCCCAATGCCTATATTTAAATTTTAAGTTGTGCCTTTTATAAATTGCCAGTGTTAGTTACAAATTGTCGGTATTGGATGGACACTAACCAACTTTAGAATATCTCTACACAAGTTCTGATCACCAAGGCCCGGTTCTCAGTCTAATTTATACATCACGACTAGGTGTTTGTTAAGACAAAACAGCAGGACTAGAGTCTGCTTAAGTAAATATGCTACGTAAAAATAAAATACAAAGCTCTATTGCGTTAACATCAGCCTATAAACTATCTTGCTTTATTTGAGTTCTTGGTTGCACATTTAGAACATGGTCCAACCTCCGTTGACCTCTGTGAGATGATGTTTTGTTACACTGCCTTTTATAACTCAGTGTTGGATGTAATGAGGCTTCACAGCAAGGTCAGCAATATTGAGATCGCTACAGCATTCACCAGAACGCTGCTTCGTAGTGGCTTTGTGAGTGTTTGGTCAATGCACTACTTAAAATTCTGCGGAAGTCCACAGTTGTCCTAGGGAGAGTATCGGTTTCTACAGGTACTCCACATTTGGTAGAAGATAAAAGGGGGGGAATGGGAGAGTCAATGAGGAAATAGATGAAATGGAAAATTAAACTTCAGCCAGGCTTCTCAGTGTGAAGCTAATGGTAGGCCAAATGCATGTTCTAGTCTACAGAAGACAAAAATGCTGGAAAATTTGAATTCTTCGAACAGGACAACCTCTGTAGGGGAAATTAGTGGCCTTAGGGAATACTTTACAGGGGCACACTGGTGAAGGGATAGAAAGTTTATCTCTACTGCCAGCTTCCCAGTGAATAGACAAAGAAGGCGTTTTGTAAGACTCTACTCTGCCTGAGAGAGACACGGGTTTTAATTAAAAGCAAATTCCTAAAAGCATTGAGCTTCAAGTGCATTCAATTTCTGCCTCTTTCACAGGAAAATCAAACAGTTTCAGATGTAGTACTTTCCTCCTCCCAGATGAATCTTTTTAAGATATACTTTTCCAATCATGGCAAAGTGAATTGAAATGAAGTATCTTCCCCACTGCCCCATGAGTTCCTTTTGAAATGAAATATCCTAACTGAGTGTATATTATCTTTTGCCAATCTGCAGGAAGTCAAGAATTCTGCCTCAGCCACAAACCTAATCTGAATTGAAAGGGATTTACTCCCTAGTAAATAACTCCTTGGGATTGCAGCATTGAAGCATTCAAAATGTGCAAAGAGACAGGGTGGTAGTCAATTAAGATTTACTCAGAGTAGATGCATTGAAATTAACAACCATGAATACGTTAGATCTATTACCCTCAATAGGTCTACTGTGAGTAAAACTTAGTTGAGTAATACTCATGGACTTTTAAAAGCATTTATTTTCAATCCTTCTGTCTTGCTAGCACCATACCAATTTTTTCTCTCACACATTTTATGTTACCTTTATTCCGTCAATAAATGAGAAAAGAAATTGCATTTATCAAAGGGGAGGGGAAATTTCGGTGAAATTCTCATGGCCAGAGTGCACAATTGTTGCTATAGTGAGGGACTGATAATTCTGACAGTTTCAGTTTCTCTCCACTTCTCAAATCTTAAACTGTGTTCTCCATATTTCCACAGCCATTTGATTTTAAAAATAAAATTCCTCATGAAAATTCATCAGCATATTAGTGTGATTTTTTCCAAACAAACAGATTTTTGGATACAGTTTGGAGTAACACAAATATTTTTGCAAGCAATTTTCCCTAGCATAATAAACAACAACAACAAAAATAATCCTGAAGCCAGTCCTCTCTTGCTCTGGACACTCTCTGAATATACAGATATTTACTAAATATTAACACAGTATTGTATTTTGGCATCCTGTAAAAGAGGCATGATCTCATTTGATCTATTATGATTAAAATGGAATGGTATGGGGCTTTGGGGTGCATATTTTATGTTAACAAATAATCCAAACTCTGTATCAGATATCTGGTTATATGTAAAAATGAATACAAAATGGCCAAAATAATCTGGTCCTGATTTCTAACAGTTTGTATAAATGTAACCTTATACTTAAGAAAAAAGGTGTTATTGGTATCACAGTGAATGATGCAGAAGGAAAACTTTAAGAAATGTGTTGTTTGCTGGACCTCAGTGTTATGTACTGAGTTGAATAGGATCCAAAATGCAGCAGTCTGATTGGTCCTAGAATAATAGGATCCAAAATGCAGCAGTCTGATTGGTCCTAGAACAATAGGATTCAGAAGGCAGCAGTCTGATTGGTTCTAGAACAATGCAGCAGTATGATTGGTCCGCAGGAGCCACCCAATCCAACTCCAGGTGGAAGTGAATCCACAACCTGATTGGCCTACAGGAGAATCCCGGAATTAGCCAATCACGTGGAGCCCGCTGTGTAAATAATGTATATAAAGCAGATATTTTGGGGGAACTTTCATTCCTCCTCACCACTATGAGCTGAATAAAGAGCATGAAATCCACTCTCAACTCTGAGTATATTTCACTCAGTAACAAGCAAATCTCATCTTTCCATTAAGGGGGTGTTTAAAGTTTGTGACTTTTCATCAGTAAGTAGGGGCTAATGGTTGCGTTGCCCTGGGAGCAAGAGAAAGGACGATTGATTAATAAATTTTGTTCCTGTTTCCCGACATGCCCCACAGAGAAAATGGACCTCATTCCCTCCTACTTTTCCCTTCACCTCCCTCCTCTTTTCCACTGTGCACACCAGCAGGCCAGTTAATGATGAGCCTTTCGATTCATCAATTATCCAAGGACATTGATCCACTAGTCATTTTCAGAAGGTGAGCTGATACCCCTTGAGGCTGCAATTCCAAAACCAATTGCTTTATAGCAGTATTACTTTCAGACATGGGAAGCACATTTAGCACCAACTTACAACACTGTCCACACTAGTAACTTAAAAATAAAATAAAATCCCATGGCACCATATCACAGTCCATTTCAATTGCATTTAAATGCTGAGGTTTGGGGAAGAAAGCTGTGATGGGGAAACTAACAGCAAATGCATATAAACAAATATGCTTGATGCCAGCTTAAAGGTTGATTTGCCAGCTTTGAGGAGCCTTATGTTCAAGGGTCCTGGGCAATCCTCCATCTTATGGCAGTTCCTTTACCCTTCCCTAGCCAATGTGACTGTAGGTGGGATGAGGGCATGGGGTTGTATCTAATGTTAGTCATAATCAGAGTAATAATAATAATTTTTATTTATACCCCGCCCTACCCAGCCAAGGCCGGGCTCAGAGTATTGTCTATTGCCATTAATAGACAAGACCAACTGAGGTCCATTGATTTCCGTGAGTCTACTCAGAGTACAACCTAGTTGAAGACAACCCTTAGTTTTATCAGAATATTTTTAGGATGGGCAGCGCTTGGACTGCCTTGCAAGTCAAACCTCGGTTTCCGAACATCTCAGCTGCCGAACGTTTTGGAAGCCGAATGCCAAGAACCCGGAAGTGAATATTCTGTTTTTGAACGCGCCTCGGAAGTCGAATGGCTTCTGAGGCGCGTTTCTCAATTTCCCCCATTGAACTTGCTGACAGCCCTTTGGTCCTTGGTTTTTGAACATTTCAGAAGGCGAAAAGACTTCCGGAACAGATTACGTTTGAAAACCGAGGTTCCACTGTAATGGAATACAGATTCTAAACTGTAACAGACTCATGGTCTGATCCGGCACATGATCTGCCTGGATCAAACCAGGTGAGTCTGAGTTTTTTGGAGTTGTGCTAAATTCCTGTTTGTGACATGCCAGCGACAGCTTCCATTAAAAAAATAACAGCTTGTTTTAAGAAAAGGAACCATTCTAGTTAAATAAAAATAAAAAGAGCAATACGGCAGGTGAATCTGGTGCTCCAAAAGCATAGCAGGATTCCAAGGGTGGCAAGCCAACTAAGTTTTGGTCAGAGGAGACCCAATGAAATGAATGAATGTAACTAAAGTTAGGTCTTTTAATTTCACTGGGTCTACTTTGAGTAAAAATTAGTTGTGTATCACCCCACAAATTTGCTCATTCAAGATTTCCTTTCGTTCAGAATAGATTTTCCATGCTAATAATTGATGTGATTACTTTAAGTGATGAGGGGGGACAGATTGTGCAGTAACATGAGCATCAAAATGTTAAATATTATAATTTTTACTATTAAGAGACTCTTCTTGGTTTTCACTTTGCTCTGCTTTTTAGTTTTAGTTGTGTTGTGTATCCAGCTTTACAGTCTAAAAGACATGACACAAAGGGAAATGGGATTTGGAGAAAGAAGAAAAGGGGCACTAATTCTTAGTTACAAAATTATTGTAAGTATACACACACACACACACACTGCTGTATCATAAAAATATATCACAACAATATAATAACATTAACATAAAAAGTATTCTTTCTGGCAAACAATGGCGGATTTAGGGGTCCACAACCAGTGGGCTTTGGGGTGCATGTAAATCATGCAACCATGAATCACAAGAAGTGGAGGGGTGCTGAATTTTGGCATTGTGCAGGGCACCACTGAAATTTGAGACCCCAGGGTCCACCACTATAGCAAAGGAAGCTCCCTGCAGTTACTCCCTCTCTGGCTAAGGTTTGTCTTTCCTTTGCCATGCCATTCTTCCTTAGAAGTTTGGGTAGCAGAGCCCCAATTCCCCTTGGTCCCTTGGCCAATGGGAGAGTCCAGAGTATACTGTCCTGCAGTTGGGCCTGCATACTTGAAACACTGAGCTGTTTTCTCAGATTCCATGGATTTGATATATGCTTTAAAACACACACACACAGTTGCAAGAAAGGAGATAGGACTACAGGCTAACTATCGGCTAGAGGATGCAGATCTTTTGGGTAAGTGCAGAAGAAAAGGAACGTGCAATAAGAAGCAGAGAAGGGAACGGGCTTCAGCAGAGAGCCCGGAGCAAGAAACAGTCAAGGAGAAAGAGACACAAACACCACTGAGAAGAATAAGCAGCCAACCAAACAGCCAGAGGGGAGAAGAAGAAATTGATAGAAGGCCTAGGACCACAGCTGAGAATCAAAGTGACGGATGTGAGGAGGTTGCAAGGGGATGCAGAAAATCAGGAAATGGTAACTCAAGAGAAAAATAAGGACTCCCTTCCAGGGGCTTAGATTCAAGCCCAGCATCTCTCTCCCTCACCTTTTTTTTTTTTTTGCATGAAGTTTGTTGCCAGAATTGGGAAAGGGTCAGAGCAGAGAGGATGAGCAATGGCAATGCTGTGGTTTTGAGCTGCTGGAAACTATCACACTTTGAAAAATATTTTACAGATCTTTGATTCCTTATAGCTTTAGGGAAGCTGTGAAATGATCTACTGAGTGGGGGGAGAGAATCCTGCTGCTCATTTCAGAGCAACGTAAGATGCTCAGTGGAGTTACAGCAATACCCTCTATGGCTTTGCTTTCCAGTTTATGCTTCCCCACTTCCCACTTGCTTGGGAAGTTTAATTTAGACAGCAGGAAGTACTTGGGGATGACAACTGGGAAGTGCAGGGCACCCCACAGTGCCTTCCTCCTTGTTGTGTTCTAGCACAATATATATTGCTCAATGAGGGCATGGACCAATGTTGAATGCAGAACTCAATATTAGGGCTCAGCCAAGTTTAACCATCTAGTTTTGCAGCCATGTTTGTCAACCATGAACCAATTGTTTTGGCCCAACTTCAGCAGGAGATATGATGTTTGGCCCTAACACTGAACTGCTGCCCCCTCCTTATGCCCTTCATGTGTTTTGTGATTGTTTGCAGACTTATTTATTTTTGCCATTTTGACTTTTCCAGCTCTGTGTTCTGTAGCGCACTGCTGGAAAGAACAAAATGGATGTGATCATTACAGCTACAAACAGCCACAGCAGAAAGGAACTTTAAGCTAAATTGGGATGAAGGAGGATTTCCATCCCACAACTCCCACACACACAAAACTAAAAATAATAATAATAAAGCCCTGAATTTTCTGTTGAATGATACTTTATTTCAGTTAGGGATGAGTGAATCTGACCTTTTTGGTTCCTCTCCATTTCTCAGTGTTTCAGTCTCCAGTTCTACACATTTCCCAATTAGCCTGTGATTTTTCTTTAAATCCTCATGAATATTCATCAGAATATTCAGAATATCCATTGGTGCCAGTTTCTCCTAACACACACATTTATGTATGCTATTTTGCCTCACACAAATTTTCCAAAGCCATTTCCCCTGATATAATGCCTTTTAAAATGTTATTCCCAAAATGCATGTGTGCTTCTAAGCACACTTTACCCTGGTGTGCACATTTTTGTACTTATTACTAGGCTGGAAAACTGCATTTCAAAATTCAGAGAAATGTATCTTTCAAACGATGTCAAAATTTCAGTTTGTCCATTGTTTCAGAAGATGCAAATGAGGTAGGAACGTCTTTGAATGTGATCTGAATGAGATTTGTCCTGCATCCCTAGTTTCATCACTCCTCAATGTGTGGGTCAGGCAACCTGGCAGGAGGTGGAGAGGATGCTCTTTCCAACAGTGACACTGGCTAAAATCAAAGTGATATGAGTCTTTTAAAAAATTATACAGCTGCCAGCAGAGGGGCTTAACTGTCATGAAAAGGTTTATATTTCCCTCTTATCATCGTCCATGACTTTGATTAGAGAGCTTTGTTTTACAATCTGGCTGGTTATGTGAACTTATCAAAAGGGGACATGACTAATGCTTATGAAAAGAAAACTCCTTGGATATTTTTGCCCAACTATGAACTTCCAAGTTTACTTCAAATTGATCTTTAGGTGAAATTCAGTAGCAACCATAGGAGAGATAAACAGTAGTGAGAGACTACATGGTTGTACAAAACAGGAATGGGAGTAAATCATTGTGGTCCCCTCCAGACTGGTGGTTTTTTTCATGGGTGTTTTCTGAGACATGTCACTGACGCAATAACAGTGGTGGATGTATACTGGACTGAAGTGAAGGCCCAAGACAGGTGTTGATCATCATGTGAGCTGCGCACAGGTGGGCTGAAGCGAGCTGCTGCCATTTCTGTGGAGCCTCCTTTTATTGAGACAAGTATGCAAGCTAGGCAGATACATTTTTGGGCTGTGACCTTTACACATCCTCCATCCCGAGATCGTGGGGTGGTACAAGCTATTTTGGCATCTGTTTCCACAGCGTCATTTTCCCCTAGCACATGGCGAAGGAGGCAAAAGTTCTCAGGGACAAAGGTTACAGACAGGACACCGCTGACTGCTGAGACCGCAAAAGGTCAGACATAGGGAACGATGTTCCAGACAGCTTGTGGCTTGTCTGAGAGAAGAAGAAGAAGAAGAAGAAGAAGAAGAAGAAGAAGAAGAAGAAGAAGAAGAAGAAGAAGAAGAAGAAGAAGAAGAATAGTAGTAGTAGTAGTAGTAGTTTGGATTTGATATCCCACCTTTCACTCCCTTTAAGGAGTCTCAAAGCGGCTAACATTGTCCTTTCCCTTCCTCCCCCACAACAAACACTCTGTGAGGTGAGTGGGGCTGAGAGACTTCAAGGAAGTGTGACTGGCCCAAGGTCACCCAGCAGCTGCATGTGGATATGGTTCCATGGGAAGGAAATGCTATTTTGTGATAATTTCAGCTTTCATTTGTGGGAAAGATGCAGCAGTTTTCACCCTGATATATGTGCACAAATCATAATGAATGAACACATACACAATAGATGCCTGGAAGGAACCTGTAACAGAGGGGGGGGGAATTGTTGCAGAAGTTTAGCTATAAGTGTGCCATAATCATATAGAGGTAGCCTTCATCCAACTTCATGCAACAAGTGCCACACAGCAACTTGTGGCACATTTCCATCAGTATCCAAAGATGCAGCAAAGCAGTTCAATGGAGTGTGGATGCAGGCTCCTCTATCCATCCACATTGACTTCAGGTAGGTATGCTTTCTTCCGTATTTAGATACCTTTTGCTTTCCTTGGGCCATTGTGTTTAAGCTGAAGCCTCTCATTCATCAATAACTCTGACCCTTTTGAGACAGCAGCTCTTATTGCTCTTGCCTCTCTTCATATCCTTCAAATCCCTTCTCAAAGCCCAGTAGCTTTTCAATGATGTCGGAGGCTTAACCCTTTAGTCTTTATCCTATACTGAAACTAAGCCTTAGTATGAGTAATGAATGAACTGGGTACATCTCCTTTCCCCATTGCAGTTTCCCATAGCTTCCTCTCAATGCTAAATGTTACATTGCCAGCTCTTAGCATTGTAATCGTAGGCAAGTTTGCTCTAAAAGTAAGACCCATTAAATTCAGCAGGGCTTACTCCGTGGAGAGTGGATATATGATTGCAGTTGTGGCATCAGTCTTCATGACAGCTGTTTTCTAATGCACCCCACCGTAAACACACACATACACCCATATTGATGGTATTATATAAATTATTACTATTACAACTTTGAACGCATGCAGATTGGATGTTACAATAGTTCTGTCTGAATGCGCAATTTGTTGTTTACTTTTTCCTCAACCCTACAGTTTCTTTTCCTCTGTTTAGTTTTTTTTGGGGGGGCGTTTTGTTCATGGTGTTGAACTATTGTTTAATGTGATAGTTCATTCTTTGTTCAAATATTGTCTTTCTGTACTGGAAATGATTTTAGGAATGAACAAAATGTTGCAGTGTGAAGTGCTCCTGCCCAGCCACCTCACCCGCCCCCTTTATTTTCCTTCCAAGTAGCAAGAGATCGGGTAAAGCCCTTCTCCTGTCACCAGCAGAACATTGGGGCTATTGATATTCATCACATTTGTATCCCCGCTTTCCTCCAGAAAGCTCAGTGCAATACCCAAGGTGCTCAATAAACTACAACTGATATAGACAAGTAAAGAAATATCCTAGTTATTGTATTTTTAGAAAGGGAAATGAACTTCATCCACCAGTTCTGCCTGTGTTTGCTGTCTTCTAATTGCTGTCTTCTAATCTAGCTGATGTTGGAAGTTACCTGTCCATATTGGCAAAGAAGTGTCAGACCAAATTGTCTTCATGACCCACAAATTGAAGAAGACGAGGGGAAATGCCCTTTCTTCAGCACTTGCTGATTTATGACCTGGCACATTTTGTAGGCAAATGCTAGCTGTGCAAGAGAATGCCTTCTTGAAAATGAGAGAGGATGATCAGCTGGGACAAACTTCTAGCGAGGTGAAGTCTTCTCAGTGTCTTCGAGGAAGTCAGGGACCCTCCATCTGTCCTTTGCTAGAGGCTTTCTGTTGACATTTCCCGTATGCGCTGCTTTCCAACATATTAGCATCACCAAGTCAACATGTTCCATGTCTGCTTGAATCGCGGTGGCAAAGAATATTTCACTTCAAAGGCATTTCACAGTCCAAACTAAGTATTCTGCCTCGCAATGATAACAAATTGTAATATGTTGCTACAGAACTGCCTACTTGTTGACAAAATTCACTGCTACCTGAAGAAAATGAAACGTGAAGAGGGAAATCCTACAATGCCTATTGAGAAGCTCCATTGGTTTCAGTGAGGCTTACTCCCAGGTCAGAGAGCATAGGATTGTACCCCAATACACTAATTCAGCAGCAAAATGTATTCATCACCTTGGCTGGCTGACTTTGTTCCTGGTGCTTACCTAGTTCTCCATTCGATCTGTCCTGCTTTTTCATAGATTGTCTGCTTTAGCTCAGTAGGCTTAAAAATGTATCCTCTTCTATAAGACATTTCCACCTCCCCCATCCCTGTTGCTGTTGCTGATCTTCCATAACTTCAGAAACTTGCTGCTATATTCATGACTCATAGTAGACACCACAAAAGTTAGATTTTTGCTTCCTTTGTGGGGGAGGAAGGGAAAGTAAAATGTTAGCCGCTTTGATACTCCTTCGGGTAGTGATAAAGCGGGATATCAAATCCAAACTACTACTACTACTACTATTCTTCTTCTTCTTCTTCTTCTTCTTCTTCTTCTTCTTCTTCTTCTTCTTCTTCTTCTTCTTCTTCCTCCACCTCCTCCTCCTCCTCCTCCTCCTCCAATGAAATGTCATTTGATTTCCCAGGGTAGGGGTGAAGTGGGTCAAGGTCAGGGGTGGATCCAAGGTTTAGACAAAAGACCTACATGTTCAGAAGAAAATGAGTAATCAAATGATGTTGATGTGAAATTATACTACAGATTTAAGCTGTCATTGCCACACTCAATGGAACTCTATTCTGCTGGTGGAATGAGAGGATCCTCCCCACAAAATAGCAATACTGTGGTACCTAGGATTAAGAACTTAATTAGTTCCGGAGGTCCGTTCTTAACCTGAAACTGTTCTTAACCTGAAGCACCACTTTAGCTAATGGGGCTTCCTGCTGCCGCTGTGCCGCTGCTGCATGATTTCTGTTCTTATTCTGAAGCAAAGTTCTTAACCCGAGGTAATATTTCTGGGTTAGCGGAGTATGTAACCTGAAGCGTATGTAACCCGAGGTACCACTGTAATGATCATCATCATCTCATCATAATACAGCTCCTAGAATTCTGGGGCGAAAGGGAAGCCATGACAGTTAAACTGGCATAAAACTGATAATATGCTTGCTGACTAGATAAGCCCCACCATGTTTTTCTGTGGACTCGGGTCCTTTTGCAGATCATTCCCTGTCTTGCTTTTGTTTTTAATCATGTGTGTGTGGAGATCTTGAACGCGAAAAGAAGAGAGCCTGAGTCAAAACAGGCTTGCATACAACCACAGTTCATATACTGCTCTTCCTAGAGTGACTTTTCTGTTCTGTTCATTGCCATTTAATCAAAATTGATCATTAAGCATATGATAAGCAATACATTTTAATTACATCCACATACCAGTTCACAGAAAACGGAATTTCATGCTTCCCTAGGTGCACATAAAAGTATGATTTTCCAATCCATTAAGGAAGCAAAGGAAGGAAAGGTGAACTGCACAGGGACTCAGTTGAAAACTCTGCCACATAAGCCAATGCACAGAGAGCGGGCGAAATATCCCGAAAGTCACCACGCAGTTGATGGAGTGCAGCAGCTGGTAAAAGATTATAAGGCAATTTTCATGAGATTTACTGTAAGCTAGTAAACTACAAAATGGCAGAGGGCTGAAAATGAAATTAAACTAGGTTGTACATCAATGGTGATTTTGTTTTCGGCAGCCATGAACTTTAGAATGAATTAAGCAGAGAGCAAGCGGAGATGGCGAAAGCTCTTAGGGATAGCTGTTAGGAGTAGCCCCTGGGGAGGTATGAAGAGAAGGTGGTAGAAGCAGGAGGAGGTGATTTTTGGGGGCATATGTGGCATGGTTCATTTATAAGAGCTAATGAAATAAAAAAGAGAGGAGCTATTCAGTGTGTGGGGGTGTAATGCTGTGCTTGATTTATCTGTGAAAAGTTCTCCAGGGTTCTTGAAGGGACACTTCCTATTACTAGCAGTCCTTTCTCTCTTCAAATCTATTGTTATTTATGAGAATTACAAATGTCTAGGGTTGCCATATTTCAAAAAGTAAACCAGGACACCCAATTTGTTGAGCTTTTCTTAGAATTTTTAATTTTTTTTACAAAAATGCACACAAAAAAAACAACACCCACAATTTTGCAATTTCAGAAATTCCCCCCAGACATCAATTCCGCCTTTGAAATCCTGGTAATGTCTGAGAAAATCCAGATATATGGAAGCCCTACAAATGCCCCATTAAGCACATTGGTGCTCATCATTGTGTCAAGATGGAAGAACTAATAACGAGGCCTATGGTAACATCTCAGTCTTTGTCCATTTCTTAGTCTTGTGGTGGAGTAGACTTGGCCTGAAGAAAATTCCAGATATAATCACTTACACCACCAATTCAAATAATCTCAGGCAGCAAGGATATAAAGACCTCAGTAAGATCTTGAAAAGCTGTTGCCAAAAATAATAGGATGATTATTAGCTGTGCACATAATCATTATATAGGAAAATTCTTTAATATCAGAACCTTTCACAATCATACTGTATCTTTAGAAGGAAGGTCCTTTCGATGATACTCAATAAACAAAATTCAGTTTGCTCTGAAGTTGTTCCTTCTTTGTTGTACTTCTTTTTACCTCAGAAAAAATATTTTAGTCCTGACATTAAGGCAAATTTCCAAATGTTGCCTATCCATTCATAAATAGTGAGTGTTGCTTGGGAACTTTGTCTCTTTGCAAGCAAAATCCTTGACACATTTGTCATACATAGGAAAATAATTTGACATCTTCTGTTACTAGCTAGGCTTCTAAGTTTTACAATTCTTCCCCACATTCAAATAAAGGGCCTCTTCAAAGCAAAAGGCTTGAAAAATCACTTCCCTCAATGATACTGCTGCCTCAAACAAACCAGTCTATTCCAATGGCCAATCATTCTTTGAGCTGGCAGTCCTATGATTTCTGACTTTTCCCTTTGCAACCGATAAAATTAGCAGGTCAAAAAGGAGAAATATTTTGAGGCCAGGTTGCTCTGATGGAAGGGACCCTTGCTTTTGGTCTCATATATCTTCTTGTTGTGCAGGTACTAGTAAACGAAAACCCCCACCAAATCTCCATCTCTTGGAATGGTGCCCTCTGGCTGCTACCTGTCCTCCTTACCTCAAAGCCCTCACTGTGCCTTCTTTGTTTCACTTCAATGCCTCTGTGACCTCAGCAGCCAGTGCACTGATCTCCATATTTCATCCCAAGAGCTCTTTCCCCTTTTCCGTAGCTGTGCTTGTTGCAAGGCATGCAAAATGGTCTTGAGTTGATGGCACGAGGACTGTTAATGTCGCAAAGGCATTGCCCCACAGAAGCAAAACTACTCATTTCCTGCATGCAGTTCCTGAACAGGAATGGCCATTGAGTGGGGGCCTCTCCCAGCTGAAAGACTATGGGTTCCTCAAATGCCGTCTACCTCTCAAACTTCTAGATGGTGCTTCTCTGGTCTATGAGGGGATGGATGGATTCAACTGCATGCATACAATCATCTCAGGTACAACCATCATTAAAGAGAATTTGTGCATCTTTTGACCCCAAACAATTGGGACGCCTTTGACATCCTTCAGTCGACAACTGAATCCCAGCTGCTGTAGAAACTATTAGCACTAAATCTATACAAGCATGTGGGATTGAGCATTGGGCATAATGTTATAAGAGGCAGTATAACTAGCAGAGACAAAAGGCTCTTTGAAAACGTTTAGCGCGGCTGTCAAATATATGAGAAATAAAATATGCTTCTTCCCCAGCAGTTTTCAGTGAGTTGGGATGCCTTTGAACTGCACGGTTTCCTTTTGGAATAGAAGCTATTTAAAATTGAGAAATGCCTGGGTGAAAAAAAAGAGAGAGTGTGTGTTCTTGTGTGATAGGATAAAGAACTTTCTAAAGAATGATGCTCATTGCTAGTTGGAGTCACTTAGTTTCAGAAGTGACTTCCCAGTGGCGTAGCAATGTAAATATTGTATCATGGGGAATCCATGCTCCTCCAGTAATGTAACTTTATGCCCCACGACAGTATCCTCAGGAGGCAGCTCTGATTCTTGTGCTGTAATCCATAAAGCTTCAATGTTTAATGTACACTATCAAAACTTCTTCTATGTTTCAGTCAGCTGTGAAGCAGCCTATGTGAATTCCTTGAAGACCAGAAGCTGGGAAGCAACTTGGTCTGAACTGAATCCTTACAATTGGGTTTGAGGAGCTTCAAACATTCTGTTAAATAAAACAAGTATGCTAGAAGAGACACTAATCTTTATTTCACGTCTATCTAATCTCTTTCTTTAATTAGAAACTCAGACAGACTTCCAATGGTCTCCCATCTAGGCACCAATCAGGAATATGACTACTTAGGGATATGTTCTCAAACCACTCAGCAGGGTCAGAACTTATCAAATAAAATGTGTATTGTTGCAGTTTTCCCTATGTTACAATGTGGTCCGATATGGACGTAGGGTTGGAGCAGGGAAGATTTAGAATCAAATTCTGGCTTAGCTATGTAGTCAGCTGCAGCCACTCTATGAATTATTCCCATGATTCTCTGAGATAGTTTGGATGTCGGAACACTAAGGGCAGGGCCAATTGCACCTGGAGGAGGATGAACCAAGTCATTGGCTCACTCATGTCATTCTTGTATGCAAATGGTCCTAAAGCAGAATGGGAAGAAGCAGTGGGAAAGTGGCTCCCATGTTGGCGCCAGATTAGTGCATAGTAGCCTTCCATGAGACACCTCTGAAAAGGCATACTCTTATTTTGTTTACAATCAGTAATCTGTGATGGCCAATGTCACAGGATTGTTACAAGGAGGACTAAATTGAGGATTATAAATTACCAGGCACATTTAAGATCAGCTAAATAAAACTTTGCAACAACGGAAGCCCAGCATCTATTTGCAGTGTTCCTCTGTAACAAAAATGCCGGCTTTTAGTATGCAGTAAGGGACACGGGTGGCACTGTGGATTAAGCCACAGAGCCTAGGGCTTGCCAATCAGAAGGTCTGTGGTTCGAATCCCTGTGGCGGGGTGATCTCCCATTGTTCGAAAGCACGTCAAAGTGCAAGTAAATAAATAGGTACCGTTCCGGCGGGAAGGTAAATGGCGTTTCCGTGCACTACTCTGGTTCTCCAGAAGAGGCTTAGTCATGCTGGCCACATGACCCGGAAGCTATACGCCGGCTGCCTTGGCCAATAAAGTGAGATGAGCATCACAACCCCAGAGTCAGTCACGACTGGACCTTATGGTCAGGGGTCCCTTTACCTTTACCAGACAGATTCTATGGCTGTTTAGACAAAGATTCTGTATTTCTACAGCAGCATTATGCTAGTTGGAATCCCAGATGTGGCCCCTATACGAACCACTGATGCATCCCTGTTTGTTTGTTTGCTTGTTTGTTTGTTTGTTTGTTTGTTTCCCACCTTTCCCTCTGATGTACTCTGAACCCGTGTGCTCCTCACTTTTCACATCTCTTAAATAGAAACATAGAATTGAACTTATGTATTATTTTTCATCGTCCACTCAAATAAGGCATGCCATGCAGCTTACAATAAATAACATAAACAATGAATAACAACAGAGCAAGGATGGCACAGATTGTAGGTAAGCATCCATTTGACTGTAAGGTAAAAATAAGGACAATAACAGCCCCATCGTAGCTGAAGGTACTTGTTCATCTTCTTTACATGAAATCTACTTTTATTTTCCATCTCTTTGGCTCTGTTGTTTTAGTTTACTGCCCTATGATAAGAAGATGAGGAGAGCCATCCACAAATATTTACTGTTTATTAATTTGAAATGCATTCTGTGGACCATGTTTTATGGGAAGCTCATAAAGAGCTCACAGTTAATCATAAATTATATGCCCACTACGTGGTGGACCAGTACAGTGAGAAGAAAATAAATTGGAAGAGAAATTGTGATCATATTACCTTTGAAGTGAGAGACTTTTACTGGAATAATTTGAGAGGGTGGCAGAATTTGTATAAGTTATAGTCACAGAGATGTGATCAGACACCAGGCATCTCACATGGACATTTTAAGCCTATTGCATGAAATACCTCTTTAGCCTTTGCATGTATAGAATAATAGGGTGTTTGGCTTGCTGAACCAACTATCCATCTGTATGCAGAGTTAAACAGACCCTGGAAAACAGGCAACATCAAAGCTACTGAAGGTGTACCTTTGACTGAGCATGGTTAATCAGTTGGGCACATGGTTCACGTCATGTTGCACTAATGGGGAAAGACTGAAGGAAGTGGTCAAGACAAGGCAAGACAAATTACAGAATGGTGTTTCTGTCAATAGAGGAACATCTTGACATCAATACACGGGGCCAGCCTATCCACTGGATAAATGAGGCAATTGTTGGAAGAGCAAGCTGTGGGTGGAAAGAGGATTACCTGGATTATCGTCTAATGGCAGGATGACGGTGGAGAATCAAGGCGTGCAGAATCTACGGCTACCCATAGAATGGTTGAACAAGAGTAATTGCTCCTAAATGTTGGCTTCTCTAGACATATCTAATTTAGGATGACATGCAGCCAATAGTATATGGTCAGTGCACCCTCCTTAACATTGGTACAGTGTGATGTAGTAATTAAAGTGTCTAACGAGGACCTGGTGACCAGGGTTCAAATCCACATTTGGTCAAGAAACTCATTGGGTGGCCTTGGGCCAGTCACAGTCTCTCAGCTTATCATACCTCACAGGGTTGTTGTGGGGTTCAGTTAGGAAGGCGAGAACCACATGTGCTACCTTGAGTGTCAGGTTGGGTGTCTCTGTCACACAAGACGCAACCTCAGACAGGTAATTATTCCAGATTTATTGGTCAATTACAGAGAGCTCCAGTCAGAGCTAAGTTAATGCATTCCTCGCTTGATGATCCAGTTGCTGAAACTGGGCTCTTCCACTTCCAGCCCCAACAGGAAAGCCCCCACCTTCTCTTTCTCCCAGGCATACGCTTTTCTGCTAGTCGCATTAATCTATGAGTCCTCGGAGATTCTAACCCCCCCCCCCTCGCTTTGCTCCTCTCCTTCCATTGTGTTATTATCAGAATTAGCATGATGCATTTCTGCACCCTGTGACTCCCTCTTGTTCTCTCTGTGTACAGGGGTCAAATTACTGCTGCTCAATGCTTCTCCCCCCTCCCTTAGGAATTCTCTTTCTTCTTCATCTGTGTCTGCCCCTTCACCGCTTGTCAGGACGGGAATGTCTCTGACATTGAGCAACTTAGAGAAATGTGGGATATAAAACCAATAAATAAAATAAAGGAAAATAGCCCTACATAGGGAAATTGATCTTATAGGACATATGGGGCAGCTGTCCTGTCTTGAATTCAACCTCCCTCTCCATAAGAGGCACAGAATAATACCAGTTGTATTTATGAAGTCATTCCACACATGACTGGGAAGGCTGCAGGGTCCCAGATTTGCAAGTATAGAACCCACACACACCAATTTTGAGTATGCAGATACTGTACTGCATTCAAGCATTTGAAGGGTTAAAATAGAGATGGGCGCAAGTGTGCGCACATGGACCCCACCTCACAACATCCCAAGGCAGCATACAGGCTGCAATCTAGATCTCTGTGTGATTAGCATGAGGTGTGAAGGGTTTTAAAAAGTGTTTACAATTGAATGCACTTAGAAACGCCCCCCCCCTGATTGGACACTGTAATAATTCAGGGTTCACTCTCAAGGGGAGGTTTCCATGTGCACCCAATCAAATGCTTTTTTATTTTCAAAAAACATGCTTCAGACTCCTTTGTGTTAAATGTGCAAAGATCTAAAGAGGGGAAGCTGTGAGCATATCCTGTCCCCGGTTTAACCCTTCACATGCTTAGGCAAATGCCTGAACACAGCTTCTATTCACAGGAGACTAAAGCATCAAGTCTGAGGGCAAAGACAGGAGCACGACACAAATACCCTTACATGTGAAGGGCATGAGATTTCTGAATATCTGAACTGCACTGGCTTCTTCCTCTGTTTTTAAGACAACTTCCATCTGCTCCAAAAATTTGTGGATAATTAATGTATTGGATAGATGTGCTGAATTATCTATTCTGCCCAGCTCTGCTTAAAGGGAACATCTTTTACCCATTTTAACTACTTTGACTCTGAAAGACAGATTAACCTTTAATTTCATTGTTATTGTACAGCCCTTTGGGATGCTTCCCAATGAAGCTGCACTGTGAGGCACACCGTTGTGATTTTTAAGACCACCAAAGGGGGCTGAAAAGGCCCAATTCCCATTAATTTTAATCACGCAGCAAAATCCCCTTTGGCTTTTTTCTTTAATAATCTCAGTCTAGAAGTTCAACAGTTCTTGTTTACTTCAGGACACGAAATCAAAAGGAAAAGAAAAGAAAAGCTGCTAATATCCTGATGCACAACACACACACACACACACACACACACAAATAAACAAACACATACACACACATATATATTGTTAGACATGAAAATATTTCCTAGGCTGTACAGGACCTCTGGAGAGTGTTGAGTGTGTTATGGGGATTGGCAAAAAGACTAGAGAGGCTTTTCTTTCCATTTAGGAGAGAAAAACAGCATCTTTCTGGTTAAAGCACAGTATGTTCCTACAGATAAGAGAGACTGCTGTTAAAAGAGATTTCAGTGGTCCCATGGTATTACCCGTTAGAAAGAGAGTTTGCTTTAATCATAGTTCATCATCCTTTAACTTGGCTATAACTTTACGGGAGGGAAAGCAAATCTTCCAAGGATTCAGCTGGACCCTCTTACATTCCTAGAAATGGGTGTCTGTGTGTGTGAATAGGTCAGTTAGGGTTGGTTTGTGGGGAATGTAGCCTTCCCTACTTCACTCTAAAGCTCACTGCTGCACTTTGGACCACAAACCTTTCTTATTTGGGTCAAATCCATAGCATGCAATTAAAGTGCCTTTAAATCACATGCTTTCCCCTCAAGGAATCCTGGGTGCCGTAGTTTAGGAAGGGAGCTGATAATTGTAGCTCTGTGGGAGGATAACTTACAGTTTCCAGGATTCTTTGGGGGAAACCTTGACTTCTAAAGTGGTATAAATGTGCTTTTGATGTATTGTGGGGATGTATGGTGTGGTTGTTGTGAAGATAACACACCACTCTGATCACCTTAGATAAAGAGTAGGATACAAACATAGAAAGCTTAGTTAAAGGGGGTCCTTCAGTTTCCCGGACACTCAATTCAGTTTCCAAGGCAGTCAGTTACAATGGATGTCCGAGAATAGATGTCACAAAGGAAACTATAAAATGGGCTAGCACCCAGCAATGGTCCGTAGCGGATCTGCCGTGCCTACGTCCTGCTTACACTTCAGTAAGAATAGCTTCATCAGTTATCCAATCAACCAGCTTACTTTAAAGATGCTTTACATCTAATTTGCTAATTACAAGTACAGCTTTATTTGGAGAGTGGGGAACAACTTCCAGCCCAAGTTGTTGAGCTACAGAGGTATGCACAAAAGAGGTGCTGGAACACACAAAAGAGGTGCTGGAACTCAGTTCTGGTGAGCTTCGGCTGGGGGGGGGGACCCCTGCATCAATACAACATAAGTGCATCCTTCAATTACACTGTTGTGCCCCATGTATGAGAGTTTCCTTCCTAATGCAAATAGCAGCCAGGGGGGAGCCACACACCCCAACTGCTGCAGAGGAAAAGTGTAAAACTCTTTCACCCATCCATTGAAAACCTGATCCTGATCACCTCCACTTTCCACAACTGCTTATTGCTCAAAACTGTCTTATGCAACATTAATTATTGTACAACAGTCTGACCCACAAGGTCTTTTGAATCAGTTTCTTTGTAAGCTGACCATAACAGCTTACTATTTTTAACCTTAAGAATGTTCAATAGAATTTTTAACCTCATAATGGATCTGGTTCATCTTATAAAATAATACCAACTTCCAAGACATTCAACATTGTTTGCTATCTACACAGACAATTATGGAGGGAACAGGTAGAAGGCAGGAAACATATCAATGTTTTGTGTCTCTCTCTGTGTGTGTTTATATGTCTGCCAAATAGGATCAAGATACTTCCACCCAAAGGGGTAGCAACTATCCTACCTCTCCTCTCCATCTTTGGCTCGCAGCAATTGCCCAGGAAAATCCTTTCCTCCAGAAAGGAGAGGAGGAGTTTACATCATAGCCAACTGGAGTTGAAAGTGGGTTTCTCCTTCCAACTCTAGCAAGTGTTTTGTGATGCAAAGCCAGAGGCGGCATTACACTTGTCCCTCTTCCTATTTCTTTCTTTATTAAAATAAATAAAAGGAAAGGAAAATAGCAGCAAGCAAACTCTGAAAAGTTTGAATATTTCTGAACTTCTCTCATTCTAACTTTTGAATACAATCATCAGACACATGAGGAGGTGACTTCATTTTCCCTGAACAGGACTGGAGAAAATAGAGCAGCAGATTATCTTGCCGCTGTAAAAGACCCTTGTCATCAGTACCACAGAAAGCCTGTCAGCAGGAGGATGCAAAATGCTAAATAATAAGCACATAACACAGATGGATTTTTATTTCTGAAAATCTAAAATGTAGATTAAAAGAATATCCCCCAATCACTTGTTTTGTTTCTTTTGTTTTGTTTTTCAAAAGCGGTTAACTTAAGATTTACATCCAAAGATTTCCATTGAAGGGAAATTCCTTGTAGGGCCCTGAAGTTTCACACAATACAGTCATCAGTGTGCATCTGAAATGACTAATTGAGCCCTGGAGAACAGTCCCTGCACACTCTCCCAGAATGTAAAGTTCATTAGTCAAGGACATGCACTTTTCGAAAAGCAAATCAATTGTCAACACTGAAATGTCTGAAGCTGGAGAGTGGGTAGCTCTGAGGAGACAAACAGGCAGCGGCATACAGATGGAAAAAAATAGATTAGGGATAAATCCTGCCCCAAAGCATTCCTATCCAGCCACCAAATATCCCTTTATCTCAAGGACCCCCCCCCTCAGCCCTCCGCCCCTCACATCATTAGGCCTCTCAGCTACTTTCTTCCCAAGCTGCAGTCATGGGCAAAGTGTGAAGAGCAAAAGAGGTTGGGTGGGACTTCTAACATGTCCCTCAAATGGTCGCTCCTGCATACAAACCATGAGGGCAGTAAGTTGTGCTTTGCCAAAACATCTATTGCATGGAGAGAAACAGGGGCTTAAAAGAGACCTCTGCCTGTTTCTTGGATTGTGTTTGAGCATGTTTGATATTGCTTGCTCCCTCCCCCATTTAAACTATGCCTCTGCTTAACATTTAGTTACTGCTTGAGAGCCTAGGGTGGTATCCAAAGCAAGTGTTTCCACCAGAAGAAGGATGCTGAAATTTGGACATCAAATCCTGCTTGAAAGGTGGGGAAACACATTTGCCAGAAATTTCATATACCGTAATTTAATAACAGGGGTCCCAAACACTTTTTCTCCATAGGCCGCTGGAAAATTGTTCAGGGTTTTGATTTTTCTACCTCCTTTAGCAATTGTAATGCCTTGTGCTAGATGCTACATGCCAGAGGTTTTCAAGCTTTTTGGGTCCACAACTCCCTTGACCAACTACATTCTTTCTGTGGTACCCCTGTGGGGCTCAGGAGCCCAGTTATGTCACCCCTTGCCTGCAGAGATGGCAGTCTGTCACCACTTTTTGAACACCTTGCTTTGAGTGTTCCCTCAGCCTCCTCTCTTTCTCCTCTCCTTGGGAGTCCTCTGGGCAGCTGTAGCTGCCACCCCTGGTCTCTGAACTGCCTGCCCCAAAGAGAGGTGCCTCCTCATACTGCCCCACAGGGGCCTGGGGAGCACCCATGGCCAGCCCCAAAGGCACCATTCACCTGAGGAGCTTGTAGTCAGGGCTGCCTCAACAAATAGCTGTGCAAACCTTTGGGAGGCAGAGATGCAAGAGGGCATCAGAGGAGGGAGGGAAGGAAAGAGGAACACAGGCCAGTGTTGCCCGTGGCACCCCTGACCATCATTCAAGGCACCCCAGGGTGCCACGGCACACTGGTTGAAAACCACAGCTGTATGGTTTTCAATGGTCTTCTTGTTGCTTCCTTTATTGCTTATATGTTGCATTTCATTGTATTACAATTAAGAGTTCCATCAAATATGATACAGGGACTATTCAAAAACAAGTTTGTCCACCTACAGTCTTACCAGTTGATTCACCACATTAGCCAAATTCTTATATACTTGGGTCACATTTTTGTCCTGCTTTTCAAACAAATATTGTCTCCCAGAATTTTTTTTTTAAAAGAGGAGCCATAACTCCCACCCTCAAGCTTACAACCAAGCAACATCATGCAGATGTAGATGTGTGGCTTCAGTTTAAATATATTTCCTGGAGACAAATGGTGCCAATGACAAAAACCAAATCAACATCATTCCAATCTCAGAATATAGGTCTTCGCATGATGGATTTTTTAAAATTATTTAATGCGGTATGCTAGACCTTCCTTTTTCCTCTTCAAACATCACCTACTTCAAATATATGAGCAGTTCCCTGTTTTATAGAATTTAACCATACTACACACACAGGAACACACACACAGAGAGAGAGAGAGAACTCTTCTTTTGAAGTCGAATCTTTTAAAGCAGGGCTTCTGCTCTCACCTTAGCATATACATAATCATTTCACTGCCTTTCCTGAGCTATTTGCAGTTCTACTGTACCGTTATTAAGATAAGGAAGCCAGAACTGCACAGCTCCCTAGGACTGAGCACATGAATAATTGTATTAAAAGTGGAACAGGAACAAAATTCAGATAAAAAGTATGAATCAATCATACCCAAATATTCAAATGAGGATCCACCCAAATGCTGGAATTCCTCTCTGCTTGGGAAAGGGGTGTCATGGGCACATGGAAGTTTTCCATGTACTTCTGTATACGTAGCAGTTGGTGGAAAAAATAGCCTCTGCCCTCAAATTCAAGGGGTGGGGAAGTGGACTTTGTAAAGTCCACAAAGTCTAACAATTTCAGTTAAACCTGGAATTGCATTTTTTTTAATGCATCTTATTTCTTTATTACATTTTTATCCCAGTTTCCCTGGCCTAGGAACACCTGGTGAGCTTTGTGGATGAAACAAGATTGTCTGTAGGCTGACAGAGAACAATATCCTTGAGGATCAAGATCTGGCAACTCATACATGCTTTAGTGAATTCTTTAGCTCAATTATTGCAAATTGCTCTATGCAGAGCTATCCCTGAATATTTTTTTTCGAAGCTACAACCGGTACAAAATACAGCTTGCAAGGATTCTAATGGGAGTTAAATACACCTGTGCTTATAGACCTCCACCGGCTCCCAGCTGACTTCCAGGCACAATTCAGAGTGCTGGTTTTGATCTTCAGTGCTCCACATGGCTTGACTCCTGGGTGCCTCAGGAAAAGTACTTATTTCTGTGTGATCACTTCCTAAAATATTTGCAAAAATTGCGCTGTAAAAACTCAAGCTGGGCACTGGATGTGTCCAAGGCCTGAATTAAATCAGGCTGATATGATGAAATCTGGACTGCAGTCAAGTTGGCTTGAGACAGGCCCGGGTTGCTGTGGGTTGGGTGACCAAGAGTGGTCCAGGGGGCATGACAGGAAAAAGGAGAAACCACAAAACATGAAGGACTTGCCCGTAACTTTCAAGTTTCTCAGGAAAAAAGAGACATCCTGTTTCTTTGTGCAAGGTTTTGGTGGCCATTTTGGCTGCTGCACACATGTGCTGCGCTCTCATCCAGAAAACGTGCTTTTTCTGGGACAAGGGTGAGGCACAGGCCATGTGACTCACCTGGGAGTGCGTCCCAGAAGACACACATCCCAGTTTGGGGCTTGAAATGTAGGGTGGTATGCCACTTCAGTTTCAGAGCAAGTGATGCAATATGTAGGTCAAATGCCACCATGAGTTAGTCACACCGATCCACTTTCTGTAAATTGTTTTGAAATCTGTGGCTGAAAAAGCACATCTTGAGGGCATGCTCTTTACTCTTGGCTATGTTTTCCCCCCCATCTCCTCAGGGAGGGATGGCTAAGGTGCAGAGAATGGGGAAAGTTACCACAGCCTAGTTAGAAAGAAAAGACGGACAGTCATGTGGTTATATGGACTATGGAGGAGAACTGTGATGGTAGTGGTGACTCTCACTAGAGCTTCTGTCAAGGACTGCAGAAAGGTGTCGTTATGTACGTTCTCCAGCCTGCTTTCCTCCTTCCCCTTTATGGTAATGCCAGCACATTAGCGAGTCTGCACAGTGTCCCACAGAAAGGCAGCAAAGCAGGGAAGGGAAATAGAGAAATGCATTAAAAAAAAACAGCTCCATTTGAATTGCTTCAATAAGCTGCTTGCTTCAGCCAAAGGTGCCTGTTGGTTGTATTTATATGGGGGGGAGGGGGAACCATTTTAGAAACACAGTGCAAAATCCTGAAATGCTGCAAGGCTTGTATAATAACTCAGATTGGTGGTTCTTGTAATTAATTTTCTCATTACTCTTTTATTTGAAATTCAGTGTTGTCCCAAATAAATTAAATCCCAATGAAGGAGAAGAAAAAGCATCTATAATTCCATAAGGGTTTGCTCAGAAGACTAGGGCGATAACCTTGGGCTTCAGGTTTCCCCAGATATCAGCCTTTTAAAAAAACAAAAACCACACAAGGATAGAATGCCATTCATACATACACACACACACACACACACACACACATATAAGGTAAAGGTAAAGGTACCCCTGCCCATACGGGCCAGTCTTGCCAGACTCTGGGGTTGTGCGCCCATCTCACTCAAGAGGCCAAAATAATACACACATTATTTGCCCTGTGTTTCAGATAAGCACAAGATAATAATGACATGCAAACCCAAAGTACAGGGGAAAGGGGGCAGAATCTGGAGATGGGTGGAATAAAGATTTGCAGGGACTTTGGAAGACCTTCACTTAGAGTCAAACTGGTGGCAAAGTGCCAGTGATCCGTATAAGAGGCAAAGACAATAAAACCCTACAGCTTCCCAGTGCTGGCTGAGTTCATCTAGTTTTCAGAGAGAGAAATTCTATAATATTATACAGGATCATGCAAAACCAATCTGTTCTCTTACTGGGGAACATCACTGTGTATAGCAAGCAGTGGTGGCACATATCATTTCACAGCTTGCGGTGAAACACAATGTGGTACCCTGCTGCTCCTACCACCACGATACCTGTTGCTGCCACCACTGTCATCGCCTGCTCTGCCACTGCTACACACCCTGCCAGGCAGTGCCAATTTCAGGCAAGATCACATACGTTTTGGGTGAGATCTCAACCCAAATGGATGCAATTTTGCCCAAAATCTCTGGTGGAAGTGCTATCTGAGGGGCTTCTGCCATCTGAGGTAGCGGCCTCACCCCACATATTATTATTCTTATTATTATTATTATTAGTAGTAGTAGTAGTAGTATACCGCCCTTCACCCATAAATTTCAAGGCAGTTCACAACTTAATGGCTGGGTGAGCTCCGATCACAAAAGAGACAGCTCCAAACAGCTGGAAAATAAATATTAAATGTAAGTGAGAACTAAATAGGTCAGCTGCATTGGATGAATAGATCATTTGGCTTATTCTCTGCATATCGTGCAGAACAAAACTAGCCCTCAAATGGCAGGAAAGCCAAAGGTGTGTCAGTCTTTCTCTCTGAAAGTGATCAAGGCTACAAAATCGGAAATCAGTTTCTACAGGGCTGTGCCTTGGACTCGTGACAATTAAAATTCCACACCAAGAAAAGCTGGATCCTGTGACCTTTATCAATTATGCACATAGAGCAAATTTACATAACATTTGGCACAAGGCTGCCATTTTCCTGGCTTTGTTCATCGTGGAGAAGGGTGAGGAGTTCTGCACCAAAGCTACACAACTCCTTTTATTATTGGAAGCCTTATTCATCCACCACCCTGGATTTGAGATTTCGACAGACATTGCTCATGCACACTCCTTGTACTGTTGAATGATCTGTAAGAGAGTTGGGAAGCTGAATTCTACACAACACATTTAATGCTCCCCCCACAAACTCGCAGCCTTGTGGAATACAATGAGCAAAGTTAAATCTCTGCTTACATGGGAGCAGGGGTGTATTTCCATACATATACACACACTGTTATTTTGCCTTCTCCTGTAACGTGTGGCTTGGCTGGCTTATTTGAATCATCTGGAGCTCTTGCTCCTCAGGCTTCTTTGTAGATGGTATCTGTTCTCTGCTTGTAGCATAACCTGACCTCGATTGCACTGTTGATCTGTGGGTAGCAGGTGGATGGATCATCCCGCTTCAGGGCTAGGAGATAGGTTACAGGGCTTTTTCATCTCTTCCAGTATCACAGGAATTAGTTATCCGAAGCTTGTTGGTTGGGGCATGATATCTAATAAAAATGCAATAAAACTAAAGCAGTGAATATTTTAAAATGTTACACTGAGTTTCCACTTTTTTTTAATTTAAAAAAGTCAGTTGCTATACATGGAAAATACATCCTACACTGGGCGCAGTGTGATGACAGCCTTGCATTTTTATGTATATAGGAAGATACAGGATTTGAGAAAGGACAGTATGGCTATTACCCTGCAACGTTTAGCACTCACAGAAGCATAGAGTTGGAAGGGACCTTGAGGATCATCTACAGGGTGATGCAGCTGTCCCATATGGGGATCAAATCTTCAACCTTGGCATTATCAGCACCATGCTCTAGCCAACTGGGAATAAGTGCTGTTGAAGCTATTATTTTTATTATTTGAATTTATCTATTGCCCTATACCCACAGGTCTCATGGTGGTTCACAGGATAAAAGCTAAATGTGACTTAGGGCACCATCTGAACTCACATCTTCCACCGGCCAAACTGCAGAGCAGCAGAACCACATCCAGAGTCCTGCTTCTCACAAGAGCTGTGGAGGAAGAGGGAGACAGTGATACAGTCTGGCACAGCAGTCAGGTCTGGATTGGGCAGGATGCAATCACACAACAGCAATTTTCCCCACTCAGGATCTAGAGGAACCCACCCCCCTCCCTGCCCTCAGAACACCTCATTTCTAGGCTTTCTGCTGGATCCTACAGACAGGGAACCCACCAGTGCGCCTCCTGCCCACTCTCTCATGGCCGATAGGAATCCCTCTTAGTCAAGAGAGCCAAGAAGAGAAACACCCCTCCTCTTAATCCAGCCAGATGTAGGGAGGGGGCTATATTGCTCTACTACTTCTGAGTAGACATGCATAGGAATGAACTATAAAGTCTACTGTTTAGTACACAGCTGTGACCAGGGAATGCTGTGACCAAAAAGTCAGAACTGCTCAGACATATCTGAAGCACAGAAAAGATAAATTCTTTTTGAAACTTCTGATGCTGATCTCTTGCTCCTGAGTACCTCAGATTGTCTCCTTCTCTCTAACCCCCCCTCCCAAATCTCCTCTGGTTCATCAATAAAGAGCATATAACAGTGCCACAAATTTGTTCCAATTTCCCTGTTCTAATATGGCTAACTGCAAATTAGCTATCAAGGAGGGCACCTAAAAGATAGGTTCTGAAGGATTAGATTAGCTTTCTGCTGTTTCAGAATATCCTTTTCAGAAATGTTGAGGTGCCCTATTGTCACCTCAACAAAAGGCCATATTAATCAGTATCTATGAATAGGAAACATTTTATGCTGAAATTAGAGTTACAAAATATGCTGACAATGAAGAAGTAATATAAGCCATTGAATGAAATAAAAGTCTGAGTCTTGCAACTGGTTGGCAAGATACAGTATTATGTGTGGAGCTTATATGTGTGGGTGACCCTGGTGCATACTGTTTCCTTTTGATGAAACCAACACATCTTTCAAAACTAGCACTGCCTGGGAGCTCACCTCTTCAACTTGTCTACTTGCAAATAAATTGATACTACAGAAACATTACAAGTCAGCAATACTCCAGTTACCAAATAACAATAAAAATCTGATCGAGAGAAAGGCTGAACTGAAGTTTCCTACCCCACAGAGTAGTGAGGAGCACACAACACTTTCCTAATCCTGATTGGAGGAAACAGTCATGTTGGAATCATTCTCAAAAACATCAAAGTGAGCATGTGTCTAGCAGTGCTGCTAACCAACATATGCACACTTGCCCATGCCAATCGCACAGATAGCTGTCATAAATTGGCAGCACACAAGCACCAACATGACTTGTTTGAATGTATTTACAGTTCACTGATCCACCGCAAACCCACAGAGGTTTGTTTCTGGCATCCCAACCCAACCACTTATTCAGTATGAGAAATGGGTTTTGGTGACCTTTACAAAAGTTTCCCATCGCGTTAAATGTGTGTCTCCTGCATGCTATTTTTATGTGTGATGTATGCTCTTCCTGATGCGAACTGCTGCTTCATAGCATCTCCCCTTGAACAAACTTGTTTTAAATGTCTCTAAACCTACTAGTAAAACAAATTAGGCTAGAGACTTTAATGCACCTTGGCATGTGTGCATTAACCACACAGCAGACACGGCATATCCCCCCCCCCCCCTTCCTGTGTTTTTTAAGGGACAAGCAGGAGACAGGACTCCTGGAACTTCTGTAGGAGGAAACTGATATGTTCAATACTGGATGAGGCTCTGCAGGTCAAGAGACTAAGGGCTGTTAACAAGAAGGCTGGTTGAACTAGAACTCTGCGTATGCCTCAAGACTGTGTGTCTGTTTGGGATGCTGCTCTGAGCAGAGCATGACATTTGTGCCAGTAATCAGAGGATGCTCAAGCCATGGATAAGTTAAGCCAGGGGTAGGCAACCTAGGGCCTGGGGGCCGGATGCGGCCCATTCACCTTCTCAATCCGGCCCGTGGACGGTCTGGGAATCAGCGTGTTTTTACATAAGTAGAATGTGTCCTTTTATTTTAAATGCATCTCTGGATTATTTGTGGGGCCTGCCTGGTGTTTTTACATGAGTAGAAGGTGTGCTTTTATTTAAAATGCATCTCTGGATTATTTGTGGGGCATAGGAATTTGTTCATTTTTTTTTTCTTCAAAATATAGTCCGGCCCACCACATGGACTGAGGGATGGTGGACCGACCCATGGCTGAAAAAGGTTGCTGACCCCTGAGTTAAGCTGAAGCCTAGTATCAGTTGTTTAGAGGAAGCCCATGAGAGGGCCTCCCCAGAATGGCTGCTATAGTGAGAAATTCTCCCGCAGTAACCAACATGCTTTATTAACCATGTATGTACATGCCTAATTAATCCCCCAGAATCAATGCCATATCTAATGCAGGTAGCACTTCTAATTTGACCATTAATTATCCCTTGTGGGTATTGGATTTCCTCCAGCCGGCATATTATGCCTTATTAAATTAAGCACCCTTGTTTGCATTTCCTCTGAAGTACATGCTCAATTCCTGCAAGGGACACAGCAAATCATCTTATAGCATGCTCTGATTGGCTAAGAGGCCCAGGTGTGACTCCCTTGCCACCCTCTGGCAGGAGAATCATATTCTGAGGTGTCCTTTCTTATGCAATTTTCTCCTATCCAGTCCAGTCCTTAGCAAGATTACCTTCAACATCAGAGCTCATGCGCATCAGGAAGTGCTTTCCCTAAACCTGGAAATCTCTCAGTTCTCAGTTCAGTTCAGTCTTCCTCACTCACACTGTCCCATGATTTAAGTTTCTCATAACCCTCCTGGAGGGGTGTTTCATTCTACTGTTCTTCAAGACATGCTGAGCTCACAGATTGCTACAGGAGCTGGGCTTCTTAAGGAATTGCAGTCCCAGTCACACTGCCTCCCCTCCCTGGCCTAATACTATGGCCTTTTAAAACCTCGCTGGTAGGCCAGTCAGGGCAACAGCCAATGTCCAGCCTGCCAGCAAGGCATTGCCTTCCAATCAGGGCCTCCGATTCAGTGGCATAGAAAAGGGGGGCAGAGGGGTTGTTGCCCCAAGGACAAAATTGAGGGGGACACGCAAAATTCAAATTCAAAAATTCAAAAGAAAAATAAACTACTTTGAGGGTTTTAAAAAAAGCAATCAAACAGTGTAAAAATTTTCATGAAATAGATAATAATAATCAAATGTCCCCTCCTCAGCTTCCCTCTCCCTTCCAGGAAGACCCTTCCCCCACCCACCACCATTGCCACCTCCTCTCGACCCTGACAGGAACCACTTCCTCTCTTTCCCTCGACACCACATTTGTTGTTTTTCTTTGGGAATAGTCAGGACCCAGACTGGAATCAGGTGTCGCTGAGTTAAGTCTGAACCTCACCAGCTCAAGAGTGGAAGCATCTCAGAATGACATGGTTGCAGTTCTGCCAGAGGTGCCATGAAGAAAGATATTTTAGGCATTTTCCTGCCCCTTCCCTCCAGGTTTCAGATTCCACTTTACTATTCATCAAGGGCATCTAGCTCTTTGGCCAGCTGATATTAGTTGTTCTACACCAAACAACTATAACCACTAGGTGGTCTTTATATATTATGTGGGCATATCAAAGACACAAAGCTGTTTGCAGAAATATTTGTGGAGGTGTGAGTGACCATGCTATAGCTATTCCACAGTATGTATAAAAAGAAATCAGAAGCAATCTTAAAATGCACTCTTAGTGCTGGTAAAAGAATGCTTTTTGCAATTCAGTATGAAATATACTGGGACGCAGGTGGCGCTGTGGGTTAAAGCCTCAGTGCCTAGGACTTGCCGATCGAAAGGTCGGCGGTTCGAATCCCTGCGGCGGGGTGCGCTCCCGCTGCTCTGTCCCAGCGCCTGCCAACCTAGCAGTTCGAAAGCACCTCCGGGTGCAAGTAGACAAATAGGGACCGCTTACCAGCGGGAAGGTAAACAGCGTTTCCGTGTGCGGCTCTGGCTCGCCAGATGCAGCTTTGTCACGCTGGCCACGTGACCCGGAAGTGTCTCCGGACAGCGCTGGCCCCTGGCCTCTTAAGTGAGATGGGCGCACAACCCCAGAGTCTGTCAAGACTGGCCCGTACGGGCAGGGGTACCTTTACCTTTACCTTTATGAAATATATCCAAAGGAGGCTCTGGAACCGTGCTGTGAGTTAGGGCTTGACTTCTGCCACAATAATCTGAAATGGTCCCCTGTTTTATGAAAGCACAACAATAACATTTCAGCTTCTAATATATCATTGTGTGCCTCATCTTTGAAGCTATGCTTTTGATTTCTGGCTGAACAGACCACCAGCTTCTCTCTCAAAGGGTCCTTTTCCATTCCATCATCTCTCAACATTCTCTTGGTGCTACAGAATTTCTCATAACAGCACTCATCATTGAGCAAATACCTAATGCTGACATAATGGTGTCAGAGTGGCGAGGCAATGGTACATCGCTTGGTTGTATCCTGAAGGTATTTTCAGCAGTGCCTCAGGCTTACCATATGCAGTGCCAGAATGTCAAAATAGATACAAAAGGGTTTCACTGGGGCAGGGAGGGGGCTGTTATGCTGCACAACATAACATAAAAGCAGTTTGGGGGTTAATATCTGCCACAATTGCATTTTACACCTATTCTCACAATTAATGCTACAAGCATCCTATAATTTTGATTGTTAGCACAACTGAAGGATCATCATCAAGTGTCAGGCCAATATGACAAAAATCAAAGAGGCACAGAAGGTCAGGAGTAGAGAAATGAACTCTTATTATTATTATTATTATTATTATTATTATTATTATTATCATCTATAGGCCACTGCTGCAGGAGCACCTGAAGTTGATAAGTGGCTTTGGAAAGAAAATTTTGGACACATACACCCCTTCTGTAATTCAGGTGGTGGTGGTGGCTGTTAATACTATTTAATATTATTAATATTATTTCTGAATTTGCTTATTCACATGTTATATAACAACAACTACATACTGTTTGCACTCTTCAAAATAATAATTGCAATAACAATTGTAATTGTAATAATCAGTGCTATTTTTCTAGAGGGGGGGAAGTGCTGGAACTTCTTCCCTTGTTCTCTTAGAATGACAATGGCACCTACTTGAGAGGTGCCGGAACTGAGTTCAGGTGAGTTCTGGTTGGGAAAAAACACCCTGATAATAATAATAATAATAATAATAATAATAATAATAATAATAATAATAATAATAATAACTTGAAACATTATGCTGTCGAATCATCACAGCGTAACTAGCACAGTGGGCAAGAAAACAACAAAAGTAGCTTAAACTGGAGACTGCCACTCATCTTGCTCTGCTCTCCCTCCAGCAGATCACCCCTTGCTTAAATATAGGGTTGTTCAAGTGCTGTCATCACTAAGTGAAGTGGCCATAACACTAAGAGAGAACAGGAAAGGCAGGCTAAACGAGAATAGGAAGATAATTAAGCCTAAAGGGATACTTGCTTTGTTATGTCTTCAAACTTCAGCCTCCCCTTGGAGAATATAATATTGTACATCAGCAAAGAGAAAGAGAGGGCGGGGGAGGGAGGGAGGGAAAGAGAGGCTGAGGGAAAAAACAAACCCCATCACCGTTGCTGTTGGTGTTTTATTTGCAGAATCTCCCAGCTTGCATGCATTCTATTGACTTGGTTAAAATTTTATAAAACCTCTGTGCTGAAAATTTCCCTAGCAGCCCTACTTTCAACACATATTAAAGTTGGTTGGCCTGCTTCTTAAAAAACTGCCACTAAAATTTCACGCCACAACCAATTCCCTGCATAAGGGCTGTTTGCAGGCACAGCAACCCAGGAATGCCAAGATAAGTGTCATTTGCAATTCAAGCTTACAGAGGGCTGACAGAATTCCCCAACTGTTCATTATGTCACTGTGAGGACAAGCAAGCAGACCTTGAGGGACATCTCGATCCCCAAAGGGGAATCTATATACAGATTCAAGCTAGCACCCAGTGTTCTGTCCCATTTCAGTGAAATCCCAAGAACTGGAGCCTAGGACAAGGATATACAAATCAAAAGGCCTTAGCTTTGTGGTGCAGCATCTGCTTTACAGTATATGCAGAAGGTCTCAGGTTCAAGGTGTGGCATCACCCCTTTCTGAAACCCTAGAAAACCACTTCTGGGACTCAGCTAGATTGGTAAAGAAAAAGCGTTGTATATGCGTTGTATCTGCATTATAACACTGTGACACCAGATGGCGCTGTGGAGTTTCATTTTTGCCAACGCAATTTCTCATACAGTGGAACCTTGGTTCTCAAAATAAATTTGTTCTGGAAGTCCATTTGACTCCCAAAGCCGTTCGAAAACCTAGGCGCAGTTTCCGATTGGCTGCATCTGAAAAATGTTCGAAAACCAGAACACTTACTTCTGGGTTTTCAGTGTTCAGGAGTCGCTTTTTTTGTCAGCTAAGCCGTTTGAGAACCAAGGTTTCACTGTATAATGTTTACAATGTGCTTTCCAAAAACACTTCTTTGATGTGTTTAGATCTAGCCCTGGTCAGCGAAGATGTTACTAGCTAGACAATCCAATAATCCAGCTCTGTAGAAGGCAACTTCCTACGTTTCTAAAGAGGTGGACTTTCGACTGTCCAATTTCAGTGGCGCCTTGTGCAACACTTAAATTTGGCACCCCAAATTTGATCCCGCTGCATCCTCCCTCCCCCCCCCAAAGGACACTAACATCACTTTCACTTTTCTCCTCTATCATGTCAGGTCTCTTCCTTGAGATTTCTTGTCCTCATACAGCTATTTACAATGCAACTACAGAAGAAGGCTGGCTTTCCAAAAGGTACGTCAGCCTTATGGAAAGTATGTGAATGCATCAGGCTTTAATGTTTGCAGCTTTGATATGATCTTTGATCGTGAGCAACTTTCACAGAGAATCTATGTGAAGATTAAATATTAGTGCTGAGTCGTGCTTTCTTTGACCAGATATTAAGAAACATAGAAATTCCAGGTACCTCACACCTTGCCTTCTATTTGTGTGTGCGCGCGCATACACTCAAGCACACGCAACCCTCTCAAGTCCACTCATACACATAATCTATTTGATCTCCATTCCTTTATCCCTGCCGAGATTTTTTTCCCTGCCTTTAAAATAACATATCACCAAGCTATGAGGACTCTTGCATTTCCCCCCCCCCCCTCATGCTTCTAAATTCATTCTGTGTAGCTGCTGGGCAAACTTTCTGTGGTTAATTACTGATTGTTCTCTTTGTTGTATTATTGATATGCTCAACCCTGCAATGCTGTAATTCCATTATTTCTAAATTAGACCTTTGTGGGTCATTGGTGAATGAGCTTAACTGAACATTTCAGACCAAAGATCAGAAATTAAATTATGGAACTCACTTTCTAATTCGAGCCATAAAATCTCAGAAGGGAGGGGAGATGTTGTTTTTAACCTCACTAGGTAGCCTGCATCAAGTAATTTGTTGGGGGAGAACGATTCAAAATTAACTGTTCTTAACATACTGTAGTCATCTTGAAATTGTCCTGGGGCTCTTCAATTATTATGTATCTCCCCTGGATGTGGCAGCAACTGCTTCCCCCTCATATTTCCCATAATTATGTTAACCTCAGTGAACATTGATTCAGACAATGCTTTTGTATGTTTGGCACTTGAAGCTAACAATTAGCTTCCCACTGGATTTTTAAATATCCATTGCTAGTTAAGGCAGACACATTCAGGCTTCGGTCCTATGGTGCTGGGGTGATGGAGCAGCCCAGAGGCCACAGGGTGTTTCAGAGCAAACTTCACAAGTGCCCACTCCCAAAACCTCCTCAAGCCATTGCCTTACCAACATCAGAGCAGAAAGGGAGCAAGCTGGGTTGGATTGGAAAAGCAGTATGAATCTGAAAGATGCATTGCCTTCCAATTATCTTGACATACACTAGTATCATCCTGGAGCTGAAATTATATCTATCTATCTCAAAAGCCCAGGGGGGGAAGCAAAATATCCACTCCACCCTCCTTTTTTTCTTTGCTGGCGTGTGCCAAGGAGAACCTAGGAAAGGGTAGTTCATCTGCATCTAGTCTTCCCTCTTCCTTTCAATATTATAAACAGTGTAAAATCACTTACAATCACAGAAATAAGGTGGATCCTAAAAATAGTAACTGCCATAGAGAATGCCCTGTGCTAGGTCACCATGCCCCAGGCTTCTGGGGATGGAGGGGTCAGCTAGAAGCCTCCCTCTGCCAATCTTGGCACCCGAGAAGGTTGGCAGGGAATGAGGTGATCATTTGGGTATTAAGGGCCTGAGTTATTTAGGGTTTTAAAAGCCAATGTGAGCATCTTGAAATGGGCCCGGAAACTGACAACTAGAGTAGCCTTTTTAAAATAGGAGTTATACGAGATCTAAATGGACACCCAGCCCGTAAGCAATCTGGCTGATGAACTTTGGACCAATTGAAGTTTCTGAGTCTTTTTCAAAAATAAAATGCTGATAACATTCAAGAGAACCTGGTTAAACTGGAGTTCCGACAATTCCTTAAAGAAACTCGTCTATGACTGCTCTCTCTGTTCAATATCCCCCCACCGCCCAATTTCCTTAAAGCAGGGTAAATACAAACAATCATTTACCAAGCTGTAAATTATCTCAGTATGTGTTTGGCTATCACTTGGTAACCAAGCTATCGATATTATTCCACCAGCTAGTCAGAAAGATTCAATTTTACTACAGTTCTGCCCTGTACATTTTGGGAAGCAAACAAAAGGACTTTAAAATTCTCCTCAAGCCAGCTGGAAGTGAGCTCTCTCACCCTGGGGTAACCAGGGGTACTGTCAGCCAATGACTGAGATCCCCAAACGTCAGGTGCATGTTGTGGGGAAATGGTAGTCTATCAAACAGTCACCTCAGTGACCAGCTTCCTAAATGTCTATAGACCTGCCCTGGGAATTTACCACTTCCTGGGTCCTGTAAAGGACAGATACCATTGCCAAGGCCAGGAGATTTGTTTTCTAATGTACCTTTCAGACCTAATTCTGAGATGGAGGACTGTGAGCTGGAACAAGTTCTGAACGGGTTATATTTATTCATAGCTGCCCATCCCAACTCTTCATCATCATATGTCAACTGTGATGTATTAGTGAGAAACAAATTTCCTCATTCTGCAAAGCACATATACACAGCATCAAGTTTATGGCTTCTCTTATCTGAAAATTTCCATTGTGCCCATGTTTGGCATTATAAGGGCACACAAAGCACTATTTCTACACATGGGCTCAATTCATGTGAGCAAGTGGAATCACTATGCTGGCATTAGGGATGGGGAAGAAATTCGGGTCAGTTTGCATTTAAAGGCAAACCTGAAATCTTCACTTTCTGAACCAATAGGTGAATTGAAACAGGTGAATTCGCACATCTCTGAATTTTGCAATGCAGTTCTCCAGCCAAGTAATGCATACAAAAAGGCATATACTTGGGGGGGGGTGTATGTATTCATGAAAATAACATAGGGAAATGCATTATATTTGGGGAAATTGCTTTGCAAAATTGTGTTTATTAGGCAAAATTGCATATAAACATGTGCATAGTAGGACAAGCTTCCTCTAAAATGCTGGTGAATCTTCATGAGGACTTTAAAAATATTTTTAATTATCATGACTACTATTATTATTATTGCACACTGATGTGGAAATGTGGAGAACTGGACAAGAATGGGAAAATGAGGAACTGGAAGAGATTCCGCTATCCCTAGCTTGCATACTTGAGAACATAAGAAGAGCCGGCTGATTCAGGCCAATGGCCCAACTAGTCCAGCATCCTGTTCTCACAGAGGCCACCCAGATGCCTGGGGAAAACCCAGAAGCAGTATTCGCACAATAGATCATCCTCCCCTCCTGCAGTTTCTAGCAACTGGTATTCAGAAGCATCATGCCTCCAGCCATGCAAGCAGAGCATAGCAATCATGGCTGGTAGCCACAGATAGTCTTACCTTCCACAAATTTGCCCAGTCCTCTTTTAAAGTCATCTATATTGGTGGTCACGATGCGGGTGGTGCTGTGGGTTAAACCACAGAGCCTAGGACTTGCCGATCAGAAGGTCGGCGGTTTGAATCCCCGTGACGGGGTGAGCTCCCGTTGCTCGGTCCCAGCTCCTGCCAACCTAGCAGTTCGGAAGCACGTCAAAGTACAAGTAGATAAATAGGTACTGCTCCAGCAGGACGGTAAACAGCGTTTCCGTGCGCTGCTCTGGTTCACCAGAAGCAGCTTAGTCATGCTGGCCACATGACCCGGAAGCTGTACACCGGTTCCCTCGGCCAGTAAAGCGAGATGAGCGCCGCAACCCCAGAGTCATCCGCGACTGGACCTAACAGTCAAGGGTCCCTTTACCTTTACCTATATTGGTGGTCATCACAGCCCTCCTGTGGGAATGATTTCTGTAGTTGAAATATGTACTGCAGGAAGAAATTATTTTGTTTGCCCTAAATCTGCCAACAAGCACAATCATCCTCTTCCGGAGATAGAAATGGGGGAACATGCAGTATCTGGGCCCTGGAATGAAATTCTGACTCCAGAGGAAATTATTTGCAGAACTCTCACTGTTTTAAACAGGTTGAATTTCACTTCCTTCGAGGAAGGCCTCGGGTCATTCAAAGCATCAGAAGCTATGCAGGGGGGGGGGGGGACAAATTACCAGCCACCACGAAAAGGCCTTCCACGTCTGCTATCACACAGTTGCGATAGGCTCAAACAAGATTCTCATTCTCTCCCATGCGACAATTGCTTTCATTGAAATTGGGCCGGGCTACCAAAACAAAGCCATTGGGCCGGGTTCTAAAACAAAAATAAAAATCCAGCTTTGTATCATCTTACAAAAATAGCAAGGATTAAAATCTTGCTCCAGCTCTGGAGGATTTGGGAAATGGTTGGGGTTTTGTGTGTTTTTTTGGTTCCATGCCGCTTGGCTTTTGTTACCTCCAGATTGGATTATGGAAATTCTTTGTTTGCAGCTTTGCCAGCAGTGTGTTTACAGATATCGCAAGAGCTCCAAAAATGCAGCAGCAAGGAATTAATTCTCCCACCTATGCGAATAGGTCCCTTTAACCTCGTCACTAATCACTGCATTGTCCCCCTGCTGTAAGTCTGCACAGATTGGAACACTCCTTTGGATGTCTGGCATGGAAGGCCAAGGTAGCAGTGCTCAGAAGATTTGTGTTCAGGCTTATAATCTTTATAATTGTATGAGAACAGGGTTTTTCATATACATCCCAATGTGTTCTTTGTGATCCTCTCTCTCAAGAGCTTTTTAGGTAATTTAGCCTTTTATAGACATGTGTTGGGGCAAATTTTGGCATGTTTACTGGAAAATTCCTCACTTGGTAGTAAAGAGATAATTTACACAGAATAAATAGATCTTTATTTCTGAGTCTCCTAACTCAAGCGAACTCCCTCAATTTCAATCTTGATTTACACAAACCGACATGAGTAGTTGTGGAGGCACAGTTAATACAGAGGGAAGAAATAGTTATTTTACCAAAAAGTGCTGCAGATATTGTCGTTAATCCTCAAAGCAGCCCTATAAAATGGGCTTGTGCTGTTACACATGCATTGCAGATGGGAGTGAAACCGAAAGAGATATAGACCGGCTCAGCCAAGAGCTTAGTGAAAAACCCCAAACAAATTGCAACGAAAGCAGACTTTACACTAAATGCGTGGGTTGATGTGCTCTATCAAATACAAGAAGGCTTGCAAAGTTGCCTCCCGGGAAATGCCCCCATCCTTTTTTAAGTTTCCCCTTTTGCTTTTTGACTGGCTTCTCTATAAAACTCAACACCTCTTGATATCCTTAAGATAGAATAATGACTCAAAACTCATCTGAAACAAGATTGAGATTGATACAAAATACTGTGGCAGGGTTTTAATGTACCACTAAGAAGATCAAGCATTTCAGCTTGCCAGATGGAACAATCTCCCTTCCCCCTCATCCTGTGCTTTCTTTTGGGGTTCCTCCAACCTCCTTCCAAGCCAATTTGGGGTGGGGGCTCACAGGAGGATGGGGGGGGGAAAGCTCTGCTAGACTAGCAGAATACCTTGTATTGGCTTCCACTACAGAACTTGTATTGGCTTCCATTAGCTGAATCTGGCCTTTTGAATGCACCAACCATTCAAGATTCACTGAACATTATGGAACAGTGGGGTAGGAGCTGTTGGGAGAAGGAAGCATGGGTGAAAAATGCCCCCTTTTCTCTTCCAAAGACTGTTCCACAAACAGGAGGACTCCTGCCATTCATGTAAGTACCACATTTAATAATGGCTATAAATGTGTGAAACAAACTATTCTAATATCGCAATTAACTACAAAAAATATATAGCAAAGGTTTTTTAGATTAGATAATTTATTACGGTCGGAAACCAGCTTATAAAACACACTTGGGGGTACAGTCACAGAAGTAAAACAGGCAATTAAAACAATGTACAACAATAAATTTAAAAACAATGTACAACAATAAACTATCCCAGGGAGTTGACTCAGAGTCACCCATGGAATCGAGTTTGGGGATTTTCATGATGGACTATTTTGAGTTGGGAGATGGTCTGCACCTACAGATGTTTACAGAGAATCTGGCAACCATCCAGGTCACCCTCTGATCTTTGCCTAACAGGAAAAGTCAAATTTTTAGCAAAGGTTTTCTGCTGTGGCATAAAACACCAATTACCTTCACATTTAAAAATTGTTGCAAATACAGATATCTATTCCTGCGGAAGAATAAAACAAAAGTCACCATAACCCAGCCCAAGTTAAGCTGGTTGGAATCCTATTGATTTGAGTGGGAGAGTTAAACAAGTTCTACACAATCCTTCTCAAAAGTAAGTCCTGTTTGGTGGTGAGAGAGATTGAGGGTGGCTGAGGTGTGGCTGGTTGTCTTTGGTTGGCTGGAGTGAGAATTGTTTTTGTGTGTGAGTGGAGTGTGAGTGTGTATTTTTGAACCAGGTGTGAATAGTAAGAGAACCTGTTCAAGTAACGCTGACACAACACCCCCACACACACACACGCTAAGTCAAAGCATAACCTCCCCAGCCCGCTCGCCATTCCCCCTCCCCCTCTCCCCCTTTTTTCCTTCTTCTTCCTAATTGTTTAAACCAATTCATGAACCAGGAACTTATACATTGACCACTAATAATGAAACATATGTTGTAGATATTTTTCCACATTTATTATGCTACTTTTGTGATATACAAACGACATGAGAAAACTTGGCATACTTATTTGTATAACATTTTTCTTGTTTATAAAACCAACAACAACAACAACGGGCTGTGATTAATATTGAAATACAACTGGAATAAATAAGACTTTGGAAGTGGGGAGGGGAGAGAATTGCTGAACCTGTAATCCAGCAAGCGGGAGGTCATCCAAATTATAAAATCGGATATTTGATTAGTTGCTATTTGATTTGGTATTATGATTTGATATGCATATAATGAGGTTTGTTTTGGATTTTTGTAATTGAAAACTAATAAAAATTATTATATACAAAAAGTAAGTCCTGCTGATGTCAATGATATTTACTCCGAAGTAAGTGTGCATAGGTTTTCAACTCAAACTTGTCTCATTGGGAATCTCGAAACTCTTCCATTTACCAGGCTTGTGCCCATATTTGTTTTAGATGATTATTTAGATGTACTGAATTTCCCTCCCAAACTAAATCTGTATTTATCTGCTTTATAAATTGCTTAAATTTTGACCAAAGGATTCCATACAGTTCCTATCATTCATATTTCTTCCTAGTGTCACATTTGTCTTCTTCAACATCAGGACCATTACTTCTCCCTGAACATTTTATCCTCACAAGTCCATTCACCTTTAATCTGGTGTACGGTGCTGCAGGCAGTCAGCCGAGCTGCAACAGTTTTCTGGCGTAGGGCTCCCCTGCCCCCTGCGTCACAGTCGGCTGCGTCATCTGTGCTGGGAACAGCCCCAGCCAATCTGCTGTCAAGCAGGGTGTGGCCACGGGCCATTTAATTTTGGTGCAGCCAGCCAGTTCACTTTTCTTTGGGTAGGCCTTTGGTTGGTTGGAGGAGAGGTTGTTGCCTCGCCTGCCCCTCCTCAGTAAGGGTGTCCTGTTAAAGGAATCCGGGTTGTGAATACTGTCCGAAGCCTGGGCATGGGCTATGGCCATGTCACAGACCCTACGGGGACCCCATGGGGTGCCATCTGATGCCACTATCGGTGGTTTACCCTTCCATGGACTCCCTGAAGATGGGCAGGAGTCAAAATATAGCCTGGCTTCACCCCAATCATTCACATCTGTAACCAACAAAGATGTGGCTTATTTGAACCCATAAACCAAATATTCCGTGTCAGTGTGAATTATTGTTCTCCTGGGAACTTTGGGGCTCAGGTGCCTTTGCATGCAACAACTCTGTGAAGTAAATAAAACTGTCTGTTGGTGACTGGCCCAGCATCAGCCAGGGAGCTTAATGGCTGAGTGAGGGTTTGAGCCTCCTAGATTCTAGTTCGCCACACTGGTTTCAGGTTAGGACTGGAGCATGGGGCATATCATAGTGATCTTCATCGTTTTCAGATTGGCAGGAAGTAATAGTCACCCTCAAGTTTCTGCCCATTCAAGCCAGAGAATTAATGCTTAGTTTATTCAGGGCCTTTTTAAAGTGATGCATATTGAGAGCTAAGTGCAAAGTAAGAAAAAACAAATTATTTTAGCGGGGGAAAACTCTATTAATTAAGAGGCTAGCCTTTGGTGCAGTGTAATATCCAGTAAAAGGCTGCCAGGATCATATAACTTTATGTATGCATAGCTAGGGATAAGGAGGAATAAGTACTTGCAGCTCCAAAGATCTCTTAAAAGCAAATGAGAAGACCCATGTAGCAATTAGCAAGGAAGGTAAATTGCTCCAAACAGGGCTGATTGAACTTCTGCAAATATCCAAAATTGTGTTGTTTTTTTAGGGGCAGGCCTTTAAAAGTACTTGGCATATCAGAGAAATACCCCCCCCCCATTCCAATAAAACACACACTCATTCTCCCTAGGCTTTATTAGAATTATTAATTTTGCCCAGAGCTCACAAAAATTTAACTGCCTCAGTGAGCGAGTAATCCATTCCTCATAAGCATTATTGATCTTGCAAAAAAAAAAATGTATTAACGATCTTTTCTTCGCACAATATGTGTGGAGCAGAATATGTGTGTAGAAACCCTATCCCAGAATTCCAGTAGTGCAGAAATAACCAAAGCCAATTAGCAGGCATCTGAAAATGGCCCTATGGTTCAGACTGGGCTGATTCATGTATTAACGTTTTGAGGCAACAAGTGTAGAGAAGCCTCCCTGTGCCTGCAGTGGTCACCAGTTTCAACAACCACTACAGGTGCTGATAGTTAAAGCGCCTCCATCCTTCTGCTGCCCTGAGTAGATGATTGATCAGGAGTGCCAACTTGGCCCCACAATCATGGGTACCCAGGGCCATGGGTGCCATGCAGCATGTATGGCCCTGGCACTGGGTGCCCAGCCCCTTCATGGGGAATTTTGTGGGGGCTCAGGCACCCGGGGCCCCAGAGAGTTACTTTTTCTTACTGCATGGGTCATTCCCTCCATTGTTGTCATCGCCCATCCGTACCCCATCCCCCCATTAATCCTGTCCCATAACAGTTGCATCCCAATGTCCTGTTTCTAAATGAACTGCACAGGGAAACAAACAGGTCTTGCAGCATAAACCTTTGGTGGTAAGGCAACCCCACACTGTATTACTGCCACTCCAATGGCAACTTTCAGTTCAGAACCAGAAATTCAGGAATGTGTCTCATTCCATACTTTTCCTATGGCCAAATTGCATATGGTCTTAGTCTCGTAGTTCTGCCCTTCAGTGCAATATGGGATCTTTAACCCTTTGCTCCTACTATAGGCTTGGTTCAGGTTTTTTGCAACAATACACATATATTTCCATATGAAAATGTTATGCACAGATGTGCCTTTTTTCCAGTGATGCATGACTGACTGTCATACACTAGGTACTTCCTATTCATTGTTATTGTGATTAAATGTTGGAGCTGGAAAAGCAGGGTGCAGGTGCTTAGTGGTCCTCATAACTCCTTCATATCCTACATAGCAATGTTATGCTTTATAGAACTGGTACTTGCATTTACTTGCTTCTCTTTTCTCTCTTTCCTCCCCATTCCTTTTTTCTCTTGTGTCATGCCTATTTGATTGTGAGCTTGCAGGCAGGGCCTGCCTTGTTTCTTTATATCCGTACAGAATTCAAAATGTTTTAGGTGCTTTGTAAATTGATGGTGATGTATTTCCATACAAGTTCCCCCATTTTCTTTCTTTTTAAAAAAGCACACTGCCCCCCTTTTTTCCTTCCCTACTTCTTTTCCATTTCTTTTCCCTCGGCCCCCACATTTTTTAACCTGATGACACAGCTGATTGAATTTTGTTCACCCAGACAACTCTGCCTTCACAAGAGAGATTAATGAACTCTTATTTCCAGTTTTCAGCCAGAAAACTATGCCCAGGCAGCCACCCCTTCCTATCTAGATCTATAGATAGATTAGATAGATAGAGATTAGATAGATAGATAGATAGATGATAGATAGATAGATAGATAGATAGATAGATATAGATAGATAGATAGATATAGATAGATAGATAGATAGATGATAGATAGATAGATGATAGATGATAGATAGATATAGATGATAGATAAATGATAGATGATGATAGATAGATGATAGATGATAGATAGATAGATGATGATAGATAGATAGATAGATAGATAGATAGATAGATAGATGATTGATAGATAGATAGATAGATAGATAGATAGATAGATAGATATAGATAGATGACTGATAGATAGATATAGATATAGATGATATAGATGTAGATGTAGATGTAGATATAGATATATGGATAGTAGAAAGAATGCCGCAACAACCAACTTCAGGACTGGTCAAGCTGGGCGTGGTCAGGTTGACTGAAATGCTGATCTTGGGCTTTTTTGCCACGGACCACTTAAATCAGCTGCTCTTTGGGTGTCCGTTTGGGGGTGTAAATGTGTTGGTTCCCCTACACATTAATACTCTGGCACAGTCAGCATTGGTATTTACAGTCTTTATTACATGTATACAAGAAACAGCTACAGTTCAGAATTACTCATCCAAACCCATTGAGTCAGATTCGGGGAGTGGCTTCCTACGATTCCCACACCAACAAAGTAGGCATGGGAATTGCGCAAGACGTCTTTGATCCTTATGTTTCATTTCCCTCCTTGCCTGTGCTGATTTGAAAGCCCCCTCCCTTCCTGAGTCTGAGCTTCCTTCCCGAACCTCTGGGCGGCTGAAGGGTTCTTCAGCATCGCTGAGCCCCTGTTCTGCCTCTTCTGTCTATTGCTCCTCCGAATCCTCCCTGACAGGGGGGCTCTGGGCTCTTGGACTTGAAAGTCCAGTCCTACCTGCACCACAGTAACCAAAGCCCATTCCCTGTTATGCTCATGTGGGCCAGCTCATCACCCGGCTGAGATACATAATGCGTAGTCAGCATCAACTAACCAAAAATTTCATTATCAAAATGTAGGGTTGCATCCAACACTGTATGGGTGGCATTCTGTTCATGCAATGGGACTGCCTCTTCCTCTCTCCATGTGCCCCCCAAATCTGCTCCAGAGGGTCCCCCAACCCTCTGGCATAGAGTTTTAGGATGTATTGGAGTTGGAGAGGAAGGGGAAGTTCCATTGTGCAAGCAGAACTGTGGCATGAACAGATCGGCAGCGTTGGCTAGAACCCATAGTCTTTCTTCCTTCACCCACAAAGTTTCACTAAATCTCGAGAAGTTGTTGTGTTTTTTAAAAGCTATTTTAAAAGCACTTCTCTGGGGACACGTCATCCTACATGAGAAGTGAAAAACAATCATTTGCCTTCAGCTATATGGTTCCGTGGTAGAAAAAAATAGTAATATTATGTTCCCTATATGTCAGGGTTTCTGGGAGAGAGGAGGAGATGACAGAGGAGACGGAGAGCGAGTGGGAGGAGGGGCAGAAGGATGAGGAAGAAGATGACGGAATTCTGAGGGAATCCACGAGTCTGAGCAGCGAGTCAGAGGATTCTCAAAAGGGGGTTACCTTAATCAAGCAAAAGGGAGGAGAAGGGAGAAGCGGAGAGGAGCCCAGTGGAAGACAGACGCAGCAAGAGGCGTCTCAGCCGGAACGGAGTAAAGGGGGTGGAGTCGTCAGCCTCTCGGAGGGAGCAGGATTAGGAGAGAACAGAGAAAGGGGGTTGGAGCAAGGTGTTCAGCCGGAAAGGGTGGAGAGCAGAACAAGGGGTGGTGTAGCGGTCGAAAGAAAGGTCAGCAGCAACGTACGCGCGCCAAGTTCAAACGTAGAGGCGCGCGGAAGTGGAGAGAGCTCAGGGGAGGAGCCCGGCCCTAAAGCCAGAAGGAGGGGGGAAGAGGCGGCAGAGGATTCAGCCTCAGGCGAGTCACGGAGAGAGGGAACCCAGGGGGGCAGGAAGACCCTGCGGAAAAGAAAGGAGAGGAAGAGGTGGTCTAGAGCCAGGCTATTAAGTTGGTGTGGAAGAGGGGAGGAGTCAGAGGGGACTTCAGCGGTCTAACGTGACAGACGTACGGCCACGATGCTGAACTGTACGAGAAGCAGAAATCTTCAATAAACTTTTCCTGTAAATAAACTGCAACGGAGTGAGGTCTCTTGTGAGCTGGGACCCGTCCTGGGTGGCCGTGACAGTAAGTCCCCTCTCAGAAAGCAAAAATTTTTTTTTGCGAAGCTCACGAACGGGAGCAGCCATGAGCGCTGAGGAGCAGCTGGTTGCACTGCGGGATCAGGTTACCGCTCTCACATCGGCAGTCATTGCTTCGCAGAAGAAGAATGACGACTTGGAGAAGACGTGCCAGGATTTGCAGGCAAGGTGGGAACACGCGGACAGGGCGGGGGCCCCAGGTTCCAGAGCGGAGGGCATTGCGCTTGGACGGAGGGGGGGTGCCCTGGTTCCGCATTTTAATGGCAACTTGCAAGACTATCCCAATTTCAGAGCGGACGTCGTATATGCACTGCATTTACTCCGTCACGATTTTAAAGATGAGGAGGAGAAAGTGGGGTTCATTGTTTCGCACCTGCATGGGGAGGCCAGGGCTTGGCTACGCAATCTGTGGCGCGAAGATGGACCGGCCCGTCGCAATTCAACTGCGTTCATCAAAGCGATGGATTCTTGTTTTCAATCCTCTGTGGATGTGGACATTGCGCGCCGTCAAATGCACGGGCTGAGGCAGGGGAAAGCGACTGTGCGCCAATACCACTCTAAATTTTTTGCATTGCTCACCGCCTTAGATTGGCCAAAGGACAGTAAGCCGGTCAGAGATCTTTTTTGGGAGGGATTGAGCCCCCCCATCAAGGATGAGATCGCTAGGGGGGACAGACCCCAGACCCTAGAAGACGTGGTGCAACGGGCTTTAGCTATTGGAATTCGACATGAGGGACGTCCGTGGCACGAGGAGGACGGGCCCCAAGCGCGTGCGCAAGCGAGGACTCTCCCTTTTGTGCACAGGGATTTCAGCCGTGCGCACCCCTCGCCAATGGGGAAGGACAGCGAGGAGCCAATGGAGATTGGTGGTGCTAGGGCTCAGAAGCCATCCCAGAGCCCTGTCCCTGGTGCAGCCAAAGCGAAGCCTCCTAGAGGAACCAGGAAGTGTTACATCTGTGACAGTGCGCACCATATGGCGAAAGAGTGCCCCCAGAGGCTCCAGAAGCACACTGCAGCACTGGCAACTGTAACAGCAGAGGTGCAACCAGGGGAGCAGCTTCAGGGAAACGACAGTGCCTGGCTGGAAGCAGAGCTACTGGGGCTCAGCCAGGCGGATCTGTAGACAAGCCCCCAGCATCACTGCAGAGCGTGGACCCTTTGCCTCCCAGACCGGCAGTTCTGCTCACAGCAACACTCCAGTTGCCTGATGGGAGACTCCTCGAGGTTCCAATAACGATCGATTCGGGGAGCAACGCCGACTTCGTGGGACTGCAGTTCGTTAAGCAGCACAACATGGCGCTCCTGCCTGCAACGACGCCTCTAAACGTGGTCACGGTAGACGGCAGGAAGTTGCTGGGGGGGCAAGTGGTGCAGCAAACCCCTCCCATGATGATGCAGATTGGCAACCATCGAGAACTTATTAGTTTCAATGTCACCCACTTATCGGACACACCCATCGTGTTAGGCATGAGTTGGCTGGAGAGGCACAGTCCCGCGGTTGCGTGGTACCAGCGGCAGATCACCTTTTGTTCATCGTATTGTGCTCAGCATTGCTTTCAGACCGATCAGGGAGGAGAAGCCGAGCAGCAGTTGCATCTGGGTATGGTGCAAACAGTGCCTCACAAGTACCAGGACTTCTTGGAGGTTTTCTGTGAGAAGGAAGCTGACAAGTTGCCGCCTCACAGACCTTACGACTGCGCGATTGATTTAGTGCCAGGGGCGCAACTGCCTGCTGCCAAGCTGTACTCCATGTCGGAAGACGAGATGCAAGAGCTTCGGGAGTTCATAGACCATAACCTCAAGCGAGGTTTCATCCAGGAATCTAAAGCAGCGGGTGGCAGCCCTGTGTTCTTTGTGAAGAAGAAAAACACGCCCCAAAAAAGGCTTATAGTGGATTACAGGTTCATAAACAGCTTGACTAAGCCCAAAGCTTTCCCCATGCCCAAGATTGACGACCTTTTAGCGACCGTCAGGAGGGGCAAGATTTTCACCAAGCTGGACCTACGTGGAGCTTACAATCTCATCCGCATCCGGAAAGGAGATGAGTGGAAGACCGCCATGTTCACCCCTCTGGGCACATACGAATACAGAGTCATGCCTTTCGGTCTCCAAAATGGCAGCCACGTTTTTCAAGCATTTATGCACCACGTGCTAGCAGGTCTCCTCTACAAGAAGTGTGTCTGCTTTCTCGACGATATCCTGATTTTCTCGGAATCGCCGGAGGATCACGATAAGGACGTGCGGGAGGTCCTGCAGAGGCTGAAGGACCACAGGTTGTACGCCAAGTTGGAAAAATGCCAGTTTGATGTCAGAGAGGTTGATTTCCTTGGCTACAAGTTGTCCGACGAGGGACTGGCCATGGACAGGGCTAAGGTTCAAGCGCTGTTGGACTGGAAAAGCCCTCGAAATCGGAAAGAGGTCCAGAGGTTCATCGGCTTTGCCAATTTTTACCGCAAGTTTATTAAAGGTTTTGCGAACGCGACGGCGGCTATCACTGACACCCTCAGTTCCAAGAAGAAGAAGTTCGTCTGGACCGAACAAGCGGAGCGGTCCTTCCGGACGCTTAAAGGTCTTTTCGCCTCCGAAGAGCAGCTGCTCCACGTGAATCCCGGCAGACCCATGCGGGTAGAGACCGATGCGTCAGACAGAGCGGTTGGGGCCGTTCTTTTGCAAGAGGATTCACAAGGCAACTGGAGACCGGGTGCGTTCTACTCCCGGAAGCTCAGCAAGACGGAGCGCAATTATACCATATGGGACAGGGAGTTGTTGGCCATTCATGCAGCTTTCAAAGCGTGGCGACACTTCTTAATAGGAGCCAAGCACACGGTGCAAGTCCGCACGGATCACAAGAACTTAGAGTATTGGCGGACGGCTAAGTTACAGACCCAGCGACACATGCGCTGGGCGGAGTTCTTTGCGGATTTCGACTTCAAAATAGAATACATCCCAGGAGACTCCAATGTTATTGCAGACGCGCTGTCCCGAAAGCCGCAATACTTGGAGGAAGCAGCTCCAATCGCAGCAAAGCACATTTTCGCACCGCAGGCGTGGACGTGCGCTACCATCGCAGTCGACCTGGACGCGGTGCGACGCGCGTTGCAAAGGGATCAGTTTGCACAGTCCAAGATGGAGGAGCTACGCGGAGGGTCGCGAGACAACGATGAGTTCCAATTGCAAGATGGACTTTTGACTCGTAAGGGTGCCCTTTACGTGCCCACCGACGATCTTCGAGCCAAGGTTCTGCAACAATTGCATGACGCCCCTAGTGCAGGCCATTTCGGCAAAGAGAAGACGATGGAGTTGGTGGCTAGAGACTTTTGGTGGCCCCAGATGAGAGGAGAGGTGGCGGACTACGTCGCCAGGTGTGATATCTGCCAGAGGTCCAAACCAGTGCACCAGAAGCAGGCGGGATTGCTAGAACCGCTGGAGACACCGCAGCAACCGTGGGAGAGGGTAGCGTTGGACTTTGTTACGGACCTGCCCAGCTCCAGAGGTAAGACGGCGGTGTTAGTGGTGGTGGACTTGTTCACCAAGATGGCGCATTTCATCCCTTGTGCCAAGGTGGCGACGGCAGAACAGACCGCAAAGCTCTTCATCGATCACGTCTTCAGAGTGCATGGACTTCCGCAGTCCGTCTTGTCCGACAGGGGGCGCCAGTTTGTTTCCACTTTCTGGCGAAAGCTTCTGGGCATCTTGCACGTCAAAATCAACCTGACATCGGCGAGACATCCACAAACCAACGGTCAAGCGGAGAGGGTCAACGCGATCATGCAGCAGTACCTGCGGTGCTACGCCAACCAGCGACCTGCGGCGTGGGTGGACTATCTGCCGATGGCTGAATTCGCCTACAACAACACGAAACACGCATCCACCGGGGTGACGCCTTTCTTCGCGAACAATGGCCGTCATCCCAGAACCTTCCCGAGATTTGCGGCACCAGGAGGGGGGGGGCCTCAAGATGCCGACCAGTTTGCAGCGGAGTTGCAAGAGGTGCACGAGGAGCTGCGGAGACATTTGGAGCTGGCAAAACAGGCGTATAAGGTGCAGGCCGATAAGCACAGGAGGGCGGGAGAGGACATCCAGATTGGGGACTGGGTGTGGTTAGCAGCCCACGCGATGCCGGCCAGGTCATTGGCCAAGAAGAAGTTAGGACACAGGCAGCTAGGGCCATATCAAGTTGAGGCTAAGATCAATCCGGTGGCTTTTCGTCTAGCCCTTCCGGAGGGTTCCAGGGTGCACCCGGTCTTTCATAGGTCGGTGCTCACTCCCTACAAAACCCCACACAGGTTTCAAGAGTCAGGAGCACTCCCAGAGCCACGTAGGAGGGCGCCTGAGGGGGGGGAATCGCCAAGACCAGAACCTCTTAACGAGGTCACAGAATTACTGGACTCGAGATGGGGGGAGGAGGGAGTTGAATATTTTCTAGCCAGGGAAGGCACTCCGGCCTCTGCCAATAGCTGGGTGCCGGGTTACGCGTTGGACGAACCCCTGTTGAAGGAGGAGTTCCATGCACTTTTTCCGCACAAGCCCATGCCCGAGGAGTATTTTGATGATTGGCTTTTCACGCCCACTTTGTCAGACAGCACGTTCGAGGGTTTCTCCTCACCCGAGGGCCATACGCCCGAAACAAGCCCGACCAGGGATCCGAGACTGGGGGGGGAGGAGACAGGCCCTTGTTGGTGGGTGGATCAGCCAAGGGAGGCATGGAGTCAGAGATGGATGGTAGGTCCTTGGCAGGCAGCGCCAGGAGAAGCAGTGATGGAGGAAGAGACTGTGAGGTCTGTGGGTGGGGAACCCGAGTTCGAACACACATATACGGAGATGACAGAGGAGAACGTTGAAGTGGACAACTTGTATCCTGAACCGACCCCGGAAGAACCACGTTTTCCTCAACCTGCACCCGGCGAGCGGGAGGGGGGAAGGGGGGGCTTCGAGGGGGGGATGGATGTCAGGGTTTCTGGGAGAGAGGAGGAGATGACAGAGGAGACGGAGAGCGAGTGGGAGGAGGGGCAGAAGGATGAGGAAGAAGATGACGGAATTCTGAGGGAATCCACGAGTCTGAGCAGCGAGTCAGAGGATTCTCAAAAGGGGGTTACCTTAATCAAGCAAAAGGGAGGAGAAGGGAGAAGCGGAGAGGAGCCCAGTGGAAGACAGACGCAGCAAGAGGCGTCTCAGCCGGAACGGAGTAAAGGGGGTGGAGTCGTCAGCCTCTCGGAGGGAGCAGGATTAGGAGAGAACAGAGAAAGGGGGTTGGAGCAAGGTGTTCAGCCGGAAAGGGTGGAGAGCAGAACAAGGGGTGGTGTAGCGGTCGAAAGAAAGGTCAGCAGCAACGTACGCGCGCCAAGTTCAAACGTAGAGGCGCGCGGAAGTGGAGAGAGCTCAGGGGAGGAGCCCGGCCCTAAAGCCAGAAGGAGGGGGGAAGAGGCGGCAGAGGATTCAGCCTCAGGCGAGTCACGGAGAGAGGGAACCCAGGGGGGCAGGAAGACCCTGCGGAAAAGAAAGGAGAGGAAGAGGTGGTCTAGAGCCAGGCTATTAAGTTGGTGTGGAAGAGGGGAGGAGTCAGAGGGGACTTCAGCGGTCTAACGTGACAGACGTACGGCCACGATGCTGAACTGTACGAGAAGCAGAAATCTTCAATAAACTTTTCCTGTAAATAAACTGCAACGGAGTGAGGTCTCTTGTGAGCTGGGACCCGTCCTGGGTGGCCGTGACACTATAGTTTTAAAAATAAACATAAAATATACATAATCACACACTGAGAGTGGCTTCTGTTGCTGCTAAGTACACTACACAGGAATTGCATTAGAGAATTCCACTCAGAATACGACTGAGCACATTGCACGAAGCTATTATCTCCTGTTTGTGCTTCCTTTACTTTTTTCTTGGGAGTGGAATGTTTATGGACCTTAGAAAGAGCATTTAATTGGTTCTGATGGCACAAAACACTCCATTTGATAAATGACAATTAAATTATGGCAGATGAACAGGGGAGACATGAGGAAGGGCATGCAGCATGGACAGTTTTTTAATTCATGGGTTTCATGAAGGAATTTATTGCACGTCGTGGAGCTGGATGGCTGCAAAGGATCTCAATATCTCTCCAGAGATATATGACCTACAGAATCTGCACGTTTTCAAACAACCTTCCCCAGCCTAGTGCTCTCCAAATATTGTAGACTATGACTCCCATCCTCCTTGACCAACGGCCATGCTGGCTGGTGCTGATGGGAGTTCATGGAATAGTAGAGTCCTGAGGGTCTCGGGTCCTACTCCCTGTGATGTAGGAATCTCAACTAAAGCATCTCTAACAGATGGTCATCCAACCTCTGCTTAAAAACCTCCAAGGAAGGAGAGTCCACCACCTCCCGAGGGAGACCTTTCCACTGTTAAACAGCTCCTACTGTCCTCCCCTACAGTTTTTACACACATACTCTCAATCTGCCTTCCATGTTCCAAATCATGGATCTCCTCACAATCATTCACATCCTTTATATATATTGCTGCTACTACTTCCTTCCTGTTCAGTCCATTTCTTTAGAATAGGTTATACCCCTCAATTTCTACATTCACATACCTTCCAATATTTCTCCAATGAAAATAGGGATGTCCCATTCCATTCTAGGCAGCTTCCCACATATGTAAGAACACAATAAAATACTAGTCATTAAAATAACTTCCCTATACAGGATTTCCTTCAGATGGCTCAGGGTATGGATAACTCCAGACCCTCCAACATTTCTCCAGTGAAATGAGGGACATCCTAAGGAAAAGTGGGACATTCTGGGATCAAATCAAAACTGAGACAGCTTCTCTAAATCAGAGACGTCCCTGGAAAATAGGGACACTTGAAAGGTCTGCATTTGAGTCATGAATCTCATCCCACCAGATTTCGGTAATGCCAGATTTCGGTAAATGTGGCCTGTTAGGCCACATTTGCCAACATGTTGTAGTCCAAAACAGCTGGAAGGGGCCAGGAGGTGCTATTAAGGTAACATTCTATAGTTTAACCTATAAACCACCAGTAGGCTGTTTACATATGCCACAACCAGGCAGCTAGATCAATACCTGAGATAGCTGATGCAAGAAACAGTTGAGGGGGGTGGAATTCTGGACCTTTAAATTAGTGCTGCACTTAAAGTGCGGGGGGAATGTTCATGAATATTCTTGTTAGCATCAAAAGACACTTAACATTTCCTTTGGTGCCTTCTTCTATTGTCTAACTTTTCCAGAGTTTGGACATTCTTCCTAACACCTAACCTGTTTCACTCCCATCCAGCAATTTAAACTTATTAACATCATCACATTCCTACTTCCTCTGTCACGTCAACTGGTTTGACATTTTCGTCACCATCACTTGTATTCAGCATCATCAACATTCCTCAATATGTAACATGCAAAAGCAGCACAATTCAGAGAGGCAGTTGGATGTAGTCTTGCAGGGAAATCATTCTGATTGGTTTGTAATTTTTAATCCCTTCTGAATTGATACGGGCTCAAAGTCATTTAGATTCTAGGAGGAAAAGGTAATCGAAGTTCTGATCATCATGCAGAAGGCTCAGCTTTTTCTTTTTCTTTCAAAAACAAAAACAAAAAAGGTTTTTTAAAAAACAAAAACCTTTTCCCTGAAGTCAGTTCAGGACAGAAAAGATGATTCACTTCAGCAAGCAAATAATCCTGACGTAATCAATGATAGGGAAGATTCTGTACTAAACATTAGATAAGTGCCCACTCCTGCCTCATGCCATAATTTGCTCAGTTTTTCTGAGCTTCCTCAGACAATTCTCAGGAAAAGCTTCCGTTGCCAACATAGACTTGCAATCGTTTCCTGCCCCAGCTCAAATTTATTATCCTGAAGCAAAGCTATCCCTGCCATTAGATGACAAGAAAGAAGTAAAGGGCTTGGGACCCTCTGGGTTTTGCTGGCCTACTAATAGCCTTGGGCAGAATTACCAATGGTTAAGGTGATAGGAGTTAGAGGCTCACAACATCTGGAGGGCAACAGGTTCCCCATCTCTTCAAGCAAGCAAAAACCATTACGGTTGAGCTACTGCTGAGACCCAGCTTAGGTCAACATCCCAACCCAAATAGCTTAACTGAAATTTGCAAACATTTCTCTCTTTAGGAAAGCTTTTCCACCTTGAGATATCTGCTGTGCAACTCCTAAGCATCTGCCGTGGGATCCCTTCATGCTGGGGCATGTTTTAAGGTGCACAAGTCAGTGTGTGCAGGGCACAGCCAAGACTCGTGGGGTCTCACTCAATGTCATTCTGCATCAGCTAATAGGATGCTTTAGAACACCCTCAAAACTACCCTGCAAATATGTGGGGAAATCTCAGTAGTGTGGACAAGCTGTCCCTCTAGAAAGGTTATTTACCATTGGTGAGCTAATCAGTGAGAGATCCATAAATAGCTTATTTATTTTACAAGCAGGGCCTAGAACATGGGTAGGCAAACTAAGGCCCAGGGGCTGGATCCGGCCCAATCGCCTTCTAAATCTGGCCCGCAGATGGTCTGGGAATCAGCGTGTTTTTACATGAGTAGAATGTGCCCTTTTATTTAAAATGCAGCTCTGAGTTATTTGTGGGGCCTGCCTGGTGTTTTTACATGAGTAGAATGTGTGCTTTTATTTAAAACACATCTCTGGGTTATTTGTGGGGCTTGGGAATTCGTTCATATATTTTTTTCAAAATATAGTCTGCCCCCCCCCCTCCAAGGTCTGAAGGACAGTGGACCGGCCCCCTACTGGAAAAGTTTGCTGACCCCTGGCCTAGAACTAAACACTGAAATGTGGAATGTTCTTGTTCAGCATATTCCATTCCATTCTCCCACCAGCTCTCCATTTCTACACACAATCAGCATTCCACGGTTCCTGACCACTCAGTCCTTATTGCCTTATTGGGTTGCTTTTTTTTCTCCCTCACTCCCACGCCCCTCCCTCTCTCACACACAAAAAACATTCTTGCATTTCTGGAAAACTTTGTATTTCCTTGAGTTTCCTGATACCTCTCTCCTGTATGAGAATGGTGCTGTTTTGACTATATAAGCAGCAGCACTCAACACTGAACATCAGATCCAAAGGGAGCACTTTGTCTTTATAAAGCCTATACCCCATTTGAGAGAGCGGGACATCCAGCAACAAAAACATTCAACTGCAGGATGTGATAAATTATCCCAACCCAGTTGATCAGCTGGTTAGAATTATGAACCTAGAGGAGAAACGTGGAGTCCAGTGAAAGTCATGGACTGCTGAAGGAGATGAAATGTTTAAATTTGACTTTGACTCCATGTAAACTCTCCCCCCTCCTCTTCCTTTTTTCTTTTTTTAAAAAGAGTCTCTTGATATTTCTTTCTCCACCATACTTTTTAAAATACTCAATCAGGAAACATGAGAGAAATACATAGGTAAAACTGAGATTCAAGAGGATATATCAAATTAAAAAAGCTAAATTCTTTTCTCCCTTCTGCCCCTACAGCTCACTTTTAAATAATGAGCCTCATTTGCTTCATCTGATAAGTAGGGAGTACTCTTAGATAATAAAAAATATGGAAAGTACTCGAGAGGCGGAAGAAACATAATGTGACAATGTAGTGCTCTCGACAACTTTATAGAAAAGCGATTATACACCTTCCGACTTGGCATTTCAAAAAGCCATTCCTGGACACAGTTCCCCAAAGGTGAGAATTACATTTGGCAGGTTGACTTGGAGAAACATGGGAGCTTAAACTTTATCTCCCTGTGTTTGTTGCATTGTTTGACGACGTTGCAAAGCAGCCTGACTCAGCAGTTTCTCCTACTTATCGCGCCAGTGCCAAAGCAGAGGAGTGCAGTTATCAAATGAATTCCCACATCAAAATTCACCGGCACACCATGTTTTGTTCCCTTCCTCATCCAGCCCCAAATAAGTTCAGCTTCCAGCCTGCATTGTGAATGTCTGACTCACTGGACACTTTTCACAGCAGAGGGACAGCTCAGATAGGTTTGCCAGCTTCTGAAAATAGACAGTGTGTTAGTGGGCAAGAGCTGGAGAAAGAGCCTAGGATCCAGTATTGGGGGGACAGCAGGGAGAAATGGAACCCAGCATTTTGGGATGGGTTGGATGGAGAGATGCATTTGGGCCCTGTGCCTAAGGTTTCACACCCTAGGGAAAGGGCATGCTATCACAGCCTTATATCCAAGAGGTATTTTTCTGTGTGCATTCATATTCCGTATATCTACACTACTTGGGTTTTATTAAAACCTAATAATCTTTCCAGAAGCCCACTTCCCTGCTTTAGGCTCAGCCTCCCTACATACTCAGTGGCAGAGACCTTTGTCCATGGGTAGGCAAACTAAGGCCTGGGGGCTGGATCTGGCCCAATCACCTTTTAAATCTGGCCCTCGGACGGTCCAGGAATCAGCATGTTTTTACATGAGTAGAATGTGTCCTTTTATTTAAAATGTATCTCTGGGTTATTTGAGGGGCATAGGAATTTGTTCATTTTCCCCTCCCCCAAAAAATATAGTCCAGCCCCCCCCCCCACACACACAAGGTCTGAGGGACAGTGGCCCCCTGCTGAAAAAGTTTGCTGACCCCTGCCTTTGTCTAATGTTAGGTAAGGAGATAAGGATGGAGACAGGGGGCATATATCAGGGTAGTATGGTCAGCTGAGAGGTTCAGGGGAGCCTTCATTACAGAGGTGTTTATAAAATGTTTAAATTCCAAAACATAAGTCACATTTCAATGATTGGATAAAACCAAATGATCATGATCATTTGGGGGTTTTCCTTGGTAGGGTAGGGGGAACACCTGCTCCCCAATGACAGTTATGCTAAAACTGGATCTCTCCATTCATCTATATATGTGCAGCTCTGGCTTCTAAAGCAGGGTGTGGTCAACTTTTTGGAGGTTGAGGAACACATGATCTCAAGATGGTGGATGGTGGATACTATCTATCTATTCATTTTCTCTTCCAATCATTCTCTTTCTCTGAGATCCTTTCTTTTTTTTCTCTCGCTCTCTCTTTCACATACATCTTCAAACCCTATATCTGCACTTTCCTGTAACCCCATTCACACAGTTCCCCTCGTTCATATCTCTGCTGAAACAGCTTTCACTGCAAGACTGCTAACCACTGTCCTGAGCCACAGTCTTGGCCTTGTCCAAGGTCCTGAACTTTCCTTCCAGAATCCCTGGCCTGCTGCTCTCCATTTTGCTTGAACCATAACCTTCTCTTAATGGTGGACATTACTACAACTTAAATTGAATTGTATTTAACAGGATCCATTAACATTACTTTCAAATAGGACATATGGCTACCATCTACTAATTATATCTAAGCCAATGTTCAGAGGGGCCTCCAGGTGATATTATGATGTCGTGCCCAGCCCCCTAAATCCTCTGGAGAAGGTGGCATCTATGATCTAAGCTGTGTGGGGATTACATAGTTTATACTATATACTTTAAACTATGGCTTGTTAACAAGCCACTGTCAGGAACTGCAGTTGGGTCCTGGCTTCTTTGAACAAACCAGCTTGGATGTAGTGAGGAAGTCAGGTTAGTTTCAAAGCAGAAGCTTCAGAGTGCCTCTTCATAGCTGAGATTTGCTACTTCTGGGGCACAGTGCTAAACTGTTACTTAGCGTTACATGTGAAAAAGGCCACTCAATAAGCTAGACACGGCTAGCAGTTATGGGAGAGGAAGCAGGATTGCCAGCTCCTGCCCCTCTAACAGCAGCTTGAACTGCAAATATCAGCAAGTGAGATTTCCATGACAGTATTATCACTTGCTACCAATCAAACTGCTGTTGAAAGCACAGAATTGAAGGATCATTGTAAAGGTTTTCAACACCCAAGGACGACAGTGCCCTGGCATTCAAAATTAACAGTTGCTACAGTGTGTGAGATGGTAGGCTGTGCCTGACTTCATGGCTTTGCCTCCATGGGCATAAACATGTCTAGTGGAGGCTGGTCCATTAGGCAAATAGGGCACATCCCCCATCAACCTCAGTCTGCTCTCAGCCTCTCAGCTGCCTGTTGTCTTACTTGCAACCAGTCCAAGTGAAGGTACCACTTCTCAGCTCCCTTCTCCATAGTCCTTGAGGAGCACAGCAAAGAGATTAGTGACAGAACCAGAATTAGTTGGCTCTGCTTTTCATTGGCAATGGTTTCACTTACTGTTGGTCTCCTTGCCTGGTGCCCTACCAGTCCCAATGGACACCAACTATCACTGGATGCAGTAATATGCCCATAAATTTTTGGATAAACAATCTAGCCTCAACAAACACTTAGAACAGGGGTGGAGAATCTGTGTGTCCCCCCCCCCCCGAGGTTGTAGGACTCTCATTCCCATCAGTACCTAGTCCAGCAACAGGGGGGGGGGAATATGGGTTCCCCAACTTTGTCTTGGAAATTTACAACAAAATCCTGTACAGTTCTACTCAGATGTAAGGCATGTTGTTTTCAATAGGGCTTCCTCCCAGGTAAATGCGCATAGGATTGAAGCCTTTAGTGCTCTAGTATGCCTTTTCAAAAAGCTTCTCCAAAAGACTGAGCGGGGACTATGCTATCTAGGGGCATGCCCTCAAAAATAGGGAGTGCCCCATAGCAAATAGGGATCATTGAAACACAAGTCATTTGTGTTGCATTATCCAATTCTAAAAGTGAATCAGCCGCAGGACTTTGGGTTGAAAGAAGGGTTAAAACTGAGCAGACAACAAGAAACCATTTTACATAAAAATAGGACATCTTTTATTCAACTATACAGAGACCTAACCTTACTCCCGTCTGAGGGGGAAAGAAACAGGTAATGGATTAGTCATCCCATGATGGGAAAAAGGAAATCAAACTGATTCTATGCAGAACAACAATGATATGCATCATGGCAAAATATTTTGTTAAAATTGGATTAAGGCTCCAAACCAGTTTCAAATCAGAATTTCACTCTTTAATGTTATTTCTCTTGAAAGTTCCTGGGGCTTCTTACACTGTTTCCTGTGTCTGTGACTTCCCTTTTTCCCTCACCTGTTTCACCTGAGTCACCAGAAAGCTCAGCTAATCCAGCCTTTCCAGTCATTAGTAGCCTGGCAACCAACTTTTTCCCTTATAGAAGAGTTATGTGCTTGTCCTACCTGTTCTTTACAGAATTTCAAACAGAGCAAGCCAGAGTGAAAGATGCTGTGTTCAATGAGAAAACAAATGACCTAGAACCAAAATAGGGTTAGCTTCCTTGGCTGTCATATTGGTTCATGGATTTTAACAAAAGAATGAGAAAACTCAAAGGCATGTGCAATGCGGGGTGGAACAGGCACAATTAAAGAGGCCAAAGAAATGGTAGCAAAGAAGGAGGAAGAGATGCAAGTGGAGTGTAGCCTGGGGTAAAGTCTAGAGGATCAGACAGAGAGGTCTGGAGGACTGTATTCAACCTGCAGGCCAAAAGATGCCACCTTTGATATAAAGAGAAACCAAACAGCATAGAAGATATCCGGCTTGGCCAAATCTCTGCTGCACTGAGCCTCTTTAGGAGAGATAGATGCCATATATGAGAGAACTGGTCTTTTAACTCACGTTGCTCTGGTATCTTCCTACCAGGCAATTTCTATACATTCAGCAAACAAGAGCTATATAATTGGTTCTTTGTGCAGGACACCCTTATGAGGACACAGCTGTTGATTGGAGTAAAAGCTTAAGCTCCAGGTTAAAGGTTTAATTCCAGAGACTGCTTGCAAATTGTGCCACATCATCACTGCTCCACCAAATGGGCAGTTGTGTGCCCTGTATCACAACAGCACACCAAAACAATATTTAGAAGGAGCTGCTCATATAATGGAGCCAAATGGGAGGAAAGTACCAGTGGTGTAGGACCTTCAGGGACAATACCCTTCGCCTGTTCTTGCTGAATGCAAGAACCTCTTCTTGCTGAATGCAAGAACCTCTTTAACTACAAACATGAACTCTGATTTTGATTAAGTCAGATAGTGGCTATGGGTGGAAAGGACCACAAGGGTCTCCTGGTTCAACTCCCTGACATACAGAAACCTTTTGCCCAATGTGGGACTTGAACTCATTACTCTGAGATTAAGAGTCTCGTGCTCTACTGACTGAGCTATTTCAAAGTGGACTGAAGTAGCACAGAACTGATGTGCATACTGCAGCAGTTCCTCTTAATTGCATTTTTGAGCAACCTCATCCAAAGTGATGTCCTTTGAAAATAGAGGAAATACATACTTAGTTCTGCAATCTTGTGTACACTAACCTGGGAGTATGTTCCACCAAGCCCAATGGTGCATGCTTCCAAGTAGACACACGTACAAGATTACACTGTAAATCTATCAACTAGGAATCAACAAAGACTCTTGCAACCGAAGAGTGTGTGAGTGCTTGAAGATTGTGTTTCTTTTGAGCCCTACAGTTTACTAACATCACAAATAATTATTCTCATCTGGTCACAGACAATTTCTGATAATAGGCTCTCAGCAGGAGCCGTTTTCTGAATCCCTAATTGCTCCATGGAACAGAAGAGACCAGATTTACTACAATTACATTAAAAACACACACACAGGGCAAACATTTTGCGGTACCATCTACCTTTCAAAAAGATCAAACGGGAAAAGAACTGCCAATAATGAATTTGATTTGCAATTTAACCATCACATTAACTCTTTTAATTAACACTTGTAAACCATACTGCATTCAGATTAGAGTTATAGTCAGAACACTCCACCACCACCAATATTTGCTGCTCAATTGGCCCACTGAATACAAGAGAAATGGTCACCACCTATTGGTCTACACATTCTCAGGTTTTTCAAAGCAATGTTTTTGTCCTTGTAATGAATAATGTCTGCTAGTTTTTTAAATGTTGCAATTCTGCTTGTCTTGATTTTTAAGCAAGAAATTGCACTGATTGGTTTTTAAGGTTCTACTTCATGTTTTGATGTTTTAATTGCATTTTGTTTGTGTTGACCACCCAGAGGACTTAGTTGATTGAATGGTCAACAAATGTAAATAGGCAAAATAGAAATGCACACATTGATTTCATTAAATCCATGTCCCCAAATTCTACCCTCCATGGAAGGGTTCTTTGTCAGTCATCATTTTCACCTTGAACCTTCCCTGATAAAGAAAAAAAGGGGGGTTCTTGTCAAAGGTAGTTTTTGTAAATATTGATGTGACTTTATTTAAAGTCATTGTCTGAATTTTAATTGAACCAAATTTGATTCAGTTTACATCTGTATACCAATTCTGAGTGCTCAAGACATGGAAAGTGGTATATAAAATGTTTAAATAAATAAACCCATAGAGAGTATGCATGCCTGCAATTGAATGGTGGAGGGCAAAATGAAGACGGAAGGAAGGTTGCTTTGTCATGTCAGGCAACAAGAGGATGTGGTCTTCGATATTAGACTTGCAGAATATCTTCTGGTAGCATATGGTGCTAAGGTACCGTATTTTTCTGTGTATAACATGCCCCCGTGTATAAGACATCCCCTATTTTGGGGGACCCTTTTGGGGGTGGCCCAGAGTTGTCAAGCTTTTTTAGGGGGATTATCAAAAAACGCTCAGCCGCCAGACCGACAATGCCACTCGCACACATTGCAAACGCCTCCTATCCACTGTCCCCTTACCAGCAGAAGCCACCAAGTGCCCGCCCAACTACCACAGTGACAGCCAATCAAGCCCAGCCATTGCCGCATCCAACAATAACATGCCCAATAGCCACAGACACTCTCCGGCTTCCAGAAGCAACATATAACACGCCCCCCCATGCACTACCCGTGTATAAGACAAGCCCCAAATTTCAACATGATATTTTAATAACAAAACCTTGTCTTATACACAGAAAAATACGGTACATGTCTTTCTTGGCACTATTCTTCTCCTTTTAAAAGTCTTTTAAAAATACTTTTTCTTAGGCCTTTTCTAAGTCTTTAGTGGCAATATGTTTATGCGGCTTCAGGGAAATCCCAAGTTCAAGTCTTGCCTCAATGATGCATTCACTGTTTCCTTGAAATCCTCTCTTTCTCTTTCACTGACTAACTGTGCCTCAGTTTTCCATCTGTCATGCTCCAATGATAGTACTGATCCAGGGTCAGCCCAAGATATTTTGCTGCCTGAGGCAAGGAAGAAAATGGAAAACTGAGTAGACTAGCAGATGAATCTTCCTTCAGCAAGAGCAACAGGACAACATCCTCCACCGTACTTGAGGGCACCAGGCTTGCTTAGAAGATGTACAGTAGGCCACATGCAGCATTGTACTATCTGCCAATACCTTGCAATGACACCACTTCCCTCAGAATTTGCCACCTGAGGTGGTCACCTCACTCTGTCTAATGGGAGCTTTGGTCCTCTGCTCACCTACCTTATAAACTGGTTGTATGGATTGCTGAGATAATGTATGTGCAGAGGCTTACCTAGGGTTGGTGAAACTGGCCTCTGCTGTGGGCACAAGTCCAGTATGTGTGCACATGCGCAAAAATCACCAGTCAGACTATGGAGTGTATGGTGTATTTATGTGTGTTGTGATATGCCAGCACTGTCAGAGTGAGATCGAATGTGGGAGAAGCTCCCTGCCCTGCCCTTCTAACATCATGACACAAAAGCATGTGAATCTTTCTGCCCTTCCTCTTTGCCTTGCCCTCACCCCAAATGCTTTGAGTGCTAGGATCACACAAAATGTAATAATTTGTAATATGACTATAGCAGTAAAGCCTTCCCCCCGGGGGGGGCACCACTGATACAGCACAAGGGACTCTAGGCACACCTCTGTGTATGTGAAGTGTTCAGAATGCCATTCTATTCAAATTCTCTACCCCGCTCCTTACCTCAGGGCCATGGGTTTGAGCCCCCAATTGGGCAAAAGATTCCTGTATTGCAAGGGGACTAGATTGCTGTCGTGGTCCCTTCCATCTACAGTTCTGTGAATGGTCACATTGACAGCCTAAAGGCTTTCACGGTTTCTGTCTCAATAGAAAAGATGGGCAAGAGAGCTCCCTTGAGAAGCGAGACAAAAACTCAAAGGGGGTGTGGCATTTTGTAAAAATCCATCTTTAGTAGAAAAACACAAAGCCTATTACTTTTGCATAAACATCTGGGATTTTTAACAGAAATCCACAAGTGTCTGGGAAGGTAATAATGCTCTTGTGCATTTCATAAAATTGCTGTAATTACAAACGAATCCGCCCACACATGTAGTTTTGGAGTTTAGAAATGTTTCTGTCATGTGCCTCGTTAAGAGGCTTCTTCCTTTTAAACTTATGAAAGGCACTTTCCTTTGTAGGGTCTGCAGATGAGGTACGTGGCTCACAGGGATTCACTCATTGCTACAAAACGTGTTCTCCATCACATGTGCCTTGTCATTCTTTTCTGAAAGGTTTGATCCAGTAAACCAGATCTGTGCAGCTATGCTGTGTGACAGAATAGATTTAAGATAGCCACTGTCTAGAAGCATTTTTTAAAAAATAATTCTGTCCAAGTGCCCGGGTATGAAATCTTTATTTTGGGGGAAAACACATGAAAAGAGCCATTCTGAGTGGAAGCCTTAATCATAAAAAAGCCAACTATAAAGGAAAGAATTCTAATGCAAATGTAATAAAATTCTAACAAGTGTGCCTGGAGATACCTGTTGAAAGATAGGGGGGGCAGGAATGATTAAAGAACATAATCTCAGAATCAAACTGTGCATAAAATCGCAGTGAGTCGCATTAAATAAATACACGTAAGAGAAATAAGCCCATTAAAGGCATTACTATGTGTAACAGTATCACACACTTAGCAATGCTTGCCAAAGTTTGATTCACAGAAAATTGGGGAACTAGGAGCTGGGAAATCAAAATGCTGAGCCAGGTATTGTTTTACAGTTTGTAAATTTACTTGTTTACGGTGTGCCATTACAAATTTGCAAAAAGGGATAAGGCCACATCCATAAAATGTTAGTATGGTATCAAAAGGTAGATATAACAGACACCAAAGGAATTTTGTAATCCTAATAAATTATTCCTCTTGCTCTGCCAGCTGTCGTTCAATACTACAGTATAATGAAATAGCATTTGCATTGCTCTGTTTTGAGTTCCTCTTTCATAAAGTATCCTGCCTTCTCAGATCTTGAAGGAGAGGATGAGAAAGGGAAACCAGGGGCTGGCAATATTCAGACAGGCAATATTCATCACTTGTTGACTATAGCATCAAATGATGTATTGTTTGTGTGAATGAACCACCACAGATCAAGCTACACATATCAATGTGAATTATATTTCATTACTAAAAGCAAAATGTAAAAGGCTGTAAATTTCAGCTAAGACAATAAAGGCAATCTGAAATCTCTGCTCAAAATCATGTCACGATAGCTAAAAGGCTCTGCGGCATAAAAGAAGCAGTTTTCCATTTGAATGGTAGGAGTTAAGGCTAATGAATGTTCAGTGTGAATTTTCCACAGTGTTAGTGCAGCCACAGAAAAGGACCTGCTCCATGGGCCTAAACAATCTAAATTCATTGTGTGAAAGAATATGTAGCAAGGCCTCATTCATAGGTTTCAAATAGCAGGGAGGAATATAGAATCATACAAATATAGAGATGCGTGACGTGAAGAATAATAAAAAAAAGAGATAGAGATGCGTGATGTGAAAATAAGAAGGCTGGACCTCTGGTTAAGATGGCAACCGGTCAGATAGCTGGCTCCAGGGCTCTGCAGATCATGTGCTTTTAATTTAGTTTTAATTGGTTTTAACTTGTTTTAAAATCAATTATTTTATCAACTATTTTTAATTTGTGGAGTTGAAAGGGTTCCAGAGGGTCATCAAGTCCAACTCCTCGCAATGCATGAATCCTGCCCACAGCCGTTCTTGGGTGGACTTGGACCACCAACCTTCTAGTTAACAGCCAAACACATTGACCCATTGTGCCACCTGAGGGTACAGGAGAAGATGCTCCTGAGTTCAAGATCACATGAACAGTGAGTAGAGATGGTTATGCCTGGCAAAATCAGTTATCAGGAGTAGAAAACAGATAATAAGTATTTAGGAATGCCCTTAATATCATTTGTGAAATGTACATTGTGGCACTGACAAAATCGTGTGGCTCATCACAGTCAATACGATCAAAAAACGATGTGGGCAAATGAAGTCAAGTAGAATGATGGCAAAGAAGAGAGAAAACAAAAAATGTGCTAAGGAGTTCAGAAAACTCCAAAGCAAGCAGGGCATTTCAGCATTTATTAAACAAGCTAAGCAGTTTCATTTCAGCTCTATATTTTACCATCGAATGCTCAGCTACCGTCTTTGGCTCATTCTTGCCTATTTATACACAGATCAGGCTTGCAATATGCCAGGCCTAATCACTGTATATATGCTCTTCGACATTTTGCCTGCCCCAATAAAATCTGCCCAATTTTTCAATGCATAATAGCCTGGGGGGGTTGTGAAAAAAAGCTCTGCAGTTATTTTCCAGGTTATGATGTTCTTTGATGTTACGGTAACACTTCTGAATAAGTAAATATTTGCACGAGAACCAAGTTACAGTGAAAACCTCACTCTCCAAAAGATAAATCCAGAGTTGGTTTCAAGGCAGCCAGTATTGCTCCCATCATTTATCCATCAAAATTAAATCAACATGTAGGTGAAAAACCAAGCTTTACGGGAAAGATTTTACCTGTTCCAGATACATTTTATGGATATGCTAAATGTTCAATGTAGCTCGTATACCCAGGACGTAGCCTCACGGAATGATCTTAATTCCACATGGCAGATGGCTCTGCTCTACAGTTTCATAGGCCCCTTTGGAGACTTCTAACAAACCATCAAATACCTTTCTAGCCTGATAGAAGCCACATCCATATTACTCAAAGTGGATGATGCGACAGAAGCAATGGAAGCACTGGCTTTCTGCAGCCACCCAGAACAAGAAGAGGGCTCCTACAGAAGCAGTCAGAGGAGCCACCTTCCCAGAGGTGGGTTGCTGTTGCTTACTGGGAGGTACCAAGGAGGTTGGTGAGCTGCAAATGAACCAGCAGGAGTGCTAAATAAGCTCTGCCAATGCATTCCCACCACACTGAGCTCCCTGCCACCAACCTCTCCACTTCCAGGTAAGCAACAGTAACCCACCTGCTGGGAAGCTAATGGAGCAGGTCATTACCCAGCCAGCCTCTTCTAGAAGTGATAGTACTGCTGCCCAGTCAGTTCTTACCATTGTTCTCAGTTACTCTCTTGGCAAATGCCAAGAGAAATGGAACCAGAATGGGGCCGCAAAGGAAGAGATGCTCCTGCGCCCTTGGGGAATCCTGTAGTAAAAACAGTGTTGGGGGAAAAAACCCTATGTTATGACCTTCCCCTGAATCAGGCTCCTCCAACTCCCTCATCTCCTCCCACCTTCTCTTCTGACCACCCACTACATTCCATCTCCATGGGACTCATGTGGAGCCTCTGTGCTCTGTGACATCACTTCAGATCAGCCAATCAGTGCCAGATTCTTCAACAAGTGCAGAGTGGGATACATATTGCCTTTCAGCTTATATCGCAGGGACCCAACACCTTCCCCCGAGAATAGCTCTTCAGCCCCCTTATTGTGAAACCAGTTGAGAAGCTCCACTTTCCTTATCTATCAGGATTTTGTAACCGGCTATTCACAGGTGTCCTGTGCTTTGGGGGCTGCCACCGGGAGAGGAGTAGGATTTGGTACAACCCCCTTGTTTATGTCTCTCCTAAAGGTAAAGGGACCCCTTACCATTAGGTCCAATCGTGACCAACTCTGGGGTTGCAGTGCTCATCTCACTTTATTGGCCGAGGGAGCCGGCATACAGCTTCCAGGTCACGTGGCTAGCATGACGAAGCTGCTTCTGGCAAACCAGAGCAGCGCATGGAAACACTGTTTACCTTCCCGCCAGAGCGGTACCTATTTATCTACTTGCACTTTGAAGTGCTTTTGAACTGCTAGGTTAGCAGGAGCAGGGACCGAGCAACAGGAGCTCACCCCGTTGCGGGGATTCAAACCGCCAACCTTCTGATCAGCAAGTCCAAGGCTCTGTGGTTTAACCACAGCGCCACCCGCGTCCCTTGCTATGTCTCTCCTAAGGCCACATCTATTTCCAGCCACATCCTTTGTTCCGGGATTAATGATTTTTATTCTTTAAAAAATATTTTTATACAGTCGTACCTTGGATCCCGAACTCCTTGGTACTCGGACAGTTTGGCTCCTGAACGCTGCATAGCCGGAAGTGATTGTTCCAGTTTGTGAACGTTTTTTGGTAGCTGCACATCTGATGGGGCTTTTGCGGCTTCTGTTTGGCTGCAGGAACTTCCTGCAGCCAATCAGAAGCTGCGCTTTGGTTTCCCAATGTTTTGGAAGTCCAACGGACTTCCGGAGGTGATTCCGTTCGACTTCCAAAGTACAACTGTATACTGCTATTCATTTAAAAAGTCAAAATGATTTATGATAGCACATAAAACTATGCAATTCAAACCATATAAGAAGTTAAAAAGAGAGACCAGTGAACTATTGTGAAAATATGTATTCTTAATTGCCTGCATAGGCCTGAAGGAAGAGAAAAGTTTTCAACAAGCATTTAAAAGCTGAAACAGAGAACAGCTGATGAATCTCTATTGGCAGATATTGGACAAATGAAACTAAAGTCTCTGCTTCCTGTTGTTATCAGATGAGTCTCACCAAGTTGGGGAATGACCAGTGCTACTCCTGCAGATGTTATCAGTGATTGAGCTGGGATAAAAGGCTTCAGGTTGCTAGGGTACCTTGGACGTAAGTTGCTCAGGGCTTTGTAAATTAACTCTGTAAGAAATAACTCACTAGCACCTGAATGGTGACAGGTTCCTTGTCCCTCATTTAGAAAGCATCTAAGTTTCCCATTGCTTCAGCCTCAAAGGACCTGGACAGTTGTAGTTCTCCAATGAAGTCAAGGTTCTCAAATGGACCGTTTTTAGAGACCCCCTGTCCTACTCACCTGCCCCGTACACCGAAGAGTCCCAGGGTTAGTTATGGGAAGCATTACGCAAACCCAGGTTAAAATTTGTACTGTAGGTGTTTCAAAGGGGATTAATAAAAAATAAAAAAACTTGCCAGCAACAGCTCACAAAAGATTTGCAATGGAAATTGAAGCACCTGAATCCTTGACCTCTGGATTATTTATATTACTATGTTCTCTATGATCAAGACCTGCTGATTATTGCTATCTATATCAAAATGACATCATAAAACCTTTTCTGATTCAAATGAGATTTGGGTGGATTTAAATCAAAGCTCCTCACTTCAAACCCTTCTCAAGTGCAAAAAGGAGTTATTGATTCCCATAAACCAGGGCATCACTTCTACATCCCTTAAATTCTGGTGGCATAGGGAGACTGTGCGCGGGCTGCTTCTTCAGTATGAGTCACTGCCAGCAAATCTTTGAAATAACACTGTTTTCGCAAAGGGGGGAATCTATTTCAAAATAATAGCAAGACAAAATATTAGTGATCCACTCCTTGGAGTTTTGGAGATTAGAAAACCTCTTGCCCTTTAAATTCCAGCTTTCAAAGAACACTATGGAGAATTGCTGGAGTTCTTAGCTCCTCTATCTGTTTGGCTTTGCTCTAGTGGCGAGAGCATCGAGTGTGCGGCTGAGTGCCAGGCTGAATGCCTTTAAATAGAAGAAGCCAGACAGACATTTTGGGCTGGCTCCAAGATTTTGAAGGCCCACAAGCAAGACCCAACAGCAAGTGGGCAGGATGTGTTAAGCAAAGGACTGCTTTTATGACTGTCCACTGTCTCCTCCTCTCGCCCTCCCTCATACATTTACCCAGTTTTCTTCAGTCCCTGCACCCATCCCTAGGGATGGGCAGATCCTCAAAGTACAGCCTGGAGACAGCAGCTATTTCTGATACTGGGTTACTGATTAAATGTTGAACAAAATGGTTCCTTTGGTGGTAGCAGCTAGAAGCTGAATGTTACCAGAATGTTTGCTTTAACTTCTTTTATGTTGCTCCTCTTCTAAGATGTTGAGTAGTTTCCCCTGGGGAAGAACAGAAAACATACTCGGAATGTGTCAGTAAATCTGACAACTTTGTAAACAAATCCTCTTGCAGATATTGGTTTGGCCGTTTGTTTGTTTTTCTTCCACGTGGTACAGCTCTCCTTCTGTGTGCACCAAAACACAATAGACCTCAAGTTAGCACACACAAAAATGCCAGGCTGCCTTATAATAGCATTGCTTCCACAAACCCTTTCAGTTCACATATGTATGCTAAATAGGACTAGGTGAATTTAATGATAGAAAGTGCTGCCCAGAACAGCACAGGAACATATGGAACTGCCTTCTGATAGGCTAATTCATTGGCCCGTCCACCCAAGAATTGTCTATAATTAGCATTTGGTCTCGATTTTTTTGTGTGCAGGAATCTCTTAACTGGAGAGGTCAGGGGGGTGAGCCTGGGGTCTTATGCATGCAAATAATGTGCTCTGCTCCTGAGCTATGGTCCTATTTCCTTCTTGAACATGGGGAATGTTCTTCTGATATTCAGGAAGAGGAAAGGACAGACCCTATTACCTGAGTTACAGGGTGACATAGAGGGTGAAGCTTCTAGCAAAGGGTTTAGGCTTGAATGTGGGATGGATGAACCGGAAACAACAGCTGATTGGGATGTGTGGATTGTGGTCCATATAAAGGCATTGTTGCCCCATCCAACAGAGGTAAATGCTAATACAACAGGTGATCTATACCTGTACCCAGAGCTGAAAAGGCTTGAGCCTGGATATAATAATGCCTTGATAGCTCAGTTGGTTAGAGTGTGGCACTGATAATACCAAGATTGTAGGTTCAATCCCCATATTCCTGCATTGCTGGGGGTTGGACAAATGATCCTCAGGATCCCTTCCAACTCCACAATTCTATGATTCTATGAGCCAAGGCTAGACTAGACTTCTGGGTCCATGACACAGATACACAGCATGTGTGTACCTATTTGCACATGTATTTATTTCTATTGGGTTGGAGCCCATGTTTGTGGTTAGAAGGCTTCTGAGTGACTTATCAAGCTACCGTGTTAGATGATTGGCTAGACATCACGCACTAGGGAACCAAAAGTTCTAAGACGGAATTATTCAGGGAGCCAAGACACAGGGGCCATTATAGACTACTGAGCCCCAAACTACATATTACAGTTATTCATTCATGGCTATATTTCTTTAGAAGAAAAAGCACCTGTGGGACCTCAATCCAGATCAAGGCCCACACCAGCTTTCTGCCAACCCTTTCTCCACCATCCTGAAGGCATGCATTAATGCAAACAGCACCTTCAGATTCAAACAGCAGACAGGGAAGAAGTGATTTTCAGCAGTAAATTGGTGCAGGGCCCTGATCCATATTGGAAACCCATTCTGGATTAGGACCCAGTTAGGGTGGGTGGGGGCTGTGGTCCAAAAGATCTGGAGGGGACACGTTTGGCAAAAACTAATAGTGAATCAAACTTTAAAAGGTGGGTTTTGTTTCAGTTCAGGTTCATGAGTATATAACTCTCAAGTCTGGTTCTGGTTCAGACATATGTACCAGCTTTAAGAAACTGGACTTGTGTGGATGGTGTCTTTATGTAGCTTAGTTGCTAGGTGGCATTGGACTTATTTTATGTGGCTGGAGGCACAAGATTTCTATTCCATTCCATTCTGCTAAGGGAAACAATGAAATTTCCATCTAGCTTCCTGACTAGTGTGTCCTCTAAGCCTTCCGTGACAAATTTGGAACCAATTTGAACTGTAAATGGAATCATTAAATAAATAAATAAACTTTTACAGTCACAGTGTAACTCCTAGAAAATGAATGCATGATAAATATTTAATTTGAGAAATACAGTGGTACCTCAGGTTAAGAACTTAATTTGTTCTGGAGGTCCGTTCTTAACCTGAAAATGTTCTTAACCCGAGGTACTATTTCTGGGTTAGCGGAGTCTGTAACCTGAAGCATCTGTAACCTGAAGCATCTGTAACCTGAGGTACTACTGTATATATTTTTATTTACCTGCAGTTTACGTGCACTAACGCTATATCCTCCTGAACTTTCTCAGTTGTATTTGACAACTTAGTGGATTGAATGAATTTCAGTCCCAAATTGTTCCTTTCTATATCAACTAGCAACACAGTTTTAGTTCATAAATGCCATTATATAAATCTGTGCAGGCAATTCTTATGTTCTTATTTTCACTTTTACAGACATGAAGCTCATTGATAAAGTAATCCAGGTAAGAACCAATACATTTATGGGCCTTTCTTTGTTATTCTCAGCCCTCTGGGGATTAGTTTGAAGTAGTAATCTGAAAAATCAATCACACCCCATACATCATTTGAAATATAAGCTTCGAGAATTTTCAAACTATAGTTCCGTTAGATTAGCTTATTCTTTGTCTTCAGCTGAGCAAAGCAATTTGTATTTGGGATCAAAGTAAATGCCAGAGTCATGAAAATTACCAAGCTCTCCGGCTCCTGTCTGACTCTGCTGCTGCTATGATTACCTATGAAATACAGCATCTTTTGCCTGCCTTTCTACAACTGAAGTATTTGGGGGGGGCAGGGGACAAGCTCCTTCTACTCACGCTTAAAAGAATCTCTTGGATTTCTACTCAGAGAAAGTGGTTATATTGTTTGATATTTATGGGTTCGGATCAGTTTCAAGGCAGTCAAGAAATTTTACAACTGGGGTTGTCCTGTTCTGATGATTTTGGTCAAGTCCCCTCCCCCACCCCAATTCCCCCCAAAATGTGAAATTTCTGAAAATTGGGGACAGGCAGGAGAGCTTTGGTTCAGGAATATATTGGCAGCTTACATCACATTCAGAACAGCAAAATTCATTGCAGTACCTTTGAAAAAGCTCTCAACATTGAATGGATCTAAGTAAGGGTGTTCATATCCAACTAGTGATGTTCATTCTGCACCATCTGAGCTTGAGCAGACTGATACATCTATATTTTACTTATTCTTATTCCCTGAATTGATGCTTCATGTGGTGCCCTCCAGTGGTACTACGTTGCTGGATTACAACTCCCATCATTCTTGATCTTGGCTGGGGCTGATGAGAGTTGGAATCCAACATCCAACTGGACAGGGGGGACAATACATGGGCTACCCTTGAGGTAGAGAACTTCCTTCACTGAAATTGCATACCACAAAATAGTCCCACTTTAAAAAAAAAAAAATCTGTTTGGCTACTTTAGTTTTACTGTGCCAGGATGGAGGTCTGACCTTTGTAACTAGTTTTTGGATTTCAGTTCAGTTTTGGTTACCCACACCCACCCCAACCCATAGATTTGATCAGCACAAGACAGGAAGTTGTCTTCAATAGCCTCTGTTAGGCAGCATTCTGAATGGTTAGATTTTACAGTGGTTCTCAACCTGTGGGTCCCCAGATGTTGTTGGACTACAACTCCCATCATGCCTGAGCTCTGGCCTTGCTAGCTAGGGGTGATGGGAGTTGTAGTTCAACAACATCTGGGGACCCACAGGTTGAGAAAGGCTGGGTTAGAAGTACTAACAGAAGAGCTAAACTAGCAAGATTCAATCCGTTCTTGTGAGTTTTGCTGTAATTTTATTGCTGTTTTGATAGTGTTAGCAGCCTTGGGTTTGCTTTCAGAACGAAAGGTGGGTTGTAAATTGAATGAATAAATAATGAAAACTAAGCAAGGCAGACATCACGTCGTCTCAAATATATCAGTAAATAGTCATCACCTTAAACACTGCACCAGACCTTATTCTCAAAAGAAAGCTGAACTAAATATCTGTGCCACTTGACAAGGTGGTGCCTGAGCTTCAGGTCAAAAAAACTGTACCTCAACCAGGAATAAAGAGTAAGGGCACAGGTACTGGGTTAACTGAGGGCCACAACTTTTATTTCACATTTATAGCCATCAATCTGCAGCAAGAGCCTGAAAGTTGTGATACAACAGGATAGTCTTTCTATCTCCTTGCAACCAGAATATTCTGGATAAGGCATCCTGACCCAAACACAAGCATTAGACATCTCTGCTTGTGCCTGCCTGGCCACCTCTTGGTTGAGGGAGGCTCTTGCCCTGACATCATTGCATTTACTAGATTGTTGTTGTTTAGTCGTTTAGTCATGTCCGACTCTTCATGACCCCATGGGCCAGAGCACACCAGGCACTCCTGTCTTCCACTGCCTCCCAGAGTTTCGTCAAATTCATGTTGGTCGCTTCTATAACACTGTCAAACCATCTCGTCCTCTGTCGTCCCCTTCTCCTTGTGCCCTCAATCTTTCCCAACACCAGAGGTTTTTTTCCAGAGAGTCTTCTCTTCTCATTAGGTGGCCAAACTATTTGAGCCTTAGCTTCAGGGTTTGTCCTTCCAGTGAGCACTCAGGGTTGATTTCCTTCAGAATGGATAGGTTTGGTCTTTTTGCAATCCATGGGACTCTCAAAAGTCTCCTCCAGCACCACAATTCAAAAGCATCAATTCTTCAGCGATCAGCCTTCTTTATGGTCCACTTCTCACTTCCATACATCACTACTGGGAGAACCATAGCTTTAACTATATGGACTTTTGTCAGCAAGGTGATGTCTGCTTTTTGAGATGTTGTCTAGGTTTGTCATCGCTTTTCTGCCAAGAAGCAGGCGTCTTTTAATTTCATGACTGCTGTCACCATCTGCAGTGATCATGGAGCCCAGGAAGGTAAAATCTATTTACTAGATAGGGGAAGGGTATTTGTGCAAGATATCAGCACCCCTTCTTGATGTAATGTCATTGACTAGAGTAACCAACCAGTTGGCACTTTGCTGGTCTATCCAACAGGTTTGGAGATCTGGATCCTTATCTTTCTCACCCTCCCTTCCCGAACCAAGTTTGACATGGGTGGGGCAGCTACCTGTCAATCACCTGACATCACAATGATGCCATTTTTGCCTATGCAGTTTGAAATCAAGTTGTGTAGGTAATGGCACAGCACTTTGCAAGCCCTGATGATCAGCTGATAGTCACTGCTTGTAAAGCACCCTGCAGAGGGCTTTTTGTGTGCTGGTGATTGGCAGCGACATAAACCACTTTTTGGCCCAGCCATTTTTACCTGCCCTACATCTGATGCCATATAGGATGTTTGGTGTAGGGCAGATTAGCCCAAAGAGTCTCATGGGACAAATGGAGAGGCTGGCAGGCCTAATTAGCACTCTGGCATAGCTAAGATTGTGTTCTGACATATATCCACAATTGAGGTCTGAAAAACCAGTAAGCTCAATCTTCTGACAAACCAGATTCATCTGGCTCCCCTGACCTGCCAGATCCCCTCTGGTTCTGGCAGGTTCTGACATGGCTTCAGTGCCCTGGACTCCACTTCCTTATTCCTCCTGGCAGGAGGAGGTACATTTTGAAATCACAAGTTGACAAATGTTTAAAAATGCCTTATGAATTTGTAATCCACCACGGCATGATGTGACTTCACTCATGAACTGATTCCTCTGTGGAAGTCAGTTGCCTCCAAACTGTCACACAGACTTCATGTAAAGGATATAAAAAGGAAGTTACTGTCCTAGCCTTCTGCACAATAGCCGCACTCAGCAGAATTAGAGCACATTAAGGTTTCATTAATAACATGGCTTGCTGAAGTCAAGAAGCTGGCTGCATTAAAGAAATATAATTAGCTCTAAAAGCATAATAGCGTAAAAGTCATCAGTAGGCTCCTTGGCCCTCAGTGTACAAACAAATGTGTTGTTTTCTTAAAGAGCTATTTAAGAGGCTATTGGCTCTACAAATGATACCATTAGTTGGGAGTGTCTGCAAGATGCCAAACCAAAACACAACTGCAAGAACAGCCAGAAAAGTTATTTATCGTTCTTTGGTTACTTAGTGGAAACATGGTCTTGCATACAAAGAGCTGCATTAAAAGCTCATTGGGGGGGTCCCAACAAAAGTGCTGAAGCTGGCCTCAGTTCTTCCCTCATGATGTACCTCCATGGCCTTCTCTTGCAGTGTTGAGGAAAAGGATCCATGCCACAAGACATGTGCGGCCCCAGTCTTGTGACCCCATATTAGAACAAAGATGATTACCATGACTGTAACAACTATTGTGGAATCTCCCTGCTGACTACAGTGGGGAAAATCTTTGCCTGTGTATTTCTCAAAAGATTACAGTTCCTCATTAGCAGAGTCTCTCCCAAGCTTTAGAGCTCAGAGCTCAGACATGATATTTTATTTGCCACTCCCTCCCGACTTGCTGGTAGCTCTTGCCTGGCTTGTGGTTCAAGTGGAGGTGGCCAACCTCTATATATCTGAAGTGTCATTATGGAATAGGTGTCACATTTGTTCTCTTTTGAAAGAGGCAGAAAACTCAGCAACTGTGGCAGGAAGTTGGCTATATGTTAAAGCAATAATAATAAGCCAGGGGTAATGTTCTGGAAGTTAGTTCACTGAAAGATAAATGAAACTTTGGGGACACCAGAGAAAGCTTTGGTGCTTTTGAGCAAAAATGAGGTCTTCTAATGTTCTCCATGGTATTTGTGGGTGGTAAAACGGGGCAGGGTGAAGGTGGGGTGATGTAAAATCCACTATAATTGTTCCTCAGAAATGTCTCCACTGGTGTAATTTCAGCTCACTTGATGTTGAATGAAACTTGATTATTCAGTGGAGGAAGGAAGCTATGAGCTAAGAGAGAAGAGCTGGGTTGGGAGGGAGCCAAGCTTTCTTCAACAACACTGAAATAAAATCCAAACAATATTAGAATTGGATCCACAGTTGCATCCGAAACATATAGATGGTGAAACTGGGGTGGCTATTTTGCTGAATATTCTTCAGGAATGACTCAAGATCTCCAAGAGTTCGGGAACAGCTCAAAAGAGAGCTATTTTTCTGCTATCGTTCAGACTGTGGTTGCACATGGGGACTAGTGGTATGCTATGCCTGCATCTTGTCTTGCAGGCCACCTATGTTCTTCTGGCACACAAGCCCTGTGGGCTCTGGTTGTAGCATGCCTCCAATGTGTCCAAAAAGGTCAATCCAAGAGTGACAGAAGTTGAGAGTAAGGAAGGGTCCTGTAATAGTATCTCTATTCAGGTTCAGCTGATGTTGGAATCAGCTCCAGTGTTAGCTAATGTTATCTAAGCAGGTTATCTATCAGTAAAAGAAGCACCTAGCAGAACCATCAGAAGCTCGGGCATTCGAAACCATCAGAAGGGGGGCATCACAGACCCATAAATCCATTGGGTGAAAATCGTCATAAATAAAACTTCCACTGCTTCCATTGCTGTGGGTGGGAGGAGGTGGGCTTGGTGGAGTTGAAGCTAACCCTCTAAGCTTCTGTAATGACAGCTTTCTGCCTCCAGCCACACCTTTCCATTTTTTAATTGGTCTGAAATTCTTCACAGTGTAACATTTAAAAAGCAATAATAATCGTATCATCAGAGAATGTTTTTGATTATTATTATATTTTGCCAGGCCTGGGCAAAAGAAATGGTAGTTTAAGTAGACGGTAAAGACACAGTATGCTCTTGCAGAAGTGACAAAAATATCTTAAAGACAATTTATTCCTCTTCTGCAGTTTGTACTACAGTTTTACAAAGAGTGCCAAAGGTAATTAGCAGCAGAATTCAGATAAAGTATTCAAACTTTGGGATCCAAACAGTCTAATCTCTGGGCCCCAACTATGTTGAATAGCTCATTCAGATCTCTATCTGTACCATATAAGACACACGTTTCCTCTTACCTTGTAAATACCTCCCTGAAAACTTTGCCCGGGCATTCGCAATAGCAGGTGATCTCCAATACATGCTGTTCATCTGAAACGGGAATCTTTTCCCTTTATGTGCTATCTCAAGAGAGGCAAATGAGAAAGCCCATTGGAAAAGTATTCTCACTAATAAAATGTTATCTCAAAAAGCACCGTCAAATAATGCAGACAGAGCATTAATGCATAAACAAAGCTGTCACCCTTGGTGGATCGGCAGTGATTTAGCATTGCAAAAACAGAACAATCACAGCTGAGTGATGGGGTGGGGAGGGAGGAAATGAATTTGTATTTTATCACAGCAATTTCCTACAGATATTATCAAGCCAATTCAGCAAAAGGAGTGAATAGGTAGATATTGCTGGATTAGGGGAGCTCATTTGCAAACCTTCTGATCAAATCAACAGCTGCGGAAAAGTTTGTTCAAAGTCAATATGCTACACACCATAGTTTAGGCCACGAATGGCCACTTAACAGCCTGGGATCCAAATCAATACCCCAAAACAATATGGCATCCCTTCAGGAGCCTCCCCTGTTTTAAGGGAGGTGTGGTCAAACTCCCCCCACACACACACAATTAGGACATCTTTTAAAAAGTTTGTTACTGCTTCAGCCCATCTCTGATGATGACCTTATACCACTTGGGCATATCAGCAGGACATTTTCTGAAGATGTTAAACCAATTGTGTAAATGACCATGCAGATTTTAAATTTTATTTTCCCTAAAGGGGGAGACAGCTGGTGGAATCTGCCCTTTAAAAAAGCAATAAAAATATTGTTGAGCAGATCTGTTACAGATCTAAAATTCAGGAAGATGGCAATATAGCTTTACTGGAAGTCCTCCAGAATAGATTTTCAAATGAAAATTCTAACACTATGCACCAGGATTTCTGCTAAGTTCAGAAACAAGCCTATCTGCTACTGAAAGGATGGGGAATCTGTATCCGTCCAGATGTTGTTAGATTCCAACTCGCATCAGTCCCAGCAAGCATGACCTGTGGTTAGGTATGGTCGGAGCCGGACTTAAGACTTAAGACTCTACTATGAATCGGCAGCTTTTTGCTGGTTGAAACATTGGCTGCTTCTTGAGAATACAGACATTTTGGATCTGGAAGGGTTCGATAACAGATTTGGTTGGCATGCATATATATGGTATGACAAGGTAAAAGTGCATAAGGGTTTTAAAAACCATATTGTCAGGAAAGCATTATATAATGTTTGGATGCGGTATAAAGATTTGCTGGAAAGTAAAACTCCCAGGTGGTTGTCACCAATGGAAGCTAAAGAGGTGAAAAAACTTAATATGGAGTCTAAATGGCCAAAATACTGTGAAATTTTAGAACAAGATGGTGAAAAAGTTAAATTACAGAGTTATGAGAAATTAAAGTCCAAAGTACGAGACTGGTTGCATTACCATCAGATAAATGAGGCATTTAAACAGGACAGGAAAATAGGCTTCCAGAAGGAGAGGTCAAAATTAGAAACAGAATTGTTAGAACCCAATACTAAGAACCTGTCAAGAATGCATAATTTGCTGTTGAAATGGAATACACAGGATGAAACAGTGAAATCAGCTATGATTAAATGGGCACAAGACATCGGTCATGACATTATGTTTGCTGACTGGGAACAGTTATGGACCACCGGTGTTAAATTTACGGCATGTAATGCCTTAAGAGAAAACATAATGAAAATGATTTATAGGTGGTACATGACCCCAGCCAAGCTTGCAAAAATTTACCATTTGCCCAATAATAAATGTTGGAAATGTAATGAGACTGAAGGTACTTTCTACCACCTTTGGTGGACCTGCCCGAGGATTAAAGCCTTTTGGGAAATGATCTATAATGAAATTAAGAAAGTCCTTAAGTGGACTTTCCCTAAGAAACCTGAGGCTTTTCTCCTGGGCATGGTTGGCCAATTGGTGCCAAGGAAGGACAGGATGTTTTTCATGTATGCCACCACAGCAGCAAGAATCCTTCTGGCAAAGTATTGGAAGACACAAGAACTACCTACTCTGGAAGAATGGCAGACGAAGGTGATCGACTACATGGGACTGGCAGAGATGACCGGCAGAATCCGTGACCAGGGGAAAGAGACAGTGGAAGAAGATTGGAAGAAATTTAAGATATATCTTAAAAAATGTTGTAAAATTGAGGAGTGTTAAGATGTCAGGGAATAAGAAGTAGAGAATTGCAGCTGTAATTAATAAGTTAAAGAAAAAGGAATGCAATGAAAGTGAATTAAATAATTAATTAATTGGAGGAGTTGCTAAAGAAATGTAAAACAAGGATGCAGCAAAAGGGAGGTACGGGGAAGTCGGGGAAGTAAGGTGTACGAAAATAAGATTATGAAATTATACATGTTTATATGTTTGTATGTTTTTGTTTTGTCTATTGTTTGTTTTGATTATGTGTTTGGAAAACAAATAAAAATGTATTTATTTTTTTAAAAAAGGTATGGTCGGAGCTGCAATTCAACAACCTAACAGAGGGGTGCAGATTCACACACCCCTTGCTCTGCTGAATCCATTTTAACAGTGTCAACACAAGCAGATGAGCTGATGAAACACTCTGGTCACACATCACATCTGTACAACAGCAAAGGCTATGCTTGGGCACAGCAGTTTTCCCGAAAAACCAAATTCAGAATTGACAGGCTTCTAGCCCACACTGCTGCCAGCTCAATACAACTTGAAAACATGAATGAAATGTGTTCAAAATTCAAAGGAGAGAGGACCCCCCCCCCATTTTTCCAAGATCAGTCAGTGATCAGCTTTCCTGTACTAGGCACTGACCTCGATATCATTCAGACAATATAATATTTCAATCACACAGATCGCAATAAAACAAGAGAGAGAGAAATTCAGTACAATTAATCTCCAGTTTAGACTAAACTAAGATCTATTATCTGCTTAGGAGTTCCCTACATTAACTATCCTGATTTTTTTTTTCTATTTCTTTCACCCTGAGTTTTCTTACAGCTAAAGCATACTGTGCTGTTCTATAGGTCAGGGCATTTCCAAGACAGCCATTGAATGAATAACTGAAACCTAACAAATCAATTAAATTCCTCAAACTGATGTCACATTAATTCAATATTTGAGAAGGAATCAACTTCCAGAATTAAATAATATATGTCTCTGTGAGTAAATACTGGGTGGGGGGGAATCACATTAATTTCTCAGTCTCAGCAGTAAATACGGTTACTGCAGAATACAATTTATGACTTATTCATGTAGCTAGCAATATTTTATAGACTGAATTCCTTTTGCTCTTAAAAGTTCAAGTCAATATGTCTGCAGACGCTGCTGTGATTTACATATTGTTGTAAACGTGCTCCTTGAGAATGAAGGATTGCATTTTCCTCTAGGGATTTTCTTTAGCCTAGCACTTGATGGAGGATGATAGGAAGGGCCTCATTTGTGATGTCTGAGGGTTACACCAACTGCTGGACATTGTGTTCTCCCTCACCTGCTTGGATGGGGGTGGGTGGGAGATGAACCATTTTTGGTTGTCTGACATCTGTCAACATTTAATATGAGTTTTGAGCTTGCTGCAGTGGCTGGATGCATCTGTAAGCCACTACACCATGTGACTTAATCTTGTTTATGCATGTATGTATAGTGGTACCTCAGGTTAAGTATTTAATTCATTCCAGAGGTCTGTTCTTAACCTGAAACTGTACTTAACCTGAAGTACCACTTTAGCTAATGGGGCCTACTGCTGCTACCGTGCTGCTGGAGCACAATTTCTGTTCTCATCCTGAAGCAAAGTTCTTAACCTGAAGCACTATTTCTGGGTTAGCAGACTCTGTAACCTGAAGCGTATGTAACCCAAGGTAGCACTTTGTGGCCTAGGAAGCTGATGGGCACCCAGAGTGTTAAGCATTATGTGCACCTGGGGGTGGGCCGATCTGCCCAGGGGCGGGTCAGTCAGCCCACTGGGGTGCGCTGATCTTCCCGGGGCTGCCATCGGCACCTTGCTGGTCTGCCCACAGGGGTGCGCCAAATGTCATCCCCTTCACTGGAATGACACCTGTCCTTTCCCCTGCCTGTCTCCTCTAGCCAGGAGCATAGGCGGCGGGGCAACCACACGCCCCCCTGCCCATGACTCCCAAGCCTGCAGCTACAGTGAGCTGGGAGAAGTGGTGCAGCATCGGCTTTGCCGGTGGCCCCAATGGGCCGCCGCTCACTGTAGGCTTGAGAGTCACGGGGGGACACGCCAAATGTCACCCCCCTTCAGGATGACACCCAGGGCGTGCCGCACCCCCCTTCCTACACTCCTCCATGTATGGCATATCTGATTTAAAAATAGTTTAATATTTCAGAACAGTTTCCTCCCCAGGCCTGAAACAGAGTGAATATGTGTATCTAGTATTTGCCCTGCACACTCCACGCATCTGATCAAGTAGACTTTCACCTACAAAAACACAGGCCTCAATAAAGTTGTTAGGTTGAAAGGTGCAAGTTTTTGCACTCCTGTTCTTATTTGGATGCTTTGGGGGCTGTGACTTAACACTCCCTTGAAGCACCCCTCCCTTCCTTTGCCATGTCAACAAGAGAAGTCTGCCTGAAAGAATCAACCAATCACATTGCTATTTAGATCTTTGAGAACTAATCTCAGTAAATTACCTTTATTAGTTACAATATGTAATTGTGTGGGCTTTAGCTTTAATTTTTTTTAAAAAAAATCACTCCAGCACCCCTTACTGATAACAGTATTTTGATGCAGAAAGACCCACATATCTGAAACCTTGCAGAAGTTATTGTCCCTGCGAGGATACAGATAAACTACCACTCTAAACACTCCTGACCATCTGTGGTGTGACCTTCTCCACCATACTTTACTTTTAAAACAAAAAGGTCCCAAGATTTATTTTACAATCAGCTTCTTTCAGGTCACACAATAGATGGGATTGTTCAGTTACTACCACCCAGGCTAGCTGCTAGCTGGAGACGACAAGATGAATATCTGTAAGATTGCATTACCAGTTCTTGGAACCATTGTGCAGCTCATCTGAATGGTGCTATCAAATGATGCCCTAGATAAACTCTCTTCATTGCATATTAAATTGGACACATAGAGAGAATGATTTCCCCTATTATTGCTTGCCAAGCCATTTTACTTAACACAACATTAGTCCTATCCATGCATTTCCTTAATAAACTGATTACTCTTAGCATTAGAGGGAATAAGGTTATTTCCCCCTTTATTTTTATAGCTTGATTCCACTCCTACACAGAACAATGCTCCCCCCCCTTTCTTTTTCACATTTGGGATTACTAAAATCTCTGATAGACAGATTAACCTCTTGTGCACATCTATCTCATCCTTATTCAATGATACATGACTACAATGACTTTTGCAGAAGAAAGTGTTACTATTAAAGTGTCCCAGACTGCTAGTATAATTCTAAAGCAGAAGATGCATACCGCATTCTAGAAGCCTCTGTCTCCATAATGTCATTCTGGGCTGGGTATCCTGTGGCCCTCCAGATGTTACAGAATTATAATTCCCATCAACCTCAGTCAGCAAGGCCAATAGTCAGGAAAGATGGGAGTTATCTCAACATCTGGAAGACATTGTTTATTGCCTGCTTCAGAGGTTCTACTGTTGAAATTTGTTCAGGATGTCATGGGGAATTTGGACCAGGATCTTACTAGTGTTTCTTAAGCGTCTTGTTGCTAAAGTATTCCAGAGGTTAAAAACTGGTTTCTTGTACCTGTCACACTGATGGGGGCATGTCACTTTTTTAGATCAAGTTATCTGCAGTTGAATTTATCTTATAATTCATGGTGCAGAGTTATAGTATTTGGAGGAAACTACAGACAAGTCTATGTATTTGAAAACGCTTCTGCAGATATCGCCATTTTTGATACTGTATAAATATAATAGTTTGTGTTGAATGGATAATGGATTTTCTTTTTGATTCAACTCGGTGTGCAGTGGCTGCAAAATAAGGCAAATGCCATGCCTTAAAATGTAAAAGTTTCATTTAACAAAAAAGCGCAGAGATGTTATTAAGCTGGCCAATATGAAGCACCTGCATGTATCTTTTTAAAAAGTGCACGCAAGACCTCGCACCCTATGACTGCACTTCAATATTGGAAGGCAAGAGCAAGAGACAAACCCCTCATCCCCACTCAAAAATTGCTTCATAGTTCTCACATCAACCTCTACTTTTATCAGGTGGTTTCGTTCTGCCCATCACCCACCCCCACCCCCCAAAAATGTTGAAAATATTGGCACAGTTGTCAGAAAGACACTGCTTCCTTGGGAAATATGTGACTCCAGCCTCAGAAACATAAAGCAATGTCTCACATCAACAGCAGGCATCCACTGAAAGATTTGGGAAGGAACCCTGAATAGCAGAACAGCTGGAACTATCTCACTTTGGATGTGCCGCTGGGACAATTTTAGAGATGTCTGAGAGTTTGCTCTGACATGTCGCCATCCCAAGACTTGAAACTGCCCTCCAAAGTCTTCAGAAGCAGTAGCAGCTGGCAGGGCACGGCAGGGTGAGGAGACATGGCTTGCCTGGCTTCCTAACATGGTTGCTGTCACTGATCGAGAGGAGGAGGGGCAAGGCTGCAGGGCGGTTGGCACAGAATGGGCAGAGCAGTGGGAGAGTAAGATGTTGTGCCCACACTACACTGACCTCTCCACTGCCTCGTCCTTCCCCCTTTCAGTTATTGGCAGAAACCTTCATGTCGGAAAGTCAAGTGAGCAACACATCCCCACCCCACTCTGCCCTGCTGGCCACTAAACCAAGATTCAAAACTGGTTTTTCTCAATAAAACACGGGTAAAATGAACTACAGTTCCATTGGTAAGAATAACATGGCTAATTGAAAGCAGAAGTTTACAACTTCCTCTTGTGGCAGCGTCTGATGGGGAAAGATGGACTCATTAATGTAATGCTAAACCACCGTCTACCACAACACTTCAACCAGTGGCGTAGCGTGGGGGGTGCAGGGGGGGCTGGCCACACCGGGCGCAACATCTGGGGGTTAGGGGGTGCAAATCCACGGGTTAGGGGCGCAAATCCATGGGTTAGGGGGCACAAATTACTTGCCTTGCCCCGGGTGCTGACAACCCACGCTACGCCACTGACTTCAACACAGCTGTTGTAAATCATTTGGTTTCACCTGATGAAAAAATGCCAAACTTCATTTTTTAAAAGATGAAATTTCAGTAGCATTCTAGTCTCCATTTAAAAGGGAGACATATGTTTGGGGAGCAGATACAGCCCATCATAATTTTCCACACGTTTTAACAATGTCCTACGACAATCAAATTGTCATCACAGATTTGTGGTGATGCTAAAGTTTGGGATTTTGGCATTTGTAATGGCAAACCTAAGGATCCCCTCCCACCCCTGAGATCATTGTGAGCGAGAGCCAATACTACAACAAAGTTTCCAGCACCACAAACAACCCCCTTCTCTTTTCACAGAAAAAAATGGGAAACAAAAATGTCCACAAAACTCCCCTCCCTCAAGTTTAGTTCTATTTTTTCCCCCTTTGGGGACAGGGAGAGATGAATAATTCTAGCTTTCAGATAGCATTTGTGTGTTGTTTTGTTTTAGTTGTTGAGCAGATAGAACATCGATTCTTACTTTCATAAGCTCTTAACATTTCTTGAATTATCCACTGCAATTGCTCACCTGGGAAACCAATAAAAGGGAGGTAATACCATTTTAATTGCCTTTTAATACTATTTATCCCTTTGGTTAGAAAGGCGCAAAGTACCACATCACCCCAGAGCTCACTTTGCCAGAAGCAAGTGCTAGTTCATGGATCAATGTCAGACAGGGAAGAGATAAAGAGTGGTGCTCCACTCCAGTGATGCTCAACATCCTCATAAATGATGTGGATCGTTGATGTGTCCATCAAAATGTGCGGATGATACAGATTTTGAAAGAAATGCATGGATTCTGGAGATGAAATGCCAGTGTTAATCTGGAGCACTGAACGGTAGCCAAATTATATCTAACAAGTATAAATTAGAATATATGCGGAAAAGAATCTAAAGAACAGGTTCCAGGGTTTCCAGGTTATAATCTGAATATGAAACAGCAATATGAATCTGTTTCAGAAAAAGAAATGCAAACTTGTGTCTTGCTGGGTATGTTGAACTTTCCTTCTTATCCCCTTTATTCAACTGCTTGTATCAGGCACAGTCTCTGTTTTCTTGTACCTGCTAATTTATTGGCTCTATTTTGTATTTTGGAAGGATGGGGATATAAAAATAAAATAAAATATGCCATTAGTCTAAACTGGTGGGGTTGCTGGTCTTCAGGATTCTAATCTCCCTGAGAAATCTCCAGAACCTCAATCTCTACATTGGATCCATTTTGATTCTAGTGTGTATATGTATGTAAATGCGTACTCATGAACGCAAAATCCCAGAGGACTGCGTCACTTCCATCCAAGAATCACTGCCTTTCCAGATAGTAAATGTTGCTAAATGTTTTGAGCTGAATCTGTTCCATACAGCCGCATCCATTGTGAGATTAAACATTCTTCAGGTTGTTGCCACTCTTGTTTTGGAGTGAATTGGGTTGCAAATAAATAAAAATCTGCAGAACATACTCGCTTACGAAAATGTTCTGCTCATGCATAACAGTATATACTGTGTTAGTTTTATGATGTTAGCTGCCCTGAGTCCAGCCGGGGAGGGTACAAATAATAATAATAATAATAATAATAATAATAATAATAATAATAATAATAATAAAATTTTATTTATATCCCGCCCTCCCCAGCCAAAGCTGGGCTCAGGGCGGCTAACAACAATCAAAATAATCCAACATTCTAAAAACATTCATTATAAAATTAATTAAAATCAAATTGATGGCAATCATTAAGCAAAATTCTGTGCAGATTGCCAGAGGAGGGGGTCAGGCTGCGCCCTGAACAAAGGCCTGGTGGAACAGCTCTGTCTTGCAGGCCCTGCGGAAAGATGTCCGGTTCCGCAGGGCCCTAGTCTCTTGTGACAGAGCGTTCCACCAGATTGGAGCCGCTCGGGTTGCGAACGTGATCCGTGCAGGAGGCATGTTTACAACCCGCAGCGTTCTCAACCCACAGTGTCACGTCTGCGCACACATAAGTTGCGATTTGGAGCTTCTGCAAATGCGCGACCCCCAAAACCCGGAAGTAACCTGTTCTGGTACTTCCGGGTTTTGGCGCATTGGTAACCTGAAAAAACGCAACCTGAAGCATCTGTAAACCGAGGTATGACTGTAATAATAATAATAATAATAATAATAATAATAATAATAATAATAATAATAATAATAATAGAAGAAGAAGAAGAAGAAGAAGAGTTTGGATTTGATATCCCGCCTTTCACTCCCCTTCAGGAGTCTCAAAGCGGCTAACATTCTCCTTTCCCTTCCTCCCCCACAACAAACACTCTGTGAGGTGAGTGGGGCTGAGAGACTTCAAAGAAGTATGACTGGCCCAAGGTCACCCAGCAGCTGCATGTGGAGGAGCAGAGACTCGAACCCGGTTTCCCAGATTACAAGACTACCGCTCTTAACCACTACACCACTATAATAATAAAAAAAATTGGGCACTTCCTGAAATGAATGAATAAATCCACTCCCTTGGTTTTAGAGACTAGCTGATCACTGGAGGCAGTTACTCTCCAAAGATGACTAGGTGAGTGCTTAGAATCATAGAATCAAAGAATTGCAGAGCTGGAGGGGACCCCAACAGTCATCTCTTCCAACCCCCTGCAATACAAGAATCTGAACTAAAGATTGCAAGATGGTTATTGTGCTTAATTGCAAACTGATTGCTGTAGTTTTCAAAATGGAGCTCAAGTTGCTTCAGAAGCCTATGGAAGACAAGCCACTGGAGAATAAATGCATATAGATTACACCCTGTGGATAGCTCAGTTGGTAGAAGATGAGAGTCATGGGTTCAAGCCCCAGTTGAGCAAAAGATTTCTGCATGGCTGGGAGTTGCACTAGATCAGGCTTCCTCAACCTCAGCCCTCCAGATGTTTTGGGACTACAATTCCCATCATCCCTAACCTGCTAGTTAGGGATCATGGGAGTTGTAGGCCAACAACATATGGACGGCCAAGTTTGAAGAAGCCTGGACTAGATGATCCTCAAAGAACCTTCCAACTCTACAATTCAATTATTTTATTATCTGTGAATGTAATGTCTAATCATGGAATATGTGGCTTGAGTTGTGATCATTGGCATGGCAGTCAAGTGTATTAGCAGTCCACAAGAGCGTCCCATTCTGGCTGCTGTTGTTTCTTGCTGCTGCTGATGTTATGTTACTTTTATGCATTGATTGCAAAAAACAAATAGCATAAGACATGCATTTTATACTTACATTTGTGAACCGTTCTGTGATATGTAAACAGAAATAATAAATAATATTTTCATGTTTGACATTTGAAGGGCATGTTAGCTGAAATAGATTTACTAGAAGCGAGCCCCATCAATTTCAATGGGAGCTTAATCTCAAGAAAGCATTCTTAGGCTCCCAACCCAATTTTGCTTTATTCCCCTTTCCAAAACACTGTACCTCTAAAAGTAATTTATGAAATGCCTAGCGATCTCTTCCCTGGGATGACCTAGGAAAGGTGTCTTATTTCACAGTCTAATAGAATTCATTTAAGGTACCGGGTGAGTTACTGTTAGTGCTCCTTCCACTTCTAATACCTTGTGAGAGTGAATTCCCCACTTATCAGAGACTTCCATCTTGACTTTTATGCAATGGCTTTCTATAGGAGCTGACAGAACGATGCACTGAGCTGTGTGCTTTCCCTTTTTTAATTAGATTAAAATTTATGTTTTATTGTTTGGAAGTTCTCTGTCCCAGTTATGTAAAGAAGAAGGGGGGAATAAACGTGCCAATAATATACGTACATAGCTTCAAATCACACTTCCTGTTGGTTAAGGAAGTGTGGTCTATTGTGACAACAACATTTTGAAGGAGTCCTTATGAGAAATGCTGGCAATATCTCTAGGACTCAGGTGAAAATTGTGGTGGTGCTGGGACTCCTAATGCTTGCTCAAACAAGCAAGCATTAGCAACCCTGAATTCAGATTAGAATATGAGCCATTGAATAATAGGGGGTTTTTATTAATTGAAGAATCATGGCTCTAAATCGCACTGTAGCCACTCTAATTTGCCTTTCAATTCACAGAGCACTCCCAACAAGGGTGTGATGGCCTGGGACTCGGGCTCAGACTCGGAACCAGAGGAGACTCAGTCTGCACTGGATCCTTTGCTTCAGGCATCATCTGAACCAAGTCTGGGGCCTGATCCTGAAGAGTCCCAGTCTGCACAGGTTCTCCTGCAACAAATACCAGCTGAGCCGAGTCAGGGGCCTGAGCCTGCCCTGGCTCCAGATGCGGGGATTAGCTTGTTGCCTTCAGCTGGACCATCACTTACATCTGCTCCACTACCAATTTGGTCAGGGGAGGCTGAGGCAGCCCCTGGGTCCAGTAACCCACCAACATCTCCCGAGCTACAGAGACTAAGGGATGAGAGAAGGAGAGACCCGAGTACTCACAAGAGGAGTGCTCGACTTCAGGCAAAACAGGGAGGTGATTTCTTCCAGTAGCACCTTAAAGACCAACTAAGTTAGTTCTTGGTATGAGCTTTCGTGTGCATGCACACTTCTTCAGATACACTGTATCTTCAGATACCGTGTATCTGAAGAAGTGTGCATGCACACGAAAGCTCATACCAAGAACTAACTTAGTTGGTCTTTAAGGTGCTACTGGAAGGATTTTTTTTGTTTTGACTATGGCAGACCAACACGGCTACCTATCTGTAACAGGGAGGTGATTTGCCAGGGGATCAGGACTGGCCGCTACACCAACAAAGATAAAAGGCTGTTGGACCCCACCCCAGGTTGCGGGAGCAACATTGCTGTATGCTATAACCTGGCTGAGATTCTGTACCTGTCCTTTCCTGGTTTCCTGCCTTGGCCCCATTGGACTGACTCTTAGCAGAACCTTCGGATTCTGGACCTGTCCTGGACTGCATTTCACGAGTTACCCCTGGGCCCAGCACAAAGGGGAAGATGGCACATTTGGCTGGGAGCAGGGCTTGCCAACATGCCCCACTTTCTCTCATATGATTTTTCATGTTGCAATTTTTCTAAAGGCAGGAGAATCGTAGACCAATCAAATTTAGCTCTATTTGCCAGGGAAATAAAATGATACTTTTATTGGGGGTGCGCCAGGAAAACTCACATTTAAAAATTTTAATTATGCCTTAATAGCAAAGTTGTGAATCAAAGAAACCTCAAAAACATCCAGGATGATGACATTTCACTGGTGAGACATTACATGTAATGTAATGCTGTGCTGTCACCTTAAAAGATGTACAGTCCTATTTCAAAATTCCATTGGTATAGGAGCCTAGAGATTATAGGAAACTAAACTCACCCACTGCTTCCAAACTGTGCAATATTTGAGGCTAATACTATTTTAAAGACCCTGGATGCCACATTTGATCCCCCCCCAAAAAAAAAACCTCACCTGATGTCAGCCAAGTATATTTTAAATTGTTCCTGGGTACCATACTCAATACTTCAAAGCAGATTCTTATGACTGGCTAATATATAAACCCTGCCTTCAATCTGCTTGTGCACACTAAACACACACACACACCAAAAAACAGAGTCAAAATTGAGTTCTTTGCATGATGTACTACAACACTGATTGCATTTGCTTTGATCAAAGATGATTTTGACAAGAGTTATATTGCATTTGTAAATCAGCAAAATGTTCTTAAAACGTTATTAAAACAAGGTTATTGAATCTGATGGAGGAAGACTGATTTTTCTTTACTTAAAAAGCCAAACAAAACATCCAATCCGACATGGTCAAATGCAGCCTTTGGAAAGAGCATGTCATCTCCATGTGTTCTTTTGCTTTGTTCATGGCATGCCATTTCGGGAGTACACAAATTAGCCCTACTTCCACCACCTCACAGGAAGAAACTTCAGACCTCCATGCACAGAGATCTGTCTTAGTCAGGCTCCCTGTTGCAGGGAAGATTCTAAGCATTGTCAGCTGAACATTCTTAGAATCCCACTTCAGCCCTTCAAAGAACATGTGAACATCAGAACTGGAGCATTGGGCACAGGGTACAAATATCCACCCTCTCCTCCCCAGTTAGCCCTCACAGTTCTATGAAATGCCTGAATAAGGCTTGAATATCCTCCTGTTTTGATCTTTCAAAGTAGTGCTTTCAGACAGAAATACTTCCTGAAACCCTGTTAATTTTTAAAAGCCAATTAACGGTGAGGAGGTTTCATTTTTTTACAATCCTGCTCGCTACCGTTATTTCATCTGTCTTCAGCTGCAAGGATGCCCCCCCCCCCCCACTTTTAATTCCTGATTTTGCCACGTTCTGAATTATCTAAATTGCTGAAATCACACATGTGACTATCACATAGTGAATATTATTGATTGATTGATTGATTGATTGATTGATTGATTGAATGAATTTGTATACTGCCCTACACCTGCAGGTCATAGGATATGACAAAATGTCATATATATTTCACATATTTGGCTATGTGATTATATCATTAAAGGCAAATGAAGTCAATTAAGAGTGAGGACAATACAAACACTTTCAGAACAATCACTGAAAAGTCGCCAAAATAAAGTTGATGTTTGAGTCTGCCCAAAGTGATCATTAAACACACACACACACAGAGAGAGAGAGAGAGAGAGAGAGAGAGAGAGAGAGAGAGAGAGAGAGAGAGAGAGAGAGAGAGAGAGAATACTACCATGTTTGCCCAAGTTTTATTCCATTTATAAATTTGAAACCTGTGGTTATCACAAAAGAGATATAATGTGTCTTACAGGGGTTAATTCAATGGCTGGATACAAATGTTTCCCAAATTTTCCAAGCTTCACTGACATACAGAGCAACACTGTGTGTCAGAAACATATCCTTATTCAGTCAGTAGCAGTAACGCCTGGTTACAAGACGTCAAGAACTGGCATGCAAAATTTTCCCTGGAAACTCCATGCGGTCTTCACAGTGCGCAGTTACCTAACTATAAATCCTTTGTAAACATCCCTTTCAAGTAAGCCTATGGCTGCTTACACACTATACTTTTAAAGGACATTATTTCCTTCAAAGAATTCTGGGCAGTGTAGTTTATCCCTTCCAGATTTACAATCCCCGGCAACCCTTAAACTGCAGTGCCCAGGATTCTTTGAGGGGAAAATGTTTGTTCTTTGAGTGAGCTTTAAAAGTACAGTGTCTATGCAGCCAAAGATATTGCCTAAAAGGCCAGTGGAGCAAAATGTAATAGCAAAACAGAGCAGCTTTCTGAACATGATTTGCAATTTTAGAAAACAAAGACAGTACCACAACACCCTCAGTTTCTCCTTTCTTGTAATTTGAATCCACTGGTTCAAGTCCTGGCCTCCAGAGTGGGAGGAAACAAACTTGCTACATCTTCCATGTGACAGCCCATTAGATATCTGAAGATGGGTATCATATCTTCTCTCAGTCTCCTCTTATCCAAGATAAGAGAATGGGAAAGCAATAAATGGAGTGGCTTGAAAAGAGTCATAAAGAGCCATGCCAACTATCTTGTGGTCCCCGTGGCAAAACTATGCCATTCTCGATTCAAACATCAGTTTTTTTTCTAACCATACTAACCATTCTAACCCTGATATACCATACCCAACATTGCATTGCAATCAAATCATGCAAGCAGCAATTCCACAACGTGCTGTCAAGCAAAACAGTCTGCAAACCCACAGGATAATTTGTTTTAATGAGCAGATCCTCAACATTCAAATGCAAATTGCTAATCAAAACAAACTTTCCAAAGGAGGGGGGGGGTAAATTCGCACAACAAGAAAGCTAACGCTAAGCTCTCTAGCAGGTGTTGGGAACTTGTGGCCCTCTAGTTGCTGATGAACTACAACTGCCATCATCCCTGGCCACTGGCCATTCTTGCTGGAGCTGATGGGACTTGCAGTTCAGCAACATCTGGAAGGCCAAAGGTTCTACGGTATGTTTAGTATGGCTGGAAACAATAAAATCCAAAAAAAGCTCAACAAATCTGGGCAATCCTCCCCCCGCCTAAAAAAAGGTTCACAACTTTGTCAAATCTCCCCCCAAAAATCTCAACAACTCTGGGCCATCTCCCCCCCCCAAAAAAAAATCTTAAATTGGAGTCTTCAAAAGTAGGGGGCGTCTTATACACTGAAAAATACGGTAATTCATTGATCAACAGAAATTTCTTTCATTAAAGTAGGGGTAAAAGAATTTTGTGGAAATAGGAGCATGGGGTGGGATTGTTGTTGGTCATAGGTAGTAAGAATTTCTATACATTATATCTGTATCTTTCTAACAATATCCAGAAGAAAACTCCCAGTGATGTTTTTCAATCTCAAGCTGATTTGCAAATGTAAAGAACTGAATTTAAGATTGGTAAAAACTGAGAAACCGAGAGGAACCAAAATTTACAGATTCACTCATACCTAGTCTTGACAATGACTTCAAAGTACAACAGCCCTGGTTATGCATTCGTTGTCTAGAGCAATCTTTGAAGGGATAATAGGAAGGCACTGCATCACACCCAAGAGTTTGGACCAATTAGATCAATCCCAAATAGCACTAGACAAGCAGTTTAGCTACGTTTAATGGATTGGAGACACTTGAATTCTTTCAAAGGGTTGTTTTGGCCCTGAAGCAATCAGAGAAAGGCGCAGAAAGACTCTGGCTGTTCCAATCTGTATGATACTAACTGACAACAGCATACAACCAAAATAGCTGAAAGCAAGGGAGAATGAAGCCTTTAATAATTCCAGGAGTTTGGAACCAGTTGCTGCTGCTTTTAATGGCAAAAGCTCTCTGGTTAGAACAGCTGCACGGTGGGTTGAAATTAAACAGGTGCTGCTTTCATCGGGTAAGAAGATGCTCACTGTGAGCATTGCACCTTCTGAATCCCTACCACCAACTGCAATGTATGTGTTAAAAACACAGAGCCGCTGTCCAAAAAGAAAGAACTGCAAGTCTAATAATCATATCCTTTTCAGGCTAAGGGGATGAGGTGGAAATCACCTTGTGCTGTATTGATTTTTCTATTACAATGGGAAGTGTGACCATAAATCGAACAGGGGATCTTTGACAAGCAGGGTCTTTCTTTATAGGCTCCAGAAAGTAACTAATTCTGGTTGCCCAAGTAGGTGGCATTATTGTCACTGGTCTGAAATAATTCACACCCTGAAGCGATCAGCTTCATTTAATGGGCTTTAATCTAAGGCAGGATTGCCAGATTCCACATTCTTGGAGGAGGATCCTCCACCAACCAGCGGTCCCTGAGCCAAAAATGTGTTTTGCCACTGAAACTGACCTCATTGTTGGTCAAGTTCTGTAGCATGAGTGGTCAAATGCTATATAACCTGAAAGATAATCTCGCCCTCTATATACTCATCAATCACTGTGCTCTGCAGGTGAGCCTCTCCTGCAGAAACCATCTGATGAGAAAGTCCATTCTGCACAATGTAGCAATCAGCCCTTTAGCACTGTGGCACCTCTCCATATAATTGCCTCTCTTAAAATATTAGACAGGCATCATCTCTGTTGTCTTTTTACAGTGGTACCTCTGGTTAAGAACTTAATTCGTTCCAGAGGTCCGTTCTTAACCTAAAACTGTTCTTAACCTGAGGTACCACTTTAGCTAATGGGGCCTCCTACTGCCGCCACGCTGCTGCTGCACGATTTCTGTTCTCATCCTGAAGCAAAGTTCTTAACCTGAGATACTATTCCTGGGTTAGCAGAGTCTGTAACCTGAAGTGTCTGCAAACTGAAGCGTCTGTAAACCGAGGTACCACTGTACTGCCTACTGAAAACCTCCCTCTTTCAACAAGTTGAGATTCTTCCCAGTCTGCATTGGTACTGGAACTGTTTCTAAGATCTTTTTATTGCTTTATCACTTGTTGCATGCTACCCTGGGCTTCTTTGGGAGGAAAGGTGGGATATAATTTATTATTATTATTATTATTATTATTATTATTATTAGAAGGATGTTGAACCTGTTTCCATCCAGGCGACTGACTTCATCACCAATGACCACTGGTCATTCTGCCTAGGCCTGAAGGCTGTTGAACAACATATGGGCAGCCATCTAGAGAACATGCTCTATAGTAAAGTTGGTGATGCCAGTTAGAATTCAGGACTTTGGAATTATGAAGTAGCTCATGTTGTGTCTTTCCACAGAAAAACTAAATGGTGATATCTAGCCAAGCCATATAGCAGGCCCATTCAAACCAATGGATTTAAATATCTCCAATCCATTTATTTCAGTAGATCAACTCTGAATATGACTAGTGTTGAATATCACCCAAAGAGAAACGTTGCATTGTGTGTGTCAAACTTGCTCCTCTCACAACCTGCAAGTTCTTGTAGAATTACAACATAGGCTACAGTTTAGGCATAAGTAAACATATGTACAAGAATAAACTATTATTTCCCATAATGCTGATGATTTATAACAAATTAAATACCTGATGAACATTAGTTGATGCATGTGCATCGCTACGCCAGTAATCAATTCCAAAAAATGCCAATTTTCATTAAAGAGATTACACTTTTGTCTCCCTTCCTTAGACATGATGAAGGGTGTTCATTTAATCATAATGGCACATTGCTGCATTCTTGTCTCCCATTCTTCAAGTGTGGGAGTTCAATAGTCCCTCTAATGTTTAACAAAAAGAACTCTAACTGCAGTGATCGCACAGCCTGTTATTTATAGGTTTGGTACAAAATTATTTTTGTATAAAGAGGGTTTTCTTCCAGTAGTTATTTCTGATAGCTTTCTTAATATTTCGCTTTGCGTATAGACAAATTACCATCGATAAAACAAAACAACAATCCCAGGTGCATGTATTCTTCCAGCTATGCTCTGTTGTTCTTCTGCCATTCTGACATCCCTTGGGGGATATGCCTTGTATATTTTCTGGCAGGAGCTGCCGGTTTTTAAATGAAGGTAAGGAATTACATGCAACAACCCCCCACCATGTTTTTCAAACAAATTTATGGCTTTCCTTGGATCTTACTACAGAAGCTCATTTGTGATCCTGCAGGAGAATAAAATAAAATATCCAAATCCAAGAGATCGGAACTTCAAGCAGAATATAGTGGGAGGAGTGATTTAAAATGGCAGCATTCTTTTGAATGAAAATGCTCTCTAGAATCAGCCATTTCATCACCAAGAGCTGCAGCACGTTCATCCTTTTAGTAAAAGAAACATCATTTTCCTTCTTTAATTGCTGATATCCAAGTCTTTAATCTAAAATGTTGTTATTATTTTTCTCCAAATAGGTGACTTTCTCTTTCCTTGATGTCTGTATTTTTCCTTTGATTGCCAACACACTAGATTTTAATTGCTTATATTTTTAATTCTCATGTGCATAATTGCACTCCCGCAGTTGGCTGCTGTTGTTTTAATTCAAACAGATTGGGGGGGGGGATTGAGCAGAGTAATCTTAATTCGCCATTAAGGTATTAAGATGAGAGGAAAGTCAGCAAGCAGAGTGACTGCTGCACCGGGTCCTGCCATTTTGCAATAGCCATGGTAGGTGGGTGGGAGAGAGGGAGCAAAATACCTACTTCAGCCCCAGGGATGGTATATTGTCAGGTTGGTTCTTTGAGCATGGGGGGGAGGGGAATGCAAGAGCTTTGGATCCGGCAGATACACATTCACCCCAACATTCACTCTGGAGCCAACTGATGATTCCCAGGTAAGATTGAATTGAAATTGAAATACTTTATTGTCACTTGTACAACTTGTATACAGTGAGATTACATGAGCACCCCCCACTCGGCTCTCTTAGTCTTAATTCCCCTCGTTTACTGACGCACACCCACCAAACCAGAAAGTCAGTTGCCCTGTTGTTATCTTTTCATTCAGCAGCCTAACAGCCCACAGATAGAAGCTGTTCTTTACCCTGTTGGTGTGACTAATCATGCTTCTATATCTTCTGCCTGAGGGCAGGAGATCAAGAAAGTGCCTGCCAGGGTGTGAATCATCCCTGAGAATTTTCCTCACTCTCCTGAGGCAACGTTTTTCCGCTATTTCATCCAGCGGATTCATGGGACAGCCCACAATATCTTGTGCTGTATTCACCACCCTCTGTAGGCACTTCCCATCAGTTGATGTCAAACCAGTGTACCACACCGTGATGCAGTATGAAAGGACACTTTCTATTGTGGACCGGTAGAAGGAGATTCACCCTCTATTGTGTGGGCAGGGCCTACCTGGTCCAATCCCCTGGCAAAGCCTCCCCAGGTGGGATTGGGCAATTGGCTGAGGTAGGCGGAGACCTCCAGGTATCCAGCCTGGGGAGGGCGAAGCCAGGCTGTACTGCCAGGAGCCGCGTAGGGTCCGGTGGGCTGCACACGACCACACAAAAAGCAACCCCATTTGATGTGGGAAGTGGTCATTCACCCCAACCAGTGCCCAAACACTAGCCGGGGGGGGGGGGAATTATGCTTACAGGGACCGCTAGAACATTAATTGCCAAAAATTGGCAAAAAGAAATAACACCGACAAAAAAAAATGGCAAGATAAATTGTTGGATTATATCAAATTGGCCAGATTGACAGAAGCTATAAGGGATCAGCCCAAACAAAAATTGCAAAAAGACTGGGGAAAATATAGAGAATATCTTAAAAAGCAGTGCCCTCAAATTGATACTTGAACTTGTTTCGATTAACTTCCGCAAAATAAATGAAGGTATGTAAGTCAAAAACAGAAAGAAAAAGAGGTAGTAAAGAATTAAGAGGGAAACAGTTTACCAAAAATGAAAAGAGAACCGTGTTGAGGGTGAAGGAAGTCAATTGGGGGGGGAAGAAAAAATGAAGTATAGTGCCAGAGCTGCCCAAGGTCCCAGCTCACAGAGGACCAACGCCAGTTCTTGTTATATACAAAAGTCTTTATTAAGGTTCAGTTTCGATTCCAAAGCCGCGGCGCGCAGCTCTACGTCTCAACCCTAGACCGCTGAAGCTCCGTCTGAATCTCCTCCCCCCAGACACCAGTTCAAGACCCTAGCCTTGCTCCACCTCCTCCTTTGCTCCTTTCTCCTCTGGGTCCGTCTGCCCGCCGGGGTGTTGCCCTTTCTGGACTCTTCTGATGCTGAAGAGTCCCCGGATTCTTCCCCCTGCCTCAGGCGTGCTTTAGGACCTGACTCCCAATCCTCGCTCCCAGCTGTCCCGCGCGTCTGTGCATTTGAACTTGGCGCGCGCGCCCAACCGGCAACCTTCCTCCTGACCGTTACGCTGCTCCTTTCACTGCTTCCCCCTTCGGGGGGGCTCGCTGGATCTGACTTCCCCTCTGTTCCCTCACTCAGCGATAGGGGCGTGGTCAGCCCTGACTCATCCTCTCTTTCCCCTGGAGGGTAAGCCGGTCCTGACACATGGGACTCTTCCCCCCCGCTACGTTCTGGTGGGGAAACTGGTCCCGATCTCCAGCTGCTGCTTTGGGAGTCACCGCTGGTCCCTTGCCTCTGGTGCATCCCTCCCGGGACCCCCCTTGCTCTGGCTATCAGTGCTCCCTTCTGGGAATCTTCCGAATCACTGGGCAGGCTCATGGACTCTCTTCCCCCACTGTCATCCTCACCTACGCTGCCCTCGGATTGTTCTCCTTCGCTCTCCGCTTCCTCTTTCCCCTGTGCCTATGCTCCTGAACCCCTGACATATAGTATATATATTGATGCTCATTTGTTTGTATAAATTTTGTAAGTAACAATGTTTTAGTTGTATTTCTCTGTTTATTTGTTTTTGTTTTCTGTAAGTTTTAGTGTTGATTATGTATTATTATTTTTATGTTTAATGTGTGTATGTGTGTCGTAAAATAAATTTTTTTTTGGGGGGGAGAAAAGAAGAAGAAGAAGAAACAACAAACACTACCTGAGGCCTCCAGCTGGCCAACTCTGACATAAATGGAAACTAAAAATTACACACAAATCAAAATCTGTGATGGTTCAGGGGGGAGAAATCCAAAAGCCACAATTACTTCAAAAGTTCAGGGTTATTTTTCTTGGCTTTTGTGGTTCCAAACTAGACCTTTCCTATTAGGTACATAATGTTGACTTACAGCTGCAACACTCAATAATAATCTGCTTGTATGTCAGTCAGTGCAATAATAGATTTTTAGCTACCTTTGTTACTTTCTGGTATGTTTCTGAATGACAAATCCATTTGTCGCTGTCAAATAAATCCAGTATTCTTATTGAAGTATTTAAAGCCACTCACCGAGGAAGGTAAAGAAAGAAATCACATGCAATTGTGGTTTTTTAAATTACTTTTTAGGGGAATTATGCTAACAACCCCAAACTCTATCAGCTAATGGTATGATATTATATGGCTATAATATCCTTCATAGTGTCTTTCCACCTTCTAGGCATCTTCTATTGGTGTAGATGGCCAGTTGAAACAATAGTTTATACTGTGATGCAATGAGTGAGGTTGGTGGTGATAAAGCCCCTGTAAATGTTTGGTTAAGCTCCCCTGCTGAGTTGAGCCATCCATAGAAATTCTATTTTAATAAGGTGATGGAATTTTATTTGCAGAGGATGGAATAGCTCATCTCTGTTGTGAACAATTTTTGTTTAAAGTGAAATTTGAAGTGAATATTTGATTATGCATTTGGATTCATTGTAAAGTGTTTCTCTAACTAAGATGCTGAAGTTTGGTCAACAAACAAATGTTTGCTTTGGCATATCAGAAAAAATTAATGATAAAAACTGGTTTCTTGATGGGAAGACTTAATTGGAAACTGGTAATTGATGGTTGAGTGATAGTGGAAAACCTCATTTTGTCTAAAATTGCTGCTTTGTGTCAATTGTGTGTGTGTGTGTGTGTGTGTGTATTCCTCTCAACATCAGTTTTGTAATGTTTATTTTTGCCACTGCTGCTGGCTTTTGTCATGCAAATACTAATCTTGTAGGGAAATGTCAGCCTATGCATCTTTTATACAGGCTTGATTTATTTCATGTAATAGAGAGTAACGTGTCATTCTGTTAAAAATTAAATGTGTTTTTAAGGCAATGCTCAGGCTTATGCAATATTCTTAAAGGAACACATTCCCAATGCAATCCTTTATGTGTCTACTCTACTTAGAAGTCAGCCCAAGCCATTGAACTAATTAGAATTTCTTCTCATGAAATTGTATACAAGATTTCACAATCACTTTTATTAGATATCTTTCTCCCGCAATGCATTTTTCCAAAGCCAAGTCCTGTCCTGCACCCCTTAATATGTAAGACTCCAGGTCAAACTGGATAAAGCTCTTGAGAGACTTCTGAGAAAATAACCTCCATCAACAAATGCTGAATGGGTGTGAATAGGATAACAGAGACACACCCCATTCATTATTCTTTGTTTTTCTTTTGTAACCAGTCTCAATCGTTGATTCAAATTTTCATTTCTTACTTGTTACCAAAACAAAATACTTATTTATATTGTGAAATTGAAAAAACAGAAAAGATGAAATGGTCTGGCAATTTCCTACACCAAAAAAAGAGGAAACCTCTTTAGTCTCCATCTTAGTCCACTACGGGAGTATGTATTAATCAGTAAATAACCATGTGCGCAAGGTGAATTACATGTGACTTCCCCATCCAATCAGCATCACCCACTCCTCAGGAGGGTGCTGATTAAGCAAGAATGACCCAGGTGATTTGCCTTACCTATTGGATTAATTCATGCACAATTCCTAGAAGTTCGACCATGAGGAAGGGGTCCCATGTCAGTGTGTGGAGGGAAAGGCAATGGGGTCTTCTTAGAGTTCCTTGTGGAATGATGTTATGATAAAAATGTGCTAACTTGTATTTAGTAACTCATGTACATCCACTCCCATGAACCTACTTTTATGTGGAAGTCTAGCCACAGGGTCACTTCCTGGTGGAAAATTCTCCGTTAGTTCATCTTTAATAGTAGCCAGATTGGTGTGAATCTTTCCTGTTTCGTCTTGCAGCGCTACATACTGCTGGGCAGAGTAAAATAATGAGCATGAAAAATTATTCACCTTCATGAGTGAATAACGATTTCTGTTCAGGTGCCATATATTCACTTTCAGCTGCATGCCAGGGACACATATGATCTTGTGCAAGGTTGTTGAGAATAAGCATTCCCTTGCATTTCAAAAACCTGGTCAAGCAATCAGCACAGCAGCAAGGCTCACTTTCCAGAATCCAGATTTAACCCTCTCCACCGGAGAGCTCCATTCCTCACCCACACCTCAATTGCTGTGCACCTTCTGCAGCTGTTCATGCCAAGAGGTGCTGAACTGCAAATAAGGCTTCTAATTCTTCAGAATCAAAGGCTGCCTCGGTAATGACAAAGCAAACACAGGGTAATTTTAGTGGCTGCCAGTCTTGTTAGATGATTTTATACATCGCTTGAAGCCCCTGCATTAGTCTGTTTAGAATGACATGGCAACTTGTGATTAGATAGTAAATTTACTGTTTGAATAGGACGAGCGTCAGGAGGGTAAAAGGGGGAAAAAAGAAAAAGAGGAAAGAGGCCAACAGCCGAGTTCCAATTTCCAATATAGTCTGGCACGCTCCATTGCTCCTGAACATCTCTGAAGCAAAGCACTATAGTTAAGCTTTTGCCTGGTATGAAGGGCTAAAATTCACAAGAAGAATTGGAAGCGAATTATCACCAGAGGACCAACTATTCACATTATTTTCAGCTTTGTCCCTTGATGACAAAATATGCTTTTGGTACTTCCTGATAATGGAAGGAAAGGCAGAAATAGAGAAACAATTATTCCTACCTCCTAACTGTAAAAATATTTACATTTCTAAGAATGTGTGGTTTTTTTAAAAAATGTGAATTTTTCAATTTATATGTTACCTTGTTAGTTTTATCCTGCAGCATACTTGATGTCTGATGGCAGCATGCTTGATGTCTATCCCCAGACTCCTGTTTATCTCACACACAACTCAAGAGAGATGGTGATTTGCTCAAAGTCAAGCAGTCAGATTTATGGCTAACCTGTGGGTTAAACCACTGAGCCTAGGGCTTGCCGATCAGAAGGTTGGCGGTTCAAATCCCCACGACGGGGTGAGCTCCCGTTGCTCGGTCCCTGCTCCTGCCCACCTAGCAGTTCAAAAGCACATCAAAGTGCAAGTAGATAAATAGGTACCACTCTGGCGGGAAGGTAAACGGTGTTTCCATGCTCTGCTCTGGTTCACCAGAAGCGGCTTAGTCATGCTAGCCACATGACCCGGAAGCTGTACACCGGCTCCCTCGAACAATAAAGCAAGATGAGCGCCACAACCCCAGAGTCGGTCACGACTGGACCTAATGGTCAGGGGTCCCTTTACCTTTTTACCATTTTAACCTTGTTCTCCCCAATTCAAGTCCAACATTCTTGTCGCTGTGCTACTCTGGCTCTTTAATACTTGGGACCAGATTCAACCAGCTGGTGCCTTAGCATAAGTCAGTGCAAGGACTCCCATTAGCACAACATGGCTTCCCCTCTGGAAGGGAAAGAGCTTGGGTAGATTTGAGGGATTATTTGATAGATTATTCGGAGTGCATGGGGAGAGGGGAGTGTGGCCTTTTCATTTCAATGGGACAAGATGGAATGGGAAGGCAGAATCTTGATTGGAAAGTTGCTTTTATTTTATATTTTACATAACACGTTTATTTTTAAGCTGTCAGCATTAGGGGGTGTAAGAAAGTGGTAGGAGAAGCCAAAGAGAAGGAAAGGATAATTGTTTGTGTTGTTTTAATATTATTCTATGCTACTTTGCAAAATAAGCATCAAGGCAGCTTATGCAATAAAAGAATAGAACAAATTTCATAACAGAAAACATTAGCAACTCTGAAAACAATAAAAGAGAAGATTAAAAGCTAGCAGCAATGAGTTTAAACATTTAAAAAGCCTGGAAGAATAAATGGTATTCAGCTGTCACTGAATAGATAGTAATGTAGGTGTCGGGTGAGAATTTCATAAGCAGGGACCACCACAGAGATGAACCTGTTCCCTTTATTCACCAGCCATGTTTCCACTCACCCTGTTCAACAGAGATGTAGCTTGGGCTTTATTTTCAACCTCTGTCTCCTGTGTTCCTCACAACCAACCTTTCAACAAGCAATGTTGCATCTTCCTCCAAAGCATTGAAAAGAATATGGCCCATCAGCAAGAGCTCCGTTCTCATTTAGTCTACTGCAAGTTTCTCCTCCCTTGACTTCCATTCTCTTGCCTTGCTTCCCTTTTGATTATCCAGCCCTCTCATGCTAAAATCATCCCTCTGGCCCTGAATAAATCCCTGCACTGGTTTCCTGACTGCTTCTGGATCCAAGTACAACAGAAATCACCAATGAGGGCCTCTAGATATTGTTGGACTATGACTCCCATATTTCCTGCCCATAGACCACGCTGGCTGGGGCTCATGGGAGTTTGTAATACAACAGCTGGGAGGCACCATGCTGGCTATCCCTGTGGTACAGTGTTTTCTAAACATGGGTCTCCTGCTGTTTTTGGACTACAACTCACATCATCCCTAGCTAGCAGGACCAGTTGCCAGGGATTATGGGAACAGTAGTTCAAAAACAGCTGGAGACCCAAGTTTGAGAAACACTGCTATAGTACAAGCTCCTTGTCCTTGCTTTCAAAGTCTTCCATACCCTTGTCCCTCATCTCCCCAGTCTTATTCTCAATACACCCCTGCCTCTGACCTTCACTCCTTGATCTCTACCACCACCAGTTGCTAAAAGGTCTCCTGCTTCTTCAAAAGACTCTGTTATTTCTCCTTACTACCATCCCACCCTTCAAAATGATGGGCGTTTTACTAGCAAATGTAAAAATACCACCCATCGGGGTGTCTCTCCCCCCCCCCACACATTTTTGTAGACATTTTTCTTCTGTGTTATTTTTGATGATTGGAAATAGCAGTAAGCCCCAGCTACCCTTTCTCTGCCACAAAGGAAGTCAGGAAGTCTCGGATAATTCATTGCACTGCTATTTCTGCTACAGGAAGCCCATTGCTTTGTAGTTTTTGACCTAGGTTCTGCATTGAGATGAGCATTTTTACAACCTGAGCCTTCACTTAAGCTCATGAGTGGGGTAGCCTCTCTTCAGTAGCCCAGTCATAAATGAGCCAGAAGCTATGGGAAAGGTAAGGTACACAGAGGTTTTTACAACCATATAATTAGGAAATCACTAATGAGAGTATGGGAGAGATACAAAGACTTGCTAGAACAAAAGACTCCTTGGTGGCTTTCACCACATGAAGCATTACTGCTCAAACCACTTGGAAAGAAAGGAAAATGGCTTACATATGCTGACTTGTAAAAGGACCAAGATGGAAAATGGAAATTAAGAGATTATGATGATCAGTTATGATTAAATGGGCACAAGATATAGGGCATAATATTATGTTGGAAGACTGCAAAAGGTTATGGAAAACTGACTTAAAATTTACAGATTGTTCCTTTTCTGAAAGAAATTGTATGAAGGTGATGTATAGATGGTATATAACACCAGTGCAGCTAGGAAGAATGTATAAAAGCAGTTCAAATGCGTGTTGGAAGTGTAAAGAAAAGGAAGGGACCTTTTACCAAATGTGGTAGGATTGTAATGAAATTTAAAAGTTTTGGCGAAATGATATACAATGAATTGAAGAAAATGTTCTATCTAACATTTGTTAACCCCCCCCCCCCCCGGAGCATTTATGTTAGGGATTGTAGGAAAAGACCTGCCAAGGAAATTGAAAAATATCTTCATGCATGCGACAACGGCGGCAACAGTCTTAATAGCACAAAGGTAGAAGAACAAGGAAATCCCGACAAAAGAACTATGGCAAGAGAACTGACGGACTACGCAGAATTGGCAAAATTGACACATAAGCTATGGGACAAGGATAACTGTGACTTTAAAGATGAATGGGAACCTTTTACAAAGTACTTAAAGAAACAACAAAATGAACTGGAATCCTTGGCAGGTTTTGAATAAACACTCACAAACATTTTTTTGACAATGCCCCTTCCGAGCGTCTGGAGGAGGGGGGGTTGCGGGATGACGACCCCGCCCACGCTCGCTCTCGCGAGGCTGGCTCCAGCCTCGCGGGAGGTTTCAGGGATTCCCTATTTAGCATATCCTCTGATGCCAGCCAATCGGCTGGCGGCAGGGGCGTGGCCACAAAGGCCACTTAAGGTCGGGGCAGCCCTTGGCTCGCTCCTTCTTTCCTCCGAGACGTCGAGGTTTTCCCACCCGCCCGCCCTCTTAGGTTCCCACTGACCTTGCTATGGGCTTCGGCTGGTCGCCGCAAGGGGCCTGGTAGGAGTTTTTCCATTTGGCAAATGGTTAGGGGCCAATGCCTAAAGCCAATACCCTTCTTTCCTGTAATCAATAAAGTTGTGGCCATTTTCGCCCATTAACTATAAATTTCCGTGTCTGTGGTCTTCTTCTATTCCTACCGTGGGGGGGGGGGAGGGATAGCCACGCAATAGCTAATTGGATAAATTAAGGATCTATACAATTTTGTAACATGCAGAGAATAACATTTGTTGATAAACCAGAGAGAGGAGCTGAGGGAAGTCTGGGGGGGTAGGGGAGGGAGGCTACTTTATGGGGAGGGGGACAAGGGGGGATTAAGAATGATTTTATATATAAAAAAATGTCTTGTTGAAATTCCTAATAAAGATTATTAAATAAATAAATAAATAAATAAGGCAGAAGCAGAGAACTGGGGAGGGGGCATTCATTTATGTCTTCATTGGTAGTGACAATGGGGCTTCCAGAGGTCCCAGAATGCCTGACAAAATCAAATGTACATATTTGCTAGCTGTTCAGAAGTACTGCTTTGCCTCTATGCACAGTTTGTCTTCTTTGTGTGATCTCAGCCAATAAGGGAACACGTTGTGAACAAAGCCCTCTCTTTGAATAAGAGGGGATAAGAGGGAACATATTCATCTATTGCTGAAACCACCTGGCTGAAGTGTCTGTATTTCTGCAGTGGTTACAAGGAGTACCAGCCTTGTTTTATTTGGCAGTGAGCCAATGCCTCTCCTTCCCTTCCACCACGAACAATTTTGCACACTGTTCCACACTCCCTCCCAGAAGGAAGTCGCAAAAGGGCATGCTAACATTTGCAAAGTTGAACCCCTACACATCTGGATGGCACTCTTCGGTTTCCAGCAGCCTTGTGTGGCTGTAGAAATAGCTCAAGGAGGCTGACGCTTAAAAGAAACTCAAAAGCACAATTGCTTCATCTTTCTCCTTTGCATGAGCATTTTCCCCCCAAAAGAAAACAGACAACAAAACTATCGTGGGGGCGACACAAGCACTGCCATGAACCTTGCTTCTTCTATTAAGGTGCCACTAAAATATCGAAGAGACAGCTTTGAAGTCATGGCATCTGTGGCCCATGTCATGGCCCATGGCCCACGTTATCTCACCTGCTCTGTTACAAGGGACTTATGAAGCTCCTAGACAAGGTATGAGAAACCTGGGGCCCTTTGGATGTGATTGGACTCCAGCTTGCATCAGCCCCAGCTAGTATACCCAATGGCCTGGGATGATGGGAGTTTTAGTCCAGCAGTGTCTGTAGGGCAACAGATTCTGCACCCTTGTCCTAGACAAACCAGGCCCTCTCATTAAATAGAGTGCAATTTCCCTGAGAAATCCTTCCCTGGCTTAGAATGGAAACCAAATTCTAAACATGTGCAAAGAGCTCTGGAAGATGTTTTCCTGAGTACAATGGTACCCCGCAAGACGAACACCTCGGAAGACGAAAAACTCGCTAGACGAATGAGTTTTTCGTTTTCTTAGCCGCTTTGCAAGACACATTTCCCTATGGGCTTGCTTCGCAAAACGAAGCTTGCCCCGCAAGCTCCAGGGATAGCGGGGAAGCGCAGCGCGTCTTCCCCGCTGTCCCTGGACCCCTTTTGAACCAAGGGGCGGCAACGGGGAGAAGCAATCTTCTCCCCTCCCTCTCCCCTCCGCGCGCGCCTTCCCCTCTGTCCCCGGAGATTGCGGGGCAGGCAACGGGGAGAAGCAATCTTCTCCCCGCTGCCCCTTGCTTTAAAACAGGTCCGGGGACAGAGGGGAAGGCGCGCGGCGCTTCCCCTCTGTCCCCGGACGGTCTCCATAGGAACGCATTGATTGATTTTCAGTGCATTCCTATGGGAAACCGTGCTTCGCAAGACGAAAAACTCGCAAGAAGAAAAAACTTGCGGAACGAATTAATTTCATCTTGCAAGGCACCACTGTACCTAAGTTTTTTAATGCATGTTCCTGGAAACCTTGCATCCAGGGCACTTATGAGCATGCTTAGCAGTATACCATATACACAGAGTCTTCGGATGTATCGTTCCCAGGGTGTCTCAAATTCTTACTACTCAGATGTCCTGGAAAACTGCATGACCTGGGATCTCCAGCACCTAGCACCCTGCCATTTCATTTATCCAGGTACCAAAGGGAAAGAGAAGCCTCACAGGGAGGCCTCCTGGTTGCCTTCACTGCTAGGTATGTTTTGGGTGAAAGGAAGGTGGCACTGTAAGGACAGAGGCTCAATGGGGTTGAGAGACACATAACGGACTGCCAGTGTTTTAAGACCATGTAAAATGACTTTTGCCTAGCACCAGCTTCATATAATATAGGCAGGTGGTTAAAAAACTATTTTATTTTCTTGGGTTTTAATCAACACACTGTGGATGGTTTTTTGAGCTGCTTTGGAACTGCTCTCATTATACTATGTATAGCAATGTGTTGTATTCTCTGCTTTATTGAATGTGTACGTAGTCATTTTACAGCATTTATAATTAAGAATGAAAACAAAAGAGAGACACATAAAGGTCCCCTCATGCTACCAATAATTTTGTTGAGAACGCAATAGAGTTTCTGGATTTTGGAATTGTGCTTGGGGAGGAAACCAGAAACATTTTTCTGGAAGAAAAAACAACTTGCATTGCTAAACAATCCCTATACTTGTTCGCTTGGATAACTGTCCCATTGAGCTCAATGCAGTTTGCTGCCTAGTAAGTGCACTCCAGATCAGAGCCTTAAACACCCTTTGCACATGAGGGGAAGACCACATGATGAAGGGGAAACAGAGCCACACCACTGCTCCTGCCACTCAAATCATACAGCTTCCCTGGCCCTGCCTCCAATGTCTGTGTGTTGTGAATGTCTGCAGGAGTGAAGATTACACTAGAGGGCCTCATCTCATGTGGAAAGTCTATGAGCATAGGCTTCACCACTGTTCAATGTGTGTCCAAAGGAGCTGCATGACATTGTGTGCCCTTGGAGGCAGGGGCAGTGATGCAGCCCAGATGCCCAATAATCACTTGAAGCTGCCTTTGCGTATTTAACATGTAAAAGGAGCTTTACCTGAGCCCAAATCTGAATCAAACTGAGAGTTTGGCCTTTGGTACCCATTTCAGCTGCAGCCTGATAGTGAAGAGTGAGTGACAACATAGTCCGGGCGATTTCTTTTCTTTCTTTGCGCAAACTGGTTTGCTTAGCTGTGGCAGAGGCTTAATGTGTGCAAAATGCCTGGAAGACACAGGCTGTGATTGTCACAGCCATCTTTGGAAATCTCATCTTGCAAGGATCACATCCCTGCTAAGTGCATGATTATTTTTCACCCGCTCGAGAAATCAAGAAATGCTTTAGGCAAAATGACCTTTCATGGGAAACAGAGCTTGCTGGCGTGTATGTGTAGACAGAGAGGTAAAAGCATAGCTATGGATATTTCCACCTATGTGGTTTTCACAGCGCAGTGATCAAAACGATTGTTGCAGTTTGTATAAGCATCATTATCTGCAGCTGGCTTAATGGCTCATCATCATGCTCCCCTTTCACAAGCACAGACGCTTCCCGCCTAAGAGCTAACACAAATGAGTGGAAGACCCGCGGATTGTATTTGTTGCTGGGCTGAGCTATTTCTTATACTCAGACCATATTAGTATGGAGGAGAAAAACCAGAGAAATACCTTTTCCTCTCAAAGGGAAAAACAGAGATATCTGTCAGTTGACTTTTCCGTAAGTAAGATGCTCCCTCCACACCCTAAACTAAGAAGGAAAAGCATCTAAGGCTACAATCCTATACGTTTGACTCAAAGTAGTATACCATGACAATCAGCGTTATTGTTCTTTATTCAAAAGCACACATCAATCCTTTGGGAGATCAAGCATTACTGGGAAGCATGATCCTGATGGTGTACATCAGGTGTGTATGGGGTGTTAGGGGAGAGGATGGGGGACATGTCCTCCTACTGAGGATGTTTGTCCACCTTTGGTCTCTACCCTGCATTTACCTCTCACCTGTGGCTTCCATAAGCTGTCAGCGTGTGACAGTGGCCACAATCCAGGAATGGCTTTGACTGGCTGGCTAAACCAGGTGAGGGTAGCCAATGGTCTCAAACCCTTGGTGAGTCAGGGACTTCCCTGCATGTGAAGACAGGCTCTGATGGATTGAGTGGGCAAGGCCAATAGTGGGTCCAATGGTCAAGAAGACAGTTTCTGCACATGATACAGAGGGTAGTGGGAAGCAGATGGAGCTCATCAACCTGGGAAGGTAGCCTACCTTGGAGAAGGAATACTCCTAAATCTCCACTGTCTTGTGGGATACCTTCTGGAGAAGAAAATGCTAAAGAGTGATGAATGGTTGCAACAACAACAACAATATCCAACCACCACCACTGATTAGTTACAGCATCTCTGTACCTAGCAATAAGAATGCTCAGTGCTTCTGCGGACTACCTGTAGGGATATCTACACACCTGGTGGGTGAGGACAGCAATAAGACAGTACAGTCCAAGTTCTGCAGCTCATCCTCAAAAGCAGAGGGCTAGCCCAATGCCCATGTGGCATGATTAGCTCTCTCTTTTCAATGGATAGAAGGGAATATATCCCCACTTGAAGAGAAAAATCTGCGACAGCAGAGATAGATTGCTGGCCAGGAAAGGAAATCAAGCAGGGAGATTTGCCTCCAGCCTGTCAGATCCCTTTGCTGGATCTCCTTACCCAAAAGACATGGGGGAGCCCCAGGCCCTAGGACAGGGAAGAAACTGTAGGGCAAGGCTGATCTGGAGGGACAGTAGAAACCATGTACTAACTTTTTCATGATAAAAGTTACCTGCACCCATTTTTTCTAAGTCAGCCTAATTTACTGAGCCTCTGTGCTATAGCCCCTTCCTCGCTCCTAAAGGAAAAAAGGGGGGACTGATCTAGGCATTTATTACACACACCTCTGTATGTTGTAACAGGACATAACATCATAAGATCTGAAAAGAAGCAGATGGAACTGCCACCATTTTACATAATCTGAACAAGAGATATTGTGGGCACTTTGTTTTTCTATTTCTTCCTCTCTCTTTCACATACAGACACACAGGCAAAGGTGAAGCCGACTACTTTTACGGGAACAAGATAATGACACTATCGTGTAGGAGATTCTCTGGAGCAAGGAGTACCCAAGAGGGCAGGAGATAACAGAGTCATCCAGTGTAACTCTACAGATGCTATTTTGTGTGGAGCATAGATTTCAATCTCACAGAACATATTTGTTGTCCCACAGATACCTCCTGCACAATTCATGTTGGTCTCTGAGGTTTGCTATCAGTTTGTGCCACACCATCAATGGAATCCTGGTGCTTAATCAGATGGGAGCATCGCTCTACCATCCTCTAATGTTAAGATTTCTGGAGGCGTGTACTCTTTCCATCCATTCACATTAACTACCCATTTAGCATACATGCAGAGTAGGTAAGAAGAGTACTCTCCCCACTTTCTATCTATTAACACAGAAATCCTCTAGTGTTGCATCAAGTGAAGAGATGGCTACCTTTTGGATCACTTGCTTTCTCCCTAGGGAATACTGATAGTGTTTCTAGAGCTGACTGAAGATGCTTTCTCAACAGCACTTGATGGTTAGGAGATGTTTATTTACAAAGCAAGCCACCTCTGGCCAGGGAATTGTGGGTGGAAGCTGCCATAGGAAGCTATCAGGTGACTGGTCCATCTAGGCTAGTGTCCCTGCACTAACCAGCAGCAACTCAGAGAGGGTCTCTCCAAGCCTGGAGATTGAACCTAGAAGTCTCTGCATACAAAACAGATGCTCTACCATTGAGTTTCAACCCTACAACCAGGCTACCCCTACTGCAAGAAATGTGTACGCATGGCCCCTCAGCATCACCCCACAATTTAATGGGGTTTTTTCTTCTTTTGACTTGTTCAGGTCTGTAGAGGCATGAGGCTCACAGTGGACGCAGACACTTTCCCTGTCCAGTACCTTGGACAGCTCCTGTGAAACTCCCCGGTAAGTTATCTCTGCAAGGAACTAGAGACAGTGGAGGCCTTACGCTGATCAGACCTGGACTGTGGTAGAGTGTGATTCCTTTTCAAAGCTTAACAACAACCCCACATAACTTGATGGGCACTATTACTATGTAATGCAGTTCATAAGTCTGTTTACATCAGTAGCTAATACCAGAAGCAAATGCGGGGGCGAGGGGGGGAGAGACCAAATTTTGGTGTTGCACAGGGTGCTGCTGAAATTTGAGACCCCAGGGTCTGCCACTGCTCTCATATACCACATTAGAAGTCATGGCTTCCTTAAAGGAATCCTGGGAATTGTAGTTTGTGGCTTAAAAAAAAGAGAGAGAATATTTCAATTGAACAAACTAAAAGTGAAAGTGAATAAACAAAGCAAAACCGTGCAATTTGTTGAGTGCCAAGTGTTGGTAGGAGACCCCTGTGCCCCTCACTGAGCTCTAGTTTCCAGCGTGGTTTAATAACCAGTCCCACTTCATGGGGCACTTTGCAAGGTGCATATGTGGTCCTAGAGTCCCACAAACGAAGCAAATGGAAATTTAAGCATGCTGAGAATCCTCTGTTGGGTACCCTTAACCCACCCCTGAACTACAATTCCCAGAGTTCACTGGGGGAGAGAGAATTATTATTAAACCAGCTTTTATGCAGATAAAGTTCCAGAATGTCAGTGGACCCATCCAAACATATCGATGAACCCCAAGCTCAAAATCCATACCTGCTTTGGGAATCAGAAAGAAGTGCTGGGGTGAGGGATTGTTTTTGATAGTAAAGAAAACATTGCACGTACTGAGGCCGAGTACAAAAACTGTGATCTCTATTAAAAAAAACGTTAATTATGGAAAATCCAGGCATAATTCATGTTTGTAAAAGGAGGGGGCAAAACCCGAGAGCTAATGAGAAGCAAATTGGCCAGAGCAAGTTTAGCAGTGGCATTCCCTTTTAATGTTCCAGCTGCCATCCTTTCTTAAAGCCGTGCAGCTGTATCAAATAATGACCTGCAATTTGTAATATGGGTGTTTATTATTATTTTTTTCTTTCTATGTTTCCCCCCTCCCCTTAAATTAATAAGGTATCTCTTGTAATGAAACTAGTCTGCTGGGAAGGTTAGCTCAATTGCACCACCCACTGGGACAAAAGTACACAGCGTTATAAACCTCAATGCAATCAGGAAGACATTCATTCTGTGTTAGAATGTCTCTCTTTACACTGCCTGTGCAGTTTGCTGCCGTCGTTCCTCTTTCCTTATCCCCACTTTGCATAAGACACAAAGGAAAATGTCTCAAGCCACCGTCATCTGTATTCTTCTATAGCTGCAAAAGGCAGGTTAAGACACAGCGTGAGAGACTGCCTCCTGGATGTATTTCGATTGAGGAATGAAAAAGGAGAGCATTTCTGCTTTTATGGGAGGGTATATACCCTCCCCCCTTTTCTTCCTCACATTACAATGAAGGGCTTAAGTGATCTAACTGCAGATCATTTTTTATTTATTGGCGAGAAGGCTTCCCTTTCTGGCTTCTGTCATCTCCGATTAGTAAACACCAACGGCTCCAGGAATATGTTGTCTGTTCCGTCACCGCAACCCACAGAATCGAGCCATTTGAGAGACAGAGCGAGTGAGCTGTAGCATGGAGGGAGCAGAAGAGAGGAAGGGAAGCAGACACGGAAGTTCACCCTGTCAAACTTGGAAAACTGAAGGGACCACAAGGCATGCCTAATGAAAAAATCCTGCTCAATCTACACAGGTGGGATGCTTTCATGTCAAAAGAGCTTGCCCCTCCTAATATGTCTTGCTTCTGGACCATTTTAACACAAGTATATGTAACATGCATCTGTAATATTACCCTCTCACACCCCACCCCCACCCCCCGGAAAAAAAAACCCAATGAAAGGCAAGATTTCAAGGTCACAAAGCAGGGAAGAGCTTTGAAATTAAATGCTACAGTAAGGGGAATGGTTAAAGGGCTCCTTTTTATCATCCATGTGTTGCTCTCTGGGTTAGGGATAGGGGATTCAGTTTGCATTTAAATGCAAATTGATCTAATATGTGGACCCAAACACAGCTGCCCTTCAAAATTCATGCTTCTCCACATTTGGCAATGCAGTTCTCCCATGAAGTAATGTGTACAAAATGTGTTATAAAGGCAATTGCCCTTTTTCATGGAGTTTGTGTCAAAGCATGCATTGGCCAAGTCTGCATAAGCCCATCCTGCCCCATTTCTCCCTCTTCCAGGTCCAAAAGGAGCCACACATTGGCAGCTGGGTGTCAATCGGACACACCTAAAATGGTTGCCACTCGTATTGCGTGACCAGGCGCGACCAGGCGCAACAGTCCCAACTCCCAGGGAACATAGGAAAGGAAATAAAGACTCTGACAACGTTATGGAATTAAAATTAGGCCTGAATGTAGGAAGACCTTGGCTTAGATCTTGGGCTTGTATCCCTCCCAGCCCCCCAGCCGGGGGGAACTGGGGCTCAGAGGGTAAATGGGATATGGGAGTGCTCTGCAAGACATAAGTGTAACAGGCAGCCCATCCCATATCCCCGCATGCAGGGTAGTTCACTGACGACCTTTCAGTGTATGGCCAGTGACATCCATATATATAACTCCTTTAAGAGGGGGACCCTCGAATCGCCGCCGCAGGGGGGTGAGTCACCACTACACACACACACACACACACACACACACACACACCTTATAGGGAAGAAAAGACTAAAGGATTCCACCCAAGGCCATAACCGCCAAAGTTGTGAGAAATTGTTACGGGGAAGACAAAACCTGCCAATGCAGGAAAACTTCTTCCCGGTCCTTCAACAGCAACTAGTCAAAGACTGCAGCAGTGTCCACTAAACAGGAAGAAAAACTTAACCTGCAAACAATAAACATCAAACAAAGGAAGGGTAGGGAGGGTGAATCTCCAGAGCTGTCGGCCTGGCCAATACCGGCTCCTTCCCCTGTTTATAATGGGTCTGGCCCCACCTCCCAGGAAACGAAACTTAAAGCTGAGGCTGGGCATGAACCTCTGAATAATACACTGAGAAGCAGGCCAGTCCCCTTCTACTAGCAAGTTCCCTGGGAACTGTAGCACTGCACGCAATCCCACAAAAGGCACCCACAATATAGTGTGAGTGCTCATTAAGATAAAATGCAGATATTCATGAAAATAACAAACATGCATTGTTCTGGCGAAAATGTTTTGCAAAAAAATGTGTATATTAAGTAAACTTCATACAAAAATCTGCGCATTAACAGAAACGTACACAAAAATGTGGGGGGGATTCATACTTAAAAAAAAAAATGAAAATTGTCGTGGAAATATGGAGAACTGTTCTTTAGGGTGGAAAAATGAGAAACCGAAATTGATCAATTTGCCCATCCCTTATCTCAGATACATAGAAGCCCACTCATCTTCCCAAGGGCTGCATGCACAAGCCGCGGCTAATTTTTTGTACTTTTCTTTTTATATATCCTTTGCCTGGGGGGGACCATGGGAGCACTGGATCTTCCTCTCTGAGCTTTGAGAGGGAGACCTAATGTTGGATGCTGCATCTTGGCCACTGCAAAAAATATCTGTGGCCCCTGCCCTGCTAAAAGGGGACATGTTCGGGGCTGGCTAGGGGAAAGTATTGGATCCTAAACTAGGGCCCAAATTACGCCAGTTTGAGCTGGCATAGTTTATTTCTTTCCCATTAGGAAAAATGGGAAATATAAAAAATATATAAAATATGGAAAAAGAGAAAGGGACACACCAGTGCTCCTGTGCTCCTACTTCCATGAAAGCCTGGCAGTGCGTTGGATGAAGTGGCTCAATGGCTTTGGTTTCCACCACCAAGCCCTTTTGGATTGCATCCATACTCACTTTTCTATTATGAAAAACAAGTTACAGTACAGGAGGGGAGCATAACACTGACCAGGCAGATCAACAGATCGACATACCACCTACAGTGATACAATGAAGCTGCTCTAAATAATAGTGAGAGTTTTCCAAAATGACTTGTCAATTCTTATTTTTAAAGAATTTCGCCTTCTGGGTGCGGGATAGTCTTTTATGACCACTGGGTGATGACCCCACTGAGCATGATAACCCAGTCAAGGGGGGGGGAGGCAGACTATGTTTAGGGCAGCTTTTCTAGCACCTGCCCCTTTTGGGGGTGAGCAGCGTGGATCCTAAATAGGGCTGCTCAGTCGTGGATACCAAGACCCATCTTTCAAGAGAATGAATTACTTAGGATAAGCACCAAATCAACACAACCCTCAATCCTGATCTTAATTCGAAAAGATGGCGATCAGAGAAGCCATGTTTGGTGGCAGATTTCATGTGCCCTCCTCAATCCCATGTAGGGGCATGTTGAAGCTAATCTGTAATTAACAGAATCTACAGAAGGTATGAAATGAAATGGCCCAGGCACAATCATCACCCTGCAGTAAGCCAGCAAGATCACCAGTGTATGTCATGGGATGCAAGCCTCTGAAAAGTCTGTGTTTATTTTTTAATTATTTCATGTTTGATTGCGTCTTGCCCATCAATCTCATGAGCCCTGCAGAACAATCTGGGGTAGGGAGTGTGGCAAAAATGATATACCTGCTGCTTGGAAGCTCAGACTACCTGTCAGAACAGGGGGACAATGTTTTCCACAATGCCAAGAGAGTGTGCAATGTGTGCAATGGAATTCATAGAATCTGAGTAGCCTGCACAATGCACATTGGGGGTTGGTTTGTCCAGCCAGCTAGCACTGAAATGCTATGCATGTAACCCCATTGTGTCTGATGGGTAGGTGTGTACAGGTTTGCAACCTAAATGATCTGAGGGTAAGGGAAAGCCAGATATAGGACCTAACTGACCATCAATGCCTACAAGCAGCCACAGACTGGTGTGCAAATTAATTACAAAATCTCAAATGATTGCTGCTGTCCCAATTTATACATTGCATGTATTCTTATGGGTTTGAATATAATCCCTCCCTGATTCCCTGGGGAGTGTGGGGAGCAGGAAACTAGAGTAATCTCTAAGGAGAAGGCTGCTCTTTCTTCAATTAATACAGCAAGCCATTTCTACAGAACTTTGGCAAACTCCTGCCGTGCTGTTGCTCTGATCATAAACACTGAGTGACCTAATGGGGACAGGAAGTCTCAGGAAATGCTGTGCAAGTCACAGATTTTAGGAGCTTATGCTGATCTCCTGGATTCTAGTATCTGGGGGGGAAATTGCAGTGGAGCATTTCTTTTTCGAGTGGTTCAGAACACTTTCAAATGAGCCAAAGAGCATTCTTCCCTGATCATATCCTGCCCCTCACATCCCATTTTTCTCCCACCCAAATAAACAATCCATAGTATTAAATAAATATAAAAAAAGGTTGCTAATCTTCTGGCAGCAGAAACACTGAAATACCAGTGGAATTGCAAAAGCGATTCTTTCTGTACAAATCCCAACTTGAGCGATTATTAAATTCTGCTTACCTATCATTCCTCCTTTAGCTTCAAGGGGAAAACATTATGTTTTTAAATTCTTGGCCTGAAATCTGTTGTGTGGCATTATGGATGCTGAAGCTTACATGTTCAGCATTCTAAGTAGGAAGACAAGTCACTCACAAGCTAGTGTTAAAAACAGAAGTTGAGAGCCTTTTCTTCCCCCTCCTGTTTTGTGCAACACTTTTATCCCAAAATACATTACAGAGTCTGTGTTCTTGTTGGGGGGGGGGAGAAAACACTCATAGGGTCCTGCTTTAAACATTGCATGTCTAGGCTGTTCACGCACATTGTCTCTTTCGTGTTCCAAGTGGTGTGTTGTAATGCTGGAGTTAAGCTACAACTACCATCCCCTTCAGGGACGCGGGTGGCGCTGTGAGTAAAAACTCAGTGCCTAAGACTTGCCAATTGCATGGCCGGCAGTTCGAATCCCCGTGGCGGGGTGCGCTCCCATCATTCGGTCCCAGCACCTGCCAACCTAGCAGTTTGAAAGCACCCTCGGGTGCAAGTAGATAAATAGGGACCGCTTACCAGCGGGAAGGTAAACGGCATTCCGTGTGCTGCGCTGGCTCGCCAGATGCAGCTTGTCACGCTGGCCACATGACCCGGAAGTGTCTGTGGACAGCGCTGGCTCCCGGCCTATAGAGTGATATGAGTCCCTAGAGTCTGGCAAGACTGGCCTGTACGGGCAGGGGTACCTTTACCTTTACCATCCCCTTCATGGATCACTGCCTTGCCGTGGCAAAGGGGCTTGAATAACTCAGAGAAGCTATGAGCTATGCCGTTCAGGGCCACCCAAGATGGACAGGTCATAGTGGAGAGTTTTGACCAAACGTGATCCACCTGGAGCAGGAACCGGCAAGCCACTCCAGTATCCCTGCCAAGAAAACTCCATGGACAAAGACAACAGGCATATAAAAGTTATGACGCTGGTAGATGAGCCCCTCAGGTCAGAAGGCATCCAACATGCTACTGAGGAAGAATGGAGGACAAGTACAAGTAGATTCAGAGCTGATGAAGCAGCTAGGCCAAAGCCAAAAGGTCGCTCAGTTGTGGATATGCCTGGAAGCGAAAGGAAAGTCCAATGCTGTAAAGAAAAATATTGCATAGGAACCTGGAATGTAAGAACCATGAACCTTGGTAAGTTGGATGTGGTCAAAAATGAGATGGCAAGAATAAATATTGACAACAAACCATCATCTCTGCCCATTGGTCATGATGGCTGGGGCTGATAAGAGTTGGAATCCAAAAACATCCAGGGGACACAACTCCTGCTTCAACATTTAGAGGTCATTTCTAGCTGCCATAGAAAATTTGTGGCAGTGCCAGTGTTCTTGTGGGCCACCTTGCCTAGAATGTTTTGCTCTGAGGGAAGACCCTCTCAGAACATCATTATCAGTGGAGGCAAAACTCTTTAAAAGTAAGCAGGAGCAGCAATGGGGTGGTGGCAGTACTACGTATTGCACCCATTCTGCTCTTTTCAGTGCCGGCCTTCCCAGAGAAAGCCCACCTTCCTGACATCAAAGACCATTTTCTTTTCCCCAAGCCTTTCAAACCTGACCTGTTTTCAGCCTTGTCTTCTCCATGTGTTTTCAAGCTGCATTATTTTTTTATTGCTACCTTTTATTTTATTGCTAATCATTCTTAATTTGCCTTATTATGGTGTTATAAGCTGCCCAGATAACTTTTTTAATTATATGACAGGAGGAAATAAAAAGAGGAAAATCCCTAAACAAAACCCACCTTTTCTATGAAAAGTCTGACTTAACGATTAGTCCTCACCCCCATGGTGCAATCCTCTGCATGTTTACTCATAAGTGACTTCGGTTGGCTTGCTCCCAAGCATTGTGCAACTGCATTCATTTGTATCCCCCCCCCCTTGTCCTCCCTTTTCATGAAAACTCCTCAGGGCAGAGACTTCTTCCCCACCCACCAAAACTACACTAATATATTTCAGTGCAGAGTCCAAATACCCATTGCTCCATGGTAAGGTCTATACTAGTCATTTGCAAACTGTCTGGCTTCAGGAAATCCTTTCTATCTCAACTTATCTGCAGGAATACCTGCCAGGAACCCCCTGCTTGTTGCAGAGGACTCTGGGGAACATTCTAGCAGCACGGTTCATACAGCGAGCATTGCCCAAACCCATGCTACAGTGAACAACGGCAAGGCAAGATTGACAGCGGTGGCCCACCTATCCTTGCCTACCATTCTGATCTTCTCATTGAGGAAGCCTATAGAAGACAGATTGAAAGCCGTTCCTCTGTGTATTACATGCTTTGATTCCAAGGTTTTACCAGCAACCAAGTCTGGGATAATTTACTGCTTAGCAATGTTTTCATGGTGTACCTCCACAATTTCCCAACTCACTAACCACAAAATTAACCAGAGGTCTGTTGAGCATTATTAGTCTATAGGTATCATTCTGAATGATTACTCATATTGAATGGGTGCTTAGCCAGGTGTATGAAACAAAATCTAAGGAGCTGCAGCATGCTAAAGCAGAGAACTGCCACTTTTTATATTAATTCAAGACCAGGGATTTTATACACACACCATTTCCCATCTGTATTAAACACTAACATTATCCACTAGGTTATACATTTCTAACCACCACCACACACACACCCCAGTTAATTTTAAGAATATGAGATACCATTTTCAGCTCAGTTCTCTGGGAATACATTTTCCTGTTCACTACAGGAAAACAATTAATGAGATTCAAGGAATTTATCTATGCACTCACAGAGAAGCCAAATTAACTGTATCTCTAATAATTCATTCTGCTTTTTTTTTAATTGACTGAAGCTGTATCAACAGACTAGGCCACTTTTTTTGCCAATACTCATATAAGCAGCACTAAAGCAGAGAATTACATCTGATTTACAGCCTTCTGCTAGGCATATCTCCAAGGCGGCAAGTTCTGGAGCGATTCACCACTGGTAAGCATGCAAAGAGGCGGTGTGATTCGCACTAGATGCTATAACGGGTTTCATGTCATGCTTCTAACACATGAGATCTTATACCTGTTTCCAAAGAAATATCTTTCTGGAGATGTAACACTGCCAAATGCTTAACATGGTTCAACAATGATCTTTCCAATACCTCTCGCAGAGCATAAATTCTCTGCAGTAGATCATTATGTCAGCACTTAGTTAGAACTACATTGGGTTACTTAAGGTTTGAAACCATATTCAAATTTATGACATTTCATATTCCAGGAGGGATGGCATAATCCCTTGACCCATTTTCTGGTTTAGGAACATAGGAACCAAGTCAGAGCACTTGTCAATTTAGTGTGATCTTCTAGACCAGTGATGGCCAAACTTGGCCCTCCAGCTGTTTTGGGACTACAACTCCCATCATCCCTAGCTAACAGGACCTGTGGTCAGGGGTGATGGGAACTGTAGTCCCCAAACAGCTGGAGGGTCAAGTTTGGCAACCAATGTTCTACACCAACTGAAACTTCCCAGAGTTTCAGCTAGAAGACTTTCCCATCCCTACCTAACAATGCCAGGAATCAAACCACATAATGCATAGTCTCTAGCACTGAGCTATAACCCCTCCTGTTAGCAGTGATTAAGCAATCAAGAGTTGAATTTTCACCATCTCCTGTGTCCTGAACCCCTGGCCTACCTGGCAGCAAGTCAGTATGTTAAGTCCCCAGTCCAGGATCAATCCATGTGTCCAAAGTCCATACAGAAACAGAGTCTCACAAGCTGAGGGCCATCAACATGGGCAGTTCAACAGAAACAGAACCTTCACTCTGCTGCCCTTCTGTACTTCTGTACCCCACCCTCTGCTCCCTAAACCGCAGAGCCCACAAGTATAGTAGGAGGTAGTAGTTGCTAGCATTTTATTTATTTATGTGAGATTTTTTTCATTCATGTTAATCAAGCCTAAGGATGCTGATCTTGAAAGCTTTCTGTTGAAGTACAACGTTCTCAATTCCATCATCATTTTATTCTTTCTGGTTAGTTACCACTGCAGTATTTTATCTATTTTTTATGGCAAATTACTGTTTGGGGTGAATATGCTTTCTTACAAACAGCCCAGAGAAGTTTAAAAATATACCAATAATGGGATTGGTTAACAAGACCTCCAAGCAACATGAATCAATCTCTGCTTGGAACTGATGAGCCTTGTCAATAAAAAAAAAAAAGATTTTGCACCAAAATTACCATTTTTAATGTAATTTTCTAATTGCAATAAATCATGATTTTTAATGGGAAATGGTTCAATGTTCTTTATCCTTCAGGCTTGTGAGTCTGAATTAATTAAGCAAAACCGTAAATGCTGATTAATCCCTTCATGGTTGACAGGAATATCAGACCAGGCTTGGGAACCTCAGACCCACAGGTCAGATGTGGCCCCCCAGGCCTCTCTCTCTGTGGCTTTTGGGACTCTCTGCAAGCCAAATTTCTTCCTCAGCCTCTCCCCCTCTTCTCAGGCCACACCTAGCTCCTTAGCAGTGGTCACTGAGGAAATAGCCATCAAAAACCAAGCACCTTCAGCTAAGTCTGGTAAGCATCAGATGACCATCCATGCTCATTAGTAAGCGATTGACTTGAACAGAAGACAGCTGTCTTTTCACTTGACGCCACAAGATAGCATTTATGTTACAATAGGTGATCAGAGTAGCATTAGACCAGATTGTGCATGAGCTCAAATGGCACGAAGGTTACATCTGATTTAGTCCACAGAGGTTGAGGTCAATAACTGCCTGTGTTCCACTGCGAGACACTTTTCACTTCATGGGAAACCCAAGGTGGAAGCAGTTTATTCCTTCCTAATGAAGACTCATTTCCCAAAAAGGGGTTTTAATCTCTTTTGTGATGTTTAGACATAAGGAAAGCAAGGAACACCCCAGGCACATTTTCATAGAACTCAATTAAAATCAAGTTCATTTGTGCAAGAGGAGTCCCTGTAACTTAATCATTAATAAAACCCAAGATCCCACATGTATTAGACCTGTGTTTCGCTTGGGTCTGAGGGATTGCTACTGACTAAAATGTTTGATGCGATATGGATTTGCAAGTATCATATATGCCTTTGTGCTGTATATCAATGCCATGATATTGATAATAAGGGATTTGCTGGCTATTTACCACTGACATTTTCAGAAGCTGCTTTGTAATCCACAATGATCTCCCCCTGTATTACATTCCTTTTTGTAAACTAGGCTTCCAGGGTTTTACAAAGAAAGGCACTGTATTGTACAACCTGACATTTGGATGCTTTCTCAAGAGATATTAAGAACTTAACATCTTTATTCCACACTTCTGCCAGAGTAGATTAAAAACTATAGAAGGACATTTTTTATTAGAGTCTAGTTAATCTCCAAAAGTTCATGAGTTCATTTATTCACAAAACCATACAGATGCTTCTTGGAAACTTCTCCAAAAACTACAATCCTCTTGAATCTAGCAAAATTGCTATAAAGACCTACAGAAGAAGCAGGTATTCAGCTGACATTTTCTGCTTTTACCGTTTCTTGTTCGGTCATAAATGCATCTTGAACAACACAACCAAAAGTGTTTGATTGAACTTGAGCAAATTCAATGGATGGCATCCCACAGCTGCAGAGTTTTCAAATTGAAAATAGAGATTTCACTGGGGTAGAAAATGACTAAATTACGTAAAAACTCAACTTCTTTTCATCCAGATCATTGTCACTGTTTCCTATGGCTACTGCTATGACACCATTTCTCCCTGGCTGCTGTTGATGCTTCGTCCTTCCCGACTGTCAAATGAACCCATATTCCAATCAGGATTCACATAGTGAGTGTGATGACCTCATACTGAACTGTATCCAGTCAGATTTGGGCTACATTATGATGTCATTGAGAGCAACAGGGTGGCAACTGAGAGACAATATTGTTGTTTTTATCAGTCACATAGGCAAGTCCAATTAGCTAAAAATAGGGGGTGAAAAATTAAAGCATTTCTTGATAATGGCAATAATTTTCATGAGCAACTTCAGTCAAGCCCTGCTTGTATTGAATTAGTGCAGCCTAATTTAAATTTTCCATGCTTCCTCTCATGGTTTTCTTTTGCTCATGAAATGTTAAAATGGAATGGAGGGAGAGAATGGTGTGGGAATTAAAACTTAAAGAGAGAGTTTGATTTGAAGGATACATGAATATAATATTCTTGGCCCGATCTCATTTTTATTGCTAACACACTTCTACCTGTCTATTAGCCCATTAGCAATATTAAAAGCTTACAAAAAACCCTATTCAATGCAACATTTAAATGGCCTTGGAAGACATCGAGAATGTGTTGAATTTAGATGTTTGAAGAGAACCAGAGCATCTTAGGAGTTGGATTTAATTCATAAGAGCATCAGTGCTGGATCAAACCAAAGTTTCATCCAGTCCGACAAGATTCCCTGTGTATTGGCAGTGCAGTTTTTACACCAGAACTAGACTAGACACAAAGGTGATTCAAAAATTATTGTATTGGCCATTGCCCTCTTTGCATTGCTGTGATGGCCTTATAGTGTTCAATGCACAATCACATACCACCACCATAAGTATATGGGGTGGGCAGTACAATTCAGATGAGAACATGGAACTATATCTCTCCAACCGGACACGGGTGGCGCTGTGGGTTAAACCACAGAGCCTAGGACTTGCTGATCAGAAGGTCGGCGGTTTGAATCCCCGTGATGGGGTGAGCTCCCGTTGCTCAGTCCCTGCTCTGGCCCACCTAGCAGTTCGAAAGCATGTCAAAGTGCAAGTAGATAAATAGGTACCGCTCTGGCGGGAAGGTAAACAGCATTTCCGTGTGCTGCTCTGGTTCACCAGAAGCGGCTTAGTCATGCTGGCCACATGACCCAGAAGCTGCACGCTGGCTCCCTCGGCCAATAAAGCGAGATGAGCGCTGCAACCCCAAGAGAACTTAAACAATAGGAAACAAGGAGAAAGGGAACTTTGCACAAAGCAGTATGTCTCCACAACAGCATTGGGAATCTAAACACATTGCTAGCACTTCTCTGCCCAGAACAGGAGTGGGGAACCTTTTTCAGTCTGAGGGAGACATTCCCTCCTGGCCAACCTTCTAAGGGCCACATAGCATTGATGGCTGAGGCCAGAGGTAAAAGTGGATGGAGCAATGAATATGAATTTTGCCTTTGTGCAGTAGGCTAGTTTATTGACACTCAGACATTTCTCCCCCTCCTCCATTCAGGCAAGAAGCATCAGCTGTCAGGAACCAGGTCAGCAATAAACCATTTGGTGTCAGCGAAGTTAACTCTTTATTCAAAGAAGCCAAAAACAACACAGGCCTAGTACTCACAGCAACTTTCCCAGTAGGTCTTGCCCCAATGAGGCAGTTGCAAGGACTGAAGTCCCCTGCCTTCCCACCACTCTCTAAGGCTCCTCCGCTGATTCCTTCCCTATCAGCCTAAGGCTTTGTCATCTTGTCTCTCCTTGCTTCGCCCTCTTCATTCCTCTCTGTGTTTTGTGAGACCAGGGTAGAGGGGAGCTGGTGAAAGCAGGACCAGGAGACTCTGTGGCTTCTTCAGCAGCCAGCCTCCTCTCTGCCTCTTGCCCCCCTCCTATCCAGCCTCCACTTCTGCTTCTGCATCTGGACTGCTCTCTACCACAGCCTCTTCCTGCTCACTCAACCCTGTTGCCTCTTCAGCAACTGAAACCTCCTCCTCCCAGTCTGCTCCCTCTTCTCCTTCTGATCACTCATTGCCATCCCACCACCAATCCCCTGGCTCTGAGCCTTCCTCCCCTGGGGGTTCCCTTGGGGCTTCCCCAGCTGGTGCCTCCCACCACTCCTCTGCATCCAGCCGGTCCATAATATCATCTGAGTTCAGGGACACATTCCAGCCAGTCAAAAGAACTCAAGGAAGTTGCAAAGCAGGACAGGTGAATGGTGTGGCCTGTGGAGAGTCGTGAGGATCAGAGAGTGGTCTCCAGGGATATTTGGTCTCCAGGCCTGAGGTTCCCCATCCCTGGCCTAGAACCTTAACAGGAAGTCCAACCGCACTGCTACCATCTGAAGACAAGTATGCAAAGGTTCTTCTGCTCCCAGGCTTGGAAGTGTGGGCTTCACACTGAAACAGAGAAAAGGGCATTAATCCAGACTGAAGCTTCACTTGCATTAAAGTTCCATCGATTCACTGTTGATATAAAATGAAACATGCAGGAAATTGATTTCTTAAAAAAAATATAAAAGACAATGCAAGTGATCATCAATTACAAAAGAGAGAGAGAAAAGAATGAAGTGAAAAGTTCCTCAGGCAGGCAGGCAAAGACAGTATTACATTTACAAACTGTATATTAGCCAGCAGGCAAGTTTCTCCTTTATTGTTGTGAACGTCTTTCATTATTAATAGATTGGGAAAGAGGGATAGAAAGTATGTCTCTTAATTCATCTGTAAATCGTAACCTACAGATCATGCAGCCAAGCCTTTCCAATCCACCTTGACTGTCTCCTTGATGGCTAGAATATTTTTAGGCTATTAGACTCTCAACAAGTTCTGCAAACTGCAGGCTTATGCCCTCAAGTACTGGACCAAATATATATTCCACATCTCCATCAGCTTGAAAAAGTTCCCCCAACAGATCAAATCATAGTTAAATACATACGTTTTTTAACATTTAAAAAAAATTGTATCACATCATTAAACTGCATTACAACCATCACTACAATATGAAATCCCGGTCTGCAGGCCAAAAACCTTTCTTGATGAATGTGTTTTTCTGCCTTTCCTAAAAACAGCAGGAAAGGCTCTATTTTTTGCTGGTGGTGATATCCAGATTAGGGCCTTTGCCAAAGAGTGCTGTAGCAGAGGATAATTAATGGTGGGGTCCAAGATATCTTGGTGCCTGTAACAGAGGCCTCTCCTCATTAAAACATATTTTGATGCAATTCAGACATACATGCCTTCATCTTTCCCTTCACCTTTGTTGTGCTATCCAAAACAAATCACCTCAACATGGTATGGCTAACCCTGATGTCTATAAAGATGAAGGGCCACAGCCAAAGTGATAGAGCACACACTTTGCATGTCCAGGAACCTTCGAGAGCTGCCACCTACAGGTGTCAACAATACTGAGCGAGATGGACCAATAGTTTGACATGGTATAAAGTAGTTTCCTGTGTTCCTAAGTAGCTCTTTCAATCCCAGCTGAAATATGGAGTTATATGACCACACCCTATAGCAGGAATCACCAATGCAGTGCTTGCAGGCACCAGTGTGCCCCCCACCAGTACCTCGTATAGCACCCATGAAAGTAAATAGGCTAAATATCCAGAATGCATGAGAGACTGTTTATTCCTTCCTGATCATTTCATGTGAACACTTGCTCAGCTTCTCATATGCACCCCAAAGCATCCATTTTGTGTTACAGCACACCTCCACGGAAGCCATTTTGTGACTGTTGCCCAAGGCACCTTTTCAAAAAACCAGATGTGCCCACTGGCCTCAAATTTTTGGAAACCCCTGTCCAACTCTACAAGAGATATTAATCCAGTAAACTTGTGACCCACCAAGCCAAATGTGCAGCTCACCACCTATGTATGGAGACCACCAGGAGAGTAATTAACTTCCTGTTCTTCTGCCTTCCTGGATCTGCAAGAAAAAGAAAGGAAAAAAGAAGCACAGACTATACAATGTGTGGCTGATGGTCTATGTTTGGCAATTACACACACACACACACACACACACACACACACACACACCAGGCATTTCAAAGCAGTCATGACCTCCAAACATAATCTAATGTGTACGAGTACACAGATACTAATTTATTATTATTTTTCATCTGCAAACCAATAATGTAGTTTGTCTAGTCATACTCTGTCAGCTGATATTATTACAGGGAACCCCAGGGAGAAATTAATTTTGCATACTGCAAATATGTGTGTATGATCACACACACCACCAATTAAAGTTTATCAGCGAGTACAGTGACCAACAAGGGACGCAGGTGGCGCTGTGGGTAAAACCTCAGTGCCTAGGACTTGCCAATCGCATGGTCGGCGGTTCAAATCCCCGCGGCGGGGTGAGCTCCCGTCTTTGGTCCCAGCTCCTGCCCACCTAGTAGTTCAAAAGCACCCCCAAGTGCAAGTAGATAAATAGGTACCGCTTTCTAGCGGGAGGTAAACGGCGTTTCCGTGTGCTGCACTGGTGCTGGCTCGCCAGAGCAGCTTCGTCACGCTGGCCACGTGACCCGGAAATGTTTCCGGACAGCGCTGGCCCCCGGCCTCTTAAGTGAGATGGGCACACAACCCTAGAGTCGGAAACGACTGGCCCGTACGGGCAGGGGTACCTTTACCTTTTACCTTTACAGTGACCAACAAGAAAAGAACATGCTCCAGGAATCGTGGCCTTTTATAAGGATCTGCCATATATTACAATGTGATGGAAACAGACTTGTGCTCCTGTCTTGTTCCTATTCCTCTCTGTGTGTTTGTGCAAATGGTACAACTAGACTACACCATAAGGAACCCCAAAAAGTGGGGTTACTTGTACAGAACCTACACATGTACAGTTCTTATTACCAGATCTCAAACCATTGAGGAAGCATGTCTGGGAAGTTTTCACAGGGGTCAGGGAATATCACATGGTCTACTCTGGCTTAATGATGCAAGGAGGTCTCTTGAACTATAGCAGATGGTCCCTTTGCAGTTTTCTACAGGGCTTGGTAATGGCAACCATGCTGAAACCTCACTGGACATCTGTTAAATCGATGACTTGATTCCCCACTCTGGGCTGAAATTCTGACACTTTTGTTGGCATCACTGCAGCCTACACCCATTTAGTTAGTCACTGTGGTCTAAACCACTGAGCATCTTCAGCTTGCCGATCAGAAGGTCGGCAGTTCCAATTCACGCAACTGGATGAGCTCCCATTGCTCTGTCCCAGCTTCAGCCAATCTAGAAGTTCGAAAGCATACCAGTGCAAGTAGATAAAGAGTACCACTGCAGCAGGAAGGTAAACAGCATTTCCATGTGCTCTGACACTCATCATGGTGTTGTGTTGTGCCAGAAGTGGTTTAGTCATGCTGGCCACATGACCTGGAAAGTTGTCTGTGGACAAACACCAGCTCCCTCAGCCTGAAGTGAGATGAACGCCACACTCCATAGTAACCTTTGATTGGACTTAACCGTCCAAGGGTCCTTTACCTTTACCTTTTTTTACCTACACCCATTTAAATAGCATACAAGAAGCTCAAGGGCAGCTTAAGTCTCATGCAGAAAAAGTCCTATGTAGGGTCTTCTTGATAGCAACACCACAGCTCTGGAATGTGGGAATGTGTTGTTCCCTGAGATTAGATAATCACAGACACCAGGTGGGTTCCAACAGTGGATGATAACCATTCTTTTTATCCAGGCCTCTGCCTAACAACGCTGGTTTATTTAATATGTTGTTTGTATTTTGTCATTTTATTATTGTAACTGAGTGTGTAACCCATTCTGAGATCATATGGGATATAAATTTTTCTAATATCCCCCCCCCCAAAAGAATTCTGGGCACTGTAGTATGTTAAGGCTTGCTGGGAGTGCTAAATCTGTGAGGGATAAACTACAGTGCCCAGAAATCTTTGGAGGGAGGGATGTGGTTCAAAGGTCTAGTGTGTACATGGGACAAAAGAATGTCAAGCCTATAAAAAAAAAATAAAAGGAAGAGATCATTCTTTGAAAATTAAAGAGAGGCACTTTTCACCTTAACACAAAGCTGTAATGCAACAGAATATAAAATCTTAGAAGAGAAGGATTTATTAGGTGAGACTTAAAGCCACAATGATATATAGGGATTCCATTAGAATGTATTACTCTATAAAGGCCTGTGTTTGTATAACAGTAACTATTATCTATAGACACTCACTTGATTCAAGCTGAAGTAATTTCAGCTATAAGTTAAGGAAGTGTAAGCAAATTTTCATCAATTGTGAATGCATCCTTTTATCTTTTTTCTTTAGCTCCATGGCTTTGCTGTTGTGGATCTATTGTCTCTGTTTCCCAGTTCTATTGTCTCCGTTTCCCAGTTCTAATCTGGGACGTGGACTTTGTCCATGTGGTGTTTGTCCACATGGAGGCTGTTATTTTCCTGCCAACCAGGCTGCCATCACCCAAGCCCTAACGCAGAGGTCGCCGCTGTGGAGTGCTTCAGATGTTGGACTTCAACTCCCATCTGCCCCATTCAGCATAGCTGAAAGTGAGGGATTATGAGAGCTGTAGACCATAATATTTGGAGAGCACCACATTGGCTACCCCTGCTCTAGTATGTTGTTTTCTTATTCATTCAATATATCAGTCAATCAATCAATCAATCAATCAATTTTTCATTAATTCATTTAAAATGGGGTGGATCAAAGGCTGATTATCTAAAACTTTTCCAATGACCTCCCACATGAGTCTCTGTCAGTAGAAGCCAGTCTGTGGAACTCAGTGAAAGACACTGAGAACTGAGCTGGCTCCTTTCCATACCCTCCAAAAATCTCTCTGATGAAAATAAGGATGTCCTAAGGAAAAACGGGACATTCCAGAATCAAATCAGAAACTGGGATGACTTCTGTAAATCCAGGACTGTCCTTGGTAGATAAGGACACTTGGAGGGTCTGCCTTTCTAAATAGCTCTGCACTCAGTTCTGATTCTGGGTTGTACTAAATCAGAGTAAGGTACCTCTGGCCTGTAGACCTCATTGCCAGGCCTCCCCATTTGGACCACTGTGACATTTTCTCCAAGCCATGCCTACCTGCCAATATGTGGGCAGATAAAAAGGCAGTTGGGCCAGGCCAAAATGAGCTTTTGGAGTGCTGCCAATCTTCAAGAGCCTGAAGTTCTGGCAATCAGCTGGTTGGCAGGACTTTAAAGTGTCATGCCAGCTTACATGTAATGTTAAGGATGAGCAGCCCCACCCATCTGTCAAATTTGGCCTGTGGGAGGTAGGGGAAATAAGATGCCAGAACTGACTTTTATATAGGCTGGTTAGTTGATGAAGCTGAATAGCTATTGATCATCCACCCCCCCCCCAAAAAAAAAGTGATTTACGTAAGTGCAGAGCTTCTCCTCACTCCCTTGCCCAAGTAGGTATTGCCCCACAGATACAAAAAGATGCCATAAACGTGGATGAGCTGCTAACCATCATCTGCTGTAACCCTAGTAAAGAATAACTTCTTGTTGTTGTTGTATTTATATGGTGCCCATCTGAATGGGTTGCCTCCATCCACTCTCGGTGGCTCCCAACAAAATATTGAAAACACATCACAATAGTGTACATGTCAGTGGTGCAATCCTGGTTTCTATATTTGCGAGCTTCCTATTACACACATAAAATTGGAAGTGAATGGTCCGTGCCTATAAGAATTAACAAATTTCCCTTTATGGCTGGGGTCTGTTTTCCTGTAAAAATAAAACTACATAAAGTGTCTAGTAATAAATTCCCAGAGATCTCAGTGACAAGATCTTTTGGCAGGGAGGCGCCTAATGGAAAACCACAGAATGCAAAGCCCCTTGAATGCAATGCTAACTATAGCCGGGGTAGTAAATTATGAAAATGGATGCGTAGCCCATTGCCGTAATATTTTAAACCCAGACAATTAAGGAAATGAAACAACAATGAACAGGTAGGCACATAATTCAATGCAAGGCTGTGGAATTTATGCAAGGATCCCTCCTGAACTGCAGCTGATTCTTTCAGGGCCCTGATGATGAACTATAACTTCTGTGTTTGAAAAACTAAACTTCTGACATCTATGACCCATTGAGGTTCTATTGAAATTTGTGGCAAACAGCACAAAGCAAATCCATGGAGTGCAACCACACTAGGGCAACTGGGTAACTTTCCCATGTAATATTCAAAAGCCTTCCAGCCCAGACAGAAAGTAGAACTAGCAGTGATACTCACCAATATGATAAAGAGGGGTGGGGAAGTGGCTTTCTTCCTGGTTGGGGATAAAGGTTGCTAGTAGAGTATAGAACTGGGACCAGCGACAAAATGTTGCTTTGTATCTTTGCCCTCCTGTTCAGGACTGCTTTCAGCTATGTCCTCCTCCAGAAGCCGTAAACTGTAAGGTTCTCAAACAGACTAATTATTGATAAAAGTGCTGTGGGCGCCAGTACAAAATGGCTGCCAATGGCAGTGAAAGAAAGAAAGAAAGAAAGAAAGAAAGAAAGAAAGAAAGAAAGAAAGAAAGAAAGAAAGAAAGAAAGAAAGAAAGAAAGAAAGAAAGAAAGAAAGAAAGATTCCGCACAGGTGAGTACAATCACAAAAAGCACTGTGTGCATTTCTGTGTGTATATATATATATATATATATATATATATATATATATATATATCACAGAGAGACATATCACAAAGTCTCTGGTAAACTCAGGTAAAACTTTGCAAAATCATTTTCCTCCCTGTTTACCTCCTACACACTGTTTAGCTTTTAAGGGCTTGTTTGTTTTCTCAGATTCAACAATACACACATATAATCTTAGTAAAATGCACCCCCTTCTAATTTGCTCCCCAACCCACCCCCAGAGTATTAGCAGTGGCTCTACATCTTTTCCAAGTAAGGCTTCTGCTGTTTTAAATTCTTCCCTGCTATGATCTCTCTTTGTTTCCTTTGAAATTTATCTTCGGTTAAGTTCCACTTTATTATATGGCTGCTGTTTCTGGTTATATATTGTCGAGGTTTTCCTTTCTGGTACTCTATGAGTTGGCTGACTGTTTTTCATTAATTCTTTGGGACTCTGGAAAAAAAAGCAATTCCTTTATTTGAGAATCCTGACATTTATTAGCATAATAAAACTCTCAAGATGAAATTGCAGTTTTCCAGCCGGTAATTTCATTTGCCAGAGAACTTACAAGGAATTTATTTTAAAGCCAGGTAAAACCTAAAATATGAGGCATGCATGAAATGCAGACTGGGGGAAAATGAAAATGGATTACCAAATGAAAAATCACACTGCTGTCCCACATACATTCATTAGGAAATGGCAAGGAAGATGGGATGGAGAGCAAACTTTCTGCAGCTGTTCTCTGTTTGGGGGTTACTCTTGACCTCTGCACTGATCATGGCACGTCAACAAGCATCTGTTGGTAGAGATGCCTTTCACTGCTTTCAGTTGAGTGATCATCAGTGCCCTCTCCTGAAGGAGAACGATCCGGTCAGTGTCATGCATCCTTTGGTTTCTTCCTGCTGGAAGTGTTCTACATGAAACCATCTCTGAAGAGCATCCAGAATGCAGAAGATGCCTAATTATTAACCAGGATTGGCTGCAGGAAGCCTGGAGCATCAAGTCTGAAGATCCTCTGCCATCCAATTGGTTTCTTAGCCCAATGCCAACTGCTCTGGTGTTGACCGTCAAATTTCTAAATCAGGTGGGCAACCTTTGATTCTCCCGGACTACAACTCCCATTATCTCTTATCATTGGCCATGCTGGTTGGGGCTGAGAGGAATTCATATGCAACAACTTGATTCCCATTCATGTTCTTGCCTTTCCCCCTTCAATACTTCCCTTCCCATGTACTCACACTATCTTATGAGGGAGTGCTCTGAACATCTCAGCCTTCAGAAAGGAGACTCATGCTCAAGGAGGTTTCTTCAGCTGTGGCTTAAGGTGGTCAAAGTCTTTTATGGGGGGGGGGAATCTTGGGAGTAGCAGAAGTTTGATTTGTCCACTTTTCATTATGCTTTTACAGTTTTTGTTAACATCTTGCTGTTATTTCTTCTTTTTTAATGCTTTGATATAAGAGAGGCTTGCTGGTTGTTCCTAATGTTATTTTTATCTTTAATGTTTAATGCAGGTCACCTAGGTGGCCTTTATTTAAACCCTAAAGTGGGATATAAATAATATTTCCCAATTCAAACAGTAAAAGGCCAAGGATGATGGGAATTATGGTCCAACATATGTAGGGCCACGGGTTCCTCGGCCCTGATGTAGGCTAAATAGAAAGCATTTGTGTTGACATTTAAGACCTAATCAGTTGTAGTGAACCAGTAGCTCTCTTGATGTTAGACATGGCCACTGGTCAGGGATGGTGGAATTTGCAATCCAGCAGCATCTGAAGGGTCACATATTTCCTATTCCTGCCCTAAATGGCCTAAAACTGGGAAAATATAGAGACTGCCTTTTCCACCATGAGTTTACAGATTTTGAGATTCTCAAATGGGTTTTTGCTGATGGTGCATTTATTGCCCAGATTTATGCTGTGTGGCAGAAGAAGGGTCTTCTTTGTGGTGACCCCTTCCTTGTCAAACGCCTTCCCTTGGAAGTCCAAAATGTTAGTTCCTGCTGATGACTTTTTAGAAAACAAGCTAAAGCCCTTCTTTTCTGCTATCTTTTAGACTGCAGTGTCAGTCCTTTCTCTGTATTTGTGCTGCCAGTGTTTTAGTTTTATTATTTTCTCAGTTTTTAATAGTCAGCTTGTTCTAACAATTTTTATAGGGTAAATCTGAGGAGGGGAGAAGATGGAAATAAATCAGATCCTTTCATATTCCAATGAAAAACTCACCAAAGTATCACGCAGTCCTAATGTTATTTGTCATCATAACTGAGGCTTGGTACAAAGTATAAAAATGCAAGAGTATAGTTGCCCATATAGGCTTGTAATTGAAAACAGAGGGACAGAAGGAAGAGATTTTCCTAGCTAAATAAAAATAAAAACAAAAGCAAAAATATCCATAAGATGCCGATGTTTCACAAGTGTTTATTGCTCCTTATAAAAAGTTGGTAATGAGTGCAACTTAAAAGTCGGTATGTTTTATCCTCCAATATTTGCCAGGTGGCAATATGTACACTTTTACACTTGACAATTCAATCCTGCATACAAGTCAAGGCCTGTTGAAAGGGAAATCCCTCTTTATAATGGGATGGTAGGCAAGCAGTGTGAGGAAGCCGTTCTAGGAAAGGGGAGGAGGTTCTAATGGCTGTAACACCCCTGCTAAAGGACTGTGAAATGTATAAATGTCGGTCTCCCTTTCCACGCTGTATAGGTTCAAGGCACATGTAACAGCTGCTGCCATGTTGGTTTCAGCCAGGAGTTGCCCCAATGATTGAGGGTAACTAACCCCTTCCCCATAGCTTACTTTTGACTCCACCCCCAATACTTTTCTCTTCAACCAAGCTGTGATGCCAGAATTGAGCTTGGCTGGAAGAAAGGTTATGGAAAGAAAAGTGGTGGGCGCAAGGATGGTTTTGCTCTCCTTACTGAGGTAAAAATAAAAATCAGACCCCCACTTTATGCATACCTGGGGAAGACGAGGTTTAAGCAAATGGGGCTGCTAACATCATGCATAGTTTGAAGACTAGAAAAGACCTATCTCTACATAGCCATACCATTAATCTGCATCTTTTTCAGTTGCATACATCTAGCTCCTGAATGCTACCATTTTGAGAATTCCACAACTCACTATATGCTAAATAAGTTCCATTACCAACCATCTCTTTTGCTACAGCTATTAGGGAATTTTTTGTGGGGGGTGATTTTTGATCATCACTGGTGGACAATTGTAGAGGAATTGTTTTCTTGTGCTTCCAGTTTTAAATGGCTAATAAGATAAATAATGGCTGCGAATTAAAAATTGGATTGCCTACATAAGACTTTTTCTTGGTTAACATTTGCCATTCATTAGCTGGTGATAAGCTGCTATCTTATATCTCAAGGTGGAGTCATTTCACTAATTATTTCTGTTCTCCAGAAATATTTACTATAGTCTCCACAGTCATTCAAATAAAGGGCTATAATCAGGTGGGTTCTTTGTTTGTCTGCAGGGCTCCAGCAGCAACTCTCCGCCAGAGGATGTGATTATTTCTTCCTAGAAAGGGAAAATAAATTGCATCATCAGTGTGAAAAATAATCATGTTGAAATGACTATATGGCTTAGTATATACTGCACTTATGAAGCCCCATAAGCACATCTAGGTTCATGCTGTAAGGTGTTTTAATTCTTTTGATGGTTCATATTAAACCAGTTGACAGGAGACATATTAGCATGGTGTTTAATATCTGGGGTGGGGGGAAGAGGGAGATCTTCATGATTAATCATCCTGTTCTGCCTTCTAACAGCTCAGCAAGGGATTTTTTTCTAAAGAGGAAAGAGGGAACGCACAGACTCACAGCCACATGATCAGCAGACTGATATAATGTATCTATAACTGCAGCGAACTATTTCTGACATAGCAACTGGGTGTTCAAATGCATTCCGATATTAAAATAGATGATAAAAAAGCTCTCTCTACACACGCAGAGCTAGCATGTTGGGGAGAAAGCTTAACTGGCAAGTTTTATGTTGTTGTCATTTTTGAGATGAGGGACCATTCGAGCATTTAATCCCTCACCTGCAGTTTGAGGTGCTGCAGTTAAGCAAGGGCTGTGTCATTAACGGTCTGCTAATCATGTAGCACAGCTCCTAAGGTTCACGTGAAAACCTCATTACCTCCATGCTAAACAAATAAACATGGGATGCAGGTGGGACCACGGGTAGGATGATTAATCATTCCAGCTCAGCTCAGCTCAATGAGAAGAGACTCGCTGGTGCTCATGTACATACTTACCATTGTTTGTTTTCAGTCTGGAAATAGCAGCTATTATCTTTCTCCATCTAGGATGTGGCACTGTCTAATCATGCAGAAGTCGAAGGAGGCATTATTCACCCATTCCTATTCATCTTTGCCTTGGATATGAGCTTCTTCCTCCCCACCCTCTGCCAGCCCCACCTCCTTTTAAATGCATGTTCTTTTGCCTGCTGCCTGTTTGCAATTGAATCACTTGTATCTAGATCATCTGATGCTTATACATAAACAGCAATCATCTGAAACATTTCTAAAATGAATTTATTTTCGACAGCTCTAGCTTACAGGCCATTACTCATTGAAGATTCACTTTTTGCCATGTCTGGTACATTAAGATGCTTCAAGAGAACTGAAAAGCTTTTGTCTCTGTGTGTCTGTGTGTGTGTGCACGGGAGGGGGGGTATAGTTTATTTGTTCAAATACATATTGTGCATGCACACACAACCAACGCCAGAGATCAGAAAAGCCCAGGTCCAGATTTACGTATAAGCTAAACAAGCTATAGCTTAGGGCCCCACTCTCTTGAGGCCCCCACAAAATTTAAAGGGGGAAAAAGTGGATGTACTTTGATAAAATACATATTTTGTTATGTGCAAATGGCTTTAGATACCCATTAGGTCCACAAATTACCATATAGGATATATTCAACACACACAAAAAATTGACAATTTGTTGTTGACAATGGACAGCTGGACATAAAAAGGGCCCCGTTACCTTCAGTAGCTTAGGGCCTCATCAAACCTAAATCTGGCCCTGGAAAAACCAAAGACAAAAGGGCGCAGCCTATTGAAATCAGTAGCAAAACTGACTTTCATGGAGAAAGAGGCAATCCTATGTCAGGATGCCAAGGGTCTTGTAAAAGAGTCCCTTCTTCTCTAGTGTAGTTTCTGGATAACTGGAGTAAAGTTACACGAATACACTGCAAATGCAATTTTATGGCCCGGAAGAGCCACTCTTGACCCTGGCACAATGATCACAGCTGCCTGGTGTAAAATGGATCCCTTGCTTGGCTCCATGGTGATGATATGTCTCTGTGACAGGCCTAGCTAGTCCACAGGCCACCTCTGGCTAGACAGTGGCTTGCTAGTCCTCACAGATTAATCTCCTGATCTTAATGCTGTGGCACTCCACAATGACATCAGGAAATAAAGTGTTCTTCCAGCAGCTGAGGGAGACTAAAGGGCAGAATTCCTTCCCCTACCCCAGTGTTGTCATGGTGGTGGGTTGCCGGAAACACAATCTTTTGCTCTTTACATATCTAAAACTGACATAAGGGACTGAGGGCATGCATTTGTGCCATTGACAAACTGGTTTAAGAGCCATTCCCTCTCTCCGTGGAACTCTGGATTGTAGATCTGAGGCAGGCAAAGGACTAGAGTCTCTCGGTTCTGGAAATGGCTGCATACACACCATACATTTCAAGAACATCTTTCCTCCAAAGAACCCCGGGAAATGTAGTATACCTCTCATAGTGTGATAGTTCCCAGCACTCCTAACAAACCATAGTTCCCTGGATTCTAGGTGTTGGGCGAATGTGCTATAAGTGTGTGTATGCAGCCCTGTGATGACCCTAACCACAACCCTGCTTCTGCAAAGTGCTTTTAGAACACATCTGAAGGATATCCACATACAAAACCAATGTACAGTGGTGCCTATGGTTAAGAACTTAATTCTTTCTGGAGGTTCATTCTTAACCTGAAACTGTTCTTAACCTGAGGTACCACTTTACCTAATGGGGCCTCCCCCTCCTCTGCACCGCCGCTGCACGATTTCTGTTCTCATCCCGAAGCAAAGTTCTTAAACCGAGGTACTATTTTTGGGTTAGCGAAGTCTGTAATCTGAAGTGTCTGTTACCCGAGGTACCACTGTATCTACAAACCTGCACATCATTGGTTCAGGAGGGCTACCTGTAGCATTTTCTGCATTGTGTTTAAATGTACATGAACTTGACTTTTGGGTCTTTATAAACTCTCTCTCTCTCTATATATATATATATATATTTATATATGAGATTTAATAATAGCAGGTAGACTGGCTGGTGCCTGTATACCATTGCATTTTTCTGCCATTACCACAGCTGGCTCTGACTTTTTTTTCCTGTATTTATCGTTAAGAGTGCACTCAGATGAAAAAGGCACCGGAGTTAGTGGCTGGGGAGATAAGGAAGGGGCAACATCCCAAGACGGCGCTGTTAAATCTCTTTCCCATTTGACCACAGACAATTAAGCGAGACTTGCCTGCTCACTTCAGGGGCCAAGCAAGCCCTCTAACAAGCTTGTCATAGCTGCAGCCATTGATTTTTCTCATCGGGGGACATCCCAATCTATTTTATTTTGAATGTCAGAGGCTAATGGACGTTTTGCTTTTGACAGGTGTCCCTGTGCTTCCTCCCCAGATGGATGGGCTTTTCTTGTGCTCTTATTGCCTATGATGAGGAAGCTGGGAGGAAGAGAAATACAAAAGTTTTCGTGCAAGCTTGACTCTAGGGAAAGAAGGTGGATACTGAAGTTGCCGCAGTCCCTATATCTGAAGTTTGTAGGACTTTTTGTTGCTGGTTCTGTAACTATGCCCAGGGTTGTGTGCATGCTGTGATTCTGCAAGTAGCAGTGGGAGAGAAAGGCAATTCAGTTCCCATTTTAAGGTTAGCCCACCTAATATGCACTTTTCGAAGCAATGCTCAAACTGAACGACTGTTCTCTTTTGAAATTCACACTTTTCTGAATTTTGCAATTCAGTTCGCCAGCCAAGATGGAGTAAAAAAAAAAAGTTGTATACTATGGTAAATTGTGCATAGAAATGCATATATTAGTGAAAATGGCATACCAAAATGCATTAATTTAAGGTAAACTGCTTTGCAAAAATATGAATTAGGCAAGATTGCATACAAAAATGTGTACATTTGGAGAAATTCACACTGGTCAATTTTCATGAGAACTTTAAAAAAATTGCAAACCAACAGAAATGTGGAGAACTTAAAATTCAGATTGGAAAAATGAGAAACTAAGATAAACCAAAATGGGTAGATTTGTGCATCCCTATCTGGAAGCTTGCAGAAAGTGAGACTGAGTCCGCAATTCAGCTTCCTGACTATCTCAGCTGTCTGTTTTGCTTTGTTTTATTTTATTTTATGGTCTTTTTAGTGCAAGATTCTAGACCCATGACCCTTCAGATGTTGTTGGACTACAACTCCCATCATCCCCGAGCAATGCCCAGGCTGAATGGAGCTGACAATAGCAGAAGGGTCCCAGCCTTCCCATCTTTGTTCTAGCTTTTGTGGCTGCAAACATAAGCTTGAAAATATGTGGACAACATCAGCTGAAATTTTCGGGCCAAGCTGACAGTGATGTCATTACATATGCATTGCAAGTTTTTTGAAAACAAAAACAAACAAATATCAAAACCAATTGCTAGTGCAGGTGACCAATCCCTTCCACCGCAAAAACAGGTACAGTGGTACCTCTGGTTAATAACTTAATTCGTTCAGGAGGTCCATTCTTAACCTGAAACTGTTCTTAACCTGAAGTACCACTTTAGCTAATGGGGCCTCCTGTTGCCGCCGTGCTGCGGCGGCACAATTTCTGTTCTCATCCTGAAGCAAAGTTCTTAACCTGAGGTACTATTTCTGGGTTAGCGGAGTCTGTAACCTGAAGCATCTGTAACCTGAATCATCTGTAACCTGAGTCATCTGTAACCTGAGGTACCACTGTATGCAGTATCGCCCAGGTTACCATTGTGATGTCAGAATTCCCAAGCCTTCCAACAGGAGGACAGAGGAATATAAGGAAATCACAACTCATTTTAACTGTGTGCTGAGGCAGCCTTTTCCTTTACAAGGGGGACTCCTAGCATTTGAGTCTGTAACCTGAAGCGTCTGTAACCCGAGGTAACACTGTATAGGGGAAAGAGAGCTTTAACTGTTTACATCTGCCATGGTACAAGCTGGAATCACAAACCAGAAGCCTGCTATTTGCCATGGAAGCAAAGTTTCCAATGGCGCCCGTGTCAGCTTTCCTCCCATTTCAAATAGCTGGCACATAGGGAAGACTGGTTCTGAATGGGGGGTCATGCACCCCCAACTCTTGACTGGTTGTTTAGTCTTTTTAAAAGCAAACAAGCAAACGCCTATCTAGTTGGGTTCTCAGAAATCAAAGGAGGGTGTCTAACTGAGACTCCCAACCTTTGGGTGCAGGGTAAGGGCACTCATAATTCTTGCCCCTGCTTGCTGATGAAGAGGGAAAGAATGCCATATAATAAATTATGGGGAAATAAAGAAATCACACAAAATCAATAAACTTGCATCATCTATTTTGATGAACTGAGCTTTTCCTGATATGGGACTCGGATTGCCTTGGCACAGAACTTTAATAAGGATGGGCTCTTCCCCTCCCCATTTTCGCACAAAATACACAGGTCCCTTGCTATATCATGTATACTACCAGTTCCCCATCTTCTTTCTCCCAGAAGCATTACATCAGAATGAAAAATAGCTCTATCTACACTGCCTGACGATGTGCTTTGCATTCACAAAGCCTCTGACTCAGGCCCCGACAGCTCCAGTTAAAAAAGGCACGCAGGTAGCAGGGCTGTGCAAAACCTTGATGAGAGGAATTGGGGAGCAGCTGAGAATGAGCCAATAGTCTGATTTAGTATGTATATGGAGACACTGAAAGAATTAAGCTTTTCCCCCTATTTCACATGCTCCCTAGTGATAGGAGCTGCATGGGTTGGGCTACACTGCATTTGTCAACAGTTTAGTGCACATTTACCCGAAATATACACATTTTTACAATTTCCCCTAATAGAATGGTTGTTTTTGCATTTTATTTTCCCTTTGATAGGCATTTATATGCATTTCTCCCTAATATGTAAAACCTGCAGTCGTGTGTGTGTGTGTGTTTTCAGGGGAGGAGGTTCAGCACTTGGACCAGCTCTGGACAGTTGAATCCAACTGCTATACTGATTTCCCACAATGCCCTTGCCACAGCACCATTGAGGCATTATGGGAAATGAAAATGGTAGCTAGACTCAGCCATCAGGTGCTTCAGATAATGCTCCACCACAGTCACCCTGCCTAGAGCTAGCCTTCACTCCCCAAACCTGGAGCCAGCCCTGTCTGTAAAGACTAATTTTGTGTAAGACCCAGGCTCACACTGCTTCTTCCTTTTGAAATATTCATCAATCAAGTTCAGTTTTTCATATTCTGTGCACATAGCAAGTAATACCTTGTGGAAATCGATAAGGTCTGTGAGTGTGGCATGTCGGTTGGGATCCACCCCTAAGAAGCTGTAGAAATCTCCGGAAGCATCCACCAGGAAATGTTTGAATCCACTCTGATGGCGATAGGACAGGGCGTATCCCCAGATTTTCTCACTGACCCGTACTAGGAATGCTCCCTCAGACTTGTTCATCAGCAGCTCTTCTGCCTCCTGGCGACTAATAATTCCTGCCCAAAACAGAGCAAAAAAAACTGTATCAAGCAACTAGTATTCCCTAGAGCAGGCTTCCTCAACCTCAGCCCTCCAGATGTTTTTGGCCTACAACTCCCATGTTCCCTAGCTAGCAGAACCAGTGGTCAGGGATGATGGGAATTGTAGTATCAAAACATCTGGAGGACTGAGTTTGAGGAAGCCTGCCCTAGAGGTCTGGAAACATATGCATAGTCCATTAAATAAAGGCACTTAGGCATCAGGTGAAGCAGGCTGTTTCATATAAAATCTTATAAATATAAAATATAAAATCATATAAAATCAAATGGCTTAGTTTTTAAGAGAGGGATAGGAAATGTGTAACCTCCAGATCTTGTTGAACTACAGCTTCCACCATCCCTTCCCACAGACCATGTTGTGGTGGGGCTATTGTTGGCATTCAACAACATATGGAGGTATAATATAAATTGTGGAAGAGCACTGTGAGATTGAGGAATTTTTAAATGTCCAAATGATGAATCTACAGTATCAGGCAAACATTCTGGAGCCTCTGGGAAAGTACATATGTAAATTACAGCACTGTAGTATGAAGCACTTCAAACTGGGCTTTTTTTTTCTTCAGGAAGGAAAGACAACAGCCAGTCTTCATCATGGCATACAAATAGACAATTACATTGCCCGGCTGTGAGTTGTGAAGGCCACTCCCTGCAAGGGCCTTTCCACCTGGCCTAGGGGGTGGGGCCCAAACTCACCCAGCCCCAGAAAAGAGGCTCCTCATGAGGCCAGAGGAACATCGCCCAGCTATTGTTTTATTGTTTTATTGATTTAATATGCTGTAAACCGCTTTGAGGTTTTTATAAAAAATATAAAGTGGTATAGAAATTTTAAAAATAAATAAATAACAATAAATAGATGAAGAGCCACCAAAGCAGTCAATTGTTAAACATTCCAGAAGTACCTAGTACTCCAAGAAGTACCTAGATCTGTGTAATTCTGGTTACACATTTGCAAGGAAGGCAGGGGGACACAGGCTGATAGATAGAACCCCCATGTGACACAGATTGTCTGAAGCGGCATCATTAGATTCTAATACAATGTGCCATGTGCCAACAGGAAATAAGAGCTCTGTTTGCATAGGTAAGGTTTCACGTCTGGCCTTCTCTGAATATGCAAATGGAAGGGCTGGCAGTGCTTATATAGTACCTCCTTTTACTGATGGTTACCACCTCAGTTTAAACACCACACAGATAGATCAGGCATGTTTGTCCTCAGTAAAGAGGGTTGCACTGGCAAGAGTAATGCCATCAGTTCACAGAGAGCTGCTGGGGTTTTCGAAGTGGTTGGCTTTCTAGTTGACAACTTTGTGATTCTCTAATGGTGATGCTCTCATCAGGGAGCCTTTACTTGTCCACCAGGCAAATTGTGTTAAAGCAGCATGTACCGCTGCCCATACAGGGCAAATGTCAAACAGCTCTTGGAATCACAGATATTAGAGAGGGCTGAACTGGCCCCAGTGGCTATCTCGTTTGGCTCCTTTCTACCGTTCCCCGTATCACGCAATTTAACAGCTGGCTGGCTGTACCAAAATATAGCTACTGCATTCTAGCCTGCAGTTAGCTAGAATCCTGCCTCCAAAACAGGAGTGTATGTATGTGAGTGTATGTATAAATTAGCTTGTTGTACAAGGTAAAATTTACATCCTTTGTGCCACCCAGTTCTGCTTCTGCACCCCGCCCATCACCACTGGGATGTGACCCCCAGAAAGTTGTCCAGAAGGGAATGTGGTCCATGAATTGCAAAGGATTCCCTGTGCCTCGGGTAGACAGAGCTAAGCAATGTTCACTCAAGGATAACTGCAATCCAGAAAGCACAGCTGGACCTATAGGGAAGCAACCAACTCAGAGTGTGCATGAATACATACAGAGTGGCAAGCAGAAGAAGACTATATTGTAAAGAGAAATATTAAAGCTGATCCTCAGGTTTTGAAGTAGACTTCCCTGCTGTGCTCCTCACATTTAAATATGTATATTCCCTCTAAAGCTGGAGAGGATGCAATGTGCAAATCTATGTGCATGTATTCCACATATTTAATGTCAGAGCTGTGCCAAATATTCTCCGGTTTCAATATTCAATTCAAAAGTAGCATGCGTGTTACAGGCAAATTACAGAAAAATTCTCATGTCACCAAACACATGTGCTGTTTCGACGCTATTTGGTGTCCCCTAATTCATCTGGCTATTGCATCTTTCCCCCTTTTCTCTGCTCCCGTTGCCTCTGGCTTCATTCACTCAGCCTGCTGTATCATCCCAAAGGCTGTGTTGATCCACATGATTTTGTTTATGAATGTCCAAGGTATTGTCATATGAGATGTACCATCATGATGTCCTTGACAACTCCCCACCTCACCCCCCCCATAAAACCCACATAGCTAAGGAGATGAAAGGGTGGCAAGGACAATGCAACTATGCCAGTGTTTTCTAACTTAAGGTGCATTTTATTTGTTATACCTCCGTCTTGCCCTTTCTCCAAGGAACCCAGGTGTTTCCCAATTTATTGCCACAACAATTCTAAGAGTGGGGTTAGGCGGATGGACAGTGACCAGACCAAAATAATTTTGTGAGATTTATGGCTGAATAGAGTTTGAAGCTGGCCCTATTTCTGCTCAAATCCAAGACCAAACACACACCAAACCAGCTCTCTGATTTTATAATCTTTGCAGCATCACTCTTCTGAGGCTGCCCACTGAGATTGACGTGATCTGAGCAATCCATTCCAGCTGGACGGCAGATTGGACCCTGCGTATACAACAGAAATACTGAGCTGACAGCCATCCAGGATTTCACTGGCCATCATTATCAAACACACACCACCAAATGCGGTCATTTTCAACAAGCTGTTCACCTCTTCCCCCAACCCACCACTGGAAGGAAAACATAGCAGGCTTCCACATTACCTTTTCTTCTGCCAGAGCATACCTTTGTTCTGAGGCACGGGTGTTATTTCATGGATACAAAATTTTAGCTAGCTTAGGGCAACACTCATATTTGTTTTAGTTCTCCCCCCCCCCCAAAAAAGAAAAGCTGGAAAGAACTCTCAGGAAGCTTTCTTGTTATTTCTGTGTTTGGTTTTCTGATATCGTCAAGAGCTGTACCTTATCTTTTCAGCTCTCCAACACCTCTTTGTTTTAGTTTGCATCTAACCAGTCATTTGCCAAGTGTCTGTTAATTAGAGAAATGGAAGCCCTCATCCTTCCTGCTTTAAAAAAATATACTGTACTGTTCTCATGACAACAAGAAAGCAAAGAAAGAAGGGTGGGGGCTTACAGAAGCCACTCACTTTGGGACAGTTATTGGAAAATACACAACATCTGTAGAAAACCAGTTGAAACAGTCTGAATTCAAGTCAAGTGGTCTGGCATCCCATCTCGTCCTCCTGAGGTGCCCTGTTTTGAATCACTGATGCCTTTATTAGTGTGAATTGAGATATTATATTATCTGCAGAAATCCATAGCACTGACCTCTCCCCTTCCATTGTTCCCACCGTTTTCCTCTTTACTTTGGTTTTGAAAAAGGTACACACAACTGGTCGGGGAAAAACAGCAAAACTGCGTTCATAGCAAAAGCAAAAGCTGAGCAGAAAGCATTTGTAGTTTTATTTGCACTCTCGTGGCCAAAATATATCTCCATCTTGGTGTGCTTTCTAATGCTGCCTTCCACCTATGAAATTTTGTTTATTCTTTGCTGAAGTCCTGAACACTAAAAATACTATGTTCAATAGGCTGGTTTTTAAGGCTCTGGAGAACTCTGTAGTCTTTGAGTTACTGGCTCACAGGATATGGTTAAGAGAAGCACCAGCACTTTGGGAGATATTCCTGAGCTTGTCAGAACAAACTTGGCAATTTCAGATTGTTTGGGGGGGGGTTGAATTATATGGTTGAATGTGCAACGAAAACCTTCCTAAGTATACAGAACTAGCATACCAGCAAAGAGACTTTCCATTCATCCTTGTCCCTGCAAGGATTTGTTTTGTGCATGCAGAGGTGTAGCATCACAGTTTTTAATGTGCTGAAGATTTCAAACATGCCTCCCTCCGCTTGTCTGCTGGAATGGTACAACCCAGCAAAAACTGCCCTCCCTGCAATTGTGCAGCTCTGAGCACCATGGATGAGACAACTTGAACCCAGGTCTCCCTGATCCAGTTGTATCGCACTATGAATGGCTATGATTGCAAAAATTACAGTTCTTCCATTGTTTAACTCAGAGCATTATTTAATATATATTGAAATGCAGTGCAAAGTGAATCCAAAGACAGCTGGACCTAGAAACTAAACTGCTGGAGGGATTCACCATCTGCTGGTATCGCAGGCTGAATTCACAGACTCGCTCGCAAGAAATCGCACCAGACGTGCCTGTACTGCTGGTAGCAAAAGCACAATTTTGCAGCTGGGAACAAGCCATAAGGATTTAACTGACATGAATAAAAGGTAAAAGAAAACAAATCTTCCCAGGTGTGAGAATATATAAATTAGAGAGTGATTCCCAGAGAAAAAGCTGCTATATTTCAAGGATAACTTCAATGGTGCTCAAAATGTGAATCACCCTAGGTGTGGGCAGTTCCTTGGAGATTTAGCAGTAATTTAATTCCTCCTGCACAATACAAGTTGAAAGGCTCAAGTACAGGACATATGAGACTATATATTAAATGCCATGGCTGCATTGAATGTTTCTTTATTCCCTTTTAGATTAACAGCTTTGAGGCAGGGGGTGAGGAATAGATCTGAGACCACACCACACAGGGTTAATTCCTCCCTCTTTACCCCCCACCTGCTGTTGTCCCACCAAAAATCACCCCTTCTGAAGATCCTATTTGCCCCAGAAGAGAAGTCGTCATTGCTGCCAATAGAGCTTTCCATCAAAGAGAAGAGCAGCTTCAGGGGTGAGATCTTTGTCAGGACTGCACCGGGGGGGGAAGGGTTAACTCAACTCCCCACAGCCCCATTTATGACCACCCATGCATCCAGAGCAATTATGAACAGGAATAAAATTAGATACTTTAAATACAAAAGGTAAAAAAAGGTGAAGGACAATTGGATGGTTAAGTCCAATCAAAGGTGACTCTGGGGTTGCGGCGCTCATCTCACTTTCAGGCTGAGGGAGCCGGTGTTTGTCCACAGACAGCTTTCTGGGTCATGTGGCCAGCATGACAAAACTGCTTCTGGTGCAGCAGAACACTGTGACGGAAACCAGAGCGCACATAAATGCCGTTTACCTTCTTGCCACAGCAGTACCTATTTATCTACTTGCACTGGCATGCTTTCAAACTGCTAGGTTGGCAGGAGCTGGGACAGAGCAAAGGGAGATCACCACCTCACACAGATTCGAACTGCCAACCTTCCAATCGGCTTGCCCAAGGGGCTCAGTGGTTTAGACCACAGCGCCACCTATGTCCCTACTTTACATATTTAATGCATCATCTAGTTATATGGGTCTTGATTGGAGACTTGTTTCTCGCTTCAAAGCTTCTTTCCATCCATTTAATGCAACTGGGGTGGTTGTGGGGCCACCACAGAGGGATATCTTAGGAAAGGGAACTGCAAAGAGGTTGAGCAAGATGGGGAGTGCCATAGTACATCTAAGGTAAGGAAAGCTGGCTTACTGAAACTTCAGAATGGAAATTGTATGGCTGCAGGGGGTGGAAGCTGTCAGGGAAATACTCGTTCCAAAGTAGCTCTGGATATGGTAACGCCTGTGCTGCCTACTTCCTGTGCTTTGTGCCGAACCACAATTCTCCACCATTTGCTGAGAAATCCTGTTGTAACAAAGAGCTTGGAAACAAGACGAAAAAGGAGCACTCAAAATCCCACATCATAGGAAAGGGAAAGGCTGCCTGTGGCCCTCCTGGTATTGGGCACCCATCACCCCCCCCCCCCCCAGCCAGCATGGCAAAGGTCAAGGATGGTGGGAGTTGTGGTTCGGCAACATCTGAAGGAGCACAGGGTTCCCATTTTCTGTCTTAAGATCTGATTTCAAAATATAAGCTTCTTCATTGGCTGCACACATTCTCCAATGGGAGAATTGGGCATTTCCTTCAAACTGGGTTGTTCCAGAAAGTCTACCCAGGAATGTAATTTCAGCATGTAAACTAGATGTGTGGGCTTTGGAAGTAAAAGTGTTTTATATTTACTGGTTTTTTACTTGATTTCTTCTTCCTATGGAACTTGTTTTTAATTACTGTTTCAGACTGGCGTAAACTGCTTGCTCTAGTAAGTGGTATATAAAATTTGTTGAATAAACAAAATGAGCCGCCATTTTTGGTAGCAGTCTTGCATCAAGCATCACACCCTAGCTCTGCCCTCAGTTGTTGAAAGGGAACACGAATGGCGCTGTGGTCTAAACCACTGAGCTTCTTGGGCTTGTTGATCGGAAATTTGGCAGTTCGAATCCCCAAGAAAGAGTGAGCTCCTGTTGCTCTGTCCCAGCTCCTGCCAACCTAGCAGTTCAAAAGCATGCCAGTGCAAGTAGATAAATAGGTACCACTGTAGCAGGAAGATAAACAAGGTTTCTGTGCACTCTGTTTTCCATCACGGTGTTCCGTTGCATGATAAGCAGTTTAGTCATGCTGGCCACATGACCCAGAAAGCAGTCTGTGGACAAACGCCAGTTCCTTTGGCCTCAAAAGCAAAATGAGCACTGCAACCCCATAGTCGCCTTTGACTAGACAACCATTCAGGAGTGTGCAGGACTTAACCTTTTACCTACCTGTTGAAAGAGCGCTGTAGCTCTGCCCATGGTTTGTTGCTCTAGATTTCTGAAACAGAAACCTCTACAGAATTATCTGCCCAAATAATATTGAAGTGTCAGGACGAATTGAACACCAGAATCTCTCTGAAATGAATTCCGTAGCTCAGGAATGAATTCCCTAACAGCATTCCTTGCAAATTAGATGTGCTACACCCACTGCTGTGAGTCGTGGTTAAAACTCTCATTGTCTCCCCCTGCCTCTTCCTGAATTCAAGCTCTCAAGTACTGTAAACCTTTTTCAGATTGCTGTCAAAATATTTCCCCCACGTTCACTAACAAGCTCTGTGCCGCACAAGAAAGGTGGGCCACAGTATTACTCCTCACAGCACACTGCTTGTAACGCAGAGCCACAAATGAATGCTTCTTTGAACTGTGCTGTTGCTTCCTTTCATTTCTCCCCTCCTCTGTCTTTCATTTCAGTTTGCACAAAAAGATTTCATGATCTCAGAGCCATAATTTATTTCACAATCCAGATAAGAAAAACAGGAAACACAGCACTCTCTTTTTTTACACTTCTGAATTTATCTACCATGAATATATTTACCTGCCCCTTTTTGCAGATATTGTTGTTTGTACTACTATTACTAGTGCTACTACATTTCTCATGGCTGAGTGGGGATTTGAACCTTTGTCTCCCAGCTCTGAGTCTAACAATCTAACAGCAGCAGCAGAAGCAGCAGCAGTAGCAGCAGCAACTGCTACCCATCTGACTGGGTTGCCCCCAGCCACTCTGGACAGCTCCCAACAAAATATTAAACCACTACACTATGCTCCCTCTGTTTCTGTTCTCTTATTGCTTCTGATGATGACCGCTGTCTTGCCTTGCCAATGGGTCTCCCCATTCTGCCCTCTCAAAACATTTCTGTCTCTGCTCAGCTCCACTGCCCACCTTTTGCCCTGATCTCTTAATTCTCCCTACCAGTGCTATTTTTCTAGAAAAAGAGGTGCCAGAACTCACCATGAATGCCTCCCTTGTTCTCTTATAATGGCAATGGCACCCAGCTGAGAGGTGCCAGAATTGAGTTCCGTTGAGTTCTGGCTGAAAAAAGTCTTGCTACTGAAGCAGCCACCTTATATTAGGGTATCGCTGCATTTGATATGTCCTATATATTTCAAGACCACCTCCAAATTGTAAACTAAAGACATGAACTCATTTGCATGCAGAGTTCCAAATGAAATGGGACTCTGATCAAAAGTGCAGCCACTAGACGTTACCGCAATATAAATATGATGAAATGGTGGCCTTGTTCCAGTAGTATCATAAAGCGCTGCTACCCTTTCATCATTCCAAGGAAAAAAATCTAATTACTAACACACCAAAAACCTAATCTCATTTATTCAGCTCTTTCTTAAGCACCTATGCATTTCATCGGCATTCATAGGAAGCTGCCTATCTATTTGGATCTGCACTGTTACCGGGAGAAAATGGTCTGGAAAAGGAAAAAGAAAAATGGAAGTCGTTGCAAAATTCAAAAAGAAAGAAGCAAGAAGATGACATTTGCCTACATCTTATACAATCATTTTAAAACTTTAACAAATGGTTGTCATGATAATTTTGGATGTTCCCTCATTGCAGAAAAATTGCTCATAATTTGTGTCAAAATTAAATTTCACTGGAATAATGGATCGCAAGTATAGTGTAATCTTATGAGCTGGAATACAAATGCATTTTCCATGCTGGAGGTATATGTCTCCTAAAACACTGGGCATAATCCACGGGGGATTTGTGAAAACAGGAACTACAGTATACTTTAAATATACTCCACCCTTTTCATATCTCTTCTGGTTGTGGGAGACAGAGGAGGGGAACTCATCACAGATAGAAGGGGGGACCCTAACTCTTCAACAGCCTGAGTCACCTCTGCCTCTTGGCCTCCCTCCTCCCACTTGCCAGCTTCACCTTCCGATTCTTGACTTCTCTCTGCCACAGACTCTCCCAGCTCACTAAGACATGGTACCCCTTCAGCTTCCAACACCACCTCCTCCCAGTCTTCTCTCTCTGACCACTCATCATCATCCCACCACCAATCCCTGGGGTCTGAGCTTTCTTCTCTTGATGGCTCCCCAACTAGTTCCCCCCCCCAAACATTCTTCTGCATCCAACCAGTCCATGATAGCCTCTTGGGGGGGGGTTATCAGCAAAAGAGGTTTGCGAATATAAATGTCATCTATGTAAAAAGAAAAGGGGGGAATGATCTCTGGCTGGTAGCCTGTGAACATAATCTAGCCATGAGGCAATGTTATTTGGCCCCTCATGGCCCTACCAAATTTCAATCAGGATTTGTTCAATATTGTCTCAGGGCTTGTCCACACCTCCACTTGCTCTGTGCCTAGAAAACACAAGTCTGAGTTCTTTTGCCTTTGCCACACTGCTTTCCCCTGGAAAACCCACACTTTAGTGCTAAATCAGAGCAAATGCCATTCAGGTTTTCTCCAGGTTGGCATTTGCTCCAACTCAGCAGTAAACAGGAAGGAAAGTGCCATGGCAAGCCCTCAGTTTCACTCGTGACCGACTCTGGGGTTGCGGCGCTCATCTTGCTTTATTGGCCGAGGGAGCCGGCATTTATCCGCAGACACCTTCCAGGTCATGTGGCCAGCATGGCCAAGCTGCTTCTCGTGAACCAGAGCAGCGCACGGAAACGCTGTTTACCTTCCCGCCAGAGTGGTACCTATTTATCTACTTGAACTTTGATGTGCTTTTGAACTGCTAGGTTGGCAGGAGCAGGGACCAAGCAACGGGAGCTCATCCTGTCACGGGGATTTGAACCGCCGACCTTCTGATTGGCAAGTCTTAGGCTCTGTGGTTTAACCAACAGCGCCACCCGCATCCCTTCACTCATATAGAACAGACCATTTTGAGAGAGAGATTCAAAGCCTTTGACAGCCTAGCAAGTTAAAGAGATCTCAGTTCTAAGCAAACATCATTTGGCCCATGTAATACAATATGCAGAAGCAAGCAAGCAAGATGGTGTTCACTTCACAACTCTTTCCTAAGTGTGAAACCAGTTATTAACCTAAAACATGTGGCCCATTGTGCATATTGTGTTGTGCATGCTTGCAAAGAAAGATAGGTAATTTGTGGTGCTGCCTTTATTATGCTTTGTGGGAAGCTGTGAAAGCCTTTGTTCCAGCTAATTAGTTTGTGAAGAGGAAAGGCAGTCTTTTTGCTTCCTCAGCTTTCCTTCAGATGCTCATACATTTGGAGCAAATGCAGTAGACTTTGCTGTGCTAATCTGCACATAAGCTAAAAGCAGCTGCTCCATACCTTGATTGTCATATAGGGTATATTCACACCAGCAGCGTTTCAAGTCACATTTACACACTGTTGTTCACATCAGAGAGGGGTCAGGGATGTCTTCACTTGACACATGAACTGTTTGGTTTCTCACCCACTGCAACACACACACACACACACACACACACAGAAAGAGAGAGAAGCTATCATATGTACATGTGTGGCAGCTGTCTCGAATGTTCACATTACCACTTACTCCGCATCCATTTTGAATTGAGCTGGTTTGAGGGGAAATGCATCAAAAAACGGTATTTGTCAAGAAACTACAGGATCGATATGGGCTGTGGCTAAATGAGGCTTCAAAAACTAGCAGTGGGTGTGCACTGGATGCAGAATAAGTGGTATTGTAAACATACCTAAACTCTAGCTCAGGGAGGGAGAACCTATGGACCTTCTTATGCTGTTGGACTACAGTTCCCATAACCCCATGCCATGCTGATGGAACCTGGAGTCCAACACATCTGGAAGGCCACAAGTTCCCCATCTCAGCTCTAGGAAAAGCAGAACTCTGTTTCTCCTTGTTTCTGATGCTCTGTGCATTGCATCTGCTACCGCAATCCAGCCTTTATACAACTCTACTTGATTATAATTATATTAATGGTTTGCTGTTTCTGAGGGCTCACTCTACCTGTTGTAGATATAATTGGGTGTCTCAACTGCAGCACACTTTCTTACTTCTTGTGCAGACAAAATTAATGAGCTTGGTCTGAAGAGAAGTCTTTCTAAATCTAGAACTTCATTGCCAGTCTGTTATAACTACATCAGTTACATAGTCAATAGCTAGAAGAAAATGAAAATGCCTCCCGATTGGCCGATATGGTCATTATGACATCACTGGTCTGTTTGTCCAACTACATTTATAGAGGTTCCTGTACTAAGCTGGACTTTGGCTGCCTTTATTGATAGATCAGCTGCCATACTGCAAACTTGTCTCGATACATACTGCAAATTTGTCTCCTTTGTGGGTGGACAAATGTTCTTCATGTCTCCTTAATGTACCTTTGAACTCTAGGGATGCATAAGAAGAGGTAAGCTGGTGGGGAGCAGCAGCAGGTGGGGTGAAAATCTGCAAGGGAAGGATGGCTGGATTTGTGTGAAAGACACAGTCCTGGGTGGGGTTGAAACTGACATTATGTCTGGATGCAGATGGAATTTCCTTGGGGCAGAGGAGCCAAGAGATGGGAGTAGGTCAGAGCAGGGTTGTGGATGGATTGTTGCTGGCTCAGTTCTGATAGTTTCAGCCTAACTGATGGGTGCTTCAATCAGAATCCAAAAGAGGCACCAGATTAATGTGAGGAAATGTTTGATTTCTTAAAGGTAAAGGTACCCCTGCCCGTACGGGCCAGTCTTGACAGACTCTGGGATTGTGCGCCCATCTCACTTAAGAGGCCAGGGGCCAGCGCTGTCCGGAGACACTTCCGGGTCACATGGCCAGTGTGACATCGCTGCTCTGGTGAGCCAGAGCCGCACACGGAAACACCGTTTACCTTCCCGCTGGTAAGCGGTCCCTATTTATCTACTTGCACCCGGAGGTGCTTTCGAACTGCTAGGTTGGCAGGCGCTGGGACCGAGCAGCGAGAGCGCACCCCGCAGCAGGGATTCGAACCGCTGACCTTTCGATCAGCAAGTCCTAGGCACTGAGGCTTTAACCCACAGCGCCACCTGTGTCCCGATTTCTTAGGTAGCATTTATTGTTTCTAAACTGGGCATTGCCAGCTGCTTTAGTATCCCTGCTCTATAACCCTAAGTGTGTGGACATGCTGCAGTTGTTTCCTCCAAGGTGTGGGGTAGATCTAGTCCAGGCTTCCTCAACCATGACCCTCCAGATGTTTTTGGCCTACAACTCCCATGATCCATAGCTAGCAGGGCCAGTGGTCAGAGATGAAGGGAATTGTAGTCTCAAAACATCTGGAGGGCCGAGGTTGAGGAATCCTGATCTAGTAGATCTTCTTGGATCTGGATTGTATTTCCCCTGATATGGCATTTGCTAGCCCCCACCCCACCCTATGCTCTCATGCAAGGGAGCGCCCCTAGTTTCATTGGTGGAATGTTGGAAGATATATTTTGCGGGTACAAAAGAGGAATGCAACATCAGCCCCCGGTATTAGCAAACACTTCCATCTCTACGGTTCTATGAATTGTGTGTTCTGGGTGTGGTACCTAAGACTGCATCACAAAGAGGTATATTGGAAAGCTGATCTTAGCAGACAATCAGACCTGTTCCAAGGAAAGTGTGCAACTGAATGCATGGGGACTCCCTTCTGATGTTCATGTTTAGGATTGCTCTGTCACAAGTGGGCATGCAAACACTAGAGCGCTGCAGTTCAAGATCTGCAAAGCTACTATCAGGGTTGCATGATGGTGGGAAATTCAGGACAGACATAATTAAATCATAAATGTTGCTTCTCCGTCTACCCCCCATAGAGAGACACATGCACAGCATCTATACCTGAACAATGGGAGTTGTGTGGTACAGGACTGCAGTAGGAAGGAGAAATTCCCCCCCAAAAAAATTGAGCAAAAGGATTTTGAACCAGAAAGAAGATCTCTCCATCCAGTTTTGGGTAATTCCCCTCTTACAATGCAGCTTTATATGATACACCTCCCTCTCTTGGATAGGGATTACTGTCTGGAGAGGGTTTTGGGGTGTGGGTGTGAGTGTGAGTACAGGAGGTTGCAGGAGTAAAGGAAAAGAAAGTCTGTTTTCACAAGCCGCCTTCTCTTTGTGCCACTTTGGGGTACAATTCATAGCAAAGAAAATAATTAAACAAGTAACTACTAATAGATAAAACCTAAAGAGACATTGTAAGACAATTGGAAATCTGAAATAATGTGTCCATGTATCGCCACCCCACACCCTTTGGGGCTTGCTTTCAATAGTTCTCTTCATATGAATGCTGCAGGCCTGGATTATAAACATGACCCATCAGGTTAAACTATATACAAATGCAATTCGTCCTCTCGTTATCACCAAGCGCCTCAAAATATTACCGTGCACTGTGATGAACGACAGTCTCCTCAGCGCCGTGAGCCAAATGTATACAAACCACAGCCTTAACTCTCAAAAACTCTGAGAAGTTTCATCTAGGAAACCCTGCTGAGCGCAGTACACTTCGGGGGGGGGGGAATACTCTGGGACATATTAAAGTATTACGAATGTATGTCACAGCAGCTGTCTCCTAACACTGCAGGGTTGCATTATTGCTCAGCAGTGCTGCACCATGATGAATTAACTCAAAGAACTATGAATTTTGTGACATAGGCTGAGTCATTGCATATTGACTCATTGATCTTTTTGTCTACAAGGCCTTCCATGGAATTTGAGAGAATCCCCAAGGGGTCTCACCAATTTTGCTCTCTGAGTTTTGACTCTTTTCCAGTAGTTACTAGTAGGTTGTGCAATTCTGAATTAATAAGACTCTGTTTAGATGTCTGCTCAGCATTCTGTTTTAATCTGCACCAAATGCCTTTGGTTGAACTGATTCTCATGTTAAAATGTTTTGAAAGTTAGTATAAATGAGAAGTCCTAAAAAGGGGGGAAAGATCCCATCTCTTGGACCTAGATCTGCCATAAATAAATTCAGTGTTGTTTTTCTAAAAATAAATAAATGGGGTACTCTCATTTTCCTACTCATATTGAAATACTGCCTCTCAATGAGGCCAAACTTAGATTCACAAAATGTTTAGGGGTATGTATACCCCTGCGTCCCCCCCAGAAAAAAAGCATTGCATAAATTTAATCACTTTTCAAAAGCCTTTGAAGCAAGAGGCCATCAACAGTTCTTGAATGTAATAATTCCATGTGTTAGAAACACTTTACGTGAAGCAGTCTGTCCTTTTGTTGGTCTTAAACCAATGACCACAATCAATAATCAACAAGTATTGAAGGGCTATTATTAATTTGATCGGCTTCATTTCATCTCTGTCTCAAATTCACCATCAACAGAGCGTAAATGTTTTGTCAACAACTTCAGTTCTTCATTGATACACCATCTTTGACATGATTTCAATTATTTAATGATGGAAGAGTAAAATGATTGGTTCAGCTTTTGTGTATTGAATAGTCAAAAAGGTTAATTGGGCAGCCTGAAAGAAGACCAAACATTGTATTACTGTCCTTGAGAAGTTACTAATTTACTAGAGATGCTGATATCTCTCTCTCTCTCTCTCTCTCTCTCTCTCTCTCTCTCTCTCTCTCTCTCTCTCTCTCTCTCCCTTCACTGCTTTCCTTTTGGTGGCAACTCATATTGAACTGTGTCTCGCCTGCCCTAATTGCAATTTGTTGCTAATGTGAAAATAACTGTTTGCTGTAGAAGCCAGTTAAAGCTAGGCTTGGCCTGTGTGTCAGAGAGAGGGCAAATGAGCCCAAATACTGAAGGCAGGACATACACAGCAGCACCTGGGAATCCTTTAAAATAAAAAACAGGACATAAAGAGCCATCTTTTGCAAAAAATTTTGCAGATAAAATCGCTCAGATTCGGGAAGAAGTAGACTCCACCGTGGGAGCAGGGCCGGGGCGGGAGAGTGCTAGAGTCCTGTCTGGTCAAGTTGTGTGGGATCAATTTCAATCTGTTACCTCCGAGGATGTGGACAGGCTGCTTGGACGAGTGAAGCCAACCACCTGTCTCCTGGATCCTTGCCCATCCTGGCTTATAAAAGCTAGCCGGAAAGGACTGGGTGATGGGCTTCGTGGGGTGGTGAATGCTTCCCTCCGTGAGGGAGCCTTCCCAGACCCGCTGAAAGAGGCGGTTATCAAACCGCTTCTTAAAAAACCATCTTTAGATGCAGCCACGATGGCCAATTATCGCCCAGTCTCAAACCTTCCATTCTTGGGCAAGGTGATTGAGCGAGTGGTTGCTGAACAACTCCAGGCACGCCTGGAAGAAGCGGACCATTTGGATCCCTTCCAGTCGGGATTCAGGCCTCATCATGGGACTGAAACTGCCTTGGTCGCACTGGTTGATGATCTCCGGCGGGCTAGGGACAAAGGTGAGAGCTGTTTCCTAGTTCTGCTGGATCTCTCAGCGGCGTTTGATACCATCGACCATGACATCCTTCTGGACCGACTTGAGGGGCTGGGAGCTGGGGGCACTGTCATACAGTGGTTCCGCTCCTTCCTCCTGGGCCGTGTTCAGAAAGTGGTGGTGGGGGATGAGTGTTCAGACCCCTGGCCACTCACTTGTGGGGTGCCTCAGGGTTCTGTCCTCTCCCCCATGCTTTTCAACATCTACATGCAGCCGCTGGGAGGGATCATCAGGAGGTTTGGGCTGGGTGTTCATCAGTATGCAGATGATACCCAGCTCTACCTCTCTTTTAAATCAGAACCAGTGAAGGCGGTAAAGGTCCTGTGTGAGTGTCTGGAAGCGGTTGGAGGATGGATGGCGGCTAACAGATTGAGGTTGAATCCTGACAAGACAGAAGTACTGTTTTGGGGGGACAGGAGGCGGGCAGGTGTGGAGGATTCCCTGGTCCTGAATGGGGTAACTGTGCCCCTGCAGGACCAGGTGCGCAGCCTGGGAGTCATTTTGGACTCACAGCTGTCCATGGAGGCACAGGTCAAATCTGTATCCAGGGCAGCTGTTTACCAGCTCCATCTGGTACGTAGGCTGAGACCCTATCTGCCTGCGGACTGTCTTGCCAGAGTGGTACATGCTCTGGTTATCTCCCGCTTGGACTACTGCAATGCGCTCTACGTGGGGCTACCTTTGAAGGTGACCCGGAAACTACAACTAATCCAGAATGCGGCAGCTAGACTGGTGACTGGGAGCGGCCGCCGAGACCATATAACACCGGTCTTGAAAGACCTACATTGGCTCCCAGTACGTTTCCGAGCACAATTCAAAGTGTTGGTGCTGACCTTTAAAGCCCTAAATGGCCTCGGTCCAGTATATCTGAAGGAGCGTCTCCTCCCCCATCGTTCTGCCCGGACACTGAGGTCCAGCTCCGAGGGCCTTCTGGCGGTTCCCTCCCTGCGAGAGGCCAAGTTGCAGGGAACCAGGCAGAGGGCCTTCTCGGTGGTGGCGCCCGCCCTGTGGAATGCCCTCCCACCGGATGTCAAGGCGATGGACAACTACCTGACATTCAGAAGACATCTGAAGGCAGCCCTGTTCAGGGAAGTTTTTAATATGTGACATTTTAGTGTATTTTTCATTTCTGTTGGAAGCCGCCCAGAGTGGCTGGGGAAACCCAGCCAGATGGGCGGGGTACAAATAATAAATTATTATTATTATATTATCTCTGATATTCAGGAAAAATGTATAGGGCAGCTCCTTTGGAATGGTACCACTGCAGAATACATGTGAAGAGCCCTAAGCTAAAATCCTCCTTTTTCATACAACATGTAAAATGCCATAAGAAGCTTTGGCAGCACGATAAAACAGAACCATCTCAGTCCATCAAAGGCCTGGGGAAACAGGTAAGACTTTACCAGCACTGAAAAGATGTCACTGAAAACACCAGGTGATTCTCGCTGGGGAGAGCCAGATGGGGAGCCACAACTGAGAAGGCCACCTCCCCCTGTCATCAGCCTCCAAGCCTCCTCTCAGAGGAGAGAGCTAGAGAAAGGACCTCAGATGAAGGTTAGATAGTAAGCAAGCAATTACTATCCCACACTATCTGGTACATATCCCCACCATTTTCCTTATTGCATAAAGCAGAGGGGGGGAACAGGTTTTTGCACAAGAGCACTAAATCAGCTTTAATTGTGCAACCTGAATTTGCCAGAATGTGACTGACTCTCACCCCCTGTCACCCAAAATGCAACGGTCTGGAAGCCCTCCGAGGCTGCTGCAGTAGCAAAACAAAAGAGATTAGTAACCAACTCGTTTCTCGGAGTTGCTCCCAAGCTGCCTGTCTCCACTTCCCTGTTTGCCTGCTCACCTGCTTCTCAGTTTGCCATCATCCCTGATGGCCAAGGAACCAGCCTTTTCCAACAATGCATCCGAATCGGAACTGGTTTCCTAAAGCTTTCCAACAGATTTCTGATCGTAGCTCAGATTCAAAGCACCTCGTCTAGTGCCCGTGAACCACTTAATCTGAATTATTTAATTTTAGTGACACTGCTGCAAAAGAAAACTGTTGTTTAAAATAAGGTATTAATTTTGTATGCTGCCCAGCTGGGGGGGGGGGGAGGCGGATATCATTCTTTGCAGCTTATTGAGCAGCATTACTAAAATATATATTTACGGCGCATTGTAAATTACAGTCTATACTTAACTACAAAGCCAAGGAATAAGAGGACTTTGAAACCAGAACAAATTAAAATCACAATTCTCTTTAAAGCCATCCTAAGAAGCAAAGCCTTAAGTCTCAGTGCTACAGTAGCCACAGTGTAGAAAGTACAAACAGCAGGGAACTGCCGCCAAACCTAACCAAATACCAGTGCACGTCTACTAATTCTTTGTGATATATGAATTCATATTTGCCACATACAAATACATGGTATCTCTTTTTGGATCAGTTGCTTTGTGTCAATGAAACAGGTCCAAAATCCACCACAAAGTGAATGTTATACCCTTCACAGAGGGGTCCCCCCCTCTGCCCAAACATGCACATTAAAAGCACACAAGTTGGAAATATTTTTTTTCCTTAGAAACCCACATTTCAATTAAAGATTAAATAGCTCCAGGGAATTTGAACGGTTCCCTCCCCCCCCCCCTTCTAAATTGCTTAAGCTCAAGTGAGAACTTTCTAATTAACAAAGTGAACTTAATATTTGTCTAGTTGCTTCTGATGCATTTATATATTGATTTTATTTAATGGGTGCTAGAATAAAGGTTTGTCTTTTTAACACTAAGGAAGTGGTAACTAGGCACGGTAATGTTGGGAGAAGGAAAGCTGATAGCAAAGGAATATACTCTTTCAAGTCTCAGGACCCACTTCCCATGATTCACCTTGGTTCCCCCCAGGAAGGTAGGCTACAGGTCCCTTTTATTCCCAGGTCGTGGACCCGAGCAAAGCCCACAGGCTCAGTTAGGTCTGCCCCCTGGGAGAAGCCTGCCCCCTTGCATGCTCGCAATTGGCCAATTATGTGAGCGGGTAGAGCTGAACCCCACCGTCCAAAGGAGACCTCTTGTTAGCAATTTCACTCCTCCGATGCTGCAGAGGAGATTATTGTAAATCACATGCCTGCCTGAGAAGAGTGTGGGAAACGGAAGACACTCTTATTTCTTCCGCCGTAATGTACTTTCACTTTTACTTGTTCTGTTTGTTCTCTCGGAGCTGGAGAGAACGGACGCCGTTATGCTTTTGTCTGTACATAGTGTGTAAATAAATACAGTGGTACCTCTGGTTGCGAACAGGATCCGTTCCAGAGGCCCGTTCACAAAATGAAAAGAGCGCAACCACAGCAGAGCATCTACGCATGTGCAGGTTGCGATTCGCCGCTTCTGCACATGCACGTGACATCATTTTGCACTTCTGCGCATGTGTGAGCGGTAAAACCTGGAAGTAACCCTTTCCGGTTACCTTTCCGTACTTCCGGGTTGTCGCAGGACGTAACCTGAAAGAACGTAACATGAAGCGGACATAACATGAAGTATGACTGTAGTAGATTAGCTTTACGATGTCTTACTCTTCTTGCTGCGTTATGCCAGAAGATTAGTGTGCATATACCAGCTGGTGTATGTCGCTGAGCGCACTGCAGACGAGGGGAAATGCCTTTTCCAGAGCTGCGCATACCAGAGGATGCTCAGAGTTTTGGGGGCTTGCAAGCACCCCCAGGACGTTTTCCCAACACCTACATCAGCAGATCACAGTGGGCAGGGAGGAGTGCCAGCCCACAAAAGTGCCAGCTGAAGAGTTTGGGCAGACTTTTGGCACTGAAACTCTCTCAGTTACTCTGGAAGGCAGCCTATGCTCAAAGACAAGGGATCTGTGACCCTGTTGTTTCTCCTGTACCTCTCAGCAGCTTCTGATACCTTGCAATTCTTCTGGACTACTTTTATAGGATAGGTGGGGAGGGGGGGACACCAGTGCTCTGGAATTTGTCCCTGCTCATCCCATTGTTGTTGTTCCTCTGCCTGGTGGCGGTGGGTGGGGGTGGAGCCTGAAATTCCCTGCATCTGCATAATCTACATCCTTCAGAACTGTATGCACCTGGGAATGTATGTGGGTTTATAATAACAAGAAGAAGAAGAAGAAGAAGAAGAAGAAGAAGAAGAAGAAGAAGAAGAAGAAGAAGAAGAAGAAGAAGAAGAGATAGCTTGTGTTGTATAAGCTTTTACTGTAGGTAAACATGCAAGCCATATAACTGCTAAGGATGGAAATGGGGCTAAAGTCTTTCTCGAGCGTCTGAGAGAGGCTACAAAGAAAGTGCCTTAATTTATATTCACCACAGGCTTACGGTTTCTTACCTGACCCCTTTGGTCCACATAAATAAACTCACATTTTTTATATGTGTACAAAACAGCTAATGGAAACCTACCCCCCAAAGTCTGCTTTTTATTTTCTAATAATCCTTCTGCTATTTCTCCATTGTAATGTCAGTAGGTTAAGTATTGTCTCCCACTGCTTCCTGAGTGACAACGTTTTGCAGTCTGATCTTTCTACATATTTCTCTGTAATCACGTGCTTTCCCTTGGCATGATTGCAGAGTGTAAGCAACCCCACTGAGAGCCCATTCGTGAGCATAATTTTGCCTTGTCAAGCCTCAAAAATATTGTGGTTCCAAAAGAAACTTCAGATTGACAGCTTCAGCGACTTCCATCTAGAGGCTGAAATCGATAAGGATGTAGTCTTATGGAGGTAGGTCAGTAGGAAGGTCGTCTGCAAAAAAGTTACCTGTAGAATTATACTTTTACCATTATATATGCAGTATTTCTTTATTTCTTTTATGAATGGTTTCCCATGAGGCATCACAAAACAATTTGCAATATAATGACACATATAAAAGAGTTATATGCAAACTTCCAAAGCACCCCAAAGGACTTTTAAAATCCCTGTTTCAATTTGTGGTGCTTTGGAGAGATCCCACTTCAGCTCAGACAAGACCCAAATCTATCCAAAGTGGATCCACCTGGTTCCTGATTTGGGATCAGTTCTTTTGCATGCCTCTATAAGGGACATTCCCTGAGGCAGGAGAGTGAGATGGAGAAAGCCAAGTCATTTTTCCAAGTTCTGATCACATGTTAGACTTAAAATGTGTGCTGTGGAATCTATTTTCAACGAGCATTGTGTCCAATTCCATTAGTAGTTTTATGCAAACATTGAGCCTGAGCCAAAATCTATGTAAGAAATATTTAATATGAGTGAGAGTCAAAACATTGGATTAATTATCAGATAGTCATCTACTAACCCATTTAATGTTATTTTGAAATAGCTCTTAAATGAAATTTGCCTTTATCTACATTGACCAGAAAATGAATTTATAAATGCTTTATTGTTAATTCACTTCAGAATATTTCACAGGAAGTGACTCATAAAATAAATAAATAGTATTGAACATGAAATTCATCTAAAGAAGGAAGTGTTCTTTAGGCTGAAACTGTAGCACTCAATGGGATTTTCTGAGTAGACATGCATAGCAGGGATGAGGGACCTGCAGCCCTCCTGATGTTGGAGTCCAGCTGTCATCAGCCCCAGGCAGCATGACTAATGGTAAGGGATGCTGAGAGCTGCAGTTCAGAGACATATGTTCCCAGAGATATAGGTATGCCCTGCTAGGGTATGTTGGGAAAGCTGTCCCAGCATAACTATAAATAATAGTAAGCATCATACAGCAATCTTGATGACATGAAAGCATTGGATGTTTTTGTTGAAAGCATTGAAAGCTGTTGTTGGCATCCGTCTGTCTCAAGAGACAAGGGAGTGTGCCTCCAGGGGTGAAGCCAAAACACTGTGTTAGCAGCACTGAAGTGACTTCCCTGGGGTACCAGCCTGGGCAGTGTTTATGGAGGTCCTGGGCTGCCCAGACGACAAGACCCCCTTCTTGGCCTTTGGGTCCAAAGGAAAGCAGAGCAATACATTGGCACCAGTGTGGCTGCAGGTGTTGCCGAAAGGCACCATCCAACCATCTTAGGGAGTCCACTCCTGATTTTTGTAGGGTTTACTCTTTAGTCTTTTCTTCTCCTAAGGATACCCTACAAGGCAGCAGACGTTTAGGACCAGAGTTTTCCTTCTCCTAGATGGGCTACCTTCCCAGGTTAATGAACCCCATCTGCCCCGCACCTCCCTCTACAGCAGGTGCAGAAAGCACCTTCTTGACCTTTGGAGCCACTATTGGTTTGGCCACTCAATCCACTGAAAACTGTCTTCAGTGGAGCCACTATTGGTTTGGCCACTCAATCCACTGAAAACTGTCTTCACGTGCAGGAGAGGTCATAATCAAGCGGTGGAGCTTAAAATGAAAGGAAAGAAGCTTTTCTGAACAGCCCTCATGGCCAGGCAGCAGTGGTGGTAAGCAGAGCTCTGGATTTGTGCCCCTGAACTTCCTTACATCATCTTTAATCATGCCAGTACCATTCCGTATGCATGTCAGTGGCAGCGTTAAGGATAGTGCCAGTGAGTGTAGTTATCTGTGTCACCACTGGACTGGTGAGTGGAGCTTTTTGTTGTTAAAAACTCAGCCACCTCTTCTTGAAAGATGTACCCACATCCCACCCCTTGAAAGCCACCAATATTCTACACACACCCTTTTGGGGGGAGATAAGTGGTCCTGCAAAAGTATACGTGTGGGATTCTGGCCTGGCCTGACTTTTGCTATCATGCTCCGCTCATCAGACTCAGAAATGTTGTTTTTGTTTCAAACATTGCAAATTTTGGACAAGATGGATTGTTTCAAGAAGTGGCAGAGAGATATTTCCAGATTTGACTGGCAGGGGAAGAAGCCTCGAATAAAATTTAAGATATTAACTGATGCTAAAGAAAGATGTGGATTTGCCCTGCCAGACCTTAAACTTTACTATGAATCAGCCACTTTTTGCTGGCTGAGAGAATGGCTGCTTCTTGAAAACACTGATGTGCTGGATTTAGAAGGTTGCAATAATGCATTTGGTTGGCATGCATATTTGTGGTATGATAAGGTAAAAGCACATAAAGCGTTCAAAAACCATATTGTTAGAAAAAGCACTGTTTAATGTTTGGATAAGATATAAGGATTTGTTAGAAAAGAAAACCCCAAGATGGTTGTCACCAATGGAAGTGAAGGCACAGAAAAAGCTCAATATGGAGGCCAAATGGCCGAAATATTGGGAAATTCTAGAACAAGATGGAGACAGAATAAAACTGCAGAGTTTTGAAAAATTGAAAAATAAAGTGCAAGATTGGCTCCATTATTATCCAATGATGGAGGCATACAATTTGGACAAAAAAGTTGGTTTCCAGGTGGAAAAATCAAAATTGGAAACAGAATTGTTAGATTCAAAAATTAAGAACTTGTCAAGAATGTATAACTTGCTCTTGAAATGGAACACTCAGGACGAAATGGTGAAATCTGCTATGATAAAATGGGCACAAGACGTTGGACATAACATAATGATGGCTGACTGGGAACAGTTATGGACCACAGGTGTCAGGGAACTGACATCGGAGCCAGAAGTGGAGGCAGGGCTCCCAAGTGATGCCGGAGAAGGGCCAAGCAGGAAGAGAGGGAACTCATCGGCTGGGGAAGGAAATCAGCATAACACCAGGGATAAAGGGGGGGCGGATGGGGGAATCGGAGAGGGGGCTCCAGGACTCTTCGCTGGAGACCAGCGGGGAGAGCACAGGTCCTCCGCTACCCACACCCACCCTGCACAGAAGACTTCCGCGCAGGGAAAGTAGGCGTAGACTTGGCATCAAAGAACTTCTTTGCTGGAAGAAGTTCAAGAAACGCCCACTGACGGATTCTGCTAGCGACTGAACAGCCACGAAGTGAAGGGCTGTCCAGCCAGGAAAGGTTTAACCAGGCTACCTAGTGACGGCAACTTACACACGAGCAACCCCATATAACCATTACAACAGGTATGAAATTTACGGCATGTAATGCCCTAAGAGAGAAATTAATGAAAATGATTTACAGGTGGTACATGACACCAGTCAAGCTTGCAAAAATTTATAATTTACCTGACAATAAATGTTGGAAATGTAATGAGGCTGAAGGTACATTCTTTCACCTTTGGTGGACATGCCCAAGGATTAAGACATTCTGGGAGATGATGTATAATGAAATGAAAAAGGTACTTAAATATATCTTCCTGAAGAAACCAGAGGCCTTTCTCCTGGGTATGGTCGGCCAATTGGTGCCAAAGAAAGACAGAACCTTTTTTATGTATGCAACAACAGCAGCAAGAATACTCATCGCGAAGTATTGGAAGACACAAGATTTACCCACCCGGGAAGAATGGCAGATGAAGTTGATGGACTATATGGAACTGGCGGAAATGACTGGCAGAATCCGAGACCAGGGAGAAGAGTCTGTGGAAGAAGACTGGAAAAAGTTTAAAGATTATTTACAGAAATACTGTAAAATCAATGAATGTTAGAAAAATGTTGGAATGAAGTTATATGGCTTTAGTAGAAATGTTACAAGGAACTAAGTACAAATAGATTACTAATGTATTAAAGGGAAAAAATAAGGTTAGAATATGTTAAGATAAATTACAGGACAGAAAACAGAGGAAGAAGGAAAGGAATTGCTGAAACAGTTAATTGAAGTGGAATACAAAAAGGGAGGTGTGAGGAGGTCGTTGAAACAAGTGAATGAAAGATAAGATATTGAAATTATTGGATGTGCTTTAAATTGTTTTTGTTTTGTTTTGTTAATTTAATGTCTTAGTGTTAGTGTTATGTAGTGTCTTTGTTTTTTTATTGTATTGTATTGTTTTAATTTTCTTTCTTTTGCAGTGTTTAAACTGTTAATAAATATTATTTTTAAAAAAACACAGAAATGTCTGAAAACACCCTCCCCCCAAAACACACACACACACTTAACTAGCCTACAATAGAGTAGTCCATTACTGGCTATTGCCGCCTTCCATTTCTGTACACAAAGAGAAGTTCTTGGACATGTTAATTAGCAGTTGCTAGGATTCATCAACAGTCAGACGAGAACAAAACAGGAATAAAAAGCAAAAACACCTGCAAATCCACATGCCCTGGCATTGGTGCACATCCTTAATTAGTGACATGGATGGTCTTTCATTGCTTAAGCCTCAAGATTAGATTAAAATTTTACATTAATACTGAGCATTGTCATGCCCAGGGCAACTCGTATCCAAGGTACAGGGGGCTGCTTCTATTTCTTAAGCCTTCATCATGCTTCAGCAAGCAAGTCTGTTTCCACATCTGTGCTAGCACCTGATGTAATCACATTTCCCCCCTCTTTTGAATCAGTAGCAGCTCTCCAATAAAGCAATCTTTTTTCCATCCATCATCTACAGCCTTGGTGCATAAGCACTTGACTCCCAGTTAAACACAAAGGAAAGATGTTCGGTGCATTGTGGAGGGTTAGCAAGGCCTATTTCCACACTGACAATTAGACCGTCGGCATGAATTATTCAGCCCTCTGGCTCTCCGGTTTCAGAGCAACAGCAGTGCTGGCCTTTTTCGCTTCCTTTCTCCTTGCCATATGCCCCAGATCACGTTACCTCCCTTAGATACTCTTCTTTCTTCCTCCAGGAGGCCACGGCTCTAAAACATTTATCGTGTTTGCTAATAACGTCTTGGTGCAGACACTTCTCAACTACAATGGCCCTAGAATGACAATCACAAGGCCTTCAAAAGGACGGGCAGCCTTCTCAACAATTATTAAAAACTAAAGTGAGGTGACATGTTGTACGAAGGATCAAATTATTTGTGAGAACAAAGGAGGGAAATAACCACCACGGTGGCTTCCCAGGGGAGGTGAATTGGAGTCAACAAGGCAATCAACTTTTTCCCCCTTGGTATTGCTGAAGGCTGACTGACCTTGAAAAACAGCCATAATCACCTGGAAACAGTCTTGTACCAAAGATTAATGCAAGTATTCTACAACCACTGAAACACTGATTACAAATGAACACTGGAACCCTCGACCAAATGCTTCCTTATTTTTGTCTAACCATTCACCTCAAGAGTACTGCAGCTACGGTGTAGCTGAACCTGTTTACTTCAATTCGCTTACATTTTCCTAAGTGTCCAAAAGTGCCTCGCTTTTTCTTCATGGCACACACTGAAAATACATTTGCGCAGTTTCAGTTATGCGGCTGTTCATGTCAGGTTTGTTTCCTCCATGCCCTTGCCATCGAGTCGTCAGCCTCATTTCCCCACACTGATGTTTAATCCAATTGTCTGACACAGCTGATGTGATTTGTCCATGATTTTGCAATGCCGCATCTGGGATGCTGAGAAACAAAATTACATAACACAGCCAGATCCCCCAGATCCCTCATTCAGAAAGGCACTAAGTTGTGACAAAACATAATTTCAGAGACATCTGTGGTGAACACGGTGGCCCATGTGGCCACCTTAAAACAGCCAGAGAAAAGCAAGAAAAGAAACAGCCACTGCAGTTTTTCCAGTAAGCCCGGAGCCCCCAAGCACTGCTTGATTTTCTCATGCCCTCTGCAGATTGCCTCATTTTTCTTCTCCCACTCCCAACCCCCTGATTGGCACCAGAAACGTTCTCATCCCATTTACTGTGGCAGCAAATACATTCCCTGTTTCTGCTGGGTCCCATTTCTCTCTATATATATATTTTTAACCCAGCAGCTCCAGAATGTAAGAAGAGTCCTGCTAGATCAAAGCAATGGCCCATCAAGTCTAGCATTCTGCTCTCACACGACTGGAGGCAAAACCAGTGAGAGCAAGGAAGCATTGCCCTTGTTCTGCTTCAGCTTCATGATGATGCAACACAATGGTCCTTAAGGAATTAATACCCCCAACTGTTCTAGAATGTCTAGCATGTGTGATATTCTTCCAGGATTCTAAATCTCCATGGGTACAGGAGGCTCTGTCCTACAAATGTTTGTCTTACAACACACAGATGGAGATAGGAACTTAGTTCACTCGTATCTGTTCCCCCTGCTCATGGTTAGGTTGTGCTCTTGAGTAATGCCTGAAGAAGGCTAGACTGAGCTTTAGTTGATTCCTCTTATATTTCACTCTTCCTCTGAACGGAATTACTTACTTATCATTCTTAGGTGATCCCCTGCCCATTGTTTATTAATTAAATTTCTAAGCTGACCTTCATTCAAGGATCACAGGACAAATTACATAAAGACACAAAAATACATAACTTAGTGACAAACATTGACAATATCCCCAGAGAGAGAGAGATTAAAAGGCCAGCTTGTTTTATTAGCCAAATGCTTGGGAGAAGAGAAACATTTTCTCCTGGCGCCTATAGATATGTAATGAAGGCGCCAGGTGGGCCTCCTTAGGGAGAGCGTTCCACAAATAGGGAGCCACTGCAGCAAAGGCCTGTTCTCATGTTGCTACCCTCTAGACCTCTCATGGAGGAGGCACACAAAGAAGGCCCTGATGATGCTTGCAGGGTCTGGGTTCATATGGAGAGAGGCGGTCCTTGAAGTACTGCAGTCCTGAACCATCTGAGGCTTTACAGGTCAAAACCAACACTTTGAACTGAGCCAGGAAACTAATTGGCAGCCAGTACAGTTGGGCCAGTATATGCTCAAAGCACCTTGCCCCCGTGGGCAGCCTGGTCACTGAATTCTGCACCAGCTGAAGTTTCTGAACTAACTTCAGAGGCAGCTTCACATATAACACATTGCAGTAATCTAGCGTAGAGGTTACCAGAGCACTGAAGGCAGAGGTTAGGCCTTCCAGACAGGGATGTAGTTGGTCCACTAGTGATAGACAGAGGCCCATGGCACCTAAGTGATAGCAGCAGATTCAGAAGTACCCCCAAGCTGTGTAGCTGCTCCTTCGGAGGGAGTGTAACTCCATCAAGAACAGCAACCTCCCATCCATCGAGTCTAGGGAACTGCCCACTAAGAGTGCCTCAGTGTGATCTGGGGCCAAAAAGCGCTCACTCCCCCAAGCATCACCCTCTGGACATGACCATCCAAGTAAAAGCAGAACCACCACAAAGCGGTGCCACCCACCTGGACAGCAGCTCCAGAAGGATACCATGGTCGATGGTATCAAAAGTTGCTGAGAGGTCAAGGAGGATTAACAGTGAAACATTTCACCCATCTCTCCCCCATCATACAAGGTGACCAAAGCACTTTCTGTGCCAAAACTAGGTCTAAACCCTGACTGAGATGGATCTAGAAAATAATTTTCCTCTTTGTTCTCCAAGCAGCAGAGGAGGACCCATAGAAAGTTATCCCACAATATCCTCACAACAAACCTGAGAGAGAGTTTAAGTTAAAAGACTGCAGTTGGGTCATGGTTACTCTTCATGAGCTTGTTGGCCAGGATTTGAATTCACATGTCCCTGTTCCAACACTGTGTCCACTCCACCAGTACTCTAAATGTGTCCTTGGACAACTGCAGCATCTCACTCATGACACTGGGCATTTAAGGTATAACCCACTAAGAACTTCTCCTGTGCAAATCTATTTCAGTGAGTAGGACCTCTACACCTTGATAGGGCTTATGGAAAGAAGGGGGGGGGGAATCCTTACGTCAAACAATCCCCTCCCAATTTTTAAAAAATTGTGTGTTTTAGCCAACCCCGCTAAATATTATTTCAAGTTTAGGAAGCTTGTTCTGCCTCCATTCATTTTATCATAACAATACAGCCCTTTTATCTGTACTATTCACTCTGTGTAATGACTAGCTTGAATATAAATCACATAGAAATTGACTTTCTTTGGCCTCTTGTAAACACTCAGACCTCTTCTATTTTTCTTTTCTTTTTCACAAACCCAGATACATGGAGGTGAACTTTCATCTATTTTATTTTATCAAAGATATGTCAGTGATTTGTGACACCGCACAAAGGGGCTTTTGATTCAAGTATTTCCTGCTGTTCACCACTTCAGTCAGCCTCCATTCAAAGCCCCTCCAGGTCAACTGGAACAATCCTACTGATTCCCATTGGCCCTGCAATAATATCTTCCCCCTTGCAATCAAGGTTTACAGGCATGCCCAAACCACAATTTCCATCCCCACAGTGAACAGAGCTTTGCCATTTGCACCATCTTGAGCTCCTTTGGAGAAAAAGTCAGAATCATAGAATTGTAGAGTTGGAAGGGACCCCGAGGGTCATCTAGTCCATCTCCCTGCAGCACAGGAACATGCAGGTGTCCCAAATGGGGATCGGACCCACTACCTTGGCATTGTCAGTTTCACACTCTAACCAACTGAGCTGCCTATAAATGCAATGAATAAATAAAATAAAATTCAGTGAATGCAGCATTACCTCACAAAGCACTTTGCATGTGAGTGTGGGCAGGTTTACCATTATTTCTAATACAACAACCTATTGATTTAATAGTTCATCCATTATATATACTTAAATCTTGCTTTTCTGCAGGTTTGGGGGTTGGAAGGGGCAAAGAGACTCTAAGAGCACTATTCAACTACACTTTCCTCGCCAATGTAGGCTTGGTTCCAAAGAGCTTCATTTCAGCCAGAACACAGCAGCAGCCAGATTCAGTCCTTGTGTTAAGGAATTTCTCGCGCTTTGCTGAGACAGAGGCAAAAAAGTGGTGTGCAGTCGATGGCGGCTGAGCAGCTCAAGTGGTCATCAGAAGCAGCTGATATTTTAAGTCAAGTGCTCTACAGATCTTCTCAGACCACTCAGCAGTTTCATGAGCAAAGGGATTTCACCCAGGCCCTGTTGTCAATGCTTTCTGCCTGTCAGTAGGCCTGACCCTACACTGCCTGCACAGATCTGTCCTCGAATCCAATAAAACCACAGGAAAGCTAAAACTACTCACCTTTCGTTGCTGTTACTTGCTTATTGGTGTTCTTACTTTTCCTTGCACAATCACTTGCTATCAATGACGGTATCAGATAGGCAAATCTGACTGGCCACACAGAATAGAGACATTTCTCTGTTTACATTGTGATCCTTGGATGGGTGGGATTACCAAAATAATTCATACAGAAAGGGAGGAAGAAGCAGCCTCTGACCAGCCCAAGACAAGATGATACCCCTTTCCCCATTGCACACACAGAAGCCCACCAGACTGGCAGCTAAATCTTCACTTTGAGACTGCTGACAGGTGTAGCATACTCTACCACATCTGAGGCAGCAGACCAGAATAGGGGATTTAGGACAAGCTGGGCAGACGTAAAAGTGAATGCTGCTGCTCCCTCCCACACTGGATCTGCCACCTGAGGCAGTTGCCTCATGCCTAATGGTAGGGGTGGCCCTGCCTAGCATGCAAAGAAGGCAATCAAAGCAACAACCACCGAGATGCAAAGATATCACTGAAAAGGGTAATTATTTGCACAACCTAAGTATTTTTTTAATAGAAAATTTCTACCGTATCAAAATTGTTTGATACTGCTTGAAAAGTGAAGCTGATAAATATTTGGCACAGTTCTAAATAAGACTAAACGTTTTAGGCTAGATTTTTAGGACCAGAATTAATAGCATTCTGAAAGTATTTTTGATTCATTAAAATATATTTTTTCCCTCAGATTTCTTCAGTTCAGTTTGAGGCAGTTTATGTTTCCTTCCACCAAAAGGCTGGCTTGCATGGACCTTTGTCACTGGAACCAATGCAGTAATTAATCAAGACAGCAACAAAAATTCAAGAGCCACGGCACTGCGAGCTACAATATTAGGGAGAAAGAAAAGCAACGGAACAATCATATAATAACAGTCATTCTTAGCACTTTGTGACTATTGAATATTTAACCTTTAACACCTTAGTAATACAACAACCTTGAAAGGCAGGCCAGTGGTACCATTATCATCATTATTATGAGCAGACCAGAGGACTAAGACAATGACAGAAAATGGCAAGCCCGAGATCACCTAGAGAGCTTATAGCTAAAGTGAGATTAAGAACCAGAAAGCTGTCAGCTTCCAAGCTCAGGGGTCAACCCATTGCTCACTGGGCTGTGCTACCTAAGACTGCAGGTGAAATCTCCTTGATATAAATAGTAAAAGCCTGCAAACACCTTCTAAACCCCTGGAAACCCTTGAACAACCATTTAATAAACCAAAAGTCCATGACAATCCCTCCCTCCAACCCTCCTTGTTCAAACACCAACTTTCCACAGGCCTCAGAGTCTGTGCTTGTACTTGCAAAGGCTCCTGGGATTGCTAGATGCTATTTTTGTGCCATTTTTGCAACCTTTCATGCCACTTCCGGGTTAGCAGCAGTGTGCGCGTGCATGTGCACATGTTCCTCAAACACACGTACACGGGGAGTTGCCTGTACTGGACAGCATTAATTCATACGTGTTTGCACATTCTGAAGTGGTACTCGGAATGCCTATGGAGAAGACACCACAGAACACCTAGCCTCCTGTCAGCCATATTGCTGGGCTTACCAGCAGGGGAAAGTGGGGGAACGGTATGGACACAACAGTGGGAGCACTGGACTGGCTCCACTGATGCCCTTGTCCCATGCCTATTTTGACCACTGCACTGCACCAGCTAATAAACGTCAATGAGGTTAACAAAATACTGTTTCGAGAGAGATGTAGCTGTTCCCTTTTTTGATCAGTAAAAAGGCATTTGTGTTTTGGGGCTCAGGCTGTGCACGTCTCATGTGCTATAGCTTCCTCCAGGAAATAAACAAACCTCTCGAGCATCCCACCCCAGCCACTATAAGCTTCCCAGAAAAGCACTTCAGTCTTAAGAACGCCAACAAATAACAGTTTTACCATGAAACCAAGGCGCCACAGTATTAGCGTTCCTCTCGAATCCAGCACGGCGCGGAAGCTGCTCTTCTTTGAACCACTGAATAATAACTTCTCTGGAGAAAGGCCTCAGAGGCCGTTCCCAGGCTTTACTGTATTAAATGAAAAGAAAAGAAGGAGGTTAAAGTCACACGGAGATTGCTGTGCCGAAATGAAATTGCACATTATGGAATAAAAGGGATTTCTTTTCTAACCAGTCAATGAGGCAATTATGATTCGGAAAATGCTACTTCCCACTTTCTATAGTATTCTTCAGGCTAATTAAACATAAGGTTTGCTTACTTAAACATGGGGGGGTGCATAAAGTAGGCACCAGGCAAGTCTTTTTGCCAAAGCTATTTCGGAACCAGGGGGCTGCCACCCAAAAGTCCATAGTAGCCACCCAACCAGGGTTCAAGAAGGAGAAGAAGCAAAGCAAAGAGTAATTTTCAGGGTTCAATGAAGCAGCACATTAAAATGGTTTTGAGGCTTTTCTCCCAGTTCCTGAAAAGTGATAAGAAATATGAGTCTATGGAAAAACCAGGCCTAGTTTGTTTTGTTGGCTTTCATCCTGGAGGTGGAACAGAACCTTATCTTTTCCCCATCTTCTCCATCCAGAGCTCCTGATGTAGGAGGGCACTGTTTGCACCATTTGTCTGCATTCATGCCTCTACAGCAGCGACAAGGAACATTTTCAGTCTGAGAGCTGCGTTACCTTCTTGGGCCTGGATGCTAGCGTGGGTGGGGCAATGGATGCAAGTCCAACCATGAAAAAAACTGGTCTGTACATAGTCAAAACAAAAAAAATTCCTTCAAGTAGCACCTTAAAGACCAACTAAGTTAGTTCTTGGTATGAGCTTTCGTGTGCATGCACACTTCTTGGTATCTGAAGAAGTGTGCATGCACACGAAAGCTCATACCAAGAACTAACTTAGTTGGTCTTTAAGGTGCTACTTGAAGGATTTTTTTTTGTTTTGACTATGGCAGACCAACACGGCTACCTATCTGTAACTGGTCTGTACATGTATAAGCTACAGGCATCCTGACAATTCAATGAAACATTCCAGCCAGGGGGAAACAATGGAGCAGTCAGTTATGAGTGTGATTGATGGGAGTCCTTGGGGCCAGATAAAGATGCCTGGTTGACCACATTTGTCCAGCCCAGCCCAGCCCAAGGATTTGGTTCCCTACTGCTGCTCTAGGGTGTGTTCTCTCATTCTTCCAAAGTCAACATTGGATCATTGGCGAAAGCTGCCCAGAGTGCCTAGGGCAACCTAGTCGGATGGGTGGGGTACAAGTAATAAATTGTTGTTGTTATTCCAACCCTCCTTAACCAGCCCACTGCATTTACATGGAGAGATGGAACATTGCTCAGCGACCTGCATAGAATCCCTTGTCACCTGTGGTGACCAAGCAAGTTGTCAAATACAAGGCGATTCAGAGAGCCCAAGCCAGAATGGTAAGGCATGTGGGGAAAGCTGATCCACACATTGAGATGCCTTCACAGAAATTATAGTGTGGAACCATTCCCATGTAAACATATTCATCCATTTGACTGAACATGCTCACAAGCCTTCCTGTGATGGGAAATCCTGAATTACCAGGGCTCCTGGTAGCAAAGGTGCTTGTAAGTATGTTCAGCTGAACATGCTGTCAAGCCCCTTCTATACCTTCCCATGCAATATGGGGAAGTTGAGGTGGGTGGAGTGGGCACACCCAATGCACATGGGGGCATAAGGGCAGGGACAGCATGTATGTGCCTGCTCCCCCTCCCCAAACCTTCTCACATTCTTCTGAATCCACAAATAAGGCTACTGCAATGATACAGGAGATATTGCCTTGCAATCTTCAAATTCCACTAAGATGATCTAAAGATCTGATTTAAGTGTATTTTCCTGTGAGCATCAACTTTCTAGCTCTCCACAAGGATGAAGATAGCAAGGCAACCTAACTCTTTGATCATATAATAATATCACTTAAGAGATGGATAAACAGCTTTGGGTAAGTACGGAATAATTGGCATAGCCTTGTAAGGATCTTCTTGGTCTCACTTGAGTATTAAGAAAGCATTCACATCTAAATTCCACACTAAACAGTTGCACTTTAGAACTTAAAAGGCTTAGAACTCAAAGCTGAATAATATTTAATAGCCCTTCACAATTATTGCTTTTCTTAATGTTCTTATGACTTTATTTTGGAAGAGCCTCCTTCATCTTAAGTGGCTTGGAATAACAAAAATAACCACACTCAAGCGGGTGCAGAATGCCGCAGCGAGACTCCTTACGGGGTCTTCGCTGCGAGATCACATTCATCCGGTGCTATACCAGCTGCACTGGCTCCCGGTGGAGTACAGGATCAGGTTTAAGGTGCTGGTTTTAACCTTCAAAGCCCTATACGGCCTAGGACCCTCGTACCTACGGGACCGCCTCTCCTGGTACGCCCCACAGAGGAACTTACGGTCTTCAAACAAAAACACCTTGAAGGTCCCAGGCCACAGAGAGGTTAGGCTGGCCTCAACTAGAGCCAGGGCCTTTTCGGCTGCGGCTCCAACCTGGTGGAATGCTCTGTCACAAGAGACAAGGGCCCTGCAGGACTTGACATCTTTCCGTAGGGCCTGCAAGACAGAGCTGTTCCGCCAGGCCTTTGGTTAGGGCGCAGCCTGACTCCCTCCTTTGGCAACCTTTACAAAACTTTATGGCTGCCATCAATCTTGATTTTAATTAATTTTTATAATGTTTTTATAATGTCACACTATTTTGGTGTTGTTAGCCGCCCTGAGCCCGGCTTCGGCTGGGGAGGGCGGGATATAAATAAAATTTATTATTATTATTATCACAGCATCGCTACAAGAAGCAACTCACCAGTAAAACATAGAGAATTCACTGCCTTTCGGAGGCTACATTTTTTTATTCCCTAATCAAGCTGGGAATGCCAGCAACCATTAGAGGCACAATTCTATATCAAAACACAGCAAGACAAAGGGATTGCTTGTCAAAGCGGAACGCAAAATGCCGAGCAGGAAGGGACTAGGGTTCCTTTTGCCCTGCTGAGCTGCCAGACTTCACAGGAGCAAAGACTGACAATTGAGAGTCTCGGTATTAAAAATGAAAATACAAATCGACGCAAAGAGACTTGCACTTACTTAGCGGAACTTTTGGTGTATGCCGTTGCACATTATAAAAAAAAACTAACAGCATGTTCGGGTTTCCACTCGCTTGTTCACAACACCAAGACTAATTAATAATATCATATGGTGCCATGTAAACCCAAGAGGAGCCACTGATAAAACTTTGCCTAACTCCATCTGCTATGTCGGATTGTTTTTCACTGCTGGAAACCCACAGAACTTACCAGACAGGCAAGGGATCAATAAAAATACAATCAGAGGGGGCATTAATTTGGCCGAAAGAAAACTCACAACTAAGTTGAAATGGATTTTGTAAAGAAATTCTCAACCACAACCTGACAGTTCTAACTTGCTTCATTTGCTGCATTCTTGATTATGAAGATTTCTGGGTTTTTTAGTTTTAGAGAAAAATGGTGCAAAAGTACTGAACTGTACAAGGGCCCTCAGATAGGGACTCTGTCCATGAAACCCAGGCGCCTTACAGCCTGTATTAGCAAAGCTACGTTTGCCTGTGGTCCACTCCTGATACTTAGCTTGCTTGGTGATGGGTTGCGGTATGTGAACTACTGTATGTATGGCAGACACTGCAGCTATGGAGTGGAAGCAAACTTTACTCAAGGAACTCTAGATTGTGGTTTAAGCAGGCATTGATGTCTTTCTTTAAGCATACAAAAGTCTCTCTGCCTGGAATGTGAGAAGCAGAAATGATAAGGCCTTAGTTGGAGGTCAGGCCGTGCACCAGTCTGAAGAATGTACAGGATTTATAGCTCCTTGCTGTTAAGTAAATCCCCCTGCTTTAAAAAATTGAAGCAGTGACTATTGATGACATTGTCATAGCTGGAGGTAACACAATGTGCCAACATGAAGAATATATAGAGCTTGTTACTTCTTAATGTTAAACAGTTCCCTCTGCTTAAAAATAAACAAGGTGCCAGTTTGTTGATGACATTGGTATAGTCATTAAGAGGCATCTAAAAAGAATCCACATAACCTTATTCCATAATACATTTGTTAGTTTTTAAGGTGTCCCAAGATTGATTGTTTATGCTGTAACATATGGACATGATTAACCCTCTGCAAAAAGTAACCACTACCTTAAAATGCACTGATATTTAAAATTGTTGGTTTGCCATTTAATTCTGAATGCATTCCAAAGCAATGTTGTCAAGAATCTTGCTTCCCCTGCTGCCTCTTCCCATGGGGAAACCAGAAAAGGCCTCCATATAGGAGTCAACAGCCTCCATATAGGAGTCATAACATGTCAGTTAGGCCTGGGTCGCCTTATTAATACAAACAAACCTGGTTGATACCGTCATGGTGAATGCTGGAATGGGACAGGCGTCATTCAGCTTTGCTTCTGGCTCGATATTCAGACCAGCTGCCTGGAACAGGTTACTGAGACCCGCCACTTTTCCTTTCTGGATTGCCCGCAAGGATTGCCGCCGGTACTCATCCCGGGCCCGGCGTGCTTTATGGCTCCTTTCCTCATCCGCAGCTTTTGAGCGACGTACTGTAGGGATGAGGAAGGAGAGACTCATCAGAGTGTCTTTGCTTTTTCGGCAAGCCAGAACATGCAGTTCTAAGTTGAGAGGTAACATGTCAGCAACATGGAAAGCCATCGAATCCCAACACAGCAAGGTGAGGCTGGAAGACCTTCTGTACCTAATAGAAAAATAACACATAACATTCCACAAATAAGGCACCAAGGGTCAAACTCTATATTGTTTGGCCGAGCCACAATGACATGCTCACCTCGCCTTACCAGCTTGCTTGCTTTTTTCTGTACAGAGACTTTTTAATATAACTGTGGGTTTAGAGCAGGAGATGCCAGCACAGTGCATGTGGGCACTATGAAGACTTTCATTGGCACCCATGGGCAGGTGCTCCAGAATCTGTGCTTCCATTTTCAAAAATGTAAGCCTCTAGTCCTCCTAAAAATAAAGTTATGGAACCAAAATGTGCAAGCCCCTTTCTAAATTATTTCTGTGAAATGAACTGTGTTTTCAGCCAATGAGTAAAGTCAGAAACTGTGATTCACAAGTGAGTTGTTTTAATGCCAGGCAGTAGGAATCCCTCAGGTCAGTAGCATAGCATGTGGGGCCAAGGGGGCCATGGCCCCAGACGCAAAATTCTGAGGGGACACTACCAGGTGCCCCCATGCAAGTGCCGGTTTCTGCAGGGATCCCCATCCCACTGTGGTGAAGGCAGCTGAGCAGCCCAGGTTCACAGTGAGTGGGCATGGGCAGAGGAAGGCAGGCAAGCCCAGCCCAGAGTTCCTGTGGGCATTGGAGGGATTCATCCACCAAGGGCCGAAGCAGCTGGCTGGGGTCCTCCCAGGACAGACCCCCACTTGGCTTGGGGGGGCGCTTTGCGGATGTCAGCAGCTTGCCTGCCCTGGGCACCAGCAACACATGCTACATCACTGCCTGAGGTGCTAAAGTTCTGCATCTTTGCCTCCCCTTTGGTACATTTTTCCTGCTTCTGTCTTATTTTATAGTGTTTGGAATCACCATAGTTTGTCCCTTTTCCCCTGGCAACCAGGATGTATCATTTCTATTGGGGGGAATGAGGGATCTGTTTTCAATTCAATATGAACCTGCCTAATTCACATGTCTCGAACTAACACACAAACCAAATTGCAGCTCTAATATGAAATGGGCACGTCTTTGAATTTTGCTACCAGCTCCTGAAGGGACCATCAGTCAGCCTGAGAGGATTCTGTTGCTGTATATTTTATCCCAAATATTTGCTTTGGTATTTTATAATTATAAACCACCTTGGGTGCCTTGGCAGAAAAGCACTGTATGAATGCAATAAATGAGTAAATGAGGCAAAATTTCATTGGAAAAAATGTAGACAGAAATTGGGGCTACGGTCTAAAATGGAGAATGCATTACTGGTGCAGGAAAAACAAGTGCAGAATAATCATAACAGCAAAGCATATTGACTGCTCTGATAGGATTTCTAACCGCAAGTTCTTTGATAAAGATGTGAACGAATTCCTACTGTGTTGGGAATGAACTTGAGCAAGTCGCATCATTTGGGACAGATTAGGAGATCTCCATATTTTATGGCCTCCTTTGCTTTTCTGAAGAGCAGTGAGTCACAGGGCTAGGCTTGGATGTATATTATAAGAATGTCGCATGAATATGTATCACATTTTTTTAATGATTTGCTCCAGCTGCTAGCTTGTTAATAGTCCTTGGTCTGTAGCTAATTTGGGAACAACTCGCAATAAATATTCAAGATAGAAATGGTATTTGACTGCAAACATTGCATGGTATGTTTCTGTTCTTCAGTTGAAGGGGGGGATAATTCTTGGAAAACAGGAAAACACGCAAGCTGAGAACGCATCAATGGAAATTCAAGTAGTGCATGCCTATTATCCATGCACTGGCAAAATGCCCATCATTATGACAGGTGCCGTGTGTGCAGAGGGAAGAAATGGCACAGCACAGTGCATTTCTGTGTGATCTATGAACAGACACATCTCTCTAGGAGCGCAAGTGAGAGCCAAAGTCAAGTGTTGCCCTGATCGTACCAGCGTGCTCACAAGTGGAATGTTTTGGTTTTCTCCAAAGAAGTATAAGGCAGCCATTTGTGGCCAGGGGGCCATCTCGCCCTCAGGACTGTGGGCTTGGATCTCATCTATAAGCTCCCTACTGGGGTCAAGAGGGAAGCCATCACCACCATGTCTTACTTGTGAGAACCAGAAGAATCTGCCTGGGCGAATGTTATCATGCCAGACCTTGCTTGGACCCAGCAATGAAATGAAGCGCTGGTGTCCACACTTGAGAAATGCCCGTGTAACATAGTTTGTTTTTTTTAGCATTAACAGGCTATATATTTCAATTACCTATAGAAGAATGGTGTTGTTCTTTGTTTGGCTAGACGAAAGGAACCACAGCAGTGAATTAAATCGAACACTAAAATTAGTAACGCTTCGCCTATTGACTTGGCAATAAATAGCGGTGGGATGATGAGATGAATCCCCATTCTGTTGGAAATTCCATCTACTAAATAAATTAGTAGTGTCATCAATATCATTGCAACGTTCACCCTCCACAGCAGCTGCGCTAGCAATGCGCCTCTTCGACCCCCCGACCCCTGGCACTGCTGAGCACAGCCGCTGACTTGGTGGTGGCAAGACATGATGGGACCTGGCGCTGCTCCTAATGGATAATTTGGCTCCCGCAGTCAGCACATAATAGCAAAACGACGCAAACACTGACATCGCTGCATCTTCCTGGCCTCTGATGCTGGTGGACAGAAGCCAGGCTGGCATTGCCATACAGTTGAGGGGTAACAACAGGGCATGATTAGTCCATACAGTCTTGGATCATATGAAGGCACAAGCCTGAGATATAAGTGAGGACCAGAGGTGTCATTTCACAGCATAAGTTAAAACACAATAAACAGATATATTAAAAAGAAAACAAGTGTGGCCCAAGTAAAAACAGCATTGAAAACATGGATGGAAGATTGAGATAAAATGGTGATAGAGAACTGTAGATAGATATAACTGTGTTTTATGAGGATCATGAATATTGTATTTTGTATTTTCTTTTTTCTATATTACTCTTTTCTTTTGATCTATTTCCTTTTATTATCTTTGTATAAGAGAGCTTGGATTTTATTTCCTAATATGTTAAAAACCTCTAATAAAATTCTACAGTGGCACTTTGGTTCTCAAACTTAATCTGTTCCAGAAGTCCATTCCAAAACCAAAGTGTTCCAAAACCAAAACCAAGGCACGCTTTACCAAAGAAAGGAATGCAAAATGGATTAATCTGTTCCAGACTTTTAAAAACAACCCCTAAAACAGCAATTTAACATGAATTTTACTATCTAATGATAGAATTGATCCATAAAATGAAAGTGATAAACAATGTACTGCAGTCACACAGTCACACAATCAGCATAACACTCAAAACAGAAGCATGGCACTCAAATTGGAAGCATAACACTCAAAACAGAGCACGTTCGGCTTCCAAAAAAAGTTCGCAACCTAGAACGCTTACTTCCGGATTTTCAGTGTTTGGGTTCCAAGTTGTCTTAGTACCAAGGCATTTAAGAACAAAGGTACCGCTGTACTACATAACACAAAAACATACACACAAACAAAAATACAACACCCACCCTCGGAAGACTCTGCCAGTTAGTTGCCAATGCCTGTCAGAACAAAACAGTCTTTGCCTGCTATTGAAAGCAAACCAGAGCAATACCAGCTTAGCTTCCCATGGAAGGGAGTTCCACGATCTGGGAGCAGCCTCCAAGAAGGCCATCCTTCTTTCTTAGGAGGGAGAAATGGGTCAGTAGTCTCTCATTTAGGTCTAGACCTCCCCTTTCAGTGGTGATAAAGTTACCACTTCTCTCAAGTAATGAGATAAGGCTTTTTACTATTATTGAAGATATATTTTTATTTTACAGTTACCAAGTTCCTGTCTCCCCACTCCCCCATATAACCACACAGGATCACTTATAAAAGGGCAGAAATCACGTGACACCCAGGTATAGCTCAGTTGGCAGAGCACGAGACTCCTTATCTCAGGGTCACAGGTTTGTGCCCCACGTTGGGCAAAAGATTTTTGAATTGCAGGGGGTTGGCCTAATTGACCCTTGTGGTCCCTTCCAACCCTACTATTCTGTGTAACCCCAATGACAGAAATCAGGCAATCCCACTACTAAGGTTCCTTCCAAGTCTGCTTCAAGAGACAGTATCTCCTTTTCAGCAACAGGGCTTAGAATTATTCCTGAAATAATCAGTATCCCCTCCACCCTCATTGATTAGAAGCCAGGTACAATCATAGTTAATGGGAATATCATTTGTCACATGCAAAATTAATTTGGTTCAAAGTGACCTGATCTCATATAATGGCAGGTCACGGTCCTTAGGTAATTGACATTCAATAAATTATTCCAAATTCTATGAATAAGGTTGTATTCATAGATAATGTGGCCCCTGCTATAACACAACTGAGACCCACAACGGCACTCAACGCAAGGCAGCGTTACTTTGGTTGTTACTTTGTAAAGTGCTTAACATTTAACCAGATCACAGCAGAAAATTAAAACAAATCACAAGCCCGTGCCCAAAAGTTTGCAATCTAAACAAATACGACACAAAGGGAATCAGAAGGACGACAAATGGGATCCTCCTAAATCGAGGGTCGTGGTTGCGCTTGGGACCCTTCAGCCACCCCCATGGGGTGTGTTGTTGCTAGGCGTGGCCCAAGCCTTATCTGTTGGGCCCCGGGATCGCGCTTGGCTGTTTGGGCCAATGGGGTGAGTGGCATGATCCTGGGGACCTATAAATGCAGCAGCACGATGGGGGTGGGGCACTTGCTTCACGTTGCTGAACACCCGCCCTCCCTCCCTATTTTAGGCGCTGCTGTTTTGGCCTTGCTTTGGATTGGGTCGCTTGCTTTGGAGCAGGGGCTGGGTAGGAATTTTTCCATTTGGCAGATTGGCTTTAGCCACTTGGTTTTCACCTACCCCCTTAGCAATCGTCAGAACTTTGTAAGGTTTGGCAGTTAGGCATTGGTTTATAGAAATGTGCGGGAGGGGAGGTGTGGCCATCACCTGCCCCTCCAGAAATAGGTTAAAGGAATCTGGGTGTCCTGGATCTCGTCCAAAGTCCGCTTGAGGGGCTAGGGCCATGCCAGGACCACAGGAACCCCAGGGTGAGCTTCAATTGATCTTCACCGATGTTGCTCCCTCATTTGGTGTTTACCCTTTCAGGTTGCCAGCCAGAGAGGCAGGAGTCAGTTATAGTCCCTGACCAATGCCTAGGCCAATACCGCTCAATTTGTTTTGTAATCAATAAAGCTGTGACCTAATTTTTGCCCAAATACTTAAACTAAAATTATGTGTCCATTTGAAGTTATTTAATGGGAAAGGGCTTGGGGGCCTCGGGATGCAACATTACCATATATATTGGGAATCCCAGTTTGAACTTATTAAGCACATAAAAATAATCAAGCATGCATCCTTACTCCTCCCTCGCCAGAGGTAGTGAAATTCCTCCCTGGTGCCCTGAATATGGCAACCGACTTCATCTATAGCAAGATCAGATCCAACCTACCCACTGAAGTGGGTGTTCGAAGCACAACAATCGGGAGGGACGGTGGGAGACCCAAGAAAGGTATGCAGCGGGCCCACCTTTATTCCTGGGGTCAATCAGGCAACCAATCCATTGGCCAATCTGGCAGGCAGGCTCACCTGGAATCTTTCCAGCCAAAGGGAAAGGCCTGTTACATCTCCCTCTGGTGGGAAGACCCAGCACAGGCACTGCTTTTCCTCAACACCACACTACTGTGGAGATAGGCGGAATTATTAAACCACTCTGGGACTTATAGCTCAGTGAGTGGAATAGGGGTCTCTTAACAACTCTCATCCCCCTTAAGAAACTACAGTTCCTAGGTTTCCTCAACAGGTTTCCTCAAACTCGGCCCTCCAGATGTTTTGAGACTACAATTCCCATCATCCCTGACCACTGGTCCTGCTAACTAAGGATCATAGGAGTTGTAGGCCAAAAACATCTGGAAGGCTGAGTTTGAGGAAGCCTGCCTCAAGAGAAGCCACTGTACAAAGTGGGATGATACTGCTTTAAATGTATAGTGCAGATGGGACCTTAGATACAGACAACTCAGAAATACTAAGAATAAAGTGCAGGATTAATATCTTTTTGCATGGTCTCTCAACCATGTGAACCATACCTGTAGTCTGAAGTGGTACAGGCCCAGCAAAAATTTGCTCATCTTCTGGTTTTTTGGTTTTTTAAAAAATAATTAGGCTAGAGTCTGAGGTTTAAAACCAGTAAATTCCACTTATTACTACTAGTTTCACTGTCCTTGACTAGGATTCTCAACACACCAATATATTTCTCTTCCAGGACTAAAGTGGGGAATACAATGATGATGCAGATAAAATTCACTTTCATATTGCTTTTTTCTGGTGCTTTTTATTAGCAGTCTTCATAAACCCAAAAATGAAAATGAAATGAGATAAGGTGGTTATGCATTTTATTGGGCCAACTAATTTGTTTTGTATTCTTTGAGACCCAGTAAGTACTGTATCAATAAGCTAGCACAAGATTCATAAACAAGAACTCACCAAGGAAAATGGAAAATACGCAGAAAATCACATCAGTCCACCAAAAAAAACACTGAAAGCTCAAATACTGGAGCAAAGTGTTTGTGCTAAAATTCCTGTAAGATCAACAGGAGAGGTGTTGCTCCTACAACCCCCCACTCTTGTTGTCTTACTCCAGATTCCCATCATCTTCAGCTAGCATGACCAATGGTGTTAAGGTCAAGGTGGTGGGAAATGCAGTTAGCAGCATTTGTAGGGCCAGAGGTTCCCCATCCCCGATCTAAGCTATCAAAGCTCTTTCTTCCTGTTGAGCCATTTAGAAAGGCACTGTGTTTTTGTCCTTCTTAATCCTACCAGATCATAATGCTTTCCATTCAAGGCCCGGCCCACAAATCATACAACATCACACTGCCATTTTCTCAGGCTAAACCAAGATCTCGGCATCATTTAAAACCCTCTGCCGGTTAAAATTTACTCACGTTGTTCTTCCCATTCATGGTCTTCCTTTTCATTCTGCGGGCTGTACTGCTGGGCCTGCTTGAGGCTCAGGTACAGCTCTTGAGCTCTGCGTTCCTCCTGTTGCCGTATCTGTTCTTCACCTCTTTGCCTCTCTTCTTCCTCTCTTTTCTAAAAAAATATTTTAAAAAAGGATGGAGGGAATCAAACAGCAAATAAGGAAACTTCCTGTGAGGGCGCCACTACCAAGATGGCCCTCTGTCTGGTTCCCTGTAACCTCACTTCTCGCAATGAGGGAACCGCCAGAAGGCCCTCGGCGCTGGACCTCAGCGTCCGGGCAGAATGATGGGGGTGGAGACGCTCCTTCAGGTATACTGGACCAAGGCCGTTTAGGACTTTAAAGGTCAGCACCAACACTTTGAATTGTGCTCAGAAATGTACTGGGAGCCAAAGCAGATCTCTCAGGACTGGTGTTATGTGGTCCCGGCGGCCACTCCCAGTCACCAGTCTAGCTGCCACATTCTGGATTAATTGCAGTTTCCGGGTCACCTTCAAAGGTAGCCCCACGTAGAGCGCATTGCAGTAGTCCAAGCGGGGGGAAATGAGAACAAAGAGCAAAGAAATAAATACTGGAAAGGAAGTATGCAGCCTCTCACTTCTCTAATTGTCCAAGACTTTCTGGAGAGAAAGCAATCCTATTGTTTGAAAATTACCGTATATACTTGACTATAAGCCGACCCGAATATAAGTCACACTAATTTTACCACAAAAAAACCAGGAAAAATTATTGACTTAAGTATAAGCCAGTTCACCACACCACAAACCTCCTGGTGGGCCGGAGTGTGTGTGTGCGCACGCACACACGGCAGAGGGGACTTCTCTCCCCCCCAGCCCCTCCCGTTCCCCTGCCTACGTAGGGAGCTGCTGAGAGGCAGAGACTGGTGGCGGCAGCGGTGGAGGAAGAACAAGTAGCCCAAAAGGGGTGGGACCCTCACTCGTGTATGTGCCGAGGGGGGCTTTTTCAGCATAAAAAATGTGCTGAAAAAGTCAGCTTATACACGAGTATATACGGTAAGTCCCATTGCACAAGATGGTGGCATGCCATTGAGTAAAGACAAGACAGACACAGGGCTCCCGGATCCTTGCTTCAAACAAGGAGAAATAAATGAGCTACATTTATATCTGTGCAAGTGTAATGTCAGGAGTGTGCCCTAAGTCTTTATGCAGTTTGTCATAAAAGTTTCCACTAATTGCTGTATCCACACACAAACCAGATGAGCTGTTGACAGCAGAGAAATACAAGAGGCTGCGCAGGAGTCTTAAGAAATCGCTTTGTTTCTATGAACAGCGTTGCCTTTTTGTTTCTTAACAGCTTGGTTCTCAGCGCTGTTGCACCTTGAGAGATGCTGGGTGCGTAGTGGGAGTTTTAGCACTGTCAACATTCAAAGATCTTTCAAAAGAAGATCCTACACTGTTTCTTCCTGACCTTTAAAATACCAGCAAGTGCTCAGGTTGCTTCACTGCTCAGAGACAAACATTTTTATTTATTTAAGAATACGGTTAAGGAGAGTTGGCACTTTCTATTAGTAAGGAGAGGGGAAGAAAATAAACAAAGACAGGTGTCTTAGGCTTCACAATGATGGTTTCGCTAGATGGTTTCTGCCCAATGACATTTCAAAAATGACTGGAATAAAGTAAGCAATTTGCTAATTATAGGCAATTATTATATTCAAGGAATATAAAATTGGAAAGAGTGCAACTTTCTACCTTTGGGAAGCAATCAAAGTGTTTTTCCAGGTGGTCTGAAAACCGTTATAAGGGCGACATCTCGTTCAGCTTCAGTTAAGTAGGTATCATGAAATTTCGTACTTGCAGTTTATATCAGCTGGGAACTCAGCAACTTGTTTTACAGAGGATGTTGGTGCATGATGAGACCCATGAACGTTAACAAGACCCTGCAGAGTTTCCGGGCCAAACCCTAAGAGGGTCTCTCTCCCTTTAAGGTAGTTGTTCCTCAACCTTTTAATGCCCAGGGGAAAAAATATTTGAGGCATACTCGACACAATGCGAAACTTAGTTAGGTTCTTTATCATCTCTAAGAATAATAGGTAGACGTCCTTCTCACAATTCTGGGATAGCCCAGTTCACTGCCTTCAGCCTTCCAGTCAGTCAGGGTCCAGAGACAACCTGTACTTTCTGCGCAACATCCATAGAACAGGTTGCATAAGGAAGCCTACAGAACATCCTTCCTAGAGGTTACGTTTCTTCCCTCCCCTAACATGGGACAGTGGTTGCTGCATGTGGCTTATCTGCTCCTACAGATATAGTGGCAGATGTACTCAACAGGGGCAGATTTAGACCCTGAGGCAAGAACTTGCTGTCTCAAAACCAGGTAAGCAAGGCGCTGGACTTTGGGATGGAGGCATGAGGCTCTGAGAGGGCCCTATAGTCATCCCCTCCCAAAACCTCATTAGCACTTTCCCAGCTTTGAGAAGGAAGTAGGAGGGCGCTAGGATCCTGCCAGAGCCCTCATGCATCCTTCCCAAAGCCGGTTGCCTCTTTACCCACCTTTGGGAAAGCAGTGTGAGGGCTGAGCGGGGCACCAAATTTTGGCCTTGCACAGGGTGCCATAATACCTAAGTCCACCCTTGTAGTCAACATGGCAGTTTCATTTTGAAAATTTTCAGTTGTCCTAACTAGTGTGCCCTGACTACAGTTTAGAAATCATTGCTTTAAAAATTCCTTTAAAAATGGCAGCCATTTCTATTCCACACAAGTCTGAAAGGGAACAATGGTGTGGTCTGGAGCTGGAAACCATATATTTGTGTTAGTGGAACTTTTTCATTACTGAGGTTCCATTGAGACATTGTTACTCATAGCGTGTGAACGTTATGCCCATTTTACAGTCATAAAACAGATGTCATCTACCGCATATGGTAATGGGACCTGTCACATAATAGATGCCTCTCTACAGGATCCTCTTATATTTGTTATGTTAATCAAGTAACGGCATACCAGCTAAAACTACGGTGGAGCCCTGAGAGGGCTGGAAGAGAATTATTTCCTAGTAAGAAAACTGTTTGCCTTCTTCAAGCATGGAGAGAGTTTTAATTAAAGTCAAAGGAGATATGTGCATAATAATAAAAAAGTTGTCCTTTATAATGCACAGCTCAGTTCTGATGCTATAAGAAGTAATTTCCTGTTCCTCCTCTAGCCTTCCTACCAAAACCAGGGTTGAAATCAACCCCAGGTTCACTTTTCATTACAGAATTTGCACAGAAGCAGACCTACAGTATAGTCCTTCTAGAATAGTGTCACCTGCATAGTAGTAAACAATATCCCCACACTTCAGCCACCTACGATTTACAGTTTTCCTTCTATAAACAAAAAGGGCTGAGGAAAAAAATAGTTAATGAAGTCTGTTGATTTTTGCAATTGGGGTGCTTTTGGGGGACTATCATTTAAAGTTAATACACTGGAGTAAAAATGTCCCGTGTATTTTTTTCAAGCAAAAAAAAGTGGGGGCCCATGGAAACAGATAAGTGCTTTTTCTCTGACAAAACATGCATGAATTTCTTATGGAACGTTTCACCACCCTGAGACACATTGGAACTCAGCTTAGGGTAGCAAAATATAATATTAAATTGTCTGTGCCAGTTCCTACATTTCTGTCTATGAAAGCTAGTACGTATAGCAGAGAAACATTGAACCTGCAATCCATTGGTGTTTGTTGATGTTTTACCACTCTATTCTAAAATCTATTTGATGTTTTACCACAAACAACACACTCCGAATTCACACCCAAAATTCTACGGGCTGGTTCACATATGAATTTCCATCACTCGGTTACCACAAGAGGGTGTGCAAATGACCCAGAACTATCCTGAGACATCCCAAAAGTGAATTACATCATCTCATGCTTTTCAGTATGGGACGCAGGTGGCGCTGTGGGTTAAAGCCTCAGTGCCTAGGACTTGCCGATCGAAAGGTCGGGGGTTCAAATCCCTGCGGCGGGGTGCGCTCCCGCTGCTCGGTCCCAGCGCCTGCCAACCTAGCAGTTCGAAAGCACCTCCGGGTGCAAGTAGATAAATAGGGACCGCTTACCAGCGAGAAGGTAAACGGTGTTTCCGTGTGCGGCTCTGGCTCGCCAGATGCAGCTTTGTCACACTGGCCACGTGACCCGGAAGTGTCTCCGGACAGCGCTGGCCCCTGGCCTCTTAAGTGAGATGGGCGCACAACCCCAGAGTCTGTCAAGACTGGCCCGTACGGGCAGGGGTACCTTTACCTTTACCTTTATGCTTTTCAGTAGAGTCCATTCATAGACTCATCTTCCAGCCATCATTATTACAATATTGCCAAGAGGAAGAAGGATTCCCTATTCACTTTGGTAAGTGAAGATATAATTTTTCTCGTCTGGCCAACTTTTGTATCCTGATATATAGCAGAAGGAATAAAAGTGATTTTTTTGAGAGAGGGGTCTGATAATACTGTGTGATTAATGGTTAGACACTTTCTCACAATGGACAGCACACTTTCATTTCCCAAATCAAAACGCTTCCAGATGATGAAACTTTAATGGAGTTCATGGTTTTTGTTCTCTCTCTTCTGAAGATTGTTTCAGATATTGCCCCGGTCATTTTTCCAGGAAAATATATATATTAATGGTGTATTAAATATTTTAAGCATGGTAAAATGAGCGTGTTAACTGGTCTGCAACTATTCCACCCCTGCTGAACCATTCATTAAAGTTTCGTTTCTTCATTTCTTCAAGCATGAACAGATTTTTTAACTGAAGCACCCATGTGCATCCTTGTAATAGCATTTGTTCCTGTAGTGGTGTCCAAACTTTTTTCAAAGAGGGCCAGATTTGATGAAGTGAAGAGCCGTGAGGGCCGACCAAAGGGCCAACCAAGATTATTGAGCTTTCTTTTTTAAGGATGGAAGTTGTTGGGGTGTTTTTTAGGATTTTACCCCAGGAAATAAACTGCTACAGGGGCTGGATTAAACTGACCAGCGGGCCGGATTAGGCCCCCAAAACAGACTTTGGACATGCCTCCTGTAGAGGGAAGAAAGATCTGAGGGTGCTTCCAGACTGGTGTCTGTGGAATTGCAAGTGATTCTTCATGTGTCAGGAGCTATAGCAGTTTTTTGTGTCTGTACATCCAGCCAAGTTCTATCCAACCCTAGTAGCCATGCCATAGTCATGTGGACAGGAGACAGACAATCGGGCATAGGGTGGTATATAAATTCTAACAACCACAACACACCCAAACATATTATTTTGGAGCACACATTCTTTTTTAAATCAAAGTTTATATGTGTGCTAAACATTTTCTTATTTAAGTGCTATTGCAGTATTTTATTTTACTTTTTCAAAAGGCAAAAAAGCATTTTTTGTCACAAATTAAAAGTTTTTTAAAAAATAAACACTGCTAATAAGGTAATAGTGAAGATGTGTGCATACGTGGCAATATGCTCATATGCTCAAAATGTCACTGCACGCATCAAAACCATGACTCCTTAAAAAGATGGAAATGTGTACACTTGCAGACCCTCTTTCCAAAACATCACCTTTTGTAAGCTCTCAAAATAGACAGAGGAAGCACGGGAAAACACAGGAGAACAACAGTTTGATGATCACACCAAGTAGATTCCTGTAAAAAGTGAACAAATAAACAGTGGTAGTTCTGGAGTACCCAGAACACCTAGCATGGTGGCTCCTTGTATGTGGAACTTCCCCCCTACTAAGGTGTATCTGATCTCATTTCTTTATGATTTTAGGTGACTTGACTAGCTGAATCCTTCTTGGCATTTGAAGGAGAGACCTGACTGCTGCTGCTATTAATTCCCCCCCCTTTTTTGGAGGGGGAGTTTGTGATTTGTTTTAAGAGTTGCATTGTTTTACAAATTTTTAAGAACCTGTTTGCTTGTTGCAAACCACCCGGTGGTTTGCACAAAGGGCAGTGAATAGAGTATCTTAAAAAATTGGCACTTTGTACCAGCTTCATCTCAAAGGGCAAATCCACTGTTTTGTAAAGTAACCAGACCTGACCTCAATCATTTGTACTCTAGTCAACTCCTGCTAAAGGGGGAGAGGGGGGCAGGGAGTGGAAATCCTAGAGAACAAAAAAAAAATTAAAAATCCCACCAAATTTAATTTTTAATTTTTTACAAATTCTGCTATAGTTTTCTTTGTCTGAATCATGTATAGAAGAAGCCAAACAAACAAGTCTTCACATGGACATTTGAAACTGGGGGTTGCATAATACCAGCAAGGCTAATGACCCCCAGAGAAGAGGGATAACTCCCTTGATTCAGAAGCTATACTAATGTTAGTGGAGGTGGCATTTGACCCATCCACTTTAGCAGCCAAGGAAGCTGTCGTGAGGTTTTCTGCTGAACCTTCTAGAGCTTATCCGTATAGATCACTATGTATGAAACGTTTCCACCCATTGCGCTTGTGGAAAGTGCCGTTTGATTCTAGCACACAGGCTGAGCAGCTGTTTTTGAGGGCAGGTGGGTCATCGAAGGTCAAGAGGCTTTTGCACTTTAGGGGGCAGAGGTGTATTGTAACTGCTCATTAAATCTGGAGTACAGTCTTAACAAAGCCACTCATATGGGGGGGGACGCTGCTATTTGCTCCCTTACAAAAGAAAAAAAAAGTTGCAGAGCACCTCATTTCATGAAGCACAGGAAGACTAATTGTGAATCTGCCAAAAAAAAAGAGTTGTGCACAAGGGAACAGATAAAGAAACTGTTGTTCTGCGTGTTTATTCCACCAACCAGACTCCAGTTTTTTATTTGTAGGGAACAGGAGAAAAACGGCTTCCATCTACTACTAGGGTTGCTAGGTTGCAACCTTGGACCTCTAAATCTCTAACTTAATTGGGAGATAAGGCACTTGCGGCTTCTCCTGCATGTGTTCCTGCTCCCCGGTTTTTTTCATCCACATCTCATCTCTGCAAGCTATAGCAAACAGGGCTCTGGTTATGTCAAACCACAGGCAGGGTAGAGGAAGAAGGGGTGGGAAAGAATCACATCAAAGGGGAAAGGAGCAGAAGAAATGCCTGCTTCATCTTCTGGTTGAGTGGCAGATTAAAAAGTTCCAAGGGAAGTCTCCAGGACCCAGATCCAACCTGGTGGCTCTTCCATTTCCCACATTATCCTTGCAGCCACTTCCTCCCATCCCAGCGCCAAGATCCCCGCCTTCTGCCTACAAAGTCCACAGCTTTGCTGCAGTAAAGAAGAGCTCAAATCCAAATCTTTCAAAAGAAGCTATAGAAAACACACTAAATACAGCCTCCCAGAGTGGCTTGGGAAACTCAGCCAGATGGGTGGGGTATAAATAATAAAACTATTATTATTATTATTATTATTATTATTATTATTATTATTATTATTATGTGAAATGCATTCCTATGGAGCCAACTAGAAAATGCACACAAATACATTTTTTTCACATACTTCAGGTTCAGTTGGAATTGAATAAAATACAAGACATGGACCACACACAGCATCAACTTGGGGGGACCCCACCCCCTCAAATATCTTATTGGAGGGGGAGAAGGGATCTCGGTCCCTACGAATTGGTTCCTATAATAAGAACTTTTTAGGATCTTACAAATCTGCAATTTGTAGGTTGGGGTTCATGTTACCAATGGTTTTCAATAGTTTTCAAATGACGCCAATATTTATCTCCCCCCATACACACACATGTATAAAAACAACTCAGTGTAGGTGGTCTTGCTCAGAAATTGACCAAAAGGAAAATACTTAAGTGCTCTCTTCCCCGGTGCCAGTTCTCCTATCAAATCTGCACTTCTGCCATGTGCCATCAGTCCCTAACTTGTGTTAATTTTCAATTTCGGATATATCCTGTGCATGAAACTAGATGTGATGTTTGTTGCAGGTCTCCCATTTCCTGGAACATTTAGTCAATAGGTCCTATTAGGAAGAGTTAGGCAGCTGCCTCAAGCAGCAAATGAGGAATGGCAGCGAGAGGTTGAAGAACATGTCACATGATCTGTCTGTGTCCACCTAAGCTACCCTTGAATGACTGGAATACACTGTCCAGTCCAGCAATGATAAAAGCCTCAGCTGCCAGTCATCTTCTGTACGTGGAATGGAGAAGGGTGGACATTTGTCCTTCAACTACAGCAGCAAAATGTATTGGGTCACCACTGGTCACCATTACTGGGTGGCTGCTACTGGCAAGGGCAAAAAAACTTTGGGAAGTGTCACAGGTAAATCTGGGGGGAAACAAGGTGGAGAATATTACACAGGACTGCTCTTTTCAGCTACCACAGATCCAACTCCATTTGTACATATCATCTCAAAGAGAGCCCTCACCATGAGTGAAATGCCATGATATTCCGAGGGAGTCTTGCCATCCCAGGAAGATCAATGGCAGAATGCAAACATCTAAGTTAACAAACCTTTAATTCCTCCTGGATTTTCTCCTCCATCATTTTGGCTGCTTTGCGATCTTCTGTCTCTATCTTCCACTTCTCTGCCACTATTCGAGCCTTCTCCTTCGCCATAGCATCTCGAAACTTCTTTGTGATTTCCGCTTCTTTTTGCTTCCTTTAAAAAAGGGGAGCAGGTAGGCAAGTAAAAAAAAAAAAGTAAAAACAGCAAAGAGGATTGTGACTCCTTAAAAGCTCACGTGTTTATTTTGAGGTATGCCAGGGATTAGGAAACACACAGACTTGGTGGGCCAGATCTTTACCTCCCCACCCACCAGTCAAAGTTGGCCTGCAGGATGGACAGAGATAAAGACCAAGCAAGATTGAATTACACAATCATGAACTGACGTGCAGGGAGTTTAGTCCTGCTTTCCAGCTGTAAGATCCAGCCACATCTCTGCCTGCCCCACATTTGACATCTGCTATGGGCCCAATGGGAAGACCTAGTGGCCCAAATTTGGCCTGCAGAGTAGAGATTCCCCAACATAAGCTTTTGCAGACTATTTATAATTCCTTCCTCCCATATATATATACAGGCAACCTATTGGGAGTGAAATGTTATCCTTGGTTGGCAGATATATATATATATATATATATATATATATATATATATATATATATACCTGCCAACCAAGGATAACATTTCACTCCCAATAGGTTGCCTGTAGTGTCATGAGAGTGGGGGCAGGATCTCAGACTGTAATTCACAGCAAGATCTCACTGAGATTGGTAATTATTGGCAACAATGGAAACACAGAGGTCCATGTGTTTACAAGCTCTTCATCTGTATAGAGGTCTTTGTGGGTATCAAAGATCATGGGAAAAACTGGAAAAGATTCCTGATTAAAGCAAGAGACATAATATTCTTAAGATATTTTTAAAACTTAAATGCAAATTGATTAGGTTTTATGGCTTTGTTTGTTGGTTGGGTTTTTCTTTTTGTTTAGCGCAAATGTCATAGCTGACCAAACCAAAGTAGGTTATTTATAACAAAAGCAAAGATGGATATACCTGATATTTTAGATTAAAAATTGAAAACGGTTTTGAAATGAAAGCATTGTCCTATACTTTGAGGAGACAGTGTTCTAGAAATGTGAGCCTCCTTATCCAACATCACCGACATGAGTAACTTTGGTTTTGCAAAATGCTCACCATAATTCTTCTGCTTCCTTCTGGGCTTGTTGTCTGGCTCTTTCTGCAATAAGTTCTTCTGTAAGCTGCTCATAAGGCTTGTCTCCAGGAGCTTCTCCCATAATCCAAACCCAGACCTCGCCATCAGTCCCACAGAGCCACTGCACTCGTTTGTCATTACCTGCAACAGCCATCAAAATACACAACAAAAGGGCTTTGTGACAAGGGAATGATGTTCTCAAGAGTCAATAATACACAGTCGGCACAAGGATCAAAATACAAATCATGGACCTAAGCACATGAGCTGTTTCACAGAAGTGAAGCCAACCTTAATATGTTACACCAACCCTGTGCTTATTTGTGGCAACACTCTGAGTGAACATCAGGACCAGCAACTAACCTCCTGGGAGCTAAGCTGCAGGCTTCAATTTCTGAGCCATCACTTCTTTTTTGGGAAAAGGAAAGAAAGAAAGCGGCAGACTCCAATCAGCTTCACCAGTTTGTTTTACTCACTTCCTTGCCTTTCCCTGCTCCCATATAAACTTCCTTTTCCTGCTATTGCACTTGGTTTTGTGCAACAAAGCAGTTTACCGCTGACTTCATAATGCTGGCTGTTGATCACTCAAGATGACATCACAATACATCACCGGAGGTCAAAAATACAATCTTTTGAAGTGTGAAATCTTTCTGTAAATGCAGAACTGTGTGAAGGAGGCTACCCATAACCTTTTCCCGAGTCTGTTACAACAAGATGTATGCCCAGGCTACCCAGGAAGAACAAGACACACCAAACCTATCAAACAGAATTGGGTTAGAAGTTAAAGTTATGTTTTGAGTTCCTGAGCCAGAATCATGTGATATGAATATATAATATAAACCTCAAATGATCTCAGAAGTTCCCACAGCTCTGGTCATTAACATTATGGAGTCAATCTTGTCGGAAAAACATACTTAGGTCTCTTAAATGTAAACTGCTTCCTTGTCGAGATATGTGCAGAAATTAATTTGTTTTATTTTATTTAGAGAGCGTGAGACAATGGAACTGCACATGTGTAATGGCACACTTTCCTAAATAAGTGTATTTTGATGGAAACAGCAAGGTTAAAAGTTGCAGCCTTATGAAATGAAAATGTCACCAGCAGCCACTGAATGGTCAGAACTGAATGAAAAAAAGAAAAATTATGGGGAAATTAAACAGAAATCTCATAAAAAGCAGGGTGGCTGGCGGGCCGGGGGTAGTTGATGGCAGCTCCTACTTTGAAGAAACAGAACAGCTACCAAATCAAAAAGTTAATATAATTGTATAAATAAAACATGAAGGGATGATTCCATACATATACAAAAAGGCAGTGAAGAGAAAGAAAAAAGTTGTTCAATTTAAATCAAGCCAGAGAAAAATGATAAAAGTCCCAAAGCAGATTGACTGAAAATAATGTTTAGGTGTGGGGGAAGAAATGTGTGTGAGAGGGAGGGGAATCATGGGGAAATATTGTCTAATAACTGTTTGAAACCGTATCAATAACTAGGGGCATGCAATGCCCACAAAAATCGATTTGTATTTGTATTTGTAGATCAGGGGGCTTGAGACAGTTTGAGAGCTGTTTGGTGCCTTCCTGTTTGGGACCAAATTAGATCTGTTTAAAACAAAACTCTCCCCAGCCACATTCACTTATAATGGGGAATCAAAAAAACGACTAAAACTCCCCACACAGAGACTTTTTCACAGAAGTGAATGAAAATCGCAGGCATACAAGCCCCTCCAGAGTGGATTAAGCCTGCTAAATCATAGGCAGACACATTCCAGGAGTTTTGTGCAAGAAAACTTTGAAGTTTGATCTTTAATTGTCATTATTTTTGATACCTGTATCTTGTTTTCTGCCAGAAATGGATGTATGAGCAGCCCTGTTGAAAGGATGAACCCTGCCAAATTTCAGAATTATAAGTGCAGTGATTCTTCTTCAAGGACATACTTTTTTTTGGGGGGGGGTACAATAGAAATCATAGGGTGACCAGGATACCGAAATAATTAGTATAGATCCCAAAGAAATTCTGAAGTGGGGAAAATATTGCCCACCTACCTGGCACCCAGAAAAGACCCTGTTACCACAAAGTTTGTTGGTACGGTGGGCTTCTGCCCTCCCCCTGGGATTTTGGGGGATATAGCCTCTTCTCCCAGGGAGAGAAACATCTGCCTTCACAAGGGAAAGGGTGATGGTAGGAAAAACAGAATAGATCTGTGTGAAAATCAAACACTTTTTAATATTTTGCTCAACATCTCTCCCACAAATTACCATGGTTCGAGTGCCATGGGATAATTAACTGTGATTAAAGCCTAGACGAAAGATTCCCTGCATGTTTCCACCACTTAAGTTCAGGATGTTTTGCTATCAGCTTCATTTTGCTTTTACTGTGCAGTGGTACCTCGGGTTACATACGCTTCAGGTTACAGATGCTTCAGGTTACAGACTCCGCTAACCCAGAAATAGTGCTTTAGGTTAAGAACATTGCTTCAGGATGAGAACAGAAATCATGCTCCAGCGGCGCGGCAGCAGCAGGAGGCCCCATTAGCTAAAGTGGTGCTTCAGGTTAAGAACCGTTTCAGGTTAAGAACGGACCTCCGGAACGAATTAAGTACATAACCCGAGGTACCACTGTATTTCATTTTATTGTAGCGCACTGGTAGCTTTGAAAATGCTGGGGTGGGTGAGGGGGTTGAGGGAACCTGACTTCACAGCGTAACTTGGGGCTTTAGGGAGCCCCTTATCTGACTCAAAAAATCTTATTAAACAGCGCGCTCCAACTCAGGCATGTGAAAACCCCGTCCATATCACTCCTATCTGCCTCATAATTCAGGAAGTAAATGAAGTTCACACACACCCCTACCAGGAACAAAGTAGAGGGGTTCATACAGTAAAGTGACAAGAAGCAGAAGCAGTATAAATATAACATCAAAAAAAATGGGAGAAATTCACAAGTCAGCAAAGTATAAACAAAGTTGTTTATGTGTCTCCCTAAAGGCAGGAACAATAGGGCAAAGACAGTGATAACAGTGCGCTTTTTTGTGGAAACCAATTTTAAAACTCCACATGGACATGGAGTATAATGTTTTCATATACAGGAAACAGTATGTCATAACAACAAACCTGTATCCCGAAGAATAGCTTGTGAGCAGTTTTAGATATATTAGAACCAAGCGATTTAAGAAAGCAATGAGCAGAAAATCAAGAACTGTTTTAACCTTGCTCATCAAACAAATGAATTCAGATGTATTTATTTGTGTGAGAATGTTGCATTTAGACCTAGAATAATTAAAGTAATCCCAGGAATATTCCAACAGCCATGAGGCATAACAACACTCCTCAAACTGGAAAAGGTTTTTGAAGCACTGAAGTACACAGGCAATAGGGAAGCATTATTGCACATACCCTCCAACTAGGGCTTTTTTTCAGCCAGAACTTGCCGGAACTCGGTTCCGGCACGTCTCAGGTGGGCGCCATTGCCATTAAAAGAGAACAAGAGGGGTGTCTATGGTGCGTTTCTGGCAGCTCTTTTTCTAGGAAAAAATAGCACTGCCTACAACCTAATACATTTTCACACACATAAAAGTTGGCGTGTGTTCAAATGCTTTCATGAAACAAAATTTTGAAGAAGTACAAGGCACATGATTGTGCAAATCTAGTACATTTGGAAGACAGGGTCCAACATTATGATGAATCAACAACATACATATATATACTGATATATGTATATGTTAGATATATACTGTATTGGGCCTAATGAAGTTATGTGGTACTTTTTAAAAATAGAAACATTTATAATCCACCCTTTGGTCCCAGTTGGAATAGAGTTCAATAATTTAAAATCAGAATAAAAAAAATTGATGGAGCAGTTTGAGGTACTTTCATATATCCCTGCATCATGCACACCAATAAAAGACGGAGGAATCTGAAACATGGGACACTTACATTTAAAGTAAGGTGAACTTTAATGTTTGGTCATGTTCTCTAGGATCCTGAATTCAGCAACACAGTTAAGGCGATGGTAGGTAAGCAGTATATAAATTGTTTAAAATAATAAATAAAACAGACTGTCGTGAGCTGCACTTGACTTGTTTTATGAACAAATGCTGAGGTAAAATTATCCTGATGTACCTCTGGAAAATGGCTGTTTTGAATCGGCACACATCAACAGCAAGGCTCCTATCAAATAAGAGTTTGTGGACGTTTTATTCTCATTATTCACTACTGTGATGTGAATGATGGATGGTAGGAGGCAACACTTCAATTCGCAGTTCATTCTCTTGTGTTAATGGACACTATGTAAAACATTGCTTATGGCTAAGCAAGGTCTTTAGTCTCTCTTTCTCCCCATTACTATAGCAGATGAGTGTACAGCAACTATAGTGGTACCTCTGGTTAAGAACTTAATTTGTTCTGGAGGTCTGTTCTTAACCTGAAACTGTTCTTAGCCTGAGGTACCACTTTAGCTAATGGGGCCTCCCGCTGCTGTCACACAATTTCTGTTCTCATCCTGAAGCAAAGTTCTTAACCCGAGGTACTATTTCTGAGTTAGCGGAGTCTGTAACCTGAAGCATCTGCAACCCGAAGTACCACTGTATCAACAAACCAGTGGTTTTCAACCACTGTGCCGTGGCACCCTGGGGTGCCTTGAATGATGGTCAGGGGTGCCGCGAACAACACTGGCCTCTGTCCCTCTTTCCTTCCCTCCATCCTCTGATGCCCTCTTGCATCTCTGCCTGCCAAAGGCTTGCACAACTGTTTGTTGCAGCAGCCCTGGCTACAAGCTCAGCAGGTGAATGGTATGTCTGGGACTGGCCAGGGGGTCCTTTCTAAGCCCCTGTGGAGCAGTGTGTGAAGGCACCTCTCTTTGGGGCAGGGGAGCAGCTCAGAGACCAGGGCTGCCAGCAGTGGCTGCCCAGAGGACTCCCAAGAAGAGGGGAGAGGAGGCTGAGGGAACACCCCACAAGGGAGGGTATTTGAAAAGTGGTAAGGGACTGCCATCTCAGCAGGCAAGGGATGTCATAACTGGGCTCCTGAACCCCGCAGGGGTGCCACAGAAATGATGTAGTTGGGCAAGGGAGCCGTAGACTCAAAAAGGTTGAAAACCTCTGACGTGCCATAAACCCTTAATTTTGATGGCTTCCTACATGAGAAATAAGTTTAGACTGGCAGAGTTGGATGTTTCTTAGCCACATGTAGGGGCGGACCTACATTTTGGGGGCCTTGAAGCTTGAACTGTCATGGTGGCCCCTTTGCAACCAGCAACAAAGTTTTGGGTAAGCACTGTTATCTTCTTCAATGGGCCTGTTCCATGACAGATCACCACACCTTTACAACATTTGTTCTACTGACTCTCAAACTTTGGGACAGCTTTCTGTAAATCCAGGACTGTCCCTGGAAAATATGGACATGTGGAGGGTCTGAGCTTCCTTAGTTTCATAGCAGATCTGCCCTTGCCCACTTGTATGCATGTGACTGCTGGACTTCTGCAGAGCACTCTTCTGTACAGAGCATGCACATCCGGACTTAAATAGAGGTCTTTCTAACTGAGAACGTAGCACTGCAGCAAACACAAACTCAAGAGCAGAAACAGTTTTCTTCCTTTGCCTTAGAGTCAAGAACGGGCATCACTTTTATAAGCAGGAACATTTCGTTTCCACCCAGAGTGTCACTGTTCCCTGAATAATGAAATTCAGGCTAGGAATCTCTCTAAAAACAAGTTAAGATAAATCTCAATAAATAGGTCATCTGGAGGCAGCCTGGTACCCTCTGATTGACTGGAAAATATCCTATTTCCCCTGATATGTGGAGCAGTGGGGGCAGGACAGATAGGTAACAAGTCCACCTGAGGCTATTTTGGAGAGTTCACTCATCTCTGGCCCCTTGGCTTCACCTGTGCTAAGCAAACCAGCATCCCTAAGAATTGTTCGGATTGCATCCTCAAGGCATATCATTCTAGGCTGCATCCATCTGGTAGGTACACAGCACATTCTCTTTTTGCAGTGCCAGTGACTACAATGGCAGCCTTCCAGGATGCAGGAGGCTGTGACTAATATAACATTGAAAATGTATACTCACTATTGCTCGTAAACACAAGCAGCGCTAGCACTAGAACCATAATATTTGCTTGTCCTTTTCCAGTGCCTTCTATGACAGATAAATAGAAACCACTTCTGGCTGAACTTCACAGCAATGAACTCAGGAAACAAGGCCTTAGAGAGCAATACGGAGCTTAGGACTCTGGCCTATAAGAATCATTAGTCTCCAATGAACTGCACTGCCAGTCTAATATATGCCATGGTCTGGAGTGGCTGTTCCCAGCCTCGTGCTCGCAAAAGGCCAACAAAACTAAAAGAAAAAAGAAGTTTCAGAACATTAAGAGGGGAGGGGAAGCAGTGGAAGAACCTTCCACAATACACCAGGCAGTAAGAATTTTATGAAGAAGACCCTCTGACCTGCAAAACTATGAACTAAAAAAAAAAAACAATTTCATGGCAATAATGCTTGCCTGCAGCATCATTCATGGGGAGTGCTACCCCCTCCCCAAAAAAAACCCTAAGTTAGCATCCCTATTTATGGGCCCCTGTGATTAATTGAAGGTACTTTTCACACTTTCTCAGAGTTTTCATTATCACCATCTACTCACTTCTATCCATCAGTGACAGAAAAGGGGTAGGGAAGAGAGCTTTGGAATGGAAGGGATCTGAGAGTTTCCCTTCCGAGCCACTGACATGTTGCTCTCCCCCTTCCTTTCATGAGGGAAGATCAACGTACGTGCCAACTTTTTCCATCCCAAATCCAGGACACCCAAACCCACATTGGGTCTGCTTGTCTGATCAGCAATCTGAGGGCTCATCCATAATTGCCCTTGTCCTTGGGGGAAAAAAGCAGATGTCAGAGCAGTTTTCCCCTTGTCCCACACTTTCTAGCATGGGTAAGAGCAGTTTTGACCTTGCCCCACTGCTTTCCCCCCAAAAAACCCACTCTTTAACTATAAATTGGAGCAAACATCAATCCAGAGAAAACCCAATCAATGTTTTGCTCCAGTTCAATGGTAAAGAGTGGGTTTCCTCAATGGAGCAATGGCAAGTCTGGATAAACCTTCAGAGTCCCTTGGTACCTAAGAACCTGGCTCCAAGATTCCCTGTGATAACCTGTAATACAGTTTTGGGGATCCATCGATAATGGAATTAAGATGCCGCATACCAATATTATATTCACCCATTTTTAACAAACCTAAGAACATATGTAAGAAAATCTGTCTTCAGCCCCAGCAGAAGTCAGGCAGGTACAGAAAGATCTGCATCTCTCATTTGAGGCCTCAAGTCATTTGCATTCATGCTGCTAATTAAAAGCCATTTAAAATAACTGGGGCTGCAGTTGATGGGATATTGCTAGAATCAGCTCATTGCATGCAGGCTCATTTATCATTGTTTTTAGCAATTATGGCATCCTTGACAATTCCCCATTGTTTGCCATCTCCACAGCCTTTTGAAATTGATTCATTTTTGTGCAGAAAGTCCATTGCAAACCCAATTGGATATCAAATCTCAGAGAAATACCATTAGTTAGACAAGGGTTGCAGCACACTCAGCCAAACGAAATATTCAGGTACTTCAGTCACTCTATTGTGTGGCAGATTAATTGCTAATTAAATTATCGTTTTAGTGGATCATTGCCTTGGAACCTTAGTAACATTAAGGTACTTCCAAATCCTGCTTGCTGCTGAATACAATTTCCTGTTTAATCCCTTTGTTTCTATCACATGTTCCTCACAACTAAAGCTCCCTAGATGCAGTAAACTGGTATAACAGAAACTGGACTGCACTAAACTTGTCTTCCTAAGGTCCTAGTTTGTTTCATGTGGAGGGTTGGTTAATATGCGGAAGAATTTAAAAATATAAGACAAACACCTGCTGTGGCACAGTCCTGATTTCTACCATTTTGTTTTGTGTGGTGTGTGTATTAGCATTTGGCAGTTCATCCACAGCTATGGCTCTCCCCATATTATTAAGTTTATTATTAATATTATTAATATTATTAAGTTTTATTAAGTTTGCAGATGACACCACCATAATGGGTTTAATAATAGGTGGGGACGAATCAGCGTATAGAGGGGAGGTCCAAAAAATATCTACAGGGAACAACTTGCACCTTAATATCAGCAAGACAAAGGAGATGGTGTTGGACTTTCGGAAGAAGAGAGGAGAACTAGCCCCCCTGTACATCAGGGAGGGCTGTGTGGAGAGAGTCTCTTCCTTTAAATTACTAGGAGTTTATCTCAGTGAAGACCTTACTTGGAAAATAAATACAACCCAGGTGGTTAAGAAAGCCCAACAGAGACTCCATCTCCTCAGAGTATTGTGGAAGAAGGATGTCAATCAACATTTGCTTATCTCCTTCTACCGGTTAACAATAGAAAGTGTCCTTTCATACTGCATCACGGTGTGGTACGCTGGTTTGACTCCATCTGATAGGAAGTGCCTACAGAGGGTAGTGAATACAGCACAATATATTATGGGCTGTCCTGTGAATCCGCTGGATGAAATAGCAGAAGAACCTTGCCTCAGGAGAGTGAGGAAATTTCTCAGGGATGATTCACACCCTGGCCGGCACTTTCTTGATCTCCTGCCCTCAAGCAGAAGATACAGAAGCATGATTAGTCACACCAACAGGGTAAAGAACAGCTTCTATCCATGGGTTGTTAGGCTGTTGAATGAAAAGATAACAACAGGGCAACTGACTTTTGGGTTTGGTGGGTGTGCGTCAGTAAACGAGGGGAATTAAGACTAAGAGAGCTGAGTGGGGGGTGCTCATGTAAGCTCACTGTATACAAGTTGTACAAGTGACAATAAGGTATTTCAGTTTCAATTTCAATCCTAGACTCTCATTCAGAAGCACAGGATTCTGTTTTGGCTGCCATGGCAACCAAGGTTCTTAACAAGCTGGAGGCCCATTGGGTGGTTGGAAGGACCATCAAGTGGTTGGCTATACCTGGCTACATCCCTTTCCAGCTGGCTTTGACCCAACTTTCTTTGCCTCTCGCTGTCCATTTGGACTCTGTCCACTGCTTCCTCTGCAGCTGAAGCTCAGATTTCCTGCAGCCTTTGCCTCCTCCTCATACTGTTCAGCTGTAGTCCACCTCTGTAGCCATGCTGGAAGAAAAGAGCTGACTTTGTGACATCAGCTGCCATTGAACCAATCTCCTCTGGAATTTAGATTTGACCTGGCGGTGGAGATTTGTGCAGTAGCTGCTGATGTCACAAAGACCCTGAGCTACCGCCTGCTTAAAGCAAGAGGAAGCAGTCCTGTCCCAGTGTAGAGTCCCTTGAGAGAAGAAGCAGTTGGGGTCCTCCTAAGAGAAAGGACGGTAAATTCCTCAAATAAAGCTTAGTACTTTCCTTCGCCTCCTTAACTACCAAAAGAATTCAGGAGGGAAGCTTGAGACACGCAATTGCAGAGATGTGGGACACAGATCATCTGTTAAAAATAACACATTTTCATCACTTTCCTTAAGTCAAAGCGTTATTTGAACTGCTTGTTTATTGAACCCTTAGGTCATGCATCCCCAGGGCTCAGGACAGGTTATTTGAAACAAACAAATCACCTGACCTTACATTCAGAAAGTTGTGTTCTCATCCTTGCTGCTTAAAAGATTTCATACTTATTTGCTTCCTTTCTGCTATATTCTGCTGCAGCTGTTCTGCACATTTCAAATATGCTCCATCAGCATTCAGTGATCCACCATAGACCTAATCATTCTTCTTTGTAGTTTTTGAGACAAGCTTTTGAAGGCTTGTTTTCTCTCCCTCCCTCCCTCCTTCTCTCCCACCACGTATTTTGAAGCCTAGTGCATCCTAATGTACTGAATGGTTTAGCACAGGGGATGGGCAATGAAATTAACTACCACTTACATTTTTTATCAATGCTCACTGTTGATGAATTGTCACACGCTCTGATATGGATTTGTCAGATCTGCAGGATAAATACTATTCAGTTTCATAATCAATGGGCTAATAATGCCCTTATAAAAGCTGCATTGGAGCACATGATAAGAGCATATTTAAGCTCTTCATCCACATTTCTGGGCTTAGATGTAGGTAATATTCATGATACCTGTTTAGGCCATTGATAGCCACACTAGCTTTGTCCCATTTTTGCCTTGTTTCCATGCCTCTGTTTTCTCACTGTAGCTTATTTATTATCTTCCCCCATGCTTCCCACATGCACTGGTTCTGTGCATACAGTATTGTTAAGAACTGTGTGTGCTGTTCTCCATTTTCAGTTGCCACAAATACAAAGAGTTGATGGGCAGCTTTGAATTTTAAAAGCTCTCACTCTCCATTAAGCTCAAGCCGAGACACCATAGGCAAAAATAGTCCCTCCTTATCTGAGTGCTGTGAAACAAGGCTTCATCCTCCCTGCTGCTATGAGAGGCAGCGGTGTACCTGCTAGCCATTTACATGCCCTCTACCATAAACCATGTTCATGAGTGTTGCTGCTGAGATGACACATTCTCACTGCTAAGCAGCTGCAACTGGCATGGTAAGGCCTTTGATCTTTGACCTTTGATCAGCTGAGTAATAATAATAATAATAATAATAATAATAATAATAATAATAATAATAATAATAATTTATTTCTACCCTGCCCATCTGGCTGGGTTTCCCCAGCCACTCTGGGCGGCTTTCAACAGAATATTAAAAACAGAATAAAACTTCAAACATTAAAAACTTTCCTAAACAGGGCTGCCTTCAGATGTCTTCTAAAAGTCGGAGAGTTGTTTATTTCCTTGACATCTGATGGGAGGGCATTCCACAGGGCAGGCGCCACAACCGAGAAGACCCTCTGCCTGGTTCCCTGTAACCTCGCAGTGAGGGAGCCTCCAGAAGGCCCTCAGCACTAGACCTCAGTGTCCGGGCTGAACGATGGAGGTGGAGACGGTCTTTCAGGGATACTCCTTCAGTTGCTGCATCATACCAGGAAAGGGAGGGGAAGGAGCATAGCAGGCAGGTCAGTGTGGTGCAAACACACTGGCAGCAGCACCAGATTGTATCTGCTGGTGCATTTGCACCATGCCAACCTCACCACTGCATCGCTCCCCATCCCAGTATGCTGCAGCAACTCAGCCAGACACAGAGATCAGATGAGCAGGTTAGCTCCACCATACCATCCACTGTTACAGATGAGGTATTTCCTCTGTGAAGGCACAAAATCTGTTAGTTAATGCTTCCAGTGCTGAACGTCTGATGTTCTCATCATCACCTATAGTTTCTTATTTCAGTAGCAGGACACACTTTATGGTTTTAAGGTCCAGGTATAGAGTCAATCAGAAGTTGCAGTGGTGCCATTCCATCTGGTCTGCTACCCTCACCAACAATACTGATACCTGTCTTTCCATCCTGTAAACATTGCACAACCGACCATTATTTTACTTCAGTGTTGATAATGTAATATTTATTGCCAATTTTGCACCTTGTTCAGGTTGTACCCATCCCAGTTATACTAGTGAGAAATCATATATGGTTTTCTCATTCATCCTTGCTGAAAATTCAGTCAGTTTTCACTCATGATTCAAAATGCCTTTCCTATTCTTATAAAACTGGCTGATAACTCTTGCCTAGCCTCTAGTTCATTAAAGCCTGTAAAAAAATTCTTTCAATAGGAATCATTTATGAATACTTGCAAAATCATCCAATTAGAGCCTCTGGAACTTTGGGAGTTAGGGTTGCTAGGTGACTTGTATTTTAAAAGGCATATCTTAGGGCCAATTCATTTTATTTTCCCTGTTGGGGAACCTATTTCTGAGTACAAAGTACACACAGCATTATTGATGAATGGTTCAGCTCACACATGTATAAATCATGGCCTTTTCTGGCAAAATCCCTGCAAGCAGCGCCCCATTAAGGGCCTGGGTCCTGCTTACAAGCATTCCCCAGCAAATATTGCAGATAATAGACATGCATGCCATCAGCATGTTTGGCAACAGGTTCCGAAATAATGTATGAAATGGCACTACAGTGTGTTGGCCTCACTGATTTACAGAGTCTAATCAATGTCATTAACTCCAAATTAATGCAGGCACAGAATGATAGCCATATGCCTGCATTAACTTCTTGGTCCTCTGTTTTAATAGATAGCACCAAAACATTAAGAAAATACCCAGCCTAATAATGTAATATTGCTTTCTCCCACCACCACTCAATGCCAAAGACTCAAAAACTTGCTCTAAGCATTTAAAACAACAAGAGTTGTTAAGAGTTTGGGTGTAATCTTCGATACCTCCTTCTCCATGGAGGCGCAGATTGCAGCTATAACAAAGGCGGCATTTTTTCATCTCCGCCAAGCTAAGCAGTTGGCTCCTTACCTCTCTCGCCCTGACCTAACCACTGTGATCCACGCGACAGTCACCTCCAGACTGGATTATTGTAACTCGCTCTACGTGGGGCTGCCCTTGAGACTGACCCAGAAACTCCAGCGGGTGCAGAATGCCGCAGCGAGACTCCTTACGGGGTCTTCGCTTAGAGATCACATTCATCCGGTGCTATACCAGCTGCACTGGCTCCCGGCGGAGTACAGGATCAGGTTTAAGGTGCTGGTTTTAACCTTCAAAGCCCTATACGGCCTAGGGCCCTCGTACCTACGGGACCGCCTCTCCTGGTATGCCACACAGAGGAACCTACGGTCTTCAAATAAAAACACCTTGAAGGTCCCAAGCCACAGAGAGGTTAGGCTGGCCTCAACTAGAGCCAGGGCTTTTTCGGCTGCGGCTCCAACCTGGTGGAATGCTCAGTCACAAGAGGCAAGGGCCCTCCAGGATTTGACATCTTTCTGCAGGGCCTGCAAGACAGAGCTGTTCCACCTGGCCTTTGGTCAGGGCGCAGCCTGACACCCTCCCTTGGCAATCTTTACAAAACTTTAGTTTATGGTTGCCATCAATTTTGATTTTAATTCATTTTTATAATGTTTTATAATGTTGTACTGTTTTAGTGTTGTTAGCCGCCCTGAGCCCGGCTTCGGCTGGGGAGGGCGGGATATAAATAAAACTTATTATTATTATAACAACAGTTGCAGACCCTCCAAGTGTCCCTATTTTCCAGGGACAGTCCTGGATTTACAGAAGCTGTCCTGGTTTCTGATTTGATCTTTGAAGGTCCTGCTTTTCGTTATGATTTTCTTATTTTTACTGGAAAAACGTTGGAGAGTATGGAGTTATGTGACCCCCGAGCCAAGGAGATAAGTAACACATGCACAGAAGCGCTCTGCGTGCCACATGTAGAAGCACTCTATCGCTCCACGTGCATTTGCAGAAGTGGTACCTCATATTGTGGACTTTTTGGGGTACGTAAGGACCCACGGAACAAATTAAATTCATATCCGGAGGGTCCACTGTACACAACTTTTGGAAGACATCTGAAGGCAGCCATGTAAAGGAAAGGTTTTTTTAATGGTTAATGTTTTATTATGTTTTTATGTATGTTAGAAGTCACCCAGAGTGGCTGGGGCAAGCCAGCCAGATAGGCCGGGTATAAATGGTGTTCATGTCAGGAGCTTGTTCTACACTTGAGTAGGACTCTGGCAGAGACACATGCCCGACTGGCATGTTCCCTCCCTCCTGGTTGATCATTTGGGAGCTTCAAAAGCTTTCTTTAGCCCAAACATCACAGCGACTGATGCCAACAGACACCGGCACACTTAGGGATCTGCAGAGTTTGCGCAGCTTGCATATCAGACCTCAGCAACTCAGCATTTTGGCTAATCAACTTTATTTACATTTAAACACACACGGAGCACTGCAACATGGCTCCCTCTCTAGCATCAGACAGCAAAGAGAAAAAACAAAAGACAATAGTTCCACTTCACGGAACACAGTAACACAAACATCCTGTCTCCGTCACTTCCCACTTTGTGGAGTCAAAACATATACCGCCATGTGATAGACAACAATCCCATGACTGCAATCACGGAGCAGGAATTCTAACAGTTTATGGAAGGGGATGTCCCTATTTTCATTGGAGAAATGTTGGAGAGTATGCAGTTCTTACAGAAGTCAAGCCATGGGATAGTCATCCCTGCTTTAGACTGCTATTTAGTGTAGTTGACCAGCTCCACTACATCCGGGAAAAGCCATTGTGTTTAAATGAGTCTTGATTTTGTAAACGTTGCCTTGGATTTCATTGGCCAATGGGAAGCAACAGGAAAGAAACAGAGAGGGGTGTTTTGTGAGGCAACAAGATGGCAGATGGGATAAAGAACTAGGGAGGCAATTGGGAACAACAATGAAGCAGGCAAGTGGAGTGACAAGGGAAAAGCTAACTTACACCAAATGAAGGGTTGGGGGACTAAATGCTATTGAAAGAGCTACCTATAGATATACAGAAGACATAGGGGGACGCAAATGCTGCTAAGAAAGCTTATACCCACACCAGATGGAGGCAGGATACCAAATGCCACTCACTAAAGAAAAAAGGCAATGGCAAAGAGAATACCTAACCCCTTCCACAACTGTGTCACACTCTTATGCTGAAACAGTACCACACATTTTCAGCCGACACACAACCAAAGCTCCATGGCTGGAAGTAGGGATCAGCACCCTATCTAGTGGCTTTTGCTGCCAGGTGATGCTGAACGTTGGGTTCAGTAAAGCTCAAAGTGTAGCAGGTGGGCAGGTTAGCAACTTCCCCCAAACACCCTCTCATACATTTGACACCCAGTTTAAGGATGTTAACAAGGTCACGGGCAATGTTCTGTAGCATCAATTGCAGTGGTACTTACTCTTGAGTAAGTGTGCCTAGGATTGCGGCCTAAAACATAAAAATAATCCCAAGTTTCATGCATTGTAAGCCTTCTATTCACTGCTGTGTGTTCATGCTGCAACTACCGTTCCTATCTTCTGCCAGCTGTTCCTCCTGGGCTGAGGACTTCAGGATGAGAGCCCTTGTGGTCTCCCCCAAAGACATGCCCTCTGGACAAGGTGCAAGAGTCACAGTCTCTGGAAGGAAGGGAAATGAAACAGGGGGTCTCAAGTGAACAAGAGCTCTCACTGCCTCTTCAAGTGGGCAGCTCTCCGAGTGGTCACCCATTGAGAAGGGTGAGGAAAAGGAGTCAAGACGTTGTGAGGGGATATGCAAAGCTGCTCTGCTGCAGGAGCTATTGGATGAAACAAATCACATGGGCCTAATTCAGACTGGATTCAGGCCTGGCTTGGGGACAGAAGCAACCTTGGTTGCCCTAAAGGGATTTTCAGGGAGTATGGTCCAGTGGCTTTTTCCTCCTTCTATTTGGCTTTTGATACCATCGAGACTGGATCATCTCCATGGGTTGGACCTAGTGGTCACAGTGCTGCAATGCTCCCACTCCCAAAATTTCCAATACGAAGTGGCCCAAAACCAGGATACCATTTTTCAGGGCTGTGTGTGAATCATGTGACTCACATGAGCTTGTGCCCCCCCCCCAAAAAAAGCTTTTATTGAGGGCAGAGATCTTGTGCGGTGCTCCAAAGTGTGCATTTGGGGGCACTGTGTTTTTTAAAACAGCCCTTTTCAGGGGTCTTGTGGGACAGCTAGCCACATGAAATATGCCTCTTTATCCATGTGCTAACTTCTCCAGCAAGTTGTTGTATTTTGTTTATTCTTATCGTTATCATTATTGGACAGCCTTTTAAAATAAAACTGCTGGAAGGCTGAGTTGAGGATGGTTTTATATAGGTGTTTTTATTGCTGCAGGTTATAAACTCTTGCTAGTTTTAAGTTATGCTTGTCTTTAACAGATACACTATTTTAATTATTTGTTTTATTGTACAACAGTTTGGGCATTTTGTGGAGAAGAGGCCAACAAGCTTTATATATAAAAACAGATAAGAGGCTTGGGGGAAAGATAGCACTGTCAAATAGAATATTAGCGTCACAGCAGATTTGAAACGAGGGTGAAATGACCCATTTCCTTCTAATACTAATTAGGCTGCTTTAAATGTACATGATAATTTTTTCTAATTGGCTTCTCCTGACATACTACAAACAAGAACACAAAAAAATCAGACAGACAAAAAAAAAATCCAACATTGCTTCCCACTAAAATTAGTATTTCTGCTTTATATACTATACTAAACTGGACATTGTACTTTGCCTGGAGAGACATGACATATCCACTTAGCCGTGGAGCTTTCTACTTATTTATTTCATTAAATATTTCTTCGCTTTTCAGTATTGGTCAATTCTCTGTGCAGATTGTCACTTACAAGCTGATAGGCAGAAGAGACAAACGCCACAACTTATTCCCGAACTGTAAGTGGCTCCTAAGGCAAAATATTTCAATGGAAACATTTTTTGAAAATGGTGCCACCGTGACCATAGTGGAAAAGTTGTACGGTTGAAAGATGGTCTCTTAGACAGGCTCCACCTTCTGCATAATCAAAAGGGACAGAGCCAGATGCTGTTGAATTTTCCAGAACAGCAGGTTTTCCCCCTCATCAGTAAAGGTGCTTTGATCATCCTGGAAGGCAGTCTTCTCACCATTCGGGGTCAGATTTTTTTTAAAGAAGAAGAAAAAAAGCCCTGCAGATTTGTCATTCTATAATTGATGAAGGAAGGCATTATCCATAATTGATTAACACAAATGCTTTGTTGACAAAAGACGTGGGTGGTTAATAAATGGCATATTCAGGCTATTATCTGGATTTTGCTATTTTAGGACAAGCCCCCAAGTCAGTAGCAATCAAATGGCATATAAGGAACCTTAGTGAAAGGCTCACGCTCGGTGATTTTAGAGTAGTTGTTTCGTGTCCCAGATAGCTCAGTTGGTTAGAGCGTGGTGGTGATAACGCCAAGGTTGCAGGTTCGATTCCCGTATGGGACAGCTGCATATTCCTGCATTGCAGGGGGTTGGACTAGATGATCCTCAGGGTCCCTTCCAACTCTATGATTCTATGTATGGTAAGTATGTGGCTGAGAAGCGGGTGCTGCTAGTTCAGCCTGCATGCTGGGAACAGCACAGAGGCTGCACCTGTGGCTTTGATCAATGATCTTCACTTAAAAATCACTAAGGGATAATGATATGGCCCTATTGATCCTACTTTTTCTCTCAGCAACCTTTGATCACAGGGTATAGACACCTGCCAAACTGGTTCTTCTCATTTTTGTCAGGGAGGCCCCAGGGAGGGGTAATGGAGAATTCCCCTTTGTGGGTGCCCTAAAGTGGAGGTCTTTGGAAGCAGAGATTTATTCTAGCCTCCTACTCTGAGTAAATGGGAAAGTGACACAGTTTTGCAAGATCATGTTGAAGAGTAACTCCCATATTGTGCTCCAAGATACACTTAACTGTGTGCTGGGAGAAAGAGAAAAAGAAAGAAAATAATTTTAAGCTGCTCTCTTGAGCCCAAGGTACTCACGTGTGAAAGAGATTTCCTACTCCATTTCTGTATGGTTTAACCAGTCTGCGGACATTAACACACACTTTTTAAGTATATCCAAAGGGCAGGGATGGTTTTCCGGTTTACTTAGAATCTGTGGAAGTTGGTTTTGCTGTTGTGAACAAAACCAAGCTCCCATTCATAACATCTAAAACTATCCTGACAGCTATGCAAAGAGCTGATGGAGGCAGGAGCCCAAGCTAAGGCACATCTGTTACTACAAGTCTTGTTTAATCGTTTAGCTCTTAAGTAAAAGAAGCAAGATTTATGCGCAACAAGGGAGCCCAGCATTAAGCAGAAAAAATAATCCTTCACAAGTGCCTAACTACCAGCCCTACTAAGGTAACCTATTATGAAAGACTTTGGGGCTTGAACGGAGAACCTCCGGGTTCAAGGCTGGGACTGAGGGTATGCAGGTCTACAGACACAGAAGGGAATCGTGTGTGAGCTTCAGCCCATGTGATTGACAGGCAAGATTAAGCCTCTGGATTAACCTAGGGTAGGTACTGTATGAACCTCTGGCCACCAGACGAATTGGTCCTAATTTGCCCTGTGAGGCCATTTTCCCAAGCCATGTTCACCTGCCCCACAACTTGACATCATGTAATTTCAGGTGTGGGGCTAAGTATAGTTAATTCACACTGAAATGAAAACATATGCATATTAATGAAGGCTTAAAATGGAAAATGGCTAAATATGTATTTCCCAAACTTATGATCTGAGATGAGAGGTATGTGCTGAAGAAACACTACAATATCACAGGGCATAGAGAGACCTGCCTCCTTCTATGGAAAGACCTTTCTAGTGAAATTTTGCAGTAAAGTATTTCCTCTCCATTTGAAGTAAGAATCCTCCTTTCAGAGGGCGAGAGAATATATGTGATTAAAAATTGCAGATTCACATGGTATAATGCAGTGTTTCCCAACCTTGGGCCTCCAGCTGTTTTTGAACTACAATTCCCATCATCCCTGACCACTGGTCTTGCTAGCTAGGGATGATGGGAGTTGTAGTCCAAAAACAGCTGGAGGCCCAAGGTTGGGAAACACTGGTATAATGTACAGGCTAGGATTGCAATCCCTGGCACACTCAGTTGGAGATATATATCCACCTAAGCATTGTGGGTCCTACTTCTCACTAAAGAAGTGTCGAATCTTGCTTTAAGAAAGTAAGATATGGAAGCTCCTGGTTCAAGACTTACCTGGGACAAAAACTCATAGAATCATAGAATCATAGAGTTGGAAGAGACCACAAGGGCCATCGAGTCCAACCCCCTGCCAAGCAGGAAACACCATCAGAGCACTCCTAACATATGGTTGTCAAGCCTCTGCTTAAAGACCTCCAAAGAAGGAGACTCCACCACACTCCTTAGCAGCAAATTCCACTGTCGAACAGCTCTTACTGTCAGGAAGTTCTTCCTAATGCTTAGGTGGAATCTTCTTTCTTGTAGTTTGGATCCATTGCTCCGTGTCCGCTTCTCTGGAGCAGCAGAAAACAACCTTTCTCCCTCCTCTATGTGACATCCTTTTATATATTTGAACATGGCTATCATATCACCCCACTCATTCTCAGCCTTATTAGAGATCCCTAGCACAATCACAGGGTTCCAAGACCGGGAGCAAGGCAAATACGTGTTTCTGAAAGGGACTGAAATCTGGATGCCAGGTGCTGGATAGCTCCATCGGTAGAGCCTGAGACTTAATCTCAGGGTTGTGGGTTCAAGCCCCATGTTGGGCCAAAAGATTTGCGCATTGCAAGGGGGTGGACTAAATGACCCTTGTGGTCCCTTCCAACTGTACATTTCTAGGATTGTATGACTCTAGACATAGAGAAGCCCTAGGAGGCAAGTGAGAATCAAAGGGCTTAGCGACATCTCTGTTTGCCCTGCTGCTTTCCCTCGTGGAAACCGGATCTTTAGCGCTGAATCAGAACGAATGGCAATCAGGTTCTCCGCAGCTTGACGCTTGTTCTGATTTAGTGCCAAGGAGCGGGTTTTCTGGAGGGAATCGGCAAAGCCATTTGAACCCATGCTTTCTAGGCATGGGGCAAACAGGAGTGTGCATGAGCCCCAAGTTTTGTCTGGGGTGTTTAAGCTACAATAGCTCAAGGTGCGGCCAGAAAACATTGAAAAATGTGCACCAGCCCTGCGACATTCCTAAAACTCTAGGTAATTTGAGGTATTTTTAATTATCTTTATATTTCCACAGCTCATCCTTGAGGGGTGTACAAAGTTCTCTCCAGCCCTCTTTTCACTCTCACAACAAAGGTAAGTTAGTCACCAAGTGAGAGTTACAAAGCTGAGCGTGGCTTGAGCCAGGTCTTCCATCTCCCCACTCTGAATCCCAACACTCTAACCACTACAGTGCACTGGCTGGCATAGGGCTTTCTGTGGAACACAGGGCTGTGAGACTCCTTCTTACAATGCAAGCTGCAGTGCCAATTCAAAGTCACCCAAGTAAGTTTTTCAGCTTACTCTACTGGCATAACCTTGGTCTCCATTGTACTCCAACTGAGTTCAGAATTGATCAGGCTGCCTTTGTTCCCATTTAAGGTGAAAAACTTTGTCCTTCTCTTTTATGAAGGATGGAAACAACTTTTGCCAGTCACTCTGCCCCAATTTCACCACCACCACCCCCCCCACACACACACACACAAAAACTGCAGCTAAAGAGATGGGCAAGTCATTTGGAAGGAGCAAAGTGTCATAAAACATTGAGCATAGGTGAGACGCATGCATGCAGAGATAGAAAGACAGTATAAAGTTTCCTGTGATCGTTTTCTCCTCTTTTTCATCATTCTTTGTAAACCAGAAAATTAATTACCCGGAAAACAATTCTGTGCACTAAAAAGCAGAATAGGTTTAATGTATAATTTATATATGGAAATGCAGCTGTCAACACTGTGACAAATTACTATATAAAAATGTTGCAGTTACATTTTTCGGTGTTAGTGTGCATTATGTTCATCTTCTGCACAAGACAATCTTCATCCTCTTAATGTTGTTTTGGCGCACAGAGCCGAGCTGCATTCTCAACCCCCTACTCCCAACAAATGACAGATCAATCAAACTGAACAGGCTTTTATTTGCACATGGGAGGGAACTGCAAGAATGCAAGAAGGCTCTTGAAGGTCTCCCGAAGAGATACCCTTCACACTATATTTAAAAACAGTGGGACTTAGACAAGCGAACCAGAGATTATAAAGTCTTTCAGTCCCAGTGCGAATGGGCCATTTTGGGCACTTCATATGCTGTGCCCGCAAAACACCTCTGACTGATGTGTGTCTATGCTTCTGACCCTAGATGACTATAGCACACAATTATTTCATAGTCTTTGCTTTGTTTACAGGAAAAAACTATATAGTTGTTGTTATTGATTTATTATGCAAATACAAAACAAAGGCAAAGTGTACATACATCTGGCAAAAATAAAGACAAGAATAGAAAAAGAAAAGAAAAGCACACACATACCTACATACATACATACAAACAAAAACAAAACAGGTACAAAAATAAATACGAAATGAAAATGGAACACATTCAAATAACATAAACAGTAAAATAAATAGCTAAGAAAGACATCCCAGGGTGCCATTTCTCTGATGAGGTACTGGCTTTTCTGGGATGGGTTCCATTTGCAATTATTATTAGTAGTAATGCCCTGCCCATCTGGGTAGGTTTTCCCAGCCACTATGACATACCCTACAACATTTCTCCAATGACAACAGGGACGTCCTATTCCATAATAATAATTTTTTTATTTATATGCCACTCATCAGACTGGGTTGCCCCAGCTACTCTGGGAGGCTTCCAACTTATATAGAAGCATTAAACATGTGTTTTTTAAAAACACACACACACACAAACTTCCCTATACAGGGCTACCCTCAGATGTCTTCAAAAGCTTGTATAGTTACCTATCTCCTTGACTCAGGGGCCGAATAACTCCATACTGCCCATACTGCTCCAAGGAAAATAGGGATGCCTTGAGGAAAAGTGGGATATTCAGGATCAAATCAGAAACTGGGACAGCTTCTGTAAATCCAGGACCGTCCCTTGAAAATAGGGACACTTGGAGGGTGTGCCATGAAATAATGCAGGCATAGGCAAACTCGGTCCTCAAGATGTTTTGAGACTACAATTCCCATCATCTATGACCACTGGTCCTGTTAGCTAGGGATGATGGTAGTCCCAAAACATCTGAAAGGCTGAGTTTGCCTATGCCTGAATTAATGTATAATCATGTCCTCATGAGGCATTCAGAGGACAATTTAGAGAGGGAGGGTATTGCTCACCACCCCACTCTAGCCCATTCACAGCCCAGTAGGGGGACTGGTGGTGCCAGTAGGCCCTACATTTCTGGTCTGCTAGTTTTACACACTGTTAAGCATTATACAGAAACAATGAGTCTATGGATTAGGTGTGCAAGTCGAAAGGCACAAATCCCCACGCATAAAGAGAAACAAAGAGTCGTGCTTAATCCATAGAGGAGAAAAAATTCAGAGCTGACTTAATCCCCCTTCATTTCAATGCGACTGAACTGCAACTACCGTATTCTGCACTGGAGCCATTGTGACTCATTGGGCAGAGTTCGAGGCCTGAACTTGGAATGCTTAGGTTCAAGACCAATACACCTGGCAGTTGCCTGGGTGAGGTCTCAGTTTTTATCTTCTTGGGATTTCCTTCACAGGGCAACTGCCAGAGCAGACAATATGAGGAATACACAGACACTGAGACATTCAACTTCCCACAGAAATGACTGGTGATCAGAAAAGCTGTCAAATCTTACTCTGCTTGAGTCTCGCTGTCCTTTGCAGCACAGCCGCCTCTCCCTCCTGCGTGTCTTCCTCTCTCTCCCTCCATCGCCTGACCTGCTCTTCCCTCATCTTGTAGAAGAGGACATGCTTCTGTTCTTCATTCAGTTCAGCCAGTAGCTCCGGGTCGATGTACATATCCCGCAAAATTTGCTGCAGCATGGCAATACGGTTAAGAAAGCAACGCGTGTGCAGTGGCCAGGTGGAAAAGACAAAATTCAAAACCGAAGGAAAAATACCCTGTCCAGTCCAGCCAACTTAACGCCTTTAGCACTTCCTCAAAAACAACTTGAAATGAAAGTGCTGGCCCTTCCTGAGAGGGATTGGGTTCTCTTTCATGCTCCGATCGCTTTCCGTTAATCGCCACAATAATAATAGCTTGTGTCACCTATCAACAGGTGTCCAATGGGGGGGGGGGATGGAACAGGAGATTGGCAGGGCAAAGGCGTACAAACAAGGATGAGCCACTTGGATGGTATTAAAAGGCTCCCCAAAAGGGGAAAGAGGATAACTCCTGACAGCTGTCACTTAAATACCTGGAAACAGTTCAGTATTTTACAAACTGATCCGATTATGGCACGGTGTCCCAGGTTTCTTGCTTCTCATTCCCACGGTGGTGTGTTCCCCTTGATGTAGTGCTGGGGATTTGTGCCTCGGGGTTTATTTTTAAATCTATGATGTCATGGTGAAAAGTAACAACTACACCGGCGGTATCTATGTCATTCCAGCGCCTTTTGGGAACTGATCCCTTCCGATAAAAGGCAACACACATTTACACATTATCTGTAGCGCTGCTTACTCTCCCCGGTCGCTGGAGCACACACCACCACCTGGCTCTGTCTAGGGTCATGTTTACTTACTGCCAACAGACATGGTGATTCAGCACTAACGGATTTAAAAGTTTTTTGGGGTTTTTTCCCCCTTTCAAACTTGCATAAAGGAATGGAAGAGCAGCCCAAAGCTGTCAGGAGGAAAACTTGCAAGGCAGCTAATTAATATTAATTAAGCCAAAGTCTGGCCTTGGCAGTTCAAGCACACTGCGTTAACCCTCCTGCCATCGGTGTGTTTTCCATTCTGCGGTGGGAAGATAGAGACGAGATTGCTTTTTAAGCAAATGGTGACCTTTTGCTGTTTACTGGCATTTTCCTGCTCTCCGTGAAATACTATTGTTAGCTCCTCGGGGTTTCTATTACAATAATTTATATGCAACTAATCATAGCCCCGTCCAGCCTCTAAGGTCTAAGATGTGTAATAATAGATTTTAAAGCATAATAGACGATGGTAAAATTCTGTTAAAATCCCATTTGAAACAGCTAAATGCATAACAAAACTGCCAACCAGTTGAACTCAGGCCACCAAAAGGCCATGGAGATGTTAATAGTCTAACAAGATGCTCAGGCTTCTTTGAATTATTCAGATATCATCAAAATAGTTTTGTAAGACATCTACTCTTTTCCCCCCCATTGCTTTTTAGAAAAGATAACTATTTTTTGGATCATCAGAATGTAAGAGTCCTGCTGGATTAGAGCAAAAGGTCAAGCAGGATGCTAAGGGAAGGCAGTCTCTCTGGAACATCAAGAGAACCATTAATTCAAAAGGCTACATGACCTTAACATTAGCTTTCTGACTTCAGATCTTCATCGGCTGAGAGTCACATCCTTGGCCAACTTGTATCGGATTCCTCTATGCCCATCTTAGGTGGAATGACACCTTAACTGCATCGTAGCATTTAGACTGGAACAATTCCAGTGCCTCTAAGGAAGGTATCGTCATACTCGAGAGAAATGAGTAGTATAAAAAAAGGCTTTTCAAAATAAAACCTAAAAGAACCATTAAAAAACAGTGTGATGGATACCAAGCATGCTGAGTAGCCACAGAAAGTTGGGGATGAGAAGCAAATGGATGTTTTGGAGCCCCTTATAGTTTATACTACCCCGGAGGAGGACTTAGCTGGCTAGCTAGTACCCTGAATAGGAACATTTCTCTTAGAAGGCAAGAATACAACATTTTGTTGCAAGTCTTGGTTGTAATCCAACTTCCATCTACAGTCAAATCCACATCATACATCCAAAGCACATGGATTCCCCCAAAGAATCCTGGGAGCTGTAGTTTGCCCTTACAGAGTTGCAATTCCCAGCACCCTTAACAAACTACAGTTCCCAGGATTCTTGGGTGAAGCTATGTGCTCTACATGTATGACCTGAATGTGACCTAAAAACCTCTGCTCCATTTTCAGCTAAAGAAAACTGCTAAGTGCAGCTATTTCCACCCATAAACTGGCCAAAATATCTGCCATAGGCAACACAATACACAGAGCAGTGATATAATAACAAAATGCAAATTCACACAAAAATACAGTGGTGCCTCGGGTTACATATGCTTCAGGTTACATACACTTCAGGTTACAGACTCCGCTAACTTTGCTTCAGGATGAGAACAGAAATCGCGCAGTGGCGGTGCGGCGGCAGCGGAAGGCCCCATTAGCTAAAGTGGTACTTCAGGTTAAGAACAGTTTCAGGTTAAGAACGGACCTCCAGAACGAACTAAGTACGTAACCAGAAGTACCACTGTATTGCATTTTGCTATCACATCACTACCCTTTGTATTACAGTTGCCCTTGGTGAAATATTTTTGCATAGGCAACATAAGACATTGTGGAATGAGTTTCCCCTCTGTTCTTTGTTCCCCCAACTCAGCATTCATACGCATATATTGCTGCTGGACTTGGAGGTTCCATTTAACTATCATAGCTGGTAGCTGCTGATAGAACTATCCCCCATAATGGAAGGTTTCCAAGCTTCTCACATATCTTTTTCCCAACGTCAGTGAGAATGATGTAAATCAAACAACTTGTTTGTTTTAAGAGGTGGACATTTACTGATCATGATTCAAGGTAACAGAAAAGGGCAAAATTCTCTAAATGATTATTCTGGTCAAAGTCTTTCTTTTTTCTTTTTGGCAGAAGCTTCCTTGGCAAAACTCAGCAGTCAGTTTACACCACCAAAAAAGCTTTGTGTTAATTGTCGGAGCTTTGTGTTAATTGTAGAACTGGAAGGGACCCCAAGGGTCATCTAGTCCTGTAATGCAGGAATCTCAACTAAAGCATCCATGACAGATGGCCGTCCAACTTCTGCTTAAAAACCTCCAAGGAAGGAGACTCCACCACCTCTTGAAGGAGTCCATGCCACTGTCAAGAGCTTTTACTGTCAGAAAGTTACTCCTGGTGTTTAGTCTCCTATTTTGTAATGCAAAGCCATTCGTCTGGTCCCTACTATCTAGAGAAGAAAACATCTTCTATGTGACACCCTTCAGATACTTCAGATATCTCCTCAGTCACCTATTTTCCAGGCTAAACATACCCAGCTCCTTCAACCGTTCCTCATAGGGCTTGGTTTGCAGATCCTTGAGCATCTTGGTCACCCTCCTCTGCACATGTTCCAGCTTGTCCTTCTTAAATCATGGAACCCAGAACTGGTCACAGTACTTCCGGTGTGATCTGACCAAGGCAGAATAGAGCAGTACTATTACTTTGGAACACTAGACTTCTGTAGATGCTTCTAATGCTCATTGGCAGCATGAAGACACCCACTGGTGGAGTATTTTCTTCTTTTTATTTGCAAACATACATGCATGCCTATTTCCTTACACCTTGTTCCAGTTTGCTTGTGGGCAGCAAAGTCCCTGTTGGCTCCACTTGCACATCAACTCCATTGAGTGGAGTGGAATTTGGGGAGACTCACAACAACCTCTCTGCTTGAGGCTGGTGATGACTTTCTTGAACAGGGGAGCTCCATGAGTTGTTCCTATTGACAGGAATTGGAGGGGTGTAAAGAGAGAAGGTAAAAGAAAGAAACATCTTCCCTTCTTGCCCCACCCCTCTCCCTTTGATTTCTTTTATGGTACATGCTTGTCTGAGATGAATTCAACAGAATGCTTTTATGTTACTTGTGGTGGTTACAGTAGGGAAGCCTCTGATAGGGACTGAATGAGCTATCCTAACGTCACAGGTTGGAAAAGTAGGCAGAAGTATACCCAGTTATCGTTGCCTGGACTGCTTAATCCTACAGTAAAGCAAGGCAGGAAGAATCAACAGAAGAAGCAGAGGTATCTAGGGAAAGAGAGTGGTCTGCAAAATTGCAGCAGCCTAGATTAGAAAATTAAAAGGAAGATCTACAGAGCTGCTGTCAGGGCAATTGGTTGGGGTAGAATGAATAGGATGGGGCCACCAAACATGGCAGGACTGACCTACCACACAGCAGGAGGTGGGGTCTCTCCAAGACTATTAAATGTAGAGTCTGGAAATTAACTAAACACACACACAACTGGAAAATAATTTCAGAGGAAAGAAGGAAAGCTGAAAGAGAGTGGGGGCAGAAAAGAGACCTGCACAAGCCTAGGGATCTGTAGAAGGGATGAAAGATGAAGCTCACATATTGATTTGAAATAGCCAGCCAAATCTTTGACTTAAAGGTCTCTTGTTACCTGCTGCTTTAATGTTGTCACTCAGCATTTGGTAAACTCGGTGTCTAGGCCTTTGCCTTATAATTCCCCTTTCTTCAAATAAGAGCAGAATTGTTGTTTTCTAGAGCAAAAGTTCAGAATGTATTACTATGTGCGTGGTTTCTATCACTGCATAGCACATGAAGTTTCGTCGGACCAGCTGTTTATATACCACTTTCACAGACTGAAGGCTAAGCTCTTGGGACTCTGTAAATATACAAGAATTACCTATTGAATTCAGGAAATAGTGTACAGGTGCCCTATTTATGTCCGACAGTCAGAGAAGCCTGTTAGAGAAGCCTGTATAAATCCTCTAAACTCATTGTGCTTTTGTAATAAATTATTATTATTATTATTATTATTATTATTATTATTATTATTATGCAGATCTTTTGGATATAGGTGAGCAACACAGCCTTCAAGCTGGACACAGCATAGTTGTATAAGCAGGTGCAGCTGTCTCAAGTGAAAGTTGGTGTAACATAGCAACTGAAGGTATGTATGTCAGTTCGCTCTTATCAGGCAAGAAGCCACTAGGCAGCCTTAGATAGTAAAGCATGTAAATGTCATTGGAGAAGATCTATGATACAGGATCTTCAAGCATGTGCATCTCCAAGACACAAAATAGCTACCTAGCAAATATATTCTCCAGGTCATCCAATGGGCCAGATCTAGACTAAGTTAGATGCAGCAGGACAACTTAGTTATGACTTGTGCTATGGAATCCATGGAATCTCAGTGCAACTAAATTAGTCTGGATTCAACCCAATGTATTGGTGACCCTTAGCAGGGACAGCTTGCCCAATGGGGCACAGCCAAAGCAGTAGCCACTCAGCAGCGGTGTCACTGCCACTCACTGGGAGAGGAAAGGGGAAGATGGAGGCCAAGTTGGGGTTGCATGGGCAGACTAGTGGTGCCAATCCAGTGCTCCCAATGGGGGGCCCACACAGCTCCATTGCTGCTGCTGTCTCACCCCTCTCCTAAGTGCTAGTGATGTTGCTGCCTGGAGATTAATGATGTGGCTTCACCCCACCAAGCTTCTGGGGGGGCTTCTGACCCCCCTCTAAAGATCACCTGGGAGCCACTGCAAAATTGCAGGCAGATTCTACCTACTGTGAACTTTCAAGTGGTTTATTTGTTGGTGACACAGACTTCTGTAGATATGAAGAAGAGGAAGAGGAAGAGGAAGAGGAAGAGGAAGAAGAAGAAGTAGAAGAAGAAGAAGAAGAAGAAGAAGAAGAAGAAGAAGAAGAAGAAGAAGAAGAAGAAGCAGCTTTGAAGATAGCATACTCTGACCTCTGCCTTTAGCCAAGGAATCCTTGGAAGTCTCTTCCTGCCATCCAGCTTACAAATACCATGGCAAGTGTGAGATCAACCTGGTCCCATTCATTGGGAGGAGCTGTCTTGATTCCAAAAGCCCCCCTCCCTGTCTTGATTCCAAGAACACTTGACTCCAACTGCCAGTTGCCTCTGGAACAGCACCAACTGCCATTTACACCACCAACTGCTCTTCAAGCAAGAACATCACAAGGGAAATTGAGCCTGGATGCAACTAGACATTAACTCCCACGTAACTCACCATTTTGTTCTGGCCTTGAAGGACTGACCACTCTCCTCTACCTCTTCTCTTCCTTTGTGTCTCTTTATATAACCCTTATGGCAGTACCCTTCTCTCTTTCAATTGATGAGAGTCATTTTGAGAGGCTGTCATTGTCTGAAAAGTAGGATAAAAATATAGTATTTTTAAAATTTGCTTTTCATAACAAGCCCATGAAGAAGAACACCTTAATTCCCATTTTACAGATGAGCACAACGGAGGCATAGGGAAAATAACTTATACAAGATGACACTTCTGGACATCAGGCCAATTGATTGTGCTGACTTTTATCACAACTCCTTACTTGGCAAGGTACTTGAATTGCCATTGTAGTTTTATCCTCACATCTCCAGATCATTCACCCAGCAAAAGGTTAGTATCTCATGTTCAGTTGCCTTTAACCTTGAGATATAGATAGACCGACAGAAAGACAGATGCATTCTATTTCCTTCCTATTGCTTTGAAAATTGTAATTGGGGGGTGGGTTCTGGGGTCCATAGCTTTCATCAGATTTTCAAAGGTTCCTGTGAGCCAATAAAAGGTTAAGAAGCACTGCTTTAACTGGTAATCTACCTTATTCGCTCACCTTGATTTTATATTTTCACATAACTTCCTTTCTCTAAACTAAACAGCTCTCTGGCTAAAACGCAAGAATGCTGAAGCAGCACAAAAAGAATTTTATTCAGAGTTTATGACATAGCCAAAGCCCACCTCGGCTGTGACATTTATATAAAAACAGTCAGGTGCTGCATATGAGGGAAGGAAGATGGAGAAGACACCTTCTGAAATAGAGAGGATGTTAGGCTGGAAGAAATAAAAATCTTAATCCTAGACCAAGTATATGACATATACAAGATCATGACATTTCATTCTGGATTAATTGGCCTGGAATTACTACCACTGCTGTATTTACAATTAGTAATCTGTATTAAAATTGTAACCCCACATATTGTAGTATTTTGCCATTTTAGGGAATTAGGCAGTTATCCTAGCTATGGTACTGAATTTTCAGAATTCAGGATTTTCAGAGGTTTTCCTTCTTAAAGCTTGCTCTTTTTACAGACGGGGGCAGGGCGGGCTGAAACCTTTGTCAAACCTTCTGAAATTGTCAATGTTTGAATTGATACCTCTTGGTGTCATTTTTAGGCAACAGTTCTCATTAGGTTCTATGTTTATCATGGGGTGTACAAGTCACTCAGGTACTAGATACCAGCTGGGTGTCATTATATTATCACACTGACATATCCTGTTCTGACAGGGGTGAATCAGATGCCAATGGGAAGCCTGCAAACAGGACATCACTGAGGATGAGTAAATATTTTTTTTAAAAAAAATCACATGGTAGAACTAATCACATATCATAAAGAAATGGTGATGGTTTTACATATTGAACAATGATATGATGACATCAGAATACTGACTATAGCAGGCATAGGCAAACTCGGCCTTCCAGATGTTTTGGGACTGCAACTCCCATCATCCCTAGCTAACAGGACCAGTGGTCAGGGATGATGGGAAATGTAGTCTCAAAACATCTGGAGGGCTGAGTTTGCCTATGCCTGGACTATAGGCTAATGCAATTTAAATATTTACTGACAGTGAGCAACCATTCTAACCAGAATTCTGAGAAACAAAAATGAACAGAGAAGTAGGTGAGTAGTTCTGACTTAACTAGTGCTACTTATGCCAGTTTGGTCTCAGATTGGTTTAAATTCTGCACCCTACATCAGGGGTAGGGAAATGGCCTTCAAGAATTTCTAGAGTGGCCCACCAGCCTTCTACCCAATTTATCAGTGACATCAGTTGCAGTATCAGCAACAGCGATTGTAAAACACCCTTGGATGAAGCTTGTTGTTTAGTCATTTAGTCATTTAGTCCTTTAGTCCTTTAGTCGTGTCCGACTCTTCGTGACCCCATGGACCAGAGCACGCCAGGCACTCCTGTCTTCAAATAGTGGGTGAAGCAGCGGTATATAAATTTAATAAATAAAATAACATGGGTGGTGAGAAATGTACCTGAGAACTTTTGATTTAAATAAGAGAACTCTATTTAAATAGATGCTTTCAATTTATATAAACAGTGTAGTCCAAAGAAAAATACACCACAATGTATATTTTGGATTTCTACCATCTTTATGTAGCTTCCAAGCCATCGCTAACCTTGAGGAGGTATGTACGTCTAAATGCATCACTATTTGAAACAATAAAATGCTCTGAGCAATTTTTCTCAGTGCTCTCTCTAGCAAAGAATCACCCACCTACCAGATAAACAGATTTGCTTTAGAAAGCCAGGTGGGCAAAGTGGTATCAGCAGTGCTGGTGTATATAGAGTGGCATTCAACTCAGTTTTACTCAGTGTAAACCCCTTGGAATTAATGGACTTCATGTAGCCATGGCCATTAATTTCAATGGGTCCACTTTGCATAAAACTTAGTTGAGTACCCCCTTCAGAAAGGTTGACATGGAGGGGTGCCATCATTGCAGCCCTTGGAACATGACAGCTGTTGCTGCCTAACTGCCATTACCAGGTAAGGAAAGGGGCACCAAGGTGGGAGGCCCACCTGAGAACCCACTCACACCCAGAAACAGACCTGGTGAAATAATAGGTCCCATGATCCTCTGCATTTCACAGGGGTTCCTTAACAGGCAAGGTAGAAAGAGTTCCTTGCAGGTAGAAACAGGTGGGTGGTGAATAAACCCTAATGCACAGCTAGATTCAGATGGGGTGGGGTGTCTGATCACTACAGCACAAGCATCTAGTGAATTCTGGTTCCCAGGCTTTCCTACCATGGCCAAAAAGCTGTTGCATACACTTCAGTATAAAGCTTCACATCTCTCTCAAGTATACTAATTGCCCAGGCTGAAGTGGCAATACAGATGTAGAGCATCATCAGCTGCGAAAAGGATGCCCAGATTTTCCCCACAAAGGGCTTCCAACACGTGGCCAGGAAAAAAGCAAGCAAAATGTAAAACAGAAATGGGCTCTCATAAAAAGCACACTCTGAATATGTAAATGCAGCAATGAAACTGCTAGCACATTTGCAAAGCAAAGCAGGGTCTGGTACGGTTTCAAATGGGATGGGAGACCTCAGGTTGAGATACCTGCAATGCAGGGGGCTGGACTGAATGACCCTCGCAATCCCTTCCAACTCTACAATGCTGTGATTCCATGAGAAAGGGAGGGAAAACACAAGCTTTTATCTAATTAAATTTCTAATTAAATTTCAAAGTATAAGCATGAGTCAACCGGCTAGCTAAAGTGTGATAAGGAATAACAAAAGTCATATTATCTCTTGATTATGCACCCATAAATACTGTTTGCATGTGGCACATTAGAGGTGCACAGCATTTATTATTTTGTGAACCTTGAAAACATAATGGTTGTGTCACCATAGACCATGGAATCTGGGATCAAGCAGTGGGAGAAGCAAACTGACAGCCTGAGAAGGGGGTGAGGGCGATGTTTATTTGTGGCTTTCTTCCCACGCAGAGAAGCATCAATGAGAAAAGAAAATGCAAGGGAACACTCACCCAAACAAATCTTCCCTGCCTCCGATCTACCCAAATGCTACTGTCAATTCTTAAAAATGGAATACCGAAACCCTGTTTTCTCTCCACCCTGCTTTAATTATGGATGGTTTATTTGTCTCCTTTCATTTTCTATTTCGTTTCCCCTTTCAAAGGACATAGTTAAGTCTATGGTGCCCTCTCATGGCCAGTCTACATGGTGCTTTCAAATAGGGGGAAGGGAAGAGTCTTGCTAACTACCGTTCCACTTATCTGTTGTAAACTGCCTTGGGAAGTGTGATTGCATACCCTCCAACACCTTGAAGACAAAATCCAAGATGCCATCTTTCTGGGCACCATCTTCCCATTTTTATCATGAGAGCACGGCAGCCATCTTGGTTGCCATGATCTTGTGCAGTTATGTGCTGTGGTCTCTCTCCCCCCCCCCAAAAAAAAGTGTTTTTCCAGGCACAGTGCCAAAAAACACATTTTGGGTATGCCATGCAGGATCGCAACCCGAAAAACACTTTTTATGGGGGAAAGCACACCACAAAATCATGTGAGATCAGGGCAACAAAAACGGCTGCCATTCTTTCACGATAAAAAATGGAATGTCCTGGTTTTTCCTGGAACATTTGCAGGGTATTGTGAAAGGATGAGTGTCAATATTGTAAGTGAACTAATGTACAGCGATATTCCCAATTACAATCCCACAATGTAAGCCAAAGCAAGTGGCACCTTCCTGATGTAGGGGTTCACCTACTAGAAAGATACTGTGTATGTTTTCTGAGACATAAGTTCCATGGGGTTCTACTGGACTTGCTCCCTACTGAGTGCACCTAAGATTGCAGTGCCTTCAAATCCACAATAATTTGGTATGGTTAAAGTTATCTGGCTGCATGAATGAAATTTATTACAGTCCCAGACCAGGTTCACATACCGTACTAAGCAAACATAAACCACAATAGAATTAAGTTTGAATTAACAATTAAATATGACAATAAACAATATTAATATGACAGCCATTAGAAATGTGGTTTAGGTCTTGGTCTCTAAAGTATTATCTAGAGTTTGCATCTGAGGCCTTAGTCTTTGTAATAGCACAGCTTGTTCCCTGAGTTGTATCTGGTTGTGGTGGAAAACAGCTCCTTCCTCTTGGCATTTTTTTTAAATCAGCCATATATATGCTGTATATAATTTTGGGATTTGTTGGTGTATCAGCACAAAAACAGAAGTGGAAATAAAATATCTGACTGTCACATGAGCTTGGAATGGTCAGAGCGGCAGTGGAAGCAGCAGTACTCAGTTTTACAGATGGAAAGGAATTGGAGGGATGAAAGGAAGGCAGTTCACACCCAGGGAAGATATTGGCATGGCATGAGTGGCAAGTGTGATTGCCATGTTATTTTGGAGCAAGCGCCAGAGATGCTGTGCTGCATACCTGAATAATTAAACCCAGGAGGAGTGACTCTACATCTGGGAACTGGGAAGGGAGAGGAAGCCATCAGGCTCAGTTTTGTCACTAGCTGCTGATATAATGGAGGTGGGGGAGACGCTACAGCATCGTGCCTGTGTGAGATACAGCTCTGGCACCAAACAGAGCCCACTTCCATGGCTGGTTGTCAGCCAAGGTCAGGGTTTGGGGCTGAACACCTTGAATGGGAAATCAGACTACTTTAGTGTGCTGGTCTCGGGGGCTAACTGAGAGGTGAGGTCTGAGTCCAGTCCGAGGTCGATGGTGCAGTATGGAGGCTGTCCGTCAAAGCTGAAGTGGGGTCCAAGGCAGGGAGTCGGGTGAGGTCAGGAACTCTGGCAGACCAACAATGTTGCGTCCGCAACCTGGAACTGGGGCTGACTGGCTTTTATCTGCCCCGAGGCATAGGGCAGTCCCTGTCCTCAGGTGACTCGCCTCTCCTGGCCTGGAGGCGAGCACTCCTCCTGCGGGAACTTAGTTCCCCCCACCTCTCTGCCCTGAGCCTCTGCAGCTCAGGAGAGGCTGGAGGGTTCCCGGACCCAAAGGCAACTTCCTCTTCCCCTGACGGGGCTGAGAGTGGAGCGCCTGCAGGCAATGGGTCCTCCATCACCTCAGGAGCCAGCGCAGACTCAGCTGGTGCCTGCACCTGAGGATCCAGCACAGGTGAGGACCCTTCAGGCTCAGGCCCCAGCCCCGGCTCAGCTAGTTCTGGAGGCAGGGACTCCTATGCAGGCTGGGATTCCTCAGGTTCAGCCTCTGAGTCCGAATCCCAGGCCATCACATTTAGCCTCAATGAACAGGAGAAAAGTGCAAGCCAACATCCCAAAAAGAATCTCCCTGCATCACATGAGCTGCCCTCAACAAATGGCTGAAGTATTCTTTAGTGACAGAATCGAGGAAACTCATTTTCTTTGTCGAAGACAGAAGGGTATGCTCTCCTCAATGGCAATGAAGAAAATGAAAGCAGGAGGAAGGGAGTTCCTCCCTCACAGTGCCTGGGCTAGGAGGAGGCCCAGAACCACATTCCGATTTCTGGTGGTCAATTGGTCGGTCATTAGGAAGAGCTATTGCTTTGAGATTCTCTTTGGCCAAGTGGAAGGTGCCATCACACCTGGGGAAGGCAACGTACTGTCACATGTGATCAGTGAAGCTCAGCTGTTAAAAAGTCCTAGGCGAAAGGACTGCATAGCAGGACATGAACATGGCAGCGCAAAGAAGAAATGCAGGACAAGCAGTGGAGGAAGGTATCATCAACTGTATCACCTCATGGACCACTCCTCTCACCAGGCGTACCTGTGCCTCTTTTTCAGACCACACTAGACAGGCTGGCATTATTGAATGAAGCACATACAACATCTATACACAAGGGAGGTGAGGGCTCCCGGTGGCACAATAGAATTTGGGCCTATTATTATCTTTATTATTTATTGAATTTATATACCACCGCATACCCAGAGGTATAGAATGATTAAACATTCTACTGACATTCTTCAGTTGTTGTAGCTTTCAGCCAATGCAGGATGGGCAACTCTGGAGCCAGCGAATGCAATATACAGCTAGCAGTGATTTCAGGGCAGGACTTCAGGGCAAAAATCCAGTGCCCCATTCAGCAGAATGAAGAAGGCCCTCCATATGCGGCAAGGCTGGCTTACCCCATGTGGAAGCAAAACATATTAACTTCTAACGAGGGGACTCCTCATAAGACCATTAAGTCTAGGCTGAGTCTAAAATTACCTAACTGCACTACTGTGCACAGCAGGTAATGAGCCTTCACCAATACATACAGAGATTCCTTGGGAAATGTGTTTTTATTTTTAGATCCTGGAACAGAACAGAACTCGATGAAAATGTGAGACAATGAGCTCTTAACATTATATATATGTGGCTATGATGGACCTAAATTATGTTGGTAGATGTGATACACTGTCTTTTGTTAGATTTGTCTGTGTTTACGGTTTTTATATTCTGGTTTTGTTTTTGAGTTGGGGAGATGGGAAGGCATTCAGGCACTGATCCTTGGCGTGAGTTAGAGGAACTACAAGCATGCAACAACATCCCTGGCTTTGTCTACGAAGTGTTTGAGGGCATGCCATTTATTTTCAGCATGAGAGTTCGTTCTCCAACATAGCGTTTTCTACTGATCCATTTGATCTCGCCTCTATTTGGCTGCAAGAAATCAAGTCTATCCGCCACTCTGAGACCAACTCCGCAAGAAAGCCTCTGTCAGCATGGTTACAGTTCTGTAAATGTTAAACTAGCATTGTGGGATGTACCTACAGCACTGCGCCTCCCATCACCCAAGACGAATGTTTTAAAGGGCATTGTGGTTTCATCTTCCAGGCTGACACCTGAGCCACACGGAACACTTTTTCAGTTTGTCTATTTGTGTCCCTTGGTGCCCTTGTAGTACATATGATTACTTTTGAGTCTGGCAAAGGCCTGCATAGTTCAGCAGAATTTCTTAAAGCTTTGACAAGCTGGTCAGAGAGGGCATGACTCCAATTTTTGTTTCAATTGGTGGATGGTGTTTGAAAATCTGACCCGCATTTACAAAGGGCGGAGGCTAATACAACTGGGCGAACTTTCCTAACTGTAGTTTATCCAGTTCCAGTAATTTTCTCTTTTTCTATAGCAAGATAGATGGGCTCCACTTTCATTTTATATATTAGACATGCTTCGCTATTAGGCTTATTCATTGTTGTTCAATGGGTTTATCTTTCAGGTAGTTTGGAATGCATGTTTCTTTTTTCTGTAATAATGCTACTTCTTAAGGACTACTTGGGCTGCATCCAAGAGATTGCACATGGGCAGTTGTTTTGTGGGGTTTGCAGGGGAGCACTAGGGGAAAGCAGACTCCCATGTTACTTTGCAGACTTCTTTGTGAAACCTTTGTAAGGGTTCAAAAACTGCTGCACATTTCAAAAGCATTTGTACACCCCTACATTCACAGAGCTAGAAGGGCGGCCCTCTGGGATGCTTCCATGATCTGGTAACCATGTTGCACTAAAGAACTTGGCTAAACACTAAGTAGGTTTTTTTTCCCAGACACTATGCAACATGTGGTAGACAACTGCAATAATGCCACACATTTTTGTATCATGCAGTAGTAATACCTCTATTTTTGTAAGCACATATTAAATTCCCAGACACAATTTCACTGCTCAATTTTGAAGTAAATTTTGCACTCAACGTTTGAATTTGTTCCGAATGTGACATTTTACTTCAAAATCCATCATGCAAATAAAGCCATATGATGTAAGATAATAAACAACATTGCATGGTGAATATCAAATATAGTCAAAACACTAAATACTAAATGCATGCCAGCTTTCCATTACTACCAAAATGAAGTAGCATATCAGCAACACTGAGCTGTGGGAGAGTGAGTTTTGGGATAAGAACAAGTTGTAAAACATGTGTGAAACATCTGTGAAAGAGGACTGAAGCTCTATATTTTCTCCTGAACATGGAATGCCTTGGAGTTTTTTTCTCTAGTCATGTTTTGATTTCCTTGTTCCCTCTATCACAGTCTAGTCCAAAAAAATGGAATCAAAGCAGAACTATTAACATAAAATTAGGCTCAATTACTAGTAGCTCTGATTAAATTCACTCCTCCCCCCTCCCCCACCATCCTACCACCCTAATGCTAAGTGGTCTAGTTTCTATTAACAGCTCTGCAAAATAGTGATCTTTTGTCGCAGTCTTGTGTTGAGCAATGAGTGAGCTCAGGGGAGAGGGAGGCCAGCCAATCGACAGTCTCAGACATGGGCAGAGGGGGCAGCTGCCCTACCCCCAAAAAATCAAGTAAATAAATACAAATACTTAAATGTAACTGACCAATTGCGTCACAGATAACTTGGTTCTGCCCCCCTAAAATAAATCCTGGCTATGTCCATGCTTTCAGAGGTGCACTTGCCTGTAGGCAGAATTCGTATTCAAAGTCAGGTCCAGTCCTAGGGTCAAGCAAATAACAATTCACATGGTCAGAGGGTCCAGGGAATCTGATTATCAAAGGTCAAGAGGAGCAAGAAACAGCAAAGTTGGGCCAGAAACAACAAGTGTTGTTTCCAGCATCTGACTGAGGCTGGAAACCCTGCTTAAGAAGCTAGTAGGTTCTCATCAGCACCTTCTCCTCTGAATCCTTGAAGGCTGATCAGCTGCAGATGGAGTCACTCCACCTTCCCCCCCCCCTCAGGCTGCTGTTCAGTAGACAAAGTTGACTCCTGGCCCATGGCATATTCCCTCTGTCCTTCATCCATTCCCAGCATCATGAAAGGTATTCTGCTAATTTCTAGGATACTGTCTGAGTTGTCTCCAAATCTGTCCATCTCATCTTCCTCCTTCACTAGTGGGGGGGAGAATGTCTTCTGCAACAGAAAAAGAGAGGTGGGGGATGTATTAAGATTGTGTCTGGAGAACTGATGGCCTCTCAACCTGGGTGGAAAAGAGACACCCTTGTTCAAATGCTATGTCCCCCTTGTAAAGGAAAAGGCTTGCTCAGCACATAGTTAAAATGAGTTGTGTTTTCCTTATACAGTGGTACCTCGGGTTACATACGCTTCAGGTTACATACGCTTCAGGTTACAGACTTCGCTAACCCAGAAATAGTACCTCAGGTTAAGAACTTTGCTTCAGGATGAGAACAGAAATTGCGCCGCTGCAGCACGGTGGCAGCAGAAAGCCCCATTAGCTAAAGTGGTGCTTCAGGTTAAGAACAGTTTCAGGTTAAGTACAGACCTCCGGAACAAATTAAGTACTTAACCCGAGGTACCACTGTTTTCCTCTGTCCTCCTGGTGGCAGGCTTGGGAATTCTGACATCACAATGGTAACCTGGGCGATACTGCATACAGTGGTACCTCGGGTTACAGATGCTTCAGGTTACAGACTCAGCTAACCCAGAAATAGTACCTCAGGTTAAGAACTTTGCTTCAGGATGAGAACAGAAATTGCGCCGTCACAGCACGGTGGCAGCAGGAAGGCCCATTAGCTAAAGTGGTGCTTCAGATTAAGAACAGTTTCAGGTTAAGAACATACCTCCAGAACGAATTAAGTTCTTAACCTGAGGTACCACTGTATTTCAAACATTTCCACCATGGGGCAAATATCCCATTAATGAATTGGGGAAATTTCCATAATTGGGTATGGAGATACTGTATAGCTTTTCCATCTGCCTCTAAACGCAGCAAAATATGTTATGCCCGCAATATTTTTTTTACTGCCCTCTCCAGCACCATTTAGCAACATTATGTATAATGCATCGGTTGTGTTGCGTTGCGTTGCATTGGCCTCACATCGTGTTAGGAGGCTGAATTGATTGCTGGTGTGATTAGAGGCCACCGAAAGGAGAGCAAGTTAATCAACATGACCTAGTAGCTTTATGGAAGACATTGACTGAATTAGTCATGTCCCCAGATACATTTCTGGGAGTCAGATTTTCTTCGCCTAAGCTACCATAGCATCTTCCTTGCCAATGAAAAGACCTAGTTATGAGTGGGGTAGGCAGATCTTCATCAAACCCTTCTCTTGAAGAGTAAATTCTTGTAAGGTTGAAATAGGGACAATGTCTCTGAAAGTAACACCCTTCCTCTTTGCCCTTATTTCCTATAATACCCTTGCCTCAAGCTATTTTCTCCTCCAATTCAGTCACCCTCAATCATCCCAAAGTCAGGGCTGTGTACATAATAATTCAGTGACATGGTTATTTCAGCAGCTCCTATTTCAATTTTAAAGTTTCTAGTCCTTAGGCTAGAAATATACTTGGAAGTGGGTATGGCACAAGTAGCTAACTTGCGAGCCATATTGAGGTCTCCAAGTGATAGCTGGTGGCCTCTGCATCTGTCTGCCCTCATATATATATATATATATATATATATATATATATATATATATATGCAGGTTTTGGTGTCCTCGGGTGTCTTCCCGTGTAAAAGTTGGGGTGTCTAGGCGACGTTTCGACGAGGTCTCACTCGTCATCTTCAGGCTGGTGCTTTCGGCTTCTTGTTACTGGAACAGAGCAGGATCTCAGTGTTTGAGTTCCTATAAATACTGTTGAGGGGGTGTGGTGTATAGCCTCCAATGTTCTGGGCAGAGAGGAAGTTCCCAGGCTAGTGTGCCTTTTCTTCTTTTGTTCCTTAATTACTTGAGGGATATCTTGAGTGATTTCTTGAGTGATATCCTGAGTACCACTTAGGTGGGTCATTAGGTGTGGATTAGTTGCTAAAGTCTTTGTGTCTTGACCTCTTGAACTTTGTGAAGAGTTTTTCTGAGAAGATGGCTGTACTGCACTTAGTTGTGCTCTGGCTTGGCTTCGTGTATAGGGGCGAGCTGTGGTTTTGTGGCCTGTGTCAGCCAGATCTGTGTAGGGATTGCAGGGGGGTGCAGCATCCGGAGGTGCCACCATGGTTTGGCTACTGGATGGTGTCTGTAATTTATCTGTGGAGAGGGTCTGGGTTTGGGTCTGGTGTGGTTGATTGGTGATAGCGTTCTGTGTGCCTCTGGATCTGTATCGCAGAACACAAGAATGCCGTCAAAAAAGAAGAAAAAACTTCCTCTCTTTTCCAACACATGAAAGAAACAGGACACGAAATTAATTTTGCAGATTCCAAATTGCTCTTTAACATGGAACATCACCACAAGAGAATAATCATGGAAGCCATCGAGATAGAGAAACACCCTCACAACATGAACAAGCGTGACGACACATCCCGCTTGCCAGACATCTGGAAATTAGCCCTCCCCACAAAAACTGACACCAGATCCAGAGGCACACAGAACGCTATCACCAATCAACCACACCAGACCCAAACCCAGACCCTCTCCACAGATAAATTACAGACACCATCCAGTAGCCAAACCATGGTGGCACCTCCGGATGCTGCACCCCCCTGCAATCCCTACACAGATCTGGCTGACACAGGCCACAAAACCACAGCTCGCCCCTATACACGAAGCCAAGCCAGAGCACAACTAAGTGCAGTACAGCCATCTTCTCAGAAAAACTCTTCACAAAGTTCAAGAGGTCAAGACACAAAGACTTTAGCAACTAATCCACACCTAATGACCCACCTAAGTGGTACTCAGGATATCACTCAAGAAATCACTCAAGATATCCCTCAAGTAATTAAGGAACAAAAGAAGAAAAGGCACACTAGCCTGGGAACTTCCTCTCTGCCCAGAACATTGGAGGCTATACACCACACCCCCTCAACAGTATTTATAGGAACTCAAACACTGAGATCCTGCTCTGTTCCAGTAACAAGAAGCCGAAAGCACCAGCCTGAAGATGACGAGTGAGACCTCGTCGAAACGTCGCCTAGACACCCCAACTTTTACACGGGAAGACACCCGAGGACACCAAAACCTGCATTCCTGTACCCGTGAAAATCTACGAAAGCATATATATATATATATATATATTGCTGCATATTGCCAGCAGGTGGTACTGCTGTGACCCCTACTGTTACAGAAAAGTCCCCACTAATATGATAAGCAGAGGGCAGCCATGGGATGCTCATATTATATAGCCCATAGGTACTAACCACCCTCATTTGTGTGAACTGCTTAAAAGATTATTATATTAAGCAGTATAAGGTACCCCTGCCCGTACAGGCCAGTCTTGCCAGACTCTAGGGTTGTGCGCCCATCTCACTTAAGAGGCCGGGGGCCAGCGCTGTCCGAAGACACTTCCGGGTCACGTGGCCAGCGTGACAAAGCTGCATCTGGCGAGCCAGCACAGCACACGGAACGCCATTTACCTTCCCGCCAGTAAGCGGTCCCTATTTATCTACTTGCACCCGGGGGTGCTTTCGAACTGCTAGGTTGGCAGGCGCTGGGACCGAACGACGGGAGCGCACCCCGCCGCGGGGATTCAAACCGCCGACCTTTCGATCGGCAAGCCCTAGGCGCTGAGGCTTTTACCCACAGCGCCACCCGCGTCCCTATTAAGCAGTATACATTTTTTAAAATAAATAGTTATTCTGCACAAGCCCCATTGAAATAGACCCATACGTGCACACCACTAATCTTATTCTTTCATTTTCCTCAGCTGCCTCATCACGCACCTTTATTTATTTTATTTGTTTATATGAACATCTATAGACAGCTTATTTGTAAAAGTGTCCAACACAAAAAGCATCACAAAAACTGCACTAAACAGCATGTGGGATTTCTTCATTATATAGTGTTGACCACAGGAAAAAGTAACAAATGTTCCATTGAAAACAGCACGATTCAATAGAAAAATCTATTTATGTTACTACCAGATCTGCCTCTCCTCGTGACATCACAATTGGTTGCTCGGAATATGAATTGTGCAAGCTCCATCATAAGTCCCTGGAGTAACTGAAACCTATCCAGGGCTTGATATTCCAGCCAACTAAAGTGTTGCTATAGCATTTATATATATCCGCTCTAACCTAATATAACAAGCCCCCGCCAAAGCAAGGCAGGCTGCTTTCAAACAAAGATGTCACCAAACACAGTTGCCAGCACTTAAAGGCAAATAACTGCCAAGGGGGATGGAGATAATACAATAGTCTTGGGCTGGTAATTTTATTTGGTTTTTATTTTAGTCTCATAAAATGATAAGACTTGTCATCGTAATATCAGTTATAGGAATGGAAACAAAGCAGTTTACGGTCCCCCTTTACGATTCATCAGATTTGCTTGCAGATTAGTCAGCATCAGCAAATTCTTTTTTTTTTTTTTTGCTCCTTCTGTCACAGTCAGAGAATAGAATAACATGTGCTACGGAATACAGGTCAGCTCTCCTCATACGGAGCTCGGAGCATTCTTTGTTATTTTGCAACACCAACAAGAATCTGAGCAACCAAGTCATTAGGAATTTAATGGATTTGACACAGACTTCGGGTGCAAGTCTCACCCTAGATATGCCAGGATGGACAAGTTGGGATGGGGTGGATCTCTGGCTTAGCTGGTAGGTTCCCATCTCAGCTGGGCTATGCTGGCGTAATCCCCCAGCCCCATTTCAGCTGAAGATACACTGGCATAATGCCCCTATCCTGGCTCAGCTTGAAGGAGGTGAGGACAGGTGACCCCACCTAGGCCTGAAGTCACACACACACACCCCAACCAGGCCTCAAAACTGTCCAAAATTCCTTTCTCTCTTCTAAAAATCTACAGCTAAAGTTTTCCTCACAAGATGCTGTTGTATAGGCAAACCGTTACATTTATCAGTACGAGAAGGCTTCAGAAGCTAATGAACAGACTCTGTCAGAGCAAGCCTGAGAACTGACTCTTATCTCACTCTAGTTGCAACACATCTTGGACACGCTGAACCGCAAGGCTCCTTGACCCCCTTGGCTTTTCATCCCCTCCTGGGAAGGGCGCCAAGAGTCCAAAAGAGTCCCAAGACAGGAGCTTTCTGTTCATGCTCAGGAAACTCATCCTGGGGCAGGACTCTTGAGGAGGAAGAGAAAGGGGAGGGAACTGAAGGGGAATATATGCTCTGTGCAAATGGCTGTGAACTCGTGCTTGTTCTGTGAATCTATCACACTTGCTCCTTCTACCAGCCCGGATGGTAGAAATAAAGCTTTTTCTCTGAAACTATTCCTTGAGTGTCTGTTGACTCCCATTTTCCCTGTCCCGGGCGCAAAGCTCTTCTCACCTGAGGCTAAAAAGGCTACAAGCTAAGGCCCAGCCAACTAAGCTGAGCTTGACAAAATTTACCCCAGTGTAAGCTGTGAAAGATGGGTGCTTCAGGAGAGTGGCTGGAGCAAGACCAGGCCGGGGGGGGGGGTGTTACCATGTTGCAGAGCTGGAAGTATTTTGGTATCTGAGGCATACCACAAAAAATACACACACCCGCCAGCCAGGGAAGGAAGGCTAGATGAAGATCTACATCAGGAACCAAGGGTGCCACCTAGGGGGGCTAAGGGACCTTGTCCCCTCCCCCCAAAAAAATTCAATGACAGGGCCAGGCCCCCTCAATATCCTGCTGCAACAAGCTGGTGTAACCTGTTATGTACATCAAGAATAAGGGGGGGGGGAGAAACCAGCAACACCTCCTATTCGCCAAGAGGCCACTGTAGAGGTGGCATGGGGTGGGCAGATCTGGTCTCCAAGGAGTGTGCCACAGCTGTTGCTTGGAGGTAATGCTTGGAGGCTGGATCTGCTGCCCCTGTGAATCCTGCTGCCTGAGGTGTCTGCCTCATCTTGCCTCATGGGTGAGCCGGCCCTGCTCTGTTAGATCCAAACTAAGTTCCGCTTGGTCGTGTGACCTGGCAACACAGTGTAAGGTATGCTGACCCACATAGTGGTGTAAGCAAATGTCTGTTTTATAGGCTAGCTGTAGCTCCACTCCTGAACAGAGTTTGGATCTGTCATATTTTACACCGTCTTAAAGCTGCACCAGCATAAGTAATCCTGTTTTACCAAATTTAGGACAGCTCCCTTAGTCATATGTAGAGCAGACCATCTTTCTGGGTTGTGTCATTCGAGACTACAGTTGTGGTTTGAATGCCCCCCCACAAGCATACAGAATTAGGATGTCAGGGAGAAGGTTCATAGCAAACTTTGCAGCGTGATCATCCATATGCAGAACGGCTTTGTCGCAACTGTGATACACAATCTTTGTGAATAGCAGAGGAAAGACAATACCGCAAGTGATCTCTATTCGAAGAGGAAAAGCGTAGTAGGAAGAAATGTAGGTGGGGTGTGTTTTTTTCCCCTCTCCAAAAATGTAATTAATAGATTACATACCGGACACCTAATCGTGAGAAAGAATCTTTGGAGAGACATAGTAATAAATTGAATCTGACATCCAGAGTGCCAAGCCTGACTCTGAAGAACCTGATAGAGATAAATGGGGACCAATAGAAACAGACATCTGCGCTGCCACTTCCCCCTTGAGCTATAAGTGGGCTAATTGCCAAGAAGCAGAATTTATCTTATTTTTTTCTGATAATGCTTGCTGCTACACTCAGATGCATTCGGGAATAGAATTCAGAAAAGCTCCCTGCAGTGCCTTGCTCCAGAATGACCACTCCCTGCTTTAAACGGGGGGGGGGGTGCCCTTTGTGTAGACGTGCACAGCCCTAGATCTGGAGCGGCCCCATCAGCATAGGCTTGGCTTTGCCTTCCCTCAGGTGGGATACCTGGAGGTCTCCGCCTACCTCAGTCAGTTGTCCAATCCCACCTGGGGGAAGCGTTGCCAAGGAGACCAGGCCAGGTAGGGGAGGGATTACCTGCCCACACTCTTAACCCTTTCAGTCCTCATCCCCAACCAAAACAAAGCCTAAATACATTTGACTGCATTTACTCATGTACATTCCTTGTTTCCCGATCAACCTTCAGTCACTAGTCCTCATCCACATGTATTATACTTTTCAAGTACACAGGATAAACAAGTGTTTTGGGGTCTTTAACTCAAGAGTCACAGTACAGTGGTACCTTGGGTTACATGCTGTCAGGGGTTCAGGAGCAGAGGCACAGGGGAAGGAGGAAGTGGAGAGCGAAGGGGAACAATCCGAAGGCAGTGTAGGTGAGGATGACAGTGGGACAAGAGATTCCATGAGTCTGTCCAGTGATTCGGAAGATTCCCAGATGGGGGCACCTATAGCCAGAGCAAGGGGGGTCCCGGGGGGGACGCACCAGAAGCAAGGGACCAGCGGTGACTCCCAAAGCAGCAGCTGGAGATCGGGACCAGCTTCCCCACCGGAGCGTAGCGGGGGGGAAGGGTCCCACGTGTCAGGGCCGGCTTCCCCTTCAGGGGAAAGAGAAGATGAGTCAGGACTGACCACGCCCCGATCGCTGAGTGAGGGAACAGAGGGGAAGTCAGAGCCAGCTAGCCCCCCCGAAGGGGGAAGCAGTGAAAGGAGCAGCGTAACGGTCAGGAGGAAGGTTACCGGCTGGGCGTGTGCGCCAAGTTCAAATGCACAGGCACGCGGGACAGCCGGGAGCGCAGACTGGGAGCCAGGTCCTAAAGCACACCGGAGGGAGGGGGAAGAATCCGCGGACTCAGCATCAGAAGAGTCCGGAAAGGGGAGCACCCCAGCGGGCAGAAGGACCCAGAGGAGAAAGGAGCAAAGGAGGAGGTGGAGCAAGGCTAGGGTCTTGAACTGGTGTCTGGGGGGAGGAGATTCAGACGGAGCTTCAGCGGTCTAGCGTTGAGACGTAGAGCTGTGCGCCGCGGCTTTGGAATCGAAACTGAACCTTAATAAAGACTTTTGTATATAACAAGAACTGGCGTTGGTCCTCTGTGAGCTGGGACCTTGGGCAGCTCTGACACATGCGCTTCAGGTTACAGACTCCGCTAACCCAGAAATAGTACCTCATGTTAAGAACTTTGCTTCAGTATGAGAACAGAAATTGTGCTCCAGCGGCACGGCAACACCGGGAGGCCCCATTAGCTAAAGTGGTGTTTCAGGTTAAGAACAGTTTCAGGTTAAGAACCAGCCTCCGGAACGAATTAAGTACTTAACCCGAGGTACCACTGTATACCAGAAGTAAATGGCATATTCAGGGGGCCTCAGCAATGAGATGGCAAACAAAGCTCAGAATCGGAAAGTGTACAGTTTACTACAAAAGACAGAGATTAATACGCAGATAGAAGGTTGTTTATGCAGGCAGTGTATTTACAGACACCATAGAGGAATGCACACAGAGAGTAGAGTTCAAATAGAAATGAATGTTGCTCCAGTGCATCATAGCTGCCTGTGTAAAAGCTGGGAAAGGAAGGTGGAGAGAGAAATATAAGCATGGATATCCCAACGTGGGAGGAACGGAGAGCAATTCTTCTCCAGGGAGTAACAGTAAATGAGTTTGTCCTAAGCACCAGGCCACTAGGGATTACTTAGGCCAGTGATGGCCAAACTTGGCCCTCCAGCTGTTTTGGGACTACAACTCCCATCATCCCTAGCTAACAGGACCAGTGGTCAGGGGTGATGGGAATTGTAGTCCCAAAACAGCTGGAGGGCCAAGTTTGGCCATCACTGACTTAGGCAGTACCTGACCAGGTCTTAGAGGTCAAATGTCTTGACTCCTTGCCAACAAACAACCAGAGGGAAGCTAACAATGGGACAGCGAGTGCAGGTGTGGGCCCTTTGTGGGCTTGCACTTTCTGGAACTATCACTGTGATGACCACTGGAGAAGAAGGAGCATATAGTACTTCCTGTTCCTCTCTTATTGGTATTAAAAGGTTAAGAGGCTCTAATCAAGATGCTCTAATCACTGAGCAGCTGGAAGTCGTTAAGCTTCCAGGAATGTGAGTTTGTATAAATAGTCAGTTCACTCGTGTGTTTGTCCCTTTGGGCGTGTTTGCTGATATGTGTGCTTTATCGCCAGGGTGTTTTTTCTTTTGTAAATAAACCTTTTGTTTGAGTTCCAAACCGCTTGCTCCAAGATTCCTCTTTGAAAAGATACTGCCTCTCCTGCCCTTCTTAAACCGCTGCGCGAAATGCTCTGCTGTAATGGGACTTGTGACAATGGAAGCGCACTGGACATTTACTTAGCATTAAACTAATTAAAGTTTAATGGGACATCTCTCCTCTCTCTCTTTCTTGGGGCAGCAATGGATGCAGACATGCCTCTGTTTGCTCCAGCTCCAGGTGCATGCCTGAAGCTGGTATTACTGTAAATATAAGTATTTTGCCTGCATAGTTTTTACTGCTGTCATTGCTGTGAGCCAAGGCAAGAATAAGTAAATCATATTTTAAAACTTACTTTACAAGGTGCTTGATACTTTCTTCTCTTTTCATAATTATTCAAATCCATAGTATTTTACAATTAATTCTTACTCTAGTCCTAGGCCCATTTGGCACTTTCAAATAATTTCTACTTGTTGTATGTTACAATGTTTAGCTAAATAGTCTTTAAATTTCTTCTTGGTATTCCTCTTCTTTCTGGTCGCGGATGCTTCCAGTCAGGTTGGCTAGCTCAAAAAGTGTAACATCTTCATCTGCCATTCTTCTACTGCTGGTATTTCTTGTGATTTCCAATTTTTGGCCAATAAAGGTCTTGCCGCTGTAGTGGCATACAAAAACAATCTAACATCTTTTGGGGGCAATTCCAATCCTATAATTCCAAGCAGAAAGGCTTCTGGTTTCTTAATAAATGTATTTTTCAACATTTTTTTCAACTCCTTATGCTTATAATTTTTGTTGGGTGGGATTTTTAAACTCAGTTCAACCCACACACATGGGTACATGGAGGGATAAAGTGCAATTAATATTTCCTCTCCTACCTACTAAATCCCATCCTGCACCGTGGAGGGTTCTAATCCTTAAGTGATGCTAATGAGTGGTTCTGTGACTACCAGTAGGGCAGTTCCTTATTACTCTGATGTGTCTTGGATAGTTTGATTAGCTTACAGTTCAGGCAGGCAGGAAGACATTTGCATTTTCAAGGGAACTCAAGCACTAATGCATAGTCAGTGTGAGGTCTTCCTATTGATTTACAAAGTTAGAGGTCAGCCAGCATGCACAGCAACTTTCTTGCCTCATATACATAAAGTTCTTACTTTGCATACTTTCCCAGCAAACTCCAGATTTCAGAGTCAAGGTGCTAAAGAAATAACTAAAACAACAGCAAGGTCAGCTTCTTGGCAACAACACCATCTATAACATGAGATCTAACACAAGCCTACCTTACAGTGTAATAATAAATATTGGGATTATGTGTAAATAATGTAAAATGTGATATAATAATTCTTGCCTTTACAGTGGTACCTTTGTTCTCAAACTTAACCTGTTCTGGAAGTCCGTTCCAAAACCAAAGTGTTCCAAAACCAATACACACTTTCCCCTAGAAAGTAATGCAAAACAGATTAATCCGTTTCAGACCTCTAAAAACAACCCTTAAAACAGCAATTTAACATGAATTTTGCTATCTAATGGGACCATTGATCCATAAAATGAAAGCAATAATCAATGTACCATACTATAAAATAAACAAGACAGTATTGTAGATGATAAAAAAAATTAAAAAATTATTGCCTGCACTGATGATAGTCATTGTTTGGATGGGGGGCTTTTATCCATTTCCGCAGTCACACAATCAATCAATCAGAAGCTGAACTGGGTTCCACACTTTAAAAAAAAACAAATTACCCGAAAAAGCCTCAACAATAAAAATGCAAAATAAATAGCAAAAGCACCAAACTTAATCCATTCCGGAAGTTCGTTTGACTTCCAAAATGCTCAAAAACCAAGGTGCAGCTTCTGATTAGTGCAGGTGCCCTGGAAACAATAGCTGACAGCCACATTGGACATTCAGCTTCCAAAAAATGTTCAAAAACCAGAACACTTACTGTTCTGGTTCAGCATTTGGGAACCAAGGTACCACTGTATTCTCCACACAGAACATGGATCCAAGCTAGGCTATTATAATGCGATTATTAATAGTTACACCCTGTCTTTCTTCCATCACAGAATTTAACGCATCATACATGGACCTTCCTGTGGACCGCTAACTCACCCAACTCAGGTCTGTTTAGGTTCAACCAGGTGGCTGTGCCCTGAGACCATAGACTACTCATCCACTGTCCAGTGGTTTCCTTAGACAAATGTACACTAGCAGGCAATCTGCAAGACATCTGTTAACATCCATTTAATTTGTCATGCTTCATCCAAATGCCACTGGGGATCTGACCTATAACAAGTTGCAATGACAAGATATGGGAATTGGTAGTCAGCCTGGTATAGCACAGCTACACTGCCCTGGGAACTGTGTTTGGTGTGCTGTCAACTTTATATTCTGCAAATTGCAGCATTGCTAGAATGCATGTCAAGGGAAATTTTCCAAATCCAAGACTTCAGCTACCACTTGGACAATCAATTCCTGCTCACTCCCCAAAATATATGAACCACAATCTGGCACTGAATGTGCTACACTGATAGGAATGGAAGACGATTCAGCAACAATGAATTTAAGTGCTATAAAGGTAAGGCTGGTCTATATACACCACAGATCATGTGGTAAAAGTTGTCCCTGGCAAGTTTTCCTTTCAGGTGTTAGGTGAAGGATATTCCATTGAATTCCTCTGTTTATTTATTTCCATTAAGGAGCTCGAGATGGTGTACCTGGTTTTCAACACCTTCGTTTAATCCCCACAACAACCCTGTGAGCTTCATGGCTGAGTGGCGATTAGAACCCAGATCTCCTCTGATCTCCTCTAACCACTGCATCACACTGCACATGCACACACCCTCCACATGCTGGGGATGGTGGGAGATGTTGTCCTAACCATCTAGGGAGCACTAGACTGGGGAAGGCTGCTCCACATCAAAAAAATACAATACGCCAGAGCGGATTCATCATCATGCTCTTTTTTCCAGGGAGGAAAATTCAAATATTCCACACAGACACATAAAAACCTGAAGAGTTTGTTGTCTGAAGGGGCACAGTCAACATTAGAAAAGTATGCTTGCTGCATCAGTCCCAAAGCCCTGTTAGAACAGCATCCTGTTTCTCCTACTGGACTCCTGGGTGCAGCATGTTTTCATGGTGCCCAGGGCACTCACACCAGGGAAGCAGGGTGCAGAGAGTGAACAGGGTCCCCGACACACCAGCCCAGCGCTTGCTGCTGATGCCACCAGAGCGACGCCAGCCCTGAGCCACTTTGCAAGGCTGATCCCAGCCTCGCAAAGTGGCACAGGGCTGGCTCGGGGAGGGCAGCTTGAGCAGCACATCTCTCCAAAAAATGTACTCAGGGCAATCACCCTCAAAGCCCCACCCATGCTATGCCTCTGCCCAGATGTCCCTGGGAGCTCCACAAGCAGACAATAGCAGAACAAAATAACCCTCTCCCATGGTTTTTCCCCAGCAAGTGATATTCAGAAGCATGCCATCTCTGGTCCTAGTGGGAACAGATAGTCATTGAGACTTACAGGCAATGATTCAGAAATTGGGTCCCCCCCTAAAAAGGGCACGTATTGTGATGAGACCTGGAGAACCGACCCCATGTATTGTGGGTGGGTACAACTGGTAAGCCACAACCCCTGATTGGTAGGTCCCTCGAAGCTGGGTACAATATGGCCAATGGGACGCAGTCCAAATGGTTCGAGGGACCTATTTATGCCCATGCACGTGACCCAGAGCTTCCTCTTTCGGCTTGTGCATTCGGAATACTCGCCCACCTCTCCCTACTTTTAGGGTTTGTTGCGCTTGACCTTGCTATGCCATCGTGTGTTGTCTGTCGTTGGGACAGGGGCACGGCAGGAGTTTTCCCACTTGGCTGATTGGCTGTTGCCATTTGGGTTTCGCCTGCCATGTAGCAAATCGTCACAACTTGTAAGCTCTGGTTATATATTATAAGCTCTGATTCAGGTGATAGGAATGGGAGAATGCTCTTGCCATCCCTATGTGAAGGGTATTCCATTAAAGGAAACCAGGGACTCGATGGTTTGATCAACCCCTGAGAGGGGGTTGTGCCCATGCCTGAGTCCAGGGGGACATTTAGGTGGCAGAGTTAGCCCGTTCCCGGCTTTCCGCTTATCCAGGTGTTCACCCTTGGCTGACCTATGCTGGTGCCCTGGATCAATGCTACCTGCATGGCAGGGAGCTAGTCAAACCAGAGCCTATGCAACCAGTGACTTTCTGTAATCAATAAAGTTGTGGCCTAAATTCTGCCAAAAACCAAACCAAAACTTTGAGTCAAGTGTGAATTTATTTAGGGGGGAGGTTTCTGGGTCTGAACACGTAAATGGTTTTACCACATGGCTTCATGTGGACTGAGCCTTGGTTATGATGACTAACTTCTGCAGGGTTGTGCCCCTTTTATGTTTGGATTTCTTCTTCCTCACCAGTCATGCTATACACAATTGCATAAACTCATCCCTACAAATCTGAGGAACAGAGTACAGGAGCAGGTAAAGTTACCGCTACCAAGTGGTGAATAATATAGGAATGGCATAGAGCTGAAGACCATGGCTAGGCATCCCAAAAGACAGGACAGTTGCCTCATAATAGCAAACTATGCACAGGAACAGGATACAATCCTTGTATAACATCACTGGGAGGTTACAGGTGAGATGCGATACCAAACAGAACAAAATTCATTGAGCTCAACAGTGCAACAAGTGGAAGCGAATGTTCTTGCAATGTCAACTCTGACCCTTAGGGGATGCATCTCAGGACATCACAACAATGACAATTTCACACAACCAAGTCATTTGAGAATATTGCAAGGTTCCTATTAGTATGGCCATGAGTAGTTCTGGGGAACAAAAAAATACAGCCAGATGCAAGAAGACATCGCAGCTGCTAGGCTGCCCCAGAAAAGCCTGCTCCGATGAGCTTTAAAGAGGGGAAGAGAGGCCTGCAAATGTAATGCACTAGGGAAAATGTCTTCAGAATGGGAGTTTGGCCAACATGCTGTTGCAAAGGATGCTTACGCCTTTGATAAAGATGCTCTGAGCTGCTTCAGTAACATTCTCAACACATCAACAAGTCAGGCTAAGAATAATGTTGTGACAAGTCTGAGAAAAAGGCAACATGAGGGCCTTGTAAAGGGATGATTCACCACTTAGAGGGGGAAATCAGCACAGGCTGAGCATTTCACAGCTTCCAGCACCTTGAACCATCGTGTACACCCCTCCCGACAAGAGCTAAATTCAAGTCAGATCAAAACTGCTCCCTGCACAGATTCCTCTTAGTCACTTCTTTGCTCTTGAAGCACTTGTCATCTTCATCATCGGAAATTACAATTCCCCTGCAACAGGAATGATTCTCACCTCTCCAGCTGAAATTGTTGTTCGTCCCAGCAATCAACAAGCATTGGCTCTCTTTAGCTTCCCAACTGCCGTGTTGCCATGCCTCTAGATAACCACTTGTAAGTATTCCAAGGCTGCTCATAAATTCAGTGTAAAAAGAAGGCAAAGGACAATATGATATATGCTTTAAAACTCTGCTGTATCCACCATTAGCCCTGCTCATGGTGAGTAGACCCTGAGTAGACCCATTGAAGTTAATGAACCCAATATTATTATGTCCATTCATTTTAATGGGCTGGATTCAACTTCCCCATTCCACAAGCACAACCCCAAAACAGGGACCAAGCTAAAAAGGGAAAGGGAAAAGACCCCTAGACGGTTAAGTCCAGTCAAAGGTGTCTATGGGGTTGCAGCGCTCATCTCACTTTCAGGCCAAGGGAGCCAGCCTGTCCTTCCTTACCCCAAATGGGAAAGGTGATAAGGTCCTATGATCCTGAGATGAAGAGAAAAATCTCTTTTTATTAATTCTCTGCACATTATAATTTTGTAAGTTGTTTGTTTAATTATTTTTGGTCTGAAAGGGCTACCAATGCACTGAACAATATGTACACTATAATAAAAATGCAATAATAAAGCCCAGCCTAAATCAGTATCTATAATGTCCCTTTTACTTTCCCCACTCTACACTAAAAATCTTTGATCTCTAGCTTTTCCTTGGGAAAGGTGCTTAAAACTCCTAGATGATAGTGAGCCCTTTCTGCATCTTTCTCAGTTATGCCTCTTTTTGAGATGGGACAGCAATAAGCTTAAATTACATTCTATAAAATAACTATGCCATCACACTTAGGGTTGTTCAAAATGCAGGGAGACTTGAGACCACATACACATAAGCAGATATTCTGCTTTTTTTACTGCTGGTATTCCAGAAGAATTGTTTCACCCTGTTTAATTGGAGAAGATGGTCTCAGCTACTGAAGAATCCTCAGCCTCAAGGCACACAATTTCTAGGCAGCAAACCTGTTCAAGGTGCTATTCTCAGTGACTTTCAGCTGCTTATATGGTAATAGTTGTGCATTCTGCCTGCTTGTCCTCCCCTGCGATATGACAGCCAAAGAAAACGAAGAAAGAGGTCTCACAAAATAATCATTCTTAGTGCTTAATGCTTGTGTTGGAAGTGTGATCATGAGCTCTGGTTTCATCCTCTATAATAGTTACCCTCTGCTCCCACTCCTACACTTTGCCTCCTGTTTGCTATTGTGCTGCAGAAACATCGTGCTCAGCAAATGGGCTTACACAGAACCCTCCATTTTCTTTAGAGCTGAAATGCAATTGCTCCCAAAACTATCTTCTCAAAGCTTCGTTTGGTGAATTTAGATGCTGAATGTTCTTCATAAAAAATGGGATCTGGCAAAAGGTCCAACTACCCCATCATCCTGTTTCCAAGAATCATCAGTCAGATGTGCCACAAAGCCCATGAACAGGAAATAAAGGCACCCTGTTCTGTTTTTTACTCCCAGGTAATGGTAAACAAAGGTATCTGCTTTTGAAGCTGGAAGATTCATTTAGCTATGAAGGCTATTAGTCATTGGTTCACCTACCCTCCATAATTTGACTTTTTAAAGCCCGATTTTCTGAATGCCCGGGTATTTTCTGACTATTTGGTAACTGGTATGCTATAGTTAAAGGACACGGGTGGCGCTGTGGGCTAAACCACAGAGCCTAGGACTTGCCGTTCAGAAGGTCAGTGGTTCGAATTCCTGCGACAGGGTGAGCTCCCATTGCTTGGTCCCAGCTCCTGCCCATCTAGCAGTTCGAAAGCATGCCAGTGCAAGTAGATAAATAGGTACCACTCTGGCGGGAAGGTAAACGGTGTTTCCGTGCACTGCTCTGGTTCACCAGAAGTGGCTTAGTCATGCTGGCCTCCCTTGGCCAATAAAGCAAGATGAACGCTGCAACCCCAGAGTCGTCCGCGACTGGACCTAACTGTCAGGGGTCCCTTTACCTTTATCCTATAGTTGATGCTTTCAATATTTGACAATATGGTGACAATTGCTGTAGTGTCACAGCATATAGTATTTGACTGGTAACCTCATAATGAGATGCTTACCAAACAATCAAGCCAGGTTTGACTCAAGACATTTTGCTCCTTGGGATGAAAGGAAAAAATCACACACACTCTGCACAGAAGCCAACATGAGCAACAATTGTATCTTTCTTCAACATTGGTGACGGGACAGGTTTATTCACTATGTCCAAGGGCAGCAGGCTTAAGAAGTGCAGGGCAGGTCATTAAGCATACACCTTTGGTCCTTCAACACTTCTGTCTCTCAACCTCCATCACCTGAGGCAGCTGCCTCACTTTGCCTACTGGCAGAGTCTACCTCTTCTTCAAGAGGTGCCAACAAGTCTGATGTATGTGCCCTTTAGCTTCTGAGATAAAACTTTGCATTCAGCTTCACATTCACAAGACAAATTCTCATCTGAAACTTTATGTTGAAAAATCTGAGTTGTGAATTTGGAAATTTCAGTGACTTTCAAACAGCCATGTCTATGCATTTCAGCTCAGGTTTCCTGTTTTTCAAAGGTGTACTTGCCTCTTGCACCTAGTGAAATAATATGCTTAGGGAGGGGACATGCCACTAGAGATAAGAGGGTATAAAAAAGTCGTTCCGCCCCTTCAGGGAACAATGGGGAAAATAGTTTTATATGAGAGGGTTGGAATATAATAGTTTCTATTCCATCACCAAATTACAATTTCTAGGATTCCTAGGGGAAAGCCATGACAGCTAAACTGGTATAAAATGAATATACACTTGGAGTGTAGATGTACTCTCAGAGCACAGGCATAGAAATGTAGCACCCAAAATATGGAAACAAACGCAGTGGCAGATCTCAGCAAGTATTGTAAAACTATTAATGGTAGCCTTGGGCATTTCGAGGACATGTGATTTTCCACAGCGCCCTGAGCAAGTGCTCAAGCTGTATTTGTGTGTGTGTCATGTTCCCTAAGGGTTGAACTAGCAGATACAACAGCAGGTACAGGTCTATGAACCCCAGTCACTGAACTGCTGCAAAACCTATTAGGAGAGGACATGATCTGCAGAGGAGAAAAAGTGAGGGGGCTTTTTAACCATCTCCTGCCACCTCCCACCCACCTACAGGGCTAGACTCACCACTGGACAGCATGAGACAGATGCCTCAGGCAGCAGATTTGGGGTGTCACGAGAGAAATGCAAATGGTTAGTTATTTAATCTGTTATAATTGTATTTTTACAGCCAGGAGAGGTGTTTGTGGGATTTTCTTTTTTCCCTCAGGTACTGAAATAACTTTGCTCGGGGTTATGCAACTTGACGTGGTGGGAGGGCAGGGAGCCTTTTTTGGCTTCCCCTCAGGCAGCAAAATGTATTGAGCCTGACCCAGTTTTAGCTAATATTCCCATCCGGATCCATTAGCCACACTGCAGGGTAGAGAGCCTGAGGGAGAGTGTCCAGGGAGGAAAGCAGTGGGTGAAGGAGACTGAATTCTACATGCCACACTTGCCACTTCTCATGAGCCAAGTTCCACCACACCACCATTTAGATGTTTGGTAACAATTACAGTCCCAGATTTCGGTCTGCTGTGAAACTTCTAGTTCAGCCCTGATCTGTTTTCTATCCCCCTTTCTTTTGAGCAAAGAGACCCAGTCAAAACACCTTTTTGCATAAGTAATTGAAGAGAGTGAGTAAAATCAGGCAGCATTCAAAGGAGTGATTATGCAACAGTGTCTATTTTTCTGCTCCTAAATTTAGTTTTCATAGCAGCATATAATTACATTACATCCCTCTCTGTAAAAAGCAAAACAAAACAGTAAGAACTTAATCATTGTTGCTTGGCTTATATTGGAAGCCTTATAACTAGGCGAGCATTTTAGATTTTTGATAACTTCTTGCTAATTCATCCTTTCAAATAAAGAAAGACAGGGAAAACAAATGAACAGTAATAGGGAATGCACTACCTACCTCAGCCTTCACCATCCTCTGCAGTTTTAGACCACAGCTCCCATCCAGCCGTGCTACCAGGGCAGATGGGAGTTGTAGTCCAAAACATCTGGATGATGCCAGATGGGTGAAAGCTGACCTACATGACTTGATTCATTCAAACATTGGCAAAGCAGTGTAGGAGCAACTTGGTCAAGTCAAAGGCCTGGTTCACACATGCATATGGATGTCGTGAACTGGCAGGACAACAGAGAGGAGGAAGAGGATCCGGGCGAGGGGTGTTGATATTTTCACCCCCTCCCATTGCGAGAATCTCCTGATCTGATGTTTTGAGAAAGGAGGGGGCGAAAACTGCTCTTCTCTTCTTCCGCTCCTGACTGACTGCCTGACTCTGTGCGTGGAGAGAGTCTTATCTATGTAGTGACTAGATGGCTGAGTGGGAGATGTAACACTCATGCAAGCCAGTAGTTTGTTTAGTTTGTAGTAGCTGTTAGAAATAAAAGAAGTTATGCTTCACAGGTAGCTTCCGCATTGTTTATACTCTGCTGAGTCTGGTGCTCACAATGCACAGTTGTGGGTTCAGTGCACTGGAACCTGCTTTCCAGGATTGGAGGGTCTCTGAAAGTGCTCGAGTTGCCTAGCCCAGTCAGGGCAGTACCAGTTATTGAGCCCAGTCGCTGACATCGGTTGAAAGGCGTACTGACAAGGGGTGTAGCCGGGACTGGATGGGGAAGGAGAGGTTGGTGTCAGAAGTACTCACAGGGTGATGGAGGATCATGAGGGAATAGGGAACCAGAGCAGCAGGACCCATGAACACAGAGGGCTCCGAGGCATAGGGAAGAGGAAGCAGGATGCTCCAGAACTCTGAGGCAGGCAAGGCCCCACAGCCAGCTCACTAGCTCTGGGAGGAAGTGTGTGATTTCTCTGCCGGAGTAGGCTTGGAACAGGTAAGGATCATATGCCTCATCGAGCCCAGATGCTGCAATCAGCATGCAAAGTATAAAATGGAAGCAGAGCTGAGATGTTGTGTCTGCATAGCTACCCATGTTGATGGACCTCAGTTTGGCTGCACCAGGATCTCTGTGGGACTGTGCTACGGGTTGGACTTTGGAGATGTGGATTGACCCTGGACTGGGGACTTGACATACTGACGTGCTGCCAAGTAGGCCAGGGGTTCAGGACAAGAGATGACTTGATTTTTCTAACCTTCATGAATAGCAGCAGAAGGTATGGAAGATGCAGGTGCAAAAACAAAAGTACAGGCAGAAGTGCTGGTCCATTGGGGGGGGATCCAAGCACCCTTACACACCCCCCCCACAATACATTAAGAAGAACTATCTAAAAGTTCTTCTTTTGAGCTAGTTTTTGAGTTTCACAGAACTCTTCCTCAGGCTGGGTATAGGTAAAGGGCATGATACAAGCATCATCTAAAGATTCAGAAAGGAAAAGATCTCAAGCTTTGTCAAAGCATACTGAGATAAAGAAGCAGTGACCCCTTTCCCTTTAAAAATCTAAAAAAAAACCAGAGTGAATTGTTTCTCACAAAAAAAAAACATGTTGGAGGTGGCGTGAGATGGTATGAAAGGTCTACATGGGATGCTTTATCTGTGAAGACCTATTGATATAGGTGATTTGCAGCATGTTACTGCCACCATGTGGTGAAAGTGCAAGTGTGAACTAGCCCAGAAGTCATTGGGGAAAAGCTGGTTGTCCAAGCCGTTAATGGTGATATCTCCCTGTCTCCTTTTCCCTTCCCCAGTTTCCTTCCAAGATGACGATATGTCCCTTTCCATTCTTCTGGATAACAATTTTCTGTAGAACTTGGGGTAGGTGGGGAGGACATAGTCCAGTCCTATGCACCACTGCTCTAAGAAATAAGATCGGGCACCATTTTGCAACATGACCCAGAACATGGCGTTGTGGTGCTGTTGCGCCATAATGACCACTCCCCACATTAAATGGTGGGCGCCCTTTGCGGGGTCGCACGAAGCCCCCTGGACCCTATGCAGCACCATTAGCACAGGCTTGGCTTTGCCTTCCCCAGGTAGGATACCTGGAGGTCTCCGCCTACCTCAGCCAGTTGCCCAATCCCATCTAGGGAGGTGTTGCCAAGGTGATCAGGCCAGGTAGGGGGAGGGACTACCTGCCCACACAATAGGGTGGGAATCATCAGTTTCTCTCACCCTGCCCAGAGTTTCTCCCACCCTGCCCTCCCTCAGGTAAGTCTTCTTTTGCAGGTTAACCTCTTCTCCACAGGTACGCAGGCTACATCATGGTCACTGTTGAAGGGTCGGAAAGGAATTCTCCTGCATTGGCAGCTTTGCCTTTCCCATAGCAAAACGTCACAACTTTGGTGGTATCAGGCCTTGGGCGGAATCCTTTAGTCTATCTTCCCTAAATGGGGGGAGGGTGTGCAGCGGTGACCCACGCCCCCTCCTCTTTGTGGTGGTGATACCAGGATTCCCCGTTAATGGGGTTGTTTGAGGGGAGGCTCTGGCCGTACGCCTAGAGGTTGTCATTGCTCTCCCCTGCGATGGCGGCATAACGGGGGCAGGCTCTCTGATTGAACATATGTTCTCCAGAGCCAGCCCATCCCACACACACACTGGATAACCCTGATGTTCCCCAGATCCCCGGCGGACAAATTGGGAGTGATAAACACCCAATGCCTGAGCCAAGGTCTCCCCACATCTGAAACATAATAAAGTTGTGGCCAGTTTTAATCCCATAGCACGTTGTCTTGAGTCGTTATTCCACATGGGGTTTGGGGGACTCCGCCTGTCCACGCAAAGTGCAAGTGTGTACCGTGAGGAATGGGGATTCGGTTTTAGCCCCACACCTGATGTGACATCTTTTCCTTTCAGTAACACATGTAGCAAATAGTTGTGTGAGAAGAAAGCTCAACATGCCGCTACTGAAAGGAAAAGGCTTGGGGACGGGGTGAAGAATGCAGCCCCCCTCCTCAACTTAGATATGAGCAAGACATTAATAGGACTGTCATATGAAGGTATGGACACACGCCTCCTAAAATGCATTGCATTTGATGCGATATGAGTCCATATAAAATTTCTACCAGAAGTGAACCACTTGCTCATGTGGCTCATCATCTGATGCCACAGTCATTGCTCAGTACCTGCATGTATAAACCAGCCCTCATAGGAGGGCTGCTAGTCTCTGAGCAGCTGTGGCAATGATCTTCACAACTGATTTTTGACAGTGTGTAATATTTTTATGGAGATTGTTTCCCTACCACGGCTTCGCAAAGCATCTTGAGTTTCCCATTGGTATTCACAACACTTGTCCAATGATGTATGGTACGGAAGATGAGTTTATCGCATGCACTTTACTCTGTCTTTACTCATAAACTCTGTATTTCATTCTGTTGCTTCTGCAGTCTTTTCCAAAGAGCAAATTGTTCTGTTTATACAGATTGCTTTGTACCTAACCCAGTCCTCTGTGTTGTCAATTCACCATAGTCAAGGGACTGTTATATTGCATCCCCCTCCCATATGTAAGTGGTGTGCCTCTTAACACCAACTATTACTTGTTTTATGAGTACTTAGTAACTTATACAACTATAACTTGTTTATGAGTACTTAGACTTCTTTATATTGTTTTCTTATAATCTTATAAACTGATCATATAGTTTTATTATGCCTGTTGGTGTTTACACTTTATTGTGCCTAGAAGTGCTTTCATTTGGGAAGGTTTTTCTAGGGCAAGGCATAGTGATGGATTATTTTGATCCGGGCAAAGTTTTGAAGGGCAGAGAAATCAGCAAACTAACATGTAGATTATTTTTTCCAGGAGCTAGTAATCATGGTAGTTTCATGTCATTATGATTAGCTTTCCAAGAATCATCAGGCTGGCATCTATTGGAAACAAAATACTACATTAGATAGACATTTGGTTATTGATGTCATTAGTGCAGGACCTTAGATGGATGTAAAGGCACCACTCAGAAGAATGTGCAGCTCCATGGGGTTTTTACATTAGCCACCTTTTTGAAAATATTTTTTCAAGCAATCACCCCTCCTGTTTTCTTTATATGGTGTTGTAATTAATAATTTCAAGAGTTTGAAGACTTGTCTGTCTGGCTTTCTGTTTTGAGATACAGATCAGTACAATTACCTACAAATCGATTTAGGACAATCCAGTCTCCTCTCTAGTTCATTGTAGCAGCTCCCATCTGATCTGGACAGGGCCCAATTTGGCCCAAATCAGCCTGATTCCATTTGGGATTTGGCCAAATCTGGTGGGCAGCCCTAATAAACAGTAAGTCACATCATACCAGGTCAGATTATTTGTCCAAGTAACCTACTATTGTCTGTCTGACAGCAGCACCCAAGGCTTTCAAGCAGAGAGAGATCTCCCACCTCCAGCTGCCCACTCCTTTTTCTAATCTGGAGATGCCAAAAATGGCCCTTGGCATTGTCTTCAGAAGAGATGATCAAGCAGATCTCCTTTAGCATAGAGTTAAACTGCTTCAGCATGGCCAGAAAGGCCATCTCCCACATAATGATAAACCATGTCTCCAACACTGTCTGAAAAACATTCTTTGAGTAACATAGTGAGTAGTGGCCTGGAAATTAGTTCTTCAATCAGCAGGTGGACAGCACCTCAGTGATGGGCTGCTCAGTCTGACTGAACAGCCCAGTCAGAACCAGCAGCTTTTAAGATCATATGGGATCCTTCTGTTTCCTTGTTTCATCTGAATTGTGTTGTACTGGTAGTAGCAGTACCACCTTCTGGCTATCTGCAATGCCCTGCTGCCAAATGGTAGAGCTTTGAGTCAGTAGTTCACCTGCAAGCCATCACAGTAGCACAAGGGGCAAAATGGCCAAACTCACTGCTAAAGTCCTCAGCTCAAGACTCTGGCCACCTTTCATTCATGGACACAAACAAACCAGGCAGATCATCATAAATCTAATTACTGGGTGTCAAAAGTCTCTAAGGGGCTTGAATTTTCCATTCCAACTGACCTGTACCCAGTGCTTTTTTCTTTAAAAAAATGTTTAGGGGTGCTCTCATTTTGACTCAAGAAAATCACCATTTTATAGTTCAACCATTTTATACTTCCAACTCCTACTTCATACATTAAATGCTCACTTCTGTCTGAGACTCAGGAAACACCGTGGCAGGAAGCGAGGTCGCCATCAGGGGTGGCAACGGAACTGACAATTTATTGTGCTATTCAACAGGACTGACGATTCACTGTGCTAGAGAAGTAACTTAAAAAATTTTTAAAAATAGTTTCTTCTCCCGTTAGATTCCCAAAAATATTTAGGGGTATGCGTACCCCTGCATACCGCCAGAAAGAAAGCACTGCCTGTACCTATTCCGGTATTTTGCAATGAAGGAGGTTTACTGAATTCAACAGTTACATCACTCCCTTATGCAATCATTTTTTCATGACTGAGTTCAGCTGATGTAGATTCCTACCTGACATATCAAATGCTAGAGAACAATTCTGAAGGACACACAGCAGTGTGATGTTTTTAATGGCCAAGCTCGACTCAGGCTGCTCCACTCCAAATGGCTCCCCTGTGCTAAGCCATGTATTAAGTTGAAGCCAAGGTGATTCTGAGCCAAACTTGAGCCACACAGAATTGAATCTGTAGCGACACTCTTAGATGCCTAGAAAACCTTGACAATCTCAGAGATGAGAATTTGACAAAACGTAATCAAAATTGCCATGAAGCCACACATTGTGGCTTTTTGTATGATAATTACTACGATGTTTCCCTTTCTCTTAATGACATCTAAAGAGGAAACAGGCAGTGCTGGAGATTAAGTAATTAAGACGTATTAGAAGCATTTGAAGTACAGGGTCATAAGGGAGAGGGAAGGGTGAGCGAAGAGGGAAGCTGTGGACTGCATGTCTGCTGGAGAGTTATAAAATATTCTCCTTGCTCACAGCTTGGTAGCTGTTAAAGGGAGAGCTTCACAGACCGTGTGCTCTTTATTATCTCCAGTCTGGAAAACTGCAGCATCCATGGGTAAGTAAAACTCATGCTAAATTGAGAAAGCAAATTCGTATTTCATATATGGGTGACATATATAGATATAATGTAGGAACTGCAACAAATGATTGTTAAGTGTGTGCATGTATTTTGAAGAGAACCATTTCTTATACATATCCTCCTATTATATGCAAGGACTGCCACATAGTAAATTGTTACTAGGTGATTAATCATCCATCTTTTAATTGCTTTAACTTTTAAAAGTTAGCTTTTACTGGATCTGCTCTGCAGTTTTCTTTTTGAGAAATTGAACAAAATGCAAGATACCTTTCAACAAAAACTGCTGGAAGGAAACGCAATCTGTAACATTTTCTTGTCCATTTCTATCTATAGTAGCACAGTGGAACCAAAATAGTTTCAAGCACGTATGTCCTTAACTTTCAGCCCCACCAATGAATCAATTAAAGCTGTAGCCGATTAATCTACTGATTAAAGCGTGCACCTGTACTTATCTCTGAGAAACTGTCACCTTCAAAAAGCAGAATGCCTGGTAAAACCCATTGCATTTTACAGAAAATTGCCTGCAAGTCCGGCAAATGTAATAGATTGTGCTATTTATAGAAGGCAAGCAACCTAGATGTTACATGCAGTATGTTGGGGAAATTAAACATAGGTAGCTGTCTTATACAAAGCCAAACTATTGGTTCGTCTAGCTCAGTTATTGTCTATACCAGTGTTTCCCAACCTTGTGCCTCCAGCTGTTTTTGAACTACAACTCCCATCATCCGTGACTAGCAAGACCAGTGGCAAGGGATGATGGGAATTGTAGTCCAAAAACAGCTGGAGGCACAAGGTTGGGAAACACTGGTCTATACCATGAGTAGCAAACATGATGTCTCCCAGATGTTGTTGGACTACAAATTCCATCATCCTTCACCTTTGACCATGCTGGCTGTGGCTAATGGGAGTTGGAGTCAAGCACCATGTTGGCTACACTGGCAACAGGTCTCCAGGATTTCAGAGAGTGGGTTTCTCTTATGTCTGCCTAGAGATGCCAGGAATCAAATATGGAACCTTTTGCTACTGAGCTACAGCCTTTTATATCCATTTGGAGAAGGGTCACATCAACAATCACAATGAAAAAGCTTGACTGATCTGTTGCAAGATACGTAAATACAGATGATCACAGTATTCCAGACTTGGAAACCTAACGAAAGCCAACTCTAGAACACTAGGTGCAAAACATACACACAGAGAGAGAGAGAGAGAGAGAACTTGCCCCAATACTCATTGCTTTGGCATGGAAAGTAACTTTATTTTTTGTTCTGTCTTCAGCACTGTTTCATTTACATAACAGAATTCTCTCCATCGCCAAGTCTTAAAATTGGCTCCTTATTTCAAAATCCAACTGTGCCGCTGAAAAAGATATGTGAAAACAATCGTTTCCAGTAATTAAAAGTTTCCCTCTGCTTTGTAAGTCAGTTATGGTAAAAAGAAACAGAATTGTAGAGTTGGAAGCCACCCTGAGGGTCAACTAGGCCCCTGTGATGAAAGAATATCCCCTGGACACTGAACCCCAGCCTTGGTTGCCAACCTCAGTTACTTTTGCTGCAAGTGTGTAGGAGATTTCCATATGCTGGGTAAGTATGTAAGAGGAATATGTTTGGGATTGGTGGCCAGGAGTAGATGTGGTCCTTGGAGGTGAGGAAGGTTACCTAACATTGACTTAAAATACTCTTTGAAGGATCGAGCTCAATACTTTACAAGGCTTTCTTCTGAAGAATCTCCAAGCTGATGTCCTACATTGTGCATATTTTCAAGCTACTATTTTTGCACATTCCAAAATGCTTCATCCTCTTCTATCAGATGAGAAGTGTGATGCTATACTGCTGAATGACAGGTCGGTATGGCATGTAGTGGAGATACAGAGAACCAATATGGTGCAGTGGTTCGAGGGCTGAACCTAAATCTGACAGTGCAGGCTTCAAATCCTCAGACAGTCATGAAGTTCATTGGCTGCACTATTTCCCAGCTTAGAGTACCTCATATGGTTGTTGTGAAGATCCAGGCCTTAACTATCAATGAGCAGTAATAAAATAAACTCCACAGATGCGCTAATAATAGCTACCTCTGAATAGCTATTGATTCCTGTTAAGAAAGATCTGAAAGAGTTGAAAAGGATGCAATTTTCACATGAAGCTGGCCTTGCACTGCTTAATGATACTGTATTTGTAAGAACTGCTTAAACGGGATTCCCTTTCACAAGGGTCACTGCAAAGTCATTATTGCTATAGAAATATATTTTTAGCCTCATTATACCAGATATGAGAGTCTTTCCCCCCTTATTCCTCTGTCTGCCTATCTACAGCCTTCCGCTTTCACAGTACTGCAAACTACTTTAAAGTCCCATAGGCGACATCTTCTCATTATATTCTCCCTGTTCAGTCATAGTTTTAAAGGAGGATCTGCATTGTGATCATCCTAGGAGAATCCACATTCCAGTTGTCTCTCATGAGCTATTTGGTTTGCATTGCTCTGAAGACCTGACTATTGAAAGGCATTCCTCGGCTCCAACACTTGCCCCAGCGCTTCTCTTAATCCTCATTTTGGGTTAATGGTCATCCTCTTTACCCTCTCTCTTGCCTCCAAGTGGATACGTACTGGACCAAAACCCACCTGTGCTAGTCTGAAAGCATTACTTTTGCATTCTACATGATGCCCTTCTCTTCAGCCAGGCACACACTGATTCTTTTTCATAAGGATAGTTTCAATGTGGTGCCTGAATAATAATAATTTTATTTTTTGTACCTCTGCCCATCTGACTGGGTAGCCTCCCCTCTATAGCATCTGAAAGCACTCAACACATGTATTGGACCTTCAAGTTGAGAACTCTGATATATGTAAACAAGAAGCATATATTGTTTGAAGTTAACCCATGGATGCTCAGCAAATGAGGGTATTCTTAACTTGAGCATCCTGCTAAATATAGGATTCTTAACAATGTTTTGAAGATGCATCTATATAGCATTGGCTTGAAATGAAAGAATAAGCCCTACATCTCATGTAGGAGACAAATAGTTTCCTATTTTATTATTGGAAATCCTACTTCAAATTTCCTACTCATAAATGTGAGCTCTGAGGGAGAAAAGTTTAAAATCTTTACATTAGGAGATATCCTTCATCAATCAGCCTTCCCACCAACAATTATTCTTTTCTCTCCTGTATCTTGGTTTTAAATCAAAGCAAGATGATCTTACATCTGGCCAACGTCTTTCAAGGACTTCGAAAGTCACTGTGCATATGGTGTTATTCCACTGAACCAATCACTAGGGAAATAACAACACCTGGAATTTTTTTCTTAAGTAAACGGTGTATAAACTGAATGATTAACCCAAGGTTCTTGCTATTTGTAAAACTATATTTGAATCAAGAAGATGGTTGTCTTGTATTTTCATAAAGAAGAAATGGTGTCTGAACCAGGTTTGGATCACAGAAGGAGCAAAAATTATGCATGTTTGCTATATTTGTATAAAGTTATCATTTGCAGAGAATCTGGATTTAGTTTAGCAGAAAATTTAGACTTTTTTAAAAAAAATGCTCAACATGTGTGTATATATATTCATATATTCCATACATCTTTACATTATTTTGTTTATGGTGATGCAGATGTTTCTGGGAAGCAGAGCAAACATATGAGTAAAATTTGTGATTGGTCTTTAAATGACACCCCTCCCCTCAAAAAAAACCTACACACAGTAACCTCCCATGCTTCTTTAATATATGCATGACATCATAAACAAACAATCATTTATTTTTACCTTCTGAACAGAGTCCCTGAATCTACACCTGCAGCATCTCAGATTTGATGGAGGGGACTCCGAAGGTGAAGAACAGGTTTTCAAAAGTCTAGATGGAGTTCTTCAAGCTTTGGCTGAAGATAGTTAAGTATAATTGAAATATGTTTTATGCTGGTTGAACCCAAGCCTTAAGGTAAAGGTAAAGGGACCCCTGACCATTAGGTCCAGTCGTGACCGACTCTGGGGTTGTGGCGCTCATCTCGCTTTATTGGCCGAGGGAGCCGGCGTACAGCTTCTGGGTCATGTGGCCAGCATGACTAAGCCGCTTCTGGCAAACCAGAGCAGAGCACGGAAACGCCGTTTACCTTCCCGCTAGAGTGATACCTATTTATCTACTTGCACTTTGACGTGCTTTCGAACTGCTAGGTTGGCAGGAGCAGGGACCGAGCAACAGGAACTCACCCTGTCGCAGGGATTCGAACTGCTGACCTTCTGATCGGCAAGCCCTAGGCTCTGTGGTTTAACCCACAGCGCCACCCACGTCCGTAAGCCCAAGCCTTAGTGCCCCTGAAATTGGGCAGACTATGCTCAACACAGTAATATTTAATGACAATGTTATTAATATAAGCTTTTTCTTTTCAATCTGTTTGTCCACACAATCCCCTTTGGTTCTTTTGCATTAAGGCACTAACATAAAGTGTACTATATTCAAATTTATCATTGGACTCTTCTAATGTAGGTTTCGAAAGCATGTATAATTAAAAAACCTATGAGCTTGCACCATTCATAGATGGCAGATGGGTAGGTGGGAGCAACTAGTGTTCCTGAAGGCCAACGAGATATTGCTGAGGTTCCCTGAGCTGCCCTGTGATTTGATGTCAGCACCACACTGCCAAGTTTAGGATAATTATTGGCATTTCTGCTCCATACCGTCTCTTCTCTGCCAGTGTTCTCTCTCATTTCTCCCCATCTCATATTCTGTTGCATCTGTGCCTAGCAGCTACCATTCTCCACCTGCTATTTGCCCCCTGAGACACATGCTAAAAGCTGAAGTCCTGCAGTATCAGATGTGTCAGACAATGTCTTCCTCTGTTTGCTACTGTTGGCTGCACCTGCTTCCATGTGCACTGTTGTCTGCCTCCTTCCAATTTTCCCACTGTTGGGCACATGCTGAAAATTTGAGCTCTTCCATCATATATGGGTTTCAGGCCAGGGCCTGCTATTCTTCTGGCCACCATCATCTCTATCAAACTATGCCAAGCTCTGACTCTGCAAGTTGCCTTGCTATTGTATCTGGGTTGCTGCCAACATTCATCCACTCACCCCCATTCCTGTACCAATCTTTAAGTTGTTGTGCCAAGCCACTCTGGGGTATACCCTTTATGTAGAAGTCATGGAATAATAACCTCGGATGCCTACCTGCCAGCTCCCCATGCCTGCTGCTTCTCTTATTGAATAAGAGCGATCCTGGTGGTCACTGTGCCCACATATGGCTGCTATCCACAGCAATGAAGAGAAATAAAGGCTGTGCCCATGGGTTCCCGCTTGCCTTGGTGTGAGAGGTGCCCAAATGCTGTTGCCTGCTTGAGACAGTGAGAGAGAGACTGGTCATTGTGACATTGAGCTGATGTCACCTGCCTGCAAGAGAGGAACTGGCCATTGTGACTTTGTGATGACTGCTATCTGCATCACTTTTCTGCCTGCCAGGCATTTCTCTGAGTGGGAGTCACTAAAGAGCTAGCAGTCCTCACTGGAGGATGAGAAAGCATTACAGAACCAACTTAAGAAAAGTTGCAACTGTTACAATTCAAAGTTAGTACAAAGTGGTGACATCATCACTCCACATCAGGCTTCCTCAACCTCGGCCCTCCAGATGTTTTGAGATTACAATTCCCATCATCCCTGACCACTGAGAGCAATGGGAAACTAAAATTAAATTAAAAATAAATATATTACCATTTTTATATTCCTAGAACAATCTTCTCTGACCTGCCCTCCCCCTTCCAGATGCAATGGACTCCAACTCTCATAAGCCCCAGGTAGCATGGCTGGGATGATGGGCATTGTAGTCCAACAATACCTAGAAGGTACCAGATTGGGAAAGGTCTTGAACATCTCATCCAGAATCTTTTCTGAAATGCAGAAATTCTGCAGGCAAACGGGCATGAGGAAAATATCCTGAAAGTAAAAAGTTTGAAAAGCACTGGCTTGTGGAAGTGTTGGGCCTTAGCTCAGTTACTTAACTCAAGAAGAAAAAGAGGCGATACACAGGCTCTCAACTCTACTTTCAGCACACATTAGCCTCAAATAAAGCCCTTAATCATGTCAACTAATCTGAAAGACACAATAACTGAGAATTTCAGCTATCTTTTGGTATTTTCCATTTGTTCCCTGGAAAATGGAATACTATTGTATTGTATTGAATACTTCTTGGTAGTTAGGGAGGCTTAGCTGAGGCAGTTCAATTACTTATTGTTAACTGCTTCTTAACTTATGCTTCACTGAGGTGGCAGCAGCTTATTTTACTTGTCAGCCATCACTAAGCAGCTGTCACCTGCTCATCAGAGGAGGGAAGTGTTTTGTGTGGTTGCCATAACGACATAACCTGGACTTAAGGGTGACAAAGTGTGTGCAGCACGAGAACAACCATTTGACAACTTTCATGTCAGAAAGTGCCACTCATAGCAGGCCGCACTGTTAGCTGTACCGCTACCATTGCAAATGTGGTGGACACACCGTTCCTTCTTGCAGTGGAACCAAAGGGGACACTGCCTCTTCCTAATGTCTAAAAATTCATGAATGTTTTCCTGCCCCTCCTGTGGTTGGCACATGTTGATGACGTCATTAGTATGCACCCGTACTACCAGCTGGAGGCTGCTGGCAGTGCTGGATTTCGGGCATTTAGGACAATTCAAAGTTAGTACAAAGTGGTGACATCATCACTCCAGATCAGGCTTCCTCAACCTCGGCCCTCCAGATGTTTTGAGAGTACAATTCCCATCATCCCTGACCACTGTTCCTGCTAGCTAGGGATCATGGGAGTTGTAGGCCAAAAACATCTGGAGGGCTGAGGTTGAGGAAGCCTGCTCCAGATTATGTTATGCTTATGGCCTCAGGTTCAAAAGCTTACCTAAATCGAGTGCCCAACAGTGGCCAGAAATGAACTATGATGTAATGGTTGAAGAATATAATTGACACTATAAGGTATTTCTAATGTATTCATACAAATAGCACCTGCATCGGAATATTACCGCAAGGAGTGTTCTGTGTTCCAGCCAGCCAGATGTGCCTCCTTAAAGGATACTCCATTCCATTCCGCCTCCCCTTGGTTTTCCATTCATCACACACATAGCTGTCAACTTTTCCCTTTTCTTGTGAGGAATCCTATTCAAAATAAGGGAATGTCCCTTAAAAAAAGGGAAACGTTGACAGCTATGGTCACACACCCCACCTCAACAGCAGACACTCAGGGTGCTTCTGGACTGTTTTGCAGGAGACTCAAAAGCATACCAGCAAATTAAGATTTCCCAATTAAAGTGGATTTGGTGCCCTTTTTCAACAAACCTGCTCCCCCCCAAAAAAGGTCACGGGAAAATACACTGAAAAGTGTGTGGCAATAACTGCTTGACATTATCTTGTATTAACCACCCAGTAAATGAATCAGAATGAATACTCACTACATAGCTAGCATTGTATAACCTATCATTGTGTTTCTAGATATGCTGTAAGCCACACAGAGTGGCTAGGGAAACCCAGCGAAATGGGCAGGGTATAAATAATAAAATTATTATTATTTATTATTCTCCCCTCAATTTTTGTGTGAATTGAGCATTCAATCTAATAAACAGGTTGTCTGAAATGACCACAACATTCTGTGGCCACTGATCATGCTCAGTCCTCCTTGGGCTGTTTGGGGGGGAGGGGTTTGCCAAATATTATTTCTGTGTCTGCAAACCTTGGGGTTCCCCCACCAAGGCTGCGGATGTCCACTTCTTATTTTTCAGCCCCACTTTGACTACAAGCCTAAGCAGCTGAGTTCACTATTAGAAGGGCCGAGACACGTATGTCACTGTGTTTTGGCTTTAGCTGAACACCACCAGCGCCCTAGTCATCTCAATTTACAGTTTCTTTTGAGGCACAGAGCTGCAGTGAAATGGAAAGAAAAGACAACCAGTATCCATCATGTTGATGGCCTCGCTCAATCATGATGCGATGGTTACAGAGCAGTTGCCACTTTAGGTGGCATTTCTGGGGATGGATTTTTCTGTGGGATACAGGGGCTGCGGTTGCCAGCCAGTTCATCAACTAAGTACACACATGCCTAACTTACATATAATCCGATTGAGTCCTCATTTCTAGCTGAGCAAGCTCATATCTGGTAGAAGCTGTTTACTGCTTAACCAGCTGAAACTGATTGAAGGAAGCAGACGATGAGAGTAGCCCTAAGAGACAAAGGAGAGGGGAGTTTTGCTTTGTTTTTAAGGGAAAACAAGACAAGCCTTCCCTTCTAAGTCAGCCTATCCAGGTTTGCATCCAGATTCTCTGGGGGTTCCTACCATAACTGAATGCCAATTAGATTTGATGACGCAGCAGGAACCAAGTCCTAATTGGGTATATTACAAACTCTTGCTGCTAACAGCATACACTCCAGCTGTCCCTGTTTACCAAGGACAAACCCTATTTTCTTGTCCATGGTGAATCACTGTCCCTATTCTGAGGTTTAAAAATGCCTTTAAAATATTCTGCTATGGTGGGTTGCTGTTCTTTAAGTTTGCATCCCTTGATGGAGGAAGGCATATCTTGTCTCTAGTGCTTGTGCCTGTAAATATGCACACATGAACAAATGTTGTGCACTGCTTGTCATTTGACATGTTCCAGCAACAGAGCTGCAGTTGGGATAATTGATAACCTATTACAAAAAAAATACAGAGCTTTTCAGGTGATGGTGGGGAAGAAGGTAAAATTGCAACAGCTGGCTCCCTGATGGTCATGCATTAATATGAAGATTCCTAACCCAAATTTATTCATTTGAAGGTCTGGATACAGCCAACACATACACAACTGCATTGTTACCAAGATGTTTGCTTCAGCTGGAGCTATGTGGAATTTGGTAACCAGGGAAAGTCCCTATGGGGTTAACCAGCATGAATTTCTACACATCTGCAAGCAGCAAGTTGTGATTGCCTAATTGATCCCCTGGAACCCAGTGGTATATCAAATGCAAGCAACATGCCCCTGCGACTTGACTTTAGCCCTGTGTCATGAAACTAAATTGGCATGATTGAATGAAATTTATTATGTTCCCAGACCAGATTGGCATGGCTCAAAAACTCACCATCTATATGTTTGATATATGATACTCATGACCAAACCAGGTTTTTTTGTGGAAAGGTCCTTTCAGATTCAGACTTAGATTGTATGATAGCTGTTTCCTATAACTGGGTGTACATTTTCCTCAATTTCTTCTGCTTCTTGGAACCATTCCAGAAGGCTGTTCTCCACTGCTCTTTTTCAGGAGCTGGCTTCTCTAGATTCCTTCTTTGAGCCATGTTTGTTATTTTCTTCAGGATAAGTCAGAAATTTATGTGGAGAGGCACTTTCTAAGAGATGATTTTTCTATGGTTAAACTAAGAGGGCTTGTTGTTGTTGTTTAGTCACTTAGTCGTGTCCGACTCTTCATGACCCCATGGACCAGAGCATGCAAGGCACTCATGTCTTCCACTGCCTCCCGCAGCTTGGTCAAACTCATGTTCGTAGCTTCGAGAACACTGTCCAACCATCTCGTCCTCTGTCGTCCCCTTCTCCTTGTTCCCTCAATCATTCCCAACATCAGGGTCTTTTCCAGTCTTCTCTTCTCATGAGGTGGCCAAAATATTGGAGCCTCAGCTTCAGGATCTGTCCTTCCAGTGAGCACTCAGGGCTGATTTCCTTTAGAATGGAGAGGTTTGATCTTCTTGCAGTCCATGGGACTCTCAAGAGTCTCCTCCAGCACCATAATTCAAAAGCGTCAATTCTTCGGCAATCAGCCTTCTTTATGGTCCAGTTCTCACTTCCATACATCACAACTGGGAAAACCATAGCTTGAACTATACGGACCTTTATTGGCTAGGTGATGTCTCTGCTTTTTAAGATGCTGTCTAGGTTTCTCCAAGAGCTCTTGGAAAAACCCAAAATAAAAGGCAACTAATTACAGGAAGGCATATTTGACTAGGCTGTCCAAGGTCCTGGAGGACGATTGGGTCCATAGGTAAGAAGAGACCACTGACAGTTGTCTCCATCTGTATGCAGGGACTCTGCCAGAACCAATAATGTGGCACCTAATGTATTTGTGACAGTACTTCTCTAGGTTACAGAATTACTTTGCTGCCACCAATTCCTTAAAGCAGTGGTGGCCAAACTTGGCCCTCCAGCTGTTTTGGGACTACAGTTTCCATCATCCCTGGCCACTGGTCCTGTTAGCTAGGGATGATGGGAGTTGTAGTCCAAAAACAGCTGGAGGGCCAAGTTTGGCCACCACTGCCTTAAAGCTTCACAATTGCCTAGTAACTCCTGTCTCCCTCTGTTGATCTACAACTGTCTCCCCCTTACAGTTAACTGTCCAACTGACAGGAACCTCCAGCCAATCCGACTTCAGTTTACCTTGTTCTAAGCCCCACCTACTGAATCTTAAATCAGCCTATCTGCTAGAAGCTGCCACCTAGCAACCACCGCTAAACACATTTGTAACATTATAACAATTTAAGGCCTAATGGCCTTCACAGAATGTACCGTATCTTTGAAACAACGTACTGTATGTGCAACTCTCTCCACATGTCAAGTGATGGTCCTGTTTTAAATCACCCCTGCAAAAATATAGTTCCTAATTTGGTCTTGACACAAGCAATAAAATTGTAAAGAGGACTGGAGAGCAGGGGTAACAGAATTTTTCTGTGATACTTAGAAATAATTTTAAAATGCAATCAGGATAGACTCCTAACCTGACTTGCCTCAGAGGATGCAACAATGATTTCAGTGGGTCTTACTCTGAGTAGGAATGATTACAAATGGTAAGGCACATAAATGGTACAGTATTGTTTTTATTATCAGTGAAAGGAGTGGCACTGCTTTGGCAATGGCATTTTATGGTACATAACAAACTGTGTGCGTGTACAACTTTTACCAAAAACAATTTCCCCAAATTCACTGATTAGTACCATTAAGCACTACTACCTTACCGACATACTGTCATCCACACAATCATAGGAGACAGGAGTACAAACAAAACAATGAATATTATTGGCTACTGTCATCACCTCAATTCAAGATACGTTCAAGGAAATACACATTTCAGCAGCACAACATATCTGACATTGAAATGGGCTGCTCAGTTATAATGGTCTGGTTTGATAAGTTGCCGGTCAGTCTGCTATTTTTTAATGCCTAAGAAATTTGGACCGCTAAATACTGCTAACACTCACATGAAACCTGATAAGCTCACAAAGATTGTAAAAAGGGTGCAAGCCTTTCCTGTCAGAAAATTAAGGAAGTGTGTGTGGTTCCTTCCTCCATTTTTATCCTCTCAGCAATCCTGTGAGGTAGGCCCAATATCACTCCTAGCTGAGTGGGCTTTTAAACCCAGGCTTTCCAAAGCCATTGTTGATCTATCCACAGGAGATGAATAGGCCACAAAACCAACAGTATTAGCAACAGATACACACACACCCCTTACTTACTGCACTGGTTGTGCAAAATCCTTTCCTTATAATCCTTATAATATAAGTCAGGAAGCATTTTCAGTGGGTGGTGGGAGCAGCACCAGCTACAGCTTAACCTGAACAGACTCAGGTGGCAAGACTAAATGACCAGGACCAGACAGGGAGAAAGAGTCCATTAGCACAGACCTCCCTTAGCCAACTTGTTTCAATCCATAATCTATAATTAGACTTGTTGGATCATAAGGTGGTCATTGTTCCTCCCGGTTATGACCTGGCAGCCCAAGTTTCATATCGTCGAGAATCCCATTTCCCCTGCCCTTTAACCCGGTCATGTTTTTTTTATCACAACAGAGCACAAGACCTCCAGCCTGATTGCTGAAAGTGATGTTTTGCCAGCTTTCGCCAGACTTCTGCAGAGCAACCCTCTTTGTGCAGTAAAGGCAGCTGAGGTGCTGGCAGAGATAGCTAAAAACGGTACATTGCATGATATTTCAGATGGATTTATCTGCTCGGGATTCCTGGACACCTACAATGTCACAGTCTGTTCATTAGCACCACAGCAGTGAAACTTACAGATGCCTTTCAGAACTGCTTGCACTCCCTCATAGATGACAGACTGCCATTAAAGGGAATCAAACTGCTTCTGGCATTGTTGTTTTTCCTTTAAAAGTGTAGCTATTTATTTGCCATTTGCTCCTGGCCAACAGCAGCTCCCAATTTGAGCATGCTCCTGGCAAAGTGCCTTCCAGTGGGACCCCTGCTATGTGCATGACCCTCTCCAGAGTTCACTGCAAGGAAGGGGCATATTCTGTAGCGAAGAAGAAGAAGAAGAAGAAGAAGAAGAAGAAGAAGAAGAAGAAGAAGAAGAAGAAGAAGAAGAAGAAGAAGAGGCTGTTCTCTGCTTTTTCTTCTTTAACTGGAAGCAGAAGCAGCAGCAGCAGAAGAAGAAGCTGCTTTCCCCCAAAGTGCCCTAGATGTTGTGTCAACCTGAGACATGGGTGTCTGTGTACAAAAACACAGCAGGCACTATTGCACCTGTACAATGCTCTGAACTGACACAGCAGCTGCAGCATTGTGAGAAATCAAATTGAAGGCCACTAACCACTAGCCTAAGGTTACCAGATTTTTTTCAATGAATCCAGGGACACATTAATTAATTAATTAATTAAAACATGTTCTGGACGATGCTGCAGCAATGGCGTGGCCGAGGGGTGGCCGCCGCCTTGACCTCAACCACCACGTTTCCCCTTCCTCCGAGGCTTCTATCGCCTTTCTCCATGAGCCTGGGCAGCCCCTGAGTTGTTGGTTCTTCGGTGGTGGTGGTAGGGAAGCAGTGAGTGGTGGGTCAGGCATGGAAGGCAGAGAAGGAGGGCCAAGAGTGGTGGCAGTGGCGAGGCTCGGGCAGCGCAATGCCTCCCTTCCCATCGGAGCAGCCCCAATCCCATTCCTACTTGCGTGCAAGCAGGAGGGGGTGGGGATCCCTCAGCTGGGAAGGGAGGCTTCACACTGCCTTTCAGAGCAGCCCCATCCCAACTCCTACTTGCGTGCAAGCAGGAGGGGGCAGAGATCTATCAGGCAGCGCAATGTCTCCCTTCCCATCGGAGCAGCCCCAATCCCATTCCTGCTTGTGTGCAAGCAGGAGGGGGGGGGAATCCCTCATCTGGGAAGGGAGGCTTCCTGTTGCCTGAGAGATCCCTGCCTGCTCCTGCTTGCACGCAAACTCTGATGGGCAGCGTGAAGCCTCCCTTCACAGCTGAGAGATCCCCGCTCCACTCCTGCTTGCATGCAAGAAGGAGTTGGGAGGCTGCTCCGACAGGCAGCATGAAGCCTCCCTTCACAGCTTAGTTGCTGGGGTCAGGGAAGGTGGAGTCACCCCGGAAGCTGCATCTTAGAGCCCCTGCACCACCATCATATGGGGACTTCTGAGCAGCTCCAGAAGCTAGCCAGAGCCAACTGCTCTGGGCTGGTGAGACTACCTCTGCTGCATTTCCCGGGGACATTAGATTAAATCCGGGGACATTCCAGGGATGGAATTTGTCCAGGGACTTATTCGCAAATCTGGGGACTGTCCCCAGGAAATGGAGATGGTAGCCTTACACTAGCCTTGGACTTCAGTCCTCTCTAGAAGAGGCACATGGATGGGCAGGTATCAGTGTGGAATGCCCTAGCAAGGCACTATAACTCCAGAGCCTGCCTGTGAATGGTGCCTGCTAATATGGGGTCCATATAGGGCTCTGAACTGTGTCACGTAAAAAGTTGCAACCGTGTTGGTTTCTTCTTAGAGATTTCCTGAAAATACCAAGTTGCAGGATCAGACTGAAGCTCTGGGTAAGGCCACACTTCCTGCATGTAGAGAGTGGACCATATTCCACAATTAGTAGGTTGCTGGATTTCGAAGATGATGCCCATTTTTTGAGAGGAGGAGAGGAACCCATTTTGAATTGCAGGCAAAACAGCCAATCCTTCAGAAGAGCCCCCAAAGACATGAAATAGTTCGGCTCTCTTCACAAGCTTAAGAATATCAGTGGACACTCAAAGCGCCATAGAGTCTTCTGGACACTCTGCGTCCCGTCCCACCAATGCATTGGGTTCTCTCAACCAACTTATCAGTTCACACTATTTGAAGAGGGGGGCAGTTTAAAAAAAGAAAAGCCCAGTTTTACATCAGGGGCACATGTACGTTTATGCCTCTTTCGGTAGTAATTGAGTATGCTTAGGGGCCTGTCTGCTCTTTAAGTGAGACAAGAAAAAGGAGATTAATGTTAAGATGTCCAAGAAATGTCTGGGTAGTTAATCCAATTCTCTCAGATTAATTAAAAATTGCGTTCAGAGGGACACTTGTCACTTCTTAGCTTCTATTAATGAGCATAACACGAGTTTCACCAAATTAATCAAATTCAAAAGTATGGACTGCTTCCCCCCTTAATACATAATATGCTGATGTGTTAGTAGGTTTGCGTTTATCTTTCTCCAGAATTGCCATGTTAATGAGACCAAAATTAGAACATTTGTCCCAGTTTTAATGGCTTTACTGTCATTATAGTCCTAACTGAAACCTCACTTCTTTCAATTTTACAATGCTTGCTTACAATATCAGAACGCTAGGTGAACATAGCCTCTGTCTTCTGTTTGTGCAGAGGAGATGAAGACCCACTGTATAGATGCTGGCTTGGTGCCAATCCTGATCCCATTATTGGACAGCACAGACCAGGAGATGTTGCTTCATGTTGGCAGGGCCATTGGTCGTATCTGCTATGATAACAGTAAGTAAAAAGGTGTTGAAGACGTTTATCAATAGAAAAGATGGTGGGGTGCTGTGAGATTTAAGCTCTTTATTCAAAGAAACCAAAGTAGCTCAGGCCTGGTGATCACAGCAACTCTTCCCAATGTGGCAGCTGTGAGGACTGAAGGTCCCAGAAATCTGAGCTACTTTGTCTTGTTTCTCTTTACTCTGCCCTCTTCATTCCTCTCCATGTCCGGAGAGGAGCTGGTCACAGCAAGAGAGGGAAACCCTCTGGCTTCTTCAGCAGCCTGACTCATCTCTGCCTCTTGGACCTCCTCGCCAGCCTCCTCTTCTCCCTCTGACCACTTATCTTCATACTACCACAACTCCCCTGACTCTGTGCCTTTTTCCCATGACCATTTGCTTGGGGCTTCCTCTGCTGGTGCCTCCCACCACTCCTTTGCATCCAACCAGACCATGACACATAGCCCAGCAACTCTACCTGTTGGAGCCACCTATGTTCCTGATTGTGTCTTTCAAACTAGCTGCATTCAATGGAAATATTTTTTCCTCTTAAGTGTTGCCTGTTTTGACCCTTGATTTATTTAAAATACCTGTCTCTTACCTTTTAGTCCAAAGGCCCTCAAGGCAGCTCACAACGTCAGCTCAAACAGCATCATGTACACTCAGTAATAACGAGAAGAGGTCATAAAGAGAGTGCTCAGAAGGTATTAAACCCCTCAAAGAGGTTGCTCCTAGTTCCTAATTTTTGCACTTGTCTTTTCCAGATGACCTTCAGGAGCAGCTGGTGGGGGCAGAGGTGATCACGTCACTGGTCAGGATAATGTCAGACTATCCCGATAATGAACCTCTTGTCCGTGTCAACCTGCTGGCCTTATCCAACCTTGCAGATATAGGTGAATCTTGCAATTTGCTTATGGTTGTATTATGCTTTTGTCTCACCTGAAAGGGCCTTGGCTTTAAGTCTCACCCAGCTCTATTGCATATGTACTCAGAAGCACAAGGGCATAACAAACAAAAACATTTGTGGAGCCAAAGAAGGGAGTCTGTTGTCAACATGGCAGCACACAATGTGATGTAGTCAGTCACCCACTGCACTCTATACAAAATGTTTTAACAGTAGCTCTAGCCTCCATAAAATAACCCTTCTCCCCTTCATCTCTAAAGCTTTAAGTGAGGGGTTGACCTTTTTTCTCTTGTTGACCTGGAGTCCACACAACAGGTAACATTTCAAGAAGGCACCTTGCAGAATCACCACAGTGATTTCTCATTTCTAATCAGATAGAACTTTATGTTTCATACAGAGATGAAGTGATTCACAGACATTTGATCTTTTATGCAGACACTGCTAAACAGGCCCTTAGCAAGACCAGAGTTGCAGAACATTTGGTACATCAGCTACGGGCAGCAAACCACCATGAGAAGGTAGAAATCATCCTTGAGGTTCTTCACACACTAGCAGAGAATGGTAAGCTATCTTGATGAGATACCCTGAGATGGTTTCACATGCATTTAAGCAGTTATCTAAGCTAACTGTTTGTTTATTGAATCAGAGAGAGAGGGAAAGCACTTTGATTCAAAGGCATGTTTCAAACAGAACTGTTCAGAACCCTGTCAACTTGTATGAGAACAAAATTGCTTTTTCTTCCTTTGTTTTTAATTCAGCTGTTGACAGAAGCATTTGACCCACTATCCAGAAGCTTAATAACCTCTAAGAGCATTTTAAGTAGAAAAGCCAGTGTAATGGTTGTAAGGGGTTACTTGTGCGTAAGTTGCCTGCTAGTTGTGTCCGATTGCCTGGTTCACCATGCCTTGGCTGACAGCCCACACTCCGTGGCCGGTCAGTCGCTTGCAGAATCTGTCAGTGGGCGTTTCTTGAACCTTTTCCAGCATAAGAGCTGTTTGACACCAAGTCTCCTCCTATTTTCCCTGCGCGGAACTCGTCTGCGCAAGTAAGGGGAAGGCAGGGGTGTGCCAGCGCTCTCTCTACTAGTCTCTGATGCAGGGTCTTGGAGACCAGTCTCCTATTCCTCCATCTCCCTCCCTTCTCTACTGGTGTTGCGCTGAATTCCTTCCCCCCTGCTGGTCCCCTCTCCGGCATCGCTCTGGAGCCCTGCCTCCGCCTCTCGCTCTGATGTCAGTTCCCTGACAGCCAGCTCCTGAAATTCTCATTCTAGAAATCTGGGGACTGGGTGTGAGTGCAAAAACTTGAAAACCAACCACCAGACAGCCCGAAATGTACATTTAACTATGTATTTTTAGGGCTGGTTCACACATTGTATCTGGAAAACATGATATGTTGATTTTAAAACATCTTTTTTTTAATGTACATGGTATTTATTTTGTGATATTTTTGTAACCTGACCTGGGAGCAGGATATAGGTGCAGATAGTAAATAAAATGATTGTAAGGAATGACTGCCAAGATGGATTTTCCCTGTGACATTTATCTGTGTTGCATACATGCCTTAACACATGTGTTACATATTTGTCATGTACAATGTGATGCCATACTAAAAACGTAATGTGAGGTGAAGCAGCAATGACAGTGAAGATAATGGAGGGATGCAAAAGAAACAGGTATCCAAATCACAGCGGTCCTGTATCTTTGGATGCATAACCCAGTGCAGGTCCTCAGTTACTCGCATTATATTTTAAAAGCTCCCAAAGCCTTTGTTTTGATGAGATCACAGTAGACATTAGCCATTGATTAATGCAGCATGGTCAACTTCAATTAACCAAATTTAGATTAATGAAATAACTTAAGGGAAATGTCACAGTTATTCATATCCGTAATTCCAAATGTTAGCCTGCCCACCAACTCCCTCCGTTTGTTCATTCATAATTAAATGGAAACTCTGTCCTGATTTTAACCAACAGTCTGCTTTTAAGTGTGTCTCAGTATTCAAAACAATCAAGATATTTTGGGGTGTTTAAAAACAAAAACAAAAAACCCAGCTACAATAATAAGGTTGACAGTTGTCAACACAGTCATCGCCTTTAACTCACACACAGGATTATGCAGAGGACCAAAAAGGCACTTTAGCATGTTGTAGTCTCAAATCTCAGGGTTGTGGGTTTGAGCCCCATGTTGGGCAAAATATTCCTGCAGGGGGTTGGACTAGATGATCCTCGTGGCCCCTTCCCACTCTACAGTTCTGTGATTATTATATATATATATATAAAACCTTCCCGCCAGAGCGGTACCTATTTATCTACTTGCACTTTGACGTGCTTTCAAACTGCTAGGTTGGCAGGAGCAACGGGAGCTCACCCCGTCGCGGGGATTCGAACCACCGACCTTCTGATCGGTATAATATAATATAATATAATATAATATAATATAATATAATATAATAATATATAATATATAAATGCATATATATGTATACCTGTTCAGACATTGATCCCACAAGAACTGGCATCCTTGAACCACCAAGCTTCTAGCCAAAGGAGGGAATCGCAAGCAGACCAGCTGCACCAGCAAGGAAGCTTTCTGAATAGGTCATAGTGACCCAGGTGATACTCCAGGAAGCTTTTGGGTCAAGGTCGCTTATTGGTCTGAGCAACTAAGAGAATCTGCTCCTGCTGGTGACAGATCGCCTTTGCTTGTCTTCACCTACCTTTTCTTCACCTCCATTTGAGTAGGAGCAGGGCCAGGCAGTGCCAAAACCATGTGGGGCAGAGTCAGTTACAAAATCATCATTTAATTGTCACCCAGTGGAAGGAATGGCTGGGAAAGACTCATGCAATTGGTCCTGCCCACGTAGTTCCAGTATGGACCTATGCACTGCATCACAGCACTGTAGATAGATCTGAAGGATATTGCACTGTGGGAAATCCATGCTTAATAATTATTATTTATTTGTACCCTGCCCATCGGGCTGGGTTTCCCCAGCCACTCTGGGTGGCTCCCAACAGAATTAAAAGCACAATAAAACATCAAACATTAAAAACCTCCCTAAACAGGGCTGCATTCAGGTGTCTGCTAAAAATCAGATAGTTGTTTATTTCCTTGACATCTGATGGGAGAGCGTTCCACAGGGTGGGCACCACCACTGAGAAGGCCCTCTGCCTGGTTCCCTGCAACCTCACTTTTCACAGGGAGGGAACCACCAGAAGGCCCTCGGAGTTGGACCTCAGTGTCCTTAGTGTCGTACATTTAAAATACACCCAATGCACAGCTAAAGCACATAGCTTCCCCACAAAGGATCCTGGGGGTCATGGCTTGTTAAGAGTACTGGGAAGTGTAGTTCTGTGAGGAGGGAACTAAACTTCCCAGGATTCTTTGGGGAAAGTCATTTAAGTGCTTTAAAAGTGTGTTGAATGTGCTTTAAATGTATGGTATGGATCTGCCCTTATAAGTTGTTTGATGGTGGAGTGACAACAGGACGCACAATAAAATTCAATATGACCATGTCTAAGCCAGGGGTAGACAACATGGTGACAATATATGGAGACAATCCTCCATATATTGTTGAGCTTCAATTCGCATTTGCCGGTGGTCAGGGATGATGGAATTCCAACATCAGGAGAGCACCATATTGACTGCCTATGGGCTAAGTGCATGACTTCACAATGCTTATCTAGCTGCTTTATTGCACAGTGTCTACCCAATGTTATTTGACAAGAGAACACAGAGATTCAAAGTTTTTATTACACAAATCACACTTGTCTGAACAGGCCTTTGATAGCACCTACTGCTACACAGGTGGTGCTGTGGGTTAAACCACAGAGCCTAGGACTTGCTGATCAGAAGGTCAGCGGTTCGAATCCCCGCGACGGGGTGAGCTCCCGTTGCTCAGTCCCTGCTCCTGCCAACCTAGCAGTTCGAAAGCACGTCAAAGTGCAAGTAGATAAATAGGTATCGCTCCGGCGGGAAGGTAAACGGTGTTTCCGTGCACTGCTCTGGTTTGCCAGAAGTGGCTTAGTCATGCTGGCCACATGACCCGGAAGCTGTACGCTGGCTCCCTCAGCCAATAAAGTGAGATGAGCACCACAACCCCAGAGTCAGCCACGACTGGACCTAATGGTCAGGGGTCCCTTTACCTTTACCTTTACCTTTACCTTTACTGCTCTTCTAGGGTTCCCTCTCCCTTGTTTCCACACTTGCTTGGCACATGCATCTCTGGTCTTCTGAAAGTCATGTTCAGGGAATAAGCCTTCCTGGAACATGATGCTATGGGAAATTCAGATGCACTGTTGGTGAGATCTCTTCCCTCCATGGCTCTGGCTCTGTTACATTGGAGGAAAAGCTGCTGTCACTCGAGTACAACCGACCCCAAAATAGCACTTTCTACCAAAATTCACCAGAGCACAGCATTAAACAGTGGAGTGACTGCCAAAGGGAGGGAGCAAGAGAGATGAGGTCTGGACTTTTCCAGGAAAATGTGTTTGTACTGAGAAAGTAAAACAAAAGGCAATTTCAAGGTAAATTACTGGAGGCTTGTCCCAGAAGGAAGGGGGAGGATGAGAGATATGGAAGAGGGAAGGAGGGAGGGAGAGAAGAGGTGGGCATTGAGCCAAGAGCAACTGCATCCTGATGTTTCAGTGCTCAGAAGGCAAAGGAGGGGTGTTGAAGTGGCGGGCGCTGATAAGCTGGAGAGTCGAAGAAATCAAGGGGAGTGTAATTGTATACCAGCACTTCCTTATGATCTCTGAGAACTCTTCAAAGAGAGGGGGCGCAAGAGCTTACAACAAGAGGGAATCCAAATTAAGCCAAGCTTTTCTGAATAAGGGGTGCTTGACTCAAGATGGCAGCATTTTGATGCTAATTGGAAAGATGGCATAAGAGTCCTGGGCTCTCTTCAGCAAACAAGTGCTAAGTGATGTGAAGCCTTGATTGAATTAGCAGAGAATTTGGCTTTCAAGCACCCCAAGAGCTTCTAGACTAGTTTGCAAACGACTCGGATGCTCTCTTTTCCATTTCAGTAGTTGTTCCTGCGAATTGCAAATGTACTCCTTTCTTAGTAGACCTTTGTCAGCAAAGTAGAGGCAGGAGAGGCAAAATTAGTGTGGAGACAGGTTTTTAAGATGTGTTATATTGACCCTTCCAACCTACGAATCTTTTTTGGGTTGAGTAACAGACAAACTACAAAAGTTATCCCAGAAGCATGGGTGCAACTTCTCTATGACTTTTTTCCTTACTATACCAGTTAAAAAATATATCTATGCTACAGAATTATATTAGTTTAATAGTCATTCCCTCTTGCCAGGGAACCCTGGGTATTGTAGTTTGGGGCAGACATCATTTGGCATCTCTGATAGAGAGCATTCAGCATCCTCATCAAACTTGAGGACATTTGTTTGTGGCAGTTCTATAAAATTGATACATGTAGGTATGTCATAAGAGATTGCATGGGAAGTTCCTGTATCGGGGTCTCCTCCACATAGCATGACCTTGTTCTTCTCACACAATCTTACTTCACATTGTTATGAGTTTGTGAGTGCCAGGTCCTGCTAATCCCTGGATCCAACAAATGTTTAAAGCTAATCAAGCCAGGCCAGCTTCCTGAACCCCTGGATTTTGAAAGTGTTATAATATAAACCAGGCTAGCTTCCTCTTGAGGTGATCACCTGGGGGTGGGGGTAAGCCATTTAGGGAAAGAAAGGAAAGGAGCTCTGTGTGAGACAGCAAGTGGGGGGGGGGGCTTCTGCAATTTTATGATTCTATAATTCTTCTGGCCTATGGTTAGTGAGAAGGACAAAAGCCAGAGTTTAGAGCAGAGTTTGCAGGGAAGGGACCTAGAAGTAAAGCAGCAAACTGGAAAGAGTTGGAGTGTTTGATTTCTGTTTGAATTCAAGGATGTCTTTGCGAGAAACAAAACCCTTTTGGGGTGTTAATGCTACGAACCCCTCCATTGTTCAAGTTGTATACATTTGTAAATAAACCATATGCCATAAAGACACCACAGTCTCTGCTGTGCCTCATTTCCAAAAGGAAACACAAACCCTGGGTAAGCTCCTGCACCAGCACGTTATTAGGATGAGATGTAAATCATATTGTAAGAATGAGCCCTCATTTGTCTGCGGTTAGCAACACTCGGCAAGAAGCTTTAAACATGTTTGTTTATCATGACTTCCGCAGATGCCCTAAAATCTCAGTTGGTTGAAGCTGGTATTCAGGAAGCCATAGTTGAGATCCTGCAGAGGCTGCAAGACAGTTCCAAGCCAGAAGATGTGTGCAGCTTGAAGGCTGCGTCGGATCTGATTGTGTCATTGCTACTTGGAGGTAAGAACGAGCGAGCCCAGGGAGAGCGAGTCCAGATGCACAAAACAAGAACAGCTGCAGGAGGGCCATCTGCTTCAGTGCTTCCTTTTCCTTGCTACAGACACAGCTGCGGTCTGCCGTTTCCAGATTCCTGGGGGGAATTTTCCACCACAGATGGCTTTTTAAAAAACGGAAACAAAAAGGAATGATACCCTTGTAGTATGATTGTAATGCTAGTGTTTGGCCCTGCGTATATACAAGTTTGCCTCGGGCATTTAAGGGCTAGTCAGCTAGCTGTTGGCCAAAGGTTGCAGGAGGATGATTGAGTCAGCATCTCCGACATTCTGTGTGGGTGGGTGTAGAACCTGTGGCCCTCAAGATGCTGTTGGACCACAACTCCCAGCAACCTCGACCATTGGCCTTACTGGCTAGGGCTAATGGGAGTCAGAGTACAGTAATATCTTGGAAGCTGCAGGTTTCCCATCCCTCCAGGGGAGTGAGATGAAATTACTGGAGCCTTTTGTAATATCTGACCTCAAGTCTATATAAGTTTGCTTTTAGCTTATCTGCAGTAGGTTAAACTTAGCTAATCTGACAAGGGTAATTTTATCAGAAGAAGAAATTCATTTCTGCTTCTTATTGTTTCATCTAACTAGATAAAGAGAGGAGTCTTGGCATCTGTTTCAAATATAAACACTTGGGAATTACAGTTAATTCTTTTTATGGTTACAAAATTGTAGTAATTACTACAGACAGAAAGCAATCTGTGTAAAATAAGCATCCAATTAATTATCCAATTGTTCACTTAATATTTACTGGTGGGGATAGTGAGGACAACAAGTCACTTACGTTAATGAATTAGGCATGTTGGGGTTGTTCTTGTTCTTCTTAATGTTGATTTTTGGTCACTTACATTGACTCGGGAGTGAGCTGTGTCTTACCTTCAGCATATGGAGGAAGTTGAAACCAATTCTGGCTTCTCCACAGTCCACTGTAGTTGTTGTTTTCCCACCACATGTTATATTCAGTTTTATTTCTACAAAATGCCTTGAGTGAAAAGAGAAGAAAACAACTGTGAGCCCAGTCCCTTTTGCCAAGCTGGTGATTTGGCATTCTTAGCATTATTGGCCTGCATTTTCTTCAGCCCTTGTGTTGCTTTGCAAAACGCATCTTCCACAGGAACTTGGGATCAACCTTCTTCAGAGATTCATCGCTCTCTGTTCTGGGTTTCTTAATGCCATTTCTGTGCCACTTGCAAGACTGGTTGTATGTGGTGTCTTGGCCATGGCTTAAACCTGAACCTCCACCACAGCTCAGACCAAAACTGGAAGAGCCACAGTCCACTGTTGTAACATGTGCAACTATGCAATCGTGTTAGTAGTCCACCTGGAGAACTTATGGACTATCCTTGCTGCAGCAACTAGTGCTAACAAGCACATTTCTATGTGATGAAGGAAAATGTCAGATATCATGCTGAATATTTTGGTGGTAGCATGAAGATACCTCCTCTCACATAAGGGGTGGTGGACCTGTTTTTCTCTTGAGGTCTGCTTTTTCTGGAGAATAATCTCTCAGGGGTTGGGTGGTAGCGGTATCTGGGCCTAGCAGTGAGCATGACCAGAGACCAAAGTGGGCAGTCCACCTCTTCTTTTTCCCTCCCTCCTCTTCCTCTTCCCCCAGTGGTCTGCCAAAGAAAGGACAGTGAAGGGATCACTTGCAGAGGGTTTTCCTTCTCCTCCTTCCATCTGTTTTGTTTCTCCTCATTTCTCAGCTCCCATTCTCTCCCTCTGGGCTCCCCACCACACATAAAATTAGGGCAACCGCCACCTGCAGCTCTTAGGTGTCAACTTTCCTGCTATGTTGAGAAACACTGTATTTCAATTTAAATCATGTTTATCATTATTTGAATCCATACACAGAAAACAACGTATGCAAATATTTGTTCTCTTTTTATTATTATGCATTTCCTTGTTTGTGGTGATGTGTTAGCCACCACCCTATCACCTGACCTCCAGTAGCTATTCACAAGAGACATCAGCTACCAGGCTATACAGAAAAGCCCATAGAGAGGTGCTTCTCTTCACAGCAATAAACAAAGCTATAATAATCCAATCAGTAATTCTCTGCTTGTTGTACTACAGATGAATCCATGCAGCAGCTGTTTGCAGAAGGGAATGGTGTTATCTACCAGAGTGTTGGAACATGGCTTGCATCCAAGCACACCCAGTTACAGCTGACGGGGGCTCTGGCCATTGCTAACTTTGCCAGGAATGGTAAACATACCTATATACTTTATTTACTGAACGCATTTTATCCTGCTGCTCAGCCCAAAAAAGTTCCCAGGATGCTTTTCTTAAGATCAATAAAAGCAATAATTCATTCGGCGATATCCACTCGTGGCAGCCTGCTCGCACAACATTCTGCTAGCAGAAGCTTCCGTTTTTAGCATAGCGCAACAGACAAATCCATTGGGTGTTTTGTGCTTGCAAATGACGGCATGCAACTTCTCTTATTGTTATATGCTGTTGACATTTAAGCTACCACTTCTGCAACCACATCAGCTCTCCAGCTTCTTGCATGAACATTACTGAATTAAAAATCTATTGGTCAAAATGCAGGTTTAAAACACACAGAGAGAGAGAGAGAGTGCACAATAATAATATCTTCCCCTTTGCTGTTGAAATGTTGCCACAAATCATGCTTTTGGCAAAAGTTCCAGGTACCTCTGGAAGGTTTAAAAAGGAGAAAGGGTTACCAGAACTGATCTACAGCTTTACTGTTGTCCTATATGAAGTATTGTCATTAAAATCTTATTTTGATGTTTTTGTTTTTAGTGTATGTGTGTGTGTGTAGTAATTTCATATTGGGAACTGCCCTAAGATCCACAGGTATAGGGTGGTAAGGTAAAGGTAAAGGGACCCCTGACCATTAGGTCCAGTTGTGGCCAACTCTGGGGTTGCGGCGATCATCTCGCTTTATTGGCCGAGGGAGCCAGCGTACGGCTTCCGGGTCATATGGCCAGCATGACTAAGCTGCTTCTGGCAAACCAGAGCAGCGCACGGAAATGCCGTTTACCTTCCTGCCGGAGCGGTACCTATTTATCTACTTGCACTTTGTGCTTTCGAACTGCTAGGTTGGCAGGAGCGGGGACTGAGCAACGGGAGCTCACCCTGTCACAGGGATTTGAACCTCTGACCTTCTGATCAGCAAGTCCTAGGCTCTGTGGTTTAACCCACAGCGCCACCAAACTTAATAATAATAAGATGAATTAAGTTGGAAGTTTATATTATCAGCTTTCTTCTCCTCTGCTTCTTCAAGACAGCAACTGTGTGCGGATGGTGCAGCTGGGAATCGTACATCAACTTCTGGACCTTTTGGAGCAACATGTGGAAAGTGGAGATGTCTCTGTTCAACATGCTGCCCTGAGTGCTCTCCGAAACCTTGCTATACCAGGTACAACAAAAGTCGCACCACAAATTATCTAACTGAACAACTACAAAATTAAAATTAAAGTTATGCGGTAGGGCAGAAGTGGAATGTGTGAGAGTGGGACTCTCTATTTCCTGGACTCTGTTCCTTGTAAAACTCTGTCCATCTGTTATCTTTGATGAGAGATGTTGAGAATGCCTTGAAAGGAGTTTTCTCTGTAAACATATGTGCACTGGAGTTCTTCAGATCCAGCCACCCACCACCACCTCATTGGCATGTAGATGATAAATCTCAGGGGTTGGAAGGGTGGCATATTGACATCAGCACACATACTGTACGTGTAAATGCACATCAATGGACACAAATGCAAATACAATACTTTTTTTCCATTGAGAACTCATAACCTGCAAAGGAGAAAGACTGTAGTCCCATATTCTATCACATACTTTGGATGCAGAAAGTCCTCAATAAAAATATGGGCATTTCCAGGTAAAAGAATCAGGTATCAGGTGGTGATGGGGGGAAAAATGTTTGCCTGGAACCCTAAAGAAACATAGCCAACTGAGAATAGACAATACCAGGTTAGATGGATGAACAGGCAGCTTCCTGTGTTTCTTTAGCTTAGATAGGGTGCATGAATCGCAGCTATTCTGTAATATATACAATGAGAACCTGAGAATCCTTTACTTTTCAATGGGATGTGATTCCTGTAATGAAGGCAAACTGGGCAGAGAAGAACCCTCAACAATGTTCAGTAGCAGCAAAAGGAGCAAAGGTGGTGATCGCTAGAATACATACAAATGTCCCCTTTTATCTTTAAAATGTTGGAGGGTGTTATTTCGCTCAAGAAAATATTGGTCTAAAAATAGGCTTTTTGTGGTGACAAACCTATTTGGCACAGTGCCCATCCATTTTTCTTTAGTTACATTTGGTTTTCATCACTGTCTGGAGGTGGAGGTGGTCACTTCTAAACAACCTGTTTATTGAGCATTCATCCTGAGTTTGCACAGAGTTTCTATGCTCACCATTGTTTGTTAAGCATTAATTCCATTTTTTTTTTGTACAGAGGTTATACAGCTTCCCATCAATCGTTACCCCACAACTTTTAGTCCATTTCCCCACCAGTTTCCTTACTGCAACATCCTTTTATTTAAAAAATGGTTTGTCGCAGCAGAGAGCTTTTATCCACTTTAGTTGTGCAAACCCAAATTTGCTAGTATGCTATTGAATCCCTCCCACAAAATAGTGACAGCTGAGAAGAAAACCCCAACGTACCAGAAGCGGTTTGCTTTGATGAGAAAAACATGTAAGAAAAAGCAACCCTTTTTCCACCCAGTTGGTTTCAACCCCATCCTTCCTTAAAATCATAGAATTGTAGAGTTGGAAGGGACCATCAGGGTCATCAAGTCCAACCTCTTTTAATGCAGGAATCCTTTGCCTAATGTGGGGCTTGAACCCTAGAGATTAAGCATCTGAGCCATTCCAGTACCAAAGCAGTCTCTGTTAATACAACACACATCATCTGGGTCTTTCGCTGAAACTGTATTCTCTGTTGATTTGCTAAAATATCAGTATTATTATTATTTTTTTTTTAAAAAAAGAAATACGCAAAAACACAGCCACAGATGAAAAAGTCAAGTTGAACATGAAATGAAATCAATTAGAAACAGTATTTTTAAAAATGTATGGGCAGACGCAAGGGGCCTCATTAATTGATTAAACCCTCAGAGTCCTGCCCAGGGAGCTCTCTTTGAAAATCATTCCACACTCGAGGGCCTACAGTCTGAACTTTCTGCTAGCGAAGCCCAAGGAAATTACAAACAAGTTAATTAGCCGTCAGATTCCCAGCACTCTAAAGTTGCCAGCAAGGGATGCCTGCCCGCTGCACTTGCCCTAGGCTAGGAAGAAAGAAAGCACGTAGACTGTCCGGAAATTGCTTGGTAGGTTGGATACTTCTCTTCCCAGGGAAGTTTGCTCTTAATGATTACCTGGAATTGCTTCACTCAAGGAGCCTGGTGTGGGGAGTTTGGGGGCAGAAAGACATGTTCAAAAATGGAGGGATATGTAAATATCCTATCAGGTGAAGTGTATTTTGATCTTGAAGGAAAGATTATGACCACTGGGATATTTCCCAATCTATCTTTCTCAGTAGTCTTTCGGTACAATTTGTCAAACCACCTATAGGTTCTGTATCGTTAAGAGCGGAAGTTAAACTTTTGACTAGACATCATTGTCTCCATATCTGCAGTGGCAGCTGGCAACTTTTTGAAACCCTTCCCTAAACATATCAACATGCGCATGGCACTCTTGCACAGGTGTTGGGAAACACATGCAAACCAAAATAATGAATGCAAAGGTTTAAAATATTGGGTTTGTGTTTTGTTTTTGTTTTGCTTCAGGTTGCACGGAGAGCATTTATTGTGGGGGGTTGTTTTTTATTCAAAGTCACTTAATCTATCCAAAACAAAAAACAAGTTGGAAATATGTATCAGCAGATATATCTGATTTCCCAAAAGAGACAAATAGCTGCTGGGTGGAGGGTTTTCATCAGGAAAATGACATTGGAAAAACAGTCAACCTCCCCTCCTTCTGTGTCATGGTCTTGATCTGAATTGGGCCCACTTGAAGCTGTATTTTGTGGTACAGGTCTGTCATTTGGAGCTTTAGTCAGAGAATTAATCAGTTTAATTGTAATTAATTGTATTTTTCTGTCCTCGCCCCCTCTTGATTAGGGAGGTCTCTGGACTTGTCCATAATGGCAGAGCTGTCACTGCAGCTCCTCTAAAATGCTGGATTCATGCTGGATTTGTTCATTTGGTATTAGAATACTGAATTCCTATTCCCCTTTAATTTGGGCTAATAAAAAGTCAGTGTGCGGATCAAATGAAACACAATGGGTTGCTGAACAACTGTTTAGAATGTTTTCTGTTTTTGAAGTCACGTGTTTTCTAAATGAAGTCCATACTACCTTGTTGATGCAAATATTTTGAAATATTGGTGCTAATGAAATCTAGATCTAAATAGGATTTTTTAGCAGGCAATCCAAAACATTTTGTTCAAAGAGCTGCTGTACACCTTGATTTTTGTCATGCACTGACTATACATTCTGTGGCCTTTAGTAGCTTAGCGGCAACTTGTCATTCAGATATTGAGATCCAGATCACCAATTGTAATTCTGATCATTTTGACCCATTTCCCAGTGGCTAACAAAGTTCAGATGCTAGACGAAGGTGTTGGTCAACGTATCCAGATGCTTTTGAGGTCGGAGATGCCTCCTGTTCAGTTTAAGCTTCTTGGGACACTACGAATGTTGGTGGACGGTCAAGGTAGGAGAATATAAAGAGCTTTCAAGCTAGTCCCTCTTTAGGACTGCATAGCAAACAAGGGAACCATTGTTATGCAATAATCAGGAAAGTGTTCTTATCGGTGTGGTTAGATCGAGTTCAGAGCATCAAACCAATGACAGAAGGGCCTTTTTGAATGCAGGTTTAAAATTAGTCAATGGATGTGATATCTGTCAAGGTACTAAGCTGTATGATGCATAACCAATTCAATGCAAAGGAGAGTGCAGTTTGAGGGCTACATTCCAAGGACAAGTGTTTGGAAATAGGCTGCAAGGGGGTGGCTCCATAAAGGCTCACATCTACATGTTAGTTTCTGTTTGCCACTGTGCAGTGCTTTGGAGTCACAAGACTCTATTTTGCATTCCACACATTCCATACTGTTGGAAGTCTCACGGGAGATGGGAGACGGATGTGACGCTATTGGTTTCCTGTTCCTTTGTTTGCTTCAGTTGCTTTCTGCCTTTCACAGAGAGAGGATGTGTTTTCTGTCTGCGTAGCTTAGTAATAAAACTCATAGCGATGTAGCCATAAATCTCATCACTGTGTGCTTTGATTCTCTGCTGAATGGGAATGTGCCTGGAGTCTCATCAAAGTCTCAGGTCGTTAATCACGTCGGAGGGCGATTCCGGAAGATGAGCTTTATCAGCTCGGTCGTAATGCAGATTCCGACACTACATTGTGTCTGTGTGTTCCATTATGAGCAGGCCATTTCCCTTAAGCAGATGCCCTCCTACACCTCACACAGGAGAACCCAAGAGCCTATGTTCTCCCCGGATCCCACAAATAGCCCACTCACAGCTGTTGCTTAACTCCCATGAACCTCCTTCAACCTCCATCAAAACTGTGGCCAAGGACAAGCAAGAATGCTGGGTTAAGGAAGTGCTTTGAAGACATCCAGAACAACCAACAGTGGTAGTATTTGGCTCTCGTCCAGGCAGAGGTTCACCCTCACCCAGAAGTATTGGTGTGCTCAGGCCAGGCAGAACCAATGGGATTCCTGAAAGGAAAGTGGTATTCTGGAAACGACAAACCAATGCAGAAATCTTTTGCCCAACATGGGGCTCAAACCCACAACCCTGAGATTAAAAGTCTCATGCTCTGCTGTCTGTGCTGTCCCATTGCAACACAACCTGAGCCTATGAAGGAGGGGTTCACAGCATTAACTCCCCAAAAGGGTCTTGTTTCTTCCTTGGATTCAAACTGAACTCAAACATTGCTCTGATTCTCCGGCTTGCTGCTTTACTTCCAGGTCACATCACTGCCAAACTTTGCTCTCTGGCTTTCTGTTGAGGGAGGGCCCCCACCCATTTGCTCTCCTCACTGAGCCCCTTAATCCCCCATCACCTCACCAGGAAGCTATCTTGGCTATTAGAATGAGGCGGCTTGATTAGCTTTTAACACTTGCTGGCTCCTGGGATGAGAGAATTTTGGCACACAGACCCTCAAGCTCGTATGTTACTGTAACTAGCAAATACAAGAAAACCCCAACTTCCTGCTAAGATGTACCCTTCCATGGCAGTGAGCTCAGAAGCCTCCCACCTTAATTGTCGTCTGTTCTATTTACCCATGAGCCAACATTGACCTTAATTAACTCAGCACAATACACTACCGTGAACATGTGTCTTCTAACCAGTCCCTGCTAAATTAGTTGATTGCATTATCTAGTGTAAATTCATTACCGTGACAATCACCGGGTGTGTTGATGCCTGCAGAATTTAGAACGGCAGGTTCCCATTTTTAATTATAGATATCTGAACCCTCGGTGCTAATCGTTTTTCAGCAGCACCAACAGAGAAAAGGGGTTGTTTACCAACAGCAGTTCTCATATCCGCATCTCTCCACAATTGAGCCACCCATTACATGTGCACATGAAATTTCTTTTGAGACAATTGTTACCGTATATTTCCTAAAACTAGTGCCAATCACGCATGCAGATTTATTAGGTTGGGGGGATGTGAATGGGCTGTCAGATACAATTCCACAGACAGAAGTTGCATTTTGTCTCACAGAGAATGTTTTATCCAGTAGAGTATTATTGTTCCTGCATTCAGCTGAGTCTTCAGGGTTTGGGTCACGTGTGTACGTTTATCCCTTAATGACTGCAATGTCAAACAATTTATTTTCATTTGTGAATATCAGTCCAGAGATAGATCTTTGTCAAACACCAGCACCTCTCCAACACAATACCTTGAGAAAGACAAGAGACAATTCAAGTGATCAAATTAACCTCTGTTGTATAACTGTGATTGGCTTGTTAGAGTCCTAACAAAAAATGCTATGCCACCTGCCACATCTTCCTTTCCTGAATGCACATTTCCCCCATTAAAAAATGTTTTATTTGAGATTATATGCAAGTTCTGCCTGTTGTGCTTGAACTGTGATGGCCCATCCACAAACCATCACAATTGATGATGCTGGCACCAAGTGGTAAATACGTGTAACTCAGAAACAAATAAAGGCTTTATTCACCCAGGCGTACTCCACCTGCAGTTGACAATTAAAGTAAAAGGGACAGAGGGGAGAATTGCTGGCTGCTTCACTGTAGACTTCGCACAATATTGCTCCAGTCTTTGTCTTTCAGCTGATGCAGCAGAGGAACTGGGCCAGGATCCGGTGCTGCTCAACAGGCTGGTGCAATGGTGCAATTCAAACGACCACGCTGGAGTTTGCGGAGAAGCAAACCGACTGCTTGCATCACTTTTGCGTCACAGTTGTTCTCAGGTACGAAAGGCGTTGGGTTTGATCCATTTTCAAGTCTCATCAATTTGTGTTTTGTGTCCCACTTTGAAAGTGAGAGTTGCAGCACAGGTTCTATGCTGCCTTTGATGAAACAGGTTCTGGGAGCATGTTCACACAACATATTCTCAACAATTGGCAGTGCCCCCCAGAAACACATCTGGAATAACTGCTTTTGACACTCCCCCCCCCCCCTATTTTATAAGAAGACAAATTTAAAAATTGCTTTGCAGAGTTAACTACCATAGAGTTATCAAAATTTTCAAAAGTAGGGGGTACGTAGCTTGGCTTTTGAAAAAAAGGGGTGTCCTCAATAATTAGCTAATTGGGAACCACTGGCCAATGCTATTTTCACAACCACTGTTCTCAGGCAATGAAATAGATTTATATATTCTACACAGGAATCACAGCAGTTCTTAAGAAGAAATCAGAACAGTGCTCTCCAGTCACGGCGAGTGAACTTACATGATGTTCAGTTGAATATAGCTACTTCAGAAAAGACTTTCATCTCCAAACATTTGGTGGGGAGGGGCAACTCTGAGCTTCTTTCATGTACAAAGACAAAATTCTCATCAATTTGCGAGCTGCCATGGAGTCTATTATTCAAGTGTTATCCATAACCACTTCTGTTCCTAATTACCCGCCTCCCCCAAAACAAAATCCTGGATCACCACAGACTTCAGCAATCTCTTGTTGTTTTGTAAGCAGGAAGTTGTCAAAGCCATTCAAGAGGCCCAGGCAATGAAGCACCTGGTTTCTATGGCAACCAGTGAACATGCCATAATGCAGAATGAAGCCCTGATTGCCTTGGCGATAGCTTCTGCGGTCAATTTAGGTATTCAAGCATTTATTTCCTAGATGTTGTTCTTTAAGTGGGCATTCATTCAACAAAACGTGGGCCATTCAAAAGAGCCTGATTCACTTACCCAGGCTTTAATAGATAAAGCTGTTGGATACTTTATCCACTTCCTTTTGACACTTCTCGAAGGAGCTGGTGCCGCCCAGAATTTCTGGGTGGAAATCCAAGCAAGCAGAGGACACTAGGAAGCTGATCTGGCAAGCGAGGCCAAAGAGCAGAGAAAGGCTGAGCAAGATTCAAGTTAGTGAGGTGAGCTATTTACTGTGGCCTGAGCTGTTTACAGGATGTGCTTAGCTTCATCGTCAAGGTGTAATGGGAGCAAGAGGAAATTTATATGACGACAGAGAAATGCAGAAATGAATCCTATAGAAAAGAGGGCTGGTCCCTGTGGAGCTCAAGTGCTTCTTGGTTTCCCAGGGCTAGAGGAACAAAGCTCCAACAAGCATTAGTCATAAACACCCATGGATGTTTCTCATGTGAAAACTTTGAAAAGGAGCAGTCTGTTTTAACAAATACAGGAAATTCAAGACTAGCCTATTTGTATATTAGGGGTTTTTTTGGGGGGGGTGAGGGAATCATGTCTACAAGCAGCTAGGGATCTTTGTAGCAATTGTTTGAGGGGGGAAATAATTTCAATTATTAAGTTAAACATTTATCTCCTTTGCAGAAATCATCAAAGACACATTTAAAGAGGCCAAGCTTGTTCAGAACATACATAAACTTCTCCAAGATGAAAGCACAGGCCCAGAGGTGAAATATAATTCAATAGGTCTGTTGTGTAGCCTCCTGAATTCAGGTAATTTCAGCCCAATAAGTATGAATCAGAATTTGTCACTGCATGACGCGAGAGCATTTTATACTGGGAAATTTGCAGCCACAGCGCAGCATGGATGTGTGGGGTAACAATTATCTCTCTGCGCCCAGTTGGTTTTCAATATGCTCAAAATCAACACAAAGTAAATTAAGATCGTAAAATGTGTAATGATTCAGCTAAATATGGCTTCCGGTCTCACCTGCCTTAATGGAGGCAGCCCCCATGACAGCGGGGGATCATCGGCAGGAGGTGGGTGGGTGGAGAGGACTCCCTGGTTCTGAATGGGGTAACTGTGCCCCTGAAGGACCAGGTGTGCAGCCTGGGAGTCATTTTGGACTCACAGCTGTCCATGGAGGTGCAGGTAAATTCTGTGTCCCAGGCAGCTGTTTACCAGCTCCATCTGGTACGCAGGCCGAGACCCTATCTGCCTGCAGACGGCCTCGCCAGAGTACTGCATGCTCTGGTTATCTCCCACTTGGACTACTGCAATGCGCTCTACATGTGGCTACCTTTGAAGGTGACCCGGAAACTACAACTAATCCAGAATGCGGCAGCTAGACTGGTGACTGGGAGTGGCTGCTGAGACCACATAACACCGGTCTTGAAAGACCTACATTGGCTCCCAGTACGTTTCCGAGCACAATTCAAAGTGTTGGTGCTGACCTTTAAAGCCCTAAATGGCCTGGGTCCAGTATATCTGAAGGAGTGTCTCCACCCCCATCGTTCTGCCTGGACACTGAGGTCCAGCGCCGAGGGCCTTCTGGCGGTTCCCTCACTGCGAGAAGCCAAATTACAGGGAACCAAGCAGAGTTCCTTCTCAGTAGTGGCACCTGCCCTGTGGAACGCCCTCCCACCAGATGTCAAAGAGAACAACAACTGCCAAACTTTTAGAAGACATCTGAAGGCAGCCCAGTTTAGGGAAGCTTGTAATGTTTGATGTATTACTGTATTTTAATATTTGGTTGGAAGCTTGCCAGAGTGGCTGGGAAAGCCCAGCCAGATGGGCAGGGTATAAATAATAAATTATTATTTATTATTATTTATTATTATTATTATTATTATTATTATTATTATTATTATTATTATTATTGGAAAACAAAGATGACAGAGGGTAAATCATCCTTGCAAATTCCCCCCAGGGACGGGGCAATGGGCTTCACTTGCAGTTTGTCCCGGTACCTGGCTCTTGCTCCAGCATGGCATGTGGGAGGCAGGGAGGCGTGAGTGCAACAGTACTTCCCCTGCTGGAAACCCTCCTACGTCGCCAATAAGAAGCAGAGGTTCTCAGTTTACTTGGATCTTTAATTGGCTTTAAATTGGCGTGTGGTGGGAAAGGGTTGCAACAACATACTTTGGAATATACCAGCTACATGGATCAAAGTTTTGAAATGAGATAAGATTTTCTTCGGCTTGAGAGTCGGTTGGGGAGAGAGAAGCCCAGGGTTTGTTTATGATTCGGCAACCCTTTCCGGAATATAAGATAAAATTATACTTACAAGTGGGGAAAGGACATTGGAGTAACATTGATATTAACAAGCAAAAATGGAAACTGCCTGTGATCTGAAATGAAGAAAGGAGGGGGGGGGAGCTAAAGTAGGACTATGTTGGAAAGACAGAGTAATTCCCCTCACCTCCGTTTAAAAATAACAGACAACTGAGACAAAGTCTTAGTTGGGGGAATGCTTTACACTAGCCATGCAATAATGTACCGGTAGGTATGCCTGAAACTCCCTCCCAAAATAAAGGAAAAACAAAGAACTGGCAAAAATTTGTTGTTCCCCACTAGAAGCAGTTACCTACATTCTCTCAAAATATTACTTTAAATATTGCCTCACCCCACACAAAGAAACACGGGGGGGGGGAGGGCTGAGCCACTGTCAAGATTGCATCCAGTGCATTAAAGTCGCTGTTGTTTCATAATCAAGGAAGCCAAATTGCAAGGTGAAGCTATTATATACTACACTGCTTGCTTGCTCAGCCTTTACCTTTGCAAGCTATTCCGCTAAAATGTTTGATCTCCTTCAGGTGACCTTCGGAAAGAGGCTGAAGAGGACAAGATGAAAGAAACCCTTGAGAAGCTCTGTGGCCACATCAATGGTAATGTAGCCAAACAGGCGCTAATGGCTGTTCAAATACTGAATGAGGAGCACCGCCTCTTTGAACCATAAATGAGGATATCTACTTAGTGCACAAAACGTGCTACTGCGGTTTACTACTGCCTTGGCTAACAAGCAGTACATCAGGTTTGATCTGTTGTGTCCAAGCATCCAAGCAAAATATTGCTAGAGCTGGTGTGTTGTTTTTTTAAAAAAAATTATATTGAAGGGCCTTGGGTGATGGGGTTTTTTTGAATAGGATGTTAAGGCAAATGATATTCACACAAGCCTCTTTCCAAGTCCACATCATCATCACCCCACAACACTAAATCCTGATTAAATCCTATTCTCCCTTGCATTCCAGCAGAAATGACTCCATTAAACTCACTTGTTTAACTGTGGAATGGTTATCACAGATCGCCCTCTCATCATGTGCAAATACAATATCCATCCATCATGGGGGAAGCACATGTACAGGCCCCTGGCAAAAACTATAGGACTTCAGAATATATTAATGGAGGAATTGCATCTTTGAGCATTTGGAAGTTTGGTTCCTGCAAACTCTTTTCCCAGACATGCTAGTTTGTAACAGAAAGGCCATTCTGGTTTTGTGCGTGTTTACTCAAGGAAGCAAACATGCAACCCTTGCCTTCATCAGCAAAATAAAGCCAAAAAATATGACAACAATTAGCTATCATAATGTATCAGCACTATCATCTCCCTACAGCATTTGATCAGATTCTGTTTTCCTTCCTGTAAGCTGTCTAGGGTTGCTAACTTTGTCAAAACTAATAGCCTTACGGGCAAGGGCAGAACTATGTTTGATAAGACCTGGGAAGAGCCACTTTGTGCACAATCATGCACATGAGCATTGCTGTAAACCCAGAAGTGGCAGGAAATAACAGGGTTCAAAGAGGGAAGGGCAGGCAGGCGTATATGCGCTCTGCTATCGCGCAAGATGACCCAGACCGCAACCCCTGGACACATTTGGGGTTGCCAGATGTTTCTGCCAGAGGAATATTCCACTTTAAATGAATGAGTCACACGCACACACAGTGTTTGCGTTTTGTTGTTGCTGCTTATTCTCTACATGACGCTGATGGGCAACATCAATGCCCTGATCTCCCATCTCGTGATTCTTCAACTTTAAACTAGACTTCAGCTAGAGAAGTGTCCTTCGTATAGTAGGGCACATGGCCACCCCATGGTCTTCCCACCAGGGGGTATGTGCAGACAAATGACTCTGGTACCTTGCCAGTGGTACCTTGCCAGTCAAACGGCTTGGCTCCCTAACAAATCAGCTCCCGAATGCCGGAAGTGAGTGTTCAGGTTTGCGAATGTTTTTCGGAAGCCGAATGTTCGCCATGGCTTCCGCTGGAAAGCAGGAAGCTCCTGCAGCCAATCGGAAGCCGTGCACCTTGGTTTTCAAACCATTTCGGGAGTCAAATGGATTAAATTTGAGAGCCAAGGTACCACTATACTTGGCTTCTCTGAGCAGATGTAACTGCAGGATACTTTTAAAAACATTCTTTTTGTTTGAGGTTTGCCTCTAAACTGGGGGGAGGTGTTCTCCTAATCAGAAATTTGTATCATCACTATTGTTGCACCTTTGAGATGACAAGCTTGAAAAGAGAGAAAGCAGGCCATTTGTGTGCACATCCACAACCCATTAAAAATCTTTCTTGTGCAACTCTCATTCAGCACAATGCAATTTGTTCAGGAAAAGCTTCCTAGGAATTGTGTCCCAATATGCCTTCCAGCAAGCAAAAGACGTGCCAAGGGGAGGTCTTTTTGGCTGCTAAATCCACAGCACTACTTGATATTCATCAGTCAAGGAATTTGCCTGCTGGCTCTTTAACTCTCACAGGCTATTATAGCTTCTTCTTTGCTAGCTGGAGACATGGAGGTTTTCCTCTATATGACTTATAAGCATTATCATTTGCAAGTCTCCTGCATCCTTTGTTCAAACTTCATGCCACCAAATGGATTGCTGTGGGGGTTTAAGTTATGCAGAGTTCACTGGTATGAGTTTATTACCTGGGGCAAACTGAAAAAGAGTCCAGGCATAAGAACATAAATCAGAAAGCAGGGATCCTACTGTTTCCTAAAAACAAAATCAGCACGTAGTCATTTTTCCCAACTACAGGAAGAGAGTATAGTAAACATAAAGCAGAGAGGCTCATCGGCACTCTCTGGAAGGAGTTTGTTATCTGAGCTATCACAGAAAAGCCTTTACACATGCCTGAGGAAGGTCCTACTGCTGGATCACAAAGGTAGAAACACCTTCAGTCACCATCTCTCTTTCGGAGAACCAAAAACATCCAGGAAGCACAACTTGTAAGATGGTTTTGCATCCCATCATCTTGTAAAAACAGCTTTTCTCTGTGTTAGCAAATTACAGTGGTACCTTGGTTCCCAAACGCCGAAAACCCATAAGTGTGTGTTCCGGTTTTCAAACGATTTTTGGAAGCTGAACACCTAATGCGGCTGTTGGCTATTGTTTCCAGGACACCTGCACCAATCAGAAACTGCACCTCGGTTTTTTGAACATTTTGGAAGTCAAACGGGCTTCTGGGACGGATTAAGTTTAGTGCTTTTGTTTTTGCTATTTATTTTGCTTTTTTTTTTTTGAGGCTTTTTCGGTTAATTTGTTTTTGTGACTGTGTGGAACCCAGCTCAGATACTGATTGATTGATTGTGTGACCGCGGAAATGGATAAAAGCCCCCATCCAAACAGTGAGTATCATCAGTGCAGTTAAGAAAAAATAATAATTTTAATTTTTACCATCTACAATACTGTCTTGTTTATTTTATAGTACAGTACATTGATTATTGCTTACATTTTTTGGATCAATGGTCTCGTTGGATAGTAAAATTCATGTTCAAGTGCTGTTTCAGGGGTTGTTTTTAGAAGTCTGGAACAGATTAATCCGTTTTGCATTACCTTCTATGGGAAAGAGCACCTTGGTTTTGGAACGCTTTGTTTTTGGAACGGAGTGCCAGAATGGATTAAGTTTGAGAACCAAGTACCACTGTACTAAAGGCAGTTTTAGATCTCTGCCCATTAGTTTGGTTAGTCCATGAAAATGGGCTCATATATTTTCAAGATAATGGTTGTTTAAAATTCAGGTCTTTTTAAAAAAAATAAATACAGGCAACAACCACTTTGTGTGCGATCATGCACATGAGCATCGCTGTAAACCCAGAAGTAGCAGGAGAAGCAGGTATTACGGGGTGCAAAGGGGGTAGGGCAGGCTCCACCATCGTGCAAGATGATCCAGAATGCAACCCCTGCACAAACCAGGGTGCTGCCTGATGTTTCTGCCAGAGGAATGTTCCACTTTAAATGAAGGACACACACACACACACACACAATTTGCTTTTTGTTGCTGCTGCTTATTCTACATGCAGTAAAAAAAGGGAATCTTACAAAAATTACACAAATACAGACTTTATAAAAGTGTGTTAGGCAGTGTAGACAAGTCTGCAGTCCCTGAAGAAAAATCTTCAGGCAACCTCAGAAGCAGTTCAACCAAAGTTCAGTCCTTTGTCAGGAAGAATCCAAAGAAGAGTTTTCTAGGGCGTCCCCAAAAAACACATCGCTGACTTCACTGTTCGGAACTGTGTTCTACACAGGCATTTATGTGGAATGGCTGTGAAGGAAAGTTGAAAACTCTAAAGGCACATGCCATCCATTTCAACGAGGGTCATATTAAAACAGCTTGCATAAAAGAAAGCCCATGAGGACAAAATCCTGAAAAGAGAAATTAACACTTTTTCATTCTCGGTGACAAACCACCTCTTTATGGCAGGCTCTAGTAGGCTTATGCACCACCAAGCAGAATGCAGCCCATCAGCTGTATAAAGCAACTTACAGAAGCTTCTCTAGCAACTCACCTGTTTAAATCAAAGCACTGTGTTATCAGTTCAGCATCCCTATCTGGCTGATGGGCTCTTTTCAGCCTGGTGAGTCACAAGCTGTGTGCAGGCAGGCCCTGGGACCTTGCTCTGATATGGGCCGCAACCTGACAAGCGTAAGAGCATCTATTTGCCGTACATGAAGTGAAAATGACCAGTGCACACTTTTAAAGAGCTTTGCATGATTCAAATACCCCTGAACATCCAATACATCCAATTACTTACACATACCTGGGAGACTTTAGCATATGCATTTTTCACTGCCACAAAAAAAAATAGACATGTGGTCCAAAGAGGTATGGCTCCAGGTATCTTAACAAAACGAGAAACTTCGGTCCAACGGATAAATGGCTTTACGAACTACTACTCTATGAAGTAACGTTAGCAAAACTGTAAGCGGACACATTTCCTTGTTCAAATGTCTATAAATAACGCCATATTAAGAAGGAGACGTGGCGTGAGAAGTCAGCTTTGACCTTTCCAAAGGAGGCCTGTGGTCCGATGCTGTTGAACGTACAAGTGACTTTTACTTTACAAATCCTGGTAGGTAAGGCAAGTCCTTTTGAAGTATCTCCAGTGTTCTCTTCAGATCTCTAGCATCAAAAAAGGACACATAAGATCTGGCCTGAATAAGAGGAAACCCCTCCCTTCTGTGCAGTTGATCCCGGCACACGACATCCCCCCCTTTTTTTAAAACCCCCAGGCAACACTGTACAAACATGGCTCTCATTTAAAACGCTCACACAGTGCATGCTTCAATCTCTCAACAGGCACAACATTCCCTGAACAAGTTTTCCATATTTAAAGGCATTTCATGTATCTTCCCCAACCCCACCCAAAAATGTGATCATTTGGCATCGTGGGGCGTTATTCTAGGCACTGACCAACTTTTGGAATGTAATAATTCTAACCTCTAAGGAACTACTGTAAAAGGAAAACTAAGGCAACAGTCCTTAGACAGTAGTAGCTTTCGGGTAGGAGCATCTAGCTCAGTCCATTGGTGCCTGCTGCAATTTCACATCTGTGTACAGAAGGATGAAGATAAATCTTCTTTCCGAGAGATCAGCATTGTAAAACTATTCATTAGCCAGGTGAGAAGAGGAGCAGGTTCTTCAGCTCCAGCCTGAAGCAGGATAGCATCCAACTATGTTTTTTGTTGTTTTTTAAGTGATATATTATGGCTTTACGCTCTAGTTGTATCAAGACTTTTCTAGATCTCCAGTTTTGTTTCTTTTCTCCTTGTGCTCACAGCAATAGCAGGGGGTGGGGAGAGAACTGATTTGTCTTTACAGATGATCTCTTCTCTTGTCTTCAGAAATGGTAACCTGCCTTCACAGCTTCAATGTCACAAATCAGTGTCCTGGCCAGGAAAATCCCAAATATCTAACAAAGAAGAAAAGACAGACAAAACTATTTATAAGAAAGAAAATGTTTTAGCAGTCTGGTGCTCTTTATGAAAATAACAAAACAGTGCAAATTCTGGCTCTTTAACTAGCCTGTTTCAAACTAGCCTGGAAATAACTGAAGTCCTCATCAACAGTGCTGGGATATCGCAGAACTGTTTAGCCCGGGAAAAATAGGTTAAGCCTTTAACTGGTTTGGAACCAATGAGGTTTGTGCTGCTTTCTTCCATTGAAAAGCACTGGCTACATTTCAAGTTGGAAAACTATTACAATTGATTTGCAAGACTGAGATTTGTGAGCATAACTGATCAGTCAACACAACACATTCATTCCTCTATTTTCCTTTAGAAGACCATTAACAGCTGCCCAAGGATGCGGGGCAGGGAAGAGAACAACACTCAAACCAAAACATATGGCAATTTTCTTGATCTAAGGGGGCGGGCAGGTGGGGGGTGAGGAACAGAACAACACGGTCAGGCTACTAACCAGCCTGGATTTTACTGGTCCAACCAGTAAAACATTTTCTGTTAAGGAGGCCATGATCAGGCATCTGGAAAGCCAATGAAAATCTAGGCGCTGCTATGGTCTGGTCCCCAACTTGCCAAATTCTATTCAGGTTCCATTCCCAGTGCTGCTATTTTTGAAATCTGAAGCTAGCAACTCTTTTCATGGGATCACCAAATGGTATCTTTTGCGCAAATATTTGTCTCAAAGAATTCTTCATCACCCAAACACTGTAATAGTAGACAGATCTAATCGCTGGGTAAGAAATAATATTTGCTGCTTCAACAGGCCAACAGGAACTCACCTGCAATAATGAAATTGCCACAAAAATTCCTGCCACAATGTAAATATTCCGGGGCAACCAAGCTTCCAGAGCAGGGATGCAGCCCCTGGTGTAAATTCGTTCTCCCCAAGCAGATACAGGCTAGAAAGAGAAAATAGGAGGAGTCAGGAGAGAGGGGGGGGGGAGAGAGAGAGAGAGAGAGAGAGAGAGAGAGAGAGAGAGAGAGAGAGAGAGAATGAATTTCTGGTGCATTTTCTTTTTGTTACTACCTCCATTTTTAAGAAAAGCAAGGACAACAAAACTAGAATCTTCTTGCTATGGGCAGGGCTGATTAAAATTTTGCACCTAGAAAAGCTAGGTTCTACAACCGGTAACAAATGGCAAAATCTCTTACTTTGCATAATCTATTCTGTTATTTTTGCTCTCTTGCTGTCTTCACTGTAACAGTGAAAGATAACCAAGGAAAATCTTATTCGACCACCTCTTTAGCTTTGTGGCTACAGAAAGAATAAAGAAGTATGTCACAGGTAGTTTAAAAATGCTTTCTTTTGATTATGTTTTAAAAGAAATGACCGATGTAACCTCAGGAATTTATCTGTAACTTGGATAATTGGTTTGTCTAAAAGTATCAATGAATATAATCCACCTGCTACAATATTCATAAGGAGCTAATATGGGGACATGTCAAACTTTTGGTAATGTTTATTGGGAACTGTGGAAAAAATGTTTTCTGACATATGACCTGTGACTAATGTAACGTGACCAATGTAACATGTGGAAATTAATTGCTAGACACCCACAAATAAATGCCTCCAAACAAGACCTTGTGCATATGACAGTTGACTATGCATTCATAAGTTGCACCCCACTTCAAGTCTGTGAGGAAAGTTGTAATGCCCTCAGAAATTTACACTTAGCTGTGGCAACATCCTAATTGTTTCTTTTCAACACAACATTTATCATCATCTGCAGGGAAGACAAACGTCAAAGAAGTCCCGTCCCCCACAACTTTTTAAGAAAAGGATTTCATACTAATGAAGATCATATTGTATTGTCTGGCTAATCAATTTGCTATTCAAACTCAACCATAACAAAGTTTCCAACAGACACTAGTACTTCAATAGTTGTTTCCGCTTCTGCACTTTTTTTACAGGATAATCACATTTTCCACTGGGAAATGATTCCCTGTGTTTGTAGTGTCCATTGTAAATTATGCTAAAAATCCATTTACAGTTGCAGACCCCCTTCAACCTTTGACAGGGTCGTGCTGTTCACTGGGGCAAGAGAAGGGACCTTCATCTCTAGACCAGGGGTGAGCAACCTCTGGCCTGTGGGCAATCTTGACTCACCAGGCTGATTGACCTGATATCTTACAGGTAAGGGTGTAATTTGTCCAAGGCTACTTTGTATAGCTCCCAAACAGTGATATACTGATACATCACAATGTCTGAATTAAGGATGGAGCTTTGTAGAGGCATAAGCTGGCTTCAGTTTTTCCCACATTGCAGTTTCTACATAGCGTGCGCACACACGCACACACACACACACACACACACCATGATTCACTATATATTGCCAGGTCAAAAACTATAAAACCAGTATCACGATATGGACTTTAAACTGGTTTTGGATGACATATTGATCTATTGTCCAGTCCTAATAGGAGTGAAACTGAACATCTTAGAACTGAACATCTTAGCGCACCAAAAAATAATCATGTTCTGTTATTTTATTGTCATTTCCAGTTTGCTAACAGAACATTGGGATGGAGACTTGGGAGACCAAAAACTCCTCCAAATTGCAAGTACATGCCAAGGGCATATAACAAAGAAGTACAAGTCGTACCTTGGTTCTTGAGCACCTTGCGACTCAAACATCACAAACCCAGAAGTGAGTGTTCTGGTTTGCAAACATTCTTTGGAAGCCGAACATCCGACGCGGCTTCCACAGCTTCCAGGAAGCTCCTGCAGCCAATCGAAAGCCGTGCCTTGGTTTTTGGAAGTCGAACGGACTTCCGGAACGGATTCCGTTTGAGAACCAAGGTATGACTGTATTGGGAAAACACTAGCCTTGGCCAACTATGGTTTCCAACATACTTCTGGAAAGGCTACTGATATGGCATGATCCTTCTTGCCTCCTATTCTAGTTTCTTGCATCAAGAATTTACCAAGTTTAATTGCCTGATGCTTCCTTTCACAGTGGCCCTAGCTCCTAATCCCTTGTGGGAAAGCTAAACTGGGGGTGGGAGGTAGAGCGGTGATATACGAGACAAACAGTAACATCAAAACTACTCACCAGATTCCTTACATCATAGCCACACTGTGTGTTCACAACCTTTTGCTGAAGAGAGAGGAAAAATAGGGGTGTCAATATAGCTTATCAACCATGCCAAGATTTGGATGAATTTCTTATTTTAAATCAGTATGAAGGGGCCTTTGCGAAGCAGCACACATACGAGACTTTAGACGACATTTTACGCGCTCAGTTCAAGAAACATTTCCTTTTTCCGAGCGCCAGCATTAATACAGAACTAAGAAGACAGGAAATATCTCACAGCAGGATCTTGGATGCAGCAGGAAAAAGGAACGCCACATCTCTCACGGCTCTTGCTTGTGCTACTGCAGTTGAAGTATATGTTCAGGTTCCAGTCGTTTGGCTCCTGAGCACCACAACAGTTATTCTGCAATAGATAAATCACTCTGTTAGACTAGGGGTGTACCAAAGGATTTAGTACCTGTCTCGGAAAAATCAACAAAGAGATTACATGCATTGAATCATATGGGTGATGTAGATGATTTTGTTGAAACAGGGCATCCTGTTATAAAGTAATTTACTGATAATCATGAAGAATGGCAACTACCGAAATCACAGATTGGACTTTGGCAAACTTAACTAGATCGATCTGTCCTGGAGGGGGGCAGTTTGGGACTTTGTTTTGGTATTCTTTTCCCTCTCTTTTGTAACTTTTATATCCTGGAAATCAAAAAGACTGCTTTTTGTTTTTCTAAAAGATTTAGTACAGCCACTCCCTAGGGTGGCAAACCCAACTATCACACCTGTTTTATGAACAACATACACAGAAGCGTTTGGGGGGAAATTGCGTAGCATTCCCATTGTCACTAAACTATGAGCACATTTTATGTTTCTGTTTATTTGATTGGGATGGTGCAACTGCTGGACAGAGAGGTCTTATGTCAAGAGATAAAGCGTACAATCAGTATGTTCACATGAGATATGTGTTGCTGAATTCAAGACTGCAGAGAGAAGTGGTCAAATATCTGAATACCCCTTCCATGTAAACTGGTTCCTGCATAGTCGACACGTCAGGGCAAATCTTCTAAAACAGGCTTCCTCAACCCCAACCCTCCAGATGTTTTGAGACTACAATTCCCATCATCCCTGATCACTGGTCCTGCTAGCTAGGAATCATAGGAGTTGTAGGCCAAAAACATCTGGAGGGCTGAGGTTGAGGAAGCCTGTTCTAGAAGATCACAACTTCCATTCACCCTTCATGGTAAAATTCTTCAGGGAATCCAATACGGTGGTACCTCGGGTTAAGAACTTAATTCGTTCTGGAGGTCTGTTCTTAACCTGAAACTGTTCTTAACCTGAAGCACCACTTTAGCTAATGGGGCCTCCTGCTGCCGCCGCGCCACCACTGCACGATTTCTGTTCTCATCCTGAAGCAAAGTTCTTAACCTGAGGTACTATTTCTGGGTTAGCGGAGTCTGTAACCTGAAGCATATGTAACCTGAAGCGTCTGTAACCCGAGGTACCATTGTACATGGTTCAGGTTAACAAGCAGTTCATTTTCTTCCCCAAGAACTTTTTAAAGACCCTAACTCACTACTGTTTTCCCAATTAAAAGGCCAAGCAGATTTCTCAAAGCAACTTACCATTTTCTGCAACGAATCAATGAGGTTCTGCAGGTCAATGTCATCTCGGTAAGACTTAATGTTGTTCTTGAAAAACGTCTCCACCCGGTCCCTCACCCAGTCTTGGAACAAGAAAGCCAGGACAGCTGCAGCCAACTCCAGAAGAAATATTAGCACAATCGTGCCACAGAACTGCAAAACAAAGAAGGGGGGGGGGGGGTGGAGAGAGAATGAGATTCTGCTCAAAACAGAAGCAAGCCAGTAGTTCTCCAACAATGTTCCAGGGGAACTTGAAATCCCTCAAGAAGACAATTGGCGATCATGACCAAAAGACCACTACTGATCTTCTTCTCTAATACACAAGACTTGGGGTGGGGGTTGGTTTCAACATTAGGCAGCCTTAATCTAATGTACTGAAAAATCTGCTCGCAAGACCTTAGATCTGAGCTATCCTATAATTAACCATATTGGCTGTGAGTCCCGGAAGACCTGCAGACCTTGCAGGCCATTTCCCACCTGGCCTGAGAGGGTGGGGCTCTGACTGACTCCAGCTACAAAAGCCAAGGCTACTGAAGTGGCCAGAAACCATCTTGGATGTCTCTTAGTGCAGACCCAGGATATTGAGCCTGAGCTTCCACAGTCATCATCTGCCATGAACTGCCAGGGCAGCAACAGCAGCAGATATGTTATATGCTTGTGGTAATATTTTATTCTTTTGTTAATTATGCTGTTTTAAAATGACAGTTTATCTACAACTTCTTTTATTTTGAAATCTTTTAAGGTAATATTTTAGTTTCCTGGCTACTGTGTGGCTTTGAATGTATTACTTTATATTTGATTTTCTTCAATAATGTTTTGCTCTGGGTTGTTTTATTTGATGTTTTAAGGTATTGTAATAATACAATGGTATAGAAATAATAATAATAATAATAATAATAATATAAATTTATATAATCACATACATATGATTGTGTGTGTGTGTGTGTGTGTGTGTGTGTACACACATACATACACACACACACAAATATATATTCACATATACTAATTCATATAACATCATATAAATTTGGAAAGTTCACCATGTGTATCCTAGAATACACCACTTAACCCTCTGTAATGCAAAATAAAAAGGGCTCCTGAAAGTTGAAAAATCACTGAAGGAGGCCAACAAAGCTTTACATTTAGAGCTCACCAAATATTACACCCGATAAATCTCAACTAGAAGAGACACACAAACTTCCCACGAAATAACTGCACATTGTTTGCTTGTAGCAATCTGTGAAAAGTACTAAAACACTGCACTGCAATTCACAATACTTGACAAAGAAACAGAAAAAACAAGACAGGGAAAACTGGACTGTCCAAAATAGATGCATTTGAAAACAGAGGTAACCCTTTTTGATAACCCACATATCGGGCTTATTTGAGCTGGGAGAGAATCTGAATATAGGTAACAGTGGCTAGCAAAGCAGAAATTTTAAACTCTTACAGCAAAAACGTACTAGCTTCTTAAGCTGCTCTGATAAAAATGATGCTGAAAGTGGCAGTTACAGAATTTTGAGAATGGAATGCTCGTTCATGGAAGCTAAGAGATACTAGTACTCTCCTCTAGGTTTGAGGTCATGCAGTGTTAATGTATCCCAGCAAATACACCCAGAAGTTCTCCTTTTTATTTTTATTTTTGTTAACACCTCAGTAACAAATACTGGTAAGTCTGACAGGTTGTGGTTCTCAGAATTGCTAACTTTCAAGAGAAATTTAGAAACAATCCTGTTCACCCAGGCATTTAATGGTTAAAAGACAGTGTTCCTGGTAACCTGCTGACAATGTTTTTAAACTGTTTTTAAGGTTCTTTTAAAATGTTTATGACTGCTGTGTTTGCCACTCTGGGATCATCCAGGAGCAAGGGTGGGGTGTAAATAAAATAAATAAATGATAGTTCAATGTGTGGTTTTTTTAAAAAAAAAATATTGAAATAAAAAAATTAAGGTCTTATATATATATATAATAAATGTTCATAAATGTGCCGGCGAGGTGCGTACATGGGTATGTGGACCACATATGCAAGACCGCCCTGAAACCATTTTGACTCCCAAACTGACCAAATGTTTTCTCTGCAAGGAGGGAGGGCGGTAGGGGAGCCTCCCCGTTGTCTCAGAAAGTGGGTAATCACCATCTCAAAGGAATGGGCAGACTACCAGAAAAGACAATCTGATAAGGCATTATCAGATAACCTGGCAGACAGGAAAAACAACACCATTCAAATTTCTGTTGTAGACCACCTTTTCTGTGATGTAGGTATGATGTTTGTGGGGAGTGGTCTTGAGCTCCAGTGCAGGGAATTAAAAATGTCTATATAAGGGCAGGCACACCTTGGTTCTGGGCTCTCCTCCTTTCCTGTGTGTGAGGGGAGCACCCTGTTGCAACAGTTGAATAAAGATCAGGCTTACAAGCTGCTTTGCTTCTCAATATTCTCTGGTTGGCCTCTGTTATTTTCTCGGACCGATGGAGAACCTACAAAGGACTCTATAAGGGCTCTTGTGTCCCCCATACGGGAATAAGGGCAGATTTTTGTTTCTTACAATATGATTGTATCTAATCTTATACAATCCTTGAGATTATAGGAGACAGCTGTTTAAAGACTTCTAACACTCAATGTTAGGAATAGTTTTTCACTACACTACACTAAGACCCCAGAAGCAAAAAACAAAACAAAACATCCCTTAATTCAAGTAATGTTGTCCTTCACTGACAAATTCTCTAAAACGTGTTGATTAACATACTGGCTGTAATTGGGATGCTTTCACTTAACCTAGTTCTACAAGAATTGCACAGAGAAATAAACGAACCCCAAATTCTGACTGAAGGGGACACTTCCTGGCTAGCAAAACACACACCCAACAATCCCGTTACTTACAAATTTCAGGAGGCAGATATTCTCCCTCAGGGCTCCCACACAGCCAGCAAATCCCAGAATGAACATTACTCCGCCAACAAACAGGATAAGGACCACAGGGTCAAAGCCATGGAGGCGGGTCATTTTGGATATGTCAGAGAGCACCCCCTAAAACAAAGCAAAAACGAGAAAGAGTGAGAACCTGCTCCTTGTACTAATCAGTTATGACTTTAATGAATTAAAGCTTCCTAGCATTCTACTGCAAGGATACCATATACTTCAAAGCAGAATTCAAAAGCAGGCCTGCATCATAGAAGGATATGCATTGTATGCATAAAAGGCTCAGTGCAATTTAATTTCCATTAAATGTTAGGGGTGGGGGTTATGTCAATCTCCTCACAGGGTATCTAATTGCAATAACCCCGCATACCGTGAGGAAAAACATTTGAATAAGACTTAAGGTCGTTTCACTGACTATATTTTGAATTACCTACTATATTTCATTTACTATAATTTTAATTACTATATTTTAAATAGCATCAAATGGCTATGTGCACAAAGGGAGCCTGGGCTGGCCTCAGCTCTTTTGTCAGGTACACACTCCTGAATTTGTCATCAGGAAACGTCCCTAAATATCAGGTTCTGCCAACCAATCTAAGGACCTTGCAGCCAAGCAGGCTTCCACTAGGTGGCACTAACAGAATGACGAGTTGCAAAATGATTTTTATTTCTGATTTGGACACAGCTGTCAGCCTAAGACCCCCCTCATGCAGTCATTTCCCTGCACCTGAGACAAAACTGCATAATTTCTGGATGGATTAAATAACTATCAAAGTAATAACTGTTTACTGCAACACTGGGGTATTAATTATCATTATTAATTATTATTATTATTATTATCATCTTTCTGACATCTGGATATTTACATTTCAAATAAGCCTTTATTTATAGGTGTTCCCATCAGGTACATGCCCTCAGTAAAGTTTTTTGAAACTTTGGGGGGGGGGGGAACACATCACAATGACTAGGAGTTTCAGAAAGAATTTAAGAAGAAATGTGAGCAGATAGTTCTCTCAAACAGTGATTCGTAGCATCATTCAAATATGAGCTGCTTTGCGGGAATTCCCGTTGGAATTAGCATTGCATTTCCTTTTAAAACCAACGTCACCAGCTACCAAAACATTAGAAGGGGGGCAGTTGCAAGATGAAGTTGGTACCATCGAATAGATTTGGTGGGCAGAGATAGGACAAGTGTTTCATTTGTGCAACACGAAGCGCTTTGGTTTTTTTAAAAACACACACAAAGATCCAAATAACAGGAAGTGGCAATGAAAAAGAAAGACCCTGGAAAGCCTTGCGCAACCTTTAATACCAGGGTGGCTGCTCCATAGCGGTTTTTGTGATTCTTCTCCTTGCACAAGTGGAAAAGCAACTTTGGGTTGGGGTTCGCCTTTACCATGCAAAACTCTTTGCAATATCCAGGAGTCCTTCGGTGAGCAAAAGGGACCTTTCCCAAGCGGAAAGGCACTTTTTGATCCAGCCCACTGAGTGTTCTTTGGAACGCATGAGAGCATACGGAGACCCCTGTTGGATCAGAGGGCTGACAGCAAATCCCAATCTACCTTCTGCCCATGTCTGTTCTCAAGTCTTCTTCTTCGTTGGCGATCACTCATAGCCAAGTAAGAATGTCTTCCATAAACACGGTTTTAACAATCAGTCCATAAGTGACTGTGGAGGCCACTTCTGGATCCACACGTCCTTCCACAGTGGGGACATTGGTTTCCGAGCGGGAGTTGATCACTGTGTTGATTTGCCAAGCGTGCCTTCCTCCTAGCATGTTTCTCCCTTGCGTCCAGAGTTCGAGTGTCTTCAAAGCACACCTTTGGTAAAGGCAAGAGTTTCCCAGTTGTCGGTGTTTATATTACATTTTTAAAATTTGCCTTGAGACAGTCTTTAAATCTCTTTCGTTAACCACCAGCATTACGCTTTCCATTTTTAAGTTTGGAATAGAGTAGTTGCTTTGGAAGACGATAATCAGGCATCCACACAACACGACCCGTCCAATGAAGTTGATGTTGAAGAACCATTGCATACTACCTATCACAATATCACAGGTAAAAATGCCCATAGTTTGGAAATGGAACACCTCCATTTTCTCATTTAGAATTGCTTCTCTTCCTGTCTCCATCCCTGCCTCACTCTCCCAATGATACATTTATGAACCCACTGCCTGAATATACTCCATGGCAATTTCTATGGTTGCAATGGTTCAGAAGGTGCCTTTGGAGTGGCAACAAATTGCAGCAAAGTATCCCAAGATCAGCAGTTCACGGGTTGCATTTTCTCCATGAGACTATTTACCTGGGAACAGTTTGCGGGTGAGGGGTAGCATAAAGCAGGCTAACTAATAAAACTTAGCAGCTGAATACAAATAGCAAAACCAGAAAACCCAAAGCCCAAAACATTAAAACTCTCATTAAATGCAATAAAACATCGTCATTACTAAGCGCAAGAAAACAATTTCAGCTTCCAAGGTCCTGAAGATCAACAGCCTGCCCAATTAAAATGGCCAAATCTGGGCTGCTGATTTTTGGTGTGAGTAATAGCCATATGATGCTTCCCTCCTACAGAACTTGTGTGTGTGTTAAGTCAGTCCTTGGAGGAGAAAGGGTACCATAGCAACTATTTTTTTTCTGGAACTCTGCCCATTTTGCGTGAAGCTGCAGAAATAGCCTATCATTTAGAAGTTAAATGTAAATGCACCAAATATCCCCTTGCCTCCTTTTTCCCCGCCCTGACCTGCAAATCTCATCACCACCCTATGGTTAACTGCAGAACAGCCAGCATGTCTAACAAATTCAGAACCTACAATCATGTAAAAGAGGGCCCCATTTTAAAAAGGATTACCTTAGCACAAGGAATTCAGAAAGGATGTTAGGCAAAAGGGCTGTGCTTTATCATCTTCAAACCAAGCCCCAACAAAGGCAACAGGAGTGTAGAAGGGGGAGCAGGAATCTCTGCTTTTTCATTCAAACACAGAACTTGTGGTTTTCCCTTGCTGAAACTAAATTTTCATATAGACTAAAGCAGTGGTGCTCAAAGGGTACAGCAGGCAAGGATGACAAGTGTGGCAGAAAAATTCAAGGACAAAGAAACATAACATAATGTAGTATAGGGCATTGTAGTGTAGAAACCAAATCATTTTTCTTGGATATACAACCAGAAACAGTATCTACGCCTCTCTGCAACAGCATGAGCTACTTTTATACAGTTGTCCATGACATACTGTTGTGAGCAGGCATTTTCAACCCTGACAAATATGAAAGCGCAGAAAAGAGAAAGGCGTCTGTGTGTTTGCTTCAAATTAGGCCTAATATAAATGAGATTACCCGGCAAAAGAAAGCTCACACCTCTCAAACATACTTAAGGTATACATATGTTAGAGGATCTTTTATCATTAGTGTTGGGGGTTTTTAATGACTCATGTTCTTATGTAGCTGCATTGTTTTACACTTTCTGGACGTCCCATGATCATATTATAAAGCAGTTGTGTTCCATTTTACAAATCAAGCACAGCTAGGAGTTGTTTCTTTTTGCTTCCCAATGTATTTCTTATCAATGAAAAAATTTGGTGTGATGTGAGCAGCTCTTTTTCTGAAAGTGTGGCTCAGAGAGACAGAAAAAGGTTGAGAACCACTGCCTTAGAAGTGGAAGGTGTTTGGTTGATATTCAAACACAAGATTACGTTTCCAACCTTGCTGCTTAATTTTGCCGTATCAGACTTCCTGGTATCAAAATCTCTTCAGCAGCACCTCATCGCATGCGGGTGGGGTGGGGTGGAAGAGAAGCCAGTGCAGAATTAGGCAAGACATGCCAGCTAACAATAAATTTAGGAAGCTAGGTATCTACTCTCCCAAGCTTTGATTCAAAGCAACACGGGAGATCTGCCCCAGTAACAGCCATATGGCCAAAGTCACCCAAGAGGGAGGCAGGATATAGATATTACCTCCACCAAAATCAGCAGCCCAGGTTGGGTGTGGAAGTGATGAAATGGCATGGCTTCCCCTTAAATGCCTAGCTGGGGCCTGACAGCGTATTCAGAAGTAAGCCAAAAGGAACTTGCTCACAGGAATTGTATAGAGGGTTCCAACCTAAGGTTTCTTCCCTAGAAGAAGTCCCTGTTGGACTTTCTGATATGCAGGATTCTGCTGCAAGGCTCTTTGCACCCCCCCAGATATGTAGCTGATTTTGCAGCACACCCGTGAAAATAAGGCTGGAGGCAGAAAAGCGATGCTAGCTGGGATTTCTGTCCTTCAACAAGAAAGGCCAATGAGTAAAGGATGAGTGCATGTGCTGTGTAAGACCCCTTGCACCTCCTCAATGAGAAGCAGCTCAATTCTCTATAGCAAAGAGTCACAATTTTCTTACCTTTTCGCTCCAGGCCCAAAGACCAGCCCCAAGAAAGGCAACTCCAGCAAGCTAGGGAAGAAAAAGTAACATGCTTATTATTTGCTGGAAAGCATTGTTTGGTCATGCACCCCCACCTAGAAACAATCATTATGAGGCAGTATGTACATCACATTTTTCCCCCAATGGGATGGAGTAAGGGACAACATCATGAAACACCAGGTACAGGACATCTGCCACACAGGTGTGTTGAAATTTCGCTTCGGGTGAGAGTTTTACAACTGCTGCTGTTTTTCAGGTGTGGAAAGCCTCAAGGCAAGCGTAGAGTCTGGGATATTGCCCAAGGAACCCTAACCACATAATGAGGTCTGAATTGGCTGCGACTATCTGGGGAAGACATGGTGAGGTAGACAGTTGATATAAATCTATGGTACGGCTGAATGTGGCATATGTTTTGCATTGAGTCTCCCCCAAAATAGAAGGTGCCGAAGAAAGAGAAAAACAATGAAAATTATCAGAGGGGCTACAGCACCTTCATTCCTGACCAGTGTTGATGTTAGCAGTCTCCCTCTTTTCAAAATGAGTCCCCTGCCTGGGGGGTGGAAAAATGAGGAAGCCAGGCAGAGCCAAAATTAGCACATAACGAGATTATGCCGGGGGAAACTGTGGCTTTAAAAACTACCACCACCAAACAAACTCAAAATCCATGTGGAAGAGGGCGCTGTATGACAGCTGACAACATAGAAGAGGCTGTAAGCCTGAACAGGAAGACCCCCAAAGAGGAGGGAATTAGCATCATCTGAGCCCAGTTTCCCCCCTACACATATATGATACGCTGAATCTCCAGAGGCACAAAGATGGGATTGTGCTAACTGCCCTGCCCCACTTCTCAGTCTAGAGAGGGTAGAGGGGAAATAAATCACCCATCTGTAGTGATATTAAAACTGCAACACACAAGAGAGCGCTCTTTGGAACAGATGAACCGATCAACAGCCTAAACAGGAGCATTTCTACAGAGAAGATGAAGCTGAGAAGGTGATGAAACAGGAAGGAAGTCATGAGTGAGCGAGAGGCAACTGTTATCTTTGTAATGAATTTCCGAACTCGTTTACACAGTGTGCTAGGTCTGATCAGTTTTGCTTCCCCTCCAGCAAAAGCAGCTATAGATTTCATCGCAATTTCCGCCACACAAGTATACATTTCCCCCCCCCTGCCTCCAAACAAAGGTTGTTTATTTTTGAGCTCCCCACAAGCAAACCAGCTGGGTGCCAGTTCAGCTTATTTACTGCCACACAGCATGAGGCCAAAGTGAGAGCCATTCAAACAGCTCGAGGTGGAAAACCAGGGTGCAATATTCCACTGCAACTGAAGTCTCATTGTGGAACTGTAATGTATGACTGGGCCCCAAGACTGGGCCATAAGAAAACAAGGGTGTCAATGGCTACTAGTCAGGAGAGTTAAAAGCTACCTCCAGGATCACAGACTGCATGTCTCTGACTACCAGCCTCTGGGGAATAACAGGAGGAGAGGGCTATTGTCTTCATGTCCTGCCTGTGGTCTTCCCATTAATAGACAATCTGGTGGGAAACAGGATGCCAGACGAGATGGGCCTTTGGTCTGATCCTGCAGAGCTCTTCTTTCATTCTGAAGTACAGTGCTACCTTGGGTTATGCTACCTTCAGGTAACGTAACTTTTGGGTTGCGAACACAGCAAACTCGGAAGTGTATACTTCTGGGTTTCGCCCCACACGCATGTGCAGAAGCGGCACCTCTTGTTGAGGCCTTTTCGGGTTGCGGACGGACCCCAGGAACGAATTAAGTTTGTATACGGAGTATACATATGTATTGGGGGGTCTTGAGCTACAGGGTAGCAATTTCAAAAGTCTATCTAAGGGCTTGCACACCATTGTTCTGGGTTCCTCCTCCCTCCTGTGTGGCGGGGGAGGGGGTGAGCACCCTGTTGCAAGAGTTAATAAAGCTTACTAGCTGCTTTGCTTCTCAATATTCTCTGATTGGTCTCTGTTATTTTCTCCTACCAATAGAGAACCTACAAAAGGAATCTATATGGGCTCTTGGATACCCCAAAAGGGAAAAGCGGCAGTTTTTTTTTTTACTTATAACAGTACATATATAAGAGGCTAATTTATAATTCTTTTTTGGGAACTATTCACATTCCTATGTAGCTGCATTGTTTTATACTTTCTGGGTGTCTCGTGATCATAATATAAGGTAGTTGTGTTCCATTTTATAAATCAAGCACGGTGAGGAGATTTGTTTGTTTGTTTGTTTTCCCCCAATGTATTTCTTATTAATTTAAAAAAATGGTGTGACGTGAGCAGATTTTTATTCTGAAAGTGTGGCCTGGAGGAAAAAAAGAGAACTACTGCATTGGAACTACGAGCCATGGACACATTGTCTTCTCTGCCACCATAAACCATCACCACATTGATGCATGGAGATTGCAGGCATTGACCTCATCCCAGTAGACTTTGCAAGACCTCAAGGTCAGAAAAAGGGTGAAAAATAGCTACAAAACTGATGTGGGTACTTTTTATTATGAAAAAATATTTCTCATGGGCAGAAGCACAACAGTCATCTCCATTTACACAGCAGAACGTGCATCTACGATCTAGCTTTAAAAGCACCTGTAAAAACAGAAGGAAGCTTACCAAGATTTAGACAGCTGTTTCAACTTCCGCTCTCTATGGGAATACAGACCCGCTGCTGGATTTTAAAACTGACCCTGGAAGCCAAGGTGAGCACTGACAAACAAGCAGAGAGAATTCTTAGGGATTCCTGGTGCAGCTTCTGAATTCTTGAGAATTCTCTCTGCACCCTCCACCTTCTTAGAACATCACCCAGGGTTGGTTCCATGTGCATGTTGGAATCCAATGGCTTGGTGTTGCCAAGGAGAAAGCCCAAACAGCTACCCAAAACTTCTAAAAGCTGATTACTTTTCTATAATTTTGTGGCAAACACACAAATCCAAGAGACTAACCAGACATGAGCAAGCTTGATCGGCAATGACTGAGGTCCTGAGGACTTGGTCACCGTTATCTACACTGTCCACATGGACGGTTCCCACCCACTTTGCCGCATCAGAATGAACAGCAGCCATCCACTTCTCTTGGAGAAAGTGAAGTGCCGCACTCTGGAATTTTGCTAAAGGTAAAGGTAAAGGGACCCCTGACCAATAGGTCCAGTTGTGACCGACTCTGGGGTTCTGGCGCTCATCTCGCTTTATTGGCCGAGGGAGCTGGCGTACAGCTTCCGGGTCATGTGGCCAGCATGACTAAGCCGCTTCTGGCAAACCAGAGCAGCGCACGGAAACACCGTTTACCTTCCCGCCTGAGCGGTACCTATTTATCTACTTGCACTTTGACATGCTTTCGAACTGCTAGGTTGGCAGGAGCTGGGACCAAGCAATGAGAGCTCACCCCGTCGCAGGGATTTGAACCGCCAAACTTCTGATAGGCAAGCCCTAGGCTCTGTGGTTTAACCCACAGCGCCACCTGCGCCCCCTTTTTTTGCTGCTTTTTTTTTGCAATTTTGCTGCAATGAGATAAAATGTTGTGTCCCATCTCCGACTCCCGCCAAATTTTCTAACACTGCCTGGCCCTCGCTGACATGGATCCTGCGCCAAGCACAATATGCACACCCAAAACAGACACATACAAAAAAGGAGTGCAGCCCCCAAACCCCACCACTGCAGCATCTTCAGGTCTCCTCTGTCCACAGATAACCAACAGGCCTTTTGTGAGAGTTCAGCTGAACACCAACCCCTTCAACCTCCCAAGCCTGACAAAGAGCATATGCAAGCCTCTGTGTCCAATCTAGTTACATTTTCCTGGGGTATTCTGTCAGTTCTCTTTAGATTAAACCAGCCAACTATCCTGTGGGGCGTGTCATTTTAGGGGCTAAACCATGGGTAGGCAAACTAAGGCCCAGGGGCCGGATCCAGCCCAATCGCTTTCTAAATCTGGCCCGCGGATGGTTCAGGAATCAGCGTGTTTTTCCATGAGTAGAATGTGTCCTTTTATTTAAAATGCATCTCTGAGTTATTTGTGGGGCATTGGAATTTGTTCATATTTTTTCCCAAAATATAGTCTGGCCCCCCACAAGGCCTTAGGGACAGTGGCCTGGCCCCCTGCTGAAAAAGTTTGCTGACCCCTGGGCTCATTTTTTTGCAATTTCTTCAGTGAGGGGGTCTTTAATTTTGGCGTGTGAGTAATTCAAATCTGCTATTACTTTTGTGACTGGACAACATTTAGCTTGCTAAGTCTGTTTTTAATGAAGAAGCACATAAACTGCTTTCAGGGAATTTTTATTTTTACCTTCTGAAAATGTCAGGTAATGCTAAATAAAATTAGTAATACTATAAAATATAAACACAAGTACTTGAAAATCATTTTTTTCTACACAATTTTACAAACATTTTACTTCCCAGGCAATACTAAATTATATTGATTTAACCCAAATATATCTTTAATTCCCAAGTTATGTTACAACCCTTTTTAGCGCTCATTTTGGGAATCTGAAAGCTGGAAAATTCAACACGCCCTACATAATACCTCAAAAAAACACCACATGCCTTGTGACATGAACTTTTTAAAGCAAAAGTTAATTTCCTAGCCTGCTTTAGGATTTCTTATTTTTATTTCCAGATCTTTGATTATTTTTTTTACAAAGGACAATTGACACAATTGTGTCCTAAACCTTTCTGAACGCCAGAACTATCCATGGTCTCTGCAGAAAATGCTACCTTGCTTTATCGCAACCTAAAAACCAGAAGCACAGCAGGAAATGGCTGACAAGTGTGGTATCTTTGATAAGGATGAAAGGGAAAAAGGAAAAGTAAACACAAAACACATCTGTTTGCATTAAGCCAGGAGACCCCCACCTCCTGGTGAACGCATGCATTAGAACTTCACAAAGGCTGATGAGTAAGTAGCAAAGGAAGGTGAGGGGAACTCACACAGAGAGGAAACTCTTTTAACTCACACAAACAGCTCAGCTCACAGATTTTCAAATCTGATATAAAAAGACTAGCCAGAGGGCTGAGCTTTCAGTGTGGGTGGGTGTGCAATTCACAGAAGCTTTTTGTTCTCATTCTTATTTCTCAAACAGTAGTGGCTAACTCCCAGCCCAGGGGCCTGATCCAGCCCATCAAGCCATTCTTCTGCCCCACTCTCCCCCTCTGTAAATCTTCTCCAATTTTGATGTTGGCAGAAAAATGGGAGTGGGACCATAGACACAGAGCTGGGCAGTGAGGGAAGTTTGTGTATACACACATGTATGGGTGTGTGAGAGAGAGAGACTGTGGGTAGCGACACTCTAGCATATACACCCCAGGGTGTATACAGTCCTCAGGTTAATAACAACAATAATCAGTGCTTTTTCTGGAGGGACGCAGGAGTACACATTCTCCTACACATTTTGTGAATCTTTGTACTTTTATCCATTTATTGCATTTATTTTTCCTGATCTGAACTATAAAATGGTGATTTTCTTGAGTCAAAATGAGAATACCCCTAAACTTTTTTTTGAAAAAAGCACTGATGATGATGATTGTTATTATTATTTGCCACTCCTGTTATATAGGCTGGTTTACATTCATGCACTCCCTAAAATTTCTCTTCTCTTAATGACTGGAAGCTAATTTCCTAAACAGGTTCTGCTGAAAATTATTTACATCCTTAAACATGGCAAAAGTAGTTTTTTTCCAAATAGGTTGAATCTTAAACAATAGAAAACGCAGTAAAAAAAGAGAGAGAGAGTTCGCTTGTAGTAGATCCAGTGCTTCAGTGATATACCAGTCCACTTGTGATATACCCGTAGTTCAGTGCTCAGATGTTGTTTCGGAAATCAGACCCTTCATTGCTAAAGAGCTCAGTCATCAAACTTTGTAGTAAACAATATACAAGAGAAGACAAGCGGCAAAAGGATCACCCCTTACAATATTTCCTTAAAGCATGTTGCTTTCCCCCTAGAGCGAAGACAACCCCTGTAACCCATCAACTTTCCCTCTAGCTCAGGGGTCCCCAAACTAAGGCCCGAGGGACTCGTTTATCCGGCCCGCAGCAACTCCTGCCGCCCGCGCTTACCCGCGCTGTGCGGCTGCCCACTTCTGGGTCAGAGGAGCACCGGAAATAGCTTGTGAGCATGCGCATGCGTTATTTCCGGTGCACATCCAGTTTGTAGGAGGCCTATGCACATGCACACAAGCTATTTCCGGTGCTCCTCCGACCCGGAAGTGCACCAGAAATATGGTGTGCGCACGCGTATGGGCACACGCTCCTTCACCCTCTGGCCCACCGTGCGATCAGCGCTGGAGACACTGGCCCGAGGCACGGTAAGTTGCTGACCCCTGCTCTAGCTGATAGACACAAGGCTTCCCCATCTTCAGCTTGCAAGAGTTGACCTGACAGATCAAATGAAGTTCCACCTGGTCCAGCATTCTCTTCCCAACTGCAGCCAGAAAGTGCCTGAAGAAGCTCACAAGCAGCTCACAAAGGCAACAACCATTAGCTAGTACTCAAAAGATACAACGCAGGGGTAACCGACTGGTTGTCTGCCCAGCTCCCGATGTTTAGCTGGCTGGTGCTGATGATGGGAGTTGGACTCCAACAACCTCTGGACAGCATCACATTGGCTACCCCCCCTCCAAAAAAAACCTGTTTCTGAAACAGGAGGTTCCATTTTGATATCTCAACTAGCCATCGACAGTCCTATGCTCCAGGAATTTTTGAGAAGCCATTTAAGCAGGTGGCAATGGATTTGTGAGAAATTCTGCATTATGGACTCAACTGCTTCCTCTAGGCTGTCCTGAAGGAGCTGCCAATTAACTACATCGGATAGCATTACAAAGGAGAGAGCGGAACTTATCCAATGCTGTCATGCTGTCAACAGAATCTTGCAGCCTCACCTACTTCTCCTACCACAAGGATTTCCCTTTTAGGGAGCGGGCCCATTCAGAGTTTTAGCTACAGTCAGCCTTACATGGGCACAGGCACTTTCACTTACTATCTTTGTGCCAAACCAACTGTGTCACAACCCATGTTCAAAGAATCCTAGAGTTGGGAGAGTTCTTGAGGATTACCTAGCCCAACTCCCTGCAATGCAGGAATATGCAGCTTTCCCATATGGGGATCAAACTCGAAATACCTTGGCATTATCGACACCATGTTCTAACCAACTGAGCTATGCTGGCTGTTAGAAGGCTTACAAACTGTGGCATCAGCGAACCAAAAATGGTAAGTTACAGCACTGGTTTGGACAATACTCCAGAGGTTTGAAGTTTTTAATGTTTGATGTTTTATTGTGTTTTTAATATTTTGTTGGAAGTCGCCCAGAGTGGCTGGAGAAACCCAGCCAGATGAGTGGGGTATAATTTATTATTATTATTATTATTATTATTATTATTATTATTATTATTACTACTACTACTACTACTACTACTATCCAAATGCCAGCCTCACCTTGGGCATCCAGGCAAAAGAATATGTCCCAATGTGGCCTACATACCTGGAACCATACCATGGAGGCCGACATTAAGGGGTTAATTCCCCATATAAAACCTGGGAATCAACCATGTGATTTTGGCTACATATAGGGGTTGTTCGGGCATAGATACAACTGCAGGGATGGTGGAGGCAGCATCAGGCTTCATTTAAAGAGCAGGATTGGGCCCTTGAAGTATCATAGGAACAGGTGCATTGTTCACTCTGAAACTGAAAGAGGGTGGGGGGGGGGAGAAAACTTCATCTTTCCCCCCAAATTGGAATCCCAACCCCCCTCCTCCAACCCACCTCACCCCAAATCCCTCAAACAGAAGAAAAACTCTGCTCTCGGCAGTGGACTTTTCCCACATTTATATTACACGCACATACTTGCAGAGACTTAAACAGCCTTTGTTCGGAAGATTTGTTGCAGTGTTACTTGTTTCTGTTGGTAAACAAAAGGTAGTTACTAGGAAGCTGGGCTTCCGGGTTCCATTATTGTACGGTTAAAGGGCAACAGAAAAGATATCCTTTAATGGATCAAAGAACTGGTTACAATGCCATAAATAGTTGAACTGTTATGGCAATCAAGTTAAAGTCCACAGAACCAAGTCTCGCTGCGCTCAGAAAATGAAATGATAAAAAAAAACCCAGAATACATTCACGAAGTTGTACTTGGCTGGGCTTTGCTCAAAGTGATCTTTGCAGAGAGTAGAAAGCTGACTTCTTAAGTCAGATCTGTGCAGCTTGTGACCGGCCATTAGTTGATAAAATTCCCTGGCTTTGCTCTCTGTTTGGGACTGCAAAATCAGAGTGGTTTTCAAGCTCGTGGCAAGCCCCATACATGGCTAAAAACTGTGTTTGCATTGCTGGTACTTTTATAGTTACCCACTTTCATTGGGGAGCAATTCGTAAGTGAAATGAAATAAAAAATTAAATCAAATCCCTTTGGTGGTGGAGGGAGGGAGAAAAAGTTAAGTATGGAGGCCAATTTAACCACATCATACCAACCTCTAGGAAGACAGTGGTTATGTTGTTGTGGTAGAATCACCTTAACTGCGTGGAGAAGATTTCAAACATTTCCTTGTGCCCAGAGACTGGATAGGAGCTTCCAGCCCTCATTTCTTTAGGATCAACATGCCAGAGTCTGTCTAGGGAATGTGTTAGTAGCTGGTCAACGTCTACCAAGTGGGTTAGAAGCTCCCAACCAAACTCTGTTAGGGTTCAAGCTTCAAGGGAACAAAAACAGACGAGATGATGTTCCTGGCAGACAGCAAGATGTTCATAACGAACAAAGGTTTACGGGGTGACCTTTTTCGAAGGAGGAACCAATAAACCAAAAGATTCCAAGTTACCCATATTTATACATTGTTAAGAGAGCCGCTGTTCAAATGGCATCACAGTGCTGCTCTATACAGCATGTGTGAGCAAGAGGGGTCTCTCTTTCTGGTTACTCCAGGTTGCTATTTTGCTGCTGTTCTGTCTCTTCCTCTGTGTTTTTAAAAACAACACCTCAATATAAAAACCAAGCAAGTGAAATGTTTCCAAATCTGGAGATTAAATGGTGGGGGAAACCTCCAGGGTTATGTTTGGATGTGTTAAAGGTAAAGGTACCCCTGCCCGTACGGGCCAGTCGTGTCCGACTCTAGGGTTGTGCGCCCATCTCACTTAAGAGGCCGGGGGCCAGCGCTGTCCGCAGACACTTCCGGGTCACGTGGCCAGCGTGACAAGCTGCATCTGGCGAGCCAGCGCAGCACACGGAAACGCCGTTTACCTTCCCGCTAGTAAGCGGTCCCTATTTATCTACTTGCACCCGGGGGTGCTTTCGAACTGCTAGGTAGGCAGGCGCTGGGACCGAGCAACGGGAGCGCACCCCACCGCGGGGATTCGAACCGCCGACCTGACGATCGGCAAGTCCTAGGCGCTGAGGTTTTACCCACAGCGCCACCCGCGTCCCTTGGATGTGTTAGACTTCAACAAAGTTGCAACACCAGCTATCAGGTTCTAAAAATCCAAAAAACTAAGGCTTGTAGGGAAATGACAGCTGAAGTCACCCATATGCTATTTCAGTTTGTCATATCTTGCTCCATCCCATGGTCAACGCATTTGATGTCAACATAAAATCTGTCCAATCTGAGGTACACAGCACCTGAGCATTCAAAACATGGCAGATTTGGCAAAATGACCCTTCTCTACAAAAATAGGGGAAAAAAGAAGACTGAATACTTACCCAGAAGATTATGTTGTAGCTGAAAAGCAGGTATTTGTACCAACAGCTGACTTCAGCAGAAGAATACCGGTAATAGTGCATCTTTTATAGAGCAGTGACTACATAGAACCAGAAAAAGAAAAAGAAAGATCAGTAAGAAGGAGAAATGCAGTGGCATTCAACATACCCAAGCCACGCCAATAGTCCATAATCATTGGTTAAGTAGCGTAATTCCATATTGACTCACATGGCATTTGGGAATGTAATATTTTTGTGTTGGCTAATATAACCAGTGAGCCTCTTGAGTTTGCTGATCAGAAGGTCAGCAGTTCGAATCCCTGTGCTGGGGTGAGCTCCCATTGTTTGATCCCAGCTCCTGCCCACCTAGCAGGTGGAAAGCACGCCAAAAAGTGCAAGTAGATTAAAAGGTACTGCTCCGGCAGGAAGGTAACTGGAGTTTCCATGCACTGCTCTGGTTTTGCCAGAAGCGGCTTAGTCCTGCTGGCTACATGACCCGGAAAAACTGTCTGTGGACAAACGCCGGCTCCCTTGGCCTGTAAAGCGAGATGAGCGCCGCAACCCCAGAGTCGTCTGTGACTGGACTTAAATGTCAGGGGTCCTTTACCTTTTTAATTATTATTTGGGTGTTAACTAGATTGATCTTCCCTACACAAATAATCAAGAAGTAGGCCACAGATAGTTTATATGCTTCCTTTTAATTGTGTTTTAAAAGGTATGGCCAACATAACAGTTTGTCAACCTCAAGAATTTATCTGCAACTTGGACAATTCTACTCCCCCATCTGTAATAATAGGCATAAGCAGCTAATGTTTTACGGGCAAGTGCCAAACCTGAGCTAATGTGTATTAGAAACTTGGGGGGGGGGGAGTTTTCTGCAAAGTATGTGTGAGCAACATAGCAGTTCATTGGAATACACAAATAAATGCTTCCAAAGCAACAATTATGTTTACATAACACTTTACTGTGCATTCACAAATTTCAGTTCAGCAGGAAGTCCATGTGATAAGTTGTAAAGCCCAAAAGAAATTGACTGTGGCAACATTTTAGTACGTTGTTTCTTTTCAACAAATCCAAGCCAACATCTCATCCATGCACAGAGACCACGAAGATGAGGCTGCCTAGCCACCCCTGAAAGTGCAACTGGTAGCATTTCAGAGAAGCTACCTTTGAGTTCCTGGCTTTCAGCATCCTGCCTAGCAACCAAAATTTGGCTTCCAGGACCTCACAACTACATTTCCCCTTATTACTGGTGGCAACATGCACCACGACCACTGACTCAACACTATCTACGATCAGTTCTCTGCAAGTCTGCCTAGCACCTATCAACCTCCCATGCTGGGCGATATCTGGTTTTCAACATTGTGATGTATCACCAGCTAAACATTGTGATATGCTGATATATCACAATGTGTGGAATAAGGATGGAACGATGTAGAGGCATTAGCTGGCTTCATGATTTTTCCTGCATAGTTTTTGTCAGCACCTGCTCTTGTGATTCACTGCCCCCTGCATGAAGGAGGCGAGAGCTGAGCCAGCAGAATTCACAGGGGCTGCAGGAATCAAGAGAGCATTGGCTGGCTTCTCGGTTTCCCCCATATCGTGATTTTTGCATGGCACACACACACACAAACATCGTGATTTGTGATATATTGCCAGGTCAAAAATTATGAAACCAATATCACAATATGGACTTCAAACCGGTTTTGGACAATATATCACTATATCGCCCAGCCCTAGTTGGGAGTGGGGCTAAGTAAGCCCATAGATCAGAGATTCCTTCACTACTGCTTTCAACTCTGGCTTTCTGTCTCACTGCTTATTTTCCATCTCTGCAAATAAAATTAAAAAAACAACAACGGCAATGAACCTTGACTTCAGCTCAATGATCCCCAAAAGGTTTCATTCACAATACACCTGTAGACAAAGATGTGCAAAAACAACCCAATACTGTATTCGACAAATGATGAGCATGCATTTGTGAACCAGCCCTGAGAATCATGTTCTCCTTTCCATGCCTGCAAATAACTATAATGCATGGCCTTGACTCTGTCTCAAATAACACGGCATAACTTACTTTCTTCACTAAACTCAAAACGCTGTAGCTTCCAGGCTGTAAAAATAGTCAAGGAAAAGACTTTCAACTCTCTTCAAAGTTTGCAGATTAGTCAGCCAATCGCCTCATAGTACTTTCATCATGCAAAAAGACAAACGGCTAGCACAGCCTCTCCAACCCACTCCAGACTCAGATTTGTTTACACTACTGCAACTGTAACGCTGAACAGATCAGCAGTGAGAGCCTCAAAACCAGAGACAGAAGTCTTCCTTTCCTCTGCCCTGAATGAGGTAGGCAGAGTTGACACTTTCAGCAACAGCAGAGAAGGATAATGGCAAAAGACAAGAGGAATGGTATGAAGACAGTGCGAAAATGTGTTCCGATATTCTCTGCTCATTACAGATTCTCTGAACATCAGCACGAAACTAATCATTTGAACAGCCCTGAATTGATCAACATCCTTGGTGTGGAACCTGGTATTCTATCACCATTTTAAAAGTTACCACCAAAAGGTGGCATATGTGGTTCTCCGCTCCTGCATTTTATCCTCACAGCAAGATAGGTTGGGCCAAGAGATAATGAATCGTCCCTTCACCCAGTGAGGCTTCAACCCTATATCTCCCTAGTCCTTGTCCAACTCTCTGAAACCATCACACTAGCTCTCACCTTCAAACATTCAGGCTTTATGTGCTTTCTGTCTATCAGTTCCACATCAATTAATTCCTCCCATTCCTTCTAGAATCCATCTTCCATTTCGAGGACACACACACACAGCCCCTTTCTACTTATCCATCAGGTGCTACCAAGTTTCCCTGCTGCCCCATTCACATTGTCAGCAACCGTTCTGCCAACAAAGGTTTCTGCAAGAAATTTGGTTTCTGCAATAAATTCAAACAACTGCAATTTCTCCCGCTACTGTGTTCTTTTCCGGTTTCTTGTGTCCAGTGATGGACACTGGAGGACCATAAACAAAGTTTTCTCCATCAGCCTAGTTTAAATGTAAATGGAATGAATCCTAGCTCATTAGGTGACTGAGAATTTCTGCACCAGGGTTAATAAACAGAAATTATCCCCTGCCCTTAGTTTCTCAACTGCTGAAGCAACAAAAGCCAGGCCAAAATCAGAACAAACCTTCTACATATTCTAGAAATGCCCTTGGCTGCCAAATGGAAACAACACTCGAGTGATGGATTGCTATGTTCTCTGAAGGCATCTGTGCTATCAGCCACTCCGATTTTGTTAATTAAGGTTTCAGGTAGGTTTTATACAACTGCTTCTACAAAGCTGGGGGTTTTTTCCAGCCTGCTGTGAGCAGTATTAATCCCGTCAGTAGAGCTTCCCATCAGAGTTCCCTGCCCACAAAAAGAAGAAGAAAACTTCTACCACAACCACCCCAGCCTTCTTCATTTTTGTGTACAGTGTTACCTCAGGTTACAAACACCTTGGGTTACAAACACTTCGGGTTACAGACTCCACTAACCCACAAGTAGTACCTCAGGTTAAGAACTTTACCTCAGGATGAGAACAGAAATCATGAGCTGGCGTGGCAGCGGGAGGCCCCATTAGCTAAAGTTGTACCTCAGGTTAAAACGGTTTCAGGTTAAGAACGGACCTCCAGAACGAATTAAGTTCTTAACCAGAGGTACCACTTTATCTGTAAAGGTCATACATGCAGCAATGTTCTGTTTCCAAACCAAGTGGAAATTGATTTCCAGAAAGGGAGTAGGCCATTTTTGTGCTGGATAGAAACTGACACATGATCAGATACCACAGAGGACAACAGAGTTGTGGTTCATGGAGAAAGGAATTGTTCCCTGTAGCCCTTCATTCTCCCTTCTGTCTCACATAAGGCCAATGAGACATCTGACCTTATCTGCTGAGGGCACATTTGCTTGGCTACTGCTGACTGGAGAATAGCCAGCAAGGCAGTTGTGTTTCTCCCCATTCTGAAACTCCCTGACCCCTGCAGTTCTTTTACTCTTCCACTTTCCTCCACCATCTCTAAACGAGTTCTTAGAGTCCTTAGAAACTCAGATATCAAAGCTAAGTGTCAAATGGCTCCTTAAACCAAAGTTGCAGTCTATGTCTAGTTGCCATTTGGGAGCGAAAGGGCTCCAAAGTCTTATTTTTCAAATGATGGACTGTGATTGATTATCAGTTAAACATCTGGCTAGTTTAGATGACAACCTTGAGCTAGGTTCAGAACTTTGAAAACTTAAAGAAGAAAGGTTACTTGATCCAAGGACAAATTGGCCTATTCATATCTCTTTTTCTTAATGGTGACACGGACCATTCATAACATAGGGATATTCTTCAGAACTGTGAGATGGGAAGTGGGGGTGCGGTAAGTGAAGACAAGCTACAACAATTAACTATAACCATGTTTACCGCTCCTGCTTAGGTAGCACAGAAAAAGCATTTTGGTTCCTGAAATTCATTCCATTTATACAGATAAAATATAAACCCACAGGATTCTATAGGATGTGGTAATATTGTGTGAAAACAGTCCAGATCCAATGATGCCCTGGCACACACCTCCAGATGGTGGAGATGTCAGGTGCCAGCCTGGCACCAAGGCATCTTCACTTGGTCGCAAGTGGTCGAAAGCCAGGTGCAAAATGCGCCTGGCATCTGGCTAATTTCAAACACGGAGTCCTTGCCACCTACTGCCTATGACCCCCCATTTAGCCCTCAGATTCTATTCTTTGGATGATAAATCTCTCAAATCTCAGTTGAACAGATGTCAATTGTGGTTACTTAGTTGTGAAGGATTTGCTGTACAGTGGTACCTCGGGTTACTGACGCTTCAGGTTACATACTCTGCTAACCCAGAAATAGTACCTTGGGTTAAGAACTTTGCTTCAGGATGAGAACAGAAATTGTGCTTGGGCGGTGCGGCAGCAGCAGGAGGCCCCATTAGCTAAAGTGGTACTTCAGATTAAGAACAGTTTCATGTTAAGAACGGACCTCCGGAACGAATTAAGTACTTAACCTGAGGTACCACTGTATTCATATTTTAAAAGCAGAACCCTTAAGCAATACTGCCTTTCATACTGTTTGGCACCTGCCAAAACGCTCCCTTCCACACAACTATCTATGGCACAAGAGTCCTTCTGGACATAGCACTGGTCAGCCATAGACTCAATATCTAGCCTCGGACAAATCCTTTTCTTTCCGTCTTAATTCCCTTCCTATAGAAGGGAGTTCAAAAGTTACAGAGTAAAAGCAGTTAAGGATTCTTCTAGCAGATTAACTTGGTATCTTGAACGGTTTAACGGATTTATTCTGAAGAACAAAAAATGCACACTTCAGCAAAATCGCAGAAAATGTGATGCATGACTTGTCCGCTGTACCCGACACGTACACTATGTTTACCAAACCCGTATTTCAAACAGGACCTATGTTGTGTTCCAACATTCTCCACCCAGCACCCAACCCACAAAGGCAGAAAAGGAAGCTAACATTAAAAACAGGCAAACTTTGGGCAAGCTGCATGTCAGCCAAAACAATAACAACAATAATTATGGGCTCTAAATCCTGCTTTTAAAAGAATCCAAATCTATACCCTATATAGGCTTGTGTAAAATTTAAAGTGCAACTCTTCTTGCCCCAAGGCAGTTCCTTTTTCCAAGAGATTTGCAGGACACAGTTGAAGAATACGGTCTTCCTGTAACTCGGACACTACAGTGCCTCCCCTACTGAGGAACTGCTTTACAAAAGCACAGAGTCAGAAGGAATCAGATGCCAAGTGTGGAAAGCATACTCCAAAGCAGGGGTTGCCAACCTTTTTAATTTTAATTTTAATTTTTAGGGAGTACCGGAAGCGTCAGTCCCAAGATGGCTGAGTTCAGGGTATGTGGCATAACCAAAATGGCTGCCATGGGGAGAGTGGCATAACACAACATTAGAGACACAACCACCCCCAACGACCTTATGATTACCATGGGAAATCAGTTGGGTCTTGCTGGTCCTGGTTATGTAGATTTCACACAGACAGACACTGGTGCCGTTACTGTCTAGTAACAAGGAGCAATTCTTATTACCAGTAAAAATTTACAAGGCAGCCACACCACCCTCATTTCACAGAATTTGTTTAGATTAGAAGTTAACAGCACATTTTGCCCCATAATGTCTTATTTTCCCCTAGGAGGGCCAGAAACTTACTTTAAAAACGAAACAAAAAACCACAACTGAAATCTCAGAGTCTGGGGCATCTGCCCACTGGCCTTGCTGCAAAGCTTTCATGGATGCCATGAACCCTGCTCCAAAGGATTACTGAGTTAAGATAAGCTTTTCTGGGAGTTGGCGAACCATTAAGGCTCCTTTACCCCGTTTCAGTGCATTGAAAAGCAAGTGGAGCTGTGATAATTTGAGTATTCTTGTGAGGCCCCAGTATATGGAAGAGGCTGCTTAGTAGGTAACTTCCAGGCCACTCTAGCTTAGCTTTGCCTTGTATATGCCTGTTAACTTTCTTATTCTACTTGATGTGCCTTCTTCCTACAATCAAACCCTTTCAATAAGCTTTGTCTTGCTTGCCTGCTATGGCCTTTTTCCTGACACCTCCCCTAAGGGCTTTTCATATCCTGAACCGACCCAAACTTCCTTGTTGGATCCCAAACAGTTAAAATGGGTGAATCTGTATTCCTAACAGGAGGACTTCGGAAATCAGTGTTGTTACTCACCATCCCCCACTCCTGCCTTTCTGAACTAAGAGATATATTTGTTTCCACAAAAAATTGCACACATATGTGCTAACTTACGAAGCACCACCTACAACTTTTTGCAAAACAAAAGCAGCTTTGGACATGGCAGATTTGAGGGGAGAAGTGATGGGGGTGTGCTTAAAATCCATTTCCTGGTTGCTGCTTGGGCTCCCCAAATATTGCTCCCCAAGCTGCTTCCTAACACAACCCAAGAGGCTCCAGACACATGTTTGGGAGAGTACAAGAGTTTAGATCCTGGAAGGAGGACAAATAGTTGGAGGGGTGGGGCACCATTTGAAGTTGAAAACTAAGCTTGCCAGGAAGTGCTTAAGCAACCCCTCTAAACCACTTCTCTGTTCACATTCACCCCTTTTCAAAAGCAGCTTGACTCACAGGGGTCAGCAAACATTTTCAGCAGGGGGCTGGTCCACTGTCCCTCAGACCTTGTGGGGGGGGCAGACTACTATGGGGGGGGCGGGGAATGAGTGAATTTCTATGCCCCACAAATAACCCAGAGATGCATTTTAAATAAAAGCACACATTCTACACATGTAAAAACATGCTGATTCCCAGACCGTCTGTGGGTCGGATTTAGAAGGCGATTGGGCCACATCCGGCCCCCAGGCCTTAAGTTTGCCTACCCATGAGGTAGAGTTTACCAAAAAAAGAGAAGAGAAATAAGTTGTTGGAAATGTGTTCTAAGCATTTTGGCTAGGGGCTGGGGAGTGGTTGTAGTATATTCATTTAGGCAGGAAAAGAGGAAATCTTCCCGATTGTCAGGACATTGATATCTCACTTTTTTTAAAAAAAACCCACCATCACCACTTGGCAGGGTAATGTGGGTGGAACAACTTACCATGTGGTGGAATGCACACTGTAGTTTGGCAATTTGGTAAAAAAGAAAAAGGGGGGGGGATCTGTAATCACCCTCCAACCTTTAGCTTGTTTGTGTCGTGCTTCCCCAGCTACATTCCAGATTTCCAGAAACCAACAGACTATTCAGCGTCCTTTTGAATAAAGACTTACTTTGCATGCACATAACTCATTATTGTTTGCATATTACCATGCATGCTGGTGGCGTTTAGTAGCGTTTCAAAAGCAACCATTTGTTTCGCCTATTTGTTCCATGAATGTACATTCCAAATGCCAATTCCAACTCGCACGCTGGTCTAGTTGCGTGGGTGGGTGACATTCATAAAAGGGACACTTCTTTCTTACCAAGCCCATATTTTCTCAGTGTGGCAGTTTCTCCCTTCCCCTCTGGATGGATCACACTATGTTTCTCAAGAATTCACTCCCCAGCCACCTCTAAAGCTTCATTAATAATAATAAAAATGCCTATGAAAAGACCCTGCTTTGCATATGACTGACAAAGATTGGAAATAATTTACTGGCCAGAGAGGCAGCTTAGGGTTTCTAGATGCCTTTATTTCAACTTAAATCTGAGCTAGTCTCAGAAAACAAGACACACTTTAGAGAAACTTCAATAGTGTGTAAGAACCTACATCGGAACTGAAGAGCAGTGACGACGTGCATACTGCAATTTTCGGCCAAAAATGCAGAAAAGAATTCAAGATGTATGAAAAGTTACTGTTCTTCACTGTATTATTTAGGAAAAAAGGCTTTCCAACAAACACACTCTCTCTCTCTCTCTCTCTTTTTCTCTCAACTAGGATGGGGGTCATGAGAAAGTTTCACCCATTGTGAGATGACTCCTTCACTGAGAATGTAGACAACTTCTCTCAAAACGCTTTTGTGTCGCAGGCCTCATCTAAAAAATAATAATGAATTGTTTGGCAGCTCTTGGGAGCCCTTTGAAAGACCTTACAAAAGTTACCCCTGAGATGACACGGCAAGAATGTGCTCAGAACAAAACAAAAAAACCTTTCAAATCTTCAAAGAAGAAGCCACTCATCTGAGGCATAAATAAAGCAGCCTCTGGCCTAACCAGGAGATGCCACACCTGTTGAGAGAGGAAGCGAAACTAAGCCTGGGAGAACAGATGTGGCGGAAAGGGAGGTTTGATTCTGACACGTTTCAGTGGCCTAGAATGATATTGCCCACTTTGCTAAGGGCCTAGATGTTACTGTGCAGACCTGCAAAAATCTTGAGTTTTAGCACCCACTTCACACCGTAACACATCATAGGGTTTAATGCTGTGGCAAGACATTTTGCTGCTCAAAAGCACACCCCTGCACACACTGGAAAGACCAAAACACATATTTGCATCTTCATCTAACCCTTCCTTCCTTCTACTTCATACAGCCACAGTCCTATGCATGCGTACCTCCCAGTAAGTCCTGCTGAACTCAGTGGTACTTACATCCTCCATATAACCACACCACATATCCCCACAACACACACTTTGTTCCTGTGTCCCCACCCCCACCTTGCAAAACCAGGATTGGTCCCCTGAGCCCTCCCTCCTCCTTGTGTTGTTGCTATGACAGCTGCTCTTCATCAGCCACACAGTCTTGCAAGTGAGCAGACACAGCAGGCCAGAAGACATCCTGCACCATCACCCTTCCATGCCCAGTAGCCACGAGCGCACACCTTGGCTCCCCTCCAACTGATGTGGAAGGAGAGGCAGCCCAGAAAAGTCCACACATCATATTTAGTTTTGAGTTGGAGAGAAGGAATAAGAGGAAGAGGAACAAAGCAGAACAGCTGCAATAGTGTGGTGGGGCATCAGCAAACTCACTTTTGTTTGGCTTTTGTATGAGTAAAAAAATAATCTTCCAGTTCTGAAAGATGCCCAAATCTGCTGCCTGAAGCAGCTCAGATTTCTGCATAGTCAGCCCAGTCCTAACTCTTAAACCAGTCTTCCCCAACGGGGGGTTGGACTAGATGACCCTTAGGTTCCCTTCCAACTCTACAATTCTATGCTCATGCAAAAGCATCCCATAAAAGATTCCACTACAGCAAACCATCTGCGTGTTTTTTGATCCTGAACGGTGGTGCAGCAATCAAAAGCTGTTGTCACATTTGCAAAGCTAAGCAGGGTCTGGGGTGGTTTCAAATTGGATGGGGGACCAAGTGTCAAGATTCCTGCATTGCAGAGGGTTGGCTAGATGACCGTCAAGAGTCCCTTCCAATTCTACAATTCTTCATTTAAAAAACCTATACCCTGGGGGCAGTTTCCAGTAATGAAAACCCAAAACAGATACACACACACACACACACACACACACACACGACACTACTACTACTACTACTCTAAATTATCCATCACTTTTACATACTTTCTCCAAGGGTGTTGGGGACTGTGCTATTTTTTTCTCACAATTACCTGTGAGAGAGATTAGGCTGAGGAATAGTGAATTGCCCCTGGACCTCCCAGAGAGCTTCAAGGTCAAAACAAAGGCTTGAACCCAGGTCTGCCTGTTCCAAACCCAACCCTCCACCCACTACATCACGTTGTCCATCATGTGACCAACAGGAGCAGCAGTTGAAAGTCAGGCTAGCTGGGAATCTTTTTTCCCATTGTGCATTTTCCCTCCGGAGGTTCCTTTCATTCGCCTATGTCTCAGCCGTGACCTGTCTGAACTCTATTGTACAGAGTAGAATGCCCAGAGAATGCTTGGGATTATAGCTAGGAGCATTGCTGCGGCAAGGCAATCAGTCATTGATGCTACCACAGAGAAGGCTAAAGTTCAGGATCCCCTAGCACCAAGCACATAAACCAAGACGCTTTCTTATTTACGTTTGCCCAGCTCAAGCGTTTTTCAAACGGGAGATGGGAAGACAGGACCAGTTCCACCACGAAGCAACCTCAAGCAGTTTGTTAGAGCCAAAGGACATCACTGGTTAAACCTGCTGCAGCCGACGACGACAGAAGAAATTTTCTCATTCTAGTTCTGGCTTGACAGGCGCAACATTTCTGCTCACGATCAACTGGGAGCAAAGGAAAGATGGAGGGCTGATTTTACAGAAAAGCAAGGAAGAGTCACGCAACAGACTCTACTCAAGGAAGGGGAGAAGATTCCAGTCTCATGCGCCAGACACAGAAACCTGAACAGCAGCTGACTCCAAGTCTGCTACCAACCATCTTCAGCCTCTTGTCTGTCCTGATGCAAAAAAACGAGCACAAGTGGTCCTTTTGTAAGCTAAAGAGAGGTGGACAATGGCACTATAGTTACAGAAACCAGTAAAAGCACATTTCTTCTGCCAGAAATCTGGAAAGTGCTGCTTGCAACCAGCGGCGGCTGGTGTTAATTTTTTCACGTTTAGAAATGCGTTGTTTCATGAAATTAATTAGTAACATGGTGGATGAACACAGTACAAATAAACTGGGCAACTGGAATGGTGACTAGTCAAAGCTGAAAGCCAAGCTGTACTTAACTATCCCCAGGAAGCAGATAGATATTTACATGTACAGTTCTTCATGCATGTGAAAATGAATACACTGATAGCTTTAAGAGTTTTTCTTCTTCTTTTGTCTTAAAATCTAAACAATGTAAGGGAAATGTGTGTTTTTAGCAATTCTCTTATATGTAAACCATATAAAAAGTCATGTTAAAGAAAAGGGTGGGGTAATACTACTACAAATTTATTATTATTATTATTATTATTATTATTATTATTATTACTACTACTACACTACTACTCTACTACTACTACTACTACTACTACTACTATTATATGTCATTTGAAATATTGACCAGTATTCCAATAAAAATATTTTCAAGTATAGTTTGAATTTGTTTAAGGATTTAAACACCACAGCAATTCTTTTTTGTTGTTTGGTGGGTGGGGAGGTGAAAGCCATGGCTGAGCTATCAATTCTGCATTTATTTCTCCTTCCACTGCAGCAAACAGGAGATCCACTATATCACCTCTGGGGGTGGTGTAGCTTGAGGACTCCTTTTGGGGGCGCCTGGGGAAATGGGGCAAGTTAAGGTCCTGTGTGGCGCTGTGGGTTAAACCACAAAGCCTATGACTTGCTGATCAGAAGGTCAGCAGTTCGAATCCCCGCAATGGGGTGAGCTCCTGTTGCTCAGTCCCTGCTCCTGCCAACCTAGCAGTTCGAAAGCACATCAAAGTGCAAGTAGATAAATAGGTACTGCTCTGGCGGGAAGGTAAACGGTGTTTCCGTGCGCTGCTCTGGTTCCCCAGAAGCGGCTTAGTCCTGCTGGCCACATGACCCAGAAGTTGTACGCCGGCTCCCTCGGCCTTTAGAGCGAGATGAGTGCCGCAACCCCAGAGTCGGCCAGGACTGGACCTAATGGTCAGGGGTCCCTTTACCTTTAAGGTCCTATAGATCCTTGGCTGCCTCTGACACATCCCTCCCCACCCCACATGCTACTGGCAAAATGTACTGGTGGCGGCCTACCTATGCCAACCAAGTGTTCAGGTGGCCTCTGGTGGCATAAGTGCTCTCTGACTGATGGGCTTTCCTGTCTGGTGGTCCCTATATACCTGCATTCTATGGCTTCCCACCTGCCCTTAAGTCATCTTTAGGACTGCAGCCAGAGTTAGAAATTCAAATATATAATATAATTCCCAAATGGCACCTTAAACCTAGGTTGTGATCGCCACAATGGGATGTCTAGGTGGCATTTGTGTGGTCTTTTTTCGTAATTGAGTTTATCATCATCATCATTTTGATTTATATACTGCTTTATATTTAAAAGTACAAATCTCAAAGTGGTTTACAACATATCAAAACATCAAGCAAGCCAATCCAGAATAAAACAGAAGCAAGCTTTGGGAAAATATGTCCTATCCTTCTCATTTTGGTTTCCCCAGGCACTAACCCGGCGTCCAGAGATCTCCACGTGGTCGCAATTGGACCCGCATTAGTTGCAAAACGCGCCTAGCTAATTTCTAACACTGCCTGTATGCACTTTATTGACTTTCCTCCCCTGCAAACATATAATTCATTTCAGCTACTTTTGCCTTCTTGAAAATCATTTCAGAAATTTATACAAATTTCTAATTAAAAAACCTACATTATTATTATTATTCATTTTATTTATTCAATGTGATGTCACTTGAAGGTGCTAAATCAGATTTCTAGTGATTCAGGGCACTGAGTATTCTTTCAGATTCATGAAGCGATCCAAACATTTCCAGAAAACTCACATTTCTATTTAGAAGTCTTTGCGTGGGATTTTACTTGAGGATTTTAGTTGTTTGTGTCTTTTTAGTACCTTTTCTATTGTCCAGCGCAAAGGACAGGATACAAATGTGACAGACGCTCTGAAGGCTCGACAGAAAAGGAAAGCTTATAAATAGCAGAAAGAAATGAAGTATAAACACAGTTTTTTGAGGTTGCTGAGGGAAAGAGGAGGACATTCTTTGTGGAAGCTATTCTCCTATTTCCTCATTCTTGTATCTTTTCATTATAGCCAGCCAGCAGAGGTATATCCAGCTTCCTCTGTCCCTTCCTTTGCTAGCGTCTCCCAATAAATAAGGCGACCATCTGGCCACCTTCTTTAAACTAAGCTTGCAAATTCATTATTGATCCTTAAAACCCTGAAGAAAAAGGAAAAAAAATATATATGGGAGATTGTTCAAACAAGAACTCTCAAAAACAGTCATTCTATAATCAAAATATCCATGAAACAGTTGGGCAGGGGGGGGGTCAGTCCATTACAAAGAACTAGATCCAAGCCAAAATTTTCTCAGAAGACAAGAGAGATTCCCATCCCCCTCAATCCAGAAAAAGTCCACTTTGTGTATTTTTTTGCTGAATATTCTCCACCATTTTTGGTAGCAGCCCCTATTTCTCCTCTACGATGCCGTGCATTGCTACTGCTGAAGAATGCAAAATGGAGGTCCCGTTGCCCAAACTTGCTGCTGCAGCAGCTCCCCACCCCCCAAAAAAGGGGTAAAAAGAAGGAGCTGTACTATTGATACTGCTGAGGAACTGTTGGATTCAACTGCTTCTCCCTGATGAAATTCAGTGTAACAGCGTTCCAAATTCTCTGGCCGCAAAAAAAGGCTAAAGAATTTCAAGAAGTGTTTTGCATGCAGAACTGTAACAAAACAAAACAAAAACCCACCCTGGTTGTTTTCATAAGCATCCCCAAAGACAATGTTTGGCAGACTCCCTTCAGGAAGCTGTTTCACGAGAACGTTGCCGTGACAGAGACAGAGCAGTTCTGGGACACCATCTTCAGTCCGATTTCCAGAAGTAATTCGTGCTGTAATAAATGTGCCAGTCTTTTAAGGAAGCCGTTAGCCTTTTTGTTTCCTCTGGAAGCCATGGCAAAGCTCCACCAGGAGATCAAGATGTGAACACTTCTTGCAGACATTCAACAATTTTGGTGGTGGTGGTGTGGTTTTTAAAAGGCTTCTCCCACACAACCCGCCATATTTGTTTGAAACTGAACTTCAAAGACTAGGTAGTGGGCAAATGTAAATAAATGTAAACTGATGAATAGCTTGCACTACCGCTCATTCACTTGAAGAAACAATTTGTAAAGGTGGTTTCCATTTAGACAACCTTTTTGCATCTTACTAGAACTGGTCACCATATCTCTGGCCAGGAAAAGAATTGGTGTTACCAACCTCTTAACACTGGTTATGAAATCGGGAGCCGGCAACCCTTCCCACCTCTACTACAAGGCACAGATCTCCCTCTTTTTGTCCACTATAAGCCACTGTTTAGTGTTACTCTGCATCTGCACTAACCAGGGGGAAATCTTGGTTACCATTAGCCTCTTAACTCATTTAAACTCTTGGTGTTAAATCTGGGTTTGCAAACCCAGCTTAGCATGAACCATGGTTAGTGTCACTGCAGATCCAATGCTAAGCCACATTTAAAAGCCACTGGTGGAGAAGGTAAGGATTTGGAGAGGAATCATGAGCAAACAGTTCACTAAGAGATCTTAAGTGGGATCATATGTAAAAGTTCTGAAGAATTATCGTTATGATTTTAATATCATATGCTTTCAAGGTAGCAGCTTCTGTACCAGACCTTTAGATCATACTCTTCCCCACTATGCCTATCAGAAAAATATCCTTCAGTAATGCCAGTAGCTTCTTTTTCTCCAGACCAGAACCGTAGCTAGGTGATCTTGCACCCCTGGCTGAACCGTCCAGATTGTACCCCCTAGCCATGGACAAATTAGCTCTTCTTTCTGCCGCTCCTCCAACCACCCCCTCCAGCCATTCGATTCACCCTCTATTTAAAACCATTTCTTATGAGGCAATAATCAACATTTATATTTATGGACATATTTTTAAGCCGATTTTGTGGAGGGACACCCTAACCCATCGCCTGCACCCCTGTGGGGGCCCACCTCACCACCCCTTAGCTACAGCCCTGCTCAAGACACCAAGTACTTGCCTGCAGTCATTTTTGCAGTGCTGAGAAACACAAAGCAAAAGCTGGGGGCAGAAACATTCTTGACCCTTCAATGAGACCGTGTATCAAATGCTCACTCTGTCTCACACATTTGAATGACCCACACATTTTGATCCCAAAGTCATCAAGAAGCACACTCTCAATAAGAGGAAGCCAATACTCATTAGCTTGGTTCAGGTGCACATATCTTGGCTGACTAACCCTCTAACTATTTGGAGTTTAAGATCCTGACTTGTTGTGATCCTAGTAACCACAGTTTCCTGGTTGGGATGTAACAACAAACAATGGTTAATCTAAGAATTCCTAGATTTAGTTGCATCACAATAGGCCCCCCTTGGGTGTTCTCCATGTGACACACTCTCAACAAGGCCTCCTCTGATTGTCTTAGAAGCAGAAAGACGTACGAGAGATAAGAAAATCCCAAAGCTATGCAGGTTCCAGACCATATAGACCATAAACATAATAGCCAGCAGGCTAAAAATTGTGCATGATAGCAAAATTTAAAAGTACTTTCCACACAATCCCATCGTGCTGTGGAAACAGAGCTAAGAGGCATAGCCTTGAACTTTTGTCACCCAACTGAAAGCCACCATTTGCGGAAAAGTGACACATTATGGAAACCACTCTCTGGCTCTCCCCTATGGCACTATCTGTGAGGAATTGGTTACTGAACAAAAAGCAGTGTTCACTGTGTGACCATCCTATGGCACTGGGACCGCACAAATGTGCAGTCATTCGCTTGACTTCAGGTCTCAATGTCCTCTCCACATCAACTGCTAAGAGCTTGGCGCATGGATGTAAAGATTCACAGTGTAAGCGAGGAAACTGAGGATTGCTGCAGGGAACCCATCTTCAGTGGTGCTCCTGTCATTACACCAATACAGGATTTGGCCCTTGGCTAGCTTCCAGGTCTAGAACTACAACAGGTCCTCCTTCCAAGCCACCTCAGATTGCAGGTGTGATCCCTGTATGGGACAGCTGCACATTCAGGTTGGACGAGATGATCCTCAGGCTCTCGTCCAACTCTGTGATTCTATGGCTCTGATAGTACCACTCCACACCTACAATGTTTCACCCCTGTTCAAGGAAATAGGCTCTGTTTTTATTCAGAAATAAATTTAGTCTGCCAACTAACAAGAGGAATTTAAAATCAGAGCTGCTAACTGTGAAGTAACTGGAATGCTTGGTGACTCAATGGGAAGTACAAGGCAGGGAGGGTTTGTGTCTGAAGCATCAGCATTTCAGTACCAGGTGAGACTTTGCCTTGCCTAGCAAATCCACAGGCAGGGCCACTCCCAAGAGTTGCGAGGTTTTATCATTTTGTGTCCAGGCAAAACTTTTCTGGGCAGTGCCACCTTTCTCACTTTGCACAGAGCACCCAAGCAAGTCAGGTGACCCACAGTCCCATTTTCTGGTCTCCCAAGGATACCCTTTCCAGCAACGGTACCTTTTCCAAGGACCCAGCGTATCCACAGGAACAACCAAACTGAGTGAGCACAATGCGGAAGAAGATAGTTTTCTATGTGCAAGAAGTTATTCTCTGCAAGTCTGCAAGTTTCCCTTTATAAGTCCCTAATCCTCTCAAAAGAGTTAAAACTCGAAGAGTGGTTTAACACTGAATCCCTCTTCCCAGGGAACTCTGCAAATTGTAGCTCTTTAAAGGGAACAGGGGCAACTCTCAGCACCTTTAACAAACTACACTCCCCCATTCTTTGGGTGAACCCGTGTCTGTTAAAGTGATATGATCCTGCTTTAAATGTAAAGTTCAGACAGGGCCCAAGAAGCTAACCAGCCTAGTATCCAATTCTTCCTTCACCATGGACAACAGGGCAGCATCCTCTACTGCACAGGAGGGCAGGCCACATGAAACGCACACCTTTTCTTTCCATCCTCCCAATGTACTCCACCCTGCCTAACAGTAGGGCCGGCATGCAGTTAGCTGAAGACAGATAATATATTCAGCAATAGGAGTTATTCAGCTGGATGGTTTAGTTTTGAGCCTACTAAGTTGCCATCATCCTATGAACAACAACAAAAATATTGGCACATTTGCAAATGTAAGCGGTACGGTTTCAAATTGAGTGGAGGACCACATTTTGAGATTCCTGCTTTCCAGGGGGTTAGACTAAATGTCCCTTTCCAAGTCTACAATTATATGATTCTATGAACCCCCATTTATTGGATGCAAAATGTCTCACCACTAGTATACTGTTAGTTTACTACTAGTTTTATCAGGAAAACATATAGTATCGCATATCTAAACTTTTCACCTGAAAACAAGTAACTAAGTAGTTCAGAAAGCCAAAGGGATGAGACAGGGTGTGGCAAATAAGTCATAATTTTCCTGTCAAATGAGCTACGCAAACACTCAATGGGAAGCCCGGAAATTGCTCTCAGGAAAAGGTTCAGCAGAACTGAATTCAGTTTTCATGGGAGGAGGGGGGAATACCTTTCAAAAAAAGTTAAAGCTCCTCTTCCCCAAGTCTGCCGATTTAAATATTTCAAAGGAGGGAAACTTTAAAAAAAAACACACACACACTCATCTGCCTTCCCCAATGGAGAATGAAAGAAACAAACCTCTGATAAATAGGATAGTTTATTAATATGTCAGGGAAAATATGTGTACCTTCAACAGGAAAAGCATTTTAAGTTCACCAACCCTTGAGTTTCAGTCTTGTTTTTAATAACAGGAGCAGCCATGTGAAACTAAGAGGCCGATTGTTTTTAGATGCTTTCACCCGAATTCGAGTTAAATAAAGGTGGGGAAGAGAAACGACCCAGCTCCCAAAACCGATACAATACTGTACACAAAATTCTGGTTTTGGTTGCTTTCGGAACTCGAAAGCGGAAAACTCTCTGCCCAAGCTGAACTTGCTATGGGCCTTCTGAAAGCCCTCCCCGTTTCCTGAAAGGCCCTGCTTATCAAGGGGGGGGGGGATATATGTAAATATATATATATATATTTGTCCACGTTCTGTGAGCAACTCGATCCCAGTGGGCAAGGCTCGCGCAAGAGGAAGCTTGGAGCGGAGAACAACAAAGCGAAAGACAACAGGGTCGAGAGACAAAACCAGCAGTTGAAGTTCTAGCAACAACAACCGGGTCGGGTAGCAGAGGCGAGCGCGAAGCTCAGGAGCGCACAGGAAACCAAACTTACCAAGTAGCAGGGAGCCTGGCAAGTTTCCACCAAGTTGTGGGGGGGAGAACCCCGAAGTGCCTTCGAGGAAGAGACAAATTCAGCTCCTTTCGTGCTTTAAGCGTTCCATGAGTCCGCCTAAACGCCACCCAAGGAAAGCGAGCTTGGAGAGGAGCGAGGTGGGCGTCGGGGCTGCCCTCGTTGCGCGCTGGCTGTTCTTGGGCAGGACAGGAAATCTCATGCGCAAATCTCGCCTGGCCACGCCTGTTTTACAACCCGGCGCGCCCTCCCCCACCGGCGTTTCTTTCCTTTCTTTCTCTCTCTCTTTCCCTCCCTCTTCCCTAGTAAAAGGGAAGTGCGAGGCTGGGGACAGCGAGCTCCCTCTCCCTTCCTGCGCGCGGCATAACATCCGTCGAGCCGCGCCGCGTTTTGGGGAGCCTGGTCGCAGCCTTGCGCGGAGAAGCGCCCTGGTCGCGCGTCCCTCTTTCTGCAGAGGTGGGGGTCAGGGGTGGCAATTTGAATAAAATATTGAGGGGGCAGGTAAGCCCCGCCCAGCATAATCGATCACATGATGCTGCGTATTCACACTATTTGATTGGCAATGTTCGTCAACTGGGGAGGGGGGAACCCCGTTAAATATTTTATGGGGGGGCAAAGACCCCTCGACCCCTAGGAGTTTCTATGGTGGGGGTGTATAATAAAATGCATGGCCAGGCATTATTAGCTCAACCCTGGGGGGCCAGGTTTTGTAGGACTACAAGTCCCTTCATCCCTGACCACTGGTCCCCCTGCTTGCTAGGGTTGCTGAGAGTTGTAGTCCCATAACATCTGGGGAGCAAAGGTTGAGCTAAGAGTGTCATCATTTGGCAGGGTCAGAGATTTCCAAGTCCTCCCTGTGCCCAGTTCCTGGTGGCACAATTTAATAAGGATATTAACTAGAGGGGAGTGACCAAGATGATCAAGGGTCTGGAAACAAGCCTTATGAGGAACAGTTGAAGGAGCTGGGTACGTCTTGCCTGGAAAAGAGTAGCTGAGAGGAGGTATGACAGCTACCTTCAAATATCTAAAGGCCTGTTACATGGAAGATGGCACAACCTTGTTTTCTCCTGCTCTGGAGAGTAGCGCCCAAACCAATAGATCCAAGTTATGAGAAAGGAGATTCTGACTGTAAGAGCTGTTCAGCAGTGGAACAGATTCCCTTTGAAGGTGGTAGACTCTGCCTTAATTCATTTCTGTCCCACCCTCAAAGAGCTCAGGGTGCCACTCATCATTCTCTCCTTCTTTTTATCCTCACAACAACCCAGCGAGGTAGGTTTGCATGCAGATGGTCCCAGATTCTATCCCCAGCAACTTTAGGTGAGGCTGAGAATGTTTAGTGGGTATTGCATATGGATGCAATTAAAGACATTCCTATAGAATAACTCAATCCATAACTATGAGCCCAGAGGCAGCAAATCACTGAATATCTGCTGTTGAGGGCAGAGAATAGGGGAGAGAGCTGTCGCATTAATTCCCTGTTTGCCCTTCTCAGGGGTCCAGAAGAGCCGGGGCCACTTCCAGCTTTTGCATGCCCAGCCATGATTTAAATTTAAAAATGACAGCACACTGAAACAAAATAAGGTGCCGAAAAGAGAGCGAATGGTTTGTTTATCATAAAATCAGCTGATCTGAGAGCATATCTTCACCATGGTTTAATAGCTATATTTCCTCCTATATAGTTAAGGCTATCACCATCCAGTCCTCCATTGGAAGATTTGTCTCAGCGCAATCTTGGGTTTTCATGAAGTCAGCATGGGCAAGAGAAGCAAAAGAGAAGGCAAGTTTCGAAATGGTGGTTTTAAACAAGAGCAGGGGTTTGAATAAACCAGGGGGGTGGGACATAGAAGAGCTGTGAGAATATGGGGAGCTTGAAGGGGCTGTGAGTGGATAGGGGTTGGGGTGGGGGGAGGGGTGCGGGTTGGCAAGTGGTGGATTAGTGAGCAACACAAGCATGGGGGGGGCGCGGCCTCTAGTTATTATTAAAGTTTTTAAGTCTGATATGACAAAATCTATACAGGTTAACAAAAACCATGTCTTTTACCCAGCACTTTTTTCACGGGGGAACGCAGGGGTCCACATACCCCTAAACATTTTGTGAATCTCTGTACTTTTGTCCATTTACTGTATTTATTTTTCCTGTTTTGAACTGTAAAATGGTGGTTTTCATGAGTCAAAAGGAGAGTACCCCTAAATATTTTTTTAGAAAAAAAGCACTGCGTTTACCAAATCATTTGCTTTAACTTGTGCTCTAAGCTGAGAGTATGTCACATTTGGCTCTGATAACCCAGGTGGGGACTTGGGTAATATGGCGCCCTGAGTGAGGACAACCTTTGGTGCCGCACCCCAAATACTTCTTATTTTCGCAATAATTCGTTTTGGTACAGTTGCTTTTTTATCAGAAGGCACCTGTATACATATAGGTGTTGTATTATTAATGTTGTTGTCGCTGCTGTTATTTTGTTCCCCCTCAGCTCAGCAACGGGGGGGGGGGAGTCATTCACACTGCCCTAAATCTGAATAAGCATTAAAAAAAAGTTGTGAGGCTTATCAAATGCCAAAAAATTAACAAGTGTCTAAATTCGAGGCCCCATTGGAGTTTGAGGCATCTCACTGGCCTGTCTTTGAAAGCTTTCTGCAGTCATTTATAGCTGGCTGCTGTTGCTGGCAGAATGTGGGCACCTTCGATCTGACTCAGCAGGGCCCTTCCTGTCTTCGTGACTTGCAGCTGGTCCTGACGAGAGAAGCAGGCATGTCTGGACTAGAATGAGGCAATCTTTTCCTGTCTGCTGCACCCTTTTCTGCTTATCACTTGGCTCCCACACAGCTGGCGTTGCCCTGGTTCTTATTTCATTGACCACAGACTGGAAGCGCAAGGGCACGAACCCTGCGTTGACCTGGTGACAGAGAGCTTGTGGCTGTAGGGTGGGGTCCGCGCCTTTATTTCCCTACCTCTCCCCATACTTCTTATTTCTTCTTTGGTGATCACTCGTTGCCGAGTAAGATTGCCTTCCATAAACACGGTTTTAACAATGAGTCCGTAAGTTACTGTGGGGGCCAATTCTAGATACACACATCCTTCCACAGTGGGGACATTGGTTTCTGGGCGGGAGTTGATCACGGTGTGCATTTGCCAAGCGTGTCTTCCTTGAGTGTCTTCAAAGCCCATGACACCTTTGGTAAAGGCTGTTCTCCAATTGGAGCGCTCACAGGCAAGTGTTTCCCAATTGTTGTTGTTTATACTACTTTTTTTTTTAGATCTGCCTTGAGACATTCTTTAAACCTCTTTTGTTGACCACCAGCATTACGCTTTCCATTTTTAAGTTCGGAATAGAGTAGTTGCTTTGGAAGACGATAATCAGGCATCCGCACAATATGACCAGTCCAAGGAAGTTGATGTTGAACAATCATCGCTTCAACACTGGTGATTTTTGCTTCTTCTAGTACACTGGTATTAGTTCACCTGTCTTCCCAAGTGAGGTGTAAAAATTATTGGCGACACCGTTGATGAAATCTTTCGAGGAGTTGGAGATGGCATTTATAAGTGGTCCATGTTTCACAAGCATACAGTAAGGTTGGCAGTACAATAGCTTTGTAAAAAAGCATTTCGGTTTCCCTGCAAATGCCCCAGTCCTCAAACATTCTGCACTTCATTCGGGAGAAAGCCACACTGGCAGAGCTCGAGCGGTGCTGGATTTCGGCATCAATGTCGGCCCTTGTGGAAAGATAACTGCCCAGGTAGGAGAAGTGATCAACATTTTTCAATGTTACACCATTAAATTGGATTTGTGGCGTTGCAGAGGGGTTATTTTATACTTGTTGGTGCATCAATTTGGCTTTTTGGATGTTGAGCGATAGGCCAAGCTTTGCGTGAGCTTCTGTGAAGATATTTAGGATGGTTTGGAGGTCATCCTCTGAGCGTGCACACACTACGTTGTCATCAGCATACTGAAGCTTTATGACGGAAGTTATGGTAACCTTACTCTTTGCTCTCCCCGTGCACCCAGGTACTGTAGCATAGACAAATGCCACAAGCCACGCTGAGAGGTTAAAACAGCAGAGGAAGGCTGGGTGGAAAGGATAAAACATGGCTGTGCTCCGAGGGAAGGGCTGTAGCTCAGCAAAAGAGCATTGTCCTGCCTGCAGAGTCAATCCTTGGCATCTCCAAGTAGAGAGAGAGAGAGAGAGAGAGAGAGAGAGAGAGAGAGAGAGAGAGAGAGAGAGAGAGAGAAATAGAGAGAATATGTATCTGAATTTTTTAAGTGAAAAATCTATATGTAACCATCCTTTCTGGAGTTTGAACATCACAAGATGTACATCTTGCAGGGTAAAAGTTTTTGATCTAGGCCTGTCTGGATATCACTGATTTGACTCCCCATCCTTCCCCAAGCCTGGCCTGGAAGATACAATCCTTAAATCCAGGCATAACATAGGCCGATTTTGATAATTCACTGGTGTGATGTACTCTACACATGAACAGTGATAATCACATTTTCAGGACTGAGCCCTGAATTGCAAGCGTACCCTCATTTTTTGTCTGTTGGTTGGAATACTTTGTGCTTTTAATTGAGAAGGGGAAGGTGTTTTTGGATAATGAACAGTTAGATTGGTGTTTCGGGGGAGGAAAACCGCATGCAGCTAGAAGCAAGTGTTCCTCACATTTTATGACCTTTTCTGTGTTTAAGGGTGTGTGTTTTTGGCAATTGTTGTTTATGTATCAACAGTATATGAATTCAGAAATGTATGTCATGTGGCGTGGCTTAATTTCTAAAAAGAGATAGAATCAGTCTTGTCTGAAAAGCATTTTTGGACCCTCTTGCATGGAAGTTATTTCCTTTCCATCGATGTGCACATGATAATTGATGTCTTTTAGTAAGGAGACCCTAGCACTCTACACGTGTGGAATGGCACACTTTCTTAATTAAGTGTTGTACAGCGAAGTTACAAATTGCAGCCCTACAAAATCAAAATGTCAGCATTAATTTCAACCTGCAGTAGCAGAAGATTGCAGATAAAAACATGTGTAGGTAGCCAGCAGAGGTCGCTGTTGTAACATAACTGCCATTACTATATTAGGCAGCCGGTTGGTTATATTAGTTCAAAGAAGAAACAAAAAAATCCAAATGGGGCTTTTCACAATTTTACTAATCAGATCAATATTTTGACTCTTCCAATAAATGATTCAGGTAAAATACGCTCTTCAGCTTAATATTTCCCGTCACCACTTTCATGACTTTCAGTCCTTTTTTCTGGTTTCTTTAGTACATCTATAGTTGATTCACAGCGCAATCCTAACCAGGACTACTGAGAAGTGGGGCTTTCTCCCAGGTAAGCAGGGTTAGGATTGCAGCCTAAGACTGCACTCCTATGGCAGTTGTCTGAATTTACCCCCAAGCAACAGGCACAAGATTGCACTATGAATCACCATATCCCAAAATTCCAGCCTGCAAAACAGCTAAGATATTCCTTTAACTGTGTTTATCCAAGGGGAAAAAATGTTTATCAGATTTTGCCTTCTTGCTAATCCACATTCTTGTAATATAAGAATCAGAAACCCTTTAACACTCTTCACAGGTATTTTTGCACCAAGAGGGAAGCAGGAAAGGGGGATTATACACCTGTAATGGGAGCTTTCTCTTTCTCTCTCCCTCCCTCTCTCTCTCTCTCTCTCTCTCTCTCTCTCTCTCTCTCTCTCTCTCTCTCCCTCTCTTCTTTTTTTAGATAGCACACTAATAGGAAGATGATGTCCCATATGGAGCCTGTGCCTCAGGTAAGTGCTTCCTATTATAGTAGGGACCAGCTGTGTCATAGCAACTGCTGGGTCAGCTTGAAGAGAGACTCCCTTGACATCTGATTGCAGCATTTGAGAACCCGGTGGTCTTGCAGCCTTAGTACTATTTCCTCCTAAGCTTTCTTCCTATTGTTATTTCCTTCCCAAAGACTCCAACATCCAGTGTTGTTCCTTATACTAGTGGAGGAAAGGGGGGTGGGGGGAGCGCATGCCCCCGGCACCATCAGGGAGGGGGGTACCATTGCGGCTGCCCCCTGAACACGCGCCGCACACCCCACCACCACCACTCCGGGCGCCACGCCCCTGCGGGACATGTGCCACACCCCCGCGGGCGGCATGCCACGCCCCCTGGGACACACGCATGCCACGCCCCTGCCTGCTCTCCACCCCCGGAGCATGCAGCTTCGCCACTGGTTCCTTATAGACAGGGAAGGAATCTTCCCTTCCCTTCCCACCATGCACTTCTGCTTCTGGCAGTATCAGTCATCCTAAGGATTCTGCTTTTGTGGCCAAACACATAATCTCTGTTCATCACTTAAACCAGACAATCTATAATCCCCCCTCCCCCCCCCAGAAAAGTCCAGAACAAGCATCAATATGCACAAACAGCCTCTAACAGCCAAGGAGGTTTGCAGTCTCTGGCTGCATAATAGGCTGTTCTGGGGATATGGTTTCTAACTGAACACTGTTAAAACTATGTTGCTCCCAATAACGCATCCTGTGTGGAGTTCTGGTACTCGAGTACTTACAACAGAGGTGTAGGATCTCTCTATGTATAAATTTTTATTAAGTTTTTCTTTAACAAATAATTTTGACAACCATGTTTACCAATTTACAGTTTTTGAACTTCCACCAGTACCTCCTTCAATCATCCATTTTTCATATCTTTACACATTTTCTATGTAGTATTGCCGATTTGATAATAACCTTCCATCTCAGTTTCTTTCTTACAATATACCTTGGTTTATCACAAAGCCTCTTTAAAACTCACTAGCGTTGTCTGTTCATCACATACAGTTTTCAGATATTCCGTAAACTTTCCCCAGTCCTCAATGAATTTGTGATCTTTCTGATATCTAATTTTTCCAGTCATTTTATCCAATTCTGCATAATCCATAAGTTTCATTCTCCACTCAGTCAAGGTCGGTAGTTCCTCTTGTTTCCATTTTTGGGCCATTAGTATTCTTGCCGCTGTAACTGCATATTGAAACAGTTTATAATCACCTTTTTATCAACAGAGGTGTAGGATCTCAACATGGCTTGGGATGGGGATGGGAATGCTCCTGTGCTGTGGAACATAAGCACCGCATACTTGTAGCACATTCGAGCGGGGTGCGGAGGAACACACATATTAAACTATCTAATGGCATCTGTGTCACCCAGGAGATTGTTGCCGCAGAGATCAGAAGAGTTGTTCTGTTGTCTGGAGAGGTCTCTTCCTGGTTCGCATGGAGAAGCCGTTTTCAATGGAGCCCATCAATGGAAGCGTGAAACTGTACTGAGGCAGCACCAGGTGTTCAGGTTTTGAGCCCCCTAATACTTTTGCTGTACTGGGGGCAAATGCCCTTGTGTGTCGTCGCCCCCCCTTCCCACAATTTCCTGCCTGGAGATGAACAGTGAGGGGGCATGAAATTTGTGGAGGGTGTATGCGTAACTCAAGCCTCTCCTCCCAAGGCCTTTTCTAATTGGATCAGTGACCTCTGCCCAAAGAGGAGAGGCTGAACCATGTCACTTCCAGAACAAATTGTCTACTTAGCTTGAGCAAATCTGAGTTGTGGAACATAGGCAGTTATACTCAGGTCAGCTTGATGATATCTACGCTGACTGGCAACAGCTCTCCAGCATTTTAGGCAGGGTCCCCCCACCCCCAAGTCCTAGCTGGAAATGCCTCAAAACTGTCCAAAATTTCTTTTGACTTCTAAAAATCCAAAACAGCTTTTCTCTGCTTTTCTCCGCTTTCCTCACAAGATGCATAGGAAAAATGTTATTCTTTTATCAGTACAAGAAGGCTTCAAAAGGCTAATGAATCGGCTCTGTCATTGCCAAGAATACTCAAGCCTGAGAACTGATTTTTATCTCACTCAGTTGCAACATCTTTGGACATGCTGAACTGCTCTCATTCCCCTTTCCTGGGAAGGGCGCCGAGAGTCCCAAAAGAGTTCAAACACAGGAGCTTTCTGTTCATGCTCAAGAACCTCAACATGGGGCAGGACTCCTGAGGGGGAGGAGAAAGGGGAGGGAACTGGAAGGGGAATATATACTCTGTGCAAATGACTGTGAACTCGTGCTTGTTTGTGAACTATCACACTTGCTCCTTCTACCAGTTCATGGATGGTAGAAATAAAGCTTTTTCTCCGGAACTATTCCTTGAGTGTCTGTTGACTCCCATCTTCCTTTCCCGGGCGCAATATTTTTACCACCCGAGGGCAAAGCCTCATAAGGCTACAGAGCTTCTTGCATGCTCAGTAGAAAAGGATGCCTGTGGCTTACCAGCTGATTATGCTGAAGTCTTACTTTGGCAGCCATTTTGACTAGCTCTGCCCCTGGACCACCATTTTGTGACAGGTGGGCCTCACTAATTTTCAGTTGTCTCACGTGGGCCCCAAGGCTATCAAACGTTCAGAAACCCCAGTTCCAAGGGAAAAGCAGGAATGTAAGAAGTTGAACACCACTGTTATGTATTGGGTTTAACACTTTTTATGTTATAAGGCGCGTTCTAACTAATCGTATAAGCGTTGGTAGACGAACGTTCTAATGGCAAGTAAGCGCAAGCACTTTCAACTGTCAGCTGTTCATGCTGGGGCTTTTATTGAGTAGTCCTGTGAGTTCAGGTTTTGTTTTCCTATGAGTGAGCCATTGTCACTGACAATGTTGAATAACCGTAGTTGAGGAACTTATCCTGCCTTGGGCTTCTGACTTTTTCTGAACATTTAACAACCACCTTGCCAGTTCTGCAGTACAATTCATCCCATCCTAAGACTGCTTGCACCTTCAAAAAACAGCTACCATTGGAGTCCCATTGAACATATATGCATTAAATAAGTGGACCTGAGGCCTGTTCCCATGTGGAAAGAATGTGTGACGGGGCTGTAGGGCTGTGAGCATGCGCCTCTCCCGTTAATGCTTGCAACTGCCGTGCCCCCTCCCTCCCCAAAAAATGAGTATGTGGTTTAATAGATCAGTGCTGGTTTATTTTTAAAAAGAAATGCTATATGGCAAGGAAGGGAGCAGTCTAAATTCTCTAAGACAAACACATCTTTCCTCAGTTGACAAACAGAGAATGCAAGTTCCGCCTGGAATCTGTATTTGTTGTGGTTAGAAGGCAGTGTATTTAATTATCTTTGGGATAAGATGCACTTCCCAATTGGTTATTGAGACCGCTGCAAAATAACAATGGGGAAAGTGACCTACGCGCTGTGGCAGGGTAAACACAAATGAGGACCGACATGGAGGAGGTGGAGGGATGACACTCGTTTTGTGTGTGGAGAGTAAAAAATAAATAGAATTTCAGCACAATTTTATACACTTGCCCTCATGTGCCAAATCCACACGAGTCCTTTTTGCCCCAAAGGAATTGCACGGGAAATTGGGGCAACCAGCTGGGGTCATGAGGAGCGAAGAAACAAGGCATGTTCTTTTTATTATCTATTTATGGTGCAATCGGCGCAGTTATACACAACCCGTTTCTATGCTGTTTGTGCCCGAGAACGGGCGTACTGCTTCGTTCCCAATTGGTGCGTATCTTTTCCCTTCCTGCTGAAATCCAGTAACTGTTCATGCCACAAATAACATTTGGGTGTTGTGTGGTTGGCATCCTGGTTTTGTCGCAAGAGTTGCCCTCCTGAGGGCAATAAAAGCAGCAACACGGGGGAAGCGTGACAGAACAAAAAAGCAGAATTATACATGGACGGTGGTGTAAATCTACCTCTATCGTGATACTATTGCACCAGTGACATGTTTAAGAACAACGCTGCAAGAAGACACTTCTCTAGAAGAGCCCCGAGACTTCAAAAGCAGTTCTTGCTTCAAGCAGGTTTGCAAAGAGATATGCAATTACAAAGCCTGCCTTTGCCAGAATGCTCATTTGGGCATTGCAAATACTTCACCCCTCTATGTTTTATTATAATGAAAACTAAAAATAAGTTACTCTTGTGGAAAACGCCCTTTGCCCAGAGGGCTAATCGAGATGTGAGTCAGGAGATCCATTTTCGGAAGGTGCTAGGGTTTTGCATGTTTTTTTAAATGTTTTTTTCCAAAGCTGTAGTAGCAACCAGGAATACTGACTGTTTTATTATATGACCAAAGTGTCTCTCACTAAATGTAAATGAACTGTGAAAAATACTAGGTGTACCTTTCCCTCTAGCTTTGTTTTGTAACACAGAAAAACTAATAAAAAACAGCACATTAGGAATTTTAACGCCTCCTTCCCAGCTCTGCTATCCCAACACAATTCCCTCCCACAAGGTTGCAATTAATTATTTTTAAACCCTCCAATGAAATCTTTAATTAAAACCATTTTTTTTAAAAAAGAAACATTCGAGAAAGCCTGATGACAGATCTCAAAGATCACAGGTAGTATGACACTTGGCCCAGCGAGGGAAAAGTTCTAAAGGGCTGGGAGCTATGATGAAATAAGGGCTGGTTAGCAAGGTGACTTTACAAAGCTACAAAACAAAAACCAATTGGGACTCCCGTAATTGTTTCAAATGTAGATTTTATTAGCTTTCTGTCATCATTCCTGCATTCAGATATCCAGATACACCTAGCAGTTTTGTTCCAACTGGAAACTGTCTTGGCTAGATCTTTGGATTTCAGACCAAGCCCGTCATTAATCCAGTAAAAGAAACACAGAAGGAATATCTGGAGCCAACAGTAGTACTAAACAGCCGCTATAATGGAACATTGTGTTTGCTCTCTAGGAACAAGTTAGAGATATAGTTAAGAGTTTGCACCCAGACTTTGTAGCTTTTTCGTAAGTAAGAAAGGGCCATATATATCTCTAGTTATGCTCTGAAGGTTGTGGTTGGATCTTCTCAACAGCTTCAATGACAGCATCAAGGCTCACTTTGTCTCCAAATTCCTTCTCACGATGCTCCAGGAGAATGCCCTAAAATAAAAGGGAAAATGTGGGTCAGGTACGCACTTCCTTTGTACAAAACTATGTTTGAGGCTCTTAAACTTGTGCAACTCCTCTAAGCTCCCTATTTCTGTGCACGTGAAGTAGCGCTGGATTTGGGCAGCGTAAGCGCTTCCTCTACACGGGTGCAAAATTGAGAAAATCCCTAATTGAGAAGATCCATTTCTGGAACAGGACCAGGGTGGTGGGTTGTCCTGCCCCCCTTCCCCAATAAATCCTGGCGATGCCCATGCCTCATTTACCACATCCCTTACTTTGGGATTTCCTTTTTTAAAAAAATGCAATACCATACCTGATCGCCCCGGTTAGGATTTCAGTATTTTGCATTTCGTTACCTTTGTAAGACTAACTTTTTTGCTCCCTGGCCTTTCAGGAATGGAGTCAGCTGCAAGAATCAAGGCCTGGGCTTTCAGCAAGATGAATACCTCTTTGCATCTTTCCCAGATCATGAAACCAAAAAAGTGGGGCCGCCCTCTGTGAAGGATGCTGAATGTTCAATGGAGTCTTGGTTCTGCCTCAATGCAGGAGACCAGACAAGAGAGAGCAGTGGTCTCCAAGACCCTTCTAGAGGTTGAAAACTGCAGAACATGGAACTACAGGATGCATGGAAACAGCTTTGCACCCGCTCATTTACACACAGAGAGACATATACACACACGCGCATACACACACACACAGAGGTACCTGCTCCCCAGGACCAATAACGAAAACTCCTCCCAGGACAAAGCCTTCTCCTTCCAAGTTCCCAGTATAGCCATGCTTCCAAGCGTTGAAGAAATGCCTCCAGACGCTGCAGCGAAACATGCCCAAAAAGGTCATCTTTCTTTTCTTAGGCCCATAGAAACGTCTCTGTAGAAAGGGATTAGAAACACTGAGTCAAAACAGAGAGAGTGTGTGTTCTTCCTAGAGAAACACAATGCTTCCTGATTCGGAGCAAAACAAAAGGTAAACAAGGTTCAGACTACCACCGTTAGGACTTTGTATACATTCTCATTATGCAGGAGTGCAGGGACAGTAGGCTGCTTGCATGCCATATACATTTAAAGCACATCGCTCCCTACAAAGAATCCTGGGAGCTGTAGTTTAAGGGTGCTGGGGATTGTACCTCTGAGGGGTAAACTACAGTTCCCAGCATTCTTTGGGGGCAAGGTACTTTATATGCATGGTGTGTGCATGGCCACAGAGTGTGGTAAAAAGGTAAAGGACCCCTGACAGTTAAGTCCAGTCGTGAACAACTGGGGTTGCGGCGCTCATCTCACTTTACTGGCAAAGGGAGCCGACTTTTGTCTGCAGACAGTTTTTCCAGGTCATGTGGCCAGCATGACTAAGCCGCTTCTGGCGAAACCAGAGCAGCGCATGGAAACGCTGTTTACCTTCCTGCTGAAGCGGTACTTATTTATCTACTTGCACTTTGATGTGCTTTCGAACTGCTAGGTTGGCAGGAGCAGGGACCAAGCAATGGGAGCTCACCCCGTCGCAGGGATTCGAACCGCCGACCTTCCAATCGGCAAGCACTAGGCTCAGTGGCTTACACCACAGCACCACCCGCGTCCCTACAGAGCGTGGTACTGGGCGCAAAAACGAAGCTTCCTCAGAATCTTGGCTTTCACGCCAAAATAAGCTTCTAGCCCTTATAGCTACAAATATATGCTTGAAATGCTTTAGCTGAGATTGCTATGTTGCAGAGGGTTGGACTAGATGACCCTTGAACCCCTTCCAACTCTATGATTCTTTGAAAGTACTTAGGTGATGGCTGCTGCAATTTCAGGAGCTGGAAGAGTCATTGTGTAAGGTCTCTAATGGCTGTGGGGAGCAGGGCTGGCCCAAGACATTTTGGCACCTGAGGCAAGCCACAAAATGGCGCCTCCCCACCACCATGGGAGAATGGGTGAGCGGAGATCTACATCAGGAACAAGATGGGAATAAAGCTGTACATCAGGGACAAGGGTGAGAGGAGACCAACAGTGCCTCCTACTGGCCAAGGGGCCATTGTAGATAGAGGCAGCATTGGGGTATGGCTGCTGAGGAAGTGGCAATTCCAGCCTCTGAGGAGCTGCCACTGCAAAAGCAGCAGGCAATGCATTCCTTGGAGGCAGGATCAGCTCCCTCTGTGGATCCTGCTGCCTGAGGCGATCATCTCACCTTGTCTCATGGGTGGGCCAGCCCTGGGGCAAGGGCTTTGAATGATTTAGAGAAGTTGCTGAAACCAGGTTCTCATGGTTGAGTAGAATTTGGGTTTCCTAGCTGCAGAATTGTAATGTTTTTAGCACCCCCTCCTGAGTAAAGAGTTGCTCCCCCTCTCTACCTTTTCATTCATTTCTTTCTCGCCTGCCTCCCCCCTTCCCCTCTCATCTGCATCCCGATCCATAAAAAAGGATCTGTTTATTCTGCCCCGAACTTACTCCCCGCTTGGTTTACCATTAGTAAACATAAGTGAAATGCCATCGCAGTATCTGTTCTTACTGGTGAAGCACACACAACTGATTTGTTACCAACTTTCTTTTTATTTTTGGCACCTGCTAAAAGATGGGGTGCCTAATAAGACACACAGCCCAATTATGTGGGGAATAAATAGATGTCCTAATCTTTCCATTTATCTATGCATGCTAATGGGGAAATCATGCAAAGACAGGCCAGTGCTTCAGAGCTAACCTGTTTTCTGCCTATGTATATTTATGATATATAAATAGAAAAGCAAAAGCCAATTAGCCTCTTAAGTAGCAGCTTTGCTAAGATAATCTTCACGCCACCGACTTCCCTCCAGACCCCCTAGTTGCAAGAGAAGAGGCATAGCCACATCTCTTATCACAGTGGCTCTGCTGGAGGGATCTGTGTGCTCCGAAATTTTAGTAAGTGGGATCATGGACCAACATGAGCAGCTTTCATTTCTGAAGGTGGTCAAAAACCTATGTGGGAATGTATTCCACTGTGTGCCCCTGCAAAGAAGATAGCAAGAGAGGCATGCCTTTATAGGGGGTGGGGAGCCAACACCCAAGCTATGGGCATTTTTTAAAAAAGCCCAAATCACTATGCAATGCAAATGGCATTCTGAATGCAAATTTGCATTACAAAAACTCTTGTTTCACATTTGCAAATGATCAAACCTTCAGCCAAGCAGCACAGGAGGGGCTCAATGGTGAATTGTGGAGTTTCCCCACACATATCTTTGAGCCACCTGTGAACCTTTTGCCAATAAAGGACCGTATAAGCTTTTTGGCCAGTGCAAACTTAACGCCTGCTTCACAAACCAGTTTAAGCAAGAATAGCCTTAAACCCCCCCCCCCCCGCACCTGGAAACACATTCAGACAGAGTGGCTCAAAACCTCTAACATAATCTATGAGACAGATGAACAACCCAAATACAAGTCACCGATTGCATCTACCTTTGCATCCAGAAATATCTCCCCCTTGAAATACGGCTGAAATTGCTCCACCTCGGTCCCAATGTTCTCCTTCACAACAGCATACAGAGGTATGCCCAGCTGGTCAAGCTGGGGCTTCAGAGAGGACAGCTGAGCAGCTTCCTTATGAATGAGAGAAGAGATAAGTTATGTGGCTGCAGCCTACAAGCCATCCTATGTAGAGACAACCCTCGCACTGCTCTTATCAAACATGCCCTGAAATGAAGCCTGTGGGAATGTATGTTAAGATGGCATCACATTGGCAGGGGATTTTAGAAGTGCTAATGCTCTGTGGCCTATCTAAGGAATAGGCAGAACCTGCTGCATGGTGGCATTGCAACTGTGGACCTCCTAGCGGAACGCCACTGGATTCTTTCCTTTCCATCTTTAGACAGCTAGAACACTTTTAACTGTGTTCTGCGACCGCTTTTCACATTTTAATTCCATCATTTGTTGCAGATTTTAGGACTGTCGCCTTCTTTCAATTTCTTGTGGTTTTGAGATTTAGTTGGCTAGACACAGTCCGGGTATGCAACCTAAAAATATTTAAAATAAGTCACAGTGCAATCCTAACCATGTATTGGTGAATTCAAGGGGGCTTCTTCCTAGGGTTAGGATTGCAGGATTAATTAAAAGAACATTTTAATTACCATATTTTTCGCACCATAGGACGCACTTTTTCCCCTCCAAAAATGAAGGGGAAATGTGTGTGCGTCCTATGGTGCGAATGCAGGCTTTCGCTGAAGCCTGGAGAGTGAGAGGGGTCGGTGCGCACCAACCCCTCATGCTCTCCAGGCTTCGCACACCTCTCCGCAAGCAGCAGGAGCCCAGCGCTGGGCTCCCGCTGCTTGCGGAGAGGTGCCTGCATGCCGAAGCCTGGGCGCGCTGAGCTCAGCGCGTCCAGGCTTCGCGGACCTCTCCGCAAGCAGCGGGAGCGTTCCCGCTGCTTGCGGAGAGGTGCCTGCATGCCGAAGCCTGGGCGCGCTGAGCTCAGCGCGTCCAGGCTTCGCGGACCTCTCCGCAAGCAGCGGGAGCCTTCCCGCTGCTTGCGGAGAGGTGCCTGCATGCCGAAGCCTGGGCGCGCTGAGCTCAGCGTGTCCAGGCTTCGCGGACCTCTCCGCAAGCAGCGGGAGCGTTCCCGCTGCTTGCGGAGAGGTGCCTGCATGCCGAAGCCTGGGCGCGCTGAGCTCAGCGCGTCCAGGCTTCGCGGACCTCTCCGCAAGCAGCGGGAGCGTTCCCGCTGCTTGCGGAGAGCTGCATGCATGCCGAAGCCTGGGCGCGCTGAGCTCAGCGCGTCCAGGCTTCGCGGACCTCTCCGCAAGCAGCGGGAGCGCTCCCGCTGCTTGCGGAGAGCTGCCTGTTTGAGGGCTGGGGTCGGGGGAAGCTCTAGCTTCCCCCGCCCCAGCCCCGCACCTGGGGGGGGAATAATTTTCCCCCCTTTATTTCCCCCCCAAAAAACTGGGTGCGCCCTATGGTCCGGTGCGCCCTATGGTGCGAAAAATACGGTAATACCTTGTTTTAAATTGTTGTCTCTTTCTCTCTGTGTGTATATGCTTTATTATTGTAACCATCTTATAATTGTAATAATCTAATTAACATAACTGGGAGGAAAATCAGGCTTTCCTTGTGTAAATCTAAAGCCAAGCAAAACGCAAAGGTCAAAACACATGTTGTAACCTAAGGAAACCTAAGCTCAAAATTAATGGTAAGTTTAGCCGCTGAAGGATCTCTCAACCACATCTCCACACTGCCAGGCGTCCAACACAGAACAATAGGAGGAAGGTAGACATAGGAAGAGGACTTGAGTATGAAAAAGAAAACCCAAACAGGGCTGGACCTGTAATATTCCTACCACAGCTCATCTGAATGGAAGATTTGGAAAAGGAGATTGACCAAAAAAAATAATCAAGAAGCAAATATGATAACTCAGTTGGTATAGCATGAGACTCTTAATCTCCGTGTTGTGAGTTCAAGCCCCACTTGGGCAAGAGATTCCTGCATTGCAGGGGGTTGGACTAGGTGTCCCTTGTGGTCCCTTCCAGCTCCATGATTCTGTGAAACTCTTTAACATAGTACCAAAAAATTGGCAACATGGAAAACATACTAGACCCTTATCTCTGTATCCATGCAGCCCACAAGCATCTTGAAATAGCAAGGTTAAACCCCATCATTTGCTCTTTAGAAAGAAACCACAAGGAAAACACGCTACCTCTCTGCACAAAAATCATCCAGGCCGCCGCACTGCCATGATGACAGCGCCATGCTTTCTCCACAGTTCCTCTGCTTTGAATGCTCTTGGCTCTGCTGAGGGACAAACAATAGCGTATGTCATTATGGTCCTTGTTGCCTCTTGTTCACTTTGGCAGCCGTGTGAGATGGACTATCTTCTTTTCGATATTATTTATGGGGCTTTTGGAGACCACTTGAATTTCAAGTGTTACGCTGAATGATATAATTGAAGCCACCATGCCACGGGCTCACAAGCTGTGCGTGGCAAGTACAGCCTCACTGAGTTGGGCTGGGGCCTTTCAGTGAACACATTTTCTTTCAGAAACACGGGAGCAAGTGGGATCTGTAACCAAGTGTTGCAGAGTGAAGCGCTTCTGTTTAGGATTCCAAATATTCATTCCGCCCCCCACTCATTTCCGCAAGACAGTCAGCATTCTGTGAGCACTGATCATATTCGGTCCTCCCTGGGTTGTTTCTGCAGTTCCCAGAGGGCTCCCCCCTCAAAAAAAATATTTTTTGTACTTCTGCAAACAAGCCCATTTATTAAGTCCCACTTGTGAACATGTGGTGCCATTTTAACCATATAAGCCAGTGGTTTCGAACCAGTGTGCCGTGGCACCCTGGGGTGCCTTGAATGATGGTCAGGGGTGCTGCAGGCAACACTGGCCTCTGTCCCTCCTTCCTTCCCTCCCTCCTCTGATGCCCTCTCGGGTCTGCCTCCCAAAGGCTAGGACAGCTATTTATTGCAGCAGCCCTGGCTATAAGCTCCGTAGGGAAATGTTGTCCAGGGACGGCAGCAGCAGCTGCCCAGAGGATTCCCAAGGAGAGGGGAGAGGAGAGAGGAGAGGGGGCTGAGGGAACAGTCCACAAGGGAGGGTATTCGAAAATGGGTGAGAGGCTGCCAACAACTGGGCTCCTCAGCCTTACAGGGGTGTCACAGAAAGAATGTACCGTAGTTGGTGAAGGGAGCCATAGACTCAGAAAGGTTGAAAACCTCTGATATAAGCAGTTCAGTGCCTGCTGGAAACAAAGGGAATTGTGGTAAACTCTATGCCACATATTAGAAGGCTGCAGATCCGAATCCACAAAGGCAGAAATGCGGCTCATGGGTCTTTTTCCCATGACTGGAAATCAAGGTTCTTTCCCGCAACAGGCTTTCCAAAGTATAACCGACTGCTTTTTCAGAACACTGGGTTCTCAGCCCACAGAGGACCCGACCACACATAATAAGCCTTACCACCTCCCAGAGTCTTCAGATCTGCCGACCCGAGAAAATCCAAGGAAGCCTTTTCCGCTTTAGTCAGAAACAAATCTGTATTGGCAAGGATTATCCCTGTCACAGCAGCCCCAATGGCTCCGAGGCCAATGGTCCACATTGCCATGGAGAAATAGCCCAGGTCAAGCTCCGAACACATGTCTGAAAAACAAAAAAACCAAAGAAAAAGGTATCCATTACTCCACTAGCTGACAAGGTTTCAAGACAAAATAATCCTACAGAACCAATTTCACCTAGAGACCCAACGGGATTATTTTGTTTACAAGGTACTGGCTTGATGTTCAAAGAGTTCCCAACTTGGACCATTATGATTTCTCCATGAAACCATCACTGACAGATACAGAACTGAGAGACACTGAGAGACACAGAATTGAACGGCACGTTGGCAGGAGAAGGTTGGGGGTGGTGGTCTGGTTTGTCCATCGATTAGCCAAGAACCCCCAAGTGTAAATTGCAAACTGCTTTTTCTACCGAAACAGGGGAGTCAGCAAGCAATCTTGCTTTTCAGTAGGCAGTGGTTGCCACTTTCAAAGAGTAAAATTACAATCCTTACGGGCTCCAAGGATACTTCAAAGGGTGTGGGCAATGTCCGCTGGAATCTCGGAAGGGAGGCAGAAGAAGATATCCACTAACTGACTCATGCTCGCCACTGTCTGTGATAAGCTAGCTTTTGCAACCTGTCATGCTATTGGCACTTAATTTGGACTGCCTGGACACCAACTTACCGTAAGTGCCCCCCCTTTTTTTAAAAAAAACCCAAATATAAGGGCATACATTCACCCCCGCATTCTGGAATTTTAGATTCCATACCATTTAAGTGGATCTTCTTTAGCTATATACAGTAACTCCTTGGGAGGGTTGTGCTCTAAAAGGGAACAGATAAATAGATTCCCTTTCCCATGGTTTTTGCAGGGTTTCTCCAAGAAGAGGGATTCTCAAGGGGCTCAGAGGGAGCAGTTGGAGAAAATGGAAGATTCTCAGCTATAGAATCACAGAATTGGAAGAGACCCTGAGGATCATCTAGTCCAACATGCAGCTGTCCCATATGGGAATCGAACCTGCAACCCTGGCATTATAAGCACCACTCTCTAACCAACTGAGCTATCTATTTCCCTGGCAACATTTTATTTTCTTATTTAAAATATTTCTGGGTCACTTTGTTCATGGCACAATCAAAGGCACATTAAAAAAAAAACCGCACAGGATCTACAAGCTTTTTCTTTGTTTTACAAAAAATTATATACCACTTGATTGTAACAAAACCTCTAAAGCAGTTTACAAGACTTTTTAAAAAATTATCAATCAAAACAGTTTTTAAAAGCAAATACTGTAGTGAAAACATTTCAAAAACAAGTAAAACCAGAGGTAATCTAAAAAGAGATTAAAAGATGTCAACATCTATATATCTGGGATAGGCTTGCCTAAACAAAAATGTTTTATTTGCTTAGTTCACACAAGCGCATTGCATCATGGAAGGGCGAACCATGTGCATAATAAAATGGCTAGCTGCACACTGATCTTTCCTCAGTCACAGTGATATCATTAGTGCCATGTTGGGAAAACATTTGTGCAATAAATACTGATTCATTGCTCACACATTGCATACAACCAGGAGCATGCCAATCTACGTTCCCTCTAACCCAGAACACAGTTTCAAAGAGACAGAACTGAGTCAGAATCTCCCCCACATCCGACCTTGGAGGCTGCCGAGATCTTATTTGTACAATATTCCAAACAAGCCATCGCAGCATATGGCAAAAGGCATGTTTTGAAGCAGGGATTCTACTTGGACTTAGCCACTGTGAACTCTGAATCTGTTAGCTCTGCTGGCATATGGCTGGAGATGCTACAATTTTGGTTAAAAAATGAAAAGGGACAAGGCAGTAGGGCTCACTCATAAGTTGGAATGGCAGATGGAAAGGAGAGAAGAGTGCCATATTTTTTAAGGGGACATTTGATACACAATATAAGCAAATCCATTCCCATCATATAGGACTGCAGCACTCTGGAACAGAACAAGAGCGATCGGATGTGCCAATTCTAGTGCTTTAATTTGTGTGGCATGGACCTGACGTCCCCCAAGGAAAGAAGTGTAAGGAAAGCAAAAAAAAATAAAAAAATACCAAGTTGACCACATTGGTTCCCAGTGTGATCGAACAATATTTATTTTATTTCATAAAATGTACACACCACTCGATTGTAAAGCGGGGGGGGGGGACCCTCAAAGCAGTTTAGGTTTAGAAAGAAGATAAAACAATAAAATTATCACTAAAAAATTTATCACCATTATTTAAAACATTCAGAATGTTAGAACCACAATGGAATAGACTTAAGCAAATTAAAACTCATACAATAACACAATGATTGGGACATTGGTGGACATCAAGGCAGGTCAAGACGTGAAACATGGGTCAGCAATTGACAACCTCTGAATCAAAACAGGCCATTTAAGACCTTCCAGTTGGTTCCTTACTAACCGAACCAGAGATGGAGATAGAAGAAAAAGTGGTACTTTGCTGGCAAGACACCAGTGGGTGGGATGATGGTGGTAGAGAAGAGGTTTGTCCCACGACCCACCATTTCCCTCTGTACCTGCACCTCTGCCCCACCAGGATGGTAGAAACAAAACAAAAAAACACCGGAGAGCAGGTAATGGGGTTTCTGTGGGATTCAACATATTTAAAGAGCATTGTCTTGGATTATACAAATCGCTATTCAATCCCAGAGTTTTCTCTGAAGACTTTAATACTAGCAACCAGAACAGATATTCCCAACAGCATTTCAAGTTAACCGGTTGTTTTTGTTTTCTTCCCTAAAAAAAATAAATCAATCATAGTAATCTATTCATCCCACATCAGTGAGTATCAGCGGTGGCAATGGGTAGGAGACCAATACCCAGATGTCATATACCTGCGTATTTACTACTGTTCTGACAGTAGCATTGAGGATTTAAGTGGCTTAACTGCTGTAAAATCTGTAGCTCGGATTGGCGCTTGGAAAACATTTTGCAATGTAGGATTTAAGAGCTTGTGTCTGGAGCCAGTTCCTGGAAACCTGTTAAAAGGATGTTGAGAATCAGAGCTGAGACAGACCTCAGCCAGGTGGCTATGAAGAAAAACCCCTAGCCAAGGAGTAGATAGCCATGTCCTCCTGCTGTTGTGGAGTACAACTCCTGCAAATCCCAACCAGCATGACCAATGGTTAGGGACAGTGTTCGAAACTCCCACTGTTCTGGGCACATTTTGCGGCAGGGAATTTCATTAGCACGAGCATTTTGAGCTCAGGGCACAGTGCTGCGCCTAAGATTTCAGATTGAAACTGCAGAGTGGAAGGAAAGGAGGGTCTTTTTCTGCCTCCCCACTTCTAGCTGCTCTCTGAAGACTGGAGAAGAGACCCTGTTAAGAATATTAGGGGGGGGCGGGCAGGGAAAGGACCGGACCATGTGAAAAATGAACATAATATTTTAGCTGCGGTTCATTCATTTTCAGCTTTGTATCCTTCTTATAAAAAAGGGGGCCTAGACATTCTGTTGTTGCGCTCATAACCTAGGTTTAAGTTGCCATTTAGTTCCTAGCTTTCCTATCTCAGTTTCTAACACTGGTTAGGGATGATGGGAGTTGTAGTCCAACAACAACGATGTCAGCTGATGCAGAGTTTAGTCAGAGCAGTCAGCTGAATAAACCGTCTGACCCTGTATAATATGGCAGCCACACAGTAAATCTGTGATTGGGTGGCACACACTGTAAATAAAAATCTGTCTTTCATATCATGTTCCCAATTTTAGTGCAATTGCATTCACATTGGCTTCAACTAGAGTTTACTTTTAAACCTGTCCCACTTTTAAGGGCCAATCTAGACAAGATGGCAGAAGTCCTGTAATTGCACCTCCCACTTTAAAACTTTTAAAAAGCAAATGCAACCATGGAAATGCCCTGATTCAGAGTCCGCTTGAAGATGTTGCCTTGGGGTATGGGGATTAAGCCTTCCCACCTCCAGTGCCATTTCTCTTATCCAACCCCCGCCCCTCAAGCTTGTGGGGCATAGCATGCAGGCAGTCACAGAACTTCAAACATGAATATAGGGTTAGGGAACTTCCGATCTGAATTGCTACATCAACATAAAGCCACCATGTAACCCACCTCAGGGTGAAAGATGGGTAAGAAATCACAGAATTGTAGATTTGGAAGGCTCATCTACTCTAACACCCCTGCAATGTAGTGATTGTGGGGCACAAACCCACAACCCTGAGGTTAAAAGTCTCATACTCTCCCAACTGAGTTTGTTTCTTTGTAAAAACTTCTCATGAATAAGGCATGAGGGAAGTAAACAAAAGGGCACGAGCAGCTCGAACAACCACACAACCATAAACCTATAATCCAAGTGCCCTCAGGACGCTGCTGAACTACAACTCCCAACACCGCTGGCCCCTGCAATATATACAATCATATTGTGTTTTTTATCATGTTGGTGCCATTTGGGCTTCTCATACCACAGATACACAATTTTTCATCCTGCCTGGCCACCACATTCATTACAGCGTGACTGAAACCAATGCCCTACTAAGCCTGGAACAAAACATATATAATATCTGCACACACGACAAGTGGGTGTGAGAGTTTTGAAACACAACAGAACCATCTACTCCTCCTTGCAGAGAATGCACAACGCACGAAGCAATGCAGATCTGAATGCAGATAGTATATCTGTTTGGACTCTGAAAATGTGCAAGGGTTAAGAAATGAACGCACTTACCAGTGCCCGCAACAGTTAGTAAGCCGGCAGGTACGCACAGACTTGACACCCGGGCGAAAGGAAGCCAAGAGCCATCTAGGCTGGCAGAAGGGCAGATACGATGTGAAAAGGCTCCTACGGGCAAGATGCTTTTGACTCACCCTTCTCAGTAGTGTGGGCAGGACCAGGCGCGCTGCCAGCATGAGAAAGCTTGGCGTCAGCCTGAGCACATCACTCCAGAGGCCATTACACAAGACAGATCATGTTGAAATCTAGGGCTGGCTCATGACAAAGTATTGTGCCAGGGATACGATTCCTTGCAAGTTGTTTGGAAGAAGTGGTCCCGATCGTGTGATCCTGGTGTGGCAAAGAAAAATGCCACACAAATTACAATAAGCCCACAGAAATTACTTGGCAGTGGAAACCACTACTAGCCTGGCCTGACCGCGTCCAGTTCTTTTAGACGTTTGTGGCTTGAAAGGAGAATTAAGAAGGCGCTTTTGCAGAGCTTCTCTGCCTCATTGCCCAGAACTGATTCTTAGGCAACCTAAGAACAAACCCTATTTGCTGATTTGCAGGTTTTGTTCGGCAAATTGGGGCGAGTGAGCTCAAGCCGGCTAAAGGTGCAGGGTCACCCCAAGCCTTGTGACAAATTTAAGTACAAAATCTAACACAGTCATATTAATAAAAGAAATAAAACGGATCCAAGAGAGGGCTTATCCATGCCTTTGTTTGGCCCGCCACTTTCCCCCCAAGAAAACCCAATCTTTAGCTCTGAATTGTAACAAATGGCAATTGGATTTTTCAGAGGGAAGCGGTGGGGCAAAACTGCTTGAACCCGTGCTTAGAAAGCATGGGACATGCGGAAAACGACTCAGCTTTCTAGGCCCAGGACAAGCAGAAGTGTAGATGAGCCCCGAGTATTGAGATCATAGAATTGTAGAGTTGGAAGGGACCACAAGAATGATCTAGTCCAACCCCCTGTAATGCAGGGATCTTTTACCCAACATGGGTCTCGAACCCATGAAACTGAGATTAAGAACTTCATGCTATACCAACTGAGACAACTCCCAGGAACCAGTCAGCCAACAGATCCTTAAATGTCAGTTGAATTACCTAAAAATTAGTATATGAACACTTTGAGAGGGAAGGTACCTCAGTCATCAAAGCCCATGCCAAAAAGTCCCTTTTCTCCTCTCCCACACCAGTTACCAGTGTATTGTACAAACAGTTCAGATACGTCATAAAAGAACTTGTGCCTGTTGCAGGAAATGCTGGCAGAAGTTGGCAACTCTTATTGCTGAATTTCAGCAAGGTACAGTGGTACCTCAGGTTAAGTACTTAATTCATTCCGGAGGTCCGTTCTTAACCTGAAACTGTTCTTAACCTGAAGCACCACTTTAGCTAATGGGGCCTCCTGCTGCTGCCGCGCCACCAGAGCACAATTTCTGTTCTCATCCTGAAGCAAAGTTCTTAACCTGAAGCACTATTTCTGGGTTAGCGGAGTCTGTAACCTGAAGTGTATGTAACCTGAGGTACCACTGTACTTCTTATTTTGCTCATTGTAATGCCCATCTGTCAAGGTGCTTCCCAGCCGAAGGAATGCATACAGCAGATAGTTACGTATTTATTGTCAAAAAATAACACTCACGGTTTGTTTCTACAGCTCTGGGTAGCTACGCACAGCAATCTAGCGGCTAGGCAGCTATTCCCAGCTCTGCGCTTTATGGAGCAGTTGCAGCAACAAGGGACCACTCCCCCTCCACCAGTTGATGCACCTTCCCCAGAGACTATGCCTGTGTGGAAACTGCCTCTGCCCCTCTCTTTTCAATCCCTTCTTGGTTCTGGAGACAGTTTTACAAGAGAGGTTTGGTAAACACCTGACCCTTCACTTGCCTGACCTGCCTCTTAGTCCCCTTCTTCCAACCCACCCTCCAGCTCTGAATCTTCTCCTGCTTCTGCTTCCTTCCTTTAAAAAAACAAACTTTATTCAAAACATCGAAGTAATATATTAAAATGCATTAAAAGAGAGAGCTTGTAAAATATGTACAGGATAGCAAGGAAGGAGTTAATAATAATAATAATATAATAATAATATCTTTATTGTCATTGCCCCCTCTCAGGGATGCTAATCTGGAAACGGATTTCTTTGATGTCTATTTTTGGTATTTTTCAAGCAGCATTTGCAAACATCTTACACCATAGGATGGAGTAAGACTCAGGAGCAGCTTGTTTTGTTGCTTTAATGCTACAGGTTCTCATCCTAAATCTTTGCCCTGAAACCAATTCTCCTTGGCAGTCTGGCTCTTTTGTTCCGAAACCTGACTTAAAGAGAAAAACTGAGAGTCCGAAGCACTTCCATCAACATTCTGCATTTGTACAGGATTTGTAGCTGAATAATTCCCCGTTGCAGACCAGGGAGTATAAGTGCTTGATGCCATGAAGAAGTTCCCAGATGGTGGTGGAGGCTGCCTCACCATCTCCGCACCGTAATATGGAACTGGACAGTTGCTCGCCTGGGAAGTCTCATAAAGCCCAGTTCCACAAAAAGCAGCTTGCTGGTAATGAGCAGGGTTCAATTCTGGGGAGCTCTGCTGTTGCAGGGCAGAGAGGTGCTCTCCTGGTTGTGTGTTGTTGAGAGGTGGATCTTCCCCTGCTTCTGATTTTTGCCCCTTGGCTGATGGAGGTCCCCACCACTGCCCCCTCTCCCGAGTCAGACTCCAGCCAACCTTTCCCCTCGGTGCACACACATCAGAGACCTGTCAGTCCCTGACACAATTGTAGTGGGGGGTAAAGATCTATGCCATAGCACTCAGTGCGTATCCGAAGAGGACTATAAAGCCTCATGAAGCTACTTGCTTCCCTCTGTTTTCAAATACTTCACACAACTCCCACCATCACGGACCCACTGACCGTACAGGCTGGACCTGATAGGAGCAACAGTACAGTCCACACTTTTCCCGTCCCTGCCTGCTCATCGGGTATTCTGCCAAAACAGTATTTCTGAAATACTGAGATCAACCTTGTGCAACGACACCCACTGAAGAGATACCAGGTCAGTATCGCCACCTTGGAAATGTTTACGCTGGCTGACAAAAGCATTTTGTCCATATCTGTGATCAATCACTATCTCAAATCAGCTTGCTTACTGAGCACACTTCCTTCTACCTTCTCTCCTGTGAGCTGAGAGTTCTGAAATATATTGTGGGATAGCCCTCTTAAGAGCCACACTTGATGGGAGAGTCTCTCCCCTCCTACCCTGGCGCCCATTTAAAAAAACAAAAACAACGCAGACTTGGAAGATTAATCAGAAGAGCAGAGGTGGGCTGCTTACCCTTCCCTCCCACCTTTCATAAGCTGCGTTTCTCCCTGTGTAGGGAAATGCAGGATTCCCAAATCTTTTCATTCAAGGGAAAGGGAAACAGCTATGGGGAGTGATTTGTAGCAGGCAGCTGCCTACCTTATAGTGTCAGACCGCTGATCTATCTTATTAAGTATTGTTATGAATCTGCAAGTGCAAGACACCCTGGACTCAAGTAGTGTTAGAATTTACGGTAACTAAGGTTGGGATGAAAGATCCCATGTGTATTAAAGAATGTTAATCCTCTGCAATCCGCATGTGTGAGGTGTTAATGAACCTAGGTATCCTAAATTGTATCTCAGACACTCCCTTTAATCCTGGGCAGGCAGCTGTAAAAGCTATTTCCTCAGAGGTAATAATAACCTGGGTGTGGATCGGAGCATCAAAGAACGATGTGTAAAAATGCGTAAAAATGCCGATGAGTGGGGCTCCTCTTTCTGTGTTACAAAAGACCAAGGCTTAGAGTAGAATGGGTAGAAAAAGAGGGGTTTTACCATTTCTGGGGAAAGGCAAGCTGCAAAACAAGGATGATGCTACCTTTGGAAGAACCTGGTGCCGCTCCTGCTACTACTACTACTACTACTACCACCACCAACAACAACAACAATAATATTTATACCCTTCCCCATCTAGACACACACATACACACACACACAGTGGTACCTTGGTTCTCGAACGTAGTCCGTTCCAGAAGTCCGTTCGACTTCCGAAACGTTCAAAACCCAAGGCACGGCTTTCCAATTGGTGCTGCTGTCCCGGAAACAATAGCCGACAGCCGCATCAGACGCTCGGCTTCCAAAAAACGTTCGAAAATCGGAACACTTACTTCCTGATTTTTGGTGTTTGGGAGCTGAAATGTTCAAGTACCAAAGCATTTGAGAACCAAGATTCCTCCCTCTGTGTGTGTGTGTGTGTGTGTGTGTGTATGCATACACACACATATATATAAGCATCACTTCCCATATATATATATATATATATATATTTGCTTTCGTAGATTTTCACGGGTACAGGAATGCAGGTTTTGGTGTCCTCGGGTGTCTTCCCGTGTAAAAGTTGGGGTGTCTAGGCGACGTTTCGACGAGGTCTCACTCGTCATCTTCAGGCTGGTGCTTTCGGCTTCTTGTTACTGGAACAGAGCAGGATCTCAGTGTTTGAGTTCCTATAAATACTGTTGAGGGGGTGTGGTGTATAGCCTCCAATGTTCTGGGCAGAGAGGAAGTTCCCAGGCTAGTGTGCCTTTTCTTCTTTTGTTCCTTAATTACTTGAGGGATATCTTGAGTGATTTCTTGAGTGATATCCTGAGTACCACTTAGGTGGGTCATTAGGTGTGGATTAGTTGCTAAAGTCTTTGTGTCTTGACCTCTTGAACTTTGTGAAGAGTTTTTCTGAGAAGATGGCTGTACTGCACTTAGTTGTGCTCTGGCTTGGCTTCGTGTATAGGGGCGAGCTGTGGTTTTGTGGCCTGTGTCAGCCAGATCTGTGTAGGGATTGCAGGGGGGTGCAGCATCCGGAGGTGCCACCATGGTTTGGCTACTGGATGGTGTCTGTAATTTATCTGTGGAGAGGGTCTGGGTTTGGGTCTGGTGTGGTTGATTGGTGATGGCGTTCTGTGTGCCTCTGGATCTGGTGTCAGTTTTTGTGGGGAGGGCTAATTTCCAGATGTCTGGCAAGCGGGATGTGTCGTCACGCTTGTTCATGTTGTGAGGGTGTTTCTCTATCTCGATGGCTTCCATGATTATTCTCTTGTGGTGATGTTCCATGTTAAAGAGCAATTTGGAATCTGCAAAATTAATTTCGTGTCCTGTTTCTTTCATGTGTTGGAAAAGAGAGGAAGTTTTTTCTTCTTTTTTGACGGCATTCTTGTGTTCTGCGATACGTGCATTTATTCGTCTGTTTGTTTGTCCAATGTACGTGGCTGGGCAGACTTTGCAGGGTATTTCATAGACCCCTTGGTTTTCCAACTGGATTTTATCCTTGGGGTTTCTGAGGATATTGGCTATTTTTTGGTTGGTGCAAAAGGCTGTTTTGATATTGTGTTTATGGAGGATTTTGCTAATTTTATCTGTAGTGCCCTTGATATAAGGAAGGAGGGCCATGCCATTGTTTTCTTCTGTGTCTTGGTTTTTGGGGGGTGTTTCTTTTTGGATTAGCTTCGTAACCCTGTTTTGCTGGTATCCATTGGCAATTAACACATTTGAGAGATTCTGTAACTCAGTTGTCAAGTGGTCTTTGTCAGCCAGGCGTTTGGTTCTGGAGATGAGAGTCTTGGCTACGGAGTTTATTTGTGCAGGGTGGTGGTGTGATTGTGCATGTAAGTAGCGGTTGGTGTGTGTTTTTTTCCGGTAGATAGTGTGTCCTAGGGAGCCATCAGGTTTTTTGTAGATTAGGACGTCAAGGAAGGGAAGTTGGTTGTTGGCTTCTATTTCCATAGTGAATTGTATTTTGGGGTGTAGGCTGTTGAGATGTGTGAGGAAGCTATCCAGTTTTTCCTTCCCGTGTGGCCAAATTACAAAGGTGTCGTCAACATATCTGAGCCAAAGTTTGGGTTTGTGTTCTGACTTGTCTAAAGCATTGGTTTCAAAGTGTTCCATGTACAGGTTTGCGAACACCACTCAGACCAATAGTCAGCTCCATAGGCTCACCTCTACAAAATCTCGCTAAATTTCTCGCCAAGCAACTTCAGCCCTATGCAGAATCCATCTCTTCACACGTTCCAAACTCCTTCCAGTTCATAGAAACAATAAAGAAGCAAAACCTACATCCTAATGACCTACTTGTGAGCTTCGATGTTGTATCTCTCTTCACACAAGTGCCCATTAATGAAGCCTTGACAGCCATTCAAAACAAATACAATCCCCCCGAATACATCTTGGACCTGACCAACCACTGCCTAACCAACACGTACTTCATCCACAATGGACAAAGATACAAACAGATAGAAGGAGCACCTATGGGATCACCCCTCTCACCGGTCATCGCAAACCTGTACATGGAACACTTTGAAACCAATGCTTTAGACAAGTCAGAACACAAACCCAAACTTTGGCTCAGATATGTTGACGACACCTTTGTAATTTGGCCACACGGGAAGGAAAAACTGGATAGCTTCCTCACACATCTCAACAGCCTACACCCCAAAATACAATTCACTATGGAAATAGAAGCCAACAACCAACTTCCCTTCCTTGACGTCCTAATCTACAAAAAACCTGATGGCTCCCTAGGACACACTATCTACCGAAAAAAAACACACACCAACCGCTACTTACATGCACAATCACACCACCACCCTGCACAAATAAACTCCGTAGCCAAGACTCTCATCTCCAGAACCAAACGCCTGGCTGACAAAGACCACTTGACAACTGAGTTACAGAATCTCTCAAATGTGTTAATTGCCAATGGATACCAGCAAAACAGGGTTACGAAGCTAATCCAAAAAGAAACACCCCCCAAAAACCAAGACACAGAAGAAAACAATGGCATGGCCCTCCTTCCTTATATCAAGGGCACTACAGATAAAATTAGCAAAATCCTCCATAAACACAATATCAAAACAGCCTTTTGCACCAACCAAAAAATAGCCAATATCCTCAGAAACCCCAAGGATAAAATCCAGTTGGAAAACCAAGGGGTCTATGAAATACCCTGCAAAGTCTGCCCAGCCACGTACATTGGACAAACAAACAGACGAATAAATGCACGTATCGCAGAACACAAGAATGCCGTCAAAAAAGAAGAAAAAACTTCCTCTCTTTTCCAACACATGAAAGAAACAGGACACGAAATTAATTTTGCAGATTCCAAATTGCTCTTTAACATGGAACATCACCACAAGAGAATAATCATGGAAGCCATCGAGATAGAGAAACACCCTCACAACATGAACAAGCGTGACGACACATCCCGCTTGCCAGACATCTGGAAATTAGCCCTCCCCACAAAAACTGACACCAGATCCAGAGGCACACAGAACGCCATCACCAATCAACCACACCAGACCCAAACCCAGACCCTCTCCACAGATAAATTACAGACACCATCCAGTAGCCAAACCATGGTGGCACCTCCGGATGCTGCACCCCCCTGCAATCCCTACACAGATCTGGCTGACACAAGCCACAAAACCACAGCTCGCCCCTATACACGAAGCCAAGCCAGAGCACAACTAAGTGCAGTACAGCCATCTTCTCAGAAAAACTCTTCACAAAGTTCAAGAGGTCAAGACACAAAGACTTTAGCAACTAATCCACACCTAATGACCCACCTAAGTGGTACTCAGGATATCACTCAAGAAATCACTCAAGATATCCCTCAAGTAATTAAGGAACAAAAGAAGAAAAGGCACACTAGCCTGGGAACTTCCTCTCTGCCCAGAACATTGGAGGCTATACACCACACCCCCTCAACAGTATTTATAGGAACTCAAACACTGAGATCCTGCTCTGTTCCAGTAACAAGAAGCCGAAAGCACCAGCCTGAAGATGACGAGTGAGACCTCGTCGAAACGTCGCCTAGACACCCCAACTTTTACACGGGAAGACACCCGAGGACACCAAAACCTGCATTCCTGTACCCGTGAAAATCTACGAAAACATATATATATATATATATATATATATAACAGTCAACTTCAGCTACACAAACACAACCTAAGCCACACAAACACAATATATCACAAAGATGCCCCTGTCTCTACTGTGTCCCATTCCCGAAAGGAAACACAGACCCTGGGTGAGTGCATGAGTCTAGCGCACTACTTGGTGGAGACTGGGGTGGCATAGTATTACCTACTATGTTGACCAGCAGTAGTTCTCTAGGATTTCAGGCAGAAATCGAACCTGGGACCTTCTGCACTCAAAGCAGATGTTCTACCACCAAGCAACAACCCTTCCCTTCAAGAAAAAAAAAGAGAGAAAAAAAGTATAGCGGGGGATGGATGTTAAGTCATCACTCCCAGCTGGGAAAAACTTGCCTTCTCCTTAAGCTATTTCCCCATGAAATGCTCGGATCCAGCAAACGCTGCCCCACACAACATATCTGAATGTGTAGTCCAGCTCTCCACTGTGGGGTGTGGCAAGTGTGAAGTTCCTGCAGGGTCTGTGTCTCCAGAAAATGTGATCCGGCAAGAAGAAGCTGTAGCAAGTTTAACCTGTCTAAGCAAGGTCCTTAAATTTCAAGGATGAACACAGCATTTAAAGCAACTGCTTTAGCTGTGGCATAGGGGCGGGAATTTTATCGGGCACATCTTTTTAACACTGTCGCACAACACAAATTTCCCTGCTGAAGTTCTCCGTTCTAAACAATTACCAGAACCCTGTTGCCTCTGGCAGTGTTTATGTCAGCACGTGGGGGGGGGGGCAGGGGGAATATGTGCATGGGCACAGGCATAGAAGAATATAGGCAAACCCGCCCCACAATTCTGAAATCTATACGGCAGTTACATGGTGAAGGTTTTCAGGAAACGGCCAATGGCCCATCTAAGTCCAGTATCCTGTTCTTGCAGTAGCCAACCAGATACCTGTGGGAACTTCCAATGCCCACATTTTCTAGGTGTGCAATGCTGATCTAGAGTTGATTAATGGTAGTTTCAACTGAGCTGAAAGCCAGGGATATTGCAGTAATTATGCAATCCCTTTATAGTGCATGACAATGTGGTCACCACTCATTTGCATGCATTAAATACCTAGGTTTCTGTTTCTGTACTCAACTCAGATAGCATCTGTTTTCTTAATAAAAACAACTGTGTCCCAGTTTTAGGGATGTTTGGACTGCCATCACAAGTGAGGAGGGCCTATCTTAAAAGCCCTATCGGATGCGGCTGGTGCTGTGGTCTAAACCACTGAGCCTAGGGCTTGCTGATCGGAAGGTCAACGGTTCGAATCCCCGCAACGGGGTCAGTTGCTCAATCCCAGCTCCTGCCAATCTAGCAGTTTGAAAGCATGTCAAAGTGCAAGTAGATAAATAGGCATCACTCCGGCGGGAAGGTAAATGGTGTTTCCGTGCGCTGCTCTGGTTTCGCCAGAAGCGGCTTAGTCATGCTGGCCACATGACCCGGAAAAACTGTCTGAGGACAAACGTCCTCGGCCAGTAAAGTGAGATGAGCGCAGCAACCCCCGAGTCGTTCGCGACTGGACTTAACAGTCAGGGGTCCTTTACCTTTACAGGGCTAGAGATGTAAAATGTCCATAAATTTGGAAGCTGGGGGCGGAGTGGGGTGACTTCCCCTCCCCAGGGTTTCCAGGAGAGGAAAATAAAAATATATGCAATATTTTCTTATCAAACCTAAACATATTTCGCTGTTTTTACACAGAATGGCTCTATGTTGCATTTTTATGAAATTTGACAGAGCAATTCCATGCATGTTTACTCAGAAGCAAGACGTACTTGGTTTAGTGGATTTTGCTCCCAGATAAATGCATGCAGTTTCAAATGGTAGAACCCCAGATGCAGAAATGCATCTTGCATTTGGGTGTCCACACTATTCACAGGCATAAGTCCTATAGAGTTTTATATGAAAGACAATCTGCATGCTACACAATTTGGGTGTGTAAAACCCTGTACTAAAAAGCATTTAACTCATTCTAACAAAGCAAGTATTTCATAGGCGATCCCCCTTCTCCCGTTTCCCCCAAAGTTTCCAAACGAAACATGGGATGGAAGAAGGCACCACCAGGCACAAGTCAGCAAGATGATGTCAGAAGAGGCCAAAACCTTTTGACAAAGGTATTCAATAGCCATAGGATAAGAGGCGTAGTCTTGAGGATCAGGAAATGGTTAAGAAACAGGAAAGGGAGACTAGGAATTAATGCCTCATTCTCCCATTAGAGGTGTGCAGAAAGTGGAGTCCTTTGAGGATCAGTATTTGGACTTTTTAACTTGTGTGTGAGTTACTTAGTTTTAGGGATGAACAGTGGGGTATCCAAGTTTGCTGAGGATGTTATATTGTTGAAATATACTTGGAGTCGAGAGTGGATTTCATGCTCTTTATTCAGCTCATAGTGGTGAGGAGGAATGAAAGTTCCCCCAAAGTATCTGCTTTATATACATTATTTACACAATGGGCTGCAAGTGATTGGCTAATTCCGGAATTCTCCTGTAGGCCAATCAGGTTGTGGATTCAATTCCATCTGGAGCTGGATTGGGTGGCTCCTGCAGACCAGTCATACTGCTGCATTGTTCTAGGACCAATCAGACTGCTGCATTCTGAAGCCTATTGTTCTAGGACCAATCAGACTGTTGCCTTTTGGATCCTATTGTTCTAGGACCAATCAGACTGCTGCATTTTGGATCCTATTCAACTCAGTACATAACAATTGTTAAAACAAAAAGGGTTTCCAAGAGCTCCAAAACGTTCTGTCCAATCTGGGCGAGTGGGCAGTAAAAATGGCAGATGGAATTCAATGTAAACAAGTGTAAAGCGATGCACATCAAGGCAGGGGAAAAATCACCAAGGGCCCCTCAGTATCACCCACACTCTTTTGCTAAACCACTCCCCAAGGTTGCTGGAAGAGTGTGATGTGATCATCTCTGAACTCCTTGGGAGACAAACCGCTTTCACAGATTGCTCTCTTGGAGCTTATGGTGGCCCCAACCAGTCACTAACCAGATCTGCATCTCTTTTGCTTCCACAGTGGTACAGTGGTGGGGTGTATTGGATGTTAGAGGAGGGGATATCACCTCTGGTGAGGGACACGTCACGCTCCTTCTGCAGTAGTTTGTCTACCTTGGTCCACATCCTACATCCAATTCTCACCTGTGGCCCCTAGAAGCTGTCTGCATGTAACAGTGGCTGCACCCTGGGAATGGCTTTGACTGGCTGGCAAAATGAGGGGAGGGTGGTCAGTGGGACTTTCTCTGCATGCAGAGACAGGCTCTGGCGGATTGAATGGATGAGACCATTTAGGGAAGTGAGGGGTAGATGGGACTCATCCACCTGGGAAGGTAGCCTATCTAGGAGAAGGAAAACTCTGATCCTAAACCTCCACTGCCTCGCGGGACATCTTTGGGAGAAGAAAAGGCTAAGGAGTAAATCCCTACATCAGGCATGTCCAAAGTCCATTTCAGGGGCCTAATTTGGCCCGCTGGTCAGTTTAAGCTGGCCCCTGTGGCAGTTTATTTCCTGGGATAAAATCCTTTTTAAAAAAAAAACCCTCAACAACTTCAATCCAAAAAAAAAGGTCAACAACTTTGGCCGGCCCTTCACTTATTCAAATCTGGCCCTCTTTGAAAAAAGTTTGTACACCACTGCCCTACATACAGTGGTACCTCAGGTTATAGATGCTTCAGGTTACAGACTCCGCTAACCCAGAAAAAGTACCTCGGGTTAAGAACTTTGCTTCAGGATGAGAACAGAAAACGTGTGGCGGCAGCGCAGCGGAGGTCCCATTAGCTAAAGTGGTACCTCAGGTTAAGAACCGTTTCAGGTTAAGAACGGACCTCCGGAACAAATTAAGTTCTTAACCCAAGGTACCACTGTAAATCCCTAAGATGGTTGGATGGAGTCTTGTACGCCTCCTTCTGTCAACTCCTGCAGCCAAGCTGGTGCCAAACGTATTCCTCTGCTTTCCTTTGGACCACATCAGTGAGGCCAAGAGGGGCGTCTTGTTATCTGGGCAGCCTAGGAACTCCATACACGCTGCCTAGGCTTGCGCCCAGGGAGGTCGGTTCCATGTTCCTAATGCAGTGGTTTGACTTCACTCCCGGAGGCGCACTCTTTTGACTCTTCAGACAAGACAGATGCCAACAAGGGTAGAGGGGTGGGTGTTCCCAGACCATTCACTGCACCCAACAGATGTGAATTACTCAGTAAGAGAGAATGCAGATGTAAGCTCTTTCTCTCCTTTTGCCTTTGATCAGCCTTGCCCAGAACAATTAAGCAGCTCTTTTAATCATTAAAATCTCATTTCTCTTGGATGAGTCAGTCCTGATCGCTATACATTCAAAGGCCACTCCATTCAGCCTACAGTCTGTTGCCCCCACACTCCCCACAGCAACATCTATGAACTGCGAAGCCAGGAGCAGATCTGGCAAACCCCTGGCGATCAAAGGGCAAATCCAAAGACACTTTTGTACACACTCACCATTTGGCAGCAAAACAATCCACTTCGGGAGCCCCACCAGGGCAGTGGCATTTAAATGTTATATTTATAGCTTATAAAGTGAAGCCCTGCCTGGTTTGCAAATCAACCTGGAGCTGCAAGGAGGGGCAGAGCATACAGAAGGCCTCAGGTCTCTAATTAGAGGAACCAAGGCAGCTGGACTGGGAAAGACTATTACCTGGGGTCATGAAGAGCAGATGCCAGGCAGCATCACTGAATACAGTGGACACTCGGGTTGTGAATGTGATCCGTGTGGGAGGCACATTCACAATCCGCAGCACCACGTCTGCGCATGCACAGGTCGTGATTCGGCACTTCTGCGCATGCGCAAAGTGCGATTTAGCACTTCTGTGCATGCACCGAAACCCGGAAGTAACCCGTTCCGGTACTTCCAGGTTCGGTGCAGTGCGCAACCCAAAAACGCGCAACCTGAACTGTGTCTGTAACCCGAGGTATGGCTGTATATGAATCTGTAATGTGACTCATTATAAGGTGGGGGGGGGCAATATTTGATCTGGCCTCTGGCCTGGATGCTTATATCCTCTGCCTCACAAACCATGGACCATGTTTAACAGGTGGGCAGGACCATGGGAGAGACCTCTAGTGCTTAACAACAACAACAACAGCAACAACAACAACAACAAAACAACAACAACAACAACAACAACAACAACAACAACAATAATAATATACCATCCTTCCTCCGAAGATCACAGGGCGGTTTACAGCATAACGCTACCAAATGAAAGCACAAAATACCTATCATAATAAGAACAAAAACAAAAAACCAATAACCCCCTCCCACAAACCACACTAGTGAAGTACTGTGGACCCCATTTTTCAAAAGGCAAGCCATGGACCCCCTACTTTTGAAAATTTGCCATGTTAAATCAAGATGGCAGACCGAAAATTTCAAAACTGCATTGTGCGGTGTTCCCCCCACTCATTTGACTTCCTGAGCAATGCTAAGCACTTACTGCTGGCATATATAATAAGAATAATATGATAATTTATTATTTGTACCCCGCCCATCTGGCTGGGTTTCCCCAGCCACTCTGGGTGGCTTCCAACAAAGATTGAAAATACATTAAAATGTCACACATTAAAAACATATATATATGCCCCCAATCCTGTGGATTTGGTTCTGAGGAAAAATATTACACAAATAGCAAACCAGTTTTCAGAAGCTTTAAGCTATGCCGGCAGGTCTTAATCTTAGGTAAATGGATGGAGCCCAAAGATGCTTTTCTCGATGTACAAGATATGAAGTTAATACTCACTTAAAAGTGAGGATTATTTCAAAACAAAGCACAAGTGTTTGATTAATGTAAAGGGTTATTTCTAAATACGCCATCTGTTACGCAATGGGTTTGCATGGCCTCCCCACAGGATTCAGGTCACAAAAGATTTACTCAATTCCCAGCTCTGTTCTCCTTATGTTCAAAGCAAAATACATACCAACTCAAGCGAGCGTGTGTTTAAAACTAGGGAGACAAGAGTAAATCAACACAGCTATCTAATCATTTCAGCTGCAATATCTGGCTTTTAAATAGGGCTGCCAACCTTTCGATCCACCACTGTAACAGTTTTAATACTGCCTTAATGTGAAGGCATCAGTGTGCTAATGTTTATCTTTGAAGTGGGGGGAGACACCTGACAATTTATGCACATCAAACTGCTTTGAAAGACAGGAGGGTAAGCCAGGCTAGCTATTTTCTGGTCAGCTGGCAACCTTCTTAAAATAGGCTGCTTCTTTGTTGAACCTCACAAATCAAAGGTTGAAATGGTGCCTGAAATCCAAGCCACAAATCCGATAAAATGGAATATTTGGACAAACTCTACTCATCTGCTCATAAGGAACATATTTATTTACATTCATTGAGGAATATTCAAACGACAAATAAAACTGCAAAACAAACAAACAAAAAACCCTAAACTATTTATACATTCTAGGCTATCCAGTGCAGAAATTACCTATAACAGTATACAGTGTCTCCTCAGACTTTACAGACAGTAATAATCTTTCAGAATATGTTTTTTTTTAAAAAAATCTGAAAGCCATGACCTTCATTTTCTCAAGAGTCAATACCACTGCAAGAAAGCAAGATTTCACCTAAACATTTGGAGATGCTTCTTTAGGTTCAGAAGTGGAACAGAGTTCATCAGGGTGCTTTGCTGAAGATCTTTAAGTGATGGCTGGATGGTCATGTTTTAGGGGAAGCTTTTAGTTGCAAGATTCCCAGACTGGCAAGGATCAGAGGGTCTATCTGCCCCCTTCCAGCTGTATAAAATAGTCTGTTGATTCTAGTACAACTTCCTAGAGCCAATATGGTAAATACTGCTCCTCTTACTTTGCAGTTAGAAATATAGAATCGCAAAGTTGGAAGGCACCCAATGGTCATCTAGTCCAACCCCCTGCAATGCAGGAATTTCAACATGCTGTCCCCCATCCAATTTAAAACCATACTGGACCCTGCTTAGCTTTGCAAATATTCTAGCAGCTTTACTGCTGCACCATAAGCAAAGTGTCATTTTTTAGGACCCTACCTTTTTATGGTTGTAAGTTGCTTTTAATATAATGCTTTAGTGCTGTAAGCCACCCTGGGTTAAGGATGAAGATTCATCAATCATTCAATAATAATTTCAGCAGAACTTTCAAACTGGGGCACTTAACTTGGGGAGGGGGCAACAAGATTATATCTAACTAGATTAACATATAATTACACTGCAACGAGATGGGGGCGGAGGCAATTATAAATGCTTTTTAAAAAGAAAAGAAAAAGTTGTGCCTTTAAAAGAAGCGATGCTTTCTTGGTAATTTTCCTGCATCCTCTCCCCTACTCTGGAGCACTCCCAGCGGCTTCATTCAGCCAGATAAGAGAAAACCCTCCACCTACAAGCCACACGGCTTCCAGGCAGCGCTGGCTAGGCTTTTCCAAGAGACACCGCAGAGTGGAACCGACATGGTATATTATTTCTTCTCTGGCTGCGCTTTTTCTAGCGACAACCAAGCGTAGATTTCCCCCTTTCTTTTGGCTGCAGGGAATATTGTTCTTATTCGCGCCCTGCCTGCGTTTTTTCCATGGGGCAAACGAGAGTGGATATCCCTCTTTTTATTGTTTTGGCAGCTGGGAATATTGTTATTATGCCCTGCCTGCCTAGTTTTTTTTTTTTTTCAAGGGTCAACCGAGAGTGGATTTCCCCCTTTTCCTTACTTTTTTGGCTGCTGGGAATATTGTTATTATTCCCTGCCTGCCTGCGTTTTTTTTTTTTTTCAAGGGACAATCGAGCGTGGATTTCCCTTGATCTGCAGCAGGGAATATTGCTGTTTTATTCCCTCCCACGGCCGGGCTATTGCAGGGACCGAGGGATACTCACACCACAGCAGCTCCTGCAGAGAGATGCTCCTGCGGGCTCGGCGCCTCCCCTGCTGCAACTGCTGCCGCTGATCAGGCGCCTCCCCCGCTACCTGCAAAAGACGCCAAGGTCTTTGCTTTGTTGCAACCTTCGAGCCTGGGAGCGAGCGGGGGGGGGGCGCCTCAACGCGCTCCCAGGCTGACTAATCAATCCCCCGCACGCTGATTGATGGCAGGGGATAGAGGCGAGCTGGCTGCAGGCTTCCCCGCTCTGCTTATGCTGCGGGCAGCGTTGCCTAAGGCGAGAGCGTGCCATAATCAGCTGCTGCTGGCTGGGCCATGGGCGCCTTTGAGGTTGCGGACTCTTTCCTTGGAGGTTTTAAAGCAGTGGTTGGATCACAATATGTCATGGATGCTTTAGCTGAGATTCTGTGTCCAGGGCTGCTGTCTACCAGCTCCATCTGGTACGCAGGCTGATGTCGCCCATCATTCAGTTTGTACAAACTTGACACACACAAACACACTCACACACTACATACGCTAGGCTTCTGTTATAAATTCATAGAAAATCAACCATACATCGGATCTGCACCGTTCCACTTTTATTTTACTCCATGAAGGAAGGACTACAAAATGGGGAAGGTTTGAAACAGGGCAGCCATAATCATTTGAGCATACCAGCACATACAAAGGAGGCCCTGCCCAGTTGCTATGCCAACCCTGATGGTCCTAAGACAGAAGACCATCAAGGTCACAAAGAACTTGCATATAGGAGTGGATTCAGCAGGGACTGGAACAAAGGACAATGATCAGCTCTTTCCTCTGATCTGCAAACTCCCCTTTGTCACCAGGAAAGTACTCATGGGGAGGGGGGAAAGGAGGAACCAGCCAGGTGACAAGATACTCAGGTTACCTCCACAACTAGTTGTGATGTAGCTGTGATGTAGTCTTAGGGGTGTAGTTTGGGGAATTAGTAACTAATAAAAGTTGGGGTCTTCTTTTGTTCTGCACTTCCATTTTGCTTCATCTTGTTGCTGGTGGAAGACCTGTCGCGACAGTATCCAATAAATGCCAAGCCTACAGGCTGCTGTTTTGCTCCAAGTTATCCTGGTTGGTGTCTGTTTTTGTCCAAGGGAGCCCTCTGATTTCTCCATTAACACTGAGACCCTACCTGCCCGCAGACTGTCTCGCCACAGTGATGCGTGCTCTGGTTATCTCCCGCTTGGACTATTGCAATACGCTCTATGTGGGGCTACCTTTGAAGGTGACCCGGAAAGAATAACTAATCCAGAATGCGGCAGCTAGACTGGTGACTTGGGAGTGGACGGCAAGACCGCATAACACCAGTCCTGAAAGACCTACATTGGCTCCCAGTACATTTCCAGGCACAATTCAAAGCCCTGGTGCTGACCTTTAAAGCCCTAATCCAGGGATCAACAAACCTTTTCAGCAAGGGCCGGTCCACTGTCCCTCAGACCTTGTGGGGGGCCAGACTGTATTTTTTGGGGGGAAATGAACAAATTCCTATGCCCCACAAATAACCCAGAGATGCATTTTAAATAAAAGCACATATTCTACTCATGTAAAAACACCAAGCAGGCCCCAGAAATATCCCAGAGATGCATTTTAAATAAGAGGACACGTTCTACTCATGTAAAAACATGCTGATTCCGGGACTGTCCGTGGACCAGATTTAGAGGGTGATTGGGCAAGATCCGGCCCCCGGGCCTTAGTTTGCCTACCCATGCCCTAAACGGCCTCGGCCCAGTACAGTTGTACCTCGGGTTACAGACGCTTCAGGTTACAGACACTTCAGGTTACAGACTCCGCTAACCCAGAAAAAGTACCTCGGGTTAAGAACTTTGCTTCAGGATGAGAACAGAAATTGTGTGGCGGAAGCACAAGGCCCCACTAGCTAAAGTGGTACCTCAGGTTAAGAACAGTTTCAGGTTAAGAACGGACCTCCAGAACGAATTAAGTTCTTAACCCGAGGGACCACTGTATAGCTGAAGGAGCATCTCCACCCCCATCTTCCTGCCCGGACGCTGAGGTCCAGCGCCGAGGGCCTTCTGGCGGTTCCCTCACTGCGAGAAGCCAAGTTACAGGGAACCACGCAGAGGGCCTTCTCGGTAGTGGCACCCGCCGTGTGGAACACCCATCAGATGTCGAAGAAATGAACAACCATCTGACTTTTAGAAGACATCTGAAGGCAGCCCTGTTAAGGAAGTTTTTAGTGTTTGAAGTTTTATTCTGCTTTTAATGCTCTGTTGAAAGCAGCCCAGAGTGGATGGAAGCCCAGCCAGATGGGCGGGGTATAAATAATAAATTATTATAATATCATTATTATTATTATTATTCCTGTATTGCAAGATGACCCTTGGTGTCCCTGCCAACTGCACGATCCTATGATTTCATAAATAAAACCATCTACCACTTGAAACTTGTGCTCACCCATGCTGATGCACTGAGTGCTGTGATAAGCTGCTTGACTCCCAGCTGCTTCACATCCAGCAGCACTCCCTCTTTCTAGGCAGTTGGCAACTCTGGTGTGCTTTTGCCAAATGCACCCTGCAAAAGAAGAGCTCCAAGGATCTCTGGGATCCTCTCAGTAATGGAGCAAATGCCACATGACAAGCAGCACAATGTCTGTGGGCTTTACATTCACCACCCATGTGCCATTAGCTCCCACTGCGCATGCATGAGCACACAAATGCAACTGTCTTTGCACTGTATGCAGAGCCATGCACATGCAGCAAGAGCACAATGACCAGGAGAGCCCCGCTGGGTCAGATCAAGGATCCAGCTGGCTCAGCATCAGATTCCTGAAAGTGACAGACCAGAAGATGCTTCTAGGTACCTTGGGAGCAGAAAAGTCCATTTATGTATGCGACCACGGCTGCACGGATGTTATTGGCCCAGAGATGGAAAGAAGATAAAGTTCCTACCAGAGAATAATGGCAGATGAAGTTGATGGACTATGCTGAAATTGCTAAAATGAATCAGAAATTAGGAAGACCAAAATTTTAATAAGGAATGGGGAAAATTTATAACATATCTTAAAGGTAAAGGGACCCCTGACCGTTAGGTCCAGTCGTGACCGACTCTGGGGCTGCGGCGCTCATTTCGCTTTATTGGCCAAGGGAGCCGGCGTACAGCTTCCAGCTCATGTGGCCAGCATTACTAAGCCACTTCTGGCAAACCAGAGCAATGCACGGAAACGCCGTTTACCCCCGCCGGAGTGGTCCCTATTTATCTACTTGCACTTTGTGCTTTCGAACTGCTAAGTTGGCAGAAGCTGGGACGGAGCAATGGGAGCTCACCCCATTGCAGGGATTTGAACCGTCAACCTTCTGATCGGCAAGTCCTAGGTTCTGTGGTTTAACCCACAGCGCCACCTGCATCCCTCTAACATATCTTAGACCATTGTAAACACTTAAAATCATCAGGATTGCAATATCACTTGTAGTCAGGGTGAATTCTGGACACAATGGAGATGTAAAAGATTTTGATCATCATAAAAGATGCAAGAGGAAGTTATTATAAAGGCGGGTGGAAGTCCAGGAGATTCCTTGGAATCTTGTTTTTATGATTTTTAATCTTGTTTTTATGATTTGTTTGATAAAGCTCTGTAAAATTTTAATTTGAAAATTTAATTTGAATTTTTTTTTTTAAAAAAGAAACAAACAGGGATGCACAGCTACCTCTCTCTCTGATTCAAGAGGTGCACCATCTCCAAACAGATTTAGAATGGCTCCATTTGATTCCCCACCCCGAAACTTGTGCATTCTCCATTTCTGGTGAACGGCCAAGAGGGTAACCTTTTAAGACTTCATAGGAAGGTGTTTTTCATCTGTAGACAGTTTCCAAGATTAAGTGTCCACGGTTCTTATTTTTAACGAGATAACATTTCTCTAATTACTTCTCCACCCACAGCAGGAATGTCTCCACAACACAAAGGCTGCGCACTGACCCCTCGCGCCCTCCGGAGGTACCAATTAAAAACAGAGAGAAATGAATTATTTTTCCTTACAGCAGTAATCACGATGTGCCATACAGCAAACTTGCTTTGTGTGACTAATAACACTGCCATAAGTCTTAGTTGATGCAGGTGTCAACTTTTATTCTTCCGGAACAGGAAAAAGCAAGGAGTATTTATTTATTTATTGGGTTTACATGCCACATTTTCCTAAGGAGCTCACAACAGCATACACAGTTCTCCCCCTCCTCATTTAATCTCCACAACCCTGTGAGGTAGGTTGGGCTGACAGGCAGTGACTGGCCCAAGGTCACCACCTAGAGTTTCATGGCTAAGCAGGGATTCGAACCTTGGTTTCCCAGCTCCTAGTCCAGTGCTCAAATCACTACACCACACTGGCTTTTTAGAGCATAAAATGTAATTCTTTGTTCTTGCTGTGCCTTTTTGTAACTGCCCAAGGTTCTAAATTGTGCCAGAAGCCTCCATGAATAGAGCAGGCTCCTCGCTTCAAAATTCATTTGTTGTTGAGACATTTACAGCACACCTTTCACCATGCAGTCCCAGGACCTGTTGAATAAAAGCTCAGTACAATCCAACTTTGTAATATGCTCTACCCCTCAAAGAGGCCTGTATTGGAAGGTACACTGATCTACCTATACAGAACGTATAGTGAAAGATTTCAACACCAGGCGTTTGCGGAAGGAGGCAGTTTAGACATCTGGGAGTCAAGTCAGTGATTTCAAAACAGAAGAACCTTGAATTGGGCTCAGAAGCATGCTGGCAACCAGTGCAGGTTTAAGGACTAGTGTAAGAGCACCCAGTCAATAGTGCCCATCTGCACCCTGGCTTTTACATCCTGTATCAATTGCAGCTTCCAAACAGTCTCCAAGGGCAGCCTCATGAAGAGTGCAGGACAATATAAAAGCTGCACCTAAGAACTGAGCTAAGTGCATGACCCCACATGACCCTTTTCGCCGCACTTGCCCTCTTTATGTAATGCCTGAAGAAGGCTAATATGTAAGAATGTCTGGGGTTGAGCTATGGCTTTCTCATGCCCCTTAATGATGGCAAATTAAAACAGGCACAGGGCGCAATCTGAAAATAAGTTCTGTCAACAAGACTAATCCCTGCTTCTCACTGAACAAAACTGTAGAACAGCGTCATCAAGGGAGGTGTTCACAACCGCCACCTCCTCTAGCCAAGCTTCCTCTGGCTGCTTTTAGGAGCCAGGATGGTCAAGCGTCAACTCAACACATGGATGGCCACAAAACTCCAAGCAACTGGTCTACAAGAGGCTGAGTAACCTGAAAGCCAGCCATCAAAATAGGACAAGCAGTTGGAGAGGAAATTCCTATCCATGTTCACACTATACTGTAATATTTACCCATCTATAGATTTACTTGAAGCCCCTGTCAAACTAGGGGCCTGTCAAACTAGTTTTACAGGTCTCTAAAGCATTTCAGGCAGTACCTGGGTAGAGCCTAAACTGGATGCCAGAATCATTCTCAGCATTTTAAAAGTGTGTTTATTGCTGGCCCAGGTATTTATTGGTCACTCTTCCCCACTTCCCTGTCACAGATTCTTTAAATTCTGGTGATGTCAGTTGATAATGTAGACATACGTTTCGGTGGAGATGCAATCAGGCAGCTTTCTGGGAAAAAATGTGATTGTTAAATTATAGACTATAGTATTTAGATACCTTACAAGTATTAATGGTTATATTAAAGTTCAGCTTCAAAACTGTTAAGCAAGGAGTAAGGCAAGGAAAACAGCCTCCCCTTCAGATCAGTTTTGGATATTCGTAACCAGCAAACCAGACATTGGGGCAAAACAAGAGAAGAGCATTTCCTTCAAGCCTACCTTGTATGTTTCCCAGAGGACATCTGGCTGGCTAACAAGACAGAAGGATGCATTAGATGGGTCTTTCGTTTGGATCTAGCAAGGCAAGTCTTATCTGTTGACATACTTCCACTTCAAGTAATTCACATGAAGCTCAAAGGTTTAACATGAACAGCACAAATGGGATTTCTAAGAGCCCCAAAGGCATTTCCTATAGGCATACATATTCTAGGCAGAGCTTATCAAATCAGAAAAGGTACAAGTAGCTAGAGTATCATCTACTCTCTGAGACATTTAAGCAAGATAAAAAAACCAGTTTCACCACTGAGCCCTCTAAATTGGAAAGAAAATTATTAAATAATAAAACTAAGATAATTTCAAATATGTACCGACTCCTCCTTAACTGGGAAGTCAAGGAGGAGGAGGTGAAGGGAGTGATGATTAGATGGGCGCAGGACATTGGACATACCATTCTGATGAGTGAGTGGGAACTCTTTGGAAGACAAATATGAATTTTACAGCATGCTATACCATCAAAGAAAACCTAATGAAGAGGTAGTTTAGATATCTTACTTCATCGAAGCTTTCAAAGATGTACAAAAATGTCTCAAACATATGCTGGTGGGAAAAGTGAAGGAAATATGTATCATACCTGTATGTGGTGGACATGCAGGAAAATTAAAGAGTTTTAGAATCTCATTTACAGTGAGATGAAAAAGATCTTTAAATTAACATCCTTTAAAAAATCCATCTTTCCTGCTTGGAATTCTAGGTAGAGATATACCAAAAAATGTAAAATAAATTTTCTTATATGCAACAGCCGCCGCCCGAATGTTAATTGCAATGAACTGGAAAGGGGAAAAGGTTCCAACCCTATCGGAATGGCAGAATAAATTACTAGAATACGCAGAAATGGCACAACTGACTAACAGGCTGAGAGGTAATACAAAACAGTTATTTATTCAAAAATGGGATATATTTAAGAGATACTGTATTTACAAAAACACAATAGCAGTATGACATCTATGACAGCATTTGAATGACCCCTGTGTAAATTAACTACAAAGAAATTAGGAAAACTGGTACGATATGTTGTACGAATGTATTAGAAAATGTAGAAAGATTAAGGTAATAATTGTAAGTACATTTGATATTAAAAATGTTAAATACATTGGGAGATGATGGGAAGTCAAACATACTTTTGTACAAATGTAGAGTGAAAGAGACTGTATAAGGTTGAATTAATTTATATTTGTAAATTTATATAAGATTACTTACAAAAGATTGTCTTTTTTATTTAAGATTTTTGTTATCTATGAATTTCAATAAAGTATGAATTTTAAAAAGAAAGAGAGAGAGAAGGTACAAGTAGCAGCAACATGCATGAATACCCAAGTTCTAATTCAGGGCTGTTACACCCACTGCACAGCAGCAAATCTGAGTTTGACACACACACCCCTATCTAGTAACTGACTACCTACCGTATTTTTCGCTCTATAGGACGCACTTTCCCCCTCCTAAATAGCAAGGGGAAATGTGTGTGTCTTATGGAGCGAATGCAGGGGGGAGGCAGGCAGGAAAAGCCCCCAAGAGCTGCACACAAGCTCCGTGCGGCTCTTGCGGGCTTTTCCCCAGGAGGGAGAAGGGACTGACTGGCCGCATCAGTCCCTTCTCCCACCTCGTACAAAAGCCCACAGGAGCCGCACACCCTTTAAAGAGCACACGGCTTCTACGGGAGATGGAGGGATTCCCCCACCTCCCGCAAAAGCATGCAAAAACCGCGCACCCTTTAAAGGGTGCGCGGCTTTTGCTGGCTTTTCTACGAGGGGGGGGAATTCCCCCCCCCCTCGTAGAAAAACCCACAGGAGCCGAGCACCCTTTAAAGAGCGTGCCGCTCTTGGGGGCTTTTCCCCGAGGAGGGACAAGGGACTGACTGGCCGCTTTTGCAGGAGGTGGGGGAATTCCCCCACCTCCCGCAAAAGCAGGGAGAAAGTCTGGGAGAAGCGCACAGGCTGCGTGCAGCCTGTCCGCTGCTCCCAGAGCTGGGGGGGGGAGGGGAATCATATTTTCCCCCTTGATTTCCCCTTCTGAAAACTAGGTGTGCCCTATGGAGCGAAAAATACAGTAATTTTACTGGGGCAAGGGGGTAAGGAGCTGCAAAGGCATGTTATTATTCATTAAATTTATACACTCTCCTTCAAAGATCACAAGGCAATTCAAAACATAAAACCACAAAATACTTAAATAAAAGGACTGTAACAACCCCTAACACATTTAAAAGGCCATAGTTTAATCAACCAAAGAACTAATGTGAGAGTAATGTTTTTGTCTGGCGCCTAAAGATATGTGATGAAGGCACTGGGCAAGCCTCCCAAGGGAAAGCATTCCACAAAAAGAGGTGCCAGAACTCACCATGAACGACTCCCTTGTTCTCTTTTAATGGCAATGGCGCCCACCTGAGAGGCACCGGAACTGACTTCCTGCGAGTTACAGCTGGAAAAAAGCCCTGATCATGTATCAATTACAACCTAGTACAGCACAGAAAAGCTGAATATAGACCTGTAAAGGGGTGGAGACAGAGTGGAAGAAATGGGGGGGGGGGGGAGAGCCATCACAAATGCTAGAGAATCCCTCTCCTCCAATGAAGTATTTTAAGTGAGACTCCAATTCCTCTAAAGAAAAAAGCACAGTGCTTTTCCTATGTGAACTGAAATCTGGAAAATTACAGGGGAACATTAAAATGTGCAGTCCCAGCCTTCTGATGCAGGACAATCCAGCAAAAAGGCATCAGCAAGATTGTGCACTTCAGAAAGTAGTAATGTGTTTTTTTTCCAAGAGGAAGTTGAATAGTTCTTAGAACACTATAAGGAACAATTATGGGAGCCAACTTCAAGATCTGATAGCTGGCAGGCAATTTCACTGTATTCTTTTCCATTCATGCTAAATACATTCTTATTTAGATAAGCCTACCCAAACGTTTATAAAGTTTTAATTTGTTTTAGTCTAGTCTATTGTGGTTCAAACTTTCTATATGTTTTAAATTATGGTTGTAAATTTTTTTTAGTGATAATCATATTGTTTTATCTTTTTATGTAAATGCTTTGAAGGCTTTTCCTGCAATCAAACAGTATATAAAAGGCATGTCCAACAGACAGACAGATTGTGATCTACAGGTAGATCACCGGACATCTGCAGCAGATTACTGGTAGATCATTGGCTTCCCCCATAGAAGCTGAACAACTGTGGCTCCCCTAAAAAAAAAAGCTCAACAATTTATCTCCTCCCTAAAAAAACCCCCAACATCTTTGACCTGAACCTCCCCAAAATGAGCCTTCCCAAAAGCTCCCAAAGCTCAACAACTTTGACCTGAACCCAAAAAAGGGGGTAGATCACTGCCAGTTTTTAACCCTGTGAGTAGATTGCAGTATCTTGGGAGTTGGCCACCCCTGGTATATAAAATTTAAAAAACACACACTTCTCAAGGAAAGTGCAACAAAATCAGTTCTTTCTGGAAACAAGCAATCAAGGCATAAGCCTCTTCTTTCATTGATACAAACCTTTTTCTTTATTTTTCACAGCTTCATCAAGTAAAGCTGGCAAAAAGTAATTGCAAGTCTATGCCCACTCGCATGGGTGTAAAACCCCACTGAAATTACAACTTAATCAAGATGCAAGTCACTAAAAATACAATGAGAATAAAAATAACAGACCAAAGGGAGGTTCCCTTTGTTTTGCAAATACCACTGACTTAGTTATAAAAGTATGCATACTTTTACAAAAAGTGCACTACAAGTCACAGTCTGCCACTGGGAACAACAAGCAGACATAATTTGTCACAAAATAAACTCAAGAGCAAAAGATGCAGAATAAAAAAATAAAAGTATTTGAACTGTAACATTTATTGCCTTAAATATAAAAAAAAATTAAAAATGCATTTCTGGGTCATCATTTCCACATAAGAATATCTATATAAAATTCCTTCCCATCAGTTGTCTAACAGCTTGGAAACGGCTTGTTTCCTCTGTTCTGCAGTCATGTGTTCACAGGCTTCTAAGACATTTGCAACAATTAAAGTCTGTTGAATTGTTTTGGCTTTCACCCAAATTCTCCCATTCATTCCTAAAACCAGTTCAAATGGATAAAGTTGTCCCAAATCTTGGATTATTTCACACTCCGGAGCTAAGAGTCTGCAATCAAAATAAAATGTGAAGGGAAGAAAAGTCAATATATGGCTCTGGTAAACTGTTCATACTTCTAACGGTTAAGACCTCAATTCTTACAAAGCTACATTTTTTTCTTTAGGACCTACCCAAATCAGAGCAGGTGTTGGGATGCTTTTTTTAAAAAAAGGATTTTGCTGAAAAAGTACCGTATTTTTCACCCTATAGGACGCACTTTTTCCCCTCCAAAAATGAAGGGGAAATGTGTGTGCATCCTATGGGGTGAATGCAGGCTTTCGCTGAAGCCTGGAGAGCGAGAGGCATCGGTGCGCACTGACCTTTCTCGCTCTCCAGGCTTCAGGAAGCTATCCGCAAGCCTTGCGAGTCCGGCGGGAGTTGCCGCCAGGCTCGCAAGGCTTGCGGATAGCAGCCTGTTCTGGGGGCTGGGGTCGGGGGGGGGGATATTTTTTTTATATTCATTTTCCCCAAAGCGAGGTGCGTCCTATGGGCCGGTGCGCCCTATAGGGCGAAAAATACGGTAACCTGCAATTTCACAGGCCCACTCATTTTGGGACTTGGGAGATGCCCATTATCAAGTTATATCTCACTAAGATGAGGTGGTATAAAACATTTTCATGGGACTATCACTCTTTAGATTGCTGGTCAAGAGGGCTAAGGGCAGAGTGAGAAACTACATGACTGACTGATAAATTAACGTATTATTTGTGCAACAAAAACATGCCAGGGAGAAAAGTTCTTCCTTGGCTTTCTTCCCAAACATTTTAGTTTTGTATATGCAAAGAATCTTCAAGAAAAACATAACCTCTCACATCTAAAGCACTAAAGTCCTGGAAGAGTTTGTGTCAGTTACCCTGATAGAAGTCTGTATTGATTAGTAGTCTTCAGTTATTACATCTTTTTTTTTAGTTACGTCAATTTTGACATGCAATTAAAATGCCAAAGTGATATTAATCCTAGTTCGCATATAACAGTTGCACTGCCAAGCATGTAATTTGCTTTTGCAATCTAAGCTAGAACTTCCAAGCTCAAAATACTTGGTTAGAAATCTGTCACACTTACTTTCTTATTAGGCCTAATGACACCTTGAATAAGAAACCATCTTGTCCAATGATTCCCATTCCATTTGCTCGGCCACTGCTGTCAATACAGACCATCTCAGGTTCCATATCTTTATTGGCAACAATGAACTGTCCATAAATAAGGTCTCCCACCTAAGGAAAAAAATATACATAAATAGATGAAATGGTTCTGAATGTGTAACTCTTATGAAAGGTATTGTGTTCAACTTTAATACATTTATATCCAATTAGCTTCGTCACACAAGAATGTTTCTATATTCATCTGAAATGTGGGAGGCTATGTTACATTACAAATTAAGAGTTTTATTAAGAAATCATTTTGCCAGGCATGTAGTTGCTTGCTGTTCTCATTAAACAGGGCAACAAAAGTCTGTGAGATGTAGTGTTGGCACGTCGGTCAACTGACATAAAATATTGTCGAACAACAAAAGACATCCGAGCTTAAGTGTCAATAGTCCAGCAGTAAAAGGAAGACCCAACATCAGACTCTTAACTGTCCAACACTGATTTTAAAAGGAACCCAAACAGGCAAAGCCTGTTCCTATTACTCTTGGCTATCTAAGCATGACAATGAGTAATTTGTTACCACATGCATATTCCAAAGATCAGGAGCTCTTGTCATAAATTGACAGATGGAGAAGGAGCAACATGCAAAGGAATTTAAACTTTTTGCTCATGGTGTACGTGATCTCCTTCAACATGTTCACACAGAGATCTACTGATAAAACACTGTGACTAAAGGAGAGGTATTGACTCAATATTACCATTGTGAATAATTAGCACAAGCCTAACAACATAATCCTGTCTATGGCAGTAAATCACACTGAACTCAACGAGGCTCTCACGAAATTGTGTATAGAATGTAGCTTTAGGGAATCAATGCTGTCAGTCATGTTCAGACTCCTCACCTGCACGTTTGGCCTGTTTCTTTTGGTTGCGCCTTCAAATGCCAAGTAGGATAGAGATGCTTGCTCACTTCCCCCAACATCCACTTTGAATATGTCCCCAGCTTTGGTGGTCACTATGCCAATCACATGGTCTCCCTTGACTGGAACATACTAGTCATGAAAAGAATTTGGGAGCAAAGGAGGAAAGTAATTTTAAATATGCAGATTGGTTTAGCCTTCAAAACAAGCAAAATGCCAATATTACACAGTATGCTCCTCAAACACAATCCATCACAATCCACTTAGCGTAGCAGCAGAATGACCAAGAATGGGCAAAGTGGACACACTGTTCTCTGCAGGAGCCCGTATGTTTGTACTAAACTATGGTTTACCTTGGTGCAGCAGCCCGTATGTTTGTACTAAACTATGGTTTACCTTGGTGCAGCATGTGATCCAAACCATTCTGCCCATATATACACACATACAAAATCTGGGCATAAGACCTTACAGTGTTGTCATAAGGTGTATGGAGATGAAGTATAGGGTATTCTTAAAAGGTTCATACTACACTTCATCCAATTTCACTCTGCATCCTGGTACAGTACAGTTAATCGCTAAAATCGTGTTTATTATACATAGTGAATAACATAATAATGAAATAAAAACACAGCAAAATGCTTGGTTTCCAACTCTCTTGGGCTATTCTGACATGAATCAAAGGACACTGTAGCCAAAGTGGGTTCTTACAGAAAACCGATTCCAGAAAGTGCTTAATATCTGTTCTAGCTGAAAAGGTGTTCTCCAAGTTGCGGGGTATCAAGATTATACAGATCTCCTACCAGAGGCGTTACTGGATGAGGTTAACATTTTTAATATAAAAAAATAAAACAAGCAGCGCTGTACAAAACAACAGCACCTTTTTTTGTAAACTGCTTTGACTGTTATTGCAGTTTTACAATTCTTATGAAACAAACAAATAACGCGGTTGTTATGAAACCAGTCCTCCTCCCCACCTTCCTTAATAATAATTGGGAATGTATTTATTTGGCATATCGTCCTTCACCCGTAGATCTCAGGGCGGTTCAAGACATTAATGACTGTCTGGAATCCTGTCTGCAGTGCGACTGAATGAGGCACTGTTTTTAATTAATTTTTTTTTTAAGCCTAAAAATTCCAGTACTATAGAAAACACCTTTTTTTGTAACCCAGTCTGCTGCTGTTGTTTTAAAAAAGAGAACCATTCTACAGAATAAATAAATGAAAACGTGGCCAGAAAAAGCTCGCCTCCCTGTCTCCTCCCTGTGAAATAACGGTGCTGAATCCCCGACGAGGCGCCCGCCAACCGCCACCCTGCCACGCATGCGCCGTTTCCCAGCCCGCCACTTCCGTCAGCCCGCCCCGCCTTACCCGCCTCTGCTGAGAGTCCACCCAATAGGTTCCCCCGGAGCCACTTCCGCCGCCGCGGTAGCGCAGCAGCCCGCACTTGGCGACCAGCAGCCCGTCCCCGCCGCGCCTCAGCCCGGGCCCGCAAACCAGCCGCCCTTTCTGGGGGCCTCCAGTGGCCAAGCACAGCCTCTCGCTGTCCGCCTCGGCGTGGCCCGGCAGGAACAGGGCGTCCCCCGGCAGCACCACCTGCCCTACAAGCTCCTCAGCCGAGCGCGCCATGACGCCACAAAACAGCCCGCTTGCTCCTGCTTTCACTGCGCATGCGGGAATAAGGGCCTTCTCGCGCATGCGCAGGCGATTCCCTCCGTCCTCTCTCTCTCTCTCTGCCCTTCGTCCTTTGCCAGGATCGCCGATGGACTCCTGCCACTATAGAGATAGAATGGGCTAGAAAGGCACTCGCCTCCTGGCATCCTTTCCCACGGGATCGTAGAATTTTAGAGTTGGAAGGGACCCCCACTGGTCATCGAGTCGAACCCCCTGCAATGCAGGAATCTCAACTAAAGCATTCATGGCAGGTGGCCACCCGGTTGTCACAGAACTGTAGAGTTGGAAGGGACCCCGAAGGTCATCTACAGAATTGAGCTACTGTATCTCCTTTGTTGATTGGGAAGGGACCCTCCCAGGGTCATCTAGTCCAACCCCGCTGCAATGCAGGGATTTCAAGGGAAGCATCAAGGGCAGACGGTCGTTTTGCAGTGTAGGAGGAGTGAGAGCGCCATGTGACTGCATGCATGCATGCAAAAGGAGCGAAACTGGGGGGTGGTATTTGTGTGTGGGATGTCTGTTAGGCACAACAGTTGCTGATTTGCTATCAAGCCCCGTTCAAGGTGTTGCTGTTAGCATGCAAAGCCCTTAACAACTTGGGATCAGTTACAGGTAGAGCCGTGTTGGTCTGCCTTAGTCAAAACAAAACAAAAATAAAAATTCCTTCCAGTATTCCATCTTCAGATACCAATCTGAAGAAGTGCGCATGCCCATGAAAACTCATACCAATAACAAACTTCCTTGGTCTCTAAGGTGCTACTGGGAGGGTTTGGTTTGTTTGGGATCAGTTTAGCTGCGAGATCGTCTTACACTCACTCAACCGCTTCAGTCTGCAGAACTGGCACTGCTACAGGTGGTGCCACATAATACCCGCTCTGCATTGGTAAGAAATCCATCTTCTAATATGGCAGCACCTATGCTATGGAACTCACTGCCTATTGACACCAGGCAGGCACCTTCACTACCCTTAGACAAGCATCCCCTGTATGTAGAATATTGGTGTGTGTTTTAATCTAGTTTTAGTTTATCACTGAACTTGTCTCAGATATTTTAATTACCTCTGTAAATATTCCTTTCTAGCTTCAACTTTCTAATTTAACAGGGAATGAGATAAAAGACCACAATGATTCATCTCCTGGTTTCCAAAGCTATGGCGACACCATCTGGTAGTTAGTGGAGACACAAAGATATGTGACAACCGCCATTGAGTTTTTAAGAAGCACAGTACAGTAGCTGAGTAAGTCTATCATGCACATCTCAAGAGTAATAAAGTCTTGAAAAAGTGTAATGAAAACCGACAAATCTAGACCTGAATTTTATTTGCATGACCTTTTCCCTAATATGAAAATGTCAAAGTTAAAAGGACTCTTGCGGTTTAGTTCTACTGAAATCAACAACTGTAGTAGAAACACCTTGATCATCCAACCCAGAACACTGCAAGTTAGAGAAACAGAAGAATCTAAACCAACTCAGAAGCTGCTGCTTTCATTTTTGGGTCACAGTCCTATGCACAACATCTTGTGAGAAAGTCCTGCTGAACTCAATGGGACTTAATTCTGAGTAAACATGGTTAGGATTGCACTGTTACTCCAAATTCAGCTCTTGACTGGATTTGGATTCCTCATCCGGAGTGGCTTCTTCATCTTCCGTGTCATCTTCTGTTTCTGTATCATGTTCATTCTGATTTACTTCATCATGTTCCAACCGGCTTTCACCTCCGTCATCCATTGTCTCCTGCGGAATCCGATTAAAATCTTCATCCATGGTTATCTCTGTCAAGCCTTCCTGGAGAGTTGTGCTGATATTCTCCTCACCAGGTGTCTCACCCAATTCAGCCTTTACAACACTGATGTAACCTTGATCCAATTTGTCTTCTAAGGTTTCTTTCTTTGACTCAGAAGTATTTTCATGTTTTTCTGGAATCCTCACATCCTTCTCTTCTGTTCTCTTCTGTTAATACAAATCAACATCATATACATGAGCACAGGGACATACACCACCATGAAAATTCTCCTTTTGAAATCAGTTATAATAATTTATCATTTATACCCCGCCCATCTGGCTGGGTTTCCCTAGCCACTCTGGGCAACTTCCAAGAAAATATTAAAAATACAATTATTTTGTAACAAAAATATTTAATAAATAATAAAATGTTCATAATAACTCAACCTCAGCCAAGGTAGTCTTTGGCCATAAGGACCTTCACTGAGTCCTCAAGCCAGCATGGCATATGCTGGACTGTTTGGGCAAGGAAGAATGCCTTCCCAGGGAGGCAGTACTTTTTTACAACCCAATAAAGAATACTCCCTTATAAATAAAGTAAGAAAACAACGTTCTTATCTAGTGAACCTTCTGTTCTTATGAATACAGGCATTCCACCCACCCACTGACTCAAATGTTCACTTCCTCTCTCCTTATATTGGTGGTTCTCCCGCTGATGATTGATTTCACACTTATAGTTTCCATTTGTTTTTCCTGTTTCAGGGTGATCCAACAGTGATGTTGCATTTCTGCGTATGTTGCAGATGTTTCCATTTTTAAGTTAAGTTGGAGAGCGATAGGTAGCTACTCCCACTCTACAGGAAGTGGCCTTTCTACCTTGCCTTTCCAACCCCCAGGGTCGGACCTAACCCAGAATGGAACAACCTATCTGCAAAAACAAAAAGTACACTAGATGAGAGCTTTGGTTATTTTTCCCTCCTGAACTGTACCTCTTCAGACTAGAGTTAGTAACACTGCATGTTTGAATGTTTCTAATAAAATTACCCTCCTTGCATGTCCAAGACTACAAAATTGGGGAGAATATTCATTTTGTGTGTGTGCAGGGTGCTTGGTATATACAGTGGTATATACAGTGGTAAACTCTCCTTTAGGGAAGCAACATCATGAGGTCACAGTGGCTTCCTCTCTCCTTTAAGGAGACATCATCATGAGGTCACTGGCTTTTTTCTCTCCTTCAGGGAGGCAACATCATCATGAGGTCACAGTGGCCAGCCACCCTCGATCCGGGAGGCAGTAGCATCATGATGTCACAGTGGCCAGTCTCCCTCCTTCCGGGAGGAAACATCATCATGAGGTCACTGGCCAGCCACCCTTCTTCCGGAAGGCAGCATCATCATGAGGTCACAGTGGCTTTTTTCTCTCCTTTAGGGAGGCATCATCATGAGGTCACAGTGGCCAGCCTCTCCTTCAGAGGCATCATGAGGTCACAGTGGCTTTTTTCTCTCCTTCAGGGAGGCAGCATCATCATGAGGTCACAATGGCTTTTTTCTCTCCCTTAGGGAGACATCATCATGAGCCAGTGTGTTGTAGTGGTTAAGAGTGGTAGTCTTGTAATCTGGGGAACCAGGTTCGCGTCTCCGCTCCTCCACATGCAGCTGCTGGGTGACCTTGGGCCAGTCACACTTCTTTGAAGTCTCTCAGCCCCACTCACCTCACAGAGTGTTTGTTGTGGGGGAGGAAGGGAAAGGAGAATGTTAGCCGCTTTGAGACTCCTTAAAGGGAGTGAAATGCGGGATATCAAATCCAAAAAAAACTCTTCTTCCTCATTCCAGGAGGCAGCATCATCATGAGGTCACAGTGGCCAGCCTCTCTCCTTCCGGGAGGCATAAACTGTTAGGATATTTCCGTTCCACCTTAAAAGGGAGCAGGCTTTGTGAGTCACAGAGTCCGCGTATTTCCTGTTCACAGGAAGTTTATGTTTGTCTATTGCTTTCGTTTTCTCTCTGTGTCTGAGACATCGAAGCAGGCAGTCATGTTTTCTCTTTGTTCTGACCAACGCTGAATAAAGTTATAAATAATGCTCTCTTGAGTGCATCTTTCGCTATGTGAACTCTGCTGATAAGAGCGTGCACCAGCTCTGGAATATGGTAAGCTATTTCTGGAAGCTCGTGTCGCTAATTGACTGATACTGTATCGATGGGAGATCGATGGATCGTCCGGCATCGGCGTGGGGCCTTGATGGCTGATGTCTCCCTGGCAGTATCCCAACATAAACATCATGAGGTCACAGTGGCCAGCCACCCTCGTTCAGGCAGGCCTCATCATCATGGAGGCAGCATCACCATGAGGTTACAGTGGCCAGACTCTCCTTCAAGGAGGCAACATCATCATGAGATCACAGTGGACAGCCTCTCTCCTTTAGGGAGGCAGCATCATAATGAGGTCACAGTGGCTTTTTTGTCTCCTTCAGGGTAAAGAAGAGAGGCTAGTGGTGTATAGTCTGGGGAGGAGACTTTAATCTCATGACCTACATCTCTCCTCATCCAAAACTAATGTTATTCATTATAATATTATAAGCTTTTAGGATCTTGACACACCAATTAATTCCCTCTCTCTTTCAATTTATTTTATTCATCTGATTCCATGCATTGACTAGAGACTTAGATTTTAGACTCATACAATCTGCTCAGCTTCTTCCCTTTGTCCTGAGGTTCCCAGATGGAAGTGAGAAATGTCCATAAAAAATAATGGAGAAATTGAGGATTTCATTAGAGCTATAACTGGTCAGCTACACACACCTGACTCCAAGCAATAGAGATAGGAAAGACAAAGGAGCTCCCGTCTAAAGTGTTCATTGAGAATCCAGAAATTCATTCACCAAACAATTAGTTACTCTGTTTTCTTATCTCGGTGCCCACATTCTTGGAAGGTCACAGTTCGTGGAAGGTCATAGAGCAGTTGTTTTATTTAAAAAGAAAGCTTTTTCATTTACACACTTTTATACTTCTGCATACCTGGGTATATAGAAACTACTCCCTTATTTTTTGGTGGCCTCATTTTACTCTCAGACTGAAAAACTCAACCACCCAGTTTCATTATTAAAAGGGAATTCTGAGACAATAAACCCACATACATGTTGTTACTCACTTCATTTATATGATTTTTGTCAGTTTCTTCAATACTCTGCAGAATTGGTACTCCATCCTTCCCAGATAACTCTGCAGTTGTCTTCTTGGATTGCTGCTCTTTAATGATCTTTATAAAATAAAAATGTGATTTAGCTAACTAAAACAAATGATTGATGGTGTCTCAGCCACTCATCATTTAAAACCCAATAGCCATTCACTACAATGGTATTACTGGCTTATTTTGAGCCCTCTGCTGTCATTACAAATCATCTCACCTATTCATATGGTAAACTTAATATTGCTTAGGAAAGGGTTTCAGACCTGCTGCTGTTTTTCAAATTTCTTGGCAACCAGGAGCTCTTCTGCTTTCAGCTTTTCTATCCTCTTCGCTTCTGCAAGGGCTTCTTCATGCTCACGTTCCAGCTCGGCCCTCTCTACCCTCCTCTAAAAAAAGCACAAAGTATTGGGGAAGCGCACAAAGGATTAATAGAAATCCTGTCTCCTTGATGCTAGCTTTCTTCACCATTTGCTTTTAAATTAAGAAGAGATGCATTACCTTTTCTTCTTCATTTAATCTGTTCTTGTAGTTGTAAATAAAGTGTGCCAGGAAATCGATTGGGTCCACAGGCCGACGGTCCGCCGCTTCCGCAAGTCCCTCAGCCAAACATCTTCCTATGCGTCCCTTGAGATATTTCACATCCATCCCCATCTTGTGCCAAGCTCTGCATGGATATGGTACATTGGGTGAACTCTTGCCAGATCACATCCCTTCCTTCCAAGTTAATAAAATCAATGTTCCGGAAATAATTCCCAAGATCCTGCACTCTAATCACGTTTCTTTACCTTTTGCCTTTGCCAGCGTCCTCCCTGCACTTTCTTACATCTCAGCTGTATTTTCAAAGCATACTTTGCTTTCTGCAGCGAATGAAAACATTTTTATTATTTATTAAAATTGTAATATATATATGGGTATAGATAGTTAGCAGGGACGCGGGTGGCGCTGTGGGTTAAACCACAGAGCCTAGGACTTGCCGATCAGAAAGTCGGCAGTTCGAATCCCCGCGACGGGGTGAGCTCCCGTTGCTCGTCCCTGCTCCTGCCCACCTAGCAGTTCGAAAGCACGTCAAAGTGCAAGTAGATAAATAGGTACCGCTCCGGCGGGAAGGTAAACGGCGTTTCCGTGCGCTGCTCTGGTTTGCCAGAAGCGGCTTAGTCATGCTGGCCACATGACCCAGAAACTGTACGCCGGCTCCCTTGGCCAATAAAGCGAGATGAGCGTTGCAACCCCAGAGTCGGCCACGACTGGACCTAATGGTCAGGGGTACCTTTACCTTTATAGATATTTACTGGAGCTAAACCAGTTGGGACAAGAAGCTGCATGCACAGCAGCTCCTCTGCATGCACAGGAGGGATGCTGGAAGAGGCCTCCCACAAATCCAATGGGAGATAAATACAGTGGTACCTCGGGTTAAGTACTTAATTCATTCCGGAGGTCCATTCTTAACCTGAAACTGTTCTTAACCTGAAGCACCACTTTAGCTAATGGGGCCTCCTGCTGTCACCGCACCGCCGGAGCACGATTTCTGTTCTCATCCTGAAGCAAAGTTCTTAATCCTAGGTACTATTTCTGGGTTAGCGGAGTCTGTAACCTGAAGCGTATGTAACCCGAGGTACCACTGTATATGCAAACGGAGCAGGAAAAAGAGAAAAGACCAGTTACTTAATATTTGCATAGCACAATGATCACATCACCTTGGCGATCCTGACAGCCCTTCACAGGAACTGTGGCTACACTCATTTGGTGGAGCATGCGACTCTTAATCTCAGGGCTGTGGGTTCAAGCCCCACCTTGGGCAAAAGATTCCTGCATTGCAGGGGGGTGGATTAGATGACCCTCAGGGCCCCTTCCAACTCCATGAATGAGTGTGTGATTCTATCAACACCCCTGATCATTCCTTTCCCAAAGATTCGGTAAGAAACAGCGATTGCTAGCCGGTGGGTGCCCCAAAGATTGGGGAACGCCGAACAAAGCCTTACCTTTTACGGGACCAAAGTGAGCAAAAGTTTTTAAACTTTGCAAGGAAGCCTTTTGCATCCCAGTCAATTAAATAAACCCTTTATATTTAAAGTCTACTTAAAAATTAATTCAGAAAAAGAAAAGAAATGTGTCCCAGGTACAGAATTTTTAAATTTTTCTTTAGGTAGCTTTATAAATGACATTAATGCTACTATCCCTCCAAAGTAAATAATTAAATCTGCACCGTACCACTAGCCAGCCAAGCGCCCCTGCGAATCCGCTTGTTTCCCCGGACTGCACTCTGCCTTATGGGGCCCGATCGCGGGGGTTCGGGCTCCCCGTCGCCTAGCAACCGGGACGCCTTACTCGGCATAGCCCCGCCCACGAGGCGGCGCAGTACATCCACAAGCGTCTCGGCTGCGCGCGCGCGCGCACTGCTGCTGCCTCATTGGCTTAATCGCCGCACGCCTACTGTTTCCGTCTCCCGGCATAACAAGAGATAGGAAAGGGGGTTAAAAGGAAGAGAAGCCCTACTGCTGTCGTCTTCAGGGTGCCGTTCCGTCTCCCTACCTGCAGCAGAGAGATAGGAAAGGAGAGAGAGAGAGAATCCCTTGCTGCTCCCGTCGGAATATCCTGTTTTGTGTATTATTACCGTGGAAACAGAAAAGCACGCTAGCTGGTTGTACATGAGATGGACATAGGAGGAGATAGCAGAGCCCAATTCTCCAGGTCTGGAAGGCGCTGCTGTGCAAGAAGAGTTCGAGCTTGAACCCAACTGCGCAGCACGATTTTTGAAATGATTAATTTTTAACAACATTTTTGTTTATTGAAAGTATTTACGACCCGCTCTTCATTCAAAAGTGCCAGGGTTGAAATGTACACAGTGTAAATTTATATAAAATTTATATAAAATTATATATATATATATAATTATATATATAAAAACACAGCCAAAAACTTAAAACAAAATATAGACTTCAGTTACAAATAAATTCAGCACCCGCAGCAGAAATTCAAATGCGCAATACACCTCACTCATTCCCAGATTCCTGGGTTGTAAGCCAGAAGGCATTGTCCGTGTACTATTTCAGTCTACAGCTTTTACGTACAGTATTAGAATCAGAATTGTAGAGTCAGAAGGGACCCTGAGGATCATCTAGTCCAACCCCCTGCTATGCAGGAATATGCAGCTGTGCCATAGAAGGATCGAACCTGCAACCTCGGCATTATCAGACCATGCTCTAACCAGCTGAGTTACACATTGAGACCCTGGATTGAAAAGTAACTAACAGCTAAATTCAGTGCTTTTTTCTGGGGGGACGCAGGGGGACTCATGTTCCTAAACAGTTTGTGAATCTAAGTTTGGCCTCATTGAGGGGCGGTATTTCATTTTTTTAGGGAAAAAACCACCAACTAAATACAATGTGCAATTACCCTGAACTGAGGTCCAGTGTATCCAATTGGGGCTTACTCCATGGTATGTTAAACTTGCAACTTAAGGCAGCAGCCTTATGCTCACACACTTGTAAGCAGCATTGGATAAAGTTTTGTTTATCACTCAGTAACCATGCATAGGATTGGGCTGTAACATTTGAGGCCAGGGACATTTAATGCAAAATAGTGATTAAAAGCATTTGGCCCAGCTTCACTTGAGAGTAATCACCATTCTAGGATTTCTAAAGAAGAGTGCAGTACAAAAGCCTGCACAAGCTTGCATGAGAAAGAAATGTGGTGGTAGAACACTCCCCACAGATTGTTGTGGAAGTCCACCAGCTATTTCTGAACATCTGTATTTGTGAACACTTGGTGTGCCCAACAGAAGTTGTATCACTTCTGTATGTGTCCCCTTCTTTGGTGTTGTTGCATGTCACTCCAATCTTCGAGCAGTGCAAGATAACAGGTGTTCCCCCAGGGTTCATGTTTCCTTTTGGAATGAGGCACAGCGGAGACTATGGTGTCTTTATGATATATGGGTTATTCATAGTGAGCCTACAATCCCAGCATCGTCACCCTAAAAGGGACTTGTTTCTCCCATAACTGCAGCCTTGGATTCAAACAGACATCAAACAGTGCTCTCTGACACCTTCTCCACCTTGCTACTTTACTTCTAGGTCCTATCACTGCTCTGAATCTTTCTACTCTAAATCCTGGCTTTATCTGTTGAAGGAAGGACCCCCACCCACCTGCTGTCTCACACCAAACCCCTCAATCCCCCTTAATGGCTTGTCACACAAGCTATCACCCTCACTAGGAGGCTAGCTTGGCTATTCCATGAATTGGAAGCCTTGATTAAATTCTAACACTTGCTGGATCCAGGGATTAGAGGGGTCTGGCACCCAGTTTAACAGCCTAAACAGTGTGTATGATTCCTACCTTTTGGTTGCAGCTGCTAATTGGCTAAGGGAACCGCTTAGCTGTATATACTGGAGGCTGAAATTAGCATTAATTTCTTGATAGATGCTTGATAGATGCTTGATAGATGTGGGTCAAAACAAGTACCTGTCATTTCTTGTTGCAAGTGGAATACTGATGTGTTTACCTTAGTGGAAAGGAAAGGAATAAAAGGGTTTTTTAACCTATCTTTCAAAGGTGGAGGTTTGTTTTTAAAAGCATTCCTTTTCTGAATACAGTAATGTTCAAGCTTATAAATTACCCACATTAATACAGATATCCAAATATAAAGTAATGCAGTGTAAACATTTCAACTTCATATATTCCTTTTTCCAATTGATAACAATAAAAAACACAAAGAAATACTATCTATCCAAGAAGGAAGGAGATACAGAATCTTCAGGGAGATAGCAGCATAGGGATAGAACACTGGTCCGTTGCTAGGATACCAAACAGCAGCATCCAGACTTAACTGTTTCCATCTTTGGATACAACCAGAGCTTATTCTTCTAGACAAGAGTGAAGAAAATACCAGCAAGGGTCATCAGGAACAGAGTTCTCCTTTTCATATGAGTGTGAGTTGTCTTTTAGTAAGTACTCTTTCTATGTTCTTAAGTAGTAGATATCAAATAGCAGTTTAGTACCTACTTAGTTTGAATAGGTTCTGGAATCTGCATTGAGCTAATTCAACTGAAGGTCAGTTTACACATCAATGTGGTTGGATTACCTACCATGGGCCTGATCCATCCCAAAGTCTGGCTTCTGCTCTGTTCTGTGGCTCCTGTCCATTTTCACGGGGCTTATGCAGAAGGATTTCAGGGGTGGATAGCACTAACCTGAAACAAACTCTTAGGAATTGCAGCCTTTAAGTTCCACAGAGCAAGCCTTTAATCATAGATTTCCACCCAGGTCAAAGCTAGCTATTAATTTATTGGTTTCTTTAAATATCTTGGCAACTTTTTAAACTGGTAAAGGTTGTCAAAGCAGCTTACATTTCTGTTTGTTAAATTACTGTAATGTACATCTATTATTCAAAATGTTTTCCTCCTCCTCCCACTGCTTGCCACCATTTTTAGATCCAAAAGGACTAATTGCCGTCACAGATACTTGGAGAACTGAAAATGGAGACTGCATATCTCAAAAAATGCCTAGGCAGATGCTTGGCAGAGGGCCTCGCCGAGGTGGCAGAACGTCGGCCAGCAGACCCAATCCTGTACTTGGCATGGTGGATTTATAAATATCGAAAAAATATGGATGATGCACTTCACGTGAGTCCTCTGCTTCTACACTTAATATTGTCAGGCTCTTCAAATATTAAATGCTAATGCTGGTTATTATATTAGGGGAACAGTCTTGTGTGTGTTAAGTGAAAACACAAGTATCGGCTTTGCATCATTTGATGCTTGCTGAATGGCCAGTTGATAATCCTAGAGCCATGAATGAGATAACACATACTTTCAGGGCAGGAGCTAAAATTACTTCGTTCCCATTCCCTGTCCTGGCATTCCTGTTATTAAATTAAAGGTGTTCACTACTGCCATTGTTAATAACGCTTGAGCAGAGCTTTACACCATAGAGGTGTCAAGGCTGAGCTATGCTCCTTTCTGCTGCTAGAGAGAGTCCTAAACAAGCAAAATTTTCAATTTTTTAAATTTTAATTTATTAATATTATTATTAGGCTGGGAACTGCATTCCTGCTTGCTCTGCTTGCATATTTGTAAGCAGACAAGATATTACTGTCAAGTCCAGATACTTTTGCTTAGCAATAGATCTGAGCCTCTCATTTTCCGTCGTCTGAACTTTTTGCTACTCAGAGATGTGAAGCTCCGTATCTCCTTTTCTGTTTTCTCTTATGCTGCCTTTTTTAAAAAAAACCCAATCATTTCCAGAGGAAACTGGAAAGGGAAGATCTGGAGCGAGAGCGTGAGGAGGCCAAAAGAGAACTGGAAATGATCGAAAGAATGAAGGAAGAAGAACTTTTGTTTCAGCAGAAGCTTGAAGAAGAGAGGCAGGTAGGGCAGAGCAACCAAATAGAGAAACAGTCAAAAAGCCCAGGCTGTGTGTGAGTGCTTCCAGAAGGGGGCATTATTATAAAGACCTGATTCCCCCCCCCCCCTTTGTGGCTAGCATTCCTGAGGACCAGGGGGTAACCGGAGCCTTCCATTTTATGAACAGAAGAGCATTGTGCCTGCAACAAGGGATTCTTTTGAATGTTCTGAGGTCATACATTGATAATTTTTGAGAGTTCATATCTCAGAGATGAATTAAAAGACACCGGCAGGGTTTGTAATGTTTGGGCAGAAATGTACTTTTGCGCTAGCTAATGCAATTTCATTTAATACATCTGTACAAGTCTGCTGAGAAGTAAATCTGGCTGAGTTCGGTAGGCTTTACTTTGAGGTACCTGTGTATAGGATTGCAGCCTTTGTGTGCACCACGTGTGGATGGGCGGATATTTTTCCTTCGGCTGATCTCTAATCCGAACCCACAATTCATAAATCAAAGCCAACTGGTCCTTTTTAAATGATATAAACTATTTATTCATACATAGGTTGGGGGGGGACCCTTGATTAAACATGGAATGAAGGCATAAGATTTTAAATTTTCCTGTGACCTTAAAGCAAGGAAGTGCAAAATTATATGATTTCTACTTTTACTGAGCAATCTAAACTGAACACCAGAGAAGTTGGCTCAGTTTGCACACAATGCTAAGTCGGCTGGTGGGTCTCATTTTTTTAAATGCCACCCCCCCTCCCACCTGCCGTGCAAAAACTCCCTGCAAATCAAGAAGAAAGAGAAAGACTAGCACATCAAGGGAGAAATTCCTTTTCACCAACTTGCACTTTTGCATGATATGGCTGCAGGCACAAATGGAACGAGAACGGGAAGAACAAGAGAGATTAGAGAGAGAAAGAGAAGAAGAGCTTCTATTGGAGCAGAAACTACAAGCAGAGTTGGAGGTAGGATAAAATGTCACTGATGATCATTTCTATTTTACATGCCAACACTCATCAAATAGCCATCTCCCAAATTATGTTCCAGCAGCTTTGAATGGCTTGTTTCTCCTGTGATCTGGGTCCCCCCCCCAAAGTGTTCTTGCCTCCTGCATTTGAGGTTTGGTGAGCATCTAGGTTAGGAGAGCCAAGCAAACCATGGTCAAGGATTAGTTTGCACATAAAGCCAAGCCATAGTTGTTTTCCCATCCTTTAAAACAGGACATGTACAATAACAATAAGGGCCAATAACTGCTGGGCAGTGGAGCAGGGGGAAGTTACATATCACCAATTTATTTAAATTATTCCTGAAGAAGACATTTTTATGCTTTCGTTGAAAAACAAGCAACCATTTAATCAGTCAGAATTGGCCTCTGCTGACTATGGTGGCTCATTGTCTTAGTCACATTGCTCAGAGAATAGAGGGAGAAATTCAGTGGGTCTCAAGTGCTGCTGTGTGTCTCAAACAGGTCCCATTTGTTTCAATGGAATTTTTGTGCACAGGAGATGCAGCCCATTCAGCTCAATGGTCTGAGAAAGGAGCTGGGGAATGGCTTGCGCCTTGATTTCCGTGTGCTTACATATTTACAGCTTTGTTCAGCTGAATACGTCGTAAAATCGCTTGGATTCACCATGGTATTGAAAATGGAATTTGCATTGTAGGCAAAGGCAGCTGCTGAGAAAGAGACACCGTCGAAAACCTTAGCTGAGCTGACCGACAAATATGGGGCTCCTCATCTGAGCAGAGTTGACGAGATAGATGAAATTGAACAATCTGACGTAAGTACAACCAGATTCCTCTAAGAAGGCCACTAGCAGGACACGAAGGCAGGAGCCCTTTCCTGTTGCTCCTCTCCAGCGACTGGTTTTCATTGACATTTTGCCTCTGAATGTAGAGATCCCATGGCGTTGTTGGTTTCATATGACCAACAGTCTTATTATCCTCCGTGAATTTTCCTAATCCCCTTTTACAGCTACTTAAGTAGTGACCACCATCTCCATATCCTCTGGAAGTTAGTTCTCATTTCCAGTGCGTGATTCCATTGAGAGCGTGAGCTACTGGTGTGACACTCATGCCAGGGTTTCTGGAATACTAGAGTGTGGGCAGAAAGCAAGGAGAGCGGTGCTGCTCACCTCTGCTCCTCTTCTGGGGCAGTCATTTTCAAGCGTTTTGTCTCCGGAGGACCGATACTTGCACATGGTCTGGGTGAGTGGTGGGAGGAGATAACCTCAGTCCCATCCCTCCTGAAGTGGCAAAATGCAAGGATCCAGTAATGAGAGAATACTCTCTGGTGCCCTGGTTATTATAGGGCCAAACTAGATATGATGGCAGAAAATCTGCCACAAACACAACAAAAAAGCAAGGGGTTTTTTTTGCTAATAAAGGGAGTGGTTGAATAAAATATATAGAGAGATCTCCCCCTATCTGATGCTTACCTACCTGAAATATGCTCAGAGTCCTGCAGTGATTTCATGCTCTTTATCACAGCTTGTAAAACAGTGATTGAATTGCCCCCCAAACCTCAGGCTTTTATATGCATTATTTACGCAATGAGTCCCATCTGATTGGCTGATTCTGCTTCCTTCCTGGAGCCTGATTGGTCTTTTCCTGCAGGCCAATCAGTTGCTGCATTCTCCGATCCTACCAACCTAATAGGCTGATTAACTTCCTCCTAGAGCCTAATTGGTCTTCTCCTGCAAGCCAATCAGTTGTTGCATTCTAGGATCCTACCTGCCTATTGTTCTAGGATCCAAACTTACTACATAACATTCCCTGCAATGATCTCTCTAGGCAAATTTTTCCCACTTGAACTCATTTCTGATATTAAAATAATGGAATTGCAGAATCGTGGAATTGGGAGGGACCCCGGGTGTCATCTGATAAATTCTAAGAAACACCCCCTGAAATGTTTGGGTTGAGTTTTTGTTCACTGAGTAGTCTGACAGCCATTTAAACATTTTTTTTTTTGCTTTTTCACAGATCATCTTAAGAGTTCCAATAAACGATAACTTCCTCTCTTTCTCCTCCTCTCTATTTTCTTGACTTCTAGCATGCACTGACTACAGTAGCTGAGACAGAGGAAGGAGAAGAGTCTCCTGTTTGAGAGATATCTTTCCCACCTGCAGTTGTTTATTCCAGAAACTTCAAGGGCTGCTACAGAGATGTGGATGGTTGGTATCTGTTTTAGGGCTACTGATACAATGAATTAATGCAGCTAAAGAGCAAACTCCCACCACCAAAATATAAAATAAAAGCAAGTTGTATAAGGTAGTTCCTATTTATTTACTGGATGAGGCAGTGCCTTCATGTACAATATAACCCAATCACTAGTTGGGAATAAACAGAACTAAGAGCCCAACAGCAAGACCTGGTTGAAGTTAGGATGGTCCTCTCTGTTGTATTGGCAGTGAGCTTGTGTCCAAGGTTGCCATGTCATAGACTTCAAATCACTGCCTCTCTGGGGAAGACCAGAGAGAGCAGAAGCAGAGCGGATTCTAATGGGTCAGGAGTCATGACTGGCACTGACAGAATCTACATCAGGCATCCCCAAACTCGGCCCTCCAAATGTTTTCGGACTACATTTCCCATCATCCCTGACCACTGGTCCTGTTAGCTAGGGATGATGGGAGTTGTAGTCCCAAAACATCTGGAGGGCCGGGTTTGGGGATGCCTGAATTCCACATGGTCACTCATGGGTGGAACAAGACAGGTTTGTGGGTGGAATCAATAACAACAAACGTTTACTAGAGACACTCTGAAATTCATCTCTTAACACAGGCATCAGCATAAAGCCATGTTTTTATCATATCTTGTGCCATTTGGACCCAAACATTTCAGGTGTGCACCTGGGGAATTTGCATTCCCTAATGGGACTCCTGTTGGCTTCCTTTGCTGTGAAATTCTGAAATAAAACAAGACACATGTACACAGAAGACACCAAAAACAGAAGAGTTGCCCCTTTTATATTAGTAACAAAGTAAGTGGAGTATGGTTTTTATTTTTATTTTAGGATTATATGATTATATTGGGATGAAGTGGTGTTGCTGTTTGAAAAATATGTCCAGATATGTGGCTTTCTCCCTCTCCCTCCCCCTCAAATGGTTCTTGCAGGTTTATTTAGCTAAACCTGAGACCCCTTACGCAGACACTGAAAAGAATGCGTTGATAGTAATACGCTCCCTCACAGCTGTTGCCATCCTACTAGTAAGGATGAAAACAGATATGAGGCCCAAAATAAGGTCAAACTGAATTAAGCAGTGTAACTAGATGGGCTCCTTTCAAAGCTGGAATTCTCTGTGTGTGTATCCACATACTAAATGGAAGTTACACATAAACTTGTTCTTTATTAAGAGCCTGCATTGCAGAAGCTTATAACAACCTTAGCCAACACAGTTGTGACTTTCTTTCCCATGTGTTGAACACTTAGGATTTTATTTGCACCGCAGTTAAATAATAGGCCACTTTTCCTACCTTGGGCAAGTGGCTGCCATCAACGCAGAGTGGGGTAGTGAGGCTAGCCCTGTGCCCAACTCACATCCATATATTGGATACTACATGTAATGCCAGGCATGGGAAATTTACCAGGTTTCATGTTATGGGCAAGTGCATATTGGGCTTTATAAACCTACATTTAAGTTAGACTTTCTGTCCGACCCATGGAGGTGAGGTAAACCTAGGGAGTGAGGGAGGCAGGCATGCCCCAAAGCAAAACAGGCAGACAGGATTCGGCTGCCCCTTAGTGCCACGATTATACCCACTCTGCAGACATTTGCAAAGAGCTACAGTACAGCTGCAATGAAGCAAATGGCCTGAGAATATCCAAATGCAGTTGGCTAACCAAATATTGCATCAACACAGATTATGTTTATTTGTATGTCATATTTCCATTATATTGTGCCCCAAATAGCTCACATATTCATAATCACCATATCAGTAAGTGCAACAAAAATCTATTCATAAAACATTGTGCGGAGCAATACAAGCTAACCTAATTAAAGCTGTAGTTGTAGAACAAGTACTTCCTGGTTTATCTGTGCAAGGAAATGATGAAACAAACACAGTTTTCAGGAACGGTGCCATTTTGAATTAAATTGCCTAGTATGTCAATATAGAGAAATCTGGATAACGTAGACGGAAAAAAGATCTCGTTGCTACATCAACACAATGGCTCCAATTGTGTATCTTTCATAATGTTTGATCAAGAGTCCGGAATTACCAACTTTTGACTTCAAAAAATTTGGGCCTGGGGCAGAACAGGCAAAGCCAGGACAGAACCTGATGGGCCAGAGCCAATGCACGGCTGAGTCTGGCAAGTCGGGGTGGAGGCAGGATGGGTTCTGGTGCATTGTACAATCATAGAATTATAGCGTTGGAAGAGACCACAAGCACCGACTCATCCAACCCCCTACAATGCAGGAATATTGTTACCCAGTGTGGGGATCGAACCCATGACCCTGCAATGAAGAGTCTCATGCTCTACTGACCGAGCGGAACCCAGCATAATTAGGTAAGCCATGGACCAGAGTTAGGCACGCTTGTTGCAGAATCCCAGTTTACTCATTTTCCAGACTTTTCCTGTTCCAGTTAGCTGGCCCAGAACCCATAATGGCTGGCCCAGAAAAGTGTGGGCTTGCTGGCAACCCTACATACACATACCCAGGGACTAATGATTTGCTGAGGCTCCAAGGTTTGTTTCCACCACATCTTTCCCTATGGACCTTGCCTTTTGAAACGCTTCACAGAAGCTGTGGGCAACATCCTGTACAAATGCAGTGACCCGTCGCTTCTTGTAATGCGTGATGCAAATTTCCATGTGAGCAATAGTAGATTACAAGGTGTCACTTAACAACTATTTTGGAGTACTAGTTCAAGGAAGCCTGTTACCTGCTGTCAGAAAAAATGAAGAAATGCACCAGTATTATTGCGCTTCCTGAGATTTGCCCAAGGCCGTATGATGTATCGGTGACGTGAATACGGCAGGGACTTGAATGTGGGTTTCCTGTGCTGGGCAACCAGCACTTGACAACTGGCTCATAATGATCTAAGCGCCATTGTGAGTTCCTCACACAACTTCAGGGAACAGACGGGTTCATACACTGTGTCTGTAGGGTGTCCATGCACCAATGTATAGAAATAACGCTAGAGGCTTGTATGTGCTTGCCCACTGCTGGTATGACTTTTACTGCAAGCCACACTGGTCGTATGATCCATCCACCTTGTTTTGACGATGGACAAATAGCTAGGGTGGATATGTGCATCTCACAGGCATTTAAGCTCATAAACTTCAATTCACATTCAATATTTTGTAGTAGGTACGAATCCCCGCGATGGGGTGAGCTCCCATTGCTTGGTCCCTGCTCCTGCCCACCTAGCAGTTCAAAAGCACATCAAAGTGCAAGTAGATAAATAGGTACCGCTCCAGTGGGAAGGTACACTCTGTTTCCGTGCGCTGCTCTGGTTCGCCAGAAGCAGCTTAGTCATGCTGGCCACATGACCCAGAAGCTCCCTCGGCCAATAAAGCGAGATGAGCGCCGCAACCCCAGAGTTGGCCACGACAACCTAATGGTCAGGGGTCCCTTTACCTTTTAAATTCATTGACTCCCATGCCTCACTAACCATATATAGGTATATATTAGACACTGGATTTGTGCATGACCTGCGAAGCTGTTTGTACACTCCCATGATAATCTTATCCGATTGTGGGAAAAGATTTTGCTTTCTTCTCAGATAAAATGCACTTCTTCAGTCCTTCACTAGGCAATGTGTTTGTGGTTAAATGCAAGAGGCTTGATTGATAATAGGATCTGCAGGGGAAGAAACCGCAGGATGAAAGTGAGAGGAGTCAAGTAGCAAACCCAGACCCAGATCACAGAAATAAATCACATTCTGTGACACCAAACAACTCCAGTTCCCTGCAGCTGTGTCTCAGATGAGTTTCTGGGTGTGTGGCAAGAAACCGGCCAATCGTTCCTTTGTGTTTTCACCCCACCTCCCAAACAGGCTCTTGAACACTGGCTATTGGCTGCATTGCAGCACACCTCTTGGTTCATTATTATCTCAAACAATGTTGTTTTTGCTATTTGTACATGGATCAGAAGGAGAGACAGAGGCAAAAAGGGGGTGGGAAGTGGACGGATTTATTTATTTAGCCGATAACTGTAAACTTGTGAAGAAACCAGCACTGGTGACCGGTTATGAGCATAGCGTGCTTTGCAGAGCGTTCATTTGTAACAGCAAACATGGAAGTTAAATGGAAGGAATTCAATTAAATTTAACAGCACTTGGAAGTGAGTACTGATGCAGTTGGTGAAACTTGCTTTGTTAACTCTCCTTATTTTGGAATATTGGACACCTCCCCTTCCCAGGCCAAATATTTAATAGGGCCCACAACTCATCATGGTGGGAAAGGGATACCCAAGAGAAGGAAGAAGGCTTCTTCTTCCTGCACCCCCATATCTCCCACATTTCTTGCAAAGGGGCAAAGCAATAGGATGTATCCTAACTTTTGCTCTTCCTCCCTCTCCCCTGTCTTTTAAGAGATACAGGTGGTATGGTTTGGGGAAGGAACATCTTCTGCCATCTGTGTAGAAGTAGAGGTTGGCACAGCCGGAGCTTTATTAGATCTCCAGCCCCAACAAAGTCAATCACAGGGGCTTGCATGAGGTTTAGTGGGTGAAAGCCCTGGTAGGATACACTCTTCCCCTGAGCCCAGCTCAGCCACAGCCCCCTATGATCACTTTGGGAATGAGTGTGAGCTGGACCTCCACTTTGCTGACTCCACAGTTTGCGGCTTCACTCATCCACACACAGATGGGTTGCACTGACAGATACAAATACAACATTTGCCCAAATGAGATAGACTTTTAAAAAATAAAGCTCTCCCTGGAGATGCTGATGTCATGGACTGGTTGGACACAGAGGAATTATGGGAGGAACCAGCTGGGGAGCCACCAAGGGAAGAATGCTCAGAGCCTGGGGAGTGCTGGTGGGACGATCAGAGAGAGAAGAGAGAAAAGACTTGGAGCAGGAGGTGTCAGAAGCTGAAGATGTAACAGGGCTTAGTGAGTGGGGAGAGTTGTGACAGAGGAAAGTCCAGAATCAGAGGCAGAAGCTGAAGCAGGTGGGAGAGAGGCCATGAGGCAGAGATGAGTCAGGTTGGTGAAGATCATGGGTGTCTCTTTCTCTTGCTGCGACAAGCTCCAACCCTCCCTGGTCTCCCAGAACCAGAAGAGGCACAAAAACAGTGAAGGAGATATTGACGATGCAGAGATGCAGTCTCTGGTTGCTTGGGGAAAGCCCTGATGAGAAGGGGACTTAGATGCCTGTGAGGGACTATCAGTCTCAGCAACTGATTTTCATGGAGTAAGACCACCGGGAATGAGCTGCTCTGCTCATTAGGCCAGACACTCAGTCAAGTCTGTGGAGATGGTGTTTTTGCTAATAAAGCGTTAACTCCAACTTTGAACAGTATGATTGCTAGCCAGCATGCTCTGTGACAGCGGAGAATTGAACCAAGGACCTTCTGTATTCAAAGCAGAGAACCAGAACCCACCAATGAGCTATGGTGGTTCCCAATACAGCAGGGCAAAGTAATACCATTATGTCACTTCTTCAAAGTCTTCCATTTTACCTCTTTCACTGCTGCTGATCTTCATGCCCTGAACTTTTTCTTTTTAAGTTGCACCATACAAATGGACAAAAGATGCTCATTTTGTTCTCTGTTTACGGTCCCTCACTTTTCAGTATCTGCCCATATCCTCAGCACTTTCACGCAGTTCAGTGAGCAGCAGAACTGGCACACCCATTCCGCCTATGTTGATTTACGTTATGTGTCACCTGGTTTTCAAGGTAACTGAACGAGGATCAAAATAAAAGATACAGTGAGGGAGAGGCACTCAGGATATGGCTTTCCAAAAGGCTTGCATGAAAGCATGTTGTGGGGAAACCAATGCAACCTTATCTATAGAAGAAATACAATAATTCAAATCAGCTTTATAATAAAACATCAGTATCAAAATGTCAGAGCAGTGAATCAACAATCCCATTATCAGCAAGAACAAGGGGAAATACTCTCTGGCCCATGTGCACACTTAAAAGTATTTCAGAGGAAGGCAAGGCTGTTCAGGTGTTAGTAGGAACAGAGTGAAATACCCGGCAGACTGGATGGTAAGCAGCAAATTACCAAATTCCCTCACAGACAACCTGGGGTGGGTGGGTGTGCTGTATATCTGTGGCAGGTGGGACCAGGAGCAAAAGTGAGTGGAGCAACATTACTGAGCACATAGGTTTCCACACACAACCACACCTTGAACACATTTCTGTATCCTCCATCCATCCAGGTAGGCAACAGCCAGGCAAACACACCAGAGGAGAACACAGATCAGGGCTTTTGAGGGTTGTGGCCTGAGGAGAGGGAATGCGGACTGGGACGGGCATACACGACAACGTCTCTTCAGTGAAAACAGGGACCCCCTATTCAATAATAATAATGCCCCACCCATCTGACTGGGTTGCCCCAGCCGCTTCTAACATATATTAAAACATAATTAAACATAAAAAACCTCCCTATACAGGGCTGCCTTCAGATGTCTTCTAAAGGCTTAAGGGTTACATAACTCCATACACTCCAACATTGCTCTGATGAAAATAGGGACATTCTAAGGAAAAGCTGGAAATTCTGGGATCAAGTCAGAAACCAGGATGGCTTCTGTACATCTGGGACTGTCCTTGGAAAATAGGGACACTTGGAGGGTCTGGAAGGTGTGTGTCCTTTGGCTCTGGTTTTGCTTTAATGTTTGCACAGTCACTGTTGAGTTCAATGCCCCTACATTCAATTCCAAGGACTCCCTGTCAGCAAACGACATGGTCAATAATAGAAATATTATCAATATAAAAGCAACAGCAAACATCTGCCAGATGTAGGGTCCTTCCTTGTTTTTACTTCATTTGCACACCAGCCTCTTTAAAGTTCATCTTGTCCAGAACAAGTTGCACAGGTCATTTGAGCAAAGTAAATGTCTAAAGTCCCTCAACTCCCGTAAACTGTTTTGATCTGTTTGACAAACGGCTTTCTCCTTCTTCTAATGTTCTCAATTTCTGGCTTTGTTACCAGTTGGTGGAATTGCTTCAAAATAAAGTTGGAACAAGTTGGCTCCTTTGAAGTAGCTACAAAATAAATCTATTTGGGTGGTGGGCAGAAGGTTGTAGTCATACTCTGTTAGGAAAAATTGCATACAAAGATGTGTACTGTATATCAGGAGAAAGTCACACTAAGATGCTTCTCAGGTGTGTTACTGCAATTCTGCTGCTGTTAATGGCCCATATGGATATGCAGCTCTGTATGATAGCATCATAAGCTGCTCTCTTATACATCCAAAAGAGCATAGTTGGATACATGGTATCTCTGGAGGTCCTTCATGGGCTTGGGGTTCCTCCAGCGCTTAACAAGCATTCATCCTGATTTGCTTGCAAAAAGCTGACACAGGAGGTTAGACTTTGTTATTTTATTGCACATTTGTTCCAATATGTTGATGGGGAGGTTGATTGCAGCGTATTTGCTGCAACAGAGCACTTTAATGCAAATCTAAATTTCGCGTAGGTACCTGAATCCCTCCCGCAGAATTCTGACAATCTGGAGCTGGCCTTAGATAAGTGTCCATAGTCTGAACAGCATCCTCCATGCTATCTTACTTGGTAATGTTTCAATGGAAGTTGCAGGGTCAGCTTTTTGCATGGTCATTCAATGGACACCTGGTGCTTTTGTAATACAGGTCTGTTTACAAGTTGAGCACAGAGGAATAGGCTAGCAACCAGGCACATTGCTAATCATTAAACAGGATGAGCATGCATTAACCAAACCTTCCTGGGGTAGCTGCTTTTTGCCAGCTGTGAAGTCTTCAAGCTCTTTCAGGACAACCAAGCTGCCCTTAACCTAACCAGACCCAAGCAGATGGAATATGTGAAATAAATGGCAGCCACTAGCCATCAATACTCATTAAGCTAAGGTTACCAGACGTCTCTGTTTCCCGGGGACAGTCCCCAGATTTACAAATCAGCCCCTGACAAAATCCATTCATTCCGGCTGAAGTTGAAAAGTGTCCCCAGATTCATTGAAAAAAATCTGGTAACCTTACATTAAGCAAGCATGGTCTAGCCATCTATGTTAATTACCCATCTTCAGAGGGCTCTCATTTGATAGCCACCATTTCCAACAAGCGGCATTTAGAGGGACCCATCCAAGCTACAGGTGGATCAACAGCAAAACAGAGTACCCCGTACACATCTCCACCCAACCAACCAGCATGTGGTCACTGCAGATTCTGGAAAGGTGGAGTGTAGATCCAGAAATGCTGGATTATTCAAACAGGTTTTCAGGGTACAATCAGAATACAAGGCGTTCAAGTATAGATTTATAGATGACAGAATACTGAAAATCTGGATTTTTTTGAATCTATGTAGATGGGCCCTTAGTTAGGCCCACCGATCTTGTTATCCCCCAATGATTCCCTGACAGGTTTGGTCTGACTGCATTCCAGAGCAGTCCAAGGCTTGACCCGCAAAGATTTCTTAGAGTTGGTCTAGGCCCTTGTTAGAAGAATGGTAACATTTCCCAGATACTTATCACACACACACACACAAATTACTAGTGTCAGTTCACATGTACCCACTTTCGGGAGGGGGGGAACACTGCAGAAGGCACAGAAACTGTGAGATCTGCTTTAATGATCAAAGACAGAGGGAAAACCTGGAGAACCTGAAAAAGTAGAATGGCAATTAGGCACACATTTAATTAATTCTGGCTGCATTCATGTGTGTTCCTTTCAGTGCAGGCCTAAGGGCTGAGTCGCATTTACTGGCAGTAGCAGAAGAGCGTTTTTTACTCTGTAGTTTCTCTCAACGCTGCTCCACTCATTCAGATGTGAAGGAAGAACCTGGGGGGGAGAAGGGTAGCAGGTGCTTCCAGACGGTTGCTAATTTTGAGTGGAATTCAATCACAGACTAGCAAATGTACATCACACAATTATAGTTGATCAGGACCTGCGTAACAAACCTGCTTCTGCCAAAGACTAGGCTTTTAGTGATAAGGAAAGTAATGGGAAAATGAACTCAAAAGCTTGCTTTGATGCAGCTTCACCTAACCTCCCCACAGACATGTGAGAAGGAATACTCAATACGCAGGTCGTGTGAAATTGCCCAGGACCATAAGCATTTCAGCCACACAGCTGGTTTATCAACTACACCCTCATCTCAGAAATAGTTTTTGGCCACTTCAGTCACCTCCGGATTAGAGTTCAGAAATATACCCTGTATAGAGCTGGCTTGGGGGAACGTTCAGAAGTTGTATTTGGTGCAGAACAGTGGCCTTCCTAAACTGAAAAACAAAACAAATTTCTTAACTCACATACAGTTGGGGGACATTTTCCTACCCCAGGGCAAATTCCATCATATATCTCCAGGAACTAAAAGGTCGCAAAACATATTCACGTGTGAGATATATGATGAAGGGCACTTAAACCTGTTCTCCTGTAATTTTTTTTTTTAATGTGGCCCATTTTTTACCCCAACATTTTCTCCTAGCTAGGGCTGCAAATTGTGCCACGCCATAACATTTGTTAGCTTTCAAGGTGCTGCAACACTCTTGTTATCCTTGTTGCAACATGGTTACACAACTGAAATTCAGAGAACAAGCATAGCAGATGACTTTTCTATAGTGGAAAGTATTTTCTCTTTAATTCAAAAGCACAAAGCCACCCAATGAATGGCGAAAGGTTCGTGACAGACAAGGAAGTACTTATTCACAAGCGCATAGTTAAACTATGGAATTTGTTGATGGCCACCAATGTGATAAAGGAGGATATTAGACAAATTCATGGAGGATAAAGCTATCAGTGGCAGCTATGTCACATCCACTATCAGAAGCAATATGCTTCTGCATAGCAGCCAACTTCTGGGGACTGAAATTCCTCCCCCCCCCCCGAAATATTTTAGGGGGTTGCCTCTCCCCACCAAGTCGAAGGGTACTGCCATTCAAATGGTGCACGTTTGCCATATCTTGTGATCAATTTTGTGGAGAGGGGCTTACCTGCCCCCCCCAACATTTTATTCAAGTTGGCCTCCTTGTGCCTCTGGATCAGTGGCGTAGCGTGGGTTGTCAGCACCCGGGGCAAGGCAAGTAATTTGTGCCCCTTAACCCGTGGATTTGCGCCCCCTAACCCTAACCCCCAGATGTTGTGCCCGGTGCGGCTGGCCCCCCCCCCTGCATCCCCCACGCTACGCCACTGCTCTGGATACTAGATGCTGGAGAAAATGAGATGACTCAGAAATTGCTGTTTTGCTCATATCCAGCTCCTAAGTTATCTGGCTGAACACAGTGAGAACAGGACCGTCCTTGTGAACCAGCTCCAGAGCAATGTTTCGGTTCTTTTTCATCCACACATATTACAAGACCTGATGCCAGCATTGCAGTCCAATGCCAGCTGCAGCCTGGGTTTGGGGCCTAACACCACACCATAGTGACACTATAGTCCGAAGTTGCCCAAAATTTCAGGGTGTCTTGAAAAAACACACAAAAACCCTCTTTCTCCTCCCTTCCACTGGGGTAAAAATGCCCCCTGAGACGGAAGATTATAGTTTCAGGAGATAGAAGGGGAATCGTCGAAGAGGGAGAAAGGAAAGTTACATAACTGGGCACAACCGCTTCGAATATTGCATCATCTCAGACCAATCCATCTCCCATCGCTTCCTGCAAAGAGCCAAGCCATTTTCCCCGATCGTTGCCATTTCTGTTACGCAACCGCGAAGCGCGCAAACTTCGGGAAACTTTCCTCCGCATTCCTCCCCACGAAAGAAAATTGGGGGGGGGGGAGAGAGAGAGAGAGAGAGAGAGAGAGAGAGAGAGAGAGAAAGAGCAGCCCTTTTAGGAGCTGCTGAGATCCGCAGGGGGGCGCAGACAAAGGCATTCTCCTGATCCGTGCAAGAGATCTTCCCTGCGCGCGCACACTTTTTTTCCTTTTTGGAGCGTGCTTTCCCCCTCTCCCCTGCGAGGAAATGGGCTCTCCCGATCTCCTCACATGATCGCCGAGGCACTTTCGCTTTTCCATATATTGGAGGCGGGCGGAGTGACAGCTTTAGCCAGGGGGAGACCCGCCGTTTCCGTCGCGTGTGCGTCTCCGGCGCGCCCTCGGGGAGCCTGCGCTTTACGCACGGGGAGGTGTAATCCGAAGCCGCCGGTTTAAATAAAGCGCAGCCTTGCTGCCTTTTTCCAAGGGAGAGGTTGCCAACGTCAGATCTCTTGCGCTGCTCTTTTCCGAGGAGATTTCTTCTTCTTCCCTACGCAGAGGAAAGCGTTAACAGGAAGGAGGGAGAAAAGAGAGCAAAAATGATGAATGGGACGCTGGATAGCCTGTGCGACCACACACTGAATGAAGACGAAGGGACGTTCATGTTTACATCGGAATCGGTAGGGGAAGGACACCCAGGTAAGGACTTGGCGCCAGGGATTGCAGCTCGTTTTGAAAGGTTGCCTGTAGTATTTTATTTTTTTTAGCGCGCGGGGGCGGGGAGGCATACCGCGTGCGTGTGTCTATAAAGCACATTTAACGTATCTCTCCCTCACCCCCCAAAATCTGGGAACTGTAGTTCACGCCGAGCTACAGTTCTTAGCACCCGCAACAAACTACTATTCCCAGCGTTCTGTGGGGCGGAGGAAGTGCTTTAAACGTGCTTTAAATTGATGGTATGCACGCAGCCGAAGTTTTGGGCTTCTTTTCACCTGCTGTTGACTCATGTGAGAGGTAAAAGCAGCCTCTCCGGGGATGCCATTGCAGACCCTGATTCATTCCCCAGGGGGCATAGCTTCGAAAACCACTGCTAGCCACTGCAGTTCTTTCTGTATTGCGATTTGACCGCGCACCTTTCAGAACAATCGCATCAGGAATGTCCATGCCACAGCTTTGATAGCGCCAGATCTGGCACTGATGGACACGATCCAGCCAAAGTTGCATGCTTCTAAAGGCTCGCTAGTGTTAATGGCACGCAGTGTATTCTGTGCAGTTTTCTAGGATGCAAATCCTGGCGAGTTCTGCCAAGCCTACTTCCAAGTAAAGGGACATAGGACTGCAGCCAGTTTGAAATAAATGGGATTTAAAATACTGAACGTCTGCGTCTGTTGCAGTGAGATGCCCAGAGAACAAGAGCTGGGTGTGCACACACTTAAAAAAAATTGTTAAGATAGTGTATTTTATTAGGTCTGTTCCTCTTGGTTCGTGTGTACATATTTTGGAGTTATGCAGAAGAGCTCGTAAGCCAAATTATTCACCCTCCCAGTTAAAACTTCTGTGTAACTATTAAAAATAAATAGATCTGTATGTTCCTACACCGACAGAACTTGGTCCCTTTAGCTGGGGGCTGCATTAATCTGATATTTCATTGGACCTTGTGGAATTCTCCCACATGCTTGCTATATCATTAAACTGTAAATCATTCCCCATAGCAGCTGGGCATGATGGTAGGACATATTATCCGGCCTCCTCCTCTCTATACACAAAGCGACCGGTTCCTCACACCTCTTTCTTAATTATTGTAAAAGCAAGGCAAATTGAAACTTTTTTTAAAAGAAAAGGGAATAGACATTATCTATGCCAACATTCCAGCTCAAGTTTGTTTTATTTGGCAAGTCTGAGACTTGCGACGTGCTTGCAGCAAATACAAACAGATAAATGATCTTTTGGACAAGGCCGGTGTATGTGTGTGCATGCATGCGCGCGCATTAGAGCTGTTTGAGGTACTCAGATGTGTATTTGGCACTGTATATCTTTCAGCATGATTCAGGTCTTTCCTTCTGATTATGTAACAGTCAGCGGAATTAAAACAAAACAGAAGAACTCGTTTAGTTATTAGCATCAGTTGGATGGGGGAGAGGTCGCAGCAGAGTTTGCTCCCCCTCTCGATGCATTAATTTGATATCTTGTGCCAACTTCTTATCTGGCACGTAACAACCTCTGGCGACTGCGGGAGAATTCTGCCACTCCACAACACCGAGGAGACATTTTTTGTCCAGTTAATGGGGCTGCCAGCACCTTAGGCTTCCATCAGTTTTTTTCTTAAGTGGCAGTGATGCCAAGACGCTGGCTGATCCTGTTTCTTACATTATATTTATAGACACTAAGAATGACATTTGAACTTTTACGTTAAGGGAGGGGAACCTGTAGCCCTTCAGTTCCCCATCATCCCTAACTGCTGGCCATACTGACTAGAAAACTTGACAAAGGTTTCTGTGGTATCAGTGGTCTCAGATTTGTGAAGGTCCATTCACACATGTAAGTCAATAAGTGATGGCTATGAAATGTATGAACCAACCAACCTTGAGTCTTCTATTTGTAAGGCCAGGTTTTTGTTCCCTTTTGCCAGAGTGCACTGGTCTGTTTTGAGATCCAGTTCCCTCTCTAGAATCCGCAAGCTGTCTTTCTCTGCTTAATGGTACGTCCAACCCTTGAACTCTCAAATTAAAGCATGTTTAGATAGGGAAGTTAAACATATGCCCAGTTCTCTCCCACTGAAATAAACAGGATTATTTAAAGTTTACTGTTTAGGATGAGTTGTTTTTTAAAAAAGAAGAAGCTTTGTCTAGATTCTTGGAGGCTTCCAAGATTGTCGGTGGATCTTCTGATAACTGGAGTTCAATGGGATTATTTGGCCGCCTGGTCACACCCCCCTTTCAGATCCTGAGTGATGTGTGCATGAAAGACTGTAATGCTCTAGGGAGAACATTGATGCTCCAGAAAGCCAAAGAAGGTATAATTTGGCTGCAAGAGTAGGTTTAAGACAGGGTTTCCCAAACCTGGGTCTCCAACTGTTGCTGGACTACAACTCCCATCATCCCTAGCTAGCAGGACCAATGGTTGGGGATGATGGGAATTATAGTCCAACAACAGCTGGGTAACACTGGTTTGGGATATGCAATAGCTACAAGTTTATTTTATATTTGTATGCTGCTTTTCCCAACAACAAAGCTGAGCTCTGTGTGACTCACAACAATAACACATCATAAAAAGAAGCAAACCACAGTTCCATCAATATAATCAAATAAAATAACACGGGATAGTTTGTTATGTGTCTGGTGTCCCCCACATACACAAATTCCCCTGTACAGTCTATGTGTCTGGATAGCCACAGTTTTGCAAGGTCCATGACTACCCTCCTTTAACCTGTCACACATGTCTCCTGTATCTGGGCCAGCTAGTACACCTCAGAGGGCAGGATTTGGCTCTGGGGCCTCCTGTCACTGATCCGTGGTGTGTGTGAGTCAAGTAGAGTTGTGCAAAATCTACAGTGTTTTCCTTAACGAGAAATGAGCAGACAGCAGTCAACAGAAGGAATGTGCAATTGTATACTTTTCCTCTAGTGGTTATCAGCCTTCCTTAAGGGAGGGGAGGGTTGATAGTGAGCGACCAGGTGAATGATGCAAACCAAAGACTTGCATCCCACTGGATAGTCCAGTTTCTCCTGGGTAAGACTGAAAAAATGTCTACCACTTGCTTCTCCCAGATATATGAACTGACCCATTCTGCAAGCAAACCAGATCAAAGTTCCTAGAAGTGAAGACATGCCTTTGTTGGGGGTGGGGAGGAATACATTTAGGTTGTCTGTGCAATTGGGGAACAATATTATATAGTGAAAAAGCGAAACTGGATGAAACAAACTGCAACCCAGCAAAGCGTGAGCCACAATTAAGACTGCAGTTCTTAAATGCATGTCTGGGATTAAGTCCAACTGAACTCAGGGACTTCTGAGAAGACATGCTTAGGAATGTGCTGTTAAATCCTCTTGATTAATTACTTGCTAAATTGTGGCCTAGTCTTTCCATATCACTTTCCTCAGGTAAGTAAGTATGTTTTACCCACACTTGGGACCAGGGTACAGCTTCGTTACGCAAAATTTCACAGCTGTCAGATGAGGTAAATAATCACCCAGGTTTGGGGTTTTAGTTATTGCAACAGATTTCTGAGAAGTGCAGTGTCAGCCTTGGAAGGCCCTTTTGTAGCAGTGTATCGCATGTGTCCCAGTGACGCAACATCAGAGAAAAGCACACAGCAAGTTTGGACAAACATGGCAGCTAGGACAAATGACTAGTCAGTGTCATCTCACTTGGCTCTAACAATATCAGGTTGTCACATAAAAAGAAATTTAAAAAAATCGGGTGCTGTTAATGTTTCAATGTAAACACACCGCCCCTCCTTCCAGAGTTTAACGTCTGTTTGAATTTCATCCAAAATATTCCAAGTTTCCTTTCCTAATCTAGAACAAAAACACGATGCCATGCATTTCAGTCCATTTAACCGAAACTGTAGAATAGTTGCCATGACAAATGTTATGAACTGATCATCGTGAAATACAGTGGCAGAATGAGAAAACGGTTGCCGCAAACACACACTTAGAATAAGAATGGCTTTGCTGACCTCCCCTACGGTAGGAAAGGGAGAGAGATGCCAGGTGGGTTTCTATAGGGATGGACTTCCATTCTCTGGGGCCACCACCGAGAAGGTGGCTTCCCTTGTCCTGAAGGAGTTGAGTAAGGAGAAGAACAAAGAACAAGACCCTTCCTCATGATTTAAGGATGGAACAGTTCAACACAGTGATGTTGTCTACTGTCGGGGATCTCAGAATTGCTTTTAAGGGGGGAGGGTCAAGGGGGTCCAGTATTAAAGATGGATCTTTTGAAAAGGCACAGTTCTTAAGTATTACAAAATAGCAGAGAAACTAAACGTTCTCTCAACCTCAACTCGGTCTCCCCCTCTCCATGCTATTGATCACCGTCTCTCTCCACACCTAAACTCTTTTCCCAAGATACAGCTAGTATGGCACTGCAGGGTCCTGAAATTGCACCCCTCCCTGTCTATTATCAATTAGCCTTGGTGATATCAGCTGGGTTTTTTGTCTTTTGTTTGGTTTCTTTTGGCCATCCCTGGAGATGGGGTGGCTTGCCCTCCCAGCCAATCAGAGGTTGGCCTCTAACCCCTCCTCCTCTTCCCCCACCCCACTTGGCAGCCATTCCAGAATCCCTGCCTACCGTACAAACACTGGTTAATCATTAATCCTGTGAGGAAGTGGTACATGGCTTTGGGAAGTTCATTATCGCCATGGACCCGTTTAGAAGCTGAAAGGCCGAGCATTCATGTCCATCCAAATAAAGCCTGATGCAATCATCACTCAGATCGCTTCTAGATTAAGTGGGCCAATGTGATGGAAGCTCACTTAGACGTAAGGTTGCCAACTGGCCAGGAAGAGCAACTGCAAAACCAGCTTGGTTTGTTCCTGTGCCTTTAGCGGAGCTTAGGCATAACCCACACATGGACTTCTTCATGGCATGGAGCTGAACATGATCACCTCTTTAGCTGATGCAGATCTCATTGCTGTTAAAGGCAAAGTTGACAGGGCCAGTTTGTAAGCTGACTACCCTAGTTGAACTCGGGCTGAGGAAAGCAGAGTTCAGAGCCAAATTGGGCTTTTTAAAATTAACATTAAAAGCAGCTGCTAGCGAATTGAAGGAGGATGTGGATATAGTCTAGCATCTTGTAGGGGGAGTGATTTTTAACCAGGAAAGGAATTTACTCCTCTCCCCATATCCCCTATCCTAGTCAGCCGTCCATTGCTGAATTCAAGAAGTTTTAAAAGGGAAGTAAAAGGGCTGAAGGTCTAATCACAGTTCTCCCGGATCCCAAGTGCTTTGGTCTTTAGCCAAAAGCACACTGGGTGCCCTCTGCTACGTGCGTCACTTTCTCCCTAATCTACTTGTAGGGATTTTAGGTTAAAATAGGGTTGTCCCCCACTATTTGGGGTGAGGACAGTCAGGATACTGGCATGAAAAGGGGGAAGGAGAAGTATTTCAGATTTACCGCTGCGGGAAACATCTAAGGGTTCAAGCTGTAAGCAGCGCTTGCTTTGAACACTTCACATTGATATTACTCTTATTTTTAATTCTTATTAACTGTCCCTCAACAAAAGTTATCAGGGAACGGGACAACTGATAATAAAAACTTCGGCAATAAAACTACAAAATAACCACAATCATAATATGCACGGTGTATAATCCCAAAACAATACACAGTGTTTGTTTACCCTCATGCGCTGAATGGAACGGATGTTTTTTCCATAGGTGATGAAAAATGATGTCAACAAGCATCAATAAGCATATATTCAACAGGAGGGAGCCATGATTGATAAAGCCCCACCTCAAGTCGCCATGGCACATACTTTGGTTAAGGAAATGCACTGCCAGTTGGGCCTTTTCCTTAGATATTGGAGCATGGCCGGCACATACCAGGAGGGGAACTTCACCATGCATACCTGAACAGCAAAAAGTAATAGCTGGACCGGCCAGAAGGCTCACATGCATTACAAAAGCGTTCTTGCCACACTGATGTTAACCAGACATGGGCACAAAATGTCTGAAAGGCTATGTAAAGTGCAGTCCTAAACCACGTCTGCTCAGAAACAACTCCTGTTTAATTCACTGGGGCTTCCTCCCAGATAGGCAGGGTTAAGATCACAGCCTTTGTCTTTCTGTACAGAACTGATCCGAGAAACACACCCAAAGAGTTTTAGCTACACCACCAAGGACTTTGATGCCACTGATGGGGCAGAGACTCCTTGTACCTACCCCTCTGCCAGCTTGCCTGCCAGCCTGCTTCAGGGACGCGGACTTATAAAAAATATTGGGGGGGCCCGGGAAAGCTCATGAATAATAAATAAGCTCATGAATATGCAAATAAAGTGGCGCCGCCTCCTCGTGAGCGAATAGGGGAGAGCGTGCTGCGCCTATTAATCAGCTCCAAAGGAAATTGGGTGGAGCTTTTGCTCGGGAGGGAGGGCAGGAGGCATGCAGCCCGCCCCTCCCTGTGCATTTTGGGCTGGGGGAGGGGCGGCGATGGCGCTCTGCTGGAGGGGCGCCGGAGATTATGGGGGGGGCGGAGCCCCCCCAAACGAATTTTTGAGGGGGCTCGGGCCCCCTCAAGCCCCATGGAGTCGGCGCCTATGGCCTGCTTGCCCACACACTGCTGAGTGTCTCTTTTTCAACATGATCCAATCTGGCTTTTTTCTGATGCACATGGATTTGCTGTTATCAAAATATCAAATTCCGCTTCTGTCCCCCCCCCCCCCCGGCAAGTCTAGAGCTTCTTCTCCAGTGGAAGTTTACACCCTACCTTCTAGCTAGCTTCCTTTCTGGTCCCCTTAGCAGGTCTGTTGATTTTGTAGATCAGGCATGTCCAGCAGGTTGATCGCGACCCACTGGTCGATCGTGGGGTACCTCGGTTTACGAACAGCCCTGTTTACGAACTATTCGGTTTACAAACTCCGCAAAACCGGAAGTACTGTCCAGGTTTGCGAACTTTACCTCAGTCTACAAACAGAAACCAAACAGTGGAAGGGCACTGGCGGCAGGAGGCCTCATTAGGGAAAGTGCGCCTCGGTTTAAGAATGGATTCGGTATAAGAACTGACTTCAGGAACGGATTAAGTTTGTAAACTGAGGTACCACTGTATTCTTGTGTTTTTATATTGTAAACCACTCTGTGATCCTCAGATGAATGACAGTATAGAAATTTAATTAATTAACAATGATAATAAAAATATTAAAGGAGCATTGTGTTAGCCCAGGTTAATTCAGATATTGTCATGTTTAGAATTAATCAGTCCAGTAGCAAGCAGCATGCTCGTACTGTGATCCAAGCTGGGGTATCACGCAGTAAGTGTTCCCTGTTTCCAGCTATGAAGTCAGGATTCTGAGAAGTTGCTAGTCAGTTAATATTGGCCAACCCTCTCATGTAACACCCTCTACAATATGTTGATGAATATCTGGTGTCCCAGGTTGGCGACAGAGCAGAAAGAGGAGGCACTTCTCTCTCTTTTTTTTTATCTATGCTTTTCATATTCATACATTTCACTAATTTTACAATCATTTTTACATTTCAAAGCTTGACTTCCTTTCACCATCTTTCTGCAGTTCCTTAAGTTTATTTTTAATATCTTCTGCATTTCCAGATTAACTTAATTGCTAATTTATTCATCTACTTTAAAGATATAAAACTGCAGGTTATTACAATAATCCTGCCAATGTTCTTACCTGTTTACATTTTTTCTGCAAATATTCCATAAACCATTTCCACTGTTGTTGTATAGTCGTGTCCGAGTCTTCGTGACCCCATGGACCAGAGCACGCCAGGCACTCCTGTCTTCCACTACCTCCCGCAGTTTGGTCAGACTCATGTTTGTAGCTTCAAGAACAGTGTCCAACCATCTTGTCCTCTGTCGTCCCCTTCTCCTTGTGCCCTCAATCTTTCCCAACATCAGGGTCTTTTCCAGGGAGTCTTCTCTTCTCATGAGGTGGCCAGAGTATTGGAGTCTCAGCTTCAGGATCTGTCTTTCCAGTGAGCACTCAGGGCTGATTTCCTTAAGAATGGATAGGTTTGATCTTCTTGCAGTCCGTGGGACTCTCAAGAGTCTCCTCCAGCACCATAATTCAAAAGCATCAATTCTTCGGCGATCAGCCTTCTTTATGGTCCAGCTCTCACTTCCATACATCACTACTGGGAAAACCATGGCTTTTACTATACGGACCTTTGTTGGCAAGGTCAACAACCATTTCCATACTTTTATAAAAAGTTTGTTATCTTGGTTTCTTATTCTTCCGGTAACTTTCACCATTTCTGCATATTCCATAAGCTTTTGTATCCATTCTTCCTTTGCTTGGACTTCTGCTTCTTTCCACTTTGGGGCAAGTAACATTCTTGCTGCTGTAGCATACATGAATAAGTTTCTATACAGTTTACATAGTTCTATCCCTATAATTCCCCCCCCCCCCCGAAAAAGGCTTCTGGTTTTTTTGTGTTTTTGTTTGCGTGTTTTTAATTACAAATGTTAGTTTAAACATCCTTTTCAATTCATTATATAACATTACTGGGAAAGATGGGGCACTTCTTGAGCCTTTGTGACTAGCAGTTGTTTTAAAAAACTTTAAAATCTTATATGTGTGAAGGTCTTGCTTTATACCAAGCCAGACCACTGGCAGAGGCTCTCCAGAGAACCAGGCAGAGGTCCTTCCTAGGCCTCCCTGGAGATTGAGCATGGGACCGTTCGTATGCGCTCCACCGCTAATCTATGGGCCCTTCCCAGAGTCGAAAGACTGACGTTGTTTAAGCCTTAAAAGCTGCACGTAGCCCAGCTGCAAGACAAATGCTCCACTCACCAAGCTTGGCTGCCCACCAACACAGTGGATGTCTTCCCGTTTAGGGTCCAGGGAAATGGAGCAGAAGACCTGTTGGCCTCTTTTTCTGAGAGGCAAGGGGCCGGCTTTCTCGAGCCACATTTCCTTCTGCTTTGCTGGGCTGAGGTTCCTGAGACTTCTTGGTGCAACCTCAGAAACAGGTCCTTTAGGGTAAGTGAGCTCTGCGCCAAGAATGGGGAATCTGGCCCTCTAGATGTTCTTGGACTCCAACTGCCACCAGCCCCAGGCAACATGACCCAACGGTCAGGGAGTTCGAGTCCAGCAACACCTGGAAGACCAGAGGTTTCCCATCCCTGCTCACTTTACTCTTCCCCTGCAAACTTCAGATGACTTCCCACTGTGAATTGGGAGGACTAGAGGATCTCAGTCTGGGATGGTGGTGGCGGAATTCATTTGAGACTTGCTCTGCCGGCAGCTGTGGGCTTAGCAGTATCTGATCTTCGCAGGCATATTCCCTCTGTATCTTGTTTCATTTTTGTCTCGGCCGCACTGGTCTGGTCACCGGTGGAACTGAATTCTACTCCAATCTGTCTTTGTTCCTTCAAAGCCTAAGAGCTGGGACAATCTCATGGGCAGGGTAGCTCGTCTCAATATTATGAAAAGATGCAAAATGAGAATTGGGTTGTTCACCATCTCTGTATGCTCTATAACAGGCCTATGATTAGTAGCTTTTGGGGGGCAAATTGTAGCACACAGCGTGGCTTTTTAATGGATTCAATTTGTTGAATTTTTCTTAGTTGGGGCAGGCAACATGCATATGATAGAGCCATAAAATGCAGAGTATCTAAACAAAACTTTCCGCTTGTCAATCCCATGTGTCGAAAGTAGCACATGTTTCTGGTTTCTTCTCTCAATTGCCCAACTGATCTCTTTCAGATAAGATATGTGATCAGATCAGCGATGCCGTGCTCGATGCCCACCTGAGGCAAGATCCGAACGCCAAGGTTGCTTGTGGTAAGAGACCGTGTCTGAAATGATGGCTGCTCTGCACTTACCAGCCTAACATAATTGTGATAGGTGGCGTGGAGAACCCATATATTGCAAGGACCACTAGCAGAAGTGTCAAAAGCAGGGGGGAGGTTTTGTGTTGCCCCTCCAAACTGTTTCCCAGATTGTATCTGGCTTGCTGTTCTCACAACAGAACTCAAGGGATGCCTGCAAAATCCACACCCTGCAGTGTGACAAAGATGGAACCCAGGAACTGGCAACCATGCATATAAAAATTGATCTCTACAAAGAAATCATTTTGGGGTGGGGCCAGAAAATGAGGTTCCTCACACCCAATTTTGCTTTCATTTCTACCCCTATGACTTTTAAGTTCTCACTTTGGTTTTTGTTGTTTAAATTATGCCAATAAAGGCTGAATGATGAACAATGAGGTTCTCACTTGAGAGGCTTTGTCTACCCCCTTGGGTAAATAGAAAGTTTGGGGAGCGTATCTGTTGCTTTGTTTTTTGCTGGGTGATACTGGTCTAATTACTATTGAATGAGTTGTACAGTGGTACCTTGGTTGTTGAACGCAATCCATTCCGGAAGACCGTTTGACTTCCAAAATGTTTGACAACCGAGGCACAAAGGGCAGTTAGCTAAGTCAGTGGGGAAAATTGAAAAACACACAGCGGAAGCTGTTCGACTTCTGAGGCGCGTTTGAAAACGGAAGCACTTACTTCCAGGTTTTCGGCGTCCAAAAACCAAAATGTTTGGCTTCTGAGATGCTCGAAAACCGAGGTACCACTGTATCCCTATCTGCCTTCGGTCCCTGGAACAATCTCATGAGAGGGGCAAGTCACTGCAGTATGATGAGCAGGTGCAAAATGGGAAGCAAGTTATTCTCAGTGTGTATACAGTTGTACCTTGGTTCTCGAACGGAATCTGTTCTGGAAGTCCGTTCGACTTCTGAAAACGTTCAAAAACCAAGGTGCAGCTTCTAATTGGCTGCAGGAGCTTACTGCACTCAATCAGAAGCCACATTGGACGTTCATCTTCCCAAAAATGTCCACAAACCGGAACACTCACTTCTGGGTTTGCGGCGTTTGGGAGCCAAAATTTTCGAGTTGCAAGGTGTTTGAGAACCAAGGTAAGACTGTATACACACTAGATAGTGATAGGTACCCAAGAGTACATAACATGCTTACTGTAAATGAATATTCGAGCCAACCTAACAGAGTTTCCCACTTGTTTTTCCTTCCCCCGTAGAGAGTGTGTGCAAAACAGGGATGGTGCTGCTCTGCGGGGAGATCACATCCAGAGCGGTGGTGGATTACCAGCAGATTGTCCGAGACACAATTATGAACATAGGCTATGATGATTCAGCTAAAGGTTGGTGATAAAACAATGGAATGATGCTGGGTCACTGCTCAGCCAAAAGGCTGTAGAACTAGTCCCTCTCTGCTTGCCTGCTTAGCCAGGACAAGGAAGAGACTGATGCAATTGGTGCTGTGGATTGCTTAGCTGCCACCAGGAGACAAGTTCCCAGCTCCTTTAATAAGGAACAGGAAAAACTATTTACTGGGAGGTTAAAGGTTATCTCAGGGTTGAAGTCGTGGGTGTCCTTTGCACTGGGCCACTTTGTAGCATTCCTGCTATTCATGGCATACTTGACTTCCTGAGCCCACAAAGCTATCAGGCCTTAAACAGGCTTTAAGACTTTTTACTGAGGCCAAGATTATATTTTTACATCAACTCATGTGGTGCAATTCATCAGGAGGTGTGCAGCTGGCAATGTTATTCTCAGTTTTTACCTGTTGCCTAAATATAGCTGATGTGGAGGATTGCCATAGTTTACTTGGAAGTGAGTTCCATGTGCGAAGTGTGAACACTTAAAGGTTATTATGCAGGGGAGGGGGAGAAATAAACGCACAGTTGGCATTTTGGGTGCCAACCACACATTTAACATTGTATGTCATTTTGCCCATGGCTTGTTCCCAGTGCATCAGAATGCATGCATGGAAACAAAGCAAAGATGAAACAATGTACAGTTGTACCTTGGGTTACATACACTTCAGGTTACAGATTCCGCTAACCCAGAAATATTACCTCAGGTTAAGAACTTTGCTTCAGGATGAGAACAGAAATCGTGCAGCGGCGGCGCAGCGGCAGCAGGAAGCCGCATTAGCTAAAGTGGTGCTTCAGGTTAAGAACAGTTTCAGGTTAAGAACAGACCTCCAGAAAGAGTTAAGTTCTTAACCTGGGGTACCACTGTAAATCTGAAATGAACAGGGCACCAATAGAGCAGCAAAGCCCAGAATACACAGGCACCTACAGGAAAGTGCCTTAAGCCCCAAATGTGGACCTCTGTGTTTGTTTGTTTTGAGCATGGGGGTATGTTTGAACTAGTCATTACCCTGGATTGAGCTGGCAGGGTTCACACCCAGAAATTATTTATTATAGTAATTCATTTAAACCACTAGCATCTCTGTTTTATATGGTCAGTTTGGTGCTTTGGTCACATGCAAGAGAGTAGCTTCTTAAGGAAACAAATGAGACTCCCACTGAAATTGAAGTGGGAAGGATGAAATACTGCATGAGTAAGGCATTAATTTATTTATTCCAGTTATTTCCCACCCTTTTCTTGCAGGAGCTCAGGGTGGCATACAAGGTTCTCCCTCTCCTCCTTTAATCCCCATAGCAACTTTGTGGAGTAGATTAGGCCGAGAGGCAGCGACTGGCCCAAGGTCACCCAGCAAGATTTGGAGTCGTGGGAATTTAAACTGTGGTCTCCCAGATATCAGTCCAACACTCTAACCACTAAACCCCACTGGCTGGGATAGCTCAGTTAGTAGAGGATGAGACTCTTAATTTCAGGGTCGTGGGTTTGAATCCCACATTGGACAAAAGATTCCCTGCATTGCAGGGGGTTGGACTAAATGACTCTTGGTGCTGGAGGAGACTCTTGAGAGTCCGATGGACTGCAAGAAGATCAAACCTCTCCATTCTTAAGGAAATCAGCCCTGAGTGCTCACTGGAAGGACAGTTCGTGAAGCTGAGGCTCCAATACTTTGGCCACCTCATGAGGAAAAGACCCTGATGCTGGGAAAGATGGAGGACACAAGGAGAAGGGGACAACAGAGGACCAGATGGTTGGACAGTGTTCTCGAAGCTACCAGCATGAGTTTGACCAAACTGCGGGAGGCAGTGGAAGACAGGAGTGCATGGGGTCACAAAGAGTCGGACACGACTAAATGACTAAACAACAACTCTTCAATTCTGTGATTTAGGAAGAGCTTGCTTCCCTGGGATGTTGGCTGCAATGTACAAATCGGCAGCAGTATCCCTTACAGGGTGTGCGCGGAATGATGGGCCTCCCAGGCAGAAGATCTGCTTGTGAGCATTCCCCACAGATGCTGCCAATCAGCTGCCTTGGAAAGGCTTCATTCCCCAAGCAGCTGGCCGGGGCATCTCTCTGCCTCATGAAGGGGTGCAGTAGTGTGGCTGGGGACATGGCTGAGTTTCAAGTGTCCAAAGGGGACGTGTTGTAGCCAGATCTTCTCTTGACTGAAGAACCCAGGCCTGTCAGCTCATCTGGCACGCTGGGTTGCTTACTCATGGACAGCTCTGCTGCCATTCTGCATGCCAGGAACGCAGACGCTCAGTTTCTCATTCCTGGAAAAGAATGCATGGGCACACATTAAACCTTAGTAGCCCTGCGCTTAGTAAAAGAACATTTATCTTAAGAGGAAAAACTATACCTTGTAGGGGGACAGTTGATGAGAAAGCAGCTAAGAAAAAGGGAAACTTGACCGTTTGTTCCCCGGCTGGAGTTTCAGAACAAATTGGGGAGGGGGCTGCCCTTTTGTACAGTGGTACCTCGGGTTAAGTACTTAATTCGTTCCGGAGGTCCGTACTTAACCTGAAACTGTTCTTAACCTGAAGCACCACTTTAGCTAATGGGGCCTCCTGCTGCCGCCGCGCTACTGGAGCCCGATTTCTGTTCTTATCCTGAAGCAAAGTTTTTAACCTGAAGCACTATTTCTGGGTTAGCAGAGTCTGTAACCTGAAGCGTATGTAACCTGAAGCATATGTAACCCGAGGTACCACTGTACTTCGTAAAATATCCTTGCCGCACCCGTTGGTATCATTTTTGAAACGCTGCTCTCTTTGGTCCCACTAATGAAGGGAAAGCAAGCTTCAGAGTTTTTAACAGCACTGCAGGTCGCTCTAATGATAAAAACATCCAACATTTTAATATATGAAGAGGGTTTCTGCAATCTGCATGGCTGCTCTCATGTAGCAGAACTTGCTCCTTAAGGATCAAATTATCTCTTATCCAGGGGATTTGTGATTGATTCCCCATGTTGTTGTTTTTTAAAAAAGCTGATACCCAAAGAAGGCTGCTGTTTAGTTTTGAGCTGATGAGATGGGGAGAAGAAGCCGCCCAGGACCAACGATGTGACAGTATAAGACAGCATCCTACATTGGTCGGTGTTAAGCGCCACCCCCACAACTTCTACTGCTCTTAATGAGTTGGCAGTTCCCCAAGGCTGAATTTTGGGGTGTGGTTCTTTTGCTTTTTGTTTAAAGCCAGGAGAGCAATTGTGAAGGTCCCATGAAATTTGTAGCAGAGATTTGGCCTCATTGTACTCTGCAAGAGCGAAATGAGATGTGATGGGGGCATCATATTTCTGCCGCACCCACAAGTGGACCTTAGGGGCCTAAATCTTTTACAGCCAATTGGCTGTGCCGGTGAGAGGACCAGAACTCTCTCTGCTGTCTTCCCTCACCTCTCTCCTCAGACCCTAGTCTCCAGTATATGCTGTCTGCAGTACTACATAAAATGACTCTGATGTTTTTGATCCAGCTCAGTCTTAGAGATCTCAAGGCATGGAACTTTGATGATTCTCCTTGGCTGGGTAATCCCCCAATTAGCGAACCTATTAAACAACCTCTCTGCGTTTGGCAAACCTAGCGGATGGACTATGCCGAGATGGCAAAACTGACTGGAAAACTCAGAAACCAAGAGGATAAAAACTTTATAAAAGAATGAGGGAAATGTATAAGTTACTTAAAGGTAAAGGACCCCTGACCATTAGGTCCAGTCGTGAATGACTCTGGGGTTGTGGCGCTCATCTCGCTTTACTGGCTGAGGAAGCCGGTGTTTGTCCGCAGACAGCTTCTGGGTCATGTGGCCAGAATGACTAAGCCACTTCTGGCAAACCAGAGCAGTGCACGGAAATACCATTTACCTTCCCACCAGAGCAGTACCTATTTATCTACTTGCACTTTGATGTGCTTTTGAACTGCTAGGTTGGCAGGAGCAGGGACCGAGCAACGGGAGCTCACCCCGTCGTGGGGATTTGAACTGTCGACCTTCCGACCAGCAAGCCCTAGGCTCTGTGGTTTAAACCACAGCGCCACTCGCGTCCCTTATAAGTTATTTAGGAGACCACTGTAAGCAGATGGAAACAAAAGCAGGGTTTTGATTTCACTTGTAGTGTAAAAATTAACATGGATAATATGGTTTGATATAAAAATTGGATTAGGGATGAATATGCAGTAGTATAGATATTTAAAACAAGACCCCATGAAGGGGATGGGGGAAGTCCTGAGATTTGGAGATATTTTCCTTATTCTTTGTTTATTTGTACTTTGTATTTGTAAAACCAATAAAAACTTTTTTTTAAAAAAATGGAATGAAATACCACCATTTTTAACACTGCTCCTTCTGAACATTCTTTAGTCTTCCCTTCCTGGAAGGCCACACCCTCCGTAGAACTAGAACCTGTCAGCCCTGCTGGGGAAGGATGTTTGCAACCTAGTAAAAACATTTCCAGCGGTCCTGTGGGACATGACTTTGAAGGATGGAAAAGAAAGGCAATTCACGTCTTCCATTTCTCTTCCGCAGGCTTTGACTACAAGACTTGTAACGTTCTTGTTGCATTGGAGCAACAGTCGCCCGATATTGCCCAGGGCGTGCATCTGCACAGGTCGGAAGAAGAGGTTGGCGCTGGGGACCAGGTAATCATTGCGAGAACATAAAAAAATAATAATCCATCTTTATATCCGCCAGAAGTATTAATCTTGGTGAAAAGAGCCAGTAAGCAGCTGGGGGTTGATTTGCACCTTGCACCAGGATTATGAAAGAGAACATGTAAAATGCTTCCTCAGGACTCCCTACCACTTGAGGGAATACAAAATAGCATTTATAAAAATGAAACACTAAAGGGAGGAGCTGTATCAAGGAGGAAAGAGGAAGCTGATTCTAGAATGAAAAGGGAGAAAGAATCTTGTGAAGTGAATTCTAAAGATGTTAATACATGAAAAGTAGTCCTTGTTGTTGTCTTCTTTTTGCTGATGGAAAATAATGGCTCCTTTCCCACTGCAGGGCCTGATGTTTGGCTATGCCACCGACGAAACGGAAGAATGTATGCCCCTGACCATCATGCTTGCTCACAAACTGAATGCCAAAATGGCCGAGCTGAGGCGCAACGGGGTCCTCCCTTGGCTTAGGCCGGACTCCAAAACCCAGGTACTTTCATAGGTTTAGGCCAGATTATTTCTCTTCTGCTCATAACTAGGGCCTATCCATTTGACCATTCTTTGGCATCGGGAGGCCTGTGCATGTTATGCTTTTGGAAGTGATTCTTGCTCTTCTGTGAGAACCATGGGTTGGAGGAACGCGAGATCTGTAAATGGAATGAAGTTCCCTCCTTTACCCAGCAGACTTCTCTAAAAGCCTCTCTGGCGGACTTGGGGACCCTCTTGAATGGTATGGGCTGGGCTATGGGGGTGCTGCTGTGGGAAGAGGATGTTGTCCCCCAATGGGCAGAGACCCCTTGGTGCAAGCAGAGTTGTCCATTTTTTTTGTAGGGAAGCCATTCAGAGTTGGGCCAAGCCCCAAATGGGGGCACAGTTGTTGTTTTGGGGTTGGTTTGCCAGTTTTGGGGTGTGCTTTTTCTCTCGCCACCACCCTACAGTTGACAATTGCTTCCTTTGCTCCCAGATCACAGTTCAGTACGTCCAGAAAGATGGCGTCGTCATCCCAGTGCGTGTCCATACTATTGTCATCTCAGTGCAGCACGACGAGAGCATCTCTCTGGATGCCATGCGCAAGGCCCTCCAGGAACATGTCATCAAGACTGTGGTTCCACCCAGATATTTAGATGACAATACAGTCTACCATCTTCAGCCCAGTGGCCGGTTTGTTATTGGAGGACCGCAGGTAAGTAGGTGTTCACTAATATGTGGGTAGATATGAGGAAATCTATTATTGCTCCTCTTAGGTTCTTCTGAAATGCATGTTTATGTTATGACTGGTACTTTCCCCCCCCAAATCAAATCGGGAGGCATACCCTCAAAAGGTACATGCCCAAAAGAAAACAAATATAATTTTCCCTCCATCACAGTGGTTTTCAAGCTTTCTAATCTCAGAGTACCGTTTCGCATTGTCTTAGCCATTGAGAAAAACTTGCATGTCTGCCATGGGACCCTTGTGTGTTGCGGAGAATTCTGAGGGTGCTTTTAAGGATAAATATACAGCGTAAACCTGCAATTATTTTATATCATTTATTTTCACATATATTTACTTAGGGCTACACATAGTTCCTCCTGCCAACCTAGCAGTTCGAAAGCACGTCAAAGTGCAAGTAGATAAATAGGTACCGCGGGAAGGTAAAGGGCGTTTCCGTGTGCTGCTCTGGTTCGCCAGAATCGGCTTAGTCATGCTGGCCACATGACCCAGAAGCTGTATGCCGGTTCCCTCGGCCAGTAAAGTGAGATGAGCGCCGCAACCTCAGAGTCGGCCACAACTGGACCTAATGGTCAGGGGTTCCTTTGCCTAGTTCACCGTAGTAGGCAGGAGCTTAAGTCCTAAGATGAAGTGTTTCTCAAACTTGGGTTCCCCTGCTGTTGTTGAACTATAACTCCCATCATCCCTAGCTAGCAGGACCAGTGGTCAAGGATGATGGGAATTGTTGTCCAACAACAGCTGGGGACCCGAGTTTGAGAAACACAGGGCTAAAGAGAGGAAATATGTGGCAGTTTTCTGGGACATCTTCTTCCGAGGCTTCTTGATAGGTTGTTGTTGTTGTTTTCCATTTTGTAGCATTTGCCGCTTTTCCATCTCATTAAGATTTAGAAGTGACGCTTGCCATTGCAATATTGCAGGGGGACGCTGGAGTTACTGGACGGAAGATCATTGTGGATACTTATGGCGGATGGGGAGCCCATGGGGGTGGGGCTTTTTCGGGCAAAGACTACACAAAGGTGGATCGGTCAGCAGCATACGCAGCCCGGTGGGTTGCCAAATCCTTGGTGAAAGCTGGGCTTTGCCGCCGTGTCTTGGTCCAGGTAAGTTCTGGTTTTGTCCTCTTCCGCCCTTTTCTCACCTAGCAGCCGTCAGTGGAAATGAAGTGTTGTGGCAGATTCGTGGCTGCCTGCTGCTGAAGCCATCAGCATTTCCTCCTCCTCCTCCTCCTCCTCCATTCCTCCTGCTGCAGGGTCTGAAGTACAATCTGCACTGTATCACGGTGAAACGTTATCAGGCAGAGGGCGGAAGCAAAGTGTGTGGCTGCTGTTTCTGGGGGTAGTTGTAGCCCTGCAACAGCTACTTCCTGCTTGAGAGACGTGGCTTCCTGTGGGGAACTGCTATATTAAGGATATCAGTGAGGCAGTTGTTTCTGATAGGTTCAGTATATAAGAATTGGCTGTATGCAGAGGCAGGTTGGTAGCCCCTCTAGCCCTCTACTTACCTGAATTCCTTTTCTTACCTGAATTCTTTTAAGCACAGAGAATGTAACAGTTATCTTAGCAGTCTTTGAAACAATTCTACAGTGGTACCTTGGGATGCGAACGGGATCCATTCCGGAGCCCTGTTCGCATCCCGAAGCGAACGTAACCCGTGTCTGCGGGTCACGTTTTGGCACTTCTGCGCATGTGTGTGATGTCTTTTTGACGGTCTGTGCATGCGCACACAGCGAAACCCGGAAGTAACATGCTCTTTTACTTTCGGGTCGCGGCTGAGCACAACCCAAATTTGCCTAACCCGAAGCGTATTCATCCCGAGAAATGACTGTATAGAGAAGTTCAGCACTGCATTCTTGAGGTTCAGCTCCCCTCCAATTTGAGTCTCCAGCTCTTGCTGGACTACAACTCCCATCTTCCCTAGTTAGGAGAACTAGTGCTCAGGGATGATGGGAGTTGTAGTCCAACAATAGCCGGGGACCCAGGTTGGAGAAACGCCGTTTAGAGTCTGGACTTAATGGAACGTAGGAAGTTGCCTTACACCAAGTCAAGCAATTAGTCCGTCTAGCTTAGTAGCACCTACACTGATTGGCAGTGACTCTCGGGGAATTTCAGGTAGGAATCTTTCCCAGCCCTACCAAGAGATGCTGGTGATTGAACCCAGGAGCCTCTGCCTGTTTAGCAGAGGCTCTGCTGTTGACTTGTAGCCTTTCTTCCAGTGCCCTTAGGGTGGGCTTGCTCTGGGCTTAATGCTCTCACAGGCAATCCACTCATCAGATGGTTCACTGCTCTACAGTGTGGTCCTGCTGCATTTCTCCACCAAAGCCCTTCTGTCACAGCACCACTGGAGGCCCTGCTTTGCTTCAGCTTTTAAAACCAGACGCAAGCGCCCTGCACACCAGTGTTTCTCAAACATGGCTCCTCGGCTGTTGTTGTTTTACTACGGCAGCTCCCATTATCCTTAGCTAGCAGGACCAGGGGTCTGGGATGATGGGGGTTGTAGTCCACCAACAGCTGGGGTCCAACAGCCGGGAAACACTGCTCTACACAACTGATGCAGTTTTATGTTTTATATGCGTAAGTCTGTCACCACCAAATGTTGTGCCTTCGCAGGAATGGATTTCTCCAAACAAGTCTTCGCCCATTTCTTCAGCCCACAATTGCCACATACACATAAAGAGGTCTAATTGTTGTTTCTATTCATCCATAGGTTGCCTATGCCATTGGTGTGGCTGAGCCACTCTCCATCTCACTGTTCACGTATGGTACCTCCACAAAGCCCGAACAAGAGCTGCTAAACATTGTACACCAGAATTTCGACCTCCGGCCAGGCGCTATCGTGAAGTAAGCACTTTTACGAGGGGCTTTCCCTGTCGAAGGAACAAATTTACTGCAGCCCCCCGCCACACTGAAGATATAAAGCAACCAGAAGTATTGAATATTGAATTTCAAACGCTGAGAAAGCAAAATACAGTGGTGCCCCGCAAGACGAATGCCTCGCAAGACGGAAAACCCGCTAGACGAAAGGGTTTTCCGTTTTGGAGGTGCTTCGCAAAACGAATTTCCTATGGGCTTGCTTCGCAAGACGAAAATGTCTTGCGAGTTCCTGCGGGTTTTTTTCCTCCCTCCCCTTTTTCCCAAGCCGCTAAGCCGCTTAACAGCTGATCCGCTAAGCCGCTTAACAGCTGATCCGCTAAGCCGCTTAACAGCTGATCCGCTAAGCCGCTTAACAGCTGATCCGCTAAGCCGCTTATCAGCTGATCCGCTAAGCCGCTTATCAGCTGATCTGCTAAGCCCGCTAAGCCGCTAATAGCACTAATCCGCTAAGCCGCTAATGGGCTTGCTTCGCAAGACGAAAAAACCGCAAGACGAAGAGACTCGCGGAACGGATTCTTTTCGTCTTGCGAGGCACCACTGTAGCAAATGCAGTTTCTCAGGTGTATCAGCTTTCTTCACTCTGGTGCTTCCAACTAAATCCTGTTCCAGGATAGTGCAACATTCCAGTGGAGATCTCGTTCTCCTTATTTATGAGGGTTCCGCTGCTGCTCTTAATGGGCTCAGAGTTGCACACCCAAAGAACAGCAGCAAGACAACAAATGAGTTATGCAGTCCAAGGCAGTATCATAACATTTTAAGCAGTCATGGCTTCTCCAAAGCACCTTGGTAGCTGTAGTTCGCTAAGGATGCTGGGAGTTGTTACTTGCAGCGCTACAATTCCCGGAGTTCCCTGGGAGCAGGGCTTGACTGAGAATTTTTTATTTTATTTATATATGGCCATCATCACAAGATCTCCGGGCGGTTCATGGGATGAACTGTAGTTCTGGGAGGAGAACAGGGGTCTCCTTGCAACTCAGAGCACCCTTAACAAACTACAGTTCCCAAGATTCCTTGGGGGAAGCCGTGGCTGTTTAAAGTGGTATGATACCTGCTTTAAATGTATGATGCAAATGGGACCTTAGATTTGCTGCCTGGGAAGGCTCTAGGTCCATGTTTCCCAAGCTTGGGTCTCCAGCTGCTCTTGCACTACAATTCCCATCATCCCCTGACCACTGGTCCTGCTGGCTAGGGATGATGGGAGTTGTAGTCCAAAAACAGCTGGAGACCCAAGTTTGGGAAGCACTGTTCTAGGCTCTTTCTTCTTTGAAAGGTCTGCTGCAGGTTGTACAGTTCTTCCAGCCAGGAAAGGGAGACCTGGCTTCAGATGTTAGAGAATCCCAGTATTGCCATTGCTGACTGGCAGGGCTTTCAGGTGCTTCAGGCAGGAGTCCTTCTCATCCCTAGCTGGAGATGCAGGGAATTGAACATAAGGCATGTTGTCTACCACTCGGCTACTGTCATAGACTGGCTGGATGTAGAGGAGTGAAAGTAGGCACCATCTGCGGAGCCCTCAAGGGAAGAAGGCTCAGAGTCCAGGGATTGGTGATGGGTAGTCAGAGGGGAGAGACTGGGAGGAGGTGTCAGAAGCTGAAGAGGTAACAGGGCTTAGTGCGCTGAGTCTGCCTGGCGAAGAGGCATGGATGTCTCCTCCTCCTGCTGTGACAAGCTCCCCTCCCTGCTGGTCTCCCAGGACCAGGAGGGGTGTGAAGTGGGAGGAGCAAAGGCAGGCATGCCAGCACAGTCTCAGATTGCTTGGGAAAGAACTTAAGATAGGCGTGGGAAGGCAGGGACCTTCAGTCTCAGCAGCTGTTTCACAGGGGCAAGACTTACTAGAGATGAGTTGCTGTGCTTATTAGGCCTGGACACTCCTGTGCGGATCCTGGTTTTTCTAGACTTTACTCCACTTACTTTGTGTGATTTGCTGCTGGCCCGCTCCTGTCAGCCACGGCCCCTCTTTACAGAGGCCCAGTTCCTTCAACAAAGCCAGAATGGGCCATGAAGTGAATGACACTAGGTGTATCTAGGATACATAACAGAAAATAAACAGATGCTAATGTAACCAGAGAGAAAGGGGGGAACTCTCTCTGTGTGTGTGTGTGAACAGGCACACACACATTTACGCCATATCCATGGCAGCTGCTCTGCCCAACACATATGTGGCCAGTAGCTCACTAAATAGGCATCCTAGGCTTTTAAAACAGCTGTTATTTGCAGCTGCTATTACCTATTACGCGTCTCTGGTATTTTGGGCAGCCTCTGTTCCATGCGGGGAAAATTAGCGCGCCCATTACCCAGCTGTACTTAATGACTTCTTCTTTCTCTCTTTGAATAAACCAGGGATCTGGATTTGAAGAAGCCCATCTATCAGAGGACCGCCTGTTACGGCCACTTTGGGAGAAGCGAATTCTCTTGGGAAGTACCTAAGAAACTGGCCTTTTAACGAGCTTAAGGGGAGAGGACTCTATTATGAAAGGTGCTTCCACTGACCATCCTCGAAAATGGGAAAAAGTTGTTTTCATGGAAATCGACGCTGTTTGTACTCTCGACATCTCACCACACGCACATACAAAAGATGTTTCCTATTGCTGCTATTTTTGTTTCGTTCCGCTTAGAAAAGGCGCAACATAGGACTTCGACCCACAATCAAAATGATGGAATACCAGCCTTCAGCCCAACCTCTCTGTTCTTCTGTTCAAATGGGAAGAAAAGATTCCCTCAGGTTCCATAAGCTTCCTTACTACAACTGGACAATTAGAAATTATGGGGTCTAATTTCCTTTCTGCAAATATTTGGTACTGCAAATATTCCCTGGACTCTTGGTGTGGAAGAGGATTTTGGGGCCTATATTCGACACATATTACCCAAAAGGTTTCTGTCAGCTTTTCTTTCACCTTTCTGCTATTCTCTTTCTTCTTCTTCTTCGTTTTTAAAAAAGGAAACTCTTTTCTCTTTTATAACAGTCTTGTGACAAAACATTTTAGATGGGTACATGGCCAATGCTGTTTATCTATGAGCTTACATATTGGTAAAGTTGCCTCAGCCCATTCTAGGCAGGGCTGTTTTATATACAAAATGTTAGACTATTGCTTACAAGCCACACCCCTCACCCCATTGGCTGAGCTGCTGTGATTTCAGGGAATGCTTTAGCAGGTCAGGGGAGGAACATTCGGCTAAGATGGGATGCAAAAGCCAAGCGGGAAGGAGTTCCAGATGGGAGATGGCTGACCAAAATAAGGAATACTAGGTCAGCAAGCCTTTTTCAAAAACCCTCCAACTGCTAGAAGGATGTTATGAGGATTAAAGCAAGCCTTTAGCAGCAAGAGAGTACCCTAGACCAAAAAGGAAGAGGAACAGGGCCTGCTCCGTGTTGCGACGGGGAAGTGTCATCCTTCACTGTGGAGAGGTGTAAATGAAGACAAGAGTCATTGGCCAGGCAGTATGGCCAATAGGGGAATAGATTTGGGATCCTCTTCAGGCAGGAAATGCCTAGCGCTGAATGGAAGATCCTCTTCAGGCAGGAAATGTCTAGCGCTGAATGGAAGATGGGGTGGGACCTCAGTTGAGGAAGTGCAACAGATAAGCAAGAATGCTTTGGGTTTTAGAAAGCTACGTATTGAGTGAGGTGGGTGGGCAAGTGGTGGGGCTGAATTTAGCATTGATAAGAGCCAATCATCCAGGCTGGATGCCCATAGTTTTGCCTTTCATGGTGCCATTGAAATAAGGGGGTTCAGAAAGTGCAGTTCCCCCTGCATCTCAGCATTACCCAATTGTACCAGAATAGCCTTCTGGCCGGATTCTTGACAGAACAGCAGCCCTCTCTGGAATGGGATCTGGCACTTCTCATGCATCAGCAGTTCAGGATCTTAATCTCAGTATTTCACTGTGTAATGCATCATGTACACTGATGGTGCTATATAAAATTAATTATAACTGTAATTTAATAATAATTAATGGCTGGCACTTAACCCGATCTCAGCATCCTCATGTGCACGGTTTTCTAGAAATGCTGTTTTTTCAACATTGGAAAAAACTTGATATCCTATCTGTGCCTTTGTACAGGCCTCTCTTTACATCCAATTTGAGTTGTTCTCCCCCCCCCAATATATACACTTTCCCTCTCCCAAGCGATAGCCGCAACAATTTGTATGTCAAAATGAAATGCATTAAAGCGTTCTGCCCCTTGCCACTGTAGGCTTGAAGAACATTTGAGTGCAATAGCAGGCACTGGGTCATCATAGTTTGGATACGAAACAGGCAGACGGACTTAATCCTAATTTTTTCAAAGTGTTTTGAGAAGTTCTGAGGAGAAACTGCAACCCCAGTGGGGAGGCAATGGTTGAGACACCCACTAGATGGCATTGTAACCCATATTGGATGCATCACATTCTGCAGGACAACCCAGTTCAATGGTGGATTTTTTCCTCTTCATTATTGGCAATGTTAAGAAACACCAGCAGCTTAAAATGACAAGGCAGCAGGTTTTGCAAAAGGTGGATTCTTTAGTCTGTCAGCAATAGCAGAAGAATGAGCCTTAAGTAGAACGTTGCTTTTAAAGAAAAGAGAGAGGTTTTCCGCTGAGGTAAATTTATCACCATGCATCTCACTATTTTCCACACACCTCAACTGGCAGAAATCACTATTCTTTCCTAAAAGAAGGAAAAGCTTTAGTTTTCAGATCTGGCAACAAGATTTTGGAAAGCTTATTATTCGGGCCCCACAGGGCAACCCTCTTGTCAACAGAGTAAAAGGAAAGCACACCTTCAGGCTGCAGCTTGAAATTGGTTTCATTGTGATCTCTTCTCCTGGGGGAAATGTACGTTAGACCACAAAGGAGCAAGCAATCTCTTAAGCAAAATTGTTGGCACCCTCAGCAAGGCTTCGTTGAGGTGGGAGTTGAGGAAGCAGCCATGGCAATTATACAAACAAAAGCAGTTTTGTACTGGCAGGGTCCAGCCGACTCTCCACACCTTGGTTCTGTGCCCCTTTAGCCATCATTGCATGTCTCCACAAAGAATTGTAGTCAGGTGTTTGGTTCACTTAGCTCAGTACTGGGAATACTCCATTGCAAATCCCTAGTCCCTTCTTCCCATCCACAAGCCAATTTCCCGGTTCCCTAGAAGACAGTCTTAAGACTGCTATCCTCAGCCCACATACCTGGGAGCAACCTCCCCAAACACAGTGGGACTTTCTAGTAAACATTCATGGGACTACAACCCTGCTCACAGTATACTCCATTGTTTTCAGTAGGGTTTGCTTCTGAGTAGATAGGCCTTGTATTGCATTGCAGACCTCAAGATTCATTCTAGGAGGCTAGTGCTTGCATACATGCCAACGCATTCAAGAAGAGTTTGGATTTGATATCCCGCTTTATCACTACCCAAAGGAGTCTCAAAGCAGCTAACAATCTCCCTTCCTCCCCCACAACAAACACTCTGCGAGGTGAGTGGGGCTGAGAGACTTCAGAGATGTGTGACTGGCCCAAGGTCACCCAGCAGCTGCATGTGGAGGAGCCGAGACGCGAACCCGGTTCCCCAGATTACGAGTCCATCGCTCTTAACCACTACACCACACTGGCTCTCTATTTAAGACACATTTTTCTTTCATTTCTGCATATTTCCTTTCCAGCCACTTGTTGATCCAAATATAATCTTCCCTATACCCACGAGGATCGTCCTTCAGGAGAAAGCAAAACAAATGTTGAATTTGCAGAAGTGTTTCTACTTAATGCCTCTTCCGTGTTTTATGCAATGTGCTGAATGCAAGGGGATCAAGGGCTGGGGTGGTAAGAGAAAGAACTCGGGAGGAAATATCAAATAGCCGCTTTCCAGAACTGTGAAGTATCTTGATTCTGCCAAAGCTCAGCAACTCAAAAAAAAAAAAAAGATAAACACTGCAAACGTTTAGGCAGAATCTTGCTAGCATCACTGCTTGGTTTAAGAAATTATCACCTTGTTCTAAGAAAGTATATTCACTTCCCTTTGCAAACTGCAGAGGGAGCTTGTGCCTTTCAAAAAGGGAGAGAAAACTAAAAGTCCTCTTAATTCCTCTCCATATATTCTTTTGGTTCCCCCCACCCAAAGCTTCTACCCGCTCTGCTCATACTCCATTCATAGAAGTCCCTGCTACCAGCCATGAGAGCTAAATAGAACACCTATGGTCAAAGGCAGTATATCTTTGAATGCTGGTTGATGGGGACAAACAAGGAATCTGTTAATCTCATGCCCTACTTTTAAACTTTGCAGAGGCACTTGGTTGAGCACAATTGGAAACCAAATGCTCTGATAGACAAGTGACTTGCCCAAAGATAAATACAAAGGATGGGTGGTGCCTGCGCCCCAAACTCAGGCCACCCCTTTCCCCCAGTATTTGTTACTGCACTGTAACAGCCGTTTTGCAAATGACAAATTAGCAGCTTACCAGAGACCACAAACTGGATCAAAAAAACAGGTGTGATGTTAGGTCCCTCCATAATTCCTCTTTCAGTTAATTTCCGCCCAAAGCATCCAAATCCCATTCAGTCCTACAACATTAAGTTTCAAACCAGACCCCAGAAATCTCTATTTTCAACCCTCATTTTCTATCTGCACCCTTCCAAAGGATTTCTCTTTCCAAAAATTCATCCTTAATTGCCCCCTGTTTTCCCTTCTCCAAATACAAAAGTTATCCACTAGCCCTGTTTCTGTTCACTAATCATCTTTAAATTCACGCAGTCTGCTTCATTTTTCCTTCAATTTTCTTCAGGAGGACCTCTCCCTTTCCCACCAGTCCCCCCATGCCATTGCGGCACCTGTGACATGCTCAACAAACAGGAACTCATGCTATGACAAAATGAACATAAGGAGAGACCTGCTGGATCAAACCAGTGGCCATCCAGTCCAGCATCAGATTCTCATGGGGGTTGACCAGATCCCCATGTGAAACATGTAAGCTTGGGAACACAAACTTCCCGCCTCCTGAACCGAATAAGGCAGGATACAAGCACTGGATAAGGAGTTGCAACTGTCAATCAAGTTTTGCAGCTCAGATCTGGCTAAGGCTTGAGAAACTTCCCAGCCTTGCAGCTCCCAGAGTAAATAAAGGCATTTTGGGCGGGATGTTCGACTGTCAGACTGACACATTGCGCCAGCAGCAATGTGGCCAAACCTTTCTTTAAAAAACAAATTCTATACCCTATTTGTTTGCATCACCAGTCTTTCCTTTCTGAAGCCTTTCTGGAGCGTATCCCTCGTTAAATACACTGTTTGCCAGACCGCACGTCAGGTAGAAGGCTGATTGTGTGCTTTACGCTTCTGTTGGCTTACATCAAGCAGATGCTGATAAAATCAATTATGCCACTATATTTCTTTCACAGCATTGAAATGGTGGAGGCTGAGCAAATACAGCCACAAACCTGCCACTCAGTTATTTGGTGCTCTGTCAGTTTTGGTTTCTCAGTTTACCTGTTTAAGTTCCGTTCACAATCACTCATCAGTTTGCATTTTTAAAAAAAGTCCTCACAAAAATTTGTCAGCGTTTCAGCATGCATTTTCCCCAGACACATTTTTGTATGCAGTTTTTCTCTCTCCATTTTTATATGTAATTTCCTGTCAAATGTGAGCTAATATGAACACGTACACATTGCAGTAGCAAGAGGTGACAGGCAGCTGACTAGAGCCATCTTGTGAAAGCGACCCCTGCAAAATCAACATTAATGTCCATTCTCAGATATGACTAAAGCCACTAACCCAATCTGCAAACCAGGTACTTTCCATTCACCTGCTTTCCAAATTGAAGTTAACAGCGTGATGTTAGCTGCATAAACACAAGGACCAGTAGGTGGGGGTGTGAAAGAGGGTTAGATGTCGCAAGTAGGGAAATGAAGTTTTGCCTCTCCCAACACGATGTCCCATGTCTCTCTTTGAATCCTATGTGGTGTCAGAATGGATACGAGAGAGAGACATTGCACATACCTTTGTAAATCAAGAAAATCTTTAATAAAAATACATTCAAAAAAGAGAATGAAGATTAACTGCAGGAGAACACCTGGTTTCATTTTCCAGGAAGTGAAAATCTATGCCACATTTTGTAAAGGTGTCACAGAAGACTAACATTCAAAGTTAGAAAATGTAACAAAACTAGAAACTGGCAAATATTGAATAAATAATTAAGAAAATAAGATTGGCCATTGTCTTCATTGAACTGTCAAACATTGACTCATATTCCAAATGCACATTTGTACGACATGAATGCAAGAACTATGAATATCTGATTTCAGTATAGTGCCTCACCACCATTAATAAGTTAAATGTAACAATTCTCTTTATCAATACTGTTTGCAAGCAAAGTACCATGAGCAATAAAGGCATTATATGTGCAGAGTTAACAGGGACCATATGCCTTTTCTTTCCCTCTGTATCTTTTCATCCACTGATATTCTCAAAGAGAAAATGGAACAAAGCAGAGAGGATAGTTAATTGGGCATCAAAAGTCTCAGATGTTGTTTTATATCCAGGATCCTGAATATCAGCATCCGTTGTTTGGCATATATCAGAGGAGGCAAAGCTTGCTCCACATTTATGATGGAGCTTCTCAAGCATCATCAAGTCCCCATGCTCACGCAGTCATCTTCAACGAGGCTGGCTATACGGCTCCCTCCAAAGAGATCTGTGACAAGGTCTTCCTCCTGCAGATCAAGACGACAGCCGGAGGGAGGAACATCAGAAAGCTCATCACGAACACTGTGGCAAAGATGACCAAGACAATTGTCCACGGTGCCAAGATGGTTTCCACCATGGCTTTCTACTCAGCCGTCTTGGCTCAAACACGTACCTAAGGGAGAGGGGGGAAAACAAAACAACCACAAACCTCACATGAGTTTTCAAGACAGCTCCAGCAGCAATACCGGCTAACAGCTCCAAAAATGACGTGAAAAAGGAATAAGTCTGAATTGAGCGTTTTCAAAAGGTTGCCTGTTGAGCTGTCAATTCGCCTATGGCGTGATCTATAAAGGAAGCCCTTCCTAGCCAGCCCACAACAGGAGGAATTTGCAGATCTGGGGAGCAGAGGAAGGAGTAGATCACTATCCATGCACCAGCCTCACGTTGTGAATAGTAGTTTCTGTGACCTGTGCTTGCCTGAGGACAGGGATGAGGAGCCTTGTGCAACCCGAGGGCCGCAACCAAATGTGGGTGGAGCAGAGACAATGTACATTTTGCCTTTCTGCTCACACTCACACACCCTCCTCTTCTCCTCCGTCCAGTCGAGCAAGAGGCATGATCAGAATCCAAGGGCAACATTCCAGCCAGGCAAAATTATTCAAGGAGGTTGTTGTTTAGGCAAGGCCAGTGAGGGCTGTCACCTGGGGAGGTGTGTGGCTAGGGAAGCAGTCTAGCTTGGGGAGAGTCCCATGGGTCAGACTAGGACCAGACCACGCATGAGGCAGAGTGAAGCAGCCAAGTCGGCACCCTTGTGGGCTCCCTGCCCACCCCGCTGCCGATTTCTGGAAAGATCTCACCAGAAATGGGCTCTGGTGCCTGAGCCGCTTCTCCATGGGTGCCGTGGAGGTGGGGGCGGCACTTTGTGTTTCACTTCAAGCAACAAAATGTGACAGGCTGGCCCTGGATCAGACTGAGAGGCCTTTGGTGTCTGCATGTGAGGCTTCTCACTCCTGCCTAATGGTCTGCTGGCCAGGAGAAAGGACGAAAGAAGAGGACTCTGTTGAAGGCTGTATCCCTCCCATGTTTTTTTGTGGACTGCAAGAAGATCAAACCTATTCATTCTTAAGGAAATCAGCCCTGTGTGCTCACTGGAAGGACAGATCCTGAGGCTGAGACTCCAATGCTTTGGCCACCTCATGAGAAGACAAGACTCCCTGGAAAAGACCCTGATGTTGGGAGGGCACAAGGAGAAGGGGACGACAGAGGACGAGATGGTTGGACAGTGTTCTCGAAGCTACCAGCATGAATTTGACCAATATGTGGGAGGCAGTGGAAGACAGGAGTGCCTGGCGTGCTCTGGTCCATGGAGTCACGAAGAGTCGGAAATGACTAAACAACTAAACAACAACAACCCTGGAATAAGCATGAGGAAGTGTCCTTGGATGATTTTTAAAACAATGAGGCATGACAACCAAAGCCAAAGAGAACTATATAGCGGAAGAAAACAAATTCATTCTTCTGTCAACTAAGATGGTGGCTCAACACAAAAAGTTGTGGCGATATGTGAAGGAAAGAGAACACCAGAACATTAAGAAAACAATCTCTTGGCTTTTTATTTATTTGTTTTTTTAAAAAGCAACTTTCTTGGTTACCTAAGAAACATTGACAGGATTTGGGGAGCAGGGCAACTTAGATGCACTCTCAGAGCTTTCAGCCAGAAAACAAGAAGCAAAATAATTGTTTTCAAAATGGACAAACTATGAATCTTGCTCAATGTGTAAATACTTAGAATGATTCATTCCTTCTCATTAATGACTTTTGTGCAGAGAATTCTGATACCACCATGTTTCTGTGCTCCATAAAAACAGATCCTGTTTGCTTTCCACTTGAAGATCTGTTTCTTTGTGCACATTGCCCTCGGAAACCTCTTCTTCCTTATTGTTGTACCTGCTGAGTGTCCCCACTGGCAAATTGTGCAAGATTATGCTTGAGAAGGGAAAAAGTCCTTCCTCTCCTTCCTGGAGATCAATTTGCACTTGGAACATACATGCAAATGATACGTTGCTAAGTATGCAGGCATAATTAATTCTATGGCTTTGGAATGTTGCTAGTCATTGTGGGTTTTCTTTTTCTGCACCACACCATCATTATATAACTTTTAAATCACATGAAATCTTTTAATTGTGTAGCTCAGTGGTTGAGACTGCTGGCCTAATTTGTACGACCTGCTACGATGGTGGCACCATTTTTCTTCCCAATGCCTTAATCTTTCAGAGTGTAGTCACATGAATGATGCCAGTCAATTGGTGAGCGTGTCATGATTGAGATGATGTCACAACAGTACACAGCCAATTAGAACTGGTTATGTGCTGATGTAACTGTGTACAAGGAAATGTCAGGTTCTGCACTTAGATAGGAAGAAGCAGCTGTACAAATATAAGACAGGGGACACCTGCCTTGTCAGTAGTACACGTAAAAAGATCTAGGGGTCTTAGTGGACCACAAACTCAACAGTGTGATGCAGTAGCAAAAAACGGTAATGCTATTCTAGGCTGCCTCAAAGAAGTATCATGTTCTGATCAAGAGAAGTCATAGTATCACTCTATTGTGCCTTGGTCAGACCACACCTGGAGTACTGTGTCCAGGTCTGGGCACCAAAATTTAAGAAGGATATTGACAAGCTGGAATGTGTGCAGAGGAGGGCAACCAAGATGATCAAGGGTCTGCAACCCAGGCCCTATGAGGAACTGTTGAGGGAGTTGGGTATGTTTATCCTGGAAAGAGGAGACTGAGAGGAGAAATGCTAGCAATCTTCAAATATCTGAAGAGCTGTCACATGGAAGGTGAAGCAAGCTCGTTTCTCGTGCTCTGGAGGCTAGAACTCAAGCCAATGGATCCAAGTTACAAGAAAGGAGATTCTGACTAAACATCAGGAAGAACTTTCTGACAGAGCTGTTTGACAGTGGAGCAAACTCCTTCAAAAGGTGGTGGACTTTCCTTCCTGGGAGGTTTGTAAGCAGAGCTTGGATGGCCATCTGTCTTGAATACTTTAGTTGAGATTCCTGCACTGCAAGGGGCTGGGCTAGATGACTCTTGGGATCCCTTCCAGATCTGCAATGATATATTCCATTCTATTTCATTCTCCCACCCCCTAACAATCTCATCCCACTGATAGTGCTTAGTTCTCACTGAGCTGTTTTGGGTTTCCTCCCCTTTGGGGATACAGATATAGATATAGATAAGATACATATATATCTAAAACCTCCTCCTGGTGCTTGGAAGTACCATTCAGAGAATCAGATTGCTGTAGAAGTGTTGGGCGCAGATGAAATTTGGTTGCCCCCATTGTGCAAAGGGAGCAGACACCATGCAACATCTTGTGGACTCTGAGAAAATTGAGGCTTTTGCCCTTCAATCTCCGGCAATAAAAAATATATATCCCTAAATTAGTTTTCTAAAAGAGGCTGTAATATTCTATAAATGTATGCTTTTGCCCAATCACTCCATATTTATGCAACTTGTTTCATAATCCATTGTTAAACTTCAAAGGACTATTTTTGGAGTCGTCTAAAGGTCACTTGGTTCACTTTGCTATTGACTATGATAGCCTTGAGCTGGGCACAAGGCAGAAGGCTCTCATGGATCCTCTTGTAAAATATGTTTGATGAACTGATGATTTTCATGATCATATTATATTATAATCATAAATATGTGTGACTTACAGAATCTGTTTTAGGAAAAAAAGACCTTTGTAGGATGACTCTCTTGGACATCCTTATTAGCAAACTAAATATGTAGTGTTTAACGATAGATGAAAAGCTGAGGTTAAGAGTCAACCGTCTGTAAAACACAACACAGTTCTTTCTTACTTTCAGGGCAAACAAAGAGTTTCAGTTCCTTGTTTAAGTTTTCTCTGGTTATTGGTTTTTTGTGGAGGGGGTTATTGCTGGAGCACAATTGCTTTATCTTTGAAGGATTCCAGACTCCAATGGAAATAATTTTCAGGTAACAGCTGATGGGGGGGGGGGGAGAGAAAGAGCTAAGCATCTCCCTTCTGCCTGCTACTTCTCTGCTGAGAATTCCCCCGATTTCCGAAGTGGCTTGTCAGCTAAGGGCCAAAGACTATGACAGTGAGAGCCCTGAAAGGATCTCCCGCTATCTTTCTATTTCACTAAAAACAGCTCTTGGGGTAGTGGGCTGATTTGGTTCATGGCTACTGCATAATCTTCAACTGCCCTGAAAATGCCAGGACCGTCACAAAAACCATTAAGCCATCATGGCTTCTCCCTATGTCATGCAGAGTCCCAAATTCCCATCATTGTTGAGGTATGCTAACCAGAAATGGCTTCACGCTGGGGGAAGCAGTAGGAAGAGAGGATTGCGAACTGAGGCCTCCCCCTCCACCACTATCACCTCCTTTGCCACCGCTCCTGGGAGTCAGAGAAGGTGAGGTGGGGGGAGACTTTTGCTGGATCCAAGAGAGGGACCAGGCTGGCCTGAGGAATAGCCGCAGTAGCGGGAAGGGGAGCAGGAAGGAAGCGTGAGGCAATGGGGATTCCGCCACCTTCCCCACTGTGGGAGGCTACAACTCTCCAGCCTGGCAGGCCCCATAACCACCCATAAAGGTAAAGGGACCCCTGACCATTATGTCCAGTCGTGACCGACTCTGGGGTTGCGGCGCTCATCTTGCTTTATTGACCGAGGGAGCCGGCGTTTGTCCGCAGACAGCTTCCGGGTCATGTGGCCAGCATGACTAAGCTGCTTCTGGTGAACCAGAGCAGCACACGGAAATGCCGTTTACCTTCCCGCCGGAGCGGTACCTATTTATCTACTTGCACTTTGACGTGCTTTCGAGCTGCTAGGTTGGCAGGAGCGGGGACCCAGTGACGGAAACTCACCCCGTCATGGGGATTTGAGCTGCCAACCTTCTGATCGGCAAGTCCTAGGCTCTGTGGTTTAAGCTACAGCACCACCCGCGTCCCGTAACCACCCATACAGCTGGCCAAATAAAAAGGAGAAAGAGAGCCAGGTCAGGCCTGAAAAGAAGGTGGTGACTGGAGGAGACCCTGGGCAGCAGCAGGTCCTGGGGGTCGTGGGGTGATGGGGAAGGTTCTGGTGGGTGGGGTGCAGGCAAGTCTGTGGGGGGCTGGAGTTTGAGGGGTGTGGGGAGACAATTGGGTTATAAGGGCCAGGAGTGGGGGCAGGAGCTAGCTGGGCTTCAGGTGGTGGTGGTTTGTATCATGGAAAACTTTAATAAAGATATTAACATGCAAAAAAAAAATGAATAAATCAGAAAATTAAAATTAAAAGCTTCCCTCAGCAGTGATACTGATGTAGAATAGAATGTACCAACTTTCATATGAGGAATGTTGGAGGGTATGCCATTGTACGTGGGGTGGGGGTGGGGTTAAGTCAGTTGTTTTGCTGATTTAACTAGCTCCTTCTGTTAATTTTGCGGCAATGGGGAAGGGTACATTCCAGACAGATTGCACAAACCATGTCAAGCTTGGCCCCACACATTTCTGTTAAATAAATCCCTGCAGCACGTAAGTTAGACCAGATGTAGCTAAGATGGTGCCCTCCAGTCAGAAGCTGTTGGACTACAACTCCTATCATTCCCCCAGTCATTGAACATTCTGACTGGGGATGATGGGAGCTGGCGTCCAACTACACCGAGAAAGCACACCATTTGCTTTCCCTGAGCTAGACCCTTCCTTGGGAGTAATCCCCACTGAAATGAGAGCAACTTCCACCTAGGCAGGTAGGACTGAAGAGCAGAAGCACTGACTTCTGCCCAGAATAATTGTGCCCATTGTCAAGATGGCAGGCTGGTTTCCAGAATGCATTCGTTCATTGCTCTTTTGAGGGGGCCTTGCAGAACACTGTTATGTATTTCAATCAGAAACCATTTTGTGTGCTACGTTTTCTTTTCCTCTTTTCGTTTGAATAGCTATTCATCTCAGCAAGGAGAAACAATGCCTCGTCTATATTTCCTTTGTGAATGTGATAAGATAAAAATGGTACAAAGAAGCAGAAAACCCCCTCTGTATTTCCATGGTTAATGTGCTAAGATAAAAATAGTACAAAGAGGCAGAAATACAGATCGAGTACCCAAGAATACTCATGCGTTTAACATATTCATTAACAATTATTATAGCTGTGCACAGAAAAATATTAGCCTGAGAATCCACCTCGTTTTCTCAAATAGGACATTGCCTCAGCTTAGCTGCTCAGATCCACCTCACATTTCACCTCATATCCATGGCATAAGATTCATTGCCTTGCTTTCCACAGTCTGAAATTGACTACAATGGAACTATATATAGATGCCTATAACCAATGCCATTTTTCTAGAAAAAGAGGTGCTGGAACTCACCATGAACACCTCCCTTGCTCTCTTGAGAGCCAGTGTGGTGTAGTGGTTAAGAGCGGCAGTCACATAATCTGGGGAACCGGGTTCGTGTCTCCGCTCCTCCACATGCAGCTGCTGGGTGACCTTGGGCCAGTCACGCTTCTGTGAAGTCTCTCAGCCCCACTCACCTCACAGAGTGTTTGGTGTGGGGGAGGAAGGGAAAGGAGGTTGTTAGCCGCTTTGAGACTCCTGAAGGGGAGTGAAAGGCGGGATATCAAATCCAAACTCTTCTTCTTCTTCTAACGATAGCAATGCAGCATTTCAGTGCAAATAGGCTCAGGGGTCCTTGGCAACACACAGTTAAAAGCCCCCCCTTTTTTAAATAAAAAGGCTTAAGGACTTTCCCTGTGGTTTATGATTTCAGTAAGGAGGGTAGGTGCAAGGGTTAAGAAGCCATAGACAAAATATATAGAACAGGATTCAGTAACAAAACAAAACAAAACAAAACAAAACAAAACAAAACAAAACAAAACACACCACTCATTTTGTTCCAAAGTCACAGTCTTTCTGCATCCCTCCCCAAACCACTGTGACAGGAAGTAAAAAGGTAAAGGAATTCACAGATTGAAATATAGTGTTGTCAGTCAAATACCTACATCAATGCAGATGCCTGATAAGCATCTCAGAGGAGGGCATTCTGGTGGGGAAAGGCCAATGCAGAAAAGTTCTCTCATTGGCTGAGACCTTCCAAATTTCAGGAAGCAGGTGTTGGACAATTATTTCAGTGAAGGGTGGGGCAGAGGCAGATTTAGGGCAGTGTGTGGAGCGTAGGGGTGCTACAGGGTATTTTAAGCAATGGCGAATTTCAAGTACAGTGGTACCTTGGTTTGCAAACGTTTTGGATTACAACCGTTTTGGATTACAAACATGTCAAACCCTGAAGTGTGTGTCCCCTTTTTGGATTACAACCCATTTTTATTTTAATTAAAACCATTTTTTTTTGGAGGCCCTATTGGCGAAAGCATGACTTGGGTTACAACCTGTTTTGGTTTACAACCGGACCTCCGGAACGGATTATGGTTGTAAACCAAGGTATCACTGTATTCAAAACCACTTCACACTTACCATTCCACTGCAACAAAGCACTTTGCCCTATCCTTAGAACAGCCCTGGGAGGTAGGTACACACATTTATCCAAATGTTGCAGACAAAGGCTGAGAAAACTCTAGGTCTCATGAGGAAATTCTGTTGCGTGGATGGGAAAGCAAAATGCATACCAGAGATGATAATCTTCCTGGCTCATTTCTCACTCAGTTAGCCACTCCATTGCGCTAAATTAATCGTTTTATGATGCTGCATTAGGAAATGCACTGGGTTTGTTTTTATGTGTGTGTGTGTTTTGCTTCATAGACATAATCAATACCATAACCATCCTGCAAGAATGACAGATGGGAGGATAATATTGGCAGGTTGACTATTAATAATACTATTTAAACCCGTGAATTGTTCATGTGCCATTAGGATGACCAGATTCAAAGGAGAAGACAGATCCAGTTCTTTTAACAGCCGTGCAGACAGAACAATGCTGGTCAGCTTTGCATGCAAAGTTGAACTTACCCAAACTGCATCTTCTGCACCACTGCTAAAACCGTTGGAATCCTACCTCGAGCTGTGCTGATCATTTTTCTTTGGGGCCATTTGTTGTGTAGAATTAAAACCAAGCTCTCCTGAAGAGTGGGAGTGGGTTAAACCACAGAGCCTAGCGCTTGCTGATCAGAAGGTCGCGGTTCGAATCCCCGCAATGGGGTGAGCTCCTGTTGCTTGGTCCCTGCTCCTGCCAACCTAGCAGTTTGAAGGCACGCCAAAGTGCAAGTAGATAGTAGGTACCACTCCGGTAGGAAGGTAAATGACATTTCCGTGCACTGCTCTGGTTCACCAGAAGCGGCTTAGTCATGCTAGCCACATGACCCAGAAGCTGTATGCAGACTCCCTCAGCCAGTAAAGCGAGGTGAGCACCACAACCCCAGAGTCGTCTGCGACTGGACCTAATGGTCAGGGGTCTCTTTACCTTTACCTCCTGAAGAGTATTTTTTGTGGGTAGAAGTTTCTCTGAAATTGCTTTGAGAGCAACACTGCATCATGTCGCATCCCTCCCAAGGCATTCTGGGAAGTGTGGCCAAAAGAAGCAGGGTCTTTTCACAAGGGTCTTTCCACAGCTTCCCATTAGGCATATTTTGGTCAGAAGCCCACTCTGGTTAGGCAACAATTCCCTCCTCAAAATTTCAGATGATTCTCTTCTTCAAGAAAAAACACCAGAAATATCAGCCCCTGTTTTCTCAGGATAATAATATTTTCAGGCAGACGTGAGGAGGAGTCTATCAGAATAGGTCACCAAACATTTATTTTAAACCTAACCTTTTAGGAAAAGCAAGGCTTCCATCACAGTACCACACTAGGCTGCATTTATTCTAGTCGACAGAGACAGTTTACCACACACAACACACACACAGTATAATTTAGAGGTCTGGTCTTTCCAGTCTTACCTGCTTTTATAAAATATTTTTGCCTCCACGTGCCTTTGATCTCGACTCAAGTTGCTCTTTGTTGTAGGTTTTTATTCAGGGTTGCCAAACTGAAGTAAAGCACATTTTCTTCCCGCAAAAGCTTCCAGCTGTTTAATGAAGCTGTCAAAAAAGCAAGGGAGACTAGCAATCTCTAGGACACCAGGGATCAGGCAATAGCTGGTATTACAGTAGAAATAGACAACTATTTGGAGTAGGGTTCCTGTATCACCTCCCACCTGCTTGCTCTTAAAGCAACACCGTCCATTTAGGGAAATTTCCATGCAGCTTTCCATCTGCTCCTGCTCTGTTTGCTTCCCACAGTTTGGGCCAAATACAAACTGGACAAGGTGGCTTTGCACCTCTCAGAGGTTTTATGAGAAGGACAAATGAGTCATTGGTACATTCTCGTTAAAGCCATTTACATTGGAGGTGGCGGGGATGCTGCTATAATTGATGTCGTGCTGTGTACGCCGAGCCAATTATTTTTCAGGAGCTGTAAAGACAACTGCTGAATTTGCTGGACTCTGGATTTGCCTGTGATTCGGTTTCAGATTTCTAACTGAAAATTGCACGCATCTTTAGCGTTGCCAACTTTCCAACTGATTACTGTTTTATTGATTTCTAGTATTACAAAAGGAGGGAGATACAAAAACAAAATCCCAACTTACTCCCCTCCTCCCTCTGGCACGGTTCAGTCTATTTAAGCTTGCCAAAGTCCAGTCTTTAACTCCATCTTGAAATGTAGACATTTAGCTGGTGAACATGTTTATTATTGTGTTGGGAAAAGCTTCGCCTGCTGATTTCTGTACACCATACTGCTCCTAAGGGTACGACAGCAAGCACTAGTCGTTCAGTTAATCTGCATATTAATTTGGCTGATGTAGAAATTCAATCTATTTGCTGCTTTGAGGGACATCTTTAGGAGAAGAAAAGGCTAGGGAGCAAACCCTACACAAATTTGGAGCAGAGTTCCTAAGATGGTTGGATGGTGCTTTGCATGCCTCCTTCTGGCAACTCCTGCAGCCAAGCTGGTGCCAAACGTATTGCTCTGTTTTTCTTTGGACCACATCAGTGGGGCCAAGAGGGGGCTTTTGTTGTCTGGGCAGCCCAGGACCTCCATACACACTGCCCAGGCTTGTACCCCGGGGAAGTCACTTCAGTGCAGCTAACGCAGCAAAAACAATGCAGGGGGCAGCAGTTATGAGTTACCAGTCTCTGCAGCCACAGCAGGTGCTGTGATTCTCCAGGAGTTTGGCTTCACCCCCAGCGTGGCCATGTCTTTGGAGGAGCCCACATAAAAGCACTCCCCACCCTGCTGCTGTCATACCTAATGGGCTCTTTGGTAATCCTAGGATTTGACGGGATGCTTTTATATTTAGAGATGGCTGTGTGAAAGTAGTTTTCCACATAGTTCTAAGGGACTTAACTGCCTGATAACCCTGCTTCAGATGGAATTCCTAGAATGAGGCAGGGAGGGAAGGAAAACCTCCTTTGTAGGGTTGTTATCGTCTGACTCAGAGGAGGTGCCTATGTATTTAAGTTTCTAGTTCTGTTACAGAGATGCACTGCGCCAACCCCTGCCGTATTATAATAAACAATAATAGATGTTTTTAAATAGTATCATTAATAGTCAACCTGCCTATATTATTCTCCCATCTGTCACCCTCACAGAATGGTTACAGTATTGATTATGTCTATGAAGCAAAAAAAACACCCCACCCTACCACATTTTCTAACTTAGCAATGTAGTGGCTACCGCTGTGAGAAATAAGCTAGAAGATGATGGTGACGATGATGACGAATCGTTTCTACCCCGCCTGACTAGGTTGCCCCAGCCCTCTGGGTGGCTTCCATCATATATAAAAGCTCAATAAAACTATACAGGGATGCTTTCAGATGTCCTCTAAAGGTTGCATCGTTACTTATTTCCTTGGTTCAGAGGTTGCATAACTCCATACCCTCCAACATTTCTCTGATGAAAATAGGGACGTCCTATGGAAAAGTGAGATATTCTGGAATTGACTCAGAAACTGGGACGGCTTCTGTAAACACAGGAATGTCCCTTGGGAAATAGGGACACTTGGGGCAGATCTACACTCATGGCTTTTAATATTAAGGGAGGGTTAAGGAATGGTTTTGATAACATATATGGACACGACATCCTATTTTTAACATTCGTAATGTGTTATTAAAATGCAGCATAGCAACCAGCAGCAGGGAAACAGTATTTTGACAGGGGAAAACCTAAAGTAAACAAGTTTTAATTAACGAGTATGCCCTGACATTTTAGAACGACATATCTAATATTGTTCTAATAATGTTAAACAGGTCAGTGTAGATCCAGTCTTGGAAGGTCTGTAAGAGTCGGGTTGTCCTCTTGGCCTCTGCAGGAATCAACGTCCTTGGTGCCCGTTCTTAGTTACATAGAATGTAAAACAATTTTGTAGAGGCAAGAAAAGGGGGGATATATGCAAAGCGTTGCCAAAATTAATAATCTGAATATCTGTGCAAATACCAACACAGGTGCCAGCGTGTCCAGTCGGGGAAGTGTGCTATTCAATAACACAGCAACTACCTTGAACAAACAGTTGTAAATCCCAGGCTGAGTAAACAATTCAGGCATCAACAAAATGGAAGGGGGAGGATGATTTATGTGCCACGAAATGAAAGCAGTATTGAATCACCCATAACAGAAATGCTTTGCCCTGGCACAGACTGAACAAGTGGAAAACACCTGCTATTTGGCTTGTAGAGAAACAAATGATATTAAGATAATGTTTTCCATCACGTCCTCTTTCCTCTCACCTTGACTCACCTGTAGCTCTGATGTATTACCTTTGAAGTGCGCTTCTACCCTGCAAAGCTGTTTATTTTTAAAATGCTCATTTTGAAATAGGTTTGCCAACTGAACAAAAATATATATAGTCAGGCCCGCACCTGTGCTTCTAGCAGGCATGAACTTCATGAACCCTGCAAAGCATTGCGGGGACAGGCAGAGCCCCCCAACCCAGGCGACCCCCGAGTGGAATAAGGACTCAAGACAACACGCTATGGGACTAAAATTGCCCACAACTTTATTAAGTTTCAGATGTAGGGAGACCTTGGCTCAGGCATTGGGCTTTTATCCTTCCCAGTCCCCAGCTGGGGATCTGGGAGACATCAGGGTTATCCAGAATGTGTGGGGATTGGGCTGGCTCTGGAGAACATATGTTCAAGCACAGATCCCACCCCTGTTATGCCGCCATTGCAGGGGAGACCAATGACAACCTCTAGGCATATGGCCAATGCCTCCCCTCAAGACCCCTTTAATGGGGAACCCTAGGATCACTGCTGCAAGGGGGGCATGGATCACTGCTTCACACCCCCCCCCCCATTTAGGAAGATAGACTAAAGGATTCTGCCCAAGACCTGAAACTGCCAAAGTTGTGACGTTTTGCTACAGGAAAACCTTTCCAGCCCTTCAACAGTGACCATGACATAGCAGTGCATGCGTACCTATGGAGAAGAGGTTAACTTGCAAAAGAAGACTTAACTGAGGGAGGGCAGGGTGGGAGAAACTCTGGAGCCAACTGATGCTTCGCAGGTAAGATTCACCTTCTGTTGTGTGGGCAGGGCAGTCCCTCCCCCTACCTGGCCGATCCCCTGGCAACGCCTCCCCAGGCGGGATTGGGTGATTGGCTGAGGTAGGCAGAGACCTCCAGGTATCCAGCCTGGGGAGGATGAAGCCAGCCCAAACAACCAGGAGCCACACTGGGACCCGGGGGGCTGCAGGCGACCATGCAAAAGGCACCCTCATTTGATGTGGGGAGCGGTCATTGCCACCATTTTTATAATGTTCATTTTGAAGTAAGTTTGCGAATTGAACAAAAAAGGAACCTCACCACAGCATTAGCATCTGCTCAGATCAGCTCAGATCTCCCCCTACATACCCCATGGACACACATTTATGTCTTAGTCAGATTTCCCCCCTCAGTAACAACATTAGCAACAAATTCTAATTCTTAACTGATCATCCTATTTATTATCGCGTTTTCAGTTATGTCCCAGACATTCCAGTTCTGCATTTAAACAAAGCTGACATTGACTCAGTTAGTTTAGCTCATCCTCTCCACTCAGAAAACATAAAGGAAAGCAATGCATTATGCTTTTATTGATTTCCCTTTCTGAACACAGAAAAATCACAACTTATCGAGTTACATATCTGATTAGTTGCTATAACCCACCATTACATAGAACCTAAAAAGAACATCCAACACCCTTTATTAAGATCTGTGACAGTTCAGTTTAAAACTCGCAGACAGTGAGGCGGTACACATCGCACCGTTTATCATTCCAGGTGCCATCACTGTACATTTCAACACATTTTTCTGCCCCTTTCCCTGTGGGCTCATTTTCATACCAGTTTGTATAATTCAGGGACTCCCCGTTCAGGTACTGAAATTCCCCAGGAACATGCCCCTCAGTAATGCCCAGGTAAACATATGTGTTAAAAGATTTAACAAAGCTCATAATAGCATCATTTTCCTTCTTGTTCATTGGAGAAGCAATGGTGCCATGGGCTGCTTTGCAGATTCTTACTGAATTGTTAAAATCAGCCGTTTTTTCAGTGCTGGCAAACACTTTACTGCCAACTGTTACAATCTTTCCACTCAAAGCCAAGGCTGAAAAACAAAATGGAAGACCCGATTAGTCCTATTAGATGACAGGAGCGATCCAGCAGTAAATCACACTGTGCATGTTGAAGTTAACTCTTTATTACCAAGAACAGGATCTGCACAGGCTTGGCAGAGAGTCTGGTTTAACGAGCACAGGAACTGATTCTCAGTAGGTCTTGCCCTATGTATCAGTTACTAAGACTAAAGATTCCCACCTCCCAAAGCTGTCTTCCTCTCCAGAGTCCACCCCACCCTCCCAGCAATCAGAGACTGCATCTGCGTGCTTGTCTTTGCTCCTCCTGCTTCATGCCTCTTCTGGTTTTGGGAGACAAGGGAGAGAGGAGTTGGTTGCAGGAAGAGGGGACAATGCCCATGACTGTTCACCAGCCTGATTCATCTTTGCGTCTTGGCCTCCCTCCTCCATTCTCCTGCTTCAGTTTCTGCCTCTCATTCTGGACTCTCCTCTGCCACAGACTCTCCCAGCTCACTAAGCCCTGTCCCCCCTCACCTTATGGAAGGAAGCAATTATTTAAATAAAAAAAGGTACCTCTTTCTATTATGGTGATTCTGTATTTGATTTCCTTAAGGTCATCTTGCAGTTTAGGATCATCCGATGCAGACAGACCTGTGAACAGAAGTGACAATTATTAATTTATTTTGTTTTATCCGTTTGTATGGTACTTTGAAATTCACAAGACAAGATAACAGTTTTTCTTAACAGATGCCTCGAATAGGAATGGATTCTATAAAAGTAGTGTTAAAACATTAAAAATAAAAAGTGGACCAAGCATATTGGTTTTGTTTTTCATCTGAAATAAACACATTTTGCTGCAGTAAATGGACTTGTGATATATTTGTTATCCAGATTATGAACTGGGGAGAAATGTTTCTTATACATTGGAAAGATAATGCTGGTTTTGTCTGACTATCTATTCAGGCTGCATTCCTATGCATGCTTACCTAGGAGTAAGCCCTAATGAATATACTGGGATTTACAGTTCTGAGTAAACATGCCTAGTTTGCATTTGCCAATAAAACCCAGGAGTTTTCAGACTGCACACCTAGTATCTTTATCAGATCTTTTAAACACCAATGATGACAGAGGAGCTACTTTAAAAGACAGATTGCCCAACATAACTGTGATGCGTATTGCAGAGGGTTCTAGTATGGACTGCTACATTCATTCAGTTAATGTGGGGCCACATAGAGACCTCAGAAGTCTGTGACATGCCTTGCACACTCTGTGTAAGATGTCTGTCCTAGGATGTTCTCCAGAATCATTATGTAAGCACATCTTTGTTGTTGTTGGCATCCGACTGTCTCAGGAGACAATGGAAGAGTGTGTCTTCAGGGGCAAAATCTAACAATTGGAGAGTTACAGCACCTGCTGTGGCTGTAGAGACTGATAGGGGAGAGATATGTTTTATTGCTGGTGGGTCAAATGAAGGCGTCCATTTTTGCTGCTACTGGTACACTGTGGTGTTTCTTAACTCTCTGTGCTCCTCCTAGAATATATACTAATTTTGTACTCAAGGGCTGGGTTAGGGCAGCTATGGCAGCCAAAACAGGGTTACAGAGAACCAAGAGGTAATCATCAGTATATTTGGGTGTATCCCAAAGTTTGCAGATGTAGAAAATAATATATTTTGTGGGGGGGATGCCTGAGAGGTAACCCAGCCTCATAGCCTGATGTGGACTGAGCATGCTCAGTGGGCACAGAATGCCTCATGGCTCATGGATAGGGGAAACTGGGGAGTGTGGGGTTGGTGGGAGGGAATATCCTGAAATAAGGCATGGCTGACATTGCATACTGAACATAGAATCATAGAATTGTAGAGGTGGAAGGGACCATGAGCGTCATCTAGTCCAGCCCTGCAATGTAGGAATCTTTTGTCCAACGTGGGGCTCAGACGAATGGCCCTGAGATTTAGAGTCTCATGCTCTAGCAACTGAGGAGCACTCCACACTGCACCATCATCACTGATGATATTGATGATAATATAAATAACTTGTTCTCTGCAAATCCTCAGGGGTTCCTGAGAAGACAAATCGATTTGGAAAAAGAGGTTTCCTTGGTAGATAGTTTGAAAACTATTCTTCTCTATCAGTTCACTGATCAAAGGGGAAGCCTGGAGGGGATAGCAACCAGCTGATGGACTGAGATTTTAAAAGCAAAGAAGTGTTGTGTCTGGAGTGTTGACCTGATTCGGGCAGGAAAATTCATTTTGTTCAATTACTGTCAGCTTTGAACCCTGAATATTCTTGCGGAACGATTTTTGCAGAATGACTTTTGCAAGAGGATAGTTTGCAAGAGGATATGCTTCCCTCTAGTGGCCTGGCTATATATTATCGAGTCCAGTGGGAATTTGATGCTGAGAATATGCATTTGCACAGAACTAACGAACTTAGCTGGAATTACGTTTCTAGTTCATCAGCATTCTTGCAGGGGCAATGGTGCGTGTAGACTGTTTGATGACTTTGTATTTCACAGCAGGTTTATGGTTTCGCATTTATGGCCTTATTCATTGGGATTATATGTGTTTTTTCCCTATAGAGAGAGATTTTCGAAGTAACTTTCCCATACTCATTTAGCTTGGCTGTGATTCTCAAACTATCTCTGGAAACATTTGTTACATTTTCAGAGCACTAAACAGCTGAGCTGGAGGAGGTGAAGGTGCCCGTCAGCCCTGCCTGGCTCCCTGCTGGTGAGGAACACCCCAAGTCAGCCCTGAAACAAGCATTTTGGGGCAGGGAATGTAGCAACAGACCCAATCTGGGCATCTTCCCTGCTCCTTCTGCCCTGGTTTATGGGGCTGTGGATGTGGCGGTGCCTATGCCACTCCCTTAAGCCCAGCCACTTCCAGCCAGGGGTTTGGACCATAGCCTAAGGAACACTGTGTGGCTTAAGTGTGCTGAAGCCAAGGACAATTAAAAAAATAATGAATTTTATAAACTTCAACAGGACTGAAATGAGTTGAAAGATTAAGGAGTGCATCCACCAGAAGGTGAGAAAATGGGGAGAGGGTTTTGTGAGTGCAGAAAATAACGAATGAATAAAAGTGAAGGGGGGGGGACCCACATGTCAGTTCACACCAGGCCATAGTTTAGTGCTACGTTAGCAAGCTAGAAGAAGCACAAGTATTTATTTTATTTTTATCAAATTCATATACCACCCCACACCCACAGGTCTCATGTTCCTTGCTCTCTTATCTTTCCATGTGGCTGGGAGAAAGACTTCTGCAGCACTTAGGGCAGGGGTCAGCAAGGTTTATCTTGCCTGGGTCAGATCGGTCCCGCAGAGATCCCTCGATGGGCTGGATCGCACACGGGATTTTCGGCCCCACAGAAGTGAGTCCCTGTGCCACACTGCGTTGGTTTAGCGTAGCGTGAGAGCAGGAGGCTCAGTTCGGGGGCGGCTTGTGGGCCGGTCAAACAACCTCTGCGGGCCACTTTTGGCCCATGGGCCTTAGGTTGCTGACCCCTGAATTAGGCTGTATACAAAGCCACATATTTAAAGCATCCACCCACCCAGGTACAGTGCTTTTTTTCTAAAAAAATGTTTAGGGGTACTCTCATTTTCCTACCCATATTGAAATACTGCCCCTCAATGAGGCCAAACTTAGATTCACGAAATGTTTTGGGGTGTTCATACCCCTGCATCCACCCAGAAAAATGCACTGCCCAGGTATCCTGGGAATGGTAGTTTGTTAAGAGTGCTTTGAGTTGTAGCTCTGTGAGGGCCAAACAACATTTCCCAGGATCCTTTAGGGAGGGGAGATGTGCTTTGAATGTCCAGCAGCTGCCAAGGGGGTGGGCAAGGGGCTGAACTGTTGCTTTGCCTGAGGGTATAAAAGTTGTCTGTATCTGAGTGACGGGGGGCATTTTCTCATTTCTTCCTAAATGCACCCATGAATATTAATGGCTACCATCAAACCTCAATAACACAATGGAATATACATTTCATCACATCAGCTCGGACAGTTACTCCAAACACCAAACAAAGCACCATTAGCATAATAGCCAGGGTTCAAAATCATTGTTGTTAAATTCATGATTATTATAATTTTTTAAAATCTAGGACCATAAAATATTGCTAGCACTTGCATGAAACCTGAGTGGCTTGGACAATTGGCAAAGAAGAGAAGAGTTAGGATTTGATATCCCGCTTTATCACTACCCTAAGGAGTCTCAAAGCGGCTAACAATCTCCTTTCCCTTCCTCCCCCACAACAAACACTCTGTGAGGTGGGTGGGGCTGAGAGACTTCAGAGAAGTGTGACTAGCCCAAGGTCACCCAGCAGTTGCATGTGGAGGAGCAGGGAAGCAAACCCGGTTCACCAGATTACGAGACTACCACTCTTAACCACTACACCACACTGGCAAAGGACTGAAAATTGCAAAACTTGCATAAGTTCAATTACTGTGAAATTTTCCAACATCTCTAATCTCAACCTTAGACAAGCACAAAGATCCGAAACAGACTTTTGCCTCCATGCACATAGCAAATTTATTTTTATTTTCTTTCAGTTACAGTGGTACCTCGGGTTACATACGCTTCATGTTACATACACTTCAGGTTACAGACTCTGCTAACCCAGAAATATTACCTCAGGTTAAGAACTTTGCTTCTGGATGAAAACAGAAAGCGTGCTCCGGCAGTGCAGCAGCAGCAGGAGGAGGCCCCATTAGCCAAAGTGGTGCTTCAGGTTAAGAACAGTTTCGGGTTAAGTACGGACCTCCAGAATGAATTAAGTACTTAACCCGAGGTACCACTGTATATCCTGCCTTTATTCCACCATCACTGAAACCATTGCGGCATCCATGAGGTTGCCAAGTGGTCACCCATCCAAGCAGTGAGCAGACCTTGTCCTGCTTAGCTTCAGCAAGGTGGCAGCTCCAAGTATCTCCAAGCCTTATCCTAGGACTGGAAGAAGCACATGCTAGGGAGAGTAGGACCATGTCTGTTGGCTCCACCCTGGTTCCATACAGCCCGTCACTTCCACTCCAACATCCGAACATTTAGTATGACCTCTGAAAATGGGAGCCTACACACATAAACTGTCATGTCATTCATAAACTTGTGTGACTAGGATTTCCAGTCATATGAGAGACCAGGTGCATACAGTTTGTAGGTTTATCTTTTTAGACGTTGCACTAAATGTGCATATGTTGTGGAAAGAGCTGGTAGGACATACGATGCAAGAGACAGGGCCAAGTGGCACACAGTTCCTTGTTCAACCTCCACGCATGTAAAATCTACCTAAAGGCAAACACTTGGGCTAAAAAGCTATTTTAAAGATGATACCCATAGTCACCTGGTATCCCATGATCTCCCTTCTCGCCTTGTCTGCCCTTTAACCCTTGCGGTCCAGGGTGTCCAGGAGGACCTGGAGGACCTGCTGAAGTGAAAAATAGAAGGATGAAAACCTGGCACACATGTTAAAGACCGTCTGCATTTATTTCACATTCATCTTTAGAACTACTTAAAAGTTCCCCACAAATTAGAACTGGCCAAAATGCAACAAAGAAGGAATTCTCTTTTGAGGGGTTTCAAACATTTGCATTACAAGCACAACACCTTAAAGGTGATCTGCAGAAGCACACTAGAATCTTATCCCTCTGTATAATGTCAATTGCCTTTTGGTTAAAAAGAAAGTTTGTACATTTTGGAGAAATGCTGGGAAAGGATAAGCAGGTTACTTGTCTGTAGTATTTGGTTTGGCTCCACATCCATAACAGATGTGGATTAGTTTGTCCTGTAGGCAAACTCTGACTACAAGAATAGGATGCAGAAGCAATCTAGGGAAGCTGTTACCAGGGGAGCAGGGAGGGAATCCCAAAAAGCACAGGTCCAAATGGTACAGACCACGAGCTTTCCACATGGTTCAGATTCATGTGTCTTTTGATATGACCATGTAATCAATCAGTAACCTTCCGGTTTTACTCCATATAAAGCATGTATTTGGATTTTAAGAATGTGGAAATCATTTTCTCTTGAACATATTCTTGTTAAATTCAGTTGTGAAACGCAGACACTTAACATCCTCCTGCTCACATCTCCCAGGCCCTTGATTATATCCAAGCTTACCTATAAGTTGTGGACATGCTTCCTGAGCATCACCGGTTACAAGCAGAGCAGCCACTGCCACGAGGATATGAACCAACTGGGATGAAGGCATCCTTTTCAATCAGCTAAATGAAGTGGGGTGGGGGTGGGGAGAGAGATTTATCAGGTGTAGGTGCATCACAATAATTTTATTCTGTTATTTCCTTTTTCACCGTTTTGCTTCTGGATAGTGTGAATTGGGTAGGTTTGCCTTTAAACTGAATTGTATTCCCCCCCCATCTCTAGTTACAACAATATAAAATGACAATATTAAAATCAATGGGAAAAAATTACAATCAAAAAAATAACGTGGAACCATATCTATCTCTATCTATATCTATCTATCATCTATCTATCTATCTATCTATCTATCTATCTATCTATCTATCATCTATCATCTATCATCATCATCATCTATCTATCTATCATCATCATCTATATCTATCTATCTATCATCTATCTATCTATCTATCTATCTATCTATCTATCTATCTATCTATCTATCATCTATCTATGGCCAGGGAAGCTAAACAATGATGATGCTAGTCACAACTTTGTATTGTATTACTTTAGTGCCTTGAGAAGCCGGCCCAGCTTTGCTTGCTCCCACCCTTCATCTCCGACTCATTCTATTGAGTGTTATTGGCTGCTAGGTGACATGGAGTTCATAAAAGGCAAACCTAGCCACTGCCCCCAATGGAGCATGCACTTGTTATATGCTCTTGGTTCTGCTCATCTTTGTAAAATTTACATTAATAAACTAACTTCCTTGTGAGAATATGGTGGCACAACTCAGAAGTAAGTGCCCGTAAGGATCCATTTATTATGGTATTTTTCTTGAAGATGAATCGATGCCCTTCTCACCTGCAGCTGTTTTCTTTATATAGGATTTCTCTACTGATTGTTGTTATGATGCTCTTAGAGCTTTTAAAAACATTATATATAAATGCTTTCAAAAATAAATAGATATTCTCAATAAAATTTGATTGGAATGAATTGAAAGAAGAGGGAAAATCTAAAAGAGCACTCTAATTTTATTCATCTTTACCCAGAAGTAAATTTAACTGAGTCCAATGACCTTACTCCAAAGTAAGCATGCAACCTGAGAAATGTTAATGCTACACTAACAACACAATCCACATATATAAGAAATTTCATGAAGTTAAATGGGGCTTATATAAGATTTCAGCCTAAAACAGAGCAGTTTGACTTACCTTCTTCTTCCAACACCGAATACTGCAGAAGCGCTAAAAGGGTCCATTTATAGCATGTGTTATTTGATATATATGTTCATGTTAGATAGTGGTTGGCTTAACTTGATTTATCCCCCTCCATTTTATTTGCATAGTTGCTTCATTACATAAAAGACGGAATGGTCAACAGCCCCTATTGATTCCCTAACTTTTTGAAATAAGATCTAACATAAGGAGCAGGACAATGAACCTTTGAAAAATATTTCTGCTGAGGCTTGTTTGCAAAATATAGGGTTTCTATACAACTTAATATAATTAATAAATAATGATATAGCCAGTCTTATTTTCAGAGAGGGGGGAGGACAAATCATGACATAGTGCACATAAGCTACAAGCTGTTCTCAGTAGATCTCTATAAAAACACACAACCTTTGTATATATTATTTCCCCACATGATGTAGAATCTACACCTATGAAAAGGTTTTTAGTAATCTGACACACCTGACCTAGAACATTCAACACAGGGAGACATACAGCTCCTCTAGGTCAAACGCTCTGTTTTCCACCTTGACATTCAGACAATGTCAACCATTAACCCACCACCGTTATGTTCTTCTCTGGAATTAAGGGGTATTATACTATGTCCAACCGGGTTTTAGTTCAGACATGGCACAGACCTTGCCCCTAGACACACACACAAGCCATAACAAAAAAACTGACTTGGGAGATTTGCCACTCTTCCCAGTCAAAAACAAAAAAGTGTGTGTATAGGGGTAAGATTACAGAAACAGAAACATTTACAGTGGTACCTCGGGTTAAGTACTTAATTCGTTCTGGAGGTCCATTCTTAACCTGAAACTGTTCTTAACCTGAAGCACCACTTTAGCTAATGGGGCCTCCTGCTGCCGCCACGCCGCCGGAACCCAATTTCTGTTCTTATCCTGAAGCAAAGTTCTTAACCTGAAGCACTATTTCTGAAGCGTATGTAACCCGAGGTACCACTGTATATGAAGACCCTTTATCATATGTTACCGTTATCTGAAGGGAAGGTTCTTCCCTGTTTCCTAACTATGGCTAGGTAAGACTGGATGCATGAGAGAAAGAGCCAGCTCTGTGGCTGCATGCAGAAACAACAGTGGTACCTTAGGTTACAGATGCTTCAGGTTACAGACACTTCAGGTTACAGACTCCGCTAACCCAGAAATAGTACCTCGGGTTAAGAACTTTGCTTCAGGATGAGAACAGAAATCGTGCGGCAGCAGTGCAGCGGCAGCGGGAGGCCTCATTAGCTAAAGTGGTACCTCAGGTTAAGAACAGTTTCAGGTTAAGAACGGACCTCCGGAACAAATTAAGTTCTTAACCTGAGGTACCACTGTATGGGATTTTCTTCCAATGGATGCCCAATTGACTCTCTCTCTGCCTGTCTTCTGCCATCTTTGCATTTAAAGCAAGCTTTGAGTTTACATGCTTTGAAATGGTAGGTGTTGATCCTATAGATTTTAGTGGTTTTAAATGACTAAGACAATCTCTAGCATCTTTTAAATTGCTTTGTTAAGACAATGTACTTATATTTCAAATATTGATGTGAGCTGCTGCTTATAGATAGTGCCACCACAGCCTCCCACCATATAAGGAACAGTGGGATACAAATGTACACACACACACACACACACTCTAACACAAGCAAAAATATTTGTTATTTTAGGGCAGAGGGGAGGGGCTGCACCTCTCTTCTGAAATACTGCTTGATATAGTATTTTATTTTTTGTATATATAAATTTTTATTAAGTTTTTCTTTAACAAATAATTTTGACAGCCATGTTTACCAAGAGCCATCTTTGTGTGCCCTGGGGGCAGATGATTTGTATTAGCAATTTTTCGGCCAAAATGGTAAAGATCGACATCAGAACCAACTTCAGTGTCAGAATTCAGGCTGTGGAAGAAGCCAGCACTGTATGAGCAGCCCAGTGTTGTCATGGACCAAGCAACCATGACAAAAACCACAAACGCAAACTGAGAAAAGCAATGAACCCCATCCCTACTCCCAGGTAAACCATGTATAGGATTGCAGCCTCCACTTTTCAGCCCGTATCTGTTGGGATCTGGTTTCAGAAACAATTTTAGGTTACTCAGTTGAGTCATATGTGGCTAGGCAGAAAGCCCTCATATATAAGCTCTCCAAGTACAGAACTCTCTGTATTGAGGCACCTTGTAAACAAAGCTCTGCTCTCTCTACAGTGTGGAATTAAGCCTTTTACAAATAATGTCTCATAATAGAATTCCTCTCATTAAAAGCAACAGAACTTGGACAAGTTCCCAAGCACTCTTCAATGCAGCGAACATCCTGTTTCTCAAACATTCCACTGGAAATTATTCCTCTCGGCAAATACTGTTTACCGATTATACATGTAATATTTAATTAGCTTTTTCTAATGCGCAGACTTTGGAGGAGGGCCAGTCGGTTGGCTCAGATTTGTGGGTGGAAACAGCAGGCATGCTCTCTCTCCTCCTTCATATGTTCACTATTCATGTGTTCACTGAGTAGGGTCATGGGAGTCATGCATGCAGGAATTGTGATGCCCTTTAAAACCTCTGGCTGCCCACCTATGTCTCTGTTGTTCCTGAAGAGCCAAAAGGTCACTAATGCCCTGTTTACACATCAGAGTGGTATGGTTAACACATCTCCATAGCTGCTGCAACAGAACTCCAGGTGCACAGGGCTTTTTCTCAGCCGGAACTTTCTGGAACACTACAGAACTCAGTTCCGGTATCTCTCAGGTGGGCACCATTGCCATTCTAAGAGAACAAGGGTGGTGTTCATCATGAGTTTGGGCACCTCTTCTTCTAGAAAAATAGCACTGCAGGTACAGCAATAACATATCTTCAGCACGACTATTTACAATTGCTGAGACAGATGTATAGAAGGGCAAACTATTCCCCGTTAGAACACTTCATTTTTTTAATCCAAATTTTCCTGTCAGTTTTGTCTGTCTGTCTTCCATCCTTCCTCTCTTTCTCCCAAAGATGAAATGGAAACTTTCTGGCCTATAAAAGTCTCCTTAAAAAGAAAGTAAAAAAAGAAAGCAGCATATCTTCCCAAGGTAACGGGAAATCAAAATCTATTGCTGTTTTAGGTCGATACTAAAACAAGTGTCCCTGAAGAAATACTGAACTCAGATTGCTGGCTATGCAAGAAATATCCTGGTAGCATAAGCTGCTGCTTTGATTTTGCCAGGCAAGAATTAACATCAGCTCTTGGGGGGGTTCTTTCTTTGGTCTGTTTTTTTAATTTTTATTTTGAGTTGAAATAGTGTAAATAGAACAAAAAGGAGACTAATCATCACCATCATCAAAAGCACAGCAATATTTGATATATCAGGATGCAACATTCAACATTCTGAAGGAGCGAGCCCTCCAACATTTGCAGGCTGTTTAAAGGTTGTGCAGTGTAGTATAGTAGTCTCATCCTTGCTATTTCAATACATTTTATTAATGATTGACAGGCAAGTCCTCCAAGTACACCCTTCCTTCAGGCTAAGCTGTCCATTAACTGGCCATTGTAAACATAATGAAATACCATATTGGGTCACACATCTGCTGTTATCAGCTGCTACTGCAAACACTCATATGCACAAGTGCTAAAGAAGTGTGTTTAAACCCCTGCTCCCAATAGGCTCAGGGCTGGTTAATCCAAATAGCAGAATCACAGGAAAACAAGCTTTTCCTGGACTGCACCATCTCAGAATATTGGGGGTGGGGAGTCACATGACTGCTGCCCTTGTCCTTCCTCGCAATGGTGTAAGGTACCATTTCCTGACTGAGGGCTATTGTGACTGGAATTGGGAATCACTGTCATCACTCTCATAGTAGAATCAGAAAATTGCAGAGTTGGAAAGGATGCTGAGCCTCATCTAGTCCAACTCCCTGCAATGCAGGAAGCTCAACAAGGGGTTCCCGATTAAGTTTGAAACCATACAGACCCTGCTTAGCTTTGCAAATGTGATAGCAGTTTTATCCCTGCACCACTAGGATATTGACTAACTGAGAAGCATCAGAATCACACATGAGGAGAATTGTGGTTCATGTTCCATTATTCATTTGTCTAGTTGGATAAATATACCACGTCTTATATTTTCCTAAGTACCAATTAGATGTTTTATGAAATACTAGGAAATTATGCTGAGATCTATTTCTTTGTGACTGATGGTGGAGTATTGCCAGCTACACCTGTGCCTTGAAAGCCAAAAATTCATGCAAAAATCACGAAAGACAACAAACACATAACTTCACAATCATTTTCAATATATTTGAATATGCATTTGAACATCAATGATTCTACTTTGCTTTAGATCTAACAGATAAATCTTTTTTAAAAAAATAATTTAAATGTTCCTAAGCATGGAAATCCTAATTTTCTTGATTCTATGTGGCAGATGTGGGTAAAAAAATAAATCTGATTTTTATTTGCAGAACCACAATTCCCAGAAGCCAAGGCAGTTTTGTTGGTTTAGGATTGTAATGTAGATGGAGGAATCTGACTAGAATTCACAGACAGTGAGACGATACTGGTTACATTTTTTGTCATTCCAGGATCCATCCGTTTGCATCTCAACACAGTTTTCAGCTCCCTTGCCATTTGGTTCATATCGACGCCAGTTTGTATAATTGACAGCCATTCCATCTAAATATTCAAATTCTCTCGGAATAGGGCTCTCCTTAATTCCCAGGTAGGCATATTGGTTTTTCTCTTTCACAATCTCCAAAATAGCATCATTCTCCTTTTCATTCATGGGTTTTGCAACAGAACCCCCAGAATTCTGGCATGTTTGAAGTATGGTTTCGAAATCAACTACCTTTGCATTGGTGGCAAATATTTTATGTCCTGCTTTGTTTATCATTCCTTTGAGAAGAAGCACTGCAGCAGAGAAGAAAAATCATGGTTATCCATTTTGTATTATATTGCAACAAAAATTGATGCATGCAAGCCACTGCTACATTTTATAGCATCAAGTGAAGAACATGCATGTATAAACTAGGAATGGGTAAATCAATCTTTCTCCATATTACTTTTTTGTGTGTCGTCCCAATCTCACATCATCCACATTACTGTGCATTTCCATTTTTTCTAAAAAATATATAAATGCACAAAATGTGCATTTAAATACATTTTAAAATCTATATTTAAAAATGCTTTCTTTCTCTGAATGCAAATTGAGGGAGGATGTCCTGAAGCCCCGTAGAAAGCACCAGATCTCCCTTTGTAAAGATGGACAGAGCACCAACCTCAAAGAGCAAGGTTCGATGTCAGAGTCCTCATTTCTGCTACTGCAGAAACTCCCATGGCCCTTACTCTATGAACATCAGAGCACCAGTATCAATACAGCCAAAAGGGGCCAAAAAGAAGACTTGGATCTGAGGAACCAAATGCTTTCTCAGTCGCCTGACTTGCCCCCAAACCAGAAAGAAAGCTACACCAACCCAGGCAATGGTGTAGTGATGGGGCGGGTGGGGGGCAGGGGGCAAGACTTGGAGAAGGCAGAAGAAGTGCAAGATCACTCCTGGCTCAGTGAGAGCCCAACTGGCATTGAATGTTGTAGATCAACCCCCTTCAGTGCTCCGCTCCTCCCCAGTGACTTACGTTTGCAGCCTAGATGTATTTTAACTCAAAATAGACATTAAAACGAACAAACTGATTTCCGTATGATTATTTTTGAGCCAAATACTGTGTTGACATATTAGGGAAGTGCAAAAGCAGGTGGGTAGCTAGGTTCTGATCTGCATGTAAATCCGAAAAGTGTGGCTCAGTCCACTTCCTAAAACCAGCTCTCATATTATTGCAGGAGTTTTTTGAGGGGAGGGTATAACAATCTTCAGCTATAATAATAATAATAATAATAATAATAATAATAATAATAATAATAATAATAATAATAATAATATAATAATAATAGTTTGGCTGGGTTTCCCCAGCCACTCTGGGCGACTTCCAAGAAAAGATTAAAAGTACATCAAAACATCAGTCATTAAAACTTCCCTAAACAGGGCTGCCTTCAGATGTCTTCTAAATGTCTGATAGTTGTTTATTTCTTTGACATTTGATGGGAGGGCGTTCCATAGAGTGGGTGCCACTACTGAGAAGGCCCTCTGCCTAGTTCCCTGTAACTTTGCTTCTTGCAGAGAGGGAAAAACCAGAAGGCCCTCAGCGCTGGATCCCAGTGACTGGGCTGAATGAAAGGGGTGGAGACGCTCTTCAGGAGCCGAGGCCATTTAGGGCTTTAAAGGTCAGCACCAACACTTTGAATTGTGCTCGGAAACGTACTGGGAGCCAATGTAGGTCTTTCAAGACCAGTGTTATGTGAAATTTTGATTGATGATAGGCAATAGAATTTCTCTCTCCCTACCCCCTTGCCAAGATAGTTTGAAAGAGGGATTGCTCCTTCTGGTGTGGACGCTCACCTTATGTTCACATTTGGTAAACAGGGTGGGTTTTATTTGTTTGTTTGTTCTTTTAGAGACAGCAGAGAGAGAAAAATAAATAAATGTGTGAATGCAATAGGGAAGTGAGCTTCTCTCAAACCACTTTTAACTCTCTTGAAGCTGTCACTTGAAGTTACACAAAAGAAAATATGTCAGGATCTCCCGTGTTATTCTTAACATTGGTTTTCAGCAGTATTAGGAAGGGTGAAAACAAAGAGATTACCTCCTTCAAGCCTCAATATTTTTTGATTCAGACTTCTGAGGACTTCCTGTACTTCTGGATCAAGAGAAGCAGGACGGCCTGCCAATTAAAATAAGAAGAAAAAACTGAGTTGAGCTGAGCTTCATTGGCCACAGCAAATCCAGTGTTCTTGCTGTAAATCATTTTTGAAGGACATGTGTTTCATTTTCAGCAAGGAATAATTCAGCCCATTTGTTGATCTTGAATTTATCAACGACCACCGAAAAATCCCTTCTGGAATAAGATTTATTCCTAGCATACCAAAGACAGAAATCTCCCTTTCACCATTTAGTTTTAAGCTAGAGAATAAAAACCTATAAAACGGTTAATGCATTTTATTTTGTCCAATGATAGGTAAGTCAATGAATTGAACACAAATGGGAGTGTAATATCTGTAGCAGGTATCCTACATGAATTCTAATCCATTTTCAAAGTCATTGTTTCCAAACAAGGCTAATCTAATTGTGGTGCATTCTATGCACTACTCATTTCTTTCTTTCTTTTAAGTCCTAAATTAGCTGCCTATTGATAAAATATATACATGAGGGTGGAGCTAACTCAATCAAAAGTAATTCCAAGCAAAGCATGAACCTTTCAAAAGGACTTTGGGGTAAATCTTATATGATCAATCAGTTTGGTATCATTTTGAAAATCAGCCTCTGAAGCATGATACATAAGGCATATGCTTAACCTCAAGAGACATTGTACCAAAGTGCAATTGACAAATTAATCTGTATCTGTCTGTGCAGTGAGCCAGATATTTTACCTAACAGAGTGAAAGCCCTTGTCTGCACTGTGTTTACTCGATCTTGTAGATGTCCTAGGCACAGACCAGCCTTTGTACAAGGCCATACAGGGATGAAGAGGCTTATGCCCTTATCTTTATAATAGCATGAATTGTGTTTTATTATGCTTGGGGTATTCATTTATCTGAGTCGATTCAACATTAGCTTTGACGCAATTAGGGATGGTTTCAATTTTGGTTCCTCTCAGTTTCTGATTTTTCCAAACTCAGTTTCAGTTCTGCACATTTTTTACATCAGTTTGTAATTTATTTATCTTTTTTTTTAAAAAAAAAATCCTCACAAAAATCCACCAGGATTTTGGTGCAAATTTATCCTAAGATATGAATTGTGTCTGTATATGGATTGCCTAATATACACATCTTTGTGAAGCAATTTCTAATATAATGCATATTTGCAAGCATATTCACGAATATATGCACCTTTATATACACTTTACCCTAATATATGCATTTGGTACACAGTACGTTACTTGGCTAGACTTATATTACAAATTTCGGGGAAGAGTGAATGTCAGTTCACATGTTATAATGTGAAATGGATCAAATTTCTTCCTCATCCCCAAAAGTAATTAATAATTGTATCGCCTAAGTGTACAGGGAAACTTGTCACAACAGTTTTCCTGGCTCTCTATTATATTATATTATATTATATTATATTATATTATATTATATTATATTATATTATATTATATTATATTATTATATTATATTATATTACAGTATATTATATTATATTATATTATTATAGTATTGTATTGTATTATTATATTATATTATATTATATTATATTATATTATATTATATTATTAGGTTATGCAATTCCTTTTTACCTTCTGGGCCTCTCTCTCCCTTTTCTCCTTGTTCACCTCTTGGCCCTGGTGGACCAGGAAGTCCATCTCTTCCAGTAGCACCCGGCAGACCATTAGGAGGGCCCATTGGACCTAGAAGGAAACACAAGAACAAAGATATGCAAGGCACTCCTCAATGGTACACTATAGAAGGGGAGACTAAATAATAATTTCAAGGTTGCAGGTGCCCTTCAAGGAAGCAGATTGCATTACAGTCTGCGTAACTCAATACCATAGTCCAATCTCCTTGGAATGATGACTCGGAAACCAAAAACTTACTATAGTATCTCTTGTCCCTGAAGATATAAAAACCTTATTTCATGGGCAATGAAATATGATGACACATCAGCTAACCTTTTTAGTGTGTGCGCACAAATCACTGAATACCTCTTAGCTGCTCACTGAATATTTTGATCACATAAAAAAGGAACAATTTAGTTATTCTTTCTTTCCCAAAGTATTTTTTTGGAAAGATTCAGGAAATCACCCTTCCAGTACAAAAGTCGAACCAAACTAAGAAATCTCCTTTCTTGAATGCATTGCCTGATAATTCACACAATTAACATTTTTTTATTTGCCCGATACATTGAATTACCCAATCCAATTTTGTTTATGACCAAGCATAAGGAGAGACATGAAGACAGTCTTCAAATATCGGAAGCGCTACCACACAGAAGATGGGGTAGGCTTATTCTCTGTCCTAAAACATTAGGAGAAATGAAATACTAGGAGACACTTCCAAACGGCAGTGCAACAATCTGCCTTGGGAGGTAGTGGGTCTCCTTCACTGAATGTATTTGAGCAGAGGGTGCTGGACAGCCATCGGTCAGAGATGTTGCAGTTGTGTCCTGCAAACCTGTGGTGAGTCAGTTTTCAATTCTTTTTGGTGGGTCACAAGTTATGCATACCTAATCTGAACATTACTAGAGACCAGTGGGACCATAGTTTCTTGAAAACACCATGACTTTAGCTTTCTTGTAATTCACAGCCAGCTGTTCTCTTTGGCAGTATCCTGAGAATGCCATCATCAATCTTTTTAGTCCTACTTTATATGGAAAGGAGCTCTCATCATCAAATTGATGAGTGTGTGTGTGTGTGTGTGTGTGTGATCCTTAATTGTCCCTGATCCCCACTCCAGTTTTACCCAAACCATGTTCCCTCCCCATAGCTCTCTGAAAACTGTAATTAAGGGGGATATCACAACAAGTAAAGGAGCTGTCCTTTTTTGACACTCTGCTATTTGAACACTGATATGAATTGGTCTACAATCAGGTGTCTGTAAGATGCAATACTAGTTCATTACCAGCAATTTTTAATACTAGGCTTTGTATTCTAATAGCAACAAGTTGATACCTGGTGGTCCTGGGTCGCCTTTCATCCCATCACGCCCATCTCTCCCAGGCACCCCACTTGACCCCGGAGTCCCTGGGATGCCTGGAACTCCTGCACATTTGTCTCCTGCCTGTCCAAGACACGGAAGAGCAAAAACAGCGACTACTACTGCCGCATGAAGGAACTGGGACAAGACTTTCATTTCTGACCAGCTGTAAAAAAAGAGAGCATACATTTAAAATAGCACAGCATTTCTCTCAGAATGAGCTCAGTCATAATATTCATTAAAAAAAATAGTCAAAGCCGTTAGTTCTAAACTGTGAAACTTCAAATGTTAAATAATTTTTGTTTCGCTCATTCAAGGTGTCTCCCCCCCCCATACTGCTCATCTCGAACAAAGACAGACGAAGGTCAATATTACAAAAGGAAATAATGACGATACAAGATGTTGCGATGAAATATTTCCAAATGGTGATGATGATGTTTCAGCCAGTAATCTTGGCCACTAAATGCTAACTGAAGTCAACTTACCCTTGTGTTTCACCTGGATAGGAAAGAAGGTTTCAGACCATGCAATTTATACAGTGCAGCTGCATGGCTGGTTTCATACTCAAGTAGAAATTTGATATACACTTGTGGACGTAGATGGAAGTTTGGTAAGGGTGGGTTTGAAGGAGTCCTTGTTTTATTAATGCACTCCATTTGCTTGGTAAATACTTCAGATAGTATGAAGGACCCAGTGATGACATTTCCCTTGAAAACAGGAGTGGGAAACATCTAAAGATTTGTTTAGCAAAACGTGGAGGAAAATCTGCAGGAATAATGAGGATGATTCCAAAGAAACGAAACCTCAATAAAAAGATATAAAGATTTACGCATTGAGGGAGGGTGAACGCCATTCAAAAAATTGAAGGACTTACATGAAACTCAGTCTCTTTACAGTTAACACATCATGCTTTTCATCCTTTGGAACTAGTTTCCTGCAACACACTGCAGGAACATGGAGTGAAGGACCCTGTCCTGATGTTCTACAGGGGAGGTAACCTTAACATAAGGGTTTGTCAAACATATAGAAGAGATTCCACAAAAGAGACCCCTGACCATTAGGTCCAGTCGTGGCCAACTCTGGGGTTGCGGCACTCATCTCACTTTATTGGCTGAGGGAGCCAGCGTACAGCTTACAGGTCAAGTGACCAGCATGACTAAACCGTTTCTGGCGAACCAGAGCAGCGCACAGAAATACTGTTTACCTTCCCGCCAGAGCGGTACCTATTTATCTACATGCACTTTGACATGCTTTTGAACTGCTAGGTTGGGAGGAGCTGGGACCAAGCAACGGGAGCTCACCCCGTTGCGGGGATTCGAACCACCAACTTTCTGATCGGCAAGTTCTAGGCTCTGTGGTTTAACCCACAGTGCCACCCGTGTTCCTTATTCAAAGGATACAAGTGGTTTAAAAGAGACAAGAGAAGAAAGTTAAAGTTTCATTGACAGATTAGAAATTAACAATTCACTGGGTCTAGGTGGAGTCCACCGAAAACATCTTTTGGAACTCAAATGTGAAATTTCCAATCATCTAACAAAAATATGGAACATATCCCTCATGTTGGCCTTTGTACCCTAGGACTTGAAAGTGGCCAATGTACTGATTTAAAAAGGGAGTAAGGCGAGAGCCAGGAAATTTCAGGCCAGTTAGCTTAATATCAGTTCCAGGTAAATTGGTGGAAAATATTATTAAAGATAAAATTATCAATCATATAGAAGAATAAGTCCCGCTGATAAGAAATCAGCATGGCTTCTGCAAAGGTTCCCCTTGCCTTGCTAAAGGTTGAGATTGTCAGCAAGTGTACAGATAATGATCCAGATGACATGATGCATTTCAATTTTTGGAAAGTTTTAACATGGTTCTTCACCAAAAGTTATTGAGTAAATGTGATAGCTATGGGGTAAAAGAAAGGGTCCCCTTATGGCTGACAAATGGTTGAAAATAAATGGATGGATGTCACAGTGAGCTAGCTCCTTCAAGGATCTTTCCTGGGATTAATGTTTTTTGACTGTTCATAAATGACCTAGAGTTGGGGTGAGCAATGAGGTGCCCAGTTTTGCCCCTCTCCCCACCTGCCATTTACCTTGTATGGAAAGCTTGATTGTAAAATGCAAAAAAACAACAACAGATATTTGGAGACTCCCTTTCTGTTGGCATTTACTGACTCCCTCGGGAATTAGACTTTAGTGGTAGCCTAATTCATTTTGGGTGACTTTGGATAAATCTTGGGCAAAATCTGAATTGCCCCAAAGCAATACTCTTTGATTCTGACTTCCTCTTGCCTACTAGTTAGTTATTTGAAAGATTTAGTGTAAGCAATCTCAAGGTGGCCTTTGGTCTGATCTGGTAGGCATCTTCTGATATACTTTAGCAGCTCCCATAATGCTCCAGTCAGAAATAAATCGGGCTATTTGTGGTCCTCAGGACAAGTGGATTAACATGATGGTTATGGGAATCCAAAGGGGTCAGTTTTGTACTGACTTCTGTATCTACACATCTTTCCCTGTGGAAATTAGTGTTACCATGTGCCACAAAGGGCAATTAACATTTAAAAATGTCTCACATATGGAGAAGACATAAAGTTCAAGTGTGCCATCAGTTTTCTGGGAAACAATACTCTCAACTTGACTGTGAACAAAAAGGACACAGTGTTCACTGTGTACTGCTCTTGATGATTCACGCAGAAAGAGGACACTGCTGGCTGACCTTTAGCTATTGAGGCTGTCGAAGCTCACGTTCTCCTAGCAGAGAAGGTTGAATGGAACGCAGAAAATGCATTTATATCTCAGAATCCTCCCTGGCTGTGTTCTTCTGAAACCACTTTGTGAGTTGCAAAATGGGAGTACATTTATAAAAGGGAAGAGAGCAGCAGAAGAAACTCAAGTGTCCTTGTTAGAAGTACTCATGCGGCCCAAGAAGAGCCAAACAGTTAGAAACAAATAAAAACCTGCTTTGCACACAACATGGGGAAGATCTTGAGATGCAGCTACATCTCATTCTTATTTCTCTCAACGCACAGTGAAAGCAGAACCACCTTTCTGGAGAGATGGAGCTGCTCTGGAAGCAGCCACACTGCTGTTCAGTTCAAGCTACCTGTTCCTCTCCCGCAATGCTGTTTCATGAATAGCGCTAACTGGCTGGGCCCTGTGATACTATGATATCTCCTTTTGCCTCTGAATCCCTGGAATGTGAACCTCTGATAACATGCTGGGCATTCTCACCAGCTGTCACAGAAGCAGATTTAGGGCAGTGAGAGGGATGCAGCCACATTGGGCGTGCAGCTGAGGAGGGCACTTTCTCAAAGCCCAGTAAATGTTTGGCTTCCCTGGCTACAGGAAGGAGACATGAGGGCTCTGACAGGCTCCTCTTGTCTCCTTCCCAAAACCAGGAAAACACACACACACACAAACACACACACACACACACTTTCTATTGTTTTTCTTTTTTCAAAAACATGAAATATAACAACCTTTCAAATGCATATCAAATACTTTTGCTCCACCAAGCATGTGACTTCCTTCCTTCCCTTCAACTGGTTTTCCCATTTCTAATAAATTGTATGCGCATTTCAACTGCCAGTTTCGGTCCTTCAATATATATCAATTCCCTTTTTGTCCATGGTCAGATACTATTTTTTACATTACGTTACAAGATTTTTTTCAGTCCTGCTAGTGTCTTCACATTTTTGCAATAATCTTTCAAATACTTAATAAATTTACTCCAATCTCTTTGGAATTTCTGGTCGCCTTGGTTCCGGATCCTAATAGGCAGTTTGACTAACTCTGCATAGTCCATCATCTTTATTAGCCATTCCTCAATTGTTGGTAATTCTTTTGTCTTCCACCTTTGGGCTAACAAAGTTCTTGCTGCCATTGTGGCATACATAAATAATCTTTAGTCTACTTTTGCAATGTCTTCTCCCATCAGCCCAAGCAGAAATGCTTCAAGTTTTTTGGGAAAGTATATTTTAACATCTTTTTTTTAGTTCATTGTAGATCAATTCCCAAAATGCTTTTACATTGTCACAAGTCCACCACATAAAACCAGGAAAACACCGGGTTTGGGGAAGGGGGGCTCTAGGACCCTGCCAGAGCCCGAATCTTCCTTCCCAAAGCCCATTTTGAGCCAGGCAGAAGGCTAGGGTGCAGTCTTTCTGAGAGAAGGGAAAGCATAGCCTTCCCACTAGATAACTACCCAAGGTGAAGTCTGAACATTTTTCAGATGTACTGTTGTTTGCTTCAGGAGGGGGTGAGGGCAAGCTCTGTGAACCCCTTTCTTTTCTGCAGCACAGCTGACCCGCTCCATGAGGTGAACAGGGAATACTCTGTAGATGAGATATCCATGTTAAAATAAATATCATTCTGCTCTACCTGTTCATGTAACAAAAAAACAGTATGTTAAATAAGATATCATTTTCAATTTAACAATGATGCTCAATTTCTTCACTATGCCTTTTCTTCCATTATCAGATCATTTTTGAATAATAATCCATCTTTTTGACTAACTGGCTATTATTAGTTGCCTTGTTCTAACGCCTGGGGGTCCCTATAATGGATATGTTCTTGCAGTCTGTGTAATTCATAATTCTGCCTTCCAGGCTTTAATATAATCTGCTAATTGAAAGAAAGTTTTCACAGAAGAATGATATTAGTCCATTGGTGCAAACCGGCTTTGTTTTTAGGCTTGTTTTTTTAATGGATGAGAATATTGAAAGAACTTTGATAAGGTGGGTGATTTTAGATAGAGTCATCCCCTCTATTTCCAAAGTTCAGAGGATGGTCCTGGTGTACCCAGAGGGCACCATACATGCTGCCTGAGGGAGATATGAGCAGACTGAGAGTACTCAATGGTCATTCACTCAATGGTGCAGAAAATATTTAGGGGGGAAACCCGTAAAGGGCTGTGGGGGGGGCAACTCTCAAAACAGCCCAGTTAGAGAGCTGAGCATGCCAACTGATTGCTGTTGGGGAAATGGAAGACTCTGGAGAGGAGAGATGTTGTACAGGCGTCTCCTCACTTATGTGGGGGTTACATTCCCAGGTACCATGTGTATATGTGAAATAGTGTATAGTGAAGAACACCATCTAAAAAGCCTGTAAACACCCTCTAAACCTCTGGAAACCCTTGAAAAATCCTTAAAAAACCCCAACCAGCAGCACTTACCGGATTGGCATGAATGGTGGCAGTGGTGGCTCTCAGTCTTCCTCATCGCTGGAGGACAGTGTGGAAACGACAAGGGGGTGATGCAAAGGCTCATGGGATTGCAGTTGCAAAGGCTCCTGGGATTGCTAACCATTAGGGTTTTTGTGCCATTTTTGCAGTTTTCCTGCTCTTTGGGGGTATCTTTTCCCCACTTTTTGCACTTTATATTGATTAGTTTAATTAGTTCATGGCACCCTGTCTACACAGTCGTGTGCGAGTCAAATGCATGCAAGTGGAGAGATGCCTGTATTGTGAAAGAGGGCGTGGGCTGAATGACTTGAACACACGGACAGCAAAAGGAGCACTCCACCCTGCAACATTATGTTGCAGGTCCCCCTTGTCCTGCCCAGTGGCGGAGCAAGCCAATTGGGCACCTGGGGCAATGCGTGTGCCCTGCGCCCAGGGGTGGAGCCATCTGGGGCAGGATGCTCCACAGGGCCTCCAAGGAGTCTGCCTGCCTCCTCCCACTCAGCCACCCTACAGTTGAGGGGGAGGCGGTGGGCGGACCGTTTGGGGCAGCATGGAGCCTGCGGGTGCCCAAGCCACCTCATTGCTCCCAGGAGGAATGCGTGGCTCGGGTGCGCTGCAGGCCCTGCAGTGAGTGCCTCCTGGCATTTTGTCACCCCCTCAGTGGTGACACCTGGGATGGCCCACCCCCACTGCCCCCCTTCCTCTGCCCCTGGTCCTGTCTCTATGTCCCATATGCTTTTCAGGACTGATACATTTGCTGTAAGTCAGTGGTGGTTTTTGCTGTGCACTTCGTAAGTTTTAGATGGCCGTAAGCCTGGAAGGATGAATCTTTCCAATGGATATAGAATGAGGGTACTATGGTGCTTACCAAACATTAGATCTCATCTCTTAAGCAGTGGGTTTTGCTGACTAGTGTTTAGGCAAGCAACTGTCTGTCAGCACATAAGAGGCCTATGACGAACATCAGACAGGCTCCACCTCTCCAGGATCGCCTACTCAAGGAGCACTATGGCTCTAGCCCCACCTGGATCCCTTTAACAAAGAGCACAATGCAGATTTGATGGATTGTTTGGGCAAATCCTTAAACCATACTGTGAGGATTATGGCAATTTCCCATTTCCTGGTTGTAACTAGCAATATAGAAAAAACAGCTTTTTGAATTTTCATAATCACTCAAGAAATGACAGCTCTTCAAGCTTGCCTATGGCTCTTTGCTCATCTTTATCTGAGATACACACTGAAGCACCACACACACACACACACACACACACACACACACAACTCTTTTGAAAAGCTAACTAATCAGAACTCCTGCAAGAGTTCCATTAGCACCATATGAACAGGCTCAGATTAGTGCTAATACAACAAATGTATAATTAAATGCGAAATTAAATGACCAGCAGGGACTTTCCAGAAAGCCTAACAGCTTGGAAGAGTAAGCAACATCCAGCCTTTGTGTTATTTATGTTGCATTTAAAGAAAAGAAAAGAACAAGAGCTGTTCGTTCAGGCAGCAAAGTGTTCAGTACACATCTGAGTCATGCTGATAGCATTTTCCGAGAAGTAGCACATCATGAAGCGAATCAGGTGCCCTCTATTATCCCCTCTCCGAGATGCTTTGGCACCTTCTGAAAAGAACAGCTTGCCAACAATGAGCAATTAGCAGTTTCGCCACTTTTGATTATATTTCTCTTTATAAAGAAACCAGACAACTTACAGGAAGTTGCTGTAAGGCACCTGAAGTTTGATGTGCACCCCCCCACCAGACGCCTTTGCAGCACATGGTCCATGCTCATTATGTTGCTCGCCTTCTGGATTGCAAAATTCAGAATGGTGATGTTTAGAAGCGAGGGGGCTGTGTGGGAGGCAGGCAAGAGTGGGTTTTTCTCAGGGTGGGAGGCAGAGGAAAGAGGGAAACTTCCCAGATGCAAGCTGGGGAGATTCACTTATTTGTATGTGGACAGAAGATTATGGTATAATTAGAATAGAGGTGTGTGTGTGTTTTATTATTTCTGTTGTCTTTCTTCTCTCTTTTCTTTATTCCTTTGCCTTCCTCTCTTTTCTTTTGTTATTTCTCCTTCGTTCTTTCCTTTTTATTTCCTTTGTTCTAGATATAATTTTATCGTATTGTGAAAACTTTAATTAAGAAAAATTATGCGATGGATTGCAAAATTCACAAGGAAAGACAAAATTACGCTCACATGTTCCCCATGTGAGCTCTTCACTGGGGAAGCAACCTATGAAATGATATAATGCATTAGAAAGTTAAATGACTGTGATGTTCTTTATATAAATGGAGCTTGCCATTCAAAAACCATGAAAGCAAAAGCAAGCAAACAAAAACAAAACTGATTTAACAAGGAACAACAAAAGCAGGGTCACCGGTGAGGGGTGTGTGTGGAAAGACTAGTGAGGTTGATCACAACCTCCCCAGGTCATCTGATCATATAGAGATCAGGCTTCTATCCCTTGCTAAATAGAGGATTTCAGATATAAATGAAGAGTGTGTGAATTTGACTGTGTGAACTTCACCCTTCCCTGCCCAACGGGCAGGGATCAGCATGTACAGTATATCCATTTTAACAACGGTGAAATCCAGCCAATCAGTGCTTCTGGAAGTGACACAGGGTGCAGGATTAACCCCCCTCCCCAGCTTCCCCATCAAACAACTTCTTCTTTTCAGGACTATGCTTACATAGCTATGGCTGCCCTGCAAACACTCTACTGCAGGGGTCAGCAAACTTTTTCAGCAGAGGACCGGTCCACTGTCCCTTAGAACTTGTGGAGGGCCGGACTATATTTTGGAGAGAAAAAATGAACGAATTCCTATGCCCCACAAATAACCCAGAGATGCATTTTAAATAAAAGGACACATTCTACTCATGTAAAAACATGCTGATTCCCGGCTGGATTTAGAAGGCGATTGGGCCGGATCCGGCCCCCAGGCCTTGTTTGCCTACCCATGCTCCACTGGATCAGAGAATGTTCAGACTGTCCCCACAGAAAGAACATGGACATGGACACATAGAGGTTCTGCATAAGCATGCAATGTGTCCTTTAAAAATAAAGAAATAGTAGTTCACCATGATGTTGTTCAAATGTATTTATTTAGCACAGCTTGTCTTTAGATAGCTTTGTAGATGGCTGCCTGGAAGAATGCTGAAAACAACCCAGCCGCATGGACAATGCCTGAACGCACGAGTCTTTTCCTATACAATCAACATCACTGCTCCCAGCACAGTGACAATTTTGTGAGAATCAATCAACCCTGGACCATTTGGTTGTGCCATTTAAACATTCTCCCAGGCATGCAGGAGCTGCCCACATATAAAGACTTTCACACAGTGCTGGGAGTATGTTCAATTGGCATTGAGTGTTAAAAAGAAATTGGCTTAATCTGAGCAGCAATATCTTCTCATGCTAATGTAGTAATAAAACAGGCTGATGAGGATTGGCCTAAAGGGATTATGGGTAGATATGTTTATGAGACAGAGGTACTGAAATAAATTGAAGATAGTACTTCCGATATTTCTAGAGCATTCCACCAAAATGAATAGGGTTTGAATTCACACACTTACACATTTAAGTCAAACTGTGACAGGCTACAAATTACCCTACTTTGAATTTTCTCCTTGTTAACAATTCTTGAGTTAATCTGTTCTTTTAAGTTCTGTACAAGTTCCTTCTTCACATGATTATGAATGCTGGACAAGTGGTGAGAGTTATGCAGGCCATACCTTTTGTCAGGCAAATTGTTTAGAGGTGCAGTGAACATCTCTTTATGGGAACGAATTGTTGGAAGATTGTCCAAATTGTGAAACTCATTCACATTTGATCTAGGCAATTTCCATTCTAGACAATTCCAGAACTGAGATGGGGAAATGACTCATCTGCCCCTCCAGCTGAAGGAGGGACCAAATTAGATTTGTTTATGAAGAGAACTATAGGAATGATTTGGAAACAGAGAGTGAGAGACGCAGAGAGGAGCCAGGAGCTGCAAGCTGAAAGACCTCTTTGGTTTGTAGGTATTCCTAGAGAGATATAATCCTTCCCCCAAATTGAGAAAATGTGCCAATCTGAAAGGAATTCTGTAGAGAATGCCTGTAGGGATTTTCTACTCTAGGACCCACTAAATTAGTTTCAGACTTGGATTTGCTAAAATCAGATTGACCGACAAAGTCCTACATAGCTTGAGACCGCTTTCATATATACCTAAGCTGATAGAGCAGATATGGAGGCCCACCTCTATGTGACCTTTCTGTCTGAACCACAGGAGATGGCCAAAAGGGAGAGAGAGGGTTGTTGCCTAGGGAGGCTTGCCTGCTAGGTATGCTAATTTCCTTGTGATCTGAGCCTTAAGAAAACCATCACCTGAAATACGTCAGTCTCTGCTTTTATGGTGGTTGTGTTTTGCCCTATGAGATTTGTTCTAGTTCTCAGTATGATTAATGCAGGTGATAGTGGGCATAATGTCATTTACTCTTGGTTCTGATTTTGGGTTGCTTTGTTCTATTGACTTTAGTGTTGTGCTGGCATACACAGACCTCCCCTCCCTCATTTAATCCCAACAACCTTGTGAGGCAGGCTAGGGCTGAGAAGGCAGTAACTGGCCCAGGGTCACCCTGTGAGCTTCATGCCCAAGTGGAGATTTGAACCCTGGTCTCCCAGGCCCTAGTCCAACATTCTAACCACTGCACCACACTGGCTCATCTCTTTTAATACCTAACTCACGTTGCAAGAATCCAGAACCAACCAGAGTCCTCTGCAGCATGTACTCTCAGTGTACCTGTACTTAGAAATTAATAAATATACATTTCACACACTGCATGTAGCACTCTAGACACTGTAGTATACAAGTATACTCTTGCTACTCCTAAAACTTATGGACTGTTTTACTTATTCATCACATGGCTGCAATTACACCAGAACAGAATCTACCGGTAGTACATGAAAGAGATTCATGAAAAACACAGCTTTAAATTTGTGAAAACGACAACAATAAAACAGAAGGGCAGATCTCCAGCCTTTCCAGATGCACATCAAGACATAGCTGAGGCATGTTGATGAGGTTAAATGGTTTTCCACAATTAATAATATATTTGAATATTCTGCAAATTAGACTAATAGGGTTTGTGGGTGGTGGTTTTGCCTATGGCACTCTTAAGCCTAAAATGGCACCTCCGTCATTGAGGTTGGCAGACTGACAGGAGCCCCCTCCCCTATATTGAAAGTGGTGCAATAGAAGCATTGGTGCTCTCTCTATCATTCTGCTAAATATGTTTTGCAGCTTTTTGTAACATTTCAAGAAGCTGAAAAAGCCTTTCGACCAAAGATTACTGTGGCACAAAAGCTGTGTGTGCAGAGCAGCAGAAAATAATCCTTCGGTCATGCTACTTTTAGCTATCTTAAAAACCACCTCTCTCTCCGCCTCAAACTTAAAAACTGCAAATTTGCTGTGCCATTAAGTTAATAACTGTGAGCACAGGCACCCACAGGGTTAAGCATCTTTTGGGGGTGGGGTGGAGAAGTTACAGTTCACAAACAGTCAGTGTTTTCCGTTCACAATCCAAATCGTTCCACTGTCCATCCTCAACTATTGTAACACAGTCCTCTTTATTACCATAGTTATTGGGCTCTCCTTGTTTCCAATTTGTGTAACTTAGGGGTGCCCCATTCACATACACGAATCTCCCTTCAGTTTGGATATCGTTGATACCGAGAAAAACAATCTTCGAATTCCTCTTTACTATTTCCGCCAAGGCTGCATTTTCTGCTGCGTTCTTCGGGGTGGCAAGAGCTACACCTCCATTTTCACACAGTCTTTTTCCATTGGAGTAAGTTAGTTCTTGACCAGTTGAAACAAAAAATTTCTCTCCGACTTTCACCTGCTGCAACATCACAACTAGATAGAGAGAGAAAAGCACAGTTGCTAAGGATAATGGGAGTTGTAGTCCTACAAAATCTGGAAGGTTCCAGGCTGTAGGAGGCTGCTCTTTAGGTTCATCAATATCCAACACACTGAGAAAAACCTGTAATTTCCCTCCACACCCCACCCACAATAATCAGTGCTTTGAGTCCCATTGTCCCACCTCAAAAGCAAAACAGATTAGCACCCACTCAACCCAAATTTTGTTTTTTCACACATACAGAATGTTGAACAAGCTGATTAATAAAGGATCAATTTTTTTGGTTGTAAAATCTGCATGGGATGACATGATCACCACACTTTTTGTGCAGAGAGTATAACCTGGCTCTAAGTAATATAAAGAGATGAGACGATAGTGGAAAGTTTGCAACTATTGACAACACAGACTGACTCCTTTATAATCTTAGTTAGGCCCATCTGCACTATACATTGAAAGTTGTATCATACCATTTAAACAGTTAGAGCTTCTCCCAAAGCGTCTCTGCATACCTTGCTATTAGCTTGTTGTTTTTGCACTTGCACTCTCACACACGCACACAACACAAGCTACCTTTTAAAAATACAGTAAATATAAAAACAAGCATTGAAAATGCATATTCCCTCTTACTCTTTTTATACTTGGTAAGGTCAGCTTCAAGAGTCTGGATTTTCTTTTCCAAAGCAGTTACTTGTTGTTGAGTGGCAGTAATGGCTACGGTGAGAAAATGAAGATATGGTTCATACGGTTAAGCACAAATGATTTATATTGGAAAGTTGCCACCCAGACCATTAGCAATTCCTGACTCTGTACTACCTGCTGTCCTTTGTCACCTGTGTATCAATTATTTTTATATGACATTTATATCCTGCCTTTCTTCCATAATATAGCCGAGGGCATTGAGGGTCCCAGGTACCCTAGTCAGGACTGACTAGATCCAGTCCTACTTAGCTTCAGCCAATGTTCCTGCATTATGGTGCCTTCAGCCCATTCCTTGGGGCATAAATGCTCACATTCACAAACACAGAAGTCCTCCTGCCTAAAAGAGAGATGCAAAATATAGTGAAGGAAGAAGGGAGATAGCGACCGCTTGTTCACTGTGGGCAGAAGCAAGAAGCATCAGGCATGCGCTTGCCAAACTGGTGTTCTCATGATGTTTTGGGCTACAACTATCAGTGCTGGTTGTGGCTGATAGGAATTGTAGTCCAACACATCTGGATGGTGCCAGGCAGGTGAAGGCTGAACTACAGGAAAGGAGGGTTTTTCTGTTTTTGTTTTACTAATGTTTAATCCAATTATAGGACCAGTTCAGCAGCAGATTAAGCTGCGTAGAGAGGTCTGTGACTTTCTTGGAAGCATTTCTCTTGGGCTCCTGTTGCAGTCCCAAAGCAGTGATGGCCAAACTTGGCCCTCCAGCTGTTTTGGGACTGCAACTCCCATCACCCCTAGCTAACAGGACCAGTGGTCAGGGTTGATGGGAATTGTAGTCCCAAAACAGCTGGAGGGCCAGGTTTGGCCATCACTGTCCTAAAGGATCTACATTGGTTCCTGGTATGTTTCCAAGCAGAATTCAAAGTGTTGGTGCTGACCTTTAAAGCCGTAAGCGGCCTTGGCCCTGTATACCTGAAGGAGTGTCTCCACCCCCATAGTTCAGCCTGGACACTGAGGTCTTCCTCCAAGGGTCTTCTGCTGGTTCCCTCACTGCAAGAAGCGAAGTTACAGGGAACCAGGCAGAGGGCTTTCTTGGTAGTGGTGCCCTCCCTGTGGAACGCCCTCCCACCAGATATCAAGGAGATAAGTAACTATACAACTTTTAGAAGACACCTGAAGGCAGCCCTGTATCGGGAAGTTTTTAATGTTTCATGTTTTATTATGTTTCCATATGTGCTGGATGCTGGTTGGGCTGGGGTATAAATCATAACATTATTATTATTCCTGATTTACAGTAGATTATCCATGGAGTACTTTCAGATTTCTGTGGTTCAGTTTATACATCCAGCAGGCTCAAAGTGCTTGCTCTATGTGGGTCTGCTGCAGCCAGGTTCATGCTGTGATGATACGAAGACATCATTGTATGAATTGCCCCCTCCACATTAGTTTATCCACAAGCTGCCCCTGTTTAAATGATGATGGCATCTTTAAAAGGTGCCACTTGAATAATAGGGAACAGGATGGCTCTGAATGCCCTAACCCCACTGTGACACTGGTTGACATAAATGGTGCTTCTACATGAACCCACAGATGTATTCCCAGATGCAATGGCTTGGGGACCACAAGATGCATTTTGGCCCTATGATTTTCTAAGCAAAGCTTTCACTGAAGAATAATTATCATGCAAACCATTCACTGGCATTCACAAAGAAGAGGTTATGTTGGTCTTGAAGTGCCCATTCATGTCTTTCCGAAAGCAAAATTAAGCACCAGAAAGTTGATTTCTTACCTGCCATTTCTCCCTTTTGTCCTTTCTGGCCTGGGGGCCCTGCAATTCCAGGCAGTCCAGGAGGCCCTGCCTTCCCAGGAAAACCCTGTTGGCCCCTCACTTGGACTCCTTGTGTTTGAGAAAAAGAAACAGCTTTTGGATACTATTCCCCCGTAACAAACAGCCAACAAGGAAAAAAAGGTCACTTTAAATAATACACATTCACACTCCTGATGGCAGCCTTCGTGACAAGATGTTCCTAGAGCTCACCTTGTACTCAGCTGATAATTGTGATTCTGTGCTGATGCCACTGCAAATCATCACAAATGTTTATTATCCTCCTGGTTCCTATGTATTTACCCTGCTCACTCTGCTCCCTGACTCCCTATCAGTTCTGCCTAGATTTGCTTTGCTCCACAATCTCTCTTCCACTACATAGTGCATACATGCACTCAACACATACATACGGACCAGGCGTATCTCCCTCTCCTGCCTCCCCTGTCTCTCTCACACATTTCACATATCACAGCTTCACATACAATTATACCTTCTGCATCTTTACCTTCCCCAGACAATGCTCTCTCTCTCTCTCCAAGTGCATCACTCCCCCCCATCACATAGATCCTTAACTCTCTTCCTTAGAGGATCTCCGCATTACAAATCTACCCTCAAGCTGTCTGAGAAGCTCAGTGTGTAAATAGGTTTAGAACTGGTTGCTCTAAGCTCAGACCGCATGGCTCTAAAAAGCCTTTTTTGTGTTCCTATGCTGGTAATGTAGGAACTTTCACTAGTGTAGCTAATCCAAGTTTTATTTCCATACGTCCGACTGATGTATGGAAAGCACATGAACCTGACCTTTGGAGAGTTTGCAGGTAAGCCACTTTTAACTTACCAAGCATGTGGTCTTTTCTATGTTAAGGGAAGAGGGGAGTTTTGGAACTCACACCGGCATATTTCAAAAGTCTAACACCCTACATTTACATGCTTTACTTTCCTGCATATGTTGTGATTTAAAATATCTGCTAGGGTTCGCTCAACAAAGAGTATCAGCCACAAACTGGGATCTTGGCATCCAGGAATTCTCCATTTTTAGACCTATTTTTCCCTTGCCACCAACAGGGACAAGGGAAGCTATTCAGTCACTTCTCTCTTCCACCTCCAATGCTCAAAGAAAAGAGCTTGGAAAAGTGCTATGAAGCACCCAGCCACCACTCAAAGCAAAACATCCAGGGTGTCAGAGCTGCCTGAGGTCCCAGCTCACAAAGGACCAACGCCAGTTCGTTACTATTTACAAAGATCTTTATTGCAGTTCAGTTTCGATTTCAAAGCCGTGGTGCGCAGCCCTACATCTCAAACTCTAGACCGCTGAAGCTCCGTCTGAATCTCCTCCCCCCAGACACCAGTTTAAGATTCTAGCCTTGCTCCACCTCTTCCTTTGCTCTTTTCTCCTCTGGGTCCGCCTGTCCGCTGGGGTCTCGCTCCTTCTACACTCTTCTGACGCTGATTCCCCTGAGTCTCCCCCCTCTCTCCGGCGGGCTTTAGGACCTGATTCCCAATCCTGGTTTCCTGCTGTGCCGCGCGCCTGCACATTTGAACTTGGCGCACGCGCCCAGCCGGCAACCTTCCTCCTGACCGTTACACTGCTCCTGTCACTGCCTTCTCCTTCGGGGAGGCTAGCTGAACCTGACTTCCCCTCCGTTCCCTCACTCTGCGATGGAGGCGTGGCCAGCTCTGGCTCATCTTCTCTCCCTGCTGGGGGAGACGCTGGCCCTGATCCATGGGACCCTTCCCCCCCACTACGCTCTGGTGGGGAAGCTGGTCCTGATCTCCAGCTGCTGCTTTGGGAATCCCCGCTGGCCTCTTGTTTCTGGTGCGTCCCCCCTGGGACTCCCCTTGCCCTGGCCATGGGCGCCCCCCTCTGGGAATCTTCTGATTCGCTGGAGAAACTCATGGAATCTCTCGGGTCACTGTCATACTCCCCTACGCTTCCCTCAGATTCTTCCCCTTCGCTCTCCATTCCCTCTCTCCCCTGTGCCTCTGCTCCTGAGCCCCTGACACAGGGCTTGCTTTTCAGAACCATGGAGACAGTCCGCACCCTGTCCCCATGCCTTTTGGGACCTTGGAAAACAGTATGACGTCAGTGTAAGCAAATAGAGGAAGGGGGGGGGAGAGAGAAGGGTTAAATACATAGCAATGTGCAACCACCTTGCCAAGTCACACACACACGAGAAACCCAGCTGAGATATAGATGAGCTGTCATAAGGTGCCAAAGATTACCATATAACTATATGGAGATACCTTGGTCTCCCTTCTCTCCTTTGGGACCATCTCTCCCATCTCTTCCTGGTAAACCGGGGATTCCTGGGTTGCCACATGCCATTACTGTGCAAGTGTTTGTTTCAGAATCAGTGGCCAACGCCAGCGATGTTCCCAGCATCAGGGCGATGAAAATTTGAAGATACATTGCTGATACCTTAGACAGATAACCAGTTAAGAGGAAATTATTTTGAGATCTTTTAGAGGTTGCCTGTGGCCACTCTGCTGTTCTTTCTCTGCCAGTGAGAGAGGACTCTGTTTTGCCCTCTTAAGATGAGACTCTCAGAAAGCCATCACCCACCTGTCAGTGTGTTTTGCGCCATTGAAGGACATTGGTCAATTTGAATTCTGAACAATTGTTACTTTACCCAAATGATCTTGGTGTTATAGCTGTGCGAGACAACTGCAAATGCTGTTGGTTGGAGAATTCTAGCTTCTGCACAGAGCTACAGTTCTGGTAAATGAGCGACTGTGGCTGCTTGAGGACCATAAAAAATTGTGCCCTGGGCTTTTCAGACTCATCTACCCATGTACTATCTGAAACCAAAGGGGCACATTTGTTGCCAGATGTGATTCCCCCCCAGCTCTCCTACCCCCACTACTATAAATAGTATTTCAGCTGTCATACTAAAACAGATGTGTCAATAAGACACGTTTATCTGATTAATTTTCTGCCTTTGAACCAATCCATTGCTTAATCAAATAAATTTAAATAAATGCCCATATTACCAATTTTTCATCGCCAACAAAATAAAGCCTGTTGCATATTGTAAGGAAGACATTTAATATTTTATTTGCATTCCCTGTCACAGGCAAACATCCAAAAAAGCATGCCTCTAATTCAGTCCCACAAATTAAAGCAATTTAAAGTGGAATGGTAAATCAACTAACAGCACACTCCTATCTCTGTCTATTCCAAGATAAGTTCTATTGAATTCAAACTTTCTCACTCCCAGGTAAATGGGGTTAGGATTACATTCAGGCTTATTTTGAGAATGGGGAAACAGCAGTGGATTAAACTATTTTGTAGAACTGGAGGAGTTTAACAAGCAAAGTTTTCATCCAGCATTAATCTGAGGCAGCATTACTTACCGGTTCCTCATATGTTTCCTTGATCAAATGAAGCAGCTCAGCTGATTTGAAGAGAGATGAAGGCTAGCCAAGAAAGGGGAGGATTTCTGTTTTTCTTAGAATGGTGAGGAAAAAATCAGTAGAAAAATCCCATAGATAAGTATGTTTTATTTTATCTCTGCGGATTGCAAAATTGTACTTTATACACCAGCACTTACTGGCACGACTGCATGAGGTGTTTCAGCATAACCTTTCCCCCCCAGTCAATTTACTGGAAAACAGGGACAAATTCTAGAACTTGCCCTTTCGTATAATCAATGGAAGTGCTTCTTCCAGCAAATAGATCTACAGACATCTTATAGAACTGTGATACAGAAATCTGTTATATTATGCATTATAGAGATACAGAAATCTAAAATGCTTTATACTTTTTGCAGCATTATCAGAAAGCTTGGGCTGTCAATCTATAACCATTTTGAACCTTCTGATGAGTTTGTTCAGAGTAACCTTCCTTGTAAGCTCTCAGATAAGTAAGATAGGTGAAACCAAAGGGAAGTAAACATGTTTTTGTTAAAACCATCCAAGTTTCCCAAAAGTAATGATGATTAAATCCACATATGACCTCTCCAAGCAGTTAAGCAGAGTTCCAGAATATCTAGAGAGGCCATAAAGCTTTTTGCAAAAGATTAAGCTAGCAGTGAACAGTAGATTTAAAGCCAGTCGAAACTAAGGCAAAAGAGGGTGGGTGGTAAACAGTTATTTATCCGTGTTTCAACACTAGGCCCTGTTTCCAGTAACAGAGGATATTCCCTATTCAGAAAGGCTGGATGTGGCTGATGCCATCCCAGCTGTTACACCAGAATCTAAATTGGAACCTGGGAAGTATTTTTTCTTTCTTTCTTTCCACCCTGAGAAGTGTTTTGGAACCTAAGGGGAAAACACAAGAACAAAAAGAGCAAGTTCAGGTAGAGTGGATGGCCACACCTGAGAAAGAAGAAGGGTGGATCTACACTCATGGTTTATAATGTTAAGGAAGGGTTAAGAAATGGGTTTCACAACGTAGATGGACACATTGTGTTCCGCTTTTAATGTTCATAATGCGTTATTAAAATGAGACACCAGAGGGCTCTGCAGAGCAACCAGGAACCAGCAATAGGGAAATGACGTTTTGATGGACAAAACAAGGTAAGAAACACTTTTAATCTACAAGTCTGCCCTGTAACGTTTTAGAATGATATATCTAATATACCATTCTAAATAAGATATTATTAGATATTAGATATATCATTCTAATAAAGTTAAACATGTCCCTTGTAGATCCAAGCAAAGTAAAACAAATCCCATTATTCTTCATTGAGCAGGAACATCATAGGATCAGGCACTGCCTGGAAGTAGGGTGGCTGTGGGTCCTACTTTACAGAGGACCACCCTTTATTGGAAAAGGTCCCCTTTTGGAAGGGTAGCCTGATTCAAGTATAAATCACCATAAGGATGGAGAGGAGGGACCCATGAACAGGCAGCAGCACCCTGAGCAGCAGACTGACACAGCTCACCTGGTCAGTCTTCCCCACAAGCCCACCATGGTGAGGTGTGCTCTGTTTATATCCAAATTATAGCAAGTTTTATGCAAATGTGTGTCATCTTTTGTACTCTTTTTTTTGATGACATGTACATGGCTACCCCAGCTGAGGGACTTTCATGAATGTGGAGGGGACAGCAAAGTATATCACAGGGTAACAGATTAATAGATTTGCAGAGTTAGAAGGGACCACAATGGTTATCTCCTCCTGCAGTGCAGGAATCTTTTGCCCAGCATGAGGCTCAAACCCATGACCCTGAGATTAAGAGTCTCATGCTCTACCGACTGAGCTAACTCAGAGTTTTCAGGTATAACTGCACTGACCGGCAATAATACAAAGGTTTCCTTCCCACTGGTAATAAATATTTTGTCTCCAGCTTTATTTAACACTCCTGTCAAAGCGAAGGCAGCATAAGAGAAGAAAAGTAATGGTTTATACAGTCATATCTAAGGATTATTCACACGCATGCACATTAGGCAACAGAGGCTTGGAATGGAGACAAGAGCATCTTGGGACGCTGTCCCACAAAGCTCAGAATGTTTAGCAATAACCTTTTCTCCTTCTGTTTCAATGTTCATGTTACATGATGGGCCACCATAGTCTCAACAGGGGGTTGGGCCTTGAGCTTCTCAAACAGCAGCTCTTCATAGCAAACAGCAAACCACCTTTCCAACTTTCTAAGGTAGCTTGTGATGTTTGTAGAGAATCTGCTCAAGCTCTTTGGACCTTGGCTCATGTTTGTTAGTGACAAATGTAATCCATTGTCATTGCCATGACACACATCACGTGGAAAGAAGGGGGGGGGGATAAAATAAATGCATGATAACCATTCTTGCACATTCATGCATCAACTAGTCCATCTGCTCCAACTGCCAGAAATCTTTTATTTTAAGTGACTGTTCCTTAATTCAAAACATGTTAGTTGCTCAAGAACATAGGGCAAGTTCCTTCTTTCAGAGACCTGCCACTCCATTGTGTAGTATTGAGAAATTATCAGGGTTCTGAAATGCACTTTAGATTTGAAATTTCAGGTAGATCTAAGGCATTAATTTGTTTAATTGTAGAATTTAATCCTAGATGGGCCATTGACCTGATCCAGCAACCCTTCTTGTGTTTTTGTTTGATCTGTCAGATGCTGGACATTGGAGTGGTTTTGTTTTGTTTTGTTTTGCTTCTGTTGTAAATTTGTTAAACCTTGCAGCTCAGAGAGAGGAAAAGACTGGCACTCTCTATGGAGTGTTTTTCTGAGGATGTCATGAGATGACAGAGATAACAAAGATGACCTTGAGATAACCTAGGGTTGGCCTTACCTGAAGTTGGCCTTACAGGGAACATGTGTTTGCTGATGAAAGTGTAATGCTCCTCAGCAAGATAGATAGGGTGAGTATTTAGGGCTTTAACTTATAGTATTGTTCAGTCAGAGGGAAGATACGACTGACTGACTCATAATGTGACTCTGAAGTAACATCATAAAGAACCAGGGCTTTTTTTCAGCCAAAACTTGCTGAAACTCAGTTCCAGTACCTCTCAGGTGGGCATCATTGCCATTATAAGAGAACAAAGTGAGTTCATGGTGTGTTCTGGGAGATCTCTTTCTAGAAAAATAGCACTGTATAGAACCATGTTTGATTTGTTCATTATGGCTGCACTTTAGCTCTTACTCATCACTGGAGTAAGTGTAGGAGAAGACAGTTCAGGGAAGAGGGATGACATGGGCTGCACCAGGCTGTATAGATTAGACAGGTGTGGAATGACTAATCTGTACTATATCCACACCTTAGAGCTGGCAATGTAACCCAATGAACTATGCCTCCATTGACAAGATTACTTGCAAGTCTCCATATCTTGGCAACAGGTTCTTTTCACAATCATAGTACCCTCAGGGATCCAATATCATTTTCCTTGCAAGGTCTGTGGTTTATAAATACATCTCGACTGACCTAATGCCTGGTAATAATACAAAACATTTGGGATTACAGCTAGAAGGCAGTTTAAAAGCATGGATTTTTTCCTCTCTGCCTTACGCAGCATACTTTGACAATGCAATTTAGCAATTCTGCTATGCAAAAGTGGCCCACTTTTCCTAGGTTTTTCTGTATCCCCAAACTGGTGAGCAATAAGGTCCTGCTTCTGATGGTCAGAAGTTTAGCAGGGCTGTTGGCCTGGTTGAAAGGAGACAACAAGAATCAGAAAATATTCCTCTATGCCACAGGAGCGGCAAGGATCCTAATTGCTAAAAACTGGAAAAAAGAAACTGTGCCAACAAAAAAGGAATGGCAAGACAAACTGTTAGAGTATATTGAACTGGCTAGATTAACAGAGGCAATTAGAGATCACACTAGATAAGAGTTTCTAAAAGGGGGGAAATGCAGAGAATACTTCACAAAACAGTGCCCCAAATACATACCTGCACTTGTTTTGATTAATGTCTGCAGGAGACTTTGTGGATATTTAAGTTATAATTAGAAAAATCTTAATAATTATTCATAAAGGAAACAGTTTATAAGAAGTAAATAAGGAGGCCGGATACAGGATAAAGGAAGTATTTTATTTCGTTGTTTTATTGTATGTTACGCTCACTGTATGTTATGTTCATGTTATTGAGGGTGGATTGTGTATTGGGGATTGGTTATGTTATGTTGTAAATAAAATTCCAATAAAAAATATCTGAAAGAAAGAAAGAAAGAAAGAACGAAAGAAAGAAAGAAGGAAAGAAGAAAGGAAGGAAGGAAGGAAAGACAACAAGAGATAGCTAGTTCCGGAACAACCCAACCTATGTCCGAGAAACAAATAGCACAAACCTGGAAGAAATGTCAGAGTCAGTAGCCTTATAGGATCAACCGGAAGTCTTTTGGCCTCTTGAGTTGGTAGCTAAAATTTCCGCTGACCGCCTAAAATGATGGTGAGTGTTGTTGCTCTGCTATTTCTTTCTTCAACAAGCTCCTATGCTGGTACAGAGCGCAATGTTCCTGAATCTGAATACTAGAATCATTGGTATAATTCCTTGAGCGCCTTATGAAGTTATGTCATGGTCTGAGCTGGAGTAGCCTTTATGATACATTCTTGTGCAGGTGAGGAACAATTCCTTTAATTTGGCTACAAAGAAGGAAATGTCAGTTTTGCATTTTTGGGATTGGTTGAAAAGGCACGTGGGCGTTCCAGTGTAGTTTTCTTGTTGTTACCATGGGGATGGATGTTGCCTGAATGTCTGTGTACTCATAGCGTGTATTTTTATTCTTGGACATGCTTTACTAGAAATCACATGCCTCACATAAAATTTGCCATATTCTTTCTGCACACAGTCAGGTAAAGGAAAGTAGCATCTTGAATATCACTTGTGTAACTTACTGTTCAAGCTAGAGGGGTTCTGAATTTTGAAAGTATTAGAACAAACTATTCCTTCGCCTCGCAAACATGGCCACCCCCGCACCTCCTGATTTTAGAATTCACAAATGACTAACCACTCAAGTGTGCAGCCTCTGTCATGCCATTTGCCATCTTGATGCATTTCTACACAGTCCTCATTGCCAAGATTATTTGGTTCTCCTTGGGCCCAGTTAGAGTACCCAATGACGCCACCATTCGGGTACTCAAACCTGCCTTCTGTCGCCATGTCGTTGATCCCAAGGACTGCTCTTCTGTTATACCAGGTCACTATTTTTTGCAGGGCACTGTTCTCTGCCGCATTCCTTGGGAAGGCAAGTGCACCACCCATGCGCAAGCAGGTCTCATGCGCAGCATGATAATCACCTCTGGATCCATCTGTTTTGAATACCTTCTCACCAACCATCACGCCGTTGGGGGCAAGGAGAACTAGAAAGAGACAGGATTGCAAGGCTTTCAAATCTAATACTGTAAAATGCCAGGTGCATCAATGGTACGGGCAGCATTTTATATTTCAGTGGAAGGAGATAGGTTCTTAGCGTGGCTTAAAGCAGAGGAGAGGATGGGAGTAGTGGTTGCACAATGTATGGAGGGCCATTGGCCACTGGTTCCCCATCACTTTTGTGAACTCAAATTGCATCAATAGTAAACTTGAGACGGCAAGAGCTGAGAAGACTCATTCTTTGTAGGTGAAGATTAAGGTATAATTATGATATAGGGCTAGATATATATAATTTTATTTTTTATTATGATTATGATTATTGATATTATTAATGTGCCTTATCTATCTGGTTCCTCTTTCCCCCTTTAACTTTTCTTGTTCTTTTCTCTTTTAATTTTGTCTTTCTCATCCTATTTGTTCTAGGTATTATTTTACTGTATCGTGAAAACTTTAATAAAATATTTTTTTGGGGGGGGAAATAGTCAACTTGAAGCTATATCAGCCTATTTGGACAAAAGCAAACAATAATTTCCTTTTCTTACCTTTTTGGTTTTTGGTGATGGCAGCTTTCAAACCCTCCAACTCTGTTTCCAAGCCCCTTATTTGTGTTTTAAGGCTTTCCAGCTCTGAATGAGAAAATAGTTGCATTAGATTTCCTGATCAACTGCAAATTCCGGAAGTGAACTTTTTCAAAATATGTATGGATAACAATCTATGGCCAAGCTTTCATGTAGCTACAGAGCTGGCACAGAGTCCCTCATTTGAGAACAGTGCACCTACTGTAAAACTATAATGTGCCAAGTGGTCCTCAGTTGCTCATTCTTTTAGGTTATCCAAATATTTTTTTATTGTACACAAGAAGCAGAATAAACTTCCTCCTTTTTAAAGAAGTCGAAAGACGTTTGCCAACAGAAACAATAGCTATTCTGTTTTTCCAACGTTCAGTATTTCTCTCCTGTTCTGCCTTCTGTAGGAAGGAAATGTAATACAAATAGTTCTTGGCTGGTTCACTTGGAAATTTTTCTTCAGGTGCAAATTTTGTTAATTTCCTGGATGGCGAGTTGAACTAAATGCCCTCTTGTTTGGAGATGGAATTAAAATAACCTCTTGTTAATAATTGCAAGTGACAGATTTGTGCAGCCAACTATGGGAAGAAAAAGAGACGTTTTGTGGAGAGTCTGTGCAAGTTTTTGTCTTGCAACAGGACAATAGTAGGTCCAGCTGAAGCCCTCTGGGGAAAGGGGAAGGGAGAGAACTCAGAAAAACTGCCAAGAGGTTTTCCTCTTAGGGCTGGGACAGTGTCTGCTGTGGAGTTTCTTTTCTCCCAAAGCTCAGAAAGTGCTTCTGTCTAAGGACCAGTAGCCCTGTATGTTGGCTCTTAAGATTGCACTTGCAAAGGAGTGGTCAGTGTTTGGATGTGGCTTCTCTTTTTGCACACACTGACATCACCACATCAGGGGAAGAAAGCCAACAACTGCCCTCCAGAACCCCCTAAGTGAGAAATGTCCACATGTGCACACCAGATTAGTAGTAACCAGGGCTTTCCCCCCCCAGCCGGAACTTGCCGGAACTTGCCGGAACTTGCCGGAACTCTCAGGTGGGCACCATTGCCATTATAAGAGAACAAGGGAGGCATTCATGGTGAGTTCTGACACTTTTTCAAGCAAAATAGCACTGGTAGTAACCATACAGAGGCATTTTATTTTGTAGAGGAAGAGAGTTGAATCAGAAGGAGAGAGCATCTTTGTCCCTCATGGAGTTATGACTGGCCCAGAAACCAAAGGGATATATTTCTTCCTCACTTCTTGACTTTGAGAAGTGTCTGTGGTCTTTCGGCCTAAACTTCAAGTCTTTGTATCACTTTTTTGCTAATCTCAATATGAGGTGGTTTTGAAATTTGATCCTCAATATACTTGCACATTGTAGAGGAAAACACTTTCTTCCAATCTATTTGATTGGAGCAACTGTAATTATGTTACTACTTTTCCATTTTCTTGCTGATTATGTGCCAGTTATGTGTTATACAGTGACACATTTCACTTTGACCAAATAAAGACATAAGGAGGTCAAACAATGCAATTGATATTGGATGGTCTACTAGCTCTCACCCTTGCCTACCTCACTGGGTTATTCTGATAATAAATGAGCAAAATGGTGTCATATGCTTTGTATACTGAAAAAGAGCAGTCAGAATGAATCATTGTCATAATCTTTGTCCTCCTGGTACTTTGCAGATCAAGGAAAAAAAGTTTAACTCCCCCCCTTTAGATTATAAATCTCTGGTAGGGCTCATATTTTTTATTTTTGTACAGTGCCTAGCTGTGTTGCTGTTGTTGTTGCTGCTGCTGATACTAATAATAATTGACAACAACAGCTTTTACCTGGAAGATTACTGTTTCCACTTGATTCCTTTCCACCTATAGAGCCTTTATCTCCTTCTGAACCAGGAATGCCAGTTGGTCCTGCTGGACCCTGTAGTCCTTGAGGTCTTGGTAATCCTATAATGGAGGCCCAAATCAGTTAACTGATATGTGACTTAAAAACAACAAAAACCATTTGAGGTTACGTAGACAATACTCCACACTCTTTTGTCAGAACAGTCACCTTGTCTCCAATGAGATTTTACTTGAGAATTGTGCCTCAGAGTTCTTTGCCTCCTATACTATTGTCTGTTAGTTAAGTGCTAATACCATAGTCCTCCATATTCAGGCATTTATTAGTTGTATCTGTGGAAGGGCCACAGAGATGTAGGGAGCTGTGAAGCAGACCATCCTCTTCCTGCTTTGCCAGTCTGACTGGCTTCAGTACCAGCCACGAAGAAAGCAGATTGGTGCAGTGTTCATAGATCACAGAAGAGTTAGAAGGGACCCTGAGGACAAACCCCCTGCAATGCAGGAATATGCAGCTGTCTCATATGGGGCTCAAACCTGCAAAGTTGGCGTTATCAGCACCATGCTCTAATCAATCCATCAGTTGGGATAGCTACCAACTATCCAGCTATCCCTCTGTTTCCCCAGTCCAATATCAGAAGCCTGATACCCTTTGCTAGCCTGAGCAAAGGACACTCGAGTGCACAGAACAGGGCAAGGGGCAGGACATGGGTAGGGCCTGGCAAGATGGACTGAGAAGACTGGTTGGTTGCATTTAATCAGTGGGCTGCAAGTCCCTCAATCCTTCTGTAGCATGTTAAACACCAGCTTGAGCACTGTGTTAGGCACCTTTTCGCTTATTTGATCTGCTATATGTGTCTTTGTCTGATTTTAGTGCATGTGATGAAGTACCCTGTGGCTTACATAAATTACAGTAGTTAGATATTCTAGAAGACTCTGGATTTGATATCCCGCTTTATCACTACCCGAAGGAGTCTCAAATTGGCTAACATTCTCCTTTCCCTTCCTCCCCCACAACAAACACACTGTGAGGTGAGTGGGGCTGAGAGACTTCAGAAAAGTGTGACTAGCCCAAGGTCACCCAGCAGCTGCATGTGGAGGAGCGGAGGCGCGAACCCGGTTCACCAGATTACGAGTCCACCGCTCTTAACCACTACACCACACTGGCTCTCTAGCCTTATGAAATACTATATTACCATGAAATAGTTCTTCCTGACATTGCTGCTATAAGGAACAGGAAAGTGCCCTGTCCCCCATTTCCTGTCACAGGGGCTTTGATCTATTGTTGTTAGCTAAAAAAGGAGCCCACACATACTTGTATATGAGAACAGAGTGGATCAAGCTTATATAGAAGTTATTTACCCCATATTTACCACAAAGTGCACAAAAACAGAGTGCACCCTCCCCATAAATGTTCTAGTACCTTGATCTCCTTCTTCTCCTTTTGGTCTGGTCTCAGCAGATGCACATATAACTAATGTACAAGCATTAGGAACCCATCCTGGCAGAAAAAGCCTTGAAGCAGAGCTGGTGGTTCTCTGCAGAGATGCTCCGCTTACCAATGGAGAAAGTATTAGAAGTATCAGCATTGTCTGGATGTGTGGTCTAAAGTGGGGACAGAAACAAGCACAACGTCATTAGAAAAGAAGACAACTTAAACTCTGGTCACATGCATACTGTACACTGAAAGCACATTTCAAGCACATGGTTTCCCCCAAAGAATCCTGGAAATGGTAGATTGTCACCCACAGGGCAACAGTTCCCAACACTGTTAACAAACTACAGTTTCCACAATTCTTTTTTAGAGTCGTGTGCTCTAAATGTGCTTTAAATTTATGGTGTGAGTGTGACCTTTATCCTAATTAGCAGCTTCTGATTTTAAGAAGGAGATGGACAATATTTGACAGAGAATGGATATGGATTTTCAGAATTGTGATTTCAGGTTCTGATCTGGAAATACAAGGTTCAGCAAACATTGCTTGATGCCCTGTTGAAAGGGGAGAACTAGGGGAAACTGGGACCTTACAAAAGAGCAAGATGGGGACCCAAAGATTAGAACAAGAGCCCAAAGGTCCTTACGTGTGGCACAAACAGGAAGTACCATAAAAAAGTTAATTCATTGCTGAATCAGGCGAGAGGTGAAGTTTCAGCACCATATTACACCAGCCTGTTGTGCCAGTCATGTTATAACTTGTGCCACCTGTTTTCTACAGTCTTTACATAGTAAGGTTTGGATAAAGAAAAGAAAATTCTAAGTATTTGTAATATGCATCGCTGCTTTCGTCAGCGTTGCCCAGGTTTTGGATCCTGAAATCTCCCAATTGCATCCTTTGAGTTCTTTGTGTCAAAGCAAACAGGCTGTGATCCCCCCCCCCGGACAAATCATGCTGTTCTACAAGAAAGTATTATCACTAGTAATAAGGGTTTACTTCCTACCCCATTCTTGTCTCTGAGTGCTAGCATGGTCAGCTGCAAAAGAGGGCTGGGTTCCTGTAGTTTTAATAGTCATGCAAAAGTGGGGATTTCAGCAGGTCTAAATTGCATGCCCCATCACCTCCTGGCAAACAGAAGGGAAAGAAATGGAGGCAGTGAGAGATTTTACTTTCTTGGGCTCCGTGATCACTGCAGAGGTGACAGCAACCACAAAATTAAAAGACGCCTGCTCCTTGGGAGAAAGGCGATGGCAAACCTAGACAGCATCTTAAAAAGCAGAGACATCACCTTGCCAACAAAGGTCTGTATAGTTAAAGCAATGTTTTTCCCAGTAGTGATGTATGGAAGTGAGAGCTGGACCATAAAGAAGGCTGATCATTGAAGAATTGATGCTTTTGAATTATGGTGCTGGAGGAGACTCTTGAGAGTCCCATGAACTGCAAGAAGATCAAACCTATCAATTCTCAAGGAAATCAGCCCTGAGTGCTCACTGGTGAAATGCTGCCCTATCTGGGGCCTGGCTGCAACTCCTATGCATGCTTGCACAGAAAGAGCCCCAAGAAATATAGCACAGCCTCCTGGGGGCCCTGAAATATATGGTTCCTCTTTCCACCTTCCCTTCACTCCCATTATAATCACAAGCATTTTGCTAATCTATACAGTAATCAAATGCATTTAGAGTATTTCGGTCCAATAAGTCCCTGTTGATTTTAGCACACTGAAAGAATAATATACAATCATTTATACCTGTTAGGATTCTTTGTTTGGTCCATGTTTGGAGTTCATATCAAAAGTCCAGTCACTTTGTAATTTCCGTTTTGTTCCACAAAAGTCTTAGCAAGACTAATTTAGGAGGCATTCAGGATTCCATTTATAGACCAAGGGTTATGTAACAAGAGCTCATGTTTCTTATGCAAAGCATTTTAACCATAAATATTTTGCTTCATGATCCTCAAACTATCAAAGTAGGTCTGTTGCTTTCAAGTGGGACTTCTCAAGAGCATGGCTTCCGGGTTCCTGCTATAGACGCTGTTAATCCAAGAAAGCGAAACACAAAGGAAGTATTGTCCAGTGGTGGTAAAATACATGCAGAGAACAATGGAGCTTGCCACTTCAAAGTAAACAATTCAAAACAAATTGTTAACTCATTACTGAACAATTTACAGTACCTGTTAAGGAGCAATTGCTTAAATCAATCCACTGGTGGTAGCAAGCTCATAATATTTCTGGCTTGGTTTTCTGTCTTGGGGGTGCTCCACTAAAGGCACTTATAGTCACTTATGGTGGGAGTGTCAGGCAGTAAGCAAGTATTGAGATGATGTATTCCGTGTGATTTCTAAAATTCTGAATTTATAGTGGTTAAAGACCCAGGCTTGTCCTTGTTATTATTTTGAGGAGCAAATAAATATATCTTACTTAAGTGATTAATTAAAATCCATTTCCTGGGAGCAGCCCAGATACTGATCACATTCTTATGGAGAAGTAAAACTGGTATGATAGCATTCGGATAGCATTTGCGCTTGTAGACAAACTAACACAACAGTGAAATAGTAGTCAGAGGTGACATTACCAAATATGGTTTTTATGATAACTGGTCTCCATTTCTTTCATTAATTCCTCGTCCAAAGAACCTAGACCACTTTCTGTTTACTGTACTTTTTGAACAGGTATGTTAGACCGAACATCTTGATATTCCAGATTTTCTTTGTTTAGATATCATGTAACTGACTCTCTCTAAAGTTTAAAGAAGGTTATGCTAATTTTGTAAGTATGTTGTCATAATCAGTAGTATATGCTTGGCTTTTGTAGATAACATTCTTTCAAAAGTTTGTAATGAGGATGCACAGTTCACATGTATTTCGTCTCTCCCAATGTGATCTTTGGAATGTTTTGATTATTTTATGGCATGCTTACTGTTTCCTAATATTTTGCACTTTTTGAAACAAAAAATTCAAGATCTATAAGAGCTTTACTGTATAAAGTGAACAATTGTTCTCCCTCCCCTTTCTAATATCATCTAAAATATTTGAATATGCACAATATGTACACTGTTAATCTTTTCTCTTGTTTAAACTTACTCAAGTCTTTGGCTCCTTTTCATACACCTCATGCTTCTAGCTCTCTCTAATATTTCTCAATACCTACAATGGAACTCAGAACTCCAAATGAGGGACGATGCCAGGATGTTCAAGACTTGAAATCTGAAAATCCTTCAAAATGCTTTCTGAGGGTTGGAATTCCAAAACGTGTGTGTGTGTGTGGGGGATTTGTTCCAAGGTTCAGAGTTCCAAAAATTCCTGAACACTTGTTCCAGGGATAAAAATTCCAAAAAAGGTATGACAGCTGGAATTCTGAAAAATGCTGAAAACATGTTTCAATTAAACTGAAAATGCTAAATAAATAAATAAAAATGATCTGAGGGCTGGAATTCTGAAAATACCGCAAAATGCCTTCTGAGAGTCAGAATTCCAAAAATTCATGGGAAAGTATTCTGCGTGTAGCAATTCTGAAAATTTACAAAAGGTTTAAATTCATTGTGATCTCTTTTCCTAATGCTGGCTAAGGGCATATATGTTCTCTTAAAAATCATTTATAAGCTGTTAAGCTGAAAAGCAGAAAGAGCAGAAAGAGGGTTGAGTGCCCAGAATATTATTATTATTTTGCGATCAATGAGAAATGCTGTTCTCCTGGTATCTGTATTAGGAGGTTTCCCTGCTGTAAATCGTGTTCTCCTTTAAAAAATGAGAGCACGTGTTGCGGTTGGGGAAACATAAGCCACCCGGTTGTACCTGGGCAGATTTGGGCAACTGAGCTGGTAAGGGGTTAACTCAGTTGCTGGGGAATTTTGGATGTTGCAAATTTTGAGAGGAGGGGGTAGAGGTTATAAATGTAGGACGCCTAACACTAGAGCGTCCTCTCGGCTTCTGCAACGGATCACCCGCCCACCCTCCCTTTAATGAAGGGGGGGTTTCTGCTGGTACGCTTGACCTTGCTATGCCTGTCTAGGGGTCGTCCGCCTTGGTGCGGGGGCCTGGTAGGAATTTACCATTTGGCGGATTGGCTGGTGCCATTTGGGTTTCGCCTACTGCGTAGCAAATAGTCACAACTTGTAAGGTTGGCGGTTAGGCATTGGTTAAAATTGGTGGAAGGAGGGGTAAGTGCCTACCCCTCCAATGGTGTGCTGAAAGGGAATTCCGTTAAAGGAATCCAGGGGCTTACCATCCTTTCGTCCTTGTCCCCGGAGTCGGACTTGGGCCGGGTAAGCCCCACAGGAACATGAGGGTGAGAAGTGAGGGACTGTTACCCAGCTTCATATTTTCTCACCCAATACTTGTTTCCCACGCTGGCTTCCGCTGGAATCCGGAAGTCCAGCTCTGTCCCTGGGCATGGACAGATAGTCATAACCAATGCCTAAGCAACCACTCACATATTTTGTATTGAATAAAGTTGTGGCCAAAATTATGCCAAAAACCTTAAACAAAAATAAGCGTGAAGTGTGAATTTTTTGGGGGGTGGCTTTGTGGGACTCAACACGCAACCATTGTTTGCTGTACAGAGGTACCTCGGGTTAAGAACTTAATTGGTTCTGGAGATCCGTTCTCAACCTGAAATTGTTCTTCACCTGAGGTACCACTTTAGCTAATGGGGCTTCCCGCTGCCGCTGCGCTACCACCGCACGATTTCTGTTCTCATCCTGAAGCAAAGTTCTTAACCCAAGGTACTATTTCTGGGTTAGCGGAGTCTGTGACCTGAAGCATCTGTAACCCGAGGTACCACTGTATTAGTTTATTATTGAACACTCCCCCCCCAAAAAAGTGAACTCCATGGGACTTGAGTGCATATTCTTTTCCTTATTTTCCCTCTTCACCCTGATTTGTATATCAATAGCTCTTGTAAAAGTAACAAACAAGGTGCCTTTGTACAGGTGTGTTTCCTTCCAGAACCAACTGCCATGCCTTATCCTGATCTTAATGCAGTATTCCTTTCTTTAACCATTATTTGATTTTGTAAATTGATAATCTTATCCATGGCTACATTCTGGCTGGAGAATTGTTTATCATTATTTATACCCTGTGATATTGTATCGTTCTGTGTGCCAAACCATGGGGGGGGGGTAATTTTTTTATTTCTGCGGATTCTTCTATGCTAATTGGTTCCTCATTAATGCCCCTTTCCCATATCTTAAAATGAAAATTGATTCTACCATTTTGCTTTTAGGAAATAGAGGAGCCGAGCATGTCCTACTCATGGTTCTCTGGCTCTGTTCCTGGCATAGCTGTCAACTTTTTTTCCTTTTTTGAAGGGAAATCCCCTTATTTTGAATAGGATTCCTCGCAAGAAGAGGGAAAAGTTGACAGCTATGGTACCTGGTAGTTACATGAATTTTCTTTTACACCTGCTAACTGAAAAGACCGGTGTTCTTCAGTGGTTGCAACTTTCTGCTCCAAAGGGAAACAAGAAAGAAAAAGCTGCTTGTTGCTTATTCCTAGCGAAGTTTATGTCAACGTAAATGATATTCCTATCATTGGTTCATAATTATGCTCAGGTGTCTCATAGGCCAGGAAAAGGGAAAATACTGATATTGCTATGCATTATGCTTAAGTTGGATCATTGTGTTTGTCATAAAGTAACAACCCCTCAGATTAAGTGTATGTAGATGATCTGATGGTTTGGTTGATAGTTGCAGATTAATTTCCTTGTGGGTTTAAATGTGTTCCCTACAAACACCAGAATCCCAGTCAGGGCTGTAGCCTGGGGGACATGGGGGGAGCGTAGCCCTGGGCACATGATTCTGAGGCATGTGAAACAGGTGCCCAATGCAGAGATCCCGATTCCGCCTTGCCTGCCACCAGGGGTCTCTGGGCCCTGGAGCCCAGCCTGGCCTTGCCACCACAACTGTGGCCTCCTCACTGAATGGCTGCCTGGCCAGTGTTAGGGTGATGCATCCACCAAGGGCTGTCTTGGCCGGCCGGGCTCCCCCCTTGTGGGCAGGCAAGCGGCACAGTGCAGCCCTGTGAACCCTCATGTCCTAGCAGACAGTGTCAGTAGCAAGGGCTGGGCTGGTGCCTAATATAATGCACATTTGTATGTTATTTTCCACTGACAAGCATTTCTATGGCCTCTTATATCCATTTTTGCACACATTACATGGCCAGAGAATGGCATTGCGAAAGTGCAGGTTTCAATGGGTGGCTTTCTTTCGGATCCTCTCACAGAAGGTAATGTAAAGGTAAAGGGACCCCTGACCATTAGGTCCAGTTGTGGCCGACTCTGGGGTTGTGGCACTCATCTCGCTTTATTGGCCGAGGGAGCCGGCGTATAGCTTCCGGGTCATGTGGCCAGCATGACTAAGCCGCTTCTGGTGAACCAGAGCAGTTCATGGAAACGCCTTTACCTTCCCGCTGGAGTGGTACCTATTTATCCACTTGCACTTTGATGTGCTTTCAAACTGCTAGGTTGGCAGGAGCAGGGACCGAGAAACGGGAGCTCACCCTGTCGCGGGGATTCGAACAGCCGACCTTCTGATCGGCATGTCCTAGGCTCTGTGGTTTAACCCACAGCACCACCCGCGTCTCTCACAGAAGGTAGGTCCTGCTTAAACCTCAGTTAGAATATTATTGCTGCTGAAACAACATTTGAAACTCTGTCTTTGTGCACCCTTCAACCTGATCCCTGGGTGAAGCAGTGCCATATAATCTTGCAACTCTTGCCTTGTCTCAGCCTAGACCTTGCCCCAGCTCCCCAAGTCTTGCTCTGTTTGCCGAAACCTAGACCTCTACCTGTAGCAAGAACCACCCAACAAAATTGCTCAAAACGGAACAATTTGCTTCTTCTGAGTGAAAAAGGATGGTCCCCAAATCATATCAAGAGAGTGGCTGCTCAAGATTGTTTTAAAAGCAACGGAGCTGGGATAGCTCAGTCAGTAGGACACAAGACTCTTATTCTCAGGGTCTTGAGTTTGAGCCCCCTTGGGGGCTGCATTGCAAGGGGCTGGACTGGATGACCCTTGTGGCCCCTTCCATTCTGCAATTCTATGAATAGATAAGGAGGAAGATGTGTGTCAGGTGGTGGAGAGGCATGTAATGATAATGAACTGGGGCAGTAAAAACTGTTTCAGTAATGGTCAAATATGCCATTAGCTAAACACATAGGTAAATGTTGTATCATTATCACTCTAAAACAGTAACTTCAAGATAAAATATAGTATGGAAAGTATAGAAACAGTAATGGAACAGCAAATTATTCCAAATGTAGTGAACCTACGGTCGTACCTTGGTTGTCAAACAGAATCCATTCTGGAAGTCTGTTCGACTTCCGAAAATGTTTGACAACCAAGGAGCGGCTTCCGATTGGCTGCAGGAAGCTCCTGCAGCCAATCGGAAGCTGCGTCAGATGTTTGGGTTCCAAAGAAGGTTCACAAACTGGAACACTCACTTCTGGGTTTGCAGCGTTCGGGAGCGAAAATGTTTGAGTCACAAGGCGTTTGGGATCCAAGGTACGACTGTATTATTAGCTTCTTGGCCTCTATACTATCAGCAATCCTATTACTGTTTGGAATTTGGTACACAATGTGCCTGAAGTTCTCTAGGTGATTCAGTCAATTAAACAGATTTTTGAATGATTTCTGTATATATGAATGAAAAGGTTCTAAAAAGTAGTAAGGAATTTTAAGATAGTATAATTAGTTTAATGTCAAGTTTTGTACAACAGGAAAATAGAAAAGGTAAAAGCATTGGGGGTGGGGTGGGAAATCTTAGGTGTATAAATGTAGGAGTGTATGGTATTGTATTTTGAACTGACATTGTTTTGTAATCTTTGTTTTTTCATAAGACCATATATAATAGTGTTATGTTATCAAGTAAATTCAATAAAAAAATAAAAGCAAAAATAAAAAATAAACAGATTTTTGAATTCTGCTTTAATATATCTATAAACACCCATAAAGACAGTCAGATCAAAATTCGCACATTATTAACCGAGCCACATTGCATGAGATGTCATTCCATTTGCCATCTGGATACAATTCTATGCAGTCCTCTTCCACCCCATTGGGTTCTTTTGGTGCCCAGTTTGAATATTCCATTGTTTCACCATTAAGATGCTTGAAGATGCCTTCTGTCTCCTGGTCATTCATTCCAAAAAATACTTTTCTTCCCATTTTTGCAGAGAGTTTCAGTGCAGCGTTGTTTTCATTTTCATTCCTTGGAGAAGCAACCTGGCCACCAAAATGGTTACACGTCGCTTTTGAAGTCTCATAATCACCGTCATCGCCATTAGTCACAAATAGTTTTCCTCCTACTCTTGTGCTGTTTGAGAAAATGTAACCTAGAATGGCTAACAGACAATACAATCAAAATTAATTTTTTCAAATGTGCTTTCGTCATTAATAGCCCAAATTTAGGACCTGGGCCTGATCCTTACAGCAATTGCTGTACATTTAGTTGCTCAAATGAGTGGTTTGGTTGCGTTAAGGACTGTGTAATGTCAGAGGATGATATTAATGGCAATCCATACATCTTTCATCAAGGGACACAAACAACTAGCTTACCTTTCTGGGTTTTGCTTGCACTCAGCTGCAAAGCCTTCAGCTCTCCTTGTAAATCACTAATTTGAGTTTTGAGCAGTTCAAGTTCTAAAAGGCAAAAGGACAGTATTATTCTTGTTCTGTTTGTGTTAAAGTATAAAAGATTACAAAAGAACAACAAAGGAAGAATCTTCTTCAGAAGTGACAAATCCACCATTGACCTTCTCCCTGCCCCATTCAGTTTCTCATTGTCTTAATTCCAGGAGAGTGTTAGTCTTTGCAGCAAAATCAGCAGTGTCTTGGCAGAACTTAAAGACTAGCAAATATAATGTCGCATACATTTTTGTGGTTCAGAAGAGCTCACCTCATCAGATGCATAAAGATGATATTGTACACAATGAACCATCCATCAAGGAACAAGAAAACTATTTTCAAACTAAAACAAATCAGGTCAGGTCTGGTTCAGAGACTCCACCCACCTCCCTTAGCTAACCATAGTGATGTTGAGGCCAGAATAGAGGTTCCATATCAGACACTTGTTGGGATCTCCTTTTGCGTATGATTGGTGGACTGGTTCACACTTTCCAATAGACCCAGATAAATGACTCAGGAGTGCAGGGAGTCACAACCAGACTCATATGGAAGCATAACTTGTGTAAAGTATTGGCCTCCCTGGAAGGCCACGTATGTGGTCATTATGGTGTATACAATCATAGCAGGCTGAAAAAATGGCACCATACTTCCTTGCTCATAGAATCATAGAACCATAATGTTGGAAGAGACCACAAGAGTCATCTAGTCCAACCCCCTGAAATGCAGGAATCTTTTGTCCAAGGTGGGACTCAGCCCCACAACCCTCAGATTTAAGAGTCTCATGTTCTACAGGCTGACGTATCCCAGCTCATGTGTATGTGTATGAATTGGTAGTGTCACATGGGACTTTATATGAGACTGTTTGCTTCCATCAACTAGAATCTGCTTGAATCAATAAATGAAACATTTTTGTTGTTGATTGAAGTAGCAATTTTAAAGAAATCATGGGAGTACACAACCTCAGTTTAACCAGACTGATTTTGCAGCTGTAATCAATTGGCCATTTTAATTAAGACAGATATCTAAAGCAACTCTAGACTTTAATACACTTATATTTCAATAAAGACATATCCTCTCCCATTGTTTGGAATGTTTTACTTTTCATATGGAACCACAAAGCTTAGATTCTTATTAGCCTTGTGTATAGAACCCAGACAAATTTCAGAAAAATCTCTTGGCTTGTGTGTGTCTGCAGTTGTTCACATCCCTTACCTTTCCCTCCACAGTCACCTTTCTGACCACTTTCCCCTTTAAGGCCAGGAGGCCCGGCTTTTCCTGGGGGTCCCTGCATTCCTCGTAAACCTGCCATTTAATCCAATGGATAAACAGAGAAAGATGAACAAGTGAGCAACATAATGCATGGGCATTCTTGGGTTATAGTTAAACATATGACTACACCAACAAATAGTTATTTGAAAGGATATTCTGTGGGAAACTGGGGGTCTTCATTGTTGCTCAAGTGTGCTCTATGTTACACCTCTTTGGAGGAGAGTGACCAGCAGTCTTTTCTAGTCGTGTTATTGGAGATCCCTTTTGCATGGAGAAGCCACAGCTGGAACGTGGGGCCTCCTCCATGCCAAGTATGTGCTTTGTCACTGAGCTATGATTTCCTCCTAATACTGAGAGAGCAACCAAGATGTTCAAGGGTCTGGTAAAAGGTAAAGGGACCCCTGACCATTAGGTCCAGTCGTGACCAACTCTTGGGTTGCGGGGCTCATCTCGCTTTATTGGTCGAGGGAGCTGGCATGCAGTTTCTGGGTCATGTGGCCAGCATGACTAAGCCGCTTCTGGCGAACCACAGCAGCGCATGGAAATGCCGTTTACCTTCCCGCCGCAGCTGTACCTATTTATCTACTTGCACTTGACGTGCTTTCTCACTGCTAGGTTGGCAGGAGCAGGGACCGAGCAACGGGAGCTCACCCCGTTGCGGGGATTCGAACCGCCGACCTTCTGATCAGCAAGTCCTAGGCTCTGTGGTTTAACCCACAGCGCCACCCGTGTCCCTCAAGGGTCTTGAAACCAAGCCTTATAAGGAACAATTGAGGGGGATGGGTATGTTTAGCTTGGAAAAGAGGAATGAGAGGAGATCAAATATCTAAAGGGCTGTCACATGGAAGATGGAGCAAGCTTGTTTTCTCCTGCTCTGGAGGGTAGGACTTAAACCAATGGCTTCAAGTTACAAGAAAGGAGATTCCGGCTAAACATCAGTAAGAACTTTCTGACAGTAAGAGTTGTTCAACAGTAGAATGGACTCCCGAGGGAGGTTGTGGATTCTCCTTCATTGGATGGTAATCTGTCATAGATACTTTAGTTGACATCTTTGCATTGCAGGGAGTTTAATATATAGCCCTCAAGGTCCTTTCCAACTTTACAGTTCTATGATTGTATGACTGCCATTGGATAGCTCTTGGAAATTCCTTGTGCCGTACCTTGCTCTCCTTTTTCACCTTGAGGACCTTCCTTCCCATCTCTTCCTGGCAGTCCATTGCTCCCAGGGATGCCTGGCAATCCATTGCTTCCATGAATAACCGTGCAGGCTGGCACTTTCTCTTCACAGTTGCATTGCTGCGGATCTGGCATTCTCACCGATGACGCTCCCAGCACAAGAATGCAGAGGACATGGCGTTGCATTTCTCGATGATGAGATCTACAGCAAAGCACAACAGCTTTTGTATAGTTAGTTGAAGGCGACATTTCTGCCTGGGGCCATGCCAGATAGTGCATCTGAACTTACATAAAGCGAGATGAGCGCCTCAACCCCAGAGTCGTTCACGACTGGACCTAATGGTCAGGGGTCCCTTTACCTTTATATGACTGAATCCTCTTCCCTACAGTGAGTTCCACACACACAGCCAAAAAAGGTCCTCAGTAGTCTTCTCTCACACACCAGGAATTTGTGTATAGGAATCTTTTTTTCTCAGGGGCAAATTCTATCACACACTTGCCGTCTAGTTTGGTTTGGTCTGACTCAGATTTTGCCACCTCATAACTGGGCCATTGTTATCCTAAGCTAAAGTGGAAACAAGATCTTACAGCAGTGGTCACAGGTTTCAAGTTCTGCAAGGCAAATACTTAAAACATAGATTAGGACCTTCAGATTTCTCAGGCTTCTTTGCCACAGTTAGGGTCTAACTAGATGGCATGTTATCCAGTGCTTTATTGCTTGTGTGAATGGTTTTTAAAGATAATAAATAGCAAGAGAATGGCAAACCTGACTTCACCTGTGGTATAGGTTTCAATTCGTGCAAAGAGCACATTGCACCCCAAATCAGAGTGAGCACGATTTTTTTTTGGGGGGGGGGAGTAGCAGAAATGTGGCAGCAGGTCCTAGCATGACCTACAATGCTCAAGAGAAATTAGTCCTCTTCAGGCAATTAGTGTCAAATGTGTGCAGGAGAAAGTGGGCCACTGGTCTTCCTCCATTGCTGGAAGACTGCAGTGGTCGAGCCTGCTCTCTCTGTGTAGGCTCCCACATAGTATTGACATACTAGCAAGCCATTCAATGGCCGGGTACACACCATGTATCCAAAGCACAGAACTTGCCCCAAAGACTCATGGGAACTGTAGTTTATTAAGGGTGCTGGGAACTGTAGCTCTTTTAAGGTTAACTAAAGTTTCCAGGATTCTTTGGGTGAAATCATGTGCTTGAAAAGTCCAGTGTGTATGCAGCCAGTGCCTGTTAGCAGGAAGCACTCTCTGATCCCTGCTTGCTCTTTCCATTGCAACAGATTCATTACAGAGGTAGAGATGTACGTGTATAACAAACTAGGTCAGCAGTTGCAAAACCAGTTAATCATCAGTTTCATTCCTGGAACCGGTTTGGAGTGGTTTCCCCCACAAAATCGAAAGTTTGCTAGATGTTCACCATAGGCGAGGGCAATTGACCTGTGACCCTCCAGGAGTTGCTGGACTGCAGTTCCCATGCTCCCTGATCATCGGCTATGCTGTTTGGGGATGATGAGAGCTGGAGTCCAACTACCTGTGGACAGATGCCATGACCTGGCAGGACAACAGGGAGGAGGAAGGGGCTCCTGCTGAGGGGTGTAGCTGGACTGGGACACATTGGGGAAAGCAGGGGATGGGGATGGAGAGGTTGGTGTAAGAAGTACTTACAGGGTGATGGAGGATGACAAGGGGGTGAGGGTCAGTGCACAGGAACCAAAGCAGCAGGACCCATCACCAGAGCCAGAGGGGCCCCTGTCTCCATGAACTCAGCGAGCTCTGAGACATTGGGAACAGTGGGAGATGTGCTCTAGGAGGCCGAGGCAGGCAAGGGCCCACAGCCCAGTTCCCAAGCTGGCCAGGTGGGGCTCGCTAGCTCTGAGAGAATGTGTGTGATTCCTCTGCTGGAGTAGGCTTAGAACAGGTGAGGGTCATATTGCTCATCAAGCCCAGGTGCTGCAATCAGTATGCAAGGCACCAAAGGTAAGCAGACCTGAGGTGCTGTGTCTGCTCAACTGCCCATGTTGAGGGACCTTGACTTGGATGCTCCTGGATTTCTACAGGACTGTGATTTGGGTTTGACTCTGGACTGTACCATGATTGCTGGACTTTAGACTTGGCTACTTGGATGGACCCTGAACCTCATTTCCTGACCTTCAGACTTTGGACTTCACTTGTTTGGATTAACCCTTGGACTTTGAGCTTTGGTCATGGCACAGCGACTTGCCGCCAGGTAGGCCAGGGGTTCAGGACACCCTACAGGTGACTGTCTGCCCCTTTAGTATATGGGGGGCGGGATTTGAGAAGCACCGTTTTTTATTATTTTATCCCTGCACAAGAATAAAAGAAATGGATACCTATGAGGACAACTCTAGCTATGTTACAATCATGGTGACAGAGTCAAGCAGAAATCTTCATAGGTTTGAATTTGAGACCTTAACTGATGGGATTATTAGGCAGGTCACTCTAGTCTCTTTATTGCCCAATGTTTGACGTGACATTTATCCATGTGGGAAAGGTCGGCTAATCTGATGATACATGTGTGTTAAACTGCTCACCCTGTTCCTGTAAATAAGGAAATGGGTTTTTTTAAAGGCCACTGTGAAGTGGGCTGGAGTATGTGCTGGGAAATCAAGAGTTCTGACATCTGCCAACGCCAGCAGCTTAGTTGATTCAGATAAAGTATTTATGTACACGAGAACAGAAGGTGTGTGACCCTTATGGGAAATACATCTAGGGTAGCAAGCCACATTTTGCCAAGTGTTTACCAACGGGGGCTTGTATAATAGCAATGCCCTGTTGTTAGTCCTCAGGATATAGCAACCAGAGGTCATATGGCTTCAATTATGGCATGACACAGCTAATACCAACTGCTGGGCCTATTTATGTGTGAATTTAGCTACCTCAGGCTTTCTCAAACTTGGCCCTTCAGATGTTTTTGGCCTACAATTCCTATGATCCCTAACTAGGAAGACCAGTGGTCAGGGATGATTGGAACTGCAATCTCAAAACATCTGTAGGGCTGAGTCATTTGAACAGGTGAAGTCTCAAACTGTGTAGGGGAGAACAGGCACACAGCCCCCCCGCTACGTCCCAGTTTCTATCAGCATTCCCCCCCCCCCGCAAATTTGGATCTCCAGCTGTTTCTGGGCTACAAATCCCATCATCCCTGACCACTATTCTTGCTAGCTAGGGATGATGGGAGTTGTAGTCTAAAAAACAGCTGGAGACCCAAGTTTGGGAAACACTGGTTTATACTATTAGTAGCAAAATGGCTCCCGTCATGCTAGTTGAGGTGGGGGTGAAGGGAGGGTTTACACACTGTGGCATCCCCAGGGACCTTGTCTGTCCCTGTACAAAGTCACAATGCACTCTGCTGTGGGGTCTGTCAGGGCTGAATCATTCAGACTCAAGTGTGTCAGGCATCCACCTTCCATATTGTATGCCACAGTTCCACAGTTCAAACCATGCTCAATGCGGCTTACCACATTTAAAAAAAATCATAAATCTGCAACATAACAGTAGTCCTAGACAATAAATAAAGTTAAAAAGCACACAGCCAAACTAAACCATTTCCACATAAATCACAAGATCTAAAATAAAGATACAAACAAATTAGCAGCAACAACCCACACCCCAACAAAAACAGTACCCAGCCCAAGCTTCTGCAGCTGGAGTCAGTCCGAACTGCACCTTCCCAGGCCAGGTGGAAAATGCCTACAAGGCAGGGAATAGATCTTCCAGGACTCTCAGCCAAGTTGGTCTCTTCAGGACTTATTCTCATAACAGCAGTGTCCTCCCCATGTGACAATTTATTCTTCGCTATGGCAGGGATGGGAGACCTGAGGCCATCCAGATGTTGTTGGACTTCAACTCCCAGTCAGCATGGCCAATACTCAGGGATGATGAGAGTTGGGAGCTCAACAACGTTTGGATGGCCACCGGTTCCCCATCAAATGCATCCATAGACTCCATTGGGGTTGGGGTTAAACATGCTCACTGCCCTTGTTGACCCCAGATGTTCAGTGCCAGGTTTGTTCCTATCTACATAGTGTAGTGCAGGCATAGGCAAACTCTGCCCTCCAGATGTTCTGGGACTACAACTCCCATCATTCCTAGCTAACAGGACCAGTGGTCAGGGATGATGGGAACTGTAGTCCCCAAACATCTGGAGGGCCGAGTTTGCCTATGCCTGGTGTAGTGCCACCCTTTCATATGAATGGCTCCGTGCTGATCACTGGCCCAAGTCATACCTTTGCCTAAAGTGGAGCCCATCCCAAGGGCCAGCACAGTTACAGATCTTGTTGCACCATTCAGACACCAGTCCCATTTCCCCACTGCGCTTCCCCCACCCTCACCAACCCACCCCAAATTAAGGCTGCTTCCTTCACCCTGCTGAATGCCACTCCTGACACTGATTTTGGCTTCTTGGCCGTGCTGGGTTGTAAGGAAGCGGCTTTTCTAAGAACCGATTGCCAATTGACCCCAATCAGTCAGTGTTAATCCTGACTTGTTTGCTCTCTATGTGTATAATGCATTTGCAGAGCTGAAGCCAAGATGCTCAACTTCATTTTCCCACCCTCACTCTCATCCATCCAGCAGAGTTATTTATTTCTCGAAACATGATTGCTTTGTTCCTTGTTATTCCTTTATACCCATGCCAGGTATTGATGCAGACTTCCAGTGTCAAGTTTCAAAATCCTGCTGTAGCTTATTTTGTTGCCTGTTTGGGTGCATAACTCAGGAGTAGGGGTAATAAGCTTGGTCAAGCTGGATTTTATAGGAGTGAAATAAAATGAAAACATGTCAGATTTAATCCTTGGGGGTATTGGTAGTTTCGGCAAGTTCAAACTTAGATAACATGATATATCAGTCTGTATAAATAGCAGCGTATCTATACGAAAAGAAGTGTCCCGTATGTATTTAACTGTTTAAGAAAATTAGTAAGTGACCACTCACACCACCAGATAGCAAAATAAATAACTATTAGCCAATAGTTGGCAGATACTGCGCCCCCCCCCATAATACAATCTATCTTGGACCTGGTCCTCACCAACTGATTGACACAGCGGAAGTACTGGGAGCCACGGGAGGAAGTTTATATTGTCCTCTTGAGTTTTAGAATACAGAGACAAGGGAAGGTTGAGTGCGGTTGGACATGCAATCACAAATGACTTGAGGAAGGACATCCCAGTGGTGGGTACTACCACTGAGAAGACCCTTTTGTCACCATGTCACTAGTTCATCATGTCTGCTGGTCATGAAATGACCACTAGGGTCTCTTTGGAAGACCTTAAAGATTGGCTTGTTCTGCACCAGGGAAGGTAAGTTGTTGTAGTACATGGGGTTCCTAGGTAGTTTCCCAAACTGGTGTTGATCAAACTCAGACTTGCTTAGCTGCATCATGTTCCCTCAGGCCATGCCCTGGGCTCAAAGTCTATGGCATGGCTGAAGGCCCCACTATTCATTCACCAGGGAATACGGCCAACCTTGAAATACGAAACTCTTCTTTCCCTGCGATCCCTCTTTTAACTCTGCCAAAAGTGATTAAGATTTTGGCACAGCAGCAACACAGCAGATTAACAGGGTATTAACATTGCAGGTTAGTTTGTGAAAAGTCATGATTTATACAGCAGTGAAGGAAAAATTACTAGCTTACCTTCTGCAGATCCACTCCAAGTATGACCTAGCAAAATCTGATTATAGTACCTCCCAGCCCCATATCACTTAAAAGTGGTTTACGGCCTGTTGGATCCACCCACTCTCTACCTTCGTGTGGGAATTGCATCTCATGACCCTTCCCCCATGTACAAAATATGTAGCAATGGCTCTCAGGTGAAGAAAAGGCCAGATGAAGCAAGAACTATCTGGAGAAACTGCCAATATATCACTGAAGTTGCTATTTGTCAAAGCAAATATTCCCCCCCTCGTTTTTAAAGCACAGCATTACACAACAGTGTTGCAACATAATATGGCTTTGGCTGCTACTAAAAAGACAAATTTCACTTGAGGGAAAGTTGGATTCAGAACTAAATCAAGCAAACCACAGGTATTTCTGTATACCTTTTATTTTAATCTTGCACACTCTTTTGTTAACTCATACAGGGAAATCCGGTTGGGAAAGATGGGACTCCACAGCGCCATCTGGTGTCACAGTGTTATATCGCATATAAAACGCATATAAAACGCTTTTTACCAATCTAGCTGAGTCCTTAGTTTGCAAGGTTTATTCTGCACCCACTACTTCTATTTTGGTAGAATTTGAGCACGAAGTTGGCAAACGTCCTTTCCCTGCGTCTGAAGTAGTAAAATAGTTACCACTTCATGGGGTCATTTTTTAAAAAAATCCTCCATCCTTTCTTTTAAAAAATCCATACAAGTAGAAAACGAGAACATTAGGGAGAAGGGAAAATGGGTGGTACCTGCTCAGCAGTTTTTGCAATATTGTAAGACCCATTTGTGAGGATGTATAGATGCATTTTTGCCAACTGGTAGTCTCAAGTGCCCCTATTTTCCAGGGACAGTCCCAGATTTACAGAAGCTGTCCCGGTTTCTGATTTGATCCCAGAATGTCCTGCTTCTCCTTAGGACTTCCTTATTTTCATTGGAATAATGTTGAAAGGTATGTAGCCTTTGAAGGTGTCGGGGAAGGATTTCTGTAACAGTGAACACAGTGACACCAGCTCCCCCAGTGTCAGGTTTTCTGCTACTGCCTGTGTGGCTATTTGTGCCACATATTTAAAGTAACAAAAATAAAATAAGAAGCAGAGGTGCGCAGCTCTGTGCGTGCAGGACGCTGTATTGTACACACCTGCATAAGTGCACGTTTGAAATATCCCTGGGGGAAATGCAAAAGAAAAATGTTGTTCCATAACAACTGGGACAATAATGGGGGGGGGGGGAGGGGGGGAGTTGGTGAAGTATCTGAGATTTCAGAAAGTGAAAGGCCAGGAAATGGTGGAAATCAATGCCAAAGATGGAGGAGGGACAGAAAGATTTCCCAACTGATTCTGCAGGTGAAGTCACTCACAGTGTTCAGATGTCAAAAATCAGGTTAGGGAAAAACAATACTGGAATAAACAAGTGGAAATCGCAGATGGAATGAGCAAGTGGGTTTGCTATTGCGTTGTGTGGCTTCAGAGTGAGCAAGATGGTACCGTAATGAGCAAACAGGCTATTGTGTGTTGTGTCTCTTGAAATGGATGCCTGAGTTGCGTAAAAAGAGGACTGGCAAAATGCAGACAGAGTGGAGGAGATGGGTTCTTGCTTTGTACAGGAACTGGGGGCAAGTGGATAGTCCCCATTCTCTAACAGGGTTCGCATTGGATATTCCCAAATACGATCGGAAATGTTGCATATCTTGTGACTGGGCAGAAGTTGGCAGCCAAGATTAAAACTCGCACACTATTAACCGTCTTTCTGTGCAGGACTTGTCATTCCACTTGCCATCCTGAAATATTTCAATGCAGTCCTCCTTCCCGCCAGCATTGTTTGGCTCTTCGCTTGCCCAGTTGGTGTAATTGACTTCATTGCCATCCAGGTGAGCAAACGTGCCTTCTGACTGCAAGTCGTTCATTCCCAGATAAGCTGCCTTGTTGTGACGAGCAACTATTTGCTGGATGGCTGCATTCTCCGCAGAATACCTCGGAGAGGCAAGCAGACCACCGGCCTGGAAGCAGGTCGCTTTGGCTGCCTCAAAGCTGCCTTGGGAGCCGTCGGTTTTGAATAGCTTCTCACCAACACTTCGGCCATTTGGGAATAAATGAGCTAGAGGAATAGAGAATCAGTTACAGCTGCGTTAAGTTTTGGCTTCGTTGAATGGTACTTGATTAGTTATTCCTCCTTGTTGTGCAAGGCAGTCTGGGAAGGTTGTACAAACGGAAGCTGTAGGATGGGCTCTAGGATGGGTTCTAGGTTGAGCAAAAGATTCTATGATACCTGATCCTTTTAAGAGGATATAGCAGGGACTGAACTGGTGGTCTTCTGCAATGAGAAGGTATGGTCTGATCCCTTTACTGGAAAAGGATTAAACACATCCTTCTTCCACACCAACTTGCATCTTGCAAGTTGAAAGAATCACAGAACTTGATGGAAAATGTATTTTGAGCTTACATTTTAGCTAGCTAATGGGTGGCACTCTCTACCACTTTTGTTGATTCATGCTGATGCTTAGTTTATTAATATGAAGTTTGGGTAGTGTCTTTCAGTTTGAACCTTACGAGTTCACATTGATATTTGAGTAATCTTTAGTGTAGGGACTTATCAGAGTGCACTGTCTCTCTGCTGGTTTGAAATGCCCTTAGGAAATGTAAACCACTGTTGTTAGAACAGCTGCTAAACCTGCTGTGACTTTAACTATATAATTATGTACAAATATGAATGGGAATCAGGTTTGTCGTAAATCATACAATTAATGCTTTGGTCATATGAAGCTTAGCAGTTCTTCCCATGTCTAAGCCCCATGTCCATAGCCAGAATCAGGTTTAACTCAAAGCTAGCAAATCAGAACTAATGACCTTATTAGCAATGTAAAGCCAACACAGTTACCATTTTAGACAGTAGGGGCCCTCCCTCAGTTGGCAGTTCAACTTTCAAATAAAGTAAAGTAACACCACAGTGAAGAATTTGTTAGCAGCTGTGTGTTTGTTGTGGCATGATAGACAGTGCATTCAACTGCCCAAACCCACCTTCAGGGCTGTTTTAGATACAGTCAGTAGCAGGGCCGGATTTAGGTTTGATGAGGCCCTAAGCTATTGAAGGTAATGGGACCCTTTATATGTCCAGCTGTCCTTTAACAACAACAAATTGTCACTTTTTTGTGTTGAATATATGTTTTATTATTATTATTATTATTATTATTATTATTATTATTATTATTATTATTATATTCCCCAGCCACTCTGGGCGGCTCCCAACGAAGACCAAAAATACACTAAAAGTGTAATTTATGGACCTAATAGGTATCTAAAGCCATTTGCACATAACAAAATATGTATTTTATCAAAGTAATTGTTGAACTGAAATACAATTAAGAAGTTTATCTTACATTTTTGAAATGTACATCCAGTTTTTCCCCCTTTAATTTTTTGGGGGACCCCCAAGAGAGTGGGGCCCTAAGCTATAGCTTAGGATCAGCTGTGCTTCCTTCCTAACAAACTAATCTATACAGAAGGCGATTGTTTTGCCCTTTTGGTTGAGGAACCTTCAGACATGCAACCCTGCCCTTGCCACTTGAAGTGGTACAGTCCTGAGAAAGCTTACAATCTGTTGATTTTATAAATTATCTCTCAGAGCTTTAACTCCAAGAGCAAGAGCAGCTGGATATAGGCTGCATCATCATACTAAAATCAACATGCATCATGCTGTGATGCATAACTTCATGCATTTCACAGAAAATGATATCTGATATCCACATTCTCGCCAGTCCACTCCATTTTCTCACCATTTTGGTTCCTGAGCATAGCGTTTCTCAGAGCCCCCACTTGTTCTTTCAAACGGGCCACTTCAGATTCCAGCTGCTGGAGTTCTAAATGATGTAACAATAAAGACAAAATTCTTAATATTGTGATGTAAAGCGTATACTGAGAAAAGCATGACAACAAGAGGAACCACCTCTGTGATAAGCCACAAGTGCAACGTCAAAAACCTCTGGATTCTCCGCCTCTGCTTCTCAGTTTTTGAAAAAGTACTTTAATAAACACAGCAAGTAATGCAGTTCAGAAGACAAAGCTGCTGGTTTAAAAACAAGTCGATGATCCCAGTTGTCTAACAAAACTATTTTTGCCTAGATTCAGCAGGGCAGGAGAAGAAATTGTTTGGTTCACATTTTCATGCAAGCCTACCTGATTAACATCTCCAAAAACCATACACTAACCAAAACTGGAATCCTATCAGCTGTCCCAGAGCTGGTGATTGAAGCCACCTCCATTTACCTTTATCCACTAAATAGTTTGTTCTCAGCAAGATTCTGGTTTCTCTTTATACTATTTCTTTAGTAAACTTTTCCAAAAACATAAATTGGAGATAGATCAAAATTGAAGCAAAATGGGTACAATGGGTGAGTATTATCAGGCTTAAGTCAGCTCAATAAATAGATTCCAGTTTGTTTGTTTGTTCTTAAAAAGGACTATGCAAATGCAATCCCGGCTGCTCTGTGCAAATGCTGCAAATCACCACCATCACCTATTAGGAACTTGGACCCACATATCTTGTTTGAGATGTGATTGTTCTCACCCTGATTGGGGCGCAGGTAAAAGATTTTGCCAATGTGGTTTCTCTAACAGCACTCTTAGCAGATCATGATGGAAACATGATACTATATCAGGCATAGGCAAACTCGGCCCTCCAGATGTTTTGGGACTACAACTCCCATCATCCCTAGCTAACAGGACCAGTGGTCAGGGATGATGGGAATTGTAGTCTCAAAACAACTGGAGGGCCACGGTTGCCTATGCCTGTACTATATCCACCAAGTACGCTGTTATAGAAATTACATAGGTGGAGGCATTTAGGCAGACTTCCTAATAGGTGTAGGACGAACTGCATCAGCAACTGAGTACCTATAGAGAGGGGAGTCTTAAACTACTGACATTATTGTTATATAATGAACAAAAAAAGCCAACCATTATTCCAAACTGACTGGCATAAAGCCTATTGTGGGCATTTCTTGGTGATACCTGGGGAAATACAATGTGGTCAAGTCTTGGAACCCATGACCATAGGAATGCTCCTTTTATAGGTTTACAAAATGTATACACTTATAATTTTTTGAAACTGAAACAACCAGATGACCCTGGTCTACCTAAGTCTTTGTACTGACAATCATCTTCTTTCAGTGATGGATGCTCTCTGTGGTGCAGTGGGTCAGTGCGTCTGGCTGTTTACTGGGAAGGTTGGTGGTTCGAGCCCACTCAGGGATTGCTGTGGGCAGGATCCCTGTATTGCAGGGGGTTGGACTAGATGACCCTTGGGGTCCCTTCCAACTCTACAATTCTATTATGAGTTTATCAGATCAGGTTTTCCAGAGTCAGGTTTTTTGAAGAGTCATCAGGAAGTGGCATTTCCCCTTTTGGGTTGTTTTTGTTCTTTGGTCATTTGCTACTAGTTGGTTTAAATACGCCCTCTTGTGGTATAATAGAGACATAACCAAAATAAATGTGCAGTTAGTTTAGAAGTGATGGATTTTCTCATCAGTTGTTACAGGGAAATGTCGCCACAAGGTGAGATCTTTCTCTGTAATTATTTGTCAGAATAAACGTGCTCCCTCACAGTGCAGATACAGCCACAGAAAAGGCAATGTTTGTTTGCTTTAGGTGAAATTATATCTTGATTTCAGGTGGCTGTAACTTTACTACTAACTGGGTGAAGGAAAGTGAAACCATGGAGATGATGCCTTGTACTTTGCAAATACTCTTATGTGAAAGCAGGTTGCATTCAGCGGTTGTCTCCTCAGTGCCCAGTATGACTTGTCCACCAGAGAAGAAAGATGTCAGATTAGCAGGTAGCTAATCTATCACTAGGCTCCTACCTCTTGCTCCGTGGTCTCCCTTTGGCCCTCTTTCACCTACTAGACCCCGATCTCCTTTATCGCCTTGAGGCCCAGCTTTTCCTGGAGGTCCCTGAATTCCTTGAGGTCCTAGAAATCAAGGGATTAAATGAACAGGAAGAAACACGAGGAATAACAGGAAGGAAGGAAGAAATACGAATCCATGGTCAAGTTCTACAAGAACATCCGTTGCATGGACAAACATTTAGATCCCGATCAAACCTTGAGCGGCCGGCCCAATTCTGGTGGTGATGCGCTCATACTTCAGCATCAAATACAGAAATACTTGTTTTGAAAAGTTCTGGCTAATGGCTTATTTTACACTGAGCCATGACTCAGATTGCCTTATTGTAAGAACTGGCAGCTGTATCCCATCCCATCATGGCTACCATTGGTCCCCTAGTTACCAAACCAAAGCCAAGAGGGGTATCCCCCAAAAGTGACAATTAGGATAGTGTCAGGGGCGGCAGAAATGACAGTGGTCCAGTTTGGAGACACACACACAGTGGTAGCATCCCAATGCTGGTCACTTCGCTCCCTCCTCAGAATGTTTCCCAGTTGTGGCTCCAATTCTAAGGTGAAGTGAGAGAGTACAAACGCAGGCAGACAATGATCTGGAATTTAAAATGGTCAACAGCGCTACAGAGCTCCACCAGGCGATGGGTCTTTTAAAGCAGTGCTGCCTGGTTGGGCAGGGCTGGGGCCAATTTCTGGATGGCCAGCAAGTTTCTGCCCTGGCGATTCAGCCGCTGGCTGGGCTGCCACGGTCTTCAATGGGTATCTGCCCCCATCCCCAGGGCATAGGGAATTCCCTGCAATGGCTGGTCAGTGTGTGCAGTAAAGAGGCTGGAGCGCAAGGGGCCACAAACGTCGCCCCCAAGAAGGCGATGAGCAGCCCTTGCTGACCAAGGTCCTTACTACACAACAGTCATCTTTTTAGGATTGAAGTTGTTGAGGGTTTTTTAGGATTTTACCCCAGGAAATAAACTGCCACAGGGGCTGGATTAAACCGGGTTTAGACCCCCAAAACAGACTTTGGACATGCCTGCACTAAGCCCATCCCTGACAAGTCTTTGTAACTGTACCTTGATCACCCTTCTCTCCTGCTGGACCCGGCAATCCATTGCTCCCAGGCATTCCAAGAATGAAAGGGCACGTGTTGTCCTTGCCTGCAGTGGGGATTGTGCTTTGTGAGAATGCCGCCGGCAAGATAAGGAAGCCAAAAGTCCAAAGGAATCCCATGCCTAGAAAGTTGATTTTAGAAGAATGCATGTATAGCCTTTTCAGCATGATCTATTGCCATTTTTACAGAGAACAATTCTAAAGTGATCCTAGTAAAACAGTTGTGTGAAATAATGATTTTGTTAGTCTTGAATGGAAAAAAATGTTATATGTAAGATATAATTTCAGGTACATTTGAGTCGATTGGCAAATGCACATAAAGAGTAGTACCTGAGCCTATTTGAATAAAGGCTCAGGAAACGTGTATCAATAGCACCAACAGGAGGTTTTGTACACTGAATGCTCAACATGGCATAGCCTCCCTGTAAGTTTTGCACACATGATGCACAACATGGAAAGTTTCAACTAGGGATGGCCAATTCTGCATGCGTTCATTCATAAATCTGTTCCATCCCATTTCTACTTTAAGATGTGACTTTCTAAAAAAGAGATCTGCACACACACAAAAAAAACCATTTTAAAATACTTCCTTCATCTCAACATATGGATTTGTAGTTGCATTTTATGCTAAAATACATGTTTTATAATCCATTGTGGTAAAAAATTTAAGCAAAACTTATTATAAGAAATAAGTAATATTCCAAAATAATAATTATATCACAAATGCATCTGAACTATATAACCGTGCACAATAACAGCAAATCTCAAGGGGGGGGCTAAATGGGGCTTTAACCCTTTGCCCCCAAATAACGTTACCAGTTTGGATCCTCTCACAGCTGTCATTTGTATTGAAAGGAAAGCCTATATTGGTGCGAACAGGAGCTTTTCTAGTGTAAACAGCAAGCACAAACCTCTGATTTGGATGGGAACCATAGCGGGCCTCTCTAAAAGGCTAAAGCCCCCCTAACCAGCTTGTGATCTGAAACCTTCCCTGAAATTATTTGGTTTAGGAAGCCATTTACATTTGTGAATAGTGTTTCACCTACCTACGTTCTGATTTGCAGCAGTCTGAAACAGTTTAAGACAGAAACCCCCTTGCTCTGCCTGCTGAGATTCTAAAGCAGCCCTTCTCAAACCTGGGTTGCCAGGTGTTCTGGAAGTATAACTCCCATCCTCTCTGACCACTGGCCATGCCAACAAGAAATGATGGGAGTTGTAGTCCAACAACATCTAGGACCAACCCAAAGCTGAGAAGGGCTGTCCTAGAGGTTGGCCCAATACCTATAACTTAAGGTGCTGTGGACTGAACCTGTACTTATAACCTAATGTGCTTATATACATAATTGGCTTTAAAATGTCATAGGGAAAATGACAATTGGGGGATCTTGAGGTGGGATGATGAAACGAATTGTGGTCAGAAAAACCTCAGCCTTCTCTGAAAATGAAATTGGAAAATGAAAATAACAAGATATATAAATGATGAGGGAGTGCTTTGGTTCAAAACCGTATTAAAAAGATGTCATAGGTTCTGTTAACAGGGAAGATGGAGCAACAGCTGCCAGGAAGAACACTGCAAGATTTCTTCTCAGGCAAGTCATAGAAAACCCATCTTCAAATGAATTTATTATTTTTTTTTGAAGAGGCACCCCTCCTGTGTGAGAGTTTTCTCAGGATAGCTTTAGTGGTCATAGTTTTTATAAGTGCTTGTATTAATCATCCTTGACGTTTAAAAGGTCTTGAAAAATATCTAACCAATTAACCAACTAAGGCTGTACTCCTATACCAGTTACTTGGGAACAAACCCAATTGAAATGAATGAGGCTGAATTCTGAGTAGACCCACATAGGGTTGCAGTGTAAATGTTGCAACACATGCAAATAATTTATGTAAAGTATTTTAAATCCCGCCTTTCATCCATATGGACACAAGGACATGGAACACCAAGGAAAACAAATGTATAGTAGCACTAGAATTTTCAAGCAGATTAAGGCTGCTGAAAACATTTCACAGCAGAGCAGGTTAAACAATCAAGACTACAACCCTTGCAAATACAGTGGTACCTCGGGTTAAGTACTTAATTCATTCTGGAGGTCCATTCTTAACCTGAAACTGTTCTTAACCTGAAGCACCACTTTAGCTAATGGGGCCTCCTGCTGCCGATTTCTGTTCTTATCCTGAAGCAAAGTTCTTAACCTGAAGCACCATTTCTGGGTTAACGGAGTGTGTAACCTGAAGCATATGTAACCTGAAGCATATGTAACCCAAGGTACCACTGTATATCTTATTTATCTATTTATCTATCACACACAAAGAGCGATTGTATTTTCATGTGGCATAGATATCTACTTCCTCCATGTGCTTTGTGTATTTCCAATCTTTTTGTGGCTGGAATCTGGCTGAAGCAAAATTACATGGGAGTTCTTTTAAAATGAAGAATGTGCGCAAATCTCTCTGTACAGGCACAGAAAAGGTTCCTGTTTTCAGGATCACACTTACCTTCTTCAAGTCCAAATTTTGTTTCAATATTGAAAGCACCCCAGCGTCCTCTGTGTTTATCTCTCAAGTGAGAATATTCTCTCTCTCTTTTCTTCTTCCACCCACTGTGTTTTATCAGTTGAAATTCCATGGAGCAAAGTTCAAGTTCCCACCCACTCCAGACAACAACAGTCTGGAGCTTCTACAATGTAAGATAGGATGGGTTGTGGGTCATCCCTCCCAAGTTGTTGACCTTTGAGAATACATTTTGCAGCGGCGTTTTGTTAAAACACACACATACAATTCACATATCATTCCATAAATCAATAAGATGATTGCAGTAGTGTAGTGTAGCCTAGTGTAGACTTTGGGGGGGGGGGGACACCCACCTCAGTATTGAAAAAGAGACAAGTTCATAGATGAGCTGAACAAAGGCAGCAAGTGTGGAGGTGGGCTGGATCACATACAGTAGTACCTCAGGTTAAGTATTTAATTCATTCTGGAGGTCCGTTCTTAACCTGAAACTGTTCTTAACCTGAAGCACCACTTTAGCTAATGGGGCCTCCTGCTGCCGCCATGCCGCTGGAGCACAATTTCTGTTCTCATTCTGAAGCAAAGTTCTTAACCTGAGGTACTATTTCTGGGTTAGCAGAGTCTGTAACCTGAAGCGTATGTAACCTGAAGCGTATGTAACCTGAGGTACCACTGTATTGGTAGCCAGCATGGTTCACGACCTGTTGTTCCTCAACCATTGTTTCATATAGTTCTTTTGTTCCATTCACAGGAACAACTATTATTTTAGTAGTGTGCCAGTAAATATTGCCTCTGAGAGTGATGAGTGCCTTTCTCAAATCAATGAACCCCCCAAGCACCTTTTTAAAAGGCACTGTTGGAATGGGGCTTTGGAGGACTCATCTGAAGCTTGGCCATGTATTTTCATTCCCACCCACAGCACCATCCATGTTGTTCCCTGCCATGGGTCTTCATTTTGCTCTGAGTGCTTATGCTGGAGTGCCTCAGGAAGTGAGGCCCCCGCTCTTGCCTTGAGGTGGACAAGTGACCTAATGGTCATCCCAGGGACTTGATCTAGAACCTTCTCTGGTGGCCTCCATCTGACACGGCAGGTTTCCCACCGCTCGGCACATCCCTGTGCTGCTAGATGATGGCTGTCGTCTCTCACATTTCTGCCAAGCCATCTTCCACCCACCTCTCGTGCAGGCTTGGGGGGGGGGAATTCATGGGCTTTGCTGAAATTACTTGATCCATATTTGCTCCACTTCAGACAGCAGAATCGGACACAACTGGTCACCAAGCAGCTCAAAGTTTTGATGGCAGCCCTAGTGAAGGAGGTTTAAGAATTGAAAGCAAATTTCAAGAAAATCACTTGATGCACCTTTTGTTTGACTCTACCATTTCAGTCCATGTGAAGGGGGATAGCACATGATGCTCCCCAACTAAAAACGCTCTTTTGCAAAGACAACAGTAGAAGTTGCTGGAAAGCACACAGGTAGTGTAATTTATTTTGTTAAGAAGGAACCGCCACCGCCACTTTAGGAAAGGTGAATAAATCGTCGTTGTTTTTTTTAAAAAGATGTCATATTGTCCAGATTGCTAAAGCAGAATAAATTTTGTTCAGTATTTGAACTACATTTCCAGTCAATATTTGTTTTGGAGAAGGGCAAGTTAGCTTATCTTAAAACACCATCTAGAAACACAGTGAGAGATGTTTGATTTACTGTGGTCAAGGCTGTACAGCTTTCGCCTTGCAATCATACACGTATAACTTACTAACAATGCCCTAATATTACAGCCTATAGTTGCAAAATACTTTCTCAACTGAGGTCATTTCCAAATTACCTACATATTGAGCATTCATCCTGATTTGTTTGCGGGGAGGTAAGATGATATCCTCTATTAACTAAGCAAAACTTTGTACACTACCACCCAAAATATCCAACCCCGGGCATTGTCGTTTGGCTGAGTATGAACCATTAGCACAAATACTTGTTATGTCCAATTCCACCCAGTTTATTTTTCATCAGTGGAAATATAATCAGCATGAATTATAGTGCAAGTGAGTCAGAAAGTGAAATCTATCTGGATGCAGAGAATGTTGTGCAAGTTCTTGGGGAAATGATGAACCATTGTGGAATTTAATATGTGTATGTCTTTCCAATGTTTGCTCAAATGTGCATCAGACAATGGAATAGAAAGGCAGCATTGTTTACCACATTCTGGTGTATATCCTATTGGAAGCAATGGCGTAGCTGGTCAGTTTACATGGTTGGGTGTGAATACCAATGAGGATCTGATTTGCACAAGTGGTAGGCCATGAGGCAGAACAGTGGAAAGCAGGTTCTGGCCAGCCCTCGTTAGTGAAATGATTCAGTACTTTCTCATCCATCTCTACCTCAGATAAATGCTCCTAGGAATGCTTACTCATATGATGAAAATACTTCTGTTTGCTCCAAGAAAATCTCTTTTAATAAACAGTTTTGAAAATATAAATATAAAAATATCCGGTGCATGTAAAAATCCCCCCACCCACATCAAAAGCAATGCACCCCACTTAGGGGGGAAAAAAATACCCACAAACCATTTTCAACTTCAGATTTACAAGAAAGACCTTACATTTCATTCTGAATGTGCGTCTTCAGCGGAAAACGGATCATGATTTATTGATATAAGCCCATCAATCTACATAGTACTTTATATAGTAACACAAGCAAGAAGAAAGGTGCTGCCTGAAGGAGCTTCCTCTTCCTCTCCTCTCCTCCCAGGCAAATCCCACAAAATGCCCTTACAACTCAGTTAAAAACAGTTGAAACACTAATTTTTTTTTTATAAAGGATTTTTTTTTTAAAAAAAATTAAAAGCAATTTAAGCAGCAGTCCTTATAAAACCTGTCAGGTCCTGCCCTGGCCCAATGGCTATGTTATGTGTGCACATATGTCAATATACTAAAACAAAAAAGGATTAACAAAATAATGATTAATGTCTACAGATAAAAAGCAAACACAGTACTGAAGCTTGTGGCTGGGTTGAGCTCTTTTTTTTTTTTTTTTAAACAAATGGCCTAAAATTCACAGAGTATTAGCCTCTTTTCCCCGCAGGCCCGGTCGTTCCACTTTCCATTCACATAAACTTCTACACAGTTCTCCCTGCCCTTTTCATTATTGGGTTCTCCCTGCAACCAGTTGGAGTAAACGATGGCATCGCCATTCAGGTACCTAAATTTCCCCTCTGTCTGGATATCAGTTACCCCAAGAAAGACCGACTTGTTATGCTGAACAACTATCTGTTGGATGGCTGTGTTCTCCGCAGCATTTCTGGGGGCGGCCAGCTGGCCCCCAGCTTGCAGACACTTTTGCTTCAGGTCATCAAAGGTGCCTTCGTAGCCACTGGTGACGAATACTTTGTTACCGACAATTCGCCCTCCTGGGAATGCTGCAACTAAAACAAACAAAGGGAGTGGGCATCAGGTTGATAGTCAGCCACTGTGTTTTGCAAAGCCAATAAATGGATGGCAACCTCTGCTATTTGTAACCCACAGAAATCTTGGATTTGGATAATGCTTTTAGCAACAAGAGGGACACGGGTGGCGCTGTAGGTTAAAACCACAGAGCCTAGGACTTGCCGATCAGAAGGTTGGCAGTTCGAATCCTCACAATGGGGTGAGCTCCCGTTGTTTGGTCCCAGCTTCTGCCAACCTAGCGGTTTGAAAGCACACCCAAAAGTGCAAGTAGATAAATGGGTACCGCTCCAGCAGGAAGGTAAATGGCGTTTCTGTGCGCTGCTCTGGTTCGCCAGAAGTGGCTTAGTCATGCTGGCCACATGACCCGGAAGCTGTACACTGGCTCCCTTGGCCAGTATAGCGAGATGAGCGCTGCAACCCCAGAGTCGGTCACTACTGACCTAATGGTCAGGGGTCCCTTTACCTTTACTTTAGCAACAAGATGATTAATGCCATCCTATGTAGAATCAAGAGAACCCTCATAGCACCTTAGCTGTGGCCACAAAGGTAACAATTGAAAATTGATGGTGCACCTGGCTCTGGCCAGGCTACAGCACATGCAAAAGAAACCCCGGTGTTTACATTTTCTTCACCGAATTTTCAAAATGTTGCAGTTATTTTGCCGGAAAGGAAAACGGATCTTTAAAAAGGGGGTTCGGATAACGCTGCAAAAGACTAGGGATAACCTACACAATTTATCCCTGTGCTTATTGAGTTTGTGCTGCGATCATAATCTTGCAAAGACAATGTTGCTGCTGGTTCTCTAATGCTACAACAAGGGAATGATGCATGCATGTGCTGGAATCTAAGGGTTAAGAGGAACATTCCTGTGCTATCACATATAATGTACCCATAGACTGTATGTTGGTACTGGTTCTCTGTTAAGGGGCCAAATGGACCAAGGAAGATTGCAAAAGACGGTTCACAATTTTTCTGTTACATGCAACATTTACCTTTTTGATATTTGGAGAAACTGGCTTGCAAGGCTCTTAGCTGCCCCTCTAGGTCACTGACTCGTTTTTTCATAAGGTTGACCTCTGAGAAATAATAAAATGATCATGATCTGCAGTACTGTAGTAATATGCGGTAAACAATATATTGCACACAGTGTGGGTGTGAAACATTTTGTTAAACCAAATGCCACCCCTGTCTCTCCAACTTCCACCCACCCAGGAATAGTAAAAAATGCCAGACAATCCAAATGGCACAACACAATAAACATGTTGTCACAATCAATCAATTGCTGCCATAATTAATTAATTCATCATTCATTAATTCTATGGAAATCTAAATAATATTATGCTATATTAAATACATAATTTCAGTGTAGAACCAACTGGAAATGAATTTGTACATTAGTGAATATTGGGTGGTGAACTCTTACTAGATCTGTTTTGCTTGTGTGTTGGTGTATGCATGTGCGTATGGATGGTATGAATTATACGATTAATGGCTCAGTGGTATTAATGTCCATCAATGGTAAACGTTTGCCCTTTTTTGAAAGAAGGCTTTGTTTATACAGATACATGTATCCATCGTTTGATCCCTTTATCAGACCTTCCTGTTAAGGCCCAAACTAGAATAAATACACCCCCCCCCCCGAATGATCTGGAATTAAATACACTCTCATTCGAGTTGTGTGATTTTTTTTTTAAAGTTAGATCCACCCTGATTGTTCACTTAAACTTTCCCTCAATAATCAGAGTTACAAAATTCACATGGATTGCACCAACTTTAACAAAAGGCTACCCTCCTTACCTGAGAGACCGCTGTCACCCTTGGTCCCTTTGTCACCTACAGATCCTTTATCTCCTTTGGATCCAGGAGATCCTGGTTTCCCCACTGGCCCTTGGGTACCAGTTGCTCCTTGTAATCCTATGGAGATAATAATAATAATAATAATAATAATAATAATAATAATAATAATAATAATAATATTTATTATTTATACCCTGCCCATCTGGCTGGGGTTCCCCAGTCACTCTGGGCAGCTTCCAGCACACATGAAAACATAATAAGATGTCTAACATTAAAAACTTATTGATACAGGATTTTTAAAAAAGCCTAGCAAGTTAGTTAGTAGGTGGCTTCTGTTTTCCTATGCATGTTAACATCTGATAAACAGCCATAGCCAATTGGTTTAAAAGGTAGTATGCAAATCACCCATCTTTTCTTTTCGTTAACTGGAAAGGAGTGTCAGAGGTTGACATTGAGCAGAAGATGAGCAAGGGCTTGGCATTACACCTGGCACCCCTGGGGCAGAGCCCTTGGGCACTGGTAAGATGAGTTACCATTTTAAATTCCCCAAAGTGACATGGAAAGCTCTGGAGCCCCGCGGAGTATTGAAACAGCAGTCCCGGGGGGTGTGTGTGCGGGGGGAGTGAGTACAGACATTTTCAATGCTCAGTATGCCCTGGAGTGATGCTATATTAGGGGTATTGTGGGGAATTTAAAATGAACATTTTTTTCATTGCAGGTGGAGTCCCACTGACCTGGGAGGGCATTCAATCCTAGGGCAATTTGCTCCTCAAATTCAGAGCTGAATCTGAGGAGTTCCAGTTTCCTTAAAAAAAAAAAAAGTCATCTAAGTTAGTGCCCAGCTGAAAATCCCTCAGACTAACTATACACTACATCAAGAAGTTATTTCTGTTGTCTCTTCGGAACCTTTCTCTCTCTCTCTCTCTTTTTAAAAATAATTTTTATTAAATTTTCCATTTTAACAATTCAATCAAATCACATTAAATATTCCAAATAATAATAATACATATCATATAGTCAAAATATTCTGCCAAATTATAATTTTTTATTGGGGCTTCCCATGCTTCAAGTTCAGTGGGGCTCTGATCATCTTATATCTCTACTGCCTTGAGTTTCCAATAGTTCTTTAATTCTTCCTGTTGTTACCTTTCCTTCGTTCATGGCCTCTGAGTTGTTTCCACAGGCGAGTTGAAGTAAGCAATGACATGCTTCTGTGTGAAATTTGTCTGCTTGGCACTCCGCCTATTGTTTGCTGAATATCTTCACACGCTGGTGTTTATGCCGAATTAATCCAACTCTTCGGAACCTTCCTCATGCCATCAAAATGTTTGTTCAGATGCACCTTTTCATCCACACCACTTACCTCTTTCTCCTACATCTCCTTTTGCTCCCTTTTCGCCCACTGGGCCTCTGTCGCCTTTGGGCCCAGCCACACCTGTGTCACCTTTGGGACCTTGGGCACCAGTAGCTCCTTTCAAACCTACAGAAATATTGAATGGGGAGGGGAGAATCAACAAAAATGGAAGGTACTTTGTAACGATCACAAATGCAAAAGTCGGTAAATAATTTCAGCTCAGCCCTAGTTTGTCTGTTGTTGTTGCTGCCCTTCATCGAAAGATCACAGGGAAGTTTACAATATAAAAACAAAAAAATTCACACAATAGTAACAAAATACCAGCCCACCTATCCGGTTTAAAAGGTCATAGATTGGGCATAGGCAAACTCGGCCCTCCAGATGTTTTGGGACTACAACTCCCATCATCCCTAGCTAACAGGACCAGTGGTCAGGGATGATGGGAGTTGTAGTCCAAAACATCTGGAGAGCCGAGTTTGCCTATCCACGTCATAGATGGTTTAATTAGCCAAAGGCTGGGAGAAGAGGAATGCTTTTGCCTAAAGATATGTAACAAAGGTGCCAGGCGAGCCTCTCTGGAGAGGGCATTCCACAAACAGGGAGCCTGGTCTCAAGTTGTTGCCCTCTGGGCTTCTTGTAGAGGAGGCACATGAAGAAGGCCTCAGATGATGATTGTACTGTCTGGCTCAGCTCATATGGGAAGAGGCGGCCTCCATCTTAGGTTGGACATTCTCACAGAAATGATAGCTCCAGTGTTTATATACTATCTTTGGTTTGTATTGAGGATATGATAGTCACAATTTTATGATTAGGGGGTAGTCCTGTTAGTCTGGTATGCCAAAACAAACAATGATGAGGCTATGGTACTGCAGGGGTAGTCAATATGGTTCCCTCCCAAGGTGAGCTACAACTTACACCATCCTTGCCATTGGTTTTGCTGAATGGGGCTGATGGGTTCCAACAACCTCCCATGTTGACTACCCCTGCTTTAGAAACTAGCAAATATATCATAGCACAAGCTTTTCTGGACTAGTGTCAGATGCATTTGATGAAGTGGCCTTTATCACTACATTTTATAACTTGCATGTTGCCAGAACATGACTTCAGAAGCTGGCTGTCACAGATCACAATCTTTTTGTGACCTCAGCCAATCGCCTAACAATAGGAGTCAAGCTTGAGAACTGTCAGCCTATGATGTATTTGCTTGTTCTTTCATTGGCATCCATGATAGATGTACAGTTTTGGAGGTCTGTTCTTAACCTGAAACTGTTCTTAACCTGAAGCACCACTTTAGCTAATGAGGTCTCCTGCTGCTGCTGTGCTGCCGCCGCACAATTTCTGTTCTCATCCTGAAGCATAGTTCTTATCCCAAGGTAATATTTCTGGGTTAGCAGAGTCTGTAACCTGAAGCGTATGTAACCTGAATCGTATGTAACCCGAGGTACCACTGTATATATAGAGGGAAACATCAGAGGTATGGGCATTTTATGGTTGCTTTCTCCACACATAGCATTTATAACTTGGAAACTGTACCATACTAAGTATCTGGACAACAGGGTGGATGTGAACATTTTTAGTGTATTCTTTTAAAATCTGTGGCTGGGATCCAAAAAAAGCTACTTAGGCATGCTTAAGGACTTGGACTGACATTTAGGTCTTTTTACTTCTTTTGTTGGATGGTGGGTCTCCAGGGATAACACAAATGACTGTTTGAGAAGCAGAAGCCCCCAACCCTGTCAGCATCGCCCTTGAGCCAGTACCACCAACTGGACTCATCCACCTCAGCCCCGACTGGGCTAGGCGAGCTGGGCAGCACTTCCAGAGACCACCTTCTGGACAGGAACAGGTCAAAGTGCTGTGGACTCACAGCTTAGAGTTGTGAGCACCAGATTCACTTCCACAAGAATACAGTCGTCGCACAGCAGAGTATAGCAGAGTATAAACGACTCGGAGAGCAGCTCTGTAGAATATCTTCTTTATTCTATCTACAACTATTATACAACTATATAACAGAGCTTAATGAGGTCCAAGCATAAATGAATGCTGCACTACACTGAGTGTCTGCGGCTGCTCTTAGCAGCAACCTTATCTCTACACACGATCTCTAACACTCAGTCTCTCTCTCTCCGACACACTGACTTACTGACTGACTGACTCACTCTTTGATGTGGTGCTGGAGCAGAATAAGTAGAGAGCAGAACACTGCCCCTCCTCTCTGGAGAATCAGCAGACTCATCAGGAGATTCTTGGATATGGGAGGGGTGAAATCTCCTCAAACCCCACTGCGTGTGCAGAAGTAGTTGTATGCTCCTTTGGATCCTGGCCACTGTGGTATATTGAACCCTCTAGCAGAAATCCAACTATTTAGCACTTAGGATTACCTGTTTCTCCCTTGATGCCTTTTTCACCTTGTGGGCCGTTGTTGCCTTGTGCTCCAGAGGGGCCGACGCTTCCTGGAGGACCCTGCAAACCTCGAATTCCACGCGGTCCTACTCAAAAGAAAGAGGTTTTGTGAGCAGGCAGAGATATACACCAAAGAGGGAAGGTCTCCTGTGTTGAGTTGCAGTGCATCAGGAGCTCCTGGGCCTTAGAACTGGGAACACAGAAATGTGCATGCCATTGTCCCAATTTGGTATGTCTTCAGAGTGGTGGAGGACGCTGTCTTAACACTAGTGTTGAAATAAGTTTCAACTGGAAGTCTGGTGAGGTTCTGTACATGGACTGGGGTATGGGCACCATCTTGTCTTTCATCTCAGGCAGCAAAATGCCTTGGGACAGTCCTGTACTGGGAGCAAGGGAAGAGCACCTTGGTGGGTTTGTACTCCCTTCCAGGGAAAATGTTTGATGTGCCCAATGGGCAGGATGGCCTTCTAACAAGACAGATGTAGATAAAAATATTTAATTTCTTGTAAATATTTGATTTCTTGAAATAATATCTAGCTTTTGTTGAATTTAATGCAATACAATGCCATTTAGTCAACAACACTCCTTACCCATTGCTCCAGCATCTCCTTTGGGTCCTTGCTCTCCTTGGGTCCCCTTTTCTCCTTGTGGTCCAGCTGGTCCCATTTTTCCGGGAGGACCAAGAATTCCTCTTGGTCCTGCCATCCCTGGCATTAAGTGGAAGAATGAAAAGTGGGGTTATCTTAATGATAAAGCTTACATATGAGAGGAATGCAATACATAATAACCCAAGGAAGAAGTTTGAGAGGTGGGCCTTGTTTTTACAGTCTTGGGTCATCATCTTTTCCAGTCTTGGGTCATCATCATTGATAAGTTATCTAGGGTTGCCATATTTCAAAAAGTGAAAATCTGGATGGAGAAGTTGTTGAGCTTTTTTGGCTATACAATGGTACCTCGGGTTAAGAACTTAATTCATTCTGGAGGTCCGTTCTTAACCTGAAACTGTTCTTAACCTGAGGTACCACTTTAGCTAATGGGGCCTCCTGCTGCCATCGCCGCCGTCCAATTTCTGTTCTCACCCTGAAGCAAAGTTCTTAACCCAAGATACTATTTCTGGGTTAGCGGAGTCTGTAACCTGAAGCATCTGTAACCCGAGGTACCACTGTAGTTGCAAAAATGACACTGCTGACATCAGTTGCCATATGTCTGCCTTGACATTTAGCCGATTTCCACGCAGACACTGCTTCCGTCTACAGTATTCCAGGTATGTCTGGGAAATTCTGGATATATGGCAATCCTAAAGTTAGCCAAGGCAGCTACATTCAAGGTGGCTGTGGGTGTTGCCATACATCCACCAGATGACGTTCCCATCCCCTCCCTATATTTGCTTTCTCCTCTTTTGCCTTTTCCTTCTCTGTTTGGCATCATGTCCCTCTTAATCCAGTGAGAGGAGGAGAAATGCAGAACATCATACGGTCTTGCCCTTCTAGCCCTCACTGTCGATGGACCTACACAGTCTTTACAGTATCAATTTGAAAACTTAAGATTCATTTTTATATTGATGTCATGCAACTTTGCTTTTATGTTGTCTTGGTAGAATTTTTACGCTGTTTGCATGTCCAGGCGTCGTGACCCTGCCGCACCTACCCGGTGGAGAAAAACCAGTCAAGACACATTCTTTTGAGTTGAATAAGAGCACAGCTTTATTGGTTGCAGATGTAAGAGGTTTGTCATAGTCATTGGGTATATCCTATAACAACCAACCTGCCTGCTGGAAGTATCTTCTCCATGGGGTCTACCCTGAGGCAAGGAGGTCCTATGACTTACATCAAATAGGTATATTTCTGTCAGGATCTCCACCTTGAAGGGCACTATGGCTCTAGCCCCCGCCAGGGAATCTGGATAGAAGCATCTCCTCCAGGATCCTTTTAACAGGATACCCCTTTCCCTCGGAAGGGCAGCAAGAGGGTTACAACCTCCCCTCCAACCAAGACTAAGGCTTTTACCCTCAGGTGGTGGTTTAGGCATTGGATAAGCCTAAGTCATGGTCAGAGAAGAGGTTGTCTTAACATTGAAAACTAACTGATATTTATCACAAGGCAATGTAATTGGGGGTCATCATGAAGTTGCATCATAAGCCACTTTTGCTTAAATTATGTGGGACTGCATGATTTCCTGTCTTTTTTTCCTCCGATGTGTGAATCAAAAGCTGATCCTCAAAGAATGGGAGCTCTTTTCCATACCTTGTTCTCCCTTGTCCCCTTTTGGTCCTTGGACTCCATCTCTCCCATTTATCCCTGGTAACCCTTTCTCAGCTGGTCCACATACAACCAGTGAGCAGGCATTCCGATCCAAGTTCTGTATAACTTGCGGTGAGCCCTGGAATGATGCTGGTGAAAATTGCGAAACCAACACAGAGAGCGTTAGAAGCACCAGCATTGTTCAGTGGTTTGACCTGGGGCAGAAAGATAAAAATTAAAGAGGTAGAGGGAGGAGAAAAGAATTAACCCAAACCCAACTGTACCAATTATAATGCACTCCAATGAAATGAAGGCCGGCTATATGAACAAGGATTTAAAATATTGTGGATAAACTGTTGTTTAATAGATTGAAGTAGGAGGATTATGCACCATTTCCAACACTCTTTTAATTTTCTTTTGTTTCTTTATCTCTTGAACAGCTACACACAATAAGAAAGTTTTTATGAAAGGTAGGAGAACCCATTGGCCATGCTGCCTTGGGCTGATGCAAGTTGGAGCCCAAGAGCACCCAGAAGACGCCTCATGCCTATCATAATAGCTAGCACTTATATTATTACTATTATTGTCAATAATAATAATAATAATAATAATAATAATAATAATAATAATATAACCAACCCTTTGCCAGCAGGTTCCAGGGTGCACTTTAAATTCAGTATTATGAACAGGTGTTGTTGTTTTTTTTAAAAAAATTGTGATACAAAACAAACAAACAAACAAGGAAAAGTACATATAGAGTCTCCGCTTTCAATTCAAAGTGTCTTTTCATAGTTCGTTTACATTCAGTATGAGACTCTATTGTCATAGACTTTGGGGGAAAATAGAGGGGAGAGAGAGGGTTGTGGGGTGATGGGCTTTTCATTCTTTTGCATAGTGTTTCTGCAGGGTTTTTGTGTCAGCGTCTCATGAGTAGGTCCTTTATTTATATAGTTGTTTGCTTTTATTGACATTGTGAGAGACTGGAGGGTCTAAAGTTTGGTTGACTACGTTTGGTTGGTTGCAGTGTAGTTTATTTGCATGTTAGTGTGCAGGCTTTTTTGTTGTTGTGTCAGGTTATCCATATTGGTTTGTAAGTTGTTGGGGAGGGGTTATGTCAGTTAAAGCAAGTTACAATCTCAGGTATGGGGTGTGGTGTCCTGAAACCACATATCTCAGGTGTCAAAGGGCAGGGTTAGAGACATGTATTTAGCATTCAACAAAAACTGTATAGTGAAAGTTCCAGACACACTTCTTCACATAAGGCATATTTCAAGAGTGCCATACTAGATCCTATTTAGGAAAGAATAAGATTCTGCACTCTACTAGGGATGAGATTTTCTGCAAATTGCAGTGTCAAGCTTATCTGCATGGTTCCCTCCCCCCAAAAACCCACCCCTCCTACATCACTCCTTGATCTTGATGAGAAGTGGGCTATTTATTTATTTTAACTGGTTCTGCTAAAAATACAAATAAGACTCACACATATTAAATGCATTCTTATGCGTATCATATTACACATGTATTATGTGCTATTCAACCAAGTTTTACTTGGAGACTAAGTAGTGGAACTAAATTAGTCATGTTCCCTAATTTCAGCAGGTTTGCTCTGAGTAAAACTTGGTTAAATACCAATTGTTATTTGCATATACATTCCGTGTTTCCTAAAGTAGCAAGCACATAAAGAGATCCATAAAGGAATGCATGTAACTGTGTTAAAAACATGCATGTAGTAATCTTTATAATACATGCAGAAAGATAGTACAGTAGTACCTTGGATGCCAAACGCCTTGCAAGTCAGACGTTTTGGCTCCCAAATGCTCAAAACCTGGAACTGAGTGTTCCGATTTGGGAACATTCTTTGGAACCTGAACATCCGACGCAACTTCCATGGCTTCTGATTGGCTGCAGAAGCTTCCTGCAGCCAATCAGAAGCCGCACCTTGGTTGCCAAACGTTTTCGGAAGTTGAACGGACTTTGGGAACAGATTCCATTCAACAACCAAGGTACGACTGTATATTGGACTATTCCATTGAATTTGTTTTACTTCTGAGGTACCTCTGTACTGCATAGGGTTAGCAGGCACTAACTAGGCTTTGGGAAGGAGGAGGGAGAACTCTAGAACCTTGTCAGGGCCCTCACACCTCCTTCCTGAAGCAAGCGTTTACTTGGCTTTGGGAAGGAGGTAGGAAGGTGCCTTCCTGGCCCTGCACACTCTGGGGGAGAACCGCCTGCAGTTCCAGGTTCAGTCTCCAGCATCTTAAATCCTGGAAAGTTGCTAGATGGACTGATCTGATTAAATAGACGTTGACTTCTGTAGCTGGAGATGCCCACAACTGAACCTGGGATTTTCTAATACAAAGCATGGGCTGTACCACTGATCTATGGCCCTTCCCCTATTATGCTTCAGCAAGCATCTCTGGGCTAAATTGAGTTGATAGAAAACATGAAACCAGAAGGTTATGAAGGGGATGCTGACACCAGGTGACTATATGCAAAGCAGGCAGTTCCCAGCTCTAACTAAGAGGGTATCTCAGCCAGTGGAACTTTTATCACCTGGGTAGGGCAAGCTATACTTGGCCAAAATACCATTTTCCCTGCATAATTCTAAAAGGAATAGAAATGCCTTCTTCCTTTGCAACGGAATGCCTCCTTCCTAACAATACATTCAAAAGGACAATTTGCCAACTGCATTTAAATCAGGGTGTTAAGCAAAATGGATCAAGATACTAACAAATTACATTGCTGTTGGACACAAAATCAACTCGTCGTTAAATCTGGAGCTAATTATTAGATAAGCGCAGGCAGATGTGAAAGGCTGATACGGAAAGCACTTAATAATCAAAGGATGGATTATCAATGAAGGGAGAGTTAAGGCGGCAGATCTAGCTCTGGTTGAAATTAATCAAAATCCATGGAGCACAATGCAATCTGACCCGTTTGAACAAGGAACTGGCGGCAGTCTTCAATATTGCATGTATTTCAATCGCATAGCCATCATTAAGGAAGGACAAATTAAAAATCTACTCACTCACTTTGACGTTTCTGGTGCTCTACAAAGGCCCGGACAGGAATCATCCATTAGGAGTTCAGCCTTCCTTTTATAGGCTACGAGTTAAGTAACAGAGGCTTTGGTTTCTCAATCATGTGACCTCACAGGAAACTTATAGGCAATTTATAACACTTCGGGAGCTGTTGGCCTCTTTCAACGTTGTGTAGCTGATAAGAGATGCACAGAACAAAGGATGGGATTTCCCATGGCTTGCAAAATGTAAGGCATTTGTCTTTTGGAGCAAAAGGGCTGGGGGCTCAAATATGCTAGAATATTTTTACTATGCAGGACATCAAGCAGCATATCTTGCCAGTAACAGGACTCAATGGTCAGGGTTTCCCCAGATATGGCTAATGACCCCACTGGAACCCAAGAACCATAGAATTGTAGAGTTGGAAGGGACTACGAGGGTCATCTGGTCCAACCCACTGCAATGCAGGAATCTTTTACCCAAAGAATGATAGGGTAAGTGATGGTTGAGTGGTTGACTCGTAGCTGAGTGTGTGAACAGACTCCATGGAAAAGCATTGCATTTGAGGCATTGCCCAGTGATGTGAAAACCTGGAACTGGTTCGTGCGTGTTCAAGCTTTGATGACTGCAGCATCAGAAAAGAACAAGTGTCTTGTCCTGCTCCTAGAGTCTGGTTGGCTGGCTCCTTTAGGAAGCTAGGCTAGAGAGGATGTTGGTTTGATCCAGCAGGTTTTATATATCCTCATGCTCTCAGAGCATAGGTAGCCTACAGATCAGATGTTGTAGACTGCAGCTCCCATCAGCCTCAGTCAGCATGGCCAATAGCCAGGTATGATGGGTGTTGTAGTCTAAAACATCTAGAGGGCACCACGTTGACTACCCATCTTAGACCATATGGCTATCTAGTTTGGAAACCCCAGATGCTCATGGGGAGCCCAGAAATGAGGCTTGAATGCAATAGTGCTCTCCTCATGTGAATGGACCATCATAGATGGTCTCATACACAACGTTGCTCATTGGAGTCAGGTCACATGTTAGCCTGCCCATCAATAAGTGCTCTAAGATGTAAAGTGGCCTTATTCTAAACCTGACCATCCATCTGTTTCATGCTGTACTATCTACTCTCAATGGAAATAGCTGATCCAGTTCTCAAACAGAGTTTACTCCAGCTCTACTACAGTGGTACCTCTGGTTAAGAACTTAATTCGTTCTGGAGGTCTGCTCTCAACCTGAAACTGTTCTTAACCTGAGGTACCACTTTAGCTAATGGGGCCTCCCACTGCCGCCGCGCCGCTGCCACACGATTTCTGTTCTCATGCTGAAGCAAAGTTCTTAACCCGAGGTACTATTTCTGGGTTAGTGGGTCTGTAACCTGAAGTGTCTGTAACCTGAGGTACCACTGTCCTAGAAATTGTCTTACTCACCTTCCCCAATCTTGGGTCCCCAAATGTTCTCAGATTACAATTCCCAGCCAACTCAGCTAATAGTCAAGGATGGTGGAATGTGTGATCCAACAACATTTGGGGACATCTTGGGGAAAGCTTTTCTAACTGTGTATGGTACCAGGGGTAGCTACTTATTTGTGAATAGCATCTACATCACCCTTGTGCTATGACTCCTCCTCGCCATTATGCACATGAAAGAGTGACCTTTTCTGTGGTGTTTGATCTATGATACCTCATTCAGACATGCAAATTGGCACTTTATATAACATGCGATTGCCATGAACGACTTTATAAAATGCTGCTTCTCTCACATCCAGTTGTGCAAGATTTTGGCTCCCTCCCAACTCCTCCCCGTAAAAAGCATGGCATAGCTGAATAACAAGCTCCACCTTACCAAATTGTTGTGCAACATCATGTACTTTTGGGAGTGCTTAAGGAACTCCAAATATGTTATAATCACCCATGGGTAATCCTGCCAACGCCCCTTTGAAAGAGAGACACACACGGTTTTTTCACACAAAGATTTTCTTCAACAACAGTATTTCACCAGGCATTCTAAAGCCGATCCATTTCCATAAGCTTTCTGACCCCTCCTCTCCCTGAGCTCTGAGTCTCCAGCTTTAAAAACCAGCGGTTAAAATGGTGCTTTCTGAAACAGCAGTATATTAAGTACCTGGCATGTGCTTATGCATTGTTTGCAAAATCCATAGCTTAGTACTTTTTCAGCATATTTCTGTCTCTTGCGAAAACGTTTCAGCAAAGTAAATGGAACCTCCTTAACGCTCATGTCAACAGTCAGACTAGTGCTTCTCAGAGCCCCAGGACCACCCTGTAATTTCCTTCCTGTGATTCCATACTTAAATCATGGCATTTGCTACCACGAGATGTGGTGATGGCCCCTAACATGGATAGCTTTAAAAGGGGATTAGAAATAGTCATGAAGAGTAAGGTTATCAATGGCTACTAGTATGCCTCTGCATAGCAGTTGCTGGGAAATCATGAATGGGATGGGGCTGAGTGGTTGAGCTTGGATAGCTCAGTTGGTTAGAGCAGGGTGCTGATAAGGCCATGGTCGCAGGTTCAATCCCCGTATGGGACAGCTGCATATTTCTACATTGCAGGGGGCTGGACAAGATGACCCTCAGTGTCCCTTCCAACTCTACAGTTCTATGACTACATGACATAAAAGTGAATTCATGTACTAATTGAGCACTTCCTGGAGCTATCGGATTGGCCACTGTGGGAACAGACTGCTAGATGGGGCCTTTGGTTTGGTTCAGCAGCACCAAAGTGCCCCAGCTACTCTGGACAGCTTCCAACAAAATATTGCAAACACTTTAGAAAGTAATGCCAGCATTTTGAATGAGAATTTGTGTGTGTGTCTGTGAGAGAGAATGGACATTGCATTGTCAATGGCCCATTTAGTCCAGCATCCTGTTCCCACACTGGTCCCCAGTGGCCAACCAGATGCCTGTGGGAAGCCAGGAAGCAGAAGATGAACACAACAGCGATCTCCCCTCCCCTGGTTTCCAGCAACCATGGAGGCAAAGCCACAACCATTATAGCTAGTCACCATTGATAACCATCCCCTCCATAAATTTGTCTTTTGAAGCCATCCAAGTTTGTGGCCATCACTGCTGCTTTGGGGAGCATGTTCCATAGATTGACTATGCACTGTAGGGAGAAGTAGTTTCTTTTTTCCATCCTAAATCTCCCAACAGGAACAGCACCAGTCTAATACATCCTAGGAGGGAATTCCAAAGGAGAGATGCCACTATCACTGCACTAAAGGCCTCCTGTCCAATTCTTTCCTCTTCTCCATGTTGAGCTGTTGAGGCATAAATTTCGATTGCATGTTATGTGTGGGCAAGCAGGCTAGTCAGAACTTTTGTGGGCAAGTAAGGTTTGGTTCGGGATGCGGGTGGCGCTGTGGGTTAAACCACAGAGCCTAGGACTTGCCGATCAGTAGGTCGCGGTTCGAATCCCCACGACGGGGTGAGCTCCTGTTGCTCGGTCCCTGCTCCTGCCAACCTAGCAGTTCGAAAGAACGTCAAAGTGCAAGTAGATCAATAGGTACTGCTCTGGTGGGGAGGTAAACGGCATTTCCGTGCACTGCTCTGGTTTGCCAGAAGCAGCTAGTCATGCTGGCCACATGACCTGGAAGCTGTACGCCGGCTCCCTCGGCCAATAGAACGAGATGAGCACCACAACCCCAGAGTCGGTCACGACTGGACCAAATGGTCAGGGGTCCCTTTACCTTTACCCCTTTTAAGGTTTGGTTCATTTGAGCCCTAGTCAGGAAAAATCTCAGGTAAGGTTTGAGTAGGGCCAGCATCTAAAAGGGATGAATGACATTCCATTATTGGGTCACTATGAGCTCACATAACTATTAAACCTACCAGTAATCCAGGAAATGGTTTTACCGCTAATACCACTTTTGCCAATAAGGTACTCTTTGTCTTCCACATGTCTTATATCTCTGGCTGACAATGACCTGCTGTGATGATGTTTTAATTTTAAAGCCATTCTTGGCATATGGAACAAGTTCAAAGGAAAACAGTCTGAAACTGGAGGAACTCTCCAAGATAAAGGAATCGTTTGTGCAAATAAATCCGCGTGGGCAGAGCCAGAGAGGGCGTTGTTACAGAGGCACAAGCATTCCGCCCCTCCTGATCCAGTTGCAGAATTAGACAGCTATTATAGATATAATATGATGAAGAATGGCAACTGGTGTGTGCATCTGAGCTGGGGGGCAGGCAATGGAAGTAAGGAAATAAGGAGATAAGTATTTTATAACTACAGGGTTTCATGCCTTCCTTGTTTACTTGAGTCTTTCCCCAACACTGTGTCAACAGAGTTTAATGGGCTTTACCAGTTCAAAACAACTGCTGTGCAGTAAGGATTATCCTTGTTATTTGTCTAGAAATTTTCAATCTCCTCTTCCCCCACTGATATTAATAGCTTTGCCGGGTGGGGGAAGTCCGGTCTAGTATGAGGAAGGGCCCTGTTAGCACTGGCGCCAGTTGTCGGCATCCACAGGCAGCTCCTAAGACCTCCATACAAAAGCAGAACTCACTGTCACTGAGAGTATGGCTTGTTGGGATGCCAGGCATGTGAGCCACCATTTTAAATTTCCCATAGTTCCCTGGACTGTTATGGTGGGTACTTTCAGGCAAGCACAAATGAGTGGGGGAGGATGCAGCTAACATTTCTTCGTCCCTCCCTCCTTTCTTACCTTGCACTTCTGGTACAAATTGTGACTCAATAACATTTCCCACTTGTACATTATATTATTATTATTATTATTATTATTATTATTATTATTATTATTATTATTATTATTATTATTATACTCCACCCTCCCCAGCCAAGACCGGGCTCAGGGCAGCTAACACCAGGTATGAAAACAATTGATTAAAATACAATTTAAAAACAATATTAAAATACAACATTAAAATGCAGCCTCATTTCAGTAGAAACTCAAATCAAAAACTTTTGGGGGATGAAAACGTCAAATCTTCACCAAGGCCAACTATCCAGACTGGTCCTACATGGGCCAGAAAAAAGCCAGGGAAGTCCCCAAATAGGAGTTCCATCACAGAAGGAGAAAGAAAAAGGAAAGAGGGGGAGGGGATCAAGTTGATTCCAAGCCAAAAGCTTGTGAACGCATAATGTGTCTTGAACCTGTGACAGGATGTCAGGTGGATCCAGCCAATGTGCCTTCAGCAGGGCCAGCCGAACATGTTGTGCTACCCGAGGCAAATAACAAAATAGCCTCTCCCAGAAACCAACTGGAATGTCAGTTGGGTTTTTTTCTTCTTCCAACGCTGGCAATGGGGGAATTCTTCAGGGCACTTGAGGGCAGCAGTCTAGTTTAGTGGGTGGAGGACTGGCAACGTTGGACACAGAACTCTGCCCTATATAATAGGGGGGCATGACTGGGAGGCTGCAGGTCATTGCCCACACCCCGCTGGCAATATCTGCTCCCTAAGGCAGTTTCTGCACTCTTCATAGTAATAGTCTGGCCCCGGTTATCACCTGGGTCTACCTAAAGGAGGAACTGTAGGGAGACCAGCCAAGGAAGCCTCCTTGTATTTAAAAAACCCCACTGGGATCCCTGCCATGCAGCAGATTGCCTTTGCCGTCCTGACAATCTTCATTCATCTCACCCTGCCCTCAGCTAACATAGGATCTGCCCAAAGTGCCTTAAACACATGCAATGTCTTATATAAAGCATGTTATGATTGTCTCAATGCGTAGGCAGGAGAAATGACAAATTAAAAATAAATCCTAACACAGGCCTTCGTAGGGGGAACATATATTTTTTTCTTGCACATACCAACCTTTGCTATTGGTGGAGGCACAGTCTGCCTCTCTCCAGCTGGCAGTGACACAATGTTCCTGAGAGAACACAGCAATTCTTCTCTGAGGAAATTAATACCTTTGTGAGATTTAGTGTTAGGAGAAAAGCACGGCTCAATTTACCTGCATGCAAATTAAATCAGAAAACCCCAACCAAACTGGAGATCCCATTGTACCATTATGGGGGAGCTTCTCAAATGCAAAAAGTGTGTGTGAGAGAAAGGAGGGTCTATTCTGTTTCTTTGACCTCAGGTTCAATTGACAGCACCTTCATAACATGAGTGGTATAAGGGTAAGTCAGGCCACCCAGCAGCAGGAACAGAGCAGTGTGTGTCTGTAGATGTGTAAAGGTAAAGGGATCCCTGACCATTAGGTCCAGTTGTGGGCAACTCTGGGGTTGCAGCGCTCATCTCGCTTTATTGGCTGAGGGAGCCAGCGTACAGCTTCTGGGTCATGTGGCCAGCATGACTAAGCCGCTTCTGGCGAACCAGAGCAGCACACAGAAACGCCGTTTACCTTCCTGCCGGAGGAGTACCTATTTATCTACTTGCACTTTTTGGTGTGCTTTTGAACTGCTAGGTTGGCAGGAGATGGGCCGAGCAATGGGAGCTCACCCCGTCATGGGGTTTCGAACCGCTGACCTTCTGATCACCAAGCCGTGGGCTCTGTGGTTTAGGCCACAGTGCCACCCGCGTCCCCTGTAGATGTGTACAATTAGGTAATGCGGGTGGCGCTCAGGTAGCCCTCCCTCCCTCTGCCAATGAACACTTTCTGTAACACTGAAGGGGACCCTCCTACATGGATATATACTTAATGAAGATTTTCCTCTTCCAACTAGCCTTTCTGCGTTGCAGCTATTTTCCACTGTTTTTATTTTATTTTTTTACACTTTTCTGGTTTTATGGTTGTGACATTTTCATTTGTTTTATAATTGTATATTTGATTGTTGTAACCCACCCTGAGGTCATTACAGTAAGCAGAGGTAACAGCTGCTTAGGGTGATTGAAGGTGCCCAGCTCAACATTCTGATATCCCATGTGCAACGTCAAATGATGTTCCGACGTTGCGCATGCAACATTGCGAGGAGCCGGGGCAGAACTGAATGCCCTCTGAACATTGTGGGGGCCCAGACGCCTAAAAAAACAAAACAAAAACAAAAAAAGGGGGGGGAGAAAATGCTATGATGATAAGGATGGGTAAGAAATCCAGTAAGTAAGCAAATAGCAAATTACAGTGGTACCTCGGGTTAAGAAGTTAATTCCTTCTGGAGCTCCGTTCTTAACCTGAAACTGTTCTTAACCTGAGGTACCACTTTAGGTAATGGGGTCTCCCACTGCCGCTGTGCCACTGCCACACAATTTCTGTTCTTAACCTGAAGCAAAGTTCTTAACCCAAGGTACTATTTCAGGGTTAGCGAAGTCTGTAACCTGAAGCGTCTGTAACCTGAAGTGTCTGTAACCCAAGGTACCACTGTAATAGTGTGTGCATGTACAGCTCTCTCTGTAGGATGTCAAGATGGGTGGGGCATAAATAAATAATTTTTAATTTATTATTATTATTATTATTATTATTGACCAGTCTTCCAATCGCCATGGAAGGAAGGGGCTGTACATGCACAGGTCCCCGTCAACCTGATGCTGCTTGCACATCATCCGGAGGTGTGACTGGTACATGCAGCAGCATTTAGCAAGTGGGGCTAGCCACATGCATTCTCAGAAACCTCTTCCCAATGCCAGAATGAACCACAAGACACTTCAATCCACCCCAGATCTGATTTTTGTTTTGGTTGAAACCAGTGCTATTTTTCACGGAGCTCACCACGAACACCTCCCTCATTCTCTTAGAATGGCAACGGTGCCCACCTGGGAAGTGCCAGCTGGAGAAAAACAAAGCCCTGGTTGAAACCCTAACAAATGCTAAATCACATTCCTAAATCCCTTCACTTCTGCTCCTTCAAATCATTACCCCAAAGAAATGATGGTCTTTAAAATATTTTTCATTGTCCCATGGAGTCTTGAGCTGTGTTTGCCAGCTATTTGCTGAACATTGCAATTTGACAGTAAAACGGAGTGTTTTGTAAATCTTTATTTTTGCTATGAATAAATCAAGACTCATTCAATACTTGAGCTGACAAGCAAACAAAGAGCCTCCTGGCAGTCACAGAGGGAATGGATTGAAAACTTTAATAATGTATATGGGAGAATGTAAGAAAACAAACTTACACATTCCCTGGGGATGACTTTTTTTTCCTTTTCATTTTACTGGATTCTGTCACTATCTCTTATTCAAAGATCTTAATTGGAAATAGGATGTGTTTCTTGATATGTTGTACTCTGATTCACAAAATGGTTGTATGTGATTTTTCACACGCCGTAAGGTTTTCTCCATGGGAGATACCACTTCAAATAAGGGTAATAAAACAGCAAACAGCGTATTGCTTATATCTCCTTTAAACATGTCACAAAACTGAAAGGAGAGCAGTGCTTTGGGGTTTTCTTTTGGTTTGTTGGAAGTCTTTGTGCTGAAAGAAATATATATTCGTACCTTGGTTCTCGAACAGAATGCGTTCAGGAAGTCCGTTCGACTTCCAGAACTGTTCGAAACCACGACACGGCTTCTGATTGGCTGCAGGAACAACCTGCAGCCAATCAGAAGCTGCGCCGGATGTTCGGCTTTCGAAAACACTCGCTTCCGGTTTTCGATTGTTCAGGATTCGAAACGTACGAGTTCCAAGGCGTTTTGCAACCAAGGTACGGCTGTAATTGGTAAGTAAGAAGCTGAAGCAAATGTTTTCCAAAGCTGATATGCAGTTCAAAAATGGCATCATAGGAGCCAACTCCTAGGGGCTGAGGTCCCTTCACTCCCCCATAAAATATTTGAGTGGGCCAGACCCCCCCCCAAGAAAGTTGATATGCATTGCTATTCAAATGGAATGTGTGTGCTGTGTCATGTAATCAGTTATGTGGGGCGGGCCTTACCTGCCCCCCTATTTTATCCAAGTTGGCACCCCTGAATGGCATGCTTGACACTCTTTAAGAAATTATTGTATACAACACACACAGCCTTTGGAGACAATGTTCCAGATAAGCTGCAAATGTGCCTACTGATTAGTATGAGTTGGTTGCCTTTATATATTTTAATTGTACCTGCTTTGATTGTGTTTTCTTGGAGGAGTGGTTGGTAAATATAAAATGAACAAATGGGTGGTTGATGACACTTTGAAGCATGATGACTCTGGGAAAAACGACTAACTGATGCAACATGAGTGCTGTTAAGTATATACGCTAAGGAAGTCTGGTTTTGACCGGGAAGAGAATGTGTGAGTTTCAAAAGATGTTTGCATTTTAGTTCATGTATTGTTTCAGAATGTGTGACTTAGGTAGGTAGGTTCACCTTGCTGGCCTGGCTTAACAGAAACTGGGGTGGGTAATAAGGAGTAGGTTTATCTTTCCTAGGCATAAGCTTCATACATGACCGACAAAACACATATCAAGCGTACCAGAGAAGCTCAAGCAGTGCCTTTTATTTATTTATCACAATCATTTACTTCCCATCCTTCCTCCAAGAAGCTCAAGGAAGTATACATGGGGGCTTCCCAATGTTATTCTCACAACACAGCAAGGTAGGTTAGGCTGAGAGTCACCCAGAGGGTGAGACTTTGAACCTAGGTCCTCCTTGTCCACCACTCTTTCCAATTAACACCAGACTGATTCTGAATTTAGGGGATAAAGGAAAATTCACAAACAGTGAGGAGGTTCTCTTCACATGGTATAGTGTACCACTTTCCATCTTCGTCAGCTTTTGTACAGTTCTTAGATCCATCAGAGTTGCTTGGTTCCCTATATGCCCAGTTTGTGTATGCGTCAAAATTGTGGCCCGTAATATAGGCCGATTTCTCATGCCTCTTCAACACACTCCGCAAAGCGTTGGTGTCAGCCTCCGTCTTTGGAGAAGGAACATGACCGCCAGCGGCGAGACAGGTGGTCCTGAGTGTTTCGAAGTCCCCTTCACCAAGATTTGTGGTGTATAACCTTTCACTGCCAGTTCCAAAACTGCGAGCTGGAAATACAGGAGACAATCATTCCAATAATTTCAAATGCTCTCCTGCTACAAGTTGGTTGATATAGACCCCAATAGACCCCGATATTCACGATGCACTATGGAGCAACTTAAGTGAAAGACCCAAGGAGCTTACAATCTGAGATCAGATGTGGAGGACGGCAATGGAGAAGCAAAGGGCAATGCACCTTATTTAAAGAGTAGGAGGTTAAAAATTAAAACTGTTGTTGTTTAGTCGTTTAGTCATGTCTGACTCTTCGTGACCCCATGGACCAGAGCACGCCAGGCACTCCTGTCTTCCACTGCCTCCCACAGTTTGGTCAAACTCAAAAATTAAAACTAGCAATGTTCTAATATGCTATGAGTCTATTTTCAGCAATTTGTAAACACGGAATCCTGTGTTACGTTGGAAATGAACAGGAACTCAGTAATGGCAGGCAAGATTGCTGAGGAAGCATTGGTTAAGCACTCAATCTGTAGCTGCAGGAGAGCTTTAGGTGCCTGGGGGAGGACATTCTCACTTTGTGAAGAGCTATACATTGAGCCACAGTCTAGGGATTGCCATTGGTGTCTCCTTCAGATGCTGTTTATTTTTAGTTATTAAATTTCTCCCATAATTCCTGACCGCTGGCTGGGGCTGATGGGAGCCCTAGTCTATGAACACCTGGAGGGCACTATGTTGACAGTCTCTGACCCATTCAAACCCGAGAGCATAACCCAGAATCTCTGGCAAGACACACATACCTCCCAACATTTCTCCAATGAAATAGGGACATTCTAAGGAAAAGCGGAACATTCTGGAATCTAATCAGAAAGCTGAATGGCTTCTGTAAATCTGGGACTGTCCTGGAAAATAGGGACGTCTAGACACAATGTTTCCGCAGCATAGACATTGTACCTTGGGACACTTGTTTCCTCATCAAAGTGTGAAAACCACTAGCCAAGACCAGGAATTATTTTTATCAACATTTCAATATTGTGATAACTCCCAAATCCGAAATACTTAAAAAAAAAAAATCTTAAAAAGCTGGAAGCAAACATAACATACTGAGTGTAATTCTAAAGTGGACCACTTAATGGAAATCCACATTGAAAAGAATCTAGGATTCTGGGAATGGTTTGAGGGAAATAACATACTTCCAGCTGTCTTACCTTTATGGACTGTATAGAAAGCATTGTCTAGTGCATCCAATTTTATTTTCAAATGGTTCACAGTTTCTTCCAAAACGTGTACTCCTGAAAGGAAAAACAGTATCACTTTCACTGGGACTTAACTCTCCAAGACAAATTTAATATTTCTGAATCAATTTTATAATGAATGATTTTAGAGTGTTGTTTGTGCTGTACCTTTGTACTGTTTTAATGTTGTTAGCCGCCCTGAGCCCGGCTTCGGCTGGGGAGGGCGGGATAAAAAATAAAATTTATTATTATTTATTATTATTATTCCTTGGGCTTGATATCTTTTCTTTCAAAGGATTTCTATCCATCTGAAGAAATCCCATTAGCTATTATGCATGCATTATACCTATTCTCTTTGGGTATGGCATTTACTTTTAAAACTCTGAATATACACGTTTCATTCTTCAATTGGATCCCCTAAGTTCAACATATGTCTAAAGAATATATGAATCTGGCTTACGCAAAACCAGACAATTGCCCCATTTTGTGTATTAGCTATGTTAACTGACAGTGGCTCTGGTCTAACTCTTATGAACAGTAAGTGCTAGGTAACCTTATTTCTGGATTGTCCCACTTTAGGTAAGATCCCACACATCTGAGTGCTTATCCAAAAAGAAACATTCCTTGCACACAGAAAGCTATAAGGCAAGGCCCAGCCTTGATTTGTTGGCTTCTGTGTGCTGTGATTTGTTCATTTTTTTAATAGTAGATCAACACCTGAGTCCCATTCTACTGCTTCTGAGATGGTACAGTCCAAACACAGGTTAACCACGCCACCAGCAGCTTTTGAGAACTAGATCTCAGGCAGAGGTCTTTGCCATCTCTACTTCCTAACATCCCTTTTTGATTGGAGATGTCAAGAACCAAAGTTGTTGCATCGAAAGCCTGTGTTGTACCCCTGAGCTATGTCTGATCCACGTGCTTATTATTATTATTTTTTTAATAAAAAAAATTTATTTATTTATACAACAAAGAAAAAACACACACAAAAAAACACAAATACCAAATTACACACAAATTACAAAAATAACCATAGACACATAATTTTCTTGGCAAAGAATAAAACATCTATTGGTCTTAACACTAAAGACCCAACTTCCCGTCTGTTCCATATTTCAAATTCATATTACTTATTGCCAATACACTTTTTTTCATAATTAAACTTATTTTCAATAAATCTAGTTTCTTCTATCTACCTAGCAACTATACACGTGCTTATTATACGAACGTACTTTTGTTCAAATCTTCGTCTGGGGTTGGATGTGAGCTGGTCAAAGATGTTCCCAGAAGAAGAACACTGAATGCTAGAAACAGACGCATCTTTCAGACTGTCTGAAATATATAAAGAGAGAGAGAGAGAGAAAGACAGACAGTGAGAGTGTGAGCTGGTGTCCCTGATGACGTAAGGTGGCAGTAGCAGCCTACCAAGTTTCCATTTGATTATTGTCCTGTGTTTGGTCTGCAGCTACAGCTAGAGAGTATTATGGTGCTCCACAAATAGTATTTTTTGTTTTGTTTTAAAGGGTTTCTAAACGTCCATCCATTCTCCAAACCTGTTGCAAAACACTTGCTGCTTCACTAAAGTGTAGACCTGAAGGAACATCTCCACCTCCAACGTCCAGCCTGGACACTGAGGTCCACTTCTGAGGCCCTTCTGGCGATTCCCTTACTGCAAGAAGTGAGGTTACAGGGAACCAGGCAGAGGGGCTTCTCGGTAGTGGTGCCCGCCCTGTGGAACGCCCTTCCCATCAGATAAACAACTATTTGACTTTTAGAAGACACCTGAAGGGGATTTTTTAATGGTTGATATATTATTGGGCTTTTAATATTTTGTTGCGAGCTGCCCAGAGTGGCTGGGGCAACCCAGTTACACAGGCAGTGTATAAATAACATAACAGTGATTAATAGAGATGAGTACAAATGCTTTTAGCCAGGCCTGGATGCTTAGCTGTGCTGACTAGGGCTAATAGTCAACTTTAGAGTCTAACTTTTAGTGTTCACATAATTTAAGCACAATCAATCCAAAGCTAAGCACTATTAAATCCTCACGGATCACAACAGAAGCAAGTGAAGCACAAACTTACCCTCCCTTTGAAACCAATGGGATTAAATAGTGCTTTAATTTTGTGTGGTTGTGCTCTATGTGCTCCAAGGCCTTTTCTGCTTTTTAGTATCTCAGTGTTCAAAACATTGCTGTTTTGTCAAATTTTTATATCTCTCTCTGTGTGCTCTTTTTAAAAGTATGGGATGTTGCTGCTGCAGGTGGTAATAATAAAATAATGATTGCGATTTAAAAACACCACCACCACAAGTGTATCAAATCCATCTTTACCACTTTTGCAATCCAGACCTTCCATCAGAATGATGTGCCTTGGATTTGTTTTATGCCATTTTATCTTCACAACAATCCAGAGATGTGTAAATTGGCCTGAGAATTAGCAACTGGACTTAATATCATGCATTTCATGAGTGAGTGGAGATTTGAACCCAGGTCTTTCATGTTTGTTCACTACAGTACTACCTTGTTGCTGTAGAACATACCACTGGTGTATAGTATTTGCCAATGTTCCCCTTGTAGCAGGCACTATTTTTAAGAACATTCAACAGCATTAAATAGTATCTTACTGCATTCAATAGATCACATCCAAGGGTAATTAATATTTGACAGCTGACAGCTTGTAAGGTTAAATATTGGAAGACTGCCCAACATCAAAACAATCAAGAGATGTCAACAAAATGAAAAATGCAATCCTCTGCACACTTACTTGGAGGAAACCCCACTGAACACAGTGGACTTACCTCCAGGCAGTGTACAAAAAGGATGACTCTGCAAAGCATGCAAATTTCTAATTCAAAATGTACAAGCCAAACCTGGAAAACTATTCACATTGTGATTATTTATATTAATCTGTCCAACATGGCAGAAACAATGACAGTGCAGACATAATACTTAACCAAGGTTAGCAATAATCATTGTTTGCTGCCTTAAACTTGGTTTAACCAAATACATTATGAAAATGGGGGTTTAACTTATCAGGCTGAGCCTCTCCCACTCTCTAAAGGTTGTGTATAAGGAAGCATCAGGAAGACCAGCTTGGCTCCTTAGAAGGAGAATTGGAGAGGTAAGAAAAGTTACATAACCAGGGTTTGCTCACTGAATCTGTAACACTTGAACATATCATGGTTTGCAACCTGTCTTCAAACCATAGTTGCACAGCCTGGTTTGAATGCATAGTACGTACCCAAACCATGGTTTCCAAGGCGTCTTCAACTTATTTGTGTATGTAGGACCAGTCAAACTAAAAATAATAGGTGCTGTTTCACAGGGCACTAAATTAAATAGATACAGTGGTACCTCGGGTTACATAGGCTTCAGGTTACAGACTCCGTTAACCCAGAAATAGTACCTCGGGTTAAGAACTTTGCTTCAGGATGAGAAAAGAAATTGTGCAGCAGCAGGAGGCCCCATTAGCTAAATTGGTGCTTCAGGTTAAGAACAGTTTCAGGTTAAGAACAGACCTCCAGAACGAATTAAGTTCTTAACCCGAGGTACCACTGTACTACATAAATCATGCACTCTCCCCCATTCATAGCAATTCCATACTGAAAGCAAATTTCAGCTAGGATGCTTATTAGAACAATACAATTCCTGATCAAAACAGCAGAAAAAAAGAAAATACCATAAGATTACAATTCCCAACTTACTCTGAGATATCTGATGCTCTGGATGGAGGTTCACTGAGAATAATGTTTCCATCACACAGCGGTCATTTTATATTTAAAATAACCTGCTGATTGAGCAATGTGAGGGCTGAGCAAACCGATTGCTCAAAGGAGGTCCTTTTGGTAAATTACAGCTGTTTGTTTAAGAACAGTTTGGTCTTTCAAAATCATTGCATGTTTAGAAATTGCAAAAATCTCCCGACAGCCACAGACCCCAAAGCACGAGGAAACAAGTGTGGGAAATATGAATTTACCTGAAGATTTCTCAATGCAGTGCAATGTAGGCATGTTTTTATTGGCACGGAAGCAGAACCCATCACAGAGACAGTCAATAAATCCAGAGTTACACAATCTGGGTGGCAGACTAATGCCATTGGGACAGACAAGAGTTGCTCTGAAAATGCGTCTAAAGCAGACATGCTAACTATGGCTTAGCATTATGTGTGAAACGGGCCAGTGAGGTGTTTAACCAATCACAGCCTTAAAGCAGACACAGCACTGCAGAGGGAAGAGAAATGCAAAGCTGTTCATGTCTTTGAGGATGTGAATTGTTCCTTCTCCATCAGAATAGATTATCTGATGAGTGGGGAAGGGTATATAACTTCCCTCTTCAGTTGATCTTCATGGATCAGCTGGGGGGGGAGGCTCTGTGCCTGTGTATGTTAGTATGTGTGGTGGTTCACTGGTTTGTGACCCTAAGTGAATTCAATCCTCAAGGCAAAAAGTGTCACCACCCCTCCTGCACGCCTGAAGGTCTTCTTGTGATGTGTGCCCTGTTCTTTTATCCCAAGAGAGACTGAAGCTCAGTGTGCTAGTAAACTGACCACAATAGTTTAACCCCCACTCACAATACATGGAAATCAAAATCAAATGTTTGGGGCCAGAATTAATCTGATTTTTAATTTAGAAGCTACAAGTTAAGCAGAAGGGCTTATTACAAAAGGGACTCCGGGCACCAGCATACTTTTCTTTTTTAAGGAACAGAATTGTGCAGTTGGAAGGGACCACAGGGGTCATCTAGTCCAACTCCCTGCAATGTTTCATTCATTTTCCCAAGGCCTCAAGGTGAATTCCACCAAAATCAGCTGGTCGTCCTTAGGATTTCCCTTCACACATTTGTGTAGTGGGCAGAGAGTGAAAGGGGCATTGGTGTGTCCGTGTGCATGGAGATATTGTGGAGGGGACAACTGCACATGCACCCCATACGAACTTTGCACCCTCATGCATTCTTTGGAGCACATAAACACAGTTAAGGCAAGGGTAACTTGCTCATTATAAATCTAATCTGATTTATTCATTACCGTAGGCCAGCCTTGGGTCCCCAAATATTGTTGGACTACAACTCTCATTATCCCTGATCACTTGCTGGCTAGGGATGATGAGAGTTGTAGTCTAGCAACATCTGAGGACCCAAGAGTGAAAAAGGCTGCTTTAGGCTTTGAACTGAGCCAAGGAAGAGACATTACATAACGTGGCTTACTTAAACATTTGTTTTAGTTAAATGCTGAACGGCATGAACCAGGAAACTATTTACTAAGGATTAATGAGTCTTCTTTTCTGGGAAAGGTAAAGGTAAAGGTACCCCTGCCCATACGGGCCAGGCTTGACAGACTCTAGGGTTGTGCGCTCATCTCACTCTAGAGGCCAGGGGCTGGCGCTGTCCGCAGACACTTCCGGGTCACATGGCCAGTGTGACATCGCTGCTCTGGCGAGCCTGCAGCAGTGCAGCACACGGAACGCCGTTTACCTTCCCGCTATAAAGTGGTACCTATTTATCTACTTGCACTTTAAGGGTGCTTTCGAACTGCTAGGTGGGCAGGAGCTGGGACTGAAAGACGGGAGCTCACCCCGCCGCGGGGATTCCAACTGCTGACCATACGATCGGCAAGTCGTAGGTGCTGAGGATTTACCCTCAGCGCCACCCGCGTCCCTCTTTTCTGGGAACTTATGTCCAAAAAATTCCCTAGTTACAGGAGATACTTCCCCAAATCAATGTCCACAGGATTTCACACCTTGCTTAACACTGAACTGAGCTATTTCTGCCTCATTCTTTGGACACAAACATTTGAGCAGTGTCTATGAGCATTTGGGCAAGAGGGCTGGCCATTTGAGGCGTGGTAGACTTCCATAGGTAGCTGCATTTTTCGAGGATTGCACGTTTATTTACATCAACCACCAACAGGGCTGGCTCAAGATATTTTGGCACCTGAGGCAAACAACAAAATGCCCCCATCACCATCAGGGAACAAGGAGGAGAACAAAGGGGAATAAAGATCCTATATTGGGATCTTCTGCCCCTGTGGATCTTACCACCTGGCCCTAGCCACCAGCCATTGCAATTTGTGTGCAAAACACAAACCCATATAGCTACAGCTAAGCAGATCAAATTGCAAAAGTAAATCAAAAATTATGTACGCTTTAAAACTCAGAAAGAAGCACTGTGGTCCTTATTTTAATAGCAGCTAACATATGTTTGCCAGTCTTGGCTATCACCAGCCTATCTTAATCTGCAAGGAGAACAGTCACATAATAATCAGTGGGATGCCCTGGATGAGATGATAAAAAGGGCTTGATGAGCTCTTTATGCACATTTCTGTACAAATAGCAATACTGAAACCATTGTTTCAGCATTACCATCTTCACATGGGCACATAGAATCACAGAATTGCAGAGTTGGAAGGGGCACATCGGGGTCATCTAGTCCAACCCCCTGCAAGGCAGGAATCTCACCTAAAGCATCCCTGACAGATGGCCTGCCAACTTCTGCTTAAAAACCCCTAGCAAGATCTGAACACAGTCTGGGAAAGTACATTTCATGGGTATTCTCTTGAAATATTACATTGATAAATACTGTCTCTCTCCACAAACAGGGATGCTTCCCCAGTTGGGGCCAACCCTACCGTTAGGCAGATTGAGGCAGCTAACTTAGACAGCTGATTTTGGAGTGTCATGTAAGGGCAGCGGCAAATTGATGGCTATTTAATTTAATGTACTTTTACTGCCAGGCAGGGCAAAAAGCCCAGAATAAAATTTAAGATTTTAACTGATGCAAAAGATAGAGGGGGCTTTGCCCTGCCGGACTTGAGACTCTATTAGGAATCAGCAGCTTTTTGCTGGTTGAAACACTGGCTACTTCTTGAAGACACAGACATTTTGGACTTGGAAGGGTATGATAATAACTTCGGTTGGCATGCATATTTATGGTACGACAAGGTAAAGGTGTATAAAAGTTTCAAAAACCATATTGTCAGGAAAGCATTATACAATGTTTGGATCCGATATAAAGACTTGTTGGAAAGTAAAACTCCCAGGTGGTTGTCACCAATGGAAGCTAAGGCGGTGAAAAAACTTAATATGGAATCTAAATGGCCAAAATACTGTGAAATCCTAGAACAAGATGGCGAGAAGCTTAAACTTCAGAGTTATGAGAAATTAAAGTTCAAAGTTCGAGATTGGTTACATTACCATCAGATAAATGAGACATTTAAGCAGGACAGGAAAATAGGATTTCAGAAGGAGAGGTCAAAGTTAGAAACAGAATTGTTAGAACCCAATACTAAGAATTTGTCTAGAATGTATAACTTGCTGTTGAAATGGAATACACAGGATGAAACGGTGAAATCAGCTATGATTAAATGGGCACAGGATATCGATCATGACATTATGTTTGCTGACTGGGAACAGTTATGGACCACTGGTGTTAAGTTTACGGCATGTAATGCCTTAAAAGAGAACATAATGAAAATGATTTATAGGTGGTACATGACCCCAGTCAAGCTTGCAAAAAATTACCATTTGCCCAATAATAAATGCTGGAAATGTAATGAGACTGAAGGTACCTTTTACCACCTTTGGTGGACCTGCCCAAAGATTAAAGCCTTTTGGGAAATGATCTATAATGAAATTAAGAAAGTCCTTAAGTGGACGTTTCCTAAGAAACCTGATGCTTTTCTCCTGGGCATGGTTGGCCAATTGGTGCCAAAGAAGGATAGGACATTTTTTATGTATGCTACTACAGCAGCAAGAATTCTTCTGGCAAAGTATTGGAAGATGCAAGAACTACCTACTCTGGAAGAATGGCAGACAAAGGTGACAGACTTCATGGGACTGGCAGAGATGACCGGCAGAATCCGCGACCAGGGGAAAGAGACAGTGGAAGAGGACTGGAAGAAATTTAAAATATATCTTAAAAATTGTTGTAAAATTGAGGAGTGTTAAGATGTCAAGGGGTAAGAACTAGAGAATTACAGCTGTAACTAATAAGTTGAAGGAAAATTAATGGAAGGGAACTAGTAGATAAACTGACTAATGGGTTGCTAAAGAACTGTAAAACAAGGATGCAGCGAAAGGGAGGTATGGGGAAGTCGGAGGAAAACAACATTATGAAAACAACATTATGATTTAAATGTTTTGTATGTATTTGTTTTTTGTTTTGTTTGTGTGTTTTTATTATGTGTTTAAAAATGAATAAAAATTATTATTATTTTTTTAAAAAATGTACTTTTACTGCCAGGGAGAGGTACTTATAGGAATTCGGGCCCCAGCTGGCAAGATAACTTGAGCACTCCTTCAAGTTTTGTAGCTTGAGCAAAGGCGGCAGCTTTTGCTACTCCAGCGCAGGAACCAAAATCCCTTGAGCCAAAAGGAAGTTTCAAGTTTTGTGCTCTCAGATTGCTTAATTGTTTGCTTGATGCCTTTGTATTCTTGATGTGTCTTGTAAGCCGCTTCCAAACAATAGGCTAGATGGGGTGATTTAAGACACTTATTTGCATGTGCAACCCACCCCCCATAAGCTCCAAGTCTGCAACAAGGTAAACCAATATATGTGAAACGAAGGATTTTGTAGTCTACACACAAATCAAACACACTGGCAGGGATTCTTTAATTGTGAATAATCTGCATGGCACAGTTTACTATTCAAATACTTTACCAGACATTTGAGTTGTGCTTTTGGCTAGCAACATGGATAGTGTCATTATATAATTTAATCACTGGGTATCACTGTACTTAGTGGTATCTGATATCCTATTGCTGTTTTGTGATGGAGAGATACAAACAAGTTCTCGTCTAGACTCCTGACTGGTGCGGCCTCTAAGTCTTCCATGAAAGTTGCTAAGAGATGGCTGGCAAAGAGAGCCAATTTTGGTATCTAAAATTTATGCTCTACTTGATATTTATAGCAAGACCCGTCTCAACACACTATTCCCCGTCCTTTCTATAGAATTAATCTTCATAAAGAGCTGTTGTCCCACTGATTCTCACTATTCCATCAGGTTCCTAACATCCCCGTTACACCAGTGCTGTCTCCATTATCACATTCCCCCTCATTTTCCTTTTACGTGCTTTTTTTCTTTGATTATTTGGTTTCATTAATCATGTCTTTTTCTATGCTCATTATAAAGTTCTACCTTGTTCCTTTTCAGATGACCTGAACTTTTGCTCTCTCTTCTTAAAAACGGTTTTCCCTCCCACTGTTCTCATGCTGGTAAGCAGTCCCTCCACATTAATGTTCCTAGATGATGCAAGATACTGAACAAAGTGGTGACTGTGTGTGCCCATAATGTCAACACAAATTGTGAAACACAGGGATTTTTTAAGAGTGTGTGTGTGTGCATGTGTTCTCACTTGGACTAGTCATGTACTTTCTGGCCCTACAAAGAATTTCAGCGAAAGAAGAAATGTCAGCAAAGCAACAAGAGACCTGCTTGTTCCACTTCCAGGGCCAGTCTCTGCATGTGGATTACTGAAAGTGGAATAGAGTTTCTCCCAAAGGAACCTGATGTATGGGAAGATCACACCCATGGCTGAACCTTTTCAGATATCGCAGAGCTGAAAAAGGTGTCCCAAAAGTCAGCATAAATGATCAAACGGTCATTGCATGCTCCCTAAGAGGAAATGCCAAAGCAACTGGGGATTTTAAGTTTCGATTAGCAGGGGAGGAGGGAAAGATTGCTGGAGGAATGATAAAAAGTTATTAAAATTATGCACTGGGGTGGGTGAAGAACTGTAAACCTCTCAGCCCAGGCAACCACCCTGATGCAAATCACCCCTTTCCCAGTCATCAGATCAATCATTTCATGAACAGGGTGGGGCATAGCCCTCTCTTTAGCTAAACGACATATATCAGATGAGGTAGGGCTATGTGTCTGTGGGTGTACAGTTATATCTCGGGTTACAGATGCTTCAGGTTGCGCGTTTTTGGGTTGTGCACCGTGCCAAACCCGGAAGTACCGGAAGGGGTTACTTCCGGGTTTCAGTGCTCGCGCATGCGCAGAAGCACCAAATCGCAACCCATGCAGACATGGCACTACGGGTTGCAAACCTGCCTCCCGCACGGATCACGTTCGCAACATGAGCATCCACTGTATAAGTTTGGGGTAGCCACACCCACTGCTGCTATGCAGCCCCTGGAGGATTGAGCAAGGGTGAAAGGTCTGCAACTCTTGAGCTAAAACAGTAGCTCAGTCGGTAGGGCAGGAGACTCTTAATCTCAGGGTTGTGGGTTCAAGCCCCACATTTGGCAAAAAAATTCTTGCATTGCAGAGGGTTGGATTGAATGAACCTCATGGTCCCTTCAAGCTTTAACATTCTATGATTCAATAATGACTAAGTAACGTTGGAATGAAAATAAAATTTTAAGCACAATCTCTCCTTGCAAGGGTAAGTGGTAGCTTTTGCCCACTCTCGTATAAATGAACTAAGATAGTTAGCAACAGATGTGTTTACGCAGATGCCGTCCATTCATTTAATGCATCTATTTGATTAATCAATTACTAGGTTGCCAGACTTAATGTATAAGCACCAAATAAGCCTTTTCAAAAAGCACCCTATATTCAAAGCACACGTAATCCATGTGAACATTTAATACAATTAATTCCTTTGAATGCAGACAGCTGTTCAGTTTGCCTCAAATGCATAAAGCATTTCTCCAGTTAAATCAAATGTTGCTCTGTATTCTGGGTGGGGTTTGTGCCTATCAACTACTTACATTGCTTGTTGTCATTTGAGCGTCAAGCAATTATATTGAGACTGCCAGGTTTCAGGTCTGTACCCCAAGATTGCAAAGAAGGTTGAAGGTAGACCTCACCTGTGATTTTATTATAGGTGTACATCTAAGTTTTAAGTCTATCTAAAGTATGAATGCAACAAGCACATGCACACACACACACACCCAGACCACATAGGTATGCTTGTTGAGAAGTCAGAATTGGCTCTGGCTTCCTTTCAAGTGAACACCTGACACTCAGCCAACCCGAGCTTGCTATTTTATATTGTGCGAAATGGCCGTTAAAGGAGAACATCTATAGACAAGGCAATTGACAGGAGTGCTTAATGTAGTTCCACCAGGCTAACTTGGCAAGATCACAGAAATTTCTTAGGACTGTCAGTTACAGGAAGGTTTTAACTCCACAACAAAGTAAATGAACCCTCTGTGCCGAGAACAATACTGCTCCTGGGAGATTTGAAAGCTATTCAAAATGTTTAAAGTTAATGTTCTTTTTGAAATGAAAAAGCCCGTGAGAAGCCCCAGTCCACTGACAATCAAATTACTAATCTGAAGTCAGCACAAAAATATATGACAAATAGAACTAAAGCAAAGAGATTGAAACAAAAATAATCACTCTGCAAGGAACTAGGACCGGTACATACATTTACCCTGCCAGTTATTCACTTCATGGGTCAGAGGCATGTATATCCACCCTTCTCCTGCCCCACCACAATGTTTTCATTGCTATAGCTCACCTGTGTGGGGCAATTAATAAAAGAATGAGCTGGATGCCTACATCCAGAAGCAAAGGGCATGTTGTCTGAACCTGGGTTTGTGGTTCAGCACTCTTCAAACAAACCAGCAGCTGTAACCAAGGTTTGCCCCATTTTAATACGTGCATGTTAACAGTTAGGTTAAACTGTGTTGGTTATCTCTTAGGGTGCTTGAGACCTCCTTGTCCTTCACAGTTGCTGGGCTTATCTCGAAATGGAGGAGTCAAAAGGTGGCCTAAAGGTAAAGGTAAAGGGACCATTAGGTCCAGTCGTGGCCGACTCTGGGGTTGCGGCGCTCATCTCGCTTTATTGGCCGAGGGAGCCGGCATACAGCTTCTGGGTCATGTGGCCAGCATGACTAAGCCGCTTCTGGCGAACCAGAGCAGCACACGGAAACGCCGTTTACCTTCCTGCCAGAGTAGTACCTATTTATCTACTTGCACTTTGATGTGCTTTTGAACACGATGGCAGGAGCAGGGACTGAGCAACGGGAGCTCACCCCGTCACAGGGATTCAAACCGCCAACTGGGACACAAGGACCTGCCCACCACTGAACTTCAAAATGGCTAGAATACATCAATATTTTAGTCAGAATAAAAAAAAATTTGTGTGTGGATTGAGGTAGTAAAAAAGGAGTGGGGAGAAGAAAGCTCCCTTTCAGAAACAGAATAATGGCCCACAATGATTCATGCAGATGTTGCAGATTGTATGTACGTACGCTGCCTTTATAGGAACAGAGGAACTGACATATCAAAAGCCCCCAAATAACGGGTGTTTCCTTTCAAATATTATCCTCTTTTAATAGGAGCTTTATTTTTGTATCTCCCTAAGCTAGCATTTCCTCCTAGAATGGCACTGTGTATAAGTCAGTTTCTGCTGCAGTTTCTATAGTGATTATGTTCTTACTTAAGGATCCAAATGTTCCTGCCTAGAAAAAGACAGCAGGCTGCCCTGGAATATACAGGCAGCTTTTAAGCACTTCAGGCCTGTTGATCTAACCAGTGGCGTAGCGTGGGGGTGCGGGGGGGGGGGGCGGCCGCACCGGGCGCAACATCTGGGGGTTAGGGTTAGGGGGCGCAGATCCATGGGTTAGGGGGCGCAAATCCACGGGTTAGGGGGTCAAATTACTTGCCTTGCCCCGGGTGCTACAACCCACGCTACGCCACTGGATCTAACTCAGTAGCAGACCTTGCTGTCTCAAATTTCAGCAGAGCCCCTGTGCAATGCCAAAATTCGCCGCCCCTCTGCCTCCTGCACTTCATTCTACATCATACTTGCAATGTCCCCTGCTGAGTGCGGTTGAACCAGTCACACTCCCCTAAATCTGCCTCTGTCTAAATGAATCAAAGGCTGCAGTCTCATGTTAACTTGCTTGGGAGTAAGTCATGAAGAATTCTGCGAGACTTACTTAAGAGTCTTAGTAAGCAGGAAGGGATTCTGGCTTAAATGAAATACTTTTTAAAGGATGTGGTCCTTGAAAAAGATGCCACCTCTTCTGCAATGGAAACACTGGACACTGATTTGATGTGTAAACTCCGTGGGGCAGAGACCTATCTTCTTCATATAACTCTGTTAAGTATCATGTACTTAACAAGCAAATAACTGGATGAACAACTGTAGTCTTAGGATACTTCAAGTGAAATGTCTGCCTCGATCGTGTTATACGCTTAAAATTGACCCAAAGGCGATTCCCCTTTTAAAAATGGCCTGCTTTGAAGGAAATGACTTATAGCAAATACATTCACCAGAGAAGACAAGCAGAGATTATCACTAGGACTTGACATGGTCAGACACACAGATACCATGAAAACAGATTAAAAACAAGCCACATAAATGTGCCTATGGCACAAGAACCATTTTACAGTAAAGCATAGGAAGGAGGAAAAGGTAACTCAAAATAACAATTTATTAAGCAAGGAGAAGAAGAGGATCCTTTTGCAAGCATGGCTGAGTAATTCAGCTACTTATAGAACGGAACCTTTACTGAGACAGCATTTAAATAACACAGTTTTCTGTATACCTCTCACTGCCACTGCTGATGAAAATGGGCAAAGGGAGAGGGAGTTACCTGAAAAGCTCATAATGTAGAACAGCTGCAATCCTTTGCTTCTGAAATAAATTTGACATTTTGTGCTGAGCAAGAGAGAGCAGCGCAAAAATTGCCATTCCAGTAATGTTGCAATTAGACAACAGGAAATTAATGGAACCACTAGGGGGCACTTTAAACCAAATATTTCATGGGATTTCAACTGCGGAGCACTTGTCTATTATCCATTTCTGTCACCTGGCTGAATCCGAATCCAGCTTCTATTGACAAGCTGATTGCACTTTCTTTGTTATCCCAACAGTGCTTTTTTAAGGCCTTGCTCTGCTATCAGTCCACATCTCTCTCAGCTAAATGCCTTCACCAAAAGCAATCTTTTCGAAACACAGGAAAATGGTTCCCTTAGCTAGCTAGCTAGCTAGCTAGCTAGCTAGCTAGCTAGCTTTATTAATTAATTTATTTTGGCTTGCTTGCTTGTTTGCTTGTGGGGGAAGTTAACTTAGAAGGAAAGGGAAGGTAGGGAAGGATTTTTGAAGGAACGAAAAGAACCCTCCATGTCACCTTTGCTAAGTGAGCAATGGAGTCTGAAGATTATATTCTAGAGAAGTGGTGGCTAAGAAAGGTTTTTTTTTTAAAAAAAAGGCAGGGGGGGTCCTCATCTTATTCTTTCTTTCTTTCTTTCTTTCTTTCTTTCTTTCTTTCTCTCTCTCTCTCTCTCTCTCTCTCTCTCTCTCTCTCTCTCTCTCTCTCTCTCTCACACACACACACACTTGATTAGATGGTCTCAGCCAAGCAACCTCAGACTGCCCAAGTGTCCCTATTTTCCATGGATAGCCTGGTTTTACAGAAGCTATCTTGTTTTCTGATCTGATCCCAGAACGTCCCACTTTTCCTTAGGATGTTCCTATTTTCATCAGAGAAATGTTGGAGGGTATGGAACTATGCAACCCCCAGCCAAGGACATAAGTAACTATACAACTTTTAGAAGACAACCAAAGGAAAGTTTTTTAAAAAATGTTTAATGTTTTATTATCTTTTTCTATATGTTGGGAGACACCCAGAGCCACTCAACACATAAGCCATGCATTGTCTGGGGTAGTATAGTGTCCAAAAGCCTCCATCCTGGATGGGAGTGAGAGCAAAGCTCTTCACCATTTTCCAGTGGCAAATCCATGTTACAATGGTACATTGATGGTAGGCTGATGTTTTCAGCATCCGTTTTACCATGGGGACTGAGCCACTTTCCCAGTCATTGCAATTTCCCAGCTAACCATCTTCCAACTCATTCCAGGCAGGATGAACTTTTTGCACCACTCAAGAGGTCACCTCCTTGGGAAATCACAATAGCTAAACCTTTAATCATCCCACTTGCCAATCTGCCAGAGGTGGGTTGGTGGAGGGTGAGGAGGTGAGTTCGACAAACCAGAAGGAAATGAAATGGAGTGTGGAATTATCCACCCATCCATCAAATTAACCAATGCTGGTCCATGCTTTGGCTCCATTCTCAAAAAGAATGAAAAATGCAGACCTCAGAGCAGCCCACTTAATTACTTTCTTTAGAGCTCAGTCTTCCCTAACCATATTATTTACTTATTTGTCTATTTGAAAAATTTGTGCCGCCTTTTGGCCAAGGAGATGCTCCTCTCTACAACTGTGGCTGGCTGTGGCCTGGTCTCAAAGGGCTCTACTTATTCCCGCGCAGCCATGGGTGGGTGGGATATCAGGTGCCACCCCTTCCCAGCTGTGCCAGACCTACAGGTCCATCAGGCACGGGGGGTGGGTGGGTCAGAACCAGGCCTGCCCCTGCCATTTTTAACAGGGCAACATCATGTAAGCTACTTTCTTCGTGGGATTTCCCACCAACCTAGTCTGTTAGGGCTCACCCAGTGAGAGAACAGAAGAGTTTGTGTATGTACCTTGCTATGGTTCACTCAGTTGCCATATTCAGGGCTAGGGAGGAATTTTCTCCTGCAAGCATATTGGCCAGTTTGCAAGTTTTCGTGATTTAACTTAACAAATAATAATAATAATAATAATAATAATAATAATAATAATAATAATAATAAATCAGTTTTCATCATGTTAACTGTAGCTTTCGAAAGTGTTTCATTTTCATTTTATCAGGATGAGCCCAAACATAGCAGTATTTTAGTTGGAATTTGTCCCCAGTAAATTATTATTTCAAGAGGAACTAAAGAGTAATAAGACGCTACCTAAAATTCATGAGTGGCGAAGTGCTTTAAAATATAGATGAAGAAATATTAGAATGAAGTCAGCTGAAGAAACGCCAGCTGTTACCTACAGTCCCATTAGCCTCAGTGCAAGGAGGACATGGCTTATTTCTCGCTGGCGCTGGACAAGAAACAGGCAGAAAGCCCAACCAGCAGCTAAATGAAGCCGCAAGCGGTGGTTCCCACAGCGCAGCAACCCGGCAAAGGGGATGCAGCAAGGAAAACCACTGTCACCTCTCCGCTGGGAAGCGTTGAGCAAAGGCGAGTCCCCAGGCAACGCGGCCGATTTGATCAGCACAAGGCATGCAAGCTCCACCCCCCCAGTCGTTCTTAGACTCCTTATTGGGTGAGTAACGCAGCCAAGCAACACAGTTGGAGCCTCCCTCCTCCCTGGCTGGCAGGCAGGGAGGGAGAGGAGCTGTTTCCTTTGAAACCTGGGAAATTTAAGGGACATTATCAATAAGGGACAGCAGCAGGACACAGCGCTGGGATAAGGGACTTTCCCGCCAAATAAGGGACAGCTGACAGCTATGGTCCAGTCACAGATGACTCTGGGGTTGTGCGCTCATCTCGCTCTATAGGCCGAGGGAGCCTGCGTTTGTCCATATACAGCTTCCGGGTCATGTGGCCAGCATGACTAAGCCGCTTCTGGCGAATCAGAGCAGTGCATGGAAACGCCGTTTATCTAGCTGTTGGAGTGGTACCTATTTATCTACTTGCACTTTTGGGTGTGCTTTTGAACTGCTAGGTTGGCAGGAGCAGGGACCGAGCAATGGGAGCTCACCCTGTCACGGAGATTCGAACTGTCAACCTTTTGATCGGCAAGCCCTAGGCTCTGTGGTTTAGACCACAGCACCACGTGTGCAACAGCGCCTTTATCACATAACTTTCAATGATTCCTCATACCACTCTCTTATACATTATTGTTTGTGAATGGTGTCAGTCAGAACAATTGCATGATAATGGCCCAGGAATGGAAGCTTCCTGGCTGTGTTCTGTGATGTTTATAGAGGAATTTCTAATAGAAATTGTTACAGGAGGGGAGGGGAGCATGCTGGGTAAATGGCCTCCTAAAAAAGCACAACACTCTTAGAAAACTTCCCTAAAGCCAACGGGCAATTTCCACAGTTAATCCATAATTACATTCATAGGTAATTATGATATGCTTAGGTAAACCTGCACAGTCAGTGCGCTGAAGTGGATAGATGCTGGACTGCAATAGGCGAAGTCTGGATTCAAACCCTCATTCAGCCATGAAGCTCCTGGGCTAGTCACTTCCTCCCACCTTAATCTGCCTTACTGGAGGGGGCATTGATAGATGCTTAAAGGACACAGGGGGGATGCCCTTGCTTTCCAAGGAGTTGTGAGCAAAAAGACTTGGGCGAGGGAGGGGACCTGTCAAACGTGCTTGTAAGTGCTCGGTCTGAGAGGAAAATTGGCTTCTAACTCCTACTAAGAAGATTGTAAGCATGGTTGTGGAAAGACTAGCTAGCGCTTAGAGCGCCCAGGTTTTAACAGGATGTGCTTCAGAACCTAATGAAAACTTAATGAAAATTCTAAATTCTATTTTTTAATAACAAACAAACAAACAAACAAACAAACAAACAAACGGAGATACCTATATGATTAACAAATTGTGTAACTTCTCAAAATGTTTCTCAATATCTACAACTGTATTCTCTAAACATTTGTTAATGATCTATCTAGGTAAAAATACCCCCCTCCCTGGAAAGGCAACCATTAAGCTATCAAAAACAGGAAACTCATACTCATATGGCTGTGCTTAGTGGTGCCAAATGTGGACTGACAAGGCAAACCTTCCTTCCTTCCTTCCTTCCTTCCTTCCTTCCTTCCTTCCTTCCTTCCTTCCTTCCTTCCTTCCTTCCTTCCTCTACCAAATGTGGTACTTAAGTGGTAGAAAAACGCAACTGGCCAGACACAGCTGTATATCTCCTTCTGCAGGCATCTCCTTTAGTTAGATGAACTTCCTCTTTGAAAGAAGGACAGGCAAAAAAATAGAAACCAAGAAGCCAAGTGTTATGTGCCTTCTTTGCACAAGGGTTTCTATGCAGGAACCACCGCCATGATTGTTTAAACATGTGCTTTGTGTAGATTGCTCACTGAGACAGCACTACCTGCATGTGCATTCAGAGATGAGAGTATTCATGCTGAATCTGAACAGTTTAACTTGACAGGCTGCTATAAAATCAGCCACTGACAAAGGGTACAGACACTGTGGTTTGCTGACCCAAGTACGATGCCTTACATGGCATCAAGAGAAGATCCTTAGAACAGCATCAAACCCTAAGGACTGTCGACTTTTTAGCATAGCAATGTAAGTGTGGTGGGGGAACAATGGCCTTACATAAAGCTATGAAAAACTCTGAATTCTAAACCACAAATGGTTGGCCTGCGAGGCCACAATGTTTCCTAGGAAGCAGCAGCCCCATGAATAAATATGGACAGGTATTAAAAATAACACCATTAAAATAGCTCCCAGTTTTTATTTAGCATAACTTCTTTTCGGAGGGTATTTGCTCTTGCTTTGGGGTGTGTCCATGACAGCAGTCTGTATCTAATACGGGACTCAGACAAACTCAGAATATCTGTTCCCTCAGGGGAGTCAGTGCTGCAGCTTCGCATTTCTAATATTGCAAAGAAAGCTCTGTGATTTTGAGGAGTGCAGCCCCATCAGAGTCCCCAAATATCCATCATCAAGTTGAACTTGGAAATATGCAGGCTAGTATAGAACTTGGGCAGCTGTTATGCATATTTAGCTAAATCATTGTTCTTAAATAGAGGCTGACATATATGACTAGGGGCCAGTTTACAAACTCAGTAGAATTCTTTATGGTTTTAATTGTTGTTTACATCGTTGTGCACCATGGGGGGGGGATGAGAATCGTTGGATCTGAAAAGGGGAATATAAATTAAATCCACCAAACCGGTTTTTAACTTTTTCCAGGACTGGACCACCTCAAACTGCAAGGGGAGGGGAGCTACATATAGGGATGCTCCCATAGGAGTGAAACACTGCCAAATATTCTCCAATTTCAGTTTGGAGGGGGGGAGTCATGATTTCTGTGAAACATTTTCTAAAAATAGCTTTCTGCTGCTGCTACTTCTCAGCACTGTTTTATCCTGCCTGCTGTTTCTTTCTCCTTCTTGGATTAGTCACATGGATAATCCCAAACAATCAAGGATAATACAGTAAATGGGAAGATAACACAACAGTCCCGTTTCAAGTTTGGCTATGTAAGAACACCTTCAAAGCCAGTGCTTCCTGAGATAGTCACATGACTGATCCCACTCAATCAAGGATCAAACAGTGAATTGATAACATCACAACACAAAGCCTATCAGGATTTGGCTACTACATGATGATATCACTAGAATACATTAATTGAATAGAAATACAGCTCAATGGAAATGAATAGGCAGTCAGTCTCTCAAAAGTGTCAAAAACAATAGAAAAATGTTCATTAAAATTGAGAAGAGTTTAGCCTTAGATTTACTTGTATACATAACAGTGCCACATCTGGGAGAAGGCTAAACTTGCTATTGTTCCTTTGTAAAGGGAAACCCCCTTCCCCCAATTGGGAAGCACTGTCCAGGTTGTGCCTCTATCAAATATACACTATTTACATAAACATACACATATCCATCTATAAAGCAAAGTACAGTGGTACTTCAGGTTACATACGTTTCAGGTTACAGACTCCGCTAACCCAGAAATAGTGCTTCAAGAACTTTGCTTCAGGATGTGAACAGAAATCATGCTCCGGTGGCGCGGCAGCAGCAGCGGGAGGCCCCATTAGCTAAAGTGGTGCTTCAGGTTAAGAACAGTTTCAGGTTAAGAACGGACCTCCAGAACGAATTAAGTTCTTAACCCGAGGTACCACTGTATAGGATCAGGCCTCCTTGGGTTATGTTTAGCAGCTGCTGTTATTAATATTTTGCATTTATAAAGCACAAATTATTTTTCAAAGCAACGCCAATGCACCCAGATTCAAATGTGAGAGTTTCAGTTTCACAGTTCCATCTCCGAGTCATTACACTGCACCAACTCGCACTAGCTAAAATAGAGAAAAAGGTTCTAACTGTCCATATTTCAAACACTTTGCTGTCAGGCTCTACCCAGAGATTTTGGTAAGGGAGAGTAAAGACTTCGGTAGAGATGGCAAACTTCACAGCAAGATTCACCCTTGGATCTATTCATAATTAACTTTCCCCAAGTTTTGGGAGAAATGGCAAACATGGTGTCAGATGTTTGCTATTGGTCTAATTAGACCCATGCTTTCCCTCCAAGAAAGATGCAGTAAAAGAGAAAGAAATGCCTGGAAATGAAATTATGGAAGAGAATGGCTACAGTGAAGACTGAACATGGTTGATGTAGAATTAGAATATCTAGGAAAGTAGGAGATATTGATCTTCATGGCTCCTTTCAGAAATAAGGCAACATTGACACAGCAATGCCTTTCTTGAGATATGTAATAAGCATCAAAAGTGGCGCTTTTGTGTGAGTGCCATTCCCATGTATGGCGATTATGGAACTTCCATCTCCATGGGGCAGAAAATGTGTGTGATTGAACAAAGGATTCCCTTGACAGCAATGCAGTTAAATGCTTCACTGGCCCAACACGCACATCTCTCCAATCATCTGTCACTCCAACAGTTTCGGTGGCATCAAGGGAATGCATCTCACAACCAGAGAGAAAAGGGAAAAAGCAATTCCACAGCATGTTACAACAATTGAAGGCTTGTTCACACAATCGGGGCCCTTCAGGCAGAAGGAGAGATTGTCCAGAGCTTTGTGGCTGGATGTCTCTGGCATGCTGATACCACCTAGTTCTATACAGTATTACTTTAACTAAGCAACCAGGACCAGTTGTCATGGTTCTGAACGGATGTCTGGAAGCTGCGGCCAATGTGGATGAAGGTGGATGAGAAGTTGAAATGGAACCCAGAACAGAGAACAGAAGCAATATTGGCTGGAGCATGGATGTGGATGGATCAGTTTATTTTTTTGATCAATTTCTGTTTTGCATGTTATGTCCCATTTCCAGATCGATTTGATGTTTTTAAAAATGGGGTTTTGCACACATTTTAATCAAAAACCAAATTTTGCAAGCATTTACATGTGTATCTTGGTAAATTAAACACACACACACACACACACACACACACAAGAAATATATCACAAAATTCAGAGAAGAGTGAAAAATAAAGGGTAACTGCATTCTGATCCACATAGTAGCCTGGGAAGCATGAATCTGGTCAGTTTTCTTAAAATTTCCTGACCAAATAGGTCCCCTGGCATCTCCACTGGATTGCATATATGTGCTATGCTACTGTATCAGGGGCACTTCTTGGGCATCCTTCTGGCATCCTGTTTTGTTGGATAACCAAGTGGCGGCATTAGCCAGGAATGCTTTTTATCACCTTCATGTGATATACTGGCTACCTCCCTTTGTTTCAGAGACTTGGCCTTGTCGCAAGGGGAGTGTGTTCCTGTTGGTTATCCTGGACTTCTCAATGGCTTCTGATAAAACCAACAACCGATATCCTTCTAAGCCACATATCACTCTTTTATTGCGATTCTGATTCTTCCTGGTGGGTAGGTTTGAAGAAGTGGCATTGACAGACAGTGGTTCATCCTTGTGACATTTGACTTACGGGGTTCTGCAGGGTTCCATGTTGTCCCCCCATGCTGTTTAAGCATCGACACCAGGGGTGGGAAACCTCTGGCTTGGGTGAGGGGTGTGAAATGTCTCCACCTGACCCATGCCACACTCTTCCTTGGCTCTGTTCTGCACCCTCCCCAAGTGCTTTGCCTTGACTGGAATGTGTCACTGAACCATGATAATGCCTTTCGTTAGCCTGGATGGAGCATGGGTATGTAGAAAACTCTGGCCTTTCTATAGCTGAAATACAAAGGTAAGAGTCACACCTATTGCTCTGCCTACTTTTTGCTCTGGTCTCATCCAGCATCAGCATCAGGCATCTGGCCCCTGGAAGGCTACCCTCAGGCTGAAAAGGGACCCCCGATCCCTGTTCTGCATGAAACCATTGGGATATGATGTCCAAAGCTTCAGGGGTACATCTATCAATGTAATCGCTGTATGTGCACACTCATGATAACTGATCTTTGTGACCGAGTCACACTGAAACCAACAGAAGAAATTAGGTGCAACTCAAATATCCCAAGGCTTTGGATTGGGCTTAGTCATGGCTGCTTTTAACTGGATTGGGTTCGGCGAAGGATAAGCAAAACAAACAAGCAAAACTTCTAGTGCTAGCCAACACCAACATACAAATTTGTTTTAAAAGCTGAAGGTCAGATCTGTGATGGTTTAAAATAATAATTTCAGCAACCCAGGAAACTGGCTGACAATGGTTATCTACTGCGATTCAGCAAACGATAGTACAGACCCACATTTTATATCCCCTAAAAGGTACCAGCTCCTTCAAATATAATTGGATTCTGGCAACATCCCACCAGTGTGGAAATGGAATAATTGCTACTGGCTCCTTTTTGTTCTTTAAGAGCTTCATATTTGACACCTGCAGAGCCTCATATAAGATAGGAATTCTGTTGGGGGTGGCATTTTATGCCTTTTTACTTTCGCTACAAATTATATTATGGCTAGATGCAATTAAATGAGATCTTGCACCCTGGAACCACTTTTGGAGAGAAGAGGTTATTTATTCAGAAAGAAAATTAAACTTGGGCAATCACTTTTTAAGATCTCCCCGTTAGATTTTTTTTTTTTTGTATCTGCATGAAAATGCAAGATCCCTGGGGTCCAGTTTCTTCTCCTGCTCGAGCCAGGTGCAAGGTCATAATTCTGTGTTTGCCATCTCACAGTATGCCGGCATGGAAATGAATGAACGTGTCGGCACCTTCTCCCCAGGATCAATTATGATAACAAGCTTAATTTTCCGAGAGCTGCTGAGCATCTCAGAAAAGAAAGATAGCTGGCCGCCATCAGCACCTACTGGTTTTCCCTACCAAGATAACGAGACTTAGGTTTGAGAGATTGCTTGGAAGCCCCTTGAACAAGCCAACATCTCCCCAAGACTCTTTGAAAGTGCTGATAACTACAACTCCCCAGAGGGGGAAAAAATGTTAGGATCAAACTAGCACGATGGCAACAGCCACACTTGTTTACATAGGTGTCTGCCTCATTCATGTGTAAAGCAGAATAGTTGAATGTCATCCTAGAGCAAATGATTTGAATAATTTATTTTATCTAACTAATGGACAGAAAATTGGAAGTCCTTTTTATTTTTTTGTCTTTCTCTCCCCTTCCCTTCCCTTTTTTCTTCTTTGGTGTCCTCTGCTCTGGGCTGTTAATGGGGCCCACAGGAAGGTGGTGGATAGTTGCTGGAAGAACCCTGAAGTAAGGAAGTGAAGATCTCCCAGGGTGAAAGTCTGGGAGAAGGAAGGAAAGTTCCCAGGTGAGACCTGGGAGGGTCCACCACTTTCTGTAAATTAAGAGCTACCTTTGAGAGAGGAGTCTACATTTTCTTTTCTCTTCCTTTCTCTGTTTTTGTTTTTATTTAGTTTCTTTTCTTTATTGTATTATGAAAAAGCTTTAATGAAATCTTATGGGGGCGGGGAGAGAATACATTTATCTCTGCCATTAAGCCCACAGAATATGCTGCCCAGAGCCTGTCTCGCCACTTCACACTTGTTTAATACCTGCTTTCTTCAGTCTCCAAAACATTACAATGATGGCTAGGACATTTGAAAACAAGTTAATGGTGCTGTGTGCTCAGCTTCTCATACTTAGGGATGGAAAGATCTGCCAATTTTGGTTTCTCTCAGTTTCCCATTCTTCCTCTCTGAAGTTCAATTCGCCACATTTCTGAACCACATTTTTGAAGTCCCCATGAAAAATTTCCCGCATTTAAGTGCTCATTTTCCCCAACACATACATCTTTTGTATGTAACTTTGTCTAACATTAACACATATTTGTATGTTACGTTCACAATTATGTACATTTCTGGGCACACTTTCTCCTAAATATACACATTTTTGCACACAATTTTTTGCTAGAGAACTGCACCACAAAATTCAGAGAAATGTAGAGAGAGCACAGTTTCAGTTCACATATTGTTTGGGGAAGTGTGGATTAGGTAGGTTGGCCTAAAAATACAAACTAAAAACTTCCTCCTCCATCCCAATACACCCTCCAAGGCAGGTGTGCCAACAAATAAAATATGGTGGAGGCCCAGGTAAGCCCCACTCCTCATAATTGATCACATGATGCAGTGCATACTCACCATTTGAATGGGAATAATCATCAACTTTGTGGGGGCCCAGCCCCCTCAAATGTTTTATTGTGTGTGTGGGGGGGGGTCTAAGCCCCCATGGCCCCTAGGAGTTGGCTCCTGTGCTCCAAAGTGTTTTCCTCTACCTAAATTCTTTTCTACCACTTGGTTGCTTCATTGACTACCTCTGAGAAGTTGGTTGCTGCAAAGATTAGTTGTTGTTGTTTAGTCGTTTAGTCGTGTCCGACTCTTCGTGACCCCATGGACCAGAGCACACCAGGCACTTCTGCCTTCCACTGCCTCCCGCAGTTTAGTCAAACTCATGCTGGTAGCTTTGAGAACACTGTCCAACCATCTCGTCCTCTGTCGTCCCCTTCTCCTTGTGCCCTCCATCTTTCCCAACATCGGGGTCTTTTCCAGGGAGTCTTCTCTTCTCATGAGGTGGCCAAAGTATTGGAGCCTCGGCTTCAGGATCTGCCCTTCTAGTGAGCACTCAGGGCTGATTTCCTTAAGAATGGATAGGTTTGATCTTCTTGCAGTCCATGGGACTCTCAAGATAAGTTAGAACATCCTTTAATCCCAATTTTCAAAGATCCATCTGACTGAATAGCCATTCCTTGGGTGGCTCTTTTCGGAAGGAACGTTCTAGGGTCTTTGGTGACAAACTCACAGGCAGCCTCTCCCTCTGTGGCACCCACACAAAGTGATAAAAAGTCAGCTCAGCTCCTTCTATGGATCAGGATGCAGTGAGGTGTAAGAAAGGCCAGGCAAGGGTCAGGAGCAACCATTGTCTTACTGTCAGAACACTAATCACTCTCCCCCAACATCAATCTCCCATCCCTGGTGACAGAGCAAATTCCAGCCAGTGAATAGAAAGTTAATTTTTCACATATCAGTAAATACCAACCAAACCCATCAGTTCCCAGGCAGTACATTTTCAGTAAGAAAATGAAACATGGCTCTGTTTCCAGCAGATAAAAAAAACTGTATCTATACTATTCATTTATATTACACTAATTTTTTCCTGGGAAGTAATTGCTAGCAATAGGCACTTCAAGAGTGAAGCTAGTGGTAATATTTACTGCACAGAGCAAATATGCACAAGGTCTGGGTAAGCTGCAAAAACACATTAAAACATCCCATCTTTAAAAGAACAGATTATGGATTTGGAGCTCTCTTGTGAAATGATTCGTTATTTAAAAACAAGAGACAAAACTGAAAGAATGCGCTTCATTCTCCAAGACAAAAATGAGGGTGCAGGAAAGGGATCTCCTATCCCCAGATTTGTACATTGCCTGCTGTAGATTTTCTCTCTGCATAGTGCAGGAATGGGCAATTGTCCCTCCTTACCATCTAGGAGAAAGTAAGACTCCAGCAGATATACCCTAATTTATTCTATTTTCACTCTTCTTCTTTTTAGGTGATGAATCATGTGGCAGTGCATAGGAAGCTCTGAGCAGAGGCCCTGCTTCAGATGTGCTTTAGGGTCTTTCAGAAGCCCATCCCTTTCCATCCCATGAAGAATTTTTCTCTGGTGGGAACCATATGAACTGAGGTCAACAACTGTGCTCACCGGCACTCTCACAATGAGAATATATTATGACCTGGCAAGCGCACTGTGGTGAGGACAAAGTGACTGGTAAGGGCACGTTTTTAACTTTGTTCTGAGTTTCTCACTGCTGAGCACTTCCCAAACCCAGTATGACTGGCAAGAAGAGCTTTTGCCCCCCCACCCACCCACAACATTGAAATATCCGCAAATCTGTAGGCAAAATCTGTATGAGAACTTTCAAGTCTAGGATGCAATTATTCACATTGAATGGCAACTGGTTCCATTGCCATTTGGAATGCGAATGCTTCAGACTTGTTTGTGTCTCTTGTCTTGACAGTAATGCTTTTGGTTGGTGTGGGAGCTCAAAAGCTGTTGATTGTCAAACTCTACCACTGCATTGTTGGTGAGTCTTGGTGAACTCTCTTGGGAGGGGCTAGGGGTGTGGTTAAAGGGACAAAAAATTAGAGAGAGGTTTTCTGGTGTTCTCCGATGCTCTTTGAGATGCTTGTACTTTCCACTGCCTTATCATAATTCCACCTGTTTGACAGATTTTGAAGCGCATAACTTTTGTTAATCACGGTACAATTCGATCTTCACATTTTTTTTCCTGCTGATATTTTATTGGTATAGATTAGTTTGAGAAATACAGTGGTACCTCGGGTCACATACGCTTCAGGTTACATACGCTTCAGGTTACAGACTCCGCTAACCCAGAAATAGTACCTCAGGTGAAGAACTTTGCTTCGGGATGAGAACAGAAATCATGCTCCGGTGGCGTAGCGGCAGCAGGAGGCCCCATTAGCTAAAGTGGTGCTTCAGGTTAAGAACCGTTTCAGGTTAAGAACAGACCTCTGGAACGAATTAAGTGCTTAACCCGAGGTACCACTGTATTTGTTGGCTAGCTAAACATGGTTGCTTTTGTGATCATCATTCTCATTTATCAAAGCATGTTTTGAGTGTGATATGCTTAGGGAAATTTAGGATTTCCCTGGAAGTGACTCCCATTAAACTTAATGAGATTTACTTCTGTGTAGATCTGAGACATTCAACCTGTTACTTGGCTGAATGTTGTCATTTTGTTAGCTACTACCAATTATAAGTGCAGTTCTAATCAGGTCTATCCAGAAGTTAGTCTTACTGAATTCAGTGTGCCTTACTCCCAAGCAAATGGGGCTAGAATTGTAGCCTTAGGCAATGTTTTGATTCATTTGGTGTATTTACATATTTGGCATATTCACATTTACAATTGTTGCAGAACTGACATTTTGATGTTTGGGTTTACAGACTCTGAACTGCTTTGAGCATAATTTATATAAAAAGAAAAATAAATCATTATGGACCCTCTAACAATTATTTTTTGATATGTAAATACGTTACACCCCTTGGTGATAGGGGAAATGATTATTGATCTATTGACAGGAGCCTAATTATTTATCATGGGAACAAATATTCTGCAATATCTAAAGAATATTCCCCTCTAAATTTGCAAATAATAAACTAGAAGGTTTTTTGCTGATGGGGTGTGGGGGCCTTGAATTAGCCTAGATGCATGTAAAAAAACAAAGTTTCACCGTTCCCCCCCCCCCCAAAAAAAAGAATAACTGTGCTTGGAGTGCTCTGGAGAAATGATTTACTTTGATTAAAACCTAGATCTGTTCATCAGAATGAAAGATTTCCCCTCACCTCTTCTGCCCCTTCTCACTCAGGCTCAGAGCATTCTCTGGGAAAGCTTAATCTGTTTTGCTTTTTAAAAGCGCAGTGTTTTGGGGGCACCCAAGTCCACAGAGTGACTCAGGACTTTTGAGACACCTTTTAAATGATGTCATTTGACTTAGGAATGTGATAAACTTGCCTGAATTGTTCCCACCTGACTCATAATTCGGAAAGCAACAGAGCTGATGCACAACCCCTAATAAATACATTCAGAATACATAAAGTGAAAAGGACTTGTCTATGGAACTGCCTACAGAGCATCAAAGTGCTGACAGAACAGATTGAACATTTCTGCTATAGATGAACCCGGGAGGGTAAAACTAATAAGAACCAAAGATAATCAAATTTAATTTTTAAAAGGAACAATAAAACAATACTTAATGTAATCCCCAAACCATAAAATCTGGATGCACTCACAAAATTAACAACAATTTAGCAATTTTTTTCCTTGCTGAATTGCAATGAGAGCATAAACTAGACTACGAGGAGGAGTCGCGGAATGGTTAGCTCCCCTATCAAAACTGAATCTTGTTTCAGTTTTTAAACTTGCATGCAAAATGTAGCTTGAGTTTAGATGACATGGTACAAATTTGATGCAATGAATTATGAATGGAACATCTATACAAAATGGACCAATTCCTTTGTGCTGTGCACAGAAGTGAAGGCCTGGTCCTTTCTCCATCATGACCTCTGTACGCCCTTTCCCACAGAACAACTTTGTGATGTGCATGGTCCCTCTCTACCCTCAGACTGCAGGGAGAAAGTGATCAGGGGCATAGGAAAGGGGAGCAGTGGGGGCAGACCGCCCCGGGTGCCCTCACTGAGGGGGGTAACATTCGGCGCGCCACCCGCCTGCGACTCCCAAGCTGACCCCAAGCTGTTGGGGTAAAGTGGGGAGGTGGGCCACTTTGTCGCCATTCTGTACTCAAAATTATCAAAATACATTTAGAAGTGCATATTGTGAGGAGAAAACAAAGTTCAGAAGTGCATCAACTGAGAGAAAATTGTATTTAAATTTGAGTTTTCATGAAGATCAAAAACATGGCAGATCAATGCAGAATTTGGCGCAAGCAAAAGTGACCCAGACCTGAAATAGACAGATTCCCCCACTCGCAACACAATGTTTGCTTCTTCCACAAAGCCTTCAGATTTACCCCTCTGTTTTCAACCATAAGGATCCTGACCATTAGGTCCAGTCGTGACCGACTCTGGGGTTGTGGCGTTCATCTCGCTTTATTGGCTGAGTGAGCCAGCATACAGCTTCCGGGTCATGTGGCCAGCATGACTAAGCCACTTCTGGCGAACCAGAGCAGCGCACGGAAACGCCGTTTACCTTCCCGCCAGAGCGGTACCTATTTATCTACTTGCACTTTGACGTGCTTTCGAACTGCTAGGTTGGCAGGAGTAGGGACCGAGCAACGGGAGCTCACCCCGTCGCAGGGATTCGAACCACGACCTTCTGATTGGCAAGTCCTAGGCTCTGTGGTTTAACCCACAGCACCACCCGCGTCCGTGTTCTCAACCATAATTAAGGTTAAATACATATAACTGCATTTGTTCACATTCAGACTCCATATTACCCAGTCCCCCCCTCCCTATTGCTCTCTTCGGATCTGTTACCCTTGCTTATCCTCGCCCATAGTCCCAACTTAGACTGAATGCACTGCACAACAGGGGCTTGTTCTTTGCTCCTGTAACATTGCAAAGTGATAGATGGCCTATATAAATAAAAGAATAAGAATCATCATACACATTTGTATAATGCAGAGAAACTCTGCTCTTTAAATGCATGCACACTGTTTACAATTGATAATGCCACATGTTTATTGTGCCATTCAAATTCCAATAATTTTCATGCCTGAGCTTAAAAGTGAAATATGACAGCTCTGAAAGTCGCATGCCACAGATACTTCATGCTCAGATACTTCAGCATGATGCTTAAATGGTTAGATGTCTTGATGCAATAATTTTACGTTCCAAACCACAACGGGAGGAAACCAAGTCAGGCTTCATGTTTTTAGTCTCTTTAGCCAATATTGTTAACTGGGAATGACTCCACACTAGCAAACTACGCCACCGTTGTATTCAGAAAGCGAATCACTTTAAAATAAATAGATTTTAGAATGGAGACACATTGACTTGATGGATTCTAAAATAGACAGAAGTTGAAGCAAAAGGTAAGCGAGAGGCAGATGTGAGAAATCACCAACCAGTCAGCATGCAAAAACTTGAAAGTCTCCTTTCTCTGTGTGATAGAGCCTCATAAATAAAAGCTACCAAGAAGTCTGCAAATTTAATTTTAATACCAAAATACGCTGGACAGCCTGCACCTGCCATTGCTTCACTTTCCCAATGAAATATTAAATCAGATGCTTGATAAAATGCCAGAAGGCCAGTGCTGTAATGAAAAGGAACACTTGTTAATATTACATCTGCCACTATACATTATATCACCTCAGCTAAACTATGGTGTTTTAGGATGACATTAGTAGCAGACTGATTTAATTTCAGTTTTAAAGGGGGAATATGCAATTTTAATTCCATTTACTTAGGCCAGTGCCAATTTCAACTTAGAAATGCCAGACAGAAAAGGAATGGACAAATGAGGTGGCATGATTGAATATTGATAAGTCAATTTTTAATTTATCAAGGTTATAGAGAGGTGCTGTGCTTGCACCGCATACCAATGAGGAGCCTCAAGAGCTGAGAATTGGCAGTGTGCGTCACAAACTGTACTCCAGGGCTGATGGAATGACACCCTGCTGGTCGTAATATTAGTGCTGGAAACCTAGAATGGAACTGTCGAGTGCAGAATGCGAGGTAACTGCAACAGGCTCCATCCTCCAAAAATGGCATCTGTGTTGCATTCTACACCTCCATAACATGCAGAAAGACTTCTCTCATTGGCTCCTGACAATTGCTGGAAGTGTAAACAGGTAGCTGAGCCTTTCTTTCATACATGGAGGACTTCTAAAAAAGTGAGGGCATTTTGGGAAATTATACCCAACAAGATAAAAAAAAAGTTTAAAATGAGTATAACAAATGAACAAGCAAAACCCTGAAGTGTTTTTGTTAGGGATTACAGGGGCAGAAATTCCCCACTCCAAAACTGTTGAGGTTGTTCATGTATACAACAGCAGCAGCTAGAATTCTTTATGTGCAGAAATGGAAGGAAGAAGTTCCCACCAAAGAAGAATGGATAAGTAAGATAATGAACTACCGTATGCAGAACTGGCAAAAATAACAGCAAAAGTAAAATAATCTAATGATGAGTGTTTTATGGAAGAATGAATGCCTTTTTCAGACTACTTAAAGAAATACTATAGTATGATGAACTCGTGAGCAGGATTTGAGCTATGAGCCATAGAAGTAATTAGATTATTATACTCTGCTTGTGATTTGATAGATAGAAGAAGGGGAGAAACGACAACTCCACGGAAAACGGGTTGGGAAGTTGACAAAAATAAGAAAAAAGACGTAACCGTGTTTTGATTATATATGCTAAAAATGTTAAAATTTAATAAAATATAATTGAAGAAAAAAGACTTCTCTCGTTGGCTGATATGGAGCAGGGACACAGGAGCAACACATATTTTGAAAGAGGAGGGGAGAATGTAGCTCAGGGATGCTGTTTTCATCAGCAGCCCCATATCATATCATACCAAACGGACATCCCTAAAAAGTGGCACTGCTGCAGCCCAAGTTAAGCATTTATAGATTACCACTGAGTTCAATGGAAAATACTACTATACTTGCTTGAGTCTCCCATTGTTATCAATGGGGCAAAATGTGCTTAGCTGGCTGGCTGATTTCAGGAGAGCTTGCACAGGCAGCACTTTCCAGATAATTTATGCTAAAGTTTGCAATCTTTTATTATATTTAATCGCTCCAGTTTTGGAAGTCAGGCAAGGTTTTGCCAAATGAAGAATTTGGAGCACACGATTTTAAAAAGGATTAATGTAGAAAGAAAAGTGTCAAAAGGTTTGTGGTTTTTGCTTCAAACCCCTTCATCAGAAGGCTGCTAAAAATATCTTTTGTATTTACCAAAAGGTGTTAATTGATTTGAATTGCCTGTTGCTGTTTTCATACCTCGTATTTACTCCTGCTTTTATGTTGTATTGTTTTCACTGTAATTGATTATTATTTTCCGCACGTATGCTGTCTTGAGCAATTTCCCATGGGAAAGGTGGCCTATAAATACTATGCAAATGCACAGAATCAAGTGCTATTGTTAACCAAACATTTAGTCATCACACACACACACAAACCCCAACAGATTGCGCATCAACACTTTGCAGCTCGTGATGCTGGATCTGTTTCAATTATTGTCACCTAGGGATGTGGACCCATTGCTTGGGCAAGTGTGGCTGATCACCTGCCTTTTGACCATTTTGGCTTCTTAGAGCTTGCCAAATAGAATTGCTTGCATGGATCCAGTGAGTAATCAATGCTTCCTTGGAGGAGGGGTGTTGAAGTAAGGGCAGCAAAAACTCAGCTAAGAAGCTCAAATCAATAGTGTTGACTGCAGTGTCCTTCTGGAATGGCTCAGGGAGCTAGGGGTTGGAGCACTGTACTTCAGTGGTTTGGGGTTTCTAAAGCAGATGGGGGGCTCCAGAAGGAGAGAAGTCTCCCCACTTTGGGCAGTTGCCTTCCATCTCATGCAGTGGGGTAGAGCTAGTGCACAGTGGTACCTCGGGTTACAGATGCTTCAGGTTACAGACTCCGCTAACCCAGAAATAGTACCCCAGGTTAAGAACTTTGCTTCAGAATGTGAACAGAAATCACGTGGCGGCAGCATAGAGGCAGCAGGAGGCCCCATTAGCTAAAGTGGTACCTCAGGTTAAGAACAGTTTCAGGTTAAGAACGGACCTCCAGAACAAATTAAGTTCTTAACCCGAGGTACCACTGAATTCATTCCCACAGGCCCATCTTGTCTGTTTTCAGACCCTGACATTAGAACACCTGACAAGAGCTATGAACTTTCTTCAGGGAAAAATCTCTCTTAGTTTTAAAGCAAGCATCAAGGCAGTTGATTTGGGTTTTATTCAGCAATTTCCTCAAAAAGCTTATTTGCCTTCCTCTGTTCTCATAGAAGCAGCGGGAGATCCTGCTAACACAGACTTTAAAAGTTTATTTTGGATGGATTATGGCTTTCCTTTTAAATATCCTATGAGGTGGTCTGATCAAGTTCCCTTCTCTAACAAAGCCTATCATTCTTTGTGACGGCCTCAAGGCTTTCACCTTAAAACCAGACAGATGGATGTTTGAGGAGCCGGCTTACAGAAAACAAACCCTCATATAGTTAAAATTTCCATTTTTTCCATCTCTTGTCTATCCCATCACTATGACAGGAGACTGAGAGGAGATATGATAGGCATCTTCAAATATCTCAAAGGTTGTCACATGGAAGATAGAGCAAGTTTGTTTTCTCCTGCTCTGTAGAGTAGGACTCAAACCAATGGCTTCAAGTTACAAGAAAGGAGATTCCGAATAAACATCAGGAAAAACTTTCTGACAGGAAGAGCTGTTCAACAGTGGAACAGTCCCCCTTGGGAGATTGTGAACTCTCACTCCTTGGAGGTTTTTAAGCTCAACTGCTCCTTTTGACACACTGCCCCAGTAGGGTTTTTCAGATGTTCAATTAGGGTAGATGGAACATGCACAATGTGTGTTATGAACAGCTTCATTTGTTCCACAGATAGAAGAGAGACCTCTCTGCATGATCAGAAACCCTGCCTTATCATCTGTATCTGTAAGAGACACTCTTCGATCTTCAAACCACCAATTATAATTGGGAGGCAGAACCTGCCATTGCAATTCCACTTCCTTTTAATACCTTCTATCCTAGCTGAATATCTGAAAAGTCCCAAAATCTCTCTAATCATGGTCTCAGGCACTTCAGTCTCTAATCATGGTGCTCAGCCACTTCAATCTATGGAACCTGAACATTTACAAGCACTTCATAATGTTGATTCTGCATGTGTCTTTCAGTCTTTCAGTGTGGCAGCTCCCCACGTATTAACATTAGACAGATTTAATACACCTGCTAAAAAGCTTTCTTTTTATTTCAGCAAGCCATAATTTAGTTATGTATACTTAGTTTTTAATCCTGCCGATTTTATCTGCATATTAGTGATAATCATCTGACTGTTTTATGTACACTGCTTAGATATCTTTTGAGTAAGCAATTTATGAACCTTCTTAAATGAATAAAATAGACAGGCAGACACAATGTCATCTGCATATAGGCCATTTGTCTCAATGAGAAATAAGCTTTAAATCAGAGGTACAAGGAGATGTTCTTGGGAATAATCCAACTCAAAGTTAAGCACCTGTCCTCAGGATACATTTAGGAGCATGCTTAACTCTTCCATTTAAACAAATAGAATGTAAACATGCTTATCTTGGACTTGATCAGGTTTCCTATATGTTGGATATGTACACTTAGGACTCAAGTCTATGGGGGAAAATATTGATGCAGAAGCCAATGGTGGACGAAGAGGGGCCAAAGGATGCTCAGACGGATGCAATCCTATTGTCCTATTGCATGCTGACGTTGTTTAGTTTGCTAAATATGCACATCAGGGCCCTGATAGGATAGGCTATTGTGCCAAGAGTTTGGGAGGGCTATCTTAACTCAGCATAAATTCAGTGCATTAGATGAGCAGAAGGCTTGAATCTCTTAATGAGTTCAGTAACTAGGGAATGATACCAACTTAAAAGAAGTTATGAACCCAGTCCTCCTTCACTCCTTATTAATTGAAAACAAGACTTTTGAATCCTGAATTTATAATGAACAGCTTTTAATTTCCCCCAGACTTCATGCTTCTGAGAGCAAGGGCTTCACTTTGTACAGCTCCGTGAAAATGGTCGGTGGGACTTAATGATGCATCCCCCTCTCTTGATAATAAAGATCGAGTCATATGACCAGGATTACGTCTGATGCTATTAGGGCCTTTTCTGTGACAATTATTAATAATGCCATTAATGAGAAATTTGCCCCAGAGCATTTTATGGATGATAGGCAATGTATTCTGAACTATGCTCATCAGAATGGGTACTGAGAAAGAAATGAGAGCTTTGAACTACACAAAGGTTAGCAGCTAAAAACAATTATTTTGAGGGAATGTAATTGCCCGAAGAAATGCCCTCTTATATCCTGCAACTTACACCAAGAAACGTTAACATGTACATAGCAACTTCAATGTTGGTGCTAACTAGAAATTCCCAGTCTATTCCACAAGCTACTTTAAACAACGTAATGGAATTAAATTGGACTACACACTTACTAGTGAGTAAGCCCCTTTGAACACAGTGGGACTTACTTCCAGTGATATTTTTCTAGAAAAAGAGGTGCCAGAACTCACAACGAATACCTCCCTCGTTCTCTTATAATGGCAATGGAGCCCACATGAGAGGTGCTGGAGCTGAGGTCTGGCGAGTTCAGCTGGAAAATGCCCTGCTTACTTCCAAACCATCATATGTGATGAGCTGCACATTCTACTCTCTTTCCTGCTTTTCTCCATCTCACACATGCTCGCGCATTCATTTATTTACACCATTATAGCCAAGGGCTGTCTCAGTCACTACAAAATGTCTGATGGTGTGAAAAGGGCAACCAAAAGGCTGGCAATTGTTAGGGTTGGCAACTCCTGAAAAACAAAATTCTGCCATGTGGTCAGAACCCAGATGAGTCAAGGGGTGTTGCCCAGGAAGGTCAAGAGTGGGATATGAACACCAGAGGCCACAATTGAGCAGTAAAAAAGGATGCAACATGTGAGCACATAGTTCAGTATTACATAGATTCTGTTCATGCATGGGATACAATTCTTGCTAACAAGCCCCTTACCAATAACCAATACCATCTCCACATATCAACCTAACACCATCCAGATTCCAGCTACAACAGAAGTACAAAACATTAACTCAAGCATGTGAGCCCACCCACAGACTGTGTGTAATAATAGGGAGCACATATTAAGCATTAATTATAAATTAAACATTCTGTAAATGCTTTACCCAAGACTGAGCGTCCCCAGCATGAAACACCACCAGTGAATCTATGGAAGCAACCTGAAAACCCAGGCCAAACTGATCAAGAAAAGGAGCAAACTTACCTAAAGGTTACGGTAAGTCACAATGGACACAGGATCAATAAATTAAGCATCTAGAAAACATTTACCAGTAGTACACACACCACACCCTCATCTCTACCCCAAATATATACTCCACCTGGTTGCTACTGGTGGCTGCCTGCTGTTGATCACCCAGCACTGGGATCCCTAGCACATTGGGTTCAGGTTATCTGCTAAGCTATTGCTGCTATAGCAACCTCATTGTTGGCCCCACCACTTTTAAATACTAACAGCTGCAGATGAATGTAATCACTCCTGCTTCCACCTCCACTCTCAGCCCTGCAATCCAGCTGAAATGGTGTGTGTGCATTTACAAACAGAGCTGGGGGACACTTTCCCAGCTGCCCAGGGTGCAAAACACTTGCATGCACAAAACAAAAACAAATGGACTGGATCCAAACTAAGCAGCTCACGCTTCAGTCCCTTTTTTGTGGGGGGAGGGGGCTCCTATTCTCCTGCTGCAGTAGCCAAGTAAATGGAAATGGCAAGTGCTTTTCAGACATGTTTTATCATTTGAGTTGGAGTACGATGAGTGGAAAAGAAATGACCCTGGGCTTGCAATACAGGTGTGTATTAAAAGTGTGCCAGATTCATAATCTGAACCAGGCAATTGCAACACCTGGCAACATCATTGCTGCCTTTCCAAACTAGATCTGACTTCTCCCTTTCAGATGTCTCTCAGTCTGATAAGCGTTGTAGTTGAAATGCTCTTGAGCCCAATTGCTAAAAGTATGGGAAAGCAGAATACCCACCACGCACGCACTGCATATAGGATATTTACTTTTGTATTGATGCTAAAGAAAGGAGTAACAAGTCTGGAGTTCAATTGCTAGGCTAAAAAAACAGACGGAAGCTGTCCATTTATTTCCTCCAATATTTCCAGCTAGTATTTCTCTGTCAAAATCCCAGCCGTTGGGAAATGCTGGTATAAAATATCCCACTGCTCTGCCAGAAAATTAAATGACCCAACAATACATGGTAGGTCTGAGGACAATCTATTAAGAATGTGTACAGAAAAATCTAAAGTCTGCTCAAAACCAGCTTCTCTCTCCCCCACCCACCTGTTCCCCGCACGCCTCCAAACTCACATTTCATAGGGAGTAGTAGGGGGTTGTTCTTCTTTTCATCTTAATTCAGCTGATGCACTTTCTGGCTCCAAACTGGGGCCCTAAATGGATGTGTTGAATAGAACAGCAAGGCCATTTTGGCTGCATTCCCAGCCTGAGTAGAAACAGGTGATTCCACATCTCTCATGGGTCTCTCTAACTACCGCTCCAACTGACATGTCTCAAGCTTCTTGAAGGCCAATTGCGAATTTTCAGCCTCATTTCCCAAGAGCCAATAGGAGCACCACAGTAATTTACTAGATGACCCTCAAATGTGAATTCTTTCCAAATAAAACTTAAATGTGCCACAATTGGTATCCATGGGATGGCAGGAAAGTGCAGCACATTATACAGGATTTCAGATCTCTTTAAGTCAACCTGGCTGGTTTGCCTGGGGTCAGAAATGAAAGACACTTGCAAAAATGGGATTTTGAAATATCCCAATTGCAAAAACGGGATTTTGAAATATCCCAAGTGCCTAAGGCAACACCTTCCATTTTAGATAGCAAAACAATACACCACCTTATCTTGCCAAATTGCTTGCTTTTGTACTTATTAGAAATTTCAGTGAGCAAATCAGCTAGAAGAAGATGGAAATTTTGGAAACTATGCATCAGGTCTAGAAGAGGTTTCAAAAGGCACCTAGGGTGTTTTCTGATCCTAGGAGTTACAGGGCCAAATTTTACTTTGTTGCAACAGGCAATCTGTCTTCTGTGAACTGCCCCTGAGAGAAAAAGAGAGAGAGAGAGATTTCTTTGGTGGAGGCAAACACATTGTCTGCCGCTTTTTCCTGCATCCCTTCACAGATAGACCCAATACACCTCAGCTGTGTATGAATCGTGCCAAGGAAAAAAAGCATGAGAAGATGTGACAGAAATACATTGAAACAATTGTCTACCTGCTTAATTAGGGCTACAAAATATCAGCTCTACCAAAAAGGTTTAAAGGGCACTCACCTGAACATGCAAACGCTCAACCTGTGGGTGCAGGCACACAAGCAAGCCCCACCCTGACTGTGCTCATTGTGGCACACGCACACTCACTCACCAGACCGTCACATCCCTTTATTTCTGTGCTACTTTGGCACACACACAAAAATTATGTGCAAAGTACATCACACAGGAAAGGGGCTTCCATGTGTTGACTTGAATGTGAAGAAAACAGTTCATGAGATGAGGGGCTCTGTTTTATTCAGGGTCCTCAATCATATGGAGGGTTTTACTCAAAACTCAATCCAACATGAGTAGAAGACCCTCCCCCTGAAGATCTTCCACACTCAACATGGAGATGGTTGAGCACCAAGCATGCAACAGGCAGAACAATGTTGGAGTGAGGCTTGAGTGTGCACCCTAGCCCATACCCCACAATTCTTGAATATCAAGCTTTTGTGTTCAGAAACACCTACTGATCTGGAAGATGTAAAAGCAGCCCCCCATTTGTGCACATTCAATATGTGTGCAACTGTATACATGTGTATCACACCGAACCTGGAAGTGACCCAGAAAGGTCATAAAGATGTCACTGAAATGTCACTAAAAGGGTGGAATAGGGGAGGAATGGGGTGTTTGCAGGCATTTTCAATGGGTTTAAATTATATGCAAATTCACCAACGCACACAGTGCCTCAGAACGTAATCCCCTATGTAAACACGGGACTGCCTGTATAGGGCGGTCCTAAACAGCTGTAGAAAATAGTTCAAAAGTATTATTATTATTATTATTATTATTATTATTATTATTATTATTATTTTCTCACTCTACACCAGCAGGCCCCAACATGGGTTACAACGATTTAAAATTACGTATTAAAAATAGGTAAGACAAATCACAGCCAGGGGAAGAGGGTGAATCCTAAAAATACTCATCTCAGGTGTCAAAGATCAGGAAAAAGAAGCAAGTCTTCAGCACTTGCCAAAGGCTATGTAGTGAAGGTTCCGGATGCACCTCTGTGCTGAAGGAATTCCACAATATGGTGGAGCATGAATAGTGCTGGAGCTGTATGGTTAAGACGGCATTCTTGGTCCATGTTAGGGTAGGCATCCCTTAGGGCTTTGCATGCCTTAATAAGCATCTTCAGTTGTGCAATGGGAAAATGCAGGATCTATGCACTACAAGCTGTTCCTATTGGTGAAAAGCTGCCTTGTGGACTTGCAGGAGCTTCCAGGTAGTCTTCAAGGGCACACAGGTAATGTATTATGTTATTCACATCTCAAATAAAAGTTTGGAATCTTCTCAATGTAAGGGTTAACAATGTGTCATTAGGAAACTGTCATATTACACTATTACTTATCGCAGCAGATAAACCACTGACCTGTCACTACAGCTTAACCATGCTGGCTCTCATGTCACATAGTATTACAGTATTTGAGCCAATTAAACTACTTGAGGGCTCCAGTGGCATCACCACTGCTGGTCTTTCCTTTTTATGTCCCTCATCACTACAGATGTGGGAGCTCACCATGGTTTCCCAAAATTGCTCAGTAAAATGCACAAAAACTGTAAACAACGCTGACACCCTGCTGAGATGCATTTCAAATCAGACACTCAAACACCCAACTATTTTACCACTATTTTACCAGACAGGTTTTGCCACACATCTGCATCTGATGTGAGACAATCTCCTTTCAACCCGCAAGAGTGATACACACAAACAAGTATCCCACCAGGGGTTGGGAATGGTGGTTTTCTGCACACACTTTCTGCCAATGAAGTACAAAAACAAAACAGCACAGCACAAATTTTGAGCCTCCCGAAACATTTCCCTGAATTCACAAACAAAATGACAGCAATTATATTTTCATGCTGAAAGCAAAGAGACGCTGAAATAATAATGGGTGGAGAGAGAGAAAAATCTTTGCTTATGAGTCATCCTAGCACAATTCAGGCATTTGAGGAGGAGCAACAAGCAACTCAATTTCCTCAGTAATCTATATTTTTCTACTTGTAGAACATTAAGTTAATCATTTCCATATTAATGAATCCCACAGTGGAACATATCAAATAGAGGAAGCAGGTATTGTGGGTGGATGGGCAGGAGGAGTGAGTGTGTTTGTGTGTGTGCATGACTAGAAAATATAAGAAATTGAAAATGGAGTTGAAGAGTGCTGTTTTGATTTACAGCTCCTCCTCATCCTGCCTGCTTGGTTGTTTGTTTACAGGTATTTAAACTGCAATCCAGCCAAACACTTGCACAAGCTCAGAATATATATTTTTTAACCAGCAGCATTGGCTAAAAATGATTGCTCTTTATAAAGATGAATCTAGGGAGAATTAATAACACACACACAAGAAATTGTATTCTCACACTAGGCTACTCTGTGGCATTTTCTCTGCAGCAACCCCCTAAATCACAAGGCACTCTCCAAAATTGCTGGGTTGGTGGAAATTTACTATGGAAGATTGCTGAAGAGTAAACTGATGGAAAACCCTAGATCAAACTCGGCCCTCCAGATGTTTTGGGACTACAATCCCCATCATCCCTGACCACTGGTCCTGTTAGCTAGGGATGGTGGGAGTTGTAGTCCCAAAACATCTGGAAGGCCGAGTATGCCTATGCCTGCCCTAGATGCATTTAAACATCCATAGGGCCCAGCTTTAAAAGCTCAACTCACACAAAAAGCTCAGTTGATTTGTTTTGTCTAACAGCATTTGCATACAGCTTAACTGTAAATAAAACCTCTAAGCGGTTTACAAAGAATAGGTTGTATTCACTAAATATGTGAAGGGACACCCAAGTGCAATCAATTACATTGATATTAGATGCCCATTAAATATATCCAGCAGCATTATGGAGGTTGCTTTGCTGTGGGTTTATTCCATGGGTGTATTTTAACATTTAAAGGTCCACCAGTATCTTCCCCCATGAAACACATACCCTACCAAGGAAATGACCCTTAAACACTGCATGACTATGCATGTCTGCTCAGAAGTAAGTCCCATTGCGTTCAGTGGGGTTTACTTCTAGGAAACAATGCACAGGATTGTAGCCAAAAGATTTACAAATGGTGCCATGGGATAAACTTTTGGGAAAGCAGCCCGCACTGCACTGCTGTGCTACGTAAAAAGGCACTTTAAAACCCATATAGCTCACTCTAACATTAAAATCTCAAGCAGCAAAAGATTTCTTTGGAAAAGATAGGGTTACTGAGTTCATAATCTTGATGGGGAAAGTAGCAGAGGTGTAATTTTTAAAATGTATCCAGAAAGAAAGCACAACGTGGCCAAGATATCTATTTCCCTTCCACGGCCTCGTGATTCATTCTACTCTATTATCCCCTTATTTCCCTCTAGGGAAGGGCTGATATTGGAGTAGTGGAACACACAGTTCGCATGCAAATGGTCCCAGGTTCTCTGCTAGGCATCCCCAAATAGGACTGGGAATGGCTTCGTTTTGAAATCCTGAAGAATCACTGTCAGGCAATGTAGACCAGGGACCCTTGGATGTTGTTAGACAGAAACTCCCACCAGCCCTGGTCACTGGCCATGCTAGAAGGGCCTACTGGGAACTGGACTCCAACAACATCTGGCAAGCAAAACATCCCCCATCACTGGCATGGAAAATACTAAGTTTCTTTGGTCTGTCACAGTATGAGGCAGCTTTCTATGTTCTGCCAAAACAATACCCACAAACTCCATTGCAGGTTGTCAAGATAGCAGGAGCTACTGAGTTCCAATGCTCAACAAGTCAGGACAGCAGAAGCAGCTCTTGAATGTAGAAAGAACCTACACCATAGGTGGCGAACCACAGGCCTGGGGGCCAAAGACAGCCCTCTAGGTCTCTCTAGACCAGTGTTTCCCAACCTTGGGCCTCCAGCTGTTTTTGGACTACAACTCCCATCATCCCTAGCTAGCAAGACCAGTGGTCAGGGATGATGGGAATTGTAGTTCAAAAACAGCTGGAGGCCCAAGGTTGGGAAACACTGCTCTAGACCACATCCCTTTTCAAGCACCTTTGCCTGGCAGTAATGTGACACTGAACTGTCACAATGCCCCTGGCTTGCTTGGATAGAGAATGGAATTATTGTTGTGTGTAGAAACTTCAGTTCTACCAACTGGGTCTGGCCAGGCTGGCTATGCCTCGACTGACCTCGGATGAGGAGAACTCAAGAACCACTGAATCCAAACTCTCTTGTCCTGATGGATTTTGGGTTTGTATTGTGCTGTTAGAATATAATGTACAATTTGTTGTTTTGCAGTGCTAAATAAGAACTGAAAGGGGGTGGAAGCTTGGCAGAAGGCTAACTGCAAGGTTAGAAGCAGCTGAAGAGATTCAACATATCAGTTCCCACATGCCTGGAACACCAAAAGGTTCCCCCATTAGCCAGATGCTTAACATGCCTTAGGTAAGAGAGATATCTGTGGGACACAAAAGTTTTAGGTATTGGAATTCAAAACGAAGAGAAGGTTTAACATATGCTAAACATATTTCACACTAAAATGGCATTAAAAGGTGTGCATGGTTATTTTATATTACAGTGGTACCTCAGGTTAAGTACTTAATTTGTTCCAGGGGTCCGTACTTAACCTGAAACTGTTCTTGATTACATCTCAAGCCTTCTGGGACATGATCTGTCCCCTAAGTTATCTGGCTATACATTCAGGATGTAAGTGTGAACCTTCTCATTTAGCCTTCATAACTGTGAAGAAATGAGAGGGAACTCCTTCCCACGTTCCCCTAAAGCCTTCACTGTAAGGGGTGGGGTTGAAATGGACATCATGGTCACCCAGACTATTTGGTACAGCCCTTTCCCAAAAAGTATAAGTTAAAGGTCTTCATTCTGCAGCAAGGGGTGTTGGGGTTGACCTTTAAAGCCCTAAATGGCCTTGGTCCAGTATACCTGAAGGAGTGTCTCCACCCCCATCATCCAGCCCGGACTCTGAGGTCCCGGGCCGAGGGCCTTCTGGTGGTTCCCTCGCTATGAAAAGCAAAGCTATAGGGAACCAGGCAGAGGGCCTTCTCGGTAGTGGCGCCTGCCCTGTGGAACGCCCTTCCATCAGATGTCAAAGAGATAAACAACTACCTGACATTTAGAAGACATCTGAAGACAGCCCTGTTCAGGGAAGTTTTTAATGTGTGACATTTTGATGTATTTTTAATCTTTGTTGGAAGCCGCCCAGAGTGGCTGGGGTACAAATAAATAATAATAATAATAATAATAATAATGGGAAAGACAGGCTGAGGTTGTTTGGTATATGCAAGAGTTCAGTTAGCATCCAGCATTTGTCAGAATGTGCTGTCTCTTCTTGGGGAGCTGTCCAAGGTACTGAAGGTCCTTTCTCTCTCCCTCCCCCCCACTCTTGCTTTACTATCTGCAATCTTAAAGTGCATAAAACCTCCTTCGCTGCCCCAGCTGTGCGCTTTATCCATCTCCCTGACCTGCTTCCTTTATATTTCACCTGGGCTTATTTTAGCTGGGACTGGGCACTTTTTAAAGGGTTGCATGTTTGGATACTGTGACTAGCTGTCAGATGCTTTAGAATATTTATTTATTACATATGTAACCTGCTATACTCCTTAGATCCTCAGGGGAACATCATTCCTGATATTCAGGCATGAGTGTAGTTGTTTATATAGTCAAAACAGCATTACCCATGCACAAGCAGGTTTTGCTGAAGTACACAAAATATTTACAGAACAAAGGCAAGGGAACATCACATACAGCCCAATGAGTACTGAGCATGCTAAGTGACCACAAACTGCTGAGTGTATGCTGTGGGTGAGTGGAAAACCAGGTGAGAGGATTTGCTGTATTGGGGAGGAAGGGATGGTTGGCTGACTGAAACTTGGAAAAAGAGCGTTCCACGCTACAATAAATTTGTTGCATGTTCCAGTTGTACCTGGAACTATTTGCTTTTCTCTTTCACAACAACCTGATGAAGATGATTAGGTTAGGATAAAGTGACTGCCTCAAAGTCACTCAATGGGCTCCATTTTTCTGAGTGGAGACAGTATCAAAAGTTTTCCAAATTCATTCTTTTCCTCTGTGCCACAGTGCCCTAGCCTCTTCGTCTGATAAGTATAGCTTATCTTCAGAGCTAGAAATACCAGGACCTTTCAAAGGATTTGCACTCAAGTTTTCAACCACCCAAAGTGGCAATTCAATTTTTCTGTAGTTGGGATTACTGTGATCTATTTCTAATAGTAATTAGAGTATGTTATCAGTTGAAAATACTCTCCTCTTAAACCTTGGTTTTACTACATCAAATAGCAATTAATTAGTATTACAATGGCTATCTGCTGGTACCTTCTCTTTTATTGTACTGTTGTTTTTCGCTGACAAGCTCTTCAAATAAACTCTTTCCATACTTCCTGACATTATTGGTGCCATGTGCCAAGTTACAATCTGTACTTACACTTTATCATTTGAATTTATGTGATGACTGCTTCATCTGTCATTAACAAGTGGCAACATAGAGACACTCAAAATGTTCTTCTTGGTTATGAATGGCAGCTGTGATTAACATTATTCTGCATTACTAATTTGGGCTCAAGTTCTTCTGCTTTGCCCAGAATGTCTTTGCAGTTCATATCTGTCTACTTCTTCATTTCTTAAACATCTTATTAAATCTTCAGGAGAGTAAGGCAAATGCATATGTTAACAAACATTAAGGAATATTTGAAAACCAACACAGTTTGTATGTTTACTGATTAGCCTATTGGATTTTTAAAAACAAAACCTTAATCATATACAGCAAGCAGCTGTTGTTTAATAAGCACATTTAAGGAGCCATTCTGTACATGCTCTCTTTTATTAAAAGCAAATCTAAACCCTGTGTGAGAAATATTCAGTTCAAACACTGCCAGTGTTAGCTTTCATGGTACATTACTTCATTAACCACTGTGACAATATTCGTACTCTGTTTTAATGTCTCATGAGAACACAGCACAAAGTCTATAGAACACAGCAAGTGATGTGCTTCTCTGAGTCTATATTTGTAAATATGCACATGACATTCACTGGCTATATAAGGGATGGATCAGTATATTTCCATTCAGTGTCAATTTCACATGTTCATATTTCATTGCATCATATTTGTGCATTAATCTGATTTTTAAAGAAATACATACATGTTCCATATGTGATCAGTGTGCAAACAATGAGCTGCTACAGTGCAGCTCCACAATGAGAAAAAACATATCTATTTAGCAAGGGGGGGGGGAAGGAACCCTCCTTATTTAGTTTAAATGCTTTAGCATAAAGGTATGGGAAAACTGTATTTTGAAATTGCCGCCACATAATTCTCATCAGGAAATGTGACGTTTGGACATTAAAATATGGTTCCCTCTTCTGAGTCATCCAGAGCTCAAAGCAATTTGAACAAATGAGTGTTTGAATGTGACATATCTGAAAAATGAATTAGTTAAAATTTGGATGTATCCGAAGGTGTAACACTTTTTTGGGGTTTCACTTACCCATCTGGAGATTTCACATAAGCTACAAATATCACCAAACATCACTGCAACTACTATTCAGATTCTATCATCATGCATTTGATATATGGCCACAACGCATCACATGACCCCACCTCTGAAGCCCTATTTTGAATGCATCTATTCAAGATGTGTAGGAAACAATCTGAAGAAGGATGAGTGCACACACACTCAACTCAAGTTCCAGTTACAAAATAGCAGTATCAGGCATGTTAGGACATAACCTACTCACTCTCCAAAGTAAATCAATTTCTTTTCAAACACTCAGAACGTATCTATCTCTCCCCTCCCCAGGCAATCTTCACCTTATGGAAAAGGTCACCTTATAGAAAATCCAAGATTGCCTTAGCAGCAGAAGCGACTGAACAGCAATATTTGGCCCAACTTTCTCATGTCATTTTATGCAAAAGAAGAACTATGGAAGCTGTGCAGTTAAACAAGAACTCATGGATTTAAGAGTATTTTGCCATATTGGCTCCACAAATCACTTCCAGCAGATCACTTGGATTTACTGGATTCAGGATCCAATAGCTTAAATCTATGTACACTGGCTTTATCAAATTGTGGTTTGTGGCCAGTGCAGAAAAAAACAACAACAAAACAACAGATCACAAACCAAACCTTTTGCTAAGGGAGTTTAACTTTGAATGCTTTTCCATAAAATCCCTGCACAAAGAAAATAAGTATGGCAAGGAAGAAAACTATGGCCGAACCCTTCTCTGTGACATATGCACAATTGGATGAATTTGATCACATGATTCCCCCCACATACCTGCAGTAGTATAACCTAAGAACTATTTCCCCATATGAACTGATGCTTGAGTAGGCAACTGAAATCACAAGAGAACTCTCCCTTCTTAAGTTAGATCCTATTTGTCTCTGGATTTTAACTAAGGCCCATCACTACATACATGATGAACTGCCAGAATAGTAATAGCTTTTATCTGTTCATCTACTAAGTTTGAAGCAGCTCCTTTGAACTCTCCCCTTCTATGGCTGGCTCAGCTACTGCTATCTATAAATATTTCAGCTCTCATAAAAAATACATCACTTCAACATTGCTCTTACACCTTTGCAGTGCTGCTCAAGACAAGCCAGATTCTGGTCCCAATCCCATTTAAGAGGCATAAATCCCCTGTATATTTCCAAGACCAACTGAAGTCAACATTAGATTATCCTGCTTTATTTTCCCATGGAACTGGTGCATGTAACTTTTTTGTTTTAAAGATAAGAATGAGATACAATTCTTTTGAAATTGGAAAATTGCATCTCCCCCCTCCCCCAATGGTCTCTGTGACAGTTAGATTTGAGGTATGCAGAGTGCAGACTTACCTTAGATACTGGTTGCCAACACCTACTGACTTGCAGAGAAGTCTCCCTTTGCCAACAGACACGGACCAGTCTGATTTCACATGTTGGGTGAGATAAATATGCCTGCTAAACTACCCAAAACAGAAAACAGATTGTTAAACCTGAATTTAAGTAAGGGCCATAACATTCAGAACAGGTACTGGTCCAATATACGAAGTCCTTACAGTTAAAACTGATTAATCTAAAACAGGGATGTCCAACTCCCAAGAGACTGAGATCTACTCACAGTATTAAAAAAACTGGCAGTGATAGTTGTTGAGCTTTTTTTGGGAGCCAGAGTTGAAAAGGAATAAACTTCATTTTTTCTTCTTCTCTGATTCCTCTCTGTATCTCTTTCTCTCTCTCCCCTCTCCTCCTCCAACTACTCATTCCTAACTGACGTTCTTCTCCCTGTCACTCACTCCTTCTTCCATTCCAAGTCCTCTGCTGTCAATCATTCTTCCATTTACCCTTCTGTTACAAAAGGCTTCCATCTGGGGGTGGGGTGGGGTGGAGGAGGGATAATGTTGTTAGATGTTGGACCAGTCACTCTATTTCAGTCTAATCCATCACACAGGGGTGTTGTGTGTGTGGGGGGGGGACACCTGACTAGTAGGATAGTTAAAATCTGAGCTCTTGAAGGGTGGAATGGAAACTGTTGTAAGCTTATTCTATCCACACACCCCCCCGCACACCTTTTGTAAGTATTTTTATTGAAAATTTTCAACATAGAACGCCAAACTTTCTATAAATCTGTTTTGAATAAACAACAAGAAGAACTCTTGAACCTATTCTTACATTATTTTTTGCCTCCCTCCTTGTCGATTCCTTTTCTTAACTACTGTCTGTCAAGGTAAAGGAATTCCATCAATAGTCCCATAGGATTTGATCCTCCATTAGCCGCAGTTCATGACCTTGAGCTCCTGGATTTGACAATAAGTTCAACTTGTCTGGTAGCATCTGTTCTTCCCTGCTGAATTGATTTTCCATCATTGAGGTCACTCTCTTCAGCACCCTTTCCCCTTAATATTATGTTTAATAAATGTCACCACATGAAAACTTAGGGCTTGGCATTGCTGTAGGTTTACTACTTCATATGCCTATTTGAGGTACACAACAGGATTGTTTGGGGAGGGCGGAGATAGGATAATTCAGCACACTACAGTGGTGCCTCGCAAGACGAAATTAATTTGTTCCGCAAGTCTTTTCGTCTTGCGAGTTTTTCGTCTTGCGAAGCACGGTTTCCCATAGGAATGCATTAAAAATCAATTAATGCGTTCCTATGGAAACCGCCCTCAGACCAGGTCTGGGGACAGTCTGTCCCCCAACCTCTTCTGAAGGCCGGCGGGGGGCAAAAGTCTTTGCTCCCCCCTGCCTGCCTTCCCGGGAGAGCGGAGAAATGCAGCGCTGCGTTTCTCCGCTCTCCCGGAAGGCAGGCAGGGGGGAGCAAAGACTTTTGCCCCCCGCCCGCCTTCAGAAGAGGTCCAGGACCTCTTCTGAAGGCGGGCGGGGAGCAAAAGTCTTTGCTCCCCCCCGCCTGCCTTCAAAAGCCATCCGGGATAGCGGGAAGCGCTTCCCTGCTATCCCGGACTGCTTTTAAAATGCTGGTGGTGGGGAGCAAAGCCTTTCGCCCCCACCGGCCTTCCTGGACCTCTTCTGAAGGCCGGGGGGGAGGCTTTGCTTCCCACCGCTAGCATTTAAAAGAGGTCCCCGGAGATTTCCCTATGGGCTTTCTTCTTGCAAAGCAAGCCCATAGGGAAATCCGTTTTGCGAAGCGCCTCCAAAACGGAAAACCCTTTCGTCTAGCGGGTTTTTCGTCTTGCGAGGCGTTCGTCTTGCGGGGCACCACTGTAGATTTATTCAAGACTTGTAGCACCCTGAGCCCAGCCCCAGTAGACTCCCATCTTCTTTGGCCAGCAGACTAATAGGAGAGAAAGGTCAGCGGGAAATGTACTATTTGCATTAATAGAGGTACTGCACTAGCACAAGATTCCCATACACCCCACTGTAATTTCCTTGTCATTCACATGCCAAAGTGGATGCAGAAGTACGGCAGCAAGCTTGAATCCCTAAATTAATCAAACAAACCTTCAGCAGATTAATTTTTGGGGGACAATTTTAATGTGGGTTTTTTTGAAGTGGTGTATTTCTGCAACAGGGAATGAAAATTAAAATGTCATCAGGCCCCCTTTCCTGATGACATACTTAAACTGCCTCATACTGCCCTTGATATATCAAAATGGCACTGGTATTGAAATCTTGGTAATATGCACATTTGTTTAAACCTTAACCCAGTGATTGATTAAAAAAGAACTACTTGAGAAACTAAAAAACAAATGAACTTTGAATCTGTTGACAGACTTATCAGTAACAGAGAACATTAACCGTGCCCATTCCTTATGCCTTTATTATGTCTACAAAGGATTGTGCCAAAAATCTCAGCCTCACTTTCTGTTCCTCAACATTTCTTATAAAAACTGCTTGTAAATTTACTTTGCCCTTGGTGATACCATCACATACCCATTTTGCAAGGCCACTAATGCAGGAGGGATAAAAAAAAAAGCAGAAGGGAAGGAAATGGTGTCTAAGAATCAAGCCGAGGAAGCCATGATATCAAGCAGAATATTTACACACACACACACACACACACACACACACACACACACACACGATTTAGGTTGGATGCAGAAACATAATGAAAGAAGTTCTGGCAGTGGCACTATTCTGCACCCAGTTGTAGAAGAGCTATCATAAGACTTTGTACACCACTGACTTACTACATGCATGCATCCTGAGGTATCTCTTTTCTCACACAAGGATCTTGCTGCTAACTCAGGGAAAGCCCTTCCATGCATGGAAGGGGTCATCTAGAGCCAAGCCACTATTTGTAAAATCTAAGTTCTCCCCTCCACCCCAGCCCAGGGTCAGGCCAAACATTTTTTTACTCACGACCTTTGCAACAGTTCAAACAGCTCAGAGAAAACTTCCAGGAAAATGTTTACTCTGCTAAATTGTTAGGCCCTAGTCTCCAAAACCCCAAACCAAACAAAATTGGAGAGTTTTGTCTCAACTTGGATTAAAAAATAAATAAATTAGAGTGGAATTTCAAATCCATGTGAATTATTGTGACAACAAACTCAGAGGGTGGAGGTAACCCTGCATGGCATTTATGCCACAGTAATGACTCTGAAGTAAAATAATGTGAATATTTCCATTGAATATTTGCATGAAATGGTGTGACTATTAAGAAAAACTAATCTAATACTAATTTACTGTGGAAGTCAGGTTCTAAGTGGATTAGCTTAGGCCACTAGCCTGTCTTCAAGCGCAGCAAGCAAACACAAATATAATAATGTTATTTTACGTTCACTTTCAAAACTGAGTACAGATTAGCTTTTAGAACACTCTACAGTGTAAAAAAAAGTTCTTTTAAATTATAACAGGCTGTTATAGAGTTCCCATGCACCTACTAAAAGTAGTTAACCATTATACAATACAATGGTAATTATTATTTTTTAAAAAAATTATTATAAAATTATTTCCATTATATCCTTTGCTCTAGAATCTGCCTAGGCAGTCTCAAACCACGCCACACATTATTTTTTTGGAGAGTAATATTGCAAACAACAACACCTGAATATAATTTCAGTTTATATGCCATCCTTCATCACACGTGACCTGGATCTGACACAAGTAATCCTAGTTCATGTAATCAGTCTGTTCACTTATCATGCAACTGAAAATTTATGTAAAGGCAATGATTTAGCTAGATGGGGGAGAGCTAACATTATACCATCTAGATGTTATTCAACTTTGACTCCCAGCACCCCACTGCAACTAAACCAAGCACCCCCAACCTTTGGCCCGCCAGATGTTTTGGACTACAATTCCCATCATCCCTGACCACTGGTCCAATTAGCTAGGGATCATGGGAGTTGTAGGCCAAAACATGTGGAGGGCTGCAGGTTGGGGATGCCTGAACTAGATACTGAGTGACATGCCAGGAGTGCAAGGACTGGGCACCATTTCCTAATTGAAGGAGCTTCCCAGCCATACAGATGGGAAAGGAAAGAGTTTCCCTGTTCTAAAGGGGATGGTGAATGTAGCCTGACCCCAAAGGTGAAGCTATCATGGAGAAGGCAACAGAGAAGGTGCTCAGCTAGGCCAATGCTGGAACAACTGGGCTTGTAACCATGCCTACAGGATACTTGCAGAAACTCCTACACCTTTACATCTTCTTTGGAAAAGGTAGTATAGAGAGAGATACAAGAATATGCAGGAATTACAGGTAAATTAAAAGAACCTTGGAAGGGGAAGGAGGGAAGTCATTGAATGTATGGATACAATTAAAGATGTTAATGTGGAAATGTAAAACCTGAAAACTACTACTACTACTACTACTACTACTACTATGACAAATAACTCCTAGTCACAGACCCTTCAAGTGTCCCTATCTACAGAAGCTATCCCGGTTTCTGATTTGATCCTGGAATGTCCTGCCTTCCCTTAGGATGTCCCTATTTTTATTGGAGAAATGTTGGAGGGTGTGGTGTTATCCAACCCACAAGTCATCTGAAGGCAGCCCTGCATACGGAACTTTTAAAATGCTTAATTTTTTTATTTTATTTTTTATGTTGGAAGCCGCCAGAGTGGTTGGAGCAACCCAGACAGATGGGAAGGATATGAATAGTAAAATTGTTTTTAATGGAATACGAGGTCCCTATTTTCATTGGAGAAATGTTGGAGGGTATGTAGTCACCCGTAACAGCCTCAGTTCACATTCAAAGATTTATGTGCACCAGAGCTCCCCATGCTATCTCATACCTCTCAACTGCCCTGGTACTGCTGGGACATTCCCAGAATTGGTAAAGCCATGTAAGGTGTGAAACTGCCCTAAGCTATTGCCTGTAGTATTTTCAATGCCTGGATGAAATGATAATGTAGCATTCTGTTAAAAAAAGAGAAAATAAATCTAAAGTCTATAAACTGACTAAGTGATTATGAAAACAGAACCAGAGGGCTATATTTATTCTAAGAATTAATTCATAATATTGGACACACCAGAATTTTCAAGATTGCTACTAAGTCTGTAGCTGTTGCAGCCTCCGGGTCTGATGATTTTGCATTTTTATAAAGCACTGCATTCCCAGATGTACCAGGGGGAAAGTAGGAGGACTCAGAGGAGCACAGAACCACTGCAATACATCGGAGCATTTTTCAATGATTCATAATTTTCATTAATAGTAATTATGCTTTCCCTAGACTCAAAACTCTAGAGAGTGTGTCAGGCTTTGCTTCTAAGCCAGCTTCCTTTCTGTGGAGGAATGTTTAAGCCCTTCCTGGGGAACAAACAGATGGAAAAATTGTCATATAAAGAAAGCCCAGCAGGTGTTTGAGTAAAGCCTGTCATGTTAGCTCAGCGACAATAACTGGTGGGATACTGAGGGGAGCAGGAAAATGCAAACCTGGAAAGAGACAATAGTTTTCAGAGAGCTAAAAATTGACTACAGATCAGAACATAGCTTTCCTTCAGATTTCAAACTTCTATGAATATTGCAATGCAGTTCTTAGCTTTAAAATGTATTTTGAGATATAATACATTTAGAAATATTTTATTTTGCAGGAAAATGCTTTAGAACATCTCTTTAAACACACACCCATATTTTCACACACAATTTTTAAAAATTGCAGATAAATGCAACATGGTGTGGGATTGTTATGAACATATGTGAAATTATGTGAGATCTTCACTCAAAAGCATGCTTATTCAGCAACTATGATTGGCAGAACAGTCACGCAGTTATGTTTCCACAAAGATGGGCTGTTGAGCTCACCACCACAGTATGCCCACTTTCTTCTTGTTCCCTTGCTTTCAGGCCTTTTAACTATGACAGTCTTCACCATTTTCCTCAGTCTGAGAAGCGTTGTCTGAAATGTGTTAGTTGCCAGCCATGAAAATAGGACTGAGGTGAGGGGGGCAATTGGCGAAATAGCCAACGATGCTACAAATGGACTGTTTTCACCCCAAAGGAAAGCAGTACTAAGTGGGAAAAGGATGTTGGCAGGGCTATCTCAAGAGAAAGCCATTGCCTTCCCCTCTTTCTCAGCTTTCAGCCAGTACCTGTCCTATCTGCACTAGCAAAAGAATTGAGAAGGTGAAGGCAGACAAACAGATTCACAAAGATGTGGCACATTATTTAATATATTAACACACTTGGATGAAATGTGTTCAATGCAGATAAAAACAGGACTTCGTCTCTGGTTGTTATTCATTTCACTGAGATGCTGAACCTACTCTGCTCATTGTACCATCAAACCTAATCTCTGCACTGCCCTGCCTCCTTCCTTGTCTGCAGTATATTTACATAAACAACAAACTGTCATAAAATTTGATGGCTGCAAACAGGAGTAAAGATAAAGCACAAGAATTGCTTCACACCTTTGCCAGATGAGCCCAGAAAGGTCCCTCAAGGGGAGAGAGATTATTCCAAGACTCCACATAGCAGGTATATTGTAAAACAGGAAAAAATATAAAAATATACCCATGAACTACCCTTCACACAACACAAATCCATGGAGGATGATGCCAACAGGGAGGCAAAGCTAGAACATTCATTAGAACACCTGAACATGGCTATAATGGCAGCTATTTGACTACATGACAGAACTGGTAAAATTCTGGGGGAAAGCCTCTCCTCTTCCAGGAGGGGAGGGGTTGTGAGCGGGAGACGATTCCTGCTTCACCTCCAGGGCTGGCGCACCACGCCCCTCCCCGGTTGGGCACCCAATAGGGAAGCTCGGTTGTGGCGTGGCTTGCTGCTCAAACGCGGCTGCGCTAGCCATCCCCGCCATTGCACACACATTTTCTTCGAGTCACCCACCCTCCACTCCCTTTAGGTTAGCTTTCCTGAGACTTCGCTATGGACCTCTGGTTGGTCGCCCTGTTTAACCAAGGGGCCTGGTAGGAGTTTTTCCCCAATTGGCTAAATTGGCCTGGCCCCTTGGTTTTTTTCATCTACCTCATAGCAACCATCACAACTTCCGTGGTATTTGGAGGTTAGGCATTGGAATGTGTTGTTGGTGTTTCGGGGGGCAAGGTGTGGCCATCGCCTTCCCTGACAATTTTGGGTATTCCGCTAAAGGAATCTGGAGGTTGTGGATCCTGTCCGATGCCTGTGTGGCGGGGGGCCATGGCATGACCCTCGGTGACATCAGGAGAGAGCCTATAGTTGTATTAGCATCAACAGGCTCCCCCTACTGGTGGTTAACCCCTCCTCAGACTCACCCCTCTCCGAGTGGGTAGAGTCTAAGGTTCCGTGGTCCAAAGCCTAAGCCAATACCTTTTCACATGCTGTAATCAATGAAGTTGTGGCCTTTTCCTTACCCACTAACCTTACATACTGTGTCCACGTGTCTTTATTCCCCAAGCGGGGATCGGGTCCTCGAATCACAAACAACTTCTGTAGCTTTGTACATTTCTTCTGATCATGCATTAAGTCAGGAAGTGCACCATACCATAAAATCTTTTGGGAAACACTACTACATAGTGGGAAGAAGCAAAATGCAACCAACTAAATTTAATTCCACAACTATGAAATCAGCACAGTGTTCTGAAAGCTGTTACCTACAGTTTCCACTTTCCATCGACAGGAGAGATGCTGGAATAGGAAACTGTTTAGGTCCTGATACATATCTGCTGGCTGGCAAAATTAAGCCCATCCCTGCCTTCCATTCAATAACCCACTAGAAAATAATAGTAAACAGTAAAATTAAATACCAGCAAATAATAATTAAACAGTTTACACTTTACTAAACTATAATCAATAAAAATAATGGCTGGTCACAAAGCATTAAAAAATATGTAAAAGGATCAAATTGAGAAACAAGGAAATACAACCTATAAAATTATTATTATTTTAATATCCCTAAACTCTTCTCTCTTCCCAGCTGCTTCTATTGTTCTTGAAGTCATGGTCTGGGAAAAGCTCCTGGAGCTGGAGAGAGGCACAAGGTAGGTGGAAAAAGCCATTGCAAAGTCTCTCCCCCCTCACCTGTTGTTGTGCCTCATCTCAAAACTCCTGCTCTTAGCTCATCTTGGACCACTGCCTATGGGGAACCAGTGGCCCTCCAGATGCTTTTTGGACTGTAACTTCCATAATCCCTGACCACTAACATGCTATCTACAGATGATAGTGGCTGGGGTTGATGGGAGTTGGCGTCCAATAACATCAATAGGGCCACACATTCTTCATTCCAAGTCTATGGCTTAATCTTGGCACTGTAATAAAATCCCATGGCCCATCAACACCTTATTGTCCAGAGCAAAACGCCAAATCAATGCATGCTTTTCCTTACATGACTGGCTATCGCCTTGGATTTCTTTGGCACTTTCCCTGTTACCGGATTCTATAATGCTTGATCCATTCCCTCCGAATCAGCACAGCAAAATGTCATCAATGTTTAGCCATGCAAAACAAGTCTAACACACTTCCCTCCCTCTTTTTTGAACGAGAGGCGGGAGATGTTAAATTAATCTAAAATGGGAAACCAGTTCCCAAGAGGCCCACTGAACATCGTAGCCATAATGAGATCACTCACTGGGTGTTGTCTTTGGTTTAAAAATAAATGCTGCGAAATAAAAACAAAGAAACAGCCCCAAGCTGCTATGCATATCCAACTGGTAAGAGAATTGTGTGGTTTACATACAAATACACATACAAAATTATCCAAATAAAGCAGTAATTGGTTCTAAAAATAGTCAGGTTCACTGGCTCTCATCAGACTTTTATTTTTATTTTTTCAAAAAAAATCAATTCAATGTTTGCTTTCTGAGTTTGATCCTGGAAATTATGATTGAGTTGACTGCAAGTTAATTTGGATTCCAAAGTTAGTAAAGCTAAAAACCACCAATTTAGTTTTACTTAGGCAAGAAAATACTTCCAATTATTGTTGTGTGTGTGTCTTTTTCATGATTCTGCCCTCATTCTTTTAAAACCTGAGCAAGCCCACAAGGGTAACACGTAAGGAAGATGTCTGAGCAAACTGAATAGCCCCTGCAACACAAGAGTAGGGAGGTTGGAGAATTTCACCAGAAATGCTAACACAAGCAGAAAGTGCAGCAATTCATACATTCATCAGAGATGAGGGACAGAAACCACACAGACAAATACAAGTGGTCCTAATCTGGTTGGGTTAGCCCCTGAGCTTGGCTGGGGACAAGAATGCATCACTGCATCCATTGAAAGCTGAGCTCCAAAACACAGCAGCACCAAAACAGTAGCGAGTAGGGCCAAAAGCAAAGCCAATGTGAAGCATGGGCAAAGCACAAGAAAGCAGTCCTGAGTCAAGTGGGATGCAAAGGCAGAAGCTGGCAGCTAGACAGACCTGTCAGAAGGCAGGGAAATCAAATTGCAGCAGGGGAAAGAGCTGAAAGTAATCTGTTGCTCCTGAAACCAGCAGATCTCAAAAGAAGGCTTATACAGCCTGGCATCTTGAGAACCACCCAAAATCATCTACAGGTGCTGAAGCCTGCTCACCAGGAACACTTTACTACTGAGAAGTGTGGGTACTGTCAAGGAGCCTTTTACTCAAAAGTAGCACAAATATATAGGGCTTCCGGGGAGTCATTCTTGGCCAACCAGCTGCCTGAGCTGTCTTTTTGCAACAATGCTTCCAAGAGCCTCCTGCTCCAGCTCAGACATGGGCCTCCTCTACTGCACATCAGTTAATTCATGGTTCTTTCTCTGGTGGACTTTCACAGACAGAGGACAATTATAGACCAATCTTCTCACCTTCCCTTGCCATGTTTCCACACAATAAGGGATGCCCATTAATAGGGAGAGACCGATTCCGTACCATGCTGGTTTCAGTCAGCATTCTTTACCGACAGTGCAAGAAAAAGAAAGGGAAGCTTTGATCAGAGCAGGTGGTCTCTCAAGGCTTAAGTGCTTCTTATGTATTCATGTCACAAACCTCTGCCGGTCAAAGGGGGCAAGGTTACAGGGTCACCAGGATGATTTTAGCCTCATTTGATTAAAGTGAGACCAGCTATAAATCCTGATTGAGTATATGGTATCATCATTATCCCCAACAAAACCACCAAGATGAGGTTGATATTCTCAAAGGAAAAACAACATATTACAGCCTCAGATCATCTCCCCCCCATCCCTTCCTCTCTGTACTGATCTATGCAGCACAAACCTTTTATATGTAGCACAGCCCAATATAGAAGCTCAAGGCGCTAATGAGGAATTTGCTTTAATGCATTAGCCTTTGCTCTCTGGGGCTGCAATTTGAAATCCCAGCTGGATATTCAAATTCATGATGAGGATGCAGTTATTTCTGGAACTCTGACACAAGGACCTTGTTTTTAGCCGATAAGGAGAGAGGTTGCAAATCACACACGCATTGGAGATGGTAAAAATCCAATAGAGCTGCAATTATTATTTTCAGTGCTAAAGTCCACAGCAATCCTGTTTCCATTTTAATTTGTTTGTCAGTGTAGAAATAAATGTAGATATATCCCTCCTTTTATTAATGCCACAATATATTTGTAGCAACTGAAATGTGGCCCATTGTTCATACAGCACCAGAACCTGTGTGCAGAGAAAATCTGATATCCATTTAAGTGTAGGTTATGAATGCTGCTGCTCTCTGTTTTTAATTCCTTTCTTGGTTCCATATATATATATATATATATATTTGCTTTCGTAGATTTTCACGGGTACAGGAATGCAGGTTTTGGTGTCCTCGGGTGTCTTCCCGTGTAAAAGTTGGGGTGTCTATGCGACGTTTCGACGAGGTCTCACTCGTCATCTTCAGGCTGGTGCTTTCGGCTTCTTGTTACTGGAACAGAGCAGGATCTCAGTGTTTTAGTTCCTATAAATACTGTTGAGGGGGTGTGGTGTATAGCCTCCAATGTTCTGGGCAGAGAGGAAGTTCCCAGGCTAGTGTGCCTTTTCTTCTTTTGTTCCTTAATTACTTGAGGGATATCTTGAGTGATTTCTTGAGGGATATCTTGAGTGACTCAGGATATCACTCAAGAAATCACTCAAGATATCCCTCAAGTAATTAAGGAACAAAAGAAGAAAAGGCACACTAGCCTGGGAACTTCCTCTCTGCCCAGAACATTGGAGGCTATACACCACACCCCCTCAACAGTATTTATAGGAACTCAAACACTGAGATCCTGCTCTGTTCCAGTAACAAGAAGCCGAAAGCACCAGCCTGAAGATGACGAGTGAGACCTCGTCGAAACGTCGCCTAGACACCCCAACTTTTACACGGGAAGACACCCGAGGACACCAAAACCTGCATTCCTGGATTCCTGGATTCCATAAAATCCAGTTGGAAAACCAAGGGGTCTATGAAATACCCTGCAAAGTCTGCCCAGCCACGTACATTGGACAAACAAACAGACGAATAAATGCACGTATCGCAGAACACAAGAATGCCGTCAAAAAAGAAGAAAAAACTTCCTCTCTTTTCCAACACATGAAAGAAACAGGACACGAAATTAATTTTGCAGATTCCAAATTGCTCTTTAACATGGAACATCTGTCGCGTATTCTACGCGAAGCTTTCAGCAGAGACGCTAAGAGTTCCAGGGTTTTCCAGTGCAGTCTCTTTTAATGTGAGCTATTTACACAGGCATATACAAAAGAAACAGTCCATACAGAGTACTTACAAACGAATACTCTCCTCCACCACAGCTCTACAGCACAACCACCATACAGGACAACCACCACACCAACCACACACACTGTTACACAGGCTTTCCTTTTAAAGCAGGTGATACTAATTACACTCCTGCTGAGTCACTCTGACCCAGCAGAGTATTGCATCATCCTGAAGCCTGCAGGCTTATCCAGTATCCTGCAAATCCCAACACTCCTCCTTAAGTCAAAGGCTTGAGACCCAATAATTCTCTTAAGTCTCGAAATTTAGGAGCATCCAAACATTTTGTATACAAATCTGCCACATTACATTTTGTGTTACAGTGCTGCACCTTTAACACATTTCTTTCCAAAGCATTTTTCACATTTCCGTATCTTATAGCTATATGTTTGCTCTTGCTTTTAAAGTTCTGTTGGTTAGCAAGCTGTTGTGCAGCCATGTTGTCACTTAGCACAGTGATTGGCATTTCAGAAGGTATTCCAAGCTCTTTTGTTAGGCAAGCAAACCATTCTATTTGTGATACACATTCACTTATGGCTGAGTACTCTGCTTCACAAGTACTTGTGGCAACAAATGTTTGTTTCTGGGATTTCCACTGAACCAGGGCATTTCCAATATATATGGCATAGCCAGTGGTAGACTTTCCATTTTCTCTGTCCCCCCAGCTGGCATCAGCGTATGCATACACTTGCTGATCATATCCTGTATCCAGCACCAGTTTGTAATCTTTTGTGCCTTTCAGATACCTTAGGATTCTTTTAAGTGCTAGCCAATCTCTCTGAGCCGGGTCTGCACTTCTTTGGCTTAACATGTGCACTGCCAATGTTATGTCAGGTCTTGTCCAACAACTTAAATATAACAGAGAACCCAACAGAGAATGAAACGCTGTTGCATTCTCACATTTTTGCCCTTCTGGTTCATTTTTGTACTGGGTAGTTATGGGAGTATCAACCTCATTTGCCCTCTCCATTCCATATGTCTTTAGTAATTTTTTGATTTTTTCCTTCTGACTCAGAGAGTAGATGCCCTTTTCATTTCTCTGAACTTCTACTCCTAAGTAATTCTGAATCTCTCCCAAATACTTCAGTTTGTATTTGTTACCTAGGCTGTTCATAAACCAAGACACTTGCTTTTGTGCAGTTGTTATCAGACAGATATCGTCAACATACAAAAGTAAATAACAAACACTTCCTTGCACCACTGCTGAATATAAACAGGAATCAGCCAGGCTTTGTTTGAATCCCATCTTTTTCAAAGTTGTGTCTATGCATTCATGCCATAGACGTGCACTTTGGTGCAACCCGTATAGTGCCCTTTGCAGCTTTAACACCATGCTGTCTTTTTCCAGCTCATAACCTGGTATTTGCTGTAAATACACCTCGGCGTCTATAGGAGCATTTAAATATGCTGAGGCAACATCAAAATGATTAACTTTTAACCCTCTCAGACTTGCCATTGTTAAAACTGATTTTACTGTTTCAGCCTTTGCTGTTGGGGCAAACACTTCATCATAATGTATCATTTTCCTTTGTGTAAAGCCCCTTGCCACCAACCTGGCTTTCCTCTGACAACTACCATCAGCCAGCTTTTTCACTTTAAAAACCCACTTACAGCTTATGGGCTTTTTACCTTCAGGCAATTCTGTAGGGACAAACACATTGTTGTTTAGCAGAGAATTATACTCTGCCTGCATTGCCTTTAACCACGCCTCTTTCTCTAGAGTAGGTAACTCTTGCACTTCTTCAAAGTTTTCTGGCTCAGTTACACAAACCTGGTTTATGGTGGCTGGGAACCCATAACGGTCTGGAGGCTGACCTTTATTACTTCTTGCAGACCTCCTTGGTTCATTTATCTCATCCCTTGGGCTACCTTCAGGACTGCTTTTGGGGTGGATTGACTCTGTAGATCTACCTCCTCCTGTCCCTGTTGCACTTTCTTTTCTCCCCTGCTCCATACTAGCAGCTGGAGAAAAATGCTCAACCTTTACCTCCTCCCTTTCAGTTTCTCTGGGAGAGTTGCCAATTCTCAGCTTTGTTTCAACTGCCTTATCAGGTATGCTCGGCAGTAAACCTTTTTCTGGCAGCAGGTTTGCATGTATCTTGGGCCAATTTCTTTGCTCATTAAAGCTGGCTGATCGACTATAACTCAAAAGATTTTTATCATCTTCAAACCTGTAAGCTTTCGTACCACTTTCATACCCAAGAAATAGCAACTGCTGTGCCCTTTTCCCACCTTTTCTTCGGTTCTTTACAGGTATGTCAACCCATGCCTTTGTCCCAAAGATTCTCAAATGTTGCAAACTGGGACTTTTGTTATAGAGAATTTTATAGGGTATGTCATCTAGTACCCTTGACCACAAGCGATTCCCAATATAATTTGCGGTCTTAATACTCTCAGCCCAGTACTTAATTGGGAGATTTGCATCTGCTAGCAATGCTTTCATTTGTGTCTGCAAGACACCTCCCCTACGTTCTGCTACTCCGTTCTCCTGAGGCGTCGCCACATTGGTAAGCCTATGTTTGATCCCTTGGGAACGCAACCAGTTTCTTAGGGAGCTTGCCATAAACTCTCCTCCCCTGTCTGACTGAATAGAGCAGACCTTTTCGCCAAGTTGCCGTTCTACCCTTCTTACCCAGAACTTCAAAGTTTGGGCAACGTCAGACTTTTGCTTCAATGGATAGACCCAGCCAAATCTAGAATAGTCATCCACTAGGATCAAGCAATACTTGTTATGGGAGACACTTGGTGGAAAAGGACCAGTTACATCAGCATGAATCAACTCCAGTGGTTTTTTGGTTTCTCTCTGGCTTGCTCTTGCTACTGGGCAAGCCCTGCTTTTAACCTCCTTGCAGATATTACAGTCTAAGTAATTATCACAACTTTTTATGTTTTTCATCCCCCCACACAACTCCAATGTTTTGTTTAGCACCTTATAGCTAGCATGAGCCAGACGCCTGTGCAGGAGATGAATACACATATCATGGGTTGGGACATTTTGCACATTAGCAACCTTAGGCTCACACTGCAGTACATACATATTAGCTCTAAGGTTAGCATTTGCCAACACTGCCCCATTTTGCTTTATCTGGCACTGGTCTCCCACAAAGTTTACTTCAAAGCCTGCTTTTGCCAAGTCAGGAATGCTTAGGAGATTGTTTTGCAGACTAGGCACACACAACACATTCCTGAATGTGTGTCCCAGTTGTGGGAACACAACCTCCCCCTCACAAACCACATTAGCTTTCTGGCCCGTAGCAAGACTTACATGTTTTTTGTTTGAAGCCCTAGCATCAGTTAGCAGTCCTTTTCTTTTACAAAAGGTTTGAGAAGCTCCACTGTCCAGAACCCACAGCTCTTCATTTTCTTGACCATCTGCAGACACCCAAGCGGTAGACTCTCTCTGCTGCCTCTTGTGCTTCTGCTGTTTTTGTTGTTTTCTCGGGCAGTCCCGCAGCAGATGTCCACTGGACTTGCAGCAAAAACACCTTTTTACTCTGTTGACCACCGGCTGGTCTGCAGTAGCTCCTCCTGGCTGTTTCTCCGGCTCCCGACACCTCTGCTCCTCCCGGCTGTTGTTCCCTCTGGGATGCTCCAACAGCTGGGCTGAGGTCATCTTTCGCTCTGCACGCCTGTCCTCCTCTGCATACAACCGTCCGGTAACGTATTCCAGAGTCAGCTTATCAGTCTCTACAGACTCGAGGGAGTTGACCAGCATATCATAGCTGTCATCAAGGGAACTCAGGACTATAAAGACTTTGTCCTCTTCCCCCACAGGCCTCCCTCTTAAGGCTAGCTCCTGGAAACAGCCTGTTAGGAATTTTAGGTGGTTTACCAGGGAGTCCCCCGGTTTCTTCCGACACCGGTACAGTCTCCTGGTCAGTGTTATCAGTGAGCCAGCTGTCTCTCGCACATGGACAGCCTTGAGCGCATTCCATGCCTCACTTGCCGTCACCTTATCAGCTACGTAGACTAGCTGGCTGTCGTCCACTCCAAGGATGATTGTAGCCAAAGCTTTCTCATCCTTTTCTAGCTGGGCCTCTGCTAGTGCCAGCTTTTCGTCGTCGTCCTCATCTTCCTCAGGGGGCTGCGGTGGAGTTTCCACCACCTTCCACAGTCCCTCACGCTTGAGGAAGTGTTGCATGCGGACCGACCAGATGCTGTAGTTAGTGGCCGTCAGCTTCTCCAGCAACACGCCAGTTCTGGACTGCTCCATCCCTGCAGCTCACCTCCAGCACCCACGGCTAGATAACTGCCACCTGTACTCTTGCGCAGCGGAAGCGTGCTGGGCCCATAACCCTGTCGCGTATTCTACGCGAAGCTTTCAGCAGAGACGCTAAGAGTTCCAGGGTTTTCCAGTGCAGTCTCTTTTAATGTGAGCTATTTACACAGGCATATACAAAAGAAACAGTCCATACAGAGTACTTACAAACGAATACTCTCCTCCACCACAGCTCTACAGCACAACCACCATACAGGACAACCACCACACCAACCACACACACTGTTACACAGGCTTTCCTTTTAAAGCAGGTGATACTAATTACACTCCTGCTGAGTCACTCTGACCCAGCAGAGTATTGCATCATCCTGAAGCCTGCAGGCTTATCCAGTATCCTGCAAATCCCAACAACATCACCACAAGAGAATAATCATGGAAGCCATCGAGATAGAGAAACACCCTCACAACATGAACAAGCGTGACGACACATCCCGCTTGCCAGACATCTGGAAATTAGCCCTCCCCACAAAAACTGACACCAGATCCAGAGGCACACAGAACGCCATCACCAATCAACCACACCAGACCCAAACCCAGACCCTCTCCACAGATAAATTACAGACACCATCCAGTAGCCAAACCATGGAGGCACCTCCGGATGCTGCACCCCCCTGCAATCCCTACACAGATCTGGCTGACACAAGCCACAAAACCACAGCTCGCCCCTATACACGAAGCCAAGCCAGAGCACAACTAAGTGCAGTACAGCCATCTTCTCAGAAAAACTCTTCACAAAGTTCAAGAGGTCAAGACACAAAGACTTTAGCAACTAATCCACACCTAATGACCCACCTAAGTGGTACTCAGGATATCACTCAAGAAATCACTCAGGATATCCCTCAAGTAATTAAGGAACAAAAGAAGAAAAGGCACACTAGCCTGGGAACTTCCTCTCTGCCCAGAACATTGGAGGCTATACACCACACCCCCTCAACAGTATTTATAGGAACTCAAACACTGAGATCCTGCTCTGTTCCAGTAACAAGAAGCCGAAAGCACCAGCCTGAAGATGACGAGTGAGACCTCGTCGAAACGTCGCCTAGACACCCCAACTTTTACACGGGAAGACACCCGAGGACACCAAAACCTGCATTCCTGTACCCGTGAAAATCTACGAAAGCAAATATATATATATATATATATATATATATATATATATATATATATATATATATATATTGAACATCTCATCCTCCCATAATTTTTCCTGAGGTGCTTTGCTCGACAAATATGTTATGAAGCACCCTTCCCTGACCTGGTGCCCTTCATATGTTTTGGACTACAACTCCCATAAGTCTTAGCCAGCCAGGTCAATGGTCAGGGATGATAGGAATTATAATCCAAAACCTCTGGAAAACACCCGGTTAGGAAAGGCTGATATAAAGAGCCACTTTTGAGAGCCTGTGTGGCAAGTGGGTGATACAGAACTTGGATTAGCAAAGCCTTGTTTCAGGCTCCAGTCAGCCATGAAGCTCACTCAGTAATCTTGGGCCAACCTCAGCCTACCTCACAGGTTTGTTGAGTGGATAAAATGAAATAATACCTATGAAGACCACTTTGAGCGCTAGCTAAAGGAAGGAAAGGAAACAAGCAGTGCTTTTTTCTAAAAAAAATGTTTAGGGGTACTCTCCTTTTCCTACTCATATTGAAATACTGCCCCTCAATGAGGCCAAACCTAGATTCACAAAATGTTTAAGGGTATGCGTACACCTGCTTCTCCCCAGGAAAAAAAGCACTGGATACAAGCATAATACAGTCAGACCTCGGTTGTTGAGGCGTGGCTTCTGATTGGCTGCAGGAGCTTCCTGCACTCAAGTGGAAGCCACGTTGGATGTTTGGCTTCCGAAAAATGTTCGGAAACCAGAACACTTACTTCCGGGTTTTCAGTGTTCGGGAGCCAAAACGTTCCAAAACGGAGGCGTTTGGGAACCAAAGTTTGACTGTACTTACCATATTTTTCACCCTATAGGACGCACTTTTTCCCCTCCAAAAATGAAGGGTAAATGTGTGTGCGTCCTATGGGGCGAATGCAGGCTTCAGGAAGCTACCCACAAGCCTGGGGAGCCCAGCGCGACTTCCCTCGGGCTCCCAGGGCTTGCGGATGGCAGCTTTTCTGGCTGTTTGTTTGTTTACAATCAAGCAGCGTACAAATGTTATGAAATAAATAATGAAAAGAAAAACTCCAAAGGAAGGACACTAAGCACCACCAGTTGCAAACAGCAACAATATAAATGTAGGAAGCTACCTTATACTATCAAATTACTGATCCATCTAGTTCTGCATACACTAGTACATGGGTAGGCAAACTAAGGCCCAAAGCCAGGGCCGGCCCAATCGCCTTCTAAATCTGGCCCACAGACGGTCGGAGAATCAGAATGTTTTTACACGAGTAGAATGTGTCCTTTTAGTTAAAATGAATCTCTGGGTTATTTGTGGGGCATAGGAATTCATTCATTTTCCCCCTCCAAAATATAGTCCGGCCCCCCACAAGGTCTGAGGGAGAGTAGACTGGCCCCCTGCTGAAAAAAGTTTGCTGACCCCTGCACTAGTGGTAGGAAACCTATGGTCTAGATTATCCCTGTTCATTGGTCATGCTGGCCAGGGCTGATGGGAGTTGGGAGTCCAGCAATATCTGGAGGGCTAGTGGTTCTCCATCCCAAGTCTCCACCGGCTGGCGATAGCTCTCCATATTTTCAGGGAGCGATACCTGGACATGCTGGCAATTGAACCTGCCAACCATGTGCTCTATCACTGTCACAGTCCTTCCCTTGGTCCAAATAGTAACGGCAGCATTAAAAGCAAGCAGATGAAATCCACAGCGGCACTCCTTACACATGCATAATTTTTTTTTAAAAAGTTTCTCCTATTCCAATGAGTCAATGGAGCCAGTGTGGTGTAGTGGTTAAGAGCGGTAGACTCGTAATCTGGGGAACCGGGTTCGTGTCTCCGCTCCTCCACATGCAGCTGCTGGGTGACCTTGGGCCAGTCACACTTCTTTGAAGTCTCTCAGCCCCACTCACCTCACAGAGTGTTTGTTGTGGGGGAGGAAGGGAAAGGAGAATGTTAGCCGCTTTGAGACTCCTTAAAGGGAGTGAAAGGCGGGATATCAAATCCAAACTCTTCTTCTTCTTCTTCTTCGTCTCCTTATGGAAGCACATGGCAGTGAATGGGCCTTCAAACATGTGGCGGTCATTGCTTAGGAGAGGCTCCCTGAGCCTAATATAAACTGAGATCTTGTGCTGAAAACACATAGGTTTTGTGGCAGTTTCAGTTGTCTGTCTGTCTGTCCTGATGACGTTATTGGACGCTGTCACAATATGGAGCCTGAGAACTAGAGGAGAATTCATTAGGGAATGAAGAGCTCCTTTCTATGCGCTGAGCAAGAGAGACTGAAGAGGCTCTGCGTTAATTAAGTTTCTTGGGGTTACTAGAAGGTTGGTCTTGTTAATCAGAGAATTGATTACCAACATGGTGCTCTCGCACCATCCCTTTTGTTCCACCTAATCCCTAATGGAATTGAGACATTGCTCTTGCCCTTTGCCGAGACATTAATTGAGTGACGTTCGGCAGCTAAGAGGTCAGATTTGCTATTTCCTCCTTGAGAAGATAAAACAACTGGACAGCAGCCCTGGCCCCTTTCCCCTCTCCACTACACTTAGCACCAAGAGTACATCTTGCCTGTTACAGGACAGGATGAGAAATTAACTAACCCTTTGGCTTTGTTACAGCAGCACCAAGCAGGGGGAAGGAACTGGGCGCTCAAGGAAGTTACACCAATACTTTTGCTGCACAGAGATAGCAGAGTGCAAACTTTGGAGGTTCAGAAAAGGGCAGCTGTTATTATGCATAATCACAAGGCAAGTGTCTTGTCAGAGCCTTGTACAGAGGTGATAAATGATGTTAGCACAGAACTGAAAAATTGCCTTCTTAAAATACAGCGGTAACTAAGAAAATGAACTGATCCTAAACAGATTAGATCTGGAGGATAAAAACAATGCTAGTCTTCCAACGCATCACTCCAGTTTTAAATTAGCAGCTATGACACTACATAATGATCGGCCTCCAGTACGTGCCTGACTCTGAATATATATTATAAAACTATGTATCCCCAGATTGCCTATGAGTGGACAATTGCCAATATATCCATACTCTGTTATAGGAATGAAACAAAATTTCCATTATTTTTATTTCCAGGCACAAAAATTGATTCTTCACTGCAGGAAAGTGAAGTGGTTTTTTTGGAAAATTTGTACATACAAATTATGTATACAAATTGCCATTAATTGTGACCTGCTTCACAATTATCCAACTGTACAGAGTGGGGAAAGAAATAAACTGTCCGGCATTGTATACACTAGCCTTCATTTGAATGAGATACAGAGATTAGGATACCCTCCAACATTTCTCTAATGAAAATAGGGATGTCCTACCCAGTGCTATTTTTCTAGAAAAAGAGGTTCTGGAAATCATCCCGAATGCCTCCCTTGATATCTTATAATGGCAATGGCACCCACCTGAGAGGTGCCAGTATGGACTTCCATTGAGTTTCCGCTGAAAAAAATCCCTGGTCCTTCCATATCCTCCAACATTTCTATGATGAAAATAGGGACATCCTAAGGAAAAGTGGGACACAGGTGGCGCTGTGGGTTAAACCACAGAGCCTAAGACTTGCCAATCAGAAGGTCGGCGGTTTGAATCCCCGCAACGGGGTGAGCTCCCGTAGCTTGGTCCCTGCTCCTGCCAACCTAGCAGTTCGAAAGCACGTCAAAGTGCAAGTAGATAAATAGGTACCACTCCAGCGGGAAGGTAAACGGCGTTTCCGTGTGCTGATCTGGTTCGCCAGAAGCGGCTTAGTCATGCTGGCCACATGAGCCGGAAGCTGTACGCCGGCTCCCTCGGCCAATAAAGCGAGATGAGCACCGCAACCCCAGAGTCGGTCACGACTGGACCTAATGGTCAGGAGTCCCTTTACCTTTACCTTTAAGGGAAAATGGGGCATTCCATGATCAAATCAGAAACTGGGATGGCTTCTGTAAATATAGGACTGTCTCTGGAAGATAGGAACACTTGGAAGGTCTGGATTAGCAATAGCTGGTCACTATTCACAGAACTAAACTGGTCAGCCCTTGGAATGGGGAACTGAGCGAGAGACTAGCACCTTGAACAACAGGAAGCTCATCAAGTGGGGATAAGCAATAGCACAGAATTGGATCTTAGGTTGATTCAGCAAGACAGTACTTCTGCACTTATGATTAAATGATGTTCAGTATTTTCTCCTTCTCTCTCTCTCTCTCTCTCTCTCTCTCTCAAGAGGCATCTGCGGTGTTAAAAACAGGGGGGATTTTCTACTCTATACAAGAGCTTGACTATGAATAGCTTCCGATGTTCCATAAAAAGAATGCCGACTCTCACCCTGTGATTCACTCCTCCATTTGCAGGTGCAAATGGTTACCACGGTGACGAAGACTCTCTGCGTCCAGAGCTCCACATCACGTGTGATTCCTTGCCGACAAGTTGCTGTTCCACAAGTTAGGATTCCTTGTCACGTGCCTCAAGGCAATTAACCCACCATGCACTCCCATAGAGCTTGCGTCGAGAACCGTGAGCTTGCCACACTTAAACTTCCCTGACAGTTCTCCTAATGGGGGATGAGGAAGGCAGTGAGCAAGTGCCAATCCTGGCCTATTAAGGAAGCAATCTGAGGTCAGGCCTCCCATTTCCAAGCCAGAATAAGGAGCAGTGCAAGCTACTTTGTCCGGCACTCATTAAAGAACACTCTAGGATTCTGGTGTCTTAAAAAAATAAAAGAAATTTATAGAAGCATGCATTAGAGCAGGGTGAACAAGAAGGCAGGCCTGAGGGCACGTCCAAACTTCTACAGCCCTCTTAAAGAATGTGGTGGGAAAGAGGCATTGCAGAGTCCCAATCCCTGGTCTTACAAGGACACTTTTGTGTACTGATGGCTACTAGCCATGATTGCTATGATCTGTCTCCACAGTCAAAGGCAGTAATGCTTCTGAATACCAGGGGCTGGAAGCCACAGGAGGGGAGAGGGCTCTTGTGGCTCAGGTCCTGCTTGCGGGATTCCTACAGTCACTTGGTTGGCCTCTGTGGGACTAGGTGGGCCATTGGTCTGATCCAGCAGGCTGTCGTGTTCTTGCCAGAAGTGTTGCAGCCACAGCCTAGCACTGTCACATGAAGTGTTCTGACCCAACTCAGCAAAAGCTGAGGGAGATTCCTTTTATACGAACCTCTACTTGGAGATAAATTACCTCGTGCACAAGAGTGTATCCAGAAAAGACTCATTCAAGTGTCCTACATGCCAGGAAACGAAATTCCTACAGATCTGTTGTCTAAGGTTGTTAACAGAGAACAACTTAAGGTTTATGTATGAATTTAGTTGGTCAACCACTTACGTGAGGGTTCAGTTCTTAGGATCTGCACGCAAAGGCAAAATCAAAGTTAGGAAACCCCAGAATTGCCACCCTCCCCGCCCTGCTCCGCTCTGTGAGGTGGAAGGTTGCTTACCAGGTTTGGGGATGGTCACTTTAAGAGCCCTCCCGCAACCATCCCAGAGCCTAGCAAGTATGGCGGCACTTTCCTTACTGACCTCTGGGATGCTCCCAGACCTCTCACCTCTCCTTCCCTGAGGTTGGTAAACATGGTGGAGGGGCTTCTTTCCAGCCTCTTGGAATGATAATCTGGGAAGTTTTGGGGGGCTATCCCGCAACCTTAGCAGAGCCTGGTAAGCAAGAAAAACCTGCTGGTTGTGTCGGTGGGTTAAAAAGAAATAAATGGAAAGTGAGGAATGGTGGGTTCCCTCTGATTTCTATTTATTTACTTATTTATCACATATTTATCCCCACACCACCCATGTAAGGTTGTTATCAAATATGTAAAGTGAGCATGAGTTGTGTGACCACTGTACATTAAAGGACTCCATGTAAACCAGAAGTTGGGAACCTGTTGCTCTACAGATGCTGTTGGACTACTGTTCCTATCATCTACAACTATTAGCCATGCTGGCTGTGGCTGATGGGAGTTGGAGTCCAACAACAGGTTCCTTTCCCCTGGCTCAGTTGGGTTAGGGGACTTCTCTGCGCTTGGTAGAAAAGGGTAGGCCAGTTGCCTTGAGCCTTCTAAAGCAGCCTTTGGAGCATCCGCAGATATCCTTCAAAGGACCAGGGTCAAAATTACATGGAGGGTGTTTGTCAGCACACAGAAAAACAGTGCTTTCCTGGAAAACAGGACTGTTTCAGCTCAGCTCTCCTGCACACCTTGCAAACTACTTCAGGTGCATGGGGAAGAGAGTGGCACATGCCTAGTCTTCCATCACATGAATGAACTGGCGCACCAGGCCAGTCAGTAACTGAACCAGGCTACAGGATCCAATGAAGACCTCACATCTTCAGTTAAACACCTCTGAGAAGACAGTACAATGCACAGAGCACACTCATTAAAGCAGAATTCTCAAGTTCAAAGCATTTCAAGTATAATTAAGATGCATTGTTATAATGAAAGTGCTTATAATAAGATGTGATGTTGCTGGGAGCTATGGAATTAAATCCTTCTATCGCAGAGAGAAAAGAAAAGATGTATAGCAAAAGCTGGAGAACCAAGGCAATTAATTAATTAAAAACAGAAGTCGACTTACAAGACAATTATGCCTGGGGGAACTCTCCCGTTTGCTGAAGCAATCTTTACCAACTTGTGTTTCTCAGAGGAGGGAGACAGAAAAGATTCATCGTGAAAAGTGTGTGTGTGTGTGTGTGTGTGAGAGAGAGAGAGAGAGAGAGAGAGAGAGAGAGAGAGAGAGAGAGAGAGAGAGATGGAAAGGTAATGAATAGAGCCTGAGCTTGCCTTTATAAGTGACCTTTTTGCTATTCTGGTTTTTAAAAATCAAATAATTGTAATCAATATGAACATATACTCAAAATCCCAAAGCTGAGAAGACAGGTTTTGAAGGGCTGAATCAAATTGTAATATGAATATTAACAACTAAAGATTTCAGGTTACAAAGAAACAGTCAATAAATGTATGGAACAAGCTATCACTGCATCTAAACCGATAGCTTGAAAATTGTAGACTGCAGAACTTGGGAATTATAAAGCAAAGGTAGCAGTTGTCAAGGGTTTGCTAAGCCGCAAAATTTGCCCTTGGAGCTCATCAGAACTCACCACTCTCTCACCAGCGTTGCAGCAGAGGGGAACTCTGGGGTTTGCTCTCAGTTCAGGGAGTGGCTGGTCAAGTCACAGCCAGCATGGACCTCTTCCAACCTGCAAAGAGTGAACCTCTAAGGGCTTTTTGTTTTCCTGCCACAACCCATGTCCCTTTCCAGATGTACTTCACCACACATCCCCCAAGCTTTTTGGGTACACAGGTGCATAGATTGCGCAATCACTGAATGTAACATGTAAAACCCCCCATTAACTCCATTAATTCAAAAGGTAATTGAGCAAAAAATTCCTTAATCAGGAAACATAGGAAATATTCACCATGAAGCTTCCAGTGCAGTAGTGCAACCAACTCTAGAGGAGCCCCAAGCAGAGTTCACATATCATTGGAAGACATATACCTATAGAAATTATCAGAAGGATTCACTTTTTGACAACAGCTCCATGTTGGGCCAGTCATGGTTCATGCTGTCAGAGAAACAGGGAGTAAGTCATAACAAACTCAGCAAGAATTACTTCTGAGAAAATATGCATAAGATGGTGCTATTAAAAAGTATGCATTCCCCAGTAGCACATAATAATATAGATAACAAAGAGAGAAACACACAATTTAAAGTCAGGGGCTTATGCAGTGCTGCTGTAAAGCCAGGATCACTGTCTTCATTCTGTATAAACAACATACTTCACAGAACATTTCGCTTCATCAAGATGTATATCCAAATTTAATCTCCCACACCCTGTTATTTCCAGTTTAGAATCTTCCCCCTTCAGTGTGGCTTCCTAGCTGACATTTTTTCCCCTGGATTATCCTTACATACCAATTTATTCTTTCCCAATGGAACCATTTCCACATTTATCCTGATTAAACCTCATTCTATTGATTTTTTTCTTCGCCCGTCTCTAGCTTCCCTAGAATCTGCTGAGTTTTATCTCTGCTTTTCTCAGAGTTAGATGTTTCACCTAAGCTGTGTGTCATCAGAAAATGTGAGCTGTGCAATCCCCATTTGTACAACTAGGTTAACAGCAGTGAGCTCTGAAGCAGCCCACAGTTAGTCAGAGCCACAAATTTGTTAAGTCAAAATCGTTGCATTTTTTTGTCCCTCTAGGGCTGGTTCACACAAATTGTTGCTCACCCAAGAGAGCAGGACCAGCTTTTCCCAGACACACACTCACACTGACCTCACCCCACAAATACCACAGCTCTGAGTGTCAAATCTTGGGAGTCCCCAATTACTTTAAAAGTCACCTCAGGTTCTTCACCAGATTCTTGCCTGTTCTTGTTCTTTTGGCACTCTCCTTCCCAGTGTGACCAACTCTCAACCTAGTTAATAGAAATGGAGCCAATAGCACCAACAGCCACCTAAATGACTGGGGAGTTCTCCAAGTATGTAAACTCAGCAACTCAAGTTTGGCATGACAATGGTATTTCCACTCAATGGAAAAAAGTTACCCCCCCCCCGAAGAATATGCTAGTGTTAAACATACGGGATTACTTTTCATAGCAAAATTCTTCCCCAAAGTTTTACGATACCCATCCTGCAATTACTCAAGCCAAAGGACTGAAGTTTCGTTTCATTTTCAATAGTTCAGGTTCACAAAGGTGTTGGACTTTATTCTGTGAAGAGTGAACTTTTCCCTTCTCTCTTAATACCCTTCAGCTACCTGAGACAAGCCTTTCACAATCTGGCACTGTCTCTTATGCCTTTCAACAGCAAAGCTACAAGAATTTTCAATTAAAATTGATCCCTTCTCTCTTCCGTCCCTCCTATCGCCTGCTATCTGTATGGGGTTTTTTGCTTACAGGCAGAAAAGAGATATAGTAGCAGTTAATTGTAGCATCCGACTCTATTAAGACAGATTATAGACAATGGTAATTTACCCTGTTTTATTACTCCCAGCTGGGTTACCTGGCTTTGTCTTCCTTATCTATTCAGACATGTGCTTTGGAAGGTGAGGAAGAGCTTGACGTTCCAGAATTAACTAATATGACAACAGATCGATGCCAAGCAGAATAATTTCCCCTCCCTTCCCCATGAATTTCACATCCTTTTAGAAGAGGACAGAAAAGGTGTGGTTTCAGATCTTTTGTAAAGTAAATCACATATGAAAATGATACTTGATTGGCCCAACTAGTAATTTAACATGTTGGTGCCAAGACACAAGAATGGGCCAACTTTGGCAGGTGGGCAGAACCAACCACCTGCCAATCAACTGGCATAAAAGCATCGCATTATTGACACCTGTCAGAGCTAAAAGACGGTTGCTGTAACCACCGATCAGCTGATTAGCAGTTACAGAAACCTCATTGGAAGATGAGCTTTCGGTGCTAAGCAGCTGATTGGCTGGGGATGCACCTTCAAAGGGAGCAACTTTGTCAGCCAAACTGGAACCCACCTGGAAACTGCCATAATTAAGTTATTCACAGATATGAGTGCAAAGCAAAATTAAACAGTTGTATTTTCTTACATCCCAGGCATGGTGGTTCATTACCTGGTTGTCCCTGGAGCAACGAGATGTGTAGACAAGCTATGATAAATCAGTTACAGTTTGCTTGGCTGTGCCCAAAGAGATAGCCAAGGATTTAAAGATTGAGCCTTTCACAAAGGGAAGCAAAGGAAATACACCAGAGAGTGACAGCTGCAAAGAAAACACTAGAATCATCATAATGTGGATCCACTTGGATTTTTGCCCCCAAGACAAGATGAGGAATTTGAAAATCACTCTGATATTTAATCCATCAAACAGCAGCAGCAGTAGCAATGACAGAAAGTGAAACAAACCAATTCCCTTCTTTCTGCTTCTCTCCAGCATCCAAGCAAAGACCTGACTTCCTCATCAGACCTTAATGGTGCAGAAATATCCCTGACGACAGCAGTCTGAGTAGCCCACTCTAATTTATTGTATTTAGGGCTATAAAACCATGTTTTACTGCCAAAGATAATTGTATCTGACACTTCCATCACATTAGCACACATTAGGCACCATGACCTTCAGATGATCATGAAAGCCCTAATTTAATAATTTAGGGATCATGCGGGGTCTTGGCAGGTCCAAAGGGGAAAGAAATGTGGCATGAAAAAGGATTCCGTTTCACTTTGGGAAAGATTTGCTGATTGAATCTTTCAAGTGAACTGCTATCTAGCATGCACCAATTTGGTTCTGAGCACCAATAGCAACTAGTTTTGCACAGGGACTTCCCATGTCTCTGAATCGGACACCCCACATTCTTTCATGTGCAGCTGCAACTGGGGACATTGCTATCACCAGAGAGCAGAGGGATTTACTCTTCTCCACACAGCCAGCCTCGGGCCCAACACCCGTGCAGTTAATTAAAATGCATCTTTGGAGATATTGTAACACACGGCAGAACAGATGAAAGCAATGCTGACTTGCTGACTCTCTTTTCTTTTCTTTTTAAGATAGCACCAACACACTCATTAAGCACTAGGCACAAGGCACTCCTGTAACAGAAATAACATGCAAGTCATGTGCAATGAACGTGATTATTCGCTTACTCCTTTGGCACTGGTGAAGTTTAGGATTTGGGGACTCAGTCAGTGCCCAGATGAAAGAAAATCATGATCCTTCCCTAAGTGACCGCAAGCTTTCTATTGGAAGAACAGACTATAAGATAAAAATAATAATACACAAATAAATATGTAGCAATCCACATGCAGGATGCATGCCATTTCCTACTTGTAATAACAACAACAACAACAACAATAAATTATTTATACCCTGCCCATCTGGCTGGATTTCCCGAACCACTCCGGGCAGCTTCCAACAAAGTATTAAAATACAGTAGTCTGTTAAACATTAAAAGCTTCCCTAAAGAGGGCTGCCTTCAGATGTCTTTCCATGTCCAAACTTTCCAATATTTTTATTTAATTATATTTGTTAAATTTATATCCCACCATTCCTCCCAAAGGAACTCAGGGCAGCAAATGCATTGGCATTAAAAGAGTGCAGCAAAAAATAATAACAATTACATCTAAAACAGCTTAATATGGACTAAAGGACTCAAGTGTTTTCATTGGGCAGATCTAAACAATGTGCTTTGGAATCTTTATCTGCTTTTATGTTCATGTCAAACCCTGCAACATATTTATTTTCTTCCAGAGGTTTTCTAAATTGCTAACTGCTAATAATGGGAAAGGGTAAAAACTGCAAGGGTTGGACTGATTTATCAAACTACGTAGCAGCTCACCCCTTTTGCCGGCTAATTTAATTACGTAGCTAACTCTGCGAGAACATCAACATCCCACATTGTCAGTTTGCCGCTATCTAATTTGTGCACCTGACAAAGTAGGCTGTTGTCCACAAAAGGTGCCATGGTGACTTTTTGGAATGCAGTAAAGGAAAATTCCCATGCATGCAGTGGTGATGTAGCTTTGTGAGATGAGGGACACATAGCAATAGAACAAAACGACTTAGATTATACCACTGGCACCTCCAGTCTAAATGATCTCAGGCAGAAAGACCCCTGTTTAAAGCCCTAGAGAGGCACTGTCAGCTAGCAGACAGCAGTGAGCTGGACCAATGATCTGACTCAGCACAGGAAGCTTCTTACGTCCCATTTCATTCCAAAGATACTATATCAAGTGGCTCCGCAATATGTGATCTAATGAAGCACTAGGGAGTTTGTATCTCGAGAACCTATAAACGCTAACTGACTATAATATTATATGAAATCATAGCCCATTCAGTTGAAAGAAGGAAAAGGCTTCAGAAAGCATGGCACCCACCTATATTGCCAGAGTTTTCAAGAATAAGAATATTTCACTGAAGCTAACCAAGTGCACAAAAAGAATTTTGATGCTTCCCATGCAGTAACAATTCATTTGGCTAAAATGTGTATTTTAATATATACGCAAGAAAAAACCAATTATGTACAGCCAAGCAACCTTAAACAACATGATTCCTTTGTTATTTTACCTATAAAAAGCTATTTCATTTGTGTGTGCGCGGGCACAGACATGCAGGTATGAACACATGCAGATAGGTAACTACAGGGCAACACTAACACCTGAACTAGACACCGTAGAATTGAGACCAAAGCATCTTGTTATGCAACACAACATGGAAAGGTGAATTATTGACACCAAAACAAATTTTCCTACATGAACAATGAAGCAGCTCTAACCTCCAGGCTGCAACAGGTAGGTGTCAAATCTGGGTGGGAGAGGGAATGGAACACAGAAGCTGTCAAAGGAGGGCAGGAAGTGGAGGATGGGGGGAGGGAGGGAGGGAGGGAGGGAGGGAGAGAGAGAAAGAGAGAGAGAGAGAGAGAGAGAGAGAGAGAGAGAGAGAGAGAGAGAGAGAGAGAGAGCGCCATCTCATTATCTTGATAGGTCATTTCCTGGATCAAAATAAAAAGCTATTTTTCAGTGTCTTCAGTGATGGAAATAAGAGCTCTCCATAGAAACCAGTGGGGAAACTCAGGGTTTTCATGTAGCTAGGATTGAATACTAGTGTTTCTCACTCTGTGCACAAAACAGCCCATGAAGACTGAACGTGTTCAATAGGAATTATCATCACCAACATCATCACCATCATCATATCATCATCATCCCAGTGTCCAGGCTGAATGATGGAGGAGGCTGAACAGAATACTGACCAACTTTTACAGAGAGGATGGAATGGAAAGCCTAGTACCCTGAAGTGAAGCACTTCACACTGCGACATATTGTTGCATGGCCCCATTTACAAACAGAAATGGTTGCATAGCATTGTGCCCAAGTAATAAATTGTAATATTCATGTGTAAACCGATACCAAATCCCTTTGTTTCAGTGTAAAGTATATACTGATAAGTAAGGCTGAAAATGATCAAGAGACAATAGGTTTCTTTTGTGATTCGAGGAGCCACCACTTGCTTGAGGATAAGACAGACACATGGACAAGGTATATAAGGTTAATGGGCTAAAAAAGGCCACAACTTTATTGATTACAGCATGTGAGAGGTATTAGCTTAGGCATTGGATAAACCACAGCGAGTGACTCCACCCTCTCAGGGAGGGGTGAGTCTATCAAGGGTTAACCACCAGTGGGAGGAGCCTGTTGATGCAAATACAACTGAAAGCTCCTGATGTCACCGGGGGTCGTGCCATGGCCCTAGCCACCAGCAAGGGCGTCAGACAGGATCCACAACCGCCGGATTCCTTTACCAGAATACCCATAAAGTGGAGGGGTAGGCGATGGCCACACCCTCCCCTCCAATACACAAACATATTCCAAAATGCCTAACCGCCAATACCCAAAAAGTTGTGATGATTTGCTACGAGGTAGGTGAAAAACCAAGTGGCTGATGCCAATTTGCCAGTTGGATAAAAATTCCTACTAGGCCCCTTGGACAATCAAGGCGACCAACCTCAGATCCATAGCAATGTCAAGAACTAGGCAGTGAACTAAAGGGAGAGTGGGTGGGTGATCCGACGAAAACCAGCAGCACAATGAAAGGAAAGCACTGCCGCGGCCGGATTTGAGCGGCTAAACCCCGCCCCCAAGCCTCCACCTGACTGGTTGGCTACCTGGGGGTGTGGCGCGGCAGCCGGGCCAGGGCTGAAATGCCCGCTGAAAACATGGGAAATGACTTCTGCTCACAACTCCTCCCCTCTGTAAGGAGGAGAGGCTTTCTCCAATGACCATTCTGTTCTTCCCATGTCAAAGAAGCTTTCTGTTGTGAGCACAGCAAAACAAACCTGACATGCTCCTGTGCTTAACTAGTAATAATTGCACTGATAAATCCAAGTGATTTATCCTTAACTACAAACATGAAATGAGAGAGAAAGGTGCATGAAACAGGGAGGACAGAGCCCCATCTGGTTTCTGGTACTCCAAACCGCTGTTTGGCCTTGGAGCATCATTTGAATTGAGTCGCTCTGTGTAAAAAGCATTGCTGCCACAAAAAGCAGGAGGAAAAAAAACAGCCCTTCTACTCTGAGTCATTTATACGGTTGATATAAACTTTGATTTGTTTTCCCTCCTGCAATGGTCTAAGACAAGGTCCATTTTCTGTGTATTCTCAAATCAAGTAGCCTGGGCTTCCTCCCTCCCAGAATACATCAGCTGCTGGAAGGGGGAAAGTGAGAAGGAAAATTATAGCCTACTCCCCACCCCACCCTACCCTTGCAACAGAACTCTTTACTTTTAAAGGGGAAATTTCATCTATAATTTACACAACCCACCAAATAGAATAGCACCCTTCCTTGAAATGATTTTCATACGGTTCAGTGCCTTCTCTCCTTCTGATGGGATAACTAGTCTTTAAAGTGCTGCCTGCTTGCCAAAGAATAAGAAACACAAACATGTGAGAAGCAGCTGTGTTTTCTGGAAACATCTGGAGGAACATCAAGCTGGTGACTTTGGGGCTTTCTTTGAAGGGGTATCGATCCAAACAAGCACTCGTTTTGGCATATCATGAGACCAGTGTCATATGAGTACTACCATAGATGTTTCAGATGATATGATTGTCCCTCTGGGGCACTTTTTTCTCTAGCTGTCTCTCTGGTTTCACACACCAAGACACCACAGTTATGAAGAATGCTCCTATATCAGACTTCCCCAACCTGATCCTACCCACCTCTGATAGGAGACCCTTTGTGATGAGCTGGAACATGTGATCCTAGAACAAGCCTGATTCCAACTTCCCCCCGAAATGCCATTTAGGCATATCCGGAGTTCACCCACATCTGACTTATAGATTAACATATGCATATTTAGTTGTCAAGTACAGGATATACTCAATGACAATCATCTACACAATGGTAAGGTGAGGGCAGCAGAGGAAAAAATGGCCAGGTTAAAACCTTTACTTTAATAAACATAAAACTTAGAAGAATATATTTACAATATCATGCTCAGATTGCTATTAGCGTTTAGGGATCTCCTTTGTTTCACTTCAGACAGATCACACTAACACACACTGTCCTCAGCAGCAGAAGTCTCTCTCAGCAGCCAGAAAAAAGTTAAAAACAACAGTTCCTTGAATAACAGTCACAACAGAATGGAATGCCTCTCTCATGTGACTGACAGTCATCCTATCACATGAGAGCTATTGCCAAAGGAAAAAACCCATGCTAAAAATACACAGCATTTCCACATAAGCAAACATTCCCATTTCGGGAAATTGAAGTTATCCTTAACACAAATTTAGTTAATCCACTCACTATCACGAGTCTTTCACTATTTTGTTCCTTGTGCTGTAAGGGCCGCACAGCTTCTCAGAGCCATAAAATCAGTTTTTTGAGAGCTTTGCATACTTCCCCTACAGTCCAAGAATTGGAAAACAATAGACAAAATTTCAAGGAGCCCATCTGAAGGTGATGTTCCCGAATATGAGAATCAAAACTGAAGGGACTGTTTCAGATCAGATCTACTTTACACCAGTGCACCCAGCACAAGAAGGCGGAACCAACTTCTCGTCATTACCATATAAAGCACTTACAACCTGTCATTTTGGCCTGGCTAATAAGCTATTTTTCATTCCTGAGCATAATTGCTTTGGCAGAATTTCTTAGAAATCAGGCAATGACATTATTGTCAGCACTAACAGTTCTTCACAAAAAAGCCTGTGAGCAAAGTATCCCCATTTAACCTGAAAGCTGGGACGTGATCCAAATCAATAAACTATGCTGCCACCTTCATTTCTCTGCAAAGAAAAAAAAAAGCTAAGGAAATTCAGCGGCATGTCCTGGATTATGCAAAAGATGTATATTAAAAAGAAACAAAAGAAAATTAAGTTGGAAAGAAGGGAACAGCCATGCTGCACATTGAAATTTTGTGCTATGCTGAAGATTTCTTTCTCCCCCCCACCGACCATCCTCTATCAATTAATTATCCACCAGAAATTATCAAATGGGAGAGAAAAAAAATCAGTGAAGCCCCCACAGGTTGGGGTGGATCTTTGTTACGGTTCTAGGAGTTATCTTACTTTCAAGATGCTTGAGAAATGAATGTCTTTTCATTCTACATTGTATCTTTTTAAAGTATGGCTGCAATTTTTTCTGGATTTGATTGATTTAGCTTTTTGTAAACTGCTTTGAGGGTTTCTTTTGCAATCAAGTGGGGTATAAATTTTATGAATTAAAATAAAAATAATAATACAAGCTATATCTTTGGTGGTATGCATTTTTCAAGCTTCCTAGATACCCATGCTCCCTGCAAACTGCAATATGTTCATGGCTGGTCTTTCCAGGAAAAGTGAGGTTCTTTTTAAGGTGAAAGGAAGACATTGCCTTAAAAACAAAATCAGGAAGCTCACCAATCTTGGTGCTTGCTAGCCAGTTTCCCCGGCTTCCCGTGTTTCAATTAAAGGCCATTGTGAGCCTATCTTCCTATGAGGCCTTTTTAGATCAGGGAGTGAGGACAGCCAGGAAGTGCTGGGGAAATATTTAATGGTAATGATATATTGACTATCCCACAACAAAAACCTGAACTATGCACCTTAAAAAATGATAAAGGAATTGTAATGTACCCAGGGCCGTCTTACCCATAGGCGCTAGGGGTGCAGGGCACTTGAGCACCGGGCTCTTGGGGTGCCAGACCAAGAGTCCGGGGCCTGAGAGTTGAGTCCAGGGAAGAGCCTGCCCGTTGGTCGGAGCACCACAGCAGGTTCTTCTGCTGCGGGGGGCTCTGTGCCGTGAGTCCGGGGGCGACCGAGCCAGCAAGACACTGAGGCAGCCGGCCAGCTTCGCCCTCCTGCATGCCTGGGACTGGGCAACCTGGGTGGATCTTTGCACCCCAGCACTTCATATGCTTAAGACAGCCCTGAATGTACCCTTTGAATAAGACAGAATGGAAGCCTACTTTGTGGGAGAAGAAAGCATCAAATAACTTGGGGAACAGTTCTCAGTAGAGCACTACTGAAGTCATCAGTATGCAGGCAGATCTGGGGTGAATAAAGATGATCATTTACCAAGAAATTACCGTACTTACAATATAACACTGACAATAACAATGATCTGTAATGATCTACATTGTCCTGTCCAGTTATGAACTGAATTGTACCCACTGCCTATATTTCTGATTATGTGCAGAAGTGTGGTCAAATTTTCTTGTGTAAACATAACGTCTGTGTCTAGCAGATAACAAACTGGCTTTCCCAGTTCTTTTAATCTAAATGTTATTTAAAAATGCTAATTAAAATACAGGGTTCTTAGACTCCCATAATCACTGGGCATACACTATGCTGCCTGGAGCTGATGGAGACTGGATTCTAGCAACTTCTCAAAGACATCACATTGGCTGCCTCTATGCTCTGTTGCTAATGTTATTAAATCCTATCTCCTGCAATGTAATTTATTTTTAAAATGTACCTCACCATATTTAAATAAGAACTCAATGCAGGTTCCATTAAATTATGAAAGGATGCATAAAAACAAATCCCTAAAGGGACTGGTTAAAATTGCAAAAGGAAAGAAAGGAAGAGGGGGGGAGACCAACCACCTGATCCCAGTAATATAAGTTGTAAGTTAAACTAACAGGTGGCCTCCCTTAGTGTGATAGTTGGGTTTGTGGTTGGCACAGGGTGAGAGGTCATCGAAATGCGTTCAGTCCTCAATCCCAGTTATAGCTCCATAGCCACAAAAACACCAGGAGCTTCCAGCTATTTCTATCTGCCAAATATCAGATGGCTTGTGATAAAATTCTATTATGCCCCAAATATTCAGTGCTCATCATTCTTTATTGCCTGGTTGCCCTATAAATCTAACAAGCACAACATGTAAAACCAATTTACAATACACATTGCAAGCCAAGTAATCGAATGTATACTTTGACAAGGTTGGCTTCTCTCTATTATAGCCAGATAATGGGACAAAACAGAGTCAAATATGGGCCACCATGAAGCAAATGCCTCTTTTTAATGCAACAATAGCGTAACTTGCTATTAACATGCACAGTTCATGAGACCTCCTGAGATGCACTGTGAGGTATTATTGCTGTAGTATGCAAAGCTGGTCCAAATACCTACTATGTGAAGTTTCCTGGAAAATAGCCTCCATTTCCAAGTTATCCATTACTGACCTCAGGGTAATCACCTTAATAAATGGATTTAATAGTTGCAATGTCCAGAGAATACTCAGTGGTAATGGAGCGGGATGGGCAGGGAGGGTTCAACTATTGAGAGTGTATGATCACTTTTATGTTTTCATTGCAGTTTATTGTATGCCACTTTGAAAATATTTTACTTTGTGTTCCTCGTAAGTCACTTTGAGACCACAATGATACATGGCAACAAATAAATAATAATAAACCATCATAATTGACATGACATAAAGGTTTTGGTTTAAAACTATTGTCTCAATACTCCAAACTTCACAAATAGCTTATGAAATTGCCCGCAGCTGACACTATATATACAATGAAGGAGCTTTTTATCTGTTGTCCTAAAAAAGTTTTTAGTGTAGTTGTTATATATTTCTGTAGATTTTTGTTCAGCACTTGGGTAGCAATTCATTGGTTTATCCATTTTCTTATAAATGCATAAATGTACCAAAGGAACACTCTTAATTATCCATCTGAGTACCACTTTGAGAACTTTTTGCTTTAACCCCTTCTCCACATTCCAACTCCAATATGCTTCCATTTCTTATCTTGTATTTTTATATTGTAAACATGCAAACAGGCCATGTTTTGATTACATATACTGCCAAGCTATAGATCGTTGGTGGTATAGTGGTTAGCATAGCTGCCTTCCAAGCAGTTGACCTGGGAATCCGCATTCTCCGAGGACAAGGACGAAGGTCCAAGGCATCACTGCAAAGCGAACAGCTCGGTCGGCGTTGGTGGCTCCAAGTGCGCACCCTACCATTTCTAGGGGGAGGCCCCCACCCCATACCTGAGTGGAGACGCTGCAGAGATGGAAGAAAGAGGCAGCAGCTGCATGGGGAAAAGGGTGCCCACCAAGGGAAAGGTAAGCTCCACTAATGAAAACAGCAGCAAACATTCTGCATGTACCTGAAATGCATTTTTATTGCTTTGTAATGTCATTGCAAACTATTCTGCCTTTTATATGAGTTCTTGCTTGTGACAAAGTCACCTGCCTCAGTTTAATGAGGCTAGAGAGAGAATTAGGGAGTCAATACCTTTAAGCTGAAAGAGATTTTGGCCCCATTTTTTTCAAGCTCTCTCACATCCTTGTTTGAATAACCAGGAACCGAGGGCTTTTGGAAAAACTGCTTTTGCATTTTCGTCAACACAATATATGTATCTGCAAGAAATTAATCTGAACCATAGGACAAGTTGTTAGCTCAGTTCATAGTGGATGTCCACCATTCAACCAGACTCATTTCCTTCAGACTTGTCTTTTGACAAAGCTTGCTGCATTCTCTTAACCGGCACACACCAATTCTGTTCACAATGCGATACCTCCCCCAAAAGCAATATACATATTTGAAGAGGAAAGTACAATATTTCATTATTAGGAATGTGAATAAGAGAATGATAATTAAATTATGACCTTCTATAGGACAAGGAATTCTCATATCACAAAGGAATTTGTGTTGCAACATGGTAATAAATCACATCTTTTGAGCTTTTTTGAATTACAATTGATAGAGTCTTTATGAACTCCCAGACATCTTAGAGCCCGGTGATAAAACACTGCCAATTGGCCAGGGTGGATATTTTATTAAGGGTTAGAGAATCCAAATGTTATAAAGCTGATTTGGATTTCTCATAAATATAATTAACTGGCTGTTCCCCTAAAGCATTTACTTGCAGAGCACTGTTGAGGGCAGCTTGTAACCCTGATAAAAAGCCCATTTACACCTTGACAGCAAACAAGGAGCTCTGGTTTTTAAGCATGTAACTCTCTTAAGCCAAACAATCCTGTTTAACTTTCCTATTCCACAAGATAACAAGTTATTATGAATGCAAACAGAAATGCAGGCGCAGCTTCCATTATGCAACGCTTGAGTTCTTTAGGACAATTCTGCCCAATGTTGCATGCTCTGTAGCAACTAAAGCTACAAACCAGAAGAATGCACCCGCCTATAATGGTTTGCTCCACTGTACCTCCTCCCCTTGCCATCTCCTTAACACAAGTAAAGAATTATAATGGCTTTTCTTAGGCAGCTGGTGTATCCTTTAAATTAACAGAATAGTTTTGTGGCATAAAGTTGTTTTTCCTCACTTAGATTGAGAGAGCTGAAAGGACAAAACACTCACTACGATGCAATAATCTTTATTGTCATTGTTCCATGCAGAACAACGAAATTGAAAATCTACATCAGACATTCAGAAAGCAACAAGCCAGCTATCCCAGCCTGGTTAGCCCCCTAAAAACTTTGATACCCCATAATTAAATACAATATACTCCCATAGAGACAACCTTACACTGCGTTTAAAACCAAAATCGCACTTGAATAGAAACTGTTTCTCAGGCGGCTAGTCCTAGTCTTTATAACCCTGTACCTTCTTCCAGAAGGCAGAAGCTGAAAGAGATAATTTCCGGGGTGCGCACTATCCTGCACTATCTCTACAGCTTTCTTATGGCACCTGGAAGCATAGATTTGATCCAAGGTGGGAAGAGTGCACCCAATTATTCTCTCCGCAGTCTTTACTACCCTGGACAGCATTGTTTTTCCCCTGACCGTGCAGCTCCCAAACCACACACAGAGAGTTAATACACTCTCAACAGTACAATGGTAAAATGTCATCAACAGGTCCTTTGAGAGATATTTTTCCGGAGGATTCTCAGAAAATATAACCTCTGCTGTGCTCTCTTCATCAGGTCTTTGCTGTTTTCTCCCTTGCAAAGTGATCAAAGAGAAATCCCAGGCTGTACCAAGACACATATGGCAAAGATGGCAGAACTGTTAGGAAGAGTTTTCCAGGGACTGATCCGAATTCTCTTTTCCCTGCCCTGCACTGCCTGTTAATGAATACAGGATTCATTGCTCAAAAATATAGCATAAACTCAGGCATAAACACCATGAATTCTGGTAGATGGTGAATGTGTCAACCAACTCCTCACAGGCCACATATATTGCTGCTGGAAGATGGGTTCTGGTGTTCATGGGAGCACGCCACATGCAGGATGTTAGAGCTTCTCAATCAGGACATTAGCAAGGGCAAAACTGAATCGCAGTGACAATCTCTGCAATGTTCAGATGCATTCATTGGAAATAAAATGAGTCTTGCAACCAATATTCAGGACATTCGTGAAATAAAACAGGCTCTGCCTTTTGGAAACCCTTCCCTAATCTTTGCTCAATAGGTCACTTCACTTTCATCTCGGTACTCTTGACATTTAAAGGTATATGATACAGAAAAGCCATGTCAGCATTAACTAATAATACTAGTATGTACTAGCCGATCAAAAGGTCAAAGTGCCACTTCTTGTTGCATTCCACAATTTAATATGGTGGAGTTATGAAACTCCTTAAGATCAGATTATTACCTTCAGTTTCCTACAGCTTTTAAGGTTCACAGTAAACACAGGGCTCACCTTGATAGTGGCTTGTGCTAAGAGCTTCCATACTTTCTTTCTTCATCATGAAAGGACATTCTGTTCACATTTAAAGGCAAATGTATCAAATTCCCACTTTCCAAAGCACTATGAGAACCGAAACACAGCCATCCTTTAAAATTCGCAGTTATCCACATTTTGTGATGCAATCCTCCAACCAAACAATGTTTGCAAAAATGCATATATTAGGGGAAAGGCTGCAATAACAAATAACATACTAGGGAAAAGAACACGCAGAAACACATCTTATTCCGAAAGATTGCTTTCACAAATGTGACCGAATCAAAAACTACATCTGCATTAAAAAATGTGTTTATTGGGATAAATTCATCTTGAAATGCTAATGAATTTTCATGAGGATTTTTTTAAAAAAGTAGATTGCAGCAGAAATGCAGAGAACTGAATTTGAGATTGGAAAGGTGAGAAACTGAGGCAACCAAAGCTGGCAGGTTCTTCCCTCCCTTCATTTTCCAAATGGGGAGATATATGGGAGACCTTATCTACATTGCCCAGAGCTCACTGAAGGAAGGGTGGGATACAAATGTGACAAATTAAAAGGGACCATCAAATCACTGAGGGAGAATAAATTTCCCCTCCTCTCCCCACACCCCTTCCCTCACTTTGTCATGTGTCTAAGCAGCAGGTAATTGAGAAACTGCTTTCTCCATGATCTATGCTTTGCACTTCTCAGTTCAGTTGATCTCCACTATGGAGCCTAATGGGGTACATCAGTGTTTCCCAACCTTGTGCCTCCAGCTGTTTTTGAACTACAACTCCCATCATCCCTGACTAGCAAGACCAGTGGCAAGGGATGATGGGAATTGTAGTCCAAAAACAGCTGGAGGCACAAGGTTGGGAAACACTGGGGTACATCACTTGGGCTGAGATAAGAAATGCTGGAAACCATTAGTGCAGTCTAAACCTACCGAGCTGAGCAAATATGTGTGCGCACCATAGGATTTCTTCAACGGCAGGATTCTCTGAGGAATCCTGGTGTGGGGCAGTGACAATGGGTGGCTCAGTTTCACTCCCGTACTGGATGGCATGGGGCCATTAAGTTCCCTGTTACATGAAATTATGACAAAATACTGCAAGAGTTTGTGATAAAGCTGCTGGGATTTATAACTAAACTGGACTTGCACCCTTATGAGTTTGGATAGTGGAACTATTACTGTATTTATTTTATTTTTTGTACAATTTGGCAACATACTTCTCTTGCATACTTTAACTGCTGCATAAAAATTAAAAAATAGAGTTTGAAAGTTACCCTTGAAGAACATTATATTTACCTGCAATAAATAAACACATTAATAAATATATATATTTTTAGAAAAGTCAAGGTGACCAAACTAAATAGCAACCATTTTGTCAAACAGCTCTGAAACACCTAGCCAGGCAGCTGTTCCTACTCTTCCTTGTCGCTGGTGAGAACAGAGAAAGAGATTAAAGTGGGTCAGAAATTGTCAAATTCTCCTTCAGTGGCTCAATACTCATTCTGTAGTGAGGATGACCTCATGCTGTTGCTGGCTGTGACCCTAACCTCAGCTGGTAGAGAAAGAGGACACAGAAACATGGTACTTCAAAAGTTGAAAACAAAAAAGAATATACGAAGGGAGAGAAAGCTTTGTGCCATCAAAAGGTTTGACAGTGTTTCTTTGCTTCCTCCTCAATTTCCCTTTGCCCGGTATATGAATGGTTGGACTTTTCTCCCCTTGGGGCAAATCTAGCATTACAGATCTTGGTCAAAATTCCAAATATCACTCCATACTTAAAACTACAGTGTTTTCCTGTTCCCCATCTTTTTGTGAATTGTAAGACATTCAAGAGAGAGCCTTTTACAGAACAGAGCACACCAGGAACTTAATACTGCCTTCTGTCATGAGATTCTCATACATTACAAATGTAAAGGATGCTCAGACAGAAAGAATGAACAAACACAACAGACATTCCAAAGCAACATCAATTCAGCGCTTGGAATATCCTAAGAGCCATTTATGTCAACAAGAAACCTCTTCACTAAATGTTATTTATTCTTCTCATCCTTCCTCCATGAGCTGAGGGGAAGTTAGCCCATTTTACCACCACAACAACCATTTTAGATAATGGGCTAAAACCAGAGTGGAATGTGGCCCCCCATGCTTTTAAACCAGGCCCTCAGGACCCTCCCCAGGCTACAACCCTCACTGGCCTTGCTCCATGCCCCACCCAAATGCTTCTTCCTGCCTGGAATGCATCCAGGTAAAGCCAGAGTGGTGTAGTGGCTGGAATGCTGAACTAGGAGTGATGGACTAAGTCCTCTAGAGGTGGATGGGAATGGCACTTTGCAGAGTTCTCTCTGATTTACATCCAGAACATTGTGTTGGTTGCTGTTGTTACGTGCAGCAGCAAAAATTAAAAAAGCCGTAGGGGGAACCAAAGAACCTGTGCTACTAACCCTGCAAATGGTGAGCTCCACCCCAAGAAATTGCTGGAGAATTTACTCTCTCACTGGAGAAATTTGGCAAGATGGTCTCCTCCAATTCATCTGCTCACAATTACAGTGGAGAATTTTGAAAGGCCATTTGAAAGCTCAAAACGCACTGTTCTGATGCAGAGCAGCAAAGTAAAATAAGCGTTACAGCAAATGTATTTTGACAGTTCTGATTTTTTCCTCTTTTTTGGTGCAGCACCTTTTCTGAATATTGGGGGGAGGCGAAATCCCATCATCACCCTGCCACCCACTCAGAAGCTATTCAGGTTACTTTGCCTCCAGTGGTGTAGCATGGGTTGCCAGTGCCCAGGGCTGTGTGGAGGGCTGGATGGGAGGGAAACGGATGGAGTACGCAGGCACATTCAACTGCCTAACAGCATCCACGTCACCCAGGAGATCACAGCCACAGAGAAAAGAAGAGTTGTTCTGTTGTCTGGAGAAGTCCCCTCCTGGTTTACATGGAGCAGCTGTTTTCAGTGGAGCCCACGGAAGGAAGCACACAGCTGTATTGAGGCAGCTCTGGGTGTTGAAATTTTGTGCCCCTAATCATTTTGTGCATGGGACAACCAGCCCTGTGGGTCCCCCCATCTATGCCACTCTTTACCTCTTCCTTATGTATATTGTCAATATCTACCAACCTATTTGCAACCAGTTTTCTGGCGTGGCAAGAAGGCTGAACAGCTGCCACTTGCTTGACACCATCTGCTTATCTAAGTACTGCAACCACCTCTCCTTTGTCTAGGGCTGGGTCCTGCATTTTGGGGGATGGCATGTTAAAAGCTATTTAGGTTTGCTCTCAAGATAAGCCCCCATTGGTTCTATTATAAACAACCCCTTATGGCTCCGAGTGTCAGTGCCTCCTTTCCTACATTCTGCCAAAGAGAGTCATTTCCTGTTGGAGCATTTCTAAAAGCAATTATGCTTTCCGTGTTTGCTGTTCCAGAGAGATTTCCTCTAAAAGCCTGCTCCATCTTGAAGTTGGTTTGCATCTTGGGCCACTTGCTGGCACTTTCTCACAGCTGCCTTTGCTCCACCACCTGGATCATTTCCATCATCCGCTTCTTCATCCTGAGGCTGCAACAAACTATGGTGCTGTGCCAGCTTCATCACTACTGTAGCATGCCATCTGGAGCAGGGGCAGCCTTTTCGTAGCCCCTGTGGTCTTCCCCTGCCTTTGCCTCTTTCAGTATGGGACTGTGGCCATGCTGCTTGTGTGAGAGAAGGAAGAATGCCTAGAGCTAGGAGAATCGGAGGTCATCAGCTGAGTGTCCCTTACTTTTAGACTGTGCACAAAATCTTGAATTAGCACGACTGCAATTACATCCCCATGACAATTATTAGAATATGCTACCTTATTCAAAATTGCGCATACAGTTGGCACTTCCTCTTTATTTCAAACTAGGAGGTCTCTTCGCTCTTCCAATATATACCCCACATATAGGAGAACAGGAAAACTGAGGTATTCCTACACTCAATCCTAATATATCTGTGCTTACATGTGGCTCACCTTATTATGCATTCTTGCTATTAACAAAGCAACCTCATGCAGGTATAACTCAAAACTGAGGCATAGCATTAGAAGCTTGGGCAAACGCAACTCAATGGTGTTATGCTGGAAAGTGGCAATCATTTCTCCTACGTGGGCAGTTATCTTTCCACAAGGGCCAACATTGATGCCAAAATCCAGCATCGCCTGAGCTCTGCAAGTGCAGCTTTCTTCCAACTGAAGTGCAGAGTGTTTGAGGACCAGGACATTCACAGGGAAACCAAAATGCTTGCTTACAAAGCTATTGTACTACCAGCCTTACTACTGCTTGTGAAACATGGACCACTTATAAATGCCATCCCAAACACCTCAAAAGATTCCATCAACGGTGTTTCAAAAAAAAAAAAAATTACATTGGGAAAACAGGCAAACTAATTCCAGTGTACTGGAAGAAGCTGTAATCTTTCAGCTTCTGCCTTCTGGAAGAAGGTATAGCGTTATAAAGGCCAGGACTAGCCACCTGAGAAACAGTTTCTACACAAATGCAATTCTGGTTCTAAACGCAGTATAAGGGGTCTCTATAGTATAGTGTATTTTAAAATGGGGTTTTAGAGTTTTTAGGGGGTTTTGAATGTTTTATGTAGTTTTTATGTAGTTTTATGTAGTTTTGTGGTAGTTTTATGTAGTTTTTATGTAGTTTTATGTAGTTTTTATGTAGTTTTTCAATTTCATTGTTCTGCATGGGACAATGACAATAAAGATATCGTATCGTATAGTAGTTAGTACTCTGTGTTGTGGAAGAAGCAAATATTACCAGTGTTGAATCAATGATTTTTCAGAGTCAACTTCGTTGGACTGGTCATGTTGTTCAGATGTCTGATTATTGTCTTCCAAAGGAACTACTCTATTCTGAACTTAAAATGGAAAGCATAATGCTGGTGGTCAACAAAAGAGGTTTAAAGACTCTCTCAAGACAAATCTTTAAAAATGTAGTATAAACACTGACAACTGGGAAACACTGGCATGTGAGTGCTCCAATTGAAGAACAGCCTTTAGCAAAGGTGTCATGGGCTTTGAAGACGCTCGAACTCAGGAAAAAAGGGAGAAATGTGCTAAGAGGAAGGCACGTTTGGCAAACCCTCACCGTGATCAGCTCCCACCTGGAAACCTATGTCCTCACTGTGGAAGGGCATGTGGATCCAGATTTGACCTCCACAGTCACTTATGGACTCACAGTTAAGACCGTGTTCATGGAAGACCATCTTACTCGGCTATGAGTGATCACCAAAGAAAAAGAAAGAAAATAGGGATTTTAAACAAGTGGTTGATACATTTTTCTTTTTCTAAAAGAATAAATAAAGGCTGTAATTCAGACTTCAGTCTGTAGATTTCCTTGAAAAAAAACACACACCAAGCAAAGGAGGAAGCAGGGGGATGGAAGCAAACATTTTATATGCTCTATCACATCTGAGATAAAAAATTTAAAACCCTGAAGTCAACCATGAAATTAGTGACAAACAGCAATCTATGTCTGCTCAAAAACAAAAACACCTGAGCTTCTTAAAAATCTCTGCTTAAAATCTCCGTCTCACAAAAATCAATATCCCTACATGAAGATTCCTCCAGCTCCTCCAAGGAAAGGCTCTTTTTATTTTAACTCTACAGATGATATTCTCATTAAAAAATAATATAAATAGAATGCAGTCAACAGAAAAGGCTTAAAGGCTCATCCAATTTCTTTGGGCTACTGGGATCTGTCTCTTTGCACACAAGTAAACAGACCAACCCCCCAGCTTAGCGGTTTTATTTCAACATTGTTGCCATACGCATTGTGAGCGTTTCTCAGCAAAATCAGGATGCCTGCTGCAAATTTATCCCATATACCCAGGGCTGGCCCAAGACCTTTTGGTGTCAGAGATGAAACCAATGCTTCCCCTTTCCTTGGAGGCTAATCCGAGGCTAATCATCTCAGGTTGCCTCACTGGTATGCCAGCCATGCTGGGGCAGAAAGCTAGCTTAGGGGCTACAGGGCAAACCACATGCCACACCTTTCTGGCCACTTTCCACCCCTCAGAATTTGCCATGTGAGGCAGCTACCACACTCTGCCTCAAGGTAGGACTGGCCCAGCATAAACCTTCCTGACTGAAGACCAGAACCAACTGGAAAAGCTTTTCCGAGGCTGTACAGGTGCAGGTATGCATGAGGGGATGCTCTTCCACGAAAATTCAGATAGATGTAAAGATGGCAGGGAGAAGGCGAGATTGAATCCACTTCCTAGGTCACACTAGCTTTCTATATTCAGATATATTTTTTCCCCATGGAGGACTGTTCAACCACTAGATCAGTCCAGTAAAAGCTTTACCAGTGTACTGAACTTTTGTTCCTCAATTACCACAAGAAGAAGATGCACTAAAATTCAAAGAACATCCTTCAGCTTCATCTCATTTTTAGGTGACAGATTTAACAGATCCATATAAATACAGCACAGGAGGTGTAACCCAGACTCAGGGCACCAGAATCTCGGTCCAAAATTCTGGTTAAAGAAAGCTGATCAAAGATGTAGACCACACTGGCCAACTAATGGCCAAGAGGGCACACCCAACCCCCAGAGGGTTAATTGGGTCCCCCCCAAAGCCCTCCCCATGCATGTTTGGTTTGTTTGCTGTAAAATAACTTTTTAAGCATTATCTTTTCCCCACTGTCATATCTAACTGCTTTGCTAGGTAAAGGTAAAGGGACCTTTTCAACAAAATTGAAAATCTACATCATTCAGAAACCAACAAGCCTGCTATCCCAGCCTGGTTAGCCCCCTAAATTTTTTGATACCCCATAATTAAATACAATATACTCCCATAGAGACTACCTTAAGGTAAAGGTAAAGGAACCCCTGACCATTAGGTCCAGTCGTGACCGACTCTGGGGTTGTGGCGCTCATCTCGCTTTACTGGCCAAGGGAGCCAGCATACAGTTCCGGGTCATGTGGCCAGCATGACTAAGCCGCTTCTGGTGAACCAGAGCAGCGCACGGAAACACCGTTGACCTTTCCACTGGAGCGGTACCTATTTATCTACTTGCACTTTGAGGTGCTTTCAAACTGCTAGGTTGGCAGGAGCAGGGACTGAGCAATGGGAGCTCACCCTGTCGTGGGGATTCAAACCGCCGACCTTCTGATCAGCAAGTCCTAGGCTCTGTGGTTTAACCCACACCGCCACCCACGTCCCTGCTCTGCTAGTGGTGCCCAAATGCCCTATAGTCCTTTAAACGATTCATAAGTGGAATCAGCACTGGCACGTCTTTATTTCCAAGCACTCCTGCTGCCCTTGAAAGCTGTTGTTATTTGTGCTTACAGTAGCTTTCTGCTTTGTTTTCTCTCGGGAACCATCAGGAACCATCATGTCTCTTCATCAGGGATGGGAGCCAGCCCGCCAGCCCCAGCCAAGGGCAAAACTGCCAGCAAGAGGGGGCAAGTGTATTAGAGGTTTGAACTGAGCCAAGGAAAAGAAGGGAGGGCTGGAAAAGAAAGTGGACTGGAGGAGGAGGAGCAGAAAACACTCTCCTAGCATAGTTGCCAGCAGAGAGAATCAACTCCAATAGGGAGGACAGAATTATAACCCTAAATCTAGGCAGGGCATGTTGCAGGCATGTGAACACATGTGGGGAGAGGGGTGTGCAATAAAACAGAATGATGCAACGTGGGAGGTTGGTAAAAAGCTCTCAGCTTCTTGTGGATGACAAGAGCAGGGAGACCACCTTGCCAAATATTCTCCAGGGAAATAGTTGAAGGGGGGGGGGACCACATTCAAAAATTGTCAAAAAAAATCTCTTCTGATAAATACTGGATGAGATTTTCCCTCTCAACTCTGTAACCTTGAGCACTTCACCAGAAAGGGATCCAGCACAAAGGAAAAAGAGATTAAAAAGAGGGAGATAAAAATAGCTCTAATGCACCACACAAGCACATACGCAAAAGTCAGCTGCAAGAAGTGGAAAGTTCCTAACGCATTCAACTCTGTCTTTATTAAGAGGGGAAATATTCAGTTCAGTCTATCATGGAACCTGCACAATGAAAAGCTACAGACTGAGGAAATTTCAAAAATATATGTATGAAATTACTGTAGTATGTATCTCCCCCTCCTTTATTTTTATTTTTAAAAAAGAAGGAATAACATGAATAACTACCCTTGTTAAAGATGCTGTCAAAACACACTGGGAAAATTTTCCCTCAATTTCTGAATGGAACTGACAATCCATACCCTAAGATGCCATTGCTGCATTATTCCACTGCTTCAGCACATGGGATTATGCTATGCAAATTAGCTGCCATAATTAGGTTGATAACAACACATTCCAAACATAGCTTCCTTGTGACAACTTCTTCGGGACAATTGTTGATCCTAAAGAGGACCCAAATCTGACAGCCATGCAGCAATATTACTGCCACACCACTAAAAATTATGTTGTTATTAATTAATTCCATGTACAATTATTGTTGTTTCTAAACCATGCTAGTTATGACAAAGCAAGTCATAGAGAAGTCACAAAAGAGAGGCTTTAGCGTGCAATATCTCCAGGCAACAGAAGAAGCAGAGATGACAATTTACCATGTGATAACTTCCTAGAGACGAGGGCTTTTTTTCAGCCAGAACTTGTTGGAACTCAGTTCCGTCACCTCTCAGGGGGGCACCACTGCCATTCTAAGGGAATGAAGGAGGTGTTCATGGTGAGTTCCAGCACCTCTTTTTCAAGAAAAATCGCACTGCTAGAAGTCATTGCATATGGAACACACAAGCAATATGTCTGTGGACAGCTGGTAGGGTGTGCTCACATGCCCTACCACCCCCCAAGGTGCTCTTGTTCAGTGACACTGACCTTGTTGAGAGGGGAAGGTCTGCAGGGGGTTTCTACTTGCAATCACTTATACAGAAGTAGAACCCTCCATGTGATCATGGATAAAATAGCATCGCCGATTGCATGGAATTTTCTTCCTCAATCAACATGAGGAAAGTAATGGACACAGCAGATGGGGTGGCCTGCATGGGGAAATTGGGAGCAGGGTTTCTATGCACGTTCCATCCACCCATGAATGCAGTGGTTGGAGTGTTGGACCTGGGAGACCAGGGCTCAAATCCCCACTGGGCCATGAAGCTCACTGGGTGACTTTGGGCCAGTGACTGCCTCTCAGCCTAATCCACCTCCTCACAGGGTTGTTGTGGGGATTAAATGAGGAGGGTACACCACCTTGAGCAACTTGAAGGAAAAAGTGGGATACAAATGCAGCAAATAATGCAATAATAATAATCCACATATATGGCATTGATACGTTGATGCCTTCAGTGAGCTGATCATCGGTAATGATCCTGTTTAGTGATGAAAAAATCTTACTGCACCCCTGCTTCCTTGGATTGGGACCAGATGCAGAACCATATTGCCTCACTTAGCAGGGCAATAATGGTGACTGACTAGATAGTCTGGTAAATTACATCTTGGTACTTGGCCATACAACCATCAACCTATCTCTGGGCAATGCCATTGGTTTCCATGGAGAAGCTACTCAAAGGCCTTTCATCTTGTTTGACTGAACCATCTGTGGACCTCTCACTTCCCTTCACATTGCCAGTGAAAGTCTACTTAGTATTGATCCAGCGCAGATTCCAATGTATAGTTAGCAGAGTAAAAACTTAAACACGTTGCAAGATTCCCAAAAAATAGACTAGAGGCAATTATATTTCATCCAGCAGAGCTTCACTGCTACTGAAGGCAAATGAGCATAATGGTCACAGTTCTAATACATTCAGGATTGGCACTGTCCATAAGAAATCCCGTTGCAGCAGATTTAACTTAAAACTTACAATAACTTATAATAAGTCAAAAACTTAACACTATAGCATACAGAACACCACACCAGACGGAAAAGAGATACAAAGAGAAAGTGAGAAACCAATGCTCTTTCTGGCCCTACTATTGTAGTCAGCATGACCTTGACAGAAAGAGATTAACAGAACCAGTTTAAACCAGCTGTACTCAGCTTCTCTGAAGGAACAACCCAAACATCATGAACCTTCTGCTTGCTTCTTTCACACAGAGATTCCAGAAGCTTCTTGGACCCTCTTGAATTAAGTAGAATAGGAAATATCTCTACACATCAGATCAATACTATCTGCACTAAGAAATGCATCAATGATTCACCTTATATCATCAAGACCATTGGTCCAGCCTAATCCAATACTGTTCTCTGACTAGCAGCAGCTAAAGAAGATAGAGGTATTTCCGAGACTTGCTACCCAAGATCTGCTACCTGGAGATGAACTAGGGACCTTTGCCATATTAAGTTCGACCATTAAGCTTTGGTGGTTTTTCTGACAAGAAATTACAAATCCAACATTACTGGTAATCAGAGTGAATGGAAAATATATAGGATACCAGAGATACAATATTAGAGATACAGTTCATAGATAGGTGATAGAAAGATATGGATACAGTGTACCCTCCAGTACCAAATCTCCACTGGATAATTTCACTGCTGTGAAAAAAGGAAAGCTAAATATGGGGAATTCACTTTGTGCTCTGCTTGTTTTAAACTGCAGGTCTGTTATTGTACCCTGGTGGCAAAAAATTCAATAATACAGGTTGAGGTAGTTACCAGGATACTGTAATGAGGTCTGGTTTTTTTATTTAATATCTTCCTAATAATTTACTACATTAATGAAATTTGTAGAGGATAATAAATTAGGAGGAGTTGTGACCATCCATTCAGTAGGCAGAAACACAAAGAGAACCAAAAAAGATTAATAGGCAGAAGACAGCAACATGAGATTCAATTTAAAGAGAGAGGGCGGAAGACACAAAAAGCCATCTAGGGAAATATAATCCAGAACACAAATAATGCAATGGGGGACAGTAGGGCAGAAACAGGGGAAAGAGACCTAAATGGGCAATAGTAGCACAACATTGAGCAGACTTAACAAGCATTATGCTTAAAAGAGATCCACCCACAACAAATAGATCATTAAATGTTTATTTACCCTAATGTCTTTTTCTTTTCGTTATCCGGTTTTTGGTGCTGACGCAGTAACTTTCTGGGCCCCAGTTGCATCATATCGTGGCTCTGGTCAGTGAGGAGACTGGACCCTGCTGCAATAGAACAAATAAAACATACCTCAAGAAAACCTCTCACGCATATCTTGGTGAATCTTTGATGTCTGTATTTGACATCCTCTGTAGTACTGCATGATGGGTTGCATGCGACAATATTTTATATCTGAGAGCATTTGCTAGGTAACATGCTACCGTTTTTGACAAATTATCCCTTATGTTGTTTGGGATTTGATGCATCTCAAAATCAAAAGCAGCAAGAGAGAAGTTGAAACTTTGAACTCGGGAAAAAATCAATTTTTTGGTGAGCTTTCAATATTTGCTTCACCTTATTTGGTACTTAAAACGTATTGAAGGATCTGTAGGGCCAACATAGTTATACTTTGGAAGCACGTCAGAATTAGGGATGTCCTGAAACACAACAAGAGATTCCTCAAGGCCTCACTGAAATAGCATATTGTAATCTTACCATCTATATTTATAATAGTGTTTATTAAGGCACACTCCTTCATTGTCTTCCAAGACAGAAAGATGCCGACAATTATGGATAGACCTTATATAATCAGTCAGCAATAATTTCCAATAAATGGCAGCCCTATTCTATCAAATGTTTCTTTTACTCCAGGCACTTGCTACCTCCTAAGCTGTAGAAGGCTGGACTTGCAAGTACAGTCATACCTCGGGTTAAAGTTGCTTCAGGTTGAGCGTTTTCAGGTTGTGCTCCACGGCGACCTGGAAGTAACGGAATGCGTTACTTCCGAGTTTCGCCACTCGCGCATGTGCAGACGCTCAAAATGATGTCATGTGCCTGCGCAGAAGTGTCAAATTGCGACCCACGCACATGCAGACACGGGTTGTGTTCTCTTCAGGATATGAACGGGGCTCTGGAACGGATCCCGTTCGCATCCAGAGGTACCACTGTATTTAGAGCTGAGCACCTGAGCGACCAAGAATCATGCCAATGCAAATGTTCTAACAATCATGGTTAAAGTCAATGTGCAAAAAAAAAGGCCAGAGAGAGGAGAAGAGAGAGCACATTCCTAAGCCTTGATGCTGCTCTTCAGCCTGTACTTTGCAGGGAGACAGCAGCAAGCATCGTTATAAGAAAAACTGCTCCTTTTCCCTTATGGGGTACCCAAGAGCTTGTACGGAGGTTCTCTATTGGTAGGAGAAAATAATAGAGGCCAACCAGAGAATATTGAGAAGCAAAACAGCTAGTAAGCATGATCTTTATTAAACTGTTGCAACAGGGTGCTCTCTCGCTCTCTCTCTCTCTCACACACACACACACATACACACACCCCACGCAGAAGGGAGGAGGAACCCAGAACAATGGTGTGAAGCCCTTATATAGACTTTTGAAATTGCCACCCTGTAGCTCAAGACCACCCCTCAATACATCATACATACATCACAGAAGGGGCAGTCTATAGCAGAATCCTGTCTGGCAGGAAACCTGTTAATGGGTTTACCTGGACAGCCTGGCCATTCTTTTGTGATGGTAAATACTTAATTCCTGAGTCCAGGTCACAGGCTCACCCTATTCATACACAAATGTGCCCTGAAGGCAGGATTTGTGAGCACAGAGACATTGGGGAGGCTTTTCCCATTTCCATCCAAACTGCAGAGGAATATTTGAGGTCACTGAAAGAGCTTTAGGACTGTTTTCCTGTACTGTTTTCAGACATGTGGTTTATATATTTATGTATAAGTTTGCCTGAACATTTATTTTATATCTTAGAGCTTATAATTCTCAAAACAGCATGAATTAGGCCCTAGTAATAAAAAGCATGAACTATGTATTACAACCAACTTCCCAGCAACTCTGTTGTAAAGTTCAGCTGGATCAATTTTCAGCCAAGTTTCAGTTTTTCAGGCCAAATGGTCACTCTGAACAAATGTACATCACACACACACACACACACACACACACACACACAAAACAGTCAAGAATTCCAAGGCTAAACACAATGCAAGACAGTCAAGCTATTATTGGCGCTAATTAGCGCTACTGCAAATCATATCATTCTTAAAATGTGGCCAGCAGAGCTCTGAAAAAGGCATGGAATTATTTCCCAGCCCTGAAAACATGAAAGAAAGAAAGAAAATCAAAGCAGCCACTTTCAATCTGCTCCACACAACTAAATGAAATCCTTCATCAGTGCAAAAGGGCAAAAATGCATCAGCGGCAATTGAAAAGCGAGCTGTAATTCACAGATCCAAACACTCATTACAAAACTGATGAATGAAAAGCGTGTGTTTGAACAATACTAAGCAAGGGAAGAGAGAGACATTAAAGGGGGAGGGGTCAAAATCATGACACATGAGACGGCACATTCTCACAGTGTGGTTATCCAAGAGAACATTTGAAGTTCCTTCAGCTAATGAGGGATGGTCCGCACATGGCCAGAACATGGAAGACATACATGAAATAAATTTCATGCCTTTGTTTGCATACACTTTTGGGCCATGTATACATTTCCTTGTTAAGAACAAACCCTGTGAATAAATGCCTATGTACACAAATTTCATTTATTTGAACCATACATCTCTTTTCACAGAAGAAAGCATCACACAAGAGATCACATCAGAATCTATTTACCGTATTTGTGGCATTTTCATCCTGCCTTCACAATACAGTGGTACCTCGGGCTACATACGCTTCACGTTACATACGCTTCAGGTTACAGACTCCGCTAATCCAGAAATAGTACCTTGGGTTAAGAACTTTGCTTCAGGATGAGAAATCACACAGCAGTGGCACGACGGCAGTGGGAGGCCCCATTAGCTAAAGTGGTGCTTCAGGTTAAGAACAGTTTCAGGTTAAGAACAGACCTCCAGAACGAATTAAGTTCTTAACCCAAGGTACCACTGTACTAAACTAAATAAATGATACCACATGTTGAGTGACAAAGTCCTCTTAAGGCAGGTGGAAGTTGATGGCATAAGCTCCCTGGCCTGGGTCCCCTCGCTTCTGTCTTTGCTCAGGTCACAAAGGTCAGAAGCAGCTCCAGGTGAGATGGTGGAGGGGCTGCCACAGAAGTTCTCTCAGGCTGTTGATGGTTCTGTCAGGAGCCAATGGCTTGGGCTCCCTATCCTTGCAGGTCATGAGTGTAGACCCAGTTTCTACATGCCATGAGGGAGGGTCTACAGGTTCACTTTCTTGCCGCATCACGCAGAGTACAAACTCTTCCAGATGCTACCAAAGTTGCTCTGTTCCAACAGGTCCATTTTTGTCATGCCAAAGTTTGCCCGGAATATCAAGGAGTCATGTCATTCATTGGAAACATGTGGTTTATTTCTGCTGATGTTACCAAAATAGGACAAGATGTTACATTTCTGAAGTGATTCCCACACCACTAGGAGTGGACAATTTTTGGTTTCTCTCCATTTCTTCTTTTTTAAAATCTTAAATTCAATTCTGCACATTTCCATATCAGCTCTCTCTCTCTCTCTCTCTCTCTCTCTCTCTCTCTCTCTCTCTCTCTCTCTCTCTCTCTGTGTGTGTGTGTGTGTGTGTGTCTGTCTGTCTCTTCCTTGTTAGGACTTTATACACATTTTCCTAGGCAATTTTGCCTAATATACATACAGTATTCTTGCAAGCCATTTTCCCTAATATAATTCACTTTTGTATGCTGTTTTCACTTATCTATGTACTTTTTTATGCATGGTTTCCCCTAAGATGTGCATCCATGTACACATTTTGGGGTTGGAGAACTGCACCACAAAATTCAGACACCATGCAAATTTCAAAAGACAGCTGCATTTCAGTTTGTATATTGTTTTGGGAAGTGCGAATAACATAGGTTCACATTAAAAGGTGAACTGAACTGAATTTCTTCCCTGGCAATCTATGAATCATATGAGCAATATATGAAATTGCACAGATGTGTTCACAAGTCACTTGCATTACATCCCCTCTAAGTTTTGGATTACAGTAAGCTAACATGAAACTGCTGCTTTTGAATTATGGTGCTGGAGGAGACTCTTGAGAGTCCCATGGACTGCAAGAAGATCAAACCTATCCATTCTGAAGGAAATCAGCCCTGAGTGCTCACTGGAAGGACAGATCGTGAAACTGAGGCTCCAATACTTCGGCCACCTCATGAGAAGAGAAGACTCCCTGGAAAAGACCCTGATGTTGGGAAAGATTGAGGGCACAAGGAGAAGGGGATGACAGAGGATGAGATGGTTGGACAGTGTTCTTGAAGCTACCAGCATGAGTTTTACTAAACTGTGGGAGGCAGTGGAAGACAGGAGTGCCTGGCGTGCTCTGGTCCATGGGGTCATGAAGAGTCAGACACGACTAAATGACTAAACAAGAACAAACATGAAACAGTCACCCTACACATTTCTCCGTTAAATTATCCCTCGTCATTACATAGTGTTTTTTCACCAGTCATATCTCCCCAGTTGGTATATTTCTTATGCTGAAATGATTAGTGCAAAGTCATGTTTTGGTTTATGGTTACGTTCTACTGGATGTTGATTTGAAAATTCAATAAAATATTTTTAAAAAAATACAGAATGCCAAATACATGGAGGTTATCTTTAGGGCTTCTTGCATTTCTCTTCTTCTGTACCTGAGCTGCAATGTAAGGCAAAGCTATCAGTGTGAGAGGAGATTGGAATTCTGAGCAGATATTCATAAGGAATGAATCAGGTAATCTGAAAGAAAATGTCACACTAAGATTTTGAAGTAAGTTGTTAATATTTGCAAAAGATTTCCTAAAGCTCCAGGGAGACTTAAAACCAATATCAAGGAAAAAAATCAACGTGTGCTGAAAATATCATCATAGAATCTCAATTTTTGCCTGTCCTAGCTGAATCTATTTTTAAAGCCTTCATTATTCAAGGTTATTTTAACATATTTTTCACTTGAGAACTCTAACACATACTAATGGCATTAATTAGAAAAAAACCCACACCAAATCCTTATGCAAGCTGCAGCTGCAATACAACATTGCAGTCTGCATATTTTTGTGTGTGTTGGATTTGGATGACTCAACAAACAGGGCTGGCAAAACACAGCTTGTTGTCCAAAGCAGCTGTGTTGTAGAATTCAAGAGCTCATTCCAGGAGTCCCTGCAGTTGTTACAACTTTGTACCCAAATTCATGTGGGAGTAGGGTCTTTTATAATGACCCCAGGCCAGAGCCAGTAGTGAGTATTTTCAAAATGGCAGTGTGGAGAAACAAGAAGCAGCAGAGCGGTGGCAGCGCAAGAGGCAGTGCTGAAAGCACTTGCCTTTTCCCTTTCAATTAAAACTAAATGAAAAGGCAAAAAGGTTTCTCCCTCTATTTTCTCCATATTGTATCTTATGGCAATTGCTATTGCCAGAGATAAACGAGTTTAAATCTTGGTACAAGTAAGACTTGAAATGAAGGTAATTAAAAGAGTTTTAGTAATGACAGTCCTGTCTGCTTCCTGCTTCATTTGTAATCTTCATCCTCAACATTGTTCCCTGATAAAAGGAAAGATTCAGTGTGTGAATTTTCTCCCTGACACTCTGGACCCAACTCTATTAACAGATAAACACGGCCTTCAACACAGCTACTAAACCATTCCTCAGAATCCTCACTTTTGCAGATTAGAATCTCTTGCTTCTTTCAAAACAACTCATTAGCCATAAACTGGTTAAGAGATAAAAACCTTTCTCCTCAAAGTAGAAACCAAAGGTTTTATCAGTGCTATCCAAGGCCTGTTAACTGCTACCAATAATTATAAAAGAAGTCAATATTCAGTAGAAGTTTCCAACATGGTGCCCTCCAAATGTTGTAGACCACAGGTTCCATCAGCCCTGGTCAGCAGGGACAATGGTCAGGGATTAGGGGAATTGCAGTCTAGCAACATCTGGTTGGCACCACCTTGGCTACTGCTGATATGCACCTTTGGGTGCATCTTGCTCTAACAAGTTTCATTGTTCTGTTAGTTGCACAGTAGCATTAACCACAGACTCTAAATATGGGGTTAGTTACAAAAGAGAGCGGGGCTATGAAGATCAGACTCTATGGGGCAAAGTAAACAGGCTGCAACTTGAGATACAACTGTGAAGGGACTAAACCTGCCCAGTCTTTTTCCTTCAACGGTGCCCAGAATGCACCTCTGTAAGAAGTAAATAGTGAGCATTCACACAACAGAGAAAGCACTTGGTGATACTCTCACAGAAAAGGTAAAATCTACGCTTCGCCCCAGATCCTATATATATAATTTTATTTGCTTTTCTGTTACATACAATAACCATCTAAACATTTCAATAGTCTCGACTTCCCTTCCCCTCCTTCCATGGTTTCTTCAGTTTCCCCTCTACTCCACATATTCTAAATATTCCAAAACTTTCCCCCTCTTCTTCTTTTTGCCTCAATTTACCATATACTGCTGAATCTACTCTAAACTTGCTAACGTATTTACCTGTTTACACTGACTTTTAAAATAATCTACAAATATTTTCCAATCTTCCTTATAAGCCTTCACCCCAGATCCTACTGATGACTACAGTGTACTCATATGATCAACCATCTCTCCATCCAACAGTGGGAGCTGCAGCAAAGATCCTACCTGACCTGTATGTACTCAAAGAGGTCATATGTCATTCAACTGAAGGAGTCAAAGCAGTAGCCCACTACCCAGAAAACATTTTCTGTTGCATATTCAATACAGATGTGGATCAGTGTAACAAAGTCTCTGTGTTCTCTTGAATAATGAAGGCACTATTTAAACATGGTGCCAGAAAGAAAGTGTCATTTTGAAGACAAAGGATCAAAGCAGCATCAATGGCAAGAGAAGCAAATAGTTTGCAATGGGAACCAGACAGATTCCATTTCTTAGGCCTCTGGCATACAATAAAGGGGACAATGGGAAACTTTTTAAATTGCCACAGAATTGAATGAAAAAGAACAAAAATAAGTAAGTACTGCAACACTGCTTCTACCTGAGATACAAGAAATGGAAGATCCCTCCTAATTATTAGAAATAAAACAAAATGCATTTTGAACCAACAAAGAATGTGATGTATTAGCAAGCATGATAGAAGCAAGAATCTACAGAGACACCAAAATTTTGTTGCCAAATGATCCAAAATGGCTGGTACTTGTGAACATGGCATTTTGAAAGAAGAATTGAACAGAGACAGGTGGTAAAAATAATAGATTCCAGGACAGAACACATCAAAATCCTGTATTAAATGCTACAAGAAGCCATAGATATGCACAAAGTTCTTCAATAAGCTCAATGACAAATACAAACCCATCAGAATGTAAGAATATGCATTACATCCACAAAAATAAATGTAAGAAATAGACAAATACCATTGCATAAGAACAGTGAGGAGACCAGCAGATTGTGAAAGGAAAGTTGAGATAATGACCCCGGCAATCTGCAGCTTTGGCACTGTGTGTAGAAGTTATGAAAGAAAAATCATGCTGAATTTCACAAACACTCTATAGCAAAGGAAATCCATATAGCACATCAGAGCGAGATAAACACCAATGGCTTATGCAGAAGTTCAGACATATCCTCTGCAGCAAGGATGAGGAAACCTGTGACTCTCCAAATGTTGTTGGAGGATGATGAAGAGGAGGATTAGAATTTATATGCCACTTTTTGTATATATATTTTTATTAAAATTATCGAACATTCCCACAATAAACTTCAAATCACACAATTACATTGTTTCATAAACTGACTGCCCACCCTCGCCTACAAACCTTTCCTATTATGTTATACCTTTATCCAGCGCTATTTTTCTAGAACAGGAGGTGCTGGAACTCACCATGAACGCCTCCCTCATTCTCTTAGAGTGGCAGTGGTGCCCACTTGTGAGGTGCCAGAACTGAGTTCCTGTGAGTTCCTGCTGAAAAAAGACCTTTATCTATTGCAAAAGGTTTCTCTGTTACAATTATTTTATTATTTTTCTTCTGCTGCTTTTATCTCGAATCCTACCTGGGATTTCATTTGACTGTAATATTTTATTTTATTTTTTAATAGTCCATGAGAGACAACCACTTTTCATTTAAAGAAGACAGACTACAACCCCCATCAAAACTACTCAGGATAACTGTGGGAAGAAGAAGAAGAAGAAGAAGAAGAAGAAGAAGAAGAAGAAGAAGAAGAAGAAGAAGAAGAAGAAGAAGAAGAAGAGTGCTGGGTGACCTGAAGGAGTCTCAAAGCGGCTAACATTCTCCTTTCCCTTCCTCGCCCACAACAAACACTCTGTGAGGTGAGTGGGGCTGAGAGACTTCAGAGAAGTGTGACTGGCCCAAGGTCACCCAGCAGCTGCATGTGGAGGAGCGGAGACGCGAACCCAGTTCCCCAGATTACAAGACTACTGCTCTTAACCACTACACCACACTGGCTCCCACAGTTCCATGTTTTGTGCAACATGACCCAGACTGAAGTGCCAAAGCAAATGGGAGAGAGGAGGGTGAGGAGGGAGCATGTGGGGCTGACATTCATTCCAGGCTTAAGGCTTTAATAAGCCGGGAACACCAGGCTGGAACTGTCTCATTGTAACAAATCACATTTTCTTGAACAGGGTACTATGATAACCAGACATAAATCACACAGAGATGCACTACACATGCATGCGTGCATAAATGAAACACACCCAGGCCTCTTGCAATCTCCCGCCACAGACACACTCACTTTTTAGCGCTGCATTTTGTTAGTAAGGGAAAAAAGAAAAGAAAAAAAAGACCACAGATACAGATGGTTGTAGAAAACGCAATGACAAATCAGAAACAATAGAACATGTAATCACCAGCTTCTCTGTCCTATCCAATACAGAACATTTTGCCAAAGGCAATCAGTCTGCAAAAATGTTTCGCTAAGAGCTGGGTAGGCTGCATCAACTAATCATTTGAGAACTGCTGCCTTTCTACAAATCAAGTCAGTCCCTACCCAGTTCTTGGGAAGAGCAATTACACCTTATGCTTGGGATAATTTTGCTGTAAACTGATAAAAACAATATGATACAATAGACCAGATGCAATACTATGGAATTAAGAGAACAAAACTGTTGTTAAAGATAATGAAATCTCTCACAAATGTCTCTGAAGCAACTAATAATTTAATTTTTTTAAAAATGAATATAGCCATGGGAGTAGAACGATCATAGAAAGATAAGAAAATGATCATATTCCCTTTCAGTAATCAGCTATGGGAGTTAACCGGAAATGAAGAATGGAAGCTGAGGAAGTTACCATGGAAAAAAGTCACACCAGAAACACTTGAGAAATTTGTTCTTTGCATATTCTGGTCAAGGCTGATCTGACCTGCACCTCCTGGAGCAAAGCGCAGATTGGAAGGCAGAAATTCATTAGATGTTCTGCTTCTCTAATTTTTGGGTTGCAGTTCTTGGCTAAAAAACCATACCAAACTTTGTATAAAAATATGTACTTTAGGACACATACATGGAGGAAACAGTAGAAATGCACATTTGAGGGAACATAATTTTAGAAATGACTGTTTTGTGAAAAATTACATGTTTAATATGATTGTTTAAAAAAAATTGGGGGGAGGGAATGGCGAATTCATGTGGAAGCTGGATGAGACATGGGCCCATGTGAAACAAATATGGGTCAGAAAAACAATGCAAAACAGCTGCCTTTCTTCCAACTTGTTATATCAGAAAATCCCTAAGTTACAGGAGATTTCATACAGAAAGACCCTTGGGGTGCAAATTCTCTACCTGAATGAGCACTCGCAGAACTATGACAAATACCTTTAATCAGTGCTTTTTTTCTATAAAAGAAATGTTTTGAGATGCTCCCATTTTCCTAATATTGAAATACTGCCCCTCAATGAGGCCAAACTTAGATTCACAAACAGTTTAGGGGTATGTGTACCCCTGGGTCCCCCCAGAAAAAAAGCACTGCCTTTGATAATTAGCAACAGGTTAATCTTAGAACATGGTAAATCATAAGCCCCTCCAGGAAAGATTATGCCCTATCAAATGTAAGCAACATGGCTGATGGGTTTTTTAAAAAAGGATACTAAAAGCAGCACCTTCACAGTCACACATTTGTTCTCAGGGGTTAATCAGAGTTGTTGCAGCAAACTGATCAGTCAAGCATCTCATGCCCCAGTCTCCACCATCTCAAAATAGCCCTGCCATCACTAGTCAGGAGGTAGGAGTCAGTTAAGTCTCCTGGCTTCTAGAATACTGCTGGTCCTGTTGCTATTGGTGATGCTGTCAACAGACAGCTAAGCAGAAAGGTAACAGAACTTAATGCAGAGTCTGTTGGAAAGAAGAACAGGGTGTCCAGAGGGAATGATGTTGTGGCTTGGTAGAGAAATAAAGATTGGTGGAGATGGCAGCTGAAACAGGCTTTGGAAAATGGTACCCATTTATCTAGGGATGCGGGTGGTGCTGTGGTCTTAACCATAGAGCTGAGGGCTTGCCAATCAGAAGGTCAGCAGTTCAAATCCCCACGATGGGGTGAGCTCCCATTGCTCGGTCCCTGCTCCTGCCAGCCTAGCAGTTCAAAAGCATGTAAAAGTGCAAGTAGATAAATAGGTACTGCTCTGGCGGCAAGGTAAATAGCGTTTTCGTGCGCTGCACTGGTTTGCCAGAAGTGGCTTAGTCATGTGGGCCACATGACCAGGAAACTGTACACCCGGCTCCCTCGGCCAGTAAAGCGAGATGAGCACCGCAACCCCAGAGTCTTCCACAACTGGACCTAACGGTCAAGGGTCCCTTTACCTTTACCCGTTTATCTAGTAGCCTACAGTGGGATATGGTGTGTAGGATAGCCTGAAGGACCCAGTATTCTCCTAGTCTTCCATCGCATGAAATTACCATACCTTCCAACATTTCTCCTATGAAAATAGGACTGTCCTAATCCACAACAACAACAACAACAACAACAAATTCTTTATTATTTATACCCCGCCCATCGGACTGGATTGCCCCTGTCACTCTGGACAACTTTCACCATATATAAAAACATAACAAAACATTAAACATTGGGGGGAAAAAACCTTCCCTATACAGGGCTGACTTCAGATGTCTTCTAAAAGTTCTATCATTACTTATTTCCTTGCCTTGGGGGGGTCGCATAACTCCATACCCTCCAGCATTTCTTCACTGAAAATAGGGATGTCCTACCATACCCTTCAACATTTATCTGACGTCCTAAGAAAAACCGGGATGGCTTCTGTAAATCCAGGACTGTCCCTGGAAAATAGGGACAACTTGGAAGGTCTGAATTTCTCTTTGTTCAGCTTAGCCACATAGAGCAGAAAAGGAAGAAATGAGATTACAGTACAGCACATTAAATAAAAACTAAAAAAAAAAAACCCCACAATGCATGCATGAGGGAAATGAACCAAACAAAGACAACTACCAGACCTTTAGAAGACATCTGAAGGCAGACCTGTTTAGGGAAGCATTTAATGTTTGACAGACTATTGTATTTTAATATTTTGTTGCAAGCCGCCCAGAGTGGCTGGGGACAGGGTATAAATAATAAATTATTATTATATTATAATTAAATTGACTGGAATTACCAGTGTGAGTTTGTAGGGCAGTTTCAAAGTACTGTAGTTTGGTCATTTCCTCAAGAAAAAAAGAGTTTTACAGCTTGTCTGAGTGAGGGCTGGGGGACAGACAATGCGATTCCCGAATTGCAAACCTTCAAACCAGCCTTGCCTTTCAAATTCAGTGACAGCCATTCTAATGTGTCATATTTTATTGACAGAGCTATGTCACATTGCTGAAGGGGAATTATGATAATTCTGCATTTTGAGTAAGCTGCTTGAAATGGTTATTGCTTTAATATTTAGTTTTCATACCAATGTACATAATAAAATGACCAGAGGGGGAAGCTGTGCTTGCTGCAACAGGTGACTACTAAAACACATTATATAAGAAACAGAAAAAAAAGAAAGTATTGTGGCACCTTAAAAGATCAACAAATTTATTACGGCACAAGCTTTCCCGAACTACAGTCCACTTCATAACCTTTCCATGCATCTGATGAAATAGACTGTAGTTCATGAGAGCTTAAGTCATAATCAATTTCTTAGTCTTTCAGGTGCAACAAGACTTTTTGTTGTTTGTAATACAGTAAATTTTAGTCATCACCTTGTCATTAAAAATTCTAACTGCCCCGATTTTTCAGGCCTGCCGTGGAAAAAGTAAAATCAAGCGCTGAATACAATTACACAAATATCCTCAGAACAGGTAAACCTGAGGGGGCGATAGCAAACCTGTGACTCACCAGACTCCCACAATATCATGCCTATTCCCTGGCAATGACGGCTACAAAGAAAGGATACTTCTTCACTACCATTGCAACTTTAGAAGGTCCAGCCAGCAGAGCAGGGCCTATTCCAGCTGGGGCTGGCCAAAGGGGTGGTGGTGGTATGAGAGCTCTCAGAAGCATGCCATGACATGTTCTCAGGACATTCAGAGAATAAAACCAGTTTCGTCCACCTTGCCTTGGATGCCGCCAATTTTATTTCAGTCAATGAGTGTGTCTGGAGCACCATCTGGTCCTGTCTTGCAGGACAAGTTTTGGGTATCACAGCTTGAATGTGTGGACGAAGCGCCTGGAGGGGAATGACCGATCGAATGTTTGCTCAGCCCTTCATGGCTGATAGCATCTAGCTCAGTGGGCTGGACCTTCTGGGAGCAAGGGTGATTAATGCCTCTTTGCCAGCTGCCTGGAAAGAGGTAAAAATGATGAGCCAGTATCTGGAAGTCAGCAATAGGCTGGATGAAGCCCAATCAATAGCCTGCTTCTGATTTTCTCTTTGCCCAGGCAGGCACATTATGTGATCCATGAGAGCAGTAAAAGAACCAGACTGTACAATGGCGATGGGATAAAACCAGGCCAAATCTTTATTGACAGCAGTGGGCAGGGCAAGTGTTGGCATGGCACTGGGTCCCAGGATCAGTTCATCATTCCACAAACCCCATGTTGATGGAATGGATCTGCTGGGTTTGGATCGCTCCAAACCTGTATGGCAGGAGTCAGCCAGTGTTGAACCTTGCAGTGATACAAGCCAAGCAAGCAAGGTGTCACTGGGGGACCAGGGGGCAGATTCCAACCAGGCAGATACCGAACCCATGCTTATGTTTTGCTGTGGTCAATGCTCTCCTCAGGCCCCTTATGTCCCCCCCCATACTATGTTAATCCTGACCAATGCCATTTCCACCCTCATACAAACAATGTTCTTCCGCCTAACAAAGGAAAACCATAATTTCACTGAGGGAAAGGCTGGGTGGGGGGCAACCCAACCAAGTGCTAATCAGGGAGAGAGAGAGAGAGAGAGAGAGAGAGAGAGAGAGAGAGAGAGAGAGAGAATGAATCCTTTCTGACCCTGTCAACCAGTGACCCAAAATTGCTCAGTGAAGGCTCTAACCCAAGGGTGGGCAGGCAGAAAGCTCTCAAAGCAAAATGGCTGTGAGCTCCAGGGGAAGTAGCCTTATACAGTGGTACCTTGAGTTACAAACACTTTAGGTTACAAACGATTCAGGTTACAAACTCCGCTAACCTGGAAGAGTTACCTCGAGTTGAGAATTCTGCCCCAGGATGAGAACGGAAATTGTGTGCTGGTGGCACAGCGGCAGCAAGAGGCCCCATTAGCGAAAGCACGCCTCTAGTTAAGAACAGTTAAGAACGGAGCTCTGGAACGAATTAAGTTTGTAACTAGAGGTACCACTGTATAGGCTTTCCTCTCCCCTCTTCAGCAAGGGCTCATGAGGCAGTTTTTTCCCATGAGCCAATCACACAGAGAAGACACTGGGCAAAACCATGCCCAGTATTTTGCTGCAATCTATGGGCACAGTGCCACCGGGCAAAAGTGTCCCATGCTTATTGGGCACAGAACGGGGCTTCCCTCACCAACCCTCTTTAGTGGCAGAATGTGCTTTAACATGTTAGGCTACAAGAGGAATTTCAAATGATGTTGCCTTGTGACATTACGGTGCTTGTGAAAAAGCTTATATTATGCTAAAGTTTTTGCTGCTGCTTTATGGAGTCTGCTTTATAAGTTTTAAATGGCTTTAAGTGTAAGGTATTGTTCTTTTGGCTGGTTATGTTATGTGTCACACTCAAAGAATTTTTGTATGTCACCTGGAGACTCCTTCTGTGGCAAAAATTTGAAAAATAACAACACTTTCCACCTACCACCTTGAAAGCCTTTCCAATTAATACAAAGCAAAGCAAAAAACTATGTAAAAATATTTTTACATAGCGTGTGTGTGTGTGTGTGCGCGCACACACACACACACACACACTTCTAAAATTATGAAACTGATATCACGATATGGACTTGAAACCAGTTGTGGACAATTTATTGCCCATCCCCAGCACATATCATGATTCGCAAAATATAGCCAGGTAAAAAATTATGAAACTGATAGCACAATATGGACTTGAAACCGGTCCCAAATTAAAGACTTAAATGAAAAATTGCTGTTTATGGATACTGCAATATTTTCATGAATGCACTCATGACTGATAATCTTAATTACCCTCTCTCTACATTTATGCTTTACAGAAAACACTGCATTAAAAATGGAGCCCCACCCCTCTCTCTTTTTTTGCTAACAATTCTAGTATTTCATCCCATTTAATTTCTCGTCTCATACATATATGTGCTGAATGTTTACATCTTCCACAACAGTGCACAAAACAGACATCTTAGGAAATTAGGTACAAGCGCATTTGCATCTCAAAACAGGTCAAGCTAAATCAATTCCACATAAATTATGTTTGTTAGACACAGGAATGCTACGGGCCTAGGGGCACAATCTGTGAAATTAGGCACGCTTCAACACCCTTCCAAAATGGCAAGGTAACTCTGCATGATTGCAGAAAGAGAAGGAAGTGCTGGTATGGAAACTTAAATCATGCTCCATTCTTCTTACTGAAAAAAGCGCCAAATATACTAATGCCCCAAAATACTATGTATAATACATTAACTCCTCATGTCTGAATATGTAAGGAATTGAAAGGGGTGTTTTTTTAGATGGTCAGCCCCTCAAGACCAGGACTTTACAAATACTAATAGCTGTATCCTATGAAGTCATTGAACAAGTGGAGAAACATCCACTTACGCAATGGAATTTAACCCTTCTAGCCCCCCCCCCCAAAGCTGTCTGGAGGTTCCTCCAACCCTCAGGATCTGATGTGAGGTGAAGGGGGCACACAGAGGGAGAAGAGGCATGGGACATTCTATCTCATGAGCAGAAGTTGTTCCACTTGTACAATGGTTGTCAGATTCAACCCTATGTGCCTACATGGTGATGTGACAGAAAGGAAGGCGGGTGGAAAGTCTCTCTTCTATTTCCCTCACACACTTTTGCTGCTGTTCATATCACCAGTGTAAGGGAAGGAATGGGAAAGGACAGTGTATGGGGGGGGCTGGGACTGGGAGGGGCTGGCTGTCTTTTGAGAACTGGAGGCAGCAGAAGCAGGCTACCCTGTTGATTTAAAGCTGTGCATTTGGGAGAGCTTCTCTTCACCCTTCCTTGTGTTTCTTGAGAAGCCGCCCATGCTACATGACAATCAGCTTTTTAAAACTAATTAAAAAAGAAGTTCCTGACATAATAAACAGGTCTGCTGGTTTAAAGAATCAAAAGAGAAAAGCACTGGGCATGCCTAGAGTGGCTCATTGAATAACCACCACAGTGGTTGCCATTTGACTTTAGCATCTGTAATTCTGTGGCGATGGTGGGACTGGCTTTACTTAAGCAGCAGCACGTGGGAGACCAAATGCCTATTTTGCAACACACGTCTGCTCTTGGAGAAGGGAAGTGAGGCTTACCTGGCAATGTCGTTTCTCTTGGCAGGTTGGAAGACAGGTCTCTTAACATCCCCTTGCTATCTCTGGGTTGGGGGAAGGTTGATGTGACTGAAAGAAACCAAACAAGTGAAACATGCTGAATTGGCATGCTTAATCTACGTGTTTATGGTCTAAAATGTAGACTGTTGGATCTTGTGGGATGCTCTGCAAGGGGCTTCACAGGACTCAACCATCAGCTATTGGGCAGATGTTGCAATGCCCACTGGAAAGCACTTTACACAGTCAGTTGGTTGGTGGTGCCTGCAAACTCCATTTGAGCTGAGCCAGGTTTTCGGGCAGGTGGGCATGGCTTAGCTGAAATGGCCTTGCAGGCCAAATGGCGATGCCTAGCCAGCCTACTTAGGCCAACAGCCAGAAGATCCCAACTCCAGACATAAAAATTCATGAAATGAATATTTCCCAAATATCTCTCTCTTGTGGCCTGATATATAGCAAACTATCCCCCCCCCCCCCAAGATTCATATAAGTGACAATTAAATTAAGTCATATTACAGACATCAGGTCAGAAGACAGCAGAAAACAGCAACACTATTTTTAAAGAATCAATCTGTCCAAATATATACATATAAACAGCTTGATGAAAAACAGTTACCATCGAGTTGCTGAGTAAAAATTGATCAATAATTTTGGAATGACTGACAAATCATATTAGAAAACTTGTCTTCAGAAACGACAAAAATATTTGCAGTGCAGAAGGGTAGGAGTCTCAATTTGTTGATGAAAAACTGAAGGATCCTTCAGGAGAGGCACGATAACGACACAAGCTGATAATGAAAGGGTCACCCATGCAAGTTGCTTAATTAACTCTTTTTATGAAATGAAATGCTTGCAGTCAACTGTGAATTCTATTCCCACAGCTGTGAAAAAGCTGTCAGAGCACATGATGTTTCTATCACCAAGGCAAAAAATAATAATATATTTTTTAAAAAGTGGGTGGTGTAGAACTGCTAAATGTAAACAGACACCATGATTTCTTATGGAGAAGAGAGTTTCACTTCTGGTGGATTGTCCACTGAAAACCAATGGAGCAAATTGTACAAAATGGTTGCCAGATAAACAACAATGATCATGCCACCACAAGATCCCAGATTCTGGACATGTAATGTCCCTTCAGTACTACAATAGCTAGATGGCCACATCCTTGCACTATATCCTCATCTATTTGTTACCTCCCTGGAAAAAACCCTGATGTTGGGAAAGATTGAGGGCAGAAGGAGAAGGGGATGACAGAGGATGAGATGGTTGGACAGTGTTCTCAAAGCTACTAACATGAGTTTGACCAAACTGCGAGAGGCAATGGAAGACAGGAGTGCCTGGAGTGCTCTGGTCCATGGGGTCATGAAGAGTCGGACATGACTAAACGACTAAACCACAACAACAGCTATTAGTTCACTTGTCCCTGTCATAAAGAGGAGAGAACAAATTTCTGACTCCCCTTGTCTCCCTGTTTCTGTCTCTGTTTGTTTGTTTGTTCCATCCCTTCTCCCGATTCCTCACTCTTGTGTATGGCTGGTGCCATTTTGGGCTGACACACGACAGCACTCACAACCTCAACACTCAAAATAGAAGGAATAATGATGGGAATTCTGAAATAGGCGACTGTGTGTCAACCATATGAATTATCAACTAGGTATGAATTATCAACTACTTACATTTATATTCCCAGTCGAATATATTTGCAGTTATAAAAACAAAAACAAAAAAGCTTTTGAAGTGGCTTGCAAAACAAGAGGGAAAGAAAACCCCAAGAAATTACAATCAAACGCAAGCTGAAACAAGAACATCAACACAAAAGCCACATGGACAAGGACGAGTCACGTAGATCTTTTCTGTACAATGGGCGCCCTGCAAATTAAGCTATGAGCTGATTGGGGGAAGCTCCACATGATTAGCCCCATCCATGTGGGTACCATGTTCACACACAACTACAGGGCAGCCAAGTGAGACACCAACAGAAAGCAACTCTAATGCAGCATTCTCATTCGTGTGTGTGTGAGAGAGAGAGTGAGAGAGAGAGAGAGACAGACAGACAGACAGACAGACAGACAGACAGACACAGACAGAACAAATGAATGAATGAACAAACAAATGATACACACAGCGGTATAGTAGAGCAGAAAGGGGGAGACAGAAACAAGATCACATCATCTGCTGGTGCATCACCAGCAATTACATCATCTGACATACCTCTGTGGTCCAACAAGTGAATGAGGTGAAAACAAGGCTTTCAAGTTTTACAATCATTTGTGACATATTAAAATGTAGGGAGTTGCAGAAAATGAAATCAAGCAGCAGTTGGATAGTTATTTCCTTTGATGGGGTTCGGCTTCATGCTTGCAGCTTGAATAGCTACACGTGTGTGCAAGATGGTTTGCATTTCTAATTAAAACCTAAACTTTGCATTTCAACAGAGTGCTAAAGCCCAATGTGATTTTAAAGTTGAACCCATGCAGTCAGAATCCAGCGGTCTAGACTGCTCTGCCTGCTTTCTTTTAGCAAATGTTTTGTGCCACTGGGGAAATGGCAATTCTGTATTGATTTGTTTTGGATGTTTGTATGTGATGCCAATAAAAGGTTTGATGATGATGGTGATTGTGGTCATGCCACACAGCTCATTAGAGACATGAACCTAGGTCCCTATAGCTAAATGCCAACACTTTAACCCCTACAACATCCTTTATCTGCATACCCTAATCAGCTGGGTATGATAGCTTCATTTTTTAGCTTTCCTTGGGGCAAGGGTGGCTGTCATTGTGAACTTCTCTGCTTCAAAATTTACCACCACCCATTATGAGAGAGAAAGAGAAAGAGGCCTTAGGAGCACAAGACATTGAACTTGTTCTAACAACCCAGTTTGCAACACAATTTGAGTTATTCTGTAATGCAGCAGTGCTACTGTCAAACTGAGCCCCCCCTCCCTCAAGCAAAGACATAACAAATCACTGAAGCTTTCAGAAATCCTGTAGAGTCTCATCAGCTGGTTTTCTGATTAAATACTTCTTTCTTGATATTGTCAGACTGTTGCAGAACCGTTTGACAATTCTCTCGTGAGCCACAAGAAACAAGATGTTTTGAACAAAACCTGTGGATGTTTTCTTCCTGTGGTGCTTTTGAAAGCTCGTCTTTGACAGATTTTGCTCCCAAAAGATTGATGTCATAATGGAAGTTACACAAAAAGAGATGAGGAGAAAGAATACAATGGATATGCTATCCTTTTAAAAAAACAACAGAAAATATTGTTATTTTACCCTGGAACCTCCCTCCTCCAAACACCATCTCTAATAGATAAATGAAGTTCAGCATACACAGGATAGTCTCTTAATTTGACTGATTTTCAGAGGAGAAAATGCTATATCAGTACACCCACTGAAGCAGTTTTGAAACCTGACTTCAATATTTAAAGCTATAGTGGTACCTTGGGTTACGAACTTAATTCGTTCTGGAGGTCTGTTCTTAACCTGAAACCAGTCTTAAGCTGAGGCGTACTTTTGCTAATGGAGTCTCCCACTGCCACCATACTGCCAGCACGCAATTTCCATTCTCATCCTGGGGCAAAGTTTGCAACCTGAGGTAACTACTTCCAGGTTAGCGGAGTTCGAACCCGAAGCGTTTGTAACCTGAGGTACCACTGTACAATTATACAGCTTTGTAATCCATGGGAAGACTGATACCGCTACCCAACTTGCTATTTCTTATTTCAAGGCAACTCATGAAAATGCATTATAAACATCTATACATTCCTAGACCTTTTCTGAAAACCAGGTGAACTCTTCTTACCTGGTCATAAATCTATATTGAGAACCTTAATGCACCTGCATTTTTCTAATAATTGTTGAATTATGTTCACAATGCAACTCTCACGCTCTGCCTCGAGTGGGAATATTTATCCTAAGGATTATTTATTTATTTAAAATAATCATCCTTCCCTCCTTCGCCTTAGCCCCAAGAGTTAATAAACTCTGGTTTGTTTTTTGTAAGAGGAAAGGGAAGCTTGTACAGTGATACCTTGGTTCTCACACTTAATCTGTTCTGGAAGTCTGTTCCAAAACCAAAGCGTTGCAAAATGGATTAATACGTTCCAGACTTTTAAAAACAACCCCTAAAACAGCAATTTAACATGAATTTTAGTATCTAACGAGGCCATTGATCCATAAAATGAAAGCAATAAACTGCAGTCACACAATCAAACAATCAGTAGCTGAACTGGGTTCCACACAGACACAAAAAGAAAAAAAGGGAGCCACAAAAATGCAAAATTAATAGCAAAAACAGACAGACTTCAGCGTAACACTCCAAACGGAAGCATGGAAAACCAGAGTTTGGCACTCAAAGCGGAAGTGTAACACTCCAAACAGAAGTGTGGCACTCAAATCAGAAGTGTAACACTCAAAATGGAGCTTGTTCGGCTTCTGAAAAAAAGTTTGCAAACCGGAACACTTACTTCCAGGTTTTCAGTGTTTGGGTTCCAAGTTGTTTGAGTACTAAGGCGTTTGAGAACCAAGGTACCACTATATTCAAAGTAAGGGCTTGTCCCATGCCTAGAAAGCATGAGTCTGATAGCTTTACTGTTTGTCCCGTATTTTCTAGGCACAGGGTCCGAGAGGTTTTCCATTTACCCTGCCACTTTCCTTGGGAATATTTGCTCTTTGCCGCCAAATCAGAGCAAACATCAATCCGCAAAGAAAACTACATTGACATTTGTTCCGATTGAGTGGTAAACAGTGAGTTTCCCCGAGGAGAAGCAACAGGACAAACAGACGTGTGGAAGAGAGGGGAAGGGGAGCATGTGTGTCTGATTCTTACCATGCATAGCTAAAATGTCCTGTTCTTGTTGGACACCAACTCCCAAAAGGCAGAATGGTGAGGATGGAGGATATAACCCAACAACATCCACAGATGCTAGGGAGTTTTTGGACCATCTCTTCCCAACAGATTCCGCAACATTACCAAACAGAGACTCTGTTTTTTCCCTTCTGCACCATTATTACAGTCTATGTAATTCTAATTCTAATTCTCATTCTAACAAAACAACCAGGGTTTTTTCCCCAGCCAGAACTCTCTGGAACTCAGTTCCAGCACCTCTCAGGTGGGACCTTTTCGCCATTTGGAGAGAACAACAGAGGTGTTCATGGTGAGTTCTGGCACCTCTTTTTTAATAATAATAATCACAATAATAATACAGTAATACAGTTCCATATTTAAACATTGGGTTGATTAAATTCCTTAATGCTGACACGCATATGACTGGAAAGAGTGAGTGCCATAGGCTAATTGGGACCATCTTCTAATCACAGGCCATTTCACAGAGTTAATAATACAAAAAGCATTCATTAATTGGTAATTAAATATCCAGGATGCACAGGCTGTCAAAACTGGAAAGCCAAAATCATCCTTCATACACTCTGGCCCTCACTTTCAGGGCACACAACATCACTGCTGTGCCAAGCGAGACGGCGGCTTTTTCCAAGCTGAAGGAAGCTGGCAAAAAGCCAGCAACCGATTTAGCTACTAGTGTCAGCTTAGTGGCACAACAATTAGATAGATAGATGATAGATAGATAGATGATAATCTTCTTTCAGAAGGTGTAGAAGACCAAGAGCAACTTTTCCATTTATGATTCATCAAATATTTCCAGGGAACACAAATTTATTTGGGTTGGCAATCTCCCATGAAAAACCAGTCTGGAAATCAATTCAGAAATCCACATCAGGGCAATGCCTTTATTTGACCGACCAAAATGTCACAAAAGGGGCAGAGCTGCGCAGGTTTGCTTATCAAAGAAATTGAATGTAGGATCTTTCATTTAGTCCCAACATTGTAATAAAGCCACATGCTTGCTCAGAGCAGCACTGGGTTCTTTGCTGACCAGATTCCAGGCAGACAGGGCTTCCTGAAGTTACCATGTGATCCTGAAACACTGCTGAAATCTTGTCAACTGTGAATGAGCACAGGGCTTTTCTAACATTTTAAGAACAAACAAACAAATGCTCTTAAAGTAAGGGACGGGCAAATATGTAATCTTATGTTCTCTCGGTTTCTCACTTCTTTCACTCTTAATAATAGTAATAATAATTTTATTATTTATATCCCACTCATATTTCCACTTTAGTTTGCTTAAAAAAAAGGTGCACATGAAAATTCATCTGCATTTTAGTGTGACTTTCTCCTAATATACACATTTGTAAATTTATCCTAATATACATGTTAGGCAAAACTCCATACACATTTCCGCAAAGCAATTTTTCCTAACCTAACAATTTTTGTAGATTTCTAAATTTCTAAAGAAGGTGGTGATACAGTGGGTTGTGTCAGAGTGTGCAAATTAAGCAGGTTCAGCTTTAAATGTTGTCAGATTTCTGCCCCATTCCTACTTCAAACTTTAGAAACGGCCCACACTCCCTCACAGAGTCAGAGGGCTTTTTGCCTGACAGCGCTCTCTTGACTTGTAATGCCACCACACAATGTTTCTGTGGGTCTACTTTGTGTAGAGAGATACGACCCTTGGTAAATACTCAGAGAATATCAGATACCATGGTCCACAAAGATGGTTTCACCTCTATGGCTTGGGTCCAAAGATCGGCTTGTGTAAATGGAAGACATATCCCTTTGTGCATAATGGAGTCACTAATTTCTAACAATTCCTTCACCATCTCAAGCTGCACCTCCCAAGGGGTCAGAGAGCATGAGGGGCCGCAGAGGAAAAGGATCGGGAATTGTGCCTGGTAAACACTATCTGTTATTGTGGATCCAAGCCTGTATTTGGCAGCTGTAAGAATTAATGTTAACAATGGTTGCTAATCATTAGGTGACTCACGGGTCAAGCTGAATGCAATATACCAAAAGCAAGTTTACCTGCTTTCAACCGAGCTATTCCTATTTGTATTCTGGAACTGAAGCGCAAAGCCTTAATGCACACACCGTGCTTTTGCTGGCTTCCACAAGCGAAGAAAGATTAAGAGCGGCACATAATGCATTTAGTGTTTCATTTACTAAAGTACATTTTATAATCCCATAAGAAAAGGATTTGACGGCACCCCTGACCTGCCAGGCAAACAGTGGAGGTGCGCACATTGTCCAAAGAACTTCTGCACACAGCCCCTGTCACACAGCCCCTCAAATGCTGCTGACCTACATTCCTCAAGGGGAGTCGAGCCTGCCAATCACTCCAAATCAGGCAACATTAGTCGTCATGCAGAAGACTTCACACAACGTGTCAGATTGACACTAACTCCCCGTCATTTGTCTCCAAACACAAGAGAAATGTCAACACAATTTTCCAGAACTACAAGCATAAAACCATTTTTCCACTACATAAACACACACACACACACACACACACACACACAATATTTTCCTTTCTTGCCTCCCTTTGTGCATCTTGAGACATCTGTCAAGCTGCATACGTGCGTTGCTTTCCTAGCATGTTGTTTGAACATAAATAAAGTGCAGCCAGTTCCTTCCTTCATTCTTGAGCCTGAGTAATTTGAAAATAAAATAAAAAGGAGTTGGCATCTATTATGGGTAGTGAAACCCCTGTTTGAGGGGCCTCATCTGGGGCCCCCAAGCAAATGTTTCTCTCCTCTACCCCTCCAGCCAGACCCCACTATTTTTGTCAGTGGCAGCAAAATGGCGGGCTGAATAGTAACGCTGGGGTGGGCAGAGGCTAGTTGGAGAGCCAATGATGGCTTTCCCATTTCACGAGCAGTTTCACTTTATAAGGATCATTTCAAAGGAATAACAATGTCCAATAAACTATTTATTCATTAGATTTCTTACCTGCCCTTCACCACAAGGTGCCAGGGCAAGATACAATGATAAAATGCACAAATATATAACAGATAAAAGTCACAAGTATAAAGCAAATGTAAAAAAAAACTGCAAACAGTTCAAAATATAAAACAATTCCATATATAAAAACAATACCAATTAGTGAAAATCAATTCCACATATGAAAACAGTTAAAAGTTGTTCTACTACAGATGCAGACTGGGATAAATATCTCTGCTTAAAGGCTTCTTGAAAGGGGAAGGTCTTCAGAAGGCACCAAAATGACAACAGAGATGACACCTATGCAATATGTAATGGAAGCACTTTCCAAAGGTAAGTGCCACCACATTTGAGGCCTGATTGCTGTATCGTGTGGAACAGACAATAGGATTGTTGTTGTTTAGTCGTTTAGTTGTGTCTGACTCTTCGTGACCCCATGGACCAGAGCACGCCAGGCACTCCTGTCTTCCACTGCCTCCCGCAGTTTGGTCAAACTCATGCTGGTAGCTTCGAGAACACTGTCCAAACATCTCATCCTCTGTCATCCCCTTCTCCTTGTGCCCTCCATCTTTTCCAACATCAGGGTCTTTTCCAGGGAGTCTTCTCTTCTCATGAGGTAGCCAAAGTATTGGAGTCTCAGCTTCAGGATCTGTCCTTCCAGTGAGCACTCAGGGCTGATTTCCTTCAGAATGGATAGGTTTGATCTTCTTGCAGTCCATGGGACTCTCAAGAGTCTCCTCCAGCACCGTAATTCAAAAGCATCAATTCTTCGGCGATCAGCCTTCTTTATGGTCCAGCTCTCACTTCTATACATCACTAGACAATAGGATAGCATGCCCAAAGTCCATTTTGGCAAAGTCCATTTAGGGGGCTTAATCTGGCCCGCTGATCAATTTAATCCGGCCTCCGTGGCAGTATATGTCCTGGGGTAAAACCTTAAAAGAAGCTCAGCAACTGTGGTCGGCCCTCAAACATGTTCACTTCATCAAATCTGGCCCTCTTTGAAAGAAGTTTGGGAACCCCTGCGGCCCTACGCCAAACCTATGCATCTGCAATCAATGAAGTTGTGGCCTCATTATATATAGTCTAACATCTGTCTCCTCATCTTCATTTGCCTCATGCACTCCTTCCCTCAGCTTCACCGCACCTGGGTCTGCAAATAATATTATTTGGCTATACTTGGTTTTAATCTGTTTTACAGGCGAAATACTGCAGTAGGGAACGTTGATGATAAAGATTGCCATTAAGACGGCCACTCCTAATAAAAATGAGTGCTTGCTTCAGGCTGCAATCGTCTACCTACTTTGCTGACAGTAAGCTCCACCGAACACAGAAAAAAATCCTATGAACAGATACGGGTAGAATTTCACGAGAAGTTTGTAAATTTTAATTTAATGGAATCTTTAGAAACATTTTTCTCCAAAGAGAAACTGGTTTCATTTAATTAATATAAAGTGATGTAAACATGATCAATCAATTAACGGCTAGTTGGTTATTTGGATGACAGGCCTTGCAGAAATAGGCATGTAGCCTATTGATGCTGAATGGATAATTGGCCCAATGATAGATACCACTTTATCAGTGCTGCATCTCAGGATCAACACAGGAACAATAATCTACACTAAGGTATCTGTCAATTAAAGGCAAATCATTCTCCATTAATTATTCTTGATGTGTGGGTTATTTTTTGCTTTGGAGTCAGACTTCACTAGAGGCTGGTATTTTGCAAAATACCAATAAATTACCTTGATAGATTTCAGAATCAAGCCGCAGTGAAGTTTTTAAGCTGCCCCTTCTTCTTGATTATAAAGACATTTTTCATTTTCAAGTTGATATATTAATGTATCATTGATGCCAACATGAGTCGGCAATGCAGTGACAGCTCTTTCAACATGAGCAGCATTGTACTACAAAATAATCTACTGAATCTGTGGTTTTCCATGCAACATGAATCTCAATTACAGTCCCCTTAATTGCTGGAAAATGAAAGCAATTGATTATGTCCCACAAGCTTCATTTTCTTCACCACCAGAAAGGATCTACTAGATATTCAGCTTTTTTTTAAAAACCTGTGTAAATGGCCAGCAGTTTGCATAAATAAAGAATATGCATTGTTTAGAATACTAGGCAGAAAACTGAACAAAAGCTGCTCCACACACCCACACCCAAATTTGTGTGACACATTACTAGCCACAAAAGACATTTGGTAACTCAGATTATTTTTCCCATGTGCCAGTTCTAGGCTAAAAACAAAAGTTGGACTCCAAAGACTTATTTTGAGGTACAGCCAAGAACTAAGGCATGGCCGGTGGGGTTTCTGGTTATTTTCCTTTGAATGGCAGACACACACACAAATATTCCAAGGCATTTTACAGCTGCTTCTGCAAAACTCCAAAAGGGATTAGCCACATGGCGTTGAGCAAGGGAGCACTGTTTATGCAGTGAAAGCCCAGAGCTCCCTTGGGCACAGGGAGTTGGTTGTGCGTTTATTTGGTTCCAGGCCAAGTTGAGAGACACAGACAAAAAAACCACAACGGTTTATTTAAAACACATATGCACCTCCTTTCATCAACATTCTCAAGGCACTTTGCAAACCTTTAAGTAAAACAACAATGGATACATATAAGAAACAGGAGCTAAAATGCAGCTGGAAGTCAAGAATTAGAACATTTAAGATGGCAGATGTATTTTAAAATGCCTCCTTCATACCCTCCAAATGCCCCTATTTTCGAAAGGCAGTCCTGGAATTGCAAAAGCCATCCCAGCTATTGATTTGATCCCAGAATGTCCCTATTTCCTCTGCAAGTGCCACTGCTGCTGAGCTCTGTGAAGAGGAGCTGGCACTTGTGCTGAGCAATGGCAATGGCCATTGTCACAACTGCAAGCATCCCATGGCCTCTCCTTGCCATTGCTGCCAGCCTCTTCCTCTGGCAGCTCATAGTTGCTGCTGGAGAGTGGCTGAGGAGGAGGAGGAGAGGCCACCTCCGTCTTAGAGGCAGGCAGAGGGCAGGGCCAACCTGGGAGGGAGGAAAGGGGGAGAGGAGATGAGCATAAGGAGTTTTGATTTTTTTAATGCTTACATAATTTAATAATAATAATAATAATAATAATAATAATTATTATTATTATTATTTATAATTATTTCTGCCCTGCCCATCTGGCTGGGTTTCCCCAGCCATTCTGGGTGGCTTTCAACAGAAGATTAAAAACAGAATAAAACTTCAAACATTAAAAACTCCCCTAAACATCCATGTGTATCCATGTCTAATCTTGTCCCTTTCTAAGATTTATTGATTGGTGTGTGTTTTTCTTTTTGTGAAATAAATAAAATAAAAATCAGGATTAAGAGGTTTCATCAAGACTGTTCAGGATGTATGTGTTCTGTCCCATTGGTGTAGTGGTGGCAGAAATGTTCTGCGGGGGGGGGGGGGACGGGACCAAAAATGGTGGGTCGAGGAGCGTCAGTGAAGAGGAGTAGAAAATGTCCCTTTTTCCATCTGAGGAATGTTGGAGGGTAGTATGCTACTTATATTTTTTAAAAGTGTTTTTTGTCTGGTGCCTAAAAGTGAGCAAAGGTGGCACCAGGCATTCTGTAGCTAAGGTACCACTACGGAGGGGGGGGGGGAATAGTGTTACACCTAATCTCAGCTCTGAGCAATAAATCATCGGCTTACTACCATAGTGTACAGATAAATTGGCATGGAAAACGGCACTCTTTCAAGTTTCCAAACCATTTATGGCCTTAGAGGTGAACACCAGCCATTTGAATTACCGTAGGTCCAGAAGCAAAAAATGGAGCCCATAAAGTTTTTCTAAGACTGATGAGATACCACTGCCAGTCAACACTCTGGTGGATACATTTTACAGCAGCCAAAGCTTCCAAACCATTTTCAGAGGTAACCCTATGTACAGCACATTGCAGAAATCCAGACAGGTTGTTAGTAGAGTATAGATAACCACGGACAGGTTACCTCTGTTCAGGAGAGGCTCCAGCTTGGACAAAGAAGCCCTGTACTGGTTTAGCCTGTTAAGCCATGGTTAGAGTAAAGAGCATAGCTACATTTTGAACCTGTTTCATCAGGCGGAGTGCAACTCCACCCACAATTTGTTCAATACTCTCTATTCACAGGCTTTCCATCTTGTCAGGATGAACCTTCCATTTATTATTACTATTACATCCGATATTTTGGAACCGAACAGAAGTGCCTTGGGGCCTACCCAAAGAATAGCTAGAAAGCCCAACAGTTTTTTTGTGGTCCCCTCTGCAGGGGGCCCTACATTTATCAAGCAGTGTTGAATCCTACTCAGGGCACCATACATGGAATTTCCTTATTTTTATCCTCAAACCACCCTCTGAGGTAGATGATGCTAAGCAACACTGACTTGTCTGAGGCAACCCAGCCAGTTTCCTTGGAGCTCGTGAGATTTGAATTGAAGTGGTTTGTTCTTGTGAATGCCTGAAAGCCCCTCCCGTTTGTGACAATTTTAGATACTTGTTGCAAACCTCTTCCTGTTGCTTTGATGCAGCCTGGCACCTTTTTGTCCTCCTGGCTGCTTGTGGTTTGGCAGCCTACTTTGTTCCTCTGCTACTTTGCCCTCGCAGCCATTTAATCTAATTGCCTATGGCAACCCGGAGGAGTCTGCCAGCCACATCACAATGTCGCGTACGACGTGATGTCACACAGGCACTCATAAACAAAGCCAGCAAGATTCCTTTCACTCCTTCCCTACTCAGGAATTAATTCAGCTGCAAAATATGACCATTTCAAAGAAGATATCAAAACCAGTGAATATCCGGCACACCGCTCACTTGAATCCTGGTCTCTTTGACTCAAGACTCTTTCTACACTGCCACAGTGGCACCATGGATTCGTCAAATGAACACCCAAGCCAGTCACAACCTAAGAAAACATTATCCTGTATTGTACCAGCAGCAGCTAAAACATTTCTCAACAAGCAAACTGTTCAGAGAAGCTGTGATCTCAAAATAGTTCTTTGGGATGGCAATGCAAGATACAGGCAATTCTTAAAGTTCTTTAAAAGCATCCATGCCTCATTATTGAAAAGAAACTTTTAAAACCATCCAACACGAGGAGGCAGGGAGACAGAGGCAATGCCGACTCAGATGGTATATTCCTATTTCAGTCTCTTTGCTCTCGCTTTCTCCCACACCCTCCTGCTTTTCTGCTTTCTCTTGCTGCCTGTGCGTATCCACCTAACACTCCCCCTGCAGTAAGCTGCAGAATGGGACACTCTTGTTCCAAAGCCAGCCGGCAGCTGTCACATAGCGGAGGCAGCAAGCAGCCTGAGCAAAGAGTGAACCTACTCTGTCATTTAGGATGACTCACAGGGAATTGGCATTAATCCCTCTCTTTCTTGTAGTGGACGGAGCACAGCCAAAAAGCTACACTGGACCAGATCAAGGTAAGGCTGGAAGATTGCTTCTCTCTTTCTCTCTTTCTAGATATATTAAAGCAATACACCTCTGAGGCTTTGATGGATGGCTGACACTGGTACTCTACACCTGGCATGGCATGTCACTAGTAATTCCTTCCTGGTCTTAGCCTCTGGGGTGCTGTTCTAGAGCTGTAGTCCTTGATCACAACAGACAGATTGAAGCCAGCCACATAGATTGCTTTTCTTTCTCAAGTGCAACTTTTCTTAATGAGGGCATTGCTCCCAAGCTCCGGCAAGATATAAAAAGATGCTCAACATTCCTAAACTCTCCTCTCAGGAGGTACCATAGGGATCAATTTTAGGGAAGACCAGGGGTCTATTAGAAAGGCAGCCTTGCAGCTTTCATCACTTGCAAAATTGAGCTCAGGTTTCGTAGTTCAAAGAGGCACTTTGCTCTATCCATTGCCCACCCCACCCCCCAAGATATCCCTAGCAATTCAGAGCCTCCCAGGCACAAATACATCTCCTTAATTTATGCTGAGTGTTTTGAAAGCCACGGCACTCACTCAAGCCATCTGAAAAAAGCCCACCCAGGGACTATCAACTGTTCTGTGCTGTGCTGATACTGATAAAAAGCCTGGCACTACGTTTTGCTAAACGAAACCCACAAACGTGCATGTGGGGGCACCCTGACATTTGTGTGGATAGCTTGCAACTCGTTGCTTTGAGCCATAGGGAACCATTTTATGTTCCTGGGTACAGTTTTCTTCTATTAGTTGTCTGAATCTGGTGTCTAGTCCTAATGCTACTGCTTGCATTTTATCTTTGATTTCTAATTGAAATATCCATCTTGCTTGTGTGCGCTCTCTGTCGAGTTAATGTTCTAGGAACCAGCCAGTTTATCTCGGAAGTGGTTCCATTAAATAAACCTTTCCTGAATGCATTTAATACATGGAAGAGAAGCTGAGCAAGGACCTCAAACAATCTTTATGAGCTGTGCTCCTTGATGTCTGTTTTGGACCAAAAGCACCAAATAACTTTCTCTAACTGTAATAATAATGCATGCAGTGCTCTTTTCTCCGCTGGGTTTAATTTTGTGTGCTGTAAATGGAAGTGTTTTATTGCTTGTCCTTTACATCGCGCTTGGTTCACCTGGACCCACTATGGATGGGAAATACTTTGTAATGAGTTGATGGCTTTTATGCAATTAAAGGGTCAGACAAGAGGCTGCTCATGCAATAACTAATGCTGTGGGGTTGTGTGTAGAGATTGGCCACAGTTTATTATGCTGATTGTTTCCACTATTTCTGCATGAACTGGTACATGAAAAGCTGTGGTGCCTAAATGTGGTTATTGGTGTAGCAAGTAAACCTGCTGATTGCTGCTGTATTGAGTGCATTTCTGATCTGAACAGTTGCATCCTTCACTAGGGGTAAAGATGGCAGTAACACATCCCCTGTGCCTGCAGGCATAGCAACACACCCACACTTCTGAGTCCTAGAGAAGCCTCATAAACACTGTGACTGAAACTCATCTGTAACGCTTTATATTTAATTGCTTATACTGTGCTTATTTTTTTAATGATCCAATGCTTTGTGTGTTCCTAGAAAATGATACTGCTATTCAAGAAGTTTAATTACATCTGCCTCAAAATCTTTTAAATGTGAAGCCCACCTTATTTCATAGTCTCATAGTGGCTAATAGTAGTTAAGCCATCTGCACTTAAACATGCAATGAAAATGTGCTATAATAGATCTCATGCTCGACTCTAACTTGCCTTGCTCCATCCACCCAAGCCAGCATTGTTTTTCTTTGTTTTTTTAAGTTTTCTAAAACTTTCAAGAAAGTATTCCAGGCTGGGGTGACACCCCAAGGAAAGAAAATTCTACAATTTACAGAACAATCAAAAAGAAAGCTTGCATGCTAGCATGTCATGCAGACTCTATTCCCAACAGTACATTCTCTATTGACCACTGGCATTACAATGGGTTATCAGGGATGAGGCAGTCTCTTCATGATATTATACCCAATATTCTTAGAGCTCTAGGTGTGAATACTAGGCATTGAAGTGTGCCCACTAGGCTGCAGGAAGCCAGAGGAGAAGTTTGTGGTATTTTATTTAAAAAACAATCATACCTTGTTAAAAGAGACACCGTAGAACTTCAAAGTGGATGAAGGATCTCCTGAAGTCCTCAAGAAGAAAAAACACATGGAGTATATTACGGTAGTCTATAGTTTCAAGGTTATAATAAACTCTTATAAAAAGAGGCATAATCTCCATAACCAGATTACATCAGGGAAATACTTGCTTGTCCCCTGCAGAAACATGGGGTTCTAGGCAGAGGAATGCGTCCAGGAGAGCCCCAAGGTTGGAGACCTGAGTGAGCAGGGACAGCTGAAACCAAACCAGCAGCATGTAGCATTCCCTCTCCATATTCTCCCAAGCACATTGCTTCAGTCTTGTCTAGTAGATTCAGTGCTAAGACAGAAGTACATGTTGCACCCCCACCTTATGGACCACCCAAATTCCATGGATAGTTAGACATGACATCTAGTGTTTGTGTCAAGGTCCAGTGACAAGACTGACAATCCAACGAAAAGATCTCAGGAGTGGCAGATACAGTGGCTGCCAAGGCAAACCATAGGTCCTCCTTAAATGCCTGGGAAGTGGCCCACAAGCCCCCCTTTGTTCCCTTTCGATTGGCCAATTGAGTGAGTGGGCTGGATCCTCTTCTCAGGCAGCAAGCTTGGCCCAGGGACCTCCTTTGCTGCTTGGAAAGCAGCTCAAGGGGCCTCCCCCATCTGATCGCAGAGGGAACAGTGGCCCACAACAGCACCCGCCAAGAAGGGTGAATAGTCTTATGAGAAACATGGGCTACAACAGAAAGCAGCATGCCTGCATCAGGTTCTCTCTACTGCCTTTGCTATGCAGGATACTTCATTCCATGTTGTGCTCTCATTACATTGTGTGTTCCCTTGCTAATACCCATAGCAGCCAGTGATGTGAAGTTGATTGCCAAGAAAAAACACAAAAAGCATATGCATGCTAATTACATAGGGTAAGTGATCCTACATAAGGATCATTCATCCTTCCAGATGAGACCAGAACTTAGGCCTTAAATGAACATGCAGACCCCTAGTCACAGAGGTTTAAAAATGGGCTTGCCAAGGTTTCAATTAATCCAGCATCTTACTGCCCACAGTATCCAACAGGATATCTCAAAGAAATCCAGAAATAGGATTTATAGGCAATACACACTATAGAAGAAAGGACTTATGTAGTAACTGTAGATGTTTTAGAGAAAAGCAGCTGTTTATTTCATATTTATATATCTCCTGCTGTCAGTTTAGGAAGCTCCCAACAGTTTTGACATGGCTCCCTGCAAGTCTCCTATCCAGGCACTGACCAGAAAGAGACCCACATAGCTGTAACAGCATTGCACTCAGAACATTCTCCAAATTTGAGTTTCCTGTTCTGTATTTTCCCCTCCCACGGTGAAAGTATTGGTTCATAACTGTGTTTTGTCATTTGGAGCATTCATCTGATAAATGTCACACCTCCAATTGCCATCACTATTTTCCATATTCAACAGGATCAATAAGAAATGTGTGTGCAGAGGTTTAGTTTGACAAGGAAGATTACAGTTTGATGATGCGTTGCTCTGAAGCACCTATTAATATCTAGGCTGGTTGGTTTTGTTTTATTTTTGTCCTTAAAAAAAGTGGGGAGCAAATTATAGCTTGCAAGAGTTCCATCAATTGCTTCAGTTCCATTTTGATGGTTTGAACAAGTCTTCAGTGTAAATGGCAGTGTCTGATCCTGTTTGCCAGTGAATACAATATAAAACCCATTCATAAATGAGTTTGATACTTATCTGTGTGCTATCAGCTGTTCTCCCCGTGCTTATCTTTAGCTGGAAAAACAGGGTCTATTGAAATGTATGCGATTCAATGAGATAACAGTTCATTTGTAACTTGGCAACCAAGGGAAGAAATCATGTTCCAATAAGACATCACTCGTGCAATCCTATGTTTGTCTTGCCCTGTTCCCAAGGAGATGAACCCTAGAAAAAAAAAAACCTACCATGCTAAGGCAGCAATCCTATTCAATTACTGTGCAAGCAAGTCCCATTGAACTCAATGGGAGTTAGTTCTGAGTAGACATGCATAGGGTTGTACTGTTACACTCTGCGAGTGATAGATCCATAAAAAAAGAGACAATGCCAGCTATTACTTCCAACTAGAGATAGCATAGCATCTAGCCTTAAGTGCTACCGAACTGGAGGATTTGTTTTCTCTTTGTCAAGATGGATAAACTGTTGTTATCAAATCTTATTGATATTATGCATCAAGAAACATTTTGAGAAGGGTATGTAAAAGAAGAGCTTCTCTTTGCAAGAGACTTGTGAAGGGCTCCATTCTCCCACACAATGGTCATTTTTCTCCTCACTCACCTTGGTAAATAATGTAAAAGTAGTGGCTGGAAAGAGAGGAACTGTAGAACTAGAAAAACAGTGCAAGAAAGTTTGAGAGCTAGAACCAGAAGCAACCTGTCTCTACAATACTCATTACTCCTGATGACAGAGGAGGACTGTCCCAGTCCAGCCACTCTGAGTGCTGCATGAGGTCTGAGCAATTAGCCTCTCCCAGGCCATGACTTTAAGAACAGCAGAAGCAGGGATTTTTAATAATAATAATAATAATAATAATAATAATAATAATCTTATAAGTTGTGTGTCTTGTTTCTCAAATTGATACTTTTACATGGCTTTGCATGTATTGCAGTCTTTTATGCATTGAGACTTGCAGCTATTTTTATTGATCATAGTTTAGTAATTCTTTATTGCAATTGTTAAGAGAGTATTTCTGTTTATTATTTGCTGGTGTTTTGAGAGTTAACTTTTATTGTGTACTATTATATCCTAATAGATTCTTGAATATTACTTTATCCGATATAAGTCGTTGCATTTTAAAGTTACGTTTTATTATGACTTTTTGTATTGGATCAGATTATTGTAAGGAGCATGTCCTTTGTTGCATATTTTGTTGCTGTCAACCACCTTGTGTATAGTAGTATAGAAAGGCAGTATACAAATCAAAAGTGAAATGAAATGGGGAACACCCCCCCCCCCCGGAGCAGTAGCAAACAGCAGCAGATAGCAGTCTCTCCCAACCCTACCTGGAGAAACCGGGGATTGAACCCAGGACCTCCTGCTTGCAAGGCGGATGCTCTACCACTGAGCTACGGCCCTTCCCCAAGTAGCAAGAAGCGATTTGGCAAAGTATGAAGCTTAGCCAGGTACTTAAATGCAGAAGTGGCTGGCAGGGCAGTACAGGTGGGGATGCATTGTTGACTGGGCTTCTCAGCTGGTGGTCGGGGTGGGGGCAAGGCATCAGAGAGGCAGTTGAATTTACATGCGTACTGTGTCCGTTTCCCTCCCTCCCACCCCTCTGCGCAGCCACGGCCACTGGCAACTCGCACTACACCACTGCTCTGCCTACCAGAAAAAGAGATCTTTGGGTCATGATGGAAAACTCAGTACAGTGGTACCTCTGTTTACAAACTTAATTCGTTCTGGAGGTCCATTCTTAACCTGAAACCGTTCTTAACCTGAGGTACCACTTTAGCTAATGCGGCCTCCAGCTGCCGCCGTGCGATTTCTGTTCTCATCCTGAGGTAAAGTTCTTAACCCGAGGTACTACTTCGAGGTTAGCGGAGTCTGTAACCTGAAGTGCTTGTAACCCGAGGTGTTTGTAACCTGAGGTACCACTGTAATAATGTCAGATGTGTGTCCTAAAGTAAAAAGGGGGAGTGGAGCTCATTTGTAGGATATAGTAGGAGAAAGGTTGGAAATAAAGACAGAAAGTGGCTTAATCTCACCAAAGAAATCCGTGATGTGGCTTACATTAGGAATGCAACTGAATTTTGGTTGGTGCAGCTTAGAAACATCTTATGGAGCTACAAATACAGAAACTGACAGCTAAAATAGTTTAGGACTTGGTTTTTGGAGGATGTTCCCTACTAGAAAAGCCTAAAGAAACTCAAGCGACAGTTTACTTGGGGATAAACCCATTGACCCTGAATGGGGCTTACTTCTGAGTAGGCATGTATAGGATTGCACTGTTGGCTTTTAATCCCCAACCCTGCCAAGTCATAGTTTTAGAAGTATACATAAAATGTTTGTGTGTTCCAGTAAATAGCTGTGCAATTACTAATTATGTGATGTCAATGTAGTAATTAAACAGCAAACAGTAAATCCACACATTTGTGGTAGCCCTTGCCTTCCCCTTGCTAAATCCTTCCCAGCCCCAAATACGGCAACTGTCACCAGACCAAAGCAAAGCCCTTCTAGCTTGAAAAAAATGGTTAAAGCAGCAAGAAATTAAGAAATTAAAGTAGGGAGGGAAAGGGTGGTTGACGCTCCTGGTTGGCCAGGATATATAGCAGGCGGGCAGACCTGAGTGAAGCCTGCCTGACTCAGGTCTGCACGCCCAGCCACGCCTCCCAGGCTGCCACAGATTGGCCCAATTTGAAAACAGGTTTGGCAGGAACTCGTGAGCCTCCATGGCAGCTGAGGGGGAGGCGCACAAACAAAGTGAGGTGTCGCATCTGGGCTGATGGAGGAGGCGCTGCATTGGGCAGCAACCACCACTCACTGCAAAGGAAGTATGCAGCCATTTCAGACCCTTCCTTCCAATTTGTTAATATCGAGAACTATCAGTTCTGTATTCAGTATGCCTCCATTCCTTCCCCAAATTGGCCAATACTATTTAATTTAGTGAAAAATGACGGTGTACTATTGGTTGTATATCCATTCCATTTTCTCTAGTATTTGGTGCATAATCTTGAACTGAGAAAATGAAGCAAACAGGAATAATCCAAAACTCATAACAGTTGAAGCACCCCTTCTTTGTGCTCCCTTGTGACAAATCTCAGAAACATCATTGCATTCCAAAACATTGTATTTGTTCACTTCTTAGAAGTTAAGCTAAATATGTTCAGAATTCTAAACCCCTGGTTCTCTACATTCAGCTATTATCCAAGAAGGCACAGCTTAAAATTTTGAATAATTTACATAGGAAGATGAATAAATTCCAAGGAGTTTATAAACTTCCCCCTCAATTTGTCCTCCGCTCTGATTGAAGATGCACCAAACAGTACAATTGTAATTGAATTAAATCTGATCTTGGACAAGTACAGAGATTATGTTCATCAAGCAAATATGCAAATAGTATCTAGCATCCATCACACATTCCTTTTAATTATTAGCAAGGGTCTTTCTCAAGGGTGCTTTATTAATCAAGCATCTGTTGGGTAGCAAATATAGCTTAAGCATCCATCATCCAAGAAGTATCTAGGTGAAACAGAGGACAATTTTATGATCCAGAAAGAGAAATCCAACAGTATTTAGAAATCATGTGGAAACCACCAGTTATGCAGTGAAAGAAAATGATGTCACAACTCTGTGTAAATCAGCTTTGGTTATGTGATGATATTGCTAAGGACGGCTGAAGGCAGTTCAGAGTGAGGGAAGTGCTTCCTGAACTGGCAAATACTGCTGAGCCTTTCGTGTCAATCACTAAAGTCATCTTTTCAATGCTACCAGAAATGTTCTTCCCCACTTTGGCTCTGAATTCTAAAGTTAACTTTGACATCTCTGTATCTCCATTTCATGCCACTCTTCAGCTCCATTTGTCTCAGAAGAGCAGTGGACAATAAGTCAGCAACACGGCCTTGCCAGTCATATATATAAAGTGAGCCTAATTCACTCTGAGATTGTTTAACAAATATGGCAACATCCATGTGCCATTCAAAAGCCCACAGGATCCTGGCACAGATAAGAGGGTTTGACAGCTGCATATTCCCACATTGTAAGAGGTTGGACTGGTCAGAGTTTCCCAAACTTGGGTCTCCAGCTGTTGCTGGACTACAACTCCCATCATCCCTAGCTACAAGACCAGTGGTCAGGGATGGTGGGAATTGTAGTTCAAAAACTGTTGAAGACTCAAGTTTGGGAAACCCTGGACTACATGATCCTCAGGGTCCCCTTCCAACTCTACAATTCTATGATTGGTTGCCCACAGACCTTAGACATCTCAACATTTCAAAGTCCTTTCCTCAGCACAGGTAAGCCAATGTCAAACAGAAGGACCACTGTGACATCAAAGGAGATCCTACATCAAGAAAACACAGCAGACTACCAGCTGTATAACCACAAACACAGCCTGATAGGCACATAACGCAGATGACAGGGCACACAGCTTGGATCTCTCTCCCTCTCTGGCCTCATGTCAAATTCAATCAGAGTTCACAGGGGGCGATGGGAAACTATGGTGAAAAGTCATTTTGCACACAAAGAACGAACTTTGCACAAACAGCCTGTCTTGGGAAGACACAGGGGAACTTGAGCACATTGCTAAAACTTTTCTACTTAGAACTCTGACAGGTATCTTGCCTCAGGACCCAGGACACAACAACCCGAAACCCACTCCACCAACAGGCAACACCAGGACAAAGCACCGTACAGAGGTAAAGAATGAAGGAAGGGGCTTATTCTGTAATGTAGTTAACTGCTGCAATTGGTTTATTTCCCACCTCCTTTGTTACATGCGAATATCATGTTTTGTCTGAACTAGGGATGGAGGAGAAATTTGATTCAGTTTGTATTCAAAGGCAAACCTATCAAATTTGCACTTTCTGGGGAAAAAATATGAGAACTGAAACAGGCATCTTTCAAAATTTGTCCATATTTGAATTTTGAAATGGAGTTCTCCAACCAGTGTTTGCAAAAATACATACAGTACTTAGAAGTATGCATGGAAATAAATATATATTGGTGGAAGTTACATGCAAAAAAAAAAAGCATTATAGGAGAAGCTGCTGGCAAAAATGTGTGCCCGAGTCATAACTGAATACAAAGCTTGTTTAGGAGCAATCCACACTAAACTTGTTGATGGCTTGTTTGTTTTGCTGTTGTTGTTTAAAGCACAACTTGCAGAAATATGGATAAGTGAATTGATGATTGGGAAAATGAGAAACTGAGGGAACCAAAACTTACAGATCCTTTAATCCATAGTCTGCACTATAATGTGAAAGCACACTTTACACCACTCCCAACAGTGTGCAGTAGTGTATGCCACACACAGGTGACGTCTCTGTGGTTCTTTGTCAGCAGTTGCTAGATACCTCATTCCAACTGGTGGTGGACCTTGGGGTCTCAAATTTCAGCAGTGCCCTGTGTGACACCAAAATTCAGTACCCTCCACCTCTCGTCTTCCATTCTACATCATAGTTGTGGCACCCTCTAGGCTCTGTGCCCAGTGCGACCGAACTGAACTGTTCGCCTCTGTTCCAACCTCTGCCACTGCTGGTCAAATAGTTATGAGCATGCAGAATCACAGCCTGGATGCATGCAGCAAAACAATCTGTTACCTAACGCATAGGATTTTGCTACATTCCCCAAATGGGGAGAATGTTCACAGTCAGTTCCCCTTCCCTCTAAGGGAGGCTGAGGTCTGAGAACTGTCAGGGAACTGCCATCTAAAGCGCCGGGGGCGCAAAGGCTCACTGAGGTTGAGAGAGGAGTAGCAGCGGAAGAGGGAACCAGTAGAGGGCGAGCAAGAACTCCAAGGGAAAGTGAGTCGGAGGGATGGCTCAGAGACGCTTCCAGCGAAAACAGTGGGGAGGTCTCAGGACCTCCTATAGGGACACCCACACCTCGCCGGAAACTGTCACGCCGAGAGGCCAGACAACGTGTTTCCGTTAAAGAGCTTTTATGTTGGAAACGATTCCGAAAGCAGCCACTTTCGGATTCTACTAGTGATTGACGCAGCCATGCTGGAGGGGCTCCGTCACAGGCAGAGGTTTGAAAACCTGATCAAACTCTGAGGGACTTGCATTTTACGCACAAGCAGCTCATCGTCCCATCACAGCAATCCGAAAGTCACCGAAAGCCAGCTTGTGCAGGGAGAAGCATCATGAGCAACCCAGCCGGAACCGGAGGAGCAGGAGCAGCTGGAGGGGGTCCAAGCCTGGAAGAAAGGTACAGGGCGTTGGAGATCCAGTTGGCGCTGCAAACGGCGAGGCTTGAGGAGAGGAGGGCTCAGGATGCAGAAAAGGGAAAGGAGAAAACCACCCCGCTCGCCAGAAAGGTGCCAGGATTGGTGCAGAAATTCGGGGGGGATCCCAGGAACTATCATGCCTTTAGAACAGAGATGCAATACGCTCTAAACTTGCAGTTTGTTTGTTTTTTTTTTATAAAAATTTTTATTAAGATTTTTTACAGATACATATTTAACAAACAGAATAGGTTTCATAACATCCTTTCATTCTATTGCGGACTCCCTCACGTCTCCCGCTTCCACTTTCATCATTAAAAACGAATTTTTCCAAGCAAATTATCATCTTGTTTATGCTCTTAAGTGCAATATTTTGGTTAAACTCCAATAAAAAATTATAATTTAATGGTAGACAGTTATTTCTGCTCTGGCTTCCTTGTTAGGATTCAACCAAATTACAGTACTTTTGTAAATAAATCTTAAATTTCTTCCAGTCTTCTTCAACCCTCTCCTCTCCCAGGTCGCGGATTCTGCCAGTCATCTCAGCCAGTTGCATATAGTCCATCAGCTGCATCTGCCATTCTTCCAGTGTGGGTAGGTCTTGGGTTTTCCAGCTCTTAGCAATAAGTATCCTTGCCGCCGTTGTAGCGTACATAAAAAATGTTCTGTCCTTCTTTAACACGTTCTGGCCGACCATGCCCAGAAGGAAGGCCTCTGGTTTCTTGGTGAAGGTATACTTAAATACCTTTTTTAACTCATTGTATATCATTTCCCAAAAGGCCTTCACTTTAGGGCAGGTCCACCAGAGGTGAAAGAATGTTCCTTCATTTTCCTTACATTTCCAACATTTGTTATCAGACGAATGGTATATTTTAGCCAATTTCACTGGGGTCATGTACCATCTATATATCATTTTCATTACATTTTCCTTCAGAGCATTACATGCTGTGAAGTTCAGCCCGGTGGTCCATAACCTTTCCCAGTCCTCAAACATAATGTTGTGCCCAATATCCTGGGCCCACTTTATCATAGCCGATTTAACCAATTCGTCTTGTGTGTTCCATTTCAGCAGCAAGTTATACATTTTTGAAAGTACCTTGGTCTTAGGTTCTAGCAGTTCTGTCTCCAGTTTCGATTTCTCCACCTGGAATCCTAACTTTTTATCAATCTTAAACACTTCCTTAATCTGAGCATAGTGTAACCAGTCTCGCACTTTATCTTTCATTTTCTCTAAACTCTGCAGTTTCCAATTGTCTCCATCCCTTTCTAGTATTTCCCAATATTTTGGCCAATTGGCCTCCATATTGGGTCTTTTTCGGGCCTTAGCCTCCAAAGGTGACAGCCACCTCGGTGTTTTGTTTTCTAATAAGTCTTTGTATCTTGTCCAGACATTAAATATTGCTTTTCTGACAATATGGTTCTTAAAGACCTTGTTGATCTTAACCTTGTCGTACCATAAATATGCATGCCATCCAAATGCATTGTTAAAACCTTCCAAATCCAGCACATCCGTGTCCTCCAGAAGTAGCCAGTCTTTTAGCCAGCAGAAAGCTGCGGCTTCATAGTACAACTTTAAGTCTGGCAGGGCAAAGCCCCCTCTTTCTTTTGCGTCCGTTAATATCTTAAACTTAATTCTGGGCTTTTTGCCCTGCCAGACAAATTTGGAGATATCTTTCTGCCACTTCCGGAAGCACTCCGTTTTATCTACAATCTGCAATGTCTGAAACAAAAATAACATTTTTGGCAATACATTCATCTTAATAGCAGCTATTCGACCTAACAATGAAAGTTTCAATTTTGACCAGCTATCCAAGTCTCTCTTAATTTCAGACCAACATTTTTCATAATTATCTTTAAACAGACTCAAATTCTTTGCTGTTATGTTTACCCCTAGGTATTTAACTTTCTTAACCACAGTTAACTCTGTCTCTCTCTGAAACCGTTCCGACTCAATATCTGTCAAGTTTTTTCCCAACACCTTGGTTTTTTGCTTATTTAGTTTAAATCCCGCCACCCGACCAAAATCTTGGATTAGTTGTAGTACTCTTTTCGTACTAGATTCTGGCTCTTGTAATGTCAGAACTAAATCATCTGCAAACGCTTTAAGTTTGTATTGTTTCGCTCCGACCTGTATCCCTTCCACCAACCTGTCCCCTCTAATCGTGTTCAAGAGCACCTCCAGGACCGAGATAAATAATAACGGGGAAATCGGACAGCCTTGTCGTGTTCCTTTTTCAATTTTAAACTCTTCTGTAACCACATTGTTAACTATCAGTTTAGCCTTTTGTTCTTTGCAGTTTGATGACTTCCCCGACGAGGAATCGCGAGTGGCTTTTGTGATTGGCCATCTCGAATCCGGGGCGAAGGATTGGGTTAGACCCCTGATGGCAGCGAATAATGAGATCCTAAAGGACACGAGGAAGTTTTTTCGTGCCATGGACCTGATGTTTTCCAGCGATATTGAGCAGGGGGTGGTGCGAAGGCAGTTAATGGCTTGCCAGCAAGGAAGCAGATCTGTCCGTGAGTACTGGACTGAGTTTACTATGCTGATTCATAAATTGGGGTGGGACCTATCGGCGGAGCCCATCCAAATGCTTTTCGAAGAGGGGCTTTCTTCAACCGTCAAAGATGAGCTTTCCCGGGGGCCCAGGGCGGAGTCTATGGATCAGTTAACCAAATCTGCACTGTGCATAGGAGCGCGCCAGGAGGCGAGGGCTTTGGAAAAGCGGGAAGGGAAAGGAGACCGTTGGAGGGAGTTCCGCATTCCAGACATTCCAGAGCCACCTTTCCCACCGGCAGAGCCGATGGAAGTTGGAACAGCGCGGGCGCGCGCAGTTTCAAATCCCAGTGAAGGGCGGAAGAAGGAGGGAAGGAGCGCCAAGAGATGTTATCTCTGCCAACAGCCAGGGCACTTTGCCAGAGTCTGCCCACAAAGAAAGGAATGGCAAGGGATGGCAGGAGCTGTTGGGGGAAAGGAAGAGGAAGGCAAGGAGCAAGTAAAAGCCAACGCCTGGCTGCCACCGTCGGGGCACAGCAGCCAGGCCAAAGAGCAGTGAAAGTGCCCATGCCGGAACCTCCCAGACCCGCTTTAGTGATAGAGGTGTTACTAGAACTGCCAAACGGACACCCACTAAAGATCAAGGCGCTTTTGGATTCAGGCAGCTCCTGTAATTTCATGAGTAAGGAGTTTGCAGCTGAGCACCAGATACAGACCATCCCTTTAAGTAACCCCTTGCAGGTGACTACGATTGACGGCAGAGAGCTGTTGGGGGGAGAAGTTAGCCAACAGACTGTCCCGATGATAATGAGGGTGGCAAGGCACACCGAACAGATAGCGTTTAATGTGGCCATCCTGGGAGGAGCGCCCATCATTTTGGGGATGAGCTGGCTGGCGCTACACGATCCGCTAGTGGGCTGGCATCAGAGGGTGGTCTCCTTTGGGTCAGCGCATTGCCTAGAACACTGCAAGGAGGGGAAGGTTTCGGGAGGAGACAGAGTCACCCTAGCCGGGATGGAAGTAATGGACAAAGGGAAGGTGCCCCCGCAATACGCAGATCTGAGCAACGTATTCAGCGAAAGGGAAGCAGACAAACTGCCACCGCATAGACCCTTTGACTGTCAAATCAACCTACTCCCTGGGGCCCAACTCCCAGTAGGCAAGCTGTACGCCATGTCAGACAGGGAGATGCAGGAGCTGAGGGAGTTCATTGACAAAAACCTGAAGCGAGGTTTCATCAGAGAGTCCCGAGCGGTGGGGGGCAGCCCAGTGTTTTTTGTGGACAAAAAGAACACAGACAAACCGAGACTGGTGTGTGACTTTAGGGCCCTCAATGCAGTGTCGGAGCCCCTGGCTTTCCCTATGCCCCGAATTGATGACATTTTGACCAGAGTAAGGAAGGGAAAGATTTTTACAAAGCTGGACCTGCGGGGGGCGTACAATCTGATACGCATAAGGAAGGGAGATGAATGGAAGACCACCATGTTTACCCCTTTGGGAGCCTTTGAATACCTCGTTATGCCCTTCGGTCTACAAGGGGGCTCCGCGTGTTTTCAAGCTTTTATAAACCACGTTCTGGGACCTTTGCTCTACAAGAATTGTGTGGCCTTTTTAGACGACGTGTTGGTGTATTCGGAAGATGAGGAACAGCATGTGAGGGACGTTCGAGAAGTGTTGGGCAGGCTGCAAGCCAACCAGCTGTGGGTGAAACTGGAGAAGTGCCAGTTTCATACCAAGGAGGTGGAATTCCTGGGGTACCGCTTGTCAGACAAGGGATTGGCCATGGATCCAGGCAAGGTCCAAGCGGTACTGGAATGGAAGACACCGAAGACCAAGAAGGACGTGCAAAGATTCTTGGGGTTTGGGAACTTTTATCGGAAGTTCATCAAGAACTTTGCCCACTTGACGGCGCCCATCACCGACTGCCTCAGCAGCAAGAAGAAATTTGTTTGGACGGTAGAGGCGGATCGAGCCTTTGAAGAACTGAAAAGGGCTTTCGCCTCGGAAGAACAACTTCTGCATGTGGATTTACGAAAACCCATGAGAGTGGAAACCGATGCATCCGACCGGGCGGTAGGGGCGGTCCTTCTTCAACCGGGGAGGAGTGCGTCGGAGTGGAGACCGTGTGCCTTCTTCTCGCGGAAGCTGAATAAATCCGAGAGGAATTACACGGTGTATGACAGGGAACTACTTGCCATTCACGAAGCATTCCGGAGGTGGAGACATTTATTAATTGGGGCACAACACAAGGTGCAAGTGTGCACCGACCACAAGAATTTAGAGTATTGGAGAACAGCTCGAGTGCTCAACCAACGACAAGTGAGATGGGCACAGGAATTCTCCAAATTCAACTTTGAAATTTGTTATGTGCCAGGCCCAGAAAACGTCAGGGCGGACGCGCTCTCACGCAAACCAGAGTATTGGGAAGGGGAGGGGGTGATCGAAGAGAGACATGTCATCCCTGAGGACCGCTGGGTGTGTGGGGCGGCGCTGGTGGGGCAACGAGAACTGGTAGAGGAAACGGAAAATGATGAATATGCCCAGGATAAGCTCAGAGGTCTCAGGGGGGAGGGCGAGAGCCCCGGAGGTTTTGAGGAAAGAAATGGGGCATTGTATTACAAAGGGGCACTGTATATACCCGAAGGTGAATTGAGGGGGAGAGTACTCAAGCAGTTGCATGATAGCCCCACGGCGGGACATTTTGGACAACACAAGACCATGTGGTTGGTTACCAGGGAATTTTGGTGGCCTAAGGTGAGGGAAGATGTAAGGGAGTATGTAAGAGGGTGTGACCAATGTCAGCGAGCCAAAGGGGAAAGAAGGGCGCCGGCAGGGTTATTAGAACCATTACCCACACCAGAACGGCCTTGGGAAGCGATATCAATAGATTTTATGACGGATCTGCCAAAGTCCAAGGGGAAAACAGCCATCATGGTAGTAGTAGACCTGTTAACTAAGATGTGCCACTTTGTAGCATGCTCACATGCAGTCACAGCGGAAGAAACAGCGAAGTTGTTTGTAGAACACATCTTTAGGTTGCACGGGGCTCCCTTGAGGGTGATCTCAGATCGCGGCAAACAATTTACTTCCAGGTTCTGGAGGAAGCTCATGAGCTTGCTGCACGTGGAAGTCAATTTTTCAACTGCCCGGCACCCTGAAACCAACGGGCAGGCGGAAAGAGCAAATGGCATTCTTCAACAATATCTGAGGTGTTATGTCAATGACAGAGAGAACGATTGGGTCGAAAAGTTGGCGTTGGCAGAATTTGCCTACAATAATGCGGAGAATGTGTCCACAGGGATGAGTCCCTTTTTGGCTAATTACGGGTGTCACCCCAGGGCATTTCCAGGGGAAGGAGGGGAGAGATGGAGCGTCCCAGCGGCTGAACATTTTGTAGAAGAGATGGAAGCGATCCATCATCAGCTCCAGCTCAACTTAGAAAGGGCTAAGGCACAATATAAGAAGCAGGCAGACAAGAACAGAAGGGAAGGTGAAACCATAAGGGTGGGGGATCAAGTGTGGTTGTCAACCCAAGGGTTGCCGTTCAAAGGGGGTTGTAAGAAATTGAGGCCCAGAAGATTGGGACCCTTTGAGGTCATTCAGCAGGTCAACCCGGTAGCTTTCAAACTCCGATTACCCAACCACATGAAATTGCACCCAGTGTTCCACAGGTCGTTACTGTCACCATACAGGGGGGGACGTGAAGGGGAGTACGTCAGGGGACCAGCCTTGGAAGAGAGGGAACGCCGCAACCATGTAGCGGAAATCCTCGATTCCAGGTGGAAGGGAAATCAGGTGGAGTATTTGGTGGCGTGGGAAGGGGAACCGGAGTCAGAAAACACCTGGGTGAATGCAGAGGAAGTCAATGACGAGGTTTTAACAGAAACGTTCCACCAAAGGTTCCCGAGGAAACCTCAGCCGATAGCAAGGTTTAGGAGGGAGTATTTCGGCACCACCGATGAGGAAGAGGAAATGGAAGGGTTCGCGGAGTCGGAGTTGGAAGAGGGAGTGGACTCCGATGACGAAGATTACCGAGAGAGTAGGAACAGCAACAAGTGGAGGGAAGTGTTCGCGACGTCGGAAGACGAAGGAGGTTCTTTCAGGGGTTTTACCTCCTCACCGCCAGTAGGGGAGGAGACGGGAGGGGGTGAAGGGGGCCCTGGAGGGGAGGTGGATGTCAGGGAACTGCCATCTAAAGCGCCGGGGGCGCAAAGGCTCACTGAGGTTGAGAGAGGAGTAGCAGCGGAAGAGGGAACCAGTAGAGGGCGAGCAAGAACTCCAAGGGAAAGTGAGTCGGAGGGATGGCTCAGAGACGCTTCCAGCGAAAACAGTGGGGAGGTCTCAGGACCTCCTATAGGGACACCCACACCTCGCCGGAAACTGTCACGCCGAGAGGCCAGACGACGTGTTTCCGTTAAAGAGCTTTTATGTTGGAAACGATTCCGAAAGCAGCCACTTTCGGATTCTACTAGTGATTGACGCAGCCATGCTGGAGGGGCTCCGTCACAGGCAGAGGTTTGAAAACCTGATCAAACTCTGAGGGACTTGCATTTTACGCACAAGCAGCTCATCGTCCCATCACAGAACTGACTAAAGCACTCATATGTCACAGTTCTTCTTCTAATATTTACTACCACTCAGGGTTTAATTTATATGGAAATGCTGCGTAAACTTAAAAAAAAGCAAAAACTATTCAGGGACTATGTGTTCCAGGCTGCTGCTTATTTCATACACTCTATCTGTCCTTGCTCTTCATAGGTTGATTTCTCACAGGTACAGGATCCACCTCATGGCCTATTCTATTCTAGTCAGGAGAGAGACCTCTCCTACTACCAGCAGGAGTGACCAGGATGACCCCAGCTGTTCCTCCATGTAGTTGGTAACCTACTTGGCTCCAGGCCAGCTCCACCATCCTTGCAAGCTTCATGGCCGCTGTGCAACAGTTTAAGAGGTTCCCACCATGGAGATGGACCCATGAGCAACACTGCAACTGTTGCCTATCAAGACATGTGTCCAAGTCACGGGAGGCCTGCCAAGATGATTGGCTGGCAATCTCACCCATGTGATTCCTTTTCAGGAGCCACTCAGTTCCTGGATGTTGACCATTAAAGCACTGGTGTTGTCATGCATTGTTGTTCCTTTGTTGACCAGAAACGCTAGAACAAAACGGGTCTCTAACGCCCAAGTATCATTTGACCTCAAGACAGAACTCTGAGAGGGGCAGGCAAGGAACTTGATGGGCTCAGAAGTCATCACTCCCTCCTTTCTCTGCTTACTCAGGAGTGCAAGAGGTCAGAGGGGTATCGAATTTTGGCGTTGCACAGGGTGCCATTGAAATGTGAGACCCCAAGGTTCTCCACTGCTCCCAGTGAAGCCTAGGGCAAACAGCAAAGAAATACATGAGAGAAGAAGTGGCTTTCCCGTAACATTAGTCCCTGGCAGCAGTGCATGCATGGGCAGAGCCGATCCAACACTCCTGCCAATGTATCTGCATAACTTCAACTTCTCCAACTGATGCCTTGCCCCGTCCCACTCTTGATAAGTGGCAGTCACGCTGCTACTGCTGGGAGGTTAGAATTGTGGCTCTTCCACAGCGGGCAGGCTGCTTCTGCATCAGAACTTTTCGAGCAGAATTTGATGCAGAACTGCCGCCTCAGTTCCAGCTTCCATTTTTTAATAATTCTGCTAGCCAGTCAAGTGATGATCCTCATTTGTACAACACTTTCCAGGGGTGCTCAAATTGTTTCGCACCTTTGTGAGAATGCGTTTGTGACCACAGGGAGGTGTGCATCAGGCACTTCCCAGCTCTCAGTCAACGTAGCCACTATGCTTCTCCAACTCTCGGCACCCTCCCTCTTTCATTTTAGCCTGGCAGCATCCAGGTTTGCGGAATTTGCCTATTTGGATTCTGTAGAAACAATGACACGGCACACATTAAACAGTATCTTTAAAAACGGAAATAAAAATGCTCCCCACTTGAACGACTGCAAATGTATAACTAGCAAATTAACCAGAAAGAAGGGAAATCAATTCATTTAAAGAAAGTTAATTAAAAGGATTCATTCTACTTTGAAACTTCATCATAAGAGCATCACTTGCCTTTCTCTGAACCATCTCCCACCCACTAACGTTATCCATGCCTTTGTGGGTTTTGTTCAGGTTTTCTGCATTGTCTCACATTATCTTCTCCTACTATTACAATCACACTTTGCTTTTCATTACTTAATTGTCAATTATTTGTCTTCACTACTGTTCTATTCTTTTGAAATCTTGTGAAGTGTAGAATAAATGGATTTTTAACGCTGATTAAGTTTGATATTCAAATGAACAAAAAATACTGATTTTTTTAAAGCACAATGCATTCCATATATATATTCAGAACTTAGAGTTATGAATTACAGTTTCTGATCAGAACACACGCAGGGTGTCTCTGTGTGTGTGTGTGTGTGTGTGTGAAGAGCATTCTTTGCTCCGGACCTTAACACAGTGAAATTGATTTTGCTCAGGCTTTCCAATTCATTCGCCCTAGCCAAGCATGGAAAATCGCAACCCAAAATGTATTTGTTGAGAAAGTTATGAGTTACTTTAAATCAGTGACTTACAGAGGCACTGAGACTCAATGTTCGATGCTACCATCGCCTTCTGTAATAAAATAAACCAGGAATTCCTGCCTGCATCATTAACGTGCAATTATTTCACTGACTTAACATTTATTCTTCTTTATAAAAAGGTGCACCAACACAGTAACTTGGGGGGGTGTGTATATATACCTTTAAGCTTTCACATTAAGCAAAAGCTTCGGCATGCTACTCCTCCAAATGTAAATTTAAAAATCTGCTTTCAGAACCATCTTCCCAGGAAGAGTGTGTGAGGTTCCCTGGGGCCTCATATGACGCCTGCACACTGTACAGGACTCTGCAAATGAAAAGCTGTCTTATGAAACAGAGGGACCCAGAGAGGATAATACCCAAGTGAAACCCTGTTGAAGGATTTACAGTTCGTGGCTGGGGAGGGGGAGGGGGCAAGACCTGTTTCTTTCTCTGTCTTCCTTGCCACTGTATCCCACAATCTGCAGCATTTCTTTTCCCCTTGATTTATACCAAAATGATCACAAGAGAAGAACTGATTTGGGAAGCAGAGGAGAAGAAAGAATATGCCTTGTTTGCCCAATTTGGGAATGGGATGCTGGGTTATATGGGCTTCTGGTCCAATCCCAAAGGGCTCTTCTTGTGTTCTTAGTGTGAGGGCAAAAAGGGGAGATAAGAGAAAAACAGTAAATAAAGAAATAATGTGCAGAGCAATGCACATTTTACTCAATTGCTTGATCTGTAGCACTAAATATGATTCTATGTATTGATACACAGCATGATAAGCGCATGAGCTCAAGTGCTCCTTAGTCCACAAAGAGATGGAGCATTGAAGTGCTGAATCTCTCTCACACACACTATTTCTGTGAACAATTTCCTTTGCCCCATGAGTGAAACATTGGGCAAGCGTGACTAAAGATTGCCCACAGCTAATAAGAATTGCTTCAGGGGGTCTTAAGATCCATGCCAATGTCACATTTGAATAGCAAGTGATTTGCATGTCAGTTTTGCTACGGAGAAGTGTTTGGGTGACACAACTCCGTCTCAGGACAGAGCAAATCCAACATGAATGGAGCAATTGAACTACGGCACTCACACAAACTTTCACACTTGGATAACTAATGTGTCTGGAGGCTCGTGCCTGCAGAGGGATGATTGAAGAACATGGTGCCAAAATAGTTTTCTCTTGTCATTGTGGCAGAACTAAGTATTCTACAGCTGAGACTGCACTGTTTGGGCCTGTCTTGTCCCAAAATGGTTCCTAAAGTAAAGGGTAAAGGGACCCCTGACCATTAGGTCCAGTCATGACCAACTCTGGGGTTGTGGCGCTCATCTCGCTTTATTGGCCAAGGGAGCCGGCGTACAGCTTCCGGGTCATGTGGCCAGCGTGACTAAGCTGCTTCTGGCGAACCAGAGCAGCACACGGAAACGCCGTTTACCTTCCTGCTGCAGCGGTACCTATTTATCTACTTGCACTTGACATGCTTTCAAACTGCTAGGTTGCATCTCACAAATACAGATATCTCTTCCCAACACTGAGATCTTACCTGTGCTGTCTAGCTGGCCCTGGACTTGGAACAGGTAGCAATTCTGAGAAAACTACCTTAAAAGTCCTGGATTTCAGTTTTCTAACCAGCAACCTACATTATGCTTCCATTTCCTGCATTCATCTAGACAGCTGACTCTCCCGACAGCACAATCTAGCAGTCAATCTAGATGAAGGGTGACATCCACAGGCTTCACACCAAGATAACAATTTATCAAGTGGTTCAGATGCCCGCCAGGAGCCCAGGTCTCTGTGTTTATTGAATCGTCCATGACCGCAAGCGCCTATCCTTTGCTTACCAGGAAAGAGAGAGCTGAGCCAGCGGGGAGGTCAGTGCAGTGCAGAAGCACTGGCGGAGCCATTCCAATGCTCCTTTGCCACTGCGCTTGCACTGCATCAACCTTCCTGCCTCCTTGCCCCTCCCTTTCTCCCTTCTGAAAGCAAAAGAGACCCACCTGCTAGAAGGATAAGAGCAGTGGCTCTGTTCCATCTGATAAACTTGCTTGGAAGTATCCCAAATTAACCACATGCCCCAAGCCTTTATGCTGAGCAAGCTAATATCATGGAATTAAATCTCCAATAGCTATCCTTAGCATTTATATAGGTCTAAATACTCAAACCACTTTACCTAATTCAGTAACAGTCCTTACAATGGCTCTTTAAGGTGGGCCGGCCATATCTCCATATTACAATGAAGAGGTAAACCTGAAGTGCCTGTACTTTCCAGATGTGAAATGGATTTCCCAGCTCACGGTCTAAAGAATTACACAACATCCACATTGTTGAAAAGCCTTAAGCTACAAATGAGATTCAAGCTTCCTTGCATTCCACAAGCCAATTCCAAGCAAACTCTTCCTGGATTTCCAGTGAAACTGAGTTAGAGGTCCTTTTTTACCAAATGTTTGTACCACTAATTGTTCATTCTGCACTGGGAGCCAACAGTCCAGGTGGTGAGCCTGTTATTTTAAATCTAACAAGTAGACTCTATTTTGCTTTTCTTGGTAGCTGTGCGAAAACTAGTTGAAAATCATCACAGCTGCTCTTCTAAAACCAACTGTATGTAACACATTAATGTTAAATGTTGGATGTGTGGGATGCTGAATGAAGACTTCTGCCCAGTGTGTTGGTGTGTGGGTGGGTGTGTGGGGGGAGAGAGAGAGAGAGAGAGAGAGAGAGAGAGAGAGAGAGAGAGAGAGAGAGAGAGAGAGAGAGAGAGAAGGAAATAATATGAGCTTTCACCAAAAATAATAGAAATTATTGGTCATGTGACAGGATGATTTTTTCTTGGAGAGTCCAAGTGGTCAGATGACTTTACTAAACTCAAGGTGGTATGTTTAAGTTATTTGCATGACCTAGCTGAAGTAAACAATACTGAAATGCCCACAAATAAATTAATGGTTACATTGTTGAAAATTACTATGAAACAGAAAAATGGCACCAAAAGTAGATATTATTTGAAAATCTGGAATGTCACATAATTGATTAAACTGGTCAGACTACATGAGGGTACAGCATCTGACAGTCCCCCCCCCTTAAAATTTGACATCTTTTCAAACTACTGAACCAGTTAAACTGTCAATCAAGATTTTTGAGGTGTTCTTTTTCTACATTATGTTTGAGGTGATTTTTTTCTGTATTATATTTTTTGCTGTATTTATCTATCTTCTATAGTGTAGTACTTTTTTAACAGTTATATATATATATATAAATTAAACACAAGCAGCTTTAGAATAGCAAGTTCCTTTCCCAGCTCTGAGTTGTAAGTTTCAAAGAGAGGCAAAATATCAGTTACTACATTTTCAAGACACAACACAAAGTTACTCACAACAACTATACTAGGGGCAGAGAATAGTTTAGACACTGGAGGCATTAAGCTTGCCAGAATTAGGTCAACAGAGATGCAAAGACTGATACAAAGTTCTGCTGATCAAGCCGAAAGAGGGAGGGAGAGAGGGGGAGGGCAGGTTCTACTAATCTAGAATTCTGCACTGTACTGATGTCCTTTGCTAAAATTGCTCATATGTAGGTCAGGCATCTTGCCACATGAAACAAGTGTTCTCAATTGTCCACCTTAATGGCAGCTGGACAAATTAGTCACAGACAGCAACCAGGTGATTTCTGCCTTCCCATATATGAAAATGAAACATGTGGAATACTTAGGCTCGTTTTTTACGATTAAAATTGGAATCTTTGTTGCATATGTGCGTCATGTTCTCAAAAGTGCACTCTCATTCTAAGAAAGCCCCGATCAGGGGCAGACCGTCCCATTTCACCACCTGAGGCAAAACAGGAAGTTTCCGCCTCCCCCCACTACCGACAAAGCCAGGGTCTTGCCACTCCCAGGGGCGGAGGAAGGGGGCAGGATGGGGGGGTTGGTCCACCCCAGGTGTCATCACTGAGGGGGGTGACATTCAGCGCCCATCCACAACTCCCAAGCTGTCGGGGGAAGGGGCGGAGCTGTGCCGCCTTGCCGGGGGCTTTTCCCCTGCCCTCTTCGTTTTGACAGCTATGGGGAGGCTTGGGAGTAGCAGGTGGTGCACCGTTGCCCCCTCCCCCCGCTCCCAGGTTGCTCTCTGGGGGTGGGGGAAAGCCTCCCCCAAGCTGACTAAAGGAAGAGGGAAGGGAGGAAGTCTGCTGGCAAAGTGGCGCAGCTCCCCCCCCCAGGAAGCAGGCCCCCATGGGTGGCTCACCCCCTGGGACGCTCACCCCGCCCCCTGGGATGCTCGCCCTGCCCCCATGGCCCCGTCCCTGGCCGCCTCAATCTCTCGTCTGGTGGCAGGGGTGGGGGCAGGAGGTGCCCACTGAATTCTGGTGTCACTGCAGGCACCCCCCCCCCGTCACTGGAGAAGTGAGGAAAAGCAGGAGTAGCAATGAGAGCTCGGTAGAGATGGCAGTGGGTGGGCTTGGCAGCAGCAATAACAGAAGTGGGATCTACCACTTCTGGATGTCGGTGAGAGCCCGCCGCCTGAGGCAGTCGCCTTAGTGTGCCTCACGGTAGTGCCAGCTCTGGGTCTGATTCAGTGTTGTGCATCATGTTGTACATCATTTTGTAACAATCCAATACAGTCATACCTCGAGTTGAATGTGCTTCGGGTTGAGCACGTTTGAGTTGCGCTCCGCAGCAACCTGGAAGTAACGGAGTGCATTACTTCCGGGTTTCACCACTCGCGCACGCGCAGATGCTCAAAATGACACCACACGTATGTGTGGAAGTGGCGAAACGTGACCTGCGCATGCGCAGACGTACCGTCACGTTTTGCGTTCCGTTCGGGTTGTGAACAGGGTTCCAGAACGGATCCCGTTCGCATCCCAAGGTACCACTGTATTTGCCTTTTTCAGAGCACTTAGCAGTATTAACAAAAAGGCAGATTTAAACAACTGCATGTTCACACCCATATATATTTATTTAAGATCCCAAAACAATATACTTAATGCCACTATCTGTGTAGGAAACTTATACCTTAACAGCAAGTACGCACTTTTACAATACAATTAAAAAATTATGTATATGCATGGCATCCCTATTAAGGAGTACTCTCATATTTTGCATGATTTGCAATGCTAATAAGCAAGACCTTTTGCAGGACAGTTTAGACCAACTATTCTTCACCTCTGGGCACTCAATATGATAGAAAGCCATTTGTTATATTCAGTTGCATTAAGCAGTGCCTAATTTAATTACTTTCAATAAACGTCCAAGGCAGCTGCCAAGTGGAAAAAGCTAAATCTTACAGACATCTACTTCACAGCGTTAGAAATTAGTATTTGTAGAGATCATCTCAAAATTAGGAAGGAGAGGAGGAAGCCTTGCTTAAGTAGGAATTAATCTGTAACGCATAACCAGAAAGACTAACGTACTCCATAACAAATCATAGAGAAAAATCAAGACACTTGTTTTATCATAATGTATTAAGAGTTAACAGTGTGATGGCAGAGAAGCCAAATGCTGTTTGCATGGAGTTTGGCAGCATGCCTTGACACAGACATTTGAAAATACTCAGGAGCTAACATTGCTTGAACCCCTGGTTCAAATATCCCCCAGTGGAGGCTCTTGCATTGGGGCACAAACCTGCCGAGGAGAATGTCAAACATGGGAAAAGCAGCGGAAACAGCTCCAGAAAAGCTCAAAACCACTATTTGGGGGGGAGGTATTACCAGTAAAGCTCAACAATGTTGCAGGCGTCAGGAATTTAAATATTCGCTAAACAACAACAACAAACCTATGGTTACGTGGAACATACTCAATAAACACACAAAACGTAACCGTCTGTACTTTTGAATAAATAAGGTAAACTATTCATTGTATCAATTTGTAGATTTCAACAGAAGTCTCATAAAGTTCAACGGAAAAAGCAGAAGACCCAGTGAATCAGTTCATTCTCTAGTCAGTTCATGCATAAGGTCCATACATGTATAAGTATCTATTCCACCTGTCTTGTTCAAAGAGTCCAATAATCCACATGAAGAGTTGTTACAGACTGCAACCATTACTATGCTATAAGATCCAATATCCTGTAATATTACATATGAGACTGTTCTACTGTTGAAGTTTAGGATGGCGAAACAAGGCTAATATTCTGGAAAGCCTTGCCTTTGTGAAAGGATTCTGTGGAACTGTAACAACCCTTCATGTGGATTACTGGACTCTTTGAACAAGACAGGTGGAATAGATACTTATACAAGTATGGACCTTATGCATGAACTGAGTAGATGATCCACTGGGTCTTCTGCCTTTTTCATTGAACTTTATGAGACTTCTGTTGAAATCTACAAATTGATACAATGAATAGTATTTATTCAAAAGTACAGCCGGTTACGTTTTGTGTGTTTATCGAGGAATTTAAATATGACAACTCTCTCTTAGAGACATTTCTGTCAATCTCCTGTTCTCTGGCCAACCAGCTCTCTGTACCACTCAGACAGTTCCATTCTAAAAGCGTTACTAGGACTGCTTGCTAATAGTGCAGGTTCTCGCTCCCTCCTGTAGTCATGAGGTCAATCCAGACACAGGATATAACAGTAGGTGGTCTGCTGATGTGGCAGATTCACTAGCATCTGTTCTGAACATGCTCCGAGCTGTTTCCTTGAAGGCCACATCTCCTTACAACTCTTAGGATATTTTAGTAGTCAGGAAATGTTTCAGCAGCATTGCACTTTTCGCTTAGAGTTTTCTAGCTTTGCTAGGGAGAGTGGGAGTGGGAAGCAAGCAAGCGACATTGTGACTCTTTTTCTACAATGTATGTATATTTTTTACTTAATTATTTCACATTTGTTTGTTTGTTTGTTTGGATTAGGGAAAGAAATGGTGGGTGGCTTGTATTAACTATTTTCCTGCATTCACTCACTAAAAACTGTAGCAGCTGCTGGGTGGGACAAAGCAGACTGATCTGAATCACATGCAGTTCCAGAGTATTTTCCAGAAAAGGTGCGCGGATCTGCTTCCAACAAGCTCCTCCCCAAGCTTAAATTCAAAATATGAGGCCTGCAGATGAATGGTGGGAATTGCTGCTGCTGCTGTTTTGTGAGTTTGTCAGTGAATTTCTAAAATTTCAGAAATGAAAAGTTTATGTTCCATGCATGTCTGGATGTGCATCATTCCCCAGACCTGACAAATATTCTCCTTAGTTTCAGGCATAAGAGGATGATTATGATTACTCACATGTACTCTGCACATGAACAGAGACTATTACTTCACATTTTCAGGACTGAACCATGCAGTGCAAATATTATCTGCTATGCTCTGATCTGCTTTTATAGTTGTTGGAAGCCACGCAGAGTAGCTGGGGAACCCAGTAAAGAAAATAATACATTATAATAATAGTAACAACAATTATTACTACTAGTAGTAGTACTAATACTAATACTAATACTAATACTATTACCAGCAGGCGGGAGGCAGGGGAGTTGAGTGAGAGACCTATTGCTACATGCATCCCTACTGGAGATACAACTATCTCACAATACCATACAATAAACAGCTCTTGCTCAGGCAAAACATGTACAGGAATTTTGAGAGGTGGTACAATATATGAACTTCCCTAAGACTGATGTAATTTCTCATGGGCTTTCACACCATGTTAGTTGCCTGGGTTGGAAGCCAAAATTCGAAGTTACAAGAGTTTCAGCTGCTGTCAAGAACAGCAGCTCCAACGCTCCTCCCCCTGCTATATTTGTTGGTGAAAGTGATGTTGCATCACTGCTACTGAAAGCAATTTCAGGTTGGGCTGTGCTGATAGGACGGGAGCCAAAACAGCACCACTGAGAAGCACAGAGGAGGTTAGCAGTGTGCTCAGAGGAACCCTGAGGTTCACAGAAGCACATTAAAAACTTAAGGAAGAAAAGCTCCCCAAACAGACCAATGGGGAATGAACATGCTCAGTGGCCGCAGACGATTGTATGTCAGTTGGAGAAGAAAAATTGGCAAGCAGGAAGGAAATGGGATATCCTGGATGAGGGCTGGCTGGAACTCTAATCAAGAACATTCATATTGCTGCACAAGTCCTACAAGGACTTTGTATGAATTCAAAACAGCATGCAACAAGCTTTCTCTCCCCAAATACTCTTTCTTTCATTGGCTGCTTGGATGCGCAAACTTATTGTGAGGTAACATCCCATCAGCCATTAGAATCTACATATAAAACCTCATTATATGCCAAATAAATAAATTAACCTCAGTCATTTTTTAGTTCTTGGTGTTACCAAGGAAGACAGGAAAAGGAGAGGCAGAGCTGCAGTTGTCAGTAGCAACGAGACGCAGCATCTCCCAAGATGGCTGGTTTCAGCTAGGGATGAAGGAGAATTTTGGTTCGGTTCACATCCGAATGCGAATCTCCCCATTTTGCACTCCCCAAAGCAACAAGGAAACTAAAATACAGCTACCCTTCCAAATTCACACTTTACTGAATCGTGCGATGCAGTTCACCAAACAAAAAATGTGTACAAAAATGTATACATTAGGGGAAAGTGTTCATAAATATGCAAACATACAAATATGCATTATATTAGGGGAAGCTGTGTACTAATTATCTGCACTGGGAGAAGAATATATATAGGGAGAAATGCACACTACAATGCTATCAGTATTTTTGTGATTATTTAAACAAAACACACAAACCGCAGCAGAAACGTGGTGAACTGCACTGGAAAAATGAGGAACAGAGAAGCCGAAATAGACAGATTTGTTCATGTCTAGTTCCAGCCTTACATGATATTTATATTTCACAGTAGCTGAAGGCTGGACTTCTTTTACAATATACCTCTCTTCAAAGCAGAATGGGAAGACTTTGTTCAAGTGTTTTCACATAAAAGCTGTGCAGTCTTGCCTGTTTAATTAAGCATCTCAGCAGGCGAGATCAAGTTATCAGCATAACGCAAAGTTCCCAGCTTTCTCTTGAATCCCCCAAACACATGCATGGGCGCGATAAGCCAAATAGATGTTTCCAAGAGGTTTATATGTGTATATATTTGTGTGGTCAGTAAACATGTGGGGAGAGGAATCACATCAGTTCCCCACATGCTCAACTTGCATGCTTTCATTTTTTTTTTATAAATATTTTATTAGGTTTTTAATAAACAAATTTCCACTTTCAAATACAAACTTCCATAGATCCAATGGACTCCCCCCATCTCCCGAGCACTGCATTCCCTGTGTAACCAAAACCTCAGCAATTTGTTAACTTATTTTATACATAACAATATATCTTCCATTTTATCGTGTTGTCTGATGTAAACATTTCAGTACAATTGCATTAATTTTTAATTTCCACACAATAAAAATATTTCATTATCTCACTTCCGTCTTATAGTGTCTTATTTATCAATTCAGGAATTTGCCGATACTGAAGCTATACCTTCCTAGATAGGAGCATTTTTTAACATTCATACAACTTATAATGCTTTTTCAAATAGTCCTTAAAATTTTCCCATACTTCCTCCGTTTCTTTTTCTCCCGAGTCTCGAATTCTGCCAGTCATTTCAGCCAACTCCATATAGTCCATCAGCTGCGTCTGCCATTCTTCCAATGTGGGTAGATTTTGTGTCTTCCAGTGCTTTGCCAACAAAATCCTCGCTGCTGTAGTAGCGTACATAAAGAAAGTTCTATCTTTCTTGACCATCCTCTGGTCTACCATGCCCAGAAGGAAGGCCTCCGGTTTCTTAGGTAAGGTGAATCTCAGCACCTTTTTTAGTTCATTATGTATCATTTCCCAGAAGGCCTTCACTTTCGGGCAGGTCCACCAGAGGTGTAAAAATGTCCCTTCCTCTTCCTTACATTTCCAACATTTATTATCGGACAGGTGATATATCTTTGCAAGCTTGACTGGGGTCATGTACCACCGGTATATCATTTTCATAATGTTTTCCTTCAAGGCAGTACATGCCGTGAATTTCATTCCGGTGTTCCATAACCTTTCCCAGTCTTCAAACATAATGTTATGCCCCAAGTCCTGTGCCCACTTTATCATAGAGGATTTGACCATCTCATCCTGTGTGTTCCATTTAAGCAGCAAGTTATACATTCTCGAAATTAGCTTAGATTTTGGCTCAAGCAACTCTGTTTCTAGTTTCGATTTTTCCTCCTGAAAACCCACTTTTTTGTCTGCTTTAAAAACTTCCTGGATTTGAGCATAATGCAACCAATCTCGCACCTTGTTTTTTAACTTTTCCATACTCTGTAGCCTCCATTTATCTCCAATTTTTTCAATTATTTCCCAATATTTAGGCCAGTGGGCCTCCATATTGAGTCTTTTACGTGCTTTGGCCTCCATCGGTGAGAGCCACCTCGGAGTTTTACTCTCCAATAAGTCTTTATATTTTGACCAGACCATGAAAATTGCCCTTCTGACAATATGGTTTTTGAACAATTTATGAACTTTAACCTTGTCATACCACAAATATGCATGCCACCCAAAAGCATTATCAAATCCCTCCAGGTCAAGGACATCGGTGTTCTCCAATAAAATCCAATCCTTCAACCAGCAGAGGGCTGCTGCTTCATAATATAACCTCAAGTCCGGCAGGGCAAACCCCCCTCTTTCTTTCGCATCTGTTAGTATTTTAAACTTTATTCGGGGCTTTTTGCCCTGCCAGACAAATTTAGATAAATCCCTCTGCCATCTTCCAAAACATTCCACCTTGTCCACGATCTGGAGGGCCTGAAACAGAAATAACATTTTCGGCAATACATTCATCTTTATAGCAGCTATTCTACCCAACAAGGAAAGTTTCAGTCTTGACCATGTTTCCAAGTCTCTTTTGATCTCTGACCAACATTTCTCATAATTGTCCTTAAACAAATTCAAATTTTTGGAGGTCAAGTGCACCCCTAAGTACTTTACTTTTTTAACCACATTTAATTCCGTTTCTTTTCTGAACTCCTCTATTTCAGTAGTTGTCAAATTTTTTGCTAGGACTTTAGTTTTTTGTTTGTTCAGCTTAAATCCCGCCACCCGACCAAAGTCAGAAATTAATTCTAACGCTCTTTTAGTACTAGAGGCTGGCTCCTGTAGTGTTAATACCAAGTCATCTGCAAATGCTTTCAGTTTATATTGTTTCTCTCCGACCACAATTCCCTGTGCCAACCGGTCATTTCTGATCATGTTCAATAGCACCTCCAGGACTGAAATAAACAACAGAGGAGATAGAGGGCACCCCTGTCGTGTCCCTTTTTCAATTTTGAACTCCTCTGTCACCACGTTGTTTACTATCAATTTAGCTTTTTGTTCTGAATAAATTGCTTCTATTCCATTTTCAAACCCCCGCCCTACTCCCATCCTTTCCAAATTTTTCTTCATAAACAGCCAAGAAATGTTGTCAAAGGCCTTCTCCGCATCAATAAAAATCAACACCGCTCTTGTGTTTGAATTAATCTGTAAAAACTCCAAAATGTCGATGATGTTTCTTGTGTTGTCAAATAAATGCCTACCAGGGAGAAAGCCTGCTTGGTCCTTATGAATCACTTCATTTAAGACTTTCTTAAACCTACTTGCCAAAATGTCTGCAAAAATTTTGTAATCCACATTTAGGAGTGAGATAGGACGGTAGTTTTTAAGTTGAGTTTTTTCAGATTCTAGTTTTGGGATCAACGTGATGAAAGCTTCTTTCCACGTTTCCGGTGCCTTCCTCCCCTCCATAATCTGGTTGCAAACTTCCAGCAATGGTTGTATCAATGAATCCTTCAATACCTTATAATATTTGGAAGTAAGCCCATCAGGTCCCGGAGATTTGCCCAGTTGAAGGTTCTGAATGGCGCATTCAATTTCTTGAGTTGTAATATTACAGTTCAGGATTGCTCTCATTTCCTGGGGTATTTTTTGTAATCCATTAGTTATAACAAATTGGTCCACCTCTGAGCTTTTTTGTGGCCTTTGAGAATAAAGTTCTTTGAAATATCTCTGGAAGGACTTTCTAATTTCGTCGGGTTTCTGAACCATTCTCCCTTCAATCTCTAGATTTGTAACTGTGTTAAGTTTTTGTCTCTTTTTCAACTGCCAAGCCAACAATTTTCCACATTTGTTAGCAGATTCAAAGGATCTTTGTTTCATTTGTTTAATTTTCCATTCCACCTCTTGATTTATCAGTTTCGAATATTGTGCCTGGAAAAACTTCACTTCTCTCAATACTTCCTTTGATTTAGGCCTGGATCTCAGTTTTCTCTCTCCTTCTCTTATTTTCTCCAAGATCTTCTCCTTCTTTTCATTCCAGAGTCTTTTTTTAATCGTGTTCTGTTGTATTAGAAACCCTCTTATAACTGCTTTGCTTGCGTCCCAGATTATTCTTTTTTCCACATTTGTCTTTAAGTTTATTTCAAAATAGTCCTTTAAAACTTTTTGGGCCTTCTTAACAATCTCCTGATCTCTTAACAAAGCGTCATTCATTCTCCATCTGAACGATCCGGTTGTATTTAGTCTCAGTTCCATTCTCAAGGCGTTGTGGTCGGAGCAGGTTTTTGGGCAGATTTCCACTTTTCTGGTCTTAGGTGCCAGCCCTCTAGTTATCCATATTTGGTCGATTCGCGTCCATGTCATATGGGCCTCAGAAAAAAAGTTCCTTCTTTCCCTAGAGGGTTCTTGATCCTCCATATGTCAATCAAATCCAAATTGTCAGTCATTTCAAAAAAGGTTTTTGGTAGTCTGCCATCTTTCGTTATATTAGCACTTTGTGACTTATCCATATTCACTGAGGCGACACCGTTCATGTCTCCCAACATGATAATGTTGTTGTAGTCCAAATAGTCCAGCATAATCTCGTGCAGCTTCTTAAAAAATTCCGATTTTCCATCATTTGGGGCGTAGATTCCTAGAATTAAAAACTTTTCTCCTTGTGTCTGGATTTCAATTGCCAAAATTCTGCCCTGTTCATCTTTAAATACAAATTTTGGGGACAAGTTCTCCTTTGCATAAATCACCACTCCTCTTTTCTTAACTTTATCCGATGAAATAAATTCTTGGCCTAACCTTTTATTGATTAACACTTTTCTGTGGAGTCTTGTCACATGCGTTTCTTGCAGGCAAATAATGTCCAATTGTTCTTTTTTCAAAATATGAAATACTTTTCTGCGTTTTTCTGGAGAATTCCCGCCATTTATATTCCAACTAAGAAGCTGTAGAGACATCCCGGCCTACTTCTTGGGTATCACAGTTGGGTATCTAATTTGTCGTCCTTTTCCGGAAGCTGTGGTGCCGGGCCGCCTCCAGATGGTATGGATCCTGGTGGCAATCCCGGTGGTGGAGGCCAGGAATCTGCAGCTCTCTTTTGGAGGTCCTCCTCGTTGTCGTGTAGGAACTTCTGGTGGTCTTCTGGTGTTTTAATTCTTACCTTCTTTCCTCTATAGGTGAATGACAGACCTTGAGGAAATTCCCACCTATAAGGGATTGCGTTGTATCTTAACAATTTGGCCAAGTCTGTGTATGTGGCTCTAAGGTCCAACAAATATTTAGGAATGTCTCTATAAATTTCTGCCCTTTTGCCTTCAACTTCCAGGGATTTTTTAAAATGTTGGCCTAATATCTTGTCTCTTTCCTCTCTTGTTCTCAAACAAACCAAACAGTCTCTGGACTTATCTTTCTTAACCGATCTTCCCAGTCTGAAGGCCGTCACAATCCTGAAATCTTTATCTTCTTCAACCCCCCAAAATTTAGAAAACAACTCCGTCAAGAATTTCTCTAGGTTGCCCTGTTCCAACTCTGGGACAGCCCTCAGCCTAAGATTACATTCCTTACTTTTCAGTTCCACCATTGACAGGTAGGCTTGCTGTTCTCCTACCTGTCTTTTCAAAGGTCTTACTTCCCCTTTGATCTCTTCCACCTTCTTGCACGCTTGCTCAGCTTTTTGATTGGCTTCCGCAGCTAGTTTGTAGTTCTCCGCCGTAGCTCCTTGCAGTTTCTCAATAGCCTGAGTGTGCTGCGAAACCTGATCTGTTAACTTGCTGATAGTAGATGTAGCTCTATCAATTTTAGATGACTGATCGTCCACCTTCTTATTCAGAAGTGCCAGTTGTTCCAAAATTTGTTTCAAGACTGGATCAGTTCCTCCAGCTGCCATTTCTTCTGTAGCAGGCGTTTCAACTTCTTCCTCCTGCGCCGTCAGCACAGTTGGCACCGAGGATCTACGATGATGAATCAAAGTTGTTTGGACAAGCTGCCCAGCTCTCTTATCTTTTTTCTTTTCTTTAGCTTCCTCAGCTAAAGCTTCCTTAGCTTTAGCTGCTCTTGTTTTCGCTGGGCCACTCATTCCCCAGCTGCTGTTCAAGGTCAAATAGTCTTTCAATCCATGAGAAAGGCAAGCCCAGAGTATAAACAATTAAACCACAAAAAATCCCAATAGGATACAGTTCCCAGACCTCAATGCCTCCGCAAATCCACTAGGGGGGGTTTTCATAGGAAAGAAAGTTTCTTTTCCACCATCAAAGCTCCTATTTCAACTAAAGTCCCCAAGTTCAGAAAGGAGGCTTTCAGAAAGTTCTGTTTCAAATTAGTGCCACAAGGTAACGGAGAGGTTTCAATGACAGTATTAAAGCGATAGTGTATCCATCAATGCAACAGTTTATGTTAAGAAAAAAGTTTCAGCAGCCTGACAGTACTCCTTTACAACACTGGCAGTCCAATAACTCGGTTATCCCCTTCAATTCCACATCTCTTCACAGTAGGAGGAGGATTCTCTAACACAATGAACCAAAAAATTTACTTCTTCACTCTTTTCAATTTCTAGAAACACACAGTCTATTAATGCCCCTTCTTACTTCTTTCAAAATCTCTTTTTAGCGCTTCAGCCCGCATCGGGTTCTTTTGCTTTGCTCTGATTAGCAGGACCGGAAGGCGGACTTCCTGTTACTCGCCTCCCGTTTTCAGCCGAATTAGACAAATTTAAATTAATCCTTAATCAGTTCTTTGGTACCCCTTACTCACGGGTAGATTGCAGCCAATTTCGATGTTTTTCAAGAAGAAAGGTCGGCGCTCATCAGCAACAGCAGCACGGCTTCACTTCCGCGAAAAGAGCGATGAACTCACAGCGCCGCTCCCCCGTTCACGATCCGGAGCCTCTTACGAGGTCCCTTCCTCGCTTCTGGGGGGGCTTCTGGCACCCGCCGAGTCCCACGGCCACAGGCTCGCTCTGCCTGCGGTTTGTCTGAATGGGTCTCCGCTTCGCCGTAGCGGACGACCCTTTTTCGCGGAGCCCCTCTTCACTGAGTAAAGAGGACCGCCATTGCCGTTTTGCGCCGCCTCCGGAAGTCCACTTGCATGCTTTCAAAGAACTGTCCAGGTATAGGCTCTGACCATGACTGGTTGAGCCCAGCTGGTGGCTTGGAATGTTTGGTCGCTCAGGAAGCAAAGACATTTGCAGTCCATTTTCTGTGAGGGAAGGTAGGGTTTTCAGTTTGGCTGGGATTAAAAGCTCACATTGATGCTTTTGAATTATGGTGCTGGAGGAGAATCTTGAGAGTCCCATGGACTGCAAGAAGATCAAACCTATCCATTCTTAAGGAAATCAGCCCTGAGCGCTCACTGGAAGGACAGATCCTGAAGTTGAGGCTCCAATACTTTGGAACCTCATGAGAAGAGAAGACTCCCTGGAAAAGACCCTGATGTTGGGAAAGATGGAGGGCACAAGGAGAAGGGGATGAAAGAGGACGAGATGGTTGGATAGTGTTGTTGAAGCTACCAGCATGACTTTGACCAAACTGCGGGAGACAGTGGAAGACAGGAGTGCCTGGCGTGCTCTGGTCCATGGGGTCACGAAGAGTCGGACACAACTAAATGACTAAACAACAACAACAAAAGCTCACATAGAGACAGGTGAGAAACAAGGAGATCCCAAGAGATAAGACAGCTCAAGCATCAGAGATGCACAAAGACAGGATGGCTGATGGAAGGGTGGAACAGGCAATGAGCTGGAAAAGTGAAATCTGAAGGAGAGGTACGCAGAGAATGAGGTTTAAGGAAAAGATTGATTTAGTGTATTGCTATCATTGTGCCTGGTTTGGAAGCTGCAGCAGTGCAAAACACAGCTGCTAGGTTGCTCAGTGAGACACCCAGCTTTGCACACATTACAGTGGTACCTCGGGTTAAGTACTTAATTCGTTCTGGAGGTCCATTCTTAACCTGAAACTGTTCTTAACCTGAAGCACCACTTTAGCTAATGGGGTCTCCCGCTGCTGCCGCGCTGCTGGAGCACGATTTCTGTTCTCACCCTGAAGCAAAGTTCTTAACCTGAGGTACTATTTCTGGGTTAGCGGAGTCTGTAACCTGAAGCGTATGTAACCTGAAGTGTATGTAACCCGAGGTACCACTGTACACTGGTGTTGAAAGATCTGAACTGGTATCAGTTACCGCACCAAATTCAAGGTTCTCTTGACACTGAAAGCCCTCAATGACTTGGGACCAGAATCCCAAGCAGACTACCTCTTCCAGTGCAGACCAAGCCCAGCCTTAAAATCTTCTGAGGAAAACCCAGTGTATTTCACTGAGGAAAACAAGGAATCAGACTCTGTTGGTGGGAGCACCCACCATTTAGAACGGTTTCCCCACCCCCAGGTAATTTAAGAGGCAGAGGCAATAACTATCATTAAACACCTCTTAAAAACACTAAATGTTTACCCAAGCTTTCCTGAACTCAGATTCCTAGTACATTAACTTTCTTAAACTGTGCAATGCCCATTTATACCTATGGTGTAGAGTTTTATGCTGTTTTTATTTAGCCTTTAAAAAGTTTTATGGGAGTGTTGTTGCTGTATTCTTATATGAAGTTATATCAATTTTATTTTTTATGAAAACCACTTAAGAGATTTCTTTGTATTTTTGAATGGTATATAAAAATTGAATAAATAAGGGACAGCAGAGCTGATTTTGGGGATGAAAGTTGCCATTTCAGGGAGGCTGAAGCTTCCACTGAAAGGCAAGATACCCTTCGTGAAATATTGCGGAGGAGATGGGGAATTGTACAGATCAGTGACAAAGTAGGGCCTTGTGGGCATTTCAAAGCACTTAAGATAGGCGAGTTTATATGTGTGGGGTAGAGTGAGAGTGGAAAGCAGAGCAACACAACAGTGGTAAATACATATTATTTTATACTTTTACATTTTTCTTTCTTTCTGAAGCCAAAACTGGTGTATATTGTCTCCACACATTTATCCTAAAAACAGCCCTGTAGTGTAGGTCAGGCAGACAGGCAGTGGCTGGCTCCATGTCACCAAGTACGGAATAGCAGAAGGTGGTGGTCCACCTCAGGCAGCCAAATGGCATGGGCTAGCAATGGGTGAAGTTGACACTTGCGGTTCTCATGATTTAGTTGCCATAGCAACTCTATTAACAAACTGCCGCTTACGTCACTGGAGATAACACTGCTTGGGTTGCTGAAATATTCTAAGAGACCTTTTATTAGCAAAGGTCAGAATTTCTGCAACATTAGTTTAATGCATTTGTATACAGACGCTTCCACATAGAAATATAGAAATGCAGCAATTATTTATTTTTTACATTTAAATTTCATAGTTAATTTTAATTATTGGCAAGTCTTCCTAGAAGATGGTTTGTTTAGGAATTATTCTCCTTCCAATGTAATGATCAGAGTTTGCCTTTCAACTTGCACAAGAGAAGATACCATTGACTTGCTTTCATTTTTAAAAATCCTTTTTATTTGATTTTAACAATACGGAATTATAAAAAACCAAATCTATATCCATATACAGAGATTTCTCTGAATCTCAGGACTTCCCCCTACCCCCTCTGTGGAGTCCCATTTTAAACATTTAAAACTGCATCTTCTTCCGACCGCTTTTATATCAGTTCATATTGTCCATGATAACTGTTACACTGTAAGTGAAATTAAAATCCTGCCAGTGCTTCCATCTGCTTACAGTGGTCTCTCAGATTACAAAAGAATGGAGAAAATTTATAAGTTATGTTTTGGTTCCTGAGTTTTCCAGTCAGCTTTGCCATTTCAGCATAGTCCATCAGCTTGATTTGCCATTCCTCTCTTGTAGGAACCTTGTCTTCTTTCCATCTCTGGGCAAGTAGCATCCAGGCGGAAGTTGTTCCGTACATAAAAAGTATTTTCTGGTCCTTTGGGACATTGACTTGCTTTCAAATGGGTTCCATTTAAGTGAGTTGCTCTGAGTCTGATATGGACTGTGACCAAATTAATTCGTCTAATCGTGTCATTGTGTCAGCAGAGCACAGTAAGGTCCTAGAGGCCTCTTACCACAAAACTATTTTATTCCCATGCCCCTTTCTGTTTCTTGATGGCAGGAGCCCCCAAGTGGACTTTGTTTTGGCTTTAGGGGCTGCTTTAACCATGGCACTCCATTGTCCAGTTTATCTGAAACTACAAGAACTGTTCCTATGATCCCTAATATCCTGGGCACAACTGCACATTGCATATCTTCCAAGCACCCTGGGAGAAAATGGGACATCTCATTTTTTCGTGCGAGATCTCGGCGGCCATTTTGGGTGGGCTGTGTCAGGAGGGTGGTGGTGGCACCATCCCACTATCTGAGCTGCTCCTGTTTTTCTGGCAAACTGCAATGAAGTCATTAGATATCGCGATATAATTTTCATGCAATTGAGGAACAGGCTGGTCACAAAGGGTACCTTGGTCAAACAGAGCATGCTCATATGGAATGGCATCCAAGCCAAGAGGGTAAATGTGACTACTCTAGAAGAAAGGTAACAGTAGTCAGGGTGATTCTTGTTTTCTTCTTCACATGATCACATACATTCTCACATTTTAGGTACTAGCAATCTTAATAATGTGCTGAGGAAACCCGAACTTTCATTCATCTCCCTCCCCACCCCACAAAATGTGCATGTGGTACCTTACACTGCCTTCAGTATAAACATTACACCAAGGTGAGAAACTAAATTAACCAAACAGGTTTTCTGATGTTCAGTCCCACCACGCACTCCTCATTCTTTCCTTAGGAGCCCTTCTCTCTCTCTTGCTAGATATTTAGACAGTGCTCACACAGTGAGAAAGCACAAGATCATCCCCTGGGGGGTGGTTTAGCTGCAGGCAGCTCCCGCCACACTGATTATAGAGAGTCAGTCACAATGTCACTATCACACTGAGTGTCTAAAACATTTGACAAGGCAATTGTGACAAGCTATTGTATCAGTCTTCCACAGGAAAGGGTTGTACAGCTGGGTGCCCCCTACAGTAAAGGGCTGTTGGGAGTTTAGGGAAGGCCATCGCTGCCACACAGCTGCAACAAACAGCAGCAACTGTGGCATACTAATACACATGCGCTCAAAAAGCAACTACAGTGTTTGCCACAAGAATTTCCTTCCTGGGTTACAGTCTGGACTCAGCTAGATTGGTAAAAAAAAAAGTGTTTCATATGTGTTGTATATGTGATGTAACACTGACATCAGATGGCATTGTGGAGTCCTGGATTTTCCTGTATGAGTCTGCAACGCGTTTAACTGAATTGCTTCTTTTACGTGACTAGATCCAGCCCAAGGTCTATTGGGGGATGTGGAACCTTTTGGGTAAGGCTTTTTTTTCAGCCGAAACTCACAGGTGGGCGCCATTGCCATTCTAAGAGAACAAGGGAGTTGTTCGTGGTGAGTTCCGGCACCTCTTTTTCCAGAAAAATAGCACTGCTTTTGGGGCTGAAGATCATATTAACCCAGTGGAAACTTCTTGGGGGCTGGATTCCCATAGCAGGTGGGGCTTGATCAGCACACAATCACATGCCCTAGTCTTCGCACACATAAAGTCTCTTTTAAACACACAGTAATAGGTATTTCCTATGGAAATAGAAGGATGTATTTAATTCTCCACAAGTCAAGATTTACTTTCCATTTCTCCATAGACTTTTTAATTTTTTTACAAAGTTTGTTTTTTAAAATCCCTCTAACTGCCTTTTTCTGTCTTGGCTAAATATGTGGTTCTATATACTATATCTGTTCATTCATTGTTCGTTGACACTTCATTGGAACCTTGTCCGTAACAGTTTGCAGTTCTTTTCTTTGTGAACTGCTTCATTCTGGTTCACTATCATTCTGAATACACATATATAGTTTAAAGCAGTGTTTCCCAAACTAGGGTCTCCAGCTGTTTGTGAACTACAACACCCACTATCCCTACCTAGCAGGACCAGTGGTCAGAGATAATAGGAACTGTAGTCCAAAAACAGCTGGAGAGCCAAGTTTGGGAAACACTGGTTTCAAGTATTCATGACATTTTAACTTGACTTGTTCTAGGGATGCAGAACACATGTTCTTCTGCCAGCATGTGGTTTTACAGTATAAAACAGTTGTTCCAAAATGTTGTGTGGCCTCAAGCTCAGTGGAGGGACCAATTACCCAAATGAAATGAGAAATAACGCGCAGATTGTTTGTTCTTCCCATAAAGTCACAGCTTGCAGTACCTTGCAGCCTAATCCAAAAACCATTTACTGAAAATCAAATGCCAGCAAGTGCAGAGGCATGTACAGCTCAGTTTTGTGCATGTTTATGCAGAACTAGGTCCCACATTTCTAGAAAATCTACGTCCATTTGTTTATTATATAGGACTGTTGTGCAGAGAACTAATAAACTGACGACAGACAAGAGTTCCAACATTTCTCCAATGAAAATAGGGATGTCCTATTCCACAATAATAATAATTTTATTCTTTTATTTGGCTCCATAACTCCATACCCTCTAACATTTCTCAGATGAAAATAGGGACGTCCAGTGCTATTTTTCTAAAAAAAAATGTTTAGGGGTACTCTCATTTTCCTACTCATATTGAAATACTGCCCCTCAATGAGGACAAACTTAGATTCACAAAATGTTTAGCGGTATGCACCCCCTGCTTCCCTCCAGAAAAAAGCACTGGTAACGTCCTAAGGAAAAGTGGGACATTCCAAGATCGAATCAGAAACCAGGACTGTCCCTGAAAAATATGGACAACTGGAGAGTCTGTGAATAATCACCTGTCTTGAAACAAGAGCTAATTCTTTCCAACACACATGGCACCACCTATGCAAGCATACAAAGTTGCCTCCTAAAGGCTCAAACCACTGGTCCGTCTAGTCAAGTATTGCCTATGTAGGCCTCCCAGGGGTTAAGGAAAGTTCTTTGCTAGCCCTGATCTCTTAAATTGTATTCATAACTCCAGGCTGCTCAGGTTTGAGTCATGAATCATGATGTTGATGATTGTCACTAGGATCCTTCTTTAAAGTGGAAATGTAAAGAATGGAACCTCAGTCACTAAGCATGCAAATAATGTGATCTCCCACTGAGCTCTGACTCTCTTCACATGCCTGTCTTCTACCTGACCTACTAAACCAGTGTGCCAGCAACACAAGCCCTAGTCAAATTAGTCTAGATGCTTAGAGGAACCACCATCTTTCATCCCTCTGTTTCAGCTGCACACACACACACACACACACACACACACACACACAAAAGCAATTCCCCTTTCTTGCCGTGGCTTTCCAAAAAAATCCTGCGCAAATTGCAGCCCATCTGTTTGTGTGCCTTTTCTCTAGCTTAGCCTTGTTCTAACATCTATACTGCAGTGGTACTGAAGCATTTTTAAAAATAAGATAACAGCAACACCTGGTGTGAGCTGCACAGTGAGAATTGCCATCTAAAATCTAGGCTTTGAAAAGGAGCATTAAAATTTGGGTTTCCCCACCTGCTGGTGGCCCGTTGCTCAATTAAATAGGGTATTATCTTTGAATATTGTGAGCAGGTTTTGCTTTGTTCCTAGTTCATAATTCTTCCAAACTATGCCTAAAGGGTCAAACATTTGGTTCCTGGTGATTCTTTCTCCTTGGCAGGCCAAATACCAATTGTTGATAGTTCTTTTGCTGGGTCATGCTGTGCAGCTGAACAGAATGGTGCTGTCTCAGCAAGTAGTATTCTTGTTTTAATGGCTTAGCTTTTAAAAATGGTCCTTTGCTTCCACAGGCAGGCATTCACTGTAGACATGTCAGATTCATAATGGACTATTTCTGTTTGTTTACAATATTTTACATACCACTTTGAACTGTTCCAAAAAATGGTTTACATATTAAAAAGAATAGCCTAACAATTGAAAAAGCAATGAGATTTGTTACACTGGCCTGTATTCTGAATGGCGATTACCCTCAAATATTGGTGGGATTAAGAAAAGGGTAGTTAAATTCCTATCTTACCTATATAAGGATTGGGTTACTTAGTTAACGATGGAGAAGAAATTCGTATGGTCCATATTCTAAACATACCTAATTTGCTGGTTCTGGATTTATATGCAGATCAGAATACACCTGTCAATTGGATGACAGACTTATACAAATTCTGTGGTACAAGTACAGTTTTACAATGCACAAAAATGTGCTGTTTTAGGGGGAAGCACACTGGGAAATATGCTAAAATGGGAACTATTTATATATGAAAGTTTCATGTGCTTTGAAAAATTCACAAAAACCAGGATAGATTGAGCATATGCAAAACTGATACAGAACAGGAATGGGCTGGTCCATCCATCCCTACATTTTGCACAGGAATCTGCAATAACTAGATTCCTCAAGTATCCCAAGGTGGGATGGGCTGAGAAATTTGGCGATGCCACTTTCAAACTTTCCAGATCGCAGTCGCACATCCTGTGTAGAGTTAGATTGTGCATTGTGTTCCCTACTTAAAAGCACATTGTTTCTAAGCAGCATAAAATAGGTCTCATTGTTGCCTGTGACATGTGCAATTGACTTAATTACCTTTATTCCCAACAGACAACGTATTATGTTGGTTTGTTTTGGTCTTAGGTAGATACGACAAAAATAAATAAGGACATACTTTGTTAGAGAGAAAAGGGAATATATCTAGGTTCGCGTTAACCACTACCTCCCCCACCTGCTTCTCTTGTTATCTTGCTGTTAGTGAAAGCCTGATGAAGGACTTCTAGTTACATAATGGGGCTTTCTCCCCCTCTCCTCCGCTATGAGGTGGTAAAACCTTGCGCACCATCCTCAGCCAGTAGAGCCTGAGACTCTTTAATTTCAGGATCATGGGTTCATGCCCCACATTAGGCAAAAGATTCCAGCAATGATGGACTAGGTGATCCTCACAGTCCCTTCCAACTCTGGGATTCTATGATTTCTAATCCTGAGCTCCATGGAGAAAAGGTAGCATAAATAAATAAAAGCGCTGGTATGATTAGGCAAATAGCTTCTACAGGAAAGTTGTTTTGCGAGAGAATGCTGTATTATATCTCAGATATAAATAAATATTCAAGGCAATATTATTGTGCAAAGGAAGATGCTTTAATTGATAAAGCTCTGGAGACTGACTTCTTTCACTGCAACTAGAATTATGTACAACATGGACAGAAGGAACACAATCCGCCTCCTATGCTCTGACTGCCAAATTCTATCTACATGGTAACACTGGGGTAAAGGGAAGAGCTGTTCAGTCCCCACACCCAATTCATTCCTTTCACAATGGGAGCTAGATTGTCAACACGAGCACCAACTGTGTGGTATGGACAGCTGCCCACTAGAAACTTGCCAAAAACCATCAAGCCATTGAACACACAACATGCTAAACAGCTGTCAGGTGAAAACAAATTGCTTTTTCCAAGTAGAGGTAAAAAAATTTCATTATTTAAACAGAGAGCCATGATCGGGGGGGGGGGGCACTGGGATCCTGTGTGTGTGTGTTAAATCACACCTCTACTTTAAATCATAAATATGGCAAGATTTCAAGGTGTAGGCAAACAGAAATGCAAATCCTTTCCAGCAACTTTCATTAAAATATCTGCCTTCCTATACAGTAGTACCTCGGGTTAAGAACTTAATTCATTCTGGAGGTCCATTCTTAACCTGAAACTGTTCTTAACCTGAGGTACCACTTTAGCTAATGGGGCCTTCTGCTGTCGCCATGCCACTGCCGCACGATTTCTGTTCTCATCCTGAAACAAAATTCTTAACCCGAGGTACTATTTCTGGGTTAGCGGAGTCTGTAACCCAAAGCGTCTGTAACCTGAGGTACCACTGTACTGGCATCACATCTAGCACTTTTCATTGAAAGACAATGTAAAAATCATTACACATTATGCACACAGTTGGACAAATTGCACACCATGTTCCCTATTCCAAGAACAATTTTCCTATGGCTCGCAATCCTAGTGAGTAAGACCCACAGTGAGACTTACTTCCAAGTCAAGATGGGTGATTTATTAATCTATTTCGTACCTGTGTTTCTTTTCCATCCATTCTGTCCCATTTCGGTATTTATCTGCCAACCCCCCCCCCCGAAAACAATTATATTAAAATGTGCATTTTGTAAATATATTAGTACTCAAAACAGTATTTCTAAACATATTTTTATATGTTTAAGCTGCTGAGGAAGTGTGAAAACTGTTGGATAATTAAGTTCTGATTTGCACATTAGTCCAAGAGGGGAAGATCAGGCCGGTTCGCACCAGAAATCGCCAGTATTGAATTCCTGACACATCCCTGAGTAAACATGCATACTGTCAATCATATAATGCAATTCTCAATCATTGTGTGGATCGCATGTTGAACCAGTTGCATCTTTCCCCCCACAGATCTAATAAGAGGCCTTATTCAATCACTTGTTGAGATGCTCATGGAGAATAAAATTAATGGTGGCCTCACTAAAGCTTAATTACACCTAGTGCACGTTTATGGAGATAACCTTGGAAATAGTGAAATTGTTATGCAGCCAGTGAGATTTTACCATGCAAAGGACAATTCCTTTGCTTTGCACCTCATCCCAATAACAGTGAGGACTTCTTTGAAGAGGAGGGGGATTGTATGGTTATAATCCAGTATACTTACAATCTAGGCTGCAGACATAAGTGCATAGTGACAAAAGTAGCAGGCACTCAGAGGCTCCTGGGACATTTTGCCTCCCTAAGTACCCTATTCCATGGAACTTGTTCTCTACTGAATGGTCAACAGCTAAGCCTCTCTTGTGTAAAAAACACTATGTGAACATTTGTTGTAGTTATTTTTAAATCTCATAATAGAATCAGACACACAAGGCCACCTGAGGAATAATCTCATGTAGACTCTTATCCTTCTGAAGCTGCATGCCTGCTTCTTGCAAAAAAATAAATTAAATAAAAAATCCCCTGTATCACCAAAAAGAAAAAAGTCAAGAACTAGAACTGGGGTGAGGGCAGTTATGGGGCAATCATTTTCCCTTTATCTAGAGACCATTAGCTATTTTCTGTTCTGTTTCCTTTCTCTTGGTCTTGTGCAGACTGTTGGCTCAATGCAAACCATGGATGGCAGTCTTGTGACTCACCCCCAGTTTAAAAATATCTCCATTTGGCAAGTAGTATTAATCACTTTCTCCCTCGTGCTTTGTGATAGGAAAGCACATCCTTTCTCCTCGCCACATCTCCTTTTCAAGTTTGTGTTGCTGGATTCTAAGTTTCCAGCCTTCTTCTCCAGTTCTCCAGTTCAGTATAGGTTATATATGCCTTTTCCACAGTACAGTGGTACCTCGGGTTACATACGCTTCAGGTTACATACGCTTCAGGTTACAGACTCCGCTAACCCAGAAATAGTCCTTCAGGTTAAGAACTTTGCTTCAGGATGAGAACAGAAATTGTGCTCCAGCGGCACAGCAGCATCAGGAGGCCCCATTAGCTAAAGTGGTGCTTCAGGTTAAGAACAGCTTCAGGTTAAGTACGGACCTCCAGAACGAATTAAGTACTTAACCCGAGGTACCACTGTAATGCTGTCCCCAAAGTGGTCCACAGGAAATGTTCAAAACATTGCATTTGAAAAGACAACTTGCTACAATTCAAATAAGCATAGTATAAATTCAGTAGTTACAAGAAAATAATCTGAACTAAGAAGTACAGAGTTACATCAAAATCAACAGACCAAAAACAAACACATAAAAATGCCAGGAAGCTGCATTCCTAGCTCTAGCCTTGCTGCACGCTAAGAGGCCATAGTCATCTAAATACAATTCAGTGGGGGAAGAGAGTCTTTTTCACTCTTATCTCTCCCATAGCGGAGTCTGGCACCAGCAAAAGGAAAGTGCTGGATTTAGGGTGGTGTGAGCAGTTCCCCCGAGCCAAAAGGCCACAAAATTGAGAAGATCCGTAACTGAGAAGATCTATTTGGGGACACAAAGGTTCGGGCTCACAGAGGGTGCCATATTATGAAAGATTACCAAAGTCTGCCCCTGGTGGAGGGCATCAGCAGCACGTCCTCTTTCCCATACTTTCTGGCAGGGGATTTTTTGTTTTGCTTGGATTGAGAGGTTTGCCTGCTTTGCTTCTTTCCCGCTCCCCAACTACCGCTGCTCATCTGTATCCTGGCACAAGATGTCACACACAACAAGTCTCTGCCCTACCCTCCCAGATACCATTTTCGCCCCCAGGCAGCATCAGCTTTCAACTTTATGCCTCACTGTCCCTTGGTCTGGCCTCAAGAGTCAACTACTGTGTATACAATTTCAGGTTTTCTTCACTAAAGCAAAGACCGGGTAGGAACTGCAAAAGACCTATTCTCATTCTTTTAAATGTTAAAATAGAAAACAGGCCTTCGGCCCTCCAGATGTTTTGGCCTACAACTCCCATGATCCCTAGCTAACAGGACCAGTGGTCTGGGATGATGGGAATTGTAGTCCAAAACATCTGGAGGGCCGAAGGCTGGGGTGCATGATATAAAACATCAGTTCAGAATTTAGTTATCATAAGAGAGCACATGAGAGTTCAAGAATAGGAAACCCGTGCCTTCCTGATGAGCAAATATATTGAGGAATAAATTTACACTATTCCTGTCAAACCTGCACCATTCTTACTTGAAAGGCATGTTAGTATCAGAAGGCATCAGGAATACTTTCATCTTTCAAAAGTGATATCTATAACTTCTCTGTTTACACCCAGCCTGGTGCCTTCCTGCTGCTTTGAACTACAACTTCCATAATTTCCTGGTCACCAGCTGTACTGGCTGAGGCGCATGGGAACTGTAGTCCAAAATATATTTGTGGGTGCTACCCCCCCCAAGGGCATTGCCATTCAAACAGTGTGAATGTGTTGCATTGTGTGACTAATTATGCAGGGTGGGGCTTACCTGCCCTTCCCCTAATATTTTATTCAGGTTGGTACCCCTGGACCAGAACATCTGGAGGGCACCAACCTTGAGAAACTTGGAGTCAAAGAAGTGTATTTACCTTTTCTTCTCCATGCACTAATCTAATTATTCTTTTTCTCATGAAAACATCTACCTATAAATCACAGGCTGTGGAAACTGAATGGCATTACTTTCTTGGCCAAGATGATAAATTACGGTCAGCTGCCACTATTAAAAAACAAGCCACCCATAACTGTTTTAAAATTTGCTTTCAAAAGTTCCCTCCACATTTTATTTTTCATCGAAGCCTTTTCTCGGCTCTGTAAAAGCCCTCAAATATGGATTTGAGCCTCAACAGCAAAAAAAATGTGAAAATTATGGGTTGGACCCAAACTGAGAAAAACCTTCGACAAATTCAACTAATCATAGTACTGTCCTCACCTAGAGATGGAAATAAGTTTTCCATCTCAGTTTTGAACGTATTCATTTATGAGTCTGTTCTATCCTCTATCTGCAATCTACAACTTTTTAAAAACTGTACAAAATTCACTTCTTGTTTAAAATAGCCTAAAATGTGCATTTTTATGTGGGAGTTAATATGTTTTTGAGCCAAGAACCGTATTGCAAAATGTGAAGATGATGCACAGTATCACAACTGAGAGATCTGCCCAGTCTCTTTAGAACGTATCTAATTAAATGAAAGATCTGTATTGTTATGAATTAGTCCCATTTCCTATCCAAGTAGGTCAAGAACTAGCAGATTAGGCAGCCTTTGGATGCTTTGATCTACATCACCATCGATGGGACATCTCACATGTACGCTCATGTAATGATTCAGTTCATGTGCAGAGGCCCCATGTGCACAGCTTCTGGTGGACACAGACGTGAATATAATTGATGCTTGCACATTAATCCTGCCTTCGGGGGGAACACCAGATGCATTAACTGGGCAAATGACTCAGCACTTGACTTGTAGCCAAATGGGAGCCAAGTCCGTTGAAAAGCATTTTGTTTGCAGAGTTGTGAAGCCATATGAAAGTTCCATCTGTGGCATTAATTCAGTGATGGCTCCTTCACACATGCCCAATGAACAAGTATGCAAGTGTGTGCAAGAACCAGCCTTGCATCGCAATATCGACAACATTACAAAAACGTACAAAAAAAACCTAACAGCAGGTCCCACATTAGTGAAAAATGTAGAGCACAAGCTAAGTAAGTAACAGCTTGGTTGCTTCCCAAAACAGCCTTGAAAGGAAGAAAGATGCTCAGGGTCAAGGTTTTCCATGCCTTAAAATGTTACTTATAAGTTATTTTAAGGCTGATTCTCTTACTCTCAATTACAGCTCTGCCTCTCATGTGTGCAACTACTGGACATATTAATCTCTGCAATACACACACACACACACACACACACACACACACACACTTCTTTATACAATATTTAAATATAGGCAAAACTGGCTATTTCTGTGAGGGATGTGTGTGTGTCGGGGGGGAAGAGGGGATAATAAAAAAAATAGTATATGGGAATGGAAAACAAGGTTTTGAGAGCACTGGTTTGGCAATGTATGTGACCTGATAGTAGTAGCAAACAATACCCATTTAGCACATTCCAAGTATTTAAGGCACCTTACATACATTATCTCAGTAATCCAATAGAATACAGGACTTCAATACATTCGTTTCAAATATGCATTTGGTGATATTTTGCTCAGCAGGGGATCAGAAGAAAAAGTTCTATTTTAATTTGCTCCTTTTAAATAGGAGTTTATTAAAGTTTTTTCCCCCATAATGCAATAAGATAAAAGAAGCTAGTCTAAATAAAAACAAAGACAAAAGAAAACACACAATCGTCTCTTAAAGGCACGTCTGAGACAAACACCGGCTCATCTTCCTTCACGAGCTCAGCAATGGCAGCACTGGCAAGGGAAATAGGGACATTCCAGGATCAAATCAAAAGCCGGGATGGCTTTCATAATTCCAGAACTGTCCCTGGAAAATCAGGACACTTGAAGGGTATGTAATCAATTCTTGTAGTTACTTCAGTCCCAATAAACTGTCCTGAATTCATTTTTACTTACAACACATCTGCACCTGGTGAAGTTGGGGTACTGCCCCTGGGCCTGCAATTAGCACTAGTATCAGTTTATGAGTATGGAGGAATTTTGAACCACCCCTACTAAAACAAGGGTCCTATTTGCTTTCATTAAATTTTCTGTTTATTCAGTTTTTGATGGCAGACCGGGAATAGGCTATTCAGGGAAATACACTGTAAACATGTTAGATCCTTCTCCAAACACAAATGCATTAAAAGACTACAAAAACACACAAGTTGAACACACAATAATAATAATAATAACAATAATAATAATATAAAAAGACCAGGCCCACTCTATAAATCAGTTCCTCAGCAGCCATCTCAGATATATAAAGCAATAATGCTACAAAGTGAGGGGTTTAGGGACAGTGGAGGCTGTACTCTAACATAGTTTTTAAAAGGTCAGGGCACTTACTGCTATTAGCTATTTTAGGTGGCTGAACAAAAAGTCTATGCTTTAGATTCATTAAGGATGCAACCCTGTGCTATTGCAAATTATCATTAAACACATTTATTGGCATTTTGCAAGACTGGCTAATTAAGAAGATGTTGGCGTATTACATGGTTAGTAAATTTAATAAATTGGTGGCTAATTATCTTTAGAAGCTGGGTATATTTCTTGAAAGACTATTAAAAAGGTTATTCGATTCGAAAACTAAGCTACAATTATTTACAGAGTGTGTGTGTATGGAATCATTGCAGGAGCTGTTAAAACTCAAGGAGAATCGTTTTTAATCACTAGCTGATACTCATTAAATAGTACACAGTTCCTTCCATCCTTAGCAGTTGCCAGCAATTATCAGCAAGAATGTTGGAACTATCCCATATCATAAGTGTAGCACCTAGTTCATCTAGTAGTTCCCAAAATAGTATTTAGTTCTTTCTTTTTTTAAAAAAAAATTATTTATAAAATTTTCAAATTTAACAATAAATAATAAAGAATAAGAATAAGAAACATTCCATTTGAATTATACATCCAAATCTAATCTTTCCACTTTCAGACTTCCTTCAGTCTATCTGGAAATTTTCATGTTTTCACAATTATTCACATTTCTTGCATCTATATTGTTTTGTTTTTTTAACCAAATTAATCTTAACAATTATTATAAACCAATATTTCTTTCCATTATTATCCCAGAGCTTCTTGAAAACCTACAAACGTTAATTGACCTTCACATATATTCTTAATATACTCTGTAAATTTATCCCAGTCCTCGGTAAATCTCTGGTCTCGCCGGTTCCGAATTCTGCCCGTTAGCTTGTCTAATTCTGCGTATTCCATCAACTTCATTCTCCATTCTTCTTTCGTTGGGATTTCTTCCTGTTTCCATTTTTGTGCCACCAATATTCTTGCCGCTGTTATTGCATATAAAAACAACTTCTCTTCCTTCTTTTTTATGTCATTTCCTAGTATTCCTAACAGAAAAGTTTCTGGTTTTTTAACAAAGGTATATTTCAACATTTTTTTCAATTCATTATAAATCATTTCCCAGAAACCTTTCATTTTTTTACATTCCCACCACATATGATAGAATGTTCCTTCTTTCTCCTGACATTTCCAACATTTATTACTCATTTTATACATCTTTCCAAGTTTTACTGGTGTAACATACCATCTATATAACATTTTCATAACATTTTCTTTTATTGTAGTACATGCAGTAAATTTCATTCCTTCTTTCCACAATCTTATCCAATCATCAAATTGAATATTATAACCAAAGTCTTTGGCCCACTGAATCATTGCAGCTTTAACCTCTTCATCCTTAGTATGCCACTCAAGTAGTAATTTATGCATTTTTGATAAAATTTTAACATCATTATTCACAATTTCTTTTTGAAATCTAGATTTTTCATCTTGAAAACCTCTTTCCAGCATCTTTTTTTTAAACATCGCATTCAGTTGGAAGTAGTGTAACCAATCAAACACATACTCTTTAACTTCATCATATGGCTTCAATTTCCATTTATTTCCTTCTTCTATGATTAGATTCTCATATGTAATCCACTCTTATTGATCTTCTTAACACTCATTACCTCCAATGGCGACAGCCAATTTGGAGTTTTAAACTGTAATAATTTTTTGTACCTATTCCATACTCCATAAGTGGACCTCGGAAAATGTGATTTTCAAAACCTTTATGCACTCTTTTTTCCTAATACCATAAATATGTGTGCCAACCAAATCTATTATCATATCCTTCTAGATCCAAAAGTGCTGAATTTTCCAACTTTATCCATTCTTTCAACCAGCAAAGACATGCAGCCTCAAAATATAACTTTAGGTCTGGCAGGGCAAAGCCTTCTCTATCTTTTGCATCTGTTAAAATCTTATATTTTATTCTAGGCTTCTTGCCCTGCCAGACATATCTTGATAATGCTCTTTGCCATTCTTTAAATATTGTAACACCTTTAATTATTGGTATTGATTGAAATAAAAACAACATTTTTGGTAGCACATTCATTTTTACCGTTGCAATTCTTCCCCAAAATGACAATTTCATTCTTCCCCACACTTCCAGGTCTTTCCTAATTTTATTCTAAACTTGTAGTATTTAGCTCTTTCTGCAGATTTCCTCATCAATCGGAGACAGAAGTAACAAATGGCTGGGAATTTTTTTATTTTCCTTTCAGGTGAGCCAACAGGCAATCTTTTTAACCCACCCTGATTAAAGATTAAGAGCCCAGTACAATTTTGTTCAGCTCCACCCAGCTCACAAGCCACCAGTTGTCCATCGCAGATCTAGACAGCTACCCCACGTCTAGCTCAAACATTATGAACTAAAAGACTGCTAGATGTAACTGAACCATGATTTGTCATTCATTGCCTGTATCTGACAAATCAAACATTTAAACATGCAGTTAATTTGGAATGGATCTTTTTTCTGGGTCTTCACCCATCAAGGAAACTTATGCACAGAACGGTGCTCTCCTACAGAATCTCCTAAAAGAGTCCTCACTCCATCTAAGCCAGCCCCCAAGTCTTCATCAGATTACTAAAATGGTTCAGATTCTCTATGAAATACATTTAAGCTGGCGTTCTTGCTCCTGTGTTGGTCGAGACAGAAGTGGGGACACACGGACTATTTCTGCCCCCTAGCAGTCACATTAAGAGCCTGACTATTATGATGGAGGCATCATGTTTATGTATACATGAAGGCTCCATCACTATAGATGGTGGTACTTTGTGTGAAGCCTATGGGCAGAGCTACTCAGGGCAGTCCTGCTTCTATGCTGACCAGCACAGAAGTCCACTTACCTCCTATGTGGGAAGCGGTGGCGGCCGTGGCATGGCATGGCCCATGACTAAGCCGGGCAATTGCCAGATGGCTGGCAGGGGGTGTCATGGCCGCCTCTGCTGGTCAATGAGACTGATGGGAACCTGCCCATGGATCCAGCCAATCATGGGTGGGCCAGCGGATGGGTCTCAAGCAGAGGACTGGAGTGAGGACTTCCCCCTCCTGCCTTCACTTAGGTCCACATTTAAGAGGACTGTGCCCAGACCTGGCAGCTAAGTCTGAGCCAGATTTCCCACTCTTCCTCCCTGTGCAGAATGTTGAGCCCTGCCCAAAGGTAAGCGGGCAGGTCAGGGGTATAAGGTTGCTATGGAAATCCCAGCTGCCATTTTCAGGGCCAGGCAGGAATTTCCCCTCCAGACAAATTGGGCCTGTCTGGGTTTTTTTCACCTAACACATAGCAACTGCCACAACTTGGTGAATAAGGCATTGAGTTGGATCCTTAGTCAAGGTGGAGATGGGCAGGCTTAAGTTACCCCCAGGAAAGTGGGTGCAGGGGGAGGTGCTCCAGTCCCCATAGTGCCAATACCTCTCTGATATACATCATAAGGTGATCCTTAACCCTGTGACCCTAACGTACAATTGATCAGCAGGCGGTTTAGATTATTCTGGATACATAGCCAATGCCTTTGTCAAAGCCTACTGACATCTGTAATCAACAAAAGTTGTGGCCTATTTCAATCCCAAGAGGTTGTCTTGTGTTATATCACTCTCTCCACCTTGGCCCCCACTCCTCCGACAAGCTCACTGTGCCTATGAACGCAAGGCAGAATGTCCAAAAGGGCTTTATTATTATAGCTGTTAGGCACATGTTGCCATTTATGTGAGCAGATATTTGTCCAAAGTTTTCTAAACACTATTTATAAACAAATATCACATTATTGAACTTCTTTTTCTTAACTTCTTTTTTAAAATATTCTTCAAAACAGCTTTTTAAAAATAAATAATAATGTTTCTTGCAACTGACACCCCCATAGCTCATTTCTGCTCAAGCTTTTACACCTCTATTTAGTGACAACTGGGCCAGGTTTTTTACACTTCAGATTTATGAAGAACGCATGACTCAGGAATTGCACACTTCACACTAAATACAGGATCTGGTTCACCAATAGGGGACAAAGTTAACCTCAAAAGAGCCGCAGCTCAAAAATCACTTCTGTTCTAGCTGATCTTCTAAACCAAGTTTATTGCAAAAGTAGAGAAATACAGTGGTACCTCGGGTTAAGGACTTAATTCATTCCGGAAGTCTGTTCTTAACCTGAAACTGTTCTTAACCTGAGGTACCACTTTAGCTAATGGGACCTCCCACTGCCGCCGCGCCGCTGGCACGCGATTTCTATTCTCATCCTGAAGTAAAGTTCTTGACCCGAGGTACTAGTTCTGGGTTAGCAGAGTCTGTAACCTGAAGTGTCTGTACCCTGAAGCGTCTGTAACCCGAGGTACCACTGTACCTGGTGTGTTCTCTCCCTGTACTAATCAACCCTGAAAAAAGTATTTATTATTGGAAATGCTTCTGTTTCTTTTTAATAGTTTCAAAGATGAGATTATTTATAGTACATTGGTACCTCGGGTTACATACGCTTCAGATTACATATTCTTCAGGTTACAGACTCCGCTAACCCAGAAATAGTACCTCGGGTTAAGAACTTTGCTTCAGGAGAACAGAAATTGTGTGGCGGTGGCAGCTGGAGACCCCATTAGCTAAAGTGGTACCTCAGGTTAAGAACAGTTTCAGGTTAAGAACAGACCTCCAGAAAGAATTAAGTTCTTAACCCGAGGTACCACTGTATATAGCCAGCAATTCTTCTGCTATACCTCACTCAATGCACTAGACACCGCATATTATAAGTTGATATTAGATGCTCTACACTCATAGGACTGGCTCACATGAGGTAAGGAAGTGTGCCTCAGATTCACAAATCCTCTCCCACCCTGCACATAAATGAGCTACCATTCTTATTGCAGACTATTTTCACAGCCCCCTTATTCCAAAGTCTCAGGATGTTCCCTACAGCTTGAGGGGGGCAGTTTGGAAACTTTTCTCTAGGACTACGACAAAGTTAGGAGGATTTTGGTCCCTCAGCTGTTGTAGTCCAATTTCTGAAGGCAACACACTAGAGACCCCTGAAAAAAGTTTTGTCAGTATTATGAGTCCCAGGGAAATACCGGGGGGGGGGGGGGGATGTGTGTCTTATTTTGTTTTGAGAGACAGACAGAGTGAGTTCTCTAAGAACATTTTGAGGTAATTCCAAATTGAGCAGAGAAGCATTTGTCCATCATTCCACTAAGCTCTTGGGATGGAAAATGGTCTTATTTCTAGCATCAGGGCAATGCAGACCTTTGTTTCCTTCACTCATACTGACAGATGCTGAATAGTTAACAAGGTTACCCTAAGCATTTTTGCTTTCTGGTCACTACTGTGGCAGTCAAAAGAAGCTGAAATGGAAGGCAGGAGCCACACAGCCTTGAATGTGGCACAACTAAGCTGGTGGCAGACTGCCGATCAACCCGCAAGCCTAGTTCTAGAATGTTCCAAAGCAAGGCTCTGTGCAAGCCCAGTATCCATGTTTGTAACTCCACAGAGAAAAAGAATATCAGTGGAAAGTGAGAGATCTGCCCTTCACATAGAAAATTTCACTTGATCCCCTCTTTCATGAAAGACTGGCAGGCACTCAAACGCATCTTTAACCATTCCCATCTGTGATCTGATCCATAATACCAAAGTGACTGATATCATTATTCCATGTAATTTGCTATCAAGACCTTTGCTTAGAGACTTTGAAATCAAACCCATCAAAGCATATGGCTTCTCACAGCACTGGCCTGCGAATAGATGGCACTGCCATGTCTCTGTGTGGGGTAAAAATGTCTCACAAAGCAAAACTGGATGCAAAGAAATAGATTCCCATCTCACATGTGGTTTTGCAAACTGAGGGTGGTTAAACTAATAATCATAAAGTGATATTTATAAGTAGTTTGGAAATAAAACTTGCTTAAATACAAAACATAGGAGGAGAAGAAACATTCAGAGCTTGTTCACAGATGGTCCAGGAAGGTTTAATTGGTATCAAGGATGCTCTTAGGGTAAATGTAATATGTGCAAAAGGGAATAAACAACCCAGAGACTATATTATATGATTTAGTTGCTTTAAAGTAAAAAGGAAAGTGTAGACTGAGGTGCCACCAAAAGAGAAGGATACAGAAACAGAAATTTTGGCAAACCTGTATCTAGAGATATTGGGGGGGGGGGGGAGAAAGATTTCAATTTTTTGACAATATGTTTGAGAGAAAGTGAGATCAAATATAACTGGGAGACTCCATTTTGTCTTAATGTTCCATTGGGAAAAGAATGGAATACGGTGCAAACTCTTGAAGATCAGCATGGAAATGATGATATGATGCCTTGGAAGCATGACCTTTAGAACAGCAGTTAGAGTTAACTCTTCCAACAGCCATACTCCTAGAAACAGCACATGCACACAAAACATGGAGAAGAATCTCAGTGGCACTAAACAATCAGCAGGACAGGAGCTGACAAAGAGATCTGATTTCGCCTGAGCCTGAGTACAGAATGTGTTTGCCGAGTGCTGTAAAAACCAAGCCTGGAAAGCAACATTCCATGCAGAATTGGCACAGAAGATGGTGCTGTGGCTTCCGGGTTTGAAATTTAAGCCAGAACAACCCAAACCATACCAAGAATGCTAAACCACAACAAGAACAGTACCAGAACACACCACCATTTGGCTCAGAAAAGTCTTCCTTGAAAGAAAGAAAAAGTTCTTTAAAATCCACTGCTGTGCAAGCACCAACAGATCAATGTTCATCTTCAGTGTGGGCTTGATCAAAATGGAACAAATTGCATTCTCTACCTTCATAGGATGTTGGGAGATTTTGTTCATGCAGACTTCCTCCATAGATTATACCAACACACCTGGATGAGCCCAGGATCAGGGGGAACATAAGATATGGCAAATGGATCTGAATTGGAATTACAGTCTAAACAAGCTGATTACATAGTTATATTCATTAGTAGAGAAAAACATTAGAATAAGAGAAAAACTAGCAAAAAAGGAAAACCTAGCAATTAAACACTTTATAGTGGTGACAGGAGAAGCTCTGCATGGTCCTCTGTTGCTAGTTTTATTCAAGTTATATGGTAATATAAAAGGAGTTGGAATACATTCAGGATCTCTCTGTTATCTGATCAGAAAGTTTAACAGGCTTCAAAAGGAAGACAGTATTATTCCCTTTCAGCAGAGGCAGATAGTTTCATGTGTGTACTCAAGAATCAAGACTGCAAATCTTCATAAAAGAAAAACAAATTGTCTTGCTATTCTGAGCCATCCTTACTTCATAGCTCAACCTCAAAACACAGGCCTACTAAATGGTGATTCAAGAGATATTTGCTCTCTTTTGTATAGTTAACTGCCTCCATATCTCACCATCATTCCATTACTTTTCTATCTTGAGGAATATTTATACTGAACAACAAACTAAGCAGACACATCAAGTTTGTAGCCAGTCACAACCAATTTTTAAATGACAACTTAACACTTTTAAACAGGGCATGATCCCATCCCAAGCCCCAATGAAGCATAGGCCTTTTTTGCAAAGAGTATCACATATCTCAAATGTAAATGAGGCAAGTGAAATGCTTAAAAGCTCTCTGTAGAAATTAAACAAATCAGCGACAAATATGTTATGAAACATTGGTTATCACAAAGCCCAAGGCCAGTCTTCAAGAGGGTTTTCCCAGCAACAGAAGCATTCGGTATTCTAATGTGGCATAAAGTACATTATGACTGGGAGTATTTAGGTGGGTTTCCATTTTTTTCATTGGAAATTGGCTCTTTTAAAAGGCAAAGAAAAAAAGTCTACTGGGGGCAAAATCTATTTCAGGGTAAAAATTTAATTCCTCTCATGCAGCATTCTGCATTCTCTCAGAAAGACCCAGAAAGCAATTTCCAGGGAAATGTCCCAAGCCTGACAAGTTCAAAGACTATATACCTCCTTCATGGTGGAAAGGGGGGGGGGCTGCCAGGAATGTGTAGCCTCAAACTTGAAGCAAATGTGGAGTTCCCTCCTTCTTCAGGTGATACAACAAATGACAGAACGGATTTGATAAAGCTAGAAAAAATTGGAGGGGGCAGGGATTCTTCTCTTCTGAGGATCATCCTCAGGCTTGGAACATTTAGATTAGCCAAAGGACAACATGAGTCCCTCAGGTCAAGACTGAGGAAGAAGCATCCCATCTGAAGGAGCATCTCCACGCCCATCGTTCAGGCTGGACTCTGAGGTCCAGCGCCAAGGGCCTTCTGGTGGTTCCCTCACTGCGAAAAGCCAAGTTACAGGGAACCAGGCAGAGGGCCTTCTCGGTAGTGGCACCCGCCCTGTGGAACACCCTCCCACCAGATATCAAAGAGAAAAACAACTACCAGACTTTTAGAAGACATCTGAAGGCAGCCCTGTTTAGGGAAGCTTTTAATGTTTGAAGCATTACTGTATTTTAATATTTTGTTGGAAGCCACCCAGAGTGGCTGGGGAAGGCCAGCCAGATGGGTGGGGTATAAATAAATTAGTAGTAGTAGTAGTAGTAGTACCTTTAGGGCTGGTTCACAGAGATTCCTGTGAGAGATGCCAATGAAAATATACAAAGGTGTGGGTATCAAGTAAGGTGCTGGGGAAAGCTTTTAAATATACAGTATCTGAAAGCAATGTGTTAGTCGTTGCTCTTCAACTCTCGCAAAAGCTCAGTAGGTTCTCCCAGGGGGAAATAGTGACTGCCTTTATTCAAGACGCTTCCCATACTGGCCAGCCAGGAACTTGAGGAGCAACTCGTTTAATATATTGTAATACCCATCAAAAAACACATCAGCTTGGTTTAAAAGCTAATGGGGAATGCAGTCTCAAGGACTCTTTGCTTTTTAAAAATGGACCACATGCACACACAAAAATTTCATTTATTTTCTGACCAGCTATGTTGGATACATTTGGCAAGGAATTATTTATTTTTAGTCTGCAGGCTTTTGACTCTTAGCACTTCATTAAACTCATTTGCATATCTGGCAACAGCACACAGAACCAAACTATGCAGAAAAATTCAAGATGTTAAATGTTGGGCAGTGGAGTCTGAGGCTGTCAAACGAGAGATTCAAAGGCTCAGAGCTGCCTAGGGCTCTGCACCTGCAAATCTTATGTGTGAAGATTTTTCAACAGATGTTATTTGTCTTGCCAAATCCAGGATCTCTCGCTGAGATCAGGGCTTACAGGGCATTTGGTAGACACATATTCAAATAGACAAAAAGCACCTTGGAAACAGTCTTCCAAAATGAGCTGGAGCTCAATAGTACATATTCTCTGATTTCCTAAACTACAATAAAGGCCAGGAGTTGGTCTGTACATGTTCTGAATGCCCTCCCCCAAAGCCAAGGAAATAGCAATGAATGTGGAATTCAACATCACCAGCTTTTATCTTTCTAGCTTTGATGACTGTGAAAACAGTCACTAAAGTACATGGGCACTAATGACAATGGAACACTATTCAGAACTGTATCGGCAATTACCACCATCCTCAGAAAACATCACAAGAGTAGCTTAGTTTCCTCCCTTCAACGTCTGAGTTGGCTTATTATCATAGCATCACAGAATTGTAGAGCTGGAAGGGACAACAAGGGTCATCTAGTCCAGTGTTTCCCAACGTTGGGCCTCCAGCTGTTTTTGGACTACAATTCCCATCATCCCTTGCCAGTGATCTTGCTAGTCAGGGATGATGGGAGTTGTATTTCAAAAACAGCTGGAGGCCCAAGGTTGGGAAACACTGATCTAGTCCAAAGTCCTGCCACACATGAATCTTTTACCCAACATGGGGCTCAAATCCACAGCCCTGAGTTTAAGAGTCTTATGTTCTATTGACTGAGCTATCCAGTGTACCCACCTAAACATTTACAGGAAACAACTTGAGATGGTTTACTCATATATTATTCCCCAGACAAAAAAGTCTGCTTGAGACTGCATCTTACACCTATCAGCCAGAATTTCACCAAGTATTAAGGAAGTCTAAAATTCATGAACTTATGTTTGTGCGCTTATACCTGGTTTGGATGTATCTGGTCAGCTGAATGTGTTTGTTTAGAATCTGTTTTGATATGCCAAGCTAGAGAAGAACTCTTGGTGGAAGTGCCACTTGATTCATTATAGAGAAGAAGAACATTGCAGGGTAGACAAACCAAGCAATTACAAACTTTGGCAACATTATTAGTGGGTGAGGTCCAGTAAAAAAATGAGTTTGGATTTGATATCCCACCTTTCACTCCCTTTAAGGAATCTCAAAGCGGCTAACATTGTCCTTTCCCTTCCTCCCCCACAACAAACACTGAGAGACTTCAAAGAAGTGTGACTGGCCCAAGGTCACTCAGCAGCTGCATGTGGAGGAGCGGTGACGCGAACCCGGTTCCCCAGATTACGAGACTACCGCTCTTAACCACTACACCACACTGGCTCTCACTAGATCTGAAATCAGGAGGAACTCCATAGGGTTCGTGGTGGACAGGAGGCTTGGCCTTTTTGCTTCTGTTCAGGACTAGCAGGAAAATTAGGCTGCAATACTACAAAAACTTACTTGTGTGCAAGTCCTATTGAACTCCATGAGATCTGAATACTTCATGCATAGGATAATACTGTGTGTTACGTAAACCAAGGGTTGTATGATGTTGTATCCAAACGTAGTGCTAAATATTTTGTTCCATTACCACAAGGATTTCTCCTTCCACAATGGAACTTTCCCCTCTCTCTTTCTGCTGAGTACTTCTTAAATTGGTTCTGGTGCTTGACCCAACCCTCCAGAGCAAATCTGGGTGCACACAGGAAGAGTAGGAGGGGATACTGTGCAAAGAATTAAGGACTGCCCTTCTTCATGCCCCACACGGGTTTTGTTGGATATGGAAATCCACCGGAAAACTGAACCTTCTTAGGAAATATTCTCCCAGAGAATCCCTTACAAACTCAGATGCAGACAAAAATCTCTTCTCAGATTTCTTATCACATGTCCTCCAGATAAAGCAAATTAAACTCTTGGGGCAATAGGGTAGGAAGAGAGATATTTAACTGCATGGCAACCTGCCATAATTAGAAAAAGGTCTTCACCGAAGAATTCCCCCTCCTGTCCTTACAATAAAACAGGTAAAAAATCCCCAGTGCTTAAGAAAATGTCATTCCTATCGACTGTTGTATTTTCCCTGTTCTAATCATAAAATGGAAGCATCTCTTAAAAATTACTGAATTGATTTAATCACCGTGGTCTTGATGACAGGCTGGCAGCAGCTGCAATCTATAACACCTTCAAAGGATTTTTGCATTATTAAGAAAAACCAAGAGTGCCCTTTAAAAGGTAATAGCACGCTCCTTTTCAAGACATGGACATGCACCACATTTCTCACATATGATGGTTCTCGACATGTATAGATTATCACTCCCCCTCCAGTCGATGCACAGGACTGTGATCAGATCTAGCACTCGAGGTGCAGATGTTTGCGCTGCTGAACAAAGATCAACATGTTTCACTTGCTTACTCTCTAGATGCTCCTCCTCATCCCTGGGTGTTTTCGTGCTTCTAATATGTTTTTGAAGGTGAAATAATGTTCCTAAAAATATTTTCATTGTTAAATTTATTATTAATATTATATTTTACATGGGGGGGGGAGTAATGTCTGAATGGCGCTACCGTGAAGCTCCTTCAGAGGCCTCACTATTTTTGTGTGGCTCCTCCCCTCTGCCCCCTTCCACTAACTGCCTCCTCCAACACTCTTCCTGCAGATCCCACTTTTTCCATTTGTTGCCAAGCAGCACAGCCTCCCTGCCTATGAGCTCCACTCCCCAAATGCTCAGCTGACCTCTCTAAGAGTCCCATCAGGGGGAAAGGCATAAATAAATACAACAATAGGTTTTAATCACAGCCAAGTGGACAGAAGCTAATCTGCAAACTGCTTCCTTCACCCCACCCCCAGCAGATATACATTCCAAGCCACCATGCCAGCAGTTCAGGCAAAATGAGCACAACAACACTGTACAGTCCCTGTACAGTCCTTTCCACTCCTCAACCTGAAGAGACAGGCTGAACAAAATAGTTTTACATATTACATACATACACACACACATGCAGGTTTTAATGTGTTGCACTGAGATTAATTCTTGGGTGAAGGTGGCAAACTGAGTTCAATAGCAGATTACTACTGGTTAAGCAGGTGTTATAAAGATATATTTTTTTAAAAAAAACTGCCTGTATGAATTCTGAGACATGAATGACTAAAACAACACTGGAATGAAAAACATTTTCTCCTCCCTGGCAGCAGTCTGATTCTCTCTCCACTCTGGTTATCTCCCAGGCAGGAAAGACATGTCAAGTGCTTTGAACACAGTCATAACCACAGTTCAAACAGATGGGCACCCAACATCACCAAACACACAGGTGTCTAATGGCTATGATCTATGCTAGCAGATGGCAGTCATAAACAACAGAAATGTTTAACAGCAAGTTACTTATTGTGTAATCTTATTTTACTACAGACCTGGGTATAGTAACAAATTCAGGGAGCTGCTTGCTGCCGTTAAGAGCTCATAGGTGTCTGTCACTTGGCATAAGCTCATTTCTCCCTCCCACGTACCAGCTACCCAATTTTTTTTATGTCATTACATTTAAATAGGACAGGTCTTGGCAATTCCATTTTTCTGGAACTTTTCCAATCTGGGTTCAGTTTTGAATCAGCACTGATTGCCCTGATGAATTTTCTTTATCGGGGGAAGGAGGGAGGGAGTAGCACTGTCCTGTTGCTTTTGCTTGATCTCCCAGTGGCTTCCAGTACTACAGACATGGTATCTTGCTGAACCAGCTACACTGCAGTGGGGGCACTAGGAGCTGTTACGGTTACTGAATTTATGGTTGCATTTTAATTTGTATTTACCGGTACCATAATATACATTTATTGGAATTAAATTTAATCTGTTGTGTTGTTTTAAGGCCACAAATTTCTCTGGGATTCGTCTGAAAGGTGGTATATAAACGTTTTAAATTTTAGAAACATTCAGCATCCTCTCCCCTCCCCCATTCACACACACACCACGCACCTACCCAAGGATCATATTTCCTTCAGAATGAGGCACAGCAGAGACCTCGCCCACAGATTTTTATGAAATATGGCTTATTTACACATATGTACAGCCAGAGCCAAGGATGGAGGGGCTCACAGCATTAACACGTAAAGAAGGTCTTGCTTCTCCCATAGGCACAGCCTTGGATCCCAGGAGAAATCAGGCATGGCTCTGTCCGTCAACTGCCCTAGCCTGTGGCCTGCTTCTAACTTCTAGCTGACACACCTCAACTCTGGCTTTTGTTCTTCTAACTACCAGACAGTTAGTTAAGAGAGGGGCCCCACCCAGTTGTCCTCTGGCACAGAGCCTCTTCCTTTCTTTCCCGTAATGGCCCATCACCCAAGCTATCACTTCAACAGGAAGCTAGCCTGGCTATTAAAACCAGTTGCAATGGTTACATAAACAGAGGCTAAACAATTCACCTGCAAGTGTGTTCACAGATAGGCAATCAGCTTTGTCACAACAAAAGTTTGGCTACAGATAGGTAGCCGTGTTGGTCTGCCATAGTCAAAACAAAAAAAAAATCCTTCCAGTAAAACCTTAAAGACCAACTAAGTTAGTTCTTGGTATGAGCTTTCGTGTGCATGCACACTTCTTCAGATACACATTTGGCTGTCTTTCTGAATTAACAGCCATGGACAAAACATGAAGCATAAGAAGACAAATTGCAAATGGGCAACATAGCATTAAAAATAAATTTTAAAAAGGAGAGGAAATAAATGGGAAAGAAGCAAACAGGAAAGAAAAGAAACATAGAAGCTGGAAAATAACGAGACAATCTGTTGTCAGTAGGCAGAGGCAAAAATAATCAATTTTACTGATATTTTAAAGCTGAAAGTAGTAGGCTTTTGCACGTGCTTGAATCAAATAATCAAATAAAACTTGGGAAGAGGACAGACTAGAAACATTACCCAGTGTGAGTGAAAATGAAGAATGCAGGTACAAAAAGAGAAATAACTACATTTCAAACAACAAGACATCCATATTTCCCCACAATTGTCATTTTCCTAAGACCAAAAAGCCCTAACAGCTTAAATATTTATTTATGAAACAAACCTGTGGATGGTTCTAATTGTCCTTTTCTTTCCATTTTCATCTAGTGTTTTCTTTTTAAAGATAACTTCACATATTTTAAGTGTATACATAAATATGTTTAGTTTCCCACACAAGTATGCTCTCTTGCTCTCTCTGACTGTATACATACTATACCTAGGGTTGCCCCATTCATAAGGCAAGGTGAGGCGACTGCCTCAGGCGGTAAGATCTGCAGGGACAGCAGATCCCAGTGAAAATCTTTATCCCCCCCCCTGTTGTTGATATAGATCTTCACTCACCACTTCTACCCTGGTGGAGAGGGGGCGCCATTTTGTGGTTTGCCTCATGTGCCAAAATATCTTGGATCAACCCTGACTATAACATTTCCCCCCTCAAAGAATTCTGTCCACTGTAGCTTACTCCCACAAAGAGTTAAACTGGATTCACATAGTAGTTTATCCCTCTTTTCAAACACTTTCCTAATGGTCAATTTCCACAATACATTTGAGCTTTCGCATGATGTAAAATAATGGAAAGTAGCACATGTTTAGTGCTTTTTCCATTAGAAATCTCTTAACCTGGAAAATTGTGGGAGTAAAGTGATGAAATTTGGGGCAGCTCACTGGCATCCTTTCTTTCCTGGCATTTTCATGGGAGAATCATGAGGAAACATAAGGGTCGGGCAGTAGTGACATTGCCAAATGACATTAGTTGTTGTGTCACACCACACCCACTGGTTGAATGAAATTTAGTGTGACATACCGGTATGTCAGTCAAAAAGCCACAAGTTCCATAACAACCGGTATTGCAGTGAGAAAAAAATGTGCCAGAACTCAACATGAGTTCTCTTAGAATGCCAATGGTGCCCACCTGAGAGGTGCCGGAACTGAGTTCCGGCAAGTTATGGTTTAAAGAACCAGCAACACCCAGAAAGGAACATTAGAAAATGGGACAGAAGTGCTTACATTATAATCTGGAAAACTAACAAAATATTCCCCATGTCTGAATGCACCCTTACAATATCCAGCACCACTTAAACTATAGTGCCCATAATTCTTTGAGGAGGAAAATGTGCTTTGAGTGTTCTCTCTCTCTGTATGTGTCTCTCCCTCTCCCCCCCCCCTCTCTCTCTCTCTCTCTCACTCACAGCAACTACCTGGTTCAGCATGCTCCTTATTTTGTTCAGACATTGTTTCCATTTGGCTGCAGTAATTCTCACAAGCTTCATCCCTTAGCTTACAAAGAAATAAATTTGCCCAAACGTCCCTATGATGGGACGATGAGCTGCTTGTGCGTAAAATGCAAGTCCCTCAGAGTTTGATCAGGTTTTCAAACCTCTGCCTGTGACGGAGCCCCTCCAGCATGGCTGCGTCAATCACTAGTAGAATCCGAAAGTGGCTGCTTTCGGAATCGTTTCCAACATAAAAGCTCTTTAACGGAAACACGTCGTCTGGCCTCTCGGCGTGACAGTTTCCGGCGAGGTGTGGGTGTCCCTATAGGAGGTCCTGAGACCTCCCCACTGTTTTCGCTGGAAGCGTCTCTGAGCCATCCCTCCGACTCACTTTCCCTTGGAGTTCTTGCTCGCCCTCTACTGGTTCCCTCTTCCGCTGCTACTCCTCTCTCAACCTCAGTGAGCCTTTGCGCCCCCGGCACTTTAGATGGCAGTTCCCTGACATCCACCTCCCCTCCAGGCCTCCCTTCACCCCCTCCCGTCTCCTCCCCTACTGGCGGTGAGGAGGTAAAACCCCTGAAAGAACCTCCTTCGTCTTCCGACGTCGCGAACACTTCCCTCCACTTGTTGCTGTTCCTACTCTCTCGGTAATCTTCGTCATCGGAGTCCACTCCCTCTTCCAACTCCGACTCCGCGAACCCTTCCATTTCCTCTTCCTCATCGGTGGTGCCGAAATACTCCCTCCTAAACCTTGCTATCGGCTGAGGTTTCCTCGGGAACCTTTGGTGGAACGTTTCTGTTAAAACCTCGTCATTGACTTCCTCTGCATTCACCCAGGTGTCTTCTGACTCCGGTTCCCCTTCCCACGCCACCAAATACTCCACCTGATTTCCCTTCCACCTGGAATCGAGGATTTCCGCTACATGGTTGCGGCGTTCCCTCTCTTCCAAGGCTGGTCCCCTGACGTACTCCCCTTCACGTCCCCCCCTGTATGGTGACAGTAACGACCTGTGGAACACTGGGTGCAATTTCATGTGGTTGGGTAATCGGAGTTTGAAAGCTACCGGGTTGACCTGCTGAATGACCTCAAAGGGTCCCAATCTTCTGGGCCTCAATTTCTTACAACCCCCTTTGAACGGCAACCCTTGGGTTGACAACCACACTTGATCCCCCACCCTTATGGTTTCACCTTCCCTTCTGTTCTTGTCTGCCTGCTTCTTATATTGTGCCTTAGCCCTTTCTAAGTTGAGCTGGAGCTGATGATGGATCGCTTCCATCTCTTCTACAAAATGTTCAGCCGCTGGGACGCTCCATCTCTCCCCTCCTTCCCCTGGAAATGCCCTGGGGTGACACCCGTAATTTGCCAAAAAGGGACTCATCCCTGTGGACACATTCTCCGCATTATTGTAGGCAAATTCTGCCAACGCCAACTTTTCGACCCAATCGTTCTCTCTGTCATTGACATAACACCTCAGATATTGTTGAAGAATGCCATTTGCTCTTTCCGCCTGCCCGTTGGTTTCAGGGTGCCGGGCAGTTGAAAAATTGACTTCCACGTGCAGCAAGCTCATGAGCTTCCTCCAGAACCTGGAAGTAAATTGTTTGCCGCGATCTGAGATCACCCTCAAGGGAGCCCCGTGCAACCTAAAGATGTGTTCTACAAACAACTTCGCTGTTTCTTCCGCTGTGACTGCATGTGAGCATGCTACAAAGTGGCACATCTTAGTTAACAGGTCTACTACTACCATGATGGCTGTTTTCCCCTTGGACTTAGGCAGATCCGTCATAAAATCTATTGATATCGCTTCCCAAGGCCGTTCTGGTGTGGGTAATGGTTCTAATAACCCTGCCGGCGCCCTTCTTTCCCCTTTGGCTCGCTGACATTGGTCACACCCTCTTACATACTCCCTTACATCTTCCCTCACCTTAGGCCACCAAAATTCCCTGGTAACCAACCACATGGTCTTGTGTTGTCCAAAATGTCCCGCCGTGGGGCTATCATGCAACTGCTTGAGTACTCTCCCCCTCAATTCACCTTCGGGTATATACAGTGCCCCTTTGTAATACAATGCCCCATTTCTTTCCTCAAAACCTCCGGGGCTCTCGCCCTCCCCCCTGAGACCTCTGAGCTTATCCTGGGCATATTCATCATTTTCCGTTTCCTCTACCAGTTCTCGTTGCCCCACCAGCTCCGCCCCACACACCCAGCGGTCCTCAGGGATGACATGTCTCTCTTCGATCACCCCCTCCCCTTCCCAATACTCTGGTTTGCGTGAGAGCGCGTCCGCCCTGACGTTTTCTGGGCCTGGCACATAACAAATTTCAAAGTTGAATTTGGAGAATTCCTGTGCCCATCTCACTTGTCGTTGGTTGAGCACTCGAGCTGTTCTCCAATACTCTAAATTCTTGTGGTCGGTGCACACTTGCACCTTGTGTTGTGCCCCAATTAATAAATGTCTCCACCTCCGGAATGCTTCGTGAATGGCAAGTAGTTCCCTGTCATACACCGTGTAATTCCTCTCGGATTTATTCAACTTCCGCGAGAAGAAGGCACATGGTCTCCACTCCGACGCACTCCTCCCCGGTTGAAGAAGGACCGCCCCTACCGCCCGGTCAGATGCATCGGTTTCCACTCTCATGGGTTTTCGTAAATCCACATGCAGAAGTTGTTCTTCCGAGGCGAAAGCCCTTTTCAGTTCTTCAAAGGCTCGATCCGCCTCTACCGTCCAAACAAATTTCTTCTTGCTGCTGAGGCAGTCGGTAATGGGCGCCGTCAAGTGGGCAAAGTTCTTGATGAACTTCCGATAAAAGTTCCCAAACCCCAAGAATCTTTGCACGTCCTTCTTGGTCTTCGGTGTCTTCCATTCCAGTACCGCTTGGACCTTGCCTGGATCCATGGCCAATCCCTTGTCTGACAAGCGGTACCCCAGGAATTCCACCTCCTTGGTATGAAACTGGCACTTCTCCAGTTTCACCCACAGCTGGTTGGCTTGCAGCCTGCCCAACACTTCTCGAACGTCCCTCACATGCTGTTCCTCATCTTCCGAATACACCAACACGTCGTCTAAAAAGGCCACACAATTCTTGTAGAGCAAAGGTCCCAGAACGTGGTTTATAAAAGCTTGAAAACACGCGGAGCCCCCTTGTAGACCGAAGGGCATAACGAGGTATTCAAAGGCTCCCAAAGGGGTAAACATGGTGGTCTTCCATTCATCTCCCTTCCTTATGCGTATCAGATTGTACGCCCCCCGCAGGTCCAGCTTTGTAAAAATCTTTCCCTTCCTTACTCTGGTCAAAATGTCATCAATTCGGGGCATAGGGAAAGCCAGGGGCTCCGACACTGCATTGAGGGCCCTAAAGTCACACACCAGTCTCGGTTTGTCTGTGTTCTTTTTGTCCACAAAAAACACTGGGCTGCCCCCCACCGCTCGGGACTCTCTGATGAAACCTCGCTTCAGGTTTTTGTCAATGAACTCCCTCAGCTCCTGCATCTCCCTGTCTGACATGGCGTACAGCTTGCCTACTGGGAGTTGGGCCCCAGGGAGTAGGTTGATTTGACAGTCAAAGGGTCTATGCGGTGGCAGTTTGTCTGCTTCCCTTTCGCTGAATACGTTGCTCAGATCTGCGTATTGCGGGGGCACCTTCCCTTTGTCCATTACTTCCATCCCGGCTAGGGTGACTCTGTCTCCTCCCGAAACCTTCCCCTCCTTGCAGTGTTCTAGGCAATGCGCTGACCCAAAGGAGACCACCCTCTGATGCCAGCCCACTAGCGGATCGTGTAGCGCCAGCCAGCTCATCCCCAAAATGATGGGCGCTCCTCCCAGGATGGCCACATTAAACGCTATCTGTTCGGTGTGCCTTGCCACCCTCATTATCATCGGGACAGTCTGTTGGCTAACTTCTCCCCCCAACAGCTCTCTGCCGTCAATCGTAGTCACCTGCAAGGGGTTACTTAAAGGGATGGTCTGTATCTGGTGCTCAGCTGCAAACTCCTTACTCATGAAATTACAGGAGCTGCCTGAATCCAAAAGCGCCTTGATCTTTAGTGGGTGTCCGTTTGGCAGTTCTAGTAACACCTCTATCACTAAAGCGGGTCTGGGAGGTTCCGGCATGGGCACTTTCACTGCTCTTTGGCCTGGCTGCTGTGCCCCGACGGTGGCAGCCAGGCGTTGGCTTTTACTTGCTCCTTGCCTTCCTCTTCCTTTCCCCCAACAGCTCCTGCCATCCCTTGCCATTCCTTTCTTTGTGGGCAGACTCTGGCAAAGTGCCCTGGCTGTTGGCAGAGATAACATCTCTTGGCGCTCCTTCCCTCCTTCTTCCGCCCTTCACTGGGATTTGAAACTGCGCGCGCCCGCGCTGTTCCAACTTCCATCGGCTCTGCCGGCGGGAAAGGTGGCTCTGGAATGTCTGGAATGCGGAACTCCCTCCAACGGTCTCCTTTCCCTTCCCGCTTTTCCAAAGCCCTCGCCTCCTGGCGCGCTCCTATGCACAGCGCAGATTTGGTTAACTGATCCATAGACTCCGCCCTGGGCCCCCGGGAAAGCTCATCTTTGACGGTTGAAGAAAGCCCCTCTTCGAAAAGCATTTGGATGGGCTCCGCCGATAGGTCCCACCCCAATTTATGAATCAGCATAGTAAACTCAGTCCAGTACTCACGGACAGATCTGCTTCCTTGCTGGCAAGCCATTAACTGCCTTCGCACCACCCCCTGCTCAATATCGCTGGAAAACATCAGGTCCATGGCACGAAAAAACTTCCTCGTGTCCTTTAGGATCTCATTATTCGCTGCCATCAGGGGTCTAACCCAATCTTTCGCCCCGGATTCGAGATGGCCAATCACAAAAGCCACTCGCGATTCCTCGTCGGGGAAGTCATCAAACTGCAAGTTTAGAGCGTATTGCATCTCTGTTCTAAAGGCATGATAGTTCCTGGGATCCCCCCCGAATTTCTGCACCAATCCTGGCACCTTTCTGGCGAGCGGGGTGGTTTTCTCCTTTCCCTTTTCTGCATCCTGAGCCCTCCTCTCCTCAAGCCTCGCCGTTTGCAGCGCCAACTGGATCTCCAACGCCCTGTACCTTTCTTCCAGGCTTGGACCCCCTCCAGCTGCTCCTGCTCCTCCGGTTCCGGCTGGGTTGCTCATGATGCTTCTCCCTGCACAAGCTGGCTTTCGGTGACTTTCGGATTGCTATGATGGGACGATGAGCTGCTTGTGCGTAAAATGCAAGTCCCTCAGAGTTTGATCAGGTTTTCAAACCTCTGCCTGTGACGGAGCCCCTCCAGCATGGCTGCGTCAATCACTAGTAGAATCCGAAAGTGGCTGCTTTCGGAATCGTTTCCAACATAAAAGCTCTTTAACGGAAACACGTCGTCTGGCCTCTCGGCGTGACAGTTTCCGGCGAGGTGTGGGTGTCCCTATAGGAGGTCCTGAGACCTCCCCACTGTTTTCGCTGGAAGCGTCTCTGAGCCATCCCTCCGACTCACTTTCCCTTGGAGTTCTTGCTCGCCCTCTACTGGTTCCCTCTTCCGCTGCTACTCCTCTCTCAACCTCAGTGAGCCTTTGCGCCCCCGGCGCTTTAGATGGCAGTTCCCTGACAGTCCCCAACCATGACAGACAATTTAGCCCCAGTTTTCTTCCTTCCTGGTAATGGGCTTGCAAGAAGTGCAACAAGACTCTTCACTAAAATTGTTTTGTATGGATTTGTTTTTATAAATGATACTGGAAGCATTGTGACACAGGTGGCACTGCAAAAGTGTGAGACTGTTTCATTGACTAGATTATACTGTTCTATTTTGTTTTTATTGGCTTGTTCCTTCATAATCCATTGATCATCCATTGTGGGGGTGTTACATATTAGAAACCAGTTTGCCCGTAAGGCATTTTTTTATTTTTTTAAAAATTGTTGGATCTGAACAGTACATAAATAGTCATAGGTTCCAAGTCTTCCAGTTTTGTTTTCTCTCATGCCCTGCCCCAGACACACAAACACACCACTCACCACATGCAAATGAAATGTAGAGATTCCCGTTGCATCTTGAAATGGAAATTGAACCCATTAATGCTTCCTCCTCCCCTGCCACTTTCTGTCCTCAAGATATGCTCAATATCACTGTATATCCTTTGATCTATGAATTGCTAATCATTTGGAGGGGGGGACAGAATAGAATTTAAAAGATCTAATAACAAAATCTAGACCTCAACAGGACATGCAATTTTAAAGAGTAGGCAGTTCGGAGATAGATGAGCTGAATATAAGCCCATAGCTATGACACCATCAGCATTGTTAGCATTGCACGAAGTGTTTGTCTGTTAGCTTTTCCGCACTGTAGTATCTACAGCCAAGGAATGGCATAACAATAGTGACAGTCCCAGAAAGGTCACTGTAATAAGCCAAGCACAGGATATCAAAGAAGCGGCAAGCTGCCAGCACGTAATTTCAAGTCTCATATGAATTCAGCTCCTGTCCTCTTTGCAGTGGCTACTTTTAAAAGCTTTCAATAAAAATAGTCATAAAAATGAAACACTATGTGTTTCCCAAGCCGTATTGTTTCCAGAGCAGTTCTTCAGGATCTCAGGCAGTGAAGCCTCTCCTTGCTCTGGTAATGGGGAATCTTTTAACTGGAAATGCAAGGGGTTCAAGTGGAATCTTTTGCCTACAAAGCCAGATGATCCTTAGCCTTAGCTATGTGAGCCTGTAGAAATGTCTCCCTTCCTCAAAACATGTGCACAACCACTGCTAAGCCATGGCTCAAGCAGTTTCACTAATTTCTCTGAGCTGATATATTCCCTCTACACATTAAGCCTTTAATCGCAACAACAGGGATGGGGAAACTGTGGCCTGCCAGGGATTGTATGACAACTCCCATCAGCCTTAGCCAGCGTAGCTAATGCCAGTTCTCCATTGCAACTTTGTTTTCTGCACTATAACACTTTCAAAACAAAAACAAAAAACCTTGGGGAAACAGCTCTCTCACTGTTCAAACCACAAATTCACAGCATATCCTTCACACAATTAAAATAGTTATTTGTAAGGCAAATAAAGTAGGTACTGTACTTGCCTTTTTGTCCCCTCACAAGGAACTCCCAAGTCAATGGAGTTCAATGCAGGGGTGCTTAATTACAAGGGATTCTTCTGCTTTGGAGATGTGAACGCTAAGATGTGACCACAAAGAGCTGTGGCCAAACATTCTAGGAGGAAGATGGAAAATTTGTTCCTTCATCCTCTGGACAGCACAAAGACATCCCATTGGGGAAACCACTAAAATTACCTGGGACGTAGGGAAAGCTAACACAAGCAGTTGGCCTTCTTCAAACATATTTGCACTAATCTAGAAATTGTGTAGAAAAGCTTCAGAAGGGCACATCGTTGAACAAATCCACCAAGAATCAAATAAGCCTGGTCACTGCTAAAGATCACTGTACAAAATCTGTCTATTTCTATGTTGTCACACAGGCACCAATCTCAATTCCCATGATAATGCAAAACTACTGTAAATTAAAGCATCAAGTCATTATCATTAGCAGAGGCCTCCTATTGATCCTCACATATTTTCACCTCATCCTTTAGCTGTCTTCATATATATGTAGGTAGGTGATATAATTGCTTGCCCACTTAATTACTTTCGCTAACAATTAATCTCTAGAACCAAAACATACAAAGGAGACAAGAGAGATTAATTAGATACCAAACAGTTGTGCATCAAATTTTAAGAACTTACTTAGTCCCTGCTGACTTATAAGACAAAGTTGCTAACAAAAGAAATTCATTGCTTAGTTTTATTCCTTCCCCTATTCCTAATGCAACATGACAATAGTGTAGCAACAGGAGCATCTAAACTGGGTGCACCCTAGATTGAAATGCAAGGTCAACTCCAGACTGTCAGTATTTTGTAGGAGGAATCCAACATATACCAGAAACTTATGTTTGCACAGTTAAAGTGCATTAAAACTGTCAAGCTAGCATAACAAATCCACTGTTGTTGTTTTTTAAAAAAGATTATTATTTACGAGTTTAGGAAAGTGGCAAGGAAATGCACTGGAAAACTGTGATGCACGATTAATGGAACGACATGCCCCGCAAGCAAACAGAATAAATGCTCATTGTTATATAACCTCCCCACAAACCAACCAGATGGATCGATAAAGACCAGGCATAATCTTAACCTCCACATGAGCTTTGTGCAAGCAAATCAGGTTGAATTCTCAATGAACAGGTCTTCTGGAGAAGTTCCTCCTTGGGCAAAGGTCATAGTATTAAATTGTGTATAGTTTTAAACATAGAATATAGTTAGATTGGTGGAGGAAAGCCAAATACCAGAATGCTCTAAAGCTTAGCAAGGGCACCAGGCTAGGCAGAGGTGTACCACTATCACACCTCCTTGGCTCTGTGTCTGCCACCTAACATAGTAAAGCACATTCAGCCATTTAATGCTACTGCTATGACAGAGAAAATTGGAGTGTGTGTTCATGCTGGCAACCTGGCTCTCAAGATAACTGGGATTCTCTCATCATATCCTATGAAACTGTAGGAAACTGTAGGAAAAATGCTTGATTTCAGGGTACAAGAAACTGTCCTACACAGAGTAAGTCCATTTCTTCATTTAAGTTAACAGCAGCTCCTCAAGGAGTTCTCAGCATCCCTATCTGAGATGCTTTAACTAGAGATGGCATCCATTTGAAATTATGTGTACAAAGCATGTGGTCTTCTACTGAGCTATATAGAGCTTCCTTTCCCATGCCAGCAAGCAAAGGAATTTCTTCTTGACCAAAACATGCTGGGATCTTGCCTGAACAAACCAATTGTCTAAGCAACAAGTTACCAAACTAATTGGTTGTACCCAACTATGCAAATGGTAAGCACCACAAAGCAACATGTGTACAATAGTTCAGGGGGTTCGGCGGGAGCCATGTGGATGTGTTATTTATTTATGGATGAAAGCATTTATAGACAGAAGAGACTCATGCAATTCATATGAATTCCATGCATATGTAAAGTTAAGTTTCAAGGAATAAAAAAAAGGTGTGTCAGCCAATACAAGATCAGTCCCCATCCTTTAATTAAGGGCAGAACTTGGTGCAAATTCAATACCTAAATCAGTCTAGAATTTATGTTCTACTGTCCAAACCTCCTGAGTGTATACAACCTGGGTTATTACCACTATGCATACCTAATGTGGCTTTTGGTAAGGGGTGACTGTGATAGATTTCATACTGTAGTATTTTTACTACTATCATAGCTGAGGTTTTATGCCAGCTTTCGATTCTCATCTTGACAGTGCATTTTGCAGCGTTCATTCATATTGTGAATTTATTTCTAGGTGATCTATTGCATGTAGCACTGAGTAAATTCATTTTATAAAAGCAACTAGAGGTCGCTCAGCACCAATCAACTTTAACTAGGATAAACAGGGTCTGGGTGCACACACACACACACGTGCGCGCACACACCCCCTTTGTCTTTCTGCATGGCAAGTCTGTATTTACCTCAACAATCAGCCCTGTTGGTATATAGATTTACTTTATCCAGACTCCCTTGCCAGTACATTGTGAGATAAACTTAGTATTATTTTAAGCTTGACAAGTTAAGCCTTGCACTTCATAGATGTACTTCGAATATTGATTATTTATTTAACTTGTTCATCACTTGTTACACAAAAACAGCATCCAACAAATAATAAAAACATGAAATTTATAGGAAATCCACAAAACAACCTCCAATAACAATATTGATATGCTTGGTGGTAACATTTTTCATAAATCTACTTTCAACATAGATAGATAAAACTTTATTCGCATTAGCCAATGGCCATAGCAACAATAAAACATATCAGCATATGTTCTCCAGTACTTCAAAATCATTCCTACGCAAACTGATGGTTAGCATATTCATAGATTTACCAGTTGAGAAGTTGAGAAGAATGGATTGAACAAAGGAAAGAGAAAGGTAACTTGAGGGCTTGATGTTCTGATGTCAAGTCTTCAATCCAAGCTTCCTATTATTTCTCAATTTGTGTTCTGCCTTTCCTCACAAAGGAGCCCAGGACAGAAAACAAACCATCAAGTTTCCTGCCTTGTCCATAAAAAATATGCTGTTCAGATAATCCTATAGGAAATGAGCTCACCCCCTTGAAAGCCACAATCTTGGGGTTTGTTATTTCATCAGTGGATATCTAGATTAAGGTCCGGTGGACAGATTCTCTCCCCAAATAAAACCAAGGCTCCCAATGGCAACTGTAACAAATCTATTTCTTGAAAAACGAAAGTGATATTGGGCTGGGTTCTTTCCAAAGCATTATAGCAAAGAGCACGAGAGAAATAAAAGAGCTTTGATTCCCCTTTCCACAACCATGGCTGTTATTTGCACAATAATCCAGAAATAAAACACGAAATAATGGGGCAGGGAAAGAATCAACCAAGGCCATCTTCAGTTCCAGGCAAGTGTGGCGGCCATCACCTTGAACCCCCTTTAAAACTAGCAGGGATTCTGTGCTCCTAACAGCTGGCTAGCAGCCTATTTCCTGGCATGTTTACAGAAAGGTGGAGCTTTTCCCATCACTTCCATCACCTGCTCCATTCAGACAGTGGCTAAAGTCAGAAGAGTCCCGCATAGAAGAAAACAAAACAAACACAATACCAGCTGAGCCATCTTTTATACGTTCTCTTTGCCTTCCAAAATGGAAAAGTTTAAGGATTCCCTCCTCCAAATCTGTATTAGGAGGGAAAAGAAACAAGTTTCCACCCACTTACATAACTAGGGTTTTTTTTTTATTCACTTGCTTCTGTTTTTGCTGCTTGAAATGAGACACGTGGGCTTAATATTGTGCTCTTACTGACATTAAGCCATGTATCTGTGTCAGTTACTCCAACCGCTATTGATTTGTAACTAACATCTGAAGTTAAATTAGCTGCAAAGGCAAGTTGTGTTTAATCGGTATCTGGGAAACAAACCATCCTTCTCATTTACTTACTGAAAAGCCATCTTTCCGCTCCTTCTGAAAACTGGCGAGGTGATCCAAAGGTTGGCCTTTGCTTCCCATTTATCCCTCCTAATAAGACCCAGAGAAAGATGTCAGACCTTTATCTTACTGCTCTTTTCTCCCTATGGATCAGCTCGTTCTGTTGACAGCAACAAAACCTTCAGTGTTCTAGAAGGCTTCCTCAGAAGATCTGTTCTTTAGCCTAGGTCTCACTGAAGTGTGTCTGGGTTGAACCACTCTAGCTGCATGTGGGGGACTCACTTAATCAAACACTCCCCCATACAAAAACCATCCTGTCATATTTGAAACTAACATGCCAGATTTCTCTGGGCAAGGAAGCTTTTTTTCTTCTTCTTCAAATGGAGGAGCATTCAGTTGTGTTAATCAACCTGCAGCCTGGTGAATCCAAGTGCTGCAATCCAGATGTACAGGTTTACCACTTCTGTGAAAACCAGACCTTTGGTAGAAGTAGGGGCAGGACCATTACTTTACAGCAGCGTTTCCTAAACCTGGGTCTCCAGCTGTTTTTGGACTACAATTCCCATCATACCTGACCACTGGGTTCCTGCTAGCTAGGGATGATGGGAGTTGCAGTTCCAAAACAGCTGGCCGCCCTCGTTTGGGAAACGCTGCTCTACAGTAAACTGGGCACAAATGTACCTCAAATACATAGCTTAACAGCCATTTGGGGAGTAAATGGTACCATCATTAATGATGGTTGTGCCCATTTTCTTTATGACTCCACTGATGATGCAAGCTAGAATTATCCAGTGGAATTAATGTTCTCTTGAATTGCTTGAGATCAACTGCTGTGAGCAAATTGGATCAACACTATGAAATAACAGTCTATTGTGTTTCTTTTTGAAGATACAGACAAATGTCTTTGCACATGTGCCTAGTAGTTCTATGAACTACCTTGTAACCATTGACTTCAGAGCTACACTTTTAAAAAGGGAACTTGACATTAACCAAAACAAGATAAATTTAGTACAGTGTGCACTGCAAATTATAGCCTACATCAGAACATAACAAAAGAAGAGTGCCACTGGATCAGTCAAAAGGTCAGTCTAGTCCAGCATTCTGTTCACAGCAGACCACCAGATGCTTGTGGGAAGGTCACAAGCAGGACACAAGAACCACAATACTCCTTAGACATGATCCCCAGGAGCGGGTATTCAAATACATACTGCCTCTGATACTATGCAGTGGGGAGAAAATTCCATTTAAATCAGTTGGACTTAAATTCAAGTAGACATTCCACGGTTCTTCTTAAGACTGCTCAAGTTCACTTATTTTGTGGGTACAGAATGGCTCTATTATTAAGGATTGTGGTGGCAGTGAGAAGCCTATAGCTTTATCTCAAAACAGTAAAATATTTATGCGACGTTTAAGATAATAAATCATATTTAGGCACTAAAACCAAAAATTGAATTTGGAAGCTATATGGTTTTGACAGCATAAGAGAAGATATATGTACAAAGAGGGTAGCTAAGTCTTCACATCTTCCACTTTTATTCTCTCATTTAATTAAGCAATTAGTTTTATAGATTGTTGATTATGAGTTTCACCAAACTGAGAATCCAGCCTTTGCTTTCCAGGCAGAATCAAAACTAACTATAAGTTAACTAGAAGAATGTTGCTGTGAATGTGGTAACTGAGGCCTGTGGGAACTGGAGTCTAACAAAGTCCAGATGGCACCAATTGCAATATATGTGTCACATAACATTATGTTTTAAAGTGTGTCCTCGGTCTGTGTGAATAAGACAAACTCACAGGATGCTATCCAGCTAACCAGTTTACTAAAGCAAGGACTTTTAGCTGCACAATGCAGCCTCGCCACCCTTTTGCAGCATCCCCCATAAATCTGCTCCAGAAGGTTGGCAGAACCTCCAGAACATATAGAATCCATGGTTGGAAAAAAGTATTATATAATTACAGTCAGAGAGACAGAAGAGACTGCAGCTCAAACCTAGCTTTGTTGCCATGTTCTGTGTGGTTTGCGTGTCTTAATTGGCTTTTCCAAATTGGCATATTCAAGCAAATTTAGCATTCAAGGCTCTAGTTGCCTTGCTCCATGATCCTGGTGGCATTGGTCCATAGGAATTAACTGTGCTGCTATCCACAAAGCTGAATCCTGTGCTATTTCTAGCTTACCATAATATGTTAGGAGCTCGCTTTTATATAAACAGAAGATAGGAGAAAGAGTTCCCACACTGTTTGGATGAGGGAGTGAATCAGCAAAATAGGTCTGTGCGTAGGATCAGCAATAATATCCACATCCATTCCAAAGCACTTTAGAGTCCAAGTTATGTGGCCATTGGTAGGAAGCTATCAGCCATATTGTTGTATGTGCTCCAAAAGATAAAGCTTTTCAATATGAAAAGCATGTTTTATTTACATGGCAACATTAAAGAGGACTGCCTTTAACCATTTATTTTTAATAGCCATGTTATTATGAGACAGAAAGCTTTTTATTTTAAAGGATAGGCTTTTCTTACATGCTAAATTTAAGCAATGATTCACTGAACATGAGATCCAAATGAATTCTACCGTTTTTATCTAGAGAAGTTGGGAACTGTGTGCCAAATTCAAAATCTGGTCAAAGAAACCTCTACAGACTTGCTTGGAAAAGCATGCAAAGTTCCTGGCATTTTCCCATCAGGCAGGCGATAAAAAGCAAAGCCAAGGGCTGCCAATATTTATCTCTCAACATTAAAAAGTTGTGGTTTTTATCTGGGGAGGAGAGCAGCTGCAGAGGGAAAGTAAGAGAGACTTCAGAGCAGAGCAATCATTTGTAAAGTTAGGGCACATTTTTTTCTAATTCCACACCAAATTCTACACAGCTGATTATCAAGATTTCTACAAGGTTACGCAGCTGTTAGAGATACCGTGTTCGCTTTTATTCTTTGAAAGTGTGACCTCTAGATACAAGTTACGGCCCGTGCACCACAGATTAGCTAAACTGCGTCAGACCAGCAAAAATGGAAAGCTGGGCAGAAGCAAAGTAGGCTTTCAATTTGAGATCAAGAGTGTGAAAGATCCCATATTAATTTATCTATTAGTCTTTTACAGGCTCCTCTGGCAATTTTCCTACCTATCAATTCAGGTTAACACATGGATCATATCAGAATTCTGGGAGTCCTTTCAATTTAAATAAAATTTCTAGCCCTCACGTCTCAAAACAACTTGGAAGTGTAATTGAAAAAATTTAATAGCTAAAATTCCATATTCATTTGATGTTCGTATCTCTTGGTTTCCCAGCCCATTTCATGCTTTGAGGAGGCTGATTCTTGACCTTAAACACCTAAAATTAATGCCAAGAGCTTTGGTAATTGCACTTGAGTGCAATTCTTTCCTGGGCCTGGTGTGGTTCAACATCTTCATAAGTGACTAAGATGGAGGAATTGAGAGGACGTTCATCAAATTTGCAGATGCCATGAAACTGGGAGTGGTAGCAGGATTCAAATGACCTTAACAGATTGGAGAACTGGACCAAACTGAATGAATTTCAACAGGGACAAATGTAAGGTTCTGCACTTAGGCAGCAATAATCAGGTGAACAGATATAGGACGGGGAACACCTGGCTTGACAGCCATACATATGAAATAATCCTGGAGTCTTACTAGACCACAAGCTTAACGTGAGTCAACAAATTGATGCAGTAGCTGATACAATCCTAGGCTACATCAACAGAAGCATAGTATCTAGACCAAAGGAAATAATAGTACCACTCTATTCTGCCTTGGCCAGACCTCCACCGTGTGACAAAAAAGTTGATTTTGCTGGACAGGTTTATTTAACAAGTGTTTCTTTTCTTTCTTTCTTTCTTTCCCTGCCAGCAAATGGTTAACGAACAGCAGCCTCTGACTGGCCGTGGTTCCAGGAAGGAGAGTTTAAAAGGAGAGGATTTGAAGAGAGACAGGTAGTTGAGGAGAGGGTTGGTTGAGGAGGGATAGGAATAGAGGTTGGGAGATAGGTAGGGAGACAGGTTGGGCTATAAAGAGTGAATGGGAGAAAGAGTTGGTTCTGGAAAAACAACTTCCACTCTGAGCATGTTGTGAAGGACAGAGTGTGGTGTCCTGTAGGAGGAAGAGACTGGAATTTTACTGGGAGGCAGAGGTTGAGCCAGGAGAAGTAGGAGTCCCAAGCCTACTTGGGACACAAATCTGGAGGGGAAATATTCTTCTAAGGAAAAGAAGAAACTCCCAGACCCAGTGAAGGGAGGGGGTGTGACGACTCTTTGGTCTATTTACTTAAAGTACCTCAGGAGCAGGATTGTTAAAGGGGGTGGATAACTGAAAGAAAGTATACCAGAAAAAGGAACCAAAGCAATAATGCAAAAACAACTGAGGACAAATTTAAAGATTTAAAATCTTTAAGATTTAAAAATCGCACTCTATTCCTGAAGTAACCTAAGTTGAATCCATCTGTGTTCTACACTATCTTGCCTTAAATAAATCTTTATTGTTTATTTAAAGAAAACCTGTCTGAGACTACAACTTACTAAATATCACCTCATAAAGGTCCCCCGCAGGATAATCTGGGTTAGAATTTTAAGAGGAAAGGAAAAGAAACCTTCGGGGAAAGGGTTGTTCAGTGAGGTGGGGAGCAATTTATCTAAGTGAGAGCGGGGCCAATGGCATGAGAGGGAAAAGTGCCATTGTGCCCGTCGCACACTGCAATTATTGTGTCCAGTTCTGGGCACCACAATTATGCAAGAATATTGACCAGCTGGAACATGTACAGCAGAAGGTAAACAAAGTGATAACAGTTCTGGAAACCAAGCATTATGAGGACTGGTTGAAAGAGTGGGGTGTGTTTAGCCTGGAAAAGAGAAGACTGGGAGGTGAAGAGCTGTCACACGGAAGATGAAGGAAACTTGTTTTCTGCTGCTCCAGAGGGTAGAACCCAAACCAATTGCAAGAAAAGAGATTCCAACTAAGCACTGTGAAGAACTTTCTGATAGTAAGTTGCTTGACAGTGGAATGGACAGCCTCAAAAAGGGGTCGACTCTTTCATTTTAAACAGAGGTTGAATGGCCATATGCCAGGGATTATTTAGCTGTGGGTATTGCATTGCAGGATTAAATGCCCATTGGGATCCCTTCAACTCTACAATCTTATGATTCTATAGAAGTATTTGGCAACCTGAAATCTAGTAGCACCATGTGCACCAGCTCAGACCCATGAAATGCTGTTTCTGAGATTCTGAAACTCCATTTTAAATATTAATTTTCAACCCCACTGGCTTTATGTGGGTTTTTTAAAAAAAAAAATCTGGCATGGAATAAGCAGAGAAAGCTTATGTGCTTTGACACAAAAACCTCCACAGGATAATATCAAAAAGGTTGTGAATTCTAGATTGGCTCAATAAGTTGTTAGTTTTGGGGTTTTTTAAAAAGGTATCATTTTTCATTTATGTCTGCAATTTTGGCAGGAAATCTCATGAGAATGTTGTTGTTTTTTATCTTGCCCTTATACTGGATGTTTTCTGTTTCCCTCTCATGCCAAATTCACCGAACATAGCCTCAAGTAATGCTGCACATCTAGGGCTCTTAGAGCCTACATAATAAAGATAGATACCAAGTGTGAGAAATGTCAGCAACACATTTCAAAGCCATCCAAAGATGATCAGAGGGTTATTTTTTTTCCTGAACTCACTTGTCCCTTCCTGTCTTGAAATTGAAAGATTGCTCCTATATATAAGAAGTGTGGCATCCTTGGTCTCAGGAGCACAAGACTAGACTTGTGTTTTATGCTCCAAGGCATAAAGGTGAGGGGAAGAAGAGAGAAAGGGAAAAGTGCAGTGACTTCTAAAGAAAAGCAGTACAAAGGCCAGAATGTATGCTGATCAGCAACAGCAGGAAAAAAAACAACCATTCAGCCAAAGCCTTCTGACACCTGGACTTCAAATCCTAGCCTAGGCTAGGAGTTTGGTAAGGAAATGAAAGCAGGCTGAGAGTTGGGATTAACATTCAGTTGCAACTGAATCCATCCTCTTTTCTTTTAGTTATCAATGAAATATTTTGTCGCTAAATAGAGTAAAGATTTCTATGAGTTATTCCTGGCATTTCAGTGAGTTCTTTCTGCTGTCATGTTTGTGGGCAGGGATATGGAACAAGTTCTGTGATGTTGTCATGAGATGCCCACCTTCACCACATGATGACCAGTGTCTTCCATGCATGACTGGCATGGTGGTGGCAGTGAGCAACAGTTTGATTGGCGGGTGTTGATTAAGGCCAGCTTGGGTTTATTAAACATATACTGCATCTCACTTTAAAATTTCAGAAGTATTTACTGTACAACTAAGTAACAGAAAAACCATGCTAACAATCACATATATTTGAAAAATAGATTTAACAATACAATGCTTTAATGGATGTCATTGCTATTGGCTTCATGTATTCCCTATAGCTGCTTTGGGGCTGCTAGGGGAGCGCAGGATCCCAGCTCACCTGATGTGGACAACACCCAGCCCAGATTCCACCCTGAATTAATTGGGGGTGGGGGTTGCTAATGTTTGATTGGGTTTTTCAAAACACCTACATGCAGCCAAGGGAAAAGAAAGAGACCTGTGTTTCCTTTCCCTCCCAGACCAAGAGCAGGAGGGTTCAGTTCTGCTAGATGCTGCACTTGTGATGGAGAACACTGCAGACCGCAGGATTGAATCTTCCACTAACCAGCTGGTGAACAGAGGATTCCATCCTGCAGGGCCCTGCTTTGCAATCACCTTTCCTGTGGGGGCCATGGAAAGGAGCGCCCTGTGGCCTGTAGAATTGAACCCCCCATTCACCAGCTGGTGAGGATCTGTTTCCCCAATTTTTGCCCTGACTCAGCCAAAGCCCAGGCCTCCAAAACCAGCCTGAAATTTTGGCTTTTGGCTAAATCCAGTGCATAGTCCTACTACTATAGCTCAGTTGGTAAAGCATGAGATTCTTAGAATCATAGAGTTGCAAGAGACCACAAGGGCCATCGAGTCCAACTCCCTGCCAAGCAGGAAACACCATCAGAGCACTCCTGACATATGGTTGTCAAGCCTCTGCTTAAAGACCTCCAAAGAAGGAGACTCCACCACAGTCCTTGGCAGCAAATTCCACTGTCGAACAGCTCTTACTGTCAGGATATTCTTCCTAATGTTTAGGTGGAATCTTCTTTCTTGTAGTTTGGAACCATTGCTCCGTGTCCGCTTCTCTGGAGCAGCAAAAAACAACCTTTCTCCCTCCTCTATGTGACATCCCTTTATATATTTGAACATGGCTATCATATCACCCCTTAACCTCCTCTTCTCCAGGCTAAACATGCCCAGCTCCCTTAGCCGTTCCTCATAAGGCATCGTTTCCAGGCCTTTGACCATTTTGGTTGCCCTCCTCTGGACACGTTACAGTTTGTCAGTGTCCTTCTTGAACTGTGGTGCCCAGAACTGGACACAGTACTCCAGGTGAGGTCTGACCAGAGCAGAATACAGTGGCACTATTACTTCCCTTGATCTAGATGCTATACTCCTATTGATGTAGCCCAGAATTGCATTGGCTTTTTTTAGCTGCCGCATCACACTGTTGGCTCATGTCAAGTTTGTGGTCAACCAAGACTCCTAGAGCCTTTTCACATGTACTGCTCTCAAGCCAGGTGTCACCCATCTTGTATTTGTGCCTCTCATTTTTTTTGCCCAAGTGCAATACTTTACATTTCTCCCTGTTAAAATTCATCTTGTTTGTTTTGGCCCAGTTCTCTAATCTGTCAAGGTCATTTTGAAGTGTGATCCTGTCCTATGGGGTGTTAGCCACCCCTCCCAGTTTGGTGTCATCTGCAAATTTGATCAGGATACCCTTGAGTCCATCATCCAAGTCGTTGATAAAGATGTTGAATAAGACCGGGCCCAAGACAGAACCCTTTAGCACCCCACTAGTCACTCTTCTCCAGGATGAAGAGGAACTATTGATGAGCACCCTTTGGGTTCAGTCAGTCAGCCAGTTACAAATCCACTGAGTGGTAGCATAGTCAAGACCGCATTTTACCAGCTTCTTTACAAGAATATCATGGGGCACCTTGTCAAATGCCTTGCTGAAATCAAGGTAGGCTACATCCACTGCGTTCCCTTCATCTACCAGGCTTGTAATTCTGTCAAAAAACGAGATCAGGTTAGTCTGATATGACTTATTTTTCAGAAATCCATGCTGACTATTGGTGATCACAGCATTCCTTTCTAGGTGCTCACAGACTGTTTGCTTAATGATCTGCTCCAGAATCTTCCCTGGTATTGAAGTCAGACTGACTGGGCGGTAATTATTTGGGTCCTCTCTTTTCCCCTTTTTGAAAATAGGGACAACATTTGCCCTCCTCCAGTCTGCCGGGACTTCGCCTGTCCTCCAGGAATTCTCAAAGATGACTGCCAGTGGTTCTGAGATCACATCTGCCAGTTCTTTTAATACTCTTGGATGCAGTTCATCTGGCCCTGGAGACTTGAATACATCTAAACTAGCCAAGTATTCTTGTACTATCTCCTTAGTTATTCTGGGCTGTGTTTCCTCTGCTGAATCATTTGCTCCAAATTCTTCAGGTTGGGCATTGTTTTCTTTATCGGAGAAGACTGAGGCAAAGAAGGCATTGAAGAGTTCAGCCCTTTCTGTGTCCCCTGTTTGCATTTCACCATCTTCTCCTCTGAGTGACCCCACTGTTTCTTTGTTCTTCCTTTTGCTACGAACATACCCATAAAAGCCTTTTTTGTTGCTTTTAACCTCTCTAGCAAGCCTGAATTCATTCTGTGCTTTAGCTTTTCTGACTTTGTGTCTACACGTGCTGGCTATTTGTTTGAATTCCTCTTTGGTGGTTTCCCCCCCTTTTCCATTTTTTGTACGCATCCTTTTTTAATCTCATGATTCTTAATCTCTGAGTCATGGGTTCGAGCCCCACATCGGTCAAAAAGATTCTTGCATTGCAGGGGGTTGGACTCTATGATTCTAATAACACCTCAGCTGGCCCATGGCATTGTACTACCCAAGAATTAAAAGGCATGTCCATATTGAATACTCAAGGCTGCAGTCCTATACCAAATTTCCTAGGCAGCCTCATTAAATTCAATGATACTATTTTTGAATAGTGTAGAATTGTAGTGTAAACCACTTTCAAACCTGTCAAACTGCCATGACACTGAGAATAGCAGTTGCAGAAAGGGCTGGAGATCTCCGACAAGTAATTTCCAGTCCCCACAGGTTGTTTGTTGTTTTTAGGGAACCAGTGGCCACTTGATGAATTTCAAACCATTTAAAATCTGTGTTATCACAATGGAGCCCTCAGTTATCGCAGCAGATACCAACCTTCTGGAATTATACATAAAACAGTCATTATTCAGATATTTTCTTAGGGAAATAAAGCATATCAGGATTTTTTTTAAAAAACATCTCTGTGACAGTGTGGGGAAAATGTATTAAAAGAAAGAAAGAAAATGGCTTTATCATTGTTTTGCCTCACACTGGAAGAAATTGTGGAAACCAAGCTTTATATATTCTATTCAGAGCATAAAGATTCTCTGAACAGTTTTCCTTTCTCCATGAGAGTCATGTGATCACCCAGTAATGTCCAAAAACTGCTTCATTCCCAGCAGGTTGTTGTCTTATCAGATCGTCACTCCCCAGCTAAAATTTGAAACTGTCAGCTCCTCAGCATAACAACAGTGTTACCTGCTTATAATTCATTTTCTCGCTACTGCCATTTTGACAAATACCTCAAAGCTGAAGGACGCAATGTATATATTATCTCCTCAGCAGGCATGCAAAGTTCCATTAGCTTCAGCAGAAGGGGAAATAAACATACTTATGGAAGGAAAATGTACACTGAATAAATAGGGCTAGACTGGCCAGTAAATTCCACAAAAAGCAGAGTTTTGAGGTGGAGGTTCCTCCTCAGGCAAAATTTTGAGAGAATAAAAATTACCTTCAATAAGACTGACAAAATTTCTAAGATATCCTGTACTTGGAGAACCCACAGGAAATAACATGGACCCTTTACCATCAACCTCTCACCAGAACTTTCTATGTTTACCGGCAGCTGGTAAAGAAACTGCCAGCAAAAGAACAAAGGTAGTTGGTCCTAGGCTCGAATTGCCACTGGGTTTTGTCTAACTCAAAATGTTTGCAGATTCCTCCTTGGCAAAACCACCTGAGCAGTTTCAAGGGGCGAGAGAAGCATTTTGATGAAACTAACAACATTTCTCAGGAGGGCTCTGCAAATCTGCACAGTCTTTTTACTAGAGGGGAGAAAGAGAGAGAGCGAGAGAGACCTAAATGATGAGGTTTAAATTACTTCATCAGCCTCCTTCTGTCCTAGGGTTCGGAAAGATAACATATGCTATTATATTTTGTCATTCATTAGTCTGCCTTAATGACTGCACAAGCAGAAATCCCATTTTTTCTAACCGCTGGATACCTACTAACTTCTGACAAATGTTCTTAGCATGGGTCATAAATTCTGGGGGTGTGGAAGGGGTTGTGCTCCCCCACCCTTCTTTCATATATTGAATTCTAAACATATTGTGTTTATTATGCATTAAGTCCATCCAGCTGGAGCATTAAATATCATATCATACACAGTTTTACTTTGGGTGGTGGTATTATTTCTTCCAGAAGATTTGAACTGTTGTTATTTCAGACAATATTCTGATACTATGGACAATTATTTCTATGGAACAACAACAACAACTTCCCCCTTTCACTGGCATTAGCCTTGAGGCAGCATAGATCACTAGACACCTGTTCTAATATATTGAAGGAAGCGGGGAGAAGCCTCATCGCAGAGAGCAGGAGCGGAATTTGGTAATATGGCACCTTGAGTGAAGACAACCCTATCCTCTTATTTTCACAGCAATTCATTTTGGTACAGTTGCCCTATTGTCAGCAGAGACTCTTGCCCAGTTACTGGGACCACACTGCATCTCAAAGGGATTTCTAAAAGTACACATTTTGGTATGCTTGCTTGGTAATCCTTAACCAGGTTTCTTGCCAGCATTTTTGTAGGAAATCAGCCGTGTGTTTGAGTCACTTTGTCTGCTAGGAACAGAAATAAGGCGAAGCAATGCAAATCTGCACAGTCTTCAGTCACCAAATTTACAGCAAATTGCTTGTTGATAACTCATCACTATTCTGGAGGCAACAAATTGCAGAGCTTTAGAAGTCAAGGTTGCTGAAGAAAATGGTCTTAATAATAATCACAAATGGAAGCACAATCTGGGAGAGCATGAGATAATCAGCATTGTATTGGGTGAGGCAGACAACTTGCATATATTTAATAGACATGCTTCAGTAGATTGGAAACAAGGAAATAAAACAAGCTGCTATAATCACTCCCAAGTCAGACTGGAAACCTAAATGTGATAGACCAAAACTGCATATATGAGAAAAGATAAGAGCTCCTGCCCAAAAGCTAATGATGCCTGTTTATTTTGCAACTCAAACCATGGTGCAGATCACAGAATCTAGTTCCAGGATTTAATTTGGCCAACCAGACTTCAGAAATCTTCATCTTTCATTGTAAAATGAGCAAATTTCTAGCCATAATGAATTCTAGCAGCTTCCAAAGCTCTGAAATGTCAGGAAACATAATAGGGCTTCAAATCACTGGGACCGGAGATATATATATCTCTACAAACTCAACAAACCATAGTTTTGGTTCCTTTTTACCAATTGCAGGCCCTAATTCCATACCCTATTCTTCCATCCACAATTCCAGAAATAAAACAATGAGATGCCTTGTAGATTGCAGGAAAGCAGCAGGAACTGAAGGAACTGAACAGTTGATGCACATGAAAGCATCAGAACGCCTCACAGATTATCTTGAACAGGTCAATGGAGGGGTGTCAGGCAGGATTTCATCAAGTGACACCACACCACCACCAGAGATCTGGATAAATAAAGGGATCCACAGGGACACCTGCCTAGAACATGACTGGATCTAGACACATCAAAGAAGTGATTCAGCTAAACGCATTATAAACTTCATAATGCGAAATCCCACTGGTGAAAGATGAGACTTCGCAGTGCCATCTGGTGTCAGTGTTATAACTCATATAAAGCACTTTTTCTTTACTAATGTAACTGAGTCCCATGTCTCCTTCCTTGCACCAACAGGCAAGAGCCGATTATGTGATAATCTTGACCAGGCAAACTCAGCCCTCCAGATGTTTTGAGACTACAATTCCCATCATCCCTGACCACTGGTCCTGTTAGCTAGAGAAGATGGGAGTTGTAGTCCCAAAACATCTGGACGGCTGAGTTTGCCTATGCCTGCTCTTGACCCTTGACCTTTCAGATCAGGTTGGCTTGCTGAACTGTACAATGCAGGGACACAATTTTACTAAGTATGGATGCTCTCTGCCACACCTGTACTGGAAACAGGTCCAACAATAAGGGAGGGCTTTGCCAAAGCTTCTGCCAATATCCACTCATTTACATGTTTTTTAAAATATTACATTTACCTTTCTGCCAATGCAATTAAGGCACTAGTAGACCTGATACAAAAGGGGGAAAATGGAGGGAAAAAGGAATATAATGCAGAAGCAACTCCGCTACCAATTCATACATAAAGTGAGACTAGCATAATACGAGAGTAAGGAAAACCTTAGTAACAGGAGTTTTGCTGAGAGATAAACAGAAAGACACAGCAGGGCCTACCAAACATCACTTGCCTACCCCTACGGCAGTAACTAGCAGATTACCAGAGTACCCCAAAACAGCATCTGATGGGACTTCTTCATCTCCCTAAACAAAAGGATTAGCATTAGTAAAAACCGAAAAGAGGTAACCAGCCCAATTTAAGCCAGCAGCACCCTGGATTCACTTGCCAATCAGATTAAAGTGAAAAGCGCCTTGGAACGAGAAAGGCCAGCCTGCCACTAATAAGATAGAAAGTGCTAAGCCAATAATCCTCCCACTAGAAAGGCTAATCTCAAAAGAAGAAAAAGAAAAAGAAAAGGAACAGCATGCCCCACTGTGCCTTGCATCACAGCCATCACTCCCTCCTGCTAATGATTCTCCATTAGTGCAAATGCAAACCTCAAAGGGACCTCCGTTAAACAACATTGAAAAGAGGCTGTCCTAAATAGTTGTGCAGAAGGAAGAATTTTGGTGGTGGGAAGAAAATCTATACCTGCTGAAATTCCCTCTTGCTACGCAGCTATTAATGATGTTGGACACCTCAACTCCTTTACAGCTAGTCACTATAAACATACACGGAGACTGACCTGACATTTAACAATGACTGGTTTTATTAATACAGCACCTGTCAATAAGTATGAGTGTCTGAGTGGGTGCACTGCTACTCTTCACAGATTTCATTTTTACTGTTTTGCAATAAATCAGGCCTGCACAACTTCTGACCTGCACAAGCTTATTGCGGACCCTCCACCAGCTATGCTTTGTGGCCTGTTCCTAGCAGACAAGCAGATTTTAATTAGAGATGCTGAGAGTTATATGTGGAACCTAACACACAAAAGGCACACTATCACGTCCCTGTAATAGGGGGCGGGGAGAGAGGGTGGGTGTCAAACACTTAGGAGTCCACAGGGAACAGGAAGTGGCCTACATTCAACTTACTGAGTCACAAATTCGGCGAGCCTGCAATGAATTGAGATGTCTGTAGAATTCTTTAGGTCTGTATCCAGTGGTACAGCTCCGCAGGTGAAGGGACTTCTAGACGTGCAATGAAACTTCCTCTTCATCTTCTGAACCCCGTGAGCCTCAGAATTGGCCCTGAAGTGTTGGGGGCCATACAAAAATTTGGTCCTGCACAGATGGGGATAGGCAGAAAATAGAAGCCCTTTTGCTCCAGTGGAACCCACGGACCAGATACAACCCACGGACCAGAGATTGCCAAACTGGCACTCATGGGCACCAGGCTATTGGACCTTGTGTGCTTGGGGTTGTTTTTTGGGTGGGTGTGGATTTTTAGAAACAGCAGACACTTTGTTCACCCATGGAGGGCATTTTCTGAGTGTGTGTGTTTGATAGAGGTGCACTTGGCCAATCAGAGGGGGGCAGTGTTTGTTTGGTCTGTGTGTATGTGTAGTAAGTGAGATGGAGGGAAAGATGCATTTGGACAGAGAGAAGGGGAGCCAAGTGTGGTGGGGGGTGTTTGTGGGGGGTAGGGGGGTCTTTTTCTGGCTCTGGGGATTGTTCCTTGTTATTAGACAGCAGCACCCTTGTTGCTGGAGGCAGGTAGTCAGTAATTTGTGAACACTATTAGGACCATCTGTGCATAGGTAATTTCTCAGAAGAAGCATGTGGTTTTTTGATGTGGGGTGGGGGGGAGAACAGGAATAACTACACTCCCTATTTTTATGTTATGCCATACCCTCTGCCATGTCAACCCTTTTGTGCATGGTGCTGAGAGAACTTTCTCAAAATCTGAAATGTGCCCATTGGTCCAGACTGGTTGGTGACCACTGCTGCAGACTGTGTATTTTAATATTTTCCAAAAGACATAACCAAATATGGTTGTTGTCAAGCTTAAGCAGATGTCGGCAACAGACAGAGCTGTGTGCGCTTTGTGAAAAAACAAAAACAAAATAGGTATTCTGTGTCAAGATTATTCAAATTCTGCACCAAGAAAAGCTCGATTCTGTAACACGTAATGTGCAAATTTGCATGTTTTCTATTTTAAAAAACAATTTATTCTAGCATTGTTAGTGAGTGGAGCAAAGAAATGTGCAGCTGCTCTGATATTTTGCAAAACATTACCCTTACACTTCAGATCATATCTTAGAAGAAGCTGAATTCTGTGGATTGCTGTGCTCCTACAGAACTGTGGCAATACATTCACCTTGGCAATAGGCATATAAGTCAATGGATGTGATCACAGACATACAAACACTCTGAGGCTGATAAAGGTCAAGGAACACATCTCCATTGGGGGCCCCAATGTCACACCTTCAGATATGTGTCTCTGTTGCAAGAGTTATAGCTTGTCTATAGACTTAGCTGTTATGTGCTACCTAAGCATCTTTTGCCTGGCAGGGGAAAAGGACAATTATTCATTTTCCTAGAAAAGGAAGGCTATAGAGACTTCACAGATAACCACTAATTTTAAAGTTCCGTTCTTTGCTCTACATAAAGTTTTAGCACTGTGTTATATTGGCTCTTTTTATAAGCTGATAGCAAGATTTGCACGGCCTCCATTTGCTAGAAGGTGGAAATATGATCAGTGCCCAAAGATCTGCTCCTTCCACTTTGTACCACCTCTAAAAATCTATGTGATCATTATGTGCTAAAAGACTAAAGCCAAGAAATGTGAATTAATCGTCGATATTTCATACCTCTGAGTCATTCATTTCGCCAGCCTCTCAAGCAGCAGCAGACTTGCTCACTATTAGCTGTCAGCTGTGATCTGGAAACCCTTTTATTTACAGGTTATTGCAAAATGAATTTGTTTGCTCTTTATGTTCCCTGAGCAGATTTGAAAGTTAATTATAAAGGGGGAGAAGAAGAACTAAAGCAAGTGAAACAATAATTCAATGTATGTTGAACAAGGGAAGACCGTTTGACAAATGCCGGTTTTCCTGCAAACTATGGTGTATTAGCATAACAAGTACAGCAAAACCCAGGCAGCATCTGCCAGGGCTTATAAATCATGTTTATAATGGGAGATAATGCAGAAGAAGTTCCTTGGTTCACTTCAGAAAATGTACAATACTGAGTCTAAATCCTGCTTCCTAATTCTGGCTGTGTTTGTCCTAGTGCTTTCGCACACATATATGCTGTCAGCTATAATGAGCCCATCATATGCAATGTATTTAGTTACTTGTAAAACTTAAACTCCTCCCTTCCAATGCATATGCATTGCTCAGGGCAGGTTACAGCCATTACAAACTAAACAATCCCCTTAAAGAAATCAAACAGCAACATGAGAGCAGACACAAGCTCCAATGGAAACATTCCAAAATGAATCAGCAATGATTTTGCCACAACAGGAAAGCTTTGGCCATTATTCAGAAACTTGCTATGAAGTGAACGCTCAACAGGGAGCAGTATCTAATCACAGCTCCCTGTGTGATACACATGTTTACCAGGTTTTAGTTTTCAGATCCCCAGGTTTGGTACTAGAATTGCACTTTAAGAATGCAATTTGCCGTTTGAGAGACTCAGGTCAAATAAGTGGGATAAAGATAATCTTACAGAGCTATCCTAAGAGGAGCTGGGGAGATGTGGCATGGCACATTTCAGCTCCTTTTGGCCATGGCAGAAGGTGGGGGCAATGGCCACAGCAGCTAGGCAAAAACGCCTGGGGTACAATGCAGAGGCAGTCAGAGGTGTGGCCTGTGGAAAGCAAGTGTGGCTTGAAGAGAATTTTGAAGGCCTGTTACAGAAGCTTCGAGGACCACTTTTGGCCCACAGGTCTCAGGTTCCCCATCCCTACTCTTAAAATAATTAAATGGTTGTCACAATCACACTTCACATTTTTAAGCAAACAGTAAAACCGCAGCAGGTATTTCACACATGTCATCTCTGCTCAGCTCTAGTCACAAGTGACTAGTCTCTTAATAATCAGAAGACCATTACAGTAGTACCTCGGGTTACATATGCTTCAGGTTACATACGCTTCAGGTTACACACTCCGCTAACCCAGAAATAGTGCTTCAGGTTAAGAACTTTGCTTCAGGATAAGAACAGAAATCGGGCTCTGGCGACACAGCGGCAGCGGGAGGCCCCATTAGCTAAAGTGGTGCTTCAGGTTAAGAACAGTTTCAGGTTAAGAATGGACTTCCAGAACGAATTAAGTATTTAACCCGAGGTACCACTGTATTACTTGTCCCCCTTTGACATGTGCGCCAATGGGAGGATGCTCTCCGAGAGATCTACCAGTCGTTAGGACATTCAGCAAGTTCAGCACAGTCAAGCAAGAAGAGCAGACGAATGGACACAGTCTCACCTGAGCACTGCTGTGAGATATTTCTAGAAGTGAGCACTTCTAGAAGTGCAGATCAGAGTGGAAAAGAGGGTGGCAGGCAGAAGACCTGCCCCAAACTTCCCCCAGGACTGTCTTAAACTCTCCAAAACAGATGCTGCCATCACCACCAGCCCACAGATCCCCTGGCATGCCTGCTTACACATGGTTCTGATTTGGGTATCATTTTCGCTGTTCCTGTGGATGCTGCTATCCTGCCACATGTAAAATTGGTAGGTGGTCTTGGGGGTAAAAAAAAGCTTGGAGGACCAGAACTGGCCTATGGACCAATGCTTTGGCATCCCTACTTAAGCAGAAGTGCCTTCCTACCTCAGGTGTTGATGCCAAGAATCGAATTTGGGTTGTCTTAAATGCAGAGTGTGTGCTGTGCCACTGAGCTATGGCCGCTTGCCTGTGTGTAGTTGATCTTCCAAGTTCAACCCTAGAGCTAGCTGGGAAGATGCAGAATTGAAACCCTGAAAGGCAGAATTCTGCCTGTGGTATGCCACATTTTTCAGGCCTGGGGTGAAATTTCCATACGTTTATTAGCTGAAAAGTGGTTGCAGATGGAGTTCATTACTGGAGACCAAAGCTAGGAGGTATGTAAAGGCCGGAGAGTATCAGTTGCCAATATTTTTCTAATGGAATGTTTGATTTTATTACTACTGTTCTGATTCATTTCAGGTCATTTTAGTAAAGACCACAGAAATAGCGTGCACTTATATATGGGTTAAATGGAATTTCCTACACACAGGTTATGTGCTCATGATCTTCAGCTTCCTAAGACGAGTGAAAAATTGAAACAACTTACTTTTTTTCTAAATATTTTCAGTGATGCTAAAAAATGCAATTGTTGGTCATAATTTCAGTACTCTTTGCAAAGATGTTTGCTTCTTCATTTGCACTGCCATCATTTTGTAACCTAAATGCCATCAACACATAGCTAAATCTGATTGGCTTTGCAGTTTAATAAGTGTTATAAATGTATTTTATGCACTACAACCCCAAAAAACTTTTGAACTCAACACCTCCTGGGGAAATGGGTTAGCATCTTTATTCTGAGTCTGAGCAGTGCAGAGCAAAACACTCAGGGACAAAAAAAAGAGCTCATATTGTGAAGGAGTAAGTAACTGTCATGCCTTGCCAGATGTGATCTTGCTCACTGTACCACAATTCCCAAATCAGCACTTGCTATTAATCAAATGTTATAACAAGCTGCCTGCAACAGCACTCTGCAACCATGATTAATTAGCCAAAAGCTTCTAAAGGGAGCAAAGTCACTTATTCACAAAGTGAAGTGAAGTCTCAAGGCTAGGAAATTACAAATTCCAAGTGTAGGGATGCAACATGGCTGTTGCTCACTTGCTTGCGCCTGGCCCCAGTCGAGGAGACGTGTCAGGCAAATTAAGCATAGCTCTTGTTCTGCACAGCGAGAAGGACTGTAGGGAGACAACATAGCATCAGATAAGCAATGAACCGTGTTATCACTAGGTTCCCTGAGGCAATTCTTCTTGCTGGCAGTGTTTAGGAGCAAGACTTAATGGCGTCATACACCACTGTATTGGGCCAAATCTTTTGCTGACCCCAGAGAGATTTCCTTATACCAACTAACTAGGGGGGAATGGGTGAAAATCGGTACAGTAATGGGCAAATGGATTATGGCCAAAGTTGCTCTTAAGAACCACAAACAAAAGGGTCAAAGATTTGCAAGGCATTCTGATAGAGTTTGCCACTCAAACTCATTTGAAGCAAAACATTGTGATGCATTTGCAGCTTCCTGCTGGGGCAAGAAGAGATCTGAGGAATTCTGAGGGAAGCCAGAATTGATTTCAACAAGGCTAAGGAAACTTCCTCCAGGGCATTTTGCACATCTTTAGTTTGTCACTGAATGCTGCCCAAAACAAAGTTTGAGGTGAACCTGCTGGCTCTTGCTCAGCAAAACACGAGAGATTTTGAGGAATGCTCAAAAGAGCATCAGCTGAAGTTTATCAATTGGATTTCATGTAAAATGTAACAGTCTCCATATGAATTGTTGCCTCATTTGAAACAAACTCTTAAAATGCTCTCAGTGCTGTTCTCACCAAGGACTGGTTCACATAACCATGTTTTAAAATGGCAGATTCACCATTTCAACTGCAGGGCAGTTTGAAGTTTAGACTGTGGAGAGAAGGTCAGGGCTGCCCTCCATGGAAAATAGCTGTCTTCCTCGCTTCTGACTCCTCATCCTGAGATTTAATTCCTTCCCTGCAGAACATAGCCCTATGTAGGAATCCAATATGGGGAAAGCAGCTGCTTTCAAGCTTTTGTGGGCACTTGAACTGAAAGCTTGCAAAACCCTCGAGCCTTTGCACAAACACGCAGTTGAACTGCTCACAAAGGCTCAACTGCTTTCAGGCCAAGCAGCAGTGGGAAGTTGTGGGCTGCTAGATCCTGCAAACCCTCTTGTCTTTTCAGTCCGAAGCAGTTCATAGAAACGTCCCTGAAAGGCTGCACACTCCATATTGTTACAAAAGTCGGATGCCACCCTCACTCTCTGCAAGACTCCAGGGGGTTCCAGGTGCTCCCCGGGGTCTGTGTTCCTTTGGAGAACTGAGATACTGTCGTAGCTTTAAGAAATATGGTTTATTCACCTATTTACACCTTCAGTCTCCATGGAGAGTCCAGATCTTACAGCAGGGTCATTTCAAGAGGGGCTTGTCCCCCACAGCTGTGCAGCCATGGAGTCCAAGGCATTTGTCCCAGCCAGCCTTCAGCCAGCCTGCCCAAGATGGATCCTAGTCTTCCCTTCTTCTACCCAGCACACCTTGCAAACAGACTCTCTTTTGCTGTCACCTCGCACCCAATTACCCTGGCAACCTTCCAAATCTCCAGTTTCCGTTCATACCTCAGGGCACGGGGGAAGGACAATTCTCTTGTATTACCAATGGCTTTGTATTGTTTCATAATAGTCCTAAGCTTGACCAGGTCACTTTGCGTATGCCAGCTCAGGAATTCCTCTGCAGTTTGTATTTCTCCCTTCACATCCCAGATAATCAAAATCCTCCCAATTGTTAATTACTAGGCTTTAGGGAAACCTCACCCCAAACGATAACACCATTTTGCAGCCTATGAAGACCTCAGTAAATACTGTTTTGGGAGGTTGCATTTGTTTGGTGGGTCACAATTTATTCAGATGTGACATAACCCGAGAGGGTGGTTCTACACTGGTGCTTTCAGAAATGTGCTTGGCAGTTTTCTCCTACCACCCAGCTCAAGATGATAAGCAGACTGCTTAGGAAGACTGAGAAGCAGAACAGCAGGGGAGTTGAAAATAAGGAATTTCACTGGCAGAGTCCGTCTGTGTATGCATGTGGGACGCTCTCTCCTAGCCAGCCAGCCAGCCTTCACAATTTGCTGTCATCTCCTCACCTGAATAGTTACCCAGAGGTAACATCCTCACTCCCCATGATAATCCAGTTTGCAATACACTGGCCCATTTTACATAGAGAGGTACTAATTAGCCAGGGATTCAGAATTCACTGCTCTGCTTACCACTTGAAAGGGAAACCAAAAAGACTATAATATGTTCAAATTCCAATTTCAGTCCCACTTGCCTTCAGTTAGTTGCCAAGCAACTTGGGGCGGGCGGGGGGGGGGGAGAGAACCACGCTTTTCAATCAGGAATGAAATAATTCACATATTATAATAACAAATCTCTGCAAATTGTGAAAATGGTCCTCTTCCAAAATAAGTGTGGGGGGGTTTTCTTTTTCCCCCTCCACAGCTTTCCCGGGGTTTGTGAAAGCTGCATAACAAGCTTGTTGCTAGGTGAGTCATGGCTTTAGGTAACAGGCACAAATACTTTTGATGAGGTATACAGTATGCCAGAGTAGTCGGCTTCTTGTCAAGTGGTCTCCCCGTTGCCTTGGTAAATGCTAATGTTAAAATAATATGGAGAAAGGCAACAATGAAGAGGGCTAAACCATGAGAATTCTCAAAGGCAATTTTCAGGGTTACACTCCAATCTCTGAAAAAATTAAAGAACCTTCCTGGAGGATTGATTACTCAGAACTTTGCCCAGCCATAGGCAAATAGAACATAGGTTACTGCTATAATCTGGACACAGGCTGGACCGTTCACAAGACCTTAGCTTGCCTGAAAATGTTAACTTAGGCTGAACAACTGGGTTGCATAACTCCATCCTCAGTCAAAAGCATTTATTTTTTAAAACAACAACAACAATGGCTGAACACAATGATAACTGGCTTCCACATTTTTATTTAAAAGATACTGCCTCCCCAGTCCCACCCATGGAAGAAGCTTGAGAGTGGAATGGAATCACCCACAACCAGAGAACAGGCCATTGATGCCAGGCAAAATCTACCACTATTGGTGTTTTGGACTCTACTACTGGTTAGTCTACAGACCAGTACGATACTGGCTTACTGGCAACTCTGCAGGAGGAAGAGCTTGTATCTTAGGATTTGAATCCTGGACAGTCAGAAATGAGTGAGCCTCTGTTACCAGTGTAGAATATCAAACACGGGGGCTTCTACTTCAAACGTGGTCTGCTAAGCCTGGCGTCACATCACAGTCCACTCTTGTTCCATCTCCTGTGTCACTGACAGCACATTACTGGTTCAACATGCAAATCATTCTTCTCTCCATTTTAAAAAGGCTACTAATAACTCGAGGGTGGGCACAGGTAGAACCAAATCAGGCACAGCCAGGGCAGAAGCAGGTTCCATGGAGCCTGAAGGAGCCTGGAAGATTAATGGTAGGGGGAGAACCCAGCAAATTATTGATGGGCCTGGATGAAACCTGACAAAATCTGGATTTTATTGGTTCTAGTGTTGCTTACCTGACAGAACAAGGTAAATCAAAAGATAGAAGGAGGTCAGTCTAATAAAATAAACAGCTGGCTGGAAAACTGAATTGACAGTGGTAAACAATGTCAAGATTAAGGAAAGACTGGGGTGAGGGTGGGAGACCAGATTTTTGTGCCTTATATTGCATTCACTGGCCATACTTGCTGATCTATCTATCTATCTCTTTCTTGCAAATAAACATAAAAATAAGGAGGCTCTGTACATAAATCCTAAGTAAAGGAGAAGAAATATAAGAGGGTTACAGTATCATCAAATAAATGATGTGGTAAAATTGGGGGGGGGGGTTTGACCCAAAGTTCACAGTTTGAAAAAGATTGTTGACAGTACAGTGGTACCTCGGGTTACATACGCTTCAGGTTACATACACTTCAGGTTACAGACCCCGCTAGCCCAGAAATAATACCTCGGATTAAGAACTTTTTTTTCAGGATGAGAACAGAAATCATGCGGCAGTGGCGTGGCTGCTATTATTAGAATGGGAGGCAAAAGATGAATTGGTAAAATCAGCTACTATCCATTGGGCAAGGGATATAGGGCATAATATAGTAATGAGCACCTGGGAGAAATTATGGGAAAAATATTTAAATATTCAAGTGTAAATGTGTGTGTGTGTGTGTGCGTGTGTGTGTGTATATATATATATATATATATATATATATATATATATATATATGAGAGAGAGAGAGAGACTGAGCCAATCAATTCCTTGTATATGATGTTCATTTGGCCCCAAAAAGGAAAAACCCAGTGGGGGTTCAATCTGGTGGGGAAATCACATGCTCAGATATGTTTTTCAAATAAAAGAAATAGTTGCAGAGTAGCAAATAACTGTAGTAACAATTCATATAACTTTACTGATGTATAAGAATGGATAAGAAATGGAAGAAAGGAGAAATCACAAAAGAAGAGCATTCACAAGTTGCAGGGAGAAGGTCAGGCGGGCCAAAGTTCAGAATGAATTCAGGTTTGGAAGAGTTAAAAACAATTTAAAAGACTCAGAGACTCTGTCTATAATATTTGAGACTACCTGGAGAATGGGTAAGGTCCCTGCAGATTGTCCCCATCTTCAAAACAGAGTGTGGGGGGGGGAGGGATCCAGGTACCTACTAACTAGTCAGCTTGACATTGATACTTGGAAAGGTCCAAGAACAGGTAATTAAATGGTTGGTTTGCAAGCACTTAGAAAGGGATGCTATGGTCACTAAGAATCAGAATGGATTTCTCAAAAAGAAGACACGCCAGATGAATTAAACCATTTATAGCTTTTTAAACCGGGGTGGTATTTTTTTGTTTTTACTATGGTATGTGTTTTCATACTGTAAACTGCACGGTGAGCCATGGATGAAGGGTGGTATAGAAATTTAATTAATTAATTAATTAATTAATTCACAATGACGCTACCCTTCAAACCATTCAGCTGCCTACTACATTACAAGTTCAAATCCATCGCCAAACCCCGGGGCATAACAAAAGCTAAGAAAGAGCTGCCTAATGTAAAGAAGGCTGCTATTTTACGAGAGGCGAACCACTCCAATAAGTCCTGTTGAAGAGGCTGACGTGCTTGGTAAGAGAAAAATCAGAAGGAAAAGAAAGAGTGGCCCCTTTGCTGGTGTTGAGTCAAACAAAACACAAACAGAGCCATACCACCTGTGACCGAAATTACTTGTTAAGCATATTGCAATTCTCAAATGCAGAGAAAGCGTGTCACCGTGTTTTGCTCACCTTCATATATTTTGATCCATTTTATCCTTTTCATCATTCAGTACAGAAACAATAAGCAACTCAAAGAGACCATAAAAATATTCTTTCATTGCCCCCACCAGCATTCTATTCCACCCCACCCCTTCTCAACATGCTCCCCTCAGAGTGCTGTGGTTTTGATGTACTTTTGCCTTGTTCAATTCATCATCCCGGAAACTTAGTGCCTTTTACAGATCTCTAGGGATGCTGTTCTATCAAAGCTGTAATAGAAGAGAAGGTGGCAGTGAAAGAAACCTCTTGATGAATTCAAGATATTTACTTTTCAAAGTCACTCCAGAGCAGCAGTCAGTGCAACGGCGGATAGATGGGAGAGCTGCCACAATAGATTGCAGTCTATCTGGGATTCCTAGAATTCCCATGCAGTAAATTTCAAGGAAAATGTTAGGCATATTTTATGATGTGATGTGATGCAGTTATTTATAAATATTCCTATAATGTGCGGACACATGTCTAGGTATCTTTAGAAAAGCCCCATGATAGGGGCAGATCTAGTATGATACTAATGAAGCCTAGGTTTCAGGGCTCCTAATCCCAGAAGGGCTCCAGAATCTAATTTAGTCCACATTGATTAAAAGCTTTGGGTCTAGTAGACCCAACTTGAGTTGCACAATGCAAATTGATTACATTATTGTTGTATATATTTCAACAATCCCAAAATTTGAGAGTCAGTAGCACAGAGGTTGTAAAGGTGGAATGTTGCACTCATGTAAAAACTATAAATAGGCATAGGGAATTTTTTATTCACATCAATGACTTTGACACATGAGATAATATAGTGCAGCACTTTTAATCAAAATCTGAGATGTAGTAGTTATTATTTTTTAAACAAGTGATCTGTCCTGGAACAACCCCATTGAGAAAAATAACAGTGGTTAAAGGTAAAGGTAAAGGTACCCCTGCCCGTACGGGCCAGTCGTGTCCGACTCTGGGGTTGCGTGCCCATCTTGCTTAAGAGGGGGCCAGCGCTGTCCGCAGATACTTCTGGGTCACGTGGCCAGCATGACGAAGCTGCTCTGGCGAGCCTGCACCAGCGCAGCACACGGAAACGCCGTTTACCTTCCCGCTATAAAGCGGTACCTATTTATCTACTTGCACTTTGACGTGCTTTCAAACTGCTAGGTGGGCAGGAGCTGGGACCGAACGACGGGAGCTCACCCCGCCGCGGGGATTCGAACCACCGACCATGCGATCAGCAAGTCCTAGGCACTGAGGTTTTACCCACAGCGCCACCCGCGTCCCTATAACAGTGGTTACCCAAACCTTATTGCTGGTTGCTGAGGAGCCCCCATAACAGTTAAAGTTTCAGGACCCAAAAATGTAGGTCCACCACTGGGGTGAGGCAAGAAACAGCTTGACAGATGGGTCCAGGGTTTGCCCATGACATTTAGCTGTTGGGGTGAAGGACATGATGGTACATACATACATTCAACATACAGAAGCCAACTGGACTGACAGCTGAATCTTACTTCTATAGGGGCACATGAGAAAAAAGCCTAGTTACAGAGTGCATTACAGGTTGCATGGCACACAGAGCCCTGTCCTCCAATAGAAAGGTACTGCAAGGGGGCTCAGGGAAAATATCCTACCGCCACTCAGCATTACTGCCTGAGGCAGTTGCCTCACTTTGCTTAATGGTAGGGCCAGTCCTGAAAAGTCAACTTGAACAACAAATCAATTCAAGCAACTCTGTGCAGCAAAGCAACAATCAATAAGTGAGTTATCATCTGTTGATTTATGCTCTCTTCTGTCTCAGTGTGGCCCTTTACTATCAGTGATTTCAGCCTATAGGACAAATAAATAAATTCTATTAAAAGAAAAGAAAAACCACCTTTTTTTAAAAAAAAAAAAGAGCTTCACAAAATATAAGGCAATTCATCCCAAGGCACCACAGCTCAGGGACAGAGCAGATACTTTGTATGCAGAATCTCACAGGTTCTATCCCTGCCAGCTCCAACAAAAAGGTCTCAGCAGAGCTATTAAGACCCCTTCTTGAGACCCTGAACAGGTATTTCCAGTTAGATGAGACTAGTCTGGTGCCATCCACATTTTTTGGACTACAGCTCTGATCATCCCTGATCATTGGTCATGCTGGCTGGTGCTGATGGAACTTAACAATAAGGTAGCTCCATTTCATAGAAAGATAGAGCTGGAAGGGACCATAAGGGTCATCTAAGTCCAACGCCCTGCAATGCAGGAATCATTTGCCCAATATGGGGCTCAAAACCACAGCCCTGAGCTTATGAGTCTCATGCTCTTACCAAGTGAACTATCACAACGTAGCTCTCTATGTGCATACCCAGCTTTCTTCCAAGCACACCTAGAGGGGGCAGTTCAAGCCCTGATTTTCTCACGAACTAGAAGCAGAATCTACAAAACACACTTTCAAGCAGATCTGGAAAGCCACCAGAGAAGGGCAAGGAAAAGTCATGCTATGGATGGCATGGTATCCTACCTACAACAGGAACAAGTGTTCCCAATGCCCTGAGGAGACACTGCAACTAAAAAACCACAAACACTCATCCAAAACATGAGTGCCAACAACTGTAGTTCAAACAACCCCCACAGAGCACCAACAGACATCAAAGTGATAGTGCTATGTTTCACAGCAATTAGGACCTGGCAGCTGTCATTCCAACTTCTGCCACCTCATTATTGAACTACAGCAATGTATTTGGGGTGAGGGGGCTGCCCTTGAAAGAGTTATGGAAAGTTGATCTGGGGCAGAACATAGCAGATGGACTTCTTTTTTGTTTTGTGTCTTGTTTTTAATTTTCTGTTATTATACATATGATCTTTCTCCTTCTAAATTGATTTGGATAAAATTATTTTGAGAGAGAGAAATATATACCCCATTGCTGGGACCGCAGCAGCTTACTGGAGATAGAGCTCAGCAAGCAAACAATGGGATAATATGAACCACAGAATATGAAGGTAGACTGGAATGCTGAGTAGCTTGCCCTCATATAACCAGGCTGCCAGAGAGCAACCCTTAAATGAATTAAGTTGAGTGCAAAACCTCTGGGCTTAAGTGATTTGTGGCACACATCTTTCATCTACTCTCCCAATTGTAACAGGGTTTGGGTTTTTTACAGGGTTTTTGTTTTTTGTTTGTAAAGCAGAAGTAATTCAAATCTGATTAGTTTCTTCATCGTTTTTGTAGGAAACTGTGATGTTGGAATATATTAGCAATCAAAGTTCAGGCTAATCACAGTTCTTCCCATTTAGAGGTTATTTGTATTCAATCAAATTTGCACCTGGAAGCCTTTGCACAGAGTGCTCTTATGTGCTGGGTCTTACATGCCATCAAGGCAATAAATAGTAATATGGGCAGATGCATTATTATATTGTATTTAGCCAGTAAAGAGACAGCGCTAACATACGGTATGTATAAAATGGGTTGGTTCACTGAATGTTATAACTGGGAATATATCTATAAATGCTCAGCTAAGACATAGCAAACTCAGCCCAATAAAACATGCTTTATTGGGCCAAGGATGAGATTTCACTAGCATACTTCCTTCTTCTCAGTCCTTACGCCATGTGCCCATGTGCTGTAATGCAGCACTTCCAGGGTTTGTTGATTGGGAAACTATGGTTAAATCCCCACCCCAAACCATGAGTTGATCCATTCAAAAGGGGTGGAAGGAGCAGAGAGGGATGGGAAAGGACAATGGAAATTTACTTGTAATGTGTATCCTTTGAAGTTTTTTCCCTGTTGTTGCGTGTTCAGACCCAGAGACCTCCCCGCTAAATAAAGACACATTTGACTCAAATTTTAGTTTTGGTTTTGGGCAGAATTTAGGCCACAACTTTATTGATTACAGAAAGTGAGTGGTTGCATAGGCTCTGGTGTGACTGGCTCCCTTCACCCCTGCAGGCAGCGCTCACCCAGGCACCAGCATAGGTCAGCCAAGGGTGAACACCTGGGTAGGCAAGAAGTAAGGAACAGACTATGTTCACACCCCAGATGCTTCCCCCAGACTCAGACATGGGCACAACCCCCTCTCGGGGGTTGACCAAACCAGTTGCGTCCCTGGATTCCTTTAACGGAATATCTTTCACATAGGGATGGCAAGACTATTCTCCCATCCCTATCACATGAACCAGTGCCTATCCACAACCTTACAAGTTGTGACGATTTGCTACGTGGCAGGCGAAACCAAATGGCAACAGCTAATCAGCCAAGTGGGGAAATTCCTGCTGTGCCCCTGTCCCAACGACACACGACGGCATAGCAAGGTCAAGTGCAAAAAATGCCCTAAAAGTAGGCAGAGGTGGGTGGGTATTCCTAATGCATGAGCCAAAGGAAGAAGCTCTGGGTCACCTGCATGGGTTTATATAGGTCCCTTGATCCATTTGGACTGCGCCCTATTGGCCAGATTAAACCCAACATTGAGGGACCTACCAATCGGGTATTGAGGCTATCCAATCTTACCCACCCACAACACAGGAGGTCGGTCTCCAGGTCTCACCACAACACATGCCCTCTTTTAGGGAGGACACGGTGAAAAGAAAAGCAAGGCACACATACAGAATAGATGAGGCAAAGCCTAAGAGAGTGTGTTTGTGCGTCAGCTAGTTAATTATTATGTTAAAATGTGTATAGCAAAGAGCCAGATTTTTAAAAGACCATATGTTTAGACTGTTTAAAAAAATAGAATATCCACAGGAGTTGGTTTTTAAGTTATTAAAAAGATGACATATAGCAATTGAGTTAAATAACTCAATTAGCACTGAAGAACACCCAAGCGATAATCAGCCTTAGCACTCTCCCTTTGTCTTAAGTTTAGGGTAATAAATAATGCCCGACTAAGAAACATTTAAAAGAATTGTGCTTATAATGCATACTCCAAGGGGAATATGAGAACTTTTGCTATCATTCACCAAGTGTTTTTATATCCATATGCATATTAATGCCTTTTTAATTAATACACAGAAATAAACAACTCCTTAATGAAGATAAGAGTTGTCTAATGATAAAACCAAGAATACAAACAGAATACAAAAAAACTAATTTACATTTAGAGAGACTATTTTTCATTTAAAAGTGCAGAACTCCCATCTACAAGAAATGTCCAGAAACTAGTGATAGAGGTTCCAATTTGTATTAAAGTCTCAAAGCCAACCAAGGGCAATGAACTCCCTTTTTTTGGTGTTAAGATTTTATTTTTATTTTTTTTCATGATACATTATGGGAAAAAATATGTAAATAAACAAAAACAGCTACAAAATGCAAAACTAGAATACGGAGTCCTCTTTTAAAGGTTGTTCTTAACCCTTACAACCCACAGAAGGTAACAGTCCCTCCCCGCTCTTATCTGGTATCTTTCCTTTCTCCTCCCAGCCCCCCACCCTGTTTCTCTGCCTTCTACCCCAGGCCCTCCATCAACCATCTACCACCCCCATGAGTGTACAATCCCTGGACCCTAATAAAGGCCCCAAGTAGTCAATGAAGAAAGAAAGGGGGGAGGAGAAAAGGAAGAGAGAAAGAGAAGCAAGAAGGAGAAAGAGAAAGGAAAAAAAGGAAAGGAAAGGAAAATAAACAAGAAACAATAAAGAACAAGGTCTTCCGATTTTCCATCTGCCAGTTACATACAACCAAGGTCAGTGAATAGCCTGGCCCTGGAAATACCACTGACATCAGTAATAAAGAAGCTAGAACTGTCCCTGGTCCTGAAGTAAGGGTTACAACAAAAGAATAAAAACTTATCAAAACAGATAGGAGCAACCTTGGGGCAGGCTGAGCAAAGCAGAGGCCTCAGAGGTCAAACACATCCAAGGGACAATTCTGAGTTACTTCTTAGTCTTGCTCTCTCAACATTAAAGTGGGGGGTGAGGACAAGGGAGTTTTCTAGCCTCTGACCACTTTCTGGAACTGATGAGTGCTGTTCAATACAAAATGAGTGGCCTGATCCACAAGACAAAACTTAACTCCCTGCCACTGCAGTGTATCTGGGGCTATAAAGAATGGCCATGTGATCACAGTGAGCAGGCAAGTATATATGGGATAAGGAGAGGTCTCAGATGATCTGGCCCTAAGTTATTTAATTATATAATAGTAAGACCTTAAATTTGGCTCAGTAGCATATTAGCAGCCGGCGCATTTCCCTCAGCACTAGTGTTACATGCTGATGGATGGCAACCTTGGCCACAAGCTGTAAATAACCAAATAGATTCTCATAAATATATTAAAGAATAGACAGTACGCTGCAACACATTTTGACCAGGGATGTGCAAAACCCCTCTCAGAAATTGCATTCATTTTATCAAAACTGTTTTGGTTCCTCTAAAATTCCTCAGATGCTTCTCCTCAGGAGCAGCCAATAGGCTTACTTCTAATTTCACCTAAGGCACAACTGTGATGGCAATAATTGTGTGAATGATATCAGCTCTTCATTAGGGAAAGCCTGTGTTCAACAGTTTCCACTTACTTTCTCTGAGACATCTATATTCTGCAACATATTGTCTCTGCAAGCATCACATCGGCCCATTGTTTCCTTTCTGCTTTTGAAGAACCTGTAAGAAACATCACGAAAGCCTCTTAAATAGAACAAATGTAAGAAAACATTTTCTTATTCAAACAATGTAGGTTATCTTACTTCAACCTATTTAGAAGTCTAGTCACACAAAATGGCGGGTGGATTAGCAGAAGACAAAATATATTTATCAAGCATTGAAATCATACAGTACCAGTGAGAAGTTGCAAAGCAACCACACTAATTCTATGGAGCTAAGCAAAGAATGTGAACAATTTGTCCTGGATACTTGTTAAGATATTTTTTAGAATTCCTCCTCAGTTTTCACAAGCTTAGGATTTTCCTTTCTGTGAATATTTTATTGGAAATCAGCTATTAACAGAGCACTGGGAGGACAAGTTCAAGCAAACAGTGAACCCAGTCAGTCTACTGGGAACTGACTACATGCAAATTGGGCCCAGGCCCAATTCTGGCTGCTGAAAAGCAGCCAGGAGAAGCTTGGTCTTTTGACACTGGCATTATCAACACCTTTACTCCAAAGGAAAGGGTGCTAGACAGCAGCTGCTCACACTCGAAACATGCACTAATCTTGCTTTTATGGAAAGATGATTGCATATCTGAAAACTGCAGGGGCCTGGATGAGGGCAACCAAATTAAAGCCAAATCCAGGTGAATTAATGAATTAATTAATTTTAGGAGAATTGAAATAACCATCAATGGCAAAGAGGTAGGATCAGAAAGCTTTTCCTCTTACTGCAACATTGCATTTAGAATTGCAGGTTAGAATGGTGGCCAGGAATGAGAAATAGGCAAACATAACCACTTTGAAGTTTTTCCTTACAATCCAGCGGTATATAATTTTTATGAAATCAATAAATGATGACTAAATAAATAATCCATAATCTCATGGATAAGTTTCCTGTGATGCTATATTCATGACTAACTTCGAAGACGGTTTGGAGGCTGCTGCACTTTTTGCAACACTAACTCCCTGAATTCCGACTTCCTAAGTGAATACACCTTGCTTGGGGTTCCAGGCACAATGCAAAGTTCTGGGTTCAATAGACAAGGTCCTAAATGCTATCTTAAGCCACTCCTTCCATGGGAACATATTAAACTGCCTTACTCTGAGTCAGACCAATGGGCCCTCTAGTTTGGCCATGTCAACACTGACTGGCAATGGCTCTCCAACATTTCAGACACGAGTGCCAGCCCTCGCCTTTAAAAATATTATTACCACTTGTAACTTCCTGGATGGATCGAGTTAGTACCCTAAATAACGAAATAAACAACACTAATGACTATAATAAGGTCACTCATGTGAGCATGTAAATAAACTGGCACAGGGACGCTTCAAATGGTTTGTAGCTTCCCTGGAATTGTATGGGGTTATTGACAGCTGTAAGACCAGGCTGAAATTGCATGGAAGCATCAGATGTGTGAGCTAGCGCCTCCATGTCAAAGCCACATGCATGACCAGCACACAATAATAGCAGCCACACTCATACCTGACACCAGGTGGAGGCATCATTTGATATATCCAGTGTATCTCCAGCAGGTACAGCCCAGGCATTAGGCAAGGTGAAGCTATTGCTTCGGGCAGCATAGCTGACTTTGTACTGAATTGCACCACAGGAGAAGGTGGGAGGGTCAAGCTGCAGAAATATTCGGGGACAGGGCCTTTTTTCAGCTGGAGCTTGCTAGAACTCAGCTCTGGCACCTCTCAGGAGGGCACCATTGCCATTATAAGAGAACAAGGGAAGTGTTCGTGGTGAGTTCTGGCACCTCTTTTTCTGGAAAAATAGCACTGCTCAGGCACAATTTCAATGATCTCAAAGTTTCAGCTTCAAATGAAAATGACAGGTGCATTGCCAAAACAGAACCTCCCAAATTCCCTGTGAATTTTGCTTTTGCTGAAATTAGGTAGCAACCTGAGAGGAGACTATTATTTCCCTATTGAACGTACACCGGGGGTGGTGAGGGAGACGTGTGCCAAACCAGTAACAGCAGCACCAATTTGACCAGCTCTAGTTTGTCAGTTGATTCCGAAAAGCATTCTATTGACAAAGCGCTGTGCATAAATGAATGTTGATGTTAACAATAATAGCAGAAAAGCAATCATTATGCATTGTTCTCGTGCAGTGAACCGACTGACTTCTGCAGAGACATCTTTTGTGATGTATTTTACAGAGTTCAGAGGGGGGCAAGAACTTAATCACATTCACCAGAATGCACCTTTCCCCATCTTCCTTTTCCCAGAAACAAATGAAACCCACATCTTCGTACATATATTTTATTTTTTTTTGCCTGCCACTGCTTTGCCATTCCCCCCCCACCACCAAAAAACACACAAGTACCAATCTTCTATTAATGGTTTACTAAGCAGCAGTGGCGTAGCGTGGGGAGTGCAGGGGGGGCCGTCTGCATCGGGCGCAACATCTGGGGGTTAGGGGGCGCAAATCCACGGGTTAGGGGGCGCAAATTATTTGCCTTGCCCTGGGTGCTGACAACCCACGCTACGCCACTGCTAAGCAGTTTTCAATAGATTGGTTTGATCTCTGCCTACAAAAGCATACCACAAACTTATTTTAGAGGCCAAAAGCACCCAAATATCACTTTATTTCCTTAGATGAATCTGAATTTGGTTTAAGCAAAACATCTTCATGAACCATGGTTTGAAGTTGTCTTGTTTCAAACTACCCTTAGTTTCAGTAAAACTCAATTTGTAACAGCAGAAAATACAGATACATAGGAAGTTTCACACAACGTTCTAAAAAGGGCATTTCAGCAAACTACTTCCTTATGTTCTTTTCAACAACACATGAAGACTTTTTGTTCTTAAGAGCTTTCCCCAGCTATTGCTGTCAAGTTCCTTAGTTATTGGTTGTAATGGCGGTTTAACTTAAATATTTATGGTATGCACATTTCATTGTTGTTCTTAGCTTTTAATTTTTAATTTTCATTGCCAATTGCTTTGAGTATTTTTATAAACACAATGTGTTTTTCTAAATATGCATCAGTTTTCATGAGGGAGAGCAACTACAAAACACAATGCATACATTTGAGACAAAAATGTGTGGCTCAATGTTGAACTGTACGCATGGCTGGGAAATAATGAGGGGATATTCAAGGTAACTGCAGGATGCAAACATTTGACAGCCAGATGAAAAGAGCAGCAATCATAGTTCCTGTTGGGGATGTATGGAAAATACGGCCATGCAAACAAAAGATACCCTAAGGTAGTTCTAGCTAGGCCACTAACCAGCATTGGCACAGCAGGGCAGACAGAAACCTTGGCAAGGCTTTTGAAAAAAAAAGTCCAAAGACTATGGCTTGCTGAATCACAGCTGTGTGTCTGTCTATGTGGTTCAGAGGAGCTGCAGATTGCCTGCAAATGCCTATAACCCGCTGCCAAAAAACCAACTGCAAAAGTCATAATGGGAAGAAGTGAAACCAAAGTAGAGCCACAGAGATGTTTTTCTGAGATGATCAGCAAAATAAACATGCTACTTTTCCATGTCCAGGAATCTTGGTTTGTGTGAGGGAGAATTCTATCATGTGAACCCATACCTGTTCTCTGAAGTGGTTACTATCAAGAGATAGGTTTACCACCTCTACAAGAACTAGATTTCTCATTTTAAAGGCTTATCCACATTTGAGCAGAATTTAGCTGTCAATCCACCTCCCCTCCCCATTTGAATTAAACCAGAGAAGTTTACATCTGCATTTATTTGGATTTACGATTAGCAACATTTGTCTTTTCCATTCGTACCAACAGGCATTCCCTTTAGCATTTCCCCCTGCCTTCTAATTTGGTGATTTTATTATGCCCACTAGTGCTGAGTTGCACCTAACATTGGGGGGAGGGGCTGGTGCCATGCACACAGTGAGTGCATTGCAACATTTGCCCACCAGGCTGTGTTGGTCCGGGCAACCTCTCCTGATGGGAGACGCAGTGTGGCCAGGAGCAACATCACGCCAAACTGTGCAGAATCTCCCAATTAGTGAAATCCAGCTTTCCACCTCCCCACACCCTGGTGTTGTCATTAATAACACTTTGGAGACATCTGGTTGACCTTTTCAGAGACTGTTTTGAGGTCTAGATATCAGCACCGAGCCTAATATGTATCTGGTGGGTCCACTGAGCCTGGTATGTAGCTATTGTATCTGCTTTGATGTGATTCAGATTTGGTACAAATCTGCCCAATTTGATTCAGGATTTAGACATGGCCCTACTCTGGAGGAAGCCTGTTGTAATTAATATACTTTTATGAATTTTGATTGGTCTGATCCATTGCACAATGGTTACTCACTTATTTAAGGGCTTTACCACTCTTTGAAATGGTTTTATATGTTGCTCTTATAGTTTGCAGTTACAACTGCAAAAGTTTTGAATGGCGTTTTATTCATTTAAAATTATTCAGTTATTGGTGTTATTTCATTTTATTAAATGGAAGCTGCTATGGATGTAAATTGTTTACAAAAGGGGGGATATATTAACTGATTAAACACACCAAATTAGGCTGGGCTGGTTAAATAACCAAAGCTGCAATGTGCAGTTTGATGCTGGTCGCTAATGTCAAATTCAGCCTATAGTAAGACATTGAATAATTGGTAGGTTTCTGTTATTCCTCACCCTCCTCTCCTCCTCAAAAATAAATAAATGACCACACGTCTAAGCTTCTCTGTCTTGGCATCTTACGTTGACAGACCTAGACTGACAGCTGGAGTCTCCTAAAGAATTGTTTCCAGAAATGTGCAGAGGGATTAGAAGGTTATCCCAGTGCTATTATTGGTGCTTTTGCCATAATGCTGGCTTTCTCAAGTCTGAGCTGTCAGTTAACAAGGGTACAAGCAGTTACTTAAGGGGGTTTCCTGCATGGCAATGCACTTAACTTTAGTACATTACTTGCTAAGCTTATCATAGGTTCAAAGCCGCCACCTCAGACGTGAACTGAGCAAACTCCTAATTAACCAACTGATGGTGGGGTTTCTTGCCTCCTCCTCATTTTCTCAACGCAAGCACAACTCTCATGAAATTAGTGCATCATAATCGGTGCACAAGCACAGAAAGAGGGAATTACTAGAAGCACTTGGCTGGCTCCTTCAACCTGATCCCAGGGCAGAGGTACTGAATTGCACCCCAGATTGAGTGGACCTGGTGTCACGTCACGTGCCTGATGTCATGCACCCAGCGCATGCATCATCAGGAGGAGACCAAGCATGGAGCCCAGCATGGTGTGCCTTCAGTGGCCAGTGGCGGCTCCTCTCATGCTCAGAAGGAGCCTGTGAAGCACTCAGCCCCATGCTCAGCCTCCTCCATCCCTTCAACACTGAGGGTCCGCAGCCCCTGCCAAGAAATATTGAGGGGGTCAAACCTCAGCCATATACAGTTGGCGTGCCTGTCCCAGGGTCATCTCAAGACATTTTGTTGCCTAACACTAAGGACAACACAATGACCCTCCCACCCTGATACAGTGGTACCTCAGGTTACAGAGGCTTCAGGTTACAGACTCCGCTAACCCAGAAATGGTACCTCGGGTTAAGAACTCTGCTTCAGGATGAGAACAGAAATCGCACGGTAGCGGTGCAGCGGCAGCGGGAGGCCCCATTAACTAAAGTGGTATCTCAGGTTAAGAACAGACCTCCGGAACGAATTAAGTTCTTATATAATAATAATAATAATAATAATAATAATAATAATAATAATAATAATTTATTTATACCCCGCCCATCTGACTGAGTTTCCCCAGCCACTCTGGGTGGCTTCCAATCAAGTGTTAAAAACAATACAGCATTAAATATTAAAAACTTCCCTAAACAGGGCTGCCTTCAGATGTCTTTTAAAGAGAAGATAGCTGCTTATTTCCTTCACATCTGAAGGGAGGGCATTCCACAGGGTGGGCGCCACTACCGAGAAGGCCCTCTGTCTGGTTCCCTGTAACCTCACTTCCCTCAATGAGGGAACCGCCAGAAGGCCCTTGGCGCACTGGATCTCAGTGAAGGATGGGGGTGGAGACGCTCCTTCAGGTATGCAGGACCAAGGTATCTTAACCCGAGGTACCACTGTACATATACAAAAGCCAATCACAGTGGTAACCAAATTGTACTATGATATTGTCAACAGCGGGGGGGGGGGACAAACACTGTTCATCCCAAGGGCCCCATTTCCTTCAATCCAATAGCTGAAACCTTCCATGCGCCAAATGCCAATGATTGTTAGGGTTGGAGGCAGAAGTGGGCAGAACAACACATGGAGGCAACAACACATGGAGGTTTGGACTTTGTACAGTAGACACTCACGTACACCTCTCTATTCTCCATCCATGAGGTATGTTTGGTGTGAAGGTGTGATGATGTGTGGGGACAGCCCTGAGCACCAGTCAGTTTTGGAGGGCGGATCAGCAGTATAGCTTCTTCCACCACAGCTAAAGGCTAGCCTAGGGGTGGGCAGCATCCAGACACACAACCTGCCACCTGCATTCTGACAAGGCATGGCTCAGCATAAGAAAAGCACATCCAGCGAGACTGTCGATCATGTGTTTCAGCTTTGACTTAAGCGCACAGTTCTCATATAAACGGAATGTAAGGAAACACCAAGCCGCAACAATTTCTGCGAGAAAACTCATCAAGCAAAATGTTTAGGCTAAGCTGTGACAAATTTCTCTCTGACGAGCATTTTCCAGACCAATAAATTTAGCCTTCCAGGTTGAACCGTGCTCACAGAGTGCAACAAGACAAATGGGAAAGAAAAGCCACAATGACTATAAACATTTTAAAAAGAAGAAAGGAAAATAGACAAATGATGAAAACCGTCTTGAAGATTTCACGTCCTCTTATGATTTACTAAGAGCAGCTGTCGAAAAACATTTGCATAGATGACAGTAATGGGGACTTGTAATTTGAAGCTAGAAACCATTTGTAGCGTGTCACTTCTGATTTCACTGAATAGAGGCTATAGCCATGTATTTCTAGGGGCAAAGCCTTTGCAGTCCGTTCTACAATGCAAATTGGAAAGGGAATTCCTTATTATAAATCTGCCATCAGACTGAAGCAGTTTACTGCAATACAAGAACTAGAGTGTGCTTGCTCAACCTGCATTAGCAGCTATCAATACCCACCAGGGCCAGCTTGACCATTACAGCACAGAATCATAGACTTGCAGAGTAGGAAGGGACCATGAGGGTCATCTAGTCCAACAACCTGCAATGCAATAATCTTTTGCCCAATGTGGGTCTCAAACTCACATCCTAGAGATTAGGAGTCTCATGCTCTACCAGCTGAGCTATCCACATCTTGGGCGATATGTTGCAGGGTGGCAAACATTGTGTTGGCAAACATGGGCTTCCAAACAGAGGTTTGCTGAGATAATGTGAATACAGGGGTGAGGCGGTGCTTGTACAGAAGAAAGATGTGAAGGGGTTTTTCACCCTTCCTTGCAAGTGCCCCCCACCACAATTTTCCTTCAGCATGGCTTATTTCCTACTTCAGAGCTTGGCTCAGAACTCATGGGTTCTGGGAGGAAACCCAGTAAGATGAGTGGGGTATAAATAATAAAATTATTACTATTATTTATTATTATTAGGTGTAAGCAAAATATAATAAAATAATAATAATAATTTATTTATACCCCGCCCATCTGGCTGGGTTTCCCCAGCCACTCTGGGCAGCTTCCAACAGAACACTAAAATACAATAGTCTATTAAACATTAAAAGCTTCCCTAAACAGGGCTGCCTTCAGATGTCTTCTAAAAGTCTGGTCGTTTTTTCCCTCTTTGACATCTGGTGGGAGGGCATTCCACAGGACGGGTGCCACTACCGAGAAGGCCCTCTGCCTGGTTCCCTGGAACTTGACTTCTCACAGCGAGGGAACTGCCAGAAGGCCCTTGGCACTGGACCTCAGTGTCCAGGCAGAACAATGGGGGTGGAGACACTCCTTCAGGTATACTGAGCTGAGGACATTTAGGGCTTTAAAGGTCAGCACCAACACTTTGAATTGTGCTCGGAAACGTACTGGGAGCCAGTGTATGTCTCGCAAGATGGTCTCAGTGGCCGCTCCCAGTCACCAGTCTAGCTACCGCATTCTGGATTAGTTGTAGTTTCCAGGAGGAAGTTTGGAAAAATTTTAAGGACTATTTGAAAAAGCATTATAAGTTGTATGAATGTTAAAAAATGCTCCTTTCTAGGAAGGTATAGCTTCAGTATCGGCAAATTTCTGAATTGATAAATAAGACACTATAAGACAGAAGTGAGGTAACGAAATATTTTTATTGTGTGGAAATTAAAAATTAATGCAATTGTATCGAAATGTTTACATCAGATAACACGATAAAATGGAAGATATATTGTTATGTATAAAACAAGTCAACAAATTGCTGAGGTTTTGGTTACACAGGGAATGCAGTGCTCGGGAGATGGGGGAAGTCCATTGGATTCATGGAAGTATGTATTTGAAAGTGGAAATTTGTTTATTAAAAACCTAATAAAATATTTATAAAAAAAAAAAAGAACTTTGCTTCAGGGTGAGAACAGAAATCACGCAGTGACTACGCGCGGCAGCGGGAGGCCACATTAGCTAAAATGGTACCTCAGGTTAAGGACAGTTTCAGGTTAAGAACGGACCTTCAGAATGAATTAAGTTCTTAACCAGAGGTGCCACTGTATTGGAATCCCACAGGAAGAATCCTTGCCAGGAGTATCAGGGATAATCCTCCTACATGGCTAAGGAGTATATAAACTGAACATGAAGCGGGGTATACCCTCCAACATATCTCCATTGAAAATAAGGATGTCCTATCCTATTATTATTTATTATCATCATCATCATCATCATCCTGCCCGTTTAACTAGGTTGCCCCAGCCACTCTGAGCAGCTTCCACCATATAAAAAAACCCATAATGAAACATTTTAAAACTTCCCTATACATGGCTGCCTTCAGATATCTTCTTAAGGTTGCAGTGTTGTTTATCTCCTTGGCTTGGAGCTTAACTCCATACCATCCAACATTTCTCTGTTGAAAATAGGGACCCTCCTAATGAAAAGCAGGACATTCAGAGATGGTTTTCTAGATCCAGGACTGTCCCTAGAAGATAGGGGCATTTGGAGAGTCTGATGGTACCTAATGTTCACTCTGTTATAACAAAGTGTTTTTCTAAGATGGCATGCATAACCATTATGCTATTTGGGGGGGAACAGGGTGGTGCCCCTTAAACAAAAGATGGTCCTAAGTATGTTTACTCAAAAGTAAGTCTCTAGTGGAAAGTCTATAGCTTTGTGGTAAAGTTCCAGGTTCAATCTGGAGAACTTTATGCCATTATTCCTTGTAGGCAAGGCTGCTCTAGACCTGAGGCAGCTTTCTACCCACCCCCCACCGTGTTCAGTGGTGCTTATTCCCTAGTAAGCCTAAACTCAATTGATTTTATTGAACAAATGTAAATACTTACTTAACCATTGAAACCAAATGAACTTTTGCTTCATTTTGTATGGATTTTGCCCACATATTATGCTTCGGTGCATAACATGCATAATTGGGAAAGCAAAAGTGTGATTGTATCAGCAAAATGAAACTGATGAAACAGAGCATAGAGAAGAAGAAATATTTAAGGGGCTCTGACTGGGTGCTTCAGAAAGGATAAAACTCTCCCTATAGAGAGCCTACATAAAGCGTATATTTAAAAGTCTGCCCATTTTTAATTACTTACTGAGGAAACTCTCTTAATTTCCCTAAGCTACTGTTTAATGATAGCCAGCAATATGAATGTCTGTTAATAAGCCATGATCAGAGAATGAAATTAACCCTGACAAATACTCCAGTTGTATAAAAGTATTCCATATGGTCTAAAAGGCGCATCTCCGCTACAGGCATATCAGTTTTATTATGCCAAATCCCGATGAACACATTTACTTTCACAAACATGTGTTTTGAACCCTGCAGGGGGAAAAGCCAGGGGGGCAATTTGGAGCAGGGAAACCACGGTCAGGGGTAGCTTCTCCTATTCCGGCTTCTCCTATTCCGCTCTAAATTCCCTTCTCCCAACGCAGCTTTGCTTTACGGTGAGGAAGGGAAGCATTTGTGCTGGAGTCTTACACATGTTATTGCGTAGCACACAGGTACTCCCCAGGCCTTATTATGTATCACAGCATTTACTTAGTCATGCACTTCTTGTCTCTCCTCCTCGCCCTTTCATCATTTCCCCACTGTCAAGATTTAGACTGGAAGCTCCTTGGTGTGCAGGACCTGGCATGGGGGGCGGGGGTTGCCTGCAAAAAATACATAATGCACCATGTGTTCTGTTGACTGTGCTTGAGAAACACAGTTGATTCACAACTTGTGCAGGGGTTAGGTCAGGCTTCCTCAACCTCAGCCCTCCAGATGCTTTGAGACTACAATTCCCATCATCCCTTACGGTCTTCAAACAAAAACATCTTGAAGGTCCCAGGCCACGGAGAGGTGAGGCTGGCCTCAACCAGAGCCAGGGCTTTTCCAGCTGTGGCTCCGATCTGGTGGAATGCTCTGTCACAAGAGACTAGGGCCCTGCGGGACTTGACATCTTTCTGCTGGGCCTGCAAGACAGAGCTGTTCCACCAGGTCTTTGGCCAGGGCACAGCCTGACTCCCTCCTTTGGCAATCTTCACAGAACTCTAGCCCAATGGTTGCCATCAATTTGATTTGAATTAATTTTATAATGAAATGATTTTAGAATGTGGTAATATTTTATTGTTGTTAGCCGCCCTGAGCCCGGCTTCGGTTGGGGGGGGTGGGATATAAATAAAAAATATTATTTTATTAATAATAATAATAATAATAATAATAATAATAATAATAATTTATACCCCGCCCTTCCCAGTTCAAAAACCGGGTTCAGGGCGGCTAACAACAAATTAAAAATACTTTAAAACACTTAATTACTAGATACAGATCATGTGAGCTGTAGGCCAAAAACATCTGGAGGGCCGAAGCTGAGGAAACCTGGGTTAGGTTCTGAGGATTGTGCATAAAGCCAAAATTGTGTATAGTCAGAACCAGTGTTTTTTTTCTAGGAAAAAAATGGTGCCGGTACTCACCATGAAGGCAAATCTTTGCTGCGTGGAATGCAGTAGGGGAAGCCATGGATGAGTGTGTGGGCTTGGGGCGGGGAGGGGGGAGAGGCCTCCCCCTTCCACCAACTTCCTCCTTGCCCTCCAGCCAATCCGGAGGGGCGGCTTGGCATTCGCGGGGTGAAACACCTGGTTTCTGTGATGTAGCGGCTCAGGGGGCACAGCATCATTAAGTGAGAGGCGGCAGCTTGCCTTCAGTTCTGCAGTCACAGCACAACAGGCACAGAGATGCTCCAGTTGAACCCACAGCCTGTCTTCCTTTGGCTACTCAGTGGGCTCAGAATGTGGTTCCCTCTGTGGTTCTGCTGTCCCACTGGCAGTTGGAGCTGAGAGTTCTTTCTGGCAGGGAGGGGGGAAAGAAGAAAGTTCTCTGCAACTGTTCTGTCTTTGGCCAGGCTGAAGTTCTGAAGTACATGGCCTTGTTTCCATGGAACTAACTGGAGATACTGCATTACACCTTTTAAAAAATAATTACAAATATCTTCTGAGTGCTGTACAGAACACAGTTTGCAACAGTTTAATGCAATGATAAAAAGATGAAAAGCTCAAACTTGATGTGATTGAACATATGAATGTCTTAAGATTGTTTCTTATCAGATTTTACCAATGTGCAGCTGTGCATCAGTAAAATACCAAAGAAAGCACCTTGATGCACTCAGTCGCATTACCATTTATCATTTTTACAGTGATTCAACCAAGTTACACATGTGCATCTATAGTGGAGCAGAGGGAAAGGTACAAATAAAGTCAGGGAACCAAAAAGAAGTGTGGATGCTGAGTTAAAAAGGAATTCAGGATGCAGGGCAGAGCAAATTAATGTCACATAAACCAGCAAGACGGAAAATCCTCACATTCCTAATTCCATATCAAAATCCTACATGCCTCGAACCTTGCCCCATCCCAAGTACAGTCACACCTTGGTTCTCAAACGCTTTGGTACTATATTTTGGCTCTCGAATGGCGCAAACCCAGAAGTATGTGTTCCGGTTTGCTAACTTTTTTGGAAACCGAACGTCTGACGCGGCTTCTGCTTGGCTGCAGGAAGCTCCTGCAGCCAATTGGAACCTACACCTTGGTTTTCAAATGGTTTTGGGAGTCAAATAGACTCCTGGTACTGATTAAGTTCGAGAACCAAGGTACCACTGTACCATCATATTAGGAAGCAGCTAAGCAGAGGCTGTTCAGTCTGTAGGATTAAGGGGAGAGAGTTCTGCCAAGTTCTGCCTGCTAAGAAAAATTCCTTTCTAAATTTATCAAATTGCAGCAGATGGTGTTCACAAGATGGTGCTGCATCAAAGTGTCATGACTGCAGGCACTGGTGCCTATCAATGGAGATCTAGAAGTTATCGCCCTCTTAGCTCTAACACCCTATAAAGGAAAGCATGATGCTTAGATAAACCATCCAAGATAACAGAATCCCTCTCTCTCATTCTCAAATGCTTTCACCAAATCATCTGAATAAGCAAACACACTTGAGCTCTGCATGTTCTCCAGCTGTCCTGATTTACCAGAAGCAGTCCTGATTTTCTGACAACAGTCCTTGGAATGCCATGCCCCCATTCCACCTTCCAAGGAAACTTTGGAGATGTTTCCATAAAAACCAATCTTAAAAGTAGTGTGCAAGTCAGCCCAGGGCCCCACAAATTGTGGCTAGGCTGAGCATCCTCTTTTCTTTTTTCATAATCAGTGTGACAAGGTTTCACGAAGACCAATGAAGAACATTTCTTTTGTACTAATAGGCAAGCAGGGCAAAAGTGTAACAGAACTCTTAGCATTTGGTAACATGCTTGGGAAGAGATTTTTGATGTGAGAATTAGGGTAACACAAGGACACAAAAAAATACACAAATCAATCTTAATTCAGTTTGTGGTGATGTTTAAAGTGACCAACAGAAAGTGTGTTCCATTCTATTTTCACATATGTGGTGTGGTTTTTTTAAAAAAACGCACAAAATTTTATGTACACAAAAGTACGTACAAGTTTACAAAGTGTTCAACAGCTTCCTTCATCCATTTCTTTCAAGGGAAACAGTTCCAAAGTCAAATATCAGCTACAGATATTGAAAATGTATCAAAAAATGTCCCTGAAGGAAATAGTGCATGATGACATGCCAACTAAGCTACTGAGCAAGGTTCAAGGTACTGGCGTTGGTGTCTAAAATCCTATACAGCCTGGGACCAGGATACGTGAAATATCATTTCACTCCCTTATATAATCCAATCAACCACTACATGCTGTAGGATATCCATTCCCTACAATTCAGGAATTTGCCTTTAGTGTTGTGCCACCTACCCTTTGGGATTCCTTCCTCTTAAACATGAGAGGCACCATCTCTGCTAACTCTGTTGCCTACTGAATACCTTCCTCCTAACACAAGACCATAAGAATAGCCTGACCCATCTAGTCCAGCAACCTGTTCTCACAGTGGCCAACCAGATGCCTGTGGGAAACCAGCACACAGAACAAAAGCACAAGAGCACTCTTCCCTCCCTGCGGTTTCCAGCAACTCGGAGCATTGCTATCTCCAACTGTGGAGGTAGAACATAGTCATCATAGTCAGCAGCCATTAATAGCCCTCTCCTCCATGCATTTGTCCCATCCTCTTTTTAAAGCCATTCAAGTTGATGGCCATCATAGTATCTTGGGGAAGTGAATTCCATAGCTGGACCACGTGTAGTGTGACGGAGTTCTTCCAACAAGACTTTTAAGTTGAGATCTCCCCTGGACTACATCTGCACGGGAATTGTTCTAAAGATGTTTTTCATTGTTTTATCACTTGTCGTTTGCTGCTCTGGGTTTCTTTGGGAGGAATGTTGAGATATATATTCAATAATAAATAAGAATAATTAATAAATAAATCCATTCAGGGAAATGACACAGCAAAAAAAGAAGATTTATGTCCCCATGGGTCCACTTCCTGTGCTTTCCAGCTGCTCCAAGGAGCTAGAATTGCAAATGAAATTGCAAACCGTTTACCTTGTAGAATTCCAGAGCTTTACTTCAGAGAAGTCTGTACATTAATCTGGAAGCCAAGTTCACACCAGAATGCAGACCACCCCCACCCCATAAATTCTTCAAGAATCTCCACACAAAGATGTCTTTGTTTTTACCTCAGAAATCACAGAATCATAGAATTGTAGAGTTGGGATGGTCAAAGGTGACTATGGGGTTGCGGCGCTCATCTTGCTTTCAGACCGAGGGAGCTGGTGTTTGTCCACAGACAGCCTTCTGGGTGATGTGGCCAGCAGGACTAAACCACTTCTAGTGCAACAGGACACCGTGACGGAAACCAGAATGCATGGAAATACAGTTTACCTCCCCGCCACAGTGGTACCTATTTATCTACTTGCACTGGCATGCTTTCAAACTGCTAGGTTGGCAGGAGCTGGGACAGAGTAATGGGAGCTCACTCCATCATGGGGATTCAAACCGTTGACCTTCTGATCAGCAAGCCCAAGAGGCTCGGTGCTTTAGACCACAGCACCACCTGTGTTGTAGAGTTGGGAGGGACCCCATGGGTCATCTAGTCCAGCCCCTGCCCACAGCCATCCCTGGGTGGGCTCAAACCACCAGCCTACTGGTTAACAGCCAGAGACACTGACCCATTGTGCTAAAAGTTGCAGGATATGGGAGACCAAAATTTAGTGTGGAATTTTGTGCAACCTGGAACATCTCATTGTTTCTTCAATAACGATGTAGCCACAAACATGGTTTCCTACTGCAGATCAGACTTTGGGGCTGCCCATAATGGTGTGTCCTACACTAGCTGGCTGACAGCAAGTCTTCCAAGATCTCAGGCAAAGATTCTCGCGAGGCCTGCTCCCTATAGTCCTTTCAGTGCTGTGGGTTGAATTGGGGACTTTCGGTATGCAAAACATGCACTCAGTCACTGAACGATGGCCCCTCCCCCCCATGAGGATCCAATCTTACCAAGGTCCAGTGCCCTCACCCACATTCACACAGAGGGAGGAAATCAAATTATTACAGCTTCTGCTTTTCAGCTGTGCAACCAGTTCAATGGAATAAGACAAACCATTGTGAAAACATCACCCCAGCCTTTGAAAATGCCCACAAATGTTTTCATGAGTTATTAAGCACAGGGGCCTATTGAATGATGATTTTCACTTTATAAAAAAGGTGTTCTCCACAGGAATTTGTTTGAGCCATTTTTCTCTCTCACCATGGCAACTCGGAAGATACCCGAGCCTTTCAGACTAAGACAATGCCTCGCAGTTTATAAAATAATGTTTAGCGCACACTTCACTTCTTTCTGTGTTTTTCTCCCCCTGCTGTAAACTGAATGAAGCATTTTAAAAAGCTCTTTAGCAAAGCAGGATATGGGAAGGGGTGTTGAAATCTATGCAGCAACACAATCTGCTTTAACAGAAGGTGGGGGGAGGGAACACCATGCAACCAACTCTTATAAGCAGACAGGACCAAAACCCTAAACAAATTTATTTTTAAAAACAGACAGAAACCTACAGGAAACAAACAAAAATTATTCCACTGCTGCATACACTCCAGTTGCCCCTATTTTCAGTCTCCCTATTTTGCTTTTGGGGGGAGATATTGGGGTGTCTTAAAATGGTTCATTCCTCATAATTAAAACTCTGTTTGGGGGTAGTGACTGCTCTCCCCTTCCACATTAATATAAATGCATGGATACAAATGATGATAATGTCAAGTCCACAGATCTCCCTTCTACTTTGACTGTAAGACAGTAGCTCTGACTGCATGGAGTCAGGAACATTATCTGTAAACTCCAGTTACACACTGAGCTAGCTATTATCATGCCCTCGTCACCAAATGCAGATTTCTAAGGCTGAACACTTTCAAGAGGGTGCGTGGTAACCATAGTTATGTATGAATGTGCCAGAATTACATAGGTGTGTGCAGACTGAAAAACTCAGCTTCCTGAGAATTGCATTTTTTAAAAATCTAACCCATATGGTTGGAGTTGCCTTTATGCCATAAATAATTTTCTAATGTTCTGTTTTCTGCTGTTTTAATCTACATTTGATTTTTTCCATAGGCTGCATTGAGACATATAGTTGGAAGCAGACATACATTTCTTAAACAAATAAATGAAGGGATTCCCAGTTGTCAAGGCCCAGGCCTTCATCTTTTTGAATGATTAGCAGAAGCAAATAACTTATGCAAAGTGATAGAAATGGTATCAATCTGCTTCATTTGTATAAATGCTACAGGCTGCCCAGAAGTTAGCTTTCCTTCTGACTGGATTGTAGCATGTCACACCCATCATCCACACCCATCTCTCACACACTGTGTGGCTAAATTGAGAAGGCCTGCAAATTTTAAGGACTATGTCATGGAACAACAACACCATACTATCCAACTTTTTCAGACCTAAAACATCTTCCAGGAAGTGCTCCCGAGCAAGTCATGTGACCTACACTTCACTCTCGCCACAAAAAACCTCTTTTTCAGGGCAACATCTTGTGCGCCACTAGAAAAGCACTTGGGTGTGTGTGTGTGTGTGTCAAGAGTGCAGTGCGAGAGATCACAGCACCCAAAATGGCCACCACAATCTCCCACAAAAAACCCCAGGACGTGCTGTTTCTTTCAAGGCACTTGTCAGGTATGTCACACACCCATATTAACCACACCCAAGGGTCATTACATGTCTTGCACCCTTGGCCTACCTGGTGGCAAGTCAGTATGTCAAGTCCATAGTCCAGGGTCAATTCTCCACGTTCAAAGTCCAAAAAACGAAGCACAGTTGCATAGACGTCCAGCAGCCTCCAAGTCAAGGTCCATCAACATGGGCAGTTGAGCAGACACAGCACCTCAGCTCTGCTGCCTTTTTATACTGCAGAATCTGGGCTTGATGAGGCATGTGACCCTCACCTGTTCCAAGCCTACTCCACCTGAGGAATCACATACCTTCTCCCACAGCTAGCAAGCCTCACCTGGCCAGCTAGGGAGCTGGGCTGTGGGCCCTCGTCTGCCTCAGCCACCCTCCCACTGTTCCCTACATCTCTGAGCCCACTGTGTTTGTGGAAACCGGGGCCCTTCTGGCTCTAGTAATAGGTCCTGCTGCTCTGGTGATTGGTCTTCCTCCTCTCCATTGTCCTGTCAGTTCATGACATCACAGTGGCCAACGTCTACAGGCAACCACTTCTTCCCTTTAGTTAGTTAGTTAGTTATTATACACATGAGATACTTCATAAAACAAACCATCTATGTGTCATCCAAAAATACTGAGTCGGCCATTTTAAGCAGCTATCGCACAGTAAGTGGTTTCAGGTTTCCACTTTAATTTACATTCTCAGAGGCGGTGGAGCATTACCCTGTGACTGAGGAACCACCTGCAAGCCTTGAGCTGTTCAAAGGTAGCTCACAGGCACTAGAACAGGCGTCCTCAACCTTGGCCCTCCAGATGTTTTTTGGCCTACAACTCCCATGATCCCTAGCTAGCAGGACCAGTGGTCAGGGATCATGGGAATTGTAGTCTCAAAACATATGGAGGGCTGAGGTTGAGGAAGCCTGCGCTAGAAGAAGAAAAGGTAGAGGTAGTTCTGTGCCCAACACTTCTGGGTTTTTACAAGTCCCCATCAATTAATGAGCAAAGAAAATACATTCAAAAATTATCAAATAGGTGAGAAATTTTTGCTGCAATTCTCAGGGCTGGGGTGCAGGGGGCATTGTTGCATTTACCTTTGGAGATGGGCAGGGGGTTTCTCCTTTCATTCAACAAATCCTCTATCCATCTGTCGGCATTTTGCATCCTTCCAGGGTGTCCATACTTTCTGAAAACGCCATGACCACCTTGGCTGCGCTTCCTTGTAAGTGTGGAAAACCAAGGAGACTTTCTACCATGATCCTGACAGCTGTTCACAGTTACAAAACATATAGATATAGATCATAGGAGCCCACTCCAAGGGGCCAAGGACCGTTCACCCCCCCCCCCCCGAAATAGTTGAGGGGCCAGGGCCCCCCAAGTTGATAGGCATTGCCATTCCAATGTTGCAGGTACATCATGTCTTGTATCAATTATGTGGGGTGGGGCTTACCTGGGCCCCCCAATATTTTATTCAAGTTGGCACCCGTGATATAGCTAGATATATAGATATGAAGAATGCCTGAATCTAGTGGAGTTGGTAGGAATATAAGAACTATATGACTCTTCTATGAGGCAGCAAGAAGGATTTGACCTTCTCATGGTATGAAGAAATCAGGCTGTGATGAAACTCTTTTGCAAACTCTTTCTTAATCACACTAGAGAGTGACGGAATGTTGAGAACTGAATTTATTCTGGAAAGCAGAAAGTACGTCATTATTAGCTTTGTGGCTATTTTTAAAAGCAAGGTGTTCATAATATGCCTGCAGAGTTTCCATCTCCTGAAGATTGCAAGGCAAGCAGGGTGTGATACAGCCTTGCTATATTCAGGCAACACACACACACACTGAGAGAGAAGATGGATTATGCTGTATGAATTTTGGTGACATCGAAAACCTATTCATCTTTGTGGAGATTATTCTCTTTCAGTTTCAGAATGCTGGTGTTGCACTTCCGAGCTTTGCTGAAATCAACCTTCCAAAAGTGAAACTAACTTGTGGAATTCTGTAGCGGCGCAGACTGCCACAAGAAGGAAAACGCATAGGAATTTATAGTCCTACGTTTCCTGACTTTAGGAAGGCCGCAGCCTCGTGTTCTACCAAAATGCGACTTTAACAGGAGAAGATGATCACAAGGGGAGAGCGGGTTACACATGTTGCCTATACATTGAAGTGAGTGTCACAAAAACACAATAAAGGCAAGGCTCTGTGAAATCTGCCTGTGAACACAGGAGGGAGTTAAAGAGCCCTTTGACTGTGCCTTGCAAGAGAAAGTTGCTGATGTGTAGGTAAAAGGGGTCGTTTGCATCAAAACCTTCATTTGGAGTGGGGGGGCATATGGGAAGCATCTAGGGCAAGTTTCACACACACAATCACACACACACACACCTCTGTTGTCTGTTTCTGTGCTAGACACATTGACACAGTACAGGTCAAAACAATTGCTTCAATGTGGATACATTTTGTATGCATTGATCCTACACCCCCACTGAATTCTTCTGTGTCAGCTTTTGTTATATCCCACAGAATGTAAAATGTTCTGCATATTATTACTGCTAACTTAGCATACGGCAACTTTTTTAAATGATTCCTCTTGGCACAGCAAATCAGTTTCCAAGAACATCTGCTTTTACTCGGGTTGTACATGTTTCCCTGCACAACTATAATATGTTTAACATATATAAAATGCATTCCCAATTCCCCCATACCCTGAATAGAATAAATTGGTTATATATATATATATATATATATATATATATATATATATATATATATATATATTTGCTTTCGTAGATTTTCACGGGTACAGGAATGCAGGTTTTGGTGTCCTCGGGTGTCTTCCCGTGTAAAAGTTGGGGTGTCTAGGCGACGTTTCGACGAGGTCTCACTCGTCATCTTCAGGCTGGTGCTTTCGGCTTCTTGTTACTGGAACAGAGCAGGATCTCAGTGTTTGAGTTCCTATAAATACTGTTGAGGGGGTGTGGTGTATAGCCTCCAATGTTCTGGGCAGAGAGGAAGTTCCCAGGCTAGTGTGCCTTTTCTTCTTTTGTTCCTTAATTACTTGAGGGATATCTTGAGTGATTTCTTGAGTGATATCCTGAGTACCACTTAGGTGGGTCATTAGGTGTGGATTAGTTGCTAAAGTCTTTGTGTCTTGACCTCTTGAACTTTGTGAAGAGTTTTTCTGAGAAGATGGCTGTACTGCACTTAGTTGTGCTCTGGCTTGGCTTCGTGTATAGGGGCGAGCTGTGGTTTTGTGGCCTGTGTCAGCCAGATCTGTGTAGGGATTGCAGGGGGGTGCAGCATCCGGAGGTGCCACCATGGTTTGGCTACTGGATGGTGTCTGTAATTTATCTGTGGAGAGGGTCTGGGTTTGGGTCTGGTGTGGTTGATTGGTGATAGCGTTCTGTGTGCCTCTGGATCTGGTGTCAGTTTTTGTGGGGAGGGCTAATTTCCAGATGTCTGGCAAGCGGGATGTGTCGTCACGCTTGTTCATGTTGTGAGGGTGTTTCTCTATCTCGATGGCTTCCATGATTATTCTCTTGTGGTGATGTTCCATGTTAAAGAGCAATTTGGAATCTGCAAAATTAATTTCGTGTCCTGTTTCTTTCATGTGTTGGAAAAGAGAGGAAGTTTTTTCTTCTTTTTTGACGGCATTCTTGTGTTCTGCGATACGTGCATTTATTCGTCTGTTTGTTTGTCCAATGTACGTGGCTGGGCAGACTTTGCAGGGTATTTCATAGACCCCTTGGTTTTCCAACTGGATTTTATCCTTGGGGTTTCTGAGGATATTGGCTATTTTTTGGTTGGTGCAAAAGGCTGTTTTGATATTGTGTTTATGGAGGATTTTGCTAATTTTATCTGTAGTGCCCTTGATATAAGGAAGGAGGGCCATGCCATTGTTTTCTTCTGTGTCTTGGTTTTTGGGGGGTGTTTCTTTTTGGATTAGCTTCGTAACCCTGTTTTGCTGGTATCCATTGGCAATTAACACATTTGAGAGATTCTGTAACTCAGTTGTCAAGTGGTCTTTGTCAGCCAGGCGTTTGGTTCTGGAGATGAGAGTCTTGGCTACGGAGTTTATTTGTGCAGGGTGGTGGTGTGATTGTGCATGTAAGTAGCGGTTGGTGTGTGTTTTTTTCCGGTAGATAGTGTGTCCTAGGGAGCCATCAGGTTTTTTGTAGATTAGGACGTCAAGGAAGGGAAGTTGGTTGTTGGCTTCTATTTCCATAGTGAATTGTATTTTGGGGTGTAGGCTGTTGAGATGTGTGAGGAAGCTATCCAGTTTTTCCTTCCCGTGTGGCCAAATTACAAAGGCGTCGTCAACATATCTGAGCCAAAGTTTGGGTTTGTGTTCTGACTTGTCTAAAGCATTGGTTTCAAAGTGTTCCATGTACAGGTTTGCGATGACCGGTGAGAGGGGTGATCCCATAGGTGCTCCTTCTATCTGTTTGTATCTTTGTCCATTGTGGATGAAGTACGTGTTGGTTAGGCAGTGGTTGGTCAGGTCCAAGATGTATTCGGGGGGATTGTATTTGTTTTGAATGGCTGTCAAGGCTTCATTAATGGGCACTTGTGTGAAGAGAGATACAACATCGAAGCTCACAAGTAGGTCATTAGGATGTAGGTTTTGCTTCTTTATTGTTTCTATGAACTGGAAGGAGTTTGGAACGTGTGAAGAGATGGATTCTGCATAGGGCTGAAGTTGCTTGGCGAGAAATTTAGCGAGATTTTGTAGAGGTGAGCCTATGGAGCTGACTATTGGTCTGAGTGGTGTTCCACTCAGACTATTGGTCTGAGTGGTGTTCCACTGACCAATAGTCAGCTCCATAGGCTCACCTCTACAAAATCTCGCTAAATTTCTCGCCAAGCAACTTCAGCCCTATGCAGAATCCATCTCTTCACACGTTCCAAACTCCTTCCAGTTCATAGAAACAATAAAGAAGCAAAACCTACATCCTAATGACCTACTTGTGAGCTTCGATGTTGTATCTCTCTTCACACAAGTGCCCATTAATGAAGCCTTGACAGCCATTCAAAACAAATACAATCCCCCCGAATACATCTTGGACCTGACCAACCACTGCCTAACCAACACGTACTTCATCCACAATGGACAAAGATACAAACAGATAGAAGGAGCACCTATGGGATCACCCCTCTCACCGGTCATCGCAAACCTGTACATGGAACACTTTGAAACCAATGCTTTAGACAAGTCAGAACACAAACCCAAACTTTGGCTCAGATATGTTGACGACGCCTTTGTAATTTGGCCACACGGGAAGGAAAAACTGGATAGCTTCCTCACACATCTCAACAGCCTACACCCCAAAATACAATTCACTATGGAAATAGAAGCCAACAACCAACTTCCCTTCCTTGACGTCCTAATCTACAAAAAACCTGATGGCTCCCTAGGACACACTATCTACCGGAAAAAAACACACACCAACCGCTACTTACATGCACAATCACACCACCACCCTGCACAAATAAACTCCGTAGCCAAGACTCTCATCTCCAGAACCAAACGCCTGGCTGACAAAGACCACTTGACAACTGAGTTACAGAATCTCTCAAATGTGTTAATTGCCAATGGATACCAGCAAAACAGGGTTACGAAGCTAATCCAAAAAGAAACACCCCCCAAAAACCAAGACACAGAAGAAAACAATGGCATGGCCCTCCTTCCTTATATCAAGGGCACTACAGATAAAATTAGCAAAATCCTCCATAAACACAATATCAAAACAGCCTTTTGCACCAACCAAAAAATAGCCAATATCCTCAGAAACCCCAAGGATAAAATCCAGTTGGAAAACCAAGGGGTCTATGAAATACCCTGCAAAGTCTGCCCAGCCACGTACATTGGACAAACAAACAGACGAATAAATGCACGTATCGCAGAACACAAGAATGCCGTCAAAAAAGAAGAAAAAACTTCCTCTCTTTTCCAACACATGAAAGAAACAGGACACGAAATTAATTTTGCAGATTCCAAATTGCTCTTTAACATGGAACATCACCACAAGAGAATAATCATGGAAGCCATCGAGATAGAGAAACACCCTCACAACATGAACAAGCGTGACGACACATCCCGCTTGCCAGACATCTGGAAATTAGCCCTCCCCACAAAAACTGACACCAGATCCAGAGGCACACAGAACGCTATCACCAATCAACCACACCAGACCCAAACCCAGACCCTCTCCACAGATAAATTACAGACACCATCCAGTAGCCAAACCATGGTGGCACCTCCGGATGCTGCACCCCCCTGCAATCCCTACACAGATCTGGCTGACACAGGCCACAAAACCACAGCTCGCCCCTATACACGAAGCCAAGCCAGAGCACAACTAAGTGCAGTACAGCCATCTTCTCAGAAAAACTCTTCACAAAGTTCAAGAGGTCAAGACACAAAGACTTTAGCAACTAATCCACACCTAATGACCCACCTAAGTGGTACTCAGGATATCACTCAAGAAATCACTCAAGATATCCCTCAAGTAATTAAGGAACAAAAGAAGAAAAGGCACACTAGCCTGGGAACTTCCTCTCTGCCCAGAACATTGGAGGCTATACACCACACCCCCTCAACAGTATTTATAGGAACTCAAACACTGAGATCCTGCTCTGTTCCAGTAACAAGAAGCCGAAAGCACCAGCCTGAAGATGACGAGTGAGACCTCGTCGAAACGTCGCCTAGACACCCCAACTTTTACACGGGAAGACACCCGAGGACACCAAAACCTGCATATATATATATATATATATATATATATATATATATATATATATGCATGTCAACAACATACTGAAAGGGAAACACAAGTCGGTAATTCACCATGGCAGCTTTGTTGATGTTTTCTGCTATTACAATTTATGACTTCAGCACTATCTCCTTATTTGAATTACTGCTTTTGTATGTGTTCATTTCTAGGCTATTTGTTATGCTTTATCACTGCCATATGGTTGTGAAATTTAATGAGTCAATGGGCAAGATTTCCAATCAAAGCATTTAAGAAAGGGGGGATTCAGTTACGGATGCTGTGGGTCTTTCTTTGCCCCCTCTATCTATATTGTATTGTGCTAAGATACTGTGGTATTGGTGGTTAAGCCCCAGGCAGTGATTGGTTGAACTGCCCTAAACGTTATAGGAGGATGCAGCAGGGCACCTAAAGAGGCAGCAGATCTGGAGAAGGAAATCAGTCTAGAAAAGGTGGGTTGGCTGGAACAGGATGAGGTCCATGGGGTGAAGTGAGAGAGAGAAAACTGAAGGAAAGAGCCCGAGATAAGAACTGAAGCAGAAAGGCAAAAGGTGAACAGAGAATAACCGCTCACCCAGGCTTCCGGGTGGGTGACATTTGCCGCATGGCTCAGCCACAGTGGGTCTGGGGAGGCTGCTGTCTTCCAGCGCTGCAAGGGGAGGAGATTGTCACCTGCCTCCACCCACCTCCAGCTGCAACAGCCTCTCAGGTGAGGGCAGGCAGGGCTGATCAGTGGCAGGGCTTGGGGGTGTGCCCAGCCCACCCCTAGCCTGGTGCAAACCGTCTTCTTGGCTGTTTGTCATTGGATTTTCCACCCACTCACCCAGTCAGCTAGGGACCCCTGGGCGGGGGGGGGGGGGTGGACAATTGGCATATGGACCTTCCTATGGTTTACTTGGCCACTGTATTCAAAGCCAGGGAGGAATTTTCTCCTGCAAGCAAATTGGCCAGCTTGCGGGTTTTTGCTTTCCTCATAGTAACCATCACAACTTTGGTGGATGAGGCATGGAGCTGGATCATGATGGGGGAAATATATTAATTTAAGTAATTATGAGCAATAGGAAATATAGAGATGCAACAAATATCCAAGATTTCCATTTCCCCAAAGGAAAAAGCAGAGATTTGCAGTTCCAGGAAAGCATCCCAAATAGGAGTGTTAAGTAGGCACAGATTTCTGTTCCACCATGTATTTGTTGCATGCAGTGATGTTCTGCTGCAGTTCGGCTTCTGACAAAAACATCATTCATCTTACATTATCACCAGCCACACCAGACCTAATTATTTCTGCGAATATTTCTGCCTCAACAACTACTACCAAGAGTTTGGGACACGTATTTGCAAATGTGCAATTTTTGACAAGCTAACATATTTGGAATTACAGTGGTACCTCAGGTTACATACGCTTCAGGTTACATACGCTTCAGGTTACACACTCCGCTAACCCAGAAATAGTGCTTCAGGTTAAGTACTTTGCTTCAGGATGAGAACAGAAATTGTGCTCCGGCAGCACAGCGGCAGCAGGAGGCCCTATTAGCTAAAGTGGTGCTTCAGGTTAAGAACAGTTTCAGGTTAGGTACGGACCTCCAGAACGAATTAAGTACTTAACCCAAGGTACCACTGTATCTTATAGCTTTGCTTGCCATGGTCTTCCCCCATTTTATATTCATAGGTTTATATGAAGTAGGTTAGGCTGAAGGAGAGTGGCTGGACAAAGCTTCATGGCTGAGTGGGGATTAGAACTTTATCTCCAGATCTAAACCGATACTCTAACCACTATACCACACTGTGGCCTGCCACTCCCATTGAAGAAGTAGACCAGGCATGGCAGAAATTTGAAATTCTCTCAGAGCCACAGATACACACGCCCTTCCGGGTTTCTCTCCCCACCCCCAGTTTACATGCATATGGATTCTGCACACATACAGAATCATATATTAAAAACATAAGGTGCTTGGAAATGCTTGGGGAAAAGATCCTTTCATCAACATCGCTCAGTCATGGCAAAGCGGAACATAGAGCCTTGAACCTTCCAAGCTGGTAATTTTCCAGCTGGTTAGCTACCCTTCACACATCCCAGTAATAAGGATAATGCTTGTAGTTTGGCCGCCTCTCCTTTCGGTCTGTAAGTGAATTCTAGGGATTTGCAAAGGATCATTATTGCTGTAGCAGATTCACAAACATCGCAAAATTATGCATGCTGTAAATCCCTGACAGAAACCATTTTGCATTAAGCTAGTATTATTCCAAAATTCTCATTAAAATGTAAGTACATAGAAAGTGTCATATAATGATCTTGCTACATGCTTAAATAAGGGCAGGGTATGTAAGGTTAATCTTGTGTTTTTTGTGTGATGTCTGGATTTTTCAGAGATAATGAGAATATTTTTTTCCCCTGCTAAACTTTAAAGTGGATTTTTAATAGCTCCCTGAAATGCTAGAAATGACAGTGTTGGCTAATGAAGTCATCTGTTTATCTAAAAGACAGACAGCTAGACAGATCACTCTTCACACTTAACAGACTGGCATCTTCTACTCTTTGTTAAGAGAATTCACCTCTTTTGGATGGAAGTGCATCCATATCTTTGTTCATTCCAGCTCTCGTCACAGACACCACTCACTTGCATCTCATTTTATTTCTACAGCGGACATTTAATGCTAGCCAAAAAAAATGGAAAGCCACTTTCTAAACTACTCTTTGTTTAAAACATAATGGACTGAGGTGGAAGAAAGAACAGCTTCTAAGTACAATTCCAAACTATGTTTTTTATACCCAGAGATTAAAGGCAGTGCAGTGATGGCCAAGTTTCTTGACTGAACTGATGCCTACTGGCAGTTTATCTAAGGCTGCAATTCTGTACACATTTACCTGGAAGTAATCCCCATTGAACTTTGAATTGACATGCATAGGATTGCACTGTTAACCCTACTGATTTTTGCAAACGTTAATAGGTTTAACAGTCCAACCCTTGCCTTCAGGGGAACATTGTGATAAAATAAGGCTTTGTACAGACCTTTGTACACAAAAAGTACTATAGGAAAGTCAAGCGAAATGTAGTCTATTCCCTCCTCTCCTCCAAAGGTTTGTCCTGGACAGAGATGCCAAGTTACATCCAAAATTGAGAGTGTGTGGCCGTTGCTACAGTTCTGCATGTCATACAGTTTTTAACACAGCTGGAATAGGACTGGGGGGAAACAGTGGTAACTTTTTAACAAGTTAGGAAATCAATTAGCCTCTTCAGTGTAAAACATTAATAGTGTAAGTGATCAAGAGCAATAATGCTTAAAGATGGCTCAGTAAACCAACTGGATTATCCCACATTTCCATTAAATGAATTGGTGCAAATGGGTGCACCCAGGAGGAAAAACGTAAAGGATTAACAGCTGAACGGAGCATTAGGACAGAATTGGAGAGATCAGTATTCATTATTTAGTTTTCCATATAACATTCAGATTGCACCAGATGTTGAAACAACGTAATCTGAGACAAACGAGCCTGAAGACATTGTTAAATGCTAGTGAGATGGGTTTTTAAAATATATTATAATAAATCCAAAAATTTACAGTTGCTCATTCAAACCACACATTTAACAGGGAAATCCATTGCAACAGTTAGTTCTGGTACAAGCCCTTGAAATACAAGCAAACAGAATCCAGCAGGTTGGATCCCAGTAGCATGGGAAGTTCAAGATAAAGAGAATCATCTGAAGCCCAGGAAGGGGTGCAAATTTCTGTCCCAGTTTCAACTAGGGATAGAGGAGAATTTTGTTCAGTCTGCCCCACAGACCCAATGTGCAGCTCCTGGACTTACATGCCAATCGGAACAGAATTAACTATCAGACTGTGTACTCCAAATTTTGTGATCCACTTTCAGTTTAATAAAAAAAAAGTACAAAAATGCACATTTGGTGGTTACAAAAGTGTATGTTTTGAGTAGAAATGCATAGAAAAGAATGCATTGTTGCTGATGGATGCTAGCACGCACTGCCAATTCGTAACTACAGACTTCAACTACTTCAGCACTGAAATTGGTTTTGCAAGCGCTGGTCAAAGGTACCCAGAGTTAATCTGTGGTGCAGATATAATGCTATATCAGGATAATGAATGAAAAAAAGGGAGACTTAATTGCAAGGTGGAGGTAGAAGCCCCAAGGTGTGGGTCTCTAACCACAGCTAGAAGAGCAGAAAATATTAAGTATCCACGAAGCCCAAATCTTGCATTTAGTAGGATATATAGTGAATTCTGTAACAGAAATATGAGGTTGAGATCACAACAGTATTCTGTGCCATGAAACACGTGTAACTTAGATGTCAACAAAAGATATTGTAGACACAATCAGTTTCACAGTGGCCCGACATCATCCTTAAAAATGGGGCTTCTGTATTCAAGTGATTGGCCAATTGCAGAATGCTTCTTTTGGTTCATCTATGGCTTGATTTTCAAAACTGATGTTATCAGTGCAAACCCATGGTTTTAGCATCTCTCTGCCCAGCTATGCTCCTAAGCACATACTTAAACGCTACTGTTAAATTAATCAATATTAAAGCAGCAAACTCACTTCGTTCTCAAGTAGACATTATTGTAGCAATCTTGTTTTGCTTCAGGTTTCTTGTTCATCACACCAAGTTATTGTCATCATAAAAGCAACAACATTTACTCTGTATGATTGAGAATGGCTATTTCAGTGGAACAGAACTAACATGCTCATGATGAGCTAAATAAAAAGAGTATAGAACCTAATCAAAAGAAGCATTAAAATCCATTTATGTGGTAATCACTTTTACCTTCAGAGAACATCACTGCTACTCTGCACAGGGATTTTGATTTACATTTGATTTACCAAAAACGAATATGAATCCATAATCAGTATGAAAACAGACTAAAGTTCAGCTTTCTTTACTAGATACTTTCCATACAGCAAAGTGTGAGAAAGGGTCAGAACTGGCCAGTTATTTCTTGCTTCAAATATTTTTGTCATGAGCTATTGGTTTTCCATCAGTCTCAATCTATTGTCTTCCGTCATATATCAAATTTGTGAATTTAGAAACCAATGCAATGTTATAATTCTGTTTCTGTTGTTATTTGATCAAGGCACTGTTGGCATGTTACCGAAATAGTTACATACACACACACACAAACACACACACATTCCCAAAGCCTAGTTGATAGGCTTGAGATCATTCTGTCCACATTAGTGAAAGTGCTGCAACAGATGCTAAAAACCTGTTTCCTACCCATGCCAGTGCAAACTCTGGTATTAAAAAAATTCAGAAACCACACTGGCAACACACATCACCAAAACTTCCATATGTTACCAAAACACAATTTTAATCTAGTGGATGGGTATTTTTCAGCAAAAAGCACAGCACTAACACTACAGGTGATTAAATTGGTCCCAAGACTAAAGTCCTACTCTCCAGCAACATGTGATGACTATATTGACAGCAATCAGTTAAATTAGAATTAATCCTTAGAAAGAATCCTGAATTTCATTTCTTCATTATTTTTATTCCAGGTTGCCCAGTAATTACAGCCTTATTTGCGTGTTCAAATAAAAGCTGGGGGAAGAAATTATGGGAGGAAGACCACATGTTCCTGTCCCTACCAGCTCCATCCTTGATTTTCATACATTGAGAGATGCAGTCTGAAGGGTGATGCTTTGAATGTTTGGCAGAACACAGAATCTCCCTACAGGTCTACAGCCTCAATATGTGAAGGTTGGGGTGGAGCAGGCATCTCTGTGGGCAGGAGTGGTGCATACACCATGTGCCCCCTCTACACTTCATCCTCTCATGTATGCTTTGAACACCTGAATAAACCTACAATCAAACTAGCATGTGTTTCATATTAAGAGCAAACGTGTCCCTTGGGTACCAGATGCTAGGAGATGACCACTGACATTGGGTGAGCTTCCATCAGGGCTGCCAATCGTTTGGGGCCTGAAAGCACATTTAAAACTGGAGAAGCTGCCATAAGCACCCCACACATCCATGCGCAACAAAACTCATGCACACACACTCTGTCTTAACATCACCACCAATTCAACTTGAAAAGTGTGTGCTTTGCCACACTGGAGCCTGCTGTGGGTTTGCAGCTGTTTGTGTTCACTTTGATTTGCACAGTCCACAGGATGTTACCCTTCAAATCAGTGGTCTTATGTCCTTTTCTGGTGCCCAGGGTTATGTGTGCATGTCTGTGCATGCTGGGCGGGGGTGGGACACGGAGGGTCAACAGAAGCCACAGCGCCAGGCCAATGCTCATACCAAGCATATGCGCACAGGGCACAGGGGGTTCACAGAACCCACACATCATCTCAGCCTTAGCCCCCAGAGCCATGATGCACCCCTGCCACCCTTGCAGAGAGGAGTGGCTGGCTGACGCAGCCCTTGGCAGGGAAATCCCCCCTTACACTGGCCATGTGGCCATTCAACAAGGGGGCTGGGGATGCGGTGGTGAGGCTAGGGCCTAGAGATCCCCCAGCAATGGGCAGGATGGAACAGGGATCTGTGTTGAGTGGTGCTTGGCTCACCACCACCCCTAAAAATCGTGTACCTGGGGCTATGGCTGTCCTGGCACACATACACCCGGCTACAACCTGAGAGAATATAGGGTTGGCTTGTTGGTATTGATTTGCCGAGTGTATGCAATGAGCAGCGTCTCCTTCCCGCAGAACAAAACAAGGCTGCAGATTTCTATCCTTCATCGTGCAGGAAATCAAGAAGCACAAGAACAGCCTAATCTGGATTGGGCTACCCATCTATTGAGCCCAGCACTTAGTCTGTGGCTAAACAGATGCCCCGGGGTTCTCACAAAATTGGACATGAAGGTGCATGTTGCTTCCTTGCTTCCCAGTAGCTGGTAACCAGAGGTAAGCATTTAGAGACAATCTCAAGATGGAGGTTCCACTTAGCCACTATAGCTAATGGCCACTGTGAGGCTTATAGTACATGAATTTGTCTAGACCTGTTTGGATTGTGTGTTTAAATAATAATAATAATGATACAAGAGATAACAGTACAGAGAGTAGCACAAACATGTATCTGAATCTTGAATGTCCCACCTCCTCCTGAGCTCCAGCTATAGCAAATGACGTATGTGCCTTTAGGTCTTACAGTTGGTTCAGGATTGCAACTGATGAGCAGGAGGCAGAATTCTGAGAGCACTGCAGTAAGAAACTCCAAACAGCAGTTGGCAGCAGAAAAGCAGCAGCTGCCACTGGAGGCAATTCTAGCAGGTGGCAGCAGCGCCCAACCAATAGGAATTGCTAGGCCAGGCCTTACATAAACCTCAACTTTCCCTCCTAAGTGGCTTTCTGCAAGTAGTAATTCAACCCATAGGAATTCGGCCCATAAAGTTGAGCCATTCCCTATCTGAAGTATTCTACAGGATACTAATTCCGCTCTTCAGTGTTCTTACCCCTTCACAAAGAGGAACTCATTTCTGTGCACACCAGAGGCCTTTTAAGTTCAAGGTGAACCAGTTTCCAGCAGCCCCCTTTAATTAGGGTAGCTGGCTGATGAGAAGGCACAAGTGGCAATGCAATGAATGCTGAGCCTTTCTAATACCAAATCATTGCTTCTCCAGGAAGCTTCCATTTCCTTCTGTCTCAGAGCTGAACTGCATGATCAGCAGAGGTATGCGGTGAAGTTCCAGCACTACTATGCAACTGCAGAGTGCGAAAATCATATGATTGAATACTCACCCTGCATACCCTCCAAGAGTACCCATATTTCACAAAAAGTAAGCATTATGAGGCCTCTGAATTCTTCTTCTTGCTGAAACAGGGCACTAATAATCAAGAGGAAAATAGGCAGTATAATGAACTTTCGGTGACCCTTTCTGTGACTCTATTTCCAATGCATTAACATGAATTATTAACAATTTGTTGGCCTTTCACTTTCTTCCAACAAATCAATGCCCATTATGTGAACATTCTCCTTCAACTACAGCTCTCTGCTTCCTAAAAAATGGAACTGTTGTGCCTGCAATACTGATATTAATATACATCTATCACACACACACTTCAAAAACATACTGTACGATAGGCACACCACGTAAGGCGGGGGCAAACCCAAAAAATAATAATTCAGTGAAACAGCTGGGCCCTCTCAAAGTTTTGTGGTGGCCATGCACGCATGCCACAGGGTGTGTTCACATCACACACACAGGTTGGGTGGCATTCACATGACATGTCAGCATGCCCCATGGCAAATGTGAGTGATGTCACAGCGTGCACGAGTGATGGTGCTAGCATGCTGCAGGGCTTTATTGCATGCTGACACCATGCGCACACACCACAGGGCATGCGTGCATGAAGTATTGACGTTGCACAGCCATGGCCCCCTCAATCATGGGGGCAAGGCAGTGCACATGCCTTAACAATAGCTTTCGGTTATACTGGGTGGCGCTGGGACTTGCTGATCAGAAGGTCGGCAGTTCAAATCCCCGTGACGGAGTGAGCTCCCATTGCTCGGTCCCTGCTTCTGCCAACCTAACAGTTCGAAAGCACATCAAAGTGCAAGTAGATAAATAGGTACCACTCTGGCGGGAAGGTGAACGGCGTTTCCGTGCGCTGCTCTGGTTCGCCAGAAGCGGCTTGGTCATGCTGGCCACATGACCCGGAAGCTGTACACTGGCTCCCTCGGCCAATCAAGCAAGATGAGTGCCGCAACCCCAGAGTCGGCCATGACTGGGCCTAATGATCAGGGGTCCCTTTACCTTTACCTTTATACCATGTTACCATAGCTACTTCACCAGAAGTTGGTTGATAGGGCTTTTCCACCCCAGCATAACCTTCCACCTTGTGCTTCATCAACCTAGACTAGTCATGGTCATGGCGATCTCTGGTGAGTACCAAAGTGGGATTGATAGCAGGGCCCTGAGCCAACCAAACACCCACTGACGAAGCCTTCAAAAAAACAGATCACTGCATGGTATTGGTTTTTGCGCGTCAAGACCCCAAGGCCCCCCCCCGTGATGAATAAAGACACTAGGACAGAGCATATTTGGTTAATGGTTAATTGGCAAAGTTGTTGAGTTTTTTTGGGAGGGCAGCTCAGAGTTGTTGAGCTTGGGGGGCACGCAACTCTCTCCCATGCTGCTGCAAGTGGAGGGAGGAGAGCAATGCCCCCAGAGGCTTGGGAGGGAAGCTGTGCACCTTGTGTGAGCAGCATGCGTGCGCTGGGCAGGCCTCTCGACAGCCTGCCAATCCCAGCTGTGCAGAAAAGCCTTCAGCGCTCCAATGGGCTCTGCTCTGCTCGGCAGTGGCTGTTGGCTGGCCTGGCTCTTCAATCCCCGGACTCCAAATCTCAGCCCCGGATTCTCGGCCTGGCACTACTGAGAGCCCGGCACCTGGGTGCCCCACACCCCTAGCGCCTATGGGTAAGCCGGCCCTGGATACACACTGAGTAAAATAGAAATGCATTCATTTAGACAATGACCCCGGAATGCTTCTCCTTCATAGAGTGCTACCAAATAATCTTCAGAAAGAAAGGTAGTAGTAGTAGTAATACAGAACAAACATGCAGCTGTTTCTTCTTTCTTTCTTTCTTTCTTTCTTTCTTTCTTTCTTTCTTTCTTTCTTTCTTTCTACGAAGCACTGGTCATATTAGCAATAAAATTGATAACTGTTGTCTGCCCATTACAGTCTAAATTGGATTTGACACAAAGTGACTCATACTTAGTTACTACCATCAGCAAATTCTAGCCAACAAAGGTTTACAGTCCTTTATCTTAATAATGTTACTGCAACCAATATAGCCAGAGGGGGCCTATTTATCATAATCTAAATCTCATAAGATAAAATGAAAGCCTATATGGGAATAGAAAAACTGTATCAGTGCGAAACAGGATGCTATTAATGAACACTGGTGAAGAATTGAGGGTTTCTGCCATCGCTCACACTGCAATCCATGGCAACAAATGCCCACTTGCACAGAGAAACTAATCTATAAAATCTCTTTGAAGCCATGAAATCTTAAAAACGGGCTTGCAGCACTGCTACACAGCTAGCACATTCCTAGCGATAAAATGCAGTGAGGTTTGGGAGCAGTATTCAACTAAGTTGTACTCGAAGTAGGCCCACTGAAATTAATGGACCTAACTTAGTCTACTCTGAGCAAAATTTGGTTGAATAATTCCCCTGTAGTGTTAAAAAAAAAAACAGAGTAAGGAATAAGAAAACTGCTCATATTGCAATCGTAATTCTCCTTTTTATTCATTTATCAGTTTCCCCACAAAATGCTTCCTCTTAGTATTAATGGCATCATCCCCTTAGGGTGGGGGTGGTGGAAGTAACCTAGTCTATTCTATAAGCTATCAGTAGGGCATCAAGTTTGACAGCCAGCCAGTTTGTGACTCCATAAACCACTAAAGGGAAGTCTGAGCACTCAAAAATAACAGCAAGAGAATTTCCCTAATTTCTTTTAAGCTTCTTGTTTTATAATGAGTGGGGCAGAGTTTAAGAAACCAGAAATCGTTGGTGCACGATCATTTAACTTCCTTTTCATCATATCCGAGTTGTTACTTCATCAGAAAGTAGTTACCGTGCCTGACATTCCTCCAATGACCACATAGGTATTGGTACATTTCTTGACATTGAGTCGAGTCAGAACGTTGAACAGAGTGACTTCACAATGTATGTGACCCCATTAACACAACATTGAGCAAGAACTGGCACTAAAGCATTTTCATGTTGCGTGACTGAAGACAAGACACTCCAATTAATAATTTCAGAAACAACATAAGTATCTTGGGATAGATCAACAAAACACTTACTGAGACCAAAGCTCATAATAAGTCAATTAGAACTCAAGTCTGGAAAATGTACCTTGCTACAAGGCAGTCATGTGCTAAGTTCAGTTGAAAACATATAGTACACACGACAAGAGTGGTTTGTAAGCTAAAGTAGGTTATTATTAAACCAGCCACTTGGCTCAGATAGTGGACTTGGAAATCATCAACCCATTCACAGAATTGCCATGTCAAGATAATTTATACTTTATTGGGTCAAATCACACCTGTTCTCTCATTTGATTACATCAGTTCTTCTGATGCTTAAACTATAAAGATACCATTCCATTATTTATTCATTCATTTCCAGTTTTCAACCCTGTTCATGTTTCCACCCAATGGGATCACAAAATGGCTTTCAGCAAAAAAGAAAAATCCTTGGCAACATCCCCTTTCCTGTAGGCCTGACAAAATCAACAGGTCTTGACTTGTTTCCTTCAAGCAAGGAATTAGCATAATCCAAACATGGTTCATTTCTATCTCCTAAATATCCTTTGTTCCAATCACATAGGTAAGAAGGAACCCACATAGCACAGAAACTGTGAGTGCGTGGAAATGATGCTCTTTACACACACAAACACACTTGTATCTCTGTTAGGGTGCCACACAGAGAGACATGCACGCACAAAGTAGGGTGTCAGGAAGCACCCTATCGACCAAACTAAAGAGCACATTTTGTCCTGACATCAATTGTGCCCTTTTCCTCCATGAGTGAATTGTAGATGTTTACATATATGGGAGAAAAGAAGGACTTTTGACTTGGGGGCTCGCCCTACCTCTGTTGACCCTCAGAGTCTTGGGGGAAATGGGATTTGACCTGTTCACACCTACTTTGAAACAACCACAGTGAATTCATTTTATAAGTCAGAACCTGTTCTTTTTAAAATCAATAGAATATCCAATATAGACTATAATCATGTGACCGTTAATGGAAGATATTAATATAGGCTATATGTAGGTGTTTTGGAATCTGTTATCTATGCTCAATTCAGACATACACCATCAGTGCACTCAAACCACCGGCTTTAGCTAAAATCTTATCTACTTGCACTTAGTTAAGAAAACCCCCAGCTGCTCTCCTATGCTACCCATAGGTGTCACTAATCTTCATTGTTGAAAACAACAGCAAGGGAGCAGGCAATTCCAGACCAATGGCTTGCCTGTTTGCTTTCCCCAGTTTCCTTTGGCATCGTAGCCATAGGTCATCAGTTCAACAGCAATGTTAAGCTGCATCTGCCTTGTTAAAACAGAGGATCAGCAAGGTTCCCACAATAGCTCATGTCTCCGTGTTAACCGCTGGCAAATAAGCTTCCCTTCCAAACAGCTTTGATTAATTAGGAGCAGGCTTTGCAAAGGCTCTTATTAGAAAGTTTCCTTTCAGCGCTGTGAAAAACCAAGAGGCACTCAAAGTGACTTGATAAACTTAGCACTGGGCTGTACAGAAGAATCTGCATTATAAAGAGGGCAATGGGACATACTTGCAAAAGATTGGTGAGAGGTCAGACAGACGATGCAGAGTGCAAGAGGGAATAATAGTTGTTCAACAACTCCTCATAAAATTGTCCTAGTAAATTAACTGTTCACGTGAGTAAAAGGCTAAAAGCCCATTTTCACACATGCAAAGCAGTCACTAATTCCCCCCACCCCTTGTGACCATTCAAACGTTTGCAATTAAGAAATGCCAATGTAAACGGAGCTGTACCCCCACCAGACATCATTATTGGTCACTGTGGCCTGTAACTACCTATATTTTATTTGTTTTTATTACATCTATATGCCACTTTTCCTCCAAGGAGCTCAAGGTGGTGTATATGGTTCTCCCACTATTCATTTTAGGTTAGGCTAAGAGGCAGGAACTGGCATAGCTGTCAACCGTCCCTTATTTGGCAGGAAACTTCCTTATCCCAGCGCCGTGTCCCGCTGCTGTCCCTTATTGATGATGTCCCTTAAATTTCCTGGGTTTCAAAAGAAGCAGCTCCTCTCCCTCCCTCCCTGCCGGCCAGGGAGGAGGGAGGCTCCAACTGTGTTGCTTGGCTGCGTTGCTCACCCAATAAGGAGTCTCAGAATGACTGGGGGGTGGAGCTTGCATGCCTTGTGCCAATCAAATCGTCCACGTTGCCTGGGGACTCGCCTTTGCTCAGCGCTTCCCAGCAGAGAGGTGACGGTGGTTTTCCTTGCTGCATCCCCTTTGCTGGGTTGCTGCGCTGTGGGAACCCCCACTTGAGGCTTCGTTTGGCTGCTGGCTGGGCTTTCTGCCTTTGGCTCGGAGGGGCTCAGAAGTTGAACATACCTGTGCCCTGAAAATCCCTTATTTTGTCTGCTGATCCCTTATTTTTGAGGCTGCTGGTCCCTTATTTTCAAATCTGTAAGTTGACAGCTATGGGAACTGGTCCAAGGTCGCTCAGTGATTTTCATGGCTGAGTGGGGGTTTGAACCCTGGTCTCTCAGATCCTAGCCCAAGACTTTAGACCAGTGTTTCCCAACCTTGTGCCTCCAGCTGTTTTTGAACTACAATTCCCATCATCCCTGACCACTGGTCTTGCTAGCTAGGGATGATGGGAGTTGTAGGCCAAAAACATCTGGAGGCACAAGGTTGGGAAACACTGCTTTAGACACTACACCACACTGGCTTCCACAACCCAGTTCAGGTTAACTTTATCTATTTGATACCTTGCTCCAGAGACATTAACATGGAGAGAGAGAGAAAGTTAATATTTGTGGGACAGATACAACATTCCTGGTTGCCTAAACATTCCTGGTAACCTAAAATAACCTCAAAAGGAAGATGAGGAGTAGTTTTCCATACCCCTTCTGAGCTTCCCTTCCCATGAGATCATCTGCATGTAAAAGGTCTCAGGTGTAATCTTCAGTATCTTCAGGTAAGGCTGAGAAAGATCTCTGCCAATTACAGCAGACCTTACTGAGAGCCAAATTCACCAACCAGAATTATGTTAGATATCTGCCATCCCAGATGTAGTAATGGTTTCTTAAATCTACCAACTATGGCAGTTGGTCAAGTGTCAGGATTGTCCTGTCACCCGTGTGATCCACTTTCACCTCCTCGGACTCCTTGCCCCCCCTTCATTCTTTCCTTTTCTATTTGAGAATCTTCTTTTTCCTCCTAGCAGCACAAATGCTCCATTCGTCCAATGGAAAAGCCAGTCCTTTGGAAGCAGAGGAAGCTTGTCAGTCACTGAAAAGCAAGTCATTGGCAGGGAGGGGGTGGAAACAGAGAAGCCAAATGTGGAAAGTCTTATTTAGAAGAATCCGTAACTTCGACAAACAAGCTCTCTGCAGCATTGCAGCAAATGTCACATGAGAAAGCCGGCAAGAACACAGAGGGGAAGTTCTAAAGAGCACTTCACATTGTTACTGTTGCTAGGGAAACCACTCCCTTGGTATCCAAGTGTTCACTAGATCTGACTTCTCTCTATCTGAGCACGAGTCTCAGGGAGTGGGGTTGAGCATACAACAACAACAACAACAAAAGAAATTGCCTGATATTGCAAATAAAATTTTCGACACATTTTTGACTGTCAAACCATATATTCTTGGGCCTTCCCTTGTACATCTAGGTGTCAGAGTTTGAAGTGTTAGAGTGAGTATCACAGTCATCATGGGAATGCCACTGAAACGGTCTCCCCATAGTGGCATATCCTTTACAAATATAAAAAAGCTATTGAGAATTGTATAGGGATTGGCCATCACAAATCAACTCCACATTTCTGGCTGCTGGCAAGTGCTTCTAAATGTTACAGACCAGGCAGGGATCGCTTGATATGGGAAGCTATTTTCAGCACCATTCCCATGGCAACTCTGAAGTGTACACCAGCATATTGCAAATATGAAGACAGATTTATATATATATAAAAAACACAACCATGTGAATTGAAATTGCTAGGCAATACTGAGTGAAAACTGGACTGCGTAGCTACTGAAATGTAAAAAAAAAGAGATACAGAGAGGAACGAAGCAAACATGGAAGAGTGTGAACTTACTCTTCACATAGTTCAGACATTAAAGTTATTATATGGCAGGGCACAGGAACAAGCTAGGAATTGTACACCTGCCCCCCGCCCAAGCATAACCTTTAATGCTAGTACATAAATACTTTGATTAGTAGCTCCTGCTCCCAACATCACATCAACTGCTTTTCCCAATAGATGGGCTTTCTTGTGTAATAATAATAATAATAATAATAATAATTTATTATTTATACCCCGCCCATCTGGCTGGGCCTCCCCAGCCACTCTGGGCGGCTTCCATAAAATCCAAAAATACAGTAAAATATCACACGTTAAAAACTTCCCTGAACAGGGCTGCCTTAAGATGTCTTCTGAATGTCAGGTAGTTGTTTATCGCTTTGACATCTGCTGGAAGGGCATTCCACAGGGTGGGCGCCACTACCGAGAAGGCCCTCTGCCTGGTTCCCTGTAGCTTTGCTTCTCGCAATGAGGGAACCGCCAGAAGGCCCTCGGCACTGGACCTCAGCGTCCGGGCAGAATGATGGGGGTGGAGACGCTCCTTCAGGTATACTGGACCGAGGCCGTTTAGGGCTTTAAAGGTCAGCACCAACACTTTGAATTGTGCTCGGAAACATACTGGGAGCCAATGTAGATCTTTCAAGACCGGTGTTATATGGTCTCGGCGGCCGCTCCCAGTCACCAGTCTAGCTGCCGCATTCTGGATTAGTTGTAGTTTCCGAGTCACCTTCAAAGGTAGCCCCACGTAGAGTGCATTGCAGTAGTCCAAGCGGGAGATAACCAGAGCATGCACCACTCTGGCGAGACAGTCTGCAGGCAGATAGGGTCTCAGCCTACGTACCAGATGGAGCTGGTAAACAGCTGCCCTGGACACAGATTTGACCTGTGCCTCCATGGACAGCTGTGAGTCCAAAATGACTCCCAGGCTGCGCACCTGGTCCTTCAGGGGCACAGTTACCCCATTCAGGACCAGGGAATCCTCCACACCTGCCCGCCTCCTGTCCCCCAGAAACAGTACTTCTGTCTTGTCAGGATTCAACCTCAATCTGTTAGCCGCCATCCATCCTCCAACCGCCTCCAGACACTCACACAGGACCTTCACTGCCCTCACTGGTTCTGATTTAAAAGAGAGGTAGAGCTGGGTATCATCTGCATACTGATGAACACCCAGCCCAAACCTCCTGATGATCTCTCCCAGCGGCTGCATGTAAATGTTGAAAAGCATGGGGGAGAGGACAGAACCCTGAGGCACCCCACAAGTGAGAGCCCAGGGGTCTGAACACTCATCCCCAACCACCACTTTCTGAACACGGCCCAGGAGGAAGGAGCGGAACCACTGTAGGACAGTGCCCCCAGCTCCCATCCCCTCAAGATGGTCCAGAAGGATGTTATGGTCGATGGTATCAAACGCCGCTGAGAGATCCAGCAGAACTAGGAAACAGCTCTCACCTTTGTCCCTAGCCCGCCGGAGATCATCAACCAGTGCGACCAAGGCAGTTTCAGTCCCATGATGAGGCCTGAATCCCGACTGGAAGGGATCCAAATGGCCCGCTTCTTCCAGGCGTGCCTGGAGTTGTTCGGCAACCGCTCACTCTATCACCTTGCCCAAGAATGGAAGATTTGAGACTGGGCGATAGTTGGCCATTGTGGCCGCATCTAAAGATGGTTTTTTAAGAAGCGGTTTAATAACCGCCTCTTTCAGTGGGTGTGGGAAGGCTCCCTCATGGAGGGACATGCACATGCACTTGCACATGCAAGGATCATGTGCGACATGGGACAGTGTGCAGATCTTCACTCCTGTGTGCTGTTGCATGCGGAATCTTTGAGTTGATTGCATGTCCTGTGAAGTTCAGCTCTTTATCGTATCGCAAGCATAGGCAAACTCTGCCCTCCAGATGTTTTGGGACTACAACTCCCATCATCCCTAGCTAACAAGACCAGTGGTCAGGAATGATGGGAATTGTAGTCTCAAAACATCTGGAGGGCCGAGTTTGCCTATGCCTGTCTTAAAGCTCTACCATATGTAGTTCCTCAGTTTCAGGGAAGGGTTTTGGGATATGTATTTATATATTTTAAAAACCATTAACTATCTACTCCCAACAGTACACGAGGCACATATAAGGCTGTATTGTGCATCATTAATTTTATGTTTGGACCAAGGCAGAGGCAACGCTGCTGTAATTACCTCTTTCAAGCTAATTATGCCTGTCAATGCACATCCCTACAAAAACCCAGAAATGTATTGTGAAATCTTTTGAGAGGAAAATACATCTAAAGAGTCATTGTAAGGTTGCAGTTCATGCCTCCTGTGGTCATCACAGATTGCCATTAACACCACACTGTGGCAGAGGTTCTTATCATATGCTCATAAATATCTACTTTTAGGAGGAATGTGCTTTAAAAGTTACACACTGATTAGGCTCATGATCTGGGAAGTGGGCCCTAGGGGTGGGGTCACAGGCCCTAGGACTCTCCAAGTACCTGAACCTATAAAACTGCCTTACTTTAGGCTCATCAACTGCAGTTAAGGATGGGTGAGCAACCTGGTGCTCATCCAGGGAAATCAACCTTCAAGGAGTTTAAAGGGACCCCTGACCATTAGGTCCAGTCGCTGATGACTCTGGGGTTGTGGCGCTCATCTTGCTTTACTGGCCAAGGGAGCTGGCGTACAGCTTCCGGGTCATGTGGCCAGCATGACTAAGCTGCTTGTGGCGAACCAGAGCAGCGCACGGAAACGCTGTTTACCTTCCCGCCAGAGCGGTACCTATTTATCTACTTGCACTTTGACATGCTTTCGAACTGCTAGGTTGGCAGGAGCAGGGACTGAGCAACGGGAGCTCACCCCGTCGCGGGGATTTGAACCGCCGACTTTCTGATCAGCAAGCCCTAGGCTCTGTGGTTCAACCCACAGTGCCACCCGCATCCCACTTGTAAAAAAGGAGTTTACAAGTGACCGAAAAGAACATTCAGAGGGTCCAGTGGAAGCCAGCTTCCTGATGCCTTCCCTCATCCCCAGAGAAAGACAGCAACAACCAGTGGCGTAGCGTGGGGGGTGCATGTGGGGGCCCGGCCACACTGGGCACAACATCTGGGGGTTAGGGTTAGGGGGTGCAAATCCACGGGTTAGGGGGCACAAATTACTTGCCTTGCCCCGGGTGCTGACAACCCACGCTACGCCACTGGCAACAACCCCCATGTTGGAGAGGTGGCAGAAGGCAACAGCCAGCAGAGGGCTCCAACCAAGAGACGGACTTCTTTTTCTGCGGACTGTTGAGAGCATTAAAGAGTGGGTTTTCAGGGGGCAAAAATTGTGTTAAGACACGGACTGGGAAAGGGCAGGTCTGTGCCTAGAAAGCACAGAGGAAAATTAGTGTGGATCAAACCTAATTCTCAGTGGTAAAGTGTCATTTGTAGTTCAATCCCATGATAAGCGATAGCAAAGATGCTCAGTGTACCAAGGCACCCTTGTTCCCTGAGGGGAGGGAACAGGGTGGCAGCTAGTGGAGAACTGGGTGTGCGAGCAAAATGGACACAGTGGTGTGTTGTGCCTGCTGCTGGAAGGCACACAGTAACTGGATATCTGCCCTCTGTCTGACCAAGATCCAGAGTGTGAATTGCTCACAGCACCCAGAGGAAGGGTAAATAGATAAATCCAATAAATTACTAGAGCAGCTGCATACTCAGTTTCCAGGAAAGAAAATGAAACTTAAGTTTGGAGGGCTTTTTTATCTGTAAGCTGCATTTAGTCCCTATTAGGGGACTAACCACAGACTAACTTGGAATCACAATGTGAATGAAAGGTGTCAAAACCACCAGCAATTTATGCTCCTACTATAACTTCCCACTTATTCAAAATAAGCACCACTTCATTTTATTAGCTGCTATTTGTTCTGCTTCATAAAACACAAGGTTTCCCCCTTCCTGCTGAAAACCACAGTGGCCTGTTTTTGTCGTTTGTACTATTGGGAAACAGTTCTGTTAAAGAGAGAAAATGGCTGCCTTTGAGTTTCCAGAGTTAGTCTTGTTGACATGTTTGTGTTGTCCTCCTAGTCTTGTTGATATGCTTGCTTTGAAGAACGGCATGCATTCTTGCAATATCACCATTCTTCCTACATTTTAGCACTCCTGCACCAAGTCTGCTACTCACCCATCTCAAGTAAAGGCATAATAGAACCAAACAACATCAGATAATACTTAGAATAAATCACAGTTTAAAATGGCCAACCCATTATACAATGAGACCTAAAGCAAAATACAAAATCATTGAGGGACTAACTGAAGTAGCCACCTGAGATTATTGTAGGGATGGCAGTGCCAAAATAACCCGATAGAAATACAGTGGTACCTCAGGTTACATACGCTTCAGGTTACATACACTTCAGGTTACAGAGTCCGCTAATCCAGAAATAGTACCTCGGGTTAAGAACTTTGCTTCAGGATAAGAACAGAAATCATGCTCCGGCGGCGCGGTGGCAGCGGGAGGCCCCATTAGCTAAAGTGGTGCTTCAGGTTAAGAACAGTTTCAGGTTAAGAATGGACCTCTGGAACAAATTAAGTACTTAACTCGAGGTACCACTGTAGTCACTGGGGTTTTCTGTGGAAATTTGCTGCTTGGGGATAAAGAAGAAGATAGAATTCTAGCTATAAACTTCCCACATCAATAGTCACCACCCCTAAGGATGCCAGTTGACCTGTTTGCAACTCATGAGCACCCTATGTAACTGATTTTTTTAAAAAAAACAAAACAAAACAAAACTGTCCAAGAGAGCTCTTACTTGGTCTGGGTTTGTGGCATTCCATAATTTAAATATATAAATTTATTAAATCACCATGATCATCACCATCCACCAAGAGTTCTCAAAACTCATCTACCATGACAACAGTGTTTGAACAATGTAACATCCAACTTCAGCAACACAATAAAATGGCAGTTTCCAAAAACTGACTGGAAAATACTACAAGCATCTCTCTTCAAACAAAACTAGACAGAAGGCAGTATTTATCTAGGTTTGGAGAAACATGTCGGAAGAACCCAAACACTAATTTGGTACTCACCTTATTTTAAAGGAGAAGGTGGCAAGATTGATGACAAAAACTGCAGAGGGAAATAGCTCCAAGTCCACCTCCTAGGAAGGTCTGGATGGCAGAACCACCGTGCAATGCTGCTGTAAAGAAATGTAAAGTAAGTTCTGTTTTCTGTTATCCATCTTATATTTATAGGTTTTGTTTTCAAGCATTTGGTTTTATTTCAAAATGGGTGCGTGGCTGGCAACTGTGGCTGATGCTAAAAGCAAAAACCACTCAGATTTGAAACTTCCCAATGTTCAAAGTTTTGCTCATCAACTGTGAATGGTTCGCGATTGTTTGAAGGGCCAGCTTTCCATTCAGTAAACACATATGTAGCACTGACATTTGATAGTGTTGTTCATGTCATGACCCAGTCCCAGATATTTTGCACAGAGATTCAGAGGCACAAAAATCACAGATGTGGGACATTCACAGTCTACCTTAGGAGTACCACCAACTCCAAAGTGACCCAGTGTCCAATCCAACAGTAGGCCACACAAAGAAGGGGACTAAGGCTGATTCGCCTCTCAAAACCAGGGGTATAGTCCCCAGGAGGGTGATTAGAATCCACAGCTGCACCATCTCACTTCCATAACCCAGCAGAGGACCCAAGGTGGACCCAAGGCCACCTATATTTTGGTAATCTTACATTTTCTTATGCAATAAACAAAAAAAAGGTAGCATTTGTTCTTAGAAAGGTCATTCTGGGTATTATTATTTTTAAATTCCTTCCCCTAATACATTAAAACTATTATAGCCTCAAAGTAACAAAGAAATATTTAATTTGCTGTACAACTAATTTAAAGTCATCCCCACCAATTAAAATAACCCCTACTGAATAATTGTCTGAAGTCTGAGTTGTGTCATCAAGCAATTAAACTGATTAAAACTTGTAGTCCTCATTAGAAGCATTAAATATGTTTTCTGGAGTTGCCAATGCAGGACATGTTGGTGGGGAGATGTAAACTCCTGTAAAAACAAAAAAAGTTCAGTGATATTTAAAAAGTGGAAAAAACAGCAAAGGTTCTTGTGGAACCTTATAGACTAAGAGTGCACTTTATCGATTCATGGAGAGTTTCTAGACCTAGATCTGCTTTTCTGTAATAATGCCAGGGAATGAGCCCAAGAAACATTTGTTCAACCTCTTCTTCAAGGCAGCCTTTTAGACTCTTGAAAACTGCTATTATGGCTCCCCTTAAATTTCCTCTCTCTATATTAAACACACCCAGACACACCGAGCAATTTTTCTCATGAGTTCCAACCCTTTAATCATTGCTGTTGCATTGGTCAAATTTCTCTTCGATTTCTTACTCTTCTTAAAACATAAATGGTCGTGCAGCTTTATTTGCTCTAGCTTTGAAGCTTGTTTTTGTCTTTGTTTTTTAGACTGTTCCCTGTGCAATTTCCTTTCCCGCTTCTCCTGCTTCCTTTGTTCTCTCTTTAGCCCCTCTTACTTTTTATTATTATTACTGAGATATTTAATTGCCTATATTTGATTTGCCCCATCTAGTAAACTTTAGTAACATTTCAGCACATCGCAGATAAAAATAGGGACCTTTTGGTTTACTGTACCATCCTTATTCTCTGCCTGATCCTAGTAATAGCATATTTCTAGATAATACCGAAGCATTCCTGCATTATCATCATCATCATCACCATACAGTAATTTATTTATATGCCACCCATCTGACTGGGTTTCCCCAGCCACTCTAGGAAACTTCCAACAAACTAAAACACAGTTAAGACATCAAACATTAAAAACTTCCTGAAACAAGGCTGCCTTCAGATGTCTTCTAAATATCAGATAATTGTTTATCTGTTTAACATCTGATGGGAGGGCGTTCCACAGGGCAGGCACCACTACCGAGAAGGCCCTCTGCCTGGTTCCCTGTTACCTCACTTCACACAATGAGGGAAGGCCCTCGGAGCAGGATTTCAGTGTCTGGACTGAATGATCAGGCTTGTGGCTGGAGTGCAAAGCATTACCTTCTCCCCACACCTTTTTATCAATGTGTTTAGTGTCACATCCTGCTAAGGCTATATTCCTGCACACTTACATAGAAATATGGAGGACAGCAAGACAGTAATCCAGGTGTACATACCAGGAAATAAAAATGTAAGTGGAGTAAGATGCGGGTCATTCAGTTTTATTGAACATGCATAAAAGAGATCTTTCCTGCATCAGGAAAAGGATATGATATTCATAAGGCTAGTATTGTATCTGCTAAATCTTTATTGATAAACTAATCCTACCATATCATGTGGGCTGTGTTTTGGGAAGCTCTTGCTTAAAGTTTGATGTTAGTCTTTTCATAGATCCTAAGAAATCTGAAATTTATCTTTATTGAGATAAAACCGGGTATATATTGATATAAATACAGTAGGATGTTTAATGTGTAGGGGATGAACTGTAAAAGTGGGTGGCTATTAGTACATTTACTGCTAAAAGCACTGTATTAGTCCCTGGTTTAAACAGTCAACAAAAACTAATAATAAAAAGGAGAAGATGGAGATCACATCTGTTCTGATCTTGAGAAACGGTATATATTCTCGACTAGCCACAATCCATATCTATCCTGTATCCACTGTGTAATGTCTTATGAAGTGCTGGAGTTTGATGCATTTGCCCCACACTAGCTTCAGTCTAAATTGAGAAAAAGAGTTTCAAGCCAATTAGGTGTGCACAGCCTAGATCTGGTCAGTTTCGTGGTGTCATACATCCTGCAGAGACTGTTGTTTTTACTGCCTGGTTGTCTTTTGTGCCTGGAGAAGGTTTGGAAACACACACACACACACACAGAGAGAGAGAGAGAGAGAGAGAGAGAGAGAGAGAGAGAGAGAGAGCGCTGTTGTACGTTCCAACTAAGATGTTCCGGTTTCAGGTCCTAGAGTCCCCAACACGCCTACTTAGCCACAAAGGGAAAGGATTAGCACGCAAGTTTTGTTTCACTTTGCAAGCCCAGAGCTCCTCCGGTTAACCACAAGTTGCAGCATGTGATCCCACGTAGTGGAAACCTGTGGGTGTCATGGTTTCCTCCCATGCATTGCCCATGCTGCAATACATTCTCAGCAGTATAAATAAACAAAACCATAACGATGGCACCTAAATGGTACTGTGGCCTAATAACAGCTAAAAGGAACAGATATGAAATTAAAAACACAAATGTCTCCTTTGAATTTATTAAGACATTTTCTGTGAGGTAAATACACATACTTATAAGTCCCAATTTAATTTGTACTTATATCCCTTTGAGGTATGTTGGTGAAGTTTAAACACAGAAAATATATTCGTGACTACAAATTTAAACTAGTTTCCAACGTGGTTGTTGCTCAGCCAAGATAACCTGGGAAATGTGGTACTATGAAGGGGCACAAAAGGAAAGGACTTCACCACCAGCACCAAAACTAGCATTGCTAGTTGCTGGGGGCAAACCATGCCAGTTAAACCCATTTTAAAGCGGGATCAAAGTGGTTTAAATTTAAGGTGCAGAAGACCCTAAACAGAAAAAAAATGGTGCTGCTATTGTAATGCTATCAGTTCAATTATGTGCTTGATTAGTACATGATTGTAAACATTTTGGTGTGGGGCTTACCAGTAAGTGGAGACAAAATGTGTATACAAATCCCAAGCGTAAACCTGATTTTTTAAAAATGGGAAGGCGTTTCAGATCTGTTTTTCATTTCGCTCCACAGGCCTGTTTTCAATTGGGCTCTGTTTATCAGCTGCTAGAGGCCAAGAAGTTGGAGATCCATAATCTGATAGAGCAATTGTTTTTTCCTTGGGTTTTCTGTATGTTTGTTTACTTTAAAACAGACACCGAGTATCCCAAATTTGATTCTAGCAATGGCACTGTGGAAGGGTGTTTAACTCATTCCATCTCGAGTCATTTCCTCAATGAAGAAAACACTCCAACCTACCCCTCAAATCTGATGTTAGTGTTAGTCAATGAGGGGAGTATATGCACTTTTAAGATATGCTGTGTAGTAGATTCTACTATACAGAATTGTATAGAAACGTAAGCAAACATAGAAACGTATGCAAACCTGAAAATTACACACAACTTTTATTATCGAACAGAATGAGAAAAAAACAACAACCCAAATCGCAAATATGTGTAGAGCAAAGTTGGTTGCCAAAGCAAATATTTTAGTCAGTAAAGATAGCTGTGGGAATAGACAACCACTGATATAAAAATAGAAAAATATACACTGATTAGCAGGGGATTAGAGAATTTGCATTGAGACTGAGCAAAGAAGCCGAGCTCTCAGTTTAACCCGTTGTCCTTTGCCTGTGACAAGGATATGCGTTTTAACTCTGTCACGCCTTTTAGGTGCACTGAATACAAAGCCACTCACGAGTTTCAAGTTATCTAGTCTTCACCAATGTGTTTACACTCTTTCCTTTTATTAATGATAACAAAGGAAGTGACTTTACCCCCCAAATTAAGGCAAGCAGCAAGTCCCCAGAGGTTGGGCAGGATTAACATGAAGCATACAAAAGCTTTGCTCTAGGGGAATCTTTGTGGAGAAAACCCCACCAATTAAAAAACGACATTTAGAAGAAGCATTTGAAAACTTCAAATTTTGCCAGCAACCTTTAACAGAAAACCAAGTGTTATTTTCTCATAGGAGCTTCTTTGTGGGCAGTAAGGGATTCACCTGAACCAACCATTTTGCACAACAGTCCAGGGGTGTGTGAGGGAGTTTCTGTTTCTCCCACATGGATTTTCTGTCATGGAGTGACAGTGGCAATTACACCTCCCATTGGAAATTGCCCCAGCGGTCATCTGAAGGGCCCTCTCATTTTTTACTAGTAGAGGTGTGGTGTGGTGGCACTCAAACAAGGCGCACAAAACCACTCTTATTCATCTGGTTGTAGATCAGGATTTCTGTCTTGACTCCTAGCGGCCAAGGCAGTTCTGGCTCCCTGAATATTTTTTGAGGGTACCGGGCCGCCCTCAATATTCAGAGGATGTCACACCAGGGGCCCCAATCCTCTGAAGAAGTTGGTGCCTCTGTATGCATAGGTGGGGGAACTGTTTTTGCAATCCCAGTTGTACAACAAAGCATACACTCAGTTCCTATGGGTCTATGTACATAATAGTAGCCTGTTATAATGAAAAAGAAAATAATAGATATAATAAATTGGGGTGGGGGGTTAGCTGAATAAAAAGGGATGGGCAATGGAAACCAGAAAAGGACAGAGAGGGAAGTCAAGGCATTCTGAGAATCCTAAATGAAAAGGTGATTGATATGTTTAAATGGAAATATGCTATGTAAAATTTAATTAAACAATAATAATTAAAAAGTAGCCTGTTGGTTCAGGCAAGTGTGCCATCTAGTCATGACTCCAGTTCTCAGAAAGGTTCTGGTTCCCACCCAACACACACAGACAAAGGCTCTTGCTCAGAAGGAAGGAAGAAAATTTTATGCAGGCAAGGAGTGATACAGGCTCAGCAGACATTGCTCAGGAGACACAATTCAGGACTGGACAGAAGTGACAAAGATGTCCCAACAAAGTGACAAAGTATCTCAACAAGTTCCCCCACCCTTCCCGCTAAGCTTTTAAAGACAATGCATGGCGTCTTTCCACCTAGTGGGAATATTGGGGTGGCAAGTGCACACTCTGTCAGCGCTAATGGGTCTGCTCCAAACTGCAGATGTGGTGGCCTGGTTCTAAATGACAAGACTGTACCCTCCTGCTCAGACTCCTGTTCGATCACTACCACCTCCTCTTCAACCTCCCCTCCCTCCAAGCCCTCCCCAGACTCCACTGAGGATTGCTGCTCAGCCGGAAGAACAGAGGGGAGAGCTGACATCCCTTCTCCCCCTTACAAACTGACTCCAGCCAAGATTCACCCAGTTCAGTCCTCCATTTCCTCCTCCTCCATCAGAGCCTGCCAACCCAGTCCAAATCCTGACAGTGCTGCAGTGCTCATAATTCACAAAACATGGTACAATATAATGTAGAAATCCAATACAATTACAACACACACTGGCTCTCAAGAAGGAATTTTTGTGGAAAGTGTTACGTCAGGATAGAAAAAAACACACATTGATTTTGCGAAGAAAATCAGTAATCATTTCGTGCAGTAAGGATTTGTGACGTCAGTGAAGCTGCTGGCAATGCTGACATCACAAAGGCTGAGCAACTGTGATGGCACAGTCGGGGTAGCTTAGGGAACAGAATAGGCAGTAGGATGGCAGGACCCTGAGGAAAGAGCGGGGTGGAAGGAAATCTGATAAGGAAGGGGAGAAAAGGAGGCGAGACTGAAGGAAGGATGGGACCCGGAAAAAGAAACAGTGGAATGTGGCTAAGAGAAGTTGGCAGGTAGGAAAGGCTATGCAGAGGAGTTTGATAGTGGTGGTTGTGATTGATAAAGTACAGGGGCCACCTGAAAGATCTGCTGTGGCTTATAGCACTTTTCCTGAGTATTCACATTTCACATACTTCAGCTGTCAGTGTGACAACCCTCTATTACTATCTTCATATTGCAGAGGAAGAGGTGGCCTACAGCCACCTAGTGAGTTCTTAGCCAAGGTGGTAATTTGAAGCGGGGACTTCCCAAAACAGGCTTTGAGCAGCTGCATTACACCAGAACGCCTCAAGCTGCAGTTGGGAAGCACGTTGCTTAGAGATATTTACTGCAAAATCTACATGGTTGTGTTCCCCCCCCCCCCATTGAAACTTGCCGTGTCTATTTCTCCATGGAACCCATGCAGCCCTTTGAAAGAAACGCACCGGCTTGGAAATTTGCCCGCAAGAGGGTGGTGTTGCCAACTGATTGTAACATGGGAAGCTGTCTGCCTTATACGGCATCAGATCATTGGTCTGTCCAGTTCAGGACTGTCTGCATGAGGTATGGGGAGCCTGCAGCCTTCCGAATATAGTCAGCAACAGTGACCATCCCCTGGCTGATGACCATGCTGAATTTGCAAATCAATAGCAAATTCTGACTGCAGGGGCCACCAGCATCCTCATTATACTGTGTTTGCACACAGAATATGCCCAAACCCACTTGCAGTCCATTGGAAATTCCGTGTCAGGTAATCAGCAGACAAACTGATGTGGAAAGGGTTTTCCAAGGTAGGAAGCTATAGAACAAGGGCACGTTTGACTGTTCATTTAACACGGTGGTTTTCACAGTTTAGAGAACTGAAATTCCTTCTACTTGTTTCCCCCGTCAAGCCAAAGTTCATTTCCCTCCCCCGTTTATCCCAGGCCCTACTTGGTAATGAGATGCAGCGAGGGGGCACAAGCTGTAACACAGAAGGAAGCGCTGGAAAAGTCTTCAAGAGTGTCAGCCTCCCCCTCCAGCTCCCACCTCACCCACCCACACATCACAGCCACTCATCTGACATCACGAGAAGCTGGTGTGGGTTTTGTTCCTCTGTGTAATTTCCCCTTTCTTTTTTACTTGGTAGAGCACGGCAAAAAAAAAGAAAAAGGAAAGAAATTGCTAAGCAGTTAGTATCTGCAATGCATTTGCTATGCTCCGCAGCGCTGTCTGTGACGAGATAGCGTTCTAAGTGGCAACGTGGGAACCACAAGGCTCCAGTCCCTAGGTTTTTCTGCTTCGCACATCAAAGGCTAAAGAAACATGAAATGGAACAGCAATTCTATGTGTTCCTTCATAGTTGCACAAAGCTAAACACGGTGTGATGCAGGTCCCCCTTCCTGCCTCTAACTCACGGAAGGATGAGAAGTATGCAGCTAATGGTAGCGGGACGAGAAGCAAAGGGTTGTTTATTTTGCCCCCAATACTTAATTTCTAACAAGAAAGGTACTGGAGCTCATCTGCCCTGGAAGAACCTGCCTTTAAGTCCTAAGCGAGTAGGGACAGATGACAGTAAGTCAGTGGGGAAATGTATTCCCTGTGCATTCAGAAATACCTACTTCACATTTTTCTCTAGACTTAGCCCTAGTTGTTGGCACCCATCTGTCTTGTGATACGATGGAAGAGTGCAGCTTACGGGGAGAATTCAAACTGTTGGGGAGTTACAGTGCCTGCTGTGGCTGTAGTGATTGATACAGGAGAAATATGTTTTGTTGAAGCTGGGGCAGATGAAGGTATTTGGTTGTGCTGCTGCAGATGCACCATGGCATTTCTTCCCTCTGCATTCCTAACAGCAGTCGTTCCTCCTCTGCTCACTGCTATGACCTGTCTGTCTGTCTGAAGGCACTGTGGTCATCTGCAAGGGATTTCCATACAACAGGCTTGATGTTGCTAGCCTTTATGTCACATTTTCAGACACCTTTCTACTGCAGAGTTGGTCTGTCAATGGGCCTGGTACCTGAAGCCAGCTCCCCATAGAGATCCTTAGGAATCCTGCCATCTTCCATTCTGTGAACATGACTAAGCCAGCCATAGACGTTTTGCTGAAACAGGAGTGTGAACGTGCTGGAAATGTTGAGAGAGCATATCTTTGTTTGAGACTCTGTCCTGCCATGTGATGCCCAGAATCTTCTTGATGCAGCACATGTGACCAAAAGAGCCCTAGATTCTCGGACTGGATCAATCCTGTGGGGTTCAACTGGCTGCATCCACACAGGATCCAATTTGATCCTACACTGTGCTGGTTGCAGCTCTCCTTTTGTGTAGACTTTTAGCTGAGTGGGAGGCTCTGATCCTGCACAATGCTGGGCACACACATTCACAGAACATTTGTAAGGGCTTTTGAAAATTCTTTGCCCCAACCCTGAATTGTTTGGGGGATGAGTCTGGGGTGGGTGGGACAACACAGGGCAAATTGCCCTGATCTGGGAGCCATAGAGTGGTCTTCTTCTTTGGTGATCATTCATAGCTGAGTAAGATTGTCTTCCAAAAACATGGTTTTAACAGTAAGTCCATAAGTGACTGTGAAGGCCAATTCTGGACCCACACATCCTTCTACCGTGGGGACATAGGTTTCCAGGCAGGAGTTGATAATGGTGAGGGTTTGTCAAGCATGCCTTTCTCTTAGCATGTTTCTCCCTTTCGTCTTGAGTTTGAGCGTCTTCAAAGCCCATTAGAGGGGTACCACAGCGTGAATCAGGGGTCTATGCACATCCCTTCTTCACAATATAATCTTCCAATGAAGAATGTCCAGTGAGGGCTCACGTTTGTGTATGACTCGTCACAGAAATAATATCAGAGAGAGGGAACTTTCAAATCACTGTGCAAAGCAGGCTTTTCGGTAGAGACAAATCAAGCATTCAGATGCAATACTCAAATGCAGATGCATTACTGTATATGATATATGTATACACATATGATAACTAGTGCAAAGCCTTTACATCTTCCAGATGTAAATTTCCAGTATTTCTTATACATGCAGGTCCCACTTTATGCAGGTCTCACTATGCGAAAATTCGTCCCTAAACCTCGCTATATGCACTGCAGATTCCATGGTTGGAAATGCATTGGAAAATTCCTCATAGGAATGAATAGAAATCATCAGCTCATGAAACAAACACTTGCCTGATAAAAGATTACCAGGGAATGCACCGTGTTCATAAAGCGGGACCTGTGTGTATTTGTAAAACTTTATACATTTCTTGCGCCCCTCCCCCCAAATGGCTTGATTAACAATTTGATAAGAAACACAGTTCAAATGGCTTTGTATTCATGTAAGCATCCCTTGAAAAGAGATTTTATGAAATGATTTTTAAAAGTTTAATAAGTCTGTTTCATCTTGCACTGATTAAACTCTCTTCTGAATCCTAAATATACTTTATGTGAAAGCAAGCTTTGTGACTATCACTGGGACTGACTTTCTTGTTTAGGCACAAGGTGTAAATATCTTTGTGACTGCCATCTATCTGTCCATTCATCCAACAGACAATAGCAGGCTTGAAGCTTATAGGAATCTAAATCTTCTAACATGAAAATTAAGAGCCTTATCCAGGCCAACGCTTGTATGTATCACTTGGACACAGAACTGGGAGACAGGACTGTCTTTACCCAGGGGTGCAAGGGTTGCAGGGCACCCAGGTACCAAATTCTGGGGGGTGCCAGGCACCCACCGCTGAAGCCACCTAAGCTCTTAACTATCTACCTGTTATAAAATAATAAATAATAAATAATAAATAATTTTGATCAAGCTAGAAAAACAAAATACATATATTTACCAAAATGCATACCTACTGTTTCACTAAAGGACTTTCGACTTTGTGCACTTATTTACCAAAGATGCACCACGCCAGCAGCAGCACTTGTCATTCTCAATGGCGCCATGCACGAAAAATTAACTCTTACATCAAAATATTATGTACGTATTGTATTGAGCTGCTATGCAGCAGAGGGGGCCACAGCATCTTTGAATACTTATAAGTTTACTTATAAGTGTGGTTACTTATAAGTTTACTTATAAGTGTGGTAGTGTTAATTTGGGGGCTAAACTAAATTTGAGGGCACTGGGTGGATCTTTGCACCCCAGAGGTGAAAGGACTTGTATATCATAGAATGACAGAATTGTGGAGTTGGCAGGGATCCCGAGGATCAACTAGTCCAACCCCTTGCAATGTACAGATCTCCACTCTGCTTCAAAACCTCTAAGGAAAAAACTTCCAGCCACAGCTGAGGCTTGTTATCTTAGGCTTGTGAGATCTGGCTCACTTGCAGTGAGCGAAAATGGCCTCCAAGCAGAAAAGTGGGAAGCATTACAGATATGTTCGCAAGCTACAAGTGACTGGCATAGAAATGTGCCAGCTTATGGGTTCATACAATAAAATAAAATGCTTTATCTTGCAAAAAGTTGATTCCCCTGGCCCAAACAAGAAATGTACTTATCTATCTATCTTATTTATAGTTCCCCCTTCATTGAAAGATCCCAGGGTAGAAATACACAGCAGGGATAAAACATTATATAATAAAACCCAATTTTACAATATTCCAACTTCAGCGAAACAGGCAATGGCAGCAGACTACGGAAACAGTCAAGAAATCAGCAAGCCTGAGTGAATCAAAACCCAAAAGGCATTGATACAAACTTAGCATTTATATAGTGCATTTTCCCAACATCTCCCCCCCCCCTTAATTAAAAGCAAGCACAGGGAACCTCCAGCCCACTTGCCAAATGCAGCCTTGAGCTGGCCCATGGGACTTCCCTGGGGCCACACTCTCTCAACCTTTAAGATATTTTGTCTGGCTTGAATGTCTCTGTGCTAATGCCTCTTGCTTGCCTTTGTAGAGGATGGAGAGATGTGGGGGAGGGTGCAGAAACCTTACGACTTTTATGTGGCTGCATTGTCTCCTTCTGGTACACCCCCATAGTCCATCTGTCTTCCCCCTCACCCAACCAAGGCAGAAGGGAACAATTTAAGTCAGGGAAACAGAGAGAAGCAGGACAGGTTTAGCCTTTCGTGTCGTGACTCCAATCTCAACTAGGAGCCCTGTTGGCTGCTTTTCACCAATGCAAAGATGTTGAGAGATCCAATTGCAAATCTGCCCCATGCGGCCTTGCCTTGGCCTCAGAATGATTCTGTAGACTGATCAGCATTCTGAGAGAGAATGGCCTGTCCAAGGCCACTAAGCAAATCCACGTCAAAGGCAAGACTTGAGTGATCACAGTTCTGCCGTGACGTTATACCAGCTCTCAGTAAGCAACGCAGAAGCATAGAGTGATGTCACATTTTTGCTTTTACTTGAATTTTGCACAACTACGGCTACAGCCTGCAAACCCCAAAGAACTCTTTGGGAATTACTTCTGACTAGATATGAGTTGGCCAGTCAACCAACTGAGAAGGATAAATGAAGCACAAGTTATTTTGGAAAGCAGAGGTCCTGCTTGTGGTGTTGTGCCCTGGTCTTTCCCCACTCCCCCTTTCTTCCCAGCGGCTGAGAGATTAAGAAGGTGAGAAAGGGAAAAGACCAAGTCCCACTATTTAGGGGGGACAGGAGGGAGAGTCTCTGGAGCATTTTTGAAAGCATCAGTGCTGATTTGCAAACCTGGTTTGGTTTTGGTTTGGTTTGGTTCCCAGTACATTTCTGATCAGGGACACGGGTGGCACTGTGGTCTAAACCACAGAGCCTAGTGGCTTGCCAATCAGAAGGTCGGCGGTTCGAATCCCCGCGGCGGGGTGAGCTCCCATTGTTTGGTCCCAGCTCCTGCCCACCTAGCAGTTTGAAAGCATGTCAAAGTGCAAGTAGATAAATAGGTACTGCTCTGGTGGGAAGGTAAACGACATTTCCATGTGCTGCTGTGGTTCGCCAGAAGTGGCTTAGTCATGCTGGCCACATGACCCGGAAGCTGTATGCAGACCAATGCCAGCTCCCTCAGACCATAGAGCAAGAGGAGTGCACAAACCCAAAGTCATCTGCGACTGGACCTAACGGTCAGGGGTAACTTTACCTTTCCGATCACAATTCAAAGTGTTTGTCTGACCTTTAAAGTCCTAAATGACCTCGGACTAGTATACCTAATGGAGCATCTCCACCCCCATCATTCAGCCCAGACACTGAGGTCCAGCTCCAAAGGCCCACTGGCAGGCTACAATTGATGGTGTTTCCTGGAGCTTGCAGCGCATGAATTAGACTTGGGAAGACCTTGGATACTGTTTGTACCATCTGGTAAAGAAAGATGAGATGGAGGAGACCTGCAAATCCATCTACACATCTCTATCTGGCAGCCTGACTGACACTGAGGCCTCTGAATTTCCTCAGGAATGGAAAAGGAGAGAGAAACATCAGCTGTGGCTTATTGCCATCCCCTCTTCCTTTTGTGTGTGTGTTTCTTTCCCCTCTGTTTGTGCTGTGGGTGGTGGTGGTTGTTTTCCGTGGATACTTGTGGCAACAATTCATACCACTCAGGGTGAGAGGCTGGATGGTGGGGCAAAAGGTGTTAAGTTACTCAGAAGCCACAGAGAGTCTGTAGGCACAGAGTAGGTCCTCTTCGTGTGAAAGGCAGAGGAGGAGGTAAAAAAAGTAAGTTTAAAAACCGGGGTGGGAATCGATGCACTGGAACCATTGATTTTTCTCATCTGTTTAAATCTCTTTGGATGTCTCGTGTTTGCTTTTACCTAGGCATTTTGTTAAATTGGAATTTTAAATTCTTGTTATTGTGGTTTTGCTAGTTTACCATGTGACAGAACTGTTAAATTTGTGTTTATTGAACCTCTTTATGTGAGTTTATAATTTTTGTGTGTTGTTTCTCTCCGTTTATTTTATCACTTTGTTCCCCACTCTGGGATTGAAAATATTCAATGAAGAATGGGCTATAAATACTGCAAGTAAATAAATAGGTAAAATACCCCCACACCCTTTCCTGTGCATGTGGAAGGACTATGGATGAGGTAGAATCATAGAATTTTGAGTTGAAAGGGACCATGAGGGTCATCTAGTCCAACCCCCTCCAATACAAGAATCTTTTGCGCACTGTGGAGCTTGAATCCACAACCCTGAGATTAAGAGCCTCAGGCTCTGCTGATTGAGAATCTCTGCTGCTTCATCCAGCCCTACTGCTCCACAGCCAGGGACTAGGATTGCTCCCTTAGCTTTATAATTTGAGAACAACCAAATGTTTATCATTGTGGTGTGTGAGGGTGTCTTGGCTACTACAAGGACTCCAAAAGAGGCAGGTACCCTGAATCTCAGGAGGCAATTTGCAGCCCCCCCCCCTTCAGGCCACAAGAAAGGCAAGTTTAACCATTACTTCAACATCCTCAAGGGCAACTCTTTCCTCCCAGAAGCCTCAGTGGCAATTGTACGCTTCTATAGGGGAAAGAGGAGCAATTGAAGACATTGTGGGAGTGACAACTAAGCCTCCTTTGCACTCTGGGTCACTCTAGTGATCCAAGCCTGCTCCTATCTACTTAACTCCATCTTGAGTTTTGCATCTTGTTCACATGAGGTGGGGAGGGAGAAAAGGTGAAGAGTATGGGTGTCCCTTCGCCAAGTGTGACAAATAAGCTTTTATTTCTAGTTAAAGGAATATAAAGTGAATCATCATAAGATGCAGAAACCAAATTGTCTGTGTGCAGATAATGCTTTCAAGTGGTACAGCCCAGTCATGTATTATTGCATATTTGTTAGGTTCTGCACTGAAGTTTTCACCTTCTAGGGCTGGCCCTACCATTAGGCAGAGTGGAGAATATGCCTCCTGCAGCTGATTTGGGGTGTCATGAGAGGGAAGCAAATAGTGGGAGTAGGAGTACAGTGGTACCTCGGGTTAAGAATTTAATTTGTTCTGGAGGGCCATTCTTAACCTGAAACTGTTCTTAACCTGAGGTACCACTATAGCCAATGGGGCCTCCCACTGCTGCCGCCGCATGATTTCTGTTCTCATCCTGAAGCAAAGTTCTTAACCCGAGGTACTATTTCTGGGTTAGCAGAGTCTGTAACCTGAAGCGTCTGTAACCTGGAGCGTCTGTAACCCGAGGTACCACTAGTCGCATTTGCAGGGAGTGAGAGGGGTACTTGTGTCCCGGATGCCAAAATAATTAGTCTTTGGTACTTTGCACCTTGGCTTGCAGGAAGATGGAGAGGGGGATAATAACCATTTGTTGCTTCACCTCAGGCAGCAAGATGTATAAACTGATTGAAAGGATGGGCTCCCAATTCTTTTTAAAGCATTAACAATTATACACATACATGCGCGCACACGTCTTGAAAGGCACATTTGAGGTATGCTGTCTCATTTGTGAATGTTATCCTTGAAAAGGCTTCTCTTTCATCTGTTGTTCCCATGACAGCGGGCTCCTTTTTTTTAGACACACTTAGCATCTCTGTTCTGCATTGTGCTTGCTGATTAATGCCCCAACCCTTCACCTTTGACCTGCGGAATAACAAACCATAAGGCAAACGCTCACAGCAATCACACTTCAAATTGGCCTTTCCTGTGCCGGCATATTAAGAGAAATTGGAGGTTGTGTGGGAGGGAGGGATGATAGATGCTTCCCTTCTAACCCTGCCAGCTCAGATATGACCAAAAAGGACATGCTATGGATTCTTTCAGATGTCTCACCTGAGCAGTTCACTGACAAGGGGTGAAAGATGACAGATTGCCGTGTGTGAATGGAGGATGTCCCCACAGAACACCAGATAACAAAGTCCAGGAGCAATACACACTCACATCTTCCCTTCTAGCTCAGTCAGTAGAGCATGAGACTCTTAATATTGAGGTTGTAGGTTCAAGCCCCGCCTTGGACGAAAGATTATTGCATTGTTTGGAGTTGGACTAGTTGTCCCTTCCAACTCTGCAATTCTGCGATTTTATGATAACTCCCTTTCCCAGAGTTGTTGAAGGTTAGAGCTCAAAGAACCAGGTATTATTAAGGAAAGTGGATCTCATCACTTTGATTCAAGGTGCTGGTGGGCGCATTGTGGCACTTATCATGGGCTGCCACCACCCATGGGAAATGTAGGAGACAAAAAGGGGGAGCTGGGGAGACTTGAGGGGGAGGTGTAGCCAACTCATTTGGCATCAAAACAGACTCCAGCATTTGGTGGGGTAGACCCATGAAACCTGGTGACCAACCCTCACCACATCAGGGTGCACTGTGTTATTAATTAAAATGGTGGCCTTTGGGGGCTGAAAGGCAAGATATCAGAAAATTGAATCATAGAACTGTAGAGTCGGAAGGGACCTTGAGGGTCAACAACTCCATATTTTTATTCTTTATAATAATATCATTGAGACTTCTGCTGGTTAGGGGATCAGGCTGTATTTCTCAGATCCAGCACGATTTTGAACCCCTGCTCACCTACGAGACAGAAAAAACCTCTCCTAAGGATTCATCCATACTTTTGCTTGTTCCATGCCGGGGAAAAAAGTCTGAATGGTATTTTGCTTGTCCTGTGCTTACTGGTCATGGGTCCAAGTGGTTTTCTGTTTGCTCCACCACTTTCCCAGGGAAAAACCACCCTATAGTGCAAATATTAGTCTGCAGAAAATCCCATTGACGTTTGCTCCAATTCAGCAGTAAAAATGGGGTTTTCCCAGGGGAACGAGTGGAAAACTGGATGAGCCCTTATAAACACGTAGGATCACATATGCTAAACAAAGGTGCAAATAAAGATGACTGCACTCCTGCAACCCACAGACTTGGCCCCAAAAACCAAACTTATCCTCCTGCTCTTGGAAAATGAAATCAGAAATGTGGGTCTTAAATACATTTCCCCACTGCATCCACCTCCTGCACAAACCTGTTCAAGCATGCAACATGGCTTTGAAATAGTACAGGGAGATTCTGTTTTGAATGCAGCGCAAACTCACTCATCCTCAGGGGCTTTTGATATGCCTCTTAGAGTTGCTCTTCACAGTGGGCTTAGCTGAGAAAGCTGAGGAGAAATAAAGCAGAAGCTTGAATGTCAAGTTTCCTCAAGGGGAAAGAGACAAAATGTGTATGGAAGCAAGCTGGATAGATACCTACAAGTGCCCTTACTGGGGCAGCCAGGTGAAAAAGAGGAGAGGACTATAGCTCCACTCCAGGACCTGTGTATTGGCAGTGTGACCCTTATGTTCAGCGCAGGATTTGGTCAAGCAGGCTGCAAAGTGGAGGTCTGAGGTCAGAAAGCATAAAGTGTCCTTATGATCAGGGTATCACCCCCGTGGTTTTCAACTGAGATTACATATCACAGCCTTAAGGTAACTTTTATATCTAATTTGGGGTTTCTCCAAAACATGTTGTGGAATACAAAGGGGAGAATTAGGTTACAGCATTGTGTGTGTGTGTGTGTGTGTGTGTGTGTGTGTGTGTGTGTGTAATTTAGAAAATGCAGGAGACTTTGGTCCTAGAAGTATTCCTATTTCAAGCTCAAACTAAACTAGATAAGCATGTAGGTAGGTACCTACAGGCTGAACTAACACACACAAACACATCACTCCAGATAACAAATACCTAGTCGGCATGCAATGCCTAAAATCCATGGGAATCAACTATTCTCAGTCAGCAGCACTCTTTCATGCTGTTAGTCACCAGGCAGTCTAATCAGTCACCATAGAAACCACAGAAAACATTTCGCATCAAGCACCCTCCTGGACTAGCATTTATTGCTTTCTTTAATATCGTTGCCTATGCCGTGTTTATTTTATATTTATCACATTTGTATTGCACCTTTCCTCAAAGGAGCTCCGGGTGGCCTGTTTGAATGCAACACACCATTGTGAGGTAAGTTAGCCTGACAGACAGTGGCTTGGGCAAAGCCACCCAATGAGCTTTATGCAGGACAAGAGAATCAGAATCGAGCTCTCACCGGTTTCAGTAGCATACAGACAAGGTAGTGTAGCACATGAAGTTCATATTTCACACTCAACTATAAGCCACCTACTCTTAGCAGCCCACAGCATTATAGCTAGACACTGGAGGGAGCACTCAGGAATGAACATGGACCACTGGTACAAACTATATGGGAAACTGCCTTACTAGAAAAGCTAACCAACAAACCGAAACTGACACAGGGAGACATAGAAGAGGACGTCTTCACCCCTGTGTGGCTCCCCTTTGTTACACACACAGCCCAACAAGAAAACAACAATATGCCACTGACAGCATATGAACTGATATGGCTAACTTCACCCAACGCCCATCTACCCACACACACATGCAAACAAAATTTAGTCAACTGAAGGCAACCAACCATGCTCTGTGCCCCCCAGCCTCTCTCACTGCCAATGAAAACTAATAAATGAATAGAAAGCGAACCTACCCGCATGACACTGACACAATAACTTTGCACATACACTATGTAAAATGATGAAAGTTTACTACTCCCCTCTCCCCCCGCACCCGCTTTCTCTCCCTGCCTCTCTTCTCCCCAACTTCCTACTGCATACAACATTAATGTATCACATTGAATATAACTGATCTGTAGAAAGGTCGTTATGATCTGAAAATAGAGACAATGTATGTACTTTTGTAACCCAAGAAAATCGTTCATAAAAACTATATTTTTTTAAAAAAAAAAAAACCTATGAAAGTGCCATCTGCGTTACGGAGGCGATACTGTCTTGCCTAACAGGGTTCCCTCAATGTCAGCACCAGAGAATGTGATCTCCCAGGGCTCTCTGTGCGGCTGCCTTTGGGACTCTCCCTACACCATGGCCCCCTTGGGCCACCCCTTTCTTCTCCAGTCCCTCCTCGAGTGCTCTTGCCTAGCTGGAATGTCTGCTTGCTTGCTTAGATGGAGGACAGAGACATAAATGTGTGTGTCTGTAGAAACTTCTGGTTTGGGGTAACTGAAATGTGCGATTGCTTCAGCCGCTCTTGACTTTGGCCCCAGACAAAAATGTCATGAAGTCCCTAGAAGGTTCCCCACAAGGGCCTACAGGCCTCAGGCTGACAAACGTTCCCCACATGATGCACACAGAGTGCTTTGATCAGTCCAAAAGCACAATGGAAATCAGTCTTCCGCAGCTTGGTGCATGCTCTGCAGATGTTTCGTATTACAATGGCCAGTGTCAGGAATAATGAGAGTTGTACTCCAAAACATCTGGGGCGCATCACATTGGGAAGCCTGAAGTAAACGCTAAGTATTGTCATTATTAAGTCCAGCACTGGCTTTGGATTATAGACTTCCCACCACAACGATGTAGGTCTGAGCTGAGAATTGAAGTTCAGCCATAATAGCTTGATAGCAACTAAAATGTCACTTTCATTGGTTTTTTGTGTGGAGGGGGGGATTTCCACCCACCCCTGTTAAAACGGTTCTTTAGAAAAAATGGGAGACCATATTGACAATTTTATTTAGTCTAATAACGTGATATCAAATTCGTATCCCCCCCTTTAAAAATTACTTGCTAGTCTTCTTGTCTATTATTTTAAATTTACAAAGAGGCAGAGGGGGAGGTTACCAACTATGGTCTTTAGGAAGTTAATAGAATAAGATACTTCCTTAGTCAAGTACTCCACAGTAGGAGAAAATCCCTACACCCTGACTTCCATGTAGCTAGAATATAAGAGCTGGTATGATTCAGAAGAAGCAAAACTCTAGACACCAACATTTTCAGATGTGTACAAGGAAGGATAGACAGATCAGACAAGGTCCATATAATAGAGACTTTAAAACACTAAGGGTGATTAATTACCTGAAAGCATCTTCAGCATATCTATAATCTTAGTTTGTGTTCATCTTGTCCTAGATGAGGTTTAGGAATTTGCCCAAATTTGTTAATGTAGGCATCATAATTGAGCTGTTAGACTTGCATTTTATATTTTGGATTTTGAAGTGGCAAGTTTGGATGCAGGAACTGCTGCTAGCAGCTCAGCACACAAAACAACCACCCCCAGCTGATGGTCTTGGACAGAGGCCTTAAGTCCTCCAGGGAGATGTTACACACCGTATAATTAAAGCCACAGAATGCTATTGCTTTTCTTGGTTTAAGCTTCCAAAATTTTGTTTATTGGAGCAAAGCCAATTTAGCATGTCGATTTACATATCGTGGCTGCAGAGGGTTTGGCAGATGGTCTAATTGCATGGCTTCTCGCTAGATTATTTTACTGGCTTTAGGGCAGATACCGCAAAACTTGAATTTAAAAGGAGGATAATGTACACGTCCAAAAAGATTTGGCCCCTCTGGCAAATTCCAAAGTAAACATAGTACGCTATGTTTATGTACCAACATGGGAGTGAAAGCTGTCTCACATTGCTAGCAATCTATAAGGCAATGTCTTCACCTACCTTAGCAGACCCTCCAAGTGTCCCTATTTTCCAGGGACAGTCCTGGATTTACAGAAGCCATCGCGGTTTCTGATTGGGTCCTGAAATGTCCCACTTTTCCTTAGGACATCCCTATTTTCATCAGATAAATGTTGGAAGGTATGGTGTTATCTGACCCCTGAGCTGTCTGAAGGCAGCCCTGTATAGGGAAGTTTTATTAATGTTTAATGTTTTATTGTGTTTTTATATATGCTTAAAGCCAACCAGAGCAACCCAGTCAGATGGGCAGAGTTGTTGTTGTTTAGACGTTTAGTTGTGTCCGACTCTTCGTGACCCCATGGACCAGAGCACGCCAGGCACTTCTGTCTTCCACTGCCTCCTGCAGTTTGATCAAACTCATGCTGGTAGCTTCAAAGACACTATCCAACCATCTCATTCTCTATCGTCCCCTTCTCCTTGTGCCCTCCATCTTTCCCAACATCAGGGTCTTTTCCAGGGAGTCTTCTCTTCTCACTTGGTGGCCAAAGTATTGGAGCCTCACTTTCAGGATCTGTCCTTCCAGTGAGCACTCAGGGCTGATTTCCTTAGAATGGATCCGTTTGATCTTCTTGCAGTCCATGGGACTCTCAAGAGTCTCCTCCAGCATTATAATTCAAAAGCATCAATTCTTCGGCGATCAGCCTTCTTTATGGTCCAGCTCTCACTTCCATACATCACTACTGGGAAAACCATAGCTTTTACTATAAGGACCTTTGTTGGCAAGGCAGTGGCGTAGTGTGGGGGGTGCAGGGGGGCCGGCCGCACTGGGCGCAACATCTGGGGGTTAGGGAAATCCGCGGGTTAGGGGGCGCCAATCCACGGGTTAGGGGGCGCCAATCCATGGGTTAGGGGGCGCAAATTACTTGCCTTGCCCCAGGTGCTGATAACCCACGCTACGCCACTGTGGCAAGGTGATGTCTCTACTTTTTAAGATGCTGTCTAGGATGGGCAGAGTATAAATAGTAAAAGTATTATAACAGCGGGAAGTCAACATGGCACAATCTAGATGCTGCTGGACTCCAAATCAGTCTTAATCAGCCTGGCCAGTGGTGAGGGATGATGGGAGTCCAACAACCTCTAGGGTACCTTATTGGCTACCCATGCAGTTTCACTACCCTATCATTCTGAATGTCCATAAAATGTTTTAGCTATATTGTGGAAAGATCACAGGTGTTTTAGACTATGACTCCCACCAGCTCCAGCCAAATGACTTCCCTTCCCTTGGCTCTGGTCAATACATAACAGAGTTTGATTTAAGGGCTTGTTGTATTAGAAATACGCTTAGTACTTTTATTAGCTCCTGTTATTACCTTGTTTTAATGCCATTTTTATTATGGCCTAAGACTAAAACAAAGAAATGGTTGCCTTCTGCTTTAGCCTTTTCACATTGTTTGTGTACATTCAACAAAAAAATAGTCCATGGTTCACTGAAGGATGTGATATTTCATTGAAAAGACATAGCTGTTGTCAGCTGTCTTTGGTTCCTAAAGAGCTACAGCTGCACTCGAAAACAACCCCTGGAACAGGCATGATAACTGCTTATTTGATATACAAATGTGGCATCCTTTATATGTCATTAAGTGTAGATATGAAATAGGGCCCCAATCAATTAACAGCATTTCCCCCAAAAAGTCGAAATAAAATTTTAGAGTTGTTTAATCTCTGGATAGTCTCCTACATAAAACAAACAGTGTGGCCACACTCCAGATTGAATTAATCTAGACTGTGGGGCCATTGCATTCAAATTTTCAAGGACATTCTTCCACTTACTAGAATGAGGGCCTTCACCAGAGACCATTGTTAATAAGCTGAAGATGTTGCTTAATTTTTACAGAAAGAGTGCAGAGACACAATGCAAAAGTGTCTGGCCGAAATTTCATCTCAGCATGTGTAAATGTGTTATTTTCTTAGCACTAAGTAAATGTTGTGGGAAGGACACAGTACTAGTTTTAACAGTAACAAAATGGCACATTATGCACAGTCAGAGATGACATTTTGAGCCTACTTGGAGCCATGGAAGAAAACAAACTCAGTTAATGCATGGTACCCCCACCAGAAAATGAAGCTGTTTCTTACATTCTTCCCATTGTGAAAACAAACTGACCACTTAAATCTAGGGGGGAAATGTTATGAATTGTTAAATTGCTGAGTTAAGCAAGATGTAACTCAGGATATGTCTATACCACAATTCTCCAGGGCTCCGGGGAACAAATGTGTAGTACTGGGCACACAATTCTGCTTCCTGTCAGCTCACCTTTCATTAAAAGGGGATTTCTACAAGTAGCAGGTATGCAATGACCTCAAGATTTGGTTCAGACTTGATGTGGCACTTCAGAAAACAGCATGCCTTGATCTGAAGGCTGCCTGATTTGGCTTGGGGTTTGAGGCCAAAACCAAGTCAAAAAACAAAGCTTCCCATAACGCATTGTTATTGGGAAATAAACATGGGAAGGAAACCTGACAAATTAGAAATAGGTTCAGAGGTTTTTATGCTAGGCATCTTTAAAGTTGGTTTGCAGGGATGGGAAATAAGAACTAAAAAGGATCTAGTTTCCTCTCTTTGGTTTTGTTTGTTCTGAATTTTACATTGTAAATTATTGTGCACATCAGAGCACCCCCCAGTCTGTAAGGGTTGCAACAATGAGTTTGCTTTATTGAGCCCCAATAAAGTAAGCAGGTCAAACATTATGAAACCAATATCACAATATGGACTTCAATCCAGTTTGGAACAATATATCGACTTATCACCCATCCCTAGTATACACCCACCATTTTATTCTAGAAACAATAGACTGATTTTTGTCTGCCATCCACACAGCACCCGCATATTTTTTTGCTCCTGAAAATATATTGTTGAGAAACTGGTTTCATTCCAAAAAATAAAAGTTTGTTGCAAATTGATTTTGTATTACCCCGCATTTGAAAACAGATGTGGGGTGGGGGTCATCCCAACAATGTGGGGGGGTCCACACCTGCCCAAAGCTATTGTGTGGGGGCCCACAGTAAAGTCACAATCACCTCTTCTTTCTTCATTCACCTGGGGCACATGCAGGGAGGGGAAGGTGCGGATAATCTAATAAAGGAGGGGGTGTCAAATGTGCATCAAGTAACCACATCCACCCTTGTTGATGCCACCATCTGGATTCACTCTAGAACAAATACATCGTGCGTATTGGGCTTCAAACACCAGTGGTGGGAGCACGCCGGATTCGGAGTAAGCGAGACTGTGTAAGCCGAGGATTGCACTGCCTGGGAACTAACGCACACTCCTGAACCTTACATCAAACAGATTTCCCTCTTGAAGGATCAATGAGAAATTCCGACAGGAGGATCAATTTTTTAAAACTATCTGCTTGTATATTTATTACAGAAGTATATAGCTCGCCACTCAAAGGATATAGCTTGCCTACCTTTGATAGGCAGGTCTTACAAATTAGGAAATGGGGAGAAATGCTTCCAAATGGGGGAACCCCTGTTTATTTAGCCTTTTTTACTTATTACCTCAATAGGTTAACCACCAAAATCCCAAAATCTGTTCCCATGACGCTGTCTTCGCTCGCTACATTTGCATCATAAAAGCTGTTGCAGTAGCTTAACTTTGAAGGAATATCAGAAGCCCAAAGCATGAATAAAATCTTAGAATGTGCCCTTTTCCCCACGTAACCATGTTATACAAATACTCTTGCTCGTGGTTTTAGGCTGCAACCCCATACTCTAGAGAGTAAATCCTATGGAAATCCGTGGAACTCACATCTGAGTAAACGTGCATAGGGTGGCACTGTAGAGCGTTGTTTTCAGCCCCCCTTTTTTTTCCTTTCCCAAGCTTCTCCCACAGTGTAAGACATTTTTCCTTCTTTGAGGCAGAAAAAAGTGGCAACAAAAGACAACATTCCTGAATCAACAAGTGTAGTAAGCAAGAAAAATTGCCATTTCGTCGCGTTTGATTTGGCAGGGGCGGAGGAAAACTGTGCAAAATTACAGCGGGGAGGGGGAGAGAGAGAGAGAACCAGAGAGATTTGCAGATAGTGCGCCTGGGCAAGAAGCCTCAGGAGATTTCAGAAGGTGGACAGATTCCTCTCTCGTTAATGACTTCAGATCCACTGAACACATGCCAGCAGGAAAAGCCGTTCAGCTCCCTGGCTTGGCTTAGAGCCCGCTGCTTGCCTGCTCCTTTTTGCAAAACAAGAACCTGAAGTTGCTAGCAGGTTGGCAGGAAGGATGGGCTGCAGAAAAACTTCGCCGGGTGGTCCCAGATAATCTGTAGGACAGATATTTGGCTGGAGGAGGTAGCCAGAAAGGTAAGCAGTTATTTGTCTCTGTTTTGAACGGTTGTTCTGTACGTAGTTTTGCTTGAGGCTAAAGAATCAGACTAAATGGGAGCCCGTCTTGCTGTGTGCTCGTGCCAGGTTTCTGGGGGGATTTCCAAGATTTAAACTCCCCCACCCTCTAGCTCTAACTATGGCACACAGGGATTCCTCAGGACAAAAGACAGGAAGACTCTTCCTTCTAGATTTGTGAATGTTATTCCCCGCTCTCCCCCCCCCCAGCAACTAAAACAGTATCACTGTTAAAGGTGATGAGCATATTAATTCCAAGAGCTTTTATGATAGCTGGTGACAGCAAAAGAAATAAATTTTCGGGGGACACAGAAGTGAGGGAGTTGTGTCCTGCTACTACATGTTAAGGTCTCTGGAAGAAAAATAGTAGTATATGTTAATGACAGGAGTCCAAAAATGGAGGAGGCAAGTGTGGGGAGCTCTTTTGGGGGGCGCTTGCCCTCCCACCCTCTGACATCACCCATTGCAATAGCTAAGAAGGAAGCCTTGGTAAACTGCACCTTGAAAATAATACTATTTAATGTTTATGCGGCACATTTCAAGTGTTCAGAGTGTTTTAAGCTCGTTACGCAGTAATTCTTAAAACAGCCCACAAAAAATAGACTGGTGTTATTACAGTGGTACCTCGGGTTACGTACGCTTCAGGTTACATACGCTTCAGGTTACAGACTTCGCTAACCCAGAAATATTACCTCGGGTTAAGAACTTTGCTTCAGGATGAGAACAGAAATCGTGCAGTAGCGGGAGGCCCCATTAGCTAAAGTGGTGCTTCAGGTTAAGAACAGTTTCAGGTTAAGAACAGACCTCCAGAACGAATTAAGTTCTTAACTAGAGGTACCACTGTATTCCTGTATCAGTTGGGGCAGGTCTAAGGGCCACTTCAAACATAACTTTTTTCCCCATTTGTATTGGCACTGGCTCGGAGTAACATGCATCAAAGCTTTCATTTCATTTCATTTCAAAGTTTTCATTTAAAACAAAAAACAAAACAAAAAACGGAAGATGTGGATTGTAGTTAACATTGTGTGTACACAATTTCCAAATCAGTGGTGGAGCACGCTGGGTGAAAAATAAACCAGAGTGAGTACACAGATTAATGTGTATTAACTGCCAAACCTCTGTTTGCTGGTATGTAATGCATGGAAGTCTGAGGGCACACTATATATGTGGTTGGAATGCTTGCTGTATTTTTATTGTAGAAAAAGCAGCTGCAGGGGCTCCCGATTTGGATTGGGGCTACTGTGGGCATGGAGTAGGGGAATCTAACCCTAGGATCCCATACCACTGCCTCAGTCCAAATGGGACCTGCCATTAGCCAAAGGGGAAATACAGGGTTAAGTCAGGGAACTGGTGCAGATTCCAGAGTTTGCAACTTAACAGGGAGAGGTTAAGGCAGGGGCAGACTTTGGCAATCTTTAACGCCCTGTGCAAGGCCAAAAGTGGATCTTCTCAATTATGGATCTTCTCAGGTTTGCGCCCCCTTGGCTCAGTGCCCTGTGCAGTGTGGGTGGGGGCACCTGCACTGCCTTAAAACTGGTGCTAAATTAAGGAGCAATACCCTTAAAAGTGCTTTAAGATCCGAATTGAGAGAGTGCTTTAAACACCAAAAATGTTACTTTCTGAACCCAGAAAGCATAACGGGTTTACTTGCATTACTTTTAATGTTTGATATTTTATTATGTTTTTATGTGTGTTGGAAGCTGCCCAGAGTGGCTGGGGCAACCCAACCAGATGGGCAGTGCGTAAATAATAAAATTATTGTTATTACTACTACTCTACTACTACTACTACTCACAGTGCTCACATCTCTCAACCCTCAGTGCCAAAGCTTACATGCAATCCTGAAGGGTGTACGTACTACACAGACTTCCAAAAACCTCACAGGAGAAAGGAGAAGAGTCAAGGACAAGCTGCATTTATCTATATATAGCTTGTTTATATAAAACCCACATTCTCTGAGTGCGCCAGTTTCAGATGGGCTGAGACATGAATAGTCCCTTGAGTAAGTGTTTATAGCCACTGCTCTGTATTTGCAAATCCATTGTAATATAACATCACATACCAGCCCTTTAAAGGGATGCAGAAGCACTGATGTCTACTATATTTTCTGTAATCTTGGCAATGAGCATTAATGCCTTCAAGAGAACAAACAATAGCATAAATACTTATTTTAACAGGAGCATTGAAAAATGTAAGATTTTAGAGACATGATCCAACTGGCGTCCCCCCCCCCCTTTTTTTCTTTTTTCTGGCATCTGGTGGTGGCAGAACCTCAAGGGAGATTTGAGAGAAAAGTGGTGATACATATAGAAATAGTTTTCCCTCTCGGATAACTTCATCAGCAGAAATTACATAAACATTAGTCAGTTGAAATGGGCTATATTTTCAGCAAAACCTAGTCATGCCTAAGTCCCATTTGTCTGAGTCCCACAGGGTGAGGGATCTGCCAGGATGGTGCTTCCCCAGAGGTCGATGAATCCAATAGGTCTTCAGTCTGTCCATGGAGACTGACTTTTCAGCAGACTTGGCAAGCCTTCCTGTTGAAGCTCTAGTCAATTTCTCAAACAGGAAGCTCACCATCTAGGCAGCTGGCATTCTTAGATTAAGTCTAGTTAGCGAGAGAGGGGTTATCTAAGAATGTCGACAGCCTAGGTGGTCAGCATCCTGTTTGAGATTTTAATGTTTAATGTTTTTCCCCTAGATATGCTGGAAATGAAGTGTGTGGGGGAGTATTCATAGAGGTCAGGTAATAAAATATTTGGGGGTCAACCTACCAAAAGCAGCTTAGAGCCCTATTCTGCAATAGTGTCAGCAAACAAGGATCAAAGTATATTTTACATCAATGTGTAGTCTGGCCTTGCATGCTTAATCCCCCCTTCCCAAATGTATACTTCACTTATGGAATTCACTGCCACATGATGTGGCAATGAGTGCCGTCCTCAATGACATTTTAAAGGAGTAGACAGAATCATGGAGAAAGGTCTATCAACTGTTTTTAGCTATGGATGCTTTAAAATTCAGAAGTAGTATACCTCTGTATTCCATATCGAGACAATCAACAGGGGAGGCACCAGAGTAGCCGCTGTTGGAAACAACAAGACGAACAAGTTGATACAGAAAACCAGGTCCTAGGTTCCACATCACTCCAGTAATGTAGGAATGGATGAACCACAAAGAGATGCAGGATCACATGAGAAGAACCACACCAGCAACAAAGGCTGAGTTAAGAAGGTGATGCTGATGAGCTTTTAGCTGCATAAACATATCCTTCATCCATTACAGGAGCAGGGTGGAAAGCAGCTATGGGGAGCAATAATCACACCGCTTGCATAACTTAAGAACCAGAACCAGACTATTGAGCAATAGTGCAGCTGCTTCTCTATTCAGAGGAAGTACTTGGTCCAATAGCAGAAACTGCCTAGTGTACCCCCATGAACTGTTGCATCCTATATTCTTCTCCTTTATTTTGATGAGGCTTGTCAGCCTTGGAAAACAGCCCACTTAGGAGAAGGAAAACTGACCCTAAACCTCCACAGCCTTGAGGGACATCTTTGGAAGAAGAAAAGGCTAAGGAGTAAACCCTACCAAACCTGGAGTGGAGGCCCTAAGATGGATGGATGGCACATGATACACCTCATTCCAGCGGCCATGCAGCCATGCTGGTGCCAAATGAATTGGTCTGCCAAGAGGGGGGTCTTGCCATCTGGGCAGCCCAGGGCCTCCATGCACACTACCCAGGCTTGCACCCCAGGGAGGTCACTTTGGTCATGTTAACACAGCAGTTTTGACTTCACCCCCAGAGATGTACTCCATTGTGTCTCAAGATAGACAGGTGCCAACAACTTTGCTGCAATCAAGGATGCTTGCACCAGTGTAAAAACAGAGAAATGGTGCACTGCCAGCTCCAAATATCACACAATCATACAATGTGCACATTTAACATTAGCAGAAGAAAATCCAATAGAAGCAAAGTATTTCTTTTAGAGGAAGAGACTGAGCCTGGAAAATAGGAGAATGAGTTTTCTTTCTTTGTGACTTGTTCTAAGAAGTTTTCTTTATTTCTTCTCCTTTAAAAGTTATCTGAAAAGGACCATGCACAGAAAGGCTATGTGTACCCATACAGAAATAGTGAATCAATAAAATTCTAATGGCTATCCCCTTTTCAGTTGTCTAACCAGAGAAACTAGAGAGAACAAGAGGTGAGAGAGGTGATTCTCTTTTGTAATAGCAGGAATTTTGAGTTTTGAGTGGGCGAAAGAGGCATTTGCCTTGTCTCTTCAAATAATATGCTATTGGAAAAAGGTAATAGCCTTTTATTGTCAAATTTTAAGATTCCTGGAATGGCACATATGTGTGTACGGAGTTGGAAGGGGGAAGGGTGCAGCTTTGCTGGTATAGCTTATGGGCATTTGGTCTTGGTTGGTATGGATACCGTTCACTGAGCTGATTCTGAGTGAAGTGCTGTTGTGCAAACCATCAACATACTTAGCTTGAGATGCAAATGATAGCCCACAACTAAAACGAAAAGGTCGTAGGGCAACAGCTTACAGGATCATGTGCTCAGGATCACTCCAGTTTTGTAACCCTTTGCTAATCAGAGTGGATTCTGTTATCTGTAGTTCTCACCTTGCTAGTCATTCCACCCTTTTGTCTACAGTGTGTATGTGCAGGATACAGAGAGCCAGCTTAGTGGGGTGAAGTGGTTTCCAAGCTGTACTGTAGGGGACCCTGGGTTTTCTCAGTAGCTGATCAAAATCAGTAATGGTGAACAAACTTTACTGAAAAGCAGTTTCTCAAATACTACTGGTCTTCTCCTACAGCAGGGATGGGGAAATGGTGGCCCTCCCAATGGTTTTGATTAAAACTTTCATCAGCATGGCCAGTGAGTAGGGTTGATGGGAAATGTGGTCCAACAACATCTGGAGGACCACAGGTTCCCATCCCTTGTGTTGCATGCATTTATCAGCTCATGTACTTATCATGTAGTACCAGTGAGTCTCAACACATTTGGCCAGCAATTGGCATTGACAGAATGCACAAAACACATAACCTCTTCCCCCAAGAATTCTCTGTACATCTCACACAGGTTGTGTAGCAGATGTGCAGGATTTCCTTGGCAGGGATGAAGACTGAACATCTCTGGTATAATAGATAGACCTGAGAGATGCTCAGTCATGAACCAATGTGGGCAGCTTCCCTTACTTCACTGGGCATAAAAGTGGGATAACCCCTGGATATGTTGCTCTATGCTCCCTGGAGAGAAAGGATGCACATAATAAAACATAACAATCCCGGTCCACTTTATAGACTTGATCAAACAAGTAGTAGCCTACAGAAGCTTAGGCACTTGGGTGCCATAACATTTGTTGTCTTTTTATAGCCTCCTGTACTGATCCAGCCATGATGCTGATGCAAATCCCATTAACGCCAATGAGATTATTTCCACCATCTTCACTGATTCAAATTCTAAATTTCGTTTGGTGACAGATGCAAGCCTAAATGCAACAATTCCATTATGGAAACCGTTTTTCAAAAAATTAGATTAGCTTCAGTACATGAAGCATAACAGCACTGACTAGATGATCCTTGATGTGTGAACATAAACAATGGAAGAGATTCCAATTATCTCTAATTCAGATTTTAGGCCAAAATCAGAGGTGTTGATGAATAATGGATTAGCTTTTTTGCAGAAACATCAGTACCGAGCAGAACAAATATGAAAGAAAGTTTGGAAGGGGGGCTTCTGTATATGTGGGAAATGAGTAATTTGTTTAAACAGACATATGCCACATTTCTATCTCTTGATATCTCAACACTGCTTCAATTAACAAAACACATGTCAACAGGCAGCTTTGAAACAGGTAAAAAAAATGGATTCTAATCTATAGCCGGTGCATTTTGGGTTAAGATTTGGTCTTGACATTTTCTAGGAATCAGGGCTGGACCATGGGAAGGTGTCTGAAGACAGGAAAGGAAGGGCAATCAGGATCAGAGAGTGAGCTACCAGGAAGTACTGAAGGCAAGACCAGGAACACAAGAGCTCAGGCAGATCCTTCTGATGAAGCAAAGCACCAGTGCGTTGACACAGGAAGCTTTCATATACAACTTCCTGCCCAGAAGCAGCCAGTAGTCCAGTGAATAGGCCAAGTCCAGAACTTGGAATGTTGTTCACAGAAAGGATGCAATTGGGTCCTTTTTCACATGGGACAGTGGTCAGCAATTCCTGCTAGAGGGATAGGTAAAGGTAAAGGGTCCATTAGGTCCAGTCGTGATCGACTCTGGGGTTGCGGCGCTCATCTCGCATTATTGGCCGAGGGAGCCGGCGTACAGCTTCCGGGTCATGTGGCCAGCATGACTAAGTTGCTTCTGGCGAACCAGAGCAGCGCACAGAAATGCCGTTTACCTTCACGCTGGAGCGGTACCTATTTATCTACTTGCACTTTGACGTGCTTTCGAACTGCTAGGTTGGCAGGAACAGGGACTGAGCAATGGGAGCTCACCCCGTCGCAGGGATTCAAACCGCCGACCTTCTGATTGGCAAGTCCTAGGCTCTGTGGTTTAACCCACAGCGCCACCCACGCTGGGATAGCCTGCTACAAATATGCATTACACCTTCACAGGAGAACTTGCCTCCATTGCCTCTGGGTAGATAACAATAATAAATATGCCCACTTATTTGAGTCATGGGGCATCTACATGGCAGAACTCATGTTCCTTACAGGGTGGTGATGCTGGCATTATGGAGACCCTATCAGAGGGCATCGTATATATTTACAGGTGCTATTAATTACATAGAAGATGTGGGGGACATTAATACCTGTGATAAGTATACAGTGGAGGTCTGCCCTTGAAAGTAGCTCTACATATATTTGATGACCATTGTTGAACGCTGTGCAGAGGTATAATTTCATGTCTCCATGGTGGCAGAGGAGCAGTGAGCATTCTGGTAATGAGTGGGATTTCTATAAAGGTTTGACGATACACTCTTGGGTATATTCAGGATTAAATTGCAAAAATGCAATGCGCTCCATGGGGGAGGGGGAGGGATTTTCTTGTGATTATGCGGTGTGAAAAGTTGCCATCAGCAGTATATGTACTCCTGACTCTGAGGAATCATAATATGTGGTGTCAAACAAAGGCGGCTGGGTGAGAAATCCCCACTCTCCTCTCCCTCTAAATGAGATGTTTGATGTTCAGCAGAATAATAATTTTGTATGCAGGTGTCCGTATTTCAAGACACTTTTGGATAACATGTCTGTAGCTGTAGCTACATGTGAAAAGAACATTAGTCTCATGTATTATTTGGGTTGGAGGAACCGTGTATATTTTGTGAAAAGGGCTGGGACCGAGACAGGAAGGTGGTTCAGATTGATTGTAACTGTAAAAGGATGCATCTGGATAAGATTTCCTTCAACTTTTTATCTGAGCCCTGGCTCAAGAGCTCTGCTCAGTCATTATCCATCCCTTATGTCCACGGGTCATTATCACAGTGCACCATGCAAAGGAAGGTTTCCTGCATAAGCCATCAAAGGCTGTTGAGAAATGTATGATCATCATTCTCGCACAGATAATATCTATGGAAGTTTACCAGCAGCATCAGCCATTCAGATCTTGGAAAGGAAAAAAACTTTTCATCCACACAGCTCTCTTTTGTGTTACAGGAGAAGCTATTGGTCACTGATCAATGTTAGCCATGTTATAGATTTGGAAGAGGGACCCGTCCCCCACCCCAAACCCCAAGAAATTAATAAATGGCAGGATTTTGATTATTTGGGATGTGAAGGGAGAAATACAAACTGCAGAGTAATTCCTGGGCAAGCCTATGTAAAATGACTTGGCCAAGCTAGGGCCATTAAGAAACAATATAGGGCCACTGAGGGCTATTGGTGAGGCAAGAAAAATGTCATTCCCCCTGCCCAGAGACAGGGCTTTGGAAGGTTGCCAGGGTTATTGGGTATGAGGTGATAGGAAGAGTCTTTAGCAAGGGTTGCTTGGAAGAAGGAAAAGGAAGAAGGACTGGGATCCATGTTGGGCAGGTTGGCTGCAGGTAGGCTAGGAGAGATGCCTTGGACTCCATGGCTGCACTGCTGTGGGATACAAGTCCCTCTTGAAATCACCATGCTGTAAGATCTGGACTCCCTCTATGCAGACTGAAGGTGTAAATAGGTGAATCAACCATATTTCTTAAAACTATGACAGTCTCTGCCATATCTCAATTCCCTAAAGGACCACAGACCCTGGGTGAATGCCTGGAACTCCATGGTTCTTTCCACCATTGGGCAGAGAGAGGGGAAGGCAGCCAACTTTTGTAGCAGCCATCAGCCACTATTTGCAAACTGGGTAGTCTCTGCTGTTTAATAGTCAAAATTAGTTGTAAGAAGATTGTTTACGGCACTGTCATCCCACAGAAACATCACAAGGTGCATCAAGCCACTGGTGGCAACTGTTGCTTGTACACTATTGCAAAGGGATGCTTGTATTGTATGCACTGGAATTGGACATGGGTAAGGAGTTCTGGAAATAGACAAGAATACAATAATCAGGATGCTATAATCTGTTTATTGGATTACCTCTTGTTTGGGAAGTCAGAGGTAGCCTTGTGTTTATTAGTATATATGCCAAACTGGCAGGCTGCTCTGAAAACTTTTTAAAATAAACTGTTTGTAAAGATCACAAGACATTGCATCTAACTAAATGGGCAGCATACAGTAGAAGCAGTTGGAAAGGATGGCTGATTTGCATGTCTTTCAGGCAGGATACCTTAGAAGACATGGTGTAAGTATTTAGCACTATCGCCAGAAAGAGAGCAGAGATGCAAAAAGTTGTTGCTATTTTAAAAGCATTATTTGCTAAGATTTTAATACTGTATATCGCTGGAACACATATCCAGAAAAGGCAAAGCTGTTTCCAGAACTTTGTGAATACGGCCAATCAAGCCAGGGATCCATTGCAAAATATGAGTTTTATAAATGCATTTGATCCTTTCAGAGCAAGAGAATCTCACCTCTATGGGGATTTTCTGCAAATGGAGTTAAGCAATGACTCAGATCAGTGTTTTGGAAACTTTCATGGCTGAGGTTTGCTCTGAAATTGTTTTATTAGTAAACATAAGGCTCATGTGCCTAAGTTTTATCAGTTTGTGCCTGTCTCATGGTCACTTTCACACATGGGATCCTTCAAAATTATACAAGAAAGCAACAGCTTAAATCTAACCTGGGAAAATAAAGAAAGTTGCTTTGCTGTTGCCTGCCAGAACTATTAAACTGACTTGCTAGCCTTGTTGTTTTTAGTTTTCTTTAACATATTGCTGCTTCTGATGTCTTGTGGCTTGAAAAGCGTTCAAAGGGAATGTTGTTGTTAAATAAGAGGAAGCTTACAAACATCCCAAAATATCACTTTAAAGACTGACATCAGCAGACATTTGTGTTGTCTCTGCCGATTTGCTGAAACATTCATGTGCTTGCATCTTGACATAAGGGGTTTTGCACATTCAGCTACACTGGTACAATTTTAGTAGGAAAGTCACACACATTTGAGGAGAGCCAAACACACACACACCCCTCCAGAAATGTTCACAAGAAGGAACAAGGGGAACATAGGATGGCTTGCAGCCTGATGCAAGCAGAACTGTGTTTAGTCTGCGAGCCATTGCCTCCCAAGCTCCCTGCCCCACCATGGAAAAAATGTAGGAAGTGAAAAGAAAGCAGAGGTTGCATTTGTCCCTGAAAACCATCTCTTCCTTTCCTCCTCCTCCTGCCCCCAGAACTGGGGCTAGAATTATGTCCCAGCATCCTTGGTGGAGAAGTGATGTCTCAGATACTATTCACAAAGCCTCCTCCCAAGCAGGAATGGGATAGCATCACTTTCCAACTAAGGATGCAGGGACTAATAATTCATACTCCAGTCCCATGTGGGGGGAAATGTGCTACTGAGAGCATTCACAGCCACCGCTACCTGTACAGCATTTCCTGTCGCAAGTAGTGAGAGTGCCACCCCACTACATCAATTGGACACAGCGGACATCGTCCTGAGAAAACTCAATGATCCCGATTTTATTTTATTTTATTCTTTGGTAGATTTGCAAAAAGAAAAACACACACCAATGAATAAATTTTAGAAAGGGGCAAGATTGGACATGGATGCACAAAGCATTTTCTTTTATTAAAAAAAAATCAAGACTCCTTCTGCTCCCCCTTTCTTCCTGCCCAGGGCAACCCTGCCCTCTACCTGCCTCTCAGAGCCAGCACGTCACATCAGTCGGGGGGGGGCACGGCCTCTCCTCCTCCTCGCCCTCTCTCCAGCTGCCCAAGGGAGGAGGCCAATCACAACACGTAGGCCAGTGTGGTGTAGTGGTTAGGAGCGATAGACTCGTAATCTGGGGAACCGGGTTCGCTTCCCCGCTCCTCCACATGCAGCTGCTGGGTGACCTTGGGCCAGTCACACTTCTTTGAAGTCTCTCAGCCCCACTCACTTCAGAGTGTTTGTTGTGGGGGAGGAAGGGAAAGAAGAATGTTAGCCGCTTTGAGACTCCTTCGGGTAGTGATAAAGTGGGATATCAAATCCAAACTCCTCCTCCTCCTCCTCTTCTTCTTCTTCTTCTTCTTCTTCTTCTTCTTCTTCTTCTTCTTCTTCTTCTTCATAGTTAATAGTTGATCAGCAGCTACACTATCTAGTGAGCACTGATCCTTAGCATGAATCTTAATTTCCATATTCTGTTGAAAAATATCAGCTGATGAAGGCTATTATGAAACAGTAGTACAGTGGTAACTCAGGTTACATACGCTTCAGGTTACAGACGCTTCAGGTTACAGACTCTGCTAACCCAGAAATAGTACCTCGGGTTAAGAACTTTGCTTCAGGATGAGAACAGAAATCGTGCGGATGCAGTGCAGCGGCACCGGGAGGCCCCATTAGCTAAAGTGGTGCTTCAGGTTAAGAACAGTTCCAGGTTAAGAACGGACCTCTGGAATGAATTAAGTACTTAACCCAAGGTACCACTGTATCATTCCAGAGACCCTGTTCTTTTGAGGCTTTTGAGACATCTTCCGTTGAAACTTTTGAAAGACTACTGAGAGACTTTACTTTTGAAACTTGAGATGTCTTCTGTTGAAACTTTTGAAAAACTGTTGAGAGACTATCCTTAGACATCTGTTTTGAACACACAGCCGCGCTACCACTCTGCTATATTATACATATGAACTCTGATTGGCTTATTCCTATAATTTGAATGATATCATTATTCTATTATATATTCTCTACTATTAGCCTATGTCTTATGTTTGTATTGTTGTGACTGGTTCTTATTGCAACACAGGGGTTTGTTTTTGGTTCAAGGGAGTAGGCCATGGAGAGGCAACGGGGTGCTCCTTTGTGCTACTGCCACCACTGCTACATCTAGGGACAAGCGCTGACTCATCTTCCTCCCCTAGCTTGACAACAGCACTGGCAGGGGAAATGGAGACATTCCAGGATCAAATCAGAAGCTGGGATGGTTTCTGTAATTTCAGGACTGTCCCTAGAAAATCGGGATACTTGGAGGGTATGGCAGCGGTTATGGTGCTCTATCAGAGCTCTGCTGCTGCCAGCCAGGGAGTTGGATTACAGTCTTACGTGGCTCACAGTCCTGTTTACACTGCCTTGAGTGCATGCTCCAGTGAATACAGAACATTTACATATGTATATTCACTTCTGACCAGCCATTGATTGGCTCACACTGTAAGGGCATATCTTCCTATACTATAAAAAAGCCCCAGTCAGTTTAACAATCAATGGCTTCCCCCACAGAATCCTGGGAAATTGAGTTTAGTGAGGATGTTGACAGTCTTTAAGAGATCCCCTCACAGAACCTCTGGTGCCAGGATCCCAAGGGGAAGAAGGAATGACTGCTAAACTGACTAAACTCTGTTGATATGGCCACAGAACCCACAAACCTGATTTTCACTGATAGCTTTTATATTCACAGCTGACTGAGAAGAGCTAAATTAAGTTACTGCCTCATTGAGACCATTACTGCATCTTATTATACTAAATCTTAACATTTATTATACAAAATCCACAGTGAATTCTTTTATAAAATTTATTTTTTTAAAAAAAAATCTACATATAATGTACCTTTTACTAAATTAAAAACAGAACATTTAAAGTAACAGACAGGTAACAATTTTTTTATTTTTTTAAAGGAACTGGGAGGTTAAATTTTTAAAATGAAGGCCTTTCCTTTAAAATAAAAGTATCTTTTGCACTGAAAATGTAAACGAACTGGGAACTAGTTATGATTAGGAGTGACCCTGAGCTGTTTCACAGAACTACAGTTCCCAGGATTCCCTGCTTGAGGTCCTTCGCAGCTTTGAAAACCATCTTTCCATTTGTCAAGCGAATGTGCCCTTAATTCCTATTGTTAAAAGACACATCCTTTATTCACATGTTTGTTTTGCACCGGCCAATTAAATGTATTTTTTGCTTAGGAGGAAGCTCAAATTCAGTGGGAGTTCCCCCTCACTGGTAAATATACATAGGACTGCATTATCATTATGCATAATTCAGATTCAAATACTAATAATGTCATGAAACTTTATAATATACAGAGGTATCTCACCTAAGTGTCCTCTGAGGCTGAATACTTAGCTACCTGCTGCTAATTGCTCCTGGAGGGCATTTCCTGCACGTTCCATGCTGCCACCTCACCCTGCGTGCCTCTCTTGTTTGTGTCAGGCTTTGTTTGCCAACTGAAAAGAGCCCCTCCCTGCCGAAGCAACCCAGTAGCGATAAACAAGAACACTAAGAACTGATACCCTAAACTTAATCCAGCCCAATTTTGAATAAGCTTGTTTACCATTGCACTCGCACATGACAAGGTCACAAACCAGCACAGAGCTTGCAGCATTTAAACTCGTAATAGACTCAATAAAATTCACTCGCATAAAAACATTCTCGTGAATTGCCACGTGCTCCGTATGAATGCATAAAAAAAGGAATTTTTAAAAGATGTGTTGGCTGCATTAAATGGCTTTGTTACTTCGCTGCTTAGAGATAACAGGCAAACTGAACAACCACCCCGTTTTGCAAATTCCAAAACTTCTGCATCACCTCCCCATATAGTATGCTTGTTTGATGTGGTGCAGTTTCAAATAAGAGCTGTGGACCTCACAATAAACCAGTGCACAGTGCTTGAAGTGTAGCAATACAACACTATGTTGTACATACAACACTACGTATGTGGAAGCACTCAATGAGTATGGAACCTGGTCAGTGCCTAGATGGAAGATGACATATATCCCATGTAAACAACTCTGAGGTTTCTAAAGAAAGGAAGCGTTTAGTATAATCAGTAAAATAACAAGCATACTATTTACAATTGAGAGGATAGTTTGTAGCATAGTGTTTCAGTTGCCATACTCAAAATTTATAATCAATTTTTTGAGGGTGTAATACCAACGTGTCAGAGGGGAGGCGTAAATCTGAAGGCAGTTCTACCACCTAATGCAAACCCCTTCTGGTCTCAAGCCAGCAGAGTGGAAGTGAGGATGGAAGAACAGTCTGCATACCTCAGTTGTTTCTGAGCCTTAAAGTATTAATTTTGGGTGTGAGGATTGTCTGTTTCCATCCCATTATTTCAAGCAGGAGGGGAAAGGGGCAGGGGAGAGGTTTAGAGATGCTCAGAGGTGTCTAAACCTTCCTCCAGTTGTTGGATCCAGAATGTCCCCAGAATGTCCCTTTTCTGGCCCTACTGATGCCAGAAGTGTGATGTCAGTTGGGCTAGAACTTCAGAGGGATGCTGGTGGTTGTGAAGAAGTAGGCTTCAACACTGAAGTTTGGTCTTCAACATCCAAGGTGAAGATCCAGTCTGCCCTATGGCTACATAGGATTGCACTCTTAAGTGATTATATGAACACCGCAATATTAAAGAGCATTCTCTACCCAGATTCAAACATCAGCAAAATTATTTTTCTCTCAGGAACAATGGAGTAAATTTGCTCCTTGCTTCTAGCATTCTGGTTAGTTAATGCAAAAGCACTGGGGAATAATGATCTATCCTTAGGAGGATTCAAAGTTGTATTTTATTGACTTAAAGTGGACTACATGTATTTGGGCTTTGTTATTTCTTATTTAAAAAAACAATCCCCACTCCAATCTCACTCTTTCCAGGATGACTCTCAACAGTTAGCACTATGCCATCCCCATTACAAAACCTCTCGCTGTGGGCCTGATTTCAAACAGTACAATAAAACAAACTAGAAATTATTGTCATTATTATTATTTCCAGCTTAAAGGTAAAGGGTAAAGGGACCCCTGACCATTAGGTCCAGTCGTGACCGACTCTGGGGTTACGGTGCTCATCTCGCTTTATTGGCCGATGGAGCCAGCGTACAGCTTCTGGGTCATGTGGCCAGAATGACTAAGCCACTTCTGGCGAACCAGAGCAGTGCACGGAAACACTGTTTACCTTCGCGCCAGAGCGGTACCTATTTATCTACTTGCACTTTGATGTGCTTTCAAACTGCTAGGGTGGCAGGAGCAGGGACCAAGCAACAGGAGCTCACCCCATCGTGGGGATTTGAACCGCCGACCTTCTGATCGGCAAGTCCTAGGCTCTGTGGTTTAATCCACAGCGCCACCCGCGTCCCTATTTCCAGCTTAGTTTATAGCAAAATATGTAACATCATGAGATAAAAGCTCAGTTTCTACATTAAACATGCTGGGCCCATTTTATACTGCTCCAATGATTTTCAAATTTTGTTGTAGAAACCCTTTGATTTTCAGACACTTTTCAGGGGTTCCTTGTGAGTAATGGCAAGCAAGCTTTCCTAAAAGCAAGATGGCATGCTCCTATTAGCCTTCCTTTGCAATTCCAGAGTACCCTCTCAATTTGCACATTGTAGAATCCAGTTTCATAAACAAGACACTTTCAGTGCCCCACATAAGCCGAGGGTGACATTAGAACGCAGCCCACAATGTTCTGCAGAGTTTTGGGTTTTCATGACAAACGAAACCAACGTGAAAGGCTCTCTGCAAGGAGGGAAGCTTGAAAACTATTGCAACTAGATCCAAAGATGCCTAGGAAGGTATTGGCTGTAGCCTGACTGAAGATTCAGTAAACTGCTTTTAAGCACTTGTTGCAGAAGTTGCCTGCCCCACAGTTGTGGCCAATCTGGTTTGCAATGGAGTATCTAATATGTTGAAATTAACTGAGGGTTTCTGCTTCACGCCTCTGTACCACACCTTCTAACTGGGAGGCCTGAGGTAATACTAAGCTCATAAAGCATGCTGAGTATGAACATTCCAAGAATACCTCCCTTTGTGTACAGGTTGTGCTGTTACATAAGAAAGAAAGGCAATCCAGCATGTCATCCCCTCCACTGGTTTACCACATCACTGCATTCCAATAAGGCACTTTCAGCAATGTTTCCAAGCAATGTTTCCAGCAATGTGTTCCTCCTGTACAAATCTGAGGTGAAAGATCCTCTATGCTAAGAAGACTGTTTTTCCTTAGATGCTCCCCAACCTTTTTGCTACTGTACATGAGTGACTTAAATCACTAGTAAGCTAGAAGTCTCATTATTTGCTATTTACAGAGTGAGAAAGATCATGTCTTTTCCGTGGCCTGCCCTCATTATTCCTTCCCCATTTCCTCACTCCTTCCGCACCAAACTTCTTTTTCAGAACAGCATTTCATTCCACATGTATTAGGGAAGGATGAATCTCTATGTTTCTAGACCACGTCACAAGTTTTCACCCATAATTTATTTCAATTTCCGCATTAATCTGCATTTGAAAAACAACAACAAACCCTTATCAAAATCAGGGGTGGTGTCAAGGGTTGGCATGTGGTGTATTTTTCTCCGAGAATATGCATTAAAATGGGCCTTTGCTCTCAAAATCCATATTTTGATACTTTCCAGAACAATGTCATTACACTTGGAGAAATGTGAAATATGGTGGATAACTTAAGTTCCAATACACACATTGGTCTGAGATGTGTGCATCAGGTCGTTTCATATAGGAATCCAAAAAAATGTGAATTCTTCAAGTGGTTGTAGCATGCATGACGTTCTGCGAACTCTTCTTAAAGAGCAATGTACATGTAATGAACCTAAACATTACTGAAAGAACTTACTAAGAGGATGTAAATGGCATATGTCAAAGCTACTTCCCTTGTAATTAACATGATTCAGAAGAATGTAAATTGGTGCCTTTGTAATTACTTGTTGCTGTCCTGTAGGAATCGGGTATGCAATTTATCCAAGTGTCTTTAAGTAAATCGGTTGCAGCGCACTGCAATCCAGTTCTTCGTTTGTTTTTGACTCTTTAAATTATCACGGTTCCCTTTGACCCCCGCCTTCACAATTTTATGTAAAAGTGCTTAGTCTAAAGAAAGAAGGAAGCCCCGCTCAGACTTGTTGAGTAGGATAAAATACTTTTGAACAGTTTCTCTTCCCAAAAATTTTATGTGTCAAACTGAGTGCTATTTATAGAGCTATGTGTACATAACACATACTGCAGTGCAAATGGAACGCATTGGTCTTGTGTCTGAGCTGTAATTCTTATGCCTGTTTACTCAGAAATAAGTACCACATCGTTCAGTGGATCTTACTTCTAAGTAAGTGCATATAGGATTATGCTTAAGACACATTAAACATCACGAGACTTATTTTTTAATACAGTATGCCCACAATTTACATGCCTTTAACTTGTGCATGTTCATCTTTATGTGCTGGCTGGGGCGGGGAGAGAATTAAAAGGGGGTGAAAAGGGGGTGGGCATCCAGGAAAAAAGACTGGTAATCCCACCCACCATTGAACCCCCTGTGTTTTGACTATATGTGATTTTAGCTTTATGGATAAATATGGATAGGGTCACACTTTTTGGCCAGCTGTGATAAACTCTGTCATTAGCGACTTTGAATGAATCAGTTTCAGTTTCACACCATAAAAATGACAAAACTGTCATTTTTGGAAGGGTTTGGAGTAGATAAAGGAAATAGGAACTGTAAAATATTCTCAGCAGTTGGAAGAATGCAACCTGAATGGCAGCCTTGACCACAGTATAAGCATCACCGTCTAACCTATAACTGAAATATTTTTTGCATTTTACCAAGACAAAACAGAGAATGGCTTGCAAAGGAGAACAGCAGCAAAACCCTGGAAAACCCCAAAGTGCACAGCTACAAACCAACTGGCCTGCTAGTAAAAACAACACAGATAACATCTGGCCAGGCCAGTTTCCTGCTGGTTGTTTGGCAAGCCTACCAGTCAGCCAGGTGCATAAAAACCTCCCTGCTTTGGCAGTTCAAGGCAAGCAGCAAAAGGAGAGATTTGTAATACTCCTCTCAAACCAAATTGAAGTCATGTTCTTTCCTGTAATTTCACACAACTTTGAAATGTACCCCATCTTGGCTGGGGGGCAAACTGGTTTACGGTCAATTGACGATGATAGCTTTTATTGTGTGCTTCCTTTACACATTTCCAGACACTTCTAAGTAAAGCCATGTAAAATCTAGGTATCTAAGGGGAGCTTTACCAACCTTTCACCCAAACCATGCTTGGTTATTTGTTTCCGTTACACTTTTCTTTAAAATACAGAGGTTTGGGTCAAATATTTTATCAATCCACAATCTAAGCCAAAGTCAGACTTGTACTTCTTCTTGCAGACAATACACACATATTAAATGCACTAAAGTTGTTGGACTACAATTCCCATCACCAGAGGTGTACATAGGGGTTGGAGAAGCCGGCACTCTCTGGGGGTGCAGGCCCTGGGGGAACACAAAAATCACCCCAGAAATCTGCCTCTGGTTATCTGTGTCAGGTCATGAGTTTAGACCAGAGCTGGAAACTCAGCAGTAGGAGAAATGGCGAGGCAGTATGAAGGTAGACCACTGGAGACTATGGCATCTATGATGTATATGTGTTTAGCAACATGCCACTGCTGTTGCAGTAAGATCAAACGCAGGAGATTCTTCCTGTCTTTCTTGCCATTCCTCCTCACCTCACCCTCACTCCAGACACTTTGACTACTTGGGTCACATAAAATGTAGTGATTTCTAATGTGGCTACTATGGTAAAGTGATTTGGGGGGGGGGCAATACAGATCCTTGTCAACTGCATAAGGGACCCTAGATAGACCTCTGCCCATCACCCCTGACTTTGGCTGTGCTGACTGATGGGAGTTATAAGTCAACAACATCTGGAAGGTAACACTTTGACTACTCCTAGCCACACACAGAAAACACCAGGGATAAAATACTGGAAATGTGCTTGTGAGGGAAGCTACCTTGATAGAACCGTTCTTATCACCATGCAAGGAAAGCCTCAAATGTTGACAGAGGTTCTTGGGAGGGAGATGAACTGCCATGACCTTTGTAACAGAGTGTGGAAAGAGCAACACACAACCTTGTCCCTAACCACCCGTCAACATTCAAGATGAAAAGCTCGTAGAAATTAGTTCTTTCCAAGGTTTGTTTAGAAAAGGGCCTAAGCCGCAGGTTAGTCATTCTTATTAGGCATGTTCGCCATTGCTATTATACACAGCTGCTTTCAAGAGGCACAAGGCAGGCACTAAGTGTAGAGCAGTGGAAGCCAAAATGTAAGTGTTTCTAAATACATTGAAATATATACATTCTTACAAGCAAGGTGGGAAGTGATTGCTACAACCAGGTTACAAAATTGCTACAACCAGGTTACAAAATTGGAGCGATGTCCCGAGTAGCCCAGTTTTAGCAACGGGAATTAGACTAAAAAAAAAATGAAAATGAAAAAAATCTTAGTCATACTTGCCTTTAAACCAAATATAGCTAAATGATTGGTGTCTCTTTCATAAATTCATATCCTTCTCCTGCCTCCCGCAAAAAGAAATTCAAAGCTGCCAATAGCAATAAAATATACACACAAACCAATTTGACAAATAAACCTTAATTTAAAAACAAAAATCAACAAAAAACATCCATTCATAAAGCTCCCCAAACTGAGTGAAGCTATAAAGGAAAACAGTCTTAAAATATTAATAAGAATGAGAGGATGGAGGTTTTCCTTCCTAAACCAGGCTTTAGCCCACAAAGTGTTCGGGCTTGGCAAATCTAAACCAAGAGGACTTTCCACAAGGTGCATCCCACAAAAAGGACTCTGCTCCATTTTGCCGCCCCCTGGGATTCAGGTGATTCCTCAGGTGATGAATGGAGCATGTGAAGAGGAACTTATGGAAGAAGGTCTCTTTGAAGCATATGGGTCCCAAGCAATTTAGGTAATACTGTATTCTTTTCTCTTCTTTCATAATGCAATATAAATAATACAATCATAATACTTAAGGGGGGGAATGTCAGAAATGCACACTTAATTCATTCTTGTTGATCCTCCAGAACAAGTAGATAAATAAATTATTAGAATTTATCCAAAATTCTTCAGTGAGGTACTTCGTCAAAAGCTTTTTGAAAGTCCAAGTACAAAATATCAATTGGATCACCTCTATCTGTATGCTTGTTAATACTCTCAAAGCACCCTAAGAGGTTAGTGAAACAGGGCTTACATTTGCAAAAAAAGCCATGCTGGTTCTGCTTCAGCAAGACTTGTTCTTCATATGCTTTCCTGGAAGACACTTGAAACTAACTGGATGTTATTTCTTGGATTCCCCCCAGATCACTTTTTAAAAACGGGAATCCTGATGGCCACTTTCCTTTATAGAGGCCTATCTTAGAGACACATTAAATCTTTTTGTTAACAGTATCAGCAATTTCACATTTGAGTTACTTAAAAACACTTTGGCAAATGCTATCTGAACCTGGTGATTTTCCGTTTTTATTTTGCCACTAAGGCCTAGAACACTTTCTCTTATCACCACACTTCTTCAGACTCTCCTTCCTGTGAAAGTTAGTTCAGGCACAGAGATCTGAACTATATTGTCCATTGTAAAAGTATTCACCCAGCTTCTCTGCAATCTTCTTTTCTTCCTTCAATATACCTTTGACCTACTTGTTGTCTAAAGGCTGAAGCACCTCCCTAGCTTATCTCTGGCTTCTAATGTATATAATGATTTTTTGTTGTTGATCTTTATGTTTGCTTGTTCATAACTATGCACGCCTCACATTTCGTTCCCCCCATCTCATACTGTCTGCTTGCACTTCTTTTGCCAAAGTTTGTTTCCTCATTTGGACAAGACTTTCTGAAGATAGCCTTCTTTGCTTCTAACAGTTCCTTCACTCTGCTTGCAAACCACATCCCCTTGGTCCTGGTGGTACCTTTCTTGATCGGTGGTAACCATTCTAACTGAACTTCTAATATTGTAGCTTTCAATAACCCTGAAGCATTCTGGAGACATCTGACCCTTCTTAACTTTCTCTTTCAACTTCATTTTGGGGAAATTTCCTCTTTTGAAGTCAGATGTGACTGTGTTGCATTTAACAATTAACCATGTGAGTAATCTCGTGCATATTTCAACACAGCAATGAAGGGCCGGGGGGGGGAAGGGTCATGGGGGCAGGGAGTGGTGCATCTAAGAACTGTTTTCGCAATCAGCTTTTAAATTGTCTTTTGCATTTCCTACACTTGAACACAAATAATGAAACCTAAATGAGCTAGAACATTCATTCAGTTTTAAAACAAGCCTCTTCTATATTTGATATGTCTAAATACTGGAAAAAAGGTAACAAATTAAGACCAAAAGACATGGCTACTTGCGGAAAAAATCAGAGGGATACAGATACAGTACCTGCCCTTTAACCCATAAATTATTCCAGGACAGGACAGCAGTTAACCCTATTAGCTGGGCAAAACGTGTCGGACAATAAAGAGCTATTGTAAGCATACTAACATGATATACAGTAATTGTTTTATTATTATTATTTTCTTATTATTCACTAATTACGACCATTGTTATAAGAGTAGGAGTAGAGGCATGTTAGCAAGTGGGGAAGGGTGAGTCTCCACCCCCAAGAAGCTCACATTCTAAATATACACAATGTGGAAGACAACAAAGGGAAGGAAGGGAGGCAAAGGAAACAGGATGAATGTAAGCAAAAGTTTGTTAGGTTTTAGCTGGGGATGAGAACACTGTTTTAATTATTAGGATCTGGGGAATTTTTCCACAGCTGCTAGCGTCCTATTGAAGTAATGTGAAGTTGATGGCAATGTAGAGTGTGCTGTGTATCTGTTAATTCAGTCTGTTTGGATTCCTGGATGATCATACTATTTGTTGCTTGTAAGGAGCCATGTGCCCTGATAATGCTACATAAATGAATAATAATAATAATAGTCATCCAAATCACAAGCACACAATCCACGATTTGACACTCATGCAAAGGGTCTGTTTGTCAGTGTTTACCGTTACTATCTGTCAGAATTCCCCTTCTGACAAGAAATAACTCAAAAAGCCGTTGTTCGAAACAACGAGGAACTATTTTGAGAAACAGAGTCGGTTCTGTGAAACTGGCTAGAAATACTCTGACTGCTCCACACACGACCTTGGGTGTTTTATTTTTTTCAAAATAAAAACTCCAGATCATTCAAGTAAGTTCCTCATCTTTGCAGCCCAGCCCTTTCGATCTCCGAGAAAGCAGAGCTGAAGGGTGAGTGGGGAATAGTATTACCATGCGACCCAACCTGTTGGAAAGCTTTTCATAAAGGGAAGCAGAGGGTGGGCTTTTCCTTTCAAAGCTGGCACTCTCAGCGCACAAAAGGCAGCTGTAGTAGTAAACTCCACTCCTTTTGAATCAGACAAGCTTCCTCTCAGCCAACGGCAAGCCAAGCCAGCTGCTGACGTCAGAGCTCGTCTGGGAAGCTCGCAGGCTTTCTGGTTTTGCTCAGATCAACTGGAGCTGTTTTTGAGATCTGAGCTGGCGGGAAGGGCAGCTGAAGCCCGAGAGCTTTGTCGTTTTCTCCTCTCAGGCTCGAACTGCGATGCTCGGCTAAGGGTTACCTCTTTTAGGAAGCCACCGGGATCAACATAACACTACAAGCTTATGTACATACTACAGAAAACAATGAGGGTAAGGAAAAAGAATTCCCCATTCTTCCTTTATTTCTCTTTTACGGAATTTTCTGGGAATGTCTTGTTTTGTTGTTCTAATACTTCTTTCCCCCTCCTCCCGAAAGAGCAGTAAATGACATTCGGGACTCAGTCCGGCCAGGTGAAGCTTTGGCTTCTCTGCTAAACTGGAGTCGTGTCGCATGTCAGGCACTACAGCCAAGGTTTAAAAGTAGTGCGTATGTGGATATTGTTAAATGGCTTTGCTGTGTTGCGGGGAAAAGAACGGCTCCCACGTTAAAAAAGCTGGAGGGGTGTCTCTCTCTTTTTCTCTTTATGGGATCCTGTCAAAGTGCATTTTTGCTTACAGATCCAAAATGCACATTGCGGTTTGGTTTCGCGTTTGGCTGCTGTCGTATAAATATAATTGGGCCAGCTTCAGAGTACTTGTGCTCCAGAGACTGCTGGCGAAAGTACAGTATGCGTTTTACATTGTTTTATCTAGAAATAAGGAATTCTTTGAGCTCTATTCCAGTGTTTACTGACAGACATACATAACAAGAGTAGGTGACTTTTAGCCTCGGCATGGGCGAACATAAAGATCTTAAACATCCCAGCTCTGCATTCTTAACATGCCAAAGCAAATATATTATTTCCCTCTCTCCCCCCCCCTCTCTCTCTCTCTCTCTCTCTCTCTCTCTCTCTCTCTCTCTCTCTCTCTCTCTCTCTCAGTTAGCTTTTAACTTGTTTGGCTATTGCTCTCTTTTCTTGAAGTGGAACTAGATGTTGCTAGACGCACTACTTTGTGTATATTTTGTACTCCTCATGGCAACCTATAGCATTCTACAATGCACAATGTGATGTCATCACCCGTTTCATTTTTCTGACACCATGATCAATGATAGGAGAGGGAATACAAGGCAGAATGTTATGTTATTTTAGATTTTTGTGTTCCTTGGGGCAGGGAGAGGTTTTGCTTTTCGCTTATATTATTCTAGAATATACCACATAAGAGAAACATGTCATGCAACTACAAGTCTCAAAACCATTGAATCCATTGTCTTGGTAGTCAATGTGGTACAGAGGGGTGGCATTTCCCTGGGCTGGGAAAATCCAGGTTCAAACATCTATTCAGTCATGTTTTTGGGGTAGCCTTCAGTAAGTCCCTGTTATGCCAACCTCAGAAGGTCATTGTGAAAAGAAAATGAGGTATTTTAAAGGAAATCCACAGGCAAGCAACTTATTTGAGATAAGCCAGTCCTCTCTAGAGATGTGAAGGCGCTGTCAAAAAAAAAAACAAGAAAAGAATCAGGGAAAACCCCAATTTCCTTCTTTCCCTCCCCTTAAGACCTCTTCCTGATTTTTCCAGTGGTGAGAAATGGAAGTAGGTTTTGTTGCCACAGAATACCTAAGGGTGTAAAGAAATGGATCCTGGGTAGGTTTAGCTGAATTGCGATGTACAGTCGTAAGAACCACCTGAGTGCATTACCCCCCCCCCCAGGTGTGCATATGTTCCCTCTAGCTGTACATTCTGGGGATGGTGGGTGAGGAACAGCAGCAGAATGCCTTCTAGCATTGCTTCTTAAACTCTGCATATTCAGGGTGATTGTGAAAGTGGTCTCCTTGCCCAGAGCCAAATACACATGGGGCTCCTTCACAGAATTAGGAACCCTGATTGCCCCACAAACCAAGCTGTACACATGTACAGCAGTTTGCACACATTCTGCTTTTACACTCATTCTGAACATGTGGGTGCCAGGCAACATGGGTAGTGCGTGCACCAATACCAGCAAAGTTGCTAGCAGGCACAAGCCTCTACCCAAGTTTATTTATCATGTGAGGAGGGGGTTGCTTAGTATAGATGTGCTAACATGCCATTTCATGGATCTGGAATCTCTTCATGCACGGTCAAGGATTCTACTCTTCATATTCAAATCTAGGTGCCTAAGAACACAAGAGTGGTCCTTCTGGATCAGGCCAAAGGTTTCATTTTGTCCAGCATTTTGTTTACATCAACAGCTGGCCAGATGATGAGAAAGGGCATGAAGGCAACAGCCCTCCCATGTGGTCTGCCCTCCACATCTGGTGTTCAGAGGTCTACTGCCTCTTAACATGGTAACTTTCAACTATCAAAGCTGAAAGCTGTTGATACACCTGTCTTCCTCAACTGATAGGAGATAAGAACTACACAACTTTTATAAGATATCTGAAAGCAGCCCTGTATTGGGAAGTTTTTAATGTCTGACATTTTATTATGTTTTTGTATGCGTTGGAAGCTGCCCAGAGTGGCTGGTGTATAAATAACAACATTTTGATTATTATCAGGATTGTACCCTAAATGGGGCCACTGATGAATAAGAGGGAGGGAGCAGCAGGCTTGGAAGCAAACCCAAGGTTTCCAAAAGTACAAAAAGGGAAACCCCAACACTACCAAAACCATCTAGTTGGTACTGCCCATAGTCAGTGGCCTCAGGATGCTGAATGTCCATTGGTGGAATGGCAACTGGGAGCAGTATGGAATGGTGTTCCTGGAAGAGGGCTTGGCTGGCAGGCTCTAACCTTGAAAAGAAGTGCACTACATGACAACATTTTGGGATGCGGGTGGCGCTGTGGGTTAAACCACAGAGCCTAGGACTTGCCGATCAGAAGGTCGGCAGTTCAAATCCCCGCAACAGGCTGAGCTCCCGGTGCTCAGTCCCTGCTCCTGCCAACCTAGCAGTTCGAAAGCACATCAAAGTGTGAGTAGATAAATAGGTACCACTCTGGCGGGAAGGTAAACGGCGTTTCCGTGCACCATTCTGGTTCGCCAGAAGCGGCTTAGTCATGCTGCCCACATGACCCGGAAGCTGTACGCCAGCTCCCTCAGCCAATAAAGCGAGATGAGTGTCACAACTCCAGAGTTGGCCACGACTGGACCTAATGGTCAGGGGTCCCTTTACCTTTACCTTTACATGACAACATTTTGTTGCAGGCCCCACTGATCTAAGCAGATCCCTGCATCTTGTTGCTTTGAATCTTATGTTAATTATTCACTTTGTGAAGGAATACCTCCTTTTGCCTGTGTTAACCCTGCCAATGAATCAATTTCATTGCCTGACCCTGCGTTTTAATATTATGAAAGAAGCATGTTCCCTCCTATTCCATAATCTGCATCTAGATGAAATAGCCTGACAGTGCACACTGTACATGGGTAGCTCATTAAAAACCACTGCCATATCCCTTAAAAGGAAGGAGTAAACTCACAGGCAACTCGCATAATAAACAGAGTCAAGCTGCCTTCCACGTCCCTCCCTCCCTCCCAAAGAAACATCCCATTTGTCAAGCTGTCATGTGAGCCTACAAGGATGCCTTGTGACTAAATTTGTGAAATACCACAGAACATTACCAAGAAAGCACTTGTGCATAGAATTGCCGTGTCTCATTTCTCAATTATATGTCAATTAGATGCTGTACATTTTGTCTCTCGTCCCCATTCACATGAGTCACTTCAAACATTTAAATGACAAACACTGGCCTGAACTGTGGGAGGGATATGCTGCTGTTTACTATTAGGGACATTCTGCCTTCTAAGTCGTAAACAGCTGTGCAGGATTCTGTCCTAGCATATGAGCTGGCAGGAGTTTTCTTCTTTTAGTTATGTCTTCTTTTAGTTATGTCAGGGTGATGTTGGAATTAACTTAGAGAAGTCCCCAACTGGCTTGCTAAATATTGCTTGGGGGGGGGGAGCTGCCTTAAAAGGAAACATAATGTTTGGCTGGTGCTTTATATAGCAGAGCTGGCTCACACTGAATTAATGTCCCATATGAAATTTAATGTTGCTCCCCCAGCTCACATCATGTTGTGGTATTGCCTCCTCAAGGTTGTCCCAAAAGTAGTTCCACCCCCCTCTTTTTTATATAAGTAAATTGTGTGAAGGGAAGGACCTTCAATGGGAGCAGTTATGAGAGTTGCAATACCCTTGTTCTAGCCCCTATTGGCCTAAGAGGTGTGAGGCATTTGTGTTACACCATTCAGGGTTTGTTTTGGGTTTCACAGTAGCTCCCTAGATTTTGATAAGCCAGGCAGCTGCATGTCCTTCGTATTGTGTTGAGCTGCCAGGAATGCGGGGAGTGGAAGAGGGTTAACAGTAGAAAGCAACAATTATTTTAGTGTTAGTATTAATGATGAAGTGAGGTTGACTCACCACCTTGGACCTTGCAATGAACATCCATGAATTTTCATCAGATAGTGGGAGGTTCATGAACTGTTTGCTTGCATATACATCAAAGGGCAGTAAGGAGTCATGAATGCCCATTACAAAGTTTGCTGAAGTTCCGTGGCTGGTGGAATTTTTCATGTGCCATATAGACATTACATATGCATGGTAGAATTCTGAGTGATGGCATACAGGAGCTCTAGAAGTACTTAACAGTGATGTGTTATAATTTAGTTAATGAATCCTCAAATATTGCAGGATATCTACATTTTAGTGTGATTAAGGGGACTTTGTGGTTTATGATGTGCCTGGCAGTGACTGGCTTAGTTGCTCTAATGTCCCAGAAAGCAGAAATGTCTCTGACTGCCATTGGCTCAGCAGCTCAGAGCCCAGAAACAAGCATGGCAGGCAGCAGAAAAGGTGATATGGAAGAAACGGGGGGTGGGGGGTGGAAAGGAAAGGTCCTGAGAAAGCAGTGCCAATCCATCAAAGAAAGTAGGGTCCAGAGAATGGAGGGAAAGCAAAGGCTGCGGGGGGGGGGGGAGAGAGAGAGACTGCAAAGAAAAGAAAACTGAGATGGCAAAATTGCTCATGACCAGGAAATGCAAAGGTGAAGAATTGCATATTAACTATCAATAAAGAGCCCTATCTTTGGCTATAGGCCTTGAGTATTCACATATTTCAGGAAACTAATTTTCCACTAGATCCCTTGTTTGTGGCAATAACACAGTCTCATGGACGTGATACCATACATACCAGCCATGAAATGTTTACAAAGCCATCCCAATATTCATGGCACGAAGGAAGCAAAGCGATGTCACCTGAGCCACTATTGAGGATTTCTCTTAGCAGCTACTCCCGATATAGCTTAGCAACCTTGAAAATTCAGGCTAGTAAACACGAGATACTGAGAAAGCATATGGAGGGCTGATGCATAATCACTCTGACATTCACGTTTCATGATCTAAGCACACCATGGCAACTCGATTGTTTTCGCCTCCCATGTAAATTTGCTTTGCAGGCACACATATTTGTAGTTGTTGACTATCGCATACTTCAGTCTGATAGCTAGGAGAAAAGCTGGGTGGGGGGAGCTCTGATCTCTGCCAATAATCCAGGATAGCAGGTATACTATTTTTCCCTGAAGCAAGACAGAAACACAAGACACTGTAAGGTTGTGTTTGCATTCACCAGTATGTTGTTAAGACAAACAGGCAGTCTGGCCACATGTGTTTCTGTCCCAGGATAAGACCTGGTTCCTGCTACCTTCCTCTGACCATGCTTAGAGAAAGCTGCCAGACTCAGATACTCGGTTTAACCAACTGCTCCCTTTCCCAACTGTCCCTATAGCCCACACACCTTTGAAAGCATCACCCCAGCAACGCGTTCTTCAGTGTTCCAGAAGCTAACTGCTTCCCCAGATTACCTGCTCTTTGGCAGATGTTGTGTCAGCAGACACATCTTCAGACATTTCTAGAACTGTTCATGTATGAGAGGGCAGGGCAAATGAGATGAACTGCTGTCAAGATCTAAACCAGATGAAGCAGAACAGCCATGCTTGAATCAGTTTTCTGCTAAGTAGCCATCTAAACGGGTCAGGCAGAATTGCTTTGTTCCACCTTGGGAAGCTCCTCATGTCATGTGGATATTTCCTGTCCTGTTAAGATCCATTGAAGAGACTTTACTACACAAGCCCCATCTTTGGGATGCTTGAACATCGATGGCCTTGGAAGAGCAGTGTCATTTCTCTTGAGAATTCTCCCCCCAAGTAAGGCCCATTTTTTGAAGTCTTTACTTACAAAGTTTAAACCCAGGAGTGAGGAGCTTCCAGATTTGCTGGACGAAGCGCCCACCAACCATGACCACTGATCACTTGGGCTGAGGCTATTGAGGATTAAGTTGAACAACCCTTGGAAGGGTACAGGTCCCCAACTCCTGTTGTAAGGCAACTCACTTCCACCATGTGTTTAATTTGTGGGTTTTTCATTGGAATATTTTAATTGTGAATCTTAAGCTTCTCTTTTAATAGTTGCTTGTTTTCATAGAAATCCTTATGAACAGTTTTTAAGACTGATTGTTTGGTTTACTCCTTTGTAAGAATGTGTCCTCGAGGTTGTCTTCAAACACTCTTATTGTGAGACACAAATGTCATCCTGCTAGCCAGCGCACAATGTAGGCCTATCAATGCGTATTTAATTTAACAACAAAGCCAGACAAAAGGCTTCGTGCACACTTGGGCACGTTGGGACTGCAAATTCCTCTTCCAAAGTTCATGCTATGTTATGTGCAATACAAAAAAAGCAGTCTGACCCTATGAAGAGTTGGCCAGAGGTCTAAGCCGAATAATTGTAGTGGACTTAAGCAGGCCTAATGTTGCACAGGATCAGGCTGATATTTCTTCAAAACATGGGAAAGCACCAATGAGACACATGAAAAAGCCGCTGTATATGGCTCACATCGCTTCCATTTTCTCCCTCCACTTTTGCAGGAAACTATGCCCCAGACACCAATATTTTCCAGCATGCTTGGTTCCGGATGTAGTGGGCAGGTGCAGCCAGATACAGGAGAGAGGAGTGGAGATCCTGTTTATCAAGATGGGAGTCTCATCTCTGGATCACTAGAGGCCCTGATTGAGCGCCTAGTACCCACCACAGACTATTATCCAGATGTAAGTAAATGGTTGGAGTTTTCCTTATTTTTTGCCACTGTTTTCATGGCCTGGGGACTTGAGGGTATGCAGAGCTGCTGGAGGAGAACTGAATTCATCCTTGGTGTTTATAAGTTTATAACACTTTCCTAGGATTTTTAGTTAGCAACTGGTTGGTTGGTTGAAGCAGCTTTTCCCATGGAAACATGATGAGCGTATTTGCACAATACAATTAAATTTCTTAAAAAGTCATTTTCTCTCCCTAAGGAGCTTTGTGATCTGTAGTTTGGGGGGAGGGGGAGGGGGGAATCTCCTCCCTCTGACCAGATGCTGTTCTCAGCATTATCCAAGCTAAGGATCCTAGTGGAGAAAGCCATGTAAAAAAAAGAAGAACTTGTATAAAATCAGTAGAACTTTGCTGTGCAGATATGGCCTAGATACTTTTGTTTGGTTGTTGAACTGTCAGCTTTCTCACTTTGCTGGTCAGATCGTTGTTAGTATACACTGCATTTCGAATTTTCAAGCTTTTATTATTTGGATTTGGACTGGGGGGACCTTGACTCAAAGCTCACTTGGTAGCCTTAGGCTAGTCACTCTCTCTTTGTTAACTGGCTTCATAGGGTTATTTTGAGGAGAAACTATACCAACCTGAGTTACTTGGATTAGAGGAAATTCATGAAACTAAATATAAATAGCAAAACAAATGCAGATTTGCTGCATCCTGTGTTTTAAAAATGCACTTTCTGAGTATACACCTTCGTAAATTCCTAAAGACAGCATGCTTATTGCCAGACCTCAGGAAAATGATTTGATCGTGCCGTTTCAACAATGAGGGGCTTATCTCACACAAAAATTAAGTGAATAATTTTTCATCTGAGGTGTGTTAGAAAGTATCCACCCTTAAACTGGGATGACGTTTGGCAGTGGCTTAAGCCTCTTGGTTTGCATACTGCTCTGAATGTTGAGTATTTAAGTACAGTCATAAATTGGTTTTCAAATGTCTTGTGATTCAAATGTTTTGGCTCCCGAATGCCGCAAACCCGGAAGTGAGTGTTCCAGTATGCGAACTTTTTTTGGAAGCTGAATGTCCGTCGTGGCTTCTGTGGCTTTTGGTTGAGTGCAGGAAGCTCCTGCAGCCAATCGGAAGCTGCGCCTTGGGTTTTCGAACGTTTTCGGAAGTTGAACAAACTTCCGGAACAGATTCAGTTTGAGAACCAAGGCATGACTGTTCATGCATGCTAAGAATGGGACAAAATGAAATGTCAAGTAACATGATTATTGTTATATCTCAGAGGCCCCTGATTTCAGGGGCAAGCTGCATTATCACCTTTTAAAATAATCTCCTCATATTCTCCTCTTGCTGCTCCCACAATCAAATCTGCCAATTTGTGTACCTCTTGAAGGAGGAGAATGTCTGATATACTCAACTTTAGTCACATGATAAAAAGTTATTGAGTCCTGCCAGCCTATTAAACCAGTTATGCTGATCTGTAATTGCATTGCACCTAGTAGACAGGCAGTTCCCATGTATGTGTAAACCCTGGAAGGTTGCTTCTAAATAGTTTCCTCTATTCTTTCCTGACCTTTTAAATGCATACAGCACAACATGCATGTTTGATCTTTCCTTTATGATGCTGGGGGGGGGGGCATATTTATACTTCTATGTATCTATTAATTAGGGGCAAACTCTGAAGGTTGAAGGATTCCAAATATGAACACCAGCTTAAAAACAAACAAGCCAAAAACGTGTCACATTTAAATTGGGACCAGCTTGAAACTGCATTTGTCTCCTGCTCCTGGCACTAGCCAGCTCTCCCCTGCTGGTTTCCTCTTTTTCCAAACAAAAAGTAATAGTTAATTTTGGTAAGAGAAGGGATAACCAGATGTGTGGTCTGTCCTTAGCTGGAAATTATGCCATCCCACCCAAGTATATGCAGGAGTTTTCTATGCCTCCTGAATTGAATCAGGAGACAGAGAAAAGCATAATCACAGTGGTCTTTGGCTATCATTTTCTGCCAAGGACTGTGAGATTTGCAGTTTTATCTTTCAAATCAATTCAAGAAGAAGGGGGAATTGCACAGTCTGCAGCAAGAAAATACAATATTTCAATAGTGGCCCATATATTGCACAATCCTTGCCTTTTGGTGCCATTATCCAGGTTATACCCAAGACTGGTGTGCCATTCTTGCCCATTTCATAGTGTCATGGAGTTGGAAATAACAATGAGGATCATCTAGTCAAGCCCCCTGCAATGCGAGAATAGGCAGCTGTCGCTTACCGGGATCGAACCTGCAACCTTGGCATTATCAGCACCACACTCTAACCAAGGGAGCTATCCAGCTGTCTCCTTACACTACTGACATAATTAACAATGGAAACAAAAGTTGCCTTTATGCAGTCTTTGCGCAGATTAAATTCTGGGGCCATGTTAGCACACCATTTTAACGACCAGCTACTTCCTCACCATTCCCAAGCAGAAATTGTCCCATGCCCATGTCTCGAACTGGATACAAATTCCAGAAAGGCACAAAAAGGTCACTTGGAGTGTAACAAGTTTTCCCCCCATCTTCTTCTGGCCACGCTGGAGGGTAACAGGAAAACTGCAAGGGTGGTTAGGGGCGGGGAGAGAAGAGGTACACACAGTTCCATAGAGGATTCTGTGCATACAGGACTTCATTTGCCTAGTACCCAGGAAAATATGCGTACTCGCAAGACTTCAGCTTTCTGGAGGTTAGGAACGGAATGTCCTTAGCTGCAACCCTTGATGCCCATTGCAAGCAAACATTTCAGAAAAATATTCAGACAAAACATTCTGGATTGAACAGAATGAGCTGAAGGGGAAAATATTTTTCTTCTTCTTCCTCAGAAGTTATCACTGCATTCCTGGTCCTTAAGTAACAGTTACTATTTTAGTCTTCCCTTTTACATGTTCTCTTCCTGTTCTCCTCCACCCCTCCTTCAATTAAGCGTGTCTCTTAGCAACAAGTTTAGAAGCTATAGGAATCCACTTCGACCTTTTCAGTTTCAAGGCCCCAAACCTTCTTTTGTATCATCTCAAATTGAGCCAAGGGTTCATGGTTTTCCCCTTCTCCCAAATTCTCTCCAGCTGCTGGAAACTAAATGGGGTGTAATTTTCAACCCCAAAGATTCCACGGCCTCATTTTGTTTGCACAACCATGGTGGCACAGAAAAAATATCATGATAGTTGCTTGTGGCCTCCATGCATGTTGGTGCTGCATCTGAATAGTCCCTTAGAGGATTGGCTGGTGCTACCATCTAGCATTAACTGGGTCCTGTGTCTAAAAATTGGAACATTTGTCCGTATCTGCCCAGGATGATGTTTTGGTTGACACTGATTGTTGTCAGTGGTTGGTGAATGTTTGGAATGGTCTCATCTGTGTAAAACTCCCCACACATAGAAAACAAGCCTTTTTGGCGGGGCAGGGTGGGGAAGTTGAACTATCTCTCTGACTTTCAGCATTTCTGCATGCATGCATGGGTTTTTTGGCTTTTCATACGAGACAACAATTCTGCCTTACTGCCTGGGACCTGCAACTTTGTAAAGCCTCATTTAGCGTGCTTCAACACTGTTGCCATATTTGGGTGGGATTCAGGTTACACTATTAATGTTGACTTGGGGCTCCTGTGCAACAAACCTCTGACCCCACCCCACCCCACCGATTGGATTTTAATGATAAGGAAAGTGGCAAGAATTACTGGAAAGTTGGAATAAGATTTGCTTTGCTTAACCTCTTCACAAACAAATCAGAATGAATGCTCCATAAACAGCCAACGTCTAACATGACTGCAAACCTTGTGCAAACAAATCAGGATGAATGCTCAGTAATGAACAGGTCATCTGGATCCAACTTTCATTTCAGTCCTCTTTCTAGAAGTCTATGAATCTATTTAAAAAGGAAACTGCTTCTTGAGGCAACATAAGCAGTTTTGAGCGGGGGCAGGGGGGACTTTCAGCTGCAAATTTACTTGCAAACTTGATCGCTTCCCTCATTTTTTCCCATCCTAAGAATCAAATCAGTGTAGGTTGTTTTTAGAAGAGAATCCAACTTGTTTTTCAGCTCTCACCCTTTCTAAGTTCATAAATCATTACTCAAGAGCTGGCTCAAGTCTGTCCTTTTTAAGGAAAGCACACGCAGAGGAATGCAGTACGTTAAGTGTTCTCTTGCTGTAATATGCATTTTGCAGTGTTTTTAAAAAATGACATTCAAATTACATTAATCACAGGCCACTAAAATAAGCTCATCAGCTGCTTCCCTCCAACTCACTGTGCGCAGACTTCCATCCAGAACAAATTGTTCACTCCTGAACCACTCTCACAAAAATGGAGTTGGCAGTAGGGCTGGGCACACACGCCTCCATTCTGAAATGGATCTGGGCCCCCAAAACAGCTGTGGGGTGGGAGAGAAAACCTTAATGTTTTCTTAAAGTTTTAAACCCTAACCAAAAGGGGGCAAGGGAGAAAGGAGGCACTTTGTCTGCCCCCTCTCCCTCTGACCCCACTGCAAGCCTCTTGGGATGTTGTTTGCCAGCACATTCCCCGCAGGGAACATACTGGTGAAGGAGACCCCCGCAGCCAGCAGGACTGAGCCCTCTGCCCACTGGGATTTAACCAAATCTGGTGCACATTCCTAGTTTGCAGTGTCCACTCTAGGCTTGGCTGATGTAGTGATACATCACCCTGGACCAGTATGAGGGCCAGAGCACGATGGCTGCTTCACCCAGTGGTATTTCGTGGGTGAAGCATCTGCCACTCCTGAGTACCTCTTCTCCTGTAAACACATTTTAACAAGGGTGTGGGGGGAGGTCTTTGGGATCAGGGCTTCTGTTGGGTGCAGACTGGGGGATTCAGATGCTGGTTTGGGCCCCCAGTTGCCTAACCCTCCTGTAAAGGAATACTGGATTATCTAAGGGCAAAGTACCCTCCCACACCCTAATTACCCACACTTCCAGCATGTCTGCCTGCAGCATTGGCATAATGAGTGATAGTGTATTTGGGGCCACCTCACTGTAGACATTTAAAAGCCATTACCGGGATTGCAAGTGGGCTGATTTTCTTATTTTACAGGGCTCTAGAACAGAACGTCTCAAATCACCTTCCCAGACACGGTTGCCTGCCTACACACAGCAGTATATGAGATTGGGGTCAGGTAGGCACAGGTTTGGACACACTCCCACATGAAATGCAATCAAAGATTTTGTGAAAGTTAGACCCACCCACCCCTCAGTGTCTTAAACGGTTTCCCTGGTTTCCTTTTAACATATGGAAACCTATTCAAAACGTTAGGGACACTGTGTGTGCCAACCTTTTCAGAGAAGTGTCTCGCTCCAGACTGTGTGTGGGAGGGCTCAGCTGTAAAGTATTCCCCACATAAAAGCCTCTCTGCACATTGGAAGTTAACACATTAAGGAAAAGACATTGAATTTTGGGGTGCTTTCCAGGCATTGCTCCCTACCAAGCATTCTGAGCAGGCGCATCAGATTGCACCCAATTTATATTTGGTATAATTGACTTTCTTTCAAGGAGCTCAGTGCGGAATTTCTGCTTCACAACAACAGTGCCAGGAAGGTTTTGCTAAGAGATATTGGACTTGTCCCTGCACAACCCCACAAGTTTCAGAGCCAAATGGGAATTGGAACCCAAGTTTCTCATATCTAACCCGACATTCTGGCTCATAAACCTGTGACTATTTGCATGGAGGCTGTTTCCCCCCCCCCCCTCTGCAGAAGTGTTTAGTCCTGGTTTTCCCCAGGTATTTCCCCATCTTCTGAACACTGGGGAAATGCCACATAGGCCTCTGTAGTTTCTTGTTTTGCAAACCTTTTGTCCACGAGAAACAAAACATGTTGGTCTCAAATGCAGAACCACTCCCAGAGACAGTGAAACCTCTGGCCTACACAAACAGTAATTGAGGCTGAAAAATTGTTACTAGACTAGACTTGTGCTATTTTAGACTGCAGGTGATAATAAGGGACGGAGTATGTTTGAATGGTTTCTCCCACAACACACATACCCTGCACATTAGACACTAACCTGTAGAAGCAAAGGTTAGGCTAGAATCATTCTCCCAGATGTGCAAGATCTCTTGCGGCATTATGAAGAAAACAGTGCAAACATATGGCAGGAGAGCAGCAGGTGGAAGTATATTAGAACAGCGTAGCCGCTTTGACCATTCTTCTCACCTAACAACTTGCGGAAGGTAACTCTCTGCAGAGAGTCAACAAAGACCCCCTGCATTTCTTAGAATGGAATATTCCTTCCAAACCTAGTAATATGGGTTGTGTTTGTTTGGGATTTATATCTTCTGAATGTACAGTGTAAAAAATAAATTAAAAAACCCACACACAATTTGAACTTTCTCTGCAAACACGATGGCTAATAATATAAACAAAGTTTTAAAACGTAAAGGTATTAAAATATTTTCATGATTCCCTAGTGAACCTGGGAGTCTGATGCCTTAGACAACCTTCTTGATTGTGATAAATGGAGAAATTGGTGGCCCTGTCTGTATTGACAGCCTTTGTTATTCATGGCTCCCATCCCACAGCCTTTGAAAAGCCAGCATTCGGACTGGAGTTATCTCAGCTTTAGACAGCAATTTCCTGCTTTATGCAGACTGTTCAGAATAGAGTCCCAAACTAGAATTAGTGCAGGGGACTGAATTATAACATGCTGTCCTCAGAAGAATGTGGCCTAGCTTGTTGGAAGAAGGGTCACTGACAGGGCAGAGCTGCTTACATGTCAGATTCTTTGCACTGACACATGTAGCAAAAACTTCTGCATGACATACACCAACACCACTGTTACCGGTTTTCTCCAGTAGAGTGCGGGGGGAATTTATTCAGTTTTCCAAGATAATCCTCTTTCAGTTCTTCCTAACTTCAAGAGTTGGAATGGAGGTGGCACAAAGCAGCAGGCAATTGGCACGCTACCATGAAGGACTATAGCCACACCTGTCCATTTTCCCTTTCATTCCCTCCAACGTTTGACAGATGGAAACGAGGAACAGTCTTGCAGCACCCTTATTTGCAGATCAAGGAAGAGCCTAAGGCTCTTTTCCCCCACTCAGATTTTGCCGAAGACTTTCCATCACAATGCTGCATCCATTAACTCCGCAGCAGCCTGCCTGTCTTGCCCTGGCTTCAGAAGCAGGATATAATAATAATTTATTGTTTATACCCCACCCATCTGGCTGAGCTTCCCAGCCACTCTATAGCTAACCAACTACAACAATTTCCTCTTAAAAACAAACAAACGTGAGAATGTTTAATCGCTCAGCGAAACTGGTTGTGCTCATTGCATAATAGCAGCAAAAGGAAAGATGTTGGTCTTTCAGTATCATAATATGTTGGTTTGGAGACAGGAGATGGGAGTGGAAATAACTGAGGCCCATGTATGTGTGGTTGCAAACATGTGCTCTAGAATAAAAATGCATCTGCCCAAGCTCTTCCCAGCTCCACCTCAGGGTTTCAAGGGCAAAACATGGGAGATATAAACAGCCTCCTGATCGTTTGTTGCTGTTTACAGAGAAGCAGCCTTGGAAGCTGCAGTTGTGAGCTGAAGAGGGGGCAGCTTAACCTTTCCTGCTCAAAATCAGTCCCACACCAAGTTGTTGTCTTGCTCCCTGGGCGAAATATATGGAGTCCCCACATCTTCTCCTCTGCAGAAAGTAAAACAGTCCCTGGAGGTTATTTCTAAGCAACCAGCAGCAGAGGAGAAAGGCTTAAGTACCCCTGCCCCAGCTTTTCCTCTGCTCACACAGCTGCTCTTCAGTTTTGCGTTAAAAGTCAGCAAACTGCTCACAATATTCTTGTGAAATACTCAGTTTGGGTTTAGGTTGCACATGCTCAGGAGCAGGGTGGGAGACAGAGGGATGAAAGGCAAGGAACTCCAGTCAACATATATGTACACGAGTAACAACGTTTTAAATAAGCACCCCCAGAATCTCCCTCAAAGACAATTACGGACTATGGGTTGGTTCCAGACTGTTAGTTGAACCTAGGCCTCACTGGGACAGATTAGACAAGACGCGAGGCCCATTGGTTTCAGTGGGAACTAAGTTTGACTAACTTGGTGTGCGTTCCAACCTAATGTTTTACCAATGACAACCATAACACAGATACCATCTCTGATAAATTCTTGTTGGAATCCTATGCCATCACAGAGAAAGTAAATCTACTGCATACAAGAGAAACAGGGAACATCTGGCCCTCTTTGATGTTGCTGGACTTTTAGCTGCCTCATCCTTGATCTCTGGCCACTCTGTTCAGAGAACATGGAACAAGAACTCAACATGGGGGTGCTATCTTCAAGTTCATGTTCTGTAATGTTTGCTTCAATTTACATTGTGTCCTGAAATCATTGCAATGTGTGATTTTGTCCCACCAAGCAATGATATAAAGTGAGGTGGGGGGAATGCTCGTTGTAATGTCAGGGTAGGTGTTCACTTGAACTAGAAGCTTGGGGGATACAATTCAAACTGCAGGGCCATCTTCTTTGTATATTACATCCAGTTCTGCACTTAGTACAGCTTGCCGGCAAAGGAAGGAGAACAGGCGAACAGGAAAATGTGTGAAGCGTTTATCACTTGCAAACACACAACTGTACCCTCTTGTCCTGTCACTGTCAGCTGAGTCAATAATTTGTCACAGCAAGCTTGGCTATCTTTGTGTGAGCAGACAGATTGGAGAATGAGTCTTTTTTCCTGCTTTGGTCAAAGGTTTTTGACTTATCAGAACTTGAAACTGTGCATTAAATAACAAGAATGAATTGATAACCTTCCACCAAAGAAACAGATGTCAGCTGCTACCCCCCCCCCAAAAAAGATACCAAACTTGCTTAACAAGCTTAGCTCCATTTTACAGGTGGTTCTCAAATATCAGCAAAGGAAATCAATGACATTTCTTTATTATTATTATTTATATCATAAGATCTCAGGACGATTCACAGAATAAAATACAGGATAAAAACAAGTAAATAAGTGAAAACAAAACAGCAAGACAATAGCTCCCCCTTCCCATAGACACATTTAAATGGCTGTAGAATATTAATCAACCAAAGGCCTAGTTGAAGGGGAACATTTTCGCCTGGCACCTAAAAATATATAATGAAGGAGCCAGGCGAACCTCCCTGGGGAGAGCATTCCACAAATGGGGAGCCATTACAGAGAAGGCCCATTCTCATGTTGCCACCCTCCAGACCACACGTGGAAGGGCCTCAGATGATGGACGCAGAGTATTGCGGTCCTGAGCCGTCACTTCAAACATAAAATTAAGATTTCCAAATATTATAGAAACATCCCCCCCCCCCAAGTCAGCAACAAGCATCAGAAAACAGCAATGACTGTAGTGAAGAACTTAAGATAAAGATGTTCCTAAGGAGCAATCCCGTGAGCTGAAATACACGTGAGAGAGGCAACAGCCCACACTTACTCTCTCTAAATGGCTGAATCCCACACAGAAGTGGGAACATCTGCAGAGAACATTTAGAGAAGCAAGATGATGTGATTATATCCCATACCACTTCTGCTTCCACTTGGGAACAGTTGTGGGTTCCTGGCCACATAGAAGCTGTAAGGGCATATATGAACTAGGCCTAAATCAAGGGGGTGGGGAACTACAGCAGTCTGTTGTTTTTTTAAGGTTAAAGTCATAGCATAACTGGACATAGGTCGTTTGTCTCCCAAACTAAACAGGCACTCTGAGCATCATGAAACCCAGTGCACATAGCCTTCTCCAACCTCATATTAATGTTCTATCAGTCATGCTTCCTTCGTGCTCCACTCCCTTCTACTGTGATGAGTTCCAGACCTCTGAACATATGTTGCCCCAGCTATTGATAATTCATCTGTCCTCAAGCGAGTTTAAGATCTTAGTAATTCTTCCATAGATCATAAGTTCTGCATTAACATGATGGATTCACTCAGCTGGCATTAAAATGTAATGTATGATGGGGTTTTCTATAAAAATAAATGGTCATATATTTTGCGAATGTTAGCTGCTCATCTCTGGCAATAAGATGGAGAGAGGGGAAGAAAAGCGTTATATTCTGTTCTGCAGATTTAAGGAGATTCATCTACTTCTGTTCTAGTACTCAGCTGCTGTTAAAAGAGGTGGGAGAAAAATACACTATGTGACTGGTACACACTGTGGGCTGATACATAAAATATGTAGGATTTTCAAAGGGAACATTTCAACATTACCTTAACTATCTTCAAAGACTGTGGCCTAATCACAGATGCAGACTTGTATGAATCATGGATCCTGCAGCCACCACCCAAATAGTTGGCTTGACCGCCATAGCCTTGAAGGAAAAAAACACAAAAAACCCTACAGGATTTATTTGCGTATTATCAGACCCATGCACATTGTCTCTAGTGATTTAATTGACAGGTAGGGCACTTCCAAATGGCTGCTGTTTTCAGGTGGTATTCAATAGCATACTGACACATTCAGGTTGTACAGTTAAAGCTGGTATGGAGATTTTGTGTGACAAAACTGCTTTCCACAAAGATTGGACTTTTGCAGTAAGGAGAATGATGGGAAAATAAATATTGGAAAGTGTGGGATAAAACTTGCTTGATGCGAAGTCAGCTAACCTCTTCACAAACAAATCAGGATGAATTCTTAATAAGCAGTCATCTGTAAGGGGTCTTAGATAAGGTTGCCATATTTAAAAAGGTGAAAATCCGGACACAAAAGTTGTTGAGCTTTCAGCTACTTCACTGCCCGGATGTATGGCAACCCTACCTTAGATATTACGTCTCAAACAAGAAGATAAGGTGATGCTGAGGCAAGGCAGTTAGACATGATCTACTGCCTGCCACACCATGTATTTTCAAGCATATTTTTCTTGGACAGCTAGGATTTTCCTATTGCAGTCCAAAGGCAAAAATATGAAAACAGAAACCTCTTGCATACAATAATTATATTAAAGTCTTTGCACAATGAATTCAGTTATCTTCTGCTTTCTGGCACTACAACAACTTTGAGAGAATGAATCACAGTCAGTAAAAATAAAATATCCCTTGGTGGTCTTGTGGCTTTGACCATAGGACAAGCAGGGAGAGAGAGAAATCTTTATTCACTGACAGATGGAGAGTCAAGGGAAGCATAGAGGTTGAGGGGTCTGGAGAATGGAGAGTATTTGACCTTGTCAAGCAATGGTACTGGTACACAGTACTAGGCAATTTGGTAGAGATTGCTCACAAATTATACATGTCTATCTACTGTACTGTTGGCAAGCTGTGCTATGTACCGGTATGTTGTCTATGCGATGAAATGTTCAGATTAAATTCAGAGTTGAGAGTGTACGCCAGATCCTTCCAGCCTAAGTCTGCAATTCTAAGCCCATTTATAAACCCCATTGAATTCAATAGGACTTCTGAGTAGACCAGGTTAAACTGCATTGGTACTAACTACATGGTAAGTTACTTGTGGGGGAAGGGATTACTCTGGGAATCCTATGCCTGATTAGAATTAAGTGCCATTGATTCTTAACATTTTCACAACGATTCCAGGAACAAAGATCCATATTCCTCTTAGAAGGAAGTCCATACTCCTTACAGTGTATGTGCAGACTAAGAGGGAACTGTAAACACAAATTATTACACAGAACAAAGACTGCAACTCTAAACTAGAAGTTTTGACTTACTTACATCAAGCTTGGTTCACACATGCATGGTTACTACTTGTTGCATGTGGAAGTGGAGTGATCTAACACTACGGACAGAAGCAGAAAATTATTTACATTTGCAGGCCTCCTCGGGCATTAAAAATGTGTACAATGAACACATACAGAAGGGGCCAAGCATGCAGGAGGGTCTAATGAAACACACAGGTTACGGCAGTGCCACTACTACTGTGCAATCATTGTACCTGCTTTGAACACCTTGTAGTTCTTTTTATTATCATCATTATTATTTATATATCGCCTTTTGCCCAGACCAGGACTCAAATCTTACATGGATTTTCTTGCAACCAAGAAAAATCACACCATCTGTAGAAAAATGTAGTTATCTGCGTATGTAAATACGTGGTGCGGGCCTTACTTCCAAGTAAACTGTGGTTAAGATCTGCTGGTATGAATTTCTGAGAACATAGTTATATGTTAGTATGAAACTCAAAAGCTTAGTCTATTTTGGCTGGTGGTTGTCAAAATGATACCAGTTACTGTATCTGATTAGATTCTAACCCTGAGAAGAAGACATTCACAATCCCTTTTTTTTATTCTTTTCCTTGTCTTTCCAACACAGAGGACATATATCTTTACCTTCCTACTGAGTTCCCGAGTCTTCATTCACCCCCATGAACTCCTAGCTAAAGTGGGGCAAATCTGCCTTAAACAGAAGCAGCAACTGGAGACTGGAGTTGACGCAGACAAGGTATGTGAAATACAAAGCTTCTCACTGGTTTAGAAGCAATGTATTTTTGTTTCTTCTCTCCCTGAAATCTCTACATCCTCTTGTCAAACAGGTTCTTCCAACTAACAGATACAATCTCCTAGTCACCAGCTGTACCCTTTTGCTAACCTGTTTGTTTTTGCACGTGCTGTATATACTCAGTAATACGAACTTTACTGCCACTTGTACTTACTGGAACTGGCACAGTGTTCTTGTTGTGGGTAGGAGAACTGAATCTCATAGCTGTTTTCGTGCGCTGAGCAACCGCGTTGGCTGTTTTGCACAGCAATGCTGCCAGGGTAATTGCATTTACATCGTGATAAGCACGGCTGTGTAAGTCTTCCTTGAAACAAACACCTGTAAATTTCACCTTAGCAGCCATTACTGAACGTACCTAGGCATCATCTGAGTCAAATGTTAAAACCAACAAAACATTATCTGTGTGAGACTTTACAGAGACAGCCTCACGTGCAAGGTGCCTACGACTGCAGCAATAGATTCTGGGCATGCTAATGCTACACATGTAGGAAACACACTGCAATTTATACCTAGCAACAGCCATTAATTTATCTTATGCCAGTCTGTTGCTAAAGATCAGGAGTGGGACCTGTTAGGAAAATGAACGGGGGATTGGGAGAGTTGCTAGACTGGGACAGCTCAGTCAGTAGAGCATGAGACTCTTACTCTCAGGCTCGTGGTTTCGAGCCCCACATTGGGCAGAATATTCCCGTATTGCAGTGGGTTTGACTACATGAACCCTCGTGGTCCCTTCCAGCTCTACAATTCTCTGATTCTATGAACTAGCATTGATTATTATAACTCCCGGTTCCACTTACCATTCACTGTCCTGCCTCGCCCCTCACCAAGCCCATTGGGCACCACTGTCCCTAAACAAATACGTTGCTTTAACAAGCCCAGCATACATATACATTGGGGCTGATCCTCATTAAACCATGTATAATGAATCAGTCCCTTGCTTTCTCCATGCTTCTGGGCATCTCCAACAGAAGAGAAGGGCTAAGGATAGAAGAGTGATGCACTGGAGTCTAGACTCTAGGAGTCCTATCTCCTCTGTCCTTTCAAAAGCTTGCAAATATTTATTTTCAGGACAGTATTTGAAGTCTTTCTTGTGTCACCCGTTCATATTCCAGAGACATTAACTAAGAGGAAATGGTTATGTATCAAGATTCTGGTTTCCTCTCCTCAAATGTTGGAGGAGACTGCATTGTTTATTGGGTCTGTTGAGCTTTCTTCAGCAGAACAGTTCTTGTTTTAATTTTGTCCATGATCTGCTAAGGAATCGTGAGTTCTGAAAAGTATTAGTGCTGCCAGTCAAAGCTTACTACTGTGCAAAATAGATGAAACACACAAACAGAGCTCTGATGCCCTGTGATAAGGTACCTGGATAAACAAACTATTAAATCAAATACCGGTTGGGTGGCGTGTGAGCAGAAACCCTGGCAAGAAGCCAGGCTTTGTGGTTATGTGCTTATACTTATCATTCCTTTATTAATGACATCACCAGCCACTAGCAAAATCTCACAGAAAATGTTCCAAGACACAAGCTGACAGATTAAAGACAAACTTTAGCCCTGCTCAGATCCACTTGGGAGGCTTTCGGTGCTTTATTTGACAAGAGAGAGGGTCTCGGTGTTTTAAAATACCACGTTTTCATAAATATGTCAGAGGACTGTTAACCCTGCCAAAAAGTAGCAAGTTAACTTTACAAGGCTATATAATGGGGAAAGGGGGGGAAATCAGATATTGCCCTCCTTAGGGAACTGCCAGAATGTAATTTGTAGCTAGAATCCAGAGAATTGCTGAAAAGGTAGAACTATTTAGGACCTGCATGCATGATAGCTGTCAACACTGCCCTCCCCCACCACCAGTAAAGCAAAGGAGGGCTGTTTCCACTGCCAAAATTTTCCACTGGGTATGTGTGAAATATAGCAAAATTATTATTATTATTATTATTACCCACTCTCTTCTCTTTGAACAGCTCAGTTTGATTTATTGCAGCGTTTCTCAACCTTGGGTCTCCAGCTGTTTATAAACTACAATTCCCATCATCACTGACCACTGTGGTCCTGCTGGCTAGGGATGATGGGAGTTGTAGTCCAAAAACAGCTGGAGACCCAAGGTTTGGGAAACACTCATTTATTGTGAAACTAACAAGCCTCTCAACTGGGGATGGGGAGGACTGATACTTTCCCAGAAGAACTAATTGCCTAAAAAGGGGAGGGGAGCCTGTGACCTTTCAGATCCCATCTACAGCTGCCATCACCCCTGGCCATTATGGGCCCTGCTGGTTGGAGATGATGGGAGATGAGAGTCCAGCAATGTCTGGAAGTCCACATGTTCCCCTTCCCTAAACGCTTCACTGTATCCTGAATTTCTTCACCCTTTTTGTGGGGAGAGGAATTGGGGGGAACCATTTCTCCAGATTTCTTTCAGGAGGAGGAGGAGTTCCCCAACTATTCCTTGTGGGTGTGGCTCATCATTAGCACAGCTTCTTTGTCACTTCCCCCCGAATTATTTTTTGTTGCTGATGCTGCAGATGCAGCAACTGTGCTGGCAGCTTGGCCATCAATTTGCATCCCACCCAAAGCCCAGCACTGCTCAAGGGTGGTTGGAGGGGGAAATGGTGGTCAACATGATAAATGGCAGAGAATTTTGCAAAATGGACTTCTTTGCGGGGGGGAGAGAAATATCTTGACCATTTTCTTAGAAAAATGTGTATTCTGAGAAATTTTGCCTCAGTTCTAGTTTTCTTTCCATCATCAAGTGCACAGTAATCAAGCACAGTGAGATTAAAGGATATCTATTCACATGTGAACCTGGTCTTTGGAATTTTAGAAGTAGGCAGAGAGGGTGATTGGCCATTATCCTGCTATCAACCCTTCAGAGACTGCTGCTTAAGTCCTCTGTTTCTCCTTCCACACATCACTCTTTCCTTGTTAACCTTGGGGGACAAATGTTAAAACACAGAGTCTAGCCCAGGAACTGCCAGTTTCCAGTTTCTGCCCTAGACGTTGCATCTGCTGGGTGGTAGAACAGTTATCCCTTGCAGTTCTTAAACAACCCTTTTCTAGAATTCCTATGTAATCTGGTTAGACATTAATATCGCAATCAAGTGGCTAAGTCTCCAGCAGATTGTCTTTGGTGAGTTGTTAAGAATCAATAAAGAGCTGCTGGGTTATTTTTCTTAAAACAAAGAACAAAAAAAACCAAAGCCTGAAATACTGGAGCCTAAGGATCACTTTCTTTATGTTAAGCAATCGCAAGGCATTTTCTTCTTTCTCCGAAAAGGGAACCTGTCTGCTTGACATCCCCTAGAGCTCTGTAAATTCCCAGGCAAGGGTGGAAATCACGGAAGGAATAACCCTTCCCTTGCTTGCTTGAAGTGGCCGTGGGTGGGGAGAAACTTAAAGCAACTGGCTAGAATGACAAACAAAGGAAATGGTTGCTCCCCCAAACTTTGCTGAGAGCATTATTTCTGCTCCTTCTCACAGCAAAACTTAAATCATTTTCTCTCGCTGAGAACTTTAATTAAATGTCATTAGCTAATATACCCAAGCAGGGTGAAGAAAAGGTACAACAACAGAGCTATTAGGAGAAATGAATAAGATGCCCTGGGACCAAGGAGTATTTAGGAAGTCTCCACCCTCCAAAGCCTGGATGAAGCTCAAATGACTCAGTAATGAAGGAAATCTAAATTTCCATCTCCCTCCAAAAAATGCTCCATTGGAATTTGCTGGTGCTAGACTCCAACCAATATGTAATGAAACTAGAAGAATGATCTTGCCTCATGACACCTGATTACAACGTAGAAAGATGTGCATGTTCCTTGTACAGTGGTACCTCAGGTAAAATACGCTTCAGGTTACAGACTCTGCTAACCCAGAAATAGTGCTTCAGGTTAAAAACTTTGCTTCAGGGTAAGAACAGAAATCATGCTTCAGCGGTGCGGCGGCAGCAGGAGGCCCCATTACCTAAAGTGGTCTTCAGGTTAAGAACAGTTTCAGGTTAAGAACGGACCTCTGGAATGAATTAAGTACTTAATCCGAGGTACCACTGTGTAGTAAATGCACTGGATTTTGGGAAGTGCTGGAAATGACACTTGGTCCAATTCAAGGTGCCCAATGGCCATTTGCTGCAGGAATCACCACCTATCTTAAATATTTACATTAGATTTAGGAACGAGTTAGACCGATGGTCTATACAGCTCAGTAACTGGCAGCAGCAATCAAAGGTGTTAGGCAGAAGTCTTTCATAAGCCCTACCTGGAGCTACCAGGTTGAACCCAAGATCTTTTACATGTCACGAATATGTTCTGCCACTGACCTCTGTCCCTTCCCACTTTGCAAGCTTGATCAAAGTGCTGGTTTTGATTTTCAGAGCCCCAAAAGCCCTGGGCCCTCAGTATCTGAAGAAGCACCTCAGCACTTTATTCCTTCATATTCATTAAGATATTCAGAAGCAGCTCTGCTTAGGGCAATCTTTGCAAACCTGGAGTGCTTTCTCATCGTAACTCTCCCTGAGAAACCCACCTGGCAAAACCTTCTTTTGTTTTGGTTTTTTTAAAAAAACAAACAGCTTTTGAGCTGCCAGAGAAGACAGTGCCTTTCCTTCACCATGCCTGCTTGTCTGTGTGTGTTTTTGGGGCAGTTTTCTATGCATTTTAAATATCATGCATCAAATTGGCATGAAACCACATTTATTTTTATGTTGATATTTTGTAAGCTGCTATGAGGACATGCAGCGCTGCGGGATGCATAAATAAATGCCACAATCCAGCCACAGTTAAAAGCGCTTTCGCTTCCTGTTGTTTTTAACGAGGAAGCTAAGCATACGCTTAAATCAACGTGCTTAACTTTGACTGGCTAATGTCTAAAACAAAATAAACCCAAGGGATGCATTGTCTGTATGGGAGAAGCTGGAGACAGAGCTTTCTGACAAAATGTGCTTTCAAGCCGTAGAGCAAGCCGCTAAAACTTTGCATCAAAGGTATCCCTTAATTTTTCCTTTCTTTTATGGCTGTTGTGTATGCACTTGAGACAGCTGAAAGAACCAAGCTGCACCCCCCCCCCAACACACATCACACTGATGCAAAGCCTTGAGGATGCTGAGCTAAGCATTAGACACACCTGCTCTCTTTTTAATGCTCTCTATTTGGAAGAAAGACAGAAAGGGATTTGTGAGAACAGCTGAGACCTTAGCCTAACACAACTTATTTTTCCTTTTGTTGTCATATGCCACTGTTAATGATTCAAAGATTTGGCACTTGGGGTGCCATCTGGTTACCCAGAAGTCACCGTCAAGGAAAGTCTCCTTGGCTCGTTGATTAACCACTCTGCATTCTTTCCTAGGCAAAGCTGAAGTCCTTTGCTGCCAAGATCATTCAGCTCCTGAAAGAATGGACTGAAACCTTCCCCTATGACTTCCAGGATGAAAAATCTATGAAAGAGCTGAAGGAAATTGCTCACAGGATCACACAGTGTGATGAGGTAAAGGGGAAAATGAAAACACACACATGCAGGTGGAACAGACACCACCGCCACCCGTCCCAACCTATAATTTGTCTTGACAGGTTGCAAATATTTGCTAGATGCGTTGGGGCGCCACAACTGCTGACCATGACTTGCCTAAATGGTATTAACAGGAGCAGAGGATTTGACCCTGTCTGCCTTTTCAGGGACCTCTTACGCCTCACATTTTATGTTTAACTGACCACATCACCACTATTGAGTAACTCACGGTACTTGCTGCCATTGCAATCCCCAAATGGGACCAAGTCTTAATGTAATCCTAGCAATGAGAGAGCCCAAACAACCATATCTGTGTTTCACTTCATCCCCCTATTCTCAAGTGGTGAGCACTGAAGACATGAGCCCATAGGGTTGGGGGAGAGGGGGGTATCAGTTGGCATGGGGCGGTGGGGGAAGCCCACCCCACGTGTCATTCCAGGGGGGGTAACAAAATCCCCCCAGCTGATCATTGCTGCACTGATTGGCCCCCCGGGTGGATAACCGCCACACCAATCAGCCCCCCCTTGAGTGGATCACCGCTTCGCCAATTGGCCTCCCAGGTGAATCAGCCCACCCCCGGTGCACGGCATATGCTCCGCTCTGGGTTCCCGAGTGACTAGCTCCGCCGCTGCTTAGGGAAGCCCTCAGGTTTGCAGAAGAGCAAAATGTTGTGGTTTTCTTAAATTAAAACAAAAACAAGTCTAAGTAGGTAGCCCTCTGCTACACCAGAAAATACAGCTAAATGAAAACTGAGTGCACTCAGTAGCCAAGGACACTAAGAATCAATTGGAATAGAAAAACAACAGTTGGAAGAGAGTGGAATGTCATGTCTGGAAGGAACAGCTGCCTAGAACCCTGAACAGAAGCACTCCTCCTAGGGAGGGAGGGTACACTGCAACATTTTATTGCAGGCTCCACTTGGATAGTGCTTGGATGTTCATCATATTCCTGTAAGGCAACTGGCCTATTATTTTTTCTTACTGCTGGCGTGATAACAAAAAAATTCCTTCCAGTAGCACCTTAAAGACCAACTAAGTTATAAGACCAACTAAGACCAACTACTAATTTTTTTGTTTTGACTATGGCAGACCAACACGGCTACCTATCTGTGCTGGTGTGATGTCAACATATTCCATTAGAATTTCCATACCTCACTGTAACATTAGAAAGGGCTTTTCAGGCAGGTTGGCAGCCATCTGTCACGGATGCTTTAGCTGAGTTTCCTGCCTTGCAGAGGGTTGGACTAGATGACCCTTGGGGTACCTTCCAACTCTACAGTTCTGATTCTATATGAATTGTCTGTGCATCAAGGCACAGCCTACCAAGTGGTGCCAAGGTACAAAATTCACACATGGCCTTGTGATTAAAAACCGCCTGTTGCACCTTGTTTTATGTTGATAAATCAAATAGATTCTGAAAACACACAGGGAGGAGGGGGATAAAAGGCTCTAACTAGATCCTTGCAGCATAATCCTAAAGTTGTTTACTCCAAAGTCTAGCTGAGTTCAGTGGTATTTGCTTCCTGAGTCTATGTCTGGTTAGGCATGTTGCCTAAGTACTATAAAGGGTAGAGCGAGAAGAATGCTGTCTTTTTGAAATGACTGTTCCAAATATATATTTGAGATTGGCCCCAGAGGTTTAAGAGTGACAGGCATGTGTCTGTTTAAAATGTTAATGGCCAAAAAGACTAGAGTGGTTCAACAACTTTGGCAGCAATGCATGATGATTGGAGGTGATGCTTTGATATTAAAGGTGTTGTCAAGAGTAGCATGACAAGTTTCAGGATGTCAGCAATGTTGTTTACCTGCATTTTATTAAGCTGTCACAACCTGAAGGCAAGAGGAAATGATTAAGGCTATGTGCTGGGTTTTTAAACGGTGTGAGCATAAACACTTGAACAATCTCACACTAAAGGAAAACAATTATATTTTGTTTTATGTTCAGTTTTCATTATCTGGGTCATTTTCAAAATTGGAGGAAACGCTCCTGTCTCCTCCTTGTCTCCCATTCATCAGCGAGGCTATACCTGAATCAAGAATAATAAGTTGTAAAAATAATTCACCTTGGTAAAGGTCTATGCTTCTCAGGCTGTAAAATATGCCTACAAATATCCAACAAGATCAACAATAGCATGTGAGCCAATAAAATGGGGACAGGGAGAGTGGTGTGTATGTGTTTGCATACCTATGCAAAAGAACAATAAAACGCTATAAGGCCACCTGCTTGTGGTGTACAATTTCTGTACATGTCTACTCAGAAGTAAGCCCCACTGGCTTCAGTGTGATTTACAACCAGGTAAGTCTACCTAGCAGAGGGACGCGGGTGGCGCTGTGGGTTAAACCACAGAGCCTAGGACTTGCCGATCAGAAGGTCGGTGGTTCGAATCCCTACGATGGGGTGAGCTCCCTTTGCTCGGTCCCTGCTCCTGCCAACCTAGCAGTTCAAAAGCACGTCAAAGTGCAAGTAGATAAATAGGTACCACTCTGGCAGGAAGGTAAATAGCGTTTCCTTGCTCTGCTCTGGTTCGCCAGAAGCGGCTTAGTCATGCTGGCCACCGGAAGCTGTACGCCGGCTCCCTTGGCCAATAAAGCGAGCTGAGCGCTGCAACCCCAGAGTCGGCCACGACTGGACTTAATGGTCAGGGGTCCCTTTACCTTTACCTTTAAGTGTACCTAGGATATAAGCTTGATCTAGACATATGTCTTTTCAATTGAGAGCCATGTGCAATCCTTCACATTTAAGTGGTAACAATGTGGGAACATCAAATCATCATTTGAAAAATCTGATCTTTATGAAGATTGCTTACTCACTCTTGTCAATATATCCCCAAAATGCAATATCTGAAGTATCTGTGGAAACAAAGGGGGAGTTGGTGCATGCCAGAGGCGCCAAGCTCTGCCCGACATTGGGGAAGCGGCTCTTTGCGTGCATGTGACATCACACATGTGACACTCTGTGAGGAGGCCCAGTGAGATTAACCTCTGCTGTAGGTTTAGTCACACATTAGCCAAGGCAACTCTCTCAGCCAATGTTTCTGATGTCTAGGGCATCCTAGGGACATGGTTCTACTTGTCAGACTTTTGTGCTTATATATATATGCAGTGGTAACGTATCAGTCAGGTAACAGCCATAAAATAAACATGCTGACATTGGCAATGTCGCTTGCCGTGGAGACTCAAGGATGACACAGACAGGCTGCTTTTGCTGCCTGAGTAAGCAAAGATGCAAGACATACCAAGGATTTCAGACATGAGCAGGGCCCAAGTGTATTGCGTAGGCAGTTCTTTAAAATCTCGGCGCAGTAAGGAATATTAAAGGAAGATCAAGCAGCCTGCATGCCTATGCAAGCAAGATGACAACATTTATCAAGGTTCATGGCCATGTGCTTGAGGTCACAATTGAGCAACAAGCCAAATTAACACCAACGTCAGCAAAGAGAGTTTATGCAGACACTGTCAGTTGTAGCAATGTTGTCCCTGCTTATATATGTAACTAGAGCTTGTTTCTAAGGTGAGAGGTTATTGTTCCTCTTCTGCAGGACTTTAGCAAGGCTATACATTACACAGATAACATGGAAAGCAGCCTGAATATTCTTGACTAGATGCCTCTATCAAGGAAAGGTGGAGCATCTTAATATACTCACTTCCCCTCATATTCTCCTGCATTCCTGATGTTGGAGCTGATGTTGAACTGTGCTTTGGGCTAGGAGTCACTGAGCTGGCTCTTTCCTTGATTGTTACTTCCCATGTGATTTGAAACAAACCCGTCCAACTGTTAACTGAACTAGAATCATAGAGTTGTATAGTTAGAATCCTCCCGGCTCATGTAGTCCAACTCCTTTCAGTGCAGGAATATGCAGCTGTCCCATGTAGGGATTAAACCTGCAACCTTGGCATTATCAGCACCACACTCTACCCAACTGAGCTATCCTAGGCTAACTAATTGCTGGCTGGCTGGCTGCCTAAGTGTATAAACTGTAAGCTGTTCTAGTAGTTCTATATGACTAGAATGGATTGGCAGTTGTAGCTTCCATTCAGGGGCATTGTTGACTCAAGTCATTTAAGTACTTAGCATCCTCCCTGTTTTGGCTGGTATCTCAAACCACCTGGCAATCCTACACAAATCGGAATGATGATACAATTCATCCGCAAGAAGCTCACCAATCCTCCTGAGGGCATATTCAGCACATGAACTTACTTGATGCTGAATTCTAGTATCTCAGTCAGAAATATTTCCAGCGTAATTCTGATTAACAGAGAGACAATCTAGAATTTCCTCTGCCAGGAATAATTAACACCAGTCTGTTTTGTTGATTAGGAAAATGGAACTGTGAAGAAGATCATCAGCCAGATGACGCAGAATCTACTGATGACTCTTGCGGCACGCAATCAGTACCAGGAGATCAGAGAGAAGTTCCGCCAACCCGTGACTGACAAAGGCACAATTCTTAAAACAAAGCCTCAGTCGTCACAGAAGGACATACTGAGTGTTTGCTGTGACCCACTTGTCCTTGCGCAGCAACTCACACACATTGAGCTGGTGAGTTCCTTTATCTTCCATCTACTTGAAGGTTTAGCAGGGCCAGGGCAAGTGTTCTCCAGCCGAGCTCTGAGTTACAGCTTGAAGGTTTGAGAAAAGTGGCTTCTAGGTATAAGAGAGACTGAAGGAAGAAGGGAGCCTGGCAGTTACAGAGACAATGAACTCACTTGAGCTGGAGAGAGAAAAGACCACTTGCGACTGATCACTTTCTCACTCCTGCAACCTCTTTTAGGAGATTCATTGCATTATCAAACTCTTGTTCCTGACTTGGAATATCTCAAGGAGGGAAAGGGAGGGGGAAGAGGAGTCACAGTCAACGTCAGAAGCTCACTGTCTTCTAAATCGTTCTAATGAGTACTACAGCCGCTCAACCCATCCATACATGCTACCAGGACTGGTTTCAAATGTCATCTCAGAGCAAGCCTAACACACCCAGAGCCTAGGAGAGACAAATGAAAGCAGAAATCTTTCCCAAGGACCACCTATCTTAAAGGTCCAACCACAAATCTGCATTACTGTCCCCTGGTTCCCTGACCTGGAGCAAGGGATGCCAAATATTAACCTGGAAGCTCTGCTGGTGAATATGCAGCTGTGAAACCACCTGACCCACTACATTAATGGTTATTTTGCCCACCCATCACTCCTCTCTGCTGTGCTGGGCAGCTAGAATCTGCTTGCTACAGCAGAGAAGGAAAAAAGGGTGGAGAAAGGACCAATGGAGCAGCAGGGTGGGAAGACACTCGACCACATGTCTTCTCACTGCTCTATGCCCTTACAGAATCTCCTGGTTAGCAACAAGCAATCCAAGCTGATGCATTTCAAAAATTCCTTCCTGCACTTTCCATAAGCACCAACTTACACTGCATACACACGATGCATTTAAAGCTTGTGGTCCCCCAAAAGGAATCCAGGGAACAGTCATTTAAAGGTGCTGGGAATTTTAGCTCTGTGAGGGGCAAACTACAGATCCTGGGGTCTTTGGAGGGAACGTAGTGTGCTTTAAATGGATATTCACAGCCTTAGGCACAACTAGAATCTGGTCAGGCAGTACCGAAAAATCTAGACAAAGAAAGGGGTAGCGAGAGAGAAAGCGAACTCTTAAGTATGCGTGCGACTCTGTGAAGCAGCACAAGGTGTGTCTTTTACAGGACCCAAAGCCTATTCTGTTAAACAGATGTCAATTAAGATCTGGCCCGACAGGGCTGGCTGGCTGTCACAGCTCTCTGTTCCTCATATGTGTGCTTGCAAAATTGACGGCCTTTGCTATCTTGCTGTATCTAGGAGAGGGTGAGCAACATTTACCCCGAGGACCTCATGCAAATAGTCAGCCACGTGGACTCCCTGGATAATCACAAGGTGCGTACAAAGTGTGAATGCAGTGGCAATTTGAAACAGGGCTACAATTAACATTGTGTGCATGGCTTATAAAGGTGTTTAAAATCAAAGGCAAACTTATCTTGTTTCTGTAACAGTTTAAGTGTTATAGTTTCCCCCAAAGAATCTTGAGCATTGTGGCTTGGTAAGGGCACAGTATGGGTTAGGATTAAGATCCTTGGCCAGAAATCACTAGGCTACTATCTCCCACCCAGAACTACAGTTTCCAGGATTTCCTCAAGAAAGCGGATGACTGTTACACCAGACTAAATCCATAGCGCAGGCCACCCTTTGCCAAGCAGGTGCCCTCTAGATATTTTGGACCGCAACTCCCATCAATCACAGCCCTGTGGTGACTGGAACTGATGTGAGTTTTGGTACACAACAACTGGCGTAGACTGCCCAATCTGCCACATTTAAGTTGACACCCAGTTCCTATGGCACATACCAAGTTTTTCTACACCCGAGAATCAAATGTAAAGAAATAGGAAAATTATCACCCGCGGTATTTAGCTAGTTTCTTGAACTGTCAAACAACCAAGCTGCACTTGGATATGGAAGAATCAAGAAAGGATAGCCAATGTGGTGCCATTCAGATGATGCTGAACTCTCAACTCGAGCAAGCTTGGTAAATATTCAGGGATTATGAGAGCTGAAGTCCAATATCATCTGTAAGGACCATATGGCTAGCTCTGCTCTAATAGGACAGCTCCTGTTAAATAAGCTGACTGCACTGATTTCTTCGCTAGCTGAGGCTTTCAGTACATTTTAATATATTGTGCATACATATAGCATGACAGATGAAGGAGGTCTTCTTTTTTGTTCATGTTCTATGAGACTTAAGCATTGAGGATAAACAAACAAATTGCTGGATAAGACAATAGCCCCTATCGCTGCCCCCATCCCCTTTGTCTCTAAGGTGCCCTGTGGATTTTATTCAGGTAGGAGGGAGAGAGATCCCTATTTGTGAGCTGCCACCTACACAGCTGGGAGAACATGTAAAGAGCACCTTATGTAGCAGTTCTTTTCTGCAAGTTAGCAATTATGGAATTCAGAGGTCAAGGAAGTCTGCAGGGATATTGTACAAGACTGGGATCTGTCTAGACACAACAACAAGAAAAGATTAAATATCATAATTCACACCAGTACTTATTATTTTGAGCCTCTTTCCTTAAAGTCCCCAGGTAGCAAAGTGTCATATGTTGGTTTTTTTTCAACCTTCCTTCAAGTTTAAAAGCAATTTGAAGTTTCTCAGTTACATACAGTGAGTTGAGTACGCCCACCTTAGCTATTGTTCTCTACTAGCATATAATGTTACTGAACATGCAGTCATCTCTTAAATATGACAAAATGGGTTTGGACAGTGTGTATCCCCCCCCCCCCCCCCCGCTTTTCATTCCTAAACACTTATTGACGACAATATGCAAATCCTTACTATTTTCACAAACACCCCAGGAGGAAAAGCACGAGAAATATACACCCCTTTCTCTCTGAATGCTCTAAGTGGTTTCCCAGACAGCAGTCCAGATCAAAAATTCAGAATGATATAAAAGAGAACCAAAATTCTTACTTTTAATGGTGCACTTATAGCCAAAACAATTGGCCGTATTTGGGGTGTTCCCCTTCCACAATTATAATTGTGCAAGGGAGGAAACAACAGAGCCATGCTTCATGGCCCCACCCCTTTCTTAGGGGGTGTTGTCATTGCCCAGACTGTGCATCTCACACATTTGTACAGTGTCGCTGCCCACTTGTGGAATGTTCTCCCCAGGGAGTCTCACCTGGCACCATCATTACATATCCAACACTTACAGCAGTCCCATCCCCTGAAGAAGTTACCCTTGCAATATGTGAGAGGTACACAGACCAGGTGACAAGGAAGTGACATAGGAGGCAGAGCCAGAGACTTCAGCCCTGCTCCCCGACCTCACATAGGTTGTAATCCTGTGAGGTGAGGGGGAATTGCCCATGTGGGGCACTTGATTCCTGGAAATGTCTCAAACGGGGAATACTTTTGCATCTGACAGAACTTGGGACATAATATTTCCCCGATAACAGAGGGCACTTATCTAGTAAGGAGGATACCACATGGGATGGGGGAGTTCATTTGCCCCACGTCGCCGTTGAATCGCAGCCTGGAGAGTGTGTCTGTCTTTAAAGCATGCAAGCTGAAGTCACTTGTGTGGAGATGCATGGGTATCACTGGAAACAACCATTTTTTTTGCAAGCGCTTCATACAGGCATAATTTACAACCTTTCTTTTGCAGTGCCGAGGCGACGTTACTAAGACTTACACTCTGGAGGCGTACGACAACTGGTTTAATTGCCTCAGCATGTTGGTGGCGACGGAGATTTGTAAGGCAAGTACTGACAAGGGAAATGCGCCGCCTGTGACCCGACAAGCTACTCTTCCTTCACTCTCCGCTTTTGACCCAACTCATTCCAAACTGCCTTGGCTGAAACTCTGTGTATCTTAGCCACCTCCCACCAAGTAACATCTCCTCTGGCTCAGGATGCATATGACTGCACCCGCCCATGCAAAAATGCAATCCGTTACAGAATATTTGTTGACACTTGAGGTCAGCTTCCATTTGTATTTTTTGCACCCGTTCTCGTCCTATTCTGATTTGACTCATGCTGCATAACAAAAGCCCAATTCATACATTCCCCAAGCAGCATTACTGCTGCTTCACCTGGCTCCATCCCATGCGACACTAACACTGTAGGATGTAGTGATATCCCAGGAGGCTACTTCATCCCTGTACTTCCCCCTTGAGTTCTAGCAGATGTGGCACTGCAAAGTCCCCTGTGACTTTCACCTCCAACACAATTCAGTGTGTCATATATTTCTGGAACTTTATGGGATGGGGGCTGTGGGAAACAGCAACCATGTTGCTCTGGAAATGTATGAACTGGACCACAGCGAGGGAACAGGAATGGGTTTGGTCATATGAACACACATCATGCCTTGTCTAAACCACTGAGCCTCTTGGGCTTGCCAATCAGAAGGTTGGTGGTTCGAATCCCTACGACGGAGTGAGCTCCCGTTGCTCTGTCCCAGCTTCTGCCAACCTAGCACTTTGAAAGCATGCCAGTGCAAGTAGATAAATAGGTACCACTGTGGGGGGAGGTAAATGGTGTTTCTGTGCACTCAGGCTTCTGTCACAGTGTTCCATTGCGCCAGAAGTTGTTTAGTCATGCTGGCCACATGACCCAGAAAGCTGTCTGTGGAAAAATGCTGGCTTCCTCAGCCTGAAAGTGAGATGAGCGCTGCAACCCCATAGTCACCTTTGACTGGACTTAACCATACAGGGGTCCTTTACCTTTACCTTTTTACCTTTTACATCATGCCTTGTAACAAACAGTACATCTTCACTTTAGTCTTTGTGGCTTCCAAGATGCAAGCTTCGCTTGAGCTGCTTACAGTGCCAAACTAAAACGTACAGCATGTGCCTCTTTCTCAAACTCCATATATTAAAAGGGAGAATTGTGTGCCTGTGACATGAAAGTATCTAGAGGTACTTAGAACAACCATTAGTGACTGAGAGCTGAACAACTTTCTTAGGGTTTGTGAAAACCCAATATAGAGAATATGTAGGCTTACCTCAACAGAAGTGTCTTCTCTGTATGCAAACAGGTGGCCACCAACCGCACATAGGATTCGTAACATGTCAGAGTCTGACCGGAAGATAGAAATGTATCCCAAAACATCATCTTCCAGACGTACGAAATCAGTATGGTAGTGAAAAACCTACAGTGATAAATTTTGGGGTGTATTTTTCCAAAATTCTTAGAGTCATGTGGCAGAATCATGGGGTAGTGTCCTTCCTGAATTATATCACTTTAGATTGCAGGTAGGCAATGACATTTTTGGATGCTCCACCATGTCAATTAATTTACTGCATGTAAAATCTTGCACTCTGGGAGAAAGGTTCTAGTGTAGCCTCTCTACATGTGATTCTGCCTTTAAGAAAAAGAAATAATGTTTGTCAGAAACAAAACTTGAAAAAATAATGCACAAAGCAAGCATTGATCCACTATCAACAAGGCTAGTGAACAGTGGCTGATAATTGTACCAAACCCATTAATTCTCAGAAGCTAATTACAAACAGCATAGGCAAAAATGCAACTCAGCAACACGTCATGTGGGAAGCAAATGTGTTTAAAAAACAACAACATGGGGCAGTCATTTGGACAAAGCTAAGAATTTTAAAACCCTTTGTTTTCAGGGGGAGATTTAAGTGCATATTTTTTCCCCCACTGTGGCAAATTGCAGCGGTGGCACCAGGACTCTCCTGGAAAAATGCCTCACTCTGGGCAGTGAAGGAGAAGAAGGTGCATGGGGTGGCAGACATGTTCACTTTGCTAGGTGGTAGCATCAGGACTAGCAGCCAATAATGAGGTGAGCGAGAGTGAGGGGCCGGCAATTTTTCACTGCCTTGTCTGAGGCAGTTTTCTTGCTCTGCCTTAATAATTGTGCAAATGCTGTTGCTTAGTCTCATTTCCCTGCAGATTTGAAGTGAGCTTAGTGCTTTACCTCAGGATATCTTATCAACAGTAACGTTTAAAAAAGCTGGATTATAAATCCTCAGTGCTATAGTGAAGCAAACCCCCTGCTTCCACCCTACAGAAGAACACCTCCCCTGGATAGAATATTTCCTATTTTCTACATTTGAGGACAGAATGCTTTAAATGTATTTGGTATTCCAGTCACTAAAACCATTCTTTCTTTGCTTGACAAAATTTCCCCAACGCCTAGTTTCTTCCTTACATAAGGCTACAGGATTCCAGCATCCATGGACATACAAAGTTTTCATGATCTTCCAAATATAATGGCTCTTTAAACAAAACAGGGATCTTAGATCACTATCTCAAAGGCTTACTCTAAAAAGGGGGGGGAGGTGACTCAAATCAGGATAGGAGCATCAACACCTTTTCCACTGAAATGCTCTTCCTCAAAGCCTTTAAAAACAAATGTTGTTTGCTTGCGGGATGCCATGCCTCCATTGAGTAAATGCTACCCCACTTCTCCCACTCAAGGTTTGCATTTAAAATTTCAGGTTGTGAAGAAAAAGCAGCGGACAAGAATAGTGGAATTTTTCATTGATGTGGCAAGAGAGTGCTTCAACATTGGAAACTTTAATTCCATGATGGCCATTATCTGTGAGTACTCTTCCTCAAGGCACCTGTGGGCAATGTGTGTGACAGCGTCAGTAGAATGATGGTGTTTGAGTAGATGCAGCGTCCCGCTGAGAGTGCTGCACTCTGGATGACAAATGGGCATCAAAGATATTACCAAGTGAGACTCTCCAAATAATTAACTGGTAAGCAGTGGGAGATCAAACGAAGAGACAGGGGAAAGACAGGTAAAAGTAGTCTGCGCTTGCCAAAGAGACGAGCCACACAAGACCTTTTCATGCGTTGCAGAGTGGCAAATCAGAGTTTGATGCTCAAAGCATATTTGACGGAGAGGTACAACCAATCCTGGCTCCCTGGTGAGAGTGAGTCAGTGCATGTTTGCAAAAGACAAGTGTGCCTCTTCTTGTCTACATAATCTAGTGCACACTTAGAATATTTTAGATGTATGCCTAATGTGTGAATTGTCCTGATTACATAAAAGGACATTTTTTTTGGGGGGGGGGGGAGATAATCAGAGATTATCCAAATCCTGGAAATGCAAACTTCTCCCAGCTTCAAACCTTTGGCACAGATGTAACAAAAGTGACCAAAAGTGGACACAGAATTGTTTTCTCAATAGCAAAATTTCCCTCCATCCTGTGTTAAAACATGTTTAAGGTACACAACAGCCATCTTAATTGGGACTGAGCTAAGAAGAATTCCTGTCCTAGACTCAAAACTGGCATTGTCACCTGAAGAGGAAACACACATAGATGTAGGCTGTGGGGACACATCCAGTCCCACCTTGCTTTAAAGTGCACTTTTGCAGCCAGCAGCCTTCTGTATTCATGGAGATTCCCTGTGTGAGTTAGGCTCTTGGAAGATCGGGGTTTTCACCCACTGCAGAAGTGCACTTTAAACATGCAAATGGGCTGGAAGAGTTGCGCAGCCCCAGTTAAGAGAGCTGCAACCCCAACTTACAGATGTTCCCTCTTCAGGGAAGGGGGCTTAAGAATCCTGGTTAAGTGGGATGCCAGGTCAATGCTGGTGCCAGTGCAGTGCTTAACCATAGAAAGGGTGGCTAAGGAGGGATGTAGTCTGGAGAGGAGAGGAACAAGTGAGAAGAAGCAAGCGATCCCATGGCCTGTTTCTGATCTCTTACCTGGGGTTACCAGAGCCCTTGTTTACATTTACACTACCCTCCTTTGACACAACTGCCTGCAGAAGTAGTGATTTGCAGAACATAGCACCAACAATACTGCAGGAAGCATCCTGACAGACATGCAGGGATGTTTTCAATGATTTGCTGAAAATTTTCCATTTGTTTTTTTCTTTCTGTTTTTAGCGGGTATGAACTTGAGTCCTGTTGCCCGACTAAAGAAAACTTGGTCCAAAGTCAAAACAGCCAAATTTGATGTTTTAGAGGTAATTACATCATCATCATCATCACCATCATTTATACGCTGCTTTTTCCACGTGTCCCAAGTGGTTCACAACACAACAGCAAAAATCCGCATCAATGCATTACTAGAACAGCCCAGAAAAATTGATTTTAAAGCATGATATGAAAATCCAAACCATTCATTTTGATAATACTAACATTATAGCACCATAAATGGTTCATGCTTTGCCACGTACTGCCAGAAATGTGCCATGTATTTCTTCCTTTTAAAAAAGTCTTTAAAACTGTGTTTAGTAATTGTTCTCTGCCCATAGCCAGATAGTATGAATGAAGCTCAAAAGGTACACTATAAGATGCTGAGTAAGAAACAGCTAAGATAGCCTGATCTCTCAAAAGCCATTGAATTTCTTCACAAACTTTAATTCAGTTTCAGTTGAAAATAATATTTAAAAGTTCCCCACTGCTCATCATACATCTGCAGCTTTGCCCACATCAGGCTGGAACACTGCAGAGAAGGAATACATTGGTTCATCTTACTGAGCAATTGGGCAGAATAGTGCCTGTGCATCTTTAGTCCATAAGTAAAAAAATCCTTCTTAAAAACGGGAGCTGAACTTTCAGAGAAAGGACCTGGAATATCCCTAATTGTGGCCGGTGCCCCCTCCCCCACCTCAGTCCCTGTGGTATCAGCCCTGTTTAAACCCAAGTGATTCTCCTTTTGCCTTCATGATGTATATTCATCTCCAATTTAAGTCTGCCATCTGGTGGAGAGTGATGATCAACATTTAACCAGAGTAATTCCTGCCACAAACCTCTCGTTATTTTTAAATCATTTGAAAACAAGCACAACTGGGGAAGAGAGAAAGCAAGGAGGGCGAAATGGTTTGGAATATTTGAAAGATATTGTTGGGGGCTTGTCCTGAATCACTGGAAATTTCACTAATATTCTGCCACTTGGAACCTAAGTAGACCCTTGCAACAAAAACCAGTTGGTGAAAGAAGCACACCCCACTTTCAAACAATAAAATAGCAAATGTTTCTCTCCAAAGGCAATATTTAGTAATGCCGGATGACTTATATGTGTGCACCCAACAAGTCATAGGCAATATCTTTCCCATCACTCCAGCACAAGGCTTTCCAGTGGACAGAGTTCATATGTGCAGCTGTAGGTCATCAGGTGTCAGGTAATCAAATGATGTACATGGATGTATGAACCAACCCTGAAAATCTCTGGATCACAACTCCCAGGTCAAATCCAAACCTGCCCATGCAGTGTATAGACAAGCACCCATTTCATACAGAACTCTCCATACTCCTTTGGTTCCTCAGAATGCAACCTGACTAAAGGAATGAAATAGCACTTCCTCCAGTCTCAAGAAGGTTCTGTGGGAGGATGTTTGTAATTATCAGATTACCCCATCCTGATCACTATAAAGCAAATTTTGTAAGCCTTTGTACTCAGAGGAATTCTAACAAATTCTCTTTTTGATCCGAACAGCATCACATGGACCCATCCAGCAACTTTTGCAATTACCGAACAGCCCTTCAAGGAGCAGCACAGAGATCGCAGACAGCACACAGCAGCAGGGAGAAAATAGTCATCCCCGTTTTCAACCTCTTCATTAAAGATATCTACTTTCTGCATAAAATACACACCAACCACTTGCCCAATGGGCAGATAAACTTCAAGGTACAGCTTGTTTTGCAGGCAGTGAATGAAGCAGTTGCACAGTGAGCACTGCAGGCATACAAAACATCCAAGCAAAAGAACAGAATGCCATATGTAGTCAGTGAGGCTTGCCACTTGGCCATTTTTATACCGATCTGTTTGCATTCTGTTCCTTCAGAATAGGTTTGTCACAGCTTGCTCACAGCCTCACGTTCAAGCTAGAGCAATTAACCAATCAGGGGCAGGGGGCGGGGATTGCATTTGAAGTGAGTTCATCTCGGCAATGACAAAAAAATTGGGTTACTTGCTATCACAACATTGAACACAGAACCTCTGTCTCTTATGTCCCCATCTGTAGAAGATGGAAGTGCTGGCTGCATAATGGGCAGGGGATGAAACTATTTTACCTAGTGGTTAGAGTGCCAGAACAGGACCTGGGAGGCCTGGGTTCAAATCCCTGCTGGGCCACAAAGCTGGTGATGCCAGGACTGCACAGAGGAGCTGGTTGCATGATCTGGTGCTTCTACATGGGAGGAGGGAGTGAGGTGACTGCTGCCATGTGCACAATTGCAGCAGCTTTGAAAAGGCCCATTGCAGCTGTGCCAATGGAGGTGACTGCAAATCCGTAGGGATGCATCCAGTGCTGTCCTAGTGCTTGTGCAACCAAACTCCTTGGCTCTTCCTGCACATACCTCAAACCAGCTCTGGAGGGTTTGGGGGACTCTGGAGTACTTTCTGGAAGGAAGGGTGCATGGGGAAAGGAAGAGAAAGTTGTTTTGTATAGCACTGAATGCAGCCCATAGAGTTGACAAGCCTTTTGATGGCCCTGTTCCCCCGGGGGGGGGGGCTGCACACTGTCACCTCTAACCGTTGAACTACAGGCTTAACCAAAGTTCAGAAGGTGGCATGAAATAAACAATAATGAAATGCTGATTTGAATAATTTTATCTCACACACAGAAGTTCTGGGAAGTTTCAAGGCAAATCCACGACTTCATCACATGGAAGCAGGTGGAGTGTCCTTTTGAGAAAGACAAGAAAATCCAGAGCTACCTGCTCACAGCACCTATTTATAGTGAAGAAGGTAAGATTCTTCGGCAGCTCACGCAAAGTTTGCTCATTTCCACAAACGACATGTGCAAAAGGCTCAACAGTGAAAGTGAAAATGGGCAGATTTGCCAACAGCTGTGGATGTTGTTGGTGCTGAAGAGGAAGACGAAAATATATAAACTCTGCAACTGACAAGCATAAACCACGTGGCAGTGTTCTAAGAATCCATTAGAGGATTCCTTCGGCTGTTAGGGCTCCGTTTGAAAGGATACATACTTGCAAGGCTGCTGACAGTAATTCAACCACAATGTTTTATAGGCTTAGGGTCCAAGGCGGCAGGTGTAGTTAAACTATCCATGCTTTACAGAATACCATGGAGATAAGAGGGGGGAAATGTATTCTATCTTTTATGTCTCCTAAAATGCTATCGTTTGACATCATTATGGCTATAAAAGGAGAAGGGCTGTAGCTCTGCTTGAGTTGCGGAAGGAACAGATAGGGGTGGGAATGTTCCCTGTCCCAAGTTGTGGAAAGACACTGCCAGTCAAAGCAGTACTGAGCTAGGTTGGGCAATGTTCTTACTACATATAAGGCCACTTCCTCTGTTCCTATGTGATTAAAATCTTGTTACATGTTCTGACTGACTTTCCGTCCTTCTCTGCCCCACCCTCCCAACCCTCAGCTTTGTTTATTGCATCATTTGAAAGTGAAGGTCCAGAAAATCATATGGAGAAAGACAGCTGGAAGACACTCAGGTAATGAAACCAGCTACTTGGTTCTTTTTCATGCTGCGGAATGCAGCCTACGCTACTGGCCTTTTGAGCCTTCAGAAATTTGGCATGGGAGCTACACATTAGGTAAAGAAGAGGTGCCGCCAAAGTTTGCCATGCTCATGGACTCCATGATGCTTGCCTCAATTGAGAGGAGAGAATTAGAAGGCCATTAATTCTCCTCTAGCTCAAATTAAAATCAAAGCCACACAAGACTTATTGGTCTATTTCTGCTTTGAAGGACTACACTAAAAGCCAAACACCCAGACCACCCAGGGGAACATAACCCCCCATGCAAGACATGACTGTACAGTATGGGGGTGTGACATTGTACATTGCTCACCTTTGTTGAAAAATAAAAAGCCAACACAACCAGCAAAGGACTTCTCCCTGGTCTACTAGTTTTCTTTTTGCAGATTGTTTTGTGTGGGTTTTTAATATTTTAGTTGGATAGTATTGAGAAGTGATATTTCCCACCTGTTGCCTGAGGCACTACAGCCCATCAACATTCTGCAATCTTATTTTCACTTCATTTTGCTGCAAATTTAAATCCAACACAGTAGAACAGCTCTGAATTGCACAGCAGTCAAGGCCTTGCTGGACAAAGGCTGGATCCCAAATCACTTTTTGGTTGAGAGATACAGTGTAGGTGTAGTAGCTAAACTCAAGTATTAGTCTAGATTTTTTTAATATAAAAAACAAACCAACCAGGGAACACCAGTTCCCATATCAAGGGCCAGAAACCTGATCTGTGGTCAGTTTTCAATACATGGTTGAGGACTGGCAAGTCATTATCAAATGATTGAGAATACTGGGGTAAACTAAGTACACAGGTAACAGAGAAAGCTAGAAACCTAATCATCCAGCTATGCAGTAGGGAGATCTGAAGCCAAGCTTAATGGGGCAGCCAGAAATCAATAGCTGGGAACTTATACCAGCCAGTAATCTGAGCTGATCTCAAGTATATTCACAGTTGCATCTGTTTCTCTTAATGTAACTTAAGGTGACAACATTTAAGACGATTTGCTGACGTTATCTTTTCATTTGTATCTCTTCATTTTTAGGACAACTCTGCTCAACAGAGCCTGAGATTTTGGACTTCTGCTCTGGATTCTAAAGCACACACTAAAAAAAACATTGTTTTTAAATCCTTGAAGACGTGATTTGAAACAGGAAGGCCTCACTGGTTGGGGTCTGTTTTGTAGATACAATGCCTTTTATGAATTACAGAAGAAAAAAATGTGCTAAATATTTCACATCAACCTTAAGGCACTTAAAAAAATGAAGGATTTTGTTTTTTAACTATAAAAAGAAGAAGAAAAATCAAGGGCCGGGCCCTGTTCTCAGAGATGAAATGGATTGTAGGGAGTGGTATCTATGGTGGTGTCTTATTGTGATGACATCCAGATCTTTATTTTCATGTTCGGTTTCTTCCACCTAACACACGCACAGTCTCAGACGGGCTCAACATTTTGCAGGTTTGGTTTCCGCTATGCCTTGATCCACCCAACGCTTCCTGAAAATAAATGTTGTCATGTGGGGCCAATGCGTTTGAAATCAGCAAGGCTTCCACAGACCTAAAGAGGGACAAGCGCGTTTCCCAGAACAGGTGCAGGTTGACTGAGGACAGTATAAGCACAGAGCCCTTGGTTGAACTATAACCCTAATTTTGGGCATCTGATATTTTTGAAGAGCTTGCTTCTCCTGCTGCATCACAGAAAACAGAAGGCAAAAAGCAGCTTCCAAGCCACACCTTTTCCATCTAGTGAAGTAGGACTTTGCCTATGAAAGCTCACACCGCAACAGATCTGAGTTTCCAACGTGCCACACGTTTCTTTGTTGCTTCTATTGCAATGGATTCTACACTGCTACACTTCTGGAATTTCTTCTCAATGTTCTGGGTTTCCCTTTCTTTTGTCTTTATGCTGCTTTCCTAGCCTCATTTACTTTGTGGAGCACTAGAAAATTGTGCTCTTGGGGCCAATTTATACAGTCAACAGAGTCAAGCAGTAAAGCTTTGCCTGGAGTGTACTGCTATAGACAGAGGGGTGGTGTTGCTTGCATGTGTGAATGGTCAAATAAAAGAAACATACCTTGGAGAAGATTTTTCTACCCAATATGCTAGATTTCTACATACAGTGCCTTGGATCGTAAGATACACTAATGTAAGGGAGCTCATGGAAGTCAAGTGTTCCTTCTCCTCCCCCTGCTTCTTTGAAGGATCAGGGCTCCCTCCTGAACAATGTGGGATGGGCTCCTGCAGCCTCCCAAATTGGACTTGGAGTTTACTTAGGTTCATGGAATTAAAAATTTCCTGTCTCATCCTCTCCCAACAGCTCCCTGCAACCCATCCCAAATAATTTAGGAGGGCTCCGAATCATCCAGAGAAGCGTCTTTTGTTTTTAAGAGGCCAAGATTGCCGCAGGGCAGGGGGAACGGTGGGAAACTTTCTTTCCATGAACTTCCATAAGTAAACCTCTCTTAGGATCCAAGCCAATTCTTTTGTTTTTCTGGAGAGCACACAAATGCCTATCCACCCCCACCTGTAGTGGTCCAGATCAGGTCCAGCTTCACCATTTAATTCTGCCAGTTTTGTAAAGTTTGGTATGATTGGCAGACAGTCCTGCCCACCTGTCAGAGTTGGCCGATGGAGGTGGGGGCAGGGCGGAGAAAGATCTGGCCCACGAGGCCGAAAAGGTTCACCCCTGGTGTAAATAGACCCTCGACTGCAAGGAAACAGTGTGGGAGCCTCTGCAGTTCAGCACAAAGACTGTCTCCTTTAGTCTGGCCTTAAAAACCACTGTAGCAGCATGGCTGCTCCCCTCTTACATCAGAGAATAGTGCCTTACAAGGTACTGAAAATGTTTAGCGTACCTTCTTCTGCAACTCGGGTTGGAAGCAAGCAAAATAAAAATATGGATGTCTTTAAATAATAATTTTAAAAAACCAGCTACAGCTTTGTAAATAAACTGGAAGATATGGCACATGAACTAGAGTATGCCTACAGTAATGGTGCAGCAGAACTTATTTTTGTTACAAGGTTTGACAAGGTAAAATAGGATAATTGCTAGATCCTCCTTCATCTTTCCTCCTCCCCTACCCTTCCTTTACTAGACCCAATAAGTCTTTAGTTTACATTTGTGTGTTTGTTTATCAGGGATTTTAAGAGAGGGAGAGTACAGTTGTCACAGTCTCAGCAAAAGATTAACTGCCAATGATGTGTTGTCTTTTACAAACTAGCCTCTGACGAACAAATCCTTAAATTAGTCGGAGGAAGTCAACCAGAGTATTTGCAACACAAGGTTCAAGGTGGACTTTATAAAAAGGCTTTGCTAAGTTAAGGTGAGCTCAAAGATCAGGTAAAATATTAAAGCCATTGGTAGCCAGTGTGGTGTCCTCTGGAAGTTGATATATTGCACCTCCCAGCAGCCTCAGCTGACAAAACCAATAATCAGGGATAATGGGAGCAACTTTTAGAGGACCACATTGGTTATTCCTGGGTTAAAACATCCTGCAGTGAATTTGAGAACAGTTTGCTGCTGCCATGCATTGCTTCTATTGGTAGGCCAATTGGCTATTGATATTAGTCAAGCCCCCTGACCTTATGATAACATGTAAGAGCAATTTACCCGATTAAGTAACTTTTGTAGTTATAACTGTTTATAATATATACAGTCATGCTCAGAGTAGGCCCACTGAAATCAATGGATATGACTAATTTGGCTCCATCCATTTCAGTGGGTCTACTCAGACCGGTGCTGGAGACAACCCAATATATGTAACGTGAAGTCACCTTTTGATACCTAACTCCTCCTGGGATGATGGAGCTTGTTGTATAATGATTGGTGACAGTGGAACTTGTAAGAGGTTGTCGAGACAAACCACCACATTCTGGTGCAATCACAGCTGTGCAAGGCACAATTTCAAATTTATAAGCATTGCAATGCCTTCTTAATTTATTATATTGCTTTGAGGAAACGCTTCCTACTCATTAGAAATCTCCTATCATGCTATTTTGATATTTTCATTTCTCAGAGCTACACTATTTTCCCTGCTCCTTTGAAAGACTTCAAGCTGTCCTCACACACAAGCCACATCACTTGATTACTCAGGCGGCAGCTGAATGTGTGAATTGACTCCAATAGAAGAGTATTGCGTTTGAGGTGCTCACTCACATGCAAAATCATGATTTGATGTTTCACTTTTCAAGTGTCGAACATCCATATGCGAACCAGCCCATAAGAGCAAAATCACCCCATTTGGAACAATCCCTACAGACCAAGTTTAGGAGCATATTCCAAAACCAATTAAGCTAGCCTAATTTAACTTATTTTTAATTGTTCTTGAGTAGATGGCTAATTTACTGATAAGAATCATTAGGCTTCAGATTTCTCAGTTGCTTAAAAATCTTGTTACTATCCAGCTTTTTCCTAATTAATTTTTCAATTAGGAGACAAAAAACAAGCACCAAGCGCTGAATTAAAAATACTTGTTTTAATTAAGTGATAATTATATATTATCATGTACCTACTACTTTCTCGAGAACAATTAAACTAAGAACCCATAGTGGGCCAATTAATATACCATACTGTATTTGCAACACCTATAAACATACGGTAAATGTGTGAAAAGATCTTACTATTCCACCCTACCCCTGTTTTCAAGTTAATACATGTTTCTCTAGGAAGAAAACTCAGTTTTATTGAAAAAACAAATATGATTTGCCAAAGCATTTCACTGCCACCACAAAAATTGTTCAGCGAATAAGGAAAAACAAATTAACTAAACAGAAACAATGGAACAGATTTATACACGTCAAAAGAGGAAGCAGAATATTATGTATTAACAGAAAGATGGCCCCACAAAGACAGAGACAGAATTAGTGGCTTTGATTATTTGTGACCTGCTGCTATCCCCCCCCCCCCACCCCCCAATGCTGAGGTATTGCTCTTCAGCCCTAGAGGTAAGATAATATTTATACTGTATTATTACAGTGGGTTTTTTGCACTTTTGGAGATGTCCTAGCTAGCAACATTGTCAAACACTATGAAAGGGATTGTATATGAGCTTTGTTAATGTATTTGAAATTTACAAAAGGATGCTTTAAATTTCAGAGATATATATTTGAAATGCAGTTCTGGGACACTTTGTGTATACATATTTAAGAAGACAGAAAAAGCTTTTACATGAATGTGCACTCCAGTGGTCAATTGGTTCTAGTATATATACTTGAAAAAGTGCCATTTCTATATGGCTTTCTATTATTATTATTATATTATTATTATTTTCCTTTGGTTTGATACATTCCTTTGCCATCCGTGTTTTTGTTATTCTGAGCTGAATTGCTACATATAAAGCTGTACCATAAAGCAGGATATTCTGTGTTTGACTAGATGTGCTTGCATTAATAAAATCAGAATTGCTTCAACCAGGCAGCATGGATCGTTGTCACTTTTTCTGCTCCCGAAAAGTAGGATTTCAGAGGTTCCTTGGCCATTTTTCAATGTGAAAAGCAGCAAGCTGATTGGATGAGGCAAATTAAGAGATTTTAGCGCACACCCATTCCCAGCCTCTGACAAAGATAATACTGGCCAACATTATAAGATTGTTGTAACAATTACTAACATCCATTCAGCCTTTAAGCACTTAAGTGTCTCCTTTATTTATTATTATTTTTTAAAGCTAACCTAACGAAACAGTACTCTTAGCCTGCTGGCTATGTTGACAAACATCCTAGCTAAGGAGACATTTCAGTTTCTGTCCTGGTGTGGTGGGGTCATGATATAATGCTAATGTTTTGCCAATAGCCACTTCCATACCCTCCACTGCCCTACATGAAAATCAGGATACAACCTGGAAGGGGACCTGTGACCCTCCAGATATTGTTGGACTACAACTCCCATAATTCCTGACTGCTGGCCATGCTGATTAGGGCTGGTGGTTATAGTTGTCAGTTCAACAATATCTGGAGTGACACAGGTCCCCCAGCTCTGCCCTACACCATCCAAATCCCCTATATAGTAACTGTATAGTATATAGTAACCCGAGAAGCAATAGGAAAGCAAACTTTCCTTCCAACACAGTCAAACAAAGTTGGTTATAACCCAACATAGAAATCTATGGCTGCAGGCCAACAAAATTAAAGATTTAGAGTTACCTTACAAGCTGGGGCCCCTCTATTTATTTATTTAGGCTTACTTCTAAACTGATTATTGTTGAAATAAGCAGGGGATGGTATAAATAGAAAATAGACTCTAAAAATCACCAGTATAAAACCTACCAAAATAAAAGAGCATCAGAAGATGGTAATGCAAGGCTGTGGAGGCCAGGATTTCTGACAGAGAAGAGCCCAAGTGAAGTGTGAAGGAGCATTTATAATGGGCCACAAAATGTTGTCGCTTACACACAAATGGGCAACTCCTGTTGCCCCCAGCAACACAAATTAAAGGCAACAGAGTCCCCAAATGGACATTTTAAAATTTAGGCACCTCATTTGCCCTACGATGTGGCCCAATGCAGGAAGATACTCCGACAAAAAGGCAGGAACAACTGCCGGGCAGGTTGCAATTTAACAGTCCCTGGGAGTGTCTCCATTGGCTGGTTGGGCCTGCTCCCAGGGGAACACCCAAACAAGGGCTGCTGGCATTGGCCAATAGCCGTGTAATTTGGTCTGCCATTGGTCAGATCACTTGCACAATTCGGGCCACCCAGGAAGGTGAGCAGACTTACCTAGGCTCTTCACAAAGGAAACTACAAGTACCCCTTTACTTTGTGAGGAGAAGATTGCTGTTGAAAGGCACCTGCCCTCTTGTGTCTTCGGCAGTTGGTTGCCTAGCAACACTGTTTCTATTCAACCCCCCAGGATTCCATAGTCAAGAGTCATAGAATCTTACAGTTGGAAAGGACCATGAGGATCATCTAGGCTAGTCAACCCCCTGCAAGCAGGAGCTAAGAAGCAGGTGACTGAGTGCCAGGTGAGTTCTGCTATAGGACAAGTCGATGGCAATGGAAACCTCTCCCTTACAAGAGGGAGAATAGTTTGTATACAGCACAAATGGAAGGGTGTCTTTTATATCCAAGGCAGATTGTGCAGCAGTAAGTCAGAGCACATGTGCCATCTTTCTTTGCCCCTACTAGAATTTTGGAAAGCCAACAGTCACTGGGGAAAGGATTCAGTCATTTCCAATAAGGAACTGACTGCTTGTCATAGGCTCAGGGGGACGTGGGTGGCGCTGTGGGTTAAACCACAGAGCCTAGGACTTGCTGATCAGAAGGTCGGCGGTTCAAATCCCCACGGCGAGGTGAGCTCCCGTTGCTTGGTCCCTGCTCCTGCCAACCTAGCAGTTCGAAAGCACATCAAAGTGCAAGTAGATAAATAGGTACCGCTGCGGCGGGAAGGTAAACGGCGTTTCCGTGCGCTGCTCTGGTTCACCAGAAGCGGCTTAGTCATGCTGGCCACATGACCCAGAAGCTGTACATTGGCTCCCTCGGCCAATAAAGTGAGATGAGCGCCACAACCCCAGAGTCGGTCACAACTGGACCTAATGGTCGGGGTCCCTTTACCTTTACATAGGGTCAGGACACAAAAGTGTGCCAGAGACTTTGGCTTAGTGACAGAACCTCTTCATATGGAATGTGTTTAACCTTCGTTGTTGGCTTTTAAGTGTGCAACTAAAATATAGTGCAAATGCAATGAACAGGTATTTGAGAACACCTGTGTCCTACTGGTGTATTCATTCAAGAGTCTGGATTAGCTATGAGTGGCTTCCTATTGAGCGTACAATTGGGGACAAATCCAGGTTACATTATGTGTGAAAGAGTTTCTTGTTACATTTGTAAAATGGTACTCAAAAACTCCCGTCATTGATTGTAGCGGGAACAAACTGGACTGAATCTACATCTCCAGAAAATGGATTTTAATTTCACAAGACAAGTTTTAAGCATCCAGTAGGACAAAATCCTACATAAAAAGCTGAAGATCTCACATGCCACCAGGTGGACACAAAAAGTAAACTGATAAAGGTATATAGAAGTTGTATGTCAATGAGTCTTAATATTTTAAGCTACGCCTATCACAGGAGGAAGATAAAGACCTGAGCCATAGACATATAGATTTCAGGGGCTAGAAAGCACCTTGCAATTAGTCTAGTCTATCATGCCGCACTACTTCAGGACCCAGCAATACTTGGTTATACTATTTAGCTATTAGTTGTATTGCCTAGGGGTGAGTCACCATGCACAGTACACGTGAGACAGATGTAATTTATCTGTAAAACTTTAACATATTATTATTATACACTGAGGCATTCAGCCAGAGGCAGTTTAGCACCCGAGCAAAACTGACAGAGCAATGATCTACCACATAGCAAGCTAAGAAAACTAGCCACAAACCTTGCCTGTGACTCCCTCAAACGCAGAATCAGAGTTCTTCAGTGAACACACCTGCAGGGCAGAAATATAGTATGCCAATAAATCACTAATTACTTAATCTACAAAAAAGACTAGCCCACAAAAAAATAGTCGCTCGCCTGCCTACATATACAATATTATGAATACTTAAAGTAACTTTTGCAAAAGCATTTCTGCTTGGCCCCATGGAGCATAATCTGAGCTGTATCTACTCAGAAGTCAGTCCTATTGAATTCAGTTGGGCTTACTCTCAGGTAGGTGGTCCCAGGACTGCAGCCTTATACACTGGTTAATTTTTCAAGTGTTCATTCTGGGGAATGGCCATGCAAACAGGACCTTGGTCTGGTCGGCTCCTGTGATGGTACTTGTCTTATACCTCTGAATCCCTGAACCTTTGGGTCAGGATAGGTAGCCTGTGACCCATGTCCTAATTTTGTGGGTGGCAAAGAGGGCGAAAGGCAGGGAGAAGTGGTGTTCCCCCACCAGATTACCCTCAATAGGATGCAGCCCTCACCAGAGAAAAGGTTGCCTACCTGTTTCAGGCAATGGTGATTCAAGAAGAGGCATTTCTGGGATAAGCGTAGTCTGATTGTCTCTGGAAACCTGGCTTTGAGTGCTCTTTTTCTGTACTTCCACATCTAGTGGTCTCTGCTGTCAGAAAAGCCTTTCTTCTGCTTAGGCCTTCATCAAACTTTTGTTTTTATAGGCTTCTGAGTAACCAGATAAGTGAGTTCTGGTGAGAAAGGAAGCTCTTACTAATAAGGATGAGATCATGGATTGAGTGCGCCTGTGTTCTTTAGTGATGGCTGTGAGCTCAAGGTCAATTTGGCTGCCTGCTTAACAGCAATTGTGGGTCTGTGACAATGCACTTACTGAAGTCCTGGAAAGTTAAGTGTTAGCTGAGCTTCTAGTTGGTTGGGAAATTCTGATGCAGTTCTTAGGTCATTCTCTAGAACAGGGTTTCCTAAACTTGGGACTCCAGGTGTTTTAGGACAACAATTCCCATCATCCCTGACCATTGGGTCCTGCTAGCTAGAGATGATGGAAGTTGTAGTCCAAAACAGCTGAAAACCCAAATTTAGGAATCCCTTCTCTAGAAGTATGAATTATCTGCAGGGACATCCAGTAAGGTCTAGGGGAACTCCTAAGCCAGGCTAGGGGACAACAGGGAGTAGCGGCAGCTTATTATTTTTGCAAGGTCTGGTTGGTGGTAGACTCAGGTTGGATTTTTGTTGCTGCTTAGTCCAAACAAGATTCCTTACTTCCTGGGTTTGGGCAATCTTGGCATCTACCTCATAAAGTCTTTCCAAGGCTGCAGAAAGTGTCCTGCTCCTTCTCTTTTGATTTAACCTGATGGTAAGCAGCTTTGCTGCCCCTCCTTGTGTTTCAGACAAAACTCAAGAAAGGAATGGTACAACAGTATCTCCTGCCAACTTCCACGGCTTCAACCCCCATCCTTCCCCCCTGCCAACATGTAGCCTCTTTCTGACTTGTCATAATATCACCTCTCACTTCCCTCTACAGCTCTCTACTTTGGGACAGCCTATAGTAACCTAATCAAATTGCTACTTTCCTTTTCCTTTAAAATGTTTCTTCCCTGGGAAAAAGAAAGCAACTCTGTTGGTTCCTTCCTTATGAGAGCACTCTGATAACTAGACCATGACTGCAAGTTGCGCTCTTGTGTATTTCAGTAAATTTGCTAGTTTCTAGACAGCTCCGCTGAACAGCTGTGTTTTTTTTGTCTAGGAGTCAGAATAGGAATCTAGTTCACTTAAGCAAAATCACCCTCAGTTATTCATGGTCCAGGAGGACTTATTCACAGAACACTTTGCCCTAAAAAGTGGAGTGAAAATAAAAGGAGCAGATTCAATCTGGCCAACTAAATCTGTAGAATGACCCTATTTAGGATACTACAGCTTTGACCAACTGCTCTATACTGTCTTCTCTGGGAAGTCATTGTTTCCCACTTATAGAAAGAGATGTGAATATATGCTTTCAATTGTCTTACTAGGTACGTCAGAACAAACCAGACAGGCTGTGTTGATGCTTCACAATTTGACAAAAAGAAAGGGGAATTTAAACACTGGGCATTTATTTGCTGATGAGCAGTGACAGAAATGAGACAGTTTGATCCTTGCATACCATGCAATTTACTTTTGATTAACACTGAACAAACAGGGTCTTATTCTATTTCTCAGTGAGTAGAGACAGGTCAAGACGCCTTCTCATAAAAGCTGTAATTAATCCTACAATAAAACACAGCATGGGTGATAAGAGTTCTTCCCTAGGAAAAGCTTTTTTTAAAGAGTGTTTGCTTGGAGTTGCATTTGTTAAAGGAAACTGAATTCATTTAGGAATCCTAATCTCTCTCATAGGAGATTAACAATTCACAACATATCCAGCTGTGAAACCAAAAGGACAGGTATGAGCAACACCAAAAAAATGCACAGCAAAGACAAGGTAAAGCATTACAATTTTACTTCCATGGAAGCAGATTGCGGGCCTTTGGTAGCTGACACAAAAAGCTCCCCACGATAATCAGGTTTGCTCTACACATTCAATGCTGGACTCTGAGAACTGCTGAACAGTCAAGATCAAACTGATGTATTATGTAGGCTGCTATGTCCTCAACCCTATAATTAGTCTTTGTGAAGTTATTACTTAGACACCCTTCATTAAAACTATTCTGGGTGGTGTGCAAATGTGTAAATAAAATTCACTCCACCACAGAAATAACAGTTTTAAAACAGATAACAAAAGAAAATCCAAAAAAACCCTAAGTGGAATAAAATATTATTCCCAAAAATACAATATATTCTTTAAATTTCCTTTACTTTGGTATAGTGAAGGGAACACCAAGTACCCCACAAGCAGAATAATAAGCTTGTGAATATGGCCAACTTCACAGGACCTACAAAGTGGCCTGGGACAGATATTCTGACTGTAGACAACTGGTTAAATCCAGATTAACTGTGGAATCAGTTTGGGTGCCCTGGGATATTTTACACTTGTTATTCTCAACTTCCCTCTTGCTAAATGCTGCACAGCAAAGGAAGGGAAGTTTCAAAAGCAGTTTATGACACAGCATGAGGGGGGGGGGGTCAGCCAAGCAAAAGTCAAATCCCACCAGGCTATTGCAAATCCCATACATGAGCCTAAATATGGATCCTTGTCAAAGGGATCAAACAGCAAGTTATGTGGGAGTTCTGCAGTTGGCTCTCCCAATGTTTTTCTTTTTTCCTGGAAAAAAGTTAGGTGCATACATTAGCCCCACATCAATTCATCAGCGCAAGAACCCCCTCCCCCGTAGCTCCCAAACTATTAGCTGCAAGGAAGACATACAGAGACAATAACATGGCCTGGATGTTTTCTGCTGCAGGGACCCCTGCCCCTATTGTAGAATTTTCAATTTGGGCTTACTGCCCAAGATTCTCAGTGCAGTTTCTATGCTGAAAAGCCACCTCCTCCATTATTTTACTAACATCATTTGTTCTGGAGCAAACATGTTATTGGTCTGATCCAGCTGGTCTCTTATGTCCTTAAAGTAGTTCATCTTCCGTCTTCTGTCTTGCTGGCAATTTTCCCAGATACTGAATCACAAGGCAGTTCTTTAACTGATTAAAGAATCTGGTGTTGGGAAAATTCTTCTACGGATTGGCACTTGTATGACTGAAAGTTCATTTGGTTGGGCATTTCTTATTCCACTACCAAAATGACACACTGAACATTACAAAACGTGAAATTAAAAGCAAAGAAAGAGTATTGCTATTACGCTGATGAAAGGTTGTTGGAATGTGGGGGCATTCCTGGAAAACAAAACCAGGAACTCACAGCATTGATATAGCTCTTTACCTTTGTCCAAAAAGACAGATATGGTATCAGCCTGTGAAGGTACAGAAGAATGAAATCAGTTCAGCTATAGCAGGAGCAAGGTGTAGATAGTTAACCAATAAGGGTGGCTTCCCAACTCCATCTTCAATCCATTATTCTTCTTTATTTGAAATAGGCAGGAAAAACAGCGCCTATATCAGGTGCCACTTTGAGTTTTAAAAACAAACAAACCCTGTTGTGACTGTTCTTTGCAGCTTCCCTGATTTCTCATGCAACTGGATTTCTATGCATACGATTCCTCACAGAAAATATGCCATCATCTTCAATCTACAGTCAAAACTTGCATCTTTGGAAGTACACAATATTTGCTTTCTTTTTTGCTGGCCACACTACACTATATGCATTCACAACGCACTTTAGGGCTGTACCACATTGCTTCATGACCTCAAAACAAGAAACCAGTCCTATATTAAAACACAGTAGTATTCAATTTAATTATAAAGAGAAGACAACAGCAAGCCAACTTGCATTACATTCTCTCCACTTCAGACAAGTTACATTGTTCTTCACAATGTTATAAAGGCAAATTACATGTTTTTAAAAAAGATCAGTGTCCAGAACTATTTTCAAACAGTACATAGTCTTTCAGAGCTAAAAGCCGTATTATTTTCATTGCCCACAAATTCAATTGGCACAATGCTCCCAGTGTTCCTGTTGCAGACCCCATTCGAAACGGATAAGAGACTGCACAAAAGCACAGCTCTGCTTTTCTGCAACTCTTGTTCGTTTCAATGGGGCCTAAGCAGGAGACATGATTGTGCCCAGTGCCAAAAGTAAAATAAAACAGCCCCAAGTTCGCAAGCGATTGCCGTCTTTTCTCCTGTCCCCTCTCCCAAGTGACAGAGACTTCAACACTCACCTGAAGAACAAAGGATATCAGTGTAATAATGAGGCAGTGTAATAATGAGGCAGTGAAATGAACTGCTTATGTTCAAGACTGCATTTCTTTCTACATCCCAAAACATGCAAAAAAAAGTTATTTGGCCAGTAGCTAGGATAAGCAGACAGCATACAAGCTCAATTCATTTACAATCCAATAAAGAACAGCAATGCAATATTATTGTAAACTGTTCAACGTCCTTTCTTTTAAATACCTTAAATACATATTTTTGCAACTTGATTTATGTACCTGATGGTTAATAAGGCGAATTCAGTGATTCTGGCTGCACAACATACCATGGTGGGGTTTTTTGCATATAATTCTCCACGGGCTCTTGCCTCAGGGCTTTATTCTTCCCACGGAATGCGTACGTACTTATAGTGTCCCTTTCTAAAAAAACTACAGTGAAGCAAGCAGCACAGAATAATGATAGGCAGTGGAGAAGGCAGTTTTTCATTCAGCTGTGACTCTTATTCCCACATAATGCAAATCTGAAAAATGAAAATGTTAAAAGAAAGATCTAGATGCAGAAAAGTTCTTGTTCCCTTGCCCACAACCCCCCATGCAGTTAGACATGTTAAAAGCAAACTGAAATGCTTCCTTTCGCTCAAGTGCCTGATCTGGTGCAATGTGTAGGTAACAGCTGGCCAGAGAAATAGATCTTTGAAATCATCTTCAGCAAGAGAGAGGCACTGCGTTGTTTTTTTTAGCTGAGTTATAATTAAGGCTTCAGAACGATGCTGGTTCATAGCAGCTCAAGAGTCTTAGGATTGCACTGAGGATCATTTTAACCTATTGCTTCACTGTTAGTCCTGTACGCCTGCTTACGCAGGTGGGTCTCAATCTCCTCTCTGAACACCAGCATCCCAAGGTGAGAGTGAGAGGCCTCATTCATGGCTTTAGACTGGATACACATGCGATATTGCTCCGGAGTCAGTTCATCGGCACAATGCTTCTCATGCCAGAGATGAAAGAGGCCAGGGACCGGGGTCCTGGCCACAATTAGATCGCCATGCAAGTACTTTCGATAAAGGTGGACATCTTCTCCACCCCAGCCTTTGACTTCCAAGTCAAACCCCCCTGCAATAAATCAAAGACAGAAATCAGAAATGTCGTAATCAAATTACTTCAAAAGCAGAGGTGTAGAGAAGATACATTCATTTTCAAGATCCTATATCTCCAAGCAAGATAAACCAGCAGGACTCACAAGGTTAAAAGAAAGTAGAGATCTCAAGTTGCTAGGTAGGTAATAAAGGGCAAGTCCTTGTCTGAAGAGCTTCAGATTCTAATCACCTAGGAGTCAACAAAATTTTATGTATGTAATCACTAACAGAGAAGGGGAACCTGTTTAACAAAGATGATCACATCTTATATTTTAGTTGGAATTATTCAACTGTTGTTCTCAGTTGTGAACAGCTTCCAGAACCTAGATCCATCAGAAATCATGAAAAATCTGCACAATGAGTGCAGCCATCTTGCTGCTAATTCTTTAGCAGTTACAGTGGTACCTCGGGTTACATACGCTTCAGGTTACAGACTCCGCTAACCCAGAAATAGTGCTTCAAGTTAAGAACCTTGCTTCAGGATGGGAACAGAAGTCGTGCTCTGGCGGTGCAGCGGCAGCAGCAGGAGGCCCCATTAGCTAAAGTGGTGCTTCAGGTTAAGAACAGTTTCAGGTTAAGAACGGACCTCCAGAACGAATTAAGTACTTAACCCGAGGTACCACTGTATTCGACATTTTTAAAACATGAAGATGGCAAAAAATGAAGTCCGAGAACTCTTGTAACTGAAAGATAGGTGAAAGCCAAAAATGGGGAACCCATAATCCTCCAAAGTTTGTTCAACTCCAGTTCCCACCAACGTCAGCCAATGGTAAGGGATTAAGGGAATTGAGTCCAACAATCTCTTGAGATTCACATATTCCCCATCCCTGATATAAGCTAACAATTGCCTATAAGCTCTGCAAGAAAGCTACACACACATGCTAGGACTCAGGTCCTGAAGTCATATAAAATCTTATTCCTGAAAGGGAGGAATTCGTTTCCAGATTCATTAAGGGACTCCTTGGCAGGTTTTGAATAAACATTCACAAACTTTTTATTGATAATAATCAGCTAAACAGTTTGAGGATCTATACAACTTTGTAACATGCAGACAACAGAAGTCTCAGAGAAACCAAAGACTGGAGGGAGGAAAAATGGGGGGGGGGACAAGGATGATATATTTTTGGATAATGTGTCTTGTTTTAATTTTGAATAAAAAAACTTTTTTAAAAAAACAGATCCATTAAGGGAAGCTACGAACACACACACATTTGTGCATTTTTTACAAGAAAGCACTGCCATTTATACACACACTTTCCCATTCAACAATCTCCTCTACTCTCGACTGCAGTTAAAGCAAGCAATAAAGCAAAGAAATATTAGTCATTGCAATTTATCATTTATTTTATTTATTAAAAGCATTAAAAGAATAAAATTCAGTATTAAACACAATACTTCACAAAGAACAGATGTAATGGTTCTAGGGGTTGCTCGTGTGTAAATCGGTGCCACACCTGGCTGGGTTACCTGGGTGAACTCTTTCTGTCCGGACACCCACTCACCCGTGGCTGTCTCAATCGCTGGCAGAATCCGTCAGTGGGCGTTTCTTGAACTTCTTCCAGCAAAGAAGCTCTTCGACGCCTAGTCTCCGCCTAGTCTCTCTGCGCGGAAGCCTTCTGCGCAGGGAGGGCGTGGGCAGCGGAGGACCCGTGCTCTCCCCGCTGGTCTCCGGCGAGGAGTCATGGAGCCACCTCGCCAATTCCCCCATCTGCCCCCCTGCTCCACTGGTGCTATGCTGATTTCCTTCCCCAGAAGATGGGCTGCTTCTCCCCTCCCGGGACGCTCTCCAGAATCCCTCTGGAGCCCTCCCTCTCCCTCTGGCTCCGATGGCAGTTCCCTGACAACAGAAGTAGCATAAAATGCACCCTTTCTGGCAGAAAAAATACTAAAATAATTAGCACAAGTGTACAACAAAATACAAGTAATAAACTGAGAAGTCCAGATTATAGAAAAACGTGAGTTGTTTAAAAGCAAAAAAATGTATAATATGGACACGGCAAAAGAGCAATTCCTTGTCAGCAATAGTTAAATTTTGTAATTAAAAGTTTCCTTTAAAAATCAGCAAGAGTTACCGTACTTTTCGGACCATAACATGCAGTTTTTTGCTCCTAGAAAGTAAGGGAAAATGCCTGTGCGTGTTAAGGAGCGAATGCACGGATCGGAGCCATGGCTGCCGTCAGTCAAGCAAAGCGGGAGCTGCTTACACACTCTACGAGGCTCTCGCTTTGCTTGCTTTAAAGCGACCTGGAGCCGGGGAGGAGGGAGGGAAGGAGAGCCATGGCAGCAAAGCGGGCAGCAGCCGCTTACACGGGAGGAGGGACAGACGCTAGCAAAGGTCCGTGAGCTCTCTAAACAGAGCAATGAGGCTGCAGAGGGACGGCAGGAAAGATAAAATTTAAGCAACCAGCAGCAAAATAAAACCAACCTCGAGCTCTGAGCCACGCAGTGAAAACCAGGAAGTTAAAGAAAAAAGGCTGGGGATGAGGGAGAGGGGAAAACTCCGCAAATCCCCGCGTCTCAGCTGATCCGCTGGGAGGGAGCAGCTTGTTTTCAGGCAGGATAGATTCGAGCATTGTCTGGGTCCTAGTGCCCCTACCACTTTTTTGTGCTCCATTCTATTGCTGCTGGTGGCTGCTTATCACTCAGGCTGCAAGGAGGAGCACTTTTACACAGCTAATGGTGAATCCCCTGCAATCCAAGTCCTCCTCACTTGCTCAAATCTATTCTGCCTCAAAACAAGGAGCGGAAGGAAAAGGCTGCAAACTGTTAAATGGAAAAAACCCAGGCACAGGGCAAGTAGCTTAAGTATACCTTTAAAGCAACAGTGCTCTTTCCCTCCCTCCTCCCCGCTCAGCTCACCGAAAAGCTCCTTCTCCACGCGTGCTCCCTTGAGTGCTTTTCCTTCCCTCCCCACTTAAAACGTGGTTACAAAGCAAGGATCCACATGGATCCTCAGGATTTTTGCATTGGGCTACCCCAAACTCACCATCAGATCACATGTCTGTGGCCACAGCATGAACCATAAAAATCATGCACCCACTGTTTCGTTCAGAATATTTTTTTCTTGTTTTCCTCCTCTAAAAACTACGTGCGTGTTATGGTCAGATGCGTGTTATAGAGCGAAAAATACGGTAGTTTAGGCCCCAAAGCCAAACAACAATCAGTGGGAACACACAAAATTACTAAGACTGATGAATTCTATAGCAAAAGTGGTTATTCCTTTCTTTTTTTCTTTGGAATTGTTTCTGATCTCCCTACCCAAACTCTTGTTCCACTGAATTGGCTTTATTTGTCTCCACCAGTTATCCTTTCCCTAGCAATTGTTCCTCTTCTTTAGATAACCTAATCCTATGGCACTATGGACACTCTCATCTTTCATTGACAGGGAACAAAAAAATCTAGAAGCTGGAGCAGAGTCACACATACTTAGGCTTACACAGACAAACAGGAAGTAAACAGTAATTTGCCTTAATTAAAAATATGAAGAGAGGCAAGACAAAAAAAATATTGATGCAGTGCTACTGCATTTTTTAAAAGCAGCATTAATAATGTACTAAAATAAGACATAAAGCTATTACACAATATCAAAACTCAGTTAAGCCACAAGGTGGTGCCAACATATATAGACAAAACTAAGCTGTGAGGCTTGTGCTAGCTTTTTAAATGCTCAAGTAAGAAACTGCATGGGTGAATAACTCACACATTTTTTCCCTACAAAGTTCAAGGACCATGATTTAATTAAGTATGCCCTGGGTGTCTTTAGACTGAAAGGCCGGACAGAAATAATGTAAAGTAATAGTTTCCTGGAAGAAATAATTTCTCTTCCTTAGTGAGAGCAAGAGTCACTTGAGCTGGGTATTGGTGCAGAATATCCAGCAAGAAGCAACATTCCCATGTCAATCATTAAACAGAGGATATCTGACAAAATCCAAGACAAAAATCATAAAGCAAAGCATCTTACCGACAGCCAGGAAATCTGTTCGATACTGACAAGTCATTCCAAAACCAAAATCCCGCCAAAAACCAGAATCCTTTTTGTGCACCTACAATTATAAAAAGTATGCATATTTAGGCATTTCGAGAAGAAACAGGATCTGAAATTAATTATCCCAGTAAACAATTCACTCACCACCCACTAGGGATGGGGGAGAATTTCAATTCGATTTGCATTTAAAGGTACCTAATGGACACAGGTGGCGCTGTGGGTTAAAGCCTCAGCGCCTAGGACTTGCCGATCGAAAGGTCGGCGGTTCGAATCCCTGCTGCGGGGTGCGCTCCCGCTGCTCGGTCCCAGCGCCTGCCAACCTAGCAGTTCGAAAGCACCTCCGGGTGCAAGTAGATAAATAGGGACCGCTTACCAGCGGGAAGGTAAACGGCGTTTCCGTGTGCAGCTCTGGCTCGCCAGAGCAGCGATGTCACACTGGCCATGTGACCCGGAAGTGTCTCCGGACAGCGCTGGCCCCAGGCCTCTTAAGTGAGATGGGCGCACAACCCCAGAGTCTGTCAAGACTGGCCCGTACGGGCAGGGGTACCTTTACCTTTACCTTTACCTAATTGGCAGTTTCCAAAACAATCTGAGAAGCGAAGCACAAAAAATGTCCTTCAAATTTTGCAGTTGTCTGGCCAAGTAGCATGTACAAAAATGCATACGCCAGGGTAAAGGGTCCATAAAAATGCATGTGTTAGTGAAATCATACAAAAATTTGCAGTGCCAAGAGGCAGTTGAAACAACGGCATCAAGGCAAAACTTGGCATAACAGGCAACAGGAGTTTATTTCCAAAAATGGCATGTAGACTACCTGCTTCTCTATAAGAACATACGGTCGTAATGGGCCCTGAATGTGTTTTCGCTGGGATTTCCATGTTCGTTGTACAATCAAGTTCAAGTTGAAGTGAGACTAAGGAAGCAATCCTAACTCGCCCCACCCTCAGCCTGGCTTCATGAAGAAGCAGTGGCAGAATGACTGCAACGCCAGCCTGGAACTGGTGCACTGGTTGGGCCCAGGTCACACCTGATGCAGCAGCAGGGATAACACAGGATTTAAGGATCCTGGGTTGGCTCAGCCCCACAAAGCTCAGTTTGAAGGCATTATGCTTCTGGGATGCTGCTGGCGGCACTTCCATAGGGACATTTGGCAGGCAGAAGTAGGGGGAAAAGTAATCAAATCACCCTGTGTAAAGAAACACACAGCGCAATTCCTCTTCTTCTATCTCCTTGGCCTTCTATGAACTTCCTGTGTGATCCCCAGCTTTAGCAGGCTTCCTTGACCATATAGGCCTGCAGCTGTGGAGGCTCCCTATTTTACAGCTTTACACGCAGCATGAATAGGACCTTAGCCTACCTCGTACTCCAGCCAGTGTGCTACACATTACACAGTAACAGATTTCCAGTTTTGCCCTCATCTAATGTTTCTCTGTTTTCTTCTTTAATGAAGCAAACACTTAGGAACATGCCATTTTATTCTTCCACAAATGGTGTGGAAGAATCGTTCACCTTTGACCACTGACTCTCTGATACTTTTTTTTAAAAAAACTGAACACAAAACTCTGCAAGCTTTGCATGATGTTTGTATGCATCATTCATAGATGCTGCTGAATTATTGTCATTTTTACAGAAGGGTATTGGGTAAATTCTGGAGTACAGGATCAGGTTTAAGGTACTGGTTTTAACCTTTAAAACCCTATTCGGGCTAGGACCCTCGTACCTACAGGACCGCCTCTCCTGGTATGTCCCACGGAGGACCTTACGGTCTTCAAATAAAAACATCTTGGAGATCCCGGGCCACAGGGAGGTTAGGCTGGGCTTGACCAGTCTGACTCCCTCTCTCCTTCTATAACCTCCATACAACTCTAGCCCAATGGTTGCCATTAATTTGAATCTGAATTGATTTTAGAATGTATTTTAATTAATTGACTGTGTGATTTTATGTACACTCTGCTATTTTTACTTGTTGTTAGCCGCTCTGAGCTTGGCTTTGGCCAGGGAGGGCAAGATACAAATAAAATTTTATGATGAAGAGGATAACTGGCATTAGCACCAGTCTATATGTGGATAAAGCTATAATTTTCCTTCTCCATTTTTTATCTTTAGGTTAACCGGATGAATAGTTGGGAATTTAGGAAGCTTATTGGACTATGGAACATTTAAGGAGTATGCAATTTAAGGCTTACTAGTATCTGTTTGGTTAATTATTTTTATTCCCAAATTCTTCTAAGTTGATTGCTCTTGAGTAAATTGCTGAAATCTTTATTTCACATTTGAATTTCCCCTACCTAGCATTTAATGATTTACATGCTCCTTGGCATGTAAATGAATGTGCTCATTTACACATTTGTTTTATGTTTCATTGAGTGTTGAATTCATAAGTTTTCATCATCCCATGCAGTGTTTTAAATATTTCAAATTTCTTTTTCTTTTGATCTGACTCTTGTCCTCTCTGCTTAATGGAGAAGGCTCAGCAGAGCTAAATTTAAAGGACCTACTTTCCACGACAAACAGTTCTTCCATCAAACACTGCATTGAAGCTGCTACGGTTAATATGGAGAACAAGGTTTTTAAGCTTCTTTAAACTCCAGTCACTTACCAACTGCTGCTCCACAGGGGGTGGCACATCTTGATTAGCATAGACAATGGCAGGATTATAAAGGCTGAATACCACAGGATAGAAAACTTTCTTCCCTACAGAGACAGGAGAGATTCGTTACTCCTTATGGGACATCTTTGGGCAGAAAAAAGCAGCTGCACGTTTCCTCTATTTTTTTTTATTAAACAGTAATCCATCTAACAAGCAAAAGAAAAGAAAAAAGTCTGCCTCTTAAGACTTTTGCTCAAAAAACCCATGTTATGCATCAATCACAGCACAAAGGCGGAATGGAACCAAGCATGCACAGCCAAATATTATATTTGGGTCTGGAACGAGAGCATCAAATAACCTGAGGAGTTAAAAGCATCAGTGTTCAAAATTATTCCTGACTGGAGGAGATCGTTCTGATGAAGGTAACTATAAATAAAACTTTCAAAAGGGTCAAGCACTAGTACGTGAAAGACACATGACTCCTAACCTCAACATCCCTCTAAAATAAAAGGTATAGTCTTTGCCATTGCTGTAAATTTTGGGCCAATTCCAGACGTGGCTCTTGCCAAGGGTGTTGGATAGTGATTAGTGTGTCACATCTTGGAGAGACCAAGATTTAATTCTTTTATTAAGTAGGATCTAATGAAGAGGTGCCAGTGCCAGTTTAAAAATGCACAGTGGGGTTGTCCCCTGCCTGTGGGGGTGCTGGGCAAGAGAAGATAGGTGACAGGAACATAGAAAACTGCTTAATCCAAGTGAGAACATTGGTCCATCTAGCTCATAACTGTTTACGTGAGTGGCAGCAGCTTTCTGGTTTCGGACAGGAGACATTCCAGTGCTAATGGAAGATGCTGTGAGTTGAACTTGGGGGTCTTCTGCATGCAGCGCCGAATGCTCTACCAGGTGGCCTATGCCACTCCACTATTTGAAGCTCAGTTCCCATCTTTGTTTTATACTCAAGTTTCCAGTCCCTAACAAATCCCAGTGTTATGCTTTTCATGGTGGCCAGCGGGAACTATGCATGTGATGCATAGAGACAACATTCCTATTTGTCCTCAGGATCTGGTAGGTGGAGGAATCCTGCCTCTGAGCCATTTCATTCCATTTAACTATCATGGATGATAGCAGAGACTTCTATGGGAAGAGCACTGAGAAGCAGTATTGAGTAGAGCTGCTGGGACTTGCAGCCCTCCCACTTTCCAGAAGCCTTGGCTGCCTCTGCTGACTTTAGGAACCTAGTGTGAACATACCTGGCTCAGCATTCAAGCGGCAGCTATTTAAGAACTCGGCTGTGAAATAAATATCAACATCGCAGAAGAACATCAAGACCTCGCCTTTTTCCCAGGCTCTGGCACCCACATCTAGTCCCCGACCACGATTGAATTCCTCATTCAAAGAAACCAGGGTGTAATTATGAAAGTTAGCCTCTCTAAGGAAAAAAAAAGAGGGGTGGGGACATAGAGAAAGAGTGATGTTAAAATGTTCAGTTCATGACACGTCAGCTTCAGCTAGGGAAACTGTGTTTCATATACAGCCTGGGCTCTATCTCTTTTATGGAATAGGTTTTGCACTTATGGTTGCTGCCAATTGGGATATGTTTCTGTTGGATTCTGTCAAAAGCAAGGGCAACCAGGTGACAAATTAAAATGTTATCTGTAGTGGCACACTACAAATTAAAATGTTATCTGTAGTATCTAGAACTCTTGATGCCTTCTTTGCAAGTCAATACATTTTTATCTTTTGTTTCTATATTCTGCTCCAGGTAAAAAGAGTTTCTCCCAGATATGAAACAGAAATATATAGGATCAAGATGGTAGCAAGATTTCACTTCTACCACTAAATTAAATAGTTTCAAGAAAAACTTGAAACACCTTGCCTGCAATAAGTTTGTTGTAAATTACTGCTCCCCCACCAAAAAAACCCCCCGTTTACCAATGTAGATGTATTTTGAACACAGAACCATAATCACATATGGAAGTCTCTGAGCGCTTATCAGCATCCTCTATTTTGTCATTTAAAATCTCCTACTGGCATAGGATATTTTTATGCTTTAGAAAAAAATGCCACATCAGCAAATCTTAGAGCTACCAAGGATTTTTGTTCAAAAAAGCTATCTAACAGTTACATGAATTCAGTGAATATAGAGAACAAAGATGTCCCCAATACAGTTATTGTGAACTGTTTCCCCCAGAAATGCCAACCTGGCCTCAACACTACCAGCAGTGACATCTTTTTAGAAACTGCTTAGAGACTGCTCTGGTATTAAGCAGTATACAGCTATATGAAATAAAGAAACAGCTGTTTTGGGAAGCTTTTGGTAATGGCTGATTCTACTATTTCTGCTGCTGCTGAGTTTGGGGTCTTTTTCCCCTCTGGTTGTTGCTTTTTTAAACAAAGGCTGTTTATTCTTATGTGAGGTTTTTGCATTGATTTGTGTTTGTTGTGGTTTGTTGCAATGTGCTTTCTTGTAAAGGAACAGTAGAATATTGATTTCGCTGAAAAATAAATTCAGAAAAATAAAAACTTTGCTACTCACTCACTAAAATGCAAAGTGATAACATTGCATGGGCTTCTCTGAAGGTTTTCTACTCACCCCAGACAGTCATCAAAACCCTTTGCCTTATCTGGGGGAAGCATTATACCAGCACCTCATTAAGACATATTTAAACAGCTAATTGCTGCTTTGTTTTTTACATAATAAGAAGTTTGAACTTTTTCAACTCACCTAGCAACTGATTCTAAGATGCTCTTGACGTCAGAAAGACCCTCATGTCCAAAATATACAACTGTGAGGTGAATCCGCTTGTCCTGGTTAATGCACACTTCCCTGGAGAAGCAAAACAAGTATTTGGTATTGCAATAGCTTAACAAGGGGTTTTGTAATTTAAAATAGCAAATATCGCATACTGGATTTGTTCTATTTACAAATACATTTACCTATTGCATCCTAGAAAGCAATCTGACCAAATTAATCACTAAGTCACTGCACTGTCGGGAATACCAGGCTTATAGGGGTGATGTCCATTATAAATGAATGACAAACGGCTGCAGTTCATTCATTCTTTGTGCCTTCTTCCCATTACTGCTTCTTGAGATGTGGCTAGTGTTTAATGCTTTCCACATCAGGTACCAAATACTCCAGCAATCTATGGTCACATTTTGCACACTACCCTATATTTCAGAGGCAAAAAAGCATCTCAGATTTTAAATTGAGAAGATGCTTCTCCATACTGGAACTACCAGTGTTCTACAATACCACTAAGCGTTATAGCTGATTGGAAGATTCACTGTATTTGCCTTCTACTGTAGGAAAATGACTACATAGGATTGGTATAGGGCCTAGTTTCTGAAGCACTTACCTGAAGTTTTGCATGAACTGTGCAAAAACCTCCGTCCTTCCAGCAAGGGGAACAATAATGTTTATTATTGACCTGGAGATGTCAACAGTTTCACTCTTCACTTTCATTAGGGGCCCAAATGGACGAAACAGTGTGACATGCCTGTACTCCATATCATCTGCCTTCTTGTAGAACAGTTCATATTGTGTCCCTTTGTCTCTCTCAGTACGGTAATAACCTTAGGAACAATTTACAGGAGGAACTGATTCAGTCACAGACTTTAAACTCAGTGACAAATTCCACTGCTTCAGGAATTACTATACATTGTGAGGAGAGTGTCAATATTCAGGATGGTGCTCAGCCAGGTACGTTATTATGTAGAAAAACAAACAAACTCAACTCAACTCAGATTGAAAATGTGAAAGGAACTCCAGAGCACAATCTTCTCATATATAAAACCCAGATTCAACCCCTCGTAATTCCACTTAACGTATGTCAAGTACCAAGATGAGGAAAGGACCTTAGCCAAATGCTAGACAAGCTGCTGCGAGTCACAGCAGATGGAACAATGATCTGATTCTACAAGGCAGTTCCTTAACTATTTCTGCAACAAAAGCACCAACCCAAGTGTGTCTCCTATTCTCAAAATGCTAGCCAAGTTGTAAATTGCACTCTTGCAGGGAGAGGGGGCAGAGAGAGAGAGAGAGAGAGAGAGAGACTGCAGTAACCAATGTTCAAAATGAAAATCAGACTCCTGCCTTCATTATCTATTGTAGAATTTTATTGACAGATTAAGATGCTTAGTAGGTCAAGTCCTACACTAAGCAGCAGATGACTTGGCTTGACTGTGTTAAGCTGCGACTGATCCTTCTTCAAGAAGATCAATACTTTAAAATCAGCTGGCTGACTTTCATAGAACAAATTTGTACTCATTTAAGTCTAACCTGCTTCTTGGCAACATCAGGCTCTCAAGAAAGCTTTCATTATAATTACTACCAAATACAGTTTTTATAAAAGTATCCGTTAGCAATTGAAACGACCATTCCCAATTTCTCTTTGAAAAAGAAAAAAGATGCTACTTCTTAGGCTTATCAAAGGCTAAGTGTACATAATTCATCCAAGGTTTTTGGGAGGAGAGGGAGAAGCAGAAGTTGCAAAGGAACAAGTACTAGAAAGCATTATCATTTTTTCCCTCTAAATAGTTCCCGTATCCTTAATGTAATCTGCGAGCATTTAGAAGTCCTGAACTAAAGGATGACAAATTTGGCAAGCACTGACAATAAACTTGTATTGTCTCCAAAGAGCAAATATGCATTACAGAAACCAAATAGTAGCAAACTATTTCCATAGCTGGACTCAAAAATGCCCATTGCAGGAGGTAAATAATTTTCTCTCCATCAGTTTCCTTGATAGAAAATGAACTGTGGTAGATCTAATTAAAACAAACACTACTGTCATTTGCAGAAATTTTTATAAATGCTGCTCAGAGAAAATTTTGAGTTAAATATTTGCTTAACTGGAAAGGATCAAAAGGGTAAGTTTAAGGGAATAGTTTTTCATAGAGCTGTGCAAAAACAGCCTCTCTAAAATCTATATCGTATTTATCAGCGGCGAAGTTGGATGACAGTTTTGCCAAATATTTTCCAGAAAACTACTGGAAGGAAAAAGGTTTTGTTTTACTTTATTTATTTATTTAATACCACCCTGCACCCGCAGAGTTCAGCGCAGTTCACAAATTAAAAATACAAGATAAAAACACAAAATACACAATAAAAGCAAGAAGGGGAAAAAACCTAATAAGAATAATGCTAGGTCAGGTCAATGGCCCATTCAGTTCAGCATCCTGTTCTTACAGTGACCAACCGGATGCCTGTGGGAAACACGCAAGCAGTCAATATGCACATATTCTCCAAGGCCTGTTGAAGATTATGCATATTGACCAGGAAATGTGCACTATTCCCTCTTCATGGAAGCATTATATGCACATTCTCCATCAAGCCAAGTGAATGTGCGCAATGACTAGCTGTCATGCACATTAAATGTTTGACAGGGCTAGGAAAATTTGCTTTCGAAATATATCGTAATATATCGCCAGCTAAAACTTGTGATATCCCAATAGATTATGATGTTAGAAAGGAGGCAGGGAAGTAGGAGGCAGTTGCCAGCCATGCAGATGATCAGCGTCACTGTACACAGCTCCTGCTGCTTCCTGGCAACAAGGCCAGGGCGGGCAGCGTTGTTCTGAGTGGAGCACTTCAGCCAGGGCACTGCGTGACACTGTAAACGCAAACACGGGGATTCCTGCTCCAAAATTCTGGAATCGCTCTTGCGATTTTAACTTTAAACAGGTTTCCAGGCAATGTATCAATACATCGCCCAGGCCTACTGCTCAACTTACATTCCACTTAACACCCCTCCACACACGCACAATTTCTAGTTAATAGTAAACATATAACAATAATGTGGCCAGCACTATACAGTGGTACCTCTGGATACGAACAGGATCCGTTCCGGATCCCCGTTTGCATCCTGAAGCGAACACAACCCATGCCTGCGCATTGCAACTCGCCGCTTCTGCGCATGCACGTGACATCATTTTGACTGTCTGCGCATGTGCAAGCGTCGAAACCGTGGAGCGCAACCCGAAACCACTCAACCTGAAGCATATTTAACCCAAGGTATGACTGTACAACATTAATGATTAAAAACCCAAAAGGAGTAAGAATAAAGACAACACCTGTCTTTCTGTACTGATAGTTTGAAAGTGTTAAGATACCTGAAGGCTGCAATACTATATAAGTATCCCCTGGACTAAGTCCCACAGAAGTCCAACACACAGCTGTCAAGTAAGTATGCATAGCATAGGGTTGAAGGTGGGGAGAAACACCCAGAATTTGCTAAGATTGTCAGAAGATTATAATTCTCTATGAGCAAACAGAGTTATCATGCATAGCTGCTAGAGAATTAATCACCAGTCCTACGTAGATTTTTACAGATCCCATCAAGACTAATGATGTCAAAGCTCTGCTCAGCTACTCAGTCCACTGAGGACTAGGTCACCATGCCCCTACCAAAAATAATTTAAGAGTCTGAAAATAGGCTGCATTCAGACCTCTTAACAGATGTTTCTGAAAAAATAACTTCTGGATTTCTATCTCTTGCTTTTATGCTGAAATGGCATTTGTGAAGAAAAATCCAGAAACTGCTATGTTGCAAACTACCTTTCAAAACTACATCCCATCTCCAATGTCTGAGCTTGCAGTTTGGCAAAGCTCATGATTTACTGACATCACCTGAACCAGGGTTCATCTTAAGAGTCCGTTATGTGTTCCTTTCACTAACAGACTCAAATCAGCTATTCTAACAGTATGAAGACTTTGTTTCTGCTCCTAATCTTTCTTAGAAACTTATCAGCCTGCCCCAAAAACAAATAGCTTGTGCAATTGCCAAGACCGCCTAATTAAAAATGGCCACAATTTACCTCCACAATGTATGCTCGGTTCTGCTGCAATATACTATGCTAATTCATTCACTGACATTTAAGGAATATTAATTTTTCTACATAATCTGAATGGACAAATTTTAAATGTGTATATCCAGTTTCCTACAGAATATGTACAATGCTATCAATGTGCATGTGCTTACGGTTGTAGGAAGGTGTCTGAAAGATGAGACAGGTGGGCATTGTGCACATGTTTGGGACAGCCATCTCAGGCAGCCTTTCATTGTAGGAGCACTCTTATTTCTAGAGGAGCTGGGAGGGCCCTTGAAAGCGTGCATATACGTGTTTCACTCGGGGTCAGCGGCACCTTTGACATGGCTGATCTCACGCCGCCTGTCTGTCTGCCTGCTGCTGCCAGGCAGGCGGCGCGAGATCAGTCGTGTCAAAGGTGTCACTGACCCTGCTGCCACATAGCAGCTCAATACAATACACTTAGGTCCTGTATACCTGAAGGAGTGTCTCCACCCCCATCGTTCAGCCCGGACACTGAGATCCAGCACCGAGGGCATTCTGGTGGTTCCCTCATTGCGAGAAGTGAGGTTACAGGGAACCAGACAGAGGGCCTTCTCGGTAGTGGCACCCTCCCTGTAGAACGCCCTGCCCCTTCAGATGTGAAGGAAATAAGCAGCTATCTTCTTTTTAAAAGACATCTGAAGGCAGCCTTGTTTAGGGAAGTTTTTAATATTTAATGCTGTATTGTTTTTAACACTTGATTGGAAGCCGCCCAGAGTGGCTGGGGAAACCCAGCCAGATGGGCGGGGTATAAATAAATTATTATTATTATTACTATTATTATTATTATTATTATATAGGCGGCTTCAGTGGTGGAGGCTGGCACCCCCCAGAATTTGGTGCCCAGGTGCCCTGCACCCCTTGCACCCCGGGTAAAGACGGCCCTGCTCAAAACACATCGGAAATTTAAAAGCAGGCAACAGACTACCGGTATGCATTGAAAACTATCAGCAGTCCAGTTATTTCCATGTTTATTTCTCAAGGTTAACAACTGTAATATTTATATCAAACTCCTTGTACAGTAAACTTGTTATGACAGAATGGCTGAATCAGCAAATAAAATAAAACTGATACGTTTTTTGGATGTAATGGTTTTCGGCTTCAACCAGGCAAGCTTCAAACTTATCAACCGGTTTATCATTTTTGAATCCACACCAAGTAACATGGTAGTCTTGGTAATCAAGAGTATTCATCAGGGGAAATGACAATGCTAAATGGCTGTTAAAACTGAATGGGTCCAAGTGAGCAATGAACTCTTAAAGTATTTTAAACCCAAGAGCTTATAAACAAATTTGCCAGAGAGATTGCAAACATTTCTGGAAAAAACCAAAAACATCACCCAACACTCTTTCCAACAGAGTGGTTCACTATTTTTCCATGAAGGATACAACTACACAGGGAAATGTGTAGAAATAGACTGGAAAGAGAAGCTGCTGAATTGCAACTTATCACCAAACTTAAAACCATGGAGAGACCTGGTCTGAACAAAGACCTTGGATTCTTATCTCATTATACATGACAAAGCCATTTTTCACCTTCTCACCCCTTGCTTTTTCCTGTAAGACCTATTGCAGTCGTCAAGAGTCGTCAACAGGCTCATCACAGCTATCTGCCAATCAGCCATTCCCACCACCCTTCTGAGTAATACCCCTCCCCACCTTCTCACTATATAGAAGGGTCTGGTGACTTCTGTTTCAGTGTATCTGAAGAAGTGTGCATGCACACGAAAGCTCATACCAAGAACTAACTTAGTTGGTCTTTAAGGTGCTACTGGAAGGAATTTTTTTTTGTTTTGACAGGGAAATGAGTTTTGGAAAAACCAACAGCTTCCCTATCCATGATGATTTCCATCATACATTGCACTCATTTTATCTGGTGTGGCAACTAACAGGGAAAAGCACAAATACCTCATCCCAATGTTTGCTCGCCTGCTCAAGTGGCAGTCTTTGTTTTGCTACAAGTTCTGCCTGTACTACTGGAATTACTGAGGCCTTTCCACTGCTCAAACGATTCCTGTCCTCCTACCCCTTGCTGATTATTCTCATTTCTTCAGTGTTTTGTTTGGCTTTTTTTAAAAAAAAAATGAGGCATTTTTGGATGGGCTTATAGAGTGAACTCTGCAATTTTCTGGCTTTATCATATGACTTAAAGAATGCCACTAGCCATTATTGTGAAATGGCTGGGAATCTCAGGTGTTGTAATGGCCAAATTAGAAACAATAACTTTATTCTGTGGCTGAGTGAAACAAATTATTTGACTAAAACCTGATTATAAGTTCAAAAATCAGTAATATTGCATTCTGCTGGTGGTGATGGGGAAAATCCATAGCAATTAACTCTTGAATGGAGTCTGGGTGCATCTAGCCAAATTCTCAGAGGTGTTTTTTTTCTTGTTGACTAGTTTGAGTGGACACAGGTTAGTCTACCTGCTGCTATCGTTTTATACATACTGGCATCACTGCATTTACAGTTACAACTTCCAAAGAACTTCAAACCCTAATTCTGTTGAGATCTCATGGTTTAACCTGCATTCAGTTTCTCCATATCATTAGACAGAGTCACAGTTAAGTGATAATAATTTTAATTGTGCATGGGTATTTTAACAACTGCAATTGTCTGCTTACTGAAAATTTTAAAACCTAAATATTCTGATAAAGATGCCAATTTTTATTTTTTTAAAAAATATGCTTTAGGTTACTGTTACTTGCCATTGTGATGTGTGTTTGTAATGTGCACAGTTCTTAAGAGTTAAACATATGTGATCAACCCCTAAAAGTGCTTTTAAGTATAGAATCATAGAATTGTAGTTGTTCCACTGCTGAACAACTCTTATTTAAAATTCATTTTAAAAAAAGTAACAAGGCAAGAATTACAAGTGAAGCAGTTGAATTTGTCTGGAAAACTACTTCATTTGTTGATGCAAGCTAACCAGGCAACAATTTTTATGAAGTGAGCAGATATACAAGATACTGAAACCACCAAAGGGAACAGAATATTAAGAGGGGAAGATTTAGTCATTGGTTGCCATAGTTGCTCAGTTCTGACCAAAAAAAGTCTTCTGTTGGCTTGCCAGAAAAAGTTTAGTCAATGTTATTTCCTCATCTTATAAACTGCAGACTAACTGCCTCAAAAAAAAGAAACGTACCGAAAAGAGGCGATGCAGCATTACTGCGGCCAGCTACTAACCTACTCTAATGATTTACTGCCCAGAGTGATTTTCCTTTAAGTGTTGCAGAATGATTCAACAGCAACTATAACCCAACAATGAAGACACGTGGCCATGAAGAGAACATGCTCACTTTGTTCTGAAGGCATTGCTCTTAAGGGAAATGCATATGTAAAAGTCTTGGTATTTACAGAGTGCTTTGTGGGTATTCAAAGCACTTCACATACATTATGTATAATTCAACAATATGCCAACATGGGCGCCTTCATGGAGCAAACAAATTATCAAGACCTGAAGATTGAGATAGCAATTCACAAAACTGCACAAGTACACATGATGACAGAGACAAAGCAGGTGCATAAAAAAAGAGCAGTACTTACCACTGTGGTGCAATTTCTTGAAAATGACAGTCTCAAGGCAATCTTAGACATGAACATTTTCAATAAGTCTTAGAAATTTTTGACCGCATTTTGGAAACAATGACACAGCATCCAAAAGAAAAAACCTTTTTTTTCTGCCTGAAGAATTAGCAATGAAGTGAAACCATCATTGTTAAGTTTCTTAGAGCCTAAGAATAATGAACTGCAAAGATTCCTAAACAAGTGAATATATTCAAGGGTGGTCACAGCAGTTTTCTACGTTTTGGGGCACACGGTGTACTGGTTTGAAAACTCAGCTGAGAAGTTTCAAGTACACCCAGTCTGGGATCGCTAATATGTGTTCCACCAGACTACTCTAAAAATGCTGAGTACTGCATGTAACTTATTACCCCCATTACAGGACTATACCGCAGCCTGAGACATACTGAAGTACTCCTGCCAACTTGTGATTTAAATAATATGCCATCTGTTACTGGACTGGTGGAAAGTGGACAGGGGTGGGGGAAGAAGGCAAGAGTATGGAGCTGCTGTCTATGGGGGTGAGGGGGATATTTAACCCCTGTACAGTACTTCAATATTTACCTGGTTTTAGTTCTATGCTGAAATCTGTCCTCCCAACTTCTCAAAGGTTTTCTTCTCTGAGAAAAGACTTCTATTTTTTTCTGCCTCATTCCCAGGGCACTTGGGAATTCCTTTAGAAGTTTGCTATGTTCCGGGTTTTGAGTTTGTCTCATCATTGCAAGGTGGCCAAGGACACTGTACGGGCTTTTTATTTGTGAGTGTCTTCCCTTTCATCCTACAGATCATTAGGTTGCCAAGAAGGGATTGTTGCCCCCTGGCTGAAAAAGGTTCCCCCACTTTTGGAGCACACAGTGCTAAGCTAGATGGATCAATGCTATGACATGGTATGAAGTGGCCTCCTATAAATCAGATGCCAAAACACTGAATGAGTAAGCAATATATTATATACATATGCAATAATTGGCAGCCCTGCACACCAGAGAAGATGCAACCCACCAGCTACTGGACAATTCCCCCTTGTTTTTAAACCATGGTAGGCAGGGAATAAACCCTCAGGTAGTTTATTGAGCTCCTGGTAGTCCAACACATATGACAGTGATACACCACAAGTTGTGCATGCAAAACAGAATGCTGAGACTTCAGGCCAGTCAGATAATTTTTTGGGGGGGAGGGGGACTCGAACACACAAAAGTGTAAAGCTTATGACATATTTTCATCAGGTAGGGGAGTGTGTTATTGATAGTCTCCTTTAAATAATGACAGCAACAGAGTTAAATTTGGAATTGTAAAAGTTGATCCAAAAATGAATAATGATTTAAGGTCTTTGTTTGTTTTGTTTCATTTTTTAACCCTCAAATGGACTACTTAGCTGGCAGCTGTCAAATCTTCTCCATTCCAACTGCTTCATGCAGATTTACACCATACAAATGATCTGGTTCTAACTTTTGTTCATTTTCTTGAGCAATAATATAATGCTTCTTCTCTATACACACATGGGTATAACATGAAACACATCATGTTTCACATCCAATTCACATGATTCACATCCAATGCCCTTTTAAAATGTGGGTTGGATTTTTTTGGGATGGGGTGTTATTGGGTTGCTTTTGTTTTTATTTTGATGTTTTTTATATTGTGATTTTTTTCCTGTGAACTGTCCTGTGACCTGAAGGTATATAGGGTGGTATACAAATTTAATAAATAAGTAATTAAATAAATCACAAACACTAGGTCAGTAACTATTTCCTGTTTGATTGAGTAGCTCGATTTCTGTTGTAGTTATCATTAATTCTTAAATTCGCAACAGAGTAAATATTATAAGAGAAGGACTGCAATGGATGGGATTCACCTAACAAGCCCTGCTAGTAGTGGAAGGCCTGTTTGAAGTCTTCCACATGCACAACAAGAATTCCCCACCCCGCACCTCCCAAAATTGGCTCTGGAGGGACAGCACATGGGGGCAAGAGAACGGGGAACATTCTGTGTGGCAAGCTAAAATGCTTGCACAGACAGAATGTTAATCAAAGCATAACACTGAATTCCATCCAATATCATCGCAGTTACCAGTAAAGAAAAGTGCATCGTTCCTGTGATATCTATAAACCAAGGCTGATTCAGTCTCAAGGGATGAATAGGGATTAAGGAGATAGGAGTGAGCCGCAGAAAAGTGCATGCCCTTACCTTGTACACACTTAGGCCCTCTATCTGGCTTGGTAATGATGCAAAGGCTACACAGGTTAAAGTAAACCGGGGCTGCTTATAAACTCACTTGGAGAACCAGTGTTGGAAACTTCCGCAGGTAGAAAGGATATAGGGAAATTCACACACAAGTCAAGGGCAGTGCTTGCAATTTCATGGTGCCATCCCCCAAGCCTGTTATTTAATGACCTACTGCAACCTTCTACACCCTCCAGATGTTTCAGACTACAACTCCTGCCATCCCTGGTCATATTCAGAAAGGAATTGTAGTCCAAAGCATCTACAGACTACCTGGTTGGGGAAAGCCGGTCTTCTGTCTCAGAAATTCTGCCATTTGGTGTAGACCACCATATTATGAACTAGAATTCAAAAATGCATAAAGTACCTTCTATAAAATCGTTTTCATTGTAAAGCTGTCTCTCTCCTATTCCGTCATCTTCATCTTGACCATCTTCTTCATCTGGATTATTGATTACCTCGAGGCCAGCCTCAATTACTTCCACCAATTCATCTCGCTTATCTTTCCTGACAGGTTTCTCCTCTGGGTGTCGCGTTAGCCCCATTTCCAGCTGGAACACCTTCATGGAAGTAAAGCTTTCAAAAGGAACGACTCCATATTCACTAGGCAGCTTGGCCCCCATGCTCACTTCAGCTTTGTCTATTTGAGAATGCAGGTATTCCAGGAGATCATTGGGTGCTTGTTCTTTGGTGCCTTGATAGCCCATGCTGTTGACTCTTGGGGTTTTCTTCTCCTGTAACAATTTTAACTTGTCACTCATTTCCTGAAGCTCCTGCTTTAACTGAGCAATTTGGCGCTTGAGGCTCATAGCTCTGGTTTGGTAATGTTCTTCTTGCTCCTGCAGGAGGGCTTGGTAGTGCTCCTTGCCAAAACTCTCCCCTACAATGCCAGGAAGGGATCCATTGCCATCCGTTTGTGGAGCACATTCAAGGAGGTACATAAACAGCAACAAACTCAACAGCAAGGCAAGACCGACCAACAGCCACCGAGTTCTGGCTTGAAATATTATGCCTCTTCTAGGCATTCTTACGGCACTTAAGTTGTATTCCAACTAAAACAGCTGATGTTTTTGGTCATGTCTTGCTAGTATTTTCTGAAAGGAGCAATTGTTTGTAAGCTGAACCAAAACTACTTCTACTGATACATCCATTTGTGTGAGGCAAATAAGGGGGGAAACTTGCAACTGTTGTCTTGCTCAAGCAATACTGCAGAGATCACAAATCCCAGTATTGCTACAACTTCCATTATTGCAAGCATTTACAGTCTAAACAGTCAGATACAGCCCCCATTACTTTCAGGGCAATTTGTCTAGACATACGTTTTTGGAGGTGAAGTGAATTTGCTATGCTTCCGTATTTTAAAGACAACAAGTTGAAAACGTATCAAATTCTGATAAGTATAAAGTAAAAGAATATTGCAATTTATAGCCGTGGGGGCATTTTAAAAATATTTTTTCTCACTATCTGCGCACCCCCGTAAGAGCCATAAATATCTGAGCAATAGTAATTTTCATGGGCAGTCTGCAGGATATTTTCCTCTCGTGCTTATGCTTCTCTCTCCTCCGTCTTGGAAATCTGTAATCTGAGTCAGCAAAATTAAGGGAGGGCCTAGAATTAAATGAAAAGTACACTCAGTTAGAATTGCAAAACAGGCAAACATCTGGAAAACACATGAAGGCAAGTTTTAATATCCTAAAAATGTAGACCTGATGAATCACAAAATTTATTTTTCTGTGATGGCCCATGACAGGGGCGGGTTGTAAACCTTCAATTCTTTCTACTGGGTTACACACCAGTGATTTCCTTCTTGTGGAAATGTCTGAAACAAACTCATCCAACAGACTAGTAAAAAACAGCTTTTTTTCCAGCTACATAAGTGGTTGTCAGAATTCTTTCCCCTGCTATTTTTGTCATTTCTGGAATGCATCATAACCAGTTTTTTATTTAAATGGCAATGTATTAAGAAGTTAGTGAATTTAACTCCTACTTCCAATTATATTTTCTGTCACCATGCAGGAACATCTACCTTCTTCTGAAAAGGGTACACAGGAAACCTGTAGTTTCTTCAGGTAAAAAAAGGGATGGCCAGATATGAGGTTTAGAATTCCAAAAATATTAGAATGTGTGCTTGTATTTTGAGAGGGGCTTTATGGTTCTAAAACAACAAACTATGGGGGTTGCCTTCCAACTTGCATGACTTACATAACTGCAGGTAGGTAAAGACCAATCCTCCCACAATCCTAAAACAGTCTCAGCAGAACCTCTTAACAAAACTACCCTTATGCAAAGTGCTAAAAGCACTGTAGAGATGTACTAACAATAGCTCCTTCGCAATTGACAAACACCTATCTCTGAAGACCTGTCAGAGTATTAAGGCCTTTCCACTAGGAAGAGTGTTTTGGGCGTAGGGAAGAGTCAGATAAAATTATAAATTACTATCTACATGCATACTGAAGCAACTAACACCAGGTGTATCTTCAAGTCACTGACTAGAGTCCAGATGTGGTGAATCAAGATGCAAGAAACAAAACACATCATTATGTACCAAACTAGGAGATAAGTATGAGACAAAAAAACAACACCCAGCTTCCAATCTCTATGGGCTGTATCTAACTAATCAGTTCCACTAGTGCAAGGACTTTAAAGGTATTTATTATAACAAGTTTAAGGGGGAGTGAAGGAAAACAGAGCAGATTTAGGGGTCGTGTAGAGAAATTCCAAATTTTGGGGACGGGAATGCAGCAGCAGGGCTCAAACCCACATTCAAATATTTAACAAAAAGGTTTTCTGTTCAATAGTCCACTCAAAATGCTGCTAAGGCATAAGTATTCATGACAATCAGATTTTGTTCTGGAATAGATTTTATTTAAGGCATGTAAGTCAGAAATTGTATGCAATACCATGCTAACTGAAGGCTGTAAAATATTCATATCTGAGTAGAATGAACAGGAACAAGAAAGCTCAGTACATTTAAACCTCAAGCACAGACTAGGCTAACAATAGCAACATAGAAACAATCCATTGAGTTTCTGGGGAAACCATTGCAGCCTAAGTTTGCTTTCTTGACCATGAGAGAACATCCTTTTGACAACAGCGTTCTGCTTATTGACATATAAGAACAGCGAAAGAACACAGCATTGTTTAACCAGTCACTTCAACCTCCAAACACACTTTACAGTTGAGAAGCAAGTATCCCTTTCCTCAGAGAATAAGGCTGGCAGCCATCATCTAACAAACTGAATACTTTGGCAGATTACACAGATGCAATAGCACTGTAAACCAATATGCATTGTAAACCTAGCAGCTCAAGGGACAGATCCAGAACCCAAAGGATCTTTTATCAGGCTCTCAGTTGAGGCTGATTCTTCTTATGAGACCTACTCTACCTCTAAACACACAAAGACCCAGACAGCTCACCAGTTATGTACAAGACTCAGCTCTTTGATGTCCCAAGTTTTAAACCAGCATCCCCTGATGGCCTGTTATGGGCATTTTATTAGTACAATTCCCACAAAATGCAAGACCAAAAAAATGGTGACTACTTATGACTAAGATAACCACTTTACTTCTTGCAAAAGAATCTCAAATACTCTAAAGCAAAGGTAAGCCAGACAAAATTAATAATGGCTTCTGTTAGACAACCAAACACTTCTATCATAATAACGGTGTGATTGAATATAGCCTTCTGATACATATGCAAACTTCATTTCCCAAAACTATCTTAAGGGTGTGTTTTTAGGCTACAAAATGGTCCTTTGGCTTCATCGTTCTGTGGTTATCTGACTCAGTTTAAGATCATCAGCAATTTTACCTCCAAGAGAAAAATGTTCCCAGACTTTTCCTTGATTTTGCCATTTGGAAAGTGACACATTTTTTCAAGCAAAATTCTTATTCTACTTACAGGAAATGTTAGCCTTCATGAATCTTCATGGGACCTACTAGAAAAGCTTTCAGACGTCCTCCCCCAATCTGCTATGGGCTTGAGATCACTGGTTTATTCATCATATATTTTGCAAAGTCATCTGGTAAGGGTGAGTTGGTATTCGGAATCATACTGCCTCCAACAATGCAGAGCATAGAATTCATTATTTCTGTTCTTCTAAAGGTAGCAAGTGCGGTTATGAAGATAATGAATAGGCCACAGGTTAAACTGAGTCTGTCCTAATTTGAAATGAAGCTATATCACTTCATCCTTCCCTACTGCATTGACTGAACCTCTTTTCAAATGCCTGATCCTCTGCTACTATTCCAGCAACCCTCACTTTATTAACTAGGAATCCGTAGTAAACTTTGTAAACAGTAAACATCTTTGCCAAGACCCACTAATAGTGGTCATGACATGAGACTTAAAAATAAATTTAAGACTCAGCTGAACACAAAAAATTGTTTGCCTTCATAAATGGCTGTTTGCTGCTTTCACTGCTTCATTCACTGCTCTAGCCTTGTCCCCTTCTAATCAACCATTGCTAGGGGCCTGTAATTCTGTTATGTCTCTGCCATTGAGTGAAACTAAATAATTCACTCGTGATACAAAAGCACAGCAAAATCAGCCACCCCAAGGAGGTGTCAGGAATGCACACAGAAACACAGCGGGTTGGTGCCCCCAGACAGCATGGAGTTTGTACCATCACAGAATGATTTTTACTTGAGAAAAATAATGCCTCAGCTATCGGAAGTTTTAAAAAAGCTTCATCTTGCCTACTCCAACACTGGGCCCACTTTTACAATCAACTGAATCACCGCAGCAGAATGTAGGTGTTTGGGGGCTGGCAGCTACATGTTGAATTATCCCCAAGAACAAGCCAACATACACTCTCCACTCATAGAAAAGTAGTTTGCTAGTAGAGAGACCTCGGTGAAAGCTTTCCTGAACAAAAACGTCTTCAGTAGACACCTAAGCATCATCTTGCTAGGTGCCTTTCTAGTTTTGGCTGGTGAATAATACCAGAAGGCTGGAGCTACAACATTGAAAATCCAGTTTCCAGGACAGGCTAAGTGCACGTCGGGGGCATATAGTTGTTCCCAGCAGTACCCCATCTGAGGAGCACAGCGAAAGGGCACTGAGTGTCAATCAGCCAAAGGCCTGCTTAGGGAGGAACACTTTTGCCTGGTGCCTAAAGGTGTTTAACGAAGGCACCAAGCGAACCTCCCTGGGGAGAGCATTCCACAAAAAGAGTGCAATCTTTTCAGCAAAGCTGTTATTTGGTGTTGATAGGATCAACAAATTAGCTGTTGCATTCTATACCAGCTGGATCTTCTAGGTAAAGCCCATAAAGCCCAAGGGAAGTCCCACATAGAGCACATTGCAGTAGTCCAGTTTTGAAGTTACCAATGCCAAGCTCACAGTGGCCAACCCTACCTTATTCATGCCACAGACGAATACACATGCACTCTGCAATGGGAGCAGGTATTGTATAAGCAGTCAGGCTGTATCACACTCCATAGTGCCATATAACTCTACTTGAAATACTAAATTTTATTATCTGAAGCAAAAATTTGAAGACCATAAAACACTATTTTTCAATTCCAATAGAATTCAGCTATGATTAGCAGGGGTCAGCAAACTTTTTCAGCAGGGGGCCGGTCCACTGTCCCTCAGACATTGTGAGGGGCTGGACTATATTTTGGAAAAGAAAAGAAAAAGAATGAATTCCTATGCTCCACAAATAACCCAGAGATGCATTTTAAATAAAAGGACACATTCTACTCATGCAAAAACACACTGATTCCCAGACCGTCTGCAGGCCAGATTTAGAAGTTGATTGGGCCGGATCCGGCCCCCGGGCCTTAGTTTGCCTACCCATGGATTAGTGCATCAGCTGCAACTCCCCACCCCCTGGGAGAGAGAAAACCTGCTGACCATTATCCATGGCCTGGCATCCTCTAGATGACTAGATTGGTCAACTACATGGGCTGCCTTTGAAGACTTCACAGAAGCTCCTGTTGATAGCCAGACAGCTGCATTTTGAACTGGCACTACCCTTTACAAAGTTTCTTCCACATAGTTAAACAGCGACATTTGTTGCCGGTCCATTTTCAGGCACAATTCAAAGCACAAGTTGTTACGTACAAGAGGGGCTGACTTCAACCACATGTTCCTGTCTGACCATTAGTCATTGTCAGACGCTCAGTTACAAGCCCCTCTGTCATCAGAAGGGTGTTCCCAAATATGATTCCAACATCAGTGAAATACTTTGTTATTTGTCCAGGCATTCCAGTATGGTAACCAGCTGATTTCACTGTTTCTCAGCCTTCTGCTGAGTTTTATCATCTGCTCTTGGCCTGCTGCTTTCCAATTCCATTGTTTTAGTCTGTATTTTTACTGCATTTCTTCACATTGTATTTAGGTGTGTGCCTGCCTGAGAGCCTAGTGCTCATGCCTATTGCCTATATATTTGCCAAATAAATGAGGCATAATCTAGAGGGCATTGAACAGGGTAGAGGTGCCCCTCTGCTCACAGAGATGAGTTTTGGTAGCAAGACACACCTGAGGGAGGCCCTCACTAAGCCCACTGAAAGCTTGGTGAGCACAGGGGGGTTTGCTGGTGGGAAGACCTGAAATGGGGTGTTCTGGGGCCAGCCTTGGACCTGCTTGGTTTCAGCTGAAGGAAATTGAAGACATACCGTACTTTTTGCGCCTTAATACTCACTTTTTTCCTCCTAGAAAGTAAGGGGAAATGTCTGTGTGTGTTATGGAGGAAATGTCTAAGGATGGCGGGGGGATCTACTGCAGTCATGAGCAGAGGATCCATGGTTCCCCTTCCTTCCCTCCTCTGTGGCTCGCTTTGAAACAGCAAAGCGGGAGAAGAGCCGCTGAGTGGGGAGGAGGGAGAGAAGCAGAGCCTGCTTGCTTCAAAGTAGCAATGCAGGAGAGGACAGGCTGCATGCATTGCTCACGAGTGTAAGCGGCTCCTGTCCGGTTGGCTCCTTTAAAGCAACCATGTCCCTCTCTCCTCCCCACTCAGCTCGCTAAATACGGTAGCAGCAAAGTTTTTCAGCGAGCAGGGAGGAGGGAGAGAAGCAGAGCCTGCTTGCTTCAAAGGAGCAAAGTGGGAGAGGAGAGGAGCCTTCTCCCCTTATACCCCTCACCTGAATTATTAGCAGCATCCTTCTCCACACACCCCACGTGTGCTCCTTGTCCCTTGAGTGCTTTTCCTTCCCTGTCCACCTAAAACGTGGTTACAAAGCACGGATCCACATGGATCCTCAGGATTTTTGCACTGGGTCACCCCAAATTCACCATCAGATCACACAGCATGTCCATGGCTACAGCTTGCACCAAAAATAGCACGCACCCACTGTTGCCTAGGGCCACAGTGGTGCAAAAATGTGGTTACAAAGCATGGATCCACATGGATCCTCAGGATTTTTGCATTGGGCTACCCCAAACTCACCGTCAGATCACATGTCTGTGGCCACAGCATGAACCACAAAAATCATACATCCACTGTTTCGTTTAGATTTTTTTCTTCTTGTTTTCCTCCTCTAAAAACTATGTGCGTGTTATGGTCGGGTGCGTGTTAGTAGATTCCACCTGTTCAAAAAAAAGAAAGCATCATCCTTTGGAAATGATGGACAATCTGTCACTTCAATCTTCCCATCATGCGAATTTAGGACTATTCTGCCTATAAGCTAGGGGAGGAAAGAGTTTTCAGGGAGCCACCATTTTTAAACACCCTTCTTCCCCTAAGCTACTCTTCTCATCCAGGGCAGTAGCATGTGGGGCAATAAGCTGCAACCACAAGGAAACTGAACATTTTTTTCTCCTCTTCAATTGCAGTCACCCTCACTTCTTCATTAAGAGGGGGAAACCTGTGAGACAAGGAGCAGAATCAAATTGCAACTGAGCAGGTTTTAAAACCCTCTCTCAACCTCATGCCCATCACAGATGGGACGGTAGACCTTTTTCACTACCTGTGTCACTATTATTATTTTTTATAGAGTTAAGGCTCAGCTGCCCCCAGCCTGTGTGGATAAGATGGAAATCGGTTTAGTTATGAAAGATTTGAGGTCAGACTGTAGACCTCAGTTTTTCAACATATAAACTGAAAAGACTTTTTCAGTATTATGTACATATTGCTTCCAAAACAAGACATGTACGAGCGAAGGACATTTCTGCAGACACTGAGCACCAGCTGTCTCATTAAGCCATTGCACAAATGGCTACTCCTACCACTCAGTTACATTAAATTAATTTCTTAAAAATAGCACCAAACACAAGAATACTTCACCATCATCATTATCTGCACACAAAGTCATTACTTTATATACTACAATAGCATGATATTTGACATCTGTGCTGCGACATTACCCTGGAGCAGTCATCTCCAGAACACCTAACTCCTTCAGGGTCGGGACAGAAATACAAAATGCAATTAGAAGACTTTAAAGTAGCAAAGAAAATAACAGCACTGCCAGGTTCTTTTACAGAAGTGCAGTTAAAAGCTACACTGAGATTAGGACACGTCAGTGCAACAAAATTTCCACAGTCAAGAACTGTTGAATTACTCAACATTCAGTAGTCAAATAGTTCCAACATTGTATCTAACTCATTCACATTGCAAGTGTCTAGCATTGCACAGAGTGTTGCAGCAGAGACTTCAACAGTCCTACAATATGACATATTTATGGACTTCATTAGAAAACAAAACTTGAGTTCTCCTAGTTGTCTTTTTAGATTCTCAGCCATAAAGCAGCCTTAATCTTTGTTGCAGCAAACTTTCTTGGCTTTTCTTTGAATATATCCATGATAACTAAACTAAGAAAAGTAGGAGTGTTTCTACTGTCAGTACTGGATTACCCAGGAGCAATTAGAAAAACTAATAATATTTTAAGTTAAAATGTTTGCCATAATTACATGAAGATTATTTGTGAAATTAACATACAGTAATAGACAGTACATGCAGTTTCTATTAAGCAGCAATGAGCAATCCCACACATATATCTCCAGAAATAGTATATTTTATTCACCATGTCAGTAAATTGAATTTTCTCACTTTTATGGGCAGCATAGGCAACTACTGAGTACTATTTGCAAATGAATACTGTACTTGGAGCTGGCATAGGAACAACTTTCTTTAGCTTTTAACCAAGGTTGAGGGGTCAGAAGTGGGACACAGAATGACAAATTTCCGTTCCTCTTACATGAAAGATTATGCCGTTGTTAATCATGGTTTGGGACACACATGCATTGATGTGAACCATGGCTGAACATGGTTCAGTTCCTCGAAGTAAAATGCGCCTGGCTACTTTCAAATGCTGGACAGTAACCGGGGCAAATTATTCTGTCTAAAGCAAATAATAATAATTTAAAAAAAAAAAGCTGTGTGTGTGTGTGTGTGAAAAACAGGACACCTAACCAATGAGAAATTTGATCACCTTAGCTACCAGAGCTCCCCTGTAACTCTGTAACATAATGAATCATTGTGTGTGACTGTAAACCAGAAGTTGGTGGTTCAAGTCCACCCAGCACAAGATTCCTGCATTGCAGGGGGTTGGACTAGATGATCCTCGGGATCCCTTCCAACTCTGTATTTCTATGATTCTATGGTCTTTAAAGGTGCTGATAGTTTACATGCATAGGCTTGAAGCACACAATCCAGTCCCTTAACCATAATCAAAAGACAAACACGAATACCTGACCACTCTAAGCACTTTCCTTCCCATTCCATCAGGGCAACAGAGGCTTTATGCGAGAAAGAATGATAGCCAAGGTTTTGGCTCTCTTTACAAAGCAACAGTTTTCACGCCCACATGATTTCAAGTGACCAGCTTTCAATTTTTCTATGCAACTTTTTTCCAGTAATTTTTTCTCCAACCAAAGCAAGGACAGATGGGAACAAATATTTAACCCACCCTACGAGTAGACATCTGCCAGTTGTACTGATGATTTCATGAACATATTTTCCTTAACCAAATGAGATCACCAATATGTTTTAAAAGAAACAGGAAAGTTGTGACATGGTGCTTCATATGGTGTAGAACAGGGGTCCTCAAACTTTTTAAACAGGGGGCCAGTTCACTGTTCCTCAGACATTGCTGGGTGCCAGACTATACAGTGGTATCTCGGGTTAAGAACTTAATTTGTTCTAGAGGTCCGTTTTTAACCTGAAACTGTTCTTAACCTGAAGCACCACTTTAGCTAATGGGGCCTCCTGCCACCGCCGAGCCGCCACTGTGCGATTTCTGTTATCATCCTAAAGCAAAGTTCTCAACCTGGAGTACTATTTCTGGGTTAGCGGAGTCTGTAACCTGAAGCGTCTGTAACCTGAGGTACCACTGTAGTTTGAAAAAAAATATGAACAAATTCCTATGCACACTGCACATACAGTGGTACCTCTACTTACGCGCACCTCTGGTTATGTATCCTTTGGGATACACATGCGGCAAACCCAGAAGTAATTTTCTGGGTTTCGCCGCACATGCATGCACAGAAGTGCTCTACCACACCACACGCATGCGCAGAACAAGCACCTCCGGTTGCGAAAACCTCGAGATCCGACTGGAGCTCCAGAACAGATCCTATCCACAACCAGAGGTACCACTGTATTTTATTTGTAGTGCACAAAACAGGAAAAACAATACAATATTTAAGAAGAAGAAGAGGAGGAGAGATTGGATTTGATATCCCGCTTTATCACTACCCGGAGGAGTCTCAAAGTGGCTAACATTCTCCTTTCCCTTCCTCCCCCACAACAAACACTCTGTGAGGTAAGTGGGGCTGAGAGACTTCAAAGAAGTGTGACTAGCCCAAGGTCACCCAGCAGCTGCATGTGGAGGAGCGGAGACGCAAACCCGGTTCCCCAGATTACAAGTCTACCGCTCTTAACCACTACACCACACTGGCTCTTAAAATGTTATGGTATGGGTTGTAGTCAATGCCAGTTTGCTAGATCACTCAGAGTAGATCTACTGAAAATAATGAACACAAGTCACTTGGGTCTATTAATTTCAATGGGTCTACACAGAGTAACACTGAGTTTTGCCCACCTCCCAATTACTTGCAGTACTATTCAAAACACCTTATTATTATTAAATTGGTCGGATACTTGTTGAGCTTGTCTCTTGGCCTGGGCTTGGGGAGGGGAAAAGGTGGGGAGCTAAGAGAGGCAGAGAGAAAGGGAGCTTCGCCCACCGTTACGTTGCCCTCCTGTGTTTGCAATGGATCTGTGAGGGAGAGGCGATCAAGCAAGCAGCCACACCAACATATATTAAAAGGAGCTCCTTTGGCTAGCTCTATCCTGCTTCCCCTAGCAGCCCAGCAGTGTCGCATGTCTCCCCTCCAAGCCCTCCTCGACTGGCGCAGGTAAGCCTTGGAACGTTGGGGTTGGGGAGTGACCCTTTTGGAATGCCGAGGAGCCTTTTGGAACGCTGGGGACGGAACTGTTGCTACTTTTCGCTGCTTCCCTTTTTGTGTGTGCCAAGCGTTTACTTACAGCCTCCCCATGGAAAAAAGGAAAATGGGGGGGGGGGTTCTGCAGTTGCCAGGTGGGCCAGGTTCAGGACTCTGGTGACTGGATCTGGCCCGCGGACCATAGTTTGAGGACCCCTGGTGTAGAATCTAGGTATGAATACTCTAAAGCACCAGAAATCTGTGTTACGTGATGATTCTGCATATTTTAAAGTTGTGGGTTTTTTTTAAAGAATGCAGCCTAAAGCCAAGAACCACAATTCATATCTGGTCTTCTCTTTTAGTTTGTGCCAGATAAGACCAGCAAGACCCATGCAGGGCTACTAGATGCCCTTGGTTTCATAACAACTTCCCACATATCCTATAGTTTAGTTCCATCTCGGATGAGATAGACATTACAAAAGAATGAATCAACATGCTTTGACTTTTTTCTGCCTAGAACCAAGAAAAGAAGAGATATGGGTCGGGGGAGCAATCGTAATCCAGACATAACAGTCACTATGGGATCATTACATTTAAGCAGGGGCAATGGGACATCAGAACTGATTTGCCCCCGCTCCAATGACATGTACCAAGATCTGAATGCACTCTTAAGTAGCTATGCTACATAAGGGTTTGGGGAAGCCCAAGCCAATTCATCTATCTGGGAAAGCACCAAAGGGTTGAATCTCGAGTAACTTCACCTCACCATTCCTACTGCAAACTCCAATATATTTTAATTCAACTGGTGCCAGATGATTTCTGCACTGTGTCACAACAATGCAAGTTGGCTTTGCTTGAGGCTACAGCAATCCATGCACTTCTCACCTCCCATGATACCGAAACATCCTGCCAATTTACTGTGTGCTTTCCCAGTACGACATGTTTAATGTTAAACTTGCAACCACCCTGTAAAATTAGGTCAGTACTATCGCCGTATTCCAGAGGAAACTGGCTGTGACTTGCTTGAGGCTACCTAGAGAGTTCGTGGCAGAGGCAAAATACAAAACAGAGACTTACTGATTTGTGGTTCAGCTTCGTAGCAATGACCAGTTCTGTAACACAGTTTGGAACACCTCAGTTGGTTCTTCTCTCAAACTTGAAAGAGGAACATCCAACAAAATAAAATGATAGGAGTAATTTATCTACTTGCTCCTCTGCACCAGGAATGGGGAACCCTTCAAAGATGTTGCTGGACTATACCTCCCATCCCTGACCATTGGCCATGCTGGCTGGGCTAATGAAAATTCAAGTCCAACAACATGTAAAGGTCTACCAGTTCTGAATCCCTGTCCTATACCATTTTTTTTAAAAAGACAGGAAATATGGGTGATCAATTGTCACTAGTTAAAAAGAAGCCCTCAATTCTTCATTAACAAAGCACCCCATCTTGAGAGAAACACATGCTAAATACTGTCTAGCACACCATCCATTTACCACCCACAGCCTTCCAGTCTGCATGGGATAAACCACTGCTTACAAAACAGCTTACTCTGTAAGGGATCTGAAGAAATAATGAGTTTTCTCTCTTTCTGTATCTAAGTGAGAAGAGATATGTGAAGAAAAGAACAGGCGCAAAATAGAGGGAACTAAGTTATAAATTTATGGGTGGAAGGAAGGAAGAGAACATACAGCACAAAGCAACAGAGAGACAATATAGAGGGTACACGGCCCAGAGTTATTGCATGTGGACTGCTCGTCTTGCGACACATTTTAACTATCCTTTTGCCTATGAAACTACTATGACAGAAACAGATGGCTTTCTATTCCTCCACTGCATGCTTTTGCGCACAGAGGAAAAAATCTGGTTGCAACTGAAGCAGCTATAGGACAACTTGCAAGAGTGGAGTGTGATTTTACACAATTGTTTGAAGAAAACAGGCTAGGAAAAGTGTGTCCGGGAAAGATAAGGCACAGATAAGAAATACAATTGTGATTAATAGGAATAAGGGTAACAACCAAAGAATCTTGCACACAGAATCATAAAATTGGAAGGGACCCTGAGGGTCATCTAGTTCAACCCCCTGCAATGCAGGAATATGCAGCTGCCCTGTACTCGGATTGAACCTGCAACCCTGGCAATATGAGCACCATGCTCTAACCAACTGAGCCATCCAGGCTATCTTCTAGCATTTCAACTTAGTCTAACCTATATCAATTTATTCGGAATAACCGCCAGCCTTGATGCTATAATCAAGTAATTCCTATGACAGAAACGCTATTCCCCAAGATATATAAGCTCTGGAAAGGTGGAGTGGGGGCGGGGGATCTTGCCTTCCACCACTCTGCAACCAGACTGCACGAATGAGGAGTACAAGGCGTCACCCGATTTGCATTCAGAGATCTTCGGCTTGGCGTCCCGAAGCCCCGAGAGGATTTTTGAGGAAGGAAGGATAGAAGGTTCTTCTGTAATGGGGCGGCGGGAGGAAAGAAAGGGTTAAGATACGGCGAGGCGGAGGCTTTATTTAAGAAAAAGAAACACACACACACGCAGGTGTGTAGGTAGGTATCCAAGAATTGTTACCCATCCTGCACACACATACATTCCCGGGGGTGGGCGAGTGGGCACAACAACGAGCCGAGGTGGGCGAGATGTTTTCGTTACGTGCGCAAAGGACTTTGGACTAGACCTGCTCTGGAGAGCCTAGATTTGGGTGTCATGGAGGGGGTGGGGGTGGGTCGGTGGGCGGCAATCGTGGCACCAGGAGCGAAGGAAGGAGTGAGAGAACCTGCTTGGGGCAGATGCGCCAAAGCCACGGGGGAGGCTGAGATAGGGGGGAGGAAGGGGAGAACGGCGAACGTGGCCCGCGCGCCCCGCAAGACTCACCTCAAAACGGAGCCCCCCCCCTCCTCCTCCTGCTTCTTCCTCGGCTCAACTAGCAGCTCTTGCTGCTGCTGCTGTTGGACTGCAGGCTGCGCCGCGCAGCAGCGGCCCCACTTCCTGTGAGCGAGCGAGGAAATGAGGCGGAGGAGGCGGCATCGGCGCGCCTCAGCCACTACTCTCCTCCCGGCCGCGGCAGCCCCTTAAAGCGATAGGCACCGGCGGGAGGGGAGCGTGGCTGCTGCCGCCGCCGCCGCTGCCACTTCTTCTTCGCTTTCCTCCTGTCCATGCTACCCGACCCGCCCTGCTGGCAGAGGGGTGAGCCATCTGAGGGCGAGGCCAGGCGCCCTCCCGCGGCCACAGGGGCGGGCGCCCTAACCCCTCCCCCCTCCCCACGCGACGGGTCTCGACGCCACCCTACGGGGACCCCAGCGGCTGTCGCGGACAAAACCCTCCCCGGGCTGCGTTTTCAACTCCCTGCGCGCGAGCGAGCGAGCGCCTGCATAAAGGCGCTTCGCCTCACAGCGCAAAAATTACCTCACAATTCGCGCGCGTCCCTTTGCGCGGAGAGGCGTCGGCGCGCGCCCCTTTCGCCATCCCAGCCCAGGCTGAAGGGGCGGCTCTCGCCTCGAGAGGAGCACGGTCCCTTCTCCGCCTCATCTCCGCGGGCGCGCTCTTCACGCCTCCCATTTCAAAAAGTACTTCGCTTCTGCCGTTGCTCTTTGGCAATAGCGACAAGCGGCACTTCGCCGAGTGTTGGAAGCGTTTCCACATAACGGCCGTTTATCCACGCAACGGGCCTTGCAAGGCAGGCCAGTATTGTTACGCCCATATTGGAGACGCGTAATTGACGCTCAGAAAATACGGTGGCTTGTCAGAGGCCATCTGGTAAGTTAAATGGCTGAGATAGGCTTTGTAATTAAGGCAGCAACTGAACCGCAGCTCATACGTACTCTGGTAGCGTCCGCAACATGTGGCTTGCCCCAAAGCATCCTGGGAAGTGTTGCTTACACCCTCATAGAACTATCAAGCACCCTTAATAAACTACAGTTCCCAACAGGCGTGCCAACTAGAACAAAATATGGGGGGGCATGTAAGCCCCACCCACATGATCAATCATGTGATGCAGCACGTACATACTATTTGAATGGCAATGTCAATCAACTGGGGGGGCAGTTCCCTCAAATATTTTATTGCAGGGGCCAAATGGACCTTGGCCACTAAGAGTTGGCTCCTGTGATTCCCAGGAATATTGGAGGGAAGCCATGTTGATGTCACCTCTAACTTGGCCACCATCCATGCTATACCATCTCTTCAAATAAGCAACTTCTTTAATTGGGGGTTAAACTACCCATTTTTCCTCCTAACTTTTGTCTTTCTCCAACACATTTCCAATCCTGTGACCACTGGCTTTGGCCGTTCTGCAGGGGTCTGTCTAATTTGGTATCTGCACAAAACCACTGGCTAAGATTGCCCAGCTCTGAATCTCCTTTTGATCTGATTGTAGGGAAGCTGTGGGAATTCTGAATCAGCATCTGAAAGCAATGAAAGGATTGGATATGAGCTAACAAACTGGAGCTTATGGCAGACAAAATGGAATAATGGATGACAGGAGCCAGGTATGACCTAGTAAACTGTCTTTTGCCTGTTTTTGGGTGGGGCTGTACTCTCCCTAAAGAAGCAGGTATGTAGCCTGGGGATATTTATGGATCCTGTCTTCTGCCTGGATAAGCAGGTGATATCTAGGCCAATATGTGGTCTTGCTTGGAGGAAGCTAATCTTGCTATTGTTACATAGGCCAGGCATAGGCAAACTTGACCCTCCAGATGTTTTTGGCCTACAACTCCTATGATCCCTATCTAACAGGACCAGTGGTCAGGAATGATGGGAATTGTAGTCCCAAAACATCTGGAGGGCCAAGTTTGCCTATGCCTGACATAGGCCCATGCCATGGGTGTAGCCAGGGGGTGCACTTGGGGCAGATGCCCCCCATCAAGTAAATAAAGATACTTAACTAACTGATCAATTGAGTCGCAGATAGCTCGGTCCTGCCCCCCCCCCCAAACTCCTGCCCTCACAACATAAATCCTGGCTACGCGTATGGCCTAGAGTACCGGTACTATGATACATTTTACATGGGGTTGCCTGTTATAGTGCGGTTTTAGGCTTTGTAATTATGTTATAAGATACCTTGAAAGATGGCTTATGTAGATCAACATCAATAAAACAAAGGTGTTCACAAACCTTCATTGATGGCACAAAAGTGGTAGAAGGACCTGTGACGGGAACATGGTCATTTGACCTTCTTATACCTATATGTACTTTATAAGCTGCACTGGGTTCTATTTTATTTGGGGGTCTAATTCATGGTGCTGGTTCTTGGTTTAAATGGTTTAGGATCTGATATCAGGAGGACTGTCTCCTGTCACAGGAACTGACTGAGGGAAGATAGTGAACGGCTAACTGCATTGTCTAGACTCCAGTGGAAATATTCTTAATTACGTCTTCGGAACAAGACCATTTGTTTTCCGCACAGTACCCAGAAGAAGTTTCTTTTGTCTTAGGCAAAAGTTGCCATATTTGTTCTAACTGGACTTTAGTGAACTTTTGTGAACAACTGCCATTAGCTTACAGTTAAGAGTTTATGATGTTGTTCTCAAATTACTAGGCAGGCTTCCTATAAAAGGGAATTTAAGAGGATTGTGGCTGATTCCTCCATATTCAGCCTCCTTTGCAACATCTTTAGGGCTGCTGGAGTTAAAGTTCATTTGAAACTGAGAAAACTACTCCAACGGTTTTGAGAAACCACTCTTGATGTAACACCAGTCTAGAGTAAGACTTCTGACACACGTTGCTTAATTTTAGTGTTATACAGTTTATTGTTCTTTCCTTGTGACAGCCTATAATTTCTTCTTGGTTAACTTGCTAAATATACACCCTGCCTTGTATAACTTGCAATGCTAGTAGTACCCACAAGCTTCTTGACTGTTAAAGGTGAAAGTTACCAGTAAGTGCTGAAGTGGTGTGTGTATATATATAGAAGTAAGTTTGGAAGAACTGGTACAGCAGACGACTAGATTCCTTCTCGTATAAGTTACTCCTGAATTCAGGATCCTACTGGCCTTGAGACATAGTGAATAACTAGGCAATAGGTAGCTGTGTTGGTCTGACGCAGTCAGAATAAATAAAATAAATAAATAATTGTCCAGTAGCACCTTAGAGACCAACTAAGTTTGTTCTGGGTATGAGCTTTTGTGTGCATGCACACGAAAGCTTATACCCAGAACAAATTTAATTGGTCTCTAAGGTTCTACTGGACAATTTATTTATTTATTTTATTTAGGCAATTGGTGGCAGCAGTGCTGAGGCTTTGGCACTGTGGAAGACTCTATTCCCCATTTTGATCCTTTTTAAAGTAATAGTGCTGGAGGCCTCGAGTAAAGGAAGGAGCAAGCTCCTTAGGGCAGCTGTGGTGCATCACAGTGAATTATGTTGATTTTTGCTAGCACAGCTGAAGCTTATAGGATGGTGATGGAAATCAGCTGCTATTTCCAGCCAGAACCTTAGTAGTCTGACCAGGATGAAAGCTCACATAGCAATCCTTGCAGGACCCAACATCAGCTGGCAATGGAGAGCAGGCAGCAAGTAGAGGGTAAGTCTGGGCATTGCAGGGAACTGGGAGAGCCCCCAGAAAAACCAACAGCACGGGTATTGTTTTGTCAGTGGTTGGAATGGAACTGCATTTAACTCATAAATGATGAAGCAGAGCTCTTATGTGTCTGCTCTCTATCCCATCCCTCACCTGCAAGCTTTAGGGCGGGGCGGGGGGGTGGCTTGGCAGTTAGTGAATTAGTGGAGGTACACCAGATTTTTTTGCTTTGGAAGTTTAGGACCCTGGCCTTAGGGGCAGAGTGAGACATCTTTCCCCAAGATGGTACCTTTTTAAAGTTTGCTTATTGTTAATTCATTGTATTTTTATTGCTTTTATTAAAAGATTTTCATAGTTTTTTGTGTTAGCATTGTGAGGATAGGTTCTTTATCTGTTTGTTTGCTTTTGTTGGCAGTAGGAGAAGTTGGAGAGCCCAGAGCATGGTTAGTTGCAGTTAGGTTTTTTTTTGTGTGTGAAGGGCCCAGTGTGTGTGTTTGTTGGGTCAGATTAGCCATATCAATTTGTATGCTGTTGGGGTGGGGGTTATGTTGTTATCTTGTGGGGCTGTATATGTAATAAAGGGGAGCCATACTAGGGTGAGGGCATCCTTGTTTGTCCCTGTGTTTGTTTCAATCTGTTGGTTAGCTTTTCTAGTAAGACTGTTTCCCATGCAGTTTGGTACCAGTGATATTTCATTTTGTAATGTAGAATGGTAGTGATTATTTACCTTCAGACAAGGCTGAAGTGTTTCGGGAGACACTTGCTATCACAGGTCTCTACAGACCCTCTCTTCCTCACAGAAGTGGTCTGTAGTATCAAAGGATGGCGATATAACACTTGTCTTTATATCCACTTACATACCATGAAGCTCATTTCTAATCATGCTACAGCAGCTGCTGCTAAATGTTTCTGTGATTGTGGGATCTGCCTCATGCTGTTACACCAAGGAAATGCAAAGTTTCCCGTGTAAGAACAATGCCACATTTTGTGATTCACACCCATGTTGTCTTCATTGAACCCCACCTTGATCTCCTGTGTGCAAATGTAACCGCTTCCAGTATTGAGCCCCACCAATTAAGATCAGCTGTTTTTAATTAAAAAATGGAAATGATTCCATCACTTTGAATTGTTAGTGGAACTATGAAAAAGATGTGTTCAGAATAGAGGTGCACTAGTTCAGTCTGTTGACGTTTTTGTTTTTATGATAGAGTGGAAAGGAGAAGATGATACATTACTAAAATAAAGGCTTTTTGCATCCTAAAAGATAACAAATGGGAGAACAGTACAGGTTAAGAACTTAATTCATTCTGGAGGTCTTAACCTGAAACTGTTCTTAGCCTGAAGCACCACTTTAGCTAATGGGGCCTCCTGTTGCCACCGCGCCACCGCTGCACGATTTCTGTTCCCATCCTGAAGCAAAGTTCTTAACCCAAGGTACTATTTCTGGGTTAGCAGAGTATGTAACCTGAAGTGTCTGTAACCTGAGGTACCACTGTAAATGCAAAGTGGAGGTAGGGACAGATACCTGGTAGTAAACTGAAAAATAACTGAAGGAGAATAAGATTCAAATCTAAAAAAGCAGTGCTTTTAGTAAAGACGTGTTTCCGAGGCAGCATAGATTGTGCTCAGCTTTTTGGGAGCTGTCAGAAAGTCATTAGCTTGATTTGCCAGAGGGGCCTTTTACAAAATTCCATGGTTCAGACCTTAATGGTAGAATAACTCCAGCAATAATCCCCATGTGATGCTGCTTTTATTGTTGTAAATTAGTCATGATCAGCAAAGCCAAAATGTGCAAGTAATAATTTTGAAAATATTCATGAAATCTGTTTCAATACACTTTACAATTCCTGAGCTGTTATGTCATAAATCCCCATCTGGAATTTGATGCTGCATGTTTAATTTTTTTTTAAATACAAATATTGTTGAAGACTAGTAAGTCGTGTATAATTATAATAGGCTGCACAAGGCTTGCATCCTTCAGGATCAGAAGCGCCCCCCCCACACACACCTGCACATATCAAATAAGCCAGGTGGAGGTGCTAGTTCCCTCCACCCTTTCCCTGTAGTATGAGGCTTGGCTTTGTTTTGCACTCCCCATTTCCCTGAGTAGCTGGATGTCCATGGACACTTTTTTCCAAGCTCTGCTTCCTTGTGAGGAAGGTGTAGTGGACAGTTGTGAAGTTTTATATACAAATATGAAAGCTGAGTACAAGGGAGCAGATAAGCACTCAGACAGACGGGGCTAGTTTGTAAGTCATCTGTTTCAACATGCTTGCTCTAGAAAGCTATTCTGCTGCACTGTATATGCTTTACTGCTGTCTAGATTGGGATGAAGATACCTGGGGGGATTTCCTCCTCCACATCAACCTACCTGTGCATGCGTATCGCTTTTAGTGCACTCATATATGTGCCACTGCCACCTAAGATGAGGCAAGTGTCACTGGAGAGAAGGCCTGTTCACTTGTGCCATCCAACTGACGGAAGATGTTTTTAGCTTTCCTATTACATAATACAGTAGTGCTACTTCCCTTAAAGGAGCCATTATTCTGAATAAAACATTTTCAGGCTGGTAGTACCTTGGGAAGAAGTCATTTGTCAGCGGCGCAGCCCTGTTTGCACCACACTCTCACTAGGGAGGCTTGTCTGACACATTCACCTCTTTATTTGCCATACTTTCACTATTTTGTGTTCTTATGCTCCTTTGATTATTCTGCTTTCATCTTATCATTGGATTTCAATTCCACGATGTTCTGGGAATATTTGTATGGAACGGGAGGTGTCTCCCTGCCTTGTATTCGGTAGTGCTACATCAAAGGGCTCAATTTACTTCCTCATCCTCTTTTGAAGAGACTAGTCTCACATGTAAAGGGGGGGGGGACTTACCTGGTTATTTATAGTTATATTGCTGATGGTTAGGTATACCATCTCATGGATCTCTTTCTCTCTTACACATGCCCATACACAGTCAGAGTTTAGGATTTTGTTTTCCTTTCAAGCTGTAGAGTCTAGACCAGAGTTTCACAAACTTTGATCTCTCCAGCTGTTTTTGCTACAGTTCCCATCATCCCTGACCACTGGTTCTGCTAGCTAAGAATGATGGGAGTTGATTCTGCATTCTGGTGCTCTAGTACTGCGCTTAAGATTTCAGATTAAAACTGCAGAGTGGAAGGAAAGGAGGACCTTTTTCTGCCACCCCACTTCCAGCTGCCTCAGCATGGAAGTTGAAGTCTCCCAGAACCAGCAGTCTGGGAGTCCTCAACACCGCCTCTGAGACCAGCTCTTTCAGCTCAGGCAGGGAGACTGCTTGACAGATGGGTGGGTAAACCAGCAGAATCCCTAATCTGTCCCAATTGCCCAGTTTAATAGAACTTACTCCCAAATAAATTCTCAGGGCTGAAGCTTCAATGCCCAAACTCGCTTCTTGTTGGTTGGTTTTCAAAGAGGAAAACAATACTATCTTGGCCCATTTCAGTTGGGGTTTAGGCTCGGTTTGGGCACAGAAACTGCTTTGATTGTTCTGTATGATGACCTCTGTCGAGAGAGAGAGACAAGGGAAACATGTCCCTGCTAATTCTTCTCAATCTCTCAGCGGCTTTTGATACCATCGACCATGGTATCCTTCTGGAGCGACTGTCTGAACTAAGGGTGGGTGGCACCGCTTTGCGGTGGTTCCAGTCCTACTTGGATGGGTATTGCTTGGGTAATGCTTTTCAGCCCCATGGAACCTTCAATGTGGGGTTCCACAGGGATCAATCCTAACCCCCACATTTTTTAACATCTACATGAAACCACTGGGGGTGTGGTTATCCGGAGGTTCAGAGTATGTTGTCAGTAGTATGCTGATGATATTCAGCTCTATTTCTCCTTTACATCTTCAGGTGAGGCAGTGAAAGTGCTGGACCAGTGTCTTGCCGCCCAGAGTGGCTGGGGAAACCCAGCCAGATGGGCAGGGTACAAATAATAAATTATTATTATTATTATTATTATTATTATTATTATTATTATTATTATTATTATTATTTATTGCCTCGGTAATGGACTGGATGAGACCCAACAAACTGAATCTCAATCCAGATAGGACTTGAGGCACTGTTAGTGGGTGGTTCCCTAGAGCAGATGGGTGGGAGGTCGCCTGATATTGATGGGGTTACACTTCCTCTGAAGGAGCAGTTTCATAGCTTGGGGGTACTCCTGGATCCTTTGGTGTCGCTTGAGGCTCACGTGGCCTCAAGTGGCCCAGAGCACCTTCCATCAGCTTCGGCTTGTGGCCCAAGCTATGCCCCTAGTAGTTCAGGATAGCCTAACTACTGTTGCCTATGCTCTGGTAACCTCAAGGTTAGATGACTGCAATGTGTTATATGTAGGGCTGCCTCTGAAGACTGTTCAGAAACTTCAGCTAGTATAGAATTCAGCAGCCAGGTTGCTCACCGGAGCAAGACAGTTTGAGCATATTACACAGATCCTGGTCCAACTGCACTGGCTACCAATTAGTTTCTGGTGGTTTTTACCTATAAAGCTTTAAACAGCTCAGGACCACAATGCTTTAAGAGCCACACGGGTGGTGCTGTGGGTAAAACCTCAGTGCCTAGGACTTGCCGATCGTATGGCCGGTGGTTCGAATCCCCGCGGCGGGGTGAGCTCCTGTCTTTCGGTCCCAGCTCCTGCCCACCTAGCAGTTCAAAAGCACACCTAAGTGCAAGTAGATAAATAGGTACCGCTTTATAGCGGGAAGGTAAACGGCGTTTCTGTGTGCTGCGCTGGTGCTGGCTTGCCAGAGCAGCTTTGTCATGCTGGCCACATGACCCGAAAGTGTCTCCGGACAGCAGTGGCCCCCGGCCTCTTAAGTGTGATGGGCGCACAACCCTAGAGTAGGACATGACTGGCCCATACGGGCAGGGGTACCTTTATCTTAAGAGCCAAGGCAAAACATTCATTTTAAACCAGGCCTTTGGTTGATTTGACTGACATCCTATGCCCTTTTAAAATGTGTGTGTGTGGGGGGGGTTATTGGGTTGTTTTTATTTTGATTATATTTTTTGTGGTTTTATATTTTGATTTTGTTCTGTGAACGGCCCTGAAACCTCTGGGTATAGGGCAGTATATAAATTCAATAATAATAATAATAATAGAGTATAAAATTACAAAAATTAGCATAGGGCAGGTCCATGGATTTTTTTTTATGTTAAAAAGCAGTCATACTTGTGAAGCACTGATGTAGGTAATTGCTGACTTACCCCAGTTTAAGTGCTTTTCTTCCACATACCTAACTACTGAAAGCATTGGCCTATTTCTTTAGCCTGCAGTCTTTTTCTGCTGCTTCCTCCTTTTACCTCCACAGCATGGCTGTTTTTCTGGACCACACCCTTTCCACCTTTCAGCCAATCCCACAGCGGTCTTCTATTGCCTTCTCTAGATTTTTCTTTTTAAGGTTCATATATACTTTGGTCCTTCCCACGTCACCTGGCCAGGTGACCGCCATGACAGAGTATCATAAATGTGAATTAGGCTTTCCTATTGTCAAATACAGAACAGCATATGTGCATAGCTCTGGTTTCCAGAACTGACAATCCTTTCTGGATTACAGCCCATGTATGCAATATGCCATTTTTTAATTTAACTGGCTCATTTGAAAAGGTTTAAGAAAAGAGCAGTCTGCAGAAATATTCTCTGCTCAGAAAGAATCCTTAGCTGCTTTACTGTGAATGGTTAATACATTCCCTGTTCTGAATCCACATCTATGTCCCCTTCTTCCATTCCTACAGTTAAATCTATTTTTGGCCCCAGATGTTAACAAAAACAGCTAATATGCATGGCTATGAAAAAGAATATGTGGAGCGCCTGATTTTAAAATGCAGAAAGAGTGCCATTATTATAAACATATTTTTTGAGTATCAGGAGTACATATTTTGAGTACTTCAGGAGGAAGTAACCAAAATAACACCATCAGTGTTTAAGCATTACTTCAGCTGTTGTGCTAGGAAATGCAAGGTTCCACAATAGTGATTTGTCCGCTTGAAAGAACTGCCGCATTTGTGACAAAATGAGATCACCAAGTCATGCTTTAGCGAAGCACATATGAAAAACTTAGCGAATCTGCAACAACACCCACAATTAGATTATGAGCTCATCATTGTATACAATCCTTGGTCAAGGTACTCCCCCAGCAGAGCTGAAATTTGCTTCAGGCGGAGTGCAAAGGACCTTGGTTATTGGGGGTTGGGTGTCTGAGAAAAGAGCATTTTCTGTAATATTTTGCTTATAAATGCTGTTTGCTACTTTGGGCCATTGCTGAAGCAAGCCAAAGTAGCTGCACATTCTTTCTTCTTCTACATGAATCCAGTTGCTCTGATTTATTTGAACTGTGTGGAGGTAGCAAGGGTAGCTCTGCTTGTAATATGGAATATATACCTACCCTCATGGAGTTTGTCTTTGTTGGTTCTTCTGCAAAGAATTCACAGAATTGTAGAGTTCAAAGGAAACTCAAGGGTCATCTTATCCAACACCCTTCTATGCAGGAATCTCTGCAAAAGCATCCATGACAGACACCATCCAACCTCTGCTTAAAAACCTCCAAGGAAAGACAGTCCAACCTCCTGAGGGAGACCATTCCACTGTTGAACAGCTCTGTCACAAAGTTCTTCCCGATGTTTAGCCAGAATCTCCTTTCTTGTAACTTGAAGCCATTTGTTTGAGTCCTACCCTGCAGAGCAGGAGAAAACAAGCTTGTTCCAATCTTCCATGTAACAGACCTTTAGTTATTTGAAGATGGCTACCAGATCTCCTCCCATTCCTCTTTTCCAGGCTAAACATACCCATCTCCTTCAATGGGGGAGGGTGGTGTCCCATCACTAGTAACGAAGAAATATTTAATTGCCATGCTAATTTGCTTCTGTACATGGAGTGGAGGGGGTGCATCTTTGTCTTGGGCAGCAAAATGTATCGGAGTGGTTAGTGGCTGCATAAGGACCAAGAAATGAATAGCAAATGATATGGAATACCTTCTGTCCTCTAAAATATTAACTACTGACTATAAGATGTATCAGATTCAGTGCTTTGCTTAGTTCAAGAGTATAGGACAGCCATTCATACCATAAAATACTGGAATAGAAAAACTGGGCATTATCCACATGCTGTAATTGTTGCAAAATGAGGATCAAGTATTCCGTTTGGAAGCTGCTATGCCTGGGAATACTCAACTCATGGAAAATTGGATAGTTGTGACTATTCCCAGGGGATATACTGTATTTACTCAAATCCAATGTGCACCTTAATTTTCACAACGTAATTTGGCCAAAAAAGGTGAGCATTAAAAGGAAAAGGTAAATGACCCCTGACAGTTAAGTCCAGTCGCGAACGACTCTGGGGTTGCAGTGCTCATCTCGCTTTACTGGCTGAGGGAGCAGACGTTTGTCCGCAGACAGTTTTTCCGGGTCATGTGGCCAGCATGACTAAGCCACTTCTGGCAAAACCAGAACAGTGCATGGCAATGCCGTTTACCTTCCTATCGGAGCGGGACCTATTTATCTATTTGCACTTTGACGTGCTTTCAAACTGCTAGGTTGGCAGGAGCTGGGACCGAGCAACGGGAGCTCACCCCGTCGCGGGGATTCGAACCACCAACCTTCCAATCAGCAAGCCCAAGAGGCTCAGTGGTTTAGACCACAGCACCACCCATGTATATGATTTCTCCTTAATTCTAGTAAGAAAGGCAGATACAGATGGTACAGTTCAGATCCAGCTCTTTGGTATTCAAGAACAGGATGCAGCAAAAGCAGAGTAGGAGGAAAGCAAAGGTGATCTGTATTTAGCAGGAGGAAGTGCACTCTTTGTTGGTCAGAAGTGTGGTCAAGCTTAGATCCAAAAGGTTTTTATAAAGCTCATATATTGGTTTGCTGTCTGTCCTTCCTTCGACTTGGGTTAGGTGTTGACACACACCAGCAGTACCCACTGTGGTTTGAGTCCTTACAAATAATTCCTCTCAACAACAATGAAGTAGCAAGCCTATGACATTTACATTTTTATTATTTGAGATGATTGCTTGTTACAGAATAATCAGGGCTGTTTCACATCTCTGTAGGCAGTTATCTTTTATTGTAAACACAGTGTCTAGCGTAGTAGTTAGCTTACAGAACAATAACTTTAACCTGTCCCTTTGTCTGAGAACAGGCTTACTTTCAAACAATGTTATCCTGTTGAGGTGTTCAGACCTCTTGCATTAAAAGAGTGGTTACAGTTTTTGGCAATCTGACTCATTGATTTCTGGAATATGGGACATGTAAAAGAGACACACAGAACTACATAGCTGAAACCCAAGAGACAGAAGCAATACTTTGGTATAATTTTTTGATTATGCAAGAGTATCCAAAAAGGATAAACACATTGAGTTAACATTCCAGCATTCCCCTTCCTTAACACTGTAACTTCATAACAAAATACAGTAACATAATGCCGTGTGTATCAATCATTTTATCTAACCTCTGCAGGAGTCAGATTATCTTCCAAAACACCACACTAAAGTTAAAACATCACATCAATTATTAGCTTTACTCTCAAAAAAACAAAACCCAAACCCTTAGACATATTAGCCATATGGACAGAAAAAAAGAAAAAAGAAAGAAAAAAAGAGTAAAGACTACATTGAATAAAAAGTTTTGTCTGCACATGATTCACAAGAAAATAAGTGTGTAAATAAAAAGTTCTCCAGGGGTTAATGCAAGAGGAGGTCCCTGTTACCTGTTGTTAAAAACAAGGAACTGGCCTTGGGAAGGTGTGCTTTCTTTTGCAGGCTGTTTCTCCTTCACCACAACCAGTTTGTCACCACCAGCGTTAACTCTGGCTAACCAGGATTCCCATTTTTACCATGGTCTGAAAGAAGTTTGAAGAGGGATTCAAATCCTGGGATATGGGGAACCCTGTTTAAGATTAACCATGGTGAACATTGGTGATCCAAACCATGTAAATGCAATTAAGGGGGAGGGAGGCTGCACACAATTCGAAGCCTGACTCCCAGTGTATCAACCATTCTTAAGAGGGAACCAGTGCTGTGGTCTGCATTGTCCCATATGGTTGTGCAATTGGGTTGCAGAAATTAAAAGAGTTTTGAGCCGAAAGGACAAAAACCCTCTGGGCATGACTGCTTACCAGGTTCCTTGGCTTCAGCTCATTTCAAAACATCCTGAGCAGATTTTGAGACATCAGTAAAACGGATGTAAAGAAAAAAGTTGTGTCAGGTGGGCACTCTGTAGGTCAAGCCTATTAAAGTATATCTGATATCAAAAACTTTCCATTGTGCTAAAGTGAAGAATAGTTTAACCCTGATTTTTCAGCAAAAACCTCTTTTCCCATTAAGATGGAACAATATATTTCTATAGGGTTCCAAGACTTGAAAAGTTGAATCTCAGCACTGACTAGAATCGTTCAATGTCTTGGTCCCAAAACCCCATTAACTCAGGATTTGTTACTGCCAACAACATGGTAACACGTAACGCTACAGCAAACTCAGGAATTTTTTTAAAGAGAAAATTGTTCCCATCATATAATTTGTGCTTCATGCTTGGATAAGTTTGCTTTTTCTTAGCAATGACCATAGAGATAGCAGTTTATATAGTGAAACAACAGTGTTCCTCCCCTGCCCCCACCCTCTTCATATCCATTCCAGAACTGGGTCTTTGCCCTGAACATTGTTAAGTAGGAAGGTCCTACTGCGTTAAAAACACAGCTACCAAAATGGACTGCTTGGAGAATGGCAAAAACCAACGGAGGAATTGAAACTATCATGTGACCCAGTTTGATACAACTTTAAAAGGGGGCAGGGAGTCAATTATAGTATTCATCACACGAGAGAGAAGACACTTTAGGTACTACCCAAAAGTAAGAGGAACATTTCCCATTCTAGATGTTCCTGTAGCTTCAACCAGTTGTTACTATGCAAAGAATGAGCCAAAGGGAAGGCCCTTCTTTGGACATTTGCTCCCCTCCTGAGGCCATTACCTTTTTTTTTTTTACCAAGAAACTGTTAACTATCAAACTTGTCCATAAATTTTGCCGCTGAGGGTGAAACCATCCAGTTAGCATATACACTATCATTTGCATATCTTGAAAACACAGACTTAGGGCCATCGCATCTTGTGAGTGGAACGGGGCTCTCCTCAGGCCAGTTCGGGTATGACATGCCTAAAAATGAAAACAGATAATTTTTTCTGCACTGAAGAACCAAAACTTCATGTGCAGACAGTAAGGCCCTTGGCAAAACTCCCTTAAACAATTGCAAGCCAAATTACAAAATATCCCCACCACCACAAAAAGAAGAAAAGAAAAGAAAACACAAAAAAACCAAACAGATAACTGTGTTTGAAAGGCACTGAAGCACAGGTTGCAGTGAAGGCCAAAACAATGAAAAATAAAGTGCTCTCCTGATATATATCCCCAGTACAAGCTCCTGATAGGTCTTTGGATCTCACAATGTTGTATCTTCATGGGAATACAGCAGATTGGTTATTGCAATGGAGTATTCCTGTGGTAAATAAAGTGCTCAAAGCAGTAGTAAGCCTACATAGTCTTCCATTCTGACAAGTTTAAATACTTAGCATGCATGTTTCACTCCTAAAAACATTCATCCCATTGAAGTCAATAGGATGTATGTACATAAGCATATATATTTTGAATGGGCCCTGGAACAGCTTCCACGGGGCCAGTGAATGTCTCATGTATGTCAGATTTGATTCTCGCTCTTCTTCCTGAATCACCTAATTGTTTCTGTTTAGTTTGGGGGGTGGGGCAGGACTACTCCTTGCAAGGATGCCTTGAAGTCTAAGACACAAATAAATCTCCAAGTACTTCTTTTGGAACCTGAATATAACAACTATGGTCTACTCTAGACTATTCAAGGGGCATTCAAATAACTCATTGACTTCGGAAAGATTAGCCTGGTACATAAGCCATCTTAAAAACATGCCCATTAATTTAAGAGTCTAACTATGAATTGAAGAATGGGGGCTCCAATATTAGACTCCAAATCAGTACCTCAATGCTGACAAATAAAAAAATGGGCAAAGGGGGAAAGCCACATGGCTTGAATTATAGCAATTTGAAAGCATTAAATGGCATGTAGAGCATTTAATTACAAGTCAAAAAAATGTAGGAGTTTTGGCAAGAACCATCTTTACTGTCCATCTCACCACCACAATATTAAAGCACATTCCTTTTAAGACACTTGCGACAACATTCAAAACATGGCTTAGATGTTGACATTTTCATGAGAAACCAAAAGCATGTGAAAACAGAAGAGGTTGCTTTCATGTGGTCATCACCAATTCAGCTTCCAATGAAATACACAGCTGTACTTGCTCTACTCTGACTTTTCTGCATTGTAAGCTGACTCTTTTAGACTTCCCTTCTCTGCCCCCACCCTAAATTCCACTGCTTAGTAAGCAGCCATGGCTGACTGGGAACTTAAAATATACAGGCAACAGTTGAAATTCAGGAATCCATCAGAATAAAAACCATAACTATTATGCAATGGACTCTTAACAGTGAAATGTGAGGGGAAGGGGGGAATAAAAATCTTCAAGTATTAAAAAAAAGTTACCTAAAATTAGAGATGCCATATTAAATGATGCACTTGAAGTGCTCTCAATTCCATGGATACCGAAAAGTATAGTTTTAATTGAATATTTGCTAGCATTTTTTAAAACTTCCCCTGAGAGTACTTCCCTGATCTAGGAATTAGTTTTTTTCTTTATTATACAATATATATTTAGTAAAGTTGCACGTTTTCACATCCTTTTTCTTTAAAAAAAATTAAAAAAATTAAACACAGCTGCAGAACCGGCTAAAGTAAGAACCTAATGCAGAGTTTTGACAGTGACAAATGAAAGGAAAAGAAAGACTTGCCAAGCAAATTTTGACTGATTTCATTCAGACAAATAACGCTCTAAAGGATATTACAGAGAGTGTGAGGACAGTGCAGAAGAAAATCACTTTGGGTGTGTGTGTTGCTAGAATCTAGTAAATGCATGTGAAATTCTACCATAGAGTTTGTTTTCAATCCATGTGGAAGGGAGGGTTCGAGGGAGGGGAGCATTATTACAATCCACGAGGGGTGTCTCCTCTTCTGAGAGTCCATCATCATATAGCAAGGAGTCGGATGGGGTGGAAGCTGCAAGGTCTAAGTAGTCCTAAACAGATTTAAGAAAAGAGAGAGGAGGGATTAGGGTTGGTTGAGAGTGCAGCTCTTTGGCTATCATTTCTATCCACATTTCTCACCATTTAAACTGAACACTAAAGGATCAGTATGGATGAGATCATCACCAACCTGCTTTCTGCAAGAATGGTATCCTTGGCAACACATTTGTTTGGAGTAACACTAGACATGCTTCTTTAGACATATGCTCAATTACGGCTCCCCATGAGCGATGTCCTTTGCCAGCAAGTTAACATAGTGAGTCTGGCAGGCAGACTTGGAAAATGTTGTGCCTCTTCCAGGATAGCAGAAGCGTTCCGAGTATGATTATCAGCATGGCACAGAAGCTCCTCTGAGCAATCAGGAACCATTTCAGAATCAATGAATCTGGTACGTTGGGAAGGGACTGCTGGAATCAGGAAGATTCCAGCCCCCTAGAAAGGGTAATGCCCCCCTTTTCTGTGAAATTTCAGAAACAGCCACAGCTGGACATAAGATGCTCGGTGAGGTGGTGTAGTGATACAGTAAAGTTCTTATAGTAATTATTTAGAGTAGGACCACAAAAGAAGATTGTTGCCTTCATTACATGCTTATAAGCTTCCAGGAGGAATGCAGTTAGCCACTGTTGAAATCAGACTTTTGGTCTGCTCCATCAGATGGCTTCATGAGATAAGGTCTACCTGACTACCATATTTGGGAGAGAGGAATACTTTATCATCATCATCATCATCATCATCGTCGTCATCTTATTTATAAAATTTGTATACTACCTTTCATCTGAGGATCACGGGGCGGTATACAATATAAAATCACAAAATATATAACATTCTAACAAACAAAAACAATACCCCCCACCCCAGTTTCAAAGCTATAGTTTGTTGAATCAGCCAAAGGCCCGGGAGAAGAGGAATGTTTTTTCTTGGCACCTAACAATACGTAACAAAGGAGCCAGGCAAGCATCCCTGGGGAGAGAGCATTCTACAAACGGGGGACCCCCACAGAAAAGATCCATTCTCATGTTGCCACCCTCTGGACCTCTTGTGGAGGCATGCAAAGAAGGGCCTCTGGTGATAACTGCAGGGTCTGGGTCGGTTCATGTGGGGAGAGGTGGCCTTTGAAGTACTGAGGTCCTGAGCAGTTTAAGGCTTTATAGGTAAAATCAACACTTTGCATTGGCAGCCAGTGAGAAGTGGTTTTACCAGTGCCCCCTTCAAGTGGCCAGGGACCACTCCCTCTTGCAAGAAGGCATTAATCGCCTCCCTGGCCCAGTCAGCTGTCCCCTCCCTGCTAGCAAGGGGCAAGGGTCCATAGCACAGGTGGTTTTCCTGACCGATCCAAGCACCTTGTCCACTGTTTCCCTTTCATTGAAAAAATCACAAACATTACAGTGGTGCCTCGCAAGATGAAATTAATTCGTTCCGCAAGTTTTTTCTTCTTGCGAGTTTTTTGTCTTGTGAAGCACGGTTTCCCATAGGAATGCATTGAAAATCAATCAATGCGTTCCTATGGAGACCGTCCAGGGACAGAGGTGAAGTGTCGCGCGCCTTCCCCTCTGTCCCTGGACCTGTTTTAAAGCAAGGGAAGGGGCAGCGGGGAGAATCGCTTCTCCCCGTTGCCGCCCCTTGGTTCAAAAGGGGTCCGGGGACAGAGGGGCTGGCAACGGGGAGAAGCAATCTTCTCCCCACCGCCCCTTGCTTCAAAAGAGGTCCGGGGACAGCGGGGAAGACGCGCTGCGCTTCCCCGCTATCCCTGGAGCTTGCGGGGCAAGCTTCGTTTTGCGAAGCAAGCCCATAGGGAAATGCGTCTTGCGAAGCGGCTAAGAAAACGAAAAACTCCTTCGTCTAGCGAGTTTTTCGTCTTCCGAGGCGTTTGTCTTATGGGGTACCACTGTACTTGTGAGTTGATTACACTGGAATGGACTTCCATGCATTGTGAAGCTTTGCTTTTTGAATCATTTGGATTTCTCAAAATCCCATTATTCCTTATGAATATCTGGACCGTGCATTGCTAGGTCCAACTCCCTACTCATGGCATAGTATTGCCCTTCCTGGAAAACTGCGTCTTTGAGTAGTGTGTGTGTATTTATAACTATAAACTGTCCTGAGAGGCAGTTAATGAACATATTAACTACATTTACCAAGTATGCAAATAGCTATTTGTTGCTGCAGAGCATGATGAACCAGATGTCCTGATAGTTAAGGTTTGGTCAGCCTGACATTCTAGTTTCTTTATCTTAAAAAGCTTGAAACTCCAGTTTGGGAAGTCAGCAGGGTCTATTTTATGGGTACCTCTGTCCATCATACACAGCAACTTGCCGGACCTTTTCCTCTAGGCATGTATTTTTCCATGTAAATGCTAGTACCTATTAGCACAAGCTTACCTGAGCGATTTTTCTCAAGCCCAGCATCTTACCATCGTGCAGAGTTTTGATTAATTTACTCATCAAGGAGTAGGGAGATACTTACACTTTGCCAGTCCTGTAGAGTTTGGATTTGGGGAGGGGAAGGTTCATTTAGCGAATACTTGGATAAAGCACATATGGACTAGATGAAGCTACTCCAAGCGGGCAAGAGGGGTGTGTCCTCCTAAACCTGTTTTTCGATGCCATTTTGAATAAATTGCCATTTTGGAAATGACTTTAAAAGGACTCCTAGAAATCAAGTAACCGAGCCTGGCTGTGTTTGGCCTTTTATACTACCCTTTTAAGAAGAAAGTTTGTGTTTTATCCAGACTTTTGTTTAAAAAAATGTTTTTTCACAGGACAGTATTTTTGATTAATTTGGTGAGCCACTTTGGGGATTCCAGTAAAAAAACAAAAACAAAATACAAACAACAAAACCTACTTTTTCTCTGCTGCACTAACCTACCTCTGGATTTTGACATTTTGCATCTATCTACACTTAAATGATCTGTTGTTCTCTTTAATGAGAAATAGGTATTTTGGTTTTACATGAATGAATGACAGCCCAATTCCCTCAGCTAAGTGAAGCTAGGGCTGCAGCATGATACATCCACAAATGCCTAGAGCCTTAAATGAAAACTTTTGGGCAGTGATCAGCAATAACTACCATGTATTTCATAAGTCAATGAGGTTGGTATAATTCAGCACAGGTTTCTCACATGCAAATGCAGTTTTCCACTTCCCCCCTTCAACTAGAAGGAAATGAGGTTGGGCAGGAATCTGCTCCTCTTCTTCCTTGGTCAAATTCCAAGCTTCTAATGGGGCTTCTGTGGCTTGAAAAACTCTTCTCCAACAGCTGCTGCTCACAGTTAGCTCTGTTTGTCAAGGAGTACCAGTGAGCCAAAGCCCACCCACATCAGCTTCTGATTGGGGGGCGAGGGCAGAGATCACGGGGCCTTGTAAAGAACTGGAGCTGGCTGTGAGCAGCAGCTGCCAGAAGAAACAGTCTTAAAGGCACCAAAGCTTTCTGAGGAACTGGGGGAAGGGTACCTTAACGCAGCCCATAAACCTCCAACACTTTGTTCAGATGAGGGTACATCACTTAGAAAAACAAGTGACTTGAAACCTGAATGCTGGTATAAGCCAGTTACTTCTTTACAGGAGTTTGATCTTCAGCTACTCATTTATTTATTTCTTTAGCTTTTACAACTAGACAAAGAAAATTGTTGTAGAATTTTCCTTCAAGTCGCTTATGAGCAAATAACCTGGGCTTGCCACATAAATGGCCATTTAAGAGGGGGGCACGGGTAATCTTGTCTCTGGTGAATGCAGCATGTGTTCTCAAAACACCTGTTTGTTGCAATCATATGTTGCTGCAAACAGGTAAGTGAGTGGTGTCTAGGGTCAAAAGGAACATAAAAGTTTAACACCAAGTGAATGTAAGTGCCTTTTCGCACATTAAGGTTTGTTGGTGTATATAAAAAATGTAATCAGCCACCAGAAAAAGCTTTTTGTGATATGCAATTGCATCCCTTCCTCTGAACCATCAACCTCCTCTCATTAGATAGGGCTTCCCAATTTCAAATATCCCCCGTTTGGACTCTTATTTGATCTCATTCTTTTCAAGAGATGAATGGTGAAAAATGGACAATGTCTTACCAATTACTGGTATGTAAATCCTTGCACTGGAAAATCTTTCCAACTTTCCTTCATGCACAGTGATAAAGCCTGAAAGGCACTTACCCTACTCTTTACCATCATTTTCTCTAATTCTTTGCTGATCTCAGCAAATGTCGGCCTCTTATCTGGTTCTTGTTTCCAGCAGCGAAGCATCAGATTGTACCTTCAGGAAGACACATAAGAGAGTGTTATATTGATTAATACAAATACTTTGTTGAGATGCTTCACATGCACAAATGGACCCAAACATTTAGCAATGGCAACAGCGCCAGAGTAATCAAAGTGTCTACACCAAGGAGGGGGAACCTCTACCCCCATGGGCTGAATACAACCTGAGGGGTCTCCCCTCCTTATCTGACCCCAATCCAGGAGTTAGGTTGGTTTTTTTAAAAAAAAGTTACCACTGGTGACTCAAAAAAATTAAAATGGTTTCTTATCCTCCTCTACACAAAACCCTTGGCCAACTTGTATAAACAAGCTGCTTCTACTCAGATCACGTAGGGATTAACAAGGAAGTGGCAAGCAGGCAGAGGCAGGGTGCTATTGGGACATCTAATTTAAACAGACTGCAGAATTCAATTTTATCATTGTGTGATCTTCATTGTTTTTTGTTTTAAAAAAGTGAAGAATCCACACAAAGCTGCCTACTGCCTTCACCCAGGACTGAGGGAGAAGCAGGAGCCTGCACAGAGAGATGGCTGTTTGGAACAGCCAGGAAGATAAGGTACCGTAACAAGCAACCCATTTATAGTTAAATTGCTTTTGGATCCAATGTTTTTGGTGGTGGCTAAAAAAATAATTAAAAAATCCTTTGTAAGATGCCTTTCAGCCTGCAAGTTGTCTGGGCTGAAAACTAAGCCACTGTGTAAGAGAATGAAGAAACAAACTTACTCGCAGCCCTAAAAGAAGTCATTGGTGTCCTTGAAATGCTCTATAGTGGCACGGGTGCTGCCTTTTCCACAAGCAGCTCCTGTGTGGCTGGTGTACCATTTGAACAACTCAGCCATGTCTTAACCATAGAATTCCACCCTTGTATAATTGGCTCCCCAAGGAAAAAACATGGTTGCATATGAACAGCCTATCCTGCCATGGGTGTGTTGATCTCAGGCAAGAGTTTTTGGGTATGCTCAACATCTGTTTTGAATTGTCTGATGGGTACATTATCCTGCCTCCCCCAAATGCATCAGTGAATAGATTTTTCACCTAGCTCCAGCTCCTATCTTTGGTCTATTTATATGTCAGTTTTATGTCTGAGTTCATTGTTTCGCAATTCATTATGATGGCAAGGTGTGACACCTCCTCTTTGTTTTTCTAAACTCACTCAAGCTACATCTTCAAGACCTTCTGTCTGGAAAAAACCTAAATCAGAGCAGCTGATCATAATATTTTATTGGTATAATCAACTAATGGAATCTCTTTGATTAACAATGCTGGCAGCTTGATGCTACTTACATTTCTTCACTGCAGTTTTCTGGCTTCTCCATTCTATAGCCTGTTTTTAAGAGGTTAAATAGTCTCTCAGGAGCAATACCTGGATAGGGGTTACCTCCCAGAGTGACTATCTCCCACAGCAGAACTCCAAATGACCATCTGAGAAGAAAAGAAAGGAATATTTACTGGAAGCATTAGGGCAATGGGCTTACACTGAAGTTTACTCCAGCCTCCATACTGCACATCAGTTGTGCACTGGTGAAACTAAATCTACATATCTGATGAAGCTGATTGTTTTCTAGAATTCGGTTTCACACTGCATAATCTATGGGGTTGTATACAACTAAGTTTTACTCAGAATAGATCCAAGTTAGTCATTTGCATTAATTTCAATGGGTCTATTCTAAATATGACTAATGATGGATGCAACCCAATGTTCTATTGCAACTTCGCTGAACTGCACACTGCAATTGAGCATTTAACTTAAAAAAGGAAAAGCTTTATTTTAGTTCTCAAATAACCAGGATTAACAATCCTAGTCACAAAACACAATCCAGAGAAAGGGAGACACAGCTATTCCCCTTAATCACTGGCTCCAATCCTCTATTCAAAGGGCTGCCCTGCTTGCGTCTAATTAAAAGATAACCATAAGAAAGGAGAGTGGGTGCCTTGAAGTTGTCCCTCAACAGTCAGCACCTGGGCAGCAAACAGATCAGGCACACAGATCACTTGGCCACAGTATTCCCCACAATGGTGAGATGTACTGTACAGTGAACCTCAGTTGTCAAATGTAATCCATTCCGGAAGATCGTTCGACTTCAGAAACGTTTGACAACTGAGGCTCAATGGACGGTCCGTAGAATCCATTGAGAAAATGGAGAATTGCGCCTCGGAAGCATTTGCTTCCAGGTTGTCAGCGTTTGAAAGCTGAAATGTTTGACTTCCGAAGTGTTTGACAACCAAGGTTCCACCGTATTTCTATTTAAGGTATAGGCATTATTTATAAATGTGCACCTATACATAGAGATAGATAGATGTATGTATCTATTAGCATATGCAAAATTTAGGCAAACTTGTACTCTCTCTCTTCTTCTTTTGTAATGTGCAAGTGTAACCAAAGTGATTAACAGTGCATTTTCCTAATGAGCTGTATGAGATTGAATGTGTTCTAAGTGGCTGGGACTTTTTCAACACTTTTCAGCTTTGCAGTCACAAGCTGTGTTAAACTCATAGGTTGGGATTCCTCCTGAAATTTTTGGCAACTAAAACCTTTTTCTCTAGGAGCAGCAATCATTCTGCTTCATAAATTTTAAGAAATTACTTCAGTAAAGAACTGGTTTGCAAAAATGGTTGCATAACTGAACTGCTTGCCTCATTTGGTCATATGATGATTTTTTTTACATTCTTTTCTTAACCAGACCATTATTATTAGCATGGAAAGAAACTTTCTGCAACTTCCTTGATGTTTGGTTTAATTAATTAAGTCAGATAACCTTTCACAAAGTTTTTGAAGTCCATCTGTTCCCTTTATATGCCTTTTATCTGAATCTGTGCCTCTTCCACACAGTTTTATCATTCTCTCTATGATGATGCCAAACAGGGTTTACAGTAATTTGTATTTTATTTCTAAGGTTCTCCCTTGTTTCTGTAAAAACAGTTTGCCACAGAATTAGTTATAGCATTGGAGGGGTCCTTATAGGTCATGTTAATTAGTTACTTACTTAGTTAGTTAGTTAGTATACTAACCTATACCTATTCCAAGCTCCTGCTCAATTTATTTATTGAATTTTGTTTTGCTTTTCATTGAAGATCTGCCACTCCCCATGTCCCTCACCATTTTATGCTGCTGTCACCCAGGATCACCCAGTTGTCAATCATCTGACATCATAATGGCCTGCCCACCCATATAAAGTTAGCCAGGGGTGGGGGGTAGACATTCATCAAGCATGATTGATGTGTAGCATTGATTCATTCTTGCTATCTTCTGGTTTCAGGTGCACATACAGCTGATCCAACCACATCTCTACCTTCCCGGCAACTGACTTCACATGGGACATCAGGCATAGGGCAGGTAAGTGTGGGTTTGGGGAAATGGTCTGGTGGACCAAATTGGAAGGCCTGGTGGGCCAAATCTGGCCCAAAGGCCAAAGGTTCCCCAGCCCTGTGTAACTTGTGCTTTATCATGCTTTATGTTTGCCTTAGACCTGTTCACTGCTAACTAGCACACTTCAATCAGATAACTGAGACACAAGAGTTGTATTGCCATTATCAGACCAACATTGCTTCCCACAGTTGCCAGTTCACATGGAGGTGATGCTGCCCATCCATGCTTCTGTAGTTGAAGATTCCACAGAAGGGTCACAAACACATTGATAAAGACAGGTGACTGATTTGCAGGGATGTTCAGCACTAAATGAATGTTGGCCACCTATAGTTCTAAATACCTGATCAGTGCAGATTGCCAAAACACCGTTCCTTAGCATGAATCATGCTGAGAGACATGGACTTAAACGAACACTTGCACAAAGTAATGTCACCAGCAGAATACATGTTAAATAGCCAGATTGTATTTTTTAAGCTCCCCTCATTAGCTGGTGGAAAGTCTCTCCCCCCCCCCCCCAGGTATGGTTCAAGCTGGCTATTTCCCAGCATTCTGTGGTTACTTCTGCTGGTCACTGGAATATGAGCAAAAAGCTTGCTAAGTACAAAAGAATTCTTCATGCCCATAACCCAGCACAATTCTTCAAACTGCATTCCAAGGGCCCCATCTGTGCACACAAGTCCCGACACCTAACATCCTGGGAATGTGACCTCATACTAAAGAAACCACAGTTTCTCAGACGGAGTCTATTTCATTTCACAGATACAGAACATTACTGAGGCAAGGAGAGAGAAAACAGGAATGCCAGCAAAAGGAAGATGGAGAAAACCCCCGTGATTTCTGAAGGCTAAATTCACCAGCTTGCATTCAAGACAGCCTCTGTGCTTCATAACGGCACAAAAGAGAGAAAGTGGAGTGGCTCAGGCTTCGCCCACCAAGAACTATGTACGTCCTCAGATCCTCCACTTTATACAAACATTAAATATAGAGGTTTACTGGTTGTGTATGAAATCTGATGAGCTGGGATTCTTTGCAGGGCAAAATAGCACGTTGGGGAGCTGGGGGTCAGAGACAATGCCCTACAATGGACTGTAGGTTCAAGGATGGAACTATCATGTAATCTAAGGATTATGCTGGGGCATCAAGTGATTAAAGGTCCCCCCCTCTTCATCATTACAGTGTTGTGGCAAGAGTGACCTGTCCCTCTGCTAGCAGCTCATTTGGTGGGGAAGGGGAAAGAAAACAGGGTGCTAGACAAAGAGAAAATGGGTGGCTGTGTCCACTTTTGGCTCTGTCCCTGCCTACTGTGGGCATGCAGCCTTGACAGATTGCCCTCAAGCATGGGATAGCTCAGTCAGTACAGAATGAGATTCTTAATCTCAGGGTCCTGGGTTCGAGCCCACATTAGGCAAAAGATTCCTGCATTGCAGGGGGTTGGACTAAATGACCCTGGTGCTCCCTTCCAACTCTACAATTCTATGAATGCTGCTCTTGACAGAAAAAAAGGTTGCCCATCCTTGGGTTAGAGGGGTTCTGATTCTACGGAAATTCAGCCTTGTCTAGATTATAGCAATCCATTTCACCTGATATTGTCCAGTGTTACAGCAAATGGGTTTGATGGACTGCAGAAAGCTAGCTGAAAGTGAGGCTTCATGAATGCCTTGGCCAGTAAAAGCTTGTTAAACAAACCTTGAATTACTGCTAGCTAAGGTTTAACCTCCTTCTTGCAGGAGATGCTGGGTACCTTGTGACTGAGAAGCTGACTATCCAGCCTGCTACAACTTACTCTGTTTTCTACAGCAGGGCTATAGAGCAGATGGCCTCTTCAGCCCGAGGTGTTCTGGCACAGCATGAGTACAAAGACAAAGTTGCATGACAGGGAACATAAATACATAGACTTACACATCACTTTGTGTTGTGTAGATGTGATCAAAGAGAGATTCAATTGCCATCCACTTCACAGGTATCCGACCCTGGCAGGAAAATAAAGAACTATTACTGCTTGCAAGTTCTGTTTAGCACTGCTTCTCATGTCACATTTGTTTTCATTTCACTTTTGTCACATTTAACATGCATGTTGTCAAGTAGTCTCATATGCCTTTTGTCAGAAAATGTGCATTTCATTCATATGGATTACAGCAAAACATGGATGCACCGGGAAAACCCTTGGGTTGAGAGTAAATAGCTTGCACAAGATCAAAAACAGAAGGCTACATACACAGGTTTTACACAACCCATATTAGCTGTTCCTTTTTACAGTCTCAAGGCACACAAAATTTTGTGCACTGATGAGTCCTGCTAGACATGTTTCAATGTGTGTGTCCAGAAGTTCTCTTACTAATGTGTATAGTTTCCTTATCGATTTATCAATCCCAGGCTGCCAGTGACTGTGTTTGTACCTTGCTCCTCTTGACGTAAGAGTCCTCCTCATAAACATCTCGTGACAAACCGAAGTCAGAAATCTTCATCTTACGCCCTTCGGCTACTAAGACGTTTCTGGCTGCTAAATCACGATGTACAAGCTTTGGGGGAAAGAAAGAAAGACGTTTAACTGTCATGTATGCTTACTTGGAAGGCCACAAAGAGAGGGTGAGAATGAGGGACGCCATACCTTCATTTCAGCAAGGTACTGCATTCCGCGAGATATCTGCCATGCAAACGAGATCAGGTCACCCATGGTTAAGGCTCGCTCGTCTGGATTGTCCAGGTAGCTGGAATTCCTGTTGCCATCACTCCCCACATAGCTGGGCCCAACTTTCCGGCTTTCCCTCAGAAAACTCCTCAAGGAGCCATATTTAGCATATTCAACTATTAAGTACAAAGGCCCTGAGGCATAAAAAGATACATAAAAATTATTGTTCTCAATAATTAGTAAAGCAGCATATCAGCAAGATTTATACACCTTGTACTTAAAAACAAACACCTGCACCCCCAAAAAACCATTTAATTTTGTTACCTGCTTTAACAGTCTAGTTCTATGAACACTTACTCAGACTTAAGTCCCACTAAGATGCATGGGTCTTACTCCCTTGCAGCACTACAGCCTAAATTATGCATATCAAGCAAATCTGAATATAAAGCTTATTTGCACACAATCCTAGGGGGCTTAGTTTGGTCAGAATCAACTATACACTTAATGCTAAATACATTACTTCTGGTAAATGTACTTCCATTGCTGCTAGAGCGCTGTGAAAATTTGTGTCCTGGGCTTTTTAGACCCATCTACCCCATGTACTATCTGAAACCAAAGGGGCGCACACTGGTTTCCAGATGTGATTTCCCCCCACCCTCCAGCTCTCCTAAAGGAACATAATATAAACTTTTCTATGAAAAAGAGCACAACAGAACCCAGTGCTATAAGGTGAACTCTTATGTTCAGAAGTGTTCTCCCACCATGGAGACAGGCAATTGAAATGAAAAGTGCTTATTTTTGGGAACATGCCTTTGGGTATCCTGTCTAAGAAGAGCAATCAATTTGTGTTACGCTGCATTTCTTCCAAAGTCGGACAGATAAATTGTGATGTTTCCTTGGTTTTATGGAATGTTTAAGGAAGATTTCTATGCAAATGGGTCTGTGCAGAGAAACCAATCAAAAGCACTCAGTTTAAGGTATGAACATTATTTTCTGCAGCCTGTGGTAATCCTCACAGTATCTCGTGCTGCCTGCACACTAATTACAGTGGTTTGTTAAAGCTCTCAAGTATAGATTCCTGCAGAAAGGATCCTGACATTTCAGTCCATTAGCAAGCTTTGCCTCATCATAGCCACCCACATGAATGCTTTCCCCCATGCTACAATACTGAACACAGAGGCCTGGAGGTTCAAAGCTCTCCTATCCATCTTTAACAGAATGTAGAGAATATAAGCATCCAAACCAGAAACAGCAGGATTCCTAGCATTCTCCCCTATTGTACCGGGCTAACAAGAGAGTGTGAAGCTTGTATCAATTTTACTCATTCACCAACCTCAAAACCGAGCTCTGTGTTTATCTTTGTTAGGCAGGGCTTTGTGTCTTCTCTGATTTAAAAATAACAACACCCTGAAATTCCAGGGCAAATGAATCCAAATTTTATATACACAAAAGCAGGATGCTGCAGCCTGTATACATTATTTGAATTGAATACATCTGCATAGACTTTGTGTAATATATCTTGCTTGTGCTAGCCATAGGAGGGACAAGATGCTAAGCAGGGCACTAAAACGCTGACCCCAGGGACTCCAATGGAATCCTGCTCCCAGGGCTTCGGAGACGACAAAAACCTTCCCCACATGCTGTCAGCCACAAATGAAATTCTTATAAATTGTGCCATATGGAAACATATAATGAATGTGGCTGATTAGCAAGTTCAGAAACTAGGGGTGCTGCTGAATATACGGCTGCACAAATCAACCAACTTCAGTATGGCAGTATAACAAATCACATGCCAGTCCCTTAAGGCACAGTTCCCCTTCAAATGTGAGACTGTTGCTATGCAACAACAATTGCCATCAGATCTATTGAAATGAGTGCCTAAGTTACCAGGCTAATAATTCCCCCTCCGGCTGTTTTATTGCACCGTCCCATAGAATATTATTTCTAAACTAAGCATCTGTCACTTACTGTATTGACCTGAATATAAGCCTCACATTCCCCTCAAATTCCAACCATGAAAAGTTTAAGTGTGGCTTATATTTGTGACCTTATGGTATGCAGCCAGGAGTGCGGGACAAACACTGCTCACCCCATGTGTAGTCCCCCGCCCTCTCCCCCAAGGCCAGAAGTGAGAGAGCGAGGAACAAGAAAGGCCGCCAGCAATGCAGCCAGGAGCAGCGAGGAAGGGAACAGCTTATATTCAGGGTTTTTTTCCCTCCCTCCCCTCCAATTTTAAAGGTGCGGCTTATATTCGGGTGCGGCTTATATTCAGGCCAATACGGTAATTGACCAAATCCTATAAATTGACCAACTCCTATAAAGTTATCAGTAAGGTGTATGTGTGTTTCTTACTTGTTTTGCTGGATTGTACCTATCACTGTGAAAGTGTCCCTGTCATGTCCAAAGCAGGTGGCCACAGGTACTATCATTTTAATACACATGTAATGGGAGTATTTCAATATCTAAGATGGCAGCACCTTTGACCAATAAAGCCCGTGATTCTGCAATCTGCCTCCTTAGCCCAGATTTCTGTTGATCTTTTCACCAGAAAAGCAATCGCATCCAATGCGAAGGTAGGGCCCAAAAACAGGCCCCCAGTGGAATATGTTTTCAAGTAGGAATGACCAGAGTAGTGAAAGTGCCACAGCAGAAATAAAAGGCAGCCTCCTCTGCTGATGGACACTTTGGGGCACAGGACTGAAAAACTGATTGATTGACTGTGCCAAGCTTGTACTTCTCTTGCGGCACTCTGGGGATTACATACCGTCTCTTTCTTATTTTATATACAGGCAACTCCCCATTTCCACGGGGCATGCGCTCCAGTTCCCAGCGCACATTGACAGAATGCGCATAAGCCCACCCTGCCCCTGTCCCACCCCATTCCTCCAGGTCCAGAAGGACCCGTGCGTCAGCAGTCATGCTAAATTGGACATGCCTAAAATGGCCCCCACTTGTATAACATGTGACTCTCACTTACCATCTTGGCTGCAAGCTCCATAGAGTTTAATGACATGTGGATGGTTGACCTGTTTCAAAAGATTGAACTCCGAATGCAGATCTCTCAGCTCGCTTTGGGAAGCATTTTCTGCAGAACAGAGCAATGGAAGAAATACCGTATATTAATTACAAACACTATTCCCATAATATTGAAATACTGACATACTACCTGGATCTCTGGCACTTACTGGCTGCAAATAACCATCTTAAATTAGGGGCAAGGTGTTCCTTGTTTTAATTATTCATGTAAACCACTCTGGGAGCCTTTTTCAGCTGAAGAGCAGGTTTAAAATGCCTTGAATGAATAATATATAGAGAAATTGATTTCTACCCACGTGGAACAAATTAGCCTCTTCCAAGCCAAAGAAGAGGGTGCTGAGAGGCATGAAGTGAATCAGGCTTGTTTATTTTCATGAAAGAATCTTAGATTGTCTTGAAAACACTTGCTCCACTAGATTCTGTAACCGACACCCACCTTTAACAGTTGGGTTGCCATAACAACCCCTCATGTCTCAGCCCTAACCTTCTAATCATTCTGTTGCAAAGGAAGATGTAGCAGGTAGGGAACAAATGCAGGCCAAACTGCTCCTATCCAAGCTCTTGTATTCTTTGATGGCTTTGAGTATCTTGCCTGAAAAACTTGCTGCGATGTGGTGGCAAAGGGAAACAGTGAGAACCACTTGAGAACATTAAAGAAGAAATCTAACTGAAACTGCTCCTCTTTTAGTAATAATTTGCAGATGATTCAGCACCAAAAAGTCAGGTCTGTTGCTAATATCCCTTTGTTCTTGGGGGGATTGGGGGACGGACACTGTTACTGCATACTCAGCGGAACCTGGAAGCAGATGGTGAAAATTAAGGTATCTTAAACTTCCTCTTTGCACTGTAGGCATGATGATAGCTAGCTCCTGCTTGGTCACAGTATTAACTGGGTGATACAGGTTAATGTCCTGTTACCTTGCAGGACATCTTTGGGAGAAGACAAGACTAAGGAGTAAACTCTACCCAAATTTGGAGTCCTTAAGATGGTTGGATGGTGTCCAGTACACCTCCTTCTGGCAACTCCGGCAGCTAAGCTGGTGCCCAATGTTTTGCTGTGCTTTCCTTTGGACCACATCAACAAGGCTCTCATCTGGGCAGCCCAGGACCTCCATACACACTGCCCAAGCTTGCGCCCCTGAGAGGTCACTTTGGTGTTGCTAACGCAGCAAAAACAGCACACGAGGCAACAGTTATGAGTTACTGATCTCTGTAGCCACAGCAGACACTGTGATTCTCCAGCAGTTTGACTTCAGCTCAGAGGCATATGCCATTGTCTCTCGAGAGAGATGGATGCCAACAGGAGGCTAATAATGCCTTAACTGCTGTTTGAGGTCTGCCTGGTACAGATATCTCAACTAGATGATCTTCAGCTTTTTAATAGCCCTACCATTTCATAACTTGAAATTGTTATTACTGCTTTGCAGAGATGGGTAATACTACCTTTCATCTCCCTTGTGGTTCACCCATCACTGCTTCCCCTGATATACTGCAGCCCAATGCCAATGTGCTTGGGAAAGGGAACATGGCCAAATGCTTTCTCTCTTCACTCTGGACATATCTAAGCTAAGAGTTTCCCAACCATTCTGCATGCAGGAAAAGGAAGGCAGATGAAAGACAGCAAAAGGAACAATGGGCATACCCATGGGCAAGCTGGCCTTCCTCCCAAGCTACTACTTCGCTTCTGTCACACTCTGCTGTGACAAACCAAATACTCTAGATCTGGCCATTGTATATCGATAGAGCAGCTATAGTTAGAGAGAAAGATCTGGTGAGCATGTTGCTCTTTCGCATCTTATGTGTGACAATGAGGTGCTATTTTTATACTGTGCTCTAAAGTATCTGTAGGAAAGAGTTCGGCTAAAGCTGAAAAGCACAGCTTTTTTAGAAAGCTCTTGAAATGCCTCTGTTGAGATGACAATTTAAGTGAGCTACATTGGCCAAGCTAAGTCAAGTTGCCCTTGTGCCCCGTGGAAGTGACTGCCCTCATCAATGAAGCACAGGGGAAAATGTCAGAATATAAATAGAACGCTTTAGGTCATCCGGCTGGAACGTATGTGGGATCCGGCAGCTTTTTGCTTCGAAGCTGGACCTCTGTCATAAGTTACCAAATCATTTGCAGATATTTCCAGGCGCTTGCAGAAAAAGTACCTTTTAGCATTTTGACTGCAACAGTAGTATAGCCAGCCTTCCCCTTAAGCCTGAAAGCAGTTGCTTTGACGACTTTCCCGAATTCTCCTTCTCCAAGTGTTTTGCCAAGCACCAGGTTCTTCCGAGGAAATTCCCACTTTGGATCTTCCTGTGTTAGAGGAAAAGTCTAATCTCAAGAGACAGAAGAGTAACAGCATATGATGGGGGCATTTCCCTCTCCTTTCCACTGCAGGTCATCTGATATGGTTTTCAACCTGCCTTCCCTCTCTGCCAAACGGGGGAGAAAGGCCCCAATACCTTCTTTAATCTGCCAATAGTTATATTTCCTTGCAAAAGAAGTTTCTGCTTTTCTGCCTCATTAGCAGATAATTTTAGATTATTATTTTTTATAAAAAATTACAGTGGGTGTAAGGTTGAGCTTATCTTATGGTTGTTGCAAGTTAGCCAAGTGTTGTATGTGCGTTTTTCTTTCCATTAAACATTTCTCCGGCATTCTCCCCTTTCCTTGGCTGTTTGTGCTTCCTGATCTGAAAAAGCCCTAAGGGAGGAGATACCTGGGCTTAAATTGAAGCACAGGGACCTGGGGATGCTGAGCTACCAGGAGCCAGAGAGCAATACACTCACTGGTTTTGTTTTAAAGGAAGCCCTTCCTTTCACCTTAATCCGCCCGCCCCCCAATATCTTTAAAATGAGTCTACTGGGGCTGGGCGATATAAGCTTTTCAGCATCGTTGTATATCACCAGCCAAACATTGTGGCCTGCCGATATACCGCGCTGTTGATAAAACAAGCTGCATTGCCACCAGCCTGCCAGGCGCCTGGTGAAATCACCACAGCTCTCATCATGGGAGCTGAGGTGGTTTCACCCCAGCCCCTAGCTGTCTGGGACAAGGCAACTTGTTTGTACGCTTAGCTGGGGCACAAGAGGGCTCCCAATCCCCAGCAGAGCCAGGCCCAGTGCTCTCCCCGGTTGAGTGGGAGCCAGCGCCGGGCTGGGGGAGCCTTTAACGGCTCAGTTGAGGGGAGTGGTAACTGAACACTCCTCAGCCAAGCAGTTAAAAGATGCAGATGCAGCCTTTTAGTCCCTCTGTGCAGTATGAGGGCAGAGTGGGATGGCGGTTTCACTCCATGATATATCGCTGGTGAAGCCGTCACCACTCCTGAGTTCCTCTGCTAACAACACTCGCTGGAGAACGTCGCTAACAGAGGGACTCAGGAGTGGTGGCGGTTTCACCAGTGATACCTACTGAGTGAAGCTGACATCACAGTCTGCTCCTCGTACTCCTCATATTAATATATTGCCCAGGCCTAGACACAACCTTCACTTTCTTTTCTTATTAACTGATGGATAATGGTTGAAAAAACCACAGAGGATAAGTTTTGGCAGAGCAATAATATATACCAGACCTGGCCAACCCAAATGGTCTTTTTCCCCTGCTTGCCGAACACAGTGGCTGAAGTGACACACTCCTTCTGCACTGAAGAAGGTTCTGAGGCCTGATCACACACAATCCATGGAAATTTATTGGACTAGTTCCCAACCCTGAAGTTCCCAGGTGCAATTGCCTTTTATAAAACTATGAAGCCAGTATATGCACATGATAGGTGGCAATTAGGGTGAAAACTATCTGCGCTCCTGGCCATCAGTGTTGCCAGAAATGAGAAGTAAATGCTCTTGGGTAAAAATATTTCCCCGTTTTATAAGCTTGAGGAAACCGAAGGGGAAGGGAGGCTTGTTTTAGAATTCAACTATTCATCTCAGACAATTGCCTTTCTGTTTCGGGAACCTATCAAGCCTGACAGTCACAGAACAGTGATGACTGTATAAACCAACAGAGAAACAAAAGTAAACAGCATACATGCCCTATGAAAGTACCATCCCCTAACATCTAAATATAGCCTAGGGAGACAAATGAGATGCACAAAAAGACAGTGTTTCACTGGCAAAAGCTCCCCAAAATGCTTCCAACATTGATTCCCCGTTGTGCAGAGAAGGATTTTTAAGGCTATGGCACTAGCAACCACATTGAGCTTAATGTTCCTGGAACTGAGCCTTCACCCTCTGTCCTTTCATGTATGTGCACCAGATTACCATTTAAACAGAATTCTGTTTTGCTTAGGCATTAAGTGAGCATTATTAATTTGGATGCTTTTTCCACATAGCTTGTAATGGGACTTTTAAGGTTGATAACCTGTGGCTCTGGGTCTGTGATCATTTCATAAACTAGATTCCATAGAATTATTTGGTGCTAATTAAGGTAGCATATGGGTCTGAAGAATACTTCCACTATTGATGTTACTCTTCATTTTTATGTGACCGTTTATTTATTTATTACCTCATTCTGTTCCAGTGGCCCAGGGCAAATGCCAGTGGCTATGGTGGCTCATTTACTAGAAGCAATGCATTTAGCACCAACTCTGAAAGTGCATACTCAATTCTGACCAAACTAAGCCACCTAGAGCAAAATATACATCAGTAGGCTTAGTTTGGTCAGAATCAAGTATACACTTCCAAAGTTAAAGCTAAATACATTACTTCTTGGTAAATGAGACACCACGGCTGCTAGAGGCCTCTAAAATTCCGTGTCCTGGGCTTTTTAGACTTGACAACCCATGCACTATCTGAAACCAAAGTGGTGCCTTGGTTGCCAGATGTGAAATATATTGTTATTACCGTATTGTCCTGAATATAAGCCTCACTTTCCCCCCAAATTCCAACCGTGAAAAGTTATATATTCGCGACCTTATGGTATGCAGCCAGGAGCGTGGCAAAGCGGCACCTGCCCCACGCATAGTCCCCCATCCTCTCTCCCAAGGTCGGGAAGGGAGAGAGTGGGGAAGGGGAAAGGCCTCCGGCAATGCAGTGCGCCCCCCCCCCCACAAGTATGCAGCCAGGAGCAACGAGGAATGGAGTGGCTTATATTCAGGTATTTTTTCTTTTCCCCCTTCCAATTTTAAAGGTGCAGCTTATATTTGGGCCAATACGGTATTTTCAGCTCTCCTACCCCAGTATGTTGGCTGCACCTACAGAAATCTAGCCAAGTTCAAGAACCTGACTGGAAAGGGAGCCTGCAATGTGCAAGCAAAGCTGGAGAATGTCACGTGCCAAATCGTACCTCATCCTCCAGCTAGTAACACACAAGTCATCTCAGAGGCCTTTGCAGTGACATAGAGGCCTCAGGGGTGGCCTGTTATTGGTGCAAAAACAGAATGTGGTTCTCTTACATGGTGCTCAGCCAAGTCAGTGCTGTTGGTAGTGAGCCCCCCCCCCAGTGATGAGAGGTCACTTTTTAGAAAATGGGAGGGGGGGGGGGAGTACAGCATGTGACTCTCACAGCCCCTGCAATTCTTCCCTATGTCAGCTTGTGTGGGTCAAGCTGTGCGCTGGAAGGCTCTCTGCAGTCACCCTTCTTCCCCATGGCAAACGAAAGGCTTGTCTGCCAAGTAGGAAGCAGCAGTGCATAGCAACTGAGACTCCTAATATGACACAGGAAGGATAGCAAGGGGGCCGGGGAAACCCAAGTTTGGCCATTCCTGGCCTAGTCAGTAGAACTTCGTATGCAAACATGTAGTCTCAAATCATAGTAAAACAAAAGCTCTGGTTAAATGCAGGTGGCCATGATGACCGCAAGCTATCTTTTTATTTTTAAAAAGACTGCTATTCATTTGACTTTTTAAAAGCTGAAATTTTCTCAAGCAAGCAAATGGGTTTTAATATTTTACTAGTATGGCTGATACAGCTGCAGTGAGGAGCAGCCAAACCAGGTTGCTAGGAAACGCTAAAATAATTAGTTGCAGACTTCTGGAGGGACTAGTTAACTGTAATCTAATTGTTCATTCCAGTAGAACAAGCGGTCATTTATGGTTCCATACCAAAGGACGTACAACTAACAAACAAGCTATTGTATTAGGTGGAACAACCACAGAATTGAATGGAACGTTTTCTATTCATATGGGTCTAATTTTCAGGCAGATAAATTTGCAGCAAGTTGTTTTCCAAGATCTCAAACTCCATATGAACATCAGCCAAACGCGGAGAAAGGAAACTGAATGAATTATATTAATAACTAGCATTATGCATAGGATTCCCACCCCCTGCATTGACTAAGGGATAAATTGTTGGTAGCTGCACGCCAGCTGTGGGTGGGGCCAGTGCCTCTTGTGAGTAGGGCCCCCCTTAACTCTTTCGGCCTCCCTTCCGTACAGTGGTACCTCGGGTTAAGTACTCAATTCGTTCCGGAGGTCCATTCTTAATCTGAAACTGTTCTTAACCTGAAGCACCACTTTAGCTAATGGGGCCTCCCGCTGCTGCTGTGCCGCCAGAGCATGATTTCTGTTCTTATCCTGAAGCAAAGTTCTTAACCTGAAGCACTATTTCTGGGTTAGCAGAGTGTGTAACCTGAAGTGTCTGTAACCTGAAGCGTATGTAACCCGAGGTACCACTGTATATCTCTCTGCCCAAGACAGCTATCAGAAAAGAGACAGATTACTCCTGCCAGAGGTCTGAACTGATCTCTTCAAGAGGGGCCTTTCTTCTCTTCCTTCCATTCATTTCTGCTCCCCCTCTCTCCCTGCTGCCAGTTTTTCCTCTTCCACTCTCCTCCTCTCCTTCACTTCTGTGTAACTTTTCATATTTACAAGCAACTACCATTTAAAGTAGGGACGCGGGTGGCGCTGTGGGTTAAAGCCTCAGCGCCTAGGGCTTGCCGATCGAAAGGTCGGCAGTTCGAATCCCCGCGGCGGGGTGCGCTCCCGTTGTTCGGTCCCAGCGCCTGCCAACCTAGCAGTTCGAAAGCACCCCCGGGTACAAGTAGATAAATAGGGACCGCTTACTAGCGGGAAGGTAAACGGCGTTTCCGTGTGCAGCTCTGGCTCGCCAGAGCAGCGATGTCACGCTGGCCACGTGACCCGGAAGTGTCTTCGGACAGCGCTGGCCCCTGGCCTCTTGAGTGAGATGGGCGCACAACCCCAGAGTCTGGCAAGACTGGCCCGTACGGGCAGGGGTACCTTTACCTTTACCTTTACCATTTAAAGTAACAGTAGCCTATATTAGAGCAAACCTAAATCTTCAAGAAACAGTAACTGGTTTAAGTATAGCAGACCCTCCAAGTGTCCCTATTTTCTAAGGAGGTCCCTGATTTAGATAAGCCATCTTGTTTTTTATTTGATCCTGGAATGTCCCACTTTTCTTTAAGATGTCCCTATTTTCACTGAAGAAATATTGGAGAGTATGGTATAATATTTACCTTATTTTACCCTTTAAAGAACAACTTGTTACTTTTATTTACTTATATTGTGAACCTGGCTTGTTTTATGCCAAACTGAAAGTACCACTGCTACTATGTAGATTTAAGGCTCTAGTAAACAGCAGACATAGTAAAGATACATGGTGGCAGCTGTTAGAAGGATTTGAAAAATAAATACAATGGTGGGAGTAAACCAGGAACTCTTCCTCACACTTTGTAAATCAGCAGTAGTAAATAGAAGCTGGTTCTCCATATGCCTCGAATGGTAAGCAGCTGAAAACTGGAAAAAAACTTACAGGTATTTTAAATGTGTCTACTGACATCTGGTTCTCAGAGTCCATTGATGGTCGACGGACATTTGTCGATGAGTAGCTTATGGGGTATGACTGGGCAGGGCGGCGGAAGGTCATCTCTGCAGAAGCAATAGGTGGCTTTGGAGAATTCTTGTGATAGCGATGGATGAAGTAGGAAGAAAGGAGTACCGAAATAATGAAGGATAGCAGGACTCCTCCTGCAATCACAGTTTTGCACATGTAATCACACAATGGTTCTGTGGATAAAGAATAATTTGGTCATGGCACTTGCCGCAATTTTTTTCTTTCCATGCCAATTAACAATCACATTTAAAGCATCTCTACTGAAAGCAAGTATTAGGAGAAAACAACTTGGGAAGTAGAGGAACACCTACATCAGCTACCTAACATACTCTCAAATGTTAAAGCAGCTTTTACTGTTGCTAAAAAGCTGCTATACTTGCTTCCTAAAATCAGCAGGCTGCATTGATCAGTGTTGCCAAATCAAGCCAACTGTGTAGCTTGAGATACTCCTTCTGTCTTTAGTTCTTTTCAGTCCCATCGCACTCAATCTTTAATTTTCTTCAATCTTCCTTTTGATCAAGAGTTAATTAAAGGATAATGTCAGCCATTAAATGGGGGGGGGGGAGTCCTTGGAAAATTAAAAGTGCTTCCTCTTTCTTCATTTCCATCTCTATTTAAAAATGATAATCTAAACATCACAATAATTATCTCCACATTGTATTACTACTACTATTACCATAGTGCAATCAGTGTACATGGCCACAGGGAATTTCCCATCCCCTGGAAGCTGATTTTATTAGCAAATGAGTTGCAGCCAGCATCTTATGAGTGCTTGCCAATGACAAGGGTTTGGGCAAGGAAGCTCACAACACAATTGCCCCCAACTCATGCAGTGTGTGCTGCTTTACAGTGTAGTCAGGGAGATGCTTTTGGGTGTTGTAGAGAGCACGTATCCCAGCTGTAAGTCATAGGCATGTGGAATTCAGAATCCACAACCAGCACACAGTGACCTGAGGGCAGTCAGTAAGGAGATGGTGACAGTTATGTGTGGAAGTTTATTTCCATTAGCAAAGGAATGAGGATGATCACTCATTTCAATGTGCTCCTACATAAAAATCTCGTTGTGTACTGAATGTTTCCTTGGCAGGAAGAAATACACTATCCTTCAGTTTCCATCTGCGGTTGTGTCCTGTATGCACCCTTCCATCCCATGTGCATGTGAGAGAGAGAGGAAGAGCACACACATAGAATTTTTTATCTATCAAAGATGGAAGTGTTGGAGCATTCAATAGCACAAGCGCAAAGTCAGTAAATAAACCTCAGACTTGCCTCTGATATCATCTTTCTCGCAGTAACAGCTAGTTCCTGGAAAGCAGTGGCAAACTCCATGTCCTGCCTTGATTCCCAGTCCATTCAGGCCTTTCTGGTGGCCACCAACAATGTTCGTCTCTAAATTAAACACAAATGTGAGCATGCACCATTCCACAGCCAGGGCTCAAAGTATCATGTCAGTATGTTCTGTGGGTTTATCCTGTTGAGCATTTGAAATTTCGTTTGCAAAAACAGGAGAAACAAATCTGGGCACGGAAACTGGCATCTGTCTTTGGGGCTTTAGCGCTAAGAAGCAGTTGTATGAAACCTTGTTTTTGTGTGGCTATTATGATGATTATCAGTTGCTGCCACAAAACAGCCTGCCTTGAAATATGACAGTAGAGACAAACGTGAAACGGAATTCACAATGGTGTATAGATTTGCTGTACGTGCAAAAGCAGCTACACCACTGCTAGCTTTACTTTACTGGAAATAGTCTTCAAAGCTGTAATCCTGCCCATTATGCCATGACTGAGTCCTAACAAATCAATGATGCTTATCCATATGCAACTGTATGCATCAATCTATGCACACAATATGTTGCCAGACCCGGACTGAGGGTGTGTGTGTGTGTGATAGAGAGAGAGAGAGAGGAGCTGCTGGTGTCCTGGGTGGCAAGGTGAGAGGGGTGGCAATCTGCATCTTACCCTGGTGACAACACAGCAGCAAGAACCACACTGCAAGGGACACTGAGCACAGGGATGGCGATCTGCTCATTTCTCTCTTCCCCACCATTGATCAGCAGGGGAGAGACAAGCCTGGCATTTGCAAGTGGAGCGTCTCTGCTTTGCTGCTCTTGCTTGCAAAACATAGCTTTCTTTCTCCCCTCCCCACAAGCTGGTGGAACAGGAGAGACAGACAGCACTTGGAGATGGGCATCACTTCTCTTGCAGCAATAGGTGGAACGGACTTATTCCCCTAGTGCCATTGTGGTGGCTGCAGTTGTGTGCTCAAGAACAGATTCAAATAAAATACAAGGCAGGTTGATGCTACAGCATAGCAAAGGAAGATAGGGAAACAGGCATGGGTAGGAGGAGATTTGGAAGCAATGGAGAATGGCCAGTCTTCCTCAATAAGGGCATCTTCCAGAATACAACTCCCATGAGCTCCAGCTGGTGTGGCTAACAGTCGGGGGGGAATGGAAGTTGTAGTCCAACACAACTGGAAGAGTTTGGGAAGACCACTAAGAGGTGTAATGGAAAAAATATTGGGTTGTATGAGTGTCAAGGAAAAGAATAGACTATCCATTAGCTTTTGCCCGTCTAACATCTGCATGTATTCCTCTAATGAGCTCTAATGATGAATTGTTGCTTCCAAGGGAAAATATTGGGTATAGTTGCTTACTGGGGGTGGGGGTAAAAAGCAATGTTTTGCCAATGCATGCATGCATGACGAGGAAGAAACAGTCTGGTTTTGGAATGTAGCAGTAAGTGGGACAAAGGTCTGAGTTTTGCAGCTGACAGGAAAAACTGGATGGGTGGTCCAAGTGGATGCTGTTTGCTTTGGGGAAAACTGATTGTATTTTATAGATGAGCATTTTCTCTCCGTGCTTGTCTGCTGCCCCATGTTCAGTGTGTAGACTTGTAAATAAACAGATGTCCCCCCAAAATGCCTTGTGCTTCCAGTGCTCTCTCCTCATAAGAAAGTGAACCTTGCAGCAGTTTCCAGGGGAAGTTCCTACCGCAGAGGGATGTGGGGAACCATATGTTTAAACAGAAGATTTTTCATCAAGGCTCGGCAAACCAGTCAGTGCCAGCTGATGATGAGAATCAATTAAGAAGTGCACAGGCATTCCCGAATATAATAGAAGCATAGTATTTTGCTTACAATACCACAGTGCTGAGTCTGCTTCCTACTATCGCACAGTTCTGTGCAAGGGCAAGCTGCCCCTAGAACAACAAACCCCACTTTAATTTGTGGCCTGGGTATCAAGAGATAATGTATGATGTGATAGGTGTACCTGTGTCTTCTGAGACTCAACATGCCAGGCCAGTATCTGAATGGGTGAATAGCCGGGAACCCTTACAGCCCATTGCCATTGCTTATTCAAAGTGAATCCCACTAAGTTTAACCAAGGGGGTCAAATGGAGGACTGCGGCGTAAGAATGCTACCCTGAGCATACTTAGCTACAATTCATAGGTAACTAAGAAATACACACACATTAAATTTGGACTTCAGCCCAGTATAGCGCACAGGAGGAAGATAATGGGAGAACCAGGAAAATAATATCCCTTTTCACTTCTTGGAAGAATCAGTTTAGCCTTTTTTCCTATTATATTTCCTCATCTTAAATGGCAATAAAGATACTTAACAACTTTTGCAGAGTGCTCAGAGACACTCTGGCTCAAGGCATTCAACAAAAGTGCTAAGTATAACTACATTATATAACCCTTTAACTGAACATTAAACTATCCAGGCAGGATGTATGCTATTATTGAATATAACCACTCAGCCCAGTAACTATGGAACTAGAACTCATGGTGCAGTTCTGCTGCAACACCAGAGCCTAAAGAGAGAATTATCACATTTAAATAAAATAGAAACCAGTACCTTCAAGACATAACCTTTCTTAATATATATATATTTCGAATCTATGTTGTGTTTTTAATTCCAGTTCATTTTTTTGAGATAGCCACCCTGAAACTTTGGGCATCTTCAGAAGTCGCCACTGATGCAGAGTGGCTGTGGTTGAACCAAAATAAAACAACTAGCAGAGAAAAACCAAGTAGAAAATCTCTTGTTACGTTCCTAGAGTAGTTCTTTGGCTCATGGCTATTTTCAAAAAACAATAAAATAAAATACAGAATAAGAACATTCTAATATTTATACAGGCATCCTGCATAAATCACTCTGAATGTAAAAAAGTAACACAGCTGTTATCTGCCTTAAAAGAAACTTGCACAACCTTGAAGGCAGTTGTAAACTTTTTGGCCCTGGTTGACATTTAAGATAAAGCAACAGCTTGACCCAGAAGTAGGAAAGCAAAACTCAGTAGAAAAGAAAATTGAGAGGTGTCAGTTCCATACTTGTGCAATCTTGAGGGCATATTTTTTTATCTCTGCTCTCAACAGCGTCACAGATAGCATCCGGGCAGGTCTTGATGCTTGGACTGCAGGTGGAATAGTTTGTTGTTATTCCTAAGAACAAGAAACAAAAGACGGAACTTAGCATGTTGTGGCCTCAGCATCTTTACACTGCAAGATGAGCTACTGAAAAATTACACTTTACTCTTCCTAAAGTGATGCTGCATGAAACCGTCAAAGGAAAGACTGTAATTATATTTATTTTTCAGTTCAGGTGACTTTCTGAATCTGAAAGCTCTTTCTACACCTCTTCAAATAAGTTGATTAGGACTTTGCTAAATTTTAGCAGCAAACATTTACAAGGCAAATTGGTTCCTTCAGGCCTTGGGATACCCCCTGAAGAAGCACATAGTAATTCTTTTTGTGTGTGTGTGGTTTATCACAGCCACTGTTCCAGCTGCTTGCTGTACACCTCCAAGACTGAATCAAACTGATCCTAATATAAGTTGTCTCCATGGCAATTTACTATCTTGGTCTGAAGGAATTCATCTTTAAATACATATCCTGCCACTCCAAACAAAGCTATCTTATCAGTGACATATTTCTACTGATTATGTAATAGATGACATGGTGCTATTCTTCTTTCCTGCACAAAATCTCATACAAAAGTGTTTGTCTAATAGAAGGGTGATAGGAATGGAGAATGTATTTGACTTCTTATAGGTTGCAATCACAGTATCTGATTTCCCAGTATCTTTAAGTATCACCTCTCTAAAACACACACACACAGCAGTAAAGGCTGCTCAAGGAATAAAATGATCAATTAATATTAATATGTTTGCAACTCAGGGTTACAAAGAATGCCCTGAATGTCCTTGATAGCCGACTGAGGTTCCCAGTGACAGAATTGCCCATGCTCTTCAATGCTCTCTTCAGATCTGCCCTACTCTAGAATTCCCATTCAATTGCTGAATGTCTGGACATACCTTTACCACTTCCCTGTCTCCACTGGCATTTTCCCATTAGCGCTCCAAGGCCACCACACTCTTCACATTCTGATCGGGTCTTGCTCATCGAACATGAGTCTGGGCAACCATCATCGGTATGTATAGCTACAAAGAAGAGGAGGAGAAGGGCCTATACCATCAGCAGAAAATTCTGTAAGCGTCTACCCAATGCTTACAAAATGCAAAGAGCACATTCTTTCCTTTGAATTCAAAGGATTTCATCCAACAACACAGTTCTGTGTTGCTGTCCAGAGTGAGAGAAGGGAGGGGGTTAACAGGCTCCATGAGGCCTATATCTCACATGAAAGGGCTGCTGCATAAAAAGGCCTGAATAACCAAATACTTTGCATATTCAAGTATTGGAGGTTTTGCGTATTCAGAGCTCACATCACGGGCAAGACCAAAGCCCAGAGACAACTTACGTGATCCATCAAGGACAATGGTAACATGGGTGAGCGCTTCCTTCTTGCTCTGCTCTTCTTTAGCTAGTACAGCATACTGGATTTCTTTACAGTCAGGTCTCTGTAGCACAGCGGAATCATTCACGTAGAGGGTCCCATACTGGTCTTCAGGGCCCTGAGCAATCTCCACAGCATAGCAGCTGACATTGGGGGTCTGTAAGCTATAGGTGACGTTGACGCCATAAAACCTCATGCAGTTGTCAATGCAGATTTTTCCTATCTGGGTTCAAAGAAAAAAGGAAATCATCATCAAAAATGCCACCAGCAACAAACATACTGAAGCAGCACTAATGGTGGCCTCATGCATGTTATCAACAGTTAATATCATAGAGAAGCAACAGTATTATTCAGAGATGCTAATGCTCTGCAACTCTGGACACAATTTCACACATTGTGGGATCTGATGACAATTGGATTGGTACGAATACTTGTTTGTAGGCGAAACAATAATTTTCTTGCTCATGTGGTTGGGGAAACCACATTTAAATATGTGGAGAAGCATCTACACAGGGCATCCAATTTTAAAGCCATAATCCTTGCATTCCGCAGGGCTTACTTCCAAGCAGACTTGCATAGGACTGGGCTGTAAGCATGGATTTCTATGGCCCTGCATTGCTTTCCTCCTCTCACACCCATCAAACCATGGTGGAATTGCTTTGTGGTGTGCTCTTTCTCATGTATGCAAACACTGCAACCAAGCAGGTGGGGCCAACTGAAAGGGACTTTCCCGATTGGCAACCTGACGGTAGCCAACATTCAAGAGCTAAAACACTAACAGATTTATTGTGGCATAAGCTTTCACGGACTAAGACACATTGAATGATCTCCCTGGTAGATAGGTCACACACATGCACACACAGAGATGAGTGCAGAAGATAACACTCCAAACAGCAGATCCCAAAAGCCATGAATTTCACACAGTATAGAAGGCATGTGACATTTCAATGCAAAGTTAATGGTAAATGCTATTATGTACATTTGACCTTTGAACAGATGGGTTATATACCTCTAGTTATAATGGCCTTTGGGGCACATTGTTTACAGAACCCATCTCTCTCTTTTCATATACACACATACACCCCAAGGGTAACAATGCATACATCTGATGCACTGAGCTCAATTAGTGCCCCAAGATGTTTTGTTCTACAACCAGACAAGAAAACACAAATTTAAAAAGATACAGCATCTCATTTCATTGGTATGTATCTCTATCCTCAACTGCAATCCAAATGGAAAGTATGTGTACTGTGAGATTCACAGCAACTTTCCCTCCTTAAAAAATCACATGTGATCATTTTGCCTGAGAACAAGCGGATAGCGCCTCCTTTTTGAAGCCATTGGGGGGGGTTAAATCCTATTTTTGACGTGGGACAGGCTGCTGCCAGGCCACATTCATGCTTCTTCATTCATTCACTTGACTGTCAAAATGGAGAAATGGCATCAGCCCAAAGGTTAATTGTCCCTTCATACTCTCCTATTTTCCTCAGGGCAAAAGGCCATTTCGCCTTTGCGTTAGTTCATCCTGAACTTCCCCCTGTGCTAGCTAATCATTCCAGATTATGCTTAATACTTCAAGAATGTGGAGTGCCACCCTCTAGGGAGTGAGCTGCTTGAATCAAATTCCTTGCTGCAGATCTTAAATTGACATCCAAATTGAGAGGAAGGAGGGGAGATGCTATGCCCCAAATCATATGCACACCAGGTTATGTACCAACCTGATATGGTGAAGGCACAAGCTTGCCTCCTTCCCTCCCGGGGCAAGAACCAAACAAACTGGGGCTGCACATGACTGGGCATTTGCATGGGGCACTTGGCTTAGATGAGATGATACCTGCACAGCAGAGAGAGCAAGCTTGCTAGCTATCTTCCCCCTTAGAAGGCAGTAACAATTATTACCTACAATTACCACCCTTCAAATTGAACGAAGAAGGGAGGGTGCTGATTTCCTGTGTTTGTAAACAGAGATTGAATGGCACTTCTTATGGAAGGGTAAGCTCAAGATCCCAAGCATTTTGATTATTTCCTCTCTTCCTGAAAATCTGCATTAGGAAGTTTCCACAGGACCAAACAGTAAATAAGTTGATGGCTGAACTCCACATGCTGATAAATGCAAGCCAGTCTGAAGAAAACCTGAAGCAAGCCTGAAGCACAAACATATGGAATGCATCTGTAATGTATATTCAATCTACAAGACTCAGGAGGAGGCATTCCAAGTATATTTTTATATGCTGTTCAAAAATGGGGGAGAAACATTGTTAAGCTAATTATAGGGGTGAAGAGGAATGTTTAGTTTGGTTAATCTATTCAGTCTTACTTTTAAAACCTCATTTATTTAGTTATTTCATTCATAATTTTTAAAATATATTATTTAGTTTTCATCTCCCATTGGCTTCAATAGGATACCCAGTTTCTGTTTTTCTGCTTTTGCAACTTTTTTGGGGGGGGGGTCTCGATCCAATTAACATTAAACTTTCAGAAATTCTCATCCAAGGGATCCTATCTGAAATTTTAGACAGAAAAGAATAAGGGAACTGATTTTATAGACAATAAAAAGGCAAAGCCCAACTGTGATCTAAACTAACTATAAATAGAACTAATTTTGCAAATTCAACTAAAGACACTCATAGGAGCAGCAAAAACACACCAGGTGCAATCAGAACTCCAAGTCTGCCGTGTTGGGTAGGTTAGGATACAACTTATCTGAGACCTTCACAGTCGAGGGGGAAACAGACAAGTATAAATACCCCTGCCAGCTGAAGTCACCTAGGAAGTAATGGGCTGGGCCCAATCTGGGGGAATTTACCCCAAACTAGGTACACTTTTTGCAGTAGGTGCCTAAGAGGGCTAAAAGATTACTAAGCCACTAGCCAACATGACACCTGTGTCTATAAGCCAACTCTTGTATGACTTTTGTTTTGCAGATCACAACCACACAGGTTGCAGAGGTGCCTGGCATCAACAATACGTGCTCAGCCACTCCAGACATGCTCTACTTCTTCCCCCGTGCTGCAGGGGGAGAATTATGCTCTGTTGCCATACCAGCAACCACCTCCAGGGTCCTGGGTGGCCACCAGGGAGAGACTGGTGGTCCATTATCCAATGCTGAAGGCCATCAATCTAGCTGTTAGGATGTGAGCTGTGGTGTCATCGCCTTTACTGATGTGCCTGCTCACCTCCACCTGCCACACCTGAGAGGGAGTGTCCCCTATGGGGGCAAGGGGTATTTGGTCTGCCTGTCATTACTGCATGCTGCTGTGACTGTGTGGGCTTCCATGGCTCCAATAAAGCTCTCCTTCGCTCTCCTTGCTCTCTTTGTGTTGTCATGGTTTCTTGATTTGTGGGGGAGCATGCGGGGGCTGTGATTGCTGTGCATTTGAGGGGTACCAGTGTGTGCACATGCATTTGTTTCCAGTGTTGCACCGGGGTGTGCTTGTTATGTGCATGTGTTGGTGATTGTGTGTGTTTTGGGTGGGTGGTACGTCAGGATTTGGTGTCATCGGTGGAAATTCTATGTCTTTGTGTCCGCTGCCAGGTGTGGGTGTTTTCTGTTTGCTACAGCGTCTTTCAGCCACTGCCAAGTGGATTTTGGATGTAGCGGTTTTTGTGTTGACAAATTACCAGCAGCCATTAACCACTGTGGACCATGAAGCTTAAACTGCTCTGCAACTATGTGGGTGCCACTTGCTCCCCCAGTCTCCCCCAATTCATACGTTTGCACAGGCTGTGGGTGCTATCCAACATTAGTCTACTTAGCATATGATTTACCGAGATCATGTAACTTTTAATTAATGTATTTCTCTAAAATATAAACCACAAATCACTTCACCAGGAGAGACTGGTCCCTTCTTCCTCTCCTGGTGGCCATTAAAAACCAACTGCCCTGTGAGCAGGAGAGGAAGCAGCAGCAAATTGTCGTTAAGTGCCACCTCTTTAAATAGCCTATTTTTACTGCCTTAATCATATGTTGCTGTTTTTATCAATCTAACGTATGCCACTCTAGGAGCCTTGTCAAGCGATGAGGGAGATGAAAATACTTTAAGTAAGTAAACACAAGGGAATGGGGAGAGGTAGGAGTAATACAGTGCGAAGTGGACTGAAAATGCTTCAAGGAACTGCAAGGGGTGACTGAGTGGGAACTGTTTTTGTGAAAGACAAAGAACAAACTAACCAAAAGACAGACCTGCAAATATTCACTAATGGAGGAGAAAATCTGCAGGGGCAAAAACAAAATAAAAAAACCCAAGCATTTCTTTCTCTCTTTTATAGACTTTCACAATTCCCTCTCCTTAGCACTATGATTGATAGATAGATAGATTCTTTATTGTCATTACACAAGTGCAACATTGCACAAGTGCAACGAAATTGGATGCCATCCCTTAAAAACAACAAAAGCAAAACAACAACAACAACCAAACAAACCACATTCCAGCCACACCCACACCCATCAAACTCCCAGGTCACACCATTGAGTTACAGCATTCAAAAAGGCCACAGCTCTTGGATAGAAACTATTTTTCAGTCTATTTGTCCTTGACTTGATGTTTCTATATCTCCTGCCAGAAGGCAGTAGTGCAAACAGACTGTATCCCGGGTGAGATGAATCCTGCAGGATGTTGTTTGCTTTCCTAAGACAACGGGAACCGTACAGTTCTTCCAAAGATGGGAGAGGATGACCAATAATCCTTTGGGCTGTGGTTATGACCTTCTGGAGCACCTTCCTCTCCCTAGCTGTACAACTGGAGAACCAAGCACAAATACAGTATGTGAGAATGCTCTCTATGGAGCCTCGGTAGAAGGACACCAGCAGTCTCTCACTCAGATTGTTCTTCTTTAAAAGTCTGAGGAAATAAATTCTTGCTGGGCCTTCTTCACCAGAGCAGTGGTATTTGCGCTCCAAGTCATGCCCTGATCGATAGTCACTCCCAAAAACCTGAATTCCGCCACCCTCTCCACCCGTTCCCCGTTGATATACAAGGGCTGAATGTCCGCCTTTTTTTTCCTGTAATCCACCACCAATTCCTTGGTCTTAGCCGTATTAAGAGCCAGATTGTTCTCTCCACACCAAACACAGAGCCGCTCCACCTCGTCCCGATAGGCGGACTCATCCCCTCCTGAAATGAGCCCCACCACCGTAGTGTCATCAGCAAACTTGATGATTTTGTTGCTGGAATAGATGGCTGTACAGTCATACGTATAGAGAGTATAAAGCAGGGGACTCAACACACAACCCTGTGGTGAGCCGGTGTTAAGGCTAAGGGCTGTGGACATATGTGACCCTACTCTAACCCTCTGAGAACGTTCTGACAAAAAATCCAAAACCCAGAGACAGGTGGAGTTGGAGAGTCCAATCGCCTCTAGCTTGGACACCAGTCTATGGGGGAGGATAGTGTTAAAAGCAGAGCTAAAATCCACAAACAGCAGCCTCACATAACTCCCCGGCAGCTCCAGATGGGACAGAGCAGCATGGAGAGTGGTGGTGATAGCGTCTTCTGTGGATCTATTTGCCCTGTATGCAAACTGGTAGTTGTCAAAAGTTGATGGAAGACAGGAAATAATGTGACGGCGCACCAGTTTCTCAAAACACTTCATGATGATTGGAGTCAGTGCAACTGGTCTGTAGTCATTCAAGCTACTGATTGTGGATTTTTTTGGCAGAGGAACAATAGTTGACGACTTCAGGCAGGGTGGGACAATAGACTGGTGTAAGGACTTGTTGAAGATCTTAGTAAAGACCCTCGCCAGCTGATCCGCACAGCCCTTCAACACCTTTCCAGTGATGCCATCAGGTCCAGCAGCCTTCCTCGGATTCACCATCCTCAATACCTGTCTCACCTCATGCTCCTCTACAGTGAATGAGGGGCCCTTATGGGCTGGTGGCTGTAATACCGGCGTCTCAGGTGGCTCCTTCTCGAAGCGAGCAAAGAAGAGGTTAAGCTCCTCCGCCAGCAAAGGGTCACCGTCGACAGCACCAAGGTTAGGTTTGTAGTTGGTAATATGCTGAATCCCCTGCCACATCTGTCTTGTGTTGTTGCTCCTTAAATTATCCTCAATCCTCTGCCTATAATCCAGTTTTGCCCGTCGAATACCCCTCTTCAAGTTTGCTCTTGCCACACTGTAAAGCTGCACCTCGCCCGACCTGAAAGCCCTGTTCCTTTCCCGCAACAGGCACTGGACCTCTCTATTCATCCAGGGTTTCTGATTGGGGTAAAACCGGATGGATTTATTTACTGTGACAGTGTCTGTGCAGTGATTGATATAGCACAGAACTGCCGCCGTGTGCTCCTCCAGGTCTGAACGATCGAAAATATCCCAATTGGTTCTCTCAAAACAGTCCTGCAGCTGGTGAGTAGCACCTTCAGGCCAGATTTTAACAGTCCTTGATATTGTGGGAGCCCGTTTCCTGAGTGGGATATATGCTGGTACCAGGAACAGAGACATATGGTCGGACTGGCCCAAATGTGGCAGCTGTAAAGCCCTATAGCCGTGATTTACATTCGAATAAACTTTATCCAGTGTCTTGTCCCCTCTTGTGGGACATTTCACATGCTGATAGAGCGTTGGGAGCACTGTTTTAAGTTCAACATGGTTGAAGTCTCCCGCAATGATGTGCACAGCTTCAGGATACTTGTCTTGCTGGCTGCTGATAAGGCTCTGCAGGCATCCCAAAGCCAAGTTGGCATTGGCATCTGGTGGCACGTACACACCAGTTGGCATAACAGCTGTGAACTCCCTAGGGAGATAGGCTGGTCTACATTTAACAGCCACATATTCCAAATCCGGTGAACAGTGACTGCCCACAGTCTTAGAATTATTGGACCAGCATTTGTTCACATATACACACAGCCCCCCTCCTTTGGTTTTTCCGAAGTCCATGCCTCGGTCATGACGATGTACCGCACAGCCTTCCAACTGAATAGCTGTGTCTGGTATGGACGGTTGAAGGTTCTATGGGGAAAAAAGACCAACCAGAATGTTGGACACTTTGGTTACAATGTGTTTGAGCTGAAGACCGGGCAGACTCCTGACACCCTGCTCTCTCTGAAACCTCCATCTGACCTATTCTGACTCATAAGGGGTGGGGGGTGGGGATGAAAGCTAAAATAGTTTTGAGTGAGTAACGGATTCATTATACGATGCTTGGAATCATTTTGGAACTCGTGCATTCATTTCTTTAATAAAAACAAATGAAACAAAGGGGCCCTTCATTTCATCTTGCCCATTCATTAAAAAAATGAATGTACACTCAGCTAGTATTCTAGATCTACTGAAAGACGAACAACATCTAGCAGGGTAAATATGTAGGAAATGAGGGAGTAGTATGTTCTAGCACAGGGTAGGCTGATGGGTGGTACATGACCAGCAGTGGAAGTCAGCAGGGAGGGTTCCCTAGTGCTTAACCCAGCTGCCATCACTGCAAGACTCACATGACGTATGCTGAATTTTTGATAATTTCTAAACAACTGGATTTCTTTTTTAAAAAAAGATCAAAATCCCTAATATGAACATTTTCATACCTTTTGAGTGGCCCTGAAATTGCCTACTATGATGTCACTTTTCAAGACTCCCTAGAACAACCCCACACACCCAAGGTTTGACACACTACAATATTCAACCTAGAGGTTGGTCACCGGAGGGACTGGTTTTTACAAGCCCAGAAGTGCAGCAGTGGACAGACTTTAACAAGGAAGAAACTCTACACCTTGCACCATCAGAGCTGAGAAGCTGTATGAGAAGAGGACCAAGGTAGCCATTGAGACATCTCCCTTCTGGAATGAAACTCCCCAGAAATGGCAGGGGACTCTGTGCTCTCTTTCCAACCTGAGAGGGAGCACTCCTTAGCAAAACACGCCCGCCCTTGGCACAAGAAATTGTACTATTTTTTTTTATTAAAAAAAGTTGGAAAGACAACAAAGGACATAATCAACCCCTGAAGGATATTCATTTATATAAACGTTTTCAGGCACAAGTCAACTGTAAATTCCAAGTTGAATTTCCAAATGGAACAAAAGAGCACACAATCCTTACTTGTGAAAAGTTGGCAGCATTTCGGTTCACTGTGAACTGATATGTCACGTTTGAAAACTGGATGCTGATTGGAAGAATGGTGACATTGAAGTGGAGCATCAGGGATTTGTTAGGCCCCTGGTATTCTGTGTCGTTCACAATAACGTCCACCTGGTGGGAGCTGCTTTCAGTAACTGAAATGCTCTTGCCTAACACCAGTCCTGCAGAAACAGAAGACTGGACTCATTAAGTTCGCAGTACATAAACACTTCAGGGATATCCTCTCGAGGAAAGAGAAAGGTGGTCAAGAGAGACATCCAGTGGACACAGAAAGCAGGGCAAAAACGGCTGGTTTGGCATGCAGGAGTGAAAAAGGCACCCTAAGAGCAGATTGTAGAATCAGAGTGTCATAGAAGGGGTCACAAGGATCGTTTAGTCCAACCCCCTGCAATGCAGGAATCTTTTGCCCAAAGTGGGGCTCAAACCCACAACTCTCTGAGTTTGAGAGTCTCAAACTCTACAATGTAGAGCTCATGGCGAAAATTGGGCACAGGCATAATGGTGTGCAGAGCTCTGTTCTAGAAGACAAATCAAACCCCCACTAAGCATGTGCATCAGGGAGAAACAGAAGAAACAATCTTATTTGGAACAGTTACATGACCCAACACAGGCTCTTCAGCCCTCTTTCAATGATACTTGTCACAGAGATGTGTCTGGCACCTTCATTATGCAGTTTTCATACCTCTTTACTCTGGCCTTGGACACTTCAGATATATATTTTAGGACCTACCGTATTCTCTTGATTGTAATTAGTTTTAACTGCTTTTAATACAGCGGACCCTCGGGTTATGTTACCTTCAGGTAAGGTAACTTTCGGGTTGCGAACACGGCAAACCCGGAAGTGTATACTTCCAGGTTTCACCGCACACACATGTGCTGAAGCGCTCTATCACGCCATGCATGTACGCAGAAGCGGCACCTCTAGATGCGGACTTTTCGGGGGGTGTATGGACCCCTGGAATGAATGAAGTTAATATCCGGAGGGTCCACAGTATTGTATTTTAAAATAACAACAACCTGCAGGAGAATGCAGGTGAAAGGCTCATTTTTGTTCTGATAAACCATGGTTCTTATGCCTGAACCAGAACAGTTATTATACTTTCATTTAAAGGAAACAGTATTACTATTTATTGTACAGATTGGAATATAATCTGACCATATGCATTTGCACCACAGTTGCAATTAAAAGCTCTTGGTTTCTTGTAACCATATAAATACAGTGGTACCTAAGGTTAAGTACTTAATTCATTCCGGAGGTCCGTACTTAACCTGAAACTGTTCTTAACCTGAAGCACCACTTTAGCTAATGGGGCCTCCTGCTGCCGCCGCACCGCCGAGGCCCGATTTCTGTTCTCATCCTGAAGCAAAGTTTGTAACCTGAAGCACTATTTCTGGGTTAGCGGAGTCTGTAACCTGAAGCGTATGTAACCTGAAGCATATGTAACCTGAGGGACCACTGTATTGAAAAGGCCAGTTAATTCCATCTCATAAAATTTGAAAATGGTCCAAACCATCTTAAACTTTAAAATTGTTAACTGGTTTATTTTAGGACACAAATCTTCATCTTTAGTCCACTAATGCAACTGGGAATTATGCCAACAAATGAACTGAACCGAAGGTGCTGAAGCTGAACCATTGAGCTGTGAGCACAATGGCATTCCATTGTTGGTTAGGATTTTCAAGCATACCTGGCAAGTTCCCCTGGTTGGCCATGAACTTGCGTTTGCATATTCTTGCCTTCCATAGTAAGGGAATTTACTGTAAGGGATTTAGTTAATAAAAGGCAACCTTGGTTTCTTTGAACATCTCGAAACTGAAACACTTTTCCATGGCAAAATCCAACTGTTGCCCCAATTCCACAAGGGAGGGCCATGTCTGTCGCTGGCGTATATCTCAACATAAATAAATAATTACAGTGCGGTGCTCAAACAGGTCCTAGTTTGTTGCAAAGCATAGGAGATTGCACTTCCACCAATGGTGATTAGTCAGGTCCGTTATCTGTGAAAAGGATAATGTGGAACACTCCACATGTTCTGGACTATGACGCCCATAATTCCTGGCCACTGGCCATTCTGGCTGAATCTGATAGGACTTGTAGTTCAGAATGTCTGGAGGTTACCAGGCTGTCTACCCTGATTTATGACTATTCTATACTGCCCCTACTGGCTGAAAGGATTATTGCTCCAGCATCACAATTTTCTCTTTAGCACTGGCCACTGGACCACAATGCATTATTATCTCATGACATTCCCTGCCCTCCTGGAAGTCTGATACTATTATTTATTATCTCACATCTCCAGCTTATGATTCAAAAGCTGGATAAGGCAGCAAAATGCAGAACTAGTTCTTTGTAAGCATACTACTCCTTTGGGAATAATAATCCACATCAACTTACTGTATTCGTGCCGTGTTCCCCTCACTTGGCTGCCATTTGGGTTGAACAAGATCTCATGGAAGTTGTGCTCCACCTGAAATGTCTCCTTGATCCATGGATCAGATGTACTTATGGTGCCAGTGTACTTCTTCCTGCTACTCTCTATAGGGAAAATAGGGGTGGTGTCTGCATCGTAGACAGTTAATTCTGCAATGACAGTGCCCTTTAAAAGAGAATAGGTGGGAGGAAATTGCTTGCAGTCACAATATATTATTTCTGGCTTGGCATTTAAGCATTATCCTAGGATGAAAAATATAATGTAAAGTGCTTCAATACGCAACAGATTTACAAGGTCATGTAAGGTCCCATTAGAAAAGAGTACAGTAAAGGTGTCTCCTTGATCTCAATAAGCAGGAATCTGGATTACTGGTTTCAGATTCAGACATGCTTCCTCAAACCAACATTGCATACATGATTAAGCTTGCTGGTGAATAGTTAGCATACAGGTTTTCATTCAGCATTCAGAGTATACAGTGGTCCTTCAATTTTAAATCTCCAGAGCCAGCTGAGGTGGATAAAATGGGGAAAAATGGTTCTGGCCTGTTGGTGGCAGCAAATATCCAAAAACGGTAAATCCCTCTTACGCAAAATCTAGCATCCATAGAAATAAGTTGCCCAGGAAAGAAACACGCCTATAATTTTAAACTTACGTTTCTCATGATAAATCTGTTAGAACTTTTAACAAAAATATGAGATTGCATTAAAGGGAGCTCCAACACAATAGCACTCTGGAGTGTTTAAGATTGAAATGGGGTGGGGTAGGAGAGGGGACACTCCTAAAATCTTTCCCCATTGTCCTATATAAAAGGGTTTCAGATTTCTTCATTTATTTAGGATTGGGGCAAGCTACTAGCTCTGACCCTGACTGCTTTATTTATTGAAGAAAACCTACTGCCATAGCATCCTGAACACCCCAAATTTCATCTGACTGCTTTATCGCAATACAGCTGGGGTAGAGAGAGGAAATGTAGTGCAGGAATGAGAGTCCTTAAAACTTATGATGTACATTCACTGGACTATAGACTGAGTGGGACTTAAGCAGGCTAGTTCCCTCTGTCTCCTTCCATTTTCCATTGATATTTCAGCTGACGCCTTCAATATTCAATGGCTAAACTGCCCTCAAACACAGATTTAATTGAGAAGATTCACACACACTGCCCGGACTTCCAACTGCTTTAGACATATTTCCACAACCCCAGAGCAGACAGTTATGCTGCTAACAGAAAACAATGGAAAAATCCAGGATTTTAACAAAGCTGTAATTGGTGGCTGCATCCTCCTCCTTGACCACCAAACAATAGGCAGCAGGGAGGGAAAGATCTCCTGTAATTTGCATTCAATGTAATGTGACCCTGGAAGTTCCCTCTCCAGAAAATGAGATGAGTTACTCTACTATTTTCTTATCTCAATGACCTCAATGTTCCATATGTTCTGGAAGCTCACAGGGTCCTTTAGAACATTTATTTTCTATTGGTTTACAACCTTATATGCTTCTGCATGTTTTGGAGGTCATCTAAGTGTGTAAACAGCATTACATTGTGACTCATTGGTACTAGAGGGAATTAATGATTAGCATAATATTCTGGGAGAACGTTTTGTATTCATCGGTCGCTTTTGGAAGTGCTCCCATGAACACCCTCAAGAAGAAATGTTTCACTGAAAATTTATCCATGTAACTCTTGGGACGGGCAAGCAAGATTCATGTTTCCTACCAGGTCCTGCTACAGGAAAACTTTACATGGACCCGAATTTTACATTTCCACATGGACGTACTTAAAAGAGCCCTTCAAAACATGCAAAAATCGTGGGAGGAAGTGGAAAGGTTGCAAAGGAGTCTTAAATCACCAACAAGTAGCACATTGCACCATCATGGAGTGTTACCTTTTTCCGGCTGAACTCCACAACTGCATCTGCTGTGTTTGTGTCATTAGGCAAGAAGGGGGGCATGTCATCTTCATCAAAGACAGCTACAAGAAATGGCACCTCCTTAAAGGTTTCCCTGGATCCTTCTGTCACAGTACATTTGGCAATCAGCTCATACTTCTCTCGCTCCTCTCGATCCAGAGGCTGTGCCACGCTGATACTCGCCGTGTCCATGTTGTAAAGAAATGGCACACCTTTATCTAGAACACAGCAAGAATACCGTCTCATTCCATCACTAACAAAGTGGGACCTCTCTGTGATACAACCTTGGGGGTAAAGGATCCTATGCCAGAAGTAGACAATTCACAATCAGCAACACCCAAACTGCAACTCAAATCCAGTCAATTATGTGTTATTTACACCATTCTTCAATCTTAGAACTCTTTATAGAGTTCTGGAAATCGTGCTGGTTATAAAAGACTGGAATTAGGGGTTGAAAGGATTGCCCCTGTTCTATACCTTTATTGTATCTCTGGTTTGCTCTGTCTGGCATTTCATTCCTCCTCATATCATTAGGGAAGACACACTCACCCCCGAGTGATAAAACTACACCTACTGTCTAGTGTGCCTTTGCCACACTAGTGAATGAACTATTAATGGATGAACTGTGGCTCATGGCAAAACTTTCAAAGGGTGTTGCTTTTTTCTGTTAAATTAAGGGATAGTTATTGTTTCTAATGCTTCATTGTTCTATTATATATATATTTAACATTATGCTTATATATCTTTAATGATGGTGTGATGTTTTTAGCTATGATCTTCTTGCCCACTTTGAATATTTTTCAGTGGAAAAGAAAGGGTGAGGGGACTTCTTGCACCCTATATTAAAGCAGGCACATTAAATCTTGAAACAGAGTGAAATGAGGGAGATGAAACTTCAGGGAGCAAGAGAAAGATGCAAGGAAATTTACAAAGCAGGCTCAGGTAGTTTTTGAGGCAGAGGACTGTTCCTTCCTCCTTAGTGGTGGTGCTGAAGGACAGCAGAGAGCAGGTCAAAAATTCGCAGCCAAGGCAAGACATTACTGTACTGCAGGAAGTGCCTCTGCCCTGTTGCAAAGAGTCACTGCTTTGAGACACCCCTGCTCCAGTCTTACAGGAAAGAAAATGTGGAAAGGTTCATTATTCTATTTATCTATTTAAAACGCTTCTTTACCAGCCTTTCCCAGATGGTTAAGGCAGCTCAAAACGTAAGTTACATCATAATGAAGATGAAGAGGAGAACTAGCATTGGTTTGGCTTGGATTTTTAAAATTTGAATCACTGGAAGCCCCTTCCAGAATCCCTTAAGCAAATACCCAGCCACATAAATGTTCCAAGACTTTTGCCGCAATGGTGGGGATGTGAAAGTTCTCTTTCAGGACCATTATAATGTATTAGCCAGAATTCCCATCGATAATTCTTCTTCATATGGAATTTCAACCATCACTGATACAGTGTTTACTTAATGCTTTTCTGAAAATAGTGAAATATTCCTAATTAAACCATGAAGGCCATGAAATCTGTTGCTTAAGGTTTTTTAAAAATTTATGGAATTTGCTGAACCATTGCACATGTGGGGGTGGTATAACTTCTATATCTAATCCAAGTTTCTAAATGTTTTGACCAAGTATTTTCATATGTGGCTTCTACCTATGCAAGTGCATACTTTTGCCCAGCTTCCAACGCCTCCTCCAGAGGCTCATGGGAGCCATACTTGGAAGTATGTTCTAAAGCTATGCAAAAAACCCAAGGAAATAAGGATTTGCAAACAGGATCCCTGCTGCCCAAAGGCCAAGCAGCTGCTTTACCTGCTATCACCTCATAGAAAATGCTTGCATTCTGGCACTGGTTTTGCAGAGGATATGACTGGAGCTGATGGAATACCCCTGGCGGTTTGTTCTCCTTGATGTGAAAAGAAAGGTCCATATTGGAAAAACACAACTGGCTTGGCATCCCATAACTGCAACCTGGCATGGTGGAATTGATAACAGAAAGCTTCACCAATACTTTGGTATAAGATTCATGGCATTCCTTCCCTTGGAAAGGTAGGGGTGAGACGAAAACTTGGAGGATCAGCTTCGATACCGAAATTCCTGGAACTATTAGGGAGGAGACAAGAGAAGCAGGGAAGATTACAAAGAACCCTCATTTTAGCAATTCACCATCATCTATGGTTCTATACCCACCTAGACAAAGCACCCCAAACAGCTGCCCACCATGTAGCTCTATAGTGTTCCAGCTGAGATCACAGGATGGCAGAGTTGGAAGGGATCCTGAGGGATATCTAGCTCAACCCCCTGCAGCCCAATGTGGGACTCGAACCCATGAGACTAAGAGTCTCATGCTCTACTGTTTGAGCTATTTGGCCTCTCCTTCCCCCAAGTGCCACTGAATCACCTTGCCCTGATGGGAGGGAAGACCTTTCAAAGGGTTTTCATGGAACTCCCCCCCCCCCTTTGCAGTCTGTCTTTGCTCTTTTATTAGGCTTTTAATATTTCCATGTATACTGCTTTCTGAGACTGGCCCGAAGAACGACGTAGGAAAAAACCCAATCTTAAATAAAGAATTGTAATTTTCTGTTAACCGCAACAAACAATTAAATCTCTGGTTTGTTCTTGTTCCTCTTTCTGTACAGTTCATTCAGAGCTAGGATTTTGGGTTTACAAGTAAGCTAAACATAACCTTAGAGTGCAGAGAGTTATTATTTCACTAATCTGTCACACGTTCCAAGAATCAATTAGAACAATTCATCCGAGTGTTATCTCCTTGGAGTGAGTGGCTTGAACCAAAGTAGCAGAGAAGGACACATGAGAAGGTAAATGGCCAAGACACTCTGGGCAACCTTCATATAATAAACTGCTACTTGTGAGCATCCTTTGAGGCCTGCTTCTCTGTCTCCACACATTAACCACAAGTAAACAAAACAGAATCACATTATTATTGATGCATCTCTTCTTGTGTCAATCTTTAAAACTAATGTATTTGTGGTATGATATGTTTCTATAGGCAAAGGGCTGACTGGGTGGGAGAAAATTCCTTCCAGTAGCACCTTAAAGACCAACTAAGTTAGTTCTTGGTATGAGCTTTCGTGTGCATGCACACTTCTTCAGATACACAGTATATGTATCTGAAGAAGTATGTGTATCTGAAGATGTGTGCATGCACACGAAAGCTCATACCAAGAACTAACTTAGTTGGTCTTTAAGGTGCTACTGGAAGGATTTTTTTTTGTTTTGACTATGGCAGACCAACACGGCTACCTATCTGTAACTGGGTGGGGGAATAATGTGATGATTAATTTCTTGATCTCGGGGGTAACACCAGGACTGTTTGTTGTTCTTGCAGTTGACTGACATGGTTACCCGTCTTCTTATTGGTGTCTGTGCAATATTTAGGAAGAGATTCCAGAGTACCTTCCATTCAATGAAAAGTTCTACTGATTTGGTAACAATTAGTATCTGGATAAATTCCACCAGATGCAAATGAAGGTAAACATGATACCACACACACACACAGATGTGCAATGAGGACATCTGCTTCATCTGCATGACTTACACAGCATATCGAAGTCCTCCCTATCTAGACTCTTATTGAGGAAAAGAAGTCCAGTTTTCTCTTGGATTTGAAACCAGAGATTGTCTTTACTTCCAGCTCGTGGGATGTGGAGTTGTGGGCACAGCCAAAAATATGTATTCTCCTCCTCCGAATCTTTCAAGGCATGGATCTGCAGCAGGGGGGTTCCGCTGGGTTGGTCAAGGTAGACGTTCTCATGATACTCCCTCCGGGGAAAGTAGAGGCCAAAGGCAACTGGAAAAGATACAGAAATGAAGGAATGCAATATGTACAATGACTAGGTGGACTTTTTTTTTTTAAAAAAAAGCACTTTGCAAAGGCAACACACTTCCCTTCTGTAACTTTCAAGAGATATATTTGTCCAGCTGGTTCTTTGGTTGATCATGCTAGATTAACTACCTCTTCCCTCAAATACCTGCCTCCATATTGAAATCTGCCTCAGAAGTTTTTACAGATCCCACCCCCATCTGGTAGGTGGTGACCGAACACGGGGGCCTTCTATGGAGTCACATTCCAGGTTTGGAACTCGCTCCACAGGAAGCTTCAGCTGTGACTGGGTTTTCTGCCTTTTCTGACACCAGGTGAACCCTTTTTAAAATTTTCTCAGGCCTTTTCGATCTCTGTTTTTATTTTGGATGTCATCTGGTCAACTTGCTTCGTAATGCTTGTTAATTTCAGCATCGTTGTGTCATATTTTTGCACTGGGAGCTCTTCTGGAAACATCCTGAAGGGCAGGGTATTAAAAGCCTAACAAAAATTAAAAAGCTGTACCAGCTGCCGTGTGGTTCAATCCATTGCTCAATAAAATGCGAAAGGAAAGCAATAGTGTAGAAACTGATCTGCCAAACTGGTTTTGTAAAAAAGGGCAGTTTGGTTTACACTAGCTTCATATGCCTAGATGGGCCTAATACTTAAAAAGTGGTGATATGTTCTTATTCTTTAATTTTATAACCATAACTGGTTTTGAATATGTTATTATCTTGAACTGTGCAATAGTCAGATATCAGCAGTGCATGGGGACAACCCAAGACATGTTGCAGCCTCAGGTAGAGGATGTTACCTCCATATTCCATGTAGCACACATAATTTGGCTCTCCAGCAACTCATTGCATTCCCTTCTAGAGCTGATGCAATGTTTATGTTTGTGAATTGTGTTAAAAAGGTAAAAGGTAAAGGTACCCCTGACCGTTAGGTCCAGCCGCAGACGACTCTGGGGTTTTACGCTCATCTAGCTCTATAGGCCGAGGGAACCGGCGTTTGTCCGCAGCCAGCTTCTGGGTCATGTGGCCAGCATGACTAAGCCGCTTCTGGCAAAACCAGAGCAGCGCACGGAAATGCTGTTTACCTTCCAGCCGGAGCGGTACCTATTTATCTACTTGCACTTGACATGCTTTCAAACTGCTAGGTTGGCAGGAGCTGGGACCAAACAATGGGAGCTCACCCCGTGGCGGGGATTCGAACCACCGACCTTCTGATCGGCAAGCCCTAGGCTCTGTGGTTTAGACCACAGCACCACCCACATCCCTTATTGTGTTAAATGTTTATCCTCTACAAATGTTTTTGTTAACTATGTTTATCTATATCATAAGAAAGAAAGCACTGGTGGTCATATTGGTTCACTCTCTTTGCTAATTGAAGTTCCTGTACTTTATTGTTAAAATGGACAATTTAATAAAAATGTATGGGGGCGGAATTGCACATGCTATCTAAATGATAACATTTTAAAAACAGAAAGGGAGGGGAGGAACAAATTAGCTGATCAATCTCAGCTGCCCATAACTGACCACTTGCCCTCTGGAGTCATTTATCCATCCCAAACACCTCCCTTATATTAAACCTTTCTCAATTTTCAAGCAATTTCCAGTGGCTAATGCATGAACCCACACTGTATCAAATCAACACTGACCTATTTGACATACCTACACTATAGACCTAAACTGATTTAACAGTAATTTCAAAATCATATGCAATAAAACTGCACAGAAAAGGTCAAAATGTTTTTTTAATCAAGTCTATGCTGAAAGCAACGGATCACTCTCAGTACCATTTTTTATTTCCCTCCCTGGTACTAAGCACTTTATTTAATTAGAGCTTAATCAGAACCCATTTCCTACAGTTTCATTCTCAGCAGGCAGCTCTGAAGTGTGGTTCTATATTTCCTTCTCTCAGACAGCTGCCTTTCCACATTGTTCACAAATATGAACAGGTCTACAACTGTTAAAGAAGGAGCACTGATAAAGGCAGGTATGGAGAGTTAAAATATGCAGCAAAGGAGCCTTGCTTTATGCAGTTTTTTTGTTTGGTCTGAATGAATCCAGGACCAGGAGTGTAGACATCAAAAGCATTGATACCTGAACTCTCAGATGCTTCTCTGCTTCATATAAAGGAAACAAACGGACAAATATGAAATAAAACAATATGTTACCTCAGGAACTATGGCACTGCAATCTAACTTGAGCCAACAACACTGCAATTTAAACCTATGCTTGGAAAGGAAGGCAGAGGCATCCTGCAAGATTTGTTCTACTGCTAAAACAATATTCTCCACAAACATATTTTCTAAGAAATGCAGGTACTGGGATTCACCCCACCCATGGCAAAGTCTTTATGGCCCCACATCAGAGACTCTTGTTAGTCCCACACTTGCTGTGCTCATCAGTGCTCTTCACTCACACATTCCCTGGGGGGGGGGGGATGCTACTGTGCTGATTCTGAGGTCTTCACACCATTTATTTTTATTTATTATTAACTTTACACAAGGTTTGAGCTTCTGCGAAGGAGCTCAATACATGGTTCTCCTGCCTCTCCATTTTATTTTCGCAACCATCATGTGAGGCAAGTTAGGCTGAGAGACTGCGACTGGCCCAAGGCCACCCAGTGGGCTTTATGACTGAGCAGGGATTTCAACCCTGATCTCCCAAGGTCCTAGTTCAACACTCTAACCAATACACCACACTGGGATCACACCATACCATTTACATCACACAATTTGCACCGGAACCCTCTTAACTAACCTTAAGTGCTTTCTCATTGAACTCATTTTTTTTGCAACCTCTCTCCCTAGGTCCATAGGCTAATATGAACATCGTGAGGTATTTGTTTGTCTTCCCCCATAAATTCCCTTTCCCTTCAATGAACACAAATCTAGATGCAAGGTGAGCAGAGATGCCTGAGTCTAAGAGTTGCTCCTAGTGAGCATCCTTAATTTCAACATCCCAGACTCCCTGAAAATAGCGACATCATCTATGACATTGTAGTATATGTCAGGCATGGAGAACCTCAGACCTCTCTATATCTGACCCTCTAAACTCTCCCCATCTATAAGCCCTCTTTCAAGTCTGCAACCTCCACTGACCCTGTTTGAGTGTTTTTGCCTGGCTGGAATGCATCCTTGAACTAATGCCTCTTCCTTGCCTGTGTGGAGGACAGAGAGGGGTGCGAGAGTGTGTTAAGAACTAGGCTACTGTTCGAAGCTAAGATTTGTGCTAGTTGTTCTGCTCACTTTTATCTCTGGCCTCACCCAGCCCTAGCCTGTGTCCCCCACCCCACCCATCCCCTTGAAAGGAATGAAGCTCTCTGGCTAAAAATAATAATTCCCTACCCCTAGTATACATTGGGACATGGGTGGCACTGTGGGTTAAACCACAGACCCTAGGACTTGCCAATCAGAAGGTTGGCGGTTCGAATCCCTGTGACGGGGTGAACGCCCGTTGGTGGTCCCTGCTTCTGCCAACCTAGCAGTTCGAAAGCATGTCAAAGTGCAAGTAAATAGGTACCACTCTGGCGGGAAGGTAAACAGCGTTTCTGTGTGCTGCTCTGGTTTGCCAGAAGCGGCTTAGTCATGCTGGCCACATGACCCGGAAGCTGTACGCCTGCTCCCTCAGCCAATAAAGCGAGATGAGCGCCACAACCCCAGAGTCGGCCAGGACTGGACCTATTGGTCAGTGATCCCTTTACCTTTACCTTAGTATACATAGAATGTTAACTATGGTACCAAGAGAGGCGGTACACTGAAAAGCCAGCAGCTTTTGTGCCTAATAGGCCTCTCTTTCCAAAGCAGCTAAAAAACAACCAGGATAAAGTTTCTTTAGCCACAGCATTCCCTAAATTAGAGCCCACTACTTCAGCTCTTGTCCACATACAAAGTACAGTGTATACCCACTTCCTTCTGAATAGACAAACACAGGACTGCACTTTTAGCTATCTCTTATTGTTGGACTCGCTTAATCCAAGACCCGACAGAATGCTGTGCATTGCAGGTACGCATCTCTATTTGGAAACATTACATAATTCCTTTGAAATATTGTCATGATTCAGGAGACCACCGCCAGATCTAGCAATGAATCACTGTAGCACAATTTACGGCTGCCTTTGTGATTTGTTCTAATGTATCATACATTAAACTGATAATCTAGGACAGTAATAAAGGAGGTGAACATTTATTAATAATTTCTTGCTGAAGGGTCTGACAAGTTGCAAAATTAAAACTAACAGCTCCTAAGAGAATGCCCTTGTTGTTTTCCACCTTTCCTCAATAATTTATTGCTGCCATTTTATTTTGCACCTCACTACTCTGTGGAGTTTTTCTCACGAATCAAACTTAAAAGGCACCTATTTTTTCATGTCTTTAATCAACTAGCAATAAAGGTAAAGGTAAGGGGACCCCTGACCATTAGGTCCAGTCGTGGCCGACTCTGGGGTTACGGCACTCATCTCGCTTTATTGGCCAAGGGAGCTCGCGTACAGCTTCCGGGTCATGTGGCCAGCATGACTAAGCCGCTTCTAGCGAACCAGAGCAGCACATGGAAATGCCGTTTACCTTCCTGCCAGAGCGGTACCTATTTATCTACTTGCACTTTGATGTGCTTTCGAACTGCTAGGTTGGCAGGGACAGGGACCGAGCAACGGGAACTCACCCCATCACAGGGATTCAAACCACTGACCTTCTGATCAGCAAGTCGTAGGCTCTGTGGTTTAACCCACAGCACCACCTGCGTCCCTTCCAACTAGCAATAGTCAAATGCAAATTTACTTATCACAAGTACAGTGGTACCTCGGGTTAAGAACTTAATTCATTCTGGAGGTCTGTTCTTAATGTGAAACTGTTCTTAACCTGAGGTACCACTTTAGCTAATGGGGCCTCCTGCTGCCACCATGCCACTGCCACACAATTTCTGTTCTCATCCTGAAGCAAAGTTCTTAACCCAAGGTACTATTTCTGGGTTAACAGAGTCTGTAACCTGAAGCGTCTGTAACCCGAGGTACCACTGTATGGCTCTACCCATTTTCTCTTGCTACCCCTATGGCATGGATCTCTCCTCAAAATCTACCTTTCTTGCAAGGGGCCTCTTCCCAGGTCATGCCTCTCATTGCCCTTCCTTCACACCCTTCCTTGAGGGTCCTTGCACTCTGACGACAATGCTTGAGGTTTGAGTGTGTGTAAAGACTACCGTACTGTAAAAGGGTAAATTCACTGTTTCACTCACTTTGACTCTGGCCCCCACCCGCCACTGGCTTGTAACCAAGTGACAAATGCATGCAGCTGCATTTGCCCACATTCACCCTTTGGCATCCTTGTCTCTCCCCTACCTCCTTCCTCACAGGGTGTCAAAAAAGAGGGCAAAACACGACGTAGATTTACATGCACTACTTTACATGTACAGTTGCAAATTTAGAAACCATTGCCGCAATTTAAATTTCACAGAAGGCAAGCCGATTAATTTCCATTCAGATCAGCACAAATCAATTGCAGTATTCAATTAATTCACACCCCGCCCCAGATAACCCCAAATTAATAAGGACCTATCCAATTAAGTTACCCCCGATTAATTGCCCACCCAGATCCTGCTCCAAAATCATTTCCTCTTCAATTGCTTCCCCCAGTCGTCAGTCATCATTATCCTGCTCCATAAATTAAATTCCAAAGAAGTAATAAGATGCCTGGGTGCACAATTCTGTTTGGAGTGGGAGTCTTAACAAAAGACAAGGAGGGTGGGGTTTATGGCTTTAAAAAGCAATTAATAAGTTGGCCTGCTCTTGCTTTCCCCGCTGCGGCACAGTGCAAGTCAAGTTAATTCCATCCCCAAATCACCTCCTGACCAGCGCCTTATGCTGTGTATACTGACTGCAACCCCATATCAAGCCCCACTTTTTTTCTGTGAAATAAGCATTCATAGAAATAGAGCATCATGAAGTCTCCACCCTCCTCCTAACAGCAGTCAGTAAGGTTGAGGTGGAAGGGCATTGGGGGTGGGGCAACTGATGGTAATTATTATTTTTTTGGTCACACTTTTTTATATCTAGATATGGGTCCTTACCATGAGTGTCCCTCTGCAAAAAGATGGATTCAAATCAGCTTACAAAAACAAACATTTAAAAAACAAGAGTAAACCAAGCCTGAGGGCTGGCTTGTGATATTTGTATTGATTTGTAAGCTGTGCATGAAATTTTCCAGGCTGCAGAGCGGGGTACAAGTGCTCTGAAAAATTAATTACTTGGGGCAAACTAAATTATCGTACTTATGTACACAATTTATTTGCATCATTTGTCAATATGAAATATTATAAATAAATAAACACACACAGAGACGGGAGGTAATTAAATATGAAGCTGAAAGAAAACCTTCATTGGCTGAGTCTATCAGGGATCTCTTCAATCATTTGTGTCTAAATGAACACTGAGTGAATATTGGCCTGAAATGACAACTTATTTTAGGAATGTTTATTGATTACGATTTGTTTCTGTTATTTCTAGACTTTTATTTTTTTCTTCAGTTTTCATTTGATAATTTTTTTCCACCAAAAAACCTTTCAAGCTCACAAAACCAGGCTTAACTTCAGTTGCTGGGGTGGAGGTGGAGGGGAGATTCTTGGTTACAAACTAGGAGGGCAAAAGATTTCCCCCTAACGATATACTTTACACTGTGCAAACAAGGCCTCTTTATGACATTTATTTAAACTACATTTGCTGTATTTTCAGAAAACAGCATTTCTATCACAAAATAACAAGTTCCATTTCTTATTCCTAGGATTTCACCACATCTTATTGATAACAGGTCGTATTATTTATTATATCCTTATTTATTCTGATTGTGAAGCCGGGGCTCTCTCTCTTTTTAACACATAGAAAAGATAACGAGGTTACCAGACAAACATGATGCTTGCTATTAATAACCCACTATTTGTGGTTAAGTATCATATTTCAGTAATCAATAAGAGCGGTGGTGGAAGCGAGAGTTCTTAAGATGGCTACAGTTATTAATGATGATTGACAGTTGTTCAATTGCAAATATTTAACTACTTGATGTTTCACAATCCTAGCATAAAATCATGGAAGTGGGCAGGCATGAGCTGTTGGCGGTCTCTGAAGGGAATCCCCCACAAAATTGATTTCCTATCTGCTTCCTTGAGCTTATGTAGAAAATGAGTAGCAGAGGGGTTTTTTGTCTACAAAGAGATGTTCAATGTTCCAAAACACTGCTTTGCACATAGATACAGAATATATATTTACTTTACTATTCAATATTCTGCCAGTACTGAAATAATTCAACACATATAACTAAGGAGCCTCTTATGAGCATACTACAAGCTGTTGGCATCCATTTGTCTCGAGAGACAATGGAGTATGCTTCCAGGGGTGAAGTCAAAACCACTGTGTTAGCAGCACTGAAGTGACATCCCCCAGGGCACAAGCCTAGGCAGTATGTATTGAGCTCCTGGGCTGCCCAAACAACAAGCCCCCCCCCGGCCTTGTTGATGTGGTCCAAAGGAATGCAGAGCAATACTTGGCTGCAGGAGTTGCCGGAAGGAGGGGCAGAAGATGCCATCCAACCGTCGTAGGGACTCCACTCTGGATTTGTGTAGGATTTATTGCTTAAAAGTACTTAATTATGTCCCCCTCCCCCATTCACAGTGGGAAAGCAAGATTTCATCCGCCCCACTGGTCACCTTTAAGTGGGCAGAGCATCAGAATACAACATGGACATGTCCTGTTACCAAATTTTATGAGAGAACTTTAGGTGTAAAAATGATGGTCCAATCCAACAGGGGGGGGGAACTACTCACACAAAATGGTGGGTGGCTGTGAATGCTCTTCTTGTGTGCAACTCTAATAATAATGTGTTCAAGGCTACTTCAAGGGGAGAGAGTAAGAATAGAGCACTTGATTCAGAATGGAGGGCTTGGTTTAAATCTCCCCCCAGTGATGATGACCAGTATTGAAAAAAGATTTGGGCAGAATGCTAGGTTGGTCTTTCAGCCCACTCAAACATGAGCACAACCCACCACCACCCTTTTCCACCGACATTTTGGAACAGGGCATCCAAAGGCAGAATAAGTGCTCACAGAAGATGACAGTTTGGCATCCCAGAAATAGAAAAGTCACTGTCTACTCCCTGTTACCATAATTCACAGCTACCTTTTCTTTTCTTTTTCATAGGGTACAGAAGTCCTCCATCTGTGTTGCTTGGTCTCTAATGGGCTCATTCACACAAACAAAAGACTCCAGTTGACTCTGCATTCAACAAATGATAATCACATATGAAGTAACTGATCCATCACCTTCACACACTTCTCTCCAAGTTCACTGATGACATAGACAGCATTATTACGATGTCACAATTGCATGTAACTGCTAAGCCTCACCTTCATATATGGGGCAAGGCAAGGACACAGAGCTGGTTGGGATGAATTTCTCTGCTTCTGTATAGGTCCCTTGAAAGCATTGCAACCATGCATGAACATCTGGTGAGACTTTGGATAACAAGAGGAGGAAGAGGGGGGGAGGAGAAGAAGGATCTGAGAAGCACTGTGTTGGGGTTCTCTTTCTACCATTTCAGCCCCGGTTTGAAGTGATTATTTGCATCTTCATGAATAAATACAGCAATACTATCTCCCCAGAGACTTCACATACCTTGCTAGGGAATCTCTCTTAAGTGCGTAACTGACGAGATAATATACGACACTGCAATTAGCGAAAAAGGAAACGGAAACACTCTCAAGCATTATCTGCTTCTCGTTCTTTAATATTAATGCTAACTGTCTGTGAAAGTTGTATTAACAGTAATTCACAGAGAATTACCTGTTGAGCTAAACCATGGGATGAAGCTGAATCACTTGGTAGCCAGATTGGAGTGTAGTGCTACTTATACTTATCCCCCAAAGCTGCTGCTTCCTGTCCCTTTCTCTTAGTCAGCAGCAACAGACATCAAGTCATACAAGTTAGCTGCTACTGTACTTTTCCTAAGTGCAACACAGTCACTTTGAAATATAAGCTGACCATAGGAATCAAACAAGGGGGTCCCTGCAAAAATATGATGCATGGGATCATGTTGTTCTAATAAGAGCAAGTCAGTGGTGAAATTGAGAAGGGGCTGTTAGGTATGTCGTACCTGTGAGATTTTGACCAGCTTCGGCCCATCTGAAGCTGATACAGGCTCGTCTTATCTTGAGCCCAAGCAGAGTAGTCCACACAGCAGAAGGATAAGCAGTATGTGCCACATTCTTAACTTTATTTCCACTCTATGCTGAGAGACTACAAACATGCATCTTGCCTCTGTGAGAGCAGAGAAGCAACTATCTCTCTAACAAAGAAACCGAGAGAACACTGAAAAACAGGAAACCAGTGTACGTCACATCCAGTCTCCCATTCCCGTGGGAATCCAACAGTAACTCTGACTGTGGAATGCAAAACAATGTCTTGTGACTGCAGTTGCTGCTCAGTGAGGGAAATAGAAACCAACAGTACCAGCTCAAGATCTGAAGGCAGTTAGGGAGTTATCTCAGCAAGCTACCGGTATATGCTGTCATTTGTTAGTTTTACTAAAAAAAAAACACCTAGATTGGATTTGTTTTAAAGGGAGATGGGGCACCCCTTTTTAAAACAAAAATCTAAATATGTTCAGATGGGCTGCAGGTACTCAACAAGAAAGGTACTCACTATATGAACAGAGGCTACTACTATTGATTATCAACTTTTATGTATTTTTTTTAAAGCATATCCAAAGTTGGTGGGGTATTTGTAGTTGAGTTAAAGATGATGTGATAGAGCTAAAAGAGCAAAATAGCCTGAAGGTTCCCACCATCATACAGCCTGCTTAGGCCACTGGAACAAATACGGTGGTCCAGATCTCCAACTATTTCAATTTCCAACTCTCCTTTAGGCCATTTTTTACAAAACAGGTCTATATACCAAAGATGGTTCCTACCTGAAGATGGTCTCTGGCCATAGCTGTCAACTTACAGATTTGAAAATAAGTGACCAGCAGCCTCGAAAATAAGGGATCAGCAGCCAAAATAAGGGATCAACAATTCCTTTGATAAAATACATGTTTTGTTGTGTGCAAATGGCTTTAGATACCTATTGGGTCCATAAATTACCATATAGCATATATTCAACACAAAAAAGCAACAATTTGTTGTTGACAAAGGATAGCTGGACATAGAAAGGGCCCCATTACCTTCAGTAGCATATTTAAGGGACATCATCAATAAGGGACAGCAGCGCGACATGGCGCTGGGATAAGGGACTGTCCCGCCAAATAAGGGACGCTTGACAGCTATGTCTCTGGTTTGTGCCCTATATCATAAGCTACACTCAAATGATAGTACTTAGGGCCTTGTCTCCCACATTACCTCAGAGCTGTGCCTCTCCTCCCAGGAGTGATACTGGTTTCAGAATCATCTTCATTATAGCTACCTCCCATTTGAAACAAGGCACCAGGGGTCTCAGGCAGCCAGGTCCATGAGGTCAGCATTCAAAAGCCTTCAAAAGCTTTCTTTTTTTTAAGTTCCAAGGAACTGTCTCTGGAGTGTAGTTATCTGACAGAACACAGCACAAGGAAACATCTGAGCTTAGAAACAAGAGAACTGTGCAGTCCATGAACTTGACTGACTGAACTCAGGGAACTTCTCTGACCCAAATGAGATAAATCTTAGGCAGAATTCCTAAATATCAGAAGTGGTTAACCTGTGGCTTCTCCAGATTTTGTTGGACTGCAGTTCCCCCCCATCTCTGGCTATTAGTCATGTTGGCTTGATAGAGTAATAGAGTTCAACAACATCTGGAAGGCCACAGGTTAGACGCCCCTACTAAATATATTTTCTGGGTGAAACTCAGACTTCCAGGGAGTTTGAAGAGAGCTGTTGGAGCTGTGATTAATGTTCAGCACTTGGACAAAGCGTAGGAACACTTTTAAGCGTTGCGAAATTTTTGTAACACTTCACCAAAAGCACTTCCTCCTCCCCATCAAACACAAAAATCAAAACTCATGGAAATTCAGCTCAGCTCTAAGCACGGAATAAAAAGTGTTTGCACTATCCCACTGCCTCACACAAAACTGGCAATACAGGAGGTACTTTTTTCAATCTTTTCCTTATTTTCAAAACGTAGTTGGAACAGTAGTTACTCTTTTATATATGAAAAAAAAAAATCAGTGAAAGCCTCTGCTGGCAGCTGAAAACTGCTAAAGAACTGAGCGATAAACATAACTATGCACCTCTCACGTGAAAGTCCTTTCATTATGAAGAACTGCTATTCCCTTTTCAAACATTCAATGGGGTTGTGAAGGCACAATTCTATTTTTCAATCCACAAAGTAAACTGATGCAATCAGTTTGTGCCACAGGTCTAAAACTGGCATGAGACATCCAACTTTACATTTATCAACTGCAAACATATTCACGGTGGAAAGAACTCTGTAGAAAAAGGCACAAATTCCCCATGCCCATGAAGTTGCAGCCAGGATTGATACTCAACCCGTCTTAAAAAACCAAGCTTGAACTTCAAAAACATTGGCTGAGGACCCTGGGTTATCACTTGTATACTTGCCAAAAAACAAACGAACAAACAAAAACACCCTTTGTATGAAGTGCAACAAATTCTATATTTTTTTCATTAATTTGCTCAGAAATATGATTTATGTGCATTGCTTACTGTTTAATTACTTTGTTTTCTAGAAGTTCCTTCCTGCTTGTTTGTAAGGAAATAGTCAATTAAGAATCTAATGAATCCTCTCCTGTGACAGAATTAATTTGGGAAGCTGTGACCTCATGTAAAGAGGCATCAAAGCTGGTTAATATGTAACACAGAGACACTCCGGGCAGACTGATGATCATTACATGAAGCATCTTTGATCGGCTGTAGTTTCCAGCAAAACAAGGGAAAACATGCGCTCTGCTCCAGCTCTGGCAAAAAAACACTGTACATCGGAAATGTACGGTAATGTTAAGAGCAGACGGTGTTACTAAGATATGGCAAAGATGATGGAATGTAATCCCTGAAGAGGAAAGTACTGCAATTTTCCACCTTTGATTTCAGACACATGGTAAGAACATCACTAGACCTCCAACAACTCAACTTGGAACAAATCAGACATAGCTCAGAGCCTCACATAAAGGGAAGCTGAAATCTCAGTTGAATGTCTATGGATCAAGATGGGGTGTCTTTATGTAACTTATTTATACTTGAATTATGTTGTTGTTGTTTAGTCGTTCAGTCATGTCTGACCCTTCATGATCCCATGGACCAGAGCACGCCAGGCACTCCTGTCTTCCACTGCCTCCTGCAGTTTGGTCAAACTCATGCTTCAAGAACACTATCCAACCATCTCGTCCTCTGTTGTCCGCTTCTCCTTCTGCCCTCCATCTTTCCCAACATCAGGGTCTTTTCCAGGGAGTCTTCTCTTCTCAGGAGGTGACCAAAGTATTGGAGCCTCAGCTTCACGATCTGTCCTTCCAGTGAGCACTCAGGGCTGATTTCCTTAAGAATGGATAGGTTTGAAAACTTGGTGATTTGTGGGGAAATGAATCACTTGGCATGATTTGTAGACCCAGCAAATTCCATTTCAAATGGGATACCTAACAACCTTGCTGAATACTCAGTTGCCACCGGGTTGCACAAGAGCCCTCTTTGCATGTTACTCATGTGAAAGGGCAACGCAGATTCAATGGGGCTGTGCATTCAGCCTCAACCCTGGAGATGGTTTTACTCCTTGCAGCCCTCACAGGTTGATTTAGAGAGGTTTCCCAGATGATTAAGAACCCTAAACCCTAAAGCATATTGGAGAGTCTATGTCAGACTTTCTCAACCTGTGGGTCCCCAGATGTTGTTGAACTACAACTCCCATCACCCCTAGCTAGCAAGGCCAGAGCTCAGGGATGATGGGAGTTGTAGTCCAACAACATCTGGGGACCCACAGGTTGAGAACCGCTGGTCTATGTAGAGAAAAGGTTGTCTCCTTTGGTATGTTATCTCTCAAAAGATGAGGGGCTGGAATGGACTGTACTACCTCAGGGTGTTGGCCTAAAGATGTACAGTACTTGGATAGCTCAGTTGTGTAGAGCGGGTGCTGATAACACCAAGGTTGCAGGTTCGATCCCCATATGGGACACTTGCATACTCCTGCATTGCAGGGGGTTGGACAGATGACCCTCAGGATCCCTTCCAACTCTACTATTCTATGAAATTCCCTTCATAGTTCTGTTTATCTTTCTGAGTGAGTACCATGAGAAAAGGGCATAGACCTCTAGGCCAACTAGGTCAAACACCAGGGCCTCTACAGAGACCAATGAGACTGCTATGGACTGCACAGTGCAAATGAAGCTCCCCCATGTCCTGCGAGCCTCTGCCTCCCATACCTCAGAAGGTCCCATCCCCATTGGGCCCTGAAATCCACCACTGAATTTTGCATCCTTCCAGAATTTAGAAGTGCCCTTGAGTGCATAAAGAAACTTAATGTGAATCACCAATGCCTTTTAATAGTCTTTAAAATATTCTGATCTACCAAAAAACAAACAAACGAAGCAACCCTTTCTGTGGAGGACTAAATGCAAAACCACACCATACATTTAAAGCACACTGAAAGCACATGGCGTCTCCCACAGAATCTTGGGAACTGCAGTTTCCCACTCACGGAGCTATGATTCACAGTACCCTTCGCAAGCCACAGTTCCCAGGGTTCTTCGGGGGGAAATCAGAAGTTTAAAATGTTCAACTGGATGTGCTCTTAAATACGAGGTGTGGATCTGCCCTAAGCTGACAGAGTAATCGCTTCTACAATGCGCAGCAGTATTGACTCAAGTCTTGTTAATAACATTTACATGAGTTAATGATATACGATCTGTGAGCGCCTGATGCTGTAGCACTGTGAGCAGGTGTGACACAAATGCAAGAACAGGAAACAAACAACAGTATCCTGTTTTTATTTTGATTGTGTTCTGTTTTATATATTAGAAGCTGTTTTATATAGAGATTTTTACAAAGTAATAAATAGTTACAATTCAAGTATTTCTGTAAAAAAAAAAAGGCAAACTGATCCCCCAGACCAACCAGGAAGCATTTTTCGAAGAGAAGCAACAAACAGTGTTTACTATATGATAACTTTAACAGAGTCCCTTAGTTCTCCCGCATGGATAATATATGTGGAAAACAAAGTGGAAACTCAATTCCATCTGCTAATCATGTAGAGGGAAACTTAGTAAATCAGTGTTCAGCAGCCCTTGTTATGTCCACAAAATACTAGCACCTGTCCTGTCCCTTCATGCTCATTTCTCTCACCTCTTCCTTTTTTTTTATTTTGTACTTTCCTTTGAGCTAACTGTGAAGACACACTGCAGCACAAAGAACTCTGGCAACCATACCAACCAATAACTGAGCCTTCTGAACCACCAGTGAAACAGATATGCCTCACAAGGTTGTTATGTGCAATCTGGGCTACTGAACGCGTTTCAAGATAGTGTTTCAAGCTTGGGGTTCCATGTGATAAGTTGCATTTCTTAGGGGCAAATCTTGCTTATCTGTGTTTGGGGTCAGCAAATCAGTATATTTTTTGTTGTTTTTGCATTTGCATACCTATAAATCTATTCCATGGCATTTCTGCATTAAACTGAAATTGTTATTGAGTAAAGGAAATGTATCAAAATAGGTTTAAAATGCACTTAGAAATTATTCTTCTGAGCCAAAAATAGTTTAAAAACAGTATGCAAAGACAAGGTTCCCTTTGTCGTTTTTTTTTTATTTAAAAATGTTCCAATATTTGGGAACACCAGCAAATAATTAAGTTCCAACCTGCACATTAGTCCAGGAAGCGTGAATCAAGTCACTTTGCAATAGAATTCCCAAAGTTCATATTCTTCAAACATCCCTAATCTGAATCTACCCTAAGGTCTGGCATGTATATATACTTGGGAGGGCATGGGAAAAGTATGATTTGTGACCCTCTCCATTTGTTATATTGAGCACACATATATGTGGGCACCTCATCTGCACTGCATGTGTATAAATGTGTGTGTGTGTAATATGAAAAGTCATCAGCATTTTAGTGTGACTACCTCATAATAAACACATTTTTGCATGTGGTTTTCCCTAATGTAATGCATGTTTCCACTAATATATACATTTTTGTAAACGTTTGGTTTGAGAACTGTATCACAACGAGATTTAGAGGTGTACACATTTTGAAGGACAGCTGTGTTTTAGTTCTCCCACTGTCCTGAGCAGTGCAAATTAGGTAGGTTCGATTTTTAATGCAAACTGAATTCAATCTCTCCCTCACCCCCAGCCCCAGTCGCATGTACAAACTCCTTATCCTTTCCAGCTGTTATACAGAACAAAATCTAACTGGTACAGGAGAGCACCCTGTTCTCAATGTTTGTCACAATGGGTCTTCCAAGGTCAAAACAGGGACTATCCAAGGTTTCCAAAGTGTAACACAAATATGCTACTTGTATCACAGTGATTGCTCCCCTTGGGGGAAAGGAAGAGGTGAAGATCATCAAGGCCACATCCTGATCTACAGTAAAGGCTCATCCAAATATTTGCAACATTCTACTTTTGTCTCACAATCTGTACTTCAAGTACCAAATAACTGCTTGCCAAAGAGAAGACACTAGAAAACTCCCTTTTTTGCCAAAACAGTTTTGTGCCTTCCCCGTTAGCAACTTTCCTGCTGCTTCTCTCAGTGTCTAAAATAAGGTGACACAGTCAGATGCAGAAACACCCAAAAGGGTGACATCCATAGTGCAGGCTCTCTAGGGAGCAACTTGAATGCTCTTGTATCAGCAGCAGCAGCAGCAGCACTTGAGCAACAGGATGACTGCTCACAGAGTACAGTTTGCACAGAAAAGAAGCAGCATTCCAATTGCCCTTTAAGGGCCCACCCGAAATACTGTTTTTGTGCCTCACTGAAACACATAGCTCAGTTGGCAGTGCATGAGACTCTTAAGGTCATGGGTTCAAGCCCCACATTGGGCAAAAGATTCCTGCACTGCTGCAGACTGGACTAGTTGACCCACGTGGTCCCTTCCAACTCTAGAAAGTATATGATTCTTGAAAATTTCATATTATTAATGTTTCTTGTAAGTCTGGGCAAAATGGCATCATGCACATGAGCAGAAGAGCCGAATTGCATCACATGCATGCGCAGACACAGCGCTGCAGGTTGCAAATGTGCCTCCCACACAGATCACATTAGCAAACCAAGGTATGACTGTACCTTGGATATCCGGTTGATCCAAGGAGCCCCAAGGTGTATACAGTGACTTGAATGTTCTCTAGCATTAATGCCATTCAAAACATGGTTGAATTGTTTTAGCAGCGTGTGTTGAAGAATTACTGGAAAAGGAAGTCAAATTAAAACATAAGCCATTTCAGCTTAGCCCTATTTGAAATTCCAACAAAAAAAAGACAAACAGTACTTTCCCACAAATTATTTGTAGCTGCTTTGCCTACTGACATACTGGAAGGAGTAAGGGGAAGGTTCCTCTCTCCCTTGTGCTGTAAAGAAAAGCCAGCGAACTAGAAACACACATGCCAACTTTCAAGATTTGGGAGTGGGGAATTAACTTACATTTGTGGTGTGTGTGTGTATGAGAGAGGGGGGGGAGGGAAGGGCAGTTTGAGCTTCTAAACCCTGTTCCTATTAGCATTTAAGTGCTGGTTTTTGGAATTCAAGTTTCAATGAACATAAATGCAACCTTTGGCAAGCTTCCATATAAGCAGGGGCGGGGGAGGGACCTTGTCTGATTTCCCCTGCATCAAGGCTTTTGTCCTCAAAGTTTAAATTGAAGCCTTCCCCCCCCCCATTTTTTCTGCAATTATTTTGATGGTCTGCTGTTTGATATAGGGCATTTCAATTAGTTGCAGGATTTTGCAAAGAAATTGCCAAGTGTATAGATATAATTTACTGGTAACCTGAAGACCTTGAAAAGTGGGTAGGAACTCAAGCTTAGTCTAGGACACAGCCAACACTCACATGGAAGTTGGATGAATACCAACAGACTCTCAACTGTATTGGCACTTATAACAATTAAGAAAGTCTATCTCCTGTCAGGAAGGCATTCAAATGAAGTGGCTGTCATACTGATCACTGTTCCAAGCTGCTGATCTAAAGCTTAGCACTTCTACAGCAATAGCACGATAAGGACAAACACTCAGAAGGTCCCCCACATGGCTCCAAAGGGAACTGGGGTTGCCACACGGCAACCGAAACCAGTGTTAGAAACTCAGATATATAACTAGGCACCAAGTGGCTCTTTAAACCAGGGTTACAGTCACCCAAACGGAATGTCTAGTTGCCATTTAGGGGCCAGACAGCTCAAAAGTCGCATTTTTTCAATACGACTTTTTGGTTCCTCAAATTCATTCTGATTGTGCTGATAAAATATAACGGATAGAATTCTACAAAATGTGTTGCTAGTATATGAAATCAGGAATGATCCAAGGATCCCCAGGCATGCACCTCCAGGTGGTGGAGACGTCGGGCACCATCCTGGCACCTGGGCATCTTCACTTGGTCTCAAGTGGCCGATAGCCATTTTACACCTGGCGCCTGGAGAATTTCAAATGCTGACCCAGACATGGGACACATATACAGTGGTACCTCGGGCTACAGATGCTTCAGGTTACAGACTCCGCTAACCCAGAAGTAGTACCTCAGGTTAAGAACTTCACCTCAGGATGAGAACAGAAATCACGGGCCAGTGGTGTGGTGGCAGCGGGAGGCCCCAATAGCTAAAGTGGTACCTAAGGTTAAGAACAGTTTCAGGTTAAGAACAGACCTGCAGAATGAATTAAGTTCTTAACCTGAGGTACCACTGTATTTAAATCACCCTCTAATCCAACCACAGACAAGGCAGGACAGTGGGAGACAAGGCTTTCTCCACATATTTCCTGCCCAGTCCTATCATTCCTGACGATGTTATCAGAAGGCTAGAGCATTATGGGGCCTAGAGATCTCTTTGCTACTAACCTCCAAGCCAGCCCTTCCTCTTTTATCCAAATTCACCTTACTAAGGCAATGAGCTGGAAGGCTGACTTGAGGCAATTGCCACACATACTTGTTGCAACATTAGTTGACATCACAAAGAGATGGACAGTGGCACAAACATTCCATGGAAACAGATGGTGGAAATGCTCAAGGCATTATACACTGCTTCCCCAAGTCAATGGGTGCTGAAGCAAGCGCATGCCAGCACATCCAGATCATCACAGTCCCAAGAAAATGTGGCTCCGATCTAAGGCTGTGTGATAAATCGTTGAATGCCAGGTATTAAAACATCGTATTAAGTGTTTCAACAAGGCAATACAGTGGTACCATGGTTCTCAAACACCTTGGTTCCCAAATGCTGGAAACGTTCTGGTAAGTGTTCCAGTTTTCAAACTTTTTCAGGAGCCAAACGTCTGATGCGGCTGTCGGCTATTGTTTCCGGGGCACCTGCGCCAATCAGAAGCCTTGGTTTTCGAACATTTCGGAAATCATACAGACTTCCAGAACAGATTAAGTTTGGCACTTTTGTTTTTGCAGTTGATTTTGTGCTTCTGAGGCTTTTCCGGTTTATTTGTTTTTGTGACTGTGTGGAACCCAGTTCAGCTACTGATTGATTGATTGTGTGACTGCGGAAATGGATAAAAGCCCCCCATCCAAACAATGACTATCATCAGTGCAGGTAAGAAAAAAAAAAATCTGAATCATCTACAATACTGTCTTATTTATTTTATAGTACAGTACGTTCATTTTATGTATCAATGGTCTCATTAGATAGAAAAAATCATGTTAAGTCGTTGTTTTAGGGGTTGTTTTTAAAAGTCTGGAACAGATTAATCTGTTTTTCATTACTTTCTATGGGAAAGCACACCTTGGTTTTGGAACGCTTTGGTTTTGGAACGGATTTCCGGAACGGATTAAGTTTGAGAACCAAGGTACCACTGTATACTGGTGAATAAAACGTGGAGACTTAACAGCTTCCCAGAGGGAAGCTGGGGAACTGATGCTTTGCGGCTTTGTTTGCTCTCTCCCTCCTAACCAATAAGAAATAAGGATAAGCTCTCACACAAACCAGCAAACTCTTCCAGCTTCACCTGTATCTTTCCACTTAGAACTCAGCTAATTATGCAGAGCCTGCTAACAATCCAGGAGGGACCCCCCATGGCTAGACAATTAAAGATCCAGGGGCAACATAAACGGAGAATGTAAACAAAGAACTGGAAAACACTTCTTTCCTCACACTGACCCCCACCCCTGAAAAAAAAAGGGTGGGAAGAGTTTTTATTTTTGTTTTCTGGTGGTTCCCCCTAAATAGTTTTCCTCCATATTAAAAATGAAGGTTTCTAAAATTTATTTAAAGGAGATTAAGTCTTTGCTTGCTTGCCCTCCTTCCCTCCCTTATAAAAAGGAGAGATTTTAAAAAGGGAGAGATTGATGGTATGGGGGTTTTTGCAGGGGGGGTCTGTTGAGGACTGAATGGAGAGAATGCTTAGCTGAAATGGGAGGTTGGGTACTATGTAAGAATGATGGGGAGGGGATTTGTCGGTAAGCAGTGCAAGCAAACACATGTCTACTCACAAGCAATCCCTACTGAAATCATCGAGACTTACTCCCAGGAAAGTAAAAGTAAGTTTAGTTGAACTCAGTGGGGCTTATGCATGCATAGATTGAACCTCTATGTGGGACCTCTGAGTGGGAAAGCAGATGCAACTTGACTAGTAAATCACTTAAACTACTCTTAAATAATAAATATATTATATGGAAGTTTACTTTATATTTTTTATTAAATATACTTCTTCCTTACATTTTAAGGCCCTCCACCACTGCAGGGAGCCTTGTCAAGGCCCTACGCTGCTGCCAATATATGGTGATATATTGTTATATTTAGCTGGTGTACATCATGGTGTTGAAAATCAGATAGCGCCCAGCCCTGCTTCTATGTTTCCCACTGTCCAGTAGATGCTGTTGCTTATAGTTGTGGCAGCACCCAGAACTCAATTCTGATCTTTATACAGTGGTACCTTGGGTTAAGAACTTAATTCGTTCCGGAGGTCCATTCTTAACCTGAAACTGTTCTTAACCTGAGATGCCACTTTAGCTAATGGGGCCTCCCGCTGCGCCACCACCGCACGATTTCTGTTCTCATTCTGAAGCAAAGTTCTTAACCTGAGGTACTATTTCTGGGTTAGCAGAGTCTGTAACCTGAAGCGTCTGTAACCGGAGGTACCCCTGTAGCTCCTCAAATCCGGCCTGATACCCATTTTGCTTGTTTAAGTTAGAAAAAGTGGGTAATAGGGACGCTCACAGACGGGGAAGCTGGGGAGGGGGAGGAACAAAGTTCAGGTCATTATGGACTTGGATTGAAACAGGCTCGGGGGTTTTAGAACCATGAAATTCAATTTCCAATCTCCAATCCCCCATCACTAAATATTATTTTAGTATTTTCCCATGGCTTCTCTTCTAGTTCATTTATTTAGCTCATAAAACTTAAAAGACCACTTGATTGTAAAAAGTAAGTCTCAACAGAGGGGAGTTGGAACCTGACAATGGATAGGGGATATCCCAGGCGACTCTCACTCATTTTAAAAAAAATCTCAGTGGGGATGGCGTTCCAAAAGGAAAACTGACTTTTAGAAGAATGCCACAAGTCAAGAGAGTTTCTGAACTTACTAGCTTAAAGGAACTTTAGTTTAAAAATACCTTTATGGCCTTAGCTCTTGACCACAACGCTAAAATATAATGCTGACACAGTGGGGAGAAAAATGCTTCAGATATGTAGGAAGGATGTACAGTTTCTAATTATGGTGTCACCAGAGATGGAGAAGCTATATTCAGAGATAGAGAATGAACTTGCTGGACTTCCTTTTCTCCACAGAGGCTTCATTATTGGAGAAAATCCCAAAGTAAAATTGCTCAAAGCCTCCATCCTCAAAAAAAAATTTTTTTTTACCTTGGCTATAAAAATAAATGCTTGCAGGCCAAGTAGTCTTCACTTTAAAGCTTAGCATATGGTAATTGTATCCACATGGCGAGATAGATGGCTGCCTGTAACCTCTAACCACATGGTAAAACTACCATTGTTACCAAGGCTCAATAATCTGGGAGAAATGGAGAAGTAACAGGATGGTAGGGAGAAATGACTCCCCCACAAGGTTGCATGTGCACATGGTTACTTTTAAATGGCTATCTGGCAATTGCCAGTTATTTTTGACTACCCTGAAGGATTTCATTTCTAATTTAAGAGGTGTAGGAATTCAAGCATACCAATAAGACACATTCGTTGACTTGAAAGCCTTTCTCTTCCTCTCCTGGATGCCTATCGGCTGGTTTTGATTACTCAGTGCTGAGAAGGTACAAGGGGAAGCTAGTCAATGGAGACCAATGGGGCACTGCCCCAACAACTTCATTCTGCCCTCAGCCAGCTCCCTCCTGCCTGCATCCTTACTTGGGACACAGAAGGAAGCAGGGAGCTCGGTGCATGCGCAGTGGCAGAGCCAATCCAAAGCTCCTGACATTGGGTCCACACCAAACTCTCCACTGCCTTTTATTGTTGTTGTTGTTTAGCCATTTAGTTGTGTCCGACTCTTCGTGACCCCATGGACCAGAGCATGCCAGGCACTCCTGTCTTCCACTGCCTCCTGCAGTTTGGTCAAACTCATGTTTGTATCTTCGAGAACACTGTCCAACCATCTCATCCTCTGTTGTCCCCTTCCCCTTGTGCCCTCCATCTTTCCCAACATCAGGGTCTTTCCCAGGGAGTCTTCTCTTCTCATGAGGTGGCCAAAGTATTGGAGCCTCAGCTTCAGGATCTGTCCTTCCAGTGAGCACTCAGGGCTGATTTCCTTAAGAATGGATACGTTTGATCTTCTTGCAGTCCATGGGACTCTCAAGAGTCTCCTCCAGCACCATAATTCAAAAGCATCAATTCTTTGGCGATCAGCCTTCTTTATGGTCCAGCTCTCACTTCCATACATCACTACTGGGAAAACCATAGCTTTCACTATACGGACCTTTGTTGGCAAGGTGATGTCTCTGCTTTTTAAGATGCTGTCTAGGTTTGCCATCGCCTTTCTCCCAAGGAGCAGGCGTCTTTTAATTTCGTGACTGCTGTCACCATCTGCAGTGATCATGGAGCCCAAGAAAGTAAAATCTCTCACTGCCTCCATTTCTTCCCCTTCTATTTGCCAGGAGGTGATGGGCCCAGCCTTATCCCCCCCCCCCACATTTCTCAGTAATCGGAAGTGACAAATGGCACTAGGAAGAAAGGGGACCTGCCTGCATCCACCATGACTGTTACAACCATTCCAGGGGGCGGCCCTCTCTGTGTCAGCTTAGTTTAGTGTTGCCAACCAGCACTGGAAGGCCCTTTGCCCATTTTCTTAAATATCCTCTTCTTATGAGACGACTGATCCTTCTCCCTGAATGCTGGCTTTGGGTTGAGCCTCAATGAGCCATGGCTCATATTACCCTGACATTGAGACATAGCACACCAACTAAATATGGCTCCTGCTCTGTTTTCTTGTGAAACCGCAAGCAAGCTATGGGTGGGGTCTAAAGTGCCATGAATGATAATCTCCTTTCAGCTCCCCCTTCCAACAGCATCCTCTGCTGCCCCACAAAGGCACCCCCACCCACAACGCTTCTGAAGCAACATCCTGTGATGCCCAATGGACTCTCACCAGCAGGAAATAAAACCCCTTCCACTTGAATGGAAACACTTTCCACTCAAAACACTGGAGAGAGTAGGTTGGATCCTGGCCATTGTTTAACTTATCCAGTCATCATTTTTACATTCTACAAAGCCAAATGCTTCAGTTGTGAAAGAGGATTACAGTTCCTTGTTAAACATTAAGTATTACAACTAGTACTGCAAAGCTGAATTGATTTAAAGCTTTTGTTAATTATTGACGGGGGGGGGGACAAATCCCAATTGATTGGATTGACAGTTAAGGGGACTTTTCTTGGGGGGTGAGGTTCTTTGCCTTCTGGAAGATATCTGTGATAAGGAACGGAAGAGAAAAAGAAAAAAGGTATTTCCAACTAACAGGCATTCATGCATACATCCCTCCATCCATTCATTCATTTCCCACTCCATTTTATTTCTTTAAAAGTTGCTTTTGCTGGAGGATGCTGCCTCCAAATCAAATGTGCAACTTTGGGTTCATAATGCCCTTGTAGAAGGAAAGACTGATAACTGGAGAAGGGAGGTGAAGTGCAAAGCTAATGAATCAGGACTTGGAAAAGACATTTGAAAAACTAGAGCCAGAGTTAAATTACATACTTATTCAACTGCTAAGAGATTGTAAACACAAAATTGTACTTTTCACTTAATGTGGGCAGCTTGTATGATCCTGGCATTGCTATTGTGTTGAGGATGGGAATGGTTCCCCATGCTCACTATGACCACAAGGAAGTAGGGGTCCCTGGCCTCTGTCTATTAATAAGAGGGACAACAGCTGCTAGCAGCTCTTCCCCAACCTCAAGTCCAGTGTGGTATCTGTGATGTACTGAAGGAAGTGGCAGGCCAGCATACAAGGTTGAATTGTAGAGTTGGAAGAGATCCTGAGGATCATCTGTCCAAGCCCCTGCAATGCAGGAATATGCAGCTGTCCCATACGGGGATCAAACCTGCAACCTTGGGGTTATCAGCAGCATGCTCTAACCAACTGAGCTATCATGCTGGCCTCAGAATCTTTTTCAGGCATAGAATGCAGGTAGGTGCCCAACATTAGTTCCTGCATTTGGCAAGCAGTAGGAGGCTTCTGGATTGACCAGGACTGAGAAAAATACTATTGGTCCAGTCTGAAGAGGGGTACCTTTTGTTCCTCATAGCAATGCAATAGGTTTTATATATATATATATATATATTGGGGGGAGTCCTATAATGCATCTATTATTATTATTATTATTATTACTATTATTACTACTACTACTACTACTACATTTTAACCAAACACATACTGAGTCAGGCCCAGACCTTTTTAGGGAACAAGCCAACTATGCCCCCTCGTCTATACATGTACATAAGTTCTGCCTCAATTTATGAGCATAGGATAAGAACCTCTCCACTGTTATTATCTCCAGACTTGGCGGAAAAGTCAAATGCTTATGTTGTGACCGAGAGGTTTGCAGATCCTAGATAAATATTTGAAAGCTCACCTTCATTGTTCTTACATGATTTCCCTGCTACCATGTTCTGCTTCTCAAAGATTTTAATGGCTCCCTTTTTGCATTAAAAAGACAGATGCTGTCATTTTTCTTTGGCAACATATAACAAGAAAAGCACAAAGATATAATCTAATACCGTATTATGTCATATTTAGACATATCATTGACTGTTGGCATCCAGCTTGGAACCAGGAAGATATTTATGCCGACTATAAGAGCTCTTCAAAAGGCTACGTCTGCTAAAATCACTTTAAGAGAATATTACACATGACATCACCCATCAGTGACTACACTGACTCAGGGCAATTACTGCTAATCAACTTAGACTATATCTGTGTAGTTATTTTTAGATGTTTTATTGATGTTGATCAAGAAGGCCTACTGTAGCACATCCTTTAACCTAGTTGTCGTGATGATCAATTATTTCAGAGGTATGGTAGCTTGTTCCTCTCCATGCTACGTTCTTTCATTCATGTTTGATTTTCAGTACTATTGTTTCAAGCTTATTGTTAACGAGACATAATAATCCATTGTTGAGTAAGATCTGTCCCTGCTGGGGTTTTTCTGTACATGGACTCACACTTAGCCAGTCTGAACAACTTTCAAGGAGTGTAGATTTTACTATGATGCAAAAGTTTTGCCTCCACTGTCACTTACAGAGTCCCTGTTAAGACCGTGTTCACGGAGGACAATCTTACTTGGCTACGAGTGATTGCCAAAGAAGAAAAAGCTAGGGATTGAACCTGGAATCGTCTGCATGCAAAACTGGTGCCCTACGACTGAGCTATAGTCCTTCCCTATCCACTGTAATCAAAATGTGGCACATGGGCCTAATGTTGTAAACGTAGAAACAAAGAATTGTGATGTTGGAAGGGACCTCATCCAGTCCCTCTGCCATGCAGGAACATGCAGCCATCCCATACGTACAGGTATCAAACCTGAAACCTTGGCATTATCAGCACCACACTCGAACCAACTGAGCTATCCAGGCTGACTTGAGAATGAACCAAGCAAAAGAGAACTGCAGAATCTTAACACAAACACACACACACAAACTCAAAACCAATGGATAACTGGAACAGCTTAACTTACAGACAAAATGCTGCTACTGCTTTTTTTTTAATCCCCTTCTTAAAATGACTTGCTGATGCTTAAGGTAAGTCTATGTGGTATTTGTAATATTCCCTCCCAAAGATGTAACTCAGAAATTAAAAGACACAACAGTGCAAAGTTTTGCCCTTGATTTGCCTAACCTGCTATTGCTATAAATAATCCTTTTCCAGCAGCAGCTGCCCCGATTATTATTTCTTAAAAGGCAAACAAAAGGCTATTTACCTCTCGCGCTGCTCCACCTGGCACTCTTGCTTTAGTAGCCAGGCCCCATCTTAAATCTGTGATCTATTGTTCTTGCATGAGCACACTTCAAATGAAATACAGTCTGTGGTCTCCGTTCAGGGCGCAGCGGAAGCTGACACCAGGTAATGCAGTCAAGACCTTTCCTTATCACTGTATCAATTACCAACCGTACCCACTCATTGAAACAAAGCAGGTTCAAAGGGCTAAATCTCCGTGTCCTTCTGGCTTCTGAACGCTACACTGTACTTTAACGTGTTGTTTATTCCCTAGTAATCAATGTCACCAAATTCAAGAGCTTCGACCTCCCCCAGGTAAGAGTTTAGTGAGGCAGAAGAAGAGCAAAGAGTTCTCTTTGCAAAAGTGATTCATTCATGAGAGCTTTAATGGACTGGGTGGGTTTTAGAGGTAGACAGTGGGAATCTGCTTTCAATTAACTGTGTCTTATTTATGCCTCTTCCCAAACTGTCGCCACACAAGGCAAGTTGCCCCTCATAACTAAGTAACAGGATAATGTGCAAACTCCGGGAGCAATGCTCTTGGGAACACAGCAGATTTTAAACAAAATTGAGGTTTGATCATGTATTATGCTTTGAGTCTTTCCCCTTCCACACAGGAACACACAGAGTTTTATTCCTCAAACAACAGAAGAGTCAGAGGAAAGCTTTTGAGCCATGCAAAGTTTAAAATGTTGGTTGTCAAGGCATGCGATTTTGCACTTTTCAAGCACCTTCCCCAAAGTTCCGCAGAATTTATACGTTTTTCAAAGGGGCAGGATTTTCTGGGCCAGGTTCAGATGTAACAACAAACTATGGGTTGTTATTACACGAACAAGCCAGCAAGAGCCTTGGACTTGTGTGCTTTCCCGTTCTCTTTGCATGAAATGGAAGGAGATCTAAAAGCGTCCATTCTTGCTGTGTTAAAACCACCCTTTGTGGAAAGCCAGTATACCAAAACATAATTGGAGCAAATCAGTAGTTTTACTGAATCTTGGGCGGCGGAGGGGGGTTGCCTTCTGAAAACCACACAACATCGCAATATCTTTCCAACTGTGTTCTAGTGAATCCTGAGTTTCCTTAGAAGCTTACTGAGGTAGTGATGGTGGCAAATTTCTCGAAAAGAGTTTGCCCACCACTGATGACCTTTCCTGTGCAAATGAGCAGCTGTATGGGAGCATTATATTGCTAATAAGCCTAGCTAGCTCTCCATGAGAATTTACTGTTCAATCTTGGAACATGATCCAGGATCTACTACAACAAGGTTGGAAAATCTGTAGCCCTCCAGATTTATTTATTTATTTATTTATATGATTGATCTTTTGCGGGGGGGGGGGGGGGTTGAAATGAAGCACATAGAAAAAGCCCATGAAAATAACACAAATCCCTGAATGACATATTAGTTGTTGGGAGCTAGTCAGTATAGTCAATGGGTTGGGGATGATGGGAGTTATACGATACACAATGCTTCCCAGCAGACAAGCCAACTTGGAATGGTCTCCATTAAGCTGCTAAACTTGAAAGTGTACAGGATGGAAGGCAGCTCAGGATACCAGATTTTGCTGCTTATAACTGCAAAATGCAATGACAGCTTTCCAAAAATCTGGGAGAGGTGGATAATGAAAAATATACCATGAGGCCTTTTGCATGACTAAGCACAGAACCATTAAACATGTAGTGATGAGTGTTCAAACTGAACTCACTCCAAAAATGCTTCTATCTGAAAGAGCATCACCAGACTCAACCAAAGACACTGCCACTTTCTCACCTTTCATTTCTTTCTTTCTTGCTTTCTCTCTTCCCCTGACTACAGCATCTGGCAAACACTGAGGAACAGTCACTTCATCACCATTTTTCCTGTCAAATAAGCCACTGGGCGAGTTTCCTCAACAGTTAGAATTCCGTAATAATGCAAAACGAACCTCATGATTAGCAATACTCAAGGACGATTATGGTCTCTTTTCTGCTCGCCTAGTCCCTGCTGCCCATTCCCGTCTTGTTTTCCGAATATATCTGGCAACTAGCTTATTAACTGCCGGTGTATCAGGTAATGTAATAGAACTATATTTGTATTTCCAGAAAAATTGAAATACGATCCAAATGTGGATGCCACGGGGAATATAAAGATGACTCACAGCACAGGGCATTCATAATGTTGGGCATTCAGAAGTATCAGATAGTCAGTGTATGGAAATGTTGAGAAGAACTATAAGGAACTAGGAAAACTGGAGTGAATATATGAACTGGAATGAAAAGCAGTTCGTCTGGGTCCAGGTTAAGATAACCTCCTAAGCCAAACCTTGGCTTTGCTCAGCACAGCAGCAAAAAAGGAGCAAAGTTTCTGGGAGCTCCCCTTTGAGACCCTGCATTTTTGCACTAATCCAACGTTGGGCTTGAGGCAGTCCACAGCTCAATGGTCCTAGATTGGTCCCAAATTCTGGAAAGCCACCACCAGCCAACAAAGATCATACTGATCTGGAGGAACCAAAGGACTATCTCAGTGTAAGGCAGCTTCCCATATTCTTACCGGGTCACTTCAACATCATACATTTAAAGCACTCTTACACCAGCTTCCCCCAAAGAACCCTGGGAAACCTAGTTTGTTAAGGGTGCTGGGAACTGTGTGCAGGCTCTCCTAACAGTTCTCTGCACCCTTAACAAGCTACAGTTCCTGTGATTTTATGGCAGAGGCCATGACTGTTCAAGTGATATGAGAGTGCTTCAAATAGGACCATTTTAGGTGCATCTCTGAAACCTCCTGCCTAGATGTCTTTAGGCCTATATGCTGAACCTCATGTACAATTCCCTGAGCAGAAGGCATTCCAGGAACTATTCAAGTCCTATCCTACCATCACTGCCAACTTTTAGTTGATATGCTTTTATTCAGGTTTTAGGCATTGCAGGAAGGTAAGGCAGGGCTGGACTTCCCTCCCAATCTTTCCCACATTAAAAAAAAAATCAATCCCCTCTTCTCCTGGTTTCTCAGGCTTTGTTAGGAAGGAATCAAGTGTCTCGCTTTAGAAAAACCTGAAATATTGGAAACCCAAGCATGCGACAAAGTGTACCATGTGCTTAAACAGTTTGCTTCTCAATATTTGTTCCACATGGTTACAGCTTTTTGTTGTTCTACTGCAGAACAATGAAGAGGTGACAGTGAAACCTTTCAGCTGTAAGTCAAAATAAATGAAGGTTTTAGGGAGTCTCCGGAAAGGAAGAATGTGGTACCTCCAATTCCTTCTCGGTATGGTTTATTTAATTTGGAGCATTCCCATCTTTCCTTTCTCTCCAGAGCCTCTGCTTCCACTTCCGCTGCCATCCGCTCTTCTCCCCAGGGCAAATAATTAGGGAGCATTGGATGCCAGAAGGCTAGCTTTCTACTCATTGCAATGCAGTTCAAATTAAGTGCTTCCTTCTGGAATATCCTGGAATTAAAAGAGGAAGCTCTTTAATGGCGAAATGTATTAGACTGTGAAATAGACTCCTCGCTCCCCCAGGGCAGGGCCTGCTTAAGAAAGTTAAAGCTTGCTGGAAAAAATGTGCTTTAGGGAGCTACACTGAAGGCACAAAAGGCAAAGTTCCAAATGATGGGAGTAATTATTTTTTTTAAAAGCCACTGAGTTAGTTGGAAATTAGATAGATAGATAGATAGATAGATAGATAGGCAGATAAATAGACAGATAGATGATAGATAGATAGATAGATATGAACACTCGGTAACAGCCATCACATTGCAGTTTCACTAGTAGAAAGTTATGGGGCAGCTTTGTGCAACGAAGATTGGCAGCAGCAGCAGCAGCAGCAGCAACAAAAGCACAGAACTGAAGAAACTGCCTTATTCCAAATGGTACATTTAATAGCCATTCAGGGTTTAAAACTTAAGATGTTGCCAAGACTACCTGGAGATACCAGGGGCTGAACCTGGAATCCTCTGCATGGCTAGTATGTGCTCTACCACTGACCCACAGCTATTTCCCATTGCCTGGCCTGGTCAAAATTTGGCTAAAGTACGGAATGCAAAAGACGTAGTTCACAAAACATGTAGATTGCCAGAAACAGTCCCCAAACTCTCCCAAAGACCTGCACACAATCTAGCTCTAGCTGCAACACTGTGGAAATGAAAGGTGCACACTTCCAATGCCCGGTATCCTCAGAGATGCCAGATAGGAAAAGCCAGTTGTACCACCTTCCCAGATTGAAGAACTGGGCCAAAACCAAGAAAATGAAATTTCAATAGGGACAAATGTATGGTTCTACACTTAGATCATCTGCCAGTAGTACCTGTGAAAATGATCTAGAAGTCTTACTAGACCACAAGCTTAACATGAGTCAACAATTTAATGCAGCAGCAAACAAAGATCATGCTATTCTAGGCTGCATCAACAGAGGTATAGTCTCCAGGTCAAGGAAAGTCATAGTACTGCTCCATTCTGACTTAGTCAGACCACACTGGGAATATACTGTGTCCAGTTCTGGACACCAGATTTGAAGAAGAATCTTCAAGCTGGAATGTGTACAAAGAGGGTGACCAAGACGATCAAGAGTCTAGAAACCAAGCCTTACGAGAAATGGTTGAGAGAGCTGGGTACATTTAGACTGGATAAGAGGTGATGGAGAAGAGATACGATAGCCATCTTCAAATATCACATGGAAGATGGAGCAAACTTGTTTTTTCCTGTTCCAGAGGGTAGGACCAGAACCAATGGCTTCAAGTTACAAGAAAGGAGATTCCAACTAAACATCAGGAAGAACATTCTGATTGTGAGAGCTGTTCAACAGTGGAATGGACCACCTTGAAAGTGGTGGACTGTCCCTTCATTTGAAGTTTTTAAGCAGAGGTTGGATAGACAACATGGATGGTTTAGTTGAGATTCCTGCACAGCAGGGACTTGGAGCTCAGAGTCGCTTCCAACTCTACAATTCTATGATTCTATGAAATCTGTTTTGATGGACTGGAAACCAAACCACCTACTTTCCTATTATCTCCTTTGTAAGTTTCTCCTTAATGTTGTTGTTTTTTAAAAGAAAATAAAAAAATAAAAACAACCCATTAGAGTAACAGAAGCAACTTTTTAATATCTGCTAAATATAATGTTTAATTAGTTTTCTAAATGCATATGCCATTAGCTAACCATTAGGGATAATGTACCCATCTTCCTTTGCAGAATCAGAGAAACCACTGATTTAGTTAGACAGATTCTGAAAGGTAATTTGGCTAAATGAGTGTATTTGTATCATGATTAACTGAACAAAGTTTTTTTCAATAAAAAAAACATTTCTGCTAGTGGCAAGGCGTCATTTATTCTGAAAGCTTTCTCCAGTTCTACTGGCTCATTCATGCCATTTCAGACATGGTTTTTTTTTATTTTAAAAAAATGGTGTCTCTGAAATACAGACTCTTCTGAAACTTCATTTAAAAGTCCAGTTGTTGAGAAAATTCTTTGAGCAATGTAAAGCAAACACCCAGAAACATATTTTGTAGGAACAAGGTGAGAAAGACACAGATCAGAAGTATTTAGAGCAGTGGTGCTCAAAGGGTGTGGCAGGAGAGAATGGCAAGTGCGGCGGAAAGATTCAAGGGCAATCAAATAAACATTTGAACATATCAGCGCAGTTATGGTATAGTGTAGTATTAGGCTAGGTTGGCTAGGGAGAAATTGATGAGATGAGTTTGCCTGTCTCAGATCCAACTTAATATAAATGAAATTACCCAGCAAAAGCAAGCTCACACCTCCCATTGAGTTTCCATACTTACTTAAGGTAAACATGCAAGGGGCTCTTTAAAAATTATACTTTGGGAATGATTCCTGTAGCTGCACTATTTTATATTTTCTGGATGTCCCGTGATCGTATTATAAAGTAATTGCGTGCAATGTTATAAATCAAGCACTGCTAGGAGTTGCTTCTTTTTGTTTTCCAATATATTTCTTATCAATAAAAAAACACCTGCTGTGGCATGAGCAGATTTTTTATTATGAAAGTGTGGCCCAGAGAAAAAAAGTCTGAGAACCACTGATTTAGAGAGTCTGGGGCGGATACCAGCGTGCACTCCTACTAAACCCTTCCTCCAAAGTTCTGCAGGGTTCTGAAAGCACCACTGAGGCAAGAGGGAGAGACCAATTTCCTGATATTTCCCTAACCTCTTCCCACACCAACCCTCAAACTTGCCAGGCCTCTTAAGACAAACAGAAGGCATAAAATGCATTCTTTTCCCCCATCCCCTGTCCCTTCCTCCTGTCCTCCTACTCCATCCTGGAATGATAAGCTTTTTAAAATAAAAATAAAAAGGTTGCAACAGTTTTAAGACTTCTAGGAGATAATAATGAGCTGGATCAAGACTAAGGACACAAAAAACAAGAGTTCCTGGAAGGATGCCTTGAGACCTAAGGACATAGCAGATCTCCTCTCTGCCTGCAGAGGGATCCAGCCTCTCAAGGCTCCCCTCTACAGGGGTAGAAAGCCCTGCTGCCCTTGCCCACTTCACTGCTGGCACTTCAATGGCAGTAACATCTACAGAGTGAAACCTCCCATTCCCCCCACATCTGCCTGGAAGCGAGGAAGGGAGCAGACCGGCTCTGGAGTGGGAGAAAATATAAGGGGAAAATACATGTCTGAACATGGAGGGGGGCAGAGGGAGAGAGAGGGAGACAGAAAGACAGCAAGAAATCTTCCCTTAGACTGAATCCAGCCCAGTCTCTGATCACAGAATGGAATAGCTAGTTGCCTTTCTAGATTCTACCATGGCTTTTGCTTGAGCAGCCAAAGTGCAAATGGATGCAACTTTCAGCATCAAAAGTGATTAATACCTCCAGCACATTGTTTGGAAGGGCTTTTTGTTGTTGAGCTGCATCCTGTAATGTTTGTAAATAACAGATGCCACAATATCATTAGGAGATCATACGGTTGCAATCACAACTACTAACTGCCTGAATTAATAACAGTTCCAAATTAATGAAGCTTGGGGCATCCTTGCCATCCCTCATGAACATACATTATGAATCTCTAAAAGTAAATTCCCATCAGTGGATCATTAACAGGGAAATACCATTTTTGAACCAATCAATAACATGAATCAGCATTTCAAAAGGCACTTGTGCAGGTTTTATTCAGAGAAATAGAATACCAGACGGACAGAGCAGGTACCCTTATTAACCTCTTAATGCAGAACCATATCCAGGAAACTCTACCAGCCTTGCATTCAAGCAGCCAGTACAGGCATCTGGAGCCACATTCCACCCCATGACTCAACCTGCACTCTCAGCAGCATCTCCTCCTCCTCCAAGCAGCCCCAGTTTTTCCTAGCTGGAAGCATCAAGGAAATCACTGCATGGGCTGTTTTCAGATTTTGCTTTGGCAGTGACTGCTCTTGCCTGTAGCTGGAAGAGATAACGGTAGGGAAAATCACAGATGAAGCCAGAGAGAGAGAGGGGAAAAGGAAAAGCAGCTCATACAGCAAATGCCTTGTTTTCTCTGGCAAAGAAAAGCTGTGGTGGCTGCTAGGGTGAGTGGCTGGCAGCAGTGACAGGGAATCTCAACTTGCCAAAAGCACAAGGCTAGAAGAAGGCTCTCCAGCTGGAGAGCCTAGTCCTGGCAGAGCTGGAGACCAACCCAGGAGCAGAGAAGTTGCCGTGTGCTTAGTATCTGGCTGCACTTATGGGGACTCTTAGCTGGTTGAGCCCTGTTGCAACATATTCTCTTTAGCTGCCTATGCTCACTGCTGGAACAAACAAACCAACAGTCAGAATAGCGATGTTCCTGTAGGGTACTAAGGTACTCGAATAGATGAAGTTAAGGAACTAATGTGCAAACAAGTATAAGGTAACTAATGTGTAGACAAGCTTCAAACTGGCAAGTCAGCCAAAATAGCTTGCTTCTTCCTGACACTAATGCCCAAGCTCTGTACAGTATATGACTATTTAGATCACCCCATTGATTTTGGCATGTTATCTTTAAACAGTACTTAAGACTATGGTCTGGAATTTGAGACTCTTGGATTCACAAACTGAACCCAGTCTTCTAGGAGTGCATACGATACAGTGGTACCTCAGGTTACATACGCTTCAGGTTACAGACTCCGCTAACCCAGAAATAGTACCTCGGGTTAAGAACTTTGCTTCAGGATGAGAACAGAAATCGTGCTCCAGCGTTGTGGCAGCAGTGGGAGGCCCCATCAGCTAAAGTGGTGCTTCAGGTTAAGAACAGTTTCAGGTTAAGAACGGACCTCCAGAACGAATCAAGTACTTAACCCGAGGTACCACTGTATTTAAAATTACATACACACAGGCTGGGTAGCATGCAGGCTGTTTAGCCTCAATTCAGTATTTCTCATGACTGGATATATGTCCATACCTTATTTATTTAAGTTTATACAAACATCAAAGAGACAGATTATCTGCCTTAACCTTTGGAGTTCAGATCTCTTTACTCCTACATTCTAGATCACTAGATACTGATTGAAGTTTGAAGGTGGTATTTGTTTATGGATGAAAACAAATAGCAACTTGCTGAGAAATAAATGTGCTTGAGTGAAAAATTTACATAATATTGGTCATCTACATAATTTATTCTGTTATGGACTTGGAAGAGTTTTGCTTTCTACAATGTGACATTTCAGGGTGTTTTTTGGCTCATACAAAGTAAATCATATTCCCAGTTAAAACCTACAGCTCTTCTTGCAGCAGAAACTGTACCCAACAATAGTAACCACAGGCTAGGTCAGTGTCCACTAGGTCTTCTAAGGCTTTGGTATACAAATACTAGTTTCCACTTATCCTACCATAACCTAGTATGTAGATACAAGATTAATGCGAACCATCAGTCCATGTGACAAACCTAATTTAATAAAGTGGTCTGCCCTATCGATCATGTCCCACAGAATTCAGTATTTCACATAAAAGTGTTGGCTTTTCAATCTTCATATTTCTTGCCATCCAAGGGATCTTTGGTCATAACAAAACTCATCAAGAGATAGCGAAAAATAGGTAAGTGATAAAGGATTGGGGGCCGGAATTCTGAGGAGGAAACAGAGCCCAAGAGCATTATTTTCTCCCACCACAACAACAAAACTTGAAAAATTGTTTAAAACAATTGAACCCAATCAGATCATGAGACCACCCCCATTAAACTGGGAAGAGGGCCTTTTAAAAGTGAGGTGGTGGGACCACCCGAGGCATGACAACCTAAGCATGAAACCAACATCTGATATTTTTATATTCTTTGGGTCTGCCCAGGTTTCTGCACTCTGTGCCCTACAGCGGGTTGGTTCTTCCCTGTCACAACCAGGGATCCACATATGCCTTTCCCCATAGAAGTTGTTTATGTCTTGGGAGAAGGGCCCTGTGTCCATGTTGGCTAAAGTTACTGCATCTGCGGTGAGGAGCAGGGTTTTCACTGCAAATTGCTCTGAGGATACGGAACAACCAACCGTGTATGGTTCGGAACTCTGCTGTGCTTTTAAGCTTTGAAGAAGGATGCTAAGCCGGCCTCTTCCAAAGTGCCTGTGGCTCTTGAACAAGCTTCTAGATCTTTACTGCCATATTGTTGTTGCTGGAAAAGGGTATCGTTTTTCTTTAACGGAACATTGTTTATGAGACTGTGATCTTAGATTATGTGATATTATGACTGGTATTGGTTTACTGTTTAACTTTGTTAGAAGTTGCCTCCAGTCTTGGAGAAGCAAGAAACAAGTGCGTGAAACAAACATCCCCATCATTATCAATGCCATTTAAAGGAAGTCAACTGTGTGTCCAAAGTCTATTTTCTCTGCCTTTAAAGTGCAGGTCATAACCCAAGCGAAAATTCCAAAACAGCTTGCCACAAGGGAAATGCAAGTGTACTGAAACAGTGATTTTAATGACTTACAGATGATGTGACTTCAGGGCACCCAGCTACCCACAGAAGAGGCTGCCTGCTGCAACTCTGCAAGAGACCAAGTTCTGGCCTTCTAAGAACAGTGACTCATGCAGAAACACTGGGGTTGGACTCATCTGAAGGCAGGTAATTCTTACTCCAACACATTTAAGCCGTTTAAAGGAGTAAAGATCATGAAGAGTGTCCCCAATTTTAACTGAGGAATAAAAGTGTGCCACGCAGCCAAAAGAAACCTGACAATGCCAGACCTGCATGTTAGAATCAAGCCTCCAACTAAAACTATAAAAAACAAGGGATGATTTAGTGCACACAGTGGGGAAGGGATGAGAGGCTTGTCTCTACCACCGTGAAGGCTTTTGCCCAGCCATCATTTTGCCAACTGGAGCTCCAACAACAGAAGAAGCCTTTGCCAGGGGGGAAATGTGGCTATTTGGGGAAGAGAGAACACAGGCAAGCAAAGAGTTCAGCTCTCACTACCATTCCTGCTGCATTTTTAACTGCCCTCTGTCCTGCCCCCGTTTTTAAGAATTCACTACAAGCCCTATCAAGTCATGCCATCACTGCAGCTAGTTTGATCCTCAGCTTGCAGGAAAAGTGCAGTAATGATTGACTTACACCAAGACCGGGGAACCTGTGGCCTTCCAGATATCACAGGACTAAAATTCCAATCTTCCCCAACTACTGGTCACGCTGGTGAGGGCTGATGGGCACTGGAGGGTTCTCCGCCTTAAACTCCAAAGGAAATCACACATTTCCGTGAGCCTCCTCTTACCAAACCAGACTGACATCTCAAACAAACCCCCCACCCACCCTGTATCCACTTTTAACCTGGCCCTTGACTTTACCAGTGAAGTGACTTTACTGTCTGCTCTCATTACCATTTCCCAGAAGTGGAGATTATAATATATGTTAGGCTTTCTTTCAGCATGGGGGGGGGGATGACATTGAGAGAGACCATTTAAAAAGGGATTTGTTCAGCTAAAAGAAGCTAAGGACACACGGCACGCGTGCATCCAGCACTCTGTAATGCGGTTTGAAAACATGCATTGTCTAGGTTGTCACCCTGACTGACAAACGGCTTTCTCCTCCATTAATATTCACAGGGGATGCTTCTTTTTAGCATCATGTGTAAAAACAGCCTGGCACTTTTCAAAATGCTCTGCAAATAAACCACTTGATGCCAAACTGCTGGATATAGATGTGGACCAGTTCAGATCATGTAAGCCAAGATCATCAAGATCTAAACAGATATAAATAGTAGGTTGCACTACAAAAAATATTCCCTTCATCCAGAGGAATTCCTTTCCTGTTAAAATTAAGAGAAACTTTGCATGCAACCCATAAGTAACCAGAATCTCCTATGATATTTAGCCATGGGGTGGAGCGGGGGAAGAGTATCACCACATCAGTAATACAGTCCAATATTGAACAGAAGATATACTTACTAAATTATTCCATATTAGTATAATGAATTAAAAGCATTCTGTAGCAGAAAGCATAGCTGGTGACCACTGGCAACACATGGCCTTGTGGAATGACTGTGTAAGGAGAATCCCAGTTGCAAGTAAAAAAACAGTATTTTACAGTACAGCAGAGATTTAACTATATGTCACTGGTATGTTTATGAAGTTATATATAGTTTAGTTTTCATCACAAAAGCAAATAATTAAAAAGAAAGAAAGAATTAAAAGCATTCCACACAATGGCTATTTCTGTCTTCCAACTTTAACAAAGGAAGAGATATACAATGTGTGTTTTATACGATCAATAGCTGTTATTATGAATCTCTACTGCAGAAAAAGTTTATTACTAAATCAAACATGTCTCCAGAATACTCAGTGGCTATAGGCCTTGTTTGTACCTAAAGCTATGAAGGGAAAGCTTAGTCTGAACCTGAGCCCTATCTATAGTTGCTGCAGCCTGAAACAATACGCAAGCTGAAACACAGCTTTTCTTCAAAATTCACATATATGCTGCGCTGTTCACCAACCAAATAATATTTAGGAAAATGCCTAAAAGAGGGGAAGGGTGCCCAAAATAAATATATTGGTTAAGTTAATACACAGATGTGTATTAGTGGAAGCTGCTTGCAAAACTGTGTGTTAATCAAAACTACATATAAAACGTGTGTTAAAAGAAAGTCACTAAAATGCTAAAAAAAAAATAATGATGGGAATCTTTTTAAAAAAGTAACAAATTGCAGCAAAATTCAGAGAACTGAATTTAAGATTGGGCATTATTCACTCAGGATTTAGCACAAGGCAATTAATAAGCAGTTTCGATAGCTTTCCCTCCCAACTTGGTTTTGACCCAATGGTGGGCTGTTGACTTTAACACCAATGATTCCTGGTCTACCAACTGGTTAATTTAAATTAGGGGTGGGGAACCCCCAGCCTAGGGCTAAATTTGGCCCAATGTGGCCCTCAATAACTCCCTATGTGGCCCTTGGGACTCTTCCCAGGCCACGACTCCTTCCCAGGCCACAGCCCTTCCTGGTACTATTCGACATCCTTCTCAAATGCCTTGAACTGTGCCTGGTTGCCTGAATGGAGGATGATGATGTGAGTAGGAAACTCTATAGTTTTTGTGGTGCTGGAATGTACAAAGTACAGGTGTAAGAGTCATATTTGTGTCCCCCACCCCATTTGATTCCCCACCTCCGTAGGTGAAAAGCCTTATTCACAGTAGAACAATATCTGCCTATAGTAATTATTCTATAGGGGTGGGGAACCTCATGGGAAACTTTCCTGGTGCAGAGGCCACATCCCAGAGGTAGGTAGGGCCAAGGGCAAAAGTAGGCAACAAGTGTGACTCCCGCCATTGCAAAATAGGCTACATTCAGGCAACACAAAAGTCAGAAGTATCAACACACACCCCTCCATCCTGTTAAGGTAAGCAAGCAGTACAGTGGTACCTCGGGTTCAGAACTTAATTCGTTCTGGAGGTCCATTCTTAACCTGAAACTGTTCTTAACCTGAGGTACCACTTTAGCTAGTGGGGCTTCCCGCTGCTGCCCCGCTGCCGCCACACAATGTTCTCATTGTGAAGCAAAGTTCTTAACCCAAGGTACTATTTCTGGGTTAGTGGAGTCTGTAACCTGAAGCGTCTGTAACCCGAGGTACCACTGTATCACCACAGCTTGCCTTCTCTGGGCATAAATCTCTGGAAGGAGCAACAGTGAATCACGGGAGCCCAGAGAGCAGTCTATAGTGGTGCAGTCCAGGCAAGTGAAAAGCTGCCCTGAAATGCTAGTGACTATGAATAAACCCAAGGTGCATTACAACCCGAGCACAAGCCATATTTCTTTTCTTTAACCTTCAGTATGGATTAGAGATAAAGGCTTTTTGTCTTACTGGTAGTAGGCTAAGATTTCATTGTTCTATAAAATTAATAATGAGCTCATGACTAATACCTGACAGCTCATAAATTAAATAAATAAAAACATCCCAACAAAACAACGTAAAAAGATCAGGCGTACATGTTCACCATCATTTTTCCACATCAACTATTAATTTTACAGTGGTACCTCAGGTTAAGTACTTAATTCGTTCTGGAGGTCTGTATTTAACCTGAAACTGTTCTTAACCTGAAGCACCACTTTAGCTAATGGGGCCTCCTGCTGCTGCTCCACCGTCAGAGCATGATTTCTGTTCTCATCCTGAAGCATAGTTCTTAACCTGAAGCACTATTTCTGGGTTAGCGGAGTCTGCAACCTGAAGCGTATGTAACCTGAAGCATATGTAACCCGAGGTATCACTATATTTATAAAGCATGGTGCGTGGAGGGGGGGCGGGGGGCGTGTGTGCAATCCTGCAGTTGACATTTGGCTGGCTTAGTCACCAAGTGGCATAAGCGCCATTGCCACCGGTGGAGAGGAAGGCCCACTGTCAGGGTACCACCTATGTCCTCTGCCAACAGTGTGGGCCAAAACAGGACATTCCTTGTGGGTGTCCGGGCAAGTTCCATGAATAATGCCAAGGATTCTAAGCTGCCACCACATGCTCCCAAACGGGCATCAAAGCTATGCCAGCCCTGGGACTGGCCTACTTATCGCCCTTTGTGAAAGAAACAGAAATGGGAACAGCAGCCGCACCACCACCTCCTGCCCAGGGCATGGCTAGTCAGCAGGACTTTGGGTGTGTTGGCTGCTCAGCCACACACAACAGAACTGCTCTTTGTTACATGCTTCTCTGCATATGATGAAAACATCCATCAAAGTGAAACGTTTTAAAACCTGTGTGGCCCAGAGCCTGCAGCAGCAAAATTCCCATTTAGAATCCGTCATCTCTGAAGTACTTCTCAAATAAAAAATGCTTTAACTTCCCAACTAAAAGGGCACACACAAAAAATCTGTTGTACTTATGAGTTCCATAAGGAGGGCATCCCAAACTCTGAAACCGTTGCCCTGTGCCCTCATTGTTCCAACGTCAGCCGAAGAGAGTATGTGAAGGGGGGGTGGCCAGCCCAAGACATGCTGGTGTCTGAGGCAGAACAGCAAATGAAACCCCCCTGCCTCGTGCACCATCACATCGGGGTGCATTAAGTATCAAGGCCGGCCAGGTTATTTTAGCACCCAAGACACAAAGCATTACAAGCAGCTCTCCCTGGGATTAAAAAATACAATATATTTAATGTCCATTTATTGCCCGTTCGCAATTCCCAAAATCAGCTGTCTGAAGGCAGCCACCTCACTCTATGTAACAGGAGGGCTGGCACTCTCAGCAGCTGATTGGAGAGGTATATATGGGGGAAATGCTCTGTAAAGCAGGGGTTTGCGGTCCACCAGTGATCTGCATGCCTCATTCAGGTGGTCCATTGTTGTCTGCCTGTGAAGAACAGCAGGAGCAGTGGCTGGGAACAGTTGGCGCAGTGCATTAAATATTCACATTGATTTTAATTGCATTTTTACTGCTTCTATTAGTTTTCATACGTGCATTTTATTATTTGCTGAATCCAAACTGCAACACAATAAAATACTGTACAATATAATAAATAAAAGAAACAAAAACAAACACACCCTAGCACAGCACATTACATCACAATTGCTACAGAAGGCAAAATACAAACCAACCACCATTAAGGGGTCTATCAAGACCCTTAGCAATTCTCAAGTGGTCCATGGGCGGGGGGAGAGTTTGGGAATCACTGCCCTAAAGTACAGTACACATGTAATGTTCTAAGGCGGAAACACTTTTTACTTTTTAGAGGTACATCTAAGTTCACCCAAATATGACAAGTCGGTGTTTTGAAAACACCTACTGTACATCACCCAGGCACACTCAGAGACAGGGATTTGGGGCATGCACAGAGGGAAATGAAGCTTGGTTACTGGGTAGCAGGGGAAATGGCCCTGCCTAATTGGTCAAAGATCAATAAATCTGGGAGCTTTCAAAATTCATCTAGAAGTCTACAGTACTTTCCTGTTACCTATGTGGATATTTCAGTAACATAAATAGGAGCTGGTGTCACACCTCTTTCCGACTTCATTTCTCCCACACAACAGGAACCTTTTGTGCTACACACCCTGCATTCCTAATTAACATTGTCCCAATAAGCATCTGCAGCTATGTTGACTAAAAAATTAAAAATGGCATTAGTCATCTACTGAGGTCCACAAGCTGAAAATGTGCACCTAAGGAAGCTAACTTTGTTACTTTGCTGAGGAAGGGGCACTTCCAGTGGCAAGTTTGTTTTCATGCCTCACGAGGCTCAAGGAGGCAAGAGTCGCGCATGTGAGAAAAGAGCAGGAATTGGACTTCAGCCCCACTTTAGAATGTTATCTCCTGACATTGACTCTTAACGCTCATTCATGATGCTTTTGAATAGAATAAATATTTAGTCAATGAGATAAATAAAATGATTAGCAGACTTCAGTTCACATGAAGCTCAACTAAGATAAGGAGGAGAAAAGACGGTTAGATAAAAAGACTCAGCTATGCCTCCTATTGGACCCACAACCTGTATTTGGTATTTAAGGATCAATCAGCTTCGGTGAATAAGGAAGGAGGAAACTGAGCAGCATTTGCAAATGCTCACTAAAAGGAAGTTCAGAACTGGCAAGCATTCAAATATAAATGTGCTGCATCTTGCGCTTCTCTAGAACAACCTCTGGTCCTATACAAACCAGTGTAGTGGGGAGTTCTCCTGTGCAATGCCGCCTCCCATATGTTGGGGTTTGTAGTTAAATAAGCTACTGAAATGAACGGGAGCTGCAAGCTCCTGCACATTTAGATACTGGTTAGGCAGGAGAACTTTCCCTTGCATTGTTCTCTTATTGCAGTTTTCGCCATTGACCATTGGTATTTTTCGCCAGATCTCCTACACCTGCAATTCCAGCTCCCACACAGGAAAATCTGGAATCTAATTTCAATTAGAATTTCCTTTCTATCTAGATCTTCATTCAGGTGTTAAGTTACATGGGGGCAGCATTACCCAGAACACAAATACAGCAATGGGCACATCTATAGCTGCTAAATTTCTGCTTCTCATACACACAAGCTCAATGAGAAAAAAGTTCTGACATACACACACACACACACCCCAATTCACAAGTGGCACAATCCAGACTCACAAGCATTCATAGCATCACTTCTGAAACAACCCTTCTAGTGGTTTTCCATTTGTTAAAACCAATAACCCAATTCTGCAGCTAATAACCCAATTCTGCGCACATTTGCCAAGAAGTAAGTTCCATTGAATTCAATGGGACTTAATCTCAGGTCAATTCCACAGTATTGTCATCTAAGAAGCTTTGATATTTAAAGCAGATGGGCTATTTTTGAAAATGTGTTTCTATTCCTCATCCAGTATGCAGATGTTAAGAACATAAAAGCATAAAGGTTACAAACATTAAAGAAGTAAAGAAGGCGGCAAATTAATGTTAAAGGGAGAAACATATTCAGTTTCTGGATTAGCATTTGCACTAAACCATATTCAGTTTAAAGGAGGAGACCTAAAAGCAGCTTCCCAATTAATTTGTGATAAATATGATGCTGCATTTTACAGTGAAACATCAGTTTCCAAACCATGAACATGTGTATTCAAAAAATACAACACTGTACTACTGGGGGGGGGAAAGGATTTTGGGAGAATGATAATATACTGTCCTTCCCTCTCCCCTCCTTCCATTTCCACCCATACCATCAATATTTAGATTGTAAGCTCCTATGGGCAGGGACCTGTCTATTTTGCCGCCGCAGGCATTATTTAGATAATAATACAAAGAGGCATATCCTAAGCAAAAATCTCTATTAAACACATTTCTGAAAACATTCAGTACACTTTTGAGTATAAAGAGAAAAGGGGGCTTTAAAATGTTTGCAGTCTATTGATTTTGACCTTGATGTTATGGTTTTAAGCTACAAACACCAACTGAAGAAGCACAGAAGTTTAGATTGAATGATGGACTTAAGGAAGATCTGAAATAGGGTAAGGGGCCCCGGGTATTCTTAAGAAATGTGTAAGGCAGAAGAAGAAAAGGCTTGTGTAAGTCAATCAGTGATTCCAAGACTCAAACCAAAACCTCCTTTTTCCACTGTTTCATGGCTATTTAAAACCACTGTGAACTAGTTTAAAATTGTTAATCACGACCCAGCATTCAGCAAACGATCCTCCTCTAGATCAGCCACTGATGTTTACCTGAAAAAAGGTATTCCTTTGTTTCGGCTTTTGTTATTTTGAATGATTTAAAGGGGACCCTCACCCCAGGAGAGTGCGAACAAGTTTCTTTACAACACACAAACTTTGATTTATTCACGTAAACATCAGAAACGCTTTGGCAAACACGGCCAGATGGAGGGGAGGAAGATAATGGCTTTTTCTGTTTGCCTTAGAAACTAAACAGCTGCGGGAAGCATCATCTGTGTGGCGAGCCAATAACTTTTCATCTTGTAGGCTCTTCCATTTATCAACCTGAAGCCAATTTAATTTGATGATGGCGGGGAGAGAGAAAGATTTTTTAAAAAAAGATCTTTCACAAACTTTTAAAAAGTCATAGCCCATTTTTGCATCTTGATTTGTTTGAAATCAGGGTTTATACACAAGAATGATGAGGCTGTAAAAAGAAAAAGAAATAAAAGAGTAAATCAAGAGCTAAGTATCACAGGCATATTAAGGGGTGGGGTCGTTTCCGAGCACAGTCTGTCATCACCAGGAAGGGTGATCCGAGTAAAAGTTAAGCATTTTAAGACTGCAATCCGAAACACATTTCCTAAGACATAAGCCCCCTTCCCCAATACAGAGAACCTTATTTCCAAATAAACACACACGAAGTCTGCAGTCCTATGCCTACGCAGTCAGGAGTAAGCCCCACTCAACTCCCTGGGACGCACAACTCAATCCTATGTTTCTTCGGAAGCAGCACTTAGTTCAATGGGGCTTACTCCCGAGCAAGTGAGCTTCTTAAATTGGCTTCCTGAGACACGAGTAAACATGCGTAAAACGGAGCTGCAACACCCCCACGGATCTCAGCAGAGTAAAGCCGAGCAGGTGCTCAACGCTCTGCACAGAAATCCACGGGACGAGGAGCCAGCTGCACGTTTACAAGGAAACGCATCTCACTGAGAGTATATTCAATTACTGTAATGCGTTAACTTTGGCTGAATCGTGCCCTAAACCAGTGCGAAGAGGGTTTCCCCATCGGATCTACTTACCCTCGCATAGGACGACGACACTTAACGCCCAACGGGCTAAAGGCATCTTTCCCCCTCGCAATAATCCCATCGCCTCTCCTAACTTCTTCGACGGTAGGGAAGAAGTCTTGGCAAGGCGCTCTGGAGTTCAAACGTGCACGAGATAAGATAGTTCTCCGCGCTCCCTCCAAAGCAGGCACCTGGGTCTTGGGTGGGGATGCAACAGTCCGCTCCTCAGTCTGGTCGCCCCATCCTCCGAAGGGTCTCCAGATCCCTTGCGGCTGCCAAACGCCAACAAGACCAAGGGCTCGACTGGAAAGGGGGGTTCCCGTCTGCTCCTGCCGGCCTGGGTCGCGAAGAGCCGCGCTTGGGGCGCCTCCCAGGTCTCTACTCTCCCCAGAAATCGAGAGAGAGGTAGGGACCCAGAAGCGCGCAGGGACGAGGCGGATTCAGCCCACCTGCCTAGGCAGCGCTGTCTCAACTCCCGTTGGTCTTTAGCCGCCCATCGGAGTCTACGGGGTGCTTCTTCATTGAATCTGGAAGAGGGTGAGGGGGGAGAGAGAGATTGGAGCGGGTTCAGACCGTGGTGGGGGGAAAAGTGGAAATTAAGATCTGCTCCGTTTGCTTGCAAGGCGGCTGGCGCGCTCAGGAACTGCACGGCTGCATTGATCTTCTCCAAGTGCACTTTGCAGCGCCCCCTCCCAGGCGAAGGGGGAAAGGATGCCGCTCCGACGCCTCCCTCCAGCCAGGAATGGAAGGAGTTCAGTCGCTCTGCTCCGCAAGATCTAAGAGCAGCTCGGCTTTTGTGCTGAGCGAGGGGCGGTGGTGCTGCTGGCTGCCGCCTGGGGTGGTCTGGGCCAGCTGGGAACTTGCCTGGGTCCTTGCGGCGGAGCTGCCGCGCGCCTAATGAGGCTGCTGGCAGGCAGGCACAGAGCGAGCGAGCGAGCGAGCAGGGCTGTTCCCCCTCCTCGCGGTGGAGCTGCTGCGCGGATGGCTCGGTCCAGGCAGCAAATGGACAAGCCGCTCTCTTTCTCCCCCCCCCCAAGTTAATGAACAAATTGCAGCAGCGGGGGGGGGGGGAGGAGTGTGAAACTGATCAGGGGGCAGGGCGCCTGGCTGCAGAGGCAGGAAGGGACCCACCGAAAGGGGGCCGAAAAAGAAAAACGGGGGGAGGGATCAAATCTCAAGAAAGGAGGGCAGAGTCAAGGGGAAGCTCAGGACCGCTTTGCTACAGGTGCTGCTGCAAACTCCAGGTGTAGGAAGTTTGGGCGAGGGCGCCTAATGCAAAAGACCAGCATTTGGAAACGCAACTGGTCCTTGCATAATTTGCGCAACGTTTTAAAAACGAAAGCACCCAGCAGTTTGGAGATGGGGCGGCATCCATACAGCTTCCAGGCGCAGCGGCCGGGGACGCCGTCATCGGCTCCCTTCCCCGGGCTTGGTTGCAAGATAGCAGAAGCAGAGTGGAAGGCTTGGCTCTTGAAAAATGGCAAGAGGGGTTGGGGCAAGCCCAGAGCTGGGTGCGGAAGACTGGGCCTGCAAAATCGAGGCAAAAAGTAGGGATGGGGTTGAACAGGGAGGACATCCAAACAAACATGCAGAAAGGAGTTACTAAAAGATCTGGAGCAGGGCAGGGGGGCGGGGAAGAGAGGTGATAAAGCAACAGCTGCCTGTCCTCTGTAACTACATCTTAATACGAAGGTACCGATTTCAGAATAGTAACTTGCCCCGCCCTGGATACATTAAACATGCTGAATAATTAATTGCTGGGGAAACAGATATTTTTGTCTGATGGTGAGAGGATGCTTAAGGGTAGGCAAGCTACCTGGCAGATGCCCAAAGTAGCCTAGAATGTATGCCTGCAGCTGCTGCTTATTAGTGTAACACCACTTTTGAACCACAAATGAGGGGGGGGGGGACTTTGCTCAACCTATTAGCTTTCCCAGCAAGCCATCAATACTCAGCTAAAAGCCCCAGCAAACGTTGCATGCATTGCGGAATGGAAGCACTTGAGTGCCTCAGCCACTTCTGTTGCATAATGCCAACACCATCTCTGTAGTTCCCTCTGTGTACCATTTCTTCTTCGGGGGAGAAAAGTTGGATGAGCTTTCCGCACTGAGACCTGTCCCTTTTTTTTTTTTTTTTTTTTTTGAATATGTTGCAAGAGGTCGACAGGGCTTACTCTCAAGTGTACTGGGGATTTTCACAAGCCTTAAGAATAAAAAATTAAAAATCAGTGTTCGAAAGCACCTACATCATACAGGCACACTCATCAGAGATGAGTGCATATGCAGCAGCAAACCCAGCTTAGCAAGGGAAATGGCTCTACTCGCTTGGGTGAAGATCAATCCATAGGAATGCTTTTCGGCTTCTGGAAGTTTCAGATAACATTCTACATTGCTTGCCCAGGAAGCATTACTTAAAAACTCTGCAAATGTTATGTTTATGTTCCCGAGAAACCCTAAGAGCAGCTACTAAAACCACTCAGTATTATGGAGCCCTAAATGAATGCACACACCAGTAAGAATATGTTCATATCTGCAAGTATCCAGTCCAGGAATTCACAAAGTCTCTGTCATGATAAATAAATATAAGGAACTATTGGGTCCAGAGTAGCTTGAAAGTTGCATCTCTGCAGGATTTAATGCTCTGAGGTCCCTTACCCCACTCCAAGAACCTGGAAGGTGGGTAATTGAGCCATATGTCTGCATCATGTTCAATTCCATAATTCCCCACCCTCAGGTATGCCATAACTGCTCTTTCCCATAAGGGAGTCTACAAGAGTCACCTCCCCTGAACTTGTCTCCTTCCAATCTGGAGTCATGAGAAGCACAGTGATTCATACAAAACTTACAGTGTGAAAGAGTAAGAATTCCCCACACTTTGTATTTTTATGCTGTGCACCACCCTGAAATCTACTGATGAAGGGGAAGAAGAAGAAGAAGAAGAAGAAGAAGAAGAAGAAGAAGAAGAAGAAGAAGAAGAAGAAAGTATACTTGCCTTGTGGTGAGGAAGTATGTTTTGACTATCACAAGTTTGGAAAATTCTTCTCTGGCTGGCCTGACTGCTGATGCAAAACAAACCTAATGATGACATCAGTAACTTTACTGTCACTATTTGTCAGCAGCTCCTCTTGCTTTTGGACCACAAGTCTATCCAATTTTCAGAGCTATCTTGGAAACCGTTCTCGAGTGCTGCATTGGAATTGCACACAGGGTACACCATGTGCCAGATGAGCAATATCAGGTGATGTTGCTGTGCCTGAGTCAGTGATTACAAAATGTAGAATAGTCTTTTCTCATAACCAAGCAGCTATCTCTTCTTCCAATAAAACCAAGCTACCAGGAGTTATTGATTGCTTAAAAACAAATGGAGCATTTGCTGTGCCTTGTTACACTGTGGGTTGTGATCACTCCCTTCTCTGTGTATGCCTTGGAATGTTTCCTTTTTGGTTTCACTTTCATTTTGCCATCGCTCCTGTGTTGTAGAGTGATTCCTTCACTTGCTGTGTTGGCCAAGTCTTCTCTCTGCTTGGAATAAATGAAGGAGGTTGTGCTAGGTGTCTTTATGGCTATAGGCAGTTTGCTGCTTCTGTAATTCCTCATGTGAGCACATGTTTGGAATCCCACCTGGGGGAAAGCAAATGGGGTAGATTTCTGATCAAAATCACCCTCTCATAAAGCTGATTTTATGTTTTCTTTAGAACAGCCATTGTGGCTTCCTTTGTATGCAACATATAGTCTGCCCCCAAGCCCAATTCTCTGTTACGCTGTTTTCATCAACCAAGCCCATGGCAACTTTGCCCTCCTTGTAATATCTAAAGACTGGAGTGACTCGCTTATTCAAGGAACACCTAGTGAACCTATTGATTGATCAGGGTTTATGAGCCTTTTGATTACTTTAGCACTACTTTCCTACCTTCCCACCCATGTATGTTGTGTGTTTCACATTGCAAGTCTGAAGGCAAGAACTGTCTCTTTACAGATTTTTGCAAGCTCTTTGGGAAAAGAGCAGGGTGAAAATGCTTTAAATAAACAACTTAAACACCCACCCACCACAAAATCAGTAGAAAATGAGGACTTCATTCACAACACATTAAAAAACAAAATGGAGAATAACAGAAAATCTAATCACAGACTATCTGAATGCAGTGTAGACATTTTCTGCAATGATCACAGCCATGTATCTGCTAATATCCTCTAGGCCTTCAGTCTATCATGTTTATGTGCCATTTAATCAGATCCAAAGGCTACCATGGTTGCCTCAGCCAATTTCATCATGTAGTAATGCCTGCATTGCTTGAGCAACTGAGGCATGGTAGGGGACTATACAAGTGCCCATGATATATTTTTCTGACCAGTTAAACTGAGCTCAAGCAGCCTGAAAAGCCAATAAACCTCAAAGCTGCCCTAACAAATAATGAAGTTTGTTACTGACTCCATTTCTGGATCGCCAGCCTACATCCACTGTGCTAGGCTCTGCATTGATCCACCAAGTTCTCTTCTGGCTCTACATAGGACTGACAACTCATCCTGAACCACAACTCCACCCCGAGAGGCTAGTTGTTGTTTACCACAGAAGTTTGGGAAAGGTTGTAGCTCACTGGCAGAGTGCCTGCTTTGCATTCAGAAGATCTCAGGCTCGTTCCCCAGCAAGTTCAATTTCTGGTGCATTTCCCCATCCAGGTAATGCTGAAAATGTACCTTTATTTGGTAACCTTCACATCCACAACCCCGTGCAAAGTAGCTAACCTGCGGCAAAGTCTCCCCTGCCATACCTTTCATAAATAGCCCTAATCAATCAAGTCTGTTTCAGCTCCCTTCAATTTTATTTTAAAAAGCAACAACAAGCATCATTTCCATTAATAGAAAATATTAGTCCATCCTGCAGTGCTTACCTAAGTAGCAAAAACATTAAACTTTGGAAGCATAAAATATAAATGATCTATATTGAGCAGTGAGGTCACTGCTGAATCATAGTCCTAGTCAAACATAGGTCATAATCAAAGTACCAAAAAGCCTGCAGGTCATCATCTGGTCAAAACCTCTGCTCTACACAGAGATGGGCACTAAGAGGCCCATTGACTTCCCCAACGTAGAGCATACCTTGTCTGCTCAGAGAGAATGGATAGCTGGTTGGTTGAGGGAGCACACCAGAAGGAAACGGAAGCTCCCTGTGGGTCACAGAAGCATTCTTGAATCCAAGATAAAGCTATACCGATGGGAGGTGCAGTGCACAGAACCAGAAGAGACAGCCTTGCTTCCAGGAACTATGATGGAGTGACAAGGATTTGAGCCAATGTGACTGCAGCATGGAGCGATGAATTTACATGCATTTGCATTTTGCACAAATGGCTTCCCGCAGTCTCCTTAAAAAAGAAAAGAAAAAACAACCCAAAGTGAACTCAGCAACTCTGAGGGAGGACACAATATTTTTCATTTATACTACTACAGTGATCCTCGGATGAAAGGTGGTATATAAATTTAATTAATAATAAAAAATTAACATTGAATAACAATGTATTGGGGTGGGGTGCCCAAAATACTTCCCTTTATTTCATTCATAAATAAAACAACGAACTAGCAATACAGATCAGCAGTTGGAGGGTCAGGCTGAAGAACAAATATAGTGGCTCTCCTAAAAGGCCACTGAGTGACTGTGTTTACATGTAATCATAATCCAAGAAAAATGGCTTTGTAAACCAAACCAGAACTGCTTGCTGGTCTAAAACCATTCTTGTTGGCTTATGCATCCTGGCTTATTAGGGCAAATCAAACCACAACCCCAGGCTCAGATGTAATGCTAAGCTATCCTCTTCCTGCTTTACCTGCCTGCACCAAAAGAGAAGCAAAGTGAGGAGTTCATGCACCAGGCAGTTTTTTAAGCCAAGCTTCTTGGTTTACTGTTACAGGCCAATATGGGTGGTGAGTTCATGATTGAGCTGAGGCATAGTCCTAGTCCTTACGGAGGTTATACCTCTGAATTTCAGAACCTACCATGCCACAGTTCAGAACTTCAGAAATGTGGGTAGCAGCTCACATGATTGTATGTTCTTGCTTTCAAAAACCTTATCTCCATAAATAAAACTAGCATTTTAAGTAAAAGGCCAGCACCTCTGTCTTGAAATCAGCTTTCCACCTATCTATTTGATGCTTTCCAAGAAACGTTCCCTCTTCTAATCCACGCTGTCTCTACAATGTAGGAAAACTTCCCACTATCTACAAAACACTGTTGCTCACCATCCTCTGCTCACACCTAACTTCTAGAAAACAGAGCTCTCTCTATTTCTTTCCATCACGTTATATAGCAAATAAATAAATAAATCACACCCACCAAATTACAAAGATAAAAGTTATTGCAAACAATGGCTGCTAATTTTGCCCATTGGTTTGCAGTTTGGCAGGTGACATAACCCACAAAGCCCACAGACTTCCTGTGCTGTGTTGGCTTCATATCCCAATCAACAATGAGAACAGCATGAAGGAACTTTCTCTACATTTCCAGTCCTCCTTAACTGCCTTCCTTGGAGGCCCCAGTCTGGCCCCACCACAGAGAAACATCCCTGCCTTCCCAGGTTATGCCCTCTAATGTTTTCTGGATACACTATGCCAGTAGGGCCCAAATGCTCTAGGCTGCATTTCTATATTCTTTCATGAGACTTACTTCAACGTTGACATAGGCTGCAGTCATGTGCATAGATACTGAGAGTAAATTCCACTGAACTCAAGAAAGCCACTCACACCATTAACCTTGAAGGCTTTCGTGTAAGTTGTGCCCTTGGGTAAGAAAGCCCAGGGTCCTTACAAATGCTGAAAGTGCTCATATAAAATAGTTTTTTGCATTCAAGAAAGATTTGCTTGCTTATTTTTGCATGCTGGGAATCTGTAGAGACAGTCTGAGAGCTGGAAATTAACAGAGCAGGAAAGGTAGAAACTAATGAATCTCTATCAGGATAATAGTGTAGGAAAGACAACACGCAGGCAAAATATGCCTCAAATCAATGGTTTGCGTAGAAATGTTTTACTCTTAATTGATCTTGTTCTTGAATCATTTTTTTTTTAAGAATATCAACCCATAAATGAGTCAATATGGGTGTCATCTAAAACTAAAGAACAATTGAATGAAACGAATGAAAAGGCTTTTCAAAGGCATGGGGACCAATACATTTGGGCTGAGGCAGGGTTGTTCACCCATGAGGCAAGGTGAGGAGACCACTTCAGGCAACAGGCTCTACAGAGGCAGCAGATCTAGCCACCAATGAATGCACCAATAGCAGCAGTGCAATCCTTGGTGATCAGACCTCTCCCTGCCCCCCTCCAGCTCCACCTCTACAGTGGCCTCTTGGCCAATAGGAGGCACTGGGAGTCCCCTCCCACTCTTGTTCCCAATGTATATCTTTATCCCCACCCCACTTGTTCCTGATGTAGCTATTCATTTACCCCTTCTTCCCCGGTGGGAGAGGGGGCACCATTTTGTGGTTAGCCTCAGGTGCCAACAAGTCTTGAGCTCTAGACAAAGGTCCTAGAATTTTTCATCCCAAAACTTTTTAAACTACCATAATCAGGGCCAGCCCAAGACATTTTGCTGCCTGAAAATACAATTTAGCAAAATAGCATGCCAGAGTTTATACTGAGCCTAATAAGGCCTCATGCCTAATGTTTATTTCAAGTTTGGGTTGCCCCCAGAAGAAGTTTAAATGACGTGCAAAGCAAACCTAAGTGGGCTGGTGAAGTGGCAGATGACCCAAAGCTCTGCTGTCTTACACCAACCATGGTGGATGGCTTGAGTGTTTCTTGCCCATACAGTGGTACCTCGGGTTCAGAACTTAATTCATTCTGGAGGTCTGTTCTTAACCTGAGGTACCACTTTAGCTAATGGGGCCTCCCGCTGCAATTTCTGTTCTCATCCTGAAGCAAAGTTCTTAACCCGAGGTACTATTTCTGGGTGAGCGGAGTCTGTAACCTGAAGCACCTGTAACCTGAAGGTACCACTGTATTTCAACTTTTTCTCACTGTTGAGAGAGAGGGAATGGGGGAGCATCTGTGCTAGCCCCAGGCTAAAGTTGGTAATGAACCCAGCACGGGGGCCCATTGGGGGAATGAAGAGGCTTTGGATCCAGCAAATCCAAGGCTGCGTCTGCTTCCAGAACACCCCATTCCCAAGCCAAACCTTGGCTACCACCAGCAAAAACACCGCAAGATCTATGCCATTGTAGCTTTCCATAGATGTAATGGGTGGGAAACTTGCCACAACATGCATTTATGCCGCCACAAAAAAATCACATCAACAGTGAAGGGGATATCCACCCAATCCTCATGCCTAGCAGATCTGGGGTTCATGGTTGTGCTCATGGTTATGTAGTTATTTCCCTACAATTTATACCTCAAGACCACAATTTAAGCAAGTCCTACAACAAAGCAACTTTCATGATGCCAAGCAGTTTTAGATCTGGTCACAGTACTTGCATGGGCGCACCAGTAAGGGCCCCCATCTACACTGCCCTGAGAGCCACGAAAGAAAGAAAACAGAATAAAAGTGTGCTTTTTTAAAAAAAGGTGATTGCAGAAAACTCGGTGGAATTACTCAGGGAATCTAAACAGGGGATAGTTTTTAATGTTTCATTATTGAAGTGTTTGTCACAGGGAAGAGTTGCTCCCCCTACTCTGAGATATGAAGGCTGCGCTATCGATTAGGATTCATCATTGAATTTTGACAAACTCTTTGTCACACTGTAACTCGTTTTGTGATAAATAATATCTTGCTAAGGAAAGATGAGACAACAGTAATAGAACAGATGGGTTCAATCTTTTCAGCAGAGACTTGGAAAAAAGACAATGAAAGGAAATGTATTGTAGTAGAAGGGAAATCATTCTAGCGAGAAGAATTATTTTCATTCAAAATGTCCTTAGTAGTCAGGCTAACTGAGCATTTTAAAGTAATTCTCGCTGTCAGTAAACAGACAGTTTTAAGTATGCATACACTGAAATGATTCCATATGTGCAAATGAATAACTGCTATTTTCCACCCTTTAGGAGAGACAGCAAATATTTTGTGGGTCTCCGTCCACCTGGCTTGGCGCTACCAGCTCCACCATATTCCCCATGCAGCCAAGTTGCTCCTCTTCCCTCACTCCTACACCACAACACCTGCACAATTCCTTTGGTGTCTACTCACTGCAAGGAAACATTCGAAATCCATCCAGTTTCCTTGAAAGCAGCCTATCCTTTTGACATTGCAAAGCCAAAGTCCCTCCTTGTCATCTCATCACAATCTTTGGAGTCTCTTCTTCACCCTCAGTAAGTCAGAAGAACTTTAAGTGCCTCCAGACTGTTGCTATTCTGGGGTGGCGTTCAATCATATGCCAGCAAATTTGGGTTACGAATTTATGGTTTAGTGCATGACTTTCCCAGAAGATGGGACTTTTTGCTTGAAGGAAAGTGATGAGGAAATTCAAGGAAAATAAAACCTGCTTTGCTGTGATGTCGTCTAGCCTCCCCAGATATAAATCAAGTGATTGCTCATTAAATAGCTGTCACCTTGTCTCTGCACAAACAAATCAGTATGAAATGTCATTAAACAGGCCATCTGGAGGTACCCTTTATGAGGTGATAGGGATTCCCAATTCTAACTTGTGTACATTGTTGAGAACCATAAGAGTATCATCTCAGGTTGTCCTTAAAATGTTATACTCTTTGAACTGAAGCATTGTGAAGAGATATTTTTAAAATCAGCACAAAATGGTGAAATGGCAGCCCTCATTTATTTTATCTGTAAGAACAAAACCCACTGCTTAATTCTACAACAATGTAATGTGTCCCCCCCCCCCAGTGAAATCTGATATTTTTCTGTAGGCTGCTTTCTATAATTAATCACACTTGTATCTCACTCTTCCTCCAAGGAGCTCAGATAGCTTGTAAGGGTTTCTTCCCCATTCTCACAAAGACAATGTGAAGTAAGCTGGGCTGTAAGATAGTGACCGGCCCAAAGTCTGCCTATGAGCTTCATGGATGAATAAGGATTTGAAAATTCACACTAGTTCGTTAAATGACTTGAGGACTCATTTATTTCTGCACTGTGAGTGCAGATCAATCAAATCATTGTACTTTTGTTTTTAAAAATTACACAAGTTGCCTTGTATGATGCTGTGTTTTAAACGCTGAAGCTGCTAATTTTGATCACAGACTTTGCTGTGCAGCATGATAACCGCAGTGCAACATGCTGAGGAATTTCCTTACGTTGCTATAATGTACTCAGTTTTGTCTTAAACACCTTGCCAAAATAAATTTTCATTGGTTCATCCAATGCTAATAATTTACATTTATGAGCATTTGCTGTTGCTCATTAAAATGTTAATCCCTTTGTTGTTATTGTATTGTCTCTAAGTTTTTGATGCAGAACTAATAAACCTGACCTGAAACCTGTACAGTTAGATGTTTATGGAATAACAATCATATTTTGGCTCCCACAGCTTATGACCATAAGAAACATGCATTCATCCTGATCTAGCAAGAGGGATTGTCACTGTGTACACCAGAACTCATGAAGACTAATTGCATAGGAAGCATTACTACCGCCAAACAGTTGCATGAGGTAGCTGTGAATAGAAAACACCACTAGCTCGTTTAGGGATGAATATAGAGAGCATCCATATGATGAATCCTTGTGGGGATTCAAATGTGCATCCTTTGATAATCTAAAACAAACAAACCCTAAGCATCACTTGGATTACATAAATGCACCACAAACTACCATTTTATAGACACACTCTGCTCATATGCTTCATACTCACTACTAATAGCTATTTGAAATACATGCTTGTTACTTCTCCAACATCTACACTAAGTCACATATGCTCTTTAATTATCATTAAAGAATCTTCCTCCCCTTTAACTCAATGCACATTTACAGTGCTCTTTTCCCACTTTAAATGTCACCATCCTTTTCTCCAGCCCATATAGATTCAAATACAATCCCACAAGTATCTTTTTTGGGTTCCCCCACGCACTGCCAAGTTTCCCTGCTCTTTTAACAAGAGGTTTTAAAAGTTGTTTTTGTTGCTAAGCTTTATTGTTTGTGGTATTTTATTACCGTTATATTTCATGTTAAACCCACCCTGGGATTATGAATTGATAAAGAGTGCGACAGAAATGGAATAAGTAAACAAATGAATTTCCTTCAGCATTCCTTCTCTTTAGCACTGACACCACTGTGCTCTTCAGTGAAATCGATGCTGTCAGGTGAAAAAGGAGAGACATGTGTACTGGTCAAACTGACTAGGTTTCCTCACCACACTTCTGTATGGGGGAAGAAGTTAAGGTGTGGAAAAGCCACTCACAAATACATTTGGCTCTATGGAAAGAATGGCGGGATGAGGACTAAAAATGTGCCAACGGTGGGGTAGAGGCTTAAAATGTCTTTAAGTGACGTGTTTTGTTTTTTGTTTTTTGTTTTTTTAAAAAACCACTTAGGTAATGAGCTCATTTTTTTTTTAAAAAAATTAGGGATTCCATGAGGTAATGTTACATGTAAAGTTATGCCTCACCCAAGCAGTGCTAAGTACACTGTGACAGCTAAAAACAAAGAACTCTGCAACCACAAGAGAGAAATCCCATCTTCTGCTTCTCTAGAGGCAGCGGCAGAGCAAGCCAATTGGGCACCTGGGCTGGTGTACGTGCCTTGTGCCCAGGGGTGGGGCCAGCTGCCCATGGGGGTGGGGCGAACCAGGGCAGGGCACTCCGTGGGGCCTCCGAGGAGTCTGCCTGCCTCCTCCCAGTAAGCTGCCCTACAGGTGAGGGGGGTGGCGGCTGGACCCTTTGGGGCAGCATGGAGCCGGCGGGTGCCTAAGCCACTGTGTCACTCCCAGAAGAGACGCATGGCTCAGGCACACTGCAGCCCCCTCAGTGAGTGCCACCCGGCATTTTGTCACCCCCCTCAGTGGTGACACCCGGGGCGACCCACACCCACCACACACCCCTTTCTCCACCCCTGTCTAGAGGGTTACAGAATTAAGGGCAAGGCATACCAGATTAGATTTTGCCCTTGAGTCTTTACAGGCAGGTCCCATCTGCCTTGTACATTTAAAGCAGTATCATACCACTTTAAAGAATCATGGCTTCCCCCAAAGAATCCAGTGAACCGAATTTTGCTAAGAGTGCTGAGAGTTGTTGGGAGGCTCCCACTCCCCTCACAGAGCTACTATTTCCAGGGTTCTCTGTGAAGAATGAGGGATCATTAAGCCGCTCTGCCATTTGTAGCTCTGTGAGGGGGATGTGCGTCTCATTACCAGGGCCAGCTCACCCATATGAGGCAAGGTGAGGCGACTGCCTCAGGCGGCAAGATCCATACAGGCAATAGATCCAGCCTCCAAGGAATACATACCCGTGGTATGAATCAGCCATTTCCTCGGGAGGCCTGCTAATGCTACCTCTACAGTGGCCTCTGGGTGAATTAAAAGCACTGCTGCTGTCCTCCCACCAAACACACCAGTTGAGGGGGCCGGGGCAGCGCAACTTGAACATGTGTACATGATGTCAGGCTGCTGCAGAATTTGAAAAAAATTGGAAAATTTGGGGGGGCCCTTGCCCTTCCCCAATGGCACGCCTACCTCCCACCCTTGTTGCAGTGTAGATCTATTTCCTCCTTGTTCCTGATGTAGATCTTCACTCTTGGCAGGAAGGGGGGGGCACAAAATTTTGTGGTTCTCCTCAGGTTCCAAAATGTCTTTGGCCAGCCCCACTCCTTAAAACTCTCAGCACCCTTAACACAAACTACTTAAGTTTGTGGACATCAGAGTTTGGAATTAGAAAGGAACCTGGGGAGCAGGAATCCACAAGGAACAGAACTAGGGGAAGGGAATTGAGACCAAAGAACTTGATGCCTTTGCTCATTTTCTGTTCCCTACAACTAATCAAACACGGGAGGTGTGGATGGAGCTCTGACTATGCTTTCTCTGCCATCCACCCCACTCATGTCAGCAGCACTAAATGAGCCCTCCCTTCCTGAAGTGATTGTTGGGGAGAAAAGGGGTTGGCCACAGAGAAAGTGTGCCAAAGTATGTTTCTGGCCCCATCCCATGTTTGGCATCGGCAGTGTCCACACAACTGCCATCCAGAGACACAGGCAAATGCGACTAAAGTAACTGTGCTAAACCCAAACTCTAGGAACCTTTTTAAGAAACAGGTAAACTTACATTGTTCTGCCAAGCCTATGACTGAGCAGACCACTATATATATTATTTTTACTGTAAAGGTTTTAAGGCCTTATTGCTGTTTTATTTTATTGATTTCCTCGTTTTTATTGAACTTAGTATTTATAGTCTTGACTGATATTTTAGGAATGATTTTTATTGTTGTAAGCTTCCTTGAGAGTCTTAGCAGCCTAGTTAGTGGGGTAGATGTTCAAAGCAATATATTTTAAATCCTAGTATAAACTAGAAGGTGTTTTAAGTGCAAACATATGAACAGATTGCCTATACAGTGGTACCTTGGTTGTCAAACTTTACCTGTTCCAGGAATCCGTTCGACTCCTGGAACCATTCAAAAACCAAGTCGCGGCTTCCTGCACTCAGCCAGAAGCCGTGGAAGCCATGTCGGACATTCGGCTTCCAAAAAACATTCACAAACCAGAACACTTCCGGGTTTGCGGCTTTCGGGAGCCAAGCCATTCAACAACCAAGGTACCACTGTAGAAGTAGACTTTGTTTGGATAAATATATTGATATCTGAAACAAGTTTATACAGCATATAGAAGGTTATTAGCAACTATGGATAATAATATGACATATCTATTCAATAATCTATAGAAATGAAATTGATGTTACATATTGTAAAACAATTCTGTAACGTAGGTTAGGCTAAGTGATGACGAATGGCCCAAGGTCACCCAGTGAGCTTCATCGCTGAGTGGAGATTCAAACCCAGGTCTCCCAGTACTCCAGTACTCTAACCATTACACCACACTGGCTCTCATATCCACTGACGGCAGTTTAGATCTAGTCCTTTTCAGTTACAGTAGTTCACACACTGAAGGTTTGGAACCAGACTAAGTCAGCTGAATTTAGGCCACAAATTAGTCATGACCTAAGCTCTCAGTGATGTGGGCCACAATCCAGTTCAGTTAGCTTTCGTCACGCCAACAATTCCAAAGAGCTCCAATTTGGTGTTGAATTGAAACCAAAGCACAGAGCAATGAAGTGTGAAGAAATTAAGTGATTATTGCATATACAGTGGTACCTCTGGATGCGAACGGGATCTGTTCCAGAGCCTTGTTCACATCCAGAAGCAAAAGCAACCCGCATCCGCACATCTGTGCGTGACGCGATTCACCACTTCCGCGCATGCGCGTGACGTCATTTTGACCGTCTGCACATGCACAAGCGGCAAAACCCAGAAGTGACACACTCCGTTACTTCCGGGTCGCCACAGCGCGCAACCCGAAAATACTTATCCCAAAGCTACTTCAACCCGAGGTATGACTGTACATGAAATCTGTGTGTTTTTTTCCCTTTACAGAAATAGGAATTCAGTCTAACTAATGGGTAAAATCCACGAGGAACAGAGCTAACATTAATATTATTTATGTCCACGAACATAAAGTTCATAAAGGAAAGATAACATCTTCTGGAATAAAATTTAATTTTGATACTATAGGAATTTGTATAAAAATATCAGACTGAGGACTTATAGGGGACTAACCTGTAAGTTAACACGCAATGGGTTCTATTATTTCTTGAAGCTGATTTACATTCTTCACCATATGTTTCAAAAACTTAATCAATAAAAGATTAGACTGCCTTTAAAAAATCCACAGCCATGCTAAAAGGCACCTGTTAAAATATATGGTGCTCTGATGATTAAAAACAAAGAGAGAATTCTTGTCTGCAACCAGGTCATATCTTAGTCTTAAGAGGAAAAGAAGAAGACTAGCAAGGCCTTATTTGTGACGTTCTTTTTTTTATAAGATAACAGACCCAAATCCAAAACAGACCTACACTTCATTAAAGCCCATTGAAACAAATGGGTTTAAGTAAGCATAACTTTGTGATGGATTTAGACAATAACATTCCTATATGTGTGTACACACACACTATAATCTCCAACTGCCCCCAACATGCTAGGACCATCACTAAAACCCTGAAGGCACCACGGCTTCTCACTACGTTATACACGGTCCAGAATTCCGCAAGTGGTGAAAGGATGTGGGGAAGGGCAGGGTGCGCAGAAGGACCCATAGGAAGGGGAAGGGCACCAGCTGCCGCCGCTGTATTCCTGCACTCCACCAGCCAGTACTGCTCAACAAATCCAACCACAGTGATTGCGGCAGCAGGAGCAGCCTAAGGGGACGTGGCTTGTGCAGGCACACAGATGCCCTCCGCCAGTCATAGCTGCAGACCATAGAAACTATTATGCTTGTGCAGAAGTGCTGCCTTGAAAACATCTGGCACAGGTGCCTCTTCTGAAGCCCAAGGCAGGCAGTGTGGGATATTTAGTCAAACCAACAATTCATGTTTTGCTAGATAATCACATGATTATTTATATATTCTCCTACCTGCCTGGGCACAACCTCTGTCTCTTTTTCATCACTTTCCACCAAGCCAGAAATGTGAGAATATCTGCTGAGTCTGAGCTAAATGCTCTGATTGCATTTTAAGCTAGACTTAAGTATGTCTTTGTAACCGAATTACCATTTTAAGCCTGCCTGAACAAAGCTGCCTGTCTGTTACTCTTCAACAAGCATTCTGAGTGAATAAATGTTATTTTTACCTTTTACAAGACTGTGTGGTTATTGTTTTAAGGGGGAGAAAAGGGGGAAAATACCAAGATAATTCAGCCTGCCTTAAAACTTTTTGGATTACTTAAACTAAAAGGCTAAGACTAGCCTATCTAAGCTTACCTTTTAAGCTGCAAAGGGATGGCACTCTGGTGAACTCACAAACAGGAGGAAGGAAGGAAGGATAGTGTCTAATAAATATATCCTCTCCTAGCATCTATTCACATTCCAACAGGCTGAATCAAGCCTCACAGTTTAACATATATCATCTAAGGCTCCAGCAAATAACCAGGACAATTGCCTGTATGGCATTGTTACATACTCCTCTTGGTAACAGTTGTTGGAGCAGCTCAGCCAACCCTGCCCTTTTCCCACATTTTCCATCAGCAGTGTGCATATATCGTATTTTTCTGTGCATAAGGCGCCCCATGTATAAGACACCCCCTATTTTGGGGGACTCCAAATTAAGAAAACACCCCTCAGCACTACCCATGCATAAGATGAGCCCCAATTTTAAACCTAATTTTTTTGTTTAAAAAAACCTAGCCTTATACATGGAAAAATACGGTATATGGGGTGCAGGGCAGGGGACACTGATGCAGAATAGAATGAATATTTTCATCTGAGGAATGTTGGAGAGTATGGCACACAATAATATTTATAAATAAGACAGGCTCCCGTCTGGGTCAATTGGCCAATAGCAGATAAACTGATCTCTGTACATGCGGCTATATTAGCCATGTCCCTCTAGACATAAAAGCTGTGCCCTGCATAAATGGACTTCCTCCAAACCTGCCAACATTGTCAAATGCTCATTGTGATGACACCACTAGTCATGCTTTGTGAGGCATCTCAGCAAGTTCTGGGTGTTCCACATGCTAAGCATGTGGAAAATCTTCCAGTTCTGATGCTTCTGTGCAGTTAAAACTCTATATTTGGTCAGGGTTTGTCTGCATTGGGCTTACCCCTCAACCCATTTCCACATCAGTTTGGTGCACAGTTCTCACTGCTCATTTTCCCTCCCTTCTTGAGTCTTTATATGAAAACAATCCCTGCAGTTTGATAACACAGTATTTGGCTTGGGTGAAAAATTGCCTCAGCATAAAGCAGGCATTAGCCATACCAAGAAATCAATTCAGCAGTGAGGATTTTTATTATTCAATCATGTAAGTAATTAAAACCATTGATTGATGGTATGGCAACACAGCTGAAGCTCTCTCACTCATGCCCCAGCAGAATGGTTTGCACCCCCTATTCTCATCTGTGAAACAGCACATGGGTCCACTGATAATATTTCCCTAACTTATACTGTACACATCTGCAACTCTCAGCAAAAACACGGGACCCAATCACTCAATAAGCCATCTTATTAGGGATATAGACACCTGTAAATAAATGTACCAATACTGTGGAACTGCCATCAAATCATTTGAAACTGGGGAATTGTACATACTACCTTGGATAAAATATTGTATAAAAATGCTTTGGTGCAATATACACCAAGCTAACACACTACTGCATATCGCAGACAAAAATAAGGAAATTTCCCCAATTCTACTGCCTTAATGTCATCCACCACCACCACCCCTATATTTTGCTGAAAGCTGCCCTGGTTTTTGTTCTGCCATAGCCCATTGTGGCTTACTTTATAAGCAAAGAGCATGCATTTCAGTCAAGGACCAACCAGCAAAACATAACAGTCCTACAACAGGGCATAAACAGTTAAGAAAAAACCTCAAGAGCTACAGCATATGAGCTGTCAGCTTACACCAGGATTAGGGATCCTCTGGCCCTTCAGATGCTGTTAGACTAGGATTTCCATCACCCTGAACCATGCTAGCTAAGGCTGATAGTTGCTGGGAGTTCCCCATCCTTGGCTAGATCAGGGGAAAAGGCTAAAAACTAAAGACCTGAAACTCACGCCTACAACATTTTTGAAAAGCACCCCCCCCAAATGGTGATAATAAATTGCCAGGGATACGTCAGAATAATTAAGTAGGGCAACCGAACCTTATACTAGATCTATTAACTGCACAGTGGTACCTCGGGTTAAGTACTTAATTCGTTCCAGAGGTCTGTTCTTAACCTGAAACTGTTCTTAACCTGAAGCACCACTTTAGCTAATGGGGCCTCCTGCTGCCGCTGCACCGCCAGAGCCCGATTTCTGTTCTTATCCTGAAGCAAAGTTCTTAACCTGAAGCACTATTTCTGGGTTAGCGGAGTCTGTAACCTGAAGCGTATGTAACCCGAAGTACCACTGTACTTACTGGTTTCATAAAATGTGTAGGTCCCTGCTCCCAAAAAAAGGTTCTATTTTGCAAGCATAAATATTGCAAAATATTGAGAAAGCCCTAATATCATTCCATCTATTGATACTTGGCTACCAGAGTAGACCCAGGTACAAATGAATAAAGCCAACAAAAAAAGTACCGGAAGGTTACTGTTTTGGTACTGTAATTATCCCAATTGTTTAGTCAAGCTGCACATATTATCTATGGTGTAGCTGTCTCTTATTTCTTTCCCTAGACTGCAGCAATACAACCCTGCAGCATGGAAACAATTGCTGTGCTGTGAGCATCACTACTGTATCTACCTTCTGTGTTTCTGTAGCACTGTGCCAGTCAGTATGATAATACAACAAGTCAGACTTGGATCCGAAACAAAAGAATTCCCGTGAACAGATGCTGGATATCAATGGAGTTTGGGCTGTGTCTTTTTACCTGAGTTTAAGCCAAGACGTATAAATCATCATTGCAGCTTTTTCGTTCCATTTCTTCTACTTCTTCCTGGCAATGCACTTAGACATGCAAAGTCTTAAAATGACGACATCTTCCTCTCCTGTGCGTTGACTTCAAGTAATTAAAGCTATAATAGGTCTCTCTGTGAGTTGTCAGCTTTTCAGGCAAGGCTTCCTCAAAAACTGATGGTGGGGGTGGGGTCTGAGCATGTATAAAGAGGGGCTGGGGAGGAGAAGAGAAAGGTTATATCAGGCCTGTTTTAATATAATGAAAGGGAGTGGCATATTTCCAGATATAGTAACTAAAACCAATACAAAAAGAGAGGTTTTAGTTTGTTCTCAGAGGACAGCATCGAGATAACATTTCTAATTTGAATGTTTCACTCTGTTTTAGGCCCCTTCTGTTCTCCTCTTTCCCAACCTCAGAGCCAAACATATTTTTCCACATATGGAAATGTAGTAAACCCAGAGCCTCATTGGTCCCCATTATTGAAATGCCCGATAGTCACTGAAAGTTGAGAAAGAGATTATAGATATTGGGGTTTATGCTTTATTTGAACCTTTCATATGCAGCTGTAGAAAGCAGATCCAGCTGAGCCCAAGGGTGATGTGTTCTTCTGCAATGACTATTCCAAAATATCTGCTAAGGGATGCGAAATCATAATCCCAGCAAGCAGTGGGACTGGGGGCTAGAGAGACTGGGGGCTAGAGCAAGCACTGGGACTGCTTCCTCTTCTGAGAAGATCCCACCCACCTTAGGCTTTGGGATCTGTGCTGGCATATGGCAAGTTTCTGTGCATATTTGGTGTGCTCCTGGGAGCATATGGAGGGAGAGACTACCAGGACATCATTTGAGTAGCAGTTATCATAAGATGCCCATTGGTTTCCTTGACCTTGCAAACATGGGACATACAACCATATCCACTCTTCTTTGTGCTGTTTCATGAAATACAATTTTTAAAAATAGCATCATATGATCCTCAGCATTGATACAATGCATTGTGGGAATTATTTTGGGAAGCCTACTCAATTGAAACCAATTTAACTGCCAACGATTCTCCATCAAGAGGAATTTTCATATGAAACTATTATTCATCATGTTTGCCCAGGAGAACAGGCAGCTCTTATCCCAACTTTTCAAGGTTATTTTCAGAAGTCTGCTTCCTGCTGGCTGTACCTCCACCATCCACCACCCAAACACACCAAAAAGAAAAACAAGAAATAGTTCCTCTTTTTTGTCAAAAGAAAAGAAAAATGCTATTTTCCTTCCCAGAAACTTCTCCCACAGCACATACAGCCAGCCTGTCCGGGAGCAGTGAATTCTCTCAACCTACAGTCTGTTTAAAAACCAACTGCTTCTATCACCTGAGAATAGAATCTATGCAAATCTGTACAGTCAAATCTTTGCAAATCTACACAGAGTGGAATTTTCAGTCAAAGGCCCAATAATGCTCAATATATGTAAACCAGTCAGCCTTACTTGTGAGCTTGTGAGTTTCACTAAAGTAAAAGGCAATGGTCACATTGCTTTGATTTTATTACTCCTCCTGTTCCTCACTAATGGCATCTGATTGGATTTGGGAAAAGTCAGTGGCAGCTACAGCTGCCAACTTTCTACAAAGCACTGTAGTTGTCTCTTTGGCAGACATCAGGAGGTGTTAATGTTTATTTCCAAGCTGTGGAGCTTCACCTGCTGATTTCCTCCCATCAAAAAGCTGTTAAAGGCATAGAGCAGGCCAGGCAGCTGGAAGGAATAGGAAAATACCTCCACTGATGGATTCAGCTAGCTGGTGGGGGCAGGAAAGAGTCTATGCCCTACATCTTCAACTCAAAAGCAAAGAAACAAACAATTGTGTCACAATAAAACATTGGGTGCACTGTAGCTTGCCTTGCAGGTCTTAATTTGCCTCCTTCACTCAGCTTTTACAAGGAGAAGAGAAATTACCTTTGAACGGGGGAATCACATTTGTGATTGTACAAACTTAGTAGTGCGTGGAAAAACAAACCACACACTCCTGCTTCCTCCTGTTCTCAGCACAAAATGTTGTAGATGGCATAAATACCCAAGCGGACAAAAAAAACAACCCTTGTTTTACAACACACATTTGTGGATTTTTATCTGGCCTCCAACACATACACATCCCAGCAGGTTTACAAACCTCGACCCCCTCCAATGCAATCAATAAAGAGAGATCAGCAGTAACAAAAGATTTAAAATACACAGAGATTAAAAAGAGCCTCAATTAAAATTTTATTCCATCAAGGATTAAAAAGAGTTAATTAAAAGGCCTGGGAGAATTAAATGGGGTTTGTCTAATAGAAAGGTTAAAAGGTACAGAAATCTTCTTGGGGAGGACATTCTGCAAGAGGGTTACCACCCCTGATAAGAATCTCTTCTTGTGTTGCCCTTGCTCATCTCAAATGGTGAAGGTTCCCAGATGGGGGCTTCCAAAGTTGATCTGTAGTGAATTCATCATTTCTCCCCAGCATCTGAACTGTAATGTAATCAAGACAGTTTCCCAGACTATTAAAACATTGCACAAAATAAGGACTTGAGAAATCAGTATGCATTGCTGTATCTACACACACATTATTATATTATTATATTATATTATATTATATTATATTATATTATATTATATTATATTATATTATATTATATTATTCAGAGGACACACCACACCAGGAATGCAGCCCAACCCATTTTGACTTTCCCTTCATTTTATTGGTTCTGCACCTTTAACAGAAACCTAACAGAAGTTAAACAGGGCAAAGTGGATTTGCTATTTCCTTGGCATGGAGATATGAGCGATGCGGAAAACTCGACGTGCTAAATTTAAAAACACAGAATCAGGACCACTGAATGAATGTGGGGTGGAATCCTGACCCCTTTCGTGGGACCTAGTGGTCTGATGTAGAAAATTTCTCCACAAACAAAAAAGTGATAAAATGCTGCCACTTTAATGGAGGGTAAGGTCTGCTACAGGACATGTCAGGCGAGATATTACCCAAGGACTGCCTGGCTCACAGTTCAAACTTGGCCATTATGTTACACCAGCTTTCCCTTGATCATTTCCAGAAGGTTAAAGAATCCACCTACACTGTCTCAGAAGATGTACAGCCACGTTTGACATCTGGCTGGCATCAAGGGCACCAGGCCCACATAAAGATCATTAGGGGATTAAAATTTCTTCTTCTTCTTCTTCTTCTTCTTCTTCTTCTTCTTCTTCTTCTTCTTCTTCTTCTTCTTCTTCTTCTTCTTCTTCTTCCCTTTTGTAAAGCACATGAACTGGGCAGGTTGATTTTCTTAATTAGGAATTATTTTAATGTCTTTTTTGCAATTTGTACACGTTTGCAGTTAGGACTTTGAGCTTTGCAATATATCTGTTAAAGTTCAAAGCCTCTGTGCTAAAAGAACATTAATAAAACCGAGAAGTGGTGGCTCTTTCCTTCGACAGGTAATTTATTCAGATTCACTGACATTTGTGCTGCTTTTATATATATAAGAAACCCAGATTAACCTGCAGAAGGAGCATTATGTTTGCTCAGAAGATTATGTGGCCGGAAACCTATTGCACACCCACAAGTTGCTCTCAGTTAAGGGAGCATGGGTAATGTCAGCATACTATATCGCATAAAACCACCTTGGAAGGATTTGATCCAGTGTGTCAACATGACATTATCTTAAAAAGTCAAAGAAACTTCCTGGCACGACTAAAACCTGTGTTACAGGCACCTTAAGCCCTCACTAGCAATGCTGCAAGATTGTTTAGATAGGTTCAAGGGTACATGTAAATATTAGCCATCTCCACAACCCAAACCCTGGTGGGGAGGGCTACTCACATATTTGCATGTAAAAATGTTGCAGTGCATGTCTTACAATTTTATATTCAAGTTGTATATTGTAAGCAGCATGAATGTTCATCATTCACGGACTGTATGTTCAACAGATGAAGTTTGGGTGGGAAGAGTAGGGCATCACACATCCCCAAGCAGGGATCTGCATGGGGATCAACCTCTTGCATTTGGAAAGAGGGTGGGGTTGAAGGGTGTTTGGGACATTGTGCATGGCGGGTGTGGGGAAGGTTCCCTCCCATGTGCAGCCGGCCACACAACTGAGGAATGGATTTTGCCCTTCCCTGTGAAAGTAACCTTGTGAAACCAATACTTTTGATGAAATGACGGAAATTAAATCACTTCACAAAATCATTATTTCACTCACTGGTTTAATAAAATGGCTAAATTGTTCAGTCATTTGGGGAAAATGACTGACATCGTGAGCATATTAATACACTCAGTTTCACTGCATCAGCAGCTTCACCTGGAGTGGCAAGCCAGAGTTCTGGGCCCAAGCATTGTCAGGGCAACGGCAGACTGTTATTGGAAGAAGAGATCCAAACTGGTCAGTTGGTTCCAGGGAATCGGTGGGAAGGCCTGATCTTAAGTTACCAGTGAGTTTCTGATGTTTATTTAAAGGGTTATTTGAAAACCAATTATCAAATGACCAAGTGCGACTGTGGAACTTGCAACCGTGGCCAACCAAAGGGACTGGATCAGCCAACATTAACAGAAAATGTTCCCCAATTCCTGTGTGAAGTCTGAGGTATGAATCTATCTCAGTAGGATTTAAATCTTTTGTAATTGTGCCATTTTTGTGACAGCAGTAGCCTTGGCCTGTTGTAGCAAAACACACATGCACTTCATTAATGTTTTCTTTTCATTCTCCATTATGCTAAAACAAAATTAGGGTAGTGTTGTTTTAAAATTCACCCTCACCACATACAACTGTCACCCATGGATGGATCTAGCAATAAAACTGAAAAGAGCAGCCAGAGGTCCTCTAAAGCCCTCCTCTGTCCTCTCTGGTTCTGCCTTGCTTTCTCTCTGAGGCATATGGCATCTGAACTTGCCCTCCATCTGAATGAAGCAAAGCAGGAACCAATCCATCCATTACACAAGCAGACAGTTTACAGAGGACAAGATCTATACTGACAAAAATAAAAATAAAAAAGTTCCATGATAGATAAATGGACATGGGGGGAAAGCGAAGGGGAATCCAGGACAGAAAGAATAACTTTTGCTCTAAGGACCATCAATTTTGTACTGTTATTATTCTGCTGGAAGTAGGGATTGGTGAGCACAGACAAGCGTAGATTTTTAACATGATACAAGATGATAAATGTTTTAAAAAGGTGTTGGTTTCAGGCACATGTTATACTCCCCCTCCCCCCAGCTCTCTGTTCAAGCCCAGTGGTTTTACCAGCCTGCTCCTGGCATTGCTGGGTACAGAGGAGAGTTCAACATTGACTGAAATGTAGAATGAAATCAAAATGCTCATCTGTGGGAGCAAGTACCGTACTTTTCGCTCTATAAGACGCATCAGACCACAAGACACACCTAGTTTTTGGAAGAGGAAAACAAGGAAAAAAATATTCTGAATCTCAGAAGCCACAACAGCAAGAGGGATAGCTGCGCAGTGAAAGCAGCAATCCCTCTTGCTGTTCTGGCTTCTGGGATAGCTGCGCAGCCTGCATTCCCTCCATAAGACGCACACACATTTCCCCTTACTTTTTAGGAGGGAAAAGTGAGTCTTATAGAGCCAAATATACGGTACACAAGCCTGCCCCTTGTGGCTCGTTTGAACAATCGAGTTGTGCAGAGTTGTTAGGATACCCTGATTCTGCTCACAGAGCTACAGTTCCCAGAGCTCCCCTGAATGAGGGGTGATTGTTAAACCACTCTGAGAATTGTAGCTCCTCCTAACAAGTCCCAGTGGTGCCATAGGATCTATTGAGGAAGGGCCATAGCTTAATGGCAGGGCATCTACTTTGTCCCCAGTTCAGTCCCCAGCATCTCGAAGGAAGGCTGGGAGAGAGTCTTGTCTGAAGATCTGGAAAGGCAATGCTGAGCTAAATGGAGCAATGACTCAGTATAAGGTAGCTTCCCATATTCCTACGAACTGGAAGATGAACAGCACAGCCTAAGAAGAGCTCATGGAAGAGACAAGGAAACCATAGACCTAAGTGCTTGACTAGATTCATTTCTGCCCACAAGCTACATCCAATTTATACTGATTGACCAACTGCAGTGACCTTTTTAAAATTCATGGTTAACATTTGCACTTTTATATACGAGGACAAGGAAAGCACACTTGGCTGCTTCCAACAAATGCTTCTGCGTTATTTGAATTTGAAAGAAGCACATTAGGTAGAATAAACGATGCATGGTTTGAGGGTTCCTATATGTTAACAGAAAACATATTCTGTTTCAACTGAATATACACAATGGAGTGAGAATTTGCACTTGGTTTTGACTGCAAAGATACTTTTTTGGATTTCACAAGACGGCATATGCTTTCATGTGAGATTTGAAGTTTGGCATGGTCAGTTTGGCTAGGAGTACAATAAAAAAATATACATGCAGCAGCATCCTATACAACAGTAGAATGCAACCTGAGGGGTTCAGCACATGATCCTGCCTTTCCTGGGGAGACCAAGTGGAATGGAGGTGTTGGACAGCACTTCCAGAAGGCAAGCTGCCCTCTACCCACCTTTCCCTCTGGAAGAAAAATAAGGTTCCCCACATCTGTATGCTTTTTGTTCTGCATCAATCAAGGTGGGGCATCATCATAAAGGAATATATACACTAAGCAAAAATAGCAACCATTGAAACTCACCAACCACTAAGTCCATGGAAAGTTGGGACTTCTGGGATAGCGCGATCCGGTAATGGCGGATTCCCTCCGAGCTCCGGAGGGAATCGGCTCCGCTGAGGACGGGTCTTGCCGTGCCGGCGACACGGGGACCCTTGAAAACCGCAGGCGCTGAAGCCTGCGGACTTGGTGACTCGGTGGGCACCTTAAACGCCCTCCCCGACCCGCGAAGAGCCTTTTTAAAGGCTGCGGAGTGGACTGGGGTGCGGCGCGGTGCTGAGAGTCCATCGCTACCTCGGCGGAGCGAAGCCGCGAGCCATGGCCGGAGAGCGCTGTCTTCCTTCCTGAAATTCGGACTGAAATAAAGAACCCGTGAGTAGAATGGAAATTTGATATTAAAATTTTACCTTGGATTGGAGTACGACCGGGGGATGTGCTAAAAGGAAGTCCACACTCCCCCCCCCCCCACAAAAAGATTTAAGCAAGGAGAAGAGCACTGAGGTGGAAAGACTTTTGTGCTTAGAAAAACAACTTGCACGAATTGGATTAAAAAGCTATTGTGCTGGAGAGGAGAGAGGAACTTTAGAAGTTTTTGTGTAATTTCCCCCCCCCCCTCATTCTGGACCCGGGAGGGTCCTGTGTGTGAGCCCGAGGAAAAGGAGAAAGAAAGTTTGACAGCTGTCAAAAGAGCTGTCAGACGGGCAACTAAAGGCTGGAATTGAGAGACTTAGAAAATTTCTTTTGGATTAAAGGGGACATATTGTATCTGAACTGATTGGAAACAAAGTATTTGTGAATAACAAAGTAACGAACTGTTGGAAAGGAACGATTAGACTGGCAATCCCCCTGGAGGGAACAAAAGATACTGCAATGGCTGCAGAAGGAAAATTACTGGCAGAGATTGAAAGGATGTTTTTTCTCGTGGGAATTCTACAAGAACAGACTGCAGATATGAGCAAACAACTTGTGACCTTGAATCTGAAATTGTGTAACTCTGCTGATGACAAAAAGCTGGAAAATAACCCGGCAGCCGGAACAGAAGAGATAGTTTTGGAAATAGGGGGAAAGGAAGAAGAAGAAGGAGAGGACGTTCAGATGGAAAGTATCAACCAAAAGCCTGCAGCTTCAGAAAATAAAGGACTTGATGAACAGGACCAGTGTACCGTAAATTTGCAAAAGGAGAGAAGGACAAAGGAAGAAGCCCCTGGAACATCTGAAATACTGGAATATAAAAGAATAAACAAGCATGATTGGGACTTCTTCCTCAAGTTTGAGTATGGGAGACTGGCAGACCCTTGGCAGCAATTGCTATGGACTGATTCGGTGGAAGGAAAGAACAAGTATGACTGGGACCCTTTCTTTGAGTTTGAGCATGGGAGATTGGCAGATCCTTGGCAGCAACTGCTATCGACTTTGGCGGAAGGAAAGAAAAGGGAGCTTGGGATACAACTCCTTCGAGAATTGAAGGCCAACAAGCAACAAAATAGACGGAGAGAGACTAACTGGGGCTTGAGGGCCTCGGATGTGAGAAATCCGGGCTGAAACTGATTTTCAGAATAGAAATGTGGAAAGGGACAGAAACTGGGCCAGGGAGGGAGGGGGAGAGTAGAATAGTAAGAATTTTTGAGTTATGATTTTTTAATTTGGAAATGTTTTGTTTAAAATGGGAGGATTCGTGTGAGAGAAGATAGGTCGACCTTAGAGAAAGGAGTTAATGTGTAATAACTTATAAGTAAATTTGAGTCTAACAAGAGATGCTAAATATTAAGAATAGAGGATAACAATATAATAGAGAGAAGAGGAAATAACTTGCTGAATTAACTATTAAAATTGGAATGTGGGAAGGAGAGATGTGGGGAAGTCAAGGAAAGAGGGTAATGAAAATTATATATGTATTGTTTTTGTGTTTGGTGTTTGTGTGTGTGTGTTTGTTTATAAAAAATTTGAAAACTCAATAAAAATTTATTAAAAAAAAAAAAGGAAAGTTGGCTGCAGTCCTCTTTCCACCTGGAGCCTCTCCTTCGCCAAATCCAATGGATGCAGCCAGTTTTGTGCCTCAGCCCTCAACCTGTCTTTGCATCTCTCTCCTAGCCCACCTATGGAGAACATGGAAGAGTGAGGCCTTTGCATTTGTGCATTCAGTTTGGAAGCTCCCCACTGAAACTTGGTAAGACCGCCATTTTGACTGCTTAGAGTAGGTTGTGTTGATAGGAAGCTAAGTGCTTTGTTTATTCCTCTTCCAATACAGGAGAATACAGGTGGGGAGCATCAGGTCTTGGGACTCTCCCTAGGCTGTACCTTTTCTCTTGCCCACTTTCCATGCCAGCCCTGCTCCACAACCTTCCCTGGGTGTTTCTCTGTGGCTGAAATGTGTTACTGAACAGTGATGATGCCTCTTGCTTGTCTGTATGGAAAATGTAACTGGACTTACAGAGGCTTGTGCTTGGCTGGAATATATAACCTACCATGCAAATATAGGAGTCGTACCCATTGCCCTGTCCCCTTTCACCTCTGGCCCCACCCACCACAGGCCCCTGGTTGACCATGAGGAAATGTGGTTCTTGATGTAAGAGCCAAGCCTTAGCTAGATGATGAGCAGGATACATGGAGGAGAGGTTTGTTATCATGGTGATGGACCCTATTCCCAGCCTTTGTCCATTCAGCCAAATAAAATTATGTGGAACCTATGAATATGCAACTTGTACAGACCACTGTGGTAAAGTACTGAGCATGTCAGATGAGGACTGAGGACATTAATGCAGGAGTGTCAACTTGGCCCTGTGACCGTGGGTGCCCTACAGCGTGTATGACACTGAAATTTGCAGGTGTCCAGTCCCTTCATGAAGAATTTTGTGGGTGCTTGGGCACCCAGGGCACCAGGAAGTTGGCACCTATGCCCTAATGTCTCACCCTGCCACTGCTGACCTTTTTCATTGGCTTCTGAGGAACCCCAGCGTTGTCTGGAATGGAGCCTGAAAACCGCTCTTAAATTCACCATTAATCCACTGTGACACTACATTGAGAGCAATGAGGAGAGAAGAAAATGTTGGCTCCCTCTTTTGCTTGCTAGTCACCCAACTTTCCTTTCAGCGCTACTGCATATGCCCATACTACCACTGTCACTTGCCACCCTGTAAAGTCACCAGGCACTTTGTCCAGCCCCCAAAGCTGGATCCGTCAGCAGCTGCCTTTCCTAAGAGAAGCCTCCCCCTCTGCCGCCTCCCCACCCAGAATCATGAGCACCCTGAGAGTGTGATGGCAAGTGGCTTATGATTTCATTCCTGCCTTTGTCATTTGTATTTCTAATATTCTACTGTGTTTTCTGGCCTCAGCTTGTAAAAGGGAGGTGGAATAGCCTTTATGGTTTCCCCACCTCTAAACTGTGAACTGTTAAAATAAAACAACTTTAAAAAAACACTGTAAAATGAGCAAGCAGCCAGCTCTGCAAATAGGACCGAAAGAGGTATAACATAATCTTCCAGTTTTTGCATATTAATCCAACACCTACAGATACATCTGATACACCATTATATAGTCATATAATCAAGTTCATGGCAAGCTGCTCCAGGGGATGGAAAATTTCTGCTCCGCATTGACCTCAGCTGTGGTCTATGGAAAAACAGACTCCAGAAAACACATTTAATGTCTTTTATCCAGCATAGCCATTTCCCACTTTAGAAGGCTAGTGGCAACCAGATAATATATCTGCCCCTGATCATTGGTCAAACATACATACTTTTTATACAAGTCTATATTAGATTCCCCCAAGGTTGTGCAATTTAAAAACATTGTGTTGCCAAAAATCTGCTCTGATGCTTTGCAAAAATCTAATGAATTTTAATTTATTTTAAACTTTATTTTAACAAAGTACGAAGGGACATGGGACTTTTAATCTCCTGTCACACATATTGGCCCAGTGTTCAGGCAAAGATAATGGCACAGAAAAATAAGAAGTAAATCACAAAAAGAAGTTTTTAAATGTCAGTTGCCAGCAAGTTCATGTCTATTCTCACTGCTGATGAAGTTAGCTGTAATAATAATTTTTAAAATTCTACAGGAAGCTGAGATGCAGTTTGAATCTTAATAACTTGCCTTCATCCTTTGTCCCCTGATTGATTGGTCTGTCTGCAATTCAAAACCACAACGTCCCTTTTTATCAATGGCTTGTCTGGCCAGCAAAGTGCAGGAACTGAACAACTCAATGGCCATTCACAGGCCAACAGTTGCAGAAAAAGCAGACCACTGCAGCAAGTTAATGGCAAATCAGGCAGAATATGCTATAAGTGCCAGTTTCGTGCTATGAATGATCAATGTTTAGTTTTCAGCCCTTGATTGCTTCTTCCCTGCAATTAAAAGGGAACATATCAATTCAGATTAAAATCAGAATTGTATGCAGAATGATAAGGCTAAGTGAAGGTGGCAGAGAGTAGGGAGTGTGTACTACTGGTCTTTCATAAGTGGGTAACACAAGTGGCATCACAATATCAGTTGTTGTTTTCAAACAGAAATATTACATCAGTGGTGGGAACTCTGTGACACCCCCGATATGTTCTTAGACTCCAATTCCGAATCACTGGCCATACTGGAATTAGAATCCAGCAACCTCTGGTGTCCCACAACACCTGAGAGAGAGATTGCTAGGATTTTGCAGAGCAAGCCAACACATTAAGAATTGAAATACATTTGTAGTATCTGGCATACCTTCCTGCGCTGCGCTGCTTGTTTTCAGAAGTATCTGGATTGCTGCTATTGGACTAAGATGAATTTGGTGTACTTTTGCTGCAATGGTCAAACACAATTATTACCCAAACATACAGAAAACAGCTTCCCTTTCACAGTTTAATTTCTCTGCCAGATTCTCCTCTAACACACCTACCCCACAAATAATGCCTTTCCAAGCCAGATGCTCAGAAATAATTTTCCCTTTCAGTATTAATTCTCCCCAACCATTTTTTTACAAGATTCCCTCAAAAAATAAGTTTCCCTTGATTATTTGACTGTTTTGATATGATAGGAAAAAAGAAAAAGATATGTTAGAAGTACAGACAATCCTTATAGCATTAGCCAGCTGTTTTTGAAGTATTTGTGCTCTCCATTCACTGTCCTTTGCTCTGACTGAGTTTTTTAAAAATGAAATTAATATGATTTAGGATCCCAATTTTGTAAACCACTTTGATGTTTTTGTCACATTTAAGTGGTATATAAATTTAAACAAACAAACAAAAACTTTCATACAGCAGCAACTGGAGGGTTTAGGAAACATTGTTGATATCCCACTTACCTAGAGTTAAGTCTGGCTGATTTCCTCTTCAGAGGCACTTATACACTTCTTCTCTAATATCGCCAACCAAATATTGCCTAGCTGTCATATTCACATTATAGCTTCTTCCAGGCTGGGTTGCCAGAGAGTACTCTTCATATGACTTTGGAATACAAACAGAAATTGGCTACTCGCCGACTCTTGGGATTTGGAGCTAGGACTCTGAGTATTCCTTTACTCTGAGAACTCCAAATAAAAAAGGAACCCAGTATAAATTTTGAATAGAAAAAGGTAAAGCCCTTATTTGAAAAACAACAACAAGAAGAGTTATCCATTAACTGAAAAAGTAATACTTGACATACAATTCCTTCTTTAAAGGTAAAGGGACCCCTGACCATTAGATCCAGTCGTGACCGACTCTGGGGTTGCGGCACTCATCTTGCTTTATTGGCCGAGGGAGCTGGTGTACAGCTTCCGGGTCATGTGGCCAGCATGACTAAGCCGCTTCTGGCGAACCAGAGCAGCGCACGGAAACGCCATTTACCTTCCCGCCAGAGCAGTACCTATTTATCTACTTGCACTTTGACGTGCTTTCAAACTGCTAGGTTGGCAGGAGCAGGGACCAAGCAATGGGAGCTCACCCCATCGCGGGGATTTGAACTGCCGACCTTCTGATCAGCAAGTCCTAGGCTCTGTGGTTTAACCCACAGTGCCACCCACGTTCTGCTTAAGAAGTCCAGTGGGCAGATTAATCATGGGAGTTCTCCTCCATTGTGTGTTCCAATGTACATGTAAGAGTTATCCAGGGCCAAAGACTGCTGCAGCCTTCGTTCCTGTAGATGATACTCTCCTAGTCATCCTCCAGTAAATAGCACAAGGGGCTAAGGGAGGATCCCATTCGCAATGTTAAGGCCACAGCAGGATCGGGTACTTCCAAGTCCTTGTAGGTGGTAATGAGGGCCAAGCTTGCTAAGAACTTCCACAAAAATGAACTTCTGTGCAGGTATAACCCAGAGGTCTTCCAACAGTGTTTCAGGGAATCCTGGTATTCCTTGGAAGCTTATCAGGCAGTCTGAAGATCAGTAATGACAGACAGACAACTCACTTGTAACTCCTGATTTCCCCCCTGCAATGTGCAGCCATGAACAACGTTTGGTATAGGATACACTCTCAGATCACAGTAGCTTATTCTCTGTTCATGTTAGATGAGGCTCATCAGGCAAGGCCAAATATATGCTCCATAACATCCCCCACAATCCTCTACAAGATACAGTGAAATCAAGGTTGTTTTGAGTAGAGAGGTTCATATGAAAATATTCCTGGATAGCTTGAAAAACACTAGTATAAGCACATAAATTTCTTTTTTAAAAAATAACATTTAATTATCTTTTATTATTAATGCACACCCCAAGACAATATTAAGATATAACTTAACAAGTCTGCTGAGAGAAAGTTCCCTATTTTGAAATATATGAACATTACCCTGTAGTCTTAGTTAGTGGCGACATTCTGGAGGCCTCACAATGCTGAAACAAAGTGACTCGCTATTTTCCCTAGCTCAGATTAAATATAAATGGTTGAAAATTTTAAAATTAAATAAATCCCATGGAGTGCCATAACCCTGACCTATGCGAGGCACTTAAGATCCTGCAATTTCAGCACTGATTGAAGGACAGCGCAATGAGGTTCTCAACAGTGCTGGAGATCAATGTAGTGATGTGATGCTAGCCATGCTTAACTGAAGAGCAAAATAAAAACAAGGCCCTGCCTTTAACCGTAGAAATAAATGTAGCACGTCAAGTGATGGGAGAGGACCAGAGGGCGGCAACATGACAGCGGGGCCTTTTCTGCTGTGGCTCCCCGCATGTAGAATACTCTGCCCAGAAGGATTTATCTGGTGCCTTTGTTACATATCTTTAGTTGCCAGACAAAAGCATTCCTTTTCTCCAGGCCTTTGGCTAATTCAACAACCTATGATCTTTTAAACTGTATGTGTGTCGGGGGGGGGGTATTGTTTTGGTTTGTTATTATAGTATGCAGTTTTGTGTTTTTATATTGTAAACAGCTCTATGATCATTGGAGAAAGGGTGGTATAGAAATTTAATTAATAATAATAATAATACTTATTTCTTGTCATGGGTGGAGAAAAATGGTGGCTTCCTGGGTAGGGGAATCAGTTTTAGGCAGTGATAGATTTGGGTAACCAATGAATAAAAACAGTTTATTAGCTTCTGTTTTCTGGTCAGAGGATTAGGCTGCTGACATAGGATTGTAGCAAGGAGAATAAAGATTTCTGCCTGGAGTACCAGATACACTAGACTAGTAAATGTAACACCACTAGAACACTTGTGGGGGATTCTACAGCCCCAAGCTGTATTAACATAAAGTTATCAAAAGCATCACGCCCTAAAGGTAGCAGATATCAGACGTCTGCGGTCTGGTTGATACCGCAACAACAAGTGAGGAAGAGTCCTCACTTTTAAGAAGAGTGAGGTGACAACATGCTGTCCTTACATTAACCCTGTTTCCTAGGGAAGTATGTCCTCAAGTTTCACACGACTTGAGATTTGCTAAACGCAAATGTGCAACTATATGTCAATGAGGGAAACAACATGTTGAATCAACAGTTTAAGCTGCTTGTTTATTTATTTTGTACCTTCGAAACACGCATTTGATAAAAGTGAACAAGTACACAAGGATTAATCAGTGAAACCAGCTAAACTTCAGTACCAACATATTTGGTTCATGACAGAAGTTCATACCACTGTTGATATTTGGGGCCAGCTCCAATACAACATTTTGCATCGTGTGGGGAACATGTGGACTCTGGATGTTGATAAACTGCAGCTCCTATCATCCTTAACCTTTGGCCATGTTGGCTGGGACTGATGGGAGTTGGAATTTATCTAACACCTGCAGGGCCACAAGTTCCCTATCCCCGATCTTTGGAACGGATTCATTGTCAGTTCCAATGGGTGTCCATGAGAAACTGTTTTGGCAGAATACTCCCTTACCTGTCTTGCTGCTTGGTGCTGAGACTGGATTCCTGGGACTGATTTGGGAGTGAGCCAGATGCTATATGAGACAAAGAGCTGCTGCTCTCTCTATATTCTGCATCTTTGCCTTGTAATGTTTAATGTTGTAATGTTTAAACAAAGTGAGATGTAATGGCATTGTGACTGAAGTCTCCCCACTCCAGCCTCATATTATTGTGATGCAGGGATGGCGCTGTTGCATCACACATTTTTATGTCACATGTTGCAAGAAGTGATGGACAAGAGACATGGAGCGGCAGCACCACCATATCTTGTGTAGGATTCAGGTTCTGAGATTGTCAGTTATCATAATCATATTACAAGAGCTGGGGGCAGGGAGGAAATTACGTTCCTGAATCCTGGGATGTCATATTTTTAAAAAGAACTTCTTCCTATAGAGGAGATAAGCAACTAATACCCAAAGTGAAGTGCCTAGTAGATTCTGAAACAAGGGTTCGGCGTGGGAGTTCGGAAACTTCATTTCCCAGTTGAAAGGGAAGTATGTGCTCAGGAGGGAGCTTGCAACGTAGATGAGAATTGAATTCATCCCTGTAAATTCATAGGAAGAAACATAGTTTAAGACATACCATTATGGAGTAGCTTGCATAACCTTTGTGTGGCAATCTGTATATTAAAAATCACTGCAATTCTGAAGGATAGCTAGTTATTTTCCCCATACATTTCCTTGTGGGATGTGAATCATTATTGTAATTGGCCTTTTCGCCTTACCCAAAGTTGAAGGGTGAGGATGCTAGCGGTGATTCATTTTGCCACCTCCAACATGATCATGTGACAGAGCCACTTTATTCTTCCACTTCCACACCAGGTCAGGTGATATTTTATTTTATGGGTCTTAAAATTTCTAAACCTGCCTGTTGACCTTATTGGGCCCTTTAGGCAGCTTACAAGAAACAAAACCATTACAACCACAGTCAACAACAATTGCAAAAGCGGCAGATTTTTTTATTTTTATTTTTAAAAAAACAGTTTTAAATTGAAGCATGGTCATTGTGACTACCATCATTCACACTATATGAAGCAGTGGTGGATACGAACACTAACAGGGGCTACACTTCAGATAAGCTGCACCTAACAGAGTAGGGTTTAAGCCCACTTCTGCAGCATTCTGATGTTGTGCACTTATAGAGGCAAAAGGGGGTGCTGCAGGGGGTGCTGCAATATGATTTAGAATGGAGTGTGAGAGGCGGGGGAGCACCAAACCTTGGCATCACACAGGGCGCCACAGAAATCTGAGATGGACATTAAATTCTGGTGTTGACAAGTCCTTAGGATCTAGATTCTAGAGACGCTACTTGACAGAGGACTGTAACCTGAAAGGTGGCAACTCTGACCATTCACATTAACAATGTTTTATAAAAGGATGCATGGCATTGCCTCCAAAGGGAGGAAGGAAATAAAACAGGGACACTGTTTTACAAAGGACAGCTATCAGGGGCAACTGCAGCCTACACTCTAATGAGGGTATGTGCAGTGAGAAATTGACTGGGAGAATCTGAATCTAACTTGCATTGTCCAGCATGAGATCAGCAATGTATAGCTAAGCAGCATTAGAGGGACTGCTGAGAGCAAAAGTCTAGCTGCTTAGAGACTTGAGTTATGACCTATGATAGACATAAGCCATTTGGCATAACAGCTTCATAAATTACTAGTCTGTATTCCTGAACAAACACATAATTAAGTAGAGATTGCCAAGTGGCTCCAGAGGAAGTCTTAAGACTGAGCAAAATACCGAATGATTTATCCTTGACTTCCACCAGGTACAGTCACTGCACTCTCAAAGTAGCATCACTTGTTAATGCCAATAAGCACTTAAATGAATCACGGAGCAGCCTTTTCATGTGTTTTGGAATTGACATTGTGCAATTCTCAGGCAAGGGTTTGCGGGGTGTCTATGTGTACCACCACCAAGATTCATTAGTATTAATTCATTCATTAGTCATTTTTCTGCCCTTTTACAAAAAGCAGGCAAAGCAACTTTCAACAAGCTATTAAAATCTAATAGTTAAGAACAAAAGCGAACCCACAACCACATAAAAGCAATCTATAAAATAGATTCTCAATAAAACGTTAAAATGCACAACAGCCACAATCAAAACAGAGACTACACTGCTGGGTCAAAAGCCAAAGCAACATAAGTAGCCAGGAAAGGCTCTGGAAAATAAGAGAAATAGAAAAGGAAAATATTTCACTTGCTGTCAAAAGCAGAGGAGGGAAGTAGGGTTTTGTCCTTTTGGCTACTCTAACTAAAAAAGGTTCATCAATAGTCCTGTGCTGATGTTTGATCTGTGCAGACTTGTATATATGCAAGGTGGTTGGGACTTGTAGAAACTCATAAGCTCTTTATGTGCAGATCTGTAACCTCCATTTTTACAAAGCACAGATTGCATGTTAGCAGTGTATGTGGACAGATCCCTGTAGGGACAGACTCTTCCATACATGGAGGCTATGGACAATGATGGGGCAGGACCAGTGGGTGTGACCCTGACCCCCTACACCATGTCATTTTCAATGTAGATTGAATGTCTGCACAGGGCTACTGTTAGAAACTTACCTTGGTGTTACTGCCCCAATCAAATGTTATAATAGCCCACAGCTGCAATAACTTACCTGGGAAAATGAAAGGTTGGCCTCCCCACCAATTTTTCACATCGATAACATAGAACATGATTCCCAGCAGCACAAATGAGAAGCAGCTCAGGGTGGTGACAAAGGACAAAGACCTAGCAAACACAGAAAACAACCAGAAAGGCAGAACTTCACTGTGTGGGGCTATAATGGAGTATGAAACCTCCCTAGTCATGTTCTATGGAACAGAGAAGACACAGGAAAAGGGATTTTCATGGTCTCATTTGAATGGCTCTTAATTTTATCTGTGTTATAGACTACTTTGGTTGAAAGGCAGCCTAGAAATTCATTCAGTTAGTCAATTAATGAAATAAAATTGCTCCCTTTCTTTAGCCATGAGCTAATGAGCCCGCTCTCATATAAATGTGAGAGATAACACCATTGTTAGCAGGTCTATCTTAACCAGTCTTGTAGCTTTAACCACAAAATATTGAGGGACACTGAGTGTGGAATTCAATGTTGTGTTAATACAATTGTTCTATCAGTGCAAGCATTTTTGTTTGCCAGACGTAATGGTCTCACCACCCCAGTGTGTTGTTCTGAGGATTCTCCCAATCTCCCTGAGCTGATTTAGAGGTGTGCAGTGGGTGAGCAGTGGAGCGAAAGCCCTGTTACACTAGCGGGACTTGTAGCACTGGCTCCCCTTAGTGCAGCCATTTTGTTGAATCTGCCCCAAACAGTTTGTAATGCTCCTGCACTGGAATACGTCAACACATGCAAATAATGCATGAATGGCCATCATCACTCCCTGAGACAGATGCAACTAGGTTAGCCATGCCTGATTCTTAGTGGGCCTTACTCCCAAGGAAGCATACATGGGCTACATTTGTTAGTCACTAGGCTACATCACTTTAACAAGAACAGTCCTTTGCCATTATCTACCCCAGGATATTTTCAGAAACTGAAAACTCTCATTCATCACATTAAAATTTTTTTATAGTTAGGTCATGTCATTTCAATTTCTGTGCAATTTTCATTAAATCTCTTAATTTTTCTGCCACTGTAGTAAACAAAAACAGCAAGTGGATGTAGCAGTTTCACTTCAGTAAAGCTATACGTTTACTTGCGGCAGCATATTTTTCCTCTTGGCTCAGAAGTCCATTGTCCTACGTGATATTTTTTTTCCATGCCCTTCCTTAGACCCAGCCAGCTAGGCTGTTCATTTGCATACTGCAAGGGCTGTAAGTAGCTATTGATTTTTCACTTTCCCTTTAAAACCGTCAAGTGCTTCATCCAAGTGTTTCATCCTCTCTGATAAGCACCATAAAAAGGGCTGGAGATAATGGCCAGACTCATTTGAACCCCTATAGGTGTTCAAAACTAGTTAACTCTCCATTAGGAGTCACTGCATATTCTCAGGCTTTCTAGAAAACATGAAAGACGGGCACTGTGTCTTTGCTACAATTCCCTTGCGCTTATTTAGAAGGAAGGGGGGGGGACCAAGGCATTTGAGAGCTACGGTATCAAGTCACACTACAGAATTGGTTTTTAAGATAAATATTATTATATGGATTTTCATGAGAGGATCGTCACTGTACCATAAATTTTCAGTCTAACCCACTAAAAAAGAGAATGCTCTGATTCTACCATCTGAGGTCTAGGCCAGCTTCCTGAAATGCTGGCAGCAGAATGATGCTTGCCGCCAGCCTGTGTTTCCTGGTAATGAGTGCAATGTCTGCCTACATTGTCAGGATGGATAGTGTGAATATATAGCACATTTGTGATCCTATCAGAGCTGCCAACTTTCCCCTTTTTTAAAGGGAAATTCCCTTATTCCGAATAGGATTCCTCACAAGAAAAGGGAAAAGTTGACAGCTATGCATCCTATCCCCACCTTCTCCAGTGAGAACCAGCTCTAACCACGTATTATTACCAGTTGAATGGATGCCACAACCAGTAAATATGAAAACAGTAGTTGATGGCAGAATTACATGTTAACAAATGCCTGACACCTGCTTTTCCCTTTGGGAGGAGGCTCTGTAGTGGAGAAGTGGCAGATAGGGAAAAGGTTAAACAGACTCCGATGCACCACTGGTGTTGCTCTAAATACCCCCTTGAAGTGGAACAGCAGCTGTCAGGCTTACAAAAAGCTGCCTTTATACTGTACCAAGTGAGGCTGGAAGGGACCACCAGGGTCATCTAGTCCACCCCCCTGCAATTCAGGAATTTTTTGCCCAATGCAGGGCTCAAACCCAGAACCTTGGGTCAGACAAGATTTATTGCTGCTACTCCTCTGCCTTGCAAGGGGACCCGGATTAGAATCTACTCTTTCCCAGCCATGGAATCTGAAATATTAAGTAAAGTTTGTTCCTTTACTTTCTCATAAATGCTTCTGTTTTGGACATGAGCAAGGACAAGCAGTAGCTTTCCACCGATGCAGATAGAAGCCCTTCTTGCACTGATGCCAGGGATTCAGCTTGGGACCTTTGCATGCTATGACCCTTCCCTCCTTTGTTACATGCATTTGCAATGTGTGGTTAGACCACTCAGAGGGGTGGCTCATACATGCATGCTCAGCAGCTGTTGCCTGTAGCAGCAAATGAAGCCTTGCATGTAGGAATGAGCCAATCAACCGCTGAAGCAATGCTTTCCAGTGGAGCCAATCTTCAAGCAGTGAGTCATTGTTCAATGACAGGAGATCAGCTGATCAGCATTTGTAATACAGCCCACATCACACCAGGGGATAACGTAAAGCCAACGAAGGCAGGGGCAATACAATAGAAGCATCTTAATAGGGCAAACCGAGTGGTGTCTGGTATCTCACATCTTTCATCTTATTCTTGGCATGATGCAAACTATGAGCAAATTTTGCCGTGACTTGCATCAATCAAACTTATAAGGTAGACTTGAAAGCACTTACCAGAGATTTTTATTGATGGGGATGAATCCTTCATTTTGTGTACATTTGGTTAGGATGGCAGAGATAATCCCCTTAATAAGAAGGAAAAGAGAACAGGTCAATAGCAAGTGATAACATATCTAACTCAGGGAAAACAGAAAAGGGAGGGGAGGAGAGGCAAAGGAAGAGGAAGGAACAGATTGTGTGCCAAGTTCTAAGTGTTTCCATTGATTAACTAATCAAAAGATGCATTGCAGAGCAAAGAGAGAGGCACTGAACTGAATAGAAGACCTTGATTTGAAAGTGTGATTGTTTTTATTTTATTGTATGAGGTTTCCTAAAACAAAGCCCTTTCCAGAAATTGGATCAGCCTGAGTCAAAGAACCTCAAGGATGCCAGAGAGGTTGAGCCCAATAGTAACATTATTTTGTAGTTTGGTGGGAGAGATTGGTCAAGGGTACTGACAAATGACAGCTCAACAGAAGACAATCTTAATATTTTTAAGCATCATCTTGTATGAGGCTGTTGTGTTCCGACATCATGCCTACACTAAGTTCTTAGCATAAAGCTTTGCTATAGTGGCCAGCAACTGCTGGACTCTGGGACAAATCTGCCTTCAGAAATAGATGCCAAGTCCTGGTTCACATGAATCCCTTACTGCAAGCTACTTAAATGAGCTGCCAACCAGCGTTACTTGTTCTTTCTTGGACCTTATTATTGAAGACACATTCTAGAATTAAGCCATGGCTCAAATGAAGCCCTTTACGGGCCTGTTCATGAGAATAGAGACCTGGACATCTTTATCCGAAAGGCTCCCTATAGTCCTATATCCTGAACAAGATGGTAGGGAAGCAAGCTAAGTCTCCACTGCAGTAGCTTTGCTGTCTCTAAGCCTCAGGAACATTTGGCCTGGTTTTCTTCTTTTTCGACACCAAGCTGTTGGTGTTTGCACCACAACGAACAGCAAGGCCAGAAAGCTGCCTTCGGTATTTTTTCAAATAAATCCTGGCAGACAAAACTCAAATAAATCTATTGCTGAAGGAAATTGCTAATGCCACACTCTGTCACATACCCTCTGTGCGGTGTTAAAAACGCTAAATTAATTAAATAAATCAATTGATGAAATCACCCTATAAATGTGACAGTGCGTCATAATTCAAAGCGGCCATAGGAGCAGCGAGTCAGATCCAAGGTGCGGGGAGAAAAAGAAATGATTTGCTGCTCTGGTTTGGTTTGGTTTGAAGTGAGAGGGAATTTAAATGTGGAAATCCCCATTTTGTGGTGCCTCCCTGTCCCTCATACCAAGGGGGGACATTACTCCTTTTTTTTTTAATTAAAAAAAAAGCAGCAGACAGAGAAGTACAGAATTTTATACTATACCGGTCAAGTTCCCCTCCACCGCCTGTATTGGAATTGAACATTTAAGCTGAGACTGCAGTGATACCACCAGTCTTATACTGTACAATATGAGACCCACTAACCAGACTCTGCCCATCAGCCTTGTACAGCATTGTGGCCTAACAGCTGCGTCTCTTTGAATCATATACTTTACTACAGGAACCTGGGACCCTCCATATGCTACAGCAGTCCCAGCCAGTATAATGTAATATAATAATTTGAGTCCAGCAATATCCGGATGACCATAAGTTCCCATTCCTGCTTTAATCCTGCATGCATGGACACAGACTCAGTAACTAGGCTGAAACATGAAATTTTCTTTCATTAACTCTGGGTGTCAATAAAGGACTCATCTAGCAGGTGTTTCTGTTAGTATTTGTATTATATTTGCATTGTAAATGTGTTTCACAAAGAATAAATGGTATTGGGAAAGGAGGTGGCGGTTAGCAGTTGGCAGTTGGCTGGTTATCCTGTTAGCTGATTCTTTGACTGAGAGTGTGGAAGAGTGGTGACTTCAAGCAGACCCTGTCTGGAGGATTTTTGTGAGATTTAATCAAGCTATGGATTAATAACTTATGCACTGTTATGAAGGAGTTTTGAAAACAAACAATGACTAAACCCTCTGTTGGGCTCAAGGGAGAAAAGCACATTGTATTCATGTGAATAATACTTGTTGTTCAACTGTTGCCAACCTGACATGTAAAGATTTATCTTCAAGTCTTGGGTAAGGCATCTATTTTATCACAAATAGCTAACAGTTTCCCTGTTGCATATAAGTATTATACTAATAGCTTAATGGATATAGTTCCAAACGTTTAATCTGTAGTGTGTGGGAAATTCAGGACTTTTACAAGCTGTATCAACTGCCTTAAAGTGTAATGGATTTGTGGTTAAATCAGCTTTGAGGTGGTTTAACGAATGCTTCAGGTTTCATGTTGTAACACAAGAATGGAGATGCTTTGAAATCAAACATCAGGGCAGTGGGAGGCAGGAGGAGATGGAAATAAAGAGAGATTTTCTGTGTAATTAGAAAATGATCATACACAACTGTTTTTGATAGTTTCCCCATGAGCCAACAATGAGCAGCTGAAAAAGCCAATGGCAAAATAGTCTACTTTCATGCATGGTTATAATCAGAAATGAAAATTAGTTCCTTTACAGACCAGTCCTAACCTACTCTTTCTTCTGCTCTCGCTGGCATAAACGACCAGATTTCAGGCATGGCAATGGCTCTGATGCTCTGTTCAGTCCCACTGCTCTCAGCTGGGAGTTAGGGTTGGTCCACTACTTTTTATGGACTTTCCAAACAAAGGCCTGGTGCAGATTATATTGTTATCCCTTGACCACGGGTTAAGCATTTGAATGTGCTCTGCAGGCTCACACACAGCTTCCTCCCCTGTCCTTTCTCTTTGCAGAGAAAAATCTCTTGCTGGTGAACTGTGCCAGCACCAATTTGAAAGACAATCACTGCTAGCTTCAAAACAGACATTGCAACGAGAGCCAGAGGCTTGCTTGCAGACCCTGATTAAAGGTAGCAAGTTTTGTGTTAATATTGGTAATTCAAAAAAAAGGGAGAGAGGAGATTTCACATATGATTTTGCCTGTGCTTCTTTTCTGAATGCCTGATTCCTGTTGAAGGCACAGTGGTCAGGAAATGGAGGTGGCGAGGCAACCCTATTTGCAGGGAAATTGCATTTTACTAGCACTCAAATATCACGTGTGTGCTACCACTGAGCTACTGTCCTTGAAAATCTTTTGTGGGTTGTTTTTGTAATAAAAGGTTGGGAAGAATCTCAGGATTAGATATATTACTGTGGTGTGTTCAAACATACACAAGCCCACCTCAAACTCATTTAAAACTTAGTTAAAGATCACCAGAATCTATATTTGTTCAGTTTCTGTGCTTTAAAATCAGCAAAACAGAGCACTGCAATTTAGGTGGAAAGATGAATGAGGAAATGGCATGTTAATAGCATGAAAAGAAAAGCAGTGTGTGTGTGTGTGTGTGTGTGTAATGAGTTAGAAATATACTCATGTTGCAAATTTGGGTGTGGGCTCCAAACATGATTAGATCCTGAAATATGTTTGAAATTCAAGAAGTTTGGGTGCGGAGGAATTGGCGTTCCCAGATTATACCCCTCTCTAGTCTAGTTTACAAGGTCTTGCAGAAACTGCACAAATATGCAATGGCAAATTTCACTTCCCATCCCTCCTGCAGAGAAAAGTAGATTAAAAAATGCTGAAACACGATTTTATTTATATATTTATTGCAGAGCTGCTTTTCAACCTATGTGGTCCTTGAAAAGGCTTACAATGAGGAAAACAGAAAAGAGCCAAAAAACATGCATAATAAAAGCCCTCATGCTGCAGTTAAAAGCGCAAAATTTAAGGTGTAAATACACAACCACATTAAGATGTTTTGATCAGTGCTTACTGCAGCAATCATTGCTTGTGTCCAAGAAATAAAGAAAAATCATGTAGGCAACAAATAACACATGCAAAACTGGCTAATGTGCATTGAAGCACACATTGTCCAGTTTCACAAATGTTGTTCACTGGTCAAAAAGTGGCTTAGCTGGGACATGCGATCCTGTACTGCACATTGACTGTCTTTAAAAAAGGGCAATATATTGAACTATCTCACAGTACTTTGAAGACTACATTGCAGTGGTCCCACTTAAATCACAGCTCCTCCATATGCATGCCTGACCTTGAGAGATCTTCTTTTTAGTTGATAATATTAGCTTATGGTATATTCAGGAACTGAATAACAGGATAATGTGAGAAAAAAGAACCTGCCAATACCCCCAGTAAATATTTTGTGTGTGTCTCCAATGCCAAAGGGCATGGAGTATGTGTGTGTGTGTGGTTCCCTGACACAGGTGCAGCCAACGTAGACCCCTCCAAGGTTTTGGACTACAATTCCCATCATCCCTGACCATTGGCCATTATGCCTGGGGCTGATGGGAGTTGTAGGTGAAAACATCTGGAGGGCACCACGTTGTTTTTTCCTGCTCGAAAAGCTCCAACACACCAAAGAGGACACATTCGAGCCAGGCAAAAGCACTTAAGGAGATTGCAGAGCAGATCCAGGGAGATGAGTGGTCTGATGAAGCAAGACTGGCCTGGAGAGAAGGCAGAATTGCCATGTGCACTACTGAACAGAGGAGAGTCCACTGTTTGAAGGGTTGTCCGGTCCAAGTGTAGTTTAAAAATAAAGAATGATAAGAAGGGAGAGGAGGAGTTGGCCTGCACTGTAAGAAGCTCACCTGCCCACAGTCTTGTTCCCCACCCTGGCAAGATTTACTATATTCTTGTTTAAATTGCAGTACTATTTCTACATATATGTAAATTAGCATATGCAAATCTTATGCAAATGATAAGTCCCTGTTCTCTTTGGTCCTCTCTTTTTTGATGATGCATGTTCTCCGGGGGGGGGGGCAATGTTCAACTGGCCAACCTAGGAGAGAAGGAGCAGTCCTAGAGATAGTCCTCAGGGCAGGATAGAGAGGCAAAGAGCAATTATGGGATGGAGGCTCCCCATCCTTGCCTTACATTCATCCTTTAAGTCTGCAATTGTTATATAGCACTAGCATAAGGAAATGTTTCTTCCTGCCTTGAGCCTTAGAAAAATGACAAGCTTCTTTTAATGCCTTTTAAAAAATGGGCTTATTTCACATAGGCTTGTACTGACAAGTGATGGCAACATTTCTTAACGTTACATGTAGCTATCCATCACTGCAGCGTGCACACACCAAACCACAATAGGATCATATTTACAGCAAAAGTCACAGCTGTCCCTCACAAAATGAAATTAGGTTTGATTTTGTGTCATGGCAATGTTCATTAGTGCCATCTAGTCTGCAAGGGCAAGATCAGATAGCTGATGGCGGACCCATAATTCATTGCAAAGGCACAATCTGACTGGCTGTGTGAGGAAGAGACAATACTAGCTCTGACCTCTTTGCAAATAAAGTGTTACCCAGCACACATGAAGCTGAATTTCACTTAGGTGCTCTATAAAACCAGAGGCACCATTTCATATTTTGTTAAGGGGTGCAAAAATTTCAAGAACTGCCTTTGGATACATGCACGATTAAATTGTGAAACTCTGCCTATTTTAAGAGCATTGGTTATGGTTACTTTTTTATTTAAAAAAACTCAAGAGCAATTTCAGCCATGTTTCCAACACTGACCAAATAGTTTATCCTGTTTTGCTAAGCAAAAGGATCTACATGTTTATAACAATAGCCATTCGATGTGTGGAACTACTAATGCGTTGAGTGGATATATAGGTGATTCTAAAGAATAATCACATGTGGCATGAAACACAGGGCAGTAATCCCCCTCGCTAAATGGAATTCTCTCTGTGGAATTAAACTAGTGGAATTAAACATTCACTTTGGTCTCCTAAATGCTGAGGAACTGGAATATCACAAAATAGGTGCCCAAGCTGAAAGGTTTGGCAAGGCTAACCGCACCACTGCTAACGTAAGTGGCACCCAGAAAGAATCAGACCTGTTAAAAAAACCATTCTAGATTGTGCTGTGTATGAACACTAGACATACTGCACATGCAAAGACAAATTCAAGGTGACGTGAGTCATGTGCAATGCTTTTGTCAAGCCTTTGAGATTGACAAGAACACTTGTCAATTGACAAGAACACTTGCCCCCAAGAACAAAGGGCAAGAAGACAGAGGAGGAGATGTAAATAAGAAGAGTGCTTCAGAGTTGGACATTAAGAGTTAAATCTTGCATGGATATGGCCCATCTTCAATTTCTATCATTCCCTTCACCGGGCATAAGAAATAATGCTGACATGAAATTTTAGTTCATGAACAAGGCAATGCCACATTCAGCTATGATGGCCAGCTTTCAATTTCAAGAATACTGGCCCCCTTAGCAGTTTTAGGTTAAGCCAGGTAAGGTAGAGCCATAGCTGAAAATGGAGTCTATTGCGATACAGTAGATCATGGGCAGAGGGAGGGTGTGGAGGAGCAGAGTCTGGGAGAATCTTATGACTTTTTAGATCTTGATACTGACTACCTAACAAAACAGAGGGTTAGTAAAGGTAAAGGTACCCCTGCCCGTACGGGCCAGTCGTGTCCGACTCTGGGGTTGCGCGCCCATCTCGCTTAAGAGGCCGGGGGCCAGCGCTGTCCGAAGACACTTCTGGGTCACGTGGTTACTGGTGAGTAAAATGCTGCCTGCTGGTAACCCAACGCTCAACCTAATTATTCTTTATTTTCTGCTAACCAAAACACTTTCCATTGTTGCAAAGATCAAGGCTAGCAAGGACTGTAGGTGGAATCCAATGCAAAGCTAAGGAAACCATTTTGCCAGTGCAATGATTTTCACGGCACATGCTCTAAATCTGTTCTAGGGGTTCCCCCAACCACCTGGAGCAGATTTGGGAAGGGTGTGGGAGTGTGCTTGGGTGTGGGAGAGGAGGAAAAGGCCCATTACAAAAATGGAAACCCTTGTGCTGATGTGACGCAGTAGTTAGGATTGTGTCCCAACCTGTGTTAGGGTTGTGCCCCTTTGTTATGGCTGGAATGCAGGCCATAGCTACCTAAAAAGGATTAGGGCGGAGCAAAAAAAATTAAAAGGCAAGTTCAAATGTTAGTGAAAAGGAAGTTTTAGATTTGGAGACGAACAGGCAAGAAGCAGTTTGAACATATTGCTGCGGCTTATGGAACTGATGCTGCTTCAAGATGAATAACAGCTATGTGTGCAACTGCTTTCCTTCTTTCTCCCGCACAACTTGTCTGCTGTAAATGGATTATTACAGAAAGGCCTTACATTTCTACTCATAAGAAATCGACCCCATTAAGGACTGCATGGAAGAGCCAACCATGTAACTAGAGGAACTGTGAAACAACATATGAACCGATGAAGCAAACCTGTTTCCAAACACCGGTACTCATCTTTAGAAATCAAGGCCCCCTGCTGAGCAAGGTCCAAGAACAGATCCTCAAGGAGGCAGCTTTACAAAAGCCACTGCTAACTGCCTCTGACAAGCTGCAGTCTGGGTTTCCTGCATGGTGTGTGGAGTCTGGATCAATGGCTTGGAAATATTTCTGCTTGCTGCAGTCAATTGTGCCTTCCAGGCTTGTTATACCATGGCTGAGCAAACACATAATTTCCAACTTGTCACCTACAATGGTCTCTTTCTATTCCCTACCATTTTGTGCTGACAGCCAGAGAGAGAGAGAGAGAGAGAATGGCAGAAAGCAAGGAGCACCCATTCTGCACAGATTAAGGCATAGTTTTTAAAGAAAAATAACCCAGTTGACCCACCATTTCCAATTAAAAGGCTTTCTTGTGAGATGGTTTGAAAAGACAATTGCCTGTGACCCACAAGAACCTGTTCTAGTCACAAATGCCAACACTGGACGAAATGGACCCAATGGCTAGACTCAGTTTTGTAATTTAATATAACCATATACTGAACTCATCAAAATGATCACAGAGGCAAATGCATGGTAGCAGATAATTTTATCTGCTATTTCAATTACCTTTAATGGTCCCCAACAGGACCGGTCTAAGAGGTTTTGCTGTGAAGTGAAATGTCAAGATGTCCCTCAATTCCATGTTCAGAAGCCAAATGAACTAGCAGTTGAAGCTTACTTCGCTATTGGCGATTGGACAGCTACAAAGCACCAGGCAGCCAATGTGGCACACACAGTTCTGTCCTCCATAATGTCAATGCTGCCCCCTGCCCTGCACCACCTGCCCCCCGAGACATCCACCTTGTTCTAATCTACCTAATGGTAGGGCCAGCCTTGGCACCTATCTGGTCAGGGTAGTTAAATTTTCCTCCTGCTGTGCAAGAGCTGCTCATCAATAAATTGTTCCCACATGGCTGGGAGAATATCTAAAGGGCATCTACAGTCAACTGCAATTTAACAGCAGCTACACACTTTATGTAGTAACTTTGTGTGAAGAGGGAGTTTGGAGCAGGCATGCACCCTTAAACATGTGTTTCAGCTCCCACACATCCATCAAGCCTCTCTTATATATGTATATATACTTGCTAAATGGATGGCATTTGTTTAATTGATAGTCCACTCTTCCTCTGAGGAGCTTGGAGCAGATTACAGCCAGTTCCCAAGTGTTCTCCCATCAAAGCAGTTTACAAAGCCAGGCCTGATTAGCTTAAGGTGGCCTATCAGCCTTCAGACCATTCACCAGGTCAAGTTCTGGTAGCCCAGGAGCAGTAATAAGCAATTCAAACCACATAACAACTACCACATGTGAAATATTCAACCTACTACTCCAAATAATTGAAATATTTTTGGTGAACAATGGGGGGCGGGGGGGGGGGCAGACTCCAAAAGGTATAGAAGGAGAAACTGTTTTACTTCTTGATCAGCTTTTCCAGCATGCCTGATCCAAGTGCATTTCAGCACACTTGTTAGCTCATTTGCTGTCACTATTAATCAGGCATTTGCCTTTTATGTTGAGGCAAACAAGATGGCATTGAGAACTATGCTAACTGATTAATTTTTTGTAAATGAACATTCCATTGATTTTCTTAATTTGATGCATCAATCATCCAAGTCCTCATTCAAGTAAGTGACCAGGGAGGTACTCTTCCCACCTCGGAGTCAAGATTGGGGATCTTTGAGATTGGCATAATCAGTCTTGACAGACTTGAACCATCATCCTGTTCAGATGAACTGCAAGATCTGCCATTCAAAAAAGTGGGGGGGTGGCAAAGATCTTTATCACTGTGCTTTGGAAAATGGAGAAATGCTTGCTGAATGGGCAGGATGTAATGGAAGGATGATTGCTGGTGGTTCTATCTCAGTGTTCACTACATGGTGAATGTGGCTTATTAGGATTTTCAGAGATACTGTATTTAAGGTCAAGTCACAAAACTATCAGTCCAGGGAAGCCTGAAGGGAATCAAATCTGTGTTATAGATGGCAACATGCTGAAGCAGTCATTTGATATGTACTTGTTGCATCTGAGCATGGAAACACAATTAGTGCCGCACGGTTTTCAACAGCAGTCAACCAGATGTCTTTGGCAGCTCATACAGAGGGCATGAAGCAATGTTCTTCTCTGCATCAGTGACTAGAAGGTGACTAGCTGTTGGAGGCATTAAAGGTCCTTTAAGTCCATATTTGATAGCGCAGGTCTCTGGGAAATCATGCTGCAGCATTCTGCACCAACTCCAGAGTCCAGAACAAGTCTGAGTGAAGTCCCACATAAAGTGCATTGTACTGAAGTAATCCAAGCTTGAATTAACCAATGCATGATCTACAGCAGCCAAACAAATGGTCATGGTTGTTGTAACCATTGCAATTGGTAAAAGGTGCTTCTAGTCACAGAAGCTACCCAGGCTTCCAGTGACAAAGATGGATTCAGAAGCACCTCCAGGCTGCAAATTTGCTTCTTCAGAGAGGGTGCAACCCCATCCAGGGTAGGCAGGTGACCCATTTCTTGGACATGGGAACCAATTTTGTGAATGGTTTTATTAACGGAAAGATTTAAGTTGTGTGTTCATTATAGTAATCCATGCGTTGGTGACCTCAAGGCTAGATAACTGCAATGTGCTCTGTGTGGGTCTGCCCTTGAACCTGGTTTGGGAGTACCAGCTGGTGCAGAATGCAGCAGTCAGACTGCTGGTGGTGGTGAAGGGGCTTCTGGCTGAGAACATGTGACTCCATTGTTACAAACATCTGCACTGGCGGCCCAACTACTACTGAGCCAGGTTCAAAGTGCCTGTATTAATTTACAAAGCCCAGAACAACTTAGTTCCAGCATACCACTGGGCCCACCTGATCCCAGCTCAATCACTGCAGGAGCATTGTTGGCAAGGCTCATCTGACAGCAACAAGAATCAGAGCCGTTAATGTCATCGGCACAATATGATCTCTGCCAACAGAGATTCAGCACATCTTTGGTTTCAACTTGCCTGCTAACCACCACCACCCCACCAGACTTATGCAGGCAATTAAGAATATGTTTTCCCATAATAGTTGATTTCTGATTTTAACATTTCAATATGGGTTTTATTGCACAATGTTACATATAATTGTTACAAACCACTCAGAATTTTTTTTACAATGAAAAGTGGTGTATAAATATTTTTTATAAATAAATAAATGTTTGTAGCTTTAAAATGCAAGGGAGAAGACTAAACTCCAAATGAGTTTTAGCTGAAATAAGCTGACATGGGGAAATTACCCAAATTATTAAGAGCTGACATCTATGGTATTATTTTACTATCACAGATGTTCAGGAAGAATTGAGAAATTGTCCAGTAAATGCAAAGCCTAGCAGGAAATTTGGTGCACGAAGGGGATGATTCAAAGCTGTGGTTTTTGGACAGGACATGGAACATTTTATTTTGAGTTACCAGATGGAGGTAGGGGAGTTAACAGGCACAGTAAGGCATGAAAACAGGAGATGCTAGCTAGTTTCAGAGCATCAGACTCCAGGAGGCATTCATGAAAGGAGGGCTTACATAACTTCATAAATAGGAATTATCCAGTCATGAAGTTTTAAAGCTTGGCATCAGAGGCTGGGTCTAAATCAGTTTTGAAACCCACAGTATATTTGAAATATACAGTATATTGTTCTGAGTGTTTTGTCAGTTTTTCTTGCTAAATAATGAAATGTCTTAATCTACACTAGTGTTCCAGTTGATATATCTGCTATTCCTCACACCTACAGACTGGGGAAGTTGCTGGTTGTTTGGGAGATGTAGCCCATTGGTAGCTCTTGAATTATCAGTAATTTTAAACCCTAACACTTGGACGGATATCATCAGATGACTTTACTGTGACTTTTTAGATTAGGTAAAAATCTAAGTGAAAGCACACACACACACACACACACACACACACACTTCCTAAAACATCCTTCATTGTTAAAAACATAGTATCAAAAGTGGATCACTAGCTTGTTGCAAGAGGTATTGGCTGTCGCAGAGACCTTCCCTTGTTTCACGGTCAATGATGTTAAACATTTGGCATGCCTACAGCTCCTGAGAGGAGCACATAGAAACCCGTCTGCGTCTTGGCAAACCATGCCTTTGGACCTGAAGCAGGCCTCAAAAATTATGTGCATAAGTTAGAAGGTGAATGGAAGGGAAAGGACATGAAGGAGAGATTTTCAGCATTCTAGCTAAGTGCTTTAATGAAATATGGTGAGAACTGATATAATTTTTAAAAAATAAAATGTCGCAATGGGCCCCAAGCCAGGCAAAAACAAAAATAGAAAGGGAAGGAACAGGAGGAGGAGTGTGTGTTCTCTACCCTTCCTGGGTTAATACCTCAGTCTGGCCTTTGAACTCAGACAACAGAGTTTTTCTTTCCCCAATAAAATGACTTAATTCATTAACTTATAAAAGGAGATAAACTGTTATATGGAAAAGGACAATATTCTTATGAGTTTGGGAGTGCCAGACCCCTTTAAATTCCTGGATCCCGTGAGTGTTAGAATTTAATCAAGTCTTGGTAGGTTAAACTGGGTGCAAGACACATAATTTCTGAACCCAGCAATTGTTAAAAGCTAATCAAACCAGGCTAGCTTCCTATGTTCAGGTGATCACATTAAGAGATCACATTAATAATGGGTCATTAAGAGAATAAAATAAAGGTGATGGGGCACTGTGAAAGCAAAGGAGAGGGAGCTCTGTGCCAGACAGCAAATGGGTAGAGCCCCCTCGCTCAACCCATGGATAGTGAGTTCAGAACTGAAAGTGTGTGTGAGGAAAAAAGCAGCAAGCTGGAGATAGGGTCAGAGTACAATATTGGAGGTCTGTTTGAATCCAAGGCTGTGACTATGGGAGAAGTAAGACCCTTTGGGGGCATTAATGCTGTGAACCCCTCCATCATAGGCTCAGGTTGTATATATAGGCAGTGACTGATTTACATGCGTCCAACTGACATGCGACCGTGCACGCGCACCTCATGGCAATCCGACTGTGGCCGGAAAAGGGGCAAAATGTAGCGTAGCAGTCTTACGTGCACTTTGCAATCACATGTGTTGACCCAGAATACAACACCCACACACATTGGGGGTTGCCTGGATATGTAAATAAACCCTATATTATAAAGACACCACAGTCTCCACTGTGCCTCATTCCCAAAAGGAAACACAAACCAGTTTTCTGACAGGGTTCCATGTGCACAGCTACAGAGGGTGGTGGGAATCCAGGCAACCCACCCACTTGTTTCCAGGGTTCCTCTGCTGAATGTGGCTCTTTGCTGAATCAAGGCCTCTTTTCTTGAAATCATGAAATCCTGAATTCATGAAATCCTGACTTAAATAATGAGATCCTGAATTAAATCAAGCAATAATGAATTCATGAAAAATCATGAACCAAATCATGAATTCATGAAATCCTGAATTAAATCATGGAATAATGAAATCATGATTTGATTCATGAAATCCTGAATTTATGAAATCATGAAATCATTTTCTAAGGAGGTGAACTGGGGTGGTCCTAGAAATGGCTACCATCATGTCAATAAGCACTCTTCACTCTCTGGAAGCTACAGGGACATTAACAGCCCTGTGTCTTGTTTTCAGACTATGCTTGATATTCAGTAATTAATATTGATTCCATTAAAGCCAGCTAGCAGAATGATGATAAATAGGCTAATGGTAACTATTCGATCTCCAATGATGTGGGGGGAAATGGGAACTGAACTTTGAATTTTGAGGGGATTTTTTAAAAAATCCTGTCTGCTCGCACAACACTGCCCCTGCCAGAGAAGCAAGAAGAAGAGCGTGGGGCTTCTGGTTTCTGGAGAGATCTAACAGACGTCTTGCAAGATCTTGCCAGAAGTTGAAGTTGTGTGAACTCGGTAAGCAAGGCTTTGGCATGAGGCATGAGGTATGAGGCACCTACCCATTTTGCCTCAGGTGGCAAAACAGGATGGACTGCCCCTGACCTCACCAAGAAAGAGGGAAGAGCTGAACAAGGCTTATACCAGATTACTTCCAGTTTAGATACCTTATAACAGAAGTAGATGTTTTGAAGAGCAGTTGGAGATAACAAGATGGCATGCTGCAATACTTTGGGACCCTGGACCATTTCCCTTCTTGTTAGATTATCTGCAGTTTGTGAGCAACTACTGTAATTAAAAATAACGAGGGCCTGGCAGCACCGCTAATGCTATTATCTTTAAAACATCAGGCTTCAACGACTCACCAGCAAAACAGCCCAGATGAGAAATCTCTTTAAAATGCTCAGTGGTTGCTGACGGTACATTAGGATAATCTTCCCCGCCTGCAAATCAGAAAAACATAATGAAAATACAAACAAAAAATCAGGGAAGCAGTGATTATTTTCAGTAAGCTAATATGGTTTATTTTTCACCTTGTACTCAAAGAGGCAAGCTGACTCACTAAAGTGGTGGCAAAGGGCAGCTTGAACACATACATTTTGCCACAGGCAGAAGCTGGCAGAGAGGAATGTAACTTGAACAAAGGCAGGGAAGTCTTCTAGATCAGACCGTCAGTTTTCTGTGCCTCAGACATGGCTCTCTGATGCTCCCACATTTCCCCCCAACCATTCCCCACCAATTACTGAGAGAAGAAACAGCATTCATAAATTATCAGAGGGAAGAGAAAATCGCAATGAAATCCTCAAGACAGAGAGCAGGATTTTTCTTATGCTTGCCTTCCTTTTGAGGTAGGTCAAGATGTTTTGTGATTGCGCCTTCATTTCATTCTATAAATGATCACTGTGCTGGCTGGCATGCGAAGGCATCATGATCTAACTCTTCCTATGGGGCCTTTTCAAAGCAATAAGGTGTGGGGAGTTGGGGGGCAGGATGCAGTGTACTGGAGAGATGTTAAGCACATGAAAACCAGACAGACCAGCCTCAGCCACCTCACAATGAGAAGTTAAGTTGAAACTTGCACCCACCAGAATTATGAATCAATTCTAAAGCACCCTGAGAGGGAGAGAGAAGAATCATAGACCCGAGGAATTGTAGAGTTGGAAGGGACCACAAGTCCAACCCCCTTTCGCCCAACGTGGGACTTGAACCCATTACCCTGAGATTAAGAGTCTCATGCTGTACTGACTGATCTGTCCCATACACAGAAGTCCCGTTATTCTTATTCTTACATTTCTATATTGCTTTATATTTTAAAGAAAAAAAATCTCAAAACTCTGTACAACACAGAATAAAACTTACAAGGAATTGGGAGGGCAAGTTTCAGCACAGCACTAATGCTGACCCACTTCAGCATTCAGCCCAGAGTTGGTGTGATGGCCTGGGATTCAGACTCAGAGGCTGAACCTGAGGAATCTCAGCCTGCACAGGAGTCCCCGCCTCCAGAACCAGCTGAGCCAGGGCTGGGGATTGAGACTGAAGGGTCCTCACCTGTGCTGGATCCTCAGGTGCAGGCACCAGCTGAGTCTGCTCTGGCTCCTGAGGTGATGGAGGACCCATTGCCTGCAGGTGCTCCACTCTCGGCCCTGTCAGGGGAAGCTGAGGTTGCCTCTGGGTCTGGTAACCCTCCAGCCTCTCCTGAGCTGCAGAGGCTCAGGGCAGAGAGGCAGAGGGAACTAAGTTCCTGCAGGAGGAGTGCTCGCCTCCAGGACAGGAGAGGTGAGTCACCTGTGGACTGGGACCGCCCTATGCCTCGGGGAAGATAAAAGCCAGTCAGCCCCAGTCCCAGGTTGCGGGAGCAACTTTGTTGGTAGCCTGTTCTTGCCTGCACCCTGTCCTGCTCTTCTGCCAGAGTTCCTGACCTCACCCACCTCCCTGCCTTGGACCCCGCTTCAGCTTTGATGGACAGCCTCCATACCGCACCCTCAACCTAGAACTGGACTCAGACCTTGCTGCACGGTTAAGCCTCAGGACCAGCACAGTTGGAATGGGTAAAGTGGAGGATCAGGATTGAGAAGGGAAGCAGAACTGACAGAGGAATGAATGGGGGAATGAGGAACAGAGAGAAACTGACTGGGTGTGGGCTTGATGAAAAGGAAAGCATGTTTCTGGCAGTAAAAGGTAAAGGTAAAGGGACCCCTGACCATTAGGTCCAGTCGTGACCGACTCTGGGGTTGCGGCGCTCATCTCACTTTATTGGCCGAGGGAGCTGGCGTACAGCTTCCGAGTCATGTAGCCAGCATGACTAAGCCAGTTCTGGCGAACCAGATCAGTGCATGGAAACGCTGTTTACCTTCCCGCCAGAGCGGTACCTATTTATCTACTTGCACTTTGACATGCTTTCGAACTTCTAGGTTGGCAGGAGCAGGGACTGAGCAACGGGAGCTCACCCTGTCACGGGGATTCGAACTGCTGTCCTTCTGATTGGCAAGTCCTAGGCTCCGATACCCACAGTGCCACCCACATCCCTACATCTCTGGCAGTAGCCGTTACTAAACATAAACTCAGCCAGGTGCTGCTCCCTGCAAATTTCTTCAGAAGAGCTGCTGAACATGGCTACTGCATATTAGTCAGGCTACAAGTCATGATGGCTACATGCTTGTTCCAAGGCAGCATACCAGCTGCTGGGGCGCAACAGTGGAGGCTATTGCACTCATGTCCTGCTTGTGGCGTTCTGTGGGCATCTGATTCCCTGGTTTAGGAAACAAGTGTGGTGGACTATGGAACTTTAGTCTGATCCAGCAGGGCTCTTCTTAAGGCAGTCTAAGTCAGGAATATTCACAATTCATATAATGCCTGCACTGCACAGTGTACCTTGGTTGCTGTCTCTTCCCTAGACCTTTAAACACTTCCTCATGAGACCTGGGGAGGGAGTTCCAAACTCTGAAAGAGATAGTATTTAAACGTCTTTTTTTGGGGGGGGGACAAACAACAACACCATGGTGGGCATTTTAAGACATGGTTAGGAAGCACATAGGCTGCCTTTGGCAACAAACAACACTTTAGCAACAAATAAAGGAGAAGCTGTATACCCCCCCACGAGTATGCAAATAATGCACATTGCAAAACAATTTATGTATCTATCTATGTATAAAGTGTGCATGCATTTAAAAAGTTAACTGTAGAGAACTAAGAAGAGCAACTTTCCCGGCTAGAGTCCAATAGGTGTTGAATAGGTGGAGGAAGGAAATTTGCTTGATAGTCCATTTTCACAGATTCCTCCAATGTCCCTATGGCTCTCTCCTTGTCCAGACATATGTTTATTCTAAAGTGCAAATGCAGCAGGAATCTAAAAACTCTTGAACTTCTTCTCACTATAACCTCTTCCGAGGATCCTATTCCTGAATCAGGCAGTGTCTCCATCCATATGTCAAAATTGCTCTGTCATCACCTAAGATTATGAGCGATTTTGTGATTCAGGGCTAAGTTGTGTGGTGAGAAGTCTGTTTGCAGAGGAAGATTATTTGTTTTAAGTGAAATCAAATTCTCAGGCAGAAAGAGTCTGTGGCATTTTTCCATAACGCATCTTGAGTAGGGAGCCATTCAGGAGGATAAGCAGAAATCTTTGCCAGCCCTGCTAAAAGTTTCCAACTAGGACCATTAGAACCAACAATACCTTAAGCCAATGTAGGCATCAATATCCATTATTTGTGAAGGAAACTTGTTTCTTTCTAGTAATTAATGGTATGAACGTCCTGATCCTGCAAAAGTAGTGATGAATGGAATATTTACCTCCCTGTAAGGCCAGATATGCAGAATGCCGCCATTTTCCAAAGGTAGGAAAAACACTTGCAAGATTCCAGAAATGAATGGAGGCAATAGGGACCTCTTTTAGTGTGGAGTCTTATTTTGCAAATTTCAATTCATCAATGTGCCACTAAAACACACACTGAGGATACGCTTTTTTATACACTTGCATGTTCCTACATTTAGAGCTGGTTTGTGTATGGATGTCAATTTTAATGTGTGTAATATTATTTATTTATTCAGATATTTTTATAACATCTTCCAGAGCCAAACCAGCAGCTTTTCAAAGCAGTTCATAACATAAAACCATTATAAACCAGGTCAAAAATCAACTATGAATCTCATAATAATAAACATATGAAAACAATCTCTTTCCAGATAGCAGCAGTGCTTAAAATCACATCACTAAGAAGCAGTGGAGTGAAGCTGAGTGGAGTGAATGAAGTTCACTGAACTAGTTCAAAAAATGCTGAACAGCACCCGAAAGTCATTCCCACAACCACAGGACAAACTAAAGGTGAATTAAGTTGATTTTGGGGTAGAACTCTTGTTCATCTTCACACTCAGTTTCTGCTCTCCAGCCAGAAGCTTGGACTCTTAAGATGGTATCCAACTAGCGCATCCTGTCAGCACAAGGATTTATGCTTGAGCAATGGAATTGTCCTACTCTCCTGTCATGGACTGGCTGGATACAGAGCACTGCTATGAGGTACCAGCTGGGGAACCACCAAGAGAAGAAGGTTCAGAGCCAAGGGATGGGGAGCAGGATGACTATGAGTGGTCAGAGGGGGAAGGGGGAGCAAACTGGGAAGAAGAGGTGTTGGAAGCTGAAGAGGTAACAGGGCTTAATGAGCAGGAAGAGTCTGTGAGAGACAGCAGTCCAGCATCAGTGACTGGAGAGGAGGGAGGGGCAAGAGGCAGAGATGAGTCAGGCTGCTGAAGAAGCCAGGGGGTCTCCCCCTCCTGCTGCAACCAGCTTCCCTCCCTCCTGGTCTTCCAGAACCAGAAGAGGCATGAAGAGGGCAGAGAAAAGACGGGCAAGGCAACAAAGTTTCAGATTGCTTGGGAAGAACCTGGGTGAGAAGGAGACTTAAGGAAAAAGTGGGTACTTTCAGTTCCCACAACTGCCTCATAGGGGCAAGATCTACCGGGAAACATTGTTGTACTCACTAGGCCTGGCTTTCTGAGCTGTCCTGTTTCTTTGATTAAAGAGTTAACTTCATTGATTCTGTGTGAGTTATTGCTGACCTGCTCCTGACACCTGCTTGTAAAATCTCTCACCCCACCCCACAATACACACTCTGTGCACTCCCCAAATCTTCTCCGGAGGGTTGAGGAATCAGAACAGATTTAAGGGAGATGGAGAGGAGGAGAGGGGGCAGAGTTCTATGTACAAAGAGGCCGTTGCAGCGTGACAAGGGAAATATCCTCATTGGACTTTGATGTCACAAGTGCTATCCAATAGGAGCTCACACCACTTGCAATAGACAACATTCAGAATTGCTATGGGAGCAGTAGAAGGTGCAGGACAGAGATTGCATTGTCTTAAACTAAGGAAAAGATGAGTCCTGTGTGGTTTTGAGTCTCTGAACCTCCTATCAAAACTCATTAAAACCAATGGCACTCCATAATCAGGCTTAAACATTTCATCCATAATTTTTACTTCACTTGTTAATGTACCATTACTAGAAACTGACAGATTTCTTCATGCTGAAATTTGCTCTTTGAGGCTCTGGAGCAAAATACTTGCAAGAGCCTTTAATGAGAAAAAGAATAGTATTGATTGCCTGGGTCCCATCAATCCAATATTTTAAGAAATAAGAAAAAGAGAGTCCTTTATTCAATATCTGGTCTTCTCTCGCTCAAGCTAATATCATGCCTTGGTATTTGCGAGTAGCATTCAGTCTGAAAGAAAATGTGGCTGTCACAGTGATTAATAACTGAACGCATGCCACGAAGGCTAACTTCTTTGTGCTCCCTTCCATTTTTAAAAATACTGTTTTTCAAGTGCAGAGGGGGACTCTGCAGAGAACCAACTCAGAATTAAATGTCAGGGGTTGTAAATATAGTTCCAGAAAATTCAGGTTGTAAAGAATTCAGTTCTGTGAGAAACATTTGGTTGTATTCTTCAAAAAGGAAGGCCAAAACACTCTTCAAAAAGAAAGGGGTCAGAACAAAGCCTTGGCCCAAGCCCAGCTTATCATTCCAAGTTTAAATCTCTCCCTAGCTATGAACTCAGTAAGCAGTCTTAAGCAAGCCACTGTCTCTCAGGTCTGGCTCCTGCTTTAACCTGGAGAGAATAACTAGATTGATCCAGCGACACCTGCCCTTGAGGGATGCTGAGGCTCAGAGCTTACCTAACTTCAAGCAGAATGGCATTCTATCACTGCCAGGCCACTTCTACAGAGGCCCTGTTCTATGTGCCCACCAGCCTAATTGTGTTTGTTGGTGGGCACCTGGGCAGGTTTGATGGGGGTGCAGGTGGTTTATCATTATCACTGGGGCCAGAAATACACCTGCAACCAGTGCAACTGGTACAGTATAGATGCAATGTACTCCAACTGCCTGATCCCCAACATGGTGGTGCAAGTGCCATCTGTGGCGGCAGTGTTGTGGCATTTCTTGCCTACACAATGGGAAGAGGAGGTCAGAAGGAGAAGAAAGGGCAGAGCAATAGGCAGCTACATGGAGAAGGAAAACTTAGCTGAAACAGAAACTGAAGAAAGCAAGAAATGAGGAAGAATAAAGAACCAGTTCCATTTTCAGTTCAATGGCAAATAATCCCAAATTCCTACCATCTATCAATTTCTAGGGTTTAGTGTGGTCCCCCCACAAATCTATGAGAAGTATTGTGTGTTATAGGGTAATTGAGGCAATGCTATTAGAATTCCTAAGGGGAAGTCAAGCAGGGAGGGAGGGGGGAGAGAGAGAGAGGAATTCTGGTGGAGGGAGAAGATTGGTGGAGGCTTGGAAAGGGAATTTGAATGTTGCAGGGAGGAAGCAGTTGAGAGTCGGCTGAGAGCAGTGAGTTCTGGAGGGGGGCACTTAGTAGGGGACCTGAAGCTGGGTTGGGCAGGTCTTCAATGTGGGATCAGTAATTCAGTGGTCATTGCCCTCGTGTGACGGTGCCCGAAAAGGAACAGAGATGCAGAGAGGGACTGTGTGTCTCCTGTGGAGGTCAGGGCATGTGGCAGCCCCATGCCCAGCAAAGAGGGGGTTCTGCTAGCTGCCCAGGAAAATAATTCCCTCTGTTTAGGTGGGCCACGGAGCCAGGGCTTGGCTAGCATTGCCAATGCCCAGGTGCCTTGCACCACCCCCTCCAAGCAGCTGCAAAGCAGCTTTACAGACCTGGGCTATGCCTACATCTTCCCAAGCGACTTAAAAATGGAAAGCGTAATGCTGGTGGTCAACAAAAGAGGTTTAAAGACTCACTTTCTGCTCTCATGCCAGAAGGTTCTTCTCCCATTCTCTGTTTATGCTCAACTTGTAGGGTGTTCTCTCCGCCCCATGCAAATCTTTCCTTCCTCTTTCCTGTTCTTTTTACAAGGGCAGCTTTGGCGGCAGCCACATCAGTGATTACAGGAGATCATGGAAGAAAGAACGTAATCTTGAAGCATGGCAGAACTCTATGCCATGGACTGCTTCGAGGGAAGAATCTTTGCACATGTGAATGGGCTATCACAGACCAAACATTCAGCTGTCACACACACACACACACACACACACACACACACACACCATGGAATTAAAGCAGGGTGCTGGCCGGCTGTGCCATGGTTAAATCACCTGCGGCCACAACCACACTGACAACTGATTGGCCGGGGCTGTCCCACAAGGGTAGAACCCCAGCAGCAACAATGTGGTGAGAGTGCAATGAAAAGATGTCTCATTCCATCTGTATCATTACTATGTGAAACACGCTGCACTGCAAAATCCAAAAGTATAAGGATTTTTTCTACCAACTTTGCGAGTGTTTTTAAAGAAAAGATTGGTGCTTTGCTCTCCCCTGCTGCAGCAGCACAAGTGAACGTATCAACTCCAGGTCTTTCTAAAGGTTAGCCTTTTCTTTTTAAAACACAGTCTTGGCTATTTGGCGAGGTTTTGTTGACTGTGAAGAAATCATCAACAGGAAACTGGAGCGGCCATGAGTCACTGTTAATCGGCTTCTTAATACAGTGGTGCTGAGAGACATATTTTAGCCACCTGCCCTTCTAAGAAATTTGAGGCAACACCTGGTAGGGGATGCTCGGACTGACACCAAAAGGACTTCACAGCAATGTGATTACTTGTTCCCAGGGGGAGTACCGTTTAGCACTTGGCTGCCATGCAAAATTGCAGGGCAGAGCAATTAAGAAAGACCCAGAAGTTCTGGGAAACAATAACAACTGAATGGCCAGTTCAAAGTCTGAGGCAGCATCCAGTTCACGCTTTCCTCCACTTCCATCCACACCCGCACACAGAGAGCAGAACATTGGACATGAAGTCCACATGCATAACTTGCCTGTTCTTAGGAACTGCTCTTGCCATGCAACTTTACCCCACCTCCTTTTCCAAGTATGGACACGTGGAGGAGGAAAATTGCACAAATTTGGCTCAGTGGGTCGGGGTCAAAACCTCCAGAACTGCACAAATGGAAAGGTGGGTTATTCTGTCTGGCAAGCTGGTATGTTTGCACAAGTGGAGCATTTATAATAGTGCAATGTTGAAGTCTACCCATCATTTGGGCATGCACATTAATGCTGCATGTGTAAGCCTGTGCACACATAAGCACAATACTTGCTCCTACACTTTACTGTGTGTAAGGTATTGATGCATGGTCTGTGCATGTGCCAGCCATGATTTTTCCCATACTGTGGATGATGTTTTGTGCACGCATCCTTTGCATTTCTCTCCCCACCCCCCCAATAGATCATAACATAAACATCAATGATTCTGTGTCCTCAGAATAACGTTGTTACTTTGTAACCTGTCTGATCGTTTTTGAAGGCGATGCTACTGTAGCTTTGGGGAGATGCCTAGCAAGCTAATTGGCGAAGCGTTTTGTGGATCATTCCTATTCGCTTTCTTATAAATTGGGGAAATGATACTCAGTCTCTAACCAGAGGGCATTTGGCCCGTGTTGTTTATGTTGTTAATGCATAAAGCTGTATTAACAGAGCTAAGGAACACCTGCAGTGACAGGAAAAAGATGGAAGCTTAAACAAGCGTGCAGCAAGACCTCAACATCAGAGAGATGCTAAGACTTAAATTACTGCTCTAGAGGTGTGCTACTTCCAAACAAAGTACAATGAAAATTTGAGTCTGTCAGTTCTCCACAGCATCTTATTTGTCCTCAAGTTTAGAAATGAATTCATCTCTACACATTTTGTTTCAGACAATCCTGACCTAATTCACAACTAAGTGAAAGATGCACAACCCATCTACTTATCTAAACATATCCACAGGGGCTTGCAAACTACAGGAGGTCCTATTAGTTCAGTGAAAATTACATATATTACATTTGCTTGGGATTGCAGTCTTGCAGTTCTAAGGTGCAGTTCTTACATATATGTTTGCCACTCAGCGAATATGCCATTCAATTGCAATTTTTCCAGTCACCACATGTAGAGTTTTCATATTACTCAGAGTCAATTCAAAACACAATATTTTTCCACGGAGACATGGAGTTTGCACGTTTGACTGAAATGTCTACTCCATGCTAAGTCACAAGTGATGAACATGCATGTGTGAACTGGCCCCATAAAGTCACATAGGCTGCCCAGAAGTGACTCAGTGGCCACAAATAGCTGGGCAGCTGAAGGTGAACCATTGCTGATCTGATGGCTTTGCTTACTAAATAGTGCCTTTATGCTTGAATTAGAAAATCCAAACAACACCCACATCAGTACTAACTAACATTCACTGGGAAGTTCTCCTGTACAAGTCAGACTGAAGTGAAGCTATACAAGAACATAATAATAATAATAATAATAATAATAATAATAATAATTTTATTTATACCCTGCCCATCTGGTTGGGTTTCCCCAGCCACTCTGGGCGGCTCCCAACCGAATATTAAAAACAAAATACAGCATTAAACATTAAAAAATTCCCTAAACAGGGCTGCCTTCAGATGTCTTTTAAAAGTAAGATAGTTGCTTATTGCCTTGAAATCTGATGGGAGGGTGTTCCACAGGGTGGGCACCACTACCAATATGGTTCAAGAAATGACTAGGAACAGTGTAATGTTGCATAATTAAAATGATAGGTCCTCAATCAGCTATTTTAAACCATAAGCACCTGGTGGAAAGCCAAAGGAGGTTAACAATCTCTTTAAATACTTTTACTATGCATCTTAGTAAAATAGTACTATTTTATCATTTATCATCTTACTAGGTTCATAGAAAGGCAGAGGTTATTTATAAACCATTGGAACTGAATATTTCAAGACAATGCACAGTTGTATGTTTTATTTGATTTGATTGTGGAGAGATATCAAAGGTTGTATTCAGTGAAGTCATCCTTTTTGTCAAGGGCTTCTGCTATGGAAGTTCCCCCACCTCTCCTTTCCTCTGGGCTGCCCATGTCTGTTCTAGAGGTTCCCTGAAATCTCCAGAGCAAATGGGGGTGGGGCATGTGAAGAGATATGGGGGGAATTTCCATTCTATAACCAGGTTGTTTTGTTGGCTACAACCCTAACATGATTATTGGCATTAATATTACAGTGGAATCTCAGTTGTCAAACATAATCCGTTCTGGAAGACCGTTCGACTTCCAAAACGTTCATCAAACCAAGACGGAATGGGTGGTCAGCAATTTCAGTGGAGAAAATAGAGAACTGCACCTTGGAAGCCGTTCAACTTCCGAGGCGTGTTCAAAATTGGAAGCATTCACTTCCAGGTTTTTGGCATTTGGATTCCAAATCATTCGGCTTCTGAGACACTCAAAAAACGAGATTCCGCTATATAAACATTATTTCCAATTACATCCCACTCCAAACCAAACATGATGCAGAGAATGTATACACACACACATTTTCCCCTCTCCCTCTTTTTTCCTCTTTTCTTATTATTTTTCCCCTTTCTGGCTCTTTCTCTTTTATCTTTCTAAATAAATACGATTTCCTTGTTTTCTACTTTGTATTGTAATTGATTGTCTGTCACGGCTACACTTGTTTAGCATTGTAAACATATGACACATTTTTCTAAATAAATTATGTTTCCAATGCATACTAACATATTCTTAAACCTAAAGTGGCATCTGCAAATATGGGTGAAAATGAGAACATCGATGCATTCTTGCCTGAACGAAAGAAAAGTAACTAAAGCCATGTGGGAATGTATCATAAAATGTGTCTGACTCCTGAATTAAGTTTGCTAAGTCCTAAGCATATTCACTTCTTGTCACCCTTTACCACTAAAAACTTCAGCAAGAGAGCACAGATTTATGGGAAAGTAACCCTTTGAGATTCAGTATCTAACTTCCATTTCTAAGTAATCATTCCCATTTGTGGCTTTGTCAGAATTCATCTCTCTGTCAAATCTGAAATCAAACTCATGAGAACAGATGCCTTTGTAAGAGTTCCAATATTTCTTTCTTCTGCTTGAGTCACCCTAGTGACATGTCATCACTTCTGCTTCTCAGTCTAATAAATGGATAGCCGTTACAGAAGAAAACCTACAGGGCAATAAGTACTAGCAAGAATGGCTTCCAACTTTGTGGTGCCCTGGTTTGGAGGATGCTGCCCAATTCTTGCCCATAATTTTGTTGACCGGGAGAATAATAATATGGCAGTTTTTCTAACTCGGCTGCTAGGTACACACCACAGTTGATATTCAGGGGAAGGCTGTACAAGAAATTCAATACGCATTTAAAGTAAAATCTATCAAATTTGCACTTTCCACAGCAATATGCGAACCAAAACACAACCTTTATTAAAAATCCACATCGGAATTCTGTGAGACAGTTCTCCACCCAACCAATGCGTACAAAAATGCATATATTAATGGAAAGTGTGCATTGAAAAGGAAGATAGTAGTGAAAACAACATTAAAATGTATTTATATTTGGAAAACTGCTTGCAGAAATATGTACTTTGGTCAAAAGTGCACATAAAAATTAATTAGGAGAAATCCAGAAAAAATTTCATGAGTTACTTTTTTAAAAGTGAATTGCTGCAAATTGGGAGAGCTGAACTAAAGATTGGGAAAATAAGAAAATAAAAGAACCGAAATTGACAAACCTGTGTCTGACTGGCACCACTGCAGACTGCGGGTGATTGGGCTCACTTGATTTTGGGATCCTTCATACAAAAAAATCCTGTACATAGAAAATAAGCACATCATGGTGAAAGGCTAGCTTTCTCCATGACATGCATTCAGTCACATAAGTCCTCCTCTGCAGTCTAAAGTTATTCAGAACTCACAATGCTGGAATTGCCACATATATTCAACAATTCTGATTCTAGCATTACACAATTGTTATGTATCAGGCACGTCCAACTCCCAAGAGGCTGTGATCTACCCATTGTCATTGCCAGGAGATGTTGAGCTTTCTTTAGGGAAGGATTGACCATTGACCAGTTATTGAGCTTTTTTTAGGGGGGAATTGAATGAAACTGTTGAACTTTTTTTTGGGGGGGGGTGCCCAGAGTGGGAACACAAAGCCTGGATCATGATCAGCCTGTTGGACATGCCTGTTATATATAAATTGCTGTCCAGACTCATAAGATGCCTTTTTTAAAAAAAAGATCAACAAAATTAATCTCCTAGAGTTCCTTAAAATACAAGTGGAGAACCTCAAGAAATCCCAATTGGATTTGCAAGGTTTTTTATTATTAAGTAAATAGCTTATTAAGTAAATAGCTTATGAGGGGACGCAGGTGGCGCTGTGGGTTAAAGCCTCAGTGCCTAGGACTTGTCGATCGAAAGGTCGGCGGTTCGAATCCCTGCGGCGGGGTGCGCTCCCGCTGCTCGGTCCCAGCGCCTGCCAACCTAGCAGTTCGAAAGTACCTCCGGGTGCAAGTAGATAAATAGGGACCGCTTACCAGCGGGAAGGTAAACGGCGTTTCTGTGTGCGGCTCTGGCTCGCCAGATGCAGCTTTGTCACGCTGGCCACGTGACCCGGAAGTGTCTCCGGACAGCGCTGGCCCCTGGCCTCTTAAGTGAGATGGGCGCACAACCCCAGAGTCTGTCAAGACTGGCCCGTACGGGCAGGGGTACCTTTACCTTTACCTTAAATAGCTTATATTGCATCATGGATTTTATACCTGTAATTGTTAGGATAAATCCAGATGGAGGAAAATTAGAAACAAATGGAAAATATGGGTCATAAGTATTCAACTGAGACATAACTCAGTGTAAACATCCGAGAGGTTAAAAAGGAGGGAGCAGAAAACACAATTTCTGATGGAAAAAACAGAATGCTTTGAACACATAAATGCAGAATTAGTATTTCATGTCATTTATACAATTAAATACATAAATAAGCCCAACCAACATGGAATGGGAAAGAATTCTTTCCAACCAAGCTCTACATCATGTTCCTCACATTTTTTCAAACATTAATTTTTAAAATTAGTGTTCTCATGGTGGAAGTAAAGTGGTCTAAGCAAATTGGTAGGCAGGGGAAGAATATCTTCACTGTCCAAGTCCTGCTCCCAAATATTCTATCTTGGGACAAAACATTCCTCTGTCTGCATTTTTTAAATCCTGAATTGCAGTCTGACACTATCCATATTTGGGGGACCACCAGACACCCCTCCCTCGGCATATAAACCTACTAATTTGGAAATGACTTTCCTTAATTGCCCCTGAAGCAGAAATTGATCCTTGGGAGCCATACAGAAAATGGCTTAGTTCTCACTGTGCGGGGAAACCCGTGCCTGCTTCAAACAGCCACTGGGGGCACTCTCTCTCTCATACACACACACAATTCCTGTAGACAGAAAACTAGGATGTCAGGGTACAGAACTGAAGCCTAGCCTTATCTCTAGCATGCTAATTTTCTGTCTGCAGGAAAATTGTTTGTGGAGGAGCATTCTGTCATGTGAATCCCCAGGTAGGAGAAGACTCATGAAGATCTACTCAGGTAGGCAACACTGCTTTCTGATTCAGAACTCCTTGAGATCCCTGTAAACAACCACCTGAACTGCCAAAAGATGCATCTGAAGTTTACCAAGGGGCAAAAAGTGCAACTGATGAATGCTGTACTTAAATACCATAAACGTTATGAAGAATGTGCACAATGTTAACTTTTGCTTTGCTCCACATGTCCAAGTGTGCCGAGTTAGAAGAAAATAAAAGCAAATAAATACATGTAATGCTCTTTGCCAGAGCATAAGCCCCATGAGTTCCTTTCCATTCCCAGCAAGGCCTGGGACATCATGAAGCCTGTGCCAGGATATAACAGCTCAGGTGAACTTAGCCCCTTATAGGAGCAATGTCACCACTATCTTGGCTCTGTCCCTGGTCCTGTTGATCCTGAGCGCTGTGATCACTTACTTCTTTGCAACCTGTTACCTTGTTTATGAATACCAGCTATTCATTGCTACCATGTGCTACTACTGGGACCTTTTCATTCCAGGTTGGACCCCTTGCCTAGCATGCCTCATGGGCTGCACCCCATTGGAATAGGTCAGGTCACTCAATAACTTGCCTACCAGAAATTTGAGTAAGAACAAGAATATGTGGTAATTATGTTCATAAAGGCAATGAATTCTAAAGCAATTTCCAAGGAAGGCTATTGGCTTTACCAATAGTCCTTCCTCATTGCAAGGAATATTCTTAGGACATGACTAAGTCCTCTGATTTTCTGAGGACAAGCACGTGAGCATTCAGGCTCACAGCTGTCTGAATGTTCTTTCATAAAATTACATGCCTATCTTTCCGTCAGAGTGCATTTGAAAGGCATTTGAAAGAGGAGTAAAGTTACTTTCAAAGGTGCCTGCCAGATTCCCCCCCCCCTTCCTCCTGTTTTATCAGATATAGTCCTTCTGTAAAAGGAGTTAGTGGTTGATGTAATTTCCTGCCAATGAGAACTTCGAATGAATACAGTTAAAGAGACCACAAGAAGCATAGCTTATCATCTCCACTTCCCAATTCATCAAGGCTTTATCTCAATTTAGGAAATGTATTTGTTTTATTGTTCTGCAAAAGAAAAGAAAAAAAGGACTGATGTTGTCAGCCACTGCCTTTCAATGAAGTTTTTTTTAAAAAAAATAAAACCAATAATAATAATAATCTTTGTTTACTATGCATGTGTTTTAAAGATTATAACACATGAAATAAACATAAAGACTGTTTTTTAAAGAAACAAAGCTGAAAATCTATTGCCTCATAGTCGTTTCAGTCCACTCACATGAAAATTCTCCCTTATGCTTTAAGGGTGGGCCCTGTAGTTATTACATTTCCGATTTCCAATTATAACAAAATGTTATAAACATTAAATCATGTATTGTGAAGTAAACCCACTGCTGAGGAATATTATATTTTTTTCAAAACAGTTAATATCTGAACCACACACTGCTTCGCATTACCCCCATTATACCTCTGGATATAGAGTCACTTAAGAAAAGAGGAACTGTTTTGGTGGATGAGGCCAATGTCCATCCAGTCTGGGGCTTGGCAAACTTTTTTATGTCAAAGACCACATTGCCTCTGCAGTAATCTGTCAGGGGACATATATCAGTGGTGGGCTGAGATGTGGATGAGCCCCCAAACCAAACCAAACCTCCACCCCCTTCGTTAAACTACACATTCTATCCATTCCTTCATTTGCGCTTCCTTCTCCCATCACCCTTCTCTATCCATTTATTAATCCTCACGTTCCACACACCTTATATTCCAATACAGCATTCTGATCAAAGTCAAGAGGAACACACCTCACAGCAGATTGGGACTCCCTGGTCACTCTGAAAGCAACCAGAAGCCCCTTGAAGTTTGCAAGCAAGGCATAAAGGTGAGGACTATCACCTGTGTCTTGTCCCCAGCACCTGGTACACATTAGTAAACTGAGGTGGAAAACGAAGGCTCGGTTTCCGTAACATTCCGTATAGCTATTGACAGACCTATCCTTCACATTCTGTTTTCCCAGTATATCAGCTGTGTGTGAATCATTCCTGTAACAAAAAGGAAAGGCAATATAGGCTCTGAGATTTCTTGGATAACCCATGACTTGGATCCAAAGATATTTCTGCTTGTGCAATATAGCTCTACTGAATCCCCCATCCCTCTACAGCTTCCCCCAGAAGGTGCATCAACTCTCAGGAGCAGCTTTTGGGGGTGTTGAAAGGGTATGTAGGGAAGTCAGGAGTCTGGAAAATACCACTGTACAAGTGGAGTTGCACAGGAGCACCTCTGCATCCAGCCCCACTGGCAGAGGAAGAGGGCAGCTGGGCGGTCTGCCCTGGGTGCCAACTCTGAGGGGGATGACAAAAATGCTCACCTGCTGCCCCCATGTGTGGTGGCACTAGCCGCTGCCATCGCTAGCTGCCGCCATCGCACCGCCACAGCCTCATGCAGAAGATCCCGTCACTGCTGCAGCTGTGGGCAGAGGATCCTGCCACCACTACTACGAGTGGAGGAACCTGCCACCACAAGCGGAAGATCCCGCCACTGATGCAGCTGCGAGCGGAGGAGCCCACCGCAAGCAGAGGATCACACAAACACTGCTGCAGCGGAAGGTTGCCCCGCCCCCTGTGCGGCGGATCGGCCACCCCTGGGTGCACTGCATGGCTGCCGCTCCGGGCTTACTCTGCCACTGTCCAGCCCAGTATGTTTCTCACTAGTAGAAACCTTTCCCCACAATGTATGACTTGCAGTAGGATTTGTAGAACTGAAAATCATCATTCAACTAGTTTGGGTATCAGAGGCAAAACTGATTAGATTGACTATTTTGTCCTGAGTGAATGATGTGATCCAGGCCTGGATTTGGACTGCCTTACTGTTTTTATGAAGGCAGATTTCTGCTTATTGAAGAGCACAGCATATGGGACCAAACATTGCCCTGGCTGTAGCTGATGGGAATTTTATTTTACTGTTGGTGGGAAGACAATATTACAGTCATGGCAATTGGCAAAGCTGAAGTGGCAATGAGGCTGTGTTCTGTTAATCAGCAGTTTTCGCTCAACAGCTATTCAGAAGTGTGGGAAAATTCTCCTTTCCAAAACTAATTTTCCATATGCATTAATAACAACCCCAATTTTTATGCTTGGGGAGTGTGAGTGAAAGTTTCTGCCTGCTTAGTTGTCAAAAAATTATACCACCATCTAAATAATATTGGCAGAACAAATGCCACTTAACTGCAGCTGATGGGGGCATACATTTTTTAAAAAAATATTTCCTAGAGGAACAAATTCATCCAACTTCATTATTCCTGAATATTTCCTACTGACATCAGGACAGCTTCTCTGGAAAAGAAATGGATTTGAAGGCTGCAGATTTAGCTAAAAAAATGAGATTTCATCTCTCTGGAAACAACAAGGTATCAAATTAATACTAGCGTGCTGTAGTGAACTGAAAGTTGACTTGCATGATCACAACGCTGCTGAAGCCATAAGTACTTCCCTATCAGCTAGTGAGGTTTTTAAAGAAGGTGCACGTGGATGGCGTTGTGGCGTAAACCACAGAGCCTAGGGCTTGCCAATCGGAAGGTCAGCAGTTCGAATCCCTGTGATGGGGTGAGCTCCCATTGTTCAGTCCCTGCTCCTGCCCACCTAGCAGTTCAAAAGCACATCAAAGTGCAAATAGATAAATAGGTACTGCTCCGGTGGGAAGGTAAACGGCGTTTCTGTGCACTGCTCTGGTTCACCAGAAGTGGCTTAGTCATGCTGGCCACATGACCCGGAAGCTGTCTGTGGACAAACGCTGGCTCCCTCGGCCTATAGAGCTAGATGAGCATGCAACCCCAGGGTCATCCACGACTGGACCGAATGGTCAGAGGTACCTTTACCTTTACTCCTATTCATAGAGGTCACTTGGGCCCCTGGTTGTCAAAGATGGATCAAGGAGCATCCCCAAGCAACAGACCTGCTCCTTCAGAGGGAGTGCAATCGGCTTATTTCCCAGACATAGGAACCATCACCACAGGGCCTCCATCTTTCCAGGATTCAAGCTCAATTTACTCACCCTCATCCAGCCCACCATGGTACCCAGACTCCAGCCCAGGGCTTGCACAGCCTCACCTGCCTCAGATGTAATGGAGATGGTAAAGGTAAAGGGACCCCTGACCATTAGGTCCAGTCGCGACTGACTCTGGGGTTGTGGTGCTCATCTCGCTTTATTGGCCGAGGGAGCCGGCGTACAGCTTCTGGGTCATGTGGCCAGCATTACTAAGCCACTTCTGGTGAACCAGAGCAGCACACAGAAACGCTGTTTACCTTCCTGCCAGAGTGGTACCTATTTATCAACTTGCACTCTGATGTGCTTTCGAACTGCTAGGTTGGCAGGAGCAGGGGCCGAGCAACGGGAGCTCACCCTGTCATGGGGATTCAAACTGCCGACCTTCTGATCGGCAAGTCCTAGGCTCTGTGGTTTAACCCACAGTGCCACCCGCGTCCCTTAATGGAGATGGTAACCAACTCTATATCTCCATTACATCTGAGGCAGGTGAGACTGAGGCAGGTGACCCTGCGAGTACAAATGGAGATACCATAGAACAGCATCGCCATTACATGAATACTGTTGGGGTGGGGACTAGTGGAACAGAATACTAACACCAACATACAAAGCACACATCTTGCCCCTCTAATGCAGCAGGGAAGCTGCTAAGAGAGCCCTAATGCTACATCTGTGCCTGCCCACAGTCTTCTGCTGGAATAAAGAGCAAATAACTGTGCTGCACTAGTAATGATTATCACCAGGAGGTGGTCTCTATCATTAACAGTGAGGTTTGCTGCCACAGTAGGTCAGGACATGATCACCAACTGTGCAGCTGTTTCTTTAGGAATAAGAGGATTTAAGCAGTCAAAGTGAAGCTTATTTTACCTTACTGATTCCAGCAGGAGCTAAAACATTGGAAAGAAGGCATGACGTGTAGGAGAACAAAAATAAAACACCTAAACTGGGATGTTTAATGCACATGTTTTCACCATTAACACTTTACAATGCTTTATAGAGGCCCAGCCAAAGCACAAAAAATATAAGCGTTACTATGGAATACTGCCCAGATAACTTAAACGGCTAAATAAGGGAAATGTCCCACAGAGCCACCCCACAAGCATTGGCTGAGTGAGTGCTATCCATTAGAGAGTTTTCAACACATCTCACCATCTTTATCACTGAATAGGGATTGCAGAAATTTGCTGCACTACAAAATTTGCAAATATCAAGAGCAGATTCTTAACAGTTCAGCCATAACAGTCAGAGAACTGAGTGCAGGCAGAATAAAAAGGGCCTAATTACCTTCAGAAAGAAGGAGAAATCAGTACAACCACCAAATGGAAAAAATCTCACCATTATTAGATAAAAAATATTCCTCAGGAGCACTAAATAAGCATTTGCACTGTATCAGTCATGCAGACCTAGAGACATCTATAGAGCGTGTGTTGTACAGAAGTAGGCAGATAAGGAGAAGCGTGCAACCAGTTACATGTAAAGTTTCTTTTCTGAACCAACTCTAATGAGAAAACTGGGGAGAGATTCAATTAGCTGTTTGGAAGTGGAGGCTTGGTTACTGTCACTCTGCCTGCTCCTTCCCTGAATTATTATTATTTATTAAATTTGTTAGTCATTTTATCTTGCCCTGGTCAACCCACAGTGACTTACAACCCTGAATAGCTGATCAGCACCATAACAATGATCTGTGAGCTACAGGCACACAACCTATTTTACACAAGCATAGCAGGATCAGGGCAAAAGTTTGGCAGGCTCAGAATGACTCCACAGAATGACTCTGTTTCAAACTCTGAAGAGCCACTGCCAGTCAGAGTAGAAATTACGAAGAGCCAAAAACAGACAAATGGTCCCACATTGTGTATGTCACTATTTTTCATTCCTGCAGATCTCATATGTACCTTTCCCTCACTTGACTCATGGAAGCTGATCAGCTTTGAAAAGCTCTTCCTTTAACAGCAATAATTGGTTAAGACCGAAGTCTCAATACCCGGCTGGTTTCAAAAACCACTCTCAGCAAATTACACAGCAAACATCTGCAGGGAATTCTAGCCTGCACCATGATGTCAGGCAGCAGCTGTCCTGAAGGAGGACTCTGCTGAAAGGGTCCTGAGAGCCAGTGAGGAACATTGTGGGGGAACGAGCCTCTCAGACTTGTTTGGTAATCCTCCCTCTGCCTCTCCCAGCTGACAGACCTGACACCTCATACAAGCCTGAGAATTAACTGTGCTCATAAAATTAGGAAACAAGAGTCCCATAAAGTTGTAATGAGCTTTGGGTTTCAAAATTCTACGGGTAAATATCCTCTGACCAAGGGAGCCATAAAAGACGCCTTTAAAAAGCAGCTTTTCCATGTATTTACGAAACACCCAATTTTCTTAAACATCTCATACAAAAGAGGCCGTGCTTTTTACTTGGTTTACTTCATGTTCCCATGATGTGCAGCATCTGCTAAACAAATTAATATCTTTTTTAAAAATGCTGAAAAGGAAACAAGATTTCTTGCTCTCCTTTTTTTTAAAAAAAAAAAAAACACCTCTCTGTTATTGATCCATTATGGGCTTATACACAAAATGGCTGGGCCTCTTTTTTCTCATAAAGTCACTTCACAGGCAATATTAAGGGACAGGAGGGTCACAAAGTGAAAAGGTCCACACAAGCTGTTTCTGATGCAACTTTGTGTCTTACATAGAGAACTGGACATATAAAATATTTCTAGTTGTGTTAGTCCATCGCAACAAAAGCAACCAAGAGTCTTGCAGCAACTTAGAGATGAACAAATTGATTGTGGCATCTGATGAAATGGACTCTGGTCCAGGAAAGCTTATGCCGCCATCAATTTGTCGGTCTTTACAGTGCTGCAGGACTCTTGGTTGCTTTTGCCATATGGAAAATGTTGCCCTGCAGTAAAAAAATCCACAAGGATTATGCAGGAAAGACTCAAAAGCAGGATGCTAAATAACTGCAGATTCCTGCCTGCAGATCTTTCTTTCAACATCAACATTTCTGGACCCAAAGAATACCATGCGGTATACCATTGTTGAAGTTCAACACCACAAGTCTGAATCTGGCTAGTAGTATACAGAAGGCTAGTAGTATACTAGGAAATTCCATGGGAGCTGCTCTCTATTTGAGGAAAGATGGGACAGAAAAACAAAGAAACATATTTAGGGTGCATTAAAAAACACCACTCCTATAGAGGGAAAGTGTTGCCATCCTATCAGAAGTCAAGGAGATAAAGAACTACAAAACTTTCAGAACACATCTGAAGGTATCTGTATCAGAAAGTTTTTAATGTTTGACGTTTTTATATGTGTTGGAAGCCACCGAGGAGAGCAGCTGGGGCAACCCAGCTAGATGGGTAGGGTATTACTACTACTACTACTACTACTACTACTACTACTACTATTATTATTTCATAACTGTCCCCCACATAAAGTTCTACTGATGTGCCTGAGGATGATCCCCTTTCAGAACCACTTTCCTACATCAGACTAATAGATAAATCCCTTTGGCCTCTGTGGTCTGGTTCTGACACAACATTGAGACAGATTTCATTCCTAGGGAATGCAGTAGCGGGAACAGAGTGTACCATCATCTCTTCACTGGGGGATATGCTTTTCAAGCGTCAAGCTACATATGATGCTCAGCCAAGTAAATGTTTTTCCCCAAAGGTTTTTTATTAAATACCCGAAGCAGCTGTGGGAAGTACATGAGTGTGGAGGGCTAGCAGGATGGTGGCACTTGTTACTTTTCCCCATCTGAATTGCCTTTAGCTCCATGCAGGGAAGAGATGAGTATCCATCCACTGGGGGGGTGGGGGACAGTTCAAGACAGGATAATTTTAATGAGATCAAACACCCACAGGTAACGGGATAAGCAGCCCCTTCCTCTCAGCACGAACATCTGGAACAGACTGCTGCTTTTTACTGTGGCTATGAGTAAAAACTTAGGGGTCACATCCACCTGACTGCACATCCATCATGTGCAGTTTGTCTCTGATGAACAATATTGTTCCATGTACCTGCCCTTCCTCCATTGTTCCATAACCAGCTGGTGGCTTCAAATAGCTCTGCAAACTGGTCCTATTACTGTCCCTTGCCCATCACACACACCAACAAAGCTAAGGGAGGCATCCATTCTACAGTGTAGAGTGTACCTTCTCACAACCCAGCTGCCCATGGCTGCTACTGTGTGAGATGAGGAAAATCTGGTCATGTGAATCCAAAAGAACCTCGTGTGTACAGTGCATTGACCACAGTACTTTTAACACGTCAAATTACCTGAAGTCCAAAGAAAGCCATCAGAATGGAGTTGATTGTACCCAAAATGCCTTCAGGATCAAAAGGTTGAGTGGTTTTGTACAGCTCCTAACAGGAAAGAAAACATTGCTTTGGTTACTCAAAACTCCCAAGATCTAAAACAGCAGGCAGCCTCTCAATTTACAATATTACAGGTCACAAAATAAATGTCGGCCACATAAGACAATGTGGAATACATCCAAATTGTCTCACTTCCTTAAATATGCATATCTATTCACTGAATCAAACGCAGTCATTAATGCAAGAAGTTCAGAGGCAGCCGGCTCATTTGTTCATTTATCCTGTGCCAGAAAAATGTAACTCCCTTTTAAAAATAAATTACCATTTCTATACCAAAGGCATCCAAACAGAGGCAGATTTAGGGAAGCGCAACCAGTTTGGTTGCACTGGCCCTGGGCCCTGGGAGGGGCTGCAAGGGACACCACAACTATGATTTAAAATGGAGTATGAGAGGTGGGCGGTGGATGAATTTTGGTGTGGCACAGCGCACCCCTGAAATTTGAGACCCCAATGTTCGCTGCTGATCCAAATCTTTTCTCTGAAGCGATTATACAAATACAAATGTTATATAATTGTTCGCTTCATTTCATCCCCCAATTTATTTTGAAGCAATAACAAAAACATTAGGAATAAGCAGGCATCACATAAATCTGTAACACTGATAGCAGTTCATATAGCATTGTGGTTAAGAACATAAAATATAAAACGGTATAGAAATTATGTGAATGATAATAATAATCACAGAAGCCTCAACAAGTTGCCCATAGAAATGGCAGGCTAGTTACAGATTTGAGACATGTGGTGGTTACCAGTCAGCTTTCTTCACAAGGTGTTTTTAAACTCTTGGGAGGTTTACAGCAGCTATATGGGAAGCTGACAATCTGCAGAATCCATCCACCCATAATGAGGGAACACTCTACTGTTATATATTTCAACTTCATTATATATTTATTGGACACAGCAAAATTTGCCTTATGCTACTGCTGGACACTACAGATCACCAGCTCGTAGAGATGCCATGAATATTCAGAATTCAGTAAGATTTCAAACTAAGATTGTGTATCTACTTTTGCAGAAATTTTGACAATACCAGTTATGGGGGTTTTTGGCGGGGAGAAGTGTCAACTAAAAGCAGGGAATGAGGAAAAAGAGGTCCCCTCTCAAGTCTTTCCAGCTTTACGGATCTCAAATCATTGCACACATGCAAGTAACATGTATAAAAACACATGTACGCCAGAAAAGTGTGCATAAGATACATGTATTAGTGAAAATAACAGGGGGGGGGATGCACTATATTAGGGGAAATTGCTTTGCAAAAATCTGCATATTAGGCAAAATTGCAAAGAGAGAGAAAAATTTTGCACTAAAATACTGATTGATTTTCACCAAGAGCACATCCTTGCCTGATATTGGGTCCTTGGCCAATTCTGTGGCACTGGCAGTTAAAGGATATCAGATGGGGGGGGCAATTTGGGGACCCACTGCTAGCCAGGATTAATAAATATTCTGAGCTAGATGGGCCACTGTTCTGATACAGGGTTGTGAAAAGTCAGCCCGCTTGGAGATTCAAGACCAACAAACTTCCCAGAGCTTCCTCTTGCTCCCTGATCCTTATATACCTAGAATTTTACTGTACTTCGCTGCCTTTTAGCACTGCATTTTAGTGCATAGCCATCTAAATCATTCCACAGAGCAATTGAGCAAAAATGTATACAGAACTAAAAATCTACAATTTTCTGACAGTAAGAACTGTTGCTTAGCTGTCCTTGAGGCGAACCTTGCCTCTCTGACTTGCCAATCCAAAGGTTAAAAAGGAACATGAAGAGAGCAGCCAATGTAGTTTGTGAGAGTTGCCAGCATAGCACTGTCACCGGGTTAGGCTCTTAGTCCCACGCTGCCACTCAGCCTCCTTTCACTGCCTGCTTTCTTCCCACAACTGTCTTCACTTCTGTTGGTCTGCCACTCCTGTTCCTAGCATCACCGCAGCAACGGCGTTCCTTCAGCATTCCAGAAGCCAACTGCCTCATCAGAACGGCAGAGGAAGGGATGGGCTTACTGCAGCCACTTTATGGGAAAACTGGTAACTCATTAGCCTGTGCCCTGGCCCTCTTAAGAAAACTAGTTGCTGTCTAGGGCCTCCAAAGTATCAGATAGAAAGCATTTTATTGCCGGTGCCAGTAGTTCTGTTTGTAGGCAAGGCATCCAATGACAGAAGATCTAAACACCACTGTGTTTGACAAGCTAGTTTGATTTCTTCTTCTTCTGACTATTCAAAAATGGCCAGCTGGTAGCCTGCTAAGCCACATACAGCCATCAAGTGGATTTTAACAGGCCTCTAACAGTCCTCCTAAATTCTAAACAAGACATAGGAAACTGTCTTGTACAGTACTGAGTTAGGCTATGGGTCCATCTAGCACACCATTACTTAAATTGAATGGCAGCAGCAATCCAGGGTTCAGACAGAGGGTTCACCACCACCTGGAGATGCCGGGGATTCAATCGAGGACCTTCTGCATGCAAAGCAGATGTTCTATCACTGAAGGGGGAAAGCAAAAAGCTCACGCACAACTTCACTTTTCAGAAAAATATAAATGTGTGCAAGGCAGGTGCTCCACTTTTCAATGCCCCAGCTCCCTTTTGGATTTTGGATATAAAACGCTGGACACTGGAAGGTGCTAGATGATGCCAGCTTCTTACTATGGAGCGCAGAACTGCTGTTAAGTATGGCAAGTTGTTTCATGCAACAAAAGACACTTTTAGACACTGGGTGACTCTCTGAAGATTACAGTACCCCTTCAAGGATACAAAAATTAGAAACGCCTGATCTATATATCCAGCAACTTGAAAATTATACAGTGGTACCTCGGGTTACAGACGCTTCAGGTTACAGACGCTTCACGTTACAGACTCCGCTAACCCAGAAATAGTAACTTGGGTTAAGAACTTTGCTTCAGGATGAGAACAGAAACTGTGCGGTGGCGGCGCAACAGCAGCAGGAGGCCCCATTAGCTAAAGTTGTACTTTCAGGTTAAGAACGGACCTCCAGAACGAATTAAGTTCTTAACCCGAGGTACCACTGAATTTAAAAGGAGATCAGTTTCTAGAGACCAGGAATTAATGCTCTGTCAAATGTTCTTAATACACAGAGGTATTAACACTTCCTGAAACATCTGGATTAGAGACAGGACAGACGGAGAGCATTTGTCCAGCTAAATTGTGGTGTTTCTTATAATATTATATGCAAAGGTAAATCCCAAAGAGCTGAGATTGCTTGTGAACTTGACTCTGAAACTCCTGACTGTCAAACCTTAACACTGCTTTCACACTAGATTTCTTTCATCCTCTGGGGGTGAGGGGAAAAAATCAGTATGATAACGGTGCCACAATAAGTGTTCCTTTTGTTTGGCTGCACCTGGCTAATGTCTGACAGGAGAAGGAAGGGAATAGCTAAGCGATGTTATCATATAAAAGCCAAAGGCCAGATAAGCCCAGCACTTACAAACACTTCACCAAGCCAGCCCTGCAGATAATCAATTACCTTACATGTGGGGTAGCGATATATGTGGTCCTCTCCAAGCACCAACTTATCAATGTACCCCGCTGCACCGCCAGTACAGTTAGGGTATTTTCCATCATCTCCTATCCCCCCAGGGCCCAGGTAACCTCTGCAGAGAGAACACACACAATATTAATTGCAGCTGTCAGTTTTCCAAGCACCGGAACTGATTTTATTTTTCGTCACAAGACCAGTCTGATATGACAAGAATTTGAAAACGAATTAGTGAGCTTATTTTCAACTCCTGAATAGCATTTACTACACATGCACCATTAAATGTAATGATCCTTTTGATCTCTGAAAGCCAAAAAGCTCTGTTAATTCTGGCAATCATGGTTTTTGTTGCCTCTCTGATCTTCCCCCAGAATGAGATATAATTTTTAAAATGCATTAGAATACGGCAATCTGAAAACATGCTTCCCTAATTGAGATGCACCATCTGCCGCAAAATATCTACAAAACACATCTCTACTAATTCAAATGTTTGATGTGCCTTTGCTTTTTCCGTCTCTGAAAACAGTGGAGGATGGTATCATGATTAGAATATAAAACCGGTTCTATTGTGTCAATATTTACTGTGTGGCTTCATCCCCAACAAAGCTGCATTTTCCCACAAAACAAAATTTTAGCTTTTACTCACTGAAAGTATATACACTCAGAATGTAACCCTCAAATTTCAAATATTGCTTTCCAAGCAGAAAACAGGTATTGTTTACCTGTTGGCAGGGCTGCAACTGCACAATATAGCTGTGGGTGGCAATAGAGGTATAATAGCATTTTTAAAGACAAACTAAAATCCACAAGGTAGTGAGCAGACATTTGTGTTTATCTCTGGGTTTGCCATATTTTGAAGAGCAAAAAAAGAGGAGACATTTGCCAACTTCTACTTTTAACTATGAATCGTGATGACGACTTTGCCCATGATAAAGAGGATGTGTCCTGGAAGCAGAGGACATATGGCAACCCTAATGTGAACCCATCCTCTAGCTGGTTATTATGCAAGAAATGGTTAAGAAAAATGTATTGCTGGGCATTGGGGAAGCCTAGTCTGCTGCTTGTAACGCTCTTAAAATGGAATATGGGAGATTTTATGCTCACTTAACTAAATTAGATCCTGTCTGTGGCAAAACGATCTTGGATTGCAGTAAGGAATACTAGAGCAAAGAGGCAATGGTTACTCACCCTTAGCAAACTGCAAACCAGCAGTTACTCAAATCTGTCTCCAGCATTTCTTGGAAAATGCAGAACCTTGCCTTGTGAGGCACACAGTAGCCTTAGCAAAAATTGTAGTTCGTATGTTTGCAAATTCTTCATGTTGTGTCTAAACTGCAGGTGCATTTCATAAAGTCGTCAGGAGGATGAGCCACTCCTCAAGGCTCACTCCAAAAAACTGCTAATGTGGTTCACCAATGCTTGTGAGAATGAACACCCTCCCTAGAATCCTACAAACTTAACAAATCAACTTGATTCCATTTGCCTATGACTGGCGCTATAGAAAACTTAATCTGAAAACATGGAGCTAGTTTTTCACACGTCTCCCCAACTGCAGTTTCTGCACAGCTTCTAAGAGCGTGTAGAATGCATATTCCATCACTCACTTTATGCTAAGCTGATTCCACTAATACAACTGCACATATGTGCATGAAATTGGTACCAGATTGTCAGTGCTTAGAGTGGAAAACATAGGAGTTCTGGGTATTGAAAATTCATTCAGCTAGGCTTCTCCTAATTTAACTTTTTAAAAGGTGGCAGGAACACCATTTCAACAAATGATGCAAAATGAAAAACGGGTCAGGATCATAGCCTTAAATGAAGGCTATGATCCTGACCCATTCTTCATGGGTCACAGCCAACGTGGCCATGTTAAACCTGGCTTCCACCTCTGTGCATGAAAGCATGCATTTCTTTTTAAATAGTTCAGGGTCGTGGTCCAATGTTCATTGGGAAAAAGAGTGTTTTATTCCTCGAGAAGTTGATGTGTGTGATTTATGGCCACATATTAGCTTCCACGGAGTGAAAGAGATTAAAGAATCACACTCTGTCATGAGCAATCTGAAATGGAGGAACAAGCTGCATCCATCTTTTTACACTTTCAAGAACACTTCTTTCTATCTATTGTATTTCTGTGGCATATCATTTCCTCCCAATCAACTGAAATCAAGGTGTCACAAGTCCCTTTTATTGCACTTCGGGTGCATCAGAAGAACCTGAACGCTAACTTCCTGTTGCAAGCAATTTTGCAAAAATTCTCTCTACCATTAATAGACAACCAATCACCACTGGCTTTAAATCAATTCTGCAGCAGAAGTATGGTGTGTACAATGAAATGTATAAACAAATAACTATTGACTTTCTCTGTATCTCATATTAAAAATCTTTGCTAACTTGCAGGTGCAAGCAGTAGAGAAACTCTACAAAGTTTACCCAGTTGAAGAAGAAAAGTTTCAAAGAATCTAATGTGCTTCAAAATACTTCATTTTCTAATGGGGTAACTAATGGGGTTGAGTAGAGAAAGATGAACTTTATCATTCCATTGACTTGTGTGGTACTAAGAAATAGGGAAACAACCCAAAGCTCCTTCAACCTCCCCTTAGTGCAAGACTTGTAAGATTCCAGTGCAAAATCTAGGTTACTGTCATAGTACCAGTAATGGGGTAGGAGACGTTATTGTTTCCCATAAATAACTCTTCCTATACAGTTTTTTTCTCTCTCTTCACATGCCACGAAAGAGAAGATTGGCTTCTTTTTCACTTCTGTTGTTTTAAGATAACAGCAACATTTATCTGCAAGGGGAAAAAATTATTCTGCTTCGTTTTAAGTAACGGGAGGGGGAGTTGCTAAGAGGTAGCAATATAGCTTTGCCTTATTCACTAAGACATGCAAATGATCCCATACTAAAACACAAACTGATACATCTATTTCACACAGCTCTTCTGCAATCCCTTGCATGCACCTCAAGCTGTGTCTGCTGATGGCTAGATCATTATTTTAAATGATAAAACAGCAGGACACATAGCATATGACAGCCTTGCCTTGCCAGTGCCTTTTTGAAGGATGCATGTCCTGGGGTACATGAAAGAGCTTGAGAAACACAGCCAAAAACACCCAGCAGCGTATATTACTAGGTATGTATCAGTCACAGCAAGCCAGCCCTGTTCCCTCTTCTACAATTCCCAAAGAATAGGGTTTTAAGGGGGCTAAATTCACTCATTTCCAAAATTGGGATTTGAAATTTAACACCACCGACACTGCCCTTCAATTTTCTGTCCAAAGAAATGAGAAATGACAGCACAACCCTAAGGACAGGGAGAGGTGAAATTCTGACTTGAATCTGGGACAGAAGAGCTCTCAAATGTTTCTTAACTGGACTTGGGGAAAGGGCTCAGTGTAGTGGGGAATAATACACTCAGGCATTAAAAATGACTGCCCGGCAGGTGTCACTTAGAATGGGAGTGGAAGGTTCTTTAGGGTCCAATTATTTCCAACACAGATTGTAAATGGAAGCAAGTCTAATGCATAGGTATGTTTCTACCAGGTCTGGCTGTCTGAACTCAGGTAGATATTGACCGAACAATCAAGTTGGAAAGCGAATGGGCTTGGAAAGAGGAACATGGATAGTCAGGGGGCAGACACTCAGGGAGCAGTTTGCACTGAATCTGAGCAGCCCACTCAGAATTAAAAGCTTTTGAGCACCAGTTACAACTCCATTGGCCCCCTTCTGTCACCTGACCAGTGGTCAGGGCTTGCTAACCAGCTGATATTTTCTCAATTGGAGATAACAACTGGAATATATTTCCTTGACGGAAAATCTACCCGACAAGTGGTGTTTGCATGTGGCAGAAAATACAGCAGTTGCCATTTAAACTGAGACAGACGGAAAGATGGGAGTTTTTTGGCTGTCGTTGGCAGAAGTAGGATGCAAATGTCACACTTTGGGATTCAGGATTGGCACTTGCTGCCTGTTCTCTGAATCTGCTTGTTTTCAATAAGCTATAATTGTGTGCTTGCAAATTAACAGATGTTACAAAGATGCTATGAGCCTCCAGTGCTTTCTCTCTCACTGCCAAGAAAAAGATCCTGTTTGGGGGGGGGGTACACAGAGAATATTCTATCACTTGGGAAATGGGTAAAACCATTGGCCTCTTTTTGGAGTTATATACCCTTTATACAATAGGTTGTTTAGGAAATGACCTTTCATGGTAGTGAATAAGACCTTTACAAATACACTTTTAGAATGCCCTTTTTTCCATTACGGAAATTCTACTCTACTGTGCATTCAGACTTGCTTACCTGGGGCATCCAGGGACAGGTAGCAGGAATGTGAGGCACAGCCAAAGGGTCTCCAGGATCACCATGATTACCCACTCCAGCCAGTAGAGAACGATATCCCTTAGTGGAGCCCACCAGTTATCAAACTTCAAAGAGAATGAAATTCACAAGATCAGAGATACGGTCAAGAAAATAAATATGGCCACTTCCAGAAGAATGTGTATCAGAACCACTCTTTAACCCCCAAAAGTTTTCTTCCCCCACCTTCATACACATCAATAGGAAATTGCTCTTTTAACTACATGAAAGTGAAAGCAGCAATTAGAATGTTAGCCACTTCCTGTCTCTGTCACTTGATTCACATGCAAAAAACCCTGAAGACAATCCATCAAATCAAATCCTGGGCATACCTATGGAGGGAGGGTGAGTGAGCATGCTGAGTGCTCATAAAAAGCCATAAGGTCATATTTATCAAGCAGTTGCCCAGCTACTAGGTCAGTGATTTTGCATGTGTTCAGGCTGTGTGCAATATGCCTTCAAAAAAAAGAGAGAACTTTATTCATCTCATCTCCCATGTGCTAACTAGGGGAAAGTTTGTTGTGAAGACTATAGACAATGCAATCTCCTATGCTCTGAGTATGTGTCATGGACTGGCTGGATGCAGACGAGTGGTGGGAAGCACCAGCAGGAGAACCCCCAGAGGAACTCCGAGAGGATGAAGGCTCAGAGCCAGGGGAGTGATGGGGGGCATGACGGTGAGTGGTCAGAGGGAGAAGAGGGAGTAGACCGGGAGGAGGAGGTGTTGGAAGATGAAGAGGCAACAGGGTTGAGTGAGCAGGAAGAGGCTGTTGCAGAGAGCAGCTCAAAAGCAGAAGCAGAGGTGGGTCAAGAAGCAGAGTGGAGGCAGGCTGCAGAAGAAGCCAGAGAGTTTTCCTCTCCTGCTGTGACCAGCTCCCTTGCCCGCTGGTCTCCCAGAATACAGAGAGGAATGAAGAGGGCAAAGCAATGAGAGACAATACAAAGGTGCCTTAGGCTGATAAGGAAGGAACCAGGAGAGGAGCCTTAGAGAGTGGTGGGAAGTTGGGGACCTTCAGTCCTCACAACTGCCTCACAGAGGCAAGAAAGACCTCTTGGGAAGAGTTGCTGGGACCACTAGGCCTGCACTGTTTTGGTTTCTTTGAATAAAGAGCTGACTTTACTGACACCAGGAGTTTTATAGCTGCCTACTCCTGACTCCAGCTCCTGACAACATAGCTCTGAGGATGGTGGGTACAAATGGGGGGGAATTTAGTTCAGTCTGCATTTACAGGTGGCCTTAGCTAACTGGCATTTTCTAAGAAGAAGATGCAAACCAAAACATACTTGCACTTTTTCCAAGTTATGCAATACAATTCTCCAGCCAACTAATGGTTCAGTTCATTTTTTTATGCCATCCTTTGTTACTGGATCTTTATTAGCTGAGTATTTTATGCTTGGTGTGGTCACCCAAATTCATTCCTGACACAGATATGCAAATATAAATTGGGAAAGGATTTAGCTACACACACACACACACACACACACACACACACACACAAAGCCATCTTTTCAAAAATGAATGTGCAGGAGAACATCCATCTTTAAATGTGAGCCTTTGGTACCAGGTTTTCAAAGGTAGCTCCTGAGGGTTTTCGCGCAAGCGTCTGATCCAAGAAGCATCAAATAAAACAGGAAGGATAAAATTAATGCACACATCGTTTTAATTTGGGGCCTGTGCCACAACACCCATTGCCATCTCTAATGCAAACATATATGTAGGCAGTTATTAAAAGACAGTTATCCAGCAGCTTGTAAAAGCTCTATTGAGTGACTGCAGCCTGTTGTGTAATTACATACTTAGCTCATCAGCGAAGTATTTATCATTATTAGCTGATCATTATCACTAGGAGAAGACACTAGAGTCTGGTCTATAAATACGCATTTAAACCAAATTTAAAACAGGATCGTCCAAGTCAGAGATAAAAGGAAATGGAGGGAGGGAGGAATGAGGTCACTCAGTTCACTTGCTTGCCAATGAAGAAATATTATTTGTAACATTCCCTCTAATTTATGTCTTGATCTTCTCAGACTGGAAGCCAATGGATGCATCCCCATTTTTCAGAGGGTGAAGACAGAAACAAAACACTCATCACAAATGGCCCTGCACCCCCAGTGCAATTCCAGAGTTCTGATTTGCCTTACATACACATAAACACAATACCAGAAAGTCAAACACTGGTTTAGCTCCTCCCCTCAGTCTCCGGGCAAGCTATCCATTTTAAATATATGTATTTAAAATTGAATGCATGTCATATGATCATTATACACCTTTATTGAATGGGATTTGCATAAACAGCTATTGGATTGGGCTGTGTGAGTTGGTGATGGAGAAGGTGCTAGCCAATACATTCCTTCCATTTTCTCCTAGTAATTCTTCACACTGAACTGCATTGAAAATATGCAGAGCTCATCCCAGGAAAGAAAATGTCTGTTTCTACTGAACATAGTGAGGGTGCTTTCAAAGTGGCCTCACTCATCTTAACATGTTACTTCTGTCTTCAACCTGTGAAACCTAAACATGTACACAAGAAAACCTTGATAGAAGGTGAATGTAATAAAATCTTGATGTGTTTTTCCTACGGAAAACAGCTTCGGTAGGGTGGGTGGGTGGGTGGGTGGGTGACATATACAAGAGAACAAGCCGAATAATAATAATAATAATAATAATAATAATAATAATAATAATAATTTCCACTATTATGATCATGGTATTTAACAAAATCAAGCTGCATAAAGTAATATCTAAGTTATGTAAAGGGTGGGTTGCCTTTATCATCTGTAAATGTTGACCTCAGCAGCTTTATCTTTTTCCTTGTATAAGGAAGATCAAATAAAATTGCATGTGAGTTCTTCATTATTAATAACAGGGGGGGGAGATATTCAGTACAGTCATATAGTAAATAATACCTAGTTATCTAACTTGTAAAACTTGTGTGGAAATTCAGTTTGTGAAACCTTTGAGCATAATATACCTCACTACCAAGAAGAGAGTAAGCAAGGGCATTGGTTACAGTGTAGCCAAGGTAAAGGGACAATCGAGATTATTTCTGATTGAAATTGAGTGGTGCCAGAGAGTGAGATTATAGGTAAGAAAGTCAGCAGTCCTGGAAACTGGTAAAATAGAAGACATTAATAATATGAGGCTAGCTGGATGCCACACACATTGCTGGGTATTCAAAAGTGAGCAAGGGTATGTTTTTCCAAGCTCAGTCCCATTGCATCTCACCTGATATCTGCCAAGGTCTTTTAAGCAAAAGAAGGTCTCCATCAAAGCCAAAATGAAGTAAGTAAATCCAAGACGCTGCAGAACACCTGGAATCCTTGCCCAGCTCCATGACACTGTAGGTACAAAGCTGAATGTTACATATAAGACCCAATTTAAGGGGGGAAATCCAGTACATGATTTGCAATCATGCATGTTACATATTTTTCTATTTGGCCCCAAATTACTGAGTAATCAGAGGCATCAAGGATTTGGTTCCAATACCAAGAAGCTTATGGGCTAAGGCTTGGAGTCCAGTGATTGTGTGCATTCAGGTCCCAGAAGCCTCTTCAGGCATAGTAAGGAATACATGGGTGCAAGAATAGCCTTTGCAGTTGACAGGTAGTATGAGACTTCTAGATCAGTATGCGCCATCCTGGTGCCCTCCAGATGTTTTGGACTACCACTCGCATCAGTCGCAGGCAGCACAGTCATAGAATCATAGAACTGTGGGTTGGACAGGACAGCGAGAATCACCTAGTCCAACCCCCTGCAATGCAGGAATCTTTTGCCCAACGTGGGCTCGAACCCACGACCCTGATATTAAGAGTCTCATGCTCCACCAACTGAGCTATCATGTGGACTGAGGCTAGTGGGAGTGGCATTTTAAAATTTCCGGAGGGCACTAGGTGTTGGAATTCTGCCTGGGTCAGAGGAATGTGCCACAGCGTAGGCACCGGCAGATATTCCTTGTCGACCTCCCCGCTGCGCCACTCTGCTGATAAGCAGGCGAGGTCTCGGCGATTCTTCTCAGATGTGTGAGAGGAACACACCGTTCTTCCTCTCTCCCCTTTGGTGTCCCCCAGGGAGGGGAAAGAAGCAGACAGAAATCTATTTACATCTTTTATTTCTGTCTCTTACATCAGTACAGAGAAACATGTCTGCACTAAACAGCAGTAAGAATAAACTCCACCCATGTACTTCCAGTACGGGTCATATGACACACACACTGAGCTAACATCCGGTGCTCAGTACAGAATGGACTGCCCCTATGTTCCCATGGCAAAAGTCACAAACATCCTGTTTGGCTTTCCAGCCACAAGCAGCTGACTGACTCGCTATAGCCTTTGCTTGCTGCAGCATTGGTGCTTTATGATAACACTAGGATGGTGAAGGCTATTCTAGATTCACCATAGATCCTAGGAGCTGACCTTTTGCCTTTGGTTGGCCAACTCTTTGAAGTAGCACTCGGAGCCTATTGCACATCAGGCTTCAGCTCAGCTCCCCAGTGTCACCTCCAGCCAAGAGCAGCAGAACCCCTGGATTGCAAAAAACCAAACGCTTTCAGGTCTGGAATTGGGTATAGCTGTCTACATCAACAGCCTCACTCTGACAATGCGCTCAATGAACTACAGAACATTTGGAGAAAGTTCCTCTATGCAACCTTCATTGCGCCCTGTGCGCATCAATGTCTTTGCCTCCCTGTCAGCCCACCACTACCAAGAGATGAAAGCTAGCTAGTCTCCTTAGAGGTGCCCAGACATTTTGACAATTTCTGACAGTTTCAGATATGTCTCAACTTTCTCCCAATCAAGCTGTCTGTTCTCTATTCTAAAATACTGTCCTTTCCACAAAGCCACCCAGCAACTTAAAGTGCTTACATTTACAATAGTGAATCTGAGGATTAATCAGCAGGTTTCATACTTTTAAAGCTCTGGGCTCCATCCAGCTTGTGCTGTCCACTTAAAGGGGAAGTATTCCCATCAGTCCATTACTGCCATTTATTCTTAATGTACTGCTCTTTTGTTGTGCAAGCACAAAGGGGACAAAGACAGAAGAGGAGGCTGCTGAAGAGTGCTTGGCTTTCTCATTTGCTCTCATGGAGGTGGAACTTGGCCATTCCGAACAAAAGGACAAGGAACTAAAGTCAAATTTTATGGGAATGTCATTTGTCTAAGGCGATCATTTTGTTTTATGTTCTCCATTTCAAGCTGTAGGATATTTTGGAGTAGGGGGCAGTATTTTACAGTCCATTTTCCTTGTAGTGAGTAAGCACTGGAGACTTGTCTGATTATTTACATCAGGGGTTGCCAATGTGGTGACTTCCATATGTTGCTGGACTGCGGCACCCATCATCACTCAACACTAGCCAGGATGATGGGGCTGGCTGGGGATGATGGGAACTATAGTCTTCTGGAGGGCTTTACATTGGCTGCCCCCAATGGGGCTGGAAAAAAATCTCTGAGCCTCAAACTCTGGAGAGATACTGCCACTCAGGATAGACCATATTGGGACTGACAGACCAATAGGCTAGCTCACTATAAGATACTAGCAAATCTTGGCATTCTGTAAATTTAGCGAACTATTGCTAGCAGCTCCTCTTAGCCCTGCAGCTAAGCCTTACTCAAATGTGAAAAGATAACAGAGTCTGCACAGTCCTGACATTTTGTCCTGGATGTAGCTTGGCTTGCTAGTGCTGGAATGAGGAGATTTATAATTTTGACCTTTTGATATGAAGGTGTTCCTCCTTCAAAGGCTACTAGCTATGACACGACTATTGATGACTGCTAGCCACAGTGACTATGCTTTGCTGCCACAGTTGGAGGTAGCAACAGTTCTGAATACCAGTTGCTGGAAACCACAGAAGAGGAGAGGGCTCTTGTGCTCCCACCCTGCTTGCTGGTTTCCCACAGCCTTCTAGTTGGCCACTGTGAGAACAGGATGCTGGACCAGATGGGCCATCGGCCTGATCCAGCAAGTTTTTCTCGTGTTCTTATGTTCATGCAATGCCAGCTAGGTTGCAGACATACCATTCTTTTTCTAACTTTTATGCTCTCACAGGTATTTGTGTTGTGTGGAATCATTTCAGAGAGGACTGAAATTGCACGCACGTGCGCACACACACACAGACACACACACATACACACACACACACACACACACACACACATATATATATATATATATATATATATATATATATATGAAATCGCTGTGTTGCTAAATATATAATCCTGTCTTGCCTTTCAAACACACAAATGTTGGCATGAATGGGGGGTGGGCAACCAAAGACCCTTTCACTAATGGGATGAGTGTAAAAAAATGCTAGAATTGAAATATTGCTGAGAAAGTCCATTCTGATTCAGATAAATGGAAAAGTGTGGTATAATATTACCCATTTTCCATCAAATTATGAAAAAATGTTAGATTGCACTGGGGTGTGATTGGGTTAGTATTAGGTTTTTTGATCATATGATACATGGTAGAAACCCTTCACATTACTCTTGGGAAACTACAAAGCCAGCTGGCAGATACTGAAAACTCAAGTCACAAAATCGCAACATATCATTTAGCTCATTTTCAATCACATTTAGTTATTTATTAAATTATTATATTATTGTATTTTCAGAACCCTAAAATAGTCAGGTATGATAAAATTTGCATCATGCCAATCAGCCAGGCATAGACTAAGGTACTGGTATTAAATATAATCTTTTATTACATTTCCTCTCTTCATTCCATATTTGAATATGAGACACAATCAGCCATATGAATTGGTTCAATTATTTCCAAGATTTCTTTTGGAGTCTCGGTACAAAACACATCTGAGCACAAAAGCCAATGAAAAAGGGAGGTAGTGGATCAGGAAGATAATAAAATATAATCTGGAGCCTTAAAATTCATAATTCTAGATCTGTAGGGCTCAGATGCAAAGCTTTCCAAAAGAGAAACTTCCTACACTTAAGATTATTTTCCTGTTGCTCACGCTTAAAATTCTGAATTTGGCTCAGGTGAAGGCAAATTATGCTACTGCAGGGGTAGCTGCCTTGTTGTCTAGCATAAATAGCAATATCTGAAACATATAATAAAGCTTATCCTGCAAATTCTTAACTGTTAAATGTTTTTCTTTACTAATGTAGTGTAATGCTTTCAAATTATTTTAAGTACTATAGCATACCCTCCAACATTCCTCAGATGAAAATAGGGACATTTCTCACTCCCCTCCAACTGGCCTTCATCAACTGCCCACCCCCCGCCCCAATTTTTTGGTCATTGTCCCCCACAGAGCCTCTTCTGTCAGAAGAAGGGGCAAGATTAGACGCAGATGCACAAAGCTTTTTTTAAATAATAATAATAAATCAAGACTCCTTGCTCTGCACTCCATTTCCTCTTTCTTCCCACCTGGGGCAGCCCTGCCCTCTGCCTGCACCTCACAGCCAATGTATCACACGGAGCTGGGCCTCGGTCGCAGCAGCCTTTTCTCCTTGCCTGCTCCCCAGCAATTGCTGCAAACTGCCCAAGGGAGAAGGCTAGTTAGTGGTGGCCATGGAGAGGCAATGGGATACGCCCTAGCAGACGCCACTCCCATCACCACCGTTTCTTGGGACAAGGGCCAGCTCATCCTCCTCCTCGACCTCAGCAGTGGCAGCAGTGGCAGGGGAAATAGGGACATTCCAGGATCAAATCAGAAGCCAGGACAGCTTTCATAATTCCGGGACTGTGACTGAACAATAGGGGCACTTGGAGGATATGCTATACAATCCATTATCCCTTTGAAGTAAGTCACAATGACATGAATTTTACAGGTAAGAAACTGAGATGTGGATACATCAAACCCTAGGCCCTATTCAGATGGAATAAGGCCTAGGGTCTGATGGAGGCAATTCCACACCCTGTTTCCTTGGCAACACAAATCATAAGGCAAGGTATTCATCCAAACACCCTTTTAAATGCTGTCTCAAACCCATTAGTGTCCTCTGCTAAAACAGCAAGCAGACAAAACTTTCCCAGGCCCAAGGATCTTTCTCAAACACTGAATTCATTGTTAGCTAAATTCTTTTTAACACTGGAACCTGCTGGTATGCCCAAATACTTTTACATTTCAGAAATGCAGTCCATTTATACTCTACTTAAGGTGATGTTCAACGTTGTTTGTTCTGCCAGAAATTATTCGTGTCCCTTTCCTAATCTTATTCACTAGACTAAAGCTTCTTTTTAGGTTTAGGACTGTCAGCTGTTGATAATCTTATTGAAGTAGGGTGATTTTTAGAGCAATGGGAGTGACTTTCTTTATAGTCTTCTGCACACCTTTGGGAAACATAGTCCTCTAAACACAGTAGTACTTCTAAGCAAACAGGCCTGAGATTGCTCTGTAAATCCTGTAAAAGGAACACAAGGATGATGTTGATGATGTTGATGAAGCAGCAGCAGGAGGAGGAGTGTTAGCATTGAAATGGATGAAATGTCTATGCTAAAAGCTGAAGAAAAATATATTTAATTGAATATTTTGAGTTGGACTGGGGGTTTTAAGACAGCCATTGTCTCTTACATCCTGCCCTGCTATACAGAGGCGCGCTCCTCCCAAGTCAGATGGATGAAGAAACACTCTGAAGAAAACCTATCTGAATACCACCCACCCACAGTGCCGTCCTCTACAGAGGAAACCATACATCTATCCAGCTTCAGAATCCTGCAAATACAGAACTTTATTAAGGCTTCCATTATTAAGCTCTTCCTTTAAAGAAAGCAGAAACTCGTGGTTAGGAAGAAATATGTGTGACCCCAACTGCACTGCACTGTGGATTTAAAAGGGCAACTGTCAAGAACATAATGCATTTCGGGGGTGGAGATCGGGATTTGAAAGCTGATACCACAATGGCTCCATAAGTACTCAGCACTTGGAACTGGCTATCCTGCAGTACTGAAGTGCAGAGATTTGCAAAAAAATAAAAATAAAAAAGTCACAAACATATCTAATCTAAGTGCCAAGTTCTTAGTTCCTTCTCATTTCTCTCCCTTCCCTTGGGCTGCATAAAAAGAGCTGTCTTTGGTTTCTGCTGGAAAATGGATGCTGCATGTAACAGCCAAAAGAGAGAGGGAGGGAGGGAGGGAGGGAGGAGAAAGCATTCTGATAAATAAATGATCCACACAGGGTGTTATGCCACTATGACTGTTGCTGCCTTTCCCAAATACTTCCAGTGCTTACAGGATTTGCCATTGGGGGCAGCAGAAATGAGACACCTCCGGTCTGGTAATTGTTGTTTCTAAAAGTCTCCAGATCAGATTATTGTCACTAAAAGTACCTCTCTGTTTTGCCAAACTAAATTAGCAAGCCATTTTTGCTGAAAGCAGAAAAGTGTTAACAGTTGACATGCCCAGCACCAGCTGCTGGGACTTTAATAGGCAATAACTAGATATGTTCTGCTGGTGAATGCAAAGTTGTAATTTGCTGTTGCAGACTGTTGTGTATTTAGCAAAACAAGCAAATAAAACTATAGCAACTATTGCTCAAAAGGCAAAAAAAAACAATACCAGGGACTTCTTTTTAGAAAGCATAGTAAGGTCCCCCACTCAATAAATGGTTTTAACCATTTGTTATTTTTAAAGCCTAGATCTTCTGTCTGCAGATGGAGATAATAATGCACCATTGGGGAAAATAATAGTCCTATTCATGAATTCAAAACGCCACATGGAGGCTCTCCACTTTCCCCTTCTGAGCAGGATGATCTGAAGTGGGTTGCAAACATGTTACAAGTCTCCTTGCTATGAGGAACTCAGTCATATGTGCTCACGAGGCCCCAGAGACCTTCTCTCTAAACACAAGAAGATTGGGGAGGGAGCAGGCATCATAGGATTGTAGAGGTCATTTAGTCCACACACACCCCGAAATGCAGGAATCTCAACTAAATCATCTATGACCATCCAACCTCTGCTTAAAAACCTCCAATGAAACAGAGTCTCCAAAACTTCCTGAGGGAGTCCGTTCCACTGCAAAACATCACCTATTGTCAGAAAGTTCTTCCTGGTGTTTAGTTGGAATCTTCTTTCTTGTAACTTGAAGCCATTGGTTCGGGTCCCACCCTCTGGAGCAGCAGAAATCAAGCATGTACCATCCTTCGTGTATCAGTCCTTCAGATATTTGAAGATGGATATCTCCTCTCTGTCTCCTCTTTTCCAGGCTAAACATACCCAGTTCCCTCAACCATTCCATATAAGGTTTGGTTTCCAGACTCTTATCATCTTGGTGGCTCTCGTCTGCATATGTTGCAGCTTGTCAATATCCTTCTTAAATTGCAGCAACCAGAACTGGACAGACTATCCCAGAACTGCACAGAGACACTGGCCCCACAGCAAAAAAAAGGGGGAACAGGGGGCACTTGGCCATAGAGATTTAAAGCACAAGCCATGCCTGGAAAGCACGGAGGAAAGATAAGTGTGGATATTGTACATGATTGTATGATAAAAACACTAACGACCAAAAGGCAATTATACTTACATGGACCATCTCTTGGTCCATAGTTAAGGAAGCAGAGTCCCATCAAGAGTAAGATCACAGTCCTCCAGGTCAATTTACGCAAGAGCTGGATACGGCTCACTCCTCTTTTCATCATCGCATGGAAAGCCAGTGCTACTGATGTGCCAATGATGAAAACAAACCTATAAACATCAAGGATTTGTCAACAACCCAACTCCAACCATACATTCATTGATTTTCCTTTTGATTCAAATCTATTGGACTCCATTCGCCTAAGTAAAATCTCCATTGACAAGGAAGGTAAGGATGAATGAGCATTTGTTTGAGGATATATTTTCATCTCACACTTCCCAAATGGGTGTTCCTGAAGTAAATAAAATTATTTTCTAGAAAAGAAACCACCTTTCCTAGTAAATGAGACAAACTACAACTCAGATTTAAAAGCAGCTTGCCTTGTTGGCTAAGAGGCTGTGGTAGATGAAATGGCCCTTGTGGAAATGCCCTTAGATTGTCTCCTAGAGCTTGGGAGCTATAGTAACATGCTAGCAGCCTCCTGCTCTTTATGCAAGAGAAAGTCAGTATTAGGGCAAATGATTCAGTGAAAGAACCGTTCCAACTAGTCTTCCTTGGGTATATCCATTTCAGCAACCAGTAACCCAACATTCATCAGCTGGAGAGTCATTCTTTTAAATTTACTTTTAATATCAGGAATGGCAAAGGGCCAAATCAGAGATGATGGCAGAAGACTAGGTCTAAACCAATCATGTATAAAGAGAAGAAGTCTGTTTTTGAGAGCTGTGGAGTGAATAGATGGGAGCAACTGATGTGTCCAGAATAAAGGGACAGGTTTTGGTGCGTGGTAATGGTTTTATTGTAAACTAGTTATAAAACCAATACATGTTTGCACATACAAAGAACAAACGTTGCATTTAGTTCTAATGAATGGTAACTTTGCCATATTGATTTATGCTAGCTTTGTGTTTATTTTTACATTGTTGGTTATGTACTATTGTTTTTCATTGCTTTTAAATTTATTTTGCTTGCATTTTTTATTTTATTACTGAGTTTTGTAAACTGCCCAGAGGAAATGTTGTAAATAATCTATAAATTGATTTACATCTAATCAATTAATTCAGTCAAAACACAGCTTAATCAACTAAAAGTTCTTTTTTAAATAGTTGGCAGTTTAATAGGCACAAAATTCCTAATAAACCAGCTGGTAGATTTCAGTACTACAAGATGTGGAGATAACTACTGGCTTACATAGCTTTAAAAGTTGATTAGACAAATTATTGGAGAATTTATTTGAGTTTAAACTAAAACCTCAATATAGAGATTGAAACATGGTTGAAAGCATAATTGAATACACTATTAAATTAAATACACCATTACTTTGAAGTGAACATGAAATGGAAATAATTAATGAAGTAACTGGTAACTATTTTCAATATAATGAAAAAGGGAAGTCAGAGAGGGAATAGGATTGTATATAATTTGGGGTGCACGGGGGCTATTTTAAGAGAACATTTAAACAAATACGGCAGCATTATCTAAACAAAAGTAAAGACACAGTTCAACTGAAAGGGGAAATAAAGAGCAAGAAGATGAACATAAGCAAAATGGCTCAAAGAGGATATATATATTTAAAATGTGACTAACAACTTTGCCTTATAAAATAAGTGTTCTGAACAATCAGCTATTGCTTGAACAGCATGAAAACCTAAGACGGATGTAAAGATGCTAATTCAGGATGTGGAGAGGAAAACAGTCTTCAGGGAAAGGACATTTTTTTAAAAAATGCCAAATGTGCAAATCTGTCATTCTTTGCCTTAATGGGCACTTATAAATGTGCAACTTGCCAAAGATCTTCCTCCACAATATGATTGTGGTTATAAAACGAACAGCATGGTCAATAACATGATCTAATCTGATTGAAGGGGCCAGTAAGAAAATTATTACCCACTTTACAGCCCATTAACATCAACCTTACATTACAGGAATGCACACGATAGATTTAAAACTTGCTTACTTAAAGCAAGGGGGTCTAAATAAACTCCATTACATTTGTTGGGGTTTGGTTGTGTGTTTTTTTTATTGCTGAAGCAAAAATGAATACCCCCCTGGTGACTGGACCAAAATGGGGAAGGGGATATGCTGCTGATAGGATGCTTGCTGAGTTAGGGTATTTTGACAGTCATATATACATGTTGGAGAGAATGACTGTTTAGATAGCTTTTGCCTTGACAAACTGATACAGATGGGGAAAATATGGCACAGAGGAAGCTCAAATATCTCGAATGTCGTTACTAGGATTTAGGACACAGAGACTCTGACTTGGAACAGAATGCATCGCTTGGAGTTTTTAATTGCATCTGTGTTGCCGAGAAAGCTCTATATGCACCCATCTTGGAACAAAGACTAACATTATATGTTATTATTAATCACAGAATTCAGAAGTATTAAGAATTTGCCCATCATATATCACTGTCTGTAATAGAAAGCAAAATTATGTAAGGTTACATTGAACTTTAACCTAAGAAACATGACCAAGATACCGTCATTCTATTCAGCGTTAAGTTTGAAGGCTGATTTGAACAGGAAAAAATAGTTTGAAAAGGAACTTTCATGTTAGAAAAAGGCTACTAGTCTGAGTGGGTTATTGATCAAGAAAATGGGTGTTATGAGGAAGTTAAGGGATTCTGTTCCATCACTTGTCAGGCCTATGCAGATTATAAGTGTCAAATTATAGTTTTGCCAATACAGTAAGTCCGTAATTTATGCACATTTAAGTTGTGTGCATTCAGTTTTATTTTTGTGTGGCAATATTATTATTTTAAGAAGTGGAAAGAGGGCAGGGTTCCAGGAAAAATGACTGGCAATCCCACCTGCCACTGAACCCAATGGGCTTTGATTGTACATGGTTTTGGCTTTAGGCACGATCCCTGGATCATACTGGGTAAATTATGGGCTTACTGTTCAGTTTGGCAAAGTCCTAAGTGTGAGACTAAAGCAAATAGCAAAGCGAAATCCCTTAAGGTGACCAGGAAGGTAAGAAAGTTGGCCTTTTCACATAACCTGCTAGTCATTTAAATCCATTCATATATTTACCTACAAGGCATTAAGGTTAAAATAACCAAGTGATATCCATGCATGTGTGAACAAGTTCAAAGAATTTTTCAGAGCAGAAAGAAATGATATTGCTGAGCAGTTTTTGATAGCTTACCAGGGCATGACCAGATCGGCAACTGTCAGTCCTATGGATGAAAACACAACAATGATTTTAAAATGCTGATTGTTTAACAATACAGTTTACCAATTCATGTGGTAGATAAGAACAACAAAATGGATCTGATGTCTGACACAGCATCTTGCTACTCCTCATGGCCCTATGAATACATTTGGAAGCATACTAGAATTGTTTGCAAATACTACAGCATTTGTAAGTTTACACATCCTCCAGTCATTATGATTGCCTCCTGCTACCACAATAACCCTTGCAAAAATATTCTGACTCTTACACAAATTATTTTTGGTTCCTGAATAAGGCGGATATGCCACACCTTTTATGCAGAGTAGGCATATTTGTGTAAGTTTTCTTTACTTCTTTCATTTGTTCTGAGTTCCGAATTTGAATTTTCTTACTTCAAAGAGCAAGGGGATTTTTCACAGCAGAGTGTTGCTGAGTTGGCTCGTATAACCCAGATTCAGATATGGCAAAGCACTGAAAACCAAGATCAATGCCCAGATAAAAGCAGCATAATTTTCTTGCTGGGTCACACCCCAGTCATGGCTAGCCCTGCCATCTGCCATGATGAAGACCTGTTTCAAGAGGCACCTAGAGGGGGTGGACAGATAGAGACATAAGATTAAATGGTACAGAAATTGGTTGTTGTTTTTAAAGGTCTCCAATTCAGGTAGCAAAAAGTTTTGGGCTTTCACTGACCAGAGTTCATCTACTCCGTTATTTTACATATTTAGTACTTTTGACTCAACATTTTGTTTCTAATAGAATTGTAGAGTTGGGAGTGACCCAAGGGCCATATTGTCCACCCCCCTGCAATTCAGAAATATCAACTAAAGCATCCATGTCAGATAGTCATCCAACCTCTACTTAAAAACCTCCAAAGAAGGAGAGTCCACAACCTGGTAAGGGAGACCATTCCACTAGTAGATATGAGTCAGAACCTCACAATCAGAGGTCAAATGTGATTCCCACCCTCTTATTGTTCCCAGAATGTGATATTGAGAGATATATTGCCGCTATAGAAGGAGGTACTATTTACCAGGCAGAGCTAATAAAACAGGTTGCTTATTTTTAAGTGTATGTCTTCAGGTTCTGTACCCGCACATAGTAACTTCCTCCTTTGCTCCTCATATCTTTAATTTGCCTAATCATTTTTCAAAATAATGTGCAAAGAAACATTTCCGTGAAGGTCAATGCCTCACAACAGCACCGGATTTAGGGAAGTGCAGTTCTCCTAACAACTGTCAGTAGGCTTAACAACCCAAGAGTCTTTGGGGGAATCTTGTGATTGTTCAAAGTGATATAACCCTGCTTTAAATGTATAGTGCAGATGGGTCCCATGTCTTAAAACACAGACCCTGCCCAGGTTATGGCACACCAAGTCAAACACAGCCCACTAACAATGTATGGCAAGCAACCCAGAGCCTTATAACTCTAATTTTGCTGCCTGGACCTCAAAAACAGAAGAGTTGTCAAGGACTTGGCAAGCCACTATGAATGACTGGTAGATTGTGCCTGGCTTGGAAGCTCCAGCTGGTCAGACTTTATGTAACATGTGAATGGCCATGCAAGTGTATACAGTGGTACCTCAGGTTAAGAACTTAATTCATTCTGGAGGTCTGTTCTTAACCTGAAACTGTTCTTAACCTGAAGCACCACTTTAGCGAATAGGGCCTCCTGCTGCCCCTGTGCCGCTGCTGCACAATTTCTATTCTCATCCTGAAGCAAAGTTCTTAACCCAAGGTAATATTTCTGGGTTAGCAGAGTCTGTAACCTGAAGCATATGTAACCTGAAGCGTATGTAACCCGAGGTACCACTGTATAACAGTCCACATACACATTAGTAAGTGAGGACAACATAATATGAAATGAATGACCCTTCATTTCTAGTATGCTCTTTTCCCTGTTCAGTAACTTCACAACACAAAAGTGATGAAGATATATCTAACTTTGTTTCACAGAGTCAGTGGGCCAGTGCCAATTGGCAGGGACAGAGGAATATTTCAAGAAACATTTGTTGAACGTTGACAAGTTGTAAGAGGAGATCCACCAAACCAATACTCTCGTGACTGAAGCAGGACTGGGAAAGACGTGTGGTTTTCCCAGATTAAACTGTGCATGTAATTAAAGCCTGTGTTATGAAGATGGCAGTTCAGAAGTACCGCCAATTGATTTCTGAGCTAAAATACAGAGCGAGGCAATTATTGTACTTGGCATCATGCTAATCCATTTAACCGAGAGCCCAATAACAGGAAACCATTGTTACACAATATGTAACTCAGATTGGGGCTACTGTAACATGATCTTAAAAGCTTCTCTAGCTCTCAGAAGTCAATATACTCCTTGCAAAAAAGGAAGGGTCAGCAAAACGGAGCTGTTACAGACCTTGCTTAAACCTAAAGAAAATGGCCTCATAGACAATGCACTGAGACAATAAAATTAAAGGATGAACTCCAGCTAAATAAAGTAATGGTCCTCCAGTGGAAAGGCAAAATACAATTAGCATTCACATGCTTATTTTAAGATCAATATTTTTTCCTGCTGATTTGCTGAAGAGGCTTTTATGAAGTTTAAGCAGAGTTCATTGTTAAATACTCTTTACCTACAGAGGATATGGTAGGCCATATTAATTCCTGTTTCTTTTGGAGATCAATAATGAGTTTGCTGATTTGTATAAAGTGCTTAGGGATGCAGCAAATGCAATGGGAAGTTGTCCCCTACCATTCCACGCAGCATGCTCAAAGAACCAGTAGCCCCCGCCTCCACAGTTCAGAAAAACCATGATGGTGAGAGAAAATCTGAAAGGGGAAAAGGGTTAATGGGTTAGGAAACCAGGTAAAAAATTGCTGGTTTTGGGCAGTGACACTGCCGTACCTAAAGGTTAGAAATAAGATTAAAAATCAGATTGACTAAACAACTTAGAATGATAACATTCTTCTCTGTGAATGGGTAAGTTTGTGTTAAATAATTTGAACATACTTACATTACATTAAAGAAAGACTCTTAGCATGCATTAAAAGAAAACAACAACAGGTAATCTATATATATTTTTACCATGGCAAGACAAAGGAATCTTAGCATGCTAATTTTCTATGTGCAGAAAGGATTGCTTCTCCTACCCATATCTCTGTTGAAAGCACATTCATATGTCCTACCCTAAAAATGCAGTCTGAAATGGTAAAGCCTGGAAAGATTTTGCCATTTGACAGGAGGTTGCCACCTTACTGAAGCTAAGCAGGTCTGTACTGTAGGTCTGGTCAGTGCTTCGATGGGTGAGTGCCTGGGAACTACATGTATGTTGCCTGAGGTTCGCTGGGATATAAACCCACTGCATATGTAGATTGCCTTAGAAATATGTGTATACCTCACTACACAACTGCAACTAAGCAATGGACCATTTGCCCACCTTAAAATTCTATTTAAACCAAGCGAATCAGGAAGAATACTCAACAAACAGGATACCTGGAGCAGCTCTTCAAAATACTTCTGTCCACACCTTAACCACAAGTTGCTGAGACTAAAATGTCGGGGCAGAATCAGTAGCTTTATCAGACCAGGTGGAATGCAATTGACCCCAGAACCCTGCTGAATTGTAGTATCACACTTTGGCCATCCGCAGTGGAGGTACATAATGAGGCCGGTAGCTCCCTCTTCCGGAAAACTACCATGTAGCGGTTAGGAGCCATATGTTTGGGTCTTGTTGACCAACTTCCGGGGCCGAGTCTGCTTGTGCCTTCCAGAATTTCTAGAGATACACCTATGCTTCATTCAAGTTTGTGAAATTGCACGTCCATTATTACTCTCATGAAGGTGCTGCACTAGGTTGCATGGCCAGCTTCAGGTTCTTGAACCTTCAAAAAGACACAGACCATACAGCAACCAAGGGCTGTTGTAACAAAATATTCGTATAAACAAAACATTCAGGTCATAATGAGCAGCAGCTTCCTCTGGTCCTAGATAAGGAGAGTTACGGAAATTGATAATTTGGCTCATTTTGTTTTGTAGGGAGCCATCAGCAGCTGCTGTTTTAGCCTAACCATACAAAAATATATTGCTTTTGGCATTATTATTTTTTTATATAAGGAGACAGAGGAGATTAATTAGTTTCAGTTTAATGAATACTTTTCATGCTTGCCCTTGGGATGACAATGCACTTAGGTGCTAATAGAGAGAGCATTTTATGAAGAAGAAGAAGAAGAAGAAGAAGAAGAAGAAGAAGAAGAAGAAGAAGAAGAAGAAGAAGAAGAAGAAGAAGAAGGTAGAGAGGGACACTGTTTTTGGTGTTGGTTTTGAACAATGAAAAAATACTATTCAAACAGCTGGTTATTCAATATTCCACATTTTTCTCAATTTGAAATTGTAACCGAAAATATGACAGTGCATCATTTCAACTGTGCAAGTTGCTGATGCTCTTTCTAGTCTTCCCATGTGCCGCCACCCCCAGCACTGTGCAGGTGTTATGGTGGTTCAGGAGCACAACCATTATGCATTTTCTTTTACTTAACAGCTCTTGCAGGAAATGGAAGGTTATATTACAGATCAATGAGTGGGAAAACGGAATATGACAACCTGAGGTCAGAAGCAGAAGGATAGATGGCATTAATTAATTCTTGCACTTGCTAGAAAAGCTATGAGAGATGCCTCATGCAGCCACCACAGCTGATTCCTGAAGGCTAGGCTATTCCATCCATTCCTATACTCTTATTTTTCTGCCTAATATGCAACATTTTGCAAAACAGAGCACCTCTTAAATTACTTCTTTAGTTATCTGAAAATATGCCAGACTATGTTTTTACAGAAATATCCAGCAAATCAGTTTTTAGTGTTAGATACATTTGGAATTTTATTCTTATTTTTGCCTAACAAAGGAGACCCAATATGGCAGATTATTAATCATATGTGAATTTTAAAAGAAATATCTGCATCAACACATGCCTTTATGCATATTTGTATTTGTTGTTAAAAAGAACTCTGCCACATTGCCCTCAGGGCAGCTTGCACTATCAGAAGTATACTATAATAATAAAACCTCCTTTAATAAAATGAAGAACAATAACAGCTAAAATCATCAACTTCAGCCATCCTCTTAAATTTTCAATACAGATGTAGCTGTATTTAAAGAGAAGAGGAAATGCTTAATACCTAGCAATGAATTTGGACATCTACACAAAACTGTTTTCCCATTGGTAAGATTTCATGTGAAAACATTGCTGCTTCATATTATTAAAAGAAAGAAACCCTGCAAGACTTCTTGTAAAGTTTAAATTTGTCCAACACTTCATAACAGTTTGTCCTGTCCCATTTGCAATGGGTCTATAAATCTTATTATTAAAATATTATTCAAAGTCTTTACTAAAACCTAGTGGGAGGCAAAATAAAGGAAAGTGGTAGTCATACTAGATATTTCTCAGTAATACATTCATTTTGTATTCAATAGTACATATATATATACAGTAAGACATATGGTAATACATATATCTTTCAGTTATACAGAGATCTTATAGATCTCATGTGTACATCTGTTACTAGGTTCATTTTATCCATTTCTTTTTTCCTTTTGGATGGCAGGCCAACTATGGAGTGAAGTAGCCATCCAATTAAAATTCAGGAACCGTTTTTCTGATTGTCTGGTCCCATTTAACCTTGAAACCCTTAAGCAACAAATACTGAGAACTGGAATTAAGCCAAAACTTGGTCTTCTCGTAAGCAGCTGCTTCTTATAGCATGTTCATTTTCCAGACTATTCTGAGTTTCTTTGGGTGTTTTGCAGGCAGTATTGGGTTCTTTGTGGTATTTTACCTACCCTTTGTGTAGGGGGTGGCTTGTAAGTTGTGACAATATGGGATGGCTGTCATTTAACCCAGTAAGAAAAGTCCTGGAGCAACATGTGTGCTTTAGCTCCTTGAAATAGCATCAGCAGCTGCCATGATGCAGATAGCAGAATGCCCCACTGACTCAAGCTTGTTTAAACTTTCCCATGAAATCTTCATAGGACAGATTAATATAAATTAAATTTGGTGCATCTTTTTTTGAAAACTGAAAATGTCAAGGATACCAGCAAGAAGAAATTAAGATGAGCATACATTCAAGTTGTTGCAGAAGCATTTAGTATTATTTATATTGCACCTTCAGTGTATATATGGTGTTGTACTGAGCAACATAAACTAAAGACAGGTCCCTGTCTTTAGGCACTTACCATTTTAAGTGGTATATTCCACTTCCACAGATTCTTGGGTACAATATTCCTCAAACTGTGGTCCACAGAACAGTTGGGATTTGCACCCGATTTATTTCTTCTGACAATGAAGATCAAGTCTGTTTTGACCGGGGCTGGGATTATTCAACAGAATAACACAGTGCTTCTGCAATCTACTATCTATTCCCTAAAAATGAATCAGTTAAAGGAACCTACCTTAGTAGCCTTAGTAGCCTAGGGACCATGATACTCATAACATAGCCCTGGTTTTGATAATGGTGCTGGCAGTGAATAAAATTAATTTATTAAGTGGTCCATCATCACTTACAGTAGTCCACAGATGTGGGGCCAGTTAAGAACCATTGTTACCCATTCATCTGCTTGCCTCCTACATTTGTCCTCTTTCCTCTGTTATAGTGGTACCTCAGGTTAAGTACTTAATTCGTTCCGGAGGTCCATGCTTAACCTGAAACCGTTCTTAACCTGAAGCACCAATTTAGCTAATGGGGCCTCCCGCTGTCGCCGCGCCACTGAAGCGTATGTAACCCGAGATACCACTGTATATCCTACCTAACCCACTTCCTCATAAAAAAGCTATTCTGTTTTTAGCCTTTTGACAGGCCATGGGCCTGCTACTGCTCATCTCATTTACCACAGTGGCCTGGTACGTGGCTACTGTCCATTTACTCCAATAGCAAAGCGCACAACAGTTAAGAAGAGCCCAGCTGCATCAAAGACGCACCTAGTCAAATCCTTCAAACTGGCCATGTGTGCAGTATTCCTTTCTAGCTCATGATCAGCAGCAATTGGTATTCAGAAGCACATTGCCTCTGATAATAGAAGCATTACATAGCCATCATGACTAGCAACCATTGGCAGCCTGATCTGCCATGAAGCTGTCTGACTCCCCTCTAAATCTGTCCACATTAGCAGCCATCACTATCCACTGGGTGAAAAAGAACTTCTGTCTGTCCTGAATCCAACACCATTCAGCCTCAGTGGATGATCCCAAGTGTTAGCATTATGAGAGAGGGAGAGAAAAATCTCTCCCCAACTACTGTCTCTACATTGTGCTTTATTTTATACATCACTGTTTAGGGAAGCTTTTAATATTTGATGAATTATTGTATTTTAATATTTTGTTGGAAGCCGCCCAGAATGGCTGGGGAAACCCAGCCAGTATCATCATCATCATCATCATCTTCTTCTTCTTCTTCTCCCTCTCGTTCATTTGCCCCTAAACTAAAATGTAGCCTTTCCCTATAAGGGAGTTGTTCCAGCCCCATGATCATTTTCTTAAGCATTTCTTAACCATTTTCTTAACTATTTTCAGCTCTCTAATACCCTTTTTGAGGGGCAGCAACCAGCACTGTACACCGTGCTCCAAGAGCAATGCCACCATATATGTTTTTAATGGCTTTATGATACGATTCTTACATGATTTAAAGCAAGAAACCATACTAGCAACAACCCAACACACCAAACATATTGCCTACCAATGGCAAACATAGAAAACCATTCATTTCCTCTTTTATTCATTTGTACTGACCGTATCTGTGGGTGCTTTGACACACTTTGTAATATTACTTTTCCTACATTCTAATTTTTCACATTGTTTCCCCTCTCTCTCTCTCTTGTGGATTTTGCTTCAGCTTGCTCTGCAAACAAATTAGCACTTTTGTCTCATTTTCTAAGCCATTACATGCTTTTTATTATTCTTATTATAAAGGACTATTTTTGTGCTAGCCTGCTATCTCATATGATCCACTGCTATCAGCTGTATTTCTAGGGAGCGTGTCTTTGCTAGCCCAGAAAACATAAGAATATTTGTACCACTTATCTTTCCACGCTAATGCTCAGGTACAAGAAGTGATTTATTAACCATTCGGATACAAGTATTTCTCAGGCTAGGTAACAGAAAGAAGAGACACTGATATTTTCCTTATCTGAATCCTGAAGGAAGCAGCAATATATAGTGAGGGGAAAGTCTGCAGCAAAACTTCAAAGCTACTAGCCAGCAACAGCACTCATAAATGAGCATTGCAAAATAAGGCTTCCATCAAAAAGATAGCCCTAGTCATCATTAATAGATCTGTTCACACGTCACACTGGACTCAGGTACAAATATTGTTCCACAAATATACAAGTGTTTGGTCAGTAATCCTAGGATCCCCAAATGAAACACACAAACATGTCCAGGTACTGCTATCAAGTGACAAACACAGCTAGTTTAATGTTGGGGTGAAAATGGGTAGGAAGGAACACTTTTCCTTAAGCGTTATTTAAGAGTAGTCAACATTTCAGATTTTGGCATGACTGGGACTGGATCCTTAGATCTCTGAACAGACCAAAAACCTTTTCTTGAGATCTTCTTTCTCTTTTTACCGTTATATCTTTTCAAGAAATCCAACACAGCTTCATTGATTTCAGGTCAGTTAAATATCTTGAAACATAATGAACAGAGAGTCAAAGAAGGCATGCTTGTCGTGGACCCTGTCTAAAAATTCGATAGAGTTATATGGTATGATCTAATTCTTAACTCTTTTGTGGGTCAATATGAATCCATGTGAAAATGCCATTAGAGACATTATTTTTAATCCCAGGAGAATGTGTTGCAATTTTCAGATTACATTGCAGGTTATTAAGCATTGCATTGGTGTGTTAAATGAACCTGTGTTTTTATAGGAACTTTTCATGGAGTATTTATAAGCTTGAGATACAGGATCAACAATTTGAGGGGGAAATGCAAGTTTGGGAGTTAAAATATGAAGTGTTGAGGGAATACAATTTGCTCATATAGCATTTCAGTCCATTAATTTCATCATTATACCATAACACTTCAAAAATTCTTCAGCTCCTCTACTCATTCACACCCTGTGTCTCTTTAACATAGATTTTTCCAATTATATCCATTAGTTGTCCTAGCAACAGAGGCAGAGGTTAAGTCATTTTCGAAAAGCGGTACATCCCAAATAATGGTATTATACCAAATTCTTGCTGGTTTTTTGCCACCTTCCTTTCCAGTCTGGTAGCAGCAGAGAAAGTAAACAGAGATGATCAAATTTACAATATTTAAATCAGTCCCCTCCTCAGAGATGCACACAGTAGCTTAATTGTTGCAGGTCACTTCTGATAGAAAAGGGAAATATTAAATTTTAATAGTGATATGGTTCAATGCACAGTGAACTAAGAGTTCTCCAATGAGGAGAGAAAACAATTGGGTAATTTCACAATAAGGTCATAAGCAATTCAGTTGTCTCCTAATTATTCACTTTATTCTAATGTCAAGGTATCAGTTAATGCCATGTGCCAATTAATACATTTTCAAGGTAGCCTCCGACAAAGAGGATTTTAATTGCTACCAAGACCCAGTTTCAACTTGGAATCTCAGCTTAAAATTGTTTCAGAACTACTGATGTGTTTTCTGTGAAAGTATGTAAGAGCCTATGCTTCCAAATGACAAATATTTCACACCATTTTCAGAAAGGATCAGTTGGATTTCATTTTCACCAATTAGCAAGTTGAAGGCAGAAAACGATGATGCTTGCTGTTCTCGCCTCCTTTGCTCCATCAGCGTAACTTCTGACACCAGAGGTCCCCAATGTGGTGCAGCCAGTGATTGCTGTACCTCAGATAACCATCATGGATTGACTCCTGTTCTGTCTCCAGCCCATCTGACTGGAAGAAGACAGAAGAGGGACCAAGGGCAGTAAATCAAAGTTGATTCCCATTCCCGATTCCTTTCACAGAAGAGTAAGAAGTCACACATTTTATCTGTATCAGGGATAGAGATATCATGGGATGGCTCTGAGTGTAGGGCTATTACTGTGTTGATGATATTTTACAACATGACAAACTTTAAAATATAAATAAAACATCCGCTAAAGAAAAGCTTTCATGCCTCAGCTAACTGCAAACAATAATCACTGGAATATTTAATGTATGCGAAAGTGTCAAAGTATGTCCATTTTGTAAGTTACCGTACATATTACAAGCAATGGGGTGGGGAATTAAGAGGAACTACAAGGTTTTCTGAGTCTCAGAGCAAAACATCAACAGTATTTGCAAGCCATTTGGATATCTGAAATTTAAAAAGGGATATAATTAGGGGAATACCATACAATCTGTTCACAGAAGTAGTGTGTTTATCTGTTAAATATAATGCTACTTCTGATCCTGATTATTTGCTTGACTGAATCACTTGCAGTTTAGATTCTATCGACATTCAACTCAATATACAATTGCCTCATTTTATAATGGATCGAATCTGCTCATGTCTTTTTAAACGTATGGAAGAGATTATTTTTAAATTGTATATTAGCTATGCACATAGGGTGAGCTGGATCATCCCTGTTTCCTCTCCCCCCCCCCCCAAGAAGTTGTCTCAATTCCATGACATTCTCTAAACTATCATAACATTTTAAACTTCTTAATTCTAACATTTCCATTACAGCTCCATTTACACTCTTTCGAAAGGCTTGCAAGTCTTGTTGAGAATATGGAATCAGCAGCTTCTGGCTTCTGAACCGCTTGCTGCAGGAGACTGCTGGAAGCACTGAGGGAACAGTAAGGAAATACAGTCCTCTCCCTCAGACTAATGTTGCTGTTGCTGCCTCACCAAGCTCACAGTAGCCACAGGAGAACAGTGTCCCTCAAACCTTTACTGGAAGTGTACTACTACCAAACATCAGGCATGTGAAACACAATATATTAGTGTCCAAAGAGAACAAAGGTTTCTCTTCACCTGGGCAAGTGGCAACAATGGCAAATCTCAACAACAAACTCACCAACAATGCAATCAAATGGATATGGATAATATCTGAGAAGTCATCTCTCCCCCTGCATCCCTTCCTGGTCGCTGAGTTCTGTGGATGAAGATTTGTTGATGGTGCCATATGTTCCTCTGGGAAAGCACTGTGGCACCAGTTCTCTGCAAGCCCAACATGGGTGGTTTTTTTGGTTGAAGACTGTTATTTGCTCCCAAGCCCTTCCAAATCAGTCTATTTTATTTCTGCAGTTATAAATTCTTGTTGGTTCTCAGAATGTAGAACAGTTTCCACTGTATGAAATAAATAAATGGGTACTCAGAAGTAAGTCCCACTTAATTCAATAAGACATACCCCCAATAAAGTAAGTATAAGTTTGTAGTTTAAATAGCTTTAGGCAAGCCATTCTCTCTGTCTATCTCTCTCACACACCTGCAAACACAAAATAACCCCTAATGTAGTGATAATTGTACCAGCCTTAATTACATCATAGTTGTAGGGATCGTGTATGTGAAGCTCTTTGAGTACTTAACAAATAATGCTATCTATTAAGAAAGACAGGGCCATCATATTTGAAACCACTAAAAAGTTCATAATGCATTCTGTCTACCATTTTGCTTAGTTATTCCTGTTTGACTGTACTGTGTTGAGTATTTTAAACCCCGTTTATTTAACCCAATAAAAACAAAACTGACAAGAGATGAAGTTATACAGTGCTTTTGATTAGAATTACATCTTGACACCTAGTGTGCTTGCATTGCTTGGAATATATAATATTGCAGTATTCTTGAACAACCACCCAGACACATGTGCTCTGATCAAAGAGCTGGTGTTTTACTGGCTCATAATTCACCAGAGAACATGATTTTAAAGAAGCACAAATGAAAAAGCCAATGAAATTGGCCACATCAAAGCTCCTAATGAGAAAAGCAATATGCTGCTATGAGATGAGACACAACAAACTATCAGTGCTATAAAAGGCAGGAAGGTGATGCCCTATGTACCAAAATTTACTAACATTTCAGTAGCAGAAGGATTAATAGCTCCCTGGGGAATTTTATATCATCAATGAGTCAAAGTAACAACAAAAGGCATAGTGGAGTGAATAATGCCTACTTCTTTGAATCAAGAGCGCTTCTAATGGACTGTAGACATTTCCCCAAGACAAATGGGGTGTTCTAAAATTGAACTTCATCTTACACAAGCCCTGTTAAATCAGTCCAATGGCACAACCTCAGGTGCTAAATAAGTCGGCCAGCCATACCTCCCAGTATAGCACTAGTACAGTGGCATATGGCAATGTGACCACACCAGCAAAACCTGGCATATGTAATATACACAGCTTTACAAAACTGCAGAGTAAAGGGCAGGGGTAGACCCTTAAAGAAGAAAACACAGGGCATAAGGCAGTGAAGGTTATGCAAAAAAATAAATAAATTCATTTTTGAGCATAACTTTTGAGCATGCTCACAATTTAGTTAGTTATCCAGCCAGTTATTTCAGACCTGAGACAAAGAAGATGACTTTTGTCCCATCAGCATTTCAGATTTGCCATGAAGCTAGTAAATATACTTGGTTTTCAAATTGAAATTTATCCCCAGTTTGACAAAAGGTAAGCTGGTGCAGCAAAGACTGTTTTTGATTATCTTCTATCCTGCACAAAACACTATCTTTGTTCTCCAAAAGGCAGGCACCCACCCCCTCTGTTTTCATTGTATGCCTGCTGCTCATTTCATGCAATTGCTCCTTTGGGAGGATAGGCCTGTTAATTGAAATGGGCCCCCCATGCTACAGTCAGCAGCTGGGTCTGATTGCTCTGTTCCAATAAATAACATGGCCATATTAATTCAGACAGAACAATTAACACCAGGCCAGACACTTTTGACTGCATATAGAAATTCCACGCTGAAATACTGGCTGTCATTGAAGATGAAATAAATTCAGCTAGAGCGTGATCCCTTCAAAATAATAACCTGTCCTTATTTCATACTGTCCTTTAACTCATTCACATAGGTGTCTTTTGTTGCAAATAGACTTCATCACAATCTAAGTTGCAGCCATATCCGCTGATCATGTTGTGATTAAGAAATAATAAATTACATAATAAATTATCCACTCTTGTTCAACCATCAAACTCACAAAACCAAAAACACAAACCAAAAGTGCCTGAACTATTCATCCGAATAGACTGGGAGCTTTTGATTTGTGTTTAACTCCAATGAGTAAGTCTTAAAAGGATTTTTAATAATTAACTCTTTGGAATACAAAGTTATATCTCATTGACTTCTTATCAAGTAAAACATAGGCCAAGAAACTTTTGTTACACTAGGAAAATAGAAGGAAGAAGTCCATGAAAAGGGAGGTCTGAAGAACGCAATGGAACCTAGGAAAGGAGGGTTGGAAGAAAAAGTGGCGCAGATGAATGACAGAAAGGAGAAAATGCCAGAAGTTAGACTCTGATAGGGGGAGGAAAACTGGCAGAGAGAATGGTTGGAGAGGAGAGGTTCTCACACACAGCTAGAAGCTGCAGTGATGAGGAAGGCTGGAGTTCACATATTGATCTGAAACAACCAGCCAAATCTTCAGCTTCAGACCATTACGAATGATCAGCTCTATAATCACCATCTCATTACATCTCTGTTGCAGCACAATTACTTAAAATAGTCTACGTCTGGAGCCTTTCCTTGATTGGTCCTTGCTCTCTCCTTGCAGAATTATTAACCTTTTGATTGGCACACAGTGTTTCTAGAGCACAATTACGTAAGACCTAGGAACAGCGATTGCTTGGAAGGCATGTGATAGGAATACCAAATGATAACCAACTATAAATAGAATTTGGTTATCTTAAATAGAATTTGGGGGGCTTCTCTCTTAAATGACATTTTATAATGTATAGTTTTTGTACCAAGATCAATTGGACCATAATAAGGGCTTATCTCCAGTAATAAGCAGTGTGGACATGACTTTTAAGAATCTGTGCACCGGAAAGACTTGGTGCATAGAAGGAATAATCAAAGGGATAACCTGAGAGATCACAGGGATTGAGGGAAAGAAAACTGAAGCTTTTAGGGGAGCAGCACCACAATCTTAGGCATCTATATTGTGCTACACTTGCAGCAGTGAAGCCTTTGACAATGATCAGCAGACAAATGTACAGTACAGAAAGTTGCTTGCCAGGAGAACTGCTCCTTGCTCCTGCCAGGGAAAAGCCAAAATGACCAGCAAAAAAATAAAATGAAACCAGACAACAGCAACTCCATCCCATGCTACAGGGCACCTTTCAGGATTCACACACCCTTCAGCTAATGAGCACATCCCAAATGCCCAGTTGCCCATAAAATGGCCTGTATATGTAATACAATGTTTGTGGCTGCTTTTGTATGACCTCCAAAACCCTCTTTCTTCCCTCAAACACAAATATTGGGGGGAAACTGACTGGGTTGATTGCTTGTGCAGATGCACAAGTTTGCGTCCATTGAATATATATGCTCTTGACCCTGAGCAGCTGTCACGACTCTGACACAGAGGAGAAGGAACCCAGCCTGGTCAGGACTGGCTGAGATGTGCCAGAGGATTACACCTTCAAGACTCTCCAGGAAAAGGATGAGGTTTCTGTGGGATAGCTTGGAGTGATAGAAATAAAAGGCCTCAGTTGAGCTCTAGACCAAGCAAATTATCTGTTTGGAGCTGTCCAGGGTCCTGCAGCTCCTTCCTGAGTGTGCCACCCTCAGACATCCATCCAGATCCTGTGGACTCCCACTTGTGTCTATATCTAGCCTGCCATGCCCACGTCTGCTCAAAATACACTTTGTATTTATTTTAGACCAAGCTTCCGAAACATGAGTGAGTGATCCACAAAAGTATAATCGGGCAACAGCCTTAGCTCTGCTATTAAAGCTATAATATAGAAATGGGAGATATTAATGATTATATACTTCAGGGATTCAATATAAATTACATGTTTTCCTCTCATTAACAATGAGTGATTCCTATATCAATAAGCTGCAAAGCAGTTGCACAGAAAATTGTCAGACAAAAGGCCTAGCCATTCGGGATAGGAAATTACTACTTCTGCTTCATTTATAGAATTGCTCGTCTCTGTATATATGTCACTAATTGCACAGTGACCCATTTCCTGATTGCTATAAATGATGATTGTACAAGGCGTACCACAGGGGCATCATTAAATTAATAGGCCTAGTTATATCACTCCAAATATTTAACTGCTCTCAAGAACTAAAGTTTAACCACATTGAGGTGCCAGTTATAACACCAGACCATTTATGTTAGTGTTTGGGTAAATGCTCTCAATTGTGCTATGACGACACACAAATGGCTTTTATGGAGACACTTTACCCAATCAACATTTAGATCCAAATCTATACATTATTCAGAATGAGGTGGTAGACTGTGATAGCAGAATCTTAGACTGTACAACTTAAAGATGCAGAAAGCGGAGGAGATGATATTTTGCTCCCCCACATAAAAAGCTCCATGATGAAGTACACTGGCAAATTGGGGGAAATGCTACAGTAAACCTCTTTCTCCCTGCAATGTGGTAGTATTTTTGACATGCAGGGATTTTGTTTCATTCCTCCCCCCCCCCAATGGGGCAAATTCACAGGGAGAGATGCACCCACTGATGTTTACATGTTTCATTATCTGGGGGTGAAAAGTGGTGAGCATCCTCTGATTTTGTCAAAGATGTATGAGTTCTTGCTTCAGATGTTACACTGGAAGCACACACACAACCATCAAACCCAATCCTCTGACTAATCTAATACATGCCTGCCTCAAAAAAAAAAATTCTTTATAGCTTTTTTCATCTACCAGGACCAGAACTTTACAAAAGGAAAATTGAGTTGCCCAGGCACACCTCTACCTGAAGCTAACCTTGGTAAACTGAAATGGGTAAGTGGTTAGAGCAGCCCCCTACATATTACATATCTAAGAAGTGCCTATTGGATCAGGCCAATGCACCATCTAGTCCAGCACCCTGTTCTTAAAAATTGGCCAAATAGATGCCTTTGGGAATCCTGCAAGCAGGACTTGAATACAGGAGCATTCAGGAGCAGGAGCATGTTCGTTGGTGTACTCCACCGGGGGAAAGCATATTAAAGGAAGACAGAGTTCAAGCCTGAAGCTGTTGCGGAGGGAGATAACTAGAGACGTACGTTAGTTAGTTAGTTAGTTAGTTAGTTAGTTAGTTAGTTAGTTATGTGCCACCCATCTGACTGAATTGCTCCAGCCACTCTGGGTGGCTTCCAACAAATTATAAAACCACAGTAAAAGATCAAACATTAAAAACCTCCTCAGATAGTTTTTTCTTTCCTTGACATCTGACAGGAGGGCCACAGGGCAGGCGTGAAGGCCCGCTGCCTGGTTCCCTATAACCTCACTTCTTGCAATGAGGGACTGCCAGAAGGCCCTCTGAGCTGGACCTCAGTGTCCGGGCTGAATGATGGGGGTGGAGATGCTCCTTCAGGTATACAGGGCCAAAGCCTTTAAACTGGAGGGTTGGAATGAAAAGCTGGAAGTGCAGATAGAGCAACCTGAATATTGCCAGGTTGATGGCATGTTTGCATATGCACCCCACCATTACTTTTGCATCAGTGTTTAGGCACACAACAAAATCAATTTTTTTCCAATCACAGGCAGGTTCATGCATCTCCTGGTGAGACATTATATGTGAATAGTGAGTTACATTTAGCTTGGTGAATTCCACATTTTGCTGGCCTGTCTTAGCCATCACAAATCTGAGCAGCAACAGATTTCCAGGGGAGAAGAGATTTCTAAAAGTCTCAGGTTCTGATTTAGGAAGGAGTAGGCTATATTCAGTTATGGTCTTGAGTCTTTGACGCTTCACTCCCAGATTAGATCAGCAAATTAAAGTGTGTGTGCATATCACAGTTTGGGTAGTAGTCACAGGTCTACTACAGTTGATCTTGTTTGCTTTCCTGTGATTGTCTCTTTTCTCCTGACCCTACCAAAACTTTTTCAAACTTTCTCTAGCTTGCAACAACCAAACCCATGTCAAAAAATACCACAGCCAACAGCACCATCACACTCTTGAGTTGTACTGCAAAGAAAATGCATGCTATAAATGATGGTTTAAAAGAAGTAAATAGAACCCATGAGCCACAGTTTGATGTGTAATCTACTCTGACAGGCAGTAGGCTGCCTTTGCTGGCCTATTAACCCTACCCACAGGCAAAGTGTTCCTCTTTGCCACAGCTAATTTTTCCAGTACTTCCCTGTCACTGGCGAAGTCCATTTCAAAACAGCTGAAAAGGTCAGCTGAACATCCCCTCCACTTTGAATGCACTCAGTTCACATCCTGGCATGAAAATTCACAGTAATTTGATATAGAAATCTTCTAGGCTTTCCTCCCTCCTCTCTTCCTGGCTTATTACAGCTTTCCCCCTTGTTATATTCATGTATGATACTGATTATGGATGTCGGTTTTGCTTCGTTTAGAACTGCAGTTTGTGCAATCCATGTAAGACCGAGCTTAATTCCTATCCAAAATGGCATATGGATTCACTTTAAGACAGTGTCAAGAGAGAATCTTGGGAAAGGTCTGCAGCTCTGTAACAGAGCATATTCTTCGCATTCATAAGGTTTTAGTTTCAATCCCCATCACCTCCGGTAAAAGAACTTTGGATAGCAGGCCTGGAAAGACCTATGCTTGAGACCTTGGAGAGCTCCCCTTGGAGACCTAGGTAGGCCAACATTCTGACCCAGTGCAAGGCAGGATCATATGTTCAGCCTTGACAGATGGTCAAGGAAAAGCAGATGGGATGGAAGGAACAAGGACCGCTGATGAAGAAAATGGATAGAAACTAGTTGCAAAAAGTGATGCCTGATTGCTGCTGCTGCTGCAAGAAAGAGGAAGTATTTATAATAATTAGAATAATGGGAAGCAGGGAACAAAACAGGACATTCATTCACTTCTGTACATGGAGAGAGAGGAAATGGTAATTCATAGCAGGCTACTGTTGTAGCGCAGTAAGGAGGCTAAGGAAGAAGCTGTTCCTAGAGCATCCCTCAATACTGTTTTCAAATCAGGCTCAATAGCACCCAACACAAGCACAAACCTACAGTAATACCAATACAGACATAGCACTAAGGTAAATTGAGTCTTTTAGACTGACACCAAATGATTTTAAATAAATAAATAAAATAAAATACAGTGTGTATGTAGCTTATTATTTTTGTTTGATTCTATGTTACATATTTTTATGTTTTTAATACAGGCAACCCCTGATTTGCACAGCGGTTAAATTGTGCCCCTGCCATGCTCCCACTGCCAGTCTGCCCCCTTTTCTGGACACTTCCAGATCACTGCTATGCATGCATGTGCAGTCGCGCACAAAACTAATGCACATAAATCGGTCATTACCTGTATTCTAAACTGCCCTGTGATCTTCGAGTGAAGGGTGGTATAGAAAGTGAATAAATAAATGAAGTAATATCAGTTACTCCTTCTGCAATAATGGGAAGAATGAGCTGCAGAAATACTATTTTGGACTACTGGTATTCATGATTTTATGCAGCACTGTCCATTAGCATGACTGTCCCCAAGGACTGACAGTGTAAAGTTTGATAATGAGGAGGAACAAAGGCAACAAGGTATGAATGTGAGCAAATAGTCTTTTAAAGCAGTTTCTTCTACAGAAAAATGTTCGTTTCCTTTTCAGCAGCACATCTCTTGGGTTTTAGCTATAAATGCTGCAATTATTCCAAGGGGGGATATGATTCAAAATTACAGCACAGCATTCCAAAAGTACTTTGGTTCTCACCTCAAAGGGCAAAATGCAACAAAGCAGTGATACAGAGCAGGCCAACCAACCTGAGATAAATGTACTTTTCCCCAGAGCTGTGAAATAAAATTAACTCTTGAAAGGGAGTTCACTAACTGTGACCCAGTGCTAGCAATTTATGGGTCAGATATTTAACTCCTGCAAAATTACAAACGCTCCTCTAAAGTGAGCACTTGATTCTTTTAGGAAAATCAAAACTTCTCGCTATGCAAACTCTAAGGATCCCATTTTAATAAAACAACTCTACCAGTTCAGAAAGTAATTTGATCCAGTGGGTGCCTCATCCCATTGTCCCTCATTTCCTTTGGAAGACAGCAGGCAGGTGGAACCAGGCCAAAATATTCTGCTTCTTCGTATGGCTATAGCACCAAAAACTAATTTCCAGAATTCCTTGCCAAGTCATGAAGTAGGATTGGAGAACCTATGGTTCACCAGATGCTGGACTCAAATGCCCATCAACTCCAGCCAGCATTGCAAATAGTCAGGATGATGGGAGTTGTAATCTGGAGGGCCTCAGGTTCCCCATCCCTGTCATAAAGGATGACGGGGATTAACCCTTGGACCACACACACTTGCATACATCTGGGAAGTGTCACCCCATCAGCCTCTATGATGTCACATGGCCTTCTGGGACACACTGTTTCACTGACACTTTGAAACCAACTGGCCTGCTTTCTCTTGACTACTGGAGACTAGTGCAGGGTCCAGACCCTCCCCATATTATGTGCTGGGAGACTGAAAGCATTGAATTATGGCATGTGAGTATGGAAATTAGAGATTGGGCAGTTATTGGCTCTTGGCTCCCTATTTTCTGGACAAAATTTAAGATGCTCGTGATTATCTAAGGTAAAAGGTAAAGGTACCCCTGCCCGTACGGGCCAGTCGTGTCCGACTCTAGGGTTGTGCGCTCATCTCGCTCAAGAGGCCGGGAGCTGGTGCTGTCCGAAGACACTTCCAGGTCACGTGGCCGGCGTGACTAAGCTGCATCTGGTGAGCCAGCAGCAGCGCCGCACACGGAAATGCCGTTTACCTTCCCGCTATAAAGCGGTCCCTGTTTATCTACTTGCACTTAAGGGTGCTTTCCAACTGCTAGGTGGGCAGGAGCAGGGACCGAAAAACGGGAGCTCACCCCACCGCAGGGATTCGAACCGCCGACCATACGATCAGCAAGTCCTAGGCACTGAGGTATTACCCACAGCACCACCCGCGTCCTAATTTAAGATTTAAATTTAAGATTTAAATTTAAGATTTAAATTTAGGATTTAAATTTAAGATTTAAATTTAAGATTTAAATTTAAGATTTAAATTTAAGATTTAAATCTAAATTTAATATGCTCGGCTCGTGATTATCTATAAAACACTAAATGGCTCAAGTCCAGCATACCTAAAGCATCAACTCCTCCCCATTGTCCCACCACAATACATAAGACTGGCCTAGACCATGGGTGAGGTAATCTGTAAGGGACTGCATGCCGGTGGAGGTGGAGATAAAAGTGGGCAGGGCCAGAGGTCAAATGGGTGGAGCCAACCTCTTTTCTCTTTCTGCACACCCACTTCCCCCCATTACTTCATGTAAGATCTTTTTGTTCAAAATGCCTTTAAATGGCTAGGGAATGGGCAAGAAAATATTTAAATGAATGCAATATGGAGATTATTTTTTTTATTAACATATTAACAGTGCCAATATTACTACTCAGTTACCCAGTGAACACTGCGCATAGCATAATCCTGTGCAAATATGAGGGCAGAGGGAACCACTTCTACTCTGCACATCCTGATACAGCTCTGTCTCTCTCTCTTCCTTGTTTCAGAGAGTTGATTCCCAAAGAGTTAACACACTCCAGCCATCATTCAGTCTGCTGGTGAGTGCCTCTGTTTGGTTCGGCAAATGAAATTTATTAAAACCATTACATGCACAACAATGGCACAAATACCCAGGCCAAAGTTACTGTATCTAAAACGTGCTTTCATTTAATCAGGAGACAGCGAGGAGATGTAATGAGCTGAGGCAGAACCTTGCTTTCTATGACTTCTCCGACAGTACAACATCCTTTAACTCAGACCGCATCTACCTATTACCTAAGATTTGTTCTTGAAAAAGCAATCACTGAAGAATAATATTCCATTTAATACACCCAAGCTTTTGCTTCTTACAAGCCTGACAGGCATCACATTTTTCCTGTCTCCAGCTACTTCTCCTCAGCCATTTAAAAACAATGTGTAGTTCTATCTCCGCATCCATCTTGTCTACCCATACAATGGAGATCCTGTAGCTGAATTCCAGAAAACTTATCCTCTGCAATGGGGCTGCATTAATCCCAAGATTCATTTCCTAGACAGAAACTCTCCCCCTCTCTTTTGCAAAGATCACAGACATCAGACTAGATAACAGTAAGAGATCTGTCAAGCACGTTTCCATCAGCAGCTCTCAAAAAAGAAGAAAACAATACACAAATCGCAGAGAAATCTAAACAGTCCTAAAGAAGGATGAGGAGAGTTAAGCGAGTTTTGATCTCAACAGATGGTACAACATGTCGTAATTATTATCAAGACACCTGGGGATTCGTTCATCCAAGGAAGATTAAAATTCACTGGTGTATTGGATGCAGCGGTCCAGCAGAGGGAGAGAAAAATATATAATGTACATTGTTCCGCAAAGGCTTTCACCACAACAGAATTCCAAGGTTCAGAGAAACATTTTTCAATAACCTCTAGGTAATTTCTAAAATTTTATATGTCTTAGCTTGGTCTGATACAGTACAATTAGAAATACTCACATTCTCTTCTATGACTGGAGAAAGAAGCCACACAAACAAGGGATTTGCTGCAAACCACTGCACGTGGAAAACATTCAGTGGTTCATAAAAGAAGACAGGGAAGCCTTCTGAACATGTGAAGTTTTGTGGAAACACTGGAGCATCTGCCTGAATGTTCTCACCACTGAAATGGGCCTCATGTTTTTTGCTTCTTTCTTCATCTTAGGTAATGTGTTATATAACCTATCCTCTAGGAAAGGGTGAAATATAAACTCAAATAAAATAAGAATAGACTATTGTACAGATTATATAGTGGAAAGGACCTAACAGAAGCAGAAGACATCTAGAACAGGTAGCAAGAATACAATGAGGAACTATACCAGAAAGAAATGGATGTCTCGTATACCCCAGGTAGTGTGGTTGCTGACCTTGAGCCAGACATCCTGGAGAGTGAAGTCAAATGGGCCTTAGAAAGCACAGCTAATAACAAGGCCAGTGGAAGTGATGGTATTCCAGCTGAACTATTTAAAATTTTAAACGATGATGCTCTTAAGGTGCTACACTCAATATGCCAGCAAATTTGGAAAACTCAGCAGTGGCCAGAGGATTGGAGAAGATCAGTCTACATCCCAATCCCAAAGAAGGGGAGTGCCAAAGAATGCTCAAACTACCGCACAATTGCACTCATTTCACACGCTAGCAAGGTTATGCTTAAAATTCTACAAGGCAGGCTTAAGCAGTATGTGGACCGAAAACTCCCAGAAGTGCAAGCTGGATTTAGAAGAGGCAGAGGAACCAGAGACCGAATTGCAAACATGCGCTGGATTACGGAGAAAGCTAGAGAGTTCCAGAAAGACATCTACTTCTGCTTCATTGACTATGCAAAAGCCTTTGACTGTGTCGACCACAGCAAACTATGGCAAGTTCTTAAAGAAATGGGAGTGCCTGATCACCTCATCTGTCTCCTGAGAAATCTCTATGTGGGACAAGAAGCTACAGTTAGAACTGGATATGGAACAACTGATTGGTTCAATATTGGGAAAGGAGTACGGCAAGGCTGTACAGTGGTGCCTCGCAAGACGAAAAGAATCCGTTCCGCGAGTCTCTTCGTCTTGTGGTTTTTTCGTCTTGCGAAGCAAGCCCATTAGCGGCTTAGCGCTATTAGCGGCTTAGCGGGCTTAGCGTATCAGCTGATAAGCGGCTTAGCGGATCAGCTGTTAAGCGGCTTAGCGGATCAGCTGTTAAGCGGCTTAGCGGATCAGCTGATAAGCGGCTTAGCGGATCAGCGGATCAGCTGTTAAGCGGCTTAGCGGATCAGCTGATAAGCGGCTTAGTGGCTTGGGAAAAAGGGGGAAAGGGGAAAAAACCGCAGGAACTCGCAAGACATTTTCGTCTTGCGAAGCAAGCCCATAGGAAATTCGTTTTGCGAAGCACTTCCAAAACGGAAAACCCTTTCGTCTAGCGGGTTTTCCTTCTTGCGAGGCATTCGTCTTGCGGGGCACCACTGTATATTGTCTCCCTGCTTATTTAACTTATATGCAGAATTCATCATGCAAAAGGCTGGGCTGGATGAATCCCAAGCTGGAATTAAGATTGCTGGAAGAAATATCAACAATCTCAGATATGCAGATGACACAACCTTGATGGCAGAAAGTGAGGAGGAATTAAAGAACCTTTTAATGAGGGTGAAACAGGAGAGCGCAAAATATGGTCTGAAGCTCAACATCAAAAAAACGAAGATCATGGTCACAGGGCCCATCACCTCCTGGCAAATAGAAGGGGAAGAAATGGAGGCAGTGAGAGATTTTACTTTCTTGGGCTCCATGATCACTGCAGATGGTGACAGCAGTCACGAAATTAAAAGATGCCTGCTCCTTGGGAGAAAGGCGATGGCAAACCTAGACAACAAAAGCAGAGACATCACCTTGCCAACAAAGGTCCGTATAGTAAAAGCCATGGTTTTCCCAGTAGTGATGTATGGAAGTGAGAGCTGGACCATAAAGAAGGCTGATCACCAAAGAATTGATGCTTTTGAATTATGGTGCTGGAGGAGACTCTTGAGAGTCCCATGGACTGCAAGAAGATCAAACGTATCCATTCTTAAGGAAATCAGCCCTGAGTGCTCACTGGAAGGACAGATTGTGAAGCTGAGGCTCCAATACTTTGGCCACCTCATGAGAAGAGAAGACTCCCTGGAAAAGACCCTGATGTTGGGAAAGATTGAGGGCACAAGGAGAAGGGGACGACAGAGGACGAGATGGTTGGACACTGGTCTCGAAGCTACAAACATGAGTCTGACCAAACTGCGGGAGGCAGTGGAAGACAGGAGTGCCTGGTGTGCTCTGGTCCATGGGGTCACGAAGAGTCGGACACGACTAAACGACTAAACAACAACAACATTGTACAGATTAAACCGAGACTGATGAAACGGGGTGTAGAGTCGTAGCAAACCTTTTCTGCTCATGTCTCCTGTGCTGCAGCCTTCTTCAACACACCCTAATTGACATTGTTTATTTACTAACTGTATTTTCACCCGACTTTAAGGCAATTGTTCCCTCCCAAAGTGGCTCACATAAAAAAAAAGAGAGGTAACCTGCCATCAGGCTTACAAAGTAAAAAGGCAAGTGGCAGAAGGGAAGGGGAGTGGAAGGAAAGAGGCAGAGGAGAGAGATCAGTTCTTCAAGGTCAAAACAAAGTGGTCCGCTGCAAGTGGGTGTTTATATTCCACTGCAGTGAGGCTGATCTTCCCTTGCTACATTCTTGCTTGAAGGACAGTTGGAGGCTCTTATTCCATTGGCATGTGGGTGGGGCCAGAGTCTCCCCCCCCCCCCACCGCCGCCTTTGCTCCTGCTTTTTCAAGGGAACTAGCAGTTGGAGCTGAACTCCTTCTTGGCTGATGGATGAGGCCTGGTTGGTCTCCCACTTGCCTTATAGTCATTTGTGGACAGCAGGGGATATACAACCTCCCAGTTGTCCTAGGTCGTCCTCATATTTCCTCCTCCATTCTCAAATCAGGTATCTCAAATGACCCTAGCTGTGCAGTGATGACTTCCCTATGGCTTCACAATATGCCACTCTTGTAATATCTCTGGCTGCTCCTGCAGCCATTTTAAAGCTGGGGTCATTCCCTCCGAGACCTACTGTGGCCCATGGATTCAGCAGCAGAGTGGCAGTTGGTACAAATCCGCTCCACTTCCCAGTGGGTAGGAGTTGCGGTGGACCGTGGCCACCCACTCCCCACCGGGGGCGGGGGACTTTGTCCCCCATTGCCTGGGGGATCCCGGCCACATCAGAGCCCGGCCAGCTAATCCGTTGGCTGGGGGGGTGGCCGGGGCTGTTTAAACTGAGGAGCGAGCCAGAGGACTTCCTCTTTGGCTCGCTTCCTCAATCACCTTCCCTATTTGCAGGTTAGGCAATGGCCTTGCTATGGACTTCGGTTTGTCGCCTTGGTTGTCCGAGGGACCTGGTAGGAATTTTTCCACTTGGCAAATTGGCACTGGCCACTTGGTTTTCGCCTACCTCATAGCAATGGTCACAACTTTGTTAGGGTTGCAGTTAGGCATTGTTTGCCCTTGTGGGGGCCATCACCTCCCCCTCCATGCTTAAGGGTATCCTGTTAAAGGAATCTGGGGGTGTTGATCTAGTCTGAAGCCCAGCTGGGGGCTAGGGCCTTGGCACGACCTCAACGGGAACACCAGGGGGAGCTTGAGTTGGTTCGCATTGACAGGGCTCCCCCTACCAGTGGCTTACCCTTACTGGACTTCCAGCACAATGGGCAGGAGTCAGATATAGTCAGGTCCAATCAATGCCTAAGCCAATACCGCTCACATTCTGTAATTTCAATAAAGTTGTGGCCAAAATTTGCCCAATAACATAAACTTAATATCTGTGTCCTTGTGTGAGTTACGGTATGTCAAGGCAATAAACAACTATTTTACTTTTAGAAGACAACTGAAGGCAGCCCTCTTTAGGGAAGTTTTAAATGTCTAATGCTGTATTGTTTTTAATATTCAGTTGGAAGCCGCTCAAAAGTGGCTGGGGAAACCCAGCCAGATGGGCGGGGTATAAATAATAAATTATTATTATTATTATTATTATTATTATTATTATTATTATTATTCCAATGAGGGGGTGGCTGCAGGGTCTCGAGACGCAAGTAAGGATTGTGGGGGAGTGGGGGAGGCTTATAAACTCTTTTGATCCTCCCTGTAACTCTTTTTTACTGTACGTAGAAACATACCACAAACCACCTCAAGCACAAGTTGGGAATACTAGTGAGGTCCAGTAGGTGCCTTCCGGAAGGTGGTGGCACCCTAACTCTGGAATGCCCTCTCCAAGGAGGCCCACCTGGCACCCAATCTTTTGATCTTACAGTGGGGTTTTTTCTAGAAAAAGAGGTGCCAGGACTCACCATGAACACCTGCCTTGGGGGGTGGCATATAAATGTTGTAAATTAATTAAATAAATAAATGCTTGAGATAAATACAGTGGACGCTTGGGTTGCGAACATGATCTGTGCGGGATGCACGTTCGCAACTCACAGTGTTCGCAACCTGCATCTGCACACACGTGGGTTGCGATTCGGTGCTTCTGCGCATGCGCAAAGCGCGATTTAGCACTTCTGCGCATGTGTGACCGCCAAAACCCGGAAGCAACCCGTTCCGGTACTTTTGGGTTTCGGCGGTCCGCAACCTGAAAAGACGCAACCTGAAGCGGCTGTAACCCGAGGTATGACTGTAATCAAATGCACAGACGAGCAAAATCGTGTGGGGCATTGCCACCCAGCACAATCCCCTTGGTGGTGTGGGCAGCACCACTGGGCATGACAACGCAGCTCATCTACTTTATATGTTGCCGGATCATACCGCCTGAAGTGAGTCACTTCAGCCACAAATCTGACACCTGCTGATTCCGCGTTTCAGTTCTCGGTGGCTGTAAAACCTGCTAACATGAAAACCTCCTTGTTTGCCCTTGTCAAAGGCAACTGGTCTGAAACTCTTAATAGGACTAATACACAAATTCTGCATACCCTTAAGAAAATTACTGGGTTGTGCCCAAAGCCCTTGGCAGCTCGCCGACTGCAGTCTGTAAGCCATCAGGCATGCTACAAGCTTTGCTAAAACTCAAGTTAATAAATAGGGAATGGGGGGAGTTTATAAACAGGAAAAGATAATCCAGCACCATTCTGTGATACTATTTCTATTTGTGCAGTGGCATCAGTATTCATAGAACTTACTGAGTAACAACAACAGAGGACAGGCCCCTGCCCTGAGCAGCTTACAATCTAAACTGTGAGAGGAGAGGGAAGCATATCAAATCACAGAGAAAGAGGAAACAGAAAGGCAAAAATAAACCGGAAATTAAGTTTGATCAGATGGATGCTCAACTTTGTTTCAAGAGGAAGAGAAAGGGTGAACTGCACAGGTGTTCTGGAAGGAAGTTCCAGGTACAAGTGGCAGAGCAGGACAAAATCCCATCTGGCAGCTTAGTGCTGTAGTGACGGAGGAATGAAGGTCAATGTCAAGGTGGGATATGCATTGCGGTCTCCGAGTCATGTTTTTAAGGATAATACAATTAAGAAGCCAGTCCTTTCTTGTTGGATTTCACATTCACAAGGTGCATTTTGGCTACTGCTCTTTAGCTTTCACTTGTACAGACTGCTTTCTTCACTTAGCGGCTGAAGCTCACAGAGAAGAATGAACATGGACAACGAGGAGCAGTAAATGCAAAACAAATAGCCCTACATACTTCAAAGCCTCACTGTACAGATGACAGCTTGTTTTTTGTGGCTCCTGCGAGACTCATTCTTTTTCTTCCAGGACCATAACGCTATAAAGCGTCAGGTTCTCTTTCACTCTTAGGGAAGCATTATTGGTTGTTTAAACTAGGAAAGATGGCTGCATACCCGTGTTTTTGCTGGGAACCGCAAGTTTTTCATTCGGCAACTTCACAAACTATTGTGCAGGAGCTGAAGGTTGCTTGAATTTATTTCAAAGTCTTACATGGAACATATTTGGCACACATTTCCCACTAATGCATATGGCTTTTGCAAATACAATAAGTCAAAGTCTTTCACATAGTACCCTGTAATCTCTGCAGAGCAATGAATAGGTAATAAATTAGAGCAGAGGCCAAATGACCCGAATAGCACGTAATGTTCAGTGCCAGGTTGGGGGGCATGGAAGGTATTAACAATGTGAGTTCTCATATGCACCAACAATGAGGCCTCCAATACCCATTTTATAAAGGAACCCCACACTCTATTTTTCCTCTCTGCTGGGCTATGGACAATCAGCGGTGCACACAGTGTTGAAAGTATCAATGCTAGCAGATCTGGAAGAGGAAGTGGGGCAGAATGCTGGAGCAGGAGAGAAAAGAGTCACAAAGCAAGGGGAGGAAATCTGGAGGCAAAAACCAACACAGGCCAGGGTCTAACCCAGGCATGGTGAACCTGTGGCTCTCTAGATGTTGCCAAACCACAGATCCCTAAACACTGGTCCTGATGGAGCTGGTGGGAGTATGAGTCCAACAGCAACAACTGGACAGCCACATGTTCTCCATCCCTGGCCTATCCAGAAGAGGCTGGAACAGGATACAAGCACTCAGCAAGAACAAAGGTAGTCAAGAGAATGGGAGCCTGAGAGTGAAATCAGGGGGGAAAGGAGAGGCAATGCTTAAAATAGTGACTTATTAATACCTAAGACTTGCCTAGGGACGCAGGTGGTGCTGTGGTCTAAACCACTGAGCCTCTTGGGCTTGCCGATCAGAAGGTTGGCGGTTCGAATCCCCACAATGGGGTGAGCTCCCGTTGCTTGGTCCCAGTTCCTGCCAATCTAGCAGTTCAAAAGCACACCCAAAAGTTCAAGCAGATAAATAGGTACCACTCTGGCGGGAAGGTAAACGGCATTTCTGTGCGCTGCTCTGGTTTCAGTGCTCCATTGCAGCAGAAGCGGCTTAGTCATGCTGGCCACGTGACCCGGAAAAACTGTCTGCAGAGTGGACAAACACCGGCTCCCTCGGCCTGTAAAGCGAGATGAGTGCCGCAACCCCAAAGTCGTTTGCAATTGGACTTAACTGTTAGGGGTCCTTTGCCTTTATTTATCACTTGCCTAATGCATTTTGATTTTTAAAAAAAAAATCTTCAGGGGCATGTATAGCTGAATAACGTAATGCTATTCACTCCCCAATTCCAAATGGCAAGAAGTTCCAAAGCAGATGCTACAGAGTTTGTTCCCTTTGGATGAGAGAGAGCTCTACAGACCTATAGTCCCTTCATAATATCTCTTTGTTTGAAAGAGACAATCAACAATGTTCCGAGAAGTTTCTTCTCAGATGCAAGAAGAGTCCATAGGGCTATGATGCACCTGACCTATATTCACCACAATTTCCATTGTTTGCCCAGCTTGTCACAATAGCTTCCATTATGAAAAGGGCAAAGCTCCAGGGTGGAGATGGTGGGGAAGAGTCAGCAACTTGTGTCTGTTCTAGTTATTGGATAGATTCCTTTGTCTGTTATGTAGACTACAGAAGCCTGTATCCCCACCCCCACCCCTTTCCATCTACTTTCAATTTGGGCAACCTGGACTGCTCTAGAGAATTTCTGAAACACCTGTTCCGTGTCCCCCACAGAGATGTCAGGGTGACATTCTATCCTTTCGTTGACTCTCTGGTTCAGTTCTCAATCAGCATGTTATGCATCAGATGTTATCCAGCTGTAGTACATGAGGTTTACCTAGGTTTTTCTTCCAGGCCAGATTTGCCCAGAGGTGATAATGTGAGATCAGTTGAAACCAGGGTGGGTGGGAAACCTGTGAAATGCACCCCCCCCGCAATGTTTCTGGACTTCAACTCCCATCAGCCCCAGTCAGCAAAGTCAATGGTTAGGGATGAAGACAGCTGTAGTTCAGTAACAATTTGAAGGTTGTAGTAGCCTGGCTATCCAAAAACATTTCTCTCACTTGTAAAATAATGGCTAGATTACATCAACAGGGTGGGTGGATAACCTTTGTGCAATTGTGAAGCATTTTAAGTATTAAGAAGGAGGTGGGCTCATAATCAGGTGGGGAAGGGGAACTCTCTCTTCGCATTTACTCTCCCAATACCTTCTTAAAAGAAACATGCTGTGCTGGAGCTGTTCCAGGGAACATTCAGCCAAATCCATTTGGAAATGGCTTAAGGCAAAGGATGGAACCTGGACGTTTTGAGGCCCTGCTTAGTAATTCTATCCTAGCCACATAATGAAGAAGGGCAATCCACCTAAGTAATCTTGTATTTTGCTGTCTTGAGCTGTCTTTTGCCTGTTTCCTCTTTGTGTCACAGTTTTATCAGTCTGGGCCCAGGATTTATGAAATATCCTGCTTCGATTGTTTGGTTACACGCTTCTTTGGAAGAACTTAATGCCCAGATTAGAGAAGAGGGATTCGGAAATTATGGCTGGAACAGACAGATGGATCTCAGACCTTAAAGCCGTTCTTCCCTACAGCTTGAGTTTATGTTGGACATCCAAGCTGACCTGGATAAATTTGGTGGTGGCAGTTATAAAATATTAGCAGTTGCCAATAAGTTAAAATACATATGGGCTAAGAGTGAATGATTTCCTTCCTGTGCAACCACAGGTTTGAAAGCAATAAAAAGGAGGGTAGGAAACCTCCAATGTTGTGTATACATTGAATGTAGTAGATGTCATATCTGAAGTGCTCCCATTGGTAGGCTTCTTATATATGGAAGTTACGGTCCTGAAGCACCTTTCTTTCTTAAGACATTCAGAAAGGCTATGTGACTAATGATAACATATGTACAAGTGGAGCCTGCAAGAAATGTTGCTGTACAGTATATCCTCACCCCCTAACACAGAAGCAGGGAATGTCAGTCCTCCTTTGGGTCAAATGCAGCCCTCCAGACCTCTGCATCTGGTTGTCAAGACTCTGTACAGGCTATACCCCTCACTGACCCAACTGTATGCTTTTGTCTACCAATTTTACCTGGCTGGAATGTCTTCTTGACCTGTGATAATACCCTTCCTCATCTGAATGGGGGATGGAGAGTGGTATAAGTCTGACCACACCCCAGAAGACTCCTCACAAAGGAATGTGACCCTTAGAGCATGGGTGGGGGGTCTTTTTCAGCCTAATAGGAATGTTCCAGCCAGCCAACCAACCAGCTGTGTCTTCATCCAGCTCAAGGATACTATAACCTGTTGAGGTGCAAGGAAATCAATTCACTCTTCCCCTCTTTGGGTTTCCATTTTCCTTTCCCAGTTAAATATTTTGATGCTCAACCTGAAACCCTTTGAAAGGATCTAACCTTCACATAGCAAAGTGCTTGAAGGCAGGCACCAAAAATCACTAGCTAGTATTACGGCGTTAAGACTTGAAAAAAGCCAGCCTTTGATCCGAGCACATACTTAACTCTCAACATCTGAGGAATCCCACTGGAGTTAAAAGTTTAAACACATATGCGGTGGTTAATTGCTTTAAAAGGTCAAGACCTTATTGTTTCACAGCAGGAGTACATCTCAGCCAACACATGGGTGTATTTCACACAGTGACATAAGCACAATACTCAACTTGCACGCTAGTCATAAAAATTGATCATTTTAAGCCTCCCCCCCCATTCTACCCCTCAGTTAAACAAGTCTTATATCAACCAAGCCAGCTGTCATTGATATCCACTATCCAGTCCCAGTGGGAGCCTTTGAACATGAACCAAAGCAGCTGCCTTCTAGACAAAACTAGGTGATAACTGCCAATACCAGAATGAGGTTCTAGCCTTAGTTCCATCGTCAGTTCACACATTTGTGAGTTTTTATATCTGTACTTAGGATTTTGGAAAAGTGTGCCTACTGTGAATGAGTCAAACGCAAACATGTATCAAGTGGCTACACTCTCTCAAGATTTTGCGGTGTGACTCAATTGTTTATCAAAACTTTAGGTTTGTGCATTTAAAGTGGATTAAAGCCCTCAGTTGCCCTAGCACAACAAATCTACTTTATTAAAACAAAAAACAAAAAACAGATTTTTTGCAGTTTGGAAAGTGAAAAGGAAATGTACTGAACAAATGACAAACAGGAAGAACACCCCACAAGCAAATCGGGATGAATGCTCATTGTTGTACAACCACCCCACAAACATCAGAACAAATGCTCAATAAATAAGTTAGAATTAGCTACAGCTCCCTTCCCTGCCAGCTAAACAGCTGGTTATAAACCTAGTTTTTTGGCATGTACGTAGTTTGTGAAAAGGTCTTGCACCCATTGTTTCTGAAACCTCAGTTGTTACATTGGTTAGCAACAATCCTCAGACTAGCACAAAAGAGCAACCGTGGTGACTGTAAAGTCTCCTGATTGGTCCTTTCTACATCACCACTTCTCAAGTTCCCTTACTACATCCTTAGACTGGAGTCTTACTGCTCAAGCTGCAATGAACCTCAGATCTTCTTTTCTGCCAGATCTCTTGTTACTTTCGGCTGTGCTAACACTTCCAGTTCCCCAACATTTGCTGCTGGGTTAAACTGTCCCAATTTGCAGCAGCAAAGTGGTGGAGTTCAGTCTGCTTCCCTCCCTGTTCAATTCAATGGGAATGCATGGAACGCTCAGAAGACTTAACCTGATGGCCAAGCTCCATCAGTGTCCATGGAGGCTTCCACCATCAGCTTCTGAGAGGGGAATTTTTGTCACAACCATGTTAGGGAGGGGGATATGGTTAACCCCCCCCATGAGCTTTGGGGAGAGTAGGTTGTACGCTGAGACCTTTCTAATCCAGCAAGTGTTAAAATTTAATCAAGGAGTCAAATTCCTGGAATAGCCATCAAGAGAACAAAGGAAAGGGGCTCGGTGCAAGGCAGAAAATGGGTGAGGTCCCCTCCTTCAATTTGTGGGCAGTTAGAAAGACAAAGGCAGAACTGAGAGTTGATGTGAGCTAGAAGCCAGCAGCAAAGCTGAGAGTCAGAGAGACAGAGCAATGCTCGATTTCTATTTGAACCCAAGGCCATGACCATGGGAGAAACAAGAGCCTTTGGGGATGTTAATGCTGTGAACCCCTTCATCACTGGCTCAGGTTGCATATATGTGTAAATAAACCATATATCATATAGACACCACAATCTCCGCTGTGACCTCGTGCCAAAGGAAATATGAACCCTGAGTAAGAGCCTGGAGATGGTTATTCCGCTGTTTTAGTAGCGTTTTAGCATTTTGCAGTTTGAGTTAATTTTTTGTTAATTGCAAACCACTCTTGATTTTCTTGGAACTGAAAAATAGAGTATCTGATTCCTCAAATCAATGCCAATATTGCTGACATATATAAAGCTGCTTATGTATATTTATATGTATTTTCCTAATTTTAATAGGTCCCATTCAAAAAGTAAATTAAAGGTAGAATGGCTGTTAGCCTCCAATTTTAGCAGCTGAACATTCTCACCTCACTGCATAACAGGGGTTTTTAATGGAATTACAGGAAAGTAGCAGAAGAGTGCTGCTTGGTCTCAGACCTCTATAGCTGCTTCTTTTGACACAGCTGAGTACGTTTCCATACCTCCTCCTGCACTTGGTCTCCCCCAATGGGAATAAAATAGATTGACTCTAATAGGTTTTAATGTACAATGATTAGCTCATTTATAAAAGATTTCTACCAAAGCCTCAATTATTTAGATGCAGATCAAGATCAAAAGAGATCAAAGCATATCCTGAACCTGTAGGAAAAATCAAGATGTTAATTAAATGAGGAGAAGATCAATGGACTCTAACCTCATCTATATGATGCAGGAGGAGGAATGTATTAAAATTCAGGACAGCCAGGACACTAGCACACAGGAGAATGCCATGCTGGCTGCGCAGTGCTGCTTTTTGCTATATGAAAAGGCATTACATCAAGTCATGGACCTTGATTCATGATTCATTACCCGCCACAAACAGATGACATCTGACCCACAAAGAAAGATTAATACAACTATTTCAGCCGCATGTTTGTAAGTGCATCCTATGCTGAAAAAGTCAAAGTAGTAATGAATTATGACACATATGTCACATGACATGTCAACAACCCAAGATTCATATACTGGGAAGCTTAAATAACATCGGTGCAATCTAGTCCTTAGGGTCATTCAAGCCCAGTGCTGGAAGTCAGTTTATCACTACCTGCCTCTTTCCAGCAGCACCATTTGCTATGGCTGAATAGACGCAGCGCAGTGCAGGGTTTTGTTTTCTTTCACCACTGGGGTTCATGTTGATGAAATCATCCCCAACTGTAAGTACATTGGAAGTCAGCCTCTAAATCAGAGCTGAGTGGCAAGGAGTTGCACAGGTTACCCTTTTCAGCCTGAATTTGTTACACAGATGGCACACATCTGGCTAAAACTGCCTAGTCAGCATACAGGTTGCCAACTCCCTAAGTCAGTGAGAAGGCTGATTATACTGCTTTGAGGTTTTTCCCTACAATTTATCAGTGTGTGCATTTTATGAGATAAATAAGCACAGCACTAGCAAAACAGCAGCCAATGCATATGGAAAGGGAAGGCTTGTTTAGTGCAGGGACTGGGGTGGGGCTGCAATGTGTCTCAATGTACAGTACTCTTTGCAAAGACACCTGAGCCTCTTTCTCCCACGGAAGCCACACCAGCAGGAGTCAGCCCATCAAGACTGCTTTGCCCACTCTGAGGAAACACTGTTTGACATTTACCATCTAGCTCAGGGCTAGGGACCCCTTTTCTGCCCAAAAGCTGCATTCCTTGCTGGGCAGTCTTCTACAGGTCACATGCCAAAGATGACCAGGGTCAGAGGCAAAACCAAACATAGTAATAAATGCAAATTTTACCTCTGCACAGTGGCTGATTTCTGCAGATGTTCACTACCCCCTCCCTAACCTCCATCTATGGGGCATTGTCAGAGCTGAAGGACAATATCCAGTGTGGCTCAGAAATGTCCCCAGGGCTAGATACTGTTTGGCCCCAGGCCCAAGGTTCCCCCATCCCTGAGCTACAACATCTGGATTGAGCTGGAAAGCTCAGTTGGTTAGAGTGTCTGTCTTGAACCATAGGGTACACCCATCACCAGGATCCTCTTCCTCCTCCCCATTGTCCTGCCAGTTTATGACAACATGGTGCTCATAATGCCAAGGTTGCAGGTTCAATCCCAGTGAGGGACAGCTGCATGGTTCTGCATTGCAGGGTGTTGTACTAGATGATCCTCAGGTCCCTTCCAACTCCATGATTCAAAATGGAGGACAGACTGAGGAGTTTGTGGCAACCTTTGAGGGAGCTGAGATGCAGAAATTCTGCCCACCTTCCATGCCTGCCTTTCAATGCTGCTATATTCATTTCTAATGTCTGATGATCCTACAGCAATTTATATTCTTAGCATCCACAGTCACTGTTAGGAACTAAAGCATCAGTGCCAGGCCCAAATATCACAACCTATCCTTTAGGTCTCCATTAGGTCCTTAGATAGTTCCCCACCCTAAGCCATCTGAGATGGTTTCGGATGCTGCAACATTTCTAAGGTAGGAACCTTCACTCTTGCAGAGGTCCAGTGGCTTGGTTTAGTCTGAACTTTATTAACCCAGACACACACAAAAGGCAAAGTGGGAAGATCAGAGGGAAGCTCACATTTCTACTGGACAGTGTTTGCAGCTCAGTAAGGAAGCCAACATCACAGAGTGTGCAGCATGCCACTTACTGGCATTTTAGCAAAGCAAGCCAAAGAACTGATGGCAGTTACACAAATCTTGGAACCATAAAAAGGGCAACAGATAAAGGGAGGGGAAATGATTTGTTGAGAAATAGAGAGAGGTTCCAGAGGGAAAGAAGGCCTCGGGGAGAAAATGAAAGATCTAATTATTTGGTGAAGCAAGGAATATTAACACATCACTCATGTTTAGCATTAGCAATCATGAGAGTTCCACATCACTGCATTGTACAGCACGAAGCCGGAACCTGTTGAGAATGATAGATATATTCGGTCCTAGACAATGACAGTGTAGAAAACAGATTTTCATTAAGCAAGTGGGAATATCTGTAGATTGCCAGCTATACATCTGTCTCATCAACATAATGCATAGAGTGGAGTGGGAGACTCTAGTTGATCAATGTGCTCAACTAGGTCAGTTGCCCTAAGAAGATCTTTATGGATCACATTTAAAGCATTTTAAATATATGTTTGTAAGTGTTTTAGAATGAGAACCAGGCTAGTACAATCCATAGTCTTGTATGACTGATAAAGTTGCCCACTAATTAAATAATTTTAGTTGATTAATCATTTGCCTTGTAACCAAGCAACAGAGGAATTGATTCAGCATTGACTCGTTGTACCTATAAGGCTATTCAAATGCAGCTACATTGAGCATCAAATATGTCCCTGAAAAAAGGCTGAATGGCCCCAAATATTTTTGGATTTGGGTTATCATAGAAAAGTATGTATTGTGTCTACTTTTTTTTTAGTTGTGTTTACATGAGGTTTTGGTGATACTGCTCTATTTTATGGGTTGGGATCAAGTCAAGTCTGCCATTTGTAACATTAAAATCCAAATGGGAGCTAGACCTGGATATTATTATATGAAATGCCCTATAGGCTTCAGATTTGACCAAAGGAATTTTTGTATATTTGGATGCCAAATGTACTAGTTGAGTATTTGGCAGCCTGTTATACCAAAGCGGGGGGGGGGGGCGTTATGCAGCAAATGTTTATAAAACATTCAGTTTTTGCATCATTTTAAATCAGGGCCTGCTCAATATATTTTGATACCAGAAGGGAAAATTCAAATGACCTCCCTAATGCTAACTGAAATGGAGCAGAATCTATTGGAAAGGAAGGACAAGACAAAGAGGTTGATAAAATTATGCTTTGTGAAGAAAATGGGTAGAGATAAATATTTCCCCGTGCTCATCTAAAATGACAAAATGGCAGGGGCTTCAGAACAGGCAATGTGAACTCTTACATTCTGTAGCTTTAGATTGGAATATCCTACCCTGGGATGTGATGATGGCTGCCAACTTGGATGGTTTTAAAAGGGGATTAGACATATTCGCACAATGGCAGTATATGACCTACACGATCAGAGGTACCATGCCTCTGAATACCAATTACTGGGGGAGCAATAGCAGAAAGAGTCTAATGCCTTCTTACCCTGCTTGTAATCTTTCAAAAGGCAGCTGGCTGGCCACTTTGGGTAACAGGATGCTAAACTAGAGAGGAATCACCAAATCATAGAACTGTGGAGTTGGAAGGGTCCCTGCAATGCAGGAATCTCAACAGTCTGATCCATTCACAGGGCTCTTAAGTTCTCCAGAAGTTCTTCTGACTCAAGGCTCATTGATATGCAACTGCTATGTTTTTGTTCATTTCAGTGGCGCCTGAGCAAGAAACCTTGGTGACTCACACAACATGGCAAGATCTGTCTTCTACTCTGCTGCCCTAACCCAAAATCCACCACCAGAGGAAGTTGCTTCACTTTGCCTGAAGAAGAATATGACCACCTTTGCTTTACATACTGTTATGCCTTATTAAGAACTGCCATGGACATGGCAAGGGGGAAGGTTAATTCCATCCAGACCCCACCTGGAAGGCATCTAACTGCCATCAACGTAGTTCTATCAAGTCTGATGGAATAATGCAGACAGTATCACCAGCTCTGCTCCTGCAGCTGATCTGGGAGAAAGACTGCTTCTGGAGTGAGACTCCTTTTTATCGATGGCAAGGCAGCCAGAACCACCACTGACATTGACAGGGAGTTGTTGCTCTTGTAGAGACAGAATTTGCATAAGCAAAACTATCTATATAACTGCATTATAAGAACTGTAACTTTAAAAAAAAAACTTAGCTTGCTTTTCCTTTCTCCCTCCCATTCCTTTTACCTCATGTGCCATGTCTAGATTGCGAGCTGGAGGGCAAGGACCATCTTAGCACAGAGTTCTGGAAGCTGCTCTGAGAGCCTTTTTGGCTAAAGGGCAGGATATAAATGCCATAAATTAATAAGACCCTTTTGCTATCCCTTTGGGAAAAATATGTCCTAAAGCCTCATTTCTTTCCTGAGTACATGTTTGCTTAAATCTTGTTTTCCAAATGGCCTAACATTATCTCTCACCTTAATTACAATACATGGTGGTGACAGCATTAGCTTTGCACCATCTCCTCCCTGGAAGAGCATGCAGCATCAGATGCCATGAAATGCAATTAAGTGTCGCTCAGGCAGCCAGACTGGGCTATATTGGCTTGCTTTTCCTTCAGAATCCACAAGCAGCTCATTGTAGTAGCTACTCAGCCAGAGCAGGCTGATATCTTTGGTGACCTGGCAGGCATGCGGGAAGGGAACCAAATTGCCTCCTAACCAGTTCATGACCTCTGTGCCTTTTCATTATATAGGATCCCAGTTAGCAGCTACTTAGTAGGAAGCAACCTAGGAGAAACTGTACATTTGCTTGCATGCATGCAGACTAAACAGAAGCAAAGCAAGCATGTCACATCACTGCTAGTAAAGGTAAAAGGTCAATGACCCCTGGACGATTAAGTCCAGTCAAAGACGACTATGGGGTGCGGCGCTCATCTCGCTTCAGGCCGAGGGAGGCAACGTTTTTCCGCAGACATCTTTCCGGGTCAGCATCCAGCATAACTAAACTGTTTCTGGTGCAACAGAACACCGTGACGGAAGCCAGAGCACACGGAAATGCTGTTTACCTTCCCGCCACAGCAGTATCTATGTATCTACTTGCATGGTGTGCTTTCGAACTGCTAGGTTGGCAAGAGCTGGGACACAGCAACGGGAGCTTCCCCCTCCTCATGTGCACAGATTCAAATGGCCAACCTTCCAATCACCAAACCCAAGAGGCTCAGTGGTGTAGATCACAGCCTCACCCATGTCCCCATCACTGCTAGTACTGAGGTTGGGTAGCATGGCGTTGAAGAGAGTGGACTGTGAGCCTGAAGTCCTTGGTTCAAATCTTGCCTCGCTATGAACTCCCTTGATTGCCTTAGGCAAACAGCAGTCTCACCCTACCATATATTTAAAGCACTCTTTTACCACGCTTCAACAGTCATGGCTTCCCCAAAGGAATCCTGGGAACTGGCTCGTTCAATATATGCTTGATCACACAAGCATGCATTGTGCCAAACCTGGAAGTAACCTGAAAACGTCACAAAAATATCACAAAAGGGCTTTTCCAATGGTGTTTCAAATATACGTGATTTCACTGACACACACAATGCCTCAGAATATAATCCCTCCATGTAAATGGGGGTGTTGCCTGTACCCAATGTCCCTCTAATGAATTCTGCACCTTCTTAACAGCATAACTAGCTAAGTAGTTAATGTACTCACAAGCTCCCTCTGCCAGCTACTAGACGTTAACTCTGTCCTTTAAAAATGTCAGTGTAGAATAGACACAATGGAAAATATCACTGTATCTAAAATGCCAATGGTTAGATTCTTGGCTTGGCTCCATTTCCTATTGTTGTTTACATATTGCCTATAACAGTAATGTCTCGCTCTGAATGTAACTGACCTGTATGAAGGACTCTGTGATTTGAAAACAGAATCATATGTGACTTTGCTACCTAAGAAAAATCTTTTAATAAAGGAGAGAGAGAGAGACTTACTAGCTCATCAGGCAGAAGGGTAGGGGAAAATCCACTGCAGTAACAATGTTAACCTTTTACTCCCAGTGGGATTGTAACAACTACAGTAATAAGAAAATGAAGTTGCAGAAGCACATGGAAAAGATCTGGTCAACTGCTTATCTCGCATGTCTTTATGAATCCGAGTAATCCACCATTTTTCTCAAAATGGCATTAACATTACTGCTCTCTTACTATTTATATTATAGTAGTATCTAGGGTATTGCTCTGAAAACTGTTTTCCTCATTTAGTTACATGAACACAAACAAAACAACTTGCTGTATGAAAAACACCACAGCCTTTAGCCAAGGGCTGAGTAAATGCCCTTCTCTACTGAAGAGAATGCATCTTCTTCTCTATTAAAAGGAAAGTACATGAGTGGGGAATGGGTCTAGAATTCAAAACCAGCCAACAACTCTTTTGTTTTTGTTTTTTAAAACCAAGTTTCTAGACCATATGATTAAGTGAATGAGTCTGAAGGTGTGTGAGCAGTTTCTGCTTAAATCCCAAAATGAACATCTCAGTAGCATTTGCAGCCATCAGAAAAGGTGGGGCTTAAGAATCCTGCATAACCCATTGCACTCCCCATTCCTCAGTAAGAAGGCGCGATATTAACACTGCTCCAAGTTTAAATGATAAACTGTATAAATTCATCTACAGTGGTACCTCTGGTTACAAAGTTAATTCATTCTGGAGCTCCGTTCTTAACCTGAAACTGTTCTCAACCTGAGGAACCACTTTAGCTAATGGGGCCTCCCACTGCTGCCACAACGCTGGAGCACGATTTCTGTTCTCATCCTGAAGCAAAGTTCTTAACCCAAGGTACTATTTCCGGGTTAGCAGAGTCTGTAACCTGAAGTGTCTGTAACCCAAGGTACCACTGTAATTAGAAGGAGAAATCAACATGGTGCAGGACTTTACCCTCTAAATGTGTCCAGGGAAAGGAGTCTTCGGCGTGTGGGTTTCTCCTCCACCGGTCTTGGGCTCTCTGCAGAATTAAGTTCCTAAAAGGGAAAGTGGAGAAAAGAGTGATGTACCTTTGTTGACAGTCAAGTTCTCCATTCAGGGAGGGTCAGAGCATGGCAAAGACTGAAAAAGCTGGAAGTCAGAATTGATGTAAGATTAGAGTTTTGCTAATTACTTAGAGCAAAGTGGTCCAACATGAGTCCCTCAAGGCCTTTTTTGGCAACCCCCAGGAATATTTGACCTCCGCCACAGTCCTCCAACTGCCTTCCCAAAGCCAGGTAAACAAAGGAGGCATGAGGACTCTGACAGGTTCCTAGGGGCTTCCCACTTCCTTCCCAAAGTCTAGATAGCACTTTCCCAGCTTTGAGAAGAAGGCGTGGAGGGCTCTAGGACCCTGTCAGAGCTTCGTGCCTCCTTCCCAAAGCCCAGTGCTTTGCTTAAGCAGTTTTGGGAAAACAGCACAAGGGCTGCAGGGGGGGCATCATATGTTGGCCTCTTTTTGAACTGTTAGAAAAGACAGTTCCCATTCAAGCTGGTCATTATAATAATTTTGCCACATTAAGAATTTGGAGGATGTGTCAAAGCTGGTGCAGAATGGGCCAGAATGACCCCCTTACACATAAAACTGCTGTCAAAAACTGCAATGTGTTAGAGACACTTAAGAACACACACACACACACACACACGTATTAACTTCTTCACTGCCAGAACCCATCTGGAACACAACTGAAAGGCCTAGAATGGAGACTTCCAAGCTAGCAAAGTTAGCCAAATTCATCAGAATGAGTAAACCACAAAATGTCCACAGAAGCCACATTCCAATACCAGTTCTGGGCCATAAATGGTATTCCCCACCATAAAATGGCCTAAAATGCCAACTTCTGTGCTAACTGAGTTAACCAAATTCATCAGTCACACAAGTCTAGAAAGGAATCCTGAAGAAAACTTCCACAAAAATCATGGTCAAATATCCATTCCAAGCATTAAAAGCATTTTGGATTGATGCAACGAGCCACGGTTCATCCACAGAAACCATGCCCCAATACTCATTCCAAGCATCAAGCGCTACTCCAAAAAAATGGAATGTCATGTTCTGAACCAGCACAGCCAGCCAAATTAATGTCGCATTGGACCCAATGGGCACGATGAAGTAAGCCACAAAACCTCCACAGATACCATATTTCAATATGCATTGCAGGACAAAAACCATTTTCTGTGTAAACAGCCCAGAATGCCTCCTTCTGAGCCAGTCAAACTAACTAAATTCACCAGTGACACGTGACTGGTATGGGCTGTAACATCAATTTGCAAGCCAGGCAATTCACACATTAGAACATAAGAAGAGTCTTGTTGCAGCGGACCAAAGGTCCATCTAGTACAGCACCCAATTCTCACAGTGGCAAACCAGATGCCTAGGGGAAGCTCAGAAGCAGGCGGGACCCAAGTACAATAGTAGTCACTCCACTTGGTATTCCCTGCTAATGGTATCCAGCGCCATACAGCCTCTCACCGTGGAAGTAAAACAGAGCCATCAGATCTTGGAAGCCTTAACCTCTATGAACTCATTTAACCTTTTTTTAAAGTCATCCCAGCCGGTAGCAATCACTCATCTTGTGGGAGCAAATTCCATACTTTAATTATGTGTTGTGCAAAGACGTAGTTTCTGTGGTTTGTCCTTATCCAAATCATATAAGATTCAGCTTCATTCATTGGATGCCCCAGGTTCTGGCATTGTGATGTGAGTGGTGGGGAAACTTCTCATTTCACTAACTGTACAAAGGACTGAAACTGTGGTTGCACCATAGATTTAAATAATGGTGTTATGATATTGGCAGTTTTATTTTCGGCACTGCCTAATGATCCCTAACATGGAATTCTCTTTTTTCCCCACAGCTGCCGCACACTCGGTCAAAATCTTTATCGAGCTAGCCCCTATGACTTCCCAAGGTCACACTCCTCATCTGGCACTCATCCTAGTAGAGGCAGATTCTGTGTAAAAGAGGTGAGATTCAGCCTCGGGGATTTTGAAGGTGCAAACTGAAGTTTTATGTCTCTCCGGTGCCTTACTCCATTACTGTTAAATGGACAATTGAAGCAGTTTGTTAGCAGTTATTATTACTACTCAGAAATTTGGTTGGTTTGTCTAGCTCACAAGTTGCCATTTCAGGGACTTTTTTTTCCAGAATACCATTTATGGTCCAAAGCAAGAACCCAAATGTGGTTTCTCTGGGTGTTTTACAATTTACATCATTCCAATCTGTGAATTGTGAATATGGCTCTTTTGTATTGCTAAGATGGTGGAGTTCCAAGCAGGATTTTCCCCACCTTATATATCCACACTTCTGAGGCATCATGAGGTTGTCTCTGCATTTTCCATCCAATCTTTGCAGCCATATGGTCTAGTCATTGGCTTTTTCCTAACTTATTTTAATAGAAAGCTGAGTTTGATGGTATACTGAATTCTGCATCTCTGGGATGCACTATGTTGGGAAGCATCATAGCAACACATTCCTTTCAAACAGATGATTTTAAAAAAACACACCATTAATTTTAAAATGGTTTCTGGAACCTTGCCTTATGCACAGCTTCTCACGGATAGAGATTTGTGTGCCACTCTTTTACAATCAAGTTTTTGCCCACTTTAAGACCTGGGTGTCAGTGTGGCACTGCCCATATTTCTCAGAACAGGAAATAATGCATCAAAGCCTAAGTGTGCAAACATACATCAAACACTCTTTTCAAAGGATCCAGAAGTCAACAACTGGTATTTCACATTGTGTTTTTACCCCTGAACTATTGCCCAATGTAGATTGTCTCCAAAATACCTTGATAAATTCTGCTTGACATGTACAGTATGCCCATCTCCATTTAAAAATAGAGGAAGCTTACATGCTAATGCTTGTGGGATGCAAAAGGCGAGCCGTGCTTCATTAGATTTGAAGGGACGATTCTCTCCTGGTTAGGCCTCTGGCTTGTCCATATTGAATTACAACGCTAAACAGAACAGGAAGGATCTGCCTGCCTAATTCTGTTTGATAGATCACTTTGTCATTTTCAGATGCCAGATTGGAGATAGCCGCCGCCTCCTTGGCAAAGAATGGTGCTTTAGAGCTCTAGGCTATCAGGAGCAAGCGCTAATGTAACCCAGCATATGCACAGAGACTGCTAGCTTGCTGTAAAATAATTGCTGCAGTTTCTCCAAAAATTATGGCAACCCATTTTCTAGCAAGTTGCTTCTAGGATTAACTAAACTGGACAAGCTAGATCAGCAGCAACAGCTTTGGGTGCTAATGTGACATCCCATTCTCAATACATACCTACAGATGTTCTGTGTAGGTTATAAACAGGTTAGGTTTTTATGAACTGAAGGGAATGCATTGGTGCCACCATGCCCTTAACAAAAATGACCCTAATTTCTTCCTTAACTAGTGCCTCTGATCACACAGGTTTTTCAGGTTTGTTTGGCCTGAGAAAATAATTGGACAAATAGATATAAATGCCACACACAACAATGTTCAGGAGTATAGAAAGTTGCCCGATACCAAGTCATACCATTGGTCTACCTAGCTCAGTGACAAACTGATGTGCTGGAATGTGGGGCAGGGGTTCAAGAACAGAGCTTCTCCATGCCCCCCCCCCAACATGTAACAAATTAGCATGGACTAGTAATTAGTAAGGGGAGAGGACACACAGCTGAAAGATACATTTCCGTATGGCAGGATATATTCCTGGGAAAGCAGGGGGGACAGGTTGGCTAAGGGAGAAACAGATGATGATGTCTAAATCCTTTAATAGTTCATTCAAGCTCTGCACAGATTTAATATTGAAGTGAGGGAGATTATGAGCAAGGAAAACTCTGGGCTTAACTTCATTTACCTTTCCTCTGCTCTTTCCAAAACTTGGTGTAGAAAGAAAAAGAATTTGCTTCTTAGGTACAATATGGATAATTCCATACTTAATGGCCTGTGCCCAAACAAACCTGCAAGAGATTTAAGATCCATGGCAGAGATTCTACTCCTTTGCCTGCCACAGAGAAGGTTTATGCTACTGGGCGTGAAAGATAGTGACTCTATGTGGGTGGTCCCATGAATGTGAAACTCCCTCTCCTGAGAGATACAATCAGCCGCCTCTTTGTTTGGGCTCTAAAAAAAATTTTAATTTTTGATTCTATTTAACTTTTTCATTTCATTTGTTGTGTTAGATGCATCCCCTCATTTTATGGTGTGATGACTTACGGCTCTGGTATTTATCCCCCACCCCACCCCATTTTATTCTATGATGTGATGACCTAGAGTGAAGAAATACATTTGAACCCTGAAAAATATTTGTATTCATGACTGGCTTACCAAGGGTTCTTTTCTGTTCTTTTTTATGAGGCTGGTAGAATTGGATTAGTGTAAAATGTTTCACCACTGCAATTATTATTGGTGCACTGTATTTTTATATGTCTTTTGTTTTTATATGTTGCAAGCTACTGTAAGAAGACTATATATATTGAATGGCAGCATTAAATGAGTGAATGCATTCATTAAGCAAAGAAGGAGGAGGAGGAGGAGGAGAAGAAGAAATTGGGTGACATTTATTAAAAAAAAACCAACTTGTGAATTCCAAAAGTTCTGCTAAAACTGGCCTCTCAAAGTCATTTTTCACCTTTGGACATGGAGAATTTGCTCTTCTGTTACTGCAAACTATAATGGGTCTGTCACAACTGTGGATATTAATGGGCACCTGACCTTTCCAGTGCCTTACATTGGGGTCACTTCAAAATGGTTTTATGTCTTTGGTTGGAAGAAGTGTTCTTAAGAGAGAACTTCATTTAGTCTCATCTATTTTTAGTTAATCCAACTCTTCAGACAGCAAGCAAGGTCAGCAAATCTTCACCAGAAGGTCACAAACCCACGATGCAGCACTATGTAAGTCGCCAGGCCATTAATTATTCCACAGAACAAACTCTACTCTACTTCTTTGGTTAGACTGGTTACCATCTGTAGTTAAAGTAGAAGTAGAGATACTGAAAGCTGAATACATGATATCTTTATTTTCTGGCTGGCAGAAAGAAGCAAGTGCTTGGGCCTCATTGTTAGAAATCTTTGTGTGAACAGATCTGTATGGGATTGGGCTGCTTGTTTGCAGACTAGGACATCTGTTTCTGTTTGGTGTGCATGGAACACATAGAAATGTCTTCTCCACTGAGCCGGCCCACTTTGACATGGAGTGAAGCAGCTGCCTCAGGCAGCGGAAACAGAAGAGGCGGCACTCCTAGAAGTACTCCACCCGGACACTGCCGAGGAAGCAACCCAGGTAAGGGAGGCTATTGTGGCAGTGAAGCAGCACAGCACTCCACTGGCCCAGCTTCTTTATTTCTTCCCTGCTTCTAGGGACAGAGAGGGACCACTGGGCAAAGCTCTGCAGAATGCCTCACTATCAGGAGTACGTGCAGGAGCCAGGCCCTGTGACCAGTAGGGCTTCGCAGAACTGGGGCTTTCCGAAGTTTGTTCTGAAGAGGCAAGACGCGGATGCACAGGTGAGGTTGATTGGTAACTCACAGCACCTGGTGGCAAGAGCCGGGAAGGGATATAAGACCAGCATTTCCCTTCGGCTCTTTGCCACAGCAACACGCTTCCTGCCTTGCTGTGCTTGGATTGTTGACTCCTTGCTTCCTGATCCTCGGACCCTTGACTCCTGGTTTCCTGAGCCTCAGACCCTTGGCTTCCAGACTTCTGGCTTCCGGACTCCTGTTCCTGCTCCCACCCCACCACCTTGCCCCCGGTCGCAATGTCCTCCGCCAGGACTTCGTAAACCAGACCGTGACATTCACCTCTCAACCAGTTGGCGAGAGGGGAGGAGTTCACTCACCCAACTTTGCTGCCAGCTGGGAAGAAGCTTTGGAAAGAGGAACGGATTTGGTCTTCTTGATGACCCAATGGCCTGATCTAGCGTACATTAGACAACCCAGCCCAGGATGTTCTGCCCCACTTGGAAAATGGATGCTTGATTAGAGATGTAGGAGGACTCAGAAATTAAAACAACATAACTAGCTTTGCTTGGAATATAAAACTCTGGCTCTGGGTCTGCACCTCTCTCCTTGCAAGCAGGACCTGCAAGAAAATGTTGCCATATGGAGTGCTTCTACTCAGGGTTCCAGCCAGATGTGTGCATTCCAGAATATGACATTCCACTCTCCCTCTTCGTTTTTCTGGTTTCTATTTTTTGTCTCCCAGAAGTCAGCCAGTAAGTTAGTATTCCATGCTCACTAAGCATGCTCAGTTTACACTGGTTTGTTTTTGAGGGTTTCCCCTTAGGCTTTTCTTCTCTAAAGTTTTTTTGTACTTCAGCAAACGGTGAGGTTTCTTCAAGCCTGCCTCTTCCATGTGAATGGTGTCATTTTTGCTAGATAAGGATCATAAGGATCCACAGTTGGACAAAAATTCATTATATATTGTCAGTGAAGTTGATACTTTACCAAGCAACATATGCAAACAAAGAGACGTCCCTGCTGGATTAATTCCATTTCTAAATCTTCTTGAAAAGTACTACTAAGTAAAATAGTGTTACAATCGCTAAAACATTGTTCCTAAAGACAGAGGTCCTTTTATTGTTCAGGAAATTATTCATTATGCTAACTACTTTGCACCACAGTTGAGAGGCCAAGAAAGAGAATCATCATTTATCACAGAAAGTCTGGAGTGGAAAGAAGCCTGAATGCTAATTTTTACTGTGCATTGATTGTTTAGACTAGAGTTAGAAAAAAACAAACGGGTAGTCTATTTGTTACGGAATTGTTTTCATATCTAGACAAATGTCACAGCGGGTTTAGAAGGTTATTTTGTTGGTGCTCTGTATGGGGAATCCTGTTTCTTGCAAGACTTTACAAATGGAAGAACTATAGTGTGTTTATGTCAGTCGCTTACAGTATTTTATTCATCTTCTTCCAATGGCTTTATCTTGTTTAAAGGGCCTCTCTTGCAGGTTGTATACAGGGTTGTTGTGAGATAACCATAACTTCTCAATCTCATTTATTTATTAAAAAATATTTATCACTATTCATGAAAATATCAGAGCGGTTTACAACAAAACATTTTTATGTGTTTATTTAATCAACTTTTAACAAAATATCAAAAAGAAGAGTTATTCCCCTCCTTCCTGAAGGAAAATGGGCAATGGCCTTTCTAACATGGTGTTGCCAACTGCAATTTTCATAATTACTTGCATCAAAAAATTATTTATGAAAATGATTGCTGCCTAATTAACTGTGATGTCTTTTTACATTAACTGATTTTAAAAACTTCTGATAAACTAATCAGTTATGGCTAGAATCCACTTGCCTAGGAGTGATTGGTAAATTGCACTGTTGCATGTTGCAGCCCTAAAACATCAGCATCTTTAAATTAAGTCAATACTTCATTTACAACTTAAGGTATATTTGAGCTGACACTTTTCACTGCTGCTGATATTCACGTGAAGAGAGCAGCAAAAGCGTAATTCAGACATTCATCCTATAGGCATGTATGCATATTTGTTCACCGTCAAACTAACTCATACTTAGATTAGACCCACTGAAAACAATAAACATTAGACCCATTTATTTCAATAGGTCTACTACTCTAAGTATGACTAACAATGGATCTCACCCAGTGTCTGTAAGACTTTACACACAAAGGCTTTGATTGCACATTCAGGGAACCTTTGACTTTGGTAACATTGTGCCCTGAAGGGAGCCAAAAGTTGGCACCCCCAAGTATTTATTATTTTCACAATAATTCATGCTGGTACATTGCTTTTTAATGGCTCTTTTCAATAGGTTCCCAAATAAGGTGATATTGTTATTTTTTATTATTATTATTTTGCACCCCTCAGCTCAGTGCCCTATACAAGGGAACCACCCAAACCACCCTAAATCCAAAGCTGCCTTAGGACTTGACAATCAGAAGGTCAGTGGTTCGAAACCCCACAACGGGGTGGGCTCCCGTTGCTTGGTCCCTGCTCTTGCCAACCTAGCAGTTCGAAAGCACGCCAAATTGCAAGTAGATAAATAGGTACTGCTCCGGTGGGAAGGTAAATGGCGTTTCTGTGCACTGCTCTGGTTTGCCAGAAGTGGCTTAGTCATGCTGGCCACATGACCTGGAAGCTGTACGCCGGCTCCCTCTGCCAAGAAAGCGAGATGAGCGCTGCAACCCCAGAGTCAGCCACGACTGGACCTAATGGTCAGGGGTCCATTTTCCTTTAAACAGGTTTTAAAAACTTTAATTTTGCTTCAAAAACCTGCAAAACCTTTTTGACCAGAGACTACAGTGGGACAAAAGAAAATATGAGTGCTTATGCCACACACAATAGTTTTATCACACTTTCAACAGTGGAAAAATCCTGTTCTGTCTTCTCTTCTTGGACACCTTATTGATTTGTTTCTGCTAAATAATTTTATCAGAAGCTAAACTGGACTAATTGACCATCCATTTTCAAAGTGTCCCTCTTTTCTAGGGAACTGCATAAATATATTGCAGGTGTATGGGTGTGATTTGGGGATGGGTGAGCCTGCAGTGCCAGCATGCAGGGTCTAATGCTGGAGGAAATGAAAATATTTGTGCTAGAATAGTGAAAAACAAAACTGAAATGAAAGTGGCAGTGCAGAGCAGACTTTTAACAGACACTGACTTGGAGATCACACTGGAGATGTTAGGAGCCTCTTCCAAGCCAAGGATGTCAAGCAAATCGATAATCAACTCAGCATTTCCCAGAAAATTAAATTGGAGTCGGTGCTCTCCTATTTTGAGAAGGGATTGCAATTACATTTGGGAGATTCCTAGACTCCAAAGAAGCAATGCCAGACGCTTCTGATATTCCAAACATAACAAGTTGAAAGTACAGTATCTAAACAAAACATAAAATATTATGGAGCCAAGCCAGGTATTGTCTCATCAGTGGGGCTCCCACTTCAATAGCAGTAATACAGTCACGGAACACTAAAGAGCATATGCTAAGCAAGATTTCCAAAAGAACTGTAGCATTTTGCTATGTCAGTGCTTCCCTCCCAAGGAACTTAACAATCCCTCTCACATGAACACAGAATGGAAGATGTCAGGATCCCCAAGGATGTGCTCTGCGGGGAGCTGGCTTCAGGAACCAGGCCCATCGGCAGACCAACTCTGCGATACAAAGATGTCTGCAGGCATGACATGAAGGCTGGGAATGCCAACCCCAGCATGTGGGAATCCCTTGCACATAACCACAGTGCCTGGAGACAGGTTGCGCATCCATAGCAGTGACCAGAGGAGGAATGACCGCTGGGAGGAACACAGAGAGAGGAAACACCATGGTGCAGCTGCACCAGCACAACTGGACACCTTCATCTGTCTCACCTGCAGCAAAACACCTCTCTCCCGTATCAGTCTCTACAGCCACAACAGGCACTGTAACCATCCAACGGTTTGACTTCACCCCCAAAGGCACACTCCTCCCTTGCCTCCCAAGACAGAAAGATGCCAACACGCACCCCACCCTTCCTCTAGGGCAGTGGTGGGGATGCATTTTCAGACTGATGGCTACATTCCCGTCTGAGCAACATCCCAGCTAGTTTCTATACCCCTCTATGTCCTCCATCGAGGCAAGCAAGAAGCATTCTCAAAGCTTGTGGGCACATTCTAGTCAGGCAAAAACTTTCAGGTGTGAAGCAGAGCCAGTGAGGGGTGTGGCTTAAGGAGTGGAGGTGTGGCCTGGAGAGAGTTCTGTGCATCACATAAAGAGGCCTGCATTTGAACCCTGGTCCTGAGGTTCCTCAACCCTGGTTCAAACCCTCCAAGTGTCCCTATTTTCCAGGGACAGTCCCAGATTTACAGAAGCCGTCCCCATTTCTGATTTGATCCTGGAATGGCCCACTTTTCCTTAGGGTGTCCCTATTTTCATCAGATAAATGTTGGAGGGTATGGACTCCTGAGTCAAGGAGATAAGTAACTATACAACCATTAGAAGCCATTTGAAAGCAGCCCTCTATAGGGAAGTTTTAAATGTTTGGTTTTTTGTGTGTTTTTACATATGTTGGAGGGGACGCGGGTGGCACTGTGGTCTAAACCACAGAGCCAAGGACTTGCCGATCAGAAGGTCGGCGGTTCGAATCCCCACGATGGGCTCAGCTCCCATTGCTCGGTCCCTGCTCCTGCCAACCTAGCAGTTCAAAAGCACAAAGTGCAAGTAGAGAATTAGGTACCGCTCCGGCAGGAAGGTAAACGGCCTTTCCGTGTGCTGCTCTGGTTCGCCAGAAGCGGCTTAGTCATGCTGGCCACATGACCCGGAAGCTGTACGCTGGCTCCCTCGGCCAATAAAGCGAGATGAGCGTCGCAACCCCAGAGTCAGCCACGACTGACCTAATGGTCAGGGGTCCCTTTACCTTTACATATGTTGGAAGCCACCCAGAGTGGCTGGGGCACACCAATCAGATGGGTGGGGTATAAAACAATAAAATTATTATTATTATGGAATAGGACATCCCTATTTCCATCGGAGAAATGTTGGAGGATATGCTGTTTTAAGGAGACCACTGTGGGGTAAAACATGAGTTATTTTAAATCCATCCAAGTCCAACACTGTGCGTAGAATCCAGTGTTTTTGTTCTGTAAATGGAAGAAGTGTTGTTCCCTCATTCTTTGAATGGAAGCCCCTTCTGTTCACAAAGTAAAAAGGTTAGGTACTAATCTATATCTACTATTTCCATACTGGCTGTGCAAAAAACTGGGAAGGCATCTCCCCAAATTAGAATGCTTAGAAGCCTAGGTGGGTCTTTTGTCTTTTTTCTACTGCAGTTACCCATTCTGGGCCTTTGGGATGGGTCAGATCAAATTCTAAACACACACACAAAAAGGGGCAAGGGGTAGAGGTAATATAGACAGCCAAGCAAAAACAGTGGAAAAGTACAGGTTCCTGTGAGACATTTTGACTTATGATTTTGTGCCCAAAGACTTGGCATTCCTGCCTTTCTCATCTAATAAAGAGAGATGATTCACTGATAATGGAAATGGTTCCTTAAGTAAATTGCTGCCTCATCTAGGCTTTTGTATTTGTAAGCAATAACTGGAAGCTACAGCACATTTTTACTCTCTTGTCTGGAAAGTATATTGACCTCAACTTTTGGCTCATACCTGTGTTCTGATATATAAAACCAGCAGCATCATGTGTTTAAAAAAAATATTCCTGGATTAAACCACCCCTAACTGTACATGTACATCTAACCTAGACAGCATCTTAAAAAGCAGAGACATCACCTTGCCAACAAAGGTCTGTATAGTTAAAGCTATGGTTTTCCCAGTAGTGATGTACAGAAGTGAGAGCTGGACCATAAAGAAGGCTGATCGCCGAAGAATTGATGCTTTTGAATTATGGTGCTGGAGGAGACTCTTGAGAGTCCCATGGACTGCAAGAAGATCAAACCTATCCATTCTTAAGGAAATCAGCCCTGCGCGCTCACTGGAAGGACAGATCCTGAAGCTGAGACTCCAATACTTTGGCCACCTCATGAGAAAGAAGACTCCCTGGAAAAGACCCTGATGTTGGGAAAGATGGAGGGCAGAAGGAGAAGGGGACGACAGAGGACGAGATGGTTGGACAGTGTTCTCGAAGCTACCAGCATGAGTTTGACTAAACTGCAGGAGGCAGTGGAAGACAGAAGTGCCTGGCATGCTCTGGTCCATGGGGTCACAAAGAGTCGGACATGACTAAACGACCAAACAGCAACAACAACAACAAACTGTACATGGGGGACACGGGTGGCGCTGTGGGTTAAACCACAGAGCCTAGGACTTGCCAATCAGAAGGTTGGCAGTTCGAATCCCCGCAACAGGATGAGCTCCTGTTGCTCGGTCGGACGACTGGACCTAATGGTCAGGGGTCCCTTTACCTTTTTAACTGTATATGGAAGGAATCACATCATTGAATACTACTGCTTACAAAAACCCTGTTGAAAGCTAGTATGTCCCAGAGAAATTTTATGTGTTCAGAAAGAAAGAAAAAAGCTGGAACCCTTCTCCTTACATTCAGCTTTCCACACGAAGAGTTATTGATATGGGAGAGAAGTCTGTCATGTGATTTCTTCATCTGCTGTGATGTAATGAAAGAACCACCTTGCCATGTGATTATTTGTTTCCTTATCACAGAGAGGCTTCTAAATGCAGGTGCAGGAAGGTTGAGGTGGCATGAATGGGAACTGCACACGCTCTTAAATGTACTATTCCCACACTGTTTGGGACAACAGTTCTATGTAACAGGACATTTTCTAGGATTTGATCATGGTTAAGATTTTCCAGGGAATCAACAGGTAAACCATGTGGTGACATCAATCAGTCCTCAGGTTTGGTTTGGCTTTTTTAAATGATCTCCAAGAGAGAAGTTGTCAAATTGTGTGTTTGGGCCCCAATATACCGTACATCTTATTCATATGCATTCCTCCTGGTCTTAGCTCAGGAAGCAGAGAACACAGTGCAGAGTTGTTTTCCATTCTCTACATCTCAGAAGCAGATGTCTTTCTGGATGCAATGCTTGGGCCCACCATTCCTAAAAATCTACCTCCTCCCCTTTCTATGAGCCAATTCACATGCAATTATCTTAATTAAAGGGTGCAATGTAACAAAGCCCCCCTGTGCCTGTATTCGCTTCTGAAAGAAGGCAGCGGCCAATTTTCCACCAATGGCCGCTGAAGCAGCTGGAGAATACTTCCAAGCATGCTCATCCTTCTGTCATTCTGTACAGTGCAACCGCAAGTTCTTTCAGTCACTGCCAGTACAGCTCAATTAAATCCACAACAGGCAGTCTGCTCTCCAAATATACCTCATTCTGGTGATGGAGGCTTTCCCCTAAGCCAGTGGTTTTCTTTTTTTTTTTTTTAATATAATTTTTATTAAGTTTATAGTATACAGAATCCAACTTCCAAACACTTATTTCCATAAATCTAGTGGACTCCCCCCATCTTCCGAACACTGCATTCTCTGTAAGTTTAAAACCTCAGCAAATTGTTAACTTATTTTAAACATAATAATATATCTTCCATTTTATCGTGATATCTGGTCTCTAAACATTTCAGTCCAAATCCATTGTTTTAGTTTCAACACAATAAAATTATTTCATTACACCACTTCTGTCCTGTTGTTCCTTATTTTCCAATTCAAAAAATTAACCGATGCTGAAGCTGTAATTTCCTAAAAAGGAGCATTTTTTAACATTCATACAACTTATAATGCTTTTTCAAATAATCCTTGAACTTTTCCCAAACTTCCTCCGTTTCTTCTTCTCCCGAGTCTCGGATTCTGCCAGTCATTTCAGCCAGTTCCATATAGTCCATCAGCTGCGTCTGCCATTCTTCCAATGTGGGTAGATTTTGTGTCTTCCAGTGCTTTGCCATCAAGATCCTTGCTGCTGTAGTAGCGTACATAAAGAAAATTCTATCTTTCTTTACCACCCTCTGGTCCACCATGCCCAGGAGGAAGGCCTCCGGTTTCTTGGGTAAGGTAAATCTAAGCACCTTTTTTAGTTCATTATGTATCATCTCCCAGAAGGCCTTCACCTTCGGGCAGGTCCACCAGAGGTGTAAGAATGTCCCTTCCTCCTCTTTACATTTCCAACATTTGTTGTCAGACAGGTGATATATCTTTGCAAGCTTGACTGGGGTCATGTACCACCGGTATGTCATTTTCATAATATTTTCCTTCAGGGCACTACATGCCGTAAATTTCATTCCGGTGTTCCATAACCTTTCCCAGTCTTCAAACATAATGTTGTGCCCCAAATCCTGCGCCCACTTTATCATGGAGGATTTAACAATCTCATCCTGTGTATTCCATTTAAGCAACAAGTTGTACATTCTCGAAATTAACTTAGATTTTGGCTCAAGCAGCTCTGTCTCTAATTTCGACTTTTCCTCCTGGAAACCCACTTTTTTGTCCGCTTTAAAAACTTCCTGAATTTGAGCATAATGTAACCAATCTCGCACCTTGTTTTTTAACTTTTCCATACTCTGCAACCTCCAATTATCTCCAATTTTCTCAATTATTTCCCAATATTTAGGCCAGTGGGCCTCCATATTGAGTCTTTTCCGTGCTTTGGCCTCCATCGGTGAGAGCCACCTCGGAGTTTTACTCTCCAATAAGTCTTTATATTTTGACCAGACCATAAAAATTGCCCTTCTGACAATATGGTTTTTGAATGATCTATGAACTTTAACCTTGTCATACCACAAATATGCATGCCACCCAAAAGCATTATCAAATCCTTCCAGGTCGAGGACATCGGTGTTCTCCAATAAAATCCAATCTTTCAACCAGCAGAGGGCTGCAGATTCATAATATAACCTCAAGTCCGGCAGGGCAAACCCCCCTCTCTCTTTCGCATCCGTTAGTATTTTAAACTTAATTCGGGGCTTTTTGCCCTGCCAGACAAATTTAGAAATATCCCTCTGCCATTTTCCAAAACATTCCACCTTGTCCACGATCTGGAGGGCCTGAAACAGAAATAGCATTTTCGGCAATACATTCATCTTAATAGCAGCTATTCTACCCAACAAGGAAAGTTTCAGTCTTGACCATGTTTCCAAATCTCTTTTGATCTCTGACCAACATTTCTCATAATTGTCCTTAAACAAATTCAAATTTTTGGAGGTCAAGTGCACCCCTAAATACTTTACTTTTTTGACCACATTTAATTCCGTTTCTTTTCTGAACTCCTCTATTTCAATAGTTGTCAAATTTTTTGCTAGAACTTTAGTCTTTTGTTTATTCAGCTTAAATCCCGCCACCCGACCAAAGTCAGAAATTAATTCTAACGCTCTTTTAGTGCTAGAGGCTGGCTCCTGTAGTGTTAATACCAAGTCATCTGCAAATGCTTTCAGTTTATATTGTTTCTCTCCGACCACAATTCCCTGTGCCAACCGGTCATTTCTAATCTTGTTCAATAGCACCTCCAGGACTGAGATAAACAACAGAGGAGACAGAGGGCACCCCTGTCGTGTCCCTTTCTCAATTTTGAACTCCTCTGTCACCACGTTGTTCACTATCAGTTTAGCTTTTTGTTCTGAATAAATTGCTTCTATTCCATTTTCAAACCCCCGCCCTACTCCCATCCTTTCCAAATTTTTCTTCATAAACATCCAAGAAATGTTGTCAAAGGCTTTCTCCGCATCAATAAAGATCAACACCGCTCTTGTATTTGAATTTGTCTGTAAAAATTCCAGAATATCAATGATGTTTCTTGTGTTGTCAAATAAATGCCTACCAGGGAGAAAGCCTGCTTGGTCCTTATGAATCACTTCATTTAATACTTTCTTAAACCTACTTGCCAAAATGTCTGCAAAGATTTTGTAATCCACATTTAGGAGTGAGATAGGACGGTAGTTTTTAAGTTGAGTTTTTTCAGTTTCTAATTTTGGTATCAACGTGATGAAAGCTTCTTTCCACGTTTCCGGTGCCTTCCTCCCCTCCATAATCTGGTTGCAAACTTCCAACAGTGGTTGTATCAAAGAGTCCTTCAATACCTTATAGTATTTGGAAGTGAGTCCATCTGGTCCTGGAGACTTGCCTAGTTGAAGATTCTGAATGGCGCATTCAATTTCTTGGAGCGTAATGTTACAGTCCAGGGTTGCTCTCATTTCCTGAGGTATTCTTTGTAATCCATTAGTTATAAGAAATTGATCCACCTCCGAATCTTTTTGTGGCCTTTGTGAATAAAGTTCTCTGAAATATCTCTGGAAACACTTTCTAATTTCCTCAGGTTTCTGAACCATTCTCCCTTCAATCTCTAGATTTGTAACTGTATTAAGCTTTTGTCTCTTTTTCAACTGCCAAGCCAACAGCTTCCCACACTTATTAGCTGATTCAAAGGATCTTTGTTTCATTTGTTTAATTTTCCATTCCACCTCTTGATTTATCAATTTCGAATATTGTGCCTGGAAAAACTTCACTTCTCTCAACACTTCCTTCGATTTAGGCCTGGATCTCAGTTTTTTCTCTCCTTCTCTTATTTTCTCCAAAATCTTCTCCTTCTTTTCATTCCAGAGCCTTTTTTTGATCGTGTTCTGCTGTATTAGAAACCCTCTCATAACTGCTTTACTTGCGTCCCAGATTGTTCTTTTTTCCACAGTTGTCTTTAAATTTATTTCAAAATAATCCTTTAAAACTTTTTGGGCCTTCTTAACAATCCCCTGATCTCTTAACAAAGCGTCATTCATTTTCCATCTGAAAGATCCGGTTGTGTTTAATCTCAGTTCCATTCTCAAAGCATTGTGGTCGGAGCAGGTTTTTGGGCAGATTTCCACTTTTCTAGTCTTAGGTGCCAGTCCTCTAGTTATCCATATTTGGTCGATTCGCGTCCATGTCATGTGGGCCTCAGAAAAGAAAGTTCCTTCTTTCCCTAGAGGGTTCTTGATCCTCCATATATCAGTCAAGTCCAAATTGTCAGTCATTTCGAAAAAAGTTTTTGGTAGTCTGCCGTCTTTCGTTATGTTAGCACTTTGCGACTTATCCATATTCACTGAGACGACTCCGTTCATATCTCCCAACATGATAATGTTGTTGTAATCCAAATAGTCCAGCATAGTCTCATGCAGCCTCTTGAAAAATTCCGATTTCCCTTCATTTGGGGCGTAGATTCCTAAAATTAAAAACTTTTCTCCTTGTGTCTGAATTTCAACCGCCAAAATTCTGCCCTGTTCATCTTTAAATACAAATTTTGGTGACAAGTTCTCCTTTGCATATATCACCACTCCTCTTTTCTTAACTTTGTCCGATGAAATAAATTCTTGGCCTAACCTTTTATTAATTAACACTTTTCTGTGGAGTCTTGTCACATGTGTTTCTTGCAAGCAGATAATGTCCAATTGTTCTTTTTTCAAGATATGAAATACTTTTCTTCTTTTTTCTGGAGAGTTCCCGCCATTTATGTTCCAACTAAGAAGCTGTAGAGACATCCTGGTCTAGTACTTGAGTATCACAGTTGGGTATCTATGTTATCCTCCGTTCCCGAAGGATGTGGTGCCGGTCCGCCTCCAGATGGTACGTGTCCTGGTGGTAATCCCGGTGGTGGAGGCCAAGAATCTGCGGCTCTCTTTTGGAGGTCCTCCTCGTTGTCGTACAGGAACTTCTGCTGGTCCTCTAGTGTTTTAATTCTTACCTTCTTTCCTTTATAGGTGAATGATAAACCTTGAGGGAATTCCCACCTGTAAGGAATTGCGTTGTACCTTAACAGTTTGGCCAAGTCTGTATATGAGGCTCTAAGGTCCAACAGATATTTGGGAATGTCTCTATAAATTTCTGCTCTTTTGCCTTCAACTTCCAGAGATTTTTTAAAATGTTGGCCTAGTATCTTGTCTCTTTCCTCTCTTGTTCTCAAGCAAACCAAACAGTCTCTGGACTTGTCTTTCTTAGCCGATCTTCCCAGTCTGAAGGCCGTCACAATTTTGAAGTCTTTGTCTTCCTCAACCCCCCAAAATTTAGAAAATAACTGCGTCAAAAATTCCTCTAGGTTGCCCTGCTCCAGTTCTGGGACGGCCCTCAGCCTAAGATTGCATTCCTTACTTTTCAGTTCCACCATTGACAGGTAGGCTTGCTGTTCTCCTACCTGTCTTTTCAGAGGTCTTACTTCCCCTTTGATCTCCTCAACCTTTTTGCACGCTTGCTCAGCTTTTTGATTGGCTTCCGCAGCTAATTTATAGTTCTCAGCCGTAGCTCCTTGCAATTTCTCAATAGCCTGAGTATGCTGGGAAACCTGATCTGATAACTTACTGATAGTAGATGTAGCTCTATCAATTTTAGATGACTGATCGTCCACCTTCTTATTCAAAAGTGCCAATTGTTCCAAGATTTGTTTCAAGACTGGATCAGTTCCTCCAGTTGCCATTTCTTCTGTAGCAAGCGTTTCAACTTCTCCCTCCTGTGCCGTCAGCACAGTTGGTACAGAGGATCTACGTTGATGTGTTAACGTTGTTTGAACAAGCTGCCCAGGTCTCTTATCTTTTTCTTTAGCTTCCTTAGCTTCCTTAGCTTTGGCTGCTCTTGTTTTCCCTGGGCCGCTCATTCCCCAGCTGCCTCTGTTCAAGGTCAAGTAGTCTTTCAATCCATGAGAAAGGCAAGTCCAGAATGTAAACAATTAAACCACAAAGAATCTCGATATAATACAGTTCCCAGGCCTCTATACCTCTGCAAATCCACCGGGGGGGGTGTTTCATGAGAAGGAAAGTTTCTTTTCCGCCATCAAAGTTCCTATCAACTTTTATAATCCCCAAGTTCAAAAAGGAGGTTTCCAGATAGTTCTGTTTCAAAATAGTGCCACAAGGTGACAGAAAGGTTCCAGTATCAATATTAAAGCGATAATGTATCCATCCATGCAACAATTTATACTTCAGAAGAAGTTTCAGCAGCCTGACAGTTCTCCTTTGCAACACTGGCAGCCCGACAGCTCGGTTGTCCCCTTTAACTCCACGTCACTCCGCAGTAGGGGGAAGGTTCCGTAGCAAAATAAACCAAATGATTTAATCCTTCATTCCTTTTAATTTCTAAAAACACAGTCTATTAATGCCCCTTCATACTATTTTCAAAGTCTCTTTTTAAGCGCTTCAGCCCACATCAAATTCTTTGCTTTGCTCTGATTAGCAGGGTCGGGAGACGGACTTCCTGTTACTCGCCTCCCGTTTTCAGCCGAATTAAATAAATTTAGGTCAATCTTTAGTACCCCTTACTCACGGGTAAATTGCAGCCAATTCCGATACTTTTCAAGAAGAAAGGTCGACGCTCATCAGCAGCAGCAGCGCGGCTTCACTTCCGCGAAAAGAGCGATGAACTCACAGCGCCGCTCCCCCTTTCACGTTCCGGAGCCTCTTACGAGGTCCCTTCCTCGCTTCTGGGGGGGCTTCTGGCACCCGCCGAGTCCCACGGCCGCAGGCTCGCTCTGCCTGCGGTTTATCTTAATGGGTCTCCGCTTTGCCGTAGCGGACGACCCTTTTTCGCGGAGCCCCTCTTCACTGGGTAAAGAGGACCGCCATTGCCGTTTTGCGCCGCCTCCGGAAGTCCTAAGCCAGTGGTTTTCAAACAATGTGCCATGGCACCTGGTGTGCCTTGAATGATGGTCAGGGGTGCCACAGGCAACACTGGCCTGTGTCCCTCTTTCCCTCCCTCCGTCCTCCCATGACCTCTTATGTCTCTGCCCTCAAAGGCTTGCAGAGCTGTTTGTTGCAGCAGCCCTGGCTACAAGCTCCTCAGGTGAATGGTGCCTCTGGGGCTGGCCAGGGGGTGCCTCCCAGGCCCTTGTGGGGCAGTATGAGGAGGCACCTCTCTTTGGGGCAGGGGGGCAGCTCAGAGACCAGGGGTGGCAGCTGTGGCTGCTCAAAGCACTCCCACGGAGAGGGGAGAGGAGAGGAGGGTGAGGGAACACTCAAGGGAAGGTGTTTGAAAAGGGGTGAGACGCTGCCAGCTCTGCAGGCAAGGGGTGACATAACTGGCCTCCTGAGCCCCACAGGGGTGCCACAGAAAAAATGTAGTTGGCCATGGAAGCTGTGGACCCAAAAAGCTTGAAAAACTCCAACCTAAGCAAATGGGAGAGCAAGACTTTCCTCTTCCTGACATCTTGTGGCAAGCTGTTGGTGAGGATAAATTTGATGGGTTGTGGGGGGTGGGGGGTGGGGGGAAGCAGACACCACCAGATTGGGGAAGAATATGAGCCAGTGCATGGTAAGTGAGGAACAGCTGGGTTGCTCTTCTTGCCAGAAGCTCCAGGAGAAGGGGTGTGCAAACATGTTTAAAAGTATTCTCCAGCTGTTGTGCCTGTAGTAGGTGCCAAGGCAAGGGATTTCCCTTTCTCTACTAAAGGCAAGTTTTTACATTCAACATGCTAGTGTAGAGTAGTTAAATAAACCACTCACAGTGCTTCCTTTCCATTTAGTGCATATTGTTGGAAAGAGAGTTTTGTTCCAAGCTGCCCCAGGACCTTAGGGTGAAGGGCAGATTTAAAATAACAATAATGTATTAGCATTGGGGAACTACTGTATTACAGAACAAATTAAGGCAGAATAAATCTAGCACTAATGTGCAGGTGCATTCTTCCATTGTCTCCCAAGACAGATAGATGCCAACACAAACAAACACATGTGTGTGTGTCACACACACACACATGTGTCAAGAACGTGTTACAGAATGCACCAGTCTGGAGGGTCCCCTCAGACAAACAGCAGGTGAACAGATGCAAAGAACCTGCTGAATCAAGCCAATGGTCCGTTAAGTCCAGCATCTTGTTCTTACAATGTCCAACCAGATGCCTATGGAAAACCTGCAAGCACGACCCAAGTACAAGACCACTCTCATCTTCTGCAGTTTCCAGCAAGCAGCATTCAGAAGACTACCACCACAGCTAGTAGTCTGTTCAACAAATTAGAATATCTAAGGAACAGCTAGACATTTCTTTGCTAGGTATGTTCCAGTTACTTCTGCCTGGAGTAGGGTGGACACAGCATTAACTTTGAAGAAGCTGAATTTTAACACTGGTAATAGTTTAGCTGTTTTAATTTATTTTTTTTATTTTTATAAAAATATTTATATACTACTGTATCATAAAAAATATCACATCAGTTTACAGCAATATAGAAACGTAAAACCAAACAATGAAATCATAAAAAGTTAAAAGCAACTTAAAAGCAAAAATAAGTGAAAAGCAAACATCTGCAGATCATTGTGCGGGATGTATCCTTAATTCATTTTTATATTTGTTTAAAAAATATTTGGGCACAGCATTTGTTTTAAATTAATTAATAGGTTGTCCTTAAAAGTCTAACATCAAGCCAAAATGTAGACATCTGGAAATTTTAGATTCTGGAATCGTATGTTCCAGTCATTGGTGTGTGCGTGCTTCTTTTTCTCTTTAAAAATGTTAATTTCCTAAAACCTGCTGTGAAGTATTATTAGCAATCACATCATGTTAAAAAATGCCCTTCAAGATTAAAAGCCTGAGCTAGAGGCCAGACTGCATCTCTCCAAACTCAATTTTTCCTTGCTTGATATATGGCATCACCTACTTTATTTCCGTTTTATATCATTATATCCACCTAGCCAACTGAGGCCCATTCCGAACCAACTAATAATTGCGATCCATTTTTCTTTTAGAAGGATGAGAAATACTTTATGAACTACACACAAGCTGTACCACCTAAAAAAGAAACCAGCAGAACATTCTTATCCCTTCTGGTCTCATACTCAGTGTTTTCTGAGTACATATGATAGATTACAAGTTGCTCTAGGGTACAAACATTTGCTTATTTCCTGCAAACAAATTTACTGCTAATGCCAGTGGACAAGCAATCAGTATTAAATCAGGAAGTCTCATTCAGTTTGTACAAGTTTTTTCAAACTCTAAAAGGGCATTGTATGAGGGCTAACAACTTGGCAGAAGTGGGGAGTAGCATTACTGTAAGCCGGGAGGAAAGGAGCATTATATCAGCCACTGTGGTGGGTAAATAGAATGAGGCCTCTGGGTATTTGTACTAGTTGCCTGGTCAACAATGAAGGTGTCAGCTCCAGCCCTAGCTGAAGCTCTGGCCCCAGCCCCTGACTACACGGATCTTGAGTTTTGACACACACATTCCAGAACGTGTTCCTCATATGGCCACAGCCCACTAACAAAGCACAGTGCCCATTCGTAGCCTGAATATCTCAAGCAGAGGCTAGCAAAAAAGAAAGACAGACTTAAAACCACCTGCTGTAGAAGAATACACCCTGAGGTTCTTCTACAAACCTGCCACGTATATTTTTAAACACCTCCATCTACTCTGACTGCTCTTGACAGCAGTTCAAATCTGTCTCCAGCAGTGGCATTCTCTCATTACTGTCAAGTTAGCTGCCACATTAAGCAAAGAAAAGTACATCACCCAGCATCTTGTCTGACAGCAAGCACTATTGAGCAAGACAGGGACACAAACAAGAGCCCCACAGCATTTTATCTGCTTAGTAGGGTTGCTATCAGAGAAGAGCAGTCAGTCTTCTAAGGGTGCTTCCAGGCTATCGCTGTTTTGGGGTGGTATCACAGATGGGCAAATTCAATCACGTGCTGGAAAATTCAAGTTGCGCAATTAAATTTGATGCAGAGCTCTTGCGCAACAAACCTCCTTCTCCCCAAAATCAGACATTTTGAGATAAGGAAAGTGATGTGGAAATGTAAAGGGTAAAAACAACACTGGTTGATGTAATGCTGTTTGAACTTGCAAGGAGATCAGAATGAATGCTCAGTAAAGAGCTGGTGTCATCTAGCATGCCTGCAAACTTGGTAAACACAAATCATGATGAATGCTCAATAATCAGGTGGTCTGGAAGCAGCCTAAAAAGGCCAGAAGGAAGGAACTTTCCACTAAGCAGCATACTTGGGGGCAAACTACACTGCAAAAAGAACATCAACGCATATACTAGGATCAGAGGAGTGAAGAAATTCCCCCTTTAAACCCTGGAAGCATCACCAGATTGTGAGAGGTGGTTTTGCAGTGGCAACCAGGAACATACTAGTGTGGAAAAGTTCAAGCTGTGTTCGCAAGTGCTTGGACACAACTCACTTTCTCCCCGGGGGGAGGGCATCAAAATGGTAAAAGATCCTTCCACTACAAATAGAAAGCTGAAATATAGTACATCACACAGGTCAAGGCAGTCTGTTTAATAAAAAGGAGGGTGCTTTTATGCCTATCACTCAAAACTCAAGAATAAGAACTCTTAATTACTAAATCCACCACTCCAGCAGGGATTGCTCTTTAAAACATGACCAGGTTGGGAAAGTGTGTTTTCCCTCATGGAGAGCACAGGTTGCGGGCGGGGCTGACAAGACACCTCACTGTTACTAGGCGAATGGTTTGGCCATCCTTTAAGCAGGGGCGGGCTGTTACTGGGGAAATCTAGATGTTGCCATTTGCTGATTGACAACCCTATTTGTTAAATACAATGCTCGCAGCGAAGAACTTCCTCTTTTCGCTGCTTACTTCGGATCACCCGCCCTCCCTTCCCTAATTTTAGGCTGTTTGCTTGACCTTGCTATGCCTGTCATGGGGTCGTCTGCTTTGGGGCAGGGGCCCGGTAGAAATTTTGTCCATTTGGCTGATTAGTGTGTGCCACTTGGTTTTTGCCTACTGCGTAGCAAATCGTCACAACTTGTAAGGTTTGCGGTTAGGCATTGGTCTTGGAATTGGTTGGTGGAGGGGTATGGATTCGGCTGTGCCTGCCCCTCCAAAATGCTGCTGCTTCAAGGTTTTTCCATTAAAGGAACCCAGGGGCTCGCCATGCTTTTGTCCGAAACCCCCTGTCCCCAGGTGACTTACCCTTGCTGACTTCGTGGGGGGTGTGACTGTCAGAGTTGTCCCCGTGCGGGGTCAGTTAGTGCTACCAATGCCTAAGCAACCACTCACATTGCTGTAATTTGAATAAAGTTGTGGCCAAAATTATGCCAAAAACCTTAAACAAAAATTAAGTGTCAATTGTGCTTTTCTTGGGGGGGGGTGTCTTGGGGACCTCGATGTGCAAAGGAGGTATTTGCAGAAATTTATGTGCATTAGAAACATATACAGTGGTACCTTGGTTTACTAACTTAATCCATTCCAGAAGTCCGTTCTTATACCGAAACCGTTCCTAAACCAAGGCTTGCTTTCCCTAATGAGACCTCCCGCCGCCAGTGCCCTTCCACCATTCAGCTTCTGTTCTTACACCAAGGTAGAGTTCACAAACCAGGACACTGTTGGGATTTGCAGGATACTGGATAAGCCTGCAGGCTTCAGGATGATGCAATACTCTGCTGGGTCAGAGTGACTCAGCAGGAGTGTAATTAGTATCACCTGCTTTAAAAGGAAAGCCTGTGTAACAGTGGGTGTGGTTGGTGTGGTGGTTGTCCTGTATGGTGGTTGTGCTGTAGAGCTGTGGTGGAGGAGAGTATTCGTTTGTAAGTACTCTGGATGGACTGTTTCTTTTGTATATGCCTGTGTAAATAGCTCACATTAAAAAGACAGAACTGGACAAACCTGGAACTCTTAGCGTCTCTGCTGAAAGCTTCGCGTAGAATACGCGACAGGGTTATGGGCCCAGCACGCTTCCGCTGCGCAAGAGTACAGGTGGCAGGTATCTAGCCGTGGGTGCTGGAGGTGAGCTGCAGGGATGGAGCAGTCCAGAACTGGCGTGTTGCTGGAGAAGCTGACGGCCACTAACTACAGCATCTGGTCGGTCCGCATGCAACACTTCCTCAAGCGTGAGGGACTGTGGAAGGTGGTGGAAACTCCACCGCAGCCCCCTGAGGAAGATGAGGACGACGACGAAAAGCTGGCACTAGCAGAGGCCCAGCTAGAAAAGGATGAGAAAGCTTTGGCTACAATCATCCTTGGAGTGGACGACAGCCAGCTAGTCTACGTAGCTGATAAGGTGACGGCAAGTGAGGCGTGGAATGCGCTCAAGGCTGTCCATGTGCGAGAGACAGCTGGCTCACTGATAACACTGACCAGGAGACTGTACCGGTGTCGGAAGAAACCGGGGGACTCTCTGGTAGACCACCTAAAATTCCTAACAGGCTGTTTCCAGGAGCTAGCCTTAAGAGGGAGGCCTATGGGGGAAGAGGACAAAGTCTTTATAGTCCTGAGTTCCCTTGATGACAGCTATGATATGCTGGTCAACTCCCTCGAGTCTGTAGAGACTGATAAGCTGACTCTGGAATACGTTACCGGACGGTTGTATGCAGAGGAGGACAGGCGTGCAGAGCGAAAGATGACCTCAGCCCAGCTGTTGGAGCATCCCAGAGGGAACAACAGCCGGGAAGAGCAGAGGTGTCGGGAGCCGGAGAAACAGCCAGGAGGAGCTGCTGCAGACCAGCCGGTGGTCAACAAAGTAAAAAGGTGTTTTTGCTGCAACTCCAGTGGACATCTGCTGCGGGACTGCCCAAGAAAACAACAAAAACAGCAGAAGCACAAGAGGCAGCAGAGAGAGTCTACCGCTTGGGTGTCTGCAGATGGTCAAGAAAATGAAGAGCTGTGGGTTCTGGACAGTGGAGCTTCTCAAACCTTTTGTAAAAGAAAAGGACTGCTAACTGATGCTAGGGCTTCAAACAAAAAACATGTAAGTCTTGCTACGGGCCAGAAAGCTAATGTGGTTTGTGAGGGGGAGGTTGTGTTCCCACAACTGGGACACACATTCAGGAATGTGTTGTGTGTGCCTAGTTTGCAAAACAATCTCCTAAGCATTCCTGACTTGGCAAAAGCAGGCTTTGAAGTAAACTTTGTGGGAGACCAGTGCCAGATAAAGCAAAATGGGGCAGTGTTGGCAAATGCTAACCTTAGAGCTAATATGTATGTACTGCAGTGTGAGTCTAAGGTTGCTAATGTGCAAAATGTCCCAACCCATGATATGTGTATTCATCTCCTGCACAGGCGTCTGGCTCATGCTAGCTATAAGGTGCTAAACAAAACATTGGAGTTGTGTGGGGGGATGAAAAACATAAAAAGTTGTGATAATTACTTAGACTGTAATATCTGCAAGGAGGTTAAAAGCAGGGCTTGCCCAGTAGCAAGAGCAAGCCAGAGAGAAACCAAAAAACCACTGGAGTTGATTCATGCTGATGTAACTGGTCCTTTTCCACCAAGTGTCTCCCATAACAAGTACTGCTTGATCCTAGTGGATGACTATTCTAGATTTGGCTGGGTCTATCCATTGAAGCAAAAGTCTGACGTTGCCCAAACTTTGAAGTTCTGGGTAAGAAGGGTAGAACGGCAACTTGGCGAAAAGGTGTGCTCTATTCAGTCAGACAGGGGAGGAGAGTTTATGGCAAGCTCCCTAAGAAACTGGTTGCGTTCCCAAGGGATCAAACATAGGCTTACCAATGTGGCGACGCCTCAGGAGAACGGAGTAGCAGAACGTAGGGGAGGTGTCTTGCAGACACAAATGAAAGCATTGCTAGCAGATGCAAATCTCCCAATTAAGTACTGGGCTGAGAGTATTAAGACCGCAAATTATATTGGGAATCGCTTGTGGTCAAGGGTACTAGATGACATACCCTATAAAATTCTCTATAACAAAAGTCCCAGTTTGCAACATTTGAGAATCTTTGGGACAAAGGCATGGGTTGACATACCTGTAAAGAACCGAAGAAAAGGTGGGAAAAGGGCACAGCAGTTGCTATTTCTTGGGTATGAAAGTGGTACGAAAGCTTACAGGTTTGAAGATGATAAAAATATTTTGAGTTATAGTCGATCAGCCAGCTTTAATGAGCAAAGAAATTGGCCCAAGATACATGCAAACCTGCTGCCAGAAAAAGTTTTACTGCCGAGCATACCTGATAAGGCAGTTGAAACAAAGCTGAGAATTGGCAACTCTCCCAGAGAAACTGAAAGGGAGGAGGTAAAGGTTGAGCATTTTTCTCCAGCTGCTAGTATGGAGCAGGGGAGAAAAGAAAGTGCAACAGGGACAGGAGGAGGTAGATCTACAGAGTCAATCCACCCCAAAAGCAGTCCTGAAGGTAGCCCAAGGGATGAGATTAATGAACCAAGGAGGTCTGCAAGAAGTAATAAAGGTCAGCCTCCAGACCGTTATGGGTTCCCAGCCACCATAAACCAGGTTTGTGTAACTGAGCCAGAAAACTTTGAAGAAGTGCAAGAGTTACCTACTCTAGAGAAAGAGGCGTGGTTAAAGGCAATGCAAGCAGAGTATAACTCTCTGCTAAACAACAATGTGTTTATCCCTACAGAATTGCCTGAAGGTAAAAAGCCCATAAGCTGTAAGTGGGTTTTTAAAGTGAAAAAGCTGGCTGATGGTAGTTGTCAGAGGAAAGCCAGGTTGGTGGCAAGGGGCTTTACACAAAGGAAAATGATACATTATGATGAAGTGTTTGCCCCAACAGCAAAGGCTGAAACAGTAAAATCAGTTTTAGCAATGGCAAGTCTGAGAGGGTTAAAAGTTAATCATTTTGATGTTGCCTCAGCATATTTAAATGCTCCTATAGACACCGAGGTGTATTTACAGCAAATACCAGGTTATGAGCTGGAAAAGGACAGCATGGTGTTAAAGCTGCAAAGGGCACTATACGGGTTGCACCAAAGTGCACGTCTATGGCATGAATGCATAGACACAACTTTGAAAAAGATGGGATTCAAACAAAGCCTGGCTGATTCCTGTTTATATTCAGCAGTGGTGCAAGGAAGTGTTTGTTATTTACTTTTGTATGTTGACGATATCTGTCTGATAACAACTGCACAAAAGCAAGTGTCTTGGTTTATGAACAGCCTAGGTAACAAATACAAACTGAAGTATTTGGGAGAGATTCAGAATTACTTAGGAGTAGAGGTTCAGAGAAATGAAGAGGGCGTCTACTCTCTGAGTCAGAAGGAAAAAATTGAAAAGTTACTAAAGACATATGGAATGGAGAGGGCAAATGAGGTTGATACTCCCATAACTACCCAGTACAAAAATGAACCAGAAGGGCAAAAATGTGAGAATGCAACAGCGTTTCATTCTCTGTTGGGTTCTCTGTTATATTTAAGTTGTTGGACAAGACCTGACATAACATTGACAGTGCACATGTTAAGCCAAAGAAGTGCAGACCCGGCTCAGAGAGATTGGCTAGCACTTAAAAGAATCCTAAGGTATCTGAAAGGCACAAAAGATTACAAACTGGTGCTGGATACAGGATATGATCAGCAAGTGTATGCATACGCTGATGCCAGCTGGGGGGACAGAGAAAATGGAAAGTCTACCACTGGCTATGCCATATATATTGGAAATGCCCTGGTTCAGTGGAAATCCCAGAAACAAACATTTGTTGCCACAAGTACTTGTGAAGCAGAGTACTCAGCCATAAGTGAATGTGTATCACAAATAGAATGGTTTGCTTGCCTAACAAAAGAGCTTGGAATACCTTCTGAAATGCCAATCACTGTGCTAAGTGACAACATGGCTGCACAACAGCTTGCTAACCAACAGAACTTTAAAAGCAAGAGCAAACATATAGCTATAAGATACGGAAATGTGAAAAATGCTTTGGAAAGAAATGTGTTAAAGGTACAGCACTGTAACACAAAATGTAATGTGGCAGATTTGTATACAAAATGTTTGGATGCTCCTAAATTTCGAGACTTAAGAGAATTATTAGGTCTCAAGCCTTTGACTTAAGGAGGAGTGTTGGGATTTGCAGGATACTGGATAAGCCTGCAGGCTTCAGGATGATGCAATACTCTGCTGGGTCAGAGTGACTCAGCAGGAGTGTAATTAGTATCACCTGCTTTAAAAGGAAAGCCTGTGTAACAGTGGGTGTGGTTGGTGTGGTGGTTGTCCTGTATGGTGGTTGTGCTGTAGAGCTGTGGTGGAGGAGAGTATTCGTTTGTAAGTACTCTGGATGGACTGTTTCTTTTGTATATGCCTGTGTAAATAGCTCACATTAAAAAGACAGAACTGGACAAACCTGGAACTCTTAGCGTCTCTGCTGAAAGCTTCGCGTAGAATACGCGACAGACACTACTTCCAGTTTTGGGGAGTTCGTAAACTGAATAGTTCGTAAACAAACCTGTTCTTAAACCGAGGTACCACTGTACAAGACATGCATATTTCACAATTAAGGGTGGTTCAATTAAGTTTTAGTCAGAGTAGACCTATTTAAATTAATTGGCCTAATTTAGTCAAGAGTTATTCATTTCAATGGATCTACTGTAAGTAAAACTTAGTTGAATATCCCCATAAATGTATAAAGAATGTGAAGCGGTACATATACTTACAATGGAAGTAGGTTTGTGTTGAAGGCAATGGCAGTGTACCCGGGTACAGTGAAGTCTGCAAGAATTCAAAAAGTAACCTGACTATAAATCTAGGACTTGAATGTTACCTAGAATTAGAAAACCTGAATATAAGTAACAGTTTAAAGAGAAGTTTGTCTCCTGTAACTTAATAGATTTACAAAACTCCTTAAAAACACCGAAGGAATTTAAGGTGCAGAAGGTTACCCACTAACTTTCAAAAGATGGTGTGGGTTCTTGAATTCCCTGTGTACAATGAAGAAGCTCACAATAATTTAAGTTTATTCAAATTTGTAGGAAATAAAGAACAGGAAGTCCAATGCCATGATCCAACAAAGCAGTCCGCACACATCGGGAAGAACCACGCATGTTGCCTGAGGTTTCTTTGACGTTGCACTGTGGCTTCTTGTTCTGTTAAAGAAGCAAGCCACATTTTGCACTGAAATGGCCATGACGGTGGCTGCAGAGAAAACTGCCAACACTGGTGGTGCATATGTGCATCTCGTTTTACTGAATCAAAAATATCAAGAGTAATCACACAATAGATTAAAAGTGTTAGAAATTGGCCATTTGATGCCTGTATGACGATCTCACACAGATATAGGCCAAAATCCAATTCTAGGCATGGGCATACTTGCCATGAGCAACAATTGGTGGTCCTGGATGGATGCAGCTCTTTGTAGATATCTTTAAAAATATATTCAAGAACCAGGTCAACGGGGCAAAGCTGAACTTTGTGACTGGCAATATACCTCCATAAATGTGTTTTCACCAGCCACATACATGGAAAATGGCCACTCCTCTCACCCAGTTAAAGGCCCACACCCATAAAAATGGACTAAAACTGTTTATTCTAATTCTTTATGTGTCTATACTTTAAAATAAATAAATGCAGAAATAAATAATTCAATGATAACTTAAAAACATAGCACAAAAACATATAGATCCACATATCACTTACACAGACTTACTTGGAGACATAAAGTCCAAGAAAATACAGGAAGGCCACGGCAATCATGCAGGCAAAGGCAACCAACAAAGCTGAAGAGAAAAATAGCAATTTAGCTACTTGTGGTTGAGTTACACGATTCTCTTTCCCCCCGCCACTCCACCCCACATCCTTTCACTACATACCATTAGCAAATGCCACGCTAAATATTTTATCTATAATTTCACAATTTCATTCTGCCCCCCCCAAAAGCACCCCATTAAGGAAAATGACTACCTCCAGCTGCAGATAAGAAAGCATTGTGATGGGGGTGATCAGTCATGGATTCTTTTAATAAAGAAAATAATGCAGACTACTTTTCTAGACACTGGAATACAGTGGAATTATCGCAAATGTTTCTGACAAATCCGTTCATATGTCATATATGTGGTCCACTTTCTAGCCTCCACACCTGCCCTTGGGTCTTCAAACTGTGTCACCCAATTGCACCCAGTTGTCTCCTCACACTTGCAAGTGTCAGAAATATGGTGCCGCCAGGACAAGACTTTGGGGCAGATGTATATCTGAAGAATGAGCAGGAGGAGTCCCCCAAACACAGCAGGGCTAGCTTACTACCTTCTGAGGTAAGTGAACGCAATACCTCCAATATTCCTCCAAAAACAGGGACATTCTTTTCTACGCCAGTATTACTGCTTGAGCATTTCCTCCTGGTCAAGTGTACAAAAGTTATTAGAGGAGACACACAAAACTGGGGTACTTAAAAGCACAGAAATCTTGGAATTTATGTATTGCGTTTAGGAAAGCTCTGAGTGGGGAAAGAAAACCCCAAATCAATAAATACTACTAAGTAGCATTGATATTGATGTAGAATAGAATGTCCCTATTTTCTGAGGACTGCTAGAGGGTTGGGGGGGGGGATTTAAGACCAGTAAGTCCAGGGGTCACACAGGCCTCCTGCAGAAGTGTGCATGCACACGGTATCTGAAGAAGTGTTCATGCACACGAAAGCTCATACCAATAACAAAGTTGGTCTCTAAGGTGCTACTGGAAGGAATTTTTTATTTTGTTTAGGCCTCCTGTAAGTCCATTACATCACCCAAGTGCCACGGCTGCCCTTGAATGGCACTCTGTGTCCTTGAAGGAGCTATACAGTGGCACCTCAGGTTAAGTACTTCATTCGTTCCGGAGGTCCGTTCTTAACCTGAAACTGTTCTTAACCTGAAGCAGCACTTTAGCTAATGGGGCCTCCTGCTGCCTCTGCGCCGCTGCCGCGCGATTTCTATTCCCATCCTGAAGCAAAGTTCTTAACCCGAGGTACTATTTCTGGGTTAGCGGAGTCTGTAACCTGAAGCGTCTGTAACCCAAGGTACCACTGTAATTGGAAGGAGAAATTGGGGTACCTGCAGCGTATGACTGGAAACAATTAGGACAGATCCACAGAGATCTTTGTGCCCTGGAGCAAAGTTGCACAAGATGAATTGTTTTGATTTGTTTGTTTGTTTCACTTTCTCACCTATAGGGTCAAAGCACCTATATTTCCCACAAAAGCACAGTCTCTAGCTTGGCACTGTGATAGTCTTGGTTTTCACTTAAGGTGCAAAAGCTCATTTCAAGCCCACCATGGGCAAATCAAGGTGGTGTTTACTAAGCAAGGAGCCCCCTCACACAAATAGTTTCTATCCTGAGGAATGCTCCCCCCCCCCCCGCCCTTCCTGGAAAGCATTGTTCTCATTGAGCTACATTTGACCCTAAGTCATCCAGTACCTAAATTTGCTATGTGATAATCTCTGGTCACTTGTAGAGGAATAAAATGGATGGGTGCTCAGTATGGCAGCAAAGAGGAAATGGATGTGAACAACTAGAATTAACTGGAGAGAGGAATCTTTTCCTGCTCAAAGATCACAACTGCACTTTTGAACAAATTAACTGGATCTGTGAAACATTCAGGTCAGTTCACAGTTCCATGTTTTAGCAGCTCCCACACCACAAATCTAAAAACAGAAGTGGGACTGAAACCAAATTTAGACTACCAGATTACATTGTAAAATTGGACTGTACCACTAGACTGCGAATTGGGTTGTGTGTGTCAGATATTGTAAACTGCCCTGTGAGCCTTGAATGAAGAGCTATATAAAAATTTGATAAATAAATAAATAGTTGAATAAATAATTGAATACTCTACTGAGAAACAAAATCCCAGCATGCAGAAAAGGAATAAACTTGTCAGAACAGGCTATACTTGTCCTCTCTGATTTCTAGTTTTCTAGTGCAAAGAGGTTGTTCTATGGAGAGGCACTCTCTCCATCTCACCCCCAGAGTCTCAAGTGAAGGAATCAAGGAACATTTTTACTATATGACAAATTTAGCCTCAGTTTGGGGATGCCACAGACTTCGCTCATTTTTACCTGGAAGGTTCTATTTTCCCCCACTGCCTTATAAAACCATATGTAACTTATTTCCTGTAACTGCAAACTGATGACAAATCTGACTGGATTTATAATCCTGCCAGCAAGCAATATCTATTCATCAAGCGTACAATGGAAGATACAAGCCCAATCAAATAAAATGCTACTGGACTATTTCCAGCAGAGCTAATAATACAAATCGAATACTTCGTTAGCCAGTGTGTCTAAGGCTAAGACGCCTCATCCCAGAATTATTTTCCATGGATTTAGTTTCTTAAATATTCATCCATCCAACAGCTAGAGTGAATTTTCATACGTATTTTTCAGACAGGGGAATTATAACACTTCAATAACTACATCTGGCTGCACTATGCATCGTAATGACATCAAACCAATGCCCAAGAACTGTCTCTCACTATTAATTAGTAACATGGGTCACCCTCCCCATAGCCCCTTAAAATATCCCATTAAAAAAAAAATCAGAGCATTGACTGGGGTACCTTCAATTCTTTTGTTTAAGCCCTCTGTCTTTCTGGCTGCCTGATAAAAGTGTGCCAATACGTATTTATGTCCTGGCGTGGCAATATAACATATAAATCAGCCTCATATAACCAACATGTTTAACTCTAATTACTGTACTTTTCCATGTATAAGACTAGGTTTTTTTTACTTTAAAATAAAGTAAAAAGTCTGGGGGTGTCTTATACATGGATAGTGCATATGTTCATTTTCTAAATTTGGGGTCCCCAAAAGTAGTGGGCGTCTTATACATGGGGGCGTCTTATACATGGAAAAATATGGTAATACACGGAGGTGTTAAGTCCATGCTTAGGCCACTCCCCCTCACCTTGGAAGGAAGGGCTACCAAACTCTTTCCACCACCCTTTTCTTTCCACCATGTAAACCAACCAGTTAAGAATGCCTGGGCTGGTTGCTCCAAGCCCAGACCCAAGGCAGGTGGCAGATGCTGCTGGAACTTACTTTTGACTTTCCTTGCATGCTCAGAGACAGCAGGCAAACACAGGCAGCAATAGCCAAGAGAATGAGAACAGGACCAAAAGTCTCCAGAGAATGTCCAGAGAATGTCCCCTGCAGGGATGTTTGCCCTGGCAGGTGCCCAGTGATGCTAAGGCTAGACAGGGGTAGCCTAGCTGCTTTTACTCCTGTACTGGTTACCTCACAACTAGACTGTTGTGATGCACTCTGTGTACAGCTGCTCTTGAGGGATAGGTTTAGAGGCTGCAGTTGGTGCAAAATGTGGGAGCAAGGCTGTTGGCTGGTTGAGTTCCTTCAAAGCACATTACATTTATTCTAAGAGAGTTGCACTAGCTGTGACTTCCTAACCAGGGTTGGAGAAGCCCACCAGGCTTTGCCTCTTTTCCCTGGCAGCCCTCTCCTCCCCAGTGATCCCCTCCTTCTGTTGATATTGTCACCCCAGCAACGGTGACTTCTAGAAGCCAAGCGCCTTCTTTCTGGCAGTTGGTCCAAGCCAGCATCAAAAAGTCTGCTGCACATAACAATATATTTGAATGCTCAGAGAAAACAGATTGAATTCATCACTTTAAAAAAGAGAGAGAAAGAGAGCATGGTTTTCAGGCCCAAATAATGGTTTTCAAAATTCACCAATGAAATATGGAAGTTTCTGTACTAGGGCGTGTGGGATTTTTTTTGGGGGGGAGTTGCTGTGATAGAGAGCTGTAGGCTTTTCAAAAAGTTCATCAACTGTTCTTTATCTGCTGACCAAGAAGCACCATCAATAGCTACAGCAAATTGTGAAAAATCCCCATGTTACTTGACACCTACAGTTACAATCATTCTCCTCACGGAATTCTTGTTCATTTTATCTCAAATAACTGAGATCACAGACCATACAAATTAATTCCAGTCAGTAAAATGCAAAAAACAACAACAAGTAAATGTACACCAAAAGCCTCTGAAAGCAGAATATTAAGAAGTCAGAACTGCATGACAAAAGAGGTGTGTGTGTGCATGTGCACAAACATACACACGCAGAAACACAGGAAGCTGCCTTATATCAAGTCCAACCATTAATCTACCCAGCTCAATAGTGCGTACACTGACTGGCAGCAGCTCTTTGTGGTTTCAGCTAGAGAGCCTTTACAGCCCTGCCAGGAGAAGCCAGGAATTGAAGCAGTGACATTCCACAAACAAAGCATGAGCTCTACCATTCAGCTATGGTCCATTCACATCTAGCAAGAAAGGATGGATCATCACTTCTGGTCCACAGCGTCAAGATGAGAAATGCTACCTCTTAATTTTCTGGAAAGTTTTAATTAGTGTACTCCAAAGGCAAGGTAGCTATGCAGCCCAACACAATGCATATTAATTGGACACAAGTCCCCCTGATTTCATTGCAATTTACTGCCCTGCAAGCATGCTGAGAATCATAACCTTTGAACATTAAAGTTTGTCACAATTTGAACCGCAAGAGAAATAAGAACAAGGAGAAAAGTGACAGTGAGGAAGGTAAGAAGGTAAAATAACACAGTCTGAAATTAGTAGTTTCACTAGAAACAAGACATTACTGTTGGTGCCCTTTTGTTCTATATATTTGTAAAGTAGCACCTCCAAGTGGTAAAGCTCATTATTGCCAGCTGCTTCCACATCATTCAATAAACAGTAAAAAAGAGGGAAGAGAGTTAAGTCATTCGGCCAAGACTACAAGAGGGGCAAGGGAGAATGAGGCAAGGTTCTAACCTGACACAAGAAGGTAGATTTCTCCTTCCTTTCACTGCTCACACAGGTAAGGGAAAGTGTACTGTGGTTCCCCAGACCAACACTCCAGCAAACCATGATTTCTTGCATGAATTCAGATTACTGGATTGCTTAACAGATGATATTTATGATATTTTCTGAAGCTCATAAAACTTTAATTTCTAAAAACTTGCCTATAGTTCATATCACGTGTATTGTACTTTCTAGATGGTTCCAGACAAAGTTCTGTTTTACAAAGAACACATTGGCCACAGTCGAACATGGCTGGGCGTGGGGAAAGGGAAGGGCAAGAAACTCAGAGACAGAGCACATGATGTCCATGAAGAAAGTTCCCAGGTTCAATCCATGCTGTCCTTAGGGTTAATAATAATAATAATAATAAAATAATAAAATTTTATTAATATCCCGTCCTCCCTAGCCAAAGCCAGGCTCAGACTGCTTTGTGATCTTTTCTGATGAAAAAGCTGTCTATAAATACTTGAAATAAATAATATACTCAGGTAAAGGTAAAAGTAAAGGTAAAGGACCACTGGACGGTTAAGTCCAGTCGACTATGGGGTGAGGTGGTCATCTCCGCTTTCAGGCTGAGGGAGCCAACGTTTGTCTGCAGACAGCTTTCCAGGTCATGTGGCCAGCATGACTAAACCACTGGCGCAACGGGACACTGTGAAGGAAGCCAGAGCGCATGAAAATGCCATTTACCTTCCCACTGCAGCAGTACCTATTTATCTACTCGTGCTGGTATGCTTTCAAACTGCAAGGTTGGCAGGAGTTGGGACAAAGCAACAGGATCTCACCCTGTTACACAGATTCGAACTGCTGACCTAATGATCTGCAAGCCCAAGAGGCTCAGAGGTTTAGACCACAGCGCCACCTGCACTAGGTACACTGATTTCAGTAGGTGTGACTGTGAGGCATGACTAAGGTTGTGTGGCATTGACTAAAGTCCTCTTTCTTGGTAAGCAACTCCTTGTTGCCTAAAATACATCTGGGCACAAAACAACCCTGCAGTTAAAAGAGTCTGCAATCTTTAGGTTAGGTTTTTTGGGGGGGGGGGTAATACGTTTTCTACAGCTAAACATCTTGAAATGATTTTGCTTGATAAGAAAAAAGTCCAGTGTGATGCTAACCTCCCAGTTTGCCCCAGCTTAAGCAGGGATCCTGAACTCAGTAGTCTGCAGTAATCCCTTGAAACCACCCAGTTTCCAAGCCACATTTTGAATACATAGTTTTTGGACGATAGCCTGTTAAAAATAGTTGGTTCCTCACCACATGAGAGCAATTGTTCATCGGTTCTGGAAGAGCCATAGCCTCACTCACAGTCACGGTTCATTTAAGACGCTAGAATTCATGGTCTATATGAAACAATTAACCATGCCTTTGCTTCTCAGGCAATAATACGGCGAACAAGTCAATGGCTAGAATGAGGATGAAGCCAGTGAAATGTGGGCTGTTATGTATCACTGCTGATGGAATTGCTGGTAGAGCTCCCAGATACCAAGCTGGCCTCTGAAGTCATGCAGAAGCAATTTCTCAAAACAGGAAACCGATGTAACTCTGGGGAATACTTCCGCAGGTTAGCACAATCAGCAACAGATTGGCCCACCAAGAAAGCTCTTGAATCTGGTGTTATGGCGTGCTGAAACAGAAAGCAAGATGGCAATTTGGCAATGGTCGAGTGGGTAGGTTTGCTTGTTGAACAAACAGCCTGGCTTTCTGACGCAACGCAGCTGGAACTAATTTTGAAAGGCGTGAATATAACTTAGTGTAATGCTGATGATGAAGTAGACTTTAGTCCATGAACCCTTTATGCCAAAATAATTTTGTTAGCATTTAAGGTGTCACAATACATTTTGCTGTTGTTAATATAATGGGAATATGTACTACTTTTATCCTACTTGATGGACTGCATTCAGTATTGGCCACATTCCAGCAGTGCAAGTTTGCACCGGACAGATGCTTTTTTGGCAGTTGGAAGCTAAGTGTTCTGCAGCAGAGACTAACATGAACACTGGCTTATACCGAATCAGTCCATTGGTCGATCCAGCTGAGTATTGTCTGCCCTGACAGGTAGTGACTTTCCAGGATTATAAACTAAGGTCTCTCCCAGCCTGGAGATGCCAGAATCTGAATATGGAATCTTCTGCACACAAAGCAGATATTCTATCCTTGTGCTATGCCCATTGAGGGAGACAGGGCAGAAATTCAGAGTCAATAATATGTGCTTGAGTCTCATTTGTCACACGCTTTTCTGAGAGGGTAGAGAGATGCATCATGACTAGTTTTAAAAAATGAAATATGCCTGTGCACAGAAAAGAACGAATGAATTCTGGAACTGAAATTCATTTTCCCCCAAAAAATTCTCCTCAGATTTTGCTGCCAAATACATATTGGATATTATTTGAATATTTGAGTATTTGGATGCTCAACATTACCCCCTAGTTGATATTGGATAGCATTTGATTATTCGCTTTTATTTTGTATCATTTGAACATGGAGAACATTCAATATTTGGTCTCTTCCCATCAAAACAACCAAGAGAAGGCACCAACAAGATCAAAGCACTTTTCCCGATGAAGGAAAAGCAGGTAGGGCCCCAGGTGTGGGCTGCTTAAATGGCCAGGGCGTGGACCCAAGGGAAGCCTTCCTGCTCCACTGGCTCTGTCCCTGGCCCAGCCCATGTCCAAGCCTGCACCCCCATTTACCAATCCCAGGTGCAGGCCAGGATCCAGCTCCTGATAGGTGGCACAGGTTTACACCCACACCACCTATCTGGATGGGACGCCGATGCTGTGATTCCCTTGTCAAGGCCTTAGGAGAGCCCTCGCTGTCCCACAACGACGCCCCACCAAGAGGGTGAGCAAATCCTTGTGCTGCAAATCCTGAGGTAAATTTTTACTTTAGAATTTGAATTTAAAAGTTTAAATTATTCCAATCAAAATTTGAATAATTAATTCTAAGATATGGCCAAAAAAAAAAGAGAATTATCTCATCTCTAATTCATACCTGACTAGATTCTACGCTTCTTTGGAGATCATAAGAATGGCCTCATTGCTACAATCATCAGTTATTATTTTTCTTTCTTTTCTGTACAACTCCTAAGCTCTGTAGTTCTCACTTGAAATTAATACTTGAAATTTAAAAAAAAACATTAAAAAAGAAATCAAGCATTGGTTTGCTGGATCAGACCAAGAGTTCATCTAGCCTAGGATTCTGACTCCCGCAGCTGCCTGCTAGATCCCTCTGGGAAGCTCACAAGCAAAGCATGAAGGTGATGACTCTCCTCTGCTGCTTGTTCCCAACACCTGATACTCAGGAGTTATGCTGTCTCTGAAACAGAGGTTTCATTTTAGCCATCTAGGCTACTTGGTCCAGCATGAAGGAGATCTGGACAGAGTCATGCAGCCCTTCAGAATGTCCATTTCCTCAGTCTGCTTTAAGCTCTCTCTGTGTGTGTCTCTTGTCTGCTGCATGCTAAAATATCCTTCTTGTCCTTATGATGCTAAAGGAAAGGTTAAAAATGGAACTTGAGACCAATTAGCATACACATTACAATTTAGCGGTGTGATTTACGAGCTTGGCCACATTTTGTACTCTTTTGGACAGCTTGAGTTCAGACCTTTTATTCCTCTGTCAAGTTAAATTTGTCTCCTTGGAAAGTTACTGGCGGGGGGGGGGGTGGAGAATGACTCAATGCTAATTTCAATTAGAGGCAGATGAAAGCCCATTCATAAATATTGCCTTGGACAGACTCACTTTTGCCTCTTGGTGCTGCTGACCTTGAATAACCACCTCACCCACCCCCCCACCCACCCCCAATGGTTCAAAAAGAAACAGAATTAAGGTTTTGCAAGCTCATATTCATATCAAATACAGCTGCTGCTGCTGCTCTAACGTGTTAAAAATTGCTGGACACATATAATACAAAAATTGTAAAATTAGGTTTCATTCTCTTAAAACCATTTCCAACAAACAAAGCAATTGCTTTCAAATTCCTGCAAATAAGCATGTTTACCATAAGTGCATCAGATTTTGAAGGATGTCACTGCTGATTGTGTCTCCTTTTCCGAACACAGCTGGACCATTTCCCCCAGTTTGTTTCCATAAAAGCAGATGGAACTGCATATTCCACCAGTTCTAGCAATATGCATCCTAAGCAAAAGGAGCTTGCTATTTAATGCCAAAGGTGACGTTAGTGGGTTAAATGTTATAGTCCTGGTCACCTGCTAAATGATTCCATAATCCTAACTCCAGTTTGTTATATGTAAGGTAAGCCCTGTGTCAACAAGGCAAAGAGCTTCAGCCACATTGAGAGAAGTTATGCACAAGTTCACCAAAGCGCATAGACAAACCACATGGGGAAGCAGGATCACACCCTGCTAGCCACCGGCCGCTGCTTCCACATGCTTGTCATAACATACAAACTGTGGGTCACACCCTGGCACAGGAAGTGATTATGGTAGAATACACATCAAATTTTACAAATTAGTCAAGAACTGTTGGCATTTGCAAACTAGCAAGTTATTATTAAGACAAATTAGACTCCAGGATAGCTCTGTAAGTAGAGCATGAGACTCTTAAATCTCAGGGCTGTGGGTTCAAGTCCTACATTGGGCAAAAAAATCCTGCATTGCAGGGAGTTGGACTAGCTGACCCTCATGTTTCCGCTCCCACTCTACAATTCTCTGATTCTATAAGTAACTTGTTATTCATTTATTGGTTCTGTTCATACCAGTTGTTCCCAGATTGGAAGGAATCTAATTAATCTGTGTCATCAAGAATGCAGGCAGCAGCTGCCACATCACACCTCTCTTCACCACCTTCCCCAAATTGTTCAGTCTGCTAGTACAGAAATTTGTAACTAAAGCATTCACCTTTTGTTGCCACTGCTTTCTGCTTTTCCATTCTTTTTTCTCATTAATATCCCAGCTTGTCCTTTAAGAAGTTCAGATACCATAATTGTGGTTTCCTCCATTTTATCATCACAGGAACCACCTGAAATAGGGTAGGTTGCATAATAAGGATGCACCCAGGTGTGCTTCATTGCTAAGCAGGAATCTCAAACCAGGTCAATCCAAAGTGTTGGACTTGCATTGGGATCAAGTGCAACACTGTTTACTGCTAGTTCTCTTCAGTATGGATAATTACAGGAAGCCTTTTTTTCTGGTCAAAGTACAAATGGGCTACTTTGGGGGAAGTGGGCCCTTCAGTGGTCTAGGAGCCATGGCAAGAGCCCATCTTGCTGCCCTTTGGAATCAGCCGTGTTCACACATAACGTGGCAACAAACTGAGGGTTGACACTGATTGTACTCTGGTTAGGAAGCTGCAGTGAACCCCAGCTCTTGAGTGTACCTGAATGAGACCAAGGTTGGCACACAGCATCACCAAGTATCCGCAGCTTGTGCCCAGAACCAAAGAACTCCAGTGGCCAGCAGCACTGCATGGCAGGAGAAAAGGTGGCAGATTTGCCTGAGAATACCTGATCCTCAGTTGGATCATGTCTTCAGCTGACCTTTGCCTCCTAATACCCGCACAGATTGACTTCTCTCACCAGAAGGCAAGTCAGCAGACATCAGTTGTAATGGGAAATGTGTAACTACTATAAGAGCACTGCTCTACTGCTGATAGGAAAAGAAATGGCACTGAAATAACATCTCACATAAGTACAGCCATTGTCCCAGTTTGAAACAGACCTCTGCTTTCCAACTCAAGCTGGCCTGTCAAATTCTCCTTTTTTCTTTGTTTTGTTTTGCTTTGCTCCACTTTGCTGAGAAAACAACATCAATATAGGGCTGGGAATTCACCCAGAATTCAACTCTGATCATCACAATTCTGCACATGGACATTATCATCTAAAATCCCCCTTTCTTTCCAAATAATGATTGGCTTGGATCCAAAAAATCACAGAGTGTTCTGTGTAAGTTCCTCCAAGGGTAAGAGGAAGTTACAATGGATGCCCAAGGACATGGGGGCAGAAACAGAAGAGGGACATTGGCAGTATCAGAAAATCCTCACTGTCTCACACAGGGGACACTGGATCCAAGCAATTGTTTCAGATGACCTTATGCAAACCACTTTTCACTGTTTCTGCCCACCATCCACAACATGGTAGTAACAGTCCCCTGTTGGGATAGAGATTAAAGCACTAAGTTTGTCTCCTGCACCTGTTGGATTTCTGACCCCTTTTCTGGTTTTTGGTGCTGCCCTTTCAGCATGTCTTAATGATAATATTGGCTTCCATTGCAAAGATAATGATTGACCCTGTAAAGCTGAACCCTAAGAACTGAAAAATCAGTGTTTAAAGTGATTCCCAGTAAGGACCACGGAGACAGTGGCCAAGTTTGGACACAGAACTAAACACTACATGAATCTGCCTAGCCTCTTCCCCAGCTCACATGCACTCTCCCTTCCTGTACAGCCAGGAGGATTTTGAAAGCTTTTCCTCTTATTTTTTAGCTACCCTTGGCTTCCTGTTTCATCTGAACTCGGTACTATGGTTTAGCACTGACCATAGTCCATTTCGAAAGAAGCCAGCTTCAAACTGCAGTTTATTAAGCTAGTTTGTTTTGAATCTCACCACAGTTAGTGGTAACCACAAATCTCAGTTCAGATGATGCAAGAAGGCATGGCTGGCTTAAAACAAAGCAATTCTGCATTCATCCTTCAAGCAGTGCAGAATAAAGAGAGGGGAAGAGGAGCCCAGAAAGAGGTTTGGCTCATTCATGCAGTACTAAGCTGTGGTTCAGTGTTATGTCTAAACATGGTCAATGTGCGTGAAACACTTGATGAAACACTATATAACAAAGAAGCAGCCACCCTTCCCAATCTTTCAGCAACCTGGAGGAATATTTTAAGCCAATGAGAATGAACATTCTGCCTACCACAGTGTTCTGAGGAACAAAGTGTGCTTTCATTTGGCAATTCATTTTAAAACTACAGAAGAAATAGCCACTGACCTCCCCCTGCCCACTCTGGGAGGGGGGAAGGCGTTGGGTCATTTCCAGTAATCAGATGGATGGTTCTGCTTCATTGCTCCTTCAGAAAAAAAAAATAAAAAGGAAATCTTCCACATACAGACATTTGGTTAGCACCAGTTTCTATTAGGTATGAGAAACAGTTTTCAGTTGCCTCTTTTCAATGTGTCTATGAAGTTAACAGCATTTATTGTTATCCCAGAATTTAGTTAGGGTCATGGAGAGGAGGGGATGAGCTCTCCACATCTTACCAAAGAGACATTTCGCAGATGTTAGGCAATTGATTAACAATGAAGCTGCAGTGTAATAGCAGTGCACATGAGTTTGGGGAATTGTAACTTCCAGCTATTTGGCTGTCTGACACCTTTTATTGATTACAAAAACAGACTCCTGCTCTTGATATCCTAACACAGTATTTTAATTACTGCTTTATCCAGTGTCTGACTTTCAGTATATCGGCAGAATCTTAAATCCACACAGACAGAGCAACAAAAACTCAGGCTTGCCCACAGTACATAGCCTGCCTATGCCCAGCTAATCTTTGTGCACAGATTCTCCTATTGCTTTGAGATTGTTTTTTACTGCTCAGTTATCCAGTTTCATAAAGGAAAGCACCTTGCCCTTTCTGTCGGGCAACAGCGTGCAGTGAAAAATTCCAAAACGTGACCCAATTGAGTGCATGCACTTCCCCTGCTTAGTCTATGGTCATTTAGAATTGCAGCCCAACAGCAGAGAAAAATGCATTATTTGAAAGCTGTGTATGCTTGTTGGGGGGGGGGGACCATGCACACATCAGAGAGGCTCCCTGGTGCATGTAGATCTATTTATAAAACACACACCTACATCATATGTGAAGTAGCCTTTAGTCATGCAAATGGGGGGGGGGGACATTAACAAGCATATCAGAATCAATACCATTATTACCACATTCATTTTATCTCATCCTTTCTCAAAGGAGCTCAGGAATGGATAGTGTATGCAATGTTCCCCTCTCCTTTCCTTTATCCCTTACAACAACCCTGTGAGGTAGAGAGAGGGAGTGGTCCAAGCTCACTCAGCAAGTAAGATATGTGAGGATTTAAACGTGAACTTCCCGACACTCTAGTTGCTACACCATCCTGGCTCTCAAAATAAACTTTTATAATGTGTTCCCGCCCCCAAATGGGTATTGTGTTGTTTGTTATGTTGCCCCCTAGTGTGTGTGTTTAGAACTGTTTTCGATTTTCCTTCTGCAACCCCGTCAGCATCTGATCAATCCTTAGTATCTAGTATCTTCAATTGGTTGCTCTCGTGTAGATTTATCTAATCCTGTTTAGACCTGGTTAAAACTGATCACCTCTGGCCTTCTCTGCCACACTGAGTTGCAGCCTGGTCATCTGCATTTGTAAATTATTTGCTGTTAAAATTGATTTCAAGCCATTAATAAAGCTGACGATGGGTTTAAATGGAAGTGTGGATTAGATGTGAGTTTAGCTGGCTAGAGTGTGTTGATGAGGCCAGAACATTACCCACATAAAAGCTGACAAGTAGTTTTCTAGTAGAAACCTAAAACGAAGTAAATCAAGGGTGAAAAACTGGTGGTCCACGTGCTGGATCTGGCCCCTTTAAAACACACCAGGTATCCACAGATAGTTTTGCCCATCAGTGTGTTGATCACCGAACTAGAGCAAGTGGTTGCAATTCTAGGTAACCATAGATTGGGCAGTGGGAACGGGAATGTGGTGTGATGGAAAAACAAAGCAGTAAGCTAGAAAGGCAGACTACTGGTTGGTTTCCGTTTGAATCCAAGGCTCAAGCTATGGGAGAAACAAGACCATTTTGGGGTGCTAATGCTTTGAACCCCTCCATCGTAGGCTCAGGTTGTATATATGCATAAATAAACCGTATATCATGAAGACACCATGGCCTCCACTGTGCCTCATTGCCAAAAGGAAACAGACACTGTAAGTGCCTGGAACTCCTAGAATCTCACACTGCTCAGATTGGGGGTGTTCAGCACCCACCTTTCTCCCGCACACAGTTCTAAGGCATGACAGGCTCTGCCTTACAATGTTGGATCAATGTGTTCTGGGATGCAAATCACTCCACAAACTGGAAACGTCACCAACATATTACAGCGTTATTACATTAGAGGATGTGTAATAATGCTATATTTATTTTTAGAAATCATTGACTGGTTTGCCATGTATTCTGGCTGCTCTTGACTCCTGTTAGCTTAATTAACGTGCACTGCCTTAAACAAGCCAAGTAAATTTTATGTGCCATGCATTATTTAATCTTGATGAGCTTTCTTCAAAAGAAATAAAATTTGACTACACTCCAAGTACTTTCAGTGCTGGATATTTTACAAAGCAGCAACAGGGTCGCCACATTCAGTATGAAAGGAAAATGGCGATGAAGGAAGTCCAAATGGGACTACCTCCTCTTCGAACTGGGGGCTAGTCCATGCCTACATGCTTGCCACTTGAGGACGGCAATATTAAGCGATGGCTTCCATGTCTGAACTGAATTGCACATCTCAGATAAAATACCCCAAAGCACAATCAACTCCATATATACGAGATTTCACTACAATCTAATGAGTTATAGGGGTGTGCAAATGATTGCACACTCTTGTACCAACAAAATTGGTGAGTTAAGGGCAGCTAAACTAAATATATGCAATTGTTGAACAACAATTCCTCAGAGGTGAGTACTGCCCGGAACACCAACCCATATATTTTTTAAGAGTTATTCAGTACTTACACTTTCAAAATATTAAGTTGCAAAATACTCTACAAGGTTTGGGACTAACACTGATCTATCCAAGCTTCTGGGAACTCATTATCTAATGGAAAGGTGGCTAGTTTATTGGCTGTATTATCTGTGACAGCCTTCCCCAACCTAGTACCCTTCAAATGACTCCTGGAAAATGCAGCTTGCTAAAGGGTGCTGAGATACCCTAAGCCTCCCTCAGAAATGCACTTTCTAAACTCAACTTGTTCTCAAGTTGCTGTATATGGTGGTGTTCTCCCTCCCTATTTTATATTTAAAATAGCCCTACAAGATGGGTTAGGCTGAGAGTTGGTAACTGATCTATGCTAATCCAGTGCTCTTTGAGGAGTCATGCTGATAGAGGTGGTTTTAAACTCAGGTCTTCCTGGTTTAAGTCCAATACTCTGTTCACTACAACACACTACAGTTCCACAGGTTTTGCATAAGAGAAGAAATTACTATTAAACCAAAGCAGATGTGCCCAGAGAGATAACAAGTTTATGTACCGTAATTGTCCATGTCATATTGGCATATATGATCCTACAACACACAAAAGTCAATGAATAGGTATGAAGAAACACCATTTTTTTACCCACTGCCCATTAGTTCACTCATATTGTTGAAATGAAGGATGAGCTATTATTAACTCTGTTTTTTTTATTTTAAAAAAATCCCCTTGTACTCCCAAGTCTATAAACTAAGCACTTGCCTATTTTTCACAGAACGTCCCTCCAACGGAACAGCACAGAGATGATACCATTCAATTGTGTTCAGAATTAATGTAGCCTGAAAGCACTGCCTCACAGAGAAGACTGCATGAAATTGAACAGAAGGATTGCTTCATGTTTTATCTTCTTATACAGCATGTTATGCCTCGTGTTTCCTTCCATACAGTAGTTTATGCGGGGCAAGGAGAAAAAAAGGTTTTTATAAAAATGGCTGCCTGGTCCATGAATTTCAAATAGGTAATTGCAGTCATGTGGTTCTCAAAGAAATGTGATTAAAAAACAAGAGGTTTTGACTGGTGTAATACAGTGTCTAAGAGTTTGAGGTATAAGCAGGAATTCCCAGGTTCCAATCTTACTTCAGCCATGAGCAAGCTAGGCAAATTACAACCAGTCAACCTCACAGCCCTGCCTAATATGATAACATCACTGACTAATACTATAGGGAGTATTAAGAGATAAGGAATTCTGGCCCAGAGACTTAAACTTCCAGGCTTCTCCAGGGACCTCCAGCAGCCCTCAGATCCAAAGGTACTCCTACATATGTTTCTATGCCACTTTCTGCTTTGTCAGACAAGAAACAGGTCAAGAGTACTTCAACACTCTAATCCAAAAGTAAAGAGTAACAAAAATTTTGGTAGAACCTTAGGTGCTCCCTCCCAGTTAGAGGGACCTTTCCCCTCTCTTATTTTGCTATGCAGGCAGATACACATACCCTTCAACATTTCTTCGATGAAAATAGGGACGTCTTATTTCATCACCATCATAATTTTATTATTTATACCCCGCCCATCTGACTGGCTTGACTTCCAACATATATAGAAACATAATAAAACATTAAACTTTTTTTTAAAAAAACTCTATACAAGACTACCATCGAATGTCTTCTAAAGATTGTATTGTTAGTTATCTCCTTAGCTCGGGGTCACCTTCCAACATTTCTCCGATGAAAATAGGGACGTCCTAAGGAAAAGTGGGACATTCTGGGATCAAATCAGAAACCGGGATGGCTTCGGTAAATCTGGGACTGTCCCTGGAAAATAGGGACACTTGGAGGGTCTGGATACATGGGGCAGTCATATCATTACATTCCAGATAGGCCCACTAACTGAGAAAGAAAGACATTTACCCAGCAACAGTATATGGCAGATTGAGTGCATCTTGATGGAAGATGCATTGATCCTAAGCAACAAATAAGCAATGATGCACATGTTTGTGAAGTTGTGAGTGTCCTTTACCTCATGTCCTTGGCACCAGAAAAAGAACGCTTTTAAAAGAGTCTCATATACCATTTGAGAGATTGATATAGTTTGTTCTTGGCTATAAACTAGCAATGAACATGGAATGGATTTTCAGAGCTAAATCTGTCATTAGCATAAAAAGTGAGCACTCAAACGGCCTCCTGAGTGCCAACTTGCATACAAAGTTATGTAGAAAAGTTTGCTGGCATGGCTCCCTCCGGAGTTAAAATGAAGATGGGCTGAATTTACATGATTCCTGTTTCTAATATACAGCATTAAAGACCGTGACTGGATGGCTGGTGTACCTGATCAGTTTGTTGTCCAGGTACTAACTGTTGATGGGCAACGTCACCTTTGCAAAGCAGGGCATATGGCCACTCTACTCACCAGCCCAGGAACAGTATGAACTTTGGCCCTCATTCCTCTTGTTGAGAATGGAAAGGAAATCAAGATTCATAACTTTATGAGGACCATGCAGCTATTCAAAATGAATATACATTACAACGTTGCTGAAGCCAAACGGATGCATTAGCAGCACTGAAGTGATCTCCTCAGGATGCAAACCTGGGCAGCATGTATGGAGGTCCTGGGCTGCCCAGACAACAAGACACACACACACACACACACACACACACACCGCTTTCTCTAATGTGGTCCAAAGGAAAGCAGAGCAATACATTTGACACCAGCTTGGCTGCAGGAGTTGCCAGAAGGAGGCATGCAAAGCACCATCCAACCAGCCTAGGCACTCCACTCCAGATTTGTGTAGGGTTTACTCCTTAGCCTTTTCTTCCCCTGAAGATATCCCACAAGGCAGCAGAGGTTTAGGACCAGAATTTTCCTTCTTTTAGATGGGCTGCCTTTCCAGATTGACAAGCCCCATCAGTAGGAAGACACATGCAAGAGAGGAGTTGTGCTTCTTGCCACCAGCGATGTCACAGGCAAATATTCTTTTGCAGCAGTTTAATGGCAGCACATGCATTCACCCTTATTTTTCCAATATAGGCATCACCATATGAAGTATTCTTTATTCCCCCACCCTCCCCCCACCCAGATTGAATATATATTGCAGCATAGGATCATTTTGTGCAACTCTGCCAAAAGCTAAATTAACAGCTCCAAGCGGTACTTTCTATTAAACAGAGCCATTTATTTTCACCGCATCACAGAGCATGCAGATTTTGCTCTGCTCTTAAGGGAAAGGACCCTGCTTTACAAACGCCTTTAGAAAAGGTCACAGGAAAGACTGTGGTGTGTTTTACGTAGGATATAGGAAGCTGTCCTTCAGAATACATAAAGCGCCTCTGCAAAAGCAAACAGACACGCACGTAATGGGAAAAGGGGATTAATAACGGAGTGGAGAGAACACAGTGAACTTGGATGATCTGATTCTTCACAGCTTATGAAGAAATCTTTAATACCCTGCTGCAAATCTTGCCACAAATGACCGGAATCTGTGGGCTTAAGTGCAGGGATTTGTCTGCTTTGAGTTTGCTTACTGAGATTACATGATAAAAGAAGATAGCAAAGGGCCCAGAGATACTGCTCCCTATAAATACACCCTTAAATATCTACACAAGTTGTTGGTTTTTTGTTTTTTAAGGATATTCTTGCATTTTAAAAAAAATACCTACACTTCGCACCAGAGATGTTATCTTACATTTACCCAGTCATGAATGAGAATCACCTTTTATTCCTTTAGCTGGCTTGTATGTTTATTAACTGTTGATCCTGTGGTGCCTCTGTTATGTTTACATGTTTTATTACAATTAAAAAAAAAATTTAAAAGATGATAAAGCCCATAAAACTGCAACTCATACTGTTATAGCAGACATACAGGTTCCAAAAAGTTACACATCATACATATTCAGTAAGTATAACTTCCCTTAACCACATGGATAGTAAATATTGTATTTTAGGACAGCATCAAAACAGCCTTAAATGCATTTGCGCCCATTCTTTAAAAGTTAGCTCATATAGGAGGCAAATGAGACCAAAGGCATTCCAAAGGCTAAAAAAAATTATTTGCCAGCAGAACGAAGCATTAAGGCCAAGCATGAAACCATTTGTTCACAGTTGCCGTTTGAAAGCCATGAAAATAGCAAGGTGTACTCCAAATCAAAATCTTCAGCACGGACTGCATTTTGTTCCTGTAACAAAACACAACTTGGATATTTTCACATGACCATCTGTGCCTGCTGGTCTATGTCAATACTTCTGGGATTTCCTTCATCACCATCAGTTGCACAGGAGCCAACTCCTAGGGGCCAAGGTCCATTCAGGCTCCCCAATAAAATATTTGAGGGGACTGCCCCCCAAATTGATGGGCACAAATGGTGTGGGTGCACCCTGTCATGTGACTGATTATGCGAGGAGGGGCTTACCTCCCCCCCCCAATATTTTATTCAACTTGACGCCCCCCTGATCAGTTGTATTAGTAAACCCCAAGAATTTAGTAAATCCTCAGGAAGGTGCCATTGAGGGTGGGAATCCACACTGAACAGAGTCTCCCCAGTGCGGCAAGCATACTGATGGATGTATCCAACATTATGCTTGGGTTTAAAATACACACTTCTGCCTCTCCTCTGGCACAAAGTTTGAAAATCACTAAACAGTTGCATCTGTCTTCTTTCATACCACAGGAAAATCTACTAAGGAGGGGGGAGAGAGGTAGAGTAGAACAATAATTTTACAGGTGTGAATAGGAAAATGTGTGATTGGGGAACAGTGAGAGTTGTCACTGGGTGGGTGACAGTTTGGGTTGCCCCTCCTTTCTTAATTGCTTGCCCTGCATTTCCGGTACTTTCTCTTGATCTAAAACAGCTCCAGCACCAGCTTTCAATTAATTCAATACTTCCTGGAAGGCTGGAACTAGACCTCCTCAATCCTCACACTTCAATTAGCTCTTTAATTAGAGGAGATACAGCTATGTCATTATTACTATTATCATTATTAATTGCATGTATTTGCTTGGAGCTGCTTAGTACTTCCCATTGGAATACATGCATAGTCCAGAGGTTTTCAATCTTTTTGAGTCCACAACTCCCTTGACCAACTATATTCTTTCTATGGCACCCCTGTGGGGCTCAGGAGCCCAGTTACCATATGTCATCCCTTGCCTGCAAAGCTAGCAGCCTCTCACCCTTTTTCAACCCCCCCCCCCTTGTGGGGTGTTCCCTCGGCCTCCTCTCCTCTCCCCTCTCCTTAGGAGTCCTCTGGGCAGCTGCTGCTGCCACCCCTGGTCTCTGAGCTGCCCCCGCTGCCCCAAAGAAAGGTGCCTCCTCACACTGCCCCACAGGAACCTGGGAATGTCCATTCCCAACAGCAACGGCTGGTAGACTAGCTGGATGGGCTCCCTCGCCCACTTTCTTGCTTACTCCAAGGATGCCTCAGCTCCTGGCAACCAGCACCCCTGACCAGCTCCAGAGGCACTTTTCACCAGCAGCTGCTGCAACAAACAGCTGTGCAAGCCTTTGAGAGGCAGAGACAACAGAGGGCATCAGAGGGAGGGAGGGAGGGAGGGAAGGAGAAAGGGATGGAGACCAGTGTTGCCTGTAGCACCACTGACCATCCTTCAAGGCACCCCAGAGTGCCACAGCACACTGGCTGAAAACCACTGGCATAGTCCATAGGTCACTTCCACATTGTGCTGGGAATTGTAGCTCTGTGGGGGGTAAACTACAGCGCCCAAGATTCTTTGAGGGGAAGCAATCTGACTGAGGCACAAGGAGAACTACAAGAACAGGCCCTCACCAACAAACTACCCCCATTAAAGCAGTGGTCTCCAGAGTTTTGGCGGCTGAGTGCACATTCAGAAATCTGAGAAAAAGCATTGCAGGCAGCACGAAATATCCATTTCACACAAGAAAAATGCAGGATGCTCAGAAGTACTCTCCCCCAGGCCCCACTCCCACCCCCGAACAAGGCAACCCCCTCCCAAACAAACAAAAAGCCAAACGCTCATATCTGCTATAACTTTTTTTTAATCAAACCGGTATGCAGGGAGGAGAGGTTTATCTGTTTCTTCCCCATCCTACACCAGACGGCAGATTGGGCCGTCTGCTCAGTGGGCAGTTCCCCTCCACACACACAAAGGTCATATCTCTGTGTGGGTGGGTCTGGGTGATATCTGTGTTCTGAGGAAGGCTGTGGAGGAGAACTAAGCCTCCTTCTCCCTGATTCCTCATGCTTGTAATGAATAAGAAAAAAAAATAGAGATACAGCTCATCAATCAGGCAGTATTCATTAGCTAAGCTGAGAAGCCTGAGGCGTAAAAGAGGTCTCCATGCTTTGCTTACTACTTCATCCCAAAGGAAAGAGAAGGGGGGAGTCCTCTCTTCAGATGTTTTGTGGCAAGATCCTGAGTTTCTAAGCAGATCTCTCCTTAGTCTGCAACATGAAGTTTACCTCAGAGTGGTATGCGTGCAGGCCTGCATGTCTGCGAGACTTTTGTTCCCACACATTTTTTCATTTTTTTGCAGTTGCACTATAGTGCAACTGATCATTAATTAAAAAATAAAAAATAGGAAGCTCCCAGGAGCAGTTTTGATAAGTCTTGACATCTTGGCCAGGGAGAGGGTGAAGTGTTGCCAAAAGCATTAATCACCAAGGTTTATTGCTCTATACACGCACACGCACGTGCGCACACACCCCCCCCCCACACACACACAGAGAGAGAGAGAGAGAGAGAGAGAGAGAGAGACCCTGAGCTGCAGATCTCACACTATTAGCCCTGCCCCACAGGCCTGTCCCTAGGTGCAGAGCCCAAGGTGGGCAGCTAGTGGGCTCCCATGGCCCCTATCTACTTCCTTGACTGGCATAGTTGAGGCGTTTAAGTGTCCACAACACCACCAGGGAGGGCAGAGCAGGGACACACATAGCACCCTCACATAGCACCTGGAGTTGGAACCAGGTTTTTGGGGACCTTGGTCAATGTGCACTTTGAGGTCCCTGCCACACCACTCCCAGCCCCCATTTACCATCCTGGAAAGGAGGTGGGGAGAATGAGTCTCTTTCCGCCATCCCATTCCCACAACCATCTGAAATAAAAAAAGGAATGGTGGGGGGGGGGTGACCGCAAAGGGAAGAAGACTCAGAGCCCAGGGAGTGGTGGTGAGATGATGATGAGTGATCAGAAAAAGCAGAGGGAAAGGACTGGGGGTGGGGAGGTGTCGGAAGCTGAAGAGGCAACAGGGCTTAGTTAGCAGGCAGTGTCTGTAGCAGAGAGAAGTCCAGAATCAGACGCAGGAGAGGAGGGAGGCCAAGAGGCAGAGATGTCTGGCTGGTGAAGAGGCATAGGTGTCTCCCCCTTCTGCTGCAACAAACTCCGCTCCTCACAGGTCTCCCAGAACCAGGAGAGGCATGAAGAGGGTGGAGGAGAAGTTAGCTTCATGCAGGCACAGTCTCAGTCTGCTTAGGAAAAACCCCAGAGAGGAGGGGACTTAGGCAGCTGTGGGGAGACAAGGACCTTCAGTCTCATGGGGGCCAGACCTGTCGGAGATGAGTTGCTGGGCTCATTAGGCCTGTGCAGATCCTGTTTTTGCTAATAAAGAGGTAACCTCAACTTGTGAAGTTGTGATTTACTGCCAGCTCATTCCTGTCATCAACCAAGTGGGACAGGCAAATCAAGGAGGTCAAAGAGGCTGGCAGGAAGCACCATAACTGGAGATGGAGGTATGTTCTCTGTCAGGATTGCCCACCTAAGTCCTGTTGCCAGAATGGGAGAATGAGGAAGGAGACGTACCACCAAGGAATGTGTGGGTGTGTGGGTGGGTGTGTAGGGCCTTATCCATGAAACTCACCTTGGGCCACTCACAGTCTCTCAGTCTAACCTACCTCACAGGGTTGTTGTGAGGATAACATTGAGAGGGGGAGAATTATGTACCCCACCTTGAACTCCCCAGCAAAACTCTCAGGGAAAGGAGGAGAGCACTTCTGCATGGTTGCTCCCTCTTGCTTTGTGCTGAAGAAGGCCTGAAGTGACTGGGACATCCCTTTCCAGCCCCTTAACTACTGAGCCATCAGGGTTTGAGCTGCCCTCACTCCATTTTCTTCAAAATGTTGCTGTGTGTGGAAACACAGAAGCAGGGAAAGGGTGAAGACAACACTGCCCACATGGTTACGTCACATGCATTGTGTGGAGAGAACATAACAAGAGGCACACGCTTAAAAACTGCTGTGCCCCACCTGGCTCAAGTGTGGCTGGTCAATTACAATTCTGCTTATAGCAAAATATCATTGATTAGCAGCCCTGAGTCATCCACTCTTTACATACAAAATGCAACCCCCACAACACTCGGTTCTTCAAAAATGAGTCATTGACAGCCCTATGTTTCCATTTGTATGTTCTTGACACTTGAATAACCAAACAATGGGCCATTTTTGATGAGGAATATTTCAAAGCCAGTTACTATGGCGCAACCAGCTTATGAACAGGTTTATTCCAAGCCTTGATTTCCCCACTTTGGAGCTTGGAGGTGCTGCAAAATAAGCAAACATTTAAGCTGTGTGCTACTTGCCTGCAACTTCTTCCTGTATGGTTTGAGCTTCAGATTTTCCCACTAGCAGATAGCAATCAAGCTTTCTTTTGCTATTATGCCAGGAGTAGCACTGACGATGCCATTTTTGTTTGCTTTAAATGATTCCGTTAAAATGAAGCGTTTTCAAATTTGATCGAAAGCAAGCCAATCCAAAAATTGTATACACAGGCTGCACACACAATACCTTTAAAGCATATTGGAAACACATTTCCACACAGATACACCCCCGAGGAATTCTGGAAACTGGAGTTTCTTAAAGGTTGCTGAGAGTTGTATCTCTGTGAGAGGTAAACTACAGCACCCAGAATTATGTGAAGGAAAGAATATGCTTAAAAGGTAAAGGTAAAGGTAGAGGGACCCCTGACCATTAGGTCCAGGCGTGGCCGACTCTGGGGTTGCAGCACTCATCTCACTTTATTAGCTGAGGGAGCCGGCGTATAGCTTCCGGGTCATGTGGCCAGCATGACTAAGCAGCTTCTGGCAAACCAGAGCAGCACATGGAAATGCCGTTTACCTTCCCGCCAGAGCGGTACCTATTTATCTACTTGCACTTTGACATGCTTTCGAACTGCTAGGTTGGCAGGAGTAGGGACCGAGCAATGGGAGCTCACCCCATCATGGGGATTCGACCCGCCGACCTTCTGATCGGCAAGTCCTAGGCTCTGTGGTTTAACCCACAGCGCCACTCGTGTCCCTATGCTTAAAAGGTACACATTACATTTTCAGAACAATTTCCCCTCCAAAACACTTTGATTGCTCTAGCCATACACTCAACCTCAAAACCACATACAAGAACATGATAATGAAATACCCTCCAACATTTCTCCAATTAAAGTAGGAAGGTCCTGTTCCATAATTATAATTTAATTATTTATACCCTGCCCATCTGACTGGGTTGCCCCAGCCATCCTGGGCAGCTTCCAACATACAGTGGTACCTCTGGTTACGTACTTAATTCATTCCGGAGGTCCGTTCTTAACCTGAAACTGTTCTTAACCTGAAGCACCACTTTAGCTAATGGGGCCTCCTGCTGCTGCTGCTGCGCCGCCGCGTGATTTCTGTTCTCATCCTGAAGCAAAGTTCTTAACCCAAGGTACTATTTCCGGGTTAGCGGAGTCTGTAACCTGAAGCGTACGTAACCTGAAGCATATGTAACCCGAGGTACCACTGTATATAAAAACATAATAAAATTTAAAAACCTCCCTATACAGGACTGCCTTCAGATGACTCAGGGGTTGGATAACTCCATACCCTCCAACATTTCTCCGTTGAAAATAGGGACGTCCTAAGGAAAAGTGGGACATTCCAGGGTCAAATCAGAAACCAGAATGGCTTCTGTAAATCTGGGACTGTCCCTGGAAAATAGGGACACTTGGAAGGTCTGTAATGAAGGTCATCCCTAACCTTCTCCCTCATTCCAAAATGTAAAGCCCTTCTGAGTTCCTAAGCTGAAAAATACGTTACATTACACACTTATTGTAAAAGATGCAAATGGCCATTGTCTGGCGCGGAGGGAAGGCAGCCTATCCTGCTTAACCTTATCCCAAAGTCTGCTGTTACAAATTATTGTTTCCAACTTAGCACAATGTAGTTCATTCTGGAGCACTGTGGGGAAATTAGATGGTGGCTAGACCAGGCTGCCTACCATTGCTCAGAGCATTTGTGCCCACCATCACCACTTGATAAGCCCACTAACAGAGAGAGCCCCCCCCCAAGTGCACTGTCAAAGCTGGAGACCTTCCTAAACAGTTGCCAGAGGCTGGCCTCTGTTCTCTGGGTCAAACTACTCCACGTCCTGCTTATGACCTTCATGTCCTGCTTATGATCTGGCACTCATCTAGCTAGGCTGCCAATGAAAAAAGAAAGCCACTTTTGGACTTGGCAAGAGAGGCTATTCGTATATTTTTGCTGGAGGATTAAGCATGCATTTATTCATTAATCATGAAAGCTGAGAATAGGATTTCCATAGAGAGATGCACTGTATTTCTAAACAACAGGTGGTAGGGATAAAAACCACAGAGGAAAAGCATCACCCACAGGCCCTCCCTGCAAGTTTCCAGAAGCACCTGGCCACAGGCTACTGTTGCTTTAATCCAGCCCAGAATCACAGAATTATAGAGCTGGGAGGCATCCCAAGGGTCATCTAGCCCAACCCCCTGCAATAGCATGAATGACATGGCACATTCATGTATCAGCACCTGCATTATTGCCCCTTTTTAAATAGCAGACATAAAGCAATGGCATCTACTGAAAAGGGGCATGAGCTATAGCAAATGAAAAATACATTGAGGGTGCCCAGGGTTGGCATGGTAGTGAAAAGAGAATATCCCAAAGACAAACACATATGGATACACATGGGGATACAAGTCTTAACTTGAGCCACAACTTGGTTCCAGAGCCTAGTTTGAATTCTAGAAAGATATTGTTCAGCACTTCTCATTCACTCCCCTTATAAGTACAGGACAACACACACACACACACACACACACACACACACACACACACACACATATGTCGTGGAGCAGTTCTGCAACTGTTTTTTAACATATTTATCATATTTTTGTAAGACAAAGGAAGAGCAGAGAGCAAGATAAATGTACTAGAACTATTATGGGCCTAAGCTGGCTGACACTTAAGGAAAAGGATAGGACTCACTTGCCAAGCCAATTTTTGATTTCCTGGTGTGCAGTGTGAACCTGGCTTTGCAGATGAAAGACCTCATGCAATTGCTCAAAATGCTGCAACTGGTACCTTCAACATTAAATTTGGGTGGGTGGGGAATCCCCAGCTGCTAGTCCTTTGATTCTTATGGAGTCTTATGGCTGGTACATTCGTTTTGCTTAGTTTCAAATGCTCCCTTTATGCTTTTCTCTCTGAATTTTACTCTGTCCGAGATGGCATTACATATGCCACACTGTTGGTAACAGGTGGTTACTAGACATTTTTTATTGCAGTATGACCTTAAAGTTGGCTTATCTTTCAAGTCAACCAGCTGAACAAATATTCAAGAAAAAAACAAATGGGGTTTTAAGCAGTTAATCCTTTGGCAGCCCTGTTGCCTTTTGTCTCTTTTTGCTACTTGCCTGCAAGGATCACATTTGTCATCAGGCTTGTCAGCGAGCTTTGCCTGCTGCGCTAAATTAGATATTGACCGGATGTGCCAGCTTAATAGTATAAACTTGTTGTGAGAACAAAATGAACTCCTCTGCAAAGCAAGGCCATGAACTCGTCTTACCCCTGTTGCCTCACATGGGCCAAGTATAATTAAATAAATGGACATCCCCTCCCCCTTGCAGACGCCTAAGTTAACCTACATGGATAAGGGTTAAAGTGTTCTTATAAAGGGAGGAGGGCTCAGCTAACCAGTAAATGTGATAAGCAGGGCACTGGGTCAAAGAGGTCTCTTCTACGGCATCAGAATTCATAGTTTAAAAGGATTTACATGGAGAGAAAATATGTCTCCTGCTTTCTTAGCTAGGTGCCTTTAATACTTCTGTGCAGCTCATAGCAGAGTGTCTGTCTGTATTGTTGCAGGAAAAGAGAACAGTGGCTATAATCCTGGCAGTCTCCTGGCTTGAGGAACAGATTGGCCTGATCATTCCACAAATAACATTGGAGTTAAACGCAAACCCTCCAAATGTTCGTATTTTCCAGGGACAGTCCCATATTTACAGAATGTTCTACTTCTCATTAGGATGTCCCTATTTTCATCAGAGAAATGTTGGGGGGTAAGGAGTTATGGGACACCCCCCCCAAGCCAAGGAGATAAGTAACTATACAACCTTTACAGGGCATCTGAAGGCAGCCCTGTATAGGGAAGTCTTTTAATGTTTAATGTTTCATTATGTTTTTATATATGTTGGCAGCTGCTCAGAGTGGCTGGGGCAACCCAGTAAGATGGACAGGGTATAAATAATTACATTATAATTATTGTTGTTGTTGTTGTTGTTGTTTTGTTGTTGTCTTCGTCATCAGAGAAATGTTGGAGGGTATGTAATCATTTAAGATGCAGAACAAGAGTAGGCTGATTCCAACCACTGGCAGCTACCCTGAATAAAACAGCAAACACCTTGTCCCTGCACTCATTTCTCTCAGCCTAAGAGTTATGTGGTTTTAATATTGGGAGAACTGTTTACACCCACAAGCAGGCAAGCAGCTCCACCTTCAGTTAAAACCTGGACATGTTGCCTGCTAACATCAGGACCAGTTCCAGAGGGTGGCAGGCTTGGCACCTGCCAGGACTGCAAGACCAGCCAAGGGCCCACTTCTCAGCTGTTCTCTGTTTATACTGTACACATCAGGGGTGGAGAACCAGTGGCCCTCCAGATGTTTTTGAATTCCATCTCCCATCAGCCCAGGAAGCCCAGCTAATGGTCAGGTGTAGTCTGAGGTGTAGTCCTTCCACCTCTGGAGGGCCACAGGCTCCCCATCTCTATTTTACATGGAACCTGAAGCCTAACCCAAGCAGTTCTGAGCCAAATTAAGAGAGTTTGCATGTACATGTTGCCTTTTCTAGGTTAGCAACTGCCTGGAGACTTATGTGGTCAGCCTGCCCTCTGCAGGAAAAGGCTGCTCTGACTAGCCCTCTTATTCTGTATTCATCTGAGATTACAAAAAAAAGGAGGGAGGCAACTCAGCCAGAACAGAGTGAAGCATGATACTATGAATAATCATCTAAATAAATCTTAAATTGAATGTCAAATATGTCATTGATCACCGATTTAATGGATTTTAACCAATACATGGATTCATTAATTTGGTTCTTGCATTGGCAAAATGCCCAACACAATGTAACAAACAAAAGCTACCACTCACTATTAGGCCACCATCTTTAATACTTTTATCACTCCCTATTACAGTAACAGACCAGAACCAAAATAACTTCAAAATGAGCATGCTGCTAACTTCTAACCCTGCTGATTAAAATGTGCACTTGCCAGTCAGTCAACTCAAGCTTTAGTTGACTAATACAATATATTCCTGGTTCCCCAGTGATTATCCATGATTTTTAAGTACCTATCCATAGTAAAGTACTCCACACAAAATTTTGTCTTTCTATTGCCTTTAGGACAGAAGCTGGGTTTTTTTAATTAAAACAAAAAACACTATTGAGAGTTTTTACACTTGACATTCTTCATATTTCAGTCCAAGAGTCTGTAATTTAAAATCTGAAGGGGTTATGCATCTTGACAATAGACATGCACATTAACAAGAAATGTGTACTATTTGCTTTTTCTATTCTATTTTCTTGTAACTGCATATCGGTATATGAAATGCTGCCAAATTACAGCATGTGATTTTTAAGCTTACAATGTTCTTTTTTTTAAAATTGGCCTCTTTTATCCCCCAACAACTTGATTTACTTAGATTGTGAGGCCCTTTTGCACAGAACAATTTACATTTGGGAAAGAAAACTGCTATAAGCTACTTTGAGCCCATGAGATAGAGTCAGAAATAAATCAAATTGCTTGGCCTCCACCACCGGGATTACCACCAGGATCCATACCATCTGGAGGCGGCCCGGCACCACAGCTTCCGGAAAAGGACGACAAACTAGATACCCAACTGTGATACCCAAGAAGTAAACCGGGATGTCTCTACAGCTTCTTAGTTGGAATATAAATGGCGGGAATTCTCCAGAAAAACGCAGAAAAGTATTTCATATTTTGAAAAAAGAACAATTGGACATTATTTGCCTGCAAGAAACACATGTGACAAGACTCCATAGAAAAGTGCTAATCAACAAAAGGTTAGGCCAAGAATTTATTTCATCGGATAAAGTTAAGAAAAGAGGAGTGGTGATTTATGCAAAGGAGAACTTGTCCCCAAAATTTGTATTTAAAGACGAACAGGGCAGAATTTTGGCAATTGAAATCCAGACACAAGGTGAAAAGTTTTTAATTCTAGGAATCTACGCCCCAAATGATGGAAAATCGGAATTTTTTAAGAAGCTGCACGAGATTATGCTGGACTATTTGGACTATAACAACATTATCATGTTGGGAGATATGAACGGTGTCGCCTCAGTGAATATGGATAAGTCACAAAGTGCTAATATAACGAAAGATGGCAGGCTTCCAAAAACCTTTTTTGAAATGACTGACAATTTGGATTTGATCGACATATGGAGGATCAAGAACCCTCTAGGGAAAGAAGGAACTTTCTTTTCTGAGGCCCATATGACATGGACGCGAATCGACCAAATATGGATAACTAGAGGGCTGGCGCCTAAGACCAGAAAAGTGGAAATCTGCCCAAAAACCTGCTCCGACCACAACGCCTTGAGAATGGAATTGAGGCTAAATACAACCGGATCGTTCAGATGGAGAATGAATGACGCCTTGTTAAGAGATCAGGAGATTGTTAAGAAGGCTCAAAAAGTTTTAAAGGACTATTTCGAAATAAACTTAAAGACAAATGTGGAAAAAAGAATAATTTGGGACGCAAGCAAAGCAGTGATAAGAGGGTTTCTAATACAACAGAACACGATTAAAAAAAGACTCTGGAATGAAAAGAAGGAGAAGATCTTGGAGAAAATAAGAGAAGGAGAGAGAAAACTGAGATCCAGGCCTAAATCAAAGGAAGTATTGAGAGAAGTGAAGTTTTTCCAGGCACAATACTCGAAACTGATAAATCAAGAGGTGGAATGGAAAATTAAACAAATGAAACAAAGATCCTTCGAATCTGCAAACAAATGTGGAAAATTGTTAGCCTGGCAGTTGAAAAAGAGACAAAAACTTAACACAGTTACAAATCTAGAGATTGAAGGGAGAATGGTTCAGAAACCCGATGAAATTAGAAGGTCCTTTCAGAGATATTTCAAAGAACTCTACTCTCAAAGGCCACAAAAAAGCTTAGAGGTGGACCAATTTGTTATAACTAATGGATTACAAAAAATACCCCAGGAAATGAGAGCAACCCTGAACTGTAATATTACAACCCAAGAAATTGAATGCGCCATTCAGAACCTCCAACTGGGCAAATCTCCGGGACCTGATGGGCTTACTTCCAAATATTATAAGGTACTGAAGGACTCATTGACACAACCATTGCTGGAAGTTTGTAACCAGATTATGGAGGGGAGGAAGGCACCGGAAACGTGGAAAGAAGCTTTCATCACGTTGATTCCAAAACTAGAATCTGAAAAAACTCAACTTAAAAACTACCGTCCTATCTCACTCCTAAATGTGGATTACAAAATTTTTGCAGACATTTTGGCAAGTAGGTTTAAGAAAGTTTTAAATGAAGTGATTCATAAGGACCAAGCAGGCTTTCTCCCTGGTAGGCATTTATTTGACAACACAAGAAACATCATTGACATTTTGGAGTTTTTACAGATTAATTCAAACACAAGAGCGGTGTTGATTTTTATTGATGCGGAGAAGGCCTTTGACAACATTTCTTGGCTGTTTATGAAGAAAAATTTGGAAAGGATGGGAGTAGGGCGGGGGTTTGAAAATGGAATAGAAGCAATTTATTCAGAACAAAAAGCCAAATTGATAGTAAACAACGTGGTGACAGAGGAGTTTAAAATTGAAAAAGGGACACGACAGGGGTGCCCTCTATCTCCTCTGTTGTTTATTTCAGTCCTGGAGGTGCTACTGAACATGATTAGAAACGACCGGTTGACACAGGGAATTGTGGTCGGAGAGAAACAATATAAACTGAAAGCTTTTGCAGACGACTTGGTATTAACATTACAGGAGCCAGCCTCTAGTACTAAAAGAGCGTTAGAATTAATTTCTGATTTTGGTCGGGTGGCGGGATTCAAGCTGAATAAACAAAAAACTAAAGTTCTAGCAAAAAACTTGACAACTACTGAAATAGAGGAGTTCAGAAAAGAAACAGAACTAAATGTGGTTAAAAAAGTAAAGTACCTAGGGGTGCACTTGACCTCCAAAAATTTGAACTTATTTAAGGATAACTATGAGAAATGTTGGTCAGAGATAAAAAGAGATCTGGAAACATGGTCAAGATTAAAACTTTCCTTGCTGGGCAGAATAGCTGCTATAAAGATGAATGTATTGCCGAAAACGCTATTTTTGTTTCAGTCCCTCCAGATCGTGGATAAGGTGGAATGTTTTGGAAAATGGCAGAGGGATTTATCTAAATTTGTCTGGCAGGGCAAAAAGCCCCGAATAAAGTTTAAAATACTAACAGATGCGAAAGAAAGAGGGGGGTTTGCCCTGCCGGACTTGAGGTTATATTATGAAGCTGCAGCCCTCTGCTGGTTGAAGGATTGGATTCTATTGGAGAACACCGACGTCCTTGACCTGGAGGGATTTGATAATGCTTTTGGGTGGCATGCATATTTGTGGTATGACAAGGTTAAAGTTCATAAATTGTTCAAAAACCATATTGTCAGAAGGGCAATTTTCATGGTCTGGTCAAAATATAAAGACTTATTGGAGAGTAAAACTCCGAGGTGGCTCTCACCGATGGAGGCCAAAGCACGTAAAAGACTCAATATGGAGGCCCACTGGCCTAAATATTGGGAAATAATTGAAAAAATTGGAGATAAATGGAGGTTACAGAGTATGGAAAAGTTAAAAAACAAGGTGCGAGATTGGTTGCATTATGCTCAAATCCAGGAAGTTTTTAAAGCAGACAAAAAAGTGGGTTTCCAGGAAGAAAAATCGAAACTAGAAACAGAGTTGCTTGAGCCAAAATCTAAGCTAATTTCGAGAATGTATAACTTGCTGCTTAAATGGAACACACAGGATGAGATTGTCAAATCCTCTATGATAAAGTGGGCACAGGATTTGGGGCATAACATTATGTTTGAAGACTGGGAAAGGTTATGGAACACCGGAATGAAATTCACGGCATGTACTGCCTTGAAGGAAAACATTATGAAAATGATATACCGGTGGTACATGACCCCAGTCAAGCTTGCAAAGATATATCACCTGTCCGATAATAAATGTTGGAAATGTAAGGAAGAGGAAGGGACATTCTTACACCTCTGGTGGACCTGCCCGAAAGTGAAGGCCTTCTGGGAAATGATACATAATGAACTAAAAAAGGTGCTGAGATTCACCTTACCTAAGAAACCGGAGGCCTTCCTTCTGGGCATGGTAGACCAGAGGATGGTCAAGAAAGATAGAACTTTCTTTATGTACGCTACTACAGCAGCGAGGATTCTGTTGGCAAAGCACTGGAAGACACAAAATCTACCCACATTGGAAGAATGGCAGACGCAGCTGATGGACTATATGGAACTGGCTGAAATGACTGGCAGAATTCGAGACTCGGGAGAAGAAGAAACGGAGGAAGTTTGGGAAAAATTTAAGGACTATTTGAAAAAGCATTATAAGTTGTATGAATGTTAAAAAATGCTCCTCTCTAGGAAGGTATAGCTTCAGTATCGGCAAATTTATGAATTGATAAATAAGACACTATAAGACAGAAGTGAGGTAACGAAATATTTTTATTGTGTGGAAATTAAAAATTAATGCAATTGTATTGAAATGTTCACATCAGACAACACGATAAAATGGAAGATATATTGTTATGTATAAAACAAGTTAACAAATTGCTGAGGTTTTGGTTACACAGGGAATGCAGTGCCCGGGAGATGGGGGGAGTCCATTGGATTCATGGAAGTATGTATTTGAAAGTGGAAATTTGTTTATTAAAAACTTAATAAAATATTTATAAAAAAAAAAGAAATAAATCAAATTGCATCAAATTGTGAAATTAAAATTTCCTTGGCGTTATGGACAGTATATTAAGCCCACAGGGCTGAACAACACACAACATAAGAGATCTTGTACAGATCTTATGACTTCTTCAAGTATCTACAGAGAGAGGGGGGGAGAGATTTGGATTGAGGCTGTGGCACTGTTAAACCTTTCACTTCCACCATTTCCACAATTCCTCCCCGAAGTTGCTATTTACCATGGAGGTAAAAAGACTGCTACGATATGGAATCCTTTCTCTGTCCTCTCCTCGCATCTTTTGCCCCAGTAGCTAGTACCAGTTCTGAGAGAAGGAGATTTACAGTTAGGAAAATATTGGGCAGGGGGTGGGGGAGGAATTAGAATCCATCAACAGGTGCTGTAACCTCAATCCAAACTACAAACTGGAGGTGTAGCTGCTTCTGAGTGACAAATCTCCCTTATCATGGCTAGTTTGGCTCTCAGAAACCAGCTCAGGACTGACCACTGCAGAACAGGCAGAGAAGAGGGTTCAAGCCACATTTCTTGGTGAGAGAACATGGGTCTTACACAAGAGAGAAACCATGTTTCTGAAATGCTGGACTGCATGTTATAATCTACTGATTAAATTTACAACCCTAATTTTCAGAAAGAATTGATGAACCAACAATCTATAGCTTGATTCCAACATGAAATTAAGACTGCTCTAAACCCTGAGGCAGCTTTGTTGCCCCACAGTGTGTTGGGTGACATACTACTGTCAAAGAACAGAAAGCGGCTTTATTTCTTTGCAAGGACAATTTCACTTGCCCATAAAATTCACCCGCCTTTTATCAGTGCCATCCGCAAAGATATTGTGGCATCTGTAAGATATCCCCATCTCCAATGTGCATCGTCTTGCAGTCTCCAGAGCCAACAAACTGTCAAATTAGAACCGGCTCCTGACAGCTTTATGACACATAATCTTGTTCACAAAGAAAATGGCCCGAGACCTCCTGCCTGTTACAGCTGCCAGAATGGAAATGTTTTTCATGTCTCTGTGATAAGTTTACATCTCCACAAAGGAGACAATACATCTGCCGTTGCCTTGAACCAATCACAATGCAAAAATTCTATATCAAATATAAACCAGCTTTCCTCCTTTGTAAGATACCTATTTTATGAGTCCAGCAACTGATGACTATTTCACAGAATCACCTTGAACTCCGAGGAGGAAAGATGGAATAAAAATAGAATGGGTGGGGTGGGGGAGCATAGTTAGTTCCAGGTTGATTGGGATCCACTGAAAGATCTCTGGTGATCTGCAGGAAATCAGCAAGGGTTTCTGAAGCCCAGTTGTTTAAACAATACAAAACAGCTTTCTCTTGACTTAAACAAGGCTGTTAAAATCAAGAAAGCCAACCAGTAATGGAGTGCCATGTGAAACGACCGTACTTTTCCATGTATAAGACGAGAGTTTTTTACTACAAAATAATGTTAAAAAATGGGGGGGGGGGCGGATTGTGCCTAGGAGGGGACTGGTGATTGGTTGTAGCTGTGCAAATGCTGACTACTGTTGGTGAGAGGACAGGTGCTTATTGGCTTCTGCGATGTGAGCGATTGCAATTGTCAGCGTCTGTCATTATGGTTAGTGAATTTCTGCACCCCCCCAAAAAAAAAGCTCAACAGCCAATTCCCCCCCCCAAAAAAACCCCAAGCTCAACAACTTTTGTAAATCCTCCCCATTTCGCCCCATTTTTTTGAGTCCCCCAAAATAAAGGGCCTCTTATACACGGGGGTGTCTTATACAGGGGGAAATACGGTATGTTCAGTACTGGTCCAGGCAGGGGGTGTGGAATCCTAGACTCAGAATATGCTCAAGGGCACTTCATTAATTCTACCTGTAAGTCTTTTGCACCTGAAGTTGGTAGATCTTTAGGTTCTAGCAAATCTGACAAGCCTGAAACCTCTGCTTTTACACATTCTGAAGCATTACAGTATATACGGTAAATTATTACTCTTTTACTCCATAATTCATTCTCTCTCCTATTCTTCACCCAAATTGTACCAGCATGCTAGGAAGAATGCCATTTTAACTCCCCCAGTTCTGCTTTCAGCAGTGAGGGGCACCCAAAGGACAACAGCTGAGGACAGATACTTTTCCCAGAGCTACATTGTTGTTTTTTGGAGGTGTGTGGCTCCCTCTACTGGGCGGCATAGATAGCAAGAAGTAAACTTGAAAGAATTTGAGGGCTAATTTGGAAGTTCATTTTTTAAATAGCTATCAATAGGAATGTTCTTTATAAAGGAAGAAAGGAAGTTAATACATTTTTCAGGAAGTCACCTTATCAGTACCCAAATGTTCAAAACAACACATTGATGTTTAATTTTTTGTAATATGTCCAGGGGAGTTAATTGATGAATAGGCACAAAACCCTATATTTACTTACTGAATTAAAATAAGTGGGGGGTGTCCTTGTGGCTGTCTAAATCAGGGTTTCCCAAACGTGGGTCTCCAGCTCTTTTTGGACTACAATTCCCATCATCCCTGACCACTGGTCCAGCTAGCTAGAGATAGAGTTGTAGTCAGTCCAAAAACAGCTGGAGACCTAAGTTTGGGAAACACTGATCTAAATAATATAAATCATGTGTGGGGAACCTTTGGCCCTCCAGATGTTGCTAAACAACAACTCTCATGATTGCTGGAGCTGATGGCAACATCTGGAGGGCCAAAGGTTCCCCACACATGATATAAAAAAATATAAAATTCAGTGAACTAAATTCTCAAAGGGTACTGGACCTTATATAGCAAAACAATACTATCCATGCACAGTAGGCTTGGGAGAATCCGAGTAGCACAAAACAAATGGGGAGGGGGAATCCTAAGGGAAGAACAAAACAACAGCAGAGGAATGAGAATTTAACATGCTCAGTGGGCAAATAATGCTGACTGACAGTTCAGGAAAATGAAGAGAAAAGTGAAAAAAGCAGGACACTTTTACAGTAAATTCAGACATTGTCATTGCTAAGCAACCAGTGCTTTTTTCCAGGGGGTACTCAAGGTACATACTACCGGCACCTCTTTTTTGTTGTTGTTAAAAAGTGTGGCACTTACTGTAACAACTTCACAGTGAGTACTAACCAGAACCTATTTCTCTAGGAAAAAAGCACTGACCCTAACCCTATTCCACACTCCTTTTTTCAGACCTCAAGTGTAGTGATTTCCCCTCACTTAAATCACTATTGCCACCCAGCCCATGGGTATTGGGCCTTTAATTAGAAGCCGCCTCCTTCTATTTAAAATGGCCATAACAATATGGATAAATTGTCCGTCAATTGGCCTTTAATTAGTTCCTGTTCTCAGTTTTCACAGGTGCAAATTGGCAATTTAGTATCATACATTAACACAACCACTGCATATTTCCATTGCAGTTTAAAGTTTGTTGTTGTTTAGTCGTTTAGTCATGTCCGACTCTTCGTGACCCCATGGACCAGAGCACGCCAGGCACTTCTGTCTTCCACTGCCTCCCGCAGTTTGGTCAGACTCATGTTTGTAGCTTTGAAGTTTAAGGTTTAAAGCCAGTCTAATCTGCCATGGTTTATCTGTCCCCCTGCCTACTAAGATATCCCTTGAATTGCAGATCTGTGAAAGGACTGGATATTGTTATTGCATTTCTTGTAACATGCAATACAGTTGTACAATATAGTAGTACAGCCCCATTTTTAAATCATCATAGACCGCATTTACTCAAATTTAATGCTCACCTTTTTTGGCCAAAGCAGATTGCAAAAAATAAGGTGCCCATTAGATTTGATGGCACATTATACTTGAATAAATACAGTAATGATTTAGGCTGCAATCCTAAACTGTGTCTACTCACCAGTAAATTCTAATATCTGGTCAATTTTATTTTGTGAACAGTATTCTGGAGTAAAGGGAAACAGGTGGTGCTGTGGGTTAAATCACAGGGCCTAGGACTTGCCAATCAGAAGGTCGGCAGTTCGAATCCCCGCGACAGGGTGAGCTCCCGTTGCTTGGTCCCTGCTCCTGCCAACCTAGCAGTTTGAAAGCACATCAAAGTGCAAGTAGATAAATAGGTACTGCTCCAGCGGGAAGGTAAACGGCGTTTTCGTGCACTGCTCTGGCTCACCAGAAGCGGCTTAGTCATGCTGGCCACATGACCCGGAAGCTGTATGCTGACTCCCTTGGCCAATAAAGCGAGATGAGCGCCGCAACCCCAGAGTCGATCACGACTGGACCTAATGGTCAGGGGTCCCTTTACCTTTACTATTCGGGAGTAAAAATATTTTGGCAACTCCTTGTCTTTTTATAATCCATGTTGTTCCAGGAAAGTGGGACAGGGGGACTACTTTGGGGGTATTATTCTCTGCATGTTCCTTTTATTTTTCCTGTTTGTACTTTTCCATGTTTTTTGAAAATCAATAAAATATATTATTTAAAAAGGAGTAAATTCTACTGACTTCACTGGGACTTATTTCCAGGTAGGTGGGGTTAGGATTGCAGTCTATGTTGTGACCCTAATTAAAAGCATAAGGGATTACATATTTTAAGAAACAGCATCATTATTAGTTGCTCCTCCATCCCTGTGGCTCATCCATTCAATCCACCATCCCTGTGGTTATTCCGCCACCAATAACTCTTGACTTTAGGCCATCAGAATGGCACCATGAAACATTTCTCCGTGTATAACCTTGCCCTTAAATTAAGGACTTAAGTTTTCTTTTTATGCAGTCAAATCAACTACGCTGAACTTTGAATTAGTATGTTTAAATGGTTTTGCAAATTTTCCCGTATGCTGCTTCCAATCACAAATCACCATATTTTGGCTTAACAGAATTTAGAGAGGTTTTTCAAGCAGTGATGAGTCACTACCTGGACACATACTGAAGCATTCTCAAGACTGGTTTGTTACTCCCAAATCTCTTAGGAAAGATACATTATCTTACTTCCTCAATGGGGGTGGAATCACCTGGTTTTAGTTCTTACTTTTCTAATCCTGTGAATGATAGGAACATTGGTAACTTTCTGCAATCACTTCAAAAATTATGGGTTTGGAAAGAAAGATTGTCCTGCAGCGGGAAAACGACAACTGCATCTGTCAGTGACAAGACGCTGGAAATGGATTGCCTTGTGGTACTTTAGTGTATCTTGCCTTGCATTACATGAACTCTCCAATGATGAGAGAGAGTGCCAGATGAAGAACGAACAAGGGGTGGCAAAGTCAGGGCAACATCCAGCACTGACATTATGTTCCTCTTCAGTAAATCTAGTTTGACGGACAGAACCCAAGAGATGCTAACAAGGGCCAACTGTAGCAAAGGCAATGGTGCATCACCTGCTCTGAGCCATGCTCGGCTGACAATCAGCAAAGCACAGGAGAGGTGTGGACTCATGCCCTGTACTGTTAGGTTCTTGTGTTTGATGTCCCCAAAAGTGATCTCAGCTACAGCTGATCAACCTGCAGTGCAGAGGGTTTGGCTCACAACCTGCCATTAAGCACCAACAAAACACTCTATAAATTCCAAGGCAACCCAAAGTCAGCATGCTAAGATAATGGAACAGACATCTAACAAAAAATAACCGCCTTTGATAATTCATTTGAAATTGTTAGCTGCCTTAGACTCATAATGAAACACAGGACATGAATTTATTATAGCACATGAATAAAACAACTTGAAACAAGCTCTTGGCAGCTCAATAGGTCCAGATGAACTTTTCACTGAAATACACTTCAATTTAAACTCTTATCGGTAAACATATTTGTAACACATCAGTCCCTTCCCTATGTAAAGTGATTTAACAATGTTTTGGATACGTACGGATGTAACCATTCTCAGGATCTTTCTCCACAGTTAACGTACAAGAGACTTCAGTTCTATTCTTGATGGGCTTGACAGTTAGCAAGTACCAGCCTTGTTCTCCATATAATGCTCTCCAACTAAACGAAAATGCATAAGAACAAATCAGAAAGAATAAATGGGGAGCAACTGTTATTCAGAGGTATACACTGCCTTTAATAGTGGAGGTTGAACATAGCCATGATGGCTAGAGGCCATGGATGGAAAAAGGCCCAAATCTTGAAACATTTCCATAAAGGAGAGTTGCTCCAGCACCTTTATTTTGGTTGCCCCCTTCTGCACCTTTTCCAGCCTTACAATATCCGTTGTGAGGTGTAGGCCTCAATAGTTGATATCCCAGACAATATCTGGGAAATACAATTTGATGAGAGCCCACTATAACACACCTTATTGAAATTGCATTCCCAAAGGGACAAATTGTAGCCTTAAAACATATACATATATACAATTTAAAATATTTTGAAACCAATGACATTTCAGTGATACATCTGCTGGCTCTTTTACTTCTTACATATTTCTCCTGAAAAACCAGAAACACAATACTGTGGAAACAGGACACACAAATGTATATTTTCTTATCTGAAACTATTTTTGCAGGCTTAACTTCAAGCATCAAAGAGCTCCATCAGATGTACCCCAAGTACATTTCTGTTGGCTTAAAAAAAATTAAATGCATGTATAAAGAGAGAGAAGATTCGGATCTACCTTACAAATTAGTGAAAATAGAATGGTGTGCAGCAAAGAGAGAAGAAAGCCAAAGACAAATGGATCAAAATTAATATAATTCACTAAAATATCAGAATAGCAGAAAGGACAGGAAATGCATTGTCTTGCTTATCAAGGGCAAGTCAAGTACATGAAAGGACAAACTTGAGGGAACATAAAAAATCTGACAGGGACGCAAATTTGGAGCTGATGTCAGGCAGCACATTTTAAATTAGAAACCATCTGCCAGTCGCTACACTCACAGCACTGAAGTTCAACCAAAGAACAGCCAAAGGGTTCGGGGAGGGCAGTGGTTTTCAGATGAGGGTGAGGGAGATTCAGCTTCTCCCTCGGTACTACTGTCCCATTTTAAGACAGCATCAGTAAATCATCCCAGTTCATTCACGCAAAGGGGGGAAAGGAAGAAGGTGGAGGGGTAAAAGTCCTATTATGCAATGCCAGAGGTCATGATGCCAATATCAATCTTCATTTTTCACACTAGGGTCAGCTTCAATTTTTCTTCCCATTCTTTGACACTGAACTGACCCCCTGATACTGCTGACTATAGTACTGATTATAAAAGACCATGATAGTTATTGGGACTCTGCCATATTCAAACAGAAAGGGGCAACCAGACTGAACCCCAAATCCTATGGCTTTAGCCCCAGAATTTATTCTTCAGATTGTAGCCAAAGTTGGTTCCATTCATAGTAGGCCCAGTGAAAGGAGGTGTTGGGGAAGAAGGCTGCAACTAAATCCTCTCCATCCCTGTTCACAGCTTTTGCTTAGCTCTAAGGAGTACCAAGTCCTGGATGCTGCAAAATCTTCCAGAGAGATAGCCATGTTAGTCTTGTAGCACTTTTAAAAGGCTAACCAATTTATTATTTGTTCCTGCAAAAGTATTATACTGCAGACACTCTACCCTAGTTGTCTTTCATTTCTCAATCTGAATTTGGCCCGACTGATTACTATGAAAAGATATACCGTATTTTTCCATGTATAAGACACCCCCATGTATAAGACGGCCCCAAATGTATTTTTTGAGCCCCAAATTAAGAAATAATTAATTGCAACATTCCGTGTATAAGACAACCCTCAATTTTCAACTTTAAAAATTGGGGGGGGGGGGGATATAGTCTTATACACTGAAAAATACAGTATATGTTAATGCAATCAGTTCTGACAGGACTTGTGCTTTAAACTTGTTCCCTGGGCTGAGGAAAGGATTTTACCATTGATTTGGAGATGATATGTTGCTCTTAAATTCACGTGATCCCTGGCAAGAAAAAGCTAATGCTTCTACAGACCATTTCAAAATTACCTTCTTGAGCAAGGCTTTGAACCATGAAGCCCAAATTCACTCTCTTGAGCAGAGAGTGAACTCCAAAGACATCAACACACTTGTTTTGGAACTTTGGCACTGAGCCTTGCAAATGTTTTAGCCTTTGTATATCTGTTTGTCTATATTGTGTATAAGCAGATTTCTGCTCTCTCTCTCTCTCTCTCTCTCTCTCTCTCTCTCTCTGATATATTAATTAAAGCACTAGCATGTCAGGTGTGGTCTTAGTTATATAAGTGTTAAGGCAAGGTTTGAGGTTGCAAGTAGGAAAATAAAGGTAATGTACTGTTAAAGATTTGTTGTTGTTGTTGGGGGTCTGTCTGGATGAGTTCCTTCCAGGCCTGTGATTCTGCATCCAGTGGAATTTAGAATCTAGCAGATTATGCCCCCTGAATCAATCAGCCAGGTTATTTGTAGGGTAACAGCCTTATCTGGCCAGTTAAGTACTGTTCACCTCCTGTTGCCATAAAGACAAATGGGTGAGCCTTTTCTCACCTCATCTGGCTGGATGCCACATTATCCTAGAATGGGGAACAATAGGCCAAGGGGGATTGGGAGGATGTGAGAGACTTTTGCAATGCAAAAAGGCCCAGTTCATGCAACCAACTGCTTATCTCTAAGTCACAGACAAAAAAAGAGGCCTGCAACTCAGACAAACTACAAGAATCTGAAGGGAGTATCCAATCAGCTCTGGATTGTAGATATGACCACTAAACACCCAATCTGTTTCAAGGTTGTACCCCCAGTAGAATTTGATTTCCCGACTTTGGATAAGCAAATTTCAAAAATTCTCCCAGACCTCTGGCCTGCCTTAAGAACAAATAAAACACCCTTCTCTGTATACTCAGCAGCAGAGAATATACTGTATTTTTCCGTGTATAACCTGCCCCCATGTATAAGATGCCCCCTGTTTTTAGGGACTCCAATTTAAGAAATCCCCACCATTCACTATCCATGTATAAGACGACCCCCAGTTTTTCACATAATTTTTAAGTAAAAAAAAACCTAGGCTTCTACAAGGAAAAGTACAGTAATCCTCTCAGGTAGACTCACAAAAGCCCCGATATGATATCTTTCTGGGTGTAAGGTTTTTGCCATGAAGTATCATTTTGAGTAACACTGAAATTATACAGTACAGAAAAGGTTTCGCCTCATGATTTCCCCGAGTGTGTGAAGCGGCCTTTAGTTCCCACCATTTTCTCTCAGAACCGCCCCCCTGAAAGCATCTGTGCACGATTTACCTGCAAACAGGGGCAACCACATCTGCTTCTGCAAACATTGTGACTGTGAGAGCAAAGCAGGAACTAACCGCCACGCTTGTGTTTGAAGGCGCTCCCATGGAAGCCGGTGAAACCGTGAGGAGAGGCTGAGGCAGACACTAAAGAAACAAGGGAAGAAACAGGCGCGTCTTTTATGATTTAAGACCCCAATGGGGAAAGTAATCTAGCTGAGGGGAAGCAGGCTGTGCTGATGGGATATTAATCTGAATGCCAGCAAACTATCTAGAATTGAGTGGATCTGAGGAACTCTATTTTATCATCAAAACAAGAAGGCCAACTGTACAGTGTATCCACAGGCCTTAACAGGTGTTCAGGGCTCCAGCTAGCTTGGCACAATAAGATAGACACATTTGTCTTTCCCAACATTCCTGACACACACACACACACACACACACACACACACACAGAGAGAGAGAGAGAGAGAGAGAGAGAGAGAGAGAGAGAGAGAGAGAGAGAGAGAGAGAGAGAGAGAGACTGGATAACTTAATTGCAAGCAGTTCTGGGTGAGAAAAAGAAAAATCTGGTCTCCTTCCTCTCTCCTGAGGTCTTCCTGCCTAAAGCAGGGAGATGTTTGTGGCTTTTAAACTTTTTAACCCTAATATCCTCCTCCTTCCACTAGACTAATTTCCTCTCTCCCCTCCATTTTTATTACTATCCAGTGCTATTTTTTATTGAAAAAAGGGTGCTGGAACTCCCTTGTTCTCTTATAATGGCAATGGAGCCCACTTGAGATGTGCCAGAAGTGAGTTCCGGAAAGTTCACAGATGAAAAATAAGCCCTGCTACTATCATTTTTATTAATTTATGAATTGCATTTTATATATGTTTATTCAAGTTTCAAGGCAATTTGCGAGCAGACGTGTGTGAATCTGATCTTATGCTATGGTTTATCACTGTAGATCATTGGCATAACTTTAAAATGACATGAGATTTTCCATCATGATAAATCTTGCATGACTTTAGTAAAAGCCTGATACTGGCCTCATCTCAGATTCAGACTGTGTAAAGGTCAACGCATGCAAATCCAGTTTCTAGTAAAGTCTATTCAAACTCCTGAATGGATGGCTTCAAGCTATTGCTGGTACAGGAGGCAGACAAAAAGATTGCCAGGTTCAGTTAACCAGCATTAGAAGTGGAAAGAGGAGGGAGGAAAATATATCCGTTTGTCCTTAATGCGTAGCAAAAGTGTGCTGACTTTTGGGGAGCCCTGGGTAAATTCTGGAGCTAGAAGAACTAACTGCCTACTGGGAATCTGTTGTTTTTTAAAATAAAAAATATTATTTCTTGTAAGGAAGGGAGAGGCTTTGGAATGAACAAGTCCTGCCCCTTTCTCACTTTTCCCACCCTCCTGAGACATTGGCTAAATGGCTAAAGGTTAGTTTATCACCTTGTGTGTGTGTGTGTGTTACTTAACAAAAGGGTGAAAAATGGTATGCTAATGAGCCATTAACTGAATCCAGGAAGGTCTTTATCATGTTCTTATACTATCTGGTGAGGAGTCGAGAAATCCCATATTGATTTGAAATAACTAGCCTGATCTGTGGGCTACAAGCCTGCGGTTATTTGTAGTGTTTCACAGAAACACTAGATGCTCTGTGATCAAGCAGCTATCAAATTCTGCAATACCACCAACCCTCACCCCCCTAAACTCAGCTGATTCCCCACACATTATTACAGATGGCAAAGCCCTTATTTCTCAGTGATGCCCTTTTTTTACTCACTTTGTAGCAGGCTTCAGAGACATAGAAAGCAGCAATTCGTTCAGAAAGGTAATTGCTGACAGAGAGCAGGGCCTGGTCAAGCTTCAGTTCATTATCTAATTGCACACAAGGAAAATGTTTTCTGAGCAACACATGCCATGCTAGAAACCACCAGCAAAATATTGCTTTCTGCCACAGTATTGCAGCTGTCAACTAGCAGAAAAACACAAAAAGAGCTTTGCATTTGACAACGCACTATTGTGTAGCATCTCCTTAGGCTCTTGGACATTTGCACACACATTTAGTGTTGTGTACAAAATTTGGCATCATCTCTGCCAAAGTGCAGGTTCAATTTTCTCTATATGTCAGCCCTCCCCTCACCAGCTTATGCTTTATATTGTTAAAGAGCTAAACATGTACATGGGGGCTGGGAGAGAGATGTACATTGAATGTCCCAAATATTGTTGAAATAAATGCTCCATTAATAATGAGGGCCAATTCCCTGCCTTAACTGATTCATTTTTTTAAAAAAAAAACTTGCTAAGAGACTCCATGCAAAACTCTCTCTCAAGGGATATCCTCCCTGACATACAGAACTGAAGAGCAGGTGAATCTAGCAATCATGCTGTTATGATTTTAATACATTTTAACATATATTTGCAACACAGGCAGGAATGTTTGGATTGTAATGTGTTTGCCCAATGTAAACAGAACCAATTGCAATCCATAAAACCAAACAGCCAAAAAATGTAAGCTACCTATTTGAAAAACACTAGGCTTCCATGTTCTCTTACCTGAATTGCTGTTTTGCACAAAGCTCACTCCTAAGGAAAGCAAAAAGACAGCCTTTGCATTTGTCGCCATTTTCTTAAGCAAACCTGATTACCAGCAAACCTGTATGCGCTGCATTGCATAAGGATCAGAGGTCACAAGGATCAGAGGTCCTTAATTGCTTAATTACTTTCATATGTGTATATGAGATAAACAACAAAGGAATTTGGAGTCTAGGTCTCAGCTGGTAACTCAGCAAATGCAAATTACACATATGGAGGTCTGCTCCCATATTTATTTATTTATTTTATTATGTTAGAGCAGTAGGACATACTGTGCCTAACAGGTCACCACAAACTCTGCCACTTCTGTAACATACTGTACACACAACTCACCCTCAAATGGCTGCCATTGATAGGGAAACATCATAGTGACATCAAGAAACTATCAGTGTGACATCAAGAAACTAAGGTAGCTGTACTACACATGGGGTGGGGATAAAAAACCTGGTTCAACGGTTGTCTACTCAGAATAATTGCTGTTAGCATCCGTCAGAGTTCACATCTGGGAGTGAAGTCAAATCACTGGAGAATCACAGTGCCTGCCTGTGGCTGCAGAGACTGGTAACTCTACTGCCTCCCACATTGTTTTTGATGCGTCAGCAGCACCTAAGTGAATTTTCCAGGGTACAAGCCTGGGCAGCATGTATGGAGGTCCTGAGCTGCCCAGATGACAAGACCCCCCTCTCAGCATCACTAATGTGGTCCAAAGGAAAGCAGAGCAATACATTTGGCAGCAACTTGGCTACAGTTGCCGGAAGGAGGCGTACAAGGAGTCATCAAACTGCCTTAGGCACTCCACTCAGATTTGTGTAGCCTTTTTTTCTCCCGATGAAGTCCTACAAGGCAGTGGGTAACTCAAGAATAGACTCATTGAATTAATGACCATGACTAACTTAAAGTCATTAATTTTAAAGGGTCTCCTCCAAACAGGGCTTGGGTGCCGCTGTGGTCTAAACCACATAGCCTAGGGCTTGCCAATCAGAAGGTCAGTGGTTTGAATCCCCGGGACGGGGTGAGCTCTTGTTGCTCGGTCCCAGCTCCTGCCCACCTAGCAGTTCGAAAGCACATCAAGTGCAAGTAGATAGGTACTGTTCTGGAGGGAAGGTAAACGGCGTTTGCATGCGCTGCTCTGGTTTGCCAGAAGCAGCAACATGACCCGGAGGCTGTCTGCGGACAAAATGCCGGCTCCCTCATCCTATAGAGCAAGATGAGCACTGCAACCCCAGAGTCGTCCGCGACTGGACCTAAAAGTCAGGGGTACCTTTACCTTTAAATACAACCCTTGACTCTGAGCTGGCATTTTTGGTGGCAGTCCTGTGTTGATGACTGTTTGATATGTCCCACCCATATTTTTTGTATTTGATAAGTTGTATTTGTGAATGTGATTTTTATGTATGTAAGCTGCCTTGTGTAAGATACAAGCCTCAGAAAGAAAGGATAACAATTTTATAAATAAAACACAACACATAGTTTCACCCTCAGAAATGAGATCAATGTAGGATTTGTCAAGATTCAAGCAGGTCAAATGGTGCCCCATCAGTTATCAATTATTCTGTTTTGGCAATGATGCAAAGACCTATCAAGTAACTGCGTAATACATAAATAAGGAGCAGTCTACTCTCCACAGATGACATGTAGTCAGAAGTTGCAGTACAAATTTTGCTGGATCTAAGTTCAGCTACTTGGCAGAAAGATTTGCTTTCACATTTCTTAGGAAGCATGGCCTTTCCTAGAGAAATGCACTATATTTCAATGTGTAAGAAAGAACTCATAAACAGATTCAACTTGGGCTGCCCATTTTTTTATCTCATTCAAACATTAGTATTAAAACCATGTATAAACTGCATGATCCATTTTTTTACTAACAGCAAATAAAATTATTTTGAGTAACCTCAAGATCGTAAATGAATCCCATCCAAATAATCACATGTAAAATACTTCAATGAATGATCAGCGACCACAAAGTGTGTGACACCTTCACTTCTTCCGGAAGCATACTGCAGGGTAAACACCATAAACCATAATTTACATCTGATGCTGATGTTTTCAAATGACAATGTCATTGTTTTTTCTCCTCCAAGGCAAGTTCACTGGAGTCCAGAACCTTATTAACAGTATTTTTGGGTCTTGCTCTTAACTGGGCACTCCAGGGTAAAGTGTCTTCTCACTTCCTTCAGGTGGCTGCTGAAAACTCACTTCTCCCTTTCAGCAGATCCTCTCAGGCTCGATTTCTGCCGCTTTTTCTCCCTTTGTCCAATAATGCGAAAGAGCTTCTTCTTTGCTTCTTTCTGCCTCTTTATTTTCTCTTCCTCCTCTTTCTGCCTCCCTTTGAGACGTTCTTTAAGCTGCTGCCGATGTTTCACCTTGGCTTTCTTCAGCTTGTAACTGTGTACCGTACCCAAAGCAGACAGAAGTGCTGCAATCTTAACAAAAACAATGAACAACGTGTGATATGTACATATCGAACTTTGGGAGCAAGAACTGACACATTACAAGGCTGATTTCCCAGGATTTAATTGCTGTAGATAGGGAGATCCAGCACTAAAACGCTACTCACTAGCACTGAGCTACAGCAATGCAAATCAGCACATGCACTTCTGGGAGGAAGATCAAAATCTTAGCAATGACATAAGCAGGAACTTCCCCCTCTCATATCAAACAGATTCCTATATCAAACAGAACTGTTGGTTGTGTTCCATTTATCACACCCATCTCCCTCTAGGATAATTAACACAATTTGTATCTTGATAACTGTATCCACTGTTTCTTGGATCAAACACACCACACCAGTGGTTCTCAAAGGGTGTGGCAGGAGAGGATGGCAAGTTCGGTGGGAAGATTCCAGGACCGCCAATATTATATTGTGGGAATGATTCATGTTCTCATGTAGCTGTAGCTGCATTGTTTTGTACTTTGTCGATGTCCCATGATCAGCTTAGAAAGCAGCTGTGTGCTATGTTATAAATCAAGGAATTGTTTCATTTTGTTTCTCAGTGTATTTCCTATCAATAACAAAAATTGGTGTGGCGCGAGTCGCAAATTTTTATTCTGGAAGTGTGGCCCAGAGAAAAAAAGTTTGAGAACCACTGTGCTGCATAAAGCAGGCCTTTAAGATTCATGGCAGTCATATACCAGTTGGTACATTTTTATTTGTTAACTATCCTGAAAGCTACAAGTCAAGTTGCCTTACGTTGGAGGACTACAACAAATTGGAAGTCCCTTTACTCCCTTGGCCATAGAAATGGATGCAAGACAACCACAGCGGCCCATTTGCCTGAGAAATTTTGGATGGATGGATTTTTCTTAAAAGACAACTTACATGGCCATCCCACCCGCTCCATTTTATCCTGAGGTAGGTTAGGATGAGGGACAGGACAAAGTCATTCAGCGGGCTTCATGACTGAGTGTGGGGTTGAAACCTGGTCTCCCAGATCCTAGTCCAGTATTTCTCAAACTTAGGTCTCCAGCTGTTGTTGTACTACAACTCCCATCATCCCAAGCTAGCAGGATCAGTGGTCAGGCATGATGGGGGTTCTAGTCCAACAACAGCTGCGAACCCAAGTTTGAGAAACACTGTCCTAGTCCAATTTTAAGATGCAATCCACATCTCAGGGAAATTCCTGACAAATCTGTTGATTTTTATGGGAAGGAATCATTGACGTTTATTAGAAATCTGTGTTGCAGGTTGTGAATAACTTGTAATCCTTGTAAATGACAGCAAAAATAATGAGGACTAAAAACACCATTATTGGTCAGCAGTCAGAAAGAACTTGCTATTTTTAAGTGGTTCTTGAACCCAATAAAGGATTATTACAAAACCTGAAACAACTTACCTTCTTTTCATGAGGCTCCCTGATAACAGCTGGTCTCCACTTGTCCTTTGTGACTTTTCCTTTTCCTTCCTGAAGCTTAGGTTTGCTTTTAAATGGCAAAGCCTTCTGAAGCGCTTTTGGAATATGCAGTTTATTGAAATGTTTCTTTTCTCGCATTATAGGCTAAAATAAAAAAGAGTGAATGTAAATTGAACAGCAACATTCATTTTGCTTTCCAACTTGCCCATTACATTCTGCATTATAATAAGTATGAGGAAAAGAGGCAAATAAAATCTCTTGGCTTATGTTCACAGCTCCTTCCCAACCAAAATGTAATATCTGAATCCTTGGCCATGTAGGAGGAGTTCATGTTGTCATTTTTCCCTGTGATGACAACTAGCTTATACTGACAAGAGCAAGAGTCGCTGGGTGAGCTCTATTTATGTTATCTAAGCAATGCAGGAGGGAACTGCCTTGCTGTGGCTCCCTTAGCATAAACGTAATTCAAAAACAGGATCTCATTAACAGACTTCATCATCATTTTACAGATCAAATGAAGTCACAACTGTTGCAGACAGACAGAATCCTGTTCTATGTACTGCCGCATATCTAGCAAGGGGGCTGAAGGCAATTTTATAAATTGAAAGCTGGAATACTTTACTAATCGGAAGTGGGGAGATTGTGCCTTCCACTTCAACATGTTGGGACTCCAGCTCTCATCAGACGCAGCCAGCAGGGCTAATGGCTGGGGCTGGCGGGAGTTGTAGTTCAACCTCATCTGGAATAAGGGGCACATGTCGCCCAACCCCGCTTTACATAGGCCTGTGAAATCAGAGAAGGTCCTCCCCCAGGGTTATCCTGAATCTCAGGCACAAAATCACCAGGTGGATAACTCAGCTGGTTAGAGCATGGTGCTGAGAATGCCAAGGTTGCAGGTTCGATCCCCATAAGGGACAGCTGCATATTCCGGCATTGCAGGGGCTGGACTAATGACCCTCAGGGTCCCTTTCAACGCTGATTCTATGGGAATCACCAACTCTGCAAACATAGCACCAAACTCATGAATCTGGGGTAAGTTATACTACTAAGGAAAGAGGCACACAATAGGGCTTTTCCTCCCCACTCTGAGATGAGAAAGCAGAGTTGTCCTATTTAATCTTTCAATGAAAGAGTGAGAAGATGACAGAGGTGGAAAAAAAGATGGTGGACTGGGGAAGCTTACAAGGTCAGGACTATGCTTAATTCCCTGTGCCACTGCACATTCAGTATGTTTTCAGAGCCTCCACTATTTCACTAATAGTGCTGCTATTGAGTGTTGCTGATCAGAGGCAATTCAAGATAAAATCTATGCATATTTTGACATGAAACAACATACAACCCCTACCTTGTAAAGAGAATCTTTATTTTGTTTTAGTCTGATGCCCTTCTCGTGCCTTAGCTGGCCTGTTGTCTTCATTCCTGCCCAGGAGTCTTTTTCACCCACAGCCTTTAGCAAGGAAGTTACTGGGTTATAGAAGGCTGGGGTGGAGACAGGATACCAAGTCCGCAAGAAAACAATATCTGGAAAGGGAAGAAACTGGTTAAGCTTTTAAAACTGTTTTAAGGAGGCAAGCTTTGCAGAGTTGCAGGTGAACCCCAGGCCCACATATCTGGATGACAGCTTTGCATCTCAAGGGGTTCCCCTCCTAGACCTGGAAGCAGAGTGAGGCAACGGAGCCCTGAGACGAGAAGAGTGGCAGGAGAAGGTCGCTTCTGAATCTCCCTTATGTGAAAGTAGAACACAATACAAAACCAGGACATCAGGTTCTGGCTCAACCTTTGCCCTGTACCACTAGTTTTCTACATACACAGAGGTTTTCCCAGCAGAAGGTGGTATAGCCCATTCTACCACCTCACTCTGCTGTTATGTGTAAGACCCCGGTCCTACTGTCACACAGTAAAATACCAAACTGTAGCCCTGTACAGAAGCTGAACACGCCAACTGCCACCACAGGAATATCTGCGACAGTCATGAAGACGACAGCAATCCAGAGCCCAAAGCAGAAACGTAACTTTATTGAGTTTGCCTCTTACTATAAATGTAAAAATCAGAACGGTATTGTTACAACTATTGCAATTAAGGAACACATGTAGCATCTCTGAAACTGACCCCTTGCTACCAAGACTTTTTTATAGGGGCGGGGGGGGGGGGTGCACTGAAACTATGATCAGAAATACCAGCCTGGTGTGACAACTTCACTGATCACCACTAGAGGGCAGAGCTTTTTTACATTAAAGGAGGCACAGGAGAGTTTGAGAAACCTGCCCTCTCAGAAATGACTGAGCAATTCATTCCACAGATATGACAGGGGCGCAACCTCGCCTTTGGCAATTCCTGAAAAGAAAGGCTCCTGAAAAAATCATCCTGCAAAGCAACTGGAAGGTGCCACTTACCGCTCATTAGCAATTTATCTTCAAAGGTGGCTCGGAAGGCACCCTCGGGTGTCCGCAGGGCTTTTTTAATCTGACCTCGGATGCCGCTCACAGTACGAATGGCTGCGCCTTCAAACTTGGCCACTTCCAGTACAGAGTTAAACATCCCCTATGTTGACGTGAAACAAAGTAGGAATGAAAAACTTCATACTGAGCTTAATATTGAAATATCACCAAAAGCACCCTTCCATACCAAAGCTGTGTAGGCTTCTGTGAGGCCTTGGGGAACAGAGGAAGACAGCCAGATGACTGCTCTGTATGCAGTTACAGATAGGTAGCCGTGTTGGTCTGCCATAGTCAAAACAAAAAAATTCCTTCCAGTAGCACCTTAAAGACCAACTAAGTTAGTTCTTGGTATGAGCTTTTGTGTGCATGCACACTTCTTCAGATACACGTGCATCTGAAGAAGTATGCATGCACACAAAAGCTCATACCAAGAACTAACTTAGTTGGTCTTTAAGGTGCTACTGGAAGGAATTTTTTTGTTTTGCTCTGTATGCTTTACTGATTTATTAATAGAATTATTTTTATACCACCATATCATATTGGGGCAGTGTGCAACATTAAAACGTAAAGCACCATTCAGAACAGAACTTTCCAAACTGTGTGTTGTGACATGTTAGTGTGTCAGCCGCAGTGTGAATACTTCCCATGCTCCTTTTCTGGGGCTGGAAAGGAGTTAGTTTAACCTCTGGTTTAATAGTGAGACTGAATTACCATGACATGAAATGATGCACGTCTAAAGTGTGTCACTAACACGAAAAGTTTGCAAAGCTTTGATTTAGAACCATACAATCATTAGTGACTGACTTATCACAAAAATTCAACAGCTGCAAAGGCCTGCTTGAAAGAGACGCTTGAAAATCAAAAGTGAGGATGCCTGCCAGATCTCTGCTGGGACTGGGCTCCACTCCACATAGGACAAGCAGTGAGCTCTTTAACACAGCAAGGCCTCTGTAAGACAAGCCACAACTTACAGCGCTCACCCAGTGACTGAGCAGAGATAAAAGGGCACATGCAGGCCTTAAGAGATCCTGCACCCAAGGTGCTCAGGGCTTTCTATACTGACGCAAGAGCCTTGGACCTGATAGGGGAGCAAGTGGGCAGCCAATGCAGATGGTTAAACAGAGGTACAGTATGTTGCCCCCATCATCTGCTGCGTTCTGTGCCAGCTGGAGCTTCTGCATGAGGAGCAGCCCTACGGAGAGCGCACTGCAGTAATCCAGCCTTGATGTTACAAAGGCATGGGCTACAGTGCCCAAGTTATCCCAGTCCAGACATGGTCATAGCTGGCACACCAGACAAAGGTTGTAAAAGCCTGCAGGAGTTCCTGGGTTCAATCCCCAACATCTCCAGGTAGGGCTGGGAGAAATCCCATGTCTAAAACTCCGGAGAGCTGCTGCCAATCATTGTGGACCATACTGAACAATATGGGCCAATGGACGTGGTATAAGACAGCTTCCTATGTCCCAAAGAAACTCCTAGCCACATATGTCATTTGTGCCTCTAACAAGTACGTATGCAGGAGTACCCCCAAGCTATGGATCTACTCCAGGCATCCCCAACCTTCGGCCCTCCAGATGTTTTGGACTACAATTCCCATCATCCCTGATCACTGGTCCTGTTAGCTAGGGATCATGGGAGTTGTAGGCCAAAACATCTGGAGGGCCGCAGGTTGGGGGTGCCTGATCTACTCCTTTGGAGGGCATGCAACCCTGTCCAGAACAGGCTGCTGGTCTATCCTCTTGACACAGGAGCAGTGCTCAAAATTAGCCAGGTGCCAGGTGTGTTTTGCAACTGGTGCGCGTCCAATTGCAATCAGATGACGATCTCTGGACACCAGGTTGGCAACTGGGGGGGGGACGGACAAAATGTCACTTAGAGGAGGATCTGAAATATTTCCCTTGAAACCTGAATTAGTTTTATTCCGGTTTGTTTGAATGTGTTGTAAACCGCTTTGAGATTTCGTCTTTAAAATATAAAACGATATAGTAATGCAATGGGTAATAATACTAATAAAATCCCATCGGGGAGTGGGGGGGATGGCACCTAGACATTCCATTGTGGCAACCAGAGTCTAGGTTTAAGAAGCCATTTGGTGATTAGATTATATATCTGAATTTCTAACACTCTGCAGGAGCCACTTACCTACGGAGGCTCCATTTCATTGAGTTCAAACCCAGTTTATTGGCCCTAACTGATTTTGAAGCTCACACGGGAGGGTCATTCCATATCAAAATACTAAGAAAATTGGAAGACATGATGTAAAAAAAAAAATGGGATCACTTGATATGGAAGGACTACCTGCACTGCAAAACAACCATACTAGACTTCTTGTCTGTCTTCAAAAAACATACTGAAAAGAGACGCTTGCATCACAAAAGGGAGCTAGGTGAAGACTTTGAATTTCAAAAAGGAAAGATACTGTCTTTGTGGGAGGTGCCTGTTCCAAACTGTCTCCTAAGAGAGATAACAGCAAAGAATGGAGCCACTGAGTGAGTCATAGCACCCAGGAATCACCCACCTGACTTCCAAGATAGGGTCTGAAGTTCAAAATGGAGCATGACAGATAAAAAAAGCTCCTTCCCAAAGGAGTTGAAAACACAAAGAAGTTTTTAAAAGGTATGGGGTGGGGGAGCAACTTCAAAATGGTCCTGGAAAATGACCAACACATTTCAATAAGGTCCTTATCGGAGGCACAAGGAGGCAACACAGGAGATGTTGCCTTAATAGGGAAATTGCGTAAGGCTTTTGGAAACATGCATTGGGCGATTAAAATATCCATTACGCATTCAAGATCATTGGGTGTCACCCGGCACATGAAGCTTTTGCTATTCTTTCAACGGAGTTGAGGGCTGTAGGGAAAGGTTAGGGACAAAGAGTCAGGATCCTGGCTACCATGTTTGGTAGGTACAGCTTTGCTGGATCAGGCCAAGGATCCATAACACCCTGTGCACAACAGAAGCCAGCCAGATGTTTTAGGGGCAGATGTAACAGGGCCATAGTTCATCACCATTGCTGGCAGCCTAGGTAATAATAAGAATAATTTATTATTTATACCCCACCCATCTGGCTGAGTTTCCCCAGCCACTCTGGGCGGCTCCCAATCAAGTATTAAAAACAATACAGCGTTAAATATTAAAAACTTCCCTGAACAGGCATTAAGAGGTATGCTGCCTCTTGAAATAATAACAACAGCAGTAATTAAATGTACTCTCCACCCTTCACTAGCAACTCCAGGGTGGGTTATAATTAAATATTTAAAAACAGCTACAACAAATTAAAGCTGCAGGAATAGGGCAAGTCCTGAGAACATGCATCTCAGGTGTCAACAAGCAAAGGTTGACATCTTCTGCATTTGCCAAAAGCTGCATATTGGTCGTGCCAGATGCACTTCTATAGGTAGGGAATTCCACAACTCAAGGGCTGCCACAGAAAATGCAGCTTTTTGGTGGTGGTGGTGGTGGTGGGACCCACACACCAAAATTCTGAAGGCGGCGGAACTACTACTCTGCTGACCCCCAAGAGGGTCCTCAACATTCCTACTGCTCAAACACATACCTTGATAAATGCTGTATTCTTGAAAATTTTGAATGGGAAACCGGTTAACTTTAATTTCTTCACAACTCTTATGGACTTATCTAAGTCAAGCACAACTCCAGTGGCAGCTATCCGAAAATCAGGCTGAAATATAAAGCACAGAGACTTGCTTGTATTTGTTATAAGCTATCCACGTGCGCCCATGTACGAACACACATGCAGGCAGACAGGGTGGGGCGTGCACACACATTGGAAAGTGCAGGTTTCAGGGTGCTTATCTCCATTTCTCATTTATTTTGCTCATGGGTCTATAAATTTTGGGTTGGCTTACTGTATGTGTATGCATACCAGAGAAGCTGGGGGAGAAGAGGGCCTCTCACATCGCACTTGGCTTCACGCAACATACAGATACAATGAGACTCACACATTGCTTCTGCTTGGTCCAAAACTCAGCGATGCAACAGGAGAAACTCCTCCCTTCCTCCCCCTCTCTTGACTAATGGAAACATTTCACCAAGGAACTTGCCCTAGCAAGCAGAAGCTGAGTACTGTATCTTATTTCCTACATTACTTATCTATCCATATGGCCGTCCTGCACACTTCACAAATAAATCCACCAACAGAATCATAGAACTGGAAGGGATCCCGAGGGTCATCTAGTCCCACCCCCTGCAATGCACCCTAGGCCAACTATAAACCATCCATGGTAAATACTTACTGTTGCTCCGCTCACTGACTGGATTGCCAGACATCCTGCTCCTTGTGGCGTGATGGGACCTAACAAACAAGATTGACCCAAACCTTCAGTGTATGGTTCAATGGTGCATATCTTCTCTTAAAAACGTAGTGAGAGAAGTAAAACCCAGGGCAAACTAGGGAGTTAAAAGCAAATACAAAACGCTTCCTTTCAAAACTGAGGTAATGTTCTTAATACAGTCATACCTTGGGTTACAGCTGTGTTTTTTCAGGTTGCAGACCGCCAAAACCCGGAAATACCAGAACAGGTTACTTCTGGGTTTCGGCGGTTGTACATGCGCAGAATAGCTAAATCGCACTTTGCACATGCACAGAAGCGCTGAATTGCAACCTGCACGTGCGCAGACACAGGTTGCGAACGTGCATCCCACACAGATCACGTTCGCGACCCGAGCGTCCACTGTATATCAACCCCCTGGCACAAGTAATAATCAAGGGAGCATGATTTAAGGTAAAGAAATATGAAGCTTTCTTGGACCTGGCTCTTAACACGGTGGCCAGGTTCACATGTAGCACTAAACCAGCCTTCCTCAACTTTGGGTTTGCATATAATGTTGGAATCCTGGATCCCATCAGCCCAGATCATTGGCCATGCTGGCCGCAGATTATGTGAATTACAACCCAACAATACATAGGGATCCAGGACAAGAAAAAACCATGCTAAGCCATGGCTTTGCCTTATTATTATGAACTAAATTTGTTTTTGGCTCAAAGCTTGACTCACACGCTCCCCCTTCCTCCCCCAGCATGGCTGCCAGTATCTACTTATCTCGGTTTTTATCAAGTTTCCCTTATCTTGGCTTACCATTGTGTGAACCAGGGATGATTTCTTATCCTACACCCTGGCTAGGTAAACAAGACATAATCCATGCCTTGAAATAGCAAACCCTTTTTCCTGACTGTGGCTCAGTCAATCTCATTATAGCCCTGTAAATTTTATAAACAAGGCAGAGGTGCGGGTTTTCCATTTCCCCCTCTAATTTCACCACTGCTCATACATAAAGCTTCAAACAATTCCTCATCATCATTAGGTGGCTTTACCAGTGCTGTTCCTGAGGCCGGGAAGTTGCAGAGTTTGCTTTAGAGAGTTTGCTCTTACCCCAAAAAGTTGTGCCACAGTGCATATGCTGTGGTGTATACTTGAGCAGCCTGTGACGGCCATTATGGTCTTCAATGTAGTACATAGGGATCGTCTGAAACCTCCTCCAGCCCAATGAGAAAATGAGAGGATCGCGAGTCTTAAGTATTTTCTTATACCAACGATGTTTCTTCAAGCGCATCTGAGGAAAATCAAAGATGTTTCATCAAAAGCAAACTCCTACATTTATGCCAGTAATTATTTCAGCAGTCCCTTATCCTGTCTTAGTACTGAGGCCACCTTGCACTATATAAAATGCAGTGAGTGGTTCAGTGCTTGGTGTTTTGAGAACCCTTGGAAACAGAAAATGATAACAGGGGTCAAGGAAACACATAGAATATTTTGCAACTTTCATCCTCAAAGAGACTGATACAAAGGACCATTGAATGGAATGAAAGTTCTGCGGTCTTGCCTAAGAACTAGCTGTGAGCTGAGTATAATCTCTCATGAATATCTTTATCATGAGGTGTAAGATAGCCCTTCTGTGAGCAGAAGAGACATTCCCCACAAGGGCTGGCAGCCTTGGCAGAACAATTATGTTCTAGAACCAACTTTGACAAGGGTCTGCAGAAAGAAGATGCAGGCAAGGAATCTGGAGGCACATAGAAAGCCATCTAGGATGGCAAAAAAACGGAGGATTGTTATGTAGCAGCAAATTGGAATGCCATTCATGTCAAGAAACAGCTGGATATGATTCCATGGAGATAAGAAGAGCGGCACTGCTCAAAGAATCTCCTTATGAGAGCTTCTTCCACACTCAGTTCAATTGCTCTGGCACTGAATAAGCAAGTAAGAAAAGATCAGCCCAGCCCCAAATATAGATAAATGCTTTCTTGTGGACCTGATGGGTGAATCTCCCTCCTCTACCTTCCCTCCACCCACTTTCCCTTGCAAATATTGCCTTTTTAGTTGGTAAGCCTGATGCCATGGCATCCCTCTCTCCTTGAGGAAAGCTGCATTGCGGGACAATAATTATCTGAAAAGTGGGATAAGCAAGTGCTGCAACCCTAACCCAGAAGTATGGGAGTGGGGAAATGTGGTCACACAGGAGGTGATTAACTGAGACACAAAAGAATTCTGCACCATAAAGGAGAATGTAGTGTTGCAACTGCATACCTGCACATATCCCACATTTCCTTCAGTGTTTCCCAGGCCACCCAGGATAATTGGGTAGTGTGGGTCAAAATGCAGCACCAGCTCACATGGCACGTTCTCCAGTTCTATCCGTACATACATTCCAGGCCGGAATCCCTCATACTGAACTCTGGTCTCGTCATCTTGATCTTCAAATTCAGTCCGGTTAAGCTGTGTGACAGAAGCAATTGGGAGATCCATTAAACTGACAAAAAAATACTTGGAAACCAATAATGACAATAATAAACATTTGCATTATGAGCCTCCTGGTACAGGTTAATGAACTAGAAGGAAAATGTACACATTCATTCAAATTATAAAACATTGCCATCAAGCTGTATAATACTTAGTGCCTTACAGCTGGAGAGTGCTTGTTGGAGAGTTCAAATAATTTCACATACATTGTGTTATTTTTCTTATGATAAATAAGGGTGGAAGATGACATGCAGGGGTTACCTAGAATTGTGGAAAAAGGGGGAAATTCAAACCAGAGATATCCTGAACCATATTTCAACCTTTTAACCATGTCTACTCAGAAGTCCGTCTGATCTAATTCAGTCTTGCAGTTCTGGCTACTAAGCTACAGAAGCTCCCGATCGGGTATGAAATTTATACCTGTGCCTGTTTCTGCATCTCCCCTTTTAGGTCATCAAAGTAGGTGGCATCTCCTTCGTCATACACAGCATCAAACATCCTCTTCAGCTTGCGTTTCTTATCCATGCGCTTCTTCTTTTCCTCTTCCTCTTCACCAGATTTGTCCTCTTTCCCATTATTATTCTCTTTCTCTTCTTCGCTTGATGCCTAATGGGGAAGGTGGGGGCGGGGAGAAGAGGGCTTTATTCTGTGTGTTTGTTTTGTCCTCAGGGAACAAAATTACAAGTCATTTTAATACTGCAGCTTTTTGTTTTCAACTTAGACCTAAGGCCTAAGAAAGATCAAAATTTATGGCTTGCCCATTCAAGTAATTAACTAGTGATCCTCAATAACAAGGAGTCAAAACGGCAAAAAATGTTCAAACTCAATCTGTGCATCATCGACAGATAAATGTTATTGGGTTTATAGTGTCTGTGAAACCTTTAAAAAATTGCCACTGTAATCCACCTGACAAGTGTCTTATGTGAGAATTTAAGCAGTTCTGACAAGAGCTGAAGATGAGCTACATAGTAAATGGCTGCTGATATCCTACAAAGTAAGGAAAAAGTTGTAGGGAAAAAGTTGTGGGCTCTGAACAGTTCAAAGGTAACTCTGAGTCCCACACAGAAGAGATGCAGTGACACTCATAAACTGCAAACAAAGAACAAATACACATTTGCTAACACCGAGAAAAAATATGCTGAATATTTTCAAATTCCCATGATCTGCATCATACATTTGCTGAAGAATTTGGGTCTCTCTTGACAAGAGAATCTTTAACTTCCTAGTTTTGAACACCTGTTCAACAAATGAATCACAGTTAATTCTCTCAAACCTACTTCATCTCCTTGATCAGCTGCTTTCCCTTTATGTACAATTCCTGTCTCAAGATCTTCAAAATCGCCATATAATTCTTCTATAAAAAATAAACATCAGCAAAATCATTAATATTTTCTGCCTTAGTTTCTCCTGTACAGTAAATCTTTCAGCTTGTTCATCATCGATAAATTTTACGCATGCATCTGAATGTGTTTTCATTTAAACACACACCCACCCCAAGCCCCCATGGTCCCTTCATTTGTGATATTTTCATAAGACATGAAAAACTGGCAGGTGGGAGGTGGTATATTTGCTTGGACTGATTATCTGCCCTTCCTGATAAAATCAGACTGAGTTAAAACACTACATAAATGTATGGGCTTTTTTGTACTCTGTCTTCTATGTGCATACATTCAGTGGCTATACGAAGTCTTCCACTAAAACAAGGAGATGAGGGCACTGGCACTCAAATCTTCCAATAAAGGAAATCAGCCATTTCCAGAGCCCATTCCTGCTCCACAGGTCTCCCAAACCATCTCCCAGATACTGTTTTTCTACACACACAAAATTGTCCCTCCCAAACCCTCCTTACAGTTTTCAGCATTGTCTCCACATGCAGAACTCCCCCCCCCCCGCAGAAACCCATATTTTCATCAGCTCTTATCCACTAAAGCTGGCCCTGAAGCAGGTTCCCCCATAGCAGCTCAGACCTTTTCTTCCAGCTAGCAAGAGAACAACTAGCAAAGGAAAAGGCTCCAACTTACCATCCTCCTTCAACAGTTTTGCAGCATCTTTATCAGCTTCCCAGTTTCCAGTCACAAAACAGTCTCTGATACTGTCCATAACCTGCAGGCAGAGTAGCAAACTTGTTTTCTGCTGCAAACACACATTAATTATAGAACTGACCCAGTGTAGCAGCAATTATTTTACCATTTGCAACCATCTGAGCCACCCATATAAAAACATTTTTAATATTTCTAATCTATTGTTGTTTGCTGAATACAGTCAACACACATATTTCTCAAGGAAGCCATGAAAGTAAGATCTGGCCACTGTGTTTTCAATAACAAAGGGCTATCAGGTACAGCAAAACTGGATACTCAACATGTAAGTGAGGCATCAAATAATCTACAGCAGGCATAGGCAAACTCGGCCCTCCAGATGTTTTGGGACTACAACTCCCATCATCCCTAGCTAACAGGACCAGCGGTCATGGATAATTGGAATTGTAGTCCCGAAAAATCTGGAAGGCCGAGTTTGCCTATACCTGGATCTGCAGTATCATGCCTCAAAGTGGCTTTCTTAGTCTATGCACCCTTCCACACAGAAAAGACTACCTGCCCTAAAAATTATCCTTCCATATGACCAGCATAGACAAACATAAACAAAAAAAAATGCCTGCACAATTCAAATACTGCCACTCCTTCCTTAACCATCCTCCCCAAACATTGCCAGATTAGTTCCCTACTGATCTCCACCCTACTGCTTGTTGCTTCTTTCCAAACTCCAACTCCTCTCTTTTTGCAAGTCTAATCCACAATTCGCAAAGATCCTCAAATCTGTGCGAGTGGTAAGTTATGTTTCTACCATCATCACCACTTCTGCTCCTCCCAACCTCCACTGATACCAGCAAGTGAGCATATACCCTATGCACTGTCTTATTATGAATACAGCATCTGGGATATAATCTACAGAATCTGCAGTAAGCACCTCATCTAAGTCCCAATCTCGTGGGGTTTCCACAGGAAATTTGGAGCAGTCAAGAGCATCGGCTTTTCGCTTCGATTCTTCGTTGGGACGGCTGATGCGGAACAACCCTCCAAGCTCATTGTTTTCTTCATCTTCCTCCCCCTCATCCTCAGCCACTGAATAAAAACAGAAGTGCTTCACAGTTATACTTTGAAAGGAAGCCCTGGGAATGTTGCATCTTGTAATATTTCATTACTAGGGTGCAAGCTTAAGTAGTCGGGGGCAAGCATCCACAAATCCATTCCCCAGGACTGAATGGGTCTTGTCCTCTGGTGAGAAGAATGTTCACTGACATACATCCCCCCCACCCACTCACTTGTCCAGTGGTTTAGGATGCATAGTGAAAATGTCTGCACAACTGAGAAACAGCCCCATCGCTCTTCTAGTCCTCTGAATATGCCAGAGAGCTTGAGAGAAAGGCAATTTATTTTTGTGCAGTGAAAAATAAAGACAGTGGCACCTCAGGTTAAGTGCTTAATTCGTTCCGGAGGTCCGTTCTTAACCTGAAACTGTTCTTAACCTGAAGCACCACTTTAGCTAATGGGGCCTCCTGCTGCTGCCGCACCGCCAGAGCACGATTTCTGTTCTCATCCTGAAGTAAAGTTCTTAACCCAAGGTACTATTTCTGGGTTAGCGGAGTCTGTAACCTGAAGCGTATGTAACCCGGGGTACCACTGTATCCTCTATTACAAAATGTATGACAAAGATCTTGACTCTTATTCTTTGAATTCCATGTCTCTTCTCCTATAAACATAGCAATATTATATCATAATCAACACTTAGTAACGCCATCTTAGTTGCTCTTCTTGCTTTTGTTATAAAGTTGATCCACCTAAGTTGATCCACCTCACTGGAGTATCTTCTGTCTTTTCCAACTATAGCCTGCCAAGCTTCATAATTTCAATCTGTGTTATTGTTTGCTGAAGAAGTAACCTGCCCTTAATCATCAGCGTGGTAGATATGCTACAAAATAGTCAATAACCTCTTAAGAACTTGAAACTTGATTCCAACAATCTGATTTTGGGCTGAGCCAACTGCTGGGAAGCTGGTCAACTGTGTTGAAGGACACAGATTAGAACCCAGAAAGCCTATCAGGGACCACACTTGGTTGCCTGGTTGCAAATAAATATTCTAGGACCAACCAGAGCAGCTTTCATAAGATGGGAAAGAGTTCGACCTTTTCTTCTTTCATGCAGCCAATGTACCACAAATGATTAACATGTTATTTTTCTCTCTCCTTCCACAACCCATTCTGTTAGTCCCTTTTCTTAAACTGTATAAGGGAATGCAGTGTATTTATTATACCTGTTCCATAAATAAGTTTGCGAAGATTGGGAGCCGATTGTTGTTGCCTCAGAAATGCTTCAGCTGCCTTATGAGTAATGCCTTCTTTCCATTTAAGCGCACCTGGGGGGGGGAAACAACATGGTTTCTTTAACTGAGCAGATTCAATGCTTGCTCGGATTCGCAGCTGTTCATTCTACCACTAATATAAATGGTCCCTGCTGCTATTAATCTCCAAAAGATTCTTTACTTTCTCCAGTTCCTATGTGAGTTCACTTTTTCTTAATCCCCTCTCAAATGCATGGGGCTGGATCCAAACTGAGGCTTCAGTCCTAACTACACTTAGCAGGGAGTGAGCCTTATTGAATTCAACAGGACTTAAGACTAAGTAGGTATGCAAATTAGTTGCCCACAGTTCACATTGTGATCACTGAGACTACACATTGTGATCATTGAGACTAACAGCACAAACCCAACCATGTCTACTCAGAAGTAAGACCTACTTAATTCAATGGGACTTGCTCCCAAGTAAATGGGATTAGGATTGCAGCCTAAATTAAGTCATGACTAACTTTTCAAATTGATTTCAATGGGACCTAAGGGCAAGTAACTTAGTCTGGATCCAACCCATGATTCACAAGGTAATCTTATACATATCTATTCAGCTCAGTGGGACTTATTCTCGGGCACATAGACCTACAGTTTTATCCTCTTCCACTAGAAAACAGCAAGGTAATATGAAAACAAAAATACAAAAGAGCAATTAAACTGAATTACATTTATGCTACAGAAATGATTGGCAGACCATCATAATTCCTAAGTAGCACAGCTCCTTTTACTAGCAAATGAACAACACGATAGGTGGGCAATTTCAATTGAATGTCATGCCAAACATGCCAAGAGAGCAGTGTGTACATACCAACTGTATCTAGAGAAAAGTCAGAGGCTTCTTTATACTCCTCTTCCTCTTTCAACAGACCTTCAACATCATCCTCGCTTTTGTCAAACTTTGATTCCTGTGTTTTAACTCCAGCACACTGCAGCTGGGAATCTTCCCCGTCAGATTCTTCCGTATCAGAATCTTCCATTGATTCTCCTTTGTCCTCCGCAGATGATTCTTCCATCTCAGATGCTGATGCTTCTTCTGCTGTCCCATTTCCAGAATCTGTAGCGGCAGCCACCTTTCTACGCAGATTTCTGCTATTTCTCTCCTCTTTGTCCATTTCACCACATGTAGACCTATTCAATAAATCTGTGTTTCTGGCTGTAGATTCAGAATCGGCAACTCTCTCCTCCTCGCTTTCTTGTCCATCTCCTTCTCCATCTTCCCCGTCCCTATCAAGGCCCATTTCTTCTTCCTCACCTGAACTTATCTCAAGATTGTCATCGCTATCAGCAAATGCTGGAAGTTCTGTTAGGGTTCCTTGTTTAGGTTCTTTTTTAAAACGCTTGGAAGATCTCAGGGCCAGCTCCGGATCTGGGAAATCTTCATCACTTTGTTGCCCATCCTCATCATCGCCATCGCTACCACTCTCAGACATTTCTTCATCTTCCTCCTCATCACTTCCACCATCTTCTTTTTCCTCGTCTTCAAATAGTGCCTTCCGACGTACCCTCCCAGTATGTGGGTCAGTTTCCTTCTCTTCTTTAGGCATCTCAAACAGACTTCCAAAAGAAGCAAAAATCAAGTATCATGAACCATTCGAAAACAAGCATACTGCAGAGAATATTTGAGGAGCTTCCAGGCCATAGGTCAAATTTGGTTTGTGAGGCTGTTTTTGGAAAGCCACACTCACCCGCTCTGTCGGGGGTGGCTCAGGTAAGGATGAGGCTTCAAAGGAACAATTGGGAGCTTAACATCAGTTCCTGATTGTTTCTCTACTGGAGCAAGGAAAAGCCCCAGTCACCCATCAGCTGGTGGGCAGTAAGAATGCGCCTTGCACAAGGGATCCCTTTCTCCCTCCCAATGCTGCTCTTTGAAAACTCCCCAAATGTCATTTCTCCACCTCCAACATCGGGGTGGAAAGGAGAAATAGGGGGAGACTTCCAAAACAAAGAGCTGCCAATACCCTTGTGCTGCGGTTCTTAAGCATGGGGACCCCATGCAAAGGATTTTAATATTGATTCCGGAGCCATAAACAGTTCCCCACCCTCAAAAAGAAAAACTTTTTTGGACTCATCAAAATCTGCTTGCTAGGCTGACTAAAACTGCTAACAGCAATAAGTGAAATATTCTCTCAACTGCCCCCTTGGTAATCAAGGGTTATCAACTTACCCTTGGTTGTCAATGTCAGTCTCTAGAGGTTGGGAATCCATGAAGAGAGACACTTTGCTTGACGCCATTTTGGCATCAATAGTGGAGTGCGTAGAGATGAGGCTCTGGACTAGTTCATGGTTTGGTCTTGTTTCCTCCTGACAAACCAAAATTCTGTTAGCAACTATTTTCTAAATATACTTCTTTTGCTGTTTGCGTAAGTTAGCTGAGACCATAGTGGTACTTATGCCAAGAGATTACACCTCATCAAGCAGGCTGGGGAGAGAAGTCTGTCAGGGGTACATACAACTGGCTTCAGTACTGTACAAGAATTAACACTACATTACCAGCTGCTAAAGAATTAACCCTCACCTCTTCTTCTTTATGTGTGTGACTTCCTCCAAGGTCGATATAAACTGCATCTTTATCATAAACTAAGCCCCCAACACCTGACAGTGGTGCATAAATAAGCTTCTCCTTCTCATTTAAGGAACGCTTCTTCTGGTGTTCAGGGAGCGCACAGGGATCTGGCAGGAAACTGATATCACTCACTGTGAAATCCCCAACGCCTAGATAAGAAGAAGTACAGAAAATCAAAACGGAGTCCAAGTAGGAATTGCTAAAAAATTAACCACGCATGCAGCGAAATGACCACAGTGATTTCACTGTGTTAGTGATCTTGTGTCAATGAAGTACTGTATGGATGAGACTTCCTACCACATTTTTTATTTCTTGTTAAGGTACAGGAATCTCATGAAGAGAGACTGGCAAAATGAGCCCAGCTGGCAAAATGCCTATATGAACAAACCCCAATTTTTAATTATATATCTCCCACATTTGTTTTTTACTTTTCTGTATTTTCTATATTTACTTAAATAGCAGCTACAATACAACTTTAAAAGCAATATAGAATATTAATTAAAGTAACAGGCTACTCAGTAAAAAATTTAAACAACTGCATAGGCCTGTAAGCATAAAAAAAGTCTTCAAGAAACACCTGAAAGTCAAAAGCAAGGATGCCTGCCAAATCTCTTCTGGAGGAGAGTTTCACAGCAATCATCTGGCAACACCAAATGCCTGACTTCCGGTTCAACAAGTATTCCCAGGAAAGTGTGTATAGGATTACAGCCTCAGTCTTCCAATCTGCAATATGGGGGCAATGTTTAAGCCCTAAAATATTGCTGATTGGAAGACAGCTGTTTGCAGGAACATAGTCTTTTAAAAAGAGCTCCATGTACACTTCATTGGAACAATGTATGTGCAAATTGTATTATTCTTAATACAAGGCTGTCCTTTGTTAACAAGACACAGTGCTGCAAGAACTAAAAAATAAGAAATAAGTGGTGGCATCCAACCTGGCATATGTATTTGACTTTTGTTTTTCAAGTGCGTTCCTCTTAAGTAACCATAAAGTGAAACCTTCCTGTCACACTTTGGATTAACTCTGATATCTTCTGGGTTTGTCAAGTCTTCCATCCTACAGAATATAAGGAAAGATCCACAATACTTTCACATAAATAAATAAAAAGTCATCTAACAACATTGCAGAGTGTTGGGGGGGAAACAGGGGAAATGAGGGGTGTGTGGTATGGAATTACCTGTCTGCTAGTACGTAAGGATGAGATGTCTGCCACATAAGGGGACGGAATTTCATTACGGAAATAAAGCGCCCCAGGTTGTGAATTTCCTGTTTTTGATATTCTCCATGTACCATCCCAGAGAGATAGAACAATTTGGCACCCTAAATTGACAAATTAAGAGAATAATTCACAGAACAACTGAAGCAACACACTACACTTCACTGTTTCTCTAGCATGAGCGTGATTTCCTCTGAAAATAAACACAGAGTTGTGTACATGATGCAGTTTTGCACAATAAGAAGAAAAAGCACCTCAAGTATATTGACGGGGGAATTCAGCTTCCTGAGAATTTCAGGGAGAGCTATGTACTGGCCACAGTTTGTCATGCCAGATGACCAAATGAACAATGGCTAACTAAAGCAAAAAAATGCACCTCTGAAGTCCCCCCAGGAGGAGAAAGAGAAGCCCAACTGCATATCAAGCATGTTATGCTAACCTATGGCCATTATAACCAGCAGGATTGCCACCAGGACTGCATCCCCAAGTTGAATTACAATCTCTTTCCCCCTAATGTTTCTGGATATCACATTGTGTGTTTCCCCACCTGTGATCCATACACTTGGCCTGCACTCTCTGGAAAGCACAATTTATACAAACTGCAGCAAACATTATCTTGCCATGTTTTTCAGTGCACTGCTGGGTTTGAAAACTCATTTGAACTGTGGAAAGTTCATTACACAAAACTGTAGATAATTATCTTCCAGATTAAAATCCAAATCCAAATTTGTGACTTTAACCATGAATGGATATGGAACTATATAAAGGACAAATTTTCAGGAAGGATCCAAAGGAAATTGTAACAGAAACACACTGAAGAGGTACAATGCAGCCTTCTAGCTTCACTACCTACAACTCTAAATGTTTTACATTCAACTCACAGGGTGAGCCACTGATGCAATATCATACCTGATAAACCTCTGTCCAGAATCTGTGCTTCAATCTCTTTTTAGTCTTCTTGAGCTGTTTGTTATTCTTGAAGGTATCCAAGTGCGTAAGAACACCCATAATTTTGGGGAAGCCATGGACCTGGCAAATGTTTAAAAATTCAAATGTTTCCATTTCAAATCCGAAGCTGGCATCAATGAGCATTAAAACCTGAGAAATGGAAAGAAAACTGTCAGGGGGGAAACATGCAGATCAACAATGAGCTGGAAAAAGTTAATGCTCAGTATAAATTAAATTCTCAATTTACTTTTTTCAGAACATTACCAGCATATATTGAGAATTTAATAAAGAAAAGAATCTGTATAATGATCCAACTATCAAGAATGGGTCACCTGAATCAAATAAAGTGCATGTTGCATAGTAAACATTTTCCTTCTTTCAAAGAAAATATGCTTAATCCAGTATATCAGTCCAATTTATTCACTGAATAGGTCTTTTTTCTAAGCACACACATAGAATTGCAGTGTATAACTACTACTTATAGAGCTCAGCTCTAAAGAAATATACAGTTTGACTTGTATCCATCTTGTAATTAGTGTATGATGTTTTCCCAAGTTTATAATTAGCATATGTTGTTTTATAGCAAGAAAAGTTCGTCATATACTGATACAACTCACCAGATCGGCAACTTTAGCTAGATCAATCATTGTATTAATATCACATCCACATTCAATTATGGTAAGCCTACGCTTTTTACCTGTAAACAAAGGTGAAGAGCAAAACATGACAGATTTTAGTACTACCATTAAAAGTGTGACAATACTTTTCAGCTCATTGATTGAGAACATCAGATCACACTACCCTGTGATAATTGGTTTCCTGTCAAAATCAGATAGGCCAGCAGGGAAATTAAAGTGATTTTGGCTGATTTTAGTTTATTCAAATTTTCTTATAGCACATATGATTATGTACAGCACACTTCACTCCTCTAATTATGTTCTTGCTTTTCAGACAAATATGGACCACCTGTCTATTCATGATCATTGGATGCCCTGGCTCCAAGTACTTCTTCCCATCCAAAATGCAGCAGGAGGCAAAGGGCCAATGGGCCTTCTCTGTGGTGGCACCCCATTTGTGGACACTCCCCAAGAACACTCAACTAGTCTAACTTTCAGGCACTAGATAAAAGCTGTACCATTCTCCCAAGCTTTTAAGTATAGATTTTTTTATGTAGGGCATGGTCCAGTCAAAGTAATGTACTTTAAAGCCACAATTATTTCAAAACAGCAGAACTCAGTAAGCACTTCCATTTTCTTCCATGAAAATCAACAGTACTTAAAAACATCCAACTGTTAGTAGGTCTGAACTGAAGATTGTTTTAAACATAAACCAAACACAGACATGTACATAAGCTTTTGTTTATGTGCGTCAGTTCTTACCTGACACAATTGTTACAGGACCCCGGATTTCAACTAACTTCTGCCTGGTGAAATTCTTAATAAGACATTTTATCAAGGTGCTCTTTCCAACTTTCGGAGGGCCAACTACAACCACAACCACAGGAGGAGGATCTAATGGAGTGCGGTCAACCACTGGAATGTGATGTTTTTTCGTCTTCAAATCCTGGGTCCTGTTTTTAATAATAATGTTTACTGTAAGCTACAAAGTAGACAGGACAAGTGCCCTGCCACACAGAAAACCAAGAATAACAGCAGTTGTTCAGACCAAAGATTCACCCATCCTCAAATTCCTCCCCCCACCCTGCATGTACCACCACAGCCTAGAATCCAAGGAAATTATCTCATGCCATCTAATTACATCCATTCACATCAGGATTGCATTGAGTCCCATAAAATTACATGGAAATGATTTGGGAGTCCTATACAGCACTATGAGAACTAAAAGATTGGCTGCAACTCGTGGACCTAGATGTGGACAGTCATCAGCTAGTTACTCAGCGTAATCGTTCTCATAAGATTATTGTGAGGCTAAAAAGCTGGTTTCCCTAAAGAACAGGATATAGATTAAGAAAAAACACATCATACCAAAATGGAGAGAGATCTATCATGTGAATATATATGAAGACAGCTCAGAGTGTTATACAGTTACAAATTCTAAGCTGAAGAACACAACCTGCAGCTGAAAACGCTAAATGTAAGAATAAAGCATTCTAACAGGGAGGAGCAAATCAGTATGCTAACGAAGTCTAGCAGTTCCACACCTGTGGAAAGTTCTGGCCATCTTGACTGCAGATTGGACCGCAAAGGCCTTTGGGTTTCTTTTCCGGGCATCCTCCTCATCTTCAAGCCCTAAATCTTTCAAATGACGCTTCCTTTTCTTGCCAGCCTTTGGCCCACTATGTCTCTTGCGGTGATGTTTCTTATCGTTTTCCTCCATCGCTTTTCACTCAGGGCAATATACCTGTTTTTACCAATGTAATGTTAAGATAAACAAACAAATGTAATATGTATAATATGCATCATTCATTCGGTGAGAAGTGAAGGTGCTTCAACAACTGTCTAAAACAAAGATGATAAAATAAAATGACCTAATTCCCAACTTTCAGTAGCTGGCAACTGACTGTTTTCCCTTTGTATATCTACTTGGGTGGAATAAAAGTGGAGGAGAATGTTTGCTCACTTTAGCTAGTAAAATCCTAGCTTCCACACAAAGTGTGGTCTGAACACCACCACCCATGTTTACTTGGAATTAAATCCCACTGCACTCATCAGGGGAGGTTAGCTCCAAACCCATGTTCAAGGTCTTGCTATTGCCATATAAAACCCTAAATAACTTGAAACAAGTAGTCTGCTTCCCCTTATATTGCCTCCCCTTCTGTGCTTCCAACCAATCATTAAGTTCTTCAGGAGGCAGCATTGCTAGCTGTACAGTGGTACCTTGGTTTAAGAACTTAATTTGTTCTGGAGGTCCATTGTTAACCTGAAACTGTTCTTAACCTGAGGTACCACTTAAGCTAATGGGGTCTGCCGCTGCCGCGCGATTTCTGTTCTCATCCTGAAGCAAAGTTCGTAACCCAAGGTACTATTTCTGGGTTGGCGGAGTCTGTAACCTGAAGCATCTGTAACCCAAGGTACCACTGTACTACAATCAGTGGCGTAGCGTGGGGGTGCAGGGGGAGCCGGCTTCACCGGGTGCAACATCTGGGGGTTAGGGTTAAGGGGCGCAAATCCACGGGTTAGGGGGTGCAAATTACTTGCCTTGCCCCGGGTGCTGACAACCCACGCTACGCCACTGTACTACAATCAGTGGACTGCCACTTTATAATATCTAGGAAGCCTTCTGGGTGAGGGCAGCCTCCCTCTGGAACACCTTCCCAAATGCAATTAGGGAGTAGAAAACAGGACTTAAGACACCTCTGGAAACCGTACCTTTTTATGCAAGGGTCCCCAAGATTATCAAGTTTTACTACAATGTTTTGTTTTTAATTTTTTTTTTAAAAAAATGGAATAGTACTTGTATCTTGGTTAAAGCATCTCATGTAAACCAGGGATTGTGTGTATTAAATAGCATAATAAATAATCGCAGGTAAACAGAACCCTAGGTGCTCAAGCAACATTCCCCACTAACAGCTATTCATTTGCCAGCTAGAAGGCGGAGGTGAAACCTGAAGAATGGCAAACCGAGTAGCACCACGCAGGTCCGATTTCTAGCCAGCATCGATTCAGCACCTCTTCCCGGAAGACAAAATAGGGGCAGCACTTTATTAATGAACCGTGCGGGGAAGCGAGAGGCCAGAAACTCGCAAGCCTTGGAAGAGGTGCTTCGTTCGGGAGCAGCATTGATTTTCTTAGCCTTACACGTGGATGAGCGCTTTGCTCGCCATCCCGGATATGATCCGCGTTTTTAAATACTCTGCCTTAGTATTTCTCCTACCATTCCTAGAAGCGCTTTTCTTACGGCTTATGGTTCGGAGAAATCGCTTCTACCGCGGGGGGAGGGTCAGGATTTCTCGGACAACAGCAATAATTCCTGGGACAGAAACCACCGAGCTCGGCTTACCAGACGACTCCTTCCTCCTCATGGGCAGCCCAGACGGAAGAAGCGTGGGGGTTGCCGGTGCTCACTTCTCCTGGCTCCTCCCGGAAACAACGGCGCGCGACCATTTGTTCCGGGCGGGACCGGCAGCTGAGGGAGAGAGGAAAGGAAGGCAATGCCTGAGGCACCGGAGGGAGGTGGGCGGAAACATAGCAGCCGGGATATTTGAAACGGGTCGGCGGTTGGCGCCCAGGTTACCCCGAGGAGAGTTTTGCACAGGGGATTTTTGGGTGTTATGAGTCTAAACCAGCCTCAGCCCTTCCTTCCCTGAGCAATAGAAAGCATTTCAGACGCAGTGCCGGATTTACGTTTAAGCTAAAGAAGCTATAGCTTAGGGCTCCACTCTCTTGCGGCCCCCCCAAAAAATAAAGGGGGGAAAACTGGTTGTACATTTCCAAAATATAAGATAAAAAACAGATAAAATAAAAATAAACTTAGATACAGCAACAGTGTTTTGTGTTGTGTAAGTAATGGGCCCTGCCTGCTAGCCTGCTCCCTAAAATATCACTGGTTTGCTCATTTCTATATATAGGGTCCTATATATGGTCATATATATATATGAGACAAACCTAGACAGCATCTTAAAAAGCAGAGACATCACCTTGCCGACAAAGGTCCATATAGTTAAAACCATGGTTTTCCCAGTAGTGATGTTTGGAAGTGAGAGCTGGACCATAAAGAAGGCTGATTGCCAAAGAATTGATGCTTTTGAATTATGGTGCTGGAGGAGGCTCTTGAGAGTCCCATGGACTGCAAGAAGATCAAACCCATCCATTCTGAAGGAAATCAGCCCTGAGTGCTCACTGGAAGGACAGATCCTGAAGCTGAGACTCCAGTACTTTGGCCACCTCATGAGAAGAGAAGACTCTGGAAAAGCCCCTGATGTTGGGAAAGATTGAGGGCACAAGAAGAAGGGGACAACAGAGGACGAGATGGTTGGACAGTGTTCTTGAAGCTACCAGCATGAGTTTGACCAATATGTGGGAGGCAGTGGAAGACAGGAGTGCCTGGCATGCTTTGGTCCATGGGGTCACGAAGAGTCGGACACGACTAAACAACAACAACAGCAATATGTAGGGTGCCTACATTCTGCATATTTTGTTATGTTCAAATGGCTTTAGATTCCTATTAGGTCCATAAATTACCATATAGCATATATTCAACACAAAAAAACAGCGACAGTTTGTTATTGACAAAGGACAGCTGGACATATAAAGGGCCCTGTTACCTTCAGTAGTTTAAGGCCTCATCAACCTAAATCCGGCCCTGAGGGTGACACCCCTTCCAGCACCCCTTTCCCCTGTCAGAACAGGGACAAAAGACTATTGTTGTTGTTCTTGTTATTCATCACTTACTAATTTTGTCAGTCCAAAGCCATTACAAAAGATAAAACACAGAAGAGAAAATCAAGGCGGAATAAAATACATTACAAGGATAAAATAATCATTGAAACCAGACGTTCTGTCAGATGGAGAGTTTGCTTCCCTGGAGAATGTAACTTGCCGTCTCGTCTTCACAGTCAGTTCTCCTCAAAGTTGCTGCTCTTTGGCAAAACAGGCCAATTTTTCAGAGGTGTCCGGGAGGGCTGTCCCGTAATAAAAAGTTAACGGAATACCCAATCGATCTCCCCGCTGGGAGTTTTAAATAATTGAATAAGGCTGCTGGAGTCTTTGAATAGATTGGGCAAACCGGCAAGGAGTGGGACGGGGCCAGCCCAAGACATTTTGGCACCTGAAGTGGACCCCAAAATGGCACCTCCCCCCCGGGAAGTTTTACATCAGGAATAGGGCGGTGGATCCTGTCGCCCGGCAGTCACCTCACATCATGGGTGAGCTGGCATTGTAGAGGGATAAACCCTCAGACACACCACATCCCCATGAGAAGCTCTCTGCTTATAGGGGATCCTGCAACAGCGTCCTTCAACTATGGCAAAGTGTATTGACTGGAGCCGCAGGGCGGTGAAGCCTTAAAAACTAGGAACTGACATTTGTGGGAATATAAATGCAATAAGTAATAATAATAATTTCAAAGAGTAGAGGGTAAAGGTGCACCCTGCCACCCTGTACTCCTGTGCACTCCAAAGACCACTATGTGGTTCCTAATTAAGGCTCACTGGAACACCACAACTTTCTGTTGGCAGTCACTACTCGTCTCAGGCTTTCCCAAGCTGGTGCCCTCCAGATGTTTTGGACTGGAGCTCACATCAGCCGCAGCCAGCAAACCAGTTGTAGTCCAACTGAAGGGCACCAGCTTGGGAGAAGGCCAACTTCTACTGTTGCAATTATAAGAAGTTGGTTTTTGTTTTAGAATCTGATGTACAAGCTTTTCTCAAATGTAAAGTTATCACTTTTTAACCTTGACAAGTTGTGGGCATGCCAAGGAGTCACATCAGGAGGCTGATTACGATCAGGTTATGATTATGAAGATTCTAATTTAATGCATTTGAGCAAAAATACCTTTCTGCAATCCTTAAACAACCCTGTAAGATAGATCAGCATTATCTCAGCTGCAAAGGTCAGGGGGGGGCAGGAGGTCTTGCTCAAGGCCACCTACAGCTTACATCCTAGACTTATCTTTGGCTGTGTACACATTACCATTTACTGTGGCTCCAGAGCATTCCCACCGCGTGTACGCATGACACTTCCCACAATCCATATCTATTCCAAAGTTTATTGAGAAATGCTGCTGTTTCATACATTTGCCCTGAAACCAGTTTCCCACCATGTCAAAAACATAATCCACATTCACTTTTCAGTTAAGCTGAGGTGTGTGCATTTGAGACAGTTGTTGCACTTGAGCAGATGACAGCTTTGTGGATAGGAGTTGCAGGCAAGGGGAAACCAAACAGGTAATTCACATCAGATGAAGACATCAGACCTAAACCCTTTATCTGGTATGTACAGCAATGTGCTAAAATGATGTGAAACACAGCAGGGGGGCATGACCTCAATGTGTTTTAATCCACTAATGTCTACATAGCCTGTGTCTTATGGGGTTTACTCTGAGAACAGTGTGTGCATTGGATTGTGACATTAGTGAGCTTTTAGCAGACATTAGTATAGAACCATGGACTTCCTGAGTCATAGCTGTTTTAAATAAGAACTTGGAAACAAAGGTAATCATTGATTAATGGTCATAACACCATGATATTCTTCACAGCAATTTTCTTTTTTCAAAGTAGGTCTGCCAAAATAATGCCGGTATTATAGAATCGTAAAAGTTTGAAGGTACCATGAGGGTCATCTCTTCCAAGCCCCTACAATGCTAGAATCCTATTGTTTTCCTACAAGCAACAAATGGGTAGTTTAAAAAGACCCTACCATCAGAAACCATTTCCTCCATTAAAGGCATAGTTTGGAAATCTATGAAAACACACTCATTGAAGACTGTTGGGACGCAACAAGAATGATAAACCAAACAAACAACGAACTCTGTAATATTATTTCCTTGTGGTCTCAAAATATGAGCAACCCATAAAAATCATGAACAGGTGACAACCCTATCATTAAAATTTACAGTGTAATCCTTATTATTATTATTATTAACTATTAAACAATCAACATTAACCTACATAACAACACACAACAATAAAATATTTACATCACACACTACATCCTTACAGTCCACAACTGCTTTTCAAAGAAAGGAAAAAGGAAATTAAAGAAAAAGGTAAAGATGAAAAATTAAAGTAATTAAAATATAATTCCGATTATTCTCATTGTACTATTTCTCATTTTGTTATTTATCACACAGTACCTTATTGTTGTTCTGTTTTCCAAAATCTTATCAAAGAAGTTCTATTGTTTTTCACCTTTATATTACAAGAGTCACTCAAGATCAGCCAGGAGGTTTTTGTTATCACAATAGTTTTTTAAATATTCTTTAAATACTATCCATTCCTTATTGATATTCTGCATCGGGTATCCTCTAACTCTCACTGTCATCCTTGCCAATTATAAGTATTGTATCATTTTAACCTGCTATTCGGTTTTTGTGAGGGGTCTTTTCACTTTTCCAATTCTTTGCCACCAGGATTATGGCTGCTGTTGTTGCGTACATGAAGAGTGGTCTGCTATTTTTTTAAATTTCTGTTGACATTATTCCTAAAAAGAAGGCTTCTGGTCTGGTCTCTTTGTAAATGGGAATTTTAGTATCTTTTTAAATTCATTTTAGTATCTTTTTAAATTTGTAAATGGGAATTTTAATATATTTTTTAATTCATTACTGTATATATGATGTCCCAAAACTTTCTTATGCTCTTGCATTCCCACCACATATGCATATACGAACCTTTACCATTTTTGCATCTCCAGCACACTTCTGATCTATTTTAATACAACTTGATCGGTGTAAGGTGCCATCTGTACATCATTTTCATGATGTTTTCTCTAAGATGATAGCACACTGTAAACTTCATGTCCACCTTCCATAATTTCTCCCACTGGTTCATGTGAATATTATATCCAAGTTCTTGGGCCCAACGCACCATCACCCCTTTCTTTTACCTTTTCTTTTACCTCCCACTCAAGATGTAGATTGTACATTTTTGAAATATACTTTCCTTTGGATTGGATTAGTTCTTTTCCCAAATCTGATGTCTTATTTTCAAATCCTTTTTTTAATCTATACTTAATCTTTCATTTAATTGAAAATATTGTAACTAATCCGTCAGGTACAACCTAATTTCTTCAAACTTCTTCAGCGTCAATTTGTTATTGTTTTCTTCTAATATCGTTCTATACATTGGCCAGTCTCCTTTCATATTTTTCTTTTTCACTGCCATGGCTTCTGTCGGTGAGGTCTTAGGTTCTAGTATTTCTTTATATATTCTCCCATATTTTATAAGGGGATTTTCTCACTATATGGTTTTAAAAAACCCTGTGTACCGTCACCTTCTTATAGACTAAATACGTGTGCGACAGAAATAAAATCCACTTAATTAAATGGGACTTACTCCATAGGGTAATCTTACTTTTAGAAATGAAATAAAAAATAAGGTTTCCTTGCAGTTGTGGCTGTGAATGCCTATTTTATTCAGTTGTATTTTATCCTTTTCAGATACTCTCCAAACAGCTCTGAGACTGTGGTAATCATCCAGTTTTGGTTAACCTGTTCAGAGGAGAGGATTGATCACATCAGGTCAATTACCTACTTACTTCAATCTGTTATAAAACAAGAGTGACTACAGAACTGAAAGCCTCTTTTCTATCTGAGATGCATTGGTGACACTTTCCTATCACAGGCCTTGGGTGACAGCCTATTAACCTAAAAACACCTCTTTATGAGTAACAGGCCATATAATAGGATTGTGAACAAGAGATACCAACTCTATTCCCATATCTAGTTTAACATAATTATTACAGGAGTTAAGAATGTCAATACAACCTGAGGGGCTAATTTACCTGCTCATCTTCCAAAGTAATATATGCCATCAGTTGCCTTCTAGCTGGTCTATGCAATGGCCTTCTAGCTGGTCTATGCAAAGGAATGAATGAGCACAAATCTGAAATGGCAGTATAGAAAAGCCAATGAGGGAACATTTCAGCTTCTCAGGATGCTCTGTCACTGACCTTCATTATTGAATGAAGTGACCTCAAACCATGAGACCATTGTATTACAACGCACCAGTGCTATTATTTGCAGATGGAATCAATACAACAGGGGCTGGGTTTACATTTTTTAAAACAACACTGGATGTGCTAAAAACTGGCTTACCAGTGCAAAGATGTCTGTGTTATCAACTACTGTTTTTGGTGCATCATTGCAGTTTAAAAGGTCATAATCCTCAACTGTATAATTCAGCATTTAGTTCCCATCTGATCTCTTTTTACAAGCTCCCCACCAATTGTGTCCCTGCAACTTTATGCATCCAATGAAGTGAATTATATTGTGTGTGTCATAATAAATTTGTTAATCTTTCAGGTGCTACAAGACTCTTCTGTTGGTTTTGCAGAATTGAAAAGATTCCCCCTGCACCAATTTTACAATGATTGCTTACCGATTGAAATGGTAATCTAAAAAAGCTATTGTGAAATGGGTGCTAACTTTTGTGTTAGATTCTACTGCCTCAAATGAATGGCATCTCAGCCTGTGGTCTTTATCTTGCAGGTCATGATTACAACATCTTTTTGTCCTTAAATAAGAAAGAAACTCTGATCTCCCTCACCCCCTGCTTTGTGAAATACATTACCCTACTGTGGATTGTGGAGTTGTTCTTGTTGTTGTTTTCTAATGGGCCAGCATGCCTACCTTTGCTTTTAATTGAGCTTATTTACAGCTTTTTTGGGGGGGGGATGAGGGACATACAGAATCAGTATAGACTGAGTGCATCTTCTGAAGGCAAGGATATGGTTTGTTTGTTTTTTAACTGCATGCATTAAATGCTTGTTTTTATTTCTTTAACTGCAAATGATTCTGGAAGAAGATCTGGTCAGTTGGCAACTAAAGAACTACTTGTAGCTATTTTATTCATAGATCTCTTGTATCACATCTAATTTGTGCATATGTGACCACCTTTCTGTATATGAGGTCTCTTTAGGAGAATGCCAGGTTTTCCAAGCATTCTGCTCCACACAGTAGCCAAGCATATCACTATGCAATCCCAAAAGCAGGACACAGGTCAGGTGAGTACCCTTTCGCCCTGTTCTTTCCCAGCAATTGATATGCCTCTGATAGCATATATCCATAACGATTAGTAGCCACTGATAGTCTTAGCATTCATGAATTTGTCTAATCTCTTGAGAAAGCCATCTAGGTTGGCAGCCATAATCACATCTTGAGTAATTCCAGGGCTGTGCTTACACACACACACACACACACACACACACACTAAGATGTGGACCCAGATCAGCCCTATCCCAACCTAGGTCACACCCAACCCAGATCTGGTCCTATATCAGGGTAGGACTAAAGGGGCAGGGCAGGGTAGGACAAATCCACTAGATTCAATTTGATCTGCCAAATCTAGCACCCAGCCCCATTAAATTCCATAGTGCAGTGTTGAGAAATATAGTGGAATGGGCAGGTGAGGTTTTATGATGTGGATTTGTAATATATTCCAAGCCTAAAGCCTATATCTCAGTGAATGGAGTAAATTCAGACTCACACAGATTATGTAGAGGTATTCAACAGAGATGTCCTCTATCCCCACTGCTGTTCGCACTTTCCACTGACTCATAAGCAGAACCATTTAGATCTGAATATATAATCAAATGAACAGGGAACATAATGATATGCCAATAATGTAGCATTATTTGTGAAAAACCCTGAAAAAACCATTTCGAGATGTCTTAGGCTTTGATAGCTTTATACTCAGGCTCAGTTGTTTCAGGGTTTTTGCTGGGCGGTGGGCGGGGAGCATGTTGCAGCTGTTGTTGATTTGGTTGTGTATTAGTAAGTTCAGTGGGACTACTTCTAAATTAGTTGTCCTAAGTAAAGGTAAAGGTACCCCTGCCCGTACGGGCCAGTCTTGACAGACTCTGGGGTTGTGCGCCCATCTCACTTAAGAGGCCAGGGGCCAGCGCTGTCCGGAGACACTTCCGGGTCACATGGCCAGTGTGACATCGCTGCTCTGGCGAGCCAGAGCTGCACACGGAAACGCCGTTTACCTTCCCGCTGGTAAGCGGTCCCTATTTATCTACTTGCACCCGGAGGTGCTTTCGAACTGCTAGGTTGGCAGGCGTTGGGACCGAGCAGCGGGAGCGCACCCCGCAGCAGGGATTCGAACCACCGACCTTTCGATCGGCAAGTCCTAGGCGCTGAGGCTTTAACCCACAGCGCCACCTGTGTCCTAAGAGGGTCCAATTAAGAATCTAAAATTAACTGACTTCTTTTATTATGACTAAACCTGGCTAATTCAAGGCTGAACGGCACAGAAGGCAAACTGTATTGGACACAATCTAGTTCACAGGCAACCCTCCTTTAAAGCTTCATTGAAGGCAGTAGAGCACAAACCTTTGGGGGGAGGAAAATAAGGGCAAGAAAATGAAATAAAGTGTTCAAAATATCCCCCCACAAAGTTTTTAATAGATATAAATGCCCGTGTTGCAGGCTAAGGCACATACAAGTTAATCTTATATGTCTTTAAAGCTTTGGAGAGCAACTTAACACACTCATGGTAGAAAAATCAATTAAACCTTATATCCCCATCTCAAACTTCTGTGTTTTAAAAAATGGAAGACTCATTAATGAAAACCAAACTTATTAACACAGAAAAGTGTTACTAAATCTACTTATACCAGGATCTACAAATATACTTTTGCATACAAAGAAAATACAGCAACTTCCCACCACATTTATTGCCACCTACTCTAGCCTCAGATACAGAGACTTAAAAGGAAAAGGAAAGGGACAGAAAGCCATTGGTGCATTAAAATGTGTCTCAGGAATATTCAGCCATTAGAAGACGTGACCTTTTATCTCTAGAACCACATGTACCGCGCAACTGACTTTTTTCTATGGAAAAATTAAGCTTGCACACAGGAAAGTGAATGTTTCAGTAAATGGAAAGTTAAAAGACGACTCCAGACAAGCTATTAAAAGAACAAAATTTATTCAAAACAACGAAGTCATACATTAAAAGGCATTAAAAGAGGGAGCTTGTAAAATAGGTACAGGATAGCAAGGAAGGAGTTGGGATGCTAATCTGGAACCTGATATAAAGAGAAAAACTGAGAGTCCGAAACACTTCCATCAACATTCTGCATTTGTCCAGGATTTGTAGCTGAATAATTCCCCGTTGCAGACCAGGGAGTATAAGTGCTTGATGCCATGAAGATGTTCCCAGCTGATGGTGGAGGCTGCCTCACCATCTCCGCACCGTAATATGGAACTGGGCAGTTGCTCGCCTGGGAAGTCTCAGAAAGCCCAGTTCCACAAAAGGCAGCTTGCTGGTAATATATTGGGTTCAATTCCAGGGAGCTCTGCTGTTGTGGGGCACACTCTCCTGGCTGTGTGTTGTCGAGAGGTGGCTGCCACAACCCTGCTCCTCTATAGCTTTCAGCATAATGAAAGTTCTGTGGCTGATAATATTGTTCCATATGAATATCTTGGAGGTTTCCTGGACTGCTTCTCGGGCTGCTGTCCAGGCTGCTTCTTGGACGGCTTCTTTCACTCCGGCCATAAGGAGCTGCAGCATGGTTCCCGATCCTTATCCTGGAACCAATGCTCTTTGGTGTTCTGGCCCTTCTGTTTTGAAACCAGACCTGATGAGAAGAAAGGAGAGAACCAGTATAGAAGACATTGTTACCATGAATATGTCTTTTGGATCCAACAGAGAGAATTACATTTAATAAATTATGCTTATTCCTCTGGGGTTTCTCTTTAGTTATCTGCAGCATTTTTCTACTATCTTCAGCTCCACATTCATATATCCCATGTTCATAATCTCTAGTTACTGTTAGATATAAAGCTTCTAAATTGGAATGACTAAATACTGCTCTTTGGCTGTATTTTGTTCTGCAGTATCAGAAAAAGCCACCTTTAAAAGCTGCCCAAGTGTACAGTTCCACAAGACTTGCTATATTGAAGTATATTGTTAATGCCAAGTGGATGGCTGCATACAAGACTAAACATCTCTGTGTGCATTTGTGCTGGAAGGCAACACTTTATGCCTGGCAATTGTTTTACAAATTCCAGAAACTTAGTAATAATAATTTTAAATAGCTATCTTAGAAGGCGTACCCATTTGTTGTGCCCTGTTTGGGGTCTTCTCCCTCAGCCTCCCAAGTGTCCTGGGGGTAATGGACTAGGCAGGGAAGTGTATTTATATATTTTCTAAATGCCAATTTCTCAACTGTTGCCAGAAAAAGCAATGCAGCTTAACTCGTTTTAGTCTCCCCAATGCAAGCTGCTTATGGCTGCATTCCTCTGCACATTACCATGGGAGTTAGTGTTAACTGGATCAGGCTGCAAAGGCAGCCTATAAAACCAGATTTCATGTACTTTTAGCACTAAGCCTATCCATTGCAGAAATTAGATTTCTAAGCTGGGTCTCTGAAGATTTTTTTAATAATGATTTAAACCCAGAACCCACGATACCCCCCCCCCAAAAAAACACACAAAGAAAGAGGAAGTTAGCTCTTGAACAAGGCGCCTTTCGCGATAAACTGAGAGGCACCCGGGTGAACTAAGGCCTTCGACTACGCAAGGATTATTCGGAGCGTTTCAAATTGTTCCAGTATGTGCGGTTTAGGGAAGTCTTGGGAGCCCCCACCATCCCGATTCTTACGTGCACACGATCTTCCTCCACTCCGATGCACCTCGCCAGCGCCTCCCTGGTCTCGTATCCGGGGTACTGGTTCTCTTCAAAGGACTTTTTTAAAAGCTCGATTTGAGCAGTGGTAAAAACGGTCCTTTTTCGCCTTTCTCCTCCGACTTTCCGGTAGCTTCCTCCTGGGAAAAGACAAAGAGGCAAATCTGAAGGAAGCGCTCGGCTTAAACAGAAGCGACGCTTGCAGATCTCCCTCCCTGAATTGGTTTTGCCTTAACAATGGACACTAATTTTAAATAAACCTCCGGTTGCTCTGAACAAGGCTTGCATGAAAACAAACCAAAGAATTTTAAGTAAGAACTTTACGCTCTTATTTCTATGCCTGCCATCGTTTTCCGCAGCCGATCCAAACCACGATTATTGGGAAATTGAATCCCGTTTATGTGAGAGGGATTTAACATTCAGAAAATGTGTGTGTAAATGCTTCATGCAGTAAAATGCAGTAAATGCTTCATGCTTACAAGTAAAATATGTGCAAACCAATCTTGCGAACTGTTTCCATCCGAAGACATTTGAGCCCCTGTGTAATCACTCCCTGGCTACCACAAATGGGTCTTTGAAAGCCTTCCCAACACCCCGATCCTGACCCAGAAACACCCTTCATTTATAAAAAACCGTCGTTTATGAAACCCTGAATTTATATCAATCATTTGAGCAATTTTTAAAAGACAAGTAAACTAAAAATCTTCTTAACAATCCTCTCTTCTTACCTCGGCCGGTAGTTTTCATCTTGCAAAAGCGCTGCCTCGCTCTCTGCCAACAAAGCTGGTTTTCGCTTCCAAAATTGCCCTTGCTCCTCAAGGCCCGCTCCAGGTTTCTGGAGTTCGGCGCCTTTATAGCCCCTCCGGGCTGCCAATTGGCCGGCGCGTTTTCTTTGGAGAGAAGCGCTCCAATGGGGAGGCGGCTTTTGGGGAGGAGCGGGTTTCAAGTTCACTTTTCAAGCGCTGCTTGACCAATCTAGATGGGCTGGAGCGCACCCTTCCCTTAGCATCACCCCTTAGCAAAACTTGAACAAAGCCCCATAGGCTTGGAGAATTACTGCTCACAATTGAAGAGAAGGGAATTGAGAAGACGGGTTGGGGAGCGAGAGAGCCAGACAGAACTGTGGTTTATTTTTTAAAAATATTATTATGAGGCTTTCATTATACAGACAGAGATGCGCCAAGACTTAGGCACGTTGAAAGGCTCTGCCCAAGAAGCCTAGATGCAGCAAGTACACTCTGAAACCCCCTGCCTTTTGAGATGAAGCAGGCGCCTTCACTGAACCCTTTGCGGCGCCTGCTATAAACTTTGTTTCCTTTCCTTTACCTGCAAAAGTTGCTATGCCTTTTAATCGGTGGTTTTAGCTTCACTGTAATTGCATTTTGCATGTTTTTCACTTTGACTTTTATCGATCATGTTCCTGCTTTCGTAAGCCGCTTAGAGGTTTTCGTTAAGGTTAGGCGGTGCAAAAACTTGAAGGGAAGAATGTGAGTAAAACCGTTGCAAATAAAGGAAACTCCTCTTGCCAAGAAGTCAGTAGGTCTTTCAAGCCCAAGCGGTTGATGTTAGATGCTCAGAGTATTCAGCCCCGGACAGACGTCGCAACCAAATCCTGAATCTACACAGTCTCAAGGCACTATCGCTTGTAACTGCAAGGGGGTTACATTCTCTTTCTTTCTTTCTTCTTCTTTTATTAAAGATTTTCTTGTTTTACAGAAGTATGTGTAATGTCTCTCGTATTTTTTACATGTAACATTTTTACAAATCCGCTTCATTTGTTGAGACATTAGGGGGAGAAAAAAGGGGTGGAGGGTGGGGATATGAGTGGGGGTGGGGGTGGGTGGCGATGTTTCTATTATGCTTAATTTATGTAGGGTTTGGCGTCAGCGTTGCTTGTGCTGTTCACTTGTATTCCTAATGGGGTTGCATTCTGAGTGAAAGCGAGCTTTCAGTTTCCAAGGCTTGCTTCACACGTTGTTGGTGCTTCCTTTCTTGTTCACTTCCACTATTTCCCAGTCCCTGGCAGTTTGTTAATCAATAATGGTTATCTTGATGGTACATTCTTTGTTATTTTTGCATAAGATAATTAACACAAGGGACCCTCCCCAAGTGTATCTATAAACCCTAATCATAGGTATGCTGACTCAGAATCGACAAGGAAACTTTTTTCGAGTAAGAACTACATTTTTTACTACTGAAAAAAAGCTTACGGGAAGGTTGGGGGCGTTACAGAAAGATTTGGAAACCTCAGCAACCATATCAGTACTGTCTCGGGAAAGATTATCCCTGAACAAAAGAAGGCTCAAATTGGGGGTGGGAGAGACACGATTAAATGTCTCCAATTTCTGCCATCATCCTCGCTTAGAAGCTCGGTATATTTCTGCAGAAGGCAATTGATTTAAATATGTATTCCTGTAAGGTACTTACAGTAGGGACTAGCAGAATTTCCTGGAAAACATTTATTTGTATCCTTTGGGATGCAATACGTTGCAATTTATCTCAATATATTCTTCATTATAGCGGTGGAACATCTACCTAGAATATAAGGGGGTTCTTATTCGTTCCAGAATATAGAAATTTGTCCAAACTAATTTGCTTCAAAATTCTCTTATTTTGGAAGGGAGATTTAGGATGCTGTGCTAGCCTAACTTACTTGGGACTTTGGACCTACTTCTGAGTAGGCATGGTTAAGGTTGCTCTGTTAATAGCTTTCCCAATATTGTGTATTTTGGTGTGGTAGTGAAAAGTTGCAAACTGTACTACATGGGTTACTGTTGTGTGATTTTTATAGAGTTAAAAGTATAAGACTTATTTGTCTGCTATATGACTTTCTGTTTGCTTTCTTGCTTGATTTAGATTCCACCCCTCATCACAATATCTCAGGACAGTTAACAAGACTGAAAGATAGATAAAACTTTATTCGCATTAGAAAATGGCCATAGCAACAGTAAAACATGACAGTATACGCAACAAAGGAAATTTGATATAAGAGCACAATTTAAAGTCCTGAATTCTGATTGCCCCAGCTATGAACCTAGCAACCTTTGCTGTTATCTGCTCATCTTGATCTGATAGAAGAAAGGACATTGTGGGAGTGGATGAGTGCCCTGGGATGGTTAGTACGGGTGGGCAGTGGCGTAGCGTGGGTTGTCAGCACCCCGGGGCAAGGCAAGTAATTTGGGCCCCCTAACCCGTGGATTTACGCCCCCTTACCCTAACCCCCAGATGTTGCGCCCGGTGCGGCTGGCCCCCCCTGCACCCCCCACGCTACGCCACTGCGGGTGGGGTGATCATCTCGTTCCGCAGGTTTTTGTAGACAGTACAAGACAGGAGGACATGTGCCGCTGTTTCGGTGCTACCATCTCCACAGGGGCAAAGACATTTGGCAGCCGGGATCTTTTGGAATAGACCCTCAAGTACCGCAGATGGCAAAACATCCAGTCTTTCAAGTGTAAAAGCACGTCTGTATTTGGGGATAATAAGTTTGTGCAGATATGGGGCCAAAGAATCAAAATGGAGAGGTGCAAAATGAATATACCAAGGGCAGAGTTTCCTTAGGTTGTTCTGATGCTCCATATCTTTGAGACATTGACCCGTTAGACTGTTTGCTTCAGTAGGGCCCATAGTGGGTAGGTGTTGTGAGGACAGGCTGCAAGAGCGAAGTTTTGGATAGACTGTTTTAAGCCAGCCACTTTTATGGGAGTCTTGAAGTACTAGGGATAATAAACCGGGGGGATTTGAGTTTAGGCGGAGACAGAAGAGTTCTTTGCCAAGTCCCTACTTCAACTGAAGAGCTGGGCCATTTCCCATCCCCCACTCCAGGTCCCAAGCAACCCCACCCCACATAATTTATCACATGACATGGCACATACACACCATTTGAATAGCAATGCCCATCAACTTGGGGGGGGGGCTCAGATATTTTTTGGGGGGAGGGATCTTGGCCCATAAGAATTGGCTACTATGCCCATTATCATATAATTGCAATAAAAGGTAAAGATACCCCTGCCCGTACGGGCCAGTCTTGACAGACTCTAGGGTTGTGCGCTCATCTCACTCTAGAGGCCGGGAGCCAGCGCTGTCTGCAGACACTTCCGGGTCACGTGGCCAGCGTGACGAAACACCGTTTACCTTCCCGCTAGTAAGCGGTCCCTATTTATCTACTTGCACCCGGGGGTGCTTCCAAACTGCTAGGTTGGCAGGCGCTGGGACCGAGCAACGGGAGCATTGCAATGCCATCAGCTAAACCTTTAAAAAGTTATAGCCAATTAAAACTGGATAAAACCATAGTGTGTATATGACAGTACAGTGGTACCTCGGGTTAAGAACTTAATTCGTTCTGGAGGTCCATTCTTAACCTGAAACTGTTCTTAACTGACGCACCACTTTAGCTAATGAGGCCTCCTCCCGCCTGAGGCCAGACAGGGTTCAATTCCCTACATACCCCCCCACACCCCACAATCCCTGCACCCCCCCCACACGTACCACAATCCCCCCCACACCATAATCCCTGCGCACGCACACACGCACACACAAACACCCCACAATCCCTGCACACACACACACACACCACAATCCCTGCACGCCCACTCACACACCCACCACAATCCCTGCACACCCACACACACGGCACAATGCCTACAGACACACAGACACCACAATCCCTGCACACAAATACACACACAACCACACACCACAATCCCTGCACACACAACCACACACACAACCACACACCACAATCCCTGCACACACACACACACACACACACACAGCCTACTACCAGCCCAAAAGCTCACTCGGGCGCAAGCCAGTCGCCGCCTCTCAGGCTGGTCTCCCTCGCGGGGGTTTCGGGGGCTGATAGGGAAGAAGGAGGTGGGCCGCCTCAATGTCCCAGGGGAAAAGGTGGGGTCCTAGGAGCCAACTCTTGGGCCCAGGTCCCTTGCCCACCCCCAAATCGAGCAGGGCAGGGTTTACCTGGCCTCCCCAACCCCAATCTTCTATCCAAGTGGGCGCCCCTGGGTGGGATATAAATAGAGAAATAGAGACATCAGCTCGTGGAATTGAAACCCGGTTTCAGCACCATTTGGCTGGAAAGCAGAGGGAAAGCAAGCCCTGAACCGCATAAGCAGAATTGGTCCCTTGTCTGGTTGTCAGAAGCTCAGCAAGGATTAGCTTGGTTTAAGATTAGGGACAAGAGGAAATACTGAATGATGAAGTGATAATGTGTAGCATTATAAACAGAATGGAATCTTGTAAGGCATTCCCAATACTCTCCAATAGCATCCTCATTTAACACTTTGAATTCCAGGATTTAACCCAATGTCTGAGTCACATCATCAAGATACTGTGGATTTTGGTTTGGGTGAACTCTTCCTTCGTGGAAGTTGCACGTAAAAGCAGAAAAGGGAGTGCAGTATGTAGCATGGCAGGCAGGCAGGGCTCAGAAAAATCCATCCCCATAGAATCACATGCACAAAAACACACATATATATCTATATCCATATATGCTTTATTGTTTTCTGCAAAAAGTACAAAAATACATTGTGCTTACAACACAATACATCAAACATTAAAAACAACAACAAATAAATAGCAAACAAAGAAACCAATAGTAATACAGTAATAAATAATTATAATAATAGCAATAATGAACAGTTTATACTTATACCCATATTAAAATAACCAAGAACCCCAACTAAACATTTAACCCACATCAACCCGAAAATAGCAAAAGCAAAACTGGAACCTTTTGAAACATATACCCAGTTGTTCCAACCCCAGATTTTGACTGTGGCCTTTATTTGAACAAGTGGCCAATTGTTCAGCTTTTATTTTTGATTTCAGTATTGAAATGCTTTTAGCTTGCTTGGCCAAAGGGAAGAGAATGCTTCAGAAGGAAATGTTTTAAATGTGTTGTAAATTACGGTATACAAATGTGACACTAGATGGTGTGTTGAGCTATGGGAAATTCAATATATTTTTCAAAATGTTTTTTTAATAAATAATTATAATAATAGCAATAATGAACAATTTTTTTAACCAAGAACCCCAACTAAACATGCTTCAGTAAACGGAAAGCCAGATGATGATCCCAGACAAAGGCATTAAAATAACAAACTTCGTTGAAAAACTATAAAATATACAAAATTTAAAAGTTAGGGGGGGATTTATATGGATGGGTAACCCTAGAAGGCGTCGGGAGAAGGAAATGTTTTAAATGTGTTGTAAATTACGGTATACAAATGTGACACTAGATGGTGTGGTGAGCTATGGGAAATTCAATATATTTTTCAAAATGTTTTTGGTTTTTTTAAAGCAGTTGCAGAGTGTTTTTTATGTATAGATTCCACCCAGGGCAGCCCATAACGCTGCAGTCTTTCCTCATCCACACCAGATGACACACCACCTAGTACCTTTCTTTCGCTAAGATTTAGCTGTCTCTCCTGCGTAATGATGCTCTCTGCTCTCCACCACTCAACTCTTTCCCTCATTCAGAGAGATGGATGTGGGGAAATAAATCCCGCACCTTCCACTCCCAGAGAGGCTTGTCTGTCATCCCTTTGATGTTTTTGTATGTGTCAGGTGAAGACATTTAGATCTACTTGCAGCTAGTTGTCCTTATTGTAGGTTTTATCCTCCAACCTTAGCTTTTTGATCTCAGTTGGGTGTTATTTTAATCTTGCCTTTTATCTATTGTATTACATTTATCTCTCTCTCCAGAGCTGTTGTAGCATCAAGAGTCCGGTGTTTTGCCTATGTTAAACACAGAGCAGCTTGGAATCAGGGACAGATCTCCTACGAAACAAATTGTCAGGGGTTCAGAAGGAGAGACACAGGAGGGGGAGCAAATGGAGAGTGAGGAGGAAGAGGACGAAGGGGGTGCAGGCAGTGACAGTTACCAGAGTCGTGACTCAAGCCTCTCTAGCGAATCGGAGGACTCACAGAAGGGAGCACCGATGGCCAGAGCGAGGGAGGTTCCAGGGGAGAAACCTCAGGAGGGAGGGGCCAGCGGGGAGTCCCTGAGCAGCAGCTGGAAATCGGGACCAGCTTCCCCACCTGAGCGCAGTGGGGAGGGGGAGTCCCAGGAGTCGGGACCAGTGTTCTTGCCACCGGCGGGAGGAGAGGAGGCAGGGTTGGCCACGCCCACATCCGGAAGCGGGGAAACGGTCAGAAGGAAGGTTACCGGCTGGGCGCGCGCGCCAAGTTCAAATGTACAGGCGAGCGGCACAGCAGGGAGTCCGGACAGGGAGCCAGGTCCTAAAGCCCGCCGGAAGGAAGGGTGGAGCTCAGGGGGGTCAGCGTCAGAGGAATCGAGGAAAGAGATAACCCCTGAGGGCAGAAGGACCCAGCGTAGGAAGGAGCAGCGTAGGAGGTGGAGCAAAGCGAGAATCTTAAAGTGGTGTGGCTTTAGCAGCGAGTCAGAGGGGACTTAGCCGATCTAGCGTCAAGATGTGGGGTCTGCGCGCCCAGAGCTTGGAAATGGAAACTAAACTTCAATAAAGACTTTTGTATATAAGATCCACTGGGCGTCGGTCCTCTGTGAGCTGGGACCTAGCGGCAGTCCCTGACAGTAAGTCCCCTCTCACCTTTTCCACCAATCTTGCAACCTTGTGGCGTGTGGGAAAGCAGCGGAGGGTGAAGATTGGTGCTTCGCTAGCTCACAAAAACCGGGAAAATGACTACCGAAGAGAAGATAGCGAGTTTGCAAAACGCAGTGACGCAACTGACTGCAGAAATTGCGGCATCCAGAAAGAGTGAACTGGAAGCAGCTGCTGCCTGCCAGGATCTGCGAACCAGGTTAGATGTGCTAACTGCGCAGAGGCTACCGGTCACCAGACCAGAAGGGATTGGGCTGGGGAACAGAGGAGGGAGCCTGGTGTCTCACTTCAATGGGGACCTGCAGGAGTATCCTAACTTTAGAGCAGATTTAAAATATGCACTGCAGCTGCTTGACAAAGACTTTAAGAATGAGGAGGAAAGAGTGGCATTTATCATTTCGCATTTACGGGGGGAGGTGAAATCGTGGCTGCGCAATCTCTGGAGAGACAAGGATCCAGCCCTCCAAAACGCAGTTGCCTTCATTAAAGTGATGGATGCGTGTTTTTTGTCTGAGATTGATGTGGATATCGCTAGGAAACAGATTCACGGACTAAGACAAGGCAGAGCCACTGTGAGGCAATACCATTCGCGTTTCTTCGCTTTGGTGAATGCATTAGCGTGGGAGAAGGAATCGTCTCCTGTCAGAGATCTTTTCTGGGAGGGGCTGAGCGGACCTGTGAAAGATGAGATTGCCAGGGGTGAGAGACCCCAAACCACCAAGGACGTTGTGGAACGGGCGCTCACCATTGGGGTTCGCCTGGAAGGACGCCCTTGGAGCCAGGAGGAAGGGCATTTGGGACGCACGCCGGCAAGAGCACCGCCTCCCTTCCCCAAGGAGGCGGCGCGCGCTCGATCCATGCCTCCACTGGGAGGGGGAGAGGAACCGATGGAGCTTGGTGGTGCTAAGGCTCAGCATACAGCAGGAGTCCTAGCGCCGGGAGCAGCCAAGATGAAGCCTCCTAGAGGAACCAGGAAATGCTACATCTGCGACAGTGCTCAGCACATGGCGAAAGAGTGTCCCCAGAGGTTTCACAAGCACAGTGCAGCCGCGGTGACAGTAACAAATGCAGTTCAGCAGAGTGAACCACAGCAGGGAAACTCCACTGTCTGGCTGGAAATGGGATCACTGGGGACCAGCCAGACAAGTCAGTGAAGCAATCCCCAGTACTCTTACAGCCCACCGACCCCCTCCCACCCAAACCAGTAGTGCAGCTCACCGCATCTATCCAACTCCCCAATGGGCTCCCTGTGGAACTTCCCATTACCATTGACTCAGGGAGCAATGCAGATTTTATAGACATGCAGTTCCTCCAGCAACATGGCATAGCCCTTTTGCCAGCGACGGTACCTCTGAAAGTCGTCACGGTGGACGGCAGGGAGCTACTGGGAGGGCAAGTGCTGCAGCAGACGCCGCCAATGGTGATGCGCATTGGAAATCACCGCGAAGTCATCAGCTTCAACGTCACCCGCCTGTCAGACACGCCCATAGTGTTGGGAATGAGTTGGCTGGATAGGCACAGCCCAGCATTAGCTTGGTACCAGCGGCAACTGACCTTCGGCTCCTCTTACTGCGCAGAACACTGCATCCTGGCGGATTTGGAAGATGAGGGGCACGAGGATGGACCACATCTGAACTTGGGAGTGTTGCAAGCGGTGCCTAACAAGTACAAGGAGTTTTTGGAGGTCTTCTGCGAGAAGGAAGCAGACAAGCTGCCTCCCCACAGGCCCTACGACTGCAAGATCGACCTCCTGCCGGGGGCGACACTCCCGACGGGGAAACTGTATTCCATGTCTGAGGATGAATTGCAAGAGCTCAGGGAGTTCATAGATCACAACCTGAAGCGTGGATTCATCCGGGAGTCCAAAGCGGCCGGGGGCAGTCCTGTGTTCTTTGTAAAGAAGCGGGACACGCCCCAGAAGAGGCTGGTCGTGGACTTTCGCTTTTTGAACCAGAGGACCAAGCCTTCGGCCTTCCCTATGCCCAAGATCGATGACCTGCTGGCGACAGTGAGGAAGGGTCGCATCTTTACCAAGTTGGACCTGCGCGGAGCGTACAATCTCATTCGCGTGCGGGAAGGCGACGAATGGAAAACGACCATGTTTACGCCGCTGGGCACTTATGAATATAGAGTTATGCCTTTTGGATTAAAAAATGGTTCCCACTGCTTTCAAGCCTTCATGCATCATGTCTTGGCGGGTCTTCTCTACAAGAAGTGCGTCTGCTTCCTGGACGACATCCTGATCTTCTCGGAATCGCCAGAGGCACATGAAAGAGATGTCAGGGAAGTTCTGCAGAGGCTGCGGGAGCACAGGCTGTACGCCAAGCTGGAGAAGTGCCAGTTCGACCAGACAGAGGTGGATTTCTTGGGCTACAAACTGTCCGACAAGGGACTGGCCATGGACAGTGCCAAGGTACGTGCAGTACTGGACTGGAAGAGCCCACGCAATAGGAAGGAAGTACAGAGGTTTGTCGGTTTTGCCAACTTTTATCGTAAGTTCATCAAGGGTTTCGCCATGCAGACAGCGGCCATCACCGACACCCTCAGTTCCAAAAAGAAGAGGTTCATCTGGACGGAGCAGGCGGAGCAGTCCTTTCAGAAGCTCAAGCAGCTCTTCGCTTCCGAGGAGAACCTACTACACGTAAATCCCAGCAGGCCCATGAGAGTGGAGACGGACGCCTCAGACAGGGCCGTGGGAGCCGTTCTGTTGCAGCAAGACCACCAGGGGGACTGGAGGCCGTGCGCTTTCTACTCAAGGAAACTTAGCAAAGCGGAGCAAAACTACACCATCTGGGACAGGGAGTTGTTGGCCATACATGCAGCCTTCAAGGCGTGGCGGCACTTCCTCGTCGGAGCCAAGCACACGGTGCAGGTCCGCACAGACCATAAGAACTTGGAGTACTGGCGCACGGCGAGGTTCCTGAACCAGCGACACATCCGCTGGGCGGAGTTCTTTGCAGATTTCGACTTCAGAATTGAGTACATCCCAGGAAACAGCAACGTCTTGGCGGACGTGCTGTCCAGGAAACCGCAGTATCTGGAGGCAGAGGCACCGGCGGCAGCCAAGCACATTTTCACACCACAGGCGTGGGCTTGCGCGTCGGCCACGGTGGACCTGGACGTGGTGCGCCGCGCGCTACAGACAGACTCTTTCGCCCGAGCCAAGATGGAGGAGGTGTGCAGCGGCAAGGCGAAGGGCAACGAATTCCAAGTGCGAGACGGCCTGCTCCTACACAAGGGAGTCCTCTACGTACCAGGAGACAGCCTCCGCGCTAAGGTCCTGCAACAGCTGCACGACGCGCCCAGCGCGGGGCACTTTGGCAAGGAGAAGACGGTGGACTTAGTGGCCAGAGACTTTTGGTGGCCCAAGATGCGGGGAGATGTCGCGGATTACGTCAATAGGTGCGACACCTGCCAAAGGGCCAAGCCTGTGCACCAGCCGCCGGCGGGCCTGTTGGAACCGCTGCAGACACCGTTCGAACCGTGGGAGAGGGTGGCTCTGGACTTTGTCACGGATCTGCCCAGTTCGAGGGGCAAGACGGCAGTGCTCGTGGTAGTAGACCTGTTCACCAAGATGGCCCACTTCATTCCTTGCGCGAAGGTGGCCACGGCCGAGCAGACCGCTAAACTGTTTATAGACCACGTGTTCAAGGTGCATGGCCTACCACGATCCATTTTGTCAGACAGGGGGCGCCAGTTCATCTCCAACTTCTGGCAGAAGCTGATGGGTTTCCTGAACGTCAAGGTCAGCCTGGCGTCGGCGAGACACCCGCAGACTAACGGGCAGGCGGAGAGGGTCAACGCCATCATGCAGCAGTACCTGAGATGCTACGCGAACCAGCAGCCCTCGACCTGGGTGGACTATCTACCGTTGGCCGAGTTTGCCTACAACAACACGAAGCACGGATCCACGGGGGTGACACCGTTTTTCGCCAACAACGGGCGGCATCCCAGAACCTTCCCGGGTTTGGACACAGTGAGGGAGGGGGAGCCGCAGGGAGCAGAGGCCGTGGCAGCAGAGTTGCAGGAGATCCACGAGCAGCTCAGGAGGCAGTTAGAGATGGCGAAACAGGCGTACAAAGTGCAGGCAGACCGACACAGGAGGGTTGGGGAAGACATCCAGGTGGGAGACTGGGTCTGGTTAGCAGCCCAGGCAGTTCCGGCCGGATCGTTGGCCAAGAAGAAGCTCGGGCACAAGCAGCTAGGGCCTTACCAAGTAGAGGCGCAGATCAACCCAGTGGCCTTCCGGTTGACGCTCCCGGAGGGGTCCAGAATGCACCCGGTCTTTCATAGATCAGTGCTCACACCCTACAGAGAGCCCCACAGGTTTCAGGCACCAGGGACGGCGCCAGACCCGTTCAGGGAAGCACCCAAGAAAGGGGGGTCGCCGAGAGGGGAGCCACTTAATGAAGCCACAGAGATTTTGGACTCAAGGTGGGGGGAGGACGGGATTGAATATCTTCTCGCCACAGAGGACACCCCGGCCAGCGCCAACAGGTGGGTGCCGGATTACGCAGTGCAGGAGCAGTTGCTCAAGGAAGAATTCCACACACTTTTCCCGCACAAGCCTATGCCGGCGGGCTTTTTCGAGGATTGTCTGTTCACACCCACACTCTCGGCCAGCACTTTCCGGGGTTTCTCGTCAGCTGAGGACTCGGCTCAGGGAGGCAGCTCCCCGGAGGGATCGCTCTCAGGTTTTGGCACGGGGGGATCTTATTGGTGGGAAGACCAGCCCGAAGTGGGTTGGCGCAGAGACGTGCCGAAGGGTCCCTGGGAAGTGGATCCTCTTCAGGCGACAGGGGGAGGGGGGCCCTTGGGTGATTTGGGGGCGGCATCAGATTTTGAGCACGCCGCGCAGGAGATGGAAGCGGAGGAGATCGCCGTCGACGAGCCCATGGGGGACTTCCCGGACTTATCCCGATGGTTGCATGCCTCAGGGGACGAGCTGTATCCCGGACTCACCCCCACAGAACGGGAGCACCCGGAACCCACACCGGAAGAGGGGGAGGGGGGAAGGGGGGCTTCGAGGGGGGGATGGATGTCAGGGGTTCAGAAGGAGAGACACAGGAGGGGGAGCAAATGGAGAGTGAGGAGGAAGAGGACGAAGGGGGTGCAGGCAGTGACAGTTACCAGAGTCGTGACTCAAGCCTCTCTAGCGAATCGGAGGACTCACAGAAGGGAGCACCGATGGCCAGAGCGAGGGAGGTTCCAGGGGAGAAACCTCAGGAGGGAGGGGCCAGCGGGGAGTCCCTGAGCAGCAGCTGGAAATCGGGACCAGCTTCCCCACCTGAGCGCAGTGGGGAGGGGGAGTCCCAGGAGTCGGGACCAGTGTTCTTGCCACCGGCGGGAGGAGAGGAGGCAGGGTTGGCCACGCCCACATCCGGAAGCGGGGAAACGGTCAGAAGGAAGGTTACCGGCTGGGCGCGCGCGCCAAGTTCAAATGTACAGGCGAGCGGCACAGCAGGGAGTCCGGACAGGGAGCCAGGTCCTAAAGCCCGCCGGAAGGAAGGGTGGAGCTCAGGGGGGTCAGCGTCAGAGGAATCGAGGAAAGAGATAACCCCTGAGGGCAGAAGGACCCAGCGTAGGAAGGAGCAGCGTAGGAGGTGGAGCAAAGCGAGAATCTTAAAGTGGTGTGGCTTTAGCAGCGAGTCAGAGGGGACTTAGCCGATCTAGCGTCAAGACGTGGGGTCTGCGCGCCCAGAGCTTGGAAATGGAAACTAAACTTCAATAAAGACTTTTGTATATAAGATCCACTGGGCGTCGGTCCTCTGTGAGCTGGGACCTAGCGGCAGTCCCTGACACAAATGAATCTTAAGATTCTGGGTGCTTAATCTCATATGTATTTAGTCCACATTTGTAAACATTTTTATTCATACCAGTGTCTTTGACACGTGAGACAACCCAGAACAGAAATTCTAATCAAAGTCTGATTTTTTAAATGTGGTGATCTGTTGAAGAAGACAACAGTGGTTACCCAGAACTCATTGCTAGTTGTGAAGGGAGCCCCCAGAACAGCTCAAGCTACAGGGCCCCCAAAATGTGGGTCTGTCACTGTTTGGGACTGATGTTGGGAGAACTGTAACAGTCATCTGTTGTTGGGTTTGAAAACAGCAAACGAGGAGAGGGGAGTAGAGATTCAGAACTATTTGTGGTGCTGGGAAAGAGGTGTAAAGACCATGCTATTTTACCCATCCAAGTTGCCCACACAGAACTAATATTTGCCCAGTAAGGGGGTTGGAAGTCACAGGCACCATGCAGCAAGAGAGTTGCTTCCCTCCCTTTAACTAGAACCTAGGATCCAGCAATAAAGAGCTTAGTACAAAAGCCATACACTTAGAATACAAGAATTATGAGCCCAGGAACTTGTTTGGAGAATCAGAATTAATGGGAGCTCACAGGCTTTCCACACATAAACCCGTTCCTGGTTAACTCAAGTATTCTTCATCTCAGCAGTATAATGTAGAGGGGGAGGGGGATTATTTTGCGGTTACTGTATTTATAAACACGGATAGGGGAGGTCAGCAATCCTTTGTGATCTACTGCAAAACACTCAGCGCTCTTCCCATCTTCTTCCCACCACTGCCATGCAAAGGAAACAGCAATTTAGAAAGCAATTAGGACCGGAGGGGGGCGGAGCGGGACAGGAATTAGTTGCGCCCCCCATCCCACCCTATGCATACAAGCATGTGATGCGTTATCACAGATCTCCAGTTCAGATAATTCAGAAAAGGGGCAGCAGAGTGATCAAGTGGATGGAACAATGAGGAAAGGTTGGGGCATTGGGGACTTTTTGGTTTAGAGAAAAGTTGCATAAGAGGTGGCATGACAGAAATTTATAAAATTTTGCATTGCATGGAGAAAGTGGATAGAGAAAAAATTCTCTCCCACTAAACTACACTTTTAAAAGCTACAATCCTAAAGGCATTGAACTTTCCCCCCTTGCAGTTTGCCTTTGCTCTTTTATTACATTTTTAAAGGATGCTTATTGTTTTGATATATTGATGTAAACCACTTTGTGAGGTTCCTTTCAAAAGCAGTACATAAGTAAATGAAATGGTAAGGATTAAGAGGGACGTATTTCTGACTATATGGATCTGTCTTGATTTATAATAATTAAAAATCATGATCAACCAAAAATAAAAGAGAACAAAAAACTTATATGGATGGCATCACAGAGAGCATTAAACACCCAAGCTTCAATAAAGAATTAAACCATGTGGGTGAACCAAAAGGTCTTCACTAGAGGATTTAGAGAAGAAGGCACCAGGAAAGACTCATGGAGGAGGCTGTTCCATAGCTGGGGTTCTACTGCCAATAAAGCTCTCTCTCCCTGATCGACACCCACTTCATCTCATTTCCGTTTGAAATATTAAAATTATTATATTACCCAAATACGTCCAATCTGACTGCGGGCAATGTGTTATGCCTGCAGATATCAGAAAAAGTGGAGCTGTGTCGACATTTGCTTCAACAGCTCAATGTATATTTTGAAAGAGCAATCTTTAAATAACCATCTAAGCTCTTTAAATAGCCATAATTCTAAAATACCCTAAAAATTCTTTTCGCCATAAGTTATTTTACCAGAAATCCTACTTCAATGTGGGTGCGCTTTGGAACGATCTGTAATTAATTAATTAATGTGTGTGAGTGTGTTAATTTGCAGGTTGTTAGACAGTAACTTTGTGGTTTCTGAAGCCTATTGTGAATAGGTTGTTTTTCAGAAAGTGTAGCCTTGTTGAAGAAAAGTATAGTGGAAATTTGATTAAACAAAAGAGTGCTGGAACAGAGACATAGCAGACACAGCATTCTTTCAAGGGCTTTATCGTCTAGCTGCAGTTTTCAAACAAATGCCCGCCAACAGTCAGCATTTGGACAGCAGACTAAGCAGGCATTCAGGTCACCTAAGTACGGTGAGAAGTATTATATTTCTCTTTAAATTACAGTAATTGTTTTTAAGTTGCCTTTGGCCATTTGTTTATTTATTTCATTAAATGTATACCCCACTTGATAGTAAACCACTTTGCAGTTTTTTGTTTTACAAACCGATAAAATAATAAAATTGAGGGGGGTGGGAATCAACCATACTTCCAAATATAGGGATGAATATTACCTACAATAGCACAGACCCATTGAATGATATCTGTGTCCTCCTTTTCGACAGTGTTGTGGTGGTCACCATTTACTCTTCCTCCATTGAGTTCTGGAGGCACCTACTGGGCTATCACTCTAGAAACCCTTTCTCTCACCTAAGGGAATCTAACAGGAGCTGGTAGATGGTTTACTCCCACGCATGTGCAGAGTGCTCACCCCTCAGCATTTGGCAACCGCCCAGGGAATGCTAGTGCTCAGGGATTTCCTTATGGAGGAGGGAGAGAAACACCAGCCGAATTCCCAGGGGCAGGTTCAGAAAAAGAGGCAAAGATGAAAAGGGGGCATTTGCCTGAGCTGAGGTCCCAGCCTCCTTGGCCAGACTTACTCCTGGAGGGGGGTCAGCAGGGCCGGCCCAAGACATTTGGTCCCCTGAGACGAGTCCCAAAACTGTGCCCCCCCCCGGAAGAATGGAGATTGTTGGGGGGGATCAAGATCAAATGGCGAAGAAAGGCGGGAAGAGACCAGTGGCGCCTCCTCTTTGCCCCGAGGCTGCTGTGGAGGCAGATTTGTAGTGGGGAAGAAGTGGAAGTGAGGAAGATCCAGCTCCCAAGCAGAGGCGGATTTAGGGCAGCCCAGCCAGTCCCCCCCCCCCCCGCGCTGAGCCTGGAGGAATGAAAGGAGCAGCACGGAAGGCGAGAGGGGGCAGCCTTCCTCAGAGGCCAGACATGCTAATGCGCTTATCTCGCCTCCTGGGTGGCTCCCCCCTGCGGGGTGGGGCGGGGGGGTCATTGTGTTAAGAGGGAGCAAAGAGGAGACCGAGGGGAGGGGGGGAAAGAGGGGAGACCAGGGAGGAGGAGGAGGACGAGAGCGGCCGGTGTGACGCCGCAGGGGAAGGCGTTGCCAAAGGCCTGCGCGGGCTGGTTTGGGCGGCAAAGGGCGCGCGTTGCCAACCTTAAATCTCTGGGGCGAAGCGAGAGGGAGTGGGGGATGGGCGGCCGTTGGGACCAGAAAGAGGAGCGGGAAGGACACCCCTCCCCCCCCGTTGCCCCAGCAAGACGTTGGTTGTAGCGCTGATGCTGCGGGAACGTAATAAAGGAAGACAATGTCGAGAGGGAAGCCCTTCAGAGTTATCTCCCAGCCGGTCCCCAGGCGCCACCACAGGGCGTGGTGGCGCCATCTTCCCTCAGGCATATATATATTTGGCGGCGTATCAGCGCCTTGGCCTGAGGCCAGGCAGGGATCAAATCCTTGCATAAACACACACACACATAAAATCCCTGCACGCACACACGTGTTCAGGGAAGTTTTTAATATGTAATGCTGTACTGTTTTTAACACTGATTGGGAGCCGCCCAGAGTGGCTGGGGAAACTCAGCCAGATGGGCAGGGTATAAATAATAAATTATTATTATTATTATTATTATTACACACAAAGTGTGTACTGCCGATCTAGGCTCGGAAGGGCGACGTATAAATTCAGTAAATAAAAACCATGAGAACATAGCAACCCGGAACATTGAATTTGTAGGAGGACGAGGAATGGAAAACCAGCAAACAAAGTTTAGGTATAAAATACATAGCTAAGTTTCCGCGTATTACTAGTTCGTTTATACATTAGGTCCCTTTCTCCTCCAAGGTTGAAAGATCACAATGTTTCACCGCGTAAATTGTAACTTGGCAACTTTCCAAGCACAATGTACCACAAAGTAACTTCCTAATATGAACAGCAGCAATGTGATGTGAGAGTAGCCCTGTGCTGGTGGTTGTTTTAATGAACAGTTAAACTTCACACACAGACCAGGAGGTCAAGTTTCTGCTCAGAAATACTAGTTGAATTAACAGCGCAAACCGTGTTTTGACACCTCAAAGGCTACCACATTTATTGTGGCATATGCTTTCGTGAACGACGGTCTACTCTATCCGAAAAAGTTTCCCAGTTCCTGAGGAAGAGGGCAGTGAGCAGGGGAGATGTGTGTCTCAGACGTTTTTGGAGAGCCAGTGGAAGTCCTCAATCGCACCATTGCACCCCCAGTCGCCGTTTTGGTAACCCTTTTGGGAAGACCATCTATTTGTCCCATTTTGAGATATGAAACTAATACTGAGGATGACGTGACTTGGAAATCAGCTTGATTGTGAGCTTTTTATTTATTGTGGGAGCCTCACAGGACTGTAAAGTGAGACAGAAGTACTATTCTCAAGAATGGAATATTAATCTCCCTAGCCAAGGCCAAATTGTCTGGAAATATTTACTATCAAGTATAAATGGTCTGGAATCCATTTCACATACCACCATAAACAGACATACTTGGATTTATTATCAAAAATAAAAGTCTACTTCACAGCTAACACACGCCGCAATCCCTAGATTTTAATGTTACAGGCGCTTCAGGTTATAGACTCCACTAATGCGAATAAAGTTAAATCTATCAGTCTTGTGAACTGTCCTGAGATATTGTGATGAAGGGTGGAATCTAAATCAAGCAAGAAAGCAAACAGAAAGTCATATAGCAGGCAAATAAGTCTTATACTTTTAACTCTATAAAAATCACACAACAGTAACCCATGTAGTACAGTTTGCAACTTTTCACTACCACACCAAAATACACAATATTGGGAAAGCTATTAACAGAGCAACCTTAACCATGCCTACTCAGAAGTAGGTCCAAAGTCCCAAGTAAGTTAGGCTAGCACAGCATCCTAAATCTCCCTTCCAACATAAGAGAATTTTGAAGCAAATTAGTTTGGACACATTTCTATATTCTGGAACCAATAAGAACCCCCTTATATTCTAGGTAGATGTTCCACCGCTATAATGAAGAATAAATTGAGATAAATTGCAACGTATTGTATCCCAAAGGATACAAATAAATGTTTTCCAGGAAATTCTGCTACAGTAGTCCTTACTGTAAGTACCTTACAGGAATACATATTTAAATCAATTGCCTTCTGCAGAAATATACCGAGCTTCTAAGCGATGATGATGGCAGAAATTAGAGACATTTAATCGTGTCTCTCCCACCCCCAATGTGAGCCCTCTTTTGTTCAGGGATAATCTTTCCCGAGACAGTACTGATATGGTTGCTGAGGTTTCCACATCTTTCTATAACACCCCCAACCTTCACGGAAGCTTTTTTTCAGTAGTAAAAAATGTAGTTCTTACTCGAAAAAAAGTTTCCTTGCCGATTCTGAGTCAGCATACCTATGATTAGGGTTTATAGATAAACTTAGGGAGGGTCCCTTGTGTTAATTACTGTATCTTATGCAAAAATAACAAAGAATGTACCATCAGAGAACCATTATTGATTAACAAACTGCCAGGGACTGGGAAATAGTGGAAGTGAACAAGAAAGGAAGCACCAACAACGTGTGAAGCAAGCCCAGGCAACGGAAAGATGGCTTTCACTCAGAATGCAACCCCATTAGGAATACAAGTGAACAGCACAAGCAACGCTGACAGCAAACCCTACATAGATTAAGCATAATAGAAACATCGCCACCCACCCCCACCCCCACTCATATCCCCACCCTCCACCCCTTTTTTCTCCCACTAATGTCTCAACAAATGAAGCGGATTTGTACAAATGTTACATGTAAAAAATACGAGAGACATTACACATACTTCTGTAAAACAAGAAAATATTTAATAGAAGAAGAAGAAAGAAAGAGAATGTAACCCCCTTGCAGTTTCAAGCGATGGTGCCTTGAGACTGTGTAGATTCAGGATTTGGTTGCGACGTCTGTCCGGGGCTGAATACTCCGAGCATCTAACATCAACCGCTTGGGCTTGAAAGACCTACTGACTTCTTGGCAAGAGGAGTTTCCTTTATTTGCAATGGTTTTACTCACATTCTTCCCTTCAAGTTTTTGCACCGCCTAACCTTAACGAAAACCTCTAAGCGGCTTACGAAAGCAGGAACATGATCGATAAAAGTCAAAGTGAAAAACATACAAAATGCAATTACAGTGAAGCTAAAACCACCGATAAAAGGCATAGCAACTTTTTGCAGGTAAAGGAAAAGGAAAGAAAGTTTATAGCAGGCGCCGCAAAGGGTTCAGTGAAGGCGCCTGCTTCATCTCAAAAGGCAGGGGGTTTCAGAGTGTACTTGCTGCATGTAGGCTTCTTGGGCAAAGCCTTTCAACATGCCTAAGTCTTGGCGCATCTCTGTCTGTAAAATGAAAGCCTCATAATAATATTTTTTAAAAATAAACCACAGTTCTGTCTGGCTCTCTCGCTCCCCAACCCATCCTCTCAAGTCCCTTCAATTGTGAGCAGTAATTCTCCAAGCCTATGGGGCTATGTTCAAGTTTTGCTAAGGGGTGATGCTAAGAGAAGGGTGCGCTCCAGCCCATCTAGATTGGTCAAGCAGCCTTTGAAAAGTGAACTTGAAACTCGCTCCTCCCCAAAAGCCGCCTCCCCATTGGAGCGCTTCTCTCCAAGGAAAACGCGCCGGCCAATTGGCAGCCAGGAGGGGCTATAAAGGCGCCGAACTCCAGAAACCTGGAGCGGGCCTTGAGGAGCAAGGGCAATTTTGGAAGCGAAAAGCAGCTTTGTTGGAAGAGAGCGAGGCAGCGCTTTTGCAAGATGAAAACTACAGGACAAGGTAGGAATAGAGGATTGTTAAGAAGATTTTTAGTTCACTTGTCTTTTAAAAATTGCTCAAATGATTGATATAAATTCAGGGTTTCATAAACGACGGTTTTTTATAAATGAAGGGTGTTTCTGGGTCAGGATCGGGGTGTTGGGAAGGCTTTCAAAGACCCATTTGTGGTAGCCAGGGAGTGATTACACAGGGGCTCAAATGTCTTCGGTTGGAGACATTTCGCAAGATTGGTTTGCACATATTTTACTTGTAAGCATGAAGCATTTAGTGCATTTTACTGCATGAAGCATTTACACACACATTTTCTAATTGTTAAATCCCTTTCACATAAACGGGATTAAGTTTCCCAATAAACGTGGTTAGGATCGGCTGCGGAAAACGATGGCAGGCATAGAAATAAGAGCGTAAACGTATTACCTAAAATTCTATGGTTTGTTTTCATTCAAACCTTGCTCCGAGCAACCGGAAGTTTATTTAAAGGCCACAAAGTGCGTGGATTTCAATGTCAGGTACAAAAGCCTTTCTGTAAAAAGCGAAGGCTTTGCCCTTCTGCGCTCTGCCGGGTGGGTGGTGAGCGGGGCGCTTGAAAGAATTGCCACTGAACCTCAGGCAGCGCCCGATTCTGGGGGACTTGCTCCCGGGCAAGTGCAGGCGATGCAGCCCTGAGCTTTCCATGTCGGGAGGAACATCTGCAAGCCTCGCTTCTGTTTAAGCCGAGAGCTTCCTTCAGATTTGCCTCTTGGTCTTTTCCCAGGAGGAAGCCACCCCAAAACCAGAGGAGATAGGAGAAAAAGGACCGTTTTCACCCCTGCCCAAATCGAGCTTTTAAAGAAGGAGTTTGAAAAGAACCAGTACCCCGGATACGAGACCAGGGAGGCGCTGGCGAGGTGCATCGGGGTCGAGGAAGATCGTGTGCACGTAAGAATCGGGATGGTGGGGGCTCCCAAGACTTCCCTAAACCGCACATACTGGAACAATTTGAAACGCTCCGAATAATCCTTGCGTAGTCGAAGGCCTTAGTTCACCCGGGTGCCTCTCAGCTTATCGCGAAAGGCGCCTTGTTCAAGAGCTAAGTTCCTCTTTCTTGGTTCTTTTTTTGGGGGGCGGTGTATCGTGGATATAAAGGCTTTTGAACATAATGCCTATATGCCTTTCGCACAACACAAAACAAGTTAACGTAGGTTTTCCCACTAATACACTAATCTTTGCTTGGTTGTTGTACCTGAAAGTGAAATTATGACCTACCCGTTTGGAAATAATGGGCATTTGGTTCTCTCCTTTCTTCTGTTCAGATCTGGTTTCAAAACAGAAGGGCCAGAACACCAAAGAGCATTGGTTCCAGGATAAGGATCGGGAACCATGCTGCAGCTCCTTATAGCCACAGTGAGAGAACCTGCCCAAGAAGCACCCTGGACAGCAGCCCAAGAAGCAGTCCAGGAAACCTTCAAAATATTCATATGGAACAATTTTATCAGCCACACAACTTGCATTATGCTGAAAGCTATGGAGGAGCAGGGTTGTGGCAGCCACCTCTCGACAACACGCAATGGGGGGAGAGTGTCCCGCAGCAGCAGAGCTCCCCGGAATTGAACCCTGGTTATTACCAGCAAGCTGCCTTTTGTGGAACTGGGCTTTCTGAGACTTCCCAGGGGAATTATTCAGCTACAAATCCTGGACAAATGCAGAATGTTGATGGAAGTGCTTCGGACTCTCAGTTTTTCTCTTTAAATCAGGTTCCAGATTAGCATCCCAACTCCGCAACTCCTTCCTTGCTATCCTGTACCTATTTTACACGCTCCCTCTGTTAATGCCTTTTAATGTATGACTTCGATGTTTTGAATAAAGTTTGTTCTTTTAATAGCTTTTCTGGAGTCCTCTTAACTTTCCATTTACTGAAACATTCACTTTCCTTTGTGCAAGCTTATAAACATGGGCTTAATTTGTCCGTAGAAAAAAGTCAGTTGTGCGGTACATGTGGTTCTAGAGATAAAAGGTCAGGTTTTCTAATGGCTGGATATTCCTGAGACACATTTTAATGCACCAATGGCTTTCTGTCCCTTTCCTTTTCTTTTTAAGTCTCTGTATCTGAGGCTAGAGTAGGTGGCAATAAATGTGGTGGGAAGTTGCTGCATTTCCCTTGTATGCAAAAGTATATTTGTAGATCCTGGTATAAGTAGATTTAGTAACACTTTTCTGTGTGAATAAGTTTGGTTTCCATTCATGAGTCTTCCATTTAAAAAAACAACAACAACACCAGAAGTTTGAGATGGGGATATAAGGTTTAATTGATTTTCCTACCATGAGTTTGTTAAGTTGCTCTCCAAAGCTTTAAAGACATATAAGTTTAACTTGTATGTGCCTTAGCCTGCAACACGGGCATTTATATCTATTAAAAACTTTGTGGGGGGATATTTTGAACACTTTATTTCATTTTCTTGCCCTTATTCCCCCCCCCAAAGGTTTGTGCTCTAGTGCCTTCAATGAAGCTTTATAGGGGGGTTGCCTGTGAACTAGAGGTACCACTGTATATGCCTGAGGGAAGATGGTGGCGCCCTATGGGGACCGGCTACGAGATAACTCTGAGCGGCTTCCCTCCCTACATTGTCTTCCCTTATTCAACACGTATTTCCAAGCAGAAACTTGACATCCCCATGCGTGTGTTTCAGTAGCCATGCAGTTTAACTGTTCATTAAAACAACCACAGGGCTACTCTCACATCACATTGCTGCTGTTCATATTAGGAAGTTACTTTGTGGTACATTGTGCTTGGAAAGTTGCCAAGTTACAATTTACGCGGTGAAACATTGTGATCTTTGAAGCTTGGAGGAGAAAGGGACCTAATGTATAAACGAATTGCGTAGTAGTAAACCCCAGCTATGTATTTGATACCGCAACTTTGTTTGCTGGTTTTCCTTTCCTCGTCCTCCTACAAATAAAGCCAATTCAATGTTCTAGGTTGCTATGTTCTCATGATTTTTATTTACGGAATTTATACGCCGCCCTTCGGAGCCTAGATAGGCAGTACACACTTTGTGTGTGTGTGTGTGTGTGTATGTGTGTGCAGAGATTGTGGTGTTTTTGTGTGTTCAGGCCGACACGCGGATACTCCGCCAAATATATATATGCCTGAGGGAAGATCGCGCTGCCGTGTCCTATGGTGGCGCCTGGGGACCGGCTACGAGGTAACTCTGAAGGGCTTCCCTCTCGACATTGTCTTCCCTTATTACTTTCCCGCAGCATCAGCGCTATAACGAACGTCTTGCTGGGGCAACGGGGGGGGGAGGGGTGTCCTTCCCGCTCCTCTTTCTGGTCCCAACGACCGCCCATCCCCCACTCCCTCTCGCTTCGACTCAGAGATTCAAGGTTGGCGCCGCGCGCCGTTTCCCGCCCAAACCGCCCAAACCGCGCATGCGCCCCCGCCTGTCCTGCCTTGGCGCCCATTGGCCACGCCTTCCCCTTCGGCGTCACACCGGCCGCCCTCCTCCTTCTCCCTGGTCTCCCCGCTTCCCCCCTCCCCTCTCCGCTCCCTCTCAACACAATGACCCCCCCCACCCCACCCCACCCCGCAGGGGGGAGCCACCCAGGAGGCGAGATAAGCGCATTAGCATGTCCGGCCTCTGAGGAAGGCTGCCCCCTCTCGCCTTCCATGCTGCTCCTTTCATTCCTCCATCCTTCTGCTCCCCTCTGGCCCCTCCAGGCTCAGGGGGGGGGGACCGGCTGGGCTGCCCTAAATCCGCCTCTGCTTGGAAGTTCACTTTGTTCTCTTTTATTTTGGGTTGATCATGATTTTTAATTATTATAAATCAAGACAGATCCATTGAGTCAGAAATACGTCCCTCTTAATCCCTACCATTTCATTTACTTATGTACTGCTTTTGAAAGGAACCTCACAAAGTGGTTTACATCAATATATCAAAACAATAAGCATCGATTAAAAATGTAATAAAACAGCAAAGGCAAACTGCAAGGGGAAAAGTTCAATGCTTTTAGAATTGTAGCTTTTAAAAGTGTAGTTTAGTGGGAGAGAAATTTTTCTCTATCCAATTTCTCCATGCGATGCAAAATTTTATAAATTTCTGTCTTGCCACCTCTTATTCAATTTTTCTCTAAACCAAAAAGTCCCCAATGCTCCAGCCTTTCCTCATTCTTCCATTCACTTGATCACTCTGCCGGCCCTTTTCTGAATTATCTGAACTGGAGATCTGTGATAACGCATCACATGCTTGTATGCATAGGGTGGGATGGGGGGCGCAACTAATCCCTGTCCCGCTCCCCCCCCTCCGGTCCTAATTGCTTTCTAAATTGCTGCTTCCTTTGCATGGCAGTGGTGGGAAGAAGGTGGGAAAAACGCTGGGTGTTTTGCAGTAGATCACAAAGGATTGCTGACCTCACCTCCCCGTGTTTATAAATACAGTAACCGCAAAATAATCCCCCTCCCCCTCTACATTACAGTATACTGCTGAGATGAAGAATACTTGAGTTAACCAGGAACGGGTTTATGTGTGGAAAGCCTGTGAGCTCCCATTAATTCTGATTCTCAAAACAAGTTCCTGGGCTCATAATTCTTGTATTCTAAGCGTATGGCTTTTGTACTAAGCTCTTTATTGCTGGATCCTACGTTCTAGTTAAAGTGAGGGAAGCAAATCTCTTGCTGCATGGAGCCTGTGACTTCCAATCCCTTTATTGGGCAAATATTAGTTCTGATTGAGCAACTTGGATGGGTAAAAGAGCATGGTATTTACAACTCTTCCCCAGCGCCACAAATAGTTCTGAATCTCTACTCCCCTCCCCTCGTTTGCTGTTTTCAAACCCAACAGCAGATGACTATTACAGATCTCCCAACATCAGTCCCAAGCAGTGACAGACCTACATTTTGGGGGCCCTGAACTTGAGCTGTTCTGGGGGCCCCATCACAATTAGCAATGAGTTCTGGGTAACCACTGTTGTCTTCTTCAATGGGGTTGTTCCCTGACAGATCACCACATTTAAAAAAATCAGATTTTGATTAGAATTTCTGCTGTGGGTTGTCACATGTGTCAAAGTCTCTGGTGTGAATATAAATGTTTCTAAATTCAAGTCTGGGGCCCCTCTGGGATTTGGCGCCCAGAATCTTAAGATTCATTGGTTTCGTAGGAGATCTGCCCCTGATTCCAAGCTACTCTGTGTATAACATAAGCAAAATGCCAGAATCTAGATGTCAGAACAGCTCTAGAGAGAAAGGTAAATGTAATAAAATAGATAAAAGGCAAGATTAAAACTCCCAATTGAGATCAAAAAGCTAAGACTGGATGATAAAACCTGCAAGAAGAACAAGATCCAAAGCTGAAACTAAATCTAAATGTCTCCACCTGACACATACAAAAATATTAAAGTGATGCCAAGCAAGGGGGGGACACGCATTATCTGGGGTGCCACCATGAATAAAATAGGGGGGTCCCAGGAAAGCCCCACCCCACATAATTTGTCACATGGAACGGCACACACACACCATTTGTTTTTTTTTGTTTTTTTATAAATATTTATTGGAATTTTTAATAAAAGAAATACAGAAATAATAAACAGCATTGCTTTGTTTTTACAAGATTTCATAACATCTTTAGACTTCCTCACGTCTCCCGCTCCCACTTACATCATTAATGAATTTTTATCAAGCAAATTATCATCTTATTTGCAATTTTATAACCACTTATTTGAATACAATATAATAGTTCTCCTACAAATTTTGTTTCTCTTAATCTCTCTTATCATCAAATTCTAATCCAATTTAGTGATGGCCAATTATTTATAACCAAGCATCCTTCTTAATATTCCACTAAATCACAATATTTCTGTAGATAAATCTTGAATTTCTTCCAATCTTCTTCGATCCTTTCTTCTCCCAGGTCTCGAATTCTGCCAGTCATCTCCGCCAATTGCATATAGTCCATCAGTTGCATCTGCCATTCTTCCAGTGTGGGTAGATCTTGAGTTTTCCAGTTCTTAGCGAGAAGTATCCTTGCTGCTGTTGTTGCATACATGAAGAATGTTCTATCCTTCTTTAACACCTTCTGGCCGACAATACCCAGAAGAAAGGCCTCTGGTTTCTTAGTGAAGGTATACTTAAATACCTTTTTCAACTCATTATATATCATTTCCCAGAAGACCTTCACTTTAGGGCAAGTCCACCAGAGGTGAAAGAATGTTCCTTCATTTTCTTTACATTTCCAACATTTATTATCAGACAAATGGTATATTTTGGCAAGTTTAACTGGGGTCATGTACCATCTGTATATCATTTTCATTACATTTTCCTTCAAAGCATTACATGCAGTAAAGTTCAGCCCAGTGGTCCACAACCTTTCCCAGTCTTCAAACATAATGTTATGCCCAATATCCTGTGCCCATTTTATCATAGCCGACTTAACCATTTCGTCTTGTGTATTCCATTTCAACAGCAAGTTATACATTCTTGAAAGTACCTTAGTCTTAGGTTCTAACAATTCTGTTTCCAACTTCGATTTCTCCACCTGGAACCCTAACTTTTTGTCACTTTTAAAAATTTCTTTAATCTGAGCGTAGTGTAACCAGTCTCGCACTTTATCCTTCATTTTCTCCATACACCCCACATAATTTGTCACATGGAACGGCACACACACACCATTTGAATGGCAATGCACATTAGTTCTCCCAACATCTGTTACAGTTATCCCAACATCAGTCCCAAGCAGTGACAGACCTACATTTTGGGGGTCCTGAACTTGAGCTGTTCTGGGGGCCCCTTCAGAACTAGCAATGAGTTCTGGGTAACCACTGTTGTCTTCTTCAACAGATCACCACATTTAAAAAATCAGATTTTGATTAGAATTTCTGTTCTGGGTTGTCTCACGTGTCAAAGACACTGCTGTGAGTAAAAATGTTTACGCATGAGAGTAGGTGCCCAGAATCTTAAGATTCATTGGTTTCGTAGGAGATCTGTCCCTGATTCCAAGCTGCTCTCTGTTTAACAGAGGGAAAACGCCAGAATCTAGATGCTAGAGCAATTCTGGAGAGAGAGATAAATGTAATACAATAGATAAAAGGCAAGATTAAAACAACACCCAACTGAGATCAAAAAGCTAAGGTTGGAGGATAAAACCTATAATAAGGACAACTAGCTGCAAGTAGATCTAAATGTCTTCACCTGACACATACGAAAACATCAAAGTGATGCCAGGCAAGCCTCTCTGGGAGTGGAAGGTGCGGGATTTATTTCCCCACATCCATCTCTCTGAATGAGGGAAAGAATTGAGTGGTGGAGAACTGAGGGCATATTACGCAGGAGAGACTGCTAAATCTTAGCGAAAGGAAAGTACTAGGTGGTGTGTCATCGTGTGGATGAGGAAAGACTGCAGCGTTATGGGCTGCCCTGGGTGGAATCTACACATAAAAAACACTCTGCAAATGCTTTAAAAATTTTTTTGAAAAATATATTGAATTTCCCATAGCTCACCACAAAAAAATGTAGTTCTTACTCGAAAAAAAGTTTCCTTGCCCATTCTGAGTCAGTATACTTAGGATTAGGGTTTATAGGTACACCTAGGGAGGGTCCCTTGTGTTATGCAAAAATAGCAAAGAATGTACCAACGGGGAAACATTCTTGATTAACAAACTGCCAGGGACTGGGAACATTCATTGTATGAGCTGGAAGGTTGCAGAACGTTTTCAGTTCCTTTGAGGATCGGAGGCAACTATCTTGCCTCGGGTGCAGGGTGGAGCGGCAGGCTATTTGGATGCCGCAAGTCCCTGAAAGGCAGAGGAATATGGCCACGTGAAAGATGTGGGGATAGACAGACAGAAAGAGAAATAGCTGAAGTGAAAAAGAAAGGAAGCACCAGCAACGTGTGAAGCAAGCCTAGGAAACGGAAAGCCCCCTTTCCCTCAGAATGCAACCCCCTTGCAGTTACAAGCGATAGTGGATTGAGACTGTGCAGATTCAGGATTTGGTTGCGACGTCTGTCCGGGGCTGAATCTAACATCAACCGCTTGGGCTTGAAAGACCTACTGACTTCTTGGCAAGAGGAGTTTGCCTTCCCTTTATTTGCAATGGTGTTACTCACATTCTTCCCTTCAAGTTTTTGCAACGCCTAACCTTAACGAAAACCTCTAAGCGGCTTACGAAAGCAGGAACATGATAGATAAAAGTCAAAGTAAAAAACATGCAAAATGCAATTACAGTTAAGATAAAACCACCGATTAAAAGGCATAGCAACTTTTTGCAGGTAAAGGAAAAGGAAAGAAAGTTTATAGCAGGCGCCGCAAAGGGTGCAGTGAAGGCGCCTGCTTCATCTCCAAAGGCAGGGGGTTTCAGAGTGTACTTGCTGCATCTAGACTTCTTGGACAAAGGCTTTCAACATGCCTAAATCTTGGCGCATCTCTGTCTGTAAAATGAAAGCCTCATTATAATATTTTAAAAAAATAAACCACAGTTCTCTTTGGCTCTCTCGCTCCCCAACCCGTCTTCTCAATTCCCTTCTCTTCAACTGTGCGCCCTAATCTCCAAGCCTATGGGGCTATTTTCCAGTTTTGCTAAGGGGTGATGCTAAGAGAAGGGTGCGCTCCAGCCCATCTAGATTGGTCAAGCAGCCTTTGAAAAGTGAACTTGAAACTCGCTCCTCCCCAAAAGCCGCCTCCCCATTGGAGCGCTTCTCTCCAAGGAAAACGCGCCGGCCAATTGGCAGCCAGGAGGGGCTATAAAGGCGCCGAACTCCAGAAACCTGGAGCGGGCCTTGAGGAGCAAGGGCAATTTTGGAAGCGAAAACCAGCTTTGTTGGAAGAGAGCGAGGCAGCGCTTTTGCAAGATGAATACTACCAACCGAGGTAAGAAAAGAGGATTAAGTAGATTTTTAGTTCACTTGTCTTAAAAAAATTGCTCAAATGATTGATATAAATACAGGGTTTCATAAACGATGATTTTTATAAAGGAAGGTTGTTTCTGTTTCTGGGTCAGGATCAGGGTGTAAGAAAGACCCATTTGTGGTAGACAGGGAGTGATTACACAGGGGCTCAAATGTCTTCGGATGGAAACAGTTCGCAAGATTGGTTTGCACATATTTTACTTGTAAGCATGAAGCATTTACTGCATTTTACTGCATGAAGCATTTACACACGCACTTTCTGAATGTTAAATCCCTTTCACATAAACGGGATTAAATTTCCCAATAAACGTGGTTAGGATCGGCTGCGGAAAACGATGGCAGGCATAGAAAGAAGAGCGTAAACGTTTTACCTAAAATTCTATGGTTTGTTTTCATTCAAACCTTGCTCCGAGCAACCGGAAGTTTATTTAAAGGCCACAAAGTGCGTGGATTTCAATGTCAGGTACAAAAGCCTTTCTGTAAAAAGCGAAGGCTTTGCCCTTCTGCGCTCTGCCGGGTGGGTGGTGAGCGGGGGCGCTTGAAAGAATTGCCACTGAACCTCAGGCAGCGCCCGATTCTGGGGGACTTGCTCCCGGGCAAGTGCAGGCGATGCAGCCCTGAGCTTTCCATGTCGGGAGGAACATCTGCAAGCCTCGCTTCTGTTTAAGCCGAGAGCTTCCTTCAGATTTGCCTCTTGGTCTTTTCCCAGGAGGAAGCCACCCCAAAACCAGAGGAGATAGGAGAAAAAGGACCGTTTTCACCCCTGCCCAAATCGAGCTTTTAAAGAAGGAGTTTGAAAAGAACCAGTACCCCGGATACGAGACCAGGGAGGCGCTGGCGAGGTGCATCGGGGTCGAGGAAGATCGTGTGCACGTAAGAATCGGGATGGTGGGGGCTCCCAAGACTTCCCTAAACCGCACATACTGGAACAATTTGAAACGCTCCGAATAATCCTTGCGTAGTCGAAGGCCTTAGTTCACCCGGGTGCCTCTCAGCTTATCGCGAAAGGCGCCTTGTTCAAGAGCTAAGTTCCTCTTTCTTGGTTCTTTTTTTGGGGGGCGGTGTATCGTGGATATAAAGGCTTTTGAACATAATGCCTATATGCCTTTCGCACAACACAAAACAAGTTAACGTAGGTTTTCCCACTAATACACTAATCTTTGCTTGGTTGTTGTACCTGAAAGTGAAATTATGACCTACCCGTTTGGAAATAATGGGCATTTGGTTCTCTCCTTTCTTCTGTTCAGATCTGGTTTCAAAACAGAAGGGCCAGAACACCAAAGAGCATTGGTTCCAGGATAAGGATCGGGAACCATGCTGCAGCTCCTTATAGCCACAGTGAGAGAACCTGCCCAAGAAGCACCCTGGACAGCAGCCCAAGAAGCAGTCCAGGAAACCTTCAAAATATTCATATGGAACAATTTTATCAGCCACACAACTTGCATTATGCTGAAAGCTATGGAGGAGCAGGGTTGTGGCAGCCACCTCTCGACAACACGCAGCCAGGAGAGTGTGCCCTGCAAGAGCAGAGCTCCCGGGAATTGAACCCTGGTTATTACCAGCAAGCTGCCTTTTGTGGAACTGGGCTTTCTGAGACTTCCCAGGCGAGCAACTGCCCAGTTCCATATTATGGTGCGGAGATGGTGAGGCAGCCTCCACCATCAGCTGGGAACATCTTCATGGCATCAAGCACTTATACTCCCTGGTCTGCAACGGGGAATTATTCAGCTACAAATCCTGGACAAATGCAGAATGTTGTTGGAAGTGTTTCGGACTCTCAGTTTTTCTCTTTAAATCAGGTTCCAGATTAGCATCCCAACTCCTTCCTTGCTATCCTGTACATATTTTACAAACTCCCTCTTTTAATGCCTTTTAATGTATAACTTCGATATTTTGAATAAAGTTTGTTCTTTTAATAGCTTGTCTGGAGTTGTCTTTTAACTTTCCATTTACTGCAACATTCACTTTCCTGTGTTCAAGCATATAAACATGGGCTTAATTTTTCCATAGAAAAAAGACAATTGTGAGGTACATGTGGTTCTAGAGATAAAAGGTCAGGTTTTCTAATGGCTGGATATTCCTGAGACACATTTTAATGCACCAATGGCTTTCTGCCCCTTTCCTTTTCTTTTTAAGTCTCTGTATCTGAGGCTAGAGTAGGTGGCAATAAATGTGGTGGGAAGTTGCTGTATTTTCTTTGTATGCAAAAGTATATTTGTAGATCCTGCTATAAGTAGATTTGTTAATACGTTTGGTTTCCATCCATGAGTCTTCCATTTTTTAAAAAAATACAGAAGTTTGAGATGGGGATATAAGGTTTGACTGATTTTTCTACCATGAGTGTGTTAAGTTGCTCTCCAAAGCCAAATATATATATGCCTGAGGGAAGATGGCGCCACCGCGCCCTGTGGTGGCGCCTGGGGACCGGCTACGAGGTAACTCTGAGGGGCTTCCCTCTCGACATTGTCTTCCCTTATTACTTTCCCGCAGCATCAGCGTTGTAAGAAACGTTTTCCTGGGGCAACGGGGGGGGGAGGGGTGTCCTTCCCGCTCCTCTTTCTGGTCCCAACGGCCGCCCATCCCCCACTCCCTCTCGCTTCGACTCAGAGATTCAAGGTTGGCGCCGCGCGCCTTTTCCCGCCCAAACCAGCCCCGCTCACGCGCCCCCGCCTGTCCTGCCTTCGCGCCCTTTGGCCACGCCTTCCCCTGCGGCGTCACCCCGGCCGCCCTCCTCCTCCTCCTCCTCCTCCTCCTCCTCCCTGGTCTCCCCTCTTTCCCCCCCCTCCCCTCGGTCTCCTCTCCGCTCCCTCTTAACACAATGACCCCCCCCACCCCACCCCGCAGGGGGGACCCACCCAGGAGGCGAGATAAGCGCATTAGCATGTCTGGCCTCTGAGGAAGGCTGCCCCCTCTCGCCTTCCGTGCTGCTCCTTTCATTCCTCCATCCTTCTGCTCCCCTCTGGCCCCTCCAGGCTCAGCGGGGGGGGGGGGGGGACTGGCTGGGCTGCCCTAAATCCGCCTCTGCTTGGGAGCTGGATCTTCCTCACTTCCACTTCTTCCCCACTCCAAATCTGCCTCCACAGCAGCCTCGGGGCAAAGAGGAGGCGCCACTGGTCTCTTCCCGCCTTTCTTCGCCATTTGATCTTGATCCGCCAACAATCTCCATTCTTCCCTGGGGGGGGGGGAGAGAGACAGTTTTGGGACTCGTCTCAGGGGACCAAATGTCTTGGGCCGGCCCTGCTGACCCCCCTCCAGGAGTAAGTCTGCCCAATGGGGCTGGGACATCAGCTCAGGCAAATGCCCACTTTTTCATCTTTGCCTCCTTTTCTGAACCTGCCCCTGGGAATTCGGCTGGTGTTTCTTTCCCTCCTCCATAAGGAAAGCCCTGAGCACTAGCATTCCCTGGGCGGTTGCCAAATGCTGAGGGGTGAGCACTCTGCACATGCCTGGGAGTAAACCATCTACCAGCTCCTGTTAGATTCCCTTAGGTGAGAGAAAGGGTTTCTAGAGTGATAGCCCAGTAGGTGCCTCCAGAACTCATTGGAGGAAGAGTAGATGGTGACCACCACAGCACTGTCGAAAAGGAGGACACAGATATCATTCAATGGGTCTGTAATTTAAGGCAATATTAATATGTATGGTTGTTTCCCACCCTCAATCCCTCAATTTTATTATTTTATCTGTTAGTAAACCACGTTGCAGTTTTTTTTGTTTTACAATCAAGTGGTGTATACATTTAATGAAATAAATAAACAAATGGCCAAAGGCAACTTAAAAACTATTACTGTAATTTAAATAAGATATAATACTTCCTTAAACCGCAAATACTGGATAAATTTAAATCGCTCAGAATAATTCTTTCGTTGTCATTCGAATGCCTTAGATCTTCCAGGTGCCTCCGAGCTTAACGTGAAAGGTGCCTTATTCAAGAGCCAACTTCCTCTTTCCTGGGTTTTTGTCGGGTTTTATTTGGGGGGGGGGGCTGTTGTGCCGTGGATGTAAAGGCTTTTTGTAAGGGGTGGCTGCGTTGTGTCCCCTCCTTTTCAACTGTAGGAAGAAATTGTGCCCATACTTGTTCAGAAATCCTGGTTCCTGATGAAGGCTTCCTTTTTCTTCCCAGTAAAATTATTGGTGGCACATACTTTCAAATATCAAAGGTTCTGGGTTTGAACAGTAAAAACTCTTAACAGACCTGGTTTCAACTCTAATTTGAGGGTAAAACCATCTAGGCTGCCTTTATAGCCTGATCCACCTGACCGAACTCCCAAGGGAGTGTGCATAGGATAATCCTATTAGGATGGCAGCATTCAGCACCTTGCCTTGAGAGACCAAATGTGCAGCATTCAGCTGGAACCACACTTAAGTAACATTGATTTCTAGCCAATGTCCCGCAAATCCCTGGTTCTCCCACATTGAAAAAATTACACCACACGAGGCACAAATATTTGGCGGTCTTCTGAACTAGAAAGTGAAATGATGACCTATCCCTTTGGAAATAATGGGCATTTTGTTCTCTCCTTTCTTTTGTTCAGACCTGGTTTCAGAACAGAAGAGTGAGAAGAAAGATGACTGGTGCTAAAACAATGATTAGGAACCGAGCTACAAATGTTGCCTGAAGATTACCAAAATTGGCAGCAAATCAATTATCTTCCCTTCTCCCAACACCTTCTAGGGGTACTCATCCATATAGATCCCCCCTAACTTTTAAATTTTGTATATTTTAAAGTTTTTCAATAAAGTTATTTTAATGCCTTTGTCTGGCTTTCCTTTTACTGAAGCATTTTCTTCCCTTTGCCCAAGGAAGCTAAAAGCACTTGTATATAGAAATCAAAAATAAAAGCTGAGCAATTGGCCACTTTTTCAAATAAGGACCAAAGTCAAAATCTGGGGTTGGAACAATTGGGAAAATGTTTCAAAAGGTTTGAATTTTGCTTTTGCTTTTGTCAGGTTGATGTGGGTTAAATGTTTAGTTGGGGTTGGTGGTTATTTTAATTTGGGTATAAGTATAAGCTGTTCATTATTGCTATTATTATAATAATTTATTATTACTATTGGTTTATTGGTTCGCTATTTGTTGTTTTTTAATATTTGATGTATTGTGTTGTAAGCACAATGTATTTTTGTACTTTTTGCAGAAAACGATAAAGCATATATGGAAATAGATATATACGTGTGTTTTTGTGCATGTGATTCTATGGGGATGGATTTTTCTGAGCCCCGCCTGCCTGCCATGCTACATACTGCACTCCCTTTTTGAAATGTTGCCTGAATACAGAAAGGGGTTGGTTCTGCCGGATCCCCTCTCTGCTTTTGCATGCAACTTCCACGAAGGAAGAGTTCACCCAAACCAAAATCCGCAGTATCTTGATGATGTGACTCAGACATTGGGTTAAATCCTGGAATTCACAGTGTTAAATGAGGATGCTATTGGAGAGTATTGGGAATGCCTTACAAGATTCCAATCTGTTTATAATGCTACACATTATCACTTCATCATTCAGTATTTCCTCTTGTCCCTCATCTTAAACCAAGCTAATCCTTGCTGAGCTTCTGACAACCAGACAAGGGACCAATTCTGCTTATGCGGTTCAGGGTTTGCTTTCCCTCTGCTTTCCACCCAAATGGTGCTGAAACCGGGATTCAGTTCCACGAGCTTATTTCTCTTTTTCTATCCCACCCAGGGGCGCCCACTTGAATAGAAGATGGGGGGGGGGAGTCAGGTAAGCCCTGCCCTGCTCGATTTGGGGGTGGGCAAGGGACCTGGGCCCAAGAATTTTCTCCTAGGACCCCACCTTTCCCCCTGGGAGGCGGCCCACCTCCTTCTTCCCTCTCAGCCCCCGACACCCCCGCGAGGGAGACCAGCCTGAGAGGCAGCGACTGGCGCAAAGGCACCCGAGTGAGCTTTGGGGCTGGTAGTAGGGTGTGTGTGTGTGTGTGCGGGGATTGTGGTGTGTGGTTGTGTGTGTGGTTGTGTGTGTGTGCAGGGATTTGAACCCTGCCTGCCTCACGCCAACACGCTGATACGCCGCCAAATATATACATGCCTGAGGGAACATGGCGCCCTAAGGAGACCGGCTACGAGATAACTCTGAAGGGCTTCCCTCTCGACATTGTCTTCCCTTATTACGTTCCCGCAGCATCAGCGCTACAACCAACGTCTTGCTGGGGCAACGGGGGGGGGAGGGGTGTCCTTCCCGCTCCTCTTTCTGGTCCCAACGGCCGCCCATCCCCCACTCCCTCTCGCTTCGCCTCATAGAATCCAGGTTGGCGCCGCGCGACGTTTCCCGCCCAAACCAGCCCCGCTCACGCGCCCCGCCTGTCCTGCCTTCGCGCCCTTTGGCCACGCCTTCCCCTGCAGCGTCACACCGGCCGGCCGCCCCCCGTCTCCTCTCCGCTCCCTCTCAACACAATGACCCCCCCCGCCCCACCCCGCAGGGGGGAGCCACCCAGGAGGCGAGATAAGCGCATTAGCATGTCTGGCCTCTGAGGAAGGCTGCCCCCTCTCGCCTTCCAGGCTGCTCCTGTCATTCCTCCATCCTTCTGCTCCCCTCTGGCCCCTCCAGGCTCAGGGGGGGGGGGTCCTGCTGGGCTGCCCTAAATCCGCCTCTGCTTGGAAGTTTTTTGTTCACTTTTGTTTTTGGTTGATCATGATTTTTAATTATTATAAATCAAGACAGATCCATTTAGTCAGAAATAGGTCCCTCTCAATCGCTACCATTTCATTTACTTATGTACTGCTTTTGAAAGGAACCTCACAAGCATCCATTAAAAATGTAATAAAACAGCAAAGGCAAAGTGCAAGAGGGAAAAGTTCAATGATTTTAGGATTGTAGCTTTTAAAAGTGTAGATTAGTGGGAGGTTGGATCTTATTATTTTTTGTTAAATGTGAACCTCATTTTTGTTCCAAATTGTTGCTCTCTAAACCAGTTTCTATTCATCCAGACAAAATGATTCTGCCACCCTGACCAGTTAATACTTAAACTCTTCTGTATTGCTTCATCAATGTGATTACACTATTGACAGAGAACTTTGATCACCATGTTAACATCTATGATGTCATGAATAGCTCTATCTGAATTGAAATTTACATGGATTTGCTGAACATTCAGATGTCTATCTAAATAGTGTGTGAAGCAATCCTAAGAGAATGATAACTTGGGAAACTGCTCTGCTTGGCTGTCCTCCAATTGCATTCAGGATAAGAATAAGACTACAGTAAGGGCAGGCAGATCTCTGAAGCACCAGGTGTGTATCCTTTCTCCTCAAACTACTTGCCAGCTCAAACACTGCACAGAATTTTCCCCACCGATTGATCTACATTGGATTATTCCTGCCTGATTTAGGGATGCAGGAAGAGCTCCTGATTTGTTCTATTTGTCTAGTTTTAGGAGGGTTTTAAAAACAATTAATTAATTAAAAACATTTAAAGACAAGAGAGAGAGAGACATTGCACATACTTTTGTAAACCAAGAAAATCTTTAAGAAAGATACAATAAAAAGAAACATTTAAAGACCACTTGATTGTAATAGAATCTCTGTAAACAAAACATTAAAATTACCAATGACTGACAGTTAAAAACAAGTATTTTAAAAATTTGGAATATAATTTAAATCAGCAGTAAGCTAAAAAGATATTAAAACACATTCCATTTCTACAGGCCTAGATAGGCTAGCCTAAGCAAAAACAACTTTAGCAGGTGCCGAATATAGTACTTTTTTGTTGTTATTTTTATTTTCTAGTGCTTGCCAGTTTTTGTAGGTCAATGCCAATAAAGATTTGAATAAAAATAACTATTTTGAGAATCATTTCTGAAAATGGCCTCTCTTCATAGTTGTTTAAAAACAAACAAACAAACAAACAAACAAACAAACAACAACAAATAGCTTGTCTCTACTTCAGTTTCATACTTTCCAAATTTCTCAGTTAAAAGAGGGTTTCCTATTCAGTAAAACAATAGTTACTTTAGTGTGAGTGAATATATATGTATAAGTAAACACACAAACACACCCTTTTATGGGGCCTGGATACATTCATGTCCTGTTAACATAGCATGGAAACATTACTTTCATTCATGTTGCCTTTTGTTTCATTCATGTTGCCTTATCTAGCTATGAATTCAAGAGATGGTCTTAGACAAGTTCTGTCTCTCAACCCTAGCCCCTTGGAATGATAAGGTTGGGCTTGATTGTGTCCATAAAAAAGATAATTATTTAGAGAGTCAACTTCCTTGGCCTGAGCACAAATTATCTATTCAGTTAACTGTGAGAGAATTCCTCATCTGAAAATTAAGATTACAGGATTTCTTTGTATTACAGCCTTATTCCTGGCATGATGAACCATAATTGATCCTGAGATTGATCACTGCCATTGTGTGAGTATGTTTTAACATGCAGCCTGAAAAGAAGAGGAGTTCTGAAGCATGTGGACTACCCCTACTCATTGGCAGAGTTTGCTTGGAAATGTTTTGCTTTGCTCATGGCAGTAAGCCCTTGTGTCTTCCAGCAACCTGCCTAGCATATCAGTTTGTATAGAATGCTAAACCATGGCTTACTAAACTATGGTTTCTTAAACCATGGTTTAGCTGCATTATGTGTGAACCCAGCCCATAACTATGGTTTATTTATTATGGTTAAATATTCTAGCTAGTTTAGAAACCTTAGCTAATGTTAACCATAGCTTAGTGTTACGTGTGAACCTAGATACCCTCCTTAGCTATAGTTAAAGTGCCATCGCCCCAAACTTGCAATGTTGTCAATGAAGTGCTGCAAAAAATTCAAACTGCTCTCAAGATACAACTGCTCTCATTGTGCTTTTAATGATTCTACAATGCATTGAATCAAGATTTAACTGATTATCTGCCTGATGCCTCAGTTGTAACCATGGTTTATTAACTATGGTTAATGTTACTAAGGGGTTAGTATTACGTACAACCAGGCCAATGACATGTTCTAAGATCTGATCAGTAGCTTCAGTAAGAATTTATAAACTAGCCTAGGACTTGCTGATCAGAAGGTCAGCGGTTCGAATCCCCATGTTGGGGTGAGCTCTCGTTGCTCGGTCCTTGCTGCTGCCAACCTAGCAGTTCGAAAGCACGTCAAAGATCAAGTAGATAAATAGGTACTGCTCTGGTGGGAAGGTAAACAGCATTTCCGTGCGCTACTCTGGTTCGCTAGAAGCGGCTTAGTCATGCTGGCCACATGACCCGAAAGCTGTATGCCAGCTCCCTCGGCCAGATGAGGGAGATGAGCACCGCAACCCCAGAGTTGGTCACAACTGGACCTAATGGTCAGGGGTCCCTTTACCCTTTACTTTATATAGCATCTTCATGGTGTTTCCCCTAGAGGATCCACATTCTAACATGCAGCACATTGTGAAGACTGGGCTTGATTTCTGAGTTCACATAATGTGTATAGATATCCATTCTACTGTACATTCTGTTACCATTGCCACTGCCATTTCTAGAGTGCTGAGAGACTAGAGTGCTCCAGTTTTCTCAGGGACAACATTTTGTTTTTCTTCACAATGCTAACAAAGCCTTTTGACTCTTGGCAGTTTTTTGTTTTTTCATTAGAATGCCTTTGCTTTATTTTAATTCATGACATTTGACAATTTTGTGCAAAACAAACCAGACATTTTAACACACAAGGCATTTGTGATCAGTTCCTGACAGTACTGAGTAATCAGTATTTAAGCAATCTTTATTATTATCCCTTAACAACACAGTTGTGGCAGTTTGACTCCTCCCACCAATGTGAACAAAGGCTTGCTAGACAGCTGATATCAATCTAGACTCACTGTCTGGAGATCAGTGATAAGGCATCACATGTTTGCAGCTGAGGGGGTGGGTGGAGTCAGAAAGAGCTTGAAAGGGAATTTTTAACCCTTTCTGCTTTGTTTTCCCCCACCAATCTGAATGGCTTCCCAAGCTTCTATATTCTTCACATGGCAGGGATGGTCAGAAGGTAAATGAGCTCTAGGTGATTTTAAGTAGATCAGAAAGGATTTCTGACTTCCCCATGTTTATCAATAACAGCAACAAAGTAATCCCCTTCCCCTAAATTCAGAATTGTAGGTTCTATACAGTAAAAAGTAAAATAAAATGGGGCAGGGGGAAACAAATTTGCTGCATGATGCCTGCAACCTCCACCCTTCCTGCTGGGCAAATACTAGCTCTGAGGGGGCAACTAGGGTGAAATGGCATGGTGTTTTAAACTCATTCCTTAGCACCGCAAACAGATCTGAATCCGTAACTGCCACCTGCCCCCCCCCCCCATGTTGTGTTTGCCATTTCTAAAATTAACAAGAAATGAGTTTATTACAGATAAACTTACAAAATTAGGTCTGGCTTGGTTCCAAGTCACTTTCTGAGTAACACAGACAAACAATTTTTAGTGTAGGAAGTAGATTTCACATAGTGAAATATGTATGATCAACAATCCCATTTCTGCATTGATTGTGAAGACCTTCACTGCTGCAAGAATTTGACTATGCACTTTGGAAAGTATGATGGTCTCAATTGAAAATGAGTTCCTTGTCTTGCCAGCCACAGAATTTTAACACAGCCAGCAAGTTGCTAACCAATCAGAGAATCAGGAAACCATCTTAAAATGCCTACAAAATAGAAAAGGCTTTGTCAAGTGTCTGAAGTTCAAAAGGCAGGAGAGCTGTCTAAACTCAGTCAGGACTGGGCCCATAATATTGAATGCCTAGAATCTGTAAATTGCAAGCTGTTCATCTGAACCATGGGGGACCACCACCAATGTCTTCCCTGAAAACCTCAGTCATCAAACTGTGATATAAGGGATCAGATGGGCTGTATCCTCCAGAAACTCCTGTAACAGCTCCTCCACCACTCTCTTCACCATGTTGCCCAAGAAGGGAATATTTGCAAGCAGATGGTGGTTGTCGTAAAGCACAAAAAAAGGTGCAAGAGGAGGTTTCAACGGGCACAATGACACTTTTTCCTTTCATGCCTTTGGGCCTGCTCTCACTTAGATAAATTGCCCCCGCCTCACTGAACAACCCTTTACATGAAGGTTTCTATCCCTTTTCCCTTAAAAATTCTAGCCCCAGAGTATGCTACGAAGGACCTTTGTGAAGGGGTAACTAGTAAGTTGGAGTCTCAGACAGGTTTTCTTTAAATAATAAAGATTTATTTAAGGCAAGATAGTATATAACACAAATGGATTCATTTATTGCCGTGATGGGAAACACTGTAACTTAGTGGCAGAACATGTTGTCTGCATGCAGAAGGTCCCAGCTCCAGCTCCTGGTGTCTCCCAGGTAGTAGGGCTTGATCAGACTCCCACCTGAAACCCCAGAGAGCTGCTCCACAGTGCTGAAGCAGAACCATCAAATGGTGAAGTTGGCAGGGACCCTGAGGGTCATCTCTTCCAAGCCCCTACAATGCTAGAATCCTATTGTTTTTCTACAAACAACAAATGGGTAGTTTAAAAAGACCTACCATCAGAAACCATTTCCTCCATTAAATGCATAGTTTGGAAACTGAAAACACACTCATTGAAGACTGTTGGGATGCAACAAGAATAATAAACCAAACAAACAACGAACTCTATAATATTATTTCCTTGTGGTCTCAAAATATGAGCAACCCATAAAAATCACGAACAGGTGACAACCCTATCATTAAAATTTGCAGTGTAATCCTTATGATTATGATTTTTATTAACTATTAAACAATCAACATTAACTTAGATAACAGCACACAACAATACAATATTTACATCACACACTACATCTACAACTACTTTTCAAAGAAAGAGGAAAAAGGTAAAGATAAAAAATTAAGGTAATTAAAATATAATTCCGATTATTCTCATTGTACTATCTCTCATTTTGTTATTTATCACACAGTGCCTTATTGTTGTTCTCTTTTCCAAAATCTTATCAAAGAAGTTCTATTGTTTACACCTTTATATTACAAGAGTCACTCAAGATCTGCCAGGAGCTTTTTGTTATCACAATAGTTTTTTTTAATATTCTTTAAATACTATCCATTCCTTATTGATCTTCTGCATCGGGTATCCTCTTACTCTCCCTGTCATCCCTGCCAATTGTAAGTATTCTATCATTTTAACCTGCCATTCAGTTTTTGTGGGGGGTCTTTTCACTTTTCCAATTCTTTGCCACCAGGATCCTGGCTGTTGTTGTTGTGTGGTCTGCTATTTTTTTAAAAAAATTAAATTGCTTGAAGAGTGGTCTGCTATTTTTTTAAATTTCTGTTGACATTATTCCTAAAAAGAAGGCTTTTGGTCTCTTTGTCGATGGGAATTTTAATATATTTTTTAATTCATTACTGTATATATGATGTCCCAAAACTCTCTTATGCTCTTACATTCCCACCACATATGCATATACGAACCTTTACCATTTTTGCATCTCCAGCACACTTCTGATCTATTTTAATACAACTTGGTCGGGATAAGGTGTCATCTGTACATGATTTTCATGATGTTTTCTCTAAGATGATAGCATGCTGTAAACTTCATGTTCACCTTCCATAATTTCTCCCACTGGTTCATGTGAATATTATATCCAAGTTCTTGGGCGCAACACACCATCACCCCTTTCTTTTACCTTTTCTTTTACCTCCCACTCAAGATGTAGATTGTACATTTTTGAAATATACTTTCCTTTGGATTGGATTAGTTCTTTTCCCAAATCTGATGTCTTATTTTCAAATCCTTTTTTAAATCTATACTTAATCTTTCATTTAATTGAAAATATTGTAACTAATCCGTCAGGTACAACCTAATTTCTTCAAACTTCTTCAGCGTCAATTTGTTATTGTTTTCTTCTAATATCATTCTATACTGTCAGGGAACTGTCATCCGAGGAAAAAGTGGTGGACAGGCTCCAGCAGAATAGGAGAGACTCTGCAGCAGCGGAGGGAACCAGCAGGGGGAGTGCCAGAGTCACTGCGGAGGAAGGGCTCTGGGACACTTCCAGTGGAAACAGTGAAGAGGTTACTAGACCTCCCTTAGGAACTCCATCCCTTCGCCGGAAACTGTCACGCAGAGAGTCACGAAGGCGCATGTCTGTCAAACAACTTTTATGTTGGCGTAAGTTCCGTAGCCGCCCACTGTCAGATACTACCAGCGACTAGCGGAGTCATGCTTTGGGGGAGCTCCGTTAGTGCCTGGGTTTGGATGACCAGCCAAACCCCAGCGGGATCCAGCTTTTACGCGCAAGCAGCTCATTATCCCATCATAGCAATCTGACAGTCTCCAAAAGCAGCTTGTGCAAGCAGAGGGCATCATGAGCGAACCAGCCGGAACAGGAGGAGCAGGAGCGGGAGCAGGTCCAAGCCTGGAAGAAAGGTATAGGGCGTTGGAGGTCCAGCTCGCACTGCAAACGGCGAGGCTAGAGGAGAGGAGGGCTCAAGATGCAGATAAGGGGAAAACCACCCCACTTGCCAGAAGGGTGCCTGGATTGGTGCAGAAATTTGGGGGGGATCCCAGGAACTATCAAGCCTTTAGGACAGAGATGCAATATGCTATCAATCTACTGTTTGATGACTTCCCCGATGAGAACTCTAGAGTGGCGTACGTGATTGGCCATCTAGAGGGAGGGGCGAGGGACTGGGTTCGGCCCCTGATGGCAGCCAATAACGAAATCTTAAAGGACACAATGAAGTTTTTTCGCGCCATGGACTTGATGTTTTCCAGCGAGATTGAGCAGGGGGTGGTGCGCAGGAAGTTAATGGCATGTAAACAAGGGAGCCGATCTGTACGTGAGTACTGGACTGAGTTCACCATGCTGATTCACAGACTGGGGTGGGACCTTGCTAGTGAACCTATTCAGATGATGTTTGAAGAAGGTCTGTCTCCGTCAGTGAAGGATGAACTTTCCCGGGCACCTAGGGCGGAGTCTATGGATCAGCTGACTAAAGCAGCGCTGTCCATAGGATCACGCCAGGAAGCTAGAGCTATGGAAAAGCGGGAAGAAAAGGGGGAACGTTGGAAGGATTTCCGCATTCCAGAGATTCCGGAGCAGCCTTTCCCGCCAGCAGAGCCGATGGAACTGGGAACAGCGCGCGCGCGCGCAGTTTCAAACACCAGGGAAGAGCGGAAGAAGGAGGGAAAGAGCGGCAAGAGATGCTATCTCTGCCAACAGCCAGGTCACTTTGCCAGAGTCTGTCCGCAAAGGAAGGAATGGCAAGGGATGGCAGGAACTGTTGGGGGGAAGGAGGAGGGAGAAATGAAGGAACAAGTAAAAGCCAACGCCTGGTTGCCAACATCAGGGCACAGCAGCCAGGCCAGGGAGTAGTGAACGTGCCCACGCCGGAACCTCCAAGACCAGCGCTTGTGATAGAGGTGTTGCTGGAACTGGCAAACGGACACCCACTAAAGATAAAAGCGCTATTGGACTCAGGTAGCTCATGTAATTTCATGAGTAAGGAGTTTGCAGCGGAACATCAGATACAGACTATCCCATTAAGTAAGCCTTTGCAGGTTACCACGATTGATGGGAGGGAGCTGTTGGGAGGAGAAGTGAGCCAACAGACTGTACCTATGATAATGAGGGTGGCACGGCACACAGAACTGATTGCGTTTAACGTAGCCACCTTGGGAGGAGCCCCTATTATCTTGGGAATGAGCTGGCTGGCACTACACGATCCGCTAGTAGGCTGGCATCAGAGAGTGGTTTCCTTTGGATCAGCACATTGCCTAGAACACTGCAAGGAGGGAGAGGCGCAGGCAGGTGCCAGGGCCACTCTAGCAGGGGTGGAAGTGATGGACAAGGGGAAGGTGCCACCGCAATACGCTGATTTAATTGACGTATTCAGCGAAAAAGAAGCAGATAAACTGCCCCCGCACAGACCCTTTGACTGTCAAATCACCTTACTCCCAGGAGCACAATTGCCAGTGGGCAAGCTGTATGCAATGTCAGACAGTGAGATGCAGGAGTTAAGGGAGTTCATTGACAAGAATCTTAAGCGAGGTTTCATCAGAGAGTCACGAGCGGTGGGGGGCAGTCCAGTGTTCTTTGTGGACAAGAAACACACGGGCAAGCCCAGACTTGTGTGTGATTTCAGGTCCCTGAATGCAGTGTCAGAACCAGTGACTTTCCCTATGCCTAGAATTGATGACATTCTGACACAGGTGAGAAAAGGGAAAATTTTTACCAAGCTGGACCTTAGGGGGGCATATAACTTGATACGTGTGAGGAAGGGGGATGAGTGGAAGACCACTATGTTCACCCCCTTGGGGGCTTTTGAGTACCTCGTTATGCCCTTCGGATTACAAGGAGGCTCCGCCTGTTTTCAATCATTCATGAATCACGTCCTGGGGCCATTGCTCTACAAGAACTGCGTAGCGTTCTTAGATGACGTCCTGGTGTACTCAGAGAATGAGGAGCAGCATGTGCGAGATGTAAGAGAGGTACTGAGCAAACTTCGAGAAAACCGGCTGTGGGTGAAACTGGAGAAGTGTCAGTTTCATACCAGGGAGGTGGAATTCCTGGGGTACCGGTTGTCTGACAAGGGATTGGCCATGGATCCCAGCAAGGTTCAAGCGGTACTGGAATGGAAAACACCAAAGACCAAGAAGGACGTGCAAAGGTTCCTGGGCTTCGGAAACTTCTATAGGAAGTTCATCAAAAACTTTGCCCATTTGACTGCGCCCATCACGGATTGTCTTAGTAGCAAAAAAAAATTTGTTTGGACGGAAGAAGCGCAGCAGGCGTTCGAACGCCTAAAGCAGGCGTTTGCGTCGGAAGAGCAGCTTCTGCACGTGGATCTACAAAAACCAATGAGAGTGGAGACTGATGCGTCAGACCGAGCGGTGGGGGCCGTGCTCCTCCAGCCGGGAAAGGATACGTCTGAATGGAGACCGTGTGCATTCTTTTCGCGAAAATTGAACAAATCCGAGAGGAACTACACGGTGTACGACAGAGAACTGCTCGCCATTCATGAAGCATTCCGGAAATGGCGGCACTTGCTGATTGGGGCGCAACACAAGGTTCAAGTCCGAACTGACCACAAAAATCTGGAATATTGGAGAACAGCTCGAGTGCTGAACCAGAGACAAGTGCGATGGGCTCAGGAGTTCTCCAAGTTCCACTTTGAGATTCGTTACGTGCCAGGCTCAGAGAATGTGAGAGCGGATGCCCTTTGCAGGAAACCTGAGTACTTAGAGGGGGAGGGAGCGCCTGAGGCAAGGCATGTAATCTCTGAAGACCGCTGGGTGTGTGGGGCGGCATTGGTGGGGCAAAGGGAACTGATGGAAGGGACGGAGAACGATGCATACGCCCAAGAGAAACTCAGAGAACTCAGGAGGACAGAAGAGAACACAGGGGGGTTTGAAGAAAAGAACGGGGCGTTATATTACAAAGGGGCACTGTACATACCAGATGGGGAACTGAGGGGGAGAGTACTCAAGCAGTTGCATGACAGCCCCACAGCGGGGCATTTTGGACAGCACAAAACCATGTGGTTGGTTACCAGGGAGTTTTGGTGGCCCAAGGTGAGGGAGGACGTGCGGGAATATGTCAGGGGTTGCGACAGGTGCCAGCGAGCAAAAGGAGAGAGGGTGGCGCCAGCGGGGCTATTACAACCCTTACCCACGCCAGAGAGGCCATGGGAGGCAGTATCCATAGATTTTATGACGGATCTGCCAAAATCCAAAGGCAAAACAGCTGTCATGGTGGTGGTAGATCTATTAACCAAAATGTGTCATTTTATAGCATGTTCACATGCGGTTACAGCGGAAGAGACCGCCAAGTTGTTTGTAGAGCATATTTTCAGGTTGCATGGCGCCCCCTTGAGGGTGGTCAGTGACAGAGGCAAACAATTTACTTCCAGGTTCTGGAGGAAACTTATGAGCTTACTGCAAGTAGAACTCAATTTCTCCACTGCCCGACACCCAGAAACTAATGGGCAAGCGGAAAGGGCAAACGGGATTTTACAACAATACCTGAGGTGTTATGTAAAGGACAGAGAAAATGATTGGGTAGATAAGCTACCGCTGGCCGAATTTGCCTACAACAACGCGGAGAATGTGTCCACAGGAATGAGTCCTTTCCTGGCAAACTATGGGTGCCATCCCCGGGCATTCCCAGGAGAGGGAGGGGAGAGGTGGAGCGTGCCGGCGGCGGAAATGTTTTTTGAAGAGATGGAAGCGATTCACCGTCAGCTCCAACTTAACTTAGAGAGAGCCAAGGAAGAATATAAGAAACAAGCAGACAGAAATAGGAGGGAAGGTGAAACCATAAGGGTGGGAGACCGGGTGTGGTTGTCAACCCAAGGTCTACCGTTCAAAGGGGGGAGTAAGAAGTTGAGACCCAAAAGATTGGGACCCTTTGAGGTCATACAGCAGGTCAATCCAGTAGCATTCAAACTCAAACTGCCCAGTCACATGAAATTACATCCAGTATTTCACAGGTCATTACTGTCGCCGTACCGAGAGGGACGGGAGTGGGGGGAGCGTGAGAGAGAGGCCACCCAAGCGCCCGTGATAGAAGAGAGAGAACGCGACATGAACGTGGCAGGAATCATTGATTCCAGGTGGAAGGGGAATCAGGTGGAATATCTGGTAGAATGGGAGGGGGAAGTAGAGTCGGAAAACACTTGGGTACCAGCAGAGGTAGTCAAGGACGAGGTTTTAATAGAAACATTTCACCAGCGTTTTCCAAAAAAACCGCAACCCGTGGCACGATTTAGAAGGGAACACTTTGGGACCACCGATGAGGAAGGAGAGTTTGAAGGGTTCCCAGAGTCAGGGGTGGGTGAGGAAGCCGTCTCCGACGAAGAAGAGGAAGACGGGGAGAGAGACGGTACGCCATGGTTAGAAGTGTTTGAATCCTCGGACGACGAGGAGAGCTCCTTCAGGGGCTTTCCACCCTCACCGCCAGTGGGAGAGGAGGTGGGGGTGTGTGAAGGGGGCCCTGGGGGGGAGGTGGATGTCAGGGAACTGTCATCCGAGGAAAAAGTGGTGGACAGGCTCCAGCAGAATAGGAGAGACTCTGCAGCAGCGGAGGGAACCAGCAGGGGGAGTGCCAGAGTCACTGCGGAGGAAGGGCTCTGGGACACTTCCAGTGGAAACAGTGAAGAGGTTACTAGACCTCCCTTAGGAACTCCATCCCTTCGCCGGAAACTGTCACGCAGAGAGTCACGAAGGCGCATGTCTGTCAAACAACTTTTATGTTGGCGTAAGTTCCGTAGCCGCCCACTGTCAGATACTACCAGCGACTAGCGGAGTCATGCTTTGGGGGAGCTCCGTTAGTGCCTGGGTTTGGATGACCAGCCAAACCTCAGCGGGATCCAGCTTTTACGCGCAAGCAGCTCATTATCCCATCATATATACATTGGCCAGTCTCCTTTCATATTTTTCTTTTTGACTGCCATGGCTTCTGTCGGTGAGGTCTTAGGTTCTAGTATTTCTTTATATATTCTCCCATATTTTATAAGGGGATTTTCTCACTATATGGTTTTAAAAAACCCTGTGTACCGTCACCTTCTTATAGACTAAATACGTGTGCGGCAGAAATAAAATCCACTGAATTAAATGGGACTTACTCCATAGTGTGTTTAGGATTGTAATCTTAATTTTAGAAATGAAATAAAAAATAAGGTTTCCTTGCAGTTGTGGCTGTGAATGCCTATTTTATTCAGTTGTATTTTATCCTTTTCAGATACTCTCCAAACAGCTCTGAGACTTTGGTAATCATCCAGTTTTGGTTAACCTGTTCAGAGGAGAGGATTGATCACATCAGGTCAATTACCTACTTAGTTCAATCTGTTATAAAACAAGAGTGACTACAGAACTGAAAGCCTCTTTTCTATCTGAGATGCATTGGTGACACTTTCCTATCACAGGCCTTGGGTGACAGCCCATTAACCTAAAAACACCTCTTTATGAGTAACAGGCCATATAACAGGATTGTGGACAAAAGGGACCAGACGCTGTGGCAGAGCCAGATACCAACTCTATTCCCGTATCTAGTTTAACATAATTATTACAGGAGCTAAGAATGTCAATACAGCCTGAGGGGCTAATTCACCTGCTCATCTTCCAACCTAATATATGCCATCAGTTGCCTTCTATCTGGTCTATGCAAACGAATGAATGAGCACAAATCTGAAATGTCAGTATAGAAAAGCCAATGAGGGAACATTTCAGCTTCTCAGGATGCTCTGTCACTGACCTTAAGGTGTTCATTATTGAATGAAGTGACCTCAAACCATGAGACCATTGTATTACAACGCACCAGTGCTATTATTTGCAGATGGAATCAATACAATAGGGGCTGGGTTTATGTTTTTTAAAACCACACTGGATGTGCCAAAAACTGATTTACCAGTGCAAGGATGTCTGTGTTATCAACTACTGTTTTTGGTGCATCATTGCAGTTTAAAAGGTCATTATCCTCAACTGTATAATTCAGCATTTAGTTTTCCTCTGGTATCTTTTTACAAGCTCCCCACCAATTGTGTCCCTGCAACTCAGGATAATACTTTATGCATCCAATGAAGTGAATTATATTGTGTGTGTCATAATAAAATTGTTAATCTTTCAGGTGCTACAAGACTCTTCTGTTGGTTTTGCAGAATTGAAAAGATTCGCCCTGCACCAATTTTACAATGATTGCTTACCGATTGAAATGGTAATCTAAAAAAGCCATTGTGAAATGGGTGCTAACTTTTGTGCTAGATTCTACTGCCTCAAATGAATGGCATCTCAGCCTGTGGTCTTTATCTTGCAGGTCATGATTACAACATCTTTTTGTGCTTAAATAAGAAAGAAACTCTGATCTCCCTCACCCCCTGCTTTGCGAAACACATTACCCTACTGTGGATTGTGGAGTTGTGGTTGTTGTTGTTTTCTAATGGGCCAGCATGCCCACTTTTGCTTTTAATTGAGCTTATTTACACCTTTTTTTGGGGGGGGATGAGGGACATACAGAATCAGTATAGACTGAGTGCATCTTCTGAAGGCAAGGATATGGTTGGTTGGTTTTTTAACTGCATGCATTAAATGCTTGTTTTTATTTCTTTAACTGCAAATGATTCTGGAAGAAGATCTGGTCAGTTGGCAACTAAAGAACTACTTGTAGCTATTTTATTCATAGATCTCTTGTATCACATCTAATTTGTGCATATGTGACCACCTGTCTGTATATGAGGTCTCTTTAGGAGAATGCCAGGTTTTCCAAGCATTCTGCTCCACACAGTAGCCAACCATATCACTATGCAATCCCAAAAGCAGGACACAGGTCAGGTGAGTACCCTTTCGCCCTGTTCTTTCCCAGCAATTGATATGCCTCTGATAGCATATATCCATAACGATTAGTAGCCACTGATAGTCTTAGCATTCATGAATTTGTCTAATCTCTTGAGAAAGCCATCTAGGTTGGCAGCCATAATCACATCTTGAGTAATTCCAGGGCTGTGCTTACACACACACACACACACACACACACACACACACACACAGATGTGGACCCAGATCAGCCCTATCCCAACCTAGGTCACACCCAACCCAGATCTGGTCCTATATCAGGGTAGGGCTAAAGGGGCAGGGCAGGGTAGGACAAATCCACTAGATTCAATTTGATCTGCCAAATCTAGCACCCAGCCCCATTAAATTCCATAGTGCAGTGTTGAGAAATATAGTGGAATGGGCAGGTGAGGTTTTATGATGTGGATTTGTAATATATTCCAAGCCTAAAGCCTATATCTCAGTGAATGGAGTAAATTCAGACTCACACAGATTATGTAGAGGTACTCAACAGAGATGTCCTCTATCCCCACTGCTGTTCGCACTTTCCACTGACCCATTAGCAGAACCATTTAGATCTGAATATATAATCAAATGAACAGGGAACATAATGATATGCCAATAATGTAGCATTATTTGTGAAAAACCCTGAAAAAAACATTTGGAGATGTCTTAGGCTTTGATAGCTTTATACTCTTAGGCTCAGTTGTTTCAGGGTTTTTGCTGGGCGGCGGGCGGGGAGCATGTTGCAGCTGTTGTTGATTTGGTTGTGTATTAGTAAGTTCAGTGGGACTACTTCTAAATTAGTTGTCCTAAGTAAAGGTAAAGGTACCCCTGCCCGTACGGGCCAGTCTTGACAGACTCTGGGGTTGTGCGCCCATCTCACTTAAGAGGCCAGGGGCCAGCGCTGTCCGGAGACACTTCCGGGTCACATGGCCAGTGTGACATCGCTGCTCTGGCGAGCCAGAGCTGCACACGGAAACGCCGTTTACCTTCCCGCAAGTAAGCGGTCCCTATTTATCTACTTTTTTTTTTAAAATATTTTTTATTAAGGATTTTCTTGTTTTACAGAAGTGCCTATTTATCTACTTGCACCCGGAGGTGCTTTCGAACTGCTAGGTTGGCAGGCGCTGGGACCGAGCAGCGGGAGCGCACCCCGCAGCAGGGATTCGAACCGCCGACCTTTCGATCGGCAAGTCCTAGGCGCTGAGGCTTTAACCCCCAGCGCCACCTGTGTCCTAAGAGGGTCCAATTAAGAATCTAAAATTAACTGACTTCTTTTATTATGACTAAACCTGGCTAAATCAAGGCTGAACGGCACAGAAGGCAAACTGTGTTGGACACAATCTAGTTCACAGGCAACCCTCCTTTAAAGCTTCATTGAAGGCAGTAGAGCACAAACCTTTGGGGGGAGGAAAATAAGGGCAAGAAAATGAAATAAAGTGTTCAAAATATCCCCCCACAAAGTTTTTAATAGATATAAATGCCCGTGTTGCAGGCTAAGGCACATACAAGTTAATCTTATATGTCTTTAAAGCTTTGGAGAGCAACTTAACACACTCATGGTAGAAAAATCAATTAAACCTTATATCCCCATCTCAAACTTCTGTGTTTTAAAAAATGGAAGACTCATTAATGAAAACCAAACTTATTAACAAATCTACTTATACCAGGATCTAGAAATATACTTTTGCATACAAAGAAAATACAGCAACTTCCCACCACATTTATTGCCACCTACTCTCGCCTCAGATACAGAGACTTAAAAGGAAAAGGAAAGGGACAGAAAGCCATTGGTGCATTAAAATGTGTCTCAGGAATATCCAGCCATTAGAAGACCTGACCTTTTATCTCTAGAACCACATGTACCGTGCAACTGACTTTTTTCTATGGAAAAATTAAGCTTGCACACAGGAAAGTGAATGTTTCAGTAAATGGAAAGTTAAAAGACGACTCCAGACAAGCTATTACAGTAAAAGAACAAAATTTATTCAAAACAACGAACTCATACATTAAAAGGCATTAAAAGAGGGAGCTTGTAAAATAGGTACAGGATAGCAAGGAAGGAGTTGGGATGCTAATCTGGAACCTGATATAAAGAGAAAAACTGAGAGTCCGAAACACTTCCATCAACATTCTGCATTTGTCCAGGATTTGTAGCTGAATAATTCCCCGTTGCAGACCAGGGAGTATAAGTGCTTGATGCCATGAAGATGTTCCCAGCTGATGGTGGAGGCTGCCTCACCATCTCCGCACCGTAATATGGAACTGGGCAGTTGCTCGCCTGGGAAGTCTCAGAAAGCCCAGTTCCACAAAAGGCAGCTTGCTGGTAATATATTGGGTTCAATTCCAGGGAGCTCTGCTGTTGTGGGGCACACTCTCCTGGCTGTGTGTTGTCGAGAGGTGGCTGCCACAACCCTGCTCCTCTATAGCTTTCAGCATAATGAAAGTTCTGTGGCTGATAATATTGTTCCATATGAATATCTTGGAGGTTTCCTGGACTGCTTCTCGGGCTGCTGTCCAGGCTGCTTCTTGGACGGCTTCTTTCACTCCGGCTATAAGGAGCTGCAGCATGGTTCCCGATCCTTATCCTGGAACCAATGCTCTTTGGTGTTCTGGCCCTTCTGTTTTGAAACCAGACCTGAAGAGAAGAAAGGAGAGAGCCAGTATAGAATACATTGTTACCATGAATATGTCCTTTGGATCCAACAGAGAGAATTACATTTAATAAATTATGCTTATTCCTCTGGGGTTTCTCTTTAGTTATCTGCAGCATTTTTCTACTATCTTCAGCTCCACATTCATATATCCCATGTACATAATCTCTAGTTACTGTTAGATATAAAGCTTCTAAATTGGAATGACTAAATACTGCTCTTTGGCTGTATTTTGTTCTGCAGTATCAGAAAAAGCCACCTTTAAAAGCTGCCCAAGTGTACAGTTCCACAAGACTTGCTATATTGAAGTATATTGTTAATGCCAAGTGGATGACTGCATACAAGACTTAACATCTCTGTGTGCATTTGTGCTGGAAGGCAACACTTTATGCCTGGCAATTGTTTTACAAATTCCAGAAACTTAGTAATAGTAATTTTAAATAGCTATCTTAGAAGGCGTACCCATTTGTTGTGCCCTGTTTGGGGTCTTCTCCCTCAGCCTCCCAAGTGTCCTGGGGGTAATGGACTAGGCAGGGAAGTGTATTTATATATTTTCTAAATGCCAATTTCTCAACTGTTGCCAGAAAAAGCAATGCAGCTTAACTCGTTTTAGTCTCCCCAGTGCAAGCTGCTTATGGCTGCAGTCCTCTGCACATTACCTTGGGAGTTAGTGTTAACTGGATCAGGCTGCAAAGGCAGCCTATAAAACCAGATTTCATGTACTTTTAGCACTAAGCCTATCCATTGCAGAAATTAGATTTCTAAGCTGGGTCTCTGAAGATTTTTTTAAAATGATTTAAACCCAGAACCCACGATATCCCTCCCCAAAAAAAAAACACACACAAGGAAAGAGGAAGTTAGCTCTTGAACAAGGCGCCTTTCGCGATAAGCTGAGAGGCACCCGGGTGAACTAAGGCCTTCGACTACGCAAGGATTATTCGGAGCGTTTCAAATTGTTCCAGTATGTGCGGTTTAGGGAAGTCTTGGGAGCCCCCACCATCCCGATTCTTACGTGCACACGATCTTCCTCCACTCCGATGCACCTCGCCAGCGCCTCCCTGGTCTCGTATCCGGGGTACTGGTTCTCTTCAAAGGACTTTTTTAAAAGCTCGATTTGAGCAGTGGTAAAAACGGTCCTTTTTCGCCTTTCTCCTCCGACTTTCCGGTAGCTTCCTCCTGGGAAAAGACAAAGAGGCAAATCTGAAGGAAGCGCTCGGCTTAAACAGAAGCGACGCTTGCAGATCTTCCTCCCTGAATTGGTTTTGCCTTAACAATGGACACGAATTTTAAATAAACCTCCGGTTGCTCTGAACAAGTCTTGCATGAAAACAAACCAAAGAATTTTAAGTAAGAAGTTTACGCTCTTATTTCTATGCCTGCCATCGTTTTCCGTAGCCGATCCTAACCACGATTATTGGGAAATTGAATCCCGTTTATGTGAGACGGATTTAACATTCAGAAAGTGTGTGTGTAAATGCTTCATGCAGTAAATTGCAGTAAATGCTTCATGCTTACAAGTAAAATATGTGCAAACCAATCTTGCGAAATGTTTCCATCCGAAGACATTTGAGCCCCTGTGTAATCACTCCCCGGCTACCACAAATGGGTCTTTGAAAGCCTTCCCTACACCCCGATCCTGACCCAGAAACACCCTTCATTTATAAAAAAACGTCGTTTATGAAACCCTGAATTTATATCAATCATTTGAGCAATTTTTAAAAGACAAGTAAACTAAAAATCTTCTTAACAATCCTCTCTTCTTACCTCGGCCGGTAGTATTCATCTTGCAAAATCGCTGCCTCGCTCTCTGCCAACAAAGCTGGTTTTCGCTTCCAAAATTGCCCTTGCTCCTCAAGGCCCGCTCCAGGTTTCTGGAGTTCGGCGCCTTTATAGCCCCTCCTGGCTGCCAATTGGCCGGCGCGTTTTCTTTGGAGAGAAGCGCTCCAATGGGGAGGCGGCTTTTGGGGAGGAGCGGGTTTCAAGTTCACTTTTCAAGCGCTGCTTGACCAATCTAGATGGGCTGGAGCGCACCCTTCCCTTAGCATCACCCCTTAGCAAAACTTGAACAAAGCCCCATAGGCTTGGAGAATTACTGCTCACAATTGAAGAGAAGGGAATTGAGAAGACGGGTTGGGGAGCGAGAGAGCCAGACAGAACTGTGGTTTATTTTTTAAAAATATTATTACTACTACTACTTATCAAACCTTTATTAGGCATTATGCGAATAAAACCATAGAAGAAAAAGTAGCATATAAAGGCCTTGAAATATATGTAAAAGGGCAGCAGTTGGCTACATACATATATATATATATACATATAGAATCAATGTTTTTCTTTGTTAACCTGCTCCTTGGAGGACTGCTACCAAAAACTCGGCTACCCCCGCCGTTACCCTTTGGTCAACGTCGGATAGGTAGAGTCCCACACATTCACCTTGCTGGGGTTCCAGACCACCCAAGAGAGGGGACAGCACGCGTTGACGGAGCGTACTGTACAATGGGCAATGAAAGAGAATATGCTCTATCGTGTCCGGGACATTCATAGAACATCTGCAGAATCTCTTGTTTCTAGGAATGTTTTGATATCTTCCCCTGACAAATGCTGAGGGAAAAACATTCAAACGGGCCAGCATAAAAGCCCTACGTTGGGCTGGGATTATTAATTTAGTGACGTAATTGGCTCTGCTATCTAAGATATTTAAATCATAGAATATGGGGGAGCAAATTTTGTTTACAGCTGCCATAATATTTTGTCTCTCGACATCCTTTAGTCTAGTTAGGATATTATGGAAAATGTATTGCTCATTAGAATTGTACAGGGGCTCCAGCTCAATACCTAAAGATTCAATCTTTTTTTCGAGGTGCTGATACCATCTTGATTTATAGGAGTCATTGAGCAAATCAGCGAGCAGACTTGATGGAGGGCAGCGAAAATGGCAGCGTAACCAGTACTTTATTGAGGTGGACCATGCCCAATATTCCATTGTGTGTATGCCTATTTCTGCACACATTGTTTCATATTTGATCATAGCTGGGAGTCCAAGAATACGTCTCAGAAAGCTGGAGTGGATCTTTTTTAGATCACTGTTATATGCTTGGACCCATAGCGGGATTCCATAGAGTATCTGGGATTGCACTTTTGTTTGAAATATCTGATTGGCCGCAGGAATAAATTGATTACCTTTCTGATAATAAAAACGGGCAACTGCTGATGAAGTGCACTTTGCCTGTTTTATGGCATTTGTGCGGTGGGTTGCCCACCCTAAATTGCTCTGGAATAAAATTCCCAGATACCTATAGATTTTCACTTGTTGGATTTCTTGCTCTCTTATTTTCCATTTCTCTAATTTCCAACCATTCGAGAAGACCAAAATTTTTGTCTTCTCATAATTTATAGAGAGTTTGTTGCATTCGCAGTAAAGGATCAGTGAAGATATAAGACGTTTCAGACCCAAGCTCGTTAATGATAGTAGGACAGCATCGTCTGCGTATAATAAGAGAGGAACTGGTTTCTGATTAAGTTTAGGGGCATGTGATTCTATTTTTTGAAGGTAATCTGGCAAGTCTGATAAAAATAAATTAAATAGGAAGGGGGCAAGAATACACCCTTGTTTTACCCCTTTCGAGTTAGGGATGTCTGATGAAAGGTGACCTTTGGTGTTAAGTTTGACTTGACAGGTATTAGAAGAGTGCAGATTTTGCATTAGAATCAATAAGCGCTGATCAATTTTTAATTCTGCGAGTTTCCTCCACAACTTTGGGCGGTCAATTGAGTCGAATGCACCACGAAAATCTACAAAAGCAGCATATATCTTAGATTGCCTTTGGGATCTGTATTTTTCAACCAAATGCATAAGTATAAGACAGTGGTCTAGTGTAGAGCAACCTTTGGAGAAACCTATTTGTTCTTTCCCTGGTAAATTTAGATTTTTCATCCAGGTAAGGAGTTTAGATAAGAGGTGCTTGGCGTAGATTTTCCCTATAACTGATAATAGGCTTATCGGTCTATAATTCCTTGGTTCTTTTGGGTCGCCATTTTTAAAGATTGGAATAATTATTGATCTTAACCATATCTCAGGTATGATCCCATATTTATCTATGAGAGTAAACAGTTGAGCTAAGGGTTCTGCCCACCAATCTATATAGGTCTTAAATAATTCTATTGGTAGACCGTCTGGCCCAGGAGATTTCCCCGATTTGAAATTTTTAACTATCTCTCTAATTTCCTCTTCCTTTACCCTTGGCCACTCCTGGAGTTTATTAATTTTATTTTTAGTGGTTTCATTTCCTTTAAGTTCACTGTGTAGATTGTTAAATACAGATGTAAAATATTGGGACCATTTGGATTCTGCAATTGGTGGCAGAGTTAGTTGATTTTCGGCTTTCAATCCTCCGTACACTAAGTTCCAGAACGCTTTGTTGTTTTTACTCTGAATTGAGTCGAATAATTGTAGCCATTTTTGGGTTGCGTATTTCTGTTTCTTTTCGGCCAGAATGTAATGATATTTTCTTTTTTCATCAAGATAAGAGGGCTCTAGTTTAGTGCGATTATTTTTAAATGTTTGGCGCAGTTTTCTTTTTAGCTGGAAACATTCATCATCAAACCAAGGGCTAGCGCTATGTTTAAGTACCCAAACTTTAGGTGGAGTACTAAGCTCTACGAACATTTGGAAGATTTCATTATAAGTTTTCGGTATATCACTGTAGGAATTAGTGGTCTTTAAGTTGGATAATACTTGTTTTCTCAGGTTGGCTGTAAGTTTTTGCCCCACTGCTGCACTCATTTCCTGGGACCATTTTAATTGGGTCATTTGTTTGTATTGAGAAGGTTCTATGATATTGTGCTTAGTTATTTTGGTTTCGTCCTTTAAGTTTATAGACAACGATAATGGCTGATGGTCGCTTTCAGTGCGCGTTCCAATTTTGAGGTCCATGATCGAATTTATGATATTATAAGGGACAAGAATATAGTCGATGACACTGCATCCTCGGGGGGAGAAGTATGTAAACTCCCCACTTCTATCACCTTTTGTTGAACCATTCACAATCTGCAAATTAAAGTTGTTACATAATTCAAGTAGGCGTAGGCCTTCGTTGTTTACAACCCTGTCTCTGGAGGATAGTCCTATTTTCAGGGCATGTGCGATATCATTATCAGTATTCCAATTTAGTTTGCTACATAGTTGTTCATTGTTGGTTCCCACTCTGGCATTGAAATCACCTGCTATTATCAGTGAGGCATTTGGGTATTTATCGGTCAAATTTTCTATATAAAAGGTTAGTTGTGACCAATTTTCACTGCTGCTGTTGTTTTTGGTTGGGGGGATATAGACATTTACAAGTAGCAAAGTATCATTTTTTTGGGTTAAAAGTAGAGCTTGTGCAAGTGGTAAGCATTTTTCTAATTGCTTGATTTCAAACCCTAAGTTGTCTTTGATCATACAACAGAACCCTGCTTTCGGCCGACCCTTCGCGTTTGTTTTCAATGCGGGTTTCGTATAGGAGGTGAATCCATTGATTTTAATATCTCTAGTTGACCATGTTTCTTGTAGAAGTATTAATTCAAAGTCTTTAAGGAAGTTCATTAGGTCTGGGTCTCCGTCTTTGTTTCCCCACCCTGCGATATTCCAGGACAGCAAGCGTAGGATCCGTTTTTGAGTTGGTGGCTGGTTGACAGCATTTAGTCATTCTAGTTCTGTCATTGAGTCCAGCGAGGGATTTTGTCTTGTGCAGATACAGCCATTTGTCGCTGCTGTTCCTTGTTCCTGAGAAATTTCTGTGGTTGATGGACTATTATGGACAGTAGGACTGTTTTCAGTCTCTACTTCCATTTCTTTGGCCTCATTTGGTGTTGAACTCAATGTGTCAGGTCTATTGGAGGTCATCTTTTGTTCAGCAATGTTAGAGTCCTTTGTAGTACTTAAATAAGGGGTACCTATTTCGTTTGGAGCTAGTATTTGATATCTCAGCCAGGAATTTGTGGTCTCATTACTGGAGTTTTTCCTTGCCATTTCATATTCTAAAGGCGGCTGGATTTGAAGCTCTGCATCTATACATTTGAAAGTTCCATTAGTAGCTCTCTTTTTGACTATGCATTTTGGGGAAAGGGCTGGTAAGTGTAAAGTTTGATTGTGTATTGTTTCTGCTGCATTTTGTTGACCCTGTTGGTGAATTTCGGTCAATCTGGCCTGTAACTTCGTCAATTTACTGAGTATATTTATTTGTTCTTTATCTGGTAACTTGGTAAAGTTACTCAGCAGATCTTCTTCTTCTGGGACTGTCCAGTCTATTGTGTCAAGGGCGAGGTTGTTATTTGATGCTACAGTCGCATGGTTTGGGAGCTTGGATTTTTCTTGGGTGATTTCCCGGATAGCTGGCTGCGGTTTCTCCCATCTACTGGGCTCTTCCACGGGAGTAGGGCAGATGTCGGCTTCTGGTGGAATGGCCTTGTTCATCTTGTTCTGTCTTTTAGATGCAATCAACGGTCTGGGTGGTATATCTTCAAAGTGTCGGCGTGGAATAATTCCTTTCTGGGCTAAATGAGCCTTTTCCCTTAAGATTTTGGTTGGAATTCTATGGCTACCAAATCTTAGTAGTACTTTTTTGGAATATCCATCGTTAGTGAGCCTCTTGACTGCTTTTAAGTCAGTGCTTCCACCCTCAAGGCCTAGGAGCAGATTTAGATGATGTCTGGCCCAGAAAGATGACTCCCAGTAAGGTAGGGACCCTCTATATGGAAAAATGTGAAGAACAATCTCACATGGTCTCAGTATCAGGTTGATTGAGTGAGGGGGGTACACTCTGAAACCCCCTGCCTTTTGAGATGAAGCAGGCGCCTTCACTGCACCCTTTGCAGCGCCTGCTATAAACTTTGTTTCCTTTCCTTTACCTGCAAAAAGTTGCTATGCCTTTTAATCGGTGGTTTTAGCTTCACTGTAATTGCATTTTGCATGTTTTTCACTTTGACTTTTATCGATCATGTTCCTGCTTTCGTAAGCCGCTTAGAGGTTTTCGTTAAGGTTAGGCGGTGCAAAAACTTGAAGGGAAGAATGTGAGTAAAACCGTTGCAAATAAAGGAAACTCCTCTTGCCAAGAAGTCAGTAGGTCTTTCAAGCCCAAACGGTTGATGTTAGATGCTCAGAGTATTCAGCCCCGGACAGACGTCGCAACCAAATCCTGAATCTACACAGTCTCAAGGCACTATCGCTTGTAACTGCAAGGGGGTTACATTCTCTTTCTTTCTTTCTTCTTCTTTTATTAAAGATTTTCTTGTTTTACAGAAGTATGTGTAATGTCTCTCGTATTTTTTACATGTAACATTTTTACAAATCCGCTTCATTTGTTGAGACATTAGGGGGAGAAAAAAGGGGTGGAGGGTGGGGATATGAGTGGGGGTGGGTGGCGATGTTTCTATTATGCTTAATCTATGTAGGGTTTGCTGTCAGCGTTGCTTGTGCTGTTCACTTGTATTCCTAATGGGGTTGCATTCTGAGTGAAAGCGAGCTTTCAGTTTCCAAGGCTTGCTTCACACGTTGTTGGTGCTTCCTTTCTTGTTCACTTCCACTATTTCCCAGTCCCTGGCAGTTTGTTAATCAATAATGGTTATCTTGATGGTACATTCTTTGTTATTTTTGCATAAGATAATTAACACAAGGGACCCTCCCCAAGTGTATCTATAAACCCTAATCATAGGTATGCTGACTCAGAATCGACAAGGAAACTTTTTTCGAGTAAGAACTACATTTTTTACTACTGAAAAAAAGCTTACGGGAAGGTTGGGGGCGTTACAGAAAGATTTGGAAACCTCAGCAACCATATCAGTACTGTCTCGGGAAAGATTATCCCTGAACAAAAGAGGGCTCACATTGGGGGTGGGAGAGACACGATTAAATGTCTCCAATTTCTGCCATCATCCTCGCTTAGAAGCTCGGTATATCTCTGCAGAAGGCAATTGATTTAAATATGTATTCCTGTAAGGTACTTACAGTAGGGACTAGCAGAATTTCCTGGAAAACATTTATTTGTATCCTTTGGGATGCAATACGTTGCAATTTATCTCAATATATTCTTCATTATAGCGGTGGAACATCTACCTAGAATATAAGGGGGTTCTTATTCGTTCCAGAATATAGAAATTTGTCCAAACTGATTTGCTTCAAAATTCTCTTATTTTGGAAGGGAGATTTAGGATGCTGTGCTAGCCTAACTTACTTGGGACTTTGGACCTACTTCTGAGTAGGCATGGTTAAGGTTGCTCTGTTAATAGCTTTCCCAATATTGTGTATTTTGGTGTGGTAGTGGAAAGTTGCAAACTGTACTACATGGGTTACTGTTGTGTGATTTTTATAGAGTTAAAAGTATAAGACTTATTTGTCTGCTATATGACTTTCTGTTTGCTTTCTTGCTTGATTTAGATTCCACCCCTCATCACAATATCTCAGGACAGTTAACAAGACTGATAGATAGATAAAACTTTATTCGCATTAGAAAATGGCCATAGCAACAGTAAAACATGACAGTATACGCAACAAAGGAAATTTGATATAAGAGCACAATTTAAAGTCCTGAATTCTGATTGCCCCAGCTATGAACCTACCAACCTTTGCTGTTATCTGCTCATCTTGATCTGATAGAAGAAAGGACATTGTGGGAGTGGATGAGTGCCCTGGGATGGTTAGTACGGGTGGGCAGTGGCGTAGAGTGGGTTGTCAGCACCCGGGGCAAGGCAAGTAATTTGGGCCCCCTAACCCGTGGATTTGTGCCCCCTTACCCTAACCCCCAGGTGTTGCGCCTGGTGCGGCCGGCCCCCCTGCACCCCCCACGCTATGCCACTGCGGGTGGGGTGATCATCTCGTTCCGCAGGTTTTTGTAGACAGTACAAGACAGGAGGACATGTGCTACCATCTCCACAGGGGCAAAGACATTTGGCAGCCGGGATCTTTTGGACTAGACCCTCAAGTACCGCAGATGGCAAAACATCCAGTCTTGCAAGTGTAAAAGCACGTCTGTATTTGGGGATAATAAGTTTGTGCAGATATGGGGCCAAAGAATCAAAATGGAGAGGTGCAAAATGAATATACCAAGGGCAGAGTTTCCTTAGGTTGTTCTGATGCTCCATATCTTTGAGACATTGACCCGTTAGACTGTTTGCTTCAGTAGGGCCCATAGTGGGTAGGTGTTGTGAGGACAGGCTGCAAGAGCGAAGTTTTGGATAGACTGTTTTAAGCCAGCCGCTTTTATGGGAGTCTTGAAGTACTAGGGATAATAAACCGGGGGGATTTGAGTTTAGGCGGAGACAGAAGAGTTCTTTGCCAAGTCCCTACTTCAACTGAAGAGCTGGGCCATTTCCCATCCCCCACTCCAGGTCCCAAGCAACCCCACCCCACATAATTTATCACATGACATGGCACATACACACCATTTGAATAGCAATGCCCATCAACTTGGGGGGGGCTCAGATATTTTTTGGGGGGAGGGATCTTGGCCCATAAGAATTGGCTACTATGCCCATTATCATATAATTGCAATAAAAGGTAAAGGTACCCCTGCCCGTACGGGCCAGTCTTGACAGACTCTAGGGTTGTGCGCTCATCTCACTCTAGAGGCCGGGAGCCAGCACTGTCCGCAGACACTTCCGGGTCACGTGGCCAGCGTGACGAAACACCGTTTACCTTCCCGCTAGTAAGCGGTCCCTATTTATCTACTTGCACCCGGGGGTGCTTCCAAACTGCTAGGTTGGCAGGCGCTGGGACCGAGCAACGGGAGCATTGCAATGCCATCAGCTAAACCTTTAAAAAGTTATAGCCAATTAAAACTGGATAAAACCATAGTGTGTATATGACAGTACAGTGGTACCTCGGGTTAAGAACTTAATTCGTTCTGGAGGTCCATTCTTAACCTGAAACTGTTCTTAACCTGACGCACCACTTTAGCTAATGAGGCCTCCTCCCGCCTGAGGCCAGACAGGGTTCAATTCCCTACATACCCCCCCACACCCCACAATCCCTGCACCCCCCCACGTACCACAATCCCCCCCACACCATAATCCCTGCGCACGCACACACACACACGCACACACCCCACAATCCCTGCACACACACACACACCACAATCCCTGCACGCCCACTCACACACCCACCACAATCCCTGCACACCCACACACACGGCACAATGCCTACAGACACACACACACCACAATCCCTGCACACACAAATACACACACAACCACACACCACAATCCCTGCACACACACACACCATAATCCCTGCGCACGCATATGCACACACACACACACCTCAATCCCTGCACACACACACCAATCCTTGCACACACACCCACACACCCCACAATGCCTACAGACACACAGACACCACAATCCCTGCACACACAACCACACACACAACCACACACCACAATCCCTGCACACACAACCACACACACAACCACACACCACAATCCCTGCACACACACACACAGCCTACTACCAGCCCCAAAGCTCACTCGGGCGCAAGCCAGTCGCCGCCTCTCAGGCTGGTCTCCCTCGCGGGGGTTTCGGGGGCTGATAGGGAAGAAGGAGGTGGGCCGCCTCAATGTCCCAGGGGAAAAGGTGGGGTCCTAGGAGCCAACTCTTGGGCCCAGGTCCCTTGCCCACCCCCAAATCGAGCAGGGCAGGGCTTACCTGGCCTCCCCAACCCCAATCTTCTATCCAAGTGGGCGCCCCTGGGTGGGATATAAATAGAGAAATAGAGAAATCAGCTCGTGGAATTGAAACCCGGTTTCAGCACCATTTGGCTGGAAAGCAGAGGGAAAGCAAACCCTGAACCGCATAAGCACAACTGGTCCCTTGTCTGGTTGTCAGAAGCTCAGCAAGGATTAGCTTGGTTTAAGATGAGGGACAAGAGGAAATACTGAATGATGAAGTGATAATGTGTAGCATTATAAACAGAATGGAATCTTGTAAGGCATTCCCAATACTCTCCAATAGCATCCTCATTTAACACTTTGAATTCCAGGATTTAACCCAATGTCTGAGTCACATCATCAAGCTACTGTGGATTTTGATTTGGGTGAACTCTTCCTTCGTGGAAGTTGCACGTAAAAGCAGAAAAGGGAGTGCAGTATGTAGCATGGCAGGCAGGCAGGGCTCAGAAAAATCCATCCCCATAGAATCACATGCACAAAAACACACGTATATATCTATATCCATATATGCTTTATTGTTTTCTGCAAAAAGTACAAAAATACATTGTGCTTACAACACAATACATCAAACATTAAAAACAACAACAAATAAATAGCAAACAAAGAAACCAATAGTAATACAGTAATAAATAATTATAATAATAGCAATAATGAACAGTTTATACTTATACCCATATTAAAATAACCAAGAACCCCAACTAAACATTTAACCCACATCAACCCGAAAATAGCAAAAGCAAAACTGGAACCTTTTGAAACATATACCCAGTTGTTCCAACCCCAGATTTTGACTGTGGCCTTTATTTGAACAAGTGGCCAATTGTTCAGCTTTTATTTTTGATTTCAGTATTGAAATGCTTTTAGCTTGCTTGGCCAAAGGGAAGAGAATGCTTCAGAAGGAAATGTTTTAAATGTGTTGTAAATTACGGTATACAAATGTGACACTAGATGGTGTGTTGAGCTATGGGAAATACAATATATTTTTCAAAATGTTTTTTAATAAATAATTATAATAATAGCAATAATGAACAATTTTTTTAACCAAGAACCCCAACTAAACATGCTTCTGTAAACGGAAAGCCAGATGATGATCCCAGACAAAGGCATTAAAATAACAAACTTCGTTGAAAAACTATAAAATATACAAAATTTAAAAGTTAGGGGGGGATTTATATGGATGGGTAACCCTAGAAGGCGTCGGGAGAAGGAAATGTTTTAAATGTGTTGTAAATTACGGTATACAAATGTGACACTAGATGGTGTGGTGAGCTATGGGAAATTCAATATATTTTTCAAAATGTTTTTGGTTTTTTTAAAGCAGTTGCAGAGTGTTTTTTATGTGTAGATTCCACCCAGGGCAGCCCATAACGCTGCAGTCTTTCCTCATCCACACCAGATGACACACCACCTAGTACCTTTCTTTCGCTAAGATTTAGCTGTCTCTCCTGCGTAATGATGCTCTCTGCTCTCCACCACTCAACTCTTTCCCTCATTCAGAGAGATGGATGTGGGGAAATAAATCCCGCACCTTCCACTCCCAGAGAGGCTTGTCTGTCATCCCTTTGATGTTTTTGTATGTGTCAGGTGAAGACATTTAGATCTACTTGCAGCTAGTTGTCCTTATTGTAGGTTTTATCCTCCAACCTTAGCTTTTTGATCTCAGTTGGGTGTTATTTTAATCTTGCCTTTTATCTATTGTATTACATTTATCTCTCTCTCCAGAGCTGTTGTAGCATCAAGAGTCCGGTGTTTTGCCTATGTTAAACACAGAGCAGCTTGGAATCAGGGACAGATCTCCTACGAAACAAATGAATCTTAAGATTCTGGGTGCTTAATCTCAGATGTATTTAGTCCACATTTGTAAACATTTTTATTCACAGCAGTGTCTTTGACACGTGAGACAACCCAGAACAGAAATTCTAATCAAAGTCTGATTTTTTAAATGTGGTGATCTGTTGAAGAAGACAACAGTGGTTACCCAGAACTCATTGCTAGTTGTGAAGGGGACCCCAGAACAGCTCAAGCTACAGGGCCCCCAAAATGTGGGTCTGTCACTGTTTGGGACTGATGTTGGGAGAACTGTAACAGTCATCTGTTGTTGGGTTTGAAAACAGCAAACGAGGGGAGGGGAGTAGAGATTCAGAACTATTTGTGGTGCTGGGAAAGAGGTGTAAAGACCATGCTATTTTACCCATCCAAGTTGCCCACACAGAACTAATATTTGCCCAGTAAGGGGGTTGGAAGTCACAGGCACCATGCAGCAAGAGAGTTGCTTCCCTCCCTTTAACTAGAACCTAGGATCCAGCAATAAAGAGCTTAGTACAAAAGCCATACACTTAGAATACAAGAATTATGAGCCCAGGAACTTGTTTGGAGAATCAGAATTAATGGGAGCTCACAGGCTTTCCACACATAAACCCGTTCCTGGTTAACTCAAGTATTCTTCATCTCAGCAGTATAATGTAGAGGGGGAGGGGGATTATTTTGCGGTTACTGTATTTATAAACACGGATAGGGGAGGTCAGCAATCCTTTGTGATCTACTGCAAAACACTCAGCGCTCTTCCCATCTTCTTCCCACCACTGCCAAGCAAAGGAAACAGCAATTTAGAAAGCAATTAGGACCGGAGGGGGGCGGAGCGGGACAGGGATTAGTTGCGCCCCCCATCCCACCCTATGCATACAAGCATGTGATGCGTTATCACAGATCTCCAGTTCAGATAATTCAGAAAAGGGGCAGCAGAGTGATCAAGTGGATGGAACAATGAGGAAAGGTTGGGGCATTGGGGACTTTTTGGTTTAGAGAAAAGTTGCATAAGAGGTGGCATGACAGAAATTTATAAAATTTTGCATTGCATGGAGAAAGTGGATAGAGAAAAAATTCTCTCCCACTAAACTACACTTTTAAAAGCTACAATCCTAAAGGCATTGAACTTTCCCCCCTTGCAGTTTGCCTTTGCTGTTTTATTACATTTTTAATCGATGCTTATTGTTTTGATATATTGATGTAAACCACTTTGTGAGGTTCCTTTCAAAAGCAGTACATAAGTAAATGAAATGGTAGGGATTAAGAGGGACGTATTTCTGACTATATGGATCTGTCTTGATTTATAATAATTAAAAATCATGATCAACCAAAAATAAAAGAGAACAAAAAACTTATATGGATGGCATCACAGAGAGCATTAAACACCCAAGCTTCAATAAAGAATTAAACCATGTGGGTGAACCGAAAGGTCTTCACTAGAGGATTTAGAGAAGATGAAGATGGCACCAGGAAAGACTCACTGAGGAGGCTGTTCCATAGCTGGGGTTCTACTGCCAATAAAGCTCTCTCTCCCTGATCGACACCCACTTCATCTCATTTCCGTTTGAAATATTAAAATTATTATATTACCCAAATACGTCCAATCTGACTGCGGGCAATGTGTTATGCCTGCAGATATCAGAAAAAGTGGAGCTGTGTCGACATTTGCTTCAACAGCTCAATGTATATTTTGAAAGAGCAATCTTTAAATAACCATCTAAGCTCTTTAAATAGCCAAAATTCTAAAATACCCTAAAAATTCTTTTCGCCATAAGTTATTTTACCAGAAATCCTACTTCAATGTGGGTGCGCTTTGGAACGATCTGTAATTAATTAATTAATGTGAGTGAGTGTGTTAATTTGCAGGTTGTTAGACAGTAACTTTGTGCTTTCTGAAGCCTATTGTGAATAGGTTGTTTTTCAGAAAGTGTAGCCTTGTTGAAGAAAAGTATAGTGGAAATTTGATTAAACAAAAGAGTGCTGGAATAGAGACATAGCAGACACAGCATTCTTTCAAGGGCTTTATAGTCTAGCTGCAGTTTTCAAACAAATGCCCGCCAACAGTCAGCATTTGGACAGCAGACTAAGCAGGCATTCAGGTCACCTAAGTACGGTGAGAAGTATTATATTTCTATTTAAATTACAGTAATTGTTTTTAAGTTGCCTTTGGCCATTTGTTTATTTATTTCATTAAATGTATACACCACTGGATAGTAAACCACTTTGCAGTTTTTTGTTTTACAAACCGATAAAATAATAAAATTGAGGGGGGTGGGAATCAACCATACTTCCAAATATAGGGATGAATATTACCTACAATAGCACAGACCCATTGAATGATATCTGTGTCCTCCTTTTCGACAGTGTTGTGGTGGTCACCATTTACTCTTCCTCCAATGAGTTATGGGAGGCACCTACTAGGCTATCACTCTAGAAACCCTTTCTCTCACCTAAGGGAATCTAACAGGAGCTGGTAGATGGTTTACTCCCAGGCATGTGCAGAGTGCTCACCCCTCAGCATCTGGCAACCGCCCAGGGAATGCTAGTGCTCAGGGCTTTCCTTATGGAGGAGGGAAAGAAACACCAGCCGAATTCCCAGGGGCAGGTTCAGAAAAAGAGGCAAAGATGAAAAGGGGGCATTTGCCTGAGCTGAGGTCCCAGCCTCCTTGGCCAGACTTACTCCTGGAGGGGGGTCAGCAGGGCCGGCCCAAGACATTTGGTCCCCTGAGACGAGTCCCAAAACTGTGCCCCCCCCCGGAAGAATGGAGATTGTTGGGGGGGATCAAGATCAAATGGCGAAGAAAGGCGGGAAGAGACCAGTGGCGCCTCCTCTTTGCCCCGAGGCTGCTGTGGAGGCAGATTTGTAGTGGGGAAGAAGTGGAAGTGAGGAAGATGCAGCTCCCAAGCAGAGGCGGATTTAGGGCAGCCCAGCCAGTCCCCCCCCCCGCGCTGAGCCTGGAGGAATGACAGGAGCAGCACGGAAGGCGAGAGGGGGCAGCCTTCCTCAGAGGCCAGACATGCTAATGCGCTTATCTCGCCTCCTGGGTGGCTCCCCCCTGCGGGGTGGGGTGGGGGGGTCATTGTGTTAAGAGGGAGCGAAGAGGAGACCGAGGGAACGGGAGGGGGGAGAAGCGGGGAATTCAGAGAGGAGGTGGAGGAGGAGGAGGGCGGCCGGTGTGGCAAAAGGGACAGGCGGGGGCGCATGCGCGGGGGCGTTTTGGGCGGGAAACGGCGCGCGGCGCCAACCTTGAATCTCTGAGGCGAAGCGAGAGGGAGTGGGGGATGGGCGGCCGTTGGGACCAGAAAGAGGAGCGGGAAGGACACCCCGCCCCCCCCCCCGTTGCACCGGCAAGACATTGGTTATAGCGCTGATGCTGCGGGAACGTAATAAAGGAAGACAATGTCGAGAGGGAAGCCCTTCAGAGTTAGCCGGTAGCCGGTCCCCAGGCGCCACCACAGGGCGTGGTGGCGCCATCTTCCCTCAGGCATATATATATTTGGCGGCGTATCAGCGCCTTGGCCTGAGGCCAGGCAGGGATCAAATCCTTGCATAAACACACACACACATAAAATCCCTGCACGCACACACGTGTTCAGGGAAGTTTTTAATATGTAATGCTGTACTGTTTTTAACACTGATTGGGAGCCGCCCAGAGTGGCTGGGGAAACTCAGCCAGATGGGCAGGGTATAAATAATAAATTATTATTATTATTATTACACACAAAGTGTGTACTGCCGATCTAGGCTCGGAAGGGCGACGTATAAATTCAGTAAATAAAAACCATGAGAACATAGCAACCCGGAACATTGAATTTGTAGGAGGACGAGGAATGGAAAACCAGCAAACAAAGTTTAGGTATCAAATACATAGCTAAGTTTCCGCGTATTACTAGTTCGTTTATACATTATGTCCCTTTCTCCTCCAAGCTTCAAAGATCACAATGTTTCACCGCGTAAATTGTAACTTGGCAACTTTCCAAGCACAATGTACCACAAAGTAACTTCCTAATATGAACAGCAGCAATGTGATGTGAGAGTAGCCCTGTGCTGGTGGTTGTTTTAATGAACAGTTAAACTTCATGGCTACTGAAACACACGCATGGGGATGTCAAGTTTCTGCTCGGAAATACGTGTTGAATTAACAGCGCAAACCGTGTTTTGACACGTCAAAGGCTACCACATTTATTGTGGCATATGCTTTCGTGAACGACGGTCTACTCTATCCGAAAAAGTTTCCCAGTTCCTGAGGAAGAGGGCAGTGAGCAGGGGAGATGTGTGTCTCAGACGTTTTTGGGGAGCCAGTGGAAGTCCTCAATCGCACCATTGCACCCCCAGTCGCCGTTTTGGTAACCCTTTTGGGAAGACCATCTATTTGTCCCATTTTGAGATATGAAACTAATACTGAGGATGACGTGACTTGGATATCAGCTTGATTGTGAGCTTTTTATTTATTGTGGGAGCCTCACAGGACTGTAAAGTGAGACAGAAGTACTATTCTCAAGAATGGAATATTAATCTCCCTAGCCAAGGCCAATTTGTCTGGAAATATTTACTATCAAGTATAAATGGTCTGGAATCCATTTCACATACCTCCATAAACAGACATAGTTGGATTCCAAGGTTGATGAATCAAAAATAAAAGTCTACTTCACAGCTAATACACGCCGCAATCCCTAGATTTTAATGTTACAGGCGCTTCAGGTTATAGACTCCACTTATGCGAATAAAGTTTTATCTATCAGTCTTGTGAACTGTCCTGAGATATTGTGATGAAGGGTGAAATCTAAATCAAGCAAGAAAGCAAACAGAAAGTCATATAGCAGACAAATAAGTCTTATACTTTTAACTCTATAAAAATCACACAACAGTAACCCATGTAGTACAGTTTGCAAATTTTCACTACCACACCTAAATACACAATATTGGAAAAGCTATTAACAGAGCAACCTTAACCATGCCTACTCAGAAGTAGGTCCAAAGTCCCAAGTAAGTTAGGCTAGCACAGCATCCTAAATCTCCCTTCCAACATAAGAGAATTTTGAAGCAAATTAGTTTGGACACATTTCTATATTCTGGAACGAATAAGAATCCCCTTATATTCTAGGTAGATGTTCCACCGCTATAATGAAGAATATATTGAGATAAATTGCAACGTATTGTATCCCAAAGGATACAAATAAATGTTTTTTCAGGAAATTCTGCTACAGTAGTCCCTACTGTAAGTACCTTACAGGAATACATATTTAAATCAATTGCCTTCTGCAGAAATATACCGAGCTTCTAAGCGATGATGATGGCAGAAATTGGAGACATTTAATCGTGTCTCTCCCACCCCCAATGTGAGCCCTCTTTTGTTCAGGGATAATCTTTCCCGAGACAGTACTGATATGGTTGCTGAGGTTTCCACATCTTTCTATAACAGCCCCAACCTTCACGGAAGCTTTTTTTCAGAAGTAAAAAATGTAGTTCTTACTCGAAAAAAAAGTTTCCTTGCCGATTCTGAGTCAGCATTCCTATGATTAGGGTTTATAGGTACACTTAGGGAGGGTCCCTTGTGTTAATTATCTTATGCAAAAATAACAAAGAATGTACCATCAGAGATCCATTATTGATTAACAAACTGCCAGGGACTGGGAAATAGTGGAAGTGAACAAGAAAGGAAGCACCAACAACGTGTGAAGCAAGCCCAGGAAACGGAAAGCTGGCTTTCACTCAGAATGCAACCCCATTAGGAATACAAGTGAACAGAATCCGAGACCTGGGAGAAGAAAGGATCGAAGAAGATTGGAAGAAATTCAAGATTTATCTACAGAAGTATTGTGATTTAGTGGAATATTAAGAAGGATGCTTGGTTATAAATAATTGGCCATCACTAAATTGGATTTGAATTTGATGATAAGAGAAATTAAGAGAAACAAAACTGGTTGGAGAATTATTATATTGTATTTAAAGAAGTGGTTATAAAATTGAAAATAAGATGATAATTTACTTGACAAAAATTTATCAATGATGTAAGTGGGAGCGGGGGATGTGAGGAAGTCCAAAGATGTTATGAAATTTTGTAAAAACAAAGTAACGCTGTTAATTATTTCTGTATTTCTTTTATTAAAAACTCCAATAAATATTTATAAAAAAAAGGAATACAAGTGAACAGCACAAGCAAGGCTGACAGCAAACCCTGCATAAATTAAGCACAACAGAAACATCGCCACCCACCCCCACCCCCACTCATATCCCCACCCTCCACCCCTTTTTTCTAACCCTAATGTCTCAACAAATGAAGCGGATTTGTAAAAATGTTACATGTAAAAAATACGAGAGACATTACACATACTTCTGTAAAACAAGAAAATCTTTAATAAAAGAAGAAGAAGAAAGAAAGAGAATGTAACCCCCTTGCAGTTACAAGCGATAGTGCCTTGAGACTGTGTAGATTCAGGATTTGGTTGCGACGTCTGTCCGGGGCTGAATACTCTGAGCATCTAACATCAACCGCTTGGGCTTGAAAGACCTACTGACTTCTTGGCAAGAGGAGTTTCCTTTATTTGCAATGGTGTTACTCACATTCTTCCCTTCAAGTTTTTGCACCGCCTAACCTTAACGAAAAACTCTAAGCGGCTTACGAAAGCAGGAACATGATCGATAAACGTCAAAGTGAAAAACATGCAAAATGCAATTACAGTCAAGCTAAAACCACCGATTAAAAGGCATAGCAACTTTTTGCAGGTGCAGGAAAGGAAACAAAGTTTATAGCAGGCGCCGCAAAGGGTGCAGTGAAGGCGCCTGCTTCATCTCAAAAGGCAGGGGGGTTTCAGAGTGTACTTGCTGCATCTAGGCTTCTTGGGCAAAGCCTTTCAACATGCCTAAGTCTTGGCGCATCTCCAGTTACTGAAACATTCACTTTGCTGTGTGCAAGCATCTCTGTCTGTAAAATGAAAGCCTCATAATAATATTTTTTAAAAAAATAAACCACAGTTCTGTCTGGCTCAATTCCCTTCTCTTCAACTGTGAGCAGTAATTCTCCAAGCCTATGGGGCTATTTTCAATTTTTGCTAAGGGGTGATGCCAAGAGAAGGGTGCGCTCCAGCCAATCTAGATTGGTCAAGCAGCGTTTGAAAAGTGAACTTGAAACCCGCTCCTCCCCAAAAGCCGCCTCCCCATTGGAGCGCTTCTCTCCAAGGAAAACGCGCCGGCCAATTGGCAGCCAGGAGGGGCTATAAAGGCGCCGAACTCCAGAAACCTGGAGCGGGCCTTGAGGAGCAAGGGCAATTTTGGAAGCGAAAACCAGCTTTGTTGGCAGAGAGCGAGGCAGCGCTTTTGCAAGATGAATACTACCGGCCGAGGTAAGAATAGTTCACTTGTCTCTAAAAATTTTTTAGTTCACTTGTCTTAAAAAAAATGCTCAAATGATTTATATAAATTCAGGGTTTCATAAACGACGGATTTTAAAAAGGAAGGTTGTTTGTGTTTCTGGGTCAGGATCAGGGTGTAGGGAAGGCTTTCAAAGACCCATTTGTGGTAGACAGGGAGTGATTACACAGGGGCTCAAATGTCTTCGGATGGAAACATTTCGTAAGATTGGTTTGCACATATTTTACTTGTAAGCATGAAGCATTTAGTGCATTTTACTGCATGAAGCATTTACACACACACTTTCTGAATGTTAAATCCCTTTCACATAAACGGGATTAAATTTCCCAATAATCGTGGTTAGGATCGGCTACGGAAAACGATGGCAGGCATAGAAATAAGAGCGTAAACTTCTTACTTAAAATTCTTTGGTTTGTTTTCATGCAAGACTTGTTCAGAGCAACCGGAGGTTTATTTAAAATTCGTGTCCATTGTTAAGGCAAAACCAATTCAGGGAGGAAGATCTGCAAGCGTCGCTTCTGTTTAAGCCGAGCGCTCTCTTCAGATTTGCCTCTTTGTCTTTTCCCAGGAGGAAGCCACCCCAAAGTGGGAGGAGATAGGCGAAAAAGGACTGTTTTCAGCCCATCTCACGTCGAGCTCCTAAAAAAGTCCTTTGAAGAGAACCAGTACCCCGGATACGAGACCAGGGAGGCGCTGGCGAGGTGCATCGGAGTCGAGGAAGATCGTGTGCACGTAAGAATCGGGATGGTGGGGGCTCCCAAGACTTCCCTAAACCGCACATACTGGAACAATTTGAAACGCTCCGAATAATCCTTGCGTAGTCGAAGGCCTTAGTTCACCCGGGTGCCTCTCAGCTTATCGCGAAAGGCGCCTTGTTCAAGAGCTAGCTTCCTCTTTCTTGGTGTGGTTTTTTTTTGGGGGGGGGTATCGTGGGTTCTGGGTTTAAATCATTTTAAAAAAATCTCCAGAGACCCAGCTTAGAAATCTAATTTCTGCAATGTATAGCCTTAGTGCTAAAAGTACATGAAATCTGGTTTTATAGGCTGCCTTTGCAGCTTGATCCAGTGAACACTAACTCCCAAGGTAATGTGCAGAGGACTGCAGCCATAAGCAGCTTGCACTGGGGAGACCAAAACGAGTTAAGCTGCATTGCTTTTTCTGGCAAAAGTTGAGCAAGTACTTAGTTCTCTCCTACTGAGAAATTGGCATTTACAAATATATATAAATACACTTCCCTGCCTAGTCCATTACCCCCAGGACACTTGGGAGGCTGAGGCAGAAGACCCCAAACAGGGCACAACAAATGGGTACGCCTTCTAAGATAGCTATTTAAAATTACTATTGCTAAGTTTATGGAAATTGTAAAACAATTGCCAGGCATAAAGTGTTGCCTTCCAGCACAAATGCACACAGAGATGTTAAGTCGTGTATGCAGCCATCCACTTGGCATTAACAATATACTTCAATATAGCAAGTCTTGTGGAACTGTACACTTGTGCAGCTTTTAAAGGTGGCTTTTTCTGATACTGCAGAACAAAATACTGCCAAATAGCAGTATTTAGTCATTCCAACTTAGAAGCTTTATATCTAACAGTAACTGCAGATTATGTACATGGGATATATGAATGTGGAGCTGAAGATAGTAGAAAAATGCTGCAGAGAACTAAAGGGAAACCCAGAGGAATAAGCATAATTTATTAAATGTAATTCTCTCTCTTGGATCCAAAAGACATATTCATGGTAACAATGTCTTCTATACTGGCTCTCTCCTTTCTTCTCTTCAGGTCTGGTTTCAAAACAGAAGGGCCAGAACACCAAAGAGCATTGGTTCCAGGATAAGGATCGGGAACCATGCTGCAGCTCCTTATAGCCGGAGTGAAAGAAGCCGTCCAAGAAGCAGCCTGGACAGCAGCCCAAGAAGCAGTCCAGGAAACCTCCAAGATATTCATATGGAACAATTTTATCAGCCACACAACTTGCATTATGCTGAAAGCTATGGAGGAGCAGGGTTGTGGCAGCCACCTCTCGACAACACGCAATGGGGGGAGAGTGTCCCGCAACAGCAGAGCTCCCGGGCATTGAACCCTGCTTATTACCAGCAAGCTGCCTTTTGTGGAACTGGGCTTTCTGAGACTTCCCAGGCGAGCAACTGCCCAGTTCCATATTATGGTGCTGAGATGGTGGGGCAGCCTCCACCACCATCTGATAACTTTTTCATGGCATCAAGCACTTATACTCCCTGGTCTGCAACGGGGAATTATTCAGCTACAAATCCTGGACAAATGCAGAATGTTGATGGAAGTGCTTCGGACTCTCAGTTTTTCTCTTTAAGTCAGTTTCCAGATTAGCATCTCAACTCCGCAACTCCTTCCTTGCTATCCTGTACCTATTTTACAAGCTCCCTCTTTTAATGCCTTTTAATGTATGACTTCGATGTTTTGAATAAAGTTTGTTCTTTTAATAGCTTTTCTGGAGTCCTCTTAACTTTCCATTTACTGAAACATTCACTTTCCTTTGTGCAAGCTTATAAACATGGGCTTAATTTGTCCGTAGAAAAAAGTCACTTGTGCGGTACATGTGGTTCTAGAGATAAAAGGTCAGGTTTTCTAATGGCTGGATATTCCTGAGACACATTTTAATGCACCAATGGCTTTCTGTCCCTTTCCTTTTCTTTTTAAATCTCTGTATCTGAGGCTAGAGTAGGTGGCAATAAATGTGGTGGGAAGTTGCTGTATTTTCTTTGTATGCAAAAGTATATTTGTAGATCCTGGTATAAGTAGATTTAGTAACACTTTTCTGTGTGAATAAGTTTGGTTTCCATTCATGAGTCTTCCATTTAAAAAAACAACAACACCAGAAGTTTGAGATGGGGATATAAGGTTTAATTGATTTTCCTACCATGAGTGTGTTAAGTTGCTCTCCAAAGCTTTAAAGACATATAAGTTTAACTTGTATGTGCCTTAGCCTGCAACACGGGCATTTATATCTATTAAAAACTTTGTGGGGGGATATTTTGAACACTTTATTTCATTTTCTTGCCCTTATTCCCCCCCCCCCCAAAGGTTTGTGCTCTAGTGCCTTCAATGAAGCTTTATAGGGGGGCTGCCTGTGAACTAGAGGTACCACTATATATGCCTGAGGGAAGATGGTGGCGCCCTATGGGGACCGGCTACGAGATAACTCTGAGCGGCTTCCCTCCCTACATTGTCTTCCCTTATTCAACACGTATTTCCAAGCAGAAACTTGACATCCCCATGCGTGTGTTTCAGTAGCCATGCAGTTTAACTGTTCATTAAAACAACCACAGGGCTACTCTCACATCACATTGCTGCTGTTCATATTAGGAAGTTACTTTGTGGTACATTGTGCTTGGAAAGTTGCCAAGTTACAATTTACGCGGTGAAACATTGTGATCTTTGAAGCTTGGAGGAGAAAGGGACCTAATGTATAAACGAATTGCGTAGTAGTAAACCCCAGCTATGTATTTGATACCGCAACTTTGTTTGCTGGTTTTCCATTCCTCGTCCTCCTACAAATAAAGCCAATTCAATGTTCCAGGTTGCTATGTTCTCATGATTTTTATTTACGGAATTTATACGCCGCCCTTCGGAGCCTAGATAGGCAGTACACACTTTGTGTGTGTGTGTGTGTGTGTATGTGTGTGCAGAGATTGTGGTGTTTTTGTGTGTTCAGGCCAACACGCAGATACGCCGCCAAATATATATATGCCTGAGGGAAGATGGCGCCACCGCGCCCTGTGGTGGCGCCTGGGGACCGGCTACGAGGTAACTCTGAAGGGCTTCCCTCTCGACATTGTCTTCCCTTATTACTTTCCCGCAGCATCAGCGCTATAACGAACGTCTTGCTGGGGCAACGGGGGGGGGGAGGGGTGTCCTTCCCGCTCCTCTTTCTGGTCCCAACGGCCGCCCATCCCCCACTCCCTCTCGCTTCGCCTCAGAGATTCAAGGTTGGCTCCGCGCGCCGTTTCCCGCCCAAACCGCCCAAACCTCGCATGCGCCCCCGCCTGTCCTGCCTTGGCGCCCATTGGCCACGCCTTCCCCTGCGGCGTCACACCGGCCGCCCTCCTCCTTCTCCCTGGTCTCCCCGCTTCCCCCCTCCCCTCTCCGCTCCCTCTCAACACAATGACCCCCCCCACCCCACCCCACCCCGCAGGGGGGAGCCACCCAGGAGGCGAGATAAGCGCATTAGCATGTCCGGCCTCTGAGGAAGGCTGCCCCCTCTCGCCTTCCATGCTGCTCCTTTCATTCCTCCATCCTTCTGCTCCCCTCTGGCCCCTCCAGGCTGGGGGGGGGGCGGCTGGGCTGCCCTAAATCCGCCTCTGCTTGGAAGTTCACTTTGTTCTCTTTTATTTTTGGTTGATCATGATTTTTAATTATTATAAATCAAGACAGTTGCATTTAGTCAGAAATACGTCCCTCTCAATCCCTACCATTTCATTTACTTATGTACTGCTTTTGAAAGGAACCTCACAAAGTGGTTTACATCAATATATCAAAACAATAAGAATCGATTAAAAATGTAATAAAACAGCAAAGGCAAACTGCAAGGGGAAAAGTTCAATGCTTTTAGAATTGTAGCTTTTAAAAGTGTAGTTTAGTGGGAGAGAAATTTTTCTCTATCCACTTTCTCCATGCAATGCAAAATTTTATAAATTTCTGTCATGCCATCTCTTATTCAACTTTTCTCTAAACCAAAAAGTCCCCAATGCCCCAACCTTTCCTCATTCTTCCATTCACTTGATCACTCTGCCGGCCCTTTTCTCAATTATCTGAACTGGAGATCTGTGATAACGCATCACATGCTTGTATGCATAGGGTGGGATGGGGGGCGCAACTAATCCCTGTCCCGCTCCCCCCGCCCTCCGGTCCTAATTGCTTTCTAAATTGCTGCTTCCTTTGCATGGCAGTGGTGGGAAGAAGATGGGAAAAACGCTGGGTGTTTTGCAGTAGATCACAAAGGATTGCTGACCTCACCTCCCCGTGTTTATAAATACAGTAACCGCAAAATAATCCCCCTCTACATTATACTGCTGAGATGAAGAATACTTGAGTTAACCAGGAACGGGTTTATGTGTGGAAAGCCTGTGAGCTCCCATTAATTCTGATTCTCAAAACAAGTTCCTGGGCTCATAATTCTTGTATTCTAAGTGTATGGCTTTTGTACTAAGCTCTTTATTGCTGGATCCTACGTTCTAGTTAAAGTGAGGGAAGCAAATCTCTTGCTGCATGGAGCCTGTGACTTCCAATCCCCTTATTGGGCAAATATTAATTCTGATTGAGCAACTTGGATGGGTAAAATAGCATGGTATTTACAACTCTTCCCCAGCGCCACAAATAGTTCTGAATCTCTACTCCCCTCCCCTCGTTTGCTGTTTTCAAACCCAACAGCAGATGACTATTACAGTTCTCCCAACATCAGTCCCAAGCAGTGACAGACCTACATTTTGGGGGCCCTGAACTTGAGCTGTTCTGGGGGCCCCATCACAATTAGCAATGAGTTCTGGGTAACCACTGTTGTCTTCTTCAATGGGGTTGTTCCCTGACAGATCACCACATTTTAAAAAATCAGATTTTGATTAGAATTTCTGCTGTGGGTTGTCACATGTGTCAAAGTCTCTGGTGTGAATATAAATGTTTCTAAATCCAAGTCTGGGGCCCCTCTGGGATTTGGCGCCCAGAATCTTAAGATTCATTGGTTTCGTAGGAGATCTGCCCCTGATTCCAAGCTACTCTGTGTATAACATAAGCAAAATGCCAGAATCTAGATGTCAGAACAGCTCTAGAGAGAAAGGTAAATGTAATAAAATAGATAAAAGGCAAGATTAAAACTCCCAATTGAGATCAAAAAGCTAAGACTGGATGATAAAACCTGCAAGAAGAACAAGATCCAAAGCTGAAACTAAATCTAAATGTCTCCACCTGACACATACAAAAATATTAAAGTGATGCCAAGCAAGGGGGGGACACGCATTATCTGGGGTGCCACCATGAATAAAATAGGGGGGGCCCAGGAAAGCCCCACCCCACATAATTTGTCACATGGAACGGCACACACACACCATTTGTTTTTTTTGTTTTTTTTATAAATATTTATTGGAATTTTTAATAAAAGAAATACAGAAATAATAAACAGCATTGCTTTGTTTTTACAAGATTTCATAACATCTTTAGACTTCCTCACGTCTCCCGCTCCCACTTACATCATTAATGAATTTTTATCAAGCAAATTATCATCTTATTTGCAATTTTATAACCACTTATTTGAATACAATATAATAGTTCTCCTACAAATTTTGTTTCTCTTAATCTCTCTTATCATCAAATTCTAATCCAATTTAGTGATGGCCAATTATTTATAACCAAGCATCCTTCTTAATATTCCACTAAATCACAATATTTCTGTAGATAAATCTTGAATTTCTTCCAATCTTCTTCGATCCTTTCTTCTCCCAGGTCTCGAATTCTGCCAGTCATCTCCGCCAATTGCATATAGTCCATCAGTTGCATCTGCCATTCTTCCAGTGTGGGTAGATCTTGAGTTTTCCAGTTCTTAGCGAGAAGTATCCTTGCTGCTGTTGTTGCATACATGAAGAATGTTCTATCCTTCTTTAACACCTTCTGGCCGACAATACCCAGAAGAAAGGCCTCTGGTTTCTTAGTGAAGGTATACTTAAATACCTTTTTCAACTCATTATATATCATTTCCCAGAAGACCTTCACTTTAGGGCAAGTCCACCAGAGGTGAAAGAATGTTCCTTCATTTTCTTTACATTTCCAACATTTATTATCAGACAAATGGTATATTTTGGCAAGTTTAACTGGGGTCATGTACCATCTGTATATCATTTTCATTACATTTTCCTTCAAAGCATTACATGCAGTAAAGTTCAGCCCAGTGGTCCACAACCTTTCCCAGTCTTCAAACATAATGTTATGCCCAATATCCTGTGCCCATTTTATCATAGCCGACTTAACCATTTCGTCTTGTGTATTCCATTTCAACAGCAAGTTATACATTCTTGAAAGTACCTTAGTCTTAGGTTCTAACAATTCTGTTTCCAACTTCGATTTCTCCACCTGGAACCCTAACTTTTTGTCACTTTAAAAAATTTCTTTAATCTGAGCGTAGTGTAACCAGTCTCGCACTTTATCCTTCATTTTCTCCATACACCCCACATAATTTGTCTCATGGAACGGCACAAACACACCATTTGAATGGCAATGCACATTAGTTCTCCCAACATCTGTTACAGTTATCCCAACATCAGTCCCAAGCAGTGACAGACCTACATTTGGGGGGTCCTGAACTTGAGCGGTTCTGGGGGCCCCTTCAGAACTAGCAATGAGTTCTGGGTAACCACTGTTGTCTTCTTCAACAGATCACCACATTTAAAAAATCAGATTTTGATTAGAATTTCTGTTCTGGGTTGTCTCACGTGTCAAAGACACTGCTGTGAGTAAAAATGTTTACGCATGAGAGTAGGTGCCCAGAATCTTAAGATTCATTGGTTTCGTAGGAGATCTGTCCCTGATTCCAAGCTGCTCTCTGTTTAACAGAGGGAAAACGCCAGAATCTAGATGCTAGAGCAATTCTGGAGAGAGAGATAAATGTAATACAATAGATAAAAGGCAAGATTAAAACAACACCCAACTGAGATCAAAAAGCTAAGGTTGGAGGATAAAACCTATAATAAGGACAACTAGCTGCAAGTAGATCTAAATGTCTTCACCTGACACATACAAAAACATCAAAGTGATGCCACAGGCAAGCCTCTCTGGGAGTGGAAGGTGCGGGATTTATTTCCCCACATCCATCTCTCTGAATGAGGGAAAGAATTGAGTGGTGGAGAACTGAGGGCATATTACGCAGGAGAGACTGCTAAATCTTAGTGAAAGGAAAGTACTAGGTGGTGTGTCATCGTGTGGATGAGGAAAGACTGCAGCGTTATGGGCTGCCCTGGGTGGAATCTACACATAAAAAACACTCTGCAAATGCTTTAAAAATTTTTTTGAAAAATATATTGAATTTCCCATAGCTCACCACAAAAAAATGTAGTTCTTACTCGAAAAAAAGTTTCCTTGCCCATTCTGAGTCAGTATACTTAGGATTAGGGTTTATAGGTACACCTAGGGAGGGTCCCTTGTGTTAATTTTCTTATGCAAAAATAGCAAAGAATGTACCAACGGGGAAACATTCTTGATTGACAAACTGCCAGGGACTGGGAACATTAATTGTATGAGCTGGAAGGTTTCAGAACATTTTCAGTTCCTTTGAGGATCGGAGGCAACTATCTTGCCTCGGGTGCAGGGTGGAGCGGCAGGCTATTTGGATGCCGCAAGTCCCTGAAAGGCAGAGGAATATGGCCACGTGAAAGATGTGGGGATAGAAAGACAGAAAGAGAAATAGTGGAAGTGAACAAGAAAGGAAGCACCAGCAACGTGTGAAGCAAGCCTAGGAAACGGAAAGCCCCCTTTCCCTCAGAATGCAACCCCCTTGCAGTTACAAGCGATAGTGCATTGAAACTGTGTAGATTCAGGATTTGGTTGCGACGTCTGTCCGGGGCTGAATCTAACATGAACCGCTTGGGCTTGAAAGACCTACTGACTTCTTGGCAAGAGGAGTATGCCTTCCCTTTATTTGCAATGGTGTTACTCACATTCTTCCCTTCAAGTTTTTGCAACGCCTAACCTTAACGAAAACCTCTAAGCGGCTTACGAAAGCAGGAACATGATAGATAAAAGTCAAAGTAAAAAACATGCAAAATGCAATTACAGTTAAGATAAAACCACCGATTAAAAGGCATAGCAACTTTTTGCAGGTAAAGGAAAAGGAAAGAAAGTTTATAGCAGGCGCCGCAAAGGGTGCAGTGAAGGCGCCTCCTTCATCTCAAAAGGCAGGGGGTTTCAGAGTGTACTTGCTGCATCTAGACTTCTTGGACAAAGGCTTTCAACATGCCTAAATCTTGGCGCATCTCTGTCTGTAAAATGAAAGCCTCATTATAATATTTAAAAAAAAAATAAACCACAGTTCTCTTTGGCTCTCTCGCTCCCCAACCCGTCTTCTCAATTCCCTTCTCTTCAACTGTGCGCCCTAATCTCCAAGCCTATGGGGCTATTTTCAAGTTTTGCTAAGGGGTGATGCTAAGGGAAGGGTGCGCTCCAGCCAATCTAGATTGGTCAAGCAGCGCTTGAAAAGTGAACTTGAAACTCGCTCCTCCCCAAAAGCCGCCTCCCCATTGGAGCGCTTCTCTCCAAGGAAAACGCGCCGGCCAATTGGCAGCCAGGAGGGGCTATAATGGAGCCGAACTCCAGAAACCTGGAGCGGGCCTTGAGGAGCAAGGGCAATTTTGGAAGCGAAAAGCAGCTTTGTCGGAAGAGAGAGAGGCAGCGATTTTGCAAGATGAAAACTACCAACCGAGGTAAGAAAAGAGGAATGTTAAGTAGATTTTTAGTTCACTTGTCTTAAAAAAATTGCTCAAATGATTGATATAAATACAGGGTTTCATAAACGATGATTTTTATAAAGGAAGGTTGTTTCTGTTTCTGGGTCAGGATCAGGGTGTAAGAAAGACCCATTTGTGGTAGACAGGAAGGGATTAAACAGGGGCTCAAATGTCTTCGGTTGGAAACATTTCGCAAGATTGGTTTGCACATATTTTACTTGTAAGCATGAAGCATTTAGTGCATTTTACTGCATGAAGCATTTACACACACATTTTCTAATTGTTAAATCCCTTTCACATAAACGGGATTAAATTTCTCAATAAACGTGGTTAGGATCGGCTGCGGAAAACGATGGCAGGCATAGAAAGAAGAGCGTAAACGTTTTACCTAAAATTCTTTGGTTTGTTTTCATGCAAGCCTTGTTCCAAGCAAGGGGAGGTTTATTTAAAGGCCACAAAGTGCGTGGATTTCAATGTCAGGTACAAAAGCCTTTCTGTAAAAAGCGAAGGCTTTGCCCTTCTGCGCTCTGCCGGGTGGGTGGTCAGCGGGGCGCTTGAAAAAATTGCCACCGAAGCGTTCTCTACCGGGGGTCTTTTTACGCAGTGGAACCTCAGGCAGCGCCCGATTCTGGGGGACTTGCTCAGGGTCAAGTGCAGGCGATGCAGCCCTGAGCTTTCCATTTCGGAAGATCTGCAAGCGTCGCTTCTGTTTAAGCAGAGCGCTTTCTTCAGATTTGCCTCTTTGTATTTTCCCAGGAGGAAGCCACCCCAAAACCAGAGGAGATAGGAGAAAAAGGACTGTTTTCAGCCCATCTCACGTCGAGCTCCTAAAAAAGTCCTTTGAAGAGAACCAGTACCCCGGATACGAGACCAGGGAGGCGCTGGCGAGGTGCATCGGAGTGGAGGAAGATCGTGTGCACGTAAGAATCGGGATGGTGGGGGCTCCCAAGACTTCCCTAAACCGCACATACTGGAACAATTTGAAACGCTCCGAATAATCCTTGCGTAGTCGAAGGCCTTAGTTCTCCCGGGTGCCTCTCAGCTTATCGCGAAAGGCGCCTTGTTCAAGAGCTAAGTTCCTCTTTCTTGGTTCTTTTTTTGGGGGGGGGGGCGGTGTATCGTGGATATAAAGGCTTTTGAACATAATGCCTATATGCCTTTCGCAGAACACAAAACAAGTTAACGTAGGTTTTCCCACTAATACACTAATCTTTGTTTGGTTGTTGTACCTGAAAGTGAAATTATGACCTACCCGTTTGGAAATAATGGGCATTTGGTTCTCTCCTTTCTTCAGTTCAGATCTGGTTTCAAAACCGACGAGCCAGAACACCAAAGAGCATTGGTTCCAGGATAAGGATCGGGAACCATGCTGCAGCTCCTTATAGCCACAGTGAGAGAACCTGCCCAAGAAGCACCCTGGACAGCAGCCCAAGAAGCAGTCCAGGAAACCTTCAAAATATTCATATGGAACAATTTTATCAGCCACACAACTTGCATTATGCTGAAAGCTATAGAGGAGCAGGGTTGTGGCAGCCACCTCTCGACAACACGCAATGGGGGGAGAGTGTCCCGCAGCAGCAGAGCTCCCGGGAATTGAACCCTGGTTATTACCAGCAAGCTGCCTTTTGTGGAACTGGGCTTTCTGAGACTTCCCAGGCGAGCAACTGCCCAGTTCCATATTATGGTGCTGAGATGGTGAGGCAGCCTCCACCACCACCTGATAACTTCTTCATGGCATCAAGCACTTATACTCCCTGGTCTGCAACGGGGAATTATTCAGCTACAAATCCTGGACAAATGCAGAATGTTGATGGAAGTGTTTCGGACTCTCAGTTTTTCTCTTTAAATCAGGTTCCAGATTAGCATCCCAACTCCTTCCTTGCTATCCTGTACATATTTTACAAACTCCCTCTTTTAATGCCTTTTAATGTATAACTTCGATGTTTTGAATAAAGTTTGTTCTTTTAATAGCTTGTCTGGAGTTGTCTTTTAACTTTCCATTTACTGCAACATTCACTTTCCTGTGTTCAAGCATATAAACATGGCTTAATTTTCCCGTAGAAAAAAGTCAGTTGCACGGTACATGTGGTTCTAGAGATAAAAGGTCAGGTTTTCTAATGGCTGGATATTCCTGAGACACATTTTAATGCACCAATGGCTTTCTGTCCCTTTCCTTTTCTTTTTAAGTCTCTGTATCTGAGGCTAGAGTAGGTGGCAATAAATGTGGTGGGAAGTTGCTGTATTTTCTTTGTATGCAAAAGTATATTTGTAGATCCTGCTATAAGTAGATTTGTTAATACGTTTGGTTTCCATCCATGAGTCTTCCATTTTTTAAAAAAATACAGAAGTTTGAGATGGGGATATAAGGTTTGACTGATTTTTCTACCATGAGTGTTAAGTTGCTCTCCAAAGCCAAATATATATATGCCTGAGGGAAGATGGCGCTGCCGCGCCCTGTGTGGCGCCTGGGGACCGGCTACGAGATAACTCTGAAGGGCTTCCCTCTCGACATTGTCTTCAGCGCTATAACCAACGTCTTGCTGGGGCAACGGGGGGGGGAGGGGTGTCCTTCCCGCTCCTCTTTCTGGTCCCAACGGCCGCCCATCCCCCACTCCCTCTCGCTTCGACTCAGAGATTCAAGGTTAGCGCCGCGCGCCTTTTCCCGCCCAAACCAGCCCCGCTCACGCGCCCCCGCCTGTCCTGCCTTCGCGCCCTTTGGCCACGCCTTCCCCTGCGGCGTCACCCCGGCCGCCCTCCTCCTCCTCCACCTCCTCTCTGAATTCCCCGCTTCTCCCCCCTCCCGTCCCCTCGGTCTCCTCTTCGCTCCCTCTTAACACAATGACCCGCCCACCCCACCCCGCAGGGGGGACCCACCCAGGAGGCGAGATAAGCGCATTAGCATGTCTGGCCTCTGAGGAAGGCTGCCCCCTCTCGCCTTCCGTGCTGCTCCTGTCATTCCTCCAGGCTCAGCGCGGGGGGACCGGGACTGGCTGGGCTGCCCTAAATCCGCCTCTGCTTGGGAGCTGGATCTTCCTCACTTCCACTTCTTCCCCACTACAAATCTGCCTCTACAGCAGCCTTGGGCAAAGAGGAGGCGCCACTGGTCTCTTCTCGCCTTTCTTCGCCATTTGATCTTGATCCCCCAACAATCTCCATTCTTCCCTGGGGGGAGACAGTTTTGGGACTCGTCTGAGGGGACCAAATGTCTTGGGCCGGCCCTGCTGACCCCCTCCAGGAGTAAGTCTGGCCAAGGTGGCTGGGACGGCAGCTCAGGCAAATGCCCACTTTTTCATCTTTGCCTCCTTTTCTGAACCTGCCCCTGGGAATTCGGCTGGTGTTTCTTTCCCTCCTCCATAAGGAAATCCCTGAGCACTAGCATTCCCTGGGCGGTTGCCAAATGCTGAGGGGTGAGCACTCTGCACATGCGTGGGAGTAAACCATCTACCAGCTCCTGTTAGATTCCCTTAGGTGAGAGAAAGGGTTTCTAGAGTGATAGCCCAGTAGGTGCCTCCAGAACTCATTGGAGGAAGAGTAAATGGTGACCACCACAGCACTCTCGAAAAGGAGGACACAGATATCATTCAATGGGTCTGTGCTAATTTAAGGTAATATTAATCTGTATGTTTTGATGTATGGTTCTTTCCCACCCTCAATCCCTCAATTTTATTATTTTATCTGTTAGTAAACCACGTTGCAGTTTTTTTGTTTTACAATCAAGTGGTGTATACATTTAATGAAATAAATAAACAAATGGCCAAAGGCAACTTAAAAACTATTACTGTAATTTAAATAAGATATAATACTTCCTTAAACCGCAAATACTGGATAAATTTAAATCGCTCAGAATAATTCTTTCGTTGTCATTCGAATGCCTTAGATCTTCCTGGTGCCTCCGATTATAACGTGAAAGGTGCCTTATTCAAGAGCCAACTTCCTCTTTCCTGGGTTTTTGTCGGGTTTTATTTGGGGGGGGGCTGTTGTACCGTGGATGTAAAGGCTTTTTGTAAGGGGTGGCTGCGTTGTGTCCCCTCCTTTTCAACTGTAGGAAGAAATTGTGCCCATACTTGTTCAGAAATCCTGGTTCCTGATGAAGGCTTCCTTTTCCTTCCCAGTAAAATTATTGGTGGCACATACTTTCAAATATCAAAGGTTCTGGGTTTGAACAGTAAAAACTCTTAACAGACCTGGTTTCAACTCTAATTTGAGGGTAAAACCATCTAGGCTGCCTTTATAGCCTGATCCACCTGACCGAACTCCCAAGGGAGTGTGCATAGGATAATCCTATTAGGATGGCAGCATTCAGCACCTTGCCTTGAGAGACCAAATGTGCAGCATTCAGCTGGAACCACACTTAAGTAACATTGATTTCTAGCCAATGTCCCGCAAATCCCTGGTTCTCCCACATTGAAAAAATTACACCACACGAGGCACAAATATTTGGCGGTCTTCTGAGCTAGAAAGTGAAATGATGACCTATCCCTTTGGAAATAATGGGCATTTTGTTCTCTCCTTTCTTTTGTTCAGACCTGGTTTCAGAACAGAAGAGTGAGAAGAAAGATGACTGGTTCTAAAACAATGATTAGGAACCGAGCTACAAATGTTGCCTGAAGATTACCAAAATTGGCAGCAAATCAATTATCTTCCCTTCTCCCAACACCTTCTAGGGGTACTCATCCATATAAATCCCCCCTAACTTTTAAATTTTGTATATTTTAAAGTTTTTCAATAAAGTTATTTTAATGCCTTTGTCTGGCTTTCCTTTTACAGAAGCATTTTCTTCCCTTTGCCCAAGGAAGCTAAAAGCACTTGTATATAGAAATCAAAAATAAAAGCTGAGCAATTGGCCACTTTTTCAAATAAGGGCCACAGTCAAAATCTGGGGTTGGAACAAGTGGGAAAATGTTTCAAAAGGTTTAAATTTTGCTTTTGCTTTTGTCAGGTTGATGTGGGTTAAATGTTTAGTTGGGGTTGGTGGTTATTTTAATTTGGGTATAAGTATAAGCTGTTCATTATTGCTATTATTATAATAATTTATTATTACTATTGGTTTATTGGTTCGCTATTTGTTGTTTTTTAATATTTGATGTATTGTGTTGTAAGCACAATGTATTTTTGTACTTTTTGCAGAAAACGATAAAGCATATATGGAAATAGATATATACGTGTGTTTTTGTGCATGTGATTCTATGGGGATGGATTTTTCTGAGCCCCGCCTGCCTGCCATGCTACATACTGCACTCCCTTTTTGAAATGTTGCCTGAATACAGAAAGGGGTTGGTTCTGCCGGATCCCCTCTCTGCTTTTGCATGCAACTTCCACGAAGGAAGAGTTCACCCAAACCAAAATCCGCAGTATCTTGATGATGTGACTCAGACATTGGGTTAAATCCTGGAATTCACAGTGTTAAATGAGGATGCTATTGGAGAGTATTGGGAATGCCTTACAAGATTCCAATCTGTTTATAATGCTACACATTATCACTTCATCATTCAGTATTTCCTCTTGTCCCTCATCTTAAACCAAGCTAATCCTTGCTGAGCTTCTGACAACCAGACAAGGGACCAATTCTGCTTATGCGGTTCAGGGTTTGCTTTCCCTCTGCTTTCCACCCAAATGGTGCTGAAACCGGGATTCAGTTCCACGAGCTTATTTCTCTTTTTCTATCCCACCCAGGGGCGCCCACTTGAATAGAAGATGGGGGGGGGGGAGTCAGGTAAGCCCTGCCCTGCTCGATTTGGGGGTGGGCAAGGGACCTGGGCCCAAGAATTTTCTCCTAGGACCCCACCTTTCCCCCTGGGAGGCGGCCCACCTCCTTCTTCCCTCTCAGCCCCCGACACCCCCGCGAGGGAGACCAGCCTGAGAGGCAGCGACTGGCGCAAAGGCACCCGAGTGAGCTTTGGGGCTGGTAGTAGGGTGTGTGTGTGTGTGTGCGGGGATTGTGGTGTGTGGTTGTGTGTGTGGTTGTGTGTGTGTGCAGGGATTTGAACCCTGCCTGCCTCACGCCAACACGCTGATACGCCGCCAAATATATACATGCCTGAGGGAACATGGCGCCCTAAGGAGACCGGCTACGAGATAACTCTGAAGGGCTTCCCTCTCGACATTGTCTTCCCTTATTACGTTCCCGCAGCATCAGCGCTATAACGAACGTTTTCCTGGGGCAAGGGGGGGAGGGGTGTCCTTCCCGCTCCTCTTTCTGGTCCCAACGGCCGCCCATCCCCCACTCCCTCTCGCTTCGCCTCATAGAATCCAGGTTGGCGCCGCGCGACGTTTCCCGCCCAAACCGCCCCCGCGCATGCGCCCCCGCCTGTCCTGCCTTCGCGCCCTTTGGCCACGCCTTCCCCTGCGGCGTCACACCGGCCGGCCGCCCCCCCCCTCTCCTCTCCGCTCCCTCTCAACACAATGACCCCCCCACCCCACCCCGCAGGGGGGAGCCACCCAGGAGGCGAGATAAGCGCATTAGCATGTCTGGCCACCGAGGAAGGCTGCCCCCTCTCGCCTTCCGTGCTGCTCCTGTCATTCCTCCATCCTTCTGCTCCCCTGTGGCCCCTCCAGGCTCAGGGGGGGGGGTCCTGCTGGGCTGCCCTGTTCACTTTTGTTTTTGGTTGATCATGATTTTTAATTATTATAAATCAAGACAGATCCATTTAGTCAGAAATAGGTCCCTCTCAATCGCTACCATTTCATTTACTTATGTACTGCTTTTAAAATGAACCTCACAAGCATCCATTAAAAATGTAATAAAACAGCAAAGGCAAAGTGCAAGAGGGAAAAGTTCAATGATTTTAGGATTGTAGCTTTTAAAAGTGTAGATTAGTGGGAGGTTGGATCTTATTATTTTTTGTTAAATGTGAACCTCATTTTTGTTCCAAATTGTTGCTCTCTAAACCAGTTTCTATTCATCCAGACAAAATGATTCTGCCACCCTGACCAGTTAATACTTAAACTCTTCTGTATTGCTTCATCAGTGTGATTACACTATTGACAGAGAACTTTGATCACCATGTTAACATCTATGATGTCATGAATAGCTCTATCTGAATTGAAATTTACACGGATTTGCTGAACATTCAGATATCTATTTAAATAGTGTGTGAAGCAATCCTAAGAGAATGATAACTTGGGAAACTGCTCTGCTTGGCTGTCCTCCAATTGCATTCAGGATAAGAATAAGACTACAGTGAGGGCAGGCAGATCTCTGAAGCACCAGGTGTGTATCCTTTCTCCTCAAACTACTTGCCAGCTCAAACACTGCACAGAATTTTCCCCACCGATTGATCTACATTGGATTATTCCTGCCTGATTTAGGGATGCAGGAAGAGCTCCTGATTTGTTCTATTTGTCTAGTTTTAGGAGGGTTTTAAAAACAATTAATTAATTAAAAACATTTAAAGACAAGAGAGAGAGAGAGACATTGCACATACTTTTGTAAACCAAGAAAATCTTTAAGAAAGATACATTAAAAAGAAACATTTAAAGACCACTTGATTGTAATAGAATCTCTGTAAACAAAACATTAAAATTACCAATGACTGACAGTTAAAAACAAGTATTTTAAAAATTTGGAATATAATTTAAATCAGCAGTAAGCTAAAAAGATATTAAAACACATTCCATTTCTACATGCCTAGATAGGCTAGCCTAAGCAAAAACAACTTTAGCAGGTGCCGAATATAGTACTTTTTTGTTGTTATTTTTATTTTCTAGTGCTTGCCAGTTTTTGTAGGTCAATGCCAATAAAGATTTGAATAAAAATAACTATTTTGAGAATCATTTCTGAAAATGGCCTCTCTTCATAGTTGTTTAAAAACAAACAAACAAACAAACAAACAACAACAAATAGCTTGTCTCTACTTCAGTTTCATACTTTCCAAATTTCTCAGTTAAAAGAGGGTTTCCTATTCAGTAAAACAATAGTTACTTTAGTGTGAGTGAATATATATGTATAAGTAAACACACAAACACACCCTTTTATGGGGCCTGGCTACATTCATGTCCTGTTAACATAGCATGGAAACATTACTTTCATTCATGTTGCCTTTTGTTTCATTCATGTTGCCTTATCTAGCTATGAATTCAAGAGATGGTCTTAGACAAGTTCTGTCTCTCAACCCTAGCCCCTTGGAATGATAAGGTTGGGCTTGATTGTGTCCATAAAAAAGATAATTATTTAGAGAGTCAACTTCCTTGGCCTGAGCACAAATTATCTATTCAGTTAACTGTGAGAGAATTCCTCATCTGAAAATTAAGATTACAGGATTTCTTTGTATTACAACCTTATTCCTGGCATGATGAACCATAATTGATCCTGAGATTGATCACTGCCATTGTGTGAATATGTTTTAACATGCAGCCTGAAAAGAAGAGGAGTTCTGAAGCATGTGGACTACCCCTACTCATTGGCAGAGTTTGCTTGGAAATGTTTTCCTTTGCTCATGGCAGTAAGCCCTTGGGACTTCCAGCAACCTGCCTAGCATATCAGTTTGTATAGAATGCTAAACCATGGCTTACTAAACTATGGTTTCTTAAACCATGTTTTAGCTGCATTATGTGTGAACCCAGCCCATAACTATGGTTTATTTATTATGGTTAAATGTTCTAGCTAGTTTAGAAACCTTAGCTAATGTTAACCATAGCTTAGTGTTACGTGTGAACCTAGATACCCTCCTTAGCTATAGTTAAAGTGCCATCGCCCCAAACTTGCAATGTTGTCAATGAAGTGCTGCAAAAAATTCAAACTGCTCTCAAGATACAACTGCTCTCATTGTGCTTTTAATGATTCTACAATGCATTGAATCAAGATTTAACTGATTATCTGCCTGATGCCTCAGTTGTAACCATGGTTTATTAACTATGGTTAATGTTACTAAGGGGTTAGTATTACGTACAACCAGGCCAATGACATGTTCTAAGATCTGATCAGTAGCTTCAGTAAGAATTTATAAACTAGCCTAGGACTTGCTGATCAGAAGGTCAGCGGTTCGAATCCCCATGTTGGGGTGAGCTCTCGTTGCTTGGTCCTTGCTGCTGCCAACCTAGCAGTTCAAAAGCACGTCAAAGATCAAGTAGATAAATAGGTACTGCTCTGGTGGGAAGGTAAACAGCATTTCCGTGCGCTACTCTGGTTCGCTAGAAGCGGCTTAGTCATGCTGGCCACATGACCCGAAAGCTGTATGCCAGCTCCCTCGGCCAGATGAGGGAGATGAGCACCGCAACCCCAGAGTTGGTCACAACTGGACCTAATGGTCAGGGGTCCCTTTACCCTTTACTTTATATAGCATCTTCATGGTGTTTCCCCTAGAAGATCCACATTCTAACATGCAGCACATTGTGAAGATTGGGCTTGATTTCTGAGTTCACATAATGTGTATAGATATCCATTCTACTGTACATTCTGTTACCATTGCCACTGCCATTTCTAGAGTGCTGAGAGACTAGAGTGCTCCAGTTTTCTCAGGGACAACATTTTGTTTTTCTTCACAATGCTAACAAAGCCTTTTGACTCTTGGCAGTTTTTTGTTTTTTCATTAGAATGCCTTTGCTTTATTTTAATTCATGACATTTGACAATTTTGTGCAAAACAAACCAGACATTTTAACACACAAGGCATTTGCGATCAGTTCCTGACAGTACTGTGTAATCAGTATTTAAGCAATCTTTATTATTATCCCTTAACAACACAGTTGTGGCAGTTTGACTCCTCCCACCAATGTGAACAAAGGCTTGCTAGACAGCTGATATCAATCTAGACTCACTGTCTGGAGATCAGTGATAAGGCATCACATGTTTGCAGCTGAGGGGGTGGGTGGAGTCAGAAAGAGCTTGAAAGGGAATTTTTAACCCTTTCTGCTTTGTTTTCCCCCACCAATCTGAATGGCTTCCCAAGCTTCTATATTCTTCACATGGCAGGGATGGTCAGAAGGTAAATGAGCTCTAGGTGATTTTAAGTAGATCAGAAAGGATTTCTGACTTCCCCATGTTTATCAATAACAGCAACAAAGTAATCCCCTTCCCCTAAATTCAGAATTGTAGGTTCTATACAGTAAAAAGTAAAATAAAATGGGGTGGGGGGAAACAAATTTGCTGCATGGTGCCTGCAAGCTCCACCCTTCCTGTTGGGCAAATACTAGCTCTGAGGGGGCAACTGGGGTGAAATGGCACGGTGTTTTAAACTCATTCCTTAGCACCGCAAACAGATCTGAATCCGTAACTGCCACCTGCCCCCCCCCATGTTGTGTTTGCCATTTCTAAAATTAACAAGAAATGAGTTTATTACAGATAAACTTACAAAATTAGGTCTGGCTTGGTTCCAAGTCACTTTCTGAGTAACACAGACAAACAATTTTTAGTGTAGGAAGTAGATTTCACATAGTGAAATATGTATGATCAACAATCCCATTTCTGCATTGATTGTGAAGACCTTCACTGCTGCAAGAATTTGACTATGCACTTTGGAAAGTATGATGGTCTCAATTGAAAATGAGTTCCTTGTCTTGCCAGCCACAGAATTTTAACACAGCCAGCAAGTTGCTAACCAATCAGAGAATCAGGAAACCATCTTAAAATGCCTACAAAATAGAAAAGGCTTTGTCAAGTGTCTGAAGTTCAAAAGGCAGGAGAGCTGTCTAAACTCAGTCAGGACTGGGCCCATAATATTGAATGCCTAGAATCTGTAAATTGCAAGCTGTTCATCTGAACCATGGGGGACCACCACCAATGTCTTCCCTGAAAACCTCAGTCATCAAACTGTGATATAAGGGATCAGATGGGCTGTATCCTCCAGAAACTCCTGTAACAGCTCCTCCACCACTCTCTTCACCATGTTGCCCAAGAAGGGGATATTGGCAAGCAGATGGTGGTTGTCGTAAAGCACAAAAAAAGGTGCAAGAGGAGGTTTCAACGGGCACAATGACACTTTTTCCTTTCATGCCTTTGGGCCTGCTCTCACTTAGATAAATTGCCCCCGCCTCACTGAACAACCCTTTACATGAAGGTTTCTATCCCTTTTCCCTTAAAAATTCTAGCCCCAGAGTATGCTACGAAGGACCTTTGTGAAGGGGTAACTAGTAAGTTGGAGTCTCAGACAGGTTTTCTTTAAATAATAAAGATTTATTTAAGGCAAGATAGTATATAACACAAATGGATTCATTTATTGCCGTGATGGGAAACACTGTAACTTAGTGGCAGAACGTGTTGTCTGCATGCAGAAGGTCCCAGCTCCAGCTCCTGGTGTCTCCCAGGTAGTAGGGCTTGATCAGACTCCCACCTGAAACCCCAGAGAGCTGCTCCACAGTGCTGAAGCAGAACCATCAAATGGTGAAGTTGGCAGGGACCCTGAGAGTCATCTCTTCCAAGCCCCTACAATGCTAGAATCCTATTGTTTTTCTACAAACAACAAATGGGTAGTTTAAAAAGACCTACCATCAGAAACCATTTCCTCCATTAAATGCATAGTTTGAAAACTGAAAACACACTCATTGAAGACTGTTGGGATGCAACAAGAATAATAAACCAAACAAACAACGAACTCTATAATATTATTTCCTTGTGGTCTCAAAATATGAGCAACCCATAAAAATCACGAACAGGTGACAACCCTATCATTAAAATTTGCAGTGTAATCCTTATGATTATGATTTTTATTAACTATTAAACAATCAACATTAACTTAGATAACAGCACACAACAATACAATATTTACATCACACACTACATCTACAACTACTTTTCAAAGAAAGAGGAAAAAGGTAAAGATAAAAAATTAAGGTAATTAAAATATAATTCCGATTATTCTCATTGTACTATTTCTCATTTTGTTATTTATCACACAGTGCCTTATTGTTGTTCTCTTTTCCAAAATCTTATCAAAGAAGTTCTATTGTTTACACCTTTATATTACAAGAGTCACTCAAGATCTGCCAGGAGCTTTTTGTTATCACAATAGTTTTTTTTAATATTCTTTAAATACTATCCATTCCTTATTGATCTTCTGCATCGGGTATCCTCTTACTCTCCCTGTCATCCCTGCCAATTGTAAGTATTCTATCATTTTAACCTGCCATTCAGTTTTTGTGGGGGGTCTTTTCACTTTTCCAATTCTTCGCCACCAGGATCCTGGCTGTTGTTGTTGCGTGGTCTGCTATTTTTTTAAAAAAATTAAATTGCTTGAAGAGTGGTCTGCTATTTTTTTAAATTTCTGTTGACATTATTCCTAAAAAGAAGGCTTTTGGTCTCTTTGTCGATGGGAATTTTAATATATTTTTTAATTCATTACTGTATATATGATGTCCCAAAACTCTCTTATGCTCTTACATTCCCACCACATATGCATATATGAACCTTTACCATTTTTGCATCTCCAGCACACTTCTGATCTATTTTAATACAACTTGGTCGGGATAAGGTGTCATCTGTACATGATTTTCATGATGTTTTCTCTAAGATGATAGCATGCTGTAAACTTCATGTTCACCTTCCATAATTTCTCCCACTGGTTCATGTGAATATTATATCCAAGTTCTTGGGCCCAACACACCATCACCCCTTTCTTTTACCTTCTCTTTTACCTCCCACTCAAGATGTAGATTGTACATTTTTGAAATATACTTTCCTTTGGATTGGATTAGTTCTTTTCCCAAATCTGATGTCTTATTTTCAAATCCTTTTTTAAATCTATACTTAATCTTTCATTTAATTGAAAATATTGTAACTAATCCGTCAGGTACAACCTAATTTCTTCAAACTTCTTCAGCGTCAATTTGTTATTGTTTTCTTCTAATATCGTTCTATACATTGGCCAGTCTCCTTTCATATTTTTCTTTTTGACTGCCATGGCTTCTGTCGGTGAGGTCTTAGGTTCTAGTATTTCTTTATATATTCTCCCATATTTTATAAGGGGATTTTCTCACTATATGGTTTTTAAAAACCCTGTGTACCGTCACCTTCTTATAGACTAAATACGTGTGCGGCAGAAATAAAATCCACTGAATTAAATGGGACTTACTCCATAGTGTAATCTTAATTTTAGAAATGAAATAAAAAATAAGGTTTCCTTGCAGTTGTGGCTGTGAATGCCTATTGTATTCAGTTGTATTTTATCCTTTTCAGATACTCTCCAAACAGCTCTGAGACTTTGGTAATCATCCAGTTTTGGTTAACCTGTTCAGAGGAGAGGATTGATCACATCAGGTCAATTACCTACTTAGTTCAATCTGTTATAAAACAAGAGTGACTACAGAACTGAAAGCCTCTTTTCTATCTGAGATGCATTGGTGACACTTTCCTATCACAGGCCTTGGGTGACAGCCCATTAACCTAAAAACACCTCTTTATGAGTAACAGGCCATATAACAGGATTGTGGACAAAAGGGACCAGACGCTGTGGCAGAGCCAGATACCAACTCTATTCCCGTATCTAGTTTAACATAATTATTACAGGAGCTAAGAATGTCAATACAACCTGAGGGGCTAATTCACCTGCTCATCTTCCAACCTAATATATGCCATCAGTTGCCTTCTATCTGGTCTATGCAAACGAATGAATGAGCACAAATCTGAAATGGCAGTATAGAAAAGCCAATGAGGGAACATTTCAGCTTCTCAGGATGCTCTGTCACTGACCTTAAGGTGTTCATTATTGAATGAAGTGACCTCAAACCATGAGACCATTGTATTACAACGCACCAGTGCTATTATTTGCAGATGGAATCAATACAATAGGGGCTGGGTTTATGTTTTTTAAAACCACACTGGATGTGCCAAAAACTGATTTACCAGTGCAAGGATGTCTGTGTTATCAACTACTGTTTTTGGTTCATCATTGCAGTTTAAAAGGTCATTATCCGCAACTGTATAATTCAGCATTTAGTTTTCCTCTGGTATCTTTTTACAAGCTCCCCACCAATTGTGTCCCTGCAACTCAGGATAATACTTTATGCATCCAATGAAGTGAATTATATTGTGTGTGTCATAATAAATTTGTTAATCTTTCAGGTGCTACAAGACTCTTCTGTTGGTTTTGCAGAATTGAAAAGATTCCCCCTGCACCAATTTTACAATGATTGCTTACGGATTGAAATGGTAATCTAAAAAAGCCATTGTGAAATGGGTGCTAACTTTTGTGCTAGATTCTACTGCCTCAAATGAATGGCATCTCAGTCTGTGGTCTTTATCTTGCAGGTCATGATTACAACATCTTTTTGTGCTTAAATAAGAAAGAAACTCTGATCTCCCTCACCCCCTGCTTTGTGAAACACATTACCCTACTGTGGATTGTGGAGTTGTGGTTGTTGTTGTTTTCTAATGGGCCAGCATGCCCACTTTTGCTTTTAATTGAGCTTATTTACACCTTTTTTGGGGGGGGGATGAGGAACATACAGAATCAGTATAGACTGAGTGCATCTTCTGAAGGCAAGGATATGGTTGGTTGGTTTTTTAACTGCATGCATTAAATGCTTGTTTTTATTTCTTTAACTGCAAATGATTGAGGAAGAAGATCTGGTCAGTTGGCAACTAAAGAACTACTTGTAGCTATTTTATTCATAGATCTCTTGTATCACATCTAATTTGTGCATATGTGACCACCTTTCTGTATATGAGGTCTCTTTAGGAGAATGCCAGGTTTTCCAAGCATTCTGCTCCACACAGTAGCCAAGCATATCACTATGCAATCCCAAAAGCAGGACACAGGTCAGGTGAGTACCCTTTCGCCCTGTTCTTTCCCAGCAATTGATATGCCTCTGATAGCATATATCCATAACGATTAGTAGCCACTGATAGTCTTAGCATTCATGAATTTGTCTAATCTCTTGAGAAAGCCATCTAGGTTGGCAGCCATAATCACATCTTGAGTAATTCCAGGGCTGTGCTTACACACACACACACACACACACACACACACACACATTAAGATGTGGACCCAGATCAGCCCTATCCCAACCTAGGTCACACCCAACCCAGATCTGGTCCTATATCAGGGTAGGGCTAAAGGGGCAGGGCAGGGTGGGACAAATCCACTAGATTCAATTTGATCTTTCAAATCTAGCACCCAGCCCCATTAAATTCCATAGTGCAGTGTTGAGAAATATAGTGGACTGGGCAGGTGAGGTTTTATGACGTGGATTTGTAATATATTCCAAGCCTAAAGCCTATATCTCAGTGAATGGAGTAAATTCAGACTCACACAGATTATGTAGAGGTATTCAACAGAGATGTCCTCTATCTCCACTGCTGTTCGCACTTTCCACTGACCCATTAGCAGAACCATTTAGATCTGAATATATAATCAAATGAACAGGGAACATAATGATATGCCAATAATGTAGCATTATTTGTGAAAAACCCTGAAAAAACCATTTCGAGATGTCTTAGGCTTTGATAGCTTTATACTCTTAGGCTCAGTTGTTTCAGGGTTTTTGCTGGGCGGCGGGCGGGGAGCATGTTGCAGCTGTTGTTGATTTGGTTGTGTATTAGTAAGTTCAGTGGGACTACTTCTAAATTAGTTGTCCTAAGAGGGTCCAATTAAGAATCTAAAATTAACTGACTTCTTTTATTATGACTAAACCTGGCTAAATCAAGGCTGAACGGCCCAGAAGGCAAACTGTATTGGACACAATCTAGTTCACAGGCAACCCTCCTATAAAGCTTCATTGAAGGCAGTAGAGCACAAACCTTTTGGGGGAGGAAAATAAGGGCAAGAAAATGAAATAAAGTGTTCAAAATATCCCCCCACAAAGTTTTTAATAGATATAAATGCCCATGTTGCAGGCTAAGGCACATACAAGTTAATCTTATATGTCTTTAAAGCTTTGGAAAGCAACTTAACACACTCATGGTAGAAAAATCAATTAAACCTTATATCCCCATCTCAAACTTCTGTGTTTTAAAAAATGGAAGACTCATTAATGAAAACCAAACTTATTAACACAGAAAAGTGTTACTAAATCTACTTATAGCAGGATCTATAAATATACTTTTGCATACAAAGAAAATACAGCAACTCCCCACCACATTTATTGCCACCTACTCCAGCCTCAGATACCAAGACTTAAAAAAAAAGGAAAGGGACAGAAAGCCATTGGTGCATTAAAATGTGTCTCAGGAATATTCAGCCATTAGAAGACCTGACCTTTTATCTCTAGAACCACATGTCCCGCGCAAGTGACTTTTGTCAGTGGAAAAATTAAGCTTGCACACAGGAAAGTGAATGTTTCAGTAAATGGAAAGTTAAAAGACGACTCCAGACAAGCTATTAAAAGAACAAAATTTATTCAAAACAACGAAGTTATACATTAAAAGGCATTAAAAGAGGGAGCTTGTAAAATATGTACAGGATAGCAAGGAAGGAGTTGGGATGCTAATCTGGAACCTGATTTAAAGAGAAAAACTGAGAGTCCGAAACACTTCCATCAACATTCTGCATTTGTCCAGGATTTGTAGCTGAATAATTCCCCGTTGCAGACCAGGGAGTATAAGTGCTTGATGCCATGAAGAAGTTCCCAGATGGTGGTGGAGGCTGCCTCACCATCTGTTCACCGTAATATGGAACTGGGCAGTTGCTCGCCTGGGAAGTCTCACAAAGCCCAGTTCCACAAAAGGCAGCTTGCTGGTAATATATTGGGTTCAATTCCAGGGAGCTCTGCTGTTGCGGGGCACACTCTCCTGGCTGTGTGTTGTTGAGAGGTGGCTGCCACAACCCTGCTCCTTTATAGCTTTCAGCATAATGAAAGTTCTGTGGCTGATAATATTGTTCCATATGAATATCTTGGAGGTTTCCTGGACTGCTTCTCGGGCTGCTGTCCAGGCTGCTTCTTGGACGGCTTCTTTCACTCCGGCCATAAGGAGCTGCAGCATGGTTCCCGATCCTTATCCTGGAACCAATGCTCTTTGGTGTTCTGGCCCTTCTGTTTTGAAACCAGACCTGAAGAGAAGAAAGGAGAGAGCCAGTATAGAAGACATTGTTACCATGAATATGTCTTTTTGATCCAACAGAGAGAATTACATTTAATAAATTATGCTTATTCCTCTGGGGTTTCTCTTTAGTTTTCTGCATAATTTTTCTACTCTCTTCAGCTCCACATTCATATATCCCATGTACATAATCTCCAGTTATTGTTAAATATAAAGCTTCTAAATTGGAATGACTAAATACTGCTATTTGGCTGTATTTTGTTCTGCAGTATCAGAAAAAGCCACCTTTAAAAGCTGCACAAGTGTACAGTTCCACAAGACTTGCTATATTGAAGTATATTGTTAATGCCAAGTGGATGGCTGCATACAAGACTATACATCTCTGTGTGCATTTGTGCTGGAAGGCAACACTTTATGCCTGGCAATTGGTTTACAATTTCCATAAACTTAGCAATAGTAATTTTAAATAGCTATCTTAGAAGGCGTACCCATTTGTTGTGCCCTGTTTGGGGTCTTCTGCCTCAGCCTCCCAAGTGTCCTGGGGGTAATGGACTAGGCAGGGAAGTGTATTTATATATATTTGTAAATGCCAATTTCTCAGTAGGAGAGAACTAAGTACTTGCTCAACTTTTGCCAGAAAAAGCAATGCAGCTTAACTCGTTTTGGTCTCCCCAGTGCAAGCTGCTTATGGCTGCAGTCCTCTGCACATTACCTTGGGAGTTAGTGTTCACTGGATCAAGCTGCAAAGGCAGCCTATAAAACCAGATTTCATGTACTTTTAGCACTAAGGCTATACATTGCAGAAATTCGATTTCTAAGCTTGGTCTCTGGAGATTTTTTAAAAATGATTTAAACCCAGAACCCACGATACCCCCCCCCCCAAAAAAACCACACCAAGAAAGAGGAAGCTAGCTCTTGAACAAGGCGCCTTTCGCGATAAGCTGAGAGGCACCCGGGTGAACTAAGGCCTTCGACTACGCAAGGATTATTCGGAGCGTTTCAAATTGTTCCAGTATGTGCGGTTTAGGGAAGTCTTGGGAGCCCCCACCATCCCGATTCTTACGTGCACACGATCTTCCTCCACTCCGATGCACCTCGCCAGCGCCTCCCTGGTCTCGTATCCGGGGTACTGGTTCTCTTCAAAGGACTTTTTTAGGAGCTCGACGTGAGATGGGCTGAAAACAGTCCTTTTTCTCCTATCTCCTCAACCGAAGACATTTGAGCCCCTGTGTAATCACTCCCTGTCTACCACAAATGGGTCTTTGAAAGCCTTCCCTACACCCTGAACCTGACCCAGAAACACAAACAACCTTCCTTTTTAAAATCCGTCGTTTATGAAACCCTGAATTTATATAAATCATTTGAGCATTTTTTTAAAGACAAGTGAACTAAAAATTTTTTAGAGACAAGTGAACTATTCTTACCTCGGCCGGTAGTATTCATCTTGCAAAAGCGCTGCCTCGCTCTCTGCCAACAAAGCTGCTTTTCGCTTCCAAAATTGCCCTTGCTCCTCAAGGCCCGCTCCAGGTTTCTGGAGTTCGGCGCCTTTATAGCCCCTCCGGGCTGCCAATTGGCCGGCGCGTTTTCCTTGGAGAGAAGCGCTCCAATGGGGAGGCGGCTTTTGGGGAGGAGCGAGTTTCAAGTTCACTTTTCAAACGCTGCTTGACCAATCTAGATTGGCTGGAGCGCACCCTTCTCTTGGCATCACCCCTTAGCAAAAATTGAAAATAGCCCCATAGGCTTGGAGAATTACTGCTCACAGTTGAAGAGAAGGGAATTGAGCCAGACAGAACTGTGTTTTATTTTTTAAAAAAATATTATTATGAGGCTTTCATTTTACAGACAGAGATGCGCCAAGACATAGGCATGTTGAAAGGCTTTGCCCAAGAAGCCTAGATGCAGCAAGTTCACTCTGAAACCCCCTGCCTTTGGAGATGAAGCAGGCGCCTTCACTGCTCCCTTTGCGGCGCCTGCTATAAACTTTGTTTCCTTTCCTTTACCTGCAAAAAGTTGCTATGCCTTTTAATCGGTGATTCTAGCTTCACTGCAATTGCATTTTGCATGTTTTTCACTTTGACTTTTATCGATCATGTTCCTGCTTTCGTAAGCCGCTTAGAGGTTTTCGTTAAGGTTAGGCGGTGCAAAAACTTGAAGGGAAGAATGTGAGTAACACCATTACAAATAAAGGAAACTCCTCTTGCCAAGAAGTCAGTAGGTCTTTCAAGCCCAAGCGGTTGATGTTAGATGCTCAGAGTATTCAGCCCCGGACAGACGTCGCAACCAAATCCTGAATCTACACAGTCTCAAGGCACTATCGCTTGTAACTGCAAGGGGGTTGCATTCTCTTTCTTTCTTCTTCTTCTTTTATTAAAGATTTTCTTGTTTTACAGAAGTATGTGTAATGTCTCTCGTATTTTTTACATGTAACATTTTTACAAATCCGTTTCATTTGTTGATACATTAGGGGGATAAAAAAAGGACTGGAGGGTGGGGATATGAGTGGGGGTGGGTGGGTGGCGATGTTTCTATTATGCTTAATTTATGTAGGGTTTGTTGTCAGCGTTGCTTGTGCTGTTCACTTGTATTCCTAATGGGGTTGCATTCTGAGTGAAAGCGAGTTTTCGGTTGCCTGGGCTTGCTTCAGACGTTGCTGGTGCTTCCTTTCTTGTTCACTTCCACTATTTCTCTTTCTGTCTGTCTATCCCCACATCTTTCACGTGGCCATATTCCTCTGCCTTTCAGGGACTTGCGGCATCCAAATTGCCTGCCGCTCCACCCTGCACCCGAGGCAAGATAGTTCCCTCCGATCCTCAAAGGAACTGAAAACGTTCTGCAACCTTCCAGCTCATACAATGAATGTTCCCAGTCCCTGGCAGTTTGTTAATCAAGAATGGTTCTCTGATGGTACATTCTTTGTTATTTTTGCATAAGATAATTAACACAAGGGACCCTCCCTAAGTTTATCTATAAACCCTAATCCTAAGTATGCTGACTCAGAATCGGCAAGGAAACTTTTTTTCGAGTAAGAACTACATTTTTTACTACTGAAAAAAAGCTTCCGTGAAGGTTGGGGCTGTTATAGAAAGATGTGGAAACCTCAGCAACCATATCAGTACTGTCTCGGGAAAGATTATCCCTGAACAAAAGAGGGCTCACATTGGGGGTGGGAGAGACACGATTAAATGTCTCTAATTTCTGCCATCATCCTCGCTTAGAAGCTCGCTATATTTCTGCAGAAGGCAATTGATTTAAATATGTATTCCTGTAAGGTACTTACAGTAGGGACTACTGTAGCAGAATTTCCTGGAAAACATTTATTTGTATCCTTTGGGATACAATACGTTGCAATTTATCTCAATATATTCTTCATTATAGCGGTGGAACATCTACCTAGAATATAAGGGGTTCTTATTCGTTCCAGAATATAGAAATATGTCCAAACTAATTTGCTTCAAAATTCTCTTATTTTGGAAGGGAGATTTAGGATGCTGTGCTAGCCTAACCTACTTGGGACTTTGGACCTACTTCTGAGTAGACATGGTTAAGGTTGCTCTGTTAATAGCATTCCCAATATTGTGTATTTTGGTGTGGTAGTGAAAAGTTGCAAACTGTACTACATGGGTTCCTGTTGTGTGATTTTTATAGAGTTAAAATTATAAGACTTATTTGTCTGCTATATGAATTTCTGTTTGCTTTCTTGCTTGATTTATATTCCACCCCTCATCACAATATCTCAGGACAATTAACAAGACTGATAGATAGATAAAACTTTATTCGCATTAGACAATGGCCATAGCAACAGTAAAACATGACAGTATACGCAGAAAAGGAAATTTGATATAAGAGCACAATTTAAAGTCCTGAGTTCTGATTGCCCCAGCTATGAACCTAGCAACCTTTGCTGTTATCTGCTCATCTTGATCTGATAGAAGAAAGGACATTGTGGCAGTGGATGAGTGGATGAGTGCCCTGGGATTGTTAGTACGGGTGGGCAGTGGCGTAGAGTGGGTTGTCAGCACCCCGGGGCAAGGCAAGTAATTTGGGCCCCCTAACCCGTGGATTTGCGCCCCCTTACGCTAACCCCCAGATGTTGCGCCCGGTGCGGCCGGGCCCCCCTGCACCCCCACGCTATGCCACTGCGGGTGGGGTGATCATCTCGTTCCGCAGGTTTTTGTAGACAGTACAAGACAGCAGGACATGTGCCGCTGTTTCGGTGCTACCATCTCCACAGGGGCAAAGACATTTGGCAGCCGGGATCTTTTGGAATAGACCCTCAAGTACCGCAGATGGCAAAACATCCAGTCTTTCAAGTGTAAAAGCACGTCTGTATTTGGGGATAATAAGTTTGTGCAGATATGGGGCCAAAGAATCAAAATGGAGAGGTGCAAAATGAATATACCAAGGGCAGAGTTTCCTTAGGTTGTTCTGATGCTCCATATCTTTGAGACATTGACCCGTTAGACTGTTTGCTTTAGTAGGGCCCATAGTGGGTAGGTGTTGTGAGGACAGGCTGCAAGAGGGAAGTTTTGGATAGACTGTTTTAAGCCAGCCACTTTTATGGGAGTCTTGAAGTACTAGGGATAATAAACCGGGGGGGGGGGGATTTGAGTTTAGGCGGAGACAGAAGAGTTCTTTGCCAAGTCCCTACTTCAACTGAAGAGCTGGGCCATTTCCCATCCCCCACTCCAGGTCCCAAGCAACCCCACCCCACATAATTTATCACATGACATGGCACATACACACCATTTGAATAGCAATGCCCATCAACTTGGGGGGGGGGGACTCAGATATTTTTTGGGGGGAGGGATCTTGGCCCATAAGAATTGGCTACTATGCCCATTATCATATAATTGCAATAAAAGGTAAAGATACCCCTGCCCGTACGGGCCAGTATTGACAGACTCTAGGGTTGTGAGCTCATCTCACTCTAGAGGCCGGGAGCCAGCGCTGTCCGCAGACACTTCCGGGTCACGTGGCCAGCGTGACGAAACACCGTTTACCTTCCCACTAGTAAGCGGTCCCTATTTATCTACTTGCACCCGGGGGTGCTTCCAAACTGCTAGGTTGGCAGGCGCTGGGACCGAGCAACGGGAGCATTGCAATGCCATCAGCTAAACCTTTAAAAAGTTATAGCAAATTAAAACTGGATAAGACCATAGTGTGTATATGACAGTACAGTGGTACCTCGGGTTAAGAACTTAATTCGTTCTGGAGGTCCGTTCTTAACCTGAAACTGTTCTTAACCTGACGCACCACTTTAGCTAATGAGGCCTCCTCCCGCCTGAGGCCAGACAGGGTTCAAATCCCTACATACCCCCCACACACCCCACAATCCCTGCACACACCCCCACACATACCACAATCCCCCCCACACCATAATCCCTGCGCACGCACACACACACACACACACACCCCACAATCCCTGCACACACACACCCACACCCCACAATCCCTGCACTCACACACACCCCACAATCCCTGCGCGCGCACACACACCACAATCCCTGCACACACACACCACAATCCCTGCATGCCCACTCACCCACCCACCACAATCCCTGCACACCCACACACACCGCACAATCCCTGCACACACACACACACCGCACAATGCCTACAGACACACACACACCACAATCCCTGCACACACAAATACACACACAACCACACACCTCAATCCCTGCACACACACACCCCACAATCCCTGCACACACACACCAATCCTTGCACACACACCCACACACCCCACAATGCCTACAGACACACAGACACCACAATCCCTGCACACACAAACACACACACAACCACACACCACAATCCCTGCACACACACACACACACACACACACACAAACACACACACTACTACCAGCCCCAAAGCTCACTCGGGCGCAAGCCAGTCGTCGCCTCTCAGGCTGGTCTCCCTCGCGGGGTGTCGGGGGCTGAGAGGGCGGAGGGTGGAGAAGGAGGTGGGCCGCCTCAATGTCCCAGGGGAAAAGGTGGGGTCCTAGGAGAAAACTCTTGCCCCCAGGTCCCTTGTCCCCCCCCTCCCAGTGCTCTAATTGCAATAGACCAGGGCAGGGCTTACCTGACCCCCCCATCTTCTATTCAAGTGGGCGCCCCTGGGTGGGATATACATAGAGAAATAAGCTCGTGGAACTGAAACCCGGTTTCAGCACCATTTGGGTGGAAAGTAGAGGGAAAGCAAACTCTGAACCGCATAAGCAGAATTGGTCCCTTTTCTCGTCAGAAGCTCAGCAAGGATTAGTTTGGTTTAAGATTAGGGACAAGAGGAAATACTGAATGATGAAGTGATAATGTGTAGCATTATAAACAGATTGGAATCTTGTAAGGCATTCCCAATACTCTCCAATAGCATCCTCATTTAACACTTTGAATTCCAGGATTTAACCCAATGTCTGAGTCACATCATCAAGATACTGTGGATTTTGGTTTGGGTGAACTCTTCCTTCGTGGAAGTTGCCTGCAAAAGCAGAGAGGGGATCCGGCAGAACCAACCCCTTTCTGTATTCAGGCAACACTTCACAAAGGGAGTGCAGTATGTAGCATGGCAGGCAGGCAGGGCTCAGAAAAATCCATCCCCATAGAATCACATGCACAAAAACACACGTATATATCTATATCCATATATGCTTTATCGTTTTCTGCAAAAAGTACAAAAATGCATTGTGCTTACAACACAATACATCAAACATTAAAAACAACAACAAATAAATAGCAAACCAAGAAACCAATAGTAATACAGTAATAAATAATTATAATAATAGCAATAATGAACAATTTTTTTAACCAAGAACCCCAACTAAACATTTTTAACCAAGAACCCCAACTAAACATTTAACCCACATCAACACGAAAATAGCAAAAGCAAAATTGGAACCTTTTGAAACATATACCCAGTTGCGTGTCAAAACCCCTCCCACCAGAAAGAAAGACACAGGACACGATGTTTAAGTTTAATGGGCATGAAATGGCCACAACTTTATTGATTAGAGAATTGAAGGTATTGGCCCTGGGCATTGGCTCCTATCCGCTACCTGGCATGATGTCCGGGAAGGGTTAACACAAACCGTGGGAGGCCCTGTTGAAGTACGCCAACTAGGATCCCACGGGTGTCACCGCTTGGGGCGTGCTGGGGGCCCTTACCTAGCTAGGTTTCGGACAAGACAACGCCCCTCGGAGTCCTCTACCGGACTACCCAATTTCCTGGGGGAAGGTGATGGCGTTCCTTCCCCCCCATCCATTTGCATAACAATAGAACCCCAGCCAATGCCTAACCGCCAATACAGGGAAAGTTGTGACGTTTGCTATGAGGTAGGCGAAAAAACCAACTGGCCGAAAGATCGCCAACTTGGAAAAATTCCTACCAGGCCCCTTGCGGCGACCAACCGAAGTCCATAGCAAGGTCATGACGACCTACGGCTGCCTAAGCATCTAAGGGTGGGTGGGATGGGAAAACCTCTCAGCTGCTCGGGGGTGAAGAGGGCGGACCCTGGGCGTGCCCGGCTTAAAATACCTTAAGCCACGCCTCCCCCCGGCCCGCCGATAGGCAGGCAGGGTCGCGAGCACGCCCAGGGATTCCCCCAATTCTCGCGGGGGCCAAGGACAGCCCCCGCGCTGGGGGGAGGGGCTAGACCGCAACCCCCTCTCCTCCCCAAGGTCGGAAATGGCTTTGTTCCAACCCCAGATTTTGACTGTGGCCTTTATTTGAACAAGTGGCCAATTGTTCAGCTTTTATTTTTGATTTCAGTATTGAAGTGCTTTTAGCTTGCTTGGCCAAAGGGAAGAGAATGCTTCAGTAAACGGAAAGCCAGATGATGATCCCAGACAAAGGCATTAAAATAACAAACTTTGTTGAAAAACTATAAAATATACAAAATTTAAAAGTTAGGGGGGGATTTATATGGATGGGTAACCCTAGAAGGCGTCGGGAGAAGGAAATGTTTTAAATGTGTTGTAAATTACGGTATACAAATGTGACACTAGATGGTGTGGTGAGCTATGGGAAATTCAATATATTTTTCAAAATGTTTTTGGTTTTTTTAAAGCAGTTGCAGAGTGTTTTTTATGTATAGATTCCACCCAGGGCAGCCCATAACGCTGCAGTCTTTCCTCATCCACACCTGATGACACACCACCTAGTACCTTTCTTTCGCTAAGATTTAGCTGTCTCTTCTGCGTAATGATGCTCTCTGTTCTCCACCACTCAACTCTTTCCCTCATTCAGAGAGATGGATGTGGGGAAATAAATCCCGCACCTTCCACTCCCAGAGAGGCTTGTCTGTCATCCCTTTGATGTTTTTGTATGTGTCAGGTGAAGACATTTAGATCTACTTGCAGCTAGTTGTACTTATTGTAGGTTTTATCCTCCAACCTTAGCTTTTTGATCTCATTTGGGTGTTATTTTAATCTTGCCTTTTATCTATTGTATTACATTTATCTCTCTCTCCAGAGCTGTTGTAGCATCAAGAGTCCGGTGTTTTGCCTATGTTAAACACAGAGCAGCTTGGAATCAGGGACAGATCTCCTACGAAACAAATGAATCTTAAGATTCTGGGTGCTTAATCTCAGATGTATTTAGTCCACATTTGTAAACATTTTTATTCACAGCAGTGTCTTTGACACGTGAGACAACCCAGAACAGAAATTCTAATCAAAGTCTGATTTTTTAAATGTGGTGATCTGTTGAAGAAGACAACAGTGGTTACCCAGAACTCATTGCTAGTTGTGAAGAACAGCTCAAGTTCAGGGCCCCCAAAATGTAGGTCTGTCACTGTTTGGGACTGATGTTGGGAGATCTGTAATAGTCATCTGTTGTTGGGTTTGAAAACGAGGGGCGGGGAGCAGAGATTCAGAACTATTTGTGGCGCTGGGAAAGAGGTGTACAGACCATGCTATTTTACCCATCCAAGTTGCCCACACAGAACTAATATTTGCCCAGTAAGGGGGTTGGAAGTCACAGGCACCATGCAGCAAGAGATTTGCTTCCCTCCCTTTAACTAGAACCTAGGATCCAGCAATAAAGAGCTTAGTACAAAAGCCATACACTTAGAATACAAGAATTATGAGCCCAGGAACTTGTTTTGAGAATCAGAATTAATGGGAACTCACAGGCTTTCCACACATAAACCCGTTCCTGGTTAACTCAAGTATTCTTCATCTCAGCAGTATAATGTAGAGGGGGAGGGGGATTATTTTGCGGTTACTGTATTTATAAACACGGATAGGGGAGGTCAGCAATCCTTTGTGATCTACTGCAAAACACCCAGCGCTCTTCCCATCTTCTTCCCACCACTGCCATGCAAAGGAAACAGCAATTTAGAAAGCAATTAGGACCGGAGGGGGGGGAGCGGGACAGGGATTAGTTGCGCCCCCCACCCCACCCTATGCATACAAGCATGTGATGCGTTATCACAGATCTCCAGTTCAGATAATTCAGAAAAGGGGCAGCAGAGTGATCAAGTGGATGGAACAATGAGAAAAGGTTGGGGCATTGGGGACTTTTTGGTTTAGAGAAAAGTTGCATAAGAGGTGGCAAGACAGAAATTTATAAAATTTTGCATTGCATGGAGAAAGTGGATAGAGAAAAATTTCTCTCCCACTAAACTACACTTTTAAAAGCTACAATCCTAAAGGCATTGAACTTTCCCCCCTTGCAGTTTGCCTTTGCTCTTTTATTACATTTTTAATCGATGCTTATTGTTTTGATATATTGATGTAAACCACTTTGTGAGGTTCATTTCAAAAGCAGTACATAAGTAAGTGAAATGGTAGGGATTAAGAGGGACGTATTTCTGACTATGTGGATCTGTCTTGATTTATAATTATTAAAATTCATGATCAATCAAAAATAAAAGAGAACAAAAAACTTATATGGATGGCATCACAGAGAGCATAAAACACCCAAGCTTCAATAAAGAATTAAACCATGTGGGTGAACCGAAAGGTCTTCACTAGATGATTTAGAGAAGATGAAGATGGCACCAGGAAAGACTCACGGAGGAGGCTGTTCCATAGCTGGGGTTCTACTGCCAATAAAGCTCTCTCTCCCTGATCGACACCCACTTCATCTCATTTCCGTTTCAAATATTAAAATTATTATATTACCCAAATACGTCCAATCTGACTGCGGGCAATGTGTTATGCCTGCAGATATCAGAAAAAGTGGAGCTGTGTCGACATTTGCTTCAACAGCTCGATGTATATTTTGAAAGAGCAATCTTTAAATAACCATCTAAGCTCTTTAAATAGCCATAATTCTAAAATACCCTAAAAATTCTTTTCACCATAAGTTATTTTACCAGAAATCCTACTTCAATGTGGGTGCGCTTTGGAACGATCTGTAATTAATTAATTAATGTGTGTGAGTGTGTTAATTTGCAGGTTGTTAGACAGTAACTTTGTGGTTTCTGAAGCCTATTGTGAAAAGGTTGTTTTTCAGAAAGTGTAGCCTTGTTGAAGAAAAGTATAGTGGAAATTTGATTGTGTGGCAAGTCACCTCCCCCAGTGAAATAAAGACACGGACACAATGATGTAAGGTTAATGGGCATAAAAGGCCACAACTTTATTGATTACGGAAATTGAAGGTATTGGCCTTAGGCATTGGCTCCTATCGACTACCCGGCATGGTGACCGGGAAGGGTTGAACACAACCGCGGGAGTCCTGTTGAAGTACGCCAACTAGGATCCCACGGGCGTCACCGCTCGGGGGCGTGCCGGGGGCCCTACCTCAGAAGGCTTCGGACAAGGCCACGCCCCCCGGAGTCCTCTACCGGACTACCCCTTCACATTGGGGGAAGGTGATGGCGCTTCCTCCCCCCCTCCATTTGTCTAACATTGCCCCATGCCAATGCCTAACCGCCAATACCGAGAAAGTTGTGACGCTTGCTACGAGGTAGGCGAAAAAACCAAAAGGCCGGAAATTGCGCCAACTTGGAAAAATTCCTACCAGGCCCCTTGCGGCGACCAACCGAAGTCCATAGCAACGCCAAGCCTGCCTAATCTAAGGGTGGGTGGGATGGGAAAACCGCTCCTCAGCTGGGCGAGGGGGAAAAGAGGGCGGTCCCCGGGCGTGCCTGGCCCTAAATAGCCCGGGCCACGCCCCCCCTGCCCGCCGATTGGCGGGCTGGGTGCAGTCACGCCCGGGGATTCCCCCAAATCTCGCGGGGCAAGGGAAGCCCCGCGAATGTGGGAGGATCCTGCACGCAACACCCTCTCCGCTGGAAGGGGCGGAAAGGGCTTTGCGTGGCAAGTCACCTCCCCCAGTGAAATAAAGACACGGACACAATGATGTAAGGTTAATGGGCATAAAAGGCCACAACTTTATTGATTACGGAAATTGAAGGTATTGGCCTTAGGCATTGGCTCCTATCGACTACCCGGCATGGTGACCGGGAAGGGTTGAACACAACCGCGGGAGTCCTGTTGAAGTACGCCAACTAGGATCCCACGGGCGTCACCGCTCGGGGGCGTGCCGGGGGCCCTACCTCAGAAGGCTTCGGACAAGGCCACGCCCCCCGGAGTCCTCTACCGGACTACCCCTTCACATTGGGGGAAGGTGATGGCGCTTCCTTCCCCCCTCCATTTGTCTAACATTGCCCCATGCCAATGCCTAACCGCCACCCGAGCAAAGCTCGCCGCCAATACCTTCAAATCCGCAACCAACCCCTAATCCCTGCACTGATGTCCCCCAACCACATGTCGTTTCCTGCATCTGACAGATGCACGCCATCCCATCTGTAGAGGGCCTCATTGCTGAACTGGATGCCAGGGTGCCCTATGACACACCCACCCAGGTCCGCCACTCTACGCTCCACAGCCCGCTCCAAGACCTTTCTAGCCTTGTTCATTCCCGCGGGGCTCACACAATCCCTCCAAATCCTCCTCTCCAACAACGAGGACCACAAGATGGTAATATTTGGGTAAACCGCCTTCAAATGCCCCAAATCATCGAAAATGTTCCACCTCAAATCGATAGCCTTGCGGTATGCCAAGTCATTTTCCCCCAGCTGGATTATAAGGGCGTCGGGAGGCCCCTCAACTGCAACCCTCGCAAAGACTGTCGGTTTGAATTCACTCCAGCGCATCCCTCTACGCCCCGCGAATGTGGGAGGATCCTGCACGCAACACCCTCTCCGCTGGAAGGGGCGGAAAGGGCTTTAAACAAAAGAGTGCTGGAACAGAGACATAGCAGACACAGCATTCTTTCAAGGGCTTTATCGTCTAGCTGCAGTTTTCAAACAAATGCCCGCCAACAGTCAGCATTTGGACAGCAGACTAAGCAGGCATTCAGGTCACCTAAATAGGGTGAGAAGTATTATATTTCTATTTAAATTACAGTAATAGTTTTTAAGTTGCCTTTGGCCATTTGTTTATTTATTTCATTAAATGTATACACCACTGGATAGTAAACCACTTTGCAGTTTTTTGTTTTACAAACAGATAAAATAATAAAATTGAGGGGGGTGGGAATCAACCATACTTCCAAATATAGGGATGAATGTTACCTACAATAGCACAGACCCATTGAATGATACCTGTGTCCTCCTTTTCGACAGTGCTGTGGTGGTCACCATTTAGTCTTCCTCCAATGAGTTCTGGAGGCACCTACTGGGCTATCACTCTAGAAACCCTTTCTCTCACCTAAGGGAATCTAACAGACGCTGGTAGATGGTTTACTCCCAGACATGTGCAGAGTGCTCACCCCTCAGCATTTGGCAACCGCCCAGGGAATGCTAGTGTGAGGGCCCTCAGGGATTTCCTTGTGGAGGAGGGAGAAAAACACCAGCCGAATTCCCAGGGGCAGGTTCAGAAAAGGAGGCAAAGATGAAAAAGTGGGCACAGGTTCAGGCTGAAATCCTCCCTGGGTTGCATTTGCCTGAGCTGCCGTCCCAGCCACCTTGGCCAGACTTACTCCTGGAGGGGGGTCAGCAGGGCCGGCCCAAGACATTTGGTCCCCTGAGACGAGTCCCAAAACTGCCCCCCCCCCAGGGAAGAAGGGGAGAAGGGAGATTGCTGGCGGATCAAGATCAAGATGGCGAAGAAAGGCGGGAAGAGACCAGTGGCGCCTCCTCTTTGCCCCGAGGCTGCTGTGGAGGCAGATTTGGAGTGGGGGAGAAGTGGAAGTGAGGAAGATCCAGCTCCCAAGCAGAGGCGGATTTAGGGCAGCCCAGCCAGTCCCCCCCCCCGCGCTGAGCCTGGAGGAATGACAGGAGCAGCCTGGAAGGCGAGAAGGGGCAGCCTTCCTCAGAGGCCAGACATGCTAATGCGCTTATCTCGCCTCCTGGGTGGGTCCCCCCTGCGGGGTGGGGGGTGGGGTCATTGTGTTGAGAGGGAGCGGAGAGGAGACCGGGGGAGGGGGGGGGGAGAATCGGAAAGACCAGGGAGGAGGAGGAGGAGGACGAGAGCGGCCGGTGTGACGCCGCAGGGGAAGGCGTGGCCAATGGGCGCCAAGGCAGGACAGGCGGGGGCGCATGCGAGGTTTGGGCGGTTTGGGCGGGAAACGTCGCGCGGCGCCAACCTCGAATCTCTGAGGCGAAGCGAGAGGGAGTGGGGGATGGGCGGCCGTTGGGACCAGAAAGAGGAGCGGGAAGGACACCCCTCCCCCCCCCCCGTTGCACCGGCAAGACATTGGTTATAGCGCTGATGCTGCGGGAACGTAATAAAGGAAGACAATGTCGAGAGGGAAGCCCCTCAGAGTTATCTCCCAGCCGGTCGCCCTGTGGTGGCGCCATCTTCCCGCAGGCATATATATATTTGGCGGCGTATCAGCGCCTTGGCCTGAGGCCAGGCAGGGATCAAATCCTTGCATAAACACACACACACACACACACACACACACACACAATCCTTGCACGCACACACAAAGTGTGTACTGCCGATCTAGGCTCGGAAGGGCGACGTATAAATTCCGTAAATAAAAACCATGAGAACATAGCAACCCGGAACATTGAATTTGTAGGAGAACGAGGAAAGGAAAACCAGCAAACAAAGTTGCGGTATAAAATACATAGCTAAGTTTCCGCGTATTACTAGTTCGTTTATACATTAGGTCCCTTTCTCCTCCAAGGTTGAAAGATCACAATGTTTCACCGCGTAAATTGTAACTTGGCAACTTTCCAAGCACAATGTACCACAAAGTAACTTCCTAATATGAACAGCAGCAATGTGATGTGAGAGTAGCCCTGTGCTGGTGGTTGTTTTAATGAACAGTTAAACTTCACACACAGACCAGGAGGTCAAGTTTCTGCTCAGAAATAATAGTTGAACTAACAGCGCAAACCGTGTTTTGACACCTCAAAGGCTACCACATTTCTTGTGGCATATGATTTCGTGAACGACGGTCTACTCTATCCGAAAAAGTTTCCCAGTTCCTGAGGAAGAGGGCAGTGAGCAGGGGAGATGTGTGTCTCAGACGTTTTTGGGGAGCCAGTGGAAGTCCTCAATCGCACCATTGCACCCCCAGTCGCCGTTTTGGTAACCCTTTTGGGAAGACCATCTATTTGTCCCATTTTGAGATATGAAACTAATACTGAGGATGACGTGACTTGGAAATCAGCTTTATTGCGAGCTTTTTATTTATTGTGGGAGCCTCACAGGACTGTAAAGTGAGACAGAAGTACTATTCTAAAAAATGGAATATTAATGTCCGTAGCCAAGGCCAAATTGTCTGGAAATATTTACTATCAAGTATAAATGGTCTGGAATCAATTTCACATACCACCATAAACAGACATAGTTGGATTCCAAGGTTGATGAATCAAAAATAAAAGTCTACTTCACAGCTAATACACGCCGCAATCCCTAGATTTTAATACAGGCGCTTCAGGTTATAGACTCCACTAATGCGAATAAAGTTTTATCTATCTATCTATCTATCTATCTATCTATCTATCTATCTATCTATCTATCTATCTCTATATATATATCTATATCTATCTATCTATCTATCTATCTATCTATCTATCTATCTATCTATCTATCTATCTGTCTTGTGAACTGTCCTGAGATATTGTGATGAAGGGTGGAATCTAAATCAAGCAAGAAAGCAAACAGAAAGATATATAGCAGACAAATAAGTCTTATACTTTTAACTCTATAAAAATCACACAACAGGAACCCATGTAGTACAGTTTGCAACTTTTCACTACCACACCAAAATACACAATATTGGGAATGCTATTAACAGAGCAACCTTAACCATGTCTACTCAGAAGTAGGTCCAAAGTCCCAAGTAGGTTAGGCTAGCACAGCATCCTAAATCTCCCTTCCAAAATAAGAGAATTTTGAAGCAAATTAGTTTGGACATATTTCTATATTCTGGAACGAATAAGAACCCCTTATATTCTAGGTAGATGTTCCACCGCTATAATGAAGAATATATTGAGATAAATTGCAACGTATTGTATCCCAAAGGATACAAATAAATGTTTTCCAGGAAATTCTGCTACAGTAGTCCCTACTGTAAGTACCTTACAGGAATACATATTTAAATCAATTGCCTTCTGCAGAAATATAGCGAGCTTCTAAGCGAGGATGATGGCAGAAATTAGAGACATTTAATCGTGTCTCTCCCACCCCCAATGTGAGCCCTCTTTTGTTCAGGGATAATCTTTCCCGAGACAGTACTGATATGGTTGCTGAGGTTTCCACATCTTTCTATAACAGCCCCAACCTTCACGGAAGCTTTTTTTCAGTAGTAAAAAATGTAGTTCTTACTCGAAAAAAAGTTTCCTTGCCGATTCTGAGTCAGCATACTTAGGATTAGGGTTTATAGATAAACTTAGGGAGGGTCCCTTGTGTTAATTATCTTATGCAAAAATAACAAAGAATGTACCATCAGAGAACCATTCTTGATTAACAAACTGCCAGGGACTGGGAACATTCATTGTATGAGCTGGAAGGTTGCAGAACGTTTTCAGTTCCTTTGAGGATCGGAGGGAACTATCTTGCCTCGGGTGCAGGGTGGAGCGGCAGGCAATTTGGATGCCGCAAGTCCCTGAAAGGCAGAGGAATATGGCCACGTGAAAGATGTGGGGATAGACAGACAGAAAGAGAAATAGTGGAAGTGAACAAGAAAGGAAGCACCAGCAACGTCTGAAGCAAGCCCAGGCAACCGAAAACTCGCTTTCACTCAGAATGCAACCCCATTAGGAATACAAGTGAACAGCACAAGCAACGTTGACAACAAACCCTACATAGATTAAGCATAATAGAAACATCGCCACCCACCCACCCCCACTCATATCCCCACCCTCCAGTCCTTTTTTTATCCCCCTAATGTATCAACAAATGAAACGGATTTGTAAAAATGTTACATGTAAAAAATACGAGAGACATTACACATACTTCTGTAAAACAAGAAAATCTTTAATAAAAGAAGAAGAAGAAAGAAAGAGAATGCAACCCCCTTGCAGTTACAAGCGATAGTGCCTTGAGACTGTGTAGATTCAGGATTTGGTTGCGACGTCTGTCCGGGGCTGAATACTCCGAGCATCTAACATCAACCGCTTGGGCTTGAAAGACCTACTGACTTCTTGGCAAGAGGAGTTTGCCTTCCCTTTATTTGCAATGGTGTTACTCACATTCTTCCCTTCAAGTTTTTGCACCGCCTAACCTTAACGAAAACCTCTAAGCGGCTTACGAAAGCAGGAACATGATCGATAAAAGTCAAAGTGAAAAACATGCAAAATGCAATTGCAGTGAAGCTAGAACCACCGATTAAAAGGCATAGCAACTTTTTGCAGGTAAAGGAAAGGAAACAAAGTTTATAGCAGGCGCCGCAAAGGGAGCAGTGAAGGCGCCTGCTTCATCTCCAAAGGCAGGGGGTTTCAGAGTGAACTTGCTGCATCTAGGCTTCTTGGGCAAAGCCTTTCAACATGCCTATGTCTTGGCGCACCTCTGTCTGTAAAATGAAAGCCTCATAATAATATTTTTTTAAAAAATAAACCACAGTTCTGTCTGGCTCAATTCCCTTCTCTTCAACTGTGAGCAGTAATTCTCCAAGCCTATGGGGCTATTTTCAATTTTTGCTAAGGGGTGATGCCAAGAGAAGGGTGCGCTCCAGCCAATCTAGATTGGTCAAGCAGCGTTTGAAAAGTGAACTTGAAACTCGCTCCTCCCCAAAAGCCGCCTCCCCATTGGAGCGCTTCTCTCCAAGGAAAACGCGCCGGCCAATTGGCAGCCAGGAGGGGCTATAATGGAGCCGAACTCCAGAAACCTGGAGCGGGCCTTGAGGAGCAAGGGCAATTTTGGAAGCGAAAACCAGCTTTGTTGGCAGAGAGCGAGGCAGCGCTTTTGCAAGATGAATACTACCGGCCGAGGTAAGAATAGTTCACTTGTCTCTAAAAAATTTTTAGTTCACTTGTCTTTAAAAAAATGCTCAAATGATTTATATAAATTCAGGGTTTCATAAACGACGGATTTTAAAAAGGAAGGTTGTTTGTGTTTCTGGGTCAGGTTCAGGGTGTAGGGAAGGCTTTCAAAGACCCATTTGTGGTAGACAGGGAGTGATTACACAGGGGCTCAAATGTCTTCGGTTGGAAACATTTCGTAACATTGGTTTGCACATATTTTACTTGTAAGCATGAAGCATTTACTGCATTTTACTGCATGAAGCATTTACACACACACTTTCTGAATGTTAAATCCCTTTCACATAAACGGGAATCAATTTCCCAATAATCGTGGTTAGGATCGGCTACGGAAAACGATGGCAGGCATAGAAATAAGAGCGTAAACTTCTTACTTAAAATTCTTTGGTTTGTTTTCATGCAAGACTTGTTCAGAGCAACCGGAGGTTTATTTAAAATTCGTGTCCATTGTTAAGGCAAAACCAATTCAGGGAGGAAGATCTGCAAGCGTCGCTTCTGTTTAAGCCGAGCGCTCTCTTCAGATTTGCCTCTTTGTCTTTTCCCAGGAGGAAGCCACCCCAAAGTCGGAGGAGATAGGCGAAAAAGGACTGTTTTCAGCCCATCTCACGTCGAGCTCCTAAAAAAGTCCTTTGAAGAGAACCAGTACCCCGGATACGAGACCAGGGAGGCGCTGGCGAGGTGCATCGGAGTCGAGGAAGATCGTGTGCACGTAAGAATCGGGATGGTGGGGGCTCCCAAGACTTCCCTAAACCGCACACACTGGAACAATTTGAAACGCTCCGAATAATCCTTGCGTAGTCGAAGGCCTTAGTTCACCCGGGTGCCTCTCAGCTTATCGCGAAAGGCGCCTTGTTCAAGAGCTAGCTTCCTCTTTCTTGGTGTGGTTTTTTTTGGGGGGGGGTATCGTGGGTTCTGGGTTTAAATCATTTTTTAAAAATCTCCAGAGACCCAGCTTAGAAATCGAATTTCTGCAATGTATAGCCTTAGTGCTAAAAGTACATGAAATCTGGTTTTATAGGCTGCCTTTGCAGCTTGATCCAGTGAACACTAACTCCCAAGGTAATGTGCAGAGGACTGCAGCCATAAGCAGCTTGCACTGGGGAGACCAAAACGAGTTAAGCTGCATTGCTTTTTCTGGCAAAAGTTGAGCAAGTACTTAGTTCTCTCCTACTGAGAAATTGGCATTTACAAATATATATAAATACACTTCCCTGCCTAGTCCATTACCCCCAGGACACTTGGGAGGCTGAGGCAGAAGACCCCAAACAGGGCACAACAAATGGGTACGCCTTCTAAGATAGCTATTTAAAATTACTATTGCTAAGTTTATGGAAATTGTAAAACAATTGCCAGGCATAAAGTGTTGCCTTCCAGCACAAATGCACACAGAGATGTTAAGTCTTGTATGCAGCCATCCACTTGGCATTAACAATATACTTCAAGATAGCAAGTCTTGTGGAACTGTACACTTGTGCAGCTTTTAAAGGTGGCTTTTTCTGATACTGCAGAACAAAATACTGCCAAATAGCAGTATTTAGTCATTCCAACTTAGAAGCTTTATATCTAACAGTAACTGCAGATTATGTACATGGGATATATGAATGTGGAGCTGAAGATAGTAGAAAAATGCTGCAGAGAACTAAAGGGAAACCCAGAGGAATAAGCATAATTTATTAAATGTAATTCTCTCTCTTGGATCCAAAAGACATATTCATGGTAACAATGTCTTCTATACTGGTTCTCTCCTTTCTTCTCTTCAGGTCTGGTTTCAAAACAGAAGGGCCAGAACACCAAAGAGCATTGGTTCCAGGATAAGGATCGGGAACCATGCTGCAGCTCCTTATGGCCGGAGTGAAAGAAGCCGTCCAAGAAGCAGCCTGGACAGCAGCCCGAGAAGCAGTCCAGGAAACCTCCAAGATATTCATATGGAACAATATTATCAGCCACACAACTTGCATTATGCTGAAAGCTATGGAGGAGCAGGGTTGTGGCAGCCACCTCTCGACAACACGCAATGGGGGGAGAGTGTCCCGCAACAGCAGAGCTCCCGGGAATTGAACCCTGGTTATTACCAGCAAGCTGCTTTTTGTGGAGCTGGGCTTTATGAGACTTCCCAGGCGAGCAACTGCCCAGTTCCATATTATGGTGCTGAGATGGTGAGGCAGCCTCCACCACCACCTGATAACTTCTTCATGGCATCAAGCACTCATACTCCCTGGTCTGCAACGGGGAATTATTCAGCTACAAATCCTGGACAAATGCAGAATGTTGATGGAAGTGTTTCGGACTCTCAGTTTTTCTCTTTAAGTCAGTTTCCAGATTAGCATCTCAACTCCGCAACTCCTTCCTTGCTATCCTGTACCTATTTTACACGCTCCCTCTGTTAATGCCTTTTAATGTATGACTTCGATGTTTTGAATAAAGTTTGTTCTCTTAATAGCTTTTCTGGAGTCCTCTTAACTTTCCAGTTACTGAAACATTCACTTTCCTTTGTGCAAGAATATAAACATGGGCTTAGTTTTTCCGTAGAAAAAAGTCAGTTGCACGGTACATGTGGTTCTAGAGATAAAAGGTCAGGTCTTCTAATGGCTGGATATTCCTGAGACACATTTTAATGCACCAATGGCTTTCTGTCCCTTTCCTTTTCTTTTTAAGTCTCTGTATCTGAGGCTGGAGTAGGTGGCAATAAATGTGGTGGGAAGTTGCTGTATTTTCTTTGTATGCAAAAGTATATTTGTAGATCCTGGTATAAGTAGATTTAGTAACACTTTTCCATTCCATTCAAATATATATGCCTGAGGGAAGATGGCGCTGCCGCGCCCTGTGTGGCGCCTGGGGACCGGCTACGAGGTAACTGTGAAGGGCTTCCCTCTCGACATTGTCTTCCCTTATTACTTTCCCGCAGCACCAGCGCTATAACGAACGTCTTGCTGGGGCAACGGGGGGGGGGAGGGGTGTCCTTCCCGCTCCTCTTTCTGGTCCCAACGGCCGCCCATCCCCCACTCCCTCTCGCTTCGCCTCAGAGATTCAAGGTTGGCGCCGCGCGCCGTTTCCCGCTCAAACCGCCCCCGCGCATGCGCCCCCGCCTGTCCTGCCTTGGCGCCCTTTGGCCACGCCTTCCCCTGCGGCGTCACACCGGCCGCCCTCCTCCTCCTCCTCCTCCTCCCTGGTCTCCCCTCTTCTCCCCCCCCCACGTCCCCTCGGTCTCCTCTTCGCTCCCTCTTCACACAATGACCACCCCATCCCGCTTCTCCCCCCCGTCTCCTCTTCGCTCCTGTTAACACAATGAGCCCCCCACCCCACCCCGCAGGGATGCTTGGGAGCTGGATCTTCCTCACTTCCTCACTTCCACTTCTTCCCCCTCCAAATCTGCCGCTACAGCAGCCTTGGGGCAAAGAGGAAGCGCCACTGGTCTCTTTTCGCCTTTCTTCGCCATTTGATCTTGATCCGCCAACAATCTCCATTCTTCCCTGGGGGGGGGGAGACAGTTTTGGGACTCGTCTCAGGGGACCAAATGTCTTGGGCCGGCCCTGCTGACCCCCCTCCAGGAGTAAGTCTGGCCAAGGTGGCTGGGACCTCAGCTCAGGCAAATGCCCACTTTTAAATCTTTGCCTCCTTTTCTGAACCTGCCCCTGGGAATTCGGCTGGTGTTTCTCTCCCTCCTCCATAAAGAAAGCCCTGAGCACTAGCATTCCCAGGGTGGTTGCCAGATGCTGAGGGGTGAGCACTCTGCACATGCCTGGGAGTAAACCATCTACCAGCTCCTGTTAGATTCCCTTAGGTGAGAGAAAGGGTTTCTAGAGTGATAGCCCAGTAGGTGCCTCCAGAACTCATTGGAGGAAGACTAAATGGTGACCACCACAGCACTGTCGAAAAGGAGGAGACAGGTTTCATTCAATGGTTCTATGCTATTTTAAGGTTATATTCATCCCTATATTTGGAAGTATGGTTGATTCCCACCCCCCTCAATTTTATTATTTTATCGGTTTGTAAAACAAAAAACTGCAAAGTGGTTTACTATCAAGTGGGGTATACATTTAATGAAATAAATAAACAAATGGCCAAAGGCAACTTAAAAACAATTACTGTAATTTAAAGAGAAATATAATACTTCTCACCGTACTTAGGTGACCTGAATGCCTGCTTAGTCTGCTGTCCAAATGCTGACTGTTGGCGGGCATTTGTTTGAAAACTGCAGCTAGACGATAAAGCCCTTGAAAGAATGCTGTGTCTGCTATGTCTCTGTTCCAGCACTCTTTTGTTTAATCAAATTTCCACTATACTTTTCTTCAACAAGGCTACACTTTCTGAAAAACAACCTATTCACAATAGGCTTCAGAAACCACAAAGTTACTGTCTAACAACCTGCAAATTAACACACTCACACACATTAATTAATTAATTACAGATCGTTCCAAAGAGCACCCACATTGAAGTATGATTTCTGGTAAAATAACTTATGGTGAAAAGAATTTTTAGGGTATTTTAGAATTATGGGTATTTAAAGAGCTTAGATGGTTATTTAAAGATTGCTCTTTCAAAATATACATTGAGCTTTTGAAGCAAATGTCAAAACACAACTCCAGTTTTTTTGATATCTGCAGGCTTACACATTGCCCGCAGTCAAACGGGACTTATTTGAGTAATATAATAATTTTAATATTTGAAACGGAAATGTGATGAAGTGGGTGTTGATCAGGGAGAGAGAGCTTTATTGGCAGTAGAACCCCAGCTATGGAACAGCCTCCTCAGTGAGTCTTTCCTGATGCCTTCTTTAACTTCTCTAAATCATCTAGTGAAGACCTTTTGGTTCACCCAAATGGTTTAATTCTTTATTGAAGCTTGGGTGTTTTATGCTCTCTGTGATGCCATCCATATAAATTGCAAAAGAAGTTTTTGGTTCTCTTTTATTTTTGGCGAAGGCAAACTGCAAGGGGGAAAAGTTCAATGATTTTAGGATTGTAGCTTTCAAAAGTGTAGATTAGTGGGAGAGAAATTTTTCTCTATCCACTTTCTCCATGCAATGCAAAATTTTATAAATTTCTGTCATTCCACCTCTTATCCAACTTTTCTCTAAACTAAATAATCCCTAATGCTCCAACCTTTCCTCATTGTTCCATCCACTTTTTCACTCTGCCGGCCCTTTTCTGAATTATCTTAACTGGAGATCTGTGATAACGCATCACATGCTTGTATGCATAGGGTGGGATGGGGGGCGCAACTAATCCCTGTCCCGCTCCCCCCCTCCGGTCCTAATTGCTTCTAAATTGCTGTTTCCTTTGCATGGCAGTGGTGGGAAGAAGATGGGAAGAACGCTGCGTGTTTTGCAGTACATCACAAAGGATTGCTGACCTCCCCTCCCGTGTTTAGAAACACAATAACAACAAAATAATCCCCCTCCCCCTCTACCTCTACCACAAATAGTTCTGAATCTCTACTCCCCTCCCCTGCCCTTGTTTGCTATTTTAAAACTATTACAGTTCTCCCAACATCAGTCCCAAGCAGTGACAGACCCACATTTTGGGGGCTCTGAACTTGAGCTGTTCTGGGGGCCCCTTCACAACTAGCAATGAGTTCTGGGTAACCACTGTTGTCATCTTCAATGGGGTTGTTCCCTGACAGATCACCACATTTAAAAAATAAGATTTTGATTAGAATTTCTGTTCTGGGTTGTCACACGTCTCAAAGTCACAGGCGTGAATAAAAATGTTTAAAAATGTGGATTAATTCTGGTCTGCGGCCTCTCTGGAATTTGGCGCCCAGAATTTTAAGATTAAATGGTTTCATAGGAGATCTGCGCTTGCGTATCCAATGCACTGTTTTTAAAATAACGTAAGCTTTTTCCTAGGGTAAAATGAACGCAAGTTTAACCGTCCATTAATAAAATATAGTTTGCTTACTCAGCTTAGATTTCTTTCTTCGGTTGCCACCGCTGTTATATTTATCGTCTTATTCGATTTTGATGCGATTCCTGGCCGTTGGCACTGCCTCCATCCAAGGCGATGTACAAATCTATTTAGACGAGAGAGGATGCTATGAGGGGTATTGGAATTAAGTTGTTCCAAGCTTCTGTGTCGATATGACATAATTTACACTTGCTTCTTTTTAGAACAACAACATTTTTTTAAAAAAAAGGAGAGTATCCGTTTAAGATAGGAAGTGTGTGGTAAAGCGGGGAGGGGGGGTGTTCTTTGGATGGACCGCAAGTGTGATTTTTGTACGATGCAGGTGTGGGACACCCCACTTTATTCTATTCTGGGGTAGTTACTTGCACTGGCTTGGCAAAGAAAATGTGTAGCAGTCGCCGGAAAGTCCTCTTTGTCTTTTCCCAGGAGGAAGCCACCCCAAAGTCGGAGGAGAAAGGCGAAAAAGGACTGTTTTAAGCCCATCTTACGTCGAGCTTCTAAAAGGACCCGTACCCTGGATACGAGACTAGGGAGTCCCTGGCGAGGAGCATCGGAATCGAAGAAGATCGTGTGCACGTAAGAAGAGGGATAGTGGGGGTTTCTAGGACTTCCTTAAACCGCAAATACTGGATAAATTTAATCTCTCTGGATAAATTTAAATCGTTGTCATTCGATTTCGTTAGATCTTCCTGATGCCTCCGAGCTTAACGTGAAAGGTGCCGTATTCAAGAGCCAACTTCCTCTTTCCTGGGTTTTTGTGGGGATTTATGGGGGGGCTGTTGTATCGTGGATGTAAAGGCTTTTTGTAAGGGGCGGGTGCATTGTGTCCCCTCCTTTTCAACTGCAGGAAGAAATTGTGCCCATACTTGTTCAGAAAGCCCTTTCCGCCCCTTGCAGTGGAGAGGGTGTTGCGGGCAGGATCCTCCCACATTCGCAGGGGCTTCCCTTGCCCCCGCGAGACTTGGGGGAATCCCCGGGCGTGTCTGCACTCAGCCCGCCAATCGGCGGGTGGGGGATGCGCAGCCCGGGCTATTTAGGGCCAGGCACGCCCGGGGACCGCCCTCTTTTCCCCCTCGCCCAGCTGAGGAGCGGTTTTGAGGAGCGGTTTTGACCCTTTGCCTGGATCCCTGTGTGCCTGGATTGTTCCCTTTGCCTGGATTGTTCCCGTTCCCTGGATCCATCAGCAGGATTGCACCAGCGACAAAACCAGGAAGGGTAACGTAGGCGCTCAGGTTTCCTCTCTCCTCCGTCGGCAGCCAGGGCTTCCTGCCACTTGGGTGGGGGGATTTTGGCTTCTGCCCCTTTTCTGCTGCCCCCCCATCCTTCTTGCTTGTGAGCGGCAAGTGCTGCATCGTAGCGCTGTTACCCGGGGGTGTTTCTATCCTTTCTGCAATCTCTGTTCGCGTGCCCCTTTGTCCTCCTACCCTTCCCTGCAGCCCTCATCCCCTCGCTTTCTGAGCCTTGCGTCCGGTTGCCAGGGATTCTGCTTCACTCTGCCTCTTTGCGGTTGCCAGGGATTCTGTTTCACTCTGCCTCTTTGCGCGTGCATGGGAAGTCTTAGCAGCCATTTTCCTTAAGGGCCGCTGTAAGGCCAAGCAGTCGGGGCCATCTTTTTGGAGCACGTGGGTGAAGCGGAGGTGGCCATTTTGGAAAAGGCTAGGGGTGTGGGCAGTTAGAGGGCGCCATTTTGTTTGGGTCACGTGGTGAAGCCGGGGAGGCCATTTCGTGTGTGGCACAGGTCACTGGCAGGAAACTTTTGCAAATATTTAGCCTTGCATGCTCAAGCAGCGCGGCAGCATTTTACATAGTTTTAGCGGCTTTATGGTGCTTATTAGCGCTGCTGATTAATTGCTGAGTACTGCAGCACGGGCTGCCAGCGTGTAAAAAGGGCAGTGAGTGGGCAGTTTGCCAGCACCATCTTGTCCACGTGCTGAAGCCGGAGCGGCCATTTTGAGTGTTTCTGGCAGGATACTTTTACAATTATTCAGCCTTGCATGCACAAGCTGCATGGCAGCATTTTACATAGTTTTAGCGGCTTTTGGTGTTTATTAGTTTATTAAATGCTGCTCACATAACCCGTCCCCATATTGGGAGCCACGTGGGGAACACAGGGGGCAGCCATCTTGAAGGGGGCAGCCATTTTTGATAAAGGAAAGGGGTCTGGTAATTGAAATCATATTAATAACGACCAAATTATAATATAAATTAGAAGATTCTTAGGCTCTTGCTCTACTTTAATATAGTTTTTTGTGGGTTTTTGAGTACAGGTCGCTTGCAGCTCCTATCTAATGTTGGGCATATAACTACGTTTGTTTGTGGAGTAAATTCCTGGCGTACACCACCATCTAGTGGCGGGAGGTGTAGTACTACACCCCTTGCGAGATTTTAAATTCGATTCTTTTGATTAGGAGTAACTTCTTCCCCTTTTATTGGCAACATACTTAATTATACTTGGCTTATATCTGAGGTTTACTAGCAGTGGCAGGAGTCATATTTCAGGGCTGAAAGTTGGATCCCTTATTTTTCTACTAGCAGTATAAAAGAATTATTACTGCTTAATAAAGAAGTTAGATATATAACAAAAGGAAAAATTTAGATAATAATAAATAAATAAATAAATAAATAAAAATAATAAATAAATAAACAAATAAATAAATTTAAACAAAAAAAAAAAGAAGGGGGAAGCCCATACTGGTCTCTCCTCTAGTCTCTGGCTTATTAAATAAATAAATAAATAAATAAATAAATAAATAAATAAATAAATAAATAGGTGAAGCATTACTCAGTTAGAGTAGCCCATACCGAACTTTCTTCCAGTCTCTGGGTGCTACCTGGGTTTTCAGGAATGGCTTCGGGCGGCGACCAGCAGCCATCCACCTCTGGCGCCCAGCCCGCATCCAACACTGCTGGAAGCACGCAGTTACCGGCCATGCCATTTGACCCTCAGGACTTTGCCCAATTCTTTATGGCTTTTGAAATCTTTTACAAAAAATGCAAGTCTGGAAGTGCATCGGCACTCCCTGCTCCTGAGCCATCTCAGGATATGGTTCCTGATACTCCCCCAAGTAACCAGGGGCAACAAGGGCCTGAGGCGAACGCGGTGGGTAACGCACTTCCCGGGCCTTCGGTAACAACCCGCCCCAATACGCGTGCCCAGACGGTTATCTCTAAAAAGGTAAGCCTTTGCTTAGGAAAGGGGAAGGCACCAGCAAAGGGTCCCAGTAAGGGGAAGGCGCCTTCCAAGGCCGCCAGAGGCAACACTCGCTCACAGGCCGCAGACATTCCTAGTGTTTTTCAGGAACAGCAGTCACAGCACAGCTCAACAGAGGACAGCGCGTGTTCTGGCTCGGAGGGGGAGCAGCCGGATCCTCCAAGTGCTCAGCCGGTGGCCAGCGCTGGTTCACCAACAGGTGAGGCACAAGGAGGTAAAAGGAAGGCTAAGAAGAAGCATACGCCTGCCAAGAGGAAACGGAGCAAGCAATCGGAGACGGAGGACGACTCAGGTACGTCTTCTTCAGAGTCAGATTCGGCGGATCAGATGGATGGGTACTGGGGTTTAGGCGAGAGCAATCATGGGATTCCCCTTTGGGCACACGAAAGGAGGGCCAACTCCCACAGAAAAACTTTTAAAGGGGTGCTGGACTGGAAGGATGGGGCGTTGGTCGAGGACGTTAAAGTTTCCACCAACCAGCCAACAGATTTCATAGTGGGGAACCATTTGTCCCAAAAGAAGAGGAATAAGATCCTCAACGGGGACTACGTAGATATCTTCACCCTTCTCCCCCCGGCCAAGCTAACGGGAAAGGGCGAAAAGAGGCGCTCCTATGGTAAAAAGAGGTACAGAACGCCCAGGGCAGAGCGCACCTTTGAAAATTGGCTAGATGGGTACCAAGTTTTTATGGGAGTTGTTTGCGCCGCTTACCCACGGAGGGCGATGGATTTAGTGGCCTACCTGTCACACGTGAGAACAGCGTACTCTCTCGCCGGAGAAAACGCAGCCTTAATGTATGACGAGAATTTTCGCAGGAATGCATCTCTCCTGCCGGCCACCCGTTGGGACCTGACTGACCCTAACTACTGGGGCTTGGACGTCAATCCCTATATAGTAAAGAAAAGTCAGGACACGGCCAAGAATGGTAAGATCGAAGCAAAAAGGCGCCGCGAGTGCTGGGAGTTCAATCGGGGTGTCTGTTCTCGCCCCTATTGTAAGTATTCCCACGAGTGCAAGCGGTGTTGGGGCAACCACCCCGCCACCGCGTGCTTTAAGAATAAGCAGCAGCCCTTTCGGGGGCAGGGGGTACTTCCACAACAACGCTAGAGGTGCCCCCGGTCCTGCTCAGCAAGGTCCCAGTAGCCGCCAGTAATCACAAGCTTTCGTTGGCCTATGCCCCTATCTGTCTACAGCCCCTGAAAACCCTACTAGATCTTTATCCTGACCAAAAAGCTGCACAGTACCTTTGGGAGGGTTTCTCCAAAGGATTTAGAATCCCCGTGACAGTTCCCCCTACCCCCAGGGAGCCGGAAAATCAAAAGTCAGTTAGGGAAAGGCCGGATATAGCCAGGAAAAAGATAGAGAAAGAAATTAAAGCTCGTAGGGTGGCCGGCCCCTTCTCCGCACCTCCATTCGAAGGGCTTCACGTGTCCCCACTGGGCATCGTCCCGAAAAAGACCCCGGGGGAATTTCGGTTGATCCATAACCTATCTTACTCGAAAGGGGGCTCTGTTAACGATGCTATTCCCCAGGAATTTTGCACGGTCAAATATGCCTCTTTTGACCATGCAGTTAAGATGATTCGGCAATTCGGGAGGGGTGCGCTACTAGCGAAATGTGATATCGAGTCTGCGTTTCGACTTCTCCCGGTCCACCCAGCTGACTACCGCTGGTTGGGCTTCAAATTTCAAGGGGAATATTTCGTCGACAAAGCAATGCCTATGGGCTGCTCCGTGGCCTGCGCGGCATTCGAGTCATTTAGTACCTTTCTTGAATGGGCCCTCTGCTTTAGATCAAGGTCCGTGGGCGTGTCCCATTACTTCGATGACTTTATCCTGGTGTCCGACAGTGCACAGGGCTGCTCCGCCCTCCTGGACGCCTTCACAGCCTTGTCAGAGGAACTCGGGGTTCCCCTGGCAGCCGAAAAAACGGAGGGTCCAACAACTTCCTTGGTTTATTTAGGCATCGAATTGGATACAGTAGCGCAGACGTCTCGGCTTCCTGTGGAGAAGCTGTTCGCTCTTAAGGCGCTGATTCAGCAGCTTCTGCCCCTAAAGAAAATCACACTGAGGCAAATCCAGTCTTTGCTGGGTCACCTAAACTTCGCTTGTAGAGTGGTGGCGCCAGGTCGCCCCTTCTGCAGCCGGTTAGCTAGATTGGCCGCAGGACTGAGGGCTCCCCAACATAGAGTCAGGCTATCTAAAGAAGTTAAGGCGGACATGGGCATGTGGCTGCAATTCCTCGATAGGTACAACGGCATATCACTATGGCAGGATTCCATGTCCTTAACAGCCGATTTTCAAGTTCAATCAGACGCCGCTGGCTCGCTGGGCTTTGGGGTGTATTTCCGGGGGCAGTGGTGCGCCAAAAGGTGGCCCCCTGAGTGGCAGGGCCAGCCCATCACCCGGGACCTCACTTTCTTGGAATTTTTCCCCATCGTAGTAGCGGTACATCTTTGGTCTGATCAGTTCCGCAATCACAGGGTTTGCTTCAATACGGATAATCAAGCAGTAGTTGTGGTTCTCTCTAAACAGTCAGCCTGTTCCACCAGGGTTGGGAACCTTCTGCGAGCTTTTGTCCTTCTATGTTTAGAGCACAACATATACTTCTCTGCCAAATTCGTACCCGGCATTAACAATGACATCGTGGATGCTTTGTCTCGCTTTCAGATGGAACGCTTCCGCTTGTTAGCGCCGGATGCCGAGTAATCATCGATGCCTTTCCCGGAGCATCTCTGGAGCATTGGGAGCAAGAAGTGTTGAAAGGTTTAATCGGTGCCGTGGCCCCTTCCACAATGAGATCATACCAGAAGGCCTGGGCCAACTTCTTAAAATTCCGCAACAGCAGGCCCAGCTCAGGGCCTTATTCCATTCCCTCAACGAGGGAGGTTCTCCGCTACTTGGCTCACCTGAGGGATTTGGGAAGGGCCCCTAAAAACCCTTAACATTCAGTCCGCAGGGATTTCATACTTTTGTAAGGCTCTATTTGCTAAAGACCCATGTTCAGCCTTTATCGTCCGTAAGACTCTTGAGGGCTGGCGTCGGCAGCACCCTCCCAGCTTAGACAGGAGGAGGCCCATGACGTTTGATGCTCTGACCCAGATTCACAAGAAGCTACGCTCTATATGCTGGTCAAAATATGAGGCGCGCCTGTTCTCTGCCGCCTATGCGCATTGGGGAGCTAGTTTGTGAGCGTGAGTTGGCTCATTCTCAGAGAGGTTTACTATTAAGTGATCTGTCCCTGTCCGAGTCCGAGCTGATTGTCCAGGTGCGGAGTTCTAAGACGGACCAGCTCGGTAAGGGCGCTCTCCTACGGCTATCGGCCGTGCAGGGTAGCGGCCCCTGTCCAGTAAGAGACACTCGGCGCTTTCTTTATCTGAGACCCAAGGCCCCCGGCCCATTTCTTGTACATGCGGACGGGTCACTCTTGTCCAGACACCAGTTCACGCGCGTGCTGCGTGCGGCATTTGCTGCGTGCGGGTTTCCAGCGGAGGAATTTTCAGCCCACTCCTTCCGCATCGGGGCCGCCACCACCGCAGTTCATTTAGGGCTGTCCACGGAGAGGATCAAGGACTTGGGGAGGTGGAAATCTGATGCATATAAAGCTTATGTGAGAAAGAACCTATGACTTGCCGGGGTAGTCCTGACCTTGCCTTTTCCGTTTATTTTCCTTTCAGAAGCCAAGAAAGTGCGCATCTGGTTGGTGGGCCACAGTATAGTTTACTGGGCCAAGAACCGTGCTGTGAGTTCCCGAATGGGGCATAATTTGAGCCTGCCTTCAAATATTGAGTTGACTTGGATTGCGCGTAGAGGGATGCGCTGGAGTGAATTCAAACCGACAGTGTTTGCGAGGGTTGCTGTTGAGGGGCCTCCCGACACTCTGATAATCCAACTGGGGGAAAATGACTTGGCATACCGCAAGGCTATCGATTTGAGATGGAACATTTTCGATGATTTGGGGCATTTGAAGGCGGTTTACCCAAAAATTACCATCTTGTGGTCCTCGTTGCTGGAGAGGAGGATCTGGAGGGATTCTGTGAGCCCCGCGGGAATCAACAAGGCTAGAAAGGTCTTGGAGCGGGCTGTGGAGCGTAGAGTGGCGGACCTGGGTGGGTGTGTCATAGGGCACCCTGGCATTCAGTTCAGCAATGAGGCCCTCTACAGATGGGATGGCGTGCATCTGTCAGATGCAGGAAACGACATGTGGTTGGGGGACATCAGTGCAGGGATTAGGGGTTGGTTGCGGGTTTGAAGGTATTGGCGGCGAGCTTTGCTCGTGTGGCGGTTAGGCAATGGCATGGGGCAATGTTAGACAAATGGAGGGGGGAAGAAAGCGCCATCACCTTCCCCCAATGTGAAGGGGTAGTCCGGTAGAGGACTCCGGGGGGGGCATGGCCTTGTCCGAAGCCTTGTGAGGTAGGGCCCCCGGCACGCCCCCAAGCGGTGACGCCCGTGGGATCCTAGTTGGCGTACTTCAACAGGACTCCCACAGTTGTGTTCAACCCTTCCCGGTCACCATGCCGGGTAGTCGATAGGAGCCAATGCCTAAGGCCAATACCTTCAATTTCCGTAATCAATAAAGTTGTGGCCTTTTATGCCCATTAACCTTACATCATTGTGTCCGTGTCCTTATTTCATTGGGGAGGTAACTTGCCACGCAAAGCCCTTTCCGCCCCTTGCAGCGGAGAGGGTGTTGTGGGCAGGATCCTCCCACATTCGCGGGGGCTTCCCTTGCCCCCGCGAGACTTGGGGGAATCCCCGGGCGTGTCTGCACTCAGCCCGCGAATCGGCGGGCGGGGGAGGCGCGGCTCGGGCTATTTAGGGCCAGGCACGCCCAGGGACCGCCCTCTTTTCCCCCTCGCCCAGCTGAGGAGCGGTTTTCCCATCCCACCCACCCTTAGATTAGGCAGGCTTGGCGTTGCTATGGACTTCGGTTGATCGCCGCAAGGGGCCTGGTAGGAATTTTTCCAAGTTGGCGCAATTTCCGGCCTTTTGGTTTTTTCGCCTACCTCGTAGCAATCGTCACAACGTTCTCGGTATTGGCGGTTAGGCATTGGCATGGGGCAATGTTAGACAAATGGAGGGGGGAAGGAAGCGCCATCACCTTCCCCCAATGTGAAGGGGTAGTCCGGTAGAGGACTCCGGGGGGGCGTGGCCTTGTCCGAAGCCTTGTGAGGTAGGGCCCCCGGCACGCCCCCAAGCGGTGACACCCGTGGGATCCTAGTTGGCGTACTTCAACAGGACTCCCGCGGTTGTGTTCAACCCTTCCCGGTCACCATGCCGGGTAGTCGATAGGAGCCAATGCCTAAGGCCAATACCTTCAATTTCCGTAATCAATAAAGTTGTGGCCTTTTATGCCCATTAACCTTACATCATTGTGTCCATGTCCTTATTTCATTGGGGAGGTAACTTGCCACGCAAATCCTGGTTCCTGATTAAGGCTTCCTTTTCCTTCCCACTCAAATTATTTGAACAGTAAAAACTCTTAACAGACCTGGTTTCAACCTAATTTGAGGATAAAACCATCTGTTTTTCTAGGCTGCCTTTACAGCCTGATCCACCTGACTGAACTCCCAAGGGAGTGTGCATAGGATATTCCTATTAGGATGGCAGCATTCAGCACCTTGCATTGAGAGACCAAATGTGCAGCATTCAGCTGGAACTACAGTTAAGCAACATTGCTTTCCTAGCCAATGTCCCGCAAGTCCCTAGTTCTCCCACACTGAAAAAATTACACCACACAAGGCACAAATATTCGGTGGTCCTCTGAGCTAGAAAGTGAAATTATGACCTATCCATTTGGAAATAATGGGCATTTTGTTCTCTCCTTTCTTTTGTTCAGACCTGGTTTCAGAACAGAAGAGCGAGAACAAAGGTGACTGGTTCCAAAATAATGATCAGGAACCGAGCTACAGCTCCTTATAGCCGCTGTGACAGAAGAAGAAGTCCATTAAACAGCCCAGGGAGCAGCCCAAAAAGCAGCCATGCAGCTTCCATTATCCCAAAAGCTTTTGTTCAGACCTGGTTTCAGAACTGAAGAGCGAGAAGAAAGATGACTGGGTCCAAAACAATGATCAGGAACCAAGCTACAACTCCTAATAGCCGCCCTGACAGAAGAGGTCCAAGCACTCCGAGAAGCAGTGCAAGAAGTCCGACGCAGCAACATTACCAGCCACGCAGCTTCCATTATCCCGAAAGCTATGAAGGAGCAGGGTTCTGGCAGCCACCTCTCAGCACCACGCAACTAGGAGAGCCCGTCTATGCAGCACAGCAGCAGAACTCCCAGGAATTGAACCCGGTTCATTACCAGCCAGCTACTGTTAGTGGAACTGGGCTTTGTGAGACTTCCAAGGCAAGCAACTGCCCAGTTCCATATTATGATGCAGAGATGATGAGGCAGCCTCCACCATCGGCTGGTAACTTCTGTACTCCATCAAGCAGTAAAACTCCCTGGTCTGCAATGGGGAACAGTCATGCAATGGGGAACACTTATGCAACGGCGAATTATCCAGCTGCAAATCCTGTGCAAATGTTGCTTGAAGATTACCAAAATGGGCAGCAAAGCAATATCTTCCCTTCTCCCGACGCCTTCTAGGGTTACTCATCCATATAAATACATTTTAAAGTTTTTCAATAAAGTTTGTTATTTTAATGCCTTTGTCTGGGAACATCATCTGGCTTTCCTTTTACTGAAGCATTCTCTTCCCTTTGCCCAAGCAAGCTAAAAGCACTTGTATACTGAAATAAAAAAAAAAGCTGAACAATTTGCCACTTCTTCAAATAATGACCAAAGTCAAAATCTGGGGTTAGAACAATTGGGTAAATGTTTCAAAATGTTCCAATTTTGCTTTTGTTTTTGTTGGGTTGATGTGGGTTAAATGTTTAGTTGGGGTTGGTGGTTACTTTAATTTGGGTATAAGTTCATTATTGTTATTATTTTTATAATTTTTTATTATTACTATTGGTTTCTTGGTTTGCTATTTGTTTTGTTGTTAAATGTTTGATGCATTGTGTTGTAAGCACAATGTATTTTGTACTTTTTGCAGAAAACAATAAAGCATATATGGATATAGATATATACGTGTGTTTTTGTGCATGTGATTCTATGGGGATGGATTTTTCTGAGCCCTGCCTGCCTGCCATGCTACATAATGCACTTCCTTTTTGAAGTGTTGCCTGAATACAGAAAGGGGTTGGTTCTGCCGGATCCCCTCTCTGCTTTTACGTGCAACTTAAAATCATAAGATGTAAGTAAGATGGCGGCGCGCATAGACGCTGCGGCTCAGTGCTCTCCCTTTGTTTTTCAGCGTTTTGTTTTGTTTTTATTATTTTTACTTGTTCTGAGTATGTCTGGCCGGGCAAGAAAGATTTACAGCAGGCAGGAACTTCTGAAGGTCGGGTTACAGTGTGAACAAGCTGTAAGAGCTGATTATTTTCGCCCAGATAACGTTCCTGTGGGAGTAGCCAGGCCACCGGGCTCTCCATGGATTACTATGCCTCCAGGGAGGAGGCGAAGGCGGCGTAGAGACAGGAGGCAAAGGCGGGGTTGTCGGGCCGGCGTCCTGGTAAGATTGCAGAGGAGTCCATCTAAACCACCACTCCCTAGCATATTCCTTGCTAATGTGAGATCTCTTGCCAACAAGATGGATGAATTGAGGCTGCAGGCAGCAAAGAACAGCCTTGTAAAAGATTGCTGCGTTTTATTTGTCATTGAGACATGGCTTCAACCGTCCATACCAGACACAGCTATTCAGTTGGAAGGCTGTGCGGTACATCGTCATGACCGAGGCATGGACTTCGGAAAAACCAAAGGAGGGGGGCTGTGTGTATATGTGAACAAATGCTGGTCCAATAATTCTAAGACTGTGGGCAGCCACTGTTCACCGGATTTGGAATATGTGGCTGTTAAATGTAGACCAGCCTATCTCCCTAGGGAGTTCACAGCTGTTATGCTAACTGGTGTGTACGTGCCACCAGATGCCAATGCCAACTTGGCTTTGGGATGCCTGCAGAGCCTTATCAGCAGCCAGCAAGACAAGTATCCTGAAGCTGTGCACATCATTGCGGGAGACTTCAACCATGTTGAACTTAAAACAGTGCTCCCAACGCTCTATCAGCATGTGAAATGTCCCACAAGAGGGGACAAGACACTGGATAAAGTTTATTCGAATGTAAATCACGGCTATAGGGCTTTACAGCTGCCACATTTGGGCCAGTCCGACCATATGTCTCTGTTCCTGGTACCAGCATATATTCCACTCAGGAAACGGGCTCCCACAATATCAAGGACTGTTAAAATCTGGCCTGAAGGTGCTATTCACCAGCTGCAGGACTGTTTTGAGAGAACCAATTGGGATATTTTCGATCGTTCAGACCTGGAGGAGCACACGGCGGCAGTTCTGTGCTATATCAATCACTGCACAGACACTGTCACAGTAAATAAATCCATCCGGTTTTACCCCAATCAGAAACCCTGGATGAATAGAGAGGTCCAGTGCCTGTTGCGGGAAAGGAACAGGGCTTTCAGGTCGGGCGAGGTGCAGCTTTATAGTGTGGCAAGAGCAAACTTGAAGAGCGGTATTCGACGGGCAAAACTGGATTATAGGCAGAGGATTGAGGATAATTTAAGGAGCAACAACACAAGACAGATGTGGCAGGGGATTCAGCATATTACCAACTACAAACCTAACCTTGGTGCTGTCGACGGTGACCCTTTGCTGGCGGAGGAGCTTAACCTCTTCTTTGCTCGCTTCGAGAAGGAGCCACCTGAGACGCCGGTATTACAGCCACCAGCCCATAGGGGCCCCTCATTCACTGTAGAGGAGCATGAGGTGAGACAGGTATTGAGGATGGTGAATCCGAGGAAGGCTGCTGGACCTGATGGCATCACTGGAAAGGTGTTGAAGGGCTGTGCGGATCAGCTGGCGAGGGTCTTTACTAAGATCTTCAACAAGTCCTTACACCAGTCTATTGTCCCACCCTGCTTGAAGTCGTCAACTATTGTTCCTCTGCCCAAAAAACCCACAATCAGTAGTTTGAACGACTACAGACCAGTTGCACTGACTCCAATCATCATGAAGTGTTTTGAGAAACTGGTGCGCCGTCACATTATTTCCTGTCTTCCATCAACTTTTGACAACTACCAGTTTGCATACAGGGCAAATAGATCCACAGAAGACGCTATCACCACCACTCTCCATGCTGCTCTGTCCCATCTGGAGCAGCCGGGGAGTTATGTGAGGCTGCTGTTTGTGGATTTTAGCTCTGCTTTTAACACTATCCTCCCCCATAGACTGGTGTCCAAGCTAGAGGCGATTGGACTCTCCAACTCCACCTGTCTCTGGGTTTTGGATTTTTTGTCAGAACGTTCTCAGAGGGTTAGAGTAGGGTCACATATGTCCACAGCCCTTAGCCTTAACACCGGCTCACCACAGGGTTGTGTGTTGAGTCCCCTGCTCTATACTCTCTATACGTATGACTGTACAGCCATCTATTCCAGCAACAAAATCATCAAGTTTGCTGATGACACTACGGTGGTGGGGCTCATTTCAGGAGGGGATGAGTCCGCCTATCGGGACGAGGTGGAGCGGCTTTGTGTTTGGTGTGGAGAGAACAATCTGGCTCTTAATACGGCTAAGACCAAGGAATTGGTGGTGGATTACAGGGAAAAAAAGGCGGACATTCAGCCCTTGTATATCAACGGGGAACGGGTGGAGAGGGTGGCGGAATTCAGGTTTTTGGGAGTGACTATCGATCAGGGCATGACTTGGAGCGCAAATACCACTGCTCTGGTGAAGAAGGCCCAGCAGAGAATTTATTTCCTCAGACTTTTAAAGAAGAACAATCTGAGTGAGAGACTGCTGGTGTCCTTCTACCGAGGCTCCATAGAGAGCATTCTCACATACTGTATTTGTGCTTGGTTCTCCAGTTGTACAGCTAGGGAGAGGAAGGTGCTCCAGAAGGTCATAACCACAGCCCAAAGGATTATTGGTCATCCTCTCCCATCTTTGGAAGAACTGTACGGTTCCCGTTGTCTTAGGAAAGCAAACAACATCCTGCAGGATTCATCTCACCCGGGATACAGTCTGTTTGCACTACTGCCTTCTGGCAGGAGATATAGAAACATCAAGTCAAGGACAAATAGACTGAAAAATAGTTTCTACCCAAGAGCTGTGGCCTTTTTGAATGCTGTAACTCGATAGTGTGACCTGGGAGTTTGATGGGTGTGGGTGCGGCTGGAATGTGGTTTGTTTGGTTGTTGTTGTTGTTTTGCTTTTGTTGTTTTTAAGGGATGGCATCCAATTTCGTTGCACTTGTGAAATGTTGCACTTGTGTAATGACAATAAAGAATCTATCTATCTATCTAACTTCCACGAAGGAAGAGTTCACCCAAACCAAAATCCACAGTATCTTGATGATGTGACTCAGACATGGGTTAAATACTGGACTTCCGGAGGCGGCGCAAAACGGCAATGGCGGTCCTCTTTACTCAGTGAAGAGGGGCTCCGCGAAAAAGGGTCCTCCGCTACGGCGAAGCGGAGACCCATCCAGATAAACCGCAGGCAGAGCGAGCCTGTGGCCGTGGGACTCGGCGGGTGCCAGAAGCCCCCCCAGAAGCGAGGAAGGGACCTCGTAAGAGGCTCCGGATCGTGAACGGGGGAGCGGCGCTGTGAGTTCATCGCTCTTTTCGCGGAAGTGAAGCCGCGCTGCTGTTGCTGATGAGCGCCGACCTTTCTTCTTGAAAAACATCGAGATTGGCTGCAATCTACCCGTGAGTAAGGGGTACCAAAGAACTGATTAAGGATTAACTTAAATTTGTCTATTTCGGCTGAAAACGGGAGGCGAGTAACAGGAAGTCCGCCTTCCGGTCCTGCTAATCAGAGCAAAGCAAAGAACCCGATGCGGGCTGAAGCGTTAAAAAGAGACTTTGAAAGAAGTAAGAAGGGGCATTAATAGACTGTGTGTTTCTAGAAATCGAAAAAGAGTGAAGAAATAAATGTTTTGGTTCAGTGTGCTAGAGAATCCTCCTCCTATTGTGAAGAGATGTGGAATTGAAGGGGATAACCGAGTTATTGGACTGCCAGTGTTGCAAATGAGTACTGTCAGGCTGCTGAAACTTTTCTCTTAACATAAACTGTTGCATTGATGGATACACTATCGCTTTAATACTGTCATCGAAACCTCTCCGTTACCTTGTGGCACTAATTTGAAACAGAACTTTCTGAAATCCTCCTTTCTGAACTTGGGGATTTCAGTTGAAATAGGAGCTTTGATGGTGGAAAAGAAACTTTCTTTCCTTTGAAAACCCCCCCTAGTGGATTTGCGGAGGCATAGTGGTCTGGGAACTGTATCTTATTGGGATTTTTTTGTGGTTTAATTGTTTATACTCTGGACTTGCCTTTCTCATGGATTGAAAGACTATTTGACCTTGAACAGCAGCTGGGGAATGAGTGGCCCAGCGAAAACAAGAGCAGCTAAAGCTAAGGAAGCTTTAGCTGAGGAAGCTAAAGAAAAGAAAAAAGATAAGAGAGCTGGGCAGCTTGTCCAAACAACCTTGATTCATCATCGTAGATCCTCGGTGCCAACTGTGTTGACGGCGCAGGAGGAAGAAGTTGAAACGCCTGCTACAGAAGAAATGGCAGCTGGAGGAACTGATCCAGTCTTGAAACAAATTTTGGAACAATTGGCACTTTTGAATAAGAAGGTGGACGATCAGTCATCTAAAATTGATAGAGCTACATCTACTATCAGCAAGTTAACAGATCAGGTTTCGCAGCACACTCAGGCTATTGAGAAACTGCAAGGAGCCACGGCGGAGAACTACAAATTAGCTGCGGAAGCCAATCAAAAAGCTGAGCAAGCGTGCAAGAAGGTGGAAGAGATCAAAGGGGAAGTAAGACCTCTGAAAAGACAGGTAGGAGAACAGCAAGCCTACCTGTCAATGGTGGAACTGAAAAGTAAGGAATGTAATCTTAGGCTGAGGGCTGTCCCAGAGTTGGAACAGGGCAACCTAGAGAAATTCTTGACGGAGCTGTTTTCTAAATTTTGGGGGGTTGAAGAAGATAAAGATTTCAAGATTGTGACGGCCTTCAGACTGGGAAGATCGGTTAAGAAAGATAAGTCCAGAGACTGTTTGGTTTGTTTGAGAACAAGAGAGGAAAGAGACAAGATATTAGGCCAACACTTTAAAAAATCCCTGGAAGTCGAAGGCAAAAGGGCAGAAATTTATAGAGACATTCCTAAATATTTGTTGGACCTTAGAGCCACATACGCAGACTTGGCCAAATTGTTAAGATACAACGCAATCCCTTATAGGTGGGAATTTCCTCAAGGTCTGTCATTCACCTATAAAGGAAAGAAGGTAAGAATTAAAACACCAGAAGACCACCAGAAGTTCCTACACGACAACGAGGAGGACCTCCAAAAGAGAGCCGCAGATTCCTGGCCTCCACCACCGGGATTACCACCAGGATCCATACCATCTGGAGGCGGCCCGGCACCACAGCTTCCGGAAAAGGACGACAAATTAGATACCCAACTGTGATACCCAAGAAGTAGACCGGGATGTCTCTACAGCTTCTTAGTTGGAATATAAATGGCGGGAATTCTCCAGAAAAACGCAGAAAAGTATTTCATATTTTGAAAAAAGAACAATTGGACATTATTTGCCTGCAAGAAACACATGTGACAAGACTCCATAGAAAAGTGCTAATCAATAAAAGGTTAGGCCAAGAATTTATTTCGTCGGATAAAGTTAAGAAAAGAGGAGTGGTGATTTATGCAAAGGAGAACTTGTCCCCAAAATTTGTATTTAAAGACGAACAGGGCAGAATTTTGGCAATTGAAATCCAGACACAAGGAGAAAAGTTTTTAATTCTAGGAATCTACGCCCCAAATGATGGAAAATCGGAATTTTTTAAGAAGCTGCACGAGATTATGCTGGACTATTTGGACTATAACAACATTATCATGTTGGGAGATATGAACGGTGTCGCCTCAGTGAATATGGATAAGTCACAAAGTGCTAATATAACGAAAGATGGCAGACTTCCAAAAACCTTTTTTGAAATGACTGACAATTTGGATTTGATCGACATATGGAGGACCAAGAACCCTCTAGGGAAAGAAGGAACTTTCTTTTCTGAGGCCCATATGACATGGACGCGAATCGACCAAATATGGATAACTAGAGGGCTGGCACCTAAGACCAGAAAAGTGGAAATCTGCCCAAAAACCTGCTCCGACCACAACGCTTTGAGAATGGAATTGAGACTAAATACAACCGGATCGTTCAGATGGAGAATGAATGACGCCTTGTTAAGAGATCAGGAGATTGTTAAGAAGGCCCAAAAAGTTTTAAAGGACTATTTTGAAATAAACTTAAAGACAAATGTGGAAAAAAGAATAATCTGGGACGCAAGCAAAGCAGTGATAAGAGGGTTTCTAATACAACAGAACACGATTAAAAAAAGACTCTGGAATGAAAAGAAGGAGAAGATCTTGGAGAAAATAAGAGAAGGAGAGAGAAAACTGAGATCCAGGCCTAAATCAAAGGAAGTATTGAGAGAAGTGAAGTTTTTCCAGGCACAATATTCGAAACTGATAAATCAAGAGGTGGAATGGAAAATTAAACAAATGAAACAAAGATCCTTTGAATCTGCAAACAAATGTGGAAAATTGTTAGCCTGGCAGCTGAAAAAGAGACAAAAACTTAACACAGTTACAAATCTAGAGATTGAAGGGAGAATGGTTCAGAAACCCGATGAAATTAGAAGGTCCTTTCAGAGATATTTCAAAGAACTCTATTCTCAAAGGCCACAAAAAAGCTCAGAGGTGGACCAATTTGTTATAACTAATGGATTACAAAAAATACCCCAGGAAATGAGAGCAACCCTGAACTGTAATATTACAACCCAAGAAATTGAATGCGCCATTCAGAACCTTCAACTGGGCAAATCTCCGGGACCTGATGGGCTTACTTCCAAATATTATAAGGTACTGAAGGACTCATTGACACAACCATTGCTGGAAGTTTGCAACCAGATTATGGAGGGGAGGAAGGCACCGGAAACGTGGAAAGAAGCCTTCATCACGTTGATCCCAAAACTAGAATCTGAAAAAACTCAACTTAAAAACTACCGTCCTATCTCACTCCTAAATGTGGATTACAAAATTTTTGCAGACATTTTGGCAAGTAGGTTTAAGAAAGTCTTAAATGAAGTGATTCATAAGGACCAAGCAGGCTTTCTCCCTGGTAGGCATTTATTTGACAACACAAGAAACATCATTGACATTTTGGAGTTTTTACAGATTAATTCAAACACAAGAGCGGTGTTGATTTTTATTGATGCGGAGAAGGCCTTTGACAACATTTCTTGGCTGTTTATGAAGAAAAATTTGGAAAGGATGGGAGTAGGGCGGGGGTTTGAAAATGGAATAGAAGCAATTTATTCAGAACAAAAAGCCAAATTGATAGTAAACAACGTGGTGACAGAGGAGTTCAAAATTGAAAAAGGGACACGACAGGGGTGCCCTCTATCTCCTCTGTTGTTTATTTCAGTCCTGGAGGTGCTACTGAACATGATTAGAAATGACCGGTTGACACAGGGAATTGTGGTCGGAGAGAAACAATATAAACTGAAAGCTTTCGCAGATGACTTGGTATTAACATTACAGGAGCCAGCCTCTAGTACTAAAAGAGCGTTAGAATTAATTTCTGATTTTGGTCGGGTGGCGGGATTCAAGCTGAATAAACAAAAAACTAAAGTTTTAGCAAAAAACTTGACAACTACTGAAATAGAGGAGTTCAGAAAAGAAACAGAACTAAATGTGGTTAAAAAAGTAAAGTACCTAGGGGTGCACTTGACCTCCAAAAATTTGAATTTATTTAAGGACAACTATGAGAAATGTTGGTCAGAGATAAAAAGAGATCTGGAAACATGGTCAAGATTAAAACTTTCCTTGCTGGGCAGAATAGCTGCTATAAAGATGAATGTATTGCCGAAAATGCTATTTTTGTTTCAGTCCCTCCAGATCGTGGATAAGGTGGAATGTTTTGGAAAATGGCAGAGGGATTTATCTAAATTTGTCTGGCAGGGCAAAAAGCCCCGAATAAAGTTTAAAATACTAACAGATGCGAAAGAAAGAGGGGGGTTTGCCCTGCCGGACTTGAGGTTATATTACGAAGCTGCAGCCCTCTGCTGGTTGAAGGATTGGATCCTATTGGAGAACACCGATGTCCTTGACCTGGAGGGATTTGATAATGCTTTTGGGTGGCATGCATATTTGTGGTATGACAAGGTTAAAGTTCATAAATTGTTCAAAAACCATATTGTCAGAAGGGCAATTTTCATGGTCTGGTCAAAATATAAAGACTTATTGGAGAGTAAAACTCCGAGGTGGCTCTCACCGATGGAGGCCAAAGCACGTAAAAGACTCAATATGGAGGCCCACTGGCCTAAATATTGGGAAATAATTGAAAAAATTGGAGATAAATGGAGGTTACAGAGTATGGAAAAGTTAAAAAACAAGGTGCGAGATTGGTTGCATTATGCTCAAATCCAGGAAGTTTTTAAAGCAGATAAAAAAGTGGGTTTTCAGGAGGAAAAATCGAAACTAGAAACAGAGTTGCTTGAGCCAAAATCTAAGCTAATTTCGAGAATGTATAACTTGCTGCTTAAATGGAACACACAGGATGAGATTGTCAAATCCTCTATGATAAAGTGGGCACAGGATTTGGGGCACAACATTATGTTCGAAGACTGGGAAAGGTTATGGAACACCGGAATGAAATTCACGGCATGTACTGCCTTGAAGGAAAACATTATGAAAATGATATACCGGTGGTACATGACCCCAGTCAAGCTTGCAAAGATATATCACCTGTCCGATAATAAATGTTGGAAATGTAAGGAAGAGGAAGGTACATTTTTACACCTCTGGTGGACCTGCCCGAAAGTGAAGACCTTCTGGGAAATGATACATAATGAACTAAAAAAGGTGCTGAGATTCACCTTACCTAAGAAACCGGAGGCCTTCCTTCTGGGCATGGTGGACCAGAGGATGGTCAAGAAAGATAGAACTTTCTTTATGTACGCTACTACGGCAGCGAGGATCTTGTTGGCAAAGCACTGGAAGACACAAAATCTACCCACATTGGAAGAATGGCAGACGCAGCTGATGGACTATATGGAGTTGGCTGAAATGACTGGCAGAATTCGAGACTCGGGAGAAGAAGAAACGGAGGAAGTTTGGAAAAATTTTAAGGACTATTTGAAAAAGCATTATAAGTTGTATGAATGTTAAAAAATGCTCCTTTCTAGGAAGGTATAGCTTCAGTATCGGCAAATTTCTGAATTGATAAATAAGACACTATAAGACAGAAGTGAGGTAATGAAATATTTTTATTGTGTGGAAATTAAAAATTAATGCAATTGTATTGAAATGTTTATATCAGATAACACGATAAAATGGAAGATATATTGTTATGTATAAAACAAGTTAACAAATTGCTGAGGTTTTGGTTACACAGGGAATGCAGTGCTCGGGAGATGGGGGGAGTCCATTGGATTCATGGAAGTATGTATTTGAAAGTGGAAATTTGTTTATTAAAAACCTAATAAAATATTTATAAAAAAAAAAAGACATGGGTTAAATCCTGGAATTCACAGTGTTAAATGAGGCTGCTATTGGAGAGTATTGGGAATGCCTTACAAGATTCCAATCTGTTTATAATGCTACACATTATCACTTCATCATTCAGTATTTCCTTTTGTCCCTAATCTTAAACCAAGCTAATCCTTGCTGAGCTTCTGACAACCAGACAAGGGACCAATTCTGCTTATGCGGTTCAGGGTTTGCTTTCCCTCTGCTTTCCACCCAAATGGTGCTGAAACCGGGTTTCAATTCCACGAGCTTATTTCTCTATTTATATCCCACCCAGGGGCGCCCACTTGAATAGAAGATTGGGGGTGGGGAGGCCAGGTAAGCCCTGCCCTGCTCGATTGCCATTAGAAGATTGGGGGGGCAAGGGACCTGGGGGCAAGAGTTGGCTCCTAGGACCCCACCTTTTCCCCTGGGACATTGAGGCGGCCCACCTCCTTCTTCCCTCTCAGCCCCCGACACCCCCGCGAGGGAGACCAGCCTGAGAGGCGGCGACTGGCTTGCGCCCGAGTGAGCTTTGGGGCTGGTAGTAGGGTGTGTGTGTGTGCGCGCAGGGATTTGCACCCTGATACGCCGCCAAATATATACATGCCTGAGGGAATATGGCGCCGCCGCGCCCTGTGGTGGCGCCTGGGGAGCGGCTACCAGCTAACTCTGAAGGGCTTCCCTCTCGACACTGTCTTCCCTTATTACTTTCCCGCAGCACCAGCGCTATAACTAAAGTCTTGCTGGGACAACGGGGGGGGGGAGGGGTGTCCTTCCCGCTCCTCTTTCTGGTCCCAACGGCCGCCCATCCCCCACTCCCTCTCACTTCGCCGCTTAGAATCCAGGTTGGCGCCGCGCGCCGTTTCCCGCCCAAACCGCCCCTGCGCATGCGCCCCTGCCTGTCCTGCCTGGGCGCCCTTTGGCCACAGCTTCCCCTGCGGAGTCACACCGGCCGCCCTCCTCCTCCTCCCTGGTCTCCCCGCTTCTCCCGCCCTCCCCTCGGTCTCCTCTCCGCTCCCTCTCAACACAATGACCCCACCCCCACCCCACCCCGCAGGGGGGACCCACCCAGGAGGCGAGATAAGCGCATTAGCATGTCTGGCCTCTGAGGAAGGCTGCCCCTTCTCGCCTTCCAGGCTGCTCCTGTCATTCCTCCATCCTTCTGCTCCCCAGGGCCTTCTCGGCTGCGGCTCCAATCTGGTGGGACGCTCTGTCACAAGAGACTAGAGCCCTGCAGGACTTGACATCTTTCCGCAGGGCCTGCAAGACAGAGCTGTTCCACCAGGCCTTTGGTCAGGGCGCAGCCTGACTCCCTCCTCTGGCAATCTGCACAGAATTTTGCTTAACGGTTGCCATCAATTTGATTTTAATTAATTTTATAATGGAATGTTTTTAAAATGTGGGATTATTTGATTGTTGTTAGCCGTCCTGAGCCCGGCTTCGGCTGGGGAGGGCGGGATATAAATAAAATTTATTATTACTGTTATTATTATTATTATCCACAGAGCTGCAGCCTGGGATCAACAGGTCTCTAGAAACAAGCAGTTTTGTGTCTGTGTAGCCCAGAAGCCCAAATTCTGAACATAATTATTGGCATGATATTTGAGAGAAGAGGGCGGGGGATAAGTAGTTCCCCACATGGCTTGTCTTCCCTCAGGAGTGCTGACTCCTAGGGGCTGGACCCCTTTGAGCCCCTCACAATATTTGTTAGTGAGGTGTTGGGCCCCCTCAATGTTTGGACGCTCCTCACAGCTCCCAGTCCAATGCATTCCTCAAGTGGGGCAGGTGAAAGACAAGGTAGAGGAGCAAATGGCTGGGAACAGTTGCAAATGCCCTGTCTTATACTGTATTGAGAAATTATAACATCTCCTGCCTAGCGGGCAAAGTGAGAGGGAACATTCCTACAGGTGAGTCCCTTCAGCTCATTCATCATCATGTAGAAGGCTTGGGGGAGAAATTGGCAGCCCAGGAGATGTGTTCCATGTTCTCCCTCCAGAAAGGATACATGTTCCCCCCCAGTTCTCATCCCATCCCTTCCTTCCCTGGGCTGAATAGTACACTGGAAGCTCAGCAGGACTTAGATCTGGCTGTTTTATTAGTTAAGAGACATGCACATTGACAGCAGAATGCAGATAATGAATTTATACTTTTTTAAAGGAAGGATGGATGCATACCAGCAAGGAAAGAACAGCCTAGCTCAACCTGGATTTAAACAGCTCATTCTCTCATTCAGGGATGCTTCAGCTGCTCTCCCTCTTATATCATTCCCCTCTTACTCCGACTAGAGAACTAGTCTTTTGCAGGACTGTGTCTTCAATTGCACTTAAGTATACGTATACTTAAAAACAACAATAAACAGTCAAGGAAGAAATCTTTCTCATTTGTGGGTGTTGCATTGCATCAACAGCATGTCCCATTGCATCAACAGCTGAAGACATTTTAATCTTTTTGCTCTGATGAATGTAAAAAAAAAAAATTCTCTAAGAATCAGGCCACTGCATGTAGCAACTTGCATGCTCATGCCAAGTTGTAATCCCTCTCAAAATTACACCTTCATATTCTGATGCAATGATAATCCTATTATCTGATTTCTTCATTTCCTCTTAGTTAAACGCAGATCTTCTGGGAACAAATTCAGATAGCTCCAGCAGATTGCTCCACTCTGCAACATGCTGCTCAGGTAAAGAAAATGGCCACACAGATGCAACATTGCAACAGGCAGCTCTTTCAAAACTTCAAGACCCACTATTGGTCTCGTCTGCTCAAACAGCTGGAGACTGTTTCCACATGCAAGGGAAGTCCCTAACTCACCAAGGGTTTGAGACCCATCAGCTACCCTCCCCTGGTTCAGCTAGCCAGTCAAAGCCATTCCCAGGGTGTTGCTGCTGTCGCATGCTGACAGCTTCTAGGAGCCACAGGTGAAGCTGAGTGCAGGGGGGGGGGAACCAAAGGAGAGCAACCTATCCTAGAAGGAGCATGATGTGTCCTCCACCAGAGGTACTACCCTCCTCTAACACTCCACACACGAGTAAATAACCACTTAATAAGTTTATTCCAAAATTTCATTGTAGGTTATTAATTCCTGTTGGCAGGTGAAATAGATTTAGTAATCATTAATATTAAGTAAGTAATCAACCAAGTCACATTAGGCTAAAGCACAGAGCCTTATTTTTTTAAAAAGAAAGGCTGCATGTTTCCCTCTGCTACCACTACAGCATAGAATGAAGTTGAGGTTGGTTGGGCTCAGCAACAACAAGCCTTCTCATAGAAAGTCAAGTAGCAACTAATTACTATGCATGTCCTCCCAGGGAATATGTAATTTACATTCATGTACATACATTCTGAAAATAGAATGAAGTTGAGGTTGGTTGGGCTCAGCAACAACAAGCCTTCTCATAGAAAGTCAAGTAGCAACTAATTACTGTGCATGTCCTCCCAGGGAATATGTAATTTACATTCATGTACATACATTCTGAAAATAGAATGAAGTTGAGGTTGGTTGGGCTCAGCAACAACAAGCCTTATAATATAATAATAAGAATTTATTATTTATACCCTGCCCATCTGGCTGAGTTTCCCCAGCCACTCTGGGCGGCTCCCAATCAGTGTTAAAAACAGTACAGCATTACATATTAAAAACTTCCCTGAACAGGGCTGCCTTAAGATGTCTTCTGAATGTCAGGTAATTCTTTATCTCATAGAAAGTCAAATAGCAACTAATTACTATGCATGTCCTCCCAGGGAATGTGTAATTTACATTCATGTACATACGTTCTGAAAATATACGCATGGGGAAACAGTTGTGAGTAATTTATTTAAATTTAAACTTCCCCTGTGCTTTAAATTGCAGTAATAGCAATATACTTAAAATGTGCAAAGCATCGCGTAACATTATGAGAAACAAATCCAGATGGCCCAAGCATGCAAGCCCCATCCACATACACTTCTGGACTGCAGACACACCATACATTTAATGGTCCTTTAAAACAATCCTGGGACCCATAAGGGGGCCAGGAATTGTAGCTCCGTGAGGGGATAAATGGCTGTTTCTAGCATTCTTTGGCTGAGACAATGTGCTTACCCCTGCTTTTCAGAGGGAGGCAGCTGCCAGATCAGCAGAGCTTGGCACTTGTGATATTCTGGCACCAGGTCCCCCCCCCCCACTCCTCTCCATCACTGCAGCCCTTTTTCTGGCTTCTCTGGAAAATGTGGCATGCAGGAAGCCAGCACTTTTGATTCCTTTCATGTGCTAGAAAATGCTGAGGACAAAATGTGACAGACGCGACGGCACTTTTTCCTCTCATGCCGTTGAGCCCGCTCTCACTTAGATAAATTGTCCCCACCTCACTGAACAACCCTTTACCTGAAGGTTTCTTTCCCTTTTCCCTAAAAAATTCTAGCCCCAGAGTATCCTGTGGAGGACCTTTGTGAAGGGGTAACTAGTAAGTTGGAGTCTCAGACAGGTTTTCTTTAAATAAACAATAAATATTTATTTAAGGCAAGATAGTATATAACACAAATGGATTCAACTTAGGTTAGTTCAGAAATACAGTGCGATTTCACTTTAAATTTGTCCTCAGTTGTTTTTGCATTATTGGTTTGGTTCAGTTTGGTTCTTTTTTCTGGTGATACTTTATTTCAGTTATCCACCCCCTTTAGCAATCCTGCTTATGAGGTACTTTAAGTAATACAGTGGCACCTCTGGTTACAAACTTAACTCGTTCCGGAGGTCCATTCTAATAATAATAATAATAATAATAATAATAATAATAATAATAATTATTATTATTATTATTATTATTATTATTATTATTATTATTATTTATACCCCGCCCATCTGGCTGGGCTTCCCCAGCCATCTGGGCGGCTTCCAAAAAAATATTAAAATACTGTAATACTTCAAACATTAAAAGCTTCCCTAAACAGGGCTGCCTTCAGATGTAGACCACAGGGCTCTCCACACCCCCTCCCTTCACTGGGTCTGGGAGTTTCATCCATTTCCTTAGAAGAGTCTATCTCTCCCCTCCAGACTAGATTTGAGTCCCAAGAAGGCTGTTCCTTTCCAGCTCCTACTTCTCCTGGCTCAACCTCTGCCTCCCAGTAAGATTCTGGTCTATTCCTCCTTCAAGACACCACACTCTGTCCTTCACAATACACTCAGAGTGGAAGTTGTTTTTTCCTGAGCCAACTCTTTCTCCCATTCACTCTTTATACCTCCAGCCTGTCTCCTAACCTGTCTCCCTACCTATCTCCCACCCTCTCCAACCACAATTCCAACCCACTTCAACCAACCCTCTCAAACTAACTGTCTCTCCAAAACCTCTCCTTTTAAACTCTCCCTCCTGGAACCATGGCCAATCAGAGGATGCCATTCATTAACAATTTGCAGGCAGGGAAATAAAAACAAAAAAAACAAAAAACACTTGTTGATCCAACCTGTCCAGCAAAAGCAACCTTTTTGACACATAAAACCTGGCCCATTTTTTGTTTTATAAAAGAAGCGAAGGAAGGCAAACCAGAAGCAAGTGTTGAATGGTTTCTTTAAATATAAGGCTCATTATTGTTTCACAAGATGTGTATGTCTTTAAGGGCCAGAGCAAATAACATGACCTAGTTTTACAGCTGTGAAGCAATTTAGCAGGTGCTGTTAATGTTAATTAAGCTGTTATGTTAAGCTGTTATGTTAATTAAACACGTAGCTCTCTCAATACCCTGATGGATGGGTCATGCATATTGATATATTGTAATTTAGTGTAAAAGGAGTTTTTGTTTTTGTTATTAAAACCTAGCAAAAGTCACTTTTGCGTTTCTTGAAATGTGTGGTCTCCCCAGCACGCCTTCTGCAGCGCAACTAATCTGCAGAATAGCCAACAGCAAGAGGGGTCAAGCACTGGGCACTGGAAAGGGCAAGAAGAGCAGACAATCAGCACATTAGGGATGGGGACTCAGTGAGTGTGCAAACTCCAGAAAGGCGAATGAGTGGTGGTGATTTTGTGTGAATGAGGTGCGCATGGCACTACTGCACCACCACGGGCAGGTCAGCTGGTAGCGCATGGGACTCTTAATCTCAGGGTCGTGGGTCCAAGCCCCACGCTGGGCAAAAGATTCCTGCTCTGCGGGTGGGCGGGCTGGATGATCATCAGGGTCCCTTCCAACTGTACGATTCTACGATCCCCCCTCTTGTCTCGCTTGTCACTGTGCTGAATTGTGGCACAATGGGTCAGTGCCCTGTTAACCAGAAGTCGAGCCCACGCAGGGACGGCTTTCGGCGGGATTCCTACACTGCAGGCGGGGTTGGACTAGATGACCCTTGGGGACCTCTTCCAACTCTCCAATTGTGCGAATTGCCGCCAGCAGTTTGCCACAAAGACTCGTATTCGCGGTTGCCCGAGAGGAGGAAAGCAGCAGGAAGCAGCGCGGAGCCCGCGGCAGAGTCCCGCGGATCCCTCCTAATCCAACCCTCCTCCTCCCCAAATGCAAATACGGCGCCGTCGCCACGCCCCCCGGAGCGCTTCTTGGGGCTGCTCGCAAGAGGCGGCGGGAACAGATCCGATCGCCGAAGAGATGAGGAAGGTGGCGGGCTCGATGGACTCCCAGGGCGAGCACCGCGCCGATTACTTCCGACGCTCCAACCTGCTCGTAATGGTGGCGATCTTGGTCGGCCTGAGCTACCACGGGGTGAGCGCAGCCTCCCTGGAGGCTCCCGGGGCACCTGGTGCGGGGAAGCGCGGGGCGCCACGGCTCCAAAGGGCGGGGGGAGGACGTGCGGGGATCATAGTCATAGCTGCCAACCTTTCCCTTTTCTTGAGAGGAATCCTATTCGGAATAAGGGAATTTCCCTTTAAAAAAGAGAAACGTTGACAGCTAGGATCATAGTCCAACCCGGAACATTTCGCCCGACGAGACTCGAACGCGCGACCTGGAGGTTAAAGTCCTCTTGCTCCACGGGCTGAGCTATGTCTCTCTTGCCGTGGGAGCCAGAGATGGGAAGGCTTGGAGGGGATCCCTGTGTATCGTACTTAGCTTTGAAGATGTTAGGGATGAGCCCGCCCAAATCAAGCGTGCTTTTTTAATTTTATTTTTAAGTCACATTTATTTCACGGGGAGAATTTACAGTATTCAGAAGGGCGCCCCATAGAGTTCAGTGGGCATTACTCCACTGCAACTGGGCACAGGGTAGAAGCCTCAAGTAGGTGTTTAAACTCTTCCACTGAAATGAAAGGGTTGGGAAAAAACAAAACAAACCCCGGAATCTTGAGTTATTTTCTGCTGCTCTGAAATAGAGGCCATTTTTCTTGTTTCTGTCTCTCCCCCCCCCCCCCTCAAATGTTTTTGGGAGCTGAATCCCTGATTGGAGTCCAGTATAATTATGTTTTCCGCCGTAGTGCACTTTTAGTGCATTTCATGAAGACAGCCGGCTTTAATGCATAGCACACACTGTACTGGTGATGTTTATTCTGGAAGTAGATTATATGATAATTGTGATTTATTTTTTTAGGGGGATCTAGACCGAGATCTCATCAGCTGTGGGCTTTCTTGCCTAAGTCCAGTGTTTCAGGGTCCTCCACACCCGGCATTGTCAAATGCAAGGGTCAGAACCTGTTTCAGCCGTGGGCCGGTCCACCATCCCTCAGACCATGTGGTGGGCTGGACTATTTTTTTTTGGGGGGGGGGATGAACAAATTATTCCCACAAATAACCCAGAGATGCATTTTAAATAAATGCACACATTCTACTCATGTAAAAGCACCAGGCAGGCCCCACAAATAACCCAGAGATGCATTTTAAATAAAAGGGCACATTCTACTCATGTAAAAACACACCGATTCCCGGACTGTCTGTGGGCCAGAATGAGAAGGCGATTGGGCTGGATCTGGCCCATGGGCCTTAGGTTGCCTACCCCTGGTCAAATGGCTGCTAATTTCTGGATTGTGCCACATTGTATTGATGTCCCCAAATTTCATATATTATGCATGGATACTGGGGGATAAACACAAAAGTTGTGAATTCTGATGTTGCGGGATGATGGGTTATGTTGAACGGACCTCCGGAACAAATTAAGTACGTAACCAGAGGTACCACTGTATGCCGCTTAGGAATTTGGAATATTAAGTGGTATAGCTGAAGTAAATAAAACAATACCTCCTGTATGCTTACTTAAATGCATCTCTCTTTCTCCCCTCCCCCTCCTCACACCTCAGTGGGCAGTCTTTTCACCCTCAACAATTCCCTATGACCTTCTGGGACCATTAGGCACCGCCACTAAATATTTGGTGGAAAACCATAAAACTCTTCTCAATATTGGGTAAGCTGAATTCTCCTCTTCTACCTGTTTACATTCCTTCTGCTCACCCAACAGTGGGGATTTTGGGGGTGGGTGGGAGGGTGAGTAATATAATATGCAGCCATATGTATGTGCTTCTCCTTGCATATTGGGAGGGACAAGAGAAATGTAAGAGCAAGCTACAGTCAAGCAATGTATTTTGAGATTATAGAGTCATAGATTATAGAGTCAGAGAATTGTAGAGTTTCTAACAATGGACCCAGGGCCTCATTCTTTTTTCTTCCTTCCTTTTTAATTGTAAAAACCAGTCCGACACACGTGTGAAGGGTGGATCGGGACAGGCTGTCTAGCCTTTGTTCCTCTTCCTCTGGTGGTTTTCCAGCCCATAATTATCTCCCCTGAGCACTTTTGTCACCTGGGTTAAAGCATAGCTGTCAACTTACAGATTTGAAAATAAGGGACCAGCAGCCTCAAAAATAAGGGATCAGTAGCCAAAATAAGAGATTTTGGCTTAGCTTATACAGAAATCCCACACTCATGGAGCCATGCTGCTTTGGCTGCGACTGACTGTATTTTGCAGGGGGTTGGACTAGATGATCCTAAGGGTCTACAACTCCCACCAAAGAAGAGTGGCAGACAAAACTGATGAACGACGTCAAGATGGCAAAGCTTACAGGCAGAATTAGAAACCAGGAAGAGGACTTCTTTAAGAAAGAATGGGGAAAGTTTATAATTTATTTGAAAAGCTATTGTAAAGAGTTACATACATTGGTAAGATTGACAGAAAACTTGTAGTAAAAATTTGAACTATGGATGGACAAATGATTTATAAAAAGAGAGTTATGAAAGGGATGCAGAGGGGGAAATCACTGCCCTGGTTGGAGGGTATGCTAAGCAGCACGTTGGGGCTGCCGTCGTCCTGGGGCGAGGAGTTCCATCGGCCCTTCCCTGCCTGAGACAGAGGGAGGGAGGGACAGAGACTCTCGCCCACGCCGCCCGTGAGCCCGGTATGAGGCGGTTGCGGCATGGCCGCTGAAGCGCTGCCCTTCTGTGTCCCTCCACATCCCCTCCTCTTCCTCCTCCCTCAGGCCACCTCCTCAGCCACAGCCACCGCTGCCACCTCCGATTTCCCCTGGCAGCACGGCAGAAGTCTCGCAAGAGGGGCTGCCTGCCCGCCACCCGTCTCCTCACAATGTGCCCCTGAGGGGGAAAAGGGAGAGACGAAGACACGGCAGCTCATGCGCCTCTCTCGAGGCGGAGGACCCCGAGCCGCTGCTTCCCTCCCGACCCGGGCGAGCATGAAACCTGGGAAATTTAAGGGACATCATCAATAAGGGACAGCAGCGGGAAACGGCGCTGGGATAAGGGAGTTTCCCACCAAATAAGGGACGGTTGACAGCTATGGGTTAAAGAGCAGCTCCATACATGCCTTACTCCACTCAGATTGTGTGGTGTTTCTGGTCTGGTTTAGGCTATGCATAACTTGTTATTAGAAATATGCACATTAATATAAAGGGCAGGGCAGAATGATTCCCTGCTTTTTGAAAACCCCATTCCTGCACCTGTTGTGTGTTTCTCTTGCACAAGCCATGCTTACCAAAATGAACAGGCATTGCACAAAGCATATTTGCGTTGCTTCAGTGAACTCCTGTCCATTTCACAAGGGCTTGCATGAGAAAGAACAGGGTTGTGTCCCCTGTTAATTAGCTGGTGATTGGGGATGTGTTTGGCTTTCCCCCTGGGAATACCTAAATGTTTTGGGCTAACCCTTATCTTGCTTTAATTTACGCCAGTTACAAATGGTGTTATTTTCCTTCCTTTCAGATATTTAATTACCTGGTTAATCCACATCGGGGAAGCATTATATGCCCTCAAGCTATGCAAGTAAGCTATTTTTATTTTATTTTGGCTCTCTCTTCTACCTCCACCTCCCTCTGCCCTCTCCTAAACAGCAGATAGCGCGGCAAAGCTGCGTCTGGGCTTGTGAGCTGGTTTCCTGGGTAGGAATATGGGGTGTTGTGGGAAATGCATGAGCATTCCCTCTCACTGCCTGAAGTGGCATGGAAGTGACACACAGGTTTTAATAATCTTCACATCCTATCTGCATGAACTGGGTCTAAAGTAAATTCTGTCAAGGACCGACTTCGGAGCTGTTGTTGAATTTGCTTTTTAAAAAGCAACCAGTGCTTTCCAACATTGAACCAATGAGGTGTGTTGTGCATTGGAACCCAACCCAGCTGTGGCAGGTGAACTTACCCTGACCCTTTTGTCAGGTTTCTTAAAAAATAATAATAAAGGCACTGGTACTAGTTTACAAAGCCTTATACATCTGAGGACCAAGGATACCTAAAAGGCTGTCTTGCACCTTATATATACAACTTATGGTTGCATTCTGCCGGAGAGGGCCTCTTGCAGATACCATCTCAACAGGAGATCTGCTCCGTATAATGCGGGAACTGGACCTTAAATTTTGGTGGCACCTACCCCTGAGAACTCTGTCTATTGTCTTTTAGGCACCTCTTAAAGACCTTCCTCTTTTAAGAAGCCTTTTAATCAGAATTTTATCCTGGCCCTTATCTGCATTGTGTTTATATATGCCTTTATTGTTGATGATTTTGTATTGTTAATTGCTTCGGGATGTATAAATGAAGTAAGCAAAATAAAAGAGCATAAAAGAAGCACAAGAAGGAGCCAGTGACTGTGTAGGGAGGCTGGTCTGTGTGAGTGCCAGCAGAGGAGTAACAATATGATGGTTCTAAATCCCAGATATATGCACTTGGATTCAAAACCCTGTTTGGAGGTTATCTGGAACTAATGACTGCATTGCTGATATCTTTCCTTCATTGGTGTATCACATGCCACCCTGGAAAGTTCCCTGAAGGATTCTGGTGAGGGAGCAGGGGTGTGGATGACAGCCCAACTTTGGTTTCCACCCATCCTCCAAGCAGCCTACGGCAAAATAGACATCTATCTACTTAACTTGGATTTTAAGTAATACATGCAGAAATGTCAGGCTTTATCTGTCTGTCTCTTCACTGCAGGATGAAAGGCATCACAGACCCTTCAACTCAGCGGTTGTGGTTGGTTCAAACATTTTTCTTTGGAATGGGATCTCTCTACCTTTTGTTGACCTACAACCCCCAGAAGAAAAGTTGGTGAAGGATTCAGCCAGAAGAGAAGGTTCCAACACATTCTAGCTTTGGGGTATATTTTTCAGCGAGAGGGATGGGTGTATTCCTAAATATTTTTTTGTGTGTTCAAAAGTGTGGCAATCTTCTCTTTCACTTGGAAAAGTGAGGAAACTAGCTTGTGACAATGGGGGGATGGAGCCTTTCTTTTTAGATCAAGGAAATAAAGCCAGTTCTTAATGGTCAGGACCAAAATGCCAACACTCACAAGATATCTGCAGAGGACCAATTTAAAATAGGGGTGACAAACAGAGCAAGCACAAAGCAACCTATAGTCTCTACTTCTCAGGTCTAACAGTAGCCTTATTCATAAACTGAGCTGTATAGAAGTGTGATGAGGCATCTTCCTTTGGGCCCAAACTGCACCTGTCTGTTGCTCCCCTGGTTTTGCCTGCATCCATGGCTGGATTGTCCTCTATAAGTGATTGTATTGATAGTCCCCTTCATTTATGAGCCTCTTTCTCCCCTCCCCCGCCACCCTTTTTACAGGTAAGGATTGCAGATTAAGCAGGTCTGTGAGCACTGATCTCTACATGCAGCCACACTGTGTCCAGGGTGTAGCTGTGACTGGAAGGCAAGGTGGCATTTTCATTCTCTTTCATTTGCACCATAGACCAAGAGGGCTAATGATACTCCATCAGTACTTTTAGCTGTGCTTTAAAATAATAATAATAATAATAATAATAATAATAATAATAATAATAATAATAATGTGCAACAGTGCAGATTATCCTTGTTGGGCATCCAGTTTTAGCAGGTGGCTTGCTTAACTTTTCTTCGCCTTTCTTGAGAAATAAACCTCTTCTATTTCTCACCCACCTTCCCACCCAGAGTTTAAAGGGGTTTATCCGCAGTAGATGTGGTCAGCATGAACATCATGCAATCTTGCGTGAACATTGCGGCCTGAACATCATGCAATCTTTCTCCACAAACTCTGCCACCCCTCCCCCTCTGATTTATAATGGTCTACCAGCAGGTTTTGCTCTTATGTTTTCTTGGTGCTCTCTTAACAACCTGCATGCATTGCAAAGCACTTTAGTTAATAACCGTGGCACTGAACTCTTGGGCATTGCTCAAGCTTTTCTTGAAGTGCAAAAGGCTGTGAGAGAGAAAGCGGTGACCACATAAGAACTGCAGTCAAGACCAAGAAACCCCACTGGGGCAGTTTTATTTCTCAGAGATCCAACATGCTGTTAAAAGGTAGTTTTATATTACATGCCTTAAATTTTTTAGGAGAGATGCCCCACCAAGAAATACATCAAAGCAGGTCTACTAGTTTCTATCTGAGAGAAAGCTTTGATAGAGCTTTCATTAGGCGTTCCTCATCCAAGCTGTGTCATAATAGACAGTCTGTGGGGAAGGTTTAGAAACAGCACGTTAGTTGGATTTAGAGGAAGTAGTTAACAGTGCCTGTCAGATGAGTGGGTGTCTAATTCATAGATGTGTTGGCCAACGTGTTTAGTATCTGTTTAGTATCTACATGTTTAGTACCTACATGTTATGCAGTGCCACCACCCAGATCTGAGAAAGGAAAATTACTGGTGCAGTTTTTCCCTGGCATGGCATTGCTTGGCAGGGTGAAGTGGTTTACAAGATTTTACCCTCTCTTGAGAGACTTTTCACTAGTAGAACGAGGGTGAGAAGCAAAGGGCACCAGCATGGAGCTTGAATGAACCCCTCCACCCCAGCAACTTTTTAGCTTGGCCATTGTTATGTTAGCTTGCCATTGTTATGTTGGTGCAGGAGACAGGTCCGCTGATTCTGTGCCTGAGCAAATATATAAAGGTTGGGACTCTCTGCCACATTAGACCATAGTCCTTGCCTTTGGTTTGGACTTTTAATTCTCTTGATGATTTCTGCTGAAATGCCCTATAATGTCTTTCAAACTCTGTGTCTCATTTGGATTTATTTTTAGGCAGCTCTTAAGAACACTGCTGCTCATAGTTTTAGCATTTTGCCTTTGTGCTTGAACACCCTGCATATTCCGTCATGCTTGTTGTATTGAGAATCACCTCTTTAACACATTACATTTTACCTGGGTATTGTCTGGATGATTAAAGGTAGCTTCTGATGTTCTTTATACTGTTAATACTTGAAGGGACACATGGTGAGCTGTTTGACTGTTGCCTCTTGTGATAGAAATGTGTCCTAAGATAGGGTACTTAATTGGTATAATGCTGCATTTTGAGCTGATAATTTCCGAGAGCTGTCTCACTGCTGGCCTTCAATAAATCTAATAATTCTCTCTAAAATATAACGCATGCCCTGAAATTGTTACAAAGGATGGGGTGGTGGTTTCACATCCTTAAAGCAGGGGTGCCAAAACACAAAGTATAGGGCCCCCTAAAGATTCCTAATGCAGCCTGGGTTTCCCCAACCACCTTCTAGGAAATTTTGAACAATAACCAGGCCTTAATAGGATGAAGGGGTTGACTCAACAATACAGTGGTACCTTGGTTTAACTACTTAATTCGTTTCGGAGGTCCGTACTTAACCTGAAACTGTTCTTAACCTGAAGCACCACTTTAGCTAATGGGGCCTCCTGCTGCCACCGCACTGCCGCTGCACAATTTCTGTTCTCATCCTGAAGCAAAGTTCTTAACCTGAAGCAATATTTCTGGGTTAGTGAAGTCTGTAACCTGAAGCGTATGTAACCCGAACCGTATGAAACCCGAGGGACCACTGTACCTGCTTTTGTGTGTCATCGTATTGGGTTCTTTCCTCAGTTCCCTTTGTTTGCAGCAGGAATGCTAAGGAGTTGGTGAGGAAATGCACTTGGGCATCCCAGGAACACGGCCAGATAATTTGTACAAGTGTGCATGTGTATACATACACAAACATGTTGTTTTTGCATTCACACTACAGATGAGTTAAGAGCAAATGGCTTGCCAAAGCAGGCGCAACCATTTTGGATTACTCTCATTGTAGTGTCTGACTTGAGGCAGAATTTCACCCTTGCCCATCTGCCAATTTGGGAATTAGACATTCTCATCCCTGCCCTATAGTGTGGGTATAGACAGGTCTGCCCTGATCTCTCAAGCAAATCTCTCCCTTCCCCTAAGACTGCATTGATTTTTGACTAGGAAAGGGGGAAAAGCTGTTTGTGTGAGTGCATGTGTGACAGTGTAGGGTGGTCGCATCCACTTTTGTCCATACCCACCACTGGCATGTTGCCCCCAGAGGGTTGGCAAAGGGTGATGTGACAAAACTGTGCATTGCCCTTGCTGGAGAATATGCAGGAATCTGTCTTTGCTTGCAACTGGCCTGAGAACATATTGTCCACATCAGAATGCCCAGTCAGTTTATATATGGAGTTTCACAGTAAAGGACAATCTCTCCTCAAGCCAACATTAAGCATAAAAAAGAAAAGAAAAGGTTAACAACACAACACACCAGGCATTAAAAATAGCAGTAAAGATGTTTGGAAACCAGACTAAAGAAATATTTGAAAGTCCTGTGAAAAAATGTGACTTGACTTGCCTGTGAAAAAGTGGGAGGGAAGAGGTCAAGATAAACTTCTGGAAACAGAATGTCATAGTCTCTCAGCACCAGCATAATTTCTTCTCCCAGGGCCTTCCATGTGATAATGAGCTGAAGGGACTCGGCTGTGGAGATGTCCCCTCTCATTTTGCCCTCTAGAAAAGAGACCTTGTCATTTCTAAGTACTGTAGAAAACAAGGCATTGGCAACTGTTCCCATCCACGTGCTCCTCTATCTTTCACCGTGCCCCACCCCTGGGAACTGCTTGTCATGCCAGTTGAGGAGGCAGGTGACAGGAGAACTTCCTGCTGTACCTGTTTTAATTGGCATAAAATTTCCATGTAGACATAGATACACATTAAGCCAAAAATTGAGGAGACCAAGTGCACGTAGCCTCCAACAGCAGATAAATTCAAAGGCCATTCAGGAACGCCAGAAGATACCTTATTGTCTTGAATATAAGCTGAACCTTAAAAATTGGAGAGGGGAAAGAAAAAAAGAAAAAATACCCGGATATAAATCGCTGCATCCCTGGCAGCGTACTGGGGGCGCTCTCTCCCTTTCCAGCCTTGGGGGAGAGGATGGGGGACTACGCACAGGGTGGACGCCGCTTTGCCATGCTCCTGGTGCTGTTTGCCCATGCTCCTAGCTACATACCATAAGGTTGTGAATATGAGCCGCACTTTAACTTTTCACGGTCAGAATTTTGGGGAAAAAGTGAGGCTTATATTCAGACCAATACGGTAATTCTAGACTTGCATTCCATGAGGCGTGAGGGACTGTAGGCAAATATAGGCTCCCCACCCATACACAGTGGTACCTCTAGTTATGAACTTAATTCGTTTTAGAGGTCATTTCTCAACCCAAAACCGTTCTTAACCTGAGGCGTGCTTTCGCTAATGGGGCCTCCCGCTGCCGCCGGCGTGCGACTTCCACTCATATCCCGGGGCAAAGTTTGCTACCAGGAAACCTACTTCCAGGTTAGTGGAGCTCATTACCCAAAGCGTTCGTAAGGAGGACAGTACGTAACCCGAGGTTCCACTGCATTTAGCAAAATCCTGGACTTCTTGGTTCTAGTCTGCTCGCCTTAAGCCAGAGACAAGATTAAGGATGTTGCAGTGTGGTAATAAAGAATAATCGATGGAGATTAGGGCAGGAAGATGATGTTACTGAAACACCCGGAAGATTTCCAATACAATTTAGTTGGTTAAACTGGTGGCTGGGGAGTGTTGCAGCTTTCTTTCCAATAAAGACATTTTGCCATTGTTTCCAACCTTCTTCCTGTATTTCCCCACCTTTATTTTGATCACCAAGTATTGCACAAAGACACTGAGTGCAAGAAGATTGCACATGCTCAAATCCTGTAACGTTACCATTCATTTTACAGCATTTAAAGGCATCGCATAACCATTTGAAAAACATTTGTATAGCACTTTCAAGTGTTCAAATGAGCGTTATATTGTTGTAAACTTTAACAGCCCTGTAATGGAAATCAGTATTATGCATGGAAATCAGTACCCATGCTGCAAATGTGGGGGGGGGGCACAGAAAGTGGATTGCCAAAGGTCACCCGGTGAATGCATGAGAGAGGCAACAGTCAAAGCTGGGGCTTTCTGATTTTTAGCTCGCTCTCTTAGCTAGCGTGCTACAGCAGGTGTCGTTATAATGAAATACAACTAGTAACTGGAAGCAACTGCAGCAACAGCAACAACACCTAACAGTGTGAGAAAAAAGAAAAAAAAAAAGAAAAGAAAAGAAAAAAGCAGAGAACGAAGTCTGAACCGGTAGACTAGAAGAATGACAGCCTTAATCTACAACCCTGATCACTGTGATCATGTTCACAGAAAGGCCAGCAGGAGGAGCTCTAACTTAACAATGTCAACTAAGCAAAGTTCTAAAAAATTTTCAGTTGTTTGGATCAATGTTTGCCATCCTTATTATAGTGAGAACTTCCCTCTATCGAAAGCAAGAAAGAAAGGCAGGTTCTTGTGTTCTTCATAAAACAACATTCCGTTTGGCTTCCCATATTCTCTCATCACAAGCCCCATCGACTCCCAAGTGATAAGGGTACATATACATAGAATTGTAGAGTTTGGAAGTCCAACCCCCTGCAGTTGCAGGAATCATTAGCCCAACGTGGGGCTCAAACCCACAGCCTCCAGTTTCAGAGTCTCATGCTCTACTGACTGAGCTATCCCAGCAGGCTTGTGCTACTGCCATCACCCTTCAATGGCTATAATTCAAACACCTTTGCATGAGCAGGTAAATGTGCGTAGATACTGTGCACAATCAGGATTCCTACTGTAGCCTCTCAGGCCTTTCCCATGGGTAGGATGAGCATTGCTCTCAGGGAGGGAGGAAGGAGCCAAACATACACCGAGGATGGTTCAGAGAAAGAGTTTTTTATTTCTGCTTCCCAGGCAGCAGAAAGGCACTTGCGTGGTCAACCACAGCAAGCAGCACTTTTAAGAGTAGAAGCAGACAGCCTATATTCTCTTTAGGTCCCCCTCCTCCCTGGAATCCAGCCTCATGAGCTTGTACACGTAAGTTTACAGAAACAATCCATTAACGGGGACCCTAGGGTGCAGGAGCTATGAGAGCGCGCATCTGGATAATCGGGCACAGCATTGTGCATTGGGCCAGGGTCCGCGTCATCAATTCCAGTCTCGGGCCGCACCTTAACTACATCAATATATCTTGGATCTCTCGGAGGGGAATGCACTGGGCCGAAATGTTGCCCGCAATTAGGGCCAGAGCGGCAGCGGAGGGCCCCACAGATGCTTTAGTTATCCAATTAGGCGAAAAGGATTTAGCTTACAGAAAGGCAGTCGACTTGATGTGGCATATCTTTAGTGACTTTGAGGAACTTAAGGCCTCTTACCCAAACATCACCATTCTTTGGGCCTTGTTGATGGAAAGTCGGGTTTGGAGAGAGAGCAGGTGCCCGATAGCCATAAATAGGGCTAGGAAAGCCTTGGATTGGGCGGTGGTATCGGGCGGATAAAGATCTACCCAAACAGGAAGCCCTGGATGACAAGGGAGGTCCAGGGGTTGCTAAAGGCAAGAAATACTGCTTTCAGAAGTGGAAATAAGTCGCTGTACAGCTTAGCTAGAGCGGATCTAAAGAGAGGTATCCGTGTAGCAAAGGAGGCGTATAGACAGCGGCTGGAGAATCATCTACAAAGTAACAACACCAGGCAGGTGTGGCAAGGTGTACAAGAATTAACAGGGTATAAATCCAAGGATTCCCTGGCAGACGAGGGAGGGGCATCCCTCGCAGAGGATTTGAATGCCTTTTTTGCCCATTTTGAAGTAACATCTGCAGCAACACCTGCTGAGGCTTTACCACCACCACCACTATTCCCTGTGAAGGCTTTGCCATCATCACCACCATCACCATCATCAGTACAAAGGAATGTAGTAGTCTCTGTGGAAAAAGAAGAGATGAGGAAGGTGTTGAAGGGAATCAAACCAAGGAAGGCCACAGGGCCAGATGGGGTAGCTGGAAGGGTATTGAGAGACTGTGCAGATCAACTAGCAGGAGTTTTCACTGGGATTTTAAATCGATCCCTAGCCCAGGCTATTGTTCCATCCTGCCTAAAGTCCTCTACTATCGTTCCAATAGCAAAAAAATCTAACCTGGAAGATCTGAATGACTTTCGTCCAGTAGCACTCATACCTATAATCATGAAGTGCTTTGAAAAGCTGGTACGAAATTATGTCATTGCCTGCCTACCAGAGGGACTGGACACATTCCAATTTGCTTATAAAACGAAAAGATCGACAGAGGACACTGTGGTGATTGCCCTCCATGCCGTTCTTGCACATTTGGAGCAGCGGGGGGGGGGGGGTTATGCCAGACTGCTTTTTTTAGATTTCACCTCGGCATTTAATACCATTCTACCACAACGTCTGATGTCTAAACTGGAAGATCTGGGGCTTCTGTTATCACTTTGTGGGTGGATATTGGACTTTTTGTCAGACCGCTACCAGAGGGTTCGGTTGGGCCCTTATACCTCTAATATGCTTAACACAGGAACACCACAGGGATGCGTACTCAGTCCGCTCCTTTATATTCTCTACATGTACGATTGTGTCGCTGCTCACCCTAGTAATAGGGTTGTCAAATTTGCAGATGACACAACCGTGATTGGGCTCATCCCTGAAAGGGAGGGTGAAACGGATTATAGAGATGAGGTGGAGCGGCTGACAGAGTGGTGCAGAGCTAACAACTTGCTCATAAATACAAGGAAGACAAAGGAGCTTGTGGTGGACTTCACGAGACAGAAGAGCAATGTCCAGCCACTTTTGATTGATGGGGTCTGTGTGGAGAGGGTAACAACGTTCAGATTTTTGGGCGTTGAATTACAAGAGGATCTGTCCTGGAGTGTCAACACAAGGAGGCTTGTGAAGAAGGCACAGCAGAGACTGTACTTTTTGAGAATTCTAAGAAAAAACCATCTTCCACAGAAACTGCTGCTTGCCTTCTATCACTGTGCCATTGAGAGCGTGCTCACTTATGGCTTATGTGTGTGGTACGGAAGCTGTACTACCCAGGACAGGATGGGGTTGTGCAGAGTTGTTAAGGCAGCAGAGAGCATTGTTGGCTGCCCACTCTCCACCTTAGAGCAGATTTATGCCACAAGGTGCCATAGGAAGGCACTGGACATAGTAAAAGATCCATCACATCCTGGTCACTGTCTCTTTGAGCTCCTGCTGTCGGGACAGAGATACAGGATGATGAAGACAAGAACAAGCCGTCTTAAGAACAGCTTCTTCTCCAGAGCGATCTCGGCCCTGAATGGGAAGCCTGGACTTTGAAAGTCATCTAATCTTCCTTGCTGTACTATACTGTATTGTTTTAATTAGTGTTTTTATGGAGCAGTCAAGTAATTTCATTGTCCCCGAGAGGGGGCAATAACAATAAAGATATTATTATTATTATTATTATTATTATTATTATTATTATTATTATTATTGGTGCGTAGAGTGGCAGCCCTGGGTGGGTGGGTCATTGACCACCCGGGCAACTGCGAGGCCCTCTACCGGCTTGATGGCGTGCATCTTTCGGATGCGGGAAATGACATGTGGCTGACTGATATAGCAAAGGGGGTAAGGGATTGGTTTCAGGCATGAGAGTATTGGTGGCGAGCGATAGCTTGTGTGGCAGTAGGCATTGGTAAGAAGGGGTTAAGAGGATGTGGGGGGGAGGAACGCCATCACCTCCCCCCAGTGAGCGAAGGGTGGTCCGTTAAAGGACTCCGGGGGGCGTGGCCCTGTCCGAAGCCTATGGAGGTGTGGGCCAAAGGCACGCCCCCGAGCGGTGACCTGGGGGAGCTCCTAGTCGACGTGCCTTGGCAGGAGACTCCCCCGATATAGTGTTAACCCTTCCCCGTGTCTCCAGCAAATGAGCTGGAGCCGGATAGTCGTTAGGACCAATGCCTAAGCCAATGCCTCTCATTTCTGAATTCAATAAAGTTGTGGACTAATTTGCCCATTTAACCTTAAACTATGGTGTCTCGTGTCTTTATTTATCCTGGTGGTGGGGGTTGGGAACTCGCCACACAAACGGGATTAAATTTCCCAATAAACGTGGTTAGGATCAGTTGCGACAAAGGATGGCAGGTGTAGAAATAAGAGTTAAATTCTTATGCTTCGGCTTTTCATCAAGCCTTGTTCCAAGCAAGGGGAGGTTTATTTAAAGGCCACAAAGTGCGTGGATTTCAATGTCAGGTACAAAAGCCTTTCTGTAAAAAGCGAAGGCTTTGCCCTTCTGCCCTCTGCCGGGGTGGTCAGCGGGGCGGTTGAAAGAATTGCCACTGAAGCCGGGGGTCGTTTTACGCAGTGTAACCTCAGGCAGCGCCTGATTCTGGGGGACTTGCTCCCGGGCAAGTGCAAGCGATGCAGCTTCAGTTTAAGCTTGCCCAGAGCTTCCTTCAGATTTGCCTCTTTGTATTTTCCCAGGAGGAAGCCACCCCAAAGTCGGAGGAGGAAGGCGAAAAAGGACCGTTTTTACCACTGCTCAAATCGAGCTTTTAAAAAAGTCCTTTGAAGAGAACCAGTACCCCGGATACGAGACCAGGGAGGCGCTGGCGAGGTGCATCAGAGTCGAAGAAGATCGTGTGCACGTAAGAATCGGGATGGTGGGGGCTCCCAAGACTTCCCTAACCCGCACATACTGGAACAATTTGAAACGCTCAGAGTAATCCTTGCGTAGTCGAAGGCCTTAGTTCACCCGGGTGCCTCTCAGCTTATCGCGAAAGGCGCCTTGTTCAAGAGCTAACTTCCTCTTTTTTTTTTGGAGGGGGTTGTATCGTGGATGTAAAGGCTTTTTATAAAGGGTGGATGGGTGGTGCTCCCTCCTTTTCAAATTTAGGGAGAAATTGTGCGCATACTTGTTCAGAAATCCTGGTTCCTGATTAAGGCTTCCTTTTCCTTCCCAGTAAATTTATGGACAGCACACATTCATTTGATGCAGATTCTGACTTTAAATCATTAAAAAAAATATTCAGGGACCCAGCTTCGAAATCTAATTTCTGCAATGGATGGGCTTAGTGTTAAAAGTACATTAAATCTGGTTTTATAGGCTGCCTTTGCAGCTTGATCCAGTTAACACTAACTCCCAAGGTAATGTGCAGAGGACTGCAGCCATAAGCAGCTTGCACTGCAGAGACTAAAAAGAGTTAAGCTGCATTGCTTTTTCTGGCAAAAGTTTTAGGAAGTACTTAGTTCTCTCCTACAGAGAAATTGGCATTTAGAAAATATATAAATACACTTCCCTGCCTAGTCCATTACCCCCAGGACACTTGGGAGGCTGAGGCAGAAGACCCCAAACAGGGCACAACAAATGGGTAGGTCTTCTGAGTGAGCCATTTAAAATTACTGTTACTAAGTTTATTGAATGTTTAAAACAATTGCCAAGCATAAAGTGTTGCCTTCCAGCACAAATGCACACAGAGATGTTAAGTCTTGTATGCAGCCATCCACTAGGCATTAACAAATGCTTGACAATTTCGTACAGATGAAGCTCACATCCACAGGTTATACTTCAATAAAACGAGTCTTGTGGAACTGTACACTTGTACAGCTTTTAAAAGTGGCTTTTCTGATAATGCAGAACAAAATTCAGCCAAATAGCACAATACAAAACAAGTTAACATAGGTTCTCCCACTGTAATACACTAATCTTTGTTTGGTTGCTGTACCTGAAAGTGAAATTATGACCTACCTGTTTGGAAATAATGGGCATTTGGTTCTCTCCTTTCTTCTGTTCAGATTTGGTTTCAAAACCGATGAGCCAGAACACCAAAGAGGATAGGTTCCAGGATAAGGATCGGGAACCATGCTGCAGCCCCTTATAGCCACAGTGAGAGAACCAGTCAAAGAAGCAGCCTGGACAGCAGCCCAATAAGAAGTCCAGCAAGCAGCCAAAATATTCAAAATATTCACATGCAACAGAATTACCAGCCACACAACTTTCATTATGCTGAAAGCTATGGAGGAGCAGGGTTGTGGCAGCCACCTCTCATCAATACGCAACCAGAAGAGTGTGCCCCGCAACAGCAGAGCTCCCCGGAATTGAACCCTGCTTATTACCAGCAAGCTGCTTTTTGTGGAGCTGGGCTTTATGAGACTTCCCAGGCGAGCAACTGCCCAGTTCCATATTATGGTGCGGAGATGGTGAGGCAGCCTCCACCACCACCTGATAACTTCTTCATGGCATCAAGCACTTATACTCCCTGGTCTGCAACGGGGAATTATTCAGCTACAAATCCTGGACAAATGCAGAATGTTGATGGAAGTGCTTCGGGCTCTCAGTTTTTCTCTTTAAGTCAGGTTCCAGATTAGCATCCCAACTCCTTCCTTGCTATCCTGTACATATTTTACAAGCTCCCTCTTTTAATGTATGACTTCGATGTTTTGAATAAAATTTGTTCCTTTACTAGCTTGTCTGGAGTCTTCATTTAATTTTCCATTTACTGAAACATTCACTTTCCTGTGTGCAAGCATATAAACATGGGCTTAATTTTCCCATAGAAAAAAGTCAGTTGCGCGGTACATGCGATTCTAGAGATAAAAGGTCAGGTCTTCTAATGGCTGAATATTCCTGAGACACATTTTAATGCACCAATGGCTTTCTGCCCCTTTCCTTTTCTTTTTAAGTCTCTGTATCTGAGGCTAGAGTAGGTGGCAATAAATGTGGTGGGAAGTTGCTGCATTTTCTTTGTATGCAAAAGTATATTTGTAGATCCTGCTATAAGTAGATTTGGTAACACTTTTCTGTTTTAATAAGTTTGGTTTCCATTCATGAGTCTTCCATTTTTTAAAAAACAGAAATTTGAGATGGGGATATAAGGTTTAATTGATTTTCCTACCATGACTGTGTTAAGCTGCTCTCCAAAGCTTTAAAGACATATAAGTTTAACTTATAAATGCCCATGTTGCAGGCTAAGGCACATACATCTATTCAAAACTATGTGTGGGGATATTTTGAACACTTTGTTTCATTTTCTTGCTCTTAATTCCCCCCTTCAAGGTTTGTGCTCTACTGCCTTCAATGAAGCTTTATAGGAGGGTTGCCTGTGAACTAGAGGTACCACTGTATATGCCTGAGGGAAGGTAGCCGTGTCCTATGGTGGCGCCTGGGGACCGGCTACGAGATAACTCTGAAGGGCTTCCCTCTCGACATTGTCTTCCCTTATTACTTTCCTGCAGCACCAGCGCTATAACGAACGTTTTCCTGGGGCAACGGGGGGGGGGGAGGGGTGTCCTTCCCGCTCCTCTTTCTGGTCCCAACGGCCGCCCATCCCCCACTCCCTCTCGCTTCGCCGCGTAGAATCCAGGTTGGCGCCGCGCGCCGTTTCCCGCCCAAACCGCCCCCGCGCATGCGCCCCCGCCTGTCCTGCCTTGGCGCCTTTTGGCCACGGCTTCCCCTGCGGCGTCACACCAGCCGCCCTCCCCCTCCTCCTCTTTCTTCTCCCTGGTCTCCCCGCTTCCCCCCCCTCCCCTCGGTTTCCTCTTCGCTCCTGTTAACACAATGACCCCCCCACCCCGCAGGGGGGACCCACCCAGGAGGCGAGATAAGCGCATTAGCATGTCTGGCCTCTGAGGAAGGCTGCCCCCTCTCGCCTTCCATGCTGCTCCTGTCATTCCTCCAGGCTCAGCGCGGGGGGGGGGCGCGGCTGGGCTGCCCTAAATCCGCCTCTGCTTGGGAGCTGGATCTTCCTCACTTCCACTTCTTCCCCACTACAAATCTGCCGCTACAGCAGCCTCGGGGCAAAGAGGAGGCGCCACTGGTCTCTTCTCGCCTTTCTTCGCCATTTGATCTTGATCCGCCAACAATCTCCATTCTTCCCTGGGGGGGGGGGGGAGAGAGAGTTTTGGGACTCGTCTCAGGGGACCAAATGTCTTGGGCCGGCCCTGCTGACCCCCCTGCAGGAGTAAGTCTGGCCAAGGTGGCTGGGACGTCAGCTCAGGCAAATACAACCCAGGGAGGATTTCACGCAGAAGCCTGTGCCCCCCTTTTCATCTTTGCCTCTTTTTCTGAACCTGCCCCTGGGAATTCGGCTGGTGTTTCTCTCCCTCCTCCATAAGGAAATCCCTGAGCACTAGCATTCCCAGGGTGGTTGCCAGATGCTGAGGGGTGAGCACTCTGCACATGCCTGGGAGTAAACCATCTACCAGCTCCTGTTAGATTCCCTTAGGTGAGAGAAAGGGTTTCTACAGTGATAGCCCAGTAGGTGCCTCCAGAACTCATTGGAGGAAGACTAAATGGTGACCACCACAGCACTGTCGAAAAGGAGGACACAGGTATCATTCAATGGGTCTGTGCTAATGTAGGTAATATTAATCTGTATGTTTTGAAGTATGGTTGATTCCCACCCCCCTCAATTTTATTATTTTATCTGTTTGTAAAACAAAACACTGCAAAGTGGTTTACTATCAAGTGGTGTATACATTTAATGAAATAAACAAATGGCCAAAGGCAACTTTAAAACAATTACTGTAATTTAAATAGAAATATAATACTTCTCACCGTACTTAGGTGACCCGAATGCCTGCTTAGTCTGCTGTCCAAATGCTGACTTTTGGGGGGCATTTGTTTGAAAACTGCAGCTAGACTATAAAGCCCTTGAAAGAATGCTGTGTCTGCTATGTCTCTGTTCCAGCACTCTTTTGTTTAATCAAATTTCCACTATACTTTTCTTCAACAAGGCTACACTTTCTGAAAAACAACCTATACACAATGGGCTTCAGAAACCACAAAGTTACTGTCTAACAACCTGCAGATTATCATACTCATACACATGAATTAATTAATTACAGATCGTTCCAAAGAGCACCCACATTGAAGTATGATTTCTGGTAAAGTAACTTATGGTGAAAAGAATTTTTAGACAAACTTAATGAATGGAAGAGTTATGGGTATTTAAAGAGCTTAGATGGTTATTTAAAGATTGCTCTTTCAAAATATACATTGAGCTTTTGAAGCAAATGTGGACACAGCACCACTTTTTCTGATATCTGCAGGCATAACACATTGCCCGCAGTCAGATTAGACGTATTTAGGTAATATAATAATTTTAATATTTCAAACGGAAATGAGATGAAGTGGGTGTCGATCAGGGAGAGAGAGCTTTATTGGCAGTAGAACCCCAGCTATGGAACAGCCTCCTCCGTGAGTCTTTCCTGGTGCCTTCTTCATCTTCTCTAAATCATCTAGTGAAGACCTTTTGGTTCACCCACATGGTTTAATTCTTTATTGAAGCTTCGGTGTTTTATGCTCTCTGTGATGCTATCCATATAAGTTTTTTGTTCCCTTTTATTTTTGGTTGATCATGATTTTTAATTATTATAAATCAAGACAGTTGCATTTAGTCAGAAATACGTCCCTCTCAATCCCTACCATTTCATTTACTTATGTACTGCTTTTGAAATGAACCTCAGAAAGTGGTTTACATCAATATATCAAAACAAAAAGCATCCATTAAAAATGTAATAAAAAAGCAAAGGCAAACTGCAAGGGGGGAAAGTTCAATGATTTTAGGATTGTAGCTTTTAAAAGTGTAGTTTAGTGGGAGAGAATTTTTTCGCTATCCACTTTCTCCATGCAATGCAAAATTTTATAAATTTCTGTCATGCCACCTCTTATTCAACTTTTCTCTAAACCAAAAAGTCCCCAATGCCCCAACCTTCCCTCATTGTTCCATTCACTTGATCACTCTGCTGCCCCTTTCCTGTGATAACACATCACATGCTTGTAATTATAGGGTGGGATGGGGGGCGCAACTAATCCCTTTCCCACTTCCCCACTCCAATCCTAATTGCTTTCTAAATTGCTGTTTCCTTTGCATCGCAGTGGTGGGAAGAAGGTGGGAAGAACGCTGCGTGTTTTGCAGTACATCTCAAAGGATCGCTGACCTCCCCTCTCCGTGTTTATAAACATAGTAACAGCAAAATAATCCCCCTCCCTCTCTACCTCTACCACAAATAGTTCTGAATCTCTACGCCCCTCCCCCCCGTTTGCTATTTTAACACCCAACTAGCAATGAGTTCTGGGTAACCACTGTTGTCGTCTTCAATGGGGTTGTTCCCTGACAGATCACCACATTGAAAAAATCAGATTTTGATTAGAATTTCTGTTCTGGGTTGTCACACGTCTCGAAGTCATTGGTGTGAATAAAAATGTTTAAGAATGTGGATTAATTCTGGTCTGTGGCCCCTCTGGGATTTGGCGCCCAGAATCTTAAAATTAATTGGCTTCATAGGAGATCTGCGCTTGCGTATCCAATGCACTGTTTTTAAAATAACGTAAGCTTTTTTCTAGCGTAAAATGAACGCAAATTTAATCGTCCATTAATAAAATATAGTTTGCTTACTCAGCTTAGATTTCTTTCTTCGGTTGCCACCGCTGTTATGTTTACCGTCTTATTCGCATTTGATGCGATTCCTGGCCGTTGCCACTGCCTCCATCCAAGGCGATGTACAAATCTATTTAGACGAGAGGGGATGCTATGAGGGGTATTGGAATTAAGTTGTTCCAAGCTTCTTTGTCGATATGACATAATTTACACTTGCTTCTTTTTAGAACAACAACAAAAACTTTTTAAAAAGGAGAGTATCTTTGGCCAGGGCGCAGCCTGACTCCCTCCTTTGGCAATCTTCGCGGAGCTCTGGCCCAATGGTTGCCATTGGTTTGATTTGAATTAATTTTATAAAGAATGATTTTAGAGTGTTGTGTTGTGTTGTACTGTTGTACTGTTTTATTGTTGTTAGCCGCCCTGAGCCCGGCTTTGGCTGGGGAGGGCGGGATATAAATAAAATTTATTATTATTTTATTATTATCCGTTTGAGATAGGAAGTGTGTTCTACCTGGTAAAGGGGGGGCGTGTTCTTTGGTTGGACCGCAAGTGTGATTTTTGTACGATGCATGTGTGGGACACCCCACTTTATTCAGTTCTGGGGTAGTTACTTGCATTGGCTTGGCAAAGAAAATGTGTAGCAGTCGCAGGAAGGTTCCCTCTCTCTCTCTCTCCCCTCACTTCTGAATTCTCTTCTCTTCAGTTGCCTGCATTGGATAATGATCCAAGTCGAAACGTGCCAGCAGCGAAATATTAAGCATATCAACGCCGGTTTTTAAAATGTATTTTATTGCTTTTTCACATGCAATGAATACCATTTAAAATGTAATAAACGACGTCAGCTAGTCTGTCGTTTCTTGGAATCAACAGCAGTTTAAAGTTGGAACCGCTGCTTAAAACCAAGGGCTAAGTACGAAATCACAGACTAAAGTTGGTCAAAGTCAATTGGTTATTACTGGCGGCGGAAGAGTCAACTGCCAAAGGGGTGGCCAGGGAGGGAGGGAGAGAGGGTATTGTCTCAGTTTAGCAAAATGACGGAAGAAAAGGTGATTCCCTCTTATCGGCTGAGAAGTAAGGGTGGGGTTCGCCCACCGGAGATAAATGCCCAGACCGAACCCCCAGCAAATAGCAGAGCGAACCTGAGAGAGTTAGTGTCCATTTTTAAGGCAAAACCAATTCAGGAGAGAGAGCGAGAAAGAGTTTTTTCATGATGGCAACCAACAACGAAGGTAACAAAAACTTAAAAAAAAATGTTTATTAATTCACTGTCTATAAAAAACAACAACAACATTGCTCTAATTATTTATAGGGGAATGAGTAGGAAGGAACGTGATTTCTGTTTCATCTGGGTCAGGATCCTGGTGTAGGGAAGACTTTCAAAGTCCCATTTGTGGTAGCCGGGGAGAGATTAAGCATGTCTCACTATTTCCTGGGAAGAAGCCCAGGCAAGACTGCTTTGCACAACTTTATTCGTAAACACCAAGCATTTAGTGCGTGGAAAGTGAGATCCTACACAGTACACACTTTCCTGAACGTTAAATCCTTTTCAAATAAACGGCGATTTAATTTCCCAATAAACGTGATTAGGATCGGCTGCGGAAAACGATGGCAGGCATAGAAATAAGAGCGTAAACTTCTTACTTAAAATTCTTTGGTTTGTTTCCATGCAAGCCTTGCTCCGAGCAACGGGAGGTTTATTTAAAATTAGTGTCCATTGTTAAAGCAAAACCAATTCAGGGAGGAAGATCTGCAAGCGTCGGTTCAGTTTAAGCCGAGCGCTTCCTTCAGATTTGCCTCTTTGTCTTTTCCCAGGAGGAAGCCACCCCAAAGTCGGAGGAGGAAGGCGAAAAAGGGCTGTTTTCAGCCCATCTCACGTCGAGCTCCTAAAAAAGCCATTTGAAGAGGACCCGTACCCCGGATACGAGACTAGGGAGTCGCTGGCGAGGAGCATCGGAATCGAAGAAGATCGTGTGCACGTAAGAAGAGGGATAGTGGGGGTTAATAGGACTTCCTTAAACCGCAAATACTGGATAAATTTAAATCGCTCAGAATAATTCTTTCGTTGTCATTCGAATGCCTTAGCTCTTCCTGGTGCAGCCGAGCTTAATGTGAAAGGTGCCGTATTCATGAGCCAACTTCCTCTTTCCTGGGTTTTTGTGGGATTTTATTGGAGGAGGGCCTGTTGTACCGTGGATGTAAAGGCTTTTTGTAAGGGGCGGGTGCGTTGTGTCCCCTCCTTTTCAACTGTAGGAAGAAATTGTGCCCATACATGTTCAGAAATCCTGGTTCCTGATTAAGGCTTCCTTTTCCTTCCCACTCAAATTATTGGAGGCACATACTTTCAAATATCAAAGGTTCTGGCTTTGAACAGTAAAAACTCTTAACAAACCTGGTTTCAACCTAATTTGAGGATAAAACCATCCAGTTTTCTGGGCCGCCTTTATAGCCTGATCCACCTGACCGAATTCCCAAGGGAGTGCGCATAGGATATTGCTATTAGGATGGCAGCTTTCAGCACCTTGCATTGAGAGACCAAATGTGCAGCATTCAGCTGGAACCACAGTTAAGCAACATTGCTTTCCTAGCCAATGTCCCGCAAGTCCCTAGTTCTCCCACACTGAAAAAATTACACCACATGAAGCACAAATATTCGGTGGTCCTCTGAGCTAGAAAGTGAAATTATGACCTATCCATTTGGAAATAATGGGCATTTTGTTCTCTCCTTTCTTTTGTTCAGACCTGGTTTCAGAACAGAAGAGCGAGAACAAAGGTGACAGGTTCCAAAATAATGATCAGGAACTGAGCTACAGCTCCTTATAGCCGCTGTGACAGAAGAAGAAGTCCATTAAACAGCCCGGGGAGCAGCCCAAAAAGTAGCCATGCAGCTTCCATTATCCCGAAAGCTTTTGTTCAGACCTGGTTTCAGAACTGAAGAGCGAGAACAAAGATGACTGGGTCCAAAACAATGATCAGGAACCAAGCTACAACTTCGTATAGCCACCCTGACAGAAGAGGTCCAAGCACTCCGAGAAGCAGTGCAAGAAGTCCGATGCAGCAAGCTGCTGCAACCCCCAACGGAGCTAATGAACCGAGGTGAGATTTTTACCAACTTGACCTTTACAAGATAAATAATGGTGAGGACCAGGAGTGGCTGTAGAACATCAGGCTTTTATCGGAGTGATCTAAGACCTCTCTCTAAAAGAGCTACCCTAAAGGGAGCACAAACAAAAAGCACTCGGCCCTTTTAGAATAGGGGTAAAGTCAAGCCGAGTGAGAATCAGCAGGAAACTGAAACTTCTCCCTCCTGCACTGAAGGGCCGGCTGTGCAGAAAGAGGATTGTGTAGAAGAATGCCACAACAAAGGGCCAATAAAGCCCAAAGTAAATCCAAACATAATTGGTACAGTCACCGAAGTACTCCCAAAACAGAGACTTAAATCCCAAGCTTCTCCTGAACCATCCCAAGTCTGAGAAGTGGAAGAACTAATGTTAAAACAAATTGCGGAGATGTCTTCGGGAAACCCTAAAACATCAAGAGACTCCTGCTTCCAACCTGAGACAAATGAGGATGAGGATTTATCAGTTATCAAATGGCTTGTGCTTTTAACTGAGGATATTGAAAATATAAAATTTCATCTGTCCACCTGTACAAAAATCCTCACTATAATGATGGACACTTGCAAAACTCTCTGTAGGGAACCCAGCGGGGTGACTGTAGAATTGGAAAGTAATAACAACTTCCTTCCTACCACCTGCAAAAACAGATCACCAAGGAAGACCAAGAGATCTTGTAGGGCTACTGCCTTGAAAAGGAGGCCCATAAGGGTAAAAAAGAGCAGAAATGTTAAAAATTTTAAGGCAGTGCGTTACAAAAAAATGGATTTTAAAAAGCTCTTTAATCTTCTCAAGAGTATCCCAATAACCGAGACCAGTGGGAACACTGAGAAACTTCTAACCAGGAAATCTTCTAAGCAAGAACTTTCTATAAACCCTTGTCCTGACGCTGCGATGGAATGTTTGGAACCCTTAACACCTACCACCAACACCTAACTCCAAGCAAGACATTTTGATCCAAGATCCATGGTCTTACATTCTATCTGTAGATGAAACCAATCCCTCTAAGAAGAGAAATCTGACAAATCTAACAAATAAAAACTGGAATCTGGTGCTGTACCGAAACAAACTCGTTTTATCTATTTATCCTAAACCCCCAGGACTCCTGTCACAAGAAGAGCATAAAGCCCATCTATTGAACCTTTTAAAGATCTATATGCCAGGCATCCTTAATAACCCTACCGATTTGGCCCAAGTGGAATATCTATACTTCAACGGATTCCAACGCAGCTATATTACCAGCCACGCAGCTTCCATTATCCCGAAAGCTATGAAGGAGCAGGGTTCTGGCAGCCACCTCTCAGCAACACACAACCAGCAGAGCCCGTCTATGCTGCACAGCAGCAGAACTCCCAGAAATTGAACCCGGTTCATTACCAGCCAGCTGCTGTTGGTGGAACTGGGCTTTGTGAGACTTCCCAAGCAAGCAACTGCCCAGTTCCATATTATGATGCAGAGATGATGAGGCAGCCTCCACCATCGGCTGATAACTTCTGCACTCCATCAAGCAGTAAAACACTCTGATCTACAATGGGGAACAGTCATTCAATGGCGAACACTTATGCAATGGGGAATCATCCAGCTTAAATCCTGTGCAAATGTTGCCTGAAGATTACCAAAATTGGCAGCAAAGCAATATCTTCCCTTCTCCCGACACCTTCTAGGGTTACCCATCCATATAAATCCCCCCATCTTTTAAATTTTGTATATTTTATAGTTTTTCAATAAAGTTTGTTATTTTAATGCCTTCGACTGGCTTTCCTTTTACTGAAGCATTCTCTTCCCTTTCCCCAAGCAAGCTAAAAGCACTTGTATATTGAAATCAAAAATAAAAGCTGAACAATTGGCCACTTGTTCAAATAAGGACCAAAGTCAAAATCTGGGGTCAGAACAATTGGGGAAATGTTTCAGAAGGTTCCAATTTGGCTTTTGTTTTTGTCAGGTTGATGAGGGTTAAATGTTTAGTTGGGGTTGGCGGTTACTTTAATTTGGGTATAAGTATAAACTGTGCATTATTGCTATTATTATAATAATTATTTATTGTTACTATTGGTTTCTTAGTTTGCTATTTATTTGTTTTGTTTTTAATGTTTGGTGCATTGTGTTGTAAGCACAATGTATTTTTGTACTTTTTGCAGAAAACAATAAAGCATATATGAATATAGATATATACGTGTGTTTTTGTGCATGTGATTCTATGGGGGATGGATTTTTCTGAGCCCTGCCTGCCTGCCATGCTACATACTGCACTCCCTTTTTGAAATGTTGCCTGAATACAGAAAGGGGTTGGTTCTGCCGGATCCCCTCTCTGCTTTTACGTGCAACTTCCACAAAGGAAGAGTTCACCCAAACCAAAATCCACAGTATCTTGATGATGTGACTCAGACATTGGGTTAAATCCTGGAATTCAAAGTGTTAAATGAGGCTGCTATTGGAGAGTATTGGGAATGCCTTACAAGATTCCAATCTGTTTATAATGCTACACATTATCACTTCATCATTCAGTATTTCCTCTTGTCCCTAATCTTAAACCAAGCTAATCCTTGCTGAGCTTCTGACAACCAGACAAGGGACCAATTCTGCTTATGCGGTTCAGGGTTTGCTTTCCCTCTGCTTTCCACCCAAATGGTGCTGAAACCGGGTTTCAATTCCACGAGCTTATTTCTCTATTTATATCCCACCCAGGGGCGCCCACTTGAATAGAAGATGGGGGGGGAGTCAGGTAAGCCCTGCCCTGGTCGATTTGGGGGTGGGCAAGGGACCTGGGCCCAAGAGTTGGCTCCTAGGACCCCACCTTTTCCCCTGGGACATTGAGGCGGCCCACCTCCTTCTTCCCTCTCAGCCCCCGAAACCCCCGCGAGGGAGACCAGCCTGAGAGGCGCAAAGGCACCCGAGTGAGATTCGGGGCTGGTAGTAGGGTGTGTAAGTGTGTGTGCAGGGATTTGAACCCTGCTTGGCCTCAGGCCAACACGCTAATACGCCGCCAAATATATACAAATGTATATGCCTGAGGGACCATGGCGCCCTATGGAGACTGGCTACTAGATAACTCTGAAGGGCTTCCCTCTAGACATTGTCTTCAGCGCTATAACCAACGTCTTGCTGGGGCAACGGGGGGGGGAGGGGTGTCCTTCCCGCTCCTCTTTCTGGTCCCAACGGCCGCCCATCCCCCACTCCCTCTCACTTCGCCTCAGAGATTCAAGGTTGCGCCGCGCGCCCTTAACCGCCCAAACCACGCATGCGCCCCCGCCTGTCCTGCCTTCGCGCCCTTTGGCCACGCCTTCCCCTGCGGCGTCACACCGGCCGCCCCCCTCCTCCTCCTCCTCCTCCTCGCTGGTCTCCCCGCTTCCCCCCCCTCCCCTCGGTCTCCTCTTCGCTCCCTCTTAACACAATGACCCGCCCACCCCACCCCGCAGGGGGGACCCACCCAGGAGGCGAGATAAGCGCATTAGCATGTCCGGCCTCTGAGGAAGGCTGCCCCCTCTCGCCTTCCAGGCTGCTCCTTTCATTCCTTCATCCTTCTGCTCCCCTCTGGCCCCTCCAGGCTCAGCGGGGGGGGGGGGCTGGGCTGCCCTAAATCCGCCTCTGCTTGGAAGTTTTTTGTTTTCTTTTATTTTTGGTTGATCATGATTTTTAATTATTACAAATCTAGACAGATCCATTTAGTAAGAAATAAGTCCCTCTCAATCGCTACCATTTCATTTACTTATGCACTGCTTTTGAAATGAACCTCACAAAGTGGTTTATATCAATATATCAAAACAATAAGCATCCATTAAAAATGTAATAAAACAGCAAAGGTAAAGTGCAAGAGGGAAAAGTTCGATGATTTTAGGATTGTAGCTTTTAAAAGTGTAGTTTAGTGGGAGGTTGGATCTTATTATTTTTTGTTAAATGTGAACCTCATTTTTGTTCCAAATTGTTGCTCTCTAGACCAGTTTCTATTCACCCAGACCAAATGATTCTGCCACCCTGACCAGTTAATACTTAAACTCTTGAGTATTGCTTCATCAATGTGATTACACTATTGACAGAGAACTTTGATCACCATGTTAACATCTATGATGTCATGAATAGCTCTATCTGAATTGAAATTCACATGGATTTGCTGAACATTCAGATGTCTATCTAAATAGTGTGTGAAGCAATCCTAAGAGAATGATAACTTGGGAAACTGCTCTCTGCTTGGCTGTCCTACAATTTGCATTCAGGATAAGAATAAGACTACAGTGAGGGCAGGCAGATCTCTGAAGCACCAGGTGTGTATCCCTTCTCCTCAAACTACTTGCCAGCTCAAACACTGCACAGAATTTTCCCCACCGATTGATCTACATTGGATTATTCCTGTCTGATTTTGGGATGCAGGAAGAGCTGCTGATTTGTTCTATTTGTCTAGTTTTAGGAGGGTTTTAAAAACAATTAATTAATTAAAAACATTTAAAGACAGAAGAGAGAGAGAGACTGCACATACTTTTGTAAACCAAGAAAATCTTTAGTAAATATACATTAAAAAGAATCATTTAAAGACTACTTGATTGTAATAGAATCTCTGTAAACAAAACATGAAAATTACCAATGACTGACAGTTAAAAACAAGTATTTTAAAAATTTGGAATATAATTTAAATCAGCAGTAAGCTAAAAAGATATTAAAACACAATCCATTTCTACATGCCTAGATAGGCTAGCTAAGCAAAAACACCTTTAGCAGGTGCCAAATATAGTACTTTTTTGTAATTTTTATTTTCCAGTGCTTGCCAGTTTTTGTAGGTCAATGCCAATAAAGATTTGGATAGAAATAACTATTTTGAGAATCATTTCTGAAAATGGCCTCTCTTCATAGTTGTTTTTTTTTAAAAAACAGCCAACAATAACAAATAGCTTGTGTCTACTTCAGTTTCATACTTTTCAAATTTCTCAGTTAAAAGAGGGTTTCCTATTCAGTAAGACAATAGTTACTTTAGTGTGACTATTGTACAGGTAAACACACACACACACTTTTATGCAGCCTGGATACATTCATGTCCTGTTAACATAGCATGGAAACATTCCTTTCATTCATGTTGCCTTTTGTTTCATTCATGTTGCCTTATCTAGCTATGAACTCAAGAGATGGCCCTAGACAAGTTCTGTCTCTCAACCCTAGCCCCTTGGAATGTATACAAGTTAATGATAAGGTTGGGCTTGATTGTGTCCATAAAGAAGATAATTATTTAGAGAGACAGAGTCATCTCAGACTGATTTGGAGTTGATGGTCCAACTTCTTTGGCCTGAGCACAAATTATCTATTAACTGTGAGAGAATTCCTCATCTGAAAATTAAGATTACAGGATTTCTTTGTACTACTGGCATGATGAACCATAATTGATCCTGAGATTGATCACTGCCATTGTGTGAGTATGTTTTAACATGCAGCCTGAAAAGAAGAGGAGTTCTGAAACATGTGGACGACCCCTACTCATTGGCAGAGTTTGCTTGGAAATGTTTTGCTTTGCTCATGGCAGTAAGCCTTTGTGACTTCCAGCAACCTGCCTAGCATATCAGTTTGTATAGAATGCTAAAACCATGGCTTACAAAACTATGTTTTTATTAAACCATGGTTTAGCTGCATTGTGTGTGAACCCAGCCCATAACTATGGTTTATTTACTATGGTTAACTGTTCTAGCTAGTTTAGAAATCTTAGTTAATGTTAACCATAGCTTAGTGTTACATGTGAACCTGGATACCCTCCTTAACTATGGTTAAAGTGCTATTGCCCAAAAGTTGCAATGCTGTCAATGAAGTGCTGCAAAATTTCAAACTGCTCTCAAGATACAACTGCTCTCGCTGTGCTTTGGCGCTGTGGGTTAAAGCCTCAGCGCCTAGGACTTGCTGATCAAAAGGTCGGCGGTTCGAATCCCTGCTGCGGGGTGCGCTCCCGCTGCTCGGTCCCAGCGCCTGCCAACCTAGCAGTTCGAAAGCACCTCCGGGTGCAAGTAGATAAATAGGGACCGCTTACCAGCGGGAAGGTAAACGGCGTTTCCGTGTGCAGCTCTGGCTCGCCAGAGCAGCGATGTCACACTGGCCATGTGACCCGGAAGTGTCTCCGGACAGCGCTGGCCCCTGGCCTCTTAAGTGAGATGGGCGCACAACCCCAGAGTCTGTCAAGACTGGCCCGTACGGGCAGGGGTACCTTTACCTTTATGATGCATTGAATCAAGATTTAACTGATTATCTGCCTGATGCCTCAGTTGTAACCATGGTTTATTAACTATGGTTAATGTTACTAAGGGGTTAGTGTTACATACAACCAGGCCAATGACTTGCTCTAAGATCTGATCAGTAGCTTCAGTAAGAATTTATAAACTAGTTTGTGAAGGTTTTCCTTCTGGTGGTGTCATTTAATTTCTAATGGTAAGATGCCTAAAAGAAAGATCTCTGGGGTTTTTTAAAGGTGAGTTTGAATAGTTTCTTAAATTCATTATAGACGTTATCCCAGAATTCCCCAATGACCACATATGGTAAAATAACCCCACATCTCTTTTATATCTCCAACAAATCGGTGATCCTCCTTTATACATTTTCGCTAGTTTCAAGGGGGTATGATGCCATCTATATAGCATCTTGGGACGTGGGTGGCGCTGTGGGTTAAACCACAGAGCCTAGGACCTGCCGATCAGAAGGTCGGTGGTTTGAATCCCCGTGATGGGGTGAGCTCCCGTTGCTCGGTCCCTGCTCTTGCCAAACTAGCAGTTCGAAAGCACGTCAAAGTGCAAGTAGATAAATAGGTACCACTCTGGTGGAAAGGTAAACAGCGTTTCCGTGCGCTACTCTGGTTTGCCAGAAGCGGCTTAGTCATGCTGGCCACATGACCCGGAAGCTGTATGCAGGCTCCCTTGGCCATTAAAGCGAGATGAGCACCGCAACACCAGAGTTGGTCACAACTGGACCTAATGGTCAGGGGTCCCTTTACCCTTTACTTTATATAGCATCTTCATGGTGTTTTCCCTAGAGGAACCACATTCTAACATGCAGCACATTGTGAATGTTTATAGATATCCATTCCACTGTACATTCTATTACCATTGCCACTGCCATTTCTAGAGTGCTGAGAGACTAGAGTGCTCCAGTTTTCTCAGGGACAACATTTTGTTTTTCTTCACAATGCTAACAAAGCCTTTTGACTCTTGGCAGTTTTTTTTTCTTCATTAGAATGCCTTTGCTTTACAGTATTTTAATTCATGACATTTAAAATTTTGTGCAAAACAAACCAGACATTTTAACACACAAGGCATTTGCGATCAGTTCCTGACAGTACTGAGTAATCAGTATTTAAGCAGTCTTTATTATTATCCCTTAACAACACAGTTGTGGCAGTTTGACTCCTCCCACCAATGTGAACAAAGGCTTGCTAGACAGCTGATATCAATCTAGACTCACTGTCTGGAGATCAGTGATAAGGCATCACATGTTTGCAGCTGAGGGGGTGGGTGGAGTCAGAAAGAGCTTGAAAGGGGATTTTTAACCCTTTCTGCTTTGTTCCCCCCACCAATCTGAATGGCTTCCCAAGCTTCTATTTTCTTCACATGGCAGGGATGGTCAGAAGGTAGATGAGCTCTAGGTGATTTTAAGTAGTTCAGAAAGGATTTATGACTTCCCCATGTTTATCAGTAACAGCAACAAAGTAATCCCCTTCCCCTAAATTCAGAATTGTAGGTTCTATACAGTAAAAAGTAAAATAAAATGGGGCAGGGGGAAACAAATTTGCTGCATGGTGCCTGCAAGCTCCACCCTTCCTGCTGGGCAAATACTAGCTCTGAGGGGGCAACTTGGGTGAAATGGCATGGTGTTTTAAACCCATTTCTTAGCACCACAAACAGATCTGAATCCGTAACTACCACCTCCCCCCCCCGTTGTGTTTGCTGTTTCTAAAATTAACAAGAAATGAGTTTATTACAGATAAACTTACAAAATTAGGTCTAGCTTGGTTCCAAGTCACTTTCTGTGTAACACAGACAAACAATTTTTAGTGTAGGAAATAGATTTCACATAGTGCATGGAGTAAATGTATGGAGGTGTGGGCTTTAGAATTTGCATCAGGATGATAGATTTGAATGACTCCCAATACATGGATTGAGTTCCCAGGCCATTAGTTGTTTATCTCTACTCAGTAAAGAAGTAAGGAGTTTTGTTTTGTTCAGTTTTTAAAAGAAGCATCTTAAGAATCAGAATGTATTGTACATCTATTACATTCTTTTTTATTCATTTTTGCTTTTGACAATTATCATCTCACATAAATCATAGTCATTCTACACACAGGATTCTCTGGATCCCGAGACTTCCCTCCACCTTTCCATGGTTTCCCAAGATCTTCTTTTCCAACTGCAGCATATAATATTCTCCATGTTTTCTTAAAACTCAGTTTTTACCATAGTTCCCACCACCTTGCAAGAGCTGTTTGGAATCCTGCCAATGTTTTTAATTGTTTGCAGTGTTCTTTTAAGTAACTTATAAAGTTTCCCCATTCTTTATTAAATTTATTGTCCCCTTGATCTCTGATTTTCCCAGTCATTTTTGCCATTTTGGCATAGTCCATCATCTTTATCAACTATTCTTCTTTTGTAGGTACTTTGTCCTCTTTCCATCTTTGGGCGCAAATAGCAGTTGTTGTAGCATACATAAATAGTCTATTCGGATCCTTAGGTATTTCTGCATCTAAAATTCTTAGTAAGAAAGCTTCAGGTTTTTTCACAAAAGTAATTTTAAACATCTTTTTCAACTCATTATAAATTATTTCCCAATATCCTTTTGTCTTCTTGCACGTCCATCACGTGTGGTCAAATGTGCCTTCTTTCTCTTTACACTTCCAACATATATCTGTAGATGTTCTATACATTTTTGCTAACTTGGTAGGAGTTCAGTACCAGCGATACATCACTTTCATATAATTCTCTTTCAACATACAGCATGTTGTAAATTTTAAATCTTCCCTCCATAATTTTTCCCATGATGCCAATTGTATATTATGTCTAATATCCCTTGCCCGTAAATCTATCACATTCTGATTCTTGCAGTGCATTTTAAAAGAATCTCCTTTTGAAATATGTATGATCAGCAATCCCATTTCTGCATTGATCGTGAAGACCTTCACTGCTGCAAGAATTTGACTATGCACTTTGGAAAGTGTGATGGTTTCAATTGAAAATGAGTTCCTTGTCTTGCCAGCCACAGAATTTGGCTGAAGGCCAGCAAGTCGCTAACCAATCAGAAAATCAGGAAACCATCTTAAAATGCCTACAAAATAGAAAAGGCTTTGTCAAGTGTCTGAAGTTCAAAAGGCAGGAGAGCTGTCTAAACTCAGTCAGGATGGGCCCATAATATTGAATGCCTAGAATCTGTAAATTACAAGCTGTTCATCTGAACCATGGGGGACCACCACCAAAGTCTTCCCTGAAAACCTCAGTCATCAAACTGTGATATTAGGGATCAGATGGGCTGTATCCTCCAGAAACTCCTGTAACAGCTCCTCCACCATGTTGCCCAAGAAGGGGATATCTGCAAGCAGATGGTGGTTGTCGTAAAGCACAAAAAAAGGTGCAAGAGGAGGTTTCAACGGGCACAATGACACTTTTTCCTTTCATGCCTTTGGGCCTGCTCTCACTTAGATAAATTGCCCCCATCTCACTGAACAACCCTTTACCCGAAGGTTTATTTCCCTTTTCCCTTAAAAATTCTAGCCCCAGAGTATGCTATGAAGGACCTTTGTGAAGGGGTAAATAGTAAGTTGGAGTCTCAGATAGGTTTTCTTTAAATAAACAATAAAGATTTATTTAAGGCAAGATAGGATATAACACAAATGGATTCAACTTAGGTTACTTCAGAAATAAAGTGCGATTTCACTTTAAATTTGTCCTCAGTTATTTTTGCATTATTGGTTTGGTTCCTTGATACTTTCTTTCAGTTATCCACCCCCTTTAGCATTCCCGCTCCTGAGGTACTTTAAGTAAGTGACCACAGGGCTCTCCACATCCCCTCCCTTCATTGGATCTGGGAGTTTCTTCTTTTCCTTAGAAGAATCTATCAGAATTTCCCCCACTGATTGATCTACAATCTATCTCTCCCCTCCAGACTAGATTTGAGTCCCAAGTAGACTGTTCCTTTCCAGCTCCTACTTCTCCTGGCTCAACCTCTGCCTCCCAGTCTATTCCTCCTATACGACACCACACTCTTTGCTTCACAATACACTTAGAGTGGAAGTTGTTTTTTCCTGAGCCAACTCTTTCTCCCATTCACTCTTTATACCTCAGCCTGTCTCCTAACCTGTCTCCCTACCTATCTCCCACCCTCTCCAACCACAATTCCAACCCACTTCAACCAACCCTCTCAAACTAACTGTCTCTCCAAAACCTCTCCTTTTAAACTCTCCCTCCTGGAACCATGGCCAATCAGAGGCTGCCATTCATTAACAATTTGCAGGCAGAAAAAAAAGAAAGAAACACTTGTTGATCCAACCTGTCCAGCAAAACCAACTTTTTGTCACAGAGGTTTCTTCAGGGATTTACGTACTACTGCTTGACCAAAGGGAGCAGGCCCCTGGATACACTTGTCAGCTTTACCAGCCTGGATGGTCAGAGATCAAGAGAACAAGATGCTGCTTGCAACATTGCAAGGTACTGTGGGTGATGTGCTTTAAATTGCCTGCAAAGGCTTGGTGGGACAGAAAAGGTACTTGCAAGGCACATTGCAAGGGTCCTGTTCACATTGGCAGACCACTGAAACAGACATTTATCCCACAAAATGTGGGAAGGTGTTGCACTTCTCAGCATTGTTTCCTTTTACTTCTCTTGTGGCTCAGTTGTATTTACAATTGTTCAATTAGCAGAAATGTCACCAGTGAACTGTTTCCCATCACTGCATCTTCATGGCAGCAAGACATGGAACTAAAGGCATGAAGCGGTACCAGAAAAATTAGCAAGCAATATTAGATAGATATAATATATCACAGTAGTTTACATTTGCATATATATATATATATATATATATATATATATATATATCAAAATAATTAGAGACAAACACCAGCAGACCATTGTGGGCGATGTGCTTTAAATTGCCTGCAAAGGCTTGGTGGGACAGAAAAGTTTTCTGCCCATTCATGAGTTCCATATGGATACAAGCATAAGCAAAGAGATGGAAGCTGGAAATGAGCTGATGCAAGAGCCAACAGATCCGCTACAGATTGCTGGCCACTGGGAAAACCTTATTGCAGTGATGGGAAACACTGTAACTTAGTGGCAGAACGTGTTGTCTGCATGCAGAAGGTCCCAGCTCCAGCTCCTGGTGTCTCCCAGGTAGTAGGGCTTGATCAGACTCCCACCTGAAACCCCAGAGAGCTGCTCCACAGTGTAGAAGCAGAACCATCAAATGGTGAAGTTGGCAGGGACCCTGAGGGTCATCTCTTCCAAGCCCCTACAATGCTAGAATCCTATTGTTTTTCTACAAACAACAAATGGGTAGTTTGAAACCATTTCCTCCATTAAATGCATAGTTTGGAAACTGAAAACACACTCATTGAAGACTGTTGGGACGCAACAAGAATAATAAACCAAACAAACAACGAACTCTATAATATTATTTCCTTGTGATCTCAAAATATGAGCAACCCATAAAAATCATGAACAGTTGACAACCCTATCATTAAAATTTACAGTGTAATCCTTATTATTATTGTCAGAGCCACCCGTTTGGTCCCAGCTCACAAGAGACCCAACTCCGATCCGGTTTATTTACAGAAAGTCTTTATTGAAGATCATGGTTGCGTTTACATTCCATCTTTGTGACTCTACGTCTGTAACGTTAGACCGCTGAAGTCCCCTCTGAATCTGTCCCGCCGAGGCACCAATTTAAGAGGCCAGTCCTGGACCACCTCTTCCTCTCCTTCCTTTTCCGCAGGGTCTTTCTGCCCCCCTGGGTTCCCCCTTGCCGGGACTCGCCCGAGGCTGAATCCTCTGACGCCTCTGCCCCCCTCCTTCTCGCTTTGGGGCCGGGCTCCTCCCCAGGGCTCTCCTCACTTCCGCGCGCCTCTACATTTGAACTTGGCGCGCGTACGTTGCTTCTGACCTTTCTCTCGACCGCTACACTGCTCCCGGTGCTGCTCTCCACCCCTTCCGGCTGAGCGCCCTGCTCCGATCTCCTTCCCCTGTCTCTTTCTTGCTCTGCTCCTTCTGACACACTGGTAACTCCACCCCCTTCACTCCGTTCCGGCTGAGAAGCCGGCTCCTGTCTCCAACTCCCACTGGGGCTTCTCCCTTCGCTCCCCTGCTCCTCACTGCTTCCCCCTTGTCCCCCCTTTGGTCTGACCAGGGGGGCCCCCTTTTGGGAGTCCTCTGACTCACTGGTCAGACTCATGGACGACCTTTGGGCATCGTCATCCTCCTCCTCATCTCTCTGGGATTCTTCCCCCTCGCTCTCTGTCTCCTCCCCCATCTGCTCTTCTCTCCCTGAAACCCTGACATCCATCCCCCCCTCGAAGCCCCCCCTTCCCCCCTCCCGCTCGCCGGGGGCCGGTTGTGGAAACTGCGGCTCTTTGGGGGTAGGCTCAGGATACAGGTCGTCTACGTCAATGTTCTCTGCTGGCAGTTCTGTGTATGTGTGTTCGAACTCGGGTTCTTCACCCAAAGGCTTCTCAGTCTCTTCTTCCATTGCTACTTCCTCTGGTGCTGCCCGCCAAGGACCCATCATCCACCTCTTACGCCATTCCTCCTCTGGTTGCTCCTCCCACCAATAAGGGGTTTTCGTGTCCACCCCCCGAGCACGATCCCCTGGGCGGGCTTGACTCTGGTGTTCTTTCCTCGGGGGAAGAGAAACCCCTGAACGTGCTATCTGACAATGTGGGTGTGAAAAGCCAGTCATCAAAGTACTCAGCTGGCATGGGTCTATGTGGAAAAGTGCATGGAACTCTTCTTTCAAAAGGGGTTCGTCTAACGCGTAGCCCTGCACCCAACTATTGGCAGTGGCTGGGGTGCCCTCCCTGGCGAGAAAGTATTCAACCCCCTCCTCCCCCCATCTCGAGTCCAGTATCTCTGTGACCTCGTTGAGAGGTTCGGCCCTGGGCGACCCCCCCCCTTGGGTGCCCCTTTGCGTGGGTCTGGTACTGTTTCTGACTCTTGAAACCTGTGTGGGGCCTTGTAGGGAGTGAGCACCGACCTGTGCCTTCTGGAAGGGCCAGGCGAAATGCTACCGGATTGATCCTAGCCTCAACTTGGTATGGTCCTAGCTGCCTGTGTCCTAGCTTCTTCTTGGCTAACGATCTGGCTGGCATCGCTTGGGCCGCTAACCATACCCAGTCCCCCACCTGGATGTCCTCTCCCGCCCTTCTGTGCTTGTCCGCCTGCACCTTATAGGCCTGCTTGGCCAGCTCCAAATGTCTCCGCAGCTCCTCGTGCACCTCTTGCAACTCTGCTGCGAACTGGTCGGCCTCTTGAGGCACCCCCTCTCCTGGCGCTATAAGTCTCGGAAAGGTTCTGGGATGACGGCCATTGTTCGCGAAGAAAGGCGTCACCCCGGTCGATGCGTGCTTCGTGTTGTTGTAAGCAAACTCAGCCATCGGCAGGTAGTCCACCCACGCTGCTGGTCGCTGATTGGCGTAACACCTCAGGTACTGCTGCATGATCGCGTTGACCCTCTCTGCTTGGCCGTTGGTCTGTGGATGTCTCGCCGACGCTAGGTCGATCTTGACGTGCAGGATACCCAGAAGCTTCTGCCAGAAGTTGGAAACAAATTGGCGCCCCCTGTCGGACAGGACGGACTGCGGTAGTCCATGCACTCTGAACACGTGGTCGATGAAGAGTTTGGCGGTCTGTTCTGCCGTCGCCACCTTGGCACAAGGAATGAAGTGCGCCATCTTGGTGAACAAGTCCACAACCACCAGCACCGCCGTCTTGCCCCTGGAGCTGGGCAGGTCAGTAACAAAGTCCAGTGCTACCCTCTCCCACGGTTGCTGCGGCGTTTCCAGCGGTTCCAACAATCCCGCCGGCTTCTGGTGTACTGGTTTGGACCTCTGACAGGTGTCACACCTGGCGACGTAATCCGCCACCTCTCCCCGCATCTGGGGCCACCAAAAGTCCCTGGCCACTAATTCTATTGTCTTCTCCTTGCCGAAGTGGCCCGCACTGGGGGCGTCGTGCAATTGCTGCAGAACCTTTGCGCGAAGTTCGTCGTTAGGCACGTAGAGGGCACCCTTGCGAGTTAAGAGTCCGTCCCGCAACTGGAACTCATCGTCTCTTTGCGACCCGCTGCGGAGCTCCTCCATCTTGGACTGTGCAAATTGATCCGCTTGCAACGCGCGTCGCACCGCGTCCAGGTCGACTGCGATGGCAGCGCACGCCCACGCCTGTGGTGCGAAAATGTGCTTCGCTGCAATTGGTGTCGTCTCCTCCAGGTATTGCGGTTTCCTGGAGAGCGCGTCTGCTATAACATTGGAGTCTCCCGGGATGTATTCTATTTTGAAGTCGAAATCCGCAAAGAATTCTGCCCAGCGCATGTGTCTTTGGGTCTGCAGCCTTGCCGTTCGCCAATACTCTAAGTTCTTGTGATCCGTGCGGACCTGCACTGTGTGCTTGGCTCCTATGAGGAAGTGTCGCCACGCTTTGAAAGCTGCATGAATGGCCAACAGCTCCCTGTCCCATATGGTGTAGTTCCGCTCCGTCTTGCTGAGCTTTCGGGAGTAGAAGGCGCCCGGCCTCCAATTGCCTTGCGGATCCTCCTGCAGAAGGACGGCTCCAACCGCTGTGTCCGACGCGTCGGTTTCCACCCGCATGGGCCTGCCGGGATTCACGTGCAGCAGCTGCTCCTCGGAGGCGAAGAGGCTTTTAAGCTTCCGAAAAGAGCGCTCTGCCTGTTCCGTCCAAACGAACTTCTTCTTCTTGGAACTGAGGGTGTCCGTGATTGCTGCCGTCTCATTTGCAAAACCTTTGATGAATTTGCGATAAAAATTGGCAAATCCGATGAATCTCTGGACCTCCTTCCGATTGCGAGGGCTCTTCCAGTCCAACACCGCTTGGACCTTGACCCTGTCCATGGCCAGCCCCTCGTCGGACAGCTTGTAGCCAAGGAAATCCACCTCCGTCACATCAAACTGGCACTTCTCCAACTTGGCGTACAGCCTGTGCTCCTGCAACCTCTGTAGGACCTCCTTTACATCCTTCTCGTGAGCTTCCGGCGATTCCGAGAAAATCAGGATGTCGTCGAGAAAACATACACACTTCTTGTAGAGGAGTCCCGCCAGCACGTGATGCATAAATGCTTGGAAAACGTGGCTGCCATTTTGGAGACCAAACGGCATAACTCTGTATTCATACGTGCCTAGAGGCGTGAACATGGCAGTCTTCCACTCATCGCCCTTCCGGATGCGGATGAGGTTGTATGCTCCACGCAAATCCAACTTGGTGAAGATCTTCCCCTTCCTAACGGTCGCTAGGAGGTCGTCAATCTTGGGCATGGGAAAGGCCTTGGGCTTAGTCAGTCTGTTTATGAATCTATAGTCCACAATGAGTCTTTTTTGGGGCGTGTCCTTCTTCTTCACAAAGAAAACAGGACTCCCTCCCACTGCTTTGGATTCCCGGATGAACCCGCGCTTCAGATTATGCTCTATGAACTCTCTGAGCTCTTGCATCTCGTCCTCAGACATGGAATACAGCTTTGCAGTTGGCAGCTGCGCCCCTGGCACCAGGTCGATCGCACAGTCGTAAGGCCTGTGAGGCGGCAACTTGTCAGCTTCTTTCTCGCAGAAAACCTCCAAGAATCCCTCGTACTTGTGAGGCACTGCCTGCACCATGCCCAGATGCAGTTGCTGCTCAGCTCCTTCCTCCTGATCGGTTTGGATGCAATGCTGAGCACAATACGATGAGCAGAAGGTGATCTGCCGCTGGTACCACGCTACAGCGGGACTATGCCTCTCCAGCCAACTCATGCCTAACACAATGGGCGTGTCTGACAGGTGGGTGACATTGAAGCTAATGAGTTCTCGATGATTTCCAATCTGCATCACCATGGGAGGCGTCTGCTGCACAACTTGCCCTCCCAGCAATTTCCTGCCGTCCACTGTGACCACGTTCAGAGGCGTCGTTGCAGGCAGGAGTGCTATGCTATGCTGCTTGACAAATTGTATTCCCACAAAATCCGCATTGCTTCCTGAATCAATCGTGATGGGAACTTCCAGGGATTGTCCATTTGGCAGCTGAAGGGTCGCAGTGAGTTGCACTGCTGGTTTGGGTGGTAAAGGGTCTGTGCGTTGTAAGAGTGCTGGGGACTGTTCTACAGATCCGCCTGGCTGAGCCCCAGTAGCTCCGCTTCCAGCCAGGCACTGTCGTTTCCCTGAGGCTGCTCTCTTTGCACCACTTCCGCTGCCACTGTTGCTAGAGCTGCAGTGTGTTTTTGGAGCCTCTGGGGGCACTCTTTCGCCATATGGTGTGCACTGTCACAGATGTAACATTTCCTGGTCCCTCTAGGAGGCTTCGCCTTCACTGCACCGGAAACAGGGGCTCTGGATGGTGTCTGAGCCCTAGCACCACCGATTTCCATCGGCTCTTCTCCTTGCCTCCCCAAGGGCGAGGGGTGCGTCTGGCTGAAGTCCCTGGGGACAAAAGGGGGGGTTCTCGCTGGTGCACGCGCCTGGGGTCCCTCCCCCTCGTGCCACGGGCGTCCCTCATGTCGGATTCCTATAGCCAAAGCCCGTTGCACTACGTCTTCTAGGGTCTGGGGTCTATCCCCCCTGGCGATCTCATCCTTGACGGGGGGGCTAAGACCTTCCCAGAAAAGATCTCTGACTGGTTTACTATCCTTCTCCCAGCCCAACGCAGTTAGTAATGCAAAGAACTTGGAATGATATTGACGTACAGTGGCTTTGCCTTGCCTTGCCGCAGTCCGTGCATCTGTCTACGCGCAATATCCACATCCACAGAGGACTGGAAACAAGCATCCATCGCTTTAATAAATTCATCAGAATTGCGGCGGGCAGGGCCATCTTCGCGCCACAAATTGCGCAGCCAAGCTCTGGCCTCCCCATGCAGATGCGAAATTATGAACCCCACTCTCTCCTCCTCATCCTTAAAATCATGACGGAGTAAATGCAGTGCATACACGACGTCTGCCCTGAAGTTAGGGTAGTCTTGCAGGTTGCCATTAAAGTGCGTAACTAGGGCGCCCCCCCGCCGTCCAAGTGCAACGCCCTCCGATCTGGAACTCGGGACCCCTGCCCTGCCCGCCTGCTCCCACCTTGTTCGCAGGTCCTGGCAAGCCTTGTCCAGTTCGTCATTCTTCTTCTGCGATGCAATGACTGCAGCTGTGAGTTCGGTAACTTGATTCCTCAGCGTAAGCAGCTGTTCCTCCGCGCTCATGGCTGCTCCCGTTGGTGAGCTTTGCAAAAAAAAATTTTTGCGTTCAGGAGAGGGGACTTACTGTCAGAGCCACCCGTTTGGTCCCAGCTCACAAGAGACCCAACTCCGATCCGGTTTATTTACAGAAAGTCTTTATTGAAGATCATGGTTGCGTTTACATTCCATCTTTGTGACTCTACGTCTGTAATGTTAGACCGCTGAAGTCCCCTCTGAATCTGTCCCGCCGAGGCACCAATTTAAGAGGCCAGTCCTGGACCACCTCTTCCTCTCCTTCCTTTTCCGCAGGGACTCGCCCGAGGCTGAATCCTCTGACGCCTCTGCCCCCCTCCTTCTCGCTTTGGGGCCGGGCTCCTCCCCAGGGCTCTCCTCACTTCCGCGCGCCTCTACATTTGAACTTGGCGTGCGTACATTGCTTCTGACCTTTCTCTCGACCGCTACACTGCTCCCGGTGCTGCTCTCCACCCCTTCCGGCTGAGCGCCCTGCTCCGATCTCCTTCCCCTGTCTCTTTCTTGCTCTGCTCCTTCTGACACACTGGTAACTCCACCCCCTTCACTCCGTTCCGGCTGAGAAGCCGGCTCCTGTCTCCAACTCCCACTGGGGCTTCTCCCTTCGCTCCCCTGCTCCTCACTGCTTCCCCCTTGTCCCCCCTTTGGTCTGACCAGGGGGGCCCCCTTTTGGGAGTCCTCTGACTCACTGGTCAGACTCATGGACGACCTTTGGGCATCGTCATCCTCCTCCTCATCTCTCTGGGATTCTTCCCCCTCGCTCTCTGTCTCCTCCCCCATCTGCTCTTCTCTCCCTGAAACCCTGACAATTATGATTATTAACTATTAAACAATCAACATTAACTTACATAACAGCACACAACAATACAATATTTACATCACACACTACATCCTTACAATCTACAACTACTTTTCAAAGAAAGAGGAAAAAGGAAAATAAAGAAAAAGGTAAAGCTAAAAAATTTAAGTAAGTAAAATATAATACTGATTATCCTCATTGTACTATTTCTCATTTTCTTATTTATCACACAGTGCCTTATTGTTGTTTTGTTTTCCAAAATTTTATCAAAGAAGTTCTATTGTTTTTCACCTTTATATTACAAGAGTCACTCAAGATCAGCCAGGAGGTTTTTGTTATCACAATCATTTTTTAAATATTCTTTAAATCCTACCCATTCCTTATTGATCTTCTGCATCGCGTATCCTCTAACTTTCCCTGTCATCCTTGCCAATTATAAGTATTGTATCATTTTAACCTGCCATTCAGTTTTTGTGAGGGGTCTTTTCACTTTTCCAATTCTTCGCCACCAGGATCCTGAATTTTAGTATCTTTTTAAATTCATTACTGTATATATGATGTCCCATACCTCTCTTATACTCTTACATTCCCACCACATATGCGTATACGAACCTTTACCCATTTTGCATCTCCAGCACACTTCTGATCTATTTTTATACAACTTGGTCGGGGTAAGGTGCCATCTGTACATCATTTTCATGATGTTTTCTCTAAGATAAGATTGTAGCACACTGTAAACTTCATGTCCACCTAATTTCTTCAAACTTCTTCCGTGTCAATTTGTTATTGTTTTCTTCTAATATCATTCTATACGTTGGCTAGTCTCCATTCATATTTTTATTTTTTACTGCCACAGCTTCTGTTGGTGAGGTCCACCAGTGGGTCTTAGGTTCTAGTATTTATTTATATTTTCTCCCATATTTTATAAGGGGGTTTTCTCACTATATGGTTAAAAAAACACCTGTGTACCGTCACCTTCTCATAGACTAAATACGTGTGCCGCAGAAATAAAATCCACTGAATTAAATTGGACTTACTCCATAGTGTGTTTAGGATTGTAGTCTTAATTTAAAAAATGAAATAAAAAATAAGCTTTCCTTGCAGTTGTGGCTGTGAATGCCTATTTTATTGAGTGGTATTTTATCCTTTTCTGATACTCTCCAAACAGCTCTGAGACTGTGGTAATCATCCAATTTTGGTTAACCTGTTCAGAGGAGAGGATTGATCACATCAGGTCAATTACCTACTTAGTTCAATCTGTTATAAAACAAGAGTGACTACCGAACTGAAAGCCTCTTTTCTATCTGAGATGCATTGGTGACACTTTCCTATCACAGGCCTTGGGTGACAGCCCATTAACCTAAAAACACCTCTTTATGAGTAACAGGCCATATAACAGGATTGTGGACAAAAGGGACCAGACGCTGTGGCAGAGCCAGATACCAACTCTATTCCCGTATCTAGTTTAACATAATTATTACAGGAGCTAAGAATGTCAATAGAACCTGAGGGGCTAATTCACCTGCTCATCTTCCAAAGTAATATATGCCATCAGTTGCCTTCTAGCTGGTCTATGCAAAATAATGAATGAGCACAAATCTGAAATGGCAGTATAGAAAAGCCAATGAGGGAACATTTCAGCTTCTCATGATGCTCTGTCACTGACCTTAAGGTGTTCATTATTGAATGAAGTGACCTCAAACCATGAGACCATTGTATTACAACGCACCAGTGCTATTATTTGCAGATGGAATCAATACAATAGGTGCTGGGTTTATGTTTTTTAAAACCACACTGGATGTGCCAAAAACTGATTTACCAGTGCAAGGATGTCTGTGTTATTAACTACTGTTTTTGGTGCATCACTGCAGTTTAAACGGTCATAATCCTCAACTGTATAATTCAGCATTTAGTTCCCATCTGATCTCTTTTTACAAGCTCCCCACCAATTGTGTCCCTGCAACTTTATGCATCCAATGAAGTGAATTATATTGTGTGTGTCATAATAATTTTTTTTAATCTTTCAGGTGCTACAAGACTCTTCTGTTGGTTTTGCAGGGTTGAAAAGATTCGCCCTGCACCAATTTTACAATGATTGCTTACAGATTGAAATGGTGATCTGAAAAAGCCGTTGTGAAATGGGTACTAACTTTAGTGCTAGATTCTACTGCCTCAAATGAATGGCATCTCAGCCTGTGGTCTTTATGTTGCAGGTCATGATTACAACATCTTTTTGTGCTTAAATAAGAAAGAAACTCTGATCTCCCTCACCCCCTGCTTTGTGAATTACATTACCCTACTGTGGATTGTGGAGTTGTGGTTGTTGTTGTTTTCTAATCGGCCAGCATGCCTACTTTTGCTTTTAATTGAGCTTATTTACAATGGATAGAGTACTCGTCATCTCCAAGAGAGAAAGCAGCTGCTTTTTTTTTTAGGGATGAGGGACATACAGAGTCAGTATAGACTGAGTTCATCTTTTGAAGGCAAGGATATGGTTTGTTTGTTTTTTAATTGCATGCATTAAATGCTTGTTTTTATTTCTTTAACTGCAAATGATTCTGGAAGAAGATCTGGTCGGTTGGCAACTAAAGAACTACTTGTAGCTATTTTATTCATAGATCTCTTGTATCACATCTAATTTGTGCATATGTGACCACCTTTCTGTATATGAGGTCTCTTTAGGAGAATGCCAGGTTTTCCAAGAAATGCCAGGTTTTCCAAGCATTCTGCTCCACAGAGTAGCCAAGCATATCACTATGCAATCCCAAAAGCAGGACACAGGTCAGGTGAGTACCCTTTCGCCCTGTTCTTTCCCAGCAATTGATATGCCTCTGATAGCATATATCCATAACGATTAGTAGCCACTGATAGTCTTAGCATTCATGAATTTGTCTAATCTCTTGAGAAAGCCATCTAGGTTGGCAGCCATAATCACATCTTGAGTAATTCCAGGGCTGTGCTTACACACACACACACACACACACACACATTAAGATGTGGACCCAGATCAGCCCTATCCCAACCTAGGTCACACCCAACCCAGATCTGGTCCTATATCAGGGTAGGACTAAAGGGGCAGGGCAGGGTAGGACAAATCCACTAGATTCAGTTTGATCTGCCAAATCTAGCGCCCATCCCCATTAAATTCCATAGTGCAATGTTGAGAAATATAGTGGACTGGGCAGGTGAGGTTTTATGACATGGATTTGTAATATATTCTAAGCCCAAAGCCTATATCTCAGTGAATGGAGTAAATTCAGACTCACACAGATTATGCAGAGGTACTCAACATAGATGTCGTCTATCTCCACTGCTGTTCGCACTTTCCACTGACCCATTAGCAGAACCATTTAGATCTGAATATATAATCAAATGAACAGGGAACATAATGATATGCCAATAATGTAGCATTATTTGTGAAAAACCCTGAAAAAACCATTTGGAGATGTCTTAGGCTTTGATAGCTTTATACTCTTAGGCTCAGTTGTTTCAGGGTTTTTGCTGGGCGGCGGGCGGGGAGCATGTTGCAGCTGTTGTTGATTTGGTTGTGTATTAGTAAGTTCAGTGGGACTACTTCTAAATTAGTTGTCCTAAGAGGGTCCAATTAAGAATCTAAAATTAACTGACTTCTTTTATTATGACTAAACCTGGCTAAATCAAGGCTGAACGGCACAGAAGGCAAACTGTATTGGGCACAATCTAGTTCACAGGCAACTTCATTGAAGCTTCATTGAAGGCAGTAGAGCACAAACCCTGGGGGGGGGGAATAAGGGCAAGAAAATGAAATAAAGTGTTCACAATATCCCCCCACAAAGTTTTTAATAGATATAAATGCCCATGTTGCAGGCTAAGGCACATACAAGTTAAACTTATATGTCTTTAAAGCTTTGGAGAGCAACTTAACACACTCATGGTAGCAAAATCAATTAAACCTTATATCCCCATTTCTAAGTTCTGTGTTTTAAAAAATGGAAGACTCATTAATGGAAACCAAACTTGTTAACACAGAAAAGTGTTACTACATCTACTTATACCAGGATCTACAAATATACTTTTGCATACAAAGAAAATAGAGCAACTTCCCACCACATTTATTGCCACCTACTCTAGCCTCAGGGACGCGGGTGGCGCTGTGGGTAAAACCTCAGTGCCTAGGACTTGCTGATCGTAAGGTCGGTGGTTCGAATCCCCGCGGCGGGGTGAGCTCCCGTCGTTCAGTCCCAGCTCCTGCCAACCTAGCAGTTCGAAAGCACCCCTAAGTGCAAGTAGATAAACAGGGACCGCTTTATAGCGGGAAGGTAAACGGCGTTTCCGTGTGCGCCGCTGGTGCTGGCTCACCAGATGCAGCTTCGTCACGCTGGCCACGTGACCCAGGAGTGTCTTCGGACAGCGCCGGCTCCCGGCCTCTTGAGCGAGATGAGCGCGCAACCCTAGAGTTGGTCACAACTGGCCCTGACGGGCAGGGGTACCTTTACCTTTACTCTAGCCTCAGATACAGAGACTTAAAAAGAAAAGGGACAGAAAGCCATTGGTGCATTAAAATGTGTCTCAGGAATATTCAGCCATTAGTAGACCTGACCTTTTATCTCTAGAACCACATGTACCGTGCAACTGACTTTTTTCTATGGAAAAATTAAGCTTGCACACAGGAAAGTGAATGTTTCAGTAAATGGAAAGTTAAAGGAAGACTCCAGAAAACTATTAAAAGAACAAACTTTATTCAAAACATCCAAGTCATACATTAAAAGGCATTAAAAGATGGAGCTTGGAAAATATGTACAGGATAGCAAGGAAGGAGTTGGGATGCTAATCTGGAACCTGATTTAAAGAGAAAAACAGAGAGTGCGAAGCACTTGCATCAACATTCTGGATTTGTACAGGATTTGTAGCTGAATAATTCCCCGTTGCAGACCAGGGAGTATAAGTGCTTGATGCCACGAAGAAGTTCCCAGCTGAAAAATCTACATCGCAAAATCGCTGCCTCTCTCTCTTCCGACAAAGCTGCTTTTCGCTTCCAAAATTGCCCTTGCTCCTCAAGGCCCGCTCCAGGTTTCTGGAGTCCGGCGCCTTTATAGCCCCTCCTGGCTGCCAATTCCCGGCGCGTTTTCCTTGGAGAGAAGCGCTCCAATGGGGAGGCGGCTTTTGGGGAGGAGCGAGTTTCAAGTTCACTTTTCAAACGCTGCTTGACCAATCTAGATGGGCTGGAGCGTACCCTTCTCTTAGCATCACCCCTTAGCAAAACTTGAACATAGCCCCATAGGCTTGTGCGCACAGTTGAAGAGAAGGGAATTGAGAAGACGGGTTGGGGAGCGAGAGAGCCAGACAGAACAGTGGTTTCTTTTTATACAGACAGAGATGCGCGAAGACTTAGGCATGTTGAAAGGCTTTGCCCAAGAAGCCTAGATGCAGCAAGTACACTCTGAAACCCCCCTGCCTTTTGAGATGAAGCAGGCGCCTTCACTGCACCCTTTGCGGCGCCTGCTATAAACTTTGTTTCCTTTACTTTACCTTTACCTGCAAAAAGTTGCTATGCCTTTTAATCGGTGGTTTTAGCTTGACTGTAATTGCATTTGGCATGTTTTTCACTTTGACTTTTATCGATCATGTTCCTGCTTTCGTAAGCCGCTTAGAGGTTTTCGTTAAGGTTAGGCGGTGCAAAAACTTGAAGGGAAGAATGTGAGTAACACCATTGCAAATAAAGGGAAGGCATTCTCTTTCTTTCTTCCTCTTATTTTATTAAAGATTTTCTTGTTTTACAGAAGTATGTGTAATGTCTCTCGTATTTTTTACATGTAACATTTTTACAAATCCGCTTCATTTATTGAGACATTAGGGGGAGAAAAAACGGGGTGGAGGGTGGGGATATGAGTGGGGGTGGGGGTGGGTGGCGATGTTTCTATTATGTTTAATTTATGTAGGGTTTGGCGTCAGCGTTGCTTGTGCTCCTAATGGGTTGCTTGTGCTGTTCACTTGTATTCCTAATGGGGTTGCATTCTGAGTGAAAGCCAGCTTTCCGTTGCCTGGGCTTGCTTCACACGTTGTTGGTGCTTCCTTTCTTGTTCACTTCCACTACAGTATTTCCCAGTCCCCGGCAGTTTGTTAATCAAGAATGGTTCTCTGATGGTACATTCTTTGTTATTTTTGCATAAGATAATTAACACAAGGGACCCTCCCTAAGTTTATCTATAAACCCTAATCATAGGTATGCTGACTCAGAATCGGCAAGGAAACTTTTTTTCGAGTAAGAACTACATTTTTTACCACTGAAAAAAAAGCTTCCGTGAAGGTTGGGGGTGTTGCAGAAAGATGTGGAAACCTCAGCAAACATATCAGTACTGTCTCAGGAAAGATTATCCCTGAACAAAAGAGGGCTCACATTGGGGGTGGGAGAGACACAATTAATGTCTCTAATTTCTGCCATCATCCTCGCTTAGAAGCTCGCTATATTTCTGCAGAAGGCAATTGATTTAAATATGTATTCCTGTAAGGTACTTACAGTAGGGACTAGCAGAATTTCCTGGAAATTCTGGGATACAATACGTTGGGATACAATACGTTGCAACCAACGGTATCTCAATATATTCTTCATCATAGCGGTGGAACATCTACCTAGAATATAAGGGGGTTCTTAATCGTTGCAGAATATAGAAATGTGTCCAAACTAATTTGCTTCAAAATTCTCTTATTTTGGAAGGGAGATTTATTTTGGAAGGGAGATTTAGGATGCTATGCTAGCCTAACTTACTTGGGACTTAGGACCTACTTCTGAGTAGGCATGGTTAAGGTTGCTCTGTAAACAGCATTCCCAATATTGTGTATTTTGGTGTGCTGGTGAAAAGTTGCAAACTGTACCACATGGGTTACTGTTGTGTGATTTTAATAGAGTTAAAAGTATAAGACTTATTTGTCCGCTATATGACATTCTGTCTGTCTGTCTGTCTGTCTGTCTGCTTGATTTATATTTCAATAATTCAGAAAAGGGCCGGCAGAGTGATCAAGTGGATGGAAGAATGAGAAAAGGTTGGAGCATTGGGGACTTTTTGGTTTAGAGAAAAATTTAATAAGAGGTGGCAAGACAGAAATTTATAAAATTTTTCATTGCATGGAGAAATTGGATAGAGAAAAATTTCTCTCCCACTAAACTGTATTTTTAAAAGCTACAATCCTAAAGGCATTGAACTTTCCCCCCTTGCAGTTTGCCTTTGCTGTTTTATTACATTTTTAATGTATGCTCATTGTTTTGATATATTGATGTAAACCACTTTGTGCGCTTCCTTTCAAAAGCAGTACATAAGTAAATGAAATGGTAGCGATTGAGAGGGACGTATTTCTGACTAAATGGATCTGTCTTGATTTATAATAATTAAAAATCATGATCAACCACAAATAAAAGAGAACAAAGTGAACTTCCAAGCAGAGGCGGATTTAGGGCAGCCCAGCCCCCCCCCCCCAGCTGAGCCTGGAGGGGCCAGAGGGGAGCAGAAGGATGAAGGAATGACAGGAGCAGCGTGGAAGGCGAAAGGGGGCAGCCTTCCTCAGAGGCCGGACATGCTAATGCGCTTATCTCGCCTCCTGGGTGGCTCCCCCCTGCGGGGTGGGGTGGGGGGGTCATTGTGTTGAGAGGGAGCGGAGAGGGGAGGGGGGAAGCGGGGAGACCAGGGAGAAGGAGGAGGGCGGCCGGTGTGACGCCGCAGGTGAAGCCGTGGCCAAAGGGCGCCAAGGCAGGACAGGCGGGGGCGCATGCGCGGTTTGGGCGGTTTGAGCGGGAAACGGCGCGCGGCGCCAACCTTGAATCTCTGAGGCGAAGCGAGAGGGAGTGGGGGATGGGCGGCCGTTGGGACCAGAAAGAGGAGCGGGAAGGACACCCCTCCCCCCCCCCTTGCCCCAGGAAAACGTTCGTTATAGCGCTGATGCTGCGGGAAAGTAATAAGGGAAGACAATGTCGAGAGGGAAGCCCTTCAGAGTTACCTCGTAGCCGGTCCCCAGGCGCCACACAGGGCGCGGCAGCGCCATCTTCCCTCAGGCATATATATAAATTTGGCGGAGTATCTGCGTGTTGGCCTGAACACACAAAAACACCACAATCTCTGCACACACACACACACACACACACACACACACAAAGTGTGTACTGCCTATCTAGGCTCCGAAGGGCGGCGTATAAATTCCGTAAATAAAAATCATGAGAACATAGCAACCCGGAACATTGAATTGGGTTTATTTGTAGGAGGACGAAGAAAGGAAAACCAGCAAACAAAGTTGCGGTATCAAATACATAGCTGCGGTTTCCTACTACGCAGTTCATTTATACATTATGTCCCTTTCTCCTCCAAGCTTCAAAGATCACAATGTTTCACCGCGTAAATTGTAACTTGGCAACTTTCCAAGCACAATGTACCACAAAGTAACTTCCTAATATGAACAGCAGCAATGTGATGTGAGAGTAGCCCTGTGCTGGTGGTTGTTTTAATGAACAGTTAAACTTCACACACGGACCAGGAGGTCAAGTTTCTGCTTGGAAATACGTGTTGAATTAACAGCGCAAACCGTGTTTTGACACCTCAAAGGCTACCACATTTCTTGTGGCATATGATTTCGTGAACGACGGTCTACTCTATCCGAAAAAGTTTCCCAGTTCCTGAGGAAGAGGGCAGTGAGCAGGGGAGATGTGTGTCTCAGACGTTTTTGGGGAGCCAGTGGAAGTCCTCAATCGCACCATTGCACCCCCAGTCGCCGTTTTGGTAACCCTTTTGGGAAGACCATCTATTTGTCCCATTTTGAGATATGAAACTAATACTGAGGATGACGTGACTTGGATATCAGCTTGATTGTGAGCTTTTTATTTATTGTGGGAGCCTCACAGGACTGTAAAGTGAGACAGAAGTACTATTCTCAAGAATGGAATATTAATCTCCCTAGCCAAGGCCAATTTGTCTGGAAATATTTACTATCAAGTATAAATGGTCTGGAATCCATTTCACATACCTCCATAAACAGACATAGTTGGATTCCAAGGTTGATGAATCAAAAATAAAAGTCTACTTCACAGCTAATACACGCCGCAATCCCTAGATTTTAATGTTACAGGCGCTTCAGGTTATAGACTCCACTAATGCGAATAAAGTTTTATCTATCAGTCTTGTGAACTGTCCTGAGATATTGTGATGAAGGGTGGGATCTAAATCAAGCAAGAAAGCAAACAGAAAGTCATATAGCAGACAAATAAGTCTTATACTTTTAACTCTATAAAAATCACACAACAGTAACCCATGTAGTACAGTTTGCAACTTTTCACTACCACACCAAAATACACAATATTGGGAAAGCTATTAACAGAGCAACCTTAACCATGCCTACTCAGAAGTAGGTCCAAAGTCCCAAGTAAGTTAGGCTAGCACAGCATCCTAAATCTTCCTACCAACATAAGAGAATTTTGAAGCAAATTAGTTTGGACAGATTTCTATATTCTGGAACGAATAAGAACCCCCTTAAATTCTAGGTAGATGTTCCACCGCTATGATGAAGAATATATTGAGATAAATTGCAACGTATTGTATCCCAAAGGATACAAATAAATGTTTTCCAGGAAATTCTGCTACAGTAGTCCCTACTGTAAGTACCTTACAGGAATACATATTTAAATCAATTGCCTTCTGCAGAAATATACCGAGCTTCTAAGCGAGGATGATGGCAGAAATTGGAGACATTTAATCGTGTCTCTCCCACCCCCAATGTGAGCCCTCTTTTGTTCAGGGATAATCTTTCCCGAGACAGTACTGATATGGTTGCTGAGGTTTCCACATCTTTCTATAACACCCCAAACGTTCACGTAAGCTTTTTTTCAGTAGTAAAAAATGTAGTTCTTACTCGAAAAAAAGTTTCCTTGCCGATTCTGAGTCAGCATACCTATGATTAGGGTTTATAGATACACTTAGGGAGGGTCCCTTGTGTTAATTATCTTATGCAAAAATAACAAAGAATGTACCATCAGAGAACCATTCTTGATTAACAAACTGCCAGGGACTGGGAAATAGTGGAAGTGAACAAGAAAGGAAGCACCAACAACGTGTGAAGCAAGTCTAGGAAACGGAAAACTCGCTTTCACTCAGAATGCAACCCCATTAGGAATACAAGTGAACAGCACAAGCAACGCTGACAACAAACCCTACATAAATTGAGCATAATGGAAACATCGCCACCCACCCCCACCCCCACTCATATCCCCACCCTCCACCCCGTTTTTTCTCCCCCTAATGTCTCAACAAATGAAGCGGATTTGTAAAAATGTTACATGTAAAAAATACGAGAGACATTACACATACTTCTGTAAAACAAGAAAATCTTTAATAAAATAAGAGGAAGAAAGAAAGAGAATGCAACCCCCTTGCAGTTACAAGCGATGGTGCCTTGAGACTGTGTAGATTCAGGATTTGGTTGCGACGTCTGTCCGGGGCTGAATACTCTGAGCATCTAACATCAACCGCTTTGGCTTGAAAGACCTACTGATTTCTTGGCAAGAGGAGTTTCCTTTATTTGTAATGGTGTTACTCACATTCTTCCCTTCAAGTTTTTGCACCGCCTAACCTTAACGAAAACCTCTAAGCGGCTTACGAAAGCATGAACATGATCGATAAAAGTCAAAGTGAAAAACATGCCAAATGCAATTACAGTTAAGCTAAAACCACCGATTAAAAGGCATAGCAACTTTTTGCAGGTAAAGGAAAAGGAAACAAAGTTTATAGCAGGCGCCGCAAAGGGTTCAGTGAAGGCGCCTGCTTCATCTCAAAAGGCAGGGGGTTTCAGAGTGAACTTGCTGCATCTAGGCTTCTTGGACAAAGGCTTTCAACATGCCTAAGTCTTGGCGCATCTCTGTCTGTAAAATGAAAGCCTCATAATAATATTTTTAAAAAATAAACCACAGTTCTGTCTGGCTCTCTCGCTCCCCAACCCATCCTCTCAAGTCCCTTCAATTGTGAGCAGTAATTCTCCAAGCCTATGGGGCTATGTTCAAGTTTTGCTAAGGGGTGATGCTAAGGGAAGGGTGCGCTCCAGCCCATCTAGATTGGTCAAGCAGCGCTTGAAAAGTGAACTTGAAACCCGCTCCTCCCCAAAAGCCGCCTCCCCATTGGAGCGCTTCTCTCCAAGGAAAACGCGCCGGCCAATTGGCAGCCAGGAGGGGCTATAAAGGCGCCGAACTCCAGAAACCTGGAGCGGGCCTTGAGGAGCAAGGGCAATTTTGGAAGCGAAAAGCAGCTTTGTTGGAAGAGAGCGAGGCAGCGATTTTGCAAGATGAAAACTACCAACCGAGGTAAGAATACAGGATTGTTAAGTAGATTTTTAGTTCACTTGTCTTTAAAAAATTGCTCGAATGATTGATATACATTCAGGGTTTCATAAACGACGGATTTTATAAATGAAGGGTGTTTCTGGGTCAGGATCGGGGTGTAGGGAAGGCTTTCAAAGCCCCATTTGTGGTAGCCAGGGAGGGATTACACAGGGGCTCAAATGTCTTCGGTTGGAAACAGTTCGCAAGATTGGTTTGCACATATTTACCTGAAAGCATGAAGCATTTACTGCATTTTACTGCATGAAGCATTTACACACACACTTTCTGAATGTTAAATCCCCTTCACATAAACGGGATTAAATTTCCCAATAAACGTGGTTAGGATCAGTTGCGACAAAGGATGGCAGGCGTAGATATAAGAGCGTAAACTTCTTACTGAAAATTCTTTGGTTTGTTTTCATGCTTACAAATCAAAGAATTTTCCGAGCAACCAGAGGCTTATTTAAAGGCCACAAAGTGCGTGGATTTCAATGTCAGGTACAAAAGCCTTTCTGTAAAAAGCGAAGGCTTTGCCCTTCTGCGCTCTGCCGGGTGGGTGGTCAGCGGGGGCGGTTGAAAGAATAGCCACCGAAGCGTTCTATACTGGTGGTTGTTTTACGCAGTGGAACCTCAGGCAGCGCCCGATTCTGGGGATTCTGGCGATGTAGCCCTGAGCTTTTCATTTCGGGAGGAAGATCTGCAAGCGTCACTTCAGTTTAAGTTTAAGAAGCCCAGCGCTTCCTTCAGATTTGCCTCTTTGTCTTTTCCCAGGAGGAAGCTACCCCAAAGTCGGAGGAGATAGGAGAAAAAGGACCGTTTTCACCCCTGCCCAAATCGAGCTTTTAAAGAAGGAGTTTGAAAAGAACAAGTACCCCGGATACGAGACCAGGGAGGCGCTGGCGAGGTGCATCGGAGTGGAGGAAGATCGTGTGCACGTAAGAATCGGGATGGTGGGGGCTCCCAAGACTTCCCTAAACCGCACATACTGGAACAATTTGAAACGCTCCGAATAATCCTTGCGTAGTCGAAGGCCTTAGTTCTCCCGGGTGCCTCTCAGCTTTTTTGGGGGGGGGGTGCATCGTGGATGTAAAGGCTTTTTGTAAAGGGTGGGTGGATTGTGCTCCCTCCTTTTCAAATTTAGGAAGAAATTGTGCCCATACTTGTTCAGAAATCATGGTTCCTGATTAAGGCTTCCTTTTCCTTCCCAGTAAATTTATGCACAGCACACATTCATTTAATGCAAATTCTGAGTTTTCTGAGATTATGACCCCAAACAGGGCACAACAAATGGGTAGGTCTTCTGAGTGAGCTATTTAAAATTACTATTACTATGTTTATGGAATTTGTAAAACAATTGCCTGGCATAAAGTATTGCTTTCCAGCACAAATGCACACAGAGAGGTTAAGTCTTGTATGCAGCCATCCACTTGGCATTAACAAACGCTTGACAATTTCTTACAGATGAAGCTCACATCCACAGGTTATACTTCAATAAAGCAAGTCTTGTGGAACTGTGCAGCTTTTAAAGGTGGCTTTTTCTGATATTGCAGAACAAAATACAGTACTGCCAAATAGCAGTATTTAGTCATTCCAACTTAGAAGCTTTATGATTAACAGTAACTGGAGATTATGAACATGGGATATATGAATGCGGAGCTGAAGATAGTAGAAAAATGCTGCAGAGGACTAAAGAGAAACCCCAGAGGAATAAGCATAATTTATTAAATGTAATTCTCTCTCTTGGATCCAAAAGACATATTCATGGTAACAATGTCTTCTATACTGGCTCTCTCCTTTCTTCTCTTCAGGTCTGGTTTCAAAACAGAAGGGCCAGAACACCAAAGAGCATTGGTTCCAGGATAAGGATCGGGAACCATGCTGCAGCTCCTTATAGCCGGAGTGAAAGAAGCCGTCCAAGAAGCAGCCTGGACAGCAGCCCAAGAAGCAGTCCAGGAAACCTCCAGAATATTCACACGCAACAAAATTACCAACCACAGAACTTTCATTATGCTGAAAGCTATGGAGGAGCAGGGTTGTGGCAGCCACCTCTCGACAACACGCAGCCTGGAGAGTGTGCCCCGCAACAGCAGAGCTCCCTGGAATTGAACCCAATATATTACCAGCAAGCTGCCTTTTGTGGAACTGGGCTTTCTGAGACTTCCCAGGCGAGCAACTGCCCAGTTCCATATTATGGTGCGGAGATGGTGAGGCAGCCTCCACCACCACCTGATAACTTCTTCATGGCATCAAGCACTTATACTCCCTGGTCTGCAACGGGGAATTATTCAGCTACAAATCCTGGACAAATGCAGAATGTTGATGGAAGTGTTTCGGACTCTCAGTTTTTCTCTTTAAGTCAGTTTCCAGATTAGCATCTCAACTCCGCAACTCCTTCCTTGCTATCCTGTACCTATTTTACACGCTCCCTCTGTTAATGCCTTTTAATGTATGACTTCGATGTTTTGAATAAAGTTTGTTCCTTTACTAGTTTGTCTGGAGTCTTCAATTTTCCATTTACTGAAACATTCACTTTCCTGTGTTCAAGCATATAAACATGGGCTTAATTTTCCCGTAGAAAAAAGTCAGTTGCGCGGTACATGTGGTTCTAGAGATAAAAGGACAGGTCTTCTAATGGCTGGATATTCCTGAGACACATTTTAATGCACCAATGGCTTTCTGCCCCTTTCCTTTTCTTTTTAAGTCTCTGTATCTGAGGCTAGAGTAGGTGGCAATAAATGTGGTGGGAAGTTGCTATATTTTCATTGTATGCGAAAGTATATTTGTAGATCCTGGTATAAGTCGATTTAGTAACACTTTTCTGTGTTAATAAGTTTGGTTCCCATTAATGAGTCTTCCATTTTTTAAAAAACAAATGGGGATACAAGGTTTAATTGATTTTCCTACCATGACTGTGTTAAGCTGCTCTCCAAAGCTTTAAAGACATATAAGTTTAACTTATAAATGCCCATGTTGCAGGCTAAGGCACATACATCTATTCAAAACTTTGTGTGGGGATATTTTGAACACTTTATTTCATTTTCTTGCTCTTAATTCCCCCCCCCCAAGGTTTGTGCTCTGCTGCCTTCAATGAAGCTTTATGGGAGGGTTGCCTGTGAACTAGAGGTACCACTGTATATGCCTGAGGGAAGATGGTGGCGCCCTATGGAGACCAGCTACTAGATAACTCTGAAGGGCTTCCCTCTAGACATTGTCTTCAGCGCTATAACGAACGTCTTGCTGGGGCAACGGGGGGGGAGGGGTGTCCTTCCCGCTCCTCTTTCTGGTCCCAACGGCCGCCCATCCCCCACTCCCTCTCGCTTCGACTCAGAGATTCAAGGTTGGCAACGCGCGCCCTTTGCCGCCCAAACCAGCCCGCGCAGGCCTTTGGCCACGCCTTCCCCTGCGGCGTCACACCGGCCGCTCTCGTCCTCCTCCCCCCTGGTCTCCCCTCTCCCCCCTCCCCCCGGTCTCCTCTCCGCTCCCTCTCAACACAATGACGCGCCCACCCCACCCCGCAGGGGGGACCCACCCAGGAGGCGAGATAAGCGCATTAGCATGTCTGGCCTCTGAGGAAGGCTGCCCCCTCTCGCCTTCCGTGCTGCTCCTTTCATTCCTCCAGGCTCAGCGCGGGGGGGGGGGCGCGGCTGGGCTGCCCTAAATCCGCCTCTGCTTGGGAGCTGGATCTTCCTCACTTCCACTTCTCCCCCACTACAAATCTGCCTCTACAGCAGCCTTGGGGCAAAGAGGAGGCGCCACTGGTCTCTTCCCGCCTTTCTTCGCCATTTGATCTTGATCCCCCCCAACAATCTCCATTCTTCCCTGGGGGGAGACAGTTTTGGGACTCTTCTCAGGGGACCAAATGTCTTGGGCCGGCCCTGCTGACCCCCCTCCAGGAGTAAGTCTGGCCAAGGTGGCTGGGACCTCAGCTCAGGCAAATGCCCCCTTTTCATCTTTGCCTCCTTTTCTGAACCTGCCCCTGGGAATTCGGCTGGTGTTTCTTTCCCTCCTCCATAAGGAAAGCCCTGAGGGCCCTCATACTAGCATTCCCTGGGTGGTTGCCAGATGCTGAGGGATAAGCACTCTGCACATGCCTAGGAGTAAACCATCTACCAGCTCCTGTTAGATTCCCTTAGGTGAGAGAAAGGGTTTCTAGAGTGATAGCCCAGTAGGTGCCTCCAGAACTCATTGGAGGAAGACAAATGGTGACCACCACAGCACTGTCGAAAACGAGGAGACAGATATCACTCAATGGCTCTGTGCTAATTTAAGGTAATTTTAATTTGTGTGTTTGGAAGTATGGTTGATTCCCCCCCCCCTCAATTTTATTATTTTTTTTGTTAGTAAACCTACGTTGCAGTTTTTTGTTTTACAATCAAGTGGTGTATACATTTAATGAAATAAACAAATGGCCAAAGGCAACATAAAAACAATTACTGTAATTTAAACAGAAATATAATACTTCTCACCGTACTTAGGTGACCTGAATGCCTGCTTAGTCTGCTGTCCAAATGCTGACTGTTGGCGGGCATTTGTTTGAAAACTGCAGCTAGACTATAAAGCCCTTGAAAGAATGCTGTGTCTGCTATGTCTCTGTTCCAGCACTCTTTTGTTTAATCAGATTTCCACTATACTTTTCTTCAACAAGGCTAAACTTTGTGAAAAACAACCTACTCACAATGGGCTTCAGAAACCAGAAAGTTACTGTCTAAAAACCTGCAGATTAACACACTCACACACATTAATTAATTACAGATCGTTCCAAAGAGCACCCACATTGAAGTATGATTTCTGGTAAAATAGCTTAAGGTGAAAAGAATTTTAGGCAAACTTAATGAATGGAAAAGTTATGGTTATTTAAAGATTGCTCTTTCAAAATATACACTGAGTTTTTGAAGCAAATGTCGACACAGCTCCAGTTTTTCTGATATCTACAGGCTTAACACATTGCCCGCAAAAGGGATTTATTTGAGTAATATAATAATTTTAATATTTGAAATGGAAATGAGATGAAGTGGGTGTCGATCAGGGAGAGAGAGCTTTATTGGCAGTAGAACCCCAGCTATGGAACAGCCTCCTCCGTGAGTCTTTCCTGATGCCTTCTTTAACTTCTCTAAATCATCTAGTGAAGACCTTTTGGTTCACCCACATGGTTTAATTCTTTATTCATCCTTGGGTGTTTTATGCTCTCTGTGATGCCATCCATATAAGTTTTTCGTTCTTTTTTATTTTTGGTTGATCATGATTTTTAATTATTATAAATCAAGACAGATCCATTTAGTCAGAAATAAGTCCCTCTCAATCGCTACCATTTCATTTACTTATGTACTGCTTTTGAAAAGAACCTCAGAAAGTGGTTTACATCAATATATCAAAACAATGAGCATCCATTAAAAATGTAATAAAACAGCAAAGGCAAAGTGCAAGGGGGGAATGTTCAATGATTTTAGGATTGTAGCTTTTAAAAATGTTGTTTAGTGGGAGAGAAATTTTTCTCTATCCACTTTCTCCATGCAATGCAAAATTTTATAAATTTCTGTCATCCCACCTCTTATGCAACTTTTCTCTAAACCAAAAAGTCCCCAATGCTCCAACCTTCCCTCATTCTTCCATTCACTCGATCACTCTGCTGGCCCTTTTCTCAATTATCAGAACTGGTGATCTGTGATAATGCATCACATGCTTGTATGCATAGGGTGGGATGGGGGGGCGCAACTAATCCCTTCCCCACTCCCCCCTCCAGTCCTAATTGCTTTCTAAATTGCTGCTTCCTTTGCATGGCAGTGGTGGGAAGAAGGTGGGAAGAACGCTGGGTGTTTTGCAGTAGATCAGAAAGGATTTTTACCTCCACTCCCCGTGCTTATAAAGACAGTAACCGCAAAATAATCCCCTCCCCCTCTGCCTCTACCACAAATAGTTCTGAATCTCTACTCCCCTCCCCTCGTTTGCTATTTTAAAACCCAACAGCAGATGACTATTACAGATCTCCCAACATCAATCCCACGCAGTGACAGACCTACATTTGGGCGCCCTGAACTTGAGCTGTTCTGGGGGCCCCTTCACAACTAGCAATGAGTTCTAGACTGGTGACTGGGAGCGGCCGCCGAGACCATATAACACCGGTCTTGAAAGACCTACATTGGCTCCCAGTATGTTTCCGAGCACAATTCAAAGTGTTGGTGCTGACCTTTAAAGCCCTAAACGGCCTCGGTCCAGTATACTTGAAGGAGCGTCTCCACCCCCATCATTCTGCCCGGACGCTGAGGTCCAGCGCCGAGGGCCTTCTGGCGGTTCCCTCATTGCGAGAAGCAAAGCTACAGGGAACCAGGCAGAGGGCCTTCTCGGTAGTGGCGCCCACCCTGTGGAACGCCCTTCCAGCAGATGTCAAAGCGATAAACAACTACCTGACATTCAGAAGACATCTTAAGGCAGCCCTGTTCAGGGAAGTTTTTAACGTGTGATATTTTACTGTATTTTTGGTTTTTATGAAGGCCGCCCAGAGTGGCTGGGGAGGCCCAGCCAGATGGGCGGGTATAAATAATAAATTATTATTAATTATTATTCTGCGTAACCACTGTTGTCGTCTTCAATGGGGTTGTTCCCTGACAGATCACCACATTTTTTAAAATCAGATTTTGATTAGAATTTCTGTTCTGGGTTGTCACACGTCTCAAATTCATTGGTGTGAATAAAAATGTTTAAGAATGTGGATTAATTCTGGTCTGCGGCGCCTCTCGAATTTGGCGCCCATAATCTTAATATTAAATAGTTTCATAGGAGAGCTGCGCTTGTGTATCCAATGCACTGTTTTTAAAATAACGAAAGCTTTTTTCTAGCATAAAACGAATGCAAATTTAATCGTCCATTAATAAAATATAATTTGCTTACTCAGCTTAGATTTCCTTCTTTGGTTGCCACCGCTGTTATGTTTACCGTTTTATTCGCATTTGATGCGATTCCTGGCCGTTGCCACTGCTCCATCCAAGGCGATGTACAAATCTATTTAGACGAGAGAGGATGCTATGAGGGGTATTGGAATTAAGTTGTTCCAAGCTTCTGTGTCGATATGAAATATTTTACACTTGCTTCCTTTTAGAACAACAACAAAAACTTTTTAAAAAGGCACAGCTGACTCCCTCCTTTGGCAATCTTCGCGGAGCTCTGGCCCAATGGTTGCCATTGGTTTGATTTGAATTAATTTTATAATGAATGATTTTAGAGTGTTGTGTTGTGTTGTACTGTTGTACTGTTTTATTGTTGTTAGCCGCCCGGAGCTCGGCTTTGGCTGGGGAGGGTGGGATATAAATAAAATTTATTATTTTATTATTATCCGTTTAAGATAGGAAGTGTGTGCTACCTGGTAAGGGGGGGGGGGCGTGTTCTTCGGTTGGACCTGAACGTTAAAACGTTTCAAATAAACGGCGAATTAATTTCCCAAGAAATGTGGTTAGGATCGGCTGCGGAAAACGATGGCAGGCATAGAAATAAGAGCGTAAACTTCTTACTGAAAATTCTTTGGTTTGTTTCCATGCAAGCCTTGCTCCGAGCAACGGGAGGTTTATTTAAAGGCCACAAAGTGCGTGGATTTCAATGTCAGGTACCAAAGCCTTCCTGTAAAAAGCGAAGGCTTTGCCCTTCTGCGCTCTGCCGGGTGGGTGGTCAGCGGCCGCCCATCCTTCAGATTTGCCTCTTTGTCTTTTCCCAGGAGGAAGCTACCCCAAAACCAGAGGAGATAGGAGAAAAAGGGCCGTTTTCACCCCTGCCCAAATCGAGCTTTTAAAGAAGGAGTTTGAAGAGAACCCGTACCCCGGATATGAGACTAGGGAGGTGCTGGCGAGGTGCATCGGAATCGAAGAAGATCGTGTGCACGTAAGAATCGGGATGGTGGGGGCTCCCGAGACTTCCCTAAACCGCACATACTGGAGCAATTTGAAATGCTCAGAATAATTCTTTCGTTGTCATTCGAATGCTCATCCAGGTGCCTCCGAGCTTAACGTGAAAGGTGCCTTATTCAAGAGCCAACTTCCTCTTTCCTGGGTTTTTGTCGGGTTTTATTTGGGGGGGGGGCTGTTGTACCGTGGATGTAAAGGCTTTTTGTAAGGGGCGGGTGCGTTGTGTCCCCTCCTTTTCAACTGTAGGAAGAAATTGTGCCCATACTTGTTCAGAAATCCTGGTTCCTGATTAAGGCTTCCTTTTCCTTCCCACTTAAATTATTGGAGGCACATACTTTCAAATATCAAAGGTTCTGGGTTTGAACAGTAAAAACCCTTAACAGACCTGGTTTCATCTCTAATTTGAGGCTAAAACCATCTGTTTTTCTAGGCTGCCTTTATAGCCTGATCCACCTGACTGAACTCCCAAGGGAGTGTGCATAGGATATTCCTATTAGGATGGCAGCATTCAGCACCTTGCATTGAGAGACCAAATGTGCAGCATTCAGCTGGAACCACAGTTAAGCAACATTGCTTTCCTAGCCAATGTCTCGCAAGTCCCTAGTTCTCCCACACTGAAAAAATTACACCACACAAGGCACAAATATTTGGCTGTCCTCTGAACTAGAAAGTGAAATTATGACCTATCCATTTGGAAATAATGGGCATTTTGTTCTCTCCTTTCTTTTGTTCAGATCTGGTTTCAGAACAGAAGAGCGAGAACAAAGGTGACTGGGTCCAAAACAATGATCAGGAACCGAGCTACAGCTCCTTATAGCCGCTGTGACAGAAGAAGAAGTTCAAGCACTCCAAGAAGCAGCAGAAAAAGTCCGACGCAGCTATATTACCAGACACGCAGCTTCCATTATCCCGAAAGCTATGAAGGAGCAGGGTTCTGGCAGCAACCTCTCAGCAACACACAACCAGCAGAGCCCGTCTATGCAGCACAGCAGCAGAACTCCCAGAAATTGAACCCGGTTCATTACCAGCCAGCTGCTGTTGGTGGAACTAGACTTTGTGAGACTTCCCAAGCAAGCAACTGCCCAGTTCCATATTATGATGCAGAGATGATGAGGCAGCCTCCACCATCAGCTGGTAACTTCTGCACTCCATCAAGCAGTAAAACTCCCTGGTCTGCGATGGGGAACAGTCATGTAATGGGGAACACTTATGCAACGGCAAATTATCCAGCTGCAAATCCCGTGCAAATGTTGCCTGAAGATTACCAAAATGGGCAGCAAAGCACTATCTTCCCTTCTCCCAACGCCTTCTAGGGTTACTCATCCATAAAGATACATTTTAAAGTTTTTCAGTAAAGTTTGTTATTTTAATGCCTTTGTCTGGGAACATCATCTGGCTTTCCTTTTACTGAAGCATTCTCTTCCCTTTGGCCAAGCAAGCTAAAAGCACTTGCATATTGAAATCAAAAATAAAAGCTGAACAATTGGCCACTTGTTCAAATAAGGACCAAAGTCAAAATCTGGGGTCAGAACAATTGGGGAAATGTTTCAAAAGGTTCCAATTTGGCTTTTGTTTTTGTCGGGTTGATGTGGGTTAAATGTTTAGTTGGGGTTGGCGGTTACTTTAATTTGGGTATAAGTATAAACTGTTCATTATTGCTATTATTATTATTATTATATTTTTTATTACTATTGGTTTCTTGGTTTGCTATTTATTTGTTTTGTTTTTTAATGTTTGATGCATTGTGTTGTAAGCACAATGTATTTTTGTACTTTTTGCAGAAAACAATAAAGCATATATGAATATAGATATATACGTGTGTTTTTGTGCATGTTATTCTATGGGGATGGATTTTTCTGAGCCCTGCCTGCCTGCCATGCTACATAATGCACTCCCTTTTTGAAATGTTGCCTGAATACAGAAAGGGGTTGGTTCTGCCGGATCCCCTCTCTGCTTTTACGTGCAACTTCCACGAAGGAAGAGTTCACCCAAACCAAAATCCACAGTATCTTGATGATGTGACTCAGACATTGGGTTAAATCCTGGAATTCACAGTGTTAAATGAGGATGCTATTGGAGAGTATTGGGAATGCCTTACAAGATTCCAATCTGTTTATAATGCTACACATTATCACTTCATCATTCAGTATTTCCTCTTGTCCCTCATCTTAAACCAAGCTAATCCTTGCTGAGCTTCTGACAACCAGACAAGGGACCAGTTGTGCTTATGCGGTTCAGGGTTTGCTTTCCCTCTGCTTTCCACCCAAATGGTGCTGAAACCGGGATTCAGTTCCACGAGCTTATTTCTCTATTTATATCCCACCCAGGGGCGCCCACTTGAATAGAAGATGGGGGGGGAGTCAGGTAAGCCCTGCCCTGGTCGATTTGGGGGTGGGCAAGGGACCTGGGCCCAAGAGTTTTCTCCTAGGACCCCACCTTTCCCCCTGGGACATTGAGGCGGCCCACCTCCTTCTTCCCTCTCAGCCCCCGACACCCCCGCGAGGGAGACCAGCCTGAGAGGCGCAAAGGCACCCGAGTGAGCTTCGGAGATGGTAGTAGGGTGTGTGTGTGTGTGTGTGTGTGTGTGTGTGTGTGTGTGTGTAGGGATTTTGGTGTGTGGTTGTGTGTGTGTGCGCGCGCGCAGGAATTTGAACCCTGCCTGGCTTCAGGCCAACACGCTGATACGCCGCCAAATATATATATATGCCTGGGGGAAGATGGCGCCACCGCGCCCTGTGGTGGCGCCTGGGGACCGGCTGCGAGACAACTCTTAAGGGCGTCCCTTTCGACATTGTCTTCCTTTATTACTTTCCCGAAGGACCAGCGCTATGACGAACGTTTTCCTGGGGCAAGGGGGGGGGAGGGGTGTCCTTCCCGCTCCTCTTTCTGGTCCCAACGGCCGCCCATCCCCCACTCCCTCTCGCTTCGCCGCGTAGAATCCAGGTTGGCGCCGCGCGCCGTTTCCCGCTCAAACCGCCCCCGCGCATGCGCCCCCGCCTGTCCTGCCTTGGCGCCCTTTAGCCACGGCTGCCTCTGCGGCGTCACACCGGCCGCCCTCCTCCTCCTCCTCCTCCCTGGTCTCCCCACTTCTCTCCCCCTCCCCTCTCTCCTCTCCGCTCCCTCTTAACACAATGACCCCCCCCCACCCCACCCCGCAGGGGGAGCCACCCAGGAGGCGAGATAAGCGCATTAGCATGTCTGGCCTCTGAGGAAGGCTGCCCCCTCTCGCCTTCCATGCTGCTCCTGTCATTCCTCCATCCTTCTGCTCCCCTCTGGCCCCTCCAGGCTCAGCGCGGGGGACCGGCTAGGCTGCCCTAAATCCGCCTCTGCTTGGAAGTTTTATTTTTGGTTGATCATGATTTTTAATAATTATAAATGAAGACAGATCCATTTATTCAGAAATAAGTCCCTCTCAATCCCGCCTCTGCTTGGGAGCTGGACCTTCCTCATTGTCCAGAAAGTGGGAGAAGCAACAAGAGGAACAGCCATTTTAGATCTGGTCCTAACCAATGTTGATGACCTGGTTAGTGGGGTAGAAGTGGAAGGATCATTAGGCGCGAGTGATCATGCTCTTCTGAAGTTTACTATACAGCGGAAAGGAGTAGCCAAGCATACTAGGACTCAATTTCTTGACTTTAAGAAAGCCGACTTCATAAAACTTAGGGACGTGCTGGGTGAGATCCCATGGACAGTAATACTAAAAGGAAAGGGAGTTCATGATGGCTGGGAGTTTGTTAAGAGGGAGATAGTAAAAGCACAACTTCAGGCAATACCAATGAGACAAAAACATGGAAGGTGCCTAAAGAAGCCAGGGTGGCTATCTAAAGAACTTTTAACTGAGTTAAGATTAAAAAAGGATGTGTACAAAAAATGGAAAAGGGGGGAAACCACCAAAGAGGAATTCAAACAAATAGCCAGCACCTGTAGACACAAAGTCAGAAATGCTAAAGCACAGAATGAACTCAGGCTTGTTAGAGAGGTTAAAAGCAACAAAAAAGGCTTTTATGGGTATGTTCATAGCAAAAGGAAGAACAAAGAAACAGTGGGGTCACTCAGAGGAGAAGATGGTGAAATGCAAACAGGGGACACAGAAAGGGCTGAACTCCTCAATGCCTTCTTTGCCTCAGTCTTCTCCGATAAAGAAAACAATGCCCGACCTGAAGAATTTGGAGCAAATGATTCAGCAGAGGAAACACAGCCCAGAATAACTAAGGAGATAGTACAAGAATACTTGGCTAGTCTAGATGTATTCAAGTCTCTAGGGCCAGATGAACTGCATCCAAGAGTATTAAAAGAACTGGCAGATGTGATTTCAGAACCATTGGCAGTCATCTTTGAGAATTCCTGGAGAACAGGCGAAGTCCCGGCAGACTGGAGGAGGGCAAATGTTGTCCCTATTTTCAAAAAGGGGAAAAGAGAGGACCCAAATAATTACCGCCCAGTCAGTCTGACATCAATACCAGGGACGATTCTGGAGCAGATCATTAAGCAAACAGTCTGTGAGCACCTAGAAAGGAATGCTGTGATCACCAATTGTCAGCATGGATTTCTGAAAAATAAGTCATGTCAGACTAACCTGATCTCGTTTTTTGACAGAATTACAAGCCTGGTAGATGAAGGAAACGCAGTGGATGTAGCCTACCTTGATTTCAGCAAGGCATTTGACAAGGTGCCCCATGATATTCTTGTAAAGAAGCTGGTAAAATGCGGTCTTGACTATGCTACCACTCAGTGGATTTGTAACTGGCTGACTGACCGAACCCAAAGGGTGCTCATCAATGGTTCCTCTTCATCCTGGAGAAGAGTGACTAGTGGGGTGCCACAGGGTTCTGTCTTGGGCCCGGTCTTATTCAACATCTTTATCAACGACTTGGATGATGGTCTCAAGGGCATGCTGATCAAATTTGCAGATGACACCAAACTGGGAGGGGTGGCGAACACCCCAGAGGACAGGATCACAAAACGACCTTGACAGATTAGAGAACTGGGCCAAAACAAACAAGATGACTTTTAACAGGGAGAAATGTAAAGTATTGCACTTGGGCAAAAAAAAAATGAGAGGCACAAATACAAGATGGGTGACACCTTGCTTGAGAGCAGTACATGTGAAAAGGATCTAGGAGTCTTGGTTGACCACAAACGTGACATGAGCCAACAGTGTGACGCGGCAGCTAAAAAAGCCAATGCAATTCTGGGCTGCATCAATAGGAGTATAGCATCTAGATCAAGGGAAGTAATAGTGCCACTGTATTCTGCTCTGGTCAGACCTCACCTGGAGTACTGTGTCCAGTTCTGGGCACCACAGTTCAAGAAGGACACTGACAAACTGGAACATGTCCAGAGGAGGGCAACCAAAATGGTCAAAGGCCTGGAAACGATGCCTTATGAGGAACGGCTAAGGGAGCTGGGCATGTTTAGCCTGGAGAAGAGGAGGTTAAGGGGTGATATGATAGCCATGTTCAAATATATCAAAGGATGTCACATAGAGGAGGGAGAAAGGTTGTTTTCTGCTGCTCCAGAGAAGCGGACACGGAGCAATGGATCCAAACTACAAGAAAGAAGATTCCACCTAAACATTAGGAAGAACTTCCTGACAGTAAGAGCTGTTCGACAGTGGAATTTGCTGCCAAGGAGTGTGGTGGAGTCTCCTTCTTTGGAAGTCTTTAAGCAAAGGCTTGACAACCATATGTCAGGAGTGCTCTGATGGTGTTTCCTGCTCGGCAGGGGGTTGGACTCGATGGCCCTTGTGGTCTCTTCCAACTCTATGATTCTATGATTCTATGTCTAACAACCTGCAGATTAACACACTCAAACACCTCGTTCCAAAGAGCACCCACATTGAAGTATGATTTCTGGTAAAATAACTTATGGTGAAAAGAATTTTTAGGCAAACTTAATGAATGGAAACGTTATGGTTATTTAAAGATTGCTCTTTCAAAATATACATTGAGCTTTTGAAGCAAATGTGTACACAGCTCCACTTTTTCTGATATCTGCAGGCATAACACATTGCCCGCAGTCAAACTGGATTTATTTGAGTAATATAGTAATTTTAATATTTGAAACGGAAATGAGATGAAGTGGGTGTCGATGAGGAAGAGGGAGCTTTATTGGCAGTAGAACCCCAGCTATGGAACAGTCTCCTCAGTGAGTCTTTCCTGATGCCTTTTCCTGATGATCTTCTCTAAATCATCTAGTGAAGACCTTTTGGTTCACCCACATGGTTTAATTCTTTATTGAAGCTTGGGTGTTTTATGCTCTCTGTGATGCCATCCATATAAGTTTTTCGTTCTCTTTTATTTTTGGTTGCTCATGATTTTTAATTGTTATAAATCAAGACAGATCCATTTAGTCAGAAATACGTCCCTCTCAATCGCTACCATTTCATTTACTTATGCACTGCTTTTGAAATGAACCTCACAAAGTGGTTTACATCAATATATCAAAACAATAAGCATCCATTAAAAATGTAATAAAACAGCAAAGGCAAAGTGCAAGGGGGGGGAGGTTCAATGCTTTTAGGATTGTAGCTTTTAAAAGTGTAGTTTAGTGGGAGGTTAGATCTTATTATTTATTTGTTAAATGTGAACCTCATTTTTGTTCCAAATTGTTGCTCTCTAGACCAGTTTCTATTCATCCAGCCAAAATGATTCTGTCACCCTGACCAGTTAATACTTAAAGTCTTCTGTATTGCTTCATCAATGTGATTACACTATTGACAGAGAACTTTGATCACCATGTTAACATCTATGATGTCATGAATAGCTCTATCTGAATAGAAATTTACATGGATTTGCTAAACATTCAGATGTCTATCTAAATAGTGTGTGAAGCAATCCTAAGATTCTATGCTCTGCTTGGCTGTCCTACAGTTGCATTCAGGATAAGAATAAGACTACAGTGAGGGCAGGCAGATTTCTGAAGCACCAGGTGTGTATCCTTTCTCCTCAAACTACTTCCCAGCTCAAACACTGCACAGAATTTCCCCCACCGATTGATCTACAATCTATCTCTCCCCTCCAGACTAGTTTTGAGTCCCAAGTAGACTATTCCTTTCCAGCTCCTACTTCTCCTGGCTCAACCTCTGCCTCCCAGTCTATTCCTCCTACAGGACACCACACTCTGTCCTTCACAATACGCTCAGAGTGGAAGTTGTTTTTTCCAGAGCCAACTCTTTCTCCCATTCACTCTTTATACCTCAGCCTGTCTCCTAACCTGTCTCCCTACCTATCTCCCACCCTCTCCAACCACAATTCCAACCCACTTCAATCAACCCTCTCAAACTAACTGTCTCTCCAAAACCTCTCCTTTTAAACTCTCCCTCCTGGAACCATGGCCAATCAGAGGCTGCCATTCATTAACAATTTGCAGGCAGGAAAAAAAAAAAGAAACACTTGTTGATCCAACCTGCCCAGCAAAACCAACTTTTTCGTCACAGGGATTTATGTACTACTGCTTGACCAAAGGGAGCAGGCCCCTGGATACACATGTCAGCTTTAGCAGCCTGCATGGACAGAGATCAAGAGAACAAGAAGCTGCTAGCAACATTGCAAGGTACTGTTCACATCGGCAGACCACAGAAACAGACATTTATCCCACAAAATGTGGGAAGGTGCTGTGCTTCCCAGAATAGTTTCCTTTTACTTCTCTTGTGGCTCAGCTGTATTTACAATTTTTCAATTAGCAGAAATGTCACCAGTGAACTGTTTCCCATCACTGCGTCTTCATGGCAGCAAGACATGGAACTAAAGGCATGAAGCTGTACCAGAAAAATTAGCAAGCAATATTAGATAGATATAATATACCACAGTGGTTTGCATTTGCATATATATATATATAATCAGAAATTAAAAGCAAAATAACTAAACACAAACACCAGCAGACCATTGTGGGCGATGTGCTTTAAATTGCCTGCAAAGGCTTGGTGGGACAGAAAAGCTTTCTGCCCATTCATGAGTTCCATATAGATACAAGCATAAGTAAAGAGATGGAAGCTGGAAATGAGCTGATGCAAGAGCCAACAGATCCGCTACAGATTGCTGGCCACTGGGAAAACCTTATTGCAGTGATGGGAAACACTGTAACTTAGTGGCAGAACATGTTGTCTGCATGCAGAAGGTCCCAGCTCCAGCTCCTGGTGTCTCCCAGGTAGTAGGGCTTGATCAGACTCCCACCTGAAACCCCAGAGAGCTGCTCCACAGTGTAGAAGCAGAACCATCAAATAGTGAAGTTGGCAGGGACCCTGAGGGTCATCTAGTCCAACCCTCTCCAATGCAGGAAAATGTATTAGATGGACTACAGCTCTGATAATATTTAATTATTGATCATACTGGCCGGGGGTATCTTAATCTTCCCTCCACAAAAATGAGGTTGAAATCAATCCTAGGTGCACTTTTCATTGCAGGATTTAAATGGCAGACCAACAATTTAGGACAGTGTCACTTGCAATAATATCCAACAATGCCTCCACAATTCAACTACCTATCATTTGCGGTTTTTCCTCTGCAAAGGTATGTGAAGCTTGGTTGTAAGAATGAAATACTATCTTTTCTTGTAAATCAACACTGTTGCAATATATATGGAGCCATATCAATGGGAAGCTTGCTTTATATCAGTTATTCAAACTGGCCTCCCCCAGCCCCGATAATTTATATCAGTTGATCCTGAAAGGGGCTGAGGCTATAAATGACCCAGAGGGTTTGTAAAGTTAGCTTGTTGCAGCAAAGCCAGCAAATATGTGGGAGGAACTGTAAACAGCAGAGGCCAGGAAGATAGGTTCAGATGGTGATAATTAGATTATTAACAGTCCATTATTAAGAAGGTTTGGGGGCATTTCCTTTTCCTTTGACCTCACTTACAATCCCCTGCAACTCAGGATAATACTTTATACATCTGCTATTAGGCTATACGTATGCCTAATTTTGATAATTTCTGAAATGACTGTTCTTTTTGGAGCTGATCTAGATGCGAAACACTGGGAAATACTGCCCCCTAGTGCTTATTTGTGAATTTAAGATGCTGTTTATCTGCTTTCTCTAGTCTGCTTGAGCTATCTGGATTTGTTTCTACAGACGTTATTCAGTGCCCAACAGATTATCCTTATTCCCTGCAGGATTTTGTTGTGTTTGCCTAGATGATGGGTTACCAGTAAAGGCTCTCATTCCCAGTCCCAAAGATATGTGTGCTGCTCATGGGTGTAAGCAAGGGGGGGGCAACTACCCCCCATCAAGCAAAACAATAGAAATACTTAAGTAACTAACCAATCATGTCGGTTCTGCACCTCCTAACAAATATGTCTCCAGTGTTGTTTAAAATCCATATGAAGCTATTGGTACTTGAGAATTGTGTGAAAGGCAATGCATTAATTGATAAAATAATAGTGTACGTTCAATAGCCGGCTTTTTCTGTGGCTCACTTTAAATCATGGCAACCTATAGCTGATTATCCTTAACACCATGTTATATAAGTAAATAATTGTTTTTATAATGTACAGTTTGATTAGATTATATCTGTGGAGGAAATAGAATCATAGAATTGCAGAGTTGGAAGGGACCCTGAAGGTCATCTAGGCCAATCTCCTGCAATTCAAGAATCTCAACTAAAACATCCAATTCCTGCAATAAATGTAATCTCTTTAGGAAAAAAACCCTTTCCCTTCAGAGCTCCTACAGAGGGATACACTTGTGATAGCCAAATTTTGATTGAGACCATTGCTGTGGTGTTATTTAAAGGCAGTTTCCCACCCCATATATTTATTTGCTGCATGTACCATCTTAACTGTTCTTATCAATCCAAACTTAGTGCATAGCTGTGCAGCAAAAATTATGGTGAATTAGAGTAATTAATTATTGCTGTGCCATCATAAATGAGGGAGGCCTTGCCAATTTTGTGGATAAGGCAGCGGTCATTTTGAATGCCCACTTCTCTTCTCACCTGCACCCCTAGTCGCACTTGTGGATGTGGCAACATGTGGATTCCAAATCATGTGTGGGGAACATATTCAGGAATGTGGAAGTCGTAACCAAGGACATAATTTATTTATCGGAAACTCAACATACAATTCCATTGTTTCCTCTTTCTGTCAGCTTTTTGACATCTAATAGACTTGATTTGAACAGAAAGAAGAAGAGTTTGGATTTGATATCCTGCTTTATCACTACCCAAAGGAGTCTCAAAGCGGCTAACATTCTCCTTTCCCTTCCTCCCCCACAACAAACACTCTGTGAGGTGAGTGGGGCTGAGAGACTTCAGAGAAATGTGACTAGCCCAAGGTCACCCAGCAGCTGCATGTGGAGGAGCGGAGACGCGAACCCGGTTCTCCAGATTACCAGTCTACCGCTCTTAACCTCTACACCACACTGGCTCGGGATGTTTTAAAATTATTTCTTCCTATCCTAAAATTCATAGGAAACTCTGTGTATCCGTTTCCGTACCCCACCACCACCCTTAATCTTGCCTCTGGGTCAATGCCAAGCAGATGGGGATCCAAACAAGTCCAGAATAATGCTAAAAGTGGGAGGGGAGGAAGGGAAGTGGGAAGGATTACCCACATTTGGCAGCAGCTCCTCACACATCATGGAATGCAAGTCCAGAAGATTCTCTGACTTTCCTGAATAGCCTGTGGGCTGATTTGCCACTGAAGGGCGGAGACTGAAATGCCCCAACAGAGACATGGTGTCTGTGACAGAAAAGTTGGTTCCACAAATATTTCTTTTTACTTTTATCTCCTGCCAGCAAATGGCTAAAGAACAGCAGCCTCTGATTGGCTGAGGTTCCAGGTGGGAGAGAGTTAGTAAGGTTGGTTTAGAGTTGTGGTCGTGGAGGGGGATGGAATTGAGGTTGGAAAGGTTGGGAGTTAGGTTAGGAGATAGGTTGAAATATACAGAGTGCTGAGGAAGGAGAGTAGTTGGTTCAGGAGAAAACATCCACTCCGAGTGTACAGAGAAAGACTGAGTGTCATGTCTTGCAGGAGTAAGAGGACTGGATCTTGCTGGGAGGCTGAGGGAGAGACAGGAGAAGTAGCTGAAAAAGGATCAGTCTACTTAGGTCTCTAGCTAGTCTGGAGGGAAGAGACTCTTCTGAGGAAGAGACTCCCCAAACCCAGTTAAGGAAGAGGAGTTGTGAGCCCTTAAGACTATTACTGAAAGTTACCTCAGGAGTTGGATTTGTTAAAGGGGTGGGTACCGGAAGGAAAGGGAGGCGGGTGGCGCTGTGGGTTAAACCACAAAGCCTAGGACTTGCTGTCAAAGTGCAAGTAGATAAATAGGTACCACTCCAGCGGGAAGGTAAACGGCGTTTCCATGCGCTGCTCTGGTTCACCAGAAGCGGCTTAGTCATGCTGGCCACATGACCCGGAAGCTGTACACTGGCTTCCTCGGCCAATAAAGCGAGATGAGCGCTGCAACCCCAGAGTCGGCCACGACTGGACCTAATGGTCAGGGGTCCCTTTACCTTTACCTTTTTACCGGAAGGAAAGTGCCGCCTCAGAAAGGAACCAAACTAAAATGCTGAAACCTCTGTGAAACAAATTCAGAAAACTAGATTATTAATTCTGAAGTAACCTAAGTTTCTCCACTTTTATTTTAAAACAAGGTATTATAATATATCTTTATTGTTGTTTTTAAAACATCTGCTTGAGACTCCAGCTTATTGGTTATCCCCCACACTAAGGTCCCCCACAGGATACTCTGGGATAGTTAGCATTTGTTTTAAGGGTTGTTCAGTGAGGTGGGGGCAATATATGTAAGAGAGAGCAGGCAAGTCGGCCCGAGTGGTAACTGAATGATAACATCTCCTGCCTTGTGGACAAAGTGAGAGGGGACACTCCTACAGGTGAGTCCCTTCAGGTCACTCATCATCATGTAGAAGGCTTTGGGGAGAAATTGGCAGCCCAGGAGATGTGTTCCATGTTCTCCCTCCAGAAAGGATACACATTCCCCCAGTTCTCATCCCATCCCTTCCTTCCCTGGGCTGAATAGTACACAGGAAGCTCAGCAGGACTTAGATCTGGCTGTTTTATTAGTAAAGAGGCATGCACGTTGACAGCAGAATGCAGATAATGAATTTAAATTTTTTTAAAGGAAGGAAGGATGCATAATATTATAATGTATTATTTATACCTCAACCCTGGCTGAGTTTCCCCAGCCACTCTGGGCGGCTCGTGTTAAATCAAGTGTTAAAAACAGTACAGCATTAAATATTAAAAACTTCCCTGAACAGGGCCGCCTTCAGATGTCTTTTAAAGATAGGATAGCTGCTTAATAATAATAATAATTTACCAGCAAGGAAAGAACAGCCTAGCTCAACCTGGATTTAAACAGCTCATTCTCTCATTCAGGGATGCTTTTCATCCTTCATTTTTACTCCGACTAGAGAACTAGTCTTTTGCAGGACTGTGTCTTCAATTGCACTTAAGTATAAGTATACTTAAAAACAACAATAAACAATCAAGGAGAAAATGTTTCTCATTTGTGGGTGTTGCATTGCATCAACAGATAACGACATTTTAATCTTTTCATTCTGATGAATGTAAAAAAAATCTCTAAGAATCAGGCCGCTGCATGTAGCAACTTTGAAGGTACAAGGTTCATGTTCGTGCCAAGTTGTAATCCCTCTCAAAATTACACCTTCATATTCTGATGCAATGATAATCCTATTATCTCATTTCTTCATCCTTTCATTTCCTCTTAGTTAAACGCAGATCTTCTGGGAACAAATTCAGATAGCTCCAGCAGATTGCTCCTCTCTGCAATATGCTGCTCAGGTAAAGAAAATGGCCACACAGAGGCAACATTGCAACAGGCAGCTCTTGCAAAACTTCAAGACCCACTATTGGTCTCGTCTGCTCAAACAGCTGGAGACTATCTCCACATGCAAGGGAAGTCCCTAACTCACCAAGGGCTTGAGACCCATCAGCTACCCTCCCCTGGTTCAGCTAGCCAGTCAAAGCCATTCCCAGGGTGTTGCTGCTGTCGCATGCTGACGGCTTCTAGGAGCCACAGGTGAAGCTGAGTGCAGGGGGGGGGGACCAAAGGTGAGCAACCTATCCCAGAAGGAGCATGATGTGTCCTCCACCAGAGGTACTACCCTCCTCTAACACTCCACACACGAGTAAATAACCACTTAATATGTTTATTCCAAAATTTCATTGTAGGTCATTAATTCCTGTAGGCAGGCGAAATAAATTTAGTAATTATTAATATTAAGTAAGTAATCAACCAAGTCACATTAGGCTAAAGCACAGAGCCTTTTTTTTAATTTTTTTTACAAAAGGCTGCATGTTTCCCTCTGCTACCACCACAGCATAGAATGAAGTTGAGGTTGGTTGGGCTCAGCAACAGCAAGCCTTCTCATAGAAAGTCAAGTAGCAACTAATTACTATGCACGTCCTCCCAGGGAATATGTAATTTACATTCATGTACATACGTTCTGAAAATATACACATGGGGAAACAGTTGTGAGCAATTTATTTAAACTGAAAGTTCCCCCATGCTTTAAATTGCCCCCACCTCACTGAACAACCCTTTACCCAAAGGTTTCTTTCCCTTTTCCCTTAAAATTCTAGCCCCAGAGTATCCTGCGAAGGAGCTTTGTGAAGGGGTAACTAGTAAGTTGGAGTATCAGACAGGTTTTCTTTCAATAAACAATAAAGATTTATTTAAGGCAAGATAGTATATAACACAAATGGATTCAACTTAGGTTAGTTCAGAAATACAGTGCAATTTCACTTTAAATTTGTCCTCAGTTTTTGCATTATGGTTTGGTTCTTTTTTTCTGGTGATACTTTCTTTCAGTTACCCAACCCCTTTAACAATCCTGCTCCTGAGGTACCTCTGGTTACAAACTTAACTCGTTCGGAGGTCCATTCTAATAATAATAATAATTTATTATTTATACTCCGCCCATCTGGCTGGGCTTGCCCAGCCACTCTGGGTGGCTTCCCAAAAAATATTAAAATACTGTAATACATCAAACATTAAAAGCTTCCCTAAACAAGGCTGCCTTCAGATGTAGACCACAGGGCTCTCCACACCCCCTCCCTTCACTGGGTCTGGGAGTTTCATCCATTTCCTTAGAAGAGTCTATCTCTCCCCTCCAGACTAGATTTGAGTCCCAAGAAGGCTGTTCCTTTCCAGCTCCTACTTCTCCTGGCTCAACCTCTGCCTCCCAGTAAGATTCTGGTCTATTCCTCCTATAGGACACCACACTCTGTCCTTCACAATACGCTCAGAGTGGAAGTTGTTTTTTCCAGAGCCAACTCTTTCTCCCATTCACTCTTTATACCTCAGCCTGTCTCCTAGCCTGTCTCCTAACCTGTCTCCCTACCTATCTCCCACCCTCTCCAACCACAATTCCAACCCTCTCAAACTAACCGTCTCTCCAAAACCTCTCCTTTTAAACTCTCCCTCCTGGAACCATGGCCAATCAGAGGCTGCCATTCATTAACAATTTGCAGGCAGGGAAATGAAAAGAAAAACAACAACCTGTCCAGCAAAAGCAACCTTTTTGACACACAAAACCTGGCCCATTTTTTGTTTTATAAAAGAAGAGAAGGAAGGCAAACCAGAAGCAAGTGTTGAATGGTTTCTTTAAATATAAGGCTCATTATTGTTTCACAAGATGTGTATGGCTTTAAGGGCCAGAGCAAATAACATGACCTAGTTTTACAGCTATGAAGCAATTTAGCAGGTGATGTTATGTTATTTAAGCGGTTATGTTAAGCTGTTATGTTAATTAAGCACGTAGCTCTCTCAATACCCTGATGGATGGGTCATGCTTATTGATATATTGTAATTTAGTGTAAAAGGAGTTTCTGTTTTTGTTATTAAAACCTAGCAAAAGTCACTTTTGCGTTTCTTGAAATGTGTGGTCTCCCCAGCACGCCTTCTGCAGCGCAACTAATCTGCAGAATAGCCAACAGCAAGAGGGGTCAAGCACTGGGCACTGGAAAGGGCAAGAAGAGCAGACAATCAGCACATTGAGGATGGGGACTCAGTGAGTGTGCAAACTCCAGAAAGGCGAATGAGTGGTGGTGATTTTGTGTGAATGAGGTGCGCATGGCACTATTACACCACCACGGGCAGGTCAGCTGGTAGCGCATGGGACCCTTAATCCGAGGGTCGTGGGTCCAAGCTCCACGCTGCGCAAAACATTCCTGCTCTGCGGGGGGGGGACGACTACATGATCATCAGGGTCCCTTCCAACTGTACGATTCTACGATCCCCCCTCTTGTCTCGCTTGTCACTGTGCTGAATTGTGGCACAATGGGTCAGTGCCCTGTTAACCAGAAGTCGAGCCCACGCAGGGACGGCTTTCGGCGGGATTCCTGCACTGCAGGCGGGGTTGGACTAGATGGCCCTTGGGGATCGCTTCCAACTCTCCAATTGTGCGAATTGCCGCCAGGAGTTTGCCACAAAGACTCGCACTCGCGGTTGCCCGAGAGGAGGAAAGCAGCAGGAAGCAGCGCGGAGCCCGCGGCAGAGTCCCGCGGATCCCTCCTAATCCAACCCTCCTCCTCCCCGCGCCTGCGCTGAGCGTAACAACAGGGCCCTCTTTGTGACGCAGGCGGCGTATGCAAATAGAGAGGGACACATGAGGGTGCCACGCCCCCTCGGAGCGCTTCTTGGGGCTGCTCGCAAGAGGCGGCGGGAACAGACCTGATCGCCGAAGAGATGAGGAAGGTGGCCGGCTCGATGGACTCCCAGGGCGAGCACCGCGCCGATTACTTCCGGCGCTCCAACCTGTTCGTAATGGTGGCGATCTTGGTCGGCCTGAGCTACTACGGGGTGAGCGCAGCCTCCCTGGAGGCTCCAGGGGCACCTGGTGCGGGGGGCCGACACGTGCGGGGATCATAGTCATAGCTGTCAACTTTCCCTTTTCTTGCGAGGAATCCTATTCGGAATAAGGGGATTTCCCTTTAAAAAAGAGAAACGTTGACAGCTAGGATCCAACCCGGAACATTTCGCCCGAGGAGACTCGAACGCGCGACCTGGAGGTTATAAAGTCCTCGTGCTCCACGGGCTGAGCTGTGTCTCTCTTGCCGTGGGAGCCAGAGATGGGAAGGCTTGGAGGGGATCCCTGTGTATCGTACTTAGCTTTGAAGATGTTAGGGATGAGCCCGCCCAAATCAAGCGTGTTTTTTATTTTATTTTAAAGTCACATTTATTTCACGGGGAGAATTTACAGTATTCAGAAGGGCGCCCCGTAGAGTTCAGTGGGCATTACTCCACTGCAACTGGGCACAGGGTAGAAGCCTCAAGTAGGTGTTTAAACTCTTCCACTGAAATGAAAGGGTTGGGAAAAAAACAACCCGGAATCTTGAGTTGTGTTTTCTGCTGCTCTGAAATCCCCCCACTCAAGGGGTTTTGGGAGCTGAATCCCTGATTGGAGTCCAGTATAAATATGTTTTCCGCCGTAGTGCACTTTTAGTGCATTTCATGAAGACAGCCGGCTTTAATGCATAGCACACACTGTACTGGTGAGGTTTATTCTGGAAGTACATTATATGATAATTGTGATTTATATTTTTAGGGGGATCTAGACCGAGATCTCATCAGCTGTGGGCTTTCTTGCCTAAGTCCAGTGTTTCAGGGTCCTCCACACCCGGCATTGTCAAATGCAGGGGTCAGCTACCTTTTTCAGCCGTGGGCCGGTCCACTGTCCCTCAGACCATGTGGTGGGCCGGACTATATTTTTTTTTTGGGGGGGATGAACAAATTATTCCCACAAATAACCCAGAGATGCATTTTAAATAAAAGCACACATTCTACTCATGTAAAAACACACTGATTCCCGGACCATCCGTGGGCCAGATTAAGAAAGCGATTGGGCTGGATCTGGTCCATGGGCCTTAGGTTGCCTACCCCTGGTCAAATGGCTGCTAATTTCTGGATTGTGCCACATTGTATTGATGTCCCCAAATTTCATATATTATGCATGGATACAGGGGGATAAACACAAAAGTTGTGAATTCTGATGTTGCAGGATGATCGGTTATGTTGACACGTATATACAGTGGTACCTCGGGTTACATATGCTTCAGGTTAAATACGTCTCAGGTTACAGACTCCGCTAACCCAGAAATATTACCTTGGGATGAGAACAGAAATTGTGCTCCAGTGGTGCAGTAGCAGCAGCGGGAGGCCCCATTAGCTAAAGTGGTGCTTCAGGTTAAGAACGGACCTCCGGAACAAATTAAGTACGTAACCAGAGGTACCACTGTATGCCGCTTAGGAATTTGGAATATTAAGTGGTATAGCTGAAGTAAATAAAACAATACCTCCGGTATGCTTACTTAAATGCATCTCTCTTTCTCCCCTCCCCCTCCGCACACCTCAGTGGGCAGTCTTTTCACCCTCAACAATCCCCTGTGACCATCTGGGACCATTAGGCACCTTCACTAAATATTTGGTGGAAAACCATAAAACTCTTCTCAATATTGGGTAAGCTGAATTCTCCTCTTCTACCTGTTCACATTCCTTCTGCTCACCCAACAGTGGGGATTTTGGGGGTGGGTGGGTGGGAGGGTGAGTATAATATGCAGCCATATGTATGTGCTTCTCCTTGCATATTGGGAGGGACAAGAGAAATGTAAGAGCAAGCTACAGTCAAGCAATGTATTTGAGATTATAGAGTCATAGATTATAGAGTCCTAGAATTGTAGAGTTTCTAACAATGGACCCAGGGCCTCATTCTTTTTTCTTCCTTCCTTTTTAATTGTAAAAAACCAGTCTGACACATGTGTGAAGGGTGGATCAGGACAGGCTGTCTAGCCTTTGTTCCTCTTCCTCTGGTAGTTTTCCAGCCCATAATTAACGCCCCTGAGCACTTTTGTCACCTCGGTTAAAGCATAGCTGTCAACTTACAGATTTGAAAATAAGGGACCAGCAGCCTCGAAAAAAAGGGATCAGCAGCCAAAATAAGGAATTTTGGCTTGGCTTATACAGAAATCCCGCCATCATGGAGCCATGCTGCTTTGGCTGCGACTGACTGTGTTTTGCAGGGGTTGGACTAGATGATCCTAAGGGTCTACAACTCCCACCAAAGAAGAGTGGCAGACAAAACTGATGAACGACATTGAGATGGCAAAGCTTACAGGCAGAATTAGAAACCAGGAAGAGGACTTCTTTAATAAAGAATGGGGAAAGTTTATAATTTATTTGAAAAGCTATTGTAAAGAGTTACATACATTGGTAAGATTGACAGAAAACTTGTAGTAAAAATTTGAACTATGGGGTTGGACAAATGATTTATAAAAAGAGAGTTATGAAAGGGATGCAGAGGGGGAAATCACTGCCCTGGTTGGAGGGTATGCTAAGCAGCACGTTGGGGCTGCCGTCGTCCTGGGGCGAGGAGTTCCATCGGCCCTTCCCTGCCTGAGAGAGAGGGAGGGAGGGAGAGAGACTCTCACCATGAGCCCGGTATGAGGCGGTTGCGGCATGGCCGCTGAAGCGCTGCCCTTCTGTGTCCCTCCACATCCCCTCCTCTTCCTCCTCCCTCAGGCCACCTCCTCAGCCACAGCCACTGCTGCCGCCTCCGACTTCCCCTGGCAGCGTGGCAGAAGTCTCGCAAGAGGGGCTGCCGCCACCCGTCTCCTCACAATGTGCCCCTGAGGGGGAAAAGGGAGAGACGAAGACACGGCAGCTCATGCGCGCTCTCTCTCTTGCTCTCTCGAGGCGGAGGACCCCGAGCCGCTGCTTCCCTCCCGAACCGGGCAAGCATGAAACCTGGGAAATTTAAGTGACATCATCAATAAGGGACAGCAGTGGGACACAGCGCTGGTATAAGGGAGTTTCCTGCCAAATAAGGGACGGTTGGCAGATATGGGTTAAAGAGCAGCTCCATACATGCCTTACTCCACTCGGACTGTGTAGTGTTTCTGGTCCGGTTTAGGCTATGCATAACTTGTTATTAGAAATATGCAAATTAATGTAAAGGGCAGGGCAGAATGATTGCCTGCTTTTTGAACACCCCATTCCTGCACCTGTTGTGTGTTTCTCTTGCACAAACCATGCTTACCGGAATGAACAGGCATTGCACAAAGCATATTTGCGTTGCTTCAGTGAACTCCTGTCCATTTCACAAGGGCTTGCATGAGAAAGAACAGGGTTGTGTCCCCTGTTAATTAGCTGGTGATTGGGAATGTGTTTGGCTTTCCGCCTGGGAATACCTAAATGTTTTGGGCTAACCCTTATCTTGCTTTAATTTATGCCAGTTACAAATGGTGTTATTTTCCTTCCTTTCAGATATTTAGTTGCCTGGTTAATCCACATCGGGGAAGCATTATATGCCCTCAAGCTATGCAAGTAAGCTATTTTTATTTTATTTTGGGTCTCTCCTACCTCCACCTCCCTCTGCCCTCTCCTAAACAGCAGAATGTTTAGGACTGTGTCTGGGCTTGTAAGCTGGTTTCCTGGGTTCGGATATGGGGTGTTGTGCATGAGCACTCCCTCTCACTGCCTGAAGTGGTATGGAAGTGACACACAGGTTTTAATAATCTTCACATCCTATCTGCATGAACTGGGTCTAAAGTAAATTCTGTCAAGGACCGACTTTGGAGCTGTCGTTGAATTTGCTTTTTAAAAAGCAACCAGTGCTTTCCAACATTGAACCAATGAGGTGTGCTGTGCATTGGAACCCAACCCAGCTGTGGCAGGTGAACTTACCCTGACCCTTTTGTCAGGTTTCTTAAAAAATAATAATAAAGGAGCTGGTACTAGTTTACAAAGCCTTATACATCTGAGGACCAGGATACCTAAAAGGCTGTCTTGCACCTTATATATACAACTTATGGTTGCATTCTGCAGAAGATGGCCTCTTGCAGATACCATCTCATCAGGAGATCTGCTCCGTATAATGCGGGAACTGGACCATAAATTTTGGAGGCACCTACCCCTGAGAACTCTGTCTATTGTCTTTTAGGCACCTCTTAAAGACCTTCCTCTTTTAAGAAGCCTTTTAATCAGAATTTTATCCTGGCCTTTATCTGCATTGTGTTTATATATGCCTTTATTGTTGATGATTTTGTATTGTTAATTGCTTCGGGATGTATAAATGAAGTAAGCAAAATAAAAGAGCATAAAAGAAGCACAAGAAGGAGCCAGTGACTGTGTAAGAAGGCTGGTCTGTGTGAGTGCCAGCAGAGGAGTAACAATATGATGGTTCTAAATCCCAGGTATATGCACTTGGATTCAAAACCCTGTTTGGAGGTTATCTGGAACCAGTGACTGCATTGCTGATATCTTTCCTTCATTGGTGTATCACATGCCACCCTGGAAAGTTCCCTGAAGGATTCTGGTGAGGGAGCAGGGGTGTGGATGACAGCCCAACTTTGGTTTCCGCCCATCCTCCAAGCAGCTGAGGGCAAAATAGACATCTATCTACTTAACTTGGATTTTAAGTAATACATGCAGAAATGTCAGGCTTTATCTGTCTGTCTCTTCACTGCAGGATGAAAGGCATCACAGACCCTTCAACTCAGCGGTTGTGGTTGGTTCAAACATTTTTCTTTGGAATAGGATCTCTCTACTTTTTGTTGACCTACAACCGCCGGAAGAAATGCTGGTGAAGGATTCAGCCAGAAGAGAAGGTTCCAACACATTCTAGCTTTGGGGTATATTTTTCAGCGAGAGGGATGGGTGTATTCCTAAATATTTTTTGTGCATTCAGGTGTGGCAATCTTCTCTTTCACTTGGAAAGAGAAATTTCTTTCAGACGTTTCCTCTGCAGGTTTTGCAGCTGTGGGCAAAGCGAGGAAACTAGCTTGTGACAATGGGGGGACGGAGCCTTTCTTTTTAGATCAAGGAAATAAAGCCAGTTCTTAATGGTCAGGACCAAAATGCCAACACTCACAAGATATCTGCATAGGACCAATTTAAAATAGGGGTGACAAACAGAGCAAGCACAGAGCAGCCTATAGTCTCTACTTCTCAGGTCTAACAGTAGCCTTATTCATAAACTGAGCTGTATAGAAGTGTGATGAGGCATCTTCCTTTGGGCCCAAACTGCACCTGTCTGTTGCTCCCCTGGTTTTGCCTGCATCCATGGCTGGATTGTCCTCTATAAGTGATTGTATGGATAGTCCCCTTCATTTATGAGCCTCTTTCTCCCCTCCCCCGCCACCCTTTTTACAGGTAAGGATTGCAGATTAAGCAGGTCTGTGAGCACTGATCTCTACATGCAGCCACACTGTGTCCAGGGTGTAGCTGTGACTGGGAGGCAAGGTGGCATTTTCATTCTCTGTCATTTGCACCATAGACCAGGAGGGCTAATGCTACTCCATTAGTACTTTTAGCTGTGTTTTAAAATAATAATAACAACAACAGCAACAACAACAACTACAACAATAATAATTAATTACTATTAAAAAATAATGTGCAACAGTGCAGATTATCCTTGTTGGGCATCCAGTTTTAGCAGGTGGCTTGGTTAACTTTTCTTCCCCTTTCTTGAGAAATAAACCTCTTCTATTTCTCACCCACCTTCCCACCCAGAGTTTAAAGGGGTTTATCTGCAGTAGATGTGGTCAGCATTGTGGCCTGAACATCTTGCAATCTTTCTCCACAAACGCTGCCACCACCCCTCTGATTTATAATGGTCTACCAGCAGGTTTTGCTCTTATGTTTTCTTGGTGCTCTCTTAACAACCTGCATGCATTGCAAAGCACTTTAGTTAATAACCGTGGCACTGAACTTTTGGCATGGCGCAAGCTTTTCTTGAAGTGCAAAAGGCTGTGAGAGGGAAAGCTGTGACCACATAAGAACTGCAGTCAAGACCAAGAAACCCCACTGGAGCAGTTTTCTTTCTCAGAGATCCAATGTGCTGTTAAAAGGTAGTTCTATATAACATGCCTTAAATTCTTTAGGGGAGATGCCCCCCCAAAATACATCAAAGCAGATCTACTAGTTTCAGTCTGAGAGAAAGCTTTGATAGAGCTTTCATTAGGCGTTCCTCATCCAAGCTGTATCGTGATAGACAGTCTGTGGGGAAGGTTTAGAAACAGCACATTAGTTGGATTTGGAGGAAGTAGTTAACAGCGCCTGTCAGATGAGTGGGTGTCTAATTCATAGATTTCTTGGCCATTGTGTTTAGTATCTGCTTAGTATCTACATGTTTAGTACCTACATGTTATGCAGTGCCACCACCCAGATCTGAGAAAGGAAAATTACTGGTGCAGTTTTTCCCTGGCATGGCATTGCTTGGCAGGGTGAAGTGGTTTACAAGATTTTACCCTCTCTTGAGAGACTTTTCACTAGTATAAGCTCAGGGGCAGAACGAGGGTGAGAAGCAAAGGGCACCAGCATGGAGCTTGAATGAACCCCTCCACCCCACCAACTTTTTAGCATTTTGTATTAGTGCAGTGCATTTTTACTGTAGTGCTTGCCATTGTTATGTTGGTGCAGGAGACAGGTCCGCTGATTCTGTGCCTGAGCAAATATATAAAGGTTGGGACTCTCTGCCACATTAGACCATAGTCCTTGCCTTTGGTTTGGACTTTTAATTCTCTTGATGATTTCTGCTGAAATGCCCTATAATGTCTTTCAAACTCTGTGTCTCATTTGGATTTATTTTTAGGCAGCTCTTAAGAACACTGCTGCTCATAGTTTTAGCATTTTGCCTTTGTGCTTGAACACCCTGCATATTCCGTCATGCTTGTTGTATTGAGAATCACCTCTTTAACACATTATGTTTTACCTGGGTATTGTCTGGATGATTAAAGGTAGCTTCTGCTGTTCTTTATACTGTTAATACTTGAAGGGACACATGGTGAGCTGTTTGACTGTTGCCTCTTGTGATAAAAATGTGTCCTAAGATAGGGTGCTTAATTGGTATAATACTGCATTTTGAGCTGATAATTTCCGAGAGCTGTCTCACTGCTGGCCTTGAATAAAGCTAATAATTCTCTCTAAAATATAACGCATGCCCTGAAATTGTTACAAAGGATGGGGTGGTGGTTTCACATCCTTAAAGCAGGGGTGCCAAAACACAAAGTATAGGGCCCCCTAAGGATTCCTAATGCAGCCTGGATTTCCCCAACCACCTTCCAGGAAATTTTGAACAATAACCAGGCCTTAATAGGATGAAGGGGTTGACTCAAAAATACCTGCTTTTGTGTGTCATCGTATCGGGTTCTTTCCTCAGTTCCCTCTGTTTGCAGCAGGAATGCTAAGGAGTTGGTGAGGAAATGCACTTGGGCATCCCAGGAACACAGCCAGATAATTTGTACAAGTGTGCATGTGCACACAAAGGCACTGTGTGCAAGAAGATTGCACATGCCCGAATCCTGTAATGCTACCATTCATTTTACAGCTTTTAAGGGCATCTCATAACCATTTGAAAAACATTTGCATAGCGCTTTCTAGTGTTCAAATGAGCGTTATATGGTTGTAAACTTTAACGGCCCTGTAATGGAAATCAGTATTTCCCCCCATGCTGCAGATGTGGGGGGCACAGAAAGTGGATTGCCAAAGGTCACCCGGTGAATGCATGAGAGAGGCAACAGTCAAAGCTGGGGCTTTCTGATTTTTAGCTCGCTCTCTTAGCTAGCGTGCTACAGCAGGTGTCGTTATAATGAAATACAACTAGTAACTGGAAGCAACTGCAGCAACAACAACAACACCTAGCAGTGTGAGAAAAAAGTAAAAAAATAAAATAAGCAGAGAACTAAATCTGAACCGGTAGACTGGAAGCACGACGGCCTTAATCGACAACCCTGATCGCTGTGATCATGTTCACAGAAAGGCCAGCAGGAGGAGCTCTAACTTAACAATGCCAACTAAGCAAAGTTCTAAACTTTTTTCAGTTGTTTGGATCATTGTTTGCCATCCTTATTATAGTGAGAACTTCCCTCTATCGAAAGCAAGAAAGAAAGGCAGGTTCTTATGTTCTTCATAAAACAACATTCCGTTTGGCTTCCCATATTCTCTCATCACAAGCTCCATCGTCTCCCAAGTGATAAGGGTACATATACATAGAATTGTAGAGTTTGGAAGTCCAACCCCCTGCAGTTGCAGGAATCAGTAGCCCAACGTGGGGCTCAAACCCACAGCCTCGAGTTTCAGAGTCTCATGCTCTACTGACTGAGCTATCCCAGCAGGCTTGTGCTGCTGGCCATCACCCTTCAATGGCTATAATTCAAACACCTTTGCATGAGCAGGTAAATGTGCGTAGATACTGTGGGCAATCAGGATTCCTACTGTAGCCTCTCAGGCCTTTCCCATGGGTAGGATGAGCATTGGTCTCAGGGAGGGAGGGAGGAGCCAAACAGACACCGAGGATGGTTCAGAGAAAGAATTTTTTATTTCTGCTTCCCAGGTAGCAGAAAGGCACTTGTGTGGTCAACCACAGCAAGCAGCACTTTAAGAGTAGAAACAGACAGCCTATATTCTCTTTAGGTACCCCCCCCCCTGGAATCCAGCCTCATGAGCTTGTACACGTAAGTTTGCAGAAACAATCTCCATTCATGATGAATAGAAATTGTTTCTGTACTCCTGGTGCCATTCCCAGGGTCTGTGCGTCAGTGCGCCAGGATAGTTGCAACCTGGTAAGATAAGTTGGATGCGCCACTGACAAGGCCGTCTTTTACGCCTTCATGGACCGAGAAGAGGAGAAGGCTTTGTTCATTCAGCTACTTTGTGTTATACAGCAAAAGCTAATGCATATTTTAAGTTAGCATCCTCAAAGAAAGAAATACAGCTCTAGCTAATGCATTTTAGCTGCTGAATCCTCAAAGAAAGAATTTGGGAAGTCTTGGGGCCTAGTTGGGGTGACTACACAGTCAGGTTTGGGTATCCTGTCCCTTCACTACAAGAGTCTGCGTTCAACATGTGGCCAAAGGGCAGGGCCAGAAATGCGTGCCACGTCCGGAAGATCCAGTCTTGTGGTCCCACTTCCCATTAATCAAATTGAGCTCCTTAGTTAATATAATGCTTAAAGTTGGCGGCGGCAGCATGCAAACATAAGAGTCCCAATGGATCAGACCAAAGGCCTATCTAGTCTAGCATACTGTCCCATCCGTACAACCAAGACATAGGACAAGAGCCCTCTCTCATGCATCAGCTTCACTGGAATACACCAGATGCTACTATTATAAGAGGAGGTAGAGAAGAAGTCTGTTCTGCAAGTGGAACCTGTTGCATGAAGTGCTGGATACACCCTGTATCAACGGCTTTTTGAAAGTCCGTGTACACAATGCTGTGTCCACTGTGATTACCCCTATACACATGCTTACTGACACTCTCAAAGACCTCTTAAAATGTGAGACACGACTTATTTTACAGAAGCTTCTTCAGTGGATACTATCTGTGCCTAGTAATCTGGTCATTTTAATCTGCCATTAAGCCTTAGAATCTAATCTCTTGTTTGCCTCAGCCCCACAGAAAGTTCAGGCATAGGGATCCGCTTTACATTTCCCACGGTAAAGACAGAAACAACTAATTCCTTTAGCTTCCCTGCAATCACATTTTCCTTCTTTAGCACACCTTTGATTTCCTTGGTGTCTAAAGGCGAGACCAACTTTAGCAATTAGAATACTTAGCAAGTAAGATGTCTGTTTTTAAAAATAATTCATGAACTACTGGAGTCCAAATCTAATAGCTTGCCCATAGATTCTCTGGATGGCATTCCTCAAGTCCCAATCAAGCAGCCTTGGTTCTCCATCTGTAAAATAGAAATACTATTGACCTACAGGAGAGCAAGAAATAATGTAAACAATCGCAAGTGATACAGAAATGAATTATGAACTCAGTGGGTGCCATTTTTTATTACTTAACCTAGGTTAAAGTACGAGGCCTCCCCAAAGTATCACAAACAATTGCTATGTGATTCGAGCTTTTATACCCCACCTCACTTTTTGTAACTATTTGGATTGAACAGGAGGAAAAATGGTTTGCAAAGATTATAGCTGTGACTTGTAGGTTGTATGGCTATTAATCAGCTGATCTGATTTACAGTCTTGGGCTGCTTCCAGACAGATGGTTCCTAGTGCTAATAAATCATAGCTCTTCCCCTGTAAGCTACAAGCATAACATCAATTGACTTTCCACACCACCAGGGTATTGCACTTTTCCTGTATGCTTAGCCCACTTTGTTCCATCCACATCAGTGGTTATGACATAGCTGCTGTGGTTGGGGAATTCCCCATAGCAGCCATAAGAAAAAGAAAATTACTCCCATTTTTTTATATAAAAAAAGTTTATTTAGCGCAACACACTTATTCACTGAAGCATGGTTCCCATTACTAAATTCATGAAATGCCAGAAATGGATTGGAAGTGTTCAATTGGGGAAAAACACTTTGCTTAAATTGTGATAATTAGAAAGGTTTTGATTCTCTTTTTTTTTTTTTTAATTAGCATGATAACATGTAGTACTACAACATCCTTAAGCAGTTTTCACTAACATTTTAATATGTGCAAAGTAGAGATCTACAGGCTGGTGGGGGCGGGGAGCCAACAAAACAAAACCCAACTTTCAGGTAATTCAGGCTTGTAAATACCCACATGCCTAATCGCCTAAGGCAGGGGTCGGAACCTAAGGCCCATGGGCCACATGGCCGGAGTGAACCGGCCCAGGCAAGGTAAACCTTGCTGACCCCTGACCTAAGGTGAGCAAGTATTGCCTTCAGGTATTGAGCCAGAGAAGATTTTGTAAACTGGGATATCCTGGACTCTTTCACCTCTCTCGGATTGCCAGGGTGGTACAAATAACTAGCATAGAGTACGCAGGCTTGTAAACATTTCTGTGGACTTGTAATTTTTTTCGGACTTATTGCAAGGCTGAAGTAATGTTTTCTGGCTTGGAAGCTGTGGAATAAGCAAAGCAATGAGGAAGGAAGTATCATCATAAGGAGCAGGAATTGCCTACACAGAAGATGAGCTTGGAGAAGTCACTCTCTGGAATTTACTTGCTGTATTTTACAGGAGTCTATACAACACTAAGGACCTCAACAGTTTCTCAGTTATATCATCCTGAAGGCAATTTGGGGGAGGTGTCATATTGGGGGTGGGGGTGGGGAATACATAGCTAATACAAAGACTACAGTTGGAACTCTGCAGCTGCTATGAAGCACTTAAGTTAAAGATATAAGTTATTCATCTTCATGATACAGGATAGGTTTCATTCTGATTTGAGAGAATACACAGAAGAGAAACCCTATTGCTATTTCCTAACTTTTTCATTTAAACATACCAGTGCTGTCGCAATTGTATTTTTGATTGCAGTGCCGTTTTAGACTGTAAACCCCTTGGGATAGTAGGAACCTGTCGATCCCAGTTCTTTGTAAAGCACCATATACAGTGTGATGGCTCTATAGAAATAAGCAACAATAACATCTTCAACTTTCCTGAAACTGAAACAAAGATGATGATCGTGGAGCTTTTCAAATTGGCTGGCTCATCACCGCTCCATCCATCTCATCATTGGGTAGCAGTCTAGCAGGGCGTTCCTTAACTGGGCAGTGTGGATTTTGTCTCTGGTCTCTACAATGCAGGTGACCTGGAAAACAACAGCAACAAACATCATTTAAATCAGTGGGATTATTCCCAGGTTTCTCATCCGCAGAAACTTTGCCACTATGAAATGGTCCGCCATGTGTGAAGCACCCACATACAGTGATATAGCTCTCGGAAACATTTTTCTCCCCAAATACCACATTCCATCATGAGCAGCATTCTAGGGGTCACACACCGTTGCTGGCCGGTGCTGTAGGCAAACTGATGGAAGAACAGATGTGAATCTTTCCTTTGTGCAGCTGGCTACATTTCAACCATGCAAAAGCCAGAGGTGTCTGGGTGGGCATACGTACACACACACACACACACACACACACACAACTCCACGCAGGTGAGTGGGAGCCATCACAGTTCCAGAGGACATTCTGTCCAGGCAAAAACACAGGGCAGGGCTGGTGAGGAATGCTGCTTGAGGGAGGAGGCATGGCCCAGGGAGATTCTGGAGGGTTGGATGGAAAGACTTGGGGGGCACCCTACCCCTGCTTTTGGCTATAACAACTGTGCTCCCCCAGAGTGCAACGTTCCTAGGCAGAGCAGCTGGAAGATAACAGTTGTCTTCTGAAAGCATCGTGAGTTGCTGATTCTTCAAGTAATTCCCAAAGACTCCATTAAAGTCTTGCTTCTAAGGCCAGCTTTCATTTTCTCCAGTTCTCTTTGGAAACGTCAGATCAGGTATAGGTTCGCTGTTATGAATAAATTCTTAACAGCACAGACAAGCAGGAGCCCTCAAGTAGAAAGGAAGTTAGACTCTGTTCTTAAGGGCCAGTTCCCATGACCAGAAATTGGGTTTTTATTTTTATCTGTGTGCCGCTGTTGCCAACCGATTGAAGGCAAATGTTGGCACGGTTGGCGGTTTCTCTTTCAGCAAAAATGCCAGGCAAGTCCTCAGTGACTTGTGTGATTGTTCTGTATTTTGCCTCACAGATGATCTTGGGATCATAGGAGATTGTTCAGTTCTAGGTCTGACTCCTGGCAAATGCTGTATCTCTAATGAGTGGTGTCAATGCTCAGGGTTATTAGGAAGACGCACTTTCTGAGCTGGAAGTCATTCCTCTTCTTTCTCTGAGGTACACAAGGGCTCTGGTTCCTCATCTGTGACCAAAAAGTACTTTGTGTGTGCTCGAATGTGCTGAGTGTCTTCTAATTAACGCAATACTTTTTTTCTTGGCACACAGACTAGGGCCAAGTCTCGGTGAGCCCTGCCTCGTTTTACAGGAACCTTCATCCCTGCTTTAAGCCCTGCCGTGTGCCCAGAGGGCAGGTTTCCTTGGGGTTAAAATGGCCAACATATAGGAGGTGAAAGGACTTCACCTGTGTTATAGGGTATTTTTAAATTCAAAAGCCAGGTCGGCTGAATTTTTTCGTTGCTGGGGGAAAAAAAGACATTTAAAAAATAGCTATCGCACACCTTCACTGAGGAATGTCAGGCTAAACAAAGGGGTGCAGATTAAGAGAGTTGCAGAACTGGCAAGCTCCCCTTATAAAAACAATAAATGAGGCCTGGGAAACAACTCGTGCAGAGCGCTTTGGAGCACCCCACCCAGCCATTTGGCAAGAAGCCATCGTCCACATGGAGCACATGTGTTTGCTGTTGCCTAAAAAAGTCCCCATCTGGCATCTGCAATATTCCGACTGCGTGCAGCTTTCAAGGCATTCAAGACAACGATGTGACACATCTTGATGCACGCAGCTCACACATATATTCAAATTCTGTTGAGAGCTCCATGGTGCAAGGCAAAGGGGAGGCTGTCCACTCACAACTCCTCCCCTGCCTTCACCCATTTGTCCCATTTTTCTTCTAGCTTGGGGAGACCTGACAGGAGGGAATGCTGGAGAAATCAGCAGGCAAGGAAGACTCAACTCCCCCACTCCCATCCTCAGTGACTCTCCCCACAAATGCTGCTACTACACCTAGCAAATGTGTGTTTGGGATAGGTGCTTCACCCAGGCAATGCAAAATCCCACTTTTTCTTACTCAGCTGAAGAAAGCAAGTGGCAAAGGATGCCTGGGCAAGAATTGAGGCCTGAAAGAATGCACCCCCCTCTCATGCAATGAAGTGGTACCCACATTCTGGCCCCAAGTAGTCAAGTCACCTCTGTTATTTTTAATAAGCCAAGAGGGGCAGGTGTCAAGAGGGCAAGTGGCTGGGCATATGGTCGCCAGCACCTTGTGTACACCAGGTGACTGCATAAGCTGAAACTGATGCCACAACACATCCTTGGCATTGGATACTTCATCTGGAACTGTGGAATCAAGGTCACTCCGCAGTTAGACTTTCCCCCCCAAATGCGTCATAGTGGGTCTCTGCATGCTTCAGTGGTTGCTTCCCCACTAGTTACTAGAGGATGCCGTGCAAGTTGCAAAATGAGCCTTCTTCGCAGCCCACATAGCCACATGGTAAGCATGATTATGTGCTCTAGCCAGCATTCAGTTGGATTCGGAGTGTGTTTTGCGCCACTGGGGCTCTAGTCTTTGTGCAGCGTGCTTTATAGCCAGAAGCTCCCCAGGATATCAAGGAGCCACTCAGGCTCCATGGGGCTAGAGAGGATGCTTGGGAGTGATTGTGTCAACTGCCCGTTTCATCATGCCATGCCATAGCAAAGCCAGGGTTTTGGCAGGATTGTGCGCATCTCCACTGGAAGATCCCCCCCCCCAAGAGCATTCAGGGTTGCTTCAGGTTCCACAAGTGTCCAAAGGCAGGCGATCTGAACACCCACCAGATTTACAGGGGCAAAGTGCTGCTACAGTTCCAAAGTTAACCATGTTACATGGTCCAGCCATGACAAAGGAGTTCATTGCTGCCCCCATGTCTTCAATCTCCATCCCTCATATTGATGTGTTGGAACAGTGACTACTTGAGAATCAGGATAGGAACCAAATGTATAGGTCTCCACTCCAGATGGTGGTCAGCTCCCCCACTCCTACTATACCTTACCCTGCTGCTGCCACTAAAACTGGGGCAACATCTTCCTAACTCTCTGCTGCCTACCCAGCCAGGCGCATCCTAGGACCATCATCTGAGATCACTGTATACAGCTGGTGATTAGGACCACATTGTGTTCACATTCTTCCCATCATTAGATGGGAAACAACATCTCTATGGAGAATGGCTATGATGTAGCAACTGTAATACATCCAGTTCTTTTATTTGATAAAGTATATAATATGTCCTTCACCTATGAAGACATGCAAGCTGTACATGAGACCATCAAGGAAATTACAGCTGGAAAACTGATACAGTATAGAGACTCACTTCTAAACAGGCATAACAGCTCAACTGAATTTACAAATTATCTTAACCCTTACCTGGTTTAGATTGAATGTATTTTGGCAGCGCTGCAACACACTAGTTGGCAAGCGAGACGCAGTTTATGGTTTGGCTGGCTTGCAAAACATATAATAGGCTAAAAACTACTGCCAGCCTGTTGCCTGTGAGCCCTCTGTAAACAATGGACTTGTTATTGTGACTTCATAGAATTTCATGAACACTCAGGAGGGAAGTTGTCAAGGAAACTGCTGACAAGATGCAGAAGTAAAAAATGCCCTTCACTGAGGAAAAAACCTCCACACAGAACCTAGGAACAGGGGTGGATGCGAGCTGTTGACATGAAGATAGAGTTATTGGGATGTGGAGTAAGAAAGAGAGAGAGCTTTTCAGCTGAATGCAAAGTAATGTCCAGAGGCAGGGTGTCATAAGACTGAGGAGGGGCAGGGCTGTGGAGGGGGCAATAATCTGAGGACAGGATAGGCCAGGGCATGGAGAAAGGGATATAGAAATACTAATCCCAGGAACCATGCATGGCTTGAAATGGGGAATTGGTGACCAGGGCTGTGTAAATTCCGCAACTCTTTAAAATGCATGGAATGTGGAATCAGGTGCAGGATTCACAAAGTGTGTGACAGACATGTCAGGTGCCTCCAGCCAAAGATCTATCTGGTTCTGTTACCAATCAATTTTGAAAGATTCCACACCTTCCTCACTGTTGCAGCTCCTTACTATGTGCAGGATGTTGGGAAAGATGGAGGGCACAAGAAGAAGGGGACGACAGAGGACGAGATGGTTGGAAAGTATTCTCGAAGCTACAAACATGAGTCTGACCAAACTGCGGGAGGCAGTGGAAGACAGGAGTGCCTGGCGTGCTCTGGTCCATGGGATCACGAAGAGTAGGACACGACTAAACGACTAAACAACAACAACATTTATGTGCAGATCTTTTTTCTATATTCCTCTGAAAAGACTGACAGTCTGGAAGTGCCGAGAAGAACCATTTTTCTAGAGTGGTGTGCACAAAATCTTGTTAAATTGTATTGTAAGGATTTTTATTTCAACTATTCATATACATTGTATTGTCCCATTTAACTTACGCTCCCCACCCCCTTTCCCAACAAAATTGTACATTTTAAAATGAAAGCATGTGGCAGCTGGGAGGCAAAAGTCTGTTTTTCTTGAAACCGGGTACTTTTCTGTAAAGATAATCTGTTCTCTAGCAAGCCGAGTGAATTTCCAATGTATGTTTTAATGTATTCTATGTATCTCTGCTGGCTATGAAAGTTCCAAAAATCTGGAATCAATTGGGAGCTTCAGCTATAAATATTCTTGTATTGCGTTTTACCAGCGAAACATAATTGGAGCACTGGGGATTATTAAAATTGTCCAGAGCTGGCCAAAGTAGCCGAATAAATGCTATATGTAAAAGAAAGCAAAACCATCCCATCAGTATTTCACTAAGCAACCACGTGAGCCAGGAAATGCTCAGCTCTCCATGAGTGAATGTGTAATGTTCAAGCAAAAGTTGGCCAACGAGTTCAGATTTACTGCGCTGCCTAGCAAGGCTTGGAGCCAGTATGAACCACCAAGCACTGTTGATGCTCAATCTCCATTCATTTAAATGAGTACATTGGATTCACAGCAGTTCTTGGTGGATGGAACCGTTCACTCGTGAAACGTTGCACTTTATGCAGCTATCATGTTTGTCGTGGCCGTACTCACATTCCACAGAAATTGTATAAAGTGAGCTAAAGGGACACACGTTATTAAAAACGTAGGGATTCACTCCAGGAAGTCCTACTTGGTCAATGCTCCCTGACACATGCATTCATAGAGCTGTCCCTTTGTCAAAATCCATCTAAGGCCATGGCCATCATCTTGTGACAGGGAATTCCATAAGCTAATGATGTACTATGAAAAAGAGGTACTTTCTTTTATTTTTCCTGAATTTACTACAAACCAATTTCACTGAATCTCCAGTTCTAGTGTTATCTAACCCACTCCTAAGAGTTAGATTAGCTGCTCACTTAAAAGGATCTCAAATATCAGGGGTTAGGGAAGAACTCGACTGAAGTTGCTGGGAAGCTACTGCCTGTCAAAACATGTGCCATTTGGGTTAGATTGACCAGTCGTATGACTGTATGTGGCAGTTTCATACACAACCACAACTGAGTCTGTGTAGGATTGCCATAGTGAAAGGCTTTTCCTTACCTCGCTGGTGAACAGATCAGACGCCACGTACATGTGTTCTTGTTTTATGTCCAGTACTCTAGAACAAAGAGATTGTATGTGAGATCACAGCACATCTAGTCATAGTTGTATGCTCTTTGTGCAGAAAGTAATTTCCTTTTTTTAAGCATCTGCCAATTAGCAGAAAGGAGGGCAAAAATCAAGGAAAGCACCAGAGTCTTAAGAGTCATGGGTTATTTTCTTAATTTGGTCTCCTATCTCTCTCAGGGAGGGCCATGCTGACTCTCTCTGCCTGTACTCATGAAAACCTGAACGAGCAGCATCCTTGCAGCATTGCATGGAGAGATCATAAACTTTGATTCTTCCAGCTTGTGCTGGAATGGTTGCCTGCCAAGGTCTTCAGCTTGAATGCACAGATACTTTCTGGCCAGCAGCTAGGGGGCTGGGGGGGGGAGGGGAGAGAGAGAGAAAAATCATTGCTGGAAGGGAAGGATATGACTGACAGGCTGAAGCTCTTTACTGTTCCTGATCTCTCTCATTTTCCACTTGTTATTGTACTTCTTCATTCGTTTGCATTATATACTGCAGGGATTACACCTGCTGCCTTTGAGTGCACTTGGTTTATATTCTAGTGGTATCTAGAAAGTGTATAGAGCAGGGTTTGCAAGCCTGAGGCCCACTCACCCCAGGGACAAAACGACACCTGAAAAAGTTCCAAGAATCTCAAAAGAGACGCCTGAGTCCAGATGCAATTCAGATGTAACACCAAATCATGGTTGGGTGTTACATGAATGAGCAATGAAGAGATTTGGAATCGTGTATTCCTACCTCCTCTATTCTTTCAGTGAAATATAGCTCAAAAGAAAACAATAAACCCATTCTTTCGTCTTTCCATGTGACTTTACCCCCTCCCCCCAAAAATAAACATAAAATGAATGTCAGCAGTCCAATTAGTTGTTTTCAGAATACTGTTCTCTTCCTGGTTATCATTCTAGGCTACCTTGTTTCCTCCCGAGCCAAGATCGCCAGTAGCTTTGAAATATCGCCTGGACAGTCAGAGATCAGAATGGAGAATTTGCAGACTCTGTTGTCCAGTGTAAGGGCACGATCTATGCACTGCCTCATCAGTGAGAGCTCCAGGTTACCACTGCACACTGCAACAGCCACTCTGGAAAACGAGTAAGATCACCAGAAATTCATTACTATACAAAAGAAGTCCCTTCATCATGTTTTATATCAGAGTGATAACATTTGCTAAAATGTACAGTATGTTATTGCTTTCCCCCATCCATTACAGCTGTCTTTTGCATAGATTACAAAGCAAATGATATTCAATTGATATCTGTTAATTCAAGCCAGGTCTCTGAAGCAGTCAATTGTTTATATGTCATTTTTAGAACAGACGTCCATGAACAAAATCAACCAAGAGTACTATCACATCAGCCACTTACACCCCAGGAAAACTGTTTTGAATGGCAGGCTTGGTTCTTCCCCGGTAGAGCATCTGTTCATGTTCAAAATTAGGCCGGCTCACAAGTAGCTTGCATGTTGCGCTTTGTGGAGGAAACTTATTGCAGTCCAGCAATTGGCAGGATCAAACTGTCACAAGCCGATGAGGGGACAAGAAGAGATCACTTGTCTCTCCTTCCAGAGAAACTTGGTGGCAGGAAGGCGCTTTTAAATAAAGTATGCTAAGAAAGGGCAGTGAGGTGGCAGAGTTACAGGGGTATGCTACTCCTGGAATATCCTGGCTTGTAATACAAAGATGTGCTCCTGAGAGAATACTAATGTCATTCAAGAGACTGAAAAGTGGGTTTGAGATGAATCATCATCTGGGCCTCAAACTTCCTTTTAGCTGTGCTTGGCCATTGGCTCCAGTAGAACACCATTTTTACTGAGTGGTGGAAGTCTCCGTAATGTATAAGCTAAAGTGCTTTAACTGTGGCATGGGCTTGATTTTACTGAAACCGAAGTATTATTTCTGTCATGCTTAGCTCCTGCCTTCATCCAGTATTGCTTCACTGAAGCTAAGAAAAGAAACAACACAGAACAGCTGAAGTGACTTCTAATACCTTCAAAACAGGGGGTCCTTTGGTTCTGGATGTGTTCCACCCAAAAGTAGTGGATAATCTGGGACGCACAATGAGAGAGGCCAAACAACCCTCTTTGCATCTAAGAAACACAGTTCTCTTTTCCTTCCTCATAGTTCCGTACCTTTTACCCTTTAACTCTGGCAACTTCCCAGTGACCAGAGCTGCAAGGCCAATGGATCCTTCTGCATCGACCGTGGCTCGTTCGTATTCCAGCAACCTCAGCATGGCAATCAGAATGTCCTCTTCTCTGAAGAGTGAGAGGAACAGGGTCAAACAGAGGGCTGCTTATGCACACATCACTTGATTTCTCCTATTTCTTTCCCCCCAAAGCATTTCACTGGGCAGGACAGGAAGTGGCAGCACAATAAGGCAACTAGTCACTGTGTGTGTGTGTGTGTGTGTGTGTGTGTGTGTGTGTGTCTGTCTGTCTGTCTGTCTGTCTGCCTATTTTTATGTCAAAAAGCATATCCATCAATTTCATGTTGCACAAATGCTGTTTTACCTTACCCATCCTGGTCCCCATTTGTCCATGCTACCACTTAATTCTGTTGGCTGCGGCAACACATATTACTGTCATTGATGTCACCAAATGACTCTAAAGGGCTGTGGGGCCCTGGATGTCAAAAATGGCCACAAAAATGTGACTGCAGGAGCCAACCTCACTGAGGGATTCCAGGCCCCTTTCTTATTACATAGTGACTTATGATGCCTTTCCAACCCAAATGAATCTTTCACTCTTCATATCATATTAAGTACATTTTGTGCTCAGGGGCTTTTGTTGTGGTGGTGGTTGTTGGGTTTGTTTTAAGTTAAATGCCTCTTGGAATCACTTGGAAGTGCTCTAGGAAGTGACCACACCAGACAATAGTTGTCCTTGATTTACTCATTTGCTGTACTCACCGCACTGTTACAACCTTATCAACAAATTTCCCAGTCAGCTGCAACGAGTTGGTGCCAAAACAAGGTCCGCTCACATCTGTAGGTTGAAGCAACACATTTAAAAAAAAGGGGGGGCAGGTAGTAAATTATTTTTCCTGCTAATTGTAAGTGAAACATTTTTTTAAAAAAATACTTGGCCATTTTGTAGCTTATAACACGGCAAAGAGCATCTGAACACCTACCTTACCAACACAGGTAACAGCAGAAAAACAAAACAGGATGACTTAGTGTCTCCTTTTCAATGGAATGGGAACTTATGTAAAGTAGAAAAGATGCCAAAGTCTCTTACCTCTGTAAAACTGATGGTTACTGCGGGTCTGATCTTCTACCGGGTGACCAATCTTTAACGATTGCTGCAACACAGGGAAACTCTCCGATTCTACACCCTGAGAAAGACAAGCCCCATTTAAATGATGGTTTAGCATTTCAGTTTAGTTTTCAAACATGCATCCTAACATTCCATGTCTCAGTCAACTGCTCTCAACCATGTTCTCCTATGCCAAAGAGGTACAGTTTTGAGTTACTCTGGCAGTGTGTTATGACCAGGCAAAGTGACACGGAAATTCAATCCGTGTACAAGACCTAGTTTTCACAAAGGCAGCAAACCTATGACTGTCTTTTGCCACTTCAAATTGCTGGTGGGAGATTCAGATGATTGAATACAACTTCATGTGGAATAATTCCGTGCATACAGAGAACAAATGTGTCAGAGAGAAAATTAGGCAAGAACCCATACCCTCAGCATCCAGTTTTTTAGATGAAGAGGAATAGTTGCATGGGAAAGGGGATTCAGTCACGTAAACTCCCAAGTTCAAAGTAGTACAATACAGTCACCTTTATCACCTCAGTGAGAACTAGGCCAGAATAACCCATGAGACTTAACCTAACAAACACAAACTGCAAAAACATCCTACCAGAAAGGATTCATTAGGTGGTCATGGGCAACGAAGTTCATCCTTGCCTCTTTCATGCCATCCAAATCTAAGAATCCTGCACTGAACAATGTGATCAATGTGTCTTATCCTTGGACTGTGCCATTTCAGCCTGCAGGTGGGGACATGGTAAGTCTGGGTGCTTTTTTCATATAAAAAGCTCTCCAAGATAAAAAATATATAGCTGGGCACAAACTGCCTCTGAAGGTCTAAAGCTCCATTTAGATGGCACAACACAATTTCCATTGACGGTCCTGTCCTCTATGACAGGAGCAGCAGCATTCTTGTAGCAGTTCAGATAGGGTTGCCATGCTAACCACACAGGCCTTGATTTTCATCTGCAACTTGGCAACCCAGTAGCCAGTGTGAATTATACAGAGAGGCAGGGCTACAGACATCTATCTTCTCATAAGAGTACAACTCTTCTCATAAATAAGATACAACTCGTACCCTGACAAACTGCACCCAAGCCATACTTTCACCAAATCATTGTGAAACCGATTCTTTGTACCTGTGCAAATCTAGGTTATGATCCATCAAAGGTAAGCACTTTCATGTTCCATTGATCTATCAGTGATTTGGAGCTTTAGTTCAGTTTTAATCTTGTAAACTGCCGTGAGATCTCCTTTGATGAGATAAGAAATTATGAAACCTACTAAAGAGGATTGGCAGCTGAAGTTGATGGAATCTGCCACATTGGCAACTAGTAAAATTAGAAATCAAGATGAGGCAGAATTTAAGGAGGAGTGGAAAATATTTGTAGATTATTTTTTAAAAATATTGTGAACGTGTTAAAAATGCAAGTAGCTTCAGAATAGGAAGTAACATTTAAAACTGAAAATATTTTGGAGAAGATAAGGTATAGAATAACAATAATATGCAGCATTATTTGGAAAATTAAGGAAACCATAGAGGGGAATCCAAAGTCACTTGAAAATGTTGTAGGTTCTTTTGAACTATATAAATATTTTTGTAAAAAAGAAATTACAAAACCAAATAATAATGGGAACAATTTATGCAGGGGCCAGGTCTCTTCAATTGAAATCAACGTGGCCAAACTTTTTCACTAGATGGTGCACTTTGTTTTAAGTGGGTTGGCTTAACCCTTACAGTTAGCAGGCCAAGTTCTGATTGTAGGGTAAAATTTCCCTCAGCTGGTTTCTTAAAACACACGAGAGAGAGAGAGAGAGAGAGAGAGAGAGAGAGAGAGAGAGAGAGAGAGAGAGAACCTCTTTCACCTTGAACCACCTCAGGAGATTTTTGAACAGATAGGTGTTCTGCACATTTCACTTGTGGGACCAGAAATCACAAGCATAAATTGGATGCGTATCCAATTGAGTCCCAGTGATTTCTGGTCCCACAAGTGAAATGTATCTGCCAATGCGGCAGATTCCATCAACTTCAGCTGCCAATCCTCTTTAGTAGGTTTCATAATTTCTTATCTTATAAGAAATTATGAAATGTATTTAGTAGGTTTCATAATTTCTTATCTTATGTATGTATGTGTGTGTGTGTGTGTGTGTATATATATATACACACATACACACAGTAATAATCATATTAATGATAATAATTGTGTGTGTGTGTTGGAATGTGTTTTGAACTCTCATTCCTCTCTCTCCTCACTACATTGTTTTCAGTGAGATACATATTTGCTCCATGCACCACCCTCCATACATTCTGTTGCAATGCATCACGCATAAATACCCTTTCCTGAAGCATGGCTAAAGGTAGATTGGCTCATGTGGTTTGAAGAGCAAAAGCTGAAGCTTTTGGTGCCATTTGCCAGGAAGCTCCTTGGGTGTGCTTTTCTATTTAACTCCTCTATCAAAGCCCAATGTCTTTCTGTTTAGTTATTGATTCAGGTAGGTGGCCGTGTTGGTCTGACGCAGTCGAAATAAATAAAAAAATTAAAAATTGTCCAGTAGCACCTTAGAGGTTAACTAAGTTTGTTCTGGGTATAAGCTTTCGTGTGCATGCACACATCTTCAGATACCAAGTATAATATCTGAAGCAGTGTGCATGCACACGAAAACTTATACCCAGAACAAACATAGTTGGTCTCTAAGGTGCTACTGGACAATTTTAAAATTTGTTTAGTTTTTGTTAGTTTCAACAAGCTGGTTTAATGCTACTAGAGTCTGAACCAAAATACAGCCAAGTACAGCTTTCAAAATGCATACGTGCAGGAGCTAAATCTATTTAGATGCTTACAATCACAGAAATATGTTCGTTCAGGTGTTTCAGTGCAGCGGCTGAGCCTGCTAGCAGTCCACAGTGGGCCCCTGCCGGGAATATCACTGCATCCAGTTTTGGCACCTGTTCGTAGATCTCCAGTCCCATGGTCCCCAGCCCTGATAGATAGACAGAACTGTCTTCTCTGCAAAAGCAAGCAGAGGGAAAACATTTGCTCATCAGCAATGAACAATACCTTCATTATTTGCTGTGATAAAATAGCTAAGGGTTAACCTTCATGAGCATGTTGCTAAAGCAGCTGCAGGTTCTGTTGGAATGCAAATAATAATAATAATATCTCTCATTGCTTATATATTTAGTTTGTATGTATAATTTATGGCTTCTGTTCATAGAATCATAGAATTGTAGAGTTGGAAGGGAGCTCAAGGGTCATCTTGTCCAACCCCCGCGATGTAGGAATCTCAGCTAAAGCATCCATGACAGATGTCCACCCAACCTCTACTTAAAATCCTCCAAGGAAAGAGAGTCCACCACCTTCTTTGCTTTTATTTTTGAATATTTTGTTCATGAATGAATAAGCTGTACAAGGATATAAGGCACTGAGCACACTGAAAAATTATCTTTCCCCCATAATACAGCAAATGGTTTGGTGACACCTTGAAGACTAATTTTTTAGGAACACAAATCCTAAAGTGTGGGTTCAGCACCCAAGTGCAGCTGGATCAGATAGGACTAAGGACTGGATGGAATTTGGGAGGTTCACACAGGCTCCTGAGTTGCTGATATCTCTTGATGAGGCTTCTAGACACACCCAGATCAGGAGATGAAAGAAACAGGCCTCTGCACCATCATTCAGGGAAATAAGAGTGTCCTACATATTTTAGATGTTTACTTAAAACTAAATTTAAGATAATTTAACAAAGCACATGCCATCGTTAATGGTGAAGGCAAACGACTTTCTTTTTAACAGCAGCCATAGCAGATTAGATGGTCTTGGTGTGGGTTTAATCGTCTAGACTCGAGAAGATACCTGCCTGCTCTAACTTGGTGGTACAACCCAGCTGCTTCATAGTCTCATTTTAGGATTATGTACTCTCCACCACCCCACCTCCTTTTTTTGCTTACTGCCTTAAATGCATGGATGGGTGTTATTGCATCGGACAAATTGACTTCATTTCATGTGACAAAAGTCACAGACACACTCTTAAAACTAACATATGCATCAGTTGCTGCCAATGACTTGAACTAGCGGAAATCATCATTTCCAGCTAGGAGGCAGACAAAACTACGGTAACAGAAGGGTTACAGAGGGCACAGCTGTACTCCAAACTGGTATTTGTTCTTTACAAGTGTAGCTGTCATGTCCCCCCGCCCCAAAAAAGAATCCTGGGAGTTGTTTTTGACAAGTCAGCTGAGAATCAGCATTAGAGATCCCTTTGCCGCCTTGTAGTCCAAATAGTTCCCAGATATTCTAAGGAAATGACATAACTATTAAATCAGATTAAGTCTGTAATGTACATTTTTCCTCTCAGAGAGCTAAGAGGGCTATTCTAGTTGTTGTTTTTCCAGCAAAAACCAGCTATGGCTTGGCAGGAATCTCTGGGTTATTCTGCTATTGCTCTCCTTTCTCTTGTGCTTTCTGCTCTCATTCAAAATGCAAGAAATGGCATAGGATCTCTTTCCTAATCTGCTATAAAGGCAAAGTCAGTTTAGCATTCTGGACAGCAAGGAATTTACAGGAAACTACAGCTTTTCGGTTTAGCTCTTTGCAGAAACGCAGTTCAGACCAACATGGAATAAGTCTTTCCATGACCCAAAGCCAACATCTGATACCTTAACTTCTGACTTGGAGGACCTCCCTGAAGGCTACAAAGAAGTTTTAAGGCAGCCCAAATCCTAACTAAAAAACTCCTTCAGTTAGCAAGTTATGAGTAAACCGAAGGAAACAAAGTTTAAAGTGGGGGCAGCAATATCAGATCAGGAAGAAGTGGAGAGAGCTAATTATAAGAGCTATTTTTTATTTGATTCATTAACCTGCAGGATGACAAATTAATGGAAATGTTGTACCAAATAGCATTTGGAAGCTGCTCATTCCATTGGCCTCATCAGTGGATACAGCAAGCAGAGATCCAGAATGCTTGACACTTACGGCTGGCAAGAAAGAAAATATTCTAGTTCCAAGGTATCTCAACAGTTATTGTGATGCTGCGGCCAATACATGTGCTCTATTTTCCGCTCAGAGAATTACAGAAACAACTGGACTTTTCTACTTTTAGCCAAGGAAATAATGTGCAACACTGGAAATGTTCCATTACTCATATTCCTACCTAGGGAGGACTTATCTGCAGTGTTCTTTTAGTGATGATGATTCACAAAATGTAGCCCATCTTTTCCCCATCACCACATATGGTAAGGCTCAAGTTGTGTTTCCATCAAGATCTTTATAGTGATGTTGCTATAAAAGGTCATCCTGAGTGTTGTGGCTATTATCTGTTAAATATCCACTTACTCTTCGAGATACAAGTAGCCATTTTCTTGTGCCAGCCTCTTGGCGTGCATCTGAGCATCTCTCGCTGTAGAGCCATAGGAAATGACCATGGCACCGTACTCGCGGCACATTTTAACTCTGGCTGGCAAGGTGCTGGTGGACATGATGACAAACACCGGGATTTGGTGCTCTGAGGCATGATATGCTACTGCCATGGAGAAGTTAGTGTCCGAGGCAACGATCACACCTTTCCTTTGCTGATCCTGCAGAACACAAACCATCAAATCATGGGACACTGGTTAGCAATTAGTTTTACGGGGAGGTCACAACTGGAAAGTGGTAGGCCAGAGAATGTGGACTAGCCTACTTTTTGGCTGCTGGCATGCAGCCCCTGGAGTGGTGGCAGTGCAATCTACAAGCCAATAAAGTTTGGCCACCTCTGGCTTAAAGGTTGCCAGCTGCGGGTTCCTATCAGAGGAACATAATGCTTCTCACAGTACCTCCCTGGTCTGGGAGCACAGGCTGCACACTGGCAGAAGGCTACAGAACAGAGGAGGAGTGCCTATCTTCAAGCCAGAGGGTTGGCCCTGTAAGAATCTGAAGTTCTCTACAAGGGGGTGGAGCCTAGAAGAAGCAGTCTGGAGGAAGAAACTTACATGGCCTCAATCTGCTCTCAACCTTTGCTGGAGCAAGTTGCCTGTGTGTCCCTGAAATGCCTATGGGATCTGGCATCAGACCAGACCATTACACATCGCAAACCATGGTTCACATCCCCATTTAACTACGAATCATTTTTTGGAAGACCCTCTTAGCTTGGCTGATTTTGTCCAAAGGTGACGAATACAGAGCTGGTGGGTTTTTTAAGGGACGGGGAGAGAAGCGTTCTCTTTCTGGCCAACTTACCTCACAGGGTTGTTTATAAATTGAGTGAAGAGCCACTTCACTCTGATGCTCAGATTTTGCTCCACTGGTTTTCCTACCTGTTGCAAAGACATCAGAAGGTAAAGCACACCCCGCTCCTTCACAGATCCTGTGTACTGAAGGAACTCTTTCTTTAGATATATGTCCATTCCATACTGCTTTGAAAGCCTAGAATACTGAAAACAATGGAACATTCCGGAGTTAATTTCATCTCTGCCCCTTTCCAAACCACAAAAAGTCTATGAGTTGTTGTTTTTTAAAGTGAATTTCTTGTGCTAGGGTGAAAGACTGCATTAATTCACTTTAATTGTGCAAATCTAAGGTTCCAGTATGCACTCGAATTCCTCCTGCAAAATACTGACAGTCAGGAGGCCCCCATACTGAGGAGAGACTCCTGTGAGATAATGAGAAACATTACTAACAGATGCCCAATCTGTATAAGCAAAGCTAAAGGAAGGCACTTTGTTTGGGCTAAGTTGCCTTCATCTTTGCCTTGTGCGCAGAAGTTTAGAGCAAGGCCACAATCCGTATGTTATACTAAAGCCAGTGGGGCACTGATAAAGTAAATAACTTCTAGGGTGCATTGCATTTTAACTAGCGTTGTGAAACAAGTCACTTATCATACCGTACAAGGCGTTTTCTGGACTCCACACTGAATTTTGAACGCTGCTGCACTGATATCTTCAAATCGAATAAACTTGTTGTAGGCTGGCAGGCTACTTCTTTCTGGACGAACAACTGGATCTCTTAGCAATTCCTCGTTATGGCTGATTATCTTCATTTCCCATGTCTTCACTCCCCCATTTAGGTAATCTTCTTCACCAAAATCTTTCAGTCTCTCAGGGTTGATGGAGGGTGGCCGCTGCCCAATGAGACCATTTCCTACTGGCCCCTCCTTACAGCACCGAAGTTCACAGTGTGCAGGGGCATCCAATTTTCTCACTATACATTCATCTCTATGGAGAAAAGAGAAAGAGAAACAACTGCCTTATGAAACAAGCAGAGTTAAAAACCACACCTGAGTACAGATGCCTGTACTTGAATTCTACAATGGCAGTGTAAAAACTGGAACAGGATGGAAAAACTCTTTACACAAGAAAAAGCAGAGGAATGTGGTAGAGACAATTGAGAACAATATTTTTTCAAACAAAAACTATTCCAATATATTTTTTCATTTACTCCTTCACATTCTGATACCTGCTAGGTGAAAAACAGAATTCTGGGGAAAGTGCCAGGAATGGCAAACTGACCAAATCTGCCAGTCCAATGGAATTTCTTGGGACATTCAGATACCCATTATGGGTACAAAGATATGTGTTACAGAAGCTCGAGAGCAACATTTTAGAACTGAAACCACTGCAACGGTAAACTTTTATTTAACCCCTTCACACCCAGGACCCACGTGGAGCAGAATGGAATTGCCCTGGATATTTCAGAATGCCAACTTCTGAGCTAACCAAATTAGCCACATAGTGACTTGATGAAATTGATGCAGTAAGCCACAACACTTCCATTGAAATCAAGTGGAGAGATTGCCATCCCAAGAAATATATTGTATGGTGGAAAAATAGTTGGAACTGCCAATTCCTGAGCTAGACAAAGCAACCAAATTCACCAGTCATATTAAGCCAAATGCAAATCAAACACAAAGCCACAAAATGTCCACATAAACCTCACTCTACCATTCTGGGTACAGTAAGAAGTGTCAGCAACAGTTGAGAACAGTATTTTAGAACTCAAAGAATCCTTTTTATTAGCCCCTTCATGCCCTAAACCTGCTTGGAACAGCCCAGAAGGCAAGCTTTCAAAACAACAACAACAACAGTAGCCTGCCCATTTGACTGGGTGGCTCTCATCAAACCAACCAGCTAGTTCAACCAACTAAAATAGTGACTAGATGTGATTGATGCAGTAAGCCACAAAATATCCACAGAAGCCACACCCGGATGCCCTTTCCAAGCATTAAATGGTATCCCAGAAAAATGACCTCAAACATCAACTTCCAAGCTATTCAAACCAATAAAATCCACAGGTCAAACATGGCTATATGGTATTGGTTGAATAAGCTGCAAGAAATCCAGAGCAGCCATGTTCTGATACTCATTCCAGGCAATAAACAATATTTCAGAAAAATAGCTCAAACAGCCAACCTTTAACTCATCCAGTAGGACCCTATAGGAATGGTGTATTAAGCATCAAAATGCCCATAGAAGCCATGTTCTGGTGCCCATTCTGGTAACAATGGGATGTGAGACTGTTGAGAATAACATTTTAGAACTCAAAGAATCCGAACAGTGTACTTTTCATTAATCCATTCACGCCCAGATCCCATCCAGTTCAGAACAGGATGACCGTGAACTGCTTGGAACACCAGCTTCCAAGCTAAGCAAACCTACTAGAAAGGTTGAAGCAGAAAACCACAAAACATCAATTAAAACCACACTCCAATGCCTGTTCAAGGCACTAAATGGTATTCCAGGGAAATGGCCTGGAATTTTTATTGTCACAAAATATCCACAGAAACCACATTCTGGTACAGTGGTACCTAGGGTTACATACGCTTCAGGTTACAGACTCCACTAACCCAGAAATAGTACTTTGGGTTAAGAACTTTGCTTCAGGATGAGAACAGAAATCGCACGATGGTGGCACAGCGGCAGCAGGAGGCCCCATTAGCTAAAGTGGTGCTTCAGGTTAAGAACGTTTCAGGTTAAGAACGGACCTCTGGAACGAATTAAGTACTTAACCTGAGGTACCACTGTATCTGTTTCAGAGCATAAATGGTGTTCTAGAACAGAAGTCCAGAAGCATGTTTCTGAGCTGTTCAAACCAGCCAGATTCACCAGGTATAATGAGACAGACAGATATAATAAATCACAAAACTTCCTCAGAAATCACATTCTGTGGCTCATTCAAGAGAAAGGGTGTGTGTTGGTTCCTTAAGAGTGCTAAGTTCGTTTTTGGAACTTGGAGAGCAAACCAACCATTGAAAATTTAGGGGTTTTGTACTAATTTTAGTCAATGCATTCTAATGGAGAAGGTTGGAGGGGCTAATTCCAATAATTCCAATATTTCTATTCTATTGTTTCTTCCCATAGTTTCCCGCCTATTTCTATTTTGTTTATTCTGCTTAATTGAAAAGTGAAAGATTATAATCCTGGTGAGCAAGAGCTAAACTGGTCATCCTTGTTTGCATCCTGCCTTAAAGTTGTCATACCATTTTGTCTGTGTAGCAACCATTCTTTAGCAGGAGATGTTGATTAGATTTCACTGGTAACTAGATTACATGGGCTGATCTTTATACAAGGTATTAGGAGCTCAATATGTCTCCTCGATGCCTTCCAGGACACGTTTGAGATCAGTCTGGGACCAGGGTCAAGAAAGTTCATGGTGGGGATCTCCTGCCATATTAAGTTATGCCAACCTTTTTACTCATGCCATGATCCACAGTAATAAACCGTAGAAAAATATCCGATCGACACACACCTATTCACAATCAGAAATGGTAACCAAGTCTCTGTCTTCCCAGTGTTCAAGCTCAGTTTACTAGCCCTCATCTGGTCCACCACTGTACCCAGACAATGTTCCAGGTCATATACGACCTTCCCTGAGTCAGATGTTATGGAGAAGTATAGTTGTGTGATGACACTGTGAACTGAATAAGCCACAAAACATCCTCAGAAACCACATTTGGATAACCAGTTCAGGGCACTCCATGGCATTCTGGAAATACAGCTAGGTGCGCCAACTTCAATGCTAGCTGAACTAACCCAATTTACCAGTCACATGAAAGCAAATGATGCCTTAAGCCACAAAACTTCCGCATAAACCAAATTTGGATTAACGGTGTCCCAGAAAAATAGCCCACTTCTGAGCTACCCAAATAAACCCAGGTCAAAAGCCACATTGAGCCAGATTTTTTTTTTGGGGGGGTGTAATATAGTAAGCCACAAAACATCCTAATAACTGATAACATCCAAATGAACCGACCTGGACCCTGCAATCATCATCTGAGGCCCCTTTTCAAGTGCCTCCTTCACCAGAGGTCTGAAGGGCAGCAACACGAGAAGAGGCCTTTGCTGTGGTGGCTCCCTGCTTGTGGAATGCTCTCCCCAGGGAGGCTTGCTTGGCGCCTTTGTTACATATGTTCAAGTGGCAGGCAGAAAGATTCCTCTTCTCTCAGGCCTTTGGCTAATTAAACCATCTGTGACCTTTTAAACTCTGGGAGATATTGTTTCTGTTTGCTGTTATGGCATGTTTTATATCTATAGCTCTAGCTATAGAAATCTGCCCTGTGATCATCCGATAAAAGGTATTATAGAAATTTTAATTAATTGATGACAATGTTCTGGACCATTTCCCCAGAATACCTTTTATTGCCAAGAATGGGAATTGGAACATGGTTTCTGTGGACATTCTGTGTCTTACTGTATAAGCTGATCTAGCTGTGTGTAACTGGGGAATTTAGTTGGTTTGGCTAGAAGCTGGTGTTCTGGGCCATTGTTCTAGAGCATTGTTTATGACCTGTAACCAGCATGTGAATATGGTTTCTGTGAACAGTTTGTGGCTTACTACATGAAGAGAAGACTCCCTGGAAAAGACCCTGATGTTGGGAAAGATGGAGGGCACAAGGAGAAGGGGACAAGATGGTGGGACAGTGTTCTCGAAGCTACAAACATGAGTCTGACCAAACTACGGGAGGCAGTGGAAGACAGGAGTGCCTGGCGTGCTCTGGTCCATGGGGTCATGAAGAGTCGGACACGGCTAAACGACTAAACAACAACAACATGAAGCCAATCTAGTCATATTTAACTGGTGAATCTGGTTGGAAGGTTTTATGGAAAATCATTTATAGCTCAGAATGGATGTTAGAATGTAGTTTCTGTGGGCTTTTTTTTTTTTTTTTTTTTTTTTTTTGCTTACTCCATGAATCTAACCTAGTAATCTGTACATGGTGAATTTGTTGGTTTGAGTAGCTCAGAAGGTGACACTCCCAGCAGTCTATTGTCTGGAAACAGTATCCAATAGTTGTCTCTGTGTACATGGTTGTGGCTTCCTGCATCAATCCCATCTAGTCACTATTTTCTTGGTTTAGCTAGCTTAAAAGTTGCTCTTGTGGGCCATTCCATGACCCACATGACCCATGACATCCGGGGACAGGTTACAATAATTTAAACTACAGTATTGCAACAGTCTAAAATAAACCACAGATGCAAGAAAAGGGTGAACCCCAAAAACATACACCTCAGGCATCAAAGGCCAGGGTAAAATACAATATTGGAATGGCTTGTGTTCTACAATATTTGTCTCAAGTGCCTTTAATACATTACACTCTCTTTGGCTCATTTATAATAAAGAGCTTATTCCTGCGTATTCCGTCTTTTACACTGTCCCTATACAACTCCCTATACAGCACATACATGCAGTGAATCAGTTTGATTGCAAGATGACAGACAACCATGCAATGACTGTGTTCCGGGGGTGGAGTAGCAACGGTGATGTCAACCATCATCACAAGCTGCAGGTTAAATGCACATTTTACAAGCAGTAACAAAAGATGCCCCGTTCATTTTAAATATGAGTTGTAGATCAGCTTGCCAGTTTGTAGATTAGCTTCCTCTGCATCAGATACTCCAGGAACCACATATTCTGACGTGTGTTTTGCTTGGCCATTGTATCTTGAAAGCCTTCTACTTCTCCTCCTATGCAAGTTAGTGCCAGAAGGGTGCAACATGCATCTAAGTTGGAGTAAGTGGAAGGTGCAACCCCTGCTTACAGACATACCACAGTTACTTCTCCCCAGCCTCTGTTCCAAACCCATATTTGAGGCGTGGTGGGAGGGTGTGGCATGCAGAAAATGGGTGGTAGGGAAAGGTTGAGCATTCTTGTCACACTTACCACTCCTCTGCAAATCATGCAGGGCCAAGGAACAGTAGTTGCAAATTTCAATGGAATTTAAAAAATCAATAATGAAAGGAAATACAAAATAAAGCAAGTCCAATAAAAAAGCAGCCATGATGCTTCTGATGAGCCCCATCTGAGTCTTTTAACTGCTGCTGCCAGCTCTGGAGAAGGCCTTGAGTGGGTACCACTCTAGTCACATTTCCACAAAGCATGTTCTCCTTCATGGAGAGCACGTCTTGCGGTGGGTGCTAACAAGACACCCCACTGTTGCTGGGCCGGAAAGAGTTTGGCCACCATTAGCAGAGGGCTGGCTGTTGCCGGGGAGAATTATATGTTGCCATTTTTTGATTGACAGCCCTAGTCTTTAAATGCCCTGCATGCAGCGTTGAGCTTCCTCTTTTCGCTCCGTGCATTGGATCACCCACCCTCCCTCCCTATTTTAGGCTGTTGGCTTGACCTTGCGATGCCTGTCAGGGGGTCGTCTGCCTTTGGGGCAGGGGCCCGGTAGGAATCTTGTCCATTTGGCTGATTGGCTGGTTCCATTTGGTTTTTGCCTACTGCGTAGCAAATCGTCACAACTTGTAAGGTTGCGGTTAGGCATTGGTTTAGGAATTGGTTGGTGGAGGCGTGTGGATTTGGCTGTGCCTGCCCCTCCAAAATGCTGCTGCTGCAAGGGTTTCCCGTTAAAGGAACCCAGGGGCTCGCCATGCTTTTGTCTGAACCCTGTTAAGGAGCTATCGCCACGCAAGAGCCCCCAGGAGCATTTGGGGAGAGGTGAGGCATGGTTCCCAGTCCCGTCTCTCTCCCCGGGTGTCTTACTCTTTTCTGACTTTGCAGGCGTGCGAATGTCAGACTGTCCCTGTGCGGGGTTAGTCGCAACCAATGCCTAAGCAACCATTCACATTGCTTGTAATTTAATAAAGTTGTGGCCAAAATTATGCCAAAAACCTTAAACAAAAATAATGTGTCACTTGTGTTTTATTGGGGGGTGTCTTGGGGACCTCAACACGCAAACATGATGGATTCCAGAAGGATAGCCATGTTACTCTAACGTAGTAAAATTCAGTGTTATATCATACATATACACAGCACACATGGCTACATTAATAAACTACTCTAGTGGGACCAAACAGCAAGGAAACTCAAGAGACAGCAGTAAATGTGTCTACTGTAGTTCTATGCAGAATACAAAGTAGACTATCAGGCCGTGGATGTGTTTTTTTTAATATGTTGGGATTTCAAAATGATATCTTCTACGTTTTGGGATGTAGAATGCTCTTGACTCTGCTTGGTGGATCTGAAGGTTCTAATAAAACCCCCCAAAGTAGATCCCACAAGCCTGCCCACTCCTGCTCTAGACAAAGCTCTGCCTAGAGCAATGTCACAGGGTGAAATCACCCTGTTCCGCTTTTTCAGAAGGCCCAGACAAAAGCAACTCAGGAGTCCACCGAGGATCTTGTCAAACTGAGGTTATTGCTTAAAGGCCTTGTTTGTAGATGCATAATTCTGGTGAAAGGTTTTTAATTAACAAACTGAAAGTATATTGGATAGTCAACTTTATTAATCAGTAATTGAGTTTATGTATAATCCCAGTACACTAAAACAAAATCCTGTGCGTTTAATTCAGAAGTAAGTCTCACTGTTTCCAGTGGATGTTTGAGGGGATTTTTTGTTTATTTATTTGTTTGTTTGTTAGTTAAATATGCATGCATAATAGAACTGTGAGACTTGGAGACATGCCTGTTTTTTCCCCATTTCATTTTTAGTGGGATTAGTAAAACATGCAATGCCATTTTAAAACCTACTTTTTTGCAAATAGCTTCTTTGCAAAGCTGAGGAAGAAAACACAGAAAAGCCACATGGGTACGAAAGGCAATAAAGGAGTGAAAGAAATCAATACATTAGCAGCCAGCCCTCCTGCTCCTGGCAGAAGGGGAGAGATGCTAAAGTCCTGTAACAGTCTGTCAGATACCAAGTTTGCTTCCACACCAGAGCCCCCTTTAGTACTGCTGAGGGACACTGCTTTTTAATAACTAGCTGAAAGTTAAATTAAAATGAAGATTTCATATAAGCATTTAATATAGCACTATCATATCCAGCAAGATCCTCTTATAATGTGTACTCAAAAGTACCGCACTTACAAGAGGTTATTTGAGGGGCAATTAACAGGCTGTTCATTAGTAATCTACCCACTGCCTTGCAGGATATCTTTGGGAGAAGAAAAGGCTAAGGAGCAAACCCTACACAAATCCAGAGTGAAGTCCCTAAGATGCTTGGATGGTGCCTTGTACGCCTCCTCCTGGCTACTCCTGCAGCCAAGCTGGTGCCAAATGTATTGCTCTGCTTTCCTTTGGACCACATCAGCAAGGCTGAGAGAGGGTCTTGCAGACTGGGCAGTCCATGACCTCCATACACACTGCCCAGGCTTGTACCCCGGGGAAGTCACTTCAGTGCAGCTAACGCAGCAAAAACAATGCAGGGGGCAGCAGTTATGAGTTACCAGTCTCTGCAGCCACAGCAGGTGCTGTGATTCTCCAGCAGTTTTACTTCACCTCTGGAGGTGCACTCCATTGTCTCTCGAGACAAGACCAATGCCAATGCTAGTAATCTCTGAGCTCCAATCAACAAGATATAAAGCAAGGAAGGTTCTAGTTTTATATAGACTCAGTCAGGTTCTATTTTGGACTTTAATTACTTGTTTCCTAGCATTTTTATTTACCCTTTCTATAGGAAAAAGTGATATTTTGCACTTACACACAAGAAGGGATGGGGAGGCCAGTAATCCTCTTGGAGCAGACCTGATATTGAGGCTTTCCCCCATTTTTTGTGTGCCTTTTTGTGTGTACGTGAAAAGAACAAGTAACAGGCAATTTGTTATTCATCACTAGTACTATTGTCTCCTGTGCCTTTAAATAACACAGTTCCCCATTGCAAATCTAGACTATTTTAGTGCTTCCTATCCAAACCGAGGGATTAGTGATCAATTTCCCATTGAATAACCTCTCCCCCCACATCCGTTTCTGTTCCTGAGAATTGTCCGATGTTAGTTCCTGTGTGTCATTGGGGATATTTAATTACTAATTCTTCATCATCATCAATATTAGGTGAGAAAGAGGAAACATGATAGACGTGTATAAAATTATACATTGTGTAGAGAATCTGGACAGAGAAAAGCTTTTCCTTTTCATAGCACTAGAACTCAGGGTTATCCAATGAAAGTGTCCATTGGAAGATTCATTCTTCCCACAGTGCATACTTAAAACTGAAATTTGCTCCCACAGGAGACAGTGGTGGCCACCAATTTGGATGGCTTTAAAAGAAGATTAGACAAATTCATAGAGGATAAAGTTATCAGTGGCCACTAGCCACGATGACCGTGATCCACATTCACTGTTTGAGGCAATATGCTTTTGAATACCAGTTGCTGGAAACGGCAGGAGGGGAGAGTGCTGTTGTCCTCGGGTCCTGCTTGTAAGCTTCTCACAGGCATCTGGTTGGCCTCTGTGAGAACAGGATGCTGGACTAAATGGGCCATTGGCCTGATCCAGCTGGCTCTTCTTATGTTCTTATTTTAAATACAGAAATGACGCTGTATTTTATTTCAACTGCCTTTTGTCATCCCTGCTGTTTTTCAACTAATTTTGCTCTTTTAGATTTTATTGATCTTAAAATAATGTCTATCATTTTACTCTTGTAATTATCACACTGTACAGTCTGAATGAATGTGAGGTGCTCTGAGGGATATACTATATTAGTATAATACTACTAAATAATAATAGGCAGTAATACTGATCCTAAAAACTATAAACGTCAGTTGAAGTTACCAGGGGGACCTTGGCTGGATGCAATTTACTTGTGAATAGACATTACGGAAGGAAGGATTTTGGCAATGGGAATGGGCGTTGCTAGATAATTTGACACTGTATTAAATGCTATGTGCATCTAGTTTTAATTCTTCCAGCTAATGCCTCAGCAGTGCTAAATGGTTCTAGTGTGGAAGCATCCATTACATAATGGCAATTTGATTGGCTTACATGAGAGCATCTTCAATTGCACTGCTTCTAGCTCCATGCACATTGCAAGGAAAGTTGGGATTTGATCTTTCAAATGTTTATGCATTATCCTAACTTTTTGTTGGCTCAGGTCTTTGGACTTGAAGCCTGGGAGACAAATAAATGTCTTGAACATTCCACAAGGCTTCTTAAGCTCAATTGAAGACTCTGGACACTGCTGTAATACAATTAGCTTTAAACATCCATAAATTCCCGTCAAAATATACTTCTAATGTGATCATGACAACAGCTAAAGGAATGCATCTAAAACTGAATACAACCCATGGGATAAGTACCATTTACTGATATTTCTGTTGGGCTGTTGCCGCTCATTTTAAACAGAATCTTTACAACAAGAGGTCAAAAGATCCAGAGATTTAAAGCAAATCCACAAGAATTAATTTGTAGGCACAATAAAACACATCTACGTAATTCCTGATGGTGCCTTGAATTCTAGCAATTTATTCAAGAGTTAATGGTTTTTGCCCACTGTTTGAAAATAAACACACAGACTGCAGTTACTTGGGAATGAGGAACAGATAAAGTAGAAGAACATATTATCGCCATCATTACCTATAAAGCACGGCAATGAAATAAACAAAGAAGTGAAGCAATACTCCAACTACTGCACCATAAGGAGGCAGGAAGGATCCAGAGGAGGCGACGGCCAGTGGCTTGGCCCCAGACACAAACCTAGGACTTTCCATAATTCCTAAGGGGGAGAAATCAACACTCTAGGTCTACGTCACATGGCAACATTCTCCAACCTTTGCCAGAAAGGGTCATATTCTTCTTCTTCTCTGAAGCGTTCCCTGGGAGTTCGGTTCTTAAAAACCCTGGAGTAGAGAAATTGTGCAGCAAAATTCATAGCAATGCCTTGGTTGTTATTGAAAGGTAGGAGTCCCAGCCAATGAGCAAAACTTGCCTTTCCAAATACTGTCAGGAAGGGCAGCAAAGCAGTCTGCCTGGCGAACAGGCTGCTGAAAGATGTCCTCCCACTCAGGATGGGACAAAGAAACGACTTTGAGGATTGGCTGCTACTATTTAAAGAGATTATTTCACAGGCCAACCTGTCCCTGTCAATTTGAATCAGGCCCTGGATTATACTTCGCTGGCATTCAGTTAGCTGAATGTTTAAAGCTTTAGATGTTCACTGCTGAGCTGAAGAACGATATTGTGGTTTGTTGCAAAGCTGCAAAGTGTCTCTTTCTAGGAAATGAGATGAGCGGAAGGGTCCAAACATTGCACTTCCAATGTATGCTTACCAGTGCTTTTGAGGAGCAAATTTAAGGAATGTCGGCACAACAGCTTCCCACACTACCATGAAGAACTGAGAGTTGGAGAAAACAGCCCAGCCACGGTTATCTGCAAAATAAGAGAAACCATCCTTAAATTCACAAAAAGTCACAAAGTTTAACCGTTCTTGGAACAGGGTTATAATTTGGTAACAGTCTGCACACAAATCGGCTTATATATCTCAGAGAATGTAAGGACACACAGAGCTAACACTGTCATATTCATGCAGCAAACCATGAAATCATACTTAGGCCATATCTGCGCTGCAGCTCTTGTTGGTTAGCTCTGTCTCAAAAAAAAAATGAGAAGAGGACACAGAGATCGAGGAGGAGACAAAATTGCTCAGCCCCTTTCAACATCTGGGGAGATGGTAGGTGCTTCTACACATTGTCTGCCTTGACCCAAGTTTCCTTCAAGTTTCCATTTTTCTAGAGAAAAATGCAAAGACCCCCAAGACAGTTTTAGGTCATTATTTTTGACAAACATTGTTTCACTAATATGGTGATACTGACTGAGCTGAATCTGGAAGGTGCTGAGTTGCCATCCTTGGTTTAAAATTAACTAGCCATAGTCGGAGCTGTTCATCTTCTTAACGGTAGATAAAGGGTAAAGGAGCTATTACTGTACTGGCCTTCCTTTCATTCCCACCTGTCATACTCTGTTGCTGCTGGGAAATCCTCTTATCCTGTTCTTCATGCCTTTAACTGACCAGATTTGCCTTTCTTAATTCTTTCAGGAGACAGTGTTACACCACCATTATATATAAACAATATAAGTCTTGGTTTCAGTATGTCTAGTAACAAACGATTTTTCTTCTTAATCTCGTGGGACAGTTGGAAAACAAACAATAGACTTTCAGAATATTACCCTAATGCTGACCCTGCTCTCTCTGCTCTGTAATCCTGCTCAAATCCTCTCCGCAACCAGGACAGTCCTTGCTAAAGAATTAATCTGGACTTTCTCACTGCCCTTTTCCTTTATATGCCGCCTCAGGAAATTCAGCATCCTTCCTCTGTTACTATTATTGGTTGGTGTCAGATTATCCTGGTGCACTTTCTATTGATGCCCAAAAAACGAACTTCAGTCTGGCCTCCACCTACGTCCATCCCTAATGAACTTCTGCCAGGCAATTGCTTGTACATATTGCCCAGTGGTTTGGCTAAGTCTATAGTTTATCCATTCGCACTCCCTTTACTGATAGACAGTTTCAACTTTATAGCATTGGCCTCCTTTGTATGGCAAAGGTACTGGAGCCTTGTGGTGCTTTTTGGAATAAGCTGTTTGTTTACAAAACATACAGGCGCACAACAGATGGGAAAGAAGCATACATGAATGCAAGCAGTAGTAATCCTGTACCAAAAGCAGTGAAGCACCCCAAGATCTTGGCAAGCTACTTCTGCCACCCGGAAATCTCTTGGCAACAGCTTCTGCAAGCTCTCAACTCAATTTGTATTCTAAGTTCTGCCTGCATTCATTCAAACTATATTTCCAAGCTTACAACCAGTTGGGGTTGGATACAAGCTTCAGTGGCTTGGAGTAGTCACTGGTCTCAGATATCATTAATGAGGACTAGGGCTGGGCGATATATTGATATATTGTCCAAAGCCAGCTTGAAGTCCACACCATAATATTTTTGACCTCGCAATATATCGTGAATTGTGTGTGTGTGTGTGTGTCTGCATCTGCTATGCAGAAACCATGATTTGGGAAAACCTGAAGCCAGCCAATGCCTCTACATAGCTCCATCCTTATTTCAGACATTGTGATATATTGGTATATTGTGATGTTTAGCTGGTGTTATATCACAATGTTGATATATTGCCCAGCTCTAATGAAGACCTTCATTAAGTGCCAAGCTAAAGAGAAAGAAGCCCATTCTGCACAACCAATAATATTACACAGCAGACTCACACATTTGTACTTTGTCCCACTAAGAGATCACAGCAGTCTAGGGATAGATAAATGGTTGGACGCTGGTATGAGCTATATGCTTTCTTGGGTTTAATATCTTCTTATTCAATTGCAAAAGTTTTTGAGAACCAGATCAACTTACTGGGAGTAACCCTCAAGTTAGAACACATTCCTATTCTCTCTGACGTTTCCCGTCTGTGTGCCCCAGGTAGCTAAGAAAAACATTCTCAAACTAGTTATCAAAATTCAAGGAAACATTCCAACCAGATTAAAAGTGTGGCTGGGGAAATGGGTGTGGCATGGAGAGGATCACAAGTGAGCTGGGGGACCTCATCTGGCCACAGGGCTTGAAGTTCCCCAACCCCGATGTAAAAGATTATAATATCAGTGAGCTTCGTGACTGGGCAGGGATTTGAACCCAACTCTCCCTTGTCCTACCTTGGTATTCTAACTGCTATAACCCACATTAGCTTTCCCCTGCAGATGTTTCACCGCATATTTCAGCAAATTGCTTGCACATATATTAGTCAGTTCAGGTGCCATATGGACCATCTCCTCATAGTATGGCTGGTTCTTCTCTTTGCTTCTACATTTCACAAGGAAGGGGTGTGTTTGCAGACACACTGAGAGGACGCTGGCTATTTAAAGCCTGATCCTGCTAAGCTTTCCCGTGTGATTCTCCTGTCTGTTCCTTTGACAATGAATGACCCCTGTGGCCAGTTATTACCAAAGCCTTCAGCACAGCAAAAGATGCTTTCACTTTATCAAATACCATGATTTTCCAATGAGATAAAGGCATGTAGAAGTGTCCTCATAATGTCCTCCTCCACCTAAATGGTTACAGCACCAACTGCGAAAGATAACCGGGCCAGCTTGCTTTCTGATCTGCGAATCTCTGTGGGCTGCTAAGAGTAAGTGTGTAAGTGGCCTTGAGAGGATCAGGGTCGACAAGATCAGGGGACAGAGAGATTGAACAGGCACCGAAAGGTGAAGCCAAATGCAGGGTCAATGTAGGCCAGGATTCATCTCTGAAGGAGCAGGCCAGGCTGAGATGACTCCCCAAAGGGGAAAGGCATGATGCCCGTAATCTGGGACAACATTCAAATCCAGAAGTGGTGGTCTCTGGAGACAATGATCAACTTTAGGCAGGAACAGAAAGCAGTGTAGGAGGTCCAGATATGGCTGCCAGCCATTTGGGGGGGGGGGGATGCAGTCCAGCTCTTTAACTTTATCTACACAAGTACAAATCAGCCTCTGAAGCTTTTCACAGCATGGGACTAAATACTACCACTTGCACACCCTCCAAGTGTCTCGATTTTCCAGGGACAGTCCTGGAATGACGAAAGCTTCTGGTATGATCTTGGAATGTTCCTATTTCCCCTGTCAGTGCTGCCACACTGTTCAAGCACAAAACATGATGGGAGAAGGTTTTTAATTGGTACAGGGCACTTAAAAATACATTTTTAAAAATCTTGTGTTGTTCCAGGTAGCTAAAATCAGGACAGGGACTAGTAGCAGGGCAGGAAAAAGACAAAAAACAAGGAATGTAGTTCATTGTTACAAGCATCTTAAGGTACCTATCTTTTCAGAGGAAAAATACCTCTGGGATGGTTCCCAAGCAGCAAACGCTCTTGGTTTAACCTGGAGCCAAGGGTGTCACTGAACTGTGGGCTTAAAGCTCATGGATATGAAATAAAAAGAGTATATTTCCCCAACAACTGTAGAGGGCACCTCTCTGACGTAGGGGAGGCAGCTGACCAGGGGTGGGATTGGAGAGGAGGCTGAGGCAAGACTCCCCAAGGTAGGGTGTTCGAAAAAGACTGAGAAGCTGCCAGCTCTGCAGGCAAGGGGTGTGACATAACAGTTTCTGAGCCCCACAGGGTGTCACAGAAATAATGTAGTTAGTCAGGGGAGCTGTGGACTAAAAAATGTTGAAAACCTCTGCCTTACACAATCCATCAGGCATGTCAAAATGGAATACCTAAACTTCTTTCCTTTCCAATCAGTGTAAGTAGCTGCAAGCTTAAACATTCAAAGTCTCTTAGGCTGTTCTAGACTCCTATTGATCTAAATCCCTTTCCCCTTCTTCCAGCTGTGTCCAATTAGACCGACTTAGCTCTGAATCACAGTTCACTCTGCGTTTAAAAGCAAGCTTCACGACCAGCTTAGTGCCACTCCAGAACTCTTACTCTGGATGGACTCAACCAATAGAAAAGGGAAATTAAATCTGGAGTAAGTCTTTCAGCAGCCTGTCAGCCAGGGAATCAACTAACTGTTTGGCTGTTTTGTTTTGGGGTTTACTTTTAGGTCATTTCCCAGAAAGCAAGGAGGCAAAGCTGTCATCTCTCCCCCAGGTTATTTTCTTTAGTTGTACAGTTTGGTAACTTTTTGGGCAAGCTGTGCCCCCAGAGCGGCTCAGAGCACCTGGCCAGTGTCTCTAACTCAGTCTTACACAGTACTGGCCCACATATATGGCGCACTTTCCCCCCAAATTCCGATTGTGAAAAATTAAGTGTGGCTTACCCTTACGGTCTCGCTGCTGAAACAGCTGCCCAGGAGGGCCATCGGGGTGTGTGTGTGCAGGACAATGGTGCACAGCCCGCAGCGCCAAAGCCTCCCCTGACGCCGGCTTGGAGAGGTAGTGCCAGGAGTGCTGGGAGGCAGTAGTGCCAGGAGGCAGGCGCCCAGCACGCTAGAAACCGGGTGCTGGCTTGGGAAGCAGGGCGCCGAGAGCCAGCCATCCCTCGTTCAGGGCAGCCCTGCCAGGAGGCAGCTTGCACCAGCAAATAAGTCTTGAATTTTAAAGGTGCAGCTTATTTGCGGGTGCGGCTTATATTCGGGCCAATACAGTACTTGATTTACTCCCAAGTAAGTTCCAATAAGTTCCGGGACACGGGTGGCGCTGTGGGTTAAACCACAGAGCCTAGGACTTGCCGATCAGAAGGTCGGTGGTTCGAATCCCTGCGACGGGGTGAGCTCCCATTGTTCGGTCCCTGCTCCTGCCAACCTAGCAGTTCGAAAGCACATCAAAGTGCAAGTAGATAAATAGGTACCGCTCCAGTGGGAAGGTAAACGGGGTTTCCATGCACTGCTCTGGTTCACCAGAAGCAGCTTAGTCATGCTGGCCACACGACCCGGAAGCTGTACACAGTCTCCCTCGGCCAATAAAGCGAGATGAGCGCCACAACCCCAGAGTCGGCCACGACTGGACCTAATGGTCAGGGGTCCCTTTACCTTAAGTTCCAATAAGCTTGAAATGTAGCAGTGGTGACTGCAGTGGGGTGGAGCTGCCCTCCTGACACCAGTGTTGCTGCTACTTACCTGGATGGGTCTAGGGTGGGGCAGCGTCAAAATCAGGGCTTTGTGGGAACTCCAGATTAGTGGCAGTGGTCCCACCCATTTACTTGCACAGCTCCAGCTTTGCCACTGCTCTGTCCCTGCCAAGTCCAGGTAAGCAGCAAGGATGGCAGGGTTAGGAGGGCAGCTGCACTCACAATATTAGCAGCTACTGGCTTCTTTGAAATAGAGGAAGAGTTGACGTGCATTCGATGTGAAGTCTGCTGCTAGCTGACTTTGGACCAACCCAGGTATTCTCACTGCACCTCCGTTTCTATATCAAACTTTTGCCCCAATGTCAATGAAAAGTACCACAAAAATGCAAGCACATATTGACTACGGGCACTTCCTGATCTTGGAACCTATAAAACATACCCCATCCGTGTTATGCACATCGGATATGTTGCGAATGCATGTCCACCCTTCTCTGCTGTGACTGGACCTTCCAAAGAAACTATTTTTCAAGGGTTACATCACCAATGTGATTTAGGTGCCTTCTCAGGAAGCAAATGTTGGGCACTGCCCATCATCTGGGACAGGTTTCCCCAAACTTGGGTCTCCAGCAGGTTTTGGAATACAGTTCCCATCATCCCTGGCTACTGGTCCTGCTAGCTAGGGATGATGGGAGTTGTAGTCCAAAGACAGCTGGAGACCCAAGTTTGGGAAAGCCTGATCTAGGGGATCCATCTCTAAACTACTTCAGTATTTGTCCTACTGAAGTGGACACAGGCAGCTGGTGGCATATGGTCACAGAAAAGAAAGGAAGCATGTATGTTGCACATTGGGCTCAGTTTGGGAAATTTAACCAACTTCTCTTTTAAAAACAGAAAACAGACCACACTTTGTCACTACAAAGCCCCACCTTTCTTCAAGCAGTCCTGAAGGGCAGGCCTGGAACCAGTGTAGCTTTTCTCAGCTTCGGCAAACAATACTTAGCACCAGATATTGGCACCGAAAACCCCCAAAGACATTTTTTCAGGAGTCTGACTCACTCGCTGCTGGCAGGATGTCTCAGCGTAGTACAAGCCAGATTGTGCTTGAACAGACTTGGCTCTTCAGGGAGGCCTCCCAGTGCCCCCTCCCTTCATGACACATGGTTCTCATTAGGTAGTTATATGCATCGTTATGCAGGCCAGTTGTTCTTGGACATGTGACTATGCAGCAATTGGGTGTGCGCTTGCTGGCTGCTGCTGGCGAGTGGGCAGATACTTTGTGGCATCTGTGACTAGTGCGATTGTCAGTCTGGTGAGTTATTTTCAGCATTCCCTCCCAAGAAAAGCTCAACAACTCTGGCCCATCTCCCCTCATTTTCTTAAATTGGAGTCCCCCAAAATAGGGGCCATCTTATACATAGGGGCATGTTATACATGGAAAAATACAGTATATAGATACATACCCAATCGTGCGTATGTATGTATTAGGGCGTCTTCCAGATTTCTGATTATCAATATCAGCTATCTATGTAAAGCTCAACTCAGGGACCGCTAACACACTTCTTTGTCTATGCACAGCCCATAGCATGAACAGATGTTTGTACAGGAGGACAGGGTTCCTGTGCCCCAGCATGTGTAAAGTGCAAATCCTAGCTTGTCATTACAGGGTAAGATAACTGCACCTGCTGAACATCTCTTTCCTACGCAACCATGAAAGAGAAAGAAGCCCTGCCTTCCTTTGCAGCTGGTCACCATCAGTGCCAAACACCAGCTTCTAGACCGGAGGAAACTCTGGCTTTCCGAACTCCCATTGGCTAACTCAGGCAGCAGTCAGAAATTATGATAGAATCCAATAGCATCCAGAGAGCTACAGGTGTTACTCCCCCAGCTGCTAGGGCCTGGTTGCTCGGCACTTTTCCCGCATGCAGCTACTACCACAGGGGTGACCTCTCCCCACAATCTCCCCTTCTTCTCGCAGGCACCTTTCCGACAGAAGTGGAACAGGGAGTGACTCTTGAGCCAGACGCTGTCAGCCTGACCTACCTCGCAGGGTTGTTTGTTGATTTTTATAGCCTGCCCTTCATCATAATACATCCCTGCATGGGGTATAGTGTTGCAGGATAAAATGGGCACAGAGAGAACCATATATCTGCATTGCAGGTATAGGTAAATAAGAAGAATAAGGCAAGCAGCTATGGCACACCTGCTTTTCTTCCGCTCAGCATCCTGTAAAGGAGCTGGGGCTGCCAACCCCTTTTCATAGGTCCTGCTTCTGTACCTTTAACAGCAACCTGCCATTTTTCTGGCCCCCAGCTGAACCATAATAAGAGCAGCAACTGCCAAGATTCCCTCTTCTACTCAACTCTTGAAGGTATAGAAACCTTCCCAGGAACCTAGTGCCTATAACTCCACATCAGCACCCCCAGAAAATATCTACTATAGCCAAGGGAAATATATATATATAGCGAGTATCAGATTCATCAGCATTCATTTTCTCTCTTTTGCAACTGAAGGGTATGTACACTTTTTTGCCATTTTATGATCTTTGCAAACAAAATATGAACTTGTTGTTACTGATATCCAGTAGAATTGAGGGATTGGGGTGGCAGTTGCTTAGCAACCATGTGCCCACTCTCTCAACACCTAACCAGATAGAATAAAAACACTGGCTATCGCATTAGGGTGATAGTCCCTGCACCTGCTGCCATCTTGAAGGCATTACTGAATCTCAGATTTTGCTCAAACCTCTTATTCACATGATTTCACTGGTTTCTCAGAATAGTCCATATTAGGACTAAAGATACGAAGGAATGCTTTTGCTTTCCAGGCTATTATGGTGCCAAAAATCCGTGGCATTATTTTGAATTGAATACTTCTCTTGAGTTGCTCTTTAAAAACACCAGTGTGCTTTACTGCTATTATTATACCTGGAATCATGTGTGGGAAGATAATGCTTCTTTAAACAGACAGGCTCATAAAACTAAGAGAGGGTACAGAAAGGATGAAAATGGCCTTAAAATGTGATGCAGAACAAACTCTGCCATTTGACTATTGAAGACACATGAGCACTCTTGGGCAAAGTCTTCTCTGGTAAGCATTGTCAGTTTCCTTTCTGTGAAATGGGTTGTTCTGTTGTGCTTTGTAAAGGCAAGCATGTGGTTTTGTATCTGGGGCTCCGCCTCAACCTCTGTCTTGCACTCATTTCCTTGGGGAGTGATTTCTCCTTTATGAAAAGGCAGGTCAGATCAGCAGCCATTTTGTTACTGTGCAGCCACCGCACCCCTCCAATGACAACCATTTTATGGTAGTGCCAACTAGTTTTTCCAGACTTCTAAATGTGGCCCCCAAAAGATTGAAAAACCCTGCCATAGTGCTTTACCTGAGACTGCTGTTGAAGACTATTCAAAAATGTCAGCCTGTTTGTGGCATAGCTTTTGACTAATGCTGCTGCTCAAATGGAAAATAACACACACTTTTTGAGGTAGCTCTGCTAATACACAACTGGTATTGGGGTTAAATTGAAGGGACTCTGCTCTTCTTGGACATTGGGCCCTCCCAAAAAGGCTCGATCCCAGGAGCTCGTGCTCCTTGGGACCACCATGTGAAATTGGGTTATGATCCCTTACGAAGTGTCTGAATGTATAGTGAACAAACGATTTTCCAAAATATCTTGCAAATTAAGAACACTTTCTGCTGCCCTGCCAAATGCATTTTGAACATAGTCTTCAGTGGCATGGAACATACAGTATCTCAGTTTTGTTTACAACCCTGTTTAAAGATTCCTGAGCTATTGTGTATTCTGGATCCATTCTGAAGCAGTAAACAATCTCCACCACTGAAGAAGACTGTATGGCAAACTTGCAGCTGTATTTTAAATTGTTGGGTGGTTGTTATTGTTGTTGTTTAAAAACACCCAGTCCCTATTTTTTACATGTTGTTTTTCTTGTTGGGCTCCAGCTTCCACCAGCCCCAGGCAGTACAGTGGTACCTCGGGTTACATACACTTCAGGTTACAGACTCCGCTAACCCAGAAATATTACCTTGGGTTAAGAACTTTGCTTCAGGATGAGAACAAAAATCGTGCGCCAGCGGCACGGCGGCAGCAGGAGGCCCCATTAGCTAAAGTGGTGCTTCAGGTTAAGAACAGTTTCAGGTTAAGAACGGACCTCCGGAACAAATTAAGTACTTAACCCGAGGTACCACAGTATAGCCATTGATGAGAGATGTTGAGAGTTGTACAGCATCTGGAGGAGCACAGGTGCCCCCCCCCATATTAGCCTAAGCAACCCCTCTGGGCTGATGTTCAAGTAAAATGTGGCCATTCCTATGGAATCTGCCCTGAGATCTCCTTGGAGAAAGGGTGGGGTAAAAGTACAACAGTAATAAATTAATACAGCAGTTGATAAACCATTTTAGTGAAATGTAGTGGCTAAGATATTGTTTTGTACGCAAGAGATCCCAGGTTCCGACCCCAGCATTTCCAGGGAGGAGTGGGAAAGACGCCACCTAGGGACCTTGAGATTTTATTCAGTGTAGAGCCATCGGGTTTTCATGTGTTTATTTCAGCTCATAGTGAAAACAGTGAATCATCCTGTGTCTTTCCCCCGCCCAGACCCCGAGGCTATATATACCTTATTTACACCATCAGTCATGCCTGATAGGCTGATTCAAACTCCCCTACTGGAGCCATATTGGACAGCTCCTACCGGCCAATCAAGTTGCTGCATTCTAGAATCCTACCTGCCTATTGTTCTAGGATTCAAGCTCAAGACGTTAACGGATTTGCTTCTAGTCAGTGTAGACCAGAGTGGGGGACCCCCAGTCTGCAGGTCAGTCTTGTCCCATGATACTACTTTCCCCAAACCACGCCCAATTGTCAGTCAGCTTCTCATGACATCAGCTGATGGGAAAGACAAAAGAGCACAATTCTCTTGATTTTGTGTTCACTGCACATGTCTGTTCACAGCAGGGAACAGGCACTGCAGCCAAATCATCAGGATTTGACCTCCCCCCCCCCCCCGCTTGTCAGCTGTTGTCTGGGGGTCCTAAATACCCATTGAGGGCGTTGGCTGTGAGAAGGACTTGAAAAATGCAGCGTTCCTTCACTCCCCCCACCCCCAAACAGTCAATGGGTAGGGGAAGAAGTGCTCTGTCACATGGGTGTATTTGGGGGGAACAGGGGGGCAGCTGCCCCTTAAATCAAGTAAAAAATGAGAATCTTTTACTAACTAAAAGTAGAAATTGTAGAAAGGTTTTGAGAGATTTTTCTGAGCAGTTGGGGTCAAAAGAAAGTAATTTAAAAGAGTTGCTGAGACATTTCATTCCAAATCTGCTAGATGGAGCCAGACAGAGGATGATGACAGGTGGGTCATCCATAAATCCCCCCATAAATCCTGGATACGCCCATGTTTTGCCAGTACTATGCTTTGGGCTTTCCAAAGCAGGAAGCGTAAGGCAGGCAATTCCCCTTGTGCTGCAGTTCCCAAGCACCTGATAGCCAGCTAGCTTTCAAAATCCCTTGTGTGGAAAGCCACACAAGGGATTTGAGCTGGTGAATTGTCCCACCCACCGTCAGTGTTGGCCCCCAGGGTGCAATCTGGCCTCTGAAGCCCAAAAGGTTCCCCATCTCTGTAGTGGACAATGCTGGGTGTGATAAATTATTTGTCTGACGTGGTATAAAGCCTATTTCCTATGCCTCTGATTTATGTTTCTGCGGGGAATCTTAAGTTTGTGAGTACATGTAAAATACTGGAACTATAGTAACCTGTGCTGAGCTTTCAAGACAGAGTGGAATTCTTAAAGAAATCTAATCAAACAAGTAATAGGCCTGACTGGTGAACCCCACTTTGTTCTCTCCTGCAGAGTGATTAAAAACTATGCATACAGAAATCCAAGGCAGCTGCTTTGTGCTTGATCCAATTGGTTGTATTCAGTGGAGCTCTTTTTCGGCACATTCCATTCATGCTCCATATAAGTAAATAACAAACTCTTACACGCCCACCTTTCGCTTCAGCAGATTTGGCCTAGAATGGGTTTCCCTGGGTGACTGTTCCCTACGTGGAGTTTAAAGGGTGGCTTGGATGGGGGTGGGGAGAAAGGAAGGCGAGGACCGCCTAAGAAACTTGGCTCAGCAGCCAGAGACTATTTCCTCCCAATTCTCTGGCTGCCAATCCAAACTGTTCTGCAGAGGGCCAGTGCATACTGAGGAGAGAGGCTGCTTATTTCTCTTCATCTGCTGGACCAGGAGAGATTCCTCCGGACGGAGCCTCTGAAACTATGCTTTGCATTTGGCCTCTGCTTTTTATTTTAATGCTGAATGGACAAGGATTGGGTAAGTCTTTCAAAACTGGCAGCTTGTTAGAAGCATTATCTGCTCGAGGGAAGAGCAGCCATCGGAAGCAAATCGATAGAGATGGATAGAAATACAATGTGCTCATTCTTGGTTCAAAACAGCCAGTGGGATGTTTTAACTTCTGAAGTTCACATAAGGAAAACCCTATATAATAAGCATGACCTCTGTGCAATTGGAGATTGTGTTTTATAGACGCAAACTATAAACTTTTATAGGGCTCAAAAATATGCGTACTTGTCAGGCTTCGCCAAAAGTCAGAGTAATATCACCAAAATGGTATGCAGGTTCAAGTGCGATTTACCTTTGCCAGTCAGTCATATGGCACTCTGAACAGCATTCAGTTTTGGAGAGCTTAAGAATTATATTGCTGTGAGAATTTCGGTGTTTCAAGAAGCTAGTAATGAAGATGCTTGTTAGCCTACCTCTAAAGCTTTTTCTTGGTTAATAGGGCTGTGTTTGCCACTCTAAGTTGTTTTATTGGACTGTGTAGCAGGGAAAATGGTTTGAACGATGCTGGATTTTTTACTTTTAGCATGTAGAAATGTTTTAAAGTTACCTTTGTATCACACACTGCCATTCTTGAATAAGGGTGCAATCTAGCGAAGGCAAACAATATGAAGGCTGCAGCTCTATGCATACGTACTTCGGAGTCTAATTGAATTTATTGGGTCCCACTTCTGAATTAATTTGCATAAGATTTGGCTAAAATTTATTTCAGTAGAAGAAAATTTTGCCAGTGTTTAACTGTTTCACTGAAATGAACAGGGTATAAAAATCCTTGCTAGACATTGCTTTAAATCTGCAAAGATTTTTGTTTTTGCCATGGGGTAGACTTTCATGCTTCTCTTACACTGTCTCCATTGGGAACATTTACCCCTCCCCTTATGCTTTCTGTTCTTTCGGTATTGCCTAGAAATGCTAAAGGGCTGTGTAGACAGGTTGTTTTTGCGGCATTTCTTCAAGTATTACGGTAATTACTTTTATCCAGGTATATAGGTGCTGCCTGCCAGCCTATATCACAGTAAACATAGGCTGCAAATCCCACTTGTAGATCCTCGCTTCCCTCTTGTGAGTTTGCTTTAGTCATTATGTAGAAGCAGTGAGTAATAAGCTATAAGTCAGGACAATTCCTGCCTCTGTTCTCAGTTGCCAGATCAAGCCACTGTCTCTCAACCTTGGCCTCAAATCTGTAGTATGGGAATAATAATAAAAATGTAGAACTACCTTACAGGGCTGTTATAAGAATTACTGAAGTAAACCTTTGAGCACTTGTGGAAAATGCCGTGGAACTAATCCAACTTGCAGGCAGATCAGTTGATTGGCAAGCAGCACTAAATGCAGACGCAGTTGCAAAATAAGACCTTTCACTTGAAATCCATTCAAGTTGGGACTTTTCTTGTTGATTTGGATCCCCCCCCCCACACACACTTTCCTCTTTTGGATCTGCTTTAGTTGTACTACCTTCTTGAGTTGCTTTGTGCCTTGAGGATGTGTACATGCTTAAAACACAGCCAGGCAGTTTTTCTTTCTTAGTTCGGATCAAAACTGTTTTGTGGGGAAATGCATCATAACATAGTATTTTGTAACAAATAGCAGGATAGCTGCAGGATACATATGGATGGCAGCTAGGCTAACACCCCTTGTACACAGCTTCCCAAACCAGCAGTGGGAGTGTGCTGTGGAATTGCAAACACTGCACACACAATTCCCCATCCAGCAAGAAATATGCACACATAGAAACCAGCTCCTGCACACACATGCGCAGGTACCTTCAAATACTAAGTATTATTGAAGTGAAAACTGTGGCGCCCACAGATAATGCGCAGGATGCAAAGAACTATGCAGCCTGTTCAACATGCCCAAGGTTTTAGGGGACTTGTGTTTTTCAGGCAGCAAACTCCCATAATTACACAGCAAATTACCGTGTTTATTATAATTTGTTGTTCTTCTTAAGTAGCTCAGTACTAGACATCAAGGGATAAACAAACTATGAGGCAAGAAGCCCACTAATTTAAATCGAGATCTGTATGCATGTGTCCTGTTGTTTAGAGCAAAAGGAGCAGGCAAGTATATAATGATGATGATGAGGTTGATGAAGATGATAATAATTTTATTATTTATGCCCCACCCATCTGGCTGGGCCGCCCCCCCCCCCCAGCCACTCTGTATGTGTTCTGGAGGTGGTGGGCAGATGGTAAACCCTCCCCATCTTTATGGCACATTATGTCCCTTCAACCTCTTCCCACAAGCACTTTTAACCTTCATAGGGCTTAGATGCCAAGCTGGGAGGACAGTGCAGTGAGAGGGAGGGGAGGCCATGGGCAGGTACAGAGGAATTCGTGCCCAACACCTGTGCTCTCCTTTTACTCTAAAAAATAACAACGGTCATCTGCCCCCTATTATATGCATGTTTGGGATATACCTGGGTTCAGGTGAACAGGTTTGTCACCATCACCTCTAGTTTTGTCCTGAGGGGAATCTCCAAAGCATTTTGCGATGGGCTCTGCAGATTAAAAAAACCAACCAACCTCAAATCAAATCAGTGCACATGCAAACTCTCAGATGTGCCTAAAACAGCTTTTTCAGTGGTTGCTATTTCTTTCTGGCAGCTGCAAACTTCTAATGTTCAGTTACAGCTGAAGTTATTTCCTGAGGAGTACAAGAGAAAATTTCCCTCAATCCGTGGGAAGGGTGTGGGAATAGATGGCAACTACTTTTACCTTAAAGTAATAAAAATATAATATGGGCACAAGTGTGAAAGGTTTTACACAAGATGCAGAAGCTTATCAGGTCTGCTACAGTTTTAATTAAGACTCCATAGCTATGGACAATCCTCTAGTGAAATGTATAAGTGAGTCTGGAACAGCCAAACCAACATTATTGTGGCCATAACACATTTGTTAGTCTTTAAGGCACCACAAGACTCTTTGTTGTGTTTGCTTTGTTGTGTTTGCTACCCCTCAGAGAAATATTTGCAACATATTTTTTTTAAAAAACCCACACCAATCCTAAGGTTTATATTCCTATCACGACCCACAAAACTGTGGTCTGCAGTGGTTTGGGCTCGCATTATTAGAATGCAAATAGCACAATCAGGATTTTATCCCTACAGTAACTTCATGGGCTTGAAGTGATCCTGATTTTATGAGATGGAGTTAGGGGCAAGTTTTCACAATGGCAAACACAAATCAAGTAAATACATATTGATGAATGGTTGTTTCGTTCTGGTTGGGTTTTAGCTTTCATTGTTTGAGATCACTGTTTTTTACGGTTAATTGGGAGGTTTTATGGGTTAGCAACTGAAAGGTGTAGCCAGCTGGGGGAGAAACTTTGGATCCAAAAGGCAGAGTACAAATGAATACCCTCCAACACCCCTCAGATGAAAGTAGGGAATTTTCCCACTAGACACCCCCATTGTTGTGTTTCTCACCCCCGCCACAGAGCATTTCCTATCGGAAGAAGGGCAGGTGCCAATACAACTATGTCAACAGGACACTCCCCTTGACCCCGCTTTTATTTTATTCTTTGGTAGATTTACACAAAGAAAAACAGACCCCAATAAGTAAATCTTGGAAAGGGGCAAGCTTAGATGCAAACACGCAAAGTGTTATTATTTTTAAAATCAAGACTTTCTTCCCTCCCAGGGCAGCCCTGCCCTTTGCCTGCCCCTCAGAGAGCTTACAGGGCTGGGCCACGGCAGCGACAGCCTCTCCTCCTCCTTGCCCACTCTCCAGCAGCCGCTACAAGCTCCCCAAGGGAGGAGGCTGGCATCACTGGCCCTGGAGAGGCCACAGGAGTCTCCTGGCAGCCACTGTCACGGCTCGGTATAAGCCCTGGCTCACCCTCCTCTCCAGGCTCAGCTACGGCGGCACTGGCAGGGTAAATAAGGACATTCCAGGATCCAATCAGAAGCCAAGATGACTTTTGTAATTCCGGGACTGTCCCTGGAAAATTGGGACACTTGGAGGGTATGGACTATTCCAGGGAGCTCAGATCTTACAGGCTTGTCGGAATTATAACTCCAAAGTAATATATGTAAGGTACTTTGAACACTCTGAAGAACTCTTATTGGTGCTAAGTGTCACCATAATCACACAGACACATAACTCCATCTACCACTGAAGAGCAATTGAAAATGCTCTTAGTCCTCTCAGAAATATTTATCTTCTTCCCAAGCGCAAGGAAGGATGGCCAAAGCAAGCACAGAATTAAGCCAAGTGAGTTCTTATTTCCCTGACGTAATATTTTGGACAGAGGGGACATTGTCAAGTAAACGAAACCGAGTAGGACAAAAACACCCAGGCAAAAATCACCTCGGCTCTATGGATCTTTTGTTTGACCTCCCGCTATAAGAGAGACATGCATTCAGGTCCCTATATTTTCCAAGGAACCTGTTTCACGTTGCTTTGCTAGAGGAGGAATCTTTGTGCATTGGAGAGGACCCCAGGGAGATGGTTGACTCAGTTTACATGGGAACGAGCCAGACCCATTGGGCCTGACAGTCATACTGTGTTAACTGAGAATGCACCAGGAACAATTTGACAATTGCTGCTTTGAGGCTACATATCTCAGAAAAGAAATGGTGGGTTGTTTTTTTGCGTTAATCAAAATAGGCTGTGCATAAGAAATGGTCTCTGCTGGAGAGAATGACCTCAGTATAATCAGCTCCCAGATTTCTTTCTAGAAATCAACTCTCACCCTTGGCAGCAATCCACTGTTAATAATCTTTGTTTTGTTTCATCAGAACCTGTGTTCCACCCTGCTGCTTTATGAGGCTCTAGCTCACGCTAGAGTACAGAAGATAGCAATCACAAGAAACAGCCTGAACCAAATTATTCAGGCTTATGAGGAAACTTGGCTTGTCACCATTTGCACTGGTTCTGCCCCACCGTGGCTGTATTTTAGCAACAGCATAACAAACACACACAAATAGCAAGCAAAGCATTTGCTCTGGCAAGTTGGTGGTTGGACCTCCTCATAAATTTTGGCATTAGGCTGCTGACCAAGATATTGGAGGAGAGCTTGTGGTTGGGTCTCCAGGGGAGAAGGGGTGGTTTGGTGTCTAGTAGGCTTGCCATATGTCTGGAATTTCCTGGACATATCTGTGTCTGGGCAAAAATCACTAAAAATGTCCAGGAAAATCCAACTCATATTGGTAGTGTTGTTTTTGACTATGTTTCTTAAAAACAGCTCAAAAACTTCGTTTTTTTTAAAAAATGAATTTGCCAAAAAAGCTCAACAATTTTGGGCAAAAAAAGACAAAAAGCTCAACATTTCCCTATCTTTGAAGGTGTGTGTGCTGCCTCATCTTGGGATAGGTGCATTTTCTGAAGGTGGGACAAGTGCAGTCCAGCTCAAATTTACATTTAAAGAGCAATTAGTCCAATTAGTCCAATTCTGCCCCCCGCCCCACAAAGCAGTGATATCCACAAACTTTAGCAAGAAAGGCTATCTGGAATGGGTGGGCAGGGAAACAGAAGCAGTCCAAGGACTCTCATTTCAGATCTACTTGGATGAACCCTATACCTCCAAAGCCCTATTTCTGCCTGCTTGTTAAATGAGATTTAAGCAAGATGCAGTCCACTAAGCTTGGGCTCAACATGTTAAAGTTTAGACGTTTTGTCCCAGTTTGGAGTCAGGCAAAGCGTTCTTTTGTCCCAGTTTGGAGTCAGGTTCGAATCCCCGCAGCGGGGTGCGCTCCCGCTGCTCGGTCCCAGCGCCTGCCAACCTAGCAGTTCGAAAGCACCCTCGGGTGCAAGTAGATAAATAGGGATCGCTTTCTAGCGGGAAGGTAAACGGCGTTTCCGTGTGCAGCTCTGGCTCGCCAGAGCAGCGATGTCACGCTGGCCACGTGACCCGGAAGTGTCTTCGGACAGCGCTGGCCCCTGGCCTCTTGAGTGAGATGGGCGCACAACCCCAGAGTCTGGCAAGACTGGCCCGTACGGGCAGGGGTACCTTTACCTTTACCTTTAAAGCGTTCTTATCTTTGTGAAGATATGAAGCCAGAAATGAGTGTTGGGCTTGTGAACTAGGCTTTCCCTGTGTGCCAGCTTTGATGCAGAGATCCTGGTTTGTTGGTGAAGGAAAGATGGAAAAGGGAGGAGCTTGCATGCTTGATGCTCATTTTCAGCTTGGTAAAACATGAATGTCACATCTGAACCAGCCTTCGGGTAGCTTTTATTTTGAAAAGACCATTTTCTACACGCCACTGGTTGTGCTCATGTGATTACTTCACTCCAAACTCTATTTCCCCCCTCCACGCTGGCTGGTGCTTCATCTTGCAGAATTGTGTTTCTCTTACCTGCTGTACCCAATATATTAAAAAACAGGATTTTAAACTTGCTGAGGTTTCCCCAGCATAAGTGAAAACAGAAATATTTTAATCAGGAATAAGTCACAATGAGTCCAGGAAAGCATCCAGCAAAAAACCTCGAAGCTGCCATGCTTCTTACTCAGTGGCCCAAGAAATTCCGAGCAGATGTTGATATCACATGTGGAAATATTTATTCTGGTTGTATCGTGCTGTGTGTGGCTCTGTGTCCTACAGCTAGGAACGTTGCCTCTTTAATTATAATAACTCACATTAATTATTATGTGGTTTGAAAGTTAATTCCAAAATAAAAATGCTGTCTGCCTTTTTCTCTCATCTGTTTATATAGCTGAGCAAAGCAATAGTTGGCATGGTATTGTTGTTAATCCTTAGTGTTGGATTAGGACTTGAGAGACCCATGTTCCAGTCGCCACTCAGCCCAGAAACTTGCCCAATGACCTTGGGCCAGTTAATCAGGTTTCAACCTAACCTACCTATGGAGGCTAAGGCTGTTCTGAGAGAGGCAGTGCTTTTTTTCTTAAAAAAAAAGTTTAGGGGTACTCTCATTTTGACTCAAGAAAATCACCATTTTATAGTTCAGATCGGGGAAAATAAATACAGTGGACACTCGGGTTGCAAATGTGATCCATGTGGGATTCACGTTCGCAACCTGCAGCTGCACACCTGCGTTTGCGTGGGTTGCGATTCAGCGCTTCTGCGCATGCGCAAAGCGTGATTTAGCACACATGCGCATGCGCGGCTGCCAAAACCTGGAAGTAACCCGTTCCAGTACTTCCGGGTTTCAGTGGTTCATAACCTGAAAAAACACAACCTGAAGCATCTGTAACCCAAGGAATGACTGAACAGTAAATGGACAAAAGTACAAAGATTCACAAAATGTTTAGGGGTATGTGTCCCCCTGCGTTCCCCAGGGGAAAAAAGCACTAGAGAGGTGAAGAGATTTCACTGGATGTAGGAAACCAGGGTAGGAATTTGAGGAGGGGAGTCATATGCCTGAGTGATAGAAGAGGTGAACGTTTTGGGCAGCCGACGTGAGATGACTGAAGACTGTTTTGCAACAAAGGATAACCAGGCAGGGAGGAAAAGGTTGTGGCAGCATGAAGTTTTTAGATGAGTTTTAAATCTGAAAATTTTCAGTGTTGTGCAGGGACAAAGTATATGACGGATCTGTGGGATATGCTCTCTGGAAGTAAATTAATGGAAATAAATTCTTTTTGGAAATTCCATTATTTCTCATTGAGGTGATTATACATACCAGCCACAGGGCAGAGTTACCATGCAGTGGCGTAGCGTGGGTTGTCAGTACCCGGGGCAAGGCAAGTAATTTGCGCCCCCTAACCCGTGAATTTGCGCCCCCTAATCCATGGATTTGCGCCCCCTAACCCCCAGATGTTGTGCGGCCGCCCCCCCCTGCACCCCCCACGCTACGCCACTGTTACCATGCCAAGTTAAAAACCTGCTGACAGCCTACATTTTCTTAAACTGGCAGCATTTGTACTTGTTTTATAGTAACATCTTGGGAGTTTCCTGTGTAAAGTGGCCTCTTTCATAATAAGTCAGGGAATACATTGTTGACATTTGCTGTCCCCCCCACTGAAAAACATTTTCCAAAGCTCAGTGGTGGTTTAGCATTACACACACTTTTAACCAACTTTCCTGACTTTGAGGCAAGCGAGTTCCACATAGTTTTGGTTGCACTCATCATTCTGAAATGGGTGGGGCCTCCACTACAAAACTTTTTAAGGTTTGATGGTTGGCCCAAATATTTGAGGAGGGCCTTTTCCCTACTCTTTAATTACATGTTGTTTTTCTTTCCATAAAGATTTAAAAAGAGATATTTGTGTTGCCATTATGAGGAGACAGCTTCCCTCATATAAAGACAATGCTAAAGGCAAAATAAAGAAACCAGTGTAAAGAATTAGCACTAATACTAATTTACTGTTGCGTAAGTCATCTTGAATTCAGTTGGCCAGAGTAAACATTCCTAGGGTCTAGCGCTATGTGGACTGATGCACCTAATCTCACAGCGCTCCAGTTTCTGCCTTGTGTTTAACAACAACAGAATATTATTGATGTAAACAATATAAATATTATGAACAATATTACTATTTATTGAGGATCTAGTCCACAAGCTTAACATGAGTCAACAGTGTGATGCAGCAGCAAAAAAAGCTAATGCAATTCCAGGCTGCATCAACAAAAGTACAGTGGTACCTCGGGTTAAGAACTTAATTCTTTCTGGAGGTCCATTCTTAACCTGAAACTGTTCTTAACCTGAGGTACGACTTTAGCTAATGGGGCCTCCCACTGCCGTTGTGCCATCGGAGCACAATTTCTGTTCTCATCCTGAAGCAAAATTCTTAACCCGAGGTACTATTTCTGGGTTAGCGGAGTCTGTAACCTGAAGTGTCTGTAACCTGAGGTACCACTGTATAGTGTCAAGATCAAGAGAAGTAATAGTACCACTTTATTCTGCCTTGGTCAGACCAGAAATGGAATACCGTGTCCAGTTCTGGGCACCACAGTTTAAGAAGGATATTGACAAGCTGGAACATGTAGGAGGGCGACTGAGATGATCAATCAACCAATAAATAATGCCACTTACTCTAACAGAGTTCAATTGCCTGTTCTGTTCTCTTGGTATTACATTGAAAACCACACAGTTGTGATCTTTGGCATATTTCCCTCCACACACTAGTAAACTTTAGAAAGAAGAGGTCATCTCTGTGGTGAGTCACCCCTGATGAGCATTGGTGCTAAAGGAGGTCCCAGTTCTTCTGAATTGTGGAACCTTTAAGAGTTCAACTCTTCAGTGGATGTTCCCACACATGGGGGATTCTAAGTATTTTTGCTAAACCTAAATATAGTGTGGAATAACAAAACAAAGCCTAGGCAAAGTTTTAATATTGCTTGCTTTCCTCCCTCTTGCAGTTGCTGCTGATCCTGTCACTGATCTTCCAGGGATTTTGGAGCAGAATGACTGGTGTGATGAACACAATACAATTCATAAGCGCTTAGATATTATCCAAGAGGTAAGGCGATCTAGCAGAGCAATGTTACAGGCCACAGTTACTCTTCCAGTCTGTTCCTTGGTACCTCTCCAAAATGGCTCAATTAAAATACCAGGGATTTCCACAAAATCTGGTTGCACAATATATGGGTCACAGTCAAAGGGAGAAGAGATCTGTAATTGTGTCACACTGAGGTGGGGTGGGGAATACAACATCTTTCTTTTCATGAATCTTGCTTTAGACACTTACAAATAATATCTGAACCACTGTGCTGGGAAGGTTCAGGGGCAATTAGATGTGACAGTATACCAGCAAGCAGGGCTATGGATTCATTATTACAGCTCATGCATTGTGGATGCAAATGATCCGTGATCACTTTTGGGAGTACAGTTGTACCTTGGAAGTTGAATGGAATCCGTTCTGGAAGTCTGTTTGACTTCCCAAAAGTTTGGAAACCAAAGCGCGGCTTCTGATTGGCTGCAGGAACCTCCTGCAGCCAATCAGAAGCCCCGTCAGACATTCGGCATCCAAAAAAACGTTCGAAAACCAGAACACTCACTTCTGAGTTTCAATCGTTCGAGAGCCAAAATGTAGGAATACCAAGGCGTTCAACAACCAAGGTACGACTGTGCATGAAACCTTTGTCTCTGCAGAAATCTGATTGTCAAATGCATTCATGCCTCAATTCTTTATCCACATGTTTTGCACACAGCACTTTTATTTTACCTCTGTTTGTATGTGTTTACAGCAACGTATAAGAACCCCTCACTGGCTGTATTTGCATGGAACTTTCAGAGGTATGAGAATGAGCTCATGCGAGCCTCAGGATGCACTCCCTCTGGTGTGGCTTTAAAGAAAGTCATTCCATTTTAACTACAGTTTACCATTGCATCTGAATCCCAAACTATAGTTAATCATAAAATGAGGGGCTTGCACATTCTTTGTGAAAGTTCTCCAGGTAGGCCTAGTGAAAATCTCTTACCTGAAACTCTGCAGAATGGCTGCTAGGCCAGATTGATAACCCTGAATCAGATAGATAGACCAATAGTCTGACTTGTTATAAGACTATGTTCTAGCATACAGTTTTTGTAAACTAAATCACTGTCTGAAGTTGGCTTGGGGTTTTGTTTTGTTTTTGGTAGATTATAGTTAAGAGCAACTGCAGTTTGTGTGGGTTCAGATGACCCACTAAGCTGCAATTAATCAAAACTCCTCTTCAGCTGGGAGGGAGATCTAGGGCAGGAAATTCCACCAGATCCTTGGAAATGGGATCTGGCAGAATGTTCCCCAGCAAACAATCAACGTAAGCCTCAAGCTAAGCGATTATAAATGTCTGTGTTGCTGGTACTTAACGCTGTCGTGCCTTAATCAGATATATAGTACAGCAAAAATAGCAAATGCTGGGCTGTGGTGTATATACTCTACTGTGACCTGAAGTCATAGCATTTCGCAGTGCTGGGTTTACGGCAGTTCCTTTGAACAGGTGCCAAGATGAGGGGGCGTAAAACTCTGACGCAGTGCACTTGAGAGCATGCATAGCACGGAAGGCGCTAAATTTTGTCCTCACTCAGGGCACCGAACTACCAAAGTCCGTCCCTGCATTGGGGGAGGACATAAGAACGTAACCAGAAGTGCTAAAGGTTTATAGATTATAAGTGGGTCCTCTTGTTTTATGTTAAAGGCACTGTACACAGAAAATAGGGAATTTGACTGTAGGCAGAATGATCAGCTTCTGTAACTGGAAGAGGAGGATGACGCCATTCATGAGAATGGATAATCAGATTTTGGGACATTGTGTATATATGGTTAAGGTTCCAAATATGGCGAGAACCAGACAATACCAGTCAGATGGTTTTTGTGCAAAAAGGATTGTTTTCATAGTGTATTGGAGCAACAAGGTTCAAGATTAGGTAAACCTGTTTGTATTACTTGGTACTTTAGGACTTCAATGTGTTCTATATGATTTTGGTAAAGAAATTCATTTGTTATTAGCTCACAATAACCATTTTCTTTTTATTTTTTAGTGTTTAATATATGTGTTCATGTTTTTGTTTTCTTTACAACTCTATTTGCTTTATTTTGTTCTGTTACAATAAAAATAATATAAATTTATACACTCAACAGACCAAAACATTTCTCCTATCAACCACACCAGAGGAAGGTGGTTTAACATTACAAGTACATGCAAACCAGACCAGTGCCCAGTTAATCTCATCAATTAAAAAATAAATAAATCAACCAACGCCCTTGTCCACTAGAGGGCAGCACAAGACCAGAAATGCTAACCCTGCTCTCTACAGATCTCTCCCTGCTTGTAGTTTATCAAAGTCCTTGGTGTAGGGTTGGCTTATGGTGGATGTAGCTTGCAAAGGATGAACTCCCACCTGCATCTGCATTCACTGTGGGAGTGATGAATCCAAACAGGCAAGGGGTACAATGGACTTGCAACTTACACACATTTAACTTGTACAGCTGCAGTGTTATGTGCATGGCGGCCAGCCAGCCAGCTGAAATCAAACAAATTAAACGCATGCAAGGCGGAGAGCCTAAAAGCCCATCGTGGGAAGAACCTTTAAGCTCTCCGATTTGCTTACCGGGCTCTGGGAGGCTCTTGCGAAAGCCTCCAAAACCCATGCAAGAGCCTCCCAGAGCCTATTCAGTAAAACAGAGAACTTTCTTGTAGTGACTACAAGTTGTTCCCCCAGATGACCAGACAAACCATGGCTTTTTTTCTTAAATGTTTGACGTCTCTTCCAGCCTTGCTCTTGCCTTGGACCTTTGTAGATTGGACAGCTGCGATAGGGTGGTCAAACAAGCCTTATGGTTCACATGCAACATCAATTCATAGCCCAAGGCAAGATTCATAAGCCACAAAAGACAAAAGATTGATAGTGGCTTGTTGGCAGTAAATCACAATTAGCGATGAATCTCATTGGGTGACCTAGGGGCAGTCAGCGTCTCTCAGCCTAACATCCTACCTCACAGGGTTGTTGTGAGGCAAAAATGGGGAGGGGAGAACCTTGTACACCAGCTCATGGAAGGAAAAGTTGGGATATAAAAGAAGGAAGGAAGGAAGGGAGGGAGGGAGGGAGGGAGGGAGGGAGGGAGGGAGGGAAGGAAACCATAGTTAAGTTGTCTGGCAGAGTTCTCACAAAATGCTAAGCCACAGAACCAGGCTAATTCAGGAGATGCTGATAGAAGTGAATTACCCTAAATTTCACTTTTCTTCATTAGCAGGTGGAAAAGACGGTTGATCTTCTTGACTCTGAAGTCAAGTCCCTGCTGAACACCATAAGTGAAACTGCATGGAATGTTCCTCTTACTCCTGGAACTCCCTTGATGGATATCTTTGAAGGTATGAATCACAGAGAAATGTAGTACATCTATTATCCAAGCGTCCACAACCGCTTGTAAATGCTGCAATTCAGCGCACAGAATGCAGTTGTACCCTGAAGATCACTTCACTTGGGGAATAATATGGTCTGTTGCTGTACCCTTAAAACTCCAAGATGTGTAACACTACTGAAATATCTGTTTCAAGTTCATCGGCTACTATTCATTGTTGACCTTCTGTAAATGAAGTAATCCTGTACACAGAAGGGCTTTAATCTAGCAAAACCTTCACTAGTGGGTGGGTGTGTTGGGGAGAGGGTTTCCCCTCTGCAGGACCCAGTGCTGCCCTGAAATCTGCTCTGGAAAATTTGGTTACCTCTGGGGGTTTTTTTTGGGGGGGGGGGAGAAAGAGAGAATAAAGTGAAAACTGCACCTCCTGTTTCTGTTAGTGGAAGGCTAACACTGGGATGTGACCCTTCATTTGCTTTTTAACAAATACTGCCTTCTCTAGAAACCGATGGCTTGGTGGATTGCCACTACAATCTCCCTTCCTCTCTCTCATTCGCTAGATACCAGCTGAGCTTCAAGACGACGGACCAAAGGAACAGACTGTAATACCTATATCTCCCACCTGCATAAATAACCCATATTGCACTCTTTCATAAGCTTCCAGACCAGACAGATGTCTTCAGACTTGGGATGGGGAGTATTCCATCACAAGTTCCTCTGTGTTACGATCTAACCATACTGACGCATAATACCAAAAGAGAAGTTTTCTTCCCACCTATCCTGAAGATTTAGAGACTCCTAAAATTGTTGTAAAAGAGTCCTCACTGCAAGGACCCCCGCAGAGAAGTTAAATGTCCCGGAAGGTCCAGCCGTCAAGAAAAAGGAGCAAAAATTAGAAGAGGTACTGTTGGAAGTTTTCACGGGGTACCTGGTAGTCTCCAAAACGGGGTTGGCATCTCTGCTCACAAAGAAATTTTTGTTGTTGTTAATTGATTGCTCAAATTTTAGGATGCTTAACCTGTTAACTAGCTAACCTGTCGCACTGGTGCCACAAGGGAAAATAAGCAACAGGTGCTTATGGTGCTCCTGGAGAGTAGGGGCAGGAAAGCATGTGAGCCTGGCTGCAGCACAGTCGAATACACAGCCTTGTTCACAAGCTTCATAGTGGCATCTAATGCTGATCATTGCTGGAAGCACCATGGTGGGAGTTTTGGTCTGGTCCAGCAAGACGTCCAAATCTGGCAGTACTTCCCAGCTGCAACACCTTGTGAAAGCGCATTGAGTGCCTAACTTCTGGACTTGTGGCACACTTGCCAAAAACTGGTTCCAAACTTCTTGAAATATCCAGGTTTGTCCAGTGTTGGAAATAGGATGCAGAGCTCAGTGGACCAGGAATGAGTTTGTTTGTAACACTCTGTCCTCGTGTCTTTGCCCAAGCCTTTCTTATGAAGAGACAGATCACCAAGAAGCCACAATGAGCAGCCTAAGTGGAATGATTTCATGTTTTATGTAGAGGCTAGAACCCCTCTGCATATGCCTCTGAAACATTTGCTCAAGAAACTGCCTGATGGTGCTTAAGCTCACTAGTCTGATTTGCCTGAGACATACCCCATTCCCCATGGTTGAAGCTGAATATCCCAAAGAAATGATGCTGTCAGCATGGCAGAAATAAGAACACTGGTGCAGGAGGCTTGGGTACTAATTTGGTTTATTTGTATAAATCATCTTTTAAAAAATTATATATTTGATTTTAAGGTAGAATTCTACAAAAACACGCAAAGAGAAAAAGCTTTGGCATACACTCAGATTGAAGGCATTTCGAGCCCCCCAAAAGACAACTTTGGCTGGATCATGCTAGCGGCAAGTCCATCTAAGAATCAGGGAACTGAATGGGGAAAGTGAAACATGTGCTGAACGCTTAAATCAATGGGGGTTTCCTTTGTGCCTATTTTTGTAAAAGAGGAGCATTTTATGTGGAATCTCCATTGACTTCTGTGTTCCTGTTTATATTCCAATAAAAAGTTTGGAGCTTGTAAAGCAGCCTTTTCTAACAATGAAGCCTTGTTCACATGTTGCTTTCAAGAGAAACAGCTGATCCTCCGCATATCGAAAAACAAATGAGTGGAAATATTTGTTTTGATTGTGGGCTGTCCCTGAGAGCTAAACTAGATACGATGCTGAAGACATCAACAGAAAGCCAATAGATTTTTAAGTTTTAAAAATGGCTGTGTGTGTTTGAAGTGTTGGGATTCTGCATGCGCAGAGAGATTAAGCCCTTTCCTCTCCTTATCCCAACTCTGGGGGAAAAAGAAAACTGCTCCATTTCATGCTGCTATTACCTCTTGGAAAGGAAAGCTCTCATTGGCAAGTATAAGCCTTATCAGACTTAGGCTTTTGTGGGTGTTCTTTGTAACATGCCATTGACACAATCATGCATTAAGACACTATTGCGCTGTCTTAGTTGTTCTGTGATGCTTCAATAGCAGTCTTGCACTCTCAGCATGTGAAAATGGGACAAAAATAAACGTTTCTAGTAGAAAACATAGCTGTACCACATTTTTGCAGGTGCACTCTTGGAACTGGGGTCTTGCATAACCACCATGCTATCAGCAGGAGCATAAATCTGCACGAATGCACAAGAAACAGGACATTTGGAGGGACCCTAATGACAAACACCCTGGCAGACTTCCTAACATCTTGGTCCTGAATTCTGCCAATGCACCACATCCCTTTTCCTTCAATTGAGGGACAATATCACAGACTTCAGGGAGATCCAGCATTCAAAACAACATAAGGCAGCATAAAGATTCTAGCCAGACTTTTACATTTCTCCTTGAACAGCAGTGAGTGAACAGGGTCTGAAAGTCTACCCAATCACTCTTCAGAACAGGTTTTTTTTTTTTAATTTAAGCAACAAGCATGTAAATATCAAATGCACCACACATACAAAAAATGTTTTGTACTTTTTTTTGTAAGACACAAAGCTGTATAGAATCATTTGGCACGCACAAATAAAGGCGTTTCCAAACAAATGCTATTCATGCAACACCAGGCACTTCCATACAGTGGAGTGTTCCCCGCCCCCCAATAAGAAAGCAAAAACCTGTTTGTGAACTACAGCTATCTGGTGCAGCGGCCTCTCTCTATAGCAGGATTTATTTCTGTACTCATGATATATTATTCAAAGAAAGGAATAATGTGGCACTTTAGAGAAAGAATTTTCTGGATATTTGGAGTTTTGACAGCATGTGTGAAATGATAGCATAAAACCAGCTGATTTCTTTAAAAAAAACAAAAAAACAAAATTCCAGGGGACTCAACTTAGTCGTTTCCACCACACAATTTCAGCAGGATTTTCCTGTAGTCTCCAGAAGTGTCACCCTGGTAAGAAACACCAAAAGGGGGAAAAAGTGATCTTGTGCCAAAGGTTAAAGAGATCAATCATCTTTGTGTCAGAAGCCAACAGGTGAACCTCCCGGTTACACAAGACATACACCCTGCTCATATGAACATACAGACAAGACTTTTATACCTGGGGAGACAACAGCCACTTGATTTTTTTCTCTCCCTCCCCCAACACTCCAATAGCAACATCTTATTTAATATGTTTTGCTTTCTGTTAAAACAACAGTGGTGTGGAGCACATTGGGCCCACTGGTATACTGTGGAGCTACAGCCTATGAAGCAGGCCAGATCAGTGTCTCCCGTTGTTTTTGAACTACAGTTCCCATCAACCCTGACCACTGGTCTGGCTAGCTAAGGATGATGGGAGTTGTAGTCCAAAATCAGCTGGGGACCCAGGTTTGGGAAACACTGGGCCAGATGATGGCTAGAGTTCAGGTGGAGAAAGCCCCGCTGTGAAGATGAATGAACATGGCACCGGCTCCCAAAAATGGTACTGGGCCAAGTTCAAGGTTTCGGTGTGAACATTGGCATTTTGAGTTGGCACGCATGGAAAGCAAGACAAGCCCCTCACAATCTTACCGTAATGTCTGTGTAGAGAGATTTGCCATACATCCTCTTGTATTCCTGCCTGATGTCTAGCAGGTCAACCTCACTGCGTGACACCATGATGCGAATGAGAGTCCGGTCTTTGGTTCCAGCTCCCTGTGAAGAACGTGGCGGAAAGAGCCAGAATGTGAATTGTTACCAGACTGCGATGCTCCCTCTGAACATGTAGCATTGACTGTTACTCAAAATGGCTGCTCGAGGCTTTATGGCAGGCCTTCCCTAATGTGGTGCCCTCAATATGTTTTGGACTATACAACTCCTGTCATCCTTTTCCATTGGTCACAACGGCTGAGGCTGATATGAGTGGTAGTCCAAAATATATGGAGAACAGAGTTGGGGACAGCTGCTTAATTGATAACAAATTCAAAGTCCAAAACCTTACACATGCCCATTTGTTAACAACAGGGTGGCATATCCTTTTTAGCCTGAAAATATGTTGGGGAAGGGGAGGGACAACTGAAAAAGGGAGACTAGGAGAGGGGAGAAAAGGGGGCACCAAACCCTTTGCCTCCCTGCTGTCACCCCATTTCAGTTCACAAACACTCCAACCCCAACACCTCTGTCATTTAAAATCAGGGTTGTGGAACCCTGGGAGGGGGAATTAGAATGAAGAAAATGGCAATAGGTTATGTGCACACACCCGCAGCTCGATTCTTGCTCGATCATTGCCTCCAGAGGTTTTTCAAGCTACAGTTACACTGGTTTGTGTGAAACATGTCTACCAGCCCTAAAATCTCATATCCTGGACTCAGATCTACATCCCAACAGAGTCAGCTTCTAACATCTCATTTGAATATCTGACCCCACGGACGTGCAGAGGCCCACATGATTTCAACTCACCTTCATGGCCTTGTGCAGCCTCTCTGCAAAGAAAGCAGGTGTATTTCTTACACACTTAACTGCAAAAGAAATTGAAATCACCAGTTACTGACTGTTAACCATTTGCTAACCATTAAAGAAAGCAACATCAATGCCATACTGTTTTTGCTGAAATCTGCTTTCTCAGGTTAACCTGGGAGTTGAGATGACTCGGTGAATGCCATTGGGAGGAACAAAGGGGACAATCACACAAAATCAGATTAAAAAAAAAAAAGCACACAGTCATGCAATCCAAACAGCTATCAAACAACATCTACCTTTTTACTTGAGCATTTTATGGGAGTGGAAAGAACCAATGGTGATGTTCATTTGTAACCTAATACAAGGTATGTTCCTTTTTTATATCAATGTTAAGATTTCTCATGTAGATGAACAAGGCACACATTACACTTCAAGACCGGAAAATGGGAGGCAGTGAAGTTAGTCACACACTATGGGAGTATTGCATACAGTTACCAAGCTTACAATCCTGAAAGCTATAACGGAGCCAAAAAAAAAAGGGTACATATTTCCAGTTAGATCTGGTGCAAAGAGCAAAAGCCATTTTATACGACAAATAAAACAGTGAGTGTTTATAGAACACATTTTAAATATTCAAGCAGCTTCATATATATTGCCTTGTAAATCCTTATGGCAGTGGTGCACGGCTGGTCAGTATAGTAGTTTGCCTAAGGTCACCCAATGAATTTGTGGCCAGTATGACACTTTAACTAGCACTCCAGGATTCACTGGTTGATAGTTGGCCACTTATGACAGGGTAAGTGATCATAGAAGTTATGTTACATTTTTGAAAAGGAACTTGGTGATGGCAAAAGCTTTTGGCACAACACTCGCCCCTATCCAAGAAACACACTTAGAATGTAAACACGGTGTTGTTGGACGTGACATCTTCAAAACAAGAGGAATAAAAGATGAGAGGATACAGACAAAGGTTGCTGTGCCTAGCATGAAAGGTGAAGTAGCAAGTTCAAAGGGCATCCTCAGTGGAATCCTAGCCATTTCCCCAATCACATGAACTGTGACTTGTTAAATGGGAACCAGGTTTACCGAGACAAACCAAAGGAACGTAAATGCAATTTATAACCAAGTTCTCTGGGGGAAGTAAAAGTAGCTTCAAACTGAAACTCGCAGCCAAAGCCAAATATTCTCAAGAGAACTATTGTATATAAAGTGGCATGAAATATATGATAAAATATTCTGAACGGCAAAGTTTTTCACCTACACGTCGAACCAAGCTTTATGACTTGCTTTCTACACATATACATACGGTATCATCTCTTAGCTTTGCCCCTCTTTTGTGCTTTGAAATACATCTTAAGTAACATACATGTCACATTTTACCCTTCCAAAACACGCAAATACGTTAAAAGCTACTCTGAGAATTTGCGGGAGAAGAGGTTGGTGATATTGCAGGTGCTAGCCAATAGGTGCCATGCGTAGCCTGCTATCCCCCAACTTCTGGCTCTTTTTCAAAAATTATATATTTTAAAGAGTGTAGTCCACGCCAGAAAACTCTGTGTGTTTAGGGCAGCAAAAGAACATTCAAACCACTATTTGAAAAGTTAGATTCATAGTGGTGCAATGGGTCAAGTGCATCTGGCTGTTAACCAGAAAGCTGGTGGTTTGAGCCCACCGAGGGATGCCTGTGCGCTGGATTCCTGTATTGCAGGGGGTTGGACTAGATGACCTTCGGTGGTCCCTTCCAACTCTATGATTCTATGATCCCCACTCTTTTTAAAGAGACCTCACCCACCTACTGCCAGCATGCCAGATTCGAGGTCTCCCGACATCTCTCTGATTATGCTCTTCTCAATGTCACGGTTACACATTCGCTGATATTCACTGAAAACTGTTGAGAGAGAGAAAAGGGATCATTAGTCATTTAAGCCAAGTGAGTGTGAAGAGTGAAGTCTGACAACCAGCTCTTGAAGGATGTTGCTAAGTCTTAAGTCAGTTGCACTGCCCCATCACAGGCCTTCAGTTGTTTTGTCTGGTATGGCCTTAACTCCGATCACTTATCTAAGTTGACATTTGGTGGCTGGATGACAGACAGACACCCCCCCCCCCATTATTAACTGTGGACCCTAACAGGAGGACAAACACCCTTTGTTATGTAGAAGGAGGAATTTCAGGCAGTGCAGCTTGTCTCACCTGACAAGTTTCTACATAAGTATTTAAAAGGGTCAAAGTAACCCAGCCCTTCTTTGCATCTGATCAGTTGGCTGATCTTAGGGCACCATCAAAAATGCAAAATATTTGCTACCACTTGTCAAGAAAAAGCATGTGTAGTCTATTGCACTGTTGCAGCCTAATTTTACAATCACCAAACATCCTCTCGATGCAAAGTATAGACAGAAATTACCTGCTATTAGGTGAGCTTTACTTCTGGCACAGAGAATTGCATTGAATTTGGACTCATCAGTCCCAAGTCGATTTTCTCCTGCTGCATACAGCGCCTTAAAAGGAAAAAAAAAAATCACAGGTCATTACTTGAGCTCAGCTGCTTTCTGAATTTCACTCTGCTTTTGAAGGCTTCTTCTCCCTTACTACTCATTCTTTAATTATCTTGATATTTCTGGACTGGTCCTATTTCTTTCCCACACCTTTATTCACGTAGCTAATCTTTGCTAACCTCCCTAACAATCAAGGATGCAACTATAATGCAAGCAACCTGGGGCTGCAGCCAAAATACTACAGGCTCATGTTGAATTTTGCTTTCTTCCCCTTGCACACAACACAACTTCACCTTGCATCCCGACTGGTGCTGTTAAGCTGCACATTTCACTGCCCCCACTTCATACTACTGACTGAAAGTTACTGGCGCAAAAATGCTTGCAAAATGATACTGGGACAAAGGGATGCCACTGAAAATGGCAGTGGCGTATTCCTTATAACTAGGGCTGAAATGGGGGTGAATGAAAAATTCCACAAGTACATTCCAACTCTCCCCCCTCCATGCTTTCTCTCAGAAAAACTTGACAGGTTTGTAAGTCACAAGTCTATGCAACCCTGAGAAAAGTGTGTGGTTCCTTCTTCCATACAATTTGAAATAAACAAAAAAATTCACCACATGATGAACCAAAAGGAGAAAGTTGCACATTTCAGGGAAATTATTGCTGCAGCACCAATTCATTTAGTAAATAGTTCCAAAAATGGAATAGGGTGCAGGTAAATTTGAGAAGGGTTTTAAAAATGTAGAGCTGAGGGAAAGCAATATCAATCCCCCCCCCTTTTTTTCAAAAACAGGAGCTGTGGGGGCAGGAGGAATATTTTTTTAAAGCAAATTGTTTTCAGGGTAACTTCCACGCTAGAAATGAGGCCAGAGGAGAAACATGCCAGGTTGTTGGGGAGTACACACGGCCTCAAGTTTTAGATTTCATTAAAGCAGGAGATGTTTAAAGGAAACCAAGAGTCTGCTCAATGCAGCAGCCATCTGGCTGGGCCCTTAAAGAGAAATCAGTGTGGAACATAAACTAGACAAGACTCCTCATACCAACCTGAGCATCGCTTTGGACAGCCGCCATGTTGACATTGGTACTTTCATCTCTGTTTCCCTGAAATAATTACCAAGTCAGTCAAAAGATGAAACACTGCTTTCGAAACGCTGTAACTGATGTTAGTCTAATGAGGTTGTTAGTCCAGCAAAAAGCAAGCCAAATAGTTTAAAGTATGCTTTGTTCTATTTGCTCGTTAAACATGCGTATTTGTTTCATGATGCTTCCCATTTAATATTGCAACACATTAAGGTTAAATGGGACAGACAAATTCTCACTAGTCTGTTTATTTTCAAACATAATCACTATTAACTTGATATCCAAGATCTGATAATTTAAGATTATTTGGTAAAATATAGATGGACAACAGTTTTCAGAGATTTACATACATTACGTTTAAGATAACATTTTGAACCAAACTAAGTAAATGATTTCATGATTCAAGAGGTTCCAAATATTTGTTAAAATAAGCTTTCTGTGAAAAGCTGTGGAACAAAAGGTCAGGCTTTAAAATGCAACAATGGGGGTGGGGTCTGTTATATAACCTCATTGCCTGAGCCATGGTAAATAAAAAACTATTCTGTATTTTGGAAATGTCAGAAAGTGGGAGGAGACAATGTAAATGGTAGGGAAGTTTTAATGTTTTAATTGAGGAGGGAGAACTGTTTGATTAGGGGGAAGAAACTTGCAATATACAATTCCATTAACTCCAATGCTGTTCGTCTTGAATTATATCACATCATAGGGAACCAACATCCAGTACCACAGCCAGGATGTTCTGTGCCCTACATTAGAGGCAAGAAGGCATAACCTCTTCACACTGGCTCAAAAACATAAAGGTGATCTCCAGTCGTAGTCATACTCATGAGTAGAACCACGGAAAGGAATGGACTCAAAATATGCCTGACAACAGATATCACCCCAATACCTCTGTGAATTTTACTTCAGTGGATGAATGTAAATCTTAGGAGAACTTGGGTTACGTATAAATTACACCAACACCAACACAGGACAATCGGGTGCAAGGATCTTGTGCATACCTGAGACAGTGAGATTAAAAGCCTCTGGAAGTGTCCAGATGTGTCGTTTCTGATGGCTTCTTCCAAAGTTTTCTTATGCTCTGTGAGAAATACAAAGGAAACTCGTTTTGTAAATGGTCCGTGTTTATTTCATTATAAGGATCACCAGGCATGGGAGGAAAGAGAAGGGAGGAAAGGAAGAGATAATTCTTATCTATTTTTTTATAACACACCGCAAGGACATCTGCTTGGGGGAGAGGATTCACATTCCACTCTTTTATACTCCAGCCAAAATATCAAGGGGGAAAAAAGATGAAAAGGGAAATTTTACACTAAAAGTAGTTCGTGTAAATAGCCCCATTTTGGTTTGACCTACTAGCCAAAGGGAATATTTATGGCAGCCCACTTCCATCCCTCAAGCTGGGCTTCCAAAGATACTAACAAATCCTACTTTGAGAAACCATCATCCGTTTCTTCCTTTGAATTTGCCATGGGTGGGAAAGGGGTGATTGGTGCTTTTTCTGTCTCTCACACTGGGACTTTGCAAGGTAATTCAGCAGTGATTTGATGATGTCTCTGCCCCCTTCAAAACATGTGGGAACGGGAGTAAGCACACCAGGGGCAAGCAGATTTATGGAGCACTGTTAGTGGGGCAGGGAGAGGGAACTCTCGGTTTTATTCCCAGAAAGTAAAACTAGGACATCTAAATCAGGGCAAACTTTGGATACCATAAGCTCAGCTGGCGGATCAAACACACGATAGGATTCTATACAGCACAAACAAGGAACCAAGAACTGTCAAGAAAACCCTTAAAATTATGTGTTTTAAACAAATGAAACCCTAGATAATGTAGTGTGTTTCAGAAGTTGCTGGCCTATAATTTCCATCGTCCCAAACCATTGACCATGCCAGCTGATGTTAGTCCTTTATGAATTTGCAAGCTGATCCAGCATATGCTTTCTTGGAGACGACGTCTCAACAACTTTACTTATTCTTAAGCAACTGTGTGCAGGATTGCTGCCTTATGTGTCCACTTAGAAGCACGTACCGTTGAACTAAATGGGTCTTAATCCTAGAAAAAGCAGGTACAGACTGCAGTCTTTGTGGTGCATCAAGTCTACAGAGCACTTTGCAATCACACAAAATACAGAGGCGGGCAAGGAGAACAAAAAGAGACACACCTTGTTCAGCTCTAGGAACAGTTAGCAATGTACTATTGCCCTAAGTGGCTCTTTCTGCACAAACAACTGCCTGAAAAAGGGTGAACCTTCATGAACTCCAGTTTGCCCTTGCATGAGAGTAAATTGTCTTCTCCCTTCTAAATTCGACAGCCCCACCCAACAAACCAACAAAGCTCAAATCTGTAAGCAAAGCAGCAGCTTATGCACTGAACAGCCTTCGACCTCAATGTCCAAAATGCAATTCCTCCTACAAATGTTTCTGCTCAACTGAACCCCGTCATCTTTAAAGGTATTGGGGTGGCCTTTCTTCTATCAGAACAGCAGAAGTTGCAGAGTTGAGAGGAAAACTCACCCGCTTTGTAGGCCCGACTGATTTCCCGAATGTGCTCATTGCTGCGAGATGCCAAGATTTCTATCAGGCAGGCTTCATCCGTGCCAGCTCCCTAAGAAAAGGAAAAGACACTCAAGCTCACCACTGGGCAGAAGCATTTGTCTCCTGGGTTCTGCCCTCTTTTAAGGCTAAGAGAGTGCCAGGCTTATTGGCATGACTCTTATTTCTAGGCCTCACGTGGACTGAGTGTACTCTTACTAGGTCTGCAATGTTTAATCCATTGCTCAGTTTGATTACTTTATTTTTTGATAGACTTAACTGGTCTACAGATAAAGTGTTATTATTGAATGTGCTTTTAAGAATGACAGATGACAAAGACCACCTAAAAAGAGGTGTCCTCTCACATGTGACAGGAGCGCATCACACAAAGGACAAATGACTATTATTGCGGGGTTTTTTCCATATGTGCACTTCAGTGGACTGCTGGATGCCAGCACGGGCTGAGCAATGACACAGGTGTAGAGGGCAGGAACTGCAAACATTGCAACAGAGCTCTCAGTTTCTTCAGTTAGATTAAACTGCAAGTGCTGTGCAGTCCCCTCCTCCAAGAATTATACAAAGGGAGAGGAGAGTTGCTTTTGATACCGGTATACTGTAGTCCCATCACACTGTAGATGGCTCTTTAAATAGAAAGATAAGCAGAAGTCTCTGGATTCAGTAGCATAATAAAAACTGATGCTGCAAGGGTCGGGTGGAGGGGGAGACAGGATAGGAATTCACGCATGCAAATCCAGAATGGTGGGTTTTGGGGACTGAAACCGGGAAAGGGGGGGGTGGAGTTTGGGAATCCAAAGGGGACATAATTATAATTTGTTCTGTTTTTATTCTGTTTTGTTATTGGTATGAAAATTGGGAAATTCGTGGAAGGGAATATTGGTCGATCTTAGAAAAATGTTTTAAGAATGAGTATTGATATATAAGTATTGATGTTTAAGTTTGGATAAGGCAAAATTGGTTTTTAAAATGAACTAAATTTAATGAAAATAAGGTTAGCAAAAATAAATTGAGGAAATGGACTAAACAGAAAAAGTAAAATAATAATATGTTAAAATAAATTATTGAGTTAAGGTTGAGAAATAAGTAATAAGGATTTGCTGAGCTAACAATTTAAATTGGAATACAAGAAGTGGAGGTGTGAGGAGGTCTGAGAAATAAGGTAAAGGAAAATAAGTAATTGAAATTTTATGTGTTTTTATTTTTGTATGTTTGTTATTTTTTGTTTATTTTTGTTTTTATTTTATTATTGAAAATGCTAATAAACATTTAATTAAAAAAAACCAGAATGGTGGGTTTTGAAGCAGGAGAAAGATGACGCGTCAAATAAAGAATTTAGGGAGGCAAGAATTATGTAACAACAATTTAAACCATACAGACCTTGATGGCTTCTTTTATCTCATAAACATCAAACTGGACAGGAGTCTTCATCATTGCCAAGATTGTCCTCTCAAAGTTGCCGGAAAGCTCAGACTTCAGGTCCTTGATCAAATCCTGGGTTTTTTTAAGTGAAAAAACAACACCACATTTAGTGAGTTTTTTAAAGGATGAGAAACAAAAGGAGGTTTATGGCAAAGCTTCCTATTCAAGGCATACTAATGATCTGAATCTCTTTTCTTGCAATATCACAGACTTCAGAAAAGTTCAGTAATATATGTGAAGTTATTAATATAGCACAATCAGTGTCAACTGCACTTTACTGAGTAACATAAGGAAGGGTAAAGGTAAGAGTTCTGCCCAAAGGAGTTTACAAACTAAATTTCTACCAGAGCAGAGGACAAATGTAACTGTGTGAATATTTGCAGCCACACAAATTTTAGGTTTTATTTCAGCCGAATATGGCAATGAACCATAGTAGCCAGATCATTAACGTAATTTAAACGCCGCTCTTATGTCCACGATATGCTGAGAGCAACTTCACAGCATAAGAAATATAGAAAAAGCAAATGAACACATTATAAACACTGTCATAAACTAAAAAGCAGCAACCCAGGAACATAATACTTATTTTATTTATTAAATAAATAATTTGTTCAAAAGGGTCATGGTGCCGTTTAAAAATTAAGCAAGCACAAAGCTGGCAAAATTATTCCTTAGAAAAATGTGTGTTGTTATTTTGTTACATAAAACTTGGTAATCTTAAGATGATGATGAAGATAATTGTCCATTAGCAAAAATGCAGAACTCTGATGCAAAGGTTTTTAAGAGTGGCTGACCAGTAAAAGCTGATGATATGAAAAGAGTGTGTTTGAGGAATACTAAAGTCATCCTGCTGAAAACTGCAAGATATTACCAGACTTATTTTGTACCTCTTATTCGTTGGGGTGTCAAGATATTTAAAGTCTCTTTCATTATTTTGTTGCCCAAATCATTCACCGTCGTCATTCCGATAATGTGACAACCCCTTGTCCTTAAATCCCTCCTATGGCTTCCTGTCCATTCTCAGATCCAGCTGCCTTGATCTGCCATTCTCAGATCCTACATACAACCCCCCTCCATGGCCTTGTCCCTTATCTCTCTGCATTCCTGCCTGTGATGTTTGTTTGTCCAGCTCCACCATCCTTATCCATTTCAAGGCCTCCCCCAAAAGACTCCTTCTCCCTGAACTGTGCTGCAGGCCTAAAACTGCCTCCCAGACCACCTGCACAAATGCCACCCCCCTTTAAATCCATTCTCAAACCCTGCCCTTTCCGTTTAACCCTTGGCACAAAATCCTAGGCCTCTGGCGACTTCAGCATGAAGCTAAGCCAAAGAACATACAAACTAGACCGACTGCACATGACTTCCATGTTTAGCTCTGCCTCCACTTCCTTCCTCTGTTGCAATAATCAAAGAATAATTTCATGGTGGTGAACTTACCTTTCCATAAGCTGTTTTGAAAGAGAGCAGAATCTGCTGGCGTTGCTTGTTCGAGCGACTTCCCAGACAATCAATGATTGCCTGCTCGTCGGTTCCTGAAAATATACAGAATCAAGTGTTTAGCGCAGCCTCTTCCACCGTCGTAGTACTTTCTGATCAACCCACTTCAGCAGAATCTAACCCAGCATTTGATAATCAGAAAAGGCCAACTTTTAAAACCAAGTGTATTCTCTCCTGCCACCCTATACATTGCATGGCATCGCTTGTTCAAATGCATATTTGAATCTGCAGCAGTCAAGAGTAACTCTATGGAATGGCTCAGTTGGTAGAGCATGAGACTCTTAATCTCAGGGTTGTGGGTTTGAGTGCCACACTGGGCAAAAGATTCCTGCAATGCAGGGAGCTGGATTATTGGAATAGGTGATTCTCATAGTCCCTTCCATCTCTAGGATTCTGTGATTCTATATTCTGTTGTACTTTTGGCAGCAAAACCTGACAGATGAGCTAAGTCTGTATGACATTACGGGGTATTCGCACACATTCCAATATATTTTTTTTTTTTAAAAAGAAATCCAAATATTTAAATTTCTGAGGGAAGGGACAGTTGTGCATTTGGTTTGGACTGAAGTCATACACGTTTTGCATAGACTAGGAATGGAGAGATTTAAGTTGGGAGAAAAAAAGCAGGACAGAATTCGGCAGGAAAGGAAAGAGAAATATTGTAAAACGCTGAAAAATGTTTCACAAAAAGCAAAGAAGCTAAAAGCAACTTTTGAGGTCTTCCAACCTTGAGGAAAAGATCAAATGCCAGAAAGGAATGGAAATCTGGGCGTTGCAATCAGAATGAGCAACTACGGAAAACTTGAGTGCAGCAACAGATGCCCCTTCTATCTTTGCACAGTAGGCTCCATTCCAGCCATGCAAAAGTCTGATGTCTATACACAGCCCTCTCTATCCAGGCAGGACCACATTCCCTCCAGGCACAGAGCAGGACCGGAAAGGGGGGTGGCTTGGGGAGAGTGTTGGGGGGTCCCCAGCCCTGCCCTCAAGGTTAGCAAGCAAGCTCCACAAAATCCCTCTTATGTTTTCTAGTTGGAAGAGGAGGTGGACATTAAACTTGTTCCTTCCAGCTTGTAAAGGTATATCTGAGTGACTGACTTTGCAAAGCAAGGATGGGAAGCCAGATCTGGACGGCTGGCTTTATTGTTTATTCCACCACACACACACAAACCCCTTGACCTGCCCCATACCTAAAGTTCAATAGGACATCTGGTGTAGGGCAGATGGGTTGCAGCCTTGCTGAAACAACCTTAAGTGTGAGGGGAGCCTACTGGATCTGACCAGTGGCTGACCAGTTGCCTTTGCGAAACCCACAAGCAGGACTCAAGCACAAGTGCACTCTCACCTCCTGTTTCCAGCAACTGCAAATCAGAAGCACGGCTGCTTCCATCAGGGAGAGTAGTCATGAACAGTCTTTCCTCCATGAGAGGAGATAGGTTAGCAATCCTCCAATATCTCAAGGGCTGCCACATGGAAGATGTTTCCTCCATCTCTGGAGGGTGGGACCCGAACCAATGGATTCAAGTTACAAGGAGGAGAATCCGACTAAACACTAGGAAGAATTTTCTGATCCTGTTCAACAATGGAACAGACTCCTTCAGAAGGTGGTGGACTCTCCATCCTTGGAGGTTTATAAGAAGAGGTTGGATGGCCATCTGTCACGGATGCTTTAGCTGAGATTCCTGCATTGCAGGGGGTCAGACTAGACGACCCTCTTCCATTTTTCCATTTCTATGATTCTATGTGTACTTGGGCATACATCTGTTGGCTCACAGAATTTCCGAATCCCTGGTACAGAGAACACAGACCCATGGCCAGTGTCACAGGCTGTGTTCCAAGGGCAACACTCAGAATTGCTTTCACCTTACCCAGGACACAGAGGTAACCTGCAACGTTTTGCAAAGCAGTACCCAAACTATCCCTGAACGTGCAAGAAGCAAAAGGGTGGGACAAATCATTACATGAAGGACATCATTACATGAAGAAAAAGCACCCAGCTTTTGAGTGCAAGCACTACTCACCAAACCCTTTCATGGCTTTCCTCAACACCTCTGCGTCCCTCAGAGGGTCAAAGGATGGAGCATCACGGACTGTGCCTCGGTTTCCAGACTGCATTGTCCAAAGAAGAATGGGGGGGGGGGGAGCTATCAACCAACGCTTACTACTTCGCCTGCCTGCCACTGTCCCTTACAACAGATCAATTCCAGTCCTTCGCCCACCACTCAACGTGGCAAACGCATACCCAGAAACCATGGCTGGTGGAAAGTGTTGGGGTAAGGGTCGAGCATCCTCCCCATGACCACCTTGTCAACCGCCAATCAAACTCCCTCCCGTCACTTTTTAGCATTCGACAGCATCTGGGGCACACAGATGCAACATGTGCCATCAAACGCCTATTTTTTGCACTTTTCCTATTATACACTGGAAGAAAAGGAAGCTCAATAATTTAAGAAGAGGTTCTCTTACTGCTCCGGGAGTAATGGTGGGCACTGTTGGTCCTGGGTAAGATGGCATAGAAGGATTAACAGCTGGGCCAGAAGGGTAACTTGGCATAGGCTGCTGGTGCCCTGGCGGCGGCACTGGCTGCTGCCCAGGATATGGCTGTTGCCCAGGATACGGCTGGGGCTGCTGTCCTGCTCCTGGCATGGGGCCACCTGGATACCCTGGATAAGATGGCATTCCTGTTGGCGGGTTTCCTCCTGGCGCTGGCGGGTACATTCCGTAAGACGGCTGCTGTCCTTGAGGAGGTTGCCCAAAGCCTCCAGGAGCTTGTCCAAACCCTCCTGGGGGAACCGGGGGGTAGCCACCGGGGACTGGAGGGTACATGCTCTGCGGCACGTTGGCGCCACCAAACGTTCCCGACATGTTGGAAGCCTGAACAATCAAATGCACAAAGTTAGCACATGTGTCTCAAATAGCACGTAACATTTCTGTAACACTTTGAATGTTGAGAGCACTCTATGAACATCTTTACAACCACCATCTAAATAGGCCAGTATTATTACAGATAGGAAGCCACAAGATAGGAGGTTGCTTAAGACCTCTGGGGTTCACTAGATTTGAGCTTGGGGCTTCTTGGCAAGACCGCCCAGCTACTTGTCCACTGTGCTACTCTTGTCTGAAGGAGTGTCTCCACCCCATCATCCAGCCCGGACGCTGAGGTCCAGTGCCGAGGGCCTTCTGGTGGTTCCCTCGCTGTGAGAAGTGAGGTTACAGGGAACCAGGCAGAGGGCCTTCTTGGTAGTGGCGCCTGCCCTGTGGAATGCCCTCCCAGCAGATGTCAAGGTAATAAACAACTATTTTACTTTTAAAAGACAACTGAAGGCAGCCCTGTTTAGGGAGGTTTTTAATATATGACGCTGTATTGTTTTTAATATTTGGTTGGAAGCCATCCAGAGTGGCTGGGGAAACCCAGCCAGATGGGCAGGGTATAAATAATAAATAATAAATTATCATCATCATCATCATCATCATCTGTGTGATGCTCCACATCAATCCAAACTATTAACAGGGTCATCTTTTTGAACAGGCTAGAAGAGCTCCCTAGGTCCCAGAGTCTAGACTACTAATGAGCTTGTGTACTCCATGCTCCTCCACCAGCACAGTGGCAGAGATGAATTTGGAATCCTTCGCTTCTGGTTTTGATTAACCACAGTTTGCCATGTTACCATGGTAACCCAAACTGTGGTTAGTCTTAACTATGCTTAGTGGAAACAAGGTAACTTCACACCATAGTTTACAAATCTGTCTTGTTTTCTCTACCTACAGTTGAAACTAACCTCAGTTTAGAATTTGAACAACAAGCTGCACTGCAGTTAATCAGAAAAAGCTTATGATAGTGAAGGTAGGTTCGTTCGTAGAACATTGAACCATGGCATAGAAATTTTTATTTTATATTTTCTACCCTGTATATTTTATGTTCTGCATTTCATCTATGTAAGCATATGCTAATGTCCAATACTTTGCACATGCAAAGTATCCATTTCCTCCTCAATAATATGGGGTTTTTATTGGCATATAAACAGGGTTTTACCATTCTGTATCATTTGCCTGCTTGAGATATGGGCTTATGCAAATATCTCATTTGCCATGTTAAACAGAATTGGGGATGTGGAGCACCCTGTTACACACTGTGCTTCACAGAACTGTAGAATCATAAATTTGGAAGGGACCCCGAGGGCCATCTAGACCAACTCCCTGAAATGCAATAATCTGAACTCATGGTCCCTCATCCAGTTTGAAACCATATGGGACCCTGCTTAGCTTTACAAATGTGCTAACAGTATTCTTGCTGCAACCACCAGGAGGAGCTTCAGAGAATACTTTTGCAAACATAATCTGTCTGTTACAGCTTTTACCACTGAAGAAATAAAGGACAGATATGGAAAGAAGACAAGGGGAAGAGACGTTGAATGTAACTTTATAACTGCTGTAAACCACTATGAGGCCCTTCCTTGAAAAGCAGGATCTAAATATATTAAAAGAAGGCAAAAATTCAGGCAGCAGAATTTCACAGCTGGCTTTAGCGGAAACAGGACGATCTACCAAATTCCAACTGAAATTACTCACCATGCCTGACATATAATCTGGATTAAACTGGTTGGCGTAGCTTCCAACATTTTCTAGCCCAATTGGAGGAGGATTTGCAGGAGGATAGCTGGGAGCGCCCCAGGGGTTGCCACCTGAAATATTAAAAAATAAAAATACACAAGAGCTACAGAACAGTTGTATATCTGTTTGTTAGCATATGGATTTCTATGGCAGAATTTTCACTGTAATGGCCACTAGCAAAAGCAGGCCGGCTTTGATGCAGTTCCGTTTTGCTCTGTTCTCCATCCCTGGACCAGCAGATGTTGCAACATAAAGCAGCAGGTTCTCTGAAAGCTATGCTAAAACCATGCATGCATTTCAAAGGCTAACGAACAGCCGTCAAATAGATAATCATCTGTTTGCAAAACATGCAGCGTATATATAACAGACACTAGAGCAAAGTACATGGCAGGAGGAACGGTCTCTCCCTTCCTTCTAACAATGTAAGAGAGAACAGGTGACAACAGCAGGGAATGTAAACTATATCTTCATAGGAAGCTATATGCAGCTGCTGCATACAAGAGTCAGACCAGTGGTCTATCGGCCACAGTTCTGTCTACTCTGACTGGCAACAGCTCTCCCAGGCCTCTTGAGCTCTACAAACTGGAGATCCCTTCAACTGAACATGCTGGTGACTGAATCCAAGGTTATTTGCACTACTCCTCTTGTCTGCACCCTTCTCTTATCCAATTCCTGCCAGGCTACTATGACTCCTAAATGAAATACAGTAAGCTTACCTGGAGCAGCAGGTGGATAACCACCGGCAGGAGGATACCCGGGATAACTCATTCTGCAGGACTGCAAAAAGAAGAAGAACAATGATTTAATACACTGCAAAGTGTTAATTACATATTTTATTTATATCAGTTGGTAGAGCATGAGGCTCTTAATCTTAAGGTCATAGGTTCAAGCCCCACATTGGGCAAAATATTCCTGTATTGCAGAGGGTTGGACTAGATGGCTCCCATGGTCTCTTCCAACTCTACAATTCTATGATTCTATATTCTGAATATCAGTCACTGGGAAGAAGGCAGTTGTGCTCAGATCCTGCTTGCGGTTTCCGAAAAGGCATCTGGTTTGCCACTTTGAGAACAGGGTGCTGGCCTATCTGAGCCACTGGCCTGATCCTGCAGGCCCTTCGTACATTCTTACATATGCAACACACAGCAGCTTAAAACTAAAGCAGCTGGGATTGTTTTGAACTTTTGGGATTTTACCATCAAATTTTAGCTTCGTTTTGCCTTTCTTCCACGAAGCTCTGCCCATCCTCACCCATTATCCTCAAAATCATTCTCTGTAGTAGGTTACACTGAGAGATGGCAAGTGGCTCAAAGTAGGAATTGTGGCCAAATGAAGAGTCTTTTTGTCAAATTCTAGCCACTACGCAACTATTTCTCATTACATCGTGTTGTGCATTTTTATAGTTTTGATGCCACTATCAATGAGATGAATTGTAACCTCATGATCCTGGCAATCTCAGGAGATCCTGCCATCCAAAACTGTATGAGATCTAGATTTAGGAAAGCGCAGAGCACTGTAGCTACGGAACTTTTTCATATGATTGCAATCACAGGTAAAATAAGGACACTTTAGTGGTTTTTCATCCTCAGGTTGGAAACTGATGCACCTATTTAATGACACAGCTGCAGATGTGTACTTATTAATCTCAGAATCAGAGAACTGTAGAACTGGAAGGTACACCAAAGGTCATCTAGTCTAACCCCTGCAATGCATGTTCAGACAGTGAACATCATGCATCATGTTCACAAAGTGGGGAACCAGCAGCCAATCAAATGCAAGTGATATGCTGCACGTGTATGCTGGAAGCACATTTTTTCCTTAACTGCACATATAAAACGCTTTAAATATGCATGTTGCAGATTAAATTTCTAAAGCAGGTCCTGTTTTTCTTCAGCTTCCCTGCCCTCCATCCCCCCACTTAAATAATACTCCCAGGGTGGTTCCCCCAGAATCAGGCTGTTAGACAAGCTCTCCTGTGCACAAGCAGTTCTTTCTCCCTAGTAAAAACATGAAGCCACTTCCTTTATTTTAAGGTACATTTATAACTTCTACTTTTCAAAGGTTTTCAAATGAGAGCTAACAAGACCTCAAACACATTACTTTAGCGTGAAACATAGCTAACTGAAAATACTGTACATCAATGGAACCTAGTATTACTTTTTAGTAACAACCAGTAAAAAGAAGGGAGCCTTCTCCAGATGTGGCACACAAACATCTGCCCCATTACGAACAAATCCAGGAGAGCAAGTTTTTGATGTTATACTTAGATCCCTCTGCCTCTAGAACTGTAAAGCTCTTTTAAAAAAAAATACAGCCATAATAGGCTCATTCATTCCTACCAGCCACACCAAATGCCAGCAAGTAAAGAGGGAACAAGGGGCACAAGTAAAGAACTGTGCTGGGAGGCAACACAACTCGGCAGGCAGAGAAGCTTGTTGATTTAGCTGCCTCCCCGAGGTTGGAATTCACTTCGTCCGTCTGAAGCCAAAGCGCACGTTGCTATGCCAACTTTCCCACCCTGCGCTACCTGCAGCAACTATGGCGATACTGTGGGACCACATTCCAGTTAGAACTGTGCTAACCAGAAGCTGCACATGGATAATTTCAGAGGCGTTATGAACTAGTGAAACTGGTAAAACACTTATGTTATTCCTATTTTACACACAGATGGAAGATGAAAGAGATTTAGAGGGAAATGGCAGTGCTGGGGAGGTGCGCCACATGGTCTTTCCTAAAGTTTGAAATTCCTTTAGAATTGCCTTATTTTTGCAATTAACTGGGAATGGAATTAAAATGGCTGTTTCACACAGCACTTTCTGAAACTATGATATCCAGCAATGCCCCTGCCCATGACGAGAATAGTTTTACATAGGTGTTACAGAACTAAGGGCTCATTCACTCTTCTGCTGCTTGCCCCCAGGGATAACTTTACTGGTAAATCAGAGCCAACATCAATTTTCTCCGGATTGATGTTTGCTCCAATTCACTGCTGAAAAGTGGGGAATTTGGGGGGGGGAGGGGGACTGTGGGGCAAAGGCAAAACTGCTTGGACTCATGCGCAGGAAGCACAAGACAAGCCTGAATAGCTCAGTTGGCTGATAATGTGAAGATTGCAGGTTTGATCCCCACATGGGACAGCTGCATATTCTTGCATTAGAGGGGGTTGAACTAGATGATCCTCAGGGTCCCTTCTAACGCTAGCATTCTTTGATTCTATAAGCGGAAAACATCTCAGACCCTCTCATCTGAACTGTATGGTTTTATTTAACCAAGGTGCACTGTTACAAATGCACTGGCACCAACCATGGTTAATACTGAAAAGGAGGGTCAGCAAACTTTTTCAGCCGTGGGCCGGTCCACTGTCCCTCAGACCTTGTGGGGGACCAGACTATATTTGGGGGGGGGTGAATGAATTCCTATGCCCCACAAATAACCCAGAGATGCATTTTAAATAAAAGCACACATTCTACTCATGTAAAAACACCAGGCAGGCCCCACAAATAACCCAGAGATGCATTTTAAATAAAAGGAGACAATCTACTTATGTAAAAACACGCTGGTTCCCAGACCGTCTGCAGGCTGGATTTAGAAGGCAATTGGGCTGGATCTGGCCCCCGGGCCTTAGTTTGCCTACCCATGCCCTAATCTCTTATAGCACATTGCATGCAGTGCAGACCAAAAGGGAAAAAAATAGTGTTAACATGCCTCCTTCCTCCTCCTCCAGCCTAATGCAACAGATCACAGATTCAATAACATCAATCCACAAACCATTGTGACTGACCAGTCAAGCCAAATGTAGCCCACTAGCAACCTATTAAGGCCTGCCAGGTATTTAACACCCCCCTCCCCATTTTTGCAGTTCTAGGAAGGTAGGAAAACCATGAGGCCTCACTGAGTCCTCACTGGGCTGCCATTCAGAGCCAGAGGGTTGAATCTGATTTGGTGGGGGGCAAAGCCACACAGATCTATGTAAACCGACCACCAGATAATTTGCAGCCTACTATCAGTGTGGGAGGAAACATTGGGAACAAAAGCAAGAGGAAAATAGCCAGTCCTCAACAACAGGATGTTGTACTGGAATTTTTAAGCCTCATGCAAGTTTCCAAGGGAAGTTTCCACCCATAGCAAGTTAGAGGGAGTTAAGAGAAATGGGGAGCTGAACCACTCAATTTCCCTCTTCCTTCACCAATTTCCCCAAGACTGAACGAAACAGGGGAGTGTGCCACTGCAACGCAAACTAAGGATGCTAGATACAACTTATTACTACTACCAGCCAGCACAACTCAAGGCACAATTAAGCACAACACACCCTACTGAACGACCATGGATGATGGACCACCAAGTGGCTCAACAAACCTTTAAAAAGAGGAGAGCAGTGAAGCCTCTGGCAGGTCACGGTGAGCTGTGTGAGGCTTGGCTAGTCAGTAGTTGCGCAGGCCTGTAATTAACAGTCGGATTTCCACCATTAAAACACCAGGAACTGAAATTGCTTTGGTTTTGCTTCTAGATTTCTCAAGTTTCCTACTTAACAATCTGAAAGCTCCTTAGGGAGAAATTCCTTATGGTGTCAGACTCATTCTGCTGTATCTTAGATTCCATGGCCTTTCAACCTTCCCCCCCCCCACGACATCCTGCATCTGAAAGAGCGACTCACTCGATCAGGTGAGCTCTAGCCTACTAAAACTTACGCCACAATAACTGTTGCCTTTAAAGCTCTTAGTTGTGATTTTGCTCCTCAGAAAGTTGCGAGTTCGATTCCTGCATCGCAAGAGGTGGGTGGGACTAGATGACCCTTGGGGGTCCCCCTCCAACTCTTCCTAGTCTATAAGCACAGTTTAAAACCAAAGTTCTTATACTGTGACATTCTAAAAACCTTTCGGAGGTTCTTCCCATCTTAATTTGTTTTGATTTTTAAAGTTATAATAAACTGTTGCAAGGGGGAAATAGAACAGGCATAGCCAAACTCCAGCCCTACAGATGTTTGGGACTACAATTCCCATCATCCCTGACCACTGGTCCTATTAGCTAGGGAAGATGGGAATTGTAGTCCCAAACATCTGGAGGGCTGGAGTTTGGCTATGCCTGACTTAGATTAAACTAACTAAAACTGGAGAATGGAAAGGAAGGAATGGCAGTTGTTCATTCAATCAGGTGCATAAATAGCCGCTTGCCGGTAACAAGTAAGAACTGGTTCCAGGAGACAAGCCAAGGAAATATGCACAGCACACACAGCCCATCTAGGCATAAGTGCTGACAGACTAGTCAACTCTGTTGCTAGCAGCAGTTGTGGGCTCATCAGCAAAGCTATCCGTAAATGCAAACCAGGGAACCTGACACCTTGAAACTGTGGCTTTTAATTTTTTTTTTTAAAGCCCTGGCTCTCAGTTTGTAGAGATGAACACTTGCTTCTACACTTGGACCTTTGAGTGCAGCTGGGGCACTGCTCCTACCCAATTTTCTGGTACCACCAAGTGTTTAGAGTGTCGCTATAATCCCCGTAATATTTGCACAATGCCCTTCCCTATGGGAAAGGCAGAAGCAACTGATCAGAAGCAATTCATTTCCTGCTTCCTTTTTTCAGCCCCTTTTAAAACCAGGCCCTTCCTCCTTCCTTATTTGATGTATTTTTAAATGACTCAGACTTCGCTCTGTGGCAAGAGCCCTACAATTCGCAAGTTCCTGGTTATCTCCCAGTTGCCATCAACCCTGCAGCAGAGCTGTTCTTATCTGCAGCCTGAGTAAATCCTACCAAAGGCTTGCTATGTGGTTCACTGCCACTGTTATTACCGCAACTGCGCAACAAGAACAATACCGGGAGCACCGTGGAGATCCCTGGGATGTGATGGAATCCTGTGTTGCCTGGATTCCCCATTCAAACCGAGGTCGCGAACAAAGTCCACTCCATAGTCCATTCCGGCTGTCGTAAAAGAGGTAAACATGTTGCGCACCTGCACCCTGTCACCTGCCTCAACTGCAAGTACGCTCCCACCAGGTGCAGGATGCAATAAGCAGTGTTAGAAACTCAGATATACCAGCTAATCGCCAAATGGCACCTTAAACCCAGGTTACGGTTGCCACAACGGAATGTGTAGGTGTCTTCTCCCCCCCCCCCGGTGGAATTTGTTGTTGTTGTTGTTGTTGTTGTTGTTGTTGTTGTTGTTGTTGTTGTTGTTATCTTTCACTTTTATACCGCTTTATATTTTAAAGGGGAAAAAATCTCAGAGCGATTCACAACACATTAAAACACCATAAAAAACAAATCCAAGCCTCAAGGAAAATATTTCAGATCCTTCTCTAAGTGACATTTTGCTTTCCCTGTATTTATTTAGCTGCTCAATCTACAGAGCTGCACCATAGCAGAAGAACTATTGGAAGCCAGTGGGGTGTAGCGGTTAGAGTGTCGGACTGAGTTCAGGGTTCAAATCCCCATTCAGTTATGAAGCTCACTGGGTGACCTTTGCCCAGCCATAGCCTCTTAAACTAGCTCCAGGGTAACTGTAGGGATTAACTGAGGAGGGGGGTGAACCATGTACCCCTTGGAGGAAAAGGTGGGATAAAAATGCTATAAGCTTAGGAGGTAGATGGCTGTTATCAATCCAGCCAGTGCACCAAAACAGAAACACTTAAGCACTAGAAGAGTTTGGATTGGGATTTGATATCCCGCTTTATCACTACCCAAAGGAGTCTCAAAGTGGCCAACAATCTTCTTTCCCTTCCTCCCCCACAACAAACACTCTGTGGGGTGAGTGGGGCTGAGAGACTTCAAAGAAGTTTGACAGGCCCAAGGTCACCCAGCAGCTGTATGTGGAGGAGCAGAGACACGAACCCAGTCCCCCAGATTATGAGTCTACCACTCTTAACCACTACACCACACTGGCTCTCTTTACTACAACAATCTTGAGAGTTAGATCCACCAATATGCCGAACCTGACTAGCATCCTCTTTCCTCCTCATGCAAATCCCACAGCCTTCCATGTACAGGCGCAAGTGAAATTCTGAATGACAAGGAGGGAGGTGACATCATGTTGTTTCCTGGTTTGCAAGCATGCACAGGCTGTGGAGTGCGCTCTCTCTCTCTCTCTCTCTCTCTCTCTCTCTGGTACCGTACCTGCATTGGGTAATATGTTATCAAAGTATCTTAAACAAACAACCCCAAACTCACCAAAGGGCCCCCGGAACCAACTCCGGAAAACAGTATCAGATGGGACTCTGGTGGTATTTTGCAATCCCAGCTAGCAGCCTTACCCCACCAGCAGCAGAATTTGGAAAGAGTAAACAACTTGCATTACAAAGGTATTACAAAGGCAGACAATATCAATTTGCAAAGAATATGGGGGGCGGGGCGTTGTTTTTTTTAAAAAAAAAACCCATCAACTTCTCAGCATGGCAGTAACTCAAACATCCTCTGAAAGTAAAGAGAGAAGAGGGAAATGTTTGTTACGATAACTTGCAGATGGAATGTGCTTTTCCTGCCTTACAATTCTGTAAAAAAAATATATGCTGCCCACTTAATTGGAACTACTTTTAGTCAATCACTGGTATGCTTTTAAGCTAACCTGGTAACTGATTATATTTTGCAATACATGAAACAAACCTGAAAAATAGATAGTGGTTTTCCTAGAGAAATTTACTCTCAGCTCCTACTGCCATTATTTTAAAGCAATCCCTAGAGCATGTGCTCTGCTTGCTCCCTTAAAAATATAAGTGCAGATGACACAATATTGACAAAGGGCAAGTACAAATACACAGAGCAGGAGGACAAGCTACGCAAATACAGGAAGAACTATTAGAACATCTTGCATTTGGCGTGGTCTGTTCATACACACTCTACAGCTTTCCTCCTCCTCCATGCAGTTTCAAACAAGACAAGCCCCTGTAGCCAACCAGCCAACTCTGCATTCAGCTGTCAGCTGAGAAATATTCAGGCCCACCCAAAGGAGAAAATTATATTTAGGAGTTGCAGAGCCAGGCAAGCAACTTTGGATAGGAACCACCCAGCTGAACCAGCTGAACAAGGAATAAACCGAACATGTGGGGTCACCCTGTTGAACACCATCCATAGCACAGCCTAATGTAATATTTTGACATTGCAGCTGTAAGTGTGGGCCTAGGTCACAAAAGTGAAGTTTAAATTGAAAGAACTCCACCAAGTTCAGTGGCATGCGACATAAAACTGAAGTGCTTTTGCTTAGTTTCTGAATGAAGTTGAAGCTGCCTCTTTCATGTTCTCCATTTGAAAACAATGGGTTTTTCCAGGCAGCCAGGGGCACTCACACCACAAATTTTCTAATCCATCATATCCTGTTCTTGAGCTACAAATGTTAGCACCTAAGAATGATGGCCACACATTAGAAGCAGAGCTATTTTTCTAGGGAAAAAGAGGTGCTGGAACTCAACATGAACGCCTCTTGTTCTCTTATCAAGGAAATGGTGCCCACCTGAAAGGTGCCAGAACTGAGTTCCGAAGAGTCCTGGCTGAAAAAAAGCCCTGCCTTTAAGCTTGAGAAAGATCCAACTGTATCACACAGAAACCTTAAAAGTCACAGGAGACGCCTTTGTAACATATTATATATTAGTTTGTGACTCTTGACTAATCCAAGGAAGCACTGTCTCCTGCAGCCTCGAACTCTGCTTTATGACATGCCTGTTATGAGTGATAAGGCAGCAATTCTTTTTATCAGCATTTCCTTTGGGTGCATTTGACCTTTCCAAGAGGCAACTATTTAAACAGACCCAATCCAGCTAACACAGAGAGGTTTTCTTATGTGAGACACTTGCGCTGCTCCTGCAAGTTGCTGTCAATCATGGACAAAAGAAAACGGTTGAAACATCTGTAAATGAATACTCTGGTTTATGTGGCTTTTGCAAACTGACTGAATCAAGAAATGGTTTGGAGCTCTACATGTATTGTTTCAATGGTTTAAGAACTATTTATCAGATTGAAACCTCATAGCTATCACCAGAAAGTTGTTGCTAGATTGCAAATGATATTCTGAAGTGTTGCCCGTGAATTACTAATCTAGAAGTTGCAGGGCGGTTTTTTAAATTAAAGTGTTGCACGTTTCAGGATTTCACTGGAATAGAGCACCACCTTCTGCAATTCTACTCTTAATTCACAGGAAACCCAGACGAAACCTTGTCTGATCAGATACTTCTCAGACTTCTCAATGTCCTGTGGCATTTGAAAGTTCTAATCCATTTCCATCTCAGCAATTCATTTTCCTGCGCTGAAAGATTAGAGATGTGGTCAAAAATATCACCAAGGGAGCTACATCTCTACATCCATTCCACATGCTGAGACACTGTATATATAACCAAACCCAACGTGTGCCATAATTTGGCTGAAGTACTTTGATCAATTGAAGAGAGAACGGAGACTTGCATGCTGTGAGGAACTGAAATATTCCGAGGCATCTTAAATACCCAAAGGGAAAGTAGTCTTTTGAAACTCTGGGGGAAACCCAAGGAGTTTTCCTCAAAGTAAAACTTCCTCACAACTACAGAAGAATGCTATGGGCCTCACTAATAAGTATTAGCGCACCAAATTATATTGAACTATATAAACAGTAACAAAGAATTACCCGGAACCATTTGCCGCTGCATATGCCTATTAGATTTAATAGTGACCAGTGTACCAACGGCAAGATGATCATCCCCCAAATGCATTTTAAATTATACCTTTCCCAATGAAATATCTAAAGTTTACAAGGTAGTAGATCCTCCCACAGTATTCAGAGCAAGGCAGATTATATTATGCTTGCTGTTCTTTTGAAAGTTTCCTGGACTCCTGATGCCACACTCCATCATAAGACTCTTGTTAGATCCAGATGTGTGTGACTTGAACACCAGCCAATAAAATAAAATAAAATCCTGTTCCTCATCCCATTGCCTTGCATTATTTTGTACCATCTAGTCATCTAGTGGTGCTTAGCTCAAAAGCTTGCATAATAATGAATGATGTGACTTAACTGGTTGTTTTAATGAAGGTACTGGCCCAATATGATTTTTTTCCTGTGAGTCAACATAACTACTTTTACCCATTTTTAAAAAGCATTGTAGCAGTTAACATGCTGATTTTTTTTTAAAGGCACCAGATTAATTTTTCATTACTTTAGCAGTTTCATTTAATCTTTTAAAATAAATAATAAAAGAGAATACTTCTCCCCAAAAGGAAAGTAGGTCATGAGTGGGATTTATAAATTTACATCAGAAAACAATTAAAGAGTGAATCACAGGACTCTGGCAAATACACGGCTGAATGAACTTCTTTAAATTGGACAGCCGAGGCATATTTATATAGCCCAAAGAAGCACAAAGTTTCTCAATTTATATGTGAGAACTTGCTTGCTGAAGGATAAATAAGGTCTTTCCCTCAAAGCCTGCAGTGTAAATAGAGGCCTACAGTTTTTACAACCATGGGGTTTTGGGTTTGTTTTTTTTACCTAGCAGCATTAATAAAGCCACTGTTTCTATACTGCAGAGTTCCCCTGTTTAGTTTTCGTACAGATGATTGTAGGATTTCATGCCATGCCCACCAATATAAATATACATTTGGGTCAGGGGGTGGAGTGGTGCTCCATGGAACCAGTAGGGCAGAAGCCAAGGGAGACAAGAAGTGAATATAGCCAGAGTCGGCCTTGGATCTGATGAAAGTACAACAGCAGGCAGGTGAAGGCTGGCTGAGGGGGGTGCAATGGATCCCAGCCTTCACTGGGGCAGGATGAGACCTTTTCAATATGTAAAGGTAAAGGTAAAGGTACCCCTGCCCGTACGGGCCAGTCTTGACAGACTCTGGGGTTGTGCGCCCATCTCACTTAAGAGGCCAGGGGCCAGCGCTGTCCGAAGACACTTCCGGGTCACGTGGCCAGCATGACATCGCTGCTCTGGCGAGCCAGAGCCGCACACGGAAACGCCGTTTACCTTCCCGCTGGTAAGCGGTCCCTATTTATCTACTTGCACCCGGAGGTGCTTTCGAACTGCTAGGTTGGCAGGCGCTGGGACCGAGCAGCGGGAGCGCACCCCGCAGCAGGGATTCGAACCGCCGACCTTTCGATCAGCAAGTCCTAGGCGCTGAGGCTTTAACCCACAGCGCCACCTGTAGGATGCAGAAATTAGTTACCAGACGATGTTGTGATGGCTACCACCTTACACAGCTCTCAAAGGGGCTTAACATGCTGGATCAGGTCAATGCCCATCTAGCAGTGGCATAGCATGGGTAGCCAGCGCCCGGGGCTGTGCAGAGGGGCAGGGATGGGTGGGAGGGAAATGGACGGAGTACGTATGTGCATTCAACTGCCTAACAGCGTCCGTGTCACCCAGGAGATTGCCGCCGCAGAGATAAGAGTCATTCCGTTGTCTGGAGAGGTTACTTCCTGCTTCATATGGAGAAGCCGTTTTCAACGGAGCCCAGCAACAGAAGCATGCAGCAATATTGAAGCAGCACCAGGTGCTGAAATTTTGCACCTGGGGCAACCGCCCCTGCTCCATGTTCATGGCCACCACTGCCTTCTGTGAGAGCAAAGCTTGCATTTTAACGTAGGCAAAGTCACGGAGGATGAGGGTGTCAATGGCAACTAGCCATGGTGGCTCCCTATATATGATGCAGTGCAGACTGCTCCGAGCCCCAGCCATGCTATTTTCAAGGATACTCCATACCACTCCCAGCTTCCCACTCGTTTTCCTTTTCCTCCGTATCAGTCAGCATTATGCGGTCAATGAGAATTAATCCGTTTCGGGTTCCCGCCCCCCTCCATTTTTTTGCTGAAGGTTTTTAAAGTACTACTGTAAATACTGGTGTTCCCAGTGCTATTCTTATAGAAAAAAAGAGGTGCTGGAACTCACCATAAACACCTCCCTTGTTCTCTAAGAATGGCAATGGCGCCCACCTGAGAGGTGGCGGCACTGAGTTCCGGTGATTTCCAGCTAAAAAAGCCCAGGGAGGAGGGGTTTCTGAATTCTGCTGCCTTCCCCTTTTGAGTTCCATCTACTGTACATAAGGACTGACGCTCAGGGAACTAAGCTTACTATTTAAGATATAAAATATATTACGATACAGCTAAAAAGGCAAGCTTCTATTACTACTTTCCTTTTAAAACCACACTGGTACCTTAAGGCTAATCTTTTTGTAGGCAAATGCTATATTTAGAGTAGCAGCTCCCTCTCAACTTGGTTTCGAAAGATTGGAATTGCATATGATCATACATACCATGCTGCCAGATCACATTAATTCTCTCTCTTACTTACTTCTTAGATTGCCACTGGGTTCAAATCAAGCAAACTATAAGCACAAGCAAAGTCTCAGTCACCAAACCATAGTTTGGCCATTATGTAGTAACCAAACCAGAGTGCCCCTCTAATGCTTTCCAGAATTTTCTCTATAGGGGAAGGTTCCTCAGTAGATTGATCCATCCAAAAAGGTTTCCAGAAGGTATGAAATTTGAAAACCATTAATTTAAACTGTATCCCAGGAATAGCAAATCTATATTTTCAGGGTCTGCACTATAGTAACTTGGGAGCCAAAGTATATTTTGCCATACAAACTGACCTTTCTGCACAGATGGCAAGGAAGTTGGTGTCATCTTAAGGGCTTCGAAACTCTACAGAATTAGATTTACAATCCAGATTTAACCTAAAGTGTTGGATTCGCTCTTTTGGCAACCATTTTCTTACAAGCCAAAAGCACAGGCAAACTTTCTGGCACATCTTGATTTTGTTAGAGCTTCCAGGGACAATTATTTCAAAAGCTTGTTCCAGCCCAAGGGACACCAGTTGGTCATCTACACTGATCTTCAACACCTGAAGTCTTTCCCCATTACTTTAACAAACCTCTTCCATACCTCCCTCGTCCTCCTCCAAATCCCATCCACTGTATGTACATCCTTCTTGAACTGGGGTGGTAAGAAAGTTCATGAGAAGAGCTCCCATCAGCAGTGGAATTCCTGGCCAGTTCCTGCAGCGCTTGTCCCGTTTTAAGAAGCTGCACTGTGCTGGCTGGGCTCGATGGGAGATGTGATCCCATAAAAATGCAGGGCACCCAGTTAGGGAAGGTTGCCACACACTGTGCTGGGCTGTTATGGTTTCCATGACAGCCAGCAGTGATGTCACAAGTCAATTATTCTAGAAGGAAAGCAGAAACTGCTACTGAGCACTTAAAGCTGTAATGCACAAAGAAACATGTGGGAGTTAATGAGGAAGAAAGGGCAATGAAACAAAGCAGCCCTTGGTTAATGAAGTTTTCTTCCCGCATCCCTCTTCCTGAAATTCGGAGGCCTACAACAATAAAACCTGTCCAGTGTGCTTGAGTTCACAATCAAACAATTCTCTGCCTGATCATTGATTTGATGTACAGAATTTAATGCATTTACGCTAGGTGCAACTCAAGGTTTTCTTGTACAGGTCACACTGAAATGAAGAGGACTTGCATGAGCACAGTCATTTCAATGGGTTGTTTGCAGTTCAACCTCCTGCTAGACTGCAGCCAGTGTTTATTAATTTGTGTGCATGTGGATTTTGGGTCCATAAAAATCCCCAAACAAACTTGGGCTGCTTCTTCTCTCTCACAACCACTCTATGAGGCAAGATAGGCTCAGGATAATAAAGGATAGCTGCCCACCACTGCATGAAACCCTCCCCTCCAAAAAATTTCATTCTCTGGCCTGATTTACTAGCGAAGAGTTATGTTTCTGCATATATTTTTATACGAAACTTAGTGGTCATAATTAATACAACCTATTGGCTATTCAATACAACAAAATGTACATTCCTATTTTGGCTATTCAATACAACAAAATATACATTCCTATTTTTAGTTTGGCCTCGTTACCACCCTGTTCTGCATTTGCATTCCCCTGCCCAGCAGCTGAGGGATGGAAGCCAAGAGATTGGAATTTGTCCGAAACTGAGTAAGGAACTGACTTAAAGCTCCAAGGCCCAAACTGAGGCCACACTGATTCCTTTTTCCAGACGTCCACATGCTGAAACCAAGGTCTAAACCAGACATGAAGGGGCCAGACGCTCTTCCTGGCCTCTCTGCCCAGTTCACGCATAGCACCCGGGTGGAGAAGGTGGCAACTCTTACCACAAATGTTGCGCATGGGCGAAGGCAGCTGAACCCTGTCTCTACACCGGTACATTCTTCATTTTTAATCCCATTTTTAATCGCTACTCCAGCTGGGATAGAAGCACCCGTAGCAACGGAGTATGGCGAGGTAAGGCAGTGTGGGGGGAACAGGGTTCAGTTGCCAACACGCAAATTCTGTGGTAACAATTGCCCCACTTTATGCCCCCTTGATCAGGGGAGACACAAATGGCCACCCATTGCCGCAGCAAGGTCACACCACAGCTCAAAAGGGTTGGGTGGCAGTACATAAAAAAATAAAACAGTGCGTGGGGAAAAGAGGATCTGATGTTTTACTGGCTGGTTCTACCAATCCTGCTGATTTACGCAGGCTGAAATCTAAATGAGAATAAACAGTCATTGCAGATATCCATCCCATCGTTCTAGACTTGAGAGATCTACAAAGTGAGCCGGCATAATTATCCCCTACATTGCAGATGGGGAAGTGAAAAAATCAAAAGACCGTGGCTTGGAGCCATAAAATGTGTTTCTCCGCGATGTGTACTGGTAATTTGAACCAGGGGATTCCCACATCTTACGCTCTGGACAGAGCTACATATGATTTTGGCATAAGAACATTCCTAACCCCATTCCCGACCAGGAATTGGGGGTTGGGGATGGGACTTGCGGAGCAGAGGGGTCAGCAGGCTGAAATGAGAGACTAATCTCTCTTGTACCTGCTGCCAGCTCTCCCATGCAAATGTTCTTTGAAGGCTGATCTCAACTGGCCTTGCTCCAGTTTAAGAGCCCACCTGGGGGGGGGGGGATGAATTGAAAGCTGCTTGGAGTCATTGGTAGGAAGAATTATTAAGCAGCCCACCCCTATCCACTAGCATATTACAATAGCATTATGCGATATGCTAGACCAGCAACGTAGCATTTCAGTCACTACAGTAGCTTTCAGGCAGGTCTACCAACAAGACACACATCCCAAAATAATCCTGGAAGGAGTAGCAGCCACTGGATGTGCATGAGCCAACCTAACACATTTTGAAGCAGCCCCTAAACCAGAATCCTCTGCAACAAACAACCAGAAACAGGATCCCAGAAACTACAATGTTATTAGGAACAACTATAGAAGATAAAGAGACAGAACATTCTTTGTTGTCAGTTCAGACACAGGAAGGGAAAGAAAACAACACTGCCACATTTGGGAAACAAGGGCGAGTATCGCAGACCACAAATCCACACATATCACTACGCATTTCTATTATTTATTATTATTAATTACTACTACTAAAACAATTTATTACTCACCCTTCACCCTAAGGTCTCGGGGCAGGTAACAGTGACAACATAATATGGAATTCAGTCTTAAGCAACTTAAAATTACAGAAATAAGCTAGGCCTTGAAAATCTGCATCACGCATGTCTAGAAATTAGTGTAGTACCTAGCACATTTCCTAAAAAATATTATAGCACTTCAACTGTGCAAAGCATTTTACAATCCACAGAAGGCAAGGTGTACAACTTCATGTAAAATTAAAAAAAGATCTCTACTGACACAACTCATGGTTCCACACCCTGTATATATTATGGACAAATAAGCAAATTTTCACAGAGCTGTTTATCTAACATAATTTGGTCTGCCTCTGTTAGTCATCGGGAAGATGCTATGTAGGGCACCGAATTCCTCCCCACATCCCAGGTTTGAGATTTCACCAAGCACTGCCCATCTGCTTGTAGGTATTGGTTCTCGAGGTCTTCGACCTTAACCTTAAGCCCACGGGATGTACCTAGTCTGACAAGGGCAGGCCTATCCCTATGTACAAGTGGTGCAGAGAAGCAATTAAAGTTTCATTCTAGGACTGGAGAGACTCAGATTCAAATCTCCACTCAGGCATGGAACTTGCAAGGAAGTTTTGAGCATGTCATTCATCTGCCTCACAGGGCTGTTGTTAAGATACAATGGAGGAAAGAGATGAACCATGTATGTTGCTTTGGAGGATGGACGAATAAATAAGTATTTTCTGTCCTGCACTTGAGGGCTGCTGTGATGCGCCAGGATACGGGGGCAAATAATGAAGGGGTTAATTACAGGATTACTGAGATCATGTACTTGAAGCACTTTAAAGGCCAGAAAGAACATAAATGCAGCTATAAGGGCCCAGTAGAAATTATTTACTTTCACAATGCCAAGGCACGTTATAAGGCAACAACACACAACATCAGAAAGAAAAGTCCCTGCCCCAAGGAGCTTCTAATCTTAAATTTGCCTGGTTGGTGTTTTTTTTTAAAGAAAACAAGTAAAGGCAGCTGCTGTTAAGAATTCATTAAGAGAAGACACCGAGTATACATTTAAGGAATAGGAATAATAATAATAATAATAAGGGTGGGCTCTCCTTCCTTGGAGGTTTTTAAGCAGAAGTTGGATGGCAATATGTCATGTCAGTTGAGATTCCTGCAGTGCAGGGGGTTGGACTAGATGACCCTCATAGTCCCTCCCAACTCCATGATTCTATTATTCTATGCTGCGAAGCAGAAAAGCTTACATGAGTAGAGCATGCCATTTTAGGTAGTGAAGCTTAATTTTTGCCATTTTCTTCAGCAAGGGGTCTTGAAAATATGTCTGAGGAATTCAAATCTTATTTTTGTGTTTGGACAACATTTAGCTTGGTTAGTCTACGTCTGATGAAGAAGCACATGAACTGCTTTCAGAAAACCAAGTAATTTTAATTCTACCTTCTGAAAACATCAGGTAACACTAAATAACAAATATTAATATATTACACAAGCACTTGGCCATCCTTTTTAACGATTTCGATGCGGTTTTACACTGGTGTTACCCACCAAACATCATATTAAATCTTTCCCAAGTCACGTTACAACTTTTGAGCACCCCTCAAGTTTTGGAAGCTGTAAGTTGGAAAAGTCACCCCGCCCTGTTGCAGAGCAAGGCCCGCACCGAGCCAGGCTGTTTGACCCAACAAGGAGCAGCACCCCGAGGCTCCCGCTCTTCCTCGACCCAACCCAGCACCTCCGCCCTTGGCGGGCAGAGAAGGAAGACTTGCAAGCCATGTTTGCGCTTGAGAAGGGAGGGCAGCCCTCCCCCCAAACCCAGTTTAGGTCGGGGCGACCTAAGAGAGGAAGGGCACCAGCTTCCCTGAGATTCAGGCCCCCTTGAATTAAGAGGGGCCGCTTCCCAACCTGCTCTAGGTGTGTGGCAGGGAGTCCCCCGCCTTGCTGGCTTCAGGCGGAGCAAGGCCCGCCTCGCCCGGGGCTCCGTTTCCAGCAGAAACGCGCCCGATGCCCGCCAGCGCCCGCAGCAGCCCGGCACGAAGGCGCAGCTGCGGCCTCCCCCTGGTGCAACCCTCTCACCTGGCAGGTAAGCCCCCAGGAAGGCTGTCAAGGAAGGTCCAGGGAACGCCCAAGCGCTGCGTGTCCTCCCCTTGCTTTCTCAGCCGTGCTCTGCTCGCCTAACTCTTCCGAGAAGAAAATAACTGAAGAGCCCAGAAGAGGAGGAGGAGGAGCTGAACTTTCTCCTCCTTCCTCCTCCTCCTGGGCCCTCCCACTTGGCGGCGGCAGCTGCAGCAACAACAGCGTCGGGTTTCACGCTGCAAACATTTTCGGGTGGAACAAATGACAGGTCTGCTGAGTAACCGCTCTGCCCATGAAAGAAATCTCTCATACACACGTGCACCTCCTCTTGCTAAAGCCCCGCCACGCCCGCGCTCGCTTCGGAATATTTAGCTCAGGCGATTCTTAAGACCGCTTCTGTTACCAACGGGTCATTCCATATCAAGTGATCCGGTTTTTTTTTAACCTCGTGTCATCGTGTCCAGTTTTCTTAATATTTTGCACACTTATAGAATGACCAAAACCTTGCCAACAAAGGTCCGTGTAGTAAAAGCTATGGTTTTCCCAGTAGTGATGTATGGAAGTGAGAGCTGGACCATAAAGAAGGCTGATCGCCGAAGAATTGATGCTTTGGAATTATGGTGCTGGAGGAGACTCTTGAGAGTCCCATGGACTGCAAGAAGATCAAACCTATCCATTCTTAAGGAAATCAGCCCTGAGTGCTCACTGGAAGGACAGATCCTGAAGCTGAGGCTCCAATACTTTGGCCACCTCATGAGATGAGAAGACTCCCTGGAAAAGACCCTGATGTTGGGAAAGATGGAGGGCACAAGGAGAAGGGGACGACAGAGGACAAGATGGCTGGACAGTATTCTCGAAGCTACCAGCATAAGTTTGACCAAACTGCGGGAGGCAATAGAAGACAGGAGTGCCTGGTGTGCTCTGGTCCATGGGGTCACGAAGAGTCGGACACGACTAAACGACAAAACAACAACAGAATGACCAAAACTAAGTTTAAATACTGTTGTTGTTTAGTCGTGTCCGACTCTTCGTGACCCCATGGACCAGGCACTCCTATCTTCCACTGCCTCTCGCAGTTAAGCAGTTAAGTTTAAATATAATACTCAGTAATTTGGGAATTCCCTCGCCAGAGCCAATTGTACCAGGCAGCTAACTGGGAACTTTAAAAGTGTGCTGCACATTCCGGGGGGTGGGGGAGGGGAGGGAATACGACTAAGGCATGTCCATTAGAGTCCTTCAGCACAACAACATCTCTTTCTACTTAACGATGTAACAATGCTGAAATAAACAGCACCTTCCTTAAACCAATCCTGTTCATAAAAAGACAAATCCTACCAAAAGTAGTGACATCTGTTATTAGCTCAGAGCAAGTACCTTGTGTTAATGTTCATGTGCCTCTGTGTCACAACAGAAGTTGTGTCATCCAGAAGTTGGAGCTTATTTCCAAAGCAACAGGCAAACCACACTCCAAGGAAACTGGTATGACACACGCGCCCTTTCACTGGTCTCACTTTTTTACATAGTTTTAAAAAAGTATATTTTGTTTCTACAATCATTACTTCAGTTATTACATTTATATACCACACTATAACCATAGTTCTGAGTGGTTCTCACATTCAGTTAAAAAACAAAAAGAAAGTGTTCATACAAACACTGAAATAAAGATAAAATCCACCATAATACTCAAAAAACCGATACGACAAGGATTAAAAATATCGGTACTCCATCTTAAATCCAAAGTCTTGGTAAAACGTTAACTTTTTTTTACTTACTTCCTAAAGGACCATAGATGAATTTGCCTTATTAGCGGGTTCCAAACAGGGGTGCTTCTACCCAGAAGGCTCTGCACCTTGTAACTGCCACCCACTATACTACTAGCAGCGTGCAAAGGGTTGTATGTGGAATACAGTGGTACCTCGAGTTAAGAACTTAATTCATTCCGGAGGTGCGTTCTTAACCTGAAACTGTTCTTAACCTGAGGTACCACTTTAGCTAACGGGGCCTCCCGCTGCCACCACACGATTTCTATTCATCCTGAAGCAAAGTTCTTAACCCGAGGTAATATTTCTGGGTTAGCGGAGTCTGTAACCTGAAGAGTCTGTAACCCTAGGTACCACTGTATATGGGAAGAGATATTTACGGTGGTACCTCAGGTTAAGTACTTAATTCGTTCCAGAGGTCCGTTCTTAACCTGAAACTGTTCTTAACCTGAAGCACCACTTTAGCTAATGGGACCTCCTGCTGCTACCGTGCTGTCGGAGCACGATTTCTGAAGCAAAGTTCTTAACCTGAGGTACTATTTTTGGGTTAGTGGAGTCTGTAACCTGAAGCTTATGTAACCTGAAGCATATGTAACCTGAGGTACCACTGTATTTGGATTAGCAAAACCATGTAGGAGTTTAAAGGTCAAAAACAGCACTTCTGAGCCCAGAAACAAGCAGACAGAAAATGTGGTTCTTTCACATGGTCTTAGCAGGCAGCACCTGTTAAAATTCTGGCTACTGCATTTTGAGTCAGCTGATGTCCAAATTGTCTTCAAAAGCAGTTCCAACACAGCATATATTATCGGGAAAGGGCTTCTGCCAATTCTGCCATAGCAGTGCAAGCAGTAATGTTCCTGAGCTCTGCTGGCAGAGAGCCTTTGCCCACTTTTATTTACAATCTATATGGTGGGAAGGGTGGGGGTGTCTAGTAGCAGGAACCAGGGACTTTATAAGCTGAGAAAAAAATGAGCACAGGCATGATTAGGTGGAGAAATTGTGGGCAAAGCAGTAAGTGGACGGAAGGGCATGAGAAGAGGCTTAAAATGAAACTCCTGGACACAGGCCTGGGCATTCTCCATGGGGGTCCTGGGCTGCCCAGACAACAAAAGCCCCCTCTTGGCCCCACTGATGTGGTCCAAAGGAAAGCACAGCAATAAGTTGGCACCAGCTTGGCTGCAGGAGTTGTCGGAAGGAGGCGTACAAGACTCCATCCAACCATCTTAGGGACTCCACTCTGGATTTGTTTAGGGTTTACTTCAGGCAGCTTTATTTTAACGCCCCAGATCCAGTGAAGGAAATGGGAATAGTGTGGACCTGCATATGATCCTTCTCCAGTTATAGAGACACCTCCAATTCCTTTTTACAGAATCACTTAGAAGCAGGGCTTTTCCCACCCGGAACTCGCCAGAACTCAGTTCTGGCACCTCTCAGGTGGTCACCATTGTCATTATAAGAGAAGAAGGGAGGCTTCCTCATATCAGCTCAGGCCATCTAACCCAGGACTGTCCTCTCTGGCTGTTAGCAGCCCTCTAAGGGAGCAGACAGAAGCTTTGCCCATCACCTGTTTCCTGATCATTTCAAATGATGCCTTCTGTTGACAATACAAAAGATGTGTTCGCCTCCTTCATTGCAGCCCCTCCCATAGCCATATGGAATTCAGGGTCAGTTTCCTTGGAAGAAGAGAGTATGGGAATGTCTATTGCAGCTGTAAAGACAATCCTGACTGCTGCCTTGAGCCTCACATTTACCAACTAAGCCAGAACGATGCACATATTTTTAAGGTCTCCAAATCTGCTTTTGCAAGGTGGGTGTGACTTGCAGAAAAGCCTTTGCATTCCAGCTACATTCCAAGTAGCTGGCAATCGAAACAAGACTGAAGGGTTTTGGGGTTTTTTTGTTCAGCCCAAACAGTTGCTGTTTCTCAAAAGATGACACTTTAAGCCCACCAACAATATTGATGGTAATTTCCTGTCATCACCAGGTGCTTCTGGTTGGTCCTGATTATTTAATTATTTACTTTAATAGCATAGCCTTTCTTTATAAAAGCAAACAACGCTGTTTACAACAAACGTGCGAGTGCTGGGCAGGTGTTTGCAGGCCCTGATGGACTGGATGTGGGCAAACACATTCAAGCTGAATCCCGAAAAGACAGGTCTTCTGTGTTCCAAGTTCTCAAATCCAGGAGGTGGGAAGGCAGCCTCATCTGGGTGGGGTTGCCCTCCTTTAGAAGGAGCAGTTCTGTAGCTTGGGGGTACTCATGGATCCAGTGTTGTTGCCTGAGGTCCAGGTGGCCTCGGTGGCTATTGCCATCTATGGCTGGTTTGCCATCTGCAGCAAACTTTTAGATGGAGATGATGTTGTGGCAGATTCCAGATTGGATTGCTGCAATGAGCTCTGTGTGAGACTGCCACTGAAAAAGACTCAGAAATTTCAACCAGTCCAAATGCAGCAGCCATATTATTGGCTTGGGTTGCCTCCTATAACCTCTGTTCTAAAACAGCTGCATTGGCTGCCAGTTTGTTTCTGGGCCCAATATAAAGTGCTCACGCTGGTGTTTAAACCCCTCAATTACTTCAGCCCCAAATATCTGAAAGACTGTCTCCTTCCCTACAGTTCCACTGAGGTGCTAAGGTCAACAAAGGGGGAAGTTCTACCTCCTTCAGAGGTCTGGGTGCTGGGTCCACTATACAGTTTTTGGCGTTTGCTAAAGATGCACTTTTTACCCTGGTCTTTCGTGTGTTTTCAAGACCCACCCTGTTCCAATGACTGAAATCTGTTGTAACCACTGTTAAATCTAAAATTTTAATTGTTGTAATCCTGCGCTGGGAACTGGTGGTGAAAGGTGGGTAAGAAATGTATTATTTTATATTTTTTTATATTTATGTGTTTTTTTGCATGTAGAACTTACTGCAGAAATAACAGTCTGAAAACTAGACCAATATATTCACAGCCCTCTTGTGGCATGTAGGAGTTATTTCAGCATACTAAAAACACCTAGAAACTTCTGAAGCAGAGCTGGCTATCGCAAATATTTTTGTCTGTACATTCTACATAATTTAGGAACAGTTTCTTTTTTATAATTTTTCCTAGTTCCTCCCCCCTCTTAAAGATTCCTGCATTGCAGGGGGTTGAACTAAATGATCCTCACGGTCCCTTCTAACTCCACGATTCTCTGATTCTCTGTGCAAGCATTCACTGCTATATCATGGTTCCAAAATCAGTGGAGTGGGGGTAAAAGAAAAGGAATGCATCTTAAATGGAGAAAATTACAATATGGAAGAAAATACAAAATAAATATTTGTCTGGGCTATACTCTGTTTTCTAGATTTATGTTCTAAATGATAGGGAAGAGGTTTACTCATTTCCTGGTTGCCATGACTAACCAAGGCAGGAAAACCTTTGAATATTGGAACACAAAGTGGTTCCTTTCTTTCCCTCTTTCTGCAAAGAACCAAAAATTTTCTATATACCTATATTTGGGCAAGTTGGACAGTATACGTTTTTGTAGCTAGTAACTTTTTCTGCTTTAATCTCTTTTTATTATTGACGACTTTCAATTTTTGATCCATTTGTTTTAAAATTTAACATACAAATTTACAGAATCAAATCGGTATCAACTTAAAACCACAAAACATCCTAAAAATGCAACGGATGCAAAACAAGAACACTAGTCACAAACAGCATTCAGCCCAGTAAGAACAGTTTTATGCAGATGGAATAATTGTAACCCACTTACCAAACGAGTATAACATCTTCATACCAGTGTCGGCAGCCACAGAGATTGGTGGGGAATCTCCAGCTTCCTTGTGTGTTGGGCAGTCTTCCTCTCTTAAGTCACAGCTGGGTTGTGCCACAGAATGAATCCTCATGTAATATCCATTAGGTTGCAAGATCAGGACTTGTTGGAGGAGGCGTGAGCCCTAATTCCTCTGGTCATTTTTGGAACATCATCCAGGTGTGACAATAGGTTCTGTGGTCCCAAAGAGGATTCGAATGAAACAGCATATGGTTGTGTCTGTAACATACCGCTGGATAGGATGACTCATTCAACACTCTGCTGCCATCGTGTGGAGACTTGCCTGTTAGTTAATTAGTCTAGGGCAGTGTTTCCCAACCGGTGTTCCACGGCACACTGGTGTGCCGTGAGACCTTGCCTGGTGTGCCGTGGGAAGAGCGAGAGAAGGCGCCTGCGCGGAAAGAGGAGCGAGCAGTGCGCCTGCACGCCGCGGCGCCCGAGATCGCTTCTCCCCACCGCCCCTTGCTTCAAAAGAGGTTCGGGGACAGCGGGAAGCGCTGCCCCCGGACCTCTTTTGAAGCAAGGCTTTGCGGGGAGAAGCGATCTCCCTGCAGCCCCTTGCTTCAAAAGAGGTCTGGGGGCAGCGGGAAGCGCAGCACTTCTTCCCCGCTGCCCCCGGACCTCTTTTGAAGCAAGGGGCTGCGGGGAGATCGCTTCTCCCGGTGCTCCGAAGCGGGGCGGGGGGGCGGGAACCTCGCACCCCGCCGCCGGGCATCGGAACGATGCCCCGATGCCGGGCGGTGGGGCGGGAACCTCTCCCCCCGCCGCCGGGCATCGGAACGATGCCCCGATGCCGGGCGGTGGGGCGGGAACCTCTCCCCCCGCCGCCGGGCATCGGAACGATGCCCCGATGCCGGGCGGTGGGGCGGGAACCTCTCCCCCCGCCGCCGGGCATCGGAACGATGCCCCGATGCCGGGCGGTGGGGCGGGAACCTCTCCCCCCGCCGCCCGGCATCGGAACGATGCCCCGATGCCGGGCGGTGGGGCGGGAACCTCTCCCTCCGCCGCCCGGCATCGGAACGATGCCCCGATGCCGTGCGGTGGGGCGGGAACCTCTCCCCCCGCCGCCCGGCATCGGAACGATGCCCCGATGTCGGGCGGTGGGGCGGGAACCTCGCACCCTGCCGCCGGGCATCGGAACGAGGTCCTGGACCTCTTCTGAAGGCAGGCGGGGGCAAAAGTCTTTGCTCCCCCCGCCTGCCTTCCCGGGACAGCGGAGACTTCTCCGCTGCCCCGGGCGATCTTAAAATGCTGGCGGGCGGGAGCGAAGCGTTCGCTGCCGACCCCCAGCATTTTAAAATCTCCTCGGGGCAGCGGAGACTTCGCTCCCGCCCGCCAGCATTTTAAAATTGCCCCGGGACAGCAGGGGCTTTTAAAATGCTGGCGGTCGGCAGCAAAGCCCTCCTGTCCCCGGAGCTTGCGGGGCGGGAGGTGGGAAGAAGGGCTTTTCTTCCCACCGCCAGCCTTCAGAACAGCCTTCTGAAGGCTGGCAGTGGGAAGAAAAGCCCTTGTCCCCGTCCCCCCCAGCCTTCAGAAGAGGTCGGGGGACAGACTGTCCCCGGACCTGGTCTGAAGGCGGTTTCCCTAGGAACGCATTAATTGATTTTCAATGCATTCCTATGGGAAACCGTGCATTGCAAGATGAAAAACTCGCAAGACGAAGAGACTTGCGGAACGAATTAATTTCGTCTTGCGAGGCACCACTGTACTTTTTATATAGTCAATATAGGCACAGAGTTAATTTTTTTAACATTTTCTAATGGTGGTGTGCCTCGTGATTTTTTTCATGAAAGAAGTGTGCCTTTGCCCAAAAAAGGTTGGGAAACACTGGTCTAGGGGGAAGGATTTCGGCTGTGTACACACCATACATGTAGAGAGCATTACAGTACAAGCACGTTTCCACACTAAAATATCCTGGGAACTGTAGTTTGCCCTCCCAGAGTTACAGTTCCCAGCATTCTTAACAAACTACAGTTCCCAGGATTCCTTTGGGGTGCTTTAAATGTATGGTGCGCACACGCGCACGGGCGCGCGCGCGCACACACACACACACACAGCCATTCTAAATCTAAACATCTATATCTTCATGTATAATATACTTGCTGGGCATATTGTTGTCCCAACCACCAAAGAGAATTATGAAGATCATCTAAAATTATGTAACTACGGACTGGCCAGTCTAGTGATTTTACCAGTGGCGTAGCGTGGGGGGTGCAGGGGGGGCCGGCCGCACCGGGCGCAACATCTGGGGGTTAGGGTTAGGGGGCACAAATCCACAGGTTAGGGGGTGCAAATTACTTGCCTTGCCCCGGGTGCTGACAACCCACGCTACGCCACTGGATTTTACTACGGTTACCAACCTGGAAGTACAGTGCAATGAACAAAAAGAGCTCATATTTAGTTTGCTCCAGTTTCCCAACAGAGGGAGCCCTTCATCAAGAGTTTGCAGACAATAGTGTTGGTCAGATAGGAGAAATCCCAAACCTTTTGTTTCACCTGTGCCAATGACTGCAGTTCGGCAACGACTAAAAAAGGGGGAAAAGTTTGTAGCATCAAAGAACACAGAGTGGCTGCTCAGCCATTTTGAAGCAGGCAAAAGAAATATCATTAATTTATTGAATGCACATTATGACCCCTGAAATAACCACCACCATTATGTGAATGATAAAGGAACTATGCACACTTTTTTGTGCACACCCTACGTGCAAAGGGAATGCGCTCCTGAATGGAGGAGTTTCCCTTCATAGTGCAGGGTGCTGGAAAAAAGACATTTCTGAAACTTAGCCCCTGAGTAAGATACCTTTGCAATGTGGAGAGGGCTTTGTAGGCCTTATTCCTGTGGCTAACTTCAGGATGACGTGTCTGAAAAGAATGAGAGCAAGTTCTACATCACCTTGGTGGAGGGGATGGAGGATCGAGAGACAGCTTCCCAAGGACTGGAAGGGTATGATGGTGTCAATCCAAAGGTCTGTCGAGGGGTTGGACTAGATCAGATGGAACTCCCTTCCACTGGACAGTTGGTGCCAAACACTTCAGAAACCAAGAGGAAGGGAGCACCTAGTCTCCAACACTCAAGGAAGCTCCATCAAACTATGTCTTGTGGTTCCTTTTCCTGTTGAGCATTTTGTGCGTATGTTTAGTGCTATCAGCCCATATAGATTTTTTTTCAATCTATATTCCTTATTGTCAATAAAATTTGTATGTGTGGCAGAAATGTATTGGTGGTGGAATTCCTAGTGGGTTCTTTTGGCAACTGCCTTTTAAGCTAAAAGGAATATTGGATACAGTCCATACCACATTTGTTGAAGATAAGGAAGAACCTATCAGAGCTGAGAGAGAGAGAAATCTGGATGGTTACTTTCCTGTTTGTACATTGTTCCAAAAGATAGTTAATCTGTTTGCCTGAAATCCATAGACAGCATGGCCACATCCACTAGGCAGCCGAGCAGTTTAAACCCATGGGTCCACAGAGAGGATATTGTTCCTTAATTTCCTTATACTGCAATCCTTCACATCAGCAGCGAGGAACCTGTGACCCTCCAGATGTTTGGACTACAATTCACAATACAATCGGCTCAGAAGAACTTTTGGCAATGTGTAGCAGAGATGCGGGTTAAGATACTTATTTTTAATGTGACTGCAGATGTTGATGTCACTGACATTTCAGCCCTGCCCTTAAAGCTGATATTCGCAGGGCACCTTGCAGCAAACCCCACACTTAAGTTGTGACAAGGATATGTGTCCTCAGTTTCACCCGTGAAGCGTTGGAGAGTAAGATAGTGTGTCCCCAACACATTTCAGGCCCAGTGACGCAATGTCGCAATCCAAAGCAACATCAGTGTTACATAAGGCAAGCCTGCCAAGGAATTCATGAAGTGTGAATCTACCAAAAAACACACAAAAAAACCCTGGACCGTTTCTCTTAGTGAAATCCTTATGGATCTAATTGAAACCATCTGACAAAAGCCCTTCATCGTTAACGCAGCACAACCAAAGAAAGTCCAGCAGGGGGAGAAAAGTTTCTCAATCATTTGCAGACAACTTGGAGGGGAATGGGTATTTGGCAGGCAGCTGTGGATTCTCTGACTTCCACAGCCAAGCTGGGCAAAAGGTATCCCGTGTGCACATCTTTGCTGCATTGCAAATTGGGAGCAAGCTCTATTTCCTCTGGGGCCTGCTTTGAGCGACCCCATATATATAGCCTTTGTCCCATGTTACTAATAGTATGGTTTCCTTGTAGCATCCGTTTCTTCCCACGGTCCTGCATTTTACACACATTTTATTTCTCTCTGGATCAACAAATGTTTGGTGAGACTGGATCAACAAATGTTTGGTGAGACTGTGGGAGCTAGATACTGTAGTTCCTTGGCACATGGAGGCTGTCTGATGCTTTGTCGCTCTCACAGAGTGGAGAGCGATGATGGAGAGGGATCTGGAAGGCAAGCAATTTGTACTGTGTTTCCATCTTACCTGAAACACACCTTTTCCATCTCAGGAAAAGATGTGCATGTCATGCCACTCCATCTGCCTGTCTCCTGAGGAAGACAATGACAGTTATTATGTATATGGACAGGGTTTTTTTCCAGCCGGAACGTGCCGGAACAGCACCTCTCAGCTGGGCCCCAGAAGTGGAGAAAGAGAGCTGACCAGCTTCAGCAAAGCCCTGTTGTGCCTCCGGGTCACGAGGAGTACCCAAAAGCGATGTTCTCTATGGGCTCTGGAGAGGGTCTCCTTACAAGCCGGAGGCGCATTGGAGCTTTGCTGAGGCTCTTCAGCCCCCCAGAAAATAGCAGATGTGTGGGAAAGCGGCGCCTCAGCTGAGTAAGTCACCAGCTGGTCTGGCTCACGTGAGGCTTGTTAAGCTGCAGAAGGCTCACCTCACCTCAGCGGAACAGCCTCAACAAGCTTCTGGCTGGCAAGGAGACCTGACCCTCAGCCTGAAGATATTCTCTTTGGGCTCTGGGGTGGGTCTTCTGAGGGAGGTGTGTTCTGGCAGCTTTTTGTCTAGAAAAAAAAGCACCGTATACAGTCCTTTTCCTAAATTCTCAAAATACATCACCCATATTATCATCAACCAGGTTTAGATGCTCTAAACTAGTACACTCAAACCTTTTCAAGACCCAGGACCCACTCTTAACTTAAACATGCGTTTGCGAACCCAGTTCTTAATCCTAGAAGCGACAGCGGCCACATCCCATGGCTTTGACTGGCTACTTAAACCAGGGGAGGGTGGCTACCCTCGAATCCCCAGTGAGTCAGGGCCTTCCCTTGCATGCGAATACAGGCTCTGGCGGATTGAGAGGACAAGGCCGATATTGGGTCTAATGGTCAAGAAGGCGGTTTGCACATACTGTCGAGGGGAAGGGGGGCAGATGGGGCTTTTCAATTCTGAATTTAAACCTCCGCTGCCTTGCAGCTGTAGTCATTCATGAGAAAGGCTTCGGGAGCAAATCCTGAGGGAAAATCTGTACCTGCTGCTTTGAAGGACATCTTTTTGAGAAGAAAAAGCTAAGGGGGAAATCCAGAGTGGAGTCCCTAAGATGGCTGGATGGTGTGTGGTGCACCTCCTTCCGGCAACTCCTTCAGTTAAGCTGATTGCTCTGCTCTCCTTTGGATTATACCAGTAGGCCGAGAGGGAGGCCCTGTTGTCCAGGCAGCCTAGGACCTCCATACACACTCTCCAGGCTTGTGCCCTGGGGAGGTCACAAAGATGTTGTTAACGCAGCAAAAACAATGCAGGAGGCAGCAGTTACGAGTTTCTGCAGCTACAGCAGGCACTGTGATTCTCCAGCAGTTTGGCTTCACCCCCAGAAACACACTCCATTGACTCTCAAGACAGACAGATGCCAGCAACCATATATTTGCATAGGATCAGGCCATGACCCACCAGGGGTCTCGACCCACCAGTTGAAGACCAGTGCTCTAAAACCTTTCTGCATGGAGTGTCTCTTGGAGATGGCCTCATGGGGGGCAGTAGCACCTGATCCAGAAAGATAATACTGCCACATGGATCTTCCTGGTAGAGATCTTTCTCACAACTCCCCATCTGGAAGCAGCACCTTATGATTTCCTCAGTGCAGCTCCATGGAGGAACTCTGTGTGGAGAGAACTGTACCATTGCTTCAACTGGGACACATTGTAAGGTAGGCCAGAATTATTGACCCTAACTGTCCTAGAGATTGAGGGGGGGTGGCAGAGGGGGCTGAGAATAAGCATTAACATGATCACACCAATCATTTCATGTGTTTATATGTTTACAAAAGCTGCATGTTCATAGGAAATAATAGGTTTGGGAAGTGCAACAGAGAAAAATGACAACGTTGGTAAAAGCACCTGTAAGATAAAATCTTAGAGTCACAGAATTGTAGAGTTGGAAGGGGTCCTCAGCGTCATCTAGTCCAACCCCCAGGAATGCAGGAACCTCAGCTAAAGCATCCGTGACAGATGGCCATCCAACCCCTGCTTAAAAACCTCCAACATGTCAATAAATGGAGTTCCACAGGGCAGGGGCTGCTATGCTAAATGCTCAGTCCCTGGTAAACAGACTGATAGGTGCCTGTCAGTTGGCGCTCCTAAAAGTGAATGTACATACCACTCAAAGAAGGTCAAGAGACTGGCTTCCGCCACACCACTTTTCCAGGACAATGAGGGGAAATACTGAAATGAAACATGGGGGAAATACCTGGCATGGGCACACCCTTAATTTCACTCTATCTCTTTGGCTCATTTATCACACTCTGCAGTGACAGCTGCAAACCCTCCCTACCCCAGAATCCTACTCCTGTTTCCTTTACAAGACAGAGTAACTGTATTTTACCTCCCTTTGCTTCTCAACCAAAGCTTATCATTGTGTGGTATTGGCGCTAAAGGGAAATGTTTTCCATTTGTTATCTCTCAGTGTTCCTTGCCATTTCAATCTATTATTGTAAAGGCAGAGATTAGACTTTCTCTTGCGGCATTTTGTTTTCCTTTGCAGTTTTTTGAAGCTTATCGCTGAACCAATGCAATCCAAGTAATGGCAGCTCGAAGAGGCATTCCCTTCCCATCTGCGTCAAATTAAAAGTCTCGCTCGTAATTAAATGAAACGAGAGAATCAAGGAAGCTCTGATCTTAGTCTTCTTAGAACCAGAATTCTCCGAAAGAGAAAATGGCAATTGAGTGGGGCATTTTCAGATCACACTAGCATAACGGGAGGCATTGTTACCATAATAACATTTTATAGTAATAATCCTTCAGAGCAATGTGGTAGAACATGCTTTGTCTGAAGTGGGAGAAATTGAGGTTTCGGGAACTGTCAAAATAAAGGGAGAAATTATGCCCATTCCTGTGCATATTTATTCAGAAATACGTCTCAGTGAAAGCAGCGGTGCTTACTCCCATGGAAGTGGGCATATGGTTTCAGCCTTAACAAGATATATCTTTTAAAATGTGCTTAACCTTATTGCTTCAATCTAGCTTGCTCAGAAAGTAAGATCGCCTCCAGAGATTACCCTCTCACAAGAAGTCTTGTTTGGAAACATGATATGCAGCTAGGGACATAAAGTTTATTGTGGTATAAGCTTGATAAATTCCCAGTTTATTCATTTCAGTTTGTAAGTGAATTGAAATCAGAACAGTGACTGAATTCCAAGCTGTTTTAGCAAATAAAAAATGGTGGGGAAGAGATACAGACAGACGGTTAAAGAGAGACCCTTCTTCCACTTCCCAGGTTAGCACCAGCATGAAATTCCTCATTTGAAGAACTGGAATTTTATATAAAAAATATTTTATGTCCTGCATAAATTGACAGTGCAATCCAAACCCAAGATCCATCAGGATGACACTTTGGATTTGGCAGTAAGCTTTCCTGAGTGAGCCCACCTAAGTCCCTCACCCCTCCTGAGCTGTGCCCAGGATGGCTGTCTACCAGCTTCACCTGGTACACTGGCTGAGACCCTACCTGCCGAAGCACTGTCTCACCAGTGTGGTACATGCACTGGTTATCTCCTGCTTGGTTTACTGCAATGCGCCCTGTGTTGGGCTACCTTTGATGGTGACTCGGAAACTACGACTAATGCAGAATGTGGCAGCTAGACTGCTGACTGGAAGTGGCCGCCAGGATCATGTAACAACGGTCCTAAAGGATCTACACTGGCTCCCAGTGTACCCACATTGTACCTAATGTTACCTACCTTAGTGTCTACGTTCTCCCTAGCAAAGTCCTACAGCGTCAACATATTTATTCCAGTTCTTTGGGGAGGGTATCACACCTGAAGAATTTGCCTCAAGCACTGCAATGCCCACCCAGGCCAGACTGGAACCTAGAATTACCTGCTATGGACTAGCAAAGTAAACAGGCTGCAAAGTAGGAGGCTAGGCTAGATAGGCCTGTGGTCTAATCCAGTTACGTTCTGCTGCAGCTCCTAAATAAAACTGCTCCAATGATCTGCAACCTACCATGATCAATATTTCTCTCTCTCAGATCTCTGGAGGTAGTCCCGTCCTCAATTACAAACTCTTGTCACATTGCAGTTTAAGTCTATTTCAATTCAGCCATGGCCCACAGAGAACAAATAGACCTCAGCTGAGAGGAGATTTGCTCTGCTCAAATCCCATATAAATCAATGGGTCACATATTAATCAAGACTAACCCATGCCCCGGTTGATTTCTCATTAAAGCTCTGTGGGTTTCATTTATTTCAATGATAAAAGCACAATTAAATCCCAATGGCTTGGTGCCCTTTTGTGGGGTCATCACATCTAGTTTCATTTAAGATCATTCAGATACTGGTTCTGCCACTAGCCATGTTGGCACCCTGTTCCTAAACACACTTGTTTCTAAGTTCATTCCACTGATTTCAGTTGAGCTTTCTTCCTAGTTAAGTGTGCATAAGGTTACTGCTTAGGAAACCCAATAGCCACACCAAAAATACCTGCAGATTGGATCTTCTGTTTAGGACACACTTCATACATCCATATGTTACTCTGCACTTTCTTTAAGCATTTTTTTCAGCTTAACCATTACAGCGACAGCTTATAGGTTTGCTATGGGCATTTTAAAAACAGAGCCACCAAATTTATACTTCTCCTTCCTTCTGTTGCTCAGCGTTCCTTCACATGTGTGGCTTGACCCTAATGTGCCTGAACTGTACTCACGCAACTGAATGTTACTGCATGGCATAATACAACAAAATTCCTTCTTTTCTTTTTTTCCTCTTTTTCCCTTTCTCACTCCTTTATGCCTCCTGCCCCATTCTTCTCTTGTGTTGACTTACATAAGAAAGTTTCAACAAAAATGGGCTGGGCTGGGGAAGGATAGGGGTGAAGAGGGCAAGTTGAAGTGAAGCATGCAGTTCAGCCTTTGTAAAAATTCATAAAATTAATAAGTATTATTAATTTATTATTGTTTTATTTTTAAAAATATTCTGGACACAGAAATCTAGCACATCTGGGGGAAATCCTTTCTCCCTCATATGACCCTTTTTCAATGTGCAATTTCTTTTGCATGAAATAATTTTTAATTGTGCATTTATGCTACCAGTCCATAATGGCAGCACCCAGTCAGATATTTACTACCTCAAAGAGAAGTAGCTCTTTAAATGTTTTCCAACATACAATAAATGTGAGAGGAACCCAGCGTCATAGAGTCCTACCCTGCTGTGATGTCATTTTGGCCACACAATACACAATCAGCTGCCCCAAGCCAATAGGGTGCCTTGGAAGGTCTACACATGTCCCCTGAGATGTTATTCAGCAAAAACAAGGGCCGCCTAAACAGTTAGATCAATGTAAGTGAATAGAAAATATCTTTTACAAAGTGGCAATATATGTAAACTGTAATCAGAGAGCCACCGGTCAGCACAAGGAATCCAAAAATGACTTAACATTTCAAGAAATGTCTTCTTCAGTTAAACCAAGGCCCATCAAATTCCTCTAGCATTCTTTCTCCAGAAGAGGACATCAAAATGTCTCTTTAAAGTTAGAGGTACTAGATTTATTATTTTTAATTGTTGCAAGCTGTCTGGAGAGAGGTTCATGGGCACTATAATGGCAGGCTAGACACTTATAAACAAACAAACAAATATGGCCATTTCCTCTGCTTCTCCCCCGTTTAGCATTTGGAAATCAGAAAAATGTTGCCTCTGTATAAGGGTGTTCTGTTTTCAGCTGTCATAGCTAGTAGTCCCAGTCTTTTAAGTGTTCCTTTCTACATAGCAAAATGTCACTGGCCAGAGGCACAGAGGATAAGCATAATGCAACTAGAATTTTGACATGTCCATTGGAATCTGCCTGGACTGAGGAGGAGAAGTATGCAGTCATCTCCATCACCTATTCCCATTCTAGTCAGGAATTGTGGGCTTTATTGCAGCAGAAGGAAACAATCAGAAGTCATGCCTACTTTTCAGTTGTCCCACACCAAGCATAGGGAAGCATTCTTCTTTGGAACCTTGCTTGGCTCAGTTTTCAAGCAAGATTATGCTGAATGAGGCATCTTGATTCTTTTCTAAGAGGGTGAGAGGATGATTGTGCATAGGGCCAGTCCAAAAGAATTGACTCCCTGGGATGGAACAGAAAATGGCGGGCCCCCCACCACAAGCCAAGGCACGTAGTACCAAGGTTGGCAAAGTTATTTTGGCTCTCCTGAGACAGAAAATCATGCAAGCTCATCTCTGTGTGAGTAAAAATGCAACAATGGTAAATTAAATAGCTAACCATTTGCTTTCCTTTCATGGCAGCCATTCCAGGCAGCTGATTTTGGCTATGTGACTTTGTCTAACGGTAGGGCTGGCCCAGCTTATGCATTTTCAATTGAGACAGGGCAGGTGGAGCATTGCATGATGGGCTCTCTCATTTTGTAGGTGAAGGAAGTGTTAATGTTAATGCAAGTGTTGGTGTGTGTATGTGTGTGTGTGCCTGCCAGATTCAGCTGGACGATTGTGCTAGTGAAAGCCATTGCAATGTTCTGCTAACACAGGGAGGAGATTGCTCTGTCTGACAGCAGAATTGCTTGCATTGATGGAGCTATCATAATAATATGACGTTGACTTCCTCCCAAACAAAAGAAACGGAACAGCCCCCCCATCTAGTGAAGCAGTTGATAATATATTTTCACCCCACACTGCTCACCCCACATGCCACCTCGCAGTATCTCCCTCTACTCAGGGTGGCAGCAGCAATCCCCAAGGATCAGAAAATGCAGCCAAATAGAGGTGACAGGAAGGGGAGCTCGGAGGGTGCCAGGAGCAGTGCAAAGAAAGGACACAGTGGAAAGTATGAGTAGGACATAGACAGGTGGGGAAATCCTCACTGGCTGCATACTCATCTAAGGTGCAAAATGTCACACCTAATCTCACTCCTCTCCATTTTATTGCTTTCCAACAACTGGCTTTGAACCAGAAGTGGAGAGCTCTCCGTCCTGACCTCACAAATGTTGACTGATTTCAGCTGGAAGAAATCCCCTGATCCTAAACATGGCTGTTTCGAAAGTCAACAATCACATTTTATTTAAATCAGCATCACTCATCTTTCTGATCTCTGGCAAACATATCACTGTTAGCTAATGTTTGGCTCTGAGCTGGCATGATAAATAGCTTTTTGGTGGGAGGAGAGAGGTAACCATGCTGAGAAGGGTGTGTGTGTAAAAGAGATATGGAAATGAAAACAAGATGGAAGAGGTCAAAGGGTGCAGAGTTCATCTACTCCAGAATAAGCTTTCTTTGCTCTGTTACAGATTTCTTCAACTAACGCATTCTCCACAGTCTCTTCCTTGCCACTTTGCAATATATGCAGAAGGCAATCCTAAATCCTAAGGGCTTAAAAAAAAAAAAGGCTTGCTATCTCATTGGATTTCTTGTGAAATGTACCATTTGGAAATGTAAGCCAAAGTATAAAAATAGGTTTGGGCGAAGGACTCATTTGCATATGCGTGTAGATTGCTTGATCTTTCGTTACTTGATTACTTAACACTTGATGAATCTCGGCTGAATGTCTGAAGTAAAATGTGTTTAAAGCGACATTGGGTGAAACAAAAGCTGTGTCTCTGGTGTTTAATTTGCGGTGTCTCATCCACACATGTAAATCTTAACTTGATAGACCATCATACATTGAGTGCCGGCTGCATGTGTGAATCAAGCTTTGGACTTGAAGGCAAGGAATGTATGTAGGAGAAACTGCCTTGGAGAAACTGTCAGAGCTATAAGGAACAATGGGGATGGCAAATGATGGAGTGAGCCCCTCATTATTACCTCTAAGAAACATATAGGTGGGGAATGTTTGAACTTCACCTCTATTCTGAAGTGGCACATTAGAAAGGCAATCTTGTATTATTGTGAAAGAATGGGTAGAAAAGAGATTTGGGGAAATTGACACATCAGTGATGTTTTGAAAATGTAAAGGCAAGACAGACTAGGTTGGCATTAAGTAACTTTCCTTTTTTAGAAATAAATTCAGAGATGACACAATTCGACAAGTGCCATTTTTGTTGTTGTTATATTGGCATTATTTATTTTTAAGGGTATCTTCAAGTAATGCCTTTAATTTTTTAAGATGTATGTTTTTATTTTTGTCATCTGAGGCAGTGTTATAGCAAAATAATATTGTTATTCCCGGCAGTATTTGGGGGAAGGGGGTAGCTTGTATTTAAAAACAAAAAAATTAAAAGAGCATTAAAATATGTCTATTGCCTGTTTTAGAATGTTAGCATTTTATGTTCTCCATTTCATATTGTTCTTTATAGTAAGAGAATAAAATACACCTTTTAGGATAATTGCAATAAACACATGTAATCCATACCTTCTTAACTGATTCCATGTGATCACTTATTTTGCTTATTTGCTTGGCACACATTCTCCCAACAAAGGGCCTTGTGAAACATTTGGTTTTTGTTGGTTTCTTAATTAATCTTTCCCAGTGCATTAAGATTGCATGTACATAAATAAAGCAACATGAAGCAAAGTGACACAACCAGGGTCACACAGAAAGTTAGTGGAAGAGAAGGCACAGACTTTCCTTTAACTCATTTCTGTTACCCAATCTGCTAAGCCATGGCTTGCAAATGACAGTTGTCGTCATCATTCTTTGTCCTGTATCTGGGGATTGAAAAGGCATAGAAAGTTCAGAAGTGTGGTGGCTGTCAATGGGTCATTGTTCCATGCCTTCCCTGTAATTCATTGTGCTCCGAGATGGTGTGACACAAGATTTATCGGATCTCTCCAGGAAACAAGGCAGCCCTTCTTCATCCCAGCAGAAACATGCTTTTCATGGTTTCATTTCAATCAAGACACTCCAGCTAGCGAAATATTTCAAATTGCTTGGTGTACATGCACCAAATGCTCTGGGAGAGAGAAAGAGTGGCAGGAACAGGAGTGGAAGCCAAAATAGACTGGGAAGGAGCTGGTCAGTGCCGACTGCCTTGGGAAGAAAATAAAATACAGTATGAGTTTTGTGGGAGTCTTTGCAAGATAATTTTTGCAAAGGGGTGGGCCATAGCTCAGTGTTAGAGCTTACAGCCTGGTTCCCCTGTCGAACTGTTGAGCATACACATGTGGCATCAGACCCATGGGTTTTGTTAATGAGAACAGATCACATCGGTACTTAATTTTGCCCCGATTCATGCACCAACCAGCAGACCTTCCCTTGTTTCAAAATAGCCACTTTTCTTGCACACTTCTGGGTCATGTCTGAAGAAGAAAGATGACTATTTACCCCATGGGAGAGGTATGCACTGAAAGACTGCAATCTCCTTGTAGGGGACAGACATGCCTTCCCCCTTTTGTATGTGAGGCACTCATCCATCCTCCTTTACCACTGTTGGGAAATGTCCAAAGCTTAGCTATGAAAACCACTCTTTGGCCTTGGGCAAGTCACTGTCCCTCAGCCAAACCTACAAGATAGTTGTGTGAGGATAAAGTGTGGTAACCAACCTCATGTGGAACAATAGATTACATACATCGGCTGCTGAAAATGTGTCAAGTTCCTTCTTCCCCTCGGTATGAACATTACAGTGTGTGTTTCTTCCCCCCTCACTCTGCATCATTGGCTCTTGCTAGGGTGATAGGCACATCTCAACTGCATCAGGAGATTGAAAAAATGAAGAAAACATTGTACAGTGGAAGGACTGCCATTTTCAGCAATATCAGTTTGGGTAATGTGTATATCACCCTATGCTAAGGGGTTTTTTTGGTGGGGGAGGGGAGAATATTGAAAATAAATGTTTGTTTTTAAACTAATGCAATGATTATCATAAGTGATTATCCCTGAATTTGAAAACTGGGCAGATTCTCCAGCTGGTGTCGAATGAAGAAAGGCGCATCTACTTCCTTGCACAAAGAGTGATGGAAATAATTTCAGGAGCAAGTTCCAACTGTCTACACAAGAACCAGGGCAGAGAGTGGTTGTTGGAGAATAAACTGATGAGAGAGGAATGAGCATGTTATCTTGGTATGGCAGGGAGTAAACAAACAAAAGCCATTTGCTTCCCACTTTTGACTGATGAGAGCATCATGTCGATGCAATCACACCTTTTGCAGAGTGATGATGATCAATCAGACAGGTCCCCTCTCTGTTTTTGAGCATCAAACTGCAAGAATTAGAAAGCAGTAAGGGAAAGTGGAGATACTGGTGCCTGCACCTGAGAAGAGTCTTCAGGCTGATTAGGATGATGATCAGACCTGCTGTCAAATCCCAACGCATGCCTCCTTGAAGAAACAAATCCAACTAAGTGCAATGGGTGTGGGAGTTTTTGCAGTCAAACCGAACAATGCCTATCTATGCTAGTTAGTAAATGAAGGGGTTAAGGGCCACAGCGTTGTAAATTGCTAGAGATTCTAAATTGCCCAGTGGCTTCACAATATGGTGACTAACACATTTAATAAATATTACTTCTTAGCACTCCTTTTCCTCTCTTTTTTGTCATCTTTAATAATTCTACTAGAAAGTTCCCCAGATTAGACAAAAAGGATCTATTATCAACATGCACAGAAACACACCTATCAATTTCCTGCATTGCAGGGGGTTGGACTAGATTACCCTTGGGGTCCCTTTCAACTCCACAATTATATGATTCTAATTTATGTGCATTTGTACCATCAGCTGTAAATATACAAATGAGCTGAATTCTAGAGCAGCGTAAAACTGCAGAAGAAGTTTTTAAATCTCAGCATTTCACAGAGCTAATAATGATCCTAACAGTTGAAATCCATCCTGAATCAACATGGCAAAAAAGAAACAGAAAAAACCCCAGAAAAAGTGGACTCTGTGCAGTGTTTTTCATTGAAAATATGTTTCAAAGCTTAAGCTAGTGGTAAATTGGAACTTCAAGGCTTGGACAGACACTTAAAAACCACTAGCAACTACATGGCCAAGCAAACCCCAAAGATCTTAAAGCTCTCTGGCCGCTGTTTAAAGTTTTGGTTTTCATTACCTTAAGCTTAACGATGTTCATTCTGAACATCTTGGCACACTATAGAGAGATTTTTACTTTAACCGCCACAATTCACTCCATCCGCTGGAAAGGGAGCAAACATTATTTTTGTTCTCTTCGAACATCCAGTGTATAAACATGGAAAGAATAAACTTACAAATAGAGGCAACTGGGTGAGGTCCAAAAGGCAACCAAGTTTAAAGTTTCATTCTTGTAAGAATTTTGCTTTATTTTTAAAAGCAAGTGTGAGAAAATAAATCACAAGCTTGTGTAGAATCCTTCACCATTCCGGCAACACAGCCAGTCATTCCAAATGGTCTAGTTCCAAGAATGGATAAACTTGGAGACACATCATTCCAGCATAAAAAAGAGCAGGATACTGGGGGAGGTGAAAAAATGTATATATTTCAATGGAAGAAACAAGGTGTCAGTTAGGAATGACAACCCAGTGATCTTTGCCAATCAGCCAGTCCTTTAACCAGTAAAACCACGTTCAGGTAACCAGATCTGAAATGCCAGGAATCTCCAGATTCTGTCTTTACTCCATCAATATACTTGAAAGTAAAATTGGTAACTGTGGCACCAGTCATCCTGGCATGAGGGTTGCCAGATCTTCTAAAGCTCAAACTTGAGTTTTTTGGAGCTTGAGGATGCCACCTGTTGGTGCAGTAGGTGCAACATAGCAGCATGGGAGTCTTTAAAATGCAATCTCAAGTCTCTTCCATGAGCACCACTGAAAGATGACTGTCCATCTTCCCACTCATTTTCAGAATCAGTTTATTACGTTTTTATCAGTACCTACCTCTCAGTAATAGGATTATTAACAGGGTTATATATAGCTCTGATAGTGAACATCACGTACGCTGAATAAAATATGCTTGGGAAAACAGGATAGGCTCCAAATACAAGCCTCCACCAGGGTTGCTCTTTCATCTGCCCCAGCTGCAATAAAACACCTCTCTCCCATATTGGTCACTACAGCCACAGCAGGCGCTGTAACTCTCCATTGGTTTGACTTTACCTCCAATGGTGGACTCTTCCATTGTCTCTTTATTCAGGCTGATGCCCAAAACTCTTATGGTGAGGCCCAATACATTGTTCTGGGGCTGACTGTAATTTGCAGAACACCAATGCAGTGTCAGATAGGTAGCCGTGTTGGTCTGCCATAGTCAAAACAAAAAAAATTCCTTCCAGTAGCACCTTAAAGACCAACTAAGTTAGTTCTTGGTATGAGCTTTCGTGTGCATGCACACTTCTTCAGATACACTGAAACAGAAGTTACCAGACCCTTCTATATAGTGAGAAGGTGCTTTTTCCTGTAAGACCTATTGCAGTCGTTAAGAGTCGTCAACAGGCTCATCACAGCTATCTGCCAATCACCCATTCCCACCACCCTTCTGAGTAATACCCCTCCCCACCTTCTCACTATATAGAAGGGTCTGGTAACTTCTGTTTCAGTGTATCTGAAGAAGTGTGCATGCACATGAAAGCTCATACCAAGAACTAACTTAGTTGGTCTTTAAGGTGCTACTGGAAGGAATTTTTTTTGTTTTGACCAATGCAGTGTGCGTGTATACTGAAATGTGAAATGTTAAGCAACCAGTTGCTTCACGTTTTGGGTCAAAATGGCAGGTTTGTGAGTTCTAAAACATGTGCATAGGTCATCAGACTGGCAGGCTCTCCAAGTATCCCTGTTTTCCAGGGACACTCCCGAATTTACAGAAGCCATCTCTATTTCTGATTTGATCCTGGAATGTACTGCTTTTCCTTAGGATGTCCCTATTTTCATCAGAGAAATGTTGGAGGGTATGGAGTTATGCAACCCATCAGCCAAGGAAATAAATAACTATACAACCTTTAGAAGATATATAAAGGCATCCCTCTATAGAGAAGGTTTTTTTTTAATGTTTAATGTTTTATTATGTTTTTATATATGCTGGAAGCAGCCCAGAATGGCCAGGGCAACAGATGGCCAGAGTGGTGGCGGTGTTGTTATTAAAGAGGATGCCCCTGTTTTCACTGGAGAAATGTTGGAGGGTATGGACTGGGTGTGGCTGTTACCTTTGCACAAAAGGCTCAGCTACATAACAGCCAAAGGTTTCTACATGTACATCTCTCTATCCAGGGACTCAGCTATATTAGTCCAAAACAATGTTTTGGATGTATTATAAATATGCAACATCAGATGGTTGTTGTTGTTTAGTCGTTTAGTCGTGTCCGACTCTTCGTGACCCCATGGACCAGAGCACGCCAGGCACCTCTGTCCTCCACTGCCTCCCGCAGTTTGGTCAAACTCATGCTGGTAACCTCGAAAACACTATCCAACCATCTCGTCCTCTGTCGCCCCCTTCTCCTTGTGCCCTCCATCTTTCCCAACATCAGGGTCTTCTCCAGGGAGTCTTCTCTTCTCATGAGGTGGCCAAAGTACTGGAGCCTCAGCTTCACAATCTGTCCTTCCAGTGAGCACTCAGGGTTGATTTCCTTCAATATGGAGAGGTTTGATCTTCTTGCAGTCCATGGGACTCTCAAGAGTCTCCTCCAGCACCATAATTCAAAAACATCAGATGGTACCGGAGAGCAAAAAAAAAAAAATCTATGTGATTTTTACATGCTTTTTTTAAATGTTGTTATAACAATTTAATTTCTGACTTATTTATAGCGTTTGCCCCCCTGTTGTTGGCTATTTGCAGTATGGTAGTACTGCAGAGAGCTTGCTGGGGAGACCATGCATTAAAAAGGGACTCAAAAATAACTTAAACAAGGTTTTAATAAGAAAAACAAAAACTAAATACATCAACAACAAACCAGACCCAACCACCAACCCATCCCCCAGGGTAATGGGAGAGCTAGGTGCTGCTCCTTATATACTACACCCAATTGCTGACACAGCTTAATCAATACAACTCAGCAGCACCTGCTATGTTTCACAGCTGTAAAGCTGGGTCTCATATTGCTCTGGCCCCTTAAAGACATACACATCGGGTGGAACAATGATGAACCTTTACATTTAAAGAAACCATTCAACACCTGTGTGTAGATTCACCCCAGGTAAGCAAGACACATTATTACAGTTGAAGGAAGCTTGCCAGTCTGAAGAAAAAACAACAACCTGGAAAATCCTGAGGGCCGCAGAGAGACAGGCCCAGAGAGCCATTCTTGGACTGGACCTGTGGCTCCCCATCCCTGAGATAAACCCTTGGTATGATCCAGTGGCACTTTGCAGCTTGTAATATTTAATGCCCAGAGAGTTATAAGCAGGAGATTGCCTACCAAGCAAGGCAAATCGCTGCAGCTGGAGGGTCAGCTGAAGGAGGCTCAAGAGCTGCCACAAGGTCTGCAAAGTCTGCATGAGCCCAGAACCAGGAGGGGGGCTTGTAAAGAGCTATTTATATTCCTTGTTTTAGCCTCTCGTGGCAGTTGTAAAGTGAATACACAGGCATATTTATGACAAGCATGTGGAGCAGCCCTGGAACTTGATACTCTATAGTTTCTGTACAGTTTGATGTCAGATGTCAAAGCAATTTTGCCAGACTGTCCGGAATGCAAGAGGTAGCAGGATTTGTGCAGAGTTTCCCAAGTGATTGGGTACAACCCTTCCTCACAGCTTGATGCTCAGCAATTTTGCTGGAACTGTGGAATCACAATCAGGTTGCTTTATTGGAATGCATTCAAAGTATGGTAGTAGTTTATAAACAGCATCATTCACAGGCTGTTGATTTTTAAAATAAAATATATAAGCTTTATATGCAAAGTACACCCCTATATATATTTTTACAATGTAATTCAATGGCACTGCAGTAAATCAAATACCCAAGTCCTTCTTGTAGTGAGGCTTATGTTGTATTTTGCCAATAATAAACAAAGGTGTCCATTTCAGAACAAAATTGTGATATTAGTGCTTTCTTTCCCTCCTTTGTAAATTTTGACATCATGGTATATTGATTAAATTTAGTCTCCCATTCAACCGTTGACAGAACCAGTGTTACGAATGAACATAGGAAACCGCCATATAGCTAGTTAGTTGTTTGCTCCATTTGGCTCACCTGGGGTAGCAAAACATGGTGCCCTTTTGATGCTGTTCAACTCCAACTCCCATGCTCCCTGTTCATTGGCCCTGCTGACAGGGGTTGATGGGAGTTGGAGTTCAACCATGTCCTCCATATTGGCAGCAGCTCTCTAGGATTTCAAACAGATGTCTTGCCAACCACGGCTGGCCCGGGATGCTTTGCTGCTTGAGGCAGAATGCCCTGCCACCACTGCCACCACCACCACCACAACTGCACCCTGCCACTGCTGTGTGGGGGCATGTCCACAGTAGCAGGTGTGCACCCATGGCAGAGGGGGCGGGAGTGTGGTGACAGCAGAGAGCAGTCAGGGTGGATGAGGGATGCGCCCATGGCAGGAGAATGCCTGCAAAAGCAAGGGGATGTCCCTGCAGTTCAGAGGAATCATGGTAGGGGTGCAGTGCAGAGGAAGCAGTGAGCAGTTGGCCCAGAACTTCTGCCTGAGGTGACTGCCTCACCTTGCTTCATGGGTAGGCAAGCGCTGTTTCCAACCCTGCCTGAAAATCCTGAGATTAAACCAAGGAACATCCACATGGAAAACATGTGTTTTGCCACTGACCTTGCATAACTTATTCTGGCAGCTGTTATATAAATAATAGTTTGCATGGCCTTTGCATTAGTAAATCCGGGGCTGTCCCTAGAAAATAGGGATACTTGGAGAGTCTGTGGCTATCCCCTTAATTGCCTTCTTAATTTCTTTGCTAGTGGGCAAGTAGAGAGCATAAGGAAACAACTGACATCTCTTTTATGTACTTGTTGGTTTATGCAAGTCCTTTGGAGTAATATTCAAACAATTTTCTTATGTCAGTGCACAAAGGAAATGGTTGCCTTGTCTTCATATGTATCAAAGTGGAGAGGCAGCACCAAGATATTGTTACCAGCCTATCGTCTAGTTATGGCATTTTGCAATGATAACAGCTCGTTATGTATTCTGGAAACAAGACACTTCATGTTTGCTTATAGCATCTCCTCTTCCCCTCAAATCTAGTAATGTTTCTGACATGCAGTCCTACGCTTCACTTACATATACTGGAAGCAGAAAGGATATCAACCAAGTACTGTTGTATTAAAGGATCCTGAAGATACAGTATGCCTGCATTGGGGATGGACATCTACGTAATGCCGTAGTTGTGTCTGTGTAACTTTACAATAGTGTAATAACACCACTGTTACAACTATCCCTGTGAAAGGAACCAGAAATGGGAAACATCAGGGGTGCAGCAGGGCAGGAACAGAGGTTTTAAAGCAGAGGTTGGATGGTTGGTTATCTGTCATGGATGCTTTAGTTGAGATTCCTGCATTGTGGTTCGAAGAACCGATCCCCCCCCCCCAAAGTGGAATGAATACACAAGGACACGTGATATAAGGTTAATGGGCAAGAAAAGGCCACAACTTTATTGATTACAGCAACTGAAAAGGTATTGGCTTAGGCATTGGATTACGTCAGCTGACTCCACCCCCTCAGAGAGGGGTGAGTCTGAAACAAGGGGGGTTTATTCACCAGTAGGTGGAGCCTGTTGATGCTAATCCAACTATAGGCTCTACCCTGATGCCACCGAGGGTCGTGCCATGGCCTCCCGCCAAGCAGGCATTGGACAGAATACACGACCGCCAGATTCCTTTAACGGAATACCCACTCCCCCCCCCACTTTTCTAACAATTCTTTAGCCTTTTCACATATGGGAAGCTCTGCAACCCAGAGATCATTTTTTTTAAAAAAATTCTTTTGCGCCTTCACGGTTTCACACTATTCTTATAGTGTGGCCAGAATTGTACACAACAGCAGATTTCTAAATGTAGCCACACACTATATGCGGTACATTTATACTGCTGTCACCTACCCTCATACTTCCGAAACATCAACTGGTTTATATATGAAAGTAAATTTACATGAACAGATAGGATAATGAAGCAGATCAACAACGCTGCTTCATTCATGCCCCCCCCCCCAGTTTATGAAATTCTAACAGTTTCTGACTATTATGAAAAGCTATTATTGTTAGAGGGCTCCGGGTGGCGCTGTGGGTTAAACCACAGAGCTTAGGGCTTGCCGATCATAATGTCAGTGGTTTGAATCCCTGCAACGGGGTGAGCTCCTGTTGCTCGGTCCCAGCTCCTGCCAACCTAGCAATTAGAAAGCATGTCAAGTGCAAGTAGATAAATAGGTACCACTCCAGCGGGAAGGTAAACTGCATTTCCGTGCACTGCTTTGGTTCACCAGAAGCGGCTTAGTCATGCTGGCCACATGACCTGGAAGCTGTACACCGGCTCCCTTGGCCAATCAAGTGAGATGAGCACTGCAATCCCTGAGTCGTTTGCAACTGGACCTAACGGTCAGGCGTCCCTTTACCTTTTTATTCTTGTGAGAGCAGAAGCTGCTTCTTTCAAATCCTTACCAGCACAACCTTTTTCACTTCACAATAAGCATATTTGTGGGATCTCGAAGGTATTGCAAGCTTTGCGGTATGGCAATGGGCAGCATACTAATATTACAAGCCCCACCATGTTTTTCGCCAACCCTCATTACATTCTCAGTTTCTAAAATCCTGTAACCAGATAGGCAAGCAGTTAACAACCTGTTCACATATGAGAAGCGCATCCATCCATCTTCCAAATTTATAGCGGATGGCTCAATAATATTTCCTACAGGGTATTCTCAGGTTTTCTTTCTTTTTCTTTTTCCTTTGTATATATATATATATATATATATATATATATATATATATATATATATATATATATATATAAAAATATGCATAGCTTTACTTTCTTAGAAAGTATTTTTCTTCACTCTTTTCCCATCCATGCCATTAAATGCATCTCACATACCATTGAGAAAGTCTCAAACTTATCCAGTAAGCCAAGCAAAAAAGAAGCCCACTCTTTAAGAAAAAAAAAATGCTTTGGAATAATAATGCCTTATTTTGAAACAGGAAAAATGTTCTACATTTTTGCTTATGATGCAGAGAGAAACACAATGTGGGCCCGGTCCAGACAAGCAACATAAATCATGGTTTAGTATACCATAGTTTATAAACCGTGGCTTAGTGCTAGGTGTGACCCAGGCAGCTGTGATGAGTTTTAAGCCCTATTCAGGCTTAGGTACCTGTGAGTATTGAAGGCATGAAGGCAATAGAGAGAACCCACAGCGCAACCCTGGCCCTAGACGCTGAGGAATGTGTTGACCACACACCTTGCCATTCCCTGTTCAGGATTAGTCGGAAGGAGGCCTAAATGAGTACAAATGTGCACACAGAGAACCCCTTCTGTGGAAATGGAAAGATTGGTGAGTGTCCTAGTCCCACAGGAAGGAGCCTTATGCACATGTGCACATGTATTTGTACTTACGTAGGACCCCTTTCAGACTGATGCCAAACTTGCAACATCCAGGCAGTGGGGTTCACACATGCGTTTCGCTACACCTTTCATTTGATACGGGTACCATATGGGTCATTCATACAAGTGTGCCGTGAGAGGCTAGGTGAATGTTGTGGAAGCCCTAAGGTTAAATAATATAGATCTGAAATACGATCTGGAAAAGATGGATTACAGTGATAATTGTAGACTTGATGCATCTTCCCATTGAGAAAAGGTTACGGGCAGGACTATTTTTCCGGCTGGAACTCACTCAGTTCCGGCACCTCTCAAGTAGACGCCATTGCCATTATAAGAGAACAAGGGAGGCATTCCGGCACCTCTTTTTCTAGAAAAAATAGCACTGGTTAAGGAAACTGGGGGCGGGGATTTAAATCCTGGTGCTGCCTCAGTACAGCTGCGCACTTCCATGGTCTCCGTTGAAAACTGCATCTCCATGCGAACCAGGAAGTGACTTCTCCAGACAACAGAATGACTCTTCTTTTCTTATCTCTGTGGCTGTGAGAGATGGTCCATTTTCATCCCTCCCAACCACTGCCTCCCTGCAGCCCTGGGCGCTGGCCACCCCTGCTATGTCACTGCCCCAACCTCCAGTTTCCTAACCCTACTAAGTATAGCTCAGCCAGATCCTGATTCTAAACAAACTCACCACCACCTCCACTGCCACATTCTGCCTCTGAAAAATCTTGTTGCAATCCATGCACAAGGGTTTCTAAAAGGGATATAAAATTTTATCATATATGCACCCCTTTCTTGCCCCTTTTGGGTCTTAATAATGCAATGCCTCTTGCAAGGCCTCTTGCAAATCTGTGCTGCGCTCAAAGGTTTTAACAAGCCTTAGGTTACGAACCTGAGCTCTGGTAAGGCAAGGAACAGAACCCAAATCTGCATCTCTTTGTGTATGTGCCAAATCATGGTGAACGCATTATCTCTGCAAAGAGTTTTCTAACACAAGTAAACCTAAAAGGCTTAAAAAAGAAGTCTTCCTTTTTTGTATGAGCCTGTGAAAAGCTTCCTCTCAAAATGAAACCAAGAAAGCTTTCTGAAATTCAAAAGGGGGAGCTGCAGGAACAGATCCAGACAGGTGGAGTGATAAATAGGACACACCATATACAGAAACCTCCACCCTCTGGTCCAAAGTCCCTCCCCCCGACACAGAATCAGGCCATTTCACACATTATGTATTACTAAACCGACCTTTGCCACAGTAAATACTTGGTTGAGTTACAGCCAATCCCTGCTCTCTGACAAGTGTACCCATAGGATATGCATGTTTGCAGACTTGTTTGATACATTTGTATTTTGTGGTTTTAGACATACCCTATCCTTTGCAGCTCTGCAGCTGCACCCTGGGCCCTCTATCATGACGGAAAAGGAGATTTGGCCAAACCAGAGCATTCCACTCTGCTTGCTCACTCTTCCCATTGGACTCTCTCTGCCACCAGGTGAAAGAGTTCATTTTTCTACAAGGCTGCCTTTCACCAACCAGCCTAAAATTCCCCTGTGTCTCCTCAAGAACACTTGAAGAACATGTGTAGAACTTGGCAGTAGACGTAGGGGCGGTACATTAAAGGCAACCACAAAAGGTTTTATGAAACAAGTTTAAAAGTTTACTAAAAGGATGAAAAAAAATTCTTAAGAAAAGATTTAAACATAAGAATGGTTGCATGCACACAAAAGCATTCCTCCCAATGAAGCAAAGGCGCAGACAAACAGAGATTTAATTGCAATACAGCATTCCAGTTTCTTAAACACTCCATCCTGGTGTGTGCTTCCTTCATATCCTGAGATCACACCTCAGTATGTTCATCAGATTCCCTCTGGCTACATGACACCTATGGTAATCCACAAACTCAAGGAAGCTACCGTAAATTCTTCTCTTTTTTTAACAGCAGACATGCGATTGGCACCTTTCTCTGTTATTTTACCCTTCAGTTTAATTCCTGGACAGGTCAGGTCCAGCAAGTTTTAACCCCCAAACCAAACATATGCAGCAATTTTACCTTTTCTTTCATGATAACGAAAAGGTTAAGCCTACCCCAAATAATGTAATGTGTTGCCCTTGCTGAAAGTGAACTCAGACACTGGACTAAGTGCATTAATCCAGGTGATATCATCACACTCAGCCTGATCCAATACTCTGCTGCACAGTGACAATAGAGCACAACTGAGCAGAAGGCTCCTAGCATTGGTACAATTCTATGCTTTGCATCTTGGGCTAAACTGCTTCTGGGGAGGTCTAACGCCAGTAGTTCTCAAAGGGTGTAGCATGAAAAACTGGTGTGGCATGAGATGGTGGCAAGTGTGGCGAGAAGATTCAAGGACAATAAAAAAACAATACATTTAAACATTTCAGTATACAGTCATACCTTGTGTTGCATTTGCTTCAGGTTGCGCATTTTCAGGTTGCGTTCTGCGGAGACCCAGAAGTACCAGAAAGGGTTACTTCTGGGTTTTGCCGCTTGTGCATGAGCAGACGCGCAAAATGATGTCACACGCATGCGCAAATGTGGCGAATCGCAACCCACGCAGATGTGGGTTGCGTTCTGCTCATGTTGTGAATGGGACTCCAGAACGAATCCCGTTCGCATCCAGAGGTACCACTGTACGGTCATACCTCGGGTTGAAGTAGCTTAGAGATAAGTCTTTTTGGGTTGAGCGCTGCAGTGACCTAGAAGTAATGGAGCGAGTTACTTCTGGGTTTCGCTGCTCGCACATGCGTAGACGGTCAAAATGACATCACGTGCATGCACAGAAGCGGCGAATTGCAATCCGCGCATGAGCGGACGCGGGTTGCGTTCGCTTCTGGATTCAAACGGGGCTCCAGAACGGATCCCATTCGCATCCAGAGGTACCACTGTAGTATAGTTCATGGGTAGGCAAACTAAGGTCCGGGGGGCGGATCTGGCCCAATTGCCTTCTAAATCCGGCCCGCAGACAGTCTGGGAAGCAGTGTGTTTTTACATGAGCAGAATGTGTCCTTTTATTTAAAATACATCTCGGGGTTATTTGTGGGGCATAGGAATTCGTTCATTCCCCCCCCAAAAAAAATATAGTCTGGCCCCCCACAAGGTCTGACGAACAGTGGACCAGCCCCCTGCTGAAAACGTTTGCTGACCCCTGGGTATAGTATAGTATCCAAATAACTTGGGTGGGATATACTGTACAACCAGAAACAGTATCCATGCCTCTCTTCAAGAGTGTTGGCTATTCTTCTACAGTTCTCCATGACATACTGTTGTGAACAGAGATTTTCAGCTCGGACAAATATGAAAGATCACAAAAGAGAAATATTTTGTGTTCTTTGAGGAGTTGATGAGGAGATGAGAGTTTGTCTGTCTCAAACTGGACCCAACATATATGAGATTACCCTGCAAAAGCAAGCTCACACCTCTCATTGAGTTTGTATACACATTTAAGGTACACGTGTAAGAGGCTCGTTTATAATTAGATTTTGGGAATGTTTCATGTTCTTATGTAGCTGTATTGTTTTATACTTTCTGGATGTGCCATGATCATATTATAAAGCAGTTGTAATCTACGTTATAAATAAAGTACTGCTAGGAGTTGTTTCTTTTTTATTCCCAGTGTATTTCTTACCAATAAAAATATATGGTGTGGTGCAAGAAAATGTTTCTTCTTGAAGATTGTCCCAGCAAAAAAAGTTTGAGAACCACCGTCTTACTCCGTTAGGGCAAGGATGGGGAACCGGCTAGACTACAGCTCCCACAATTCATGGTTGCTCTCCATATGGATGAAGCTGATGGGCATTAGAATCCAACTACATCTTGCTGCCCACTTTGGTCTTAGGGTATGGAACAGAAATGAGATGGAGCTTTGGCTGCATTGCAAGACTGAAACCATTTTTAAGTTAGCTAACAATTGCAGATAAATGTGTGTGTTGTGATTAAAACTTCAGAGGCAAGGCAGGAGAAAGCTGCATGGTTTTGCATGCCCACTTGCCTTGTGACACAATTTATTTATTTAGTCTATTGATTAACTTCACGTATAGTGAACCTTTCAGCTCAAGAGCTCCAGCTGATGTACCTTACAGCAATATGAAAGCAAATCTGGGGAGGGGCATGGTGTCAGTTTAAGACTAAAGAGGGCAACTCTTTATTTTGCCATGTGTGTGCATGTGTGTGTATTCCTGTTTTTTTGTTGCAATTCTTGCATCTGAACTTTTGTAAAGTTCACACGGTTAATTTGCAGATGAGCCAAGTTCCCCTCAAGGAGCCCAGGTTTGAGAGAGGCTTTAGACAAAACATTCTCTTGCTTTTTATTAATGGTGAATGAAAAAACAGCATTGTTGGCCAGCCTTTTTGGCAAGTTTGGTATGAGTTAAGGCTGTGGTCCTGGTGTAATAGGCCTGATTCTGGGCCACGGCTTGCACCCATTGTACCACAACAGTGCCAATGGATGGACTTCCCCACACTGGCGGCAAACTTAGAAGATAAGGAATAAACCTTTGACAGCGCTAGTGTTCGAAGGAGACCACAAAGGGAGCCCGTTACTGGAAGGTCGGTAAGCAAAAGGGAGGCCAATGGCAGCTCCTGGCTTCCAAAGCAGGCACAAAACCTGATGGCAAGCAGGCACAGAATGGCAGAGTTGGAAGGGGCAATGAGGGTCATCTAGTCCAACTCCTTGCCATGCAGGAATATTTTGCATGCCCTTGGAGATTTCCTGAGCTGGCTCTGCTGGAGTCAGGACACTGGACGAGGTGGATTCTTCAGTTTGATCCAGCAAAGCTAGATGACCGCTGGGGTCCCTTCCCGCTCTGCGACACTATGATGCTATAGTTCCAGTCACGTACGAAGCCGGCCTTCCAGAGTGGATTCCGCTGTGTTCTTACGGGGGCGGGAACGAGGGGGGCGGGGTGAAACAGAGGGAAGGAGGCGCGGTCCCTCTTCTGATTGGCCCGCAGCAACCCCCGTATTTAAATTTGGTCTCTGCACGGAACTTTCGCGAGCCAATGCCCTTTTCGCTCCCCGCCCGTCCCCCCCCCCCAATCCCCGCTCCCCAATGGTCGCGTTCCTACAGGCAGCCCCGACGAGTTTGCTGAATAACTCAAGGCGCCCTTCCCCTCCAGCAGGGAGACTAAGGGAGTGAGAATAAAGACAGATAGCGGATCGAGCCGCGGGAAGGAGAGGAAGGAGGGAGGGGGGGCGGAAAGCCAAAGAAAGTTTCTGCCTAACTTTGCTATTGCTGCTGCCACCGCAGATCAGCAGCTATGCTGGGGGTGGGCGGCGTGCTGGAGCTTGGAGGGCTCAGATCGCCATAGGAAAGGCAGGAAGGGGGGGAAAGGGAGCTGGAAAGATTCAGGGCGCAAGGAAAACGGAGAGGAGCCCCCCTCCCTCCCTTTTCCCCCACCCCCTCTGGTAGGGGCCCACGAGGAAGCCGTCCAGGGTAGCAAAAGTCCCCCGCGGGGAGGAGGAGGAAAGTTGATCCAGCGAGGGAGGGGAGGGGAGGGGGAAAGACCATCTCCGAGTGGGGCAGCTTCGGGTGGGCAAGGATGAGCCTGTTGTCAGCCATCGACACCAGCGCTGCCTCCGTCTATCAGCCCGCGCAGCTTCTCAACTGGGTCTATCTGTCCCTGCAAGACACGCACCAGGCCAGCGCCTTCGATGCCTTCCGACCAGAGCCTTCGTCGTCTCAGCACCCGGAGCTGAGCTACCCCAGCAAGAGCAGCGCCGAGCTGGGCTCCTCCCTCAGCTCCAGCTATCTTAACAGCTTCTTCCAGCTCCAAAGGAACGAGGTAACGCGATCCCTTCCTCCGCAACTCAGCCTCAGCTGAAACGAGCGCTTTAAAAAATGATGATGATAAATACCGATTTTTGACCCCCACTTGGAAATAAGCTGGTTGGTTGTGGTTTTGGCCTCTGAAATGGAGCTGGAAAGGGCTGGACTTTGCTCGGCTGGGGGAAGGAAGAGCCGAGCGACCATTGCTTGGACGGGGGGCGGCGGAGGGAACAACTGGGAAAAGTTTGCGGAAAGTTGCTCCCTCTGAAAACTTTTGCACCGCCATGATGCTTTGCAAGTATTTTCTCCCCCCTCCTCGGCGCCCTTTGACTCTCTCCAATGCGCTTTCCTTTTTTTTATTCCTTCTCTTTTTTTAAACCGCTTGCTCCTTTGAAACGTGGAGCGCTTGGTAATCGAGTTAGCAGATTTATGCAGAAGGGGGAAGGTAGGCGGCCTCTGGAGAGACGTTTCTCTTCCGCGTCAGAGATGCAGGAGAACCCAGGCGCACTCTTCGTTGCAACGGTTCAGAATTTTGTCCTACAGAAACGTTGGGAAAACAACTGGTTTTTACGCGTTGCTTACTGTTTGCTTGGTGGTTCTTAGGCTGTTACAAACGAAGCATTCCGAACAGGGTGTTCATATTGGAATGCGCTTCGAGTTGGAAGAAAGTTGATTTCAGTTTCCCATCTAGATTTCTCTCTCTCTCTTTGGTGTGTATGTGGGGGTTTACTTTGGATTTGCAGTCCAGTGAAAATTCTGCAGTTGGAAACTACCTTCCCTCCCTTGCCCACGCGTTTGAGAGTGTGCGGGAAGGTGCGCTCACGCTCGTGGGTTTAGTTCCTGTTGACATTGTGGTCAATGCTTACATGGGCTGATTGAATTGCCTACCTATATCCTAAACTTAGGTGATATAAATACTGATAGGGTCGCTGGGCCTGGAGGTGGGGAAGGAAGACGGAGATATCTGGGTCAATCTCAGGGTCGTAGGTTTGAGCCCCACGTTGGTTGGGTAAAAGATTCCTGCATTTCATGGCATTGAACTAGATGTCCCTTGGGATCCCTTCCAACTCTACAGATTCTATGATCTTCAACAAGCCAGCAATCACTTTTAGCACCATGGCTTTAAAAAGCGAGAGAGTTAAGCTGACCAGTATTATGCTATTATTAACTTCAAAAGACAACTGGGCTTTTCTAGCCCGGGAAAGTTTCTAAGTAGTGTTCTTGCATTTTCATTCTCTCTGGTGTCTCTTACATTTACATGGTAAGTTTCCTGGGGAGAAGGGGACTGTATCTTCTTAAGTACCTCTGTGAATCGCCGCATACAGTATTATGTTATTAACAAACAGAAAAGCCCCAGACTGGTTTTTCAGACTTGGAGCAAAGTCACATATGCATGTTAAAATACTTTATCAGGTGGGGGATCTTCCATCTTCCTCTGTTTCAGTTAGTGGGCATTGTCACTGTCCGTGGTTATACTTTCTTCAAATGTCACTGTATTCCCCCTTCAGCTACTGCAAAAGGAAGACACTCCCCTACTTAGCTAGCCAGGATGCTGGTCTATAGTGGGTTGGGCCTGGGACCAAACTTGGATGCAACCCCACTGTATGGTGTGTAACTTTACCTGCCTAAATTATCTGTCCAGCAGTCTCTCTGCTCCAGCAAGGCAAGGTTGGCAGTTTCACCTTTATGCAGTGCCTTTTCTTTTAAAAACATGTGGTCTTTTCACCTTTTAAAAAAATGGATTGAGGGATTTGAAGGGAAAGGAGAGTTAATAGATGTCATTAAGTGATCATGGGCATGGCAGAAAATGGGGTGCTCATTTGGCTTTGTTGCATGTGTGTTTTAGTTAGGATGTTTATCTGCATGTAGGGTGTGTGTAAGGGGGGGGGAATTTTTGTCAAGAAGGCAAAACCAGTGCCAGAGGCATGGTGACTTCTGCCACAGGTACTGTGACCTCTTTTCCTGCTGCAGAACTTGGAAATAAACTGCTACACTCCCCAAGAAATGTATATAGCTATGGGGGGAAGTGTCAGATGGAGGGTTTAAAATGTGCTTCAGGTACATTACTTCAGTTCACATAGGTGACATCAGCATCCGCCGAAGGGTTGAAATTAAATTGTGCATTTAAGTTCCTACCAGGACAGTAGTTATTAAAACCCCCGATACATTTGTATTTAGAACTTCATCTCAGCTTCATTTCAAACATGCATGCTAACAGCAGAAGAGCGGTCCCAAGGATCTTTAAGTGGCATGTGTATAATGGGTCTTATTTAGAAAACAACTTTAGGGAGCTTCTTGTTAATAAATCTGCCACTACTTATCCCAGTATAATTCTGTGTCGGGTCATTTTATTTGTGATGCAGTTTGCAGAATAATCAAAGGGAGAAGGGGTTTGAACGTGGCAGAGTCTGTTGTGAACACCAGGCAATCATATCGGTTGCTTTAAAAAAGAAGTGACTTCAGAGGCATTTGTGAATATTCTCGTAGTGCAAATTGGTTAAAACAAAGTAGCTGGATATCTGTTGTCCTCTGTATATGTGGAACTGTGAGGGTGCATGATACACTTTCTGAACTTGATTAATAGATAGAATACATGTAAATAAATAATATTTCTGTGATTATGAGATATGGAAATACCCAGAACATGCTCTCAAGTTACACTGCATTTGAAAAAAATATTATTGAATCTTGGGCCAACCTTTGCTGTGAATCTGCACCCTTCCACAGTCAGATCGCTCTCCCTACCCCACCCCCTAATGGTACCTTTCCCAATGTAACTCTTAGTGATGCTGCAATGACATCACCCTGTGATACCCCTGCCATGCCATTGCCATTCCATCTGTTAAATATGGACATGTCTTGGACTTGTGTGCTTGATATTACTATTTGACATCATCTTATAGTAGCTTTCACTGGCATACCAGTGCCAGTTAGTCGTGTGATTTGTAAGGAGCTGCATGTCTAGAGTAAGAATGGTCCCCAGCTAAGCAGGTAAGGAACTTTACAAAAGTTGGTTCTTTTTAAATTTTAGGCCCCCAGTGCAGACATGTGTGAGCAGGCAGACTAGTAAATCTTTTTGTGTAGTCTAGCAACTTTTGTGAACTTATCAAAGCATTCCTGGGAGCTGCTTTGAAAGAAAAATGAAGTTTTGGTCCAGGTTGCAATGCCAGTTCAGTGGAACAGAGCTATGTTTTTATCCTCCCACACCACCCATCTTAAAAAGCTATTTGCCAGATCAAAAGCTTTTGATTAGTCTATGAAAGCTTATGCCACAATAAATAGGTTATTATTTAAAGTACCACAGGATTCTTTGTGGGCTTCAGCCGCCTAACATGGCTACTTATTTGGGAATTGTTTAGTTTGTTAGTCTTATCAATGCAGGAATGTGACAGATATTTTCTTTTTCATAATTCTGCAACTTCTTTGAAGAATGCCAGCTCACAAGTTTAGGGGCTGCTACTTTCCAAAGAACACCGAACTGTATGTCTGTTGATCCCAGCTAGGCTCTTTCGTTGTTTTCCTCTTTTAAGTCATGCATCCTTCAACTGCTTATTAAGTTTGAGGTTCTTCCTATCCACCCCCCCTGTGATCAAGTTACTATGAAGGCAAACAATTATTTTAAAACAAATCCAGTGCAAAGTACACTGACATTACTTTTTCCTCTGCATTGTGAATAAAAAGCTAATCCAATCCTTGCATGTAATCTGTGAAAGTTGTCTTCTACAGTACCTTCCCTAAACTGAAGCCTTAGCACTTTGTAGTCTTTTAGGGGCTTTCTTCCTGTTTCCTTTCCTGTTCCATTGTTTTTTTTTTACTCCATCCCAGGAAAGATTTCTGATGAGTTTGTGTTTCTGTTGATTCCTTGCTGTCTTTAACAACTCAGTCTGAACATGTTTATTTGGAAGTGAATCCTGTTGATCTACGTGGAACTGCAAGTGTGCCAAGGGATCTGGCAGTCTGAAGGACCACCCTCTTTGCTTATGAATCTGCCCATTAGATCATCAGAAACCCAGCCCTAGATGTTTTCAGCCTGAGTTTGGTGGGTGACTACTGAAGACAAGGCCTTTTCTGTTTTGGCACAATGATTATGGAACTTTCCCCAGAGAAGTCTGCTTGGCGCTTTCATTTAGGTGTCAGAGGAAAGCTTTTCTTTGCTTGGATATTCCATTGATGACGTTTTATGAAACTGATGTCTTTGAAATTTCTGCTCCTGTTTTCTGATGCGGCTTTATTTTATACTTTGGTTTGCTTTACTAATTTCAATTATTGTTACTGATATTTCCTTTTTTCTGAATTGCCTTCAACACATACATTGAAAGGTATACTAGAAATAATTTGAATATTTGCCCCTCCCTGCTTGGATGCCATTATGCTCTGCTCCCCTGAACACCCTATTTAAGTGATAGGACAGGTCTTAACTATACTACTTAGCTTTCAAGTGTTCCAAGCCATTATGATGCATTGTTTTCCTGTAATCCTCACAATCTCGTAAGGTTCATCAATTTTACTATCCCTTGTTGCAGATGGCAAACTGAGGCTGAAAGATACCATCACTAGTGGACTAAGACTAGTTGGTGAGCCATTGTGGTTTAGTGGTTAGAGTGTTGTATGCAAGGGAGACCGTGGTTGAGATCTCCACTCAAGTCACGAAACTTCCCCCACCCCAAAGATCTTTATTGAAACTTAACATATATACATAATAACCAAAATTCCCAATGATTCCCTCACATAAAATATATCTAAATCACAACAGCTACTTGATTATAGACTTAATTATAAAAGTCACTGCCCACCCCCTACTTCCCGCCACAGCAATTCAACTTCTTTATATTTCTTTCAACCTTTTCCCTTGCATTCTATAAGAAATTATTTTTGTTACATTCTGATTTTTCCTTCTTTGTTTATTGGTTTTGTTATTGCTTACATTTTTTATTCTAAGTCTACTAGCATGTCATTTTTAGAACAATATTTTGACATACACTATAATCTTTGAAATACTTCCACTCCATTCTTAACTTTCGATTTGATTGATATCTTATAATTGAAGTTAATTTTGCCAATTCTATATACTCACGGTAATTTACAAATCCACTCTTCCTTTGTTGGTGTGCCCTGAGATTTCCATTTAGTGGCAATTACCACATATGAAAAAAAAATATTTTGATATGCAACAACAGCTGCCAGGGTAGTAATTGTCAAGTCACGAGACTTTTTGAGTGACTTTGGGGGTCAATGGTTCCCTCTTAGCATAACCTACCTCACAGGGCTGTGATGAATCCAGGTGAATGAATGAATGAATAGGCAGTGGCAGACAGCATGATGGAACAGAGGCACTTACCGGACCATCTGGCAGGCAAGTCACTGCTGCTTATCTGGGGTGGGAAGAGTGAGGCAGCAGTTGAGTCAGTGTAGTGTGAATGCAATGCACCAGCAGAGCCAATCTGACATTCCTGCTAGTGCTGACCTCCCCACCATCTCGCCCCTCCTGGTAAGCAGTAGGACTCATGTACTGGGAGGACAGGTAAGTGCCTCTGCCCCATCCACTATTGTGAACAGGTTCATGGCAGAGATGATATGTTAACCAGAAACTGCCTGGTTCCCAGACCTGTCTCTTAGACATTATGGTACTGTACACCAGCTCTCTTGATACCACAGGGACCCGTTCTACCAACAGCTAATTGCAACACAGTTCCGAAAGGACTTGGTTGTTCTGGCTACATTCAATTCACTTGCTTTCAGAATGATTTATTTATTTTTGCTAGTTTGTAACAAATACTTTGTCATACACATCAATCATTATCAACCTGGCTACTCAGAGTTCTTTTCCTGCTTCCAGCAGCACTGATCCTCAGTTTTGGTATATCTGTACACCAGGGCTTTATACAGTAGGGCACATTTCAGGAGCTGATGAGGGCCAATACGAGAAGATCAAAATGGGAGAGATGGAAATGCGATGGATTAACTAGTAGCAATTTAGCCCTTCTACAACATCACAAATCTGACTGAAAGTCTATAAGTGGGACAAACAGTGACATCATGGAGAGAGATAACTGAGAGATCAGCAGCCATGTTCTTCATTCAATATGTAGCCATGCATAGTGATAGGGAATATATAATAAATGGTCGGTACAATCATATCTATTAGAAATCTGCAGTGAATAGTTCCAGTCAATATGTAGAATTCATTCTGTTGATGCCCATCTTGACCCTTGTTGACCCTATGCCTCCATTGGTAGGACCTCTAAACTGAACATTGACTTCATTGGGAAACCATCTCAGTCTAATTGGAATTATAACCTATTTCATTTATTATGGGGGAAATAATAGCAATAAGCTTGTCCCTTATGTTCATCGGCCAGTCAATTTTTTATTTTTGGTAACTGCAGCATTCTGTGTCGTCCAGACCTGATACACTGTGGTAAATTTTAGCAATGGTTTGTTTAAATCAAGTTAACTTCACACCATGGTTTAAGAAGCAACCTTGTTTAAACAAACCAGAGTTAAGATTAAGCAAAGTTTAATGTTCTGCTGTAATGTTAAGCTTTAGTTAATTACAAGTAAAAGGCTCCAAACTCTTCCTTATAGCCACACTGGGGGAGAAGGTGAAACTCACTGAGACTTATTCTTGTCATATTAAACTAAGGCAGGACGTTCTAATTCAACCATTGTTTGTGTGGGACATTTTGCTTTCACTGTCCTTCCTGTATTCACACCGTTAGTTGTAATACAATGGTACCTTGGGTTACAGACGCTTCAGGTTACAGACTCCGCTAACCCAGAAATAGTACCTTGGGTTAAGAACTTTGCTTCAGGATGAGAACAGAAATCGCACGGCGGCGCCAGGGTGAAGTGGGAGACCCCATTAGCTAAAGTGGTGCTTCAGGTTAAGAACAGTTTCGGGTTAAGAACAGACCTCCAGAACAAATTAAGTTCTTAACCCTAGGTACCACTGTATTGTGTGTTCTTTCCTTTAACACTTTTAACCCAACCCTCTTCTGTTGGAAAACTTAGGCATTCGAACCTCTTAACCTCTTAAACTGATAAATATTAACGGGACAAAATTGAGAATTGGGGGACCTCCTAACTCACATTTTTTGACAAGGTTATGTTTTTGGGGCTCTTCAGGCAAGTTTCCATGAACAAAAAAATAAATAAATCAAAAATCACATTACTGTCACATTTGTAATTGTCAGCTGTACTCCCCCCTTCTTTGCGTCCATGTACAAAACCAGTCTCAATTTGTCAGTATACAGATATATGTAAAACAAGTCTCATTTGTAATTACGTTTAGCCCTTAGATTGTAAGTGTTTGAAGGCCATATAACTGCTGCTGCATTTGTGTGTGTGTGTGTGTGTGTGTGTGTGTGTCTATCTGAGTAATGAGTCTAGAGATTCTTGAGGCATTAGATCTCTGCGAATTCCAACATGAACTGACCCAGTCTGAACCTCCTGGACTAATGTGATTGATTGATTGATTGATTGATTGATTGAAGTGTGGATGGGGACATAAATATCCTCCCGAGTTTTGTGATATAGTGCTCAGCTCAAAATGACCCAAAAGTTATTCTAATGAATATTTTAAGATAAATGTATTATTTAGAAACGTGTACATAAAACACATATTTACATAGCTTGTGATGTATTGAAACGCAAATTTAAATATGAATTTTCATGTGGCTGAAAAGAATTGCAGATTCATGTGGAAACGGTGGAACAGACTTATGAATACATGCGCACTTGACATAGCCAGGAAATGGACTGATCTGCCCATCCTCAAGTGAGGTAAAATCATTTTAAATGCTGGTGTGGTTGAGTGGTAAAGGCTGCAAACATGTGCCAGCATACTCTGAAGAATGCCCCATCGACACTGCGGGATTTAATGCATGAGATTGGACTATAAAAACATGAAATAGGGGATCTCTGGTTCAAAATTTGCCACTCAGTGGGAAACTAAGCAAACCTCTATTCTGCCAGCCTCGGACGCCTCCACCCCCAGCTGCAATATGGGGCTATAATGGCGATCATGTATATGACATGCTACGAATACAGTGGTACCTCGGTTTACGAACTTAATCCATTCTGGAAGTCCGTTCTTCAACCAAAACCGTTCTTAAACTGAGACATGCTTTCCCTAATGAGGTGTCCCTCCACCATTCAGATTCCATTCTTAGACCGAGGTAAAGTTCTCAAACCAAGACACTACTTCCAGTTTTGCGGAGTTTGTAAACCGAATAGTTCATAAACAGGGCAGTTCTTAAACCGAGGTACTACTGTACTCAGAAAGTGCCATATAAATACTAGGAATAATCACAATCTCTGCTTTCAGCTGGAAGTTGAAAACATGAATAACGTCCTTGTGCAGTGGAAGAGGAAATAAAGCACATTTCCTTGGCGTGGGGTATGTGGATCTAAAATTGCTTTATTCCCATTACCTCTTCACAATGCATTTAAAATGACATCAGTTGGTTGGGTCAGATCTTATAGCAAATGCGAAGGTTGGAACAGGGCAGTTCTTTGACTCTGTGGGAATAACATTGGCCCATGAAGAATTCTGCAAATATGCTGCTGACTGAACTTGGCCATGGATTTCATTACCTGCCCCAGGAAACCTTGAAAACAAGCAAGGAAGTGAAGCCTTGTCCATAGCTGACTCACAGGAGGCATCCCTTCCCCCCACCCCCAAAACAGGTGTTTGTTCTGGCCCAAGGTGTTCTTTAGCAGTTGACCCCATCCATTTTTAGCACACTGCCTGCCCACATGTGGAATGTGATGATGACACCAGATGGAATAAGGAACGCTTGTTGGGGAAACATCTTACCCATGCTGCGTGGTGATGTCACATTGCTGATTAGTTGGGTGCATCCTGGTTCCCAAAGCAGGCCAAGTTAGCAGCTAAGGAACTCCTTGGGCCAGGACGCCATATTTGGACTAAGGAAGGGTGGTCAGCTGGGCTTTCCCTTGCCAAAGATGGCATGAATGCTCTGGAGTATTTCTATGGTATACTTTCATTCATGACTTCAAAAGGCTTTGAAGTCATGGAGTTATTTTCAAGGGCAGATCTACACTCATGGTTCTTAATGTTAAGTAAGGGTTAGGGAAGGGTTTTGATAACATAGATGGACACATGACGTCCTACTTTTTGTATTTATAATGCATTATTACCATGTCATTTTTATCACTTTATTTTAATGTAAAGCCTACTTGCCTACGAAGAAGGTCAGGCCACAAGAACTAAATCTTAGTTGTTTTCCTTTTTCCTAATTAGCTGTCACACACTCTTGGATGCCTTGATTAAAATGCTAACTTTGCTTCTCCAAATAAATACATAAAGAAATAATTTTGAAATACTGACATGTGCAAATAATAAAGGACATACAGGGAGGGAGGATGGAGCAGAGCAACCAGCAACCCACAGAAAGAAACAGGGTTTTGAAAAATGGTGTGGCTGAGTATTACCTACATTTGATGAAAAATACCAAGGTAAAAAATGTTTTAATTAACAAGTATGCCCTGTGATGTTTTAGAACGGAATATCTAATATCGTCCTAATAGGGGGAAATAATGTTAAATGGGTCAGTGTAGATCCAGCCTAACTCTTGTTCCCAGGTTCCCTGTGGCTCCTTAGAAGCTTATCAGAGGATTGATGTGGAATATGTTCTGGGATTGATTGCCTTTAGCAATGGTGAGACCCCCTCAGGTCTGGTCAGGTTCCTATTTGAACTGATTGTGCACATCTAACTATACATCCCTGAACATGCAGGAGGTTTGTGGCAGATATGCAAACATTGCTCAGCAGACAAATCAACACAGAAGGGGTTCTTTGAAGCACAGAAGGTTTGACCACCAGCATTGCAGCCTCTAATAATAATAATAATAATAATAATAATAATAATTAATAATAATAATAATAATAATGTCCTGTTGAATTGAGTGTAAGCGTTCAGGATGGGGGAATAGAATAAAGTTGGAAAACAAAGTAACTATATAGGGCATGATCCATCCAAGTTTACATACTATTACATCCCATTGATTTCAGTGAGTATAATATAGGTGCATGCTTAACACTCCCAGGGAACAAGTTTTAAAACGCTTGATCTTGGACTGCTCTCATTGTATTCATATTATAAATACACTTTTTAATATATATAAAAAGCACCCTTGGTTCAGCCATCAGGGATGCCCAATCGCCTTACCCCACCCAAGCAAAGTGGCTTGTGATGTTGTATATTCCTATTTCTTGACATCCTAATTTGTGCCTTTTGCATGCTTGTGGGGTGGGCTTCCATCATACTTCTTTCCAGGTGGGCATCCCTTTTCAGGTGGAGATCCTTTTTAACTGGATGGAACCTAGAACTCCTGTATGCAAAGCATTCGCTCTTCCACTGAGCTATGACACCCCCCTCCCCTAGTCTGAAACAAGGGATGGTGTGTGTGTATGTGGACGTGGATACAATTCCCCCTTCCCCCCTCCAGGACTGCATGCCTTTGCAATTCAGAGAGCTTCTCCCCGTTCATCTGTGGACTTGGAAAAAAAAAGGAGGAGGGTTGCTTGCTTTGCTTGCGGATTCCTTTCGCCTTCCAGTTTTGTCCTATCTTGGCATTGCCCAAGTCCAAGCAGTGACGACGACTGACACATAGCTAGGTATAATATTTGGAAAGTGACTGAACAAGGAGCAAAAATAGCAACAGGTTAAGGGAGCAAAATAAGCAAGCTGGAAATGTGTTGCTGCGTGGCTGAAAAGAAACGGCAAAGGAGGGATCTGTCTGCGGGAGGGGGAATCAGACAGCCTCTGAAGAGTTGTTATTAGAGAGGGCTTGCAAGGCTGCATGGTGGTGCCTGTGGATGTGACCGGCATGCTGACCAAAGAAACTGGACAGAAAAAAATAAAAAAGCACCACCACCCACAAAATGCTTTTGTGTTTAGCCAATATTTTTGTCCCTCTAGCTTTTCTCATCACAGTAGCTGCCTTCTGAATAAAACCCTGATGGCTATAGTGGCTTGGCGCATAAAAGCCAATTGTGCCATCAAAGAGGCAGAATGATAGCAAACATAAAATGAGTTCATATTTTGTTCTACTTTATTTTTAAAGTGCCCTTTTCAGAATACTGCTGCTACTACTACTAATAGCAATATTAGCAGCCAGTGGGTTTATTGTTAACATGGCAATGCCTAATACCTAGAATATAGAATGGATTCTCGGACATCAAGATGTATTAAAGTGGTGCTTGAAGTTCATTAATATCCCCAACTCTTATTAAGCCACTGCTTTTAGAGCTTGATGTTTTAGAAGGGATTTAATGTTCTTGAATCAAGCCAATTAACTAGTGCTTTGGGTTAGTAATCACTGAAGCCAGTGACTGAAAGGGCTTACGGATTATTAGACTCTTATTAGGGTTGACATATGTCCCAGTTGGCCAGGTTTTGCCAGGATTCTGGCCGTGTCCCTGGTGCCCCTTTGGCTCAGGAGCTTTTTTCAGATCCCCAGCTTTCATTGAAAGAAAAGGAAGAAAAGGCAAGTCTCTAGCTCTTACAGAAGGAGAGGTGCAAGTTGAACTATGCAGGCAGCAATCTGCAGAATCATTTTGTGCGGGACCCCCACCCGTATTATTGTAGCGGACAAGTGAAGTCACACTAGAACATGAGCCGTTGCCTTATTCAAAGGCAATACCATTGCCCATCTAGCTCAGCTTTCATTGAAGTAAACTGATAGTGGCTCTACAGGTTCCAGGCAGGAGTCCTTCCCACCCGTATTTGGAGACGTCGGGGATTGAATCTGGGACCTCTTGCATGGCTGTGACTGGCATGTAAGGAAAGTGATATGAGTAGAGATAGGAAAATTAGAGTCACAGATTAATTGTCTGGGGATGCAACTTCCTGGTTCTTTCTGAAGTTATTCCCCAACCCCAACCCCTGAGCAGAAGTGAGAGCTACCCATTGAAAATAATGGAGAAAGTCAGGAATATTGTGTGTGTTTGTGTGTGTGTATCTGTGTTTAGAGCCTTTGAATGAATGTGTGCCCCATCACACATGCACAAAAAGTTGCAGTAAATACAGATTCATGTTCTTTCTAACTGAGGGATTATTTTGTCTGATTTCTTTCTCTTAAAAAAAAAATAAACTTTAGATATCACAGCTGAGTAAGAGCAGCTTATGACACAGTTGCTTTTATTTTCAAATGAATCCTGTTTCTCAATACGTGCTTTTCAAAAAAAGAGGGGGGGAAGCATCAGATCTAGGCTGTGTAGGCTACAGTGAAAAAAACAAGTTCTCTGCCTCCCTTGATTCTAGAATAAATGCTGCCAGTATGCTGCCATTGTTGTCCACCACAACCATTGGGTCTCTCAGGTGTGTGTTTGTGTGCACAATATCTGGACCTTCCTCTCCTGATGTGACAGGAATTTTACTCGCCCTTAAGAAAAGAAGCAAAGGCTTCAGCAGCAACGAGACATTAATGCCCCTGCTGCAGAGTAAAGGTAAGCCATAAAACAAAGTTTGGCGTTATCAAGCCATGTGTGACTAGTTCTGGCATAAGCCCCCTCGTCTGTTCCTCATCACATCCTTTGTAAATTTTTAGCCTTGTCTGTCAGGCTGCAGCAATTTTTTGCCTTACTGTGCAAGGAAGGAATTTTAAATTATTCACATGCTTTAGATTTAAAGAGTTGGGTTGTATGCCAATGCAGAAAAGCCAAACGTCTCCATTCTGTACACATAGTATTTGGCCTTACCATAGTGGCAAAACGGAGCAGTTGGTTTTTAAGAGGTCTTTTCAGCGATGAAAAATAAACGTTAGGTTGCGTATCCAAAGTCGAGCGATTCATTCCTCCTTTCACTGTACAATAAAGGCACTTAATTTACATCGATTGTGTTGAGTTATGTAGGCCCGTGGTACAATGCTGATAATTTAGAAAAAATCCTTTAGTGGGGTAAATACGCTGCACCATTATATTACAGCGAAACCAAAGTCTTTAGAACTTCTGTTGCATAAATCAACTCCTACTCCCAAAGAGAACAGCAGAAAAGCTTTTCCATTGCAGTGCAATATCCAAGAAAATTCTGATAGCACAAAGAGATAAATAATACCTTCCTAAATAAGCCTAAAGGAAGACTGAAAAATCAAAATAGGTGGGAGATTCAGGCTGGGTCTACATATGCAGCAGCTTGAGGTGGGAATGAAGTGGTAGAATGCTAAGGTGGGAAGTGGAATTCTAGCACAGCTTTTTGCCTACTTTAACACTGAGGGATGTTCTAGAACAGTAGCAAAATGTGCACTGCCTTCTCCCATGGGATTCCTGTTGGTGGACCACCCAACGCCTGTCCCCAAGTATAGGAATGAATGGCATGTAGGTGAATGGCAACCTTTCACTAAAACAAGAGATAGAAATAAGGTTCACCAAGGGACAGACTGGAGAGTAGGCTAAATTCACCCCTGGTATCTGGGGAGGGGGTAGGTTTTCACTCCTCCATCAGCTATGCCCCAAGTGACACCTCATTTATTTTGCCCCACAGACTGTCTATGGCACATATTTGAAATCCAGGATACATCCAATTATCCAACACCTTCATTTCCATTTCTTCGTCACACTGGTGGCATCTCATGGACAGGAGCAGCATTTTCCAACTTGGTCTCCTCTAGATGCAGTTGGACACCAAGTGCCATCAGTCCCAGGAACCATAGACTGTCAGTGCACTATGCCAGTCATTTGGGGATCCTTTTTCAGTGAGCAGACTCACCCAGAAAACCTTCCAGAATCTTCTTTCTCAGTTCAGCTCATTTATTGGTGAGTTCCCATTTGGGAATAAACACCTCGCCCATTCCAGTTCTGCTTAAAGTATTAATTGAACAATTAACGTTGCAACATCAATTAAGTGTTTTAAATTTGTTGTTAGCCACCCTGAGCCCGGTTTTCTGAACTGGGAAGGGCGGGGTATAAATAAAAAATTATTTATTATTATTATTACTGGTCTATTTATTTATTATTTATTTATTATTTATTATTATTATTACTGGTCTAAGGAAAATAAAGTATATACAGAGAATCATGTCTCCTCCCTGCTGTCTTCAGTCATCTGGACAGAGCAACAGCCTCTTTCTTTCTCCCCTTCGGAGCACGTCTAATAAAGAAGTCTGTTGCTAAGGAAACCCTGTTGCTGGGGGGACCTGTTGCTAGGAGAAAATTTCTTGCTAGGGGCAAAACTATACAAAGTATAGTCTATTTTTAGACAACACTAACAGACAGCAGTGAGGGATTATGGGAGCTGTAGTCAAATGATACCTGGAGAGTATCTGGCTGAAGAAGTCTGGTCTGCAGATCAAACTCAGGTCACATACATAATGCATTTAAAGCACATTAATACTGCTTTAGCAATCATGGCACCCCCCCCCCAAGAATCCTGCCAACTGTAGTTTATCCCTCACAGAACTGCACTTCCAAGCACTCTTAACAAACTATACAGTCCCGCAGATTCTTTGAGGATGTCTTGTACTTCAAACGGAGTGGATGTGACCTAAAATTCACTGGTTTTTTAAAATCAGGAAACTTGGGGCTGGTTCCACCTAATGAGTCCCACTAATGGAAGCCCACACAAGGACTTCCACTAGCACAGCAGGGCTTTCCTCCCTCTCCTCCCCTGGTGTGCCCCTTGCACCCCTAAATTTGGGGGGAACCCTCAGATTCGCCGTTTAAAAAGAAAAAGATAACTCTAGGGGGAAAACCAAAGGATGCAGCAAGCTTACTAGAGATTGATTTTCAGCTAGAAAAGAAAATTTGAAAACAGGGAGGTGGAATAGAATGGAATGGAAGAGGACATAAGAGTTCCAGCCAACCAGCTAAGAGAAATATTCTTATAACCAAGTGAAAATACACTGTAACATTTTGTTGCAGGTTGCACTTTTCATTACTTATTAGCACAGGTGTTACTTAACTGATTTCCACTTTTGGGGACTGAACTGGACTTTCAAAGTATCTTACAATATGCAAAGAAGCATATATATACGCGCAATGCGTATAAAATTAAAGAAAAACCAGAAGCATAATAGTCAAAACTACACATATATGTATATATGCGCAATGGGTATAAAAAAAAAAAACCAGAAGCATAATAGTCAAAATGACATAGCCATCAAATTTTGAGCTGCCTCAATTTAAAGAAACCCAATGCATTTAATAATATTTAAAAAACGAATGCCATCCTTTACGAAGCTCTTCTTACGAGGGTTTGTGAGGACACAGAGTGTGAATTCTTGCAATATTGGTTGCCGATGGCAGGGGTACCATTTTGAATGTATCTGACAGTTCTGGTTGGGTGGTCTAGCACTGCAGCAGCTTTACAATCAACCTGATTGGTAATTTCCAGTGCCAATCCAGATTAACTGCTTACTACCAGAATCAATACTAGAATTGGCTCACTTAATGGTAAATGAATTATCAGTAATTTCAGTCCCTTTCCTCTGACACTTTTATCATCCCCACTCATGAAATGCATGCTGCTGTGCTTAGACAAGAAACACACTCTGTCCAATCTAAGTAAGTTTATTTATGCCCAGGCATTTATATCATTTCAGCAGAGAGTTATAGTATTTCATGGCCTCTTAAAATGACATCAAAAGCAAATAATTCACATTTCGAAAACATGCAGGAATTAGAACAAAGCTAATTGCGACGACTAATTAAAATCCCAGAGGAATAAAATGTAAGAAATAATTTGCAGTTACATGGTGTTTACTATTGCAGTAATATAATCATTCCCACTTGGCCAGCTATGCATGTTTTCCTTCTGATTAGTCAGACTATTTGTCTGCTATATAAAATGGATTTATTTATTCATTTTAATTCAAGAACCCCACTATGCTAACATCCTAGATTCTGTCTGTCTTAGTTCCCAACATTTTGTCATATTGTAAATGGAGGATGAAGCTGCAGAATTGTGGCTGGTCTAAAGCCACAGATTGAATTCAAAGCAGAAGTAAAGTCTGACGCAGGGATTTCCTGCTAAGTCTTTTCAGTACTATCTCTCAGTTAAATGCCAAATTAAAGTCACCTCTGACTCAAAATGAAGGAAAAGTCACCCCTTTTCTAAAAATGAAATAAAATAAAAACCCTCTCACAATGTACTTGGTTTAAGGAGATGCACAACCAGTCCTTGAATTTAATGTGGCCTAAGAGAAAATCATGGCTAACTGTGGCTACATTTTCTTTCTGTATTACTTTGCACTGTGAAACATTTTAAACAAACTGATAATGAAACCGTATCATGAAGGGATTCTTCCACCTTTGGTATGCATGCTCCTGGGGAGTAAAATTATAAACCAAGGATTGGAAAGAAAATAGAATATGTGGGGCAGGAATATCTAGGTAAGTTAGAGCCAGTGGGGCATAGTGGTTAAAGAGTTGGAGACCACAATTCCAATCCTTGCTCAGCCATGAAGTTCAGTGGGTGATTTGGGCCAGTTATGATCTCTCAGCCTAACCTACCTCACAGGGTTGTTGTGAGGGCAGTGGCGTAGCATGGGGGTGCAGGGGGGGCCGGCCGCACCGGGCGCAACATCTGGGGGGGGCGCACTCGCACTCGCAGCTCTCTGCCCCTACCTGGCTCCACGGGTTAGGGGGCACAAATTACTTGCCTTGCCCCGGGTGCTGACAACCCACGCTACGCCACTGTGTGAGGGTCCAGGGGAGAGGGAATGAACTATGAACACCACCTGGTTAGTTAACAGAGCTAGGTAAGACCTTGACCCAAAAGTTGGGAGAGCAACAGCCAGCCAGGGCAGACAACAGTGGGTAAGGCAGACTGACTCTGAGCTTCCACACCTGTGGTCTGATTTTATAAGTTTCCCCTCTCCCCGCTTCATAGGATTTGTGTGTGGTATGATATAATGTGTGCGATTAAAGGTAGAACAAAAAAATTAAGGGCTGGCACCCCCATTGTTCTGCCTGGTCCAGCTCTGAGGGCCTTCTGGCAGTTCCCTCACTGCAAGATGTGAGGGTACATGGAACCAGGCAGAGGGCCTTCTTGGTGGTGGCGTCCGCCCTGTAGAACGCCCTTCCATCAGGTGTCAAGGTAATAAACAACTATCTAACTTAGAAGACATCTGAAGGCAGCCCTGTTTAGGGACGTTTTAAATATTTGATGTTTTATTCTGTTTTTAATCTGCTGGGAGCCGCCCAGAGTGGCTGGGGAAACCCAGCCGGATGGGCGGGAAATAAATAAAGGATGCCGCAAACAAACTTTTACCCATGAGCAGCACAAATTCCGCAGTAAATTCCTGCCCAAGAGTACCCTGAGTTGTCTTGTCCTGCTCTAACACATGCACCCCCCCTTTCTCTAGAAATACACCACTGTAAATGCCACTGGCTTAAGTTCTGTCTGCTGAGCTGGCATGAGGGACTTACTCCAATGTATTTCTGACTCAGCTGGGAAAGCCCAGGGCCTACCATACCCAAACTCTCTCATCCCGGTGGATCTTGGGTTTGGATTGCACTGTTAGTGTAGGAATTGCAGCAACACATGTAGAAGCCTGACTCCAGTCTTTTATTGACAGCAACTGTCACTTATTATTCCCAACTTTTTATTTGAAAAATGTTCGTCTCTTGGTTTGACGGTCTGAACCAGAAAAGAAAGCTAGTTGCTTGGCAATTCTGCTTTCATGGCGTTCCAAATGAAAGGGCCTATCCACATGTGGGGCAGATTTACATCTCTTACATGGAGCTATGGCTTCGCAGAAGCCTATTTTGTTTGTTCCATTAATCCCCAGTCTAGAAGTTATGAAGTATGAGGACATGTTTCTTTCTAAAGGCCAATTAATTTCCATTTTATTGAGCAATAAGCCTGTTCCTCTTGACATATATTATGGTGGAAAATAAACCCGGCTTCCAAGAATTTGTAAGCCTCACTTGAAAACTAAACCTCATTTATTTATTTGTTCTGTTCATTTTAAAATAAGTTGCAGTGACGGTTCAAGCAATCAGCGTCATTCAGACGATACCGCTGCTGTTTACCACAGTTACAACAAATTCATCTGGGAAAGCATCATTTGAAAAATTAACATTCTGGATCACAATCTTGAACTTTTTTTTGGCCCTTTTCTGTTTCCCTGCGTATGGATATATTTACTTCAGAGATACTCTATCAGGGCGCCTACACCATATGCTTGGTAGATTCAGCATTCCTTCTACTTCCGACAGTGACCTCAAGATTGATCTCTTTTAAATTCTGGCAGTTATGTCCGTTGCTCTGCCAAGTGCGCTGGGCTGCATTGGAACAATATATGTATACACACACAAACAAAATGGTTTCAGATCTGCAGCTTAAAATGGAATTTCAATAAAAGTTTCTTAGCCAAACATTTAATCCCCAAGGAGCTCTGCAGGAGGCAAAACCTAATTCTTAAGTGTGCCGCTCTTTAAAAAGAAGTATTTCTCCACATTGCTACTTCCCTCCCATCTGGAGCATTTAAAGGCCCAGCAGAACGAAAGCTGGCCCCTGCTTCTCCCTCCCTGCTTCTGCTGCTTCAAGCCATAGGTCAGATTGACATGACGTTTCCTGCAGGAAGCAGAGACTTGAAGCAGAATCCGACAACAACTATTGATGGGCTGGAGTTACAAAGTCCTTGCTCATTTCCCGCTTCCCTATACTGTATACCTTTCCTCCACCCTTCCCTCATTGGCGATCCCAGCTAACACCCATAAAATTATGTGCCTATTTTTAAACTCAAAAACAAAAGCAAGTGTTGGGTTGGTTGGTCGGCCAACCAAATTTTAACTTGTGCACCTCCCTTTTGTGGGGGGAGAAAGGTCAGGGAGGTTAGTAGACCGAAACTGCAGGGACATTTCGGCTGGAGGCTATTCACTGACAAGAAATGGGAAGGCGGTGTGTGCGCATGCGTGAAATGTTATTTGCAGAGTGAATGGCCACCCTTGTCCCTAATATAGTGCTCATGTGTGTAGGGCTTCTCTTTAGTATAAGTAGCCGGTTGTTTAGCATTCAGCGGATGAAAAGGCTCCCTGCAGAGCTTTGGACAAGAATTAGAAAGTTCCTCTAAGACTGCGGCTCATTAACTGAACTCTCAACTTTCCTGGGATTTTTATTTTATTTTAAGCTATAGGCACCTCGTATAAGGGACTCTCAAGGTTTGTCACTGTGTCACCTTTGACAGCCTAAAATTCAATTCAAGCCACCTAAAAGCCCAGATTCCAGTCTCAGTATTTTGCACAAGGGATTCGGTCTCATGCCAGAACTTTAGGTTTGCACAATTGAAGTGGAATAAAGCACACTGTCACCCTAGCTCAACAAATTCCTTCCTTGGGGGTTTTAAAGCAGACGTTGGATGGCCATCTGTCATGGATACTTTAGTTGAGATTCCTGCATTGTAGAGGGTTGGACTAGATGACCCTTGAGGTCCCTTTTAACTCTGTGATTCTATTCTGTGTAATGATGCCTCTGCCATTTTTTGCAACAGTTGCCACAACCTACCACGATACTTTTCCACATCAGCTTGCTACCCTAGTGAAACACAGCGGATGGGGCTATAACCCCAGTGCAGCAGTTGCTTCATCCAGTCTGATGATACAGCTCTGGGCAATTAGATGACCTCTTACCCAATTCCTTGTAGATTTTATACTACTATATTTGCAGCGCTGGTTGAAACTGGAATCCTCACCTCCTCCCTTCCCAAAGGAGCATTTTTTTGGCCGCAGAAGTTAACATGCCCTATTTTCATTATTCTGGTTTGTAGTCCAGGTGATGTCATAATTTCCACCGAAACCCCTTGGTTTCAGAGGGGCTTATAACTTTGGCCATAAAAAATGTTCGCTGTGCTGAAAATTGGCACTGAAAGATGAAGCTATCTGACCATTTTTATAAACATGTAGATGCAGTGTATCAAGTTCTATTTATCCCTACCCCTCCACCCTTTAGAACTGCCCCCTCCCAAAAATAAATGCCATTTTTCTGGCTCACAAACAGGTCCCACTGGGTGTGTCTTTGGAATAAAAGTAATACACGTACTGTACATGCTTTTGTGTGCCAAGATAAAATACTTTGAGGCAATTTGTCATATCAGCAAGAACATGTTTACTGTGTTCCTTAAATATATATATATCAAGAAACAAGCATGGCAACAGTAAACAAGGGATCTTAAGGAATGGTTCTTATTTTGTATTGGGGGGGACAAAGAACATGGAGACATCCCAAACCATTAGAACTCTCCTGCTAGTTCAGCTCTGTCTGTGTTTGTGCTGCTGTGTTCCAGGTATGCCGCAATGTGCCCAGCCAATTATAGGGTCCTTCTATATGTGGGATCTACTCTTATGTCTTAGTATGGCGGTGGGCATCTACAACTCAAGCCTATACTGCTCTACTCAAAAGTAAACCCCATTGAGTCCAATGGAGCTTGCTCTCAGATAGGGGTGGAAGGAGCTGCCAATTTTGGTTTTCTCAGTTTCTCATTCTTCCGGTTTTAAATCCATTTCTCCACATTTCTGCAGCAATTTCATTAAATAAAAAAAATCACCAGCATTTTAGTGCAAATTTCTACCAATTTTTGTTTGCAGTTTTGACGAGTGTTCTCATTTTTGCAAGCAACTTCCCCCAACACAATGCATTTTGTATGCTATTTTCACTGTTATATTAATATTGAAGCACACTTTCCCCTAAAATAGATGACATTGTAATCATCATTTGCTTGGAGAATTCCACTGCAAAATTCAACGAAGTGTTGAATTTTCAAAAGATGGCTGTGTTTCAGTTCTCCTGTCGTTCTGAAAAGTGAAAATTTGATAGATTTGCCTTTGAATGAGAAAACAGTGGGGAAATGTTGGTGGGGAAAGGGTTAACAGCCTCTGCATGCCATGGCCACAATCCAGATCTGAATCAACCCCCCCACCCCACCCCAGCTTTCTTTTTGGTAAACAAAGAGACGTGGCAACTCACGTCACACACATGAATAAAAAAATGTGCTACTTCCAGTCATGTGCTGTTTGATGCTGAGCTTCCTCTGTTGAAATATAGCACTGTAATGCAAAGGTTTCTGTTCTGCGTGTGTGTGCATACAGGAACATGCAAGACCAAGAGTGTGTAAATGAAAGCAGTTTCCAGATGTGGGGGACGGTTTTTTGGAAGGCTGCAACATTAGTTTGACATTCGTAGCACTTCCACTTAGCAACTTGTTGCCAGGATTATTTCCCCTCGGTAATGGGCCTTCAGGAATGTTCATCCCAATGGAATCCTCATGAATCATATGAAACAACTGGATGACTCAGGCTACTTCAGTCAGCAAGGGTGCAATCCTGATGTTCTATCCTTGTGAGTGCGTCCCTTCAGTTCCACTAGAACTTATAAGTAAAAAAGAATCTGAATGCCTATCCAGATCTGCTTATAGGCTGGTCGAAAGTGTAGTCAGACTGGTTAGGGTTTGTTTTTTTTTTTTTAAAAAAAATACATATATATGTTTTGTTTATTTTATCTTTTGATCAGGAAGGCCTAACCTGGGCCAGAGGAAGAAGCTGAGTCCATGGTTATATTTTCCAGTGCACAGGTCAGAATCCAAAATCCAGGAGAGCCGTTTGTCGGGAAGGGGGAAGGAAGTAGGCGAAGCCAGGCGAGCAGCAGGAAGGGCTAGGAGTTAGGTTCATCTGGAGGGCGATGGGGAAATTGCCAAGGATGCAGACTGTGATAGGGAGAGAGTAGGACTGAAGGGGAACAGTAACAGAAGAGCAGGCAGGCTTTCTTCAGATGCCTCCACAGCAACTGGGGAGCTTCCTCCCAATGCAAATACGAGCTTCTGAGAAAGTGTGAGGAGAAAGGGGCTCAACTTTCCTTTCCTGTCTGCTGTGATCTAGATCATTATCACCGCACACAGAGAAATAGTTGGTTCTATTTGCATATCTTTCTTTAATGCTCACACGTTAGATGCAAAGGTGTGCCATGAGTAGCTTGGTCCTCCTTTACAGTCAGCAGGTTCAAGTGAGAACATCTGCCAGTGGTGCAGTGGGTCAGTGCATCCTGCTGTTAACCAGAAGGTTGGTGGTTCAAGACCACCCAGGGACAGCTGTGGGCAGGATTCCTGTAATGCAGGGGGTTGGACTAGATGACTCTGTGGACCCTTCCAACTCTATGATTCTATGAAGTGGGAAAAGGTTTTTTCTCAAGCCAACTGGAGGCTGTTCCAAGACTGTTGGAAAGAGTTTAGTGAGAACTAAGTCATCAGAAGAAAATAATGTGGACTCCAGTTGTGGACTTGAATTGTCACGTGGTAGTGGGGAGTGGCATCAAGTGAGCCTGGAGCAAGTTGTGTAGCATGGACACCTCACCTTTCACAAGTTGTGGTTCATGTTTCAGTTGCGGGTGTGGAACAGAAGTGGCAGTCACCTAATTCCTCCAACAACATGGGCCAACTGGATGACACCAGGTGAAGGAATAAAGAATGTGTGTCAGCAAGCAAACATTTCATTTTAATATTTCATATGCGATGTAAAACTACCTAGAGCCAGACCAATTCCAAGCCATTACCAATTCAGATACCAGCATCAGGGCATCCCTCATGTTCCACAAGTACCTCTACACAGTGGTGGAGCTTCATGCTCCGGCACTGGGGGGCGGAGAGCAGGCGGGGGCGGGCCTGGCGTGTGTCCTCGGGGTGTGGTGCGCCGCCTGCAGGTGGAAGGGAGCCATGATGGCACCCCACTGGGATTGCCCTGCTGGGGGCAGTGCGCTCCCCCCACACTCCTTTTCGTTCTCCAGTGCCTCTACATTACTTGTCCCTATTGTCTCAGCAATGCACAAAGCCTCAACCAGTTCTCTAGGATTTGTACAACTTAAAGGTTCTTTTCAAAAACTTGTTTAATTTCAGCTATAATGGTACCTCGGCTTACAGACACTCCAGGTTACAGAATCTGCTAACCTGGAAGAAGTACCTCGGGTTAAGAACTTTACCTCAGGATGAGAACAGAAATCGTGTGGCAGTGGCGCAGCGGCAATGGGAGGCCCCATTAGCTAAAGTGGTACCTCAGGTTAAGAACAGTTTCAGGTTAAGAACGGACCTCTGGAACGAATTAAGCTCTTAACCCGAGGTACCACTGTACTTCTGTTTTTAACAGTGTTTCTGTTTCTGGCCTGTACAATAAGTTTCACCCTGAGAGACCTTGCTGTTTATATGAATGTGTGTGTGTGTGTGTGTGAGAGAGAGAGAGAGAGAGAGCGCGCACTTTGTTACAACCTTGTAGTAGGCATTCACAAATTCTGTCAGTTTTTATATTGTATACATTTGTAAATAATAATAATAATAATAATAATAATGCAGCAAACTTTGCAAATAAAAAAAAGGAAACATGTTTCTAAACATTCTCCAAAAATGAAGGAGGTGGTTAGTTTGTGATATTTGAGAATGGACTGCAGCTCTAACATGAACGGATTTGGCACAAAGGCTCTTGGTCAACCTCTTGCCTAGACCCTGCTGTTGTCTGCCTAGCAATTGAGGCCGCTGCATTTGAAAGCTATGGATTTACTATTTTGAATTAAATTTCGTTTTAAAAAAACAACTACTATCCTCTTCGGTGGGTGCAGGAGACAGAGCCTATCAGAACCTCCTATCAGGGGTAGAGCTTGGATGCATCATGGATTGCAAGTGGAAGAGATGTAGTAGAATGTTGTGGGCCTTTGCAAAATATGATGGGTCATAGATGGAACCTTGGAGGATAAGGAATTGACTGGCTTTTTAGACTCCAGTGTGGGTTACCTGATACAACGCGGTTTTGTTGGAAAGAGCAGTAAAATACCATCTTGTTGGCAATCCTAACCCTTTGAAAGCAGGCCTAGTTAGTCCTTAATACATGAAAGGCTTTGTTAAACAAATTGTGCAACTGATGTGCAAGAAAAATCCAGCTCTGTTCTGAACACTAAAGATACCAGGTTTTCTGTGGGCAAGGAGGGATGGCCTCGACTATAGAGGAATAGGCATTTGACTGGGTGATGGCATAGGGGGGAGAGAGAGAAAATAAAGGCAGGAAAAGGAAGAGAAGGAAATATCCTTCCCACTCCTTGCTCCAGTTTTGTGTAACGTACATTATGGACGGTCCCTGTGAAAAGTTGAAGGAACTGTTTCTTAGTCATCCGAGAATGATTTTTCCAAAAAAATTCTCTGCCAAAGGCATTCCACCTTATCCTCTGGGGAATGTTCTCCATAGCATTTTACCTCACAAAATTTTAAATAAGGGTGGTCCACCCATTTATTAACATCTAAGGACATCTGAAGGAATACAGACTCTCTCCCACTATTAAGAATATTAATTCCATCCTAGTGATTATGTGCTTCCTGCTGGTTTGAGGCTTCGGAATAGCAAGCCCCTTGTGTTTGCTGGGTATGACCTTCGCTCTAGAGAGAGCGGCCATCCCAAGGAGGTAAGAGACACCAAGGGGCCATTCGTCAGGGAACAGTTAAAACAGCTGCAGGTTTCCCACAGAAAAATCTAAGACAGATGTAGGTCTGAGTTCTCCTTGTTACCATTTGACTATAAAATCCAGAACACTGTGTTTAAGGCCTCTTTAACCAGTCACAAATGAACAATTACTTTTGATTTTTTTATTGTTCTTCCTTTTTCCAGATTTTAAATTTTCCCTCTTGGTTAGGCTTGGATGCCAAATATTTTCTCTTACATTTGTGTGTGTGTGTGGACTCTTTGAATTTTTCCTTCAATGTTATACCACACAATGATTGTGGGAAACTATAGCATCCAAAGACAAACCCTTAGTGTCTTTGAGCGTATGTTGAACGAAATAGGGTTAGTTTTTGTTTCTTGAACTGAGGGGGTGATTTGCTCAGTTTGATTATCTTAGGTCTCACAAACAAAGGCCATAAGATGCTTTCATTTGTCAAGGAAACAACTGTTTCAGCCTCTCCAAATTTAGGAGATGATGACATAGCAGTTGGGTTTCCCAGATTGATGGCAATGTCACAGATGAAACAAAAAAATTCCTTCTAGTAGCACCTTAAAGACCAACTAAGTTAGTTCTTGGTATGAGCTTTCGTGTGCATGCACACTTCTTCAGATACACAGATGTCACAGATGGTTAGCCTCACTACTGACACTGGCCATTTTAGCAATATGCCCATCCCTACATAGAATGAGGTGGAGCTAACCTTAAAAAGGATTTTTAAAAAAAACAAAAAGTGTGGGAGGCATGTCCTGCAATACTTCAGAGGATAAACGTGTGGCAAATGCTATGGGGAAGCAAAAGATTAAAAGCAGCACATGAGAGGGCTGCTGCTTTTTATTTGATGCAAGCACTATGCCTTTAACAGCTCTAAGGCAGGCAAAAAGGCCACAGGCATGGCAATTCCTACTGACATATGAACATGCCAAGAAGAGTTGTACCTATTGCATTCCAAAGGCACAAATCCCACCTGCACTATATATCTAAAGCAGTAGGATGCAACTTCAAACAATCATTCATTGGAACTGTAGTTTCTTAAGAGTGCTGAGCGTTATTAGTAGACCCCTGTTCCTCCTCAAAGGGACGCGGGTGGCGCTGTGGGTTAAACCACAGAGCCTAGGACTTGCCGATCAGAAGGTCGGTGGTTTGAATCCCCGTGACGGCGTGAGCTGCCGTTGCTCAGTCCCTGCTCCTGCCAACCTAGCAGTTCGAAAGCATGTCAAAGTGCAAGTAGATAAATAGGTACTGCTCTGGCAGGAAGGTAAACGGCATTTCCGTGTGCTGCTCTGGTTCACCAGAAGCGGCTTAGTCCTGCTGGCCACATGACCTGGAAGCTGTACGCCGGCTCCCTCGGCAAATAAAGCGAGATGAGCACCGCAACCCCAGAGTCGGTCACAATTGGACCTAATGGTTAGGGGTCCCTTTACCTGTTTATTCCTCGTCAAATAGCTGCCATTTCCAGTGTGGGTTAACCATCAATCCCTCTGGGAATTTTTAACTCTGTAAGGTGAATAGGGAGGGAGGGGCAGTCTCCTTACAACTCTCAGAACCCATAACAAACTACAGTTCTCAGCATTTCTTTACAGAAGCCATGACTGTTTAAAGTGCTGATGGGAGCACAGTGTCTAGGGTGGGAAACCTTCTATATAAAGCAATCTTTCAGCGGAACATAGAACAGTCTGACAACAGGTTCTAGTTGGTATTGGAATTTGTGATCAATGATTCTTTGCTTCCCCACAGTTACCATCTTAGGAAACAAACATTGCAGGTGGAATATATACACCATGGGGTCTTGAGCAGTTGTGTGATGCCGATCTGTTTTTTAAAATAGACCCATTAGTAATTTTGTTTACCATTGAGAGGCTGTGGGGTGTTTGGCACCATTTATTGATTGCAGACAACTTTATAGTCCAAGAAAAGGTGGGGAAAGAGTGCTTATTCAAATAATCCATGTGGTGCTGAGATCAGGGAGAAGGGGATCTGTAAAATATACTCTGGTAACTTTCTCTTAGTCAGGGCTGCAACCGTGTGCATTGTCTGGCTGCTTAAATCCCAGTTAGACCTCTAAGTATGAGCCTTGGTTTCCTGTCATTAACTTTTGCAGCAAGTCAGAGAAATGATTTTTGTGAAGGGAAGCATAGACTGATACTGCTTTCCACCCCTTTTTGGTTGTTGTTTTTTTTAATAAAAAAAATAGCATTGTTGTTCAGTCCAGTCATATGGTCACCAGCAAAGACAGTGCAATTTCAGATGTGGATCTTGCTTCTATTCCCACTGAAAATCACCCTGTTTCATTTCTTTTTTTCCCCCTTCGGCAGGCGCTGAGCAGCAGCCTCTATAAGAGTGCCTCTCCCTATGGCTCCCTTAATAACATAGTGGACGGCTTGAGCTCCCTCACTGAACATTTCTCCGACATATCCCTCTCCTCAGAAGCCAGAAAGCCCAGCAAGAGACCACCACCCAACTACCTGTGCCATCTTTGCTTCAACAAGGGACACTACATCAAGGACTGCCCACAGGTAAGGGCAACAAAAGTCTCGCCACAATGTTTGGCTGTGTCACCCGCTAAGAAAGAAGTGGATTGTTACCTTCCTTGAGAACATAAGCTAATGTGATATCTCACAATAATCTTCTCGGGGATTATTTGCTAGCTTTAGCAGTCTCTGGACTGATGATGCCGGAAAAGAAAACATACTGGTATCTTACTTATCCCACTCCCCCGCCAAAAGGAGTTTCTCTCTCTTACCCCAGCTGAGAGATCTTTGAAAACATTTAACGTTGCCTCTTTGTGCTTTATCTGTTTTGAAGAACACATCAGATATATTTCCGCCCTCTTTGCTAAATGCATTTCCATGATCGTTCAGCGGCAGTTATTGAATGGGACACTTCGTTTAGAACAACTAAGTAATGTACATTTCAAGCAAAATTTAAAATAAAAAGACGTATAGGAAGCAGAAAAAGCATCAACAACACATTTGGATATTGGGAATTAGCCCCTGGTCTGAAATATCAGCTGCAAGGTTTGAGGAAGCCCTAGGCCACCCCTCCACCACCACCACACAACTTTTTCTCTCCATTTTACCAGGTGGAAGAAGGGAATAGATGGGTCTTCTTTTTTCCCCTCCCTTCAAAAAACCAACAGAGGGGAAAAAAATGACCTGAACATTAATATGTATGTGAGCCAGGACACAGATGCAGTAAGAAACAATTTGGACCATGGTTTACAATCCTGACTTACCTTTCAGATTTGTCAACCACTAGGGTTCCCTGGTTTGGATGAAATGGGAAATTCTGGTTTAATGCAAGCTAGGAGATTGTGGTGGAGCCAGTGCATGATGGGGGGTCGGAGTGGGCAAGGGAGAAGAGTGGGGCGATAGCACGTGCCCACATCTTCATAAAGCATGGTTTCTGAAGCCTTGGGTGATTGTAAAAATGCAGTAACTGTCTTCCAGCCCCAGGCCTCCGTTTGCACTGTGGATGAAGAACCTTAAATGCTCTCTGGAAATGCTAAGTTTTAAAAATTCAACTCTATAGGGAATCTTGTGTTGTTGTTTTTCGCTCCAATAAGATGAGCTCTTCTCATTTCCCTGAGCAAAGATGGATCCATACTGAAGGTAGCAGCAGGGTTGTTGACAGAGAGGGAAAACCTCCAGCAAAAGAGCAAACATCCTTGCCAAAGCATTTGTCTCCAGCTTCTGCCAAAGTCTGCTTCCAGGCTCTCCCTCTGTCTCATGGCTTTCTAACCCTTCTCCATACACCTTAAGGCTTGTCATTCAAATCCTACAAGCCCAAGCATGGGCAGATGGTTTTAAGGGCTCAGTAAGAACTGTTCTTGTCTCCCCCCCCCCCCTCAGTCTGAGCCAAATTGTTTAAGGGAGCCATTCTAGCATCAACACCTCTATCCTTAATATAATAGTCACAAGAGAATTCCATTGCTTTCAGTTGATTTGCAGCCATGTAAATGTTATATTGGAAGGAAGGAGGAAAAAGTCACTTCACCGGGTTTACCAGTAAGATAACATGATTTAGGGAAGCCTTATTCGATCTGGTGCCCTCAAGATGTTTTGAACTATTAGCTCCCATCACCTGTGGCCATTGATGGCCCAAAACCATTTGTAGCCCAAAACCATCTAGAGGGCACCAGGTGGGGAAGGCTGAATTCAGGCATATCTATACCTGGTTTAATAATCAGGCTGTCTTTTCAGAAACTCCTAGAATCCATCATTCTGCAAGGGGGCCTCTAAAAGAGAAATGTCAGCACTTTTCCGAGCTACAAATCTGAAGCCACTTTTGGGGATGTCATGGCAGTTAAAGTGGTATAACACTATCAGACGTTTACAATACCGCAATGAATTGAACAGTTCTTCCTAAGTAGCTTTGGAGACATCCACATGTCCACTCTCAAGCCATGGATTCTGTTGTGGTAGTATTCATTTTTCTAATAGTGAAACTGCAGTCATCCTGGACACATGTCACATCAAAAAGGTTTACTAGTTTACATTTTGTCTCCCTGGGGATCTGCAAGAAGTTTTTATACTCCCACTGAATTATAATCTCCAAAATTCATTGGGGAACTCCATGATATTAAACGTGATATAAAACTTGCATAATGTGGTGTAGCTATACCTACTTGGCATGCATCCAACAAAGTTATTGTATAAGTGAAATTATTTCTTGTTTGCACAATAAAACTTTCCCTCCTTCTTTCTCCTCTGCACCCCTCCCCAAGTCTGCTCTGTGGGTACCCATAAACCTCTGGTGCAGATGAGGGAGGTGTGAGGGGCTCAAGGGGTGTAGTGGTAGGAGAAGCCCCTGCAAATCCTCCATATTCTCCAGAGTAGATGTGGGGGTGCAAGGGCACATGGGGTGCACAGTTAGGGAAGCTCCATTGTACAAGCAGAAGTCATCTGTTCATTTTTAGTCACCCTTTGTCACTAAATAAACCTCCAGTTGTTTCTGCAATATGGCATGTCAGTTGCCATATTGACCAGCAGTTGACACCACTAATGAACAACACAGCTCCTCCTGCCTCTGCCCCAAATCCTTTTGTGAGTTCAACAAAGATCTTCAGAGGGCATGCCCTTCTCCTCATAATACCCGGCGATGCACCTCCAAAAATATGGAGCAGGGCTAATTCCAGTCCAGGAGTAGATGTTTGAGTGAAACTGGCTCATTGGGTCTAAACATTTCATGGGCGGGCTACCAGGGAGGCAAAGATTTTCTTTCTGGTGCTGAAATAAACTTTAAAACTCTCATCTGCTCCACTCTGAGCTCCCATTCCTGATTCAGCATGCATGAGAGTGCTAATGGGAACCAGATGTCAGACCCCCACCCCCCCTCAAAAACTCAATATGCACTCCCACACATTTGGTGCATCAGATTTCTTGGCGATTTAGAAAGGAGGAGGGAAAAGGAGACCAGGAGAGATTCCAAGAACAGCTGAAACTGAAACTGCAAGACTGTTTCTAAGGGAGGTGGAGGAGGTAAACAGTGATAGCAAATCGAGGCTTCTCCAGCCACATAATTCCCCAAGGGAGAGAGGTAATGGACTGTGTGCGGTTGCTCTTTGTGTTACAGTCCTCAGAGTGATTTCCTTTTTGTTGTTGTTAAGATTACCAGGGATAGAGTTGTGGGTACTGTAAGCTGCAAAAGCTCTAAACCTGGATGGTGATTTGGAGTAAAAAATATAGCAAAATTAGGGCCAAGCAAAAGCACCTCCCTGTTTCCCACAAGTATATTCAGCACTGAAGAAAAGTGGATATGTGCACAGTATTATTTTCAGGAGAAATTTACATCCTAAGGAAATACAGTGGTACCTCAGGTTACAGACTCTGCTAACCCAGAAATAGTACCTCAGGTTAAGAACGCTGCTTCAGGATGAGAACAGAAATCGTGCGGCAGCAGCACGAGGCCCCATTAGCTAAAGTGGTACCTCAGGTTAAGAACAGTTTCAGGTTAAGAATGGAACTCCAGAACGAATTAAGTTCTTAACCCGAGATACCACTATCATGAGTTGGGATCTCAAAATCAAAGTTAGGAAATGTTTGGTCTGCTTCTAAGCAAAAACTTGAGGTAAATCTACTATCTGGCCTGTTTGTTTTGTGTCCATCCAAGAAGACCTGCTCAATTCTGTTGAGTTCCAGAATCTGCTCCATTATAATTTATTTGAATTTAAGTGTGATTTCTGTGTAGCCCTAACAACTGTAGGCAGATCAGTGTGCATTGAGTCTATGGTGGTCACTTGTGCATTGCCATAAAAGAGGAACTACATCATCAAAAAGGAAGGTAAAAAAAGAGATTAGTGATTTACATAAAATTGCCTATGATAATTATGTATGCAAAATACAACACATCTCATAGTAGGAAAGCCTGCGACCAAGAGTATGTCTCTCAAAGCAGCTGATCAGATACTTCAAGGCCCACCCCCCTCTTCTTATGGTTCATTTATATTTAAACCAGACTTGGACTGGGCAGCCCTTCAAACAGAGGACTCCTTCGAAGAGACTCTCCTCTGATAGCCCTTCCAATTGAGGACTGTTCTGTAATGTAGGTCACACTATTTGAGCCACACTTCTTTGTCTGTTGCTGCGTATGCGTATCCCTTTCATTTGAGGAGATTGGGTTAAACCTGCCACAGAGCTGGGCCAGCACTGCAACTTCTAGGGAAATTAGCAAAGAACATCTGGGCAGGTTTTGAATGATTATAACTTATTTTTTCTTAGATCTTTGTGTCGTCAGGCTCCACTCGCGCATATATATATATATATATATATATATATATATATATATATGAAGATTACATACCCATATATTTTCCCCATGTCCATCCCTATTGCAGTTGATGTTTAGGATGAGCTAAGTTTAGCACCCACTGTGAATAAAAGTCTGAAGTGTTTGAGAAGAGAGGTGGGGGCGAATGAGAGATGGTGTTGGTGAGAGAATGCAGCTGCCTGTTTGACATCTCCCATCTGGTGTAAGTGATATGAGAGCTAAAGCCAGCCAGCCAATGAGGATCTATGCCTTTGCATTCCCCAAATGTTACCTCAACATGCGGTGTATCCAACTCCCATTTAGATGAGTGGGGGGGGGATGGCAGTGACTTTCCTTGTTGTAGCCATTGACATCTCGTTTATTTCTACCTGCTGGCATTGTAAAGATCTTTGGCTAGGAAGAAAACTAACAATTCGCTGCAAAAATACACCACCCAATCTTCTCCATTTGCCTATCTTCAATCTCAGTTCTGTTTATTTACATCTTTTGAAAATAAACGCATATAAACAATTTTCTCTCTAAAAGGGCAAAAACACCCCATGTGGTTAACCATCAAATTCCAAAATCCCTCTCTCTTCTCCCTTTTTCTTTCTTTTGTTGTCAGGATTTTCCACATCAATGAGGCAATGCCTTTCATGGCAACTTACCTAGTGTCCAGAATTCCTTGTTTATAAATTTCCTTTGAAGGAAAAGTGGCATGTACCCAAAGGACAATTTCCCTGTGGTATAGCAATGAATGAGGGTACAAATCTTCATTCATTAAATCTAAAGAAAAATTTATCCCGGAGAGTATAATTTCAGATTGCCATTTGGGAAACTGTGTGATTGAATGCTCCCTCAGTTAAAAATAACAACTCTGTCAGTAGAAAACTTGTGTGTTAGGGAGAAGCGTTCTAAGTTACTTTCACCCAAATGTGCTAATTTTCTAAGTGTAAGCTTTTATATTGGGCAGTATTCGGTCATAAGATCACCCACTTGCAGTCTGAAGTAGTTTTATCATATGATCTGTTTTTGTGTGTTGATAGCTTTAATCCCATCCCCAGGATATTCTCTTATCAGCAGACTTTGCTCTCACAATCCTGTTAATGATTATTTTTCTTTCTTAGCAGTTTCCTTCTTAATCTGCCTACCACTACTCTTAATGTCCCATTCAGACCCTTCTTCCGCAGTTCTGGGAGCTACTCCTGGGCCTGCATATAGCATACAGTATAGATGGCTAAAGCACAAATCTCACTCACTGACAGACTTGCAAAATCTGGAACTCCCATTCAAAATAAGAGTCAAAACCTGTGGGCCATGCTTTTCATTCCAGCCAAACAAATTCCACAGCTGGAAAAGCAAATTTGCCTTTATTTTCTAATTGTCAGGAACAAATTTGCCAGAGACAAAAAAAAAGATGTCTTGTTGAGGGCCTCCAAACATGATGCCTTGTTGAGGGGCTCCAAAACTGAGGTCAGGATGACAAGAGCTGAGAACAAAGAGATGGGGAAGAGGCAAAAAGGCCCAAGTGGGATTCAGAGAGGGCAAAGGCAGAGCAAAGTGAAATCAGAAACAGCAGGCGGTGCAAATAAGGCTGAAGGCACAGCTAAGGAGCAGTTGACCAGCCTGCCAGCAGCCCCTTCTTGCTTCCTTTTAGAGGGGCTGTGGGAGCCACAGAAGGCAGGGAACACGTATTCCAAGACAGGGCAGGGCTGAGGCACAACTGGGGACAATTGTGTGCAATTCTCCACCCTGATCCGGCAGCTGGTACAGAAGTGCCAATCAGGAGAGAAAGCTGAAGGCTGAATTCAGTACTTCTTTTCTCTTCCCTCTCCCATCATGCACTGATGGATGTACATGATTGCAGGTTATTTCAGAGGTAGAAATACAATGTGCAGTGTTGGGTTTGGGGCACCATGTATTTATCCCTCCTTCCCACCTCTATCTATCTGTCTTACCTATATCTATCTATATCTATCTATCTATCTATCCATCTATCTATCTATCTATCATCTATCATCTATCTATATCTATCTTACAATCTATCATCTATGATCTATCTTATATGTCTCTCTCATCCAGGAGTCGCTCACATGATGCCCTCCAGAAGCTGTGGGAGTCCACTCCCATCAGCCCCATCCAGAATGGCCAATGGTCAAGGGTGATGGGTGTTTCACTCCCAACAACACCTCAAAAGCACCACGTTAGCTGCCCCAATCTAATTTACTGTTTAAACATAAATTTGAATTTTTAAAGGAGCTATAAGTATGAATCTTCCCAACTGCTCACCTTGAAGTTCCTGAAAAGAAAAAAGGCAAGTCCTGCCATTCTTATTACTTTTAATACTTGGACTGGCAGGTACATTGGTTGTTTATTAGATTTTATATCCCAAGTGTTACATAAGATTTATTCATAAGATTTATTCATAACAGGCATGGGCTTTTCATGATCCCTCCACTCCACCCCTAGAGCAAACGTGTACTTCGGGTGGGTGGGAGTGTTAATTGGTATGTGAGGATTTTTTGTGTTCTAGTTTTTATTATGCATTTTGGGTTTTTATCTTATATTTTTAATGTTGTGAACCTCCCTGAGATCTATGGACAAAGGGCGGTACACAAATTTAATAAACAAATAATAATAAATAAATCTGGTAACAGTATGGAAGCACCCAGGGTCTAGATTCATTGTTACTTCATTGGTACTTGATTGCTGTTTCAGGAAGGCCTTCATACACCTCACCTCCCTTGACAATTCTTTTCTCTTTTGGTGGCGGAGGAGCATATAACCCAATGTATTTCGGGGATTTTTATTTTACAAAACCAGCAGCACCTTTTTGGTCAAATGTTTAATTCATCTCTCTCCATAAAAGCTGCTCAATCAGAAATCTTAATTAAACTGTTCTAGTGCCTTGGTCTTCATCTTGGTACATGCTCACCTTTCTTTTAGATGGGGGAGAGCAGTTAAGATGCCGTTTGTTTCTGCATCGAATAGACAGCACTGGTAAGGAACAGGGGCTGTTTCCAGTTGTGTGTTGCAAGGGAATGTGGATGTGCACTGCTCTAAGCATTGCAAGATACATAGAAAGCCACCCCGTACTCACCCACTGCAGTGATTGGAAATCTTTCTGTGCACCTTCCATCCAGATGTGCATCACAGTAAGGATGTGTGTCCAAACATATGTCCAAAATTGATCTGTGGACACAGTTCCTGGTCCAGCAAACAAGTTGTGCATGTGGATCTTTGCTTTCCCCTGTGGATCTACCTGGCTGACTTGGAGAATAGAATCATGGTGTTGGAAGGGACCGCAAGAGTCATCTAGTCCAACCCCTGCAGTGCAGGAATCTTTTGCCCAACGTGGGGTTCGAGCCCATGACCCTGAGATTAAGAGTTTCACGCTGGGCGAAGCCAGTAACCTGACAAGTTCTGCTGCCTGTTTGCTCCAGTAAAAGTGCTGCTGGGAAAGGCTTTACTGTAGCTCAGTGTAGGAACACATCCAAAAGGACCCGGCTTCACTTGGTGGCATCTTCAGGTAGGGTTGTCTGAAACACTGGAAAGCTGCTGACAATCTGTGCAGACAAAAAATCAGCTGGATGAACCAATAGTCTAATTTAGTATACAGCAGCTTCCTTTGTTCCTAGATGTTTCACATGAGATAACATTCAGGGTTTGGAGCTGCACACTCAGAGGCAGGGTTGATTGGCAGCGGTTTCAACTGAGAGGTCCAAATGCTCTGTTTTTTTGGATCCCTTTGTAATTAGTTTAAATCGTAGCTGGGGTGATTGTGCCCTTCAATTTTGCTAAGTAAATAATCCAAGTATTATGTAACTTCTCCTTTGTGATGATTGTTCAGATGAGACCCTTAAAACCATGTTTTCCCTCCTCCATAGAACACAAAATCTTAGATGCTTTTGTAAGGTCAGAGACCTGCCCTCGCTTCAGAACAACTCCTTAAACTAATCTCCTCTGGGCCAAGCCAAGGCTTCCTCCACCCTCACGTGGTCTGATCATAACATGCATTCAATACCACATGAAACAATCCAGAAACCCACACGCTGCAGAAAATCAACAGTTCTTAAATCAGTTATGCAAGTGTGTATATTTTGATCTGGATTCACAACTTGCTTGATATATCTTATGTGGCATTTCAAGGGGAAAAAACGTACTGTATTCTAATGTTTGTCCCAGAAGGAAGGTTAGACTTCAGCAGAGATTGAGGTGCAGTAGGCTGTGGGTTGGAGCATATGGTGAAGGACAGGAAGTCATTATGTAATCATTTGTTTGCTGGTCTGGCTGATTAATATCCTCTAGTTTCCTCCTCTAGCCAGAGTTTAGTGGTGGTGCAAAGCTCTTCCTTGCATGACATTCCTCAAGCCATGGATCTTCAGGTTCAAGAGTGTGGCAGGCTTGAGTCGTAGCACTATTTAGCAGAAATCACACACATGCTTTGCACAATAATAAGAACTAGAAATGCACTTAGGGCTCAATAACAAAGTCACACGTTCTCAAGATTTCAGAGTCTGCACTAGAGACCACATTTCTTGTGCCACAGTGTGATGCAGCTCCCTGTGAGAGTTCTTTTTTTTTTTGCTTCCTTAAAACTCTTTCTTTACTAATTCCATAAATGAAATTTCATGCAGAAATTAGCAAGCACTAAATAAGCAATCCCAACTCAATGAAAAACCACCTAAGGAATATCTATGCTGTATACTTGATTTGTTTTATACCAGTTAAACCAGCATGGCTCTTCCCAAGAAATCTATGTATGTGTCATGTGATAGAATACACATTCAAACATAAATTCAAATGCAATTTTATCACAGATGAAGAAGTTCATGCGAAATTGATGCAGAGCAGGAACTGTCTACCCCCTGATGGCAACCTGGATAGGCTGGATAGATTTTAAGTTTATCAGCATCTGGAACACAGACAATCCTTCCTCTGGTATCAAACTATTTTGAGATACAGGAAGCAGGACAGACCACCTCCCCTCAATCCCTTACAGCTTTGGCAACTCCTAGACAAATACACCATAACATCTTTAGTATGTTGTTCAGTCTAGCCCTGACATTTTATGTTGAATGGCACAGTTCCTTCTGCTTTAATTCTTTGCTACACTGGACATTAAAACTTGAAGAGGAAATAATACTAGTTTAGTTGTTTAAGAGAGGAAAATATGGCTCCCTAACAATACAGCTTGCAATTTTATAAATCTTACTTGCTTATATGGCTGAGAAGAGTAAGCTCTGTCATATCTAAAGTAAACAGAAGCCATCATGGTCACATCACACCAGCAATTCAAGCCTTAGCTGCACAATTCTGTAGTCCTGGTCTCTTTATATGTCTGGTGAAAGCCTACGTGGTTATAATGTAAATTCAGAAAATAGGTGACACCCTAGGAAAGACAAGGGATGGGGAGTTGGTTTACTGAGTGGGGATGGACGCCAAAAAGAGGTTGGTGTAAAAGATGCACCAACACCCACGCAGTGAGTCCACTTTTCTTCAAAAAGGAAATCAAAAGAGAGGGGTTTCCTGCCAGATGTGGCAAATTACATAAAGGGGATGTTGCTTTCAGTATAGTTTGCTGATCCAGCAGTCCCACTACTTCCGTTTGCTCAAGTTCAACAGCTGAGATTGAGCCTCTTATCTGTAGCAGGGAGCTTCAGATAAACTATAAGCAGTTGTTGCCTCATTGCACGCAGAGAATTTGTGTGGAAGATTGGTGGAGTATTATTTAATAACTCCAAGAATGTGGAAGGTTTCTAGTTTGCACGGGGCATTTCCTTAGGTGCAATAAAAGCAGCCCATGCGCAATGTTCTTTCAGTGATTCTCAACTAGGGTTGCTCAGCTTGAGAAACCAGGCCTGGGGTTCAGCATCTGTCAGGGCTTCCAGGGACCACTGGGCTTCAGGAACCCACATGCCTATCCGTTGCACATAGGACTACAGTGTCGTTATGAATCCACCCCAGTTCCCTTTGCTCTTCATCTTTCTCCTGACACTGCCACAATGGGGGGTGTGGTCTCATTAGCAAGACTGTGCACAGGTCGTCTTTGCAGGGCAGTCAGAAATATAACCATATACTCTGAAGTGGTGAAGGATTCCCACATATTCTCCCAGAGGAGCACAAGATGCTTCATAAAGCTTAAAGCTGGTATCCAAAGGAGCGCTAAGTCACTTGTTCAGTTAGGGCAAGGATATCTGCTTGTCCAACATAACTTATTCCTCTCCTTCCTTCCTTGTGCCCCCTAAATCTGTTGTAGGCTTTCCCCCAAACCTCTGAAGCAGATTTGGAGAGGATTCAGGGCATGCCTTGGAGGAGGGGGGGAAGGACAGGAGGGGGGGGGAAGCTCCATTGCATAAACAAATCCTTGCACTGACACAACCCCCTCAGGCTTATTAGGTTTCACCGTGAAGTTGATCCCACACCTCCAAAGTTTTTATTCAAAGCCGTAAGGGCTAGAAGCCAACTTTAAGCAAAACGTTGATACTACAACATTCTGCATGTTTGCACAAAATTAAGGCATACACACAGGCATGCACATAAGACGCCCATGAAAAACAGCCCCACAGCAATTTTCCACTGCGAACTGTTTACCGAGTTGCTCTGGTGCTAAGCATTACTGATTGTCCTTGACTCTGGAGAGAGCAGGACAGGACAGGACAGGACAGGAAGCAGGTCACAGGGATGGAGGGATAGAAGAAGACGGGCCTAAGACTGGAAGTTTGGATTGAGAAAGAGGAGGCTAAAAGGAGAGGGGAAGGGGAACTAGAAAAAAGAGGAGGGGCAGAGGGATGAAGGGGTATACATGGCCAAGAGTGCAGAGGTAAGGAAAGCTGAAGTTAACAATATGATATAACCAACCAAACCTTTGACCACAGACTTCTAGTTTTATCTGGAATTTAGTGCAGCAACAACATCAAGGCAAAGAAGGCTGTGTGCTTGTGTGGTCTCCAACGCATTACTAAGAATATGCTGGAGACAATGAGGAGGGATTGCCCCTTTTGATGAGCCGCATACATGATAGTTAAGATGCTATTACAGTGAATGATGAAGAGGTCCGTGAACTGCTGCGTATTCAAAGGGAGCATAAACTCCAAACTTTCTCTTTTGAACCTCATCTGACCTCCTGGGGCCTGCCAAGCTGGACTGGAAAGCAACGGAGAGCTGGCCCTTTAACAAGTTATTGCTGTGTCTGGCTAAGCCAGCCATTCCACCCCCCCCCCCCCAAAAAAAAAGAGAAAGGGAAAAGGAGAGCAAGCCTTTCCCATGGTATTTTGGACCCCCCCTTGCTCTCTGGCTCTGCCTACAACCTGGAGAAACCGAATCGTGTGGAAAATAGCAGCGTCTACCAAATTCTTTGATCTTCAGTTGTCGGCTGTAGGGATTATGTTACTATTTTGCCCGTTCCCAGCCCTTATTTACATGCTTAGGTTTTAGCAAATCATTTGTCCTCATTTAGGTATGTGGAAACCTCATTGGAACCATAAGGAGAGTTCTAAATCTTAAAGAGAGTCAGCTGTGTGGGTGGAAACGAATATCCCTGGCCAAGCATCCCCAACTCAACCCAGCCAGCTACTGCAGAGGCAGAAGAAAGAGCAGTTAAATAGTCCATCAGTCGAGGCTTGCTCATTTTAGGAATTACCCCTAGAAGTGGAAAAGTAGTTGCATCTATCTATCCACCCACCCATTTGTCTGTATTGCCTATCATTTTCCTACCAAAAACAGGTACTCAATTTACATTAATAAAATTAATGAAGAAATTAGATAATTTTTAAAAAAATGATATCCATGCATACTGAGAGTGACAGCTCAATCCTATATGCAAAGTATCTACCTGGAAGGAAATCCCATTGATTCCAATAAGATTTTGCCCCAGGTGAGTGGGTGTAGCCTGAGAGCCTGAGGTTCACTCATAATAGGCTGAAGTGTGTTTGATCAGAACCTATGCATACTACTTCAAGTACACAGATATTATACCCGGCGAAGGAGGTTTCTACCAAACTAAACTATTCTGCTGGTGTGGTTTCATTTACCTGGGTTTCACTATCTTGGAAATACGGATTTTGAAATCCTAAAAAATGCATGTAGGCATTGTAGGCATGGTAAGGGTATGAAGCTCTAAACAGGCAAGAGAACTGAAGGTGATGTGACTGATCTATGCTCTGCTGTGCATAATGTCTCAGGGCAATCTCTGCTCAAACAGGGTTTGCAGGCTTTTGTCATGCCTCGGAAACCTGAAAAAAGGTGTTTGAGCAGCTATGACAGCAACATGACGATGTATGTGATGGCTGCCGACCAGCCAGCATTTTTCTGGGCCAACAACTGAGGCAGCGTTCTGTGAGGTAACCTGCATTAGGATTCAATAGGCTGGAGAATCAAGATTCCTACAGTATCCATCCATCACCTGCCAGGCTTTGCTCAGGGAGTCCTGTACTTTTGAAAACAAGAGTTGGGAACTATAGAGAAGACCACAGGCAACAATGCCTAAGCCACACCAGCTTCAGCTCTGTTAACAATGTTAAGGTGAGCATCATACCTAATTTGCCAATGGCTATTTGAAGCGTTGTTGTGACTGGCAATTCATGCTAGCATGTCTGTGTGTTTATCAGGTTTTTATTACAGGTAGGTAGCCATGTTGGTCTGCTGTAGTTGAAACAAAATTTAAAAATTCCTTCCAGTAGCACCTTAGAGACCAACTAAGTTTGTTATTGGTATGAGCTTTCGTGTGCATGCGCACTTCTTCAGATAAGAAGGTATCTGAAGAAGTGTGCATGCACACGAAAGCTCATACCAATAAAAACTCAGTTGGTCTCTAAGGTGCTACTGGAAGGGTTTTTTTATCTGGTTTTCGTTTGCAGTTTCTCTACCAATGATTTTTCGATCTGGGCTGAAAATGGTGGTAGACACTTTGTTCTGTTCTTTTGTCTTGTTTCGCACTAATTTTTGGCCTCTCGTTTGGAGTAGCCCAGAGAGCTGTCTTCACCTAAGCTGATCTAAGTAGGCCCAGTTAGATACCTGCTCTCACATGTCTGACTAGATTGATGTAGGGCCACAAAAGTGCTTGAGTTGCTGGACTTTGTGTTTCCTTCATGGGATGCACTCTGCAGGCAGGTGACAGCCAGACATCTCATGCCACTGTTCATTTGGCCTGGAATTTATTTATTTTACTTTGCTCCATGCAGCTGCTTCTCAGCTGGTAAAAATAGGCTGCTGCTAAATCTGCCTTGGCACCTCTCACTTTGCTAAATAGAGGTAAAATGGGGACCTTGTGCTTGCAGATTAAAAGCATGCATGCACAAGAGCTTTGTAAACACACAAACCGACCAGGGAGAAGGTGGAGCTGAGTTTAAAAGAACTCATACAACCAATTGGAGTGCAAAGGCAGCTAGATGTTTCCCAACGGTTCTGATCATGGAAGTCAGTTGGACAGTTAAATCATTTTAGATTCAATAGAAATATTAATATTTTACAGCCAAAAATATTTACTTTTAGAATGTGTTAAGAACAACCAACCATCACAGGAGCCCACCCCTGTTATTTCAGCACAAATCACTGTTGGCTGGCATAAACCCTGACTGGGAGGCAGGTCCAAATCTGTGCCTTTCACTTAGACTTCCTCTGTGCAAGGTCTTCACTTCTTTGTACAGCACAGTGATTGTATAAAAAGTCTTGGGAAACCCACACTAAAATTCTTCCCTTTGGTGGCCTTCGTCTGTTAGCTGCTTCTGTTACCGAAGGCAAAATTTCCTCCTCCCATACACACTGGGAACCCAGAGTCTCTGTGGCTGGGTCACTGAGCTGAGCATCCCCACTGCCTGATTGGAAAGAGGAGGAGTGGTCATTAGCAGGGAGAAATGAAGTGGAGGGTTGCATCTCCCTATTAGTGATTACTTAAAAAGTTTCAACAGCCAGATTCCAGTTGGAGACAAGCAGCAAGTTCATTTCTTGTTGGCACATTTTGAACCTGGCTGTTGACCACTTGCAACCACATGAAGATGCCCAAGCACCAGGATGGTGCCCAATGTCCCCACTACCTGGAGGTGTAATAATAATAATAAATAATAATAATAATAATAATAATAATAATAATAATAATAATATTTATACCCCACCCATCCGGCTGGGTTTCCCCAGCCACTCTGGGCAGCTTCCAACAAAATATTAAAATACAGTAGTCTATTAAACATTAAAAGCTTCCCTAAACAGGGCTGCCTTCAGATGTCTTCTAAAAGTCTGGTAGTTGTTTTTCTCTTTGACATCTGGTGGGAGGGAGTTCCACAGGCGTACCAAGAAGGTAGTGTATACTGGACCGATGCCTGGAGATCCTGGGATCTTCCTGTTTTCACACACTAACAACACATCATGTAGAATTCTATCCGTTATATTTTATGTACACAATCAGAATGAATCTTTGGAACCAAAAATCGTATTGGAAAATACAACTTTTGAGATGGTGACTATAACCCTGGTTTCAGGGGCCATTTGACACCTAGCTTTTGTATCTGAGTTTCTAAGACAGTTACAGGGAAAAGTCTATTGTCTGCAAATGTCCTTGATAGGAGTTCCATTCCCCCCCCCCCATAATCTTGCTTTGTTTCTAAATTTCAGTAGATTACTCAGTGCTTAACTCAAATGGTGACACCACCCAAGAGGGAGGTTGAGTTGTTTCTTATATATATCAAAACATTAATAGAGAAGTGTAAAATAAAACACAAGTGTACCCTTTTGTAATAAACGTGCCCTGGTTCCATTACCAATTCCAATGTCTGTTTTCTTATAAATTCAATCAAGGAGCGCAGAATAAAGCACAAATATTTTGATAATAAACAGAGAAACTCCTCTTAGTAACAGTTGGCCAGAAATTGCTTTCTTGTATTTGTTTTGGATGTGGCAATCCTTACTGAAAACTCTGTGCAGTCCGACAGCAATCTTATTTGGTGATTCAGAATGAGTGGTCCCATCTCCTGCCAAAATAATTAAATCGAACATTTT